>NC_057844.1:0-4852500 GCF_910594005.1 Cervus elaphus
GAGTCGAAGCCAGGGACTAACCTCTCATCTAGAGTTGATTCTTGGTCCACGGAGCTCTTTCGTGTTGCTACAGTGACCTCAGGATCCCTCTAGCCTTTAAACTGTGTTCTTGGGGTTTGTCTGGAGTGCCATCAAGGAAATCAAGGCTCCTTTCCTGTGTGATGTGCAACACGGAATTGCTCTGCACGCAGTGCAGGGGAATCGGGGCCTCATCTCTAGGCGAGGGGGAAGTCTCATGGTTTTTCTCGAGTTGCGGCGGGAACCTGGGCTATATTATCGAGTTAGGACGAGGATGGCCCTTCCACCCACGTGTTTTGTTCAGCGACGTCAGGACTCCTGCCTAGTTGCGAGGGACAACTCGGGATTCTCCTCGAGGCTTGGCAGGGCAATTGGAACGCCTCTGCAGCTGAGGCGGGGAGTCCAAGTGTCCCTTTCCACGTGCCACAGGAATCCTGGGACTCCTATCAAGTTTCACGAGGAGTCAGGCATCGACTCCTTTTGAGGCGCTGATCTTCATGTACCTCAGGAATTTTCAAAGGATGTGAGGCCCTCCGGTCGCGATGAGGTGGGGAACTAGGTTTTTCTCTGCGGTCTCCACAGGGGATTCAGACATCCTTTCGTCTTGGGAGATGCAAGCTGAGCCTGCATTCAAGTCACTGCAGGGATATCCGGCCTTATTTCGAGTCAGGGCATAGCGGTGTCCATTCCACTTGAGGGCCGCAAATTCAGGGTCCCTCTCACATACCAAGAGCTGAGAGAAGCCTCCTCTTGAGGTGCTTGTGGTAAGGTGGTATTCCTCTGGAGTCAAAGCCAGGAACTAACCTCTCATCTCGAGTTGATTTTTTGGTCCACGGAGCTATTTCGTGTTGCTACAATGACCTCAGGATCCATCTAGCCTTGAAACAGTGTTCTTGGGATTTCTCTGGAGTACCATCAAGGAAATCAAGGCTCCTTTCATGTGTGATGTGCAACACGCATTGCTCTGCACGCAGTGCAGGGGAATCGGGCCTCATCTCGCAGCGAGGGGGAAGTCTCATGGTTTTTCTCGAGTTGCGGGCGGGAACCTGGGGTATATTCTCGAGTTACGACGGGGATGGCCCTTCCACAAACGTGTTTGTTCAGCGACGTCAGGACTCCTGCCTAGTTGCGAGGGACAACTCGGGATTCTCCTCGAGGCTTGGCAGGGCAATTGGGACGCCTCTCCAGCTGAGGCGGGAAACCAAGTGTCCCCTTTCCACGTGCCACAGGAATCCTGGGACCCCTATCAATTATCACGAGGAGTCAGGCATCGTCTCCTTAGGAGAGACTGATCTCCGCGTACCTCTGGAATTTTCAAAGGATGTGAGGCCTCCGGTCGAGATGAGGGTGGGGAACTAGGTCTTTCTCTGTGGTCTCCACAGGGGATTCAGAAATCCTTTCATCTTGGGAGATGCAAGACGAGCCTGCATTCAAGTCACTGCAGGATATTCGGCCTTATTTCCAGTCAGGGCATCGCGGTGTCCATTCCACTTGAGGCCGCAAACTCAGGGTTCCTCTCACATACCTAGAGCTGAGAGAAGCTTCCTCTTGAGGTGCTTGTGGTAAGGTGGTATTCCTCTGGAGTCGAAGCCAGGGACTAACCTCTCATCTCGAGTTGATTTTTGATTCACGGAGCTCTTTCGTGTTGCTACAGTGACCTCAGGATCCCTCTAGCCTTGAAACACTGTTCTTGGGGTTTCTCTGGAGTGCCATCAAGGAAATCAAGGCTCGTTTCCTGTGTGATGTGCAACACGGAAAGGCTCTGCATGCAGTGCAGGGGATTTAGGCCTCATCTCGCGCCGAGGGGGAAGTCTCATGGTTTTTCTTGAGTTGCGGCGGGAACCTGGGGTATATTCTCGAGTTACGACGGGGATGGCCCTTCCACCCACGTGTTTGTTCAGCGACGTCAGGACTCCTGCCAAGTTGCGAGGACAACTCGGGATTCTCCTCGAGGCTTTTCAGGGCAATTGGGACACCTCTCCAGCCGAGGCGGGAGACCAAGGGTCCCTTCCCACGTGCCACAGGAATCCTGGGACTCCTATCAAGTTTCACGAGGAATCAGGCATCGTCTCCCTTGGAGGCACTGATCTCCGCATCCCTCTGGAGTTCTCAAAGGATGTGAGGCCTCCGGTCGTGATGATGTGGGGAACTAGGTCTTTCTCTGTGGTCTCCAAAGGGGATTCTGACATCCTTTTGTCTTGGGGGATGCAAGACGAGCCTGCATTCAAGTCACTGCAGCGATATCCGGCCTTATTTCGAGTCAGGCACCTCGGTGTCCATTCCACTTGAGGCCGCAAACTCAGGGTCCCTCTCACATACCTAGATCTGAGAGAAGCCTCCACTTGAGGTGCTTGTGGTAAGTTGGTATTCCTCTGGAGTCGAAGCCAGGGGACTAACCTCTCATCTCGAGTTGAATCTTGGTCCACGGAGCTCTTTCGTGTTGCTACAGTGACCTCAGGATCCCTCTAGCCTTGAAACAGTGTTCTTGGGGTTTCTCTGGAGTGCCATCAAGGAAATCAAAGGCTCCTTTCATGTGTGATGTGCAACACGGAATTGCTCTGCACACAGTGCAGGGGAATATGGCCTCATCTCGCGGCGAGGGGGAAGTCTCATGGATTTTCTTGAGTTCCGGCTGGAACCTGGGGTATATTCTCGAGTTAGGACGGGGATGGCACTTCCACCCACGTGTTTGTTCAGCGACGGCAGGACTCCTGCCTAGTTGCGAGGGACAACTCGGGATTCTCCTCAAGACTTGGCAGGGTAATTGGGACGCCTCTCCAGCTGAGGCGGGAGACCAAGGGTCCCTATCCACGTGCCACAGGAATCCTGGGACTCCTATCAAGTTTCACGAGGAGTCAGGCATCGTCTCCTTTGGAGGCACTGATCTCTGTGTACCTCTGGAGTTTTCAAAGAATGTGAGGCCTCCGGTCGTGATGAGGTGGGGAACTAGGTCTTTCTCTTTGTTCTCCACAGGGGATTCCGACATCCTTTCGTCATGGGAGATGCAAGACGAGCCTTCATTCAAGTCACTGCAGGGATATCCGGGCTTATTTCGAGTCAGGGCATCGCGGTGTCCATTCTACTTGAGGCAGCAAACTCAGGGTACCTCTCACATACCTAGAGCTGAGAGGAGCCTCCTCTTGAGGTGCTTGTGGTAAGGTGATATTCCTCTGGAGTCGAAGCCAGGAACTAACGTCTCATCTCGAGTTGATTCTTGGTCCACGGAGCTTCTTTCCTGTTGCTACAGTGACCTCAGAATCCCTCTAGCCTTAAAACAGTGTTCTTGGGGTTTCTCTGGAGTGCCATCAAGGAAATCAAGGCTCCTTTCATGTGTGATGTGCAACACGGAATTGCTCTGCACGCAGTGCAGGGTAATCGGGCCTCATCTCGCGGCGGAGGGGAAGTTTCATGGTTTCTCTCGAGTAGCGGTGGGAACCTGGGGTATATTCTCGAGTTATGATGGGGATGGGCCCTTCCACACACGTGTTTGTTCAGCGAAGTCAGGACTCCTGCCTAGTTGCGAGGGACAACTCGGGATTCTCCTCGAGGTTTGGCAGGGCAATTGGGACGCCTGTCCAGCTGAGGTGGGAGACCATGTGTCCCTGTCCACGTGCCACAGGAATCCTGGGACTCCTATCAAGTTTCACGAGGAGTCAGGCATCGTCTCCTGTAGAGGCACTGATCTCCGCGTACCTCTGGAGTTTTCAAAGTATGTGAGGCCTCAGGTCGCGATGAGGTGGGGAACTAGGTCTTTCTCTGTGGTCTCCACAGGAGATTCAGGCATCCTTTTCGTCTTGGGAGATGCAAGACGAGCCTGCATTCAAGTCACTGCAGGGATATCCGGCCTTATTTCGAGTCAGGGCATCGCGGTGTCCATTCCACTTGAGGCCGCAAACTCAGGGTCCCTCTCACACACCTAAAGCTGAGAGAAGCCTCCTCTAGAGGTGCTTGTGGTAAGGTGGTATTCCTCTGGAGTCGAAGCCAGGGACTAACCTCTCATCTCGAGTTGATTCTTGGTCCACGGAGCTCTTTCGTGTTGCTACAGTGACCTCAGGATCCCTCTAGCCTTAAAACAGTGTTCTTGGGGTTTCTCTGGAGTGCGATCAAGAAAATCAAGGCTCCTTTCATGTGTGAAGTGCAACACGGAATTGCTCTGCATGCAGTGCAGGGGAATCGGGCCTCATCTCGCGGCGAGAGGGGGAAGTCTCATGTTTCTTCTCGAGTTGCGGCGGGGAACCTGGGGTATATTCTCGAGTTACGACGGGGATGGCCCTTCCACAAACGTGTTTGTTCAGCGACGTCAGGACTCCTGCCTAGTTGCGAGGGACAACTCGGGGATTCTCCTCGAGGCTTGGCAGGGCAATTGGGACGCCTCTCCAGCTGAGGCGGGAAACCAAGTGTCCCTTTCCAACTGCCACAGGAATCCTGGGACTCCTATCAATTATCACGAGGAGTCAGGCATCGTCTCCTTTGGAGGCACTTGTAGCTCCACGTACCTCTGGAGTTTTCAAAGGATGTGAGGCCTCCGGTCGTGATGAGGTTGGGAACTAGGTCTTTCTCTGTGGTACCCACAGGGGATTCAGACATCCTTTCGTCTTGGGAGATGCAAGACGAGCCTGCATTCAAGTCACTGCAGGGATATCCGGCCTTATTTCGAATCAGGGCATAGCGGTGTCCATTCCACTTGAGGCCGCAAACTCAGGGTAACTCTCACATACCTAGACCTGAGAGAAGCTTCCTCTTGAGGTGCTTGTGGTAAGGTGGTATTCCTCTGGAGTCGAAACCAGGGACTAACCTCTCATCTCGAGTTGATTTTTTTTCCACGGAGCTCTTTCGTGTTGCTACAGTGACCTGAGGATCCCTCTAGCATTGAAACAGTGTTCTTGGGGTTTCTCTGGAGTGCCATCAAGGAAATCAAGGCTCCTTTCATGTGTGATGTGCAACACGGAATTGCTCTGCACACAGAGCAGGGGAATCGGGCCTCATCTCGCGGCGAGGGGGAAGTCTCATGGTTTTTCTCGAGTTGAGGCGGGAACCTGGGGTATATTCACGAGTTACTACCGGGATGCCCCTTCCACACAAGTGTTTGTTCAGCGACGTCAGGACTCCTGCCTAGTTGCGAGGGAAATCTCGGGATTCTCCTCGAGGCTTGGCAGGGCAATTGGGACGCCTGTCCAGCTGAGGTTGGAGACCATGGGTCCCTGTCCACGTGCCACAGGAATCCTGGGACTCCTATCAAGTTTCACGAGGAGTCAGGCATCGTCTCCTTAGGAGAGACTGATCTCCGCATACCTCTGGAATTTTCAAAGGATGTGAGGCCTCCGGTCGCGATGAGGTGGGGAACTAGGTCTTTCTCTGTGGTCTCCACAGGGGATTCAGAAATCCTTTCATCTTGGGAGATGCAAGACGAGCCTGCATTCAAGTCACTGCAGGGATATTCGGCTTTATTTCGAGTCAGGGCATCGCGGTGTCCATTCCACTTGAGGCCGCAAACTCAGGGTTCCTCTCACATACCTAGAGCTGAGAGAAGCTTCCTCTTGAGGTGCTTGTGGTAAGGTGGTATTCCTCTGGAGTCGAAGCCAGGGACTAACCTCTCATCTCGAGTTGATTTTTGATTCACGGAGCTCTTTCGTGTTGCTACAGTGACCTCAGGATCCCTCTAGCCTTGAAACACTGTTCTTGGGGTTTCTCTGGAGTGCCATCAAGGAAATCAAGGCTCGTTTCCTGTGTGATGTGCAACACGGAAAGGCTCTGCATGCAGTGCAGGGGATTCAGGCCTCATCTCGCGGCGAGGGGGAAGTCTCATGGTTTTCCTTGAGTTGCGGCGGGAACCTGGGGTATATTCTCGAGTTACGACGGGGATGGCCCTTCCACCCACGTGTTTGTTCAGCCACGTCAGGACTCCTGCCAAGTTGCGAGGACAACTCGGGATTCTCCTCGAGGCTTTTCAGGGCAATTGGGACACCTCTCCAGCCGAGGCGGGAGACCAAGGGTCCCTTTCCACGTGCCACAGGAATCCTGGGACTCCTATCAAGTTTCACGAGAAATCAGGCATCGTCTCCATTGGAGGCACTGATCTCCGCATGCCTCTGGAGTTCTCAAAGGATGTGAGGCCTCCGGTCGTGATGATGTGGGGAACTAGGTCTTTCTCTGTGGTCTCCACAGGGGATTCTGACATCCTTTTGTCTTGGGGGATGCAAGACGAGCCTGCATTCAAGTCACTGCAGGGATATCCGGCCTTATTTCGAGCCAGGGCATCGCGGTGTCCATTCCACTTGAGGCCGCAAACTCAGGGTCCCTCTCACATATCTAGAGCTGAGAGAAGCCTCCTCTTGAGGTGCTTGTGGTAAGGTCGTATTCCTCTGGAGTCGAAGCCAGGGACTAACCGCTCATCTCTTGTTGATTGTTGGTCCACAGAGATTTTTCGTGTTGCTACAGTGACCTCAGGCTCCCTCTAGCCTTGAAAGAGTGTTCTTGGGATTTCTCTGGAGTGCCATCAAGGAAATCAAGGCTCCTTTCATGTGTGATGTGCAAGACGGAATTGCTCTGCACGCAGTGCAGGGAAATCGGGCCTCATCTCGCGGCGAGGGGGAAGTCTCATGGATTTTCTCGAGTTGTGACTGGAACCTAGGGTATATTCTCGAGTTACGACGGGGATGGCCCTTCCACCCACGTGTTTGTTCAGCGACGTCAGGACTCCTGCCTAGTTGCGAGGAACAACTCGGGATTCTCCTCGAGGCTTGGCAGGGCAATTGGTACGCCTCTCCAGCTGAGGCGGGAGACCAAGGGTCCCTTTCCACGTGCCACAGGAATCCTGGGACTCATATAAAGCTTTACGAGGAGTCAGGCATCGTCTCCTTTGGAGGCACTGATCTCCACGTACCTCTGGAGTTTTCAAAGGATTTGAGGCCTCCGGTCGCGATGAGGTGGGGAACTAGGTCTTTCTCTGTGGTCTCCACAGGGGATTCAGACATCCTTTCATCTTGAGAGATGCAAGACGAGCCTGCATTCAAGTCACTGCAGGGATATCCGGCCTTATTTCTAGTCAGGGCATCGCGGTGTCCATTCCACTTGAGGCCGCAAACTCACGGTCCCTCTCACATACCTAGAGCTGAGAGAAGCCTCCTCTTGAGGTGCTTGTGGTAAGGTGGTATTCCTCTGGAGTCGAAGCCAGGACTAACCTCTCATCTCGAGTTGATTTTTGGTCCACGGACCTCTTTCGTGTGGCTACAGTGACCTCAGGATCCCTCGAGCCTTGAAACAGTGTTCTTGGGGTTTCTCTGGAGTGCCATCAAGGAAATCAAGGCTCCGTTCATGTGTGTTGTGCAACACGGCATTGCTTTGCACGCAGGGCAGGGGAATCGGGCCTCATCTCGCGGCGAGGGGGAAGTCTCATGGTTTTTCTCGAGTTGGGTCGGGAACATGGGGCATATTCTCGAGTTACTACGGGGATGGCCCTTCCACCCATGTGTTTGTTCAGCGAAGTCAGGACTCTTGCCTCGTTGCGAGGGACAACTCGGGATTCTCCTCTAGGCTTGGCAGGGCAATTGGGACGCCTCTACATGTGAGGCGGGAGACCAAGGGTCCCTTTCCACGTGCCACAGGAATCCTGTTACTCCTATCAAGTTTCACGAGGAGTCAGGCATCGTCCCCATTGGAGGCACTGATCTCCGCGTACCTCTTGACTTTTCAAAGGATGTGAGGCCTTCGGTCGCGATGAGGTAGGGAATTAGATCGTTCTCTGTGGTCTCCACAGGGGATTCAGATATCCTTTCGTCTTGGGAGATGCAAGATGTCCCTGCATTCAAGTCACTGCAGGGATATCCAGCCTTATTTCGAGTCAGGGCATCGGGGTCTCCATTCCACTTGAGGCCGCAAATTCAGGGTCCCTCTCACATACCTAGAACTGAGAGAAGCCTCCTCTTGAGGTGCTTGTGGTAAGGTGGTATACCTCTGGAGTCGAAGCCAGGGACTAACCTCTCATCTCGAGTTGATTCTTGGTCCACGGAGCTCTTTCGTGTTGCTACAGTGACCTCAGGATCCCTCTAGCCTTGAAACAGTGTTCTTGGGGTTTCTCTGGAGTGCCATCAAGGTAATCAAGGCTCCTTTCATGTGTGATGTGCAACACGGAATTATTCTGCATGCAGTGCAGGGGAATCGGGCCTCATTTCACGGCGAGGGGGAAGTCTTATGGTTTTTCTCGAGTTGCGGCGGGAACCTGGGGTATATTCTCGAGTTACGACGGGGATGGCCCTTGCACACACGTGTTTGATCAGCGACGTCAGGACTCTTGCCTAGTTGCGAGGGACAACTCGGGATTATCCTCGAGGATTGGAAGGGCAATTGGGACGCCTCTACAGCTGAGACGGGAGACCAAGTGTCCCTTTTCATGTGCCACAGGAATCCTGGGACTCCTATCAAGTTTCCCGAGGAGTCAGGCATTGTCTCCTTTGGAGGCACTGATCTCCGGTTACCTCTGGAGTTTTCAAAGGATGTGTGGCCTCTGATCGCGATGAGGTGGGGAACTAGGTCTTTCTCTGTGGTCTGCACAGGGGATTCAGACATCCTTTCGTCTTGGGAGATGCAAGATGGGCCTGCATTCAAGTCACTGCAGGGATATCCGGACTTATTTCGAGTCAGGGCATCGCGGTGTCCATTCCACTTGAGGCCGCAAATTCAGGTTCCCTCTCACATACCTAGAGCTGAGAGAAGCCTCCTCTTGAGGTGCTTGTGGTAAGGTGGTATTCCTCTGGAGTCGACGCCAGGGACTAACCTCTCATCTCGAGTTGATTTCTGGTCCACGGAGCTCTTTCGTGTTGCTACAGTGACCTCAGGATCCCTCTAGTCTTGAAACAGTGTTCTTGGGGTTTCTCTGGAGTGTCATCAAGGAAATCAAGGCTCCTTTCATGTGTGATGTGCAACACCGAATTGCTCTGCACACAGTGCAGGGGAATCGGGCCTCATTTCGCGGCGAGGGGGAAGTCTCATGGTTTTTCTCGAGTTGCGGCGGGAACCAGGGGTATATTCTCGAGTTATGACGGGGATGGCCCTTCCTCCCACGTGTTTGTTCAGCGAAGTCAGGACTCCTGCCTAGTTGCAAGGGACAACTCGGGATTCTCCTCGAGGCTTGGCAGAACAATTGGGACGCCTCTCCAGCTGAGGCGGGAGACCAAGGGTCCCTTTCCACGTGCCACAGGAATCCTGGGACTCCTATCAAGTTTCACTAGGAGTCAGGCATCGCCTCCTTTGGAGGCACTGATCTCCGCGTACCTCTGGAATTTTCAAAGGATGTGAGGTCTCCGATCACGATGAGGTGGGGTACTAGGTCTTTCTCTGTCGTCTCCACAGGGGATTCAGATATCCTTCATTCATGGGAGATGCAAAACAAGCGTGCATTCAAGTGACTGCAGGGATATCCGTGCTTATTTCGAGTCAGGGCATCGCGGTGTCCATTCCACTTGAGGCCGCAAACTCAGGGTCCCTCTCACATACCTAGAGCTGAGAGAAGCCTCCTCTTGAGGTGCTTGTGGTAAGGTGGTATCCCTCTGTAGTCGAAGCCAGGGACTAACCTCTCATCTCGAGTTGATTCTTGGTCCACGGAGCTCTTTCGTGTTGCTACAGTGACCTCAGGATCCCTCTAGCCTTGAAACAGTGTTCTTGGGGTTTCTCTGGAGTGCCATCAAGGAAATCAAGGCTCCTTTCATGTGTGATGTGCAACACGGAATTATTCTGCATGCAGTGCAGGGGAATCGGGCCTCATTTCACGGCGAGGGGGAAGTCTCATGGTTTTTCTCGAGTTGCGGCGGAAACCTCGGGTATATTCTCGAGTTACGACGGGGATGGCCCTTCCACCCACGTGTTTGTTCAGCGACGTCAGGACTCCTGCCTAGTTGCGAGGGACAACTCGGGATTGTCCTCGAGGCTTGGCAGGGCAATTGGGACGCCTCTCCAGCTGAGGCTGGAGACCAAGTGTCCCTTTCCACGTGCCACAGGAATCCTGGGACTCCTATCAAGTTTCACGAGGAGTCAGGCATCGTCTCCTTTGGAGGCACTGATCTCCGCCTACCTCTGGAGTTTTCAAAGGATGTGAGGCCTCTAGTCGCGATGAGGTGGGGAACTAGGTCTTTCTCTGTGGTCTCCACAGGGGATTCAGACATCCTTTCGTCTTGGGAGATGCAAGACAAGCCTGCATTCAAGTCACTGCAGGGATATCCGGCCTTATTTCGAGTCAGGGCATCGCGGTGTCCATTCCACTTGAGGCCGCAAACTCAGGCTCCCTCTCACATACCTAGATCTGAGAGAAGCCTCCACTTGAGGTACTTGTGGTAAGGGGGTATTCCTCTGGAGTCGAAGCCAGGGACTAACCTCTCATCTAGAGTTGATTCTTGGTCCACGGAGCTCTTTCGTGTTGCTACAGTGACCTCAGGATCCCTCTAGCCTTTAAACTGTGTTCTTGGGGTTTGTCTGGAGTGCCATCAAGGAAATCAAGGCTCCTTTCCTGTGTGATGTGCAACACGGAATTGCTCTGCACGCAGTGCAGGGGAATCGGGCCTCATCTCTAGGCGAGGGGGAAGTCTCATGGTTTTTCTCGAGTTGCGGCGGGAACCTGGGCTATATTATCGAGTTAGGACGAGGATGGCCCTTCCACCCACGTGTTTGTTCAGCGACGTCAGGACTCCTGCCTAGTTGCGAGGGACAACTCGGGATTCTCCTCGAGGCTTGGCAGGGCAATTGGAACGCCTCTGCAGCTGAGGCGGGAGTCCAAGTGTCCCTTTCCACGTGCCACAGGAATCCTGGGACTCCTATCAAGTTTCACGAGGAGTCAGGCATCGACTCCTTTTGAGGCGCTGATCTTCATGTACCTCAGGAATTTTCAAAGGATGTGAGGCCTCCGGTCGCGATGAGGTGGGGAACTAGGTTTTTCTCTGCGGTCTCCACAGGGGATTCAGACATCCTTTCGTCTTGGGAGATGCAAGCTGAGCCTGCATTCAAGTCACTGCAGGGATATCCGGCCTTATTTCGAGTCAGGGCATAGCGGTGTCCATTCCACTTGAGGCCGCAAATTCAGGGTCCCTCTCACATACCAAGAGCTGAGAGAAGCCTCCTCTTGAGGTGCTTGTGGTAAGGTGGTATTCCTCTGGAGTCAAAGCCAGGAACTAACCTCTCATCTCGAGTTGATTTTTGGTCCACGGAGCTATTTCGTGTTGCTACAATGACCTCAGGATCCATCTAGCCTTGAAACAGTGTTCTTGGGATTTCTCTGGAGTACCATCAAGGAAATCAAGGCTCCTTTCATGTGTGATGTGCAACACGGCATTGCTCTGCACGCAGTGCAGGGGAATCGGGCCTCATCTCGCAGCGAGGGGGAAGTCTCATGGTTTTTCTCGAGTTGCGGCGGGAACCTGGGGTATATTCTCGAGTTACGACGGGGATGGCCCTTCCACAAACGTGTTTGTTCAGCGACGTCAGGACTCCTGCCTAGTTGCGAGGGACAACTCGGGATTCTCCTCGAGGCTTGGCAGGGCAATTGGGACGCCTCTCCAGCTGAGGCGGGAAACCAAGTGTCCCTTTCCACGTGCCACAGGAATCCTGGGACCCCTATCAATTATCACGAGGAGTCAGGCATCGTCTCCTTAGGAGAGACTGATCTCCGCGTACCTCTGGAATTTTCAAAGGATGTGAGGCCTCCGGTCGAGATGAGGTGGGGAACTAGGTCTTTCTCTGTGGTCTCCACAGGGGATTCAGAAATCCTTTCATCTTGGGAGATGCAAGACGAGCCTGCATTCAAGTCACTGCAGGGATATTCGGCCTTATTTCCAGTCAGGGCATCGCGGTGTCCATTCCACTTGAGGCCGCAAACTCAGGGTTCCTCTCACATACCTAGAGCTGAGAGAAGCTTCCTCTTGAGGTGCTTGTGGTAAGGTGGTATTCCTCTGGAGTCGAAGCCAGGGACTAACCTCTCATCTCGAGTTGATTTTTGATTCACGGAGCTCTTTCGTGTTGCTACAGTGACCTCAGGATCCCTCTAGCCTTGAAACACTGTTCTTGGGGTTTCTCTGGAGTGCCATCAAGGAAATCAAGGCTCGTTTCCTGTGTGATGTGCAACACGGAAAGGCTCTGCATGCAGTGCAGGGGATTTAGGCCTCATCTCGCGCCGAGGGGGAAGTCTCATGGTTTTTCTTGAGTTGCGGCGGGAACCTGGGGTATATTCTCGAGTTACGACGGGGATGGCCCTTCCACCCACGTGTTTGTTCAGCGACGTCAGGACTCCTGCCAAGTTGCGAGGACAACTCGGGATTCTCCTCGAGGCTTTTCAGGGCAATTGGGACACCTCTCCAGCCGAGGCGGGAGACCAAGGGTCCCTTCCCACGTGCCACAGGAATCCTGGGACTCCTATCAAGTTTCACGAGGAATCAGGCATCGTCTCCCTTGGAGGCACTGATCTCCGCATCCCTCTGGAGTTCTCAAAGGATGTGAGGCCTCCGGTCGTGATGATGTGGGGAACTAGGTCTTTCTCTGTGGTCTCCAAAGGGGATTCTGACATCCTTTTGTCTTGGGGGATGCAAGACGAGCCTGCATTCAAGTCACTGCAGCGATATCCGGCCTTATTTCGAGTCAGGGCACCTCGGTGTCCATTCCACTTGAGGCCGCAAACTCAGGGTCCCTCTCACATACCTAGATCTGAGAGAAGCCTCCACTTGAGGTGCTTGTGGTAAGTTGGTATTCCTCTGGAGTCGAAGCCAGGGACTAACCTCTCATCTCGAGTTGAATCTTGGTCCACGGAGCTCTTTCGTGTTGCTACAGTGACCTCAGGATCCCTCTAGCCTTGAAACAGTGTTCTTGGGGTTTCTCTGGAGTGCCATCAAGGAAATCAAGGCTCCTTTCATGTGTGATGTGCAACACGGAATTGCTCTGCACACAGTGCAGGGGAATATGGCCTCATCTCGCGGCGAGGGGGAAGTCTCATGGTTTTTCTTGAGTTCCGGCTGGAACCTGGGGTATATTCTCGAGTTAGGACGGGGATGGCACTTCCACCCACGTGTTTGTTCAGCGACGGCAGGACTCCTGCCTAGTTGCGAGGGACAACTCGGGATTCTCCTCAAGACTTGGCAGGGTAATTGGGACGCCTCTCCAGCTGAGGCGGGAGACCAAGGGTCCCTATCCACGTGCCACAGGAATCCTGGGACTCCTATCAAGTTTCACGAGGAGTCAGGCATCGTCTCCTTTGGAGGCACTGATCTCTGTGTACCTCTGGAGTTTTCAAAGAATGTGAGGCCTCCGGTCGTGATGAGGTGGGGAACTAGGTCTTTCTCTTTGTTCTCCACAGGGGATTCCGACATCCTTTCGTCATGGGAGATGCAAGACGAGCCTTCATTCAAGTCACTGCAGGGATATCCGGGCTTATTTCGAGTCAGGGCATCGCGGTGTCCATTCTACTTGAGGCAGCAAACTCAGGGTACCTCTCACATACCTAGAGCTGAGAGGAGCCTCCTCTTGAGGTGCTTGTGGTAAGGTGATATTCCTCTGGAGTCGAAGCCAGGAACTAACGTCTCATCTCGAGTTGATTCTTGGTCCACGGAGCTCTTTCCTGTTGCTACAGTGACCTCAGAATCCCTCTAGCCTTAAAACAGTGTTCTTGGGGTTTCTCTGGAGTGCCATCAAGGAAATCAAGGCTCCTTTCATGTGTGATGTGCAACACGGAATTGCTCTGCACGCAGTGCAGGGTAATCGGGCCTCATCTCGCGGCGAGGGGGAAGTTTCATGGTTTCTCTCGAGTAGCGGTGGGAACCTGGGGTATATTCTCGAGTTATGATGGGGATGGCCCTTCCACACACGTGTTTGTTCAGCGAAGTCAGGACTCCTGCCTAGTTGCGAGGGACAACTCGGGATTCTCCTCGAGGTTTGGCAGGGCAATTGGGACGCCTGTCCAGCTGAGGTGGGAGACCATGTGTCCCTGTCCACGTGCCACAGGAATCCTGGGACTCCTATCAAGTTTCACGAGGAGTCAGGCATCGTCTCCTGTAGAGGCACTGATCTCCGCGTACCTCTGGAGTTTTCAAAGTATGTGAGGCCTCAGGTCGCGATGAGGTGGGGAACTAGGTCTTTCTCTGTGGTCTCCACAGGAGATTCAGGCATCCTTTCGTCTTGGGAGATGCAAGACGAGCCTGCATTCAAGTCACTGCAGTGATATCCGGCCTTATTTCGAGTCAGGGCATCGCGGTGTCCATTCCACTTGAGGCCACAAACTCAGGGTCCCTCTCACACACCTAAAGCTGAGAGAAGCCTCCTCTAGAGGTGCTTGTGGTAAGGTGGTATTCCTCTGGAGTCGAAGCCAGGGACTAACCTCTCATCTCGAGTTGATTCTTGGTCCACGGAGCTCTTTCGTGTTGCTACAGTGACCTCAGGATCCCTCTAGCCTTAAAACAGTGTTCTTGGGGTTTCTCTGGAGTGCGATCAAGAAAATCAAGGCTCCTTTCATGTGTGAAGTGCAACACGGAATTGCTCTGCATGCAGTGCAGGGGAATCGGGCCTCATCTCGCGGCGAGGGGGAAGTCTCATGTTTCTTCTCGAGTTGCGGCGGGAACCTGGGGTATATTCTCGAGTTACGACGGGGATGGCCCTTCCACAAACGTGTTTGTTCAGCGACGTCAGGACTCCTGCCTAGTTGCGAGGGACAACTCGGGATTCTCCTCGAGGCTTGGCAGGGCAATTGGGACGCCTCTCCAGCTGAGGCGGGAAACCAAGTGTCCCTTTCCAACTGCCACAGGAATCCTGGGACTCCTATCAATTATCACGAGGAGTCAGGCATCGTCTCCTTTGGAGGCACTGTACTCCACGTACCTCTGGAGTTTTCAAAGGATGTGAGGCCTCCGGTCGTGATGAGGTTGGGAACTAGGTCTTTCTCTGTGGTACCCACAGGGGATTCAGACATCCTTTCGTCTTGGGAGATGCAAGACGAGCCTGCATTCAAGTCACTGCAGGGATATCCGGCCTTATTTCGAATCAGGGCATAGCGGTGTCCATTCCACTTGAGGCCGCAAACTCAGGGTAACTCTCACATACCTAGACCTGAGAGAAGCTTCCTCTTGAGGTGCTTGTGGTAAGGTGGTATTCCTCTGGAGTCGAAACCAGGGACTAACCTCTCATCTCGAGTTGATTTTTTTTCCACGGAGCTCTTTCGTGTTGCTACAGTGACCTGAGGATCCCTCTAGCATTGAAACAGTGTTCTTGGGGTTTCTCTGGAGTGCCATCAAGGAAATCAAGGCTCCTTTCATGTGTGATGTGCAACACGGAATTGCTCTGCACACAGAGCAGGGGAATCGGGCCTCATCTCGCGGCGAGGGGGAAGTCTCATGGTTTTTCTCGAGTTGAGGCGGGAACCTGGGGTATATTCACGAGTTACTACCGGGATGCCCCTTCCACACAAGTGTTTGTTCAGCGACGTCAGGACTCCTGCCTAGTTGCGAGGGAAATCTCGGGATTCTCCTCGAGGCTTGGCAGGGCAATTGGGACGCCTGTCCAGCTGAGGTGGGAGACCATGGGTCCCTGTCCACGTGCCACAGGAATCCTGGGACTCCTATCAAGTTTCACGAGGAGTCAGGCATCGTCTCCTTAGGAGAGACTGATCTCCGCATACCTCTGGAATTTTCAAAGGATGTGAGGCCTCCGGTCGCGATGAGGTGGGGAACTAGGTCTTTCTCTGTGGTCTCCACAGGGGATTCAGAAATCCTTTCATCTTGGGAGATGCAAGACGAGCCTGCATTCAAGTCACTGCAGGGATATTCGGCTTTATTTCGAGTCAGGGCATCGCGGTGTCCATTCCACTTGAGGCCGCAAACTCAGGGTTCCTCTCACATACCTAGAGCTGAGAGAAGCTTCCTCTTGAGGTGCTTGTGGTAAGGTGGTATTCCTCTGGAGTCGAAGCCAGGGACTAACCTCTCATCTCGAGTTGATTTTTGATTCACGGAGCTCTTTCGTGTTGCTACAGTGACCTCAGGATCCCTCTAGCCTTGAAACACTGTTCTTGGGGTTTCTCTGGAGTGCCATCAAGGAAATCAAGGCTCGTTTCCTGTGTGATGTGCAACACGGAAAGGCTCTGCATGCAGTGCAGGGGATTCAGGCCTCATCTCGCGGCGAGGGGGAAGTCTCATGGTTTTCCTTGAGTTGCGGCGGGAACCTGGGGTATATTCTCGAGTTACGACGGGGATGGCCCTTCCACCCACGTGTTTGTTCAGCCACGTCAGGACTCCTGCCAAGTTGCGAGGACAACTCGGGATTCTCCTCGAGGCTTTTCAGGGCAATTGGGACACCTCTCCAGCCGAGGCGGGAGACCAAGGGTCCCTTTCCACGTGCCACAGGAATCCTGGGACTCCTATCAAGTTTCACGAGAAATCAGGCATCGTCTCCATTGGAGGCACTGATCTCCGCATGCCTCTGGAGTTCTCAAAGGATGTGAGGCCTCCGGTCGTGATGATGTGGGGAACTAGGTCTTTCTCTGTGGTCTCCACAGGGGATTCTGACATCCTTTTGTCTTGGGGGATGCAAGACGAGCCTGCATTCAAGTCACTGCAGGGATATCCGGCCTTATTTCGAGCCAGGGCATCGCGGTGTCCATTCCACTTGAGGCCGCAAACTCAGGGTCCCTCTCACATATCTAGAGCTGAGAGAAGCCTCCTCTTGAGGTGCTTGTGGTAAGGTCGTATTCCTCTGGAGTCGAAGCCAGGGACTAACCGCTCATCTCTTGTTGATTGTTGGTCCACAGAGATTTTTCGTGTTGCTACAGTGACCTCAGGCTCCCTCTAGCCTTGAAAGAGTGTTCTTGGGATTTCTCTGGAGTGCCATCAAGGAAATCAAGGCTCCTTTCATGTGTGATGTGCAAGACGGAATTGCTCTGCACGCAGTGCAGGGAAATCGGGCCTCATCTCGCGGCGAGGGGGAAGTCTCATGGATTTTCTCGAGTTGTGACTGGAACCTAGGGTATATTCTCGAGTTACGACGGGGATGGCCCTTCCACCCACGTGTTTGTTCAGCGACGTCAGGACTCCTGCCTAGTTGCGAGGAACAACTCGGGATTCTCCTCGAGGCTTGGCAGGGCAATTGGTACGCCTCTCCAGCTGAGGCGGGAGACCAAGGGTCCCTTTCCACGTGCCACAGGAATCCTGGGACTCATATAAAGCTTTACGAGGAGTCAGGCATCGTCTCCTTTGGAGGCACTGATCTCCGCGTACCTCTTGACTTTTCAAAGGATGTGAGGCCTTCGGTCGCGATGAGGTAGGGAATTAGATCGTTCTCTGTGGTCTCCACAGGGGATTCAGATATCCTTTCGTCTTGGGAGATGCAAGATGTCCCTGCATTCAAGTCACTGCAGGGATATCCAGCCTTATTTCGAGTCAGGGCATCGGGGTCTCCATTCCACTTGAGGCCGCAAATTCAGGGTCCCTCTCACATACCTAGAACTGAGAGAAGCCTCCTCTTGAGGTGCTTGTGGTAAGGTGGTATACCTCTGGAGTCGAAGCCAGGGACTAACCTCTCATCTCGAGTTGATTCTTGGTCCACGGAGCTCTTTCGTGTTGCTACAGTGACCTCAGGATCCCTCTAGCCTTGAAACAGTGTTCTTGGGGTTTCTCTGGAGTGCCATCAAGGTAATCAAGGCTCCTTTCATGTGTGATGTGCAACACGGAATTATTCTGCATGCAGTGCAGGGGAATCGGGCCTCATTTCACGGCGAGGGGGAAGTCTTATGGTTTTTCTCGAGTTGCGGCGGGAACCTGGGGTATATTCTCGAGTTACGACGGGGATGGCCCTTGCACACACGTGTTTGATCAGCGACGTCAGGACTCTTGCCTAGTTGCGAGGGACAACTCGGGATTATCCTCGAGGATTGGAAGGGCAATTGGGACGCCTCTACAGCTGAGACGGGAGACCAAGTGTCCCTTTTCATGTGCCACAGGAATCCTGGGACTCCTATCAAGTTTCCCGAGGAGTCAGGCATTGTCTCCTTTGGAGGCACTGATCTCCGGTTACCTCTGGAGTTTTCAAAGGATGTGTGGCCTCTGATCGCGATGAGGTGGGGAACTAGGTCTTTCTCTGTGGTCTGCACAGGGGATTCAGACATCCTTTCGTCTTGGGAGATGCAAGATGGGCCTGCATTCAAGTCACTGCAGGGATATCCGGACTTATTTCGAGTCAGGGCATCGCGGTGTCCATTCCACTTGAGGCCGCAAATTCAGGTTCCCTCTCACATACCTAGAGCTGAGAGAAGCCTCCTCTTGAGGTGCTTGTGGTAAGGTGGTATTCCTCTGGAGTCGACGCCAGGGACTAACCTCTCATCTCGAGTTGATTTCTGGTCCACGGAGCTCTTTCGTGTTGCTACAGTGACCTCAGGATCCCTCTAGTCTTGAAACAGTGTTCTTGGGGTTTCTCTGGAGTGTCATCAAGGAAATCAAGGCTCCTTTCATGTGTGATGTGCAACACCGAATTGCTCTGCACACAGTGCAGGGGAATCGGGCCTCATTTCGCGGCGAGGGGGAAGTCTCATGGTTTTTCTCGAGTTGCAGCGGGAACCAGGGGTATATTCTCGAGTTATGACGGGGATGGCCCTTCCTCCCACGTGTTTGTTCAGCGAAGTCAGGACTCCTGCCTAGTTGCAAGGGACAACTCGGGATTCTCCTCGAGGCTTGGCAGAACAATTGGGACGCCTCTCCAGCTGAGGCGGGAGACCAAGGGTCCCTTTCCACGTGCCACAGGAATCCTGGGACTCCTATCAAGTTTCACTAGGAGTCAGGCATCGCCTCCTTTGGAGGCACTGATCTCCGCGTACCTCTGGAATTTTCAAAGGATGTGAGGTCTCCGATCACGATGAGGTGGGGTACTAGGTCTTTCTCTGTCGTCTCCACAGGGGATTCAGATATCCTTCATTCATGGGAGATGCAAAACAAGCGTGCATTCAAGTGACTGCAGGGATATCCGTGCTTATTTCGAGTCAGGGCATCGCGGTGTCCATTCCACTTGAGGCCGCAAACTCAGGGTCCCTCTCACATACCTAGAGCTGAGAGAAGCCTCCTCTTGAGGTGCTTGTGGTAAGGTGGTATCCCTCTGTAGTCGAAGCCAGGGACTAACCTCTCATCTCGAGTTGATTCTTGGTCCACGGAGCTCTTTCGTGTTGCTACAGTGACCTCAGGATCCCTCTAGCCTTGAAACAGTGTTCTTGGGGTTTCTCTGGAGTGCCATCAAGGAAATCAAGGCTCCTTTCATGTGTGATGTGCAACACGGAATTATTCTGCATGCAGTGCAGGGGAATCGGGCCTCATTTCACGGCGAGGGGGAAGTCTCATGGTTTTTCTCGAGTTGCGGCGGGAACCTCGGGTATATTCTCGAGTTACGACGGGGATGGCCCTTCCACCCACGTGTTTGTTCAGCGACGTCAGGACTCCTGCCTAGTTGCGAGGGACAACTCGGGATTGTCCTCGAGGCTTGGCAGGGCAATTGGGACGCCTCTCCAGCTGAGGCTGGAGACCAAGTGTCCCTTTCCACGTGCCACAGGAATCCTGGGACTCCTATCAAGTTTCACGAGGAGTCAGGCATCGTCTCCTTTGGAGGCACTGATCTCCGCCTACCTCTGGAGTTTTCAAAGGATGTGAGGCCTCTAGTCGCGATGAGGTGGGGAACTAGGTCTTTCTCTGTGGTCTCCACAGGGGATTCAGACATCCTTTCGTCTTGGGAGATGCAAGACAAGCCTGCATTCAAGTCACTGCAGGGATATCCGGCCTTATTTCGAGTCAGGGCATCGCGGTGTCCATTCCACTTGAGGCCGCAAACTCAGGCTCCCTCTCACATACCTAGATCTGAGAGAAGCCTCCACTTGAGGTACTTGTGGTAAGGGGGTATTCCTCTGGAGTCGAAGCCAGGGACTAACCTCTCATCTAGAGTTGATTCTTGGTCCACGGAGCTCTTTCGTGTTGCTACAGTGACCTCAGGATCCCTCTAGCCTTTAAACTGTGTTCTTGGGGTTTGTCTGGAGTGCCATCAAGGAAATCAAGGCTCCTTTCCTGTGTGATGTGCAACACGGAATTGCTCTGCACGCAGTGCAGGGGAATCGGGCCTCATCTCTAGGCGAGGGGGAAGTCTCATGGTTTTTCTCGAGTTGCGGCGGGAACCTGGGCTATATTATCGAGTTAGGACGAGGATGGCCCTTCCACCCACGTGTTTGTTCAGCGACGTCAGGACTCCTGCCTAGTTGCGAGGGACAACTCGGGATTCTCCTCGAGGCTTGGCAGGGCAATTGGAACGCCTCTGCAGCTGAGGCGGGAGTCCAAGTGTCCCTTTCCACGTGCCACAGGAATCCTGGGACTCCTATCAAGTTTCACGAGGAGTCAGGCATCGACTCCTTTTGAGGCGCTGATCTTCATGTACCTCAGGAATTTTCAAAGGATGTGAGGCCTCCGGTCGCGATGAGGTGGGGAACTAGGTTTTTCTCTGCGGTCTCCACAGGGGATTCAGACATCCTTTCGTCTTGGGAGATGCAAGCTGAGCCTGCATTCAAGTCACTGCAGGGATATCCGGCCTTATTTCGAGTCAGGGCATAGCGGTGTCCATTCCACTTGAGGCCGCAAATTCAGGGTCCCTCTCACATACCAAGAGCTGAGAGAAGCCTCCTCTTGAGGTGCTTGTGGTAAGGTGGTATTCCTCTGGAGTCAAAGCCAGGAACTAACCTCTCATCTCGAGTTGATTTTTGGTCCACGGAGCTATTTCGTGTTGCTACAATGACCTCAGGATCCATCTAGCCTTGAAACAGTGTTCTTGGGATTTCTCTGGAGTACCATCAAGGAAATCAAGGCTCCTTTCATGTGTGATGTGCAACACGGCATTGCTCTGCACGCAGTGCAGGGGAATCGGGCCTCATCTCGCAGCGAGGGGGAAGTCTCATGGTTTTTCTCGAGTTGCGGCGGGAACCTGGGGTATATTCTCGAGTTACGACGGGGATGGCCCTTCCACAAACGTGTTTGTTCAGCGACGTCAGGACTCCTGCCTAGTTGCGAGGGACAACTCGGGATTCTCCTCGAGGCTTGGCAGGGCAATTGGGACGCCTCTCCAGCTGAGGCGGGAAACCAAGTGTCCCTTTCCACGTGCCACAGGAATCCTGGGACCCCTATCAATTATCACGAGGAGTCAGGCATCGTCTCCTTAGGAGAGACTGATCTCCGCGTACCTCTGGAATTTTCAAAGGATGTGAGGCCTCCGGTCGAGATGAGGTGGGGAACTAGGTCTTTCTCTGTGGTCTCCACAGGGGATTCAGAAATCCTTTCATCTTGGGAGATGCAAGACGAGCCTGCATTCAAGTCACTGCAGGGATATTCGGCCTTATTTCCAGTCAGGGCATCGCGGTGTCCATTCCACTTGAGGCCGCAAACTCAGGGTTCCTCTCACATACCTAGAGCTGAGAGAAGCTTCCTCTTGAGGTGCTTGTGGTAAGGTGGTATTCCTCTGGAGTCGAAGCCAGGGACTAACCTCTCATCTCGAGTTGATTTTTGATTCACGGAGCTCTTTCGTGTTGCTACAGTGACCTCAGGATCCCTCTAGCCTTGAAACACTGTTCTTGGGGTTTCTCTGGAGTGCCATCAAGGAAATCAAGGCTCGTTTCCTGTGTGATGTGCAACACGGAAAGGCTCTGCATGCAGTGCAGGGGATTTAGGCCTCATCTCGCGCCGAGGGGGAAGTCTCATGGTTTTTCTTGAGTTGCGGCGGGAACCTGGGGTATATTCTCGAGTTACGACGGGGATGGCCCTTCCACCCACGTGTTTGTTCAGCGACGTCAGGACTCCTGCCAAGTTGCGAGGACAACTCGGGATTCTCCTCGAGGCTTTTCAGGGCAATTGGGACACCTCTCCAGCCGAGGCGGGAGACCAAGGGTCCCTTCCCACGTGCCACAGGAATCCTGGGACTCCTATCAAGTTTCACGAGGAATCAGGCATCGTCTCCCTTGGAGGCACTGATCTCCGCATCCCTCTGGAGTTCTCAAAGGATGTGAGGCCTCCGGTCGTGATGATGTGGGGAACTAGGTCTTTCTCTGTGGTCTCCAAAGGGGATTCTGACATCCTTTTGTCTTGGGGGATGCAAGACGAGCCTGCATTCAAGTCACTGCAGCGATATCCGGCCTTATTTCGAGTCAGGGCACCTCGGTGTCCATTCCACTTGAGGCCGCAAACTCAGGGTCCCTCTCACATACCTAGATCTGAGAGAAGCCTCCACTTGAGGTGCTTGTGGTAAGTTGGTATTCCTCTGGAGTCGAAGCCAGGGACTAACCTCTCATCTCGAGTTGAATCTTGGTCCACGGAGCTCTTTCGTGTTGCTACAGTGACCTCAGGATCCCTCTAGCCTTGAAACAGTGTTCTTGGGGTTTCTCTGGAGTGCCATCAAGGAAATCAAGGCTCCTTTCATGTGTGATGTGCAACACGGAATTGCTCTGCACACAGTGCAGGGGAATATGGCCTCATCTCGCGGCGAGGGGGAAGTCTCATGGTTTTTCTTGAGTTCCGGCTGGAACCTGGGGTATATTCTCGAGTTAGGACGGGGATGGCACTTCCACCCACGTGTTTGTTCAGCGACGGCAGGACTCCTGCCTAGTTGCGAGGGACAACTCGGGATTCTCCTCAAGACTTGGCAGGGTAATTGGGACGCCTCTCCAGCTGAGGCGGGAGACCAAGGGTCCCTATCCACGTGCCACAGGAATCCTGGGACTCCTATCAAGTTTCACGAGGAGTCAGGCATCGTCTCCTTTGGAGGCACTGATCTCTGTGTACCTCTGGAGTTTTCAAAGAATGTGAGGCCTCCGGTCGTGATGAGGTGGGGAACTAGGTCTTTCTCTTTGTTCTCCACAGGGGATTCCGACATCCTTTCGTCATGGGAGATGCAAGACGAGCCTTCATTCAAGTCACTGCAGGGATATCCGGGCTTATTTCGAGTCAGGGCATCGCGGTGTCCATTCTACTTGAGGCAGCAAACTCAGGGTACCTCTCACATACCTAGAGCTGAGAGGAGCCTCCTCTTGAGGTGCTTGTGGTAAGGTGATATTCCTCTGGAGTCGAAGCCAGGAACTAACGTCTCATCTCGAGTTGATTCTTGGTCCACGGAGCTCTTTCCTGTTGCTACAGTGACCTCAGAATCCCTCTAGCCTTAAAACAGTGTTCTTGGGGTTTCTCTGGAGTGCCATCAAGGAAATCAAGGCTCCTTTCATGTGTGATGTGCAACACGGAATTGCTCTGCACGCAGTGCAGGGTAATCGGGCCTCATCTCGCGGCGAGGGGGAAGTTTCATGGTTTCTCTCGAGTAGCGGTGGGAACCTGGGGTATATTCTCGAGTTATGATGGGGATGGCCCTTCCACACACGTGTTTGTTCAGCGAAGTCAGGACTCCTGCCTAGTTGCGAGGGACAACTCGGGATTCTCCTCGAGGTTTGGCAGGGCAATTGGGACGCCTGTCCAGCTGAGGTGGGAGACCATGTGTCCCTGTCCACGTGCCACAGGAATCCTGGGACTCCTATCAAGTTTCACGAGGAGTCAGGCATCGTCTCCTGTAGAGGCACTGATCTCCGCGTACCTCTGGAGTTTTCAAAGTATGTGAGGCCTCAGGTCGCGATGAGGTGGGGAACTAGGTCTTTCTCTGTGGTCTCCACAGGAGATTCAGGCATCCTTTCGTCTTGGGAGATGCAAGACGAGCCTGCATTCAAGTCACTGCAGGGATATCCGGCCTTATTTCGAGTCAGGGCATCGCGGTGTCCATTCCACTTGAGGCCACAAACTCAGGGTCCCTCTCACACACCTAAAGCTGAGAGAAGCCTCCTCTAGAGGTGCTTGTGGTAAGGTGGTATTCCTCTGGAGTCGAAGCCAGGGACTAACCTCTCATCTCGAGTTGATTCTTGGTCCACGGAGCTCTTTCGTGTTGCTACAGTGACCTCAGGATCCCTCTAGCCTTAAAACAGTGATCTTGGGGTTTCTCTGGAGTGCGATCAAGAAAATCAAGGCTCCTTTCATGTGTGAAATGCAACACGGAATTGCTCTGCATGCAGTGCAGGGGAATCGGGCCTCATCTCGCGGCGAGGGGGAAGTCTCATGTTTCTTCTCGAGTTGCGGCGGGAACCTGGGGTATATTCTCGAGTTACGACGGGGATGGCCCTTCCACAAACGTGTTTGTTCAGCGACGTCAGGACTCCTGCCTAGTTGCGAGGGACAACTCGGGATTCTCCTCGAGGCTTGGCAGGGCAATTGGGACGCCTCTCCAGCTGAGGCGGGAAACCAAGTGTCCCTTTCCAACTGCCACAGGAATCCTGGGACTCCTATCAATTATCACGAGGAGTCAGGCATCGTCTCCTTTGGAGGCACTGTACTCCACGTACCTCTGGAGTTTTCAAAGGATGTGAGGCCTCCGGTCGTGATGAGGTTGGGAACTAGGTCTTTCTCTGTGGTACCCACAGGGGATTCAGACATCCTTTCGTCTTGGGAGATGCAAGACGAGCCTGCATTCAAGTCACTGCAGGGATATCCGGCCTTATTTCGAATCAGGGCATAGCGGTGTCCATTCCACTTGAGGCCGCAAACTCAGGGTAACTCTCACATACCTAGACCTGAGAGAAGCTTCCTCTTGAGGTGCTTGTGGTAAGGTGGTATTCCTCTGGAGTCGAAACCAGGGACTAACCTCTCATCTCGAGTTGATTTTTTTTCCACGGAGCTCTTTCGTGTTGCTACAGTGACCTGAGGATCCCTCTAGCATTGAAACAGTGTTCTTGGGGTTTCTCTGGAGTGCCATCAAGGAAATCAAGGCTCCTTTCATGTGTGATGTGCAACACGGAATTGCTCTGCACACAGAGCAGGGGAATCGGGCCTCATCTCGCGGCGAGGGGGAAGTCTCATGGTTTTTCTCGAGTTGAGGCGGGAACCTGGGGTATATTCACGAGTTACTACCGGGATGCCCCTTCCACACAAGTGTTTGTTCAGCGACGTCAGGACTCCTGCCTAGTTGCGAGGGAAATCTCGGGATTCTCCTCGAGGCTTGGCAGGGCAATTGGGACGCCTGTCCAGCTGAGGTGGGAGACCATGGGTCCCTGTCCACGTGCCACAGGAATCCTGGGACTCCTATCAAGTTTCACGAGGAGTCAGGCATCGTCTCCTTAGGAGAGACTGATCTCCGCATACCTCTGGAATTTTCAAAGGATGTGAGGCCTCCGGTCGCGATGAGGTGGGGAACTAGGTCTTTCTCTGTGGTCTCCACAGGGGATTCAGAAATCCTTTCATCTTGGGAGATGCAAGACGAGCCTGCATTCAAGTCACTGCAGGGATATTCGGCTTTATTTCGAGTCAGGGCATCGCGGTGTCCATTCCACTTGAGGCCGCAAACTCAGGGTTCCTCTCACATACCTAGAGCTGAGAGAAGCTTCCTCTTGAGGTGCTTGTGGTAAGGTGGTATTCCTCTGGAGTCGAAGCCAGGGACTAACCTCTCATCTCGAGTTGATTTTTGATTCACGGAGCTCTTTCGTGTTGCTACAGTGACCTCAGGATCCCTCTAGCCTTGAAACACTGTTCTTGGGGTTTCTCTGGAGTGCCATCAAGGAAATCAAGGCTCGTTTCCTGTGTGATGTGCAACACGGAAAGGCTCTGCATGCAGTGCCGGGGATTCAGGCCTCATCTCGCGGCGAGGGGGAAGTCTCATGGTTTTCCTTGAGTTGCGGCGGGAACCTGGGGTATATTCTCGAGTTACGACGGGGATGGCCCTTCCACCCACGTGTTTGTTCAGCCACGTCAGGACTCCTGCCAAGTTGCGAGGACAACTCGGGATTCTCCTCGAGGCTTTTCAGGGCAATTGGGACACCTCTCCAGCCGAGGCGGGAGACCAAGGGTCCCTTTCCACGTGCCACAGGAATCCTGGGACTCCTATCAAGTTTCACGAGAAATCAGGCATCGTCTCCATTGGAGGCACTGATCTCCGCATGCCTCTGGAGTTCTCAAAGGATGTGAGGCCTCCGGTCGTGATGATGTGGGGAACTAGGTCTTTCTCTGTGGTCTCCACAGGGGATTCTGACATCCTTTTGTCTTGGGGGATGCAAGACGAGCCTGCATTCAAGTCACTGCAGCGATATCCGGCCTTATTTCGAGTCAGGGCACCTCGGTGTCCATTCCACTTGAGGCCGCAAACTCAGGGTCCCTCTCACATACCTAGATCTGAGAGAAGCCTCCACTTGAGCTGCTTGTGGTAAGTTGGTATTCCTCTGGAGTCGAAGCCAGGGACTAACCTCTCATCTCGAGTTGATTCTTGGTCCACGGAGCTCTTTCGTGTTGCTACAGTGACCTCAGGATCCCTCTAGCCTTGAAACAGTGTTCTTGGGGTTTCTCTGGAGTGCCATCAAGGAAATCAAGGCTCCTTTCATGTGTGATGTGCTACACGGAATTGCTCTGCACACAGTGCAGGGGAATATGGCGTCATCTCGCGGCGAGGGGGAAGTCTCATGGTTTTTCTTGAGTTCCGGCTGGAACCTGGGGTATATTCTCGAGTTAGGACGGGGATGGCACTTCCACCCACGTGTTTGTTCAGAGACGGCAGGACTCCTGCCTAGTTGCGAGGGACAACTCGGGATTCTCCTCAAGACTTGGCAGGGTAATTGGGACGCCTCTCCAGCTGAGGCGGGAGACCAAGGGTCCCTATCCACGTGCCACAGGAATCCTGGGACTCCTATCAAGTTTCACGAGGAGTCAGGCATCGTCTCCTTTGGAGGCACTGATCTTCGCGTACCTCTGGAGTTTTCAAAGAATGTGAGGCCTTCGGTCGTGATGAGGTGGGGAACTAGGTCTTTCTCTTTGTTCTCCACAGGGGATTCCGACATCCTTTCGTCATGGGAGATGCAAGACGAGCCTTCATTCAAGTCACTGCAGGGATATCCGGCCTTATTTCGAATCAGGGCATAGCGGTGTCCATTCCACTTGAGGCCGCAAACTCAGGGTAACTCTCACATACCTAGACCTGAGAGAAGCTTCCTCTTGAGGTGCTTGTGGTAAGGTGGTATTCCTCTGGAGTCGAAACCAGGGACTAACCTCTCATCTCGAGTTGATTTTTGGTCCACGGAGCTCTTTCGTGTTGCTACAGTGACCTGAGGATCCCTCTAGCATTGAAACAGTGTTCTTGGGGTTTCTCTGGAGTGCCATCAAGGAAATCAAGGCTCCTTTCATGTGTGATGTGCAACACGGAATTGCTCTGCACACAGAGCAGGGGAATCGGGCCTCATCTCGCGGCGAGGGGGAAGTCTCATGGTTTTTCTCGAGTTGAGGCGGGAACCGGGGGTATATTCACGAGTTACAACCGGGATGCCCCTTCCACACAAGTGTTTGTTCAGCGACGTCAGGACTCCTGCCTAGTTGCGAGGGAAATCTCGGGATTCTCCTCGAGGCTTGGCAGGGCAATTGGGACGCCTGTCCAGCTGAGGTGGGAGACCATGGGTCCCTGTCCACGTGCCACAGGAATCCTGGGACTCCTATCAAGTTTCACGAGGAGTCAGGCATCGTCTCCTTAGGAGAGACTGATCTCCGCGTACCTCTGGAATTTTCAAAGGATGTGAGGCCTCCGGTCGCGATGAGGTGGGGAACTAGGTCTTTCTCTGTGGTCTCCACAGGGGATTCAGAAATCCTTTCATCTTGGGAGATGCAAGACGAGCCTGCATTCAAGTCACTGCAGAGATATTCGGCCTTATTTCGAGTCAGGGCATCGCGGTGTCCATTCCACTTGAGGCCGCAAACTCAGGGTTCCTCTCACATACCTAGAGCTGAGAGAAGCTTCCTCTTGAGGTGCTTGTGGTAAGGTGGTATTCCTCTGGAGTCGAAGCCAGGGACTAACCTCTCATCTCGAGTTGATTTTTGATTCACGGAGCTCTTTCGTGTTGCTACAGTGACCTCAGGATCCCTCTAGCCTTGAAACAGTGTTCTTGGGGTTTCTCTGGAGTGCCATCAAGGAAATCAAGGCTCGTTTCCTGTGTGATGTGCAACACGGAAAGGCTCTGCATGCAGTGCAGGGGATTCAGGCCTCATCTCGCGGCGTGGGGGAAGTCTCATGGTTTTTCTTGAGTTGCGGCGGAAACCTGGGGTATATTCTCGAGTTACGACGGGGATGGCCCTTCCACCCACGTGTTTGTTCAGCCACGTCAGGACTCCTGCCAAGTTGCGAGGACAACTCGGGATTCTCCTCGAGGCTTTTCAGGGCAATTGGGACACCTCTCCAGCCGAGGCGGGAGACCAAGGGTCCCTTTCCACGTGCCACAGGAATCCTGGGACTCCTATCAAGTTTCACGAGGAATCAGGCATCGTCTCCTTTGTAGGCACTGATCTCCGCATCCCTCTGGAGTTCTCAAAGGATGTGAGGCCTCCGGTCGTGATGATGTGGGGAACTAGGTCTTTCTTTGTGGTCTCCACAGGGGATTCAGACATCCTTTTGTCTTGGGAGATGCAAGACGAGCCTGCATTCAAGTCACTGCAGGGATATCCGGCCTTATTTCGAGTCAGGGCATCGCGGTGTCCATTCCACTTGAGGCCGCAAACTCAGGGTCCCTCTCACATACCTAGATCAGAGAGAAGCCTCCACTTGAGGTGCTTGTGGTAAGGTGGGATTCCTCTGGAGTCGAAGCCAGGGACTAACCTCTCATCTCGAGTTGATTCTTGGTCCACGGAGCTCTTTCGTGTTGCTACAGTGACCTCAGGATCCCTCTAGCCTTGAAACAGTGTTCTTGGGGTTTCTCTGGAGTGCCATCAAGGAAATCAAGGCTCCTTTCATGTGTGATGTGCAACACGGAATTGCTCTGCACACAGTGCAGGGGAATAGGGCCTCATCTCGCGGCGAGGGGGAATTCTCATGGTTTTTCTTGAGTTGCGGCTGGAACCTGGGGTATATTCTCGAGTTAGGACGGGGATGGCCCTTCCACCCACGTGTTTGTTCAGCGACGTCAGGATTCCTGCCTAGTTGCGAGGGACAACTCGGGATTCTCCTCAAGACTTGGCAGGGTAATTGGGACGCCTCTCCAGCTGAGGCGGGAGACCAAGGGTCCCTTTCCACGCGTCACAGGAATCCTGGGACTCCTATCAAGTTTCACGAGGAGTCAGGCATCGTCTCCTTTGGAGGCACTGATCTCTGTGTAGCTCTGGAGTTTTCAAAGAATGTGAGGCCTCCGGTCGTGATGAGGTGGGGAACTAGGTCTTTCTCTTTGTTCTCCACAGGGGATTCTGACATCCTTTCGTCATGGGAGATGCAAGACGAGCCTTCATTCAAGTCACTGCAGGGATATTCGGGCTTATTTCGAGTCAGGGCATCGCGGTGTCCATTCTACTTGAGGCAGCAAACTCAGGGTCCCTCTCACATACCTAGAGCTGAGAGGAGCCTCCTCTTGAGGTGCTTGTGGTAAGGTGGTATTCCTCTGGAGTCGAAGCCAGGAACTAACGTCTCATCTCGAGTTGATTCTTGGTCCACGGAGCTCTTTCCTGTTGCTACAGTGACCTCAGGATCCCTCTAGCCTTAAAACAGTGTTCTTGGGGTTTCTCTGGAGTGCCATCAAGGAAATCAAGACTCCTTTCATGTGTGATGTGCAACACGGAATTGCTCTGCACGCAGTGCCGGGGAATCGGGCCTCATCTCGCGGCGAGGGGGAAGTTTCATGGTTTTTCTCGAGTAGCGGTGGGAACCTGGGGTATATTCTCGAGTTATGATGGGGATGGCCCTTCCACACACGTGTTTGTTCAGCGAAGTCAGGACTCCTGCCTAGTTGCGAGGGACAACTCGGGATTCTCCTCGAGGCTTGGCAGGGCAATTGGGATGCCTGTCCAGCTGAAGCGGGAGACCAAGTGTCCCTTTCCACGTGCCACAGGAATCCTGGGACTCCTATCAAGTTTCACGACGAGTCAGGCATCGTCTCCTTTGGAGGCACTGATCTCCGCATACCTCGGGAGTTTTCAAAGAATGTGAGGCATCCGGTCGCAATGAGGTGGGGAACTAGTTCTACCTCTGTGGTCTCCACAGGGGATTGAGCCATCCTTTCGTCTTGGGAGATGCAAGACGAGCCTGCATTCAAGTCACTGCAGGGATATCCGGCCTTATTTCGAGTCAGGGCATCGCGGTGTCCATTCCACTTGAGGCCGCAAACTCAGGGTCCCTCTCACATACCAAGAGCTGAGAGAAGCCTCCTCTTGAGGTGCTTGTGGTAAGGTGGTATTCCTCTGGAGTCAAAGCCAGGGACTAACCTCTCATCTCGAGTTGATTTTTGGTCCACGGAGCTCTTTCGTGTTGCTACAGTGACCTCAGGATTCCTCTAGCCTTGAAACAGTGTTCTTGGGGTTTCTCTGGAGTGCCATCAAGGAAATCAAGGCTCCTTTCATGTGTGATGTGCAACACGGAATTGCTCTGCACGCAGTGCAGGGGAATCGGGCCTCATCTAGCGGCGAGGGGGAAGTCTCATGGTTCTTCTCGAGTTGCGGCGGGCACCTGGGGTATATTCTCGAGTTACGACGGGGATGGCCCTTCCACCCACGTGTTTCTTCAGCGACGTCAGGACTCATGCCTAGTTGCGAGGAACAACTCGGGATTCTCCTCGAGGCTTGGCAGGGCAATTGGGACTCCTCTCCAGCTGAGGCGGGAGACCAAGGGTCCCTTTCCACGTGCCACAGGAATCCTGGGACTCCTATCAAGTTTCACGAGGAGTCAGGGATCGTCTCCTTTGGAGGCACTGATCTCCGCGTACCTCTGGAGTTTTCAAAGGATGTGAGGCCTCCGGTGGTGATGAGGTGGGGAACTAGGTCTTTCTCTGTGGTCTCCACAGGGGATTCAGACAACCTTTCGTCTTGGGAGATGCAAGACGAGCCTGCATTCAAGTCACTGCAGGGATATCCGGCCTTATTTCGAGTCAGGGCATCGCAGTGTCCATTCCACTTGAGGCCGCAATATCAGGGTCCCTCTCACATACCTAGAGTTGAGAGAAGCCTCCTCTTGAGGTGCTTGTGGTAAGGTGGTATTGCTCTGGAGTCGAAGCCAGGGACTAACCTCTCATCTCGAGTTGATTTTTGGTCCACGGAGCTCTTTCGTGTTGCTACAGTGACCTCAGGATCCCTCTCGCCTTGAAACAGTGTTCTTGGGGTTTCTCTGGAGTGCCATCAAGGAAATCAAGGCTCCTTTCATGTGTGATGTGCAACACGGAATTGCTCTGCATGCAGTGCAGGGTATCGGACCTCATTTTGCGGCGAGGGGGAAGTCTAATGGTTTTTCTCGAGTTGCGATTGGAACCTGGGGTATATTCTCGAGTTACGACGGGGATGGCCCTTCAACCCACGTGTTTGTTCAGCGACTTCAGACTCCTGCCTAGTTGCGAGGGACAACTCGGGATTCTCCTCGAGGCTTGGCAGGGCAATTGGGACCCCTCTCCAGCTGAGACGGGTGACCAAGGGTCCCTTTCCACGTGCCACAGGAATCCTGGGACTCCTATCAAGTTTCACGAGGAGTCAGGCATCGTCTCCTTTGGAGGCACTGATCTCCGCGTACCTCTGGAATTTTCAAAGGATGTGAGGCTTCCGGTTGCGATGAGGTGGGGAACTAGGTCTTTCTCTGCGGCCTCCAAAGGGGATTCAGACATCCGTTCATCTTGGGAGATGCAAGACGAGCCTGCATTCAAGTCACTGCAGGGATATCCGGCCTTATTTCGCGTCAGGGCATTGCAGTGTCCATTCCACTTGAGGCTGCAAAATCAGGGTCCCTCTCACATACCTAGAGCTGAGAGAAGCCTCCTCTTGAGGTGCTTGTGGTAAGGTGGTATTCCCCTGGAGTCGAAGCCAGGGACTAACCTCTCATTTCGAGTTGATTTTTGGTCCACGGAGCTCTTTCCTGTTGCTACAGTGACCTCAGGATCCCGCTAGCCTTGAAACAGTGTTCTTGGGGTTTCTCTGGAGTGCCATCAAGGAAATCAAGGCTCCTTTCATGTGTGATGTGCAACACGGAATTGCTCTGCACGCAGTGCAGGGTATCGGTCCTTATTTTGCGGCGAGGGGGAAGTCTCATGGTTTTTCTCGAGTTGCGGCGGGGCCCTGGGGTATATTCTCGAGTTACGACGGGGATGGCCCTTCCACCCACGTGTTTGTTCAGCGACGTCATGACTCCTGCCTAGTTGCGAGGGACAACTCGGGATTCTCTTCGAGGCTTGGGAGGGCAATTGGGACGCCTCTCCAGCTGAGGCGGGAGACCAAGGGTCCCTTTCCACGTGCCGCAGGAATCCTGGGACTCCTATCAAGTTTCACGAGGAGTCAGGCATCGTCTCCTTTGGAGGCACTGATCTCCGCCTACCTCTGGAGTTTTCAAATCATGTGAGGCCTCCGGTCGCGATGAGGTGGGGAACTAGGTCTATCTCTGCGGTCTCCACAGGGGATTAAGACATCCGTTCATCTTGGGAGATGCAAGACGAGCCTGCATTCAAGTCACTGCAGGGATATCCGGCCTTATTTTGTGTCACGGCATTGCAGTGTCCATTGCACTTGAGGCCGCAAAATCAGGGTCCCTCTCACATACCTAGAGCTGAGAGAAGCCTCCTTTTGAGGTGCTTGTGGTAAGGTGGTATTCCCCTGGATTCTAAGCCAGGGACTAACCTCTCATCTCGAGTTGATTTTTGGTCCACGGAGCTCTTTCGTGTTGCTACAGTGACCTCAGGATCCCTCTAGCCTTGAAACAGTGTTCTTGGGGTTTCTCTGGAGTGCCATCAAGGAAATCAAGGCTCCTTTCATGTGTGATGTGCAACACGGAATTGCTCTGCACACAGTGCAGGGGAATCGGGCCTCATCTCACGGCGAGGGGGAAGTCTCATGGTTTTTCTCGAGTTGCGGCGGGAACCTGGGGTATATTCTCGAGTTACGACGGGGATGGCCCTTCCACCCACGTGTTTGTTCAGCGACGTCAGGACTCCTTCCTAGTTGCGAGGGACAACTCGGGATTCTCCTCGAGGCTTGGCAGGGCAATTGGAACGCCTCTCCAGCTGAGGCGGGAGACCAAGCATCCCTTTCCACGTGCCACAGGAATCCTGGGACTCCTATCAAGTTTCACGAGGAGTCAGGCATCGTCTCCTTTGGAGGCACTGATCTCCACGTACCTCTGGAGTTTTCAAAGGATGTGAGGCCTCCGGTCGCGATGAGGTGGGGAACTAGGTCTATCTCTGCGGTCTCCACAGGGGATTCAGACATCCGTTCATCTTGGGAGATGCAAGACGAGCCTGCATTCAAGTCACTGCAGGGATATCCGGCCTTATTTTGTGTCAGGGCATTGCAGTGTCCATTGCACTTGATGCCGCAAAATCAGGGTCCCTCTCACATACCTAGAGCTGAGAGAAGCCTCCTCTTGAGGTGCTTGTGGTAAGGTGGTATTCCCCTGGAGTCGAAGCCAGGGACTAACCTCTCATCTCGAGTTGATTTTTGGTCCACGGAGCTCTTTCGTGTTGCTACAGTGACCTGAGGATCCCTCTAGCCTTGAAACAGTGTTCTTGGGGTTTCTCTGGAGTGCCATCAAGGAAATCAAGGCTCCTTTCATGTGTGATGTGCAACACGGAATTGCTCTGCACGCAGTGCAGGGGAATCGGGCCTCATCTCACGGCGAGGGGGAAGTCTCATGGTTTTTCTCGAGTTGCGGCGGGAACCTGGGGTATATTCTCGAGTTACGACGGGGATGGCCCTTCCACCCACGTGTTTGTTCAGCGACGTCAGGACTCCTGCCTAGTTGCGAGGGACAACTCGGGATTCTCCTCGAGGCTTGGCAGGGCAATTGGGACGCCTCTCCATCTGAGGCGGGAGACCAAGGGTCCCTTTCCACGTGCCACAGGAATCCTGGGACTCCTATCAAGTTTCACGAGGAGTCAGGCATCGTCTCCTTTGGAGGCACTGATCTCCACGTACCTCTGGAGTTTTCAAAGGATGTGAGGCCTCCGGTCGCGATGAGGTGGGGAACTAGGTCTTTCTCTGTGGTCTCCACAGGGGATTCAGACATCCATTCATCTTGGGACATGCAAGACGAGCCTGCATTCAAGTCACTGCAGGGATATCCGGCCTTGTTTCGCGTCAGGGAATCGCGGTGTCCATTCCACTTGAGGCCGCAAACTCAGGGTCCCTCTCACATACCTCGAGCTGAGAGAAGCCTCCTCTTGAGGTGCTTGTGGTAAGGTGGTATTCCTCTGGAGTCGAAGCCAGGGACTAACCTCTCATCTCGAGTTGATTTTTGGTCCACGGAGCTCTTTCGTGTTGCTACAGTGACCTCAGGATCCCTCTAGCCTTGAAACAGTGTTCTTGGGGTTTCTCTGGAGTGCCATCAAGGAAATCAAGGCTCCTTTCATGTGTGATGTGCAACACGGAATTGTTCTGCACGCAGTGCAGGGGAATCGGGCCTCATCTCGCGGCGAGGGGGAAGTCTCATGGTTTTTCTCGAGTTGCGGCTGGAACCTGGGGTATATTCTCGAGTTATGACGGGGATGGCCCTTCCACCCACGTGTTTGTTCAACGACGTCAGACTCCTGCCTAGTTGCGAGGGACAACTCGGGATTCTCTTCGAGGCTTGGCAGGGAAATTGGGACGCCTCTCCAGCTGAGGCGGGAGACCAAGTGTCCCTTTCCACGTGCCACAGGAATCCTGGGACTCCTATCAAGTTTCACGAGGAGTCAGGCATCGTCTCCTTTGGAGGCACTGATCTCCGCGTACCTCTGGAGTTTTCAAAGGATGTGAGGCCTCCGGTCCCGATGAGGTGGGGAACTAGGTCTATCTCTGCGGTCTCCACAGGGGATTCAGACATCCGTTCATCTTGGGAGATGCAAGACGAGCCTGCATTCAAGTCACTGCAGGGATATCCGGCCTTATTTTGCGTCAGGGCATTGCAGTGTCCATTGCACTTGATGCCGCAAAATCAGGGTCCCTCTCACATACCTAGAGCTGAGAGAAGCCTCCTATTGAGGTGCTTGTGGTAAGGTGGTATTCCCCTGGAGTCGAAGCCAGGGACTAACCTCTCATCTCGAGTTGATTTTTGGTCCACGGAGCTCTTTCGTGTTGCTACAGTGACCTGAGGATCCCTCTAGCCTTGAAACAGTGTTCTTGGGGTTTCTCTGGAGTGCCATCAAGGAAATCAAGGCTCCTTTCATGTGTGATGTGCAACACGGAATTGCTCTGCACGCAGTGCAGGGGAATCGGGCCTCATCTCACGGCGAGGGGGAAGTCTCATGGTTTTTCTCGAGTTGCGGCGGGAACCTGGGGTATATTCTCGAGTTACGACGGTGATGGCCCTTCCACCCACGTGTTTGTTCAGCGACGTCAGGACTCCTGCCTAGTTGCGAGGGACAACTCAGGATTCTCCTCGAGGCTTGGCAGGGCAATTGGGACGCCTCTCCATCTGAGGCGGGAGACCAAGGGTCCCTTTCCACGTGCCACAGGAATCCTGGGACTCCTATCAAGTTTCACCAGGAGTCAGGCATCGTCTCCTTTGGAGGCACTGATCTCCGCATACCTCTGGAGTTTTCAAAGGATGTGAGGCCTCCGGTCGCGATGAGGTGGGGAACTAGGTCTTTCTCTGTGGTCTCCACAGGGGATTCAGACATCCTTTCGTCTTGGGAGATGCAAGACGAGCCAGCATTCAAGTCACTGCAGGGATATCCGGCCTTATTTCGAGTCAGGGCATCGCGGTCTCCATTCCACTTGAGGCCGCAAACTCAGGGTCCCTCTCACATAGCTAGAGCTGAGAGAAGCCTCCTCTTGATGTGCTTGTGGTAAGGTGGTATTACTCTGGAGTCGAAGCCAGGGACTAACCTCTAATCTCGAGTTGATTTTTGGGCCACGGAGCTCTTTCGTGTTGCTACAGTGACCTCAGGATCCCTCTAGCCTTGAAACAGTGTTCTTGGGGTTTCTCTGGAGTGCCATCAAGGAAATCAAGGCTCCTTTCATGTGTGATGTGCAACACGGAATTGCTCTGCACGCAGTGCAGGGGAATCGGGCCTCATCTCGCGGCGAGGGGGAAATCTCATGGTTTTTCTCGAGTTGCGGCGGGAACCTGGGGTATATTCTCGAGTTATGACAGGGATGGCCCTTCCACACACGTGTTAGTTCAGCGACGGCAGGACTCCTGCCTAGTTGCGAGGGACAACTCGGGATTCTCCTCAAGGCTTGGCAGGGCAATTGGGACGCCTCTCCAGCTGAGGCGGGAGACCAAAGGTCCCTTTCCACGTGCCACAGGAATCCTGGGACTCCTATCAAGTTTCACGAGGAATCAGGCATCGTCTCCTTTGGAGGCACTGATCTCCACGTACCTCTGGAGTTTTCAAAGGATGTGAGGCCTCCGGTCGCGATGAGGTGGGGAACTCGGTCTATCTCTGCGGTCTCCACAGGGGATTCAGACATCCGTTCATCTTGGGACATGCAAGATGAGCCTGCATTCAAGTCACTGCAGGGATATCCGGCCTTATTTTGCGTCAGGGCATTGCAGTGTCCATTGCAGTTGAGGCCGCAAAATCAGGGTCCCTCTCACATACCTAGAGCTGAGAGAAGCCTCCTCTTGAGGTGCTTGTGGTAAGGTGGTATTCCCCTGGAGTCGAAGCCAGGGACTAACCTCTCATCTCGAGTTGATTTTTGGTCCACGGAGCTCTTTCGTGTTGCTACAGTGACCTCAGGATCCCTCTAGCCTTGAAACAGTGTTCTTGGGGTTTCTCTGGAGTGCCATCAAGGAAATCAAGGCTCCTTTCATGTGTGATGTGCAACACGGAATTGCTCTGCACGCAGTGCAGGGGAATCGGGCCTCATCTCACGGCGAGGGGGAAGTCTCATGGTTTTTCTTGAGTTGCGGCGGGGCCCTGGGGTATATTCTCGAGTTACGACGGGGATGGCCCTTCCACCCACGTGTTTGTTCAGCGACGTCATGACTCCTGCCTAGTTGCGAGGGACAACTCGCGATTCTCCTCGAGGCTTGGCAGGGCAATTGGGACGCCTCTCCAGTTGAGGCGGGAGACCAAGAGGCCCTTTCCAGGTGCCACAGGAATCCTGGAACTCCTATCAAGTTTCACCAGGAGTCAGGCATCGTCTCCTTTGGAGGCACTGATCTCCGCGTACCTCTGGAGTTGTCAAAGGATGTGAGGCCTCCGGTCGCGATGAGGTGGGGAACTAGGTCTTTCTCTGTGGTCTCCACAGGGGATTCAGACATCCTTTCGTCTTGGGAGATGCAAGACGAGCCTGCATTCAAGTCACTGCAGGGATATCCGGCCTTATTTCGAGTCAGGGCATCGCGGTGTCCATTCCACTTGAGGCCGCAAACTCAGGGTCCCTCTCACATACCTAGAGCTGAGAGAAGCCTCTTCTTGAGGTGCTTGTGGTAAGGTGGTATTCCTCTGGAGTCGAAGCCAGGGACTAACCTCTCATCTCGAGTTGATTTTTGGTCCACGGAGCTCTTTCGTGTTGCTACAGTGACCTCAGGATCCCTCTAGCCTTGAAACAGTGTTCTTGGGGTTTCTCTGGAGTGCCATCAAGGAAATCAAGGCCCTTTCATGTGTGATGTGCAACACGGAATTGCTCTGCACGCAGTGCAGGGGAATCGGGCCTCATCTCGCGGCGAGGGGGAAATCTCATGGTTTTTCTCGAGTTGCGGTGGGAACATGGGGTATATTCTCGAGTTACGACGGGGATGGCCCTTCCACACACGTGTTAGTTCAGCGACGGCAGGACTCCTGCCTAGTTGCGAGGGACAACTCGGGATTCTCCTCAAGGCTTGGCAGGGCAATTGGGACGCCTCTCCAGCTGAGGCGGGAGACCAAGGGTCCATTTCCACGTGCCACAGGAATCCTGGGACTCCTATCAAGTTTCACGAGGAATCAGGCATCGTCTCCTTTGGAGGCACTGATCTCCACGTACCTCTGGAGTTTTCAAAGGATGTGAGGCCTCCGGTCGCGATGAGGTGGGGAACTAGGTCTATCTCTGCGGTCTCCACAGGGGATTCAGACATCCGTTCATCTTGGGACATGCAAGACGAGCCTGCATTCAAGTCACTGCAGGGATATCCGGCCTTATTTTGCGTCAGGGCATTGCAGTGTCCATTGCACTTGAGGCCGCAAAATCAGGGTCCCTCTCACATACCTAGAGCTGAGAGAAGCCTCCTATTGAAGTGCTTGTGGAAAGGTGGTATTCCCCTGGAGTCGAAGCCAGGGACTAACCTCTCATCTCGAGTTGATTTTTGGTCCACGGAGCTCTTTCGTGTTGCTACAGTGACCTGAGGATCCCTCTAGCCTTGAAACAGTGTTCTTGGGGTTTCTCTGGAGTGCCATCAAGGAAATCAAGGCTCCTTTCATGTGTGATGTGCAACACGGAATTGCTCTGCACGCAGTGCTGGGGAATCGGGCCTCATCTCACGGCGAGGGGGAAGTCTCATGGTTTTTCTCGAGTTGCGGCGGGAACCTGAGGTATATTCTCGAGTTACGACGGGGATGGCCCTTCCACCCACGTGTTTGTTCAGCGACGTCAGGACTCCTGCCTAGTTGCGAGGGACAACTCAGGATTCTCCTCGAGGCTTGACAGGGCAATTGGGACGCCTCTCCATCTGAGGCGGGAGACCAAGGGTCCCTTTCCACGTGCCACAGGAATCCTGGGACTCCTATCACGTTTCACGAGGAGTCAGGCATCGTCTCCTTTGGAGGCACTGATCTCCGCGTACCTCTGGAGTTTTCAAAGGATGTGAGGCCTCCGGTCGCGATGAGGTGGGGAACTAGGTCTTTCTCTGTGGTCTCCACAGGGGATTCAGACATCCTTTCGTCTTGGGAGATGCAAGACGAGCCTGCATTCAAGTCACTGCAGGGATATCCGGCCTTATTTCGAGTCAGGGCATCGCGGTCTCCATTCCACTTGAGGCCGCAGACTCAGGGTCCCTCTCACATAGCTAGAGCTGAGAGAAGCCTCCTCTTGATGTGCTTGTGGTAAGGTGGTATTACTCTGGACTCGAAGCCAGGGACTAACCTCTAATCTCGAGTTGATTTTTGGGCCACGGAGCTCTTTCGTGTTGCTACAGTGACCTCAGGATCCCTCTAGCCTTGAAACAGTGTTCTTGGGGTTTCTCTGGAGTGCCATCAAGGAAATCAAGGCTCCTTTCATGTGTGATGTGCAACACGGAATTGCTCTGCACGCAGTGCAGGGGAATCGGGCCTCATCTCGCGGCGAGGGGGAAATCTCATGGTTTTTCTCGAGTTGCGGCGGGAACCTGGGGTATATTCTCGAGTTACGACGGGGATGGCCCTTCCACACACGTGTTAGTTCAGCGACGGCAGGACTCCTGCCTAGTTGCGAGGGACAACTCGGGATTCTCCTCAAGGCTTGGCAGGGCAATTGGGACGCCTCTCCAGCTGAGGCGGGAGACCAAGGGTCCCTTTCCACGTGCCACAGGAATCCTGGGACTCCTATCAAGTTTCACGAGGAATCAGGCATCGTCTCCTTTGGAGGCACTGATCTCCGCGTACCTCTGGAGTTTTCAAAGGATGTGAGGCCTCCGGTCGCGATGAGGTGGGGAACTAGGTCTATCTCTGCGGTCTCCACAGGGGATTCAGACATCCGTTCATCTTGGGAGATGCAAGACGAGCCTGCATTCAAGTCACTGCAGGGATATCCGGCCTTATTTTGCGTCAGGGCATTGCAGTGTCCATTGCACTTGAGGCCGCAAAATCAGGGTCCCTCTCACATACCTAGAGCTGAGAGAAGCCTCCTATTGAAGTGCTTGTGGAAAGGTGGTATTCCCCTGGAGTCGAAGCCAGGGACTAACCTCTCATCTCGAGTTGATTTTTGGTCCACGGAGCTCTTTCGTGTTGCTACAGTGACCTGAGGATCCCTCTAGCCTTGAAACAGTGTTCTTGGGGTTTCTCTGGAGTGCCATCAAGGAAATCAAGGCTCCTTTCATGTGTGATGTGCAACACGGAATTGCTCTGCACGCAGTGCAGGGGAATCGGGCCTCATCTCGCGGCGAGGGGGAAGTCTCATGGTTTTTCACGAGTTGCGGCGGGAACCTGGGGTATATTCTCGAGTTATGCCGGGGATGGCCCTTCCACCCACGTGTTTGTTCAGCGACGTCAGGACTCCTGCCTAGTTGCGAGGGACAACTCGGGATTCTCCTCGAGGCTTGGCAGGGCAATTGGGACGCCTCTCCAGCTGAGGTGGGAGACCAAGGGTCCCTTTCCACGTGCCACAGGAATCCTGGGACTCCTATCAAGTTTCACGAGGAGTCAGGCATCGTCTCCTTTGGAGGCACTGATCTCCGCGTACCTCTGGAGTTTTCAAAGGATGTGAGGCCTCCGGTCGCCATGAGGTTGGGAACTAGGTCTTTCTCTGCGGTCTCCACAGGGGATTCAGATATCCTTTCATCTTGGGAGATGCAAGACGAGCCTGCATTCAAGTCACTGCAGGGATATCCGGCCTTATTTTGCGTCAGGGCATCGCAGTGTCCATTCCACTTGAGGCCGCAAACTCAGGGTCCCTCTCACATACCTAGAACTGAGAGAAACCTCCTCTTGAAGTGCTTGTGGTAAGGTGGTATTCCCCTGCAGTCGAAGCCAGGGACTAACCTCTCATCTCTAGTTGACTTTTTGTCCACGGAGCTCTTTCGTGTTGCTATAGTGACCTCAGGATGCCTCTAGCCTTGAAACAGTGTTCTTGGGGTTTCTCTGGAGTGCCATCAAGGAAATCAAGGCTCCTTTCATGTGTGATGTGCAACACGGAATTGCTCTGCACGCAGTGCAGGGGAATCGGGCCTCATCTCGCGGCGAGGGGGAAGTCTCATGGTTTTTCACGAGTTGCGGCGGGAACCTGGGGTATATTCTCGAGTTATGACGGGGATGGCCCTTCCACCCACGTGTTTGTTCAGCGACGTCAGACTCCTGCCTAGTTGCGAGGGACAACTCGGGATTCTCCTCGAGGCTTGGCAGGGCAATTGGAACGCCTCTCCAGCTGAGGCGGGAGACCAAGCGTCCCTTTCCACGTGCCACAGGAATCCTGGGACTCCTATCAAGTTTCACGAGGAGTCAGGCATCGTCTCCTTTGGAGGCACTGATCTCTTCGTACCTCTGGAGTTTGCAAAGGATGTGAGGCCTCCGGTCGCGATGAGGTGGGGAACTAGTTCTTTCTCTGTGGTCTCAACAGGAGATTCAGACATCCTTTCGTCTTGGGAGATGCAAGACGAGCCTGCATTCAAGTCACTGCAGGGATATCCGGCCTTGTTTCGCGTCAGGGAATCGCGGTGTCCATTCCACTTGAGGCCGCAAACTCAGGGTCCCTCTCACATACCTAGAGCTGAGAGAAGCCTCCTCTTGAGGTGCTTGTGGTAAGGTGGTATTCCTCTGGAGTCGAAGCCAGGGACTAACCTCTCATCTCGAGTTGATTTTTGGTCCACGGAGATCTTTCGTGTTGCTACAGTGACCTGAGGATCCCTCTAGCCTTGAAACAGTGTTCTTGGGGTTTCTCTGGAGTGCCATCAAGGAAATCAAGGCTCCTTTCATGTGTGATGTGCAACACGGAATTGTTCTGCACGCAGTGCAGGGGAATCGGGCCTCATCTCGCGGCGAGGGGGAAGTCTCATGGTTTTTCTCGAGTTGCGGCTGGAACCTGGGGTATATTCTCGAGTTATGACGGGGATGGCCCTTCCACCCACGTGTTTGTTCAACGACGTCAGACTCCTGCCTAGTTGCGAGGGACAACTCGGGATTCTCTTCGAGGCTTGGCAGGGCAATTGGGACGCCTCTCCAGCTGAGGCGGGAGACCAAGTGTCCCTTTCCAAGTGCCACAGGAATCCTGGGACTCCTATCAAGTTTCACGAGGAGTCAGGCATCGTCTCCTTTGGAGGCACTGATCTCCGCGTACCTCTGGAGTTTTCAAAGGATGTGAGGCCTCCGGTCGCGATGAGGTGGGGAACTAGGTCTTTCTCTGTGGTCTCCACAGGGGATTCAGACATCCTTTCGTCTTGGGAGATGCAAGACGAGCCTGCATTCAAGTCACTGCAGGGATATCCGGCCTTATTTTGCGTCAGGGCATTGCAGTGTCCATTGCACTTGAGGCCGCAAAATCAGGGTCCCTCTCACATACCTAGAGCTGAGAGAAGCCTCCTATTGAGGTGCTTGTGGTAAGGTGGTATTCCCCTGGAGTCGAAGCCAGGGACTAACCTCTCATCTCGAGTTGATTTTTGGTCCACGGAGCTCTTTCGTGTTGCTACAGTGACCTGAGGATCCCTCTAGCCTTGAAACAGTGTTCTTGGGGTTTCTCTGGAGTGCCATCAAGGAAATCAAGGCTCCTTTCATGTGTGATGTGCAACACGGAATTGCTCTGCACGCAGTGCAGGGGATTCGGGCCTCATCTCACGGCGAGGGGGAAGTCTCATGGTTTTTCTCGAGTTGCGGCGGGAACCTGGGGTATATTCTCGAGTTACGACGGGGATGGCCCTTCCAACCACGTGTTTGTTCAGCGACGTCAGGACTCCTGCCTAGTTGCGAGGGACAACTCAGGATTCTCCTCGAGGCTTGGCAGGGCAATTGGGACGCCTCTCCATCTGAGGCGGGAGACCAAGTGTCCCTTTCCTCGTGCCACAGGAATCCTGGGACTCCTATCAAGTTTCACGAGGAGTCAGGCATCGTCTCCTTTGGAGGCACTGATCTCCGCGTACCTCTGGAGTTTTCAAAGGATGTGAGGCCTCCGGTCGCGATGAGGTGGGGAACTAGGTCTTTCTCTGTGGTCTCCACAGGGGATTCAGACATCCTTTCGTCTTGGGAGATGCAAGACGAGCCTGCATTCAAGTCACTGCAGGGATATCCGGCCTTATTTCGAGTCAGGGCATCGCGGTCTCCATTCCACTTGAGGCCGCAAACTCAGGGTCCCTCTCCCATAGCTAGAGCTGAGAGAAGCCTCCTCTTGATGTGCTTGTGGTAAGGTGGTATTACTCTGGAGTCGAAGCCAGGGACTAACCTCTAATCTCGAGTTGATTTTTCGGCCACGGAGCTCTTTCGTGTTGCTACAGTGACCTCAGGATCCCTCTAGCCTTGAAACAGTGTTCTTGGAGTTTCTCTGGAGTGCCATCAAGGAAATCAAGGCTCCTTTCATGTGTGATGTGCAACACGGAATTGCTCTGCCCGCAGTGCAGGGGAATCGGGCCTCATCTCGCGGCGAGGGGGAAATCTCATGGTTTTTCTCGAGTTGCGGCGGGAACCTGGGGTATATTCTCGAGTTACGACGGGGATGGCCCTTCCACACACGTGTTAGTTCAGCGACGGCAGGACTCCTGCCTAGTTGCGAGGGACAACTCGGGATTCTCCTCAAGGCTTGGCAGGGCAATTGGGACGCCTCTCCAGCTGAGGCGGGAGACCAAGGGTCCCTTTCCACGTGCCACAGGAATCCTGGGACTCCTATCAAGTTTCACGAGGAATCAGGCATCGTCTCCTTTGGAGGCACTGATCTCCGCGTACCTCTGGAGTTTTCAAAGGATGTGAGGCCTCCGGTCGCGATGAGGTGGGGAACTAGGTCTATCTCTGCGGTCTCCACAGGGGATTCAGACATCCGTTCATCTTGGGAGATGCAAGACGAGCCTGCATTCAAGTCACTGCAGGGATATCCGGCCTTAATTTGCGTCAGGGCATTGCAGTGTCCATTGCACTTGAGGCCGCAAAATCAGGGTCCCTCTCACATAGCTAGAGCTGAGAGAAGCCTCTTCTTGAGGTGCTTGTGGTAAGGTGGTATTCCCCTGCAGTCGAAGCCAGGGACTAACCTCTCATCTCGAGTTGACTTTTTGTCCACGGAGCTCTTTCGTGTTGCTACAGTGACCTCAGGATGCCTCTAGCCTTGAAACAGTGTTCTTGGGGTTTCTCTGGAGTGCCATCAAGGAAATCAAGGCTCCTTTCTTGTGTGATGTGCAACACGGAAATGCTCTGCACGCAGTGCAGGGGAATCGGGCCTCATCTCACGGCGAGGGGGAAGTCTCATGGTTTTTCTCGAGTTGCGGCGGGAACCTGGGGTATATTCTCGAGTTACGACGGGGATGGCCCTTCCACCCACGTGTTTGTACAGCGACGTCAGGACTCCTGCCTAGTTGCGCGGGACAACTCAGGATTCTCCTCGAGGCTTGGCAGGGCAATTGGGACGCCTCTCCATCTGAGGCGGGAGACCAAGGGTCCCTTTCCTCGTGCCACAGGAATCCTGGGACTCCTATCAAGTTTCACGAGGAGTCAGGCATCGTCTCCTTTGGAGGCACTGATCTCCGCGTACCTCTGGAGTTTTCAAAGGATGTGAGGCCTCCGGTCGCGATGAGGTGGGGAACTAGGTCTTTCTCTGTGGTCTCCACAGGGGATTCAGACATCCTTTCGTCTTGGGAGATGCAAGACGAGCCTGCATTCAAGTCACTGCAGGGATATCCGGCCTTATTTCGAGTCAGGGCATCGCGGTCTCCATTCCACTTGAGGCCGCAAACTCAGGGTCCCTCTCACATAGCTAGAGCTGAGAGAAGCCTCCTCTTGATGTGCTTGTGGTAAGATGGTATTACTCTGGAGTCGAAGCCAGGGACTAACCTCTAATCTCGAGTTGATTTTTGGGCCACGGAGCTCTTTCGTGTTGCTACAGTGACCTCAGGATCCCTCTAGCCTTGAAACAGTGTTCTTGGGGTTTCTCTGGAGTGCCATCAAGGAAATCAAGGCTCCTTTCATGTGTGATGTGCAACACGGAATTGCTCTGCACGCAGTGCAGGGGAATCGGGCCTCATCTCGCGGCGAGGGGGAAATCTCATGGTTTTTCTCGAGTTGCGGCGGGAACCTGGGGTATATTCTCGAGTTACGACGGGGATGGCCCTTCCATACACGTGTTAGTTCAGCGACGGCAGGACTCCTGCCTAGTTGCGAGGGACAACTCGGGATTCTCCTCAAGGCTTGGCAGGGCAATTGGGACGCCTCTCCAGCTGAGGCGGGAGACCAAGGGTCCCTTTCCACGTGCCACAGGAATCCTGGGACTCCTATCAAGTTTCACGAGGAATCAGGCATCGTCTCCTTTGGAGGCACTGATCTCCGCGTACCTCTGGAGTTTTCAAAGGATGTGAGGCCTCCGGTCGCGATGAGGTGGGGAACTAGGTCTATCTCTGCGGTCTCCACAGGGGATTCAGACATCCGTTCATCTTGGGAGATGCAAGACGAGCCTGCATTCAAGTCACTGCAGGGATATCCGGCCTTATTTTGCGTCAGGGCATTGCAGTGACCATTGCACTTGAGGCCGCAAAATCAGGGTCCCTCTCACATACCTAGAGCTGCGAGAAGCCTCTTCTTGAGGTGCTTGTGGTAAGGTGGTATTCCCCTGCAGTCGAAGCCAGGGACTAACCTCTCATCTCGAGTTGACTTTTTGTCCACGGAGCTCTTTCGTGTTGCTACAGTGACCTCAGGATGCCTCTAGCCTTGAAACAGTGTTCTTGGGGTTTCTCTGGAGTGCCATCAAGGAAATCAAGGCTCCTTTCATGTGTGATGTGCAGCACGGAATTGCTCTGCACGCAGTGCAGGGTATCGGGCCTCATTTTGCGGCGAGGGGGAAGTCTAATGGTTTTTCTCGGGTTGCGATTGGAACCTGGGGTATATTCTCGAGTTACGACGGGGATGGCCCTTCCACCCACGTGTTTGTTCAGCGACGTCAGACTCCTGCCTAGTTGCGAAGGACAACTCGGGATTCTCTTCGAGGCTTGGGAGGGCAATTGGGACGCCTCTCCAGCTGAGGAGGGAGACCAAGGGTCCCTTTCCACGTGCCGCAGGAATCCTGGGACTCCTATCAAGTTTCACGAGGAGTAAGGCATCGTCTCCTTTGGAGGCACTGATCTCCGCGTACCTCTGGAGTTTTCAAATCATGTGAGGCCTCCGGTCGCGATGAGGTGGGGAACTAGGTCTATCTCTGCGGTCTCCACAGGGGATTCAGACATCCGTTCATCTTGGGAGATGCAAGACGAGCCTGCATTCAAGTCACTGCAGGGATATCCGGCCTTATTTTGCGTCACGGCATTGCAGTGTCCATTCCACTTGAGGCCGCAAAATCAGGGTCCCTCTCACATACCTAGAGCTGAGAGAAGCCTCCTCTTGAGGTGCTTGTGGTAAGGTGGTATTCCCCTGGATTCTAAGCCAGGGACTAACCTCTCATCTCGAGTTGATTTTTGGTCCACGGAGCTCTTTCGTGTTGCTACAGTGACCTCAGGATCCCTCTAGCCTTGAAACAGTGTTCTTGGGGTTTCTCTGGAGTGCCATCAAGGAAATCAAGGCTCCTTTCATGTGTGATGTGCAACAAGGAATTGCTCTGCACGCAGTGCAGGGGAATCGGGCCTCATCTCACGGCGAGGGGGAAGTCTCATGGTTTTTCTCGAGTTGCGGCGGGAACCTGGGGTATATTCTCGAGTTACGACGGGGATGGCCCTTCCACCCACGTGTTTGTTCAGCGACGTCAGGACTCCTGCCTAGTTGCGAGGGACAACTCGGGATTCTCCTCGAGGCTTGGCAGGGCAATTGGAACGCCTCTCCAGCTGAGGCGGGAGACCAAGCGTCCCTTTCCACGTGCCACAGGAATCCTGGGACTCCTATCAAGTTTCACGAGGAGTCAGGCATCGTCTCCTTTGGAGGCACTGATCTCTTCGTACCTCTGGAGTTTTCAAAGGATGTGAGGCCTCCGGTCGCGATGAGGTGGGGAACTAGTTCTTTCTCTGTGGTCTCAACAGGAGATTCAGACATCCTTTCGTCTTGGGAGATGCAAGACGAGCCTGCATTCAAGTCACTGCAGGGATATCCGGCCTTGTTTCGCGTCAGGGAATCGCGGTGTCCATTCCACTTGAGGCCGCAAACTCAGGGTCCCTCTCACATACCTCGAGCTGAGAGAAGCCTCCTCTTGAGGTGCTTGTGGTAAGGTGGTATTCCTCTGGAGTCGAAGCCAGGGACTAACCTCTCATCTCGAGTTGATTTTTGGTCCACGGAGATCTTTCATGTTGCTACAGTGACCTGAGGATCCCTCTAGCCTTGAAACAGTGTTCTTGGGGTTTCTCTGGAGTGCCATCAAGGAAATCAAGGCTCCTTTCATGTGTGATGTGCAACACGGAATTGCTCTGCACGCAGTGCAGGGGAATCGGGACTCATCTCGCGGCGAGGGGGAAGTCTCATGGTTTTTCTCGAGTTGCGGCGGGAACCTGCGGTATATTCTCGAGTTATGACGGGGATGGCCCTTCCACCCACGTGTTTGTTCAGCGACGTCAGGACTCCTGCCTAGTTGCGAGGGACAACTCGGGATTCTCCTCGAGGCTTGGCAGGGCAATTGGGACGCCTCTCCAGCTGAGGTGGGAGACCAAGGGTCCCTTTCCACGTGCCACAGGAATCCTGGGACTCCTATCAAGTTTCAAGAGGAGTCAGGCATCGTCTCCTTTGAAGGCACTGATCTCCGCGTACCTCTGGAGTTTTCAAAGGATGTGAGGCCTCCTGTCGCCATGAGGTGTGGAACTAGGTCTTTCTCTGCGGTCTCCACAGGGGATTCAGACATCCTTTCATCTTGGGAGATGCAAGACGAGCCTGCATTCAAGTCACTGCAGGGATATCCGGCCTTATTTCGAGTCAGGGCATCGCAGTGTCCATTCCACTTGAGGCCGCAAAATCAGGGTCCCTCTCACATACCTAGAACTGAGAGAAGCCTCCTCTTGAAGTGCTTGTGGTAAGGTGGTATTCCCCTGCAGTCGAAGCCAGGGACTAACCTCTCATCTCGAGTTGACTTTTGGTCCACGGAGCTCTTTCGTGTTGCTACAGTGACCTCAGGATCCCTCTAGCCTTGAAACAGTGTTCTTGAGGTTTCTCTGGAGTGCCATCAAGGAAATCAAGGCTCCTTTCATGTGTGATGTGCAAGACGGAATTGCTGTGCACGCAGTGCAGGGGAATCGGGCCTCATCTCGCGGCGAGGTGGAAGTCTCATGGTTTTTCTCGAGTTGCGGCGGGAACCTGGGTCATATTCTCGAATTACGTCGGGGATGGCCCTTCCACCCACGTGTTTGTTCAGCCACGTCAGGACTCCGGCCTAGTTGCGAGGGACAACTCGGGATTCTCCTCGAGGCTTGGCAGGGCAATTGGGACGACTCTCCCGCTGAGGCGGGAGACCAAGGATCCCTTTCCACTTGCCACCGGGATCCAGGGACTTCTATCAAGTTTCACGAGGAGTCAGGCATCGTCTCCTTTGGAGGCACTGATCTCCGCGTACCTCTGTAGTTTTCAAAGGATATGAGGCCTCCAGTCGCGATGAGGTGGGGAACTAGATCTTTCTCTGTGGTCTCCACAGGGGATTCAGACATCCTTTCGTCTTGGGAGATGCAAGACCAGCCTGCATTCAAGTCACTGCAGGGATATCCGGCCTTATTTCGAGTCAGGGCATCGCGGTGTCCATTCCACTTGAGGCCGCAAACTCAGGGTCCCTCTCACATACCTAGAGCTAAGAGAAGCCTCCTCTTGAGGTGCTTGTGGTAAGGTGGTATTCCTCTGGAGTCGAAGCCAGGGACTAACCTCTCATCTCGAGTTGATTTTTGGTCCACGGAGCTCTTTCGTGTTACTACAGTGACCTCAGGATCCCTCTAGCCTTGAAACAGTGTTCTTGGGGTTTCTCTGGAGTGCCATCAAGGAAATCAAGGCTCCTTTCATGTGTGATGTGCAACACCGAATTGCTCTGCACGCAGTGCAGGGTATCGGGCCTCATTTTGCGGCGAGGGGGAAGTCTAATGGTTTTTCTCGAGTTGCGATTGGAACCTGGGGTATATTCTCGAGTTACGACGGGGATGGCCCTTCCACCCACGTGTTTGTTCAGCGACGTCAGACTCCTGCCTAGTTGCGAGGGACAACTCGGGATTCTCCTCGAGGCTTGGCAGGGCAATTGGGACGCCTCTCCAGCTGAGGCGGGAGACCAAGGGTCCCTTTCCACGTGCCACAGGAATCCTGGGACTCCTATCAAGTTTCACGAGGAGTCAGGCATCGTCTCCTTTGGAGGCACTGATCTCCGCGTACCTCTGGAGTTTTCAAATCATGTGAGGCCTCCGGTCGCGATGAGGTGGGGAACTAGGTCTATCTCTGAGGTCTCCACAGGGGATTCAGACATCCGTTCATCTTGGGAGATGCAAGACGAGCCTGCATTCAAGTCACTGCAGGGATATCCGGCCTTATTTTGCGTCAGGGCATTGCAGTGTCCATTGCACTTGAGGCCGCAAAATCAGGGTCCGTCTCACATACCTAGAGCTGAGAGAAGCCTCCTCTTGAGGTGCTTGTGGTAAGGTGGTATTCCCCTGGAGTCGAAGCCAGGGACTAACCTCTCATCTCGAGTTGATTTTTGGTCCACGGAGCTCTTTCGTGTTGCTACAGTGACCTCAGGATCCCTCTAGCCTTGAAACAGTGTTCTTGGGGTTTCTCTGGAGTGCCATCAAGGAAATCAAGGCTCCTTTCATGTGTGATGTGCAACACGGAATTGCTCTGCACGCAGTGCAGGGGAATCGGGCCTCATCTCGCGGCGAGGGGGAAGTCTCATGGTTTTTCTCGAGTTGCGGCGGGAACCTGCGGTATATTCTCGAGTTATGACGGGGATGGCCCTTCCACCCACGTGTTAGTTCAGCGACGTCAGGACTCCTGCCTAGTTGCGAGGGACAACTCGGGATTCTCCTCGAGGCTTGGCAGGGCAATTGGGACGCCTCTCCAGCTGAGGCGGGAGACCAAGGGTCCCTTTCCACGTGCCACAGGAATCCTGGGACTCCTATCAAGTTTCACGAGGAGTCAGGCATCGTCTCCTTTGAAGGCACTGATCTCCGCGTACCTCTGGAGTTTTCAAAGGATGTGAGGCCTCCGGTCGCCATGAGGTGGGGAACTAGGTCTTTCTCTGCGGTCTCCACAGGGGATTCAGACATCCTTTCATCTTGGGAGATGCAAGACGAGCCTGCATTCAAGTCACTGCAGGGATATCCGGCCTTATTTTGCGTCAGGGCATTGCAGTGTTCATTGCACTTGAGGCCGCAAAATCAGGGTCCCTCTCACATACCTAGAGCTGAGAGAAGCCTCCTCTTGAGGTGCTTGTGGTAAGGTGGTATTCCCCTGGAGTCGAAGCCAGGGACTAACCTCTCATCTCGAGTTGATTTTTGGTCCACGGAGCTCTTTCGTGTTGCTACAGTGACCTCAGGATCCCTCTAGCCTTGAAACAGTGTTCTTGGGGTTTCTCTGGAGTGCCATCAAGGAAATCAAGGCTCCTTTCATGTGTGATGTGCAACACGGAATTGCTCTGCACGCAGTGCAGGGGAATCGGGCCTCATCTCACGGCGAGGGGGAAGTCTCATGGTTTTTCTAGAGTTGCGGCGGGAACCTGGGGTATATTCTCGAGTTATGACGGGGATGGCCCTTCCACCCACGTGTTTGTTCAGCGACGTCAGGACTCCTGCCTAGTTGCGAGGGACAACTCGGGATTCTCCTCGAGGCTTGGCAGGGCAATTGGGACGCCTCTCCAGCTGAGGCGGGAGACCAAGAGTCCCTTTCCACGTGCCACAGGAATCCTGGGACTCCTATCAAGTTTCACGAGGAGTCAGGCATCGTCTCCTTTGGAGGCACTTATCTCCGCGTACCTCTGGAGTTTTCAAAGGATGTGAGGCCTCCGGTCGCCATGAGGTGGGGAACAAGGTCTTTCTCTGCGGTCTCCACAGGGGATTCAGACATCCTTTCATCTTGGGAGATGCAAGACGAGCCTGCATTCAAGTCACTGCAGGGATATCCGGCCTTATTTTGCGTCAGGGCATCGCAGTGTCCATTCCACTTGAGGCCGCAAAATCAGGGTCCCTCTCACATACTTAGAAATGAGAGAAGCCTCCTCTTGAAGTGCTTGTGGTAAGGTGGTATTCCCCTGCAGTCGAAGCCAGGGACTAACCTCTCATCTCGAGTTGACTTTTTGTCCACGGAGCTCCTTTGTGTTGCTACAGTGACCTCAGGATCCCTCTAGCCTTGAAACAGTGTTCTTGGGGTTTCTCTGGAGTGCCATCAAGGAAATCAAGGCTCCTTTCATGTGTGATGTGCAACACGGAATTGCTCTGCACGTAGTGCAGGGTATCGGTCCTTATTTTGCGGCGAGGGGTAAGTCTCATGGTTTTTGTCGAGTTGCGGTGGGAACCTGGGGCATATTCTCGAATTACGTCGGGGATGGCCCTTCCACCCACGTGTTTGTTCAGCCACGTCAGGACTCCGGTCTAGTTGCGAGGGACAACTCGGGATTCTCCTCGAGGCTTTGCAGGGCAATTGGGACGACTGTCCCGCTGAGGCGGAAGACCAAGGATCCCTTTCCACGTGCCACCGGGATCCAGGGACTTCTATCAAGTTTCACGAGGAGTCAGGCATCGTCTCCTTTGGAGGCACTGATCTCCGCGTACCTCTGGGGTTTTCAAAGGATATGAGGCCTCCAGTCGCGATGAGGTGGGGAACTAGATCTTTCTCTGTGGTCTCCACAGGGGATTCAGACATCCTTTCGTCTTGGGAGATGCAAGACCAGCCTGCATTCAAGTCACTGCAGGGATATCCGGCCTTATTTTGCTTCAGGGCATGGCGGTGTCCATTCCACTTGAGGCCGCAAACTCAGGGTCCCTCTCACATAACTAGAGCTAAGAGAAGCCTCCTCTTGAGGTGCTTGTTGTAAGGTGGTATTCCTCTGGAGTCGAAGCCAGGGACTAACCTCTCATCTCGAGTTGATTTTTGGTCCACGGAGCTCTTTCGTGTTGCTACAGTGACCTCAGGATCCCTCTAGCCTTGAAACAGTGTTCTTGGGGTTTCTCTGGAGTGCCATCAAGGAAATCAAGGCTCCTTTCATGTGTGATGTGCAACACGGAATTGCTCTGCACGCAGTGCAGGGGAATCGGGCCTCATCTCGCGGCGAGGGGGAAGTCTCATGGTTTTTCTCGAGTTGCGGCGGGAACCTGGGGTATATTCTCGAGTTACGACGGGGATGGCCCTTCCACCCACGTGTTTGTTCAGCGACGTCAGGACTCCTGCCTCGTTTCGAGGGATAACTCGGGATTCTCCTCGAGGCTTGGCAGGGCAATTGGGACGCCTCTCCACCTGAGGAGGGAGACCAAGGGTCCCTTTCCACGTGCCACAGGAATCCTGGGACTCCTATCAAGTTTCACGAGGAGTCAGGCATCGTCTCCTTTGGAGGCACTGATCTCCGCGTACCTCTGGAGTTTTCAAAGGATAAGGCTTCCGGTCGCCATGAGGTGGGGAACTAGGTCTTTCTCTGTGGTCTCCACAGGGGATTCAGACATCCTTTCATCTTGGGAGATGCAAGACGAGCCTGCATTCAAGTCACTGCAGGGATATCCGGCCTTATTTCGAGTCAGGGCATCGCGGTGTCCATTCCACTTGAGGCCGCAAACTCAGGGTCCCTCTCACATACCTAGAGCTGAGAGAAGCCTCCTCTTGAGGTGCATGTGGTAAGGTGGTATTCCTCTGGAGTCGAAGCCAGGGACTAACCTCTCATCTCGAGTTGAATTTTGGTCCACGGAGCTCTTTCGTGTTGCTACAGTGACCTCAGGATCCCTCTAGCCTTGAAACAGTTTTCTTGGGGTTTCTCTGGAGTGCCATCAAGGAAATCAAGGCTCCTTTCATGTGTGATGTGCAACACGGAATTGCTCTGCACGCAGTGCAGGGGAATCGGGCCTCATCTCGCGGCGAGGGGGAAGTCTCATGGTTTTTCTCGAGTTGCGGCGGGAACCTGGGGTATACTCTCGAGTTACGACGGGGATGGCCCTTCCAGCCACGTGTTTGTTCAGCGACGGCAGGACTCCTGCCTAGTTGCGAGGGACAACTCGGGATTCTCCTCGAGGCTTGGCAGGGCAATTGGGACGCCTCTCCAGCTGAGGCGGGAGACCAAGGGTCCCTTTCCACGTGCCACAGGAATCCTGGGACTCCTATCAAGTTTCATGAGGAGTCAGGCATCGTCTCCTTTGGAGGCACTGATCTCCGTGTACCTCTGGAGTTTTCAAAGGATGTGAGGCCTCCGGTCGCCATGAGGTGGGGAACTAGGTCTTTCTCTGCGGTCTCCACAGGGGATTCAGACATCCTTTCATCTTGGGAAATGCAAGACGAGCCTGCATTCAAGTCACTGCAGGGATATCCGGGCTTATTTTGCGTCAGGGCATCGCAGTGTCCATTCCACTTGAGGCCGCAAAATCAGGGTCCCTCTCACATACTTAGAACTGAGAGAAGCCTCCTCTTGAATTGCTTGTGGTAAGGTCGTATTCCCCTGCAGTCGAAGCCAGGGACTAACCTCTCATCTCGAGTTGACTTTTTGTCCACGGAGCTCTTTCGTGTTGCTACAGTGACCTCAGGATCCCTCTAGCCTTGAAACAGTGTTCTTGGGGTTTCTCTGGAGTGCCATCAAGGAAATCAAGGCTCCTTTCATGTGTGATGTGCAACACGGAATTGCTCTGCACGCAGTACAGGGTATCGGTCCTTATTTTGCGGTGAGGGGGAAATCTCATGGTTTTTGTCGAGTTGCGGTGGGAACCTGGGGCATATTCTCGAATTACGTCGGGGATGGCCCTTCCACCCACGTGTTTGTTCAGCCACGTCAGGACTCCGGCCTAGTTGCGAGGGACTACTCGGGATTCTCCTCGAGGCTTGGCAGGGCAATTGGGACGACTCTCCCGCTGAGGCGGGAGACCAAGGATCCCTTTCCACGTGCCACCGGGATCCAGGGACTTCTATCAAGTTTCACGAGGAGTCAGGCATCGTCTCCTTTGGAGGCACTGATCTCCGCGTACCTCTGGAGTTTTCAAAGGATATGAGGCCTCCAGTCGCGATGAGGTGGGGAACTAGATCTTTCTCTGTGGTCTCCACAGGGGATTCAGACATCCTTTCGTCTTGGGCGATGCAAGACGAGCCTGCATTCAAGTCACTGCAGGGATATCCGGCCTTATTTCGAGTCAGGGCATCGCGGTCTCCATTCCACTTGAGGCCGCAAACTCAGGGTCCCTCTCACATACATAGAGCTGAGAGAAGCCTCCTCTTGAGGTGCTTGTGGCAAGGTGGGATTCCTCTGGAGTCGAAGCCAGGGACTAACCTCTCATCTCGAGTTGATTTTTGGTCCACGGAGCTCTTTCGTATTGCTACAGTGAACTCAGGATCCCTCAACCTTGAAACAGTGTTCTTGGGGTTTCTCTGGAGTGCCATCAAGGAAATCAAGGCTCCTTTCATGTGTGATGTGCAACACGGAATTGCTCTGCACGCAGTGCAGGGGAATCGGGCCTCATCTCGCGGCGAGGGGGAAGTCTCATGGTTTTTCTCGAGTTGCGGCGGGAACCTGGGGTATATTCTCGAGTTACGACGGGGATGGCCCTTCCACCCACGTGTTTGTTCAGCGACGTCAGCACTCCTGCCTAGTTGCGAGGGACAACTCGGGATTCTCCTCGAGGCTTGGCAGGGCAATTGGGACGCCTCTCCAGCTGAGGCGGGAGACCAAGGGTCCCTTTCCACGTGCCACAGGAATCCTGGGACTCCTATCAAGATTCACGAGGAGTCAGGCATCGTCTCCTTTGGAGGCACTGATCTCCGCGTACCTCTGGAGTTTTCAAAGGATGTGAGGCCTCCGGTCGCGATATGGTGGGGAACTAGGTCTTTCTCTGAGGTCTCCACAGGGGATTCAGACATCCTTTCGTCTTGGGAGATGCAAGACGAGCCTGCATTCAAGTCACTGCAGGGATATCCGGCCTTATTTCGAGTCAGGGCATTGCGGTCTCCATTCCACTTGAGGCCGCAAACTCAGGGTCCCTCTCACATACATAGAGCTGAGAGAAGCCTCCTCTTGAGGTGCTTGTCGTAAGGTGGTATTCCTCTGGAGTCGAAGCCAGGGACTAACCTCTCATCTCGAGATGATTTTTGGTCCACGGAGCTCTTTCGTGTTGCTACAGTGTCCTCAGAATCCCTCAACCTTGAAACAGTGTTCTTGGGGTTTCTCTGGAGTGCCATCAAGGGAATCAAGGCTCCTTTCATGTGTGATGTGCAACACAGAATTGCTCTGCAAGCAGTGCAGGGGAATCGGGCCTCATCTCGCGGCGAGGGGGAAGTCTCATGGTTTTTCTCGAGTTGCGGCGGGAACCTGCGGTATATTCTCGAGTTACCACGGGGATGGCCCTTCCACCCACGTGTTTGTTCAGCGACGGAGGACTCCTGCCTAGTTGCGAGGGACAACTCGGGATTCTCCTCGAGGCTTGGCAGGGCAATAGGGACGCCTCTCCAGCTGAGGCGGGAGACCAAGTGTCCCTTTCCACGTGCCACAGGAATCCTGTGACTCCTATCAAGTTTCACGAGGAGTCAGGCATCGTCTCCTTTGGAGGCACTGATCTCCGCGTACCTCTGGAGTTTTCAAAGGATGTGAGGCCTCCGGTCGCGATGAGGTGGGGAACTAGGTCTTTCTCTGTGGTCTCCACAGGGGATTCAGACATCCTTTCATCTTGGGAGATGCAAGACGAGCCTGCATTCAAGTCACTGCAGGGATATCCGGCCTTATTTCGAGTCAGGGCATCGCGGTCTCCATTCCACTTGAGGCCGCAAACTCAGGGTCCCTCTCACATACATACAGCTGAGAGAAGCCTCCTCTTGAAGTGCTTGTGGTAAGGTGGTATTCCTCTGGAGTCGAAGCCAGGGACTAACCTCTCATCTCGAGTTGATTTTTGGTCCACGGAGCTCTTTCGTGTTGCTACAGTGACCTCAGGATCCCTCAACCTTGAAACAGTGTTCTTGGGGTTTCTCTGGAGTGCCATCAAGGAAATCAAGGCTCCTTTCATGTGTGATGTGCAACACGGAATTGCTCTGCACGCAGTGCAGGGGAATCGGGCCTCATCTCGCGGCGAGGGGGAAGTCTCATGGTTTTTCTCGAGTTGCGGCGGGAACCTGGGGTATATTCTCGAGTTACGATGGGGATGGCCCTTCCACCCACGTGTTTGTTCAGCGACGTCAGGACTCCTGCCTAGTTGCGAGGGACAACTCGGGATTCTCCTCGAGGCTTGGCAGGGCAATTGGGACGCCTCTCCAGCTGAGGCGGGAGACCAAGGGTCCCTTTCCACGTGCCACAGGAATCCTGGGACTCCTATCAAGTTTCACCAGGAGTCAGGCATCGTCTCCTTTGGAGGCACTGATCTCCGCGTACCTCTGGAGTTTTCAAAGGATGTGAGGCCTCCGGTCGCGATGAGGTGGGGAACTAGGTCTTTCTCTGTGGTCTCCACAGGGGATTCAGACATCCTTTCGTCTTGGGAGATGCAAGACGAGCCTGCATTCAAGTCACTGCAGGGATATCCGGCCTTATTTTGCGTCAGGGCATCGCAGTGTCCATTCCACTTGAGGCCGCAAACTCAGGGTCCCTCTCACATACCTAGAACTGAGAGAAGCCTCCTCTTGAAGTGCTTGTGGTAAGGTGGTATTCCCCTGCAGTCGAAGCCAGGGACTAACCTCTCATCTCGAGTTGACTTTTGGTCCACGGAGCTCTTTCGTGTTGCTACAGTGACCTCATGATCCCTCTAGCCTTGAAACAGTGTTCTTGGGGTTTCTCTGGAGTGCCATCAAGGAAATCAAGGCTCCTTTCATGTGTGATGTGCAACACGGAATTGCTCTGCACGCAGTGCAGGGTATCGGTCCTTATTTTGCGGCGAGGGGGAAGTCTCATGGTTTTTCTCGAGTTGCGGCGGGAACCTGGGGTATATTCTCCAGTTACGATGGGGATGCCCCTTCCACCCACGTGTTTGTTCAGCGACGTCAGGACTCCTGTCTAGTTGCGAGGGACAACTCGGGATTCTCCTCGAGGCTTGGCAGGGCAATTGGGACGCCTCGCCAGCTGAGGCGGGAGACCAAGGGTCCCTTTCCACGTGCCACAGGAATCCTGGGACTCCTATCAAGTTTCACGAGGAGTCAGGCATCGTCTCCTTTGGAGGCACTGATCTCCGCGTACCTCTGGAGTTTTCAAAGGATGTGAGGCCTCCAGTCGCGATGAGGTGGGGAACTAGGTCTTTTTCTGTGGTCTCCACAGGGGATTCAGACATCCTTTCATCTTGGGAGATGCAAGACGAGCCTGCATTCAAGTCACTGCAGGGATATCCGGCCTTATTTCGAGTCAGGGCATCGCGGTCTCCATTCCACTTGAGGCCGCAAACTCAGGGTCCCTCTCACATACATACAGCTGAGAGAAGCCTCCTCTTGAAGTGCTTGTGGTAAGGTGGTATTCCTCTGGAGTCGAAGCCAGGGACTAACCTCTCATCTCGAGTTGATTTTTGGTCCACGGAGCTCTTTCGTGTTGCTACAGTGACCTCAGGATCCCTCAACCTTGAAACAGTGTTCTTGGGGTTTCTCTGGAGTGCCATCAAGGAAATCAAGGCTCCTTTCATGTGTGATGTGCAACACGGAATTGCTCTGCACGCAGTGCAGGGGAATCGGGCCTCATCTCGCGGCGAGGGGGAAGTCTCATGGTTTTTCTCGAGTTGCGGCGGGAACCTGGGGTATATTCTCGAGTTACGATGGGGATGGCCCTTCCACCCACGTGTTTGTTCAGCGACGTCAGGACTCCTGCCTAGTTGCGAGGGACAACTCGGGATTCTCCTCGAGGCTTGGCAGGGCAATTGGGACGCCTCTCCAGCTGAGGCGGGAGACCAAGGGTCCCTTTCCACGTGCCACAGGAATCCTGGGACTCCTATCAAGTTTCACGAGGAGTCAGGCATCGTCTCCTTTGGAGGCACTGATCTCCGCGTACCTCTGGAGTTTTCAAAGGATGTGAGGCCTCCGGTCGCGATGAGGTGGGGAACTAGGTCTTTCTCTGTGGTCTCCACAGGGGATTCAGACATCCTTTCGTCTTGGGAGATGCAAGACGAGCCTGCATTCAAGTCACTGCAGGGATATCCGGCCTTATTTTGCGTCAGGGCATCGCGGTCTCCATTCCACTTGAGGCCGCAAACTCAGGGTCCCTCTCACATACATAGAGCTGAGAGAAGCCGCCTCTTGAGGTGCTTGTGGTAAGGTGGTATTCCTCTGAAGTCGAAGCCAGGGACTAACCTCTCATCTCGAGTTGATTTTTGGTCCACGGAGCTCTTTCGTGTTGCTACAGTGACCTCAGGATCACTCAACCTTGAAACAGTGTTCTTGGGGTTTCTCTGGAGTGCCATCAAGGAAATCAAGGCTCCTTTCATGTGTGATGTGCAACACGGAATTGCTCTGCACGCAGTGCAGAGGAATCGGGCCTCATCTCATGGGGAGGGGGAAGTCTCATGGTTTTTCTCGAGTTGCGGCGGGAACCTGGGGTATATTCTCGAGTTACGATGGGGATGCCCCTTCCACCCACGTGTTTGTTCAGCGACGTCAGGACTCCTGCCTAGTTGCGAGGGACAACTCGGGATTCTCCTCGAAGCTTGGCAGGGCAAGTGGGACGCCTCGCCAGCTGAGGCAGGAGACCAAGGGTCCCTTTCCACGTGCCACAGGAATCCTGGGACTCCTATCAAGTTTCACGAGGAGTCAGGCATCGTCTCCTTTGGAGGCACTGATCTCCGCGTACCTCTGTAGTTTTCAAAGGATGTGAGGCCTCCGGTCGCGATGAGGTGGGGAACTATGTCATTCTCTGTGGTCTCCACAGGGGATTCAGACATCCTTTCGTCTTGGGAGATGCAAGACGAGCCTGCATTCAAGACACTGCAGGGATATCCGGCCTTATTTCGAGTCAGGGAATCGCGGTGTCCATTCCACTTGAGGCCGCAAACTCAGGGTCCCTCTCACGTACATAGAGCTGAGAGAAGCCTCCTCTTGAGGTGCTTGTGGTAAGGTGGTATTCCTCTGGAGTCGAAGCCAGGGACTAACCTCTCATCTCGAGTTGATTTTTGGTCCACGGAGCTCTTTCGTGTTGCTACAGTGACCTCAGGATCCCTCCAGCCTTGAAACAGTGTTCTTGGGGTTTCTCTGGAGTGCCATCAAGGAAATCAAGGCTCCTTTCATGTGTGATGTGCAACACGGAATTGCTCTGCACGCAGTGCAGGGGAATCGGGCCTCATCTCGCGGCGAGGGGGAAGTCTCTTGGTTTTTCTCGTGTTGCGGGGGGAACCTGCGGTATATTCTCGAGTTACGACGGGGATGGCCCTTCCACACCCGTGTTCGTTCAGCGACGGCAGGACTCCTGCCTAGTAGCGAGGGACAACTCGGGATTCTCCTCGAGGCTTGGCAGGGCAATTGGGACGCCTGTCCAGCTTAGTCGGGAGACCAAGGGTCCCTTTACACGTGCCACAGGAATCCTGGGACTCCTATCAAGTTTCACGAGGAGTCAGGCATCGTCTCCTTTGGAGGCACTGATCTCCGCGTACCTCTGGAGTTTTCAAAGGATGTGAGGCCTCCGGTCGCCATGAGGTGGGGAACTAGGTCTTTCTCTGCGGTCTCCACAGGGGATTCAGACATCCTTTCATCTTGGGAAATGCAAGACGAGCCTGCATTCAAGTCACTGCAGGGATATCCGGGCTTATTTTGCGTCAGGGCATCGCAGTGTCCATTCCACTTGAGGCCGCAAAATCAGGGTCCCTCTCACATACTTAGAACTGAGAGAAGCCTCCTCTTGAATTGCTTGTGGTAAGGTCGTATTCCCCTGCAGTCGAAGCCAGGGACTAACCTCTCATCTCGAGTTGACTTTTTGTCCACGGAGCTCTTTCGTGTTGCTACAGTGACCTCAGGATCCCTCTAGCCTTGAAACAGTGTTCTTGGGGTTTCTCTGGAGTGCCATCAAGGAAATCAAGGCTCCTTTCATGTGTGATGTGCAACACGGAATTGCTCTGCACGCAGTACAGGGTATCGGTCCTTATTTTGCGGCGAGGGGGAAATCTCATGGTTTTTGTCGAGTTGCGGTGGGAACCTGGGGCATATTCTCGAATTACGTCGGGGATGGCCCTTCCACCCACGTGTTTGTTCAGCCACGTCAGGACTCCGGCCTAGTTGCGAGGGACAACTCGGGATTCTCCTCGAGGCTTGGCAGGGCAATTGGGACGACTCTCCCGCTGAGGCGGGAGACCAAGGATCCCTTTCCACGTGCCACCGGGATCCAGGGACTTCTATCAAGTTTCACGAGGAGTCAGGCATCGTCTCCTTTGGAGGCACTGATCTCCGCGTACCTCTGGAGTTTTCAAAGGATATGAGGCCTCCAGTCGCGATGAGGTGGGGAACTAGATCTTTCTCTGTGGTCTCCACAGGGGATTCAGACATCCTTTCGTCTTGGGCGATGCAAGACGAGCCTGCATTCAAGTCACTGCAGGGATATCCGGCCTTATTTCGAGTCAGGGCATCGCAGTCTCCATTCCACTTGAGGCCGCAAACTCAGGGTCCCTCTCACATACATAGAGCTGAGAGAAGCCTCCTCTTGAGGTGCTTGTGGCAAGGTGGGATTCCTCTGGAGTCGAAGCCAGGGACTAACCTCTCATCTCGAGTTGATTTTTGGTCCACGGAGCTCTTTCGTATTGCTACAGTGAACTCAGGATCCCTCAACCTTGAAACAGTGTTCTTGGGGTTTCTCTGGAGTGCCATCAAGGAAATCAAGGCTCCTTTCATGTGTGATGTGCAACACGGAATTGCTCTGCACGCAGTGCAGGGGAATCGGGCCTCATCTCGCGGCGAGGGGGAAGTCTCATGGTTTTTCTCGAGTTGCGGCGGGAACCTGGGGTATATTCTCGAGTTACGACGGGGATGGCCCTTCCACCCACGTGTTTGTTCAGCGACGTCAGCACTCCTGCCTAGTTGCGAGGGACAACTCGGGATTCTCCTCGAGGCTTGGCAGGGCAATTGGGACGCCTCTCCAGCTGAGGCGGCAGACCAAGGGTCCCTTTCCACGTGCCACAGGAATCCTGGGACTCCTATCAAGTTTCACGAGGAGTCAGGCATCGTCTCCTTTGGAGGCACTGATCTCCGCGTACCTCTGGAGTTTTCAAAGGATGTGAGGCCTCCGGTCGCGATGAGGTGGGGAACTAGGTCTTTCTCTGAGGTCTCCACAGGGGATTCAGACATCCTTTCGTCTTGGGAGATGCAAGACGAGCCTGCATTCAAGTCACTGCAGGGATATCCGGCCTTATTTCGAGTCAGGGCATTGCGGTCTCCATTCCACTTGAGGCCGCAAACTCAGGGTCCCTCTCACATACATAGAGCTGAGAGAAGCCTCCTCTTGAGGTGCTTGTCGTAAGGTGGTATTCCTCTGGAGTCGAAGCCAGGGACTAACCTCTCATCTCGAGTTGATTTTTGGTCCACGGAGCTCTTTCGTGTTGCTACAGTGTCCTCAGAATCCCTCAACCTTGAAACAGTGTTCTTGGGGTTTCTCTGGAGTGCCATCAAGGGAATCAAGGCTTCTTTCATGTGTGATGTGCAACACAGAATTGCTCTGCAAGCAGTGCAGGGGAATCGGGCCTCATCTCGCGGCGAGGGGGAAGTCTCATGGTTTTTCTCGAGTTGCGGCGGGAACCTGCGGTATATTCTCGAGTTACCACGGGGATGGCCCTTCCACCCACGTGTTTGTTCAGCGACGGCAGGACTCCTGCCTAGTTGCGAGGGACAACTCGGGATTCTCCTCGAGGCTTGGCAGGGCAATAGGGACGCCTCTCCAGCTGAGGCGGGAGACCAAGTGTCCCTTTCCACGTGCCACAGGAATCCTGTGACTCCTATCAAGTTTCACGAGGAGTCAGGCATCGTCTCCTTTGGAGGCACTGATCTCCGCGTACCTCTGGAGTTTTCAAAGGATGTGAGGCCTCCGGTCGCGATGAGGTGGGGAACTAGGTCTTTCTCTGTGGTCTCCACAGGGGATTCAGACATCCTTTCATCTTGGGAGATGCAAGACGAGCCTGCATTCAAGTCACTGCAGGGATATCCGGCCTTATTTCGAGTCAGGGCATCGCGGTCTCCATTCCACTTGAGGCCGCAAACTCAGGGTCCCTCTCACATACATACAGCTGAGAGAAGCCTCCTCTTGAAGTGCTTGTGGTAAGGTGGTATTCCTCTGGAGTCGAAGCCAGGGACTAACCTCTCATCTCGAGTTGATTTTTGGTCCACGGAGATCTTTCGTGTTGCTACAGTGACCTCAGGATCCCTCAACCTTGAAACAGTGTTCTTGGGGTTTCTCTGGAGTGCCATCAAGGAAATCAAGGCTCCTTTCATGTGTGATGTGCAACACGGAATTGCTCTGCACGCAGTGCAGGGGAATCGGGCCTCATCTCGCGGCGAGGGGGAAGTCTCATGGTTTTTCTTGAGTTGCGGCGGGAACCTGGGGTATATTCTCGAGTTACGATGGGGATGGCCCTTCCACCCACGTGTTTGTTCAGCGACGTCAGGACTCCTGCCTAGTTGCGAGGGACAACTCGGGATTCTCCTCGAGGCTTGGCAGGGCAATTGGGACGCCTCTCCAGCTGAGGCGGGAGACCAAGGGTCCCTTTCCACGTGCCACAGGAATCCTGGGACTCCTATCAAATTTCACCAGGAGTCAGGCATCGTCTCCTTTGGAGGCACTGATCTCCGCGTACCTCTGGAGTTTTCAAAGGATGTGAGGCCTCCGGTCGCGATGAGGTGGGGAACTAGGTCTTTCTCTGTGGTCTCCACAGGGGATTCAGACATCCTTTCGTCTTGGGAGATGCAAGACGAGCCTGCATTCAAGTCACTGCAGGGATATCCGGCCTTATTTTGCGTCAGGGCATCGCAGTGTCCATTCCACTTGAGGCCGCAAACTCAGGGTCCCTCTCACATACCTAGAACTGAGAGAAGCCTCCTCTTGAAGTGCTTGTGGTAAGGTGGTATTCCCCTGCAGTCGAAGCCAGGGACTAACCTCTCATCTCGAGTTGATTTTTGGTCCACGGAGCTCTTTCGTGTTGCTACAGTGACCTCAGGATCCCTCTAGCCTTGAAACAGTGTTCTTGGGGTTTCTCTGGAGTGCCATCAAGGAAATCAAGGCTCCTTTCATGTGTGATGTGCAACACGGAATTGCTCTGCACGCAGTGCAGGGTATCGGTCCTTATTTTGCGGCGAGGGGGAAGTCTCATGGTTTTTCTCGAGTTGCGGTGGGAACCTGGGGTATATTCTCGAATTACGTCGGGGATGGCCCTTCCACCCATGTGTTTGTTCAGCGACGTCAGGACTCCGGCCTAGTTGCGAGGGACAACTCGGGATTCTCCTCGAGGCTTGGCAGGGCAATAGGGACGCCTCTCCAGCTGAGGCAGGAGACCAAGTGTCCCTTTCCACGTGCCACAGGAATCCTGTGACTCCTATCAAGTTTCACGAGGAGTCAGGCATCGTCTCCTTTGGAGGCACTGATCTCCGCGTACCTCTGGAGTTTTCAAAGGATGTGAGGCCTCCGGTCGCGATGAGGTGGGGAACTAGGTCTTTCTCTGTGGTCTCCACAGGGGATTCAGACATCTTTTCGTCTTGGGAGATGCAAGACGAGCCTGCATTCAAGTCACTGCAGGGATATCCGGCCTTATTTCGAGTCAGGGCATCGCGGTCTCCATTCCACGTGAGGCCGCAAACTCAGGGTCCCTCTCACATACATAGAGCTGAGAGAAGCCTCTTCTTGAGGTGCTTGTGGTAAGGTGGTATTCCTCTGAAGTCGAAGCCAGGGACTAACCTCTCATCTCGAGTTGATTTTTGGTCCACGGAGCTCTTTCGTGTTGCTACAGTGACCTCAGGATCACTCAACCTTGAAACAGTGTTCTTGGGGTTTCTCTGGAGTGCCATCAAGGAAATCAAGGCTCCTTTCATGTGTGATGTGCAACACGGAATTGCTCTGCACGCAGTGCAGGGGAATCGGGCCTCATCTCGCGGCGAGGGGGAAGTCTCTTGGTTTTTCTCGTGTTGCGGGGGGAACCTGCGGTATATTCTCGAGTTACGACGGGGATGGCCCTTCCACACCCGTGTTCGTTCAGCGACGGCAGGACTCCTGCCTAGTAGCGAGGGACAACTCGGGATTCTCCTCGAGGCTTGGCAGGGCAATTGGGACGCCTGTCCAGCTTAGTCGGGAGACCAAGGGTCCCTTTTCACGTGCCACAGGAATCCTGGGACTCCTATCAAGTTTCACGAGGAGTCAGGCATCGTCTCCTTTGGAGGCACTGATCTCCGCGTACCTCTGGAGTTTTCAAAGGATGTGAGGCCTCCGGTCGCCATGAGGTGGGGAACTAGGTCTTTCTCTGCGGTCTCCACAGGGGATTCAGACATCCTTTCATCTTGGGAAATGCAAGACGAGCCTGCATTCAAGTCACTGCAGGGATATCCGGGCTTATTTTGCGTCAGGGCATCGCAGTGTCCATTCCACTTGAGGCCGCAAAATCAGGGTCCCTCTCACATACTTAGAACTGAGAGAAGCCTCCTCTTGAATTGCTTGTGGTAAGGTCGTATTCCCCTGCAGTCGAAGCCAGGGACTAACCTCTCATCTCGAGTTGACTTTTTGTCCACGGAGCTCTTTCGTGTTGCTACAGTGACCTCAGGATCCCTCTAGCCTTGAAACAGTGTTCTTGGGGTTTCTCTGGAGTGCCATCAAGGAAATCAAGGCTCCTTTCATGTGTGATGTGCAACACGGAATTGCTCTGCACGGAGTACAGGGTATCGGTCCTTATTTTGCGGCGAGGGGGAAATCTCATGGTTTTTGTCGAGTTGCGGTGGGAACCTGGGGCATATTCTCGAATTACGTCGGGGATGGCCCTTCCACCCACGTGTTTGTTCAGCCACGTCAGGACTCCGGCCTAGTTGCGAGGGACAACTCGGGATTCTCCTCGAGGCTTGGCAGGGCAATTGGGACGACTCTCCCGCTGAGGCGGGAGACCAAGGATCCCTTTCCACGTGCCACCGGGATCCAGGGACTTCTATCAAGTTTCACGAGGAGTCAGGCATCGTCTCCTTTGGAGGCACTGATCTCCGCGTACCTCTGGAGTTTTCAAAGGATATGAGGCCTCCAGTCGCGATGAGGTGGGGAACTAGATCTTTCTCTGTGGTCTCCACAGGGGATTCAGACATCCTTTCGTCTTGGGCGATGCAAGACGAGCCTGCATTCAAGTCACTGCAGGGATATCCGGCCTTATTTCGAGTCAGGGCATCGCGGTCTCCATTCCACTTGAGGCCGCAAACTCAGGGTCCCTCTCACATACATAGAGCTGAGAGAAGCCTCCTCTTGAGGTGCTTGTGGTAAGGTCGTATTCCCCTGCAGTCGAAGCCAGGGACTAACCTCTCATCTCGAGTTGACTTTTTGTCCACGGAGCTCTTTCGTGTTGCTACAGTGACCTCAGGATCCCTCTAGCCTTGAAACAGTGTTCTTGGGGTTTCTCTGGAGTGCCATCAAGGAAATCAAGGCTCCTTTCATGTGTGATGTGCAACACGGAATTGCTCTGCACGGAGTACAGGGTATCGGTCCTTATTTTGCGGCGAGGGGGAAATCTCATGGTTTTTGTCGAGTTGCGGTGGGAACCTGGGGCATATTCTCGAATTACGTCGGGGATGGCCCTTCCACCCACGTGTTTGTTCAGCCACGTCAGGACTCCGGCCTAGTTGCGAGGGACAACTCGGGATTCTCCTCGAGGCTTGGCAGGGCAATTGGGACGACTCTCCCGCTGAGGCGGGAGACCAAGGATCCCTTTCCACGTGCCACCGGGATCCAGGGACTTCTATCAAGTTTCACGAGGAGTCAGGCATCGTCTCCTTTGGAGGCACTGATCTCCGCGTACCTCTGGAGTTTTCAAAGGATATGAGGCCTCCAGTCGCGATGAGGTGGGGAACTAGATCTTTCTCTGTGGTCTCCACAGGGGATTCAGACATCCTTTCGTCTTGGGCGATGCAAGACGAGCCTGCATTCAAGTCACTGCAGGGATATCCGGCCTTATTTCGAGTCAGGGCATCGCGGTCTCCATTCCACTTGAGGCCGCAAACTCAGGGTCCCTCTCACATACATAGAGCTGAGAGAAGCCTCCTCTTGAGGTGCTTGTGGCAAGGTGGGATTCCTCTGGAGTCGAAGCCAGGGACTAACCTCTCATCTCGAGTTGATTTTTGGTCCACGGAGCTCTTTCGTGTTGCTACAGTGAACTCAGGATCCCTCAACCTTGAAACAGTGTTCTTGGGGCTTCTCTGGAGTGCCATCAGGGAAATCAACGCTCCTTTCATGTGTGATGTGCAACACGGAATTGCTCTGCACGCAGTGCAGGGGAATCGGGCCTCATCTCGCGGCGAGGGGGAAGTCTCATGGTTTTTCTCGAGTTGCGGCGGGAACCTGGGGTATATTCTCGAGTTACGACGGGGATGGCCCTTCCACCCACGTGTTTGTTCAGCGACGTCAGCACTCCTGCCTAGTTGCGAGGGACAACTCGGGATTCTCCTCGAGGCTTGGCAGGGCAATTGGGACGCCTCTCCAGCTGAGGCGGGAGACCAAGGGTCCCTTTCCACGTGCCACAGGAATCCTGGGACTCCTATCAAGTTTCACGAGGAGTCAGGCATCGTCTCCTTTGGAGGCACTGATCTCCGCGTACCTCTGGAGTTTTCAAAGGATGTGAGGCCTCCGGTCGCGATATGGTGGGGAACTAGGTCTTTCTCTGAGGTCTCCACAGGGGATTCAGACATCCTTTCGTCTTGGGAGATGCAAGACGAGCCTGCATTCAAGTCACTGCAGGGATATCCGGCCTTATTTCGAGTCAGGGCATCGCGGTCTCCATTCCACTTGAGGCCGCAAACTCAGGGTCCCTCTCACATACATACAGCTGAGAGAAGCCTCCTCTTGAAGTGCTTGTGGTAAGGTGGTATTCCTCTGGAGTCGAAGCCAGGGACTAACCTCTCATCTCGAGTTGATTTTTGGTCCACGGAGCTCTTTCGTGTTGCTACAGTGACCTCAGGATCCCTCAACCTTGAAACAGTGTTCTTGGGGTTTCTCTGGAGTGCCATCAAGGAAATCAAGGCTCCTTTCATGTGTGATGTGCAACACGGAATTGCTCTGCACGCAGTGCAGGGGAATCGGGCCTCATCTCGCGGCGAGGGGGAAGTCTCATGGTTTTTCTCGAGTTGCGGCGGGAACCTGGGGTATATTCTCGAGTTACGACGGGGATGGCCCTTCCACCCACGTGTTTGTTCAGCGACGTCAGGACTCCTGCCTAGTTGCGAGGGACAACTCGGGATTCTCCTCGAGGCTTGGCAGGGCAATTGGGACGCCTCTCCAGCTGAGGCGGGAGACCAAGGGTCCCTTTCCACGTGCCACAGGAATCCTGGGACTCCTATCAAGTTTCACCAGGAGTCAGGCATCGTCTCCTTTGGAGGCACTGATCTCCGCGTACCTCTGGAGTTTTCAAAGGATGTGAGGCCTCCGGTCGCGATGAGGTGGGGAACTAGGTCTTTCTCTGTGGTCTCCACAGGGGATTCAGACATCCTTTCGTCTTGGGAGATGCAAGACGAGCCTGCATTCAAGTCACTGCAGGGATATCCGGCCTTATTTTGAGTCAGGGCATCGCGGTCTCCATTCCACTTGAGGCCGCAAACTCAGGGTCCCTCTCACATACATAGAGCTGAGAGAAGCCGCCTCTTGAGGTGCTTGTGGTAAGGTGGTATTCCTCTGAAGTCGAAGCCAGGGACTAACCTCTCATCTCGAGTTGATTTTTGGTCCACGGAGCTCTTTCGTGTTGCTACAGTGACCTCAGGATCCCTCAACCTTGAAACAGTGTTCTTGGGGTTTCTCTGGAGTGCCATCAAGGAAATCAAGGCTCCTTTCATGTGTGATGTGCAACACGGAATTGCTCTGCACGCAGTGCAGGGGAATCGGGCCTCATCTCGCGGCGAGGGGGAAGTCTCATGGTTTTTCTCGAGTTGCGGCGGGAACCTGGGGTATATTCTCGAGTTACGACGGGGATGGCCCTTCCACCCACGTGTTTGTTCAGCGACGTCAGGACTCCTGCCTAGTTGCGAGGGACAACTCGGGATTCTCCTCGAGGCTTGGCAGGGCAATTGGGACGCCTCTCCAGCTGAGGCGGGAGACCAAGGGTCCCTTTCCACGTGCCACAGGAATCCTGGGACTCCTATCAAGTTTCACCAGGAGTCAGGCATCGTCTCCTTTGGAGGCACTGATCTCCGCGTACCTCTGGAGTTTTCAAAGGATGTGAGGCCTCCGGTCGCGATGAGGTGGGGAACTAGGTCTTTCTCTGTGGTCTCCACAGGGGATTCAGACATCCTTTCGTCTTGGGAGATGCAAGACGAGCCTGCATTCAAGTCACTGCAGGGATATCCGGCCTTATTTTGAGTCAGGGCATCGCGGTCTCCATTCCACTTGAGGCCGCAAACTCAGGGTCCCTCTCACATACATAGAGCTGAGAGAAGCCGCCTCTTGAGGTGCTTGTGGTAAGGTGGTATTCCTCTGAAGTCGAAGCCAGGGACTAACCTCTCATCTCGAGTTGATTTTTGGTCCACGGAGCTCTTTCGTGTTGCTACAGTGACCTCAGGATCACTCAACCTTGAAACAGTGTTCTTGGGGTTTCTCTGGAGTGCCATCAAGGAAATCAAGGCTCCTTTCATGTGTGATGTGCAACACGGAATTGCTCTGCACGCAGTGCAGAAGAATCGGGCCTCATTTCATGGGGAGGGGGAAGTCTCATGGTTTTTCTCGAGTTGCGGCGGGAACCTGGGGTATATTCTCGAGTTACGATGGGGATGCCCCTTCCACCCACGTGTTTGTTCAGCGACGTCAGGACTCCTGCCTAGTTGCGAGGGACAACTCGGGATTCTCCTCGAAGCTTGGCAGGGCAAGTGGGACGCCTCGCCAGCTGAGGCAGGAGACCAAGGGTCCCTTTCCACGTGCCACAGGAATCCTGGGACTCCTATCAAGTTTCACGAGGAGTCAGGCATCGTCTCCTTTGGAGGCACTGATCTCCGCGTACCTCTGTAGTTTTCAAAGGATGTGAGGCCTCCGGTCGCGATGAGGTGGGGAACTATGTCATTCTCTGTGGTCTCCACAGGGGATTCAGACATCCTTTCGTCTTGGGAGATGCAAGACGAGCCTGCATTCAAGACACTGCAGGGATATCCGGCCTTATTTCGAGTCAGGGAATCGCGGTGTCCATTCCACTTGAGGCCGCAAACTCAGGGTCCCTCTCACGTACATAGAGCTGAGAGAAGCCTCCTCTTGAGGTGCTTGTGGTAAGGTGGTATTCCTCTGGAGTCGAAGCCAGGGACTAACCTCTCATCTCGAGTTGATTTTTGGTCCACGGAGCTCTTTCGTGTTGCTACAGTGACCTCAGGATCCCTCCAGCCTTGAAACAGTGTTCTTGGGGTTTCTCTGGAGTGCCATCAAGGAAATCAAGGCTCCTTTCATGTGTGATGTGCAACACGGAATTGCTCTGCACGCAGTGCAGGGGAATCGGGCCTCATCTCGCGGCGAGGGGGAAGTCTCTTGGTTTTTCTCGTGTTGCGGGGGGAACCTGCGGTATATTCTCGAGTTACGACGGGGATGGCCCTTCCACACCCGTGTTCGTTCAGCGACGGCAGGACTCCTGCCTAGTAGCGAGGGACAACTCGGGATTCTCCTCGAGGCTTGGCAGGGCAATTGGGACGCCTGTCCAGCTTAGTCGGGAGACCAAGGGTCCCTTTCCACGTGCCACAGGAATCCTGGGACTCCTATCAAGTTTCACGAGGAGTCAGGCATCGTCTCCTTTGGAGGCACTGATCTCCGCGTACCTCTGGAGTTTTCAAAGGATGTGAGGCCTCCGGTCGCCATGAGGTGGGGAACTAGGTCTTTCTCTGCGGTCTCCACAGGGGATTCAGACATCCTTTCATCTTGGGAAATGCAAGACGAGCCTGCATTCAAGTCACTGCAGGGATATCCGGGCTTATTTTGCGTCAGGGCATCGCAGTGTCCATTCCACTTGAGGCCGCAAAATCAGGGTCCCTCTCACATACTTAGAACTGAGAGAAGCCTCCTCTTGAATTGCTTGTGGTAAGGTCGTATTCCCCTGCAGTCGAAGCCAGGGACTAACCTCTCATCTCGAGTTGACTTTTTGTCCACGGAGCTCTTTCGTGTTGCTACAGTGACCTCAGGATCCCTCTAGCCTTGAAACAGTGTTCTTGGGGTTTCTCTGGAGTGCCATCAAGGAAATCAAGGCTCCTTTCATGTGTGATGTGCAACACGGAATTGCTCTGCACGCAGTACAGGGTATCGGTCCTTATTTTGCGGCGAGGGGGAAATCTCATGGTTTTTGTCGAGTTGCGGTGGGAACCTGGGGCATATTCTCGAATTACGTCGGGGATGGCCCTTCCACCCACGTGTTTGTTCAGCCACGTCAGGACTCCGGCCTAGTTGCGAGGGACAACTCGGGATTCTCCTCGAGGCTTGGCAGGGCAATTGGGACGACTCTCCCGCTGAGGCGGGAGACCAAGGATCCCTTTCCACGTGCCACCGGGATCCAGGGACTTCTATCAAGTTTCACGAGGAGTCAGGCATCGTCTCCTTTGGAGGCACTGATCTCCGCGTACCTCTGGAGTTTTCAAAGGATATGAGGCCTCCAGTCGCGATGAGGTGGGGAACTAGATCTTTCTCTGTGGTCTCCACAGGGGATTCAGACATCCTTTCGTCTTGGGAGATGCAAGACGAGCCTGCATTCAAGTCACTGCAGGGATATCCGGCCTTATTTCGAGTCAGGGCATCGCGGTCTCCATTCCACTTGAGGCCGCAAACTCAGGGTCCCTCTCACATACATAGAGCTGAGAGAAGCCTCCTCTTGAGGTGCTTGTGGCAAGGTGGGATTCCTCTGGAGTCGAAGCCAGGGACTAACCTCTCATCTCGAGTTGATTTTTGGTCCACGGAGCTCTTTCGTATTGCTACAGTGAACTCAGGATCCCTCAACCTTGAAACAGTGTTCTTGGGGTTTCTCTGGAGTGCCATCAAGGAAATCAAGGCTCCTTTCATGTGTGATGTGCAACACGGAATTGCTCTGCACGCAGTGCAGGGGAATCGGGCCTCATCTCGCGGCGAGGGGGAAGTCTCATGGTTTTTCTCGAGTTGCGGCGGGAACCTGGGGTATATTCTCGAGTTACGACGGGGATGGCCCTTCCACCCACGTGTTTGTTCAGCGACGTCAGCACTCCTGCCTAGTTGCGAGGGACAACTCGGGATTCTCCTCGAGGCTTGGCAGGGCAATTGGGACGCCTCTCCAGCTGAGGCGGGAGACCAAGGGTCCCTTTCCACGTGCCACAGGAATCCTGGGACTCCTATCAAGTTTCACGAGGAGTCAGGCATCGTCTCCTTTGGAGGCACTGATCTCCGCGTACCTCTGGAGTTTTCAAAGGATGTGAGGCCTCCGGTCGCGATGAGGTGGGGAACTAGGTCTTTCTCTGAGGTCTCCACAGGGGATTCAGACATCCTTTCGTCTTGGGAGATGCAAGACGAGCCTGCATTCAAGTCACTGCAGGGATATCCGGCCTTATTTCGAGTCAGGGCATTGCGGTCTCCATTCCACTTGAGGCCGCAAACTCAGGGTCCCTCTCACATACATAGAGCTGAGAGAAGCCTCCTCTTGAGGTGCTTGTCGTAAGGTGGTATTCCTCTGGAGTCGAAGCCAGGGACTAACCTCTCATCTCGAGTTGATTTTTGGTCCACGGAGCTCTTTCGTGTTGCTACAGTGTCCTCAGAATCCCTCAACCTTGAAACAGTGTTCTTGGGGTTTCTCTGGAGTGCCATCAAGGGAATCAAGGCTTCTTTCATGTGTGATGTGCAACACAGAATTGCTCTGCAAGCAGTGCAGGGGAATCGGGCCTCATCTCACGGCGAGGGGGAAGTCTCATGGTTTTTCTCGAGTTGCGGCGGGAACCTGCGGTATATTCTCGAGTTACCACGGGGATGGCCCTTCCACCCACGTGTTTGTTCAGCGACGGCAGGACTCCTGCCTAGTTGCGAGGGACAACTCGGGATTCTCCTCGAGGCTTGGCAGGGCAATAGGGACGCCTCTCCAGCTGAGGCGGGAGACCAAGTGTCCCTTTCCACGTGCCACAGGAATCCTGTGACTCCTATCAAGTTTCACGAGGAGTCAGGCATCGTCTCCTTTGGAGGCACTGATCTCCGAGTACCTCTGGAGTTTTCAAAGGATGTGAGGCCTCCGGTCGCGATGAGGTGGGGAACTAGGTCTTTCTCTGTGGTCTCCACAGGGGATTCAGACATCCTTTCATCTTGGGAGATGCAAGACGAGCCTGCATTCAAGTCACTGCAGGGATATCCGGCCTTATTTCGAGTCAGGGCATCGCGGTCTCCATTCCACTTGAGGCCGCAAACTCAGGGTCCCTCTCACATACATACAGCTGAGAGAAGCCTCCTCTTGAAGTGCTTGTGGTAAGGTGGTATTCCTCTGGAGTCGAAGCCAGGGACTAACCTCTCATCTCGAGTTGATTTTTGGTCCACGGAGCTCTTTCGTGTTGCTACAGTGACCTCAGGATCCCTCAACCTTGAAACAGTGTTCTTGGGGTTTCTCTGGAGTGCCATCAAGGAAATCAAGGCTCCTTTCATGTGTGATGTGCAACACGGAATTGCTCTGCACGCAGTGCAGGGGAATCGGGCCTCATCTCGCGGCGAGGGGGAAGTCTCATGGTTTTTCTCGAGTTGCGGCGGGAACCTGGGGTATATTCTCGAGTTACGATGGGGATGGCCCTTCCACCCACGTGTTTGTTCAGCGACGTCAGGACTCCTGCCTAGTTGCGAGGGACAACTCGGGATTCTCCTCGAGGCTTGGCAGGGCAATTGGGACGCCTCTCCAGCTGAGGCGGGAGACCAAGGGTCCCTTTCCACGTGCCACAGGAATCCTGGGACTCCTATCAAGTTTCACCAGGAGTCAGGCATCGTCTCCTTTGGAGGCACTGATCTCCGCGTACCTCTGGAGTTTTCAAAGGATGTGAGGCCTCCGGTCGCGATGAGGTGGGGAACTAGGTCTTTCTCTGTGGTCTCCACAGGGGATTCAGACATCCTTTCGTCTTGGGAGATGCAAGACGAGCCTGCATTCAAGTCACTGCAGGGATATCCGGCCTTATTTTGCGTCAGGGCATCGCAGTGTCCATTCCACTTGAGGCCGCAAACTCAGGGTCCCTCTCACATACCTAGAACTGAGAGAAGCCTCCTCTTGAAGTCCTTGTGGTAAGGTGGTATTCCCCTGCAGTCGAAGCCAGGGACTAACCTCTCATCTCGAGTTGATTTTTGGTCCACGGAGCTCTTTCGTGTTGCTACAGTGACCTCAGGATCCCTCTAGCCTTGAAACAGTGTTCTTGGGGTTTCTCTGGAGTGCCATCAAGGAAATCAAGGCTCCTTTCATGTGTGATGTGCAACACGGAATTGCTCTGCACGCAGTGCAGGGTATCGGTCCTTATTTTGCGGCGAGGGGGAAGTCTCATGGTTTTTCTCGAGTTGCGGTGGGAACCTGGGGTATATTCTCGAATTACGTCGGGGATGGCCCTTCCACCCATGTGTTTGTTCAGCGACGTCAGGACTCCGGCCTAGTTGCGAGGGACAACTCGGGATTCTCCTCGAGGCTTGGCAGGGCAATAGGGACGCCTCTCCAGCTGAGGCGGGAGACCAAGTGTCCCTTTCCACGTGCCACAGGAATCCTGTGACTCCTATCAAGTTTCACGAGGAGTCAGGCATCGTCTCCTTTGGAGGCACTGATCTCCGCGTACCTCTGGAGTTTTCAAAGGATGTGAGGCCTCCGGTCGCGATGAGGTGGGGAACTAGGTCTTTCTCTGTGGTCTCCACAGGGGATTCAGACATCTTTTCGTCTTGGGAGATGCAAGACGAGCCTGCATTCAAGTCACTGCAGGGATATCCGGCCTTATTTCGAGTCAGGGCATCGCGGTCTCCATTCCACTTGAGGCCGCAAACTCAGGGTCCCTCTCACATACATAGAGCTGAGAGAAGCCTCTTCTTGAGGTGCTTGTGGTAAGGTGGTATTCCTCTGAAGTCGAAGCCAGGGACTAACCTCTCATCTCGAGTTGATTTTTGGTCCACGGAGCTCTTTCGTGTTGCTACAGTGACCTCAGGATCACTCAACCTTGAAACAGTGTTCTTGGGGTTTCTCTGGAGTGCCATCAAGGAAATCAAGGCTCCTTTCATGTGTGATGTGCAACACGGAATTGCTCTGCACGCAGTGCAGAGGAATCGGGCCTCATCTCATGGGGAGGGGGAAGTCTCATGGTTTTTCTCGAGTTGCGGCGGGAACCTGGGATATATTCTCGAGTTACGATGGGGATGCCCCTTCCACCCACGTGTTTGTTCAGCGACGTCAGGACTCCTGCCTAGTTGCGAGGGACAACTCGGGATTCTCCTCGAGGCTTGGCAGGGCAATTGGGACGCCTCGCCAGCTGAGGCGGGAGACCAAGGGTCCCTTTCCACGTGCCACAGGAATCCTGGGACTCCTATCAAGTTTCACGAGGAGTCAGGCATCGTCTCCTTTGGAGGCACTGATCTCCGCGTACCTCTGGAGTTTTCAAAGGATGTGAGGCCTCCGGTCGCGATGAGGTGGGGAACTAGGTCTTTCTCTGTGGTCTCCACAGGGGATTCAGACATCCTTTCATCTTGGGAGATGCAAGACGAGCCTGCATTCAAGTCACTGCAGGGATATCCGGCCTTATTTTGCGTCATGGCATCGCAGTGTCCATTCCACTTGAGGCCGCAAACTCAGGGTCCCTCTCACATACCTAGAACTGAGAGAAGCCTCCTCTTGAAGTGCTTGTGGTAAGGTGGTATTCCCCTGCAGTCGAAGCCAGGGACTAAACTCTCATCTCGAGTTGACTTTTGGTCCACGGAGCTCTTTCGTGTTGCTACAGTGACCTCAGGATCCCTCTAGCCTTGAAACAGTGTTCTTGGGGTTTCTCTGGAGTGCCATCAAGGAAATCAAGGCTCCTTTCATGTGTGATGTGCAACACGGAATTGCTCTGCACGCAGTGCAGGGGAATCGGGCCTCATCTCGCGGCGAGGGGGAAGTCTCATGGTTTTTCTCGAGTTGCGGCGGGAACCTGGGGTATATTCTCGAGTTACGATGGGGATGGCCCTTCCACCCACGTGTTTGTTCAGCGACGTCAGGACTCCTGCCTAGTTGCGAGGGACAACTCGGGATTCTCCTCGAGGCTTGGCAGGGCAATTGGGACGCCTCTCCAGCTGAGGCGGGAGACCAAGGGTCCCTTTCCACGTGCCACAGGAATCCTGGGACTCCTATCAAGTTTCACCAGGAGTCAGGCATCGTCTCCTTTGGAGGCACTGATCTCCGCGTACCTCTGGAGTTTTCAAAGGATGTGAGGCCTCCGGTCGCGATGAGGTGGGGAACTAGGTCTTTCTCTGTGGTCTCCACAGGGGATTCAGACATCCTTTCGTCTTGGGAGATGCAAGACGAGCCTGCATTCAAGTCACTGCAGGGATATCCGGCCTTATTTTGCGTCAGGGCATCGCAGTGTCCATTCCACTTGAGGCCGCAAACTCAGGGTCCCTCTCACATACCTAGAACTGAGAGAAGCCTCCTCTTGAAGTGCTTGTGGTAAGGTGGTATTCCCCTGCAGTCGAAGCCAGGGACTAACCTCTCATCTCGAGTTGACTTTTGGTCCACGGAGCTCTTTCGTGTTGCTACAGTGACCTCATGATCCCTCTAGCCTTGAAACAGTGTTCTTGGGGTTTCTCTGGAGTGCCATCAAGGAAATCAAGGCTCCTTTCATGTGTGATGTGCAACACGGAATTGCTCTGCACGCAGTGCAGGGTATCGGTCCTTATTTTGCGGCGAGGGGGAAGTCTCATGGTTTTTCTCGAGTTGCGGCGGGAACCTGGGGTATATTCTCCAGTTACGATGGGGATGCCCCTTCCACCCACGTGTTTGTTCAGCGACGTCAGGACTCCTGTCTAGTTGCGAGGGACAACTCGGGATTCTCCTCGAGGCTTGGCAGGGCAATTGGGACGCCTCGCCAGCTGAGGCGGGAGACCAAGGGTCCCTTTCCACGTGCCACAGGAATCCTGGGACTCCTATCAAGTTTCACGAGGAGTCAGGCATCGTCTCCTTTGGAGGCACTGATCTCCGCGTACCTCTGGAGTTTTCAAAGGATGTGAGGCCTCCGGTCGCGATGAGGTGGGGAACTAGGTCTTTTTCTGTGGTCTCCACAGGGGATTCAGACATCCTTTCATCTTGGGAGATGCAAGAAGAGCCTGCATTCAAGTCACTGCAGGGATATCCGGCCTTATTTCGAGTCAGGGCATCGCGGTCTCCATTCCACTTGAGGCCGCAAACTCAGGGTCCCTCTCACATACATACAGCTGAGAGAAGCCTCCTCTTGAAGTGCTTGTGGTAAGGTGGTATTCCTCTGGAGTCGAAGCCAGGGACTAACCTCTCATCTCGAGTTGATTTTTGGTCCACGGAGCTCTTTCGTGTTTCTACAGTGACCTCAGGATCCCTCAACCTTGAAACAGTGTTCTTGGGGTTTCTCTGGAGTGCCATCAAGGAAATCAAGGCTCCTTTCATGTGTGATGTGCAACACGGAATTGCTCTGCACGCAGTGCAGGGGAATCGGGCCTCATCTCGCGGCGAGGGGGAAGTCTCATGGTTTTTCTCGAGTTGCGGCGGGAACCTGGGGTATATTCTCGAGTTACGATGGGGATGGCCCTTCCACCCACGTGTTTGTTCAGCGACGTCAGGACTCCTGCCTAGTTGCGAGGGACAACTCGGGATTCTCCTCGAGGCTTGGCAGGGCAATTGGGACGCCTCTCCAGCTGAGGCGGGAGACCAAGGGTCCCTTTCCACGTGCCACAGGAATCCTGGGACTCCTATCAAGTTTCACCAGGAGTCAGGCATCGTCTCCTTTGGAGGCACTGATCTCCGCGTACCTCTGGAGTTTTCAAAGGATGTGAGGCCTCCGGTCGCGATGACGTGGGGAACTAGGTCTTTCTCTGTGGTCTCCACAGGGGATTCAGACATCCTTTCGTCTTGGGAGATGCAAGACGAGCCTGCATTCAAGTCACTGCAGGGATATCCGGCCTTATTTTGCGTCAGGGCATCGCAGTGTCCATTCCACTTGAGGCCGCAAACTCAGGGTCCCTCTCACATACCTAGAACTGAGAGAAGCCTCCTCTTGAAGTGCTTGTGGTAAGGTGGTATTCCCCTGCAGTCGAAGCCAGGGACTAACCTGTCATCTCGAGTTGACTTTTGGTCCACGGAGCTCTTTCGTGTTGCTACAGTGACCTCAGGATCCCTCTAGCCTTGAAACAGTGTTCTTGGGGTTTCTCTGGAGTGCCATCAAGGAAATCAAGGCTCCTTTCATGTGTGATGTGCAACACGGAATTGCTCTGCACGCAGTGCAGGGTATCGGTCCTTATTTTGCGGCGAGGGGGAAGTCTCATGGTTTTTCTCGAGTTGCGGTGGGAACCTGGGGTATATTCTCGAATTACGTCGGGGATGGCCCTTCCACCCACGTGTTTGTTCAGCGACGTCAGGACTCCGGCCTAGTTGCGAGGGACAACTCGGGATTCTCCTCGAGGCTTGGCAGGGCAATAGGGACGCCTCTCCAGCTGAGGCGGGAGACCAAGTGTCCCTTTCCACGTGCCACAGGAATCCTGTGACTCCTATCAAGTTTCACGAGGAGTCAGGCATCGTCTCCTTTGGAGGCACTGATCTCCGCGTACCTCTGGAGTTTTCAAAGGATGTGAGGCCTCCGGTCGCGATGAGGTGGGGAACTAGGTCTTTCTCTGTGGTCTCCACAGGGGATTCAGACATCTTTTCGTCTTGGGAGATGCAAGACGAGCCTGCATTCAAGTCACTGCAGGGATATCCGGCCTTATTTCGAGTCAGGGCATCGCGGTCTCCATTCCACTTGAGGCCGCAAACTCAGGGTCCCTCTCACATACATAGAGCTGAGAGAAGCCGCCTCTTGAGGTGCTTGTGGTAAGGTGGTATTCCTCTGAAGTCGAAGCCAGGGACTAACCTCTCATCTCGAGTTGATTTTTGGTCCACGGAGCTCTTTCGTGTTGCTACAGTGACCTCAGGATCACTCAACCTTGAAACAGTGTTCTTGGGGTTTCTCTGGAGTGCCATCAAGGAAATCAAGGCTCCTTTCATGTGTGATGTGCAACACGGAATTGCTCTGCACGCAGTGCAGAGGAATCGGGCCTCATCTCATGGGGAGGGGGAAGTCTCATGGTTTTTCTCGAGTTGCGGCGGGAACCTGGGGTATATTCTCGAGTTACGATGGGGATGCCCCTTCCACCCACGTGTTTGTTCAGCGACGTCAGGACTCCTGCCTAGTTGCGAGGGACAACTCGGGATTCTCCTCGAAGCTTGGCAGGGCAAGTGGGACGCCTCGCCAGCTGAGGCAGGAGACCAAGGGTCCCTTTCCACGTGCCACAGGAATCCTGGGACTCCTATCAAGTTTCACGAGGAGTCAGGCATCGTCTCCTTTGGAGGCACTGATCTCCGCGTACCTCTGTAGTTTTCAAAGGATGTGAGGCCTCCGGTCGCGATGAGGTGGGGAACTAGGTCTTTCTCTGAGGTCTCCACAGGGGATTCAGACATCCTTTCGTCTTGGGAGATGCAAGACGAGCCTGCATTCAAGTCACTGCAGGGATATCCGGCCTTATTTCGAGTCAGGGCATTGCGGTCTCCATTCCACTTGAGGCCGCAAACTCAGGGTCCCTCTCACATACATAGAGCTGAGAGAAGCCTCCTCTTGAGGTGCTTGTCGTAAGGTGGTATTCCTCTGGAGTCGAAGCCAGGGACTAACCTCTCATCTCGAGTTGATTTTTGGTCCACGGAGCTCTTTCGTGTTGCTACAGTGTCCTCAGAATCCCTCAACCTTGAAACAGTGTTCTTGGGGTTTCTCTGGCGTGCCATCAAGGAAATCAAGGCTCCTTTCATGTGTGATGTGCAACACAGAATTGCTCTGCAAGCAGTGCAGGGGAATCGGGCCTCATCTCGCGGCGAGGGGGAAGTCTCATGGTTTTTCTCGAGTTGCGGCGGGAACCTGCGGTATATTCTCGAGTTACCACGGGGATGGCCCTTCCACCCACGTGTTTGTTCAGCGACGGCAGGACTCCTGCCTAGTTGCGAGGGACAACTCGGGATTCTCCTCGAGGCTTGGCAGGGCAATTGGGACGCCTCTCCAGCTGAGGCGGGAGACCAAGGGTCCCTTTCCAAGTGCCACAGGAATCCTGGGACTCCTATCAAGTTTCACGAGGAGTCAGGCATCGTCTCCTATGGGGGCACTGATCTCCGCGTACCTCTGGAGTTTTCAAAGGATGTGAGGCCTCCGGTCGCGATGAGATGGGAAACTAGGTCTTTCTCTGTGGTCTCCACAGGGGATTCAGACATCCTTTCGTCTTGGGTGATGCAAGCCGAGCCTGCATTCAAGTCACTGCAGGGATATCCGGCCTTATTTCGAGTCAGGGCATCGCGGTGTCCATTCCCCTTGAGGCCGCAAACTCAGGGTCCCTCTCACATAGCTAGATCTGAGAGAAGCCTCCTCTTGAGGTGCTTGTGGTAAGGTGGTATTCCTCTGGAGTCGAAGCCCGGGACTAACCTCTTATCTCGTGTTGATTTTTGGTCCACGGAGCTCTTTCATGTTGCTACAGTGACCTCAGGATCCCTCAACCTTGAAACAGTGTTCTTGGGGTTTCTCTGGAGTGCCATCAAGGAAATCAAGGCTCCTTTCATGTGTGATGTGCAACACGGAATTGCTCTGCACGCATTGCAGGGGAATCGGGCCTCATCTCGTGGCGAGGGGGAAGTCTCATTGTTTTTCTCGAGTTGCGGCGGGAACCTGGGGTATATTCTCGAGTTCCGACGGGGATGGCCCTTCCACCCACGTGTTTGTTCTGCAACGTCAGGACTCCTGCCTAGTTGCGAGGGACAACTCGGGATTCTCCTCGAGGCTTGGCAGGGCAATTGGGACGCCTCTCCAGCTGAGGCGGGAGACCAAGGGTCCCTTTCCACGTGCCACAGGAATCCTGGGACTCCTATCAAGTTTCACGAGGAGTCAGGCATCGTCTCCTTTGGAGGCACTGATCTCCGCGTCCCTCTGGAGTTTTCAAAGGATGTGAGGCCTCCGGTCGCGATGACGTGGGGAACTAGGTCTTTCTCTGTGGTCTCCACAGGGGATTCAGACATCCTTTCGTCTTGGGAGATGCAAGACGAGCCTGCATTCAAGTCACTGCAGGGATATCCGGCCTTATTTCGCGTCAGGGCATCGCGGTGTCCATTCCACTTGAGGCCGCAAACTCAGGGTCCCTCTCACATACATAGAGGTGAGAGAAGCCTCCTCTTGAGGTGCTTGTGGTAAGCTGGTATTCCTCTGGAGTCGAAGCCAGGGACTAACCTCTCATCTCGAGTTGATTTTTGGTCCACGGAGCTCTTTCGTGTTGCTACAGTGACCTCAGGATCCCTCAACCTTGAAACAGTGTTCTTGGGGTTTCTCTGGAGTGCCATCTAGGAAATCAAGGCTACTTTCATGTGTGATGTGCAACACGGAATTGCTCTGCACGCAGTGCAGGGGAATCGGGCCTCATCTCGCCGCGAGGGGGAAGTCTCATGGTTTTTCTCGAGTTGCGGTGGGAACCTGGGGTATATTCTCGAGTTACGACGGGGATGGCCCTTCCACACACGTGTTAGTTCAGCGACGTCAGGACTCCTGCCTAGTTGCGAGGGACAACTCGGGATTCTCTTCGAGGCTTGGCAGGGCAATTGGGACGCCTCTCCAGCTGAGGCGGGAGACCAAGGGTCCCTTTCCACGTGCCACAGGAATCCTGGCACTCCTATCAAGTTTCACGAGGAGTCAGGCATCGTCTCCTATGGGGGCACTGATCTCCGCGTACCTCTGGAGTTTTCAAAGGATGTGAGGCCTCCGGTCGCGATGAGATGGGAAACTAGGTCTTTCTCTGTGGTCTCCACAGGGGATTCAGACATCCTTTCGTCTTGGGTGATGCAAGCCGAGCCTGCATTCAAGTCACTGCAGGAATATCCGGCCTTATTTCGAGTCAGGGCATCGCGGTGTCCATTCCACTTGAGGCCGCAAACTCAGGGTCCCTCTCACATAGCTAGATCTGAGAGAAGCCTCCTCTTGAGGTGCTTGTGGTAAGGTGGTATTCCTCTGGAGTCGAAGCCCGGGACTAACCTCTTATCTCGTGTTGATTTTTGGTCCACGGAGCTCTTTCATGTTGCTACAGTGACCTCAGGATCCCTCAACCTTGAAACAGTGTTCTTGGGGTTTCTCTGGAGTGCCATCAAGGAAATCAAGGCTCCTTTCATGTGTGATGTGCAACACGGAATTGCTCTGCACGCAGTGCAGGGGAATCGGGCCTCATCTCGTGGCGAGGGGGAAGTCTCATGGTTTTTCTCGAGTTGCGGCGGGAACCTGGGGTATATTCTCGAGTTCCGACGGGGATGGCCCTTCTTCCCTCGTGTTTGTTCTGCAAAGTCAGGACTCCTGCCTAGTTGCGAGGGACAACTCGGGATTCTCCTCGAGGCTTGGCAGGGCAATTGGGACGCCTCTCCAGCTGAGGCGGGAGACCAAGGGTCCCTTTCCACGTGCCACAGGAATCCTGGGACTCCTATCAAGTTTCACCAGGAGTCAGGCATCGTCTCCTTTGGAGGCACTGATCTCCGCGTACCTCTGGAGTTTTCAAAGGATGTGAGGCCTCCGGTCGCGATGAGGTGGGGAACTAGGTCTTTCTCTGTGGTCTCCACAGGGGATTCAGACATCCTTTCGTCTTGGGAGATGCAAGACGAGCCTGCATTCAAGTCACTGCAGGGATATCCGGCCTTATATCAAGCCAGGGCATCGCGGTGTCCATTCCACTTGAGGCCGCAAACTCAGGGTCCCTCTCACATACCTAAAGCTGAGAGAAGCCTCCTCTTGAGGTGCTTGTGGTAAGGTGGTATTCCTCTGGAGACGAAGCCAGGGACTAACCTCTCATCTCGAGTTGATTTTTGGTCCACGGAGCTCTTTCGTGTTGCTACATTGACCTCAGGATACCTCAACCTTGAAACAGTGTTCTTGGGGTTTCTCTGGAGTGCCATCAAGGAAATCAAGGCTCCTTTCATGTGTGATGTGCAACACGGAATTGCTCTGCACGCAGTGCAGGGGAATCGGGCCTCATCTCGCGGCGAGGGGGAAGTCTCATGGTTTTTCTCGAGTTGCGGCGGGAACCTGGGGTATATTCTCGAGTTTCGACGGGGATGGCCCTTCCACCCACGTGTTTGTTCAGCGACGTCAGGCCTCCTGCCTAGTTGCGAGGGACAACTAGGGATTCTCCTCGAGGCTTGGCAGGGCAATTGGGACGCCTGTCCAGCTTAGTCGGGAGACCAAGGGTCCCTTTCCACGTGCCACAGGAATCCTGGGACTCCTATCAAGTTTCACGAGGAGTCAGGCATCGTCTCCTTTGGAGGCACTGATCTCCGCGTACCTCTGGAGTTTTCAAAGGATGTGAGGCCTCCGGTCGCGATGAGGTGGTGAACTAGGTCTTGCTCTGTGGTCTCCACAGGGGATTCAGACATCCTTTCGTCTTGGGAGATGCAAGACGAGCCTGCATTCAAGTCACTGCAGGGATATCCGGCCTTATTTCAAGTCAGGGCATCGCGGTGTCCATTCCACTTGAGGCCGCAAACTCAGGGTCCCTCTCACATACCTAGAGCTGAGAGAAGGCTTCTCTTGAGGTGCTTGTGGTAAGGTGGTATTCCTCTGGAGTCGAAGCCCGGGACTAACCTCTCATCTCGAGTTGATTTTTGGTCCACGGAGCTCGTTCGTGTTGCTACAGTGACCTCAGGATCCCTCAACCTTGAAACAGTGTTCTTGGGGTTTCTCTGGAGTGCCATCAAGGAAATCAAGGCTCCTTTCATGTGTGATGTGCAACACGGAATTGCTCTGCACGCAGTGCAGGGGAATCGGGCCTCATCTCGCGGCGAGGGGTAAGTCTCATGGTTTTTCTCGAGTTGCGGCGGGAACCAGGGGTATATTCTCGAGTTACGACGGGGATGGCCCTTCCACCCACGTGTTTGTTCAGCGACGTCAGGACTTCTGGCTAGTTGCGAGGGACAACTAGGGATTCTCCTCGAGGCTTGGCAGGGCAATTGGGATGCCTCTCCAGCTGAGGTGGGAGACCAAGGGTCCCTTTCCACGTGCCACAGGAATCCTGGGACTCCTATCAAGTTTCACGAGGAGTCAGGCATCGTCTCCTTTGGAGGCACTGATCTCCGCGTACCTCTGGAGTTTTCAAAGGATGTGAGGCCTCCGGTCGCGATGAGGTGGGGAACTAGGTCTTTCTCTGTGGTCTCCACAGGGGATTCAGACATCCTTTCGTCTTGGGAGATGCAAGACGAGCCTGCATTCAAGTCACTGCAGGGATATCCGGCCTTATTTCGAGTCAGGGCATCGCGGTCTCCATTCCACTTGAGGCCGCAAACTCAGGGTCCCTCTCACATACATAGAGCTGAGAAAAGCCTCCTCTTGAGGTGCTTGTGGTAAGGTGGTATTCCTCTGGAGTCGAAGCCAGGGACTAACCTCTCATCTCGAGTTGATTTTTGGTCCACGGAGCTCTTTTGTGTTGCTACAGTGACCTCAGGATCCCTCAACCTTGAAACAGTGTTCTTAGGGTTTCTCTGGAGTGCCATCAAGGAAATCAAGGCTCCTTTCATGTGTGATGTGCAACACGGAATTGCTCTGCACGCAGTGCAGGGGAATCGGGCCTCATCTCGCGGCGAGGGGGAAGTCTCATGGTTTTTCTCGAGTTGCGGCGGGAACCTGGGGTATATTCTCGAGTTACGACGGGGATGTCCCTTCCACACACGTGTTTGTTCAGCGAAGTCAGGACTCCTGCCTAGTTGCGAGGGACAACTCGGGATTCTCCTCGAGGCTTGGCAGGGCAATTGGGATGCCTCTCCAGCTGAGGCGGGAGACCAAGTGTCCCTTGCCACGTGCCACAGGAATCCTGGGACTCCTATCAAGTTTCACGAGGAGTCAGGCATCGTCTCTTTGGAGGCACTGATCTCCGCGTACCTCTGAAGTTTTCAAAGGATGTGAGGCCTCCGGTCGCGATGAGGTGGGGAACTAGGTCTTTCTCTTTGGTCTCCACAGGTGATTCAGACATCCTTTCGTCTTGGGAGATGCAAGACGAGCCTGCATTCAAGTCACTGCAGGGATATCCGGCCTTATTTCGAGTCAGGGCATCGCGGTGTCCATTCCACTTGAGGCCGCAAACTCAGGGTCCATCTCACATACATAGAGCTGAGAGAAGCCTCCTCTTGAGGTGCTTGTGGTAAGCTGGTATTCCTCTGGAGTCGAAGTCAGGGACTAACCTCTCATCTCGAGTTGATTTTTGGTCCACGGAGCTCTTTCGTGTTGCTACAGTGACCTCAGGATCCCTCAACCTTGAAACAGTGTTCTTGGGGTTTCTCTGGAGTGCCATCAAGGAAATCAAGGCTCCTTTCATGTGTGATGTGCAACACAGAATTGCTCTGCATGCAAGGCAGGGGAATCGGGCCTCATCTCCGGGCGAGGGGGAAGTCTCATGGTTTTTCTCGAGTTGCGGGGGGAACCTGCGGTATATTCTCGAGTTACGACGGGGATGGCCCTTCCACACACGTGTTAGTTCAGCGACGGCAGGACTCCTGCCTAGTAGCGAGGGACAACTCGGGATTCTCCTCGAGGCTTGGCAGGGCAATTGGGACGCCTCTCCAGCTGAGGCGGGAGACCAAGGGTCCCTTTCCACGTGCCACAGGAATCCTGGGACTCCTATCAAGTTTCACGAGGAGTCAGGCATCGTCTCCTTTGGAGGCACTGATCTCCGCGTACCTCTGGAGTTTTCAAAGGATGTGAGGCCTCCGGTCGCGATGAGGTGGGGAACTAGGTCTTTCTCTGTGGTCTCCACAGGGGATTCAGACATCCTTTCGTCTTGGGAGATGCAAGACGAGCCTGCATTCAAGTCACTGCAGGGATATCCAGCCTTATTTTGCGTCAGGGCATCGCGATGTCCATTCCACTTGAGGCCGCAAACTCAGGGTCCCTCTCACATACCTAGAGCTGAGAGAAGCCTCCTCTTGAGGTGCTTGTGGTAAGGTGGTATTCCTCTGGAGTCGAAGCCCGGGACTAACCTCTCATCTTGAGTTGATTTTTGGTCCACGGAGCTCTTTCGTGTTGCTACAGTGACCTCAGGATCCCTCAACCTTGAAACAGTGGTCTTGGGGTTTCTCTGGAGTGCCATCAAGGAAATCAAGGCTCCTTTCATGTGTGATGGGCAACACGGAATTGCTCTGCACGCAGTGCATAGGATTCGGGCCTCATCTCGCGGCGAGGAGGAAGTCTCATGGTTTTTCTCGAGTTGCGGCGGGAACCTGGGATATATTCTCGAGTTACGACGGGGATGGCCCTTTCACCCACGTGTTTGTTCAGCGACGTCAGGACTCCTGCCTAGTTGCGAGGGACAACTCGGGATTCTCCTCGAGGCTTGGCAGGGCAATTGGGACGCCTCTCCAGCTGAGTCGGGAGACCAAGGGTCCTTTTCCACGTGCCACAGGAATCCTGGGACTCCTATCAAGTTTCACGAGGAGTCAGGCATCGTCTCCTTTGGAGGCACTGATCTCCGCGTACCTCTGGAGTTTTCAAAGGATGTGAGGCCTCCGGTCGCGATGAGGTGGGGAACTAGGTCTTTCTCTGTGGTCTCCACAGGGGATTCAGACATCCTTTCGTCTTGGGAGATGCAAGACGAGACTGCATTCAAGTCACTGCAGGCATATCCGGCCTTATATCAAGCCAGGGCATCGCGGTGTCCATTCCACTTGAGGCCGCAAACTCAGGGTCCCTCTCACATACATAGAGCTGAGAGAAGCCTCCTCTTGAGGTGCTTGTGGTAAGCTGGTATTCCTCAGGAGTCGAAGCCAGGGACTAACCTCTCATCTCGAGTTGATTTTTGGTCCACGGAGCTCTTTCGTGTTGCTACAGTGACCTCAGGATCCCTCAACCTTGAAACAGTGTTCTTGGGGTTTCTCTGGAGTGCCATCTAGGAAATCAAGGCTCCTTTCATGTGTGATGTGCAACACGGAATTGCTCTGCACGCAGTGCAGGGGAATCGGGCCTCATCTCGCGGCGAGGGGTAAGTCTCATGGTTTTTCTCGAGTTGCGGCGGGGACCTGGGGTATATTCTCGAGTTACGACGGGGATGGCCCTTCCACCCACGTGTTTGTTCAGCGACTTCAGGACTCCTGCCTAGTTGCGAGGGACAACTCGGGATTCTCCTCGAGGCTTGGCAGGGCAATTGGGACGCCTCTCCAGCTGAGGCGGGAGACCAAGGGTCCCTTTCCACGTGCCACAGGAATCCTGGGACTCCTATCAAGTTTCACGAGGAGTCAGGCATCGTCTCCTTTGGAGGCACTGATCTCCGTGTACCTCTGGAGTTTTCAAAGGATGTGAGGCCTCCGGTCGCGATGAGGTGGGGAACTAGGTCTTTCTCTGTGGTCTCCACAGGGGATTCAGACATCCTTTCGTCTTGGGAGATGCAAGACGAGCCTGCATTCAAGTCACTGCAGGCATATCCGGCCTTATATCAAGCCAGGGCATCGCGGTGTCCATTCCACTTGAGGCCGCAAACTCAGGGTCCCTCTCACATACCTAAAGCTGAGAGAAGCCTCCTCTTGAGGTGCTTGTGGTAAGGTGGTATTCCTCTGGAGTCGAAGCCAGGGACTAACCTCTCATCTCGAGTTGATTTTTGGTCCACGGAGCTCTTTCGTGTTGCTACATTGACCTCAGGATCCCTCAACCTTGAAACAGTGTTCTTGGGGTTTCTCTGGAGTGCCATCAAGGAAATTAAGGCTCCTTTCATGTGTGATGTGCAACACGGAATTGCTCTGCACGCAGTGCAGGGGAATCGGGCCTCATCTCGCGGCGAAGGGGAAGTCTCATGGTTTTTCTCGAGTTGCGGCGGGAACCTGGGTATATTCTCGAGTTTCGACGGGGATGGCCCTTCTACCCACGTGTTTGTTTGCGACGTCAGGCCTCCTGCCTAGTTGCGAGGGACAACTCGGGATTCTCCTCGAGGCTTGGCAGGGCAATTGGGACGCCTCTCCAGCTGAGGCGGGAGACCAAGGGTCCCTTTCCACGTGCCACAGGAATCCTGGGACTCCTATCAAGTTTCACGAGGAGTCAGGCATCGTCTCCTTTGGAGGCACTGATCTCCGCGTACCTCTGGAGTTTTCAAATGATGTGAGGCCTCCGGTCGCGATGAGGTGGGGAAGTAGGTCTTTCTCTGTGGTCTCCACAGGGGATTCAGACATCCTTTCTTCTTGGGAGATGCAAGACGAGCCTGCATTCAAGTCACTGCAGGGATATCCGGCCTTATTTCGAGTCAGGGCATCGCGGTCTCCATTCCACTTGAGGCCGCAGACTCAGGGTCCCTTTCACGTACATAGAGCTGAGAGAAGCCTCCTCTTGAGGTGCTTGTGGTAAGGTGGTATTCCTCTGGAGTCGAAGCCAGGGACTAACCTCTTATCTCGAGTTGATTTTTGGTCCACGGAGCTCTTTCGTGTTGCTACAGTGACCTCAGGATCCCTCCAGCCTTGAAACAGTGTTCTTGGGGTTTCTCTGGAGTGCCATCAAGGAAATCAAGGCTCCTTTCATGTGTGATGTGCAACACGGAATTGCTCTGTACGCAGTGCAGGGGAATCGGGCCTCATCTCGCGGCGAGGGGGTAGTCTCATGGTTTTTCTCGAGTTGCGGGGGGAACCTGCTGTATATTCTCGAGTTACGACGGGGATGGCCCTTCCACATACGTGTTAGTTCAGCGACGGCAGGACTCCTGCCTAGTAGCGAGGGACAACTCGGGATTCTCCTCGAGGCTTGGCAGGGCAATTGGGACGCCTCTCCAGCTGAGGCAGGAGACCAAGGGTCCCTTTCCACGTGCCAGAGGAATCCTGGGACTCCTATCAAGTTTCAAGAGGAGTGAGGCATCGTCTCCTTTGGAGGCACTGATCTCCGCGTACCTCTGGAGTTTTCAAAGGATGTGAGGCCTCCGGACGCGATGAGGTAGGGAACTAGGTCTTTCTCTGTGGACTCCACAGGAGATTCAGACATCCTTTCGTCTTGGGAGATGCAAGACGAGCCTGCATTCAAGTCACTGCAGGGATATCTGGCCTTATTTCGCGTCAGGGCATCGCGGTGTCCATTCCACTTGAGGCCGCAAACTCAGGGTCCCTCTCACATACCTAGAGCTGAGAGAAGCCTCCTCTTGAGGTGCTTGTGGTAAGGTGGTATTCCTCTGGAGTCGAAGCCAGGGACTAACCTCTTATCTCGAGATGATTCATGGTCCATGGAGCTCTTTCTTGCTGCTACAGGGACCTCAGCATCCCTCCAGCCTTGAAACAGTGTTCTTGGGGTTTCTCTGGACTGCCATTAAGGAAATCAAGGCTCCTTTCATGTGTGATGTGCAACATGGAATTCCTCTGCATGCAGTGCAGGGGAATCAGGCCTCATCTCGCGGCGAGGGGGAAGTCTCATGATTTTTCTCGAGTTGCGGCGGGAACCTGGGGTATAATCTCGAGTTATGACGGGGATGGCCCTTCCACCCACGTGTTTGTTCAGCGACGTCAGGACTCCTGCCTAGTTGCGAGGGACAACTCGGGATTCTCCTCGAGGCTTGGCAGGGCAATTGGGACGCCTCTCCAGCTGAGGCGGGAGACCAAGGGTCCCTTTCCACGAGCCACAGGAATCCTGGGACTCCTATCAAGTTTCACGAGGTGTCAGGCATCGTCTCCTTTGGAGGCACTGATCTCCGCGTACCTCTGGAGTTTTCAAAGGATGTGAGGACTCCGGTCGCGATGAGTTGGGGAACTAGGTCTTTCTCTGTGGTCTCCACAGGGGATTCGGACATCCTTTCGTCTTTGGAGATGCAAGACGAGCCTGCATTCAAGTCACTGCAGGGATATCCGGCCTTATTTCGAGTCGGGGCATCGCGGTGTCGATTCCACTTGAGGCCGCAAACTCAGGGTCCCTCTCACATACCTAGAGCTGAGAGAAGCCTCCTCTTGAGGTGCTTGTGGTAAGGTGGTATTCCTCTGGAGTCGAAGCCAGGGACTAACCTCTCATCTCGAGTTGATTTTTGGTCCACGGAGCTCTTTCGTGTTGCTACAGTGACCTCAGGATCCCTCTAGCCTTGAAACAGTGTTCTTGGGGTTTCTCTGGAGTGCCATCAAGGAAATTAAGTCTCCTTTCATGTGTGATGTGCAACACGGAATTGCTCTGCACGCAGTGCAGGGGACTCGGGCCTCATCTCGCGGCGAGGGGGAAGTCTCATGGTTTTTCTCGAGTTGCGGCGGGAACCTGGGGTATATTCTCGAGTTACGACGGGGATGGCCCTTCCACCCACGTGTTTGTTCAGCGACGTCAGCACTCCTGCCTAGTTGCGAGGGACAACTCGGGATTCTCCTCGAGGCTTGGCAGGGCAATTGGGACGCCTCTCCAGCTGAGGCGGGAGACCAAGGGTCCCTTTCCACGTGCCACAGGAATCCTGTGACTCCGATCAAGTTTCACGAGGAGTCAGGCATCGTCTCCTTTGGAGGCACTGATCTCCGCGTACCTCTGGAGTTTTCAAAGGATGTGAGGCCTCCGGTCGCGATGAGGTGGGGAACTAGGTCTTTCTCTGTGGTCTCCACAGGGGATTCAGACATCCTTTCGTCTTGGGAGATGCAAGACGAGCCTGCATTCAAGTCACTGCAGGGATATCCGGCCTCATTTCACGTCAGGGCATCTAGGTGTCCATTCCACTTGAGGCCACAAATTCAGGGTCCCTCTCACATACCTAGAGCTGAGAGAAGCCTCCTCTTGAGGTGCTTGTGGTTAGGTGGTATTCCTCTGGAGTCGAAGCCAGGGACTAACCTCTCAGCTCGTGTTGATTCTTCGTCCACGGAGCTCTTTCGTGTTGCTACTGTGACCTCAGGATCCCTCTAGCCTTGAAACAGTGTTCTTGGGGTTTCTCTGGAGTGCCATCAAGGAAATCAAGGCTCCTTTCATGTGTGATGTGCAACACGGAATTGCTCTGCACGCAGTGCAGGGGAATCGGGCCTCATCTCGCGGCGAGGGGGAAGTCTCATGGTTTTTCTCGAGTTGCGGCGGGAACCTGGGGTATATTCTTGAGTTACGACGGGGATGGCCCTTACACACACGTGTTTGTTCAGCGATGGCAGGACTCCTGCCTAGTTGCGAGGGACAACTCGGGATTCTCCTCGAGGCTTGGCAGGGCAATTGGGACGCCTCACCAGCTGAGGCGGGAGACCAAGAGTCCCTTTCCACGTGCCACAGGAATCCTGGGACTCCTATCAAGTTTCACGAGGAGTCAGGCATCGTCTCCTTTGGAGGCACTGATCTCCGCGTACCTCTGAAATTTTCAAAGGATGTGAGGCCTCCGGTCGCCATGAGGTGGGGAACTAGGTCTTTCTCTGTGGTCTCCACAGGGGATTCAGACATCCTTTCGTCTTGGGAGATGCAAGACGAGCCTGCATTCAAGTCACTGCAGGGATATCCGGCCTTATTTCGAGTCAGGGCATCGCGGTGTCCATTTCACTTGAGGCCGCAAACTCAGGGTCCCTCTCACATACCTAGAGCTGAGAGGAGCCTCCTCTTGAGGTGCTTGTGGTAAGGTGGTATTCCTCTGGATTCGAAGCCAGGGACTAACCTCTCATCTCGAGTTGATTTTTGGGTCACGGACCTCTTTCGTGTTGCTACAGTGACCTCAGTATCCCTCTAGCCTTGAAACAGTGTTCTTGGGATTTCTCTGGAGTGCCATCAAGGAAATCAAGGCTCCTTTCATGTGTGATGTGCAACACGGAATTGCTCTGCACGCATTGCAGGGGAATCGGGCCTTATCTCGCGGCGAGGGGGAAGTCTCATGGTTTTTCTCGAGTTGCGGCGGGAACCTGGGGTATATTCTCAAGTTACGATGGGGATGCCCCTTCCACCCACGTGTTTGTTCAGCGACGTCAGGACTCCTGCCTAGTTGCGAGGGACAACTCGGAATTCTCCTCGAGGCTTGGCAGGGCATTTGGGACGCCTCTCCAGCTGAGGCGGGAGACCAAGGGTCCCTTTCCACGTGCCACAGGAATCCTGGGACTCCTATCAAGTTTCACGAGGAGTCAGGCATCGTCTCCTTTGGAGGCACTGATCTCCGCGTACCTCTGAAGTTTTCAAAGGATGTGAGGCCTCCGGTCGCGATGATGTGGGGAACTAGATCTTTCTCTTTGGTCTCCACAGGGGATTCAGACATCCTTTCGTCTTGGGAGATGCAAGACGAGCCTGCATTCAAGTCACTGCAGGGATATCCGGCCTTATTTCGAGTCAGGGCATCGCGGTGTCCATTCCACTTGAGGCCGCAAACTCAGGGTCCCTCTCACATAGCTAGAGCTGAGAGAAGCCTCCTCTTGAGGTGCTTGTGTTAAGGTGGTATTCCTCTGGAGTCGAAGCCAGGGACTAACCTCTCATCTCGAGTTGATTTTTGGTCCACGGAGCACTTTCGTGTTGCTACAGTGACCTCAGGATCCCTCTAGCCTTGAAACAGTGTTCTTGGGGTTTCTCTGGAGTGCCATCAAGGAAATCAAGGCTCCTTTCATGTGTGATGTGCAACACGGAATTGCTCTGCACGCAGTGCAGGGGATTCAGGCCTCATCTCACGGCGAGGGGGAAGTCTCATGGTTTTTCTCGAGTTGCGGCGGGAACCTGGGGTATATTCTCGAGTTACGACGGGGATGGCCCTTCCACCCACGTGTTTGTTCAGCGACGTCAGCACTCCTGCCTAGTTGCGAGGGACAACTCGGGATTCTCCTCGAGGCTTGGCAGGGCAATTGGGACGCCTCTCCAGCTGAGGCGGGAGACCAAGTGTCCCTTTCCACGTGCCACAGGAATCCTGTGACTCCGATCAAGTTTCACGAGGAGTCAGGCATCGTCTCCTTTGGAGGCACTGATCTCCGCGTACCTCTGGAGTTTTCAAAGGATGTGAGGCCTCCGGTCGCCATGAGGTGGGGAACTAGGTCTTTCTCTGTGGTCTCCACAGGGGATTCAGACATCCTTTAGTCTTGGGAGATGAAACGCGAGCCTGCATTCAAGTCACTGCAGGGATATCCGGCCTCATTTCACGTCAGGGCATCTAGGTGTCCATTCCACTTGAGGCCACAAATTCAGGGTCCCTCTCACATACCTAGAGCTGAGAGAAGCCTCCTCTTGAGGTGCTTGTGGTTAGGTGGTATTCCTCTGGAGTCGAAGCCAGGGACTAACCTCTCAGCTCGTGTTGATTCTTCGTCCACGGAGCTCTTTCGTGTTGCTACTGAGACCTCAGGATCCCTCTAGCCTTGAAACAGTGTTCTTGGGGTTTCTCTGGAGTGCCATCAAGGAAATCAAGGCTCCTTTCATGTGTGATGTGCAACACGGAATTGCTCTGCACGCAGTGCAGGGGAATCGGGCCTCATCTCGCGGCGAGGGGGAAGTCTCATGGTTTTTCTCGAGTTGCGGCGGGAACCTGGGGTATATTCTCGAGTTACGACGGGGATGGCCCTTGCACACACGTGTTTGATCAGCGATGGCAGGACTCCTGCCTAGTTGCGAGGGACAACTCGGGATTCTCCTCGAGGCTTGGCAGGGCAATTGGGACGCCTCACCAGCTGAGGCGGGAGACCAAGAGTCCCGTTCCACGTGCCACAGGAATCCTGGGACTCCTATCAAGTTTCACGAGGAGTCAGGCATCGTCTCCTTTGGAGGCACTGATCTCCGCGTACCTCTGAAATTTTCAAAGGATGTGAGGCCTCCGGTCGCCATGAGGTGGGGAACTAGGTCTTTCTCTGTGGTCTCCACAGGGGATTCAGACATCCTTTCGTCTTGGGAGATGCAAGACGAGCCTGCATTCAAGTCACTGCAGGGATATCCGGCCTTATTTCGAGTCAGGGCATCGCGGTGTCCATTTCACTTGAGGCCGCAAACTCAGGGTCCCTCTCACATACCTAGAGCTGAGAGAAGCCTCCTCTTGAGGTGCTTGTGGTAAGGTGGTATTCCTCTGGAGTCGAAGCCCGGGACTAACCTCTTATCTCGTGTTGATTTTTGGTCCACGGAGCTCTTTCATGTTGCTACAGTGACCTCAGGATCCCTCAACCTTGAAACAGTGTTCTTGGGGTTTCTCTGGAGTGCCATCAAGGAAATCAAGGCTCCTTTCATGTGTGATGTGCAACACGGAATTGCTCTGCACGCAGTGCAGGGGAATCGGGCCTCATCTCGTGGCGAGGGGGAAGTCTCATGGTTTTTCTCGAGTTGCGGCGGGAACCTGGGGTATATTCTCGAGTTCCGACGGGGATGGCCCTTCCACCCACGTGTTTGTTCTGCAACGTCAGGACTCCTGCCTAGTTGCGAGGGACAACTCGGGATTCTCCTCGAGGCTTGGCAGGGCAATTGGGACGCCTCTCCAGCTGAGGCGGGAGACCAAGTGTCCCTTTCCACGTGCCACAGGAATCCTGTGACTCCGATCAAGTTTCACGAGGAGTCAGGCATCGTCTCCTTTGGAGGCACTGATCTCCGCGTACCTCTGGAGTTTTCAAAGGATGTGAGGCCTCCGGTCGCGATGAGGTGGGGAACTAGGTCTTTCTCTGTGGTCTCCACAGGGGATTCAGACATCCTTTCGTCTTGGGAGATGAAAGACGAGCCTGCATTCAAGTCACTGCAGGGATATCCGGCCTCATTTCACGTCAGGGCATCTAGGTGTCCATTCCACTTGAGGCCACAAATTCAGGGTCCCTCTCACATACCTAGAGCTGAGAGAAGCCTCCTCTTGAGGTGCTTGTGGTTAGGTGGTATTCCTCTGGAGTCGAAGCCAGGGACTAACCTCTCAGCTCGTGTTGATTCTTCGTCCACGGAGCTCTTTCGTGTTGCTACTGTGACCTCAGGATCCCTCTAGCCTTGAAACAGTGTTCTTGGGGTTTCTCTGGAGTGCCATCAAGGAAATCAAGGCTCCTTTCATGTGTGATGTGCAACACGGAATTGCTCTGCACGCAGTGCAGGGGAATCGGGCCTCATCTCGCGGCGAGGGGGAAGTCTCATGGTTTTTCTCGAGTTGCGGCGGGAACCTGGGGTATATTCTTGAGTTACGACGGGGATGGCCCTTACACACACGTGTTTGTTCAGCGATGGCAGGACTCCTGCCTAGTTGCGAGGGACAACTCGGGATTCTCCTCGAGGCTTGGCAGGGCAATTGGGACGCCTCACCAGCTGAGGCGGGAGACCAAGAGTCCCGTTCCACGTGCCACAGGAATCCTGGGACTCCTATCAAGTTTCACGAGGAGTCAGGCATCGTCTCCTTTGGAGGCACTGATCTCCGCGTACCTCTGAAATTTTCAAAGGATGTGAGGCCTCCGGTCGCCATGAGGTGGGGAACTAGGTCTTTCTCTGTGGTCTCCACAGGGGATTCAGACATCCTTTCGTCTTGGGAGATGCAAGACGAGCCTGCATTCAAGTCACTGCAGGGATATCCGGCCTTATTTCGAGTCAGGGCATCGCGGTGTCCATTTCACTTGAGGCCGCAAACTCAGGGTCCCTCTCACATACCTAGAGCTGAGAGGAGCCTCCTCTTGAGGTGCTTGTGGTAAGGTGGTATTCCTCTGGATTCGAAGCCAGGGACTAACCTCTCATCTCGAGTTGATTTTTGGGTCACGGACCTCTTTCGTGTTGCTACAGTGACCTCAGTATCCCTCTAGCCTTGAAACAGTGTTCTTGGGATTTCTCTGGAGTGCCATCAAGGAAATCAAGGCTCCTTTCATGTGTGATGTGCAACACGGAATTGCTCTGCACGCATTGCAGGGGAATCGGGCCTTATCTCGCGGCGAGGGGGAAGTCTCATGGTTTTTCTCGAGTTGCGGCGGGAACCTGGGGTATATTCTCAAGTTACGATGGGGATGCCCCTTCCACCCACGTGTTTGTTCAGCGACGTCAGGACTCCTGCCTAGTTGCGAGGGACAACTCGGAATTCAACTCGAGGCTTGGCAGGGCATTTGGGACGCCTCTCCAGCTGAGGCGGGAGACCAAGTGTCCCTTTCCACGTGCCACAGGAATCTTGGGACTCCTATCAAGTTTCACGAGGAGTCAGGCATCGTCTCCTTTGGAGGCACTGATCTCCGCCTACCTCTGGTGTTTTCAAAGGATGTGAGGCCTCCAGTCGCCATGAAGTGGGGAACTAGGTCTTTCTCTGTGGTCTCCACAGGGGATTCAGACATCCTTTCATCTTGGGAGATGCAAGACGAGCCTGCATTCAAGTCACTGCAGGGATATCCGGCCTTATTTCGAGTCAGGGCATCGCGGTGTCCATTCCACTTGAGGCCGCAAACTCAGGGTCCCTCTCACATACCTAGAGCTGAGAAAAGCCTCCTCTTGAACTGATTGTGGTAAGGTGGTATTCCTCTGGAGTCGAAGCCAGGGACTAACCTCTCATCTCGAGTTGATTCTTGGTCCACGGAGCTCTTTCGTGTTGCTACAGTGACCTCAGGATCCCTCTAGCCTTGGAACAGTGTTCTTGGGGTTTCTCTGGAGTGCCATCAAGGAAATCAAGGCTCCTTTCATGTGTGATGTGCAACACGGAATTGCTCTGCACGCAGTGCAGGGGAATCGGGCCTCATCTCGCGGCGAGGGGGAAGTCTCATGGTTTTTCTCGAGTTGCGGCGGGAACCTGGGGTATATTCTCGAGTTACGACAGGGATGGCCCTTTCACACACGTGTTTGTTCAGCGATGGCAGGACTCCTGCCTAGTTGCGAGGGACAACTCGGGATTCTCCTCGAGGCTTGGCAGGGCAATTGGGACGCCTCTCCAGCTGAGGCGGGAGACCAAGGCTCCCTTTCCACGTGCCACAGGAATCCTGGGACTCCTATCAAGTTTCACGAGGAGTCAGGCATCGTCTCCTTTGGAGGCACTGATCTCTGCGTACCTCTGGAGTTTTCAAAGGATGTGAGGCCTCCGGTCGCGATGAGGTGGGGAACTAGGTCTTTCTCTGTGGTCTCCACAGGAGATTCAGACATCTTTTCGTCTTGGGAGATGCAAGACGAGTCTGCATTCAAGTCACTGCAGGGATATCCGGCCTTATTTCGAGTCAGGGCATCGTGGTGTCCATTCTATTTGAGGCCGCAAACTCAGGGTACCTCTCACATAGCTAGAGCTGAGAGAAGCCTCCTCTTGAGGTGCTTGTGTTAAGGTGGTATTCCTCTGGAGTCGAAGCCAGGGACTAACCTCTCATCTCGAGTTGATTTTTGGTCCACGGAGCACTTTCGTGTTGCTACAGTGACCTCAGGATCCCTCTAGCCTTGAAACAGTGTTCTTGGGGTTTCTCTGGAGTGCCATCAAGGAAATCAAGGCTCCTTTCATGTGTGATGTGCAACACGGAATTGCTCTGCACGCAGTGCAGGGGACTCGGGCCTCATCTCGCGGCGAGGGGGAAGTCTCATGGTTTTTCTCGAGTTGCGGCGGGAACCTGGGGTATATTCTCGAGTTACGACGGGGATGGCCCTTCCACCCACGTGTTTGTTCAGCGACGTCAGCACTCCTGCCTAGTTGCGAGGGACAACTCGGGATTCTCCTCGAGGCTTGGCAGGGCAATTGGGACGCCTCTCCAGCTGAGGCGGGAGACCAAGGGTCCCTTTCCACGTGCCACAGGAATCCTGTGACTCCGATCAAGTTTCACGAGGAGTCAGGCATCGTCTCCTTTGGAGGCACTGATCTCCGCGTACCTCTGGAATTTTCAAAGGATGTGAGGCCTCCGGTCGCCATGAGGTGGGGAACTAGGTCTTTCTCTGTGGTCTCCACAGGGGATTCAGACATCCTTTCGTCTTGGGAGATGAAACGCGAGCCTGCATTCAAGTCACTGCAGGGATATCCGGCCTCATTTCACGTCAGGGCATCTAGGTGTCCATTCCACTTGAGGCCACAAATTCAGGGTCCCTCTCACATACCTAGAGCTGAGAGAAGCCTCCTCTTGAGGTGCTTGTGGTTAGGTGGTATTCCTCTGGAGTCGAAGCCAGGGACTAACCTCTCAGCTCGTGTTGATTCTTCGTCCACGGAGCTCTTTCGTGTTGCTACTGTGACCTCAGGATCCCTCTAGCCTTGAAACAGTGTTCTTGGGGTTTCTCTGGAGTGCCATCAAGGAAATCAAGGCTCCTTTCATGTGTGATGTGCAACACGGAATTGCTCTGCACGCAGTGCAGGGGAATCGGGCCTCATCTCGCGGCGAGGGGGAAGTCTCATGGTTTTTCTCGAGTTGCGGCGGGAACCTGGGGTATATTCTTGAGTTACGACGGGGATGGCCCTTACACACACGTGTTTGTTCAGCGATGGCAGGACTCCTGCCTAGTTGCGAGGGACAACTCGGGATTCTCCTCGAGGCTTGGCAGGGCAATTGGGACGCCTCACCAGCTGAGGCGGGAGACCAAGAGTCCCGTTCCACGTGCCACAGGAATCCTGGGACTCCTATCAAGTTTCACGAGGAGTCAGGCATCGTCTCCTTTGGAGGCACTGATCTCCGCGTACCTCTGAAATTTTCAAAGGATGTGAGGCCTCCGGTCGCCATTAGGTGGGGAACTAGGTCTTTCTCTGTGGTCTCCACAGGGGATTCAGACATCCTTTCGTCTTGGGAGATGCAAGACGAGCCTGCATTCAAGTCACTGCAGGGATATCCGGCCTTATTTCGAGTCAGGGCATCGCGGTGTCCATTTCACTTGAGGCCGCAAACTCAGGGTCCCTCTCACATACCTAGAGCTGAGAGAAGCCTCCTCTTGAGGTGCTTGTGGTAAGGTGGTATTCCTCTGGAGTCGAAGCCCGGGACTAACCTCTTATCTCGTGTTGATTTTTGGTCCACGGAGCTCTTTCATGTTGCTACAGTGACCTCAGGATCCCTCAACCTTGAAACAGTGTTCTTGGGGTTTCTCTGGAGTGCCATCAAGGAAATCAAGGCTCCTTTCATGTGTGATGTGCAACACGGAATTGCTCTGCACGCAGTGCAGGGGAATCGGGCCTCGTCTCGTGGCGAGGGGGAAGTCTCATGGTTTTTCTCGAGTTGCGGCGGGAACCTGGGGTATATTCTCGAGTTCCGACGGGGATGGCCCTTCCACCCACGTGTTTGTTCTGCAACGTCAGGACTCCTGCCTAGTTGCGAGGGACAACTCGGGATTCTCCTCGAGGCTTGGCAGGGCAATTGGGACGCCTCTCCAGCTGAGGCGGGAGACCAAGGGTCCCTTTCCACGTGCCACAGGAATCCTGGGACTCCTATCAAGTTTCACCAGGAGTCAGGCATCGTCTCCTTTGGAGGCACTGATCTCCGCGTACCTCTGGAGTTTTCAAAGGATGTGAGGCCTCCGGTCGCGATGAGGTGGGGAACTAGGTCTTTCTCTGTGGTCTCCACAGGGGATTCAGACATCCTTTCGTCTTGGGAGATGCAAGACGAGCCTGCATTCAAGTCACTGCAGGGATATCCGGCCTTATTTTGCGTCAGGGCATCGGGATGTCCATTCCACTTGAGGCCGCAAACTCAGGGTCCCTCTCACATACCTAGAGCTGAGAGAAGCCTCCTCTTGAGGTGCTTGTGGTAAGCTGGTATTCCTCTGGAGTCGAAGCCAGGACTAACCTCTTATCTCGAGTTGATTCATGGTCCACGGAGGTCTTTCGTGCTGCTACAGGGACCTCAGGCTCCCTCCAGCCTTGAAACAGTGTTCTTGGGGTTTCTCTGGAGTGCCATCAAGGAAATCAAGGCTCCTTTCATGTGTGATGTGCAACACGGAATTGCTCTGCACGCAGTGCAGGGGAATCGGGCCTCATCTCGCGGCGAGGGGGAAGTCTCATGGTTTTTCTCGAGTTGCGGCGGGAACCTGGGGTATATTCTCGAGTTACGACGGGGATGGCCCTTCCACCCACGTGTTTGTTCAGGGACGTCAGGACTTCTGCCTAGTTGCGAGGGACAACTCGGGATTCTCCTCGAGGCTTGGCAGGGCAATTGGGACGCCTCTCCAGCTGAGGTGGGAGACCAAGGGTCCCTTTCCACGTGCCACAGGAATCCTGGGACTCCTATCAAGTTTCACGAGGAGTCAGGCATCGTCTCCTTTGGAGGCACTGATCTCCGCGTACCTCTGGAGTTTTCAAAGAATGTGAGGCCTCCGGTCGCGATGAGGTGGGGAACTAGGTCTTTCTCTGTGGTCTCCACAGGGGATTCAGACATCCTTTCGTCTTGGGAGATGCAAGACGAGCCTGCATTCAAGTCACTGCAGGGATATCCGGCCTTATTTCGAGTCAGGGCATCGCGGTCTCCATTCCACTTGAGGCCGCAAACTCAGGGTCCCTCTCACATACATAGAGCTGAGTGAAGCCTTCTCTTGAGGTGCTTGTGGTAAGGTGGTATTCCTCTGGAGTCGAAGCCCGGGACTAACCTCTCATCTTGAGTTGATTTTTGGTCCACAGAGCTCTTTCGTGTTGCTACAGTGACCTCAGGATCCCTCAACCTTGAAACAGTGGTCTTGGGGTTTCTCTGGAGTGCCATCAAGGAAATCAAGGCTCCTTTCATGTGTGATGTGCAACACGGAATTGCTCTGCACGCAGTGCATAGGATTCGGGCCTCATCTCGTGGCGAGGGGGAAGTCTCATGGTTTTTCTCGAGTTGCGGCGGGAACCTGGGATATATTCTCGAGTTACGACCGGGATGGCCCTTTCACCCACGTGTTTGTTCAGCGACGTCAGGACTCCTGCCTAGTTGCGAGGGACAACTCGGGATTCTCCTCGAGGCTTGGCAGGGCAATTGGGACGCCTCTCCAGCTGAGTCGGGAGACCAAGGGTCCTTTTCCACGTGCCACAGGAATCCTGGGACTCCTATCAAGTTTCACGAGGAGTCAGGCATCGTCTCCTTTGGAGGCACTGATCTCCGCGTACCTCTGGAGTTTTCAAAGGATGTGAGGCCTCCGGTCGCGATGAGGTGGGGAACTAGGTCTTTCTCTGTGGTCTCCACAGGGGATTCAGACATCCTTTCGTCTTGGGAGATGCAAGACGAGACTGAATTCAAGTCACTGCAGGCATATCCGGCCTTATATCAAGCCAGGGCATCGCGGTGTCCATTCCACTTGAGGCCGCAAACTCAGGGTCCCTCTCACATACCTAGAGCTGAGAGGAGCCTCCTCTTGAGGTGCTTGCGGTAAGGTGGTATTCCTCTGGATTCGAAGCCAGGGACTAACCTCTCATCTCGAGTTGATTTTTGGGTCACGGACCTCTTTCGTGTTGCTACAGTGACCTCAGTATCCCTCTAGCCTTGAAACAGTGTTCTTGGGATTTCTCTGGAGTGCCATCAAGGAAATCAAGGCTCCTTTCATGTGTGATGTGCAACACGGAATTGCTCTGCACGCATTGCAGGGGAATCGGGCCTTATCTCGCGGCGAGGGGGAAGTCTCATGGTTTTTCTCGAGTTGCGGCGGGAACCTGGGGTATATTCTCAAGTTACGATGGGGATGCCCCTTCCACCCACGTGTTTGTTCAGCGACGTCAGGACTCCTGCCTAGTTGCGAGGGACAACTCGGAATTCTCCTCGAGGCTTGGCAGGGCATTTGGGACGCCTCTCCAGCTGAGGCGGGAGACCAAGGGTCCCTTTCCACATGCCACAGGAATCTTGGGACTCCTATCAAGTTTCACGAGGAGTCACGCATCGTCTCCTTTGGAGGCACTGATCTCCGCCTACCTCTGGTGTTTTCAAAGGATGTGAGGCCTCCAGTCGCCATGAAGTGGGGAACTAGGTCTTTCTCTGTGGTCTCCACAGGGGATTCAGACATCCTTTCATCTTGGGAGATGCAAGACGAGCCTGCATTCAAGTCACTGCAGGGATATCCGGCCTTATTTCGAGTCAGGGCATCGCGGTGTCCATTCCACTTGAGGCCGCAAACTCAGGGTCCCTCTCACATTCCTAGAGCTGAGAGAAGCCTCCTCTTGAACTGATTGTGGTAAGGTGGTATTCCTCTGGAGTCGAAGCCAGGGACTAACCTCTCATCTCGAGTTGATTCTTGGTCCACGGAGCTCTTTCGTGTTGCTACAGTGACCTCAGGATCCCTCTAGCCTTGGAACAGTGTTCTTGGGGTTTCTCTGGAGTGCCATCAAGGAAATCAAGGCTCCTTTCATGTGTGATGTGCAACACGGAATTGCTCTGCACGCAGTGCAGGGGAATCGGGCCTCATCTCGCGGCGAGGGGGTAGTCTCATGGTTTTTCTCGAGTTGCGGCGGGAACCTGGGGTATATTCTCGAGTTACGACGGGGATGGCCCTTTCACACACGTGTTTGTTCAGCGATGGCAGGACTCCTGCCTAGTTGCGAGGGACAACTCGGGATTCTCCTCGAGGCTTGGCAGGGCAATTGGGACGCCTCTCCAGCTGAGGCGGGAGACCAAGGCTCCCTTTCCACGTGCCACAGGAATCCTGGGACTCCTATCAAGTTTCACGAGGAGTCAGGCATCGTCTCCTTTGGAGGCACTGATCTCTGCGTACCTCTGGAGTTTTCAAAGGATGTGAGGCCTCCGGTCGCGATGAGGTGGGGAACTAGGTCTTTCTCTGTGGTCTCCACAGGAGATTCAGACATCTTTTCGTCTTGGGAGATGCAAGACGAGTCTGCATTCAAGTCACTGCAGGGATATCCGGCCTTATTTCGAGTCAGGGCATCGTGGTGTCCATTCTATTTGAGGCCGCAAACTCAGGGTACCTCTCACATGCCTAGAGCTGAGAGAAGCCTCCTCTTGAGGTGCTTGTGGTAAGGTGGTATTCCTCTGGAGTCGAAACCAGGGACTAACCTCTCATCTCGAGTTGATTTTTGGTCCACGGAGCTCTTTCGTGTTGCTACAGTGACCTCAGGATCCCTCTAGCCTTGAAACAGTGTTCTTGGGGTTTCTCTGGAGTGCCATCAAGGAAATCAAGGCTCCTTTCATGTTTGATGTGCAACACGGAATTGCTCTGCACGCAGTGCAGGGGAATCGGGCCTCATCTCGCGGCGAGGGGGAAGTCTCATGGTTTTTCTCGAGTTGCGGCGGGAACCTGGGGTATATTCTCGAGTTACGACGGGGATGGCCCTTCCAACCACGTGTTTGTTCAGCGACGGCAGGACTCCTGCCTAGTTGGGAGGGACAACTCGGGATTCTCCTCGAGGCTTGTCAGGGCAATTGGGACGCCTCTCCAGCTGAGGCGGGAGACCAAGGGTCCCTTTCCACGTGCCACAGGAATCCTGGGACTCCTATCAAGTTTCACGAGGAGTCAGGCATCGTCTCCTTTGGAGGCACTGATCTCCGCGTACCTCTGAAGTTTTCAAAGGATGTGAGGCCTCCGGTCGCGATGATGTGGGGAACTAGATCTTTCTCTTTGGTCTCCACAGGGGATTCAGACATCCTTTCGTCTTGGGAGATGCAAGACGAGCCTGCATTCAAGTCACTGCAGGGATATCCGGCCTTATTTCGAGTCAGGGCATCACGGTGTCCATTCCACTTGAGGCCGCAAACTCAGTGTCCCTCTCACATAGCTAGAGCTGAGAGAAGCCTCCTCTTGAGGTGCTTGTGGTAAGGTGGTATTCCTCTGGAGTCGAAGCCAGGGACTAACCTCTCATCTCGAGTTGATTTTTGGTCCACGGAGCACTTTCGTGTTGCTACAGTTACCTCAGGATCCCTCTAGCCTTGAAACAGTGTTCTTGGGGTTTCTCTGGAGTGCCATCAAGGAAATCAAGGCTCCTTTCATGTGTGATGTGCAACACGGAATTGCTCTGCACGCAGTGCAGGGGACTCGGGCCTCATCTCGCGGCGAGGGGGAAGTCTCATGGTTTTTCTCGAGTTGCGGCGGGAACCTGGGGTATATTCTCGAGTTACGACGGGGATGGCCCTTCCACCCACGTGTTTGTTCAGCGACGTCAGCACTCCTGCCTAGTTGCGAGGGAAAACTCGGGATTCTCCTCGAGGCTTGGCAGGGCAATTGGGACGCCTCTCCAGCTGAGGCGGGAGACCAAGTGTCCCTTTCCACGTGCCACAGGAATCCTGTGACTCCGATCAAGTTTCACGAGGAGTCAGGCATCGTCTCCTTTGGAGGCACTGATCTCCGCGTACCTCTGGAGTTTTCAAAGGATGTGAGGCCTCCGGTCGCCATGAGGTGGGGAACTAGGTCTTTCTCTGTGGTCTCCACAGGGGATTCAGACATCCTTTCGTCTTGGGAGATGAAACGCGAGCCTGCATTCAAGTCACTGCAGGGATATCTGGCCTCATTTCACGTCAGGGCATCTAGGTGTCCATTCCACTTGAGGCCACAAATTCAGGGTCCCTCTCACATACCTAGAGCTGAGAGAAGCCTCCTCTTGAGGTGCTTGTGGTTAGGTGGTATTCCTCTGGAGTCGAAGCCAGGGACTAACCTCTCAGCTCGTGTTGATTCTTCGTCCACGGAGCTCTTTCGTGTTGCTACTGTGACCTCAGGATCCCTCTAGCCTTGAAACAGTGTTCTTGGGGTTTCTCTGGAGTGCCATCAAGGAAATCAAGGCTCCTTTCATGTGTGATGTGCAACACGGAATTGCTCTGCACGCAGTGCAGGGGAATCGGGCCTCATCTCGCGGCGAGGGGGAAGTCTCATGGTTTTTCTCGAGTTGCGGCGGGAACCTGGGGTATATTCTCGAGTTACGACGGGGATGGCCCTTACACACACGTGTTTGTTCAGCGATGGCAGGACTCCTGCCTAGTTGCGAGGGACAACTCGGGATTCTCCTCGAGGCTTGGCAGGGCAATTGGGACGCCTCACCAGCTGAGGCGGGAGACCAAGATTCCCGTTCCACGTGCCACAGGAATCCTGGGACTCCTATCAAGTTTCACGAGGAGTCAGGCATCGTCTCCTTTGGAGGCACTGATCTCCGCGTACCTCTGAAATTTTCAAAGGATGTGAGGCCTCCGGTCGCCATGAGGTGGGGAACTAGGTCTTTCTCTGTGGTCTCCACAGGGGATTCAGACATCCTTTCGTCTTGGGAGATGCAAGACGAGCCTGCATTCAAGTCACTGCAGGGATATCCGGCCTTATTTCGAGTCAGGGCATCGCGGTGTCCATTTCACTTGAGGCCGCAAACTCAGGGTCCCTCTCACATACCTAGAGCTGAGAGAAGCCTCCTCTTGAGGTGCTTGTGGTAAGGTGGTATTCCTCTGGAGTCGAAGCCAGGGACTAACCTCTCATCTCGAGTTGATTTTTGGGTCACGGACCTCTTTCGTGTTGCTACAGTGACCTCAGTATCCCTCTAGCCTTGAAACAGTGTTCTTGGGATTTCTCTGGAGTGCCATCAAGGAAATCAAGGCTCCTTTCATGTGTGATGTGCAACACGGAATTGCTCTGCATGCATTGCAGGGGAATCGGGCCTTATCTCGCGGCGAGGGGGAAGTCTCATGGTTTTTCTCGAGTTGCGGCGGGAACCTGGGGTATATTCTCAAGTTACGATGGGGATGCCCCTTCCACCCACGTGTTTGTTCAGCGACGTCAGGACTCCTGCCTAGTTGCGAGGGACAACTCGGAATTCTCCTCGAGGCTTGGCAGGGCATTTGGGACGCCTCTCCAGCTGAGGCGGGAGACCAAGGGTCCCTTTCCACGTGCCACAGGAATCTTGGGACTCCTATCAAGTTTCACGAGGAGTCAGGCATCGTCTCCTTTGGAGGCACTGATCTCCGCCTACCTCTGGTGTTTTCAAAGGATGTGAGGCCTCCGGTCGCCATGAGGTGGGGAACTAGGTCTTTCTCTGTGGTCTCCACAGGGGATTCAGACATCCTTTCGTCTTGGGAGATGCAAGACGAGCCTGCATTCAAGTCACTGCAGGGATATCCGGCCTTATTTCGAGTCAGGGCATCGCGGTGTCCATTTCACTTGAGGCCGCAAACTCAGGGTCCCTCTCACATACCTAGAGCTGAGAGAAGCCTCCTCTTGAGGTGCTTGTGGTAAGGTGGTATTCCTCTGGAGTCGAAGCCCGGGACTAACCTCTTATCTCGTGTTGATTTTTGGTCCACGGAGCTCTTTCATGTTGCTACAGTGACCTCAGGATCCCTCAACCTTGAAACAGTGTTCTTGGGGTTTCTCTGGAGTGCCATCAAGGAAATCAAGGCTCCTTTCATGTGTGATGTGCAACACGGAATTGCTCTGCACGCAGTGCAGGGGAATCGGGCCTCGTCTCGTGGCGAGGGGGAAGTCTCATGGTTTTTCTCGAGTTGCGGCGGGAACCTGGGGTATATTCTCGAGTTCCGACGGGGATGGCCCTTCCACCCACGTGTTTGTTCTGCAACGTCAGGACTCCTGCCTAGTTGCGAGGGACAACTCGGGATTCTCCTCGAGGCTTGGCAGGGCAATTGGGACGCCTCTCCAGCTGAGGCGGGAGACCAAGGGTCCCTTTCCACGTGCCACAGGAATCCTGGGACTCCTATCAAGTTTCACCAGGAGTCAGGCATCGTCTCCTTTGGAGGCACTGATCTCCGCGTACCTCTGGAGTTTTCAAAGGATGTGAGGCCTCCGGTCGCGATGAGGTGGGGAACTAGGTCTTTCTCTGTGGTCTCCACAGGGGATTCAGACATCCTTTCGTCTTGGGAGTTGCAAGACGAGACTGCATTCAAGTCACTGCAGGCATATCCGGCCTTATATCAAGCCAGGGCATCGCGGTGTCCATTCCACTTGAGGCCGCAAACTCAGGGTCCCTCTCACATACCTAGAGCTGAGAGGAGCCTCCTCTTGAGGTGCTTGCGGTAAGGTGGTATTCCTCTGGATTCGAAGCCAGGGACTAACCTCTCATCTCGAGTTGATTTTTGGGTCACGGACCTCTTTCGTGTTGCTACAGTGACCTCAGTATCCCTCTAGCCTTGAAACAGTGTTCTTGGGATTTCTCTGGAGTGCCATCAAGGAAATCAAGGCTCCTTTCATGTGTGATGTGCAACACGGAATTGCTCTGCACGCATTGCAGGGGAATCGGGCCTTATCTCGCGGCGAGGGGGAAGTCTCATGGTTTTTCTCGAGTTGCGGCGGGAACCTGGGGTATATTCTCAAGTTACGATGGGGATGCCCCTTCCACCCACGTGTTTGTTCAGCGACGTCAGGACTCCTGCCTAGTTGCGAGGGACAACTCGGAATTCTCCTCGAGGCTTGGCAGGGCATTTGGGACGCCTCTCCAGCTGAGGCGGGAGACCAAGGGTCCCTTTCCACATGCCACAGGAATCTTGGGACTCCTATCAAGTTTCACGAGGAGTCACGCATCGTCTCCTTTGGAGGCACTGATCTCCGCCTACCTCTGGTGTTTTCAAAGGATGTGAGGCCTCCAGTCGCCATGAAGTGGGGAACTAGGTCTTTCTCTGTGGTCTCCACAGGGGATTCAGACATCCTTTCATCTTGGGAGATGCAAGACGAGCCTGCATTCAAGTCACTGCAGGGATATCCGGCCTTATTTCGAGTCAGGGCATCGCGGTGTCCATTCCACTTGAGGCCGCAAACTCAGGGTCCCTCTCACATTCCTAGAGCTGAGAGAAGCCTCCTCTTGAACTGATTGTGGTAAGGTGGTATTCCTCTGGAGTCGAAGCCAGGGACTAACCTCTCATCTCGAGTTGATTCTTGGTCCACGGAGCTCTTTCGTGTTGCTACAGTGACCTCAGGATCCCTCTAGCCTTGGAACAGTGTTCTTGGGGTTTCTCTGGAGTGCCATCAAGGAAATCAAGGCTCCTTTCATGTGTGATGTGCAACACGGAATTGCTCTGCACGCAGTGCAGGGGAATCGGGCCTCATCTCGCGGCGAGGGGGTAGTCTCATGGTTTTTCTCGAGTTGCGGCGGGAACCTGGGGTATATTCTCGAGTTACGACGGGGATGGCCCTTTCACACACGTGTTTGTTCAGCGATGGCATGACTCCTGCCTAGTTGCGAGGGACAACTCGGGATTCTCCTCGAGGCTTGGCAGGGCAATTGGGACGCCTCTCCAGCTGAGGCGGGAGACCAAGGCTCCCTTTCCACGTGCCACAGGAATCCTGGGACTCCTATCAAGTTTCACGAGGAGTCAGGCATCGTCTCCTTTGGAGGCACTGATCTCTGCGTACCTCTGGAGTTTTCAAAGGATGTGAGGCCTCCGGTCGCGATGAGGTGGGGAACTAGGTCTTTCTCTGTGGTCTCCACAGGAGATTCAGACATCTTTTCGTCTTGGGAGATGCAAGACGAGTCTGCATTCAAGTCACTGCAGGGATATCCGGCCTTATTTCGAGTCAGGGCATCGTGGTGTCCATTCTATTTGAGGCCGCAAACTCAGGGTACCTCTCACATGCCTAGAGCTGAGAGAAGCCTCCTCTTGAGGTGCTTGTGGTAAGGTGGTATTCCTCTGGAGTCGAAACCAGGGACTAACCTCTCATCTCGAGTTGATTTTTGGTCCACGGAGCTCTTTCGTGTTGCTACAGTGACCTCAGGATCCCTCTAGCCTTGAAACAGTGTTCTTGGGGTTTCTCTGGAGTGCCATCAAGGAAATCAAGGCTCCTTTCATGTTTGATGTGCAACACGGAATTGCTCTGCACGCAGTGCAGGGGAATCGGGCCTCATCTCGCGGCGAGGGGGAAGTCTCATGGTTTTTCTCGAGTTGCGGCGGGAACCTGGGGTATATTCTCGAGTTACGACGGGGATGGCCCTTCCAACCACGTGTTTGTTCAGCGACGGCAGGACTCCTGCCTAGTTGGGAGGGACAACTCGGGATTCTCCTCGAGGCTTGTCAGGGCAATTGGGACGCCTCTCCAGCTGAGGCGGGAGACCAAGGGTCCCTTTCCACGTGCCACAGGAATCCTGGGACTCCTATCAAGTTTCACGAGGAGTCAGGCATCGTCTCCTTTGGAGGCACTGATCTCCGCGTACCTCTGAAGTTTTCAAAGGATGTGAGGCCTCCGGTCGCGATGATGTGGGGAACTAGATCTTTCTCTTTGGTCTCCACAGGGGATTCAGACATCCTTTCGTCTTGGGAGATGCAAGACGAGCCTGCATTCAAGTCACTGCAGGGATATCCGGCCTTATTTCGAGTCAGGGCATCGCGGTGTCCATTCCACTTGAGGCCGCAAACTCAGTGTCCCTCTCACATAGCTAGAGCTGAGAGAAGCCTCCTCTTGAGGTGCTTGTGGTAAGGTGGTATTCCTCTGGAGTCGAAGCCAGGGACTAACCTCTCATCTCGAGTTGATTTTTGGTCCACGGAGCACTTTCGTGTTGCTACAGTTACCTCAGGATCCCTCTAGCCTTGAAACAGTGTTCTTGGGGTTTCTCTGGAGTGCCATCAAGGAAATCAAGGCTCCTTTCATGTGTGATGTGCAACACGGAATTGCTCTGCACGCAGTGCAGGGGACTCGGGCCTCATCTCGCGGCGAGGGGGAAGTCTCATGGTTTTTCTCGAGTTGCGGCGGGAACCTGGGGTATATTCTCGAGTTACGACGGGGATGGCCCTTCCACCCACGTGTTTGTTCAGCGACGTCAGCACTCCTGCCTAGTTGCGAGGGAAAACTCGGGATTCTCCTCGAGGCTTGGCAGGGCAATTGGGACGCCTCTCCAGCTGAGGCGGGAGACCAAGTGTCCCTTTCCACGTGCCACAGGAATCCTGTGACTCCGATCAAGTTTCACGAGGAGTCAGGCATCGTCTCCTTTGGAGGCACTGATCTCCGCGTACCTCTGGAGTTTTCAAAGGATGTGAGGCCTCCGGTCGCCATGAGGTGGGGAACTAGGTCTTTCTCTGTGGTCTCCACAGGGGATTCAGACATCCTTTCGTCTTGGGAGATGAAACGCGAGCCTGCATTCAAGTCACTGCAGGGATATCTGGCCTCATTTCACGTCAGGGCATCTAGGTGTCCATTCCACTTGAGGCCACAAATTCAGGGTCCCTCTCACATACCTAGAGCTGAGAGAAGCCTCCTCTTGAGGTGCTTGTGGTTAGGTGGTATTCCTCTGGAGTCGAAGCCAGGGACTAACCTCTCAGCTCGTGTTGATTCTTCGTCCACGGAGCTCTTTCGTGTTGCTACTGTGACCTCAGGATCCCTCTAGCCTTGAAACAGTGTTCTTGGGGTTTCTCTGGAGTGCCATCAAGGAAATCAAGGCTCCTTTCATGTGTGATGTGCAACACGGAATTGCTCTGCACGCAGTGCAGGGGAATCGGGCCTCATCTCGCGGCGAGGGGGAAGTCTCATGGTTTTTCTCGAGTTGCGGCGGGAACCTGGGGTATATTCTCGAGTTACGACGGGGATGGCCCTTACACACACGTGTTTGTTCAGCGATGGCAGGACTCCTGCCTAGTTGCGAGGGACAACTCGGGATTCTCCTCGAGGCTTGGCAGGGCAATTGGGACGCCTCACCAGCTGAGGCGGGAGACCAAGATTCCCGTTCCACGTGCCACAGGAATCCTGGGACTCCTATCAAGTTTCACGAGGAGTCAGGCATCGTCTCCTTTGGAGGCACTGATCTCCGCGTACCTCTGAAATTTTCAAAGGATGTGAGGCCTCCGGTCGCCATGAGGTGGGGAACTAGGTCTTTCTCTGTGGTCTCCACAGGGGATTCAGACATCCTTTCGTCTTGGGAGATGCAAGACGAGCCTGCATTCAAGTCACTGCAGGGATATCCGGCCTTATTTTGCGTCAGGGCATCGGGATGTCCATTCCACTTGAGGCCGCAAACTCAGGGTCCCTCTCACATACCTAGAGCTGAGAGAAGCCTCCTCTTGAGGTGCTTGTGGTAAGCTGGTATTCCTCTGGAGTCGAAGCCAGGACTAACCTCTTATCTCGAGTTGATTCATGGTCCACGGAGGTCTTTCGTGCTGCTACAGGGACCTCAGGCTCCCTCCAGCCTTGAAACAGTGTTCTTGGGGTTTCTCTGGAGTGCCATCAAGGAAATCAAGGCTCCTTTCATGTGTGATGTGCAACACGGAATTGCTCTGCACGCATTGCAGGGGAATCGGGCCTTATCTCGCGGCGAGGGGGAAGTCTCATGGTTTTTCTCGAGTTGCGGCGGGAACCTGGGGTATATTCTCAAGTTACGATGGGGATGCCCCTTCCACCCACGTGTTTGTTCAGCGACGTCAGGACTCCTGCCTAGTTGCGAGGGACAACTCGGAATTCTCCTCGAGGCTTGGCAGGGCATTTGGGACGCCTCTCCAGCTGAGGCGGGAGACCAAGGGTCCCTTTCCACGTGCCACAGGAATCTTGGGACTCCTATCAAGTTTCACGAGGAGTCACGCATCGTCTCCTTTGGAGGCACTGATCTCCGCCTACCTCTGGTGTTTTCAAAGGATGTGAGGCCTCCAGTCGCCATGAAGTGGGGAACTAGGTCTTTCTCTGTGGTCTCCACAGGGGATTCAGACATCCTTTCATTTTGGGAGATGCAAGACGAGCCTGCATTCAAGTCACTGCAGGGATATCCGGCCTTATTTCGAGTCAGGGCATCGCGGTGTCCATTCCACTTGAGGCCGCAAACTCAGGGTCCCTCTCACATTCCTAGAGCTGAGAGAAGCCTCCTCTTGAACTGATTGTGGTAAGGTGGTATTCCTCTGGAGTCGAAGCCAGGGACTAACCTCTCATCTCGAGTTGATTCTTGGTCCACGGAGCTCTTTCGTGTTGCTACAGTGACCTCAGGATCCCTCTAGCCTTGGAACAGTGTTCTTGGGGTTTCTCTGGAGTGCCATCAAGGAAATCAAGGCTCCTTTCATGTGTGATGTGCAACACGGAATTGCTCTGCACGCAGTGCAGGGGAATCGGGCCTCATCTCGCGGCGAGGGGGTAGTCTCATGGTTTTTCTCGAGTTGCGGCGGGAACCTGGGGTATATTCTCGAGTTACGACGGGGATGGCCCTTTCACACACGTGTTTGTTCAGCGATGGCAGGACTCCTGCCTAGTTGCGAGGGACAACTCGGGATTCTCCTCGAGGCTTGGCAGGGCAATTGGGACGCCTCTCCAGCTGAGGCGGGAGACCAAGGCTCCCTTTCCACGTGCCACAGGAATCCTGGGACTCCTATCAAGTTTCACGAGGAGTCAGGCATCGTCTCCTTTGGAGGCACTGATCTCTGCGTACCTCTGGAGTTTTCAAAGGATGTGAGGCCTCCGGTCGCGATGAGGTGGGGAACTAGGTCTTTCTCTGTGGTCTCCACAGGAGATTCAGACATCTTTTCGTCTTGGGAGATGCAAGACGAGTCTGCATTCAAGTCACTGCAGGGATATCCGGCCTTATTTCGAGTCAGGGCATCGTGGTGTCCATTCTATTTGAGGCCGCAAACTCAGGGTACCTCTCACATGCCTAGAGCTGAGAGAAGCCTCCTCTTGAGGTGCTTGTGGTAAGGTGGTATTCCTCTGGAGTCGAAACCAGGGACTAACCTCTCATCTCGAGTTGATTTTTTGGTCCACGGAGCTCTTTCGTGTTGCTACAGTGACCTCAGGATCCCTCTAGCCTTGAAACAGTGTTCTTGGGGTTTCTCTGGAGTGCCATCAAGGAAATCAAGGCTCCTTTCATGTTTGATGTGCAACACGGAATTGCTCTGCACGCAGTGCAGGGGAATCGGGCCTCATCTCGCGGCGAGGGGGAAGTCTCATGGTTTTTCTCGAGTTGCGGCGGGAACCTGGGGTATATTCTCGAGTTACGACGGGGATGGCCCTTCCAACCACGTGTTTGTTCAGCGACGGCAGGACTCCTGCCTAGTTGGGAGGGACAACTCGGGATTCTCCTCGAGGCTTGTCAGGGCAATTGGGACGCCTCTCCAGCTGAGGCGGGAGACCAAGGGTCCCTTTCCACGTGCCACAGGAATCCTGGGACTCCTATCAAGTTTCACGAGGAGTCAGGCATCGTCTCCTTTGGAGGCACTGATCTCCGCGTACCTCTGAAGTTTTCAAAGGATGTGAGGCCTCCGGTCGCGATGATGTGGGGAACTAGATCTTTCTCTTTGGTCTCCACAGGGGATTCAGACATCCTTTCGTCTTGGGAGATGCAAGACGAGCCTGCATTCAAGTCACTGCAGGGATATCCGGCCTTATTTCGAGTCAGGGCATCGCGGTGTCCATTCCACTTGAGGCCGCAAACTCAGTGTCCCTCTCACATAGCTAGAGCTGAGAGAAGCCTCCTCTTGAGGTGCTTGTGGTAAGGTGGTATTCCTCTGGAGTCGAAGCCAGGGACTAACCTCTCATCTCGAGTTGATTTTTGGTCCACGGAGCACTTTCGTGTTGCTACAGTTACCTCAGGATCCCTCTAGCCTTGAAACAGTGTTCTTGGGGTTTCTCTGGAGTGCCATCAAGGAAATCAAGGCTCCTTTCATGTGTGATGTGCAACACGGAATTGCTCTGCACGCAGTGCAGGGGACTCGGGCCTCATCTCGCGGCGAGGGGGAAGTCTCATGGTTTTTCTCGAGTTGCGGCGGGAACCTGGGGTATATTCTCGAGTTACGACGGGGATGGCCCTTCCACCCACGTGTTTGTTCAGCGACGTCAGCACTCCTGCCTAGTTGCGAGGGAAAACTCGGGATTCTCCTCGAGGCTTGGCAGGGCAATTGGGACGCCTCTCCAGCTGAGGCGGGAGACCAAGTGTCCCTTTCCACGTGCCACAGGAATCCTGTGACTCCGATCAAGTTTCACGAGGAGTCAGGCATCGTCTCCTTTGGAGGCACTGATCTCCGCGTACCTCTGGAGTTTTCAAAGGATGTGAGGCCTCCGGTCGCCATGAGGTGGGGAACTAGGTCTTTCTCTGTGGTCTCCACAGGGGATTCAGACATCCTTTCGTCTTGGGAGATGAAACGCGAGCCTGCATTCAAGTCACTGCAGGGATATCTGGCCTCATTTCACGTCAGGGCATCTAGGTGTCCATTCCACTTGAGGCCACAAATTCAGGGTCCTTCTCACATACCTAGAGCTGAGAGAAGCCTCCTCTTGAGGTGCTTGTGGTTAGGTGGTATTCCTCTGGAGTCGAAGCCAGGGACTAACCTCTCAGCTCGTGTTGATTCTTCGTCCACGGAGCTCTTTCGTGTTGCTACTGTGACCTCAGGATCCCTCTAGCCTTGAAACAGTGTTCTTGGGGTTTCTCTGGAGTGCCATCAAGGAAATCAAGGCTCCTTTCATGTGTGATGTGCAACACGGAATTGCTCTGCACGCAGTGCAGGGGAATCGGGCCTCATCTCGCGGCGAGGGGGAAGTCTCATGGTTTTTCTCGAGTTGCGGCGGGAACCTGGGGTATATTCTCGAGTTACGACGGGGATGGCCCTTACACACACGTGTTTGTTCAGCGATGGCAGGACTCCTGCCTAGTTGCGAGGGACAACTCGGGATTCTCCTCGAGGCTTGGCAGGGCAATTGGGACGCCTCACCAGCTGAGGCGGGAGACCAAGATTCCCGTTCCACGTGCCACAGGAATCCTGGGACTCCTATCAAGTTTCACGAGGAGTCAGGCATCGTCTCCTTTGGAGGCACTGATCTCCGCGTACCTCTGAAATTTTCAAAGGATGTGAGGCCTCCGGTCGCCATGAGGTGGGGAACTAGGTCTTTCTCTGTGGTCTCCACAGGGGATTCAGACATCCTTTCGTCTTGGGAGATGCAAGACGAGCCTGCATTCAAGTCACTGCAGGGATATCCGGCCTTATTTCGAGTCAGGGCATCGCGGTGTCCATTTCACTTGAGGCCGCAAACTCAGGGTCCCTCTCACATACCTAGAGCTGAGAGAAGCCTCCTCTTGAGGTGCTTGTGGTAAGGTGGTATTCCTCTGGATTCGAAGCCAGGGACTAACCTCTCATCTCGAGTTGATTTTTGGGTCACGGACCTCTTTCGTGTTGCTACAGTGACCTCAGTATCCCTCTAGCCTTGAAACAGTGTTCTTGGGATTTCTCTGGAGTGCCATCAAGGAAATCAAGGCTCCTTTCATGTGTGATGTGCAACACGGAATTGCTCTGCACGCATTGCAGGGGAATCGGGCCTTATCTCGCGGCGAGGGGGAAGTCTCATGGTTTTTCTCGAGTTGCGGCGGGAACCTGGGGTATATTCTCAAGTTACGATGGGGATGCCCCTTCCACCCACGTGTTTGTTCAGCGACGTCAGGACTCCTGCCTAGTTGCGAGGGACAACTCGGAATTCTCCTCGAGGCTTGGCAGGGCATTTGGGACGCCTCTCCAGCTGAGGCGGGAGACCAAGGGTCCCTTTCCACGTGCCACAGGAATCTTGGGACTCCTATCAAGTTTCACGAGGAGTCAGGCATCGTCTCCTTTGGAGGCACTGATCTCCGCCTACCTCTGGTGTTTTCAAAGGATGTGAGGCCTCCAGTCGCCATGAAGTGGGGAACTAGGTCTTTCTCTGTGGTCTCCACAGGGGATTCAGACATCCTTTCATCTTGGGAGATGCAAGACGAGCCTGCATTCAAGTCACTGCAGGGATATCCGGCCTTATTTCGAGTCAGGGCATCGCGGTGTCCATTCCACTTGAGGCCGCAAACTCAGGGTCCCTCTCACATACCTAGAGCTGAGAGAAGCCTCCTCTTGAACTGATTGTGGTAAGGTGGTATTCCTCTGGAGTCGAAGCCAGGGACTCACCTCTCATCTCGAGTTGATTTTTGGTCCACGGAGCTCTTTCGTGTTGCTACAGTGACCTCAGGATCCCTCTAGCCTTGGAACAGTGTTCTTGGGGTTTCTCTGGAGTGCCATCAAGGAAATCAAGGCTCCTTTCATGTGTGATGTGCAACACGGAATTGCTCTGCACGCAGTGCAGGGGAATCGGGCCTCATCTCGCGGCGAGGGGGAAGTCTCATGGTTTTTCTCGAGTTGCGGCGGGAACCTGGGGTATATTCTCGAGTTACGACGGGGATGGCCCTTTCACACACGTGTTTGTTCAGCGATGGCAGGACTCCTGCCTAGTTGCGAGGGACAACTCGGGATTCTCCTCGAGGCTTGGCAGGGCAATTGGGACGCCTCTCCAGCTGAGGCGGGAGACCAAGGCTCCCTTTCCACGTGCCACAGGAATCCTGGGACTCCTATCAAGTTTCACGAGGAGTCAGGCATCGTCTCCTTTGGAGGCACTGATCTCTGCGTACCTCTGGAGTTTTCAAAGGATGTGAGGCCTCCGGTCGCGATGAGGTGGGGAACTAGGTCTTTCTCTGTGGTCTCCACAGGAGATTCAGACATCTTTTCGTCTTGGGAGATGCAAGACGAGTCTGCATTCAAGTCCTGCAGGGATATCCGGCCTTATTTCGAGTCAGGGCATCGTGGTGTCCATTCTATTTGAGGCCGCAAACTCAGGGTACCTCTCACATGCCTAGAGCTGAGAGAAGCCTCCTCTTGAGGTGCTTGTGGTAATGTGGTATTCCTCTGGAGTCGAAGCCAGGGACTAACCTCTCATCTCGAGTTGATTTGTGGTCCACGGAGCTCTTTCGTGTTGCTACAGTGACCTCAGGATCCCTCTAGCCTTGAAACAGTGTTCTTGGGGTTTCTCTGGAGTGCCATCAAGGAAATCAAGGCTCCTTTCATGTGTGATGTGCAACACGGAATTGCTCTGCACGCAGTGCAGGGGAATCGGGCCTCATCTCGCGGCGAGTGGGAAGTCTCATGGTTTTTCTCGAGTTGCGGCGGGAACCTGGGGTATATTCTCGAGTTACGACGGGGATGGCCCTTCCAACCACGTGTTTGTTCAGCGACGGCAGGACTCCTGCCTAGTTGCGAGGGACAACTCGGGATTCTCCTCGAGGCTTGGCAGGGCAATTGGGACGCCTCTCCAGCTGAGGCGGGAGACCAAGGCTCCCTTTCCACGTGCCACAGGAATCCTGGGACTCCTATCAAGTTTCACGAGGAGTCAGGCATCGTCTCCTTTGGAGGCACTGATCTCCGAGTACCTCTGAAGTTTTCAAAGGATGTGAGGCCTCCGGTCGCGATGATGTGGGGAACTAGGTCTTTCTCTTTGGTCTCCACAGGGGATTCAGACATCCTTTCGTCTTGGGAGATGCAAGACGAGCCTGCATTCAAGTCACTGCAGGGATATCCGGCCTTATTTCGAGTCAGGGCATCGCGGTGTCCATTCCACTTGAGGCCGCAAACTCAGGGTCCCTCTCACATAGCTAGAGCTGAGAGAAGCCTCCTCTTGAGGTGCTTGTGGTAAGGTGGTATTCCTCTGGAGTCGAAGCCAGGGACTAACCTCTCATCTCGAGTTGATTTTTGGTCCACGGAGCACTTTCTTGTTGCTACAGTGACCTCAGGATCCCTCTAGCCTTGAAACAGTGTTCTTGGGGTTTCTCTGGAGTGCCATCAAGGAAATCAAGGCTCCTTTCATGTGTGATGTGCAACACGGAATTGCTCTGCACGCATTGCAGGGGAATCGGACCTCATCTCGCGGCGAGGGGGAAGTCTCATGGTTTTTCTCGAGTTGCGGCGGGAACCTGGGTTATATTCTCGAGTTACGACGGGGATGGACCTTCCACCCACCTGTTTGTTCAGCGACGTCAGGACTCCTGCCTAGTTGCGAGGGACAACTCGGGATTCTCCTCGAGGCTTGGCAGGGCAATTGGGACGCCTCTCCAGCTGAGGCGGGAGACCAAGGGTCCCTTTCCACGTGCCACAGGAATCCTGGGACTCCTATCAAGTTTCACGAGGAGTCAGGCATCGTCTCCTTTGGAGGCACTGATCTCCGCGTACCTCTGGAGTTTTCAAAGGATGTGAGGTCTCCGGTCGCGATGAGGTGGGGAACTACGTCTTTCTCTGTGGTCTCCACAGGGGATTCAGACATCCGTTCATCTTGGGAGATGCAAGACGAGCCTGCATTCAAGTCACTGCAGGGATATCCGGCCTTATTTCAAGTTAGGGCATTGCATTGTCCATTCCACTTGAGGCCGCAAACTCAGGGTCCCTCTCACAAACCTAGAGCTGAGAGAAGCCTCCTCTTGAGGTGCTTGTGGTAAGGTGGTATTTCTCTGGAGTCGAAGCCAGAGACTAACCTCTCATCTCGAGTTGATTGTTGGTCCACGGAGCTCTTTCCTGTTGCTACAGTGACCTCAGGATCCCGCTAGCCTTGAAACAGTGTTCTTGGGGTTTGTCTGGAGTGCCATCAAGGAAATCAAGGCTCCTTTCATGTGTGATATGCAACACGGAATTGCTCTGCACGCAGTGCAGGGGAATCGGCCCTCATATCGCGGCGAGGGGGATGTCTCATTGTTTTTCTCGAGTTGCGGCTGGAACCTGGGGTATATTCTCAAGTTACGACGGGGATGGCCCTTCCAACCACGTGTTTGTTCAGCGACTTAAGGACTCCTGCCTAGTTGCGAGGGACAGCTCGGGATTCTCCTCGAGGCTTGGCAGGGCAATTGGGACGCTTCTCCAGCTGAGGCGGGAGACCACGAGTTCCTTTCCACGTGCACAGGAATCCTGGGACTCCTATCAAGTTTCACGAGGAGTCAGGCATCGTCTCCTTTGGAGGCACTGATCTCCGCGTACCTCTGGAGTTTTCAAAGGATGTGAGGGCTCCGGTCGCGATGAGGTGGGGAACTAGGTCTTTCTCTGTGGTCTCCACAGGGGATTCAGACATCCTTTCGTCTTGGGAGATGCAAGACGAGCCTGCATTCAAGTCACTGCAGGGATATCCGGCCTTATTTCGAGCCAGGGCATCGCGGTGTCCATTCCACTTGAGGCCGCAAACTCAGGGTCCCTCTCACATACATAGAGCTGAGAGAAGCCTCCTCTTGAGGTGCTTGTGGTAAGGTGGTATTCCTCTGGAGTCGAAGCCAGGGACTAACCTCTCATCTCGAGTTGATTTTTGGTCCACGGAGCTCTTTCGTGTTGCTACAGTGACCTCAGGATCCCTCTAGCCTTGAAACAGTGTTCTTGGGGTTTCTCTGGAGTGCCATCAAGGAAATCAAGGCTCCTTTCATGTGTGATGTGCAACACGGAATTGCTCTGCACGCATTGCAGGGGAATCGGGCCTTATCTCGCGGCGAGGGGGAAGTCTCATGGTTTTTCTCGAGTTGCGGCGGGAACCTGGGGTATATTCTCGAGTTACGACGGGGATGGCCCTTCCACACACGTGTTTGTTCAGCGATGGCAGGACTCCTGCCTAGTTGCGAGGGACAACTCGGGATTCTCCTCGAGGCTTGGCTGGAAATTGGGACGCCTCTCCAGCCGAGGCGGGAGACCAAGGGTCCCTTTCCACGTGCCACAGGAATCCTGGGACTCCTATCAAGTTTCACGAGGAGTCAGGCATCGTCTCCTTTGGAGGCACTGATCTCCGCGTACCTCTGGAGTTTTCAAAGGATGTGAGGCCTCCGGTCGCGATGAGGTCGGGAACTAGGTCTATCTCTGTGGTCTCCACAGGGGATTCAGACATCCTTTCATTTGGGAGATGCAAGACGCGCCTGCATTCAAGTCACTGTAGGGATATCCGGCCTTATTTCGAGTCAGGCCATTACGGTGTCCATTGCACTTGAGGCCGCAAACTCAGGGTACCTCTCACATGCTTAGAGCTGACAGAAGCCTCCTCTTGAGGTGCTTGTGGTAAGGTGGTATTCCTCTGGAGTCGAAGCCAGGGACTAACCTCTCATCTCGAGTTGATTTTTGGTCCACGGAGCTCTTTCGTGTTGCTACAGTGACCTCAGGATCCCTCTAGCCTTGAAACAGTGTTCTTGGGGTTTCTCTGGAGTGCCATCAAGGAAATCAAGGCTCCTTTCATGTGTGATGTGCAACACGGAATTGCTCTGCACGCAGTGCAGGGGACTCGGGCCTCATCTCGCGGCGAGGGGGAAGTCTCATGGTTTTTCTCGAGTTGCGGCGGGAACCTGGGGTATAATCTCGAGTTACGACGGGGATGGCCCTTCCACACACGTGGTTGTTCAGCGATGGCAGGACTCCTGCCTAGTTGCGAGGGACAACTCGGGATTCTCCTCGAGGCTTGGCAGGGAAATTGGGACGCCTCTCCAGCCGAGGCGGGAGACCAAGGGTCCCTTTCCACGTGCCACAGGAATCCTGGGTCTCCTATCAAGTTTCACTAGGAGTCAGGCATCGTCTCCTTTGGAGGCACTGATCTCCGCGTACCTCTGGAGTTTTCAAAGGATGTGAGGCCTCCGGTCGCCATGAGGTGGGGAACTAGGTCTTTCTCTGTGGTCTCCACAGGGGATTCAGACATCCTTTCATCTTGGGAGATGCAAGACGAGCCTGCATTCAAGTCACTGCAGGGATATCCGGCCTTATTTCGAGTCAGGGCATCGCAGTGTCCATTCCACTTGAGGCCGCAAACGCAGGGTCTCTCTCACATACCTAGAGCTGAAAGAAGCCTCCTCTTGTGGTGCTTGTGGTAAGGTTGTATTCCTCTGGAGTCGAAGCCAGGGACTAATCTCTCATCTCGAGTTGATTCTTGGTCCACGGAGCTCTTTCGTGTTGCTACAGTGACCTCAGGATCCCTCTAGCCTTGAAACAGTGTTCTTGGGGTTTCTCTGGAGTGCCATCAAGGAAATCAAGGCTCCTTTCATGTGTGATGTGCAACACGGAATTGCTCTGCACGCAGTGCAGGGGAATCGGGCCTCATCTCGCGCCGAGGGGGAAGTCTCATGGTTTTTCTCGAGTTGCGGCGGGAACCTGGGGTATATTCTCGAGTTACGACGGGGATGGCCCTTCCACCCACGTGTTTGTTCAGCGACGTCAGGACTCCTGCCTATTTGCGAGGGACAACTCGGGATTCTCCTCGAGGCTTGGCAGGGCAATTGGGACGCCTCTCCAGCTGAGGCGGGAGACCAAGGGTCCCTTTCCACGTGCCACAGGAATCCTGGGACTCCTATCAAGTTTCACGAGGAGTCAGGCATCGTCTCCTTTGGAGGCACTGATCTCCGCGTACCTCTGGAGTTTTCAAAGGATGTGAGGCCTCCGGTCGCGATGAGGTGGGGAACTAGGTCTTTCTCTGTGGTCTCCACAGGGGATTCAGACATCCTTTCATGTTGGGAGATGCAAGACGAGTCTGCATTCAAGTCACTGCAGGGATGTCCGGCCTTATTTCTTGTCAGGGCATTGCAGTGTCCATTCCACTTGAGGCCGCAAACTCAGGGTCCCTCTCACATACCTAGAGCTGAGAGAAGCCTCCTCTTGAGGTGATTGTGTTAAGGTGGTATTCCTCTGGAGTCGAAGCCAGGGACTAACCTCTCATCTCGAGTTGATTCTTGGTCCACGGAGCTCTTTCTTGTTGCTACAGTGACCTCAGGATCCCTCTAGCCTTGAAACAGTGTTCTTGGGGTTTCTCTGGAGTGCCATCAAGGAAATCACGGCTTCTTTCATGTGTGATGTTCAACACGGAATTCCTCTGAACGCAGTGCAGGGGAATCGGGCCTCATCTCGCGGCGAGGGGGAAGTCTCATGGTTTTTCTCGAGTAGCGGCGGGAACCTGGGGTATATTCTCGAGTTACGACGGGGATGGCCCTTCCACCCTCGTGTTTGTTCAGCGACATCAGGACTCCTGCCTTGTTTCGAGGGACAACTCGGGATTCTCCTCGAGGCTTGGCAGGGCAATTGGGACGCCTCTCCAGCTGAGGCGGGAGACCAAGGGTCCCTTTCCACGTGCCACAGGAATCCTGGGACTCCTATCAAGTTTCACGAGGAGTCAGGCATCGTCTCCTTTGGAAGCACTGATCTCCGCGTACCTCTGGAGTTTTCAAAGGATGTGAGGCCTCCGGTCGCCATGAGGTGGGGAACTAGGTCTTTCTCTGTGGTCTCCACAGGGGATTCAGACATCCTTTCATCTTGAGAGATGCAAGACGAGCCTGCATTCAAGTCACTGCAGGGATATCCGGCCTTATTTCGAGTCAGGGCATAGCGGTGTCCATTCCACTTGAGGCCGCAAACTCAGGGTCCCTCTCACATACCTAGAGGTGAGAGAAGCCTCCTCTTGAGGTGCTTGTGGTAAGGTGGTATTCCTCTGGAGTCGAAGCCAGGGACTAACCTCTCATCTCGAGTTGATTTGTGGTCCACGGAGCTCTTTCCTGTTGCTAGAGTGACCTCAGGATCCCTCTAGCCTTGAAACAGTGTTCTTGGGGTTTCTCTGGAGTGCCATCAAGGAAATCAAGGCTCCTTTCATGTGTGATGTGCAACACGGAATTGCTCTGCACGCAGTGCAGGGGAATCGGGCCTCATCTCGTGGCGAGGGGGAAGTCTCATGGTTTTTCTCGAGTTGCGGCGGGAACCTGGGGTATATTCTCGAGTTACGACGGGGATGGCCCTTCCAACCACGTGTTTGTTCAGCGACGGCAGGACTCCTGCCTAATTGCGAGGGACAACTCGGGATTCTCCTCGAGGCTTGGCAGGGCAATTGGGACGCCTCTCCAGCTGAGGCGGGAGACCAAGGGTCCCTTTCCACGTGCCACAGGAATCCTGGGACTCCTATCAAGTTTCACGAGGAGTCAGGCATCGTCTCCTTTGGAGGCACTGATCTCCGCGTACCTCTGAAGTTTTCAAAGGATGTGAGGCCTCCGGTCGCGATGATGTGGGGAACTAGGTCTTTCTCTTTGGTCTCCACAGGGGATTCAGACATCCTTTCGTCTTGGGAGATGCAAGACGAGCCTGCATTCAAGTCACTGCAGGGATATCCGGCCTTATTTCGAGTCAGGGCATCGCGGTGTCCATTCCACTTGAGGCCGCAAACTCAGGGTCCCTCTCACATAGCTAGAGCTGAGAGAAGCCTCCTCTTGAGGTGCTTGTGGTAAGGTGGTATTCCTCTGGAGTCGAAGCCAGGGACTAACCTCTCATCTCGAGTTGATTTTTGGTCCACGGAGCACTTTCGTGTTGCTACAGTGACCTCAGGATCCCTCTAGCCTTGAAACAGTGTTCTTGGGGTTTCTCTGGAGTGCCATCAAGGAAATCAAGGCTCCTTTCATGTGTGATGTGCAACACGGAATTGCTCTGCACGCATTGCAGGGGAATCGGACCTCATCTCGCGGCGAGGGGGAAGTCTCATGGTTTTTCTCGAGTTGCGGCGGGAACCTGGGTTATATTCTCGAGTTACGACGGGGATGGACCTTCCACCCACCTGTTTGTTCAGCGACGTCAGGACTCCTGCCTAGTTGCGAGGGACAACTCGGGATTCTCCTCGAGGCTTGGCAGGGCAATTGGGACGCCTCTCCAGCTGAGGCGGGAGACCAAGGGTCCCTTTCCACGTGCCACAGGAATCCTGGGACTCCTATCAAGTTTCACGAGGAGTCAGGCATCGTCTCCTTTGGAGGCACTGATCTCCGCGTACCTCTGGAGTTTTCAAAGGATGTGAGGTCTCCGGTCGCGATGAGGTGGGGAACTACGTCTTTCTCTGTGGTCTCCACAGGGGATTCAGACATCCGTTCATCTTGGGAGATGCAAGACGAGCCTGCATTCAAGTCACTGCAGGGATATCCGGCCTTATTTCGAGTTAGGGCATTGCATTGTCCATTCCACTTGAGGCCGCAAACTCAGGGTCCCTCTCACAAACCTAGAGCTGAGAGAAGCCTCCTCTTGAGGTGCTTGTGGTAAGGTGGTATTCCTCTGGAGTCGAAGCCAGAGACTAACCTCTCATCTCGAGTTGATTGTTGGTCCACGGAGCTCTTTCCTGTTGCTACAGTGACCTCAGGATCCCGCTAGCCTTGAAACAGTGTTCTTGGGGTTTGTCTGGAGTGCCATCAAGGAAATCAAGGCTCCTTTCATGTGTGATATGCAACACGGAATTGCTCTGCACGCAGTGCAGGGGAATCGGGCCTCATATCGCGGCGAGGGGGAAGTCTCATTGTTTTTCTCGAGTTGCGGTGGAAACCTGGGGTATATTCTCAAGTTACGACGGGGATGGCCCTTCCAACCACGTGTTTGTTCAGCGACGTCAGGACTCCTGCCTAGTTGCGAGGGACAGCTCGGGATTCTCCTCGAGGCTTGGCAGGGCAATTGGGACGCTTCTCCAGCTGAGGCGGGAGACCACGAGTCCCTTTCCACGTGCACAGGAATCCTGGGACTCCTATCAAGTTTCACGAGGAGTCAGGCATCGTCTCCTTTGGAGGCACTGATCTCCGCGTACCTCTGGAGTTTTCAAAAGATGTGAGGGCTCCGGTCGCGATGAGGTGGGGAACTAGGTCTTTCTCTGTGGTCTCCACAGGGGATTCAGACATCCTTTCGTCTTGGGAGATGCAAGACGAGCCTGCATTCAAGTCACTGCAGGGATATCCGGCCTTATTTCGAGCCAGGGCATCGCGGTGTCCATTCCACTTGAGGCCGCAAACTCAGGGTCCCTCTCACATACATAGAGCTGAGAGAAGCCTCCTCTTGAGGTGCTTGTGGTAAGGTGGTATTCCTGTGGAGTCGAAGCCAGGGACTAACCTCTCATCTCGAGTTGATTTTTGGTCCACGGAGCTCTTTTGTGTTGCTACAGTGACCTCAGGATCCCTCTAGCCTTGAAACAGTGTTCTTGGGGTTTCTCTGGAGTGCCATCAAGGAAATCAAGGCTCCTTTCATGTGTGATGTGCAACACGGAATTGCTCTGCACGCAGTGCAGGGGACTCGGGCCTCATCTCGCGGCGAGGGGGAAGTCTCATGGTTTTTCTCGAGTTGCGGCGGGAACCTGGGGTATATTCTCGAGTTACGACGGGGATGGCCCTTCCACACACGTGTTTGTTCAGCGATGGCAGGACTCCTGCCTAGTTGCGAGGGACAACTCGGGATTCTCCTCGAGGCTTGACTGGAAATTGGGACGCCTCTCCAGCCGAGGCGGGAGACCAAGGGTCCCTTTCCACGTGCCACAGGAATCCTGGGACTCCTATCAAGTTTCACGAGGAGTCAGGCATCGTCTCCTTTGGAGGCACTGATCTCTGCGTACCTCTGGAGTTTTCAAAGGATGTGAGGCCTCCGGTCGCGATGAGGTGGGGAACTAGGTCTATCTCTGTGGTCTCCACAGGGGATTCAGACATCCTTTCATTTGGGAGATGCAAGACGCGCCTGCATTCAAGTCACTGTAGGGATATCCGGCCTTATTTCGAGTCAGCCCATCACGGTGTCCATTGCACTTGAGGCCGCAAACTCAGGGTACCTCTCACATGCCTAGAGCTGAGAGAAGCCTCCTCTTGAGGTGCTAGTGGTAAGGTGGTATTCCTCTGGAGTCGAAGCCAGGGACTAACCTCTCATCTCGAGTTGATTTTTGGTCCACGGAGCTCTTTCGTGTTGCTACAGTGACCTCAGGATCCCTCTAGCCTTGAAACAGTGTTCTTGGGGTTTCTCTGGAGTGCCATCAAGGAAATCAAGGCTCCTTTCATGTGTGATGTGCAACACGGAATTGCTCTGCACGCAGTGCAGGGGAATCGGGCCTCATCTCGCGGCGAGGGGGAAGTCTCATGGTTTTTCTCGAGTTGCGGCGGGAACCTGGGATATATTCTCGAGTTACGACGGGGATGGCCCTTCCACACACGTGTTTGTTCAGCGATGGCAGGACTCCTGCCTAGTTGCGAGGGACAACTCGGGATTCTCCTCGAGGCTTGGCAGGGAAATTGGGACGCCTCTCCAGCCGAGGCGGGAGACCAAGGGTCCCTTTCCACGTGCCACAGGAATCCTGGGTCTCCTATCAAGTTTCACGAGGAGTCAGGCATCGTCTCCTTTGGAGGCACTGATCTCCGCGTACCTCTGGAGTTTTCAAAGGATGTGAGGCCTCCGGTCGCCATGAGGTGGGGAACTAGGTCTTTCTCTGTGGTCTCCACAGGGGATTCAGACATCCTTTCATCTTGGGAGATGCAAGACGAGCCTGCATTCAAGTCACTGCAGGGATATCCGGCCTTATTTCGAGTCAGGGCATCGCAGTGTCCATTCCACTTGAGGCCGCAAACGCAGGGTCTCTCTCACATACCTAGAGCTGAAAGAAGCCTCCTCTTGTGGTGCTTGTGGTAAGGTTGTATTCCTCTGGAGTCGAAGCCAGGGACTAATCTCTCATCTCGAGTTGATTCTTGGTCCACGGAGCTCTTTCGTGTTGCTACAGTGACCTCAGGATCCCTCTAGCCTTGAAACAGTGTTCTTGGGGTTTCTCTGGAGTGCCATCAAAGAAATCAAGGCTCCTTTCATGTGTGATGTGCAACACGGAATTGCTCTGCACGCAGTGCAGGGGAATCGGGCCTCATCTCACGCCGAGGGGGAAGTCTCATGGTTTTTCTCGAGTTGCGGCGGGAACCTGGGCTATATTCTCGAGTTACGACGGGGATGGCCCTTCCACCCACGTGTTTGTTCAGCGACGTCACGACTCCTGCCTATTTGCGAGGGACAACTCGGGATTCTCCTCGAGGCTTGGCAGGGCAATTGGGACGCCTCTCCAGCTGAGGCGGGAGACCAAGTGTCCATTTCCATGTGCCACAGGAATCCTGGGCCTCCTATCAAGTTTCACGAGGAGTCAGGCATCGTCTCCTTTGGAGGCACTGATCTCTCCGTACCTCTGGAGTTTTCAAAGGATGTGAGGCCTCCTGTCGCGATGAGGTTGGGAACTAGATCTTTCTCTGAGGTCTCCACAGGGGATTCAGACATCCTTTCATTTGGGAGATGCAAGACGCGCCTGCATTCAAGTCACTGCAGGGATATCCGGCCTTATTTCGAGTCAGGGCATCACGGTGTCCATTCCATTTGAGGCTGCAAACTCAGGGTACCTCTCACATGCCTAGAGCTGAGAGAAGCCTCCTCTTGAGGTGCTTGTGGTAAGGTGGTATTCCTCTGGAGTCGAAGCCAGGGACTAACCTCTCATCTCGAGTTGATTTTTGGTCCACGGAGCTCTTTTGTGTTGCTACAGTGACCTGGGGATCCCTCTAGCCTTGAAACAGTGTTCTTGGGGTTTCTCTGGAGTGCCATCAAGGAAATCAAGGCTCCCTTCATGTGTGATGTGCAACACGGAATTGCTCTGCACGCAGTGCAGGGGAATCAGGCCTCATCTCGCAGCGAGGGGGAAGTCTCATGGTTTTTCTCGAGTTGCGGCGGGAACCTGGGGTATATTCTCGAGTTACGACGGGGATGGCCCTTCCAAACACGTGTTTGTTCAGCGATGGCAGGACTCCTGCCTAGTTGCGAGGGACAACTCGGGATTCTCCTCGAGGCTTGGCAGGGCAATTGGGACGCCTCTCCAACTGAGGCGGGAGACCAAGGGTCCCTTTCCACGTGCCACAGGAATCCTGGGACTCCTATCAAGTTTCACGAGGAGTCAGGCATCGTCTCCTTTGGAGGCACTGATCTCCGCGTACCTCTGGAGTTTTCAAAGGATGTGAGGCCTCCGGTCGCGATGAGGTGTGGAACTAGGTCTTTCTCTGTGGTCTCCACAGGGGATTCAGACATCCTTTCATGTTGGGAGATGCAAGACGAGTCTGCATTCAAGTCACTGCAGGGATATCCGGCCTTATTTCTCGTCAGGGCATCGCAGTGTCCATTCCACTTGAGGCCGCAAAATCAGGGTCCCTCTCACATACCTAGAGCTGAGAGAAGCCTCCTCTTGAGGTGATTGTGTTAAGGTGGTATTCCTCTGGAGTCGAAGCCAGGGACTAACCTCTCATCTCGAGTTGATTCTTGGTCCACGGAGCTCTTTCTTGTTGCTACAGTGACCTCAGGATCCCTCTAGCCTTGAAACAGTGTTCTTGTGGTTTCTCTGGAGTGCCATCAAGGAAATCACGGCTTCTTTCATGTGTGATGTTCAACACGGAATTCCTCTGAACGCAGTGCAGGGGAATCGGGCCTCATCTCGCGGCGAGGGGGAAGTCTCATGGTTTTTCTCGAGTTGCGGCGGGAACCTGGGGTATATTCTCGAGTTACGACGGGGATGGCCCTTCCACCCTCGTGTTTGTTCAGCGACATCAGGACTCCTGCCTTGTTTCGAGGGACAACTCGGGATTCTCCTCGAGGCTTGGCAGGGCAATTGGGACGCCTCTCCAGCTGAGGCGGGAGACCAAGGTTCCCTTTCCACGTGCCACAGGAATCCTGGGACTCCTATCAAGTTTCACGAGGAGTCAGGCATCGTCTCCTTTGGAGGCACTGATCTCCGCGTACCTCTGGAGTTTTCAAAGGATGTGAGGCCTCCGGTCGCCATGAGGTGAGGAACTAGGTCTTTCTCTGTGGTCTCCACAGGGGATTCAGACATCCTTTCATCTTGAGAGATGCAAGACGAGCCTGCATTCAAGTCACTGCAGGGATATCCGGCCTTATTTCGAGTCAGGGCATCGCGGTGTCCATTCCACTTGAGGCCGCAAACTCAGGGTCCCTCTCACATACCTAGAGGTGAGAGAAGCCTCCTCTTGATGTGCTTGTGGTAAGGTGGTATTCCTCTGGAGTCGAAGCCAGGGACTAACCTCTCATCTCGAGTTGATTTGTGGTCCACGGAGCTCTTTCCTGTTGCTAGAGTGACCTGAGGATCCCTCTAGCCTTGAAACAGTGTTCTTGGGGATTCTCTGGAGTGCCACCAAGGAAATCAAGGCTCCTTTCATGTGTGATGTGCAACACGGAATTGCTCTGCACGCAGTGCAGGGGAATCGGGCCTCATATCGCGGCGAGGGGGAAGTCTCATGGTTTTTCTCGAGTTGCGGCGGGATCCTGGGCTATATTCTCGAGTTACGACTGGGATGGCCCTTTCACCCACATGTTTGTTCAGCGACGTCAGGACTCCTGCCTAGTTGCGAGGGACAACTCGGGATTCTCCTCGAGGCTTGGCAGGGCAATTGGGACGCCTCTCCAGCTGAGGCGGGAGACCAAGGGTCCCTTTCCATGTGCCACAGGAATCCTGGGACTCCTATCAAGTTTCACGAGGAGTCAGGCATCGTCTCCTTTGGAGGCACTGATCTCCGCGTACCTCTGGAGTTTTCAAAGGATGTGAGGCCTCCGGTCGCCATGAGGTGGGGAACTAGGTCTTTCTCTGTGGTCACCACAGGGGATTCAGACATCCTTTCATCTTGGGAGATGCAAGACGAGCCTGCATTCAAGTCACTGCAGGGATATCCGGCCTTATTTCGAGTCAGGGCATCGCAGTGTCCATTCCACTTGAGTCTGCAACTCAGGGTCCCTCTCACATACCTAGAGCTGAGAGAAGCCTCCTCTTGAGGTGCTTGTGGTAAGATGGTATTCCTCTGGAGTCGAAGCCAGGGACAAACCTCTCATCTCGAGTTGATTTTTGGTCCACGGACCTCTTTCGTGTTGCTACAGTAACCTCAGGATCCCTCTAGCCTTGAAACAGTGTTCTTGGGGTTTCTCTGGAGTGCCATCAAGGAAATCAAGGCTCCTTTCATGTGTGATGTGCAACACGGAATTGCTCTGCACGCAGTGCAGGGGAATCGGGCCTCATCTCGCGGCGAGGGGGAAGTCTCATGGTTTTTCTCGAGTTGCGGCGGAAACCTAGGGTATATTCTCGAGTTACGACGGGGATGGCCCTTCCACCCACGTGTTTGTTCAGCGACATCAGGACTCCTGCCTAGTTTCGAGGGACAACTCGGGATTCTCCTCGAGGCTTGGCAGGGCAATTGGGACGCCTCTCCAGCTGAGGCGGGAGACCAAGGGTCCCTTTCCACGTGCCACAGGAATGCTGGGACTCCTATCAAGTTTCACGAGGAGTCAGGCATCGTCTCCTTTGGAGGCACTGATCTCCGCGTACCTCTGGAGTTTTCAAAGAATGTGAGGCCTCCGGTCGCCATCAGGTGGGGAACTAGGTCTTTCTCTGTGGTCTCCACAGGGGATTCAGACATCCTTTCATCTTGGGAGATGCAAGACGAGCCTGCATTCAAGTCACTGCAGGGATATCCGGCCTTATTTCGAGTCAGGGCATCGCGGTGTCCATTCCACTTGAGGCCGCAAACTCAGGGTCCCTCTCACATACCTAGAGGTGAGAGAAGCCTCCTCTTGAGGTGCTTGTGGTAAGGTGGTATTCCTCTGGAGTCGAAGCCAGGGACTAACCTCTCATCTCGAGTTGATTTGTGGTCCACGGAGCTCTTTCCTGTTGCTAGAGTGACCTCAGGATCCCTCTAGCCTTGAAACAGTGTTCTTGGGGTTTCTCTGGAGTGCCACCAAGGAAATCAAGGCTCCTTTCATGTGTGATGTACAACACGGAATTGCTCTGCACGCAGTGCAGGGGAATCGGGCCTCATATCGCGGCGAGGGGGAAGTCTCATGGTTTTTCTCGAGTTGCGGCGGGATCCTGGGCTATATTCTCGAGTTACGACTGGGAACGCCCTTCCACCCACATGTTTGTTCAGAGACGTCAGGACTCCTGCCTAGTTGCGAGGGACAACTCGGGATTCACCTCGAGGCTTGGCAGGGCAATTGGGACGCCTCTCCAACTGAGGCGGGAGACCAAGTGTCCCTTTCCATGTGCCACAGGAATCCTGGGACTCCTATCAAGTTTCACGAGGAGTCAGGCATCGTCTCCTTTGGAGGCACTGATCTCCGCGTACCTCTGGAGTTTTCAAAGGATGTGAGGCCTCCGGTCGCCATGGGGTGGGGAACTAGGTCTTTCTCTGTGGTCACCACAGGGGATTCAGACATTCTTTCATCTTGGGACATCCAAGACGAGCCTACATTCAAGTCACTGCAGGGATATCCGGCCTTATTTCGCGTCAGGCCATCGCAGTGTCCATTCCACTTGAGGCCGCAAACTCAGGGTCCCTCTCACATACCTAGAGCTGAGAGAAGTCCCCTCTTGAACTGATTGTGGTAAGGTGGTATTCCTCTGGAGTCGAAGCCAGGGACTAACCTCTCATCTCGAGTTGACTTTTGGTCCACGGAGCTCTTTCGTGTTGCTACAGTGACCTCAGGATCCCTCTAGCCTTGAAACAGTGTTCTTGGGGTTTCTCTGGAGTGCCATTAAGGAAATCAAGGCTCCTTTCATGTGTGATGTGCAACACGGAATTGCTCTGCACGCAGTGCAGGGGAATCGGGCCTCATCTCGCGGCGAGGGGGAAGTCTCATGGTTTTTCTCGAGTTGCGGCGGGAACCTGGGGTATATTCTCGAGTTACGACGGGGATGGCCCTTTCACACACGTGTTTGTTCAGCGATGGCAGGACTCCTGCCTAGTTGCGAGGGACAACTCGGGATTCTCCTCGAGGCTTGGCAGGGCAATTGGGACGCCTCTCCAGCTGAGGCGGGAGACCAAGGCTCTTTTTCCACGTGCCACAGGAATCCTGGGACTCCTATCAAGTTTCACGAGGAGTCAGGCATCGTCTCCTTTGGAGGCACTGATCTCCGCGTACCTCTGGAGTTTTCAAAGGATGTGAGGCCTCCGGTCGCGATGAGATGGGGAACTAGGTCTTTCTCTGTGTTCTCCACAGGAGATTCAGACATCTTTTCGTCTTGGGAGATGCAAGACGAGCCTGCATTCAAGTCACTGCAGGGATATCCGGCCTTATTTCGAGTCAGGGCATCGTGGTGTCCATTCCACTTGAGGCCGCAAACTCAGGGTCCCTCTCACATACCTAGAGCTGAGAGAAGCCTCCTCTTGAGGTGCTTGTGGTAAGGTGGTATTCCTCTGGAGTCGAAGCCAGGGACTAACCTCTCATCTCGAGTTGATTTTTGGTCCACGGAGCTCTTTCGTGTTGCTACAGTGACCTCAGGATCCCTCTAGCCTTGAAACAGTGTTCTTGGGGTTTCTCTGGAGTGCCATCAAGGAAATCAAGGCTCCTTTCATGTGTGATGTGCAACACGGAATTGCTCTGCACGCAGTGCAGGGGAATCGGGCCTCATCTCGCGGCGAGGGGGAAGTCTCATGGTTTTTCTCGAGTTGCGGCGGGAAGCTGGGGTATATTCTCGAGTTACGACGGGGATGGCCCTTCCACACACGTGTTTGTTCAGCGATGGCAGGACTCCTGCCTAGTTGCGAGGGACAACTCGGGATTCTCCTCGAGGCTTGGCAGGGAAATTGGGACGCCTCTCCAGCCGAGGCGGGAGACCAAGGGTCCCTTTCCACGTGCCACAGGAATCCTGGGACTCCTATCAAGTTTCACGTGGAGTCAGGCATCGTCTCCTTTGGAGGCACTGATCTCCGCGTACCTCTGGAGTTTTCAAAGGATGTGAGGGCTCCGGTCGCGATGAGGTGGGGAACTAGGTCTTTCTCTGTGGTCTCCACAGGGGATTCAGACATCCTTTCGTCTTGGGAGATGCAAGACGAGCCTGCATTCAAGTCACTGCAGGGATATCCGGCCTTATTTCGAGTCAGGGCATCGCGGTGTCCATTCCACTTGAGGCCGCAAACTCAGGGTCCCTCTCACATACATAGAGCTGAGAGAAGCCTCCTCTTGAGGTGCTTGTGGTAAGGTGGTATTCCTCTGGAGTCGAAGCCAGGGACTAACCTCTCATCTCAAGTTGATTTTTGGTCCACGGAGCTCTTTCGTGTTTCTACAGTGACCTCAGGATCCCTCTAGACTTGAAACAGTGTTCTTGGGGTTTCTCTGGAGTGCCATCAAGGAAATCAAGGCTCCTTTCATGTGTGATGTGCAACACGGAATTGCTCTGCACTCAATCCAGGGGAATCGGGCCTCATCTCGCGGCGAGGGGGAATTCTCATGGTTTTTCTCGAGTTGCGGCGGGAACCTGGGGTATATTCTCGAGTTACGACGGGGATGGCCCTTCCACACACGTGTTTGTTCAGCGATGGCAGGACTCCTGCCTAGTTGCGAGGGACAACTCGGGATTCTCCTCGAGGCTTGGCAGGGAAATTGGGACGCCTCTCCAGCCGAGGCGGGAGGCCAAGGGTCCCTTTCCACGTGCCACAGGAATCCTGGGACTCCTATCAAGTTTCACGAGGAGTCAGGCATCGTCTCCTTTGGAGGCACTGATCTCCGCGTACCTCTGGAGTTTTCAAAGGATGTGAGGCCTCCGGTCGCCATGAGGTGGGGAACTAGGTCTTTCTCTGTGGTCTCCACAGGGGATTCAGACATCCTTTCATCGTGGGAGATGCAAGACGAGCCTGCATTCAAGTCACTGCAGGGATATCCGGCCTTATTTCGAGTCAGGGCATCGCAGTGTCCATTCCTCTTGAGGCCGCAAACTCAGGGTCTCTCTCACATACCTAGAGCTGAAAGAAGCCTCCTCTTGTGGTGCTTGTGGTAAGGTTGTATTCCTCTGGAGTCGAAGCCAGGGACTAATCTCTCATCTCGAGTTGATTCTTGGTCCACGGAGCTCTTTCGTGTTGCTACAGAGACCTCAGGATCCCTCTAGCCTTGAAACAGTGTTCTTGGGGTTTCTCTGGAGTGCCATCAAGGAAATCAAGGCTCCTTTCATATGTGATGTGCAACACGGAATTGCTCTGCACGCAGTGCAGGGGAATCGGGCCTCATCTCGCGGCGAGGGGGAAGTCTCATGGTTTTTCTCGAGTTGCGGCGGGAACCTGGGGTATATTCTCGAGTTACGACGGGGATGGCCCTTCCACCCACGTGTTTGTTCAGCGACGTCAGGACTCCTGCCTATTTGCGAGGGACAACTCGGGATTCTCCTCGAGGCTTGGCAGGGCAATTGGGACGCCTCTCCAGCTGAGGCGGGAGACCAAGGGTCCCTTTCCATGTGCCACAGGAATCCTGGGCCTCCTATCAATTTTCACGAGGAGTCAGGCATCGTCTCCTTTGGAGGCACTGATCTCTGCGTACCTCTGGAGTTTTCAAAGGATGTGAGGCCTCCGGTCGCGATGAGGTTGGGAACTAGATCTTTCTCTGAGGTCTCCACAGGGGATTCAGACATCCTTTCATTTGGGAGATGCAAGACGCGCCTGCATTCAAGTCACTGCAGGGATATCCGGCCTTATTTTGAGTCAGGGCATCACGGTGTCCATTCCATTTGAGGCCGCAAACTCCGGGTACCTCTCACATGCCTAGAGCTGAGAGAAGCCTCCTCTTGAGGTGCTTGTGGTAAGGTGGTATTCCTCTGGAGTCGAAGCCAGGGACTAACCTCTCATCTCGAGTTGATTTTTGGTCCACGGAGCTCTTTCGTGTTGCTCCAGTGACGACAGGATCCCTCTAGCCTTGAAACAGTGTTCTTGGGGTTTCTCTGGAGTGCCATCAAGGAAATCAAGGCTCCCTTCATGTGTGATGTGCAACACGGAATTGCTCTGCACGCAGTGCAGGGGAATCGGGCCTCATCTCACGGCGAGGGGGAAGTCTCATGGTTTTTCTCGAGTTGCGGCGGGAACCTGGGGTATATTCTCGAGTTACGACGGGGATGGCCCTTCCAAACACGTGTTTGTTCAGCGATGGCAGGACTCCTGCCTAGTTGCGAGGGACAACTCGGGATTCTCCTCGAGGCTTGGCAGGGCAATTGGGACGCCTCTCCAACTGAGGCGGGAGACCAAGGGTCCCTTTCCACGTGCCACAGGAATCCTGGGACTCCTATCAAGTTTCACGAGGAGTCAGGCATCGTCTCCTTTGGAGGCACTGATCTCCGCGTACCTCTGGAGTTTTCAAAGGATGTGAGGCCTCCGGTCGCGATGAGGTGGGGAACTAGGTCTTTCTCTGTGGTCTCCACAGGGGATTCAGACATCCTTTCATGTTGGGAGATGCAAGACGAGTCTGCATTCAAGTCACTGCAGGGATATCCGGCCTTATTTCTCGTCATGGCATCGCAGTGTCCATTCCACTTGAGGCCGCAAACTCAGGGTCCCTCTCACATACCTAGAGCTGAGAGAAGCCTCCTCTTGAGGTGATTGTGGTAAGGTGGTATTCCTCTGGAGTCGAAGCCAGGGACTAACCTCTCATCTCGAGTTGATTCTTGGTCCACGGAGCTCTTTCTTGTTGCTACAGTGACCTCAGGATCCCTCTAGCCTTGAAACAGTGTTCTTGGGGTTTCGCTGAAGTGCCGTCAAGGAAATCAAGGCTCCTTTCATGTGTGATGTGCAACATGGAATTGCTCTGCACGCAGTGCAGGGGAATTGGGCCTCATCTCGAGGCGAGGGGGAAGTCTCATGGTTTTTCTCGAGTTACGGTGGGAACCTGGGGTATATTCTCGAGTTACGACGGGGATGGCCCTTTCACACACGTGTTTGTTCAGCGATGGCAGGACTCCTGCCTAGTTGCGAGGGACAACTCGGGATTCTCCTCGAGGCTTGGCAGGGCAATTGGGACGCCTCTCCAGCTGAGGCGGGAGACCAAGGCTCTTTTTCCATGTGCCACAGGAATCCTGGGACTCCTATCAAGTTTCACGAGGAGTCAGGCATCGTCTCCTTTGGAGGCACTGATCTCTGCGTACCTCTGGAGTTTTCAAAGGATGTGAGGCCTCCGGTCGCGATGAGATGGGGAACTAGGTCTTTCTCTGTGTTCTCCACAGGAGATTCAGACATCTTTTCGTCTTGGGAGATGCAAGACGAGCCTGCATTCAAGTCACTGCAGGGATATCCGGCCTTATTTCGAGTCAGGGCATCGTGGTGTCCATTCCACTTGAGGCCGCAAACTCAGGGTCCCTCTCACATACCTAGAGCTGAGAGAAGCCTCCTCTTGAGGTGCTTGTGGTAAGGTGGTATTCCTCTGGAGTCGAAGCCAGGGACTAACCTCTCATCTCGAGTTGATTTTTGGTCCACGGAGCTCTTTCGTGTTTCTACAGTGACCTCAGGATCCCTCTAGCCTTGAAACAGTGTTCTTGGGGTTTCTCTGGAGTGCCATCAAGGAAATCAAGGCTCCTTTCATGTGTGATGTGCAACACGGAATTGCTCTGCACGCAGTGCAGGGGAATCGGGCCTCATCTCGCGGCGAGGGGGAAGTCTCATGGTTTTTCTCGAGTTGCGGCGGGAAGCTGGGGTATATTCTCGAGTTACGACGGGGATGGCCCTTCCACACACGTGTTTGTTCAGCGATGGCAGGACTCCTGCCTAGTTGCGAGGGACAACTCGGGATTCTCCTCGAGGCTTGGCAGGGAAATTGGGACGCCTCTCCAGCTGAGGCGGGAGACCAAGGGTCCCTTTCCATGTGCCACAGGAATCCTGGGCCTCCTATCAATTTTCACGAGGAGTCAGGCATCGTCTCCTTTGGAGGCACTGATCTCTGCGTACCTCTGGAGTTTTCAAAGGATGTGAGGCCACCGGTCGCGATGAGGTTGGGAACTAGATCTTTCTCTGAGGTCTCCACAGGGGATTCAGACATCCTTTCATTTGGGAGATGCAAGACGCGCCTGCATTCAAGTCACTGCAGGGATATCCGGCCTTATTTTGAGTCAGGGCATCACGGTGTCCATTCCATTTGAGGCCGCAAACTCAGGGTACCTCTCACATGCCTAGAGCTGAGAGAAGCCTCCTCTTGAGGTGCTTGTGCTAAGGTGGTATTCCTCTGGAGTCGAAGCCAGGGACTAACCTCTCATCTCGAGTTGATTTTTGGTCCACGGAGCTCTTTCGTGTTGCTCCAGTGACGACAGGATCCCTCTAGCCTTGAAACAGTGTTCTTGGGGTTTCTCTGGAGTGCCATCAAGGAAATCAAGGCTCCCTTCATGTGTGATGTGCAACACGGAATTGCTCTGCACGCAGTGCAGGGGAATCGGGCCTCATCTCACGGCGAGGGGGAAGTCTCATGGTTTTTCTCGAGTTGCGGCGGGAACCTGGGGTATATTCTCGAGTTACGACGGGGATGGCCCTTCCAAACACGTGTTTGTTCAGCGATGGCAGGACTCCTGCCTAGTTGCGAGGGACAACTCGGGATTCTCCTCGAGGCTTGGCAGGGCAATTGGGACGCCTCTCCAGCTGAGGCGGGAGACCAAGGGTCCCTTTCCACGTGCCACAGGAATCCTGGGACTCCTATCAAGTTTCACGAGGAGTCAGGCATCGTCTCCTTTGGAGGCACTGATCTCCGCGTACCTCTGGAGTTTTCAAAGGATGTGAGGCCTCCGGTCGCGATGAGGTGGGGAACTAGGTCTTTCTCTGTGGTCTCCACAGGGGATTCAGACATCCTTTCATGTTGGGAGATGCAAGACGAGTCTGCATTCAAGTCACTGCAGGGATATCCGGCCTTATTTCTCGTCATGGCATCGCAGTGTCCATTCCACTTGAGGCCGCAAACTCAGGGTCCCTCTCACATACCTAGAGCTGAGAGAAGCCTCCTCTTGAGGTGATTGTGGTAAGGTGGTATTCCTCTGGAGTCGAAGCCAGGGACTAACCTCTCATCTCGACTTGATTCTTGGTCCACGGAGCTATTTCTTGTTGCTACAGTGACCTCAGGATCCCTCTAGCCTTGAAACAGTGTTCTTGGGGTTTCGCTGAAGTGCCGTCAAGGAAATCAAGGCTCCTTTCATGTGTGATGTGCAACACGGAATTGCTCTGCACGCAGTGCAGGGGAATTGGGCCTCATCTCGAGGCGAGGGGGAAGTCTCATGGTTTTTCTCGAGTTACGGTGGGAACCTGGGGTATATTCTCGAGTTACGACGGGGATGGCCCTTCCAACCACGTGTTTGTTCAGCGATGGCAGGACTCCTGCCTAGTTGCGAGGGACAACTCGGGATTCTCCTCGAGGCTTGGCAGGGCAATTGGGACGCCTCTCCACCTGAGGCGGGAGACCAAGGGTCCCTTTCCACGTGCACAGGAATCCTGGGACTCCTATCATGTTTCACGAGGAGTCAGGCATCGTCTCCTTTGGAGGCACTGATCTCCGCGTACCTCTGAAGTTTTCAAAGGATGTGAGGCCTCCATTCGCGATGAAGTGGGGTACTAGGTCTTTCTCTGTGGTCTCCACAGGGGATTCAGACATCCTTTCGTCTTGGGAGATGAAAGACGAGCCTGCATTCAAGTCACTGCAGGGATATCCGGCTTTATTTCGAGTCAGGGCATCGCAGTGTCCATTCCACTTGAGGCCGCAAACTCAGGGTCCCTCTCACATACCTAGAGCTGAGAGAAGCCTCCTCTTGAGGTGCTTGTGGTGAGGTGGTAATCCTCTGGAGTCGAAGCCAGGGACTAACCTCTCATCTCGAGTTGATTTTTGGTCCACGGAACTCTTTCGTGTTGCTACAGTGACGACAGGATCCCTCTAGCCTTGAAACAGTGTTCTTGGGGTTTCTCTGGAGTGCCGTCAAGGAAATCAAGGCTCCTTTCATGTTTGATGTGCAACACGGAATTGCTCTGCACGCAGTGCAGGGGAATCGTGCCTCATCTCATGGCGAGGGGGAAGTCTCATGGTTTTTCTCCAGTTGAGGCGGGAACCTGGGGTATATTCTCGAGTTACGACGGGGATGGCCCTTCCACCCACGTGTTTGTTCAGCGACGTCAGGACTCCTGCCTAGTTGCGAGGGACAACTCGGGATTCTCCTCGAGGCTTGGCAGGGCAATTGGGACGCCTCTCCAGTTGAGGCCGGAGACCAAGGGTCCCTTTCAACGTGCCACAGGAATCCTGGGACTCCTATCAAGTTTCACGAGGAGTCAGGCATCGTCTCCTTTGGAGGCACTGATCTCCGCATACCTCTGGAGTTTTCAAAGGATGTGAGGCCTCCGGTCGCGATGAGGTGGGGAACTAGGTCTTTCTCTGTGGTCTCCACAGGGGATTCAGACATCCTTTCATCGTGGGAGATGCAAGACGAGCCTGCATTCAAGTCACTGCAGGGATATCCGGCCTTATTTCGAGTCAGGGCATCGCAGTGTCCATTCCACTTGAGGCCGCAAACTCAGGGTCTCTCTCACATACCTAGAGCTGAAAGAAGCCTCCTCTTGTGGTGCTTGTGGTAAGGTTGTATTCCTCTGGAGTCGAAGCCAGGGACTAATCTCTCATCTCGAGTTGATTCTTGGTCCACGGAGCTCTTTCGTGTTGCTACAGAGACCTCAGGATCCCTCTAGCCTTGAAACAGTGTTCTTGGGGTTTCTCTGGAGTGCCATCAAGGAAATCAAGGCTCCTTTCATATGTGATGTGCAACACGGAATTGCTCTGCACGCAGTGCAGGGGAATCGGGCCTCATCTCGCGGCGAGGGGGAAGTCTCATGGTTTTTCTCGAGTAGCGGCGGGAACCTGGGGTATATTCTCGAGTTACGACGGGGATGGCCCTTCCACCCACGTGTTTGTTCAGCGACGTCAGGACTCCTGCCTATTTGCGAGGGACAACTCGGGATTCTCCTCGAGGCTTGGCAGGGCAATTGGGACGCCTCTCCAGCTGAGGCGGGAGACCAAGGGTCCCTTTCCATGTGCCACAGGAATCCTGGGCCTCCTATCAATTTTCACGAGGAGTCAGGCATCGTCTCCTTTGGAGGCACTGATCTCTGCGTACCTCTGGAGTTTTCAAAGGATGTGAGGCCTCCGGTCGCGATGAGGTTGGGAACTAGATCTTTCTCTGAGGTCTCCACAGGGGATTCAGACATCCTTTCATTTGGGAGATGCAAGACGCGCCTGCATTCAAGTCACTGCAGGGATATCCGGCCTTATTTTGAGTCAGGGCATCACGGTGTCCATTCCATTTGAGGCCGCAAACTCCGGGTACCTCTCACATGCCTAGAGCTGAGAGAAGCCTCCTCTTGAGGTGCTTGTGGTAAGGTGGTATTCCTCTGGAGTCGAAGCCAGGGACTAACCTCTCATCTCGAGTTGATTTTTGGTCCACGGAGCTCTTTCGTGTTGCTCCAGTGACGACAGGATCCCTCTAGCCTTGAAACAGTGTTCTTGGGGTTTCTCTGGAGTGCCATCAAGGAAATCAAGGCTCCCTTCATGTGTGATGTGCAACACGGAATTGCTCTGCACGCAGTGCAGGGGAATCGGGCCTCATCTCACGGCGAGGGGGAAGTCTCATGGTTTTTCTCGAGTTGCGGCGGGAACCTGGGGTATATTCTCGAGTTACGACGGGGATGGCCCTTCCAAACACGTGTTTGTTCAGCGATGGCAGGACTCCTGCCTAGTTGCGAGGGACAACTCGGGATTCTCCTCGAGGCTTGGCAGGGCAATTGGGACGCCTCTCCAACTGAGGCGGGAGACCAAGGGTCCCTTTCCACGTGCCACAGGAATCCTGGGACTCCTATCAAGTTTCACGAGGAGTCAGGCATCGTCTCCTTTGGAGGCACTGATCTCCGCGTACCTCTGGAGTTTTCAAAGGATGTGAGGCCTCCGGTCGCGATGAGGTGGGGAACTAGGTCTTTCTCTGTGGTCTCCACAGGGGATTCAGACATCCTTTCATGTTGGGAGATGCAAGACGAGTCTGCATTCAAGTCACTGCAGGGATATCCGGCCTTATTTCTCGTCATGGCATCGCAGTGTCCATTCCACTTGAGGCCGCAAACTCAGGGTCCCTCTCACATACCTAGAGCTGAGAGAAGCCTCCTCTTGAGGTGATTGTGGTAAGGTGGTATTCCTCTGGAGTCGAAGCCAGGGACTAACCTCTCATCTCGAGTTGATTCTTGGTCCACGGAGCTCTTTCTTGTTGCTACAGTGACCTCAGGATCCCTCTAGCCTTGAAACAGTGTTCTTGGGGTTTCGCTGAAGTGCCGTCAAGGAAATCAAGGCTCCTTTCATGTGTGATGTGCAACATGGAATTGCTCTGCACGCAGTGCAGGGGAATTGGGCCTCATCTCGAGGCGAGGGGGAAGTCTCATGGTTTTTCTCGAGTTACGGTGGGAACCTGGGGTATATTCTCGAGTTACGACGGGGATGGCCCTTTCACACACGTGTTTGTTCAGCGATGGCAGGACTCCTGCCTAGTTGCGAGGGACAACTCGGGATTCTCCTCGAGGCTTGGCAGGGCAATTGGGACGCCTCTCCAGCTGAGGCGGGAGACCAAGGCTCTTTTTCCATGTGCCACAGGAATCCTGGGACTCCTATCAAGTTTCACGAGGAGTCAGGCATCGTCTCCTTTGGAGGCACTGATCTCTGCGTACCTCTGGAGTTTTCAAAGGATGTGAGGCCTCCGGTCGCGATGAGATGGGGAACTAGGTCTTTCTCTGTGTTCTCCACAGGAGATTCAGACATCTTTTCGTCTTGGGAGATGCAAGACGAGCCTGCATTCAAGTCACTGCAGGGATATCCGGCCTTATTTCGAGTCAGGGCATCGTGGTGTCCATTCCACTTGAGGCCGCAAACTCAGGGTCCCTCTCACATACCTAGAGCTGAGAGAAGCCTCCTCTTGAGGTGCTTGTGGTAAGGTGGTATTCCTCTGGAGTCGAAGCCAGGGACTAACCTCTCATCTCGAGTTGATTTTTGGTCCACGGAGCTCTTTCGTGTTTCTACAGTGACCTCAGGATCCCTCTAGCCTTGAAACAGTGTTCTTGGGGTTTCTCTGGAGTGCCATCAAGGAAATCAAGGCTCCTTTCATGTGTGATGTGCAACACGGAATTGCTCTGCACGCAGTGCAGGGGAATCGGGCCTCATCTCGCGGCGAGGGGGAAGTCTCATGGTTTTTCTCGAGTTGCGGCGGGAAGCTGGGGTATATTCTCGAGTTACGACGGGGATGGCCCTTCCACACACGTGTTTGTTCAGCGATGGCAGGACTCCTGCCTAGTTGCGAGGGACAACTCGGGATTCTCCTCGAGGCTTGGCAGGGAAATTGGGACGCCTCTCCAGCTGAGGCGGGAGACCAAGGGTCCCTTTCCACGTGCCACAGGAATCCTGGGACTCCTATCAAGTTTCACGAGGAGTCAGGCATCGTCTCCTTTGGAGGCACTGATCTCCGCGTACCTCTGGAGTTTTCAAAGGATGTGAGGGCTCCGGTCGCGATGAGGTGGGGAACTAGGTCTTTCTCTGTGGTCTCCACAGGGGATTCAGACATCCTTTCGTCTTGGGAGATGCAAGACGAGCCTGCATTCAAGTCACTGCAGGGATATCCGGCCTTATTTCGAGTCAGGGCATCGCGGTGTCCATTCCACTTGAGGCCGCAAACTCAGGGTCCCTCTCACATACATAGAGCTGAGAGAAGCCTCCTCTTGAGGTGCTTGTGGTAAGGTGGTATTCCTCTGGAGTCGAAGCCAGGGACTAACCTCTCATCTCAAGTTGATTTTTGGTCCACGGAGCTCTTTCGTGTTTCTACAGTGACCTCAGGATCCCTCTAGACTTGAAACAGTGTTCTTGGGGTTTCTCTGGAGTGCCATCAAGGAAATCAAGGCTCCTTTCATGTGTGATGTGCAACACGGAATTGCTCTGCACGCAGTGCAGGGGAATCGGGCCTCATCTCGCGGCGAGGGGGAATTCTCATGGTTTTTCTCGAGTTGCGGCGGGAACCTGGGGTATATTCTCGAGTTACGACGGGGATGGCCCTTCCACACACGTGTTTGTTCAGCGATGGCAGGACTCCTGCCTAGTTGCGAGGGACAACTCGGGATTCTCCTCGAGGCTTGGCAGGGAAATTGGGACGCCTCTCCAGCCGAGGCGGGAGACCAAGGGTCCCTTTCCACGTGCCACAGGAATCCTGGGACTCCTATCAAGTTTCACGAGGAGTCAGGCATCGTCTCCTTTGGAGGCACTGATCTCCGCGTACCTCTGGAGTTTTCAAAGGATTAGAGGCCTCCGGTCGCGATGAGGTGGGGAACTAGGTCTTTCTCTGTGGTCTCCACAGGGGATTCAGACATCCTTTCATCGTGGGAGATGCAAGACGAGCCTGCATTCAAGTCACTGCAGGGATATCCGGCCTTATTTCGAGTCAGGGCATCGCAGTGTCCATTCCACTTGAGGCCGCAAACTCAGGGTCTCTCTCACATACCTAGAGCTGAAAGAAGCCTCCTCTTGTGGTGCTTGTGGTAAGGTTGTATTCCTCTGGAGTCGAAGCCAGGGACTAATCTCTCATCTCGAGTTGATTCTTGGTCCACGGAGCTCTTTCGTGTTGCTACAGAGACCTCAGGATCCCTCTAGCCTTGAAACAGTGTTCTTGGGGTTTCTCTGGAGTGCCATCAAGGAAATCAAGGCTCCTTTCATATGTGATGTGCAACACGGAATTGCTCTGCACGCAGTGCAGGGGAATCGGGCCTCATCTCGCGGCGAGGGGGAAGTCTCATGGTTTTTCTCGAGTTGCGGCGGGAACCTGGGGTATATTCTCGAGTTACGACGGGGATGGCCCTTCCACCCACGTGTTTGTTCAGCGACGTCAGGACTCCTGCCTATTTGCGAGGGACAACTCGGGATTCTCCTCGAGGCTTGGCAGGGCAATTGGGACGCCTCTCCAGCTGAGGCGGGAGACCAAGGGTCCCTTTCCATGTGCCACAGGAATCCTGGGACTCCTATCAAGTTTCACGAGGAGTCAGGCATCGTCTCCTTTGGAGGCACTGATCTCTGCGTACCTCTGGAGTTTTCAAAGGATGTGAGGCCTCCGGTCGCGATGAGGTTGGGAACTAGATCTTTCTCTGAGGTCTCCACAGGGGATTCAGACATCCTTTCATTTGGGAGATGCAAGACGCGCCTGCATTCAAGTCACTGCAGGGATATCCGGCCTTATTTTGAGTCAGGGCATCACGGTGTCCATTCCATTTGAGGCCGCAAACTCAGGGTACCTCTCACATGCCTAGAGCTGAGAGAAGCCTCCTCTTGAGGTGCTTGTGCTAAGGTGGTATTCCTCTGGAGTCGAAGCCAGGGACTAACCTCTCATCTCGAGTTGATTTTTGGTCCACGGAGCTCTTTCGTGTTGCTCCAGTGACGACAGGATCCCTCTAGCCTTGAAACAGTGTTCTTGGGGTTTCTCTGGAGTGCCATCAAGGAAATCAAGGCTCCCTTCATGTGTGATGTGCAACACGGAATTGCTCTGCACGCAGTGCAGGGGAATCGGGCCTCATCTCACGGCGAGGGGGAAGTCTCATGGTTTTTCTCGAGTTGCGGCGGGAACCTGGGGTATATTCTCGAGTTACGACGGGGATGGCCCTTCCAAACACGTGTTTGTTCAGCGATGGCAGGACTCCTGCCTAGTTGCGAGGGACAACTCGGGATTCTCCTCGAGGCTTGGCAGGGCAATTGGGACGCCTCTCCAGCTGAGGCGGGAGACCAAGGGTCCCTTTCCACGTGCCACAGGAATCCTGGGACTCCTATCAAGTTTCACGAGGAGTCAGGCATCGTCTCCTTTGGAGGCACTGATCTCCGCGTACCTCTGGAGTTTTCAAAGGATGTGAGGCCTCCGGTCGCGATGAGGTGGGGAACTAGGTCTTTCTCTGTGGTCTCCACAGGGGATTCAGACATCCTTTCATGTTGGGAGATGCAAGACGAGTCTGCATTCAAGTCACTGCAGGGATATCCGGCCTTATTTCTCGTCATGGCATCGCAGTGTCCATTCCACTTGAGGCCGCAAACTCAGGGTCCCTCTCACATACCTAGAGCTGAGAGAAGCCTCCTCTTGAGGTGATTGTGGTAAGGTGGTATTCCTCTGGAGTCGAAGCCAGGGACTAACCTCTCATCTCGACTTGATTCTTGGTCCATGGAGCTCTTTCTTGTTGCTACAGTGACCTCAGGATCCCTCTAGCCTTGAAACAGTGTTCTTGGGGTTTCGCTGAAGTGCCGTCAAGGAAATCAAGGCTCCTTTCATGTGTGATGTGCAACACGGAATTGCTCTGCACGCAGTGCAGGGGAATTGGGCCTCATCTCGAGGCGAGGGGGAAGTCTCATGGTTTTTCTCGAGTTGCGGCGGGAACCTGGAGTATATTCTCGAGTTACGACGGGGATGGCCCTTCCACACACGTGTTTGTTCAGCGACGTCAGGACTCCTGCCTAGTTGCGAGGGACAACTCGGGATTCTCCTCGAGGCTTGGCAGGGAAATTGGGACGCCTCTCCAGCTGAGGCGGGAGACCAAGGGTCCCTTTCCACGTGCCACAGGAATCCTGGGACTCCTATCAAGTTTCACGAGGAGTCAGGCATCGTCTCCTTTGGAGTCAATGATCTCCGCGTACCTCTGGAGTTTTCAAAGGATGTGAGGCCTCCGCTGGCGATGAGGTGGGGAACTAGGTCTTTCTCTGTGGTCTCCACAGGGGATACAGACATCCTTTCGTCTTGGGAGAGGCAAGACGAGCCTGCATTCAAGTCACTGCAGGGATATCCGGCCTTATTTCGAGTCAGGGCATCGCGGTGTCCATTCCACTTGAGGCCGCAAACTCAGGGTCCCTCTCACATACCTAGAGCTGAGAGAAGCCTCCTCTTGAGGTGCTTGTGGTAAGGTGGTATTCCTCTGGAGTCGATGCCAGGGACTAACCTCTCATCTCGAGTTGATTTTTGGTCCACGGAGCTCTTTCGTGTTGCTACAGTGACGACAGGATCCCTCTAGCCTTGAAACAGTGTTCTTGGGGTTTCTCTGGAGTGCCGTCAAGGAAATCAAGGCTCCTTTCATGTTAGATGTGCAACACGGAATTGCTCTGCACGCAGTGCAGGGGAATCGGGCCTCATCTCATGGCGAGGGGCAAGTCTCATGGTTTTTCTCCAGTTGAGGCGGGAACCTGGGGTATATTCTCGAGTTACGACGGGGATGGCCCTTCCACCCACGTGTTTGTTCAGCGACGTCAGGACTCCTGCCTAGTTGCGAGGGACAACTCGGGATTCTCCTCGAGGCTTGGCAGGGCAATTGGGACGCCTCTCCAGCTGAGGCCGGAGACCAAGGGTCCCTTTCTACGTGCCACAGGAATCCTGGGACTCCTATCAAGTTTCACGAGGAGTCAGGAATCGTCTCCTTTGGAGGCACTGATCTCCGCGTACCTCTGGAGTTTTCAAAGGATGTGAGGCCTCCGGTCGCGATGAGGTGGGGAACTAGGTCTTTCTCTGTGGTCTCCACAGGGGATTCAGACATCCTTTCATCTTGGGAGATGCAAGACGAGCCTGCATTCAAGTCACTGCAGGGATATCCGGCCTTATTTCACGTCAGGGCATCGCGGTGTCCATTCCACTTGAGGCCGCAAACTCAGGGTCCCTCTCACATACCTAGAGCTGAGAGAAGCCTCCTCTTGAGGTGCTTGTGGTTAGGTGGTATTCCTCTGGAGTCGATGCCAGGGACTAACCTCTCATCTCGAGTTGATTTTTGTTCCACGGAGCTCTTTCGTGTTGCTCCAGTGACCTCAGGATCCCTCTAGCCTTGAAACAGTGTTCTTGGGGTTTCTCTGGAGTGCCATCAAGGAAATCAAGGCTCCTTTCATGTGTGATGTGTAACACGGAATTGCTCTGCACGCAGTGCAGGGGAATCGGGCCTCATCTCACGGAGAGTGGGAAGTCTCATGGTTTTTCTCGAGTTGCGGCGGGAACCTGGGGTATATTCTCGAGTTACGACGGGGATGGCCCTTCCACACACGTGTTTGTTCAGCGACGTCAGGACTCCTGCCTAGTTGCGAGGGACAACTCGGGATTCTCCTCGAGGCTTGGCAGGGCAATTGGGACACCTCTCCAGCTGAGGCGGGAGACCAAGGGTCCCTTTCCACGTGCCACAGGTATCCTGGGACTCCTATCAAGTTTCACGAGGAGTCAGGCATCGTCTCCTTTGGAGGCAATGATCTCCGCGTACCTCTGGAGTTTTCAAAGGATGTGAGGCCTCCGGTCGCGATGAGGTGGGGAACTAGGTCTTTCTCTGTGGTCTCCACAGGGGATACAGACATCCTTTCGTCTTGGGAGATGCAAGACGAGCCTGCATTCAAGTCACTGCAGGGATATCCGGCCTTATTTCGAGTCAGGGTATCGCAGTGTCCATTCCACTTGAGGCCGCAAACTCAGGGTCCCTCTCACATACCTAGAGCTGAGAGAAGCCTCCTCTTGAGGTGCTTGTGGTAAGGTGGTATTCCTCTGGAGTCGAAGCCAGGGACTAACCTCTCATCTCAAGTTGATTCTTGGCCCACGGAGCTCGTTCGTGTTGCTACAGTGACCTCAGGATCCCTCTAGCCTTGAAAGAGTGTTCTTGGGGTTTCTCTGGAGTGTCATCAAGGAAATCAAGGTTCCTTTCATGTGTGATGTGCAAGACGGAATTGCTCTGCACGCAGTGCGGGGGAATCGGGCCTCATCTCGCGGCGAGGTGGAAGTCTCATGGTTTTTCTCCAGTTGCGGCGGGAACCTGGGGTATATTCTCGAGTTACGACGGGGATGGCCCTTCCACACACGTGTTTGTTCAGCGACGTCAGGACTCCTGCCTAGTTGCGAGGGACAACTCGGGATTCTCCTCGAGGCTTGGCAGGGCAATTGGGACGCCTCTCCATCTGAGGCGGGAGACCAAGGGTCCCTTTCCACGTGCCACAGGAATCCTCGGACTCCTATCAAGTTTCACGAGGAGTCAGGCATCGTCTCCTTTGGAGGCACTGATCTCCGCGTACCTCTGGAGTTTTCAAAGGATGTGAGGCCTCCGGTCGCGATGAGGTGGGAAACTAGGGCTTTCTCTGTGGTCTCCACAGAGGATTCAGACATCCTTTCGTCTTGGGAGATGCAAGACGAGCCTGCATTCAAGTCACTGCAGGGATATCCGGCCTTATTTCGAGTCAGGGCATCGCGGTGTTCATTCCACTTGAGGCCGCAAACTCAGGGTCCCTCTCACATACCTAGAGCTGAGAGAAGCCTCCTCTTGAGGTGCTTGTGGTAAGGTGGTAGTCCTCTAGAGTCGAAGCCAGGGACTAACCTCTCATCTCGAGTTGATTCTTGGTCCACGGAGCTCTTTCATGTTGCTACAGTGACCTCAGGATCCCTCTAGCCTTGAAACAGTGTTCTTGGGGTTTCTCTGGACTGCCATCAAGGAAATCAAGGCTCCTTTCATGTGTGATGTGCAAGACGGAATTGCTGTGCACGCAGTGCAAGGGAATCGGGCCTCATCTCGGGGCGAGGGGGAAGTCTCATGGTTTTTCTCCAGTTGCGGCGGGAACCTGGGGTATATTCTCGAGTTATGACGGGGATGGCCCTTCCACACACGTGTTTGTTCAGCGACGTCAGGACTCCTGCCTAGTTGCGAGGGACAACTCGGGATTCCCCTCGAGGCTTGGCAGGGCAATTGGGACGCCTCTCCAGCTGAGGCGGGAGACCAAGGGTCCCTTTCCACGTGCCACAGGAATCCTGGGACTCCTATCAAGTTTCATGAGGAGTCAGGCATCGTTTCATTTTGAGGCACTGATCTCCGCGTTCCTCTGGGGTTTTCAAAGGATGTGAGGCCTCCGGTCGCGATGAGGTGGGGAACTAGGTCTTTCTCTGTGGTCTCCACAGGGGATTCAGACATCCTTTCGTTTTGGGAGATGCAAGACGAGCCTGCATTCAAGTCACTGCAGGGATATCCGGCCTTATTTCGAGTCAGGGCATCGCGGTGTCCATTCCACTTGAGGCCGCAAACTCAGGGTCCCTCTCACATAGCTAGAGCTGAGAGAAGTCTCCTCTTGAGGTGCTTGTGGTAAGGTGGTATTCCTCTGGAGTCGAAGCCAGGGACTAACCTCTCATCTCGAGCTGATTTTTGGTCCACGGAGCTCTTTCGTGTTGCTACAGTGACCTCAGGATCCCTCTAGCCTTGAAACAGTGTTCTTGGGGTTTCTCTGGAGTGCCATCAAGGAAATCAAGGCTCCTTTCATGTGTGATGTGCAAGACGGAATTGCTCTGCACGCAGTGCAGGGGAATCGGGCCTCATCTTGCGGCGAGGGGGAAGTCTTAAGGTTTTTCTCCAGTTGCGGCGGGAACCTGGGGTATATTCTCGAGTTACGACGGGGATGGCCCTTCCACACACGTGTTTGTTCAGCGACGTCAGGACTCCTGCCTAGTTGCGAGGGACAACTCGGGATTCTCCTCGAGGCTTGGGAGGGCAATTGGGACGACTCTCCAGCTGAGGCGGGAGACCAGGGGTCCCTTTCCACGTGCCACAGGAATGCTGGGACTCCTATCAAGTTTCACGAGGAGTCAGGCATCGTCTCCTTTGGAGGCACTGATCTCCGCGTACCTCTGGAGTTTTCAAAGGATGTGAGGCCTCCGGTCGTGATGAGGTGGGGAACTAGGTCTTTCTCTGTGGTCTCCACAGGGGATTCAGACATCCTTTCGTCTTGGGAGATGCAAGACGAGCCTGCATTCAAGTCACGGCAGGGATATCCGGCCTTATTTCGAGTCAGGGCATCGCGGTGGCCATTCCACTTGAGGCCGCAAGCTCAGGGTCCCTCTCACATACCTAGAGCTGAGAGAAGCCTCCTCTTGAGGTGCTTGTGGTTAGGTGGTATTCCTCTGGAGTCGAAGCCAGGGACTAACCTCTCATCTCGAGTTGATTTTTGGTCCACGGAGCTCTTTCGTGTTGCTACAGTGACCTCAGGATCCCTCTAATCTTGAAACAGTGTTCTTGGGTTTTCTCTGGAGTGCCATCAAGGAAATCAAGGCTCCTTTCATGTGTGATGTGCAAGACGGAATTGCTCTGTACGCAGTGCAGGGGAATCGGGCCTCATCTCGCGGCGAGGGGGAAGTCTCATGGTTTTTCTCCAGTTGCGGCGGGAACCTGGGGTATATTCTCGAGTTACGACGGGGATGGCCCTTCCACCCACGTGTTTGTTCAGCGACGTCAGGACTCCTGCCTAGTTGCGAGGGACAACTCGGGATTCTCCTCGAGGCTTGGCAGGGCAATTGGGACGCCTCTCCAGCTGAGGCGGGAGACCAAGGGTCCCTTTCCACGTGCCACAGGAATCCTGGGACTCCTATCAAGTTTCATGAGGAGTCAGGCATCGTTTCCTTTGGAGGCACTGATCTCCGCGTTCCTCTGGGGTTTTCAAAGGATGTGAGGCCTCCGGTCGCGATGAGATGGGAAACTAGGTCTTTCTCTGTGGTCTCCACAGGGGATTAAGACATCCTTTCGTCTTGGGAGAAGCAAGACGAGCCTGCATTCAAGTCACTGCAGGGATATCCGGCCTTATTTCAAGTCAGGGCATCGCAGTGTCCATTCCACTTGAGGCCGCAAACTCAGGGTCCCTCTCACATAGCTAGAGCTGAGAGAAGCCTCCTCTTGAGGTGCTTGTGGTAAGGTGGTATTCCTCTGGAGTCGAATCCAGGGACTAACCTCTCATCTCGAGTTGATTTTTGGTCCACGGAGCTCTTTCGTGTTGCTACAGTGACCTCAGGATCCCTCTAGCCTTGAAACAGTGTTCTTGGGGTTTCTCTGGAGTGCCATCAAGGAAATCAAGGCTCCTTTCATGTGTGATGTGCAACACGGAATTGCTCTGCACGCAGTGCAGGGGAATCGGGCCTCATCTCGCGGCGAGGGGGAAGTCTCATGGTTTTTCTCGAGTTGCGGCGGGAACCTGGGGTATATTCTCGAGTTACGACGGGGATGGCCCTTCCACCCACGTGTTTGTTCAGCGACGTCAGGACTCCTGCCTAGTTGCGAGGGACAATTCGCGATTCTCCTCGAGGCTTGGCAGGGCAATTGGGACGCCTCTCCAGCTGAGGCGGGAGACCAAGGGTCCCTTTCCACGTGCCACAGGAATCCTGGGACTCCTATCAAGTTTCACGAGGAGTCAGGCATCGTCTCCTTTGGAGGCACTGATCTCCGCGTACCTCTGGAGTTTTCAAAGGATGTGAGGCCTCCGGTCGCGATGAGGTGGGGAACTAGGTCTTTCTCTGTGGTCTCCACAGGGGATTCAGACATCCTTTCGTCTTTGGAGATGCAAGACGAGCCTGCATTCAAGTCACTGCAGGGATATCCAGCCTTATTTCGAGTCAGGGAATCGCAGTGTCCATTCCACTTGAGGCCGCAAACTCAGGGTCCCTCTCACATACCTAGAACTGATAGAAGCCTCCTCTTGAGGTGCTTGTGGTTAGGTGGTATTCCTCTTGAGTCGAAGCCAGGGACTAACCTCTCATCTCGAGTTGATTTTTGGTCCACGGAGCTCTTTCGTGTTGCTACAGTGACCTCAGGATCCCTCTAGCCTTGAAACAGTGTTCTTGGGGTTTCTCTGGAGTGCCATCAAGGAAATCAAGGCTCCTTTCATGTGTGATGTGCAAGACGGAATTGCTCTGCACGCAGTGCAGGGGAATCGGGCCTCATCTCGCGGCGAGGGGGAAGTCTCATGGTTTTTCTCGAGTTGCGGCGGGAACCTGGGGTATATTCTCGAGTTACGACGGGGATGGCCCTGCCACACACGTGTTTATTCAGCGACGTCAGGACTCCTGCCTAGTTGCGAGGGACAACTCGCGATTATCCTCGAGGCTTGGCAGGGCAATTGGGACGCCTCTCCAGCTGAGGCGGGAGACCAAGGGTCCCTTTCCACGTGCCACAGGAATGCTGGGACTCCTATCAAGTTTCACGAGGAGTCAGGCATCGTCTCCTTTGGAGGCACTGATCTCCGCGTACCTCTGGGGTTTTCAAAGGATGTGAGGCCTCCGGTCGCGATGAGATGGGAAACTAGGTCTGTCTCTGTGGTGTCCACAGGGGATTCAGACATCCTTTCGTTTTGGGAGATGCAAGACGAGCCTGCATTCAAGTCACTGCAGGGATATCCGGCCTTATTTCGAGTCAGGGCATCGCGGTGTCCATTCCACTTGAGGCCGCAAACTCAGGGTCCCTCTCACATACCTAGAGCTGATAGAAGCCTCCTCTTGAGGTGCTTGTGGTTAGGTGGTATTCCTCTGGAGTCGAAGCCAGGGACTAACCTCTCATCTCGAGTTGATTTTTGGTCCACGGAGCTCTTTCGTGTTGCTACAGTGACCTCAGGATCCCTCTAGCCTTGAAACAGTGTTCTTGGGGTTTCTCTGGAGTGCCATCAAGGAAATCAAGGCTCCTTTCATGTGTGATGTGCAAGACTGAATTGCTCTGCACGCAGTGCAGGGAAATCGGGCCTCATCTCACGGATAGGGGGAAGTCTCATGGTTTTTCTCGAGTTGCGGCGGGAACCTGGGGTATATTCTCGAGTTACGACGGGGATGGCCCTTCCACACACGTGTTTATTCAGCGACGGCAGGACTCCTGCCTAGTTGCGAGGGACAACTCGGGATTCTCCTCGAGGCTTGGCAGGGCAATTGGGACGCCTCTCCAGCTGAGGCGGGAGACCAAGGGTCTCTTTCCACGTGCCACAGGAATCCTGGGACTCCTATCAAGTTTCACGAGGAGTCAGGCATCGTCTCCTTTGGAGGCACTGATATCCGCGTACCTCTGGAATTTTCAAAGGATGTGAGCTCTCCGGTCGCGATGAGGTGGGGAACTAGGTCTTTCTCTGTGGTCTCCACAGACGATTCAGACATCCTTCCGTTTTGGGAGATGCAAGACGAGCCTGCATTCAAGTCACTGCAGGGATATCCGGCCTTATTTCGAGTCAGGGCATCGCGGTGTCCATTCCACTTGAGGCCGCAAACTCAGGGTCCCTCTCACATACCTAGAGCTGAGAGAAGCCTCCTCTTGAGGTGCTTGTGGTAAGGTGGTATTCCTCTGGAGTCGAAGCCTGGGACTAATCTCTCATCTCGAGTTGATTTGTGGTCCACGGAGCTCTTTCCTGTTGCTACAGTGACCTCAGGATCCCTCTAGCCTTGAAACAGTGTTCTTGGGGTTTCTCTGGAGTGCCACCATGGAAATCAAGGCTCCTTTCATGTGTGATGTGCAACACGGAATTGCTCTGCACGCAGTGCAGGGGAATCAGGCCTCATCTCGCGGCGAGGGGGAAGTCTCATGGTTTTTCTCGAGTTGCGGCGGGAACCTGGGGTATATTCTCGAGTTACGACAGGGATGGCCCTTCCACACACGTGTTTCTTCAGCGACATCAGTACTCCTGGCTAGTTGTGAGGGACAACTCGGGATTCTCCTCGAGGCTTGGGAGGGCAATTGGGACGACTCTCCAGCTGAGGCGGGAGACCAAGGGTCCCTTTCCACGTGCCACAGGAATCCTGGGACTCCTATCAAGTTTCACGAGGAGTCAGGCATCGTCTCCTTTGGAGGCACTGATCTCCGCGTACCTCTGGAGTTTTCAAAGGATGTGAGGCCTCCGGTCGCGATGAGGTGGGGAACTAGGTCTTTCTCTGTGGTCTCCACAGGGGATTCAGACATCCTTTCGTCTTGGGAGATGCAAGACGAGCCTGCATTCAAGTCACTGCAGGGATATCCAGCCTTATTTCGAGTCAGGGCATCGCGGTGTCCATTCCACTTGAGGCCGCAAACTCAGGGTCCCTCTCACATAGCTAGAGCTGATAGAAGCCTCCTCTTGAGGTGCTTGTGGTAAGGTGGTATTCCTCTGGAGTCGAAGCCAGGGGCTATCCTCTCATCTCGAGTTGATTTTTGGTCCACTGAGCTCTTTCGTGTTGCTACAGTGACCTCAGGATCCCTCTAGCCTTGAAACAGTGTTCTTGGGGTTTCTCTGGAGTGCCATCAAGGAAATCAAGGCTCCTTTCATGTGTGATGTGCAACACGGAATTGCTCTGCACGCAGTGCAGGGGAATCGGGCCTCATCTCGCGGCGAGGGGGAAGTCTCCTGGTTTTTCTCGAGTTGCGGAGGGAACCTGGGGTATATTCTCGAGTTATGACGGGGATGGCCCTTCCACCCACGTGTTTGTTCAGCGACGTCAGGACTCCTGCCTAGTTGCGAGGGACAACTCGCGATTCTCCTCGAGGCTTGGCAGGGCAATTGGGACGCCTCTCCAGCTGAGGCGGGAGACCAAGGGTCCCTTTCCACGTGCCACAGGAATGCTGGGACTCCTATCAAGTTTCACGAGGAGTCAGGCATCGTCTCCTTTGGAGGCACTGATCTCCGCGTACCTCTGGAGTTTTCAAAGGATGTGAGGCCTCCGGTCGCGATGAGGTGGGGAACTAGGTCTTTCTCTGTGGTCTCCACAGGGGATTCAGACATCCTTTCGTCTTGGGAGATGCAAGACGAGCCTGCATTCAAGTCACTGCAGGGATATCCGGCCTTATTTCGAGTCAGGGCATCGCGGTGGCCATTCCACTTGAGGCCGCAAACTCAGGGTCCCTCTCACATACCTAGAGCTGAGAGAAGCCTCCTCTTGAGGTGCTTGTGGTTAGGTGGTATTCCTCTGGAGTCGAAGCCAGGGACTAACCTCTCATCTCGAGTTGATTTTTGGTCCACGGAGCTCTTTCGTGTTGCTACAGTGACCTCAGGATCCCTCTAACCTTGAAACAGTGTTCTTGGGTTTTCTCTGGAGTGCCATCAAGGAAATCAAGGCTCCTTTCATGTGTGATGTGCAAGACGGAATTGCTCTGCACGCAGTGCAGGGGAATCGGGCCTCATCTCGCGGCGAGGGGGAAGTCTCATGGTTTTTCTCCAGTTGCGGCGGGAACCTGGGGTATATTCTCGAGTTACGACGGGGATGGCCCTTCCACCCACGTGTTTGTTCAGCGACGTCAGGACTCCTGCCTAGTTGCGAGGGACAACTCGGGATTCTCCTCGAGGCTTGGCAGGGCAATTGGGACGCCTCTCCAGCTGAGGCGGGAGACCAAGGGTCCCTTTCCACGTGCCACAGGAATCCTGGGACTCCTATCAAATTTCATGAGGAGTCAGGCATCGTTTCCTTTGGAGGCACTGATCTCCGCGTTCCCCTGGGTTTTTCAAAGGATGTGAGGCCTCCGGTCGCGATGAGATGGGAAACTAGGTCTTTCTCTGTGGTCTCCACAGGGGATTCAGACATCCTTTCGTCTTGGGAGAAGCAAGACGAGCCTGCATTCAAGTCACTGCAGGGATATCCGGCCTTATTTCAAGTCAGGGCATCGCAGTGTCCATTCCACTTGAGGCCGCAAACTCAGGGTCCCTCTCACATAGCTAGAGCTGAGAGAAGCCTCCTCTTGAGGTGCTTGTGGTAAGGTGGTATTCCTCTGGAGTCGAATCCAGGGACTAACCTCTCATCTCGAGTTGATTTTTGGTCCACGGAGCTCTTTCGTGTTGCTACAGTGACCTCAGGATCCCTCTAGCCTTGAAACAGTGTTCTTGGGGTTTCTCTGGAGTGCCATCAAGGAAATCAAGGCTCCTTTCATGTGTGATGTGCAACACGGAATTGCTCTGCACGCAGTGCAGGGGAATCGGGCCTCATCTCGCGGCGAGGGGGAAGTCTCATGGTTTTTCTCGAGTTGCGGCGGGAACCTGGGGTATATTCTCGAGTTACGACGGGGATGGCCCTTCCACCCACGTGTTTGTTCAGCGACGTCAGGACTCCTGCCTAGTTGCGAGGGACAACTCGCGATTCTCCTCGAGGCTTGGCAGGGCAATTGGGACGCCTCTCCAGCTGAGGCGGGAGACCAAGTGTCCCTTTCCACGTGCCACAGGAATCCTGGGACTCCTATCAAGTTTCACGAGGAGTCAGGCATCGTCTCCTTTGGAGGCACTGATCTCCGCGTACCTCTGGAGTTTTCAAAGGATGTGAGGCCTCCGGTCGCGATGAGGTGGGGAACTAGGTCTTTCTCTGTGGTCTCCACAGGGGATTCAGACATCCTTTCGTCTTGGGAGATGCAAGACGAGCCTGCATTCAAGTCACTGCAGGGATATCCGGCCTTATTTCGAGTCAGGGAATCGCAGTGTCCATTCCACTTGAGGCCGCAAACTCAGGGTCCCTCTCACATACCTAGAACTGATAGAAGCCTCCTCTTGAGGTGCTTGTGGTTAGGTGGTATTCCTCTGGAGTCGAAGCCAGGGACTAACCTCTCATCTCGAGTTGATTTTTGGTCCACGGAGCTCTTTCGTGTTGCTACAGTGACCTCAGGATCCCTCTAGCCTTGAAACAGTGTTCTTGGGGTTTCTCTGGAGTGCCATCAAGGAAATTAAGGCTCCTTTCATGTGTGATGTGCAACACGAAAATGCTCTACACGCAGTGCAGGGGAATCGGGCCTCATCTCCCGGCGAGGGGGAAGTCTCATGGTTCTTCTCGAGTTGCGGCGGGAACCTGGGGTATATTCTCGAGTTACGACGGGGATGGCCCTGCCACACACGTGTTTATTCAGCGACGTCAGGACTCCTGCCTAGTTGCGAGGGACAACTCGCGATTATCCTCGAGGCTTGGCAGGGCAATTGGGACGCCTCTCCAGCTGAGGCGGGAGACCAAGGGTCCCTTTCCACGTGCCACAGGAATGCTGGGACTCCTATCAAGTTTCACGAGGAGTCAGGCATCGTCTCCTTTGGAGGCACTGATCTCCGCGTACCTCTGGGGTTTTCAAAGGATGTGAGGCCTCCGGTCGCGATGAGATGGGAAACTAGGTCTGTCTCTGTGGTGTCCACAGGGGATTCAGACATCCTTTCGTTTTGGGAGATGCAAGACGAGCCTGCATTCAAGTCACTGCAGGGATATCCGGCCTTATTTCGAGTCAGGGCATCGCGGTGTCCATTCCACTTGAGGCCGCAAACTCAGGGTCCCTCTCACATACCTAGAGCTGATAGAAGCCTCCTCTTGAGGTGCTTGTGGTTAGGTGGTATTCCTCTGGAGTCGAAGCCAGGGACTAACCTCTCATCTCGAGTTGATTTTTGGTCCACGGAGCTCTTTCGTGTTGCTACAGTGACCTCAGGATCCCTGTAGCCTTGAAGCAGTGTTCTTGGGGTTTCTCTGGAGTGCCATCAAGGAAATCAAGGCTCCTTTCATGTGTGATGTGCAAGACTGAATTGCTCTGCACGCAGTGCAGGGAAATCGGGCCTCATCTCACGGATAGGGGGAAGTCTCATGGTTTTTCTCGAGTTGCGGCGGGAACCTGGGGTATATTCTCGAGTTACGACGGGGATGGCCCTTCCACACACGTGTTTATTCAGCGACGGCAGGACTCCTGCCTAGTTGCGAGGGACAACTCGGGATTCTCCTCGAGGCTTGGCAGGGCAATTGGGACGCCTCTCCAGCTGAGGCGGGAGACCAAGGGTCTCTTTCCACGTGCCACAGGAATCCTGGGACTCCTATCAAGTTTCACGAGGAGTCAGGCATCGTCTCCTTTGGAGGCACTGATATCCGCGTACCTCTGGAATTTTCAAAGGATGTGAGCTCTCCGGTCGCGATGAGGTGGGGAACTAGGTCTTTCTCTGTGGTCTCCACAGACGATTCAGACATCCTTCCGTTTTGGGAGATGCAAGACGAGCCTGCATTCAAGTCACTGCAGGGATATCCGGCCTTATTTCGAGTCAGGGCATCGCGGTGTCCATTCCACTTGAGGCCGCAAACTCAGGGTCCCTCTCACATACCTAGAGCTGAGAGAAGCCTCCTCTTGAGGTGCTTGTGGTAAGGTGGTATTCCTCTGGAGTCGAAGCCTGGGACTAATCTCTCATCTCGAGTTGATTTGTGGTCCACGGAGCTCTTTCCTGTTGCTACAGTGACCTCAGGATCCCTCTAGCCTTGAAAAAGTGTTCTTGGGGTTTCTCTGGAGTGCCACCATGGAAATCAAGGCTCCTTTCATGTGTGATGTGCAACACGGAATTGCTCTGCACGCAGTGCAGGGGAATCAGGCCTCATCTCGCGGCGAGGGGGAAGTCTCATGGTTTTTCTCGAGTTGCGGCGGGAACCTGGGGTATATTCTCGAGTTACGACAGGGATGGCCCTTCCACACACGTGTTTCTTCAGCGACATCAGTACTCCTGGCTAGTTGTGAGGGACAACTCGGGATTCTCCTCGAGGCTTGGGAGGGCAATTGGGACGACTCTCCAGCTGAGGCGGGAGACCAAGGGTCCCTTTCCACGTGCCACAGGAATCCTGGGACTCCTATCAAGTTTCACGAGGAGTCAGGCATCGTCTCCTTTGGAGGCACTGATCTCCGCGTACCTCTGGAGTTTTCAAAGGATGTGAGGCCTCCGGTCGCGATGAGGTGGGGAACTAGGTCTTTCTCTGTGGTCTCCACAGGGGATTCAGACATCCTTTCGTCTTGGGAGATGCAAGACGAGCCTGCATTCAAGTCACTGCAGGGATATCCAGCCTTATTTCGAGTCAGGGCATCGCGGTGTCCATTCCACTTGAGGCCGCAAACTCAGGGTCCCTCTCACATAGCTAGAGCTGATAGAAGCCTCCTCTTGAGGTGCTTGTGGTAAGGTGGTATTCCTCTGGAGTCGAAGCCAGGGGCTATCCTCTCATCTCGAGTTGATTTTTGGTCCACTGAGCTCTTTCGTGTTGCTACAGTGACCTCAGGATCCCTCTAGCCTTGAAACAGTGTTCTTGGGGTTTCTCTGGAGTGCCATCAAGGAAATCAAGGCTCCTTTCATGTGTGATGTGCAACACGGAATTGCTCTGCACGCAGTGCAGGGGAATCGGGCCTCATCTCGCGGCGAGGGGGAAGTCTCCTGATTTTTCTCGAGTTGCGGAGGGAACCTGGGGTATATTCTCGAGTTATGACGGGGATGGCCCTTCCACCCACGTGTTTGTTCAGCGACGTCAGGACTCCTGCCTAGTTGCGAGGGACAACTCGCGATTCTCCTCGAGGCTTGGCAGGGCAATTGGGACGCCTCTCCAGCTGAGGCGGGAGACCAAGGGTCCCTTTCCACGTGCCACAGGAATCCTGGGACTCCTATCAAGTTTCACGAGGAGTCAGGCATCGTCTCCTTTGGAGGCACTGATCTCCGCGTACCTCTGGAGTTTTCAAAGGATGTGAGGCCTCCGGTCGCGATGAGGTGGGGAACTAGGTCTTTCTCTGTGGTCTCCACAGGGGATTCAGACATCCTTTCGTCTTGGGAGATGCAAGACGAGCCTGCATTCAAGTCACTGCAGGGATATCCAGCCTTATTTCGAGTCAGGGCATCGCGGTGTCCATTCCACTTGAGGCCGCAAACTCAGGGTCCCTCTCACATACCTAGAACTGATAGAAGCCTCCTCTTGAGGTGCTTGTGGTTAGGTGGTATTCCTCTGGAGTCGAAGCCAGGGACTATCCTCTCATCTCGAGTTGATTTTTGGTCCACGGAGCTCTTTCGTGTTGCTACAGTGACCTCAGGATCCCTCTAGCCTTGAAACAGTGTTCTTGGGGTTTCTCTGGAGTGCCATCAAGGAAATCAAGGCTCCTTTCATGTGTAATGTGCAAGACGGAATTGCTCTGCACGCAGTGCAGGGGAATCGGGCCTCATCTCACGGAGAGGGGGAAGTCCCATGGTTTTTCTCGAGTTGCGGCGGGAACCTGGGGTATATTCTCGAGTTACGACGGGGATGGCCCTTCCACACACGTGTTTATTCAGCGACGGCAGGACTCCTGCCTAGTTGCGAGGGACAACTCGGGATTCTCCTCGAGGCTTGGCAGGGCAATTGGGACGAATCTCCAGCTGAGGCGGGAGACCAAGGGTCCCTTTCCACGTGCCACAGGAATCCTGGGACTCCTATCAAGTTTCACGAGGAGTCAGGCATCGTCTCCTTTGGAGGCACTTATCTCCGCGTACCTCTGGGGTTTTCAAAGGATGTGAGGCCTCCGGTCGCGATGAGATGGGAAACTAGGTCTTTCTCTGTGGTCTCCACAGGGGATTCAGACATCCTTTCGTTTTGGGAGATGCAAGACGAGCCTGCATTCAAGTCACTGCAGGGATATCCGGCCTTCTTTCGAGTCCGGGCATCGTGGTGTCCATTCCACTTGAGGCCGCAAACTCAGGGTCCCTCTCACATACCTAGAGCTGAGAGAAGCCTCCTCTTGAGGTGCTTGTGGTTAGGTGGTATTCCTCTGGAGTCGAAGCCAGGGACTAACCTCTCATCTCGAGTTGATTTTTGGTCCACGGAGCTCTTTCGTGTTGCTACAGTGACCTCAGGATCCCTCTAGCCTTGAAACAGTGTTCTTGGGTTTTCTCTGGAGTGCCATCAAGAAAATCAAGGCTCCTTTCATGTGTGATGTGCAACACGGAATTGCTCTACACGCAGTGCAGGGGAATCGGGCCTCATCTCGCGGCGAGGGGGAAGTCTCATGGTTTTTCTCCAGTTGCGGCAGGAACCTGGGTATATTCTCGAGTTACGACGGGGATGGCCCTTCCACCCACGTGTTTGTTCAGCGACGTCAGGACTCCTGCCTAGTTGCGAGGGACAACTCGGGATTCTCCTCGAGGCTTGGCAGGGCAATTGGGACGCCTCTCCAGCTGAGGCGGGAGACCAAGAGTCCCTTTCCACGTGCCACAGGAATCCTGGGACTCCTATCAAGTTTCATGAGGAGTCAGGCATCGTTTCCTTTGGAGGCACTGATCTCCGTGTTCCTCTGGGGTTTTCAAAGGATGTGAGGCCTCCGGTCGCGATGAGATGGGAAACTAGGTCTTTCTCTGTGGTCTCCACAGGGGATTCAGAAATCCTTTCGTCTTGGGAGATGCAAGACGAGCCTGCATTCAAGTCACTGCAGGGATATCCGGCCTTATTTCGAGTCAGGGCATCGCGGTGTCCATTCCACTTAAGGCCGCAAACTCAGGGTCCCTCTCACATAGCTAGAGCTGATAGAAGCCTCCTTTTGAGGTGCTTGTGGTAAGGTGGTATTCCTCTGGAGTCGAAGCCAGGGGTTAACCTCTCATCTCGAGTTGATTTTTGGTCCACGGAGCTCTTTCGTGTTGCTAGAGTGACCTCAGGATCCCTCTAGCCTTGAAACAGTGTTCTTGGGGTTTCTCTGGAGTGCCATCAAGGAAATCAAGGCTCCTTTCATGTGTGATGTGCAAGACGGAATTGCTCTGCACGCAGTGCAGGGGAATCGGGCCTCATCTCGTGGCGAGGGGGAAGTCTCATGGTTTTTCTCGAGTTGCGGCGGGAACCTGGGGTATATTCTCGAGTTACGACGGGGATGGCCCTTCCACCCACGTGTTTGTTCAGTGACGTCAGGACTCCTGCCTAGTTGCGAGGGACAACTCGCGATTCTCCTCGAGGCTTGGCAGGGCAATTGGGACGCCTCTCCAGCTGAGGCGGGAGACCAAGGGTCCCTTTCCACGTGCCACAGGAATCCTGGGACTCCTATCAAGTTTCACGAGGAGTCAGGCATCGTCTCCTATGGAGGCACTGATCTCCGCGTACCTCTGGAGTTTTCAAAGGATGTGAGGCCTCCGGTCGCGATGAGGTGGGGAACTAGGTCTTTCTCTGTGGTCTCCACAGGGGATTCAGACATCCTTTCGTCTTGGGAGATGCAAGACGAGCCTGCATTCAAGTCACTGTAGGGATATCCAGCCTTATTTCGAGTCAGGGCATCGCAGTGTCCATTCCACTTGAGGCCGCAAACTCAGGGTCCCTCTCACATACCTAGAACTGATAGAAGCCTCCTCTTGAGATGCTTGTGGTTAGGTGGTATTCCTCTGGAGTCGAAGCCTGGGACTAACCTCTCATCTCGAGTTGATTTTTGGTCCACGGAGCTCTTTCGTGTTGCTACAGTGACCTCAGGATCCTTCTAGCCTTGAAACAGTGTTCTTGGGGTTTCTCTGGAGTGCCATCAAGGAAATCAAGGCTCCTTTCATGTGTGATGTGCAAGACGGAATTGCTCTGCATGCAGTGCAGGGGAATCGGGCCTCATCTCACGGAGAGGGGGAAGTCCCATGGTTTTTCTCGAGTTGCGGCGGGAACCTGGGGTATATTCTCGAGTTACGACGGGGATGGCCCTTCCACCCACGTGTTTGTTCAGTGAGGTCAGGACTCCTGCCTAGTTGCGAGGGACAACTCGCGATTCTCCTCGAGGCTTGGCAGCGCAATTGGGACGCCTCTCCAGCTGAGGCGGGAGACCAAGGGTCCCTTTCCACGTGCCACAGGAATCCTGGGACTCCTATCAAGTTTCACGAGGAGTCAGGCATCGTCTCCTTTGGAGGCACTGATCTCCGCGTACCTCTGGAGTTTTCAAAGGATGTGAGGCCTCCGGTCGCGATGAGGTGGGGAACTAGGTCTTTCTCTGTGGTCTCCACAGGGGATTCAGACATCCTTTCGTCTTGGGAGATGCAAGACGAGCCTGCATTCAAGTCACTGCAGGGATATCCAGCCTTATTTCGAGTCAGGGCATCGCGGTGTCCATTCCACTTGAGGCCGCAAACTCAGGGTCCCTCTCACATACCTAGAGCTGATAGAAGCCTCCTCTTGAGGTGCTTGTGGTAAGGTGGTATTCCTCTGGAGTCGAAGCTTGGGACTAACCTCTCATCTCGAGTTGATTTTTGGTCCACGGAGCTCTTTCATGTTGCTACAGTGACCTCAGGATCCCTCTAGCCTTGAAACAGTGTTCTTGGGGTTTCTCTGGAGTGCCATCAAGGAAATCAAGGCTCCTTTCATGTGTGATGTGCAACAGAGAATTGCTCTGCACGCAGTGCAGGGGAATCGGGCCTCATCTCACGGAGAGGGGGAAGTCTCATGGTTTTTCTCGAGTTGCGGCGGGAACCTGGGGTATATTCTCGAGTTACGACGGGGATGGCCCTTCCACACACGTGTTTATTCAGCGACGGCAGGACTCCTGCCTAGTTGCTAGGGACAACTCGGGATTCTCCTCGAGGCTTGGCAGGGCAATTGGGACGCCTCTCCAGCTGAGGCGGGAGACCAAGGGTCCCTTTCCACGTGCCACAGAAATCCTGGGACTCCTATCAAGTTTCACGAGGAGTCAGGAATCGTCTCCTTTGGAGGCACTGATCTCCGCGTACCTCTGGGGTTTTCAAAGGATTTGAGGCCTCCGGTCGCGATGAGATGGGGAACTAGGTCTTTCTCTGTGGTCTCCACAAGGGATATAGACATCCTTTCGTTTTGGGAGATGCAAGACGAGCCTGCATTCAAGTCACTGCAGGGATATCCGGCCTTATTTCGAGTCAGGGCATCGCGGTGTCCATTCCACTTGAGGCCGCAAACTCAGGGTCCCTCTCACATAGCTAGAGCTGAGAGAAGCCTCCTCTTGAGGTGCTTGTGGTAAGGTGGTATTCCTCTGGAGTCGAAGCCAGGGACTAACCTCTCATCTTGAGTTGATTTTTGGTCCACGGAGCTCTTTCGTGTTGCTACAGTGACCTCAGGATCCCTCTAGCCTTGAAACAGTGTTCTTGGGGTTTCTCTGGAGTGCCATCAAGGAAATCAAGGCTCCTTTCATGTGTGATGTGCAACACGGAATTGCTCTGCACGCAGTGCAGGGGAATCGGGCCTCATCTCGCGGTGAGGGGGAAGTCTCATGGTTTTTCTCGAGTTGCGGCGGGAACCTGGGGTATATTCTCGAGTTACGACGGGGATGGCCCTTCCACCCACGTGTTTGTTCAGTGACGTCAGGACTCCTGCCTAGTTGCGAGGGACAACTCGCGATTCTCCTCGAGGCTTGGCAGGGCACTTGGGACGCCTCTCCAGCTGAGGCGGGAGACCAAGGGTCCCTTTCCACGTGCCACAGGAATCCTGGGACTCCTATCAAGTTTCACGAGGAGTCAGGCATCGTCTCCTTTGGAGGCACTGATCTCCGCGTACCTCTGGAGTTTTCAAAGGATGTGAGGCCTCCGGTCGCGATGAGGTGGGGAACTAGGTCTTTCTCTGTGGTCTCCACAGGGGATTCAGACATCCTTTCGTCTTGGGAGATGCAAGACGAGCCTGCATTCAAGTCACTGCAGGGATATCCAGCCTTATTTCGAGTCAGGGCATCGCGGTGTCCATTCCACTTGAGGCCGCAAACTCAGGGTCCCTCTCACATACCTAGAGCTGATAGAAGCCTCCTCTTGAGGTGCTTGTGGTTAGGTGGTATTCCTCTGGAGTCGAAGCCAGGGACTATCCTCTCATCTCGAGTTGATTTTTGGTCCACGGAGCTCTTTCGTGTTGCTACAGTGACCTCAGGATCCCTCTAGCCTTGAAACAGTGTTCTTGGGGTTTCTCTGGAGTGCCATCAAGGAAATCAAGGCTCCTTTCATGTGTGATGTGCAAGACGGAATTGCTCTGCACGCAGTGCAGGGGAATCGGGCCTCATCTCACGGAGAGGGGAAGTCCCATGGTTTTTCTCGAGTTGCGGCGGGAACCTGGGGTATATTCTCGAGTTACGACGGGGATGGCCCTTCCACACACGTGTTTATTCAGCGACGGCAGGACTCCTGCCTAGTTGCGAGGGACAACTCGGGATTCTCCTCGAGGCTTGGCAGGGCAATTGGGACGAATCTCCAGCTGAGGCGGGAGACCAAGGGTCCCTTTCCACGTGCCACAGGAATGCTGGGACTCCTATCAAGTTTCACGAGGAGTCAGGCATCGTCTCCTTTGGAGGCACTGATCTCCGCGTACCTCTGGGGTTTTCAAAGGATGTGAGGCCTCCGGTCGCGATGAGATGGGAAACTAGGTCTTTCTCTGTGGTCTCCACAGGGGATTCAGACATCCTTTCGTCTTGGGAGATGCAAGACGAGCCTGCATTCAAGTCACTGTAGGGATATCCAGCCTTATTTCGAGTCAGGGCATCGCAGTGTCCATTCCACTTGAGGCCGCAAACTCAGGGTCCCTCTCACATACCTAGAACTGATAGAAGCCTCCTCTTGAGATGCTTGTGGTTAGGTGGTATTCCTCTGGAGTCGAAGCCTGGGACTAACCTCTCATCTCGAGTTGATTTTTGGTCCACGGAGCTCTTTCGTGTTGCTACAGTGACCTCAGGATCCCTCTAGCCTTGAAACAGTGTTCTTGGGGTTTCTCTGGAGTGCCATCAAGGAAATCAAGGCTCCTTTCATGTGTGATGTGCAAGACGGAATTGCTCTGCATGCAGTGCAGGGGAATCGGGCCTCATCTCACGGAGAGGGGGAAGTCCCATGGTTTTTCTCGAGTTGCGGCGGGAACCTGGGGTATATTCTCGAGTTACGACGGGGATGGCCCTTCCACCCACGTGTTTGTTCAGTGAGGTCAGGACTCCTGCCTAGTTGCGAGGGACAACTCGCGATTCTCCTCGAGGCTTGGCAGCGCAATTGGGACGCCTCTCCAGCTGAGGCGGGAGACCAAGGGTCCCTTTCCACGTGCCACAGGAATCCTGGGACTCCTATCAAGTTTCACGAGGAGTCAGGCATCGTCTCCTTTGGCGGCACTGATCTCCGCGTACCTCTGGAGTTTTCAAAGGATGTGAGGCCTCCGGTCGCGATGAGGTGGGGAACTAGGTCTTTCTCTGTGGTCTCCACAGGGGATTCAGACATCCTTTCGTCTTGGGAGATGCAAGACGAGCCTGCATTCAAGTCACTGCAGGGATATCCGGCCTTATTTCGAGTCAGGGCATCGCGGTGTCCATTCCACTTGAGGCCGCAAACTCAGGGTCCCTCTCACATACCTAGAGCTGATAGAAGCCTCCTCTTGAGGTGCTTGTGGTAAGGTGGTATTCCTCTGGAGTCGAAGCCAGGGACTAACCTCTCATCTTGAGTTGATTTTTGGTCCACGGAGCTCTTTCGTGTTGCTACAGTGACCTCAGGATCCCTCTAGCCTTGAAACAGAGTTCTTGGGGTTTCTCTGGAGTGCCATCAAGGAAATCAAGGCTCCTTTCATGTGTGATGTGCAAGACGGAATTGCTCTGCACGCAGTGCAGGGGAATCGGGCCTCATCTCACGGATATGGGGAAGTCCCATGGTTTTTCTAGAGTTGCGGCGGGAACCTGGGGTATATTCTCGAGTTACGACGGGGATGGCCCTTCCACACACGTGTTTATTCAGCGACGGCAGGACTCCTGCCTAGTTGCTAGGGACAACTCGGGATTCTCCTCGAGTCTTGGCAGGGCAATTGGGACGAATCTCCAGCTGAGGCGGGAGACCAAGGCTCCCTTTCCACGTGCCACAGGAATCCTGGGACTCCTATCAAGTTTCACGAGGAGTCAGGCATCGTCTCCTTTGGAGGCACTGATCTCCGCGTACCTCTGGGGTTTTCAAAGGATGTGAGGCCTCCGGTCGCGATGAGGTGGGAAACTAGGTCTTTCTCTGTGGTCTCCACAGGGTATTCAGACATCCTTTCGTCTTGGGAGATGCAAGACGAGCCTGCATTCAAGTCACTGCAGGGATATCCGGCCTTATTTCGAGTCAGGGCATCGCGGTGGCCATTCCACTTGAGGCCGCAAACTCAGGGTCCCTCTCACATACCTAGAGCTGAGAGAAGCCTCCTCTTGAGGTGCTTGTGGTAAGGTGGTATTCCTCTGGAGTCGAAGCCAGGGACTAACCTCTCATCTCGAGTTGATTTTTGGTCCACGGAGCTCTTTCGTGTTGCTACAGTGACCTCAGGATCCCTCTAGCCTTGAAACAGTGTTCTTGGGGTTTCTCTGGAGTGCCATCAAGGAAATCAAGGCTCCTTTCATGTGTGATGTGCAAGACGGAATTTCTCTGCACGCAGTGCAGGGGAATCGGGCCTAATCTCGCGGCGAGGGGGAAGTCTCATGGTTTTTCTCGAGTTGCGGCGGGAACCTGGGGTATATTCTCCAGTTACGATGGGGATGGCCCTTCCACCCACGTGTTTGTTCAGTGAGGTCAGGACTCCTGCCTAGTTGCGAGGGACAACTCGCGATTCTCCTCGAGGCTTGGCAGCGCAATTGGGACGCCTCTCCAGCTGAGGCGGGAGACCAAGGGTCCCTTTCCACGTGCCACAGGAATCCTGGGACTCCTATCAAGTTTCACGAGGAGTCAGGCATCGTCTCCTTTGGAGGCACTGATCTCCGCGTACCTCTGGAGTTTTCAAAGGATGTGAGGCCTCCGGTCGCGATGAGGTGGGGAACTAGGTCTTTCTCTGTGGTCTCCACAGGGGATTCAGACATCCTTTCGTCTTGGGAGATGCAAGACGAGCCTGCATTCAAGTCACTGCAGGGATATCCAGCCTTATTTCGAGTCAGGGCATCGCGGTGTCCATTCCACTTGAGGCCGCAAACTCAGGGTCCCTCTCACATACCTAGAGCTGATAGAAGCCTCCTCTTGAGGTGCTTGTGGTAAGGTGGTATTCCTCTGGAGTCGAAGCTTGGGACTAACCTCTCATCTCGAGTTGATTTTTGGTCCACGGAGCTCTTTCATGTTGCTACAGTGACCTCAGGATCCCTCTAGCCTTGAAACAGTGTTCTTGGGGTTTCTCTGGAGTGCCATCAAGGAAATCAAGGCTCCTTTCATGTGTGATGTGCAACAGAGAATTGCTCTGCACGCAGTGCAGGGGAATCGGGCCTCATCTCACGGAGAGGGGGAAGTCTCATGGTTTTTCTCGAGTTGCGGCGGGAACCTGGGGTATATTCTCGAGTTACGACGGGGATGGCCCTTCCACACACGTGTTTATTCAGCGACGGCAGGACTCCTGCCTAGTTGCTAGGGACAACTCGGGATTCTCCTCGAGGCTTGGCAGGGCAATTGGGACGCCTCTCCAGCTGAGGCGGGAGACCAAGGGTCCCTTTCCACGTGCCACAGAAATCCTGGGACTCCTATCAAGTTTCACGAGGAGTCAGGAATCGTCTCCTTTGGAGGCACTGATCTCCGCGTACCTCTGGGGTTTTCAAAGGATTTGAGGCCTCCGGTCGCGATGAGATGGGGAACTAGGTCTTTCTCTGTGGTCTCCACAAGGGATATAGACATCCTTTCGTTTTGGGAGATGCAAGACGAGCCTGCATTCAAGTCACTGCAGGGATATCCGGCCTTATTTCGAGTCAGGGCATCGCGGTGTCCATTCCACTTGAGGCCGCAAACTCAGGGTCCCTCTCACATAGCTAGAGCTGAGAGAAGCCTCCTCTTGAGGTGCTTGTGGTAAGGTGGTATTCCTCTGGAGTCGAAGCCAGGGACTAACCTCTCATCTTGAGTTGATTTTTGGTCCACGGAGCTCTTTCGTGTTGCTACAGTGACCTCAGGATCCCTCTAGCCTTGAAACAGTGTTCTTGGGGTTTCTCTGGAGTGCCATCAAGGAAATCAAGGCTCCTTTCATGTGTGATGTGCAACACGGAATTGCTCAGCACGCAGTGCAGGGGAATCGGGCCTCATCTCGCGGTGAGGGGGAAGTCTCATGGTTTTTCTCGAGTTGCGGCGGGAACCTGGGGTATATTCTCGAGTTACGACGGGGATGGCCCTTCCACCCACGTGTTTGTTCAGTGACGTCAGGACTCCTGCCTAGTTGCGAGGGACAACTCGCGATTCTCCTCGAGGCTTGGCAGGGCACTTGGGACGCCTCTCCAGCTGAGGCGGGAGACCAAGGGTCCCTTTCCACGTGCCACAGGAATCCTGGGACTCCTATCAAGTTTCACGAGGAGTCAGGCATCGTCTCCTTTGGAGGCACTGATCTCCGCGTACCTCTGGAGTTTTCAAAGGATGTGAGGCCTCCGGTCGCGATGAGGTGGGGAACTAGGTCTTTCTCTGTGGTCTCCACAGGGGATTCAGACATCCTTTCGTCTTGGGAGATGCAAGACGAGCCTGCATTCAAGTCACTGCAGGGATATCCAGCCTTATTTCGAGTCAGGGCATCGCGGTGTCCATTCCACTTGAGGCCGCAAACTCAGGGTCCCTCTCACATACCTAGAGCTGATAGAAGCCTCCTCTTGAGGTGCTTGTGGTTAGGTGGTATTCCTCTGGAGTCGAAGCCAGGGACTATCCTCTCATCTCGAGTTGATTTTTGGTCCACGGAGCTCTTTCGTGTTGCTACAGTGACCTCAGGATCCCTCTAGCCTTGAAACAGTGTTCTTGGGGTTTCTCTGGAGTGCCATCAAGGAAATCAAGGCTCCTTTCATGTGTGATGTGCAAGACGGAATTGCTCTGCACGCAGTGCAGGGGAATCGGGCCTCATCTCACGGAGAGGGGAAGTCCCATGGTTTTTCTCGAGTTGCGGCGGGAACCTGGGGTATATTCTCGAGTTACGACGGGGATGGCCCTTCCACACACGTGTTTATTCAGCGACGGCAGGACTCCTGCCTAGTTGCGAGGGACAACTCGGGATTCTCCTCGAGGCTTGGCAGGGCAATTGGGACGAATCTCCAGCTGAGGCGGGAGACCAAGGGTCCCTTTCCACGTGCCACAGGAATGCTGGGACTCCTATCAAGTTTCACGAGGAGTCAGGCATCGTCTCCTTTGGAGGCACTGATCTCCGCGTACCTCTGGGGTTTTCAAAGGATGTGAGGCCTCCGGTCGCGATGAGATGGGAAACTAGGTCTTTCTCTGTGGTCTCCACAGGGGATTCAGACATCCTTTCGTCTTGGGAGATGCAAGACGAGCCTGCATTCAAGTCACTGTAGGGATATCCAGCCTTATTTCGAGTCAGGGCATCGCAGTGTCCATTCCACTTGAGGCCGCAAACTCAGGGTCCCTCTCACATACCTAGAACTGATAGAAGCCTCCTCTTGAGATGCTTGTGGTTAGGTGGTATTCCTCTGGAGTCGAAGCCTGGGACTAACCTCTCATCTCGAGTTGATTTTTGGTCCACGGAGCTCTTTCGTGTTGCTACAGTGACCTCAGGATCCCTCTAGCCTTGAAACAGTGTTCTTGGGGTTTCTCTGGAGTGCCATCAAGGAAATCAAGGCTCCTTTCATGTGTGATGTGCAAGACGGAATTGCTCTGCATGCAGTGCAGGGGAATCGGGCCTCATCTCACGGAGAGGGGGAAGTCCCATGGTTTTTCTCGAGTTGCGGCGGGAACCTGGGGTATATTCTCGAGTTACGACGGGGATGGCCCTTCCACCCACGTGTTTGTTCAGTGAGGTCAGGACTCCTGCCTAGTTGCGAGGGACAACTCGCGATTCTCCTCGAGGCTTGGCAGCGCAATTGGGACGCCTCTCCAGCTGAGGCGGGAGACCAAGGGTCCCTTTCCACGTGCCACAGGAATCCTGGGACTCCTATCAAGTTTCACGAGGAGTCAGGCATCGTCTCCTTTGGAGGCACTGATCTCCGCGTACCTCTGGAGTTTTCAAAGGATGTGAGGCCTCCGGTCGCGATGAGGTGGGGAACTAGGTCTTTCTCTGTGGTCTCCACAGGGGATTCAGACATCCTTTCGTCTTGGGAGATGCAAGACGAGCCTGCATTCAAGTCACTGCAGGGATATCCGGCCTTATTTCGAGTCAGGGCATCGCGGTGTCCATTCCACTTGAGGCCGCAAACTCAGGGTCCCTCTCACATACCTAGAGCTGATAGAAGCCTCCTCTTGAGGTGCTTGTGGTAAGGTGGTATTCCTCTGGAGTCGAAGCCAGGGACTAACCTCTCATCTTGAGTTGATTTTTGGTCCACGGAGCTCTTTCGTGTTGCTACAGTGACCTCAGGATCCCTCTAGCCTTGAAACAGAGTTCTTGGGGTTTCTCTGGAGTGCCATCAAGGAAATCAAGGCTCCTTTCATGTGTGATGTGCAAGACGGAATTGCTCTGCACGCAGTGCAGGGGAATCGGGCCTCATCTCACGGATATGGGGAAGTCCCATGGTTTTTCTAGAGTTGCGGCGGGAACCTGGGGTATATTCTCGAGTTACGACGGGGATGGCCCTTCCACACACGTGTTTATTCAGCGACGGCAGGACTCCTGCCTAGTTGCTAGGGACAACTCGGGATTCTCCTCGAGTCTTGGCAGGGCAATTGGGACGAATCTCCAGCTGAGGCGGGAGACCAAGGCTCCCTTTCCACGTGCCACAGGAATCCTGGGACTCCTATCAAGTTTCACGAGGAGTCAGGCATCGTCTCCTTTGGAGGCACTGATCTCCGCGTACCTCTGGGGTTTTCAAAGGATGTGAGGCCTCCGGTCGCGATGAGGTGGGAAACTAGGTCTTTCTCTGTGGTCTCCACAGGGTATTCAGACATCCTTTCGTCTTGGGAGATGCAAGACGAGCCTGCATTCAAGTCACTGCAGGGATATCCGGCCTTATTTCGAGTCAGGGCATCGCGGTGGCCATTCCACTTGAGGCCGCAAACTCAGGGTCCCTCTCACATACCTAGAGCTGAGAGAAGCCTCCTCTTGAGGTGCTTGTGGTAAGGTGGTATTCCTCTGGAGTCGAAGCCAGGGACTAACCTCTCATCTCGAGTTGATTTTTGGTCCACGGAGCTCTTTCGTGTTGCTACAGTGACCTCAGGATCCCTCTAGCCTTGAAACAGTGTTCTTGGGGTTTCTCTGGAGTGCCATCAAGGAAATCAAGGCTCCTTTCATGTGTGATGTGCAAGACGGAATTTCTCTGCACGCAGTGCAGGGGAATCGGGCCTAATCTCGCGGCGAGGGGGAAGTCTCATGGTTTTTCTCGAGTTGCGGCGGGAACCTGGGGTATATTCTCGAGTTACGATGGGGATGGCCCTTCCACCCACGTGTTTGTTCAGTGAGGTCAGGACTCCTGCCTAGTTGCGAGGGACAACTCGCGATTCTCCTCGAGGCTTGGCAGCGCAATTGGGACGCCTCTCCAGCTGAGGCGGGAGACCAAGGGTCCCTTTCCACGTGCCACAGGAATCCTGGGACTCCTATCAAGTTTCACGAGGAGTCAGGCATCGTCTCCTTTGGAGGCACTGATCTCCGCGTACCTCTGGAGTTTTCAAAGGATGTGAGGCCTCCGGTCGCGATGAGGTGGGGAACTAGGTCTTTCTCTGTGGTCTCCACAGGGGATTCAGACATCCTTTCGTCTTGGGAGATGCAAGACGAGCCTGCATTCAAGTCACTGCAGGGATATCCAGCCTTATTTCGAGTCAGGGCATCGCGGTGTCCATTCCACTTGAGGCCGCAAACTCAGGGTCCCTCTCACATACCTAGAGCTGATAGAAGCCTCCTCTTGAGGTGCTTGTGGTTAGGTGGTATTCCTCTGGAGTCGAAGCCTGGGACTAACCTCTCATCTCGAGTTGATTTTTGGTCCACGGAGCTCTTTCGTGTTGCTACAGTGACGTCAGGATCCCTCTAGCCTTGAAACAGTGTTCTTGGGGTTTCTCTGGAGTGCCATCAAGGAAATCAAGGCTCCTTTCATGTGTGATGTGCAAGACGGAATTGCTCTGCACGCAGTGCAGGGGAATCGGGCCTCATCTCACGGAGAGGGGGAAGTCTCATGGTTTTTCTCGAGTTGCGGCGGGAACCTGGGGTATATTCTCGAGTTACGACGGGGATGGCCCTTCCACACACGTGTTTATTCAGCGACGGCAGGACTCCTGCCTAGTTGCTAGGCACAACTCGGGATTCTCCTCGAGGCTTGGCAGGGCAATTGGGACGCCTCTCCAGCTGAGGCGGGAGACCAAGGGTCCCTTTCCACGTGCCACAGAAATCCTGGGACTCCTATCAAGTTTCACGAGGAGTCAGGAATCGTCTCCTTTGGAGGCACTGATCTCCGCGTACCTCTGGGGTTTTCAAAGGATTTGAGGCCTCCGGTCGCGATGAGATGGGAAACTAGGTCTTTCTCTGTGGTCTCCACAAGGGATATAGACATCCTTTCGTTTTGGGAGATGCAAGACGAGCCTGCATTCAAGTCACTGCAGGGATATCCGGCCTTATTTCGAGTCAGGGCATCGCGGTGTCCATTCCACTTGAGGCCGCAAACTCAGGGTCCCTCTCACATAGCTAGAGCTGAGAGAAGCCTCCTCTTGAGATGCTTGTGGTAAGGTGGTATTCCTCTGGAGTCGAAGCCAGGGACTAACCTCTCATCTCGAGTTGATTTTTGGTCCACGGAGCTCTTTCGTGTTGCTACAGTGACCTCAGGATCCCTCTAGCCTTGAAACAGTGTTCTTGGGGTTTCTCTGGAGTGCCATCAAGGAAATCAAGGCTCCTTTCATGTGTGATGTGCAACACGGAATTGCTCTGCACGCAGTGCAGGGGAATCGGGCCTCATCTCGCGGTGAGGGGGAAGTCTCATGGTTTTTCTCGAGTTGCGGCGGGAACCTGGGGTATATTCTCGAGTTACGACGGGGATGGCCCTTCCACCCACGTGTTTGTTCAGTGACGTCAGGACTCCTGCCTAGTTGCGAGGGACAACTCGCGATTCTCCTCGAGGCTTGGCAGGGCAATTGGGACGCCTCTCCAGCTGAGGCGGGAGACCAAGGGTCCCTTTCCACGTGCCACAGGAATCCTGGGACTCCTATCAAGTTTCACCAGGAGTCAGGCATCGTCTCCTTTGGAGGCACTGATCTCCGCGTACCTCTGGAGTTTTCAAAGGATGTGAGGCCTCCGGTCGCGATGAGGTGGGGAACTAGGTCTTTCTCTGTGGTCTCCACAGGGGATTCAGACATCCTTTCGTCTTGGGAGATGCAAGACGAGCCTGCATTCAAGTCACTGCAGGGATATCCAGCCTTATTTCGAGTCAGGGCATCGCGGTGTCCATTCCACTTGAGGCCGCAAACTCAGGGTCCCTCTCACATACTTAGAGCTGATAGAAGCCTCCTCTTGAGGTGCTTGTGGTTAGGTGGTATTCCTCTGGAGTCGAAGCCAGGGACTAACCTCTCATCTCGTGTTGATTTTTGGTCCACGGAGCTCTTTCGTGTTGCTACAGTGACCTCAGGATCCCTCTAGCCTTGAAACAGAGTTCTTGGGGTTTCTCTGGAGTGCCATCAAGGAAATCAAGGCTCCTTTCATGTGTGATGTGCAAGACGGAATTGCTCTGCACGCAGTGCAGGGGAATCGGGCCTCATCTCACGGATATGGGGAAGTCCCATGGTTTTTCTAGAGTTGCGGCGGGAACCTGGGGTATATTCTCGAGTTACGACGGGGATGGCCCTTCCACACACGTGTTTATTCAGCGACGGCAGGACTCCTGCCTAGTTGCGAGGGACAACTCGGGATTCTCCTCGAGGCTTGGCAGGGCAATTGGGACGAATCTCCAGCTGAGGCGGGAGACCAAGGCTCCCTTTCCACGTGCCACAGGAATCCTGGGACTCCTATCAAGTTTCACGAGGAGTCAGGCATCGTCTCCTTTGGAGGCACTGATCTCCGCGTACCTCTGGGGTTTTCAAAGGATGTGAGGCCTCCGGTCGCGATGAGATGGGAAACTAGGTCTTTCTCTGTGGTCTCCACAGGGGATTCAGACATCCTTTCGTCTTGGGAGATGCAAGACGAGCCTGCATTCAAGTCACTGCAGGGATATCCGGCCTTATTTCGAGTCAGGGCATCGCGGTGGCCATTCCACTTGAGGCCGCAAACTCAGGGTCCCTCTCACATACCTAGAGCTGAGAGAAGCCTCCTCTTGAGGTGCTTGTGGTAAGGTGGTATTCCTCTGGAGTCGAAGCCAGGGACTAACCTCTCATCTCGAGTTGATTTTTGGTCCACGGAGCTCTTTCGTGTTGCTACAGTGACCTCAGGATCCCTCTAGCCTTGAAACAGTGTTCTTGGGGTTTCTCTGGAGTGCCATCAAGGAAATCAAGGCTCCTTTCATGTGTGATGTGCAAGACGGAATTGCTCTGCACGCAGTGCAGGGGAATCGGGCCTAATCTCGCGGCGAGGGGGAAGTCTCATGGTTTTTCTCGAGTTGCGGCGGGAACCTGGGGTATATTCTCGAGTTACGATGGGGATGGCCCTTCCACCCACGTGTTTGTTCAGTGAGGTCAGGACTCCTGCCTAGTTGCGAGGGACAACTCGCGATTCTCCTCGAGGCTTGGCAGCGCAATTGGGACGCCTCTCCAGCTGAGGCGGGAGACCAAGGGTCCCTTTCCACGTGCCACAGGAATCCTGGGACTCCTATCAAGTTTCACGAGGAGTCAGGCATCGTCTCCTTTGGAGGCACTGATCTCCGCGTACCTCTGGAGTTTTCAAAGGATGTGAGGCCTCCGGTCGCGATGAGGTGGGGAACTAGGTCTTTCTCTGTGGTCTCCACAGGGGATTCAGACATCCTTTCGTCTTGGGAGATGCAAGACGAGCCTGCATTCAAGTCACTGCAGGGATATCCAGCCTTATTTCGAGTCAGGGCATCGCGGTGTCCATTCCACTTGAGGCCGCAAACTCAGGGTCCCTCTCACATACCTAGAGCTGATAGAAGCCTCCTCTTGAGGTGCTTGTGGTTAGGTGGTATTCCTCTGGAGTCGAAGCCTGGGACTAACCTCTCATCTCGAGTTGATTTTTGGTCCACGGAGCTCTTTCGTGTTGCTACAGTGACGTCAGGATCCCTCTAGCCTTGAAACAGTGTTCTTGGGGTTTCTCTGGAGTGCCATCAAGGAAATCAAGGCTCCTTTCATGTGTGATGTGCAAGACGGAATTGCTCTGCACGCAGTGCAGGGGAATCGGGCCTCATCTCACGGAGAGGGGGAAGTCTCATGGTTTTTCTCGAGTTGCGGCGGGAACCTGGGGTATATTCTCGAGTTACGACGGGGATGGCCCTTCCACACACGTGTTTATTCAGCGACGGCAGGACTCCTGCCTAGTTGCTAGGCACAACTCGGGATTCTCCTCGAGGCTTGGCAGGGCAATTGGGACGCCTCTCCAGCTGAGGCGGGAGACCAAGGGTCCCTTTCCACGTGCCACAGAAATCCTGGGACTCCTATCAAGTTTCACGAGGAGTCAGGAATCGTCTCCTTTGGAGGCACTGATCTCCGCGTACCTCTGGGGTTTTCAAAGGATTTGAGGCCTCCGGTCGCGATGAGATGGGAAACTAGGTCTTTCTCTGTGGTCTCCACAGGGGATTCAGACATCCTTTCGTTTTGGGAGATGCAAGACGAGCCTGCATTCAAGTCACTGCAGGGATATCCGGCCTTATTTCGAGTCAGGGCATCGCGGTGTCCATTCCACTTGAGGCCGCAAACTCAGGGTCCCTCTCACATAGCTAGAGCTGAGAGAAGCCTCCTCTTGAGGTGCTTGTGGTAAGGTGGTATTCCTCTGGAGTCGAAGCCAGGGACTAACCTCTCATCTTGTGTTGATTTTTGGTCCACGGAGCTCTTTCGTGTTGCTACAGTGACCTCAGGATCCCTCTAGCCTTGAAACAGTGTTCTTGGGGTTTCTCTGGAGTGCCATCAAGGAAATCAAGGCTCCTTTCATGTGTGATGTGCAAGACGGAATTGCTCTGCACGCAGTGCAGGGGAATCGGGCCTCATCTCCCGGTGAGGGGGAAGTCTCATGGTTTTTCTCGAGTTGCGGCGGGAACCTGGGGTATATTCTCGAGTTACGACGGGGATGGCCCTTCCACCCACGTGTTTGTTCAGTGACGTCAGGACTCCTGCCTAGTTGCGAGGGACAACTCGCGATTCTCCTCGAGCCTTGGCAGGGCAATTGGGACGCCTCTCCAGCTGAGGCGGGAGACCAAGGGTCCCTTTCCACGTGCCACAGGAATCCTGGGACTCCTATCAAGTTTCACGAGGAGTCAGGCATCGTCTCCTTTGGAGGCACTGATCTCCGCGTACCTCTGGAGTTTTCAAAGGATGTGAGGCCTCCGGTCGCGATGAGGTGGGGAACTAGGTCTTTCTCTGTGGTCTCCACAGGGGATTCAGACATCCTTTCCTCTTGGGAGATGCAAGACGAGCCTGCATTCAAGTCACTGCAGGGATATCCAGCCTTATTTCGAGTCAGGGCATCGCGGTGTCCATTCCACTTGAGGCCGCAAACTCAGGGTCCCTCTCACATACCTAGAACTGATAGAAGCCTCCTCTTGAGGTGCTTGTGGTTAGGTGGTATTCCTCTGGAGTCGAAGCCAGGGACTATCCTCTCATCTCGAGTTGATTTTTGGTCCACGGAGCTCTTTCGTGTTGCTACAGTGACCTCAGGATCCCTCTAGCCTTGAAACAGTGTTCTTGGGGTTTCTCTGGAGTGCCATCAAGGAAATCAAGGCTCCTTTCATGTGTGATGTGCAAGACGGAATTGCTCTGCACGCAGTGCAGGGGAATCGGGCCTCATCTCACGGAGAGGGGGAAGTCCCATGGTTTTTCTCGAGTTGCGGCGGGAACCTGGGGTATATTCTCGAGTTACGACGGGGATGGCCCTTCCACACACGTGTTTATTCAGCGACGGCAGGACTCCTGCCTAGTTGCGAGGGACAACTCGGGATTCTCCTCGAGGCTTGGCAGGGCAATTGGGACGAATCTCCAGCTGAGGCGGGAGACCAAGAGTCCCTTTCCACGTGCCACAGGAATCCTGGGACTCCTATCAAGTTTCACGAGGAGTCAGGCATCGTCTCCTTTGGAGGCACTGATCTCCGCGTACCTCTGGGGTTTTCAAAGGATGTGAGGCCTCCGGTCGCGATGAGATGGGAAACTAGGTCTTTCTCTGTGGTCTCCACAGGGGATTCAGACATCCTTTCGTCTTGGGAGATGCAAGACGAGCCTGCATTCAAGTCACTGCAGGGATATCCGGCCTTATTTCGAGTCAGGGCATCGTGGTGTCCATTCCACTTGAGGCCGCAAACTCAGGGTCCCTCTCACATACCTAGAGCTGAGAGAAGCCTCCTCTTGAGGTGCTTGTGGTTAGGTGGTATTCCTCTGGAGTCGAAGCCAGGGACTAACCTCTCATCTCGAGTTGATTTTTGGTCCACGGAGCTCTTTCGTGTTGCTACAGTGACCTCAGGATCCCTCTAGCCTTGAAACAGTGTTTTTGGGTTTTCTCTGGAGTGCCATCAAGAAAATCAAGGCTCCTTTCATGTGTGATGTGCAACACGGAATTGCTCTACACGCAGTGCAGGGGAATCGGGCCTCATCTCGCGGCGAGGGGGAAGTCTCATGGTTTTTCTCCAGTTGCGGCAGGAACCTGGGTATATTCTCGAGTTACGACGGGGATGGCCCTTCCACCCACGTGTTTGTTCAGCGACGTCAGGACTCCTGCCTAGTTGCGAGGGACAACTCGGGATTCTCCTCGAGGCTTGGCAGGGCAATTGGGACGCCTCTCCAGCTGAGGCGGGAGACCAAGAGTCCCTTTCCACGTGCCACAGGAATCCTGGGACTCCTATCAAGTTTCATGAGGAGTCAGGCATCGTTTCCTTTGGAGGCACTGATCTCCGTGTTCCTCTGGGGTTTTCAAAGGATGTGAGGCCTCCGGTCGCGATGAGATGGGAAACTAGGTCTTTCTCTGTGGTCTCCACAGGGGATTCAGAAATCCTTTCGTCTTGGGAGATGCAAGACGAGCCTGCATTCAAGTCACTGCAGGGATATCCGGCCTTATTTCGAGTCAGGGCATCGCGGTGTCCATTCCACTTGAGGCCGCAAACTCAGGGTCCCTCTCACATAGCTAGAGCTGATAGAAGCCTCCTTTTGAGGTGCTTGTGGTAAGGTGGTATTCCTCTGGATTCGAAGCCAGGGGTTAACCTCTCATCTCGAGTTGATTTTTGGTCCACGGAGCTCTTTCGTGTTGCTAGAGTGACCTCAGGATCCCTCTAGCCTTGAAACAGTGTTCTTGGGGTTTCTCTGGAGTGCCATCAAGGAAATCAAGGCTCCTTTCATGTGTGATGTGCAAGACGGAATTGCTCAGCACGCAGTGCAGGGGAATCGGGCCTCATCTCGTGGCGAGGGGGAAGTCTCATGGTTTTTCTCGAGTTGCGGCGGGAACCTGGGGTATATTCTCGAGTTACGACGGGGATGGCCCTTCCACCCACGTGTTTGTTCAGTGACGTCAGGACTCCTGCCTAGTTGCGAGGGACAACTCGCGATTCTCCTCGAGGCTTGGCAGGGCAATTGGGACGCCTCTCCAGCTGAGGCGGGAGACCAAGGGTCCCTTTCCACGTGCCACAGGAATCCTGGGACTCCTATCAAGTTTCACGAGGAGTCAGGCATCGTCTCCTATGGAGGCACTGATCTCCGCCTACCTCTGGAGTTTTCAAAGGATATGAGGCCTCCGGTCGCGATGAGGTGGGGAACTAGGTCTTTCTCTGTGGTCTCCACAGGGGATTCAGACATCCTTTCGTCTTGGGAGATGCAAGACGAGCCTGCATTCAAGTCACTGCAGGGATATCCGGCCTTATTTCGAGTCAGGGCATCGCAGTGTCCATTCCACTTGAGGCCGCAAACGCAGGGTCTCTCTCACATACCTAGAGCTGATAGAAGCCTCCTCTTGAGGTGCTTGTGGTTAGGTGGTATTCCTCTGGAGTCGAAGCCAGGGACTAACCTCTCATCTCGAGTTGATTTTTGGTCCACAGAGCTCTTTCGTGTTGCTACAGTGACCTCAGGATCCCTCTAGCCTTGAAACAGTGTTCTTGGTGTTTCTCTGGAGTGCCATCAAGGAAATCAAGGCTCCTTTCATGTGTGATGTGCAAGACGGAATTGCTCTGCACGCAGTGCAGGGGAATCGGGCCTCATCTCGCGGCGAGGGGGAAGTCTCATGGTTTTTCTCGAGTTGCGGCGGGAACCTGGGGTATATTCTCGAGTTACGACGGGGATGGCCCTTCCACACACGTGTTTATTCAGCGACGGCAGGACTCCTGCCTAGTTGCGAGGGACAACTCGGGATTCTCCTCGAGGCTTGGCAGGGCAATTGGGACGCCTCTCCAGCTGAGGCGGGAGACCAAGGGTCCCTTTCCACGTGCCACAGGAATCCTGGGACTCCTATCAAATTTCACGAGGAGTCAGGCATCGTCTCCTTTGGAGGCACTGATCTCCGCGTACCTCTGGAGTTTTCAAAGGATGTGAGGCCTCCGGTCGCGATGAGGTGGGGAACTAGGTCTTTCTCTGTGGTCTCCACAGGGGATTCAGACATCCTTTCGTCTTGGGAGATGCAAGACGAGCCTGCATTCAAGTCACTGTAGGGATATCCAGCCTTATTTCGAGTCAGAGCATCGCGGTGTCCATTCCACTTGAGGCCGCAAACTCAGGGTCCCTCTCACATACCTAGAACTGATAGAAGCCTCCTCTTGAGATGCTTGTGGTTAGGTGGTATTCCTCTGGAGTCGAAGCCTGGGACTAACCTCTCATCTCGAGTTGATTTTTGGTCCACGGAGCTCTTTCGTGTTGCTACAGTGACCTCAGAATCCCTCTAGCCTTGAAACAGTGTTCTTGGGGTTTCTCTGGAGTGCCATCAAGGAAATCAAGGCTCCTTTCATGTGTGATGTGCAAGACGGAATTGCTCTGCATGCAGTGCAGGGGAATCGGGCCTCATCTCACGGAGAGGGGGAAGTCCCATGGTTTTTCTCGAGTTGCGGCGGGAACCTGGGGTATATTCTCGAGTTACGACGGGGATGGCCCTTCCACCCACGTGTTTGTTCAGTGAGGTCAGGACTCCTGCCTAGTTGCGAGGGAAAACTCGCGATTCTCCTCGAGGCTTGGCAGCGCAATTGGGACGCCTCTCCAGCTGAGGCGGGAGACCAAGGGTCCCTTTCCACGTGCCACAGGAATCCTGGGACTCCTATCAAGTTTCACGAGGAGTCAGGCATCGTCTCCTTTGGAGGCACTGATCTCCGCGTACCTCTGGAGTTTTCAAAGGATGTGAGGCCTCCGGTCGCGATGAGGTGGGGAACTAGGTCTTTCTCTGTGGTCTCCACAGGGGATTCAGACATCCTTTCGTCTTGGGAGATGCAAGACGAGCCTGCATTCAAGTCACTGCAGGGATATCCAGCCTTATTTCGAGTCAGGGCATCGCGGTGTCCATTCCACTTGAGGCCGCAAACTCAGGGTCCCTCTCACATACCTAGAGCTGATAGAAGCCTCCTCTTGAGGTGCTTGTGGTAAGGTGGTATTCCTCTGGAGTCGAAGCCTGGGACTAACCTCTCATCTCGAGTTGATTTTTGGTCCACGGAGCTCTTTCATGTTGCTACAGTGAACTCCGGATCCCTCTAGCCTTGAAACAGTGTTCTTGGGGTTTCTCTGGAGTGCCATCAAGGAAATCAAGGCTCCTTTCATGTGTGATGTGCAACAGAGAATTGCTCTGCACGCAGTGCAGGGGAATCGGGCCTCATCTCACGGAGAGGGGGAAGTCTCATGGTTTTTCTCGAGTTGCGGCGGGAACCTGGGGTATATTCTCGAGTTACGACGGGGATGGCCCTTCCACACACGTGTTTATTCAGCGACGGCAGGACTCCTGCCTAGTTGCTAGGGACAACTCGGGATTCTCCTCGAGGCTTGGCAGGGCAATTGGGACGCCTCTCCAGCTGAGGCGGGAGACCAAGGGTCCCTTTCCACGTGCCACAGAAATCCTGGGACTCCTATCAAGTTTCACGAGGAGTCAGGAATCGTCTCCTTTGGAGGCACTGATCTCCGCGTACCTCTGGGGTTTTCAAAGGATTTGAGGCCTCCGGTCGCGATGAGATGGGAAACTAGGTCTTTCTCTGTGGTCTCCACAAGGGATATAGACATCCTTTCGTTTTGGGAGATGCAAGAGGAGCCTGCATTCAAGTCACTGCAGGGATATCCGGCCTTATTTCGCGTCAGGGCATCGCGGTGTCCATTCCACTTGAGGCCGCAAACTCAGGGTCCCTCTCACATAGCTAGAGCTGAGAGAAGCCTCCTCTTGAGGTGCTTGTGGTAAGGTGGTATTCCTCTGGAGTCGAAGCCAGGGACTAACCTCTCATCTTGAGTTGATTTTTGGTCCACGGAGCTCTTTCGTGTTGCTACAGTGACCTCAGGATCCCTCTAGCCTTGAAACAGTGTTCTTGGGGTTTCTCTGGAGTGCCATCAAGGAAATCAAGGCTCCTTTCATGTGTGATGTGCAACACGGAATTGCTCTGCACGCAGTGCAGGGGAATCGGGCCTCATCTCGCGGTGAGGGGGAAGTCTCATGGTTTTTCTCGAGTTGCGGCGGGAACCTGGGGTATATTCTCGAGTTACGACGGGGATGGCCCTTCCACCCACGTGTTTGTTCAGTGACGTCAGGACTCCTGCCTAGTTGCGAGGGACAACTCGCGATTCTCCTCGAGGCTTGGCAGGGCAATTGGGACGCCTCTCCAGCTGAGGCGGGAGACCAAGGGTCCCTTTCCACGTGCCACAGGAATCCTGGGACTCCTATCAAGTTTCACGAGGAGTCAGGCATCGTCTCCTTTGGAGGCACTGATCTCCGCGTACCTCTGGAGTTTTCAAAGGATGTGAGGCCTCCGGTCGCGATGAGGTGGGGAACTAGGTCTTTCTCTGTGGTCTCCACAGGGGATTCAGGCATCCTTTCGTCTTGGGAGATGCAAGACGAGCCTGCATTCAAGTCACTGCAGGGATATCCAGCCTTATTTCGAGTCAGGGCATCGCGGTGTCCATTCCACTTGAGGCCGCAAACTCAGGGTCCCTCTCACATACCTAGAGCTGATAGAAGCCTCCTCTTGAGGTGCTTGTGGTTAGGTGGTATTCCTCTGGAGTCGAAGCCAGGGACTAACCTCTCATTTCGAGTTGATTTTTGGTCCACGGAGCTCTTTCGTGTTGCTACAGTGACCTCAGGATCCCTCTAGCCTTGAAACAGTGTTCTTGGGGTTTCTCTGGAGTGCCATCAAGGAAATCAAGGCTCCTTTCATGTGTGATGTGCAAGACGGAATTGCTCTGCACGCAGTGCAGGGGAATCGGGCCTCATCTCACGGATAGGGGGAAGTCTCATGGTTTTTCTCGAGTTGCGGCGGGAACCTGGGGTATATTCTCGAGTTACGACGGGGATGGCCCTTCCACACACGTGTTTATTCAGCGACGGCAGGACTCCTGCCTAGTTGCGAGGGACAACTCGGGATTCTCCTCGAGGCTTGGCAGGGCAATTGGGACGCCTCTCCAGCTGAGGCGGGAGACCAAGGGTCCCTTTCCACGTGCCACAGGAATCCTGGGACTCCTATCAAGTTTCACGAGGAGTCAGGCATCGTCTCCTTTGGAGGAACTGATCTCCGCGTATCTCTGGGGTTTTCAAAGGATGTGAGGCCTCCGGTCGCGATGAGGTGGGGAACTAGGTCTTTCTCTGTGGTCTCCACAGGGGATTCAGACATCCTTTCGTCTTGGGAGATGCAAGACGAGCCTGCATTCAAGTCACTGCAGGGATATCCAGCCTTATTTCGAGTCAGGGCATCGCGGTGTCCATTCCACTTGAGGCCGCAAACTCAGGGTCCCTCTCACATACCTAGAGCTGATAGAAGCCTCCTCTTGAGGTGCTTGTGGTTAGGTGGTATTCCTCTGGAGTCGAAGCCAGGGACTAACCTCTCATCTCGAGTTGATTTTTGGTCCACGGAGCTCTTTCGTGTTGCTACAGTGACCTCAGGATCCCTCTAGCCTTGAAACAGAGTTCTTGGGGTTTCTCTGGAGTGCCATCAAGGAAATCAAGGCTCCTTTCATGTGTGATGTGCAAGACGGAATTGCTCTGCACGCAGTGCAGGGGAATCGGGCCTCATCTCACGGATATGGGGAAGTCCCATGGTTTTTCTCGAGTTGCGGCGGGAACCTGGGGTACATTCTCGAGTTACGACGGGGATGGCCCTTCCACCCACGTGTTTGTTCAGTGACGTCAGGACTCCTGCCTAGTTGCGAGGGACAACTCGCGATTCTCCTCGAGGCTTGGCAGGGCAATTGGGACGCCTCTCCAGCTGAGGCGGGAGACCAAGGGTCCCTTTCCACGTGCCACAGGAATCCTGGGACTCCTATCAAGTTTCACGAGGAGTCAGGCATCGTCTCCTTTGGAGGCACTGATCTCCGCGTACCTCTGGAGTTTTCAAAGGATGTGAGGCCTCCGGTCGCGATGAGGTGGGGAACTAGGTCTTTCTCTGTGGTCTCCACAGGGGATTCAGGCATCCTTTCGTCTTGGGAGATGCAAGACGAGCCTGCATTCAAGTCACTGCAGGGATATCCAGCCTTATTTCGAGTCAGGGCATCGCGGTGTCCATTCCACTTGAGGCCGCAAACTCAGGGTCCCTCTCACATACCTAGAGCTGAGAGAAGCCTCCTCTTGAGGTGCTTGTGGTTAGGTGGTATTCCTCTGGAGTCGAAGCCAGGGACTAACCTCTCATTTCGAGTTGATTTTTGGTCCACGGAGCTCTTTCGTGTTGCTACAGTGACCTCAGGATCCCTCTAGCCTTGAAACAGTGTTCTTGGGGTTTCTCTGGAGTGCCATCAAGGAAATCAAGGCTCCTTTCATGTGTGATGTGCAAGACGGAATTGCTCTGCACGCAGTGCAGGGGAATCGGGCCTCATCTCACGGATAGGGGGAAGTCTCATGGTTTTTCTCGAGTTGCGGCGGGAACCTGGGGTATATTCTCGAGTTACGACGGGGATGGCCCTTCCACACACGTGTTTATTCAGCGACGGCAGGACTCCTGCCTAGTTGCGAGGGACAACTCGGGATTCTCCTCGAGGCTTGGCAGGGCAATTGGGACGCCTCTCCAGCTGAGGCGGGAGACCAAGGGTCCCTTTCCACGTGCCACAGGAATCCTGGGACTCCTATCAAGTTTCACGAGGAGTCAGGCATCGTCTCCTTTGGAGGAACTGATCTCCGCGTATCTCTGGAGTTTTCAAAGGATGTGAGGCCTCCGGTCGCGATGAGGTGGGGAACTAGGTCTTTCTCTGTGGTCTCCACAGGGGATTCAGACATCCTTTCGTCTTGGGAGATGCAAGACGAGCCTGCATTCAAGTCACTGCAGGGATATCCAGCCTTATTTCGAGTCAGGGCATCGCGGTGTCCATTCCACTTGAGGCCGCAAACTCAGGGTCCCTCTCACATACCTAGAGCTGATAGAAGCCTCCTCTTGAGGTGCTTGTGGTTAGGTGGTATTCCTCTGGAGTCGAAGCCAGGGACTAACCTCTCATCTCGAGTTGATTTTTGGTCCACGGAGCTCTTTCGTGTTGCTACAGTGACCTCAGGATCCCTCTAGCCTTGAAACAGTGTTCTTGGGTTTTCTCTGGAGTGCCATCAAGGAAATCAAGGCTCCTTTCATGTGTGATGTGCAACACGGAATTGCTCTGCACGCAGTGCAGGGGAATCGGGCCTCATCTCACGGAGAGGGGGAAGTCTCATGGTTTTTCTCGAGTTGCGGCGGGAACCTGGGGTATATTCTCGAGTTACGACGGGGATGGCCCTTCCACCCACGTGTTTGTTCAGTGAGGTCAGGACTCCTGCCTAGTTGCGAGGGACAACTCGCGATTCTCCTCGAGGCTTGGCAGCGCAATTGGGACGCCTCTCCAGCTGAGGCGGGAGACCAAGGGTCCCTTTCCACGTGCCACAGGAATCCTGGGACTCCTATCAAGTTTCACGAGGAGTCAGGCATCGTCTCCTTTGGAGGCACTGATCTCCGCGTACCTCTGGAGTTTTCAAAGGATGTGAGGCCTCCGGTCGCGATGAGGTGGGGAACTAGGTCTTTCTCTGTGGTCTCCACAGGGGATTCAGACATCCTTTCGTCTTGGGAGATGCAAGACGAGCCTGCATTCAAGTCACTGCAGGGATATCCAGCCTTATTTCGAGTCAGGGCATCGCGGGGTCCATTCCACTTGAGGCCGCAAACTCAGGGTCCCTCTCACATACCTAGAGCTGATAGAAGCCTCCTCTTGAGGTGCTTGTGGTTAGGTGGTATTCCTCTGGAGTCGAAGCCTGGGACTAACCTCTCATCTCGAGTTGATTTTTGGTCCACGGAGCTCTTTCGTGTTGCTACAGTGACCTCAGGATCCCTCTAGCCTTGAAACAGTGTTCTTGGGGTTTCTCTGGAGTGCCATCAAGGAAATCAAGGCTCCTTTCATGTGTGATGTGCAAGACGGAATTGCTCTGCACGCAGTGCAGGGGAATCGGGCCTCATCTCGCGGCGAGGGGGAAGTCTCATGGTTTTTCTCGAGTTGCGGCGGGAACCTGGGGTATATTCTCGAGTTACGACGGGGATGGCCCTTCCACACACGTGTTTATTCAGCGACGGCAGGACTCCTTCCTAGTTTCGAGGGACAACTCGGGATTTTCCTCGAGGCTTGGGAGGGCGATTGGGACGCCTCTCCAGCTGAGGCGGGAGACCAAGGGTCCCTTTCCACGTGCACAGGAATCCTGGGACTCCTATCAAGTTTCACGAGGAGTCAGGCATCGTCTCCTTTGGAGGCACTGATCTCCGCGTACGTCTGGAGTTTTCAAAGGATGTGAGGCCTCCGGTCGTGATGAGGTGGGGAACTAGATCTTTCTCTGAGGTATCCATAGGGGATTCAGACATCCTTTCATCTTGGGAGATGCAAGACGAGCCTGCATTCAAGTCACTGCAGGGATATCCGGCCTTATTTCGAGTCAGGGCATCGCGGTGTCCATTCCACTTGAGGCCGCAAACTCAGGGTCCCTCTCACATACCTAGAGCTGATAGAAGCCTCCTCTTGAGGTGCTTGTGGTAAGGTGGTATTCCTCTGGAGTCGAAGCCAGGGACTAACCTCTCATCTCGAGTTGATTTCTGGGCCACGGAGATCTTTCTTGTGGCTGCAGTAACGTCAGGATCCCTCTAGCCTTGAAACAGTGTACTTGGGGTTACTCTGGAGTGCCATGAAGGAAATCAAGGCTCCTTTCATGTGTGATGTGCAACACGGAATTACTCTGAATGCAGTGTAGGGGAATCGGGCCTCATCTTGCGGCGAGGGGGAAGTCTCATGGATTTTCTCGTGTTGCGGTGGGAACCTGGGGAATATTCTGAAGTTATGACGGGGATGGCCCTTCCACCCACGTGTTTGTTCAGCGACGTCAGGACTCCTGCCTAGTTGCGAGGGACAACTCGGGATTCTCCTCGAGGCTTGGCAGGGCAATTGGGACGAATCTCCAGCTGAGGCGGGAGACCAAGGGTCCCTTTCCACGTGCCACAGGAATCCTGGGACTCCTATCAAGTTTCACGAGGAGTCAGGCATCGTCTCCTTTGAAGGCACTGATCTCCGCGTACCTCTGGAGTTTTCAAAGGATGTGAGGCCTCCGGTCGCGATGAAGTGGGGAACTAGGTCTTTCTCTGTGGTCTCCACAGGGGATTCAGACATCCTTTCATCTTGGGAGATGCAAGACGAGCCTGCATTCAAGTCACTGCAGGGATATCCGGCCTTATTTCGCGTCAGGGCATCGCAGTGTCCATTTCACTTGAGGCCGCAAACTCAGGGTCCCTCTCACATACCTAGAGCTGAGAGAAGCCTCCTCTTGAGGTGCTTGTGGTAAGGTGGTATTCCTCTGGAGTCGAAGCCAGGGACTAACCTCTCATCGCGAGTTGATTGTTGGTCCACGGAGCTCTTTCATGCTGCTACAGTGACCTCAGGATCCCTCTAGCCTTGAAACAGTGTTCTTGGGGTTTCTCTGGAGTGCCATCAAGGAAATCAAGGCTCCTTTCATGTGTGATGGGCAACACGGAATTGCTCTGCACGCAGTGCAGCGGAATCGGACCTCATCTCGCGGCGAGGGGGAACTCTCATGGTTTTTCTCCAGTTGCGGCGGGAACCTGGGGTATATTCTCGAGTTACGACGGGGATGGCCCTTTCAACACGTGTTTGTTCAGCGACGTCAGGACTCCTGCCTAGTTGCGAGGGACAACTCGGGATTCTCCTCGAGGCTTGGCAGGGCAATTGGGACGCCTCTCCAGCTGAGGCGGGAGACCAAGGGTCCCTTTCCACGTGCACAGGAATCCTGGGACTCCTATCAAGTTTCACGAGGAGTCAGGCATCGTCTCCTTTGGAGGCACTGATCTCCGTGTTCCGCTGAAGTTTTCAAAGGATGTGAGGCCTCCGGTCGCGATGAGGTGGGGAACTAGGTCTTTCTCTGTGGTCTCCACAGGGGATTCAGACATCCTTTCGTCTTGGGAGATGCAAGACGAGCCTGCATTCAAGTCACTGCAGGGATATCCGGCCTTATTTCGAGTCAGGGCATCGCGGTGTCCATTCCACTTGAGGCCGCAAACTAAGGGTCCCTCTCACATACCTAGAGCTGAGAGAAGCCTCCTCTTTAGGTGCTTGTGGTAAGGTGGTATTCCTCTGGAGTCGAAGCCTGGGACTAACCTCTCATCTCGAGTTGATTTTTGGTCCACGGAGCACTTTCGTGTTGCTACAGTGACCTCAGGATCCCTCTAGCCTTGAAACAGTGTTCTTGGGGTTTCTCTGGAGTGCCATCAAGGAAATCAAGGCTCCTTTCATGTGTGATATGCAACACGGAATTGCTCTGCACGCAGTGCAGGGGAATTGGGCCTCATCTCGCGGCGAGGGGGAAGTCTCATGGTTTATCTCTAGTTGCGGCGGAAACCTGGGGTATATTCTCGAGTTACAACGGGGATGGCCCTTCTACACACGTGTTTGTTCAGCGATGGCAGGACTCCTGCCTAGTTGCGAGGGACAACTCGGGATTCTCCTCGAGGCTTGGCAGGGCAATTGGGACGCCTCTCCAGCTGAGGCGGGAGACCAAGGGTCCCTTTCCACGTGCCACAGGAATCCTCGGACTCCTATCAAGTTTCACGAGGAGTCAGGCATCGTCTCCTTTGGAGGCACTGATCTCCGCGTACCTCTGGAGTTTTCAAAGGATGTGAGGCCTCCGGTCGCGATGAGGTGGGGAACTAGGTCTTTCTCTGTGGTCTCCACAGGGGATTCAGACATCCTTTCATCTTGGGAGATGCAAGACGTGCCTGCATTCAAGTCACTGCAGGGATATCCGGCCTTATTTCGAGTCAGGGCATCGCGGTGTCCATTCCACTTGAGGCCGCAAACTAAGGGTCCCTCTCACATACCTAGAGCTGAGAGAAGCCTCCTCTTGAGGTGCTTGTGGTAAGGTGGTATTCCTCTGGAGTCGAAGCCAGGGACTAACCTCTCATCTTGAGTTGATTTTTGGTCCACGGAGCTCTTTCGTGTTGCTACAGTGACCTCAGGATCCCTCTAGCCTTGAAACAGTGTTCTTGGGGTTTCTCTGGAGTGCCATCAAGGAAATCAAGGCTCCTTTCATGTGTGATGTGCAACACGGAATTGCTCTGCACGCAGTGCAGGGGAATCGGGCCTCATCTCGCGGTGAGGGGGAACTCTCATGGTTTTTCTCGAGTTGCGGCGGGAACCTGGGGTATATTCTCGAGTTACGACGGGGACGGCCCTTTCAACCACGTGTTTGTTCAGCCACGTCAGGACTCCTGCCTAGTTGCGAGGGACAACTCGGGAATCTCCTCGAGGCTTGGCAGGGCAATTGGGACGCCTCTCCAGCTGAGGCGGGAGACCAAGGGTCCCTTTCCACGTGCACAGGAATCCTGGGACTCCTATCAAGTTTCACGAGGAGTCAGGCATCGTCTCCTTTGGAGGCACTGATCTCCGCGTACCTCTGGAGTTTTCAAAGGATGTGAGGCCTCCGGTCGCGATGAGGTGGGGAACTAGGTCTTTCTCTGTGGTCTCCACAGGGGATTCAGACATCCTTTCGTCTTGGGAGATGCCAGACGAGCCTGCATTGAAGTCACTGCAGGGATATCCGGCCTTATTTCGAGTCAGGGCATCGCGGTGTCCATTCCACTTGAGACCGCAAACTCAGGGTCCCTCTCACATACCTAGAGCTGAGAGAAGCCTCCTCTTGAGGTGCTTGTGGTAAGGTGGTATTCCTCTGGAGTCGAAGACAGGGACTAACCTCTCATCGCGAGTTGATTTTTGGTCCACAGAGCTCTTTCGTGCTGCTACAGTGACCTCAGGATCCCTCTAGCCTTGAAACAGTGTTCTTGGGGTTTCTCTGGAGTGCCATCAAGGAAATCAAGGCTCCTTTCATGTGTGATGTGCAACACGGAATTGCTCTGCACGCAGTGCAGGGGAATCGGACCTCATCTCGCGGCGAGGGGGAACTCTCATCGTTTTTCTCGAGTTGCGGCGGGAACCTGGGGTATATTCTCGAGTTACGACGGGGATGGCCCTTTCAACACGTGTTTGTTCAGCGACGTCAGGACTCCTGCCTAGTTGCGAGGGACAACTCGGGATTCTCCTCGAGGCTTGGCAGGGCAATTGGGACGCCTCTCCAGCTGAGGCGGGAGACCAAGGTTCCCTTTCCACGTGCACAGGAATCCTGGGACTCCTATCAAGTTTCACGAGGAGTCAGGCATCGTCTCCTTTGGAGGCACTGATCTCCGTGTTCCTCTGAAGTTTTCAAAGGATGTGAGGCCTCCGGTCGCGATGAGGTGGGGAACTAGGTCTTTCTCTGTGGTCTCCACAGGGGATTCAGACATCCTTTCGTCTTGGGAGATGCAAGACGAGCCTGCATTCAAGTCACTGCAGGGATATCCGGCCTTATTTCGAGTCAGGGCATCGCGGTGTCCATTCTACTTGAGGCCGCAAACTCAGGGTCCCTCTCACATACCTAGAGCTGAGAGAAGCCTCCTCTTGAGGTGCTTGTGTTAAGGTGGTATTCCTCTGGATTCGAAGCCAGGGACTAACCTCTCATCTCGAGTTGATTTTTGGTCCACGGAGCTCTTTCGTGTTGCTACAGTGACCTCAGGATCCCTCTAGCCTTGAAACAGTGTTCTTGGGGTTTCTCTGGAGTGCCATCAAGGAAATTAAGGCTCCTTTCATGTGTGATATGCAACACGGAATTGCTCTGCACGCAGTGCAGGGGAATTGGGCCTCATCTCGCGGTGAGGGGGAAGTCTCATGGTTTTTCTCGAGTTGCGGCGGGAACCTGGGGTATATTCTCGAGTTACGACGGGGATGGCCCTTCCACCCACGTGTTTGTTCAGCGACGTCAGGACTCCTGCCTAGTTGCGAGGGACAACTCGGGATTCTCCTCGAGGCTTGGCAGGGCAATTGGGACGCCTCTCCAGCTGAGGCGGGAGACCAAGGGTCCCTTTCCACGTGCCACAGGAATCCTGGGACTCCTATCAAGTTTCACGAGGAGTCAGGCATCGTCTCCTTTGGAGGCACTGATCTCCACGTACCTCTGGAGTTTTCAAAGGATGTGAGGCCTCCGGTCGCGACGAGGTGGGGAACTAGGTCTTTTTCTGTGGTCTCCACAGGGGATTCAGACATCCTTTTGTCTTGGGAGATGCCAGACGAGCCTGCATTGAAGTCACTGCAGGGATGTCCGGCCTTATTTCGAGTCAGGGCATCGCGGTGTCCATTCCACTTGAGACCGCAAACTCAGGGTCCCTCTCACATACCTAGAGCTGAGAGAAGCCTCCTCTTGAGGTGCTTGTGGTAAGGTGGTATTCCTCTGGAGTCGAAGCCAGGGACTAACCTCTCATCGCGAGTTGATTGTTGGTCCACGGAGCTCTTTCGTGCTGCTACAGTGACCTCAGGATCCCTCTAGCCTTGAAACAGTGTTCTTGGGGTTTCTCTGGAGTGCCATCAACCAAATCAAGGCTCCTTTCATGTGTGATGTGCAACACGGAATTGCTCTGCACGCAGTGCAGGGGAATCGGACCTCATCTCGCGGCGAGGGGTAACTCTCATGGTTTTTCTCGAGTTGCGGCTGGAACCTGGGGTATATTCTCGAGTTACGACGGGGATGGCCCTTTCAACACGTGTTTGTTCAGCGACGTCAGGACTCCTGCCTAGTTGCGAGGGACAACTCGGGATTCTCCTCGAGGCTTGGCAGGGCAATTGGGTCGCCTCTCCAGCTGAGGCGGGAGACCAAGTGTCCCTTTCCACGTGCCACAGGAATCCTGGGACTCCTATCAAGTTTCACGAGAAGTCAGGCATCGTCTCCTTTGGAGGCACTGATCTCCGCGTACCTCTGGAGTTTTCAAAGGATGTGAGGCCTCAGGTCGCGATGAGGTGGGGAACTAGGTCTTTCTCTGTGGTCTCCACAGGGGATTCAGACATCCTTTCATCTTGGGAGATGCATGACGAGCCTGCATTCAATTCACTGCAGGGATATCTGGCCTTATTTCGCGTCAGGGCATCGCAGTGTCCATTCCACTTGAGGCCGCAAACTCAGGGTCCCTCTCACATACCTAGAGCTGAGAGAAGCCTCCTCTTGAGGTGCTTGTGGTAAGGTGGTATTCCTCTGGAGTCGAAGCCAGGGACTAACCTCTCATCTCGAGTTGATTTTTGGTCCACGGAGCTCTTTCCTGTTGCTACAGTAACCTCAGGATCCCTCTAGCTTTGAAACAGTGTTCTTGGGCTTTCTCGGGAGTGCCATCAAGGAAATCAAGGCTCCTTTCATGTTTGATGTGCAACACGGAATTGCTCTGCACGCAGTGCAGGGGAATTGGGCCTCATCTCGCGGCGAGGGGGAAGTCTCATGGTTTATCTCTAGTTGCGGCGGAAACCTGGGGTATATTCTCGAGTTACAACGGGGATGGCCCTTCTACACACGTGTTTGTTCAGCGATGGCAGGACTCCTGCCTAGTTGCGAGGGACAACTCGGGATTCTCCTCGAGGCTTGGCAGGGCAATTGGGACGCCTCTCCAGCTGAGGCGGGAGACCAAGGGTCCCTTTCCACTTGCCACAGGAATCCTGGGACTCCTATCAAGTTTCACGAGGAGTCAGGCATCGTCTCCTTTGGAGGCACTGATCTCCGCGTACCTCTGGAGTTTTCAAAGGATGTGAGGCCTCCGGTCGCGATGAGGTGGGGAACTAGGTCTTTCTCTGTGGTCTCCACAGGGGATTCAGACATCCTTTCGTCTTGGGAGATGCAAGACGTGCCTGCATTCAAGTCACTGCAGGGATATCCGGCCTTATTTCGAGTCAGGGCATCGCGGTGTCCATTCCACTTGAGGCCGCAAACTAAGGGTCCCTCTCACATACCTAGAGCTGAGAGAAGCCTCCTCTTGAGGTGCTTGTGGTAAGGTGGTATTCCTCTGGAGTCGAAGCCAGGGACTACCCTCTCATCTCGAGGTGATTTTTGGCCCACGGAGCTCTTTCGTGTTGCTACAGTGACCTCAGGATCCCTCTAGCCTTGAAACAGTGTTCTTGGGGTTTCTCTGGAGTGCCATCAAGGAAATCAAGGCTCCTTTCATGTGTGATGTGCAACACGGAATTGCTCTGCACGCAGTGCAGGGGAATCGGGCCTCATCTCGCGGTGAGGGGGAAGTCTCATGGTTTTTCTCGAGTTGCGGCGGGAACCTGGGGTATATTCTCGAGTTACGACGGGGACGGCCCTTTCAACCACGTGTTTGTTCAGCCACGTCAGGACTCCTGCCTAGTTGCGAGGGACAACTCGGGATTCTCCTCGAGGCTTGGCAGGGCAATTGGGACGCCTCTCCAGCTGAGGCGGGAGACCAAGGGTCCCTTTCCACGTGCACAGGAATCCTGGGACTCCTATCAAGTTTCACGAGGAGTCAGGCATCGTCTCCTTTGGAGGCACTGATCTCCGCGTACCTCTGGAGTTTTCAAAGGATGTGAGGCCTCCGGTCGCGATGAGGTGGGGAACTAGGTCTTTCTCTGTGGTCTCCACAGGGGATTCAGACATCCTTTCGTCTTGGGAGATGCAAGACGAGCCTGCATTGAAGTCACTGCAGGGATATCCGGCCTTATTTCGAGTCAGGGCATCGCGGTGTCCATTCCACTTGAGACCGCAAACTCAGGGTCCCTCTCACATACCTAGAGCTGAGAGAAGCCTCCTCTTGAGGTGCTTGTGGTAAGGTGGTATTCCTCTGGAGTCGAAGACAGGGACTAACCTCTCATCGCGAGTTGATTTTTGGTCCACAGAGCTCTTTCGTGCTGCTACAGTGACCTCAGGATCCCTCTAGCCTTGAAACAGTGTTCTTGGGGTTTCTCTGGAGTGCCATCAAGGAAATCAAGGCTCCTTTCATGTGTGATGTGCAACACGGAATTGCTCTGCACGCAGTGCAGGGGAATCGGACCTCATCTCGCGGCGAGGGGGAACTCTCATCGTTTTTCTCGAGTTGCGGCAGGAACCTGGGGTATATTCTCGAGTTACGACGGGGATGGCCCTTTCAACACGTGTTTGTTCAGCGACGTCAGGACTCCTGCCTAGTTGCGAGGGACAACTCGGGATTCTCCTCGAGGCTTGGCAGGGCAATTGGGACGCCTCTCCAGCTGAGGCGGGAGACCAAGGTTCCCTTTCCACGTGCACAGGAATCCTGGGACTCCTATCAAGTTTCACGAGGAGTCAGGCATCGTCTCCTTTGGAGGCACTGATCTCCGTGTTCCTCTGAAGTTTTCAAAGGATGTGAGGCCTCCGGTCGCGATGAGGTGGGGAACTAGGTCTTTCTCTGTGGTCTCCACAGGGGATTCAGACATCCTTTCGTCTTGGGAGATGCAAGACGAGCCTGCATTCAAGTCACTGCAGGGATATCCGGCCTTATTTCGAGTCAGGGCATCGCGGTGTCCATTCTACTTGAGGCCGCAAACTCAGGGTCCCTCTCACATACCTAGAGCTGAGAGAAGCCTCCTCTTGAGGTGCTTGTGGTAAGGTGGTATTCCTCTGGAGTCGAAGCCAGGGACTAACCTCTCATCTCGAGTTGATTTTTGGTCCACGGAGCTCTTTCGTGTTGCTACAGTGACCTCAGGATCCCCCTAGACTTGAAACAGTGTTCTTGGGGTTTCTCTGGAGTGCCATCAAGGAAATCAAGGCTCCTTTCATGTGTGATGTGCAAGACGGAATTGCTCTGCACGCAGTGCAGGGGAATCAGGCCTCATCTCGCGGCGACGGGGAAGTCTCATGGTGTTTCTCGACTTGCGGCGGGAACCTGGGGTATATTCTCGAGTTACGACGGGGATGGCCCTTCCACCCACGTGTTTGTTCAGCGACGTCAGGACTCCTGCCTAGTTGCGAGGGACAACTCGGGATTCTCCTCGAGGCTTGGCAGGGCAATTGGGACGCCTCTCCAGCTGAGGCGGGAGACCAAGGGTCCCTTTCCACGTGCCACAGGAATCCTGGGACTCCTATCAAGTTTCACGAGGAGTCAGGCATCGTCTCCTTTGGAGGCACTGATCTCCGCGTACCTCTGGAGTTTTCAAAGGATGTGAGGCCTCCGGTCGCGATGAGGTGGGGAACTAGATCTTTCTCTGAGGTCTCCACAGGGGATTCAGGCATTCTTTCGTCTTGGGAGATGCAAGACGAGCCTGCATTCAAGTCACTGCAGGGATATCCGGCCTTATTTCGAGTCAGGGCATCGCGGTGTTCATTCCACTTGAGGCGGCAAACTCAGGGTCCCTCTCACATACCTAGACCTGAGAGAAGCCTCCTGTTGAGGTGCGTGTGTTAAGGTGATATTCCTCTGGAGTCGAAGCCAGGGACTAACCTCTCATCGCGAGTTGATTTTTGGTCCACGGAGCTCTTTCGTGTGGCTACAGTGACCTCAGGATCCCTCTAGCCTTGAAACAGTGTTCTTGGGGTTTCTCTGGAGTGCCATCATGGAAATCAAGGCTCCTTTCATGTGTGATGTGCAACACTAAATTGCTCTGCACGAAGTGCAGGGAAATCGGGACTCATCTCTCGGAGAGGGGGAAGTGTCATGGTTTTCCTCGAGTTGCGGCGGAATCCTGGGGTATATTCTCGAGTTACGACGGGGATGGCCCTTTCAGCCACGTGTTTGTTCAGCGACGTCAGGACTCCTGCCTAGTTGCGAGGGACAACTCGGGATTCTCCTCGAGGTTTGGCAGGGCAATTGGGACGCCACTCCAGCTGAGGCGGGAGACCAAGGGACCCTTTCCAAGTGCCACAGAAATCCTGGGACTCCTATCAAGTTTCACGAGGAGTCAGGCATCGTCTCCTTTGGAGGCACTTATCTCCGCGTACCTCTGGAGTTTTCAAAGGTGTGAGGCTATCGGTCGGGATGAGGTGGGGAACTAAGTCTTTCTCTGTGGTATCCATAGGGGATTCAGACATCCTTTCGTCTTGGGAGATGCCAGACGAGCCTGCATTGAAGTCACTGCAGGGATATCCGGCCTTATTTCGAGTCAGGGCATCGCGGTGTCCATTCCACTTGAGGCCGCAAACTCAGGGTCCCTCTCACATACCTAGAGCTGAGAGAAGCCTCCTCTTGAGGTGCTTGTGGTAAGGTGGTATTCCTCTGGAGTCGAAGCCAGGGACTAACCTCTCATCTCGAGTTGATTTTTGGTCCACGGAGCTCTTTCGTGTTGCTACAGTGACCTCAGGATCCCTCTAGCCTTGAAACAGTGTTCTTGGGGTTTCTCTGGAGTGCCATCAAGGAAATCAAGGCTCCTTTCATGTGTGATGTGCAACACGGAATTGCTCTGCACGCAGTGCAGGGGAATCGGGCCTCATCTCGCAGAGAGGGGGAAGTCTCATGGTTTTTCTCCAGTTGCGGCGGGAACCTGGGGTATATTCTCGAGTTACGACGGGGATGGCCCTTCCACCAACGTGTTTGTTCAGCAACGTCAGGACTCCTGCCTAGTTGCGAGGGGCAACTCGGGATTTTCCTCGAGGCTTGGGAGGGCAATAGGGACGCCTCTCCAGCTGAGGCGGGAGACCAAGGGTCCCTTTCCACGTGCACAGGAATCCTGGGACTCCTATCAAGTTTCACGAGGAGTCAGGCATCGTCTCCTTTGGAGGCACTGATCTCCGCATACGTCTGGAGTTTTCAAAGGATGTGAGGCCTCCGGTCGTGATGAGGTGGGGAACTAGATTTTTCTCTGAGGTATCCATAGGGGATTCAGACATCCTTTCATCTTGGGAGATGCAAGACGAGCCTGCATTCAAGTCACTGCAGGGATATCCGGCCTTATTTCGAGTCAGGGCATCGCGGTGTCCATTCCACTTGAGGCCGCAAACTCAGGGTCCCTCTCACATACCTAGAGCTGAGAGAAGCCTCCTCTTGAGGTGCTTGTGGTAAGGTGGTATTCCTCTGGAGTCGAAGCCAGGGTCTAACCTCTCATCTCGAGTTGATTTCTGGGCCACGGAGCTCTTTCTTGTGGCTGCAGTAACGTCAGGATCCCTCTAGCCTTGAAACAGTGTTCTTGGTGTTACTCTGGAGTGCCATGAAGGAAATCAAGGCTCCTTTCATGTGTGATGTGCAACACGGAATTACTCTGCATGCAGTGTAGGGGAATCGGGCCTCATCTTGCGGCGAGGGGGAAGTCTCATGGATTTTCTCGTGTTGCGGTGGGAACCTGGGGAATATTCTGAAGTTATGACGGGGATGGCCCTTCCACCCACGTGTTTGTTCAGCGACGTCAGGACTCCTGCCTAGTTGCGAGGGACAACTCGGGATTCTCCTCGAGGCTTGGCAGGGCAATTGGGACGCCTCTCCAGCTGAGGCGGGAGACCAAGGGTCCCTTTCCACGTGCCACAGGAATCCTGGGACTCCTATCAAGTTTCATGAGAAGTCAGGCATCGTCTCCTTTGAAGGCACTGATCTCCGCGTACCTCTGGAGTTTTCAAAGGATGTGAGGCCTCCGGTCGCGATGAAGTGGGGAACTAGGTCTTTCTCTGTGGTCTCCACAGGGGATTCAGACATCCTTTCGTCTTGGGAGATGCAAGACGAGCCTGCATTCAAGTCACTGCAGGGATATCCGGCCTTATTTCGAGTCAGGGCATCGCGGTGTCCATTCCACTTGAGGCCGCAAACTAAGGGTCCCTCTCACATACCTAGAGCTGAGAGAAGCCTCCTCTTTAGGTGCTTGTGGTAAGGTGGTATTCCTCTGGAGGCGAAGCCAGGGACTAACCTCTCATCTCGAGTTGATTTTTGGTCCACGGAGCACTTTCGTGTTGCTACAGTGACCTCAGGATCCCTCTAGCCTTGAAACAGTGTTCTTGGGGTTTCTCTGGAGTGCCATCAAGGAAATCAAGGCTCCTTTCATGTGTGATATGCAACACGGAATTGCTCTGCACGCAGTGCAGGGGAATTGGGCCTCATCTCGCGGCGAGGGGGAAGTCTCATGGTTTATCTCTAGTTGCGGCGGAAACCTGGGGTATATTCTCGAGTTACAACGGGGATGGCCCTTCTACACACGTGTTTGTTCAGCGATGGCAGGACTCCTGCCTAGTTGCGAGGGACAACTCGGGATTCTCCTCGAGGCTTGGCAGGGCAATTGGGACGCCTCTCCAGCTGAGGCGGGAGACCAAGGGTCCCTTTCCACTTGCCACAGGAATCCTGGGACTCCTATCAAGTTTCACGAGGAGTCAGGCATCGTCTCCTTTGGAGGCACTGATCTCCGCGTACCTCTGGAGTTTTCAAAGGATGTGAGGCCTCCGGTCGCGATGAGGTGGGGAACTAGGTCTTTCTCTGTGGTCTCCACAGGGGATTCAGACATCCTTTCGTCTTGGGAGATGCAAGACGAGCCTGCATTGAAGTCACTGCAGGGATATCCGGCCTTATTTCGAGTCAGGGCATCGCGGTGTCCATTCCACTTGAGACCGCAAACTCAGGGTCCCTCTCACATACCTAGAGCTGAGAGAAGCCTCCTCTTGAGGTGCTTGTGGTAAGGTGGTATTCCTCTGGAGTCGAAGACAGGGACTAACCTCTCATCGCGAGTTGATTTTTGGTCCACAGAGCTCTTTCGTGCTGCTACAGTGACCTCAGGATCCCTCTAGCCTTGAAACAGTGTTCTTGGGGTTTCTCTGGAGTGCCATCAAGGAAATCAAGGCTCCTTTCATGTGTGATGTGCAACACGGAATTGCTCTGCACGCAGTGCAGGGGAATCGGACCTCATCTCTCGGCGAGGGGGAACTCTCATCGTTTTTCTCGAGTTGCGGCAGGAACCTGGGGTATATTCTCGAGTTACGACGGGGATGGCCCTTTCAACACGTGTTTGTTCAGCGACGTCAGGACTCCTGCCTAGTTGCGAGGGACAACTCGGGATTCTCCTCGAGGCTTGGCAGGGCAATTGGGACGCCTCTCCAGCTGAGGCGGGAGACCAAGGGTCCCTTTCCACGTGCACAGGAATCCTGGGACTCCTATCAAGTTTCACGAGGAGTCAGGCATCGTCTCCTTTGGAGGCACTGATCTCCGTGTTCCTCTGAAGTTTTCAAAGGATGTGAGGCCTCCGGTCGCGATGAGGTGGGGAACTAGGTCTTTCTCTGTGGTCTCCACAGGGGATTCAGACATCCTTTCGTCTTGGGAGATGCAAGACGAGCCTGCATTCAAGTCACTGCAGGGATATCCCGCCTTATTTCGAGTCAGGGCATCGCGGTGTCCATTCTACTTGAGGCCGCAAACTCAGGGTCCCTCTCACATACCTAGAGCTGAGAGAAGCCTCCTCTTGAGGTGCTTGTGGTAAGGTGGTATTCCTCTGGAGTCGAAGCCAGGGAATAACCTCTCATCTCGAGTTGATTTTTGGTCCACGGAGCTCTTTCGTGTTGCTACAGTGACCTCAGGATCCCCCTAGACTTGAAACAGTGTTCTTGGGGTTTCTCTGGAGTGCCATCAAGGAAATCAAGGCTCCTTTCATGTGTGATGTGCAAGACGGAATTGCTCTGCACGCAGTGCAGGGGAATCAGGCCTCATCTCGCGGCGACGGGGAAGTCTCATGGTGTTTCTCGACTTGCGGCGGGAACCTGGGGTATATTCTCGAGTTACGACGGGGATGGCCCTTCCACCCACGTGTTTGTTCAGCGACGTCAGGACTCCTGCCTAGTTGCGAGGGACAACTCGGGATTCTCCTCGAGGCTTGGCAGGGCAATTGGGACGCCTCTCCAGCTGAGGCGGGAGACCAAGGGTCCCTTTCCACGTGCCACAGGAATCCTGGGACTCCTATCAAGTTTCACGAGGAGTCAGGCATCGTCTCCTTTGGAGGCACTGATCTCCGCGTACCTCTGGAGTTTTCAAAGGATGTGAGGCCTCCGGTCGCGATGAGGTGGGGAACTAGGTCTTTCTCTGTGGTCTCCACAGGGGATTCAGACATCCTTTCGTCTTGGGAGATGCAAGACGAGCCTGCATTGAAGTCACTGCAGGGATATCCGGCCTTATTTCGAGTCAGGGCATCGCGGTGTCCATTCCACTTGAGACCGCAAACTCAGGGTCCCTCTCACATACCTAGAGCTGAGAGAAGCCTCCTCTTGAGGTGCTTGTGGTAAGGTGGTATTCCTCTGGAGTCGAAGACAGGGACTAACCTCTCATCGCGAGTTGATTTTTGGTCCACAGAGCTCTTTCGTGCTGCTACAGTGACCTCAGGATCCCTCTAGCCTTGAAACAGTGTTCTTGGGGTTTCTCTGGAGTGCCATCAAGGAAATCAAGGCTCCTTTCATATGTGATGTGCAACACGGAATTGCTCTGCACGCAGTGCAGGGGAATCGGACCTCATCTCGCGGCGAGGGGGAACTCTCATCGTTTTTCTCGAGTTGCGGCAGGAACCTGGGGTATATTCTCGAGTTACGACGGGGATGGCCCTTTCAACACGTGTTTGTTCAGCGACGTCAGGACTCCTGCCTAGTTGCGAGGGACAACTCGGGATTCTCCTCGAGGCTTGGCAGGGCAATTGGGACGCCTCTCCAGCTGAGGCGGGAGACCAAGGGTCCCTTTCCACGTGCACAGGAATCCTGGGACTCCTATCAAGTTTCACGAGGAGTCAGGCATCGTCTCCTTTGGAGGCACTGATCTCCGTGTTCCTCTGAAGTTTTCAAAGGATGTGAGGCCTCCGGTCGCGATGAGGTGGGGAACTAGGTCTTTCTCTGTGGTCTCCACAGGGGATTCAGACATCCTTTCGTCTTGGGAGATGCAAGACGAGCCTGCATTCAAGTCACTGCAGGGATATCCCGCCTTATTTCGAGTCAGGGCATCGCGGTGTCCATTCCACTTTAGGCCGCAAACTCAGGGTCCCTCTCACATACCTAGAGCTGAGAGAAGCCTCCTCTTGAGGTGCTTGTGGTAAGGTGGTATTCCTCTGGAGTCGAAGCCAGGGAATAACCTCTCATCTCGAGTTGATTTTTGGTCCACGGAGCTCTTTCGTGTTGCTACAGTGACCTCAGGATCCCCCTAGACTTGAAACAGTGTTCTTGGGGTTTCTCTGGAGTGCCATCAAGGAAATCAAGGCTCCTTTCATGTGTGATGTGCAAGACGGAATTGCTCTGCACGCAGTGCAGGGGAATCAGGCCTCATCTCGCGGCGACGGGGAAGTCTCATGGTGTTTCTCGACTTGCGGCGGGAACCTGGGGTATATTCTCGAGTTACGACGGGGATGGCCCTTCCACCCACGTGTTTGTTCAGCGACGTCAGGACTCCTGCCTAGTTGCGAGGGACAACTCGGGATTCTCCTCGAGGCTTGGCAGGGCAATTGGGACGCCTCTCCAGCTGAGGCGGGAGACCAAGGGTCCCTTTCCACGTGCCACAGGAATCCTGGGACTCCTATCAAGTTTCACGAGGAGTCAGGCATCGTCTCCTTTGGAGGCACTGATCTCCGCGTACCTCTGGAGTTTTCAAAGGATGTGAGGCCTCCGGTCGCGATGAGGTGGGGAACTAGATCTTTCTCTGAGGTCTCCACAGGGGATTCAGGCATTCTTTCGTCTTGGGAGATGCAAGACGAGCCTGCATTCAAGTCACTGCAGGGATATCCGGCCTTATTTCGAGTCAGGGCATCGCGGTGTTCATTCCACTTGAGGCGGCAAACTCAGGGTCCCTCTCACATACCTAGACCTGAGAGAAGCCTCCTGTTGAGGTGCGTGTGTTAAGGTGATATTCCTCTGGAGTCGAAGCCAGGGACTAACCTCTCATCGCGAGTTGATTTTTGGTCCACGGAGCTCTTTCGTGTGGCTACAGTGACCTCAGGATCCCTCTAGCCTTGAAACAGTGTTCTTGGGGTTTCTCTGGAGTGCCATCATGGAAATCAAGGCTCCTTTCATGTGTGATGTGCAACACTAAATTGCTCTGCACGAAGTGCAGGGAAATCGGGACTCATCTCTCGGAGAGGGGGAAGTGTCATGGTTTTCCTCGAGTTGCGGCGGAATCCTGGGGTATATTCTCGAGTTACGACGGGGATGGCCCTTTCAGCCACGTGTTTGTTCAGCGACGTCAGGACTCCTGCCTAGTTGCGAGGGACAACTCGGGATTCTCCTCGAGGTTTGGCAGGGCAATTGGGACGCCACTCCAGCTGAGGCGGGAGACCAAGGGACCCTTTCCAAGTGCCACAGAAATCCTGGGACTCCTATCAAGTTTCACGAGGAGTCAGGCATCGTCTCCTTTGGAGGCACTTATCTCCGCGTACCTCTGGAGTTTTCAAAGGTGTGAGGCTATCGGTCGGGATGAGGTGGGGAACTAAGTCTTTCTCTGTGCTTTCCACAGGGGATTCAGACATCCTTTCGTCTTGGGAGATGCCAGACGAGCCTGCATTGAAGTCACTGCAGGGATATCCGGCCTTATTTCGAGTCAGGGCATCGCGGTGTCCATTCCACTTGAGGCCGCAAACTCAGGGTCCCTCTCACATACCTAGAGCTGAGAGAAGCCTCCTCTTGAGGTGCTTGTGGTAAGGTGGTATTCCTCTGGAGTCGAAGCCAGGGACTAACCTCTCATCTCGAGTTGATTTTTGGTCCACGGAGCTCTTTCGTGTTGCTACAGTGACCTCAGGATCCCTCTAGCCTTGAAACAGTGTTCTTGGGGTTTCTCTGGAGTGCCATCAAGGAAATCAAGGCTCCTTTCATGTGTGATGTGCAACACGGAATTGCTCTGCACGCAGTGCAGGGGAATCGGGCCTCATCTCGCAGAGAGGGGGAAGTCTCATGGTTTTTCTCCAGTTGCGGCGGGAACCTGGGGTATATTCTCGAGTTACGACGGGGATGGCCCTTCCACCAACGTGTTTGTTCAGCAACGTCAGGACTCCTGCCTAGTTGCGAGGGGCAACTCGGGATTTTCCTCGAGGCTTGGGAGGGCAATAGGGACGCCTCTCCAGCTGAGGCGGGAGACCAAGGGTCCCTTTCCACGTGCACAGGAATCCTGGGACTCCTATCAAGTTTCACGAGGAGTCAGGCATCGTCTCCTTTGGAGGCACTGATCTCCGCATACGTCTGGAGTTTTCAAAGGATGTGAGGCCTCCGGTCGTGATGAGGTGGGGAACTAGATTTTTCTCTGTGGTATCCATAGGGGATTCAGACATCCTTTCATCTTGGGAGATGCAAGACGAGCCTGCATTCAAGTCACTGCAGGGATATCCGGCCTTATTTCGAGTCAGGGCATCGCGGTGTCCATTCCACTTGAGGCCGCAAACTCAGGGTCCCTCTCACATACCTAGAGCTGAGAGAAGCCTCCTCTTGAGGTGCTTGTGGTAAGGTGGTATTCCTCTGGAGTCGAAGCCAGGGTCTAACCTCTCATCTCGAGTTGATTTCTGGGCCACGGAGCTCTTTCTTGTGGCTGCAGTAACGTCAGGATCCCTCTAGCCTTGAAACAGTGTTCTTGGTGTTACTCTGGAGTGCCATGAAGGAAATCAAGGCTCCTTTCATGTGTGATGTGCAACACGGAATTACTCTGCATGCAGTGTAGGGGAATCGGGCCTCATCTTGCGGCGAGGGGGAAGTCTCATGGATTTTCTCGTGTTGCGGTGGGAACCTGGGGAATATTCTGAAGTTATGACGGGGATGGCCCTTCCACCCACGTGTTTGTTCAGCGACGTCAGGACTCCTGCCTAGTTGCGAGGGACAACTCGGGATTCTCCTCGAGGCTTGGCAGGGCAATTGGGACGCCTCTCCAGCTGAGGCGGGAGACCAAGGGTCCCTTTCCACTTGCCACAGGAATCCTGGGACTCCTATCAAGTTTCATGAGAAGTCAGGCATCGTCTCCTTTGAAGGCACTGATCTCCGCGTACCTCTGGAGTTTTCAAAGGATGTGAGGCCTCCGGTCGCGATGAAGTGGGGAACTAGGTCTTTCTCTGTGGTCTCCACAGGGGATTCAGACATCCTTTCATCTTGGGAGATGCAAGACGAGCCTGCATTCAAGTCACTGCAGGGATATCCGGCCTTATTTCGCGTCAGGGAATCGCAGTGTCCATTTCACTTGAGGCCGCAAACTCAGGGTCCCTCTCACATACCTAGAGCTGAGAGAAGCCTCCTCTTGAGGTGCTTGTGGTTAGGTGGTATTCCTCTGGAGTCGAAGCCAGGGACTAACCTCTCATCTCGAGTTGATTTTTGGTCCACGGAGCTCTTTCGTGTTGCTACAGTGACCTCAGGATCCCTCTAGCCTTGAAACAGTGTTCTTGGGGTTTCTCTGGAGTGCCATCAAGGAAATCAAGGCTCCTTTCATGTGTGATGTGCAAGACGGAATTGCTCTGCACGCAGTGCAGGGGAATCGGGCCTCATCTCACGGAGAGGGGGAAGTCTCATGGTTTTTCTCGAGTTGCGGCGGGAACCTGGGGTATATTCTCGAGTTACGACGGGGATGGCCCTTCCACACACGTGTTTATTCAGCGACGGCAGGACTCCTTCCTAGTTTCGAGGGACAACTCGGGATTTTCCTCGAGGCTTGGGAGGGCGATTGGGACGCCTCTCCAGCTGAGGCGGGAGACCAAGGGTCCCTTTCCACGTGCACAGGAATCCTGGGACTCCTATCAAGTTTCACGAGGAGTCAGGCATCGTCTCCTTTGGAGGCACTGATCTCCGCGTACGTCTGGAGTTTTCAAAGGATGTGAGGCCTCCGGTCGTGATGAGGTGGGGAACTAGATCTTTCTCTGAGGTATCCATAGGGGATTCAGACATCCTTTCATCTTGGGAGATGCAAGACGAGCCTGCATTCAAGTCACTGCAGGGATATCCGGCCTTATTTCGAGTCAGGGCATCGCGGTGTCCATTCCACTTGAGGCCGCAAACTCAGGGTCCCTCTCACATACCTAGAGCTGAGAGAAGCCTCCTCTTGAGGTGCTTGTGGTAAGGTGGTATTCCTCTGGAGTCGAAGCCAGGGACTAACCTCTCATCTCGAGTTGATTTCTGGGCCACGGAGATCTTTCTTGTGGCTGCAGTAACGTCAGGATCCCTCTAGCCTTGAAACAGTGTACTTGGTGTTACTCTGGAGTGCCATGAAGGAAATCAAGGCTCCTTTCATGTGTGATGTGCAACACGGAATTACTCTGAATGCAGTGTAGGGGAATCGGGCCTCATCTTGCGGCGAGGGGGAAGTCTCATGGATTTTCTCGTGTTGCGGTGGGAACCTGGGAATATTCTGAAGTTATGACGGGGATGGCCCTTCCACCCACGTGTTTGTTCAGCGACGTCAGGACTCCTGCCTAGTTGCGAGGGACAACTCGGGATTCTCCTCGAGGCTTGGCAGGGCAATTGGGACGCCTCTCCAGCTGAGGCGGGAGACCAAGGGTCCCTTTCCACGTGCCACAGGAATCCTGGGACTCCTATCAAGTTTCACGAGGAGTCAGGCATCGTCTCCTTTGAAGGCACTGATCTCCGCGTACCTCTGGAGTTTTCAAAGGATGTGAGGCCTCCGGTCGCGATGAAGTGGGGAACTAGGTCTTTCTCTGTGGTCTCCACAGGGGATTCAGACATCCTTTCATCTTGGGAGATGCAAGACGAGCCTGCATTCAAGTCACTGCAGGGATATCCGGCCTTATTTCGCGTCAGGGCATCGCAGTGTCCATTTCACTTGAGGCCGCAAACTCAGGGTCCCTCTCACATACCTAGAGCTGAGAGAAGCCTCCTCTTGAGGTGCTTGTGGTAAGGTGGTATTCCTCTGGAGTCGAAGCCAGGGACTAACCTCTCATCGCGAGTTGATTGTTGGTCCACGGAGCTCTTTCATGCTGCTACAGTGACCTCAGGATCCCTCTAGCCTTGAAACAGTGTTCTTGGGGTTTCTCTGGAGTGCCATCAAGGAAATCAAGGCTCCTTTCATGTGTGATGGGCAACACGGAATTGCTCTGCACGCAGTGCAGGGGAATCGGACCTCATCTCGCGGCGAGGGGGAAGTCTCATGGTTTTTCTCCAGTTGCGGCGGGAACCTGGGGTATATTCTCGAGTTACGACGGGGATGGCCCTTTCAACACGTGTTTGTTCAGCGACGTCAGGACTCCTGCCTAGTTGCGAGGGACAACTCGGGATTCTCCTCGAGGCTTGGCAGGGCAATTGAGACGCCTCACCAGCTGAGGCGGGAGACCAAGGGTCCCTTTCCACGTGCACAGGAATCCTGGGACTCCTATCAAGTTTCACGAGGAGTCAGGCATCGTCTCCTTTGGAGGCACTGATCTCCGTGTTCCGCTGAAGTTTTCAAAGGATGTGAGGCCTCCGGTCGCGATGAGGTGGGGAACTAGGTCTTTCTCTGTGGTCTCCACAGGGGATTCAGACATCCTTTCGTCTTGGGAGATGCAAGACGAGCCTGCATTCAAGTCACTGCAGGGATATCCGGCCTTATTTCGAGTCAGGGCATCGCGGTGTCCATTCCAATTGAGGCCGCAAACTAAGGGTCCCTCTCACATACCTAGAGCTGAGAGAAGCCTCCTCTTTAGGTGCTTGTGGTAAGGTGGTATTCCTCTGGAGGCGAAGCCAGGGACTAACCTCTCATCTCGAGTTGATTTTTGGTCCACGGAGCACTTTCGTGTTGCTACAGTGACCTCAGGATCCCTCTAGCCTTGAAACAGTGTTCTTGGGGTTTCTCTGGAGTGCCATCAAGGAAATCAAGGCTCCTTTCATGTGTGATATGCAACACGGAATTGCTCTGCACGCAGTGCAGGGGAATTGGGCCTCATCTCGCGGCGAGGGGGAAGTCTCATGGTTTATCTCTAGTTGCGGCGGAAACCTGGGGTATATTCTCGAGTTACAACGGGGATGGCCCTTCTACACACGTGTTTGTTCAGCGATGGCAGGACTCCTGCCTAGTTGCGAGGGACAACTCGGGATTCTCCTCGAGGCTTGGCAGGGCAATTGGGACGCCTCTCCAGCTGAGGCGGGAGACCAAGGGTCCCTTTCCACTTGCCACAGGAATCCTGGGACTCCTATCAAGTTTCACGAGGAGTCAGGCATCGTCTCCTTTGGAGGCACTGATCTCCGCGTACCTCTGGAGTTTTCAAAGGATGTGAGGCCTCCGGTCGCGATGAGGTGGGGAACTAGGTCTTTCTCTGTGGTCTCCACAGGGGATTCAGACATCCTTTCGTCTTGGGAGATGCAAGACGTGCCTGCATTCAAGTCACTGCAGGGATATCCGGCCTTATTTCGAGTCAGGGCATCGCGGTGTCCATTCCACTTGAGGCCGCAAACTAAGGGTCCCTCTCACATACCTAGAGCTGAGAGAAGCCTCCTCTTGAGGTGCTTGTGGTAAGGTGGTATTCCTCTGGAGTCGAAGCCAGGGACTACCCTCTCATCTCGAGGTGATTTTTGGCCCACGGAGCTCTTTCGTGTTGCTACAGTGACCTCAGGATCCCTCTAGCCTTGAAACAGTGTTCTTGGGGTTTCTCTGGAGTGCCATCAAGGAAATCAAGGCTCCTTTCATGTGTGATGTGCAACACGGAATTGCTCTGCACGCAGTGCAGGGGAATCGGGCCTCATCTCGCGGTGAGGGGGAAGTCTCATGGTTTTTCTCGAGTTGCGGCGGGAACCTGGGGTATATTCTCGAGTTACGACGGGGACGGCCCTTTCAACCACGTGTTTGTTCAGCCACGTCAGGACTCCTGCCTAGTTGCGAGGGACAACTCGGGATTCTCCTCGAGGCTTGGCAGGGCAATTGGGACGCCTCTCCAGCTGAGGCGGGAGACCAAGGGTCCCTTTCCACGTGCACAGGAATCCTGGGACTCCTATCAAGTTTCACGAGGAGTCAGGCATCGTCTCCTTTGGAGGCACTGATCTCCGCGTACCTCTGGAGTTTTCAAAGGATGTGAGGCCTCCGGTCGCGATGAGGTGGGGAACTAGGTCTTTCTCTGTGGTCTCCACAGGGGATTCAGACATCCTTTCGTCTTGGGAGATGCAAGACGAGCCTGCATTGAAGTCACTGCAGGGATATCCGGCCTTATTTCGAGTCAGGGCATCGCGGTGTCCATTCCACTTGAGACCGCAAACTCAGGGTCCCTCTCACATACCTAGAGCTGAGAGAAGCCTCCTCTTGAGGTGCTTGTGGTAAGGTGGTATTCCTCTGGAGTCGAAGACAGGGACTAACCTCTCATCGCGAGTTGATTTTTGGTCCACAGAGCTCTTTCGTGCTGCTACAGTGACCTCAGGATCCCTCTAGCCTTGAAACAGTGTTCTTGGGGTTTCTCTGGAGTGCCATCAAGGAAATCAAGGCTCCTTTCATGTGTGATGTGCAACACGGAATTGCTCTGCACGCAGTGCAGGGGAATCGGACCTCATCTCGCGGCGAGGGGGAACTCTCATCGTTTTTCTCGAGTTGCGGCGGGAACCTGGGGTATATTCTCGAGTTACGACGGGGATGGCCCTTTCAACACGTGTTTGTTCAGCGACGTCAGGACTCCTGCCTAGTTGCGAGGGACAACTCGGGATTCTCCTCGAGGCTTGGCAGGGCAATTGGGACGCCTCTCCAGCTGAGGCGGGAGACCAAGGTTCCCTTTCCACGTGCACAGGAATCCTGGGACTCCTATCAAGTTTCACGAGGAGTCAGGCATCGTCTCCTTTGGAGGCACTGATCTCCGTGTTCCTCTGAAGTTTTCAAAGGATGTGAGGCCTCCGGTCGCGATGAGGTGGGGAACTAGGTCTTTCTCTGTGGTCTCCACAGGGGATTCAGACATCCTTTCGTCTTGGGAGATGCAAGACGAGCCTGCATTCAAGTCACTGCAGGGATATCCCGCCTTATTTCGAGTCAGGGCATCGCGGTGTCCATTCTACTTGAGGCCGCAAACTCAGGGTCCCTCTCACATACCTAGAGCTGAGAGAAGCCTCCTCTTGAGGTGCTTGTGTTAAGGTGGTATTCCTCTGGATTCGAAGCCAGGGACTAACCTCTCATCTCGAGTTGATTTTTGGTCCACGGAGCTCTTTCGTGTTGCTACAGTGACCTCAGGATCCCTCTAGCCTTGAAACAGTGTTCTTGGGGTTTCTCTGGAGTGCCATCAAGGAAATTAAGGCTCCTTTCATGTGTGATATGCAACACGGAATTGCTCTGCACGCAGTGCAGGGGAATCAGGCCTCATCTCGCGGCGACGGGGAAGTCTCATGGTGTTTCTCGACTTGCGGCGGGAACCTGGGGTATATTCTCGAGTTACGACGGGGATGGCCCTTCCACCCACGTGTTTGTTCAGCGACGTCAGGACTCCTGCCTAGTTGCGAGGGACAACTCGCGATTCTCCTCGAGGCTTGGCAGGGCAATTGGGACGCCTCTCCAGCTGAGGCGGGAGACCAAGGGTCCCTTTCCACGTGCCACAGGAATCCTGGGACTCCTATCAAGTTTCACGAGGAGTCAGGCATCGTCTCCTTTGGAGGCACTGATCTCCGCGTACCTCTGGAGTTTTCAAAGGATGTGAGGCCTCCGGTCGCGATGAGGTGGGGAACTAGATCTTTCTCTGAGGTCTCCACAGGGGATTCAGGCATTCTTTCGTCTTGGGAGATGCAAGACGAGCCTGCATTCAAGTCACTGCAGGGATATCCGGCCTTATTTCGAGTCAGGGCATCGCGGTGTTCATTCCACTTCAGGCGGCAAACTCAGGGTCCCTCTCACATACCTAGACCTGAGAGAAGCCTCCTGTTGAGGTGCGTGTGTTAAGGTGATATTCCTCTGGAGTCGAAGCCAGGGACTAACCTCTCATCTCGAGTTGATTTTTGGTCCACGGAGCTCTTTCGTGTGGCTACAGTGACCTCAGGATCCCTCTAGCCTTGAAACAGTGTTCTTGGGGTTTCTCTGGAGTGCCATCAAGGAAATCAAGGCTCCTTTCATGTGTGATGTGCAACACTAAATTGCTCTGCACGAAGTGCAGGGAAATCGGGACTCATCTCTCGGAGAGGGGGAAGTGTCATGGTTTTCCTCGAGTTGCGGCGGAATCCTGGGGTATATTCTCGAGTTACGACGGGGATGGCCCTTCCAGCCACGTGTTTGTTCAGCGACGTCAGGACTCCTGCCTAGTTGCGAGGGACAACTCGGGATTCTCCTCGAGGTTTGGCAGGGCAATTGGGACGCCACTCCAGCTGAGGCGGGAGACCAAGGGACCCTTTCCAAGTGCCACAGAAATCCTGGGACTCCTATCAAGTTTCACGAGGAGTCAGGCATCGTCTCCTTTGGAGGTACTTATCTCCGCGTACCTCTGGAGTTTTCAAAGGTGTGAGGCTATCGGTCGGGATGAGGTGGGGAACTAAGTCTTTCTCTGTGCTTTCCACAGGGGATTCAGACATCCTTTCGTCTTGGGAGATGCCATACGAGCCTGCATTGAAGTCACTGCAGGGATATCCGGCCTTATTTCGAGTCAGGGCATCGCGGTGTCCATTCCACTTGAGGCCGCAAACTCAGGGTCCCTCTCACATACCTAGAGCTGAGAGAAGCCTCCTCTTGAGGTGCTTGTGGTAAGGTGGTATTCCTCTGGAGTCGAAGCCAGGGACTAACCTCTCATCTCGAGTTGATTTTTGGTCCACGGAGCTCTTTTGTGTTGCTACAGTGACCTCAGGATCCCTCTAGCCTTGAAACAGTGTTCTTGGGGTTTCTCTGGAGTGCCATCAAGGAAATCAAGGCTCCTTTCATGTGTGATGTGCAACACGGAATTGCTCTGCACGCAGTGCAGGGGAATCGGGCCTCATCTCGCAGAGAGGGGGAAGTCTCATGGTTTTTCTCCAGTTGCGGCGGGAACCTGGGGTATATTCTCGAGTTACGACGGGGATGGCCCTTCCACCAACGTGTTTGTTCAGCGACGTCAGGACTCCTGCCTAGTTGCGAGGGACAACTCGGGATTCTCCTCGAGGCTTGGCAGGGCAATTGGGACGCCTCTGCAGCTGAGGCGGGAGACCAAGGGTCCCTTTCCACGTGCCACAGGAATCCTGGGACTCCTATCAAGTTTCACGAGGAGTCAGGCATCGTCTCCTTTGGAGGCACTGATCTCCGCGTACCTCTGGAGTTTTCAAAGGATGTGAGGCCTCCGGTCGCGATGAGGTGGGGAACTAGATCTTTCTCTGAGGTCTCCACAGGGGATTCAAACATCCTTTCGTCTTGGGAAATGCAAGACGAGCCTGCATTCAAGTCACTGCAGGGATATCCGGCCTTATTTCGAGTCAGGGCATTGCGGTGTCCATTCCACTTGAGGCCGCAAACTCAGGGTCCCTCTCACATACCTAGAGCTGAGAGAAGCCTCCTCTTGAGGTGCTTGTGGTTAGGTCGTATCCCTCTGGAGTCGAAGCCAGGGACAAACCTCTCATCTCGAGTTGATTTTTGGTCCACGGAGCTCTTTCGTGTGGCTACAGTGACCTCAGGATCCCTCTCGCCTTAAAACAGTGTTCTTGGGGTTTCTCTGGAGTGCCATCAAGGAAATCAAGGCTCCTTTCATATGTGATGTGCAACACGGAATTGCTCTGCATGCAGGGCAGGGAAATCAGGCCTCATCTCACGGAGAGGGGGAAGTCTCATTGTGTTTCTCGAGTTGCGGTGGGAACCTGGGTTATATTCTCGAGTTACGACGGGGATGGCCTTTACACACACGTGTTTGTTCAGCGTCGTCAGGACTCCTGCCTAGTTGCGAGGGACAACTCGGGATTCTCCTCGAGGCTTGGCAGGGCAATTGGGACGCCTCTCCAGCTGAGGCGGGAGACCAAGGGTCCCTTTCCACGTGCACAGGAATCCTGGGACTCCTATCAAGTTTCACGAGGAGTCAGGCATCGTCTCCTTTGGAGGCACTGATCTCCGCGTACCTCTGAAGTTTTCAAAGGATGTGAGGCCTCCGGTCGCGATGAGGTGGGAACTAGGTCTTTCTCTGTGGTCTCCATAGGGGATTCAGACATCCTTTCGTCTTGGGAGATGCAAGACGAGCCTGCATTCAAGTCACTGCAGGGATATCCGGCCTTATTTCGAGTCAGGGCATCGCGGTGTCCATTCCACTTGAGGCCGCAAACTCAGGGTCCCTCTCACATACCTAGAGCTGAGAGAAGCCTCCTCTTGAGGTGCTTGTGGTAAGGTGGTATTCCTCTGGAGTCGAAGCCAGGGAATAACCTCTCATCTCGAGTTGATTTTTGGTCCACGGAGCTCTTTCGTGTTGCTACAGTGACCTCAGGATCCCCTTAGCCTTGAAACAGTGTTCTTGGGGTTTCTCTGGAGTGCCATCAAGGAAATCAAGGCTCCTTTCATGTGTGATGTGCAACACGGAATTGCTCTGCACGCAGGGCAGGGGAATCAGGCCTCATCTCGCGGCGAGGGGGAAGTCTCATGGTGTTTCTCGACTTGCGGCAGGAACCTGGGGTATATTCTCGAGTTACGACGGGGATGGCCCTTACACACACGTGTTTGTTCAGCGACGTCAGGACTCCTGCCTAGTTGCGAGGGACAACTCGGGATTCTCCTCGTGGCTTGGCAGGGCAATTGGGACGCCACTCCAGATGAGGCGGCAGACCAAGGGACCCTTTCCAAGTGCCACAGGAATCCTGGCACTCCTATCAAGTTTCACGAGGAGTCAGGCATCGTCTCCTTTGGAGGCACTGATCTCCGCGTACCTCTGGAGTTTTCAAAGGATGTGAGGCTATCGGTTGGGATGAGGTGGGGAACTAAGTCTTTCTCTGTGCTTTCCACAGGGGATTCAGACATCCTTTCGTCTTGGGAGATGCAAGACGAGCCTGCATTAGAGTCACTGCAGGGATATCCGGCCTTATTTCGAGTCAGGGCATCGCGGTGTCCATTCCACTTGAGGCCGCAAACTCAGGGTCCCTCTCACATACGTAGAGCTGAGAGAAGCCTCCTATTGAGGTGCTTGTGGTAAGGTGGTATTCCTCTGGAGACGAATCCAGGGACTAACCTCTCTTCTCGAGTTGATTTTTGGTCCACAGAGTCCTTTAGTGTTGCTACAGTGACCTCAGGAACCCTCTAGCCTTGAAACAGTGTTCTTGGGGTTTCTCTGGAGTTCCATCAAGGAAATCAAGGCTCCTTTCATGTGTGATGTGCAACACGGAATTGCTCTGCACGCAGTGCAGGGGAATCGGGCCTCATCTCGCGGCGAGGGGGAAGTCTCATGGTTTTTCTCGAGTTGTGGCGGGAACCTGGGGTATATTCTCGAGTTACGACGGGGATGGCCCTTCCACACACGTGTGTGTTTAGCGACGTCAGGATTCCTGCCTAGTTGCGAGGGACAACTTGGGATTCTCCTCGAGGCCTGGCAGGGCAATTGGGACGCCTCTCCAGCTGAGGCGGGAGACCAAGGTTTCCTTTCCACGTGCCACAGGAATCCTGGGACTCCTATCAAGTTTCACGAGGAGTCAGGCATCGTCTCCTCTGGAGGAACTGATCTCCGCGTACCTCTGGAGTTTTCAAAGGATGTGAGGCCTCCGGTCGCGATGAGGTGGGGAACTAGGTCTTTCTCTGTGGTCTCCACAGGGGATTCAGACATCCTTTCGTCTTGGGAGATGCAAGACGAGCCTGCATTCAAATCACTGCAGGGATATCCGGCCTTGTTTCGAGTCAGGGCATCGCGGTGTCCATTCCACTTGAGGCCGCAAACTCAGGGTCCCTCTCACATACCTAGAGCTGAGAGAATCCTCCTCTTGAGGTGCTTGTGGTAAGGTGGTATCCCTCTGGAGTCGAAGCCAGGGACTAACCTCTCATCTCGAGTTGATTTTTGGTCCACGGAGCACTTTCGTGTGGCTACAGTGACCTCAGGATCCCTCTAGCCTTGAAACAGTGTTCTTGGGGTTTCTCTGGAGTGCCATCAAGGAAATCAAGGCTCCTTTCATGTGTGATGTGCAACACGGAATTGCTCTGCACGCAGTGCAGGGGAATCGGGCCTCATCTCGCGGCGAGGGGGAAGTCTCATGGTTTTTCTCGAGTTGCGGCGGGAACCTGGGGTATATTCTCGAGTTACGACGGGGATGGCCCTTCCACACACGTGTGTGTTTAGCGACGTCAGGACTCCTGCCTAGTTGCGAGGGACAATTTGGGATTCTCCTCGAGGCCTGGCAGGGCAATTGGGACGCCTCTCCAGCTGAGGCGGTAGACCAAGGGTCCCTTTCCACGTGCCACAGGAATCCTGGGACTCCTATAAAGTTTCACGAGGAGTCAGGCATTGTCTCCTTTGGAGGCACTGATCTCCGCGTACCTCTGGAGTTTTCAAAGGATGTGAGGCCTCCGGTCGCGATGAGGTGGGGAACTAGGTCTTTCTCTGTGGTCTCCACAGGGGATTCAGACATCCTTTCGTCTTGGGAGATGCAAGACGAGCCTGCATGCAAGTCACTGCATGGATATCCGGCCTTATTTCGAGTCAGGGCATCGTGATGTCCATTCCACTTGAGGCCGCAAACTCAGGGTCCCTCTCACATAGCTAGAGATGAGAGAAGCCTCCTCTTGAGGTGCTTGTGGTAAGGTGGTATTCCTCTGGAGTCGAAACCAGGGACTAACCTCTCATCTCAAGTTGATTTTTGGCCCACGGAGCTCTTTCGTGTTGCTACAGTGACCACGGGATCCCTCTAGCCTTGAAACAGTGTTCTTGGGGTTTCTCTGGAGTGCCATCAAGGAAATCAAGGCTCGTTTCATGTGTCATGTTCAACACTTAATTGCTCTGCACGCAGTGCAGGGGAATCGGGCCTCATCTCGCGGCGAGGGGGAAGTCTCATGGTTTTTCTCGAGTTGCGGCGGGAACCTGGGGTACATTCTCGAGTTACGACGGGGATGGCCCTTCCACACACGTGTTTGTTCAGCGACGACAGGACTCCTGCCTAGTTGCGAGGGACAACTCGGGATTCTCCTCGAGGCTTGGCAGGGCAATTGGGACGCCTCTCCAGCTGAGGCGGGAGACCAAGTGTCCCTTTCCACGTGCCACAGGAATCCTGTGACTCCTAAGAAGTTTCCCGAGGAGTCAGGCATCGTCTCCTCTGGAGGAACTGATCTCCGTGTACCTCTGGGGTTTTCAAAGGATGTGAGGCCTCCGGTCGCAATGAGGTGGGGAACTAGGTCTTTCTCTGTGGTCTCCACAGGGGATTCAGACATCCTTTCGTCTTGGGAGATGCAAGACGAGCCTGCATTCAAGTCACTGCAGGGATATCCGGCCTTATTTCGAGTCAGGGCATCGCGGTGTCCATTCCACTTGAGTCCGCAAACTCAGGGTCCCTCTCACATAGCTAGAGCTGAGAGAAGCCTCCTCTTGAGGTGCTTGTGGTAAGGTGGTATTCCTCTGGAGTCGAAGCCAGGGACTAACCTCTCATCTCGAGTTGATTTTTGGTCCACGGAGCTCTTTCGTGTTGCTACAGTGACCTCAGGATCCCGCTAGCCTTGAAACAGTGTTCTTGGGGTTTCTCTGGAGTGCCATCAAGGAAATCAAGGCTCCTTTCATGTGTGATGTGCAACACGAAATTGCTCTGCACGCAGTGCAGGGGAATCTGGCCTCATCTCTCGGAGAGGGGGAAGTGTCATGGTTTTTCTCGAGTTGCGGCAGGAACCTGGGGTATATTCTCGAGTTACGACGGGGATGGCCCTTACACTCACGTGTTTGTTCAGTGACGTCAAGACTCCTGCCTAGTTGCGAGGGACAACTCGGGATTCTCCTCGAGGCTTGGCAGGGCAATTGGGACGCCTTTCCAGCTGAGGCGAGAGACCAAGGGTCCCTTTCCACGTGCCACAGGAATCCTGGGACTCCTATCAAGTTTCACGAGGAGTCAGGCATCGTCTCCTTTGGAGGCACTGATCTCCGCGTACCTCTGGAGTTTTCAAAGGAAGTGAGGCCTCCGGTCGCGATGAGGTGGGGAACTAGGTCTTTCTCTGTGGTCTCCACAGGGGATTCAGAGATCCTTTCGTCTTGGGAGATGCAAGACGAGCCTGCCTTCAAATCAATGCAGGGATATCCGGCCTTATTTCGCGTCAGGGCATCGCAGTGTCCATTCCACTTGAGGCCGAAAACTCAGGGTCCCTCTCACATACCAAGAGCTGAGAGAAGCCTCCTCTTGACGTGCTTGTGGTAAGGTGGTATTCCTCTGGAGTCGAAGCCAGGGACTAACCTCTCATCTCGAGTTGATTCTTGGTCCACGGAGCTCTTTCTTGTTGCTACAGTGACCTCAGGATCCCTCTAGCCTTGAAACAGTGTTCTTGGGGTTTCTCTGGAGTGCCATTAAGGAAATCAAGGCTCCTTTCATGTGTGATGTGCAAGACGGAATTGCTCTGCACGCAGTGCAGGGGAATCGGGCCTCATCTCGCGGCGAGGGGGAAGTCTCATGGTTTTTCTCAAGTTGCGGCGGGAACCTGGGGTATATTCTCGAGTTACGACGGGGATGGTCCTTCCACCCACGTGTTTGTTCAGCGACGTCAGGACTCCTGCCTAGTTGCGAGGGACAACTCGGGATTCTCCTCGAGGCTTGGCAGGGCAATTGGGACGCCTCTCCAGCTGAGGCGGGAGACCAAGCGTCCCTTTCCACATGCCACAGGAATCCTGGGACTCCTATCAAGTTTTATGAGGAGTCAGGCATCGATTCCTTTGGAGGCACTGATCTCCGCTTTCCTCTGGGGTGTTCAAAGGATGTGAGGCCTCCGGTCGCGATGAGGTGGGGAACTAGGTCTTTCTCTGTGGTCTCCACAGGGGATTCAGACATCCTTTCGTCTTGGGAGATGCAAGACGAGCCTACATTCAAGTCACTGCAGGGATATCCAGCCTTATTTCGAGTCAGGGCATCGCGGTGTCCATTCCACTTGAGGCCGCAAACTCAGGGTCCCTCTCACATACCTAGAGCTGAGAGAAGCCTCCTCTTGAGGTGCTTGTGGTAAGGTGGTAGTCCTCTGGAGTCGAAACCAGGAACTAACCTCTCATCTCGAGTTGATTCTTGGTCCACGGAGCTCTTTCATCTTGCTACAGTGACCTCAGGATACCTCTAGCCTTGAAACAGTGTTCTTGGGGTTTCTCTGGAGTGCCACCATGGAAATCAAGGCTCCTTTCATGTGTGATGTGCAACACGGAATTGCTCTGCACGCAGTGCAGGGGAATTGGGCCTCATCTCGAGGCGAGGGGGAAGTCTCATGGTTTTTCTCGAGTTGCGGCGGGAACCTTGGGTATATTCTCGAGTTACGACGGGGATGGCCCTTCCACCCACGTGTTTGTTCAGCGATGGCAGGACTCCTGCCTAGTTGCGAGGGACAACTCGGGATTCTCCTCGAGGCTTGGCAGGGCAATTGGGACGCCTCTCCAGCTGAGGCGGGAGACCAAGGGTCCCTTTCCACGTGCCACAGGAATCCTGGGACTCCTAAGAAGTTTCACGAGGAGTCAGGCATCGTCTCCTCTGGAGGAACTGATCTCCCTGTACCTCTGGAGTTTTCAAAGGATGTGAGGCCTACGGTCGCGATGAGGTGGGGAACTAAGTCTTTCTCTGTGCTTTACATAGGGGATTCAGACATCCTTTCATCTTGGGAGATGCAAGACGAGCCTGCGTTCAAGTCACTGCAGGGATATCCGGCCTTATTTCGAGTCAGGGCATCGCGTTGTCCATTCCACTTGAGGCCGCAAACTCAGGGTCCCTCTCACATACCTAGAGCTGAGAGAAGCCTCCTCTTGAGGTGCTTGTGGTAAGGTGGTATTCCTCTGGAGACGAATCCAGGGACTAACCTCTCTTCTCGAGTTGATTTTTCGTCCACAGAGTCCTTTCGTGTTGCTACAGTGACCTCAGGATCCCTCTAGCCTTGAAACAGTGTTCTTGGGGTTTCTCTGGAGTGCCATCAAGGAAATCAAGTCTCCTTTCCTGTGTGATGTTCAACACTTAATTGTTCTGCACCAGTGCAGGGGAATCGGGCCTCATCTCGCGGCGAGGGGGAAGTCTCATGGTTTTTCTCGAGTTGCGGCGGGAACCTGGGGTACATTCTCGAGTTACGACGGGGATGGCCCTTCCACACACGTGTTTGTTCAGCGACGTCAGGACTCCTGCCTAGTTGCGAGGGACAACTCGGGATTCTCCTCGAGGCTTGGCAGGGCAATTGGGACGCCTCTCCAGCTGAGGCAGGAGACCAAGGGTCCCTTTCCACGTGCCACAGGAATCCTGGGACTCCTATCAAGTTTCACGAGGATTCAGGCATCGTCTGATTTGGAGGCACTGAACTCCGCGTACCTCTGTAGTTTTCAAAGGATGTGAGGCCTCCGGTCGCGATGAGGTGGGGAACTAGGTCTTTCTCTGTGGTCTCCACAGGGGATTCAGACATCCTTTCATTTTGGGAGATGCAAGACGAGCCTGCATTCAAGTCACTGCAGGGATATCCGGCCTTATTTCTCGTCAGGGCATTGCAGTGTCCATTCCACTTGAGGCCGCAAACTCAGGGTCCCTCTCACATACCTATTGCTGAGAGAAGCCTCTTCTTGAGGTGCTTGTGGTAAGGTGGTATTCCTCTGGAGTCGAAGCCAGGGACTAACCTCTCATCTCGAGTTGATTCTTTGTCCACGGAGCTCTTCCGTGTTGCTACAGTGACCTCAGGATCCCTCTAGCCTTGAAACAGTGTTCTTGTGTTTTCTCTGGAGTGCCATCAACGAAATCAAGGCTCCTTTCATGTGTGATGTGCAACACGGAATTGCTATGCACGCAGTGCAGGGTAATCGGGCCTCATCTCGCGGCGAGGGGGAAGTCTCATGGTTTTTCTCGAGTTGCGGCGGGAACCTGGGGTATATTCTTGAGTTACGACGGGGATGGCCCTTACACACGTGTTTGTTCAGCGACGTCAGGACTCCTGCCTAGTTGAGAGGGACAACTCGGGATTCTCCTCGAGGCTTGGCAGGGCAATTGGGACGCCTCTCCAGCTGAGGCGGGAGACCAAGTGTCCCTTTCCACATGCCACAGGAATCCTGGGACTCCTATCAAGTTTCACGAAGAGTCAGGCATCGTCTCCTTTGGAGGCACTGATCTCCGCGTACCTCTGGAGTTTTCAAAGGATGTGAGGCCTCCGGTCGCGATGAGGTGGGGAACTAGGTCTTTCTCTGTGGTCTCCACAGGGGATTCAGACATCCTTTCGTCTTGGGAGATGCAAGACGAGCCTGCATTCAAATCACTGCAGGGATATCCCGCCTTATTACGCGTCAGGGCATCGCAGTGTCCATTCCACTTGAGGCCGCAAACTCAGGGTCCCTCTCACATACCAAGAGCTGAGAGAAGCCTCCTCTTGAGGTGCTTGTGGTAAGGTGGTATTCCTCTGGAGTCGAAGCCAGGGACTAACCTCTCATCTCGAGTTGATTCTTGGTCCACGGAGCTCTTTCGTGTTGCTACAGTGACCTCAGGATCCCTCTAGCCTTGAAACAGTGTTCTTGGGGTTTCTCTGGAGTGCCACTAAGGAAATCAGGGTCCTTTCATGTGTGATGTGCAACACGGAATTGCTCTGCACGCAGTGCAAGGGAATCGGGCCTCATCTCGCGGCGAGGGGGAAGTCTCATGGTTTTTCTCGAGTTGCGGCGGGAACCTGGGGTATATTCTCGAGTTAAGACGGGGATGGTCCCTCCACACACGTGTTTGTTCAGGGACGGCAGGACTCCTGCCTAGTTGCGAGGGACAACTCAGGATTCTCCTCGAGGCTTGGCAGGGCAATTGGGACGCCTCTCCAGCTGAGTCGGGAGACCAAGGGTCCCTTTCCACGTGCCACAGGAATCCTGGGACTCCTATTAAGTTTCACGAGGCGTCAGGCATCGTCTCCTTTGGAGGCACTGATCTCCGCGTACCTCTGGAGTTTTCAAAGGATGTGACCCCTCCGGCGCGATGAGGTGGGGAACTAGGTCTTTCTCTGTGGTCTCCACAGAGGATTCAGACATCCTTTCGTCTTGGGAGATGCAAGACGAGCCTGCATTCAAGTCACTGCAGGGATATCCGGCCTTATTTCGAGTCAGGGCATCGCGGTGTTCATTCCACTTGAGGCCGCAAACTCAGGGTCCCTCTCACATACATAGAGCTGAGAGAAGCCTCCTCTTGAGGTGCTTGTGGTAAGGTGGTAGTCCTCTGGAGTCGAAACCAGGAACTAACCTCTCATCTCGAGTTGATTCTTGGTCCACGGAGCTCTTTCATCTTGCTACAGTGACCTCAGGATCCCTCTAGCCTTGAAACAGTGTTCTTGGGGTTTCTCTGGAGTGCCACCATGGAAATCAAGGCTCCTTTCATGTCTGATGTGCAACACGGAATTGCTCTGCACGCAGTGCAGGGGAATCAGGCCTCATCTCGCGGCGAGGGGGAAGTCTCATGGTTTTTCTCGAGTTGCGGCGGGAACCTGGGGTATATTCTCGAGTTACGACGGGGATGGCCCTTCCACCCACGTGTTTGTTCAGCGACGTCAGGACTCCTGCCTAGTTGCGAGGGACAACTCGGGATTCTCCTCGAGGCTTGGCAGGGCAATTGGGACGCCTCTCCAGCTGAGGCGGGAGACCAAGGGTCCCTTTCCACGTGCCACAGGAATCCTGGGACTCCTAAGAAGTTTCATGAGGAGTCAGCCATCGTTTCCTTTGGAGGCACTGATCTCCGCGTTCCTCTGGGGTTTGCAAAGGACGTGAGGCCTCCGGTCGCGATGAGATGGGAAACTAGGTCTTTCTCTGTGGTCTCCACAGGGGATTCAGACATCCTTTCGTCTTGGGAGATGCAAGACGAGCCTGCATTCAAGTCACTGCAGGGATATCCGGCCTTATTTCGAGTCAGGGCATCGCGGTGTCCATTCCACTTGAGGCCGCAAACTCAGGGTCCCTCTCACAATGCTAGAGCTGAGAGAAGCCTCCTCTTGAGGTGCTTGTGGTAAGGTGGTATTCCTCTGGAGTCGAAGCCAGGGACTAACCTCTCATCTCGAGTTGATTTTTGGTCCACGGAGCTCTTTCGTGTTGCTACAGTGACCTCAGGATCCCTCTAGCCTTGAAACAGTGTTCTTGGGGTTTCTCTGGAGTGCCATCAAGGAAATCAAGGCTCCTTTCATGTGTGATGTGCAACACGGAATTGCTCTGCACGCAGTGCAGGGGAATCGGGCGTCATCTCGGGGTGAGGGGGAAGTCTCATGGTGTTTCTCGAGTTGTGGCGGGAACCTGGGGTATATTCTCGAGTTACGACGGGGATGGCCCTTCCACCCACGTGTTTGTTCAGCAACGTCAGGACTCCTGCCTAGTTGCGAGGGACAACTCGGGATTCTCCTCGAGGCTTGGCAGGGCAATTGAGACGCCTCTCCAGCTGAGGCAGGAGACCAAGGGCCCCTTTCCACGTGCCACAGGAATTCTGGGACTCCTATCAAGTTTCACGAGGAGTCAGGCATCGTCTCCTTTGGGGGCACTGATCTCCGCGTACCTCTGAAGTTTTCAAAGGTTGTGAGGCCTCCGGTCGCGATGAAGTGGGGAATTAGGTCTTTCTCTGTGATCTCCACAGGTGATTCAGACATCCTTTCATCTTGGGAGATGCAAGACGAGCCTGCATTCAAGTCACTGAAGGGATATCCGGCCTAATTTCGCGTCAGGGCATCGCGGTGTCCATTCCACTTGAGGCCGCAAGCTCAGGGTCCCTCTCACATACCTAGAGCTGAGAGAAGCCTCCTCTTGAGGTGCTTGTGGTAAGGTGGTATTCCTCTGGAGTCGAAGCCAGGGACTAACCTCTCATCTCAAGTTGATTTCTGGTCCTCGGAGCTCTTTCTTGTTGCTACAGTGACCTCAGGATCCCTGTAGCCTGAAACAGTGTTCTTGCAGTTTCTCTAGAGTGCCATCAAGAAAATCAAGGCTCCTTTCATGTGTGATGTGCAACACGGAATTGCTCCGCATGCAGGGCAGGAGAATCGAGCCTCATCTCGCGGCGAGGGGGAAGTCTCATGATTTTTCTCGAGTTGCGGCGGGAACCTGGGGTATATTCTCGAGTTACAACGGGGATGGCCCTTCCATCCACGTGTTTGTTCAGCGACGTCAGGACTCCTGCCTAGTTGCGAGGGACAACTCGGGATTTTCCTCGAGGCTTGGCAGGGCAATTGGGACGCCTCTCCAGCTGAGGCGGGAGACCAAGGGTCCCTTTACACGTGCACAGGAATCCTGGGACTCCTATCAAGTTTCACGAGGAGTCAGGCATCGTCTCCTTTGGAGGCACTGATCTCCGCGTACGTCTGGAGTTTTCAAAGGATGTGAGGCCTCCGGTCGCTATGAGGTGGGGAACTAGATCTTTCTCTGAGGTATCCACAGGGGATTCAGACATCCTTTCATCTTTGGAGATGCAAGACGAGCCTGCATTCAAGTCACTGCAGGGATATCCGGCCTTATTTCGAGTCAGGGCATCGCGGTCTGCATTCCACTTGAGGCCGCAAACTCAGGGTCCCTCTCACATACCTAGAGCTAAGAGAAGCCTCCTCTTGAGGTGCTTGTGGTTAGGTGGTATTCCTCTGGAGTCGAAGCCAGGGACTAACATCTCATCTCGAGTTGATTTCTGGGCCACGGAGCTCTTTCGTGTGGCTACAGTAACGTCAGGATCCCTCTAGCCTTGTAACAGTGTTCTTGGGGTTTCTCTGGAGTGCTATCAAGGAAATCAAGGCTCCATTCATGTGTGATGTGCAACACGGAATTGCTCTGCACGCAGTGCTGGGGAATCGAGCCTCATCTCGGGACGAGGGGGAAGTCTCATGGTTTTTCTCTAGTTGCAGCGGGAGCCTGGGGTATATTCTCGAGTTACGACGGGGATGGGCCTTCCACCCACGTGTTTGTTCAGCGACATCAGGACTCCTGCCTAGTTGCGAGGGACAACTCGGGATTCTCCTCGAGGCTTGGCAGGGCAATTGGGACGCCTCTCCAGCTGAGGCGGGAGACCAAGGGTCCCTTTCCACGTGCCACAGGAATCCTGGGACTCCTATCAAGTTTCACCAGGAGTCAGGCATCGTCTCCTTTGGAGGCACTGATCTCCGCGTACCTCTGGAGTTTTCAAAGGATGTGAGGCCTCCGGTCGCGATGAGGTGGGGAACTAAGACTTTCTCTGTAGTCTCCACAGGGGATTCAGACATCCTTTCATCTTGGGAGATGCAAGACGAGCCTACATTCAAGTCACTGCAGGGATATCCGGCCTTATTTCGAGTCAGGGAATCGCGGTGTCCATTCCACTTGAGGCCGCAAACTCAGGGTCCTTCTCACATACCTAAAGCTGCAGAGAAAGCCTCCTCTTGAGGTGCTTGTGGTAAGGTGGTATTCCTCTGGAGTCGAAGTTAGGGACTAACCTCTCATCTCGAGTTGATTTTTGGTCCACGGAGCTCTTTCGTGTTGCTACAGTGACCTCAGGATCCCTCTAGCCTTGAAACAGTGTTCTTGGTGTTTCTCTGGAGTGCCATGAAGGAAATCAAGGCTCCTTTCATGTGTGATGTGCAACACGGAATTGCTCTGCACGCAGTGAAGGATATCAGGCCTCATTTTGCGGCGACAGGGAAGTCTCATGGATTTTCTCGAGTTGCGGCGGGAACCTGGGGTATATTTTGAAGTTATGACGGGGATGGTCCTTCCACCCACGTGTTTGTTCAGCAACGTCAGGACTCCTGCCTAGTTGCGAGGGACAACTCGGGATTCTCCTCGAGGCTTGGCAGGGCAATTGGGACGCCTCTCCAGATGAGGCGGTAGACCAAGGGTCCCTTTCCACGTGCCACAGGAATCCTGGGACTCCTATCAAGTTTCACGAGGAGTCAGTCATCGTCTCCTTAGAAGGCACTGATCTCCGCGTACCTCTGGAGTTTTCAAAGGATGTGAGGCCTCCGGTCGCGATGAGGTGGGAACTAGGTCTTTCTCTGTGGTCTCCAAAGGGGATTCAGACATCCTTTCATCTTGGGAGATGCAAGACGAGCCTGCATTCAAGTCACTGCAGGGATATCCGGCCTTATTTCGCGTCAGGGCATCGCGGTGTCCATTCCACTTGAGGCCGCAAACTCAGGGTCGCTCTCACATACCTAGAGCTGAGAGAAGCCTCCTCTTGAGGTGCTTGTGGTAAGGTGGTATTCCTCTGGAGTCGAAGCCAGGGACTAACCTCTCATCTCGAGTTGATTTCTGGGCCACGGAGCTCTTTCGTGTGGCTACAGTGACGGCAGGATCCCTCTAGCCTTGAAACAGTGTTCTTGGGGTTTCTCTGGACTGCTATCAAGGAAATCAAGGCTCCATTCATCTGTGATGTGCAACACGGAATTGCTCTGCACGCAGTGCAGGGGAATCGGGCCCCTTCTCGCGGCGAGGGGGACGTCTCATGGTTTTTCTCGAGTTGCGGCGGGAACCTGGGGTATATTCTCGAGTTACGACAGGGATGGCCCTTCCACCCACGTGTTTGTTCAGCGACGTCAGGACTCCTGCCTAGTTGCGAGGGACAACTCGGGATTCTACTCAAGGCTTGGCAGGGCAATTGGGACGCCTCTCCAGCTGAGGAGGGAGACCAAGGGTCCCTTTCCACGTGCCACAGGAATCCTGGGACTCCTATCAAGTTTCACGAGGAGTCAGGCATCGTCTCCTTTGGAGACACTGATCTCCGCGTACCTCTGGAGTTTTCAAAGGATGTGAGGCCTCCGGTCGAGATGATGTGGGGAACTAGGTCTTTTCTGTGGTCTCCACAGGGGATTCAGACATCCTTTCGTCTTGGGCGATGCAAGACGAGCCTGCATTCAAGTCACTGCAGGGATATCCGGCCTTATTTCGAGTCAGGGCATCGCGGTCTCCATTCCACTTGAGGCCGCAAACTCAGGGTCCCTCTCACATACCTAGAGCTGAGAGAAGTCTCCTCTTGAGGTGCTTATGGTAAGGTGGTATTCCTCTGGAGTCGAAGCCAGGGACTAACCTCTCATCTCGAGTTGATTGTTGGTCTGCGGAGCTCTTTCGTGTTGCTACAGTGACCTCAGGATCCCTCTAGCCTTGAAAAAGTGTTCTTGGGTTTCTCTGGAGTGCCATCAAGTAAATCAAGGCTCCTTTCATGTGTGATGTGCAACACGGAATTGCTCTGCACGCAGTGCAGGGGAATCAGGCCTCATCTCGCGGCGAGGGGGAAGTCTCATGGTTTATCTCTAGTTGCGGCGGGAACCTTGGGTATATTCTCGAGTTACAACGGGGATGGCCCTTCTACACACGTGTTTGTTCAGCGATGGCAGGACTCCTGCCTAGTTGCGAGGGACAACTCGGGATTCTCCTCGAGGCTTGGCAGGGCAATTGGGACGCCTCTCCAGCTGAGGCGGGATACCAAGGGTCCCTTTCCATGTGCCACAGGAATCCTGGGACTCCTATCAAGTTTCACGAGGAGTCAGGCATCGTCTCCTTTGGAGGCACTGATATCCGCGTATCTCTGGAGTTTTCAAAGAATGTGAGGCCTCCGGTCGCGATGAGGTGGGGAACTAGATCTTTCTCTGAGGTCTCCACAGGGGATTCAGACATCCTTTCATCTTGGGAGATGCAAGACGAGCCTGCATTCAAGTCACTGCAGGGATATCCGGCCTTATTTCGAGTCAGGGCATCGCGGTGTCCATTCCACTTGAGGCCGCAAACTCAGGGTCCCTCTCACATACCTACAGCTGAGAGAAGCCTCCTCTTGAGGTGCTTGTGGTAAGGTGGTATTCCTCTGGAGTCGAAGCCAGGGACTAACCTCTCATCTCGAGTTGATTTTTGGTCCACGGAGCTCTTTCGTGTGGCTACAGTGACCTCAGGATCCCTCTAGCCTTGAAACAGTGTTCTTGGGGTTTCTCTGGAGTGCCATGAAGGAAATCAAGGCTTCTTTCATGTGTGATGTGCAACACGGAATTGCTCTGCGCACAGTGCAGGGGAATCGGACCTCATCTCGCGGCGAGGGGGAACTCTCATGGTTTTTCTCGAGTTGCGGCGGGAAACTGGGGTATATTCTCGAGTTACGACGGGGATGGACCTTTCAACCACGTGTTTGTTCAGCGACGTCAGGACTCCTGCCTAGTTGCGAGGGACAACTCGTGATTCTCCTCGAGGCTTGGCAGGGCAATTGGGACGCCTCTCCAGCTGAGGCGGGAGACCAAGGGTCCCTTTCCACGTGCACAGGAATCCTGGGACTCCTATCAAGTTTCACGAGGAGTCAGGCATCGTCTCCTTTGGAGGCACTGATCTCCGTGTTCCTCTGAAGTTTTCAAAGGATGTGAGGCCTCCGGTCGCGATGAGCTGGTGAACTAGGTCTTTCTCTGTGGTCTCCACAGGGGATTCAGACATCCTTTCGTCTTGGGAGATGCAAGACGAGCCTGCATTCAAGTCACTGCAGGGATATCCGGCCTTATTTCGAGTCAGGGCATCGCGGTGTCCATTCTACTTGAGGCCGCAAACTCAGGGTCCCTCTCACATACCTAGAGCTGAGAGAAGCCTCCTCTTGAGGTGCTTGTGGTAAGGTGGTATTCCTCTGGAGTCGAAGCCAGGGACTAATCTCTCATCTCGAGTTGATTGTTGGTCCACGGAGCTCTTTCGTGTTGCTACAGTGACCTGAGGATCCCGCTAGCATTTAAACAGTGTTCTTGATGTTTCTCTGGAGTGCCATCAAGGAAATCAAGGCTCCTTTCATGTGTGATGTGCAACACGGAATTGCTCTGCACGCAGTGCAGGGGAATCGGGCCTCATTTCACAGCGAGGGGAAAGTCTCATTGTTTTTCTCGAGTTGCGGCGGGAACCTGGGGTATATTCTCGAGTTAGGACGGGGATGGCCCTTCCACAAACGTGTTTGTTCAGCGACGTCAGGATTCCTGCCTAGTTGCGAGGGACAACTCGGGATTCTCCTCGAGGCTTGGCAGGGCAATTGGGAAGCCTCTCCAGCTGAGGCGGGAGACCAAGGGTCCCTTTCCACGTGCACAGGAATCCTGGGGCTCCTATCAAGTTTCACGAGGTGTCAGGCATCGTCTCCTTTGGAGGCACTGATCTCCGCGTACCTCTGAAGTTTTCAAAGAATGTGAGGCCTCCGGTCGCGATGAGGTGGGGAACTAGGTCTTTCTCTGTGGTCTCCACAGGGGATTCAGACAACCTTTCGTCTTGGGAGATGCAAGACGAGCCTGCATTCAAGTCACTGCAGGGATATCCGGCCTTATTTCGAGTCAGGGCATCGCGGTGTCCATTCCATTTGAGGCCGGATACTCAGGGTCCCTCTCACATACCTAGAGCTGAGAGAAGCCTCCTCTTGAGGTCCTTGTGGTAAGGTGGTATTCCTCTGGAGTCGAAGCCAGGGACTAACCTCTCATCTAGAGTTGATTTTTGGTCCACGGAGCTGGTTCTTTTTGGTACAGTGACCTCAGGATCCCTCTAGCCTTGAAACAGTGTTCTTGGGGTTTCTCTGGAGTGCCACTAAGGAAATCAAGGCTCCTTTCATGTGTGATGTGCAACACGGAATTGCTCTGCACGCAGTGCAAGGGAATCGGGCCTCATCTCGCGGCGAGGGGGAAGTCTCATGGTTTTTCTCGAGTTGCGGCGGGAACCTGGGGTATATTCTCGAGTTAAGACGGGGTGGTCCCTCCACACACGTGTTTGTTCAGCGACGGCAGGACTCCGGCCTAGTTGCGAGGGACAACTCGGGATTCTCCTCGAATCTTGGCAGGGCAATTGGGACGCCTCTCCAGCTGAGGCGGGAGACCAAGGGTCCCTTTCCACGTGCCACAGGAATCCTGGGACTCCTATCAAGTTTCACGAGGAGTCAGGCATCGTCTCCTTTGGAGGCACTGATCTCCGCGTACCTCTGGAGTTTTCAAAGGATGTGACCCCTCCGGCGCGATGAGGTGGGGAACTAGGTCTTTCTCTGTGGTCTCCACAGAGGATTCAGACATCCTTTCGTCTTGGGAGATGCAAGACGAGCCTGCATTCAAGTCACTGCAGGCATATCCGGCCTTATTTCGAGTCAGGGCATCGCGGTGTTCATTCCACTTGAGGCCGCAAACTCAGGGTCCCTCTCACATACATAGAGCTGAGAGAAGCCTCCTCTTGAGGTGCTTGTGGTAAGGTGGTATTCCTCTAGAGTCGAAACCAGGAACTAACCTCTCATCTCGAGTTGATTCTTGGTCCACGGAGCTCTTTCATCTTGCTACAGTGACCTCAGGATCCCTCTAGCCTTGAAACAGTGTTCTTGGGGTTTCTCTGGAGTGCCACCATGGAAATCAAGGCTCCTTTCATGTCTGATGTGCAACACGGAATTGCTCTGCACGCAGTGCAGGGGAATCAGGCCTCATCTCGCGGCGAGGGGGAAGTCTCATGGTTTTTCTCGAGTTGCGGCGGGAACCTGGGGTATATTCTCGAGTTACGACGGGGATGGCCCTTCCACCCACGTGTTTGTTCAGCGACGTCAGGACTCCTGCCTAGTTGCGAGGGACAACTCGGGATTCTCCTCGAGGCTTGGCAGGGCAATTGGGACGCCTCTCCAGCTGAGGCGGGAGACCAAGGGTCCCTTTCCACGTGCCACAGGAATCCTGGGACTCCTATCAAGTTTCACGAGGAGTCAGGCATCGTTTCCTTTGGAGGCACTGATCTCCGCGTTCCTCTGGGGTTTTCAAAGGACGTGAGGCCTCCGGTCGCGATGAGATGGGAAACTAGGTCTTTCTCTGTGGTCTCCACAGGGGATTCAGACATCCTTTCGTCTTGGGAGATGCAAGACGAGCCTGCTTTCAAGTCACTGCAGGGATATCTGGCCTTATTTCGAGTCAGGGCATCGCGGTGTCCATTCCACTTGAGGCCGCAAACTCAGGGTCCCTCTCACATAGCTAGAGCTGAGAGAAGCCTCCTCTTGAGGTGCTTGTGGTAAGGTGGTATTCCTCTGGAGTCGAAGCCAGGGACTAACCTCTCATCTCGAGTTGATTTTTGGTCCACGGAGCTCTTTCGTGTGGCTACAGTGACCTCAGGATCCCTCTAGCCTTGAAACAGTGTTCTTGGGGTTTCTCTGGAGTGCCATCAAGGAAATCAAGGCTCCTTTCATGTGTGATGTGCAACACGGAATTGCTCTGCACGCAGTGCAGGGGAATCGGGCCTCATCTCGGGGCGAGGGGGAAGTCTCATGGTGTTTCTCGAGTTGCGGCGGGAACCTGGGGTATATTCTCGAGTTACGACGGGGATGGCCCTTCCACCCACGTGTTTGTTCAGCAACGTCAGGACTCCTGCCTAGTTGCGAGGGACAACTCGGGATTCTCCTCGAGGCTTGGCAGGGCAATTGAGACGCCTCTCCAGCTGAGGCAGGAGACCAAGGGTCCCTTTCCACGTGCCACAGGAATTCTGGGACTCCTATCAAGTTTCACGAGGAGTCAGGCATCGTCTCCTTTGGAGGCACTGATCTCCGCGTACCTCTGGAGTTTTCAAAGGATGTGAGGCCTCCGGTCGCGATGAAGTGGGGAACTAGGTCTTTCTCTGTGGTCTCCACAGGTGATTCAGACATCCTTTCATCTTGGGAGATGCAAGACGAGCCTGCATTCAAGTCACTGCAGGGATATCCGGCCTAATTTCGCGTCAGGGCATCGCGGTGTCCATTCCACTTGAGGCCGCAAGCTCAGGGTCCCTCTCACATACCTAGAGCTGAGAGAAGCCTCCTCTTGTGGTGCTTGTGGTAAGGTGGTATTCCTCTGGAGTCGAAGTTAGGGACTAACCTCTCATCTCGAGTTGATTTTTGGTCCACAGAGCTCTTTCGTGTTGCTACAGTGACCTCAGGATCCCTCTAGCCTTGAAACAGTGTTCTTGGTGTTTCTCTGGAGTGCCATGAAGGAAATCAAGGCTCCTTTCATGTGTGATGTGCAACACGGAATTGCTCTGCACGCAGTGAAGGATATCAGGCCTCATTTTGCGGCGACAGGGAAGTCTCATGGATTTTCTCGAGTTGCGGCGGGAACCTGGGGTATATTTTGAAGTTATGACGGGGATGGTCCTTCCACCCACGTGTTTGTTCAGCGACGTCAGGATTCCTTCCTAGTTGCGAGGGACAACTCGGGATTCTCCTCGAGGCTTGGCAGGGCAATTGGGACGCCTCTCCAGATGAGGCGGTAGACCCAGGGTCCCTTTCCACGTGCCACAGGAATCCTGGGATTCCTATCAAGTTTCACGAGGAGTCAGTCATCGTCTCCTTTGAAGGCACTGATCTCCGCGTACCTCTGGAGTTTTCAAAGGATGTGAGGCCTCCGGTCGCGATGAGGTGGGAACTTGGTCTTTCTCTGTGGTCTCCACAGGGGATTCAGACATCCTTTCATCTTGGGAGATGCAAGACGAGCCTGCATTCAAGTCACTGCAGGGATATCCGGCCTTATTTCGACTCAGGGCATCGCGGTGTCCATTCCACTTGAGGCCGCAAACTCAGGGTCGCTCTCACATACCTAGAGCTGAGAGAAGCCTCCTCTTGAGGTGCTTGTGGTAAGGTGGTATTCCTCTGGAGTCGAATCCAGGGACTAACCTCTCATCTCGAGTTGATTTTTGGTCCACGGAGCTCTTCCGTGTGGCTACAGTGACGTCAGGATCCCTCTAGCCTTGAAACAGTGTTCTTGGGTTTTCTCTGGAGTGCTATCAAGGAAATCAAGGCTCCATTCATGTGTGATGTGCAACACGGAATTGCTCTGCACGCAGTGCAGGGGAATCGGGCCTCATCTCGGGGCGAGGGGGAAGTCTCATGGTTTTTCTCGAGTTGCGGCGGGAACCTGGGGTATATTCTCGAGTTACGACAGGGATGGCCCTTCCACCCACGTGTTTGTTCAGCGACGTCAGGACTCCTGCCTAGTTGCGAGGGACAACTCGGGATTCTACTCAAGGCTTGGCAGGGCAATTGGGCCGCCTCTCCAGCTGCGGCGGGAGACCAAAGGTCCCTTTCCACGTGCCACAGGAATCCTGGGACTCCTATCAAGTTTCACGAGGAGTCAGGCATCGTCTCCTTTGGAGGCACTGATCTCCGCGTTCCTCTGGAGTTTTCAAAGGATGTGAGGCCTCCGGTCGAGATGATGTGGGGAACTAGGTCTTTTTCTGTGGTCTCCACAGGGGATTCAGACATCCTTTCGTCTTGGGAGATGCAAGACGAGCCTGCATTCAAGTCACTGCAGGGATATCCGGCCTTATTTCGAGTCAGGGCATCGCGGTGTCCATTCCACTTGAGACCGCAAACTCAGGGTCCCTCTCACATACCTAGAGCTGAGAGAAGTCTCCTCTTGAGGTGCTTATGGTAAGGTGGTATTCCTCTGGAGTCGAAGCCAGGGACTAACCTCTCATCTTGAGTTGATTTTTGGTCCACGGAGCTCTTTTGTGTTGCTACAATGACCTCAGGATCCCTCTAGCCTTGAAACAGTTTTCTTGGGGTTTCTCTGGAGTGCCATCAAGGACATCAAGGCTCCTTTCATGTGTGATGTGCAACACGGAATTGCTCTGCACGCAGTGCAGGGAAATCGGGCCTCATCTCGCGGCGAGGGGGAAGTCTCATGGTTTTCCTCGAGTTGCGGCGGAAACCTGGGGTATATTCTCGAGTTACGACGGGGATGGCCCTTCCACCCACGTGTTTGTTCAGCGACGTCAGGACTCCTGCCTAGTTGCGAGGGACAACTCGGGATTCTCCTCGAGGCTTGGCAGGGCAATTGGGACGCCTCTCCACCTGAGGCGGGAGACCAAGTGTCCCTTTCCACGTGCACAGGAATCCTGGGACTCCTATCAAGTTTCACGAGGAGTCAGGCATCGTCTCCTTTGGAGGCACTGATCTCCGTGTTCCTCTGAAGTTTTCAAAGGATGTGAGGCCTCCGGTCGCGATGAGCAGGGGAACTAGGTCTTTCTCTGTGGTCTCCACAGGGGATTCAGACATCCTTTCGTCTTGGGAGATGCAAGACGAGCCTGCATTCAAGTCACTGCAGGGATATCCGGCCTTATTTCGAGTCAGGGCATCGCGGTGTCCATTCTACTTGAGGCCGCAAACTCAGGGTCCCTCTCACATACCTAGAGCTGAGAGAAGCCTCCTCTTGAGGTGCTTGTGGTAAGGTGGTATTCCTCTGGAGTCGAAGCCAGGGACTAACCTCTCATCTCGAATTGATTGTTGGTCCACGGAGCTCTTTCGTGTTCCTACAGTGACCTGAGGATCCCTCTAGCCTTGAAACAGTGTTCTTGGGTTTTCTCTGGAGTGCCATCAAGGAAATCAAGGCTCCTTTCATGTGTGATGTGCAACACGGAATTGCTCTGCACGCAGTGCAGGGGAATCGGGCCTCATTTCACAGCGAGGGGGAAGTCTCATGGTTTTTCTCGAGTTGCGGCGGGAACCTGGGGTATATTCTCGAGTTAGGACGGGGATGGCCCTTCCACATACGTGTTTGTTCAGCGACGTCAGGATTCCTGCCTAGTTGCGAGGGACAACTCGGGATTCTCCTCGAGGCTTGGCAGGGCAATTGGGAAGCCTCTCCAGCTGAGGCGGGAGACCAAGGGTCCCTTTCCACGTGCACAGGAATCCTGGGACTCCTATCAAGTTTCACGAGGTGTCAGGCATCGTCTCCTTTGGAGGCACTGATCTTCGCGTACCTCTGAAGTTTTCAAAGAATGTGAGGCCTCCGGTCGCGATGAGGTGGGGAACTAGGTCTTTCTCTGTGGTCTCCACAGGGGATTCAGACATCCTTTCGTCTTGGGAGATGCAAGACGAGCCTGCATTCAAGTCACTGCAGGGATATCTGGCCTTATTTCGAGTCAGGGCATCGCGGTGTCCATTCCACTTGAGGCCGGATACTCAGGGTCCCTCTCACATACCTAGAGCTGAGAGAAGCCTCCTCTTGAGGTGCTGGTGGTAAGGTGGTATTCCTCTGCAGTCGAAACCATGGACTAACCTCTCATCTCGGAGTTGATTTTTGGTCCACGGAGCTCTTTCGTGTTGCCTCAGGGACCTCAGGATCCCTCTAGCCTTGAAACAGTGTCCTTTGGGTTTCTCTGGAGTTCCATCAAGGAAATCAAGGATCCTTTCATGTGTGATGTGCAACACGGAATTGCTGTGCACGCAGTGCAGGGGAATCGGGCCTTATCTCGCGGCGAGGGGGAAGTCTCATGGTTTTTCTCAAGTTGCGGCGGAACCTGGGGTATATTCTCGAGTTACGACGGGGATGGTCCTTCCACACACGTGTTTGTTCAGCGACGTCAGGACTCCTGCCTAGTTGCGAGGGACAACTCGGGATTCTCCTCGAGGCTTGGCAGGGCAATTGGGACGCCTCTCCAGCCGAGGCGGGAGACCAAGGGTCCCTTTCCACGTGCCACAGAAATCCTGGGACTCCTATCAAGTTTCACGAGGAGTCAGGCATCGTCTCCTTTGGAGGCACTGAACTCCGCGTACCTCTGGAGTTTTCAAAGGATGTGAGGCCTCAGGTCGCCATGAGGTGGGGAACTAGGTCTTTCTCTGTGGTCTCCACAGGGGATTCAGACATCCTTTCATCTTGGGAGATGCAAGACGAGCCTGCATTTAAGTCACTGCAGGGATATCCGGCCTTATTTCGAGTCAGGGCATCGCAGTGTCCATTCCACTTGAGGCCGCAAACTCAGGGTCCCTCTCACATACCTATTGCTGAGAGAAGCCTCTTCTTGAGGTGCTTGTGGTAAGGTGGTATTCCTCTGGAGTCGAAGCCAGGGACTAACCTCTCATCTCGAGTTGATTCTTGGTCCACGGAGCTCCTTCGTGTTGCTACAGTGACGTCAGGATCCCTCTAGCCTTGAAACAGTGTTCTTGGGTTTTCTCTGGAGTGCCATCAAGGAAATGAAGGCTCCTTTCATGTGTGATGTGCAACACGGAATTGCTCTGCACTCAATGCAGGGGAATCGGGCCTCATCTCGCGGCGAGAGGGAAGTCTCATGGTTTTTCTCGAGTTGCGGCGGGAATCTGGGATATATTCTCGAGTTACGACGGGGATGGCCCTTCCACACACGTGTTTATTCAGCGACGGCAGGACTCCTGCCTAGTTGCAAGGGACAACTCGGGATTCTCCTCGAGGCTTGGCAGGGTAATTGGGACGCCTCTCCAGCTGAGGCGGGAGACCAAGGGTCCCTTTCCACGTGCCACAGGAATCCTGGGACTCCTATCAAGTTTCACGAGGAATCAGGCATCGTCTCCTTTGGATGCACTGATCTCCGCATACCTCTGGAGTTTTCAAAGGATATGAGGCCTCCGGTCGCGATGAGGTGGGGAACTAGGTCTTTCTCTGTGGTCTACACAGGTGATTCAAACATCCTTTCGTCTTGGGAGATGCAAGACGAGCCTGCATTCAAGTCACTGCATTGATATCCGGCCTTATTTCGAGTCAGGGCCTCGCGGTGTCCATTCCAACTTATACAGCAAACTCAGGGTCCCTCTCACATACCTAGAGCTGAGAGAAGCCTCTTCTTGAGGTGCTTGTGGTAAGGTGGTATTCCTCTGGAGTCGAAGCCAGGGACTAATCTCTTATCTCGAGTTGATTTGTGGTCCACGGAGCTCTTTCCTGTTGCTACAGTGACCTCAGGATCCCTCTAGCCTTGAAACAGTGTTCTTGGGGTTTCTCTGGAGTGCCACCATGGAAATCAAGGCTCCTTTCATGTGTGATGTGCAACACGGAATTGCTATGCACGCAGTGCAGGGGAATCGGGCCTCATCTCGCGGTGAGGGGGAAGTCTCATGGTTTTTCTCGAGTTGCGGCGGGAACCTGGGGTATATTCTCGAGTTACGACGGGGATGGCCCTTCCAGCCACGTGTTTGTTCAGCGACGGCAGGACTCCTGCCTAGTTGCGAGGGACAACTCGGGATTCTCCTCGAGGCTTAGCAGGGCAATTGGGACGCCTCTCCAGCTGAGGCGGGAGACCAAGGGTCCCTTTCCATGTGCCACAGGAATCCTGGGACTCCTATCAAGTTTCACGAGGAGTCAGGCATCGTCTCCTTTGGAGGCACTGAAATCCGCGTACCTCTGGAGTTTTCAAAGGATGTGAGGCCTCCGGTCGCGATGAGGTGGGGAACTAGGTCTTTCTCTGTGGTCTCCACAGGTGATTCAGACATCCTTTCATCTTGGGAGATGCAAGACGAGCCTGCATTCAAGTCACTGCAGGGATATTCGGCCTAATTTCGCGTCAGGGAATCGCGGTGTCCATTCCACATGAGGCCGCAAGCTCAGGGTCCCTCTCACATACCTAGAGCTGAGAGAAGCCTCCTCTTGAGGTGCTTGTGGTAAGGTGGTATTCCTCTGGAGTCGAAGCCAGGGACTAACCTCTCATCTCAAGTTGATTTCTGGTCCACGGAGCTCTTTCGTGTTGCTACAGTGACCTCAGGATCCCTCTAGCCTGAAACAGTGTTCTTGCAGTTTCTCTAGAGTGCCATCAAGAAAATCAAGGCTCCTTTCATGTGTGATCTGCAACACGGAATTGCTCTGCATGCAGGGCAGGAGAATCGAGCCTCATCTCACGGCGAGGGGGAAGTCTCATGATTTTTCTCGAGTTGCGGCGGGAACCTGGGGTATATTCTCGAGTTACAACGGGGATGGCCCTTCCACCCACGTGTTTGTTCAGCGACGTCAGGACTCCTGCCTAGTTGCGAGGGACAACTCGGGATTTTCCTCGAGGCTTGGCAGGGCAATTGAGACGCCTCTCCAGCTGAGGCGGGAGACCAAGGGTCCCTTTCCACGTGCACAGGAATCCTGGGACTCCTATCAAGTTTCACGAGGAGTCAGGCATCGTCTCCTTTGGAGGCACTGATCTCCGCGTAATCTGGAGTTTTCAAAGAATGTGAGGCCTCCGGTCGCGATGAGGTGGGGAACTAGGTCTTTCTCTGAGGTCTCCACAGGGGATTCAGACATCCTTTCATTTTGGGAGATGCAAGACGAGCCTCCATTCAAGTCACTGCAGGGATATCCGGGCTTATTTCGAGTCAGGGCATCGCAGTGTCCATTCCACTTGAGGCCGCAAACTCAGGGTCCCACTCACATACCTAGAGCTGAGAGAAGCCTCTTCTTGAGGTGCTTGTGGTAAGGTGGTATTCCTCTGGAGTCGAAGCCAGGGACTAACCTCTCATCTCGAGTTGATTCTTGGTCCACGGAGCTCTTTCGTGTTGCTACAGTGACCTCAGGATCCCTCTAGCATTGAAACAGTGTTCTTGGGTTTTCTCTGGAGTGCCATCAACGAAATCAAGGCTCCTTTCATGTGTGATGTGCAACACGGAATTGCTATGCACGCAGTGCAGGGTAATCGGGCCTCATCTCGCGGCGAGGGGGAAGTCTCATGGTTTTTCTCAAGTTGCGGCGGGAACCTGGGGTATATTCTCGATTTACGACGGGGATGGTCCTTCCACCCACGTGTTTGTTCAGCGACGTCAGGACTCCTGCCTAGTTGCGAGGGACAACTCGGGATTCTCCTCGAGGCTTGGCAGGGCAATTGGGACGCCTCTCCAGCTGAGGCGGGAGACCAAGCGTCCCTTTCCACATGCCACAGGAATCCTGGGACTCCTATCAAGTTTTATGAGGAGTCAGGCATCGATTCCTTTGGAGGCACTGATCTCCGCTTTCCTCTGGGGTGTTCAAAGGATGTGAGGCCTCCGGTCGCGATGAGGTGGGGAACTAGGTCTTTCTCTGTGGTCTCCACAGGGGATTCAGACATCCTTTCGTCTTGGGAGATGCAAGACGAGCCTACATTCAAGTCACTGCAGGGATATCCAGCCTTATTTCGAGTCAGGGCATCGCGGTGTCCATTCCACTTGAGGCCGCAAACTCAGGGTCCCTCTCACATACCTAGAGCTGAGAGAAGCCTCCTCTTGAGGTGCTTGTGGTAAGGTGGTAGTCCTCTGGAGTCGAAACCAGGAACTAACCTCTCATCTCGAGTTGATTCTTGGTCCACGGAGCTCTTTCATCTTGCTACAGTGACCTCAGGATACCTCTAGCCTTGAAACAGTGTTCTTGGGGTTTCTCTGGAGTGCCACCATGGAAATCAAGGCTCCTTTCATGTGTGATGTGCAACACGGAATTGCTCTGCACGCAGTGCAGGGGAATTGGGCCTCATCTCGAGGCGAGGGGGAAGTCTCATGGTTTTTCTCGAGTTGCGGCGGGAACCTGGGGTATATTCTCGAGTTACGACGGGGATGGCCCTTCCACCCACGTGTTTGTTCAGCGATGGCAGGACTCCTGCCTAGTTGCGAGGGACAACTCGGGATTCTCCTCGAGGCTTGGCAGGGCAATTGGGACGCCTCTCCAGCTGAGGCGGGAGACCAAGGGTCCCTTTCCACGTGCCACAGGAATCCTGGGACTCCTAAGAAGTTTCACGAGGAGTCAGGCATCGTCTCCTCTGGAGGAACTGATCTCCCTGTACCTCTGGAGTTTTCAAAGGATGTGAGGCCTACGGTCGCGATGAGGTGGGGAACTAAGTCTTTCTCTGTGCTTTACATAGGGGATTCAGACATCCTTTCATCTTGGGAGATGCAAGACGAGCCTGCGTTCAAGTCACTGCAGGGATATCCGGCCTTATTTCGAGTCAGGGCATCGCGTTGTCCATTCCACTTGAGGCCGCAAACTCAGGGTCCCTCTCACATACCTAGAGCTGAGAGAAGCCTCCTCTTGAGGTGCTTGTGGTAAGGTGGTATTCCTCTGGAGACGAATCCAGGGACTAACCTCTCTTCTCGAGTTGATTTTTCGTCCACAGAGTCCTTTCGTGTTGCTACAGTGACCTCAGGATCCCTCTAGCCTTGAAACAGTGTTCTTGGGGTTTCTCTGGAGTGCCATCAAGGAAATCAAGTCTCCTTTCCTGTGTGATGTTCAACACTTAATTGTTCTGCACGCAGTGCAGGGGAATCGGGCCTCATCTCGCGGCGAGGGGGAAGTCTCATGGTGTTTCTCGAGTTGCGGCGGGAACCTGGGGTATATTCTCGAGTTACGACGGGGATGGCCCTTCCACCCACGTGTTTGTTCAGCAACGTCAGGACTCCTGCCTAGTTGCGAGGGACAACTCGGGATTCTCCTCGAGGCTTGGCAGGGCAATTGAGACGCCTCTCCAGCTGAGGCAGGAGACCAAGGGTCCCTTTCCACGTGCCACAGGAATTCTGGGACTCCTATCAAGTTTCACGAGGAGTCAGGCATCGTCTCCTTTGGAGGCACTGATCTCCGCGTACCTCTGGAGTTTTCAAATAATGTGAGGCCTCCGGTCGCGATGAAGTGGGGAACTAGGTCTTTCTCTGTGGTCTCCACAGGTGATTCAGACATCCTTTCATCTTGGGAGATGCAAGACGAGCCTGCATTCAAGTCACTGCAGGGATATCCGGCCTAATTTCGCGTCAGGGCATCGCGGTGTCCATTCCACTTGAGGCCGCAAGCTCAGGGTCCCTCTCACATACCTAGAGCTGAGAGAAGCCTCCTCTTGTGGTGCTTGTGGTAAGGTGGTATTCCTCTGGAGTCGAAGTTAGGGACTAACCTCTCATCTCGAGTTGATTTTTGGTCCACAGAGCTCTTTCGTGTTGCTACAGTGACCTCAGGATCCCTCTAGCCTTGAAACAGTGTTCTTGGTGTTTCTCTGGAGTGCCATGAAGGAAATCAAGGCTCCTTTCATGTGTGATGTGCAACACGGAATTGCTCTGCACGCAGTGAAGGATATCAGGCCTCATTTTGCGGCGACAGGGAAGTCTCATGGATTTTCTCGAGTTGCGGCGGGAACCTGGGGTATATTTTGAAGTTATGACGGGGATGGTCCTTCCACCCACGTGTTTGTTCAGCGACGTCAGGATTCCTTCCTAGTTGCGAGGGACAACTCGGGATTCTCCTCGAGGCTTGGCAGGGCAATTGGGACGCCTCTCCAGATGAGGCGGTAGACCCAGGGTCCCTTTCCACGTGCCACAGGAATCCTGGGATTCCTATCAAGTTTCACGAGGAGTCAGTCATCGTCTCCTTTGAAGGCACTGATCTCCGCGTACCTCTGGAGTTTTCAAAGGATGTGAGGCCTCCGGTCGCGATGAGGTGGGAACTTGGTCTTTCTCTGTGGTCTCCACAGGGGATTCAGACATCCTTTCATCTTGGGAGATGCAAGACGAGCCTGCATTCAAGTCACTGCAGGGATATCCGGCCTTATTTCGACTCAGGGCATCGCGGTGTCCATTCCACTTGAGGCCGCAAACTCAGGGTCGCTCTCACATACCTAGAGCTGAGAGAAGCCTCCTCTTGAGGTGCTTGTGGTAAGGTGGTATTCCTCTGGAGTCGAATCCAGGGACTAACCTCTCATCTCGAGTTGATTTTTGGTCCACGGAGCTCTTCCGTGTGGCTACAGTGACGTCAGGATCCCTCTAGCCTTGAAACAGTGTTCTTGGGTTTTCTCTGGAGTGCTATCAAGGAAATCAAGGCTCCATTCATGTGTGATGTGCAACACGGAATTGCTCTGCACGCAGTGCAGGGGAATCGGGCCTCATCTCGGGGCGAGGGGGAAGTCTCATGGTTTTTCTCGAGTTGCGGCGGGAACCTGGGGTATATTCTCGAGTTACGACAGGGATGGCCCTTCCACCCACGTGTTTGTTCAGCGACGTCAGGACTCCTGCCTAGTTGCGAGGGACAACTCGGGATTCTACTCAAGGCTTGGCAGGGCAATTGGGACGCCTCTCCAGCTGAGGAGGGAGACCAAGGGTCCCTTTCCACGTGCCACAGGAATCCTGGGACTCCTATCAAGTTTCACGAGGAGTCAGGCATCGTCTCCTTTGGAGGCACTGATCTCCGCGTTCCTCTGGAGTTTTCAAAGGATGTGAGGCCTCCGGTCGAGATGATGTGGGGAACTAGGTCTTTTTCTGTGGTCTCCACAGGGGATTCAGACATCCTTTCGTCTTGGGAGATGCAAGACGAGCCTGCATTCAAGTCACTGCAGGGATATCCGGCCTTATTTCGAGTCAGGGCATCGCGGTGTCCATTCCACTTGAGACCGCAAACTCAGGGTCCCTCTCACATACCTAGAGCTGAGAGAAGTCTCCTCTTGAGGTGCTTATGGTAAGGTGGTATTCCTCTGGAGTCGAAGCCAGGGACTAACCTCTCATCTTGAGTTGATTTTTGGTCCACGGAGCTCTTTTGTGTTGCTACAATGACCTCAGGATCCCTCTAGCCTTGAAACAGTTTTCTTGGGGTTTCTCTGGAGTGACATCAAGGACATCAAGGCTCCTTTCATGTGTGATGTGCAACACGGAATTGCTCTGCACGCAGTGCAGGGAAATCGGGCCTCATCTCGCGGCGAGGGGGAAGTCTCATGGTTTTCCTCGAGTTGCGGCGGAAACCTGGGGTATATTCTCGAGTTACGACGGGGATGGCCCTTCCACCCACGTGTTTGTTCAGCGACGTCAGGACTCCTGCCTAGTTGCGAGGGACAACTCGGGATTCTCCTCGAGGCTTGGCAGGGCAATTGGGACGCCTCTCCACCTGAGGCGGGAGACCAAGTGTCCCTTTCCACGTGCACAGGAATCCTGGGACTCCTATCAAGTTTCACGAGGAGTCAGGCATCGTCTCCTTTGGAGGCACTGATCTCCGTGTTCCTCTGAAGTTTTCAAAGGATGTGAGGCCTCCGGTCGCGATGAGCAGGGGAACTAGGTCTTTCTCTGTGGTCTCCACAGGGGATTCAGACATCCTTTCGTCTTGGGAGATGCAAGACGAGCCTGCATTCAAGTCACTGCAGGGATATCCGGCCTTATTTCGAGTCAGGGCATCGCGGTGTCCATTCTACTTGAGGCCGCAAACTCAGGGTCCCTCTCACATACCTAGAGCTGAGAGAAGCCTCCTCTTGAGGTGCTTGTGGTAAGGTGGTATTCCTCTGGAGTCGAAGCCAGGGACTAACCTCTCATCTCGAATTGATTGTTGGTCCACGGAGCTCTTTCGTGTTCCTACAGTGACCTGAGGATCCCTCTAGCCTTGAAACAGTGTTCTTGGGTTTTCTCTGGAGTGCCATCAAGGAAATCAAGGCTCCTTTCATGTGTGATGTGCAACACGGAATTGCTCTGCACGCAGTGCAGGGGAATCGGGCCTCATTTCACAGCGAGGGGGAAGTCTCATGGTTTTTCTCGAGTTGCGGCGGGAACCTGGGGTATATTCTCGAGTTAGGACGGGGATGGCCCTTCCACATACGTGTTTGTTCAGCGACGTCAGGATTCCTGCCTAGTTGCGAGGGACAACTCGGGATTCTCCTCGAGGCTTGGCAGGGCAATTGGGAAGCCTCTCCAGCTGAGGCGGGAGACCAAGGGTCCCTTTCCACGTGCACAGGAATCCTGGGACTCCTATCAAGTTTCACGAGGTGTCAGGCATCGTCTCCTTTGGAGGCACTGATCTTCGCGTACCTCTGAAGTTTTCAAAGAATGTGAGGCCTCCGGTCGCGATGAGGTGGGGAACTAGGTCTTTCTCTGTGGTCTCCACAGGGGATTCAGACATCCTTTCGTCTTGGGAGATGCAAGACGAGCCTGCATTCAAGTCACTGCAGGGATATCTGGCCTTATTTCGAGTCAGGGCATCGCGGTGTACATTCCATTTGAGGCCGGATACTCAGGGTCCCTCTCACATACCTAGAGCTGAGAGAAGCCTCCTCTTGAGGTGCTGGTGGTAAGGTGGTATTCCTCTGCAGTCGAAACCATGGACTAACCTCTCATCTCGGAGTTGATTTTTGGTCCACGGAGCTCTTTCGTGTTGCCTCAGGGACCTCAGGATCCCTCTAGCCTTGAAACAGTGTCCTTTGGGTTTCTCTGGAGTTCCATCAGGAAATCAAGGATCCTTTCATGTGTGATGTGCAACACGGAATTGCTGTGCACGCAGTGCAGGGGAATCGGGCCTTATCTCGCGGCGAGGGGGAAGTCTCATGGTTTTTCTCAAGTTGCGGCGGAACCTGGGGTATATTCTCGAGTTACGACGGGGATGGTCCTTCCACACACGTGTTTGTTCAGCGACGTCAGGACTCCTGCCTAGTTGCGAGGGACAACTCGGGATTCTCCTCGAGGCTTGGCAGGGCAATTGGGACGCCTCTCCAGCCGAGGCGGGAGACCAAGGGTCCCTTTCCACGTGCCACAGAAATCCTGGGACTCCTATCAAGTTTCACGAGGAGTCAGGCATCGTCTCCTTTGGAGGCACTGAACTCCGCGTACCTCTGGAGTTTTCAAAGGATGTGAGGCCTCAGGTCGCCATGAGGTGGGGAACTAGGTCTTTCTCTGTGGTCTCCACAGGGGATTCAGACATCCTTTCATCTTGGGAGATGCAAGACGAGCCTGCATTTAAGTCACTGCAGGGATATCCGGCCTTATTTCGAGTCAGGGCATCGCAGTGTCCATTCCACTTGAGGCCGCAAACTCAGGGTCCCTCTCACATACCTATTGCTGAGAGAAGCCTCTTCTTGAGGTGCTTGTGGTAAGGTGGTATTCCTCTGGAGTCGAAGCCAGGGACTAACCTCTCATCTCGAGTTGATTCTTGGTCCACGGAGCTCCTTCGTGTTGCTACAGTGACGTCAGGATCCCTCTAGCCTTGAAACAGTGTTCTTGGGTTTTCTCTGGAGTGCCATCAAGGAAATGAAGGCTCCTTTCATGTGTGATGTGCAACACGGAATTGCTCTGCACTCAATGCAGGGGAATCGGGCCTCATCTCGCGGCGAGAGGGAAGTCTCATGGTTTTTCTCGAGTTGCGGCGGGAATCTGGGATATATTCTCGAGTTACGACGGGGATGGCCCTTCCACACACGTGTTTATTCAGCGACGGCAGGACTCCTGCCTAGTTGCATGGGACAACTCGGGATTCTCCTCGAGGCTTGGCAGGGTAATTGGGACGCCTCTCCAGCTGAGGCGGGAGACCAAGGGTCCCTTTCCACGTGCCACAGGAATCCTGGGACTCCTATCAAGTTTCACGAGGAATCAGGCATCGTCTCCTTTGGATGCACTGATCTCCGCATACCTCTGGAGTTTTCAAAGGATATGAGGCCTCCGGTCGCGATGAGGTGGGGAACTAGGTCTTTCTCTGTGGTCTACACAGGTGATTCAAACATCCTTTCGTCTTGGGAGATGCAAGACGAGCCTGCATTCAAGTCACTGCATTGATATCCGGCCTTATTTCGAGTCAGGGCCTCGCGGTGTCCATTCCACCTTATACAGCAAACTCAGGGTCCCTCTCACATACCTAGAGCTGAGAGAAGCCTCTTCTTGAGGTGCTTGTGGTAAGGTGGTATTCCTCTGGAGTCGAAGCCAGGGACTAATCTCTTATCTCGAGTTGATTTGTGGTCCACGGAGCTCTTTCCTGTTGCTACAGTGACCTCAGGATCCCTCTAGCCTTGAAACAGTGTTCTTGGGGTTTCTCTGGAGTGCCACCATGGAAATCAAGGCTCCTTTCATGTGTGATGTGCAACACGGAATTGCTATGCACGCAGTGCAGGGGAATCGGGCCTCATCTCGCGGTGAGGGGGAAGTCTCATGGTTTTTCTCGAGTTGCGGCGGGAACCTGGGGTATATTCTCGAGTTACGACGGGGATGGCCCTTCCAGCCACGTGTTTGTTCAGCGACGGCAGGACTCCTGCCTAGTTGCGAGGGACAACTCGGGATTCTCCTCGAGGCTTGGCAGGGCAATTGGGACGCCTCTCCAGCTGAGGCGGGAGACCAAGGGTCCCTTTCCATGTGCCACAGGAATCCTGGGACTCCTATCAAGTTTCACGAGGAGTCAGGCATCGTCTCCTTTGGAGGCACTGAAATCCGCGTACCTCTGGAGTTTTCAAAGGATGTGAGGCCTCCGGTCGCGATGAGGTGGGGAACTAGGTCTTTCTCTGTGGTCTCCACAGGTGATTCAGACATCCTTTCATCTTGGGAGATGCAAGACGAGCCTGCATTCAAGTCACTGCAGGGATATTCGGCCTAATTTCGCGTCAGGGAATCGCGGTGTCCATTCCACTTGAGGCCGCAAGCTCAGGGTCCCTCTCACATACCTAGAGCTGAGAGAAGCCTCCTCTTGAGGTGCTTGTGGTAAGGTGGTATTCCTCTGGAGTCGAAGCCAGGGACTAACCTCTCATCTCAAGTTGATTTCTGGTCCACGGAGCTCTTTCGTGTTGCTACAGTGACCTCAGGATCCCTCTAGCCTGAAACAGTGTTCTTGCAGTTTCTCTAGAGTGCCATCAAGAAAATCAAGGCTCCTTTCATGTGTGATCTGCAACACGGAATTGCTCTGCATGCAGGGCAGGAGAATCGAGCCTCATCTCACGGCGAGGGGGAAGTCTCATGATTTTTCTCGAGTTGCGGCGGGAACCTGGGGTATATTCTCGAGTTACAACGGGGATGGCCCTTCCACCCACGTGTTTGTTCAGCGACGTCAGGACTCCTGCCTAGTTGCGAGGGACAACTCGGGATTTTCCTCGAGGCTTGGCAGGGCAATTGAGACGCCTCTCCAGCTGAGGCGGGAGACCAAGGGTCCCTTTCCACGTGCACAGGAATCCTGGGACTCCTATCAAGTTTCACGAGGAGTCAGGCATCGTCTCCTTTGGAGGCACTGATCTCCGCGTAATCTGGAGTTTTCAAAGAATGTGAGGCCTCCGGTCGCGATGAGGTGGGGAACTAGGTCTTTCTCTGAGGTCTCCACAGGGGATTCAGACATCCTTTCATTTTGGGAGATGCAAGACGAGCCTCCATTCAAGTCACTGCAGGGATATCCGGGCTTATTTCGAGTCAGGGCATCGCAGTGTCCATTCCACTTGAGGCCGCAAACTCAGGGTCCCACTCACATACCTAGAGCTGAGAGAAGCCTCTTCTTGAGGTGCTTGTGGTAAGGTGGTATTCCTCTGGAGTCGAAGCCAGGGACTAACCTCTCATCTCGAGTTGATTCTTGGTCCACGGAGCTCTTTCGTGTTGCTACAGTGACCTCAGGATCCCTCTAGCATTGAAACAGTGTTCTTGGGTTTTCTCTGGAGTGCCATCAACGAAATCAAGGCTCCTTTCATGTGTGATGTGCAACACGGAATTGCTATGCACGCAGTGCAGGGTAATCGGGCCTCATCTCGCGGCGAGGGGGAAGTCTCATGGTTTTTCTCAAGTTGCGGCGGGAACCTGGGGTATATTCTCGATTTACGACGGGGATGGTCCTTCCACCCACGTGTTTGTTCAGCGACGTCAGGACTCCTGCCTAGTTGCGAGGGACAACTCGGGATTCTCCTCGAGGCTTGGCAGGGCAATTGGGACGCCTCTCCAGCTGAGGCGGGAGACCAAGCGTCCCTTTCCACATGCCACAGGAATCCTGGGACTCCTATCAAGTTTTATGAGGAGTCAGGCATCGATTCCTTTGGAGGCACTGATCTCCGCTTTCCTCTGGGGTGTTCAAAGGATGTGAGGCCTCCGGTCGCGATGAGGTGGGGAACTAGGTCTTTCTCTGTGGTCTCCACAGGGGATTCAGACATCCTTTCGTCTTGGGAGATGCAAGACGAGCCTACATTCAAGTCACTGCAGGGATATCCAGCCTTATTTCGAGTCAGGGCATCGCGGTGTCCATTCCACTTGAGGCCGCAAACTCAGGGTCCCTCTCACATACCTAGAGCTGAGAGAAGCCTCCTCTTGAGGTGCTTGTGGTAAGGTGGTAGTCCTCTGGAGTCGAAACCAGGAACTAACCTCTCATCTCGAGTTGATTCTTGGTCCACGGAGCTCTTTCATCTTGCTACAGTGACCTCAGGATACCTCTAGCCTTGAAACAGTGTTCTTGGGGTTTCTCTGGAGTGCCACCATGGAAATCAAGGCTCCTTTCATGTGTGATGTGCAACACGGAATTGCTCTGCACGCAGTGCAGGGGAATTGGGCCTCATCTCGAGGCGAGGGGGAAGTCTCATGGTTTTTCTCGAGTTGCGGCGGGAACCTGGGGTATATTCTCGAGTTACGACGGGGATGGCCCTTCCACCCACGTGTTTGTTCAGCGATGGCAGGACTCCTGCCTAGTTGCGAGGGACAACTCGGGATTCTCCTCGAGGCTTGGCAGGGCAATTGGGACGCCTCTCCAGCTGAGGCGGGAGACCAAGGGTCCCTTTCCACGTGCCACAGGAATCCTGGGACTCCTAAGAAGTTTCACGAGGAGTCAGGCATCGTCTCCTCTGGAGGAACTGATCTCCCTGTACCTCTGGAGTTTTCAAAGGATGTGAGGCCTACGGTCGCGATGAGGTGGGGAACTAAGTCTTTCTCTGTGCTTTACATAGGGGATTCAGACATCCTTTCATCTTGGGAAATGCAAGACGAGCCTGCGTTCAAGTCACTGCAGGGATATCCGGCCTTATTTCGAGTCAGGGCATCGCGTTGTCCATTCCACTTGAGGCCGCAAACTCAGGGTCCCTCTCACATACCTAGAGCTGAGAGAAGCCTCCTCTTGAGGTGCTTGTGGTAAGGTGGTATTCCTCTGGAGACGAATCCAGGGACTAACCTCTCTTCTCGAGTTGATTTTTCGTCCACAGAGTCCTTTCGTGTTGCTACAGTGACCTCAGGATCCCTCTAGCCTTGAAACAGTGTTCTTGGGGTTTCTCTGGAGTGCCATCAAGGAAATCAAGTCTCCTTTCCTGTGTGATGTTCAACACTTAATTGTTCTGCACGCAGTGCAGGGGAATCGGGCCTCATCTCGCGGCGAGGGGGAAGTCTCATGGTTTTTCTCGAGTTGCGGCGGGAACCTGGGGTACATTCTCGAGTTACGACGGGGATGGCCCTTCCACACACGTGTTTGTTCAGCGACGTCAGGACTCCGGCCTAGTTGCGAGGGACAACTCGGGATTCTCCTCGAGGCTTGGCAGGGCAATTGGGACTCCTCTCCAGCTGAGGCAGGAGACCAAGGGTCCCTTTCCACGTGCCACAGGAATCCTGGGACTCCTATCAAGTTTCACGAGGATTCAGGCATCGTCTGATTTGGAGGCACTGAACTCCGCGTACCTCTGTAGTTTTCAAAGGATGTGAGGCCTCCGGTCGCGATGAGGTGGGGAACTAGGTCTTTCTCTGTGGTCTCCACAGGGGATTCAGACATCCTTTCATTTTGGGAGATGCAAGACGAGCCTGCATTCAAGTCACTGCAGGGATATCCGGCCTTATTTCTCGTCAGGGCATTGCAGTGTCCATTCCACTTGAGGCCGCAAACTCAGGGTCCCTCTCACATACCTATTGCTGAGAGAAGCCTCTTCTTGAGGTGCTTGTGGTAAGGTGGTATTCCTCTGGAGTCGAAGCCAGGGACTAACCTCTCATCTCGAGTTGATTCTTTGTCCACGGAGCTCTTCCGTGTTGCTACAGTGACCTCAGGATCCCTCTAGCCTTGAAACAGTGTTCTTGTGTTTTCTCTGGAGTGCCATCAACGAAATCAAGGCTCCTTTCATGTGTGATGTGCAACACGGAATTGCTATGCACGCAGTGCAGGGTAATCGGGCCTCATCTCGCGGCGAGGGGGAAGTCTCATGGTTTTTCTCGAGTTGCGGCGGGAACCTGGGGTATATTCTTGAGTTACGACGGGGATGGCCCTTACACACGTGTTTGTTCAGCGACGTCAGGACTCCTGCCTAGTTGAGAGGGACAACTCGGGATTCTCCTCGAGGCTTGGCAGGGCAATTGGGACGCCTCTCCAGCTGAGGCGGGAGACCAAGGGTCCCTTTCCACGTGCCACAGGAATCCTGGGACTCCTATCAAGTTTCACGAAGAGTCAGGCATCGTCTCCTTTGGAGGCACTGATCTCCGCGTACCTCTGGAGTTTTCAAAGGATGTGAGGCCTCCGGTCGCGATGAGGTGGGGAACTAGGTCTTTCTCTGTGGTCTCCACAGGGGATTCAGACATCCTTTCGTCTTGGGAGATGCAAGACGAGCCTGCATTCAAATCACTGCAGGGATATCCCGCCTTATTACGCGTCAGGGCATCGCAGTGTCCATTCCACTTGAGGCCGCAAACTCAGGGTCCCTCTCACATACCAAGAGCTGAGAGAAGCCTCCTCTTGAGGTGCTTGTGGTAAGGTGGTATTCCTCTGGAGTCGAAGCCAGGGACTAACCTCTCATCTCGAGTTGATTCTTGGTCCACGGAGCTCTTTCGTGTTGCTACAGTGACCTCAGGATCCCTCTAGCCTTGAAACAGTGTTCTTGGGGTTTCTCTGGAGTGCCACTAAGGAAATCAGGGTCCTTTCATGTGTGATGTGCAACACGGAATTGCTCTGCACGCAGTGCAAGGGAATCGGGCCTCATCTTGCGGCGAGGGGGAAGTCTCATGGTTTTTCTCGAGTTGCGGCGGGAACCTGGGGTATATTCTCGAGTTAAGACGGGGATGGTCCCTCCACACACGTGTTTGTTCAGGGACGGCAGGACTCCTGCCTAGTTGCGAGGGACAACTCGGGATTCTCCTGGAATCTTGGCAGGGCAATTGGGACGCCTCTCCAGCTGAGTCGGGAGACCAAGGGTCCCTTTCCACGTGCCACAGGAATCCTGGGACTCCTATCAAGTTTCACGAGGAGTCAGGCATCGTCTCCTTTGGAGGCACTGATCTCCGCGTACCTCTGGAGTTTTCAAAGGATGTGACCCCTCCGGCGCGATGAGGTGGGGAACTAGGTCTTTCTCTGTGGTCTCCACAGAGGATTCAGACATCCTTTCGTCTTGGGAGATGCAAGACGAGCCTGCATTCAAGTCACTGCAGGGATATCCGGCATTATTTCGAGTCAGGGCATCGCGGTGTTCATTCCACTTGAGGCCGCAAACTCAGGGTCCCTCTCACATACATAGAGCTGAGAGAAGCCTCCTCTTGAGGTGCTTGTGGTAAGGTGGTAGTCCTCTGGAGTCGAAACCAGGAACTAACCTCTCATCTCGAGTTGATTCTTGGTCCACGGAGCTCTTTCATCTTGCTACAGTGACCTCAGGATCCCTCTAGCCTTGAAACAGTGTTCTTGGGGTTTCTCTGGAGTGCCACCATGGAAATCAAGGCTCCTTTCATGTCTGATGTGCAACACGGAATTGCTCTGCACGCAGTGCAGGGGAATCAGGCCTCATCTCGCGGCGAGGGGGAAGTCTCATGGTTTTTCTCGAGTTGCGGCGGGACCCTGGGGTATATTCTCGAGTTACGACGGGGATGGCCCTTCCACCCACGTGTTTGTTCAGCGACGTCAGGACTCCTGCCTAGTTGCGAGGGACAACTCGGGATTCTCCTCGAGGCTTGGCAGGGCAATTGGGACGCCTCTCCAGCTGAGGCGGGAGACCAAGGGTCCCTTTCCACGTGCCACAGGAATCCTGGGACTCCTAAGAAGTTTCATGAGGAGTCAGGCATCGTTTCCTTTGGAGGCACTGATCTCCGCGTTCCTCTGGGGTTTGCAAAGGACGTGAGGCCTCCGGTCGCGATGAGATGGGAAACTAGGTCTTTCTCTGTGGTCTCCACAGGGGATTCAGACATCCTTTCGTCTTGGGAGATGCAAGACGAGCCTGCATTCAAGTCACTGCAGGGATATCCGGCCTTATTTCGAGTCAGGGCATCGCGGTGTCCATTCCACTTGAGGCCGCAAACTCAGGGTCCCTCTCACAATGCTAGAGCTGAGAGAAGCCTCCTCTTGAGGTGCTTGTGGTAAGGTGGTATTCCTCTGGAGTCGAAGCCAGGGACTAACCTCTCATCTCGAGTTGATTTTTGGTCCACGGAGCTCTTTCGTGTTGCTACAGTGACCTCAGGATCCCTCTAGCCTTGAAACAGTGTTCTTGGGGTTTCTCTGGAGTGCCATCAAGGAAATCAAGGCTCCTTTCATGTGTGATGTGCAACACGGAATTGCTCTGCACGCAGTGCAGGGGAATCGGGCGTCATCTCGGGGTGAGGGGGAAGTCTCATGGTGTTTCTCGAGTTGTGGCGGGAACCTGGGGTATATTCTCGAGTTACGACGGGGATGGCCCTTCCACCCACGTGTTTGTTCAGCAACGTCAGGACTCCTGCCTAGTTGCGAGGGACAACTCGGGATTCTCCTCGAGGCTTGGCAGGGCAATTGAGACGCCTCTCCAGCTGAGGCAGGAGACCAAGGGCCCCTTTCCACGTGCCACAGGAATTCTGGGACTCCTATCAAGTTTCACGAGGAGTCAGGCATCGTCTCCTTTGGGGGCACTGATCTCCACGTCCCTCTGGAGTTTTCAAAGGATGTGAGGCCTCCGGTCGCGATGAAGTGGGGAATTAGGTCTTTCTCTGTGGTCTCCACAGGTGATTCAGACATCCTTTCATCTTGGGAGATGCAAGACGAGCCTGCATTCAAGTCACTGAAGGGATATCCGGCCTAATTTCGCGTCAGGGCATCGCGGTGTCCATTCCACTTGAGGCCGCAAGCTCAGGGTCCCTCTCACATACCTAGAGCTGAGAGAAGCCTCCTCTTGAGGTGCTTGTGGTAAGGTGGTATTCCTCTGGAGTCGAAGCCAGGGACTAACCTCTCATCTCAAGTTGATTTCTGGTCCTCGGAGCTCTTTCTTGTTGCTACAGTGACCTCAGGATCCCTGTAGCCTGAAACAGTGTTCTTGCAGTTTCTCTAGAGTGCCATCAAGAAAATCAAGGCTCCTTTCATGTGTGATGTGCAACACGGAATTGCTCCGCATGCAGGGCAGGAGAATCGAGCCTCATCTCGCGGCGAGGGGGAAGTCTCATGATTTTTCTCGAGTTGCGGCGGGAACCTGGGGTATATTCTCGAGTTACAACGGGGATGGCCCTTCCATCCACGTGTTTGTTCAGCGACGTCAGGACTCCTGCCTAGTTGCGAGGGACAACTCGGGATTTTCCTCGAGGCTTGGCAGGGCAATTGGGACGCCTCTCCAGCTGAGGCGGGAGACCAAGGGTCCCTTTACACGTGCACAGGAATCCTGGGACTCCTATCAAGTTTCACGAGGAGTCAGGCATCGTCTCCTTTGGAGGCACTGATCTCCGCGTACGTCTGGAGTTTTCAAAGGATGTGAGGCCTCCGGTCGCTATGAGGTGGGGAACTAGATCTTTCTCTGAGGTATCCACAGGGGATTCAGACATCCTTTCATCTTGGGAGATGCAAGACGAGCCTGCATTCAAGTCACTGCAGGGATATCCGGCCTTATTTCGAGTCAGGGCATCGCGGTCTGCATTCCACTTGAGGCCGCAAACTCAGGGTCCCTCTCACATACCTAGAGCTGAGAGAAGCCTCCTCTTGAGGTGCTTGTGGTTAGGTGGTATTCCTCTGGAGTCGAAGCCAGGGACTAACATCTCATCTCGAGTTGATTTCTGGGCCACGGAGCTCTTTCGTGTGGCTACAGTAACGTCAGGATCCCTCTAGCCTTGTAACAGTGTTCTTGGGGTTTCTCTGGAGTGCTATCAAGGAAATCAAGGCTCCATTCATGTGTGATGTGCAACACGGAATTGCTCTGCACGCAGTGCAGGGGAATCGAGCCTCATCTCGGGACGAGGGGGAAGTCTCATGGTTTTTCTCTAGTTGCAGCGGGAGCCTGGGGTATATTCTCGAGTTACGACGGGGATGGGCCTTCCACCCATGTGTTTGTTCAGCGACATCAGGACTCCTGCCTAGTTGCGAGGGACAACTCGGGATTCTCCTCGAGGCTTGGCAGGGCAATTGGGACGCCTCTCCAGCTGAGGCGGGAGACCAAGGGTCCCTTTCCACGTGCACAGGAATCCTGGGACTCCTATCAACTTTGACGAGGAGTCAGGCATTGGCTTCTTTGGAGGCACTGATCTTCGCGTATCTCTGGAATTTTCAAAGGATGTGAGGCCTCCGGTCGCGATGAGGTGGGGAACTAAGACTTTCTCTGTAGTCTCCACAGGGGATTCAGACATCCTTTCATCTTGGGAGATGCAAGACGAGCCTACATTCAAGTCACTGCAGGGATATCCGGCCTTATTTCGAGTCAGGGAATCGCGGTGTCCATTCCACTTGAGGCCGCAAACTCAGGGTCCTTCTCACATACCTAAAGCTGCAGAGAAAGCCTCCTCTTGAGGTGCTTGTGGTAAGGTGGTATTCCTCTGGAGTCGAAGCCAGGGACTAACCTCTCATCTCGAGTTGATTTTTGGTCCACGGAGCTCTTTCGTGTTGCTACAGTGACCTCAGGATCCCTCTAGCCTTGAAACAGTGTTCTTGGTGTTTCTCTGGAGTGCCATGAAGGAAATCAAGGCTCCTTTCATGTGTGATGTGCAACACGGAATTGCTCTGCACGCAGTGAAGGATATCAGGCCTCATTTTGCGGCGACAGGGAAGTCTCATGGATTTTCTCGAGTTGCGGCGGGAACCTGGGGTATATTTTGAAGTTATGACGGGGATGGTCCTTCCACCCACGTGTTTGTTCAGCAACGTCAGGACTCCTGCCTAGTTGCGAGGGACAACTCGGGATTCTCCTCGAGGCTTGGCAGGGCAATTGGGACGCCTCTCCAGATGAGGCGGTAGACCAAGTGTCCCTTTCCACGTGCCACAGGAATCCTGGGACTCCTATCAAGTTTCACGAGGAGTCAGTCATCGTCTCCTTAGAAGGCACTGATCTCCGCGTACCTCTGGAGTTTTCAAAGGATGTGAGGCCTCCGGTCGCGATGAGGTGGGAACTAGGTCTTTCTCTGTGGTCTCCAAAGGGGATTCAGACATCCTTTCATCTTGGGAGATGCAAGACGAGCCTGCATTCAAGTCACTGCAGGGATATCCGGCCTTATTTCGCGTCAGGGCATCGCGGTGTCCATTCCACTTGAGGCCGCAAACTCAGGGTCGCTCTCACATACCTAGAGCTGAGAGAAGCCTCCTCTTGAGGTGCTTGTGGTAAGGTGGTATTCCTCTGGAGTCGAAGCCAGGGACTAACCTCTCATCTCGAGTTGATTTCTGGGCCACGGAGCTCTTTCGTGTGGCTACAGTGACGGCAGGATCCCTCTAGCCTTGAAACAGTGTTCTTGGGGTTTCTCTGGACTGCTATCAAGGAAATCAAGGCTCCATTCATGTGTGATGTGCAACACGGAATTGCTCTGCACGCAGTGCAGGGGAATCGGGCCCCTTCTCGCGGCGAGGGGGACGTCTCATGGTTTTTCTCGAGTTGCGGCGGGAACCTGGGGTATATTCTCGAGTTACGACAGGGATGGCCCTTCCACCCACGTGTTTGTTCAGCGAAGTCAGGACTCCTGCCTAGTTGCGAGGGACAACTCGGGATTCTACTCAAGGCTTGGCAGGGCAATTGGGACGCCTCTCCAGCTGAGGAGGGAGACCAAGGGTCCCTTTCCACGTGCCACAGGAATCCTGGGACTCCTATCAAGTTTCACGAGGAGTCAGGCATCGTCTCCTTTGGAGGCACTGATCTCCGCGTACCTCTGGAGTTTTCAAAGGATGTGAGGCCTCCGGTCGAGATGATGTGGGGAACTAGGTCTTTTCTGTGCTCTCCACAGGGGATTCAGACATCCTTTCGTCTTGGGCGATGCAAGACGAGCCTGCATTCAAGTCACTGCAGGGATATCCGGCCTTATTTCGAGTCAGGGCATCGCGGTCTCCATTCCACTTGAGGCCGCAAACTCAGGGTCCCTCTCACATACCTAGAGCTGAGAGAAGTCTCCTCTTGAGGTGCTTATGGTAAGGTGGTATTCCTCTGGATTCGAAGCCAGGGACTAACCTCTCATCTCGAGTTGATTGTTGGTCTGCGGAGCTCTTTCGTGTTGCTACAGTGACCTCAGGATCCCTCTAGCCTTGAAAAAGTGTTCTTGGGTTTCTCTGGAGTGCCACTAAGGAAATCAAGGCTCCTTTCATGTGTGATGTGCAACACGGAATTGCTCTGCACGCAGTGCAGGGGAATCAGGCCTCATCTCGCGGCGAGGGGGAAGTCTCATGGTTTATCTCTAGTTGCGGCGGGAACCTTGGGTATATTCTCGAGTTACAACGGGGATGGCCCTTCTACACACGTGTTTGTTCAGCGATGGCAGGACTCCTGCCTAGTTGCGAGGGACAACTCGGGATTCTCCTCGAGGCTTGGCAGGGCAATTGGGACGCCTCTCCAGCTGAGGCGGGATACCAAGGGTCCCTTTCCATGTACCACAGGAATCCTGGGACTCCTATCAAGTTTCACGAGGAGTCAGGCATCGTCTCCTTTGGAGGCACTGATATCCGCGTATCTCTGGAGTTTTCAAAGAATGTGAGGCCTCCGGTCGCGATGAGGTGGGGAACTAGATCTTTCTCTGAGGTCTCCACAGGGGATTCAGACATCCTTTCATCTTGGGAGATGCAAGACGAGCCTGCATTCAAGTCACTGCAGGGATATCCGGCCTTATTTCGAGTCAGGGCATCGCGGTGTCCATTCCACTTGAGGCCGCAAACTCAGGGTCCCTCTCACATACCTACAGCTGAGAGAAGCCTCCTCTTGAGGTGCTTGTGGTAAGGTGGTATTCCTCTGGAGTCGAAGCCAGGGACTAACCTCTCATCTCGAGTTGATTTTTGGTCCACGGAGCTCTTTCGTGTGGCTACAGTGACCTCAGGATCCCTCTAGCCTTGAAACAGTGTTCTTGGGGTTTCTCTGGAGTGCCATGAAGGAAATCAAGGCTTCTTTCATGTGTGATGTGCAACACGGAATTGCTCTGCGCACAGTGCAGGGGAATCGGACCTCATCTCGCGGCGAGGGGGAACTCTCATGGTTTTTCTCGAGTTGCGGCGGGAAACTGGGGTATATTCTCGAGTTACGACGGGGATGGACCTTTCAACCACGTGTTTGTTCAGCGACGTCAGGACTCCTGCCTAGTTGCGAGGGACAACTCGTGATTCTCCTCGAGGCTTGGCAGGGCAATTGGGACGCCTCTCCAGCTGAGGCGGGAGACCAAGGGTCCCTTTCCACGTGCACAGGAATCCTGGGACTCCTATCAAGTTTCACGAGGAGTCAGGCATCGTCTCCTTTGGAGGCACTGATCTCCGTGTTCCTCTGAAGTTTTCAAAGGATGTGAGGCCTCCGGTCGCGATGAGCTGGTGAACTAGGTCTTTCTCTGTGGTCTCCACAGGGGATTCAGACATCCTTTCGTCTTGGGAGATGCAAGACGAGCCTGCATTCAAGTCACTGCAGGGATATCCGGCCTTATTTCGAGTCAGGGCATCGCGGTGTCCATTCTACTTGAGGCCGCAAACTCAGGGTCCCTCTCACATACCTAGAGCTGAGAGAAGCCTCCTCTTGAGGTGCTTGTGGTAAGGTGGTATTCCTCTGGAGTCGAAGCCAGGGACTAACCTCTCATCTCGAGTTGATTGTTGGTCCACGGAGCTCTTTCGTGTTGCTACAGTGACCTGAGGATCCCGCTAGCATTTAAACAGTGTTCTTGATGTTTCTCTGGAGTGCCATCAAGGAAATCAAGGCTCCTTTCATGTGTGATGTGCAACACGGAATTGCTCTGCACGCAGTGCAGGGGAATCGGGCCTCATTTCACAGCGAGGGGAAAGTCTCATTGTTTTTCTCGAGTTGCGGCGGGAACCTGGGGTATATTCTCGAGTTAGGACGGGGATGGCCCTTCCACAAACGTGTTTGTTCAGCGACGTCAGGATTCCTGCCTAGTTGCGAGGGACAACTCGGGATTCTCCTCGAGGCTTGGCAGGGCAATTGGGAAGCCTCTCCAGCTGAGGCGGGAGACCAAGGGTCCCTTTCCACGTGCACAGGAATCCTGGGGCTCCTATCAAGTTTCACGAGGTGTCAGGCATCGTCTCCTTTGGAGGCACTGATCTCCGCGTACCTCTGAAGTTTTCAAAGAATGTGAGGCCTCCGGTCGCGATGAGGTGGGGAACTAGGTCTTTCTCTGTGGTCTCCACAGGGGATTCAGACAACCTTTCGTCTTGGGAGATGCAAGACGAGCCTGCATTCAAGTCACTGCAGGGATATCCGGCCTTATTTCGAGTCAGGGCATCGCGGTGTCCATTCCATTTGAGGCCGGATACTCAGGGTCCCTCTCACATACCTAGAGCTGAGAGAAGCCTCCTCTTGAGGTCCTTGTGGTAAGGTGGTATTCCTCTGGAGTCGAAGCCAGGGACTAACCTCTCATCTAGAGTTGATTTTTGGTCCACGGAGCTGGTTCTTTTTGGTACAGTGACCTCAGGATCCCTCTAGCCTTGAAACAGTGTTCTTGGGGTTTCTCTGGAGTGCCACTAAGGAAATCAAGGCTCCTTTCATGTGTGATGTGCAACACGGAATTGCTCTGCACGCAGTGCAAGGGAATCGGGCCTCATCTCGCGGCGAGGGGGAAGTCTCATGGTTTTTCTCGAGTTGCGGCGGGAACCTGGGGTATATTCTCGAGTTAAGACGGGGTGGTCCCTCCACACACGTGTTTGTTCAGCGACGGCAGGACTCCGGCCTAGTTGCGAGGGACAACTCGGGATTCTCCTCGAATCTTGGCAGGGCAATTGGGACGCCTCTCCAGCTGAGGCGGGAGACCAAGGGTCCCTTTCCACGTGCCACAGGAATCCTGGGACTCCTATCAAGTTTCACCAGGAGTCAGGCATCGTCTCCTTTGGAGGCACTGATCTCCGCGTACCTCTGGAGTTTTCAAAGGATGTGACCCCTCCGGCGCGATGAGGTGGGGAACTAGGTCTTTCTCTGTGGTCTCCACAGAGGATTCAGACATCCTTTCGTCTTGGGAGATGCAAGACGAGCCTGCATTCAAGTCACTGCAGGCATATCCGGCCTTATTTCGAGTCAGGGCATCGCGGTGTCCATTCCACTTGAGGCCGCAAACTCAGGGTCCCTCTCACATACATAGAGCTGAGAGAAGCCTCCTCTTGAGGTGCTTGTGGTAAGGTGGTATTCCTCTAGAGTCGAAACCAGGAACTAACCTCTCATCTCGAGTTGATTCTTGGTCCACGGAGCTCTTTCATCTTGCTACAGTGACCTCAGGATCCCTCTAGCCTTGAAACAGTGTTCTTGGGGTTTCTCTGGAGTGCCACCATGGAAATCAAGGCTCCTTTCATGTCTGATGTGCAACACGGAATTGCTCTGCACGCAGTGCAGGGGAATCAGGCCTCATCTCGCGGCGAGGGGGAAGTCTCATGGTTTTTCTCGAGTTGCGGCGGGAACCTGGGGTATATTCTCGAGTTACGACGGGGATGGCCCTTCCACCCACGTGTTTGTTCAGCGACGTCAGGACTCCTGCCTAGTTGCGAGGGACAACTCGGGATTCTCCTCGAGGCTTGGCAGGGCAATTGGGACGCCTCTCCAGCTGAGGCGGGAGACCAAGGGTCCCTTTCCACGTGCCACAGGAATCCTGGGACTCCTATCAAGTTTCACGAGGAGTCAGGCATCGTTTCCTTTGGAGGCACTGATCTCCGCGTTCCTCTGGGGTTTTCAAAGGACGTGAGGCCTCCGGTCGCGATGAGATGGGAAACTAGGTCTTTCTCTGTGGTCTCCACAGGGGATTCAGACATCCTTTCGTCTTGGGAGATGCAAGACGAGCCTGCTTTCAAGTCACTGCAGGGATATCTGGCCTTATTTCGAGTCAGGGCATCGCGGTGTCCATTCCACTTGAGGCCGCAAACTCAGGGTCCCTCTCACATAGCTAGAGCTGAGAGAAGCCTCCTCTTGAGGTGCTTGTGGTAAGGTGGTATTCCTCTGGAGTCGAAGCCAGGGACTAACCTCTCATCTCGAGTTGATTTTTGGTCCACGGAGCTCTTTCGTGTTGCTACAGTGACCTCAGGATCCCTCTAGCCTTGAAACAGTGTTCTTGGGGTTTCTCTGGAGTGCCATCAAGGAAATCAAGGCTCCTTTCATGTGTGATGTGCAACACGGAATTGCTCTGCACGCAGTGCAGGGGAATCGGGCCTCATCTCGGGGCGAGGGGGAAGTCTCATGGTGTTTCTCGAGTTGCGGCGGGAACCTGGGGTATATTCTCGAGTTACGACGGGGATGGCCCTTCCACCCACGTGTTTGTTCAGCAACGTCAGGACTCCTGCCTAGTTGCGAGGGACAACTCGGGATTCTCCTCGAGGCTTGGCAGGGCAATTGAGACGCCTCTCCAGCTGAGGCAGGAGACCAAGGGTCCCTTTCCACGTGCCACAGGAATTCTGGGACTCCTATCAAGTTTCACGAGGAGTCAGGCATCGTCTCCTTTGGAGGCACTGATCTCCGCGTACCTCTGGAGTTTTCAAAGGATGTGAGGCCTCCGGTCGCGATGAAGTGGGGAACTAGGTCTTTCTCTGTGGTCTCCACAGGTGATTCAGACATCCTTTCATCTTGGGAGATGCAAGACGAGCCTGCATTCAAGTCACTGCAGGGATATCCGGCCTAATTTCGCGTCAGGGCATCGCGGTGTCCATTCCACTTGAGGCCGCAAGCTCAGGGTCCCTCTCACATACCTAGAGCTGAGAGAAGCCTCCTCTTGAGGTGCTTGTAGTAAGGTGGTATTCCTCTGGAGTCGAAGTTAGGGACTAACCTCTCATCTCGAGTTGATTTTTGGTCCACAGAGCTCTTTCGTGTTGCTACAGTGACCTCAGGATCCCTCTAGCCTTGAAACAGTGTTCTTGGTGTTTCTCTGGAGTGCCATGAAGGAAATCAAGGCTCCTTTCATGTGTGATGTGCAACACGGAATTGCTCTGCACGCAGTGAAGGATATCAGGCCTCATTTTGCGGCGACAGGGAAGTCTCATGGATTTTCTCGAGTTGCGGCGGGAACCTGGGGTATATTTTGAAGTTATGACGGGGATGGTCCTTCCACCCACGTGTTTGTTCAGCGACGTCAGGATTCCTTCCTAGTTGCGAGGGACAACTCGGGATTCTCCTCGAGGCTTGGCAGGGCAATTGGGACGCCTCTCCAGATGAGGCGGTAGACCCAGGGTCCCTTTCCACGTGCCACAGGAATCCTGGGATTCCTATCAAGTTTCACGAGGAGTCAGTCATCGTCTCCTTTGAAGGCACTGATCTCCGCGTACCTCTGGAGTTTTCAAAGGATGTGAGGCCTCCGGTCGCGATGAGGTGGGAACTTGGTCTTTCTCTGTGGTCTCCACAGGGGATTCAGACATCCTTTCATCTTGGGAGATGCAAGACGAGCCTGCATTCAAGTCACTGCAGGGATATCCGGCCTTATTTCGACTCAGGGCATCGCGGTGTCCATTCCACTTGAGGCCGCAAACTCAGGGTCGCTCTCACATACCTAGAGCTGAGAGAAGCCTCCTCTTGAGGTGCTTGTGGTAAGGTGGTATTCCTCTGGAGTCGAATCCAGGGACTAACCTCTCATCTCGAGTTGATTTTTGGTCCACGGAGCTCTTTCGTGTGGCTACAGTGACGTCAGGATCCCTCTAGCCTTGAAACAGTGTTCTTGGGTTTTCTCTGGAGTGCTATCAAGGAAATCAAGGCTCCATTCATGTGTGATGTGCAACACGGAATTGCTCTGCACGCAGTGCAGGGGAATCGGGCCTCATCTCGGGGCGAGGGGGAAGTCTCATGGTTTTTCTCGAGTTGCGGCGGGAACCTGGGGTATATTCTCGAGTTACGACAGGGATGGCCCTTCCACCCACGTGTTTGTTCAGCGACGTCAGGACTCCTGCCTAGTTGCGAGGGACAACTCGGGATTCTACTCAAGGCTTGGCAGGGCAATTGGGACGCCTCTCCAGCTGAGGAGGGAGACCAAGGGTCCCTTTCCACGTGCCACAGGAATCCTGGGACTCCTATCAAGTTTCACGAGGAGTCAGGCATCGTCTCCTTTGGAGGCACTGATCTCCGCGTTCCTCTGGAGTTTTCAAAGGATGTGAGGCCTCCGGTCGAGATGATGTGGGGAACTAGGTCTTTTTCTGTGGTCTCCACAGGGGATTCAGACATCCTTTCGTCTTGGGAGATGCAAGACGAGCCTGCATTCAAGTCACTGCAGGGATATCCGGCCTTATTTCGAGTCAGGGCATCGCGGTGTCCATTCCACTTGAGACCGCAAACTCAGGGTCCCTCTCACATACCTAGAGCTGAGAGAAGTCTCCTCTTGAGGTGCTTATGGTAAGGTGGTATTCCTCTGGAGTCGAAGCCAGGGACTAACCTCTCATCTCGAGTTGATTTTTGGTCCACGGAGCTCTTTTGTGTTGCTACAGTGACCTCAGGATCCCTCTAGCCTTGAAACAGTGTTCTTGGGGTTTCTCTGGAGTGCCATCAAGGACATCAAGGCTCCTTTCATGTGTGATGTGCAACACGGAATTGCTCTGCACGCAGTGCAGGGAAATCGGGCCTCATCTCGCGGCGAGGGGGAAGTCTCATGGTTTTCCTCGAGTTGCGGCGGAAACCTGGGGTATATTCTCGAGTTACGACGGGGATGGCCCTTCCACCCACGTGTTTGTTCAGCGACGTCAGGACTCCTGCCTAGTTGCGAGGGACAACTCGGGATTCTCCTCGAGGCTTGGCAGGGCAATTGGGACGCCTCTCCACCTGAGGCGGGAGACCAAGTGTCCCTTTCCACGTGCACAGGAATCCTGGGACTCCTATCAAGTTTCACGAGGAGTCAGGCATCGTCTCCTTTGGAGGCACTGATCTCCGTGTTCCTCTGAAGTTTTCAAAGGATGTGAGGCCTCCGGTCGCGATGAGCTGGGGAACTAGGTCTTTCTCTGTGGTCTCCACAGGGGATTCAGACATCCTTTCGTCTTGGGAGATGCAAGACGAGCCTGCATTCAAGTCACTGCAGGGATATCCGGCCTTATTTCGAGTCAGGGCATCGCGGTGTCCATTCTACTTGAGGCCGCAAACTCAGGGTCCCTCTCACATACCTAGAGCTGAGAGAAGCCTCCTCTTGAGGTGCTTGTGGTAAGGTGGTATTCCTCTGGAGTCGAAGCCAGGGACTAACCTCTCATCTCGAGTTGATTGTTGGTCCACGGAGCTCTTTCGTGTTCCTACAGTGACCTGAGGATCCCTCCAGCCTTGAAACAGTGTTCTTGGGTTTTCTCTGGAGTGCCATCAAGGAAATCAAGGCTCCTTTCATGTGTGATGTGCAACACGGAATTGCTCTGCACGCAGTGCAGGGGAATCGGGCCTCATTTCACAGCGAGGGGGAAGTCTCATGGTTTTTCTCGAGTTGCGGCGGGAACCTGGGGTATATTCTCGAGTTAGGACGGGGATGGCCCTTCCACATACGTGTTTGTTCAGCGACGTCAGGATTCCTGCCTAGTTGCGAGGGACAACTCGGGATTCTCCTCGAGGCTTGGCAGGGCAATTGGGAAGCCTCTCCAGCTGAGGCGGGAGACCAAGGGTCCCTTTCCACGTGCACAGGAATCCTGGGACTCCTATCAAGTTTCACGAGGTGTCAGGCATCGTCTCCTTTGGAGGCACTGATCTTCGCGTACCTCTGAAGTTTTCAAAGAATGTGAGGCCTCCGGTCGCGATGAGGTGGGGAACTAGGTCTTTCTCTGTGGTCTCCACAGGGGATTCAGACATCCTTTCGTCTTGGGAGATGCAAGACGAGCCTGCATTCAAGTCACTGCAGGGATATCCGGCCTTATTTCGAGTCAGGGCATCGCGGTGTACATTCCATTTGAGGCCGGATACTCAGGGTCCCTCTCACATACCTAGAGCTGAGAGAAGCCTCCTCTTGAGGTGCTGGTGGTAAGGTGGTATTCCTCTGCAGTCGAAACCATGGACTAACCTCTCATCTCGGAGTTGATTTTTGGTCCACGGAGCTCTTTCGTGTTGCCTCAGGGACCTCAGGATCCCTCTAGCCTTGAAACAGTGTCCTTTGGGTTTCTCTGGAGTTCCATCAAGGAAATCAAGGATCCTTTCATGTGTGATGTGCAACACGGAATTGCTGTGCACGCAGTGCAGGGGAATCGGGCCTTATCTCGCGGCGAGGGGGAAGTCTCATGGTTTTTCTCAAGTTGCGGCGGAACCTGGGGTATATTCTCGAGTTACGACGGGGATGGTCCTTCCACACACGTGTTTGTTCAGCGACGTCAGGACTCCTGCCTAGTTGCGAGGGACAACTCGGGATTCTCCTCGAGGCTTGGCAGGGCAATTGGGACGCCTCTCCAGCCGAGGCGGGAGACCAAGGGTCCCTTTCCACGTGCCACAGAAATCCTGGGACTCCTATCAAGTTTCACGAGGAGTCAGGCATCGTCTCCTTTGGAGGCACTGAACTCCGCGTACCTCTGGAGTTTTCAAAGGATGTGAGGCCTCAGGTCGCCATGAGGTGGGGAACTAGGTCTTTCTCTGTGGTCTCCACAGGGGATTCAGACATCCTTTCATCTTGGGAGATGCAAGACGAGCCTGCATTTAAGTCACTGCAGGGATATCCGGCCTTATTTCGAGTCAGGGCATCGCAGTGTCCATTCCACTTGAGGCCGCAAACTCAGGGTCCCTCTCACATACCTATTGCTGAGAGAAGCCTCTTCTTGAGGTGCTTGTGGTAAGGTGGTATTCCTCTGGAGTCGAAGCCAGGGACTAACCTCTCATCTCGAGTTGATTCTTGGTCCACGGAGCTCTTTCGTGTTGCTACAGTGACGTCAGGATCCCTCTAGCCTTGAAACAGTGTTCTTGGGTTTTCTCTGGAGTGCCATCAAGGAAATGAAGGCTCCTTTCATGTGTGATGTGCAACACGGAATTGCTCTGCACTCAATCCAGGGGAATCGGGCCTCATCTCGCGGCGAGAGGGAAGTCTCATGGTTTTTCTCGAGTTGCGGCGGGAATCTGGGATATATTCTCGAGTTACGACGGGGATGGCCCTTCCACACACGTGTTTATTCAGCGACGGCAGGACTCCTGCCTAGTTGCAAGGGACAACTCGGGATTCTCCTCGAGGCTTGGCAGGGTAATTGGGACGCCTCTCCAGCTGAGGCGGGAGACCAAGGGTCCCTTTCCACGTGCCACAGGAATCCTGGGACTCCTATCAAGTTTCACGAGGAATCAGGCATCGTCTCCTTTGGATGCACTGATCTCCGCATACCTCTGGAGTTTTCAAAGGATATGAGGCCTCCGGTCGCGATGAGGTGGGGAACTAGGTCTTTCTCTGTGGTCTACACAGGTGATTCAAACATCCTTTCGTCTTGGGAGATGCAAGACGAGCCTGCATTCAAGTCACTGCATTGATATCCGGCCTTATTTCGAGTCAGGGCCTCGCGGTGTCCATTCCACTTTAGACAGCAAACTCAGGGTCCCTCTCACATACCTAGAGCTGAGAGAAGCCTCTTCTTGAGGTGCTTGTGGTAAGGTGGTATTCCTCTGGAGTCGAAGCCAGGGACTAATCTCTTATCTCGAGTTGATTTGTGGTCCACGGAGCTCTTTCCTGTTGCTACAGTGACCTCAGGATCCCTCTAGCCTTGAAACAGTGTTCTTGGGGTTTCTCTGGAGTGCCACCATGGAAATCAAGGCTCCTTTCATGTGTGATGTGCAACACGGAATTGCTATGCACGCAGTGCAGGGGAATCGGGCCTCATCTCGCGGTGAGGGGGAAGTCTCATGGTTTTTCTCGAGTTGCGGCGGGAACCTGGGGTATATTCTCGAGTTACGACGGGGATGGCCCTTCCAACCACGTGTTTGTTCAGCGACGTCAGGACTCCTGCCTAGTTGCGAGGGACAACTCGGGATTCTCCTCGAGGCTTGGCAGGGCAATTGGGACGCCTCTCCAGCTGAGGCGGGAGACCAAGGGTCCCTTTCCATGTGCCACAGGAATCCTGGGACTCCTATCAAGTTTCACGAGGAGTCAGGCATCGTCTCCTTTGGAGGCACTGAAATCCGCGTACCTCTGGAGTTTTCAAAGGATGTGAGGCCTCCGGTCGCGATGAGGTGGGGAACTAGGTCTTTCTCTGAGGTCTCCACAGGGGATTCAGACATCCTTTCATCTTGGGAGATGCAAGACGAGCCTGCATTCAAGTCACTGCAGGGATATCCGGCCTTATTTCGAGCCAGGGCATCGCGGTGTCCATTCCACTTGAGGCCGCAAACTCAGGGTCTTTCTCACATACCTAGAGCTGAGAGAAGCCTACTCTTGAGGTGCTTGTGGTAAGGTGGTATTCCTCTGGAATCGAAGCCAGGGACTAACCTCTCATCTCGAGTTGATTTTTGGTCCACGGAGCTCTTTCGTGTGGCTACAGTGACGTCAGGATCCCTCTAGCCTTGAAACAGTGTTCTTGGGGTTTCTCTGGAGTGCTATCAAGGAAATCAAGGCTCCATTCATGTGTGATGTGCAACACGGAATTGCTCTGCACGCAGTGCAGGGGAATCGGGCCTCATCTCGGGGCGAGGGGGAAGTCTCATGGTTTTTCTCCAGTTGCGGCGGGAACCTGGGGTATATTCTCGAGTTACGACGGGGATGGCCCTTCCACCCACGTGTTTGTTCAGCAATGTCAGGACTCCTGCCTAGTTGCGAGAGACAACTCGGGATTCTCCTCGAGGCTTGGCAGGGCAATTGGGACGCCTCTCCACCTGAGGCTGGAGACCAAGGGTCCCTTTCCACGTGCCACAGGAATCCTGGGACTCCTATCAAGTTTCACGAGGAGTCAGGCATCGTCTCCTTTGGAGGCACTGATCTCCGCGTACCTCTGGAGTTTTCAAAGGATGTGAGGCCTCCGGTCGCGATGAAGTGGGGAACTAGGTCTTTCTCTGTGGTCTCCACAGGTGATTCAGACATCCTTTCATCTTGGGAGATGCAAGACGAGCCTGCATTCAAGTCACTGCAGGGATATTCGGCCTAATTTCGCGTCAGGGAATCGCGGTGTCCATTCCACTTGAGGCCGCAAGCTCAGGGTCCCTCTCACATACCTAGAGCTGAGAGAAGCCTCCTCTTGAGGTGCTTGTGGTAAGGTGGTATTCCTCTGGAGTCGAAGCCAGGGACTAACCTCTCATCTCAAGTTGATTTCTGGTCCACGGAGCTCTTTCGTGTTGCTACAGTGACCTCAGGATCCCTCTAGCCTGAAACAGTGTTCTTGCAGTTTCTCTAGAGTGCCATCAAGAAAATCAAGGCTCCTTTCATGTGTGATCTGCAACACGGAATTGCTCTGCATGCAGGGCAGGAGAATCGAGCCTCATCTCACGGCGAGGGGGAAGTCTCATGATTTTTCTCGAGTTGCGGCGGGAACCTGGGGTATATTCTCGAGTTACAACGGGGATGGCCCTTCCACCCACGTGTTTGTTCAGCGACGTCAGGACTCCTGCCTAGTTGCGAGGGACAACTCGGGATTTTCCTCGAGGCTTGGCAGGGCAATTGAGACGCCTCTCCAGCTGAGGCGGGAGACCAAGGGTCCCTTTCCACGTGCACAGGAATCCTGGGACTCCTATCAAGTTTCACGAGGAGTCAGGCATCGTCTCCTTTGGAGGCACTGATCTCCGCGTACCTCTGGAGTTTTCAAAGAATGTGAGGCCTCCGGTAGCGATGAGGTGGGGAACTAGATCTTTCTCTGAGGTATCCACAGGGGATTCAGACATCCTTTCATCTTGGGAGATGCAAGACGAGCCTGCATTCAAGTCACTGCAGGGATATCCGGCCTTATTTCGAGTCAGGGCATCGCTTTGTCCATTCCATTGAGGCCGCAAACTCAGGGTCCCTCTCACATACCTAGAGCTGAGAGAAGCCTCCTCTTGAGGTGCTTGTGGTAAGGTGGTATTCCTCTGTAGTCCAAGCCAGGGACTAACCTCTCATATCGAGTTGATTTCTGGGCCACGGAGCTCTTTCGTGTGGCTACAGTGACGTCAGGATCCCTTTAGCCTTAAAACAGTGTTCTTGGGGTTTCTCTGGAGGGCCATCAAGGAAATCAAGGCTCCTTTCATGTGTGATGTGCAACACGGAATTGCTCTGCACGCAGTGCAGGATATCAGGCCTCATTTTGCGGCGACAGGGAAGTCTCATGGATTTTCTCGAGTTGCGGTGGGAACATGGGGTATATTCTGAAGTTATGACGGGTATGGCCCTTCCACCCACGTGTTTGTTCAGCGACGTCAGGACTCCTGCCTAGTTGCGAGGGACAACTCGGGATTCTCCTCGAGACTTGGCAGGGCAATTGGGACGCCTCTCCAGCTGAGGCGGGAGACCAAGGGTCCCTTCCCACGTGCCACAGGAATCCTGGTACTCCTATCAAGTCTCACGAGGAGTCAGGCATCGTCTGCTTTGGAGGCACTGATCTCCGCGTACCTCTGGAGTTTTCAAAGGATGTGAGGCCTCCGGTCGCGATGAAGTGGGGAACTAGGTCTTTCTCTGTGGTCTGCACAGGTGATTCAGACATCCTTTCATCTTGGGAGATGCAAGACGAGCCTGCATTCAAGTCACTGCAGGGATATCCAGCCTTATTTCGAGTCAGGGCATCGCAGTGTCCATTCCACTTGAGGCCGCAAGCTCAGGGTCCCTCTCACATACCTAGAGCTGAGAGAAGCCTCCTCTTGAGGTGCTTGTGGTAAGGTGGTATTCCTCTGGAGTCGAATCCAGGGACTAACCTCTCATCTCGAGTTGATTTTTGGTCCACGGAGCTCTTTCGTGTGGCTACAGTGACGTCAGGATCCCTCTAGCCTTGAAACAGTGTTCTTGGGGTTTCTCTGGACTGCTATCAAGGAAATCAAGGCTCCATTCATGTGTGATGTGCAACACGGAATTGCTCTGCACGCAGTGCAGGGGAATCGGGCCTCATCTCGGGGCGAGGGGGAAGTCTCATGGTTTTTCTCGAGTTGCGGCGGGAACCTGGGGTATATTCTCGAGTTACGACGGGGATGGCCCTTCCACACACGTGTTTGTTCAGCGACGTCAGGACTCCTGCCTAGTTGCGAGGGACAACTCGGGATTCTCCTCGAGGCTTGGCAGGGCAATTGAGACGCCTCTCCAGCTGAGGCGGGAGACCAAGGGTCCCTTTCCACGTGCCACAAGAATCCTGGGACTCCTATCAAGTTTCACGAGGAGTCAGGCATCGTCTCCTTTGGAGGCACTGATCTCCGCGTACCTCTGGAGTTTTCAAAGGATGTGAGGCCTCCGGTCGTGATGATGTGGGGAAGTAGGTCTTTTTCTGTGGTCTCCACAGGGGATTCAGACATCCTTTAGTCTTGGGAAATGCAAGACGAGCCTGCATTCAAGTCACTGCAGGGATATCCGGCCTTATTTCGAGTCACGGCATCGCAATGTCCATTCCACTTCAGGCCGCAAACTCAGGGTCCTTCTCGCATACATAGAGCTGAGAGAAGCCTCCTCTTGAGGTGCTGGTGGTAAGGTGGTATTCCTCTGCAGTCGAAGCCACGGACTAACCTCTCATCTCGGAGTTGATTTTTGGTCCACGGAGCTCTTTCGTGTTGCCTCAGGGACCTCAGGATCCCTCTAGCCTTGAAACAGTGTCCTTTGGGTTTCTCTGGAGTGCCATCAAGGAAATCAAGGATCCTTTCATGTGTGATGTGCAACACGGAATTGCTGTGCACGCAGTGCAGGGGAATCGGGCCTTATCTCGCGGCAAGGGGGAAGTCTCATGGTTTTTCTCAAGTTGCGGCGGAACCTGGGGTATATTCTCGAGTTACGACGGGGATGGTCCTTCCACCCACGTGTTTGTTCAGCGACGTCAGGACTCCTGCCTAGTTGCGAGGGACAACTCGGGATTCTCCTCGAGGCTTGGCAGGGCAATTGGGACGCCTCTCCAGCTGAGGCGGGAGACCAAGGGTCCCTTTCCACGTGCCACAGGAATCCTGGGACTCCTATCAAGTTTCACGAGGAGTCAGGCATCGTTTCCTTTGGAGGCACTGATCTCCGCGTTCCTCTGGGGTTTTCAAAGGATGTGAGGCCTCCGGTCGCGATGAGGTGGGGAACTAGGTCTTTCTCTGTGGTCTCCACAGGGGATTCAGACATCCTTTCGTCTTGGGAGATGCAAGACGAGCCTGCATTCAAGTCACTGCAGGGATATCCGGCCTTATTTCGAGTCGGGGCATCACGGTGTCCATTCCACTTGAGGCCGCAAACTCAGGGTCCCTCTCACATAGCTAGAGCTGAGAGAAGCCTCCTCTTGAGGTGCTTGTGGTAAGGTGGTATTCCTCTGGAGTCGAAGCCAGGGACAAACCTCTCATCTCGAGTTGATTTTTGGTCCACGGAGCTCTTTCGTGTTGCTACAGTGACCTCAGGATCCCTCTAGCCTTGAAACAGTGTTCTTGGGGTTTCTCTGGAGTGCCATCAAGGAAATCAAGGCTCCTTTCATGTGTGATGTGCAACACAGAATTGCTCTGCACGCAGTGCAGGGGAATCGGGCCTCATCTCGCGGCGAAGGGGAAGTCTCATGGTTTTTCTCGAGTTGCGGCGGGAACCTGGGGTATATTCTCGAGTTACGACGGGATGGCCCTTCCACCCACGTGTTTGTTCAGCGTCGTCAGAACTCCTGCCTAGTTGCGAGGGACAACTCGGGATTCTCCTCGAGGCTTGGCAGGGCAATTGGGACGCCTCTCCAGCTGAGGCGGGAAACCAAGGGTGCCTTTCAACGTGCCACAGGAATCCTGGGACTCCTATCAAGTTTCACGAGGAGTCAGGCATCGTCTCCTTTGGAGGCACTGATCTCCGCGTACCTCTGGAGTTTTCAAAGGATGTGAGGCCTCCGGTCGCGATGAAGTGGGGAACTAGGTCTTTCTCTGTGGTCTCCACAGGTGATTCAGACATCCTTTCATCTTGGGAGATGCAAGACGAGCCTGCATTCAAGTCACTGCAGGGATATTCGGCCTAATTTCGCGTCAGGGCATCGCGGTGTCCATTCCACTTGAGGCCGCAAGCTCAGGGTCCCTCTCACATACCTAGAGCTGAGAGAAGCCTCCTCTTGAGGTGCTTGTGGTAAGGTGGTATTCCTCTGGAGTCGAAGCCAGGGACTAACCTCTCATATCGAGTTGATTTCTGGGCCACGGAGCTCTTTCGTGAGGTTACAGTGACGTCAGGATCCCTCTAGCCTTGAAACAGTGTTCTTGGGTTTTCTCTGGAGTGCCATCAAGGAAATCAAGGCTCCTTTCATGTGTGATGTGCAACACGGAATTGCTCTGCACGCAGTGCAGGGGAATCGGGCCTCATCTCGCGGCGAGGGGGAAGTCTCATGGTTTTTCTCGAGTTGCGGCGGGAACCTGGGGTATATTCTCGAGTTATGACGGGGATGGCCCTTCCACCCACGTGTTTGTTCAGCGACGGCAGGACTCCTGCCTAGTTGCGAGGGACAACTCGAGACTCTCCTCGAGGCTTGGCAGGGCAATTGGGACGCCTCTCCAGCTGAGGCGGGAGGCCAAGGGTCCCTTTCCACATGCCACAGGAATCCTGGGACTCCTATCAAGTTTCATGAGGAGTCAGGCATCGTTTCCTTTGGAGGCACTGATCTCCGAGTTCCTCTGGGGTTTTCAAAGGATGTGAGGCCTCCGGTCGCGAAGAGGTGGGGAACTAGGTCTTTCTCTGTGGTCTCCACAGGGGATTCAGACATCCTTTCGTCTTGGGAGATGCAAGACGAGCCTGCATTCAAGTCACTGCAGGGATATCCGGCCTTATTTCGAGTCGGGGCATCACGGTGTCCATTCCACTTGAGGCCGCAAACTCAGGGTCCCTCTCACATAGCTAGAGCTGAGAGAAGCCTCCTCTTGAGGTGCTTGTGGTAAGGTGGTATTCCTCTGGAGTCGAAGCCAGGGACAAACCTCTCATCTCGAGTTGATTGTTGGTCCACGGAGCTCTTTCGTGTTGCTACAGTGACCTCAGGATCCCTCTAGCCTTGAAACAGTGTTCTTGGGGTTTCTCTGGAGTGCCATCAAGGAAATCAAGGCTCCTTTCATGTGTGATGTGCAACACGGAATTGCTCTGCACGCAGTGCAGGGGAATCGAACCTCATCTCGCGGCGAGGGTGAAGTCTCATGGTTTTTCTCGAGTTGCGGCGGGAACCTGGGGTATATTCTCGAGTTACGACGGGGATGGCCCTTCCAACCACGTGTTTGTTCAGCGACGTCAGGACTCCTGCCTAGTTGCGAGGGATAACTCGGGATTCTCCTCGAGGCTTGGCAGGGAAATTGGGAAGCCTCTCCAGCTGAGGTGGGAGACCAAGGGTCCCTTTCCACGTGCACAGGAATCCTGGGACTCCTATCAAGTTTCACGAGGTGTCAGTCATCGTCTCCTTTGGAGGCACTGATCTCCGCGTACCTCTGAAGTTTTCAAAGGATGTGAGGCCTCCGGTCGCGATGAGGTGGGAACTAGGTCTTTCTCTGTGGTCTCCACAGGGGATTCAGACATCCTTTCTTCTTGGGAGATGCAAGACGAGCCTGCATTCAAGTCACTGCATGGATATCCGGCCTTATTTCGAGTCAGGGCATCGCAGTGTCCATTCCACTTGAGGCCGCAAACTCAGGGTCCCTCTCACATACCTAGAGATGAGAGAAGCCTCCTCTTGAGGTGCTTGTGGTAAGGTGGTATTCCTCTGGAGTCGAAACCAGGGACTAACCTCTCATCTCGAGTTGATTTTTGGCCCACGGAGCTCTTTCGTGTTGCTACAGTGACCTCGGGATCCCTCTAGCCTTGAAACAGTGTTCTTGGGGTTTCTCTGGAGTGCCATCAAGGAAATCAAGGCTCCTTTCATGTGTGATGTGCCACACGGAATTGCTCTGCACACAGTGCAGGGGAATCGGGCCTCATCTTGTGGCGAGGGGGAAGTCTCATGGTTTTTCTCGAGTTGCGGCGGGAACCTGGGGTATATTCTCGAGTTACGACGGGGATGGCCCTTCCACCCACGTGTGTGTTTAGCGATGTCAGGACTCCTGCCTAGTTGCGAGGGACAACTCGGGATTCTCCTCGAGGCTTGGCAGGGCAATTGGGACGCCACTCCAGCTGAGGCAGGAGACCAAGGGACCCTTTCCAAGTGCCACAGGAATCCTGGGACTCCTATCAAGTTTCACGAGGAGTCAGGCATCGTCTCCTTTGGACGCACTGATCTCCGCATACCTCTGGAGTTTTCAAAGGATGTGAGGCTATCGGTCGCGATGAGGTGGGGAACTAAGTCTTTCTCTGTGCTTTCTATAGGGGATTCAGACATCCTTTCGTCTTGGGAGATGCAAGACGAGCCTGCATTGAAGTCACTGCAGGCATATCCGGCCTTATTTCGAGTCAGGGCATCGCGGTGTCCATTCCACTTGAGGCCGCAAACTCAGGGTCCCTCTCACATACCTAGAGCTGAGAGAAGCCTCCTCTTGAGGTGCTTGTGGTAAGGGGGTATTCCTCTGGAGATGAATCCAGGGACTAACCTCTCTTCTCGAGTTGATTTTTGGTCCACAGAGTCCTTTAGTGTTGCTACAGTGACCTCAGGATCCCTCTAGCCTTGAAACAGTGTTCTTGGGGTTTCTCTGGAGTGCCATCAAGGAAATCAAGGCTCCTTTCATGTGTCATGTTCAACACTTAATTGCTCTGCACGCAGTGCAGGGGAATCGGGCCTCATCTCGCGGCGAGGGGGAAGTCTCATGGTTTTTCTCGAGTTGCAGCGGGAACCTGGGGTACATTCTCGAGTTACGACGGGGATGGCCCTTTCACACTGGTGTTTGTTCAGCGACGTCAGGACTCCTGCCTAGTTGCGAGGGACAACTCGGGATTCTCCTCAAGGCTTGGCAGGGCAATTGGGACGCCTCTCCAGCTGAGGCGGGAGACCAAGGGTCCCTTTCCACGTGCCACAGGAATCCTGGGACTCCTATCAAGTTTCACGAGGAGTCAGGCATCGTCTCCTTTGGAGGCACTGATCTCCGCGTACCTCTGGAGTTTTCAAAGGATGTGAGGCCTCCGGTCGCGATGAGGTGGGGAACTAGGTCTTTCTCTGTGGTCTCCACAGGTGATTCAGACATCCTTTCGTCTTGGGAAATGCAAGACGAGCCTGCATTCAAGTCACTGCAGGGATATCCGGCCTTATTTCGAGTCAGGGCATCCCGGTGTCCATTCCACTTGAGGCCGCAAACTAAGGGTCCCTCTCACATACCTAGAGCTGAGAGAAGCCTCCTCTTGAGGTGCTTGTGGTAAGGTGGTATTCCTCTGGAGTCAAAGCCAGGAACTAACCTCACATCTCGAGTTGATTTTTGGTCCACGGAGCTCTTTCGTGTTACTACAGTGACCTCAGGATCCCTCTAGCCTTGAAACAGTGTTCTTGGGGTTTCTCTGGAGTGCCATCAAGGAAATCAAGGCTCCTTTCATGTGTGATGTGCAACACGGAATTGCTCTGCACGCAGTGCAGGGGAATCGGGCCTCATCTCGCGGCGAAGAGGAAGTCTCATGGTTTTTCTCGAGTTGCGGCGGGAACCTGCGGTATATTCTCGAGTTACGACGGGGATGGCCCTTCCACACACGTGTATGTTTAGCGACGTCAGGACTCCTGCCTAGTTGCGAGGGACAACTCGGGATTCTCCTCGAGGCTTGGCAGGGCAATTGGGACGCCACTCCAGCTGAGGCGGGAGACCAAGGGACCCTTTCCAAGTGCCACAGGAATCCTGGGACTCCTATCAAGTTTCATGAGGAGTCAGGCATCGTCTCCTTTGGAGGCACTCATCTCTGCGTACCTCTGGAGTTTTCAAAGAATGTGAGGCTATCGGTCGCGATGAGGTGGGGAACTAGGTCTTTCTCTGTGCTTTCCACAGGGGATTCAGACATCCTTTCGTCTTGGGAGATGCAAGACGAGCCTGCATTGAAGTCACTGCAGGGATATCCGGCCTTATTTCGACTCAGGGCATCGCGGTGTCCATTCCACTTGAGGCCGCAAACTCAGGGTCGCTCTCACATACCTAGAGCTGAGAGAAGCCTCCTCTTGAGGTGCTTGTGGTAAGGTGGTATTACTCTGGAGTCGAAGCCAGGGACTAACCTCTCATCTCGAGTTGATTTCTGGGCCACGGAGCTCTTTCGTGTGGCTACAGTGACGTCAGGATCCCTCTAGCCTTGAAACAGTGTTCTTGGGTTTTCTCTGGAGTGCCATCAAGGAAATGAAGGCTCCTTTCATGTGTGATGTGCAACACGGAATTGCTCTGCACTCAATGCAGGGGAATCGGGCCTCATCTCGCGGCGAGAGGGAAGTCTCATGGTTTTTCTCGAGTTGCGGCGGGAATCTGGGGTATATTCTCGAGTTACGACGGGGATGGCCCTTCCACACACGTGTTTATTCAGCGACGGCAGGACTCCTGCCTAGTTGCAAGGGACAACTCGGGATTCTCCTCGAGGCTTGGCAGGGTAATTGGGACGCCTCTCCAGCTGAGGCGGGAGACCAAGGGTCCCTTTCCACGTGCCACAGGAATCCTGGGACTCCTATCAAGTTTCACGAGGATTCAGGCATCGTCTCCTTTGGATGCACTGATCTCCGCATACCTCTGGAGTTTTCAAAGGATATGAGGCCTCCGGTCGCGATGAGGTGGGGAACTAGGTCTTTCTCTGTGGTCTACACAGGTGATTCAAACATCCTTTCGTCTTGGGAGATGCAAGACGAGCCTGCATTCAAGTCACTGCATTGATATCCGGCCTTATTTCGAGTCAGGGCCTCGCGGTGTCCATTCCACTTTAGACAGCAAACTCAGGGTCCCTCTCACATACCTAGAGCTGAGAGAAGCCTCTTCTTGAGGTGCTTGTGGTAAGGTGGTATTCCTCTGGAGTCGAAGCCAGGGACTAATCTCTTATTTCGAGTTGATTTGTGGTCCACGGAGCTCTTTCCTGTTGCTACAGTGACCTCAGGATCCCTCTAGCCTTGAAACAGTGTTCTTGGGGTTTCTCTGGAGTGCCACCGTGGAAATCAAGGCTCCTTTCATGTGTGATGTGCAACACGGAATTGCTATGCACGCAGTGCAGGGGAATCGGGCCTCATCTCGCGGCGAGGGGGAAGTCTCATGGTTTTTCTCGAGTTGCGGCGGGAACCTGGGGTATATTCTCGAGTTACGACGGGGATGGCCCTTCCAACCACGTGTTTGTTCAGCGACGTCAGGACTCCTGCCTAGTTGCGAGGGACAACTCGGGATTCTCCTCGAGGCTTGGCAGGGCAATTGGGACGCCTCTCCAGCTGAGGCGGGAGACCAAGGGTCCCTTTCCATGTGCCACAGGAATCCTGGGACTCCTATCAAGTTTCACGAGGAGTCAGGCATCGTCTCCTTTGGAGGCACTGAAATCCGCGTACCTCTGGAGTTTTCAAAGGATGTGAGGCCTCCGGTCGCGATGAGGTGGGGAACTAGGTCTTTCTCTGAGGTCTCCACAGGGGATTCAGACATCCTTTCATCTTGGGAGATGCAAGACGAGCCTGCATTCAAGTCACTGCAGGGATATCCGGCCTTATTTCGAGCCAGGGCATCGCGGTGTCCATTCCACTTGAGGCCGCAAACTCAGGGTCTTTCTCACATACCTAGAGCTGAGAGAAGCCTACTCTTGAGGTGCTTTTGGTAAGGTGGTATTCCTCTGGAATCGAAGCCAGGGACTAACCTCTCATCTCGAGTTGATTTTTGGTCCACGGAGCTCTTTCGTGTGGCTACAGTGACGTCAGGATCCCTCTAGCCTTGAAACAGTGTTCTTGGGGTTTCTCTGGAGTGCTATCAAGGAAATCAAGGCTCCATTCATGTGTGATGTGCAACACGGAATTGCTCTGCATGCAGGGCAGGAGAATCGAGCCTCATCTCACGGCGAGGGGGAAGTCTCATGATTTTTCTCGAGTTGCGGCGGGAACCTGGGGTATATTCTCGAGTTACAACGGGGATGGCCCTTCCACCCACGTGTTTGTTCAGCGACGTCAGGACTCCTGCCTAGTTGCGAGGGACAACTCGGGATTTTCCTCGAGGCTTGGCAGGGCAATTGAGACGCCTCTCCAGCTGAGGCGGGAGACCAAGGGTCCCTTTCCACGTGCACAGGAATCCTGGGACTCCTATCAAGTTTCACGAGGAGTCAGGCATCGTCTCCTTTGGAGGCACTGATCTCCGCGTACGTCTGGAGTTTTCAAAGAATGTGAGGCCTCCGGTAGCGATGAGGTGGGGAACTAGATCTTTCTCTGAGGTATCCACAGGGGATTCAGACATCCTTTCATCTTGGGAGATGCAAGACGAGCCTGCATTCAAGTCACTGCAGGGATATCCGGCCTTATTTCGAGTCAGGGCATCGCGGTGTCCATTCCATTGAGGCCACAAACTCAGGGTCCCTCTCACATACCTAGAGCTGAGAGAAGCCTCCTCTTGAGGTGCTTGTGGTAAGGTGGTATTCCTCTGTAGTCGAAGCCAGGGACTAACCTCTCATATCGAGTTGATTTCTGGGCCACGGAGCTCTTTCGTGTGGATACAGTGACGTCAGGATCCCTTTAGCCTTAAAACAGTGTTCTTGGGGTTTCTCTGGAGGGCCATCAAGGAAATCAAGGCTCCTTTCATGTGTGATGTGCAACACGGAATTGCTCTGCACGCAGTGCAGGATATCAGGCCTCATTTTGCGGCGACAGGGAAGTCTCATGGATTTTCTCGAGTTGCGGTGGGAACATGGGGTATATTCTGAAGTTATGACGGGTATGGCCCTTCCATCCACGTGTTTGTTCAGCGACGTCAGGACTCCTGCCTAGTTGCGAGGGACAACTCGGGATTCTCCTCGAGACTTGGCAGGGCAATTGGGACGCCTCTCCAGCTGAGGCGGGAGACCAAGGGTCCCTTCCCACGTGCCACAGGAATCCTGGTACTCCTATCAAGTCTCACGAGGAGTCAGGCATCGTCTGTTTTGGAGGCACTGATCTCCGCGTACCTCTGGAGTTTTCAAAGGATGTGAGGCCTCCGGTCGCGATGAAGTGGGGAACTAGGTCTTTCTCTGTGGTCTGCACAGGTGATTCAGACATCCTTTCATCTTGGGAGATGCAAGACGAGCCTGCATTCAAGTCACTGCAGGGATATCCAGCCTTATTTCGAGTCAGGGCATCGCAGTGTCCATTCCACTTGAGGCCGCAAGCTCAGGGTCCCTCTCACATACCTAGAGCTGAGAGAAGCCTCCTCTTGAGGTGCTTGTGGTAAGGTGGTATTCCTCTGGAGTCGAATCCAGGGACTAACCTCTCATCTCGAGTTGATTTTTGGTCCACGGAGCTCTTTCGTGTGGCTACAGTGACGTCAGGATCCCTCTAGCCTTGAAACAGTGTTCTTGGGGTTTCTCTGGACTGCTATCAAGGAAATCAAGGCTCCATTCATGTGTGATGTGCAACACGGAATTGCTCTGCACGCAGTGCAGGGGAATCGGGCCTCATCTCGGGGCGAGGGGGAAGTCTCATGGTTTTTCTCGAGTTGCGGCGGGAACCTGGGGTATATTCTCGAGTTACGACGGGGATGGCCCTTCCACACACGTGTGTGTTCAGCGACGTCAGGACTCCTGCCTAGTTGCGAGGGACAACTCGGGATTCTCCTCGAGGCTTGGCAGGGCAATTGAGACGCCTCTCCAGCTGAGGCGGGAGACCAAGGGTCCCTTTCCACGTGCCACAAGAATCCTGGGACTCCTATCAAGTTTCACGAGGAGTCAGGCATCGTCTCCTTTGGAGGCACTGATCTCCGCCTACCTCTGGAGTTTTCAAAGGATGTGAGGCCTCCGGTCGTGATGATGTGGGAAGTAGGTCTTTTTCTGTGGTCTCCACAGGGGATTCAGACATCCTTTAGTCTTGGGAAATGCAAGACGAGCCTGCATTCAAGTCACTGCAGGGATATCCGGCCTTATTTCGAGTCACGGCATCGCAATGTCCATTCCACTTCAGGCCGCAAACTCAGGGTCCTTCTCGCATACATAGAGCTGAGAGAAGCCTCCTCTTGAGGTGCTGGTGGTAAGGTGGTATTCCTCTGCAGTCGAAGCCACGGACTAACCTCTCATCTCGGAGTTGATTTTTGGTCCACGGAGCTCTTTCGTGTTGCCTCAGGGACCTCAGGATCCCTCTAGCCTTGAAACAGTGTCCTTTGGGTTTCTCTGGAGTGCCATCAAGGAAATCAAGGATCCTTTCATGTGTGATGTGCAACACGGAATTGCTGTGCACGCAGTGCAGGGGAATCGGGCCTTATCTCGCGGCAAGGGGGAAGTCTCATGGTTTTTCTCAAGTTGCGGCGGAACCTGGGGTATATTCTCGAGTTATGACGGGGATGGTCCTTCCACCCACGTGTTTGTTCAGCGACGTCAGGACTCCTGCCTAGTTGCGAGGGACAACTCGGGATTCTCCTCGAGGCTTGGCAGGGCAATTGGGACGCCTCTCCAGCTGAGGCGGGAGACCAAGTGTCCCTTTCCACGTGCCACAGAAATCCTGGGACTCCTATCAAGTTTCACGAGGAGTCAGGCATCGTTTCCTTTGGAGGCACTGATCTCCGCGTTCCTCTGGGGTTTTCAAAGGATGTGAGGCCTCCGGTCGCGATGAGGTGGGGAACTAGGTCTTTCTCTGTGGTCTCCACAGGGGATTCAGACAACCTTTCGTCTTGGGAGATGCAAGACGAGCCTGCATTCAAGTCACTGCAGGGATATCCGGCCTTATTTCGAGTCGGGGCATCACGGGGTCCATTCCACTTGAGGCCGCAAACTCAGGGTCCCTCTCACATAGCTAGAGCTGAGAGAAGCCTCCTCTTGAGGTGCTTGTGGTAAGGTGGTATTCCTCTGGAGTCGAAGCCAGGGACAAACCTCTCATCTCGAGTTGATTTTTGGTCCACGGAGCTCTTTCGTGTAGCTACAGTGACCTCAGGATCCCTCTAACCTTGAAACAGTGTTCTTGGGGTTTCTCTGGAGTGCCATCAAGGAAATCAAGGCTCCTTTCATGTGTGATGTGCAACACAGAATTGCTCTGCACGCAGTGCAGGGGAATCGGGCCTCATCTCGCGGCGAAGGGGAAGTCTCATGGTTTTTCTCGAGTTGCGGCGGGAACCTGGGGTATATTCTCGAGTTACGACGGGATGGCCCTTCCACCCACGTGTTTGTTCAGCGTCGTCAGAACTCCTGCCTAGTTGCGAGGGACAACTCGGGATTCTCCTCGAGGCTTGGCAGGGCAATTGGGACGCCTCTCCAGCTGAGGCGGGAAACCAAGGGTGCCTTTCAACGTGCCACAGGAATCCTGGGACTCCTATCAAGTTTCACGAGGAGTCAGGCATCGTCTCCTTTGGAGGCACTGATCTCCGCCTACCTCGGGAGTTTTCAAAGGATGTGAGGCCTCCGGTCGCGATGAAGTGGGGAACTAGGTCTTTCTCTGTGGTCTCCACAGGTGATTCAGACATCCTTTCATCTTGGGAGATGCAAGACGAGCCTGCATTCAAGTCACTGCAGGGATATTCGGCCTAATTTCGCGTCAGGGCATCGCGGTGTCCATTCCACTTGAGGCCGCAAGCTCAGGGTCCCTCTCACATACCTAGAGCTGAGAGAAGCCTCCTCTTGAGGTGCTTGTGGTAAGGTGGTATTCCTCTGGAGTCGAAGCCAGGGACTAACCTCTCATATCGAGTTGATTTCTGGGCCACGGAGCTCTTTCGTGAGGTTACAGTGACGTCAGGATCCCTCTAGCCTTGAAACAGTGTTCTTGGGGTTTCTCTGGAGTGCCATCAAGGAAATCAAGGCTCCTTTCATGTGTGATGTGCAACACGGAATTGCTCTGCACGCAGTGCAGGGGAATGGGGCCTCATTTTGCGGCGAGGGGGAAGTCTCATGGTTTTTCTCGAGTTGCGGCGGGAACCTGGGGTATATTCTCGAGTTACGACGGGGATGGCCCTTCCAACCACGTGTTTCTTGAGCGACGTCAGGACTCCTGCCTAGTTGCGAGGGACAACTCGGGATTCTCCTCGAGGCTTGGCAGGGCAATTGGGATGCCTCTCCAGCTGAGGGGGGAGACCAAGGGTCCCTTTCCACGTGCCACAGGAATCCTGGGAATCCTATCAAATTTCACGAGGAGTCAGGCATCGTCTCCTTTGGATGCACTGATCTCCGCGTACGTCTGGAGTTTTCAAAGGACGTGAGGCCTCCGGTCGCGATGAAGTGGGGAACTAGGTCTTTCTCTGTGGTCTCCACAGGGGATTCACACATCCTTTCATCTTGGGAGATGCAAGACGAGCCTGCATTCAAGTCACTGCAGGGATATCCAGCCTTATTTTGCGTCAGGGCATCGCAGTGTCCATTCCACTTGAGGCCGCAAACTCAGGGTCCCTCTCACATACCTAGATCTGAGAGAAGCCTCCTCTTGAGGTGCTTGTGGTAAGGAGGTATTCCTCAGGAGTCGAAGCCAGGGACTAACCTCTCATCTCGTGTTGATTCTTGGTCCACGGAGCTCTTTCGTGTTGCTACAGTGACCTCGGGATCCCTCTAGCCTTGAAACAGTGTTCTTGTGGTTTCTCTGGCGTGCCATCAAGGAAATCAAGGCTCCTTTCATGTGTGATGTGCAACACGGAATTGCTCTGCACGCAGTGCAGGGGAACCGGGCCTCATTTTGCGGCGAGGGGGAAGTCTCATGGTTTTTCTCGAGTTGCGGCGGAAACCTGGGCTATATTCTCCAGTTACGACGGGGATGGCCCTTCCACCCACGTGTTTGTTCAGCCATGTCAGGACTCCTGCCTAGTTGCGAAGGACAACTCGAGATTCTCCTCGAGGCTTTGCAGGGCAATTGGGACGCCTCTCCACCTGAGACGGGAAACCAAGGGTCCCTTTCCACGTTCCACAGGAATCCTGGGACTCCTATCAAGTTTGACGAGGAGTCAGGCATCGTCTGCTTTGGAGGCACTGATCTCCGCGTACCTCTGAAGTTTTCAAAGGATGTGAGGCCTCCGGTCGCGATGAGGTCGGGAACTAGGTCTTTCTCTGTGGTCTCCACAGGGGATTCAAACATCCTTTCATCTTCGGAGATGCAAGACGAGCCTGCATTCAAGTCACTGCAGGGATATGCGGCCTTAATTCGAGTCAGGGCATCGCGGTGTCCATTCCAATTGAGGCCGCAAACTCAGGGTCCCTCTCACATACCTAGAGCTGAGAGAAGCCTCCTCTTGAGGTGCTTGTGGTTAGGTGGTATTCCTCTGGAGTCAAAGCCAGTGATTAACCTCTCATCTCGAGTTGATTTTTGGGCCACGGAGCTCTTTTGTGTTGCTACAGTGACCTCAGGATCCCTCTAGCCTTAAAACAGTGTTCTTGGGGTTTCTCTGGAGCGCCATCAAGGAAATCAAGGCTCCTTTCATGTGTGATGTGCAACACGGAATTGCTCTGCACGCAGTGCAGGGGAACCGGGCCTCATCTCGCGGCGAGTAGGAAGTCTCATCGTTTTTCTCGAGTTGCGGCGGGAACCTGGGCTATATTCTCGAGTTACAACGGGGATGGCCCTTCCACCCACGTTTTTGTTCACCGACGTCAGGACTCCTGCCTAGTTGCGAGGGCCAACTCGGGATTCTCCTCGAGGCTTGGCAGGGCAATTGGGACGCCTCTCCAGCTGAGGCGGGAGACCAAGTGTCCCTTTCCACGTGCCACAGGAATCCTGGGACTCCTATCAAGTTTCACGAGGAGTCAGGCATCGTCTGCTTTGGAGGCACTGATCTCCACGTACATCTGGAGTTTTCAAAGGATGTGAGGCCTCCGGTCGAGATGAGGTGGGGAACTAGGTCTTTCTCTGTGGTCTCCACAGGGGATTCAGACATCCTTTCATCTTGGGAGATGCAAAACGAGCCTGCATTCAAGTCACTGCAGGGATATGCGGCCTTAATTCGAGTCAGGGCATCGCGGTGTCCATTCCACTTGAGGCCGCAAACTCAGGGTCCCTCTCACATACCTAGAGCTGAGAGAAGCCTCCTCTTGAGGTGCTTGTGGTAAGGTGGTATTCCTCTGGAGTCGAAGCCAGGCACTAACCTCTCATCTCGAGTTGATTTTTGGTCCACCGAGCTCTTTCGTGTTGCTACAGTGACCTCAGGATCCCTCGAGCCTTGAAACAGTGTTCTTGGGGTTTCTCTGGAGTGCCATCAAGGAAATCAAGGCACCTTTCATGTGTGATGTGCAACACGGAATTGCTCTGCACGCAGTGCAGGGGAATCGGGCCTCATCTCGCGGCGAGGGGGAAGTCTCATGGTTTTTCTCGAGTTGCGGCGGGAACCTGGGGTATATTCTCGAGTTACGACGGGGATGGCCCTTCCAACCACGTCTTTCTTGAGCGACGTCAGGACTCCTGCCTAGTTGCGAGGGACAACTCGGGATTCTCCTCGAGGCTTGGCAGGGCAATTGGGATGCCTCTCCAGCTGAGGGGGGAGACCAAGGGTCCCTTTCCACGTGCCACAGGAATCCTGGGAATCCTATCAAATTTCACGAGGAGTCAGGCATCGTCTCCTTTGGATGCACTGATCTCCGCGTACGTCTGGAGTTTTCAAAGGATGTGAGGCCTCCGGTCGCGATGAGGTGGGAACTAGGTCTTTCTCTGTGGTCTCCACAGGGGATTCACACATCCTTTCATCTTGGGAGATGCAAGACGAGCCTGCATTCAAGTCACTGCAGGGATATCCAGCCTTATTTTGCGTCAGGGCATCGCAGTGTCCATTCCACTTGAGGCCGCAAACTCAGGGTCCCTCTCACATACCTAGAGCTGAGAGAAGCCTCCTCTTGAGGTGCTTGTGGTAAGGAGGTATTCCTCAGGAGTCGAAGCCAGGGACTAACCTCTCATCTCGTGTTGATTCTTGGTCCACGGAGCTCTTTCGTGTTGCTACAGTGACCTCAGGATCCCTCTAGCCTTGAAACAGTGTTCTTGTGGTTTCTCTGGCGTGCCATCAAGGAAATCAAGGCTCCTTTCATGTCTGATGTGCAACACGGAATTGCTCTGCATGCAGTGCAGGGGAATCGGGCCTCATCTCGCGGCGTGGGGGAAGTCTCATGGTTTTTCTCGAGTTGCGTCGGGAACCTGGGGTATATTCTCGAGTTACGACAGGAATGGCCCTTCCACAAACGTGTTTGTTCAGCCACGTCAGGACTCCTGCCTAGTTGCGAGGGACAACTCGGGATTCTCCTCGAGGCTTGGCAGGGCAATTGAGATGCCTCTCCAGCTGAGGCGGGAGACCAAGTGTTCCTTTCCACGTGCCACAGGAATCCTGCGACTTCTAACAAGCTTCACGAGGAGTCAGGCATCGTCTCCTTTGGAGGCACTGATCTCCGCGTACCTCTGGAGTTTTCAAAGGATGTGAGGCCTCCGGTCGCGATGAGGTGGGGAACTAGGTCTTTCTCTGTGGTCTCCACAGGGGATTCAGACATCCTTTCATCTTGGGAGATGCAAGACGAGCCTGCATTCAAGCCACTGCAGGGATATCCAACCTTATCTCGCGTCAGGGCATCGCCGTGTCCATTCCACTTGAGGCCGCAAACTCAGGGTCCCTCTCACATACCTAGAGCTGAGAGAAGCCTACTCTTGAGGTGCTTGTGTTAAGGTGGTATTCCTCTGGAGTCGAAGCCAGGGACTAACCTCTCATCTCGAGTTGATTTTTGGCCCACGGAGATCTTTCGTGTTGCTACAGTGACCTCAGGATCCCTCTAGCCTTGAAACAGTGTTCTTGGGGGATTCTCTGGAGTGCCATCAAGGAAATCAAGGCTCCTTTCATGTGTGATGTGCAACACGGAATTGCTCTGCATGCAGTGCAGGGGAATCGGGCCTCATTTCGCGGCGAGGGGGAAGTCTCATGGTTTTTCTCGAGTTGCGGCGGGAACCTGGGGTATATTCTCGAGTTACGACGGGGATGGCCCTTCCACCCACATATTTGTTCAGCCACGTCAGGACTCCTGCCTAGTTGCGAGGGACAACTCGGGATTCTCCTCGAGGCTTGGCAGGGCAATTGGAACGCCTCTCCAGCTGAGGCAGGAGACAAAGGGTCCCTTTCCACGTGCCACAGGAATCCTGGGACTCCTATCAAGTTTCACGAGGAGTCAGGCATCGTCTCCTTTGGAGGCACAGATCTCCACGTACCTCTATAGTTTTCAAAGGATATGAGGCCTCCGATCGCAATGAAGTCGGGAACTAGGTCTTTCTCTGTGGTCTCCACAGGGAATTCAGACATCCTTTCTATTTGGAAGAGGCAAGACGAGCCTGCATTCAAGTCACTGCAGGGATATCCGGCCTTATTTCGAGTCAGGGCATCACGGTGTTCATTCCACTTGAGGCCGCAAACTCAGGGTCCCTCTCATATACCTAGAGCTGAGAGAAGCCTCCTCTTGAGGTACTTGTGGTAAGGTGGTTTTCCTCTGGAGTCGAAGTCAGGGACTAACCTCTCATCTCGAGTTGATTTTTGGTCCACGGAGCTCTTTCGTGTTGCTACAGTGACCTCAGGATCCGTCTAGTCTTGAAACAGTGTTCTTGGGTTTTCTCTGGAGTGCCATCAAGGTAATCAAGGCTCCTTTCATGTGTGATGTGCAACACGGAATTGCTCTGCACGCAGTACAGGGGAATCGGGCCTCATCTCGCGGCGAGAGGGAAGTCTCATGGTTTTTCTCGAGTTGCGGCGGGAACCTGGGGTATATTCTCGAGTTACGACGGGGATGGCCCTTCCACCCACGTGTTTGTTCAGCCACGTCAGGACTCCTGCCTAGTTGCGAGGGACAACTCGGGATTCTCCTCGAGGCTTGGCAGGTCAATTGGAACGCCTCTCCAGCTGAGGCGGGAGACCAAGGGTCACTTTCCACGTGCCACAGGAATCCTGGGACTCATATCAAGTTTCACGAGGACTCAGGCATCGTCTCCTTTGGAGGCACTGATTACAGGGTACCTCTGGAGTTTTCAAAGGATGTGAGGCCTCCGGTCGCAATGAGGTCGGGAACTAGGTCTTTCTCTGTGGTCTCCACAGGGGATTCAAACATCCTTTCATCTTCGGAGATGCAAGACGAGCCTGCATTCAAGTCACTGCAGGGATATGCGGCCTTAATTCGAGTCAGGGCATCGCGGTGTCCATTCCATGTGAGGCCGCAAAGTCAGGGTCCCTCTCACATACCTAGAGCTGAGTGAAGCCTCCTCTTGAGGTGCTTGTGGTTAGGTGGTATTCCTCTGGAGTCAATGCCAGGGATTAACCTCTCATCTCGAGTTGATTCTTGGTCCACGGAGCTCTTTCGTGTTGCTACAGTGACCTCAGGATCCCTCTAGCCTTGAAACAGTGTTCTTGGGGTTTCTCTGGAGTGCCATCAAGGAAATCAAGGCTCCTTTCATGTGTGATGTGCAACACGGAATTGCTCTGCACGCAGTGCAGGGGAATCGGGCCTCATTTTGCGGCGAGGGGGAAGTCTCATGGTTTTTCTCGAGTTGCGGCAGTAACCTGGGGTATATTCTCGAGTTACGACGGGGATGGCCCTTCCACATACGTGTTTGTTCAGCCATGTCAGGACTCCTGCCTAGTTGCGAAGGACAACTCGAGATTCTCCTCGAGGCTTTGCAGGGCAATTGCGAAGCCTCTCCAGCTGAGGGGGGAGACCAAGGGTCCCTTTCCACGTGCCACAGGAATCCTGGGACTCCTATCAAGTTTCACGAGGAGTCAGGCATCGTCTCCTTTGGAGGCACTGATCTCCGCGTACCTCTGGAGTTTTCAAAGGATGTGAGGCCTCCGGTCGCGATGAGGTGGGGAACTAGGTCTTTCTCGGTGGTCTCCACAGGGGATTCAGACATCCTTTCATCTTGGGAGATGCAAGACGAGCCTGCATTCAAGTCACTGCAGGGATATCCAGCCTTATTTTGCGTCAGGGCATCGCAGTGTCCATTCCACTTGAGGCCACAAACTCAGGGTCCCTCTCACATACCTAGAGCTGAGAGAAGCCTCCTCTTGAGGTGCTTGTGGTAAGGAGGTATGCCTCAGGAGTCGAAGCCAGGGACTAACCTCTCATCTCGTGTTGATTCTTGGTCCACGGAGCTCTTTCGTGTTGCTACAGTGACCTCAGGATCCCTCTAGCCTTGAAACAGTGTTCTTGGGGTTTCTCTGGAGTGCCATGACGGAAATCAAGGCTCCTTTCATGTGTGATGTGCAACACGGAATTGCTCTGCACGCAGTGCCGGGGAATCGGGCCTCATCTCGCGGCGAGTGGGAAGTCTCATGGTTTTTCTCGAGTTGCGACGGGAACCTGGGGTATATTCTCGAGTTACGACGGGGATGGCCCTTTCAGCCACGTGTTTGTTCAGCGACGTCAGGAATCCTGCCTAGTAGCGAGGGACAACTCGAGACTTTCCTCGAGGCTTGGCAGGGCAATTGGGCCGCCTCTCCAGCTGAGGCGGGAGACCAAGGGTCCCTTTCCACGTGCCACAGGAATCCTGGGACTCCTATCAAGTTTCATGAGGAGTCAGGCATCGTCTCCTTTGGAGTCACTGATCTCCGTGTACCTCTGGAGTTTTCAAAGAATGTGAGGCCTCCGGCCGCGATGAGGTGGAGAACTAGGTCTTTCTCTGTGGTCTCCACAGGGGATTCAGACATCCTTTCGTCTTGGGAGATGCAAGACTAGCCTGCATTCAAGTCACTGCAGGGATATCCGGCCTTATTTCGAGTCAGGGCATCGCGGTGTCCATTCCACTTGAGGCCGCAAACTCAGGGTCCCTCTCACATACCTAGAGCTGAGAGAAGCCTCCTCTTGAGGTGCTTGTGGTTAGGTGGTATTCCTCTAGAGTCGAAGCCAGGGACTAACCTCTCATCTCGAGTTGATTTTTGGGCCACGGAACTCTTTCGTGTTGCTACAGTGACCTCAGGATCCCTCTAGCCTTGAAACAGTGTTCTTGGGGTTTCTCTGGAGTGCCATCAAGGAAATCAAGTCTCCTTTCATGTGTGATGTGCAACACGGAATTGCTCTGCACGCAGTGCAGGGGAATCGGGCCTCATCTCGCGGCGAGTGTGAAGTCTCATGGTTTTTCTCAGTTGCGGCGGGAACCTGGGGTATATTCTCGAGTTACGACGGGGATGGCCCTTCCACCCATGTGTTTGTTCAGCGACGTCAGGACTCCTGCCTAGTTGCGAGGGACAACTCGGGATTCTCCTCGAGGCTTGGCAGGGCATTTGGGACGCCTCTCCACCTGAGGCGGGAGACCAAGTGTCCCTTTTCACGTGCACAGGAATCCTGGGACTCCTATCAAGTTTCACGAGGAGTCAGGCATCGTCTCCTTTGGAGGCACTGATCTCCGCGTACCTCTGAAGTTTTCAAAGGATGTGAGGCCTCCGGTCGCGATGAGGTGGGGAACTAGGTCTTTCTCTGTGGTCTCCACAGAGGTTCAGACATCCTTTCGTCTTGGGAGATGCAAGACGAGCCTGCATTCAAGTCACTGCAGGGATATCTGGCCTTATTTCGAGTCAGGGCATCGCGGTGTCCATTCTACTTGAGGCCGCAAACTCAGGGTCCCTCTCACATACCTAGAGCTGAGAGAAGCTTCCTCTTGAGGTGCTTGTGGTAAGGTGGTATTCCTCTGGAGTCGAAGCCAGGGACTAACCTCTCATCTCGAGTTGAGTTTTGGTCCATGGAGCTCTTTCGTGTTGCTACAGTGACCTCAGGATCCCTCTAGCCTTGAAACAGTGTTCTTGGGGTTTCTCTGGAGTGCCATCAGGGAAATCAAGGCTCCTTTCATGTGTGATGTGCAACACGGAATTGCTCTCCACACAGTGCAGGGAATCGGGCCTCATCTCACGGCGAGGGGGAAGTCTCATGGTTTTTCTCGAGTTGCGGCGGGAACCTGGGGCATATTCTCGAGTTACGACGGGTATGGCCCTTCCACCCACGTGTTTGTTCAGCGACGTCAGGACTCCTGCGTAGTTGCGAGGAACAACTCGGGATTCTCCTCGAGGCTTGGCAGGGCAATTGGGACGCCTCTCCAGCTGAGGCGGGAGACCAAGGGTCCCTTTCCACGTGCCACAGGAATCCTGGGTCTCCTATCAAGTTTCACTAGGAGTCAGCATTGTCTCCTTTGGAGGCACTGATCTCCGTGTAACTCTGAAGTTTTCAAAGGATGTGAGGCTTCCGGTCGCGATGAGGTGGGGAACTAGGTCTTTCTCTGTGGTCTCCACAGGGGATTCAGACATCCTTTTATATTGGGAGATGCAAGACGAGCCTGCATTCAAGTCACTGCAGGGATATCCGGCCTTACTTCGCGTCAGGGCATCGCAGTGTCCATTCCACTTGAGTCCGCAAAATCAGGGTCCCTCTCACATACATAGAGCTGAGAGAAGCCTCCTCTTGAGGTGCTTGTGGTAAGGTGGTATTCCTATGGAGTCGAAGCCAGGGACTAACCTCTCATCTCGAGTTGATTTTTGGTCCATGGAGCTCTTTCGTGTTGCTACTGTAACCTCAGGATCCCTCTAGCCTTGAAACAGTGTTCTTGGGGTTTCTCTGGAGTGCCATCAAGGAAATCAAGGCTCCTTTCTTGTTTGATGTGCAACACAGAATTGCTCTGCATGCAGTGCAGGAGAATCGAGCCTCATCTCGCGGCGAGGGGGAAGTCTCATGGTTTTTCTCGAGTTGCGGCGGGAACCTGGGGTATATTCTCGAGTTATGACGGGGATGGCCCTTCCAGCCACGTGTTTGTTCAGCGACGTCAGGACTCCTGACTAGTTGCGAGGGACAACTCGTGATTCTCCTCGAGGCTTGGCAGGGCAATTGGGACGCCTCTCCAGCTGAGGCGGGAGACCAAGTGTCCCTTTCCATGTGCCACAGGAATCCTGGGACTCCTATCAAGTTTCACGAGGAGTCAGGCATCGTCTCCTTTGGAGGCACTGATCTCCGCATACCTCTGGAGTTTTCAAAGGGTGTGAGGCCTCCGTTCGCGATGAGGTGGGGAACTAGGTCTTTCTCTGTGGTCTCCACAGGGGATTCAGACATCCTTTCATCTTGGGAGATGCAAGACGAGCCTGCATTCAAGTCACTGCAGGGATATCCGGCCTTATTTCGAGTCAGGGCATCGCGGTGTCCATTCCACTTTAGGCCGCAAACTCAGGGTCCCTCTCACATACCTAGAGCTGCGAGAAGCCTCCTCTTGAGGTGCTTGTGTTAAGGTGGTATTCCTCTGGAGTCGAAGCCAGGGACTAACCTCTCATCTCGAGTTGATTTTTGCGCCACGGAACTCTTTCGTGTTGCTACAGTGACCTAAGGATCCCTCTAGCCTTGAAACAGTGTTCTTGGGGTTTCTCTGGAGTGCCATCAAGGAAATCAAGGCTCCTTTCATGTGTGATGTGCAACACGGAATTGTTCTGCACGCAGTGCAGGGGAATCGGGCCTCATCTCGCGGCGAGGGGGAAGTCTCATGGTTTTTCTCGAGTTGCGGTGGGAACCTGGGGTATATTCTCGAGTTACGACGGGGATGGCCCTTTCAGCCACGTGTTTGTTCAGCGACGTCAGGAATCCTGCCTAGTAGCGAGGGACAACTCGAGACTTTCCTCGAGGCTTGGCAGGGCAATTGGGCCGCCTCTCCAGCTGAGGCGGGAGACCAAGGGTCCCTTTCCACGTGCCACAGGAATCCTGGGACTCCTATCAAGTTTCATGAGGAGTCAGGCATCGTCTCCTTTGGAGTCACTGATCTCCGTGTACCTCTGGAGTTTTCAAAGAATGTGAGGCCTCCGGCCGCGATGAGGTGGAGAACTAGGTCTTTCTCTGTGGTCTCCACAGGGGATTCAGACATCCTTTCGTCTTGGGAGATGCAAGACTAGCCTGCATTCAAGTCACTGCAGGGATATCCGGCCTTATTTCGAGTCAGGGCATCGCGGTGTCCATTCCACTTGAGGCCGCAAACTCAGGGTCCCTCTCACATACCTAGAGCTGAGAGAAGCCTCCTCTTGAGGTGCTTGTGGTTAGGTGGTATTCCTCTAGAGTCGAAGCCAGGGACTAACCTCTCATCTCGAGTTGATTTTTGGGCCACGGAACTCTTTCGTGTTGCTACAGTGACCTCAGGATCCCTCTAGCCTTGAAACAGTGTTCTTGGGGTTTCTCTGGAGTGCCATCAAGGAAATCAAGTCTCCTTTCATGTGTGATGTGCAACACGGAATTGCTCTGCACGCAGTGCAGGGGAATCGGGCCTCATCTCGCGGCGAGTGTGAAGTCTCATGGTTTTTCTCAGTTGCGGCGGGAACCTGGGGTATATTCTCGAGTTACGACGGGGATGGCCCTTCCACCCATGTGTTTGTTCAGCGACGTCAGGACTCCTGCCTAGTTGCGAGGGACAACTCGGGATTCTCCTCGAGGCTTGGCAGGGCATTTGGGACGCCTCTCCACCTGAGGCGGGAGACCAAGTGTCCCTTTTCACGTGCACAGGAATCCTGGGACTCCTATCAAGTTTCACGAGGAGTCAGGCATCGTCTCCTTTGGAGGCACTGATCTCCGCGTACCTCTGAAGTTTTCAAAGGATGTGAGGCCTCCGGTCGCGATGAGGTGGGGAACTAGGTCTTTCTCTGTGGTCTCCACAGAGGTTCAGACATCCTTTCGTCTTGGGAGATGCAAGACGAGCCTGCATTCAAGTCACTGCAGGGATATCTGGCCTTATTTCGAGTCAGGGCATCGCGGTGTCCATTCTACTTGAGGCCGCAAACTCAGGGTCCCTCTCACATACCTAGAGCTGAGAGAAGCTTCCTCTTGAGGTGCTTGTGGTAAGGTGGTATTCCTCTGGAGTCGAAGCCAGGGACTAACCTCTCATCTCGAGTTGAGTTTTGGTCCATGGAGCTCTTTCGTGTTGCTACAGTGACCTCAGGATCCCTCTAGCCTTGAAACAGTGTTCTTGGGGTTTCTCTGGAGTGCCATCAGGGAAATCAAGGCTCCTTTCATGTGTGATGTGCAACACGGAATTGCTCTCCACACAGTGCAGGGAATCGGGCCTCATCTCACGGCGAGGGGGAAGTCTCATGGTTTTTCTCGAGTTGCGGCGGGAACCTGGGGCATATTCTCGAGTTACGACGGGTATGGCCCTTCCACCCACGTGTTTGTTCAGCGACGTCAGGACTCCTGCGTAGTTGCGAGGAACAACTCGGGATTCTCCTCGAGGCTTGGCAGGGCAATTGGGACGCCTCTCCAGCTGAGGCGGGAGACCAAGGGTCCCTTTCCACGTGCCACAGGAATCCTGGGTCTCCTATCAAGTTTCACTAGGAGTCAGCATTGTCTCCTTTGGAGGCACTGATCTCCGTGTAACTCTGAAGTTTTCAAAGGATGTGAGGCTTCCGGTCGCGATGAGGTGGGGAACTAGGTCTTTCTCTGTGGTCTCCACAGGGGATTCAGACATCCTTTTATATTGGGAGATGCAAGACGAGCCTGCATTCAAGTCACTGCAGGGATATCCGGCCTTACTTCGCGTCAGGGCATCGCAGTGTCCATTCCACTTGAGTCCGCAAAATCAGGGTCCCTCTCACATACATAGAGCTGAGAGAAGCCTCCTCTTGAGGTGCTTGTGGTAAGGTGGTATTCCTATGGAGTCGAAGCCAGGGACTAACCTCTCATCTCGAGTTGATTTTTGGTCCATGGAGCTCTTTCGTGTTGCTACTGTAACCTCAGGATCCCTCTAGCCTTGAAACAGTGTTCTTGGGGTTTCTCTGGAGTGCCATCAAGGAAATCAAGGCTCCTTTCTTGTTTGATGTGCAACACAGAATTGCTCTGCATGCAGTGCAGGAGAATCGAGCCTCATCTCGCGGCGAGGGGGAAGTCTCATGGTTTTTCTCGAGTTGCGGCGGGAACCTGGGGTATATTCTCGAGTTATGACGGGGATGGCCCTTCCAGCCACGTGTTTGTTCAGCGACGTCAGGACTCCTGACTAGTTGCGAGGGACAACTCGTGATTCTCCTCGAGGCTTGGCAGGGCAATTGGGACGCCTCTCCAGCTGAGGCGGGAGACCAAGTGTCCCTTTCCATGTGCCACAGGAATCCTGGGACTCCTATCAAGTTTCACGAGGAGTCAGGCATCGTCTCCTTTGGAGGCACTGATCTCCGCATACCTCTGGAGTTTTCAAAGGGTGTGAGGCCTCCGTTCGCGATGAGGTGGGGAACTAGGTCTTTCTCTGTGGTCTCCACAGGGGATTCAGACATCCTTTCATCTTGGGAGATGCAAGACGAGCCTGCATTCAAGTCACTGCAGGGATATCCGGCCTTATTTCGAGTCAGGGCATCGCGGTGTCCATTCCACTTTAGGCCGCAAACTCAGGGTCCCTCTCACATACCTAGAGCTGCGAGAAGCCTCCTCTTGAGGTGCTTGTGTTAAGGTGGTATTCCTCTGGAGTCGAAGCCAGGGACTAACCTCTCATCTCGAGTTGATTTTTGCGCCACGGAACTCTTTCGTGTTGCTACAGTGACCTAAGGATCCCTCTAGCCTTGAAACAGTGTTCTTGGGGTTTCTCTGGAGTGCCATCAAGGAAATCAAGGCTCCTTTCATGTGTGATGTGCAACACGGAATTGTTCTGCACGCAGTGCAGGGGAATCGGGCCTCATCTCGCGGCGAGGGGGAAGTCTCATGGTTTTTCTCGAGTTGCGGTGGGAACCTGGGGTATATTCTCGAGTTACGACGGGGATGGCCCTTCCACCCACGTGTTTGTTCAGCGACGTCAGGTCTCCTGCCTAGTTGCGAGGCACAACTCGGGATTCTCCTCGACGCTTGGCAGGGCAATTGGGACGCCTCTCCAGCTGAGGCGGGAGACCAAGGGTCCCTTTCCACGTGCCACAGGAATCCTGGGACTCCTATCAAGTTTCACGAGGAGTCAGGCATCGTCTCCTTTGGAGGCACTGATCTCCGCGTACCTCTGGAGTTTTCAAAGGATGTGAGGCCTCCGGTCGTGAAGAGGTGGGGAACTATGTCTTTCTCTGTGGTCTCCACAGGGGATTCAGACATCCTTTCATCTTGGGAGATGCAAGCCGAGCCTGCATTCAAGTCACTGCAGGGATATTCGGGCTTATTTCGAGTCAGGGCATCGCGGTGTCCATTCCACTTGAGGCCGCAAACTCAGCACATAGCTAGAGCTGAGAGAAGCCTCCTCTTGAGGTGCTTGTGGTAAGGTGGTATTCCTCTGGAGTCGAAGCCAGGCACTAACCTCTCATCTCGAGTAGATTTTTGGTCCACGGAGCTCTTTCCTGTTGCTACAGTGACGTCAGGATCCCTCTAGCTTTGAAACAGTGTTCTTGGGGTTTCTCTGCAGTGCCATCAAGGAAATCAAGGCTCCTTTCATGTGTGATGTGCAACACGGAATTGCTCTGCAGGCAGTGCAGGGGAATCAGGCCTCATCTCGCGGCGAGGGGGAAGTCTCATGGTTTTTCTCGAGTTGCGGCGGGAACCTGGGGTATATTCTCGAGTTATGACGGGGATGGCCCTTCCACACACGTGTTTGTTCAGCGACGTCAGGACTCCTGCCTAGTTGAGAGGGACAACTCGGGATTCTCCTCGAGGCTTGGCAGGGCAATTGGGACGCCTCTCCAGCTGAGGCGGGAGACCACGAGTCCCTTTCCACGTGCACAGGAATCCTGGGACTCCTATCAAGTTTCACGAGGAGTCAGGCATCGTCTCCTTTGGAGGCACTGATCTCCGCGTACCTCTGGAGTTTTCAAAGGATGTAAGGCCTCCGGTCGCGATGAGGTGGGGAACTAGGTCTTTCTCTGTGGTCTCCACAGGGGATTCAGACAACCTTTCATCTTGGGAGATGCAAGACGAGCCTGCATTCAAGTCACTGCAGGGATATCTGGCCTTATTTCGAGTCAGGGCATAGCGGTGTCCATTCTACTTGAGGCCTCAAACTCAGGGTCCCTCTCACATACCTAGAGCTGAGAGAAGCCTCCTCTTGAGGTGCTTGTGGTAAGGTGGTATTCCTCTGGAGTCGAAGCCAGGGACTAACCTCTCATCTCGAATTGATTTTTGGTCCATGGAGCTCTTTCTTGTTGCTACAGTGACCTCAGGATCCCTCTAGCCTTGAAACAGTGTTCTTGGGGTTTCTCTGGAGTGCCATCAAGGAAATCAAGGCTCCTTTCATGTGTGATGTGCAACACGGAATTGCTCTGCACGCAGTGCAGGGGAATCGGGCCTCATCTCGCGGCGAGTGGGAAGTCTCATGGTTTTTCTCGAGTTGCGGCGTGAACCTGGGGCATATTCTCGAGTTACGACGGGGATGGCCCTTCCACCCACGTGTTTGTTCAGCGACGTCAGGACTCCTGCCTAGTTGCGAGGGACAACTCGGGATTCTCCTCGAGGCTTGGCAGGGCAATTGGGACGCCTCTCCAGCTGAGGCGGGAGACCAAGTGTCCCTTTCCACGTGCCACAGGAATCCTGGGACTCCTATCAAGTTTCACGAGGAGTCAGGCATCGTCTCCTTTGGAGGCACTGATCTCCGCGTACCTCTGGAGTTTTCAAAGGATGTGAGGCCTCCGGTCGTGAAGAGGTGGGCAACTAGGTCTTTCTCTGTGGTCTCCACAGGGGATTCAGACATCCTTTCATCTTGGGAGATGCAAGCCGAGCCTGCATTCAAGTCACTGCAGGGATATCCGGGCTTATTTCGAGTCAGGGCATCGCGGTGTCCATTCCACTTGAGGCCGCAAACTCAGCACATAGCTAGAGCTGAGAGAAGCCTCCTCTTGAGGTGCTTGTGGTAAGGTGGTATTCCTCTGGAGTCGAAGCCAGGCACTAACCTCTCATCTCGAGTTGATTTTTGGTCCACGGAGCTCTTTCGTGTTGCTACAGTGACGTCAGGATCCCTCTAGCCTTGAAACAGTGTTCTTGGGGTTTCTCTGCAGTGCCATCAAGGAAATCAAGGCTCCTTTCATGTGTGATGTGCAACACGGAATTGCTCTGCAGGCAGTGCAGGGGAATCAGGCCTCATCTCGCGGCGAGGGGGAAGTCTCATGGTTTTTCTCGAGTTGCGGCGGGAACCTGGGCTATATTCTCGAGTTACGACGGGGATGGCGCTTCCACACACGTGTTTGTTCAGCGACGTCAGGACTCCTGCCTAGTTGAGAGGGACAACTCGGGATTCTCCTCGAGGCTTGGCAGGGCAATTGGGACGCCTCTCCCGCTGAGGCGGGAGACCACGAGTCCCTTTCCACGTGCACAGGAATCCTGGGATTCCTATCAAGTTTCACGAGGAGTCAGGCATCGTCTCCTTTGGAGGCACTGATCTCCGCGTACCTCTGGAATTTTCAAAGGATGTAAGGCCTCCGGTCGTGATGAGGTGGGGAACTAGGTCTTTCTCTGTGGTCTCCACAGGGGATTCAGACAACCTTTCATCTTGGGAGATGCAAGACGAGCCTGCATTCAAGTCACTGCAGGAATATCTGGCCTTATTTCGAGTCAGGGCATAGCGGTGTCCATTCTACTTGAGGCCGCAAACTCAGGGTCCCTCTCACATACCTAGAGCTGAGAGAAGCCTCCTCTTGAGGTACTTGTGGTAAGGTGGTATTCCTCTGGAGTCGAAGCCAGGGACTAACCTCTCATCTCGAGTTGATTTTTGGTCCATGGAGCTCTTTCTTGTTGCTACAGTGACCTCAGGATCCCTCTAGCCTTGAAACAGTGTTCTTGGGGTTTCTCTGGAGTGCCATCAAGGAAATCAAGGCTCCTTTCATGTGTGATGTGCAACACGGAATTGCTCTGCACGCAGTGCAGGGGAATCGGGCCTCATCTCGCGGCGAGGGGGAAGTCTCATGGTTTTTCTCGAGTTGCGGTGGGAACCTGGGGTATATTCTCGAGTTACGACGGGGATGGCCCTTCCACCCACGTGTTTGTTCAGCGACGTCAGGTCTCCTGCCTAGTTGCGAGGCACAACTCGGGATTCTCCTCGACGCTTGGCAGGGCAATTGGGACGCCTCTCCAGCTGAGGCGGGAGACCAAGGGTCCCTTTCCACGTGCCACAGGAATCCTGGGACTCCTATCAAGTTTCACGAGGAGTCAGGCATCGTCTCCTTTGGAGGCACTGATCTCCGCGTACCTCTGGAGTTTTCAAAGGATGTGAGGCCTCCGGTCGTGAAGAGGTGGGGAACTATGTCTTTCTCTGTGGTCTCCACAGGGGATTCAGACATCCTTTCATCTTGGGAGATGCAAGACGAGCCTGCATTCAAGTCACTGCAGGGATATTCGGGCTTATTTCGAGTCAGGGCATCGCGGTGTCCATTCCACTTGAGGCCGCAAACTCAGCACATAGCTAGAGCTGAGAGAAGCCTCCTCTTGAGGTGCTTGTGGTAAGGTGGTATTCCTCTGGAGTCGAAGCCAGGCACTAACCTCTCATCTCGAGTTGATTTTTGGTCCACGGAGCTCTTTCCTGTTGCTACAGTGACGTCAGGATCCCTCTAGCTTTGAAACAGTGTTCTTGGGGTTTCTCTGCAGTGCCATCAAGGAAATCAAGGCTCCTTTCATGTGTGATGTGCAACACGGAATTGCTCTGCAGGCAGTGCAGGGGAATCAGGCCTCATCTCGCGGCGAGGGGGAAGTCTCATGGTTTTTCTCGAGTTGCGGCGGGAACCTGGGGTATATTCTCGAGTTATGACGGGGATGGCCCTTCCACACACGTGTTTGTTCAGCGACGTCAGGACTCCTGCCTAGTTGAGAGGGACAACTCGGGATTCTCCTCGAGGCTTGGCAGGGCAATTGGGACGCCTCTCCAGCTGAGGCGGGAGACCACGAGTCCCTTTCCACGTGCACAGGAATCCTGGGACTCCTATCAAGTTTCACGAGGAGTCAGGCATCGTCTCCTTTGGAGGCACTGATCTCCGCGTACCTCTGGAGTTTTCAAAGGATGTGAGGCCTCCGGTCGCGATGAGGTGGGGAACTAGGTCTTTCTCTGTGGTCTCCACAGGGGATTCAGACAACCTTTCATCTTGGGAGATGCAAGACGAGCCTGCATTCAAGTCACTGCAGGGATATCTGGCCTTATTTCGAGTCAGGGCATAGCGGTGTCCATTCTACTTGAGGCCTCAAACTCAGGGTCCCTCTCACATACCTAGAGCTGAGAGAAGCCTCCTCTTGAGGTGCTTGTGGTAAGGTGGTATTCCTCTGGAGTCGAAGCCAGGGACTAACCTCTCATCTCGAATTGATTTTTGGTCCATGGAGCTCTTTCTTGTTGCTACAGTGACCTCAGGATCCCTCTAGCCTTGAAACAGTGTTCTTGGGGTTTCTCTGGAGTGCCATCAAGGAAATCAAGGCTCCTTTCATGTGTGATGTGCAACACGGAATTGCTCTGCACGCAGTGCAGGGGAATCGGGCCTCATCTCGCGGCGAGTGGGAAGTCTCATGGTTTTTCTCGAGTTGCGGCGTGAACCTGGGGCATATTCTCGAGTTACGACGGGGATGGCCCTTCCACCCACGTGTTTGTTCAGCGACGTCAGGACTCCTGCCTAGTTGCGAGGGACAACTCGGGATTCTCCTCGAGGCTTGGCAGGGCAATTGGGACGCCTCTCCAGCTGAGGCGGGAGACCAAGTGTCCCTTTCCACGTGCCACAGGAATCCTGGGACTCCTATCAAGTTTCACGAGGAGTCAGGCATCGTCTCCTTTGGAGGCACTGATCTCCGCGTACCTCTGGAGTTTTCAAAGGATGTGAGGCCTCCGGTCGTGAAGAGGTGGGGAACTAGGTCTTTCTCTGTGGTCTCCACAGGGGATTCAGACATCCTTTCATCTTGGGAGATGCAAGCCGAGCCTGCATTCAAGTCACTGCAGGGATATCCGGGCTTATTTCGAGTCAGGGCATCGCGGTGTCCATTCCACTTGAGGCCGCAAACTCAGCACATAGCTAGAGCTGAGAGAAGCCTCCTCTTGAGGTGCTTGTGGTAAGGTGGTATTCCTCTGGAGTCGAAGCCAGGCACTAACCTCTCATCTCGAGTTGATTTTTGGTCCACGGAGCTCTTTCGTGTTGCTACAGTGACGTCAGGATCCCTCTAGCCTTGAAACAGTGTTCTTGGGGTTTCTCTGCAGTGCCATCAAGGAAATCAAGGCTCCTTTCATGTGTGATGTGCAACACGGAATTGCTCTGCAGGCAGTGCAGGGGAATCAGGCCTCATCTCGCGGCGAGGGGGAAGTCTCATGGTTTTTCTCGAGTTGCGACGGGAACCTGGGCTATATTCTCGAGTTACGACGGGGATGGCGCTTCCACACACGTGTTTGTTCAGCGACGTCAGGACTCCTGCCTAGTTGAGAGGGACAACTCGGGATTCTCCTCGAGGCTTGGCAGGGCAATTGGGACGCCTCTCCCGCTGAGGCGGGAGACCACGAGTCCCTTTCCACGTGCACAGGAATCCTGGGATTCCTATCAAGTTTCACGAGGAGTCAGGCATCGTCTCCTTTGGAGGCACTGATCTCCGCGTACCTCTGGAATTTTCAAAGGATGTAAGGCCTCCGGTCGTGATGAGGTGGGGAACTAGGTCTTTCTCTGTGGTCTCCACAGGGGATTCAGACAACCTTTCATCTTGGGAGATGCAAGACGAGCCTGCATTCAAGTCACTGCAGGAATATCTGGCCTTATTTCGAGTCAGGGCATAGCGGTGTCCTTTCTACTTGAGGCCGCAAACTCAGGGTCCCTCTCACATACCTAGAGCTGAGAGAAGCCTCCTCTTGAGGTACTTGTGGTAAGGTGGTATTCCTCTGGAGTCGAAGCCAGGGACTAACCTCTCATCTCGAGTTGATTTTTGGTCCATGGAGCTCTTTCTTGTTGCTACAGTGACCTCAGGATCCCTCTAGCCTTGAAACAGTGTTCTTGGGGTTTCTCTGGAGTGCCATCAAGGAAATCAAGGCTCCTTTCATGTGTGATGTGCAACACGGAATTGCTCTGCACGCAGTGCAGGGGAATCGGGCCTCATCTCGCGGCGAGGGGGAAGTCTCATGGTTTTTCTCGAGTTGCGGCGGGAACCTGGGGCATATTCTCGAGTTACGACGGGGATGGCCCTTCCACCCACGTGTTTGTTCACGGACATCAGAACTCCTGCCTAGTTGCGAGGGACAACTCGGGATTCTCCTCGAGGCTTGGCAGGGCAATTGGGACGCCTCTCCAGCTGAGGCGGGAGACGAAGCGTCCCTTTCCACGTGCCACAGGAATCCTGGGACTCCTATCAAGTTTCACGAGGAGTCAGGCATCGTCTCCTTTGGAGGCACTGATCTCCGCGTACCTCTGGAGTTTTCAAAGGATGTGAGGCCTCCGGTCGTGAAGAGGTGGGGAACTAGGTCTTTCTCTGTGGTCTCCACAGGGGATTCAGACATCCTTTCATCTTGGGAGATGCAAGCCGAGCCTGCATTCAAGTCACTGCAGGGATATCCGGGCTTATTTCGAGTCAGGGCATCGCGGTGTCCATTCCACTTGAGGCCGCAAACTCAGCACATAGCTAGAGCTGAGAGAAGCCTCCTCTTGAGGTGCTTGTGGTAAGGTGGTATTCCTCTGGAGTCGAAGCCAGGCACTAACCTCTCATCTCGAGTTGATTTTTGGTCCACGGAGCTCTTTCGTGTTGCTACAGTGACGTCAGGATCCCTCTAGCCTTGAAACAGTGTTCTTGGGGTTTCTCTGGAGTGCCATCAAGGAAATCAAGGCTCCTTTCATGTGTGATGTGCAACACGGAATTGCTCTGCACGCAGTGCCGGGGAATCAGGCCTCATCTCGCGGCGAGGGGGAAGTCTCATGGTTTTTCTCGAGTTGCGGCGGGAACCTGGGGTATATTCTCGAGTTACGACGGGGATGGCCCTTCCACACACGTGTTTGTTCAGCGACGTCAGGACTCCTGCCTAGTTGAGACGGACAACTCGGGATTCTCCTCGAGGCTTGGCAGGGCAATTGGGACGCCTCTCCAGCTGAGGCGGGAGACCACGAGTCCCTTTCCACGTGCACAGGAATCCTGGGACTCCTATCAAGTTTCACGAGGAGTCAGGCATCGTCTCCTTTGGAGGCACTGATCTCCGCGTACCTCTGGAGTTTTCAAAGGATGTAAGGCCTCCGGTCGCGATGAGGTGGGGAACTAGGTCTTTCTCTGTGGTCTCCACAGGGGATTCAGACAACTTTTCATCTTGGGAGATGCAAGACGAGCCTGCATTCAAGTCACTGCAGGAATATCTGGCCTTATTTCGAGTCAGGGCATAGCGGTGTCCATTCTACTTGAGGCCGCAAACTCAGGGTCCCTCTCACATACCTAGAGCTGAGAGAAGCCTCCTCTTGAGGTGCTTGTGGTAAGGTGGTATTGCTCTGGAGTCGAAGCCAGGGACTAACCTCTCATCTCGAGTTGATTTTTGGTCCACGGAGCTCTTTCTTGTTGCTACAGTGACCTCAGGATCCCTCTAGCCTTGAAACAGTGTTCTTGGGGTTTCTCTGGAGTGCCATCAAGGAAATCAAGGCTCCTTTCATGTGTGATGTGCAACACGGAATTGCTCTGCACGCAGTGCAGGGGAATCGGGCCTCATCTCGCGGCGAGGGGGAAGTCTCATGGTTTTTCTCGAGTTGCGGCGGGAACCTGGGGCATATTCTCGAGTTACGACGGGGATGGCCCTTCCACCCACGTGTTTGTTCAGCGACGTCAGGACTCCTGCCTAGTTGCGAGGGACAACTCGGGATTCTCCTCGAGGCTTGGCAGGGCAATTGGGACGCCTCTCCAGCTGAGGCGGGAGACCAAGTGTCCCTTTCCACGTGCCACAGGAATCCTGGGACTCCTATCAGGTTTCACGAGGAGTCAGGCATCGTCTCCTTTGGAGGCACTGATCTCCGCGTACCTCTGGAGTTTTCAAAGGATGTGAGGCCTCCGGTCGTGAAGAGGTGGGGAACTAGGTCTTTCTCTGTGGTCTCCACAGGGGATTCAGACATCCTTTCATCTTGGGAGATGCAAGCCGAGCCTGCATTCAAGTCACTGCAGGGATATCCGGGCTTATTTCGAGTCAGGGCATCGCGGTGTCCATTCCACTTGAGGCCGCAAACTCAGCACATAGCTAGAGCTGAGAGAAGCCTCCTCTTGAGGTGCTTGTGGTAAGGTGGTATTCCTCTGGAGTCGAAGCCAGGCACTAACCTCTCATCTCGAGTTGATTCTTGGTCCACGGAGCTCTTTTTTGTTGCTACAGTGACGTCAGGATCCCTCGAGCCTTGAAACAGTGTTCTTGGGGTTTCTCTGCAGTGCCATCAAGGAAATCAAGGCTCCTTTCATGTGTGATGTGCAACACGGAATTGCTCTGCACGCAGTGCAGGGGAATCAGGCCTCATCTCGCGGCGAGGGGGAAGTCTCATGGTTTTTCTCGAGTTGCGGCGGGAACCTGGGGTATATTCTCGAGTTACGACGGGGATGGCCCTTCCACACACGTGTTTGTTCAGCGACGTCAGGACTCCTGCCTAGTTGAGACGGACAACTCGGGATTCTCCTCGAGGCTTGGCAGGGCAATTGGGACGCCTCTCCAGCTGAGGCGGGAGACCACGAGTCCCTTTCCACGTGCACAGGAATCCTGGGACTCCTATCAAGTTTCACGAGGAGTCAGGCATCGTCTCCTTTGGAGGCACTGATCTCCGCGTACCTCTGGAGTTTTCAAAGGATGTAAGGCCTCCGGTCGCGATGAGGTGGGGAACTAGGTCTTTCTCTGTGGTCTCCACAGGGGATTCAGACAACCTTTCATCTTGGGAGATGCAAGACGAGCCTGCATTCAAGTCACTGCAGGGATATCTGGCCTTATTTCGAGTCAGGGCATAGCGGTGTCCATTCCACTTGAGGCCGCAAACTCAGGGTCCCTCTCACATACCTAGAGCTGAGAGAAGCCTCCTCTTGAGGTGCTTGTGGTAAGGTGGTATTCCTCTGGAGTCGAAGCCAGGGACTAACCTCTCATCTCGAATTGATTTTTGGTCCATGGGGCTCTTTCTTGTTGCTACAGTGACCTCAGGATCCCTCTACCTTGAAACAGTGTTCTTGGGGTTTCTCTGGAGTGCCATCAAGGAAATCAAGGCTCCTTTCATGTGTGATGTGCAACACGGAATTGCTCTGCACGCAGTGCAGGGGAATCGGGCCTCATCTCGCGGCGAGGGGGAAGTCTCATGGTGTTTCTCGAGTTGCGGCGGGAACCTGGGGCATATTCTCGAGTTACGACGGGGATGGCCCTTCTACCCACGTGTTTGTTCAGCGACGTCAGGACTCCTGCCTAGTTGCGAGGGACAACTCGGGATTCTCCTCGAGGCTTGGCAGGGCAATTGGGACGCCTCTCCAGCTGAGGCGGGAGACCAAGGGTCCCTTTCCACGTGCCACAGGAATCCTGTGACTCCTATCAAGTTTCACGAGGAGTCAGGCATCGTCTCCTTTGGAGGCACTGATCTCCGCGTACCTCTGGAGTTTTCAAAGGATGTGAGGCCTCCGGTCGTGAAGAGGTGGGGAACTAGGTCTTTCTCTGTGGTCTCCACAGGGGATTCAGACATCCTTTCATCTTGGGAGATGCAAGCCGAGCCTGCATTCAAGTCACTGCAGGGATATCCGGGCTTATTTCGAGTCAGGGCATCGCGGTGTCCATTCCACTTGAGGCCGCAAACTCAGCAAATAGCTAGAGCTGAGAGAAGCCTCCTCTTGAGGTGCTTGTGGTAAGGTGGTATTCCTCTGGAGTCGAAGCCAGGCACTAACCTCTCATCTCGAGTTGATTTTTGGTCCATGGAGCTCTTTCGTGTTGCTACAGTGACGTCAGGATCCCTCTAGCCTTGAAACAGTGTTCTTGGGGTTTCTCTGCAGTGCCATCAAGGAAATCAATGCTCCTTTCATGTGTGATGTGCAACACGGAATTGCTCTGCAGGCAGTGCAGGGGAATCAGGCCTCATCTCGCGGCGAGGGGGAAGTCTCATGGTTTTTCTCGAGTTGCGGCGGGAACCTGGGGTATATTCTCGAGTTACGACGGGGATGGCCCTTCCACACACGTGTTTGTTCAGCGACGTCAGGACTCCTGCCTAGTTGCGAGGGACATCTCGGGATTCTCCTCGAGGCTTGGCAGGGCAATTGGGACGCCTCTCCAGCTGAGGCGGGAGACCACGAGTCCCTTTTCACGTGCACAGGAATCCTGGGACTCCTATCAAGTTTCACGAGGAGTCAGGCATCGTCTCCTTTGGAGGCACTGATCTCCGCGTACCTCTGGAGTTTTCAAAGGATGTAAGGCCTCCGGTCGCGATGAGGTGGGGAACTATGTCTTTCTCTGTGGTCTCCACAGGGGATTCAGACAACCTTTCATCTTGGGAGATGCAAGCCGAGCCTGCATTCAAGTCACTGCAGGAATATCCGGCCTTATTTCGAGTCAGGGCATCGCGGTGTCCATTTCACTTGACGTCGCCAACTCAGGGTCCCTCTCACATACCTAGAGCTGAGAGAAGCCTCCTCTTGAGGTGCTTGTGGTAAGGTGGTATTCCTCTGGAGTCGAAACCCGGGACGAACCTCTCATCTCGAGTTGATTTTTGGTCCACGGAGCTCTTTTGCGTTGCTACAGTGACCTCAGGATCCCTCTAGCCTTGAAACAGTGTTCTTGGGGTTTCTCTGGAGTGCCAACAAGGAAATCAAGGCTCCTTTCATGTGTGATGTGCAACACGGAATTGCTCTGCACGCAGTGCAGGGGAATCGGGCCTCATCTCGAGGCGAGGGGGAAGTCTCATGGTTTTTCTCGAGTTGCGGCGGGAACCTGGGGTATATTCTCGAGTTATGACGGGAATGGCCCTTCCAGCCACGTGTTTGTTCAGCGACGTCAGGACTCCTGCTTAGTTGCGAGGGACCACTCGAGACTCTCCTCGAGGCTTGGCAGGGCAAATGGGCCGCCTCTCCAGCTGAGGCGGGAGACCAAGTGTCCCTTTCCACGTGCCACAGGAATCCTGGGACTCGTATCAAGTTTCATGAGGAGTCAGGCATCGTCTCCTTTGAAGGCACTGATCTCCGTGTACCTCTGGGGTTTTCAAAGGATGTGAGGCCTCCGGTCGCGATGAGGTGGGGAACTAGGTCTTTCTCTGTGGTCTCCACAGGGGATTCAGACATCCTTTCATCTTGGGAGATGCAAGACGAGCCTGCATTCAAGTCACTGCAGGGATATCCGGCCTTATTTCGAGTCAGGGCATCGCGGTGTCCATTCCACTTGAGGCCGCAAATTCAGGGTCCCTCTCACATACCTAGAGCTGAGAGAAGCCTCCTCTTGAGGTGCTTGTGGTAAGGTGGTATTCCTCTGGAGTCGAAGCCAGGGACTAACCTCTCATCTCGAGTTGATTTTTGGTCCACGGAGCTCTTTCGTGTTGTTACAGTGACCTCAGGATCCCTCTAGCCTTGAAACAGTGTTCTTGGGGTTTCTCTGGAGTGCCATCAAGGAAATCAAGGCTCCTTTCATGTGTGATGTGCAACACGGAATTGCTCTGCACGCAGTGCAGGGGAATCGGGCCTCATCTCGCGGCGAGGGGGAAGTCTCATGGTTTTTCTCGAGTTGCGCCGGGAACCTGGGGTATATTCTCGAGTTACGACGGGTATGGCCCTTCCACCCACGTGTTTGTTCAGCGACGTCAGGACTCCTGCCTAATTGCGAGGGAGAACTCGGGATTCTCCTCGAGGCTTTGCAGGGCAATTGGGCCGCCTCTACAGCTGAGGCGGGAGACCAAGGGTCCCTTTCCACGTGCCACAGGAATTCTGGGACTCCTATCAAGATTCACGAGGAGTCAGGCATCGTCTCCTTTGGAGGCACTGATCTCCGCGTACCTCTGGAGTTTTCAAAGGATGTAAGGCCTCCGGTCGCGATGAGGTGGGCAACTAGGTCTTTCTCTGTGGTCTCCACAGGGGATTCACACAACCTTTCATCTTGGGAGATGCAAGACGAGCCTGCATTCAAGTCACTGCAGGGATATCTGGCCTTATTTCAAGTCAGGGCATAGCGGTGTCCATTCTACTTGAGGCCGCAAACTCAGGGTCCCTCTCACATACCTAGAGCTGAGAGATGCCTCCTCTTGAGGTGCTTGTGGTAAGGTGGTATTCCGCTGGAGTCGAAGCCAGGGACTAACCTCTCATCTTGAATTGATTTTTGGTCCATGGAGCTCTTTCTTGTTGCTACAGTGACCTCAGGATCCCTCTAGCCTTGAAACAGTGTTCTTGGGGTTTCTCTGGATTGCCATCAAGGAAATCAAGGCTCCTTTCATGTGTGATGTGCAACACGGAATTGCTCTGCACGCAGTGCAGGGGAATCGGGCCTCATCTCGCGGCGATGGGGAAGTCTGATGGTTTTTCTCGAGTTGCGGCGGGAACCTGGGGCATATTCTCGAGTTACGACGGGGATGGCCCTTCCACCCACGTGTTTGTTCACCGACGTCAGGACTCCTGCCTAGTTGCGAGGGCCAACTCGGGATTCTCCTCGAGGCTTGGCAGGGCAATTGGGACGCCTCTCCAGCTGAGGCGGGAGACCAAGTGTCCCTTTCCACGTGCCACAGGAATCCTGGGACTCCTATCAAGTTTCACGAGGAGTCAGGTATCGTCTCCTTTGGAGGCACTGATCTCCCCGTACCTGTGGAGTTTTAAAAGGATGTGAGGCCTCCGGTCGCGATGAGGTGGGGAACTAGGTCTTTCTCTGTGGTCTCCACAGGGGATTCAGACATCCTTTCATCTTGGGAGATGCAAGACGAGCCTGCATTCAAGTCACTGCTGGGATATCCGGCCTTATTTCGAGTCAGGGCATCGCGGTTTCCATTCCACTTGAGGCCGCAAACTCAGGGTCCCTCTCACATACCTAGAGCTGAGAGAAGCCTCCTCTTGAGGTGCTTGTGTTAAGGTGGTATTCCTCTGGAGTCGAAACCAGGGACTAACCTCTCATCTCGAGTTGAATCTTGGGCCACGGAACTCTTTCGTGTTGCTACAGTGACCTCAGGATCCCTCTAGCCTTGAAACAGTGTTCTTGGGGTTTCTCTGGAGTGCCATCAAGGAAATCAAGGCTCCTTTCATGTGTGATGTGCAACACGGAATTGCTCTGCACGCAGTGCAGGGGAATCGGGCCTCATCTCGCGGCGAGGGGGAAGTCTCATGGTTTTTCTCGAGTTGCGGTGGGAACCTGGGGTATATTCTCGAGTTACGACGGGGATGGACCTTCCACCCACGTGTTTGTTCAGCGACGTCAGGTCTCCTGCCTAGTTGTGAGGGACAACTTGGGATTCTCCTCGAGGCTTGGCAGGGCAATTGGGACGCCTCTCCAGCTGAGGCGGGAGACCAAGGGTCCCTTTCCACGTGCCACAGGAATCCTGGGACTCCTATCAAGTTTCACGAGGAGTCAGGCATCGTCTCCTTTGGAGGCACTGATCTCCGCGTACCTCTGGAGTTTTCAAAGGATGTGAGGCCTCCGGTCGTGAAGAGGTGGGGAACTAGGTCTTTCTCTGTGGTCTCCACAGGGGATTCAGACATCCTTTCATCTTGGGAGATGCAAGCCGAGCCTGCATTCAAGTCACTGCAGGGATATCCGGGCTTATTTCGAGTCAGGGCATCGCGGTGTCCATTCCACTTGAGGCCGCAAACTCAGCACATAGCTAGAGCTGAGAGAAGCCTCCTCTTGAGGTGCTTGTGGTAAGGTGGTATTCCTCTGGAGTCGAAGCCAGGCACTAACCTCTCATCTCGAGTTGATTTTTGGTCCACGGAGCTCTTTCGTGTTGCTACAGTGACGTCAGGATCCCTCTAGCCTTGAAACAGTGTTCTTGGCGTTTCTCTGCAGTGCCATCGAGGAAATCAAGGCTCCTTACATGTGTGATGTGCAACACGGAATTGCTCTGCATGCAGTGCAGGGGAATCAGGCCTCATCTCGCGGCGAGGGGGAAGTCTCATGGTTTTTCTCGAGTTGCGGCGGGAACCTGGGGTATATTCTCGAGTTACGACGGGGATGGCCGTTCCACACACGTGTTTGTTCAGCGACGTCAGGACTCCTGCTAGTTGAGAGGGACAACTCGGGATTCTCCTCGAGGCTTGGCAGGGCAATTGGGACGCCTCTCCAGCTGAGGCGGGAGACCACGAGTCCCTTTCCACGTGCACAGGAATCATGGGACTCCTATCAGGTTTCACGAGGAGTCAGGCATCGTCTCCTTTGGAGGCACTGATCTCCGCGTACCTCTGGAGTTTTCAAAGGATGTAAGGCCTCCGGTCGCGATGATGTGGGGAACTAGGTCTTTCTCTGTGGTCTCCACAGGGGATTCAGACAACCTTTCATCTTGGGAGATGCAAGACGAGCCTGCATTCAAGTCACTGTAGGGATATCTGGCCTTATTTCGAGTCAGGGCATAGCGGTGTCCATTCTACTTGAGGCCGCAAACTCAGGGTCCCTCTCACATACCTAGAGATGAGAGAAGCCTCCTCTTGAGGTGCTTGTGGTAAGGTGGTATTCCTCTGGAGTCGAAGCCAGGGACTAACCTCTCATTTCGAATTGATTTTTGGTCCATGGACCTCCTTCTTGTTGCTACAGTGACCTCAGGATCCCTCTAGCCTTGAAACAGTGTTCTTGGTGTTTCTCTGGAGTGCCATCAAGGAAATCAACGCTCCTTTCATGTGTGATGTGCAACACGGAATTTCTCTGCACGCAGTGCAGGGGAATCGGGCCTCATCTCGCGGCGAGGGGGAAGTCTCATGGTTTTTCTCGAGTTGCGCCGGGAACCTGGGGTATATTCTCGAGTTACGACGGGTATGGCCCTTCCACCCACGTGTTTGTTCAGCGACGTCAGGACTCCTGCCTAGTTGCGAGGGAGAACTCGGGATTCTCCTCGAGACTTGGCAGGGCAATTGGGACGCCTCTCCAGCTGAGGCGGGAGACCAAGGGTCCCTTTCCACGTGCCACAGGAATCCTGGGACTCGTATCAAGTTTCATGAGGAGTCAGACATCGTCTCCTATGGAGGCACTGATCTCCGCCTACCTCTGGAGTTTTCAAAGGATGTGAGGCCTCCGGTCGCGATAAGGTGGGGAACTAGGTCTTTCTCTGTGGGCTCTACAGGGGATTCAGACATCCTTTCATCTTGGGAGATGCAAGACGAGCCTGCATTCAAGTCACTGCAGGGATATCCGGCCTTATTTCGAGTCAGGGCATCGCGGTGTCCATTCCACTTGAGGCCGCAAACTCAGCACATAGCTAGAGCTGAGAGAAGCCTCCTCTTGAGGTGCTTGTGGTAAGGTGGTATTCCTCTGGAGTCGAAGCCAGGGACTAACCTCTCATCTCGAGTTGATTTTTGGTCCACGGAGCTCTTTCGTGTGGCTACAGTGACCTCAGGATCCCTCTAGCCTTGAAACACTGTTCTTTGGGTTTCTCTGGAGTGCCATCAAGGAAATCAAGGCTCCTTTCATGTGTGATGTGCAACACGGAATTGCTCTGCACGCAGTGCAGGGGAATCGGGCCTCATCTCGCGGCGAGGGGGAAGTCTCATGGTTTTTCTCGAGTTGCGGCGGGAACCTGGGGTATATTCTCGAGTTACGACGGGGATGGCCCTTTCAACCACGTGTTTGTTCAGCGACGTCAGGACTCCTGCCTAGTTGCGAGGGACAATTCGGGATTCTCCTTGAGGCTTGGCAGGGCAATTGGGACGCCTCTCCAGCTGAGGCGGGAGACCAAGGGTCCCTTTCCACGTTCCACAGGAATCCTGGGACTCCTATCAAGTTTCACGAGGAGTCAGGCATCGTCTCCTTTGGAGGCACTGATCTCCGCGTACCTCTGAAGTTTTCAAAGGATGTGAGGCCTCCGGTCGCGATGAGGTGGGGAACTAGGTCTTTCTCTGTGGTCTCCACAGGGGATTCAGACATCCTTTCGTCTTGGGAGATTCAAGACGAGCCTGCATTCAAGTCACTGCAGGGATATTCGGCCTTATTCGAGTCAGGGCATCGCGGTGTCCATTCCACTTGAGGCCGCAAACTCAGGGTCCCTCTCACATACCTAGAGCTGAGAGAAGCCTCCTCTTGAGGTGCTTGTGGTAAGGTGGTATTCCTCTGGAGTCGAAGCCAGGGATTAACCTCTCATCTTGAGTTGATTTTTGGGCCACGGAGCTTTTTCGTGTTGCTACAGTGACCTCAGGATCCCTCTAGCCTTAAAACAGTGTTCTTGGGGTTTCTCTGGAGTGCCATCAAGGAAATCAAGGTTCCTTTCATGTGTGATGTGCAACACGGAATTGCTCTGCACGCAGTGCAGGGGAATCGGGCCTCATCTCGCGGCGAGGGGGAAGTCTCATGGTTTTTCTCGAGTTGCGGTGGGAACCTTGGGTATATTTTCGTGTTACGACGGGGATGGCCCTTCCACCCACGTGTTTGTTCAGCGACGTCAGGACTCCTGCCTAGTTGCGAGGGACAACTCGGGATTCTCCTCTAGGCTTGGCAGGGCAATTGGGACGCCTCTCCAGCTGAGGCGGGAGACCAAGGGTCCCTTTCTACGTGCCACAGGAATCCTGGGACTCCTATCAAGTTTCACGAGGAGTGAGGCATCGACTCCTTTGGAGGCACTAATCTCCGCATACCTCTGGAGTTTTCAAAGGATGTGAGGCCTCCGGTCGTGAAGAGGTGGGGAACTAGGTCATTCTCTGTGGTCTCCACAGGGGATTCAGATATCCTTTCATCTTGGGAGATGCAAGACGAGCCTGCATTCAAGTCACTGCAGGGATATCTGGGCTTGTTTCGAGTCAGGGCATCGCGGTGTCTATTCCACTTGAGGCCGCAAACTCAGCACATAGCTAGAGCTGAGAGAAGCCTCCTCTTGAGGTGCTTGTGGTAAAGTGGTATTACTCTGGAATCGAAACCAGGGACTAACCTCTCATCTGAGTTGATTTTTGGTCCACGGAGCTCTTTCGTGTTGCTACAGTGACCTCAGGATCCCTCTAGCGTTGAAACAGTGTTCTTGGGGTTTCTCTGGAGTGCCATCAATGAAATCAAGGCTCCTTTCATGTGTGATGTGCAACACGGAATTGCTCTGCACGCAGTGCAGGGGAATCGGGCCCCTTCTCGCGGCGAGGGGGACGTCTCATGGTTTTTCTCGAGTTGCGGCGGGAACCTGGGGTATATTCTCGAGTTACGACGGGGATGGCCCTTCCACACACGTGTTTGTTCAGCGACGGCAGGACTCCTGCCTAGTTGCAAGGGACAACTCGGGATTCTCCTCGAGGCTTGGCAGGGCAATTGGGACGCCTCTCCAGCTGAGGCGGGAGACCAAGTGTCCCTTTCCACGTGCCACAGAAATCCTGGGACTCCTATCAAGTTTCACGAGGAGTCAGGCATCGTCTCCTTTGGAGGCATGATCTCCGTGTACCTCTGTAGTTTTCAAAGGATGTCAGGCCTCCGGTCGCGATGAGGTGGGGAACTAGGTCTTTCTCTGTGGTCTCCACAGGGGATTCAGACATCCTTTCATCTTGGGAGATGCAAGACGAGCCTGTATTCCAGTCACTGCAGGGATATCCGGCCTGATTTTGAGTCAGGGCATCGCGGTGTCCATTCCACTTGAGGCCGCAAACTCAGGGTCCCTCTCACATACCTAGAGCTGAGAGAAGCCTCCTCTTGAGGTGCTTGTGGTAAGGTGGTATTCCTCTGGAATCGAAGCCAGGGACTAACCTCTCATCTTGAGTTGATTTTTGGGCCACGGAGCTCTTTCGTGTTGCTACAGTGACCTCAGGATCCCTCTAGTCTTGAAACAATGTTCTTGGGGTTTCTCTGGAGTGCCATCAAGGAAATCAAGGCTCCTTTCATGTGTGATGTGCAACACGGAATTGCTCTGCACGCAGTGCAGGGGAATCGGGCCTCATCTCGCGGCGAGGGGGAAGTCTCATGGTTTTTCTCGAGTTGCGGCGGGAACCTGGGGTATATTCTCGAGTTACGACGGGGATGGCCCTTCCACCCACGTGTTTGTTCAGCGACGTCAGGACTCCTGCCTAGTTGCGAGGGACAACTCGGGATTCTCCTCGAGGCTTGGGAGGGCAATTGGGACGCCTCTCCAGCTGAGGCGGGAGACCAAGGGTCCCTTTCCACGTGCCACAGGAATCCTGGGACTCCTATCAAGTTTCACGAGGAGTCAGGCATCGTCTCCTTTGGAGGCACTGATCTCCGCGTACCTCTGGGGTTTTCAAAGGATGTGAGGCCTCCGGTCGTGATGAAGGGGGAACTAGGTCTTTTTCTGTGGTCTCCACAGGGGATTCAGACATCCGTTCATCTTGGGAGATGCAAGACGAGCCTGCATTCAAGTCACTGCAGGGATATCCGTCCTTATTTCGAGTCAGGGCATCGCGGTGTCCATTCTACTTGAGGCCGCAAACTCAGGGTCCCTCTCACATACCTAGAGCTGAGAGAAGCCTCCTCTTGAGGTGCTTGTGGTAAGGTGGTATTCCTCTGGAGTCGAAGCCAGGGACTAACCTCTCATCTCGAGTTGATTTTTGGTCCACGGACAAATTTTGTGTTGCTACAGTAACCTCAGGATCCCTCTAGCCTTGAAACAGTGTTCTTGGGGTTTCTCTGGAGTGCCATCAAGGAAATCAAGGCTCCTTTCATGTGTGATGTGCAACACGGAATTGCTCTGCACACAGTGCAGGGGAATCGGGCCTCATTTTGCGGCGAGGGGGAAGACTCATAGTTTTTCTCGAGTTGTGGTGGGAACCTGGGGTATATTCTCGAGTTACGACGGGGATGGCCCTTCCAACCACGTGTTTGTTCAGCCACGTCAGGACTCCTGCCTAGTTGCGAGGGACAACTCGGGATTCTCCTCGAGGCTTGGCAGGGCAATTGGGACGCCTCTCCAGCTGAGGCGGGAGACCAAGGGTCCCTTTCCACGTGCACAGGAATCCTGGGACTCCTATCAAGTTTCAGGAGGAGTCAGGCATCGTCTCCTTTGGAGGCACTGATCTCCGCGTACCTCTGGAGTTTTCAAAGGATGTGAGGCCTCCGGTCGTGATGAGGTGGGGACCTAGGTCTTTTTCTCTGGTCTCCACAGGGGATTCAGACATCCTTTCGTCTTGGGAGATGCAAGACGAGCCTGCATTCAAGTCACTGCAGGGATATCCGGCCTTATTTCGAGTCAGGGCATCGCGGTGTCCATTCCACTTGAGGCCGCAAACTCAGGGTCCCTCTCACATACCTAGAGCAGAGAGAAGCCTCCTCTTTAGGTGCTTGTGGTAAGGTGGTATTCCTCTGGAGTCGAAGCCAGGGACTAACCTCTCATCTCGAGTTGATTTTTGGTCCACGGAACTGTTTCGTGTTGCTACAGTGACCTCAGGATCACTGTAGCCTTGAAACAGTGTTCTTGGGGTTTCTCTGGAGTGCCATCAAGGAAATCAAGGCTCCTTTCATGTGTGATGTGAAACACGGAATTGCTCTGCACACAGTGCAGGGAATCGGGCCTCATCTCGCGGCGAGGGGAAGTCTCATGGTTTTTCTCGAGTTGCGCCGGTAACCTGGGGTTTATTCTCGAGTTACGACGGGGATGGCCCTTCCACCCACGTGTTTGTACAGCGACGTCAGGACTCCTGCCTAGTTGCGAGAGACAACTCGGGATTCTCCTCGAGGCTTGGCAGGGCAATTGGGACGCCTCTCCATCTGAGGCGGGAGACCAAGTGTCCCTTTCCACGTGCCACAGGAATCCTTGGACTCCTATCAAGTTTCACTAGGAGTCAGGCATCGTCTCCTTTGGAGGAACTGATCTCCGCGTACCTCTGAAGTTTTCAAAGGATGTGAGGCCTCCGGTCGCGATGAGTTGGGGAACTAGGTCTTTCTCTGTGGTCTCCACAGGGGATTCAGACATCCTTTCGTCTTGGGAGATGCAAGACGAGCCTGCATTCAAGTCACTGCAGGGATATCCGGCCTTATCTCGCGTCAGGGCATCGCAGTGTCCATTCCACTTGAGGCCGCAAAATTAGGGTCCCTCTCACATACCTAGAGCTGAGAGAAGCCTCCTCTTGAGGTGCTTGTGGTAAAGTGGTATTCCTCTGGAGTCGAAGCCAGGGACTAACCTCTCATCTCGAGTTGATTTTTGGTCCACGGACAAATTTTGTGTTGCTACAGTAACCTCAGGATCCCTCTAGCCTTGAAACAGTGTTCTTGGGGTTTCTCTGGAGTGCCATCAAGGAAATCAAGGCTCCTTTCATGTGTGATGTGCAACACGGAATTGCTCTGCACACAGTGCAGGGGAATCGGGCCTCATTTTGCGGCGAGGGGGAAGACTCATAGTTTTTCTCGAGTTGTGGTGGGAACCTGGGGTATATTCTCGAGTTACGACGGGGATGGCCCTTCCAACCACGTGTTTGTTCAGCCACGTCAGGACTCCTGCCTAGTTGCGAGGGATAACTCGGGATTCTCCTCGAGGCTTGGCAGGGCAATTGGGACGCCTCTCCAGCTGAGGCGGGAGACCAAGGGTCCCTTTCCACGTGCACAGGAATCCTGGGACTCCTATCAAGTTTCAGGAGGAGTCAGGCATCGTCTCCTTTGGAGGCACTGATCTCCGCGTACCTCTGGAGTTTTCAAAGGATGTGAGGCCTCCGGTCGTGATGAGGTGGGGACCTAGGTCTTTTTCTCTGGTCTCCACAGGGGATTCAGACATCCTTTCGTCTTGGGAGATGCAAGACGAGCCTGCATTCAAGTCACTGCAGGGATATCCGGCCTTATTTCGAGTCAGGGCATCCCGGTGTCCATTCCACTTGAGGCCGCAAACTCAGGGTCCCTCTCACATACCTAGAGCAGAGAGAAGCCTCCTCTTTAGGTGCTTGTGGTAAGGTGGTATTCCTCTGGAGTCGAAGCCAGGGACTAACCTCTCATCTCGAGTTGATTTTTGGTCCACGGAACTGTTTCGTGTTGCTACAGTGACCTCAGGATCACTGTAGCCTTGAAACAGTGTTCTTGGGGTTTCTCTGGAGTGCCATCAAGGAAATCAAGGCTCCTTTCATGTGTGATGTGAAACACGGAATTGCTCTGCACACAGTGCAGGGAATCGGGCCTCATCTCGCGGCGAGGGGAAGTCTCATGGTTTTTCTCGAGTTGCGCCGGTAACCTGGGGTTTATTCTCGAGTTACGACGGGGATGGCCCTTCCACCCACGTGTTTGTACAGCGACGTCAGGACTCCTGCCTAGTTGCGAGAGACAACTCGGGATTCTCCTCGAGGCTTGGCAGGCCAATTGGGACGCCTCTCCATCTGAGGCGGGAGACCAAGATTCCCTTTCCACGTGCCACAGGAATCCTGGGACTCCTATCAAGTTTCACGAGGAGTCAGGCATCGTCTCCTTTGGAGGCACTGATCTCCGCGTACCTCTGGGGTTTTCAAAGGTTGTGAGGCCTCCGGTCATGATGAGGTGGGTAACTAGGTCTTTTTCTGTGGTCTCCACAGGGGATTCAGACATCCTTTCATCTTGGGAGATGCAAGACGAGCCTGCATTCAAGTCACTGCAGGGATATCCGGCCTTATTTCGAGTCAGGGCATCGCGGTGTCCATTCCACTTGAGGCCGCAAACTCAGGGTCCCTCTCACATACCTAGAGCTGAGAGAAGCCTCCTCTTGACGTGCTTGTGTTAAGGTGGTATTCCTCTGGAGTCGAAGCCAGGGACTAACCTCTCATCTCGAGTTGATTTTTGGTCCACGGAGCTCTTTCGTGTTGCTACATTGACCTCAGGATCCCTCTAGCCTTGAAACAGTGTTCTTGGGGTTTCTCTGGAGTGCCATCAAGGAAATCAAGGCTCCTTTCATGTGTGATGTGCAACACGGAATTGCTCTGCACGCAGGGCGGGGGAATCAGGCCTCATCTCGCGGGGAGGGGGAAGTCTCATGGTTTTTCTCGAGTTGCGGCGGGAACCTGGGGTATATTCTCGAGTTACGACGGGGATGGCCCTTCCAGCCACGTGTTTGTTCAGCGACGTCAAGACTCCTGCCTAGTTGCGAGGGACAACTCGGGATTCTCCTCGAGGCTTGGCAGGGCAATTGGGACGCCTCTCCATCTGAGGCGGGAGACCAAGTGTCCCTTTCCACGTGCCACAGGAATCCTTGGACTCCTATCAAGTTTCACTAGGAGTCAGGCATCGTCTCCTTTGGAGGAACTGATCTCCGCGTACCTCTGAAGTTTTCAAAGGATGTGAGGCCTCCGGTCGCGATGAGTTGGGGAACTAGGTCTTTCTCTGTGGTCTCCACAGGGGATTCAGACATCCTTTCGTCTTGGGAGATGCAAGACGAGCCTGCATTCAAGTCACTGCAGGGATATTCGGCCTTATCTCGCGTCAGGGCATCGCAGTGTCCATTCCACTTGAGGCCGCAAAATTAGGGTCCCTCTCACATACCTAGAGCTGAGAGAAGCCTCCTCTTGAGGTGCTTGTGGTAAAGTGGTATTCCTCTGGAGTCGAAGCCAGGGACTAACCTCTCATCTCGAGTTGATTTTTGGTCCACGGACAAATTTTGTGTTGCTACAGTAACCTCAGGATCCCTCTAGCCTTGAAACAGTGTTCTTGGGGTTTCTCTGGAGTGCCATCAAGGAAATCAAGGCTCCTTTCATGTGTGATGTGCAACACGGAATTGCTCTGCACGCAGTGCAGGGGAATCGGGCCTCATTTTGCGGCGAGGGGGAAGACTCATAGTTTTTCTCGAGTTGTGGTGGGAACCTGGGGTATATTCTCGAGTTACGACGGGGATGGCCCTTCCAACCACGTGTTTGTTCAGCCACGTCAGGACTCCTGCCTAGTTGCGAGGGATAACTCGGGATTCTCCTCGAGGCTTGGCAGGGCAATTGGGACGCCTCTCCAGCTGAGGCGGGAGACCAAGGGTCCCTTTCCACGTGCACAGGAATCCTGGGACTCCTATCAAGTTTCAGGAGGAGTCAGGCATCGTCTCCTTTGGAGGCACTGATCTCCGCGTACCTCTGGAGTTTTCAAAGGATGTGAGGCCTCCGGTCGTGATGAGGTGGGGACCTAGGTCTTTTTCTCTGGTCTCCACAGGGGATTCAGACATCCTTTCGTCTTGGGAGATGCAAGACGAGCCTGCATTCAAGTCACTGCAGGGATATCCGGCCTTATTTCGAGTCAGGGCATCGCGATGTCCATTCCACTTGAGGCCGCAAACTCAGGGTCCCTCTCACATACCTAGAGCAGAGAGAAGCCTCCTCTTTAGGTGCTTGTGGTAAGGTGGTATTCCTCTGGAGTCGAAGCCAGGGACTAACCTCTCATCTCGAGTTGATTTTTGGTCCACGGAACTGTTTCGTGTTGCTACAGGGACCTCAGGATCCCTCTAGCCTTGAAACAGTGTTCTTGGGGGTTCTCTGGAGTGCCATCAAGGAAATCAAGGCTCCTTTCATGTGTGATGTGCAACACGGAATTGCTCTGCACACAGTGCAGGGAATCGGGCCTCATCTCGCGGCGAGGGGGAAGTCTCATGGTTTTTCTCGAGTTGCGGCGGTAACCTGGGGTTTATTCTCGAGTTACGACGGGGATGGCCCTTCCACCCACGTGTTTGTACAGCGACGTCAGGACTCCTGCCTAGTTGCGAGGGACAAATCGGGATTCTCCTCGAGGCTTGGCAGGCCAATTGGGACGCCTCTCCATCTGAGGCGGGAGACCAAGGTTCCCTTTCCACGTGCCACAGGAATCCTGGGACTCCTATCAAGTTTCACGAGGAGTCAGGCATCGTCTCCTTTGGAGGCACTGATCTCCGCGTACCTCTGGGGTTTTCAAAGGTTGTGAGGCCTCCGGTCGTGATGAGGTGGGGAACTAGGTCTTTTTCTGTGGTCTCCACAGGGGATTCAGACATCCTTTCATCTTGGGAGATGCAAGACGAGCCTGCATTCAAGTCACTGCAGGGATATCCGGCCTTATTTCGAGTCAGGGCATCGCGGTGTCCATTCCACTTGAGGCCGCAAACTCAGGGTCCCTCTCACATACCTAGAGCTGAGAGAAGCCTCCTCTTGACGTGCTTGTGTTAAGGTGGTATTCCTCTGGAGTCGAATCCAGGGACTAACCTCTCATCTCGAGTTGATTTTTGGTCCACGGAGCTCTTTCGTGTTGCTACATTGACCTCAGGATCCCTCTAGCCTTCAAACAGTGTTCTTGGGGTTTCTCTGGAGTGCCATCAAGGAAATCAAGGCTCCTTTCATGTGTGATGTGCAACACGGAATTGCTCTGCAAGCAGGGCGGGGGAATCAGGCCTCATCTCGCGGGGAGGGGAAAGTCTCATGGTTTTTCTCGAGTTGCGGCGGGAACCTGGGGTATATTCTCGAGTTACGACCGGGATGGCCCTTCCAGCCACGTGTTTGTTCAGCGACGTCAAGACTCCTGCCTAGTTGCGAGGGACAACTCGGGATTCTCCTCGAGGCTTGGCAGGGCAATTGGGACGCCTCTCCATCTGAGGCGGGAGACCAAGTGTCCCTTTCCACGTGCCACAGGAATCCTTGGACTCCTATCAAGTTTCACGAGGAGTCAGGCATCGTCTCCTTTGGAGGAACTGATCTCCGCGTACCTCTGAAGTTTTCAAAGGATGTGAGGCCTCCGGTCGCGATGAGTTGGGGAACTAGGTCTTTCTCTGTGGTCTCCATAGGGGATTCAGACATCCTTTCGTCTTGGGAGATGCAAGACGAGCCTGCATTCAAGTCACTGCAGGGATATCCAGCCTTACTTCGCGTCAGGGCATCGCAGTGTCCATTCCACTTGAGTCCGCAAAATTATGGTCCCTCTCACATACCTAGAGCTGAGAGAAGCCTCCTCTTGAGGTGCTTGTGGTAAGGTGGTATTCCTCTGGAATCGAAGCCAGGGACTAACCTCTCATCTCGAGTTGATTTTTGGTCCACGGACCTCTTTCGTGTTGCTACAGTAACCTCAGGATCCCTCTAGCCTTGAAACAGTGTTCTTGGGGTTTCTCTGGAGTGCCATCAAGGAAATCAAGGCTCCTTTCATGTGTGATGTGCAACACGGAATTGCTCTGCATGCAGTGCAGGAGAATCGAGCCTCATCTTGCGGCGAGGGGGAAGTCTCATGGTTTTTCTCGAGTTGCGGTGGGACCCTGGGGTATATTCTCGAGTTATGACGGGGATGGCCCTTCCAGCCACGTGTTTGATCAGCGACGTCAGGACTCCTGCCTCGTTTCGAGGGACAACTCGGGATTCTCCTCGATGATTGGCAGGGCAATTGGGACGCCTCCCCAGCTGAGGCGGGAGACCAAGGGTCCCTTTCCACGTGCCACAGGAATCCTGGGACTCCTATCAAATTTCACAAGGAGTCAGGCATCGTCTCCTTTGGAGGCACTGATCTCCGCGTACCTCTGGAGTTTTCAAAGGATGTGAGGCCTCCGGTCGTGAAGAGGTGGGTAACTAGGTCTTTTTCTGTGGTCTCCACAGGGGATTCAGACATCCTTTCATCTTGGGAGATGCAAGACGAGCCTGCATTCAAGTCACTGCAGGGATATCCGGCCTTATTTCGAGTCAGGGCATCGCGGTGTCCATTCCACTTGAGGCCGCAAACTCAGGGTCCCTCTCACATACCTAGAGCTGAGAGAAGCCTCCTCTTGACGTGCTTGTGTTAAGGTGGTATTCCTCTGGAGTCGAAGCCAGGGACTAACCTCTCATCTCGAGTTGATTTTTGGTCCACGGAGCTCTTTCGTGTTGCTACATTGACCTCAGGATCCCTCTAGCCTTGAAACAGTGTTCTTGGGGTTTCTCTGGAGTGCCATCAAGGAAATCAAGGCTCCTTTCATGTGTGATGTGCAACACGGAATTGCTCTGCACGCAGGGCGGGGGAATCAGGCCTCATCTCGCGGGGAGGGGGAAGTCTCATGGTTTTTCTCGAGTTGCGGCGGGAACCTGGGGTATATTCTCGAGTTACGACGGGGATGGCCCTTCCAGCCACGTGTTTGTTCAGCGACGTCAAGACTCCTGCCTAGTTGCGAGGGACAACTCGGGATTCTCCTCGAGGCTTGGCAGGGCAATTGGGACGCCTCTCCATCTGAGGCGGGAGACCAAGTGTCCCTTTCCACGTGCCACAGGAATCCTTGGACTCCTATCAAGTTTCACTAGGAGTCAGGCATCGTCTCCTTTGGAGGAACTGATCTCCGCGTACCTCTGAAGTTTTCAAAGGATGTGAGGCCTCCGGTCGCGATGAGTTGGGGAACTAGGTCTTTCTCTGTGGTCTCCACAGGGGATTCAGACATCCTTTCGTCTTGGGAGATGCAAGACGAGCCTGCATTCAAGTCACTGCAGGGATATTCGGCCTTATCTCGCGTCAGGGCATCGCAGTGTCCATTCCACTTGAGGCCGCAAAATTAGGGTCCCTCTCACATACCTAGAGCTGAGAGAAGCCTCCTCTTGAGGTGCTTGTGGTAAAGTGGTATTCCTCTGGAGTCGAAGCCAGGGACTAACCTCTCATCTCGAGTTGATTTTTGGTCCACGGACAAATTTTGTGTTGCTACAGTAACCTCAGGATCCCTCTAGCCTTGAAACAGTGTTCTTGGGGTTTCTCTGGAGTGCCATCAAGGAAATCAAGGCTCCTTTCATGTGTGATGTGCAACACGGAATTGCTCTGCACGCAGTGCAGGGGAATCGGGCCTCATTTTGCGGCGAGGGGGAAGACTCATAGTTTTTCTCGAGTTGTGGTGGGAACCTGGGGTATATTCTCGAGTTACGACGGGGATGGCCCTTCCAACCACGTGTTTGTTCAGCCACGTCAGGACTCCTGCCTAGTTGCGAGGGATAACTCGGGATTCTCCTCGAGGCTTGGCAGGGCAATTGGGACGCCTCTCCAGCTGAGGCGGGAGACCAAGGGTCCCTTTCCACGTGCACAGGAATCCTGGGACTCCTATCAAGTTTCAGGAGGAGTCAGGCATCGTCTCCTTTGGAGGCACTGATCTCCGCGTACCTCTGGAGTTTTCAAAGGATGTGAGGCCTCCGGTCGTGATGAGGTGGGGACCTAGGTCTTTTTCTCTGGTCTCCACAGGGGATTCAGACATCCTTTCGTCTTGGGAGATGCAAGACGAGCCTGCATTCAAGTCACTGCAGGGATATCCGGCCTTATTTCGAGTCAGGGCATCGCGATGTCCATTCCACTTGAGGCCGCAAACTCAGGGTCCCTCTCACATACCTAGAGCAGAGAGAAGCCTCCTCTTTAGGTGCTTGTGGTAAGGTGGTATTCCTCTGGAGTCGAAGCCAGGGACTAACCTCTCATCTCGAGTTGATTTTTGGTCCACGGAACTGTTTCGTGTTGCTACAGGGACCTCAGGATCCCTCTAGCCTTGAAACAGTGTTCTTGGGGGTTCTCTGGAGTGCCATCAAGGAAATCAAGGCTCCTTTCATGTGTGATGTGCAACACGGAATTGCTCTGCACACAGTGCAGGGAATCGGGCCTCATCTCGCGGCGAGGGGGAAGTCTCATGGTTTTTCTCGAGTTGCGGCGGTAACCTGGGGTTTATTCTCGAGTTACGACGGGGATGGCCCTTCCACCCACGTGTTTGTACAGCGACGTCAGGACTCCTGCCTAGTTGCGAGGGACAAATCGGGATTCTCCTCGAGGCTTGGCAGGCCAATTGGGACGCCTCTCCATCTGAGGCGGGAGACCAAGGTTCCCTTTCCACGTGCCACAGGAATCCTGGGACTCCTATCAAGTTTCACGAGGAGTCAGGCATCGTCTCCTTTGGAGGCACTGATCTCCGCGTACCTCTGGGGTTTTCAAAGGTTGTGAGGCCTCCGGTCGTGATGAGGTGGGGAACTAGGTCTTTTTCTGTGGTCTCCACAGGGGATTCAGACATCCTTTCATCTTGGGAGATGCAAGACGAGCCTGCATTCAAGTCACTGCAGGGATATCCGGCCTTATTTCGAGTCAGGGCATCGCGGTGTCCATTCCACTTGAGGCCGCAAACTCAGGGTCCCTCTCACATACCTAGAGCTGAGAGAAGCCTCCTCTTGACGTGCTTGTGTTAAGGTGGTATTCCTCTGGAGTCGAATCCAGGGACTAACCTCTCATCTCGAGTTGATTTTTGGTCCACGGAGCTCTTTCGTGTTGCTACATTGACCTCAGGATCCCTCTAGCCTTCAAACAGTGTTCTTGGGGTTTCTCTGGAGTGCCATCAAGGAAATCAAGGCTCCTTTCATGTGTGATGTGCAACACGGAATTGCTCTGCAAGCAGGGCGGGGGAATCAGGCCTCATCTCGCGGGGAGGGGAAAGTCTCATGGTTTTTCTCGAGTTGCGGCGGGAACCTGGGGTATATTCTCGAGTTACGACCGGGATGGCCCTTCCAGCCACGTGTTTGTTCAGCGACGTCAAGACTCCTGCCTAGTTGCGAGGGACAACTCGGGATTCTCCTCGAGGCTTGGCAGGGCAATTGGGACGCCTCTCCATCTGAGGCGGGAGACCAAGTGTCCCTTTCCACGTGCCACAGGAATCCTTGGACTCCTATCAAGTTTCACGAGGAGTCAGGCATCGTCTCCTTTGGAGGAACTGATCTCCGCGTACCTCTGAAGTTTTCAAAGGATGTGAGGCCTCCGGTCGCGATGAGTTGGGGAACTAGGTCTTTCTCTGTGGTCTCCATAGGGGATTCAGACATCCTTTCGTCTTGGGAGATGCAAGACGAGCCTGCATTCAAGTCACTGCAGGGATATCCAGCCTTACTTCGCGTCAGGGCATCGCAGTGTCCATTCCACTTGAGTCCGCAAAATTATGGTCCCTCTCACATACCTAGAGCTGAGAGAAGCCTCCTCTTGAGGTGCTTGTGGTAAGGTGGTATTCCTCTGGAATCGAAGCCAGGGACTAACCTCTCATCTCGAGTTGATTTTTGGTCCACGGACCTCTTTCGTGTTGCTACAGTAACCTCAGGATCCCTCTAGCCTTGAAACAGTGTTCTTGGGGTTTCTCTGGAGTGCCATCAAGGAAATCAAGGCTCCTTTCATGTGTGATGTGCAACACGGAATTGCTCTGCATGCAGTGCAGGAGAATCGAGCCTCATCTTGCGGCGAGGGGGAAGTCTCATGGTTTTTCTCGAGTTGCGGTGGGACCCTGGGGTATATTCTCGAGTTATGACGGGGATGGCCCTTCCAGCCACGTGTTTGATCAGCGACGTCAGGACTCCTGCCTCGTTTCGAGGGACAACTCGGGATTCTCCTCGATGATTGGCAGGGCAATTGGGACGCCTCCCCAGCTGAGGCGGGAGACCAAGGGTCCCTTTCCACGTGCCACAGGAATCCTGGGACTCCTATCAAATTTCACAAGGAGTCAGGCATCGTCTCCTTTGGAGGCACTGATCTCCGCGTACCTCTGGAGTTTTCAAAGGATGTGAGGCCTCCGGTCGTGAAGAGGTGGGTAACTAGGTCTTTTTCTGTGGTCTCCACAGGGGATTCAGACATCCTTTCATCTTGGGAGATGCAAGACGAGCCTGCATTCAAGTCACTGCAGGGATATCCGGCCTTATTTCGAGTCAGGGCATCGCGGTGTCCATTCCACTTGAGGCCGCAAACTCAGGGTCCCTCTCACATACCTAGAGCTGAGAGAAGCCTCCTCTTGACGTGCTTGTGTTAAGGTGGTATTCCTCTGGAGTCGAAGCCAGGGACTAACCTCTCATCTCGAGTTGATTTTTGGTCCACGGAGCTCTTTCGTGTTGCTACATTGACCTCAGGATCCCTCTAGCCTTGAAACAGTGTTCTTGGGGTTTCTCTGGAGTGCCATCAAGGAAATCAAGGCTCCTTTCATGTGTGATGTGCAACACGGAATTGCTCTGCACGCAGGGCGGGGGAATCAGGCCTCATCTCGCGGGGAGGGGGAAGTCTCATGGTTTTTCTCGAGTTGCGGCGGGAACCTGGGGTATATTCTCGAGTTACGACGGGGATGGCCCTTCCAGCCACGTGTTTGTTCAGCGACGTCAAGACTCCTGCCTAGTTGCGAGGGACAACTCGGGATTCTCCTCGAGGCTTGGCAGGGCAATTGGGACGCCTCTCCATCTGAGGCGGGAGACCAAGTGTCCCTTTCCACGTGCCACAGGAATCCTTGGACTCCTATCAAGTTTCACTAGGAGTCAGGCATCGTCTCCTTTGGAGGAACTGATCTCCGCGTACCTCTGAAGTTTTCAAAGGATGTGAGGCCTCCGGTCGCGATGAGTTGGGGAACTAGGTCTTTCTCTGTGGTCTCCACAGGGGATTCAGACATCCTTTCGTCTTGGGAGATGCAAGACGAGCCTGCATTCAAGTCACTGCAGGGATATTCGGCCTTATCTCGCGTCAGGGCATCGCAGTGTCCATTCCACTTGAGGCCGCAAAATTAGGGTCCCTCTCACATACCTAGAGCTGAGAGAAGCCTCCTCTTGAGGTGCTTGTGGTAAAGTGGTATTCCTCTGGAGTCGAAGCCAGGGACTAACCTCTCATCTCGAGTTGATTTTTGGTCCACGGACAAATTTTGTGTTGCTACAGTAACCTCAGGATCCCTCTAGCCTTGAAACAGTGTTCTTGGGGTTTCTCTGGAGTGCCATCAAGGAAATCAAGGCTCCTTTCATGTGTGATGTGCAACACGGAATTGCTCTGCACGCAGTGCAGGGGAATCGGGCCTCATTTTGCGGCGAGGGGGAAGACTCATAGTTTTTCTCGAGTTGTGGTGGGAACCTGGGGTATATTCTCGAGTTACGACGGGGATGGCCCTTCCAACCACGTGTTTGTTCAGCCACGTCAGGACTCCTGCCTAGTTGCGAGGGATAACTCGGGATTCTCCTCGAGGCTTGGCAGGGCAATTGGGACGCCTCTCCAGCTGAGGCGGGAGACCAAGGGTCCCTTTCCACGTGCACAGGAATCCTGGGACTCCTATCAAGTTTCAGGAGGAGTCAGGCATCGTCTCCTTTGGAGGCACTGATCTCCGCGTACCTCTGGAGTTTTCAAAGGATGTGAGGCCTCCGGTCGTGATGAGGTGGGGACCTAGGTCTTTTTCTCTGGTCTCCACAGGGGATTCAGACATCCTTTCGTCTTGGGAGATGCAAGACGAGCCTGCATTCAAGTCACTGCAGGGATATCCGGCCTTATTTCGAGTCAGGGCATCGCGATGTCCATTCCACTTGAGGCCGCAAACTCAGGGTCCCTCTCACATACCTAGAGCAGAGAGAAGCCTCCTCTTTAGGTGCTTGTGGTAAGGTGGTATTCCTCTGGAGTCGAAGCCAGGGACTAACCTCTCATCTCGAGTTGATTTTTGGTCCACGGAACTGTTTCGTGTTGCTACAGGGACCTCAGGATCCCTCTAGCCTTGAAACAGTGTTCTTGGGGGTTCTCTGGAGTGCCATCAAGGAAATCAAGGCTCCTTTCATGTGTGATGTGCAACACGGAATTGCTCTGCACACAGTGCAGGGAATCGGGCCTCATCTCGCGGCGAGGGGGAAGTCTCATGGTTTTTCTCGAGTTGCGGCGGTAACCTGGGGTTTATTCTCGAGTTACGACGGGGATGGCCCTTCCACCCACGTGTTTGTACAGCGACGTCAGGACTCCTGCCTAGTTGCGAGGGACAAATCGGGATTCTCCTCGAGGCTTGGCAGGCCAATTGGGACGCCTCTCCATCTGAGGCGGGAGACCAAGGTTCCCTTTCCACGTGCCACAGGAATCCTGGGACTCCTATCAAGTTTCACGAGGAGTCAGGCATCGTCTCCTTTGGAGGCACTGATCTCCGCGTACCTCTGGGGTTTTCAAAGGTTGTGAGGCCTCCGGTCGTGATGAGGTGGGGAACTAGGTCTTTTTCTGTGGTCTCCACAGGGGATTCAGACATCCTTTCATCTTGGGAGATGCAAGACGAGCCTGCATTCAAGTCACTGCAGGGATATCCGGCCTTATTTCGAGTCAGGGCATCGCGGTGTCCATTCCACTTGAGGCCGCAAACTCAGGGTCCCTCTCACATACCTAGAGCTGAGAGAAGCCTCCTCTTGACGTGCTTGTGTTAAGGTGGTATTCCTCTGGAGTCGAATCCAGGGACTAACCTCTCATCTCGAGTTGATTTTTGGTCCACGGAGCTCTTTCGTGTTGCTACATTGACCTCAGGATCCCTCTAGCCTTCAAACAGTGTTCTTGGGGTTTCTCTGGAGTGCCATCAAGGAAATCAAGGCTCCTTTCATGTGTGATGTGCAACACGGAATTGCTCTGCAAGCAGGGCGGGGGAATCAGGCCTCATCTCGCGGGGAGGGGAAAGTCTCATGGTTTTTCTCGAGTTGCGGCGGGAACCTGGGGTATATTCTCGAGTTACGACCGGGATGGCCCTTCCAGCCACGTGTTTGTTCAGCGACGTCAAGACTCCTGCCTAGTTGCGAGGGACAACTCGGGATTCTCCTCGAGGCTTGGCAGGGCAATTGGGACGCCTCTCCATCTGAGGCGGGAGACCAAGTGTCCCTTTCCACGTGCCACAGGAATCCTTGGACTCCTATCAAGTTTCACGAGGAGTCAGGCATCGTCTCCTTTGGAGGAACTGATCTCCGCGTACCTCTGAAGTTTTCAAAGGATGTGAGGCCTCCGGTCGCGATGAGTTGGGGAACTAGGTCTTTCTCTGTGGTCTCCATAGGGGATTCAGACATCCTTTCGTCTTGGGAGATGCAAGACGAGCCTGCATTCAAGTCACTGCAGGGATATCCAGCCTTACTTCGCGTCAGGGCATCGCAGTGTCCATTCCACTTGAGTCCGCAAAATTATGGTCCCTCTCACATACCTAGAGCTGAGAGAAGCCTCCTCTTGAGGTGCTTGTGGTAAGGTGGTATTCCTCTGGAATCGAAGCCAGGGACTAACCTCTCATCTCGAGTTGATTTTTGGTCCACGGACCTCTTTCGTGTTGCTACAGTAACCTCAGGATCCCTCTAGCCTTGAAACAGTGTTCTTGGGGTTTCTCTGGAGTGCCATCAAGGAAATCAAGGCTCCTTTCATGTGTGATGTGCAACACGGAATTGCTCTGCATGCAGTGCAGGAGAATCGAGCCTCATCTTGCGGCGAGGGGGAAGTCTCATGGTTTTTCTCGAGTTGCGGTGGGACCCTGGGGTATATTCTCGAGTTATGACGGGGATGGCCCTTCCAGCCACGTGTTTGATCAGCGACGTCAGGACTCCTGCCTCGTTTCGAGGGACAACTCGGGATTCTCCTCGATGATTGGCAGGGCAATTGGGACGCCTCCCCAGCTGAGGCGGGAGACCAAGGGTCCCTTTCCACGTGCCACAGGAATCCTGGGACTCCTATCAAATTTCACAAGGAGTCAGGCATCGTCTCCTTTGGAGGCACTGATCTCCGCGTACCTCTGGAGTTTTCAAAGGATGTGAGGCCTCCGGTCGTGAAGAGGTGGGCAACTAGGTCTTTCTCTGTGGTCTCCACAGGGGATTCAGACATCCTTTCATCTTGGGAGATGCAAGACGAGCCTGCATTCAAGTCACTGCAGGGATATCCAGCCTTATTTTGAGTCAGGGCATCGCGGTGTCCATTCCACTTGAGGCCGCAAACTCACGGTCCCTCTCACATACCTAGAGCAGAGAGAAGTCTCCTCTTGAGGTGCTTGTGGTAAGGTGGTATTCCTCTGGAGTCGAAGCCAGGGACTAACCTCTCATCTCGAGTTGATTTTTGGTCCACGGAGCTTTTTCATGTTGCTACAGGGACCTCAGGATCCCTCTAGCCTTGAAACAGTGTTCTTGGGGTTTCTCTGGAGTGCCATCAAGGAAATCAAGGCTCCTTTCATGTGTTATGTGCAACACGGAATTGCTCTGCACGCAGTGCAGGGGAATCGGGCCTCATCTCGCGGCGAGGGGGAAGTCTCATGGTTTTTCTCGAGTTGCGGCGGGAACCTGGGGTATATTCTCGAGTTACGACGGGGATGGCCCTTCCACCCACGTGTTTGTTCAGAGACGTCAGGACTCCTGCCTAGTTGCGAGGGACAACTCGGGATTCTCCTCGAGGCTTTCAGGGCAATTGGGACGCCTCTCCAGCTGAGGGGGCAGACCAAGGGTCCCTATCCACGTGCCACAGGAATCCTGGGACTTCTATCAAGTTTCACGAGGAGTCAGGCATCGTCTCCTTTGGAGGCACTGATCTCCGCGTTCCTCTGGAGTTTTCAAAGAATGTGAGGCCTCCGGTCGCGATGACGTGGGGAACTAGGTCTTTCTCTGTGGTCTCCACAGGGGATTCAGACATCCTTTCATCTTGGGAGATGCAAGACGAGCCTGCATTCAAGTCACTGCAGGGATATCCGGCCTTATTTCGAGTCAGGGCATCGCGGTGTCCATTCCACTTTAGGCCGCAAACTCAGGGTCCCTCTCACATACCTAGATCTGAGAGAAGCCTCCTCTTAAGGTCGTTGTGGTAAGGTGGTAGTCCTCTGGAGTCGAAGCCAGGGACTAACCTCTCATCTCGAGTTGATTTTTGGTCCACGGAGCTCTTTCTTGTTGCTACAGTGACCTCAGGATCCATCTAGCCTTGAAACAGTGTTCTTGGGGTTTCTCTGGAGTGCCACCAAGGAAATCAAGGCTCCTTTCATGTGCGATGTGCAACACGGAATTGCTCTGCACGCAGTGCAGGGGAATCGGGCCTCATCTCGCGGCGAGGGGGAAGTCTCATGGTTTTTCTCGAGTTGCGGCGGGAACCTGGGGTATATTCTCGAGTTACGACGGGGATGGCCCTTCCACCCACGTGTTTGTTCAGCGACGTCAGGACTCCTGCCTAGTTTCGAGGGACAACTTGGGATTCCCCTCGAGGCTTGGCAGTGCAATTGGGACGCCTCTCCAGCTGAGGTGGGAGACCAAGGGTCCCTTTCCACGTGCACAGGAATCCTGGGACTCCTATCAAGTTTCACGAGGAGTCAGGCATCGTCTCCTTTGGAGGCACTGATCTCCGCGTACCTCTGGAGTTTTCAAAGGATGTGAGGCCTCCGGTCGCGATGAGGTGGGGAACTAGGTCTTTCTCTGTGGTCTCCACAGGGGATTCAGACATCCTTTCATCTTGGGAGATGCAAGACGAGCCTGCATTCAAGTCACTGCAGGGATATCCGGCCTTATTTCGAGTCAGGGCATCGCGGTGTCCATTCCACTTGAGGCCGCAAAATCAGGGTCCCTCTCAAATACCTAGAGCTGAGAGAAGCCTCCTCTTGAGGTGCTTGTGGTAAGGTGGTATTCCTCTGGAGTCGAAGCCAGGGACTAACCTCTCATCTCGAGTTGATTCTTGGTTCACGGAGCTCTTTCGTGTTGCTACAGTGACCTCAGGATCCCTCTAGCCTTGAAACAGTGTTCTTGGGGTTTCTCTGGAGTGCCATCAAGGAAATCAAGGCTCCTTTCATGTGTGATGTGCAACACGGAATTGCTCTGCACGCAGTGCAGGGGAATCGGGCCTCATCTCGCGGCGAGGGGGAAGTCTCATGGTTTTTCTCGAGTTGCGGCGGGAACCTGGGGTATATTCTCGAGTTACGACGGGGATGGCCCTTCCACACACGTGTTTGTTCAGCGACGTCAGGACTCCTGCCTCGTTTCGAGGGATAACTCGGGATTCTCCTCGAGGCTTGGCAGGGCAATTGGGACGCCTCTCCACCTGAGGCGGGAGACCAAGGGTCCCTTTCCACGTGCCACAGGAATCCTGGGACTCCTATCAAGTTTCACGAGGAGTCAGGCATCGTCTCCTTTGGAGGCACTGATCTCCGCGTACCTCTGGAGTTTTCAAAGGATAAGGCTTCCGGTCGCCATGAGGTGGGGAACTAGGTCTTTCTCTGTGGTCTCCACAGGGGATTCAGACATCCTTTCATCTTGGGAGATGCAAGACGAGCCTGCATTCAAGTCACTGCAGGGATATCCGGCCTTATTTCGAGTCAGGGCATCGCGGTGTCCATTCCACTTGAGGCCGCAAACTCAGGGTCCCTCTCACATACCTAGAGCTGAGAGAAGCCTCCTCTTGAGGTGCATGTGGTAAGGTGGTATTCCTCTGGAGTCGAAGCCAGGGACTAACCTCTCATCTCGAGTTGAATTTTGGTCCACGGAGCTCTTTCGTGTTGCTACAGTGACCTCAGGATCCCTCTAGCCTTGAAACAGTTTTCTTGGGGTTTCTCTGGAGTGCCATCAAGGAAATCAAGGCTCCTTTCATGTGTGATGTGCAACACGGAATTACTCTGCACGCAGTGCAGGGGAATCGGGCCTCATCTCGCGGTGAGGGGGAAGTCTCATGGTTTTTCTCGAGTTGCGGCGGGAACCTGGGGTATACTCTCGAGTTACGACGGGGATGGCCCTTCCAGCCACGTGTTTGTTCAGCGACGGCAGGACTCCTGCCTAGTTGCGAGGGACAACTCGGGATTCTCCTCGAGGCTTGGCAGGGCAATTGGGACGCCTCTCCAGCTGAGGCGGGAGACCAAGGGTCCCTTTCCACGTGCCACAGGAATCCTGGGACTCCTATCAAGTTTCATGAGGAGTCAGGCATCGTCTCCTTTGGAGGCACTGATCTCCGTGTACCTCTGGAGTTTTCAAAGGATGTGAGGCCTCCGGTCGCGATGAGGTGGGGAACTAGGTCTTTCTCTGTGGTCTCCACAGGGGATTCAGACATCCTTTCATCTTGGGAGATGCAAGACGAGCCTGCATTCAAGTCACTGCAGGGATATCCGGCCTTATTTCGAGTCAGGGCATCGCGGTGTCCATTCCACTTTAGGCCGCAAACTCAGGGTCCCTCTCACATACCTAGATCTGAGAGAAGCCTCCTCTTGAGGTCGTTGTGGTAAGGTGGTAGTCCTCTGGAGTCGAAGCCAGGGACTAACCTCTCATCTCGAGTTGATTTTTGGTCCACGGAGCTCTTTCGTGTTGCTACAGTGACCTCAGGATCCATCTAGCCTTGAAACAGTGTTCTTGGGGTTTCTCTGGAGTGCCACCAAGGAAATCAAGGCTCCTTTCATGTGCGATGTGCAACACGGAATTGCTCTGCACGCAGTGCAGGGGAATCGGGCCTCATCTCGCGGCGAGGGGGAAGTCTCATGGTTTTTCTCGAGTTGCGGCGGGAACCTGGGGTATATTCTCGAGTTACGACGGGGATGGCCCTTCCACCCACGTGTTTGTTCAGCGACGTCAGGACTCCTGCCTAGTTTCGAGGGACAACTTGGGATTCCCCTCGAGGCTTGGCAGTGCAATTGGGACGCCTCTCCAGCTGAGGTGGGAGACCAAGTGTCCCTTTCCAAGTGCACAGGAATCCTGGGACTCCTATCAAGTTTCACGAGGAGTCAGGCATCGTCTCCTTTGGAGGCACTGATCTCCGCGTACCTCTGGAGTTTTCAAAGGATGTGAGGCCTCCGGTCGCGATGAGGTGGGGAACTAGGTCTTTCTCTGTGGTCTCCACAGGGGATTCAGACATCCTTTCATCTTGGGAGATGCAAGACGAGCCTGCATTCAAGTCACTGCAGGGATATCCGGCCTTATTTCGAGTCAGGGCATCGCGGTGTCCATTCCACTTGAGGCCGCAAAATCAGGGTCCCTCTCAAATACCTAGAGCTGAGAGAAGCCTCCTCTTGAGGTGCTTGTGGTAAGGTGGTATTCCTCTGGAGTCGAAGCCAGGGACTAACCTCTCATCTCGAGTTGATTCTTGGTTCACGGAGCTCTTTCGTGTTGCTACAGTGACCTCAGGATCCCTCTAGCCTTGAAACAGTGTTCTTGGGGTTTCTCTGGAGTGCCATCAAGGAAATCAAGGCTCCTTTCATGTGTGATGTGCAACACGGAATTGCTCTGCACGCAGTGCAGGGGAATCGGGCCTCATCTCGCGGCGAGGGGGAAGTCTCATGGTTTTTCTCGAGTTGCGGCGGGAACCTGGGGTATATTCTCGAGTTACGACGGGGATGGCCCTTCCACCCACGTGTTTGTTCAGCGACGTCAGGACTCCTGCCTCGTTTCGAGGGATAACTCGGGATTCTCCTCGAGGCTTGGCAGGGCAATTGGGACGCCTCTCCACCTGAGGCGGGAGACCAAGGGTCCCTTTCCACGTGCCACAGGAATCCTGGGACTCCTATCAAGTTTCACGAGGAGTCAGGCATCGTCTCCTTTGGAGGCACTGATCTCCGCGTACCTCTGGAGTTTTCAAAGGATAAGGCTTCCGGTCGCCATGAGGTGGGGAACTAGGTCTTTCTCTGTGGTCTCCACAGGGGATTCAGACATCCTTTCATCTTGGGAGATGCAAGACGAGCCTGCATTCAAGTCACTGCAGGGATATCCGGCCTTATTTCGAGTCAGGGCATCGCGGTGTCCATTCCACTTGAGGCCGCAAACTCAGGGTCCCTCTCACATACCTAGAGCTGAGAGAAGCCTCCTCTTGAGGTGCATGTGGTAAGGTGGTATTCCTCTGGAGTCGAAGCCAGGGACTAACCTCTCATCTCGAGTTGAATTTTGGTCCACGGAGCTCTTTCGTGTTGCTACAGTGACCTCAGGATCCCTCTAGCCTTGAAACAGTGTTCTTGGGGTTTCTCTGGAGTGCCATCAAGGAAATCAAGGCTCCTTTCATGTGTGATGTGCAACACGGAATTGCTCTGCACGCAGTGCAGGGGAATCGGGCCTCATCTCGCGGCGAGGGGGAAGTCTCATGGTTTTTCTCGAGTTGCGGCGGGAACCTGGGGTATACTCTCGAGTTACGACGGGGATGGCCCTTCCAGCCACGTGTTTGTTCAGCGACGGCAGGACTCCTGCCTAGTTGCGAGGGACAACTCGCGATTCTCCTGGAGGCTCGGCAGGGGAATTGGGACGCCTCTCCAGCTGAGGCGGGAGACCAAGGGTCCCTTTCCACGTGCCACAGGAATCCTGGGACTCCTATCAAGTTTCATGAGGAGTCAGGCATCGTCTCCTTTGGAGGCACTGATCTCCGTGTACCTCTGGAGTTTTCAAAGGATGTGAGGCCTCCGGTCGCGATGAGGTGGGGAACTAGGTCTTTCTCTGTGGTCTCCACAGGGGATTCAGACATCCTTTCATCTTGGGAGATGCAAGACGAGCCTGCATTCAAGTCACTGCAGGGATATCCGGCCTTATTTCGAGTCAGGGCATCGCAGTGTCCATTCCACTTGAGGCCGCAAACTCAGGGTCCCTCTCACATACCTAGAGCTGAGAGAAGCCTCCTCTTGAGGTGCTTGTGGTAAGGTGGTATTCCTCTGGAGTCGAAGCCAGGGACTAACCTCTCATCTCGAGTTGATTTTTGGTCCACGGAGCTCTTTCGTGTTGCTACAGTGACCTCAGGATCCCTCTAGCCTTGAAACAGTGTTCTTGGGGTTTCTCTGGAGTGCCATCAAGGAAATCAAGGCTCCTTTCATGTGTGATGTGCAACACGGAATTGCTCTGCACTGCGTGCAGAGCAATCAGGCCTCATCTCGCGGCGAGGGGGAAGTCTCATGGTTTTTCTCGAGTTGCGGCGGGAACCTGGGGTATATTCTCGAGTTAGGACGGGGATAGCCCTTCCACCCACGTGTTTGTTCAGCGACGGAAAGACTCCTGCCTAGTTGCGAGGGACAACTCGGGATTCTCCTCGAGGCTTGGCAGGGCAATTGGGACGCCTCTCCAGCTGAGGCGGGAGACCAAGGGTCCCTTTCCACGTGCCACAGGAATCCTGGGACTCCTATCAAGTTTCACGAGGAGTCAGGCATCGTCTCCTTTGGAGGCACTGATCTCCGCGTACCTCTGGAGTTTTCAAAGGATGTGTGGCCTCCGGTCGCCATGAGGTGGGGAACTACGTCTTTCTCTGTGGTCTCCACAGGGGATTCAGACAACCTTTCATCTTGGGAGATGCAAGACGAGCCTGCATTCAAGTCACTGCAGGGATATCCGGCCTTATTTCGCGTCAGGGCATCGCAGTGTCCATTCCACTTGAGGCCGCAAAATCAGGGTCCCTCTCACATACCTAGAGCTGAGAGAAGTCTCCTCTTGACGTGCTTGTGGTAAGGTGGTAGTCCTCTGGATTCGAAGCCAGGGACTAACCTCTCATCTCGAGTTGATTTTTGGTCCACGGAGCTCTTTCGTGTTGCTACAGTGACCTCAGTTTCCCTCTAGCCTTGAAAAAGTGTTCTTGGGTTTTCTCTGGAGTGCCATCAAGGAAATCAAGACTCCTTTCATTTGTGATGTGCAACACGGAATTGCTCTGCACGCAGTGCAGGGGAATCGGGCCTCATCTCCCGGCGAGGGGGAAGTCTCATGGTTTTTCTCGAGTTGCGGCGGGAACCTGGGATATATTCTCGAGTTACAACGGGGATGGCCCTTCTACACACGTGTTTGTTCAGCGATGGCAGGACTCCTGCCTAGTAGCGAGGGACAACTCGGGATTCTCCTCGAGGCTTGGCAGGGCAATTGGGACGCCTCTCCAGCTGAGGCGGGAGACCAAGGGCCCCTTTCCACGTGCCACAGGAATCCTGGGACTCCTATCAAGTTTGACGAGGAGTCAGGCATCGTCTCCTTTGGATGCACTGATCTCCGCGTACCTCTGGAATTTTCAAAGGATGTGAGACTTCCGGTCGCGATGAGGTGGGGAACTAGGTCTTTCTCTGTGGTCTCCACAGGGGATTCAGACATGCTTTCGTCTTGGGAGGTGCAAGACGAGCCTGCATTCTAGTCACTGCTGGGATATCCGGCCGTATTTCGAGTCAGGGCATAGCGGTGTCCATTCCACTTGAGGCTGCAATCTCAGGGTCCCTCTCACATACCTAGAGCTGAGAGAAGCCTCTTCTTGAGGTGCTTGTGGTAAGGTGGTATTCCTCTGGAGTCGAAGCCAGGGACTAACCTCTCATCTCGAGTTGATTTTTGGTCCACGGAGCTCTTTCGTGTTGCTACAGTGATCTCAGGATCCCTCTAGCCTTGAAACAGTGTTCTTGGGGTTTCTCTGGAGTGCCACCAAGGAAATCAAGGCTCCTTTCATGTGTGATGTGCAACACGGAATTGCTCTGCACGCAGTGCAGGGGAATTGGGCCTCATCTCGCGGCGAGGGGGAAGTCTCATGGTTTTTCTCGAGTTGCGGCGGGAACCTGGGGTATATTCTCGAGTTACGACGGGGATGGCCCTTCCAGCCACGTGTCTGTTCAGCGTCGTCAGGACTCCTGCCTAGTTGCGAGGGACAACTCGGGATTCTCCTGGAGGCTTGGCAGGGCAATTGGGACGCCTCTCCAGCTGAGGCTGGAGACCAAGGGTCCCTTTCCACGTGCCACAGGAATCCTGGGACTCGTATCAAGTTTCACGAGGAGTCAGGCATCGTCTCCTTTGGAGGCACTGATCTCCGCCTACCTCTGGAGTTTTCAAAGGATGTGAGGCCTCCGGTCGCGATGAGGTGGGGAACTAGGTCTTTCTCTGTGGTCTCCACAGGGGATTCAGACATCCTTTCATCTTGGGAGATGCAAGACGAGCCTGCATTCAAGTCACTGCAGGGATATCCGGCCTTATTTCGAGTCAGGGCATCGCGCTGTCCATTCCACTTGAGGCCGCAAAATCAGGGTCCCTCTCACATACCTAGAGCTGAGAGAAGCCTTCTCTTGAGGTGCTTGTGGTAAGGTGATATTCCTCTGGAGTCGAAGCCAGGGAGTAACCTCTCATCTCGAGTTGATTTTTGGTCCACGGAGCTCTTTCGTGTTGCTACAGTGACCTCAGGATCCCTCTAGCCTTGAAACAGTGTTCTTGGGGTTTCTCTGGAGTGCCGTCAAGGAAATCAAGGCTCCTTTCATGTGTGATGTGCAACACGGAATTGCTCTGCACGCAGTGCAGGGGAATCGGGCCTCATCTCGCGGCGAGGGGGAAGTCTCAGATTTTTTCTCGAGTTGCGGCGGGAACCTGGGGTATATTCTCGAGTTACGACGGGGATGGCCCTTCCACCCACGTGTTTGTTCAGCGACGGCAGGACTCCTGCCTCATTTCGAGGGATAACTCGGGATTCCCCTCGAGGCTTGGCAGGGCAATTGGGACTCCTCTCCAGCTGAGGCGGGAGACCAAGGGTCCCTTTCCACGTGCCACAGGAATCCTGGGACTCGTATCAAGTTTCACGAGGAGTCAGGCATCGTCTCCTTTGGAGGCACTGATCTCCGCGTACCTCTGGAGTTTTCAAAGGATGTGAGGCCTCCGGTCGCGATGAGGTGGGGAACTAGGTCTTTCTCTGTGGTCTCCACAGGGGATTCAGACATCCTTTCATCTTGGGAGATGCAAGACGAGCCTGCATTCAAGTCACTGCAGGGATATCCGGCCTTATTTCAAGTCAGGGCATCGCGGTGTCCATTCCACTTGAGGCCGCAAACTCAGGGTCCCTCTCACATACCTAGAGCTGAGAGAAGCCTCCTCTTGAGGTGCTTGTTGTAAGGTGGTATTCCTCAGGAGTCGAAGCCAGGGACTAACCTCTCATCTCGAGTTGATTTTTGGTCCACGGAGCTCTTTCGTGTTGCTACAGTGACCTCAGGATCCCTCTAGCCTTGAAACAGTGTTCTTGGGGTTTCTCTGGAGTGCCGTCAAGGAAATCAAGGCTCCTTTCATGTGTGATGTGCAACACGGAATTGCTCTGCACTCAGTGCAGGGCAATCAGGCCTCATCTCGCGGTGAGGCGGAAGTCTCATGGTTTTTCTCGAGTTGCGGCGGGAACCTGGGGTATATTCTCGAGTTGCGACAGGGATGGCCCTTCCACACACGTGTTTCTTCAGCGACGGAAAGACTCCTGCCTAGTTGCGAGGGACAACTCGGGATTCTCCTCGAGGCTTGGCAGGGCAATTGGGACGCTTCTCCAGCTGAGGCGGGAGACCAAGGGTCCCATTCCACGTGCCACAGAAATCCTGGGATTCCTGTAAAGTTTCACGAGGAGTCAGGCATCGTCTCCTTTGGAGGAACTGATCTCCGCGTACCTCTGGAGTTTTCAAAGGATGTGAGGCCTCCGGTCGCGATGAGGTGGGGAACTAGGTCTTTCTCTGTGGTCTCCACAGGGGATTCAGACATCCTTTCGTCTTGGGAGATGCAAGACGAGCCTGCATTCAAGTCACTGCAGGGATATCCGTCCTTATTTCGAGTCAGGGCATCGCGATGTCCATTCCAATTGAGGCCGCAAATTCAGGGTCCCTCTCACATACCTAGAGCTGAGAGAAGCCTCCTCTTGAGGTGCTTGTGGTAAGGTGGTATTCCTCTGGAGTCGAAGCCAGGGACTAACCTCTCATCTCGAGTTGATTTTTGGTCGACGGAGCTCTTTCGTGTTGCTACAGTGACCTCAGGATCCCTCTAGCCTTGAAACAGTGTTCTTGGGTTTTCTCTGGAGTGCCATCAAGGAAATCAAGGCTCCTTTCATGTGTGATGTGCAACACGGAATTGCTCTGCACGCAGGGCAGGATATCAGGTCTCATTTTGCGGAGACGGGGAAGTCTCAAGGATTTTCTCCAGTTGCGGCGGGAACCTGGGGTATATTCTCGAGTTACGACGGGGATGGCCCTTCTACACACGTGTTTGTTCAGCGATGGCAGGACTCCTGCCTAGTTGCGAGGGACAACTCGGGATTCTCCTCGAGGCTTGGCAGGGCAATTGGGACGCCTCTCCAGCCGAGGCGGGAGACCAAGGGTCCCTTTCCACGTGCCACAGGAATCCTGGGGCTCCTATCAAGTTTCACGAGGAGTCAGGCATCGTCTCCTTTGGAGGCACTGATCTCCGCGTACCTCTGGAGTTTTCAAAGGATGTGAGGCCTCCGGTCGCGATGAGGTGGGGAAGTAGGTCTTTCTCTGTGGTCTCCACAGGGGATTCAGACATCCTTTCGTCTTGGGAGATGCAAGACGAGCCTGCATTCAAGTCACTGCAGGAATATCCGGCCTTATTTCGAGTCAGGGCATCGCGGTGTTCATTCCACTTGAGGCCGCAAACTCAGGGTCCCTCTCACATACCTAGAGCTGAGAGAAGTCTCCTCTTGACGTGCTTGTGGTAAGGTGGTAGTCCTCTGGAGTCGAAGCCAGGGACTAACATCTCATCTCGAGTTGATTTTTGGTCCACGGAGCTCTTTCGTGTTTCTACAGTGACCTCAGTTTCCCTCTAGCCTTGAAAAAGTGTTCTTGGGGTTTCTCTGGAGTGCCATCAAGGAAATCAAGGCTCCTTTCATGTGTGATGTGCAACACGGAATTGCTCTGCACGCAGTGCAGGGGAATCGGGCCTCATCTCCCGGCGAGAAGGAAGTCTCATGGTTTTTCTCGAGTTGCGGCGGGAACCTGGGGTATATTCTCGAGTTACAACGGGGATGGCCCTTCTACACACGTGTTTGTTCAGCGATGGCAGGACTCCTGCCTAGTTGCGAGGGACAACCCGGGATTCTCCTCGAGGCTTGGCAGGGCAATTGGGACGCCTCTCCAGCTGAGGCGGAAGACCAAGTGTCCCTTTCCACGTGCCACAGGAATCCTGGGACTCCTATCAAGTTTTACCAGGAGTCAGGCATCGTCTCCTTTGGAGGCACTGATCTCCGCGTACCTCTGGAGTTTTCAAAGGATGTGAGGCCTCCGGTCGCCATGAGGTGGGGAACTACGTCTTTCTCTGTGGTCTCCACAGGGGTTTCAGACAACCTTTCATCTTGGGAGATGCAAGACGAGCCTGCATTCAAGTCACTGCAGGGATATCCGGCCTTATTTCCAGTCAGGGCATCGCGGTGTCCATTCCACTTGAGGCCGCAAACTCAGGTTCCCTCTCACATACCTAGAGCTGAGAGAAGCCTCCTCTTGAGGTGCTTGTGGTAAGGTGGTATTACTCTGGAGTCGAAGCCAGGGACTAACCTCTCATCTCGAGTTGATTTTTGGTCCACGGAGCTCTTTCGTGTTGCAACAGTGACCTCAGGATCCCTCTAGCCTTGAAACAGTTTTCTTGGGTTTTCTCTGGAGTGCCATCAAGGAAATCAAGGCTCCTTTCATGTGTGATGTGCAACACGGAATTGCTCTGCACGCAGTGCAGGATATCAGGTCTCATTTTGCGGCGACGGGGAAGTCTCATGGATTTTCTCGAGTTGCGGCGGGAACCTGGGGTATATTCTCGAGTTACGACGGGGATGGCCCTTCTACACACGTGTTTGTTCAGCGATGGCAGTAGTCCTGCCTAGTTGCGAGGGACAACTCGGGATTCTCCTCGAGGCTTGGCAGGGCAATTGGGACGCCTCTCCAGCCGAGGCGGGAGACCAAGGGTCCCTTTCCACGTGCCACAGGAATCCTGGGACTCCTATCAAGTTTCACGAGGAGTCAGGCATCGTCTCCTTTGGAGGCACTGATCTCCACGTACCTCTGGAGTTTTCAAAGGATGTGAGGCCTCCGGTCGCCATGAGGTGGGGAACTAGGTCTTTCTCTGTGGTCTCCACAGGGGATTCAGACATCCTTCCGTCTTGGGAGATGCAAGACGAGCCTGCATTCAAGCCACTGCAGGGATATCCGTCCTTATTTCGAGTCAGGGCATCGCGATGTCCATTCCAATTGAGGCCGCAAATTCAGGGTCCCTCTCACATACCTAGAGCTGAGAGAAGCCTCCTCTTGAGGTGCTTGTGGTAAGGTGATATTCCTCTGGAGTCGAAGCCAGTGACTAACCTCTCATCTCGAGTTGATTTTTGGTCCACGGAGCTCTTTCGTGTTGCTACAGTGACCTCAGGATCCCTCTAGCCTTGAAACAGTGTTCTTGGGTTTTCTCTGGAGTGCCATCAAGGAAATCAAGGCTCCTTTCATGTGTGATGTGCAACACGGAATTGCTCTGCACGCAGGGCAGGATATCAGGTCTCATTTTGCGGCGACGGGGAAGTCTCATGGATTTTCTCCAGTTGCGGCGGGAACCTGGGGTATATTCTCGAGTTACGACGGGGATGGCCCTTCTACACACGTGTTTGTTCAGCGATGGCAGGACTCCTGCCTAGTTGCGAGGGACAACTCGGGATTCTCCTCGAGGCTTGGCAGGGCAATTGGGACGCCTCTCCAGCCGAGGCGGGAGACCAAGGGTCCCTTTCCACGTGCCACAGGAATCCTGGGGCTCCTATCAAGTTTCACGAGGAGTCAGGCATCGTCTCCTTTGGAGGCACTGATCTCCGCGTACCTCTGGAGTTTTCAAAGGATGTGAGGCCTCCGGTCGCGATGAGGTGGGGAACTAGGTCTTTCTCTGTGGTCTCCACAGGGGATTCAGACATCCTTTCGTCTTGGGAGATGCAAGACGAGCCTGCATTCAAGTCACTGCAGGAATATCCGGCCTTATTTCGAGTCAGGGCATCGCGGTGTTCATTCCACTTGAGGCCGCAAACTCAGTGTCCCTCTCACATACCTAGAGCTGAGAGAAATCTCCTCTTGACGTGCTTGTGGTAAGGTGGTAGTCCTCTGGAGTCGAAGCCAGGGACTAACATCTCATCTCGAGTTGATTTTTGGTCCACGGAGCTCTTTCGTGTTTCTACAGTGACCTCAGTTTCCCTCTAGCCTTGAAAAAGTGTTCTTGGGGTTTCTCTGGAGTGCCATCAAGGAAATCAAGGCTCCTTACATGTGTGATGTGCAACACGGAATTGCTCTGCACGCAGTGCAGGGGAATCGGGCCTCATCTCCCGGCGAGAAGGAAGTCTCATGGTTTTTCTCGAGTTGCGGCGGGAACCTGGGGTATATTCTCGAGTTACAACGGGGATGGCCCTTCTACACACGTGTTTGTTCAGCGATGGCAGGACTCCTGCCTAGTTGCGAGGGACAACCCGGGATTCTCCTCGAGGCTTGGCAGGGCAATTGGGACGCCTCTCCAGCTGAGGCGGAAGACCAAGTGTCCCTTTCCACGTGCCACAGGAATCCTGGGACTCCTATCAAGTTTCACCAGGAGTCAGGCATCGTCTCCTTTGGAGGCACTGATCTCCGCGTACCTCTGGAGTTTTCAAAGGATGTGAGGCCTCCGGTCGCCATGAGGTGGGGAACTACGTCTTTCTCTGTGGTCTCCACAGGGGATTCAGACAACCTTTCATCTTGGGAGATGCAAGACGAGCCTGCATTCAAGTCACTGCAGGGATATCCGGCCTTATTTCGAGTCAGGGCATCGCAGTGTCCATTCCACTTGAGGCCGCAAACTCAGGTTCCCTCTCACATACCTAGAGCTGAGAGAAGCCTCCTCTTGAGGTGCTTGTGGTAAGGTGGTATTACTCTGGAGTCGAAGCCAGGGACTAACCTCTCATCTCGAGTTGATTTTTGGTCCACGGAGCTCTTTCGTTTTGCAACAGTGACCTCAGGATCCCTCTAGCCTTGAAACAGTGTTCTTGGGTTTTCTCTGGAGTGCCATCAAGGAAATCAAGGCTCCTTTCATGTGTGATGTGCAACACGGAATTGCTCTGCACGCAGTGCAGGATATCAGGTCTCATTTTGCGGCGACGGGGAAGTCTCATGGATTTTCTCCAGTTGCGGCGGGAACCTGGGGTATATTCTCGAGTTACGACGGGGATGGCCCTTCTACACACGTGTTTGTTCAGCGATGGCAGTACTCCTGCCTAGTTGCGAGGGACAACTCGGGATTCTCCTCGAGGCTTGGCAGGGCAATTGGGACGCCTCTCCAGCCGAGGCGGGAGACCAAGGGTCCCTTTCCACGTGCCACAGGAATCCTGGGACTCCTATCAAGTTTCACGAGGAGTCAGGCATCGTCTCCTTTGGAGGCACTGATCTCCACGTACCTCTGGAGTTTTCAAAGGATGTGAGGCCTCCGGTCGCCATGAGGTGGGGAACTAGGTCTTTCTCTGTTGTCTCCACAGGGGATTCAGACATCCTTTCATCATGGAAGATGCAAGACGAGCCTGCATTCAAGTCACTGCAGGGATATCCGGCCTTATTTCGCGTCAAGGCATCGCAGTGTCCATTCCACTTGAGGCCGCAAAATCAGGGTCCCTCTCACATACCTAGAGCTGAGAGAAGCCTCCTCTTGAGGTGCTTGTGGTAAGGTGGTATTCCTCTGGAGTCGAAGCCAGGGACTAACCTCTCATCTCGAGTTGATTCTTGGTCCACGGAGCTCTTTCGTGTTGCTACAGTGACCTCAGTTTCCCTCTAGCCTTGAAACAGTGTTCTTGGGGTTTCTCTGGAGTGCCATCAAGGAAATCAAGGCTCCTTTCATGTGTGATGTGCAACACGGAATTGCTCTGCACGCAGTGCAGGGGAATCGGGCCTCATCTCGCGGCGAGGGGGAAGTCTCATGGTTTTTCTCGAGTTGCGGCGGGAACCTGGGGTATATTCTCGAGTTACGACGGGGATGGCCCTTCTACACACGTGTTTGTTCAGCGATGGCAGGACTCCTGCCTAGTTGCGAGGGACAACTCGGGATTCTCCTCGAGGCTTGGCAGGGCAATTGGGACGCTTCTCCAGCTGAGGCGCGAGACCAAGGGTCCCTTTCCACGTGCCACAGGAATCCTGGGACTCCTATCAAGTTTCACGAGGAGTCAGGCATCGTCTCCTTTGGAAGCACTGATCTCCGCGTACCTCTGGAGTTTTCAAAGGATGTGAGGCCTCCGGTCGCGATGAGGTGGGGAACTAGGTCTTTCTCTGTGGTCTCCACAGGGGATTCAGACATCCTTTCGTCTTGGGAGATGCAAGACGAGCCTGCATTCAAGTCACTGCAGGGATATCGTCCTTATTTTGAGTCAGGGCATCGCGGTGTCCATTCCACTTGAGGCCGCAAATTCAGGGTCCCTCTCACATAGCTAGAGCTGAGAGATGCCTCCTCTTGAGACGCTTGTGGTAAGGTGGTATTCCTCTGGAGTCGAAGCCAGGGACTAACCTCTCATCTCGAGTTGATTTTTGGTCCACGGAGCTCTTTCGTGTTGCTACAGTGACCTCAGGTTCCCTCTAGCCTTGAAAGAGTGTTCTTGGGGTTTCTCTGGAGTGCCATCAAGGAAATCAAGGCTCCTTTCATGTGTGATGTGCAACACGGAATTGCTCTGCACGCAGTGCAGGATATCAGGTCTCATTTTGCGGCGACGGGGAAGTCTCACGTATTTTCTCGAGTTGCGGTGGGAACCTGGGGTATATTCTGAGGTTATGACGGGGATGGCCCTTCAACCCACGTGTTTGTTCAGCGACGTCAGGACTCCTGCCAAGTTGCGAGGGACAACTCGGGATTCTCCTCGAGGCTTGGCAGGGCAATAGGGACGCCTCTCCAGCCGAGGCGGTAGACCAAGGGTCCCTTTCCACGTGCCACAGGAATCCTGGGATTCCTATCAAGTTTCACGAGGAGTCAGGCAACGTCTCCTTTGGAGGCACTGATCTCCGCGTACCTCTGGAGTTTTCAAAGGATGTGAGGCCTCCGGTCGCGATGAAGTGGGGAACTAGGTATTTCTCTGTGGTCTCCACAGGGGATTCAGACATCCTTTCATCTTAGGAGATGCAAGACGAGCCTGCATTCAAGTCACTGCAGGGATATCCGGCCTTATTTCCCGTCAGGGCATCGCGGTGTCCATTCTACTTGAGGCCGCAAACTCAGGGTCCCTCTCACATACCTAGAGCTGAGAGAAGCCTCCTCTTGAGGTGCTTGTGGTAAGATGGTATTCCTCTGGAGTCGAAGCCAGGGACTAACCTCTCATCTCAAGTTGATTTCTGGTCCACGGAGCTCTTTCGTGTTGCTACAGTGACCTCAGGATCCCTCTAACCTTGAAAGAGAGTTCTTGGCGTTTCTCTGGAGTGCCACCAAGGAAATCAAGGCTCCTTTCATGTGTGATGTGCCACACGGAATTGCTCTGCATGCAGTGTAGGGGAATCGGGCCTCATCTCGCGGTGAGGGGGAAGTCTCATGGTTTTTCTCAAGTTGCGGCGGGAACCTGGGGTATATTCTCGAGTTACGATGGGGATGGACCTTCCACCCACGTGTTTGTTCAGCGACGTCAGGACTCCTGCCGAGTTGCGAGGAACAACTCGGGATTCTCCTCGAGGATTGGCAGGGCAATTGGGACGCCTCTCCAGCTGAGGCGGGTGACCAAGAGTCCCTTTCCACGTGCCACAGGAATCCTGGGACTCCTATCAAGTTTCACGAGGAGTCAGGCATCGTCTCCTTTGGAGGCAGTGATCTCCGCGTACTTCTGGAGTTATCAAAGGATGTGAGGCCTCCGGTCCCGATGAGGTGGGTAACTAGGTCTTTCTCTGTTGTCTCCACAGGGGATTCAGACATCCTTTCATCTTGGGAGATGCAAGACGAGCCTGCATTCAAGTCACTGCAGGGATATCCGGCCTTATTTGGAGTCAGCACATCGCGGTGTCCATTCCACTTGAGGCCGCAAACTCAGGGTCCCTCTCACATACCTAGAGCTGAGAGAAGCCTCCTCTTGAGGTTCTTCTGGTAAGGTGGTATACCTCTGGAGTGGAAGCCAGGGACTAACCTCTCATCTCGAGTTGATTTTTGGTCCACGGAGCTCTTTTGTGTTGCTACAGAGACCTCAGGATCCCTCTAGCCTTGATACAGTGTTCTTGGGGTTTCTCTGGAGTGCCATCAAGGAAATCAAGGCTCCTTTCATGTGTGATGTGCAACATGGAATTGCTCTGCACGCAGTGCAGGGGAATCGGGCCTCATCTCGCAGCGAGGGGGAAGTCTCATGGTTTTTCTCGAGTTGCGGCGGGAACCTGGGGTATATTCACGAGTTACGACGGGATGGCCCATACACACACGTGTTTGTTCAGCGACGTGAGGACTCCTGCCTAGTTGCAAGGGACAACTCGGGATTCTCCTCGAGGCTTGGCAGGGCAATTGGGACGCCTCTCCAGCTGAGGCGGGAGACCAAGGGTCCCTTTCCATGTGCCACAGGAATCCTGGGACTCCTATCAAGTTTCATGAGGAGTCAGGCATCGTTTCCTTTGGAGGCACTGATCTCCGCGTACCTCTGGAGTTTTCAAAGGATGTGAGGCCTCAAGTCGCGATGAGGTGGGGAACTAGGTCTTTCTCTGTTGTCTCCACAGGGGATTCAGACATCCTTTCATCTTGGGAGATGCAAGACGAGCCTGCATTCCAATCACTGCAGGGATATCGTCCTTATTTTGAGTCAGGGCATCGCGGTGTCCATTCCACTTGAGGCCGCAAACTCAGGGTCCCTCTCACATAGCTAGAGCTGAGAGAAGCCTCCTCTTGAGGTGCTTGTGGTAAGGTGGTATTCCTCTAGAGTCGAAGCCAGAGACTAACTTCTCATCTCGAGTTGATTTTTAGTCCACGGAGCTCTTTCGTGTTGCTACAGTGACCTCAGGATCCCTCTAGCCTTGAAACAGTGTTCTTGGGGTTTCTCTGGAGTGCCATCAAGGAAATCAAGGCTCCTTTCATGTGTGATGTGCACCACGGAATTGCTCTGCACGCAGTGCAGGATATCAGGTCTCATTTTGCGGCGACGGGGTAGTCTCATGGATTTTCTCGAGTTGCGGTGGGAACCTGGGGTATATTCTGAGGTTATGACGGGGATAGCCCTTCCACCCACGTGTTTGTTCAGCGACGTCAGGACTTCTGCCTAGTTGCGACGGACAATTCGGGATTCTCCTCGAGGCTTGGCAGGGCAATTGGGACGCCTCTCCAGCTGAGGCGGGAGACCAAGGGTCCCTTTCCATGTGCCACAGGAATCCTGGGACTCCTATCAAGTTTTATGAGGAGTCAGGCATCGTTTCCTTTGGAGGCACTGATCTCCGGGTACCTCTGGAGTTTTCAAAGGATGTGAGGCCTCCGGTCGCGATGAGGTGGGGAACTAGGTCTTTCTCTGTGGTCTCCACAGAGGATTCAGACATCCTTTCTTCTTGGGAGATTCAAGACGAGCCTGCATTTATGTCACTGCAGGGATATCCGGACTTATTTCGAGTCAGGGCATTGCATGTCCATTCCACTTGAGGCTGCAAACTCAGGGTCCCTCTCACATACCTAAAGCTGCGAGAAGCCTCCTCTTGAGCTGCTTGTGGTTAGGTGGTATTCCTCTGGAGTCGAAGCCAGGGACTAACCTCTCATCTCAAGTTGATTTTTGGTCCACGGAGCTCTTTAGTGTTGCTACAGTGACCTCAGGATCCCTCTAGCCTTGAAACAGTGTTCTTGGGGTTTCTCTGGAGTGCCATCAAGGAAATCAAGGCTCCTTTCATGTGTGATGTGCAAGACGGAATTGCTCTGCACGCAGTGCAGGGGAATCGGGCCTCATCTCGTGGCGAGGGGGAAGTCTCAGATTTTTTTCGAGTTGCGGCGGGAACCTGGGGTATATTCTCGAGTTACGACGGGGATGGCCCTTCCAGCCACGTGTTTGTTCAGCGACGGCAGGACTCCTGCCTAGTTGCGAGGGACAACTCGGGATTCTCCTCGAGGCTTGGCAGGGCAATTGGGACGCCTCTCCAGCCGAGGCGGGAGACCAAGGGTCCCTTTCCACGTGCCACAGGAATCCTGGGGCTCCTATCAAGTTTCACGAGGAGTCAGGCATCGTCTCCTTTGGAGGCACTGATCTCCGCGTACCTCTGGAGTTTTCAAAGGATTTGAGGCCTCCGGTCGCCATGAGGTGGGGAACTACGTCTTTCTCTGTGGTCTCCACAGGGGATTCAGACAACCTTTCATCTTGGGAGATGCAAGACGAGCCTGCATTCAAGTCACTGCAGGGATATCCGGCCTTATTTCCAGTCAGGGCATCGCGGTGTCCATTCCACTTGAGGCCGCAAACTCAGGTTCCCTCTCACATACCTAGAGCTGAGAGAAGCCTCCTCTTGAGGTGCTTGTGGTAAGGTGGTATTACTCTGGAGTCGAAGCCAGGGACTAACCTCTCATCTCGAGTTGATTTTTGGTCCACGGAGCTCTTTCGTTTTGCAACAGTGACCTCAGGATCCCTCTAGCCTTGAAACAGTGTTCTTGGGTTTTCTCTGGAGTGCCATCAAGGAAATCAAGGCTCCTTTCATGTGTGATGTGCAACACGGAATTGCTCTGCACGCAGTGCAGGATATCAGGTCTCATTTTGCGGCGACGGGGAAGTCTCATGGATTTTCTCGAGTTGCGGCGGGAACCTGGGGTATATTCTCGAGTTACGACGGGGATGGCCCTTCTACACACGTGTTTGTTCAGCGATGGCAGTAGTCCTGCCTAGTTGCGAGGGACAACTCGGGATTCTCCTCGAGGCTTGGCAGGGCAATTGGGACGCCTCTCCAGCCGAGGCGGGAGACCAAGGGTCCCTTTCCACGTGCCACAGGAATCCTGGGACTCCTATCAAGTTTCACGAGGAGTCAGGCATCGTCTCCTTTGGAGGCACTGATCTCCACGTACCTCTGGAGTTTTCAAAGGATGTGAGGCCTCCGGTCGCCATGAGGTGGGGAACTAGGTCTTTCTCTGTTGTCTCCACAGGGGATTCAGACATCCTTTCATCTTGGAAGATGCAAGACGAGCCTGCATTCAAGTCACTGCAGGGATATCCGGCCTTATTTCGCGTCAAGGCATCGCAGTGTCCATTCCACTTGAGGCCGCAAACTCAGGGTCCCTCTCACATACCTAGAGCTGAGAGAAGCCTCCTCTTGAGGTGCTTGTGGTAAGGTGGTATTCCTCTAGAGTCGAAGCCAGGGACTAACCTCTCATCTCGAGTTGATTCTTGGTCCACGGAGCTCTTTCGTGTAGCTACACTGACCTCAGGATCCCTCTTGCCTTGAAACAGTGTTCTTGGGGTTTCTCTGGAGTGCCATTAAGGAAATCAAGGCTCCTTTCATGTGTGATGTGCAAGACAGAATTGCTCTGCACGCAGTGCAGGGGAATCGGGCCTCATCTCGCGGCGAGGGGGAAGTCTCATTGTTTTTCTCGAGTTGCGGCGGGAACCTGGGGTATATTCTCGAGTTACGACAGGGATGGCCCTTCCACCCATGTGTTTGTTCAGCGACGTCAGGACTTCTGCCTAGTTGCGAGGGACAACTCGGGATTCTCCTCGAGGCTTGCCAGGGCAATTGGGACGCCTCTCCAGCTGAGGCGGGAGACCAAGGGTCCCTTTCCACGTGTCACAGGAATCCTGGGACTCCTATCAAGTTTCACGAGGAGTCAGGCATCGTCTCCTTTGGAGGCACTGATCTCCGCGTACCTCTGGAGTTTTCAAAGGATGTGAGGCCTCCGGTCGCGATGAGGTGGGGAACTAGGTCTTTCTCTGTGGTCTCCACAGGGGATTCAGACATCCTTCCGTCTTGGGAGATGCAAGACGAGCCTGCATTCAAGCCACTGCAGGGATATCCGGCCTTATTTCGCGTCAGGGCATCCCAGTGTCCATTCCACTTGAGGCCGCAAACTCAGGGTCCCTCTCACATACCTAGAGCTGAGAGAAGCCTCCTCTTGAGGTGCTTGTGGTAAGGTGGTATTCCTCTGGAGTCGAAGCCAGGGACTAACCTCTCATCTCGAGTTGATTCTTGGTCCACGGAGCTCTTTCGTGTTGCTACAGTGACCTCAGTTTCCCTCTAGCCTTGAAACAGTGTTCTTGGGGTTTCTCTGGAGTGCCATCAAGGAAATCAAGGCTCCTTTCATGTGTGTTGTGCAACACGGAATTGCTCTGCACGCAGTGCAGGGGAATCGGGCCTCATCTCGCGGCGAGGGGGAAGTCTCATGGTTTTTCTCGAGTTGCGGCGGGAACCTGGGGTATATTCTCGAGTTACAACGGGGATGGCCCTTCTACACACGTGTTTGTTCAGCGATGGCAGGACTCCTGCCTAGTTGCGAGGGACAACTCGGGATTCTCCTCGAGGCTTGGCAGGGCAATTGGGACGCCTCTCCAGCTGAGGCGGAAGACCAAGTGTCCCTTTCCACGTGCCACAGGAATCCTGGGACTCCTATCAAGTTTCACGAGGAGTCAGGCATCGTCTCCTTTGGAGGCACTGATCTCCGCGTACCTCTGGAGTTTTCAAAGGATGTGAGGCCTCCGGTCGCGATGAGGTGGGGAACTAGGTCTTTCTCTGTGGTCTCCACAGGGGATTCAGACATCCTTTCGTCTTGGGAGATGCAAGACGAGCCTGCATTCAAGTCACTGCAGGGATATCGTCCTTATTTTGAGTCAGGGCATCGCGGTGTCCATTCCACTTGAGGCCGCAAATTCAGGGTCCCTCTCACATAGCTAGAGCTGAGAGATGCCTCCTCTTGAGACGCTTGTGGTAAGGTGGTATTCCTCTGGAGTCGAAGCCAGGGACTAACCTCTCATCTCGAGTTGATTTTTGGTCCACGGAGCTCTTTCGTGTTGCTACAGTGACCTCAGGTTCCCTCTAGCCTTGAAAGAGTGTTCTTGGGGTTTCTCTGGAGTGCCATCAAGGAAATCAAGGCTCCTTTCATGTGTGATGTGCAACACGGAATTGCTCTGCACGCAGTGCAGGATATCAGGTCTTATTTTGCGGCGACGGGGAAGTCTCACGTATTTTCTCGAGTTGCGGTGGGAACCTGGGGTATATTCTGAGGTTATGACGGGGATGGCCCTTCCACCCACGTGTTTGTTCAGCGACGTCAGGACTCCTGCCTAGTTGCGAGGGACAACTCGGGATTCTCCTCGAGGCTTGGCAAGGCAATAGGGACGCCTCTCCAGCCGAGGCGGTAGACCAAGGGTCCCTTTCCACGTGCCACAGGAATCCTGGGATTCCTATCAAGTTTCACGAGGAGTCAGGCAACGTCTCCTTTGGAGGCACTGATCTCCGCGTACCTCTGGAGTTTTCAAAGGATGTGAGGCCTCCGGTCGCGATGAAGTGGGGAACTAGGTATTTCTCTGTGGTCTCCACAGGGGATTCAGACATCCTTTCATCTTAGGAGATGCAAGACGAGCCTGCATTCAAGTCACTGCAGGGATATCCGGCCTTATTTCGCGTCAGGGCATCGCGGTGTCCATTCTACTTGAGGCCACAAACTCAGGGTCCCTCTCACATACCTAGAGCTGAGAGAAGCCTCCACTTGAGGTGCTTGTGGTAAGATGGTATTCCTCTGGAGTCGAAGCCAGGGACTAACCTCTCATCTCAAGTTGATTTCTGGTCCACGGAGCTCTTTCGTGTTGCTACAGTGACCTCAGGATCCCTCTAACCTTGAAAGAGAGTTCTTGGCGTTTCTCTGGAGTGCCACCAAGGAAATCAAGGCTCCTTTCATGTGTGATGTGCCACACGGAATTGCTCTGCATGCAGTGTAGGGGAATCGGGCCTCATCTCGCGGTGAGGGGGAAGTCTCATGGTTTTTCTCAAGTTGCGGCGAGAACCTGGGGTATATTCTCGAGTTACGATGGGGATGGACCTTCCACCAACGTGTTTGTTCAGCGACGTCAGGACTCCTGCCGAGTTGCGAGGAACAACTCGGGATTCTCCTCGAGGATTGGCAGGGCAATTGGGACGCCTCTCCAGCTGAGGCGGGTGACCAAGAGTCCCTTTCCACGTGCCACAGGAATCCTGGGACTCCTATCAAGTTTCAGAGGAGTCAGGCATCGTCTCCTTTGGAGGCAGTGATCTCCGCGTACTTCTGGAGTTATCAAAGGATGTGAGGCCTCCGGTCCCGATGAGGTGGGGAACTAGGTCTTTCTCTGTTGTCTCCACAGGGGATTCAGACATCCTTTCATCTTGGGAGATGCAAGACGAGCCTGCATTCAAGTCACTGCAGGGATATCCGGCCTTATTTGGAGTCAGCGCATCGCGGTGTCCATTCCACTTGAGGCCGCAAACTCAGGGTCCCTCTCACATACCTAGAGCTGAGAGAAGCCTCCTTTTGAGGTGCTTCTGGTAAGGTGGTATACCTCTGGAGTGGAAGCCAGGGACTAACCTCTCATCTCGAGTTGATTTTTGGTCCACGGAGCTCTTTTGTGTTGCTACAGAGACCTCAGGATCCCTCTAGCCTTGATACAGTGTTCTTGGGGTTTCTCTGGAGTGCCATCAAGGAAATCAAGGCTCCTTTCATGTGTGATGTGCAACATGGAATTGCTCTGCACGCAGTGCAGGGGAATCGGGCCTCATCTCGCAGTGAGGGGGAAGTCTCATGGTTTTTCTCGAGTTGCGGCGGGAACCTGGGGTATATTCACGAGTTACGACGGGATGGCCCATACACACACGTGTTTGTTCAGCGACGTGAGGACTCCTGCCTAGTTGCAAGGGACAACTCGGGATTCTCCTCGAGGCTTGGCAGGGCAATTGGGACGCCTCTCCAGCTGAGGCGGGAGACCAAGGGTCCCTTTCCATGTGCCACAGGAATCCTGGGACTCCTATCAAGTTTCATGAGGAGTCAGGCATCGTTTCCTTTGGAGGCACTGATCTCCGCGTACCTCTGGAGTTTTCAAAGGATGTGAGGCCTCAAGTCGCGATGAGGTGGGGAACTAGGTCTTTCTCTGTGGTCTCCACAGGGGATTCAGACATCCTTTCATCTTGGGAGATGCAAGACGAGCCTGCATTCCAATCACTGCAGGGATATCGTCCTTATTTTGAGTCAGGGCATCGCGGTGTCCATTCCACTTGAGGCCGCAAACTCAGGGTCCCTCTCACATAGCTAGAGCTGAGAGAAGCCTCCTCTTGAGGTGCTTGTGGTAAGGTGGTATTCCTCTAGAGTCGAAGCCAGAGACTAACTTCTCATCTCGAGTTGATTTTTAGTCCACGGAGCTCTTTCGTGTTGCTACAGTGACCTCAGGATCCCTCTAGCCTTGAAACAGTGTTCTTGGGGTTTCTCTGGAGTGCCATCAAAGAAATCAAGGCTCCTTTCATGTGTGATGTGCAACACGGAATTGCTCTGCACGCAGTGCAGGATATCAGGCCTCATTTTGCGGCGACAGGAAGTCTCATGGATTTTCTCGAGTTGCGGCGGAAACCTGGGGTATATTCTCGAGTTACGACGGGGATGGCCCTTCCACACACGTGTTTGTTCAGCGACGGCAGGACTCCTGCCTAGTTGCGAGGGACAACTCGGGATTCTTCTCGAGGCTTGGCAGGGCAATTGGGACGCTTCTCCACCTGAGGCGGGAGACCAAGGGTCCCTTTCCACGTGCCACAGGAATCCTGGGACTCCTATCAAGTTTCACGAGGAGTCAGGCATCGTCTCCTTTGGAGGCACTGATCTCCGCGTACCTCTGGAGTTTTCAAAGGATGTGAGGCCTCCGGTCGCGATGAGGTGGGGAACTAGGTCTTTCTCTGTGGTCTCCACAGGGGATTCAGACATCCTTTCGTCTTGGGAGATGGAAGACGAGCCTGCATTCAAGTCACTGCAGGGATATCCGGTCTTATTTCGAGTCCGGGCATCGCAGTGTCCATTCCACTTGAGGCCGCAAGCTCAGGGTCCCTCTCACATACCTAGAGCTGAGAGAAGCCTCCTCTTGAGGTGCTTGTGGTAAGGTGGTATTCCTCTGGAGTCGAAGCCAGGGACTAACCTCTCATCTCAAGTTGATTTCTGGTCCACGGAGCTCTTTCGTGTTGCTACAGTGACCTCAGGATCCCTATAGCCTGAAACAGTGTTCTTGCAGTTTCTCTAGAGTGCCATCAAGAAAATCAAGGCTCCTTTCATGTGTGATGTGCAACACGGAATTGCTCTGCACGCAGTGAAGGATATCAGGCCTCATTTTGGGGCGACAGGGTAGTCTCATGGATTTTCTCGAGTTGCGGTGGGAACCTGGGGTATATTCTGAGGTTATGACGGGGATGGTCCTTCCACCCACGTGTTTGTTCAGCGACGTAAGGACTCCTGCCTAGTTGCGAGGGACAACTCGGGATTCTCCTCGAGGCTTGGCAGGGCAATTGGGACGCCTCTCCAGCTGAGGCGGGAGACCAAGGGTCCCTTTCCACGTGCCACAGGAATCCTGGGACTCCTATCAAGTTTCACGAGGAGTCAGTCATCGTCTCCTTTGAAGGCACTGATCTCCCCGTACCTCTGGAGTTTTCAAAGGATGTGAGGCCTCAAGTCGCGATGAGGTGGGGAACTAGGTCTTTCTCTGTGGTCTCCACAGGGGATTCAGACATCCTTTCGTCTTGGGAGATGCAAGACGAGCCTGCATTCAAGTCACTGCAGGGATATCCGGCCTTATTTCGCGTCAGGGCATCGGGGTGTCCATTCCACTTTAGGCCGCAAACTCAGGTTCCCTCTCACATACCTAGAGCTGAGAGAAGCCTCCTCTTGAGGTGCTTGTGGTAAGGTGGTATTCCTCTGGAGTCGAAGCCAGGGACTAACCTCTCATCTCGAGTTGATTTCTGGGCCACGGAGCTCTTTCGTGTTGCTACAGTGACCTCAGGATCCCTCTAGCCTTGAAACAGTGTTCTTGGGGTTTCTCTGGAGTGCTATCAAGGAAATCAAGGCTCCATTCATGTGTGATGTGCAACACGGAATTGCTCTGCACGCAGTGCAGGGGAATCGGGCCTCATCTCGGGGCGAGGGGGAAGTCTCATGGTTTTTCTCGAGTTGCGGCGGGAACCTGGGGTATATTCTCGAGTTACGACGGGGATGGCCCTTCCACCCACGTGTTTGTTCAGCGACGTCAGGACTCCTGCCTAGTTGCGAGGGACAACTCGGGATTCTCCTCGAGGCTTGGCAGGGCAATTGGGACGCCTCTCCAGCTGAGGCGGGAGACCAAGGGTCCCTTTCCACGTGCCACAGGAATCCTGGGACTCCTATCAAGTTTCACGAGGAGTCAGGCATCGTCTCCTTTGGAGGCACTGATCTCCGCGTACCTCTGGAGTTTTCAAAGGATGTGAGGCCTCCGGTCGCGATGATGTGGGGAACTAGGTCTTTTTCTGTGGTCTCCACAGGGGATTCAGACATCCTTTCGTCTTGGGAGATGCACGACGAGCCTGCATTCAAGTCACTGCAGGGATATCCGGCCTTATTTCGAGTCAGGGCATCGCGGTGTCCATTCCACTTGAGGCCGCTAACTCAGGGTCCCTCTCACATACCTAAAGCTGAGAGAAGCCTCCTCTTGAGGTGCTTGTGGTAATGTGGTATTCCTCTGGAGTCGAAGCCAGGGACTAACCTCTCATCTCGAGGTGATTGTTGGTCCACGGAGCTCTTTCGTGTTGCTACAGTGACCTGAGGATCCTGCTAGCCTTGAAACAGTGTTCTTGGTGTTTCTCTGGAGTGCCATCAAGGAAATCAAGGCTCCTTTCATGTGTGATGTGCAACACAGAATTGCTCTGCACGCAGTGCAGGGGAATCGGGCCTCATCTCGCGGCGAGGGGGAAGTCTCATGGTTTTTCTTGAGTTGCGGCGGGAGCCTGGGGTATATTCTCGAGTTACAACGGGGATGGCCCTTCTACACACGTGTTTGTTCAGCGATGGCAGGACTCCTGCCTAGTTGCGAGGGACAACTCGGGATTCTCCTCGAGGCTTGGCAGGGCAATTGGGACGCCTCTCCAGCTGAGGCGGAAGACCAAGTGTCCCTTTCCACGTGCCACAGGAATCCTGGGACTCCTATCAAGTTTCACGAGGAGTCAGGCATCGTCTCCTTTGGAGGCACTGATCTCCGCGTACCTCTGGAGTTTTCAAAGGATGTGAGGCCTCCGGTCGCGATGAGGTGGGGAACTAGGTCTTTCTCTGTGGTCTCCACAGGGGATTCAGACATCCTTTCGTCTTGGGAGATGCAAGACGAGCCTGCATTCAAGTCACTGCAGGGATATCGTCCTTATTTTGAGTCAGGGCATCGCGGTGTCCATTCCACTTGAGGCCGCAAATTCAGGGTCCCTCTCACATAGCTAGAGCTGAGAGATGCCTCCTCTTGAGACGCTTGTGGTAAGGTGGTATTCCTCTGGAGTCGAAGCCAGGGACTAACCTCTCATCTCGAGTTGATTTTTGGTCCACGGAGCTCTTTCGTGTTGCTACAGTGACCTCAGGTTCCCTCTAGCCTTGAAAGAGTGTTCTTGGGGTTTCTCTGGAGTGCCATCAAGGAAATCAAGGCTCCTTTCATGTGTGATGTGCAACACGGAATTGCTCTGCACGCAGTGCAGGATATCAGGTCTTATTTTGCGGCGACGGGGAAGTCTCACGTATTTTCTCGAGTTGCGGTGGGAACCTGGGGTATATTCTGAGGTTATGACGGGGATGGCCCTTCCACCCACGTGTTTGTTCAGCGACGTCAGGACTCCTGCCTAGTTGCGAGGGACAACTCGGGATTCTCCTCGAGGCTTGGCAAGGCAATAGGGACGCCTCTCCAGCCGAGGCGGTAGACCAAGGGTCCCTTTCCACGTGCCACAGGAATCCTGGGATTCCTATCAAGTTTCACGAGGAGTCAGGCAACGTCTCCTTTGGAGGCACTGATCTCCGCGTACCTCTGGAGTTTTCAAAGGATGTGAGGCCTCCGGTCGCGATGAAGTGGGGAACTAGGTATTTCTCTGTGGTCTCCACAGGGGATTCAGACATCCTTTCATCTTAGGAGATGCAAGACGAGCCTGCATTCAAGTCACTGCAGGGATATCCGGCCTTATTTCGCGTCAGGGCATCGCGGTGTCCATTCTACTTGAGGCCGCAAACTCAGGGTCCCTCTCACATACCTAGAGCTGAGAGAAGCCTCCACTTGAGGTGCTTGTGGTAAGATGGTATTCCTCTGGAGTCGAAGCCAGGGACTAACCTCTCATCTCAAGTTGATTTCTGGTCCACGGAGCTCTTTCGTGTTGCTACAGTGACCTCAGGATCCCTCTAACCTTGAAAGAGAGTTCTTGGCGTTTCTCTGGAGTGCCACCAAGGAAATCAAGGCTCCTTTCATGTGTGATGTGCCACACGGAATTGCTCTGCATGCAGTGTAGGGGAATCGGGCCTCATCTCGCGGTGAGGGGGAAGTCTCATGGTTTTTCTCAAGTTGCGGCGAGAACCTGGGGTATATTCTCGAGTTACGATGGGGATGGACCTTCCACCCACGTGTTTGTTCAGCGACGTCAGGACTCCTGCCGAGTTGCGAGGAACAACTCGGGATTCTCCTCGAGGATTGGCAGGGCAATTGGGACGCCTCTCCAGCTGAGGCGGGTGACCAAGAGTCCCTTTCCACGTGCCACAGGAATCCTGGGACTCCTATCAAGTTTCAGAGGAGTCAGGCATCGTCTCCTTTGGAGGCAGTGATCTCCGCGTACTTCTGGAGTTATCAAAGGATGTGAGGCCTCCGGTCCCGATGAGGTGGGGAACTAGGTCTTTCTCTGTTGTCTCCACAGGGGATTCAGACATCCTTTCATCTTGGGAGATGCAAGACGAGCCTGCATTCAAGTCACTGCAGGGATATCCGGCCTTATTTGGAGTCAGCGCATCGCGGTGTCCATTCCACTTGAGGCCGCAAACTCAGGGTCCCTCTCACATACCTAGAGCTGAGAGAAGCCTCCTCTTGAGGTGCTTCTGGTAAGGTGGTATACCTCTGGAGTGGAAGCCAGGGACTAACCTCTCATCTCGAGTTGATTTTTGGTCCACGGAGCTCTTTTGTGTTGCTACAGAGACCTCAGGATCCCTCTAGCCTTGATACAGTGTTCTTGGGGTTTCTCTGGAGTGCCATCAAGGAAATCAAGGCTCCTTTCATGTGTGATGTGCAACATGGAATTGCTCTGCACGCAGTGCAGGGGAATCGGGCCTCATCTCGCAGCGAGGGGGAAGTCTCATGGTTTTTCTCGAGTTGCGGCGGGAACCTGGGGTATATTCACGAGTTACGACGGGATGGCCCATACACACACGTGTTTGTTCAGCGACGTGAGGACTCCTGCCTAGTTGCAAGGGACAACTCGGGATTCTCCTCGAGGCTTGGCAGGGCAATTGGGACGCCTCTCCAGCTGAGGCGGGAGACCAAGGGTCCCTTTCCATGTGCCACAGGAATCCTGGGACTCCTATCAAGTTTCATGAGGAGTCAGGCATCGTTTCCTTTGGAGGCACTGATCTCCGCGTACCTCTGGAGTTTTCAAAGGATGTGAGGCCTCAAGTCGCGATGAGGTGGGGAACTAGGTCTTTCTCTGTGGTCTCCACAGGGGATTCAGACATCCTTTCATCTTGGGAGATGCAAGACGAGCCTGCATTCCAATCACTGCAGGGATATCGTCCTTATTTTGAGTCAGGGCATCGCGGTGTCCATTCCACTTGAGGCCGCAAACTCAGGGTCCCTCTCACATAGCTAGAGCTGAGAGAAGCCTCCTCTTGAGGTGCTTGTGGTAAGGTGGTATTCCTCTAGAGTCGAAGCCAGAGACTAACTTCTCATCTCGAGTTGATTTTTAGTCCACGGAGCTCTTTCGTGTTGCTACAGTGACCTCAGGATCCCTCTAGCCTTGAAACAGTGTTCTTGGGGTTTCTCTGGAGTGCCATCAAGGAAATCAAGGCTCCTTTCATGTGTGATGTGCACCACGGAATTGCTCTGCACGCAGTGCAGGATATCAGGTCTCATTTTGCGGCGACGGGGTAGTCTCATGGATTTTCTCGAGTTGCGGTGGGAACCTGGGGTATATTCTGAGGTTATGACGGGGATAGCCCTTCCACCCACGTGTTTGTTCAGCGACGTCAGGACTTCTGCCTAGTTGCGACGGACAATTCGGGATTCTCCTCGAGGCTTGGCAGGGCAATTGGGACGCCTCTCCAGCTGAGGCGGGAGACCAAGGGTCCCTTTCCATGTGCCACAGGAATCCTGGGACTCCTATCAAGTTTTATGAGGAGTCAGGCATCGTTTCCTTTGGAGGCACTGATCTCCGGGTACCTCTGGAGTTTTCAAAGGATGTGAGGCCTCCGGTCGCGATGAGGTGGGGAACTAGGTCTTTCTCTGTGGTCTCCACAGAGGATTCAGACATCCTTTCTTCTTGGGAGATGCAAGACGAGCCTGCATTTATGTCACTGCAGGGATATCCGGACTTATTTCGAGTCAGGGCATTGCATGTCCATTCCACTTGAGGCTGCAAACTCAGGGTCCCTCTCACATACCTAAAGCTGCGAGAAGCCTCCTCTTGAGCTGCTTGTGGTTAGGTGGTATTCCTCTGGAGTCGAAGCCAGGGACTAACCTCTCATCTCAAGTTGATTTTTGGTCCACGGAGCTCTTTAGTGTTGCTACAGTGACCTCAGGATCCCTCTAGCCTTGAAACAGTGTTCTTGGGGTTTCTCTGGAGTGCCATCAAGGAAATCAAGGCTCCTTTCATGTGTGATGTGCAAGACGGAATTGCTCTGCACGCAGTGCAGGGGAATCGGGCCTCATCTCGTGGCGAGGGGGAAGTCTCAGATTTTTTTCGAGTTGCGGCGGGAACCTGGGGTATATTCTCGAGTTACGACGGGGATGGCCCTTCCAGCCACGTGTTTGTTCAGCGACGGCAGGACTCCTGCCTAGTTGCGAGGGACAACTCGGGATTCTCCTCGAGGCTTGGCAGGGCAATTGGGACGCCTCTCCAGCTGAGGTGGGAGACCAAGGGTCCCTTTCCACGTGCCACAGGAATCCTGGGACTCCTATCAAGTTTCACGAGGAGTCAGGCATCGTCTCCTTTGGAGGCACTGATCTCCACGTACCTCTGGAATTTTCAAAGGAAGTGAGGCCTCCGGTCGCGATGAGGTGGGGAACTAGGTCTTTCTCTGAGGTCTCCACAGGGGATTCAGACATCCTTTCGTCTTGGGAGATGCAAGACGAGCCTGCATTCAAGTCACTGCAGGGATATCCGGCCTTATTTCGAGTCAGGGCATCGCGCTGTCCATTCCACTTGAGGTCGCAAAGTCAGCACATAGCTAGAGCTGAGAGAAGCCTCCTCTTGAGCTGCTTGTGGTAAGGTGGTATTCCTCTGGAGTCGAAGCCAGGGACTAACCTCTCATCTCGAGTTGATTGTTGGTCCACGGAGCTCTTTCGTGTTGCTACAGTGACCTCAGGAACCCGCTGGCCTTGAAACAGTGTTCTTGGGGTTTCTCTGGAGTCCCATCAAAGAAATCAAGGCTCCTTTCATGTGTGATGTGCAACACGGAATTGCTCTGCACGCAGTGCAGGATATCAGGCCTCATTTTGCGGCGACAGGAAGTCTCATGGATTTTCTCGAGTTGCGGCGGAAACCTGGGGTATATTCTCGAGTTACGACGGGGATGGCCCTTCCACACACGTGTTTGTTCAGCGACGGCAGGACTCCTGCCTAGTTGCGAGGGACAACTCGGGATTCTTCTCGAGGCTTGGCAGGGCAATTGGGACGCTTCTCCACCTGAGGCGGGAGACCAAGGGTCCCTTTCCACGTGCCACAGGAATCCTGGGACTCCTATCAAGTTTCACGAGGAGTCAGGCATCGTCTCCTTTGGAGGCACTGATCTCCGCGTACCTCTGGAGTTTTCAAAGGATGTGAGGCCTCCGGTCGCGATGAGGTGGGGAACTAGGTCTTTCTCTGTGGTCTCCACAGGGGATTCAGACATCCTTTCGTCTTGGGAGATGGAAGACGAGCCTGCATTCAAGTCACTGCAGGGATATCCGGTCTTATTTCGAGTCCGGGCATCGCAGTGTCCATTCCACTTGAGGCCGCAAGCTCAGGGTCCCTCTCACATACCTAGAGCTGAGAGAAGCCTCCTCTTGAGGTGCTTGTGGTAAGGTGGTATTCCTCTGGAGTCGAAGCCAGGGACTAACCTCTCATCTCAAGTTGATTTCTGGTCCACAGAGCTCTTTCGTGTTGCTACAGTGACCTCAGGATCCCTATAGCCTGAAACAGTGTTCTTGCAGTTTCTCTAGAGTGCCATCAAGAAAATCAAGGCTCCTTTCATGTGTGATGTGCAACACGGAATTGCTCTGCACGCAGTGAAGGATATCAGGCCTCATTTTGGGGCGACAGGGTAGTCTCATGGATTTTCTCGAGTTGCGGTGGGAACCTGGGGTATATTCTGAAGTTATGACGGGGATGGTCCTTCCACCCACGTGTTTGTTCAGCGACGTAAGGACTCCTGCCTAGTTGCGAGGGACAACTCGGGATTCTCCTCGAGGCTTGGCAGGGCAATTGGGACGCCTCTCCAGCTGAGGCGGGAGACCAAGGGTCCCTTTCCACGTGCCACAGGAATCCTGGGACTCCTATCAAGTTTCACGAGGAGTCAGTCATCGTCTCCTTTGAAGGCACTGATCTCCCCGTACCTCTGGAGTTTTCAAAGGATGTGAGGCCTCAAGTCGCGATGAGGTGGGGAACTAGGTCTTTCTCTGTGGTCTCCACAGGGGATTCAGACATCCTTTCGTCTTGGGAGATGCAAGACGAGCCTGCATTCAAGTCACTGCAGGGATATCCGGCCTTATTTCGCGTCAGGGCATCGCGGTGTCCATTCCACTTGAGGCCGCAAACTCAGGTTCCCTCTCACATACCTAGAGCTGAGAGAAGCCTCCTCTTGAGGTGCTTGTGGTAAGGTGGTATTCCTCTGGAGTCGAAGCCAGGGACTAACCTCTCATCTCGAGTTGATTTCTGGGCCACGGAGCTCTTTCGTGTTGCTACAGTGACCTCAGGATCCCTCTAGCCTTGAAACAGTGTTCTTGGGGTTTCTCTGGAGTGCTATCAAGGAAATCAAGGCTCCATTCATGTGTGATGTGCAACACGGAATTGCTCTGCACGCAGTGCAGGGGAATCGGGCCTCATCTCGGGGCGAGGGGGAAGTCTCATGGTTTTTCTCGAGTTGCGGCGGGAACCTGGGGTATATTCTCGAGTTACGACGGGGATGGCCCTTCCACCCACGTGTTTGTTCAGCGACGTCAGGACTCCTGCCTAGTTGCGAGGGACAACTCGGGATTCTCCTCGAGGCTTGGCAGGGCAATTTGGACGCCTCTCCAGCTGAGGCGGGAGACCAAGGGTCCCTTTCCACGTGCCACAGGAATCCTGGGACTCCTATCAAGTTTCACGAGGAGTCAGGCATCGTCTCCTTTGGAGGCACTGATCTCCGCGTACCTCTGGAATTTTCAAAGGATGTGAGGCCTCCGGTCGCGATGATGTGGGGAACTAGGTCTTTTTCTGTGGTCTCCACAGGGGATTCAGACATCCTTTCGTCTTGGGAGATGCACGACGAGCCTGCATTCAAGTCACTGCAGGGATATCCGGCCTTATTTCGAGTCAGGGCATCGCGGTGTCCATTCCACTTGAGGCCGCAAACTCAGGGTCCCTCTCACATACCTAAAGCTGAGAGAAGCCTCCTCTTGAGGTGCTTGTGGTAATGTGGTATTCCTCTGGAGTCGAAGCCAGGGACTAACCTCTCATCTCGAGGTGATTGTTGGTCCACGGAGCTCTTTCGTGTTGCTACAGTGACCTGAGGATCCTGCTAGCCTTGAAACAGTGTTCTTGGTGTTTCTCTGGAGTGCCATCAAGGAAATCAAGGCTCCTTTCATGTGTGATGTGCAACACAGAATTGCTCTGCACGCAGTGCAGGGGAATCGGGCCTCATCTCGCGGCGAGGGGGAAGTCTCATGGTTTTTCTTGAGTTGCGGCGGGAACCTGGGGTATATTCTCGAGTTACGACGAGGATGGCCCTTCCACCCACGTGTTTGTTCAGCATCGTCAGAACTCCTGCCTAGTTGCGAGGGACAACTCAGGATTCTCCTCGAGGCTTGGCAGGGCAATTGGGACGCCTCTCCAGCTGAGGCGGGAAACAAAGGGTGCCTTTCCACGTGCCACAGGAATCCTGGGACTCCTATCAAGTTTCACGAGGAGTCAGGCATCGTCTCCTTTGGATTCACTGATCTCCGCGTACCTCTGGAGTTTTCAAAGGATATGAGGCCTCCGGTCGCGATGAAGTGGGGAACTAGGTCTTTCTCTGTGGTCTACACAGGTGATTCAAACATCCTTTCTTCTTGGGAGATGCAAGACGAGCCTGCATTCAAGTCACTGCAGGGATATCCGGCCTTATTTCGAGTCAGGGCCTCGCGGTGTCCATTCCACTTTAGACCGCAAACTCAGGGTCCCTCTAACATACCTAGAGCTGAGAGAAGCCTCTTCTTGAAGTGCTTGTGGTAAGGTGGTATTCCTCTGGAGTCGAAGCCAGGGACTAACCTCTCATCTCGATTTGATTTGTGGTCCACGGAGCTCTTTCCTGTTGCTACAGTGACCTCAGGATCCCTCTAGCCTTGAAACAGTGTTCTTGGGGTTTCTCTGGAGTGCCACCAAGGAAATCAAGGCTCCTTTCATGTGTGATGTGCAACACGGAATTGCTCTGCACACAGTGCAGGGGAATCAGGCCTCATCTCGCGGCGAGGGGGAAGTCTCATGGTTTTCCTCGAGTTGCGGCGGGAACCTGGGGTATATTCTCGAGTTTTGTCGGGGATGGCCCTTCCACCCACGTGTTGGTTCAGCGACGTCAGGACTCCTACCTAGTTGCGAGGGCAACTCGGGATTCTCCTCGAGGCTTGGCAGGGCAATTGGGACGCCTCTCCAGCTGAGGCGGGAGACCAAGGGTCCCTTTCCACGTGCCACAGGAATACTGGGACTCCTATCAAGTTTCACGAGGAGTCAGGCATCGTCTCCTTTGGAGGCACTGATCTCCGCGTACCTCTGGAGTTTTCAAAGGATGTGAGGCCTCCGGTCGCGATGAGGTGGGGAACTAGGTCTTTCTCTATGGTCTCCACAGGGGATTCAGTCATCCTTTCGTCTTGGGAGATGCAAGACGAGCCTGCATTCAAGTCACTGCAGGGATATCCAGCCTTATTTCGAGTCAGGGCATCGCGGTGTCCATTCCACTTGAGGCTGCAAACTCAGGGTCCCTCTCACAACCTAGAGCTGATAGAAGCCTCCTCTTGAGGTGCTTGTGGTTAGGTGGTATTCCTCTGGAGTCGAAGCCAGGGACTAACCTCTCATCGCGAGTTGATTGTTGGTCCACGGAGCTCTTTCGTGTTGCTACAGTGACCTCAGGATCCCTCTAGCCTTGAAACAGTGTTCTTGGGGTTTCTCTGGAGTGCCATCAAGGAAATCAAGGCTCCTTTCATGTGTGATGTGCAACACGGAATTGCTCTGCACGCAGTGCAGGGGAATCGGGCCTCATCTCGCGGCGAGGGGGAACTCTCATGGTTTTTCTCCAGTTGCGGCGGGAACCTGCGGTATATTCTCGAGTTACGACGGGGATGGCCCTTCCACCCACGTGTTTGTTCAGCGACGTCAGGACTCCTGCCTAGTTGCGAGGGTCAACTCGGGATTCTCCTCGAGGCTTGGGAGGGCAATTGGGACGCCTCTCCAGCTGAGGCGGGAGACCAAGGGTCCCTTTCCATGTGCCACAGGAATCCTGGGACTCCTGTCAAGTTTCACGATGAGTCAGGCATCGTCTCCTATGGAGGCACTGATCTCCGCGTACCTCTGGAGTTTTCAAAGGATGTGAGGCCTCCGGTCGCGATGAGGTGGGGAACTAGGTCGTTCTCTGAGGTCTCCACAGGGGATTCAGACATCCTTTCATCTTGGGAGATGCAAGACGAGCCTGCATTCAAGTCACTGCAGGGATATCCGGCCTTATTTCGAGCCAGGGCATCACGGTGTCCATTCCACATGAGGCCGCAAACTCAGGGTCCCTCTCACATACCTAGAGCTGTGAAAAGCCTACTCTTGAGGTGCTTGTGGTAAGGTGGTATTCCTCTGGAGTCGAAGCCAGGGACTAACCTCTCATCTCGAGTTGATTTTTGGTCCACGGAGCACTTTCGTGTGGCTACAGTGACGTCAGGATCCCTCTAGCCTTGAAACAGTGTTCTTGGGGTTTCTCTGGAGTGCTATCAAGGAAATCAACGCTCCATTCATGTGTGATGTGCAACACGGAATTGCTCTGCATGCAGTGCAGGGGAATCGGGCCTCATCTCGGGGCGAGGGGGAAGTCTCATGGTTTTTCTCGAGTTGCGGCGGGAACCTGGGGTATATTCTCGAGTTACGACCTGGATGGCCCTTCCACCCACGTGTTTGTTCAGCAACGTCAGGACACCTGCCTAGTTGCGAGGGACAACTCGGGATTCTCCTCGAGGCTTGGCAGGGCAATTGGGACGCCTCTCCAGCTGAGGCGGGAAACCAAGGGTCCCTTTCCACATGCCACAGGAATCCTGGGACTCCTATCAAGTTTCACGAGGAGTCAGGCATCGTCTCCTTTGGAGGCACTGATCTCCGCGTACCTCTGGAGTTTTCAAAGGATGTGAGGCCTCCGGTCGCGATGAAGTGGGGAACTAGGTCTTTCTCTGTGGTCTCCACAGGTGATTCAGACATCCTTTCATCTTGGGAGATGCAAGACGAGCCTGCATTCAAGTCACTGCAGGGATATTCGGCCTAATTTCGCGTCAGGGCATCGCGGTGTCCATTCCACTTGAGGCCGCAAGCTCAGGGTCCCTCTCACATACCTAGAGCTGAGAGAAGCCTCCTCTTGAGATGCTTGTGGTAAGGTGGTATTCCTCTGGAGTCGAAGCCAGGGACTAACCTCTCATCTCAAGTTGATTTCTGGTCCACAGAGCTCTTTCGTGTTGCTACAGTGACCTCAGGATCCCTCTAGCCTGAAACAGTGTTCTTGCAGTTTCCCTAGAGTGCCATCAAGAAAATCAAGGCTCCTTTCATGTGTGATGTGCAACACGGAATTGCTCTGCATGCAGGGCAGGAGAATCGAGCCTCATCTCGCGGCGAGGGGGAAGTCTCATGATTTTTCTCGAGTTGCGGCGGGAACCTGGGGTATATTCTCGAGTTACAACGGGGATGGCCCTTCCACCCACGTGTTTGTTCAGCGACGTCAGGACTCCTGCCTAGTTGCGAGGGACAACTCGGGATTTTCCTCGAGGCTTGGCAGGGCAATTGGGACGCCTCTCCAGCTGAGGCGGGAGACCAAGGGTCCCTTTCCACGTGCACAGGAATCCTGGGACTCCTATCAAGTTTCACGAGGAGTCAGGCATCGTCTCCTTTGGAGGCACTGATTTCCGCGTACCTCTGGAGTTTTCAAAGAATGTGAGGCCTCCGGTGGCCATGAGGTGGGGAACTAGATCTTTCTCTGTGGTCTCCACAGGGGATTCAGACATCCTTTCATCTTGGGAGATGCAAGACGAGCCTGCATTCAAGTCACTGCAGGGATATCCGGCCTTATTTCGAGTCAGGGCATCGCAGTGTGCATTCCACTTTAGGCCGCAAACTCAGGGTCCCTGTCACATACTTAGAGCTGAGAGAAGCCTCCTCTTGAGGTGCTTGTGGTAAGATGGTGTTCCTCTGGAGTCGAAGCCAGGGACTAACCTCTCATCTCGAGTTGATTTTTGGTCCACGGAGCTCTTTCGTGTGGCTACAGTGACGTCAGGATCCCTCTAGCCTTGAAACAGTGTTCTTGGGGTTTCTCTGGAGTGCCATCAAGGAAATCAAGGCTCCTTTCATGTGTGATGTGCAACACGGAATTGCTCTGCACGCAGTGCAGGGGAATCGGGCCTCATCTCGCGGCGAGGGGGAAGTCTCATGGTTTATCTCTAGTTGCGGCGGGAACCTGGGGTATATTCTCGAGTTACAACGGGGATGGCCCTTCCACACACGTGTTTGTTCAGCGATGGCAGGACTCCTGCCTAGTTGCGAGGGACAACTCTTGATTCTCCTCGAGGCTTGGCAGGGCAATTGGGACACCTCTCCAGCTGAGGCGGGAGACCAAGGGTCCCTTTCCACGTGCCACAGGAAGCCTGGGACTCCTATCAAGTTTCATGAGGAGTCAGGCATCGTCTCCTTTGGAGGCACTGATCTCCGCGTACCTCTGAAGTTTTCAAAGGATGTGAGGCCTCCGGTCGCGATGAGGTGGGGAACTAGGTCTTTCTCTGTGGTCTCCACAGGGGATTCAGACATCCTTTCATCTTGGGAGATGCATGACGAGCCTGCATTCAAGTCACTGCAGGGATATCCGGCCTTATTTCTCGTCAGGGCATCGCAGTGTCCATTACACTTGAGTCCGCAAAATCAGGGTCCCTCTCACATACCTAGAGCTGAGAGAAGCCTCCTCTTGAGGTTCTTGTGGTAAGGTGGTATTCCTCTGGAGTCGAAGCCAGGGACTAACCTCTCATCTCGAGTTGATTTTTGGTCCACGGACCTCTTTCGTGTTGCTACAGTAACCTCAGGATCCCTCTAGCCTTGAAACAGTGTTCTTGGGGTTTCTCTGGAGTGCCATCAAGGAAATCAAGGCTCCTTTCATGTGAGATGTGCAACACGGAATTGCTCTGCATGCAGTGCAGGAGAATCGAGCCTCATCTCGTGGCGAGGGGGAAGTCTCATGGTTTTTGTCTAGTTGCGGCGGGAACCTGGGGTATATTCTCGAGTTATGACGGGGATGGCCCTTCCAGCCACGTATTTGTTCAGCGCCGTCAGGACTCCTGCCTAGTTGCGAGGGACAACTCGGGATTCTCCTCAAGGCTTGGCAGGGCAATTGGGACGCCTCTCCAGCTGAGGCGGAAGACCAAGGGTCCCTTTCCATGTGCCACAGGAATCCTGGGACTCCTATCAAGTTGCACGAGGAGACAGGCATCGTCTGATTTGGAGGCACTGAACTCCGCGTACCTCTGGAGTTTTCAAAGGATGTGAGCCCTCCGGTCGCGATGAGGTGGGGAACTAGGTCTTTCTCTGTGGTCTCCACCGGGGATTCAGACATCCTTTCTTCTTGGGATATGCAAGACGAGCCTGCATTTAAGTCACTGCAGGGATATCCGGCATTATTTCGACTCAGGGCATCGCAGTGTCCATTCCACTTGAGGCCGCAAACTCAGGGTCCCTCTCACATATCTATTGCTGAGAGAAACCTCTTCTTGAGGTGCTTGTGGTAAGGTGGTATTCCTCTGGAGTCGAAGCCAGGGACTAACCTCTCATCTCGAGTTGATTCTTGGTCCACAGAGCTCTTTCGTGTTGCTACAGTGACGTGAGGATCCCTCTAGCCTTGAAACAGTGTTCTTGGGTTTTCTCTGGAGTGCCATCAAGGAAATCAAGGCTCCTTTCATGTGTGATGTGCAACACGGAATTGCTCTGCACGCAGTGCAGGGGAATCGGGCCTCATCTCGCGGCGAGGTGGAAGTCTCATGGTTTTTCTCGAGTTGCGGTGGGAACCTGGGGTATATTCTCGAGTTACGACGGGGATGGTCCTTCCACCCACGTGTTTGTTCAGTGACGGCAGGACTCCTGCCTAGTTGCGAGGGACAACTCGGGATTCTCCTCGAGGCTTGGCAGGGCAATTGGGACGCCTCTCCAGCTGAGGCGGGAGACCAAGGGTCCCTTTCCACGTGCCACAGGAATCCTGGGACTCCTATCAAGTTTCATGAGGAGTCAGGCATCGTCTCCTTTGGAGGCAGTGATCTCCGCGTACTTCTGGAGTTATCAAAGGATGTGAGGCCTCCGGTCCCGATGAGGTGGGGAACTAGGTCTTTCTCTGTTGTCTCCACAGGGGATTCAGACATCCTTTCATCTTGGGAGATGCAAGACGAGCCTGCATTCAAGTCACTGCAGGGATATCCGGCCTTATTTGGAGTCAGCGCATCGCGGTGTCCATTCCACTTGAGGCCGCAAAATCAGGGTCCCTCTCACATACCTAGAGCTGAGAGAAGCCTCCTCTTGAGGTGCTTCTGGTAAGGTGGTATACCTCTGGAGTGGAAACCAGGGACTAACCTCTCATCTCGAGTTGATTTTTGGTCCACGGAGCTCTTTTGTGTTGCTACAGAGACCTCAGGATCCCTCTAGCCTTGATACAGTGTTCTTGGGGTTTCTCTGGAGTGCCATCAAGGAAATCAAGGCTCCTTTCATGTGTGATGTGCAACATGGAATTGCTCTGCACGCAGTGCAGGGGAATCGGGCCTCATCTCGCAGCGAGGGGGAAGTCTCATGGTTTTTCTCGAGTTGCGGCGGGAACCTGGGGTATATTCACGAGTTACGACGGGATGGCCCATACACACACGTGTTTGTTCAGCGACGTGAGGACTCCTGCCTAGTTGCAAGGGACAACTCGGGATTCTCCTCGAGGCTTGGCAGGGCAATTGGGACGCCTCTCCAGCTGAGGCGGGAGACCAAGGGTCCCTTTCCATGTGCCACAGGAATCCTGGGACTCCTATCAAGTTTCATGAGGAGTCAGGCATCGTTTCCTTTGGAGGCACTGATCTCCGCGTACCTCTGGAGTTTTCAAAGGATGTGAGGCCTCAAGTCGCGATGAGGTGGGGAACTAGGTCTTTCTCTGTGGTCTCCACAGGGGATTCAGACATCCTTTCATCTTGGGAGATGCAAGACGAGCCTGCATTCCAATCACTGCAGGGATATCATCCTTATTTTGAGTCAGGGCATTGCGGTGTCCATTCCACTTGAGGCCGCAAACTCAGGGTCCCTCTCACATAGCTAGAGCTGAGAGAAGCCTCCTCTTGAGGTGCTTGTGGTAAGGTGGTATTCCTCTAGAGTCGAAGCCAGAGACTAACTTCTCATCTCGAGTTGATTTTTAGTCCACGGAGCTCTTTCGTGTTGCTACAGTGACCTCAGGATCCCTCTAGCCTTGAAACAGTGTTCTTGGGGTTTCTCTGGAGTGCCATCAAGGAAATCAAGGCTCCTTTCATGTGTGATGTGCACCACGGAATTGCTCTGCACGCAGTGCAGGATATCAGGTCTCATTTTGCGGCGACGGGGTAGTCTCATGGATTTTCTCGAGTTGCGGTGGGAACCTGGGGTATATTCTGAGGTTATGACGGGGATAGCCCTTCCACCCACGTGTTTGTTCAGCGACGTCAGGACTTCTGCCTAGTTGCGACGGACAATTCGGGATTCTCCTCGAGGCTTGGCAGGGCAATTGGGACGCCTCTCCAGCTGAGGCGGGAGACCAAGGGTCCCTTTCCATGTGCCACAGGAATCCTGGGACTCCTATCAAGTTTTATGAGGAGTCAGGCATCGTTTCCTTTGGAGGCACTGATCTCCGGGTACCTCTGGAGTTTTCAAAGGATGTGAGGCCTCCGGTCGCGAAGAGGTGGGGAACTAGGTCTTTCTCTGTGGTCTCCACAGAGGATTCAGACATCCTTTCTTCTTGGGAGATTCAAGACGAGCCTGCATTTATGTCACTGCAGGGATATCCGGACTTATTTCGAGTCAGGGCATTGCATGTCCATTCCACTTGAGGCTGCAAACTCAGGGTCCCTCTCACATACCTAAAGCTGCGAGAAGCCTCCTCTTGAGCTGCTTGTGGTTAGGTGGTATTCCTCTGGAGTCGAAGCCAGGGACTAACCTCTCATCTCAAGTTGATTTTTGGTCCACGGAGCTCTTTAGTGTTGCTACAGTGACCTCAGGATCCCTCTAGCCTTGAAACAGTGTTCTTGGGGTTTCTCTGGAGTGCCATCAAGGAAATCAAGGCTCCTTTCATGTGTGATGTGCAAGACGGAATTGCTCTGCACGCAGTGCAGGGGAATCGGGCCTCATCTCGTGGCGAGGGGGAAGTCTCAGATTTTTTTCGAGTTGCGGCGGGAACCTGGGGTATATTCTCGAGTTACGACGGGGATGGCCCTTCCAGCCACGTGTTTGTTCAGCGACGGCAGGACTCCTGCCTAGTTGCGAGGGACAACTCGGGATTCTCCTCGAGGCTTGGCAGGGCAATTGGGACGCCTCTCCAGCTGAGGTGGGAGACCAAGGGTCCCTTTCCACGTGCCACAGGAATCCTGGGACTCCTATCAAGTTTCACGAGGAGTCAGGCATCGTCTCCTTTGGAGGCACTGATCTCCACGTACCTCTGGAATTTTCAAAGGAAGTGAGGCCTCCGGTCGCGATGAGGTGGGGAACTAGGTCTTTCTCTGAGGTCTCCACAGGGGATTCAGACATCCTTTCGTCTTGGGAGATGCAAGACGAGCCTGCATTCAAGTCACTGCAGGGATATCCGGCCTTATTTCGAGTCAGGGCATCGCGCTGTCCATTCCACTTGAGGTCGCAAAGTCAGCACATAGCTAGAGCTGAGAGAAGCCTCCTCTTGAGCTGCTTGTGGTAAGGTGGTATTCCTCTGGAGTCGAAGCCAGGGACTAACCTCTCATCTCGAGTTGATTGTTGGTCCACGGAGCTCTTTCGTGTTGCTACAGTGACCTCAGGAACCCGCTGGCCTTGAAACAGTGTTCTTGGGGTTTCTCTGGAGTCCCATCAAAGAAATCAAGGCTCCTTTCATGTGTGATGTGCAACACGGAATTGCTCTGCACGCAGTGCAGGATATCAGGCCTCATTTTGCGGCGACAGGAAGTCTCATGGATTTTCTCGAGTTGCGGCGGAAACCTGGGGTATATTCTCGAGTTACGACGGGGATGGCCCTTCCACACACGTGTTTGTTCAGCGACGGCAGGACTCCTGCCTAGTTGCGAGGGACAACTCGGGATTCTTCTCGAGGCTTGGCAGGGCAATTGGGACGCTTCTCCACCTGAGGCGGGAGACCAAGGGTCCCTTTCCACGTGCCACAGGAATCCTGGGACTCCTATCAAGTTTCACGAGGAGTCAGGCATCGTCTCCTTTGGAGGCACTGATCTCCGCGTACCTCTGGAGTTTTCAAAGGATGTGAGGCCTCCGGTCGCGATGAGGTGGGGAACTAGGTCTTTCTCTGTGGTCTCCACAGGGGATTCAGACATCCTTTCGTCTTGGGAGATGGAAGACGAGCCTGCATTCAAGTCACTGCAGGGATATCCGGTCTTATTTCGAGTCCGGGCATCGCAGTGTCCATTCCACTTGAGGCCGCAAGCTCAGGGTCCCTCTCACATACCTAGAGCTGAGAGAAGCCTCCTCTTGAGGTGCTTGTGGTAAGGTGGTATTCCTCTGGAGTCGAAGCCAGGGACTAACCTCTCATCTCAAGTTGATTTCTGGTCCACGGAGCTCTTTCGTGTTGCTACAGTGACCTCAGGATCCCTATAGCCTGAAACAGTGTTCTTGCAGTTTCTCTAGAGTGCCATCAAGAAAATCAAGGCTCCTTTCATGTGTGATGTGCAACACGGAATTGCTCTGCACGCAGTGAAGGATATCAGGCCTCATTTTGGGGCGACAGGGTAGTCTCATGGATTTTCTCGAGTTGCGGTGGGAACCTGGGGTATATTCTGAAGTTATGACGGGGATGGTCCTTCCACCCACGTGTTTGTTCAGCGACGTAAGGACTCCTGCCTAGTTGCGAGGGACAACTCGGGATTCTCCTCGAGGCTTGGCAGGGCAATTGGGACGCCTCTCCAGCTGAGGCGGGAGACCAAGGGTCCCTTTCCACGTGCCACAGGAATCCTGGGACTCCTATCAAGTTTCACGAGGAGTCAGTCATCGTCTCCTTTGAAGGCACTGATCTCCCCGTACCTCTGGAGTTTTCAAAGGATGTGAGGCCTCAAGTCGCGATGAGGTGGGGAACTAGGTCTTTCTCTGTGGTCTCCACAGGGGATTCAGACATCCTTTCGTCTTGGGAGATGCAAGACGAGCCTGCATTCAAGTCACTGCAGGGATATCCGGCCTTATTTCGCGTCAGGGCATCGCGGTGTCCATTCCACTTGAGGCCGCAAACTCAGGTTCCCTCTCACATACCTAGAGCTGAGAGAAGCCTCCTCTTGAGGTGCTTGTGGTAAGGTGGTATTCCTCTGGAGTCGAAGCCAGGGACTAACCTCTCATCTCGAGTTGATTTCTGGGCCACGGAGCTCTTTCGTGTTGCTACAGTGACCTCAGGATCCCTCTAGCCTTGAAACAGTGTTCTTGGGGTTTCTCTGGAGTGCTATCAAGGAAATCAAGGCTCCATTCATGTGTGATGTGCAACACGGAATTGCTCTGCACGCAGTGCAGGGGAATCGGGCCTCATCTCGGGGCGAGGGGGAAGTCTCATGGTTTTTCTCGAGTTGCGGCGGGAACCTGGGGTATATTCTCGAGTTACGACGGGGATGGCCCTTCCACCCACGTGTTTGTTCAGCGACGTCAGGACTCCTGCCTAGTTGCGAGGGACAACTCGGGATTCTCCTCGAGGCTTGGCAGGGCAATTGGGACGCCTCTCCAGCTGAGGCGGGAGACCAAGGGTCCCTTTCCACGTGCCACAGGAATCCTGGGACTCCTATCAAGTTTCACGAGGAGTCAGGCATCGTCTCCTTTGGACGCACTGATCTCCGCGTACCTCTGGAGTTTTCAAAGGATGTGAGGCCTCCGGTGGCGATGATGTGGGGAACTAGGTCTTTTTCTGTGGTCTCCACAGGGGATTCAGACATCCTTTCGTCTTGGGAGATGCACGACGAGCCTGCATTCAAGTCACTGCAGGGATATCCGGCCTTATTTCGAGTCAGGGCATCGCGGTGTCCATTCCACTTGAGGCCGCAAACTCAGGGTCCCTCTCACATACCTAAAGCTGAGAGAAGCCTCCTCTTGAGGTGCTTGTGGTAATGTGGTATTCCTCTGGAGTCGAAGCCAGGGACTAACCTCTCATCTCGAGGTGATTGTTGGTCCACGGAGCTCTTTCGTGTTGCTACAGTGACCTGAGGATCCTGCTAGCCTTGAAACAGTGTTCTTGGTGTTTCTCTGGAGTGCCATCAAGGAAATCAAGGCTCCTTTCATGTGTGATGTGCAACACAGAATTGCTCTGCACGCAGTGCAGGGGAATCGGGCCTCATCTCGCGGCGAGGGGGAAGTCTCATGGTTTTTCTTGAGTTGCGGCGGGAACCTGGGGTATATTCTCGAGTTACGACGAGGATGGCCCTTCCACCCACGTGTTTGTTCAGCATCGTCAGAACTCCTGCCTAGTTGCGAGGGACAACTCAGGATTCTCCTCGAGGCTTGGCAGGGCAATTGGGACGCCTCTCCAGCTGAGGCGGGAAACAAAGGGTGCCTTTCCACGTGCCACAGGAATCCTGGGACTCCTATCAAGTTTCACGAGGAGTCAGGCATCGTCTCCTTTGGATTCACTGATCTCCGCGTACCTCTGGAGTTTTCAAAGGATATGAGGCCTCCGGTCGCGATGAAGTGGGGAACTAGGTCTTTCTCTGTGGTCTACACAGGTGATTCAAACATCCTTTCTTCTTGGGAGATGCAAGACGAGCCTGCATTCAAGTCACTGCAGGGATATCCGGCCTTATTTCGAGTCAGGGCCTCGCGGTGTCCATTCCACTTTAGACCGCAAACTCAGGGTCCCTCTAACATACCTAGAGCTGAGAGAAGCCTCTTCTTGAAGTGCTTGTGGTAAGGTGGTATTCCTCTGGAGTCGAAGCCAGGGACTAACCTCTCATCTCGATTTGATTTGTGGTCCACGGAGCTCTTTCCTGTTGCTACAGTGACCTCAGGATCCCTCTAGCCTTGAAACAGTGTTCTTGGGGTTTCTCTGGAGTGCCACCAAGGAAATCAAGGCTCCTTTCATGTGTGATGTGCAACACGGAATTGCTCTGCACACAGTGCAGGGGAATCAGGCCTCATCTCGCGGCGAGGGGGAAGTCTCATGGTTTTCCTCGAGTTGCGGCGGGAACCTGGGGTATATTCTCGAGTTTTGTCGGGGATGGCCCTTCCACCCACGTGTTGGTTCAGCGACGTCAGGACTCCTGCCTAGTTGCGAGGGCAACTCGGGATTCTCCTCGAGGTTTGGCAGGGCAATTGGGACGCCTCTCCAGCTGAGGCGGGAGACCAAGGGTCCCTTTCCACGTGCCACAGGAATACTGGGACTCCTATCAAGTTTCACGAGGAGTCAGGCATCGTCTCCTTTGGAGGCACTGATCTCCGCGTACCTCTGGAGTTTTCAAAGGATGTGAGGCCTCCGGTCGCGATGAGGTGGGGAACTAGGTCTTTCTCTATGGTCTCCACAGGGGATTCAGTCATCCTTTCGTCTTGGGAGATGCAAGACGAGCCTGCATTCAAGTCACTGCAGGGATATCCAGCCTTATTTCGAGTCAGGGCATCGCGGTGTCCATTCCACTTGAGGCCGCAAACTCAGGGTCCCTCTCACAACCTAGAGCTGATAGAAGCCTCCTCTTGAGGTGCTTGTGGTTAGGTGGTATTCCTCTGGAGTCGAAGCCAGGGACTAACCTCTCATCGCGAGTTGATTGTTGGTCCACGGAGCTCTTTCGTGTTGCTACAGTGACCTCAGGATCCCTCTAGCCTTGAAACAGTGTTCTTGGGGTTTCTCTGGAGTGCCATCAAGGAAATCAAGGCTCCTTTCATGTGTGATGTGCAACACGGAATTGCTCTGCACGCAGTGCAGGGGAATCGGGCCTCATCTCGCGGCGAGGGGGAACTCTCATGGTTTTTCTCCAGTTGCGGCGGGAACCTGCGGTATATTCTCGAGTTACGACGGGGATGGCCCTTCCACCCACGTGTTTGTTCAGCGACGTCAGGACTCCTGCCTAGTTGCGAGGGACAACTCGGGATTCTCCTCGAGGCTTGGGAGGGCAATTGGGACGCCTCTCCAGCTGAGGCGGGAGACCAAGGGTCCCTTTCCATGTGCCACAGGAATCCTGGGACTCCTGTCAAGTTTCACGAGGAGTCAGGCATCGTCTCCTATGGAGGCACTGATCTCCGCGTACCTCTGGAGTTTTCAAAGGATGTGAGGCCTCCGGTCGCGATGAGGTGGGGAACTAGGTCTTTCTCTGAGGTCTCCACAGGGGATTCAGACATCCTTTCATCTTGGGAGATGCAAGACGAGCCTGCATTCAAGTCACTGCAGGGATATCCGGCCTTATTTCGAGCCAGGGCATCACGGTGTCCATTCCACATGAGGCCGCAAACTCAGGGTCCCTCTCACATACCTAGAGCTGTGAAAAGCCTACTCTTGAGGTGCTTGTGGTAAGGTGGTATTCCTCTGGAGTCGAAGCCAGGGACTAACCTCTCATCTCGAGTTGATTTTTGGTCCACGGAGCACTTTCGTGTGGCTACAGTGACGTCAGGATCCCTCTAGCCTTGAAACAGTGTTCTTGGGGTTTCTCTGGAGTGCTATCAAGGAAATCAACGCTCCATTCATGTGTGATGTGCAACACGGAATTGCTCTGCATGCAGTGCAGGGGAATCGGGCCTCATCTCGGGGCGAGGGGGAAGTCTCATGGTTTTTCTCGAGTTGCGGCGGGAACCTGGGGTATATTCTCGAGTTACGACCTGGATGGCCCTTCCACCCACGTGTTTGTTCAGCAACGTCAGGACACCGGCCTAGTTGCGAGGGACAACTCGGGATTCTCCTCGAGGCTTGGCAGGGCAATTGGGACGCCTCTCCAGCTGAGGCGGGAGACCAAGGGTCCCTTTCCACATGCCACAGGAATCCTGGGACTCCTATCAAGTTTCACGAGGAGTCAGGCATCGTCTCCTTTGGAGGCACTGATCTCCGCGTACCTCTGGAGTTTTCAAAGGATGTGAGGCCTCCGGTCGCGATGAAGTGGGGAACTAGGTCTTTCTCTGTGGTCTCCACAGGTGATTCAGACATCCTTTCATCTTGGGAGATGCAAGACGAGCCTGCATTCAAGTCACTGCAGGGATATTCGGCCTAATTTCGCGTCAGGGCATCGCGGTGTCCATTCCACTTGAGGCCGCAAGCTCAGGGTCCCTCTCACATACCTAGAGCTGAGAGAAGCCTCCTCTTGAGATGCTTGTGGTAAGGTGGTATTCCTCTGGAGTCGAAGCCAGGGACTAACCTCTCATCTCAAGTTGATTTCTGGTCCACAGAGCTCTTTCGTGTTGCTACAGTGACCTCAGGATCCCTCTAGCCTGAAACAGTGTTCTTGCAGTTTCCCTAGAGTGCCATCAAGAAAATCAAGGCTCCTTTCATGTGTGATGTGCAACACGGAATTGCTCTGCATGCAGGGCAGGAGAATCGAGCCTCATCTCGCGGCGAGGGGGAAGTCTCATGATTTTTCTCGAGTTGCGGCGGGAACCTGGGGTATATTCTCGAGTTACAACGGGGATGGCCCTTCCACCCACGTGTTTGTTCAGCGACGTCAGGACTCCTGCCTAGTTGCGAGGGACAACTCGGGATTTTCCTCGAGGCTTGGCAGGGCAATTGGGACGCCTCTCCAGCTGAGGCGGGTGACCAAGGGTCCCTTTCCACGTGCACAGGAATCCTTGGACTCCTATCAAGTTTCACGAGGAGTCAGGCATCGTCTCCTTTGGAGGCACTGATTTCCGCGTACCTCTGGAGTTTTCAAAGAATGTGAGGCCTCCGGTGGCCATGAGGTGGGGAACTAGATCTTTCTCTGTGGTCTCCACAGGGGATTCAGACATCCTTTCATCTTGGGAGATGCAAGACGAGCCTGCATTCAAGTCACTGCAGGGATATCCGGCCTTATTTCGAGTCAGGGCATCGCAGTGTCCATTCCACTTTAGGCCGCAAACTCAGGGTCCCTCTCACATACCTAGAGCTGAGAGAAGCCTCCTCTTGAGGTGCTTGTGGTAAGATGGTGTTCCTCTGGAGTCGCAGCCAGGGACTAACCTCTCATCTCGAGTTGATTTTTGGTCCACGGAGCTCTTTCGTGTGGCTACAGTGACGTCAGGATCCCTCTAGCCTTGAAACAGTGTCCTTTGGGTTTCTCTGGAGTGCCATCAAGGAAATCAAGGCTCCTTTCATGTGTGATGTGCAACACGGAATTGCTCTGCACGCAGTGCAGGGGAATCGGGCCTCATCTCGCGGCGAGGGGGAAGTCTCATGGTTTTTGTCTAGTTGCGGCGGGAACCTGGGGTATATTCTCGAGTTATGACGGGGATGGCCCTTCCAGCCACGTATTTGTTCAGCGCCGTCAGGACTCCTGCCTAGTTGCGAGGGACAACTCGGGATTCTCCTCAAGGCTTGGCAGGGCAATTGGGACGCCTCTCCAGCTGAGGCGGAAGACCAAGGGTCCCTTTCCATGTGCCACAGGAATCCTGGGACTCCTATCAAGTTGCACGAGGAGACAGGCATCGTCTGATTTGGAGGCACTGAACTCCGCGTACCTCTGGAGTTTTCAAAGGATGTGAGCCCTCCGGTCGCGATGAGGTGGGGAACTAGGTCTTTCTCTGTGGTCTCCACCGGGGATTCAGACATCCTTTCATCTTGGGATATGCAAGACGAGCCTGCATTTAAGTCACTGCAGGGATATCCGGCATTATTTCGACTCAGGGCATCGCAGTGTCCATTCCACTTGAGGCCGCAAACTCAGGGTCCCTCTCACATACCTATTGCTGAGAGAAACCTCTTCTTGAGGTGCTTGTGGTAAGGTGGTATTCCTCTGGAGTCGAAGCCAGGGACTAACCTCTCATCTCGAGTTGATTCTTGGTCCACAGAGCTCTTTCGTGTTGCTACAGTGACGTGAGGATCCCTCTAGCCTTGAAACAGTGTTCTTGGGTTTTCTCTGGAGTGCCATCAAGGAAATCAAGGCTCCTTTCATGTGTGATGTGCAACACGGAATTGCTCTGCACGCAGTGCAGGGGAATCGGGCCTCATCTCGCGGCGAGGTGGAAGTCTCATGGTTTTTCTCGAGTTGCGGTGGGAACCTGGGGTATATTCTCGAGTTACGACGGGGATGGTCCTTCCACCCACGTGTTTGTTCAGTGACGGCAGGACTCCTGCCTAGTTGCGAGGGACAACTCGGGATTCTCCTCGAGGCTTGGCAGGGCAATTGGGACGCCTCTCCAGCTTAGGCGGGAGACCAAGGGTCCCTTTCCACGTGCCACAGGAATCCTGGGACTCCTATCAAGTTTCATGAGGAGTCAGGCATCGTCTCCTTTGGAGGCACTGATCTCCGCGTACCTCTGAAGTTTTCAAAGGAAGTGAGGCCTCCGGTCGCGATGAGGTGGGGAACTAGGTCTTTCTCTGTGGTCTCCACAGGGGATTCAGACATCCTTTCATCTTGGGAGATGCATGACGAGCCTGCATTCAAGTCACTGCAGGGATATACGGCCTTATTTCTCGTCAGGGCATCGCAGTGTCCATTACAATTGAGTCCGCAAAATCAGGGTCCCTCTCACATACCTAGAGCTGAGAGAAGCCTCCTCTTGAGGTGCTTGTGGTAAGGTGGTATTCCTCTGGAGTCGAAGCCAGGGTCTAACCTCTCATCTCGAGTTGATTTTTGGTCCACGGACCTATTTCGTGTTGCTACAGTAACGTCAGGATCCCTCTAGCCTTGAAACAGTGTTCTTGGGGTTTCTCTGGAGTGCCATCAAGGAAATCAAGGCTCCTTTCATGTGTGATGTGCAACACGGAATTGCTCTGCATGCAGTGCAGGAGAATCGAGCCTCATCTCGCGGCGAGGGGGAAGTCTCATGGTTTTTCTCTAGTTGCGGCGGGAACCTGGGGTATATTCTCGAGTTACGACGGGGATGGCCCTTCCAAACACGTGTGTTTTTAGCGACGTCAGGACTCCTGCCTAGTTGCGAGGGACAACTCGGGATTCTCCTCGAGGCCTGGCAGGGCAATTGGGACGCCTCTCCAGCTGAGGCGGGAGACCAAGGTTCCCTTTCCACGTGCCACAGGAATCCTGGGACTCCTATCAAGTTTCACGAGGAGTCAGGCATCGTCTCCTTTGGAGGCACTGATCTCCGCGTACCTCTGGAGTTTTCAAAGGATGTGAGGCCTCCGGTCGCGATGAGGTGGGGAACTAGGTCTTTCTCTGTGGTCTAAACAGAGGATTCAGACATCCTTTCGTCTTGGGAGATGCAAGACGAGCCTGCATTCAAGTCACTGCAGGGATATCCGGCATTATTTCGAGTCAGGGCATCGCGATGTCCATTGCACTTGAGGCCGCAAACTCAGGGTCCCTCTCACATACCTAGAGCTGAGAGAAGCCTCCACTTGAGGTGCTTGTGGTAAGGTGGTATTCCTCTGGAGTCGAAGCCAGGGACTAACCTCTCATCTCGAGTTGATTTTTGGTCCACGGAGCTCTTTTGTGTTGCTACAGTCACCTCAGGATCCCTCTAGCCTTGAAAGAGTGTTCTTGGGGTTTCTCTGGAGTGCCATCAAGGAAATCAAGGCTCCTTTCATGTGTGATGTGCCACACGGAATTGCTCTGCACACAGTGCAGGGGAATCGGGCCTCATTTTGCGGCGAGGGGGAATTCTCATGGTTTTTCTCGAGTTGCGGCGGAAACCTGGGGTATATTCTCGAGTTACGACGGGGATGGCCCTTCCACACACGTGTATGTTTAGCGACGTCACGACTCCTGCCTAGTTGCGAGGGACAACTCGGGATTCTCCTCGAGGCTTGGCAGGGCAATTGGGACGCCACTCCAGCTGAGGCGGGAGACCAAGGGACCCTTTCCAAGTGCCACAGGAATCCTGGGACTCCTATCAAGTTTCATGAGGAGTCAGGCATCGTCTCCTTTGGAGGCACTGATCTCCGCGTACCTCTGGAGTTTTCAAAGGATGTGAGGCTATCGGTCGCGATGAGGTGGGTAACTAGGTCTTTCTCTGTTCTTTCCACAGGGGATTCAGACATCCTTTCGTCTTGGGAGATGCAAGACGAGCCTGCATTGAAGTCACTGCAGGGATATCCGGCCTTATTTTGAGTCAGGGCATCGCGGTGTCCATTCCACTTGAGGCCGCAAACTCAGGGTCCCTCTCACATACCTAGAGCTGAGAGAAGCCTCCTCTTGAGGTGCTTGTAGTAAGGTGGTATTTCTCTGGAGACGAATCCAGGGACTAACCTCTCTTCTCGAGTTGATTTTTGGTCCACGGAGTTCTTTCGTGTTGCTACAGTGACGTCAGGATCCCTCTAGCCTTGAAACAGTGTTCTTGGGGTTTCTCTGGAGTGCCATCAAGGAAATCAAGGCTCCTTTCATGTGTGATGTGCAACACGGAATTGCTCTGCACGCAGTGCAGGGGAATTGGGCCTCATCTCGCGGCGAGGGGGAAGTCTCATGGTTTTTCTCGAGTTGCAGCGGGACTCTGCGGTATATTCTCGAGTTACGACGGGGATGGCCTTTCCACACACGTGTGTGTTTAGCGACGTCAGGACTCCTTACTAGTTGCGAGGGACAACTTTGGATTCCCCCCGAGGCCTGTCAGGGCAATTGGGACGCCTCTCCAGCTGAGGCGGGAGACCAAGCGTCCCTCTCCACGTGCCACAGGAATCCTGGGACTCCTATCAAGTTTCACGAGGAGTCAGGCATCGTCTCCTTTGGAGGCACTGATCTCCGCGTACCTCTGGAGTTTTCAAAGGATGTGAGGCCTCCGGTGGCGATGAGGTGGGGAACTAGGTCTTTCTCTGTGGTCTCCAGAGGGGATTCAGACATCCTTTCGTCTTGGGAGATTCAAGACGAGCCTGCATTCAAGTCACTGCAGGGATATCTGACCTTATTTCGAGTCAGGGCATCCCGGTGTCCATTCGACTAGAGGCTGCAAACTCAGGGTCCCTCTCACATACCTAGAGCAGAGAGAAGCCTCCTCTTGAGGTGCTTGTGGTAAGGTGGTATTCCTCTGGAGTCGAAGCCAGGGACTAACCTCTCATCTCGAGTTGATTTTTGGCCCACGGAGCTCTTTCGTGTTGCTACATTGACCTCAGGATCACTCTAGCCTTGAAACAGTGTTCTTGGGGTTTCTTTGGAGTGCCATCAAGGAAATCAAAGCTCCTTTCATGTGTGATGTGCAACACGGAATTGCTCTGCACGCAGTGCAGGGGAATCGGGCCTCATCTCTTGGCGAGGGGGAAGTCTCATGGTTTTTCTCGAGTTGCGGCGGGGACCTGGGGTATATTCTCGAGTTTCGACGGGGATGGCCCTTCCACCCACGTGTTTCTTCAGCGACGTCAGGACTCCTGCCTAGTTGCGAGGGACAACTCGGGATTCTCCTCGAGGCTTGGCAGGGCAATTGGGACGCCTCTCCAGCTGAGGCGGGAGACCAAGGGTCCCTTTCCACGTGCCACAGGAATCCTGGGACTCCTATCAAGTTTCACGAGGAGTCAAGCATCGTCCCCTTTGGAAGCACTGATCTCCGCGTACCTCTGGAGTTTTCAAAGTATGTGAGGCCTCCGGTCGCGATGAGGTGGGGAACTAGGTCTTTCTCTGTGGTCTCCACAGGGGATTCAGACATGCTTTCGTCTTGGGAGATACAAGACGAGCCTGCATTCAAGTCACTGCAGGGATATCCGGCCTTATTTCGAGTCAGGGCATAGCGGTGTCCATTCCACTTGAGGCCGCAAAATCAGGGTCCCTCTCACATACTTAAAGCTGTGAGAAGCCTCCTCTTGAGGTGCTTGTGGTAAGGTGGTATTCCTCTGGAGTCGAAGTCAGGGACTAACCTCTCATCTCAAGTTGAATTTTGGCCCACGGAGCTCTTTTGTGTTGCTACATTGACCTCAGGATCCCTCTAGCCTTGAAACAGTGTTCTTCGGGTTTCTTTGGAGTGCCATCAAGGAAATCAAGGCTCCTTTCATGTGTGATGTGCAACACGGAATTGCTCTGCACGCAGTGCAGGGGAATCGGGCCTCACCTCGCGGCGAGGGGGAAGTCTCATGGTTTTTATCGAGTTGCGGCGGGAACCTGGGGAATATTCTCGAGTTACGACGGGGATGGCCCTTCCAACAACGTGTTAGTTCAGCGACGTCAGGACTCCTGCCTAGTTGCGAGGGACAACTCGGGATTCTCCTCGAGGCTTGGCAGGGCAATTGGGACGCCTCTCCAGCTGAGGCGGGAGACCAAGGGTCCCTGTCCACGTGCAACAGGAATCCTGGGACTCCTATCAAGTTTCACGAGGAGTCAGGCATCGTCTCCTTTGGAGGCACTGATCTCCGCGTACCTCTAAAGTTTTCAAAGGATGTGAGGCCTCCGGTCGCGATGAGGTGGGGAACTAGGTCTTTCTCTGTGGTCTCCACAGGGGTTCAGATATCCTTTCGTCTTGGGAGATGCAAGACGAGCCTGCATTCAAGTCACTGCAGGGATATCTGGCCTTATTTCGAATCAGGGCATCGCGGTGTCCATTCTACTTGAGGCCGCAAACTCAGGGTCCCTCTCACATACCTAGAGCTGAGAGAAGCCTCCTCTTGAGGTGCTTGTGGTAAGGTGGTATTCCTCTGGAGTCGAAGCCAGGGACTAACCTCTCATCTCGAGTTGATTTTTGGTCCACGGAGCTGTTTCGTGTTGCTACAGTGACCTCAGGATCCCTCTAGCCTTGAAACAGTGTTCTTGGGGTTTCTCTGCAGTGCCATCAAGGAAATCAAGGCTCCTTTCATGTGTGATGTGCAACACGGAATTGCTCTGCACGCAGTGCAGGGGAATCGGGCCTCATCTCGCGGCGAGGGGGAAGTCTCATGGTTTTTCTCGAGTTGCGGCGGGAACCTGGGGCATATTCTCGAGTTATGACGGGGATGGCCTTTCCACCCACGTGTTTGTTCAGCGACGTCAGGACTCCTGCGTAGTTGCGAGGGACAACTCGGGATTCTCCTCGAGGCTTGGCAGGGCAATTGGGACGCCTCTCCAGCTGAGGCGGGAGACCAAGGGTCCCTTTCCACGTGCCACAGGAATCCTGGGTCTCCTATCAAGTTTCACTAGGAGTCAGCATTGTCTCCTTTGGAGGCACTGATCTCCGCGTAACTCTGAAGTTTTCAAAGGATGTGAGGCCTCCGGTCGCGATGAGTTGGGGAACTAGGTCTTTCTCTGTGGTCTCCACAGGGGATTCAGACATCCTTTCATATTGGGAGATGCAAGACGAGCCTGCATTCAAGTCACTGCAGGGATATCCGGCCTTATTTCGCGTCAGGGCATCGCAGTGTCCATTCCACTTGAGTCCGCAAAATCAGGGTCCCTCTCACATACCTAGAGCTGAGAGAAGCCTCCTCTTGAGGTGCTTGTGTTAAGGTGGTATTCCTCTGGAGTCGAAGCCAGGGACTAACCTCTCATCTCGAGTTGATTTTTGGGCCACGGAACTCTTTCGTGTTGCTACAGTGACCTCAGGATCCCTCTAGCCTTGAAACAGTGTTCTTGGGGTTTCTCTGGAGTGCCATCAAGGAAATGAAGGCTCCTTTCATGTGTGATGTTCAACACGGAATTGCTCTGCACGCAGTGCAGGGGAATCAGGCCTCATCTCGCGGCAAGGGGGAAGTCTCATGGTTTTTCTCGAGTTGCGGTGGGAACCTGGGGTATATTCTCGAGTTACGACGGGGATGGCCCTTCCACCCACGTGTTTGTTCAGCGACGTCAGGTCTCCTGCCTAGTTGCGAGGGACAACTCGGGATTCTCCTCGAGGCTTGGCAGGGCAATTGGGACGCCTCTCCAGCTGAGGCGGGAGACCAAGGGTCCCTTTCCACGTGCCACAGGAATCCTGGGACTCCTATCAAGTTTCACGAGGAGTCAGGCATCGTCTCCTTTGGAGGCACTGATCTCCGCGTACCTCTGGAATTTTCAAAGGATGTGAGGCCTCCGGTCGCCATGAGGTGGGGAACTAGGTCTTTCTCTGTGGTCTCCACAGGGGATTCAGACATTCTTTCATCTTGGGAGATGCAAGCCGAGCCTGCATTCAAGTCACTGCAGGGATATCCGGGCTTATTTCGAGTCAGGGCATCGCGGTGTCCATTCTATTTGAGGCCGCAAACTCAGGGTCCCTCTCACATACCTAGAGCTGAGAGAAGCCTCCTCTTGAGGTGCTTGTGGTAAGGTGGTATTCCTCTGGAGTCGAAGCCAGGGACTAACCTCTCATCTCGAATTGATTTTTGGTCCATGGAGCTCTTTCGTGTTGCTACAGTGACCTCAGGATCCCTCTAGCCTTGAAACAGTGTTCTTGGGGTTTCTCTGCAGTGCCATCAAGGAAATCAAGGCTCCTTTCTTGTGTGATGTGCAACACGGAATTGCTCTGCACGCAGTGCAGGGGAATCGGGCCTCATCTCGCGGTGAGGGGGAAGTCTCATGGTTTTTCTCGAGTTGCGGCGGGAACCTGGGGCATATTCTCGAGTTACGACGGGGATGGCCCTTCCACCCACGTGTTTGTTCAGCGACGTCAGGACTCCTGCCTAGTTGCGAGGGACAACTCGGGATTCGCCTCGAGGCTTGGCAGGGCTATTGGAATGCCTCTCCAGCTGAGGGGGGAGACCAAGGGTCCCTTTCCACGTGCCACAGGAATCCTGGGACTCCTATCAAGTTTCACGAGGAGTCAGGCATCGTCTCCTTTGGAGGCACTGATCTCCGCGTACCTCTGGAGTTTTCAAAGGATGTGAGGCCTCCGGTCGCGATGAGGTGGGGAACTAGTTCTTTTTCTGTGGTCTCCACAAGGGATTCAGACATCCTTTCGTCTTGGGAGATGCAAGACGAGCCTGCATTCAAGTCACTGCAGGGATATCCGGCCTTATTTCGAGTCAGGGCATCGCGGTGTCCATTCCACTTGAGACCGCAAACTCAGCGTCCCTCTCACATACCTAGAGCTGAGAGAAGCCTCCTCTTGAGGTGCTTGTGGTAAGGTGGTATTCCTCTGGAGTCGAAGCCAGGGACTAACCTCTCATCTCGAGTTGATTTTTGGTCCACGGAGCTCTTTCGTGTTGCTACAGTGACCTCAGGATCCCTCTAGCCTTGAAACAGTGTTCTTGGGGTTTCTCTGGAGTGCCATCAAGGAAATCAAGGCTCCTTTCATGTGTGATGTGCAACACGGAATTGCTCTGCACGCAGTGCAGGGGAATCGGGCCTCATCTCGCGGCGAGGGGGAAGTCTCATGGTTTTTCTCGAGTTGCGGCGGGAACCTGGGGTATATTCTCGAGTTACGACGGGGATGTCCCTTCCACCCACGTGTTTGTTCAGCGACGTCAGGACTCCTGCCTAGTTGCGAGGGACAACTCGAGACTCTCCTCGAGGCTTGGCAGGGCAAATGGGCCGCCTCTCCAGCTGAAGCGGGAGACGAAGTGTCCCTTTCCACGTGCCACAGGAATCCTGGGACTCCTATCAAGTTTCACGAGGAGTCAGGCATCGTCTCCTTTGAAGGCACTGATCTCCGTGTACCTCTGGAGTTTTCAAAGGATGTGAGGCCTCCGGTCGCGATGAGGTGGGGAACTAGGTCTTTCTCTGTGGTCTCCACAGGTGATTCAGACATCCTTTCGTCTTGGGAGATGCAAGACGAGCCTGCATTCAAGTCACTGCAGGGATATCCGGCCTTATTTCGAGTCAGGGCATCGCGGTGTCCATTCCACTTGAGGCCGCAAACTCAGCACATAGCTAGAGCTGAGAGAAGCCTCCTCTTGAGGTGCTTGTGGTAAGGTGGTATTCCTCTGGAGTGGAAGCCAGGGACTAACCTCTCATCTCGAGTTGATTTCTGGGCCACGGAGCTCTTTCGTGTTGCTACAGTGACCTCAGGATCCCTCTAGCCTGGAAACAGGGTTCTTGGGCTTTCTCTGGAGTGTCATCAAGGAAATCAAGGATCCTTTCATGTGTGATGTGCAACACGGAATTGCTCTGCACGCAGTGCAGGGGAATCGGGCCTCATCTCGCGGCGAGGGGGAAGTCTCATGGTTTTTCTCGAGTTGCGGCGGGAACCTGGGGTATATTCTCGAGTTACGACGGGGATGGCCCTTTCAACCACGTGTTTGTTCAGCGACGGCAGGACTCCTGCCTAGTTGCGAGGGACAACTCGGGATTCTCCTCGAGGCTTGGCAGGGCAATTGGGACGCCTCTCCAGCTGAGGCGGGAGACCAAGGGTCCCTTTCCACGTGCCACAGGAATCCTGGGAATCCTATCAGGTTTCACGAGGAGTCAGGCATCGTCTCCTTTGGAGGCACTGATCTCCGCGTACCTCTGGAGTTTTCAAAGGATGTGAGGCCTCCGGTCGCGATGAGGTGGGGAACTAGGTCTTTCTCTGTGGTCTCCACAGGGGATTCAGACATCCTTTCATTTGGGAGATGCAAGACGAGCCTGCATTCAAGTCACTGTAGGGATATCCGGCCTTATTTCGAGTCAGGGCATCGCGGTGTCCATTCCACTTGAGGCCGCAAATTCAGGGTCCCTCTCACATACCTAGAGCTGAGAGAAGCCTCCTCTTGAGGTGCTTGTGGTAAGGTGATATTCCTCTGGAGTCGAAACCAGGGACTAACCTCTCATCTCGAGTTGATTTTTGGTGCACGGAGCACTTTCGTGTTGTTACAGTGACCTCAGGATCCCTCTCGCCTTGAAACAGTGTTCTTAGGGTTTCTCTGGAGTGCCATCAAGGAAATAAAGGATCCTTTCATGTTTGATGTGCAACACGGAATTGCTCTGCACGGAGTGCAGGGGAATCAGGCCTCATCTCGCGGCGAGGGGGAAGTCTCATGGTTTTTCTCCAGTTGCGGCGGGAACCTGGGGTATATTCTGGAGTTACGACGGGGATGGCCCTTCCACCCACGTGTTTGTTCAGCGACGGCAGGACTCCTGCCTAGTTGCGAGGGACAACTCGGGATTCTCCTCGAGGCTTGGCAGGGCAATTGGGACGCCTCTCCAGCTGAGGCGGGAGACCAAGGGTCCCTTTCCACGTGCCACAGGAATCCTGGGACTCCTATCAATTTTCACGAGGAGTCAGGCATCGTCCCCTTTGGAGGCACTGATCTCCGCGTACCTCTGGAGTTTTCAAAGGATGTGAGGCCTCCGGTCGCGATGTGTTGGGGAACTAGGTCTTTTTCTGTGGTCTCCACAGGGGATTCAGACATCCTTTCGTCTTGGGAGATGCAAGACGAGCCTGCATTCAAGTAACTGCAGGGATATCCGGCCTTATTTCGAGTCAGGGCATCGCGGTGTCCATTCCACTTGAGGCCGCAAACTCAGCACATAGCTAGAGCTGAGAGAAGCCTCCTCTTGAGGTGCTTGTGGTAAGGTGGTATTGCTCTGGAATCGAAGCCATGGACTAACCCCTCATCTCGAGTTGATTTTTGGTCCACGGAGCTCTTTCGTGTTGCTACAGTGACCTCAGGATACCTCTCGCCTTGAAACAGTGTTCTTATGGTACTCTGGAGTGCCATCATGGAAATCAAGGCTCCTTCCATTTGTGATGTGCAACACGAAATTGCTCTGCACGCAGTGCAGCGGAATCGGGCCTGATCTCGCGGCGAGGGGGAAGTCTCATGGTTTTTCTCGAGTTGCGGTGGGAACCTGGGGTATATTCTCGAGTTACGACGGGGATGGCCCTTCCACACACTTGTTTGTTCAGCGACGTCAGGACTCCTGCCTAGTTGCGCGGGACAACTCGGGATTCTCCTCGATGCTTGGCAGGGCAATTGGGATGCCTCTCCAGCTGAGGCGGGAGACCAAGAGTCCCTTTCCACGTGCCACAGGAATCCTGGGACTCCTATCAAGTTTCACGAGGAGTCAGGCATCGTCTCCTTTGGAGGCACTGATCTCCGCGTACCTCTGGAGTTTTCAAAGGATGTGAGGCCTCCGGTCGCGATGAGGTGGGGAACTAGGTCTTTCTCTGTGGTCTCCACAGGGGATTCAGACATCCTTTCATCTTGGGAGATGCAAGACGAGCCTGCATTCAAGTCACTGCAGGGATATCCGGCCTTATTTCGAGTCAGGGCATCGCGGTGTCCATTCCACTTGAGGCCGCAAACTCAGGGTCCCTCAGACATACCTAGAGCTGAGAGAAGCCTCCTCTTGAGGTGCTTGTGGTAAGGTGGTATTCCTCTGGAGTGGAAGCCAGGGACTAACCTCTCATCTCGAGTTGATTTTTGGTCCACGGAGCTGTTTTGTGTTGCTACAGTGACCTCAGGATCCCTCTAGCCTTGAAACAGTGTTCTTGGGGTTTCTCTGGAGTGCCATCAAGGAAATCAAGGCTCCTTTCATGTGTGATGTGCAACACGGAATTGCTCTGCACGCAGTGTAGGGGAATCGGGCCTCATCTCGCGGCGAGGGGGAAGTCTCATGGTTTTTCTCGAGTTGCGGTGGGAACCTGGGCTATATTCTGGAGTTACGATGGGGATGGCCCTTCCACACACGTGTTTGTTCAGCGACGGCAGGACTCCTGCCTAGTTGCGAGGGACAACTCGGGATTCTACTCGAGGCTTGGCAGGGCAATTGGGATGCCTCTCCTGCTGAGTCGGGAGACCAAGTGTCCCTTTCCACGTGCCACAGGAATCCTGGGACTCCTATCAAGTTTCACGAGGAGTCAGGCATCGTCTCCTTTGGAGGCACTGATCTCTGCGTACCTCTGGAGTTTTCAAAAGATGTGAGGCCTCCGGTCGCGATGAGGTGGGGAACTAGGTCTTTCTCTGTTGTCTCCACAGGGGATTCAGACATCCTTTCGTCTTGGGAGATGCAAGACGAGCCTGCATTCAAGTCACTGCAGGGATATCCGGCCTTATTTCGAGTCAGGGCATCCCGGTGTCCATTCAACTAGAGGCTGCAAACTCAGGGTCCCTCTCACATACCTAGAGCTGAGAGAAGCCTCCTCTTGAGGTGCTTGTGGTAAGGTGGTATTCCTCTGGAGTCGAAGCCAGGGACTAACCCCTCATCTCGAGTTGATTTTTGGTCCACGGAGCTCTTTCGTGTTGCTACAGTGACCTCAGGATCCCTCTAGCCTGGAAACAGTGTTCTTGGGGTTTCTCTGGAGTGCCATGGAGGAAATCAAGGCTCCTTTCATGTGTGATGTGCAACACAGAATTGCTCTGCACCCAGTGCAGGGGAATCGGGCCTCATCTCGCGGCGAGGGGGAAGTCTCATGGTTTTTCTCGAGTTGCGGCGGGAACCTGGGGTATATTCTCGAGTTACGACGGGGATGGCCCTTCCACACACGTGTTTGTTCAGCGACGTCAGGACTCCTGCCGAGTTGCGAGGGACAACTCGGGATTCTCCTCGAGGCTTGGCAGGGCAATTGGGACGCCTCTCCAGCTGAGGCGGGAGACCAAGGGTCCCTTTCCACGTGCCACAGGAATCCTGGGACTCCTATCAAGTTTCATGAGGAGTCAGGCATCGGCTCCTTTGGAGGCACTGTTCTCCGCGTACCTCTGGAGTTTTCAAAGAATGTGAGGCCTCCGGTCGTGATGAGGTGGGGAACTAGGTCTTTCTCTGTGGTCTCCACAGGGGATTCAGACATCCTTTCGTCTTCGGAGATGCAAGACGAGCCTGCATTCAAGTCACTGCAGGGATATCCGGCCTTATTTCGAGTCAGGGCATCGCGGTGTCCATTCCACTTGAGGCCGCTAACTCCGGTTCCCTCTCACATACCTAGAGCTGAGAGAAGCCTCCTCTTGAGGTACTCGTGGTAAGGTGGTGTTCTTTTGGAGTCGAAGCCAGGGACTAACCTCTCATCTCGAGTTGATTTTTGGTCCACGGAGCTCTTTCGTGTTGCTACAGTGATCTAAGGATCCCTCTAGCCTTGAAACAGTGTTCTTGGGGTTTCTCTGGAGTGCCATGAAGGAAATCAATGCTCCTTTCATGTGTGATGTGCAACACGGAATTGCTATGCACGCAGTGCAGGGGAATCGGGCCTCATCTCGCGGCGAGGGGGAAGTCTCATGGTTTTTCTCGAGTTGCGGCGGGAACCTGGGGTATATTCTCGAGTTACGACCGGGATGGCCCTACCACACACGTGTTTGTTCAGCGACGTCAGAACTTCTGCCTAGTTGCGAGGGACAACTCGGGATTCTCCTCGAGGCTTGGCAGGGCAATTGGGATGCCTCTCCAGCTGAGGCGGGAGACCAAGGGTCCCTTTCCACGTGCCACATGAATCCTGGGACTCCTATCAAGTTTCACGAGGAGTCAGGCATCGTCTGCTTTGGAGGCACAGATCTCTGCGTACCTCTGGAGTTATCAAAGGATGTGAGGCCTCCGGTCGCGATAAGATGGGGAACTAGGTCTTTCTCTGTGGTCTCCACAGGGAATTCAGACATCCTTTCATCTTGGGAGATGCAAGACGAGCCTGCATTCAAGTCACTGCAGGAATATCCGGCCTTATTTCGAGGCAGGGCATCGTGGTGTCCATTCCACTTGAGGCCGCAAACTCAGGGTCCCTCTCACATAGCTAGAGCTGAGAGAAGCCTCCTCTTGAGGTGCTTGTGGTTAGGTGGTATTCCTATGGAGTCGAAGCCAGGGACTAACCCCTCATCTCGAGTTGATTTTTGGTCCTCGGAGCTTTTTGTGTTGCTACAGTGACCTCAGGATCCCTCTAGCCTTGGAACAGTGTTCTTGGGGTTTCTCTGGAGTGCCATCAAGTAAATCAAGGCTCCTTTCATGTGTGATGTGCAACACGGAATTGCTCTGCACGCAGTGCAGGAGAATCGGGCCTGATCTCGCGGCGAGGGGGAAGTCTCATGGTTTTTCTCGAGTTGCGGCGGGAACCTGGGCTATATTCTCGAGTTACGACGGGGATGGCCTTTCCACACACGTGTTTGCTCAGCGACGTCAGAACTTCTGCCTAGTTGCGAGGGATAACTCGGGATTCTCCTCGAGGCTTGGCAGGGCAATTGGGATGGCTCTCCAGCTGAGACGTGAGACCAAGTGTCCCTTTCCACGTGCCACAGGAATCCTGTGACTCCTATCAACTTTCACGAGGAGTCAGGCATCGTCTCCTTTGGAGGCGCGGATCTCTGCGTACCTGGGGAGTTTTCAAAGGTTTTGAGGCCTCCGGTCGCGATGAGGTGGGGAACTAGGTCTTTCTCTGTGGTCTCCACAGAGGATTCAGACATCCTTTCGTCTTGGGAGATGCAAGATGAGCCTGCCTTCAAGTCACTGCAGGGATGTCCGGCCTTATTTCGAGTCAGGGCATCACGGTGTCCATTCCACTTGAGGCCGCAAACTCAGGGTCCCTCTCACATACCTAAAGCTGTGAGAAGCCTCCGCTTGAGGTGCGTGTGGTAAGGTGGTATTCCTCTGGAGTCGAAGTTTGGGACTAACCCCTCATCTCGAGTTGATTTTTGGTCCACGGAGCTCTTTCGTGTTGCTACAATGACCTCAGGATCCCTCTAGCCTGGAAACAGTGTTCTTGGGGTTTCTCTGGAGTGCCATCAAGGAAATCAAGGCTCCTTTCATGTGTGATGTGCAACACGGAATTGCTCTGCACGCAGTGCAGGGGAATCGGGCCTCACCTCGCGGCGAGGGGGAAGTCTCATGGTTTTTATCGAGTTCCGGCGGGAACCTGGGGAATATTCTCGAGTTACGAGGGGGATGGCCCTTCCAAACACGTGTTAGTTCAGCGACGTCAGGACTTCTGCCTAGTTGCGAGGGACAACTCGGGATTCTCCTCGAGGTTTGGCAGGGCAATTGGGATGCCTTTCCAGCTGAGGCGGGAGACCAAGGGTCCCTGTCCACGTGCCACAGGAATCCTGGGACTCCTATCAAGTTTCACGAGGAGTCAGGCATCGTCTCCTTTGGAGGCACTGATCTCTGCGTACCTCTGGAATTATCAAAGAATGTGAGGCGTCCGGTCGCCATGAGGTGGGGAACTAGGTCTTTCTCTGTGGTCTCCACAGGGGATTCAGACAACCTTTCATCTTGGGAGATGCAAGACGAGCCTGCATTCAAGTCACTGCAGGGATATCCGGCCTTATTTCGAGTCAGGGCATAGCGGTGTCCATTCCACTTGAGGCTGCAAAATCAGGGTCCCTCTCACATACCTAGAGCTGAGAGAAGCCTCCTCTTGAGGTGCTTGTGGTAAGGTGGTATTGCTCTGGAGTCGAAGCCAGGGACTAACCCCTCATCTAGAGTTGATTTTTGGTCCACGGAGCTCTTTCGTGTTGCTTCAGTGACCTCAGGATACCTCTCGCCTTGAAACAGTGTTCTTATGGTTACTCTGGAGGGCCATCATGGAAATCAAGGCTCCTTCCATTTGTAATGTGCAACACGAAATTTCTCTGCACGCAGTGCAGCGGAATCGGGCCTTATCTCGCGGCGAGGGGGAAGTCTCATGGTTTTTCTCGAGTTGCGGTGGGAACCTGGGGTATATTCTCGAGTTACGACGGGGATGGCCCTTCCACACACTTGTTTGTTCAGCGACGTCAGGACTCCTGCCTAGTTGCGCGGGACAACTCGGGATTCTCCTCGATGCTTGGCAGGGCAATTGGGATGCCTCTCCAGCTGAGGCGGGAGACCAAGGGTCCCTTTCCACGTGCCACAGGAATCCTGGGACTCCTATCAAGTTTCACGAGGAGTCAGGCATCGTCTCCTTTGGAGGCACTGATCTCCGCGTACCTCTGGAGTTTTCAAAGGATGTGAGGCCTCCAGTCGCGATGAGGTGGGGAACTAGGTCTTTCTCTGTGGTCTCCACAGGGGATTCAGACTTCCTTTCATCTTGGGAGATGCAAGACGAGCCTGCATTCAAGTCACTGCAGGGATATCCGGCCTTATTTCGAGTCAGGGCATCGCGGTGTCCATTCCACTTGAGGCCGCAAACTCAGGGTCCCTCAGACATACCTAGAGCTGAGAGAAGCCTCCTCTTGAGGTGCTTGTGGTAAGGTGGTATTCCTCTGGAGTGGAAGCCAGGGACTAACCTCTCATCTCGAGTTGATTTTTGGTCCACGGAGCTGTTTTGTGTTGCTACAGTGACCTCAGGATCCCTCTAGCCTTGAAACAGTGTTCTTGGGGTTTCTCTGGAGTGCCATCAAGGAAATCAAGGCTCCTTTCATGTGTGATGTGCAACACGGAATTGCTCTGCACGCAGTGTAGGGGAATCGGGCCTCATCTCTCGGCGAGGGGGAAGTCTCATGGTTTTTCTCGAGTTGCGGTGGGAACCTGGGCTATATTCTGGAGTTACGATGGGGATGGCCCTTCCACACACGTGTTTGTTCAGCGACGGCAGGACTCCTGCCTAGTTGCGAGGGACAACTCGGGATTCTACTCGAGGCTTGGCAGGGCAATTGGGATGCCTCTCCTGCTGAGTCGGGAGACCAAGTGTCCCTTTCCACGTGCCACAGGAATCCTGGGACTCCTATCAAGTTTGACCAGGAGTCAGGCATCGTCTCCTTTGGAGGCACTGATCTCTGCGTACCTCTGGAGTTTTCAAAAGATGTGAGGCCTCCGGTCGTGAAGAGGTGGGGAACTAGGTCTTTCTCTGTGGTCTCCACAGGGGATTCAGACATCCTTTCGTCTTGGGAGATGCAAGACGAGCCTGCATTCAAGTCACTGCAGGGATATCTGGCCTTATTTCGAGTCAGGGCATCCCGGTGTCCATTCGACTAGAGGCTGCAAATTCAGGGTCCCTCTCACATACCTAGAGCTGAGAGAAGCCTCCTCTTGAGGTGCTTGTGGTAAGGTGGTATTCCTCTGGAGTCGAAGCCAGGGAATAACCTCTCATCTCGAGTTGATTTTTGGTCCACGGAGCTCTTTCGTGTTGCGACAGTGACCTCAGGATCCCTCTAGCCTGGAAACAGTGTTCTTGGGGTTTCTCTGGAGTGCCATGGAGGAAATCAAGGCTCCTTTCATGTGTGATGTGCAACACAGAATTGCTCTGCACCCAGTGCAGGGGAATCGGGCCTCATCTCGCGGCGAGGGGGAAGTCTCATGGTTTTTCTCGAGTTGCGGCGGGAACCTGGGGTATATTCTCGAGTTACGACGGGGATGGCCCTTCCACACACGTGTTTGTTCAGCGACGTCAGGACTCCTGCCGAGTTGCGAGGGACAACTCGGGATTCTCCTCGAGGCTTGGCAGGGCAATTGGGACGCCTCTCCAGCTGAGGCGGGAGACCAAGGGTCCCTTTCCACGTGCCACAGGAATCCTGGGACTCCTATGAAGTTTCCCGAGGAGTCAGGCATCGTCTCCTTTGGAGGAACTGATCTCTGCGTACCTCTGGAGTTATCAAAGGATGTGAGGCATCCGGTCGCTATGAGGTGGGGAACTAGGTCTTTCTCTGTGGTCTCCACAGGGGATTCAGACATCCTTTCGTCTTGGGAGATGCAAGACGAGCCTGCATTCAAGTCACTGCAAGGATATCCGGCCTTATTTCGAGTCAGGGCATCGCGGTGTCCATTCCACTTGAGGCCGCTAACTCAGGTTCCCTCTCACATACCTAGAGCTGAGAGAAGCCTCCTCTTGAGGTACTCGTGTTAAGGTGGTGTTCTTTTGGAATCGAAGCCAGGGACTAACCTCTCATCTCGAGTTGATTTTTGGTCCATGGAGCTCTTTCGTGTTGCTACAGTGACCTAAGGATCCCTCTAGCCTTGAAACAGTGTTCGTGGGGTTTCTCTGGAGTGCCATGAAGGAAATCAATGCTCCTTTCATGTGTGATGTGCAACACGGAATTGCTCTGCTCGCAGTGCAGGGGAATCGGGCCTGATCTCGCGGCGAGGGGGAAGTCTCATGGTTTTTCTCGAGTTGCGGCGGGAACCTGGGGTATATTCTCGAGTTACGACCGGGATGGCCCTACCACACACGTGTTTGTTCAGCGACGTCAGAACTTCTGCCTAGTTGCGAGGGACAACTCGGGATTCTCCTCGAGGCTTGGCAGGGCAATTGGGACGCCTCTCCAGCTGAGGCGGGAGACCAAGGGTCCCTTTCCACGTGCCACATGAATCCTGGGATTCCTATCAAGTTTCACGAGGAGTCAGGCATCGTCTGCTTTGGAGGCACAGATCTCTGCGTACCTCTGGAGTTATCAAAGGATGTGAGGCCTCCGGTCGCGATGAGGTGGGGAACTAGGTCTTTCTCTGTGGTCTCCACAAGGGATTCAGACATCCTTTCATCTTGGGAGATGCAAGACGAGCCTGCATTCAAGTCACTGCAGGGATATGCGGCCTTATTTCGAGGCAGGGCATCGTGGTGTCCATTCCACTTGAGGCCGCAAACTCAGGGTCCCTCTCACATAGCTAGAGTTGTGAGAAGCCTCCGCTTGAGGTGCGTGTGGTAAGGTGGTATTCCTCTGGAGTCGAAGTTTGGGACTAACCCCTCATCTCGAGTTGATTTTTGGTCCACGGAGCTCTTTCGTGTTGCTACAGTGACCTCTGGATCCCTCTAGCCTGGAAACAGTGTTCTTGGGGTTTCTCTGGAGTGCCATCAAGGAAATCAAGGCTCCTTTCATGTGTGATGTGCAACACCGAATTGCTCTGCACGCAGTGCACGGGAATCTGGCGTCACCTCGCGGCGAGGGGGAAGTCTCATGGTTTTTATCGAGTTGCGGCGGGAACCTGGGGAATATTCTCGAGTTACGACGGGGATGGCCCTTCCAAACACGTGTTAGTTCAGCGACGTCAGGACTTCTGCCTAGTTGCGAGGGACAACTCGGGATTCTCCTCGAGGCTTGGCAGGGCAATTGGGACGCCTCTCCAGCTGAGGCGGGATACCAAGTGTCCCTTTCCACATGCCACAGGAATCCTGGGACTCGTATCAAGTTTCACGAGGAGTCAGGCATCGTCTCCTTTGGAGGCACTGATCTCTGCGTACCTCTGGAGTTTTCAAAGGATGTGAGGCCTCCGGTCGCGATGAGGTGGGGAACTAGATCTTTCTCTGTGGTCTCCACAGGGGATTCAGACATCCTTTCATCTTGGGAGATGCAAGACGAGCCTGCATTCAAGTCACTGCAGGGATATACGGCCTTATTTCGAGTCAGGGCATCGCGGTGTCCATTCCACTTGACGCCGCAAACTCAGCGTCCCTCTCACATACTTAGAGCTGAGAGAAGCCTCCTCTTGAGGTGCTTGTGGTAAGGTGGTATTCCTCTGGAGTCGAAGCCAGGGACTAACCTCTCATCTTGAGTTGATTTTTGGGCCACGGAGCTCTTTCGTGTTGCTACAGTGACCTCAGGATCCCTCTAGCCTTGAAACAGTGTTCTTGGGGTTTCTCTGGAGTGCTATCACGGAAATCAAGGCTCCTTTCATGTGTGATGTGCAACATGGAATTGCTCTGCACGCAGTGCAGGGGAATCGGACCTCATCTCGCGGCGAGTGGGAAGTCTCATGGTTTTTCTCGAGTTGCGACGGGAACCTGGGGTATATTCTCGAGTTACGACGGGGATGGACCTTTCAGCCACGTGTTTGTTCAGCGACGTCAGGAATCCTGCCTAGTTGCGAGGGACAACTCGGGATTCTCCTCGAGGCTTGGCAGGGCTATTGGGACGCCTCTCCAGCTGAGGCGGGAGACCACCAAGTGTCCCTTTCCACATGCACAGGAATCCTGGGACTCCTATCAAGTTTCACGAGGAGTCAGGCATCGTCTCCTTTGGAGGCACTGATCTCCGCGAACCTCTGAAGTTTTCAAAGGATGTGAGGCCTCCGGTCGCGATGAGGTGGGGAACTAGGTCTTTCTCTGTGGTCTCCACAGGGGTTCAGATATCCTTTCGTCTTGGGAGATGCAAGACGAGCCTGCATTCAAGTCACTGCAGGGATATCCGGCCTTATTTCGAGTCAGGGCATCGCGGTGTCCATTCTACTTGAGGCCGCAAACTCAGGGTCCCTCTCACATACCTAGAGCTGAGAGAAGCCTCCTCTTGAGGTGCTTGTGGTAAGGTGGTATTCCTCTGGAGTCGAAGCCAGGGACTAACCTCTCATCTCGAGTTGATTTTTGGTCCACGGAGCCCTTTCGTGTTGCTACAGTGACCTCAGGATCCCTCTAGCCTTGAAACAGTGTTCTTGGGGTTTCTCTGGAGTGCCATCAAGGAAATCAAGGCTCCTTTCATGTGTGATGTGCAACACGGAATTGCTCTGCAGGCAGTGCAGGGGAATCGGGCCTCATTTCACGGCGAGGGGGAAGTCTCATGGATTTTCTCGAGTTGCGGCGGGAACCTGGGGTATATTCTCGAGTTACGAAGGGGATGGCTCTTCCACCCACGTGTTTGTTCAGCGACGTCAGGACTCCTGACTAGTTGCGAGGGACAACTCGAGACTTTCCTCGAGGCTAGGCAGGGCAATTGGGCCGCCTCTCCAGCTGCGGCGGGAGACCAAAGGTCCCTTTCCACGTGCCACAGGAATCCTGGGACTCCTATCAAGTTTCATGAGGAGTCAGGCATCGTCTCCTTTGGAGTCACTGATCTCCGTGTACCTCTGGAGTTTTCAAAGGATGTGAGGCCTCCGGTCGCGATGAGGTGGGGAACTAGGTCTTTCTCTGTGGTCTCCACAGGGGATTCAGACATCCTTTCGTCTTGTGAGATGCAAGACGAGCCTGCATTCAAGTCACTGCAGGGATATCCGGCCTTATTTCGAGTCAGGGCATCGCGGTGTCCATTCCACTTGAGGCCGCAAACTCAGGGTCCCTCTCACATACCTAGAGCTGAGAGAAGCCTCCTCTTGAGGTGCTTGTGGTAAGGTGGTATTCCTCTAGAGTCGAAGCCAGGGACTAACCTCTCATCTCGAGTTGATTCTTGGGCCACGGAGCTCTTTCGTGTTGCTACAGTGACCTCAGGATCCCTCTAGCCTTGAAACAGTGTTCTTGGGGTTTCTCTGCAGTGCCATCAAGGAAATCAAGGCTCCTTTCATGTGTGATGTGCAACACGGAATTGCTCTGCACGCAGTGCAGGGGAATCGGGCCTCATCTCGCGGCGAGGGGGAAGTCTCATGGTTTTTCTCGAGTTGCGGCGGGAACCCAGGGCATATTCTCGAGTTACGACGGGTATGGCCTTTCCACCAACGTGTTTGTTCAGCGACTTCAGGACTCCTGCCTAGTTGCGAGGGACAACTCGGGATTCTCCTCGAGGCTTGGCAGGGCAATTGGAACGCCTCTCCAGCTGAGGCGGGAGACGAAGGGTCCCTTTCCACGTGCCACAGGAATCCTGGGTCTCCTATCAAGTTTCACTAGGAGTCAGCATTGTCTCCTTTGCAGGCACTGATCTCCGCGTAACTCTGAAGTTTTCAAAGGATGTGAGGCCTCCGGTCGCGATGAGGTGGGGAACTAGGTCTTTCTCTGTGGTCTCCACAGGGGATTCAGACATCCTTTCATATTGGGAGATGCTAGACGAGCCTGCATTCAAGTCACTGCAGGGATATCCGGCCTTATTTCGCGTCAGGGCATCGCAGTGTCCATTCCACTTGAGTCCGCAAAATCAGGGTCCCTCTCACATACCTAGAGCTGAGAGAAGCCTCCTCTTGAGGTGCTTGTGTTAAGGTGGTATTCCTCTGGAGTCGAAGCCAGGGACTAACCTCTCATCTCGAGTTGATTTTTGGGCCACGGAACTCTTTCGTGTTGCTACAGTGACCTCAGGATCCCTCTAGCCTTGAAACAGTGTTCTTGGGGTTTCTCTGGAGTGCCATCAAGGAAATCAAGGCTCCTTTCATGTGTGATGTGCAACACGGAATTGCTCTGCACGCAGTGCAGGGGAATCGGGCCTCATCTCGCGGCAGGGGGGAAGTCTCATGGTTTTTCTCGAGTTGCGGTGGGAACCTGGGGTATATTCTCGAGTTACGACGGGGATGGCCCTTCCACCCACGTGGTTGTTCAGCGACGTCAGGTCTCCTGCCTAGTTGCGAGGGACAACTCGGGATTCTCCTCGAGGCTTGGCAGGGCAATTGGGACGCCTCTCCACCTGAGGCGGGAGACCAAGGGTCCCTTTCCAGGTGCCACAGGAATCCTGGGACTCCTATCAAGTTTCACGAGGAGTCAGGCATCGTCTCCTTTGGAGGCACTGATCTCCGCGTACCTCTGGAGTTTTCAAAGGATGTGAGGCCTCCGGTCGTGAAGAGGTGGGGAAGTAGGTCTTTCTCTGTGGTCTCCACAGGGGATTCAGACATCCTTTCATCTTGGGAGATGCAAGCCGAGCCTGCATTCAAGTCACTGCAGGGATATCCGGGCTTATTTCGAGTCAGGGCATCGCGGTGTCCATTCCACTTGAGGCCGCCAACTCAGGGTCCCTCTCACATACCTAGAGCTGAGAGAAGCCTCCTCTTGAGGTGCTTGAGGTAAGGTGGTATTCCTCTGGAGTCGAAGCCCGGGACTAACCTCTCATCTCGAGTTGATTTTTGTTCCACGGAGCCCTTTCGTGTTGCTACAGTGACCTCAGGATCCCTCTAGCCTTGAAACAGTGTTCTTGGGGTTTCTCTGGAGGGCCATCAAGGAAATCAAGGCTCCTTTCATGTGTGATGTGCAACACGGAATTGCTCTGCATGCAGTGCAGGGGAATCGGGCCTCATCTCGAGGCGAGGGTGAAGTCTCATAGTTTTTCTCGAGTTGCGGCGGCAACCAGGGGTATATTCTCGAGTTATGACGGGGATGGCCCTTCCACCCACGTGTTTGTTCAGCGACGTCAGGACTCCTGCCTAGTTGCGAGGGACAACTCGGGATTCGCCTCGAGGCTTGGCAGGGCTATTGGAATGCCTCTCCAGCTGAGGGGGGAGACGAAGGGTCCCTTTCCATGTGCCACAGGAATCCTGGGACTCCTATCAAGTTTCACGAGGAGTCAGGCATCGTCTCCTTTGGAGGCACTGATCTCCGCGTACCTCTGGAGTTTTCAAAGGATGTGAGGCCTCCAGTCGCGATGAGGTGGGGAACTAGGTCTTTCTCTGTGGTCTCCACAGGGGATTCAGACTTCCTTTCATCTTGGGAGATGCAAGACGAGCCTGCATTCAAGTCACTGCAGGGATATCCGGCCTTATTTCGAGTCAGGGCATCGCGGTGTCCATTCCACTTGAGGCCGCAAACTCAGGGTCCCTCAGACATACCTAGAGCTGAGAGAAGCCTCCTCTTGAGGTGCTTGTGGTAAGGTGGTATTCCTCTGGAGTGGAAGCCAGGGACTAACCTCTCATCTCGAGTTGATTTTTGGTCCACGGAGCTGTTTTGTGTTGCTACAGTGACCTCAGGATCCCTCTAGCCTTGAAACAGTGTTCTTGGGGTTTCTCTGGAGTGCCATCAAGGAAATCAAGGCTCCTTTCATGTGTGATGTGCAACACGGAATTGCTCTGCACGCAGTGTAGGGGAATCGGGCCTCATCTCTCGGCGAGGGGGAAGTCTCATGGTTTTTCTCGAGTTGCGGTGGGAACCTGGGCTATATTCTGGAGTTACGATGGGGATGGCCCTTCCACACACGTGTTTGTTCAGCGACGGCAGGACTCCTGCCTAGTTGCGAGGGACAACTCGGGATTCTACTCGAGGCTTGGCAGGGCAATTGGGATGCCTCTCCTGCTGAGTCGGGAGACCAAGTGTCCCTTTCCACGTGCCACAGGAATCCTGGGACTCCTATCAAGTTTGACCAGGAGTCAGGCATCGTCTCCTTTGGAGGCACTGATCTCTGCGTACCTCTGGAGTTTTCAAAAGATGTGAGGCCTCCGGTCGTGAAGAGGTGGGGAACTAGGTCTTTCTCTGTGGTCTCCACAGGGGATTCAGACATCCTTTCGTCTTGGGAGATGCAAGACGAGCCTGCATTCAAGTCACTGCAGGGATATCCGGCCTTATTTCGAGTCAGGGCATCCCGGTGTCCATTCGACTAGAGGCTGCAAATTCAGGGTCCCTCTCACATACCTAGAGCTGAGAGAAGCCTCCTCTTGAGGTGCTTGTGGTAAGGTGGTATTCCTCTGGAGTCGAAGCCAGGGACTAACCTCTCATCTCGAGTTGATTTTTGGTCCACGGAGCTCTTTCGTGTTGCGACAGTGACCTCAGGATCCCTCTAGCCTGGAAACAGTGTTCTTGGGGTTTCTCTGGAGTGCCATGGAGGAAATCAAGGCTCCTTTCATGTGTGATGTGCAACACAGAATTGCTCTGCACCCAGGGCAGGGGAATCGGGCCTCATCTCGCGGCGAGGGGGAAGTCTCATGGTTTTTCTCGAGTTGCGGCGGGAACCTGGGGTATATTCTCGAGTTACGACGGGGATGGCCCTTCCACACACGTGTTTGTTCAGCGACGTCAGGACTCCTGCCGAGTTGCGAGGGACAACTCGGGATTCTCCTCGAGGCTTGGCAGGGCAATTGGGACGCCTCTCCAGCTGAGGCGGGAGACCAAGGGTCCCTTTCCACGTGCCACAGGAATCCTGGGACTCCTATGAAGTTTCCCGAGGAGTCAGGCATCGTCTCCTTTGGAGGAACTGATCTCTGCGTACCTCTGGAGTTATCAAAGGATGTGAGGCATCCGGTCGCTATGAGGTGGGGAACTAGGTCTTTCTCTGTGGTCTCCACAGGGGATTCAGACATCCTTTCGTCTTGGGAGATGCAAGACGAGCCTGCATTCAAGTCACTGCAAGGATATCCGGCCTTATTTCGAGTCAGGGCATCGCGGTGTCCATTCCACTTGAGGCCGCTAACTCAGGTTCCCTCTCACATACCTAGAGCTGAGAGAAGCCTCCTCTTGAGGTACTCGTGTTAAGGTGGTGTTCTTTTGGAATCGAAGCCAGGGACTAACCTCTCATCTCGAGTTGATTTTTGGTCCATGGAGCTCTTTCGTGTTGCTACAGTGACCTAAGGATCCCTCTAGCCTTGAAACAGTGTTCGTGGGGTTTCTCTGGAGTGCCATGAAGGAAATCAATGCTCCTTTCATGTGTGATGTGCAACACGGAATTGCTCTGCACGCAGTGCAGGGGAATCGGGCCTGATCTCGCGGCGAGGGGGAAGTCTCATGGTTTTTCTCGAGTTGCGGCGGGAACCTGGGGTATATTCTCGAGTTACGACCGGGATGGCCCTACCACACACGTGTTTGTTCAGCGACGTCAGAACTTCTGCCTAGTTGCGAGGGACAACTCGGGATTCTCCTCGAGGCTTGGCAGGGCAATTGGGACGCCTCTCCAGCTGAGGCGGGAGACCAAGGGTCCCTTTCCACGTGCCACATGAATCCTGGGACTCCTATCAAGTTTCACGAGGAGTCAGGCATCGTCTGCTTTGGAGGCACAGATCTCTGCGTACCTCTGGAGTTATCAAAGGATGTGAGGCCTCCGGTCGCGATGAGGTGGGGAACTAGGTCTTTCTCTGAGGTCTCCACAAGGGATTCAGACATCCTTTCATCTTGGGAGATGCAAGACGAGCCTGCATTCAAGTCACTGCAGGGATATGCGGCCTTATTTCGAGGCAGGGCATCGTGGTGTCCATTCCACTTGAGGCCGCAAACTCAGGGTCCCTCTCACATAGCTAGAGTTGTGAGAAGCCTCCGCTTGAGGTGCGTGTGGTAAGGTGGTATTCCTCTGGAGTCGAAGTTTGGGACTAACCCCTCATCTCGAGTTGATTTTTGGTCCACGGAGCTCTTTCGTGTTGCTACAGTGACCTCTGGATCCCTCTAGCCTGGAAACAGTGTTCTTGGGGTTTCTCTGGAGTGCCATCAAGGAAATCAAGGCTCCTTTCATGTGTGATGTGCAACACCGAATTGCTCTGCACGCAGTGCACGGGAATCTGGCGTCACCTCGCGGCGAGGGGGAAGTCTCATGGTTTTTATCGAGTTGCGGCGGGAACCTGGGGAATATTCTCGAGTTACGACGGGGATGGCCCTTCCAAACACGTGTTAGTTCAGCGACGTCAGGACTTCTGCCTAGTTGCGAGGGACAACTCGGGATTCTCCTCGAGGCTTGGCAGGGCAATTGGGACGCCTCTCCAGCTGAGGCGGGATACCAAGTGTCCCTTTCCACATGCCACAGGAATCCTGGGACTCGTATCAAGTTTCACGAGGAGTCAGGCATCGTCTCCTTTGGAGGCACTGATCTCTGCGTACCTCTGGAGTTTTCAAAGGATGTGAGGCCTCCGGTCGCGATGAGGTGGGGAACTAGATCTTTCTCTGTGGTCTCCACAGGGGATTCAGACATCCTTTCATCTTGGGAGATGCAAGACGAGCCTGCATTCAAGTCACTGCAGGGATATCCGGCCTTATTTCGAGTCAGGGCATCGCGGTGTCCATTCCACTTGACGCCGCAAACTCAGCGTCCCTCTCACATACTTAGAGCTGAGAGAAGCCTCCTCTTGAGGTGCTTGTGGTAAGGTGGTATTCCTCTGGAGTCGAAGCCAGGGACTAACCTCTCATCTTGAGTTGATTTTTGGGCCACGGAGCTCTTTCGTGTTGCTACAGTGACCTCAGGATCCCTCTAGCCTTGAAACAGTGTTCTTGGGGTTTCTCTGGAGTGCTATCACGGAAATCAAGGCTCCTTTCATGTGTGATGTGCAACATGGAATTGCTCTGCACGCAGTGCAGGGGAATCGGACCTCATCTCGCGGCGAGTGGGAAGTCTCATGGTTTTTCTCGAGTTGCGACGGGAACCTGGGGTATATTCTCGAGTTACGACGGGGATGGACCTTTCAGCCACGTGTTTGTTCAGCGACGTCAGGAATCCTGCCTAGTTGCGAGGGACAACTCGGGATTCTCCTCGAGGCTTGGCAGGGCAATTGGGACGCCTCTCCAGCTGAGGCGGGAGACCAAGGGTCCCTTTCCACGTGCCACAGGAATCCTGGGACTCCTATCAAGTTTCACGAGGAGTCAGGCATCGTCTCCTTTGGAGGCACTGATCTCCGCGTACCTCTGGAGTTTTCAAAGGATGTGAGGCCTCCGGTCGCGATGAGGTGGGGAACTAGGTCTTTCTCTGTGGTCTCCACAGGGGTTCAGATATCCTTTCGTCTTGGGAGATGCAAGACGAGCCTGCATTCAAGTCACTGCAGGGATATCCGGCCTTATTTCGAGTCAGGGCATCGCGGTGTCCATTCTACTTGAGGCCGCAAACTCAGGGTCCCTCTCACATACCTAGAGCTGAGAGAAGCCTCCTCTTGAGGTGCTTGTGGTAAGGTGGTATTCCTCTGGAGTCGAAGCCAGGGACTAACCTCTCATCTCGAGTTGATTTTTGGTCCACGGAGCCCTTTCGTGTTGCTACAGTGACCTCAGGATCCCTCTAGCCTTGAAACAGTGTTCTTGGGGTTTCTCTGGAGTGCCATCAAGGAAATCAAGGCTCCTTTCATGTGTGATGTGCAACACGGAATTGCTCTGCAGGCAGTGCAGGGGAATCGGGCCTCATTTCACGGCGAGGGGGAAGTCTCATGGATTTTCTCGAGTTGCGGCGGGAACCTGGGGTATATTCTCGAGTTACGAAGGGGATGGCTCTTCCACCCACGTGTTTGTTCAGCGACGTCAGGACTCCTGACTAGTTGCGAGGGACAACTCGAGACTTTCCTCGAGGCTAGGCAGGGCAATTGGGCCGCCTCTCCAGCTGCGGCGGGAGACCAAAGGTCCCTTTCCACGTGCCACAGGAATCCTGGGACTCCTATCAAGTTTCATGAGGAGTCAGGCATCGTCTCCTTTGGAGTCACTGATCTCCGTGTACCTCTGGAGTTTTCAAAGGATGTGAGGCCTCCGGTCGCGATGAGGTGGGGAACTAGGTCTTTCTCTGTGGTCTCCACAGGGGATTCAGACATCCTTTCGTCTTGTGAGATGCAAGACGAGCCTGCATTCCAGTCACTGCAGGGATATCCGGCCTTATTTCGAGTCAGGGCATCGCGGTGTCCATTCCACTTGAGGCCGCAAACTCAGGGTCCCTCTCACATACCTAGAGCTGAGAGAAGCCTCCTCTTGAGGTGCTTGTGGTAAGGTGGTATTCCTCTAGAGTCGAAGCCAGGGACTAACCTCTCATCTCGAGTTGATTCTTGGGCCACGGAGCTCTTTCGTGTTGCTACAGTGACCTCAGGATCCCTCTAGCCTTGAAACAGTGTTCTTGGGGTTTCTCTGCAGTGCCATCAAGGAAATCAAGGCTCCTTTCATGTGTGATGTGCAACACGGAATTGCTCTGCACGCATTGCAGGGGAATCGGGCCTCATCTCGCGGCGAGGGGGAAGTCTCATGGTTTTTCTCGAGTTGCGGCGGGAACCTGGGGCATATTCTCGAGTTACGACGGGTATGGCCTTTCCACCCACGTGTTTGTTCAGCGACGTCAGGACTCCTGCCTAGTTGCGAGGGACAACTCGGGATTCTCCTCGAGGCTTGGCAGGGCAATTGGAACGCCTCTCCAGCTGAGGCGGGAGACCAAGGGTCCCTTTCCACGTGCCACAGGAATCCTGGGTCTCCTATCAAGTTTCACTAGGAGTCAGCATTGTCTCCTTTGCAGGCACTGATCTCCGCGTAACTCTGAAGTTTTCAAAGGATGTGAGGCCTCCGGTCGCGATGAGGTGGGGAACTAGGTCTTTCTCTGTGGTCTCCACAGGGGATTCAGACATCCTTTCATATTGGGAGATGCTAGACGAGCCTGCATTCAAGTCACTGCAGGGATATCCGGCCTTATTTCGCGTCAGGGCATCGCAGTGTCCATTCCACTTGAGTCCGCAAAATCAGGGTCCCTCTCACATACCTAGAGCTGAGAGAAGCCTCCTCTTGAGGTGCTTGTGTTAAGGTGGTATTCCTCTGGAGTCGAAGCCAGGGACTAACCTCTCATCTCGAGTTGATTTTTGGGCCACGGAACTCTTTCGTGTTGCTACAGTGACCTCAGGATCCCTCTAGCCTTGAAACAGTGTTCTTGGGGTTTCTCTGGAGTGCCATCAAGGAAATCAAGGCTCCTTTCATGTGTGATGTGCAACACGGAATTGCTCTGCACGCAGTGCAGGGGAATCGGGCCTCATCTCGCGGCAGGGGGGAAGTCTCATGGTTTTTCTCGAGTTGCGGCGGGAACCTGGGGTATATTCTCGAGTTACGACGGGGATGGCCCTTCCACCCACGTGGTTGTTCAGCGACGTCAGGTCTCCTGCCTAGTTGCGAGGGACAACTCGGGATTCTCCTCGAGGCTTGGCAGGGCAATTGGGACGCCTCTCCACCTGAGGCGGGAGACCAAGGGTCCCTTTCCAGGTGCCACAGGAATCCTGGGACTCCTATCAAGTTTCACGAGGAGTCAGGCATCGTCTCCTTTGGAGGCACTGATCTCCGCGTACCTCTGGAGTTTTCAAAGGATGTGAGGCCTCCGGTCGTGAAGAGGTGGGGAAGTAGGTCTTTCTCTGTGGTCTCCACAGGGGATTCAGACATCCTTTCATCTTGGGAGATGCAAGCCGAGCCTGCATTCAAGTCACTGCAGGGATATCCGGGCTTATTTCGAGTCAGGGCATCGCGGTGTCCATTCCACTTGAGGCCGCCAACTCAGGGTCCCTCTCACATACCTAGAGCTGAGAGAAGCCTCCTCTTGAGGTGCTTGAGGTAAGGTGGTATTCCTCTGGAGTCGAAGCCCGGGACTAACCTCTCATCTCGAGTTGATTTTTGTTCCACGGAGCCCTTTCGTGTTGCTACAGTGACCTCAGGATCCCTCTAGCCTTGAAACAGTGTTCTTGGGGTTTCTCTGGAGGGCCATCAAGGAAATCAAGGCTCCTTTCATGTGTGATGTGCAACACGGAATTGCTCTGCATGCAGTGCAGGGGAATCGGGCCTCATCTCGAGGCGAGGGTGAAGTCTCATAGTTTTTCTCGAGTTGCGGCGGCAACCAGGGGTATATTCTCGAGTTATGACGGGGATGGCCCTTCCACCCACGTGTTTGTTCAGCGACGTCAGGACTCCTGCCTAGTTGCGAGGGACAACTCGGGATTCGCCTCGAGGCTTGGCAGGGCTATTGGAATGCCTCTCCAGCTGAGGGGGGAGACGAAGGGTCCCTTTCCATGTGCCACAGGAATCCTGGGACTCCTATCAAGTTTCACGAGGAGTCAGGCATCGTCTCCTTTGGAGGCACTGATCTCCGCGTACCTCTGGAGTTTTCAAAGGATGTGAGGCCTCCGGTCGCGATGAGGTGGGGAACTAGTTCTTTTTCTGTGGTCTCCACAAGGGATTCAGACATCCTTTCGTCTTGGGAGATGCAAGACGAGCCTGCATTCAAGTCACTGCAGGGATATCCGGCCTTATTTCGAGTCAGGGCATCGCGGTGTCCATTCCACTTGAGGCCGCAAACTCAGCGTCCCTCTCACATACCTAGAGCTGAGAGAAGCCTCCTCTTGAGGTGCTTGTGGTAAGGTGGTATTCCTCAGGAGTCGAAGCCAGGGACTAACCTCTCATCTCGAGTTGATTTTTGGTCCACGGAGCTCTTTCGTGTTGCTACAGTGACCTCAGGATCCCTCTAGCCTTGAAACAGTGTTCTTGGGGTTTCTCTGGAGTGCCATCAAGGAAATCAACGCTCCTTTCATGTGTGATGTGCAACACGGAATTGCTCTGCACGCAGTGCAGGAGAATCGGGCCTCATCTCGCGGCGAGGGGGAATTCTCATGGTTTTTCTCGAGTTGCGGCGGGAACCTGGGGTATATTCTCGAGTTACGACGGGGATGGCTCTTCCAGCCACGTGTTTGTTCAACGACATCAGGACTCCTGCCTAGTTGCGAGGGACAACTCGAGACTCTCCTCGAGGCTTGGCAGGGCAAATGGGTCGCCTCTCCAGCTGAGGCGGGAGACCAAGGGTCCCTTTCCACGTGCCACAGGAATCCTGGGACTCGTATCAAGTTTCATGAGGAGTCAGACATCGTCTCCTTTGGAGGCACTGATCTCCGCGTACCTCTGGAGTTTTCAAAGGATGTGAGGCCTCCGGTCGCGATGAGGTGGGGAACTAGGTCTTTCTCTGTGGTCTCCACAGGGGATTCAGACATCATTTCGTCTTGGGAGATGCAAGACGAGCCTGCATTCAAGTCACTGCAGGGATATCCGGCCTTATTTCGAGTCAGGGCATCGCGGTGTCCATTCCACTTGAGGCCGCCAACTCAGGGTCCCTCTCACATACCTAGAGCTGAGAGAAGCCTCCTCTTGAGGTGCTTGTGGTAAGGTGGTATTCCTCTGGAGTCGAAGCCCGGGACTAACCTCTCATCTCGAGTTGAATTTTGGTCCACGGAGCTCTTTCGTGTTGCTACAGTGACCTCAGGATCCCTCTATCCTTGAAACAGTGTTCTTGGGGTTTCTCTTTAGTGCCATCAAGGAAATCAAGGCTCCTTTCATGTGTGATGTGCAACACGGAATTGCTCTGCAAGCAGTGCAGGGGAATCGGGCCTCAAATCCCGGCGAGGGGGAAGTCTCATGGTTTTTCTCGAGTTGCGGCGGGAACCTGGGGTATATTCTCGAGTTATGACGGGGATGGCCCTTCCACCCACGTGTTTGTTCAGCGACGTCAGGACTCCTGCCTAGTTGCGAGGGACAACTCGGGATTCGCCTCGAGGCTTGGCAGGGCTATTGGGATGCCTCTCCGGCTGAGGGGGGAGACCAAGGGTCCCTTTCCACGTGCCACAGGAATCCTGGGACTCCTATCAAGTTTCACGAGGAGTCAGGCATCGTCTCCTTTGGAGGCACTGATCTCCGCGTACCTCTGGAGTTTTCAAAGGATGTGAGGCCTCCGGTCGCGATGAGGTGGGGAACTAGGTCTTTCTCTGTGGTCTCCACAGGGGATTCAGACATCCTTTCGTCTTGGGAGATGCAAGACGAGCCTTCATTCAATTCACTGCAGGGATATCCGGCCTTACTTCGCGTCAGGGCATCGCAGAGTCCATTCCACTTGAGTCCGCAAAATTAGGGTCCCTCTCACATACCTAGAGCTGAGAGAAGCCTCCTCTTGAGGTGCTTGTGGTAAGGTGGTATTCCTCTGGAGTCGAAGCCAGGGACTAACCTCTCATCTCGAGTTGATTTTTGGTCCACGGACCTCTTTCGTGTTGCTACAGTAACCTCAGGATCCCTCTAGCCTTGAAACAGTGTTCTTGGGGTTTCTCTGGAGTGCCATCAAGGAAATCAAGGCTCCTTTCATGTGTGATGTGCAACACGGAATTGCTCTGCATGCAGTGCAGGAGAATCGAGCCTCATCTTGCGGCGAGGGGGAAGTCTCATGGTTTTTCTCGAGTTGCGGTGGGACCCTGGGGTATATTCTCGAGTTATGACGGGGATGGCCCTTCCAGCCACGTGTTTGTTCAGCGACGTCAGGACTCCTGCCTAGTTGCGAGGGACAACTCGGGATTCTCCTCGAGGCTTGGCAGGGCAATTGGGACGCCTCTCCAGCTGAGGCGGGAGACCAAGGGTCCCTTTCCACGTGCCACAGGAACCCTGGGACTCCTATCAAGTTTCACGAGGAGTCAGGCATCGTCTCCTTTGGAGGCACTGATCTCCGCGTACCTCTGGAGTTTTCAAAGGATGTGAGGCCTCCGGTCGCGATGACGTGGGGAACTGGGTCTTTCTTTGTGGTCTCCACAGGGGATTCAGACATCCTTTCATCTTGGGAGATGAAAGACGAGCCTGCATTCAAGTCACTGCAGGGATATCCGGCCTTATTTCAAGTCAGAGCATCACGGTGTCCATTCCACTTTAGGCCGCAAACTCAGGGTCCCTCTCACATACCTAGATCTGAGAGAAGCCTCCTCTTGAGGTGCTTGTGGTAAGGTGGTATTCCTCTGGAGTCGAAGCCAGGGACTAACCTCTCATCTCGAATTGATTTTTGGTCCACGGAGCTCTTTCGTGTTGCTACAGTGACCTCAGGATCCCTCTAGCCTTGAAACAGTGTTCTTGGGGTTTCTCTGGAGTGCCACCAAGGAAATCAAGGCTCCTTTCATGTGCGATGTGCAACACAGAATTGCTCTGCACGCAGTGCAGGGGAATCGGGCCTCATCTCGGGGCGAGGGGGAAGTCTCATGGTTTTTCTCGAGTTGCGGCGGGAACCTGGGGTATATTCTCGAGTTAGGACGGGGATGGCCCTTCCACCCACGTGTTTGTTCAGCGACGTCAGGACTCCTGCCTAGTTTCGAGGGACAACTTGGGATTCTCCTCGAGGCTTGGCAGGGCAATAGGGACGCCTCTCCAGCTGAGGCGGGAGACCAAGGGTCCCTTTCCACGTGCACAGGAATTCTGGGACTCCTATCAAGTTTCACGAGGAGTCAGGCATCGTCTCCTTTGGAGGCACTGATCTCCACGTACCTCTGGAGTTTTCAAAGGATGTGAGGACTCCGGTCGCGATGAGGTGGGGAACTAGGTCTTTCTCTGTGGTCTCCACAGGGGATTCAGACATCCTTTCATCTTGGGAGATGCAAGACGAGCCTGCATTCAAGTCACTGCAGGGATATCCGGCCTTATTTCGAGTCAGGGCATCGCGGTGTCCATTCCACTTGAGGCCGCAAACTCAGGGTCCCTCTCACATACCTAGAGCTGAGAGAAGCCTCCTCTTGAGGTGCTTGTGGTAAGGTGGTATTCCTCTGGAGTCGAAACCAGGGACTAACCTCTCATCTCGAGTTGATTTTTGGGCCACGGAGCTCTTTCGTGTGGCTACAGTAACCTCAGGATCCCTCTAGCCTTGAAACACTGTTCTTGGGGTTTCTCTGGAGTGCCATCAAGGAAATCAAGGCTCCTTTCATGTGTCATGTGCAACACGGAATTGCTCTGCACGCAGTGCAGGGGAATCGGGCCTCATCTCGCGGCGAGGGGGAAGTCTCATGGTTTTTCTCGAGTTGCGGCGGGAACCTGGGGTATATTCTCGAGTTACGACGGGGATGGCCCTTTCAACCAGGTGTTTGTTCAGCGACGTCAGGACTCCTGCCTAGTTGCGAGGGACAACTCGGGATTCTCCTCGAGGCTTGGCAGGGCAATTGGGACGCCTCTCCAGCTGAGGCGGGAGACCAAGAGTCCCTTTCCACGTGCCACAGGAATCCTGGGACTCCTATCAAGTTTCACGAGGAGTCAGGCATCGTCTCCTTTGGAGGCACTGATCTCCGCGTACCTCTGAAGTTTTCAAAGGATGTGAGGCCTCCGGTCGCGATGAGGTGAGGAACTAGGTCTTTCTCTGTGGTCTCCACAGGGGATTCAGACATCCTTTCGTCTTGGGAGATTCAAGACGAGCCTGCATTCAAGTCACTGCAGGGATATCCGGCCTTATTTCGAGTCAGGGCATCGCGGTGTCCATTCCACTTGAGGCCGCAAACTCAGGGACTCTCACATACCTAGAGCTGAGAGAAGCCTCCTCTTGAGGTGCTTGTGTTAAGGTGGTATTCCTCTGGAGTCGAAGCCAGGGACTAACCTCTCATCTCGAGTTGATTTTTGGGCCACGGAGCTTTTTCGTGTTGCTACAGTGACCTCAGGATCCCTCTAGCCTTAAAACAGTGTTCTTGGGGTTTCTCTGGAGTGCCATCAAGGAAATCAAGACTCCTTTCATGTGTGATGTGCAACACGGAATTGCTGTGCACGCAGTGCAGGGGAATCGGGCCTCATCTCGCGGCGAGGGGGAAGTCTCATGGTTTTTCTCGAGTTGCGGTGGGAACCTGGGGTATATTCTCGAGAATGATGGGGATGGCCTTTCCACCCACGTGTTTGTTCAGCGACGTCAGGACTCCTGCCTAGTTGCGAGGGACAACTCGGGATTCTCCTCGAGGCTTGGCAGGGCAATTGGGACGCCTCTCCAGCTGAGGCGGGAGACGAAGCGTCCCTTTCCACGTGCGACAGGAATCCTGGGACTCCTATCAAGTTTCACGAGGAGTCAGGCATCGTCTCCTTTGGAGGCACTGATCTCCGCGTACCTCTGGAGTTTTCAAAGGATGTGAGGCCTCCGGTCGTGAAGAGGTGGGTAACTAGGTCATTCTCTGTGGTCTCCACAGGGGATTCAGACATCCTTTCATCTTGGGAGATGCAAGCCGAGCCTGCATTCAAGTCACTGCAGGGATATCCGGGCTTGTTTCGAGTCAGGGCATCGCGGTGTCCATTCCACTTGAGGCCGCAAACTCAGCACATAGCTAGAGCTGAGAGAAGCCTCCTCTTGAGGTGCTTGTGGTAAAGTGGTATTCCTCTGGAGTCGAAGCCAGGGACTAAACTCTCATCTCGAGTTGATTTTTAGTCCACGGAGCTCTTTCGTGTTGCTACAGTGACCTCAGGATCCCTCTAGCCTTGAAACAGTGTTCTTGGGGTTTCTCTGGAGTGCCATCAAGGAAATCAAGGCTCCTTTCATGTGTGATGTGCAACATGGAAGTGCTCTGCACGCAGTGCAGGGGAATCGGGCCTCATCTCGCGGCGAGGGGGAAGTCTCATGGTTTTTCTCGAGTTGCGGCGGGAACCTGGGGTATATTCTCGAGTTACGACGGGGATGGCCCTTCCAGCCACGTGTTTGTTCAGCGACGTCAGGACTCCTGCCTCGTTTCGAGGGACAACTCGGGATTCTCCTCGAGGCTTGGCAGGGCAATTGGGACGCCTCTCCAGCTGAGGCGGGAGACCAAGGGTCCCTTTCCACGTGCCACAGGAACCCTGGGACTAATATCAAGTTTCACGAGGAGTCAGGCATCGTCTCCTTTGGAGGCACTGATCTCCGCCTACCTCTGGAGTTTTCAAAGGATGTCAGGCCTCCGTTCGCGATGAGGTGGGGAACTAGGTCTTTCTCTGTGGTCTCCACAGGGGATTCAGACATCCTTTCGTCTTGGGAGATGCAAGACGAGCCTGTATTCCAGTCACTGCAGGGATATCCGGCCTTATTTTGAGTCAGGGAATCGCAGTGTCCATTCCACTTGAGGCCGCAAACTCAGGGTCCCTCTCACATACCTAGAGCTGAGAGAAGCCTCCTCTTGAGGTGCTTGTGGTAAGGTGGTAGTCCTCTGGAATCGAAGCCAGGGACTAACCTCTCATCCTGAGTTGATTTTTGGGCCACGGAGCTCTTTCGTGTTGCTACAGTGACCTCAGGATCCCTCTAACCTTGAAACAGTGTTCTTGGGGTTTCTCTGGAGTGCCATCAAGGAAATCAAGGCTCCTTTCATGTGTGATGTGCAACACGGAATTGCTCTGCACGCAGTGCAGGGGAATCGGGCCTCATCTCGCGGCGAGGGGGAAGTCTCATGGTTTTTCTCGAGTTGCGGCGGGAACCTGCGGTATATTCTCGAGTTACGACGGGGATGGCCCTTCCACCCACGTGTTTGTTCAGCGACGTCAGGACTCCTGCCTAGTTGCGAGGGACAACTCGGGATTCTCCTTGAGGCTTGGCAGGGCAATTGGGACGCCTCTCCAGCTGAGGCGGGAGACCAAGTTTCCCTTTCCACGTGCCACAGGAATCCTGGGACTCCTATCAACTTTCACGAGGAGTCAGGCATCGTCTCCTTTGGAGGCACTGATCTCCGCGTACCTCTGGGATTTTCAAAGGATGTGAGGCCTCCAGTCGCGATGAGGTGGGGAACTAGGTCTTTTTCTGTGGTCTCCACAGGGGATTCAGACATCCTTTCATCTTGGGAGATGCAAGACGAGCCTGCATTCAAGTCACTGCAGGGATATCCGGCCTTATTTCGCGTCAGGGCATCGCGGTGTCCATTCCACTTGAGGCCGCAAACTCAGGGTCCCTCTCACATACCTAGAGCTGAGAGAAGCCTCCTCTTGACGTGCTTGTGTTAAGGTGGTATTCCTCTGGAGTCGAAGCCAGGGACTAACCTCTCATCTCGAGTTGATTTTTGGTCCACGGAGCTCTTTCGTGTTGCTACAGTGACCTCAGGATCCCTCTAGCCTTGAAACAGTGTTCTTGGGGTTTCTCTGGAGTGCCATCAAGGAAATCAAGGCTCCTTTCATGTGTGATGTGCAACACGGAATTGTTCTGCACGCAGGGCGGGGGAATCAGGCCTCATCTCGCGGCGAGGGGGAAGTCTCATGGTTTTTCTCGAGTTGCGGCGGGAACCTGGGGTATATTCTCGAGTTACGACAGGGATGGCCCTTCCAGCCACGTGTTTGTTCAGCGACGTCAAGACTCCTGCCTAGTTGCGAGGGACAACTCGGGATTCTCCTCGAGGCTTGGCAGGGCAATTGGGACGCCTCTCCATCTGATGCGGGAGACCAAGTGTCCCTTTCCACGTGCCACAGGAATCCTTGGACTCCTATCAAGTTTCACAAGGAGTCAGGCATCGTCTCCTTTGGAGGCACTGATCTCCGCGTACCCCTGAAGTTTTCAAAGGATGTGAGGCCTCATTTCGCGATGAGGTGGGGAACTAGGTCTTTCTCTGTGGTCTCCACAGGGGATTCAGACATCCTTTCATCTTGGGAGATGCAAGACGAGCCTGCATTCAATTCACTGCAGGGATATCCGGCCTTATTTTGAGTCAGGGCATCGCGGTGTCCATTCCACTTGAGGCGGTAAACTCAGCACATAGGTAGAGCTGAGAGAAGCCTCCTCTTGAGGTGCTTGTGGTAAGGTGGTATTCCTCTGGATTCGAAGCCAGGGACTAACTTCTCATCTCGAGCTGATTTTTGGTCCACGGAGCTCTTTCGTGTTGCTACAGTGACCTCAGGATCCCTCTAGCCTTGAAACAGTGTTCTTGGGGTTTCTCTGGAGTGCCACCAAGGAAATCAAGGCTCCTTTCATGTGTGATGTGCAACACGGAATTGCTCTGCACGCAGTGCAGGGGAATCGGGCCTCATATCGCGGCGAGGGGGAAGTCATGGTTTTTCTCGAGTTGCGGTGGGAACCTGGGGTATATTCTCGAGTTACGACGGGGATGGCCCTTCCAACCACGTGTTTGTTCAGCGACGTCAGGACTCCTGCCTAGTTGCGAGGGACAACTCGGGATTCTCCTCGAGGCTTGGCAGGGCAATTGGGACGCCTCTCCAGCTGAGGCGGGAGACCAAGGGTCCCTTTCCACGTGCACAGGAATCCTGGGACTCCTATCAAGTTTCAGGAGGAGTCAGGCATCGTCTCCTTTGGAGGCACTGATCTCCGCGTACCTCTGGAGTTTTCAAAGGATGTGAGGCCTCCGATCGTGATGAGGTGGGGAACTAGGTCTTTTTCTCTGGTCTCCACAGGGGATTCAGACATCCTTTCGTCTTGGGAGATGCAAGACGAGCCTGCATTCAAGTCACTGCAGGGATATCCGGCCTTATTTCGTGTCAGGGCATCACAGTGTCCATTCCACTTGAGGCCGCAAAATCAGGGTCCCTCTCACATACCTAGAGCTGAGAGAAGCCTCCTCTTGAGGTGCTTGTGGTAAGGTGGTATTCCTCTGGAGTCGAAGCCAGGGACTAACCTCTCATCTCGAGTTGATTTTTGGTCCACGGAGCTCTTTCGTGTTGCTACAGTGACCTCAGGATCACTCTAGCCTTGAAACAGTGTTCTTGGGGTTTCTCTGGAGAGCCGTCCAGGAAATCAAGGCTCCTTTCATGTGTGATGTGCAACACGGAATTGCTCTGCACGCAGTGCAGGGGAATCGGGCCTCATCTCGCGGCGAGGGGGAAGTCTCAGATTTTTTCTCGAGTTGCGGCGGGAACCTGGGGTATATTCTCGAGTTACGACGGGGATGGCCCTTCCAGCCACGTGTTTGTTCAGCGACGTCAGGACTCCTGCCTCGTTTCGAGGGATAACTCGGGATTCTCCTCGAGGCTTGGCAGGGCAATTGGGACGCCTCTCCAGCTGAGGCGGGAGACCAAGGGTCAATTTCCACGTGCCACAGGAATCCTGGGACTCCTATCAAGTTTTACGAGGAGTCAGGCATCGTCTCCTTTGGAGGCACTGATCTCCGCGTACCTCTGGAGTTTTCAAAGGATGTGAGGCTTCCGGTCGCCATGAGGTGGGGAACTAGGTCTTTCTCTGTGGTCTCCACAGGGGATTCAGACATCCTTTCATCTTGGGAGATGCAAGACGAGCCTGCATTCAAGTCACTGCAGGGATATCCGGCCTTATTTCGAGTCAGGGCATCGCGGTGTCCATTCCACTTGAGGCCGCAAACTCAGGGTCCCTCTCACATACCTAGAGCTGAGAGAAGCCTCCTCTTGAGGTGCTTGTGGTAAGGTGGTATTCCTCTGGAGTCGAAGCCAGGGACTAACCTCTCATCTCGAGTTGATTTTTGGTCCACGGAGCTCTTTCGTGTTGCTACAGTGACCTCAGGATCCCTCTAGCCTTGAAACAGTGTTCTTGGGGTTTCTCTGGAGTGCCATCAAGGAAATCAAGGCTCCTTTCATGTGTGATGTGCAACACGGAATTGCTCTGCACTCAGTGCAGGGGAATCGGGCCTCATCTCGCGGCGAGGGGGAAGTCTCATGGTTTTTCTCGAGTTGCGTCCGGAACCTGGGGTATATTCTCGAGTTACGACAGGGATGGCCCTTCCACACACGTGTTTGTTCAGCGACGGAAAGACTCCTGCCTAGTTGCGAGGGACAACTCGGGATTCTCCTCGAGGCTTGGCAGGGCAATTGGGACGCCTCTCCACCTGAGGCGGGAGACGAAGGGTCCCTTTCCACGTGCCACAGGAATCCTGGGACTCCTATCAAGTTTCACGAGGAGTCAGGCATCGTCTCCTTTGGAGGCACTGATCTCCGCGTACCTATGGAGTTTTCAAAGGATGTGAGGCCTACGGTCGCCATGAGGTGGGGAACTACGTCTTTCTCTGTGGTCTCCACAGGGGATTCAGACAACCTTTCATCTTGGGAGATGCAAGACGAGCCTGCATTCAAGTCACTGCAGGGATATCCGGCCTTATCTCGCGTCAGGGCATCGCAGTGTCCATTCCACTTGAGGCCGCAAAATCAGGGTCCCTCTCACATACCTAGAGCTGAGAGAAGGCTCCTCTTGAGGTGCTTGTGGTAAGGTGGTATTCCTCTGGAGTCGAAGTTAGGGACTAACCTCTCATCTCGAGTTGATTTTTGGTCCACGGAGCTCTTTCGTGTTGCTACAGTGACCTCAGGATCCCTCTAGCCTTGAAACAGTGTTCTTGGGGTTTCTCTGGAGTGCCATCAAGGAAATCAAGGCTCCTTTCATGTGTGATGTGCAACACGGAATTGCTCTGCACGCAGTGCAGGGGAATCGGGCCTCATCTCTCGGCGAGGGGGAAGTCTCATGGTTTTTCTCGAGTTGCGGCGGGAACCTGGGGTATATTCTCGAGTTACGACGGGGATGGCCCTTCCAGCCACGTGTTTGTTCAGCAGCGTCAGGACTCCTGCCTAGTTGCGAGGGACAACTCGGGATTCTCCTCGAGGCTTGGCAGGGCAATTGGGACGCCTCTCCAGCTGAGGCGGGAGACCAGGGTCCCCTTTCCACGTGCCACAGGAATCCTGGGACTCCTATCAAGTTTCACGAGGAGTCAGGCATCGTCTCCTTTGGAGGCACTGATCTCCGCGTACCTCTGGAGTTTTCAAAGGATGTAACGCTTCCGGTCGCCATGAGGTGGGGAACTAGGTCTTTCTCTGTGGTCTCCACAGGGGATTCAGACATCCTTTCATCTTGTGAGATGCAAGACGAGCCTGCATTCAAGTCACTGCAGGGATATCCGGCCTTATTTCGAGTCAGGGCATCGCGGTGTCCATTCCACTTGAGGCCGCAAACTCAGGGTCCCTCTCACATACCTAGAGGTGAGAGAAGCCTCCTCTTGAGGTGCTTGTGGTAAGGTGGTATTCCTCTAGAGTCGACGCCAGGGACTAACCTCTCATCTCGAGTTGAATTTTGGTCCACGGAGCTCTTTCGTGTTGCTACAGTGACCTCAGGATCCCTCTAGCCTTGAAACAGTTTTCTTGGGGTTTCTCTGGAGTGCCATCAAGGAAATCAAGGCTCCTTTCATGTGTGATGTGCAACACGGAATTGCTCTGCACACGCAGTGCAGGGGAATCGGGCCTCATCTCGCGGCGAGGGGGAAGTCTCATGGTTTTTTTCGAGTTGCGGCGGGAACCTGGGGTATATTCTCGAGTTACGACGGGGATGGCCCTTCCAGCCTCGTGTTTGTTCAGCGACGTCAGGACTCCTGCCTAGTTGCGAGGGACAACTCGGGATTCTCCTCGAGGCTTGGCAGGGCAATTGGGACGCCTCTCCAGCTGAGGCGGGAGACGAAGGGTCCCTTTCCACGTGCCACAGGAATTCCTGGGACTCCTATCAAGTTTCACGAGGAGTCAGGCATCGTTCTCCTTTGGAGGCACTGATCTCCGCGTACCTCTGGAGTTTTCAAAGGATGTGAGGCCTCCGGTCGCCATGAGGTGGGGAACTAGGTCTTTCTCTGTGGTCTCCACAGGGGATTCAGACATCCTTTCATCTTGGGAGATGCAAGACGAGCCTGCATTCAAGTCACTGCAGGGATATCAGGCCTGATTTCGAGTCAGGGCATCGCGGTGTCCATTCCACTTGAGGCCGTAAACTCAGGGTCCCTCTCACATACCTAGAGCAGAGAGAAGCCTCCTCTTGAGGTGCTTGTGGTAAGGTGGTATTCCTCTGGAGTCGAAGCCAGGGACTAACCTCTCATCTCGAGTTGATTTTTGGTCCACGGAGCTCTTTCGTGTTGCTACAGTGATCTCAGGATCCCTCTAGCCTTGAAACAGTTTTCTTGTGGTTTCTCTGGAGTGCCACCAAGGAAATCAAGGCTCCTTTCATGTGTGATTTGCAACACGGAATTGCTCTGCACGCAGTGCAGGGGAATCGGGCCTCATCTCGCGGCGAGGGGGAAGTCTCATGGTTTTTCTCGAGTTGCGGCGGGAACCTGGGGTATATTCTCGAGTTAGGACGGGGATGGCCCTTCCACCCACGTGTTTGTTCAGCGACGTCAGGACTCCTGCCTAGTTGCGAGGGACAACTTGGGATTCCCCTCGAGGCTTGGCAGGGCAATTGGGACGCCTCTCCAGCTGAGGCGGGAGACCAAGTGTCCTTTTCCACGTGCACAGGAATTCTGGGACTCCTATCAAGTTTCACGAGGAGTCAGGCATCGTCTCCTTTGGAGGCACTGATCTCCGCGTACCTCTGGAGTTTTCAAACGATGTGAGGCCTCCGGTCGCGATGAGGTGGGGAACTAGATCTTTCTCTGAGGTCTCCACAGGGGATTCAGACATCCTTTCGTCTTGGGAGATGCAAGACGAGCCTGCATTCAAGTCACTGCAGGGATATCCGGCCTTATTTCGAGTCAGGGCATCGCGGTGTCCATTCCACTTGAGGCCGCAAACTCAGGGTCCCTCTCACATACCTAGAGCTGAAAGAAGCCTCCTCTTGAGGTGCTTGTGGTAAGGTGGTATTCCTCTTGAGTCGAAGCCAGGGACTAACCTCTCATCTCGAGTTGATTTTTGGTCCACGGAGCTCTTTCGTGTTGCTACAGTGACCTCAGGATCCCTCTAGCCTTGAAACAGTGTTCTTGGGGTTTCTCTGGAGTGCCATTAAGGAAATCAAGGCTCCTTTCATGTGTGATGTGCAAGACGGAATTGCTCTGCACGCAGTGCAGGGGAATCGGGCCTCATCTCGCGGCGAGGGGGAAGTCTCATGGTTTTTCTCGAGTTGCGGCGGGAACCTGGGGTATATTCTCGAGTTTCGACAGGGATGGCCCTTCCAGCCACGTGTTTGTTCAGCGACGTCAGGACTCCTGCCTAGTTGCGAGGGACAACTCGGGATTCTCCTCGAGGCTGGGCAGGGCAATTGGGACGCCTCTCCAGCTGAGGCGGGAGACCAAGGGTCCCTTTCCACGTGCCACAGGAATCCTGGGACTCCTATCAAGTTTCACGAGGAGTCAGGCATCGTCTCCTTTGGAGGCACTGATCTCCGCCTACCTCTGGAGTTTTCAAAGGATGTGAGGCCTCCGGTCGCGATGAGGTGGGGAACTAGGTCTTTCTCTGTGGTCTCCACAGGGGATTCAGACATCCTTTCATCTTGGGAGATGCAAGACGAGCCTGCATTCAAGTCACAGCATGGATATCCGGCCTTATTTCGAGTCAGGGCATCGCGGTGTCCATTCCACTTGAGGCCGCAAAATCAGGGTCCCTCTCACATACCTAGAGCTGAGAGAAGCCTCCTCTTGAGGTGCTTGTGGTAAGGTGGTATTCCTCTGGAGTCGAAGCCAGGGACTAACCTCTCATCTCGAGTTGATTTTTGGTCCACGGAGCTCTTTCGTGTTGCTACAGTGACCTCTGGATCCCTCTAGACTTGAAACAGTGTTCTTGGGATTTCTCTGGAGTGCCATCAAGGAAATCAATGCTCCTTTCATGTGTGATGTGCAACACGGAATTGCTCTGCACGCAGTGCAGGGGAATCGGGCCTCATCTCGCGGCGAGGGGGAAATCTCAGATTTTTTCTCGAGTTGCGGCGGGAACCTGGGGTATATTCTCGAGTTACGACGGGGATGGCCCTTCCAGCCACGTGTTTGTTCAGCGACGGCAGGACTCCTGCCTCGTTTCGAGGGATAACTCGGGATTCTCCTCGAGGCTTGGCAGGGCAATTGGGACGCCTCTCCAGCTGAGGCGGGAGACCAAGGGTCCATTTCCACGTGCCACAGGAATCCTGGGAATCCTATCAAGTTTCACGAGGAGTCAGGCATCGTCTCCTTTGGAGGCACTGATCTCCGCGTACCTCTGGAGTTTTCAAAGGATGTGAGGCTTCCGGTCGCCATGAGGTGGGGAACTAGGTCTTTCTCTGTGGTCTCCACAGGGGATTCAGACATCCTTTCATCTTGGGAGATGCAAGACGAGCCTGCATTCAGGTCACTGCAGGGATATCCGGCCTTATTTCGAGTCAGGGCATCACGGTGTCCATTCCACTTGAGGCCGTAAACTCAGGGTCCCTCTCACATACCTAGAGCTGAGAGAAGCCTCCTCTTGAGGTACTTGTGGTAAGGTGGTATTCCTCTGGAGTCGAAGCCAGGGACTAACCTCTCATCTCGAGTTGATTTTTGGTCCACGGAGCTCTTTTGCGTTGCTACAGTGACCTCAGGATCCCTCTAGCCTTGAAACAGTGTTCTTGGGGTTTCTCTGGAGTGCCATCAAGGAAATCAAGGCTCCTTTCATGTGTAATGTGCAACACGGAATTGCTCTGCACTCAGTGCAGGGCAATCAGGCCTCATCTCGCGGCGAGGGGGAACTCTCATGGTTTTTCTCGAGTTGCGGCGGGAACCTGGGGTATATTCTCGAGTTACGACAGGGATGGCCCTTCCAGCCACGTGTTTGTTCAGCGACGTCAGGACTCCTGCCTAGTTGCGAGGGACAACTCGGGATTCTCCTCGAGGCTTGGCAGGGCAATTGGGACGCCTCTCCAGCTGAGGCGGGAGACCAAGGGTCCCTTTCCACGTGCCACAGGAATCCTGGGACTCGTATCAAGTTTCTCGAGGAGTCAGGCATCGTCTCCTTTGGAGGCACTGATCTCCGCCTACCTCTGGAGTTTTCAAAGGATGTGAGGCCTCCGGTCGCGATGAGGTGGGGAACTAGGTCTTTCTCTGTGGTCTCCACAGGGGATTCAGACATCCTTTCATCTTGGGAGATGCAAGACGAGCCTGCATTCAAGTCACTGCAGGGTTATCCGGCCTTATTTCAAGTCAGGGCATCGCGGTGTCCATTCCACTTGAGGCCGCAAAATCAGGGTCCCTCTCACATACCTAGAGCTGAGAGAAGCCTCCTCTTGAGGTGCTTGTGGTAAGGTGGTATTCCTCTGGAGTCGAAGCCAGGGACTAACCTCTCATCTCGAGTTGATTTTTGGTCCACGGAGCTCTTTCGTGTTGCTACAGTGACCTCAGGATCCCTCTAGCCTTCAAACAGTGTTCTTGGGGTTTCTCTGGAGTGCCGTCAAGGAAATCAATGCTCCTTTCATGTGTGATGTGCAACACGGAATTCCTCTGCACGCAGTGCAGGGGAATCGGGCCTCATCTCGCGGCGAGGGGGAAGTCTCAGATTTTTTCTCGAGTGGCGGCGGGAACCTGGGGTATATTCTCGAGTTACGACGGGGATGGCCCTTCCACCCACGTGTTTGTTCAGCGACGTCAGGACTCCTGCCTAGTTGCGAGGGACAACTCGGGATTCTCCTCGAGGCTTGGCAGGGCAATTGGGACGCCTCTCCAGCTGAGGCGGGAGACGAAGGGTCCCTTTCCACGTGCCACAGGAATCCTGGGACTCCTATCAAGTTTCATGAGGAGTCAGGCATCGTCTCTTTTGGAGGCACTGATCTCCGCGTAACTCTGGAGTTTTCAAAGGATGTGAGGCCTCCGGTCGCGATAAGGTGGGGAACTAGGTCTTTTTCTGTGGTCTCCACAGGGGATTCAGACATCCTTTCATCTTGGGAGATGCAAGACGAGCCTGCATTCAAGTCACTGCAGGGATATCTGGCCTGATTTCGAGTCAGGGTATCGCGGTGTCCATTCCACTTGAGGCCGTAAACTCAGGGTCCCTCTCACATACCTAGACCTCAGAGAAGCCTCCTCTTGAGGTGCTTGTGGTAAGGTGGTATTCCTCTGGAGTCGAAGCCAGGGACTAACCTCTCATCTCGAGTTGATTTTTGGTCCACGGAGCTCTTTCGTGTTGCTACAGTGATCTCAGGATCCCTCTAGCCTTAAAACAGTGATCTTGTGGTTTCTCTGGAGTGCCACCAAGGAAATCAAGGCTCCTTTCATGTGTGATGTGCAACACGGAATTGCTCTGCACGCAGTGCAGGGGAATCGGGCCTCATATCGCGGCCAGGGGGAAGTCTCATGGTTTTTCTCGAGTTGCGGCGGGAACCTGGGGTATATTCTCGAGTTAGGACGGGGATCGCCCTTCCACCCACGTGTTTGTTCAGCGACGTCAGGACTCCTGCCTAGTTGCGAGGGACAACTTGGGATTCCACTCGAGGCTTGGCAGGGCAATTGGGACGCCTCTCCAGCTGAGGCGGGAGACCAAGTGTCCTTTTCCACGTGCACAGGAATTCTGGGACTCCTATCAAGTTTCACGAGGAGTCAGGCATCGTCTCCTTTGGAGGCACTGATCTCCGCGTACCTCTGGAGTTTTCAAACGATGTGAGGCCTCCGGTCGCGAAGAGGTGGGGAACTAGATCTTTCTCTGAGGTCTCCACAGGGGATTCAGACATCCTTTCGTCTTGGGAGATGCAAGACGAGCCTGCATTCAAGTCACTGCAGGGATATCCGGCCTTATTTCGAGTCAGGGCATCGCGGTGTCCATTCCACTTGAGGCCGCAAACTCAGGGTCCCTCTCACATACCTAGAGCTGAGAGAAGCCTCCTCTTGAGGTGCTTGTGGTAAGGTGGTATTCATCTGGAGTCGAAGCCAGGGACTAACCTCTCATCTCGAGTTGATTTTTGGTCCACGGAGCTCTTTCGTGTTGCTACAGTGACCTCAGGATCCCTCTAGCCTTGAAACAGTGTTCTTGGGGTTTCTCTGGAGTGCCATCAAGGAAATCAAGGCTCCTTTCATGTGTGATGTGCAACACGGAATTGCTCTGCACTGCGTGCAGAGCAATCAGGCCTCATCTCGCGGCGAGGGGGAAGTCTCATGGTTTTTCTCGAGTTGCGGCGGGAATCTGGGGTATATTCTCGAGTTACGACAGGGATGGCCCTTCCAGCCACGTGTTTGTTCAGCGACATCAGGACTCCTGCCTAGTTGCGAGGGACAACTCGGGATTCTCCTCGAGGCTTGGCAGGGCAATTGGGACGCCTCTCCAGCTGAGGCGGGAGACCAAGGGTCCCTTTCCACGTGCCACAGGAATCCTGGGACTCGTATCAAGTTTCACGAGGAGTCAGGCATCGTCTCCTTTGAAGGCACTAATCTCCGCCTACCTCTGGAGTTTTCAAAGGATGTGAGGCCTCCGGTCGCGATGAGGTGGGGAACTAGGTCTTTCTCTGTGGTCTCCACAGGGGATTCAGACATCCTTTCATCTTGGGAGATGCAAGACGAGCCTGCATTCAAGTCACTGCAGGGATATCCGGCCTTATTTCAAGTCAGGGCATCGCGGTGTCCATTCCACTTGAGGCCGCAAAATCAGGGTCCCTCTCACATACATAGAGCTGAGAGAAGCCTCCTCTTGAGGTGCTTGTGGTAAGGTGGTATTCCTCTGGAGTCGAAGCCAGGGACTAACCTCTCATCTCGAGTTGATTTTTGGTCCACGGAGCTCTTTCGTGTTGCTACAGTGACCTCAGGATCCCTCTAGCCTTCAAACAGTGTTCTTGGGGTTTCTCTGGAGTGCCGTCAAGGAAATCAATGCTCCTTTCATGTGTGATGTGCAACACGGAATTCCTCTGCACGCAGTGCAGGGGAATCGGGCCTCATCTCGCGGCGAGGGGGAAGTCTCAGATTTTTTCTCGAGTTGCGGCGGGAACCTGGGGTATATTCTCGAGTTACGACGGGGATGGCCCTTCCAGCCACGTGTTTGTTCAGCGACGTCAGGACTCCTGCCTAGTTGCGAGGGACAACTCGGGATTCTCCTCGAGGCTTGGCAGGGCAATTGGGACGCCTCTCCAGCTGAGGCGGGAGACGAAGGGTCCCTTTCCACGTGCCACAGGAATCCTGGGACTCCTATCAAGTTTCATGAGGAGTCAGGCATTGTCTCCTTTGGAGGCACTGATCTCCGCGTACCTCTGGAGTTTTCAAAGGATGTGAGGCCTCCGGTCGCGATGAGGTGGGGAACTAGGTCTTTCTCTGTGGTCTCCACAGGGGATTCAGACATCCTTTCATCTTGGGAGATGCAAGACGAGCCTGCATTCAAGTCACTGCAGGGATATCTGGCCTGATTTCGAGTCAGGGCATCGCGGTGTCCATTCCACTTGAGGCCGTAAACTCAGGGTCCCTCTCACATACCTAGAGCAGAGAGAAGCCTCCTGTTGAGGTGCTTGTGGTAAGGTGGTATTCCTCTGGAGTCGAAGCCAGGGACTAACCTCTCATCTCGAGTTGATTTTTGGTCCAGGGAGCTCTTTCGTGTTGCTACAGTGATCTCAGGATCCCTCTAGCCTTGAAACAGTGTTCTTGTGGTTTCTCTGGAGTGCCACCAAGGAAATCAAGGCTCCTTTCATGTGTGATGTGCAACACGGAATTGCTCTGCACGCAGTGCAGGGGAATCGGGCCTCATATCGCGGCCAGGGGGAAGTCTCATGGTTTTTCTTGAGTTGCGGCGGGAACCTGGGGTATATTCTCGAGTTAGGACGGGGATGGCCCTTCCACCCACGTGTTTGTTCAGCGACGTCAGGACTCCTGCCTAGTTGCGAGGGACAACTTGGGATTCCCCTCGAGGCTTGGCAGGGCAATTGGGACGCCTCTCCAGCTGAGGCGGGAGACCAAGTGTCCTTTTCCACGTGCACAGGAATTCTGGGACTCCTATCAAGTTTCACGAGGAGTCAGGCATCGTCTCCTTTGGAGGCACTGATCTCCGCGTACCTCTGGAGTTTTCAAAGGATGTGAGGCCTCCGGTCACGATGAGGTGGGGAACTAGATCTTTCTCTGAGGTCTCCACAGGGGATTCAGACATCCTTTCGTCTTGGGAGATGCAAGACGAGCCTGCATTCAAGTCACTGCAGGGATATCCGGCCTTATTTCGAGTCAGGGCATCGCGGTGTCCATTCCACTTGAGGCCGCAAACTCAGGGTCCCTCTCACATACCTAGAGCTGAGAGAAGCCTCCTCTTGAGGTGCTTGTGGTAAGGTGGTATTCCTCTGGAGTCGAAGCCAGGGACTAACCTCTCATCTCGAGTTGATTTTTGGTCCACGGAGCTCTTTCGTGTTGCTACAGTGACCTCAGGATCCCTCTAGCCTTGAAACAGTGTTCTTGGGGTTTCTCTGGAGTGCCATTAAGGAAATCAAGGCTCCTTTCATGTGTGATGTGCAAGACGGAATTGCTCTGCACGCAGTGCAGGGGAATCGGGCCTCATCTCGCGGCGAGGGGGAAGTCTCATGGTTTTTCTCGAGTTGCGGCGGGAACCGGGGGTATATTCTCGAGTTTCGACAGGGATGGCCCTTCCAGCCACGTGTTTGTTCAGCGACGTCAGGACTCCTGCCTAGTTGCGAGGGACAACTCGGGATTCTCCTCGAGGCTTGGCAGGGCAATTGGGACGCCTCTCCAGCTGAGGCGGGAGACCAAGGGTCCCTTTCCACGTGCCACAGGAATCCTGGGACTCCTATCAAGTTTCACGAGGAGTCAGGCATCGTCTCCTTTGGAGGCACTGATCTCCGCCTACCTCTGGAGTTTTCAAAGGATGTGAGGCCTCCGGTCGCGATGAGGTGGGGAACTAGGTCTTTCTCTGTGGTCTCCACAGGGGATTCAGACATCCTTTCATCTTGGGAGATGCAAGACGAGCCTGCATTCAAGTCACAGCATGGATATCCGGCCTTATTTCGAGTCAGGGCATCGCGGTGTCCATTCCACTTGAGGCCGCAAAATCAGGGTCCCTCTCACATACCTAGAGCTGAGAGAAGCCTCCTCTTGAGGTGCTTGTGGTAAGGTGGTATTCCTCTGGAGTCGAAGCCAGGGACTAACCTCTCATCTCGAGTTGATTTTTGGTCCACGGAGCTCTTTCGTGTTGCTACAGTGACCTCTGGATCCCTCTAGACTTGAAACAGTGTTCTTGGGATTTCTCTGGAGTGCCATCAAGGAAATCAATGCTCCTTTCATGTGTGATGTGCAACACGGAATTGCTCTGCACGCAGTGCAGGGGAATCGGGCCTCATCTCGCGGCGAGGGGGAAATCTCAGATTTTTTCTCGAGTTGCGGCGGGAACCTGGGGTATATTCTCGAGTTACGACGGGGATGGCCCTTCCAGCCACGTGTTTGTTCAGCGACGGCAGGACTCCTGCCTCGTTTCGAGGGATAACTCGGGATTCTCCTCGAGGCTTGGCAGGGCAATTGGGACGCCTCTCCAGCTGAGGCGGGAGACCAAGGGTCCATTTCCACGTGCCACAGGAATCCTGGGAATCCTATCAAGTTTCACGAGGAGTCAGGCATCGTCTCCTTTGGAGGCACTGATCTCCGCGTACCTCTGGAGTTTTCAAAGGATGTGAGGCTTCCGGTCGCCATGAGGTGGGGAACTAGGTCTTTCTCTGTGGTCTCCACAGGGGATTCAGACATCCTTTCATCTTGGGAGATGCAAGACGAGCCTGCATTCAGGTCACTGCAGGGATATCCGGCCTTATTTCGAGTCAGGGCATCACGGTGTCCATTCCACTTGAGGCCGTAAACTCAGGGTCCCTCTCACATACCTAGAGCTGAGAGAAGCCTCCTCTTGAGGTACTTGTGGTAAGGTGGTATTCCTCTGGAGTCGAAGCCAGGGACTAACCTCTCATCTCGAGTTGATTTTTGGTCCACGGAGCTCTTTTGCGTTGCTACAGTGACCTCAGGATCCCTCTAGCCTTGAAACAGTGTTCTTGGGGTTTCTCTGGAGTGCCATCAAGGAAATCAAGGCTCCTTTCATGTGTAATGTGCAACACGGAATTGCTCTGCACTCAGTGCAGGGCAATCAGGCCTCATCTCGCGGCGAGGGGGAACTCTCATGGTTTTTCTCGAGTTGCGGCGGGAACCTGGGGTATATTCTCGAGTTACGACAGGGATGGCCCTTCCAGCCACGTGTTTGTTCAGCGACGTCAGGACTCCTGCCTAGTTGCGAGGGACAACTCGGGATTCTCCTCGAGGCTTGGCAGGGCAATTGGGACGCCTCTCCAGCTGAGGCGGGAGACCAAGGGTCCCTTTCCACGTGCCACAGGAATCCTGGGACTCGTATCAAGTTTCTCGAGGAGTCAGGCATCGTCTCCTTTGGAGGCACTGATCTCCGCCTACCTCTGGAGTTTTCAAAGGATGTGAGGCCTCCGGTCGCGATGAGGTGGGGAACTAGGTCTTTCTCTGTGGTCTCCACAGGGGATTCAGACATCCTTTCATCTTGGGAGATGCAAGACGAGCCTGCATTCAAGTCACTGCAGGGTTATCCGGCCTTATTTCAAGTCAGGGCATCGCGGTGTCCATTCCACTTGAGGCCGCAAAATCAGGGTCCCTCTCACATACCTAGAGCTGAGAGAAGCCTCCTCTTGAGGTGCTTGTGGTAAGGTGGTATTCCTCTGGAGTCGAAGCCAGGGACTAACCTCTCATCTCGAGTTGATTTTTGGTCCACGGAGCTCTTTCGTGTTGCTACAGTGACCTCAGGATCCCTCTAGCCTTCAAACAGTGTTCTTGGGGTTTCTCTGGAGTGCCGTCAAGGAAATCAATGCTCCTTTCATGTGTGATGTGCAACACGGAATTCCTCTGCACGCAGTGCAGGGGAATCGGGCCTCATCTCGCGGCGAGGGGGAAGTCTCAGATTTTTTCTCGAGTGGCGGCGGGAACCTGGGGTATATTCTCGAGTTACGACGGGGATGGCCCTTCCACCCACGTGTTTGTTCAGCGACGTCAGGACTCCTGCCTAGTTGCGAGGGACAACTCGGGATTCTCCTCGAGGCTTGGCAGGGCAATTGGGACGCCTCTCCAGCTGAGGCGGGAGACGAAGGGTCCCTTTCCACGTGCCACAGGAATCCTGGGACTCCTATCAAGTTTCATGAGGAGTCAGGCATCGTCTCTTTTGGAGGCACTGATCTCCGCGTAACTCTGGAGTTTTCAAAGGATGTGAGGCCTCCGGTCGCGATAAGGTGGGGAACTAGGTCTTTTTCTGTGGTCTCCACAGGGGATTCAGACATCCTTTCATCTTGGGAGATGCAAGACGAGCCTGCATTCAAGTCACTGCAGGGATATCTGGCCTGATTTCGAGTCAGGGTATCGCGGTGTCCATTCCACTTGAGGCCGTAAACTCAGGGTCCCTCTCACATACCTAGACCTGAGAGAAGCCTCCTCTTGAGGTGCTTGTGGTAAGGTGGTATTCCTCTGGAGTCGAAGCCAGGGACTAACCTCTCATCTCGAGTTGATTTTTGGTCCACGGAGCTCTTTCGTGTTGCTACAGTGATCTCAGGATCCCTCTAGCCTTAAAACAGTGATCTTGTGGTTTCTCTGGAGTGCCACCAAGGAAATCAAGGCTCCTTTCATGTGTGATGTGCAACACGGAATTGCTCTGCACGCAGTGCAGGGGAATCGGGCCTCATATCGCGGCCAGGGGGAAGTCTCATGGTTTTTCTCGAGTTGCGGCGGGAACCTGGGGTATATTCTCGAGTTAGGACGGGGATCGCCCTTCCACCCACGTGTTTGTTCAGCGACGTCAGGACTCCTGCCTAGTTGCGAGGGACAACTTGGGATTCCACTCGAGGCTTGGCAGGGCAATTGGGACGCCTCTCCAGCTGAGGCGGGAGACCAAGTGTCCTTTTCCACGTGCACAGGAATTCTGGGACTCCTATCAAGTTTCACGAGGAGTCAGGCATCGTCTCCTTTGGAGGCACTGATCTCCGCGTACCTCTGGAGTTTTCAAACGATGTGAGGCCTCCGGTCGCGAAGAGGTGGGGAACTAGATCTTTCTCTGAGGTCTCCACAGGGGATTCAGACATCCTTTCGTCTTGGGAGATGCAAGACGAGCCTGCATTCAAGTCACTGCAGGGATATCCGGCCTTATTTCGAGTCAGGGCATCGCGGTGTCCATTCCACTTGAGGCCGCAAACTCAGGGTCCCTCTCACATACCTAGAGCTGAGAGAAGCCTCCTCTTGAGGTGCTTGTGGTAAGGTGGTATTCATCTGGAGTCGAAGCCAGGGACTAACCTCTCATCTCGAGTTGATTTTTGGTCCACGGAGCTCTTTCGTGTTGCTACAGTGACCTCAGGATCCCTCTAGCCTTGAAACAGTGTTCTTGGGGTTTCTCTGGAGTGCCATCAAGGAAATCAAGGCTCCTTTCATGTGTGATGTGCAACACGGAATTGCTCTGCACTGCGTGCAGAGCAATCAGGCCTCATCTCGCGGCGAGGGGGAAGTCTCATGGTTTTTCTCGAGTTGCGGCGGGAATCTGGGGTATATTCTCGAGTTACGACAGGGATGGCCCTTCCAGCCACGTGTTTGTTCAGCGACATCAGGACTCCTGCCTAGTTGCGAGGGACAACTCGGGATTCTCCTCGAGGCTTGGCAGGGCAATTGGGACGCCTCTCCAGCTGAGGCGGGAGACCAAGGGTCCCTTTCCACGTGCCACAGGAATCCTGGGACTCGTATCAAGTTTCACGAGGAGTCAGGCATCGTCTCCTTTGAAGGCACTAATCTCCGCCTACCTCTGGAGTTTTCAAAGGATGTGAGGCCTCCGGTCGCGATGAGGTGGGGAACTAGGTCTTTCTCTGTGGTCTCCACAGGGGATTCAGACATCCTTTCATCTTGGGAGATGCAAGACGAGCCTGCATTCAAGTCACTGCAGGGATATCCGGCCTTATTTCAAGTCAGGGCATCGCGGTGTCCATTCCACTTGAGGCCGCAAAATCAGGGTCCCTCTCACATACATAGAGCTGAGAGAAGCCTCCTCTTGAGGTGCTTGTGGTAAGGTGGTATTCCTCTGGAGTCGAAGCCAGGGACTAACCTCTCATCTCGAGTTGATTTTTGGTCCACGGAGCTCTTTCGTGTTGCTACAGTGACCTCAGGATCCCTCTAGCCTTCAAACAGTGTTCTTGGGGTTTCTCTGGAGTGCCGTCAAGGAAATCAATGCTCCTTTCATGTGTGATGTGCAACACGGAATTCCTCTGCACGCAGTGCAGGGGAATCGGGCCTCATCTCGCGGCGAGGGGGAAGTCTCAGATTTTTTCTCGAGTTGCGGCGGGAACCTGGGGTATATTCTCGAGTTACGACGGGGATGGCCCTTCCAGCCACGTGTTTGTTCAGCGACGTCAGGACTCCTGCCTAGTTGCGAGGGACAACTCGGGATTCTCCTCGAGGCTTGGCAGGGCAATTGGGACGCCTCTCCAGCTGAGGCGGGAGACGAAGGGTCCCTTTCCACGTGCCACAGGAATCCTGGGACTCCTATCAAGTTTCATGAGGAGTCAGGCATTGTCTCCTTTGGAGGCACTGATCTCCGCGTACCTCTGGAGTTTTCAAAGGATGTGAGGCCTCCGGTCGCGATGAGGTGGGGAACTAGGTCTTTCTCTGTGGTCTCCACAGGGGATTCAGACATCCTTTCATCTTGGGAGATGCAAGACGAGCCTGCATTCAAGTCACTGCAGGGATATCTGGCCTGATTTCGAGTCAGGGCATCGCGGTGTCCATTCCACTTGAGGCCGTAAACTCAGGGTCCCTCTCACATACCTAGAGCAGAGAGAAGCCTCCTGTTGAGGTGCTTGTGGTAAGGTGGTATTCCTCTGGAGTCGAAGCCAGGGACTAACCTCTCATCTCGAGTTGATTTTTGGTCCAGGGAGCTCTTTCGTGTTGCTACAGTGATCTCAGGATCCCTCTAGCCTTGAAACAGTGTTCTTGTGGTTTCTCTGGAGTGCCACCAAGGAAATCAAGGCTCCTTTCATGTGTGATGTGCAACACGGAATTGCTCTGCACGCAGTGCAGGGGAATCGGGCCTCATATCGCGGCCAGGGGGAAGTCTCATGGTTTTTCTTGAGTTGCGGCGGGAACCTGGGGTATATTCTCGAGTTAGGACGGGGATGGCCCTTCCACCCACGTGTTTGTTCAGCGACGTCAGGACTCCTGCCTAGTTGCGAGGGACAACTTGGGATTCCCCTCGAGGCTTGGCAGGGCAATTGGGACGCCTCTCCAGCTGAGGCGGGAGACCAAGTGTCCTTTTCCACGTGCACAGGAATTCTGGGACTCCTATCAAGTTTCACGAGGAGTCAGGCATCGTCTCCTTTGGAGGCACTGATCTCCGCGTACCTCTGGAGTTTTCAAAGGATGTGAGGCCTCCGGTCACGATGAGGTGGGGAACTAGATCTTTCTCTGAGGTCTCCACAGGGGATTCAGACATCCTTTCGTCTTGGGAGATGCAAGACGAGCCTGCATTCAAGTCACTGCAGGGATATCCGGCCTTATTTCGAGTCAGGGCATCGCGGTGTCCATTCCACTTGAGGCCGCAAACTCAGGGTCCCTCTCACATACCTAGAGGTGAGAGAAGCCTCCTCTTGAGGTGCTTGTGGTAAGGTGGTATTCCTCTGGAGTCGAAGCCAGGGACTAACCTCTCATCTCGAGTTGATTTTTGGTCCACGGAGCTCTTTCGTGTTGCTACAGTGACCTCAGGATCCCTCTAGCCTTGAAACAGTGTTCTTGGGGTTTCTCTGGAGTGCCATTAAGGAAATCAAGGCTCCTTTCATGTGTGATGTGCAAGACGGAATTGCTCTGCACGCAGTGCAGGGGAATCGGGCCTCATCTCGCGGCGAGGGGGAAGTCTCATGGTTTTACTCGAGTTGCGGCGGGAACCTGGGGTATATTCTCGAGTTACGACAGGGATGGCCCTTCCAGCCACGTGTTTATTCAGCGACGTCAGGACTCCTGCCTAGTTGCGAGGGACAACTCGGGATTCTCCTCGAGGCTTGGCAGGGCAATTGGGACGCCTCTCCAGCTGAGGCGGGAGACCAAGGGTCCCTTTCCACGTGCCACAGGAATCCTGGGACTCGTATCAAGTTTCACGAGGAGTCAGGCATCGTCTCCTTTGGAGGCACTGATCTCCGCCTACCTCTGGAGTTTTCAAAGGATATGAGGCCTCCGGTCGCGATGAGGTGGGGAACTAGGTCTTTCTCTGTGGTCTCCACAGGGGATTCAGACATCCTTTCATCTTGGGAGATGCAAGACGAGCCTGCATTCAAGTCACTGCAGGGATATCCGGCCTTATTTCGAGTCAGGGCATCGCAGTGTCCATTCCACTTGAGGCCGCAAAATCAGGGTCCCTCTCACATACCTAGAACTGAGAGAAGCCTCCTCTTGAGGTGCTTGTGGTAAGGTGGTATTCCTCTGGAGTCGAAGCCAGGGACTAACCTCTCATCTCGAGTTGATTTTTGGTCCACGGAGCTCTTTCGTGTTGCTACAGTGACCTCAGGATCCCTCTAGCCTTGAAACAGTGTTCTTGGGGTTTCTCTGGAGTGCCGTCAAGGAAATCAATGCTCCTTTCATGTGTGATGTGCAACACGGAATTGCTCTGCACGCAGTGCAGGGGAATCGGGCCTCATCTCGCGGCGAGGGGGAAGTCTCAGATTTTTTCTCGAGTTGCGGCGGGAACCTGGGGTATATTCTCGAGTTACGACGGGGATGGCCCTTCCACCCACGTGTTTGTTCAGCGACGTCAGGACTCCTGCCTAGTTGCGAGGGACAACTTGGGATTCTCCTCGAGGCTTGGCAGGGCAATTGGGACGCCTCTCCAGCTGAGGCGGGAGACCAAGTGTCCTTTTCCACGTGCACAGGAATTCTGGGACTCCTATAAAGTTTCACGAGGAGTCAGGCATCGTCTCCTTTGGAGGCACTGATCTCCGCGTACCTCTGGAGTTTTCAAAGGATGTGAGGCCTCCGGTCGCGAAGAGGTGGGGAACTAGATCTTTCTCTGAGGTCTCCACAGGGGATTCAGACATCCTTTCGTCTTGGGAGATGCAAGACGAGCCTGCATTCAAGTCACTGCAGGGATATCCGGCCTTATTTCGAGTCAGGGCATCGCGGTGTCCATTCCATTTGAGGCCGCAAACTCAGGGTCCCTCTCACATACCTAGAGCTGAGAGAAGCCTCCTCTTGAGGTGCTTGTGGTAAGGTGGTATTCCGCTGGAGTCGAAGCCAGGGACTAACCTCTCATCTCGAGTTGATTTTTGGTCCACGGAGCTCTTTCGTGTTGCTACAGTGACCTCAGGATCCCTCTAGCCTTGAAACAGTGTTCTTGGGGTTTCTCTGGAGTGCCATCAAGGAAATCAAGGCTCCTTTCATGTGTGATGTGCAACACGGAATTGCTCTGCACTCAGTGCAGGGCAATCAGGCCTCATCTCGCGGCGAGGGGGAAGTCTCATGGTTTTTCTCGAGTTGCGGCTGGAATCTGGGGTATATTCTCGAGTTACGACAGGGATGGCCCTTCCAGCCACGTGTTTGTTCAGCGACGTCAGGACTCCTGCCTAGTTGCGAGGGACAACTCGGGATTCTCCTCGAGGCTTGGCAGGGCAATTGGGACGCCTCTCCAGCTGAGGCGGGAGACCAAGGGTCCCTTTCCACGTGCCACAGGAATCCTGGGACTCGTATCAAGTTTCACGAGGAGTCAGGCATCGTCTCCTTTGGAGGCACTGATCTCCGCCTACCTCTGGAGTTTTCAAAGGATGTGAGGCCTCCGGTCGCGATGAGGTGGGGAACTAGGTCTTTCTCTGTGGTCTCCACAGGGGATTCAGACATCCTTTCATCTTGGGAGATGCAAGACGAGCCTGCATTCAAGTCACTGCAGGGATATCCGGCCTTATTTCAAGTCAGGGCATCGCGGTGTCCATTCCACTTGAGGCCGCAAAATCAGGGTCCCTCTCACATACCTAGAGCTGAGAGAAGCCTCCTCTTGAGGTGCTTGTGGTAAGGTGGTATTCCTCTGGAGTCGAAGCCAGGCACTAACCTCTCATCTCGAGTTGATTTTTGGTCCACGGAGCTCTTTCGTGTTGCTACAGTGACCTCAGGATCCCTCTAGCCTTGAAACAGTGTTCTTGGGGTTTCTCTGGAGTGCCATTAAGGAAATCAAGGCTCCTTTCATGTGTGATGTGCAACACGGAATTGCTCTGCACGCAGTGCAGGGGAATCGGGCCTCATCTCGCGGCGAGGGGGAAGTCTCATGGTTTTTCTCGAGTTGCGGCGGGAACCTGGGGTATATTCTCGAGTTACGACAGGGATGGCCCTTCCACACACGTGTTTGTTCAGCGACGTCAGGACTCCTGCCTAGTTGCGAGGGACAACTCGGGATTCTCCTCGAGGCTTGGCAGGGCAATTGGGACGCCTCTCCAGCTGAGGCGGGAGACCAAGGGTCCCTTTCCACGTGCCACAGGAATCCTGGGACTCGTATCAAGTTTCACGAGGAGTCAGGCATCGTCTCCTTTGGAGGCACTGATCTCCGCCTACCTCTGGAGTTTTCAAAGGATGTGAGGCCTCCGGTCGCGATGAGGTGGGGAACTAGGTCTTTCTCTGTGGTCTCCACAGGGGATTCAGACATCCTTTCATCTTGGGAGATGCAAGACGAGCCTGCATTCAAGTCACTGCAGGGATATCCGGCCTTATTTCGAGTCAGGGCATCGCGGTGTCCATTCCACTTGAGGCCGCAAACTCAGGGTCCCTCTCACATACCTAGAGCTGAGAGAAGCCTCCTCTTGAGGTGCTTGTGGTAAGGTGGTATTTCTCGGGAGTCGAAGCCAGGGACTAACCTCTCATCTCGAGTTGATTTTTGGTCCACGGAGCTCTTTCGTGTTGCTACAGTGACCTCAGGATCCCTCTAGACTTGAAACAGTGTTCTTGGGGTTTCTCTGGAGTGCCGTCAAGGAAATCAAGGCTCCTTTCATGTGTGATGTGCAACACGGAATTGCTCTGCACGCAGTGCAGGGGAATCGGGCCTCATCTCGCGGCGAGGGGGAAGTCTCAGATTTTTTCTCGAGTTGCGTCGGGAACCTGGGGTATATTCTCGAGTTACGACGGGGATGGCCCTTCCACACACGTGTTTGTTCAGCGACGGCAGGACTCCTGCCTCGTTTCGAGGGATAACTCGGGATTCTCCTCGAGGCTTGGCAGGGTAATTGGGACGCCTCTCCAGCTGAGGCGGGAGACCAAGGGTCCATTTCCACGTGCCACAGGAATCCTGGGACTCGTATCAAGTTTCACGAGGAGTCAGGCATCGTCTCCTTTGGAGGCACTGATCTCCGCGTACCTCTGGAGTTTTCAAAGGATGTGAGGCCTCCGGTCGCGATAAGGTGGGGAACTAGGTCTTTCTCTGTGGTCTCCACAGGGGATTCAGACATCCTTTCATCTTGGGAGATGCAAGACGAGCCTGCATTCAAGTCTCTCCAGGGATATCTGGCCTTATTTCGAGTCAGGGCATCGCGGTGTCCATTCCACTTGAGGCCGTAAACTCAGGGTCCCTCTCACATACCTAGAGCAGAGAGAAGCCTCCTCTTGAGGTGCTTGTGGTAAGGTGGTATTCCTCTGGAGTCGAAGCCAGGGACTAACCTCTCATCTCGAGTTGATTTTTGGTCCACGGAGCTCTTTCGTGTTGCTACAGTGATCTCAGGATCCCTCTAGCCTTGAAACAGTGTTCTTGTGGTTTCTCTGGAGTGCCACCAAGGAAATCAAGGCTCCTTTCATGTGTGATGTGCAACACGGAATTGCTCTGCACGCAGTGCAGGGGAATCGGGCCTCATATCGCGGCCAGGGGGAAGTCTCATGGTTTTTCTCGAGTTGCGGCGGGAACCTGGGGTATATTCTCGAGTTAGGACGGGGATGGCCCTTCCACCCACGTGTTTGTTCAGCGACGTCAGGACTCCTGCCTAGTTACGAGGGACAACTTGGGATTCTCCTCGAGGCTTGGCAGGGCAATTGGGACGCCTCTACAGCTGAGGCGGGAGACCAAGTGTCCTTTTCCACGTGCAAAGGAATTCTGGGACTCCTATCAAGTTTCACGAGGAGTCAGGCATCGTCTCCTTTGGAGGCACTGATCTCCGCGTACCTCTGGAATTTTCAAACGATATGAGGCCTCCGGTCGCGATGAGGTGGGGAACTAGATCTTTCTCTGAGGTCTCCACAGGGGATTCAGACATCCTTTCGTCTTGGGAGATGCAAGACGAGGCTGCATTCAAGTCACTGCAGGGATATCCGGCCTTATTTCGAGTCAGGGCATCGCGGTGTCCATTCCACTTGAGGCCGCAAAATCAGGGTCCCTCTCACATACCTAGAGCTGAGAGAAGCCTCCTCTTGAGGTGCTTGTGGTAAGGTGGTATTCCTCTGGAGTCGAAGCCAGGGACTAACCTCTCATCTCGAGTTGATTTTTGGTCCACGGAGCTCTTTCGTGTTGCTACAGTGACCTCAGGATCCCTCTAGCCTTGAAACAGTGTTCTTGGGGTTTCTCTGGAGTGCCATTAAGGAAATCAAGGCTCCTTTCATGTGTGATGTGCAAGACGGAATTGCTCTGCACGCAGTGCAGGGGAATCGGGCCTCATCTCGCGGCGAGGGGGAAGTCTCATGGTTTTACTCGAGTTGCGGCGGGAACCTGGGGTATATTCTCGAGTTACGACAGGGATGGCCCTTCCAGCCACGTGTTTATTCAGCGACGTCAGGACTCCTGCCTAGTTGCGAGGGACAACTCGGGATTCTCCTCGAGGCTTGGCAGGGCAATTGGGACGCCTCTCCAGCTGAGGCGGGAGACCAAGGGTCCCTTTCCACGTGCCACAGGAATCCTGGGACTCGTATCAAGTTTCACGAGGAGTCAGGCATCGTCTCCTTTGGAGGCACTGATCTCCGCGTACCTCTGGAGTTTTCAAAGGATGTGAGGCTTCCGGTCGCCATGAGGTGGGGAACTAGGTCTTTCTCTGTGGTCTCCACAGGGGATTCAGACATCCTTTCATCTTGGGAGATGCAAGACGAGCCTGCATTCAAGTCACTGCAGGGATATCCAGCCTTATTTCGAGTCAGGGCATCACGGTGTCCATTCCACTTGAGGCCGCAAACTCAGGGTCCCTCTCACATACCTAGAGCTGAGAGAAGCCTCCTCTTGAGGTACTTGTGGTAAGGTGGTATTCCTCTGGAGTCGAAGCCAGGGACTAACCTCTCATCTCGAGTTGATTTTTGGTCCACGGAGCTCTTTTGCGTTGCTACAGTGACCTCAGGATCCCTCTAGCCTTGAAACAGTGTTCTTGGGGTTTCTCTGGAGTGCCATCAAGGAAATCAAGGCTCCTTTCATGTGTGATGTGCAACACGGAATTGCTATGCACGCAGTGCAGGGCAATCCGGCCTCATCTCGCGGCGAGGGGGAAGTCTCATGGTTTTTCTCGAGTTGCGGCTGGAATCTGGGGTATATTCTCGAGTTACGACAGGGATGGCCCTTCCAGCCACGTGTTTGTTCAGCGACGTCAGGACTCCTGCCTAGTTGCGAGGGACAACTCGGGATTCTCCTCGAGGCTTGGCAGGGCAATTGGGACGCCTCTCCAGCTGAGGCGGGAGACCAAGGGTCCCTTTCCACGTGCCACAGGAATCCTGGGACTCGTATCAAGTTTCACGAGGAGTCAGGCATCGTCTCCTTTGGAGGCACTGATCTCCGCCTACCTCTGGAGTTTTCAAAGGATGTGAGGCCTCCGGTCGCGATGAGGTGGGGAACTAGGTCTTTCTCTGTGGTCTCCACAGGGGATTCAGACATCCTTTCATCTTGGGAGATGCAAGACGAGCCTGCATTCAAGTCACTGCAGGGATATCCGGCCTTATTTCAAGTCAGGGCATCGCGGTGTCCATTCCACTTGAGGCCGCAAACTCAGGGTCCCTCTCACATACCTAGAGCTGAGAGAAGCCTCCTCTTGAGGTGCTTGTGGTAAGGTGGTATTCCTCTGGAGTCGAAGCCAGGCACTAACCTCTCATCTCGAGTTGATTTTTGGTCCACGGAGCTCTTTCGTGTTGCTACAGTGACCTCAGGATCCCTCTAGCCTTGAAACAGTGTTCTTGGGGTTTCTCTGGAGTGCCATTAAGGAAATCAAGGCTCCTTTCATGTGTGATGTGCAACACGGAATTGCTCTGCACGCAGTGCAGGGGAATCGGGCCTCATCTCGCGGCGAGGGGGAAGTCTCATGGTTTTTCTCGAGTTGCGGCGGGAACCTGGGGTATATTCTCGAGTTACGACAGGGATGGCCCTTCCAAACACGTGTTTGTTCAGCGACGTCAGGACTCCTGCCTAGTTGCGAGGGACAACTCGGGATTCTCCTCGAGGCTTGGCAGGGCAATTGGGACGCCTCTCCAGCTGAGGCGGGAGACCAAGGTTCCCTTTCCACGTGCCACAGGAATCCTGGGACTCGTATCAAGTTTCACGAGGAGTCAGGCATCGTCTCCGTTGGAGGCACTGATCTCCGCCTACCTCTGGAGTTTTCAAAGGATGTGAGGCCTCCGGTCGCGATGAGGTGGGGAACTAGGTCTTTCTCTGTGGTCTCCACAGGGGATTCAGACATCCTTTCATCTTGGGAGATGCAAGACGAGCCTGCATTCAAGTCACAGCATGGATATCCGGCCTTATTTCGAGTCAGGGCATCGCGGTGTCCATTCCACTTGAGGCCGCAAAATCAGGGTCCCTCTCACATACCTAGAGCTGAGAGAAGCCTCCTCTTGAGGTGCTTGTGGTAAGGTGGTATTCCTCTGGAGTCGAAGCCAGGGACTAACCTCTCATCTCGAGTTGATTTTTGATCCACGGAGCTCTTTCGTGTTGCTACAGTGACCTCAGGATCCCTCTAGCCTTGAAACAGTGTTCTTGGGGTTTCTCTGGAGTGCCGTCCAGGAAATCAATGCTCCTTTCATGTGTGATGTGCAACACGGAATTGCTCTGCACGCAGTGCAGGGGAATCGGGCCTCATCTCGCGGCGAGGGGGAAGTCTCAGATTTTTTCTCGAGTTGCGGCGGGAACCTGGGGTATTTTCTCGAGTTACGACGGGGATGGCCCTTCCACCCACTTGTTTGTTCAGCGACGGCAGGACTCCTGCCTCGTTTCGAGGGATAACTCGGGATTCTCCTCGAGGCTTGGCAGGGCAATTAGGACGCCTCTCCAGCTGAGGCTGGAGACCAAAGGTCCATTTCCACGTGCCACAGGAATCCTGGGACTCCTATCAAGTTTCACGAGGAGTCAGGCATCGTCTCCTTTGGAGGCACTGATCTCCGCCTACCTCTGGAGTTTTCAAAGGATGTGAGGCCTCCGGTCGCGATGAGGTGGGGAACTAGGTCTTTCTCTGTGGTCTCCACAGGGGATTCAGACATCCTTTCATCTTGGGAGATGCAAGACGAGCCTGCATTCAAGTCACTGCAGGGATATCCGGCCTTATTTCTAGTCAGGGCATCGCAGTGTCCATTCCACTTGAGGCCGCAAAATCAGGGTCCCTCTCACATACCTAGAACTGAGAGAAGCCTCCTCTTGAGGTGCTTGTGGTAAGGTGGTATTCCTCTGGAGTCGAAGCCAGGGACTAACCTCTCATCTCGAGTTGATTTTTGGTCCACGGAGCTCTTTCGTTTTGCTACAGTGACCTCAGGATCCCTCTAGACTTGAAACAGTGTTCTTGGGGTTTCTCTGGAGTGCCGTCAAGGAAATCAATGCTCCTTTCATGTGTGATGTGCAACACGGAATTGCTCTGCACGCAGTGCAGGGGAATCGGGCCTCATCTCGCGGCGAGGGGGAATTCTCAGATTTTTTCTCGAGTTGCGGCGGGAACCTGGGGTATATTCTCGAGTTACGACGGGGATGGCCCTTCCAGCCACGTGTTTGTTCAGCGACGGCAGGACTCCTGCCTCGTTTCGAGGGATAACTCGGGATTCTCCTCGAGGCTTGGCAGGGCAATTGGGACGCCTCTCCAGCTGAGGCGGGAGACCAAGAGTCCATTTCCACGTGCCACAGGAATCCTGGGAATCCTATCAAGTTTCACGAGGAGTCAGGCATCGTCTCCTTTGGAGGCACTGATCTCCGCGTACCTCTGGAGTTTTCAAAGGATGTGAGGCTTCCGGTCGCCATGAGGTGGGGAACTAGGTCTTTCTCTGTGGTCTCCACAGGGGATTCAGACATCCTTTCATCTTGGGAGATGCAAGACGAGCCTGCATTCAAGTCACTGCAGGGATATCCAGCCTTATTTCGAGTCAGGGCATCACGGTGTCCATTCCACTTGAGGCCGCAAACTCAGGGTCCCTCTCACATACCTAGAGCTGAGAGAAGCCTCCTCTTGAGGTGCTTGTGGTAAGGTGGTATTCCTCTGGAGTCGAAGCCAGGGACTAACCTCTCATCTCGAGTTGATTTTTGGTCCACGGAGCTCTTTTGCGTTGCTACAGTGACCTCAGGATCCCTCTAGCCTTGAAACAGTGTTCTTGGGGTTTCTCTGGAGTGCCATCAAGGAAATCAAGGCTCCTTTCATGTGTGATGTGCAACACGGAATTGCTCTGCACTCAGTGCAGGGCAATCAGGCCTCATCTCGCGGCGAGGGGGAAGTCTCATGGTTTTTCTCGAGTTGCGGCGGGAACCTTGGGTATATTCTCGAGTTACGACAGGGATGGCCCTTCCAGCCACGTGTTTGTTCAGCGACGTCAGGACTCCTGCCTAGTTGCGAGGGACAACTCGGGATTCTCCTCGAGGCTTGGCAGGGCAATTGGGACGCCTCTCCAGCTGAGGCGGGAGACCAAGGGTCCCTTTCCACGTGCCACAGGAATCCTGGGACTCCTATCAAGTTTCATGAGGAGTCAGGCATCGTCTCCTTTGGAGGCACTGATCTCCGCGTACCTCTGGAGTTTTCAAAGGATGTGAGGCCTCCGGTCGCGATAAGGTGGGGAACTAGGTCTTTCTCTGTGGTCTCCACAGGGGATTCAGACATCCTTTCATCTTGGGAGATGCAAGACGAGCCTGCATTCAAGTCACTGCAGGGATATCTGGCCTGATTTCGAGTCAGGGCATCACGGTGTCCATTCCACTTGAGGCCGTAAACTCAGGGTCCCTCTCACATACCTAGAGCTGAGAGAAGCCTCCTCTTGAGGTGCTTGTGGTAAGGTGGTATTCCTCTAGAGTCGAAGCCAGGGACTAACCTCTCATCTCGAGTTGATTTTTGGTCCACGGAGCTCTTTCGTGTTGCTACAGTGATCTCAGGATCCCTCTAGCCTTGAAACAGTGTTCTTGTGGTTTCTCTGGAGTGCCACCAAGGAAATCAAGGCTCCTTTCATGTGTGATGTGCAACACGGAATTGCTCTGCACGCAGTGCAGGGGAATCGGGCCTCATATCGCGGCGAGGGGGAAGTCTCATGGTTTCTCTCGAGTTGCGGCGGGAACCTGGGGTATATTCTCGAGTTAGGACGGGGATGGCCCTTCCACCCACGTGTTTGTTCAGCGACGTCAGGACTCCTGCCTAGTTGCGAGGGACAACTTGGGATTCCACTCGAGGCTTGGCAGGGCAATTGGGACGCCTCTCCAGCTGAGGCGGGAGACCAAGTGTCCTTTTCCACGTGCACAGGAATTCTGGGACTCCTATCAAGTTTCACGAGGAGTCAGGCATCGTCTCCTTTGGAGGCACTGATCTCCGCGTACCTCTGGAGTTTTCAAACGATGTGAGGCCTCCGGTCGCGATGAGGTGGGGAACTAGATCTTTCTCTGAGGTCTCCACAGGGGATTCAGACATCCTTTCGTCTTGGGAGATCCAAGACGAGCCTGCATTCAAGTCACTGCAGGGATATCCGGCCTTATTTCGAGTCAGGGCATCGCGGTGTCCATTCCACTTGAGGCCGCAAACTCAGGGTCCCTCTCACATACCTAGAGCTGAGAGAAGCCTCCTCTTGAGGTGCTTGTGGTAAGGTGGTAGTCCTCTGGAGTCGAAGCCAGGGACTAACCTCTCATCTCGAGTTGATTTTTGGTCCACGGAGCTCTTTTGTGTTGCTACAGTGACCTCAGGATCCCTCTAGCCTTGAAACAGTGTTCTTGTGGTTTCTCTGGAGTGCCATCAAGGAAATCAAGGCTCCTCTCATGTGTGATGTGCAACACGGAATTGCTCTGCACTCAGTGCAGGGCAATCAGGCCTCATCTCGCGGCGAGGGGGAAGTCTCATGGTTTTTCTCGAGTTGCGGCGGGAATCTGGGGTATATTCTCGAGTTACGACAGGGATGGCCCTTCCAGCCACGTGTTTGTTCAGCGACGTCAGGACTCCTGCCTAGTTGCGAGGGACAACTCGGGATTCTCCTCGAGGCTTGGCAGGGCAATTGGGACGCCTCTCCAGCTGAGGCGGGAGACCAAGGGTCCCTTTCCACGTGCCACAGGAATCCTGGGACTCGTATCAAGTTTCACGAGGAGTCAGGCATCGTCTCCTTTGGAGGCACTGATCTCCGCCTACCTCTGGAGTTTTCAAAGGATGTGAGGACTCCGGTCGCGATGAGGTGGGGAACTAGGTCTTTCTCTGTGGTCTCCACAGGGGATTCAGACATCCTTTCATCTTGGGAGATGCAAGACGAGCCTGCATTCAAGTCACTGCAGGGATATCCGGCCTTATTTCAAGTCAGGGCATCGCGGTGTCCATTCCACTTGAGGCCGCAAAATCAGGGTCCCTCTCACATACCTAGAGCTGAGAGAAGCCTCCTCTTGAGGTGCTTGTGGTAAGGTGGTATTCCTCTGGAGTCGAAGCCAGGGACTAACCTCTCATCTCGAGTTGATTTTTGGTCCACGGAGCTCTTTCGTGTTGCTACAGTGACCTCAGGATCCCTCTAGCCTTCAAACAGTGTTCTTGGGGTTTCTCTGGAGTGCCGTCAAGGAAATCAATGCTCCTTTCATGTGTGATGTGCAACACGGAATTCCTCTGCACGCAGTGCAGGGGAATCGGGCCTCATCTCGCGGCGAGGGGGAAGTCTCAGATTTTTTCTCGAGTTGCGGCGGGAACCTGGGGTATATTCTCGAGTTACGACGGGGATGGCCCTTCCAGCCACGTGTTTGTTCAGCGACGTCAGGACTCCTGCCTAGTTGCGAGGGACAACTCGGGATTCTCCTCGAGGCTTGGCAGGGCAATTGGGACGCCTCTCCAGCTGAGGCGGGAGACCAAGGGTCCCTTTCCACCTGCCACAGGAATCCTGGGACTCCTATCAAGTTTCATGAGGAGTCAGGCATCGTCTCCTTTGGAGGCACTGATCTCCGCGTACCTCTGGAGTTTTCAAAGGATGTGAGGCCTCCGGTCGCGATAAGGTGGGGAACTAGGTCTTTCTCTGAGGTCTCCACAGGGGATTCAGACATCCTTTCATCTTGGGAGATGCAAGACGAGCCTGCATTCAAGTCACTGCAGGGATATCTGGCCTGATTTCGAGTCAGGGCATCGCGGTGTCCATTCCACTTGAGGCCGTAAACTCAGGGTCCCTCTCACATACCTAGAGCTGAGAGAAGCCTCCTGTTGAGGTGTTTGTGGTAAGGTGGTATTCCTCTGGAGTCGAAGCCAGGGACTAACCTCTCATCTCGAGTTGATTTTTGGTCCACGGAGCTCTTTCGTGTTGCTACAGTGATCTCAGGATCCCTCTAGCCTTGAAACAGTGTTCTTGTGGTTTCTCTGGAGTGCCACCAAGGAAATCAAGGCTCCTTTCATGTGTGATGTGCAACACGGAATTGCTCTGCACGCAGTGCAGGGGAATCGGGCCTCATATCGCGGCCAGGGGGAAGTCTCATGGTTTTTCTCGAGTTGCGGCGGGAACCTGGGGTATATTCTCGAGTTAGGACGGGGATGGCCCTTCCACCCACGTGTTTGTTCAGCGACGGCAGGACTCCTGCCTCGTTTCGAGGGATAACTCGGGATTCTCCTCGAGGCTTGGCAGGGCAATTGGGACGCCTCTCCAGCTGAGGCGGGAGACCAAGGGTCCATTTCCACGTGCCACAGGAATCCTGGGACTCCTATCAAGTTTCACGAGGAGTCAGGCATCGTCTCCTTTGGAGGCACTGATCTCCGCGTACCTCTGGAGTTTTCAAAGGATGTGAGGCTTCCGGTCGCCATGAGGTGGGGAACTAGGTCTTTCTCTGTGGTCTCCACAGGGGATTCAGACATCCTTTCATCTTGGGAGATGCAAGACGAGCCTGCATTCAAGTCACTGCAGGGATATCCGGCCTTATTTCGAGTCAGGGCATCGCGGTGTCCATTCCACTTGAGGCCGCAAACTCAGGGTCCCTCTCACATACATAGAGCTGAGAGAAGCCTCCTCTTGAGGTGCTTGTGGTAAGGTGGTATTCCTCTGGAGTCGAAGCCAGGGACTAACCTCTCATCTCGAGTTGATTTTTGGTCCACGGAGCTCTTTCGTGTTGCTACAGTGACCTCAGGATCCCTCTAGCCTTGAAACAGTGTTCTTGGGGTTTCTTTGGAGTGCCATCAAGGAAATCAAGGCTCCTTTCATGTGTGATGTGCAACACGGAATTGCTCTGCACTGCGTGCAGAGCAATCAGGCCTCATCTCGCGGCGAGGGGGAAGTCTCATGGTTTTTCGCGAGTTGCGGCGGGAACCTGGGGTATATTCTCGAGTTACGACAGAGATGGCCCTTCCACACAGGTGTTCGTTTAGCGAAGGAAAGACTCCTGCCTAGTTGCGAGGGACAACTCGGGATTCTCCTCGAGGCTTGGCAGGGCAATTGGGACGCCTCTCCAGCTGAGGCGGGAGACCAAGGGTCCCTTTCCACGTGCCACAGGAATCCTGGGACTCCTATCAAGTTTCACGAGGAGTCAGGCATCGTCTCCTTTGGAGGCACTGATCTCCGCGTACCTATGGAGTTTTCAAAGGATGTGAGGCCTCCGGTCGCCATGAGGTGGGGAACTACGTCTTTCTCTGTGGTCTCCACAGGGGATTCAGACAACCTTTCATCTTGGGAGATGCAAGACGAGCCTGCATTCAAGTCACTGCAGGGATATCCGGCCTTATTTCGCGTCAGGGCATCGCAGTGTCCATTCCACTTGAGGCCGCAAACTCAGGGTCCCTCTCACATACCTAGAGCTGAGAGAAGCCTCCTCTTGAGGTGCTTGTGGTAAGGTGGTATTCCTCTGGAGTCGAAGCCAGGGACTAACCTCTCATCTCGAGTTGATTCTTGGTCCACGGAGCTCTTTCGTGTTGCTACAGTGACCTCAGGATCCCTCTAGCCTTGAAACAGTGTTCTTGGGGTTTCTCTGGAGTGCCGTCAAGGAAATCAATGCTCCTTTCATGTGTGATGTGCAACAGGGAATTGCTCTGCACGCAGTGCAGGGGAATCGGGCCTCATCTCGCGGCGAGGGGGAAGTCTCATGGTTTTTCTCGAGTTGCGGCGGGACCCTGGGGTATATTCTCGAGTTATGACGGGGATGGCCCTTCCAGCCATGTGTTTGTTCAGCGACGGCAGGACTCCTGCCTAGTTGCGAGGGACAACTCGGGATTCTCCTCGAGGCTTGGCAGGGCAATTGGGACGCCTCTCCAGCTGAGGCGGGAGACCAAGGGTCCCTTTCCACGTGCACAGGAATCCTGGGACTCCTATCAAGTTTCACGAGGAGTCAGGCATCGTCTCCTTTGGAGGCACTGATCTCCTTGTACCTCTGAAGTATTCAAAGGATGTGAGGCCTCATGTCGCGATGACGTGGGGAACTAGGTCTTTTTCTGTGGTCTCCACAGGGGATTCAGTCATCCTTTCGTCTTGAGAGATGCAAGACGAGCCTGCATTCAAGTCACTGCAGGGATATCCGGCCTTATTTCGAGTCAGGGCATCGCGGTGTCCATTCTACTTGAGGCCGCAAACTCAGGGTCCCCCTCACATACCTAGAGCTGAGAGAAGCCTCCTCTTGAGGTGCTTGTGGTAAGGTGGTATTCCTCTGGAGTCGAAGCCAGGGACTAACCTCTCATCTCGAGTTGATTTTTGGTAACTTACCTCTTTCGTGTTGCTACAGTAACCTCAGGATCCCTCTAGCCTTGAAACAGTGTTCTTGGGGTTTCTCTGGAGTGCCATCAAGGAAATCAAGGCTCCTTTGATGTTTGATGTGCAACACGGAATTGCTCTGCATCCAGTGCAGGAGAATCGAGCCTCATCTCGCGGCGAGGGGGAAGTCTCATGGTTTTTCTCGAGTTGCGGCGGGACCCTGGGGTATATTCTCGAGTTATGACGGGGATGGCCCTTCCAGCCACGTGTTTGTTCAGTGACGTCAGGACTCCTGCCTAGTTGCGTGGGACAACTCGGGATTCTCCTCGAGGCTTGGCAGGGCAATTGGGACGCCTCTCCAGCTGAGGCGGGAGACCAAGGGTCCCTTTCCACGTGCACAGGAATCCTGGGACTCCTATCAAGTTTCACGAGGAGTCAGGCATCGTCTCCTTTGGAAGCCCTGATCTCCGCGTACCTCTGGAATTTTCAAAGGAAGTGAGGCCTCCGGTCGCGAAGAGGTGGGGAACTAGGTCTTTCTCTGTGGTCTCCACAGGGGATTCAGACATCCTTTCGTCTTGGGAGATGCAAGACGAGCCTGCATTCAAGTCACTGCAGGGATATCCGGCCTTATTTCGAGTCAGGGCATCGCGGTGTCCATTCCACTTGAGGCCGCAAACTCAGTGTCCCTCTCACATACCTAGAGCTGAGAGAAGCCTCCTCTTGAGGTGCTTGAGGTAAGGTGGTATTCCTCTGGAGTCGAAGCCAGGGACTAACCTCTCATGTCGAGTTGATTTTTGTCCACGGAGCTCTTTCGTGTTGCTACAGTGACCTCAGGATGCCCCTAGCCTTGATACAGTGTTCTTGGGGTTTCTCTGCAGTGCCATCAAGGAAACCAAGGCTACTTTCATGTGTGATGTGCAACACGGAATTGCTCTGTACGCAGTGCAGGGGAATCGGGCCTCATCTCTCGGCGAGGGGGAAGTCTCATGGTTTTTCTCGAGTTGCGGCGGGAACCTGGGGTATATTCTCGAGTTACGACGGGGATGGCCCTTCCACCCACGTGTTTGTTCAGCGACGTCAGGACTCCTGCCTAGTTGCGAGGGACAACTTGGGATTCCCCTCGAGGCTTGGCAGGGCAATTGGGACGCCTCTCCAGCTGAGGCGGGAGACCAAGTGTCCTTTTCCACGTGCACAGGAATTCTGGGACTCCTATCAAGTTTCACGAGGAGTCAGGCATCGTCTCCTTTGGAGGCACTGATCTCCGCGTACCTCTGGAATTTTCAAACGATGTGAGGCCTCCGGTCGCGATGAGGTGGGGAACTAGGTCTTTCTCTGTGGTCTCCACAGGGGATTCAGACATCCTTTCATCTTGGGAGATGCAAGACGAGCCTGCATTCAAGTCACTGCAGGGATATCCGGCCTTATTTCGAGTCAGGGCATCGCGGTGTCCATTCCACTTGAGGCCGCAAACTCAGGGTCCCTCTCACATACCTAGAGCTGAGAGAAGCCTCCTCTTGAGGTGCTTGTGGTAAGGTGGTATTCCTCTGGAGTCAAAGCCAGGGACTAACCTCTCATCTCGAGTTGATTTTTGGTCCACGGAGCTCTTTCGTGTTGCTACAGTGACCTCAGGATCCCTCTAGCCTTGAAACAGTGTTCTTGGGGTTTCTCTGGAGTGCCGTCAAGGAAATCAATGCTCCTTTCAAGTGTGATGTGCAACACGGAATTGCTCTGCACGCAGTGCAGGGGAATCGGGCCTCATCTCGCGGCGAGGGGGAAGTCTCAGATTTTTTCTCGAGTTGCGGCGGGAACCTGGGGTATATTCTCGAGTTACGACGGGGATGGCCCTTCCAGCCACGTGTTTGTTCAGCGACGGCAGGACTCCTGCCTCGTTTCGAGGGATAACTCGGGATTCTCCTCGAGGCTTGGCAGGGCAATTGGGACGCCTCTCCAGCTGAGGCGGGAGACCAAGGGTCCATTTCCACGTGCCACAGGAATCCTGGGACTCCTATCAAGTTTCACGAGGAGTCAGGCATCGTCTCCTTTGGAGGCACTGATCTCCGCGTACCTCTGGAGTTTTCAAAGGATGTGAGGCTTCCGGTCGCCATGAGGTGGGGAACTAGGTCTTTCTCTGTGGTCTCCACAGGGGATTCAGACATCCTTTCATCTTGGGAGATGCAAGACGAGCCTGCATTCAAGTCACTGCAGGGATATCCGGCCTTATTTCGAGTCAGGGCATCGCGGTGTCCATTCCACTTGAGGCCGCAAACTCAGGGTCCCTCTCACATACATAGAGCTGAGAGAAGCCTCCTCTTGAGGTGCTTGTGGTAAGGTGGTATTCCTCTGGAGTCGAAGCCAGGGACTAACCTCTCATCTCGAGTTGATTTTTGGTCCACGGAGCTCTTTCGTGTTGCTACAGTGACCTCAGGATCCCTCTAGCCTTGAAACAGTGTTCTTGGGGTTTCTTTGGAGTGCCATCAAGGAAATCAAGGCTCCTTTCATGTGTGATGTGCAACACGGAATTGCTCTGCACTGCGTGCAGAGCAATCAGGCCTCATCTCGCGGCGAGGGGGAAGTCTCATGGTTTTTCGCGAGTTGCGGCGGGAACCTGGGGTATATTCTCGAGTTACGACAGAGATGGCCCTTCCACACAGGTGTTCGTTTAGCGAAGGAAAGACTCCTGCCTAGTTGCGAGGGACAACTCGGGATTCTCCTCGAGGCTTGGCAGGGCAATTGGGACGCCTCTCCAGCTGAGGCGGGAGACCAAGGGTCCCTTTCCACGTGCCACAGGAATCCTGGGACTCCTATCAAGTTTCACGAGGAGTCAGGCATCGTCTCCTTTGGAGGCACTGATCTCCGCGTACCTATGGAGTTTTCAAAGGATGTGAGGCCTCCGGTCGCCATGAGGTGGGGAACTACGTCTTTCTCTGTGGTCTCCACAGGGGATTCAGACAACCTTTCATCTTGGGAGATGCAAGACGAGCCTGCATTCAAGTCACTGCAGGGATATCCGGCCTTATTTCGCGTCAGGGCATCGCAGTGTCCATTCCACTTGAGGCCGCAAACTCAGGGTCCCTCTCACATACCTAGAGCTGAGAGAAGCCTCCTCTTGAGGTGCTTGTGGTAAGGTGGTATTCCTCTGGAGTCGAAGCCAGGGACTAACCTCTCATCTCGAGTTGATTCTTGGTCCACGGAGCTCTTTCGTGTTGCTACAGTGACCTCAGGATCCCTCTAGCCTTGAAACAGTGTTCTTGGGGTTTCTCTGGAGTGCCATCAAGGAAATCAAGGCTCCTTTGATGTTTGATGTGCAACACGGAATTGCTCTGCATCCAGTGCAGGAGAATCGAGCCTCATCTCGCGGCGAGGGGGAAGTCTCATGGTTTTTCTCGAGTTGCGGCGGGACCCTGGGGTATATTCTCGAGTTATGACGGGGATGGCCCTTCCAGCCACGTGTTTGTTCAGTGACGTCAGGACTCCTGCCTAGTTGCGTGGGACAACTCGGGATTCTCCTCGAGGCTTGGCAGGGCAATTGGGACGCCTCTCCAGCTGAGGCGGGAGACCAAGGGTCCCTTTCCACGTGCACAGGAATCCTGGGACTCCTATCAAGTTTCACGAGGAGTCAGGCATCGTCTCCTTTGGAAGCCCTGATCTCCGCGTACCTCTGGAATTTTCAAAGGAAGTGAGGCCTCCGGTCGCGAAGAGGTGGGGAACTAGGTCTTTCTCTGTGGTCTCCACAGGGGATTCAGACATCCTTTCGTCTTGGGAGATGCAAGACGAGCCTGCATTCAAGTCACTGCAGGGATATCCGGCCTTATTTCGAGTCAGGGCATCGCGGTGTCCATTCCACTTGAGGCCGCAAACTCAGTGTCCCTCTCACATACCTAGAGCTGAGAGAAGCCTCCTCTTGAGGTGCTTGAGGTAAGGTGGTATTCCTCTGGAGTCGAAGCCAGGGACTAACCTCTCATGTCGAGTTGATTTTTGTCCACGGAGCTCTTTCGTGTTGCTACAGTGACCTCAGGATGCCCCTAGCCTTGATACAGTGTTCTTGGGGTTTCTCTGCAGTGCCATCAAGGAAACCAAGGCTACTTTCATGTGTGATGTGCAACACGGAATTGCTCTGTACGCAGTGCAGGGGAATCGGGCCTCATCTCTCGGCGAGGGGGAAGTCTCATGGTTTTTCTCGAGTTGCGGCGGGAACCTGGGGTATATTCTCGAGTTACGACGGGGATGGCCCTTCCACCCACGTGTTTGTTCAGCGACGTCAGGACTCCTGCCTAGTTCCGAGGGACAACTCGGGATTCTCCTCGAGGCTTGGCAGGGCAATTGGGACGCCTCTCCAGCTGAGGCGGGAGACCAAGGGTCCCTTTCCACGTGCCACAGGAATCCTGGGACTCCTATCAAGTTTCACGAGGAGTCAGGCATCGTCTCCTTTGGAGGCACTGATCTCCGCCTACCTCTGGAGTTTTCAAAGGATGTGAGGCCTCTGGTCGCGATGAGGTGGGGAACTAGGTCTTTCTCTGTGGTCTCCACAGGGGATTCAGACATCCTTTCATCTTGGGAGATGGAAGACGAGCCTGCATTCAAGTCACTGCAGGGATATCCGGCCTTATTTCGAGTCAGGGCATCGCGGTGTCCATTCCACTTGAGGCCGCAAACTCAGGGTCCCTCTCACATACCTAGAGCTGAGAGAAGCCTCCTCTTGAGGTGCTTGTGGTAAGGTGGTATTCCGCTGGAGTCGAAGCCAGGGACTAACCTCTCATCTCGAGTTGATTCTTGGTCCACGGAGCTCTTTCGTGTTGCTACAGTGACCTCAGGATCCCTCTAGCCTTGAAACAGTGTTCTTGGGGTTTCTCTGGAGTGCCATCAAGGAAATCAAGGCTCCTTTCAAGTGTGATGTGCAACACGGAATTGCTCTGCACGCAGGGCAGGGGAATCAGGCCTCATCTCGCGGCGAGGTTGAAGTCTCATGGTTTTTCTCGAGTTGCGGCGGAAACCTGGGGTATATTCTCGAGTTACAACGGGGATGGCCCTTCCACCCACGTGTTTGTTCAGCGACGTCAGGACTCCTGCCTAGTTGCGAGGGACAACTCGGGATTCTCCTCGAGGCTTGGCAGGGCAATTGGGACGCCTCTCAAGCTGAGGCGGGAGACCAAGTGTCCCTTTCCACGTGCCACAGGAATCCTGGGACTCCTATCAAGTTTCATGAGGAGTCAGGCATCGTCTCCTTTGGAGGAACTGATCTCCGCGTACCTCTGAAGTTTTCAAAGGATGTGAGTCCTCCGGTCGCGATGAGGTGGGAAACTAGGTCTTTCTCTGTGGTCTCCACAGGGGATTCAGACATCCTTTCATCTTGGGAGATGCAAGACGAGCCTGCATTCAAGTCACTGCAGGGATATCCGGCCTTATTTCGCGTCAGGGCATCGCAGTGTCCATTCCACTTGAGTCTACAAAATTAGGGTCCCTCTCAAATACCTAGAGCTGAGAGAAGCCTCCTCTTGAGGTGCTTGTGGTAAGGTGGTATTCCTCTGGAGTCGAAGCCAGGGACTAACCTCTCATCTCGAGTTGATTTTTGGTAACTTACCTCTTTCGTGTTGCTACAGTAACCTCAGGATCCCTCTAGCCTTGAAACAGTGTTCTTGGGGTTTCTCTGGAGTGCCATCAAGCAAATCAAGGCTCCTTTCATGTTTGATGTGCAACACGGGATTGCTCTGCATGCAGTGCAGGAGAATCGAGCCTCATCTCGAGGCGAGGGGGAAGTCTCATGGTTTTTCTCGAGTTGCGGCGGGACCCTGGGGTATATTCTCGAGTTATGACGGTGATGGCCCTTCCAGCCACGTGTTTGTTCAGCGACGTCAGGACTCCTGCCTAGTTGCGTGGGACAACTCGGGATTCTCCTCGAGGCTTGGCAGGGCAATTGGGACGCCTCTCCAGCTGAGGCGGGAGACCAAGGGTCCCTTTCCACGTGCACAGAAATCCTGGGACTCCTATCAAGTTTCACGAGGAGTCAGGCATCGTCTCCTTTGGAGGCACTGATCTCCGCGTAACTCTGGAGTTTTCAAAGGATGTGAGGCCTCCGGTCACGATGAGGTGGGGAACTAGATCTTTCTCTGAGGTCTCCACAGGGGATTCAGACATCCTTTCGTCTTGGGAGATGCAAGACGAGCCTGCATTCAAGTCACTGCAGGGATATCCGGCCTTATTTCGAGTCAGGGCATCGCGGTGTCCATTCCACTTGAGGCCGCAAACTCAGGGTCCCTCTCACATACCTAAAGCTGAGAGAAGCCTCCTCTTGAGGTGCTTATGGTAAGGTGGTATTCCTCTGGAGTCGAAGCCAGGGACTAACCTCTCATCTCGAGTTGATTTTTGGTCCACGGAGCTCTTTCGTGTTGCTACAGTGACCTCAGGATCCCTCTAGCCTTGAAACAGTGTTCTTGGGGTTTCTCTGCAGTGCCATCAAGGAAATCAAGGCTCCTTTCATGTGTGATGTGCAACACGGAATTGCTCTGCACGCAGTGCAGGGGAATTGGGCCTCATCACGCGGCGAGGGGGAAGTCTCATGGTTTTTCTCGAGTTGCGGCGGGAACCTGGGGTATATTCTCGAGTTACGACGGGGATGGCCCTTCCAGCCACGTGTTTGTTCAGCGATGTCAGGACTCCTGCCTAGTTGCGAGGGACAACTCGGGATTCTCCTCGAGGCTTGGCAGGGCAATTGGGACGCCTCTCCAGCTGAGGCGGGTGACCAAGGTTCCCTTTCCACGTGCCACAGTAATCCTGGGACTCGTATCAAGTTTCACGAGGAGTCAGGCATCGTCTCCTTTGGAGGCACTCATCTCCGCCTACCTCTGGAGTTTTCAAAGGATGTGAGGCCTCCGGTCGCGATGAGGTGGGGAACTAGGTCTTTCTCTGTGGTCTCCACAGGGGATTCAGACATCCTTTCATCTTGGGAGATGCAAGACGAGCCTGCATTCAAGTCACTGCAGGGATATCCGGCCTTATTTCGAGTCAGGGCATCGCGGTGTCCATTCCACTTGAGGCCGCAAAATCAGGGTCCCTCTCACATACCTAGAGCTGAGAGAAGCCTCCTCTTGAGGTGCTTGTGGTAAGGTGGTATTCCTCTGGAGTCGAAGCCAGGGACTAACCTCTCATCTCGAGTTGATTTTTGGTCCACGGAGCTCTTTCGTATTGCTACAGTGACCTCAGGATCCCTCTAGCCTTGAAACAGTGTTCTTGGGGTTTTTCTGGAGTGCCGTCAAGGAAATCAAGGCTCCTTTCATGTGTGATGTGCAACACGGAATTGCTCTGCACTCAGTGCAGGGCAATCAGGCCTCATCTCGCGGCGAGAGGGAAGTCTCATGGTTTTTCTCGAGTTGCGGCAGGAACCTGGGGTATATTCTCGAGTTACGACGGGGATGGCCCTTCCACCCACGTGTTTGTTCAGCGACGGCAGGACTCCTGCCTCGTTTCGAGGGATAACTCGGGATTCCCCTCGAGGCTTGGCAGGGCAATTGGGACGCCTCTCCAGCTGAGGCGGGAGACCAAGGGTCCATTTCCACGTGCCACAGGAATCCTGGGACTAATATCAAGTTTCACGAGGAGTCAGGCATCGTCTCCTTTGGAGGCACTGATCTCCGCGTACCTCTGGAGTTTTCAAAGGATGTGAGGCTTCCGTTCGCCATGAGGTGGGGAACTAGGTCTTTCTCTGTGGTCTCCACAGGGGATTCAGACATCCTTTCATCTTGGGAGATGCAAGACGAGCCTGCATTCAAGTCACTGCAGGGATATCCGGCCTTATTTCGAGTCAGGGCATCGCGGTGTCCATTCCACTTGAGGCCGCAAACTCAGGGTCCCTCTCACATACCTAGAGCTGAGAGAAGCCTCCTCTTGAGGTGCTTGTGGTAAGTTGGTATTCCTCTGGAGTCGAAGCCAGGGACTAACCTCTCATCTCGAGTTGATTTTTGGTCCACGGAGCTCTTTCGTGTTGCTACAGTGACCTCAGAATCCCTCTAGCCTTGAAACAGTGTTCTTGGGGTTTCTCTGGAGTGCCGTCAAGGAAATCAAGGCTCCTTTCATGTGTGATGTGCAACACGAAATTGCTCTGCACTCAGTGCAGGGCAATCAGGCCTCATCTAGCGGCGAGGGGGAAGTCTCATGGTTTTTCTCGAGTTGCGGCAGGAACCTGGGGTATATTCTCGAGTTAGGACGGGGATGGCCCTTCCACCCACGTGTTTGTTCAGCGACGGCAGGACTCCTGCCTCGTTTCGAGGGATAACTCGGGATTCTCCTCGAGGCTTGGCAGGGCAATTGGGACGCCTCTCCAGCTGAGGCGGGAGACCAAGGGTCCCTTTCCATGTGCCACAGGAATCCTGGGACTCCTATCAAGTTTCACGAGGAGTCAGGCATCGTCTCCTTTGGAGGCACTGATCTCCGCGTACCTCTGGAGTTTTCAAAGGATGTGAGGCTTCCGGTCGCCATGAGGTGGGGAACTAGGTCTTTCTCTGTGGTCTCCACAGGGGATTCAGACATCCTTTCATCTTGGGAGATGCAAGACGAGCCTGCATTCAAGTCACTGCAGGGATATCCGGCCTTATTTCGAGTCAGGGCATCGCGGTGTCCATTCCACTTGAGGCCGCAAACTCAGGGTCCCTCTCACATACCTAGAGCTGAGAGAAGCCTCCTCTTGAGGTGCTTGTGGTAAGGTGGTATTCCTCTGGAGTTGAAGCCAGGGACTAACCTCTCATCTCGAGTTGATTTTTGGTCCACGGAGCTCTTTCGTGTTGCTACAGTGACCTCAGGATCCCTCTAGCCTTGAAACAGTGTTCTTGGGGTTTCTCTGGAGTGCCATCAAGGAAATCAAGGCTCCTTTCATGTGTGATGTGCAACACGGAATTGCTCTGCACTCAGTGCAGGGCAATCAGGCCTCATCTCGCGGCGAGGGGGAAGTCTCATGGTTTTTCTCGAGTTGCGGCAGGAACCTGGGGTATATTCTCGAGTTACGACGGGGATGGCCCTTCCCCACACGTGTTTGTTCAGCGACGGAAAGACGCCTGCCTAGTTGCGAGGGACAACTCGGGATTCTCCTCGAGGCTTGGCAGGGCAATTGGGACGCCTCTCCAGCTGAGGCGGGAGACCAAGTGTCCCTTTCCACGTGCCACAGGAATCCTGGGACTCCTATCAAGTTTCACGAGGAGTCAGGCATCGTCTCCTTTGGAGGCACTCATCTCCGCGTACCTATGGAGTTTTCAAAGGATGTGAGGCCTCCGGTCGCCATGAGGTGGGGAACTACGTCTTTCTCTGTGGTCTCCACAGGGGATTCAGACAACCTTTCATCTTGGGAGATGCAAGACGAGCCTGCATTCAAGTCACTGCAGGGATATCCGGCCTTATTTCGCGTCAGGGCATCGCAGTGTCCATTCCACTTGAGGCCGCAAAATCAGGGTCCCTCTCACATACCTAGAGCTGAGAGAAGCCTCCTCTTGAGGTGCTTGTGGTAAGGTGGTATTCCTCTGGAGTCGAAGCCAGGGACTAACCTCTCATCTCGAGTTGATTTTTGGTCCACGGAGCTCTTTCGTGTTGCTACAGTGACCTCAGGATCCCTCTAGCCTTGAAACAGTGTTCTTGGGGTTTCTCTGGAGTGCCATCAAGGAAATTAAGGCTCCTTTCATGTGTGATGTGCAACACGGAATTGCTCTGCACGCAGTGCAGGGGAATTGGGCCTCATCACGCGGCGAGGGGGAAGTCTCATGGTTTTTCTCGAGTTGCGGCGGGAACCTGGGGTATATTCTCGAGTTACGACGGGGATGGCCCTTCCAGCCACGTGTTTGTTCAGCGACGTTAGGACTCCTGCCTAGTTGCGAGGGACAACTCGGGATTCTCCTCGAGGCTTGGCAGGGCAATTGGGACGCCTCTCCAGCTGAGGCGGGAGACCAAGGGTCCCTTTCCACGTGCCACAGTAATCCTGGGACTCGTATCAAGTTTCACGAGAAGTCAGGCATCGTCTCCTTTGGAGGCACTCATCTCCGCCTACCTCTGGAGTTTTCAAAGGATGTGAGGCCTCCGGTCGCGATGAGGTGGGGAACTAGGTCTTTCTCTGTGGTCTCCACAGGGGATTCAGACATCCTTTCATCTTGGGAGATGCAAGACGAGCCTGCATTCAAGTCACTGCAGGGATATCCGGCCTTATTTCGAGTCAGGGCATCGCGGTGTCCATTCCACTTGAGGCCGCAAAATCAGGGTCCCTCTCACATACCTAGAGCTGAGAGAAGGCTCCTCTTGAGGTGCTTGTGGTAAGGTGGTATTCCTCTGGAGTCGAAGCCAGGGACTAACCTCTCATCTCGAGTTGATTTTTGGTCCACGGAGCTCTTTCGTGTTGCTACAGTGACCTCAGGATCCCTCTAGCCTTGAAACAGTGTTCTTGGGGTTTTTCTGGAGTGCCGTCAAGGAAATCAAGGCTCCTTTCATGTGTGATGTGCAACACGAATTGCTCTGCACGCAGTGCAGGGGAATCGGGCCTCATCTCGCGGCGAGGGGTAAGTCTCAGATTTTTTCTCGAGTTGCGGCGGGAACCTGGGGTATATTCTCGAGTTACGACGGGGATGGCCCTTCCACCCACGTGTTTGTTCAGCGACGGCAGGACTCCTGCCTCGTTTCGAGGGATAACTCGGGATTCTCCTCGAGGCTTGGCAGGGCAATTGGGACGCCTCTCCAGCTGAGGCGGGAGACCAAGGGTCCATTTCCACGTGCCACAGGAATCCTGGGACTCCTATCAAGTTTCACGAGGAGTCAGGCATCGTCTCCTTTGGAGGCACTGATCTCCGCGTACCTCTGGAGTTTTCAAAGGATGTGAGGCCTCCGGTCGCCATGAGGTGGGGAACTACGTCTTTCTCTGTGGTCTCCACAGGGGATTCAGACAACCTTTCATCTTGGGAGATGCAAGACGAGCCTGCATTCAAGTCACTGCAGGGATATCCGGCCTTATTTCGAGTCAGGGCATCGCGGTGTCCATTCTACTTGAGGCCGCAAACTCAGGGTCCCCCTCACATACATAGAGCTGAGAGAAGCCTCCTCTTGAGGTGCTTGTGGTAAGGTGGTATTCCTCTGGAGTCGAAGCCAGGGACTAACCTCTCATCTCGAGTTGATTTTTGGTAACTTACCTCTTTCGTGTTGCTACAGTAACCTCAGGATCCCTCTAGCCTTGAAACAGTGTTCTTGGCGTTTCTCTGGAGTGCCATCAAGGAAATCAAGGCTCCTTTGATGTTTGATGTGCAACACGGAATTGCTCTGCATCCAGTGCAGGAGAATCGAGCCTCATCTCGCGGCGAGGGGGAAGTCTCATGGTTTTTCTCGAGTTGCGGCGGGACCCTGGGGTATATTCTCGAGTTATGACGGGGATGGCCCTTCCAGCCACGTGTTTGTTCATTGACGTCAGGACTCCTGCCTAGTTGCGTGGGACAACTCGGGATTCTCCTCGAGGCTTGGCAGGGCAATTGGGACGCCTCTCCAGCTGAGGCGGGAGACCAAGGGTCCCTTTCCACGTGCCACAGGAATCCTGGGACTCCTATCAAGTTTCACGAGGAGTCAGGCATCGTCTCCTTTGGAGGCACTGATCTCCTTGTACCTCTGAAGTATTCAAAGGATGTGAGGCCTCATGTCGCGATGAGGTGGGGAACTAGGTCTTTCTCTGTGGTCTCCACAGGGGATTCAGACATCCTTTCGTCTTGGGAGATGCAAGACGAGCCTGCATTCAAGTCACTGCAGGGATATTCGGCCATATTTCGAGTCAGGGCATCGCGGTGTCCATTCTACTTGAGTCCGCAAACTCAGGGTACCTCTCACATACCTAGAGCTGAGAGAAGCCTCCTCTTGAGGTGCTTGTGGTAAGGTGGTATTCCTCTGGAGTCGAAGCCAGGGACTAACCTCTCATCTCGAGTTGATTCTTGGTTCACGGAGCTCTTTCGTGTTGCTACAGTGACCTCAGAATCCCTCTAGCCTTGAAACAGTGTTCGTGGGGTTTCTCTGGAGAGCCACCAAGGAAATCAAGGCTCCTTTCATGTGTGATGTGCAACACGGAATTGCTCTGCACGCAGTGCAGGGGAATCGGGCCTCATCTCGCGGTGAGGGGAAGTCTCATGGTTTTTCTCGTGTTGCGGCGGGAACCTGGGGTATATTCTCGAGTTAGGACGGGGATGGCCCTTCCACCCACGTGTTTGTTCAGCGACGTCAGGACTCCTGCCTAGTTGCGAGGGACAACTTGGGATTCCCCTCGAGGCTTGGCAGGGCAATTGGGACGCCTCTCCAGCTGAGGCGGGAGACCAAGTGTCCCTTTCCACGTTCACAGGAATTCTGGGACTCCTATCAAGTTTCACAAGGAGTCAGGCATCGTCTCCTTTGGAGGCACTGATCTCCGCGTAACTCTGGAGTTTTCAAAGGATGTGAGGCCTCCGGTCACGATGAGGTGGGGAACTAGATCTTTCTCTGAGGTCTCCACAGGGGATTCAGACATCCTTTCGTCTTGGGAGATGCAAGACGAGCCTGCATTCAAGTCACTGCAGGGATATCTGGCCTTATTTCGAGTCAGGGCATCGCGGTGTCCATTCCACTTGAGGCCGCAAACTCAGGGTCCCTCTCACATACCTAGAGCTGAGAGAAGCCTCCTCTTGAGGTGCTTATGGTAAGGTGGTATTCCTCTGGAGTCGAAGCCAGGGACTAACCTCTCATCTCGAGTTGATTTTTGGTCCACGGAGCTCTTTCGTGTTGCTACAGTGACCTCAGGATCCCTCTAGCCTTGAAACAGTGTTCTTGGGTTTTCTCTGGAGTGCCATCAAGGAAATTAAGGCTCCTTTCATGTGTGATGTGCAACACGGAATTGCTCTGCACGCAGTGCAGGGGAATCGGGCCTCATCACGCGGCGAGGGGGAAGTCTCATGGTTTTTCTCGAGTTGCGGCGGGAACCTGGGGTATATTCTCGAGTTACGACGGGGATGGCCCTTCCAGCCACGTGTTTGTTCAGCGATGTCAGGACTCCTGCCTAGTTGCGAGGGACAACTCGTGATTCTCCTCGAGGCTTTTCAGGGCAATTGGGACGCCTCTCCAGCTGAGGCGGGAGACCAAGGGTCCCTTTCCACGTGCCACAGTAATCCTGGGACTCGTATCAAGTTTCACGAGGAGTCAGGCATCGTCTCCTTTGGAGGCACTCATCTCCGCCTACCTCTGGAGTTTTCAAAGGATGTGAGGCCTCCGGTCGCGATGAGGTGGGGAACTAGGTCTTTCTCTGTGGTCTCCACAGGGGATTCAGACATCCTTTCATCTTGGGAGATGCAAGACGAGCCTGCATTCAAGTCACTGCAGGGATATCCGGCCTTATTTCGAGTCAGGGCATCGCGGTGTCCATTCCACTTGAGGCCGCAAAATCAGGGTCCCTCTCACATACCTAGAGCTGAGAGAAGGCTCCTCTTGAGGTGCTTGTGGTAAGGTGGTATTCCTCTGGAGTCGAAGCCAGGGACTAACCTCTCATCTCGAGTTGATTTTTGGTCCACGGAGCTCTTTCGTGTTGCTACAGTGACCTCAGGATCCCTCTAGCCTTGAAACAGTGTTCTTGGGGTTTTTCTGGAGTGCCCTCAAGGAAATCAAGGCTCCTTTCATGTGTGATGTGCAACACGAATTGCTCTGCACGCAGTGCAGGGGAATCGGGCCTCATCTCGCGGCGAGGGGTAAGTCTCAGATTTTTTCTCGAGTTGCGGCGGGAACCTGGGGTATATTCTCGAGTTACGACGGGGATGGCCCTTCCACCCACGTGTTTGTTCAGCGACGGCAGGACTCCTGCCTCGTTTCGAGGGATAACTCGGGATTCTCCTCGAGGCTTGGCAGGGCAATTGGGACGCCTCTCCAGCTGAGGCGGGAGACCAAGGGTCCATTTCCACGTGCCACAGGAATCCTGGGACTCCTATCAAGTTTCACGAGGAGTCAGGCATCGTCTCCTTTGGAGGCACTGATCTCCGCGTACCTCTGGAGTTTTCAAAGGATGTGAGGCCTCCGGTCGCCATGAGGTGGGGAACTACGTCTTTCTCTGTGGTCTCCACAGGGGATTCAGACAACCTTTCATCTTGGGAGATGAAAGACGAGCCTGCATTCAAGTCACTGCAGGGATATCCAGCCTTATTTCACGTCAGGGCATCGCAGTGTCCATTCCACTTGAGGCCGCAAAATCAGGGTCCCTCTCACATACCTAGAGCTGAGAGAAGCCTCCTCTTGAGGTGCTTGTGGTAAGGTGGTATTCCTCTGGAGTCGAAGTTAGGGACTAACCTCTCATCTCGAGTTGATTTTTGGTCCACGGAGCTCTTTCTTGTTGCTACAGTGACCTCAGGATCCCTCTAGCCTTGAAACAGTGTTCTTGGGGTTTCTCTGGAGTGCCATCAAGGAAATCAAGGCTCCTTTCATGTGTGATGTGCAACACGGAATTGCTCTGCACGCAGTGCAGGGGAATCGGGCCTCATCTCTCGGAGAGGGGGAAGTCTCATGGTTTTTCTCGAGTTGCGGCGGGAACCTGGGGTATATTCTCGAGTTACGACGGGGATGGCCCTTCCAGCCACGTGTTTGTTCAGCAACGTCAGGACTCCTGCCTAGTTGCGAGGGACAACTCGGGATTCTCCTCGATGCTTGGCAGGGCAATTGGGACGCCTCTCCAGCTGAGGCGGGAGACCAAGGGTCCCTTTCCACGTGCACAGGAATCCTGGGACTCCTATCAAGTTTCACGAGGAGTCAGGCATCGTCTCCTTTGGAGGCACTGATCTCCTTGTACCTCTGAAGTATTCAAAGGATGTGAGGCCTCATGTCGCGATGACGTGGGGAACTAGGTCTTTCTCTGTGGTCTCCACAGGGGATTCAGTCATCCTTTCGTCTTGAGAAATGCAAGACGAGCCTGCATTCAAGTCACTGCAGGGATATCCGGCCTTATTTCGAGTCAGGGCATCGCGGTGTCCATTCCACTTGAGGCCGCAAACTCAGGGTCCCCCTCACATACCTAGAGCTGAGAGAAGCCTCCTCTTCAGGTGCTTGTGATAAGGTGGTATTCCTCTGGAGTCGAAGCCAGGGACTAACCTCTCATCTCGAGTTGATTTTTGGTAACTTACCTCTTTCGTGTTGCTACAGTAACCTCAGGATCCCTCTAGCCTTGAAACAGTGTTCTTGGGGTTTCTCTGGAGTGCCATCAAGGAAATCAAGGCTCCTTTGATGTTTGATGTGCAACACGGAATTGCTCTGCATCCAGTGCAGGAGAATCGAGCCTCATCTCGCGGCGAGGGGGAAGTCTCATGGTTTTTCTCGAGTTGCGGCGGGACCCTGGGGTATATTCTCGAGTTATGACGGGGATGGCCCTTCCAGCCACGTGTTTGTTCAGTGACGTCAGGACTCCTGCCTAGTTGCGTGGGACAACTCGGGATTCTCCTCGAGGCTTGGCAGGGCAACTGGGACGCCTCTCCAGCTGAGGCGGGAGACCAAGGGTCCCTTTCCACGTGCACAGGAATCCTGGGACTCCTATCAAGTTTCACGAGGAGTCAGGCATCGTCTCCTTTGGAAGCCCTGATCTCCGCGTACCTCTGCAGTTTTCAAGGGAAGTGAGGCCTCCGGTCGCGAAGAGGTGGGGAACTAGGTCTTTCTCTGTGGTCTCCACAGGGGATTCAGACATCCTTTCGTCTTGGGAGATGCAAGACGAGCCTGCATTCAAGTCACTGCAGGGATATCCGGCCTTATTTCGAGTCAGGGCATCGCGGTGTCCATTCCACTTGAGGCCGCAAACTCAGTGTCCCTCTCACATACCTAGAGCTGAGAGAAGCCTCCTCTTGAGGTGCTTGAGGTAAGGTGGTATTCCTCTGGAGTCGAAGCTAGGGACTAACCACTCATCTCGAGTTGATTTTTGTCCACGGAGCTCTTTCGTGTTGCTACAGTGACCTCAGGATGCCTCTAGCCTTGAAACAGTGTTCTTGGGGTTTCTCTGCAGTGCCATCAAGGAAACCAAGGCTACTTTCATGTGTGATGTGCAACACGGAATTGCTCTGTACGCAGTGCAGGGGAATCGGGCCTCATCTCTCGGCGAGGGGGAAGTCTCATGGTTTTTCTCGAGTTGCGGCGGGAACCTGGGGTATATTCTCGAGTTACGACGGGGATGGCCCTTCCACCCACGTGTTTGTTCAGCGACGTCAGGACTCCTGCCTAGTTCCGAGGGACAACTCGGGATTCTCCTCGAGGCTTGGCAGGGCAATTGGGACGCCTCTCCAGCTGAGGCAGGAGACCAAGGGTCCCTTTCCACGTGCACAGGAATCCTGGGACTCCTATCAAGTTTCACGAGGAGTCAGGCATCGTCTCCTTTGGAGGCACTGATCTCCGCCTACCTCTGGAGTTTTCAAAGGATGTGAGGCCTCCGGTCGCGATGAGGTGGGGAACTAGGTCTTTCTCTGTGGTCTCCACAGGGGATTCAGACATCCTTTCATCTTGGGAGATGGAAGACGAGCCTGCATTCAAGTCACTGCAGGGATATCCGGCCTTATTTCGAGTCAGGGCATCGCGGTGTCCATTCCACTTGAGGCCGCAAACTCAGGGTCCCTCTCACATACCTAGAGCTGAGAGAAGCCTCCTCTTGAGGTGCTTGTGGTAAGGTGGTATTCCGCTGGAGTCGAAGCCAGGGACTAACCTCTCATCTCGAGTTGATTCTTGGTCCACGGAGCTCTTTCGTGTTGCTACAGTGACCTCAGGATCCCTCTAGCCTTGAAACAGTGTTCTTGGGGTTTCTCTGGAGTGCCATCAAGGAAATCAAGGCTCCTTTCAAGTGTGATGTGCAACACGGAATTGCTCTGCACGCAGGGCAGGGGAATCAGGCCTCATCTCGCGGCGAGGGGGAAGTCTCATGGTTTTTCTCGAGTTGCGGCGGGAACCTGGGGTATATGCTCGAGTTACAACGGGGATGGCCCTTCCACCCACGTGTTTGTTCAGCGACGTCAGGACTCCTGCCTAGTTGCGAGGGACAACTCGGGATTCTCCTCGAGGCTTGGCAGGGCAATTGGGACGCCTCTCAAGCTGAGGCGGGAGACCAAGTGTCCCTTTCCACGTGCCACAGGAATCCTGGGACTCCTATCAAGTTTCATGAGGAGTCAGGCATCGTCTCCTTTGGAGGAACTGATCTCCGCGTACCTCTGGAGTTTTCAAAGGATGTGAGGCCTCCGGTCGCGATGAGGTGGGAAACTAGGTCTTTCTCTGTGGTCTCCACAGGGGATTCAGACATCCTTTCATCTTGGGAGATGCAAGACGAGCCTACATTCAATTCACTGCAGGGATATCCGGCCTTATTTCGCGTCAGGGCATCGCAGTGTCCATTCCACTTGAGTCTACAAAATTAGGGTCCCTCTCAAATACCTAGAGCTGAGAGAAGCCTCCTCTTGAGGTGCTTGTGGTAAGGTGGTATTCCTCTGGAGTCGAAGCCAGGGACTAACCTCTCATCTCGAGTTGATTTTTGGTAACTTACCTCTTTCGTGTTGCTACAGTAACCTCAGGATCCCTCTAGCCTTGAAACAGTGTTCTTGGGGTTTCTCTGGAGTGCCATCAAGCAAATCAAGGCTCCTTTCATGTTTGATGTGCAACACGGAATTGCTCTGCATGCAGTGCAGGAGAATCGAGCCTCATCTCGAGGCGAGGGGGAAGTCTCATGGTTTTTCTCGAGTTGCGGCGGGACCCTGGGGTATATTCTCGAGTTATGACGGTGATGGCCCTTCCAGCCACGTGTTTGTTCAGCGACGTCAGGACTCCTGCCTAGTTGCGTGGGACAACTCGGGATTCTCCTCGAGGCTTGGCAGGGCAATTGGGACGCCTCTCCAGCTGAGGCGGGAGACCAAGGGTCCCTTTCCACGTGCACAGGAATCCTGGGACTCCTATCAAGTTTCACGAGGAGTCAGGCATCGTCTCCTTTGGAGGCACTGATCTCCTTGTACCTCTGAAGTATTCAAAGGATGTGAGGCCTCATGTCGCGATGAGGTGGGGAACTAGGTCTTTCTCTGTGGTCTCCACAGGGGATTCAGACATCCTTTCGTCTTGGCAGATGCAAGACGAGCCTGCATTCAAGTCACTGCAGGGATATTCGGCCTTATTTCGAGTCAGGGCATCGCGGTGTCCATTCTACTTGAGGCCGCAAACTCAGGGTCCCTCTCACATACCTAGAGCTGAGAGAAGCCTCCTCTTGAGGTGCTTGTGGTAAGGTGGTATTCCTCTGGAGTCGAAGCCAGGGACTAACCTCTCATCTCGAGTTGATTCTTGGTTCACGGAGCTCTTTCGTGTTGCTACAGTGACCTCAGAATCCCTCTAGCCTTGAAACAGTGTTCGTGGGGTTTCCCTGGAGTGCCACCAAGGAAATCAAGGCTCCTTTCATGTGTGATGTGCAACACGGAATTGCTCTGCACGCAGTGCAGGGGAATCGGGCCTCATCTCGCGGTGAGGGGAAGTCTCATGGTTTTTCTCGAGTTGCGGCGGGAACCTGGGGTATATTCTCGAGTTACGACGGGGATGGCCCTTCCAGCCACGTGTTTGTTCAGCAACGTCAGGACTCCTGCCTAGTTGCGAGGGACAACTCGGGATTCTCCTCGATGCTTGGCAGGGCAATTGGGACGCCTCTCCAGCTGAGGCGGGAGACCAAGGGTCCCTTTCCACGTGCACAGGAATCCTGGGACTCCTATCAAGTTTCACGAGGAGTCAGGCATCGTCTCCTTTGGAGGCACTGATCTCCTTGTACCTCTGAAGTATTCAAAGGATGTGAGGCCTCATGTCGCGATGACGTGGGGAACTAGGTCTTTCTCTGTGGTCTCCACAGGGGATTCAGTCATCCTTTCGTCTTGAGAGATGCAAGACGAGCCTGCATTCAAGTCACTGCAGGGATATCCGGCCTTATTTCGAGTCAGGGCATCGCGGTGTCCATTCTACTTGTGGCCGCAAACTCAGGGTCCCCCTCACATACCTAGAGCTGAGAGAAGCCTCCTCTTGAGGTGCTTGTGATAAGGTGGTATTCCTCTGGAGTCGAAGCCAGGGACTAACCTCTCATCTCGAGTTGATTTTTGGTAACTTACCTCTTTCGTGTTGCTACAGTAACCTCAGGATCCCTCTAGCCTTGAAACAGTGTTCTTGGGGTTTCTCTGGAGTGCCATCAAGGAAATCAAGGCTCCTTTGATGTTTGATGTGCAACACGGAATTGCTCTGCATCCAGTGCAGGAGAATCGAGCCTCATCTCGCGGCGAGGGGGAAGTCTCATGGTTTTTCTCGAGTTACGGCAGGAACCTGGGGTATATTCTCGAGTTATGACGGGGATGGCCCTTCCAGCCACGTGTTTGTTCAGTGACGTCAGGACTCCTGCCTAGTTGCGTGGGACAACTCGGGATTCTCCTCGAGGCTTGGCAGGGCAACTGGGACGCCTCTCCAGCTGAGGCGGGAGACCAAGGGTCCCTTTCCACGTGCACAGGAATCCTGGGACTCCTATCAAGTTTCACGAGGAGTCAGGCATCGTCTCCTTTGGAAGCCCTGATCTCCGCGTACCTCTGGAGTTTTCAAAGGAAGTGAGGCCTCCGGTCGCGAAGAGGTGGGGAACTAGGTCTTTCTCTGTGGTCTCCACAGGGGATTCAGACATCCTTTCGTCTTGGGAGATGCAAGACGAGCCTGCATTCAAGTCACTGCAGGGATATCCGGCCTTATTTCGAGTCAGGGCATCGCGGTGTCCATTCCACTTGAGGCCGCAAACTCAGTGTCCCTCTCACATACCTAGAGCTGAGAGAAGCCTCCTCTTGAGGTGCTTGAGGTAAGGTGGTATTCCTCTGGAGTCGAAGCCAGGGACTAACCACTCATCTCGAGTTGATTTTTGTCCACGGAGCTCTTTCGTGTTGCTACAGTGACCTCAGGATGCCTCTAGCCTTGAAACAGTGTTCTTGGGGTTTCTCTGCAGTGCCATCAAGGAAACCAAGGCTACTTTCATGTGTGATGTGCAACACGGAATTGCTCTGTACGCAGTGCAGGGGAATCGGGCCTCATCTCTCGGCGAGGGGGAAGTCTCATGGTTTTTCTCGAGTTGCGGCGGGAACCTGGGGTATATTCTCGAGTTAGGACGGGGATGGCCCTTCCACCCACGTGTTTGTTCAGCGACGTCAGGACTCCTGCCTAGTTCCGAGGGACAACTCGGGATTCTCCTCGAGGCTTGGCAGGGCAATTGGGACGCCTCTCCAGCTGAGGCAGGAGACCAAGGGTCCCTTTCCACGTGCACAGGAATCCTGGGACTCCTATCAAGTTTCACGAGGAGTCAGGCATCGTCTCCTTTGGAGGCACTGATCTCCGCGTACCTCTGGAGTTTTCAAAGGATGTGAGGCCTCCGGTCGCGATGAGGTGGGGAACTAGGTCTTTCTCTGTGGTCTCCACAGGGGATTCAGACATCCTTTCATCTTGGGAGATGGAAGACGAGCCTGCATTCAAGTCACTGCAGGGATATCCGGCCTTATTTCGAGTCAGGGCATCGCGGTGTCCATTCCACTTGAGGCCGCAAACTCAGGGTCCCTCTCACATACCTAGAGCTGAGAGAAGCCTCCTCTTGAGGTGCTTGTGGTAAGGTGGTATTCCGCTGGAGTCGAAGCCAGGGACTAACCTCTCATCTCGAGTTGATTCTTGGTCCACGGAGCTCTTTCGTGTTGCTACAGTGACCTCAGGATCCCTCTAGCCTTGAAACAGTGTTCTTGGGGTTTCTCTGGAGTGCCATCAAGGAAATCAAGGCTCCTTTCAAGTGTGATGTGCAACACGGAATTGCTCTGCACGCAGGGCAGGGGAATCAGGCCTCATCTCGCGGCGAGGGGGAAGTCTCATGGTTTTTCTCGAGTTGCGGCGGGAACCTGGGGTATATGCTCGAGTTACAACGGGGATGGCCCTTCCACCCACGTGTTTGTTCAGCGACGTCAGGACTCCTGCCTAGTTGCGAGGGACAACTCGGGATTCTCCTCGAGGCTTGGCAGGGCAATTGGGACGCCTCTCAAGCTGAGGCGGGAGACCAAGTGTCCCTTTCCACGTGCCACAGGAATCCTGGGACTCCTATCAAGTTTCATGAGGAGTCAGGCATCGTCTCCTTTGGAGGAACTGATCTCCGCGTACCTCTGGAGTTTTCAAAGGATGTGAGGCCTCCGGTCGCGATGAGGTGGGAAACTAGGTCTTTCTCTGTGGTCTCCACAGGGGATTCAGACATCCTTTCATCTTGGGAGATGCAAGACGAGCCTACATTCAATTCACTGCAGGGATATCCGGCCTTATTTCGCGTCAGGGCACCGCAGTGTCCATTCCACTTGAGTCTACAAAATTAGGGTCCCTCTCAAATACCTAGAGCTGAGAGAAGCCTCCTCTTGAGGTGCTTGTGGTAAGGTGGTATTCCTCTGGAGTCGAAGCCAGGGACTAACCTCTCATCTCGAGTTGATTTTTGGTAACTTACCTCTTTCGTGTTGCTACAGTAACCTCAGGATCCCTCTAGCCTTGAAACAGTGTTCTTGGGGTTTCTCTGGAGTGCCATCAAGCAAATCAAGGCTCCTTTCATGTTTGATGTGCAACACGGAATTGCTCTGCATGCAGTGCAGGAGAATCGAGCCTCATCTCGAGGCGAGGGGGAAGTCTCATGGTTTTTCTCGAGTTGCGGCAGGAACCTGGGGTATATTCTCGAGTTACGACAGGGATGGCCCTTCCACACACGTGTTTGTTCAGCGACGGAAAGACGCCTGCCTAGTTGCGAGGGACAACTCGGGATTCTCCTCGAGGCTTGGCAGGGCAATTGGGACGCCTCTCCAGCTGAGGCGGGAGACCAAGGGTCCCTTTCCACGTGCCACAGGAATCCTGGGACTCCTATCAAGTTTCACGAGGAGTCAGGCATCGTCTCCTTTGGAGGCACTGATCTCCGCGTACCTATGGAGTTTTCAAAGGATGTGAGGCCTCCGGTCGCCATGAGGTGGGGAACTACGTCTTTCTCTGTGGTCTCCACAGGGGATTCAGACAACCTTTCATCTTGGGAGATGCAAGACGAGCCTGCATTCAAGTCACTGCAGGGATATCCGGCCTTATTTCGCGTCAGGGCATCGCAGTGTCCATTCCACTTGAGGCCGCAAACTCAGGGTCCCTCTCACATACCTAGAGCTGAGAGAAGCCTCCTCTTGAGGTGCTTGTGGTAAGGTGGTATTCCTCTGGAGTCGAAGCCAGGGACTAACCTCTCATCTCGAGTTGATTCTTGGTTCACGGAGCTCTTTCGTGTTGCTACAGTGACCTCAGAATCCCTCTAGCCTTGAAACAGTGTTCGTGGGGTTTCTCTGGAGTGCCACCAAGGAAATCAATGCTCCTTTCATGTGTGATGTGCAACACGGAATTGCTCTGCACGCAGTGCAGGGGAATCGGGCCTCATCTCGCGGTGAGGGGAAGTCTCATGGTTTTTCTCGAGTTGCGGCGGGAACCTGGGGTATATTCTCGAGTTAGGACGGGGATGGCCCTTCCACCCACGTGTTTGTTCAGCGACGTCAGGACTCCTGCCTAGTTGCGAGGGACAACTTGGGATTCCCCTCGAGGCTTGGCAGGGCAATTGGGACGCCTCTCCAGCTGAGGCGGGAGACCAAGTGTCCCTTTCCAGGTTCACAGGAATCCTGGGACTCCTATCAAGTTTCACGAGGAGTCAGGCATCGTCTCCTTTGGAGGCACTGATCTCCGCGTACCTCTGGAGTTTTCAAAGGATGTGAGGCTTCCGGTCGCCATGAGGTGGGGAACTAGGTCTTTCTCTGTGGTCTCCACAGGGGATTCAGACATCCTTTCATCTTGGCAGATGCAAGACGAGCCTGCATTCAAGTCACTGCAGGGATATCCGGCCTTATTTCTAGTCAGGGCATCGCGGTGTCCATTCCACTTGAGGCCGCAAACTCAGGGTCCCTCTCACATACCTAGAGCTGAGAGAAGCCTCCTCTTGAGGTGCTTGTGGTAAGGTGGTATTCCTCTGGAGTTGAAACCAGGGACTAACCTCTCATCCCGAGTTGATTTTTGGTCCACGGAGCTCTTTCGTGTTGCTACAGTGACCTCAGGATCCCTCTAGCCTTGAAACAGTGTTCTTGGGGTTTCTCTGGAGTGCCATCAAGGAAATCAAGGCTCCTTTCATGTGTGATGTGCAACACGGAATTGCTCTGTACTCAGTGCAGGGCAATCAGGCCTCATCTCGCGGCGAGGGGGAACTCTCATGGTTTTTCTCGAGTTGCGGCAGGAACCTGGGGTATATTCTCGAGTTACGACAGGGATGGCCCTTCCACACACGTGTTTGTTCAGCGACGGAAAGACGCCTGCCTAGTTGCGAGGGACAACTCGGGATTCTCCTCGAGGCTTGGCAGGGCAATTGGGACGCCTCTCCAGCTGAGGCGGGAGACCAAGGGTCCCTTTCCACGTGCCACAGGAATCCTGGGACTCCTATCAAGTTTCACGAGGAGTCAGGCATCGTCTCCTTTGGAGGCACTGATCTCCGCGTACCTATGGAGTTTTCAAAGGATGTGAGGCCTCCGGTCGCCATGAGGTGGGGAACTACGTCTTTCTCTGTGGTCTCCACAGGGGATTCAGACAACCTTTCATCTTGGGAGATGCAAGACGAGCCTGCATTCAAGTCACTGCAGGGATATCCGGCCTTATATCGCGTCAGGGCATCGCAGTGTCCATTCCACTTGAGGCCGCAAAATCAGGGTCCCTCTCACATACCTAGAGCTGAGAGAAGCCTCCTCTTGAGGTGCTTGTGGTAAGGTGGTATTCCTCTGGAGTCGAAGCCAGGGACTAACCTCTCATCTCGAGTTGATTTTTGGTCCACGGAGCTCTTTTGTGTTGCTACAGTGACCTCAGGATCCCTCTAGCCTTGAAACAGTGTTCTTGGGGTTTCTCTGGAGTGCCATCAAGGAAATCAAGGCTCCTTTCATGTGTGATGTGCAACACGGAATTGCTCTGCACGCAGTGCAGGGGAATCGGGCCTCATCTCGCGGTGAGGGGAAGTCTCATGGTTTTTCTCGAGTTGCGGCGGGAACCTGGGGTATATTCTCGAGTTAGGACGGGGATGGCCCTTCCACCCACGTGTTTGTTCAGCGACGTCAGGACTCCTGCCTAGTTGCGTGGGACAACTTGGGATTCCCCTCGAGGCTTGGCAGGGCAATTGGGACGCCTCTCCAGCTGAGGCGGGAGACCAAGGGTCCCTTTCCACGTGCCACAGGAATCCTGGGACTCCTATCAAGTTTCACGAGGAGTCAGGCATCGTCTCCTTTGGAGGCACTGATCTCCGCGTACCTCTGGAGTTTTCAAAGGATGTGAGGCTTCCGGTCGCCATGAGGTGGGGAACTAGGTCTTTCTCTGTGGTCTCCACAGGGGATTCAGACATCCTTTCATCTTGGGAGATGCAAGACGAGCCTGCATTCAAGTCACTGCAGGGATATCCGGCCTTATTTCGAGTCAGGGCATCGCGGTGTCCATTCCACTTGAGGCCGCAAAATCAGGGTCCCTCTCACATACCTAGAGCTGAGAGAAGCCTCCTCTTGAGGTGCTTGTGGTAAGGTGGTATTCCTCTGGAGTCGAAGCCAGGGACTTACCTCTCATCTCGAGTTGATTTTTGGTCCACGGAGCTCTTTCGTGTTACTACAGTGACCTCAGGATCCCTCTAGCCTTGAAACAGTGTTCTTGGGGTTTCTCTGGAGTGCCGTCCAGGAAATCAGTGCTCCTTTCATGTGTGATGTGCAACACGGAATTGCTCTGCACGCAGTGCAGGGCAATCAGGCCTCATCTCGCGGCGAGGGGGAAGTCTCATGGTTTTTCTCGAGTTGCGGCGGGAACCTGGGGTATATTCTCGAGTTACGACGGGGATGGCCCTTCCACACACGTGTTTGTTCAGCGACGGCAGGAATCCTGCCTAGTTGCGAGGGACAACTCGGGATTCTCCTCGAGGCTTGGCAGGGCACTTGGGACGCCTCTCCAGCTGAGGCGGGAGACCAAGGGTCCCTTTCCACGTGCCACAGGAATCCTGGGACTCGTATCAAGTTTCACGAGGAGTCAGGCATCGTCTCCTTTGGAGGCACTGATCTCCGCGTACCTATGGAGTTTTCAAAGGATGTGAGGCCTCCGGTCGCCATGAGGTGGGGAACTACGTCTTTCTCTGTGGTCTCCACAGGGGATTCAGACATCCTTTCATCTTGGGAGATGCAAGACGAGCCTGCATTCAAGTCACTGCAGGGATATCCGGCCTTATTTCGCGTCAGGGCATCGCAGTGTCCATTCCACTTGAGGCCGCAAAATCAGGGTCCCTCTCACATACCTAGAGCTGAGAGAAGCCTCCTCTTGAGGTGCTTGTGGTAAGGTGGTATTCCTCTGGAGTCGAAGCCAGGGACTAACCTCTCATCTCGAGTTGATTTTTGGTCCACGGAGCTCTTTTGTGTTGCTACAGTGACCTCAGGATCCCTCTAGCCTTGAAACAGTGTTCTTGGGGTTTCTCTGGAGTGCCATCAAGGAAATTAAGGCTCCTTTCATGTGTGATGTGCAACACGGAATTGCTCTGCACGCAGTGCAGGGGAATTGGGCCTCATCACGCGGCGAGGGGGAAGTCTCATGGTTTTTCTCGAGTTGCGGCGGGAACCTGGGGTATATTCTCGAGTTACGACGGGGATGGCCCTTCCAGCCACGTGTTTGTTCAGCGACGTTAGGACTCCTGCCTAGTTGCGAGGGACAACTCGGGATTCTCCTCGAGGCTTGGCACGGCAATTGGGACGCCTCTCCAGCTGAGGCGGGAGACCAAGGGTCCCTTTCCACGTGCCACAGTAATCCTGGGACTCCTATCAAGTTTCACGAGAAGTCAGGCATCGTCTCCTTTGGAGGCACTCATCTCCGCCTACCTCTGGAGTTTTCAAAGGATGTGAGGCCTCCGGTCGCGATGAGGTGGGGAACTAGGTCTTTCTCTGTGGTCTCCACAGGGGATTCAGACATCCTTTCATCTTGGGAGATGCAAGACGAGCCTGCATTCAAGTCACTGCAGGGATATCCGGCCTTATTTCGAGTCAGGGCATCGCGGTGTCCATTCCACTTGAGGCCGCAAAATCAGGGTCCCTCTCACATACCTAGAGCTGAGAGAAGCCTCCTCTTGAGGTGCTTGTGGTAAGGTGGTATTCCTCTGGAGTCGAAGCCAGGGACTAACCTCTCATCTCGAGTTGATTTTTGGTCCACGGAGCTCTTTCGTGTTGCTACAGTGACCTCAGGATCCCTCTAGCCTTGAAACAGTGTTCTTGGGGTTTTTCTGGAGTGCCGTCAAGGAAATCAAGGCTCCTTTCATTTGTGATGTGCAACACGAATTGCTCTGCACGCAGTGCAGGGGAATCGGGCCTCATCTCGCGGCGAGGGGTAAGTCTCAGATTTTTTCTCGAGTTGCGGCGGGAACCTGGGGTATATTCTCGAGTTACGACGGGGAGGGCCCTTCCACCCACCTGTTTGTTCAGCGACGGCAGGACTCCTGCCTCGTTTCGAGGGATAACTCGGGATTCTCCTCGAGGCTTGGCAGGGCAATTGGGACGCCTCTCCAGCTGAGGCGGGAGACCAAGGGTCCATTTCCACGTGCCACAGGAATCCTGGGACTCCTATCAAGTTTCACGAGGAGTCAGGCATCGTCTCCTTTGGAGGCACTGATCTCCGCGTACCTCTGGAGTTTTCAAAGGATGTGAGGCCTCCGGTCGCGAAGAGGTGGGGAACTAGGTCTTTCTCTGTGGTCTCCACAGGGGATTCAGACATCCTTTCATCTTGGGAGATGCAAGACGAGCCTGCATTCAAGTCACTGCAGGGATATCCAGCCTTATTTCACGTCAGGGCATCGCAGTGTCCATTCCACTTGAGGCCACAAAATCAGGGTCCCTCTCACATACCTAGAGCTGAGAGAAGCCTCCTCTTGAGGTGCTTGTGGTAAGGTGGTATTCCTCTGGAGTCGAAGTTAGGGACTAACCTCTCATCTCGAGTTGATTTTTGGTCCACGGAGCTCTTTCGTGTTGCTACAGTGACCTCAGGATCCCTCTAGCCTTGAAACAGTGTTCTTGGGGTTTCTCTGGAGTGCCATCAAGGAAATCAAGGCTCCTTTCAAGTGTGATGTGCAACACGGAATTGCTCTGCACGCAGGGCAGGGGAATCAGGCCTCATCTCTCGGCGAGAGGGAAGTCTCATGGTTTTTCTCGAGTTGCGGCGGGAACCTGGGGTATATTCTCGAGTTACGACGGGGATGGCCCTTCCAGCCACGTGTTTGTTCAGCGACGGCAGGACTCCTGCCTAGTTGCGAGGGACAACTCGGGATTCTCCTCGAGGCTTGGCAGGGCAATTGGGACGCCTCTCAAGCTGAGGCGGGAGACCAAGGGTCCCTTTCCACGTGCCACAGGAATCCTGGGACTCCTATCAAGTTTCATGAGGAGTCAGGCATCGTCTCCTTTGGAGGCACTGATCTCCGCGTACCTCTGAAGTTTTCAAAGGATGTGAGGCCTCCGGTCGCGAGGAGGTGGGAAACTAGGTCTTTCTCTGTGGTCTCCACAGGGGATTCAGACATCCTTTCATCTTGGGAGATGCAAGACGAGCCTACATTCAATTCACTGCAGGGATATCCGGCCTTATTTCGCGTCAGGGCATCGCAGTGTCCATTCCACTTGAGTCTGCAAAATTAGGGTCCCTCTCAAATACCTAGAGCTGAGAGAAGCCTCCTCTTGAGGTGCTTGTGGTAAGGTGGTATTCCTCTGGAGTCGAAGCCAGGGACTAACCTCTCATCTCGAGTTGATTTTTGGTTACTTACCTCTTTCGTGTTGCTACAGTAACCTCAGGATCCCTCTAGCCTTGAAACAGTGTTCTTGGGGTTTCTCTGGAGTGCCGTCCAGGAAATCAATGCTCCTTTCATGTGTGATGTGCAACACGGAATTGCTCTGCACTCAGTGCAGGGCAATCAGGCCTCATCTCGCGGCGAGGGGGAAGTCTCATGGTTTTTCTCGAGTTGCGGCAGGAACCTGGGGTATATTCTCGAGTTACGACGGGGATGGCCCTTCCACACACGTGTTTGTTCAGCGACGGCAGGACTCCTGCCTAGTTGCGAGGGACAACTCGGGATTCTCCTCGAGGCTTGGCAGGGCACTTGGGACGCCTCTCCAGCTGAGGCGGGAGACCAAGGGTCCCTTTCCACGTGCCACAGGAATCCTGGGACTCGTATCAAGTTTCACGAGGAGTCAGGCATCGTCTCCTTTGGAGGCACTGATCTCCGCCTACCTCTGGAGTTTTCAAAGGATGTGAGGCTTCCGGTCGCGATGAGGTGGTGAACTAGGTCTTTCTCTGTGGTCTCCACAGGGGATTCAGACATCCTTTCATCTTGGGAGATGCAAGACGAGCCTGCATTCAAGTCACTGCAGGGATATCCGGCCTTATTTCGAGTCAGGGCATCGCGGTGTCCATTCCACTTGAGGCCGCAAAATCAGGGTCCCTCTCACATACCTAGAGCTGAGAGAAGCCTCCTCTTGAGGTGCTTGTGGTAAGGTGGTATTCCTCTGGAGTCGAAGCCAGGGACTAACCTCTCATCTCGAGTTGATTTTTGGTCCACGGAGCTCTTTCGTGTTGCTACAGTGACCTCAGGATCCCTCTAGCCTTGAAACAGTGTTCTTGGGGTTTCTCTGGAGTGCCGTCGAGGAAATCAAGGCTCCTTTCATGTGTGATGTGCAACACGGAATTACTCTGAACGCAGTGCAGGGGAATCGGGCCTCATCTCGCGGCGAGGGGGAAGTCTCAGATTTTTTCTCGAGTTGTGGCGGGAACCTGGGGTATATTCTCGAGTTACGACGGGGATGGCCCTTCCAGCCACGTGTTTGTTCAGCGACGGCAGGACTCCTGCCTAGTTGCGAGGGACAACTCGGGATTCTCCTCGAGGCTTGGCAGGGCAATTGGGACGCCTCTCCAGCTGAGGCGGGAGACCAAGGGTCCATTTCCACGTGCCACAGGAATCCTGGGACTTTTATCAAGTTTCACGAAGAGTCAGGCATCGTCTCCTTTGGAGGCACTGATCTCCGCGTACCTCTGGAGTTTTCAAAGGATGTGAGGCTTCCGGTTGCCATGAGGTGGGGAACTAGGTCTTTCTCTGTGGTCTCCACAGGGGATTCAGACATCCTTTCATCTTGGGAGATGCAAGACGAGCCTGCATTCAAGTCACTGCAGGGATATCCGGCCTTATTTCGAGTCAGGGCATCGCGGTGTCCATTCCACTTGAGGCCGCAAACTCAGGGTCCCTCTCACATACCTAGAGCTGGGAGAAGCCTCCTCTTGAGGTGCTTGTTGTAAGGTGGTATTCCTCTGGAGTCGAAGCCAGGGACTAACCTCTCATCTCGAGTTGATTTTTGGTCCACGGAGCTCTTTCCTGTTGCTACAGTGACCTCAGGATCCCGCTAGCCTTGAAACAGTGTTCTTGGGGTTTCTCTGGAGTGCCATCAAGGAAATCAAGGCTCTTTTCATGTGTGATGTGCAACACGGAATTGCTCTGCACTCAGTGCAGGGCAATCAGGCCTCATCTCGCGGCGAGTGGGAAGTCTCATGGTTTTTCTCGAGTTGCGGCGGGAACCTGGGGTATATTCTCGAGTTACGACAGGGATGGCCCTTCCACACACGTGTTTGTTCAGCGACGGAAAGACTCCTGCCTAGTTGCGAGGGACAACTCGGGATTCTCCTCGAGGCTTGGCAGGGCAATTGGGACGCCTCTCCAGCTGAGGCGGGAGACCAAGGGTCCCTTTCCACGTGCCACAGGAATCCTGGGACTCCTATCAAGTTTCACGAGGAGTCAGGCATCGTCTCTTTTGGAGGCACTGATCTCCCCGTACCTATGGAGTTTTCAAAGGATGTGAGGCCTCCGGTCGCCATGAGGTGGGGAACTACGTCTTTCTCTGTGGTCTCCACAGGGGATTCAGACAACCTTTCATCTTGGGAGATGCAAGACGTGCCTGCATTCAAGTCACTGCCGGGATATCCGGCCTTATTTCTCGTCAGGGCATCGCAGTGTCCATTCCACTTGAGGCCGCAAAATCAGGGTCCCTCTCACATACCTAGAGCTGAGAGAAGGCTCCTCTTGAGGTGCTTGTGGTAAGGTGGTATTCCTCTGGAGTCGAAGTTAGGGACTAACCTCTCATCTCGAGTTGATTTTTGGTCCACGGAGCTCTTTCGTGTTGCTACAGTGACCTCAGGATCCCTCTAGCCTTGAAACAGTGTTCTTGGGGTTTCTCTGGAGTGCCATCAAGGAAATCAAGGCTCCTTTCATGTGTGATGTGCAACACGGAATTGCTCTGCACGCAGTGCAGGGGAATCGGGCCTCATCTCGCGGCGAGGGGGAAGTCTCATGGTTTTTCTCGAGTTGCGGCGGGAACCTGGGGTATATTCTCGAGTTAGGACGGGGATGGCCCTTCCACCCACGTGTTTGTTCAGCGACGTCAGGACTCCTGCCTAGTTGCGAGGGACAACTTGGGATTCCCCTCGAGGCTTGGCAGGGCAATTGGGACGCCTCTCCAGCTGAGGCGGGAGACCAAGTGTCCCTTTCCACGTTCACAGGAATTCTGGGACTCCTATCAAGTTTCACGAGGAGTCAGGCATCGTCTCCTTTGGAGGCACTGGTCTCCGCGTAACTCTGGAGTTTTCAAAGGATGTGAGGCCTCCGGTCACGATGAGGTGGGGAACTAGATCTTTCTCTGAGGTCTCCACAGGGGATTCAGACATCCTTTCGTCTTGGGAGATGCAAGACGAGCCTGCATTCAAGTCACTGCAGGGATATCCGGCCTTATTTCGAGTCAGGGCATCGCGGTGTCCATTCCACTTGAGGCCGCAAACTCAGGGTCCCTCTCACATAACTAGAGCTGAGAGAAGCCTCCTCTTGAGGTGCTTATGGTAAGGTGGTATTCCTCTGGAGTCGAAGCCAGGGACTAACCTCTCATCTCGAGTTGATTTTTGGTCCACGGAGCTCTTTCGTGTTGCTACAGTGACCTCAGGATCCCTCTAGCCTTGAAACAGTGTTCTTGGGTTTTCTCTGGAGTGCCATCAAGGAAATTAAGGCTCCTTTCATGTGTGATGTGCAACACGGAATTGCTCTGCACGCAGTGCAGGGGAATTGGGCCTCATCACGCGGCGAGGGGGAAGTCTCATGGTTTTTCTCGAGTTGCGGCGGGAACCTGGGGTATATTCTCGAGTTACGACGGGGATGGCCCTTCCAGCCACGTGTTTGTTCAGCGATGTCAGGACTCCTGCCTAGTTGCGAGGGACAACTCGGGATTCTCCTCGAGGCTTGGCAGGGCAATTGGGACGCCTCTCCAGCTGAGGCGGGAGACCAAGGGTCCCTTTCCACGTGCCACAGTAATCCTGGGACTCGTATCAAGTTTCACGAGGAGTCAGGCATCGTCTCCTTTGGAGGCACTCATCTCCGCCTACCTCTGGAGTTTTCAAAGGATGTGAGGCCTCCGGTCGCGATGAGGTGGGGAACTAGGTCTTTCTCTGTGGTCTCCACAGGGGATTCAGACATCCTTTCATCTTGGGAGATGCAAGACGAGCCTGCATTCAAGTCACTGCAGGGATATCCGGCCTTATTTCGAGTCAGGGCATCGCGGTGTCCATTCCACTTGAGGCCGCAAAATCAGGGTCCCTCTCACATACCTAGAGCTGAGAGAAGCCTCCTCTTGAGGTGCTTGTGGTAAGGTGGTAGTCCTCTGGAGTCGAAGCCAGGGACTAACCTCTCATCTTGAGTTGATTTTTGGTCCACGGAGCTCTTTCGTGTTGCTACAGTGACCTCAGGATCCCTCTAGCCTTGAAACAGTGTTCTTGGGGTTTTTCTGGAGTGCCGTCAAGGAAATCAAGGCTCCTTTCATGTGTGATGTGCAACACGGAATTGCTCTGCACTCTGTGCAGGGCAATCAGGCCTCATCTTGCGGCGAAGGGGAAGTCTCATGGTTTTTCTCGAGTTGCGGCAGGAACCTGGGGTATATTCTCGAGTTACGACGGGGATGGCCCTTCCACCCACGTGTTTGTTCAGCGACGTCAGGACTCCTGCCTCGTTTCGAGGGATAACTCGGGATTCTCCTCGAGGCTTGGCAGGGCAATTGGGACGCCTCTCTAGCTGAGGCGGGAGACCAAGGGTCCATTTCCACGTGCCACAGGAATCCTGGGACTCCTATCAAGTTTCACGAGGAGTCAGGCATCGTCTCCTTTGGAGGCACTGATCTCCGCGTACCTCTGGAGTTTTCAAAGGATGTGAGGCTTCCGGTCGCCATGAGGTGGGGAACTAGGTCTTTCTCTGTGGTCTCCACAGGGGATTCAGACATCCTTTCATCTTGGGAGATGCAAGACGAGCCTGCATTCAAGTCACTGCAGGGATATCCGGCCTTATTTCGAGTCAGGGCATCGCGGTGTCCATTCCACTTGAGGCCGCAAAATCAGGGTCCCTCTCACATACCTAGAGCTGAGAGAAGCCTCCTCTTGAGGTGCTTGTGGTAAGGTGGTATTCCTCTGGAGTCGAAGCCAGGGACTAACCTCTCATCTCGAGTTGATTTTTGGTCCACGGAGCTCTTTCGTGTTGCTGCAGTGACCTCAGGATCCCTCTAGCCTTGAAACAGTGTTCTTGGGGTTTTTCTGGAGTGCCGTCAAGGAAATCACGGCTCCTTTCATGTGTGATGTGCAACACGGAATTGCTCTGCACTCAGTGCAGGGCAATCAGGCCTCATCTCGCGGCGAGGGGGAAGTCTCATGGTTTTTCTCGAGTTGCGGCAGGAACCTGGGGTATATTCTCGAGTTACGACGGGGATGGCCCTTCCAGCCACGTGTTTGTTCAGCGACGGCAGGACTCCTGCCTCGTTTCGAGGGATAACTCGGGATTCCCCTCGAGGCTTGGCAGGGCAATTGGGACGCCTCTCCAGCTGAGGCGGGAGACCAAGGGTCCATTTCCACGTGCCACAGGAATCCTGGGACTCCTTTCAAGTTTCACGAGGAGTCAGGCATCGTCTCCTTTGGAGGCACTGATCTCCGCGTACCTCTGGAGTTTTCAAAGGATGTGAGGCTTCCGGTCGCCATGAGGTGGGGAACTAGGTCTTTCTCTGTGGTCTCCACAGGGGATTCAGACATCCTTTCATCTTGGGAGATGCAAGACGAGCCTGCATTCAAGTCACTGCAGGGATATCCGGCCTTATTTCGAGTCAGGGCATCGCGGTGTCCATTCCACTTGAGGCCGCAAAATCAGGGTCCCTCTCACATACCTAGAGCTGAGAGAAGCCTCCTCTTGAGGTGCTTGTGGTAAGTTGGTATTCCTCTGGAGTCGAAGCCAGGGACTAACCTCTCATCTCGAGTTGATTTTTGGTCCACGGAGCTCTTTCGTGTTGCTACAGTGACCTCAGGATCCCTCTAGCCTTGAAACAGTGTTCTTGGGGTTTCTCTGGAGTGCCGTCAAGGAAATCAAGGCTCCTTTCATGTGTGATGTGCAACACGAAATTGCTCTGCACTCAGTGCAGGGCAATCAGGCCTCATCTAGCGGCGAGGGGGAAGTCTCATGGTTTTTCTCGAGTTGCGGCAGGAACCTGGGGTATATTCTCGAGTTAGGACGGGGATGGCCCTTCCACCCACGTGTTTGTTCAGCGACGGCAGGACTCCTGCCTCGTTTCGAGGGATAACTCGGGATTCTCCTCGAGGCTTGGCAGGGCAATTGGGACGCCTCTCCAGCTGAGGCGGGAGACCAAGGGTCCCTTTCCATGTGCCACAGGAATCCTGGGACTCCTATCAAGTTTCACGAGGAGTCAGGCATCGTCTCCTTTGGAGGCACTGATCTCCGCGTACCTCTGGAGTTTTCAAAGGATGTGAGGCTTCCGTTCGCCATGAGGTGGGGAACTAGGTCTTTCTCTGTGGTCTCCACAGGGGATTCAGACATCCTTTCATCTTGGGAGATGCAAGACGAGCCTGCATTCAAGTCACTGCAGGGATATCCGGCCTTATTTCGAGTCAGGGCATCGCGGTGTCCATTCCACTTGAGGCCGCAAACTCAGGGTCCCTCTCACATACCTAGAGCTGAGAGAAGCCTCCTCTTGAGGTGCTTGTGGTAAGGTGGTATTCCTCTGGAGTTGAAGCCAGGGACTAACCTCTCATCCCGAGTTGATTTTTGGTCCACGGAGCTCTTTCGTGTTGCTACAGTGACCTCAGGATCCCTCTAGCCTTGAAACAGTGTTCTTGGGGTTTCTCTGGAGTGCCATCAAGGAAATCAAGGCTCCTTTCATGTGTGATGTGCAACACGGAATTGCTCTGCACTCAGTGCAGGGCAATCAGGCCTCATCTCGCGGCGAGGGGGAAGTCTCATGGTTTTTCTCGAGTTGCGGCAGGAACCTGGGGTATATTCTCGAGTTACGACAGGGATGGCCCTTCCACACACGTGTTTGTTCAGCGACGTCAGGACTCCTGCCTAGTTGCGAGGGACAACTCGGGATTCTCCTCGAGGCTTGGCAGGGCAATTGGGACGCCTCTCCAGCTGAGGCGGGAGACCAAGGGTCCCTTTCCACGTGCCACAGGAATCCTGGGACTCCTATCAAGTTTCACGAGGAGTCAGGCATCGTCTCCTTTGGAGGCACTGATCTCCGCGTACCTATGGAGTTTTCAAAGGATGTGAGGCCTCCGGTCGCCATGAGGTGGGGAACTAGGTCTTTCTCTGTGGTCTCCACAGGGGATTCAGACAACCTTTCATCTTGGGAGATGCAAGACGAGCCTGCATTCAAGTCACTGCAGGGATATCCGGCCTTATTTCTCGTCAGGGCATCGCAGTGTCCATTCCACTTGAGGCCGCAAAATCAGGGTCCCTCTCACATACCTAGAGCTGAGAGAAGCCTCCTCTTGAGGTGCTTGTGGTAAGGTTGTATTCCTCTGGAGTCGAAGCCAGGGACTAACCTCTCATCTCGAGTTGATTTTTGGTCCACGGAGCTCTTTTGTGTTGCTACAGTGACCTCAGGATTCCTCTAGCCTTGAAACAGTGTTCTTGGGGTTTCTCTGGAGTGCCATCAAGGAAATCAAGGCTCCTTTCAAGTGTGATGTGCAACACGGAATTGCTCTGCACGCAGGGCAGGGGAATCAGGCCTCATCTCGCGGCGAGGGGGAAGTCTCATGGTTTTTCTCGAGTTGCGGCGGGAACCTGGGGTATATTCTCGAGTTACGACGGGGATGGCCCTTCCAGCCACGTGTTTGTTCAGCGACGTTAGGACTCCTGCCTAGTTGCGAGGGACAACTCGGGATTCTCCTCGAGGCTTGGCAGGGCAATTGGGACGCCTCTCCAGCTGAGGCGGGAGACCAAGGGTCCCTTTCCACGTGCCACAGTAATCCTGGGACTCGTATCAAGTTTCAAGAGAAGTCAGGCATTGTCTCCTTTGGAGGCACTCATCTCCGCGTACCTCTGGAGTTTTCAAAGGATGTGAGGCCTCCGGTCGCGATGAGGTGGGGAACTAGGTCTTTCTCTGTGGTCTCCACAGGGGATTCAGACATCCTTTCATCTTGGGAAATGCAAGACGAGCCTGCATTCAAGTCACTGCAGGGATATCCGGCCTTATTTAGAGTCAGGGCATCGCGGTGTCCATTCCACTTGAGGCCGCAAACTCAGGGTCCCTCTCACATACCTAGAGCTGAGAGAAGCCTCCTCTTGAGGTGCTTGTGGTAAGGTGGTGTTCCTCTGGAGTCGAAGCCAGGGACTAACCTCTCATCTCGAGTTGAATTTTGGTCCACGGAGCTCTTTCGTGTTGCTGCAGTGACCTCAGGATCCCTCTAGCCTTGAAACAGTTTTCTTGGGGTTTCTCTGGAGTGCCATCAAGGAAATCAAGGCTCCTTTCATGTGTGATGTGCAACACGGAATTGCTCTGCACGCAGTGCAGGGGAATCGGGCCTCATCTCGCGGCGAGGGGGAAGTCTCATGGTTTTTCTCGAGTTGCGGCGGGAACCTGGGGTATATTCTCGAATTACGACGGGGATGGCCCTTCCAGCCACGTGTTTGTTCAGCGACGGCAGGACTCCTGCCTAGTTGCGAGGGACAACTCGGGATTCTCCTCGAGGCTTGGCAGGGCAATTGGGACGCCTCTCCAGCTGAGGCGGGAGACCAAGGGTCCCTTTCCACGTGCCACAGGAATCCTGGGACTCGTATCAAGTTTCAAGAGAAGTCAGGCATTGTCTCCTTTGGAGGCACTCATCTCCGCGTACCTCTGGAGTTTTCAAAGGATGTGAGGCCTCCGGTCGCGATGAGGTGGGGAACTAGGTTTTTCTCTGTGGTCTCCACAGGGGATTCAGACATCCTTTCATCTTGGGAGATGCAAGACGAGCCTGCATTCAAGTCACTGCAGGGATATCCGGCCTTATTTCGAGTCAGGGCATCGCGGTGTCCATTCCACTTGAGGCCGCAAAATCAGGGTCCCTCTCACATACCTAGAGCTGAGAGAAGCCTCCTCTTGAGGTGCTTGTGGTAAGGTGGTATTCCTCTGGAGTCGAAGCCAGGCACTAACCTCTCATCTCGAGTTGATTTTTGGTCCACGGAGCTCTTTCGTGTTGCTACAGTGACCTCAGGATCCCTCTAGCCTTGAAACAGTGTTCTTGGGGTTTCTCTGGAGTGCCATCAAGGAAATCAAGGCTCCTTTCAAGTGTGATGTGCAACACGGAATTGCTCTGCACGCAGGGCAGGTGAATCAGGCCTCATCTCGCGGCGAGGGGGAAGTCTCATGGTTTTTCTCGAGTTGCGGCGGGAACCTGGGGTATATTCTCGAGTTACGACGGGGATGGCCCTTCCAGCCACGTGTTTGTTCAGCGACGTTAGGACTCCTGCCTAGTTGCGAGGGACAACTCGGGATTCTCCTCGAGGCTTGGCAGGGCAATTGGGACGCCTCTCCAGCTGAGGCGGGAGACCAAGGGTCACTTTCCACGTGCCACAGTAATCCTGGGACTCGTATCAAGTTTCACGAGAAGTCAGGCATTGTCTCCTTTGGAGGTACTCATCTCCGCGTACCTCTGGAGTTTTCAAAGGATGTGAGGCCTCCGGTCGCGATGAGGTGGGGAACTAGGTCTTTCTCTGTGGTCTCCACAGGGGATTCAGACATCCTTTCATCTTGGGAGATGCAAGACGAGCCTGCATTCAAGTCACTGCAGGGATATCCGGCCTTATTTCGAGTCAGGGCATCGCGGTGTCCATTCCACTTGAGGCCGCAAAATCAGGGTCCCTCTCACATACCTAGAGATGAGAGAAGCCTCCTCTTGAGGTTCTTGTGGTAAGGTGGTATTCCTCTGGAGTCGAAGCCAGGGACTAACCTCTCATCTCGAGTTGATTTTTGGTCCACGGAGCTCTTTCGTGTTGCTACAGTGACCTCAGGATCCCTCTAGCCTTGAAACAGTGTTCTTGGGGTTTTTCTGGAGTGCCGTCAAGGAAATCAAGGCTCCTTTCATGTGTGATGTGCAACACGAATTGCTCTGCACGCAGTGCAGGGGAATCGGGCCTCATCTCGCGGCGAGGGGGAAGTCTCAGATTTTTTCTCGAGTTGCGGCGGGAACCTGGGGTATATTCTCGAGTTACGACGGGGATGGCCCTTCCACCCACGTGTTTGTTCAGCGACGGCAGGACTCCTGCCTCGTTTCGAGGGATAACTCGGGATTCTCCTCGAGGCTTGGCAGGGCAATTGGGACGCCTATCCAGCTGAGGCGGGAGACCAAGGGTCCATTTCCACGTGCCACAGGAATCCTGGGACTCCTATCAAGTTTCACGAGGAGTCAGGCATCGTCTCCTTTGGAGGCACTGATCTCCGCGTACCTCTGGAGTTTTCAAAGGATGTGAGGCCTCCGGTCGCCATGAGGTGGGGAACTACGTCTTTCTCTGTGGTCTCCACAGGGGATTCAGACAACCTTTCATCTTGGGAGATGCAAGACGAGCCTGCATTCAAGTCACTGCAGGGATATCCAGCCTTATTTCGAGTCAGGGCATCGCAGTGTCCATTCCACTTGAGGCCGCAAAATCAGGGTCCCTCTCACATACCTAGAGCTGAGAGAAGCCTCCTCTTGAGGTGCTTGTGGTAAGGTGGTATTCCTCTGGAGTCGAAGTTAGGGACTAACCTCTCATCTCGAGTTGATTTTTGGTCCACGGAGCTCTTTCGTGTTGCTACAGTGACCTCAGGATCCCTCTAGCCTTGAAACAGTGTTCTTGGGGTTTCTCTGGAGTGCCATCAAGGAAATCAAGGCTCCTTTCAAGTGTGATGTGCAACACGGAATTGCTCTGCACGCAGGGCAGGGGAATCAGGCCTCATCTCGCGGCGAGGGGGAAGTCTCATGGTTTTTCTCGAGTTGCGGCGGGAACCTGGGGTATATTCTCGAGTTACGACGGGGATGGCCCTTCCACACACGTGTTTGTTCAGCGACGGCAGGACTCCTGCCTAGTTCCGAGGGACAACTCGGGATTCTCCTCGAGGCTTGGCAGGGCAATTGGGACGCCTCTCCAGCTGAGGCGGGAGACCAAGGGTCCCTTTCCACGTGCCACAGGAATCCTGGGACTCCTATCAAGTTTCATGAGGAGTCAGGCATCGTCTCCTTTGGAGGCACTGATCTCCGCGTACCTCTGAAGTTTTCAAAGGATGTGAGGCCTCCGGTCGCGAGGAGGTGGGAAACTAGGTCTTTCTCTGTGGTCTCCACAGGGGATTCAGACATCCTTTCATCTTGGGAGATGCAAGACGAGCCTACATTCAATTCACTGCAGGGATATCCGGCCTTATTTCGCGTCAGGGCATCGCAGTGTCCATTCCACTTGAGTCTGCAAAATTAGGGTCCCTCTCAAATACCTAGAGCTGAGAGAAGCCTCCTCTTGAGGTGCTTGTGGTAAGGTGGTATTCCTCTGGAGTCGAAGCCAGGGACTAACCTCTCATCTCGAGTTGATTTTTGGTAACTTACCTCTTTCGTGTTGCTACAGTAACCTCAGGATCCCTCTAGCCTTGAAACAGTGTTCTTGGGGTTTCTCTGGAGTGCCGTCCAGGAAATCAATGCTCCTTTCATGTGTGATGTGCAACACGGAATTGCTCTGCACTCAGTGCAGGGCAATCAGGCCTCATCTCGCGGCGAGGGGGAAGTCTCATGGTTTTTCTCGAGTTGCGGCGGGAACCTGGGGTATATTCTCGAGTTACGACAGGGATGGCCCTTCCAGCCACGTGTTTGTTCAGCGACGTCAGGACTCCTGCCTAGTTGCGAGGGACAACTCGGGATTCTCCTCGAGGCTTGGCAGGGCACTTGGGACGCCTCTCCAGCTGAGGCGGGAGACCAAGGGTCCCTTTCCACGTGCCACAGGAATCCTGGGACTCGTATCAAGTTTCACGAGGAGTCAGGCATCGTCTCCTTTGGAGGCACTGATCTCCGCCTACCTCTGGAGTTTTCAAAGGATGTGAGGCCTCCGGTCGCGATGAGGTGGTGAACTAGGTCTTTCTCTGTGGTCTCCACAGGGGATTCAGACAACCTTTCATCTTGGGAGATGCAAGACGAGCCTGCATTCAAGTCACTGCAGGGATATCCGGCCTTATTTCGAGTCAGGGCATCGCGGTGTCCATTCCACTTGAGGCCGCAAAATCAGGGTCCCTCTCACATACCTAGAGCTGAGAGAAGCCTCCTCTTGAGGTGCTTGTGGTAAGGTGGTATTCCTCTGGAGTCGAAGCCAGGGACTAACCTCTCATCTCGAGTTGATTTTTGGTCCACGGAGCTCTTTCGTGTTGCTACAGTGACCTCAGGATCCCTCTAGCCTTGAAACAGTGTTCTTGGGGTTTCTCTGGAGTGCCGTCAAGGAAATCAAGGCTCCTTTCATGTGTGATGTGCAACACGGAATTGCTCTGAACGCAGTGCAGGGGAATCGGGCCTCATCTCGCGGCGAGGGGGAAGTCTCAGATTTTTTCTCGAGTTGCGGCGGGAACCTGGGGTATATTCTCGAGTTACGACGGGGATGGCCCTTCCAGCCACGTGTTTGTTCAGCGACGGCAGGACTCCTGCCTAGTTGCGAGGGACAACTCGGGATTCTCCTCGAGGCTTGGCAGGGCAATTGGGACGCCTCTCCAGCTGAGGCGGGAGACCAAGGGTCCATTTCCACGTGCCACAGGAATCCTGGGACTCTTATCAAGTTTCACGAGGAGTCAGGCATCGTCTCCTTTGGAGGCACTGATCTCCGCGTACCTCTGGAGTTTTCAAAGGATGTGAGGCTTCCGGTTGCCATGAGGTGGGGAACTAGGTCTTTCTCTGTGGTCTCCACAGGGGATTCAGACATCCTTTCATCTTGGGAGATGCAAGACGAGCCTGCATTCAAGTCACTGCAGGGATATCCGGCCTTATTTCGAGTCAGGGCATCGCGGTGTCCATTCCACTTGAGGCCGCAAACTCAGGGTCCCTCTCACATACCTAGAGCTGAGAGAAGCCTCCTCTTGAGGTGCTTGTTGTAAGGTGGTATTCCTCTGGAGTCGAAGCCAGGGACTAACCTCTCATCTCGAGTTGATTTTTGGTCCACGGAGCTCTTTCCTGTTGCTACAGTGACCTCAGGATCCCGCTAGCCTTGAAACAGTGTTCTTGGGGTTTCTCTGGAGTGCCATCAAGGAAATCAAGGCTCCTTTCATGTGTGATGTGCAACACGGAATTGCTCTGCACTCAGTGCAGGGCAATCAGGCCTCATCTCGCGGCGAGTGGGAAGTCTCATGGTTTTTCTCGAGTTGCGGCGGGAACCTGGGGTATATTCTCGAGTTACGACAGGGATGGCCCTTCCACACACGTGTTTGTTCAGCGACGGAAAGACTCCTGCCTAGTTGCGAGGGACAACTCGGGATTCTCCTCGAGGCTTGGCAGGGCAATTGGGACGCCTCTCCAGCTGAGGCGGGAGACCAAGGGTCCATTTCCACGTGCCACAGGAATCCTGGGACTCCTATCATGTTTCACGAGGAGTCAGGCATCGTCTCCTTTGGAGGCACTGATCTCCCCGTACCTATGGAGTTTTCAAAGGATGTGAGGCCTCCGGACGCCATGAGGTGGGGAACTACGTCTTTCTCTGTGGTCTCCACAGGGGATTCAGACAACCTTTCATCTTGGGAGATGCAAAACGAGCCTGCATTCAAGTCACTGCAGGGATATCCGGCCTTATTTCTCGTCAGGGCATCGCAGTGTCCATTCCACTCGAGGCCGCAAAATCAGGGTCCCTCTCACATACCTAGAGCTGAGAGAAGGCTCCTCTTGAGGTGCTTGTGGTAAGGTGGTATTCCTCTGGAGTCGAAGTTAGGGACTAACCTCTCATCTCGAGTTGATTTTTGGTCCACGGAGCTCTTTCGTGTTGCTACAGTGACTTCAGGATCCCTCTAGCCTTGAAACAGTGTTCTTGGGGTTTCTCTGGAGTGCCATCAAGGAAATCAAGGCTCCTTTCATGTGTGATGTGCAACACGGAATTGCTCTGCACGCAGTGCAGGGGAATCGGGCCTCATCTCGCAGCGAGGGGGAAGTCTCATGGTTTTTCTCGAGTTGCGGCGGGAACCTGGGGTATATTCTCGAGTGACGACGGGGATGGCCCTTCCAGCCACGTGTTTGTTCAGCGACGTTAGGACTCCTGCCTAATTGCGAGGGACAACTCGGGATTCTCCTCGAGGCTTGGCAGGGCAATTGGGACGCCTCTCCAGCTGAGGCGGGAGACCAAGTGTCCCTTTCCACGTGCACAGGAATTCTGGGACTCCTATCAAGTTTCACGAGGAGTCAGGCATCGTCTCCTTTGGAGGCACTGATCTCCGCGTACCTCTGGAGTTTTCAAACGATGTGAGGCCTCCGGTCGTGATGAGGTGGGGAACTAGATCTTTCTCTGAGGTCTCCACAGGGGATTCAGACATCCTTTCGTCTTGGGAGATGCAAGACGAGCCTGCATTCAAGTCACTGCAGGGATATCCGGGCTTATTTCGAGTCAGGGCATCGCGGTGTCCATTCCACTTGAGGCCGCAAAATCAGGGTCCCTCTCACATACCTAGAGCTGAGAGAAGCCTCTTCTTGAGGTGCTTGTGGTAAGGTGGTATTCCTCTGGAGTCGAAGCCAGGGACTAACCTCTCATCTCGAGTTGATTTTTGGTCCACGGAGCTCTTTCGTGTTGCTACAGTGACCTCAGGATCCCTCTAGCCTTCAAACAGTGTTCTTGGGGTTTCTCTGGAGTGCCATCAAGGAAATCAAGGCTCCTTTCAAGTGTGATGTGCAACACGGAATTGCTCTGCAGGCAGGGCAGGGGAATCAGGCCTCATCTCGCGGCGAGGGGGAAGTCTCATGGTTTTTCTCGAGTTGCGGCGGGAACCTGGGGTATATTCTCGAGTTACGACGGGGATGGCCCTTCCACACACGTGTTTGTTCAGCGACGGCAGGACTCCTGCCTAGTTGCGAGGGACAACTCGGGATTCTCCTCGAGGCTTGGCAGGGCAATTGGGACGCCTCTCCAGCTGAGGCGGGAGACCAAGGGTCCCTTTCCACGTGCCACAGGAATCCTGGGACTCCTATCAAGTTTCATGAGGAGTCAGGCATCGTCTCCTTTGGAGGCACTGATCTCCGCGTACCTCTGAAGTTTTCAAAGGATGTGAGGCCTCCGGTCGCGAGGAGGTGGGAAACTAGGTCTTTCTCTGTGGTCTCCACAGGGGATTCAGACATCCTTTCATCTTGGGAGATGCAAGACGAGCCTACATTCAATTCACTGCAGGGATATCCGGCCTTATTTCGCGTCAGGGCATCGCAGTGTCCATTCCACTTGAGTCTGCAAAATTAGGGTCCCTCTCAAATACCTAGAGCTGAGAGAAGCCTCCTCTTGAGGTGCTTGTGGTAAGGTGGTATTCCTCTGGAGTCGAAGCCAGGGACTAACCTCTCATCTCGAGTTGATTTTTGGTAACTTACCTCTTTCGTGTTGCTACAGTAACCTCAGGATCCCTCTAGCCTTGAAACAGTGTTCTTGGGGTTTCTCTGGAGTGCCGTCCAGGAAATCAATGCTCCTTTCATGTGTGATGTGCAACACGGAATTGCTCTGCACTCAGTGCAGGGCAATCAGGCCTCATCTCGCGGCGAGGGGGAAGTCTCATGGTTTTTCTCGAGTTGCGGCGGGAACCTGGGGTATATTCTCGAGTTACGACAGGGATGGCCCTTCCAGCCACGTGTTTGTTCAGCGACGTCAGGACTCCTGCCTAGTTGCGAGGGACAACTCGGGATTCTCCTCGAGGCTTGGCAGGGCACTTGGGACGCCTCTCCAGCTGAGGCGGGAGACCAAGGGTCCCTTTCCACGTGCCACAGGAATCCTGGGACTCGTATCAAGTTTCACGAGGAGTCAGGCATCGTCTCCTTTGGAGGCACTGATCTCCGCCTACCTCTGGAGTTTTCAAAGGATGTGAGGCCTCCGGTCGCGATGAGGTGGTGAACTAGGTCTTTCTCTGTGGTCTCCACAGGGGATTCAGACAACCTTTCATCTTGGGAGATGCAAGACGAGCCTGCATTCAAGTCACTGCAGGGATATCCGGCCTTATTTCGAGTCAGGGCATCGCGGTGTCCATTCCACTTGAGGCCGCAAAATCAGGGTCCCTCTCACATACCTAGAGCTGAGAGAAGCCTCCTCTTGAGGTGCTTGTGGTAAGGTGGTATTCCTCTGGAGTCGAAGCCAGGGACTAACCTCTCATCTCGAGTTGATTTTTGGTCCACGGAGCTCTTTCGTGTTGCTACAGTGACCTCAGGATCCCTCTAGCCTTGAAACAGTGTTCTTGGGGTTTCTCTGGAGTGCCGTCAAGGAAATCAAGGCTCCTTTCATGTGTGATGTGCAACACGGAATTGCTCTGAACGCAGTGCAGGGGAATCGGGCCTCATCTCGCGGCGAGGGGGAAGTCTCAGATTTTTTCTCGAGTTGCGGCGGGAACCTGGGGTATATTCTCGAGTTACGACGGGGATGGCCCTTCCAGCCACGTGTTTGTTCAGCGACGGCAGGACTCCTGCCTAGTTGCGAGGGACAACTCGGGATTCTCCTCGAGGCTTGGCAGGGCAATTGGGACGCCCCTCCAGCTGAGGCGGGAGACCAAGGGTCCATTTCCACGTGCCACAGGAATCCTGGGACTCTTATCAAGTTTCACGAGGAGTCAGGCATCGTCTCCTTTGGAGGCACTGATCTCCGCGTACCTCTGGAGTTTTCAAAGGATGTGAGGCTTCCGGTTGCCATGAGGTGGGGAACTAGGTCTTTCTCTGTGGTCTCCACAGGGGATTCAGACATCCTTTCATCTTGGGAGATGCAAGACGAGCCTGCATTCAAGTCACTGCAGGGATATCCGGCCTTATTTCGAGTCAGGGCATCGCGGTGTCCATTCCACTTGAGGCCGCAAACTCAGGGTCCCTCTCACATACCTAGAGCTGAGAGAAGCCTCCTCTTGAGGTGCTTGTTGTAAGGTGGTATTCCTCTGGAGTCGAAGCCAGGGACTAACCTCTCATCTCGAGTTGATTTTTGGTCCACGGAGCTCTTTCCTGTTGCTACAGTGACCTCAGGATCCCGCTAGCCTTGAAACAGTGTTCTTGGGGTTTCTCTGGAGTGCCATCAAGGAAATCAAGGCTCCTTTCATGTGTGATGTGCAACACGGAATTGCTCTGCACTCAGTGCAGGGCAATCAGGCCTCATCTCGCGGCGAGTGTGAAGTCTCATGGTTTTTCTCGAGTTGCGGCGGGAACCTGGGGTATATTCTCGAGTTACGACAGGGATGGCCCTTCCACACACGTGTTTGTTCAGCGACGGAAAGACTCCTGCCTAGTTGCGAGGGACAACTCGGGATTCTCCTCGAGGCTTGGCAGGGCAATTGGGACGCCTCTCCAGCTGAGGCGGGAGACCAAGGGTCCATTTCCACGTGCCACAGGAATCCTGGGACTCCTATCAAGTTTCACGAGGAGTCAGGCATCGTCTCCTTTGGAGGCACTGATCTCCGCGTACCTCTGGAGTTTTCAAAGGATGTGAGGCCTCCGGTCGCGATGAGGTGGGGAACTAGGTCTTTCTCTGTGGTCTCCACAGGGGATTCAGACATCCTTTCTTCTTGGGAGATGCAAGACGAGCCTGCATTCAAGTCACTGCAGGGATATCCGGCCTTATTTCGAGTCAGGGCATCGCGGTGTCCATTCCACTTGAGGCCGCAAAATCAGGGTCCCTCTCACATACCTAGAGCTGAGAGAAGGCTCCTCTTGAGGTGCTTGTGGTAAGGTGGTATTCCTCTGGAGTCGAAGCCAGGGACTAACCTCTCATCTCGAGTTGATTTTTGGTCCACGGAGCTCTTTCGTGTTGCTACAGTGACCTCAGAATCCCTCTAGCCTTGAAACAGTGTTCTTGGGGTTTCTCTGGAGTGCCGTCAAGGAAATCAAGGCTCCTTTCATGTGTGATGTGCAACACGGAATTGCTCTGCACGCAGTGCAGGGGAATCGGGCCTCATCTCGCAGCGAGGGGGAAGTCTCATGGTTTTTCTCGAGTTGCGGCGGGAACCTGGGGTATATTCTCGAGTTACGACGGGGATGGCCCTTCCAGCCACGTGTTTGTTCAGCAACGTCAGGACTCCTGCCTAGTTGCGAGGGACAACTCGGGATTCTCCTCGAGGCTTGGCAGGGCAATTGGGACGCCTCTCCAGCTGAGGCGGGAGACCAAGGGTCCCATTCCACGTGCCACAGGAATCCTGGGACTCCTATCAAGTTTCACGAGGAGTCAGGCATCGTCTCCTTTGGAGGCACTGATCTCCTTGTACCTCTGGAGTTTTCAAAGAATGTGAGGCTTCCGGTCGCCATGAGGTGGGGAACTAGGTCTTTCTCTGTGGTCTCCACAGGGGATTCCGACATCCTTTCATCTTGGGAGATGCAAGACGAGCCTGCATTCAAGTCACTGCTGGGATATCCGGCCTTATTTCGAGTCAGGGCATCGCGGTGTCCATTCCACTTGAGGCCGCAAACTCAGGGACCCTCTCACATCCCTAGAGCTGAGAGAAGCCTCCTCTTGAGGTGCTTGTGGTAAGGTGGTATTCCTCTGGAGTCGAAGCCAGGGACTAACCTCTCATCTCGAGTTGATTTTTGGTCCACGGAGCTCTTTCGTGTTGCTACAGTGACCTCAGGATCCCTCTAGCCTTGAAACAGTGTTCTTGGGGTTTCTCTGGAGTGCCATCAAGGAAATCAAGGCTCCTTTCATGTGCGATGTGCAACACAGAATTGCTCTGCACGCAGTGCAGGTGAATTGGGCCTCATCTCGCGGCGAGGGGGAAGTCTCATGGTTTTTCTCGAGTTGCGGCGGGAACCTGGGGTATATTCTCGAGTTACGACGGGGATGTCCCTTCCACCCACGTGTTTGTTCAGCGACGTCAGGACTCCTGCCTAGTTGCGAGGGACAACTCGGGATTCTCCTCGAGCATTGGCAGGGCAATTGGGACGCCTCTCCAGCTGAGGCGAGAGACCAAGGGTCCCTTTCCACGTGCCACAGGAATCCTGGGACTCGTATCAAGTTTCACGAGGAGTCAGGCATCGTCTCCTTTGGAGGCACTGATCTCCGCCTACCTCTGGAGTTTTCAAAGGATGTGAGGCCTCCGGTCGCGATGAGGTGGGGAACTAGGTCTTTCTCTGTGGTCTCCACAGGGGATTCAGACATGCTTTCGTCTTGGGAGATGCAAGACGAGCCTGCATTCTAGTCACTGCTGAGATATCCGGCCTTATTTCGAGTCAGGGCATAGCGGTGTCCATTCCACTTGAGGCTGCAATCTCAGGGTCCCTCTCACATACCTAGAGCTGAGAGAAGCCTCCTCTTGAGGTGCTTGTGGTAAGGTGGTATTCCTCTGGAGTCGAAGCCAGGGACTAACCTCTCATCTCGAGTTAATTTTTGGTCCACGGAGCTCTTTCGTGTTGCTACAGTGACCTCAGGATCCCTCTAGCCTTGAAACAGTGTTCTTGGGGTTTCTCTGGAGTGCCATCAAGGAAATTAAGGCTCCTTTCATGTGTGATGTGCAACACGGAATTGCTCTGCACGCAGTGCAGGGGAATTGGGCCTCATCTCGCGGCGAGGGGGAAGTCTCATGGTTTTTCTCGAGTTGCGGCGGGAACCTGGGGTATATTCTCGAGTTACGACGGGAATGGCCCTTCCAGCCACGTGTTTGTTCAGCGACGTCAGGACTCCTGCCTAGTTGCGAGGGACAACTCGGGATTCTCCTCGAGGCTTGGCAGGGCAATTGGGACGCCTCTCCAGCTGAGGCGGGAGACCAAGGGTCCCTTTCCACGTGCCACAGGAATCCTGGGACTCGTATCAAGTTTCACGAGGAGTCAGGCATCGTCTCCTTTGGAGGCACTGATCTCCGCCTACCTCTGGAGTTTTCAAAGGATGTGAGGCCTCCGGTCGCGATGAGGTTGGGAACTAGGTCTTTCTCTGTGGTCTCCACAGGGGATTCAGACATCCTTTCTTCTTGGGAGATGCAAGACGAGCCTGCATTCAAGTCACTGCAGGGATATCCGGCCTTATTTCGAGTCAGGGCATCGCGGTGTCCATTCCACTTGGGGCCGCAAAATCAGGGTCCCTCTCACATACCTAGAGCTGAGAGAAGCCTCCTCTTGAGGTGCTTGTGGTAAGGTGGTATTCCTCTGGAGTCGAAGCCAGGGACTAACCTCTCATCTCGAGTTGATTTTTGGTCCACGGAGCTCTTTCGTGTTGCTACAGTGACCTCAGGATCCCTCTAGCCTTGAAACAGTGTTCTTGGGGTTTCTCCTTCGTGCCGTCAAGGAAATCAATGCTCCTTTCATGTGTGATGTGCAACACGGAATTGCTCTGCACGCAGTGCAGGGGAATCGGGCCTCATCTCGCGGCGAGGGGGAAGTCTCAAATTTTTTCTCGAGTTGCGGCGGGAACCTGGGGTATATTCTCGAGTTACGACGGGGATGGCCCTTCCACACACGTGTTTGTTCAGCGACGGCATGACTCCTGCCTCGTTTCGAGGGATAACTCGGGATTCTCCTCGAGGCTTGGCAGGGCAATTGGGACGCCTCTCCAGCTGAGGCGGGAGACCAAGGGTCCCTTTCCACGTGCCACAGGAATCCTGGGACTCCTATCAAGTTTCACGAGGAGTCAGGCATCGTCTCCTTTGGAGGCACTGATCTCCTTGTACCTCTGGAGTTTTCAAAGGATGTGAGGCTTCCGGTCGCGATGAGGTGGGGAACTAGGTCTTTCTCTGTGGTCTCCACAGGGGATTCAGACATCCTTTCATCTTGGGAGATGCAAGACGAGCCTGCATTCAAGTCACTGCAGGGATATCCGGCCTTATTTCGAGTCAGGGCATCGCGGTGTCCATTCCACTTGAGGCCGCAAACTCAGGGTCCCTCTCACATACCTAGAGCTGAGAGAAGCCTCCTCTTGAGGTGCTTGTGGTAAGGTGGTATTCCTCTGGAGTCGAAGCCAGGGACTAACCTCTCATCTCGAGTTGATTTTTGGTCCACGGAGCTCTTTCGTGTTGCTACAGTGACCTCAGGATCCCTCTAGCCTTGAAACAGTGTTCTTGGGGTTTCTCTGGAGTGCCATCAAGGAAATCAAGGCTCCTTTCATGTGTGATGTGCAACACGGAATTGCTCTGCACGCAGTGCAGGGGAATTGGGCCTCATCTCCCGGCGAGGGGGAAGTCTCATGGTTTTTCTCGAGTTGCGGCGGGAGCCTGGGGTATATTCTCGAGTTACGATGGGGATGGACCTTCCAGCCACGTGTTTCTTCAGCGACGTCAGGACTCCTGCCTAGTTGTGAGGGACAACTCGGGATTCTCCTCGAGGCTTGGCAGGGCAATTGGGACGCCTCTCCAGCTGAGGCGGGAGACCACGGGCCCCTTACCACGTGCCACAGGAATCCTGAGACTCCTATCAAGTTTGACGAGGAGTCAGGCATCGTCTCCTTTGGAGGCACTGATCTCTGCGTACCTCTGGAATTTTCAAAGGATGTGAGGCCTCCGGTCGCGATGAGGTGGGGAACTAGGTCTTTCTCTGTGGTCTCCACAGGGGATTCAGACATGCTTTCGTCTTGGGAGATGCAAGACGAGCCTGCATTCTAGTCACTGCTGAGATATCCGGCCTTATTTCGAGTCAGGGCATAGCGGTGTCCATTCCACTTGAGGCTGCAATCTCAGGGTCCCTCTCACATACCTAGAGCTGAGAGAAGCCTCCTCTTGAGGTGCTTGTGGTAAGGTGGTATTCCTCTGGAGTCGAAGCCAGGGACTAACCTCTCATCTCGAGTTGATTTTTGGTCCACGGAGCTCTTTCGTGTTGCTACAGTGACCTCAGGATCCCTCTAGCCTTGAAACAGTGTTCTTGGGGTTTCTCTGGAGTGCCATCAAGGAAATTAAGGCTCCTTTCATGTGTGATGTGCAACACGGAATTGCTCTGCACGCAGTGCAGGGGAATTGGGCCTCATCTCGCGGCGAGGGGGAAGTCTCATGGTTTTTCTCGAGTTGCGGCGGGAACCTGGGGTATATTCTCGAGTTACGACGGGAATGGCCCTTCCAGCCACGTGTTTGTTCAGCGATGTCAGGACTCCTGCCTAGTTGCGAGGGACAACTCGGGATTCTCCTCGAGGCTTGGCAGGGCAATTGGGACGCCTCTCCAGCTGAGGCGGGAGACCAAGGGTCCCTTTCCACGTGCCACAGGAATCCTGGGACTCGTATCAAGTTTCACGAGGAGTCAGGCATCGTCTCCTTTGGAGGCACTGATCTCCGCCTACCTCTGGAGTTTTCAAAGGATGTGAGGCCTCCGGTCGCGATGAGGTTGGGAACTAGGTCTTTCTCTGTGGTCTCCACAGGGGATTCAGACATCCTTTCTTCTTGGGAGATGCAAGACGAGCCTGCATTCAAGTCACTGCAGGGATATCCGGCCTTATTTCGAGTCAGGGCATCGCGGTGTCCATTCCACTTGGGGCCGCAAAATCAGGGTCCCTCTCACATACCTAGAGCTGAGAGAAGCCTCCTCTTGAGGTGCTTGTGGTAAGGTGGTATTCCTCTGGAGTCGAAGCCAGGGACTAACCTCTCATCTCGAGTTGATTTTTGGTCCACGGAGCTCTTTCGTGTTGCTACAGTGACCTCAGGATCCCTCTAGCCTTGAAACAGTGTTCTTGGGGTTTCTCCTTCGTGCCGTCAAGGAAATCAATGCTCCTTTCATGTGTGATGTGCAACACGGAATTGCTCTGCACGCAGTGCAGGGGAATCGGGCCTCATCTCGCGGCGAGGGGGAAGTCTCAAATTTTTTCTCGAGTTGCGGCGGGAACCTGGGGTATATTCTCGAGTTACGACGGGGATGGCCCTTCCACACACGTGTTTTTTCAGCGACGGCATGACTCCTGCCTCGTTTCGAGGGATAACTCGGGATTCTCCTCGAGGCTTGGCAGGGCAATTGGGACGCCTCTCCAGCTGAGGCGGGAGACCAAGGGTCCCTTTCCACGTGCCACAGGAATCCTGGGACTCCTATCAAGTTTCACGAGGAGTCAGGCATCGTCTCCTTTGGAGGCACTGATCTCCTTGTACCTCTGGAGTTTTCAAAGGATGTGAGGCTTCCGGTCGCGATGAGGTGGGGAACTAGGTCTTTCTCTGTGGTCTCCACAGGGGATTCAGACATCCTTTCATCTTGGGAGATGCAAGACGAGCCTGCATTCAAGTCACTGCAGGGATATCCGGCCTTATTTCGAGTCAGGGCATCGCGGTGTCCATTCCACTTGAGGCCGCAAACTCAGGGTCCCTCTCACATACCTAGAGCTGAGAGAAGCCTCCTCTTGAGGTGCTTGTGGTAAGGTGGTATTCCTCTGGAGTCGAAGCCAGGGACTAACCTCTCATCTCGAGTTGATTTTTGGTCCACGGAGCTCTTTCGTGTTGCTACAGTGACCTCAGGATCCCTCTAGCCTTGAAACAGTGTTCTTGGGGTTTCTCTGGAGTGCCATCAAGGAAATCAAGGCTCCTTTCATGTGTGATGTGCAACACGGAATTGCTCTGCACGCAGTGCAGGGGAATTGGGCCTCATCTCGCGGCGAGGGGGAAGTCTCATGGTTTTTCTCGAGTTGCGGCGGGAGCCTGGGGTATATTCTCGAGTTACGATGGGGATGGACCTTCCAGCCACGTGTTTCTTCAGCGACGTCAGGACTCCTGCCTAGTTGTGAGGGACAACTCGGGATTCTCCTCGAGGCTTGGCAGGGCAATTGGGACGCCTCTCCAGCTGAGGCGGGAGACCACGGGCCCCTTACCACGTGCCACAGGAATCCTGAGACTCCTATCAAGTTTGACGAGGAGTCAGGCATCGTCTCCTTTGGAGGCAATGATCTCTGCGTACCTCTGGAATTTTCAAAGGATGTGAGGCCTCCGGTCGCGATGAGGTGGGGAACTAGGTCTTTCTCTGTGGTCTCCACAGGGGATTCAGACATGCTTTCGTCTTGGGAGATGCAAGACGAGCCTGCATTCTAGTCACTGCTGAGATATCCGGCCTTATTTCGAGTCAGGGCATAGCGGTGTCCATTCCACTTGAGGCTGCAATCTCAGGGTCCCTCTCACATACCTAGAGCTGAGAGAAGCCTCCTCTTGAGGTGCTTGTGGTAAGGTGGTATTCCTCTGGAGTCGAAGCCAGGGACTAACCTCTCATCTCGAGTTGATTTTTGGTCCACGGAGCTCTTTCGTGTTGCTACAGTGACCTCAGGATCCCTCTAGCCTTGAAACAGTGTTCTTGGGGTTTCTCTGGAGTGCCATCAAGGAAATTAAGGCTCCTTTCATGTGTGATGTGCAACACGGAATTGCTCTGCACGCAGTGCAGGGGAATTGGGCCTCATCTCGCGGCGAGGGGGAAGTCTCATGGTTTTTCTCGAGTTGCGGCGGGAACCTGGGGTATATTCTCGAGTTACGACGGGAATGGCCCTTCCAGCCACGTGTTTGTTCAGCGACGTCAGGACTCCTGCCTAGTTGCGAGGGACAACTCGGGATTCTCCTCGAGGCTTGGCAGGGCAATTGGGACGCCTCTCCAGCTGAGGCGGGAGACCAAGGGTCCCTTTCCACGTGCCACAGGAATCCTGGGACTCCTATCAAGTTTCACGAGGAGTCAGGCATCGTCTCCTTTGGAGGCACTGATCTCCGCCTACCTCTGGAGTTTTCAAAGGATGTGAGGCCTCCGGTCGCGATGAGGTGGGGAACTAGGTCTTTCTCTGTGGTCTCCACAGGGGATTCAGACATCCTTTCATCTTGGGAGATGCAAGACGAGCCTGCATTCAAGTCACTGCAGGGATATCCGGCCTTATTTCGAGTCAGGGCATCGCGGTGTCCATTCCACTTGAGGCCGCAAAATCAGGGTCCCTCTCACATACCTAGAGCTGAGAGAAGCCTCCTCTTGAGGTGCTTGTGGTAAGGTGGTATTCCTCTGGAGTCGAAGCCAGGGACTAACCTCTCATCTCGAGTTGATTTTTGGTCCACGGAGCTCTTTCGTGTTGCTACAGTGACCTCAGGATCCCTCTAGCCTTGAAACAGTGTTCTTGGGGTTTCTCTGGAGTGCCATCAAGGAAATTAAGGCTCCTTTCATGTGTGATGTGCAACACGGAATTGCTCTGCACGCAGTGCAGGGGAATCGGGCCTCATCTCGCGGCGAGGGGGAAGTCTCATGGTTTTTCTCGAGTTGCGGCGGGAACCTGGGGTATATTCTCGAGTTACGACGGGGATGTCCCTTCCACCCACGTGTTTGTTCAGCGACGTCAGGACTCCTGCCTAGTTGCGAGGGACAACTCGGGATTCTCCTCGAGGCTTGGCAGGGCAATTGGGACGCCTCTCCAGCTGAGGCGGGAGACCAAGGGTCCCTTTCCACGTGCCACAGGAATCCTGGGACTCGTATCAAGTTTCACGAGGAGTCAGGCATCGTCTCCTTTGGAGGCACTGATCTCCGCCTACCTCTGGAGTTTTCAAAGGATGTGAGGCCTCCGGTCGCGATGAGGTTGGGAACTAGGTCTTTCTCTGTGGTCTCCACAGGGGATTCAGACATCCTTTCTTCTTGGGAGATGCAAGACGAGCCTGCATTCAAGTCACTGCAGGGATATCCGGCCTTATTTCGAGTCAGGGCATCGCGGTGTCCATTCCACTTGGGGCCGCAAAATCAGGGTCCCTCTCACATACCTAGAGCTGAGAGAAGCCTCCTCTTGAGGTGCTTGTGGTAAGGTGGTATTCCTCAGGAGTCGAAGCCAGGGACTAACCTCTCATCTCGAGTTGATTTTTGGTCCACGGAGCTCTTTCGTGTTGCTACAGTGACCTCAGGATCCCTCTAGCCTTGAAACAGTGTTCTTGGGGTTTCTCCTTCGTGCCGTCAAGGAAATCAATGCTCCTTTCATGTGTGATGTGCAACACGGAATTGCTCTGCACGCAGTGCAGGGGAATCGGGCCTCATCTCGCGGCGAGGGGGAAGTCTCAAATTTTTTCTCGAGTTGCGGCGGGAACCTGGGGTATATTCTCGAGTTACGACGGGGATGGCCCTTCCACCCACGTGTTTGTTCAGCGACGGCATGACTCCTGCCTCGTTTCGAGGGATAACTCGGGATTCTCCTCGAGGCTTGGCAGGGCAATTGGGACGCCTCTCCAGCTGAGGCGGGAGACCAAGGGTCCCTTTCCACGTGCCACAGGAATCCTGGGACTCCTATCAAGTTTCACGAGGAGTCAGGCATCGTCTCCTTTGGAGGCACTGATCTCCTTGTACCTCTGGAGTTTTCAAAGGATGTGAGGCTTCCGGTCGCGATGAGGTGGGGAACTAGGTCTTTCTCTGTGGTCTCCACAGGGGATTCAGACATCCTTTCATCTTGGGAGATGCAAGACGAGCCTGCATTCAAGTCACTGCAGGGATATCCGGCCTTATTTCGAGTCAGGGCATCGCGGTGTCCATTCCACTTGAGGCCGCAAACTCAGGGTCCCTCTCACATACCTAGAGCTGAGAGAAGCCTCCTCTTGAGGTGCTTGTGGTAAGGTGGTATTCCTCTGGAGTCGAAGCCAGGGACTAACCTCTCATCTCGAGTTGATTTTTGGTCCACGGAGCTCTTTCGTGTTGCTACAGTGACCTCAGGATCCCTCTAGCCTTGAAACAGTGTTCTTGGGGTTTCTCTGGAGTGCCATCAAGGAAATCAAGGCTCCTTTCATGTGTGATGTGCAACACGGAATTGCTCTGCACGCAGTGCAGGGGAATCGGGCCTCATCTCCCGGCGAGGGGGAAGTCTCATGGTTTTTCTCGAGTTGCGGCGGGAGCCTGGGGTATATTCTCGAGTTACGATGGGGATGGACCTTCCAGCCACGTGTTTCTTCAGCGACGTCAGGACTCCTGCCTAGTTGTGAGGGACAACTCGGGATTCTCCTCGAGGCTTGGCAGGGCAATTGGGACGCCTCTCCAGCTGAGGCGGGAGACCACGGGCCCCTTACCACGTGCCACAGGAATCCTGAGACTCCTATCAAGTTTGACGAGGAGTCAGGCATCGTCTCCTTTGGAGGCACTGATCTCTGCGTACCTCTGGAATTTTCAAAGGATGTGAGGCCTCCGGTCGCGATGAGGTGGGGAACTAGGTCTTTCTCTGTGGTCTCCACAGGGGATTCAGACATGCTTTCGTCTTGGGAGATGCAAGACGAGCCTGCATTCTAGTCACTGCTGAGATATCCGGCCTTATTTCGAGTCAGGGCATAGCGGTGTCCATTCCACTTGAGGCTGCAATCTCAGGGTCCCTCTCACATACCTAGAGCTGAGAGAAGCCTCCTCTTGAGGTGCTTGTGGTAAGGTGGTATTCCTCTGGAGTCGAAGCCAGGGACTAACCTCTCATCTCGAGTTGATTTTTGGTCCACGGAGCTCTTTCGTGTTGCTACAGTGACCTCAGGATCCCTCTAGCCTTGAAACAGTGTTCTTGGGGTTTCTCTGGAGTGCCATCAAGGAAATTAAGGCTCCTTTCATGTGTGATGTGCAACACGGAATTGCTCTGCACGCAGTGCAGGGGAATTGGGCCTCATCTCGCGGCGAGGGGGAAGTCTCATGGTTTTTCTCGAGTTGCGGCGGGAACCTGGGGTATATTCTCGAGTTACGACGGGAATGGCCCTTCCAGCCACGTGTTTGTTCAGCGACGTCAGGACTCCTGCCTAGTTGCGAGGGACAACTCGGGATTCTCCTCGAGGCTTGGCAGGGCAATTGGGACGCCTCTCCAGCTGAGGCGGGAGACCAAGGGTCCCTTTCCACGTGCCACAGGAATCCTGGGACTCGTATCAAGTTTCACGAGGAGTCAGGCATCGTCTCCTTTGGAGGCACTGATCTCCGCCTACCTCTGGAGTTTTCAAAGGATGTGAGGCCTCCGGTCGCGATGAGGTGGGGAACTAGGTCTTTCTCTGTGGTCTCCACAGGGGATTCAGACATCCTTTCTTCTTGGGAGATGCAAGACGAGCCTGCATTCAAGTCACTGCAGGGATATCCGGCCTTATTTCGAGTCAGGGCATCGCGGTGTCCATTCCACTTGAGGCCGCAAAATCAGGGTCCCTCTCACATACCTAGAGCTGAGAGAAGGCTCCTCTTGAGGTGCTTGTGGTAAGGTGGTATACCTCTGGAGTCGAAGCCAGGGACTAACCTCTCATCTCGAGTTGATTTTTGGTCCACGGAGCTCTTTCATGTGGCTACAGTGACCTCAGGATCCCTCTAGCCTTGAAACAGTGTTCTTGGGGTTTCTCTGGAGTGCCGTCAAGGAAATCAATGCTCCTTTCATGTGTGATGTGCAACACGGAATTGCTCTGCACGCAGTGCAGGGGAATCCGGCCTCATCTCGCGGCGAGGGGGAAGTCTCAGATTTTTTCTCGAGTTGCGGCGGGAACCTGGGGTATATTCTCGAGTTACGACGGGGATGGCCCTTCCACCCACGTGTTTGTTCAGCGACGGCAGGACTCCTGCCTCGTTTCGAGGGATAACTTGGAATTCTCCTCGAGGCTTGGCAGGGCAATTGGGACGCCTCTCCAGCTGAGGCAGGAGACCAAGGGTCCATTTCCACGTGCCACAGGAATCCTGGGACTCCTATCAATTTTCACGAGGAGTCAGGCATCGTCTCCTTTGGAGGCACTGATCTCCTTGTACCTCTGGAGTTTTCAAAGGATGTGAGGCTTCCGGTCGCCATGAGGTGGGGAACTAGGTCTTTCTCTGTGGTCTCCACAGGGGATTCAGACATCCTTTCATCTTGGGAGATGCAAGACGAGCCTGCATTCAAGTCACTGCAGGGATATCCGGCCTTATTTCGAGTCAGGGCATCGCGGTGTCCATTCCACTTGAGGCCGCAAACTCAGGGTCCCTCTCACATACCTAGAGCTGAGAGAAGCCTCCTCTTGAGGTGCTTGTGGTAAGGTGGTATTCCTCTGGAGTCGAAGCCAGGGACTAACCTCTCATCTCGAGTTGATTTTTGGTCCACGGAGCTCTTTCGTGTTGCTACAGTGACCTCAGTATCCCTCTAGCCTTGAAACAGTGTTCTTGGGGCTTCTCTGGAGTGCCATTAAGGAAATCAAGGTTCCTTTCATGTGTGATGTGCAAGACGGAATTGCTCTGAACGCAGTGCAGGGGAATCGGGCCTCATCTCTCGGCGAGGGGGGTGTCTCATGGTTTTTCTCGAGTTGCGGCGGGAACCTGGGGTATATTCTCGAGTGACGACGGGGATGGCCCTTCCAGCCACGTGTTTGTTCAGCGACGTCAGGACTCCTGCCTAGTTGCGAGGGACAACTCGGGATTCTCCTCGAGGCTTGGCAGGGCAATTGGGACGCCTCTCCAGCTGAGGCGGGAGACCAAGGATCCCATTCCACGTGCCACAGGAATCCTGGGATTCCTATAAAGTTTCACAAAGAGTCAGGCATCGTCTCCTTTGGAGGCACTGATCTCCGCGTACCTCTGGAGTTTTCAAAGGATGTGAGGCCTCCGGTCGCGATGAGGTGGGGAACTAGGTCTTTCTCTGTGGTCTCCACAGGGGATTCAGACATCCTTTCGTCTTGGGAGATGCAAGACGAGCCTGCATTCAAGTCACTGCAGGGATATCCGTCCTGATTTCGAGTCAGGGCATCGCGATGTCCATTCCAATTGAGGCTGCAAACTCAGGTTCCCTCTCACATACCTAGAGCTGAGAGAAGCCTCCTCTTGAGGTGCTTGTGGTAAGGTGGTATTCCTCTGGAGTCGAAGCCAGGGACTAACCTCTCATCTCGAGTTGATTTCTGGTCCACGGAGCTCTTTCGTGTTGCTACAGTGATCTCAGGATCCCTCTAGCCTTGAAACAGTGTTCTTGGGGTTTCTCTGGAGTGCCATCAAGGAAATCAAGGCTCCTTTCATGTGTGATGTGCAAGACGGAATTGCTCTGCACGCAGTGCAGGGGAATCGGGCCTCATCTCTCGGCGAGGGGGAAGTCTCATGGTTTTTCTCGAGTTGCGGCGGGAACCTGGGGAATATTCTCGAGTTACCACGGGGATGGCCCTTCCAGCCACGTGTTTGTTCAGCGACGTCAGGACTCCTGCCTAGTTGCGAGGGACAACTCGGGATTCTCCTCGAGGCTTGGCAGGGCAATTGGGACGCCTCTCCAGCTGAGGCGTGAGACCAAGGGTCCCATTCCACGTGGCACAGGAATCCTGGGATTCCTATAAAGTTTCACGAGGAGTCAGGCATCGTCTCCTTTGGAGGCACTGATCTCCGCGTACCTCTGGAGTTTTCAAAGGATGTGAGGCCTCCGGTCGCGATGAGGTGGGGAACTAGGTCTTTCTCTGTGGTCTCCACAGGTGATTCAGACATCCTTTCGTCTTGGGAGATGAAAGACGAGCCTGCATTCAAGTCACTGCAGGGATATCCGTCCTTATTTCGAGTCAGGGCATCGCGATGTCCATTCCAATTGAGGCCGCAAACTCAGGTTCCCTCTCACATACCTAGAGCTGAGAGAAGCCTCCTCTTGAGGTGCTTGTGGTAAGGTGGTATTCCTCTGGAGTCGAAGCCAGGGACTAACCTCTCATCTCGAGTTGATTTTTGGTCCACGGAGCTCTTTCGTGTTGCTACAGTGACCTCAGGATCCCTCTAGCCTTGAAACAGTGTTCTTGGGTTTTCTCTGGAGTGGCACCAAGGAAATCAAGGCTCCTTTCATGTGTGATGTGCAACACGGAATTGCTCTGCATGCAGTGCAGGGGAATCGGGCCTCATCTCACGGCGAGTGGGAAGTCTCATGGTTTTTCTCGAGTTGCGGCGGGAACCTGGGGTATATTCTCGAGTTACAACGGGGATGGCCCTTCCACACACGTGTTTGTGCAGCGACCGCAGGACTCCTGCCTAGTTGCGAGGGACAACTCGGGATTCTCCTCGAGGCTTGGCAGGGCAATTGGGACGCCTCTCCAGCTGAGGCGGGAGACCAAGGGTCCCTTTCCACCTGCCACAGGAATCCTGGGACTCCTATTAAGTTTCACGAGGAGTCAGGCATCGTCTCCTTTGGAGGCACTCATCTCCGCGTCCCTCTGGAGTTTTCAAAGGATGTGAGGCCTCCGGTCGCGATGAGGTGGGGAACTAGGTCTTTCTCTGTGGTCTCCACAGGGGATTCAGACATCCTTTCGTCTTGGGAGATGCAAGACGAGCCTGCATTCAAGTCACTGCAGGGATATCCGGCCTTATTTCGAGCCAGGGCATCGCGGTGTCCATTCCACTTGAGGCCACAATATCAGGGTCCCTCTCACATACCTAGAGCTGAGAGAAGCCTCCTCTTGAGGTGCTTGTGGTAAGGTGGTATTCCTCTGGAGTCGAAGCCAGGGACTAACCTCTCATCTCGAGTTGATTTTTGGTCCACGGAGCTCTTTCGTGTTGCTACAGTGACCTCAGGATCCCTCTAGCCTTGAAACAGTGTTCTTGGGGTTTCTCTGGAGTGCCATCAAGGAAATCAAGGCTCCTTTCATGTGTGATGTGCAACACGGAACTGCTCTGCACGCAGTGCAGGGGAATCAGGCCTCATCTCACGGCGAGGGGGAAGTCTCATGGTTTATCTCGAGTTGCGGCCGGAACCTGGGGTATATTCTCGAGTTAGGACGGGGATGGCCCTTCCAGCCACGTGTTTGTTCAGCGACGTCAGGACTCCTGCCTAGTTGCGAGGGACAACTCGGGATTCTCCTCGAGGCTTGGCAGGGCAATTGGGACGCCTCTCTAGCTGAAGCGGGAGACCAAGGGTCCCTTTCCACGTGCCACAGGAATCCTGGGACTCCTATCAAGTTTCACGAGGAGTCAGGCATCGTCTCCTTTGGAGGCACTGATCTCCGCGTACCTCTGGAGTTTTCAAAGGATGTGAGACCTCCGGTCGCGATGAGGTGGGGAACTAGGTCTTTCTCTGTGGTCTCCACAGGGGATTCAGACATCCTCTCGTCTTGGGAGATGCAAGACGAGCCTGCATTCAAGTCACTGCAGGGATATCCGTCCTTATTTCGAGTCAGGGCATCGCAGTGTTCATTCCACTTGAGGCCGCAAAATCAGGGTCCCTCTCACATACCTAGAGCTGAGAGAAGCCTCCTCTTGAGGTGCTTGTGGTAAGGTGGTATTCCTCTGGAGTCGAAGCCAGGGACTAACCTCTCATCTCGAGTTGATTTGTGGTCCACGGAGCTCTTTCGTGTTGCTACAGTGACCTCAGGATCCCTCTAGCCTTGAAACAGTGTTCTTGGGGTTTCTCTGGAGTGCCATCAAGGAAATCAAGGCTCCTTCATTGTTTGATGTGCAACACGGAATTGCTCTGCACGCAGTGCAGGGGAATCGGGCCTCATCTCGCGGCGAGGGGGAAGTCTCATGGTTTTTCTCGAGTTGCGGCGGGAACCTGGGGTATATTCTCGAGTTACAACGGGGATGGCCCTTCCACCCACGTGTTTGTTCAGCGACGTCAGGACTCCTGCCTAGTTGCGAGGGACAACTCGGGATTCTCCTCGAGGCTTGGCAGGGCAATTGGGACGCCTCTCCAGCTGAGGCGGGAGACCAAGTGTCCCTTTCCACGTGCACAGGAATTCTGGGACTCCTATCAAGTTTCACAAAGAGTCAGGCATCGTCTCCTTTGGAGGCACTGATCTTCGCGTACCTCTGGAGTTTTCAAACGATGTGAGGTCTCCGGTCGCGATGAGTGGGAAACTAGATCTTTCTCTGAGGTCTCCACAGGGGATTCAGACATCCTTTCGTCTTGGGAGATGCAAGACGAGCCTGCATTCAAGTCACTGCAGGGATATCCGGCCTTATTTCGAGTCAGGGCATCGCGGTGTCCATTCCACTTGAGGCCGCAAACTCAGGGTCCTTCTCACATACCTAGAGCTGAGAGAAGCCTCCTTTTGAGGTGCTTGTGGAAAGGTGGTATTCCTCTGGAGTCGAAGCCAGGGACTAACCTCTCATCTCGAGTTGATTTTTGGTCCACGGGGCTCTTTCGTGTTGCTACAGTGACCTCAGGATTCCTCTAGCCTTGAAACAGTGTTCTTGGGGTTTCTCTGGAGTGCCATCAAGGAAATTAAGGCTCCTTTCATGTGTGATGTGCAACACGGAATTGCTCTGCACGCAGTGCAGGGGAATTGGGCCTCATCTCGCGGCGAGGGGGAAGTCTCATGGTTTTTCTCGAGTTGCGGCGGGAACCTGGGGTATATTCTCGAGTTACGACGGGGATGTCCCTTCCACCCACGTGTTTGTTCAGCGACGTCAGGACTCCTGCATAGTTGCGAGGGACAACTCGGGATTCTCCTCGAGGCTTGGCAGGGCAATTGGGACGCCTCTCCAGCTGAGGCGGGAGACCAAGGGTCCCTTTCCACGTGCCACAGGAATCCTGGGACTCGTATCAAGTTTCACGAGGAGTCAGGCATCGTCTCCTTTGGAGGCACTGATCTCCGCCTACCTCTGGAGTTTTCAAAGGATGTGAGGCCTCCGGTCGCGATGAGGTGGGGAACTAGGTCTTTCTCTGTGGTCTCCACAGGGGATTCAGACATCCTTTCTTCTTGGGAGATGCAAGACGAGCCTGCATTCAAGTCACTGCAGGGATATCCGGCCTTATTTCGAGTCAGGGCATCGCGGTGTCCATTCCACTTGAGGCCGCAAAATCAGGGTCCCTCTCACATACCTAGAGCTGAGAGAAGCCTCCTCTTGAGGTGCTTGTGGTAAGGTGGTATTCCTCTGGAGTCGAAGCCAGGGACTAACCTCTCATCTCGAGTTGATTTTTGGTCCACGGAGCTCTTTCGTGTTGCTACAGTGACCTCAGGATCCCTCTAGCCTTGAAACAGTGTTCTTGGGGTTTCTCTGGAGTGCCATCAAGGAAATCAAGGCTCCTTTCATGTGTGATGTGCAAGACGGAATTGCTCTGCACGCAGTGCAGGGGAATCGGGCCTCATCTCTCGGCGAGGGGGAAGTCTCATGGTTTTTCTCGAGTTGCGGCGGGAACCTGGGGAATATTCTCGAGTTACGACGGGGATGGCCCTTCCAGCCACGTGTTTGTTCAGCGACGTCAGGACTCCTGCCTAGTTGCGAGGGACAACTCGGGATTCTCCTCGAGGCTTGGCAGGGCAATTGGGACGCCTCTCCAGCTGAGGCGGGAGACCAAGGGTCCCATTCCACGTGGCACAGGAATCCTGGGATTCCTATAAAGTTTCACGAGGAGTCAGGCATCGTCTCCTTTGGAGGCACTGATCTCCGCGTATCTCTGGAGTTTTCAAAGGATGTGAGGCCTCCGGTCGCGATGAGGTGGGGAACTAGGTCTTTCTCTGTGGTCTCCACAGGTGATTCAGACATCCTTTCGTCTTGGGAGATGAAAGACGAGCCTGCATTCAAGTCACTGCAGGGATATCCGTCCTTATTTCGAGTCAGGGCATCGCGATGTCCATTCCAATTGAGGCCGCAAACTCAGGTTCCCTCTCACATACCTAGAGCTGAGAGAAGCCTCCTCTTCAGGTGCTTGTGGTAAGGTGGTATTCCTCTGGAGTCGAAGCCAGGGACTAACCTCTCATCTCGAGTTGATTTGTGGTCCACGGAGCTCTTTCGTGTTGCTACAGTGACCTCAGGATCCCTCTAGCCTTGAAACAGTGTTCTTGGGGTTTCTCTGGAGTGCCATCAAGGAAATCAAGGCTCCTTTCATGTGTGATGTGCAACACGGAATTGCTCTGCACGCAGTGCAGGGGAATCGGGCCTCATCTCGCGGCGAGGGGGAAGTCTAATGGTTTATCTCGAGTTGCGGCGGGAACCTGGGGTATATTCTCGAGTTAAGACGGGGATGGCCCCTCCACCCACGTGTTTGTTCAGCGATGGCAGGACTCCTGCCTAGTTGCGAGGGACAACTCGGGATTCTCCTCGAGGCTTGGCAGGGCAATTGGGACGCCTCTCCAGCTGAGGCGGGAGACCAAGGGTCCCTTTCCACGTGCCACAGGAATCCTGGGACTCCTATCAAGTTTCACGAGGAGTCAGGCATCGTCTCCTTTGGAGGCACTGATCTCCGCGTACCTCTGGAGTTTTCAAAGGATGTGAGGCCTCCGGTCGCGATGAGGTGGGGAACTAGGTCTTTCTCTGTGGTCTCCACAGGGGATTCAGACATCCTCTCGTCTTGGGTTATGCAAGACGAGCCTGCATTCAAGTCACTGCAAGGATATCCGGCCTTATTTCGAGTCAGGGCATCGCAGTGTCCATTCCACTTGAGGCGGCAAACTCAGGGTCCCTCACACATACCTAGAGCTGAGAGAAGCCTCCTCTTGAGGTGCTTGTGGTAAGTTGGTATTCCTCTGGAGGCGAAGCCAGGGACTAACCTCTCATCTCGAGTTGATTTTTGGTCCAGGGAGCTCTTTCGTGTTGCTACAGTGACCTCAGGATCCCTCTAGCCTTGAAACAGTGTTCTTGGGGTTTCTCTGGAGTGCCATCAAGGAAATCAAGGCTCCTTCATTGTTTGATGTGCAACACGGAATTGCTCTGCACGCAGTGCAGGGGAATCGGGCCTCATCTCGCGGCGAGGGGGAAGTCTCATGGTTTTTCTCGAGTTGCGGCGGGAACCTGGGGTATATTCTCGAGTTAGGACGGGGATGGCCCTTCCACCCACGTGTTTGTTCAGCGACGTCAGGACTCCTGCCTAGTTGCGAGGGACAACTCGGGATTCTCCTCGAGGCTTGGCAGGGCAATTGGGACGCCTCTCCACCTGAGGCGGGAGACCAAGTGTCCCTTTCCACGTGCACAGGAATTCTGGGACTCCTATCAAGTTTCACAAAGAGTCAGGCATCGTCTCCTTTGGAGGCACTGATCTCCGCCTACCTCTGGAGTTTTCAAAGGATGTGAGGCCTCCGGTCGCGATGAGGTGGGGAACTAGGTCTTTCTCTGTGGTCTCCACAGGGGATTCAGACATCCTTTCTTCTTGGGAGATGCAAGACGAGCCTGCATTCAAGTCACTGCAGGGATATCCGGCCTTATTTCGAGTCAGGGCATCGCGGTGTCCATTCCACTTGAGGCCGCAAAATCAGGGTCCCTCTCACATACCTAGAGCTGAGAGAAGCCTCCTCTTGAGGTGCTTGTGGTAAGGTGGTATTCCTCTGGAGTCGAAGCCAGGGACTAACCTCTCATCTCGAGTTGATTTTTGGTCCACGGAGCTCTTTCGTGTTGCTACAGTGACCTCAGGATCCCTCTAGCCTTGAAACAGTGTTCTTGGGGTTTCTCTGGAGTGCCATCAAGGAAATCAAGGCTCCTTTCATGTGTGATGTGCAAGACGGAATTGCTCTGCACGCAGTGCAGGGGAATCGGGCCTCATCTCTCGGCGAGGGGGAAGTCTCATGGTTTTTCTCGAGTTGCGGCGGGAACCTGGGGAATATTCTCGAGTTACGACGGGGATGGCCCTTCCAGCCACGTGTTTGTTCAGCGACGTCAGGACTCCTGCCTAGTTGCGAGGGACAACTCGGGATTCTCCTCGAGGCTTGGCAGGGCAATTGGGACGCCTCTCCAGCTGAGGCGTGAGACCAAGGGTCCCATTCCACGTGGCACAGGAATCCTGGGATTCCTATAAAGTTTCACGAGGAGTCAGGCATCGTCTCCTTTGGAGGCACTGATCTCCGCGTACCTCTGGAGTTTTCAAAGGATGTGAGGCCTCCGGTCGCGATGAGGTGGGGAACTAGGTCTTTCTCTGTGGTCTCCACAGGTGATTCAGACATCCTTTCGTCTTGGGAGATGAAAGACGAGCCTGCATTCAAGTCACTGCAGGGATATCCGTCCTTATTTCGAGTCAGGGCATCGCGATGTCCATTCCAATTGAGGCCACAAACTCAGGGTCCCTCTCACATACCTAGAGCTGAGAGAAGCCTCCTCTTCAGGTGCTTGTGGTAAGGTGGTATTCCTCTGGAGTCGAAGCCAGGGACTAACCTCTCATCTCGAGTTGATTTTTGGTCCACGGAGCACTTTCGTGTTGCTACAGTTACCTCAGGATCCCTCTAGCCTTGAAACAGTGTTCTTGGGGTTTCTCTGGAGTGCCATCAAGGAAATCAAGGCTCCTTTCATGTGTGATGTGCAACACGGAATTGCTCTGCACGCAGTGCAGGGGAATCGGGCCTCATCTCGCGGCGAGGGGGAAGTCTAATGGTTTATCTCGAGTTGCGGCGGGAACCTGGGGTATATTCTCGAGTTACAACGGGGATGGCCCTTCTACACACGTGTTTGTTCAGCGATGGCAGGACTCCTGCCTAGTTGCGAGGGACAAGTCGAGATTCTCCTCGAGGCTTGGCAGGGCAATTGGGACGCCTCTCCAGCTGAGGCGGGAGACCAAGGGTCCCTTTCCACGTGCCACAGGAATCCTGGGACTCCTATCAATTTTCACGAGGAGTCAGGCATCGTCTCCTTTGGAGGCACTGATCTCCGCGTACCTCTGGAGTTTTCAAAGGATGTGAGGCCTCCGGTCGCCATGAGGTGGGGAACTAGGTCTTTCTCTGTGGTCTCCACAGGGGATTCAGACATCCTTTCATCTTGGGAGATGCAAGACGAGCCTGCATTCAAGTCACTGCAGGGTTATCCGGCCTTATTTCGCGTCAGGGCATCGCAGTGTCCATTCCACTTGAGGCCGCAAAATCAGGGTCCCTCTCACATACCTAGAGCTGAGAGAAGCCTCCTCTTGAGGTGCTTGTGGTAAGGTGGTATTCCTCTGGAGGCGAAGCCAGGGACTAACCTCTCATCTTGAGTTGATTTTTGGTCCACGGAGCTCTTTCGTGTTGCTACAGTGACCTCAGGATACCTCTAGCCTTGAAACAGTGTTCTTGGGGTTTCTGTGGAGTGCCATCAAGGAAATCAAGGCTCCTTTCATATGTGATGTGCAACACGGAATTGCTCTGCACGCAGTGCAGGGGAATCGGGCCTCATCTCGCGGCGAGGGGGAAGTCTCATGGTTTTTCTCGAGTTGCGGCGGGAACCTGGGGTATATTCTCGAGTTACGACGGGGATGGCCCTTTCAACCACGTGTTTGTTCAGGGACGTCAGGACTCCTGCCTAGTTGCGAGGGACAACTCGGGATTCTCCTCGAGGCTTGGCAGGGCAATTGGGACGCCTCTCCAGCTGAGGCGGGAGACCAAGGGTCCCTTTCCACGTGCCACAGGAATCCTGGGACTCGTATCAAGTTTCACGAGGAGTCAGGCATCGTCTCCTTTGGAGGCACAGATCTCCGCCTACCTCTGGAGTTTTCAAAGGATGTGAGGCCTCCGGTCGCGATGAGGTGGGGAACTAGGTCTTTCTCTGTGGTCTCCACAGGGGATTCAGACATCCTTTCATCTTGGGAGATGCAAGACGAGCCTGCATTCAAGTCACTGCAGGGATATCCGGCCTTATTTCGAGTCAGGGCATCGCGGTGTCCATTCCACTTGAGGCCGCAAACTCAGGGTCCCTCTCACATACCTAGAGCTGAGAGAAGCCTCCTCTTGAGGTGCTTGTGGTAAGGTGGTATTCCTCTGGAGTCGAAGCCAGGGACTAACCTCTCATCTCGAGTTGATTTTTGGTCCAAGGACCTCTTTCGTGTTGCTACAGTAACCTCAGGATCCCTCTAGCCTTGAAACAGTGTTCTTGGAGTTTCTCTGGAGTGCCATCAAGGAAATCAAGGCTCCTTTCATGTGTGATGTGCAACACGGAATTGCTCTGCATACAGTGCAGGAGAATCGAGGCTCATCTTGCGGAAGGTGGAAGTCTTATGGTTTTCTCGAGTTGCGGCGGGACCCTGGGGTATATTCTCGAGTTATGACGGGGATAGCCCTTCCAGCCACGTGTTTGATCAGCGACGTCAGGACTCCTGCCTAGTTGCGAGGGACAACTCGGGATTCTCCTCGAGGCTTGGCAGGGCAATTGGGACGCCTCTCCAGCTGAGGCGGGAGACCAAGGGTCCCTTTCCACGTGCCACAGGAATCCTGGGACTCCTATCAAGTTTCACAAGGAGTCAGGCATCGTCTCCTTTGGAGGCACTGATCTCCGCGTACCTCTGGAGTTTTCAAAGGATGTGAGGCCTCCGGACCTGATGAGGTGGGGAACTAGGTCTTTTTCTGTGGTCTCCACAGGGGATTCAGACATCCTTTCATCTTGGGAGATGCAAGACGAGCCTGCATTTAAGTCACTGCAGGGATATCCGGCCTTATTTTGAGTCAGGGCATCGCGGTGTCCATTCCACTTGAGACCGTAAACTCAGCACATAGCTAGAGCTGAGAGAAGCCTCCTCTTGAGGTGCTTGTGGTAAGGTGGTATTCCTCTGGAGTCGAAGCCAGGGACTAACCTCTCATCTCGAGTTGATTTTTGGTCCACGGAGCTCTTTCGTGTTGCTACAGTGACCTCAGGATCCCTCTAGCCTTGAAACAGTGTTCTTGGGGTTTCTCTGGAGTGCCATCAAGGAAATCAAGGCTCCTTTCATGTGTGATGTGCAACACGGAATTGCTCTGCACACAGTGCAGGGAATCGGGCCTCATCTCGCGGCGAGGGGGAAGTCTCATGGTTTTTCTCGAGTTGCGGTGGGACCCTGGGGTATATTCTCGAGTTACGACGGGGATGGCCCTTCCAGCCACGTGTTTGTTCAGCGACGTCAGGACTCCTGCCTAGTTGCGAGGGACAACTCGGGATTCTCCTCGAGGCTTGGCAGGGCAATTGGGACGCCTCTCCAGCTGAGGCGGGAGACCAAGGGTCCCTTTCCACGTGCCACAGGAACCCTGGGACTCCTATCAAGTTTCACGAGGAGTCAGGCATCGTCTCCTTTGGAGGCACTGATCTCCGCGTACCTCTGGAGTTTTCAAAGGATGTGAGGCTTCCGGTCGCGATGACGTGGGGAACTGGGTCTTTCTTTGTGGTCTCCACAGGGGATTCAGACATCCTTTCATCTTGGGAGATGCAAGACGAGCCTGCATTCAAGTCACTGCAGGGATATCCGGCCTTATTTCAAGTCAGAGCATCACGGTGTCCATTCCACTTTAGGCCGCAAACTCAGGGTCCCTCTCACATACCTAGATCTGAGAGAAGCCTCCTCTTGAGGTGCTTGTGGTAAGGTGGTATTCCTCTGGAGTCGAAGCCAGGGACTAACCTCTCATCTCGAATTGATTTTTGGTCCACGGAGCTCTTTCGTGTTGCTACAGTGACCTCAGGATCCCTCTAGCCTTGAAACAGTGTTCTTGGGGTTTCTCTGGAGTGCCACCAAGGAAATCAAGGCTCCTTTCATGTGCGATGTGCAACACAGAATTGCTCTGCACGCAGTGCAGGGGAATCGGGCCTCATCTCGGGGCGAGGGGGAAGTCTCATGGTTTTTCTCGAGTTGCGGCGGGAACCTGGGGTATATTCTCGAGTTAGGACGGGGATGGCCCTTCCACCCACGTGTTTGTTCAGCGACGTCAGGACTCCTGCCTAGTTTCGAGGGACAACTTGGGATTCTTCTCGAGGCTTGGCAGGGCAATAGGGACGCCTCTCCAGCTGAGGCGGGAGACCAAGGGTCCCTTTCCACGTGCACAGGAATTCTGGGACTCCTATCAAGTTTCACGAGGAGTCAGGCATCGTCTCCTTTGGAGGCACTGATCTCCACGTACCTCTGGAGTTTTCAAAGGATGTGAGGACTCCGGTCGCGATGAGGTGGGGAACTAGGTCTTTCTCTGTGGTCTCCACAGGGGATTCAGACATCCTTTCGTCTTGGGAGATGCAAGACGAGCCTGTATTCCAGTCACTGCAGGGATATCCGGCCTTATTTTGAGTCAGGGCATCGCGGTGTCCATTCCACTTGAGGCCGCAAACTCAGGGTCCCTCTCACATACCTAGAGCTGAGAGAAGCCTCCTCTTGAGGTGCTTGTGGTAAGGTGGTAGTCCTCTGGAATCGAAGCCAGGGACTAACCTCTCATCCTGAGTTGATTTTTGGGCCACGGAGCTCTTTCGTGTTGCTACAGTGACCTCAGGATCCCTCTAACCTTGAAACAGTGTTCTTGGGGTTTCTCTGGAGTGCCATCAAGGAAATCAAGGCTCCTTTCATGTGTGATGTGCAACACGGAATTGCTCTGCACGCAGTGCAGGGGAATCGGGCCTCATCTCGCGGCGAGGGGGAAGTCTCATGGTTTTTCTCGAGTTGCGGCGGGAACCTGGGGTATATTCTCGAGTTACGACGGGGATGGCCCTTCCAGCCACGTGTTTGTTCAGCGATGTCACGACTCCTGCCTAGTTGCGAGGGACAACTCGGGATTCTCCTCGAGGCTTGGCAGGGCAATTGGGACGCCTCTCCAGCTGAGGCGGGAGACGAAGGGTCCCTTTCCACGTGCCACAGGAATCCTGGGACTCCTATCAAGTTTCATGAGGAGTCAGGCATCGTCTCCTTTGGAGGCACTGATCTCCGCGTACCTCTGGAGTTTTCAAAGGATGTGAGGCCTCCGGTCGCGATGAGGTGGGGAACTAGGTCTTTCTCTGTGGTCTCCACAGGGGATTCAGACATCCTTTCATCTTGGGAGATGCAAGACGAGCCTGCATTCAAGTCACTGCAGGGATATCTGGCCTGATTTCGAGTCAGGGCATCGCGGTGTCCATTCCACTTGAGGCCGTAAACTCAGGGTCCCTCTCACATACCTAGAGCAGAGAGAAGCCTCCTGTTGAGGTGCTTGTGGTAAGGTGGTATTCCTCTGGAGTCGAAGCCAGGGACTAACCTCTCATCTTGAGTTGATTTTTGGTCCACGGAGCTCTTTCGTGTTGCTACAGTGACCTCAGGATACCTCTAGCCTTGAAACAGTGTTCTTGGGGTTTCTGTGGAGTGCCATCAAGGAAATCAAGGCTCCTTTCATATGTGATGTGCAACACGGAATTGCTCTGCACGCAGTGCAGGGGAATCGGGCCTCATCTCGCGGCGAGGGGGAAGTCTCATGGTTTTTCTCGAGTTGCGGCGGGAACCTGGGGTATATTCTCGAGTTACGACGGGGATGGCCCTTTCAACCACGTGTTTGTTCAGGGACGTCAGGACTCCTGCCTAGTTGCGAGGGACAACTCGGGATTCTCCTCGAGGCTTGGCAGGGCAATTGGGACGCCTCTCCAGCTGAGGCGGGAGACCAAGGGTCCCTTTCCACGTGCCACAGGAATCCTGGGACTCCTATCAAGTTTCACGAGGAGTCAGGCATCGTCTCCTTTGGAGGCACAGATCTCCGCCTACCTCTGGAGTTTTCAAAGGATGTGAGGCCTCCGGTCGCGATGAGGTGGGGAACTAGGTCTTTCTCTGTGGTCTCCACAGGGGATTCAGACATCCTTTCATCTTGGGAGATGCAAGACGAGCCTGCATTCAAGTCACTGCAGGGATATCCGGCCTTATTTCGAGTCAGGGCATCGCAGTGTCCATTCCACTTGAGGCCGCAAACTCAGGGTCCCTCTCACATACCTAGAGCTGAGAGAAGCCTCCTCTTGAGGTGCTTGTGGTAAGGTGGTATTCCTCTGGAGTCGAAGCCAGGGACTAACCTCTCATCTCGAGTTGATTTTTGGTCCAAGGACCTCTTTCGTGTTGCTACAGTAACCTCAGGATCCCTCTAGCCTTGAAACAGTGTTCTTGGAGTTTCTCTGGAGTGCCATCAAGGAAATCAAGGCTCCTTTCATGTGTGATGTGCAACACGGAATTGCTCTGCATACAGTGCAGGAGAATCGAGGCTCATCTTGCGGAAGGTGGAAGTCTTATGGTTTTCTCGAGTTGCGGCGGGACCCTGGGGTATATTCTCGAGTTATGACGGGGATAGCCCTTCCAGCCACGTGTTTGATCAGCGACGTCAGGACTCCTGCCTAGTTGCGAGGGACAACTCGGGATTCTCCTCGAGGCTTGGCAGGGCAATTGGGACGCCTCTCCAGCTGAGGCGGGAGACCAAGGGTCCCTTTCCACGTGCCACAGGAATCCTGGGACTCCTATCAAGTTTCACAAGGAGTCAGGCATCGTCTCCTTTGGAGGCACTGATCTCCGCGTACCTCTGGAGTTTTCAAAGGATGTGAGGCCTCCGGACCTGATGAGGTGGGGAACTAGGTCTTTTTCTGTGGTCTCCACAGGGGATTCAGACATCCTTTCATCTTGGGAGATGCAAGACGAGCCTGCATTTAAGTCACTGCAGGGATATCCGGCCTTATTTTGAGTCAGGGCATCGCGGTGTCCATTCCACTTGAGACCGTAAACTCAGCACATAGCTAGAGCTGAGAGAAGCCTCCTCTTGAGGTGCTTGTGGTAAGGTGGTATTCCTCTGGAGTCGAAGCCAGGGACTAACCTCTCATCTCGAGTTGATTTTTGGTCCACGGAGCTCTTTCGTGTTGCTACAGTGACCTCAGGATCCCTCTAGCCTTGAAACAGTGTTCTTGGGGTTTCTCTGGAGTGCCATCAAGGAAATCAAGGCTCCTTTCATGTGTGATGTGCAACACGGAATTGCTCTGCACACAGTGCAGGGAATCGGGCCTCATCTCGCGGCGAGGGGGAAGTCTCATGGTTTTTCTCGAGTTGCGGTGGGACCCTGGGGTATATTCTCGAGTTACGACGGGGATGGCCCTTCCAGCCACGTGTTTGTTCAGCGACGTCAGGACTCCTGCCTAGTTGCGAGGGACAACTCGGGATTCTCCTCGAGGCTTGGCAGGGCAATTGGGACGCCTCTCCAGCTGAGGCGGGAGACCAAGGGTCCCTTTCCACGTGCCACAGGAACCCTGGGACTCCTATCAAGTTTCACGAGGAGTCAGGCATCGTCTCCTTTGGAGGCACTGATCTCCGCGTACCTCTGGAGTTTTCAAAGGATGTGAGGCTTCCGGTCGCGATGACGTGGGGAACTGGGTCTTTCTTTGTGGTCTCCACAGGGGATTCAGACATCCTTTCATCTTGGGAGATGCAAGACGAGCCTGCATTCAAGTCACTGCAGGGATATCCGGCCTTATTTCAAGTCAGAGCATCACGGTGTCCATTCCACTTTAGGCCGCAAACTCAGGGTCCCTCTCACATACCTAGATCTGAGAGAAGCCTCCTCTTGAGGTGCTTGTGGTAAGGTGGTATTCCTCTGGAGTCGAAGCCAGGGACTAACCTCTCATCTCGAATTGATTTTTGGTCCACGGAGCTCTTTCGTGTTGCTACAGTGACCTCAGGATCCCTCTAGCCTTGAAACAGTGTTCTTGGGGTTTCTCTGGAGTGCCACCAAGGAAATCAAGGCTCCTTTCATGTGCGATGTGCAACACAGAATTGCTCTGCACGCAGTGCAGGGGAATCGGGCCTCATCTCGGGGCGAGGGGGAAGTCTCATGGTTTTTCTCGAGTTGCGGCGGGAACCTGGGGTATATTCTCGAGTTAGGACGGGGATGGCCCTTCCACCCACGTGTTTGTTCAGCGACGTCAGGACTCCTGCCTAGTTTCGAGGGACAACTTGGGATTCTTCTCGAGGCTTGGCAGGGCAATAGGGACGCCTCTCCAGCTGAGGCGGGAGACCAAGGGTCCCTTTCCACGTGCACAGGAATTCTGGGACTCCTATCAAGTTTCACGAGGAGTCAGGCATCGTCTCCTTTGGAGGCACTGATCTCCACGTACCTCTGGAGTTTTCAAAGGATGTGAGGACTCCGGTCGCGATGAGGTGGGGAACTAGGTCTTTCTCTGTGGTCTCCACAGGGGATTCAGACATCCTTTCGTCTTGGGAGATGCAAGACGAGCCTGTATTCCAGTCACTGCAGGGATATCCGGCCTTATTTTGAGTCAGGGCATCGCGGTGTCCATTCCACTTGAGGCCGCAAACTCAGGGTCCCTCTCACATACCTAGAGCTGAGAGAAGCCTCCTCTTGAGGTGCTTGTGGTAAGGTGGTAGTCCTCTGGAATCGAAGCCAGGGACTAACCTCTCATCCTGAGTTGATTTTTGGGCCACGGAGCTCTTTCGTGTTGCTACAGTGACCTCAGGATCCCTCTAACCTTGAAACAGTGTTCTTGGGGTTTCTCTGGAGTGCCATCAAGGAAATCAAGGCTCCTTTCATGTGTGATGTGCAACACGGAATTGCTCTGCACGCAGTGCAGGGGAATCGGGCCTCATCTCGCGGCGAGGGGGAAGTCTCATGGTTTTTCTCGAGTTGCGGCGGGAACCTGCGGTATATTCTCGAGTTACGACGGGGATGGCCCTTCCACCCACGTGTTTGTTCAGCGACGGCAGGACTCCTGCCTAGTTGCGAGGGACAACTCGGGATTCTCCTCGAGGCTTGGCAGGGCAATTGGGACGCCTCTCCAGCTGAGGCGGGAGACCAAGGTTCCCTTTCCACGTGCCACAGGAATTCTGGGACTCCTATCAAGTTTCACGAGGAGTCAGGCATCGTCTCCTTTGGAGGCACTGATCTCCGCGTACCTCTGGGGTTTTCAAAGGATGTGAGGCCTCCGGTCGCGATGAGGTGGGGAACTAGGTCTTTTTCTGTGGTCTCCACAGGGGATTCAGACATCCTTTCATCTTGGGAGATGCAAGACGAGCCTGCATTCAAGTCACTGCAGGGATATCCGGCCTTATTTCGCGTCAGGGCATCGCGGTGTCCATTCCACTTGAGGCCGCAAACTCAGGGTCCCTCTCACATACCTAGAGCTGAGAGAAGCCTCCTCTTGACGTGCTTGTGTTAAGGTGGTATTCCTCTGGAGTCGAAGCCAGGGACTAACCTCTCATCTCGAGTTGATTTTTGGTCCACGGAGCTCTTTCGTGTTGCTACAGTGACCTCAGGATCCCTCTAGCCTTGAAACAGTGTTCTTGGGGTTTCTCTGGAGTGCCATCAAGGAAATGAAGGCTCCTTTCATGTGTGATGTGCAACACGGAATTGCTCTGCATGCAGTGCAGGAGAATCGGGCCTCATCTCGCGGCGAGGGGGAAGTCTCATGGTTTTTCTCGAGTTGCGTCCGGAACCTGGGGTATATTCTCGAGTTACGACAGGGATGGCCCTTCCACACACGTGTTTGTTCAGCGACGGAAAGACTCCTGCCTAGTTGCGAGGGACAACTCGGGATTCTCCTCGAGGCTTGGCAGGGCAATTGGGACGCCTCTCCAGCTGAGGCGGGAGACGAAGGGTCCCTTTCCACGTGCCACAGGAATCCTGGGACTCCTATCAAGTTTCACGAGGAGTCAGGCATCGTCTCCTTTGGAGGCACTGATCTCCGCGTACCTATGGAGTTTTCAAAGGATGTGAGGCCTACGGTCGCCATGAGGTGGGGAACTACGTCTTTCTCTGTGGTCTCCACAGGGGATTCAGACAACCTTTCATCTTGGGAGATGCAAGACGAGCCTGCATTCAAGTCACTGCAGGGATATCCGGCCTTATCTCGCGTCAGGGCATCGCAGTGTCCATTCCACTTGAGGCCGCAAAATCAGGGTCCCTCTCACATACCTAGAGCTGAGAGAAGGCTCCTCTTGAGGTGCTTGTGGTAAGGTGGTATTCCTCTGGAGTCGAAGTTAGGGACTAACCTCTCATCTCGAGTTGATTTTTGGTCCACGGAGCTCTTTCGTGTTGCTACAGTGACCTCAGGATCCCTCTAGCCTTGAAACAGTGTTCTTGGGGTTTCTCTGGAGTGCCATCAAGGAAATCAAGGCTCCTTTCATGTGTGATGTGCAACACGGAATTGCTCTGCACGCAGTGCAGGGCAATCAGGCCTCATCTCGCGGCGAGGGGGAACTCTCATGGTTTTTCCCAAGTTGCGGCGGGAACCTGGGGTATATTCTCGAGTTACGACAGGGATGGCCCTTCCAGCCACGTGTTTGTTCAGCGACGTCAGGACTCCTGCCTAGTTGCGAGGGACAACTCGGGATTCTCCTCGAGGCTTGGCAGGGCAATTGGGACGCCTCTCCAGCTGAGGCGGGAGACCAAGGGTCCCTTTCCACGTGCCACAGGAATCCTGGGACTCGTATCAAGTTTCTCGAGGAGTCAGGCATCGTCTCCTTTGGAGGCACTGATCTCCGCCTACCTCTGGAGTTTTCAAAGGATGTGAGGCCTCCGGTCGCGATGAGGTGGGGAACTAGGTCTTTCTCTGTGGTCTCCACAGGGGATTCAGACATCCTTTCATCTTGGGAGATGCAAGACGAGCCTGCATTCAAGTCACTGCAGGGATATCCGGCCTTATTTCAAGTCAGGGCATCGCGGTGTCCATTCCACTTGAGGCCGCAAAATCAGGGTCCCTCTCACATACCTAGAGCTGAGAGAAGCCTCCTCTTGAGGTGCTTGTGGTAAGGTGGTATTCCTCTGGAGTCGAAGCCAGGGACTAACCTCTCATCTCGAGTTGATTTTTGGTCCACGGAGCTCTTTCGTGTTGCTACAGTGACCTCAGGATCCCTCTAGCCTTGAAACAGTGTTCTTGGGGTTTCTCTGGAGTGCCGTCAAGGAAATCAATGCTCCTTTCATGTGTGATGTGCAACACGGAATTCCTCTGCACGCAGTGCAGGGGAATCGGGCCTCATCTCGCGGCGAGGGGGAAGTCTCAGATTTTTTCTCGAGTTGCGGCGGGAACCTGGGGTATATTCTCGAGTTACGACGGGGATGGCCCTTCCAGCCACGTGTTTGTTCAGCGACGTCAGGACTCCTGCCTAGTTGCGAGGGACAACTCGGGATTCTCCTCGAGGCTTGGCAGGGCAATTGGGACGCCTCTCCAGCTGAGGCGGGAGACGAAGCGTCCCTTTCCACGTGCCACAGGAATCCTGGGACTCCTATCAAGTTTCATGAGGAGTCAGGCATCGTCTCCTTTGGAGGCACTGATCTCCGCGTACCTCTGGAGTTTTCAAAGGATGTGAGGCCTCCGGTCGCGATAAGGTGGGGAACTAGGTCTTTTTCTGTGGTCTCCACAGGGGATTCAGACATCCTTTCATCTTGGGAGATGCAAGACGAGCCTGCATTCAAGTCACTGCAGGGATATCTGGCCTGATTTCGAGTCAGGGTATCGCGGTGTCCATTCCACTTGAGGCCGTAAACTCAGGGTCCCTCTCACATACCTAGAGCTGAGAGAAGCCTCCTCTTGAGGTGCTTGTGGTAAGGTGGTATTCCTCTGGAGTCGAAGCCAGGGACTAACCTCTCATCTCGAGTTGATTTTTGGTCCACGGAGCTCTTTCGTGTTGCTACAGTGATCTCAGGATCCCTCTAGCCTTAAAACAGTGTTCTTGTGGTTTCTCTGGAGTGCCACCAAGGAAATCAAGGCTCCTTTCATGTGTGATGTGCAGCACGGAATTGCTCTGCACGCAGTGCAGGGCAATCGGGCCTCATATCGCGGCCAGGGGGAAGTCTCATGGTTTTTCTCGAGTTGCGGCGGGAACCTGGGGTATATTCTCGAGTTAGGACGGGGATCGCCCTTCCACCCTCGTGTTTGTTCAGCGACGTCAGGACTCCTGCCTAGTTGCGAGGGACAACTTGGGATTCCACTCGAGGCTTGGCAGGGCAATTGGGACGCCTCTCCAGCTGAGGCTGGAGACCAAGTGTCCTTTTCCACGTGCACAGGAATTCTGGGACTCCTATCAAGTTTCACGAGGAGTCAGGCATCGTCTCCTTTGGAGGCACTGATCTCCGCGTACCTCTGGAGTTTTCAAACGATGTGAGGCCTCCGGTCGGGATGAGGTGGGGAACTAGATCTTTCTCTGAGGTCTCCACAGGGGATTCAGACATCCTTTCGTCTTGGGAGATGCAAGACGAGCCTGCATTCAAGTCACTGCAGGGATATCCGGCCTTATTTCGAGTCAGGGCATCGCGGTGTCCATTCCACTTGAGGCCGCAAACTCAGGGTCCCTCTCACATACCTAGAGCTGAGAGAAGCCTCCTCTTGAGGTGCTTGTGGTAAGGTGGTATTCCTCTGGAGTCGAAGCCAGGGACTAACCTCTCATCTCGAGTTGATTTTTGGTCCACGGAGCTCTTTCGTGTTGCTACAGTGACCTCAGGATCCCTCTAGCCTTGAAACAGTGTTCTTGGGGTTTCTCTGGAGTGCCATCAAGGAAATCAAGGCTCCTTTCATGTGTGATGTGCAACACGGAATTGCTCTGCACTGCGTGCAGAGCAATCAGGCCTCATCTCGCGGCGAGGGGGAAGTCTCATGGTTTTTCTCGAGTTGCGGCGGGAATCTGGGGTATATTCTCGAGTTACGACAGGGATGGCCCTTCCAGCCACGTGTTTGTTCAGCGACGGCAGGACTCCTGCCTAGTTGCGAGGGACAACTCGGGATTCTCCTCGAGGCTTGGCAGGGCAATTGGGACGCCTCTCCAGCTGAGGCGGGAGACCAAGGGTCCCTTTCCACGTGCCACAGGAATCCTGGACTCGTATCAAGTTTCACGAGGAGTCAGGCATCGTCTCCTTTGGAGGCACTGATCTCCGCGTACCTCTGGAGTTTTCAAAGGATGTGAGGCCTCCGGTCGCGATGAGGTGGGGAACTAGGTCTTTCTCTGTGGTCTCCACAGGGGATTCAGACATCCTTTCATCTTGGGAGATGCAAGACGAGCCTGCATTCAAGTCACTGCAGGGATATCCGGCCTTATTACGAGTCAGGGCATCGCGGTGTCCATTCCACTTGAGGCCGCAAAATCAGGGTTCCTCTCACATACCTAGAGCTGAGAGAAGCCTCCTCTTGAGGTGCTTGTGGTAAGGTGGTATTCCTCTGGAGTCGAAGCCAGGGACTAACCTCTCATCTCGAGTTGATTTTTGGTCCACGGAGCTCTTTCGTGTTGCTACAGTGACCTCAGGATCCCTCTAGCCTTGAAACAGTGTTCTTGGGGTTTCTCTGGAGTGCCGTCAAGGAAATCAAGGCTCCTTTCATGTGTGATGTGCAACACGGAATTGCTCTGCACGCAGTGCAGGGGAATCGGGCCTCATCTCCCGGCGAGGGGGAAGTCTCAGATTTTTTCTCGAGTTGCGGCGGGAACCTGGGGTATATTCTCGAGTTACGACGGGGATGGCCCTTCCACCCACGTGTTTGTTCAGCGACGGCAGGACTCCTGCCTCGTTTCGAGGGATAACTCGGGATTCTCCTCGAGGCTTGGCAGGGCAATTGGGACGCCTCTCCAGCTGAGGCGGGAGACCAAGGGTCCCTTTCCACGTGCCACAGGAATCCTGGGACTCGTATCAAGTTTCACGAGGAGTCAGGCATCGTCTCCTTTGGAGGCACTGATCTCCGCCTACCTCTGGAGTTTTCAAAGGATGTGAGGCCTCCGGTCGCGATGAGGTGGGGAACTAGGTCTTTCTCTGTGGTCTCCACAGGGGATTCAGACATCCTTTCATCTTGGGAGATGCAAGACGAGCCTGCATTCAAGTCACTGCAGGGATATCCGGCCTTATTTCGAGTCAGGGCATCGCGGTGTCCATTCCACTTGAGGCCGCAAACTCAGGGTCCCTCTCACATACCTAGAACTGAGAGAAGCCTCCTCTTGAGGTGCTTGTGGTAAGGTGGTATTCCTCTGGAGTCGAAGCCAGGGACTAACCTCTCATCTCGAGTTGATTTTTGGTCCACGGAGCTCTTTCGTGTTGCTACAGTGACCTCAGGATCCCTCTAGACTTGAAACAGTGTTCTTGGGGTTTCTCTGGAGTGCCGTCCAGGAAATCAATGCTCCTTTCATGTGTGATGTGCAACACGGAATTCCTCTGCACGCAGTGCAGGGGAATCGGGCCTCATCTCGCGGCGAGGGGGAAGTCTCAGATTTTTTCTCGAGTTGCGGCGGGAACCTGGGGTATATTCTCGAGTTACGACGGGGATGGCCCTTCCAGCCACGTGTTTGTTCAGCGACGGCAGGACTCCTGCCTCGTTTCGAGGGATAACTCGGGATTCTCCTCGAGGCTTGGCAGGGTAATTGGGACGCCTCTCCAGCTGAGGCGGGAGACCAAGGGTCCATTTCCACGTGCCACAGGAATCCTGGGACTCCTATCAAGTTTCACGAGGAGTCAGGCATCGTCTCCTTTGGAGGCACTGATCTCCGCGTACCTCTGGAGTTTTCAAAGGATGTGAGGCTTCCGGTCGCGATGAGGTGGGGAACTAGGTCTTTCTCTGTGGTCTCCACAGGGGATTCAGACATCCTTTCATCTTGGGAGATGCAAGACGAGCCTGCATTCAAGTCACTGCAGGGATATCCAGCCTTATTTCGAGTCAGGGCATCGCGGTGTCCATTCCACTTGAGGCCGCAAAATCAGGGTCCCTCTCACATACCTAGAGCTGAGAGAAGCCTCCTCTTGAGGTGCTTGTGGTAAGGTGGTATTCCTCTGGAGTCGAAGCCAGGGACTAACCTCTCATCTCGAGTTGATTTTTGGTCCACGGAGCTCTTTTGCGTTGCTACAGTGACCTCAGGATCCCTCTAGCCTTGAAACAGTGTTCTTGTGGTTTCTCTGGAGTGCCATCAAGGAAATCAAGGCTCCTTTCATGTGTGATGTGCAACACGGAATTGGTCTGCACTCAGTGCAGGGCAATCAGGCCTCATCTCGCGGCGAGGGGGAAGTCTCATGGTTTTTCTCGAGTTGCGGCGGGAACCTGGGGTATATTCTCGAGTTACGACAGGGATGGCCCTTCCAGCCACGTGTTTGTTCAGCGACGGCAGGACTCCTGCCTAGTTGCGAGGGACAACTCGGGATTCTCCTCGAGGCTTGGCAGGGCAATTGGGACGCCTCTCCAGCTGAGGCGGGAGACCAAGGGTCCCTTTCCACGTGCCACAGGAATCCTGGGACTCGTATCAAGTTTCACGAGGAGTCAGGCATCGTCTCCTTTGGAGGCACTGATCTCCGCCTACCTCTGGAGTTTTCAAAGGATGTGAGGCCTCCGGTCGCGATGAGGTGGGGAACTAGGTCTTTCTCTGTGGTCTCCACAGGGGATTCAGACATCCTTTCATCTTGGGAGATGCAAGACGAGCCTGCATTCAAGTCACTGCAGGGATATCCGGCCTTATTTCGAGTCAGGGCATCGCGGTGTCCATTCCACTTGAGGCCGCAAACTCAGGGTCCCTCTCACATACCTAGAGCTGAGAGAAGCCTCCTCTTGAGGTGCTTGTGGTAAGGTGGTATTCCTCTGGAGTCGAAGCCAGGGACTAACCTCTCATCTCGAGTTGATTTTTGGTCCACGGAGCTCTTTCGTGTTGCTACAGTGACCTCAGGATCCCTCTAGCCTTGAAACAGTGTTCTTGGGGTTTCTCTGGAGTGCCATTAAGGAAATCAAGGCTCCTTTCATGTGTGATGTGCAACACGGAATTGCTCTGCACGCAGTGCAGGGGAATCGGGCCTCATCTCGCGGCGAGGGGGAAGTCTCATGGTTTTTCTCGAGTTGCGGCGGGAACCTGGGGTATATTCTCGAGTTACGACAGGGATGGCCCTTCCACACACGTGATTGTTCAGCGACGTCAGGACTCCTGCCTAGTTGCGAGGGACAACTCGGGATTCTCCTCGAGGCTTGGCAGGGCAATTGGGACGCCTCTCCAGCTGAGGCGGGAGACCAAGGGTCCCTTTCCACGTGCCACAGGAATCCTGGGACTCGTATCAAGTTTCACGAGGAGTCAGGCATCGTCTCCTTTGGAGGCACTGATCTCCGCCTACCTCTGGAGTTTTCAAAGGATGTGAGGCCTCCGGTCGCGATGAGGTGGGGAACTAGGTCTTTCTCTGTGGTCTCCACAGGGGATTCAGACATCCTTTCATCTTGGGAGATGCAAGACGAGCCTGCATTCAAGTCACTGCAGGGATATCCGGCCTTATTTCGAGTCAGGGCATCGCGGTGTCCATTCCACTTGAGGCCGCAAACTCAGGGTCCCTCTCACATACCTAGAACTGAGAGAAGCCTCCTCTTGAGGTGCTTGTGGTAAGGTGGTATTCCTCTGGAGTCGAAGCCAGGGACTAACCTCTCATCTCGAGTTGATTTTTGGTCCACGGAGCTCTTTCGTGTTGCTACAGTGACCTCAGGATCCCTCTAGCCTTGAAACAGTGTTCTTGGGGTTTCTCTGGAGTGCCATCAAGGAAATCAATGCTCCTTTCATGTGTGATGTGCAACACGGAATTGCTCTGCACGCAGTGCAGGGGAATCGGGCCTCATCTCGCGGCGAGGGGGAAGTCTCAGATTTTTTCTCGAGTTGCGGCGGGAACCTGGGGTATATTCTCGAGTTACGACGGGGATGGCCCTTCCAGCCACGTGTTTGTTCAGCGATGGCAGGACTCCTGCCTCGTTTCGAGGGATAACTCGGGATTCTCCTCGAGGCTTGGCAGGGTAATTGGGACGCCTCTCCAGCTGAGGCGGGAGACCAAGGGTCCATTTCCACGTGCCACAGGAATCCTGGGACTCCTATCAAGTTTCACGAGGAGTCAGGCATCGTCTCCTTTGGAGGCACTGATCTCCGCGTTCCTCTGGAGTTTTCAAAGGATGTGAGGCCTCCGGTCGCGATAATGTGGGGAACTAGGTCTTTCTCTGTGGTCTCCACAGGGGATTCAGACATCCTTTCATCTTGGGAGATGCAAGAGGAGCCTGCATTCAAGTCACTGCAGGGATATCTGGCCTTATTTCGAGTCAGGGCATCGCGGTGTCCATTCCACTTGAGGCCGTAAACTCAGGGTCCCTCTCACATACCTAGAGCAGAGAGAAGCCTCCTCTTGAGGTGCTTGTGGTAAGGTGGTATTCCTCTGGAGTCGAAGCCAGGGACTAAACTCTCATCTCGAGTTGATTTTTGGTCCACGGAGCTCTTTCGTGTTGCTACAGTGATCTCAGGATCCCTCTAGCCTTGAAACAGTGTTCTTGTGGTTTCTCTGGAGTGCCACCAAGGAAATCAAGGCTCCTTTCATGTGTGATGTGCAACACGGAATTGCTCTGCACGCAGTGCAGGGGAATCGGGCCTCATATCTCGGCCAGGGGGAAGTCTCATGGTTTTTCTCGAGTTGCGGCGGGAACCTGGGGTATATTCTCGAGTTAGGACGGGGATGGCCCTTCCACCCACGTGTTTGTTCAGCGACGTCAGGACTCCTGCCTAGTTACGAGGGACAACTTGGGATTCCCCTCGAGGCTTGGCAGGGCAATTGGGACGCCTCTCCAGCTGAGGCGGGAGACCAAGTGTCCTTTTCCACGTGCAAAGGAATTCTGGGACTCCTATCAAGTTTCACGAGGAGTCAGGCATCGTCTCCTTTGGAGGCACTGATCTCCGCGTACCTCTGGAATTTTCAAACGATGTGAGGCCTCCGGTCGCGATGAGGTGGGGAACTAGATCTTTCTCTGAAGTCTCCACAGGGGATTCAGACATCCTTTCGTCTTGGGAGATGCAAGACGAGCCTGCATTCAAGTCACTGCAGGGATATCCGGCCTTATTTCGAGTCAGGGCATCGCGGTGTCCATTCCACTTGAGGCCGCAAACTCAGGGTCCCTCTCACATACCTAGAGCTGAGAGAAGCCTCCTCTTGAGGTGCTTGTGGTAAGGTGGTATTCCTCTGGAGTCGAAGCCAGGGACTAACCTCTCATCTCGAGTTGATTTTTGGTCCACGGAGCTCTTTCGTGTTGCTACAGTGACCTCAGGATCCCTCTAGCCTTGAAACAGTGTTCTTGGGGTTTCTCTGGAGTGCCATTAAGGAAATCAAGGCTCCTTTCATGTGTGATGTGCAAGACGGAATTGCTCTGCACGCAGTGCAGGGGAATCGGGCCTCATCTCGCGGCGAGGGGGAAGTCTCATGGTTTTACTCGAGTTGCGGCGGGAACCTGGGGTATATTCTCGAGTTACGACAGGGATGGCCCTTCCAGCCACGTGTTTATTCAGCGACGTCAGGACTCCTGCCTAGTTGCGAGGGACAACTCGGGATTCTCCTCGAGGCTTGGCAGGGCAATTGGGACGCCTCTCCAGCTGAGGCGGGAGACCAAGGGTCCCTTTCCACGTGCCACAGGAATCCTGGGACTCGTATCAAGTTTCACGAGGAGTCAGGCATCGTCTCCTTTGGAGGCACTGATCTCCGCCTACCTCTGGAGTTTTCAAAGGATGTGAGGCCTCCGGTCGCGATGAGGTGGGGAACTAGGTCTTTCTCTGTGGTCTCCACAGGGGATTCAGACATCCTTTCATCTTGGGAGATGCAAGACGAGCCTGCATTCAAGTCACAGCATGGATATCCGGCCTTATTTCGAGTCAGGGCATCGCGGTGTCCATTCCACTTGAGGCCGCAAACTCAGGGTCCCTCTCACATACCTAGAGCTGAGAGAAGCCTCCTCTTGAGGTGCTTGTGGTAAGGTGGTATTCCTCTGGAGTCGAAGCCAGGGACTAACCTCTCATCTCGAGTTGATTTTTGGTCCGCGGAGCTCTTTCGTGTTGCTACAGTGACCTCAGGATCCCTCTAGCCTTGAAACAGTGTTCTTGGCGTTTCTCTGGAGTGCCATCAAGGAAATCAAGGCTCCTTTCATGTGTGATGTGCAACACGGAATTGCTCTGCACTCAGTGCAGGGCAATCAGGCCTCATCTCGCGGCGAGGGGGAAGTCTCATGGTTTTTCTCGAGTTGCGGCGGGAATCTGGGGTATATTCTCGAGTTACGACAGGGATGGCCCTTCCAGCCACGTGTTTGTTCAGCGACGGCAGGACTCCTGCCTAGTTGCGAGGGACAACTCGGGATTCTCCTCGAGGCTTGGCAGGGCAATTGGGACGCCTCTCCAGCTGAGGCGGGAGACCAAGGGTCCCTTTCCACGTGCCACAGGAATCCTGGACTCGTATCAAGTTTCACGAGGAGTCAGGCATCGTCTCCTTTGGAGGCACTGATCTCCGCGTACCTCTGGAGTTTTCAAAGGATGTGAGGCCTCCGGTCGCGATGAGGTGGGGAACTAGGTCTTTCTCTGTGGTCTCCACAGGGGATTCAGACATCCTTTCATCTTGGGAGATGCAAGACGAGCCTGCATTCAAGTCACTGCAGGGATATCCGGCCTTATTACGAGTCAGGGCATCGCGGTGTCCATTCCACTTGAGGCCGCAAAATCAGGGTTCCTCTCACATACCTAGAGCTGAGAGAAGCCTCCTCTTGAGGTGCTTGTGGTAAGGTGGTATTCCTCTGGAGTCGAAGCCAGGGACTAACCTCTCATCTCGAGTTGATTTTTGGTCCACGGAGCTCTTTCGTGTTGCTACAGTGACCTCAGGATCCCTCTAGCCTTGAAACAGTGTTCTTGGGGTTTCTCTGGAGTGCCGTCAAGGAAATCAAGGCTCCTTTCATGTGTGATGTGCAACACGGAATTGCTCTGCACGCAGTGCAGGGGAATCGGGCCTCATCTCCCGGCGAGGGGGAAGTCTCAGATTTTTTCTCGAGTTGCGGCGGGAACCTGGGGTATATTCTCGAGTTACGACGGGGATGGCCCTTCCACCCACGTGTTTGTTCAGCGACGGCAGGACTCCTGCCTCGTTTCGAGGGATAACTCGGGATTCTCCTCGAGGCTTGGCAGGGCAATTGGGACGCCTCTCCAGCTGAGGCGGGAGACCAAGGGTCCCTTTCCACGTGCCACAGGAATCCTGGGACTCGTATCAAGTTTCTCGAGGAGTCAGGCATCGTCTCCTTTGGAGGCACTGATCTCCGCCTACCTCTGGAGTTTTCAAAGGATGTGAGGCCTCCGGTCGCGATGAGGTGGGGAACTAGGTCTTTCTCTGTGGTCTCCACAGGGGATTCAGACATCCTTTCATCTTGGGAGATGCAAGACGAGCCTGCATTCAAGTCACTGCAGGGATATCCGGCCTTATTTCGAGTCAGGGCATCGCGGTGTCCATTCCACTTGAGGCCGCAAACTCAGGGTCCCTCTCACATACCTAGAGCTGAGAGAAGCCTCCTCTTGAGGTGCTTGTGGTAAGGTGGTATTCCTCTGGAGTCGAAGCCAGGGACTAACCTCTCATCTCGAGTTGATTTTTGGTCCACGGAGCTCTTTCGTGTTGCTACAGTGACCTCAGGATCCCTCTAGCCTTGAAACAGTGTTCTTGGGGTTTCTCTGGAGTGCCATCAAGGAAATGAAGGCTCCTTTCATGTGTGATGTGCAACACGGAATTGCTCTGCACTCAGTGCAGGGCAATCAGGCCTCATCTCGCGGCGAGGGGGAAGTCTCATGGTTTTTCTCGAGTTGCGGCTGGAATCTGGGGTATATTCTCGAGTTACGACAGGGATGGCCCTTCCAGCCACGTGTTTGTTCAGCGACGTCAGGACTCCTGCCTAGTTGCGAGGGACAACTCGGGATTCTCCTCGAGGCTTGGCAGGGCAATTGGGACGCCTCTCCAGCTGAGGCGGGAGACCAAGGGTCCCTTTCCACGTGCCACAGGAATCCTGGGACTCGTATCAAGTTTCACGAGGAGTCAGGCATCGTCTCCTTTGGAGGCACTGATCTCCGCCTACCTCTGGAGTTTTCAAAGGATGTGAGGCCTCCGGTCGCGATGAGGTGGGGAACTAGGTCTTTCTCTGTGGTCTCCACAGGGGATTCAGACATCCTTTCATCTTGGGAGATGCAAGACGAGCCTGCATTCAAGTCACTGCAGGGATATCCGGCCTTATTTCAAGTCAGGGCATCGCGGTGTCCATTCCACTTGAGGCCGCAAAATCAGGGTCCCTCTCACATACCTAGAGCTGAGAGAAGCCTCCTCTTGAGGTGCTTGTGGTAAGGTGGTATTCCTCTGGAGTCGAAGCCAGGCACTAACCTCTCATCTCGAGTTGATTTTTGGTCCACGGAGCTCTTTCGTGTTGCTACAGTGACCTCAGGATCCCTCTAGCCTTGAAACAGTGTTCTTGGGGTTTCTCTGGAGTGCCATTAAGGAAATCAAGGCTCCTTTCATGTGTGATGTGCAACACGGAATTGCTCTGCACGCAGTGCAGGGGAATCGGGCCTCATCTCGCGGCGAGGGGGAAGTCTCATGGTTTTTCTCGAGTTGCGGCGGGAACCTGGGGTATATTCTCGAGTTACGACAGGGATGGCCCTTCCACACACGTGTTTGTTCAGCGACGTCAGGACTCCTGCCTAGTTGCGAGGGACAACTCGGGATTCTCCTCGAGGCTTGGCAGGGCAATTGGGACGCCTCTCCAGCTGAGGCGGGAGACCAAGGGTCCCTTTCCACGTGCCACAGGAATCCTGGGACTCGTATCAAGTTTCACGAGGAGTCAGGCATCGTCTCCTTTGGAGGCACTGATCTCCGCCTACCTCTGGAGTTTTCAAAGGATGTGAGGCCTCCGGTCGCGATGAGGTGGGGAACTAGGTCTTTCTCTGTGGTCTCCACAGGGGATTCAGACATCCTTTCATCTTGGGAGATGCAAGACGAGCCTGCATTCAAGTCACTGCAGGGATATCCGGCCTTATTTCGAGTCAGGGCATCGCGGTGTCCATTCCACTTGAGGCCGCAAACTCAGGGTCCCTCTCACATACCTAGAACTGAGAGAAGCCTCCTCTTGAGGTGCTTGTGGTAAGGTGGTATTTCTCTGGAGTCGAAGCCAGGGACTAACCTCTCATCTCGAGTTGATTTTTGGTCCACGGAGCTCTTTCGTGTTGCTACAGTGACCTCAGGATCCCTCTAGACTTGAAACAGTGTTCTTGGGGTTTCTCTGGAGTGCCGTCAAGGAAATCAAGGCTCCTTTCATGTGTGATGTGCAACACGGAATTGCTCTGCACGCAGTGCAGGGGAATCGGGCCTCATCTCGCGGCGAGGGGGAAGTCTCAGATTTTTTCTCGAGTTGCGGCGGGAACCTGGGGTATATTCTCGAGTTACGACGGGGATGGCCCTTCCACACACGTGTTTGTTCAGCGACGGCAGGACTCCTGCCTCGTTTCGAGGGATAACTCGGGATTCTCCTCGAGGCTTGGCAGGGTAATTGGGACGCCTCTCCAGCTGAGGCGGGAGACCAAGGGTCCATTTCCACGTGCCACAGGAATCCTGGGACTCCTATCAAGTTTCACGAGGAGTCAGGCATCGTCTCCTTTGGAGGCACTGATCTCCGCGTACCTCTGGAGTTTTCAAAGGATGTGAGGCCTCCGGTCGCCATAAGGTGGGGAACTAGGTCTTTCTCTGTGGTCTCCACAGGGGATTCAGACATCCTTTCATCTTGGGAGATGCAAGACGAGCCTGCATTCAAGTCTCTCCAGGGATATCTGGCCTTATTTCGAGTCAGGGCATCGCGGTGTCCATTCCACTTGAGGCCGTAAACTCAGGGTCCCTCTCACATACCTAGAGCAGAGAGAAGCCTCCTCTTGAGGTGCTTGTGGTAAGGTGGTATTCCTCTGGAGTCGAAGCCAGGGACTAACCTCTCATCTCGAGTTGATTTTTGGTCCACGGAGCTCTTTCGTGTTGCTACAGTGATCTCAGGATCCCTCTAGCCTTGAAACAGTGTTCTTGTGGTTTCTCTGGAGTGCCACCAAGGAAATCAAGGCTCCTTTCATGTGTGATGTGCAACACGGAATTGCTCTGCACGCAGTGCAGGGGAATCGGGCCTCATATCGCGGCCAGGGGGAAGTCTCATGGTTTTTCTCGAGTTGCGGCGGGAACCTGGGGTATATTCTCGAGTTAGGACGGGGATGGCCCTTCCACCCACGTGTTTGTTCAGCGACGTCAGGACTCCTGCCTAGTTACGAGGGACAACTTGGGATTCCCCTCGAGGCTTGGCAGGGCAATTGGGACGCCTCTCCAGCTGAGGCGGGAGACCAAGTGTCCTTTTCCACGTGCAAAGGAATTCTGGGACTCCTATCAAGTTTCACGGGGAGTCAGGCATCGTCTCCTTTGGAGGCACTGATCTCCGCGTACCTCTGGAATTTTCAAACGATGTGAGGCCTCCGGTCGCGATGAGGTGGGGAACTAGATCTTTCTCTGAGGTCTCCACAGGGGATTCAGACATCCTTTCGTCTTGGGAGATGCAAGACGAGCCTGCATTCAAGTCACTGCAGGGATATCCGGCCTTATTTCGAGTCAGGGCATCGCGGTGTCCATTCCACTTGAGGCCGCAAACTCAGGGTCCCTCTCACATACCTAGAGCTGAGAGAAGCCTCCTCTTGAGGTGCTTGTGGTAAGGTGGTATTCCTCTGGAGTCGAAGCCAGGGACTAACCTCTCATCTCGAGTTGATTTTTGATCCACGGAGCTCTTTCGTGTTGCTACAGTGACCTCAGGATCCCTCTAGCCTTGAAACAGTGTTCTTGGGGTTTCTCTGGAGTGCCGTCCAGGAAATCAATGCTCCTTTCATGTGTGATGTGCAACACGGAATTGCTCTGCACGCAGTGCAGGGGAATCGGGCCTCATCTCGCGGCGAGGGGGAAGTCTCAGATTTTTTCTCGAGTTGCGGCGGGAACCTGGGGTATTTTCTCGAGTTAAGACGGGGATGGCCCTTCCACCCACTTGTTTGTTCAGCGACGGCAGGACTCCTGCCTCGTTTCGAGGGATAACTCGGGATTCTCCTCGAGGCTTGGCAGGGCAATTAGGACGCCTCTCCAGCTGAGGCGGGAGACCAAAGGTCCATTTCCACGTGCCACAGGAATCCTGGGACTCCTATCAAGTTTCACGAGGAGTCAGGCATCGTCTCCTTTGGAGGCACTGATCTCCGCCTACCTCTGGAGTTTTCAAAGGATGTGAGGCCTCCGGTCGCGATGAGGTGGGGAACTAGGTCTTTCTCTGTGGTCTCCACAGGGGATTCAGACATCCTTTCGTCTTGGGAGATGCAAGACGAGCCTGCATTCAAGTCACTGCAGGGATATCCGGCCTTATTTCGAGTCAGGGCATCGCAGTGTCCATTCCACTTGAGGCCGCAAAATCAGGGTCCCTCTCACATACCTAGAACTGAGAGAAGCCTCCTCTTGAGGTGCTTGTGGTAAGGTGGTATTCCTCTGGAGTCGAAGCCAGGGACTAACCTCTCATCTCGAGTTGATTTTTGGTCCACGGAGCTCTTTCGTGTTGCTACAGTGACCTCAGGATCCCTCTAGACTTGAAACAGTGTTCTTGGGGTTTCTCTGGAGTGCCGTCAAGGAAATCAATGCTCCTTTCATGTGTGATGTGCAACACGGAATTGCTCTGCACGCAGTGCAGGGGAATCGGGCCTCATCTCGCGGCGAGGGGGAAGTCTCAGATTTTTTCTCGAGTTGCGGCGGGAACCTGGGGTATATTCTCGAGTTACGACGGGGATGGCCCTTCCAGCCACGTGTTTGTTCAGCGACGGCAGGACTCCTGCCTCGTTTCGAGGGATAACTCGGGATTCTCCTCGAGGCTTGGCAGGGCAATTGGGACGCCTCTCCAGCTGAGGCGGGAGACCAAGGGTCCATTTCCACGTGCCACAGGAATCCTGGGAATCCTATCAAGTTTCACGAGGAGTCAGGCATCGTCTCCTTTGGAGGCACTGATCTCCGCGTACCTCTGGAGTTTTCAAAGGATGTGAGGCTTCCGGTCGCCATGAGGTGGGGAACTAGGTCTTTCTCTGTGGTCTCCACAGGGGATTCAGACATCCTTTCATCTTGGGAGATGCAAGACGAGCCTGCATTCAAGTCACTGCAGGGATATCCAGCCTTATTTCGAGTCAGGGCATCACGGTGTCCATTCCACTTGAGGCCGCAAACTCAGGGTCCCTCTCACATACCTAGAGCTGAGAGAAGCCTCCTCTTGAGGTGCTTGTGGTAAGGTGGTATTCCTCTGGAGTCGAAGCCAGGGACTAACCTCTCATCTCGAGTTGATTTTTGGTCCACGGAGCTCTTTTGCGTTGCTACAGTGACCTCAGGATCCCTCTAGCCTTGAAACAGTGTTCTTGGGGTTTCTCTGGAGTGCCATCAAGGAAATCAAGGCTCCTTTCATGTGTGATGTGCAACACGGAATTGCTCTGCACTCAGTGCAGGGCAATCAGGCCTCATCTCGCGGCGAGGGGGAAGTCTCATGGTTTTTCTCGAGTTGCGGCGGGAACCTGGGGTATATTCTCGAGTTACGACAGGGATGGCCCTTCCAGCCACGTGTTTGTTCAGCGACGTCAGGACTCCTGCCTAGTTGCGAGGGAGAACTCGGGATTCTCCTCGAGGCTTGGCAGGGCAATTAGGACGCCTCTCCAGCTGAGGCGGGAGACCAAGGGTCCCTTTCCACGTGCCACAGGAATCCTGGGACTCGTATCAAGTTTCTCGAGGAGTCAGGCATCGTCTCCTTTGGAGGCACTGATCTCCGCCTACCTCTGGAGTTTTCAAAGGATGTGAGGCCTCCGGTCGCGATGAGGTGGGGAACTAGGTCTTTCTCTGTGGTCTCCACAGGGGATTCAGACATCCTTTCATCTTGGGAGATGCAAGACGAGCCTGCATTCAAGTCACTGCAGGGATATCCGGCCTTATTTCGAGTCAGGGCATCGCGGTGTCCATTCCACTTGAGGCCGCAAACTCAGGGTCCCTCTCACATACCTAGAACTGAGAGAAGCCTCCTCTTGAGGTGCTTGTGGTAAGGTGGTATTTCTCTGGAGTCGAAGCCAGGGACTAACCTCTCATCTCGAGTTGATTTTTGGTCCACGGAGCTCTTTCGTGTTGCTACAGTGACCTCAGGATCCCTCTAGACTTGAAACAGTGTTCTTGGGGTTTCTCTGGAGTGCCGTCAAGGAAATCAAGGCTCCTTTCATGTGTGATGTGCAACACGGAATTGCTCTGCACGCAGTGCAGGGGAATCGGGCCTCATCTCGCGGCGAGGGGGAAGTCTCAGATTTTTTCTCGAGTTGCGGCGGGAACCTGGGGTATATTCTCGAGTTACGACGGGGATGGCCCTTCCACACACGTGTTTGTTCAGCGACGGCAGGACTCCTGCCTCGTTTCGAGGGATAACTCGGGATTCTCCTCGAGGCTTGGCAGGGTAATTGGGACGCCTCTCCAGCTGAGGCGGGAGACCAAGGGTCCCTTTCCACGTGCACAGGAATCCTGGGACTCCTATCAAGTTTCACGAGGAGTCAGGCATCGTCTCCTTTGGAGGCACTGATCTCCGCGTACCTCTGGAGTTTTCAAAGGATGTGAGGCCTCCGGTCGCCATAAGGTGGGGAACTAGGTCTTTCTCTGTGGTCTCCACAGGGGATTCAGACATCCTTTCATCTTGGGAGATGCAAGACGAGCCTGCATTCAAGTCTCTCCAGGGATATCTGGCCTTATTTCGAGTCAGGGCATCGCGGTGTCCATTCCACTTGAGGCCGTAAACTCAGGGTCCCTCTCACATACCTAGAGCAGAGAGAAGCCTCCTCTTGAGGTGCTTGTGGTAAGGTGGTATTCCTCTGGAGTCGAAGCCAGGGACTAACCTCTCATCTCGAGTTGATTTTTGGTCCACGGAGCTCTTTCGTGTTGCTACAGTGATCTCAGGATCCCTCTAGCCTTGAAACAGTGTTCTTGTGGTTTCTCTGGAGTGCCACCAAGGAAATCAAGGCTCCTTTCATGTGTGATGTGCAACACGGAATTGCTCTGCACGCAGTGCAGGGGAATCGGGCCTCATCTCGCGGCCAGGGGGAAGTCTCATGGTTTTTCTCGAGTTGCGGCGGGAACCTGGGGTATATTCTCGAGTTAGGACGGGGATGGCCCTTCCACCCACGTGTTTGTTCAGCGACGTCAGGACTCCTGCCTAGTTACGAGGGACAACTTGGGATTCCCCTCGAGGCTTGGCAGGGCAATTGGGACGCCTCTCCAGCTGAGGCGGGAGACCAAGTGTCCTTTTCCACGTGCAAAGGAATTCTGGGACTCCTATCAAGTTTCACGAGGAGTCAGGCATCGTCTCCTTTGGAGGCACTGATCTCCGCGTACCTCTGGAATTTTCAAACGATGTGAGGCCTCCGGTCGCGATGAGGTGGGGAACTAGATCTTTCTCTGAGGTCTCCACAGGGGATTCAGACATCCTTTCGTCTTGGGAGATGCAAGACGAGCCTGCATTCAAGTCACTGCAGGGATATCCGGCCTTATTTCGAGTCAGGGCATCGCGGTGTCCATTCCACTTGAGGCCGCAAACTCTGGGTCCCTCTCACATACCTAGAGCTGAGAGAAGCCTCCTCTTGAGGTGCTTGTGGTAAGGTGGTATTCCTCTGGAGTCGAAGCCAGGGACTAACCTCTCATCTCGAGTTGATTTTTGATCCACGGAGCTCTTTCGTGTTGCTACAGTGACCTCAGGATCCCTCTAGCCTTGAAACAGTGTTCTTGGGGTTTCTCTGGAGTGCCGTCCAGGAAATCAATGCTCCTTTCATGTGTGATGTGCAACACGGAATTGCTCTGCACGCAGTGCAGGGGAATCGGGCCTCATCTCGCGGCGAGGGGGAAGTCTCAGATTTTTTCTCGAGTTGCGGCAGGAACCTGGGGTATTTTCTCGAGTTAAGACGGGGATGGCCCTTCCACCCACTTGTTTGTTCAGCGACGGCAGGACTCCTGCCTCGTTTCGAGGGATAACTCGGGATTCTCCTCGAGGCTTGGCAGGGCAATTAGGACGCCTCTCCAGCTGAGGCGGGAGACCAAGGGTCCCTTTCCACGTGCCACAGGAATCCTGGGACTCCTATCAAGTTTCACGAGGAGTCAGGCATCGTCTCCTTTGGAGGCACTGATCTCCGCCTACCTCTGGAGTTTTCAAAGGATGTGAGGCCTCCGGTCGTCATGAGGTGGGGAACTAGGTCTTTCTCTGTGGTCTCCACAGGGGATTCAGACATCCTTTCATCTTGGGAGATGCAAGACGAGCCTGCATTCAAGTCACTGCAGGGATATCCGGCCTTATTTCGAGTCAGGGCATCGCAGTGTCCATTCCACTTGAGGCCGCAAAATCAGGGTCCCTCTCACATACCTAGAACTGAGAGAAGCCTCCTCTTGAGGTGCTTGTGGTAAGGTGGTATTCCTCTGGAGTCGAAGCCAGGGACTAACCTCTCATCTCGAGTTGATTTTTGGTCCACGGAGCTCTTTCGTGTTGCTACAGTGACCTCAGGATCCCTCTAGACTTGAAACAGTGTTCTTGGGGTTTCTCTGGAGTGCCGTCAAGGAAATCAATGCTCCTTTCATGTGTGATGTGCAACACGGAATTGCTCTGCACGCAGTGCAGGGGAATCGGGCCTCATCTCGCGGCGAGGGGGAAGTCTCAGATTTTTTCTCGAGTTGCGGCGGGAACCTGGGGTATATTCTCGAGTTACGACGGGGATGGCCCTTCCAGCCACGTGTTTGTTCAGCGACGGCAGGACTCCTGCCTCGTTTCGAGGGATAACTCGGGATTCTCCTCGAGGCTTGGCAGGGCAATAGGGACGCCTCTCCAGCTGAGGCGGGAGACCAAGGGTCCATTTCCACGTGCCACAGGAATCCTGGGAATCCTATCAAGTTTCACGAGGAGTCAGGCATCGTCTCCTTTGGAGGCACTGATCTCCGCGTACCTCTGGAGTTTTCAAAGGATGTGAGGCTTCCGGTCGCCATAAGGTGGGGAACTAGGTCTTTCTCTGTGGTCTCCACAGGGGATTCAGACATCCTTTCATCTTGGGAGATGCAAGACGAGCCTGCATTCAAGTCACTGCAGGGATATCCAGCCTTATTTCGAGTCAGGGCATCACGGTGTCCATTCCACTTGAGGCCGCAAACTCAGGGTCCCTCTCACATACCTAGAGCTGAGAGAAGCCTCCTCTTGAGGTGCTTGTGGTAAGGTGGTATTCCTCTGGAGTCGAAGCCAGGGACTAACCTCTCATCTCGAGTTGATTTTTGGTCCACGGAGCTCTTTTGCGTTGCTACAGTGACCTCAGGATCCCTCTAGCCTTGAAACAGTGTTCTTGGGGTTTCTCTGGAGTGCCATCAAGGAAATCAAGGCTCCTTTCATGTGTGATGTGCAACACGGAATTGCTCTGCACTCAGTGCAGGGCAATCAGGCCTCATCTCGCGGCGAGGGGGAAGTCTCATGGTTTTTCTCGAGTTGCGGCGGGAACCTGGGGTATATTCTCGAGTTACGACAGGGATGGCCCTTCCAGCCACGTGTTTGTTCAGCGACGTCAGGACTCCTGCCTAGTTGCGAGGGAGAACTCGGGATTCTCCTCGAGGCTTGGCAGGGCAATTAGGACGCCTCTCCAGCTGAGGCGGGAGACCAAGGGTCCCTTTCCACGTGCCACAGGAATCCTGGGACTCGTATCAAGTTTCTCGAGGAGTCAGGCATCGTCTCCTTTGGAGGCACTGATCTCCGCCTACCTCTGGAGTTTTCAAAGGATGTGAGGCCTCCGGTCGCGATGAGGTGGGGAACTAGGTCTTTCTCTGTGGTCTCCACAGGGGATTCAGACATCCTTTCATCTTGGGAGATGCAAGACGAGCCTGCATTCAAGTCACTGCAGGGATATCCGGCCTTATTTCAAGTCAGGGCATCGCGGTGTCCATTCCACTTGAGGCCGCAAAATCAGGGTCCCTCTCACATACCTAGAGCTGAGAGAAGCCTCCTCTTGAGGTGCTTGTGGTAAGGTGGTATTCCTCTGGAGTCGAAGCCAGGGACTAACCTCTCATCTCGAGTTGATTTTTGGTCCACGGAGCTCTTTCGTGTTGCTACAGTGACCTCAGGATCCCTCTAGCCTTCAAACAGTGTTCTTGGGGTTTCTCTGGAATGCCGTCAAGGAAACCAATGCTCCTTTCATGTGTGATGTGCAACACGGAATTCCTCTGCACGCAGTGCAGGGGAATCGGGCCTCATCTCGCGGCGAGGGGGAAGTCTCATGGTTTTTCTCGAGTTGCGGCGGGAACCTGGGGTATATTCTCGAGTTACGACGGGGATGGCCCTTCCAGCCACGTGTTTGTTCAGCGACGTCAGGACTCCTGCCTAGTTGCGAGGGACAACTCGGGATTCTCCTCGAGGCTTGGCAGGGCAATTGGGACGCCTCTCCAGCTGAGGCGGGAGACGAAGGGTCCCTTTCCACGTGCCACAGGAATCCTGGGACTCCTATCAAGTTTCATGAGGAGTCAGGCATCGTCTCCTTTGGAGGCACTGATCTCCGCGTACCTCTGGAGTTTTCAAAGGATGTGAGGCCTCCGGTCGCGATAAGGTGGGGAACTAGGTCTTTCTCTGTGGTCTCCACAGGGGATTCAGACATCCTTTCATCTTGGGAGATGCAAGACGAGCCTGCATTCAAGTCACTGCAGGGATATCTGGCCTGATTTCGAGTCAGGGCATCACGGTGTCCATTCCACTTGAGGCCGTAAACTCAGGGTCCCTCTCACATACCTAGAGCTGAGAGAAGCCTCCTCTTGAGGTGCTTGTGGTAAGGTGGTATTCCTCTGGAGTCGAAGCCAGGGACTAACCTCTCATCTCGAGTTGATTTTTGGTCCACGGAGCTCTTTCGTGTTGCTACAGTGATCTCAGGATCCCTCTAGCCTTGAAACAGTGTTCTTGTGGTTTCTCTGGAGTGCCACCAAGGAAATCAAGGCTCCTTTCATGTGTGATGTGCAACACGGAATTGCTCTGCACGCAGTGCAGGGGAATCGGGCCTCATATCGCGGCCAGGGGGAAGTCTCATGGTTTTTCTCGAGTTGCGGCGGGAACCTGGGGTATATTCTCGAGTTAGGACGGGGATGGCCCTTCCACCCACGTGTTTGTTCAGCGACGTCAGGACTCCTGCCTAGTTGCGAGGGACAACTTGGGATTCCACTCGAGGCTTGGCAGGGCAATTGGGACGCCTCTCCAGCTGAGGCGGGAGACCAAGTGTCCTTTTCCACGTGCACAGGAATTCTGGGACTCCTATCAAGTTTCACGAGGAGTCAGGAATCGTCTCCTTTGGAGGCACTGATCTCCGCGTACCTCTGGAGTTTTCAAACGATGTGAGGCCTCCGGTCGCGATGAGGTGGGGAACTAGATCTTTCTCTGAGGTCTCCACAGGGGATTCAGACATCCTTTCGTCTTGGGAGATGCAAGACGAGCCTGCATTCAAGTCACTGCAGGGATATCCGGCCTTATTTCGAGTCAGGGCATCGCGGTGTCCATTCCACTTGAGGCCGCAAACTCAGGGTCCCTCTCACATACCTAGAGCTGAGAGAAGCCTCCTCTTGAGGTGCTTGTGGTAAGGTGGTATTCCTCTGGAGTCGAAGCCAGGGACTAACCTCTCATCTCGAGTTGATTTTTGGTCCACGGAGCTCTTTTGTGTTGCTACAGTGACCTCAGGATCCCTCTAGCCTTGAAACAGTGTTCTTGTGTTTTCTCTGGAGTGCCATCAAGGAAATCAAGGCTCCTCTCATGTGTGATGTGCAACACGGAATTGCTCTGCACTCAGTGCAGGGCAATCAGGCCTCATCTCGCGGCGAGGGGGAAGTCTCATGGTTTTTCTCGAGTTGCGGCGGGAATCTGGGGTATATTCTCGAGTTACGACAGGGATGGCCCTTCCAGCCACGTGTTTGTTCAGCGACGTCAGGACTCCTGCCTAGTTGCGAGGGACAACTCGGGATTCTCCTCGAGGCTTGGCAGGGCAATTGGGACGCCTCTCCAGCTGAGGCGGGAGACCAAGGGTCCCTTTCCACGTGCCACAGGAATCCTGGGACTCGTATCAAGTTTCACGAGGAGTCAGGCATCGTCTCCTTTGGAGGCACTGATCTCCGCCTACCTCTGGAGTTTTCAAAGGATGTGAGGCCTCCGGTCGCGATGAGGTGGGGAACTAGGTCTTTCTCTGTGGTCTCCACAGGGGATTCAGACATCCTTTCATCTTGGGAGATGCAAGACGAGCCTGCATTCAAGTCACTGCAGGGATATCCGGCCTTATTTCAAGTCAGGGCATCGCGGTGTCCATTCCACTTGAGGCCGCAAAATCAGGGTCCCTCTCACATACCTAGAGCTGAGAGAAGCCTCCTCTTGAGGTGCTTGTGGTAAGGTGGTATTCCTCTGGAGTCGAAGCCAGGGACTAACCTCTCATCTCGAGTTGATTTTTGGTCCACGGAGCTCTTTCGTGTTGCTACAGTGACCTCAGGATCCCTCTAGCCTTCAAACAGTGTTCTTGGGGTTTCTCTGGAGTGCCGTCAAGGAAATCAATGCTCCTTTCATGTGTGATGTGCAACACGGAATTCCTCTGCACGCAGTGCAGGGGAATCGGGCCTCATCTCGCGGCGAGGGGGAAGTCTCAGATTTTTTCTCGAGTTGCGGCGGGAACCTGGGGTATATTCTCGAGTTACGACGGGGATGGCCCTTCCAGCCACGTGTTTGTTCAGCGACGTCAGGACTCCTGCCTAGTTGCGAGGGACAACTCGGGATTCTCCTCGAGGCTTGGCAGGGCAATTGGGACGCCTCTCCAGCTGAGGCGGGAGACCAAGGGTCCCTTTCCACCTGCCACAGGAATCCTGGGACTCCTATCAAGTTTCATGAGGAGTCAGGCATCGTCTCCTTTGGAGGCACTGATCTCCGCGTACCTCTGGAGTTTTCAAAGGATGTGAGGCCTCCGGTCGCGATAAGGTGGGGAACTAGGTCTTTCTCTGAGGTCTCCACAGGGGATTCAGACATCCTTTCATCTTGGGAGATGCAAGACGAGCCTGCATTCAAGTCACTGCAGGGATATCTGGCCTGATTTCGAGTCAGGGCATCGCGGTGTCCATTCCACTTGAGGCCGTAAATTCAGGGTCCCTCTCACATACCTAGAGCAGAGAGAAGCCTCCTGTTGAGGTGCTTGTGGTAAGGTGGTATTCCTCTGGAGTCGAAGCCAGGGACTAACCTCTCATCTCGAGTTGATTTTTGGTCCACGGAGCTCTTTCGTGTTGCTACAGTGATCTCAGGATCCCTCTAGCCTTGAAACAGTGTTCTTGTGGTTTCTCTGGAGTGCCACCAAGGAAATCAAGGCTCCTTTCATGTGTGATGTGCAAGACGGAATTGCTCTGCACGCAGTGCAGGGGAATCGGGCCTCATATCGCGGCCAGGGGGAAGTCTCATGGTTTTTCTCGAGTTGCGGCGGGAACCTGGGGTATATTCTCGAGTTAGGACGGGGATGGCCCTTCCACCCACGTGTTTGTTCAGCGACGTCAGGACTCCTGCCTAGTTGCGAGGGACAACTTGAGAATCCCCTCGAGGCTTGGCAGGGCAATTGGGACGCCTCTCCAGCTGAGGCGGGAGACCAAGTGTCCTTTTCCACGTGCACAGGAATTCTGGGACTCCTATCAAGTTTCACGAGGAGTCAGGCATCGTCTCCTTTGGAGGCACTGATCTCCGCGTACCTCTGGAGTTTTCAAACGATGTGAGGCCTCTGGTCGCGATGAGGTGGGGAACTAGATCTTTCTCTGAGGTCTCCACAGGGGATTCAGACATCCTTTCGTCTTGGGAGATGCAAGACGAGCCTGCATTCAAGTCACTGCAGGGATATCCGGCCTTATTTCGAGTCAGGGCATCGCGGTGTCCATTCCACTTGAGGCCGCAAACTCAGGGTCCCTCTCACATACCTAGAGCTGAGAGAAGCCTCCTCTTGAGGTGCTTGTGGTAAGGTGGTATTCCTCTGGAGTCGAAGCCAGGGACTAACCTCTCATCTCGAGTTGATTTTTGGTCCACGGAGCTCTTTCGTGTTGCTACAGTGACCTCAGGATCCCTCTAGCCTTGAAACAGTGTTCTTGGGGTTTCTCTGGAGTGCCATCAAGGAAATCAAGGCTCCTTTCATGTGTGATGTGCAACACGGAATTGCTCTGCACTCAGTGCAGGGCAATCAGGCCTCATCTCGCGGCGAGGGGGAAGTCTCATGGTTTTTCTCGAGTTGCGGCGGGAACCTGGGGTATATTTTCGAGTTACGACAGGGATGGCCCTTCCAGCCATGTGTTTGTTCAGCGACGTCAGGACTCCTGCCTAGTTGCGAGGGACAACTCGGGATTCTCCTCGAGGCTTGGCAGGGCAATTGGGAAGCCTCTCCAGCTGAGGCGGGAGACCAAGGGTCCCTTTCCACGTGCCACAGGAATCCTGGACTCGTATCAATTTCACGAGAGTCAGGCATCGTCTCCTTTGGAGGCACTGATCTCCGCCTACCTCTGGAGTTTTCAAAGGATGTGAGGCCTCCGGTCGCGATGAGGTGGGGAACTAGGTCTTTCTCTGTGGTCTCCACAGGGGATTCAGACATCCTTTCATCTTGGGAGATGCAAGACGAGCCTGCATTCAAGTCACTGCAGGGATATCCGGCCTTATTTCGAGTCAGGGCATCGCGGTGTCCATTCCACTTGAGGCCGCAAAATCAGGGTCCCTCTCACATACCTAGAGCTGAGAGAAGCCTCCTCTTGAGGTGCTTGTGGTAAGGTGGTATTCCTCTGGAGTCGAAGCCAGGGACTAACCTCTCATCTCGAGTTGATTTTTGGTCCACGGAGCTCTTTCGTGTTGCTACAGTGACCTCAGGATCCCTCTAGCCTTGAAACAGTGTTCTTGGGGTTTCTCTGGAGTGCCGACAAGGAAATCAAGGCTCCTTTCATGTGTGATGTGCAACACGGAATTCCTCTGCACGCAGTGCAGGGGAATCGGGCCTCATCTCGCGGCGAGGGGGAAGTCTCAGATTTTTTCTCGAGTTGCGGCGGGAACCTGGGGTAAATTCTCGAGTTACGACGGGGATGGCCCTTCCACCCACGTGTTTGTTCAGCGACGGCAGGACTCCTGCCTCGTTTCGAGGGATAACTCGGGATTCTCCTCGAGGCTTGGCAGGGTAATTGGGACGCCTCTCCAGCTGAGGCGGGAGACCAAGCGTCCATTTCCACGTGCCACAGGAATTCTGGGACTCCTATCAAGTTTCACGAGGAGTCAGGCATCGTCTCCTTTGAAGGCACTGATCTCCGCGTACCTCTGGAGTTTTCAAAGGATGTGAGGCTTCCGGTCGCCATGAGGTGGGGAACTAGGTCTTTCTCTGTGGTCTCCACAGGGGATTCAGACATCCTTTCATCTTGGGAGATGCAAGACGAGCCTGCATTCAAGTCACTGCAGGGATATCCAGCCTTATTTCGAGTCAGGGCATCGCGGTGTCCATTCCACTTGAGGCCGCAAACTCAGGGTCCCTCTCACATACCTAGAGCTGAGAGAAGCCTCCTCTTGAGGTGCTTGTGGTAAGGTGGTATTCCTCTGGAGTCGAAGCCAGGGACTAACCTCTCATCTCGAGTTGATTTTTGGTCCACGGAGCTCTTTTGCGTTGCTACAGTGACCTCAGGATCCCTCTAGCCTTGAAACAGTGTTCTTGGGGTTTCTCTGGAGTGCCATCAAGGAAATCAAGGCTCCTTTCATGTGTGATGTGCAACACGGAATTGCTCTGCACTCAGTGCAGGGCAATCAGGCCTCATCTCGCGGCGAGGGGGAAGTCTCACGGTTTTTCTCGAGTTGCGGCGGGAACCTGGGGTATATTCTCGAGTTACGACAGGGATGGCCCTTCCAGCCACGTGTTTGTTCAGCGACGTCAGGACTCCTGCCTAGTTGCGAGGGACAACTCGGGATTCTCCTCGAGGCTTGGCAGGGCAATTGGGACGCCTCTCCAGCTGAGGCGGGAGACCAAGGGTCCCTTTCCACGTGCCACAGGAATCCTGGGACTCGTATCAAGTTTCACGAGGAGTCAGGCATCGTCTCCTTTGGAGGCACTCATCTCCGCCTACCTCTGGAGTTTTCAAAGGATGTGAGGCCTCCGGTCGCGATGGGGTGGGGAACTAGGTCTTTCTCTGTGGTCTCCACAGGGGATTCAGACATCCTTTCATCTTGGGAGATGCAAGACGAGCCTGCATTCAAGTCACTGCAGGGATATCCGGCCTTATTTCGAGTCAGGGCATCGCGGTGTCCATTCCACTTGAGGCCGCAAAATCAGGGTCCCTCTCACATACCTAGAGCTGAGAGAAGCCTCCTCTTGAGGTGCTTGTGGTAAGGTGGTATTCCTCTGGAGTCGAAGCCAGGGACTAACCTCTCATCTCGAGTTGATTTTTGGTCCACGGAGCTCTTTCGTGTTGCTACAGTGACCTCAGGATCCCTCTAGCCTTGAAACAGTGTTCTTGGGGTTTCTCTGGAGTGCCATTAAGGAAATCAAGGCTCCTTTCATGTGTGATGTGCAAGACGGAATTGCTCTGCACGCAGTGCAGGGGAATCGGGCCTCATCTCGCGGCGAGGGGGAAGTCTCATGGTTTTTCTCGAGTTGCGGCGGGAACCTGGGGTATATTCTCGAGTTACGACAGGGATGGCCCTTCCAGCCACGTGTTTGTTCAGCGACGTCAGGACTCCTGCCTAGTTGCGAGGGACAACTCGGGATTCTCCTCGAGGCTTGGCAGGGCAATTGGGACGCCTCTCCAGCTGAGGCGGGAGACCAAGGGTCCCATTCCACGTGCCACAGGAATCCTGGGACTCCTATCAAGTTTCACGAGGAGTCAGGCATCGTCTCCTTTGGAGGCACTGATCTCCGCGTACCTATGGAGTTTTCAAAGGATGTGAGGCCTCCGGTCGCCATGAGGTGGGGAACTACGTCTTTCTCTGTGGTCTCCACAGGGGATTCAGACAACCTTTCATTTTGGAAGATGCAAGACGAGCCTGCATTCAAGTCACTGCAGGGATATCCGGCCTTATTTCGAGTCAGGGCATCGCGGTGTCCATTCCACTTGTGGCCGCAAACTCAGGGTCCCTCTCACATACCTAGAGCTGAGAGAAGCCTCCTCTTGAGGTGCTTGTGGTAAGGTGGTATTCCTCTGGAGTCGAAGCCAGGGACTAACCTCTCATCTCGAGTTGATTATTGGTAACTTACCTCTTTCGTGTTGCTACAGTAACCTCAGGATCCCTCTAGCCTTGAAACAGTGTTCTTGGGGTTTCTCTGGAGTGCCATCAAGGAAATCAAGGCTCCTTTCATGTGTGATGTGCAACACGGAATTGCTCTGCATGCAGTGCAGGAGAATCGAGCCTCATCTCGAGGCGAGGGGGAAGTCTCATGGTTTTTCTCGAGTTGCGGCGGGACCCTGGGGTATATTCTCGAGTTATGACGGAGATGGCCCTTCCAGCCATGTGTTTGTTCAGCGACGGCAGGACTCCTCTCTAGTTGCGTGGGACAACTCGGGATTCTCCTCGAGGCTTGGCAGGGCAATTGGGACGCCTCTCCAGCTGAGGCGGGAGACCAAGGGTCCCTTTCCACGTGCACAGGAATCCTGGGACTCCTATCAAGTTTCACGAGGAGTCAGGCATCGTCTCCTTTGGAGGCACTGATCTCCTTGTACCTCTGAAGTATTCAAAGGTTGTGAGGCCTCATGTCGCGATGACGTGGGGAACTAGGTCTTTCTCTGTGGTCTCCACAGGGGATTCAGTCATCCTTTCGTCTTGAGAGATGCAAGACGAGCCTGCATTCAAGTCACTGCAGGGATATCCGGCCTTATTTCGAGTCAGGGCATCGCGGAGTCCATTCTACTTGAGGCCGCAAACTCAGGGTCCCCCTCACATACCTAGAGCTGAGAGAAGCCTCCTCTTGAGGTGCTTGTGGTAAGGTGGTATTCCTCTGGAGTCGAAGCCAGGGACTAACCTCTCATCTCGAGTTGATTTTTGGTAACTTACCTCTTTCGTGTTGCTACAGTAACCTCAGGATCCCTCTAGCCTTTAAACAGTGTTCTTGGGGTTTCTCTGGAGTGCCATCAAGGAAATCAAGGCTCCTTTGATGTTTGATGTGCAACACGGAATTGCTCTGCATCCAGTGCAGGAGAATCGAGCCTCATCTCGCGGCGAGGGGGAAGTCTCATGGTTTTTCTCGAGTTGCGGCAGGACCCTGGGGTATATTCTCGAGTTACGACGGGGATGGCCCTTCCACCCACGTGTTTGTTCAGCGACGTCAGGACTCCTGCCTAGTTCCGAGGGACAACTCGGGATTCTCCTCGAGGCTTGGCAGGGCAATTGGGACGCCTCTCCAGCTGAGGCGGGAGACCAAGGGTCCCTTTCCACGTGCCACAGGAATCCTGGGACTCGTATCAAGTTTCACGAGGAGTCAGGCATCGTCTCCTTTGGAGGCACTGATCTCCGCCTACCTCTGGAGTTTTCAAAGGATGTGAGGCCTCCGGTCGCGATGAGGTGGGGAACTAGGTCTTTCTCTGTGGTCTCCACAGGGGATTCAGACATCCTTTCATCTTGGGAGATGGAAGACGAGCCTGCATTCAAGTCACTGCAGGGATATCCGGCCTTATTTCGAGTCAGGGCATCGCGGTGTCCATTCCACTTGAGGCCGCAAACTCAGGGTCCCTCTCACATACCTAGAGCTGAGAGAAGCCTCCTCTTGAGGTGCTTGTGGTAAGGTGGTATTCCGCTGGAGTCGAAGCCAGGGACTAACCTCTCATCTCGAGTTGATTCTTGGTTCACGGAGCTCTTTCGTGTTGCTACAGTGACCTCAGAATCCCTCTAGCCTTGAAACAGTGTTCGTGGGGTTTCCCTGGAGTGCCACCAAGGAAATCAAGGCTCCTTTCATGTGTGATGTGCAACACGGAATTGCTCTGCACGCAGTGCAGGGGAATCGGGCCTCATCTCGCGGTGAGGGGAAGTCTCATGGTTTTTCTCGAGTTGCGGCGGGAACCTGGGGTATATTCTCGAGTTAGGACGGGGATGGCCCTTCCACCCACGTGTTTGTTCAGCGACGTCAGGACTCCTGCCTAGTTGCGAGGGACAACTTGGGATTCCCCTCGAGGCTTGGCAGGGCAATTGGGACGCCTCTCCAGCTGAGGCGGGAGACCAAGTGTCCCTTTCCACGTGCCACAGTAATCCTGGGACTCGTATCAAGTTTCACGAGGAGTCAGGCATCGTCTCCTTTGGAGGCACTCATCTCCGCCTACCTCTGGAGTTTTCAAAGGATGTGAGGCCTCCGGTCGCGATGAGGTGGGGAACTAGGTCTTTCTCTGTGGTCTCCACAGGGGATTCAGACATCCTTTCATCTTGGGAGATGCAAGACGAGCCTGCATTCAAGTCACTGCAGGGATATCCGGCCTTATTTCGAGTCAGGGCATCGCGGTGTCCATTCCACTTGAGGCCGCAAAATCAGGGTCCCTCTCACATACCTAGAGCTGAGAGAAGCCTCCTCTTGAGGTGCTTGTGGTAAGGTGGTATTCCTCTGGAGTCGAAGCCAGGGACTAACCTCTCATCTTGAGTTGATTTTTGGTCCACGGAGCTCTTTCGTGTTGCTACAGTGACCTCAGGATCCCTCTAGCCTTGAAACAGTGTTCTTGGGGTTTTTCTGGAGTGCCGTCAAGGAAATCAAGGCTCCTTTCATGTGTGATGTGCAACACGGAATTGCTCTGCACTCTGTGCAGGGCAATCAGGCCTCATCTCGCGGCGAGGGGGAAGTCTCATGGTTTTTCTCGAGTTGCGGCAGGAACCTGGGGTATATTCTCGAGTTACGACGGGGATGGCCCTTCCACCCACGTGTTTGTTCAGCGACGGCAGGACTCCTGCCTCGTTTCGAGGGATAACTCGGGATTCTCCTCGAGGCTTGGCAGGGCAATTGGGACGCCTCTCTAGCTGAGGCGGGAGACCAAGGGTCCATTTCCACGTGCCACAGGAATCCTGGGACTCCTATCAAGTTTCACGAGGAGTCAGGCATCGTCTCCTTTGGAGGCACTGATCTCCGCGTACCTCTGGAGTTTTCAAAGGATGTGAGGCTTCCGGTCGCCATGAGGTGGGGAACTAGGTCTTTCTCTGTGGTCTCCACAGGGGATTCAGACATCCTTTCATCTTGGGAGATGCAAGACGAGCCTGCATTCAAGTCACTGCAGGGATATCCGGCCTTCTTTCGAGTCAGGGCATCGCGGTGTCCATTCCACTTGAGGCCACAAAATCAGGGTCCCTCTCACATACCTAGAGCTGAGAGAAGCCTCCTCTTGAGGTGCTTGTGGTAAGGTGGTATTCCTCTGGAGTCGAAGCCAGGGACTAACCTCTCATCTCGAGTTGATTTTTGGTCCACGGAGCTCTTTCGTGTTGCTACAGTGACCTCAGGATCCCTCTAGCCTTGAAACAGTGTTCTTGGGGTTTTTCTGGAGTGCCGTCAAGGAAATCAAGGCTCCTTTCATGTGTGATGTGCAACACGGAATTGCTCTGCACTCAGTGCAGGGCAATCAGGCCTCATCTCGCGGCGAGAGGGAAGTCTCATGGTTTTTCTCGAGTTGCGGCAGGAACCTGGGGTATATTCTCGAGTTACGACGGGGATGGCCCTTCCACCCACGTGTTTGTTCAGCGACGGCAGGACTCCTGCCTCGTTTCGTGGGATAACTCGGGATTCCCCTCGAGGCTTGGCAGGGCAATTGGGACGCCTCTCCAGCTGAGGCGGGAGACCAAGGGTCCATTTCCACGTGCCACAGGAATCCTGGGACTCCTATCAAGTTTCACGAGGAGTCAGGCATCGTCTCCTTTGGAGGCACTGATCTCCGCGTACCTCTGGAGTTTTCAAAGGATGTGAGGCTTCCGGTCGCCATGAGGTGGGGAACTAGGTCTTTCTCTGTGGTCTCCACAGGGGATTCAGACATCCTTTCATCTTGGGAGATGCAAGACGAGCCTGCATTCAAGTCACTGCAGGGATATCCGGCCTTATTTCGAGTCAGGGCATCGCGGTGTCCATTCCACTTGAGGCCGCAAAATCAGGGTCCCTCTCACATACCTAGAGCTGAGAGAAGCCTCCTCTTGAGGTGCTTGTGGTAAGGTGGTATTCCTCTGGAGTCGAAGCCAGGGACTAACCTCTCATCTCGAGTTGATTCTTGGTTCACGGAGCTCTTTCTTGTTGCTACAGTGACCTCAGAATCCCTCTAGCCTTGAAACAGTGTTCGTGGGGTTTCTCTGGAGTGCCACCAAGGAAATCAAGGCTCCTTTCATGTGTGATGTGCAACACGGAATTGCTCTGCACGCAGTGCAGGGGAATCGGGCCTCATCTCGCGGTGAGGGGAAGTCTCATGGTTTTTCTCGAGTTGCGGCGGGAACCTGGGGTATATTCTCGAGTTAGGACGGGGATGGCCCTTCCACCCACGTGTTTGTTCAGCGACGTCAGGACTCCTGCCTAGTTGCGAGGGACAACTTGGGATTCCCCTCGAGGCTTGGCAGGGCAATTGGGACGCCTCTCCAGCTGAGGCGGGAGACCAAGTGTCCCTTTCCACGTTCACAGGAATTCTGGGACTCCTATCAAGTTTCACGAGGAGTCAGGCATCGTCTCCTTTGGAGGTACTGATCTCCGCGTAACTCTGGAGTTTTCAAAGGATGTGAGGCCTCCGGTCGCGATGAGGTGGGGAACTAGATCTTTCTCTGAGGTCTCCACAGGGGATTCAGACATCCTTTCGTCTTGGGAGATGCAAGACGAGCCTGCATTCAAGTCACTGCAGGGATATCCGGCCTTATTTCGAGTCAGGGCATCGCGGTGTCCATTCCACTTGAGGCCGCAAACTCAGGGTCCCTCTCACATACCTAGAGCTGAGAGAAGCCTCCTCTTGAGGTGCTTATGGTAAGGTGGTATTCCTCTGGAGTCGAAGCAAGGGACTAACCTCTCATCTCGAGTTGATTTTTGGTCCACGGAGCTCTTTCGTGTTGCTACAGTGACCTCAGGATCCCTCTAGCCTTGAAACAGTGTTCTTGGGTTTTCTCTGGAGTGCCATCAAGGAAATTAAGGCTCCTTTCATGTGTGATGTGCAACACGGAATTGCTCTGCACGCAGTGCAGGGGAATTGGGCCTCATCACGCGGCGAGGGGGAAGTCTCATGGTTTTTCTCGAGTTGCGGTGGGAACCTGGGGTATATTCTCGAGTTACGACGGGGATGGCCCTTCCAGCCACGTGTTTGTTCAGCGATGTCAGGACTCCTGCCTAATTGCGAGGGACAACTCGGGATTCTCCTCGAGGCTTGGCAGGGCAATTGGGACGCCTCTCCAGCTGAGGCGGGAGACCAAGGGTCCCTTTCCACGTGCCACAGTAATCCTGGGACTCGTATCAAGTTTCACGAGGAGTCAGGCATCGTCTCCTTTGGAGGCACTCATCTCCGCCTACCTCTGGAGTTTTCAAAGGATGTGAGGCCTCCGGTCGCGATGAGGTGGGGAACTAGGTCTTTCTCTGTGGTCTCCACAGGGGATTCAGACATCCTTTCATCTTGGGAGATGCAAGACGAGCCTGCATTCAAGTCACTGCAGGGATATCCGGCCTTATTTCGAGTCAGGGCATCGCGGTGTCCATTCCACTTGAGGCCGCAAAATCAGGGTCCCTCTCACATACCTAGAGCTGAGAGAAGCCTCCTCTTGAGGTGCTTGTGGTAAGGTGGTATTCCTCTGGAGTTGAAGCCAGGGACTAACCTCTCATCCCGAGTTGATTTTTGGTCCACAGAGCTCTTTCGTGTTGCTACAGTGACCTCAGGATCCCTCTAGCCTTGAAACAGTGTTCTTGGGGTTTTTCTGGAGTGCCGTCAAGGAAATCAAGGCTCCTTTCATGTGTGATGTGCAACACGGAATTGCTCTGCACTCTGTGCAGGGCAATCAGGCCTCATCTCGCGGCGAGGGGGAAGTCTCATGGTTTTTCTCCAGTTGCGGCGGGAACCTGGGGTATATTCTCGAGTTACGACGGGGATGGCCCTTCCAGCCACGTGTTTGTTCAGCAACGTCAGGACTCCTGCCTAGTTGCGAGGGACAACTCGGGATTCTCCTCGAGGCTTGGCAGGGCAATTGGGACGCCTCTCCAGCTGAGGCGGGAGACCAAGGGTCCCATTCCACGTGCCACAGGAATCCTGGGACTCCTATCAAGTTTCACGAGGAGTCAGGCATCGTCTCCTTTGGAGGCACTGATCTCCGCGTACCTCTGGAGTTTTCAAAGGATGTAAGGCTTCCGGTCGCGATGAGGTGGGGAACTAGGTCTTTCTCTGTGGTCTCCACAGGGGATTCAGACATCCTTTCGTCTTGGGAGATGCAAGACGAGCCTGCATTCAAGTCACTGCAGGGATATCCGGCCTTATTTAGAGTCAGGGCATCGCGGTGTCCATTCCACTTGAGGCCGCAAACTCAGGGTCCCTCTCACATACCTAGAGCTGAGAGAAGCCTCCTCTTGAGGTGCTTGTGGTAAGGTGGTGTTCCTCTGGAGTCGAAGCCAGGGACTAACCTCTCATCTCGAGTTGAATTTTGGTCCACGGAGCTCTTTCGTGTTGCTGCAGTGACCTCAGGATCCCTCTAGCCTTGAAACAGTTTTCTTGGGGTTTCTCTGGAGTGCCATCAAGGAAATCAAGGCTCCTTTCATGTGTGATGTGCAACACGGAATTGCTCTGCACGCAGTGCAGGGGAATCGGGCCTCATCTCGCGGCGATGGGGAAGTCTCATGGTTTTTCTCGAGTTGCGGCGGGAACCTGGGGTATATTCTCGAGTTACGACGGGGATGGCCCTTCCAGCCACGTGTTTGTTCAGCGACGGCAGGACTCCTGCCTAGTTGCGAGGGACAACTCGGGATTCTCCTCGAGGCTTGGCAGGGCAATTGGGACGCCTCTCCAGCTGAGGCGCGAGACCAACAGTCCCTTTCCACGTGCCACGGGAATCCTGGGACTCCTATCAAGTTTCACGAGGAGTCAGGCATCGTCTCCTTTGGAGGCACTGATCTCCGCGTACCTCTGGAGTTTTCAAAGGATGTGAGGCCTCCGGTCGCGATGAGGTGGGGAACTAGGTCTTTCTCTGTGGTCTCCACAGGGGATTCAGACAACCTTTCATCTTGGGAGATGCAAGTCGAGCCTGCATTCAAGTCACTGCAGGGATATCCGGCCTTATTTCGCGTCAGGGCATCGCGGTGTCCATTCCACTTGAGGCCGCAAAATCAGGGTCCCTCTCACATACCTAGAGCTGAGAGAAGCCTCCTCTTGAGGTGCTTGTGGTAAGGTGGTATTCCTCTGGAGTCGAAGCCAGGGACTAACCTCTCATCTCGAGTTGATTTTTGGTCCACGGAGCTCTTTTGTGTTGCTACAGTGACCTCAGGATCCCTCTAGCCTTGAAACAGTGTCCTTGGGGTTTCTCTGGAGTGCCATCAAGGAAATTAAGGCTCCTTTCATGTGTGATGTGCAACACGGAATTGCTCTGCACGCAGTGCAGGGGAATTGGGCCTCATCACGCGGCGAGGGGGAAGTCTCATGGTTTTTCTCGAGTTGCGGCGGGAACCTGGGGTATATTCTCGAGTTACGACGGGGATGGCCCTTCCAGCCACGTGTTTGTTCAGCGACGTTAGGACTCCTGCCTAGTTGCGAGGGACAACTCGGGATTCTCCTCGAGGCTTGGCACGGCAATTGGGACGCCTCTCCAGCTGAGGCGGGAGACCAAGGGTCCCTTTCCACGTGCCACAGTAATCCTGGGACTCGTATCAAGTTTCACGAGAAGTCAGGCATCGTCTCCTTTGGAGGCACTGATCTCCGCGTACCTCTGGAGTTTTCAAAGTATGTGAGGCCTCCGGTCGCGATGAGGTGGGGAACTAGGTCTTTCTCTGTGGTCTCCACAGGGGATTCAGACATCCTTTCATCTTGGGAGATGCAAGACGAGCCTGCATTCAAGTCACTGCAGGGATATCCGGCCTTATTTCGAGTCAGGGCATCGCGGTGTCCATTCCACTTGAGGCCGCAAACTCAGGGTCCCTCTCACATACCTAGAGCTGAGAGAAGCCTCCTCTTGAGGTGCTTGTGGTAAGGTGGTATTCCTCTGGAGTCGAAGCCAGGGACTAACCTCTCATCTCGAGTTGATTTTTGGTCCACGGAGCTCTTTCGTGTTGCTACAGTGACCTCAGGATCCCTCTAGCCTTGAAACAGTGTTCTTGGGGTTTTTCTGGAGTGCCGTCAAGGAAATCAAGGCTCCTTTCATGTGTGATGTGCAACACGAATTGCTCTGCACGCAGTGCAGGGGAATCGGGCCTCATCTCGCGGCGAGGGGTAAGTCTCAGATTTTTTCTCGAGTTGCGGCGGGAACCTGGGGTATATTTTCGAGTTACGACGGGGAGGGCCCTTCCACCCACGTGTTTGTTCAGCGACGGCAGGACTCCTGCCTCGTTTCGAGGGATAACTCGGGATTCTCCTCGAGGCTTGGCAGGGCAATTGGGACGCCTATCCAGCTGAGGCGGGAGACCAAGGGTCCATTTCCACGTGCCACAGGAATCCTGGGACTCCTATCAAGTTTCACGAGGAGTCAGGCATCGTCTCCTTTGGAGGCACTGATCTCCGCGTACCTCTGGAGTTTTCAAAGGATGTGAGGCCTCCGGTCGCGAAGAGGTGGGGAACTAGGTCTTTCTCTGTGGTCTCCACAGGGGATTCAGACAACCTTTCATCTTGGGAGATGCAAGACGAGCCTGCATTCAAGTCACTGCAGGGATATCAGGCCTTATTTCACGTCAGGGCATCGCAGTGTCCATTCCACTTGAGGCCACAAAATCAGGGTCCCTCTCACATACCTAGATCTGAGAGAAGCCTCCTCTTGAGGTGCTTGTGGTAAGGTGGTATTCCTCTGGAGTCGAAGTTAGGGACTAACCTCTCATCTCGAGTTGATTTTTGGTCCACGGAGCTCTTTCGTGTTGCTACAGTGACCTCAGGATCCCTCTAGCCTTGAAACAGTGTTCTTGGGGTTTCTCTGGAGTGCCATCAAGGAAATCAAGGCTCCTTTCAAGTGTGATGTGCAACACGGAATTGCTCTGCACGCAGGGCAGGGGAATCAGGCCTCATCTCTCGGCGAGAGGGAAGTCTCATGGTTTTTCTCGAGTTGCGGCGGGAACCTGGGGTATATTCTCGAGTTACGACGGGGATGGCCCTTCCAGCCACGTGTTTGTTCAGCGACGGCAGGACTCCTGCCTAGTTCCGAGGGACAACTCGGGATTCTCCTCGAGGCTTGGCAGGGCAATTGGGACGCCTCTCAAGCTGAGGCGGGAGACCAAGGGTCCCTTTCCATGTGCCACAGGAATCCTGGGACTCCTATCAAGTTTCTATGAGGAGTCAGGCATCGTCTCCTTTGGAGGCACTGATCTCCGCGTACCTCTGAAGTTTTCAAAGGATGTGAGGCCTCCGGTCGCGAGGAGGTGGGAAACTAGGTCTTTCTCTGTGGTCTCCACAGGGGATTCAGACATCCTTTCATCTTGGGAGATGCAAGACGAGCCTACATTCAATTCACTGCAGGGATATCCGGCCTTATTTCGCGTCAGGGCATCGCAGTGTCCATTCCACTTGAGTCTGCAAAATTAGGGTCCCTCTCAAATACATAGAGCTGAGAGAAGCCTCCTCTTGAGGTGCTTGTGGTAAGGTGGTATTCCTCTGGAGTCGAAGCCAGGGACTAACCTCTCATCTCGAGTTGATTTTTGGTTACTTACCTCTTTCGTGTTGCTACAGTAACCTCAGGATCCCTCTAGCCTTGAAACAGTGTTCTTGGGGTTTCTCTGGAGTGCCGTCCAGGAAATCAATGCTCCTTTCCTGTGTGATGTGCAACACGGAATTGCTCTGCACTCAGTGCAGGGCAATCAGGCCTCATCTCGCGGCGAGGGGGAAGTCTCATGGTTTTTCTCGAGTTGCGGCGGGAACCTGGGGTATATTCTCGAGTTACGACAGGGATGGCCCTTCCACACACGTGTTTGTTCAGCGACGGCAGGACTCCTGCCTAGTTGCGAGGGACAACTCGGGATTCTCCTCGAGGCTTGGCAGGGCACTTGGGACGCCTCTCCAGCTGAGGCGGGAGACCAAGGGTCCCTTTCCACGTGCCACAGGAATCCTGGGACTCGTATCAAGTTTCACGAGGAGTCAGGCATCGTCTCCTTTGGAGGCACTGATCTCCGCCTACCTCTGGAGTTTTCAAAGGATGTGAGGCTTCCGGTCGCGATGAGGTGGTGAACTAGGTCTTTCTCTGTGGTCTCCACAGGGGATTCAGACATCCTTTCATCTTGGGAGATGCAAGACGAGCCTGCATTCAAGTCACTGCCGGGATATCCGGCCTTATTTCGAGTCAGGGCATCGCGGTGTCCATTCCACTTGAGGCCGCAAAATCAGGGTCCCTCTCACATACCTAGAGCTGAGAGAAGCCTCCTCTTGAGGTGCTTGTGGTAAGGTGGTATTCCTCTGGAGTCGAAGCCAGGGACTAACCTCTCATCTCGAGTTGATTTTTGGTCCACGGAGCTCTTTCGTGTTGCTACAGTGACCTCAGGATCCCTCTAGCCTTGAAACAGTGTTCTTGGGGTTTCTCTGGAGTGCCGTCGAGGAAATCAAGGCTCCTGTCATGTGTGATGTGCAACACGGAATTACTCTGAACGCAGTGCAGGGGAATCGGGCCTCATCTCGCGGCGAGGGGGAAGTCTCAGATTTTTTCTCGAGTTGCGGCGGGAACCTGGGGTATATTCTCGAGTTACGACGGGGATGGCCCTTCCAGCCACGTGTTTGTTCAGCGACGGCAGGACTCCTGCCTAGTTGCGAGGGACAACTCGGGATTCTCCTCGAGGCTTGGCAGGGCAATTGGGACGCCTCTCCAGCTGAGGCGGGAGACCAAGGGTCCATTTCCACGTGCCACAGGAATCCTGGGACTTTTATCAAGTTTCACGAGGAGTCAGGCATCGTCTCCTTTGGAGGCACTGATCTCCGCGTACCTCTGGAGTTTTCAAAGGATGTGAGGCTTCCGGTTGCCATGAGGTGGGGAACTAGGTCTTTCTCTGTGGTCTCCACAGGGGATTCAGACATCCTTTCATCTTGGGAGATGCAAGACGAGCCTGCATTCAAGTCACTGCAGGGATATCCGGCCTTATTTCGAGTCAGGGCATCGCGGTGTCCATTCCACTTGAGGCCGCAAACTCAGGGTCCCTCTCACATACCTAGAGCTGGGAGAAGCCTCCCCTTGAGGTGCTTGTTGTAAGGTGGTATTCCTCTGGAGTCGAAGCCAGGGACTAACCTCTCATCTCGAGTTGATTTTTGGTCCACGGAGCTCTTTCCTGTTGCTACAGTGACCTCAGGATCCCGCTAGCCTTGAAACAGTGTTCTTGGGGTTTCTCTGGAGTGCCATCAAGGAAATCAAGGCTCCTTTCATGTGTGATGTGCAACACGGAATTGCTCTGCACTCAGTGCAGGGCAATCAGGCCTCATCTCGCGGCGAGTGGGAAGTCTCATGGTTTTTCTCGAGTTGCGGCGGGAACCTGGGGTATATTCTCGAGTTACGACAGGGATGGCCCTTCCACACACGGGTTTGTTCAGCGACGGAAAGACTCCTGCCTAGTTGCGAGGGACAACTCGGGATTCTCCTCGAGGCTTGGCAGGGCAATTGGGACGCCTCTCCAGCTGAGGCGGGAGACCAAGGGTCCCTTTCCACGTGCCACAGGAATCCTGGGACTCCTATCAAGTTTCACGAGGAGTCAGGCATCGTCTCTTTTGGAGGCACTGATCTCCCCGTACCTATGGAGTTTTCAAAGGATGTGAGGCCTCCGGTCGCGATGAGGTGGGGAACTCTGTCTTTCTCTGTGGTCTCCACAGGGGATTCAGACAACCTTTCATCTTGGGAGATGCAAGACGTGCCTGCATTCAAGTCACTGCCGGGATATCCGGCCTTATTTCTGGTCAGGGCATCGCAGTGTCCATTCCACTTGAGGCCGCAAAATCAGGGTCCCTCTCACATACCTAGAGCTGAGAGAAGGCTCCTCTTGAGGTGCTTGTGGTAAGGTGGTATTCCTCTGGAGTCGAAGTTAGGGACTAACCTCTCATCTCGAGTTGATTTTTGGTCCACGGAGCTCTTTCGTGTTGCTACAGTGACCTCAGGATCCCTCTAGCCTTGAAACAGTGTTCTTGGGGTTTCTCTGGAGTGCCATCAAGGAAATCAAGGCTCCTTTCATGTGTGATGTGCAACACGGAATTGCTCTGCACGCAGTGCAGGGGAATCGGGCCTCATCTCGCGGCGAGGGGGAAGTCTCATGGTTTTTCTCGAGTTGCGGCGGGAACCTGGGGTATATTCTCGAGTTACGACGGGGATGGCCCTTCCAGCCACGTGTTTGTTCAGCAACGTCAGGACTCCTGCCTAGTTGTGAGGGACAACTCGGGATTCTCCTCGAGGCTTGGCAGGGCAATTGGGACGCCTCTCCAGCTGAGGCGGGAGACCAAGGGTCCCATTCCACGTGCCACAGGAATCCTGGGATTCCTATAAAGTTTCACGAGGAGTCAGGCATCGTCTCCTTTGGAGGCACTGATCTCCTTGTACCTCTGAAGTATTCAAAGGATGTGAGGCCTCATGTCGCGATGAGGTGGGGAACTAGGTCTTTCTCTGTGGTCTCCACAGGGGATTCAGACATCCTTTCGTCTTGGGAGATGCAAGACGAGCCTGCATTCAAGTCACTGCAGGGATATTCGGCCTTATTTCGAGTCAGGGCATCGCGGTGTCCATTCTACTTGAGGCCGCAAACTCAGGGTCCCTCTCACATACCTAGAGCTGAGAGAAGCCTCCTCTTGAGGTGCTTGTGGTAAGGTGGTATTCCTCTGGAGTCGAAGCCAGGGACTAACCTCTCATCTCGAGTTGATTCTTGGTTCACGGAGCTCTTTCGTGTTGCTACAGTGACCTCAGAATCCCTCTAGCCTTGAAACAGTGTTCGTGGGGTTTCTCTGGAGTGCCATCAAGGAAATCAAGGCTCCTTTCATGTGTGATGTGCAACACGGAATTGCTCTGCACTCAGTGCAGGGGAATCGGGCCTCATCTCGCGGTGAGGGGAAGTCTCATGGTTTTTCTCGAGTTGCGGCGGGAACCTGGGGTATATTCTCGAGTTAGGACGGGGATGGCCCTTCCACCCACGTGTTTGTTCAGCGACGTCAGGACTCCTGCCTAGTTGCGAGGGACAACTTGGGATTCCCCTCGAGGCTTGGCAGGGCAATTGGGACGCCTCTCCAGCTGAGGCGGGAGACCAAGTGTCCCTTTCCACGTTCACAGGAATTCTGGGACTCCTATCAAGTTTCACGAGGAGTCAGGCATCGTCTCCTTTGGAGGCACTGGTCTCCGCGTAACTCTGGAGTTTTCAAAGGATGTGAGGCCTCCGGTCACGATGAGGTGGGGAACTAGGTCTTTCTCTGAGGTCTCCACAGGGGATTCAGACATCCTTTCGTCTTGAGAGATGCAAGACGAGCCTGCATTCAAGTCACTGCAGGGATATTCGGCCTTATTTCGAGTCAGGGCATCGCGGTGTCCATTCCACTTGAGGCCGCAAACTCAGGGTCCCTCTCACATACCTAGAGCTGAGAGAAGCCTCCTCTTGAGGTGCTTATGGTAAGGTGGTATTCCTCTGGAGTCGAAGCCAGGGACTAACCTCTCATCTCGAGTTGATTTTTGGTCCACGGAGCTCTTTCGTGTTGCTACAGTGACCTCAGGATCCCTCTAGCCTTGAAACAGTGTTCTTGGGTTTTCTCTGGAGTGCCATCAAGGAAATTAAGGCTCCTTTCATGTGTGATGTGCAACACGGAATTGCTCTGCACGCAGTGCAGGGAAATTGGGCCTCATCACGCGGCGAGGGGGAAGTCTCATGGTTTTTCTCGAGTTGCGGCGGGAACCTGGGGTATATTCTCGAGTTACGACGGGGATGGCCCTTCCAGCCACGTGTTTGTTCAGCGATGTCAGGACTCCTGCCTAGTTGCGAGGGACAACTCGGGATTCTCCTCGAGGCTTGGCAGGGCAATTGGGACGCCTCTCCAGCTGAGGCGGGAGACCAAGGGTCCCTTTCCACGTGCCACAGTAATCCTGGGACTCGTATCAAGTTTCACGAGGAGTCAGGCATCGTCTCCTTTGGAGGCACTCATCTCCGCCTACCTCTGGAGTTTTCAAAGGATGTGAGGCCTCCGGTCGCGATGAGGTGGGGAACTAGGTCTTTCTCTGTGGTCTCCACAGGGGATTCAGACATCCTTTCATCTTGGGAGATGCAAGACGAGCCTGCATTCAAGTCACTGCAGGGATATCCGGCCTTATTTCGAGTCAGGGCATCGCGGTGTCCATTCCACTTGAGGCCGCAAAATCAGGGTCCCTCTCACATACCTAGAGCTGAGAGAAGCCTCCTCTTGAGGTGCTTGTGGTAAGGTGGTATTCCTCTGGAGTCGAAGCCAGGGACTAACCTCTCATCTTGAGTTGATTTTTGGTCCACGGAGCTCTTTCGTGTTGCTACAGTGACCTCAGGATCCCTCTAGCCTTGAAACAGTGTTCTTGGGGTTTTTCTGGAGTGCCGTCAAGGAAATCAAGGCTCCTTTCATGTGTGATGTGCAACACGGAATTGCTCTGCACTCTGTGCAGGGCAATCAGGCCTCATCTTGCGGCGAAGGGGAAGTCTCATGGTTTTTCTCGAGTTGCGGCAGGAACCTGGGGTATATTCTCGAGTTACGACGGGGATGGCCCTTCCACCCACGTGTTTGTTCAGCGACGGCAGGACTCCTGCCTCGTTTCGAGGGATAACTCGGGATTCTCCTCGAGGCTTGGCAGGGCAATTGGGACGCCTCTCTAGCTGAGGCGGGAGACCAAGGGTCCATTTCCACGTGCCACAGGAATCCTGGGACTCCTATCAAGTTTCACGAGGAGTCAGGCATCGTCTCCTTTGGAGGCACTGATCTCCGCGTACCTCTGGAGTTTTCAAAGGATGTGAGGCTTCCGGTCGCCATGAGGTGGGGAACTAGGTCTTTCTCTGTGGTCTCCACAGGGGATTCAGACATCCTTTCATCTTGGGAGATGCAAGACGAGCCTGCATTCAAGTCACTGCAGGGATATCCGGCCTTATTTCGAGTCAGGGCATCGCGGTGTCCATTCCACTTGAGGCCGCAAAATCAGGGTCCCTCTCACATACCTAGAGCTGAGAGAAGCCTCCTCTTGAGGTGCTTGTGGTAAGGTGGTATTCCTCTGGAGTCGAAGCCAGGGACTAACCTCTCATCTCGAGTTGATTTTTGGTCCACGGAGCTCTTTCGTGTTGCTGCAGTGACCTCAGGATCCCTCTAGCCTTGAAACAGTGTTCTTGGGGTTTTTCTGGAGTGCCGTCAAGGAAATCAAGGCTCCTTTCATGTGTGATGTGCAACACGGAATTGCTCTGCACTCAGTGCAGGGCAATCCGGCCTCATCTCGCGGCGAGAGGGAAGTCTCATGGTTTTTCTCGAGTGGCGGCAGGAACCTGGGGTATATTCTCGAGTTACGACGGGGATGGCCCTTCCACCCACGTGTTTGTTCAGCGACGGCAGGACTCCTGCCTCGTTTCGAGGGATAACTCGGGATTCCCCTCGAGGCTTGGCAGGGCAATTGGGACGCCTCTCCAGCTGAGGCGGGAGACCAAGGGTCCATTTCCACGTGCCACAGGAATCCTGGGACTCCTTTCAAGTTTCACGAGGAGTCAGGCATCGTCTCCTTTGGAGGCACTGATCTCCGCGTACCTATGGAGTTTTCAAAGGATGTGAGGCCTCCGGTCGCCATGAGGTGGGGAACTAGGTCTTTCTCTGTGGTCTCCACAGGGGATTCAGACAACCTTTCATCTTGGGAGATGCAAGACGAGCCTGCATTCAAGTCACTGCCGGGATATCCGGCCTTATTTCTCGTCAGGGCATCGCAGTGTCCATTCCACTTGAGGCCGCAAAATCAGGGTCCCTCTCACATACCTAGAGCTGAGAGAAGCCTCCTCTTGAGGTGCTTGTGGTAAGGTTGTATTCCTCTGGAGTCGAAGCCAGGGACTAACCTCTCATCTCGAGTTGATTTTTGGTCCACGGAGCTCTTTTGTGTTGCTACAGTGACCTCAGGATCCCTCTAGCCTTGAAACAGTGTTCTTGGGGTTTCTCTGGAGTGCCATCAAGGAAATCAAGGCTCCTTTCAAGTGTGATGTGCAACACGGAATTGCTCTGCACGCAGGGCAGGGGAATCAGGCCTCATCTCGCGGCGAGGGGGAAGTCTCATGGTTTTTCTCGAGTTGCGGCGGGAACCTGGGGTATATTCTCGAGTTACGACGGGGATGGCCCTTCCAGCCACGTGTTTGTTCAGCGACGTTAGGACTCCTGCCTAGTTGCGAGGGACAACTCGGGATTCTCCTCGAGGCTTGGCAGGGCAATTGGGACGCCTCTCCAGCTGAGGCGGGAGACCAAGGGTCCCTTTCCACGTGCCACAGTAATCCTGGGACTCGTATCAAGTTTCACGAGAAGTCAGGCATTGTCTCCTTTGGAGGCACTCATCTCCGCGTACCTCTGGAGTTTTCAAAGGATGTGAGGCCTCCGGTCGCGATGAGGTGGGGAACTAGGTCTTTCTCTGTGGTCTCCACAGGGGATTCAGACATCCTTTCATCTTGGGAGATGCAAGACGAGCCTGCATTCAAGTCACTGCAGGGATATCCGGCCTTATTTCGAGTCAGGGCATCGCGGTGTCCATTCCACTTGAGGCCGCAAAATCAGGGTCCCTCTCACATACCTAGAGCTGAGAGAAGCCTCCTCTTGAGGTTCTTGTGGTAAGGTGGTATTCCTCTGGAGTCGAAGCCAGGGACTAACCTCTCATCTCGAGTTGATTTTTGGTCCACGGAGCTCTTTCGTGTTGCTACAGTGACCTCAGGATCCCTCTAGCCTTGAAACAGTGTTCTTGGGGTTTTTCTGGAGTGCCGTCAAGGAAATCAAGGCTCCTTTCATGTGTGATGTGCAACACGAATTGCTCTGCACGCAGTGCAGGGGAATCGGGCCTCATCTCGCGGCGAGGGGTAAGTCTCAGATTTTTTCTCGAGTTGCGGCGGGAACCTGGGGTATATTCTCGAGTTACGACGGGGATGGCCCTTCCACCCACGTGTTTGTTCAGCGACGGCAGGACTCCTGCCTCGTTTCGAGGGATAACTCGGGATTCTCCTCGAGGCTTGGCAGGGCAATTGGGACGCCTATCCAGCTGAGGCGGGAGACCAAGGGTCCATTTCCACGTGCCACAGGAATCCTGGGACTCCTATCAAGTTTCACGAGGAGTCAGGCATCGTCTCCTTTGGAGGCACTGATCTCCGCGTACCTCTGGAGTTTTCAAAGGATGTGAGGCCTCCGGTCGCCATGAGGTGGGGAACTACGTCTTTCTCTGTGGTCTCCACAGGGGATTCAGACAACCTTTCATCTTGGGAGATGCAAGACGAGCCTGCATTCAAGTCACTGCAGGGATATCCAGCCTTATTTCGAGTCAGGGCATCGCAGTGTCCATTCCACTTGAGGCCGCAAAATCAGGGTCCCTCTCACATACCTAGAGCTGAGAGAAGCCTCCTCTTGAGGTGCTTGTGGTAAGGTGGTATTCCTCTGGAGTCGAAGTTAGGGACTAACCTCTCATCTCGAGTTGATTTTTGGTCTACGGAGCTCTTTCGTGTTGCTACAGTGACCTCAGGATCCCTCTAGCCTTGAAACAGTGTTCTTGGGGTTTCTCTGGAGTGCCATCAAGGAAATCAAGGCTCCTTTCATGTGTGATGTGCAACACGGAATTGCTCTGCACGCAGTGCAGGGGAATCGGGCCTCATCTCTCGGAGAGGGGGAAGTCTCATGGTTTTTCTCGAGTTGCGGCGGGAACCTGGGGTATATTCTCGAGTTACGACGGGGATGGCCCTTCCACCCACGTGTTTGTTCAGCGACGTTAGGACTCCTGCCTAGTTGCGAGGGACAACTCGGGATTCTCCTCGAGGCTTGGCAGGGCAATTGGGACGCCTCTCCAACTGAGGCGGGAGACCAAGGGTCCATTTCCACGTGCCACAGGAATCCTGGGACTCGTATCAAGTTTCACGAGAAGTCAGGCATTGTCTCCTTTGGAGGCACTCATCTCCGCGTACCTCTGGAGTTTTCAAAGGATGTGAGGCCTCCGGTCGCGATGAGGTGGGGAACTAGGTCTTTCTCTGTGGTCTCCACAGGGGATTCAGACATCCTTTCATCTTGGGAGATGCAAGACGAGCCTGCATTCAAGTCACTGCAGGGATATCCGGCCTTATTTCGAGTCAGGGCATCGCGGTGTCCATTCCACTTGAGGCCGCAAAATCAGGGTCCCTCTCACATACCTAGAGCTGAGAGAAGCCTCCTCTTGAGGTGCTTGTGGTAAGGTGGTATTCCTCTGGAGTCGAAGACAGGGACTAACCTCTCATCTCGAGTTGATTTTTGGTCCACGGAGCTCTTTCGTGTTGCTACAGTGACCTCAGGATCCCTCTAGCCTTGAAACAGTGTTCTTGGGGTTTCTCTGGAGTGCCATCAAGGAAATCAAGGCTCCTTTCAAGTGTGATGTGCAACACGGAATTGCTCTGCACGCAGGGCAGGGGAATCAGGCCTCATCTCGCGGCGAGGGGGAAGTCTCATGGTTTTTCTCGAGTTGCGGCGGGAACCTGGGGTATATTCTCGAGTTACGACGGGGATGGCCCTTCCAGCCACGTGTTTGTTCAGCGACGTTAGGACTCCTGCCTAGTTGCGAGGGACAACTCGGGATTCTCCTCGAGGCTTGGCAGGGCAATTGGGACGCCTCTCCAGCTGAGGCGGGAGACCAAGGGTCACTTTCCACGTGCCACAGTAATCCTGGGACTCGTATCAAGTTTCACGAGAAGTCAGGCATTGTCTCCTTTGGAGGTACTCATCTCCGCGTACCTCTGGAGTTTTCAAAGGATGTGAGGCCTCCGATCACGATGAGGTGGGGAACTAGATCTTTCTCTGAGGTCTCCACAGGGGATTCAGACATCCTTTCGTCTTGGGAGATGCAAGACGAGCCTGCATTCAAGTCACTGCAGGGATATCCGGCCTTATTTCGAGTCAGGGCATCGCGGTGTCCATTCCACTTGAGGCCGCAAAATCAGGGTCCCTCTCACATACCTAGAGATGAGAGAAGCCTCCTCTTGAGGTTCTTGTGGTAAGGTGGTATTCCTCTGGAGTCGAAGCCAGGGACTAACCTCTCATCTCGAGTTGATTTTTGGTCCACGGAGCTCTTTCGTGTTGCTACAGTGACCTCAGGATCCCTCTAGCCTTGAAACAGTGTTCTTGGGGTTTTTCTGGAGTGCCGTCAAGGAAATCAAGGCTCCTTTCATGTGTGATGTGCAACACGAATTACTCTGCACGCAGTGCAGGGGAATCGGGCCTCATCTCGCGGCGAGGGGGAAGTCTCAGATTTTTTCTCGAGTTGCGGCGGGAACCTGGGGTATATTCTCGAGTTACGACGGGGATGGCCCTTCCACCCACGTGTTTGTTCAGCGACGGCAGGACTCCTGCCTCGTTTCGAGGGATAACTCGGGATTCTCCTCGAGGCTTGGCAGGGCAATTGGGACGCCTATCCAGCTGAGGCGGGAGACCAAGGGTCCATTTCCACGTGCCACAGGAATCCTGGGACTCCTATCAAGTTTCACGAGGAGTCAGGCATCGTCTCCTTTGGAGGCACTGATCTCCGCGTACCTCTGGAGTTTTCAAAGGATGTGAGGCCTCCGGTCGCCATGAGGTGGGGAACTACGTCTTTCTCTGTGGTCTCCACAGGGGATTCAGACAACCTTTCATCTTGGGAGATGCAAGACGAGCCTGCATTCAAGTCACTGCAGGGATATCCAGCCTTATTTAGAGTCAGGGCATCGCAGTGTCCATTCCACTTGAGGCCGCAAAATCAGGGTCCCTCTCACATACCTAGAGCTGAGAGAAGCCTCCTCTTGAGGTGCTTGTGGTAAGGTGGTATTCCTCTGGAGTCGAAGTTAGGGACTAACCTCTCATCTCGAGTTGATTTTTGGTCCACGGAGCTCTTTCGTGTTGCTACAGTGACCTCAGGATCCCTCTAGCCTTGAAACAGTGTTCTTGGGGTTTCTCTGGAGTGCCATCAAGGAAATCAAGGCTCCTTTCATGTGTGATGTGCAACACGGAATTGCTCTGCACGCAGTGCAGGGGAATCGGGCCTCATCTCTCGGAGAGGGGGAAGTCTCATGGTTTTTCTCCAGTTGCGGCGGGAACCTGGGGTATATTCTCGAGTTACGACGGGGATGGCCCTTCCAGCCACGTGTTTGTTCAGCGACGTTAGGACTCCTGCCTAGTTGCGAGGGACAACTCGGGATTCTCCTCGAGGCTTGGCAGGGCAATTGGGACGCCTCTCCAGCTGAGGCGGGAGACCAAGGGTCCCATTCCACGTGCCACAGGAATCCTGGGACTCCTATCAAGTTTCACGAGGAGTCAGGCATCGTCTCCTTTGGAGGCACTGATCTCCGCGTACCTCTGGAGTTTTCAAAGGATGTAAGGCTTCCGGTCGCGATGAGGTGGGGAACTAGGTCTTTCTCTGTGGTCTCCACAGGGGATTCAGACATCCTTTCATCTTGGGAGATGCAAGACGAGCCTGCATTCAAGTCACTGCAGGGATATCCGGCCTTATTTAGAGTCAGGGCATCGCGGTGTCCATTCCACTTGAGGCCGCAAACTCAGGGTCCCTCTCACATACCTAGAGCTGAGAGAAGCCTCCTCTTGAGGTGCTTGTGGTAAGGTGGTGTTCCTCTGGAGTCGAAGCCAGGGACTAACCTCTCATCTCGAGTTGAATTTTGGTCCACGGAGCTCTTTCGTGTTGCTGCAGTGACCTCAGGATCCCTCTAGCCTTGAAACAGTGTTCTTGGGGTTTCTCTGGAGTGCCATCAAGGAAATCAAGGCTCCTTTCAAGTGTGATGTGCAACACGGAATTGCTCTGCACGCAGGGCAGGGGAATCAGGCCTCATCTCGCGGCGAGGGGGAAGTCTCATGGTTTTTCTCGAGTTGCGGCGGGAACCTGGGGTATATTCTCGAGTTACGACGGGGATGGCCCTTCCACACACGTGTTTGTTCAGCGACGGCAGGACTCCTGCCTAGTTGCGAGGGACAACTCGGGATTCTCCTCGAGGCTTGGCAGGGCAATTGGGACGCCTCTCCAGCTGAGGTGGGAGACCAAGGGTCCCTTTCCACGTGCCACAGGAATCCTGGGACTCCTATCAAGTTTCATGAGGAGTCAGGCATCGTCTCCTTTGGAGGCACTGATCTCCGCGTACCTTTGAAGTTTTCAAAGGATGTGAGGCCTCCGATCGCGAGGAGGTGGGAAACTAGGTCTTTCTCTGTGGTCTCCACAGGGGATTCAGACATCCTTTCATCTTGGGAGATGCAAGACGAGCCTACATTCAATTCACTGCAGGGATATCCGGCCTTATTTCGCGTCAGGGCATCGCAGTGTCCATTCCACTTGAGTCTGCAAAATTAGGGTCCCTCTCAAATACCTAGAGCTGAGAGAAGCCTCCTCTTGAGGTGCTTGTGGTAAGGTGGTATTCCTCTGGAGTCGAAGCCAGGGACTAACCTCTCATCTCGAGTTGATTTTTGGTAACTTACCTCTTTCGTGTTGCTACAGTAACCTCAGGATCCCTCTAGCCTTGAAACAGTGTTCTTGGGGTTTCTCTGGAGTGCCGTCCAGGAAATCAATGCTCCTTTCATGTGTGATGTGCAACACGGAATTGCTCTGCACTCAGTGCAGGGCAATCAGGCCTCATCTCGCGGCGAGGGGGAAGTCTCATGGTTTTTCTCGAGTTGCGGCGGGAACCTGGGGTATATTCTCGAGTTACGACAGGGAATGCCCTTCCAGCCACGTGTTTGTTCAGCGACGTCAGGACTCCTGCCTAGTTGCGAGGGACAACTCGGGATTCTCCTCGAGGCTTGGCAGGGCACTTGGGACGCCTCTCCAGCTGAGGCGGGAGACCAAGGGTCCCTTTCCACGTGCCACAGGAATCCTGGGACTCGTATCAAGTTTCACGAGGAGTCAGGCATCGTCTCCTTTGGAGGCACTGATCTCCGCCTACCTCTGGAGTTTTCAAAGGATGTGAGGCCTCCGGTCGCGATGAGGTGGTGAACTAGGTCTTTCTCTGTGGTCTCCACAGGGGATTCAGACAACCTTTCATCTTGGGAGATGCAAGACGAGCCTGCATTCAAGTCACTGCAGGGATATCCGGCCTTATTTCGAGTCAGGGCATCGCGGTGTCCATTCCACTTGAGGCCGCAAAATCAGGGTCCCTCTCACATACCTAGAGCTGAGAGAAGCCTCCTCTTGAGGTGCTTGTGGTAAGGTGGTATTCCTCTGGAGTCGAAGCCAGGGACTAACCTCTCATCTCGAGTTGATTTTTGGTCCACGGAGCTCTTTCGTGTTGCTACAGTGACCTCAGGATCCCTCTAGCCTTGAAACAGTGTTCTTGGGGTTTCTCTGGAGTGCCGTCAAGGAAATCAAGGCTCCTTTCATGTGTGATGTGCAACACGGAATTGCTCTGAACGCAGTGCAGGGGAATCGGGCCTCATCTCGCGGCGAGGGGGAAGTCTCAGATTTTTTCTCGAGTTGCGGCGGGAACCTGGGGTATATTCTCGAGTTACGACGGGGATGGCCCTTCCAGCCACGTGTTTGTTCAGCGACGGCAGGACTCCTGCCTAGTTGCGAGGGACAACTCGGGATTCTCCTCGAGGCTTGGCAGGGCAATTGGGACGCCTCTCCAGCTGAGGCGGGAGACCAAGGGTCCCTTTCCACGTGCCACAGGAATCCTGGGACTCTTATCAAGTTTCACGAGGAGTCAGGCATCGTCTCCTTTGGAGGCACTGATCTCCGCGTACCTCTGGAGTTTTCAAAGGATGTGAGGCTTCCGGTTGCCATGAGGTGGGGAACTAGGTCTTTCTCTGTGGTCTCCACAGGGGATTCAGACATCCTTTCATCTTGGGAGATGCAAGACGAGCCTGCATTCAAGTCACTGCAGGGATATCCGGCCTTATTTCGAGTCAGGGCAGCGCGGTGTCCATTCCACTTGAGGCCGCAAACTCAGGGTCCCTCTCACATACCTAGAGCTGAGAGAAGCCTCCTCTTGAGGTGCTTGTTGTAAGGTGGTATTCCTCTGGAGTCGAAGCCAGGGACTAACCTCTCATCTCGAGTTGATTTTTGGTCCACGGAGCTCTTTCCTGTTGCTACAGTGACCTCAGGATCCCGCTAGCCTTGAAACAGTGTTCTTGGGGTTTCTCTGGAGTGCCATCAAGGAAATCAAGGCTCCTTTCATGTGTGATGTGCAACACGGAATTGCTCTGCACTCAGTGCAGGGCAATCAGGCCTCATCTCGCGGCGAGTGTGAAGTCTCATGGTTTTTCTCGAGTTGCGGCGGGAACCTGGGGTATATTCTCGAGTTACGACCGGGATGGCCCTTCCACACACGTGTTTGTTCAGCGACGGAAAGACTCCTGCCTAGTTGCGAGGGACAACTCGGGATTCTCCTCGAGGCCTGGCAGGGCAATTGGGACGCCTCTCCAGCTGAGGCGGGAGACCAAGGGTCCATTTCCACGTGCCACAGGAATCCTGGGACTCCTATCAAGTTTCACGAGGAGTCAGGCATCGTCTCCTTTGGAGGCACTGATCTCCCCGTACCTATGGAGTTTTCAAAGGATGTGAGGCCTCCGGTCGCCATGAGGTGGGGAACTACGTCTTTCTCTGTGGTCTCCACAGGGGATTCAGACAACCTTTCATCTTGGGAGATGCAAGACGAGCCTGCATTCAAGTCACTGCAGGGATATCCGGCCTTATTTCTCGTCAGGGCATCGCAGTGTCCATTCCACTCGAGGCCGCAAAATCAGGGTCCCTCTCACATACCTAGAGCTGAGAGAAGGCTCCTCTTGAGGTGCTTGTGGTAAGGTGGTATTCCTCTGGAGTCGAAGTTAGGGACTAACCTCTCATCTCGAGTTGATTTTTGGTCCACGGAGCTCTTTCGTGTTGCTACAGTGACTTCAGGATCCCTCTAGCCTTGAAACAGTGTTCTTGGGGTTTCTCTGGAGTGCCATCAAGGAAATCAAGGCTCCTTTCATGTGTGATGTGCAACACGGAATTGCTCTGCACGCAGTGCAGGGGAATCGGGCCTCATCTCGCAGCGAGGGGGAAGTCTCATGGTTTTTCTCGAGTTGCGGCGGGAACCTGGGGTATATTCTCGAGTTACGACGGGGATGGCCCTTCCAGCCACGTGTTTGTTCAGCAACGTCAGGACTCCTGCCTAGTTGCGAGGGACAACTCGGGATTCTCCTCGAGGCTTGGCAGGGCAATTGGGACGCCTCTCCAGCTGAGGCGGGAGACCAAGGGTCCCATTCCACGTGCCACAGGAATCCTGGGATTCCTATAAAGTTTCACGAGGAGTCAGGCATCGTCTCCTTTGGAGGCACTGATCTCCGCGTACCTCTGGAGTTTTCAAAGGATGTGAGGCCTCCGGTCGCGATGAGGTGGGGAACTAGGTCTTTCTCTGTGGTCTCCACAGGTGATTCAGACATCCTTTCGTCTTGGGAGATGCAAGACGAGCCTGCATTCAAGTCACTGCAGGGATATCCGTCCTTATTTCGAGTCAGGGCATCGCGATGTCCATTCCAATTGAGGCCGCAAAATCAGGTTCCCTCTCACATACCTAGAGCTGAGAGAAGCCTCCTCTTGAGGTGCTTGTGGAAAGGTGGTATTCCTCTGGAGTCGAAGCCAGGGACTAACCTCTCATCTCGAGTTGATTCTTGGTCCACGGAGCTCTTTCGTGTTGCTACAGTGACCTCAGGATCCCTCTAGCCTTGAAACAGTGTTCTTGGGGTTTCTCTGGAGTGCCGTCCAGGAAATCAATGCTCCTTTCATGTGTGATGTGCAACACGGAATTGCTCTGCACTCAGTGCAGGGCAATCAGGCCTCATCTCGCGGCGAGGGGGAAGTCTCATGGTTTTTCTCGAGTTGCGGCGGGAACCTGGGGTATATTCTCGAGTTACGACAGGGATGGCCCTTCCACCCACGTGTTTGTTCAGCGACGTCAGGACTCCTGCCTAGTTGCGAGGGACAACTCGGGATTCTCCTCGAGGCTTGGCAGGGCACTTGGGACGCCTCTCCAGCTGAGGCGGGAGACCAAGGGTCCCTTTCCACGTGCCACAGGAATCCTGGGACTCGTATCAAGTTTCACGAGGAGTCAGGCATCGTCTCCTTTGGAGGCACTGATCTCCGCCTACCTCTGGAGTTTTCAAAGGATGTGAGGCCTCCGGTCGCGATGAGGTGGTGAACTAGGTCTTTCTCTGTGGTCTCCACAGGGGATTCAGACAACCTTTCATCTTGGGAGATGCAAGACGAGCCTGCATTCAAGTCACTGCAGGGATATCCGGCCTTATTTCGAGTCAGGGCATCGCGGTGTCCATTCCACTTGAGGCCGCAAAATCAGGGTCCCTCTCACATACCTAGTGCTGAGAGAAGCCTCCTCTTGAGGTGCTTGTGGTAAGGTGGTATTCCTCTGGAGTCGAAGCCAGGGACTAACCTCTCATCTCGAGTTGATTTTTGGTCCACGGAGCTCTTTCGTGTTGCTACAGTGACCTCAGGATCCCTCTAGCCTTGAAACAGTGTTCTTGGGGTTTCTCTGGAGTGCCGTCAAGGAAATCAAGGCTCCTTTCATGTGTGATGTGCAACACGGAATTGCTCTGAACGCAGTGCAGGGGAATCGGGCCTCATCTCGCGGCGAGGGGGAAGTCTCAGATTTTTTCTCGAGTTGCGGCGGGAACCTGGGGTATATTCTCGAGTTACGACGGGGATGGCCCTTCCAGCCACGTGTTTGTTCAGCGACGGCAGGACTCCTGCCTAGTTGCGAGGGACAACTCGGGATTCTCCTCGAGGCTTGGCAGGGCAATTGGGACGCCTCTCCAGCTGAGGCGGGAGACCAAGGGTCCATTTCCACGTGCCACAGGAATCCTGGGACTCTTATCAAGTTTCACGAGGAGTCAGGCATCGTCTCCTTTGGAGGCACTGATCTCCGCGTACCTCTGGAGTTTTCAAAGGATGTGAGGCTTCCGGTTGCCATGAGGTGGGGAACTAGGTCTTTCTCTGTGGTCTCCACAGGGGATTCAGACATCCTTTCATCTTGGGAGATGCAAGACGAGCCTGCATTCAAGTCACTGCAGGGATATCCGGCCTTATTTCGAGTCAGGGCAGCGCGGTGTCCATTCCACTTGAGGCCGCAAACTCAGGGTCCCTCTCACATACCTAGAGCTGAGAGAAGCCTCCTCTTGAGGTGCTTGTTGTAAGGTGGTATTCCTCTGGAGTCGAAGCCAGGGACTAACCTCTCATCTCGAGTTGATTTTTGGTCCACGGAGCTCTTTCCTGTTGCTACAGTGACCTCAGGATCCCGCTAGCCTTGAAACAGTGTTCTTGGGGTTTCTCTGGAGTGCCATCAAGGAAATCAAGGCTCCTTTCATGTGTGATGTGCAACACGGAATTGCTCTGCACTCAGTGCAGGGCAATCAGGCCTCATCTCGCGGCGAGTGTGAAGTCTCATGGTTTTTCTCGAGTTGCGGCGGGAACCTGGGGTATATTCTCGAGTTACGACCGGGATGGCCCTTCCACACACGTGTTTGTTCAGCGACGGAAAGACTCCTGCCTAGTTGCGAGGGACAACTCGGGATTCTCCTCGAGGCTTGGCAGGGCAATTGGGACGCCTCTCCAGCTGAGGCGGGAGACCAAGGGTCCATTTCCACGTGCCACAGGAATCCTGGGACTCCTATGAAGTTTCACGAGGAGTCAGGCATCGTCTCCTTTGGAGGCACTGATCTCCCCGTACCTATGGAGTTTTCAAAGGATGTGAGGCCTCCGGTCGCCATGAGGTGGGGAACTACGTCTTTCTCTGTGGTCTCCACAGGGAATTCAGACAACCTTTCATCTTGGGAGATGCAAGACGAGCCTGCATTCAAGTCACTGCAGGGATATCCGGCCTTATTTCTCGTCAGGGCATCGCAGTGTCCATTCCACTCGAGGCCGCAAAATCAGGGTCCGTCTCACATACCTAGAGCTGAGAGAAGGCTCCTCTTGAGGTGCTTGTGGTAAGGTGGTATTCCTCTGGAGTCGAAGTTAGGGACTAACCTCTCATCTCGAGTTGATTTTTGGTCCACGGAGCTCTTTCGTGTTGCTACAGTGACTTCAGGATCCCTCTAGCCTTGAAACAGTGTTCTTGGGGTTTCTCTGGAGTGCCATCAAGGAAATCAAGGCTCCTTTCATGTGTGATGTGCAACACGGAATTGCTCTGCACGCAGTGCAGGGGAATCGGGCCTCATCTCGCGGCGAGGGGGAAGTCTCATGGTTTTTCTCGAGTTGCGGCGGGAACCTGGGGTATATTCTCGAGTTACGACGGGGATGGCCCTTCCAGCCACGTGTTTGTTCAGCAACGTCAGGACTCCTGCCTAGTTGCGAGGGACAACTCGGGATTCTCCTCGAGGCTTGGCAGGGCAATTGGGACGCCTCTCCAGCTGAGGCGGGAGACCAAGGGTCCCATTCCACGTGCCACAGGAATCCTGGGATTCCTATAAAGTTTCACGAGGAGTCAGGCATCGTCTCCTTTGGAGGCACTGATCTCCGCGTACCTCTGGAGTTTTCAAAGGATGTGAGGCCTCCGGTCGCGATGAGGTGGGGAACTAGGTCTTTCTCTGTGGTCTCCACAGGTGATTCAGACATCCTTTCGTCTTGGGAGATGCAAGACGAGCCTGCATTCAAGTCACTGCAGGGATATCCGTCCTTATTTCGAGTCAGGGCATCGCGATGTCCATTCCAATTGAGGCCGCAAAATCAGGTTCCCTCTCACATACCTAGAGCTGAGAGAAGCCTCCTCTTGAGGTGCTTGTGGAAAGGTGGTATTCCTCTGGAGTCGAAGCCAGGGACTAACCTCTCATCTCGAGTTGATTCTTGGTCCACGGAGCTCTTTCGTGTTGCTACAGTGACCTCAGGATCCCTCTAGCCTTGAAACAGTGTTCTTGGGGTTTCTCTGGAGTGCCATCAAGGAAATCAAGGCTCCTTTCATGTGTGATATGCAACACGGAATTGCTCTGCACGCAGTGCAGGGGAATCGGGCCTCATCTCCCGGCGAGGGGGAAGTCTCATGGTTTTTCTCGAGTTGCGGCGGGAGCCTGGGGTATATTCTCGAGTTACGATGGGGATGGACCTTCCAGCCACGTGTTTGTTCAGCGACGGCAGGACTCCTGCCTCGTTTCGAGGGATAACTCGGGATTCTCCTCGAGGCTTGGCAGGGCAATTGGGACGCCTCTCCAGCTGAGGCGGGAGACCAAGGGTCCATTTCCACGTGCCACAGGAATCCTGGGACTCCTATCAAGTTTCACGAGGAGTCAGGCATCGTCTCCTTTGGAGGCACTGATCTCCTTGTACCTCTGGAGTTTTCAAAGAATGTGAGGCTTCCGGTCGCCATGAGGTGGGGAACTAGGTCTTTCTCTGTGGTCTCCACAGGGGATTCCGACATCCTTTCATCTTGGGAGATGCAAGACGAGCCTGCATTCAAGTCACTGCAGGGATATCCGGCCTTATTTCGAGTCAGGGCATCGCGGTGTCCATTCCACTTGAGGCCGCAAACTCAGGGACCCTCTCACATACCTAGAGCTGAGAGAAGCCTCCTCTTGAGGTGCTTGTGGTAAGGTGGTATTCCTCTGGAGTCGAAGCCAGGGACTAACCTCTCATCTCGAGTTGATTTTTGGTCCACGGAGCTCTTTCGTGTTGCTACAGTGACCTCAGGATCCCTCTAGCCTTGAAACAGTGTTCTTGGGGTTTCTCTGGAGTGCCACCAAGGAAATCAAGGCTCCTTTCATGTGTGATGTGCAACACAGAATTGCTCTGCACGCAGTGCAGGGGAATTGGGCCTCATCTCGCGGCGAGGGGGAAGTCTCATGGTTTTTCTCGAGTTGCGGCGGGAACCTGGGGTATATTCTCGAGTTACGACGGGGATGTCCCTTCCACCCACGTGTTTGTTCAGCGACGTCAGGACTCCTGCCTAGTTGCGAGGGACAACTCGGGATTCTCCTCGAGCATTGGCAGGGCAATTGGGACGCCTCTCCAGCTGAGGCGGGAGACCAAGGGTCCCTTTCCACGTGCCACAGGAATCCTGGGACTCATATCAAGTTTCACGAGGAGTCAGGCATCGTCTCCTTTGGAGGCACTGATCTCCGCCTACCTCTGGAGTTTTCAAAGGATGTGAGGCCTCCGGTCGCGATGAGGTGGGGAACTAGGTCTTTCTCTGTGGTCTCCACAGGGGATTCAGACATCCTTTCATCTTGGGAGATGCAAGACGAGCCTGCATTCAAGTCACTGCAGGGATATCCGGCCTTATTTCGAGTCAGGGCATCGCAGTGTCCATTCCACTTGAGGCCGCAAAATCAGGGTCCCTCTCACATACCTAGAGCTGAGAGAAGCCTCCTCTTGAGGTGCTTGTGGTAAGGTGGTATTCCTCTGGAGTCGAAGCCAGGGACTAACCTCTCATCTCGAGTTGATTTTTGGTCCACGGAGCTCTTTCGTGTTGCTACAGTGACCTCAGGATCCCTCTAGCCTTGAAACAGTGTTCTTGGGGTTTCTCCTTAGTGCCGTCAAGGAAATCAATGCTCCTTTCATGTGTGATGTGCAACACGGAATTGCTCTGCACGCAGTGCAGGGGAATCGGGCCTCATCTCGCGGCGAGGGGGAAGTCTCAAATTTTTTCTCGAGTTGCGGCGGGAACCTGGGGTATATTCTCGAGTTACGACGGGGATGGCCCTTCCACCCACGTGTTTGTTCAGCGACGGCATGACTCCTGCCTCGTTTCGAGGGATAACTCGGGATTCTCCTCGAGGCTTGGCAGGGCAATTGGGACGCCTCTCCAGCTGAGGCGGGAGACCAAGGGTCCATTTCCACGTGCCACAGGAATCCTGGGACTCCTATCAAGTTTCACGAGGAGTCAGGCATCGTCTCCTTTGGAGGCACTGATCTCCTTGTACCTCTGGAGTTTTCAAAGGATGTGAGGCTTCCGGTCGCCATGAGGTGGGGAACTAGGTCTTTCTCTGTGGTCTCCACAGGGGATTCAGACATCCTTTCATCTTGGGAGATGCAAGACGAGCCTGCATTCAAGTCACTGCAGGGATATCCGGCCTTATTTCGAGTCAGGGCATCGCGGTGTCCATTCCACTTGAGGCCGCAAAATCAGGGTCCCTCTCACATACCTAGAGCTGAGAGAAGCCTCCTCTTGAGGTGCTTGTGGTAAGGTGGTATTCCTCTGGAGTCGAAGCCAGGGACTAACCTCTCATCTCGAGTTGATTTTTGGTCCACGGAGCTCTTTCGTGTTGCTACAGTGACCTCAGGATCCCTCTAGCCTTGAAACAGTGTTCTTGGGGTTTCTCTGGAGTGCCATCAAGGAAATTAAGGCTCCTTTCATGTGTGATGTGCAACACGGAATTGCTCTGCACGCAGTGCAGGGGAATCGGGCCTCATCTCGCGGCGAGGGGGAAGTCTCATGGTTTTTCTCGAGTTGCGGCGGGAACCTGGGGTATATTCTCGAGTTACGACGGGGATGTCCCTTCCACCCACGTGTTTGTTCAGCGACGTCAGGACTCCTGCCTAGTTGCGAGGGACAACTCGGGATTCTCCTCGAGGCTTGGCAGGGCAATTGGGACGCCTCTCCAGCTGAGGCGGGAGACCAAGGGTCCCTTTCCACGTGCCACAGGAATCCTGGGACTCGTATCAAGTTTCACGAGGAGTCAGGCATCGTCTCCTTTGGAGGCACTGATCTCCGCCTACCTCTGGAGTTTTCAAAGGATGTGAGGCCTCCGGTCGCGATGAGGTTGGGAACTAGGTCTTTCTCTGTGGTCTCCACAGGGGATTCAGACATCCTTTCTTCTTGGGAGATGCAAGACGAGCCTGCATTCAAGTCACTGCAGGGATATCCGGCCTTATTTCGAGTCAGGGCATCGCGGTGTCCATTCCACTTGGGGCCGCAAAATCAGGGTCCCTCTCACATACCTAGAGCTGAGAGAAGCCTCCTCTTGAGGTGCTTGTGGTAAGGTGGTATTCCTCTGGAGTCGAAGCCAGGGACTAACCTCTCATCTCGAGTTGATTTTTGGTCCACGGAGCTCTTTCGTGTTGCTACAGTGACCTCAGGATCCCTCTAGCCTTGAAACAGTGTTCTTGGGGTTTCTCTGGAGTGCCATCAAGGAAATTAAGGCTCCTTTCATGTGTGATGTGCAACACGGAATTGCTCTGCACGCAGTGCAGGGGAATTGGGCCTCATCTCGCGGCGAGGGGGAAGTCTCATGGTTTTTCTCGAGTTGCGGCGGGAACCTGGGGTATATTCTCGAGTTACGACGGGAATGGCCCTTCCAGCCACGTGTTTGTTCAGCGATGTCAGGACTCCTGCCTAGTTGTGAGGGACAACTCGGGATTCTCCTCGAGGCTTGGCAGGGCAATTGGGACGCCTCTCCAGCTGAGGCGGGAGACCAAGGGTCCCTTTCCACGTGCCACAGGAATCCTGGGACTCGTATCAAGTTTCACGAGGAGTCAGGCATCGTCTCCTTTGGAGGCACTGATCTCCGCCTACCTCTGGAGTTTTCAAAGGATGTGAGGCCTCCGGTCGCGATGAGGTGGGGAACTAGGTCTTTCTCTGTGGTCTCCACAGGGGATTCAGACATCCTTTCTTCTTGGGAGATGCAAGACGAGCCTGCATTCAAGTCACTGCAGGGATATCCGGCCTTATTTCGAGTCAGGGCATCGCAGTGTCCATTCCACTTGAGGCCGCAAAATCAGGGTCCCTCTCACATACCTAGAGCTGAGAGAAGCCTCCTCTTGAGGTGCTTGTGGTAAGGTGGTATACCTCTGGAGTCGAAGCCAGGGACTAACCTCTCATCTCGAGTTGATTTTTGGTCCACGGAGCTCTTTCGTGTGGCTACAGTGACCTCAGGATCCCTCTAGCCTTGAAACAGTGTTCTTGGGGTTTCTCTGGAGTGCCGTCAAGGAAATCAATGCTCCTTTCATGTGTGATGTGCAACACGGAATTACTCTGCCCGCAGTGCAGGGGAATCCGGCCTCATCTCGCGGCGAGGGGGAAGTCTCAGATTTTTTCTCGAGTTGCGGCGGGAACCTGGGGTATATTCTCGAGTTACGACGGGGATGGCCCTTCCACCCACGTGTTCAGCGACGTCAGGACTCCTGCCTAGTAGCGAGGGACAACTCGGGATTCTCCTCGAGGCTTGGCAGGGCAATTGGGACGCCTCTCCAGCTGAGGTGGGAGTCCAAGGATCCCATTCCACGTGCCACAGGAATCCTGGGATTCCTATAAAGTTTCACGAGGAGTCAGGCATCGTCTCCTTTGGAGGCACTGATCTCCGCGTACCTCTGGAGTTTTCAAAGGATGTGAGGCCTCCGGTCGCGATGAGGTGGGGAACTAGGTCTTTCTCTGTGGTCTCCACAGGGGATTCAGACATCCTTTCGTCTTGGGAGATGCAAGACGAGCCTGCATTCAAGTCACTGCAGGGATATCCGTCCTGATTTCGAGTCAGGGCATCGCGATGTCCATTCCAATTGAGACTGCAAACTCAGGTTCCCTCTCACATACCTAGAGCTGAGAGAAGCCTCCTCTTGAGGTGCTTGTGGTAAGGTGGTATTCCTCTGGAGTCGAAGCCAGGGACTAACCTCTCATCTCGAGTTGATTTGTGGTCCACGGAGCTCTTTCGTGTTGCTACAGTGACCTCAGGATCCCTCTAGCCTTGAAACAGTGTTCTTGGGGTTTCTCTGGAGTGCCATCAAGGAAATCAAGGCTCCTTCATTGTTTGATGTGCAACACGGAATTGCTCTGCACGCAGTGCAGGGGAATCGGGCCTCATCTCGCGGCGAGGGGGAAGTCTCATGGTTTTTCTCGAGTTGCGGCGGGAACCTGGGGTATATTCTCGAGTTAGGACGGGGATGGCCCTTCCACCCACGTGTTTGTTCAGCGACGTCAGGACTCCTGCCTAGTTGCGAGGGACAACTCGGGATTCTCCTCGAGGCTTGGCAGGGCAATTGGGACGCCTCTCCAGCTGAGGCGGGAGACCAAGTGTCCCTTTCCACGTGCACAGGAATTCTGGGACTCCTATCAAGTTTCACAAAGAGTCAGGCATCGTCTCCTTTGGAGGCACTGATCTTCGCGTACCTCTGGAGTTTTCAAACGATGTGAGGTCTCCGGTCGCGATGAGGTGGGAAACTAGATCTTTCTCTGAGGTCTCCACAGGGGATTCAGACATCCTTTCGTCTTGGGAGATGCAAGACGAGCCTGCATTCAAGTCACTGCAGGGATATCCGGCCTTATTTCGAGTCAGGGCATCGCGGTGTCCATTCCACTTGAGGCCGCAAACTCAGGGTCCCTCTCACATACCTAGAGCTGAGAGAAGCCTCCTTTTGAGGTGCTTGTGGAAAGGTGGTATTCCTCTGGAGTCGAAGCCAGGGACTAACCTCTCATCTCGAGTTGATTTTTGGTCCACGGGGCTCTTTCGTGTTGCTACAGTGACCTCAGGATTCCTCTAGCCTTGAAACAGTGTTCTTGGGGTTTCTCTGGAGTGCCATCAAGGAAATTAAGGCTCCTTTCATGTGTGATGTGCAACACGGAATTGCTCTGCACGCAGTGCAGGGGAATTGGGCCTCATCTCGCGGCGAGGGGGAAGTCTCATGGTTTTTCTCGAGTTGCGGCGGGAACCTGGGGTATATTCTCGAGTTACGACAGGGATGTCCCTTCCACCCACGTGTTTGTTCAGCGACGTCAGGACTCCTGCCTAGTTGCGAGGGACAACTCGGGATTCTCCTCGAGGCTTGGCAGGGCAATTGGGACGCCTCTCCAGCTGGGGCGGGAGACCAAGGGTCCCTTTCCACGTGCCACAGGAATCCTGGGACTCGTGTCAAGTTTCACGAGGAGTCAGGCATCGTCTCCTTTGGAGGCACTGATCTCCGCCTACCTCTGGAGTTTTCAAAGGATGTGAGGCCTCCGGTCGCGATGAGGTGGGGAACTAGGTCTTTCTCTGTGGTCTCCACAGGGGATTCAGACATCCTTTCTTCTTGGGAGATGCAAGACGAGCCTGCATTCAAGTCACTGCAGGGATATCCGGCCTTATTTCGAGTCAGGGCATCGCGGTGTCCATTCCACTTGAGGCCGCAAACTCAGGGTCCCTCTCACATACCTAGAGCTGAGAGAAGCCTCCTCTTGAGGTGCTTGTGGTAAGGTGGTATTCCTCTGGAGTCGAAGCCAGGGACTAACCTCTCATCTCGAGTTGATTTTTGGTCCACGGAGCTCTTTCGTGTTGCTACAGTGACCTCAGGATCCCTCTAGCCTTGAAACAGTGTTCTTGGGGTTTCTCTGGAGTGCCATCAAGGAAATCAAGGCTCCTTTCATGTGTGATGTGCAAGACGGAATTGCTCTGCACGCAGTGCAGGGGAATCGGGCCTCATCTCTCGGCGAGGGGGAAGTCTCATGGTTTTTCTCGAGTTGCGGCGGGAACCTGGGGAATATTCTCGAGTTACGACGGGGATGGCCCTTCCAGCCACGTGTTTGTTCAGCGACGTCAGGACTCCTGCCTAGTTGCGAGGGACAACTCGGGATTCTCCTCGAGGCTTGGCAGGGCAATTGGGACGCCTCTCCAGCTGAGGCGTGAGACCAAGGGTCCCATTCCACGTGGCACAGGAATCCTGGGATTCCTATAAAGTTTCACGAGGAGTCAGGCATCGTCTCCTTTGGAGGCACTGATCTCCGCGTACCTCTGGAGTTTTCAAAGGATGTGAGGCCTCCGGTCGCGATGAGGTGGGGAACTTGGTCTTTCTCTGTGGTCTCCACAGGGGATTCAGACATCTCTCGTCTTGGGTTATGCAAGACGAGCCTGCATTCAAGTCACTGCAGGGATATCCGGCCTTATTTCGAGTCAGGGCATCGCAGTGTCCATTCCACTTGAGGCCGCAAACTCAGGGTCCCTCACACATACCTAGAGCTGAGAGAAGCCTCCTCTTGAGGTGCTTGTGGTAAGTTGGTATTCCTCTGGAGGCGAAGCCAGGGACTAACCTCTCATCTCGAGTTGATTTTTGGTCCAGGGAGCTCTTTCGTGTTGCTACAGTGACCTCAGGATCCCTCTAGCCTTGAAACAGTGTTCTTGGGGTTTCTCTGGAGTGCCATCAAGGAAATCAAGGCTCCGTTCATGTTTGATGTGCAACACGGAATTGCTCTGCACGCAGTGCAGGGGAATCAGGCCTAATCTCACGGCGAGGAGGAGGTCTCATGGTTTATCTCGAGTTGCGGCGGGAACCTGGGGTATATTCTCGAGTTACAACGGGGATGGCCCTTCTACACACGTGTTTGTTCAGCGATGGCAGGACTCCTGCCTAGTTGCGAGGGACAAGTCGAGATTCTCCTCGAGGCTTGGCAGGGCAATTGGGACGCCTCTCCAGCTGAGGCGGGAGACCAAGGGTCCCTTTCCACGTGCCACAGGAATCCTGGGACTCCTATCAAGTTTCACGAGGAGTCAGGCATCGTCTCCTTTGGAGGCACTGATCTCCGCGTACCTCTGGAGTTTTCAAAGGATGTGAGGCCTCCGGTCGCCATGAGGTGGGGAACTAGGTCTTTCTCTGTGGTCTCCACAGGGGATTCAGACATCCTTTCATCTTGGGAGATGCAAGACGAGCCTGCATTCAAGTCACTGCAGGGTTATCCGGCCTTATTTCGCGTCAGGGCATCGCAGTGTCCATTCCACTTGAGGCCGCAAAATCAGGGTCCCTCTCACATACCGAGAGCTGAGAGAAGCCTCCTCTTGAGGTGCTTGTGGTAAGGTGGTATTCCTCTGGAGTCGAAGCCAGGGACTAACCTCTCATCTTGAGTTGATTTTTGGTCCACGGAGCTCTTTCGTGTTGCTACAGTGACCTCAGGATACCTCTAGCCTTGAAACAGTGTTCTTGGGGTTTCTGTGGAGTGCCATCAAGGAAATCAAGGCTCCTTTCATATGTGATGTGCAACACGGAATTGCGCTGACACAGTGCAGGGAAACCGGGCCTCATCTCGTGGCGAGGGGGAAGTCTCATGGTTTTTCTAGAGTTGCGGCGGGAACCTGGGGTATATTCTCGAGTTATGACGGGGATGGCCCTTCCACTCACGTGTTTGTTCAGCGACGTCAGGACTCCTGCCTAGTTGGAAGGGACAACTCGGGATTCTCCTCGAGGCTTGGCAGGGCAATTGGGACGCCACTCCAGCTGAGGCGGGAGACCAAGGGTCCCTTCCCACGTGCCACAGGAATCCTGGGATTCCTATAAAGTATCACGAGCAGTCAAGTATCGTCTCCTTTAGAGGCACTGATCTCCGCGTACCTCTGGAGTTTTCAAAGGATGTGAGGCCTCCGGTCGCGATGAGGTGGGGAACTAGGTCTTTCTCTGTGGTCTCCACAAGTCATTCAGACATCCTTTCGTCTTGGGAGATGCAAGACGAGCCTGCATTCAAGTCACTGCAGGGATATCCGGCCTTATTTCGAGTCAGGGCATCGCGGTGTCCATTCCACTTGAGGCCGCAAACTCAGGGTCCCTCTCACATACCTAGAGCTGAGAGAAGCCTCCTCTTGAGGTGCTTATGGTAAGGTGGTATTCCTCTGGAGTCAAAGCCAGGGACTAACCTCTCATCTCGAGTTGATTTTTGGTCCACGGAGCTCTTTCGTGTTGCTACAGTGACCTCAGGATCCCTCTAGCCTTGAAACAGTGTTCTTGGGTTTTCTCTGGAGTGCCATCAAGGAAATTAAGGCTCCTTTCATGTGTGATGTGCAACACGGAATTGCTCTGCACGCAGTGCAGGGGAATTGGGCCTCATCACGCGGCGAGGGGGAAGTCTCATGGTTTTTCTCGAGTTGCGGCGGGAACCTGGGGTATATTCTCGAGTTACGACGGGGATGGCCCTTCCAGCCACGTGTTTGTTCAGCGATGTCAGGACTCCTGCCTAGTTGCGAGGGACAACTCGGGATTCTCCTCGAGGCTTGGCAGGGCAATTGGGACGCCTCTCCAGCTGAGGCGCGAGACCAAGGGTCCCTTTCCACGTGCCACAGTAATCCTGGGACTCGTATCAAGTTTCAGGAGGAGTCAGGCATCGTCTCCTTTGGAGGCACTCATCTCCGCCTACCTCTGGAGTTTTCAAAGGATGTGAGGCTTCCGGTCGCAATGAGGTGGGGAACTAGGTCTTTCTCTGTGGTCTCCACAGGGGATTCAGACATCCTTTCATCTTAGGAGATGCAAGACGAGCCTGCATTCAAGTCACTGCAGGGATATCCGGCCTTATTTCGAGTCAGGGCATCGCGGTGTCCATTCCACTTGAGGCCGCAAAATCAGGGTCCCTCTCACATACCTAGAGCTGAGAGAAGCCTCCTCTTGAGGTGCTTGTGGTAAGGTGGTATTCCTCTGGAGTCGAAGCCAGGGACTAACCTCTCATCTCGAGTTGATTTTTGGTCCACGGAGCTCTTTCGTGTTGCTACAGTGACCTCAGGATCCCTCTAGCCTTGAAACAGTGTTCTTGGGGTTTTTCTGGAGTGCCGTCAAGGAAATCAAGGCTCCTTTCATGTGTGATGTGCAACACGGAATTGCTCTGCACTCTGTGGAGGGCAATCAGGCCTCATCTCGCGGCGAGGGGGAAGTCTCATGGTTTTTCTCGAGTTGCGGCAGGAACCTGGGGTATATTCTCGAGTTACGACAGGGATGGCCCTTCCACACACGTGTTTGTTCAGCGACGGAAAGACGCCTGCCTAGTTGCGAGGGACAACTCGGGATTCTCCTCGAGGCTTGGCAGGGCAATTGGGACGCCTCTCCAGCTGAGGCGGGAGACCAAGGGTCCCTTTCCACGTGCCACAGGAATCCTGGGACTCCTATCAAGTTTCACGAGGAGTCAGGCATCGTCTCCTTTGGAGGCACTGATCTCCGCGTACCTATGGAGTTTTCAAAGGATGTGAGGCCTCCGGTCGCCATGAGGTGGGGAACTACGTCTTTCTCTGTGGTCTCCACAGGGGATTCAGACAACCTTTCATCTTGGGAGATGCAAGACGAGCCTGCATTCAAGTCACTGCAGGGATATCCGGCCTTATTTCGAGTCAGGGCATCGCAGTGTCCATTCCACTTGAGGCGGCAAACTCAGGGTCCCTCACACATACCTAGAGCTGAGAGAAGCCTCCTCTTGAGGTGCTTGTGGTAAGTTGGTATTCCTCTGGAGGCGAAGCCAGGGACTAACCTCTCATCTCGAGTTGATTTGTGGTCCACGGAGCTCTTTCGTGTTGCTACAGTGACCTCAGGATCCCTCTAGCCTTGAAACAGTGTTCTTGGGGTTTCTCTGGAGTGCCATCAAGGAAATCAAGGCTCCTTCATTGTTTGATGTGCAACACGGAATTGCTCTGCACGCAGTGCAGGGGAATCGGGCCTCATCTCGCGGCGAGGGGGAAGTCTCATGGTTTTTCTCGAGTTGCGGCGGGAACCTGGGGTATATTCTCGAGTTAGGACGGGGATGGCCCTTCCACCCACGTGTTTGTTCAGCGACGTCAGGACTCCTGCCTAGTTGCGAGGGACAACTCGGGATTCTCCTCGAGGCTTGGCAGGGCAATTGGGACGCCTCTCCAGCTGAGGCGGGAGACCAAGTGTCCCTTTCCACGTGCACAGGAATTCTGGGACTCCTATCAAGTTTCACAAAGAGTCAGGCATCGACTCCTTTGGAGGCACTGATCTTCGCGTACCTCTGGAGTTTTCAAACGATGTGAGGTCTCCGGTCGCGATGAGGTGGGAAACTAGATCTTTCTCTGAGGTCTCCACAGGGGATTCAGACATCCTTTCGTCTTGGGAGATGCAAGACGAGCCTGCATTCAAGTCACTGCAGGGATATCCGGCCTTATTTCGAGTCAGGGCATCGCGGTGTCCATTCCACTTGAGGCCGCAAACTAAGGTCCCTCTCACATACCTAGAGCTGAGAGAAGCCTCCTTTTGAGGTGCTTGTGGAAAGGTGGTATTCCTCTGGAGTCGAAGCCAGGGACTAACCTCTCATCTCGAGTTGATTTTTGGTCCACGGGGCTCTTTCGTGTTGCTACAGTGACCTCAGGATTCCTCTAGCCTTGAAACAGTGTTCTTGGGGTTTCTCTGGAGTGCCATCAAGGAAATTAAGGCTCCTTTCATGTGTGATGTGCAACACGGAATTGCTCTGCACGCAGTGCAGGGGAATTGGGCCTCATCTCGCGGCGAGGGGGAAGTCTCATGGTTTTTCTCGAGTTGCGGCGGGAACCTGGGGTATATTCTCGAGTTACGACAGGGATGTCCCTTCCACCCACGTGTTTGTTCAGCGACGTCAGGACTCCTGCCTAGTTGCGAGGGACAACTCGGGATTCTCCTCGAGGCTTGGCAGGGCAATTGGGACGCCTCTCCAGCTGAGGCGGGAGACCAAGGGTCCCTTTCCACGTGCCACAGGAATCCTGGGACTCGTGTCAAGTTTCACGAGGAGTCAGGCATCGTCTCCTTTGGAGGCACTGATCTCCGCCTACCTCTGGAGTTTTCAAAGGATGTGAGGCCTCCGGTCGCGATGAGGTGGGGAACTAGGTCTTTCTCTGTGGTCTCCACAGGGGATTCAGACATCCTTTCTTCTTGGGAGATGCAAGACGAGCCTGCATTCAAGTCACTGCAGGGATATCCGGCCTTATTTCGAGTCAGGGCATCGCGGTGTCCATTCCACTTGAGGCCGCAAACTCAGGGTCCCTCTCACATACCTAGAGCTGAGAGAAGCCTCCTCTTGAGGTGCTTGTGGTAAGGTGGTATTCCTCTGGAGTCGAAGCCAGGGACTAACCTCTCATCTCGAGTTGATTTTTGGTCCACGGAGCTCTTTCGTGTTGCTACAGTGACCTCAGGATCCCTCTAGCCTTGAAACAGTGTTCTTGGGGTTTCTCTGGAGTGCCATCAAGGAAATCAAGGCTCCTTTCATGTGTGATGTGCAAGACGGAATTGCTCTGCACGCAGTGCAGGGGAATCGGGCCTCATCTCTCGGCGAGGGGGAAGTCTCATGGTTTTTCTCGAGTTGCGGCGGGAACCTGGGGAATATTCTCGAGTTACGACGGGGATGGCCCTTCCAGCCACGTGTTTGTTCAGCGACGTCAGGACTCCTGCCTAGTTGCGAGGGACAACTCGGGATTCTCCTCGAGGCTTGGCAGGGCAATTGGGACGCCTCTCCAGCTGAGGCGTGAGACCAAGGGTCCCATTCCACGTGGCACAGGAATCCTGGGATTCCTATAAAGTTTCACGAGGAGTCAGGCATCGTCTCCTTTGGAGGCACTGATCTCCGCGTACCTCTGGAGTTTTCAAAGGATGTGAGGCCTCCGGTCGCGATGAGGTGGGGAACTTGGTCTTTCTCTGTGGTCTCCACAGGGGATTCAGACATCTCTCGTCTTGGGTTATGCAAGACGAGCCTGCATTCAAGTCACTGCAGGGATATCCGGCCTTATTTCGAGTCAGGGCATCGCAGTGTCCATTCCACTTGAGGCCGCAAACTCAGGGTCCCTCACACATACCTAGAGCTGAGAGAAGCCTCCTCTTGAGGTGCTTGTGGTAAGTTGGTATTCCTCTGGAGGCGAAGCCAGGGACTAACCTCTCATCTCGAGTTGATTTTTGGTCCAGGGAGCTCTTTCGTGTTGCTACAGTGACCTCAGGATCCCTCTAGCCTTGAAACAGTGTTCTTGGGGTTTCTCTGGAGTGCCATCAAGGAAATCAAGGCTCCTTTCATGTTTGATGTGCAACACGGAATTGCTCTGCACGCAGTGCAGGGGAATCAGGCCTAATCTCACGGCGAGGAGGAGGTCTCATGGTTTATCTCGAGTTGCGGCGGGAACCTGGGGTATATTCTCGAGTTACAACGGGGATGGCCCTTCTACACACGTGTTTGTTCAGCGATGGCAGGACTCCTGCCTAGTTGCGAGGGACAAGTCGAGATTCTCCTCGAGGCTTGGCAGGGCAATTGGGACGCCTCTCCAGCTGAGGCGGGAGACCAAGGGTCCCTTTCCACGTGCCACAGGAATCCTGGGACTCCTATCAAGTTTCACGAGGAGTCAGGCATCGTCTCCTTTGGAGGCACTGATCTCCGCGTACCTCTGGAGTTTTCAAAGGATGTGAGGCCTCCGGTCGCCATGAGGTGGGGAACTAGGTCTTTCTCTGTGGTCTCCACAGGGGATTCAGACATCCTTTCATCTTGGGAGATGCAAGACGAGCCTGCATTCAAGTCACTGCAGGGTTATCCGGCCTTATTTCGCGTCAGGGCATCGCAGTGTCCATTCCACTTGAGGCCGCAAAATCAGGGTCCCTCTCACATACCGAGAGCTGAGAGAAGCCTCCTCTTGAGGTGCTTGTGGTAAGGTGGTATTCCTCTGGAGTCGAAGCCAGGGACTAACCTCTCATCTTGAGTTGATTTTTGGTCCACGGAGCTCTTTCGTGTTGCTACAGTGACCTCAGGATACCTCTAGCCTTGAAACAGTGTTCTTGGGGTTTCTGTGGAGTGCCATCAAGGAAATCAAGGCTCCTTTCATATGTGATGTGCAACACGGAATTGCGCTGACACAGTGCAGGGAAATCGGGCCTCATCTCGTGGCGAGGGGGAAGTCTCATGGTTTTTCTAGAGTTGCGGCGGGAACCTGGGGTATATTCTCGAGTTATGACGGGGATGGCCCTTCCACTCACGTGTTTGTTCAGCGACGTCAGGACTCCTGCCTAGTTGGAAGGGACAACTCGGGATTCTCCTCGAGGCTTGGCAGGGCAATTGGGACGCCACTCCAGCTGAGGCGGGAGACCAAGGGTCCCTTCCCACGTGCCACAGGAATCCTGGGATTCCTATAAAGTATCACGAGCAGTCAAGTATCGTCTCCTTTAGAGGCACTGATCTCCGCGTACCTCTGGAGTTTTCAAAGGATGTGAGGCCTCCGGTCGCGATGAGGTGGGGAACTAGGTCTTTCTCTGTGGTCTCCACAAGTCATTCAGACATCCTTTCGTCTTGGGAGATGCAAGACGAGCCTGCATTCAAGTCACTGCAGGGATATCCGGCCTTATTTCGAGTCAGGGCATCGCGGTGTCCATTCCACTTGAGGCCGCAAACTCAGGGTCCCTCTCACATACCTAGAGCTGAGAGAAGCCTCCTCTTGAGGTGCTTATGGTAAGGTGGTATTCCTCTGGAGTCAAAGCCAGGGACTAACCTCTCATCTCGAGTTGATTTTTGGTCCACGGAGCTCTTTCGTGTTGCTACAGTGACCTCAGGATCCCTCTAGCCTTGAAACAGTGTTCTTGGGTTTTCTCTGGAGTGCCATCAAGGAAATTAAGGCTCCTTTCATGTGTGATGTGCAACACGGAATTGCTCTGCACGCAGTGCAGGGGAATTGGGCCTCATCACGCGGCGAGGGGGAAGTCTCATGGTTTTTCTCGAGTTGCGGCGGGAACCTGGGGTATATTCTCGAGTTACGACGGGGATGGCCCTTCCAGCCACGTGTTTGTTCAGCGATGTCAGGACTCCTGCCTAGTTGCGAGGGACAACTCGGGATTCTCCTCGAGGCTTGGCAGGGCAATTGGGACGCCTCTCCAGCTGAGGCGCGAGACCAAGGGTCCCTTTCCACGTGCCACAGTAATCCTGGGACTCGTATCAAGTTTCAGGAGGAGTCAGGCATCGTCTCCTTTGGAGGCACTCATCTCCGCCTACCTCTGGAGTTTTCAAAGGATGTGAGGCTTCCGGTCGCAATGAGGTGGGGAACTAGGTCTTTCTCTGTGGTCTCCACAGGGGATTCAGACATCCTTTCATCTTAGGAGATGCAAGACGAGCCTGCATTCAAGTCACTGCAGGGATATCCGGCCTTATTTCGAGTCAGGGCATCGCGGTGTCCATTCCACTTGAGGCCGCAAAATCAGGGTCCCTCTCACATACCTAGAGCTGAGAGAAGCCTCCTCTTGAGGTGCTTGTGGTAAGGTGGTATTCCTCTGGAGTCGAAGCCAGGGACTAACCTCTCATCTCGAGTTGATTTTTGGTCCACGGAGCTCTTTCGTGTTGCTACAGTGACCTCAGGATCCCTCTAGCCTTGAAACAGTGTTCTTGGGGTTTTTCTGGAGTGCCGTCAAGGAAATCAAGGCTCCTTTCATGTGTGATGTGCAACACGGAATTGCTCTGCACTCTGTGGAGGGCAATCAGGCCTCATCTCGCGGCGAGGGGGAAGTCTCATGGTTTTTCTCGAGTTGCGGCAGGAACCTGGGGTATATTCTCGAGTTACGACAGGGATGGCCCTTCCACACACGTGTTTGTTCAGCGACGGAAAGACGCCTGCCTAGTTGCGAGGGACAACTCGGGATTCTCCTCGAGGCTTGGCAGGGCAATTGGGACGCCTCTCCAGCTGAGGCGGGAGACCAAGGGTCCCTTTCCACGTGCCACAGGAATCCTGGGACTCCTATCAAGTTTCACGAGGAGTCAGGCATCGTCTCCTTTGGAGGCACTGATCTCCGCGTACCTACGGAGTTTTCAAAGGATGTGAGGCCTCCGGTCGCCATGAGGTGGGGAACTACGTCTTTCTCTGTGGTCTCCACAGGGGATTCAGACAACCTTTCATCTTGGGAGATGCAAGACGAGCCTGCATTCAAGTCACTGCAGGGATATCCGGCCTTATTTCGCGTCAGGGCATCGCAGTGTCCATTCCACTTGAGGCCGCAAAATCAGGGTCCCTCTCACATACCTAGAGCTGAGAGAAGCCTCCTCTTGAGGTGCTTGTGGTAAGGTGGTATTCCTCTGGAGTCGAAGCCAGGGACTAACCTCTCATCTCGAGTTGATTTTTGGTCCACGGAGCTCTTTTGTGTTGCTACAGTGACCTCAGGATCCCTCTAGCCTTGAAACAGTGTTCTTGTGGTTTCTCTGGAGTGCCATCAAGGAAATTAAGGCTCCTTTCATGTGTGATGTGCAACACGGAATTGTTCTGCACGCAGTGCAGGGGAATTGGGCCTCATCACGCGGCGAGGGGGAAGTCTCATGGTTTTTCTCGAGTTGCGGCGGGAACCTGGGGTATATTCTCGAGTTACGACGGGGATGGCCCTTCCAGCCACGTGTTTGCTCAGCGACGTTAGGACTCCTGCCTAGTTGCGAGGGACAACTCGGGATTCTCCTCGAGGCTTGGCAGGGCAATTGGGACGCCTCTCCAGCTGAGGCGGGAGACCAAGGGTCCCTTTCCACGTGCCACAGTAATCCTGGGACTCGTATCAAGTTTCACGAGAAGTCAGGCATTGTCTCCTTTGGAGGCACTCATCTCCGCGTACCTCTGGAGTTTTCAAAGGATGTGAGGCCTCCGGTCGCGATGAGGTGGGGAACTAGGTCTTTCTCTGTGGTCTCCACAGGGGATTCAGACATCCTTTCATCTTGGGAGATGCAAGACGAGCCTGCATTCAAGTCACTGCAGGGATATCCGGCCTTATTTCGAGTCAGGGCATCGCGGTGTCCATTCCACTTGAGGCCGCAAAATCAGGGTCCCTCTCACATACCTAGAGCTGAGAGAAGCCTCCTCTTGAGGTTCTTGTGGTAAGGTGGTATTCCTCTGGAGTCGAAGCCAGGGACTAACCTCTCATCTCGAGTTGATTTTTGGTCCACGGAGCTCTTTCGTGTTGCTACAGTGACCTCAGGATCCCTCTAGCCTTGAAACAGTGTTCTTGGGGTTTCTCTGGAGTGCCATCAAGGAAATCAAGGCTCCTTTCATGTGTGATGTGCAACACGGAATTGCTCTGCACGCAGTGCAGGGGAATCGGGCCTCATCTCTCGGAGAGGGGGAAGTCTCATGGTTTTTCTCGAGTTGCGGCGGGAACCTGGGGTATATTCTCGAGTTACGACGGGGATGGCCCTTCCAGCCACGTGTTTGTTCAGCGACGTTAGGACTCCTGCCTAGTTGCGAGGGACAACTCGGGATTCTCCTCGAGGCTTGGCAGGGCAATTGGGACGCCTCTCCAGCTGAGGCGGGAGACCAAGGGTCCCATTCCACGTGCCACAGGAATCCTGGGACTCCTATCAAGTTTCACGAGGAGTCAGGCATCGTCTCCTTTGGAGGCACTGATCTCCGCGTACCTCTGGAGTTTTCAAAGGATGTGAGGCTTCCGGTCGCCATGAGGTGGGGAACTAGGTCTTTCTCTGTGGTCTCCACAGGGGATTCAGACATCCTTTCGTCTTGGGATATGCAAGACGAGCCTGCATTCAAGTCACTGCAGGGATATCCGGCCTTATTTCGAGTCAGGGCATCGCGGTGTCCATTCCACTTGAGGCCGCAAACTCAGGGTCCCTCTCACATACCTAGATCTGAGAGAAGCCTCCTCTTGAGGTGCTTATGGTAAGGTGGTATTCCTCTGGAGTCAAAGCCAGGGACTAACCTCTCATCTCGAGTTGATTTTTGGTCCACGGAGCTCTTTCGTGTTGCTACAGTGACCTCAGGATCCCTCTAGCCTTGAAACAGTGTTCTTGGGTTTTCTCTGGAGTGCCATCAAGGAAATTAAGGCTCCTTTCATGTGTGATGTGCAACACGGAATTGCTCTGCACGCAGTGCAGGGGAATTGGGCCTCATCACGCGGCGAGGGGGAAGTCTCATGGTTTTTCTCGAGTTGCGGCGGGAACCTGGGGTATATTCTCGAGTTACGACGGGGATGGCCCTTCCAGCCACGTGTTTGTTCAGCGATGTCAGGACTCCTGCCTAGTTGCGAGGGACAACTCGGGATTCTCCTCGAGGCTTGGCAGGGCAATTGGGACGCCTCTCCAGCTGAGGCGCGAGACCAAGGGTCCCTTTCCACGTGCCACAGTAATCCTGGGACTCGTATCAAGTTTCACGAGGAGTCAGGCATCGTCTCCTTTGGAGGCACTCATCTCCGCCTACCTCTGGAGTTTTCAAAGGATGTGAGGCCTCCGGTCGCAATGAGGTGGGGAACTAGGTCTTTCTCTGTGGTCTCCACAGGGGATTCAGACATCCTTTCATCTTAGGAGATGCAAGACGAGCCTGCATTCAAGTCACTGCAGGGATATCCGGCCTTATTTCGAGTCAGGGTATCGCGGTGTCCATTCCACTTGAGGCCGCAAAATCAGGGTCCCTCTCACATACCTAGAGCTGAGAGAAGCCTCCTCTTGAGGTGCTTGTGGTAAGGTGGTATTCCTCTGGAGTCGAAGCCAGGGACTAACCTCTCATCTCGAGTTGATTTTTGGTCCACGGAGCTCTTTCGTGTTGCTACAGTGACCTCAGGATCCCTCTAGCCTTGAAACAGTGTTCTTGGGGTTTTTCTGGAGTGCCGTCAAGGAAATCAAGGCTCCTTTCATGTGTGATGTGCAACACGGATTGCTCTGCACTCTGTGGAGGGCAATCAGGCCTCATCTCGCGGCGAGGGGGAAGTCTCATGGTTTTTCTCGAGTTGCGGCAGGAACCTGGGGTATATTCTCGAGTTACGACGGGGATGGCCCTTCCACCCACGTGTTTGTTCAGCGACGGCAGGACTCCTGCCTCGTTTCGAGGGATAACTCGGGATTCTCCTCGAGGCTTGGCAGGGCAATTGGGACGCCTCTCTAGCTGAGGCGGGAGACCAAGGGTCCATTTCCACGTGCCACAGGAATCCTGGGACTCCTATCAAGTTTCACGAGGAGTCAGGCATCGTCTCCTTTGGAGGCACTGATCTCCGCGTACCTCTGGAGTTTTCAAAGATGTGAGGCTTCCGGTCGCCATGAGGTGGGGAACTAGGTCTTTCTCTGTGGTCTCCACAGGGGATTCAGACATCCTTTCATCTTGGGAGATGCAAGACGAGCCTGCATTCAAGTCACTGCAGGGATATCCGGCCTTATTTCGAGTCAGGGCATCGCGGTGCCCATTCCACTTGAGGCCGCAAAATCAGGGTCCCTCTCACATACCTAGAGCTGAGAGAAGCCTCCTCTTGAGGTGCTTGTGGTAAGGTGGTATTCCTCTGGAGTCGAAGCCAGGGACTAACCTCTCATCTCGAGTTGATTTTTGGTCCACGGAGCTCTTTCATGTTGCTACAGTGACCTCAGGATCCCTCTAGCCTTGAAACAGTGTTCTTGGGGTTTTTCTGGAGTGCCGTCAAGGAAATCAAGGCTCCTTTCATGTGTGATGTGCAACACGGAATTGCTCTGCACTCAGTGCAGGGCAATCAGGCCTCATCTCGCGGCGAGAGGGAAGTCTCATGGTTTTTCTCGAGTTGCGGCAGGAACCTGGGGTATATTCTCGAGTTACGACGGGGATGGCCCTTCCACCCACGTGTTTGTTCAGCGACGGCAGGACTCCTGCCTCGTTTCGAGGGATAACTCGGGATTCCCCTCGAGGCTTGGCAGGGCAATTGGGACGCCTCTCCAGCTGAGGCGGGAGACCAAGGGTCCATTTCCACGTGCCACAGGAATCCTGGGACTCCTATCAAGTTTCACGAGGAGTCAGGCATCGTCTCCTTTGGAGGCACTGATCTCCGCGTACCTCTGGAGTTTTCAAAGGATGTGAGGCTTCCGGTCGCCATGAGGTGGGGAACTAGGTCTTTCTCTGTGGTCTCCACAGGGGATTCAGACATCCTTTCATCTTGGGAGATGCAAGACGAGCCTGCATTCAAGTCACTGCAGGGATATCCGGCCTTATTTCGAGTCAGGGCATCGCGGTGTCCATTCCACTTGAGGCCGCAAAATCAGGGTCCCTCTCACATACCTAGAGCTGAGAGAAGCCTCCTCTTGAGGTGCTTGTGGTAAGTTGGTATTCCTCTGGAGTCGAAGCCAGGGACTAACCTCTCATCTCGAGTTGATTTTTGGTCCACGGAGCTCTTTCGTGTTGCTACAGTGACCTCAGGATCCCTCTAGCCTTGAAACAGTGTTCTTGGGGTTTCTCTGGAGTGCCGTCAAGGAAATCAAGGCTCCTTTCATGTGTGATGTGCAACACGAAATTGCTCTGCACTCAGTGCAGGGCAATCAGGCCTCATCTAGCGGCGAGGGGGAAGTCTCATGGTTTTTCTCGAGTTGCGGCAGGAACCTGGGGTATATTCTCGAGTTAGGACGGGGATGGCCCTTCCACCCACGTGTTTGTTCAGCGACGGCAGGACTCCTGCCTCGTTTCGAGGGATAACTCGGGATTCTCCTCGAGGCTTGGCAGGGCAATTGGGACGCCTCTCCAGCTGAGGCGGGAGACCAAGGGTCCCTTTCCATGTGCCACAGGAATCCTGGGACTCCCATCAAGTTTCACGAGGAGTCAGGCATCGTCTCCTTTGGAGGCACTGATCTCCGCGTACCTCTGGAGTTTTCAAAGGATGTGAGGCTTCCGGTCGCCATGAGGTGGGGAACTAGGTCTTTCTCTGTGGTCTCCACAGGGGATTCAGACATCCTTTCATCTTGGGAGATGCAAGACGAGCCTGCATTCAAGTCACTGCAGGGATATCCGGCCTTATTTCGAGTCAGGGCATCGCGGTGTCCATTCCACTTGAGGCCGCAAACTCAGGGTCCCTCTCACATACCTAGAGCTGAGAGAAGCCTCCTCTTGAGGTGCTTGTGGTAAGGTGGTATTCCTCTGGAGTTGAAGCCAGGGACTAAGCTCTCATCCCGAGTTGATTTTTGGTCCACGGAGCTCTTTCGTGTTGCTACAGTGACCTCAGGATCCCTCTAGCCTTGAAACAGTGTTCTTGGGGTTTCTCTGGAGTGCCATCAAGGAAATCAAGGCTCCTTTCATGTGTGATGTGCAACACGGAATTGCTCTGCACTCAGTGCAGGGCAATCAGGCCTCATCTCGCGGCGAGGGGGTAGTCTCATGGTTTTTCTCGAGTTGCGGCAGGAACCTGGGGTATATTCTCGAGTTACGACAGGGATGGCCCTTCCACACACGTGTTTGTTCAGCGACGGAAAGACGCCTGCCTAGTTGCGAGGGACAACTCGGGATTCTCCTCGAGGCTTGGCAGGGCAATTGGGACGCCTCTCCAGCTGAGGCGGGAGACCAAGGGTCCCTTTCCACGTGCCACAGGAATCCTGGGACTCCTATCAAGTTTCACGAGGAGTCAGGCATCGTCTCCTTTGGAGGCACTGATCTCCGCGTACCTATGGAGTTTTCAAAGGATGTGAGGCCTCCGGTCGCCATGAGGTGGGGAACTACGTCTTTCTCTGTGGTCTCCACAGGGGATTCAGACAACCTTTCATCTTGGGAGATGCAAGACGAGCCTGCATTCAAGTCACTGCAGGGATATCCGGCCTTATTTCGCGTCAGGGCATCGCAGTGTCCATTCCACTTGAGGCCGCAAAATCAGGGTCCCTCTCACATACCTAGAGCTGAGAGAAGCCTCCTCTTGAGGTGCTTGTGGTAAGGTGGTATTCCTCTGGAGTCGAAGCCAGGGACTAACCTCTCATCTCGAGTTGATTTTTGGTCCACGGAGCTCTTTTGTGTTGCTACAGTGACCTCAGGATCCCTCTAGCCTTGAAACAGTGTTCTTGGGGTTTCTCTGGAGTGCCATCAAGGAAATTAAGGCTCCTTTCATGTCTGATGTGCAACACGGAATTGCTCTGCACGCAGTGCAGGGGAATTGGGCCTCATCACGCGGCGAGGGGGAAGTCTCATGGTTTTTCTCGAGTTGCGGCGGGAACCTGGGGTATATTCTCGAGTTACGACGGGGATGGCCCTTCCAGCCACGTGTTTGCTCAGCGACGTTAGGACTCCTGCCTAGTTGCGAGGGACAACTCGGGATTCTCCTCGAGGCTTGGCAGGGCAATTGGGACGCCTCTCCAGCTGAGGCGGGAGACCAAGGGTCCCTTTCCACGTGCCACAGTAATCCTGGGACTCGTATCAAGTTTCACGAGAAGTCAGGCATTGTCTCCTTTGGAGGCACTCATCTCCGCGTACCTCTGGAGTTTTCAAAGGATGTGAGGCCTCCGGTCGCGATGAGGTGGGGAACTAGGTCTTTCTCTGTGGTCTCCACAGGGGATTCAGACATCCTTTCATCTTGGGAGATGCAAGACGAGCCTGCATTCAAGTCACTGCAGGGATATCCGGCCTTATTTCGAGTCAGGGCATCGCGGTGTCCATTCCACTTGAGGCCGCAAAATCAGGGTCCCTCTCACATACCTAGAGCTGAGAGAAGCCTCCTCTTGAGGTTCTTGTGGTAAGGTGGTATTCCTCTGGAGTCGAAGCCAGGGACTAACCTCTCATCTCGAGTTGATTTTTGGTCCACGGAGCTCTTTCGTGTTGCTACAGTGACCTCAGGATCCCTCTAGCCTTGAAACAGTGTTCTTGGGGTTTCTCTGGAGTGCCATCAAGGAAATCAAGGCTCCTTTCATGTGTGATGTGCAACACGGAATTGCTCTGCACGCAGTGCAGGGGAATCGGGCCTCATCTCTCGGAGAGGGGGAAGTCTCATGGTTTTTCTCGAGTTGCGGCGGGAACCTGGGGTATATTCTCGAGTTACGACGGGGATGGCCCTTCCAGCCACGTGTTTGTTCAGCGACGTTAGGACTCCTGCCTAGTTGCGAGGGACAACTCGGGATTCTCCTCGAGGCTTGGCAGGGCAATTGGGACGCCTCTCCAGCTGAGGCGGGAGACCAAGTGTCCCATTCCACGTGCCACAGGAATCCTGGGACTCCTATCAAGTTTCACGAGGAGTCAGGCATCGTCTCCTTTGGAGGCACTGATCTCCGCGTACCTCTGGAGTTTTCAAAGGGTGTAAGGCTTCCGGTCGCGATGAGGTGGGGAACTAGGTCTTTCTCTGTGGTCTCCACAGGGGATTCAGATATCCTTTCATCTTGGGAGATGCAAGACGAGCCTGCATTCAAGTCACTGCAGGGATATCCGGCCTTATTTAGAGTCAGGGCATCGCGGTGTCCATTCCACTTGAGGCCGCAAACTCAGGGTCCCTCTCACATACCTAGAGCTGAGAGAAGCCTCCTCTTGAGGTGCTTGTGGTAAGGTGGTGTTCCTCTGGAGTCGAAGCCAGGGACTAACCTCTCATCTCGAGTTGAATTTTGGTCCACGGAGCTCTTTCGTGTTGCTGCAGTGACCTCAGGATCCCTCTAGCCTTGAAACAGTTTTCTTGGGGTTTCTCTGGAGTGCCATCAAGGAAATCAAGGCTCCTTTCAAGTGTGATGTGCAACACGGAATTGCTCTGCACGCAGGGCAGGGGAATCAGGCCTCATCTCGCGGCGAGGGGGAAGTCTCATGGTTTTTCTCGAGTTGCGGCGGGAACCTGGGGTATATTCTCGAGTTACGACGGGGATGGCCCTTCCACACACGTGTTTGTTCAGCGACGGCAGGACTCCTGCCTAGTTGCGAGGGACAACTCGGGATTCTCCTCGAGGCTTGGCAGGGCAATTGGGACGCCTCTCCAGCTGAGGCGGGAGACCAAGGGTCCCTTTCCACGTGCCACAGTAATCCTGGGACTCGTATCAAGTTTCACGAGAAGTCAGGCATTGTCTCCTTTGGAGGCACTCATCTCCGCGTACCTCTGGAGTTTTCAAAGGATGTGAGGCCTCCGGTCGCCATGAGGTGGGGAACTAGGTCTTTCTCTGTGGTCTCCACAGGGGATTCAGACATCCTTTCATCTTGGGAGATGCAAGACGAGCCTGCATTCAAGTCACTGCAGGGATATCCGGCCTTATTTCGAGTCAGGGCATCGCGGTGTCCATTCCACTTGAGGCCGCAAAATCAGGGTCCCTCTCACATACCTAGAGCTGAGAGAAGCCTCCTCTTGAGGTGCTTGTGGTAAGGTGGTATTCCTCTGGATTCGAAGCCAGGGACTAACCTCTCATCTCGAGTTGATTTTTGGTCCACGGAGCTCTTTCGTGTTGCTACAGTGACCTCAGGATCCCTCTAGCCTTGAAACAGTGTTCTTGGGGTTTTTCTGGAGTGCCGTCAAGGAAATCAAGGCTCCTTTCATGTGTGATGTGCAACACGAATTGCTCTGCACGCAGTGCAGGGGAATCGGGCCTCATCTCGCGGCGAGGGGTAAGTCTCAGATTTTTTCTCGAGTTGCGGCGGGAACCTGGGGTATATTCTCGAGTTACGACGGGGATGGCCCTTCCACCCACGTGTTTGTTCAGCGACGGCAGGACTCCTGCCTCGTTTCGAGGGATAACTCGGGATTCTCCTCGAGGCTTGGCAGGGCAATTGGGACGCCTATCCAGCTGAGGCGGGAGACCAAGGGTCCATTTCCACGTGCCACAGGAATCCTGGGACTCCTATCAAGTTTCACGAGGAGTCAGGCATCGTCTCCTTTGGAGGCACTGATCTCCGCGTACCTCTGGAGTTTTCAAAGGATGTGAGGCCTCCGGTCGCCATGAGGTGGGGAACTACGTCTTTCTCTGTGGTCTCCACAGGGGATTCAGACAACCTTTCATCTTGGGAGATGCAAGACGAGCCTGCATTCAAGTCACTGCAGGGATATCCAGCCTTATTTCGAGTCAGGGCATCGCAGTGTCCATTCCACTTGAGGCCGCAAAATCAGGGTCCCTCTCACATACCTAGAGCTGAGAGAAGCCTCCTCTTGAGGTGCTTGTGGTAAGGTGATATTCCTCTGGAGTCGAAGTTAGGGACTAACCTCTCATCTCGAGTTGATTTTTGGTCCACGGAGCTCTTTCGTGTTGCTACAGTGACCTCAGGATCCCTCTAGCCTTGAAACAGTGTTCTTGGGGTTTCTCTGGAGTGCCATCAAGGAAATCAAGGCTCCTTTCATGTGTGATGTGCAACACGGAATTGCTCTGCACGCAGTGCAGGGGAATCGGGCCTCATCTCTCGGAGAGGGGGAAGTCTCATGGTTTTTCTCGAGTTGCGGCGGGAACCTGGGGTATATTCTCGAGTTACGACGGGGATGGCCCTTCCAACCACGTGTTTGTTCAGCGACGTTAGGACTCCTGCCTAGTTGCGAGGGACAACTCGGGATTCTCCTCGAGGCTTGGCAGGGCAATTGGGACGCCTCTCCAGCTGAGGCGGGAGACCAAGGGTCCCATTCCACGTGCCACAGGAATCCTGGGACTCCTATCAAGTTTCACGAGGAGTCAGGCATCGTCTCCTTTGGAGGCACTGATCTCCGCGTACCTCTGGAGTTTTCAAAGGATGTAGGCTTCCGGTCGCGATGAGGTGGGGAACTAGGTCTTTCTCTGTGGTCTCCACAGGGGATTCAGACATCCTTTCATCTTGGGAGATGCAAGACGAGCCTGCATTCAAGTCACTGCAGGGATATCCGGCCTTATTTAGAGTCAGGGCATCGCGGTGTCCATTCCACTTGAGGCCGCAAACTCAGGGTCCCTCTCACATACCTAGAGCTGAGAGAAGCCTCCTCTTGAGGTGCTTGTGGTAAGGTGGTGTTCCTCTGGAGTCGAAGCCAGGGACTAACCTCTCATCTCGAGTTGAATTTTGGTCCACGGAGCTCTTTCGTGTTGCTGCAGTGACCTCAGGATCCCTCTAGCCTTGAAACAGTTTTCTTGGGGTTTCTCTGGAGTGCCATCAAGGAAATCAAGGCTCCTTTCATGTGTGATGTGCAACACGGAATTGCTCTGCACGCAGTGCAGGGGAATCGGGCCTCATCTCGCGGCGAGGGGGAAGTCTCATGGTTTTTCTCGAGTTGCGGCGGGAACCTGGGGTATATTCTCGAGTTACGACGGGGATGGCCCTTCCAGCCACGTGTTTGTTCAGCGACGGCAGGACTCCTGCCTAGTTGCGAGGGACAACTCGGGATTCTCCTCGAGGCTTGGCAGGGCAATTGGGACGCCTCTCCAGCTGAGGCGCGAGACCAAGGGTCCCTTTCCACGTGCCACAGGAATCCTGGGACTCCTATCAAGTTTCACGAGGAGTCAGGCATCGTCTCCTTTGGAGGCACTGATCTCCGCGTACCTCTGGAGTTTTCAAAGGATGTGAGGCTTCCGGTCGCCATGAGGTGGGGAACTAGGTCTTTCTCTGTGGTCTCCACAGGGGATTCAGACATCCTTTCATCTTGGGAGATGCAAGACGAGCCTGCATTCAAGTCACTGCAGGGATATCTGGCCTGATTTCGAGTCAGGGCATCGCGGTGTCCATTCCATTTGAGGCCGTAAACTCAGGGTCCCTCTCACATACCTAGAGCTGAGAGAAGCCTCCTCTTGAGGTGCTTGTGGTAAGGTGGTATTCCTCTGGAGTCGAAGCCAGGGACTAACCTCTCATCTCGAGTTGATTTTTGGTCCACGGAGCTCTTTCGTGTTGCTACAGTGCCCTCAGGATCCCTCTAGCCTTGAAACAGTGTTCTTGGGGTTTCTCTGGAGTGCCATCAAGGAAATCAAGGCTCCTTTCAAGTGTGATGTGCAACACGGAATTGCTCTGCACGCAGGGCAGGGGAATCAGGCCTCATCTCGCGGCGAGGGGGAAGTCTCATGGTTTTTCTCGAGTTGCGGCGGGAACCTGGGGTATATTCTCGAGTTACGACGGGGATGGCCCTTCCACACACGTGTTTGTTCAGCGACGGCAGGACTCCTGCCTAGTTGCGAGGGACAACTCGGGATTCTCCTCGAGGCTTGGCAGGGCAATTGGGACGCCTCTCAAGCTGAGGCGGGAGACCAAGTGTCCCTTTCCACGTGCCACAGGAATCCTGGGACTCCTATCAAGTTTCATGAGGAGTCAGGCATCGTCTCCTTTGGAGGCACTGATCTCCGCGTACCTCTGAAGTTTTCAAAGGATGTGAGGCCTCCGGTCGCGAGGAGGTGGGAAACTAGGTCTTTCTCTGTGGTCTCCACAGGGGATTCAGACATCCTTTCATCTTGGGAGATGCAAGACGAGCCTACATTCAATTCACTGCAGGGATATCCGGCCTTATTTCGCGTCAGGGCATCGCAGTGTCCATTCCACTTGAGTCTGCAAAATTAGGGTCCCTCTCAAATACCTAGAGCTGAGAGAAGCCTCCTCTTGAGGTGCTTGTGGTAAGGTGGTATTCCTCTGGAGTCGAAGCCAGGGACTAACCTCTCATCTCGAGTTGATTTTTGGTAACTTACCTCTTTCGTGTTGCTACAGTAACCTCAGGATCCCTCTAGCCTTGAAACAGTGTTCTTGGGGTTTCTCTGGAGTGCCGTCCAGGAAATCAATGCTCCTTTCATCTGTGATGTGCAACACGGAATTGCTCTGCACTCAGTGCAGGGCAATCAGGCCTCATCTCGCGGCGAGGGGGAAGTCTCATGGTTTTTCTCGAGTTGCGGCGGGAACCTGGGGTATATTCTCGAGTTACGACAGGGATGGCCCTTCCAGCCACGTGTTTGTTCAGCGACGTCAGGACTCCTGCCTAGTTGCGAGGGACAACTCGGGATTCTCCTCGAGGCTTGGCAGGGCACTTGGGACGCCTTTCCAGCTGAGGCGGGAGACCAAGGGTCCCTTTCCACGTGCCACAGGAATCCTGGGACTCGTATCAAGTTTCACGAGGAGTCAGGCATCGTCTCCTTTGGAGGCACTGATCTCCGCCTACCTCTGGAGTTTTCAAAGGATGTGAGGCCTCCGGTCGCGATGAGGTGGTGAACTAGGTCTTTCTCTGTGGTCTCCACAGGGGATTCAGACATCCTTTCATCTTGGGAGATGCAAGACGAGTCTGCATTCAAGTCACTGCAGGGATATCCGGCCTTATTTCGAGTCAGGGCATCGCGGTGTCCATTCCACTTGGGGCCGCAAAATCAGGGTCCCTCTCACATACCTAGAGCTGAGAGAAGCCTCCTCTTGAGGTGCTTGTGGTAAGGTGGTATTCCTCTGGAGTCGAAGCCAGGGACTAACCTCTCATCTCGAGTTGATTTTTGGTCCACGGAGCTCTTTCGTGTTGCTACAGTGACCTCAGCATCCCTCTAGCCTTGAAACAGTGTTCTTGGGGTTTCTCCTTAGTGCCGTCAAGGAAATCAATGCTCCTTTCATGTATGATGTGCAACACGGAATTGCTCTGCAAGCAGTGCAGGGGAATCGGGCCTCATCTCGCGGCGAGGGGGAAGTCTCAAATTTTTTCTCGAGTTGCGGCGGGAACCTGGGGTATATTCTCGAGTTACGACGGGGATGGCCCTTCCACACACGTGTTTGTTCAGCGACGGCATGACTCCTGCCTCGTTTCGAGGGATAACTCGGGATTCTCCTCGAGGCTTGGCAGGGCAATTGGGACGCCTCTCCAGCTGAGGCGGGAGACCAAGGGTCCATTTCCACGTGCCACAGGAATCCTGGGACTCCTATCAAGTTTCACGAGGAGTCAGGCATCGTCTCCTTTGGAGGCACTGATCTCCTTGTACCTCTGGAGTTTTCAAAGGATGTGAGGCTTCCGGTCGCGATGAGGTGGGGAACTCGGTCTTTCTCTGTGGTCTCCACAGGGGATTCAGACATCCTTTCATCTTGGGAGATGCAAGACGAGCCTGCATTCAAGTCACTGCAGGGATATCCGGCCTTATTTCGAGTCAGGGCATCGCGGTGTCCATTCCACTTGAGGCCGCAAACTCAGGGTCCCTCTCACATACCTAGAGCTGAGAGAAGCCTCCTCTTGAGGTGCTTGTGGTAAGGTGGTATTCCTCTGGAGTCGAAGCCAGGGACTAACCTCTCATCTCGAGTTGATTTTTGGTCCACGGAGCTCTTTCGTGTTGCTACAGTGACCTCAGGATCCCTCTAGCCTTGAAACAGTGTTCTTGGGTTTTCTCTGGAGTGCCATCAAGGAAATCAAGGCTCCTTTCATGTGTGATGTGCAACACGGAATTGCTCTGCACGCAGTGCAGGATATCAGGTCTCATTTTGCGGCGACGGGGAAGTCTCATGGATTTTCTCCAGTTGCGGCGGGAACCTGGGGTATATTCTCGAGTTACGACGGGGATGGCCCTTCTACACACGTGTTTGTTCAGCGACGGCAGGACTCCTGCCTCATTGCGAGGGACAACTCGGGATTCTCCTCGAGGCTTGGCAGGGCAATTGGGACGCCTCTCCAGCCGAGGCGGGAGACCAAGGGTCCCTTTCCACGTGCCACAGGAATCCTGGGACTCCTATCAAGTTTCACGAGGAGTCAGGCATCGTCTCCTTTGGCGGCACTGATCTCCACGTACCTCTGGAGTTTTCAAAGGATGTGAGGCCTCCGGTCGCCATGAGGTGGGGAACTAGGTCTTTCTCTGTTGTCTCCACAGGGGATTCAGACATCCTTTCATCTTGGGAGATGCAAGACGAGCCTGCATTCAAGTCACTGCAGGGATATCCGGCCTTATTTCGCGTCAAGGCATCGCAGTGTCCATTCCACTTGAGGCCGCAAAATCAGGGTCCCTCTCACATACCTAGAGCTGAGAGAAGCCTCCTCTTGAGGTGCTTGTGGTAAGGTGGTATTCCTCTGGAGTCGAAGCCAGGGACTAACCTCTCATCTCGAGTTGATTCTTGGTGCACGGAGCTCTTTCGTGTAGCTACACTGACCTCAGGATCCCTCTAGCCTTGAAACAGTGTTCTTGGGGTTTCTCTGGAGTGCCATTAAGGAAATCAAGGCTCCTTTCATGTGTGATGTGCAAGACGGAATTGCTCTGCACACAGTGCAGTGGAATCGGGCCTCATCTCGCGGCGAGGGGGAAGTCTCATGGTTTTTCTCGAGTTGCGGCGGCAACCTGGGGTATATTCTCGACTTACGACAGGGATGGCCCTTCCACCCATGTGTTTGTTCAGCGACGTCAGGACTTCTGCCTAGTTGCGAGGGACAACTCGGGATTCTCCTCGAGGCTTGGCAGGGCAATTGGGACGCCTCTCCAGCTGAGGCGGGAGACCAAGGGTCCCTTTCCACGTGCCACAGGAATCCTGGGACTCCTATCAAGATTCACGAGGAGTCAGGCATCGTCTCCTTTGGAGGCACTGATCTCCGCGTACCTCTGGAGTTTTCAAAGGATGTGAGGCCTCCGGTCGCGATGATGTTGGGAACTAGGTCTTTCTCTGTGGTCTCCACAGGGGATTCAGACATCCTTTCGTCTTGGGAGATGAAAGACGAGCCTGCATTCAAGCCACTGCAGGGATATCCGGCCTTATTTCGCGTCAGGGCATCGCAGTGTCCATTCCACTTGAGGCCGCAAACTCAGGGTCCCTCTCACATACCTAGAGCTGAGAGAAGCCTCCTCTTGAGGTGCTTGTGGTAAGGTGGTATTCCTCTGGAGTCGAAGCCAGGGACTAACCTCTCATCTCGAGTTGATTCTTGGTCCACGGAGTTCTTTCGTGTTGCTACAGTGACCTCAGGATCCCTCTAGCCTTGAAACAGTGTTCTTGGGGTTTCTCTGGAGTGCCATCAAGGAAATCAAGGCTCCTTTCATGTGTGATGTGCAACACGGAATTGCTCTGCACACAGTGCAGTGGAATCGGGCCTCATCTCGCGGCGAGGGGGAAGTCTCATGGTTTTTCTCGAGTTGCGGCGGGAGCCTGGGGTATATTCTCGAGTTACGATGGGGATGGACCTTCCAGCCACGTGTTTGTTCAGCGACGTCAGGACTCCTGCCTAGTTGTGAGGGACAACTCGGGATTCTCCTCGAGGCTTGGCAGGGCAATTGGGACGCCTCTCCAGCTGAGGCGGGAGACCACGGGCCCCTTACCACGTGCCACAGGAATCCTGAGACTCCTATCAAGTTTGACGAGGAGTCAGGCATCGTCTCCTTTGGAGGCACTGATCTCTGCGTACCTCTGGAATTTTCAAAGGATGTGAGGCCTCCGGTCGCGATGAGGTGGGGAACTAGGTCTTTCTCTGTGGTCTCCACAGGGGATTCAGACATGCTTTCGTCTTGGGAGATGCAAGACGAGCCTGCATTCTAGTCACTGCTGAGATATCCGGCCTTATTTCGAGTCAGGGCATAGCGCTGTCCATTCCACTTGAGGCTGCAATCTCAGGGTCCCTCTCACATACCTAGAGCTGAGAGAAGCCTCCTCTTGAGGTGCTTGTGGTAAGGTGGTATTCCTCTGGAGTCGAAGCCAGGGACTAACCTCTCATCTCGAGTTGATTTTTGGTCCACGGAGCTCTTTCGTGTTGCTACAGTGACCTCAGGATCCCTCTAGCCTTGAAACAGTGTTCTTGGGGTTTCTCTGGAGTGCCATCAAGGAAATTAAGGCTCCTTTCATGTGTGATGTGCAACACGGAATTGCTCTGCACGCAGTGCAGGGGAATTGGGCCTCATCTCGCGGCGAGGGGGAAGTCTCATGGTTTTTCTCGAGTTGCGGCGGGAACCTGGGGTATATTCTCGAGTTACGACGGGAATGGCCCTTCCAGCCACGTGTTTGTTCAGCGACGTCAGGACTCCTGCCTAGTTGCGAGGGACAACTCGGGATTCTTCTCGAGGCTTGGCAGGGCAATTGGGACGCCTCTCCAGCTGAGGCGGGAAACCAAGGGTCCCTTTCCACGTGCCACAGGAATCCTGGGACTCGTATCAAGTTTCACGAGGAGTCAGGCATCGTCTCCTTTGGAGGCACTGATCTCCGCCTACCTCTGGAGTTTTCAAAGGATGTGAGGCCTCCGGTCGCGATGAGGTGGGGAACTAGGTCTTTCTCTGTGGTCTCCACAGGGGATTCAGACATGCTTTCGTCTTGGGAGATGCAAGACGAGCCTGCATTCTAGTCACTGCAGAGATATCCGGCCTTATTTCGAGTCAGGGCATAGCGGTGTCCATTCCACTTGAGGCTGCAATCTCAGGGTCCCTCTCACATACCTAGAGCTGAGAGAAGCCTCCTCTTGAGGTGCTTGTGGTAAGGTGGTATTCCTCTGGAGTCGAAGCCAGGGACTAACCTCTCATCTCGAGTTGATTTTTGGTCCACGGAGCTCTTTCGTGTTGCTACAGTGACCTCAGGATCCCTCTAGCCTTGAAACAGTGTTCTTGAGGTTTCTCTGGAGTGCCATCAAGGAAATTAAGTCTCCTTTCATGTGTGATGTGCAACACGGAATTGCTCTGCACGCAGTGCAGGGGAATTGGGCCTCATCTCGCGGCGAGGGGGAAGTCTCATGGTTTTTCTCGAGTTGCGGCGGGAACCTGGGGTATATTCTCGAGTTACGACGGGAATGGCCCTTCCAGCCACGTGTTTGTTCAGCGACGTCAGGACTCCTGCCTAGTTGCGAGGGACAACTCGGGATTCTCCTCGAGGCTTGGCAGGGCAATTGGGACGCCTCTCCAGCCGAGGCGGGAGACCAAGGGTCCCTTTCCACGTGCCACAGGAATCCTGGGACTCCTATCAAGTTTCACGAGGAGTCAGGCATCGTCTCCTTTGGCGGCACTGATCTCCACGTACCTCTGGAGTTTTCAAAGGATGTGAGGCCTCCGGTCGCCATGAGGTGGGGAACTAGGTCTTTCTCTGTTGTCTCCACAGGGGATTCAGACATCCTTTCATCTTGGGAGATGCAAGACGAGCCTGCATTCAAGTCACTGCAGGGATATCCGGCCTTATTTCGCGTCAAGGCATCGCAGTGTCCATTCCACTTGAGGCCGCAAAATCAGGGTCCCTCTCACATACCTAGAGCTGAGAGAAGCCTCCTCTTGAGGTGCTTGTGGTAAGGTGGTATTCCTCTGGAGTCGAAGCCAGGGACTAACCTCTCATCTCGAGTTGATTCTTGGTGCACGGAGCTCTTTCGTGTAGCTACACTGACCTCAGGATCCCTCTAGCCTTGAAACAGTGTTCTTGGGGTTTCTCTGGAGTGCCATTAAGGAAATCAAGGCTCCTTTCATGTGTGATGTGCAAGACGGAATTGCTCTGCACACAGTGCAGTGGAATCGGGCCTCATCTCGCGGCGAGGGGGAAGTCTCATGGTTTTTCTCGAGTTGCGGCGGCAACCTGGGGTATATTCTCGACTTACGACAGGGATGGCCCTTCCACCCATGTGTTTGTTCAGCGACGTCAGGACTTCTGCCTAGTTGCGAGGGACAACTCGGGATTCTCCTCGAGGCTTGGCAGGGCAATTGGGACGCCTCTCCAGCTGAGGCGGGAGACCAAGGGTCCCTTTCCACGTGCCACAGGAATCCTGGGACTCCTATCAAGATTCACGAGGAGTCAGGCATCGTCTCCTTTGGAGGCACTGATCTCCGCGTACCTCTGGAGTTTTCAAAGGATGTGAGGCCTCCGGTCGCGATGATGTTGGGAACTAGGTCTTTCTCTGTGGTCTCCACAGGGGATTCAGACATCCTTTCGTCTTGGGAGATGAAAGACGAGCCTGCATTCAAGCCACTGCAGGGATATCCGGCCTTATTTCGCGTCAGGGCATCGCAGTGTCCATTCCACTTGAGGCCGCAAACTCAGGGTCCCTCTCACATACCTAGAGCTGAGAGAAGCCTCCTCTTGAGGTGCTTGTGGTAAGGTGGTATTCCTCTGGAGTCGAAGCCAGGGACTAACCTCTCATCTCGAGTTGATTCTTGGTCCACGGAGTTCTTTCGTGTTGCTACAGTGACCTCAGGATCCCTCTAGCCTTGAAACAGTGTTCTTGGGGTTTCTCTGGAGTGCCATCAAGGAAATCAAGGCTCCTTTCATGTGTGATGTGCAACACGGAATTGCTCTGCACACAGTGCAGTGGAATCGGGCCTCATCTCGCGGCGAGGGGGAAGTCTCATGGTTTTTCTCGAGTTGCGGCGGGAGCCTGGGGTATATTCTCGAGTTACGATGGGGATGGACCTTCCAGCCACGTGTTTGTTCAGCGACGTCAGGACTCCTGCCTAGTTGTGAGGGACAACTCGGGATTCTCCTCGAGGCTTGGCAGGGCAATTGGGACGCCTCTCCAGCTGAGGCGGGAGACCACGGGCCCCTTACCACGTGCCACAGGAATCCTGAGACTCCTATCAAGTTTGACGAGGAGTCAGGCATCGTCTCCTTTGGAGGCACTGATCTCTGCGTACCTCTGGAATTTTCAAAGGATGTGAGGCCTCCGGTCGCGATGAGGTGGGGAACTAGGTCTTTCTCTGTGGTCTCCACAGGGGATTCAGACATGCTTTCGTCTTGGGAGATGCAAGACGAGCCTGCATTCTAGTCACTGCTGAGATATCCGGCCTTATTTCGAGTCAGGGCATAGCGCTGTCCATTCCACTTGAGGCTGCAATCTCAGGGTCCCTCTCACATACCTAGAGCTGAGAGAAGCCTCCTCTTGAGGTGCTTGTGGTAAGGTGGTATTCCTCTGGAGTCGAAGCCAGGGACTAACCTCTCATCTCGAGTTGATTTTTGGTCCACGGAGCTCTTTCGTGTTGCTACAGTGACCTCAGGATCCCTCTAGCCTTGAAACAGTGTTCTTGGGGTTTCTCTGGAGTGCCATCAAGGAAATTAAGGCTCCTTTCATGTGTGATGTGCAACACGGAATTGCTCTGCACGCAGTGCAGGGGAATTGGGCCTCATCTCGCGGCGAGGGGGAAGTCTCATGGTTTTTCTCGAGTTGCGGCGGGAACCTGGGGTATATTCTCGAGTTACGACGGGAATGGCCCTTCCAGCCACGTGTTTGTTCAGCGACGTCAGGACTCCTGCCTAGTTGCGAGGGACAACTCGGGATTCTTCTCGAGGCTTGGCAGGGCAATTGGGACGCCTCTCCAGCTGAGGCGGGAAACCAAGGGTCCCTTTCCACGTGCCACAGGAATCCTGGGACTCGTATCAAGTTTCACGAGGAGTCAGGCATCGTCTCCTTTGGAGGCACTGATCTCCGCCTACCTCTGGAGTTTTCAAAGGATGTGAGGCCTCCGGTCGCGATGAGGTGGGGAACTAGGTCTTTCTCTGTGGTCTCCACAGGGGATTCAGACATGCTTTCGTCTTGGGAGATGCAAGACGAGCCTGCATTCAAGTCACTGCAGGGATATCCGGCCTTATTTCGAGTCAGGGCATCGCGGTGTCCATTCCACTTGAGGCCGCAAAATCAGGGTCCCTCTCACATACCTAGAGCTGAGAGAAGGCTCCTCTTGAGGTGCTTGTGGTAAGGTGGTATACCTCTGGAGTCGAAGCCAGGGACTAACCTCTCATCTCGAGTTGATTTTTGGTCCACGGAGCTCTTTCGTGTGGCTACAGTGACCTCAGGATCCCTCTAGCCTTGAAACAGTGTTCTTGGGGTTTCTCTGGAGTGCCGTCAAGGAAATCAATGCTCCTTTCATGTGTGATGTGCAACACGGAATTGCTCTGCACGCAGTGCAGGGGAATCGGGCCTCATCTCGCGGCGAGGGGGAAGTCTCAGATTTTTTCTCGAGTTGCGGCGGGAACCTGGGGTATATTCTCGAGTTACGACGGGGATGGCCCTTCCACCCACGTGTTTGTTCAGCGACGGCAGGACTCCTGCCTCGTTTCGAGGGATAACTTGGAATTCTCCTCGAGGCTTGGCAGGGCAATTGGGACGCCTCTCCAGCTGAGGCAGGAGACCAAGGGTCCATTTCCACGTGCCACAGGAATCCTGGGACTCCTATCAATTTTCACGAGGAGTCAGGCATCGTCTCCTTTGGAGGCACTGATCTCCGCGTACCTCTGGAGTTTTCAAAGGATGTGAGGCTTCCGGTCGCCATGAGGTGGGGAACTAGGTCTTTCTCTGTGGTCTCCACAGGGGATTCAGACATCCTTTCATCTTGGGAGATGCAAGACGAGCCTGCATTCAAGTCACTGCAGGGATATCCGGCCTTATTTCGAGTCAGGGCATCGCGGTGTCCATTCCACTTGAGGCCGCAAACTCAGGGTCCCTCTCACATACCTAGAGCTGAGAGAAGCCTCCTCTTGAGGTGCTTGTGGTAAGGTGGTATTCCTCTGGAGTCGAAGCCAGGGACTAACCTCTCATCTCGAGTTGATTTTTGGTCCACGGAGCGCTTTCCTGTTGCTACAGTGACCTCAGTATCCCTCTAGCCTTGAAACAGTGTTCTTGGGTTTTCTCTGGAGTGCCATCAAGGAAATCAAGGCTCCTTTCATGTGTGATGTGCAAGACGGAATTGCTCTGCACGCAGTGCAGGGGAATCGGGCCTCATCTCTCGGCGAGGGGGGTGTCTCATGGTTTTTCTCGAGTTGCGGCGGGAACCTGGGGTATATTCTCGAGTGACGACGGGGATGGCCCTTCCAGCCACGTGTTTGTTCAGCGACGTCAGGACTCCTGCCTAGTTGCGAGGGACAACTCGGGATTCTCCTCGAGGCTTGGCAGGGCAATTGGGACGCCTCTCCAGCTGAGGCGGGAGACCAAGGGTCCCATTCCACGTGCCACAGGAATCCTGGGACTCCTATCAAGTTTCACGAGGAGTCAGGCATCGTCTCCTTTGGAGGCACTGATCTCCGCGTACCTCTGGAGTTTTCAAAGGATGTAAGGCTTCCGGTCGCGATGAGGTGGGGAACTAGGTCTTTCTCTGTGGTCTCCACAGGGGATTCAGACATCCTTTCATCTTGGGAGATGCAAGACGAGCCTGCATTCAAGTCACTGCAGGGATATCCGGCCTTATTTAGAGTCAGGGCATCGCGGTGTCCATTCCACTTGAGGCCGCAAACTCAGGGTCCCTCTCACATACCTAGAGCTGAGAGAAGCCTCCTCTTGAGGTGCTTGTGGTAAGGTGGTGTTCCTCTGGAGTCGAAGCCAGGGACTAACCTCTCATCTCGAGTTGAATTTTGGTCCACGGAGCTCTTTCGTGTTGCTGCAGTGACCTCAGGATCCCTCTAGCCTTGAAACAGTTTTCTTGGGGTTTCTCTGGAGTGCCATCAAGGAAATCAAGGCTCCTTTCATGTGTGATGTGCAACACGGAATTGCTCTGCACGCAGTGCAGGGGAATCGGGCCTCATCTCGCGGCGAGGGGGAAGTCTCATGGTTTTTCTCGAGTTGCGGCGGGAACCTGGGGTATATTCTCGAGTTACGACGGGGATGGCCCTTCCAGCCACGTGTTTTTTCAGCGACGGCAGGACTCCTGCCTAGTTGCGAGGGACAACTCGGGATTCTCCTCGAGGCTTGGCAGGGCAATTGGGACGGCTCTCCAGCTGAGGCGCGAGACCAAGGGTCCCTTTCCACGTGCCACAGGAATCCTGGGACTCCTATCAAGTTTCACGAGGAGTCAGGCATCGTCTCCTTTGGAGGCACTGATCTCCGCGTACCTCTGGAGTTTTCAAAGGATGTGAGGCTTCCGGTCGCCATGAGGTGGGGAACTAGGTCTTTCTCTGTGGTCTCCACAGGGGATTCAGACATCCTTTCATCTTGGGAGATGCAAGACGAGCCTGCATTCAAGTCACTGCAGGGATATCTGGCCTGATTTCGAGTCAGGGCATCGCGGTGTCCATTCCATTTGAGGCCGTAAACTCAGGGTCCCTCTCACATACCTAGAGCTGAGAGAAGCCTCCTCTTGAGGTGCTTGTGGTAAGGTGGTATTCCTCTGGAGTCGAAGCCAGGGACTAACCTCTCATCTCGAGTTGATTTTTGGTCCACGGAGCTCTTTCGTGTTGCTACAGTGACCTCAGGATCCCTCTTGCCTTGAAACAGTGTTCTTGGGGTTTCTCTGGAGTGCCATCAAGGAAATCAAGGCTCCTTTCAAGTGTGATGTGCAACACGGAATTGCTCTGCACGCAGGGCAGGGGAATCAGGCCTCATCTCGCGGCGAGGGGGAAGTCTCATGGTTTTTCTCGAGTTGCGGCGGGAACCTGGGGTATATTCTCGAGTTACGACGGGGATGGCCCTTCCACACACGTGTTTGTTCAGCGACGGCAGGACTCCTGCCTAGTTGCGAGGGACAACTCGGGATTCTCCTCGAGGCTTGGCAGGGCAATTGGGACGCCTCTCAAGCTGAGGCGGGAGACCAAGGGTCCCTTTCCACGTGCCACAGGAATCCTGGGACTCCTATCAAGTTTCATGAGGAGTCAGGCATCGTCTCCTTTGGAGGCACTGATCTCCGCGTACCTCTGAAGTTTTCAAAGGATGTGAGGCCTCCGGTCGCGAGGAGGTGGGAAACTAGGTCTTTCTCTGTGGTCTCCACAGGGGATTCAGACATCCTTTCATCTTGGGAGATGCAAGACGAGCCTACATTCAATTCACTGCAGGGATATCCGGCCTTATTTCGCGTCAGGGCATCGCAGTGTCCATTCCACTTGAGTCTGCAAAATTAGGGTCCCTCTCAAATACCTAGAGCTGAGAGAAGCCTCCTCTTGAGGTGCTTGTGGTAAGGTGGTATTCCTCTGGAGTCGAAGCCAGGGACTAACCTCTCATCTCGAGTTGATTTTTGGTCCACGGAGCTCTTTCGTGTTGCTACAGTGACCGCAGGATCCCTCTAGCCTTGAAACAGTGTTCTTGGCGTTTCTCTGGAGTGCCGTCCAGGAAATCAATGCTCCTTTCATGTGTGATGTGCAACACGGAATTGCTCTGCACTCAGTGCAGGGCAATCAGGCCTCATCTCGCGGCGAGGGGGAAGTCTCATGGTTTTTCTCGAGTTGCGGCGGGAACCTGGGGTATATTCTCCAGTTACGACAGGGATGGCCCTTCCAGCCACGTGTTTGTTCAGCGACGTCAGGACTCCTGCCTAGTTGCGAGGGACAACTCGGGATTCTCCTCGAGGCTTGGCAGGGCACTTGGGACGCCTTTCCAGCTGAGGCGGGAGACCAAGGGTCCCTTTCCACGTGCCACAGGAATCCTGGGACGCGTATCAAGTTTCACGAGGAGTCAGGCATCGTCTCCTTTGGAGGCACTGATCTCCGCCTACCTCTGGAGTTTTCAAAGGATGTGAGGCCTCCGGTCGCGATGAGGTGGTGAACTAGGTCTTTCTCTGTGGTCTCCACAGGGGATTCAGACAACCTTTCATCTTGGGAGATGCAAGACGAGCCTGCATTCAAGTCACTGCAGGGATATCCGGCCTTATTTCGAGTCAGGGCATCGCGGTGTCCATTCCACTTGAGGCCGCAAAATCAGGGTCCCTCTCACATACCTAGAGCTGAGAGAAGCCTCCTCTTGAGGTGCTTGTGGTAAGGTGGTATTCCTCTGGAGTCGAAGCCAGGGACTAACCTCTCATCTCGAGTTGATTTTTGGTCCACGGAGCTCTTTCGTGTTGCTACAGTGACCTCAGGATCCCTCTAGCCTTGAAACAGTGTTCTTGGGGTTTCTCTGGAGTGCCATCAAGGAAATCAAGGCTCCTTTCATGTGTGATGTGCAACACGGAATTGCTCTGCACGCAGTGCAGGGGAATCGGGCCTCATCTCGCGGCGAGGGGGAAGTCTCATGGTTTTTCTCGAGTTGCGGCGGGAACCTGGGGTATATTCTCGAGTTACGACGGGGATGTCCCTTCCACCCACGTGTTTGTTCAGCGACGTCAGGACTCCTGCCTAGTTGCGAGGGACAACTCGGGATTCTCCTCGAGGCTTGGCAGGGCAATTGGGACGCCTCTCCAGCTGAGGCGGGAGACCAAGGGTCCCTTTCCACGTGCCACAGGAATCCTGGGACTCGTATCAAGTTTCACGAGGAGTCAGGCATCGTCTCCTTTGGAGGCACTGATCTCCGCCTACCTCTGGAGTTTTCAAAGGATGTGAGGCCTCCGGTCGCGATGAGGTGGGGAACTAGGTCTTTCTCTGTGGTCTCCACAGGGGATTCAGACATCCTTTCTTCTTGGGAGATGCAAGACGAGCCTGCATTCAAGTCACTGCAGGGATATCCGGCCTTATTTCGAGTCAGGGCATCGCGGTGTCCATTCCACTTGGGGCCGCAAAATCAGGGTCCCTCTCACATACCTAGAGCTGAGAGAAGCCTCCTCTTGAGGTGCTTGTGGTAAGGTGGTATTCCTCTGGAGTCGAAGCCAGGGACTAACCTCTCATCTCGAGTTGATTTTTGGTCCACGGAGCTCTTTCGTGTTGCTACAATGACCTCAGCATCCCTCTAGCCTTGAAACAGTGTTCTTGGGGTTTCTCCTTAGTGCCGTCAAGGAAATCAATGCTCCTTTCATGTGTGATGTGCAACACGGAATTGCTCTGCACGCAGTGCAGGGGAATCGGGCCTCATCTCGCGGCGAGGGGGAAGTCTCAAATTTTTTCTCGAGTTGCGGCGGGAACCTGGGGTATATTCTCGAGTTACGACGGGGATGGCCCTTCCACACACGTGTTTGTTCAGCGACGGCATGACTCCTGCCTCGTTTCGAGGGATAACTCGGGATTCTCCTCGAGGCTTGGCAGGGCAATTGGGACGCCTCTCCAGCTGAGGCGGGAGACCAAGGGTCCATTTCCACGTGCCACAGGAATCCTGGGACTCCTATCAAGTTTCACGAGGAGTCAGGCATCGTCTCCTTTGGAGGCACTGATCTCCTTGTACCTCTGGAGTTTTCAAAGGATGTGAGGCTTCCGGTCGCGATGAGGTGGGGAACTCGGTCTTTCTCTGTGGTCTCCACAGGGGATTCAGACATCCTTTCATCTTGGGAGATGCAAGACGAGCCTGCATTCAAGTCACTGCAGGGATATCCGGCCTTATTTCGAGTCAGGGCATCGCGGTGTCCATTCCACTTGAGGCCGCAAACTCAGGGTCCCTCTCACATACCTAGAGCTGAGAGAAGCCTCCTCTTGAGGTGCTTGTGGTAAGGTGGTATTCCTCTGGAGTCGAAGCCAGGGACTAACCTCTCATCTCGAGTTGATTTTTGGTCCACGGAGCTCTTTCGTGTTGCTACAGTGACCTCAGGATCCCTCTAGCCTTGAAACAGTGTTCTTGGGTTTTCTCTGGAGTGCCATCAAGGAAATCAAGGCTCCTTTCATGTGTGATGTGCAACACGGAATTGCTCTGCACGCAGTGCAGGATATCAGGTCTCATTTTGCGGCGACGGGGAAGTCTCATGGATTTTCTCCAGTTGCGGCGGGAACCTGGGGTATATTCTCGAGTTACGACGGGGATGGCCCTTCAACACACGTGTTTGTTCAGCGACGGCAGGACTCCTGCCTCATTGCGAGGGATAACTCGGGATTCTCCTCGAGGCTTGGCAGGGCAATTGGAACGCCTCTCCAGCCGAGGCGGGAGACCAAGGGTCCCTTTCCACGTGCCACAGGAATCCTGGGACTCCTATCAAGTTTCACGAGGAGTCAGGCATCGTCTCCTTTGGCGGCACTGATCTCCACGTACCTCTGGAGTTTTCAAAGGATGTGAGGCCTCCGGTCGCCATGAGGTGGGGAACTAGGTCTTTCTCTGTTGTCTCCACAGGGGATTCAGACATCCTTTCATCTTGGGAGATGCAAGACGAGCCTGCATTCAAGTCACTGCAGGGATATCCAGCCTTATTTCGCGTCAAGGCATCGCAGTGTCCATTCCACTTGAGGCCGCAAAATCAGGGTCCCTCTCACATACCTAGAGCTGAGAGAAGCCTCCTCTTGAGGTGCTTGTGGTAAGGTGGTATTCCTCTGGAGTCGAAGCCAGGGACTAACCTCTCATCTCGAGTTGATTCTTGGTGCACGGAGCTCTTTCGTGTAGCTACACTGACCTCAGGATCCCTCTAGCCTTGAAACAGTGTTCTTGGGGTTTCTCTGGAGTGCCATTAAGGAAATCAAGGCTCCTTTCATGTGTGATGTGCAAGACGGAATTGCTCTGCACACAGTGCAGTGGAATCGGGCCTCATCTCGCGGCGAGGGGGAAGTCTCATGGTTTTTCTCGAGTTGCGGCGGCAACCTGGGGTATATTCTCGACTTACGACAGGGATGGCCCTTCCACCCATGTGTTTGTTCAGCGACGTCAGGACTTCTGCCTAGTTGCGAGGGACAACTCGGGATTCTCCTCGAGGCTTGGCAGGGCAATTGGGACGCCTCTCCAGCTGAGGCGGGAGACCAAGGGTCCCTTTCCACGTGCCACAGGAATCCTGGGACTCCTATCAAGATTCACGAGGAGTCAGGCATCGTCTCCTTTGGAGGCACTGATCTCCGCGTACCTCTGGAGTTTTCAAAGGATGTGAGGCCTCCGGTCGCGATGATGTTGGGAACTAGGTCTTTCTCTGTGGTCTCCACAGGGGATTCAGACATCCTTCCGTCTTGGGAGATGCAAGACGAGCCTGCATTCAAGCCACTGCAGGGATATCCGGCCTTATTTCGCGTCAGGGCATCGCAGTGTCCATTCCACTTGAGGCCGCAAACTCAGGGTCCCTCTCACATACCTAGAGCTGAGAGAAGCCTCCTCTTGAGGTGCTTGTGGTAAGGTGGTATTCCTCTGGAGTCGAAGCCAGGGACTAACCTCTCATCTCGAGTTGATTCTTGGTCCACGGAGTTCTTTCGTGTTGCTACAGTGACCTCAGGATCCCTCTAGCCTTGAAACAGTGTTCTTGGGGTTTCTCTGGAGTGCCATCAAGGAAATCAAGGCTCCTTTCATGTGTGATGTGCAACACGGAATTGCTCTGCACACAGTGCAGTGGAATCGGGCCTCATCTCGCGGCGAGGGGGAAGTCTCATGGTTTTTCTCGAGTTGCGGCGGGAGCCTGGGGTATATTCTCGAGTTACGATGGGGATGGACCTTCCAGCCACGTGTTTGTTCAGCGACGTCAGGACTCCTGCCTAGTTGTGAGGGACAACTCGGGATTCTCCTCGAGGCTTGGCAGGGCAATTGGGACGCCTCTCCAGCTGAGGCGGGAGACCACGGGCCCCTTACCACGTGCCACAGGAATCCTGAGACTCCTATCAAGTTTGACGAGGAGTCAGGCATCGTCTCCTTTGGAGGCACTGATCTCTGCGTACCTCTGGAATTTTCAAAGGATGTGAGGCCTCCGGTCGCGATGAGGTGGGGAACTAGGTCTTTCTCTGTGGTCTCCACAGGGGATTCAGACATGCTTTCGTCTTGGGAGATGCAAGACGAGCCTGCATTCTAGTCACTGCTGAGATATCCGGCCTTATTTCGAGTCAGGGCATAGCGGTGTCCATTCCACTTGAGGCTGCAATCTCAGGGTCCCTCTCACATACCTAGAGCTGAGAGAAGCCTCCTCTTGAGGTGCTTGTGGTAAGGTGGTATTCCTCTGGAGTCGAAGCCAGGGACTAACCTCTCATCTCGAGTTGATTTTTGGTCCACGGAGCTCTTTCGTGTTGCTACAGTGACCTCAGGATCCCTCTAGCCTTGAAACAGTGTTCTTGGGGTTTCTCTGGAGTGCCATCAAGGAAATTAAGGCTCCTTTCATGTGTGATGTGCAACACGGAATTGCTCTGCACGCAGTGCAGGGGAATTGGGCCTCATCTCGCGGCGAGGGGGAAGTCTCATGGTTTTTCTCGAGTTGCGGCGGGAACCTGGGGTATATTCTCGAGTTACGACGGGAATGGCCCTTCCAGCCACGTGTTTGTTCAGCGACGTCAGGACTCCTGCCTAGTTGCGAGGGACAACTCGGGATTCTCCTCGAGGCTTGGCAGGGCAATTGGGACGCCTCTCCAGCTGAGGCGGGAAACCAAGGGTCCCTTTCCACGTGCCACAGGAATCCTGGGACTCGTATCAAGTTTCACGAGGAGTCAGGCATCGTCTCCTTTGGAGGCACTGATCTCCGCCTACCTCTGGAGTTTTCAAATGATGTGAGGCCTCCGGTCGCGATGAGGTGGGGAACTAGGTCTTTCTCTGTGGTCTCCACAGGGGATTCAGACATGCTTTCGTCTTGGGAGATGCAAGACGAGCCTGCATTCTAGTCACTGCTGAGATATCCGGCCTTATTTCGAGTCAGGGCATAGCGGTGTCCATTCCACTTGAGGCTGCAATCTCAGGGTCCCTCTCACATACCTAGAGCTGAGAGAAGCCTCCTCTTGAGGTGCTTGTGGTAAGGTGGTATTCCTCTGGAGTCGAAGCCAGGGACTAACCTCTCATCTCGAGTTGATTTTTGGTCCACGGAGCTCTTTCGTGTTGCTACAGTGACCTCAGGATCCCTCTAGCCTTGAAACAGTGTTCTTGAGGTTTCTCTGGAGTGCCATCAAGGAAATTAAGTCTCCTTTCATGTGTGATGTGCAACACGGAATTGCTCTGCACGCAGTGCAGGGGAATTGGGCCTCATCTCGCGGCGAGGGGGAAGTCTCATGGTTTTTCTCGAGTTGCGGCGGGAACCTGGGGTATATTCTCGAGTTACGACGGGAATGGCCCTTCCAGCCACGTGTTTGTTCAGCGACGTCAGGACTCCTGCCTAGTTGCGAGGGACAACTCGGGATTCTCCTCGAGGCTTGGCAGGGCAATTGGGACGCCTCTCCAGCTGAGGCGGGAGACCAAGGGTCCCTTTCCACGTGCCACAGGAATCCTGGGACTCGTATCAAGTTTCACGAGGAGTCAGGCATCGTCTCCTTTGGAGGCACTGATCTCCGCCTACCTCTGGAGTTTTCAAAGGATGTGAGGCCTCCGGTCGCGATGAGGTGGGGAACTAGGTCTTTCTCTGTGGTCTCCACAGGGGATTCAGACATCCTTTCTTCTTGGGAGATGCAAGACGAGCCTCCATTCAAGTCACTGCAGGGATATCCGGCCTTATTTCGAGTCAGGGCATCGCGGTGTCCATTCCACTTGAGGCCGCAAAATCAGGGTCCCTCTCACATACCTAGAGCTGAGAGAAGGCTCCTCTTGAGGTGCTTGTGGTAAGGTGGTATACCTCTGGAGTCGAAGCCAGGGACTAACCTCTCATCTCGAGTTGATTTTTGGTCCACGGAGCTCTTTCGTGTGGCTACAGTGACCTCAGGATCCCTCTAGCCTTGAAACAGTGTTCTTGGGGTTTCTCTGGAGTGCCGTCAAGGAAATCAATGCTCCTTTCATGTGTGATGTGCAACACGGAATTGCTCTGCACGCAGTGCAGGGGAATCGGGCCTCATCTCGCGGCGAGGGGGAAGTCTCAGATTTTTTTCTCGAGTTGCGGCGGGAACCTGGGGTATATTCTCGAGTTACGACGGGGATGGCCCTTCCACCCACGTGTTTGTTCAGCGACGGCAGGACTCCTGCCTCGTTTCGAGGGATAACTTGGAATTCTCCTCGAGGCTTGGCAGGGCAATTGGGACGCCTCTCCAGCTGAGGCAGGAGACCAAGGGTCCATTTCCACGTGCCACAGGAATCCTGGGACTCCTATCAATTTTCACGAGGAGTCAGGCATCGTCTCCTTTGGAGGCACTGATCTCCTTGTACCTCTGGAGTTTTCAAAGGATGTGAGGCTTCCGGTCGCCATGAGGTGGGGAACTAGGTCTTTCTCTGTGGTCTCCACAGGGGATTCAGACATCCTTTCATCTTGGGAGATGCAAGACGAGCCTACATTCAAGTCACTGCAGGGATATCCGGCCTTATTTCGAGTCAGGGCATCGCGGTGTCCATTCCACTTGAGGCCGCAAACTCAGGGTCCCTCTCACATACCTAGAGCTGAGAGAAGCCTCCTCTTGAGGTGCTTGTGGTAAGGTGGTATTCCTCTGGAGTCGAAGCCAGGCACTAACCTCTCATCTCGAGTTGATTTTTGGTCCACGGAGCTCTTTCCTGTTGCTACAGTGACCTCAGTATCCCTCTAGCCTTGAAACAGTGTTCTTGGGTTTTCTCTGGAGTGCCATCAAGGAAATCAAGGCTCCTTTCATGTGTGATGTGCAAGACGGAATTGCTCTGCACGCAGTGCAGGGGAATCGGGCCTCATCTCTCGGCGAGGGGGGTGTCTCATGGTTTTTCTCGAGTTGCGGCGGGAACCTGGGGTATATTCTCGAGTGACGACGGGGATGGCCCTTCCAGCCACGTGTTTGTTCAGCGACGTCAGGACTCCTGCCTAGTTGCGAGGGACAACTCGGGATTCTCCTCGAGGCTTGGCAGGGCAATTGGGACGCCTCTCCAGCTGAGGCGGGAGACCAAGGGTCCCATTCCACGTGCCACAGGAATCCTGGGACTCCTATCAAGTTTCACGAGGAGTCAGGCATCGTCTCCTTTGGAGGCACTGATCTCCGCGTACCTCTGGAGTTTTCAAAGGATGTAAGGCTTCCGGTCGCGATGAGGTGGGGAACTAGGTCTTTCTCTGTGGTCTCCACAGGGGATTCAGACATCCTTTCATCTTGGGAGATGCAAGACGAGCCTGCATTCAAGTCACTGCAGGGATATCCGGCCTTATTTCGAGTCAGGGCATCGCGGTGTCCATTCCACTTGAGGCCGCAAACTCAGGGTCCCTCTCACATACCTAGAGCTGAGAGAAGCCTCCTCTTGAGGTGCTTGTGGTAAGGTGGTGTTCCTCTGGAGTCGAAGCCAGGGACTAACCTCTCATCTCGAGTTGAATTTTGGTCCACGGAGCTCTTTCGTGTTGCTGCAGTGACCTCAGGATCCCTCTAGCCTTGAAACAGTTTTCTTGGGGTTTCTCTGGAGTGCCATCAAGGAAATCAAGGCTCCTTTCATGTGTGATGTGCAACACGGAATTGCTCTGCACGCAGTGCAGGGGAATCGGGCCTCATCTCGCGGCGAGGGGGAAGTCTCATGGTTTTTCTCGAGTTGCGGCGGGAACCTGGGGTATATTCTCGAGTTACGACGGGGATGGCCCTTCCAGCCACGTGTTTGTTCAGCGACGTTAGGACTCCTGCCTAGTTGCGAGGGACAACTCGGGATTCTCCTCGAGGCTTGGCAGGGCAATTGGGACGCCTCTCCAGCTGAGGCGCGAGATCAAGGGTCCCTTTCCACGTGCCACAGGAATCCTGGGACTCCTATCAAGTTTCACGAGGAGTCAGGCATCGTCTCCTTTGGAGGCACTGATCTCCGCGTACCTCTGGAGTTTTCAAAGGATGTGAGGCTTCCGGTCGCCATGAGGTGGGGAACTAGGTCTTTCTCTGTGGTCTCCACAGGGGATTCAGACATCCTTTCATCTTGGGAGATGCAAGACGAGCCTGCATTCAAGTCACTGCAGGGATATCCGGCCTTATTTCGAGTCAGGGCATCGCGGTGTCCATTCCACTTGAGGCCGCAAACTCAGGGTCCCTCTCACATACCTAGAGCTGAGAGAAGCCTCCTCTTGAGGTGCTTGTGGTAAGGTGGTATTCCTCTGGAGTCGAAGCCAGGGACTAACCTCTCATCTCGAGTTGATTTTTGGTCCACGGAGCGCTTTCCTGTTGCTACAGTGACCTCAGTATCCCTCTAGCCTTGAAACAGTGTTCTTGGGTTTTCTCTGGAGTGCCATCAAGGAAATCAAGGCTCCTTTCATGTGTGATGTGCAAGACGGAATTGCTCTGCACGCAGTGCAGGGGAATCGGGCCTCATCTCTCGGCGAGGGGGGTGTCTCATGGTTTTTCTCGAGTTGCGGCGGGAACCTGGGGTATATTCTCGAGTGACGACGGGGATGGCCCTTCCAGCCACGTGTTTGTTCAGCGACGTCAGGACTCCTGCCTAGTTGCGAGGGACAACTCGGGATTCTCCTCGAGGCTTGGCAGGGCAATTGGGACGCCTCTCCAGCTGAGGCGGGAGACCAAGGGTCCCATTCCACGTGCCACAGGAATCCTGGGACTCCTATCAAGTTTCACGAGGAGTCAGGCATCGTCTCCTTTGGAGGCACTGATCTCCGCGTACCTCTGGAGTTTTCAAAGGATGTAAGGCTTCCGGTCGCGATGAGGTGGGGAACTAGGTCTTTCTCTGTGGTCTCCACAGGGGATTCAGACATCCTTTCATCTTGGGAGATGCAAGACGAGCCTGCATTCAAGTCACTGCAGGGATATCCGGCCTTATTTAGAGTCAGGGCATCGCGGTGTCCATTCCACTTGAGGCCGCAAACTCAGGGTCCCTCTCACATACCTAGAGCTGAGAGAAGCCTCCTCTTGAGGTGCTTGTGGTAAGGTGGTGTTCCTCTGGAGTCGAAGCCAGGGACTAACCTCTCATCTCGAGTTGAATTTTGGTCCACGGAGCTCTTTCGTGTTGCTGCAGTGACCTCAGGATCCCTCTAGCCTTGAAACAGTTTTCTTGGGGTTTCTCTGGAGTGCCATCAAGGAAATCAAGGCTCCTTTCATGTGTGATGTGCAACACGGAATTGCTCTGCACGCAGTGCAGGGGAATCGGGCCTCATCTCGCGGCGAGGGGGAAGTCTCATGGTTTTTCTCGAGTTGCGGCGGGAACCTGGGGTATATTCTCGAGTTACGACGGGGATGGCCCTTCCAGCCACGTGTTTGTTCAGCGTCGGCAGGACTCCTGCCTAGTTGCGAGGGACAACTCGGGATTCTCCTCGAGGCTTGGCAGGGCAATTGGGACGCCTCTCCAGCTGAGGCGCGAGACCAAGGGTCCCTTTCCACGTGCCACAGGAATCCTGGGACTCCTATCAAGTTTCACGAGGAGTCAGGCATCGTCTCCTTTGGAGGCACTGATCTCCGCGTACCTCTGGAGTTTTCAAAGGATGTGAGGCTTCCGGTCGCCATGAGGTGGGGAACTAGGTCTTTCTCTGTGGTCTCCACAGGGGATTCAGACATCCTTTCATCTTGGGAGATGCAAGACGAGCCTGCATTCAAGTCACTGCAGGGATATCTGGCCTGATTTCGAGTCAGGGCATCGCGGTGTCCATTCCATTTGAGGCCGTAAACTCAGGGTCCCTCTCACATACCTAGAGCTGAGAGAAGCCTCCTCTTGAGGTGCTTGTGGTAAGGTGGTATTCCTCTGGAGTCGAAGCCAGGGACTAACCTCTCATCTCGAGTTGATTTTTGGTCCACGGAGCTCTTTCGTGTTGCTACAGTGACCTCAGGATCCCTCTTGCCTTGAAACAGTGTTCTTGGGGTTTCTCTGGAGTGCCATCAAGGAAATCAAGGCTCCTTTCAAGTGTGATGTGCAACACGGAATTGCTCTGCACGCAGGGCAGGGGAATCAGGCCTCATCTCGCGGCGAGGGGGAAGTCTCATGGTTTTTCTCGAGTTGCGGCGGGAACCTGGGGTATATTCTCGAGTTACGACGGGGATGGCCCTTCCACACACGTGTTTGTTCAGCGACGGCAGGACTCCTGCCTAGTTGCGAGGGACAACTCGGGATTCTCCTCGAGGCTTGGCAGGGCAATTGGGACGCCTCTCAAGCTGAGGCGGGAGACCAAGGGTCCCTTTCCACGTGCCACAGGAATCCTGGGACTCCTATCAAGTTTCATGAGGAGTCAGGCATCGTCTCCTTTGGAGGCACTGATCTCCGCGTACCTCTGAAGTTTTCAAAGGATGTGAGGCCTCCGGTCGCGAGGAGGTGGGAAACTAGGTCTTTCTCTGTGGTCTCCACAGGGGATTCAGACATCCTTTCATCTTGGGAGATGCAAGACGAGCCTACATTCAATTCACTGCAGGGATATCCGGCCTTATTTCGCGTCAGGGCATCGTAATGTCCATTCCACTTGAGTCTGCAAAATTAGGGTCCCTCTCAAATACCTAGAGCTGAGAGAAGCCTCCTCTTGAGGTCCTTGTGGTAAGGTGGTATTCCTCTGGAGTCGAAGCCAGGGACTAACCTCTCATCTCGAGTTGATTTTTGGTAACTTACCTCTTTCGTGTTGCTACAGTAACCTCAGGATCCCTCTAGCCTTGAAACAGTGTTCTTGGGGTTTCTCTGGAGTGCCGTCCAGGAAATCAATGCTCCTTTCATGTGTGATGTGCAACACGGAATTGCTCTGCACTCAGTGCAGGGCAATCAGGCCTCATCTCGCGGCGAGGGGGAAGTCTCATGGTTTTTCTCGAGTTGCGGCGGGAACCTGGGGTATATTCTCGAGTTACGACAGGGATGGCCCTTCCAGCCACGTGTTTGTTCAGCGACGTCAGGACTCCTGCCTAGTTGCGAGGGACAACTCGGGATTCTCCTCGAGGCTTGGCAGGGCACTTGGGACGCCTTTCCAGCTGAGGCGGGAGACCAAGGGTCCCTTTCCACGTGCCACAGGAATCCTGGGACTCGTATCAAGTTTCACGAGGAGTCAGGCATCGTCTCCTTTGGAGGCACTGATCTCCGCCTACCTCTGGAGTTTTCAAAGGATGTGAGGCCTCCGGTCGTGATGAGGTGGTGAACTAGGTCTTTCTCTGTGGTCTCCACAGGGGATTCAGACAACCTTTCATCTTGGGAGATGCAAGACGAGCCTGCATTCAAGTCACTGCAGGGATATCCGGCCTTATTTCGAGTCAGGGCATCGCGGTGTCCATTCCACTTGAGGCCGCAAAATCAGGGTCCCTCTCACATACCTAGAGCTGAGAGAAGCCTCCTCTTGAGGTGCTTGTGGTAAGGTGGTATTCCTCTGGAGTCGAAGCCAGGGACTAACCTCTCATCTCGAGTTGATTTTTGGTCCACGGAGCTCTTTCGTGTTGCTACAGTGACCTCAGGATCCCTCTAGCCTTGAAACAGTGTTCTTGGGGTTTCTCTGGAGTGCCGTCAAGGAAATCAAGGCTCCTTTCATGTGTGATGTGCAACACGGAATTGCTCTGCACGCAGTGCAGGGGAATCGGGCCTCATCTCGCGGCGAGGGGGAAGTCTCATGGTTTTTCTCGAGTTGCGGCGGGAACCTGGGGTATATTCTCGAGTTACGACGGGGATGTCCCTTCCACCCACGTGTTTGTTCAGCGACGTCAGGACTCCTGCCTAGTTGCGAGGGACAACTCGGGATTCTCCTCGAGGCTTGGCAGGGCAATTGGGACGCCTCTCCAGCTGAGGCGGGAGACCAAGGGTCCCTTTCCACGTGCCACAGGAATCCTGGGACTCGTATCAAGTTTCACGAGGAGTCAGGCATCGTCTCCTTTGGAGGCACTGATCTCCGCCTACCTCTGGAGTTTTCAAAGGATGTGAGGCCTCCGGTCGCGATGAGGTGGGGAACTAGGTCTTTCTCTGTGGTCTCCACAGGGGATTCAGACATCCTTTCTTCTTGGGAGATGCAAGACGAGCCTGCATTCAAGTCACTGCAGGGATATCCGGCCTTATTTCGAGTCAGGGCATCGCGGTGTCCATTCCACTTGGGGCCGCAAAATCAGGGTCCCTCTCACATACCTAGAGCTGAGAGAAGCCTCCTCTTGAGGTGCTTGTGGTAAGGTGGTATTCCTCTGGAGTCGAAGCCAGGGACTAACCTCTCATCTCGAGTTGATTTTTGGTCCACGGAGCTCTTTCGTGTTGCTACAATGACCTCAGCATCCCTCTAGCCTTGAAACAGTGTTCTTGGGGTTTCTCCTTAGTGCCGTCAAGGAAATCAATGCTCCTTTCATGTGTGATGTGCAACACGGAATTGCTCTGCACGCAGTGCAGGGGAATCGGGCCTCATCTCGCGGCGAGGGGGAAGTCTCAAATTTTTTCTCGAGTTGCGGCGGGAACCTGGGGTATATTCTCGAGTTACGACGGGGATGGCCCTTCCACACACGTGTTTGTTCAGCGACGGCATGACTCCTGCCTCGTTTCGAGGGATAACTCGGGATTCTCCTCGAGGCTTGGCAGGGCAATTGGGACGCCTCTCCAGCTGAGGCGGGAGACCAAGGGTCCATTTCCACGTGCCACAGGAATCCTGGGACTCCTATCAAGTTTCACGAGGAGTCAGGCATCGTCTCCTTTGGAGGCACTGATCTCCTTGTACCTCTGGAGTTTTCAAAGGATGTGAGGCTTCCGGTCGCGATGAGGTGGGGAACTTGGTCTTTCTCTGTGGTCTCCACAGGGGATTCAGACATCCTTTCATCTTGGGAGATGCAAGACGAGCCTGCATTCAAGTCACTGCAGGGATATCCGGCCTTATTTCGAGTCAGGGCATCGCGGTGTCCATTCCACTTGAGGCCGCAAACTCAGGGTCCCTCTCACATACCTAGAGCTGAGAGAAGCCTCCTCTTGAGGTGCTTGTGGTAAGGTGGTATTCCTCTGGAGTCGAAGCCAGGGACTAACCTCTCATCTCGAGTTGATTTTTGGTCCACGGAGCTCTTTCGTGTTGCTACAGTGACCTCAGGATCCCTCTAGCCTTGAAACAGTGTTCTTGGGTTTTCTCTGGAGTGCCATCAAGGAAATCAAGGCTCCTTTCATGTGTGATGTGCAACACGGAATTGCTCTGCACGCAGTGCAGGATATCAGGTCTCATTTTGCGGCGACGGGGAAGTCTCATGGATTTTCTCCAGTTGCGGCGGGAACCTGGGGTATATTCTCGAGTTACGACGGGGATGGCCCTTCTACACACGTGTTTGTTCAGCGACGGCAGGACTCCTGCCTAGTTGCGAGGGACAACTCGGGATTCTCCTCGAGGCTTGGCAGGGCAATTTGGACGCCTCTCAAGCTGAGGCGGGAGACCAAGGGTCCCTTTCCACGTGCCACAGGAATCCTGGGACTCCTATCAAGTTTCATGAGGAGTCAGGCATCGTCTCCTTTGGAGGCACTGATCTCCGCGTACCTCTGAAGTTTTCAAAGGATGTGAGGCCTCCGGTCGCGAGGAGGTGGGAAACTAGGTCTTTCTCTGTGGTCTCCACAGGGGATTCAGACATCCTTTCATCTTGGGAGATGCAAGACGAGCCTACATTCAATTCACTGCAGGGATATCCGGCCTTATTTCGCGTCAGGGCATCGCAGTGTCCATTCCACTTGAGTCTGCAAAATTAGGGTCCCTCTCAAATACCTAGAGCTGAGAGAAGCCTTCTCTTGAGGTGCTTGTGGTAAGGTGGTATTCCTCTGGAGTCGAAGCCAGGGACTAACCTCTCATCTCGAGTTGATTTTTGGTAACTTACCTCTTTCGTGTTGCTACAGTAACCTCAGGATCCCTCTAGCCTTGAAACAGTGTTCTTGGGGTTTCTCTGGAGTGCCGTCCAGGAAATCAATGCTCCTTTCATGTGTGATGTGCAACACGGAATTGCTCTGCACTCAGTGCAGGGCAATCAGGCCTCATCTCGCGGCAAGGGGGAAGTCTCATGGTTTTTCTCGAGTTGCGGCTGGAACCTGGGGTATATTCTCGAGTTACGACAGGGATGGCCCTTCCAGCCACGTGTTTGTTCAGCGACGTCAGGACTCCTGCCTAGTTGCGAGGGACAACTCGGGATTCTCCTCGAGGCTTGGCAGGGCACTTGGGACGCCTTTCCAGCTGAGGCGGGAGACCAAGGGTCCCTTTCCACGTGCCACAGGAATCCTGGGACTCGTATCAAGTTTCACGAGGAGTCAGGCATCGTCTCCTTTGGAGGCACTGATCTCCGCCTACCTCTGGAGTTTTCAAAGGATGTGAGGCCTCCGGTCGCGATGAGGTGGTGAACTAGGTCTTTCTCTGTGGTCTCCACAGGGGATTCAGACAACCTTTCATCTTGGGAGATGCAAGACGAGCCTGCATTCAAGTCACTGCAGGGATATCCGGCCTTATTTCGAGTCAGGGCATCGCGGTGTCCATTCCACTTGAGGCCGCAAAATCAGGGTCCCTCTCACATACCTAGAGCTGAGAGAAGCCTCCTCTTGAGGTGCTTGTGGTAAGGTGGTATTCCTCTGGAGTCGAAGCCAGGGACTAACCTCTCATCTCGAGTTGATTCTTGGTCCACGGAGCTCTTTCGTGTTGCTACAATGACCTCAGCATCCCTCTAGCCTTGAAACAGTGTTCTTGGGGTTTCTCCTTAGTGCCGTCAAGGAAATCAATGCTCCTTTCATGTGTGATGTGCAACACGGAATTGCTCTGCACGCAGTGCAGGGGAATCGGGCCTCATCTCGCGGCGAGGGGGAAGTCTCAAATTTTTTCTCGAGTTGCGGCGGGAACCTGGGGTATATTCTCGAGTTACGACGGGGATGGCCCTTCCACACACGTGTTTGTTCAGCGACGGCATGACTCCTGCCTCGTTTCGAGGGATAACTCGGGATTCTCCTCGAGGCTTGGCAGGGCAATTGGGACGCCTCTCCAGCTGAGGCGGGAGACCAAGGGTCCATTTCCACGTGCCACAGGAATCCTGGGACTCCTATCAAGTTTCACGAGGAGTCAGGCATCGTCTCCTTTGGAGGCACTGATCTCCGCATACCTCTGGAGTTTTCAAAGGATGTGAGGCTTCCGGTCGCGATGAGGTGGGGAACTCGGTCTTTCTCTGTGGTCTCCACAGGGGATTCAGACATCCTTTCATCTTGGGAGATGCAAGACGAGCCTGCATTCAAGTCACTGCAGGGATATCCGGCCTTATTTCGAGTCAGGGCATCGCGGTGTCCATTCCACTTGAGGCCGCAAACTCAGGGTCCCTCTCACATACCTAGAGCTGAGAGAAGCCTCCTCTTGAGGTGCTTGTGGTAAGGTGGTATTCCTCTGGAGTCGAAGCCAGGGACTAACCTCTCATCTCGAGTTGATTTTTGGTCCACGGAGCTCTTTCGTGTTGCTACAGTGACCTCAGGATCCCTCTAGCCTTGAAACAGTGTTCTTGGGTTTTCTCTGGAGTGCCATCAAGGAAATCAAGGCTCCTTTCATGTGTGATTTGCAACACGGAATTGCTCTGCACGCAGTGCAGGATATCAGGTCTCATTTTGCGGCGACGGGGAAGTCTCATGGATTTTCTCCAGTTGCGGCGGGAACCTGGGGTATATTCTCGAGTTACGACGGGGATGGCCCTTCTACACACGTGTTTGTTCAGCGACGGCACGACTCCTGCCTCATTGCGAGGGACAACTCGGGATTCTCCTCGAGGCTTGGCAGGGCAATTGGAACGCCTCTCCAGCCGAGGCGGGAGACCAAGGGTCCCTTTCCACGTGCCACAGGAATCCTGGGACTCCTATCAAGTTTCACGAGGAGTCAGGCATCGTCTCCTTTGGCGGCACTGATCTCCACGTACCTCTGGAGTTTTCAAAGGATGTGAGGCCTCCGGTCGCCATGAGGTGGGGAACTAGGTCTTTCTCTGTTGTCTCCACAGGGGATTCAGACATCCTTTCATCTTGGGAGATGCAAGACGAGCCTGCATTCAAGTCACTGCAGGGATATCCGGCCTTATTTCGCGTCAAGGCATCGCAGTGTCCATTCCACTTGAGGCCGCAAAATCAGGGTCCCTCTCACATACCTAGAGCTGAGAGAAGCCTCCTCTTGAGGTGCTTGTGGTAAGGTGGTATTCCTCTGGAGTCGAAGCCAGGGACTAACCTCTCATCTCGAGTTGATTCTTGGTGCACGGAGCTCTTTCGTGTAGCTACACTGACCTCAGGATCCCTCTAGCCTTGAAACAGTGTTCTTGGGGTTTCTCTGGAGTGCCATTAAGGAAATCAAGGCTCCTTTCATGTGTGATGTGCAAGACGGAATTGCTCTGCACACAGTGCAGTGGAATCGGGCCTCATCTCGCGGCGAGGGGGAAGTCTCATGGTTTTTCTCGAGTTGCGGCGGCAACCTGGGGTATATTCTCGACTTACGACAGGGATGGCCCTTCCACCCATGTGTTTGTTCAGCGACGTCAGGACTTCTGCCTAGTTGCGAGGGACAACTCGGGATTCTCCTCGAGGCTTGGCAGGGCAATTGGGACGCCTCTCCAGCTGAGGCGGGAGACCAAGGGTCCCTTTCCACGTGCCACAGGAATCCTGGGACTCCTATCAAGATTCACGAGGAGTCAGGCATCGTCTCCTTTGGAGGCACTGATCTCCGCGTACCTCTGGAGTTTTCAAAGGATGTGAGGCCTCCGGTCGCGATGATGTTGGGAACTAGGTCTTTCTCTGTGGTCTCCACAGGGGATTCAGACATCCTTCCGTCTTGGGAGATGCAAGACGAGCCTGCATTCAAGCCACTGCAGGGATATCCGGCCTTATTTCGCGTCAGGGCATCGCAGTGTCCATTCCACTTGAGGCCGCAAACTCAGGGTCCCTCTCACATACCTAGAGCTGAGAGAAGCCTCCTCTTGAGGTGCTTGTGGTAAGGTGGTATTCCTCTGGAGTCGAAGCCAGGGACTAACCTCTCATCTCGAGTTGATTCTTGGTCCACGGAGTTCTTTCGTGTTGCTACAGTGACCTCAGGATCCCTCTAGCCTTGAAACAGTGTTCTTGGGGTTTCTCTGGAGTGCCATCAAGGAAATCAAGGCTCCTTTCATGTGTGATGTGCAACACGGAATTGCTCTGCACACAGTGCAGGGGAATCGGGCCTCATCTCGCGGCGAGGGGGAAGTCTCATGGTTTTTCTCGAGTTGCGGCGGGAGCCTGGGGTATATTCTCGAGTTACGATGGGGATGGACCTTCCAGCCACGTGTTTGTTCAGCGACGTCAGGACTCCTGCCTAGTTGTGAGGGACAACTCGGGATTCTCCTCGAGGCTTGGCAGGGCAATTGGGACGCCTCTCCAGCTGAGGCGGGAGACCACGGGCCCCTTACCACGTGCCACAGGAATCCTGAGACTCCTATCAAGTTTGACGAGGAGTCAGGCATCGTCTCCTTTGGAGGCACTGATCTCTGCGTACCTCTGGAATTTTCAAATGATGTGAGGCCTCCGGTCGCGATGAGGTGGGGAACTAGGTCTTTCTCTGTGGTCTCCACAGGGGATTCAGACATGCTTTCGTCTTGGGAGATGCAAGACGAGCCTGCATTCTAGTCACTGCTGAGATATCCGGCCTTATTTCGAGTCAGGGCATAGCGGTGTCCATTCCACTTGAGGCTGCAATCTCAGGGTCCCTCTCACATACCTAGAGCTGAGAGAAGCCTCCTCTTGAGGTGCTTGTGGTAAGGTGGTATTCCTCTGGAGTCGAAGCCAGGGACTAACCTCTCATCTCGAGTTGATTTTTGGTCCACGGAGCTCTTTCGTGTTGCTACAGTGACCTCAGGATCCCTCTAGCCTTGAAACAGTGTTCTTGGGGTTTCTCTGGAGTGCCATCAAGGAAATTAAGGCTCCTTTCATGTGTGATGTGCAACACGGAATTGCTCTGCACGCAGTGCAGGGGAATTGGGCCTCATCTCGCGGCGAGGGGGAAGTCTCATGGTTTTTCTCGAGTTGCGGCGGGAACCTGGGGTATATTCTCGAGTTACGACGGGAATGGCCCTTCCAGCCACGTGTTTGTTCAGCGACGTCAGGACTCCTGCCTAGTTGCGAGGGACAACTCGGGATTCTCCTCGAGGCTTGGCAGGGCAATTGGGACGCCTCTCCAGCTGAGGCGGGAAACCAAGGGTCCCTTTCCACGTGCCACAGGAATCCTGGGACTCGTATCAAGTTTCACGAGGAGTCAGGCATCGTCTCCTTTGGAGGCACTGATCTCCGCCTACCTCTGGAGTTTTCAAATGATGTGAGGCCTCCGGTCGCGATGAGGTGGGGAACTAGGTCTTTCTCTGTGGTCTCCACAGGGGATTCAGACATGCTTTCGTCTTGGGAGATGCAAGACGAGCCTGCATTCTAGTCACTGCTGAGATATCCGGCCTTATTTCGAGTCAGGGCATAGCGGTGTCCATTCCACTTGAGGCTGCAATCTCAGGGTCCCTCTCACATACCTAGAGCTGAGAGAAGCCTCCTCTTGAGGTGCTTGTGGTAAGGTGGTATTCCTCTGGAGTCGAAGCCAGGGACTAACCTCTCATCTCGAGTTGATTTTTGGTCCACGGAGCTCTTTCGTGTTGCTACAGTGACCTCAGGATCCCTCTAGCCTTGAAACAGTGTTCTTGAGGTTTCTCTGGAGTGCCATCAAGGAAATTAAGTCTCCTTTCATGTGTGATGTGCAACACGGAATTGCTCTGCACGCAGTGCAGGGGAATTGGGCCTCATCTCGCGGCGAGGGGGAAGTCTCATGGTTTTTCTCGAGTTGCGGCGGGAACCTGGGGTATATTCTCGAGTTACGACGGGAATGGCCCTTCCAGCCACGTGTTTGTTCAGCGACGTCAGGACTCCTGCCTAGTTGCGAGGGACAACTCGGGATTCTCCTCGAGGCTTGGCAGGGCAATTGGGACGCCTCTCCAGCTGAGGCGGGAGACCAAGGGTCCCTTTCCACGTGCCACAGGAATCCTGGGACTCGTATCAAGTTTCACGAGGAGTCAGGCATCGTCTCCTTTGGAGGCACTGATCTCCGCGTACCTCTGGAGTTTTCAAAGGATGTGAGGCCTCCGGTCGCGATGAGGTGGAGAACTAGGTCTTTCTCTGTGGTCTCCACAGGGGATTCAGACATCCTTTCTTCTTGGGAGATGCAAGACGAGCCTCCATTCAAGTCACTGCAGGGATATCCGGCCTTATTTCGAGTCAGGGCATCGCGGTGTCCATTCCACTTGAGGCCGCAAAATCAGGGTCCCTCTCACATACCTAGAGCTGAGAGAAGGCTCCTCTTGAGGTGCTTGTGGTAAGGTGGTATACCTCTGGAGTCGAAGCCAGGGACTAACCTCTCATCTCGAGTTGATTTCTGGTCCACGGAGCTCTTTCGTGTTGCTGCAGTGACCTCAGGATCCCTCTAGCCTTGAAACAGTGTTCTTGGGGTTTCTCTGGAGTGCCGTCAAGGAAATCAATGCTCCTTTCATGTGTGATGTGCAACACGGAATTGCTCTGCACGCAGTGCAGGGGAATCGGGCCTCATCTCGCGGCGAGGGGGAAGTCTCAGATTTTTTTCTCGAGTTGCGGCGGGAACCTGGGGTATATTCTCGAGTTACGACGGGGATGGCCCTTCCACCCACGTGTTTGTTCAGCGACGGCAGGACTCCTGCCTCGTTTCGAGGGATAACTTGGAATTCTCCTCGAGGCTTGGCAGGGCAATTGGGACGCCTCTCCAGCTGAGGCAGGAGACCAAGGGTCCATTTCCACGTGCCACAGGAATCCTGGGACTCCTATCAATTTTCACGAGGAGTCAGGCATCGTCTCCTTTGGAGGCACTGATCTCCTTGTACCTCTGGAGTTTTCAAAGGATGTGAGGCTTCCGGTCGCCATGAGGTGGGGAACTAGGTCTTTCTCTGTGGTCTCCACAGGGGATTCAGACATCCTTTCATCTTGGGAGATGCAAGACGGGCCTGCATTCAAGTCACTGCAGGGATATCCGGCCTTATTTCGAGTCAGGGCATCGCAGTGTCCATTCCACTTGAGGCCGCAAACTCAGGGTCCCTCTCACATACCTAGAGCTGAGAGAAGCCTCCTCTTGAGGTGCTTGTGGTAAGGTGGTATTCCTCTGGAGTCGAAGCCAGGGACTAACCTCTCATCTCGAGTTGATTTTTGGTCCACGGAGCTCTTTCCTGTTGCTACAGTGACCTCAGTATCCCTCTAGCCTTGAAACAGTGTTCTTGGGTTTTCTCTGGAGTGCCATCAAGGAAATCAAGGCTCCTTTCATGTGTGATGTGCAAGACGGAATTGCTCTGCACGCAGTGCAGGGGAATCGGGCCTCATCTCTCGGCGAGGGGGGTGTCTCATGGTTTTTCTCGAGTTGCGGCGGGAACCTGGGGTATATTCTCGAGTGACGACGGGGATGGCCCTTCCAGCCACGTGTTTGTTCAGCGACGGCAGGACTCCTGCCTAGTTGCGAGGGACAACTCGGGATTCTCCTCGAGGCTTGGCAGGGCAATTGGGACGCCTCTCCAGCTGAGGCGGGAGACCAAGGGTCCCATTCCACGTGCCACAGGAATCCTGGGACTCCTATCAAGTTTCACGAGGAGTCAGGCATCGTCTCCTTTGGAGGCACTGATCTCCGCGTACCTCTGGAGTTTTCAAAGGATGTGAGGCCTCCGGTCGCCATGAGGTGGGGAACTAGGTCTTTCTCTGTGGTCTCCACAGGGGATTCAGACATCCTTTCATCTTGGGAGATGCAAGACGAGCCTGCATTCAAGTCACTGCAGGGATATCTGGCCTGATTTCGAGTCAGGGCATCGCGGTGTCCATTCCATTTGAGGCCGTAAACTCAGGGTCCCTCTCACATACCTAGAGCTGAGAGAAGCCTCCTCTTGAGGTGCTTGTGGTAAGGTGGTATTCCTCTGGAGTCGAAGCCAGGGACTAACCTCTCATCTCGAGTTGATTTTTGGTCCACGGAGCTCTTTCGTGTTGCTACAGTGACCTCAGGATCCCTCTTGCCTTGAAACAGTGTTCTTGGGGTTTCTCTGGAGTGCCATCAAGGAAATCAAGGCTCCTTTCAAGTGTGATGTGCAACACGGAATTGCTCTGCACGCAGGGCAGGGGAATCAGGCCTCATCTCGCGGCGAGGGGGAAGTCTCATGGTTTTTCTCGAGTTGCGGCGGGAACCTGGGGTATATTCTCGAGTTACGACGGGGATGGCCCTTCCACACACGTGTTTGTTCAGCGACGGCAGGACTCCTGCCTAGTTGCGAGGGACAACTCGGGATTCTCCTCGAGGCTTGGCAGGGCAATTGGGACGCCTCTCAAGCTGAGGCGGGAGACCAAGGGTCCCTTTCCACGTGCCACAGGAATCCTGGGACTCCTATCAAGTTTCATGAGGAGTCAGGCATCGTCTCCTTTGGAGGCACTGATCTCCGCGTACCTCTGAAGTTTTCAAAGGATGTGAGGCCTCCGGTCGCGAGGAGGTGGGAAACTAGGTCTTTCTCTGTGGTCTCCACAGGGGATTCAGACATCCTTTCATCTTGGGAGATGCAAGACGAGCCTACATTCAATTCACTGCAGGGATATCCGGCCTTATTTCGCGTCAGGGCATCGCAGTGTCCATTCCACTTGAGTCTGCAAAATTAGGGTCCCTCTCAAATACCTAGAGCTGAGAGAAGCCTCCTCTTGAGGTGCTTGTGGTAAGGTGGTATTCCTCTGGAGTCGAAGCCAGGGACTAACCTCTCATCTCGAGTTGATTTTTGCTAACTTACCTCTTTCGTGTTGCTACAGTAACCTCAGGATCCCTCTAGCCTTGAAACAGTGTTCTTGGGGTTTCTCTGGAGTGCCGTCCAGGAAATCAATGCTCCTTTCATGTGTGATGTGCAACACGGAATTGCTCTGCACTCAGTGCAGGGCAATCAGGCCTCATCTCGCGGCGAGGGGGAAGTCTCATGGTTTTTCTCGAGTTGCGGCGGGAACCTGGGGTATATTCTCGAGTTACGACAGGGATGGCCCTTCCAGCCACGTGTTTGTTCAGCGACGTCAGGACTCCTGCCTAGTTGCGAGGGACAACTCGGGATTCTCCTCGAGGCTTGGCAGGGCACTTGGGACGCCTTTCCAGCTGAGGCGGGAGACCAAGGGTCCCTTTCCACGTGCCACAGGAATCCTGGGACTCGTATCAAGTTTCACGAGGAGTCAGGCATCGTCTCCTTTGGAGGCACTGATCTCCGCCTACCTCTGGAGTTTTCAAAGGATGTGAGGCCTCCGGTCGCGATGAGGTGGTGAACTAGGTCTTTCTCTGTGGTCTCCACAGGGGATTCAGACAACCTTTCATCTTGGGAGATGCAAGACGAGCCTGCATTCAAGTCACTGCAGGGATATCCGGCCTTATTTCGAGTCAGGGCATCGCGGTGTCCATTCCACTTGAGGCCGCAAAATCAGGGTCCCTCTCACATACCTAGAGCTGAGAGAAGCCTCCTCTTGAGGTGCTTGTGGTAAGGTGGTATTCCTCTGGAGTCGAAGCCAGGGACTAACCTCTCATCTCGAGTTGATTCTTGGTCCACGGAGTTCTTTCGTGTTGCTACAGTGACCTCAGGATCCCTCTAGCCTTGAAACAGTGTTCTTGGGGTTTCTCTGGAGTGCCATCAAGGAAATCAAGGCTCCTTTCATGTGTGATGTGCAACACGGAATTGCTCTGCACACAGTGCAGTGGAATCGGGCCTCATCTCGCGGCGAGGGGGAAGTCTCATGGTTTTTCTCGAGTTGCGGCGGGAACCTGGGGTATATTCTCGAGTTACGATGGGGATGGACCTTCCAGCCACGTGTTTGTTCAGCGACGTCAGGACTCCTGCCTAGTTGTGAGGGACAACTCGGGATTCTCCTCGAGGCTTGGCAGGGCAATTGGGACGCCTCTCCAGCTGAGGCGGGAGACCACGGGCCCCTTACCACGTGCCACAGGAATCCTGAGACTCCTATCAAGTTTGACGAGGAGTCAGGCATCGTCTCCTTTGGAGGCACTGATCTCTGCGTACCTCTGGAATTTTCAAAGGATGTGAGGCCTCCGGTCGCGATGAGGTGGGGAACTAGGTCTTTCTCTGTGGTCTCCACAGGGGATTCAGACATGCTTTCGTCTTGGGAGATGCAAGACGAGCCTGCATTCTAGTCACTGCTGAGATATCCGGCCTTATTTCGAGTCAGGGCATAGCGGTGTCCATTCCACTTGAGGCTGCAGTCTCAGGGTCCCTCTCACATACCTAGAGCTGAGAGAAGCCTCCTCTTGAGGTGCTTGTGGTAAGGTGGTATTCCTCTGGAGTCGAAGCCAGGGACTAACCTCTCATCTCGAGTTGATTTTTGGTCCACGAAGCTCTTTCGTGTTGCTACAGTGACCTCAGGATCCCTCTAGCCTTGAAACAGTGTTCTTGCGGTTTCTCTGGAGTGCCATCAAGGAAATTAAGGCTCCTTTCATGTGTGATGTGCAACACGGAATTGCTCTGCACGCAGTGCAGGGGAATTGGGCCTCATCTCGCGGCGAGGGGGAAGTCTCATGGTTTTTCTCGAGTTGCGGCGGGAACCTGGGGTATATTCTCGAGTTACGACGGGAATGGCCCTTCCAGCCACGTGTTTGTTCAGCGACGTCAGGACTCCTGCCTAGTTGCGAGGGACAACTCGGGATTCTCCTCGAGGCTTGGCAGGGCAATTGGGACGCCTCTCCAGCTGAGGCGGGAAACCAAGGGTCCCTTTCCACGTGCCACAGGAATCCTGGGAATCGTATCAAGTTTCACGAGGAGTCAGGCATCGTCTCCTTTGGAGGCACTGATCTCCGCGTACCTCTGGAGTTTTCAAAGGATGTGAGGCCTCCGGTCGCGATGAGGTGGGGAACTAGGTCTTTCTCTGTGGTCTCCACAGGGGATTCAGACATGCTTTCGTCTTGGGAGATGCAAGACGAGCCTGCATTCTAGTCACTGCTGAGATATCCGGCCTTATTTCGAGTCAGGGCATAGCGGTGTCCATTCCACTTGAGGCTGCAATCTCAGGGTCCCTCTCACATACCTAGAGCTGAGAGAAGCCTCCTCTTGAGGTGCTTGTGGTAAGGTGGTATTCCTCTGGAGTCGAAGCCAGGGACTAACCTCTCATCTCGAGTTGATTTTTGGTCCACGGAGCTCTTTCGTGTTGCTACAGTGACCTCAGGATCCCTCTAGCCTTGAAACAGTGTTCTTGAGGTTTCTCTGGAGTGCCATCAAGGAAATTAAGTCTCCTTTCATGTGTGATGTGCAACACGGAATTGCTCTGCACGCAGTGCAGGGGAATTGGGCCTCATCTCGCGGCGAGGGGGAAGTCTCATGGTTTTTCTCGAGTTGCGGCGGGAACCTGGGGTATATTCTCGAGTTACGACGGGAATGGCCCTTCCAGCCACGTGTTTGTTCAGCGACGTCAGGACTCCTGCCTAGTTGCGAGGGACAACTCGGGATTCTCCTCGAGGCTTGGCAGGGCAATTGGGACGCCTCTCCAGCTGAGGCGGGAGACCAAGGGTCCCTTTCCACGTGCCACAGGAATCCTGGGACTCGTATCAAGTTTCACGAGGAGTCAGGCATCGTCTCCTTTGGAGGCACTGATCTCCGCCTACCTCTGGAGTTTTCAAAGGATGTGAGGCCTCCGGTCGCGATGAGGTGGGGAACTAGGTCTTTCTCTGTGGTCTCCACAGGGGATTCAGACATCCTTTCTTCTTGGGAGATGCAAGACGAGCCTCCATTCAAGTCACTGCAGGGATATCCGGCCTTATTTCGAGTCAGGGCATCGCGGTGTCCATTCCACTTGAGGCCGCAAAATCAGGGTCCCTCTCACATACCTAGAGCTGAGAGAAGGCTCCTCTTGAGGTGCTTGTGGTAAGGTGGTATACCTCTGGAGTCGAAGCCAGGGACTAACCTCTCATCTCGAGTTGATTTTTGGTCCACGGAGCTCTTTCGTGTGGCTACAGTGACCTCAGGATCCCTCTAGCCTTGAAACAGTGTTCTTGGGGTTTCTCTGGAGTGCCGTCAAGGAAATCAATGCTCCTTTCATGTGTGATGTGCAACACGGAATTGCTCTGCACGCAGTGCAGGGGAATCGGGCCTCATCTCGCGGCGAGGGGGAAGTCTCAGATTTTTTCTCGAGTTGCGGCGGGAACCTGGGGTATATTCTCGAGTTACGACGGGGATGGCCCTTCCACCCACGTGTTTGTTCAGCGACGGCAGGACTCCTGCCTCGTTTCGAGGGATAACTTGGAATTCTCCTCGAGGCTTGGCAGGGCAATTGGGACGCCTCTCCAGCTGAGGCAGGAGACCAAGGGTCCATTTCCACGTGCCACAGGAATCCTGGGACTCCTATCAATTTTCACGAGGAGTCAGGCATCGTCTCCTTTGGAGGCACTGATCTCCTTGTACCTCTGGAGTTTTCAAAGGATGTGAGGCTTCCGGTCGCCATGAGGTGGGGAACTAGGTCTTTCTCTGTGGTCTCCACAGGGGATTCAGACATCCTTTCATCTTGGGAGATGCAAGACGAGCCTGCATTCAAGTCACTGCAGGGATATCCGGCCTTATTTCGAGTCAGGGCATCGCGGTGTCCATTCCACTTGAGGCCGCAAACTCAGGGTCCCTCTCACATACCTAGAGCTGAGAGAAGCCTCCTCTTGAGGTGCTTGTGGTAAGGTGGTATTCCTCTGGAGTCGAAGCCAGGGACTAACCTCTCATCTCGAGTTGATTTTTGGTCCACGGAGCGCTTTCCTGTTGCTACAGTGACCTCAGTATCCCTCTAGCCTTGAAACAGTGTTCTTGGGTTTTCTCTGGAGTGCCATCAAGGAAATCAAGGCTCCTTTCATGTGTGATGTGCAAGACGGAATTGCTCTGCACGCAGTGCAGGGGAATCGGGCCTCATCTCTCTGCGAGGGGGGTGTCTCATGGTTTTTCTCGAGTTGCGGCGGGAACCTGGGGTATATTCTCGAGTGACGACGGGGATGGCCCTTCCAGCCACGTGTTTGTTCAGCGACGTCAGGACTCCTGCCTAGTTGCGAGGGACAACTCGGGATTCTCCTCGAGGCTTGGCAGGGCAATTGGGACGCCTCTCCAGCTGAGGCGGGAGACCAAGAGTCCCATTCCACGTGCCACAGGAATCCTGGGACTCCTATCAAGTTTCACGAGGAGTCAGGCATCGTCTCCTTTGGAGGCACTGATCTCCGCGTACCTCTGGAGTTTTCAAAGGATGTAAGGCTTCCGGTCGCGATGAGGTGGGGAACTAGGTCTTTCTCTGTGGTCTCCACAGGGGATTCAGACATCCTTTCATCTTGGGAGATGCAAGACGAGCCTGCATTCAAGTCACTGCAGGGATATCCGGCCTTATTTAGAGTCAGGGCATCGCGGTGTCCATTCCACTTGAGGCCGCAAACTCAGGGTCCCTCTCACATACCTAGAGCTGAGAGAAGCCTCCTCTTGAGGTGCTTGTGGTAAGGTGGTGTTCCTCTGGAGTCGAAGCCAGGGACTAACCTCTCATCTCGAGTTGAATTTTGGTCCACGGAGCTCTTTCGTGTTGCTGCAGTGACCTCAGGATCCCTCTAGCCTTGAAACAGTTTTCTTGGGGTTTCTCTGGAGTGCCATCAAGGAAATCAAGGCTCCTTTCATGTGTGATGTGCAACACGGAATTGCTCTGCACGCAGTGCAGGGGAATCGGGCCTCATCTCGCGGCGAGGGGGAAGTCTCATGGTTTTTCTCGAGTTGCGGCGGGAACCTGGGGTATATTCTCGAGTTACGACGGGGATGGCCCTTCCAGCCACGTGTTTGTTCAGCGACGGCAGGACTCCTGCCTAGTTGCGAGGGACAACTCGGGATTCTCCTCGAGGCTTGGCAGGGCAATTGGGACGCCTCTCCAGCTGAGGCGCGAGACCAAGGGTCCCTTTCCACGTGCCACAGGAATCCTGGGACTCCTATCAAGTTTCACGAGGAGTCAGGCATCGTCTCCTTTGGAGGCACTGATCTCCGCGTACCTCTGGAGTTTTCAAAGGATGTGAGGCTTCCGGTCGCCATGAGGTGGGGAACTAGGTCTTTCTCTGTGGTCTCCACAGGGGATTCAGACATCCTTTCATCTTGGGAGATGCAAGACGAGCCTGCATTCAAGTCACTGCAGGGATATCTGGCCTGATTTCGAGTCAGGGCATCGCGGTGTCCATTCCATTTGAGGCCGTAAACTCAGGGTCCCTCTCACATACCTAGAGCTGAGAGAAGCCTCCTCTTGAGGTGCTTGTGGTAAGGTGGTATTCCTCTGGAGTCGAAGCCAGGGACTAACCTCTCATCTCGAGTTGATTTTTGGTCCACGGAGCTCTTTCGTGTTGCTACAGTGACCTCAGGATCCCTCTTGCCATGAAACAGTGTTCTTGGGGTTTCTCTGGAGTGCCATCAAGGAAATCAAGGCTCCTTTCAAGTGTGATGTGCAACACGGAATTGCTCTGCACGCAGGGCAGGGGAATCAGGCCTCATCTCGCGGCGAGGTGGAAGTCTCATGGTTTTTCTCGAGTTGCGGCGGGAACCTGGGGTATATTCTCGAGTTACGACGGGGATGGCCCTTCCACACACGTGTTTGTTCAGCGACGGCAGGACTCCTGCCTAGTTGCGAGGGACAACTCGGGATTCTCCTCGAGGCTTGGCAGGGCAATTGGGACGCCTCTCAAGCTGAGGCGGGAGACCAAGGGTCCCTTTCCACGTGCCACAGGAATCCTGGGACTCCTATCAAGTTTCATGAGGAGTCAGGCATCGTCTCCTTTGGAGGCACTGATCTCCGCGTACCTCTGAAGTTTTCAAAGGATGTGAGGCCTCCGGTCGCGAGGAGGTGGGAAACTAGGTCTTTCTCTGTGGTCTCCACAGGGGATTCAGACATCCTTTCATCTTGGGAGATGCAAGACGAGCCTACATTCAATTCACTGCAGGGATATCCGGCCTTATTTCGCGTCAGGGCATCGCAGTGTCCATTCCACTTGAGTCTGCAAAATTAGGGTCCCTCTCAAATACCTAGAGCTGAGAGAAGCCTCCTCTTGAGGTGCTTGTGGTAAGGTGGTATTCCTCTGGAGTCGAAGCCAGGGACTAACCTCTCATCTCGAGTTGATTTTTGGTAACTTACCTCTTTCGTGTTGCTACAGTAACCTCAGGATCCCTCTAGCCTTGAAACAGTGTTCTTGGGGTTTCTCTGGAGTGCCGTCCAGGAAATCAATGCTCCTTTCATGTGTGATGTGCAACACGGAATTGCTCTGCACTCAGTGCAGGGCAATCAGGCCTCATCTCGCGGCGAGGGGGAAGTCTCATGGTTTTTCTCGAGTTGCGGCGGGAACCTGGGGTATATTCTCGAGTTACGACAGGGATGGCCCTTCCAGCCACGTGTTTGTTCAGCGACGTCAGGACTCCTGCCTAGTTGCGAGGGACAACTCGGGATTCTCCTCGAGGCTTGGCAGGGCACTTGGGACGCCTTTCCATCTGAGGCGGGAGACCAAGGGTCCCTTTCCACGTGCCACAGGAATCCTGGGACTCGTATCAAGTTTCACGAGGAGTCAGGCATCGTCTCCTTTGGAGGCACTGATCTCCGCCTACCTCTGGAGTTTTCAAAGGATGTGAGGCCTCCGGTCGCGATGAGGTGGTGAACTAGGTCTTTCTCTGTGGTCTCCACAGGGGATTCAGACAACCTTTCATCTTGGGAGATGCAAGACGAGCCTGCATTCAAGTCACTGCAGGGATATCCGGCCTTATTTCGAGTCAGGGCATCGCGGTGTCCATTCCACTTGAGGCCGCAAAATCAGGGTCCCTCTCACATACCTAGAGCTGAGAGAAGCCTCCTCTTGAGGTGCTTGTGGTAAGGTGGTATTCCTCTTGAGTCGAAGCCAGGGACTAACCTCTCATCTCGAGTTGATTTTTGGTCCACGGAGCTCTTTCGTGTTGCTACAGTGACCTCAGGATCCCTCTAGCCTTGAAACAGTGTTCTTGGGGTTTCTCTGGAGTGCCGTCAAGGAAATCAAGGCTCCTTTCATGTGTGATGTGCAACACGGAATTGCTCTGCACGCAGTGCAGGGGAATCGGGCCTCATCTCGCGGCGAGGGGGAAGTCTCATGGTTTTTCTCGAGTTGCGGCGGGAACCTGGGGTATATTCTCGAGTTACGACGGGGATGTCCCTTCCACCCACGTGTTTGTTCAGCGACGTCAGGACTCCTGCCTAGTTGCGAGGGACAACTCGGGATTCTCCTCGAGGCTTGGCAGGGCAATTGGGACGCCTCTCCAGCTGAGGCGGGAGACCAAGGGTCCCTTTCCACGTGCCACAGGAATCCTGGGACTCGTATCAAGTTTCACGAGGAGTCAGGCATCGTCTCCTTTGGAGGCACTGATCTCCGCCTACCTCTGGAGTTTTCAAAGGATGTGAGGCCTCCGGTCGCGATGAGGTGGGGAACTAGGTCTTTCTCTGTGGTCTCCACAGGGGATTCAGACATCCTTTCTTCTTGGGAGATGCAAGACGAGCCTCCATTCAAGTCACTGCAGGGATATCCGGCCTTATTTCGAGTCAGGGCATCGCGGTGTCCATTCCACTTGGGGCCGCAAAATCAGGGTCCCTCTCACATACCTAGAGCTGAGAGAAGCCTCCTCTTGAGGTGCTTGTGGTAAGGTGGTATTCCTCTGGAGTCGAAGCCAGGGACTAACCTCTCATCTCGAGTTGATTTTTGGTCCACGGAGCTCTTTCGTGTTGCTACAATGACCTCAGCATCCCTCTAGCCTTGAAACAGTGTTCTTGGGGTTTCTCCTTAGTGCCGTCAAGGAAATCAATGCTCCTTTCATGTGTGATGTGCAACACGGAATTGCTCTGCACGCAGTGCAGGGGAATCGGGCCTCATCTCGCGGCGAGGGGGAAGTCTCAAATTTTTTCTCGAGTTGCGGCGGGAACCTGGGGTATATTCTCGAGTTACGACGGGGATGGCCCTTCCACACACGTGTTTGTTCAGCGACGGCATGACTCCTGCCTCGTTTCGAGGGATAACTCGGGATTCTCCTCGAGGCTTGGCAGGGCAATTGGGACGCCTCTCCAGCTGAGGCGGGAGACCAAGGGTCCATTTCCACGTGCCACAGGAATCCTGGGACTCCTATCAAGTTTCACGAGGAGTCAGGCATCGTCTCCTTTGGAGGCACTGATCTCCTTGTACCTCTGGAGTTTTCAAAGGATGTGAGGCTTCCGGTCGCGATGAGGTGGGGAACTCGGTCTTTCTCTGTGGTCTCCACAGGGGATTCAGACATCCTTTCATCTTGGGAGATGCAAGACGAGCCTGCATTCAAGTCACTGCAGGGATATCCGGCCTTATTTCGAGTCAGGGCATCGCGGTGTCCATTCCACTTGAGGCCGCAAACTCAGGGTCCCTCTCACATACCTAGAGCTGAGAGAAGCCTCCTCTTGAGGTGCTTGTGGTAAGGTGGTATTCCTCTGGAGTCGAAGCCAGGGACTAACCTCTCATCTCGAGTTGATTTTTGGTCCACGGAGCTCTTTCGTGTTGCTACAGTGACCTCAGGATCCCTCTAGCCTTGAAACAGTGTTCTTGGGTTTTCTCTGGAGTGCCATCAAGGAAATCAAGGCTCCTTTCATGTGTGATGTGCAACACGGAATTGCTCTGCACGCAGTGCAGGATATCAGGTCTCATTTTGCGGCGACGGGGAAGTCTCATGGATTTTCTCCAGTTGCGGCGGGAACCTGGGGTATATTCTCGAGTTACGACGGGGATGGCCCTTCTACACACGTGTTTGTTCAGCGACGGCAGGACTCCTGCCTCATTGCGAGGGACAACTCGGGATTCTCCTCGAGGCTTGGCAGGGCAATTGGAACGCCTCTCCAGCCGAGGCGGGAGACCAAGGGTCCCTTTCCACGTGCCACAGGAATCCTGGGACTCCTATCAAGTTTCACGAGGAGTCAGGCATCGTCTCCTTTGGCGGCACTGATCTCCACGTACCTCTGGAGTTTTCAAAGGATGTGAGGCCTCCGGTCGCCATGAGGTGGGGAACTAGGTCTTTCTCTGTGGTCTCCACAGGGGATTCAGACATCCTTTCATCTTGGGAGATGCAAGACGAGCCTGCATTCAAGTCACTGCAGGGATATCCGGCCTTATTTCGCGTCAAGGCATCGCAGTGTCCATTCCACTTGAGGCCGCAAAATCAGGGTCCCTCTCACATACCTAGAGCTGAGAGAAGCCTCCTCTTGAGGTGCTTGTGGTAAGGTGGTATTCCTCTGGAGTCGAAGCCAGGGACTATCCTCTCATCTCGAGTTGATTCTTGGTGCACGGAGCTCTTTCGTGTAGCTACACTGACCTCAGGATCCCTCTAGCCTTGAAACAGTGTTCTTGGGGTTTCTCTGGAGTGCCATTAAGGAAATCAAGGCTCCTTTCATGTGTGATGTGCAAGACGGAATTGCTCTGCACACAGTGCAGTGGAATCGGGCCTCATCTCGCGGCGAGGGGGAAGTCTCATGGTTTTTCTCGAGTTGCGGCGGGAGCCTGGGGTATATTCTCGAGTTACGATGGGGATGGACCTTCCAGCCACGTGTTTGTTCAGCGACGTCAGGACTCCTGCCTAGTTGCGAGGGACAACTCGGGATTCTCCTCGAGGCTTGGCAGGGCAATTGGGACGCCTCTCCAGCTGAGGCGGGAAACCAAGGGTCCCTTTCCACGTGCCACAGGAATCCTGGGACTCGTATCAAGTTTCACGAGGAGTCAGGCATCGTCTCCTTTGGAGGCACTGATCTCCGCCTACCTCTGGAGTTTTCAAAGGATGTGAGGCCTCCGGTCGCGATGAGGTGGGGAACTAGGTCTTTCTCTGTGGTCTCCACAGGGGATTCAGACATGCTTTCGTCTTGGGAGATGCAAGACGAGCCTGCATTCTAGTCACTGCTGAGATATCCGGCCTTATTTCGAGTCAGGGCATAGCGGTGTCCATTCCACTTGAGGCTGCAATCTCAGGGTCCCTCTCACATACCTAGAGCTGAGAGAAGCCTCCTCTTGAGGTGCTTGTGGTAAGGTGGTATTCCTCTGGAGTCGAAGCCAGGGACTAACCTCTCATCTTGAGTTGATTTTTGGTCCACGGAGCTCTTTCGTGTTGCTACAGTGACCTCAGGATCCCTCTAGCCTTGAAACAGTGTTCTTGAGGTTTCTCTGGAGTGCCATCAAGGAAATTAAGTCTCCTTTCATGTGTGATGTGCAACACGGAATTGCTCTGCACGCAGTGCAGGGGAATTGGGCCTCATCTCGCGGCGAGGGGGAAGTCTCATGGTTTTTCTCGAGTTGCGGCGGGAACCTGGGGTATATTCTCGAGTTACGACGGGAATGGCCCTTCCAGCCACGTGTTTGTTCAGCGACGTCAGGACTCCTGCCTAGTTGCGAGGGACAACTCGGGATTCTCCTCGAGGCTTGGCAGGGCAATTGGGACGCCTCTCCAGCTGAGGCGGGAGACCAAGGGTCCCTTTCCACGTGCCACAGGAATCCTGGGACTCGTATCAAGTTTCACGAGGAGTCAGGCATCGTCTCCTTTGGAGGCACTGATCTCCGCCTACCTCTGGAGTTTTCAAAGGATGTGAGGCCTCCGGTCGCGATGAGGTGGGGAACTAGGTCTTTCTCTGTGGTCTCCACAGGGGATTCAGACATCCTTTCTTCTTGGGAGATGCAAGACGAGCCTCCATTCAAGTCACTGCAGGGATATCCGGCCTTATTTCGAGTCAGGGCATCGCGGTGTCCATTCCACTTGAGGCCGCAAACTCAGGGTCCCTCTCACATACCTAGAGCTGAGAGAAGGCTCCTCTTGAGGTGCTTGTGGTAAGGTGGTATACCTCTGGAGTCGAAGCCAGGGACTAACCTCTCATCTCGAGTTGATTTTTGGTCCACGGAGCTCTTTCGTGTGGCTACAGTGACCTCAGGATCCCTCTAGCCTTGAAACAGTGTTCTTGGGGTTTCTCTGGAGTGCCGTCAAGGAAATCAATGCTCCTTTCATGTGTGATGTGCAACACGGAATTGCTCTGCACGCAGTGCAGGGGAATCGGGCCTCATCTCACGGCGAGGGGGAAGTCTCAGATTTTTTCTCGAGTTGCGGCGGGAACCTGGGGTATATTCTCGAGTTACGACGGGGATGGCCCTTCCACCCACGTGTTTGTTCAGCGACGGCAGGACTCCTGCCTCGTTTCGAGGGATAACTTGGAATTCTCCTCGAGGCTTGGCAGGGCAATTGGGACGCCTCTCCAGCTGAGGCGGGAGACCAAGGGTCCATTTCCACGTGCCACAGGAATCCTGGGACTCCTATCAATTTTCACGAGGAGTCAGGCATCGTCTCCTTTGGAGGCACTGATCTCCTTGTACCTCTGGAGTTTTCAAAGGATGTGAGGCTTCCGGTCGCCATGAGGTGGGGAACTAGGTCTTTCTCTGTGGTCTCCACAGGGGATTCAGACATCCTTTCATCTTGGGAGATGCAAGACGAGCCTACATTCAAGTCACTGCAGGGATATCCGGCCTTATTTCGAGTCAGGGCATCGCAGTGTCCATTCCACTTGAGGCCGCAAACTCAGGGTCCCTCTCACATACCTAGAGCTGAGAGAAGCCTCCTCTTGAGGTGCTTGTGGTAAGGTGGTATTCCTCTGGAGTCGAAGCCAGGGACTAACCTCTCATCTCGAGTTGATTTTTGGTCCACGGAGCTCTTTCCTGTTGCTGCAGTGACCTCAGTATCCCTCGAGCCTTGAAACAGTGTTCTTGGGTTTTCTCTGGAGTGCCATCAAGGAAATCAAGGCTCCTTTCATGTGTGATGTGCAAGACGGAATTGCTCTGCACGCAGTGCAGGGGAATCGGGCCTCATCTCTCGGCGAGGGGGGTGTCTCATGGTTATTCTCGAGTTGCGGCGGGAACCTGGGGTATATTCTCGAGTGACGACGGGGATGGCCCTTCCAGCCACGTGTTTGTTCAGCGACGTCAGGACTCCTGCCTAGTTGCGAGGGACAACTCGGGATTCTCCTCGAGGCTTGGCAGGGCAATTGGGACGCCTCTCCAGCTGAGGCGGGAGACCAAGGGTCCCATTCCACGTGCCACAGGAATCCTGGGACTCCTATCAAGTTTCACGAGGAGTCAGGCATCGTCTCCTTTGGAGGCACTGATCTCCTTGTACCTCTGGAGTTTTCAAAGGATGTAAGGCTTCCGGTCGCGATGAGGTGGGGAACTAGGTCTTTCTCTGTGGTCTCCACAGGGGATTCAGACATCCTTTCATCTTGGGAGATGCAAGACGAGCCTGCATTCAAGTCACTGCAGGGATATCCGGCCTTATTTCGAGTCAGGGCATCGCGGTGTCCATTCCACTTGAGGCCGCAAACTCAGGGTCCCTCTCACATACCTAGAGCTGAGAGAAGCCTCCTCTTGAGGTGCTTGTGGTAAGGTGGTGTTCCTCTGGAGTCGAAGCCAGGGACTAACCTCTCATCTCGAGTTGAATTTTGGTCCACGGAGCTCTTTCGTGTTGCTGCAGTGACCTCAGGATCCCTCTAGCCTTGAAACAGTTTTCTTGGGGTTTCTCTGGAGTGCCATCAAGGAAATCAAGGCTCCTTTCGTGTGTGATGTGCAACACGGAATTGCTCTGCACGCAGTGCAGGGGAATCGGGCCTCATCTCGCGGCGAGGGGGAAGTCTCATGGTTTTTCTCGAGTTGCGGCGGGAACCTGGGGTATATTCTCGAGTTACGACGGGGATGGCCCTTCCAGCCACGTGTTTGTTCAGCGACGGCAGGACTCCTGCCTAGTTGCGAGGGACAACTCGGGATTCTCCTCGAGGCTTGGCAGGGCAATTGGGACGCCTCTCCAGCTGAGGCGCGAGACCAAGGGTCCCTTTCCACGTGCCACAGGAATCCTGGGACTCCTATCAAGTTTCACGAGGAGTCAGGCATCGTCTCCTTTGGAGGCACTGATCTCCGCGTACCTCTGGAGTTTTCAAAGGATGTGAGGCTTCCGGTCGCCATGAGGTGGGGAACTAGGTCTTTCTCTGTGGTCTCCACAGGGGATTCAGACATCCTTTCATCTTGGGAGATGCAAGACGAGCCTGCATTCAAGTCACTGCAGGGATATCTGACCTGATTTCGAGTCAGGGCATCGCGGTGTCCATTCCATTTGAGGCCGTAAACTCAGGGTCCCTCTCACATACCTAGAGCTGAGAGAAGCCTCCTCTTGAGGTGCTTGTGGTAAGGTGGTATTCCTCTGGAGTCGAAGCCAGGGACTAACCTCTCATCTCGAGTTGATTTTTGGTCCACGGAGCTCTTTCGTGTTGCTACAGTGACCTCAGGATCCCTCTTGCCTTGAAACAGTGTTCTTGGGGTTTCTCTGGAGTGCCATCAAGGAAATCAAGGCTCCTTTCAAGTGTGATGTGCAACACGGAATTGCTCTGCACGCAGGGCAGGGGAATCAGGCCTCATCTCGCGGCGAGGGGGAAGTCTCATGGTTTTTCTCGAGTTGCGGCGGGAACCTGGGGTATATTCTCGAGTTACGACGGGGATGGCCCTTCCACACACGTGTTTGTTCAGCGACGGCAGGACTCCTGCCTAGTTGCGAGGGACAACTCGGGATTCTCCTCGAGGCTTGGCAGGGCAATTGGGACGCCTCTCAAGCTGAGGCGGGAGACCAAGGGTCCCTTTCCACGTGCCACAGGAATCCTGGGACTCCTATCAAGTTTCATGAGGAGTCAGGCATCGTCTCCTTTGGAGGCACTGATCTCCGCGTACCTCTGAAGTTTTCAAAGGATGTGAGGCCTCCGGTCGCGAGGAGGTGGGAAACTAGGTCTTTCTCTGTGGTCTCCACAGGGGATTCAGACATCCTTTCATCTTGGGAGATGCAAGACGAGCCTACATTCAATTCACTGCAGGGATATCCGGCCTTATTTCGCGTCAGGGCATGGCAGTGTCCATTCCACTTGAGTCTGCAAAATTAGGGTCCCTCTCAAATACCTAGAGCTGAGAGAAGCCTCCTCTTGAGGTGCTTGTGGTAAGGTGGTATTCCTCTGGAGTCGAAGCCAGGGACTAACCTCTCATCTCGAGTTGATTTTTGGTAACTTACCTCTTTCGTGTTGCTACAGTAACCTCAGGATCCCTCTAGCCTTGAAACAGTGTTCTTGGGGTTTCTCTGGAGTGCCGTCCAGGAAATCAATGCTCCTTTCATGTGTGATGTGCAACACGGAATTGCTCTGCACTCAGTGCAGGGCAATCAGGCCTCATCTCGCGGCGAGGGGGAAGTCTCATGGTTTTTCTCGAGTTGCGGCGGGAACCTGGGGTATATTCTCGAGTTACGACAGGGATGGCCCTTCCAGCCACGTGTTTGTTCAGCGACGTCAGGACTCCTGCCTAGTTGCGAGGGACAACTCGGGATTCTCCTCGAGGCTTGGCAGGGCACTTGGGACGCCTTTCCAGCTGAGGCGGGAGACCAAGGGTCCCTTTCCACGTGCCACAGGAATCCTGGGACTCGTATCAAGTTTCACGAGGAGTCAGGCATCGTCTCCTTTGGAGGCACTGATCTCCGCCTACCTCTGGAGTTTTCAAAGGATGTGAGGCCTCCGGTCGCGATGAGGTGGGGAACTAGGTCTTTCTCTGTGGTCTCCACAGGGGATTCAGACAACCTTTCATCTTGGGAGATGCAAGACGAGCCTGCATTCAAGTCACTGCAGGGATATCCGGCCTTATTTCGAGTCAGGGCATCGCGGTGTCCATTCCACTTGAGGCCGCAAAATCAGGGTCCCTCTCACATACCTAGAGCTGAGAGAAGCCTCCTCTTGAGGTGCTTGTGGTAAGGTGGTATTCCTCTGGAGTCGAAGCCAGGGACTAACCTCTCATCTCGAGTTGATTTTTGGTCCACGGAGCTCTTTCGTGTTGCTACAGTGACCTCAGGATCCCTCTAGCCTTGAAACAGTGTTCTTGGGGTTTCTCTGGAGTGCCGTCAAGGAAATCAAGGCTCCTTTCATGTGTGATGTGCAACACGGAATTGCTCTGCACGCAGTGCAGGGGAATCGGGCCTCATCTCGCGGCGAGGGGGAAGTCTCATGGTTTTTCTCGAGTTGCGGCGGGAACCTGGGGTATATTCTCGAGTTACGACGGGGATGTCCCTTCCACCCACGTGTTTGTTCAGCGACGTCAGGACTCCTGCCTAGTTGCGAGGGACAACTCGGGATTCTCCTCGAGGCTTGGCAGGGCAATTGGGACGCCTCTCCAGCTGAGGCGGGAGACCAAGGGTCCCTTTCCACGTGCCACAGGAATCCTGGGACTCGTATCAAGTTTCACGAGGAGTCAGGCATCGTCTCCTTTGGAGGCACTGATCTCCGCCTACCTCTGGAGTTTTCAAAGGATGTGAGGCCTCCGGTCGCGATGAGGTGGGGAACTAGGTCTTTCTCTGTGGTCTCCACAGGGGATTCAGACATCCTTTCTTCTTGGGAGATGCAAGACGAGCCTGCATTCAAGTCACTGCAGGGATATCCGGCCTTATTTCGAGTCAGGGCATCGCGGTGTCCATTCCACTTGGGGCCGCAAAATCAGGGTCCCTCTCACATACCTAGAGCTGAGAGAAGCCTCCTCTTGAGGTGCTTGTGGTAAGGTGGTATTCCTCTGGAGTCGAAGCCAGGGACTAACCTCTCATCTCGAGTTGAATTTTGGTCCACGGAGCTCTTTCGTGTTGCTACAATGACCTCAGCATCCCTCTAGCCTTGAAACAGTGTTCTTGGGGTTTCTCCTTAGTGCCGTCAAGGAAATCAATGCTCCTTTCATGTGTGATGTGCAACACGGAATTGCTCTGCACGCAGTGCAGGGGAATCGGGCCTCATCTCGCGGCGAGGGGGAAGTCTCAAATTTTTTCTCGAGTTGCGGCGGGAACCTGGGGTATATTCTCGAGTTACGACGGGGATGGCCCTTCCACACACGTGTTTGTTCAGCGACGGCAGGACTCCTGCCTAGTTGCGAGGGACAACTCGGGATTCTCCTCGAGGCTTGGCAGGGCAATTGGAACGCCTCTCCAGCCGAGGCGGGAGACCAAGGGTCCCTTTCCACGTGCCACAGGAATCCTGGGACTCCTATCAAGTTTCACGAGGAGTCAGGCATCGTCTCCTTTGGCGGCACTGATCTCCACGTACCTCTGGAGTTTTCAAAGGATGTGAGGCCTCCGGTCGCCATGAGGTGGGGAACTAGGTCTTTCTCTGTTGTCTCCACAGGGGATTCAGACATCCTTTCATCTTGGGAGATGCAAGACGAGCCTGCATTCAAGTCACTGCAGGGATATCCGGCCTTATTTCGCGTCAAGGCATCGCAGTGTCCATTCCACTTGAGGCCGCAAAATCAGGGTCCCTCTCACATACCTAGAGCTGAGAGAAGCCTCCTCTTGAGGTGCTTGTGGTAAGGTGGTATTCCTCTGGAGTCGAAGCCAGGGACTAACCTCTCATCTCGAGTTGATTCTTGGTGCACGGAGCTCTTTCGTGTAGCTACACTGACCTCAGGATCCCTCTAGCCTTGAAACAGTGTTCTTGGGGTTTCTCTGGAGTGCCATTAAGGAAATCAAGGCTCCTTTCATGTGTGATGTGCAAGACGGAATTGCTCTGCACACAGTGCAGTGGAATCGGGCCTCATCTCGCGGCGAGGGGGAAGTCTCATGGTTTTTCTCGAGTTGCGGCGGCAACCTGGGGTATATTCTCGACTTACGACAGGGATGGCCCTTCCACCCATGTGTTTGTTCAGCGACGTCAGGACTTCTGCCTAGTTGCGAGGGACAACTCGGGATTCTCCTCGAGGCTTGGCAGGGCAATTGGGACGCCTCTCCAGCTGAGGCGGGAGACCAAGGGTCCCTTTCCACGTGCCACAGGAATCCTGGGACTCCTATCAAGATTCACGAGGAGTCAGGCATCGTCTCCTTTGGAGGCACTGATCTCCGCGTACCTCTGGAGTTTTCAAAGGATGTGAGGCCTCCGGTCGCGATGATGTTGGGAACTAGGTCTTTCTCTGTGGTCTCCACAGGGGATTCAGACATCCTTCCGTCTTGGGAGATGCAAGACGAGCCTGCATTCAAGCCACTGCAGGGATATCCGGCCTTATTTCGCGTCAGGGCATCGCAGTGTCCATTCCACTTGAGGCCGCAAACTCAGGGTCCCTCTCACATACCTAGAGCTGAGAGAAGCCTCCTCTTGAGGTGCTTGTGGTAAGGTGGTATTCCTCTGGAGTCGAAGCCAGGGACTAACCTCTCATCTCGAGTTGATTCTTGGTCCACGGAGTTCTTTCGTGTTGCTACAGTGACCTCAGGATCCCTCTAGCCTTGAAACAGTGTTCTTGGGGTTTCTCTGGAGTGCCATCAAGGAAATCAAGGCTCCTTTCATGTGTGATGTGCAACACGGAATTGCTCTGCACACAGTGCAGTGGAATCGGGCCTCATCTCGCGGCGAGGGGGAAGTCTCATGGTTTTTCTCGAGTTGCGGCGGGAGCCTGGGGTATATTCTCGAGTTACGATGGGGATGGACCTTCCAGCCACGTGTTTGTTCAGCGACGTCAGGACTCCTGCCTAGTTGTGAGGGACAACTCGGGATTCTCCTCGAGGCTTGGCAGGGCAATTGGGACGCCTCTCCAGCTGAGGCGGGAAACCAAGGGTCCCTTTCCACGTGCCACAGGAATCCTGGGACTCGTATCAAGTTTCACGAGGAGTCAGGCATCGTCTCCTTTGGAGGCACTGATCTCCGCCTACCTCTGGAGTTTTCAAAGGATGTGAGGCCTCCGGTCGCGATGAGGTGGGGAACTAGGTCTTTCTCTGTGGTCTCCACAGGGGATTCAGACATGCTTTCGTCTTGGGAGATGCAAGACGAGCCTGCATTCTAGTCACTGCTGAGATATCCGGCCTTATTTCGAGTCAGGGCATAGCGGTGTCCATTCCACTTGAGGCTGCAATCTCAGGGTCCCTCTCACATACCTAGAGCTGAGAGAAGCCTCCTCTTGAGGTGCTTGTGGTAAGGTGGTATTCCTCTGGAGTCGAAGCCAGGGACTAACCTCTCATCTCGAGTTGATTTTTGGTCCACGGAGCTCTTTCGTGTTGCTACAGTGACCTCAGGATCCCTCTAGCCTTGAAACAGTGTTCTTGAGGTTTCTCTGGAGTGCCATCAAGGAAATTAAGTCTCCTTTCATGTGTGATGTGCAACACGGAATTGCTCTGCACGCAGTGCAGGGGAATTGGGCCTCATCTCGCGGCGAGGGGGAAGTCTCATGGTTTTTCTCGAGTTGCGGCGGGAACCTGGGGTATATTCTCGAGTTACGACGGGAATGGCCCTTCCAGCCACGTGTTTGTTCAGCGACGTCAGGACTCCTGCCTAGTTGCGAGGGACAACTCGGGATTCTCCTCGAGGCTTGGCAGGGCAATTGGGACGCCTCTCCAGCTGAGGCGGGAGACCAAGGGTCCCTTTCCACGTGCCACAGGAATCCTGGGACTCGTATCAAGTTTCACGAGGAGTCAGGCATCGTCTCCTTTGGAGGCACTGATCTCCGCCTACCTCTGGAGTTTTCAAAGGATGTGAGGCCTCCGGTCGCGATGAGGTGGGGAACTAGGTCTTTCTCTGTGGTCTCCACAGGGGATTCAGACATCCTTTCTTCTTGGGAGATGCAAGACGAGCCTCCATTCAAGTCACTGCAGGGATATCCGGCCTTATTTCGAGTCAGGGCATCGCGGTGTCCATTCCACTTGAGGCCGCAAAATCAGGGTCCCTCTCACATACCTAGAGCTGAGAGAAGGCTCCTCTTGAGGTGCTTGTGGTAAGGTGGTATACCTCTGGAGTCGAAGCCAGGGACTAACCTCTCATCTCGAGTTGATTTTTGGTCCACGGAGCTCTTTCGTGTGGCTACAGTGACCTCAGGATCCCTCTAGCCTTGAAACAGTGTTCTTGGGGTTTCTCTGGAGTGCCGTCAAGGAAATCAATGCTCCTTTCATGTGTGATGTGCAACACGGAATTGCTCTGCACGCAGTGCAGGGGAATCGGGCCTCATCTCGCGGCGAGGGGGAAGTCTCAGATTTTTTCTCGAGTTGCGGCGGGAACCTGGGGTATATTCTCGAGTTACGACGGGGATGGCCCTTCCACCCACGTGTTTGTTCAGCGACGGCAGGACTCCTGCCTCGTTTCGAGGGATAACTTGGAATTCTCCTCGAGGCTTGGCAGGGCAATTGGGACGCCTCTCCAGCTGAGGCAGGAGACCAAGGGTCCATTTCCACGTGCCACAGGAATCCTGGGACTCCTATCAATTTTCACGAGGAGTCAGGCATCGTCTCCTTTGGAGGCACTGATCTCCTTGTACCTCTGGAGTTTTCAAAGGATGTGAGGCTTCCGGTCGCCATGAGGTGGGGAACTAGGTCTTTCTCTGTGGTCTCCACAGGGGATTCAGACATCCTTTCATCTTGGGAGATGCAAGACGAGCCTGCATTCAAGTCACTGCAGGGATATCCGGCCTTATTTCGAGTCAGGGCATCGCGGTGTCCATTCCACTTGAGGCCGCAAACTCAGGGTCCCTCTCACATACCTAGAGCTGAGAGAAGCCTCCTCTTGAGGTGCTTGTGGTAAGGTGGTATTCCTCTGGAGTCGAAGCCAGGGACTAACCTCTCATCTCGAGTTGATTTTTGGTCCACGGAGCTCTTTCCTGTTGCTACAGTGACCTCAGTATCCCTCTAGCCTTGAAACAGTGTTCTTGGGTTTTCTCTGGAGTGCCATCAAGGAAATCAAGTCTCCTTTCATGTGTGATGTGCAAGACGGAATTGCTCTGCACGCAGTGCAGGGGAATCGGGCCTCATCTCTCGGCGAGGGGGGTGTCTCATGGTTTTTCTCGAGTTGCGGCGGGAACCTGGGGTATATTCTCGAGTGACGACGGGGATGGCCCTTCCAGCCACGTGTTTGTTCAGCGACGTCAGGACTCCTGCCTAGTTGCGAGGGACAACTCGGGATTCTCCTCGAGGCTTGGCAGGGCAATTGGGACGCCTCTCCAGCTGAGGCGGGAGACCAAGGGTCCCATTCCACGTGCCACAGGAATCCTGGGATTCCTATAAAGTTTCACGAGGAGTCAGGCATCGTCTCCTTTGGAGGCACTGATCTCCGCGTACCTCTGGAGTTTTCAAAGGATGTGAGGCCTCCGGTCGCGATGAGGTGAGGAACTAGGTCTTTCTCTGTGGTCTCCACAGGGGATTCAGACATCCTTTCGTCTTGGGAGATGCAAGACGAGCCTGCATTCAAGTCACTGCAGGGATATCCGTCCTTATTTCGAGTCAGGGCATCGCGATGTCCATTCCAATTGAGGCTGCAAACTCAGGTTCCCTCTCACATACCTAGAGCTGAGAGAAGCCTCCTCTTGAGGTGCTTGTGGTAAGGTGGTATTCCTCTGGAGTCGAAGCCAGGGACTAACCTCTCATCTCGAGTTGATTTCTGGTCCACGGAGCTCTTTCGTGTTGCTGCAGTGACCTCAGGATCCCTCTAGCCTTGAAACAGTGTTCTTGGGGTTTCTCTGGAGTGCCACCAAGGAAATCAAGGCTCCTTTCATGTGTGATGTGCAACACGGAATTGCTCTGCACGCAGTGCAGGGGAATCGGGCCTCATCTCTCGGCGAGGGGGAAGTCTCATGGTTTTTCTCGAGTTGCGGCGGGAACCTGGGGTATATTCTCGAGTTAGGACGGGGATGGCCCTTCCACCCACGTGTTTGTTCAGCGACGTCAGGACTCCTGCCTAGTTGCGAGAGACAACTCGCGATTCTCCTCGAGGCTTGGCAGGGCAATTGGGACGCCTCTCCAGCTGAGGCGGGAGACCAAGTGTCCCTTTCCACGTGCACAGGAATTCTGGGACTCCTATCAAGTTTCACAAAGAGTCAGGCATCGTCTCCTTTGGAGGCACTGATCTCCGCCTACCTCTGGAGTTTTCAAAGGATGTGAGGCCTCCGGTCGCGATGAGCTGGGGAACTAGGTCTTTCTCTGTGGTCTCCACAGGGGATTCAGACATCCTTTCTTCTTGGGAGATGCAAGACGAGCCTGCATTCAAGTCACTGCAGGGATATCCGGCCTTATTTCGAGTCAGGGCATCGCGGTGTCCATTCCACTTGAGGCCGCAAAATCAGGGTCCCTCTCACATACCTAGAGCTGAGAGAAGCCTCCTCTTGAGGTGCTTGTGGTAAGGTGGTATTCCTCTGGAGTCAAAGCCAGGGACTAACCTCTCATCTCGAGTTGATTTTTGGTCCACGGAGCTCTTTCGTGTTGCTACAGTGACCTCAGGATCCCTCTAGCCTTGAAACAGTGTTCTTGGGTTTTCTCTGGAGTGGCACCAAGGAAATCAAGGCTCCTTTCATGTGTGATGTGCAACACGGAATTGCTCTGCATGCAGTGCAGGGGAATCGGGCCTCATCTCACGGCGAGTGGGAAGTCTCATGGTTTTTCTCGAGTTGCGGCGGGAACCTGGGGTATATTCTTGAGTTACAACGGGGATGGCCCTTCCACACACGTGTTTGTGCAGCGACCGCAGGACTCCTGCCTAGTGGAGAGGGACAACTCGGGATTCTCCTCGAGGCTTGGCAGGGCAATTGGGACGCCTCTCCAGCTGAGGCGGGAGACCAAGGGTCCCTTTCCACCTGCCACAGGAATCCTGGGACTCCTATTAAGTTTCACGAGGAGTCAGGCATCGTCTCCTTTGGAGGCACTGATCTCCGCGTCCCTCTGGAGTTTTCAAAGGATGTGAGGCCTCCGGTCGCGATGAGGTGGGGAACTAGGTCTTTCTCTGTGGTCTCCACAGGGGATTCAGACATCCTTTCGTCTTGGGAGATGCAAGACGAGCCTGCATTCAAGTCACTGCAGGGATATCCGGCCTTATTTCGAGCCAGGGCATCGCGGTGTCCATTCCACTTGAGGCCACAATATCAGGGTCCCTCTCACATACCTAGAGCTGAGAGAAGCCTCCTCTTGAGGTGCTTGTGGTAAGGTGGTATTCCTCTGGAGTCGAAGCCAGGGACTAACCTCTCATCTCGAGTTGATTTTTGGTCCACGGAGCTCTTTCGTGTTGCTACAGTGACCTCAGGATCCCTCTAGCCTTGAAACAGTGTTCTTGGGGTTTCTCTGGAGTGCCATCAAGGAAATCAAGGCTCCTTTCATGTGTGATGTGTAACACGGAACTGCTCTGCACGCAGTGCAGGGGAATCAGGCCTCATCTCACGGCGAGGGGGAAGTCTCATGGTTTATCTCGAGTTGCGGCGGGAACCTGGGGTATATTCTCGAGTTAGGACGGGGATGGCCCTTCCACCCACGTGTTTGTTCAGCGACGTCAGGACTCCTGCCTAGTTGCGAGGGACAACTCGGGATTCTCCTCGAGGCTTGGCAGGGCAATTGGGACGCCTCTCTAGCTGAGGCGGGAGACCAAGGGTCCCTTTCCACGTGCCACAGGAATCCTGGGACTCCTATCAAGTTTCACGAGGAGTCAGGCATCGTCTCCTTTGGAGGCACTGATCTCCGCGTACCTCTGGAGTTTTCAAAGGATGTGAGGCCTCCGGTCGCGATGAGGTGGGGAACTAGGTCTTTCTCTGTGGTCTCCACAGGGGATTCAGACATCCTCTCGTCTTGGGAGATGCAAGACGAGCCTGCATTCAAGTCACTGCAGGGATATCCGGCCTTATTTCGAGTCAGGTCATCGCAGTGTTCATTCCACTTGAGGCCGCAAAATCAGGGTCCCTCTCACATACCTAGAGCTGAGAGAAGCCTCCTCTTGAGGTGCTTGTGGTAAGGTGGTATTCCTCTGGAGTCGAAGCCAGGGACTAACCTCTCATCTCGAGTTGATTTGTGGTCCACGGAGCTCTTTCGTGTTGCTACAGTGACCTCAGGATCCCTCTAGCCTTGAAACAGTGTTCTTGGGGTTTCTCTGGAGTGCCATCAAGGAAATCAAGGCTCCTTCATTGTTTGATGTGCAACACGGAATTGCTCTGCACGCAGTGCAGGGGAATCGGGCCTCATCTCGCGGCGAGGGGGAAGTCTCATGGTTTTTCTCGAGTTGCGGCGGGAACCTGGGGTATATTCTCGAGTTAGGACGGGGATGGCCCTTCCACCCACGTGTTTGTTCAGCGACGTCAGGACTCCTGCCTAGTTGCGAGGGACAACTCGGGATTCTCCTCGAGGCTTGGCAGGGCAATTGGGACGCCTCTCCAGCTGAGGCGGGAGACCAAGTGTCCCTTTCCACGTGCCACAGGAATTCTGGGACTCCTATCAAGTTTCACAAAGAGTCAGGCATCGTCTCCTTTGGAGGCACTGATCTTCGCGTACCTCTGGAGTTTTCAAACGATGTGAGGTCTCCGGTCGCGATGAGGTGGGAAACTAGATCTTTCTCTGAGGTCTCCACAGGGGATTCAGACATCCGTTCGTCTTGGGAGATGCAAGACGAGCCTGCATTCAAGTCACTGCAGGGATATCCGGCCTTATTTCGAGTCAGGGCATCGCGGTGTCCATTCCACTTGAGGCCGCAAACTCAGGGTCCCTCTCACATACCTAGAGCTGAGAGAAGCCTCCTCTTGAGGTGCTTGTGGTAAGGTGGTATTCCTCTGGAGTCGAAGTTAGGGACTAACCTCTCATCTCGAGTTGATTTTTGGTCCAGGGAGCTCTTTCGTGTTTTTACAGTGACCTCAGGATCCCTCTAGCCTTGAAACAGTGTTCTTGGGGTTTCTCTGGAGTGCCATCAAGGAAATCAAGGCTCCTTTCATGTGTGATGTGCAAGACGGAATTGCTCTGCACGCAGTGCAGGGGAATCGGGCCTCATATCGCGGCGAGGGGGAAGTCTCATGGTTTTTCTCGACTTGCGGCGGGAACCTGGGGTATATTCTCGAGTTACGATGGGGATGGCCCTTCCACCCACGTGTTTGTTCAGCGACGTCAGGACTCCTGCCTAGTTGCGAGGGACAACTCGGGATTCTCCTCGAGGCTTGGCAGGGCAATTGGGACGCCTCTCCAGCTGAGGCTGGAGACCAAGTGTCCCTTTCCACGTGCCACAGGAATCTTGGGATTCCTATAAAGTATCACGAGGAGTCAGGCATCGTCTCCTTTGGAGGCACTGATCTCCGCGTACCTCTGGAGTTTTCAAATGATGTGAGGCCTCCGGTCGCGATGAGGTGGGGAACTAGGTCTTTCTCTGTGGTCTCCACAGGGGATTCAGACATCCTCTCGTCTTGGGAGATTCAAGACGAGCCTGCATTCAAGTCACTGCAGGGATATCCGGCCTTATTTCTAGTCAGGGAATCGCAGTGTCCATTCCACTTGAGGCCGCAAAATCAGGGTCCCTCTCACATACCTAGAGCTGAGAGAAGCCTCCTCTTGAGGTGCTTGTGGTAAGGTGGTATTCCTCTGGAGTCGAAGCCAGGGACTAACCTCTCATCTCGAGTTGATTTTTGGTCCACGGAGCTCTTTCGTGTGGCTACAGTGACCTCAGGATCCCTCTAGCCTTGAAACAGTGTTCTTGGGGTTTCTCTGGAGTGCCATCAAGGAAATCAAGGCTCCTTTCATGTGTGATGTGCAACACGGAATTGCTCTGCACGCAGTGCAGGGGAATCGGGCCTCATCTCGCGGCGAGGGGGAAGTCTCATGGTTTATCTCGAGTTGCGGCGGGAACCTGGGGAATATTCTCGAGTTACAACGGGGATGGCCCTTCTACACACGTGTTTGTTCAGCGATGGCAGGAATCCTGCCTAGTTGCGAGGGACAACTCGGGATTCTCCTCGAGGCTTGGCAGGGCAATTGGGACGCCTCTCCAGCTGAGGCGGGAGACCAAGGGTCCCTTTCCACCTGCCACAGGAATCCTGGGACTCCTATCAAGTTTCACGAGGAGTCAGGCATCGTCTCCTTTGGAGGCACTGATCTCCGCGTACCTCTGAAGTTTTCAAAGGATGTGAGGCCTCCGGTCGCCATGAGGTGGGGAACTAGGTCTTTCTCTGTGGTCTCCACAGGGGATTCAGACATCCTTTCATCTTGGGAGATGCAAGACGAGCCTGCATTCAAGTCACTGCAGGGATATCCGGCCTTATTTCGCGTCAGGGCATCGCAGTGTCCATTCCACTTGAGGCCGCAAAATCAGGGTCCCTCTCACATACCTAAAGCTGAGAGAAGCCTCCTCTTGAGGTGCTTGTGGTAAGGTGGTATTCCTCTGGAGTCGAAGCCAGGGACTAACCTCTCATCTCGAGTTGATTTTTGGTCCACGGAGCTCTTTCGTGTTGCTACAGTGACTTCAGGATCCCTCTAGCCTTGAAACAGTGTTCTTGGAGTTTCTCTGGAGTGCCATCAAGGAAATCAAGGCTCCTTTCATATGTGATGTGCAACACGGAATTGCTCTGCACGCAGTGCAGGGGAATCGGGCCTCATCTCGCGGCGAGGGGGAAGTCTCATGGTTTTTCTCGAGTTGCGGCGGGAACCTGGGGTATATTCTCGAGTTACGAGGGGGATGGCCCTTCCACCCACGTGTTTGTTCAGCGACGTCAGGACTCCTGCCTAGTTGCGAGGGACAACTCGGGATTCTCCTCGAGGCTTGGCAGGGCAATTGGGACGCCTCTCCAGCTGAGGCGGGAGACCAAGGGTCCCTTTCCACGTGCCACAGGAATCCTGGGACTCCTATCAAGTTTCACGAGGAGTCAGGCATCGTCTCCTTTGGAGGCACTGATCTCCGCGTACCTCTGGAGTTTTCAAAGGATGTGAGGCCTCCGGTCGCGATGAGGTGGGGAACTAGGTCTTTCTCTGTGGTCTCCACAGGGGATTCAGACATCCTCTCGTCTTGGGAGATGCAAGACGTGCCTGCATTCAAGTCACTGCAGGGATATCTGGAGTTATTTCGAGTCAGGGCATCGCGGTGTCCATTCCACTTGAGGCCGCAAAATCAGGGTCCCTCTCACATACCTAGAGCTGAGAGAAGTCTCCTCTTGAGGTGCTTGTGGTAAGGTGGTATTCCTCTGGAGTCGAAGCCAGGGACTAACCTCTCATCTCGAGTTGATTTTTGGTCCACGGAGCTCTTTCGTGTGGCTACAGTGACCTCAGGATCCCTCTAGCCTTGAAACAGTGTTCTTCGGGTTTCTCTGGAGTGCCATCAAGGAAATCAAGGCTCCTTTCATGTGTGATGTGCAACATGGAATTGCTCTGCACTCAGTGCAAGGGAATCAGGCCTCATCTCACGGCGAGGGTGAAGTCTCATGGTTTATCTCGAGTTGCGGCGGGAACCTGGGGTATATTCTCGAGTTATAACGGGGATGGCCCTTCTACACACGTGTTTGTTCAGCGATGGCAGGAATCCTGCCTAGTTGCGAGGGACAACTCGGGATTCTCCTCGAGACTTGGCAGGGCAATTGGGACTCCTCTCCAGCTGAGGCGGGAGACCAAGGGTCCCTTTCCACGTGCCACAGGAATCCTGGGTCTCCTATCAAGTTTCACGAGGAGTCAGGCATCGTCTCCTTTGGAGGCACTGATCTCCGCGTACCTCTGGAGTTTTCAAAGGATGTGAGGCCTCCGGTCGCCATGAGGTGGGGAACTAGGTCTTTCTCTGTGGTCTCCACAGGGGATTCAGACATCCTTTCATCTTGGGAGATGCAAGACGAGCCTGCATTCAAGTCACTGCAGGGATATCCGGCCTTATTTCGCGTCAGGGCATCGCAGTGTCCATTCCACTTGAGGCCGCAAAATCAGGGTCCCTCTCACATACCTAGAGCTGAGAGAAGCCTCCTCTTGAGGTGCTTGTGGTAAGGTGGTATTCCTCTGGAGTCGAAGCCAGGGACTAACCTCTCATCTCGAGTTGATTTTTGGTCCACGGAGCTCTTTCGTGTTGCTACAGTGACCTCAGGATCCCTCTAGCCTTGAAACAGTGTTCTTGGGGTTTCTCTGGAGTGCCATCAAGGAAATCAAGGCTCCTTTCATATGTGATGTGCAACACGGAATTGCGCTGCACGCAGTGCAGGGGAATCGGGCCTCATCTCGCGGCGAGGGGGAAGTCTCATGGTTTTTCTCGAGTTGCGGCGGGAACCTGGGGTATATTCTCGAATTACGACGGGGATGGACCTTCCACCCACGTGTTTGTTCAGCGACGGCAGGACTCCTGCCTAGTTGCGAGGGACAACTCGGGATTCTCCTCGAGGCTTGGCAGGGCAATTGGGACGCCTCTCCAGCTGAGGCGGGAGACCAAGGGTCCCTTTCCACGTGCCACAGGAATCCTGGGACTCCTATCAAGTTTCACGAGGAGTCAGGCATCGTCTCCTTTGGAGGCACTGATCTCCGCGTACCTCTGGAGTTTTCAAAGGATGTGAGGCCTCCGGTCGCCATGAGGTGGGGAACTAGGTCTTTCTCTGTGGTCTCCACAGGGGATTCAGACATTCTTTCATCTTGGGAGATGCAAGACGAGCCTGCATTCAAGTCACTGCATTGATATCCGGCCTTATTTCGCGTCAGGGCATCGCAGTGTCCATTCCACTTGAGGCCGCAAACTCAGGGTCCCTCTCACATACCTAGAGCTGAGAGAAGCCTCCTCTTGAGATGTTTATGGTAAGGTGGTATTCCTCTGGAGTCGAAGCCAGGGACTAACCTCTCATCTCGAGTTGATTTTTGGTCCACGGAGCTCTTTCGTGTTGTTACAGTGACCTCAGGATCCCTCTAGCCTTGAAACAGTGTTCTTGGGGTTTCTCTGGAGTGCCATCAAGGAAATCAAGGCTCCTTTCCTGTGTGATGTGCAACACGGAATTGCTCTGCACGCAGTGCAGAGGAATCGGGCCTCATCTCGCGGGGAGGGGGAAGTCTCATGGTTTTTCTCGAGTTGCGACGGGAAGCTGGCTTATATTCTCGAGTTACGACGGGGATGGCCCTTCCACCCACGTGTTTGATCAGCGACGTCAGGACTCCTGCCTAGTTGCGAGGGACAACTCGCGATTCTCCTCGAGGCTTGGCAGGGCAATTGGGACGCCTCTCCAGCTGAGGCGGGAGACCAAGGGTCCCTTTCCACGTGCCACAGGAATCCTGGGATTCCTATAAAGTATCACGAGGAGTCAGGCATCGTCTCCTTTGGAGGCACTGATCTCCGCGTACCTCTGGAGTTTTCAAAGGATGTGAGGCCTCCGGTCGCGATGAGGTGGGGAACTAGGTCTTTCTCTGTGGTCTCCACAGGGGATTCAGACATCCTCTCGTCTTGGAAGATTCAAGAAGAGCCTGCATTCAAGTCACTGCAGGGATATCCGGCCTTATTTCGAGTCAGGGTATCGCAGTGTCCATTCCACTTGAGGCCGCAAAATCAGGGTCCCTCTCACATACCTAGAGCTGAGAGAAGCCTCCTCTTGAGGTGCTTGTGGTAAGGTGGTATTCCTCTGGAGTCGAAGCCAGGGACTAACCTCTCATCTCGAGTTGATTTTTGGTCCACGGATCTCTTTCGTGTGGCTACAGTGACCTCAGGATCCCTCTAGCCTTGAAACAGTGTTCTTGGGGTTTCTGTGGAGTGCCATCAAGGAAATCAAGGCTCCTTTCATGTGTGATGTGCAACACGGAATTGCTCTGCACGCAGTGCAGGGGAATCGGGCCTCATCTCGCGGCGAGGGGGAAGTCTCATGGTTTATCTCGAGTTGCGGCGGGAACCTGGGGAATATTCTCGAGTTACAACGGGGATGGCCCTTCTACACACGTGTTTGTTCAGCGATGGCAGGACTCCTGCCTAGTTGCGAGGGACAATTCGGGATTCTCCTCGAGGCTTGGCAGGGCAATTGGGACGCCTCTCCAGCTGAGGCGGGAGACCAAGGGTCCCTTTCCACGTGCCACAGGAATCCTGGGACTCCTATCAAGTTTCACGAGGAGTCAGGCATCGTCTCCTTTGGAGGCACTGATCTCCGCGTACCTCTGGAATTTTCAAAGGATGTGAGGCCTCCGGTCGCCATGAGGTGGGGAACTAGGTCTTTCTCTGTGGTCTCCACAGGGGATTCAGACATCCTTTCATCTTGGGAGATGCAAGACGAGCCTGCATTCAAGTCAATGCAGGGATATCCGGCCTTATTTCGCGTCAGGGCATCGCAGTGTCCATTCCACATGAGGCCGCAAAATCAGGGTCCCTCTCACATACCTAGAGCTGAGAGAAGCCTCCTCTTGAGGTGCTTGTGGTAAGGTGGTATTCCTCTGGAGTCGAAGCCAGGGACTAACCTCTCATCTCGAGTTGATTTTTGGTCCAGGGAGCTCTTTCGTGTTGCTAAAGTGGCCTCAGTATCCCTCTAGACTTGAAACAGTGTTCTTGGGGTTTCTCTGGAGTGCCATCAAGGAAATCAAGGCTCCTTTCATGTGTGATGTGCAACACGGAATTGCTCTGCACGCAGTGCAGGGGAATCGGGCCTCATATCGCGGCGAGGGGGAAGTCTCATGGTTTTTCTCGAGTTGCGGCGGGAACCTGGCCTATATTCTCGAGTTACGACGGGGATGGCCCTTCCACCCACGTGTTTGTTCAGCGACGTCAGGACTCCTGCCTAGTTGCGACGGACAACTCGGGATTCTCCTCGAGGCTTGGCACGGCAATTGGGACGCCTCTCCAGCTGAGGCGGGAGACCAAGGGTCCCTTTCCACGTGCCACAGGAATCCTGGGACTCCTATCAAGTTTCACGAGGAGTCAGGCATCGTCTCCTTTGGAGGCACTGATCTCCGCGTACCTCTGGAGTTTTCAAAGGATGTGAGGCCTCCGGTCGCCATGAGGTGGGGAACTAGGTCTTTCTCTGTGGTCTCCACAGGGGATTCAGACATCCTCTCGTCTTGGGAGATGCAAGACGAGCCTGCATTCAAGTCACTGCAGGGATATCCGGCCTTATTTCGCGTCAGGGCATCGCAGTGTCCATTCCACTTGAGACCGCAAAATCAGGGTCCCTCTCACATACCTAGAGCTGAGAGAAGCCTCCTCTTGAGGTGCTTGTGGTAAGGTGGTATTCCTCTGGAGTCGAAGCCAGGGACTAACCTCTCATCTCGAGTTGATTTTTGGTCCACGGAGCTCTTTCGTGTTGCTACAGTGACCTCAGGATCCCTCTAGCCTTGAAACAGTGTTCTTGGGGTTTCTCTGGAGTGCCATCAAGGAAATCAAGGCTCCTTTCATGTGTGATGTGCAACACGAAATTGCTCTGCACTCAGTGCAAGGAAATCAGGCATCATCTCACGGCGAGAGTGAAGTCTCATGGTTTATCTCGAGTTGCGGCGGGAACCTGGGGTATATTCTCGAGTTACAATGGGGATGGCCCTTCTACACACGTGTTTGTTCAGCGAAGGCAGAAATCCTGCCTAGTTGCGAGGGACAACTCGGGATTCTTCTCGAGACTTGGCAGGGCAATTGGGACGCCTCTCCAGCTGAGGCGGGAGACCAAGGGTCCCTTTCCACGTGCCACAGGAATCCTGGGACTCCTATCAAGTTTCACGAGGAGTCAGGCATCGTCTCCTTTGGAGGCACTGATCTCCGCGTACCTCTGGAGTTTTCAAAGGATGTGAGGCCTCCGGTCGCCATGAGGTGGGGAACTAGGTCTTTCTCTGTGGTCTCCACAGGGGATTCAGACATCCTTTCATCTTGGGAGATGCAAGACGAGCCTGCATTCAAGTCACTGCAGGGATATCCGGCCTTATTTCACGTCAGGGCATCGCAGTGTCCATTCCACTTGAGGCCGCAAACTCAGGGTCCCTCTCACATACCTAGAGCTGAGAGAAGCCTCCTCTTGAGGTGCTTGTGGTAAGGTGGTATTCCTCTGGAGTCGAAGCCAGGGACTAACCTCTCATCTCGAGTTGATTTTTGGTCCACGGAGCTCTTTCGTGTTGCTAAAGTGACCTCAGGATCCCTCTAGACTTGAAACAGTGTCCTTGGGGTTTCTCTGGAGTGCCATCAAGGAAATCAAGGCTCCTTTCATGTGTGATGTGCAACACGGAATTGCTCTGCACGCAGTGCATGGGAATCGGGCCTCATATCGCGGCGAGGGGGAAGTCTCATGGTTTTTCTCGATTTGCGGCGGGAACCTGGGGTATATTCTCGAGTTACGACGGGGATGGCCCTTCCACTCACGTGTTTGTTCAGCGACGTCAGGACTCCTGCCTAGTTGCGAGGGACAACTCGGGATTCTCCTCGAGGCTTGGCAGGGCAATTGGGACGCCTCTCCAGCTGAGGCGGGAGACCAAGGGTCCCTTTCCACCTGCCACAGGAATCCTGGGACTCCTATCAAGTTTCACGAGGAGTCAGGCATCGTCTCCTTTGGAGGCACTGATCTCCGCGTACCTCTGGAGTTTTCAAAGGATGTGAGGCCTCCGGTCGCCATGAGGTGGGGAACTAGGTCTTTCTCTGTGGTCTCCACAGGGGATTCAGACATCCTTTCATCTTGGGAGATGCAAGACGAGCCTGCATTCAAGTCACTGCAGGGATATCCGGCCTTATTTCGCGTCAGGGCATCGCAGTGTCCATTCCACTTGAGACCGCAAAATCAGGGTCCCTCTCACATACCTAGAGCTGAGAGAAGCCTCCTCTTGAGGTGATTGTGGTAAGGTGGTATTCCTCTGGAGTCGAAGCCAGGGACTAACCTCTCATCTCGAGTTGATTTTTGGTCCACAGAGCTCTTTCGTGTTGCTACAGTGACCTCAGGATCCCTCTAGCCTTGAAACAGTGTTCTTGGGGTTTCTCTGGAGTGCCATCAAGGAAATCAAGGCTCCTTTCATATGTGATGTGCAACACGGAATTGCTCTGCACGCAGTGCAGGGGAATCGGGCCTCATCTCGCGGCGAGGGGGAAGTCTCATGGTTTTTCTCGAGTTGCGGCGGGAACCTGGGGTATATTCTCGAGTTACGACGGGGATGGCCCTTCCACCCACGTGTTTGTTCAGCGACGGCAGGACTCCTGCCTAGTTGCGAGGGACAACTCGGGATTCTCCTCGAGGCTTGGCAGGGCAATTGGGACGCCTCTCCAGCTGAGGCGGGAGACCAAGGGTCCCTTTCCACGTGCCACAGGAATCCTGGGACTCCTATCAAGTTTCACGAGGAGTCAGGCATCGTCTCCTTTGGAGGCACTGATCTCCGCGTACCTCTGGAGTTTTCAAAGGATGTGAGGCCTCCGGTCGCGATGAGGTGGGGAACTAGGTCTTTCTCTGTGGTCTCCACAGGGGATTCAGACATCCTCTCGTCTTGGGAGATGCAAGACGAGCCTGCATTCAAGTCACTGCAGGGATATCCGGCCTTATTTCGAGTCAGGGCATCGCAGTGTTCATTCCACTTGAGGCCGCAAAATCAGGGTCCCTCTCACATAGCTAGAGCTGAGAGAAGCCTCCTCTTGAGGTGCTTGTGGTAAGGTGGTATTCCTCTGGAGTCGAAGCCAGGGACTAACCTCTCATCTCGAGTTGATTTTTGGTCCACGGAGCTCTTTCGTGTTGCTACAGTGACCTCAGGATCCCTCTAGCCTTGAAACAGTGTTCTTGGGGTTTCTCTGGAGTGCCATCAAGGAAATCAAGGCTCCTTCATTGTTTGATGTGCAAAACGGAATTGCTCTGCACGCAGTGCAGGGGAATCGGGCCTCATCTCGCGGAGAGGGGGAAGTCTCATGGTTTATCTCGAGTTGCGGCGGGAACCTGGGGTATATTCTCGAGTTACGACGGGGATGGCCCTTCCACCCACGTGTTTGTTCAGCGACGTCAGGACTCCTGCCTAGTTGCGAGGGACATCTCGGGATTCTCCTCGAGGCTTGGCAGGGCAATTGGGACGCCTCTCCAGCTGAGGCGGGAGACCAAGGGTCCCTTTCCACGTGCCATAGGAATCCTGGGATTCCTATAAAGTATCACGAGGAGACAGGCATCGTCTCCTTTGGAGGCCCTGTCTCCGCGTACCTCTGGAGTTTTCAAAGGATGTGAGGCCTCCGGTCGCGATGAGGTGGGGAACTAGGTCTTTCTCTGTGGTCTCCACAGGGGATTCAGACATCCTCTCGTCTTGGGTTATGCAAGACGAGCCTGCATTCAAGTCACTGCAGGGATGTCCTGCCGTATTTCGAGTCAGACATTGCGGTGTCCATTCCACTTGAAGCCGCAAAATCAGGGTCCCTCTCACATACCTAGAGCTGAGAGAAGCCTCCTCTTGAGGTGCTTGTGGTAAGGTGGTATTCCTCTGGAGTCGAAGCCAGGGACTAACCTCTCATCTCGAGTTGATTTTTGGTCCACGGAGCTCTTTCGTGTTGCTACAGTGACCTCAGGATCCCTCTAGCCTTGAAACAGTGTTCTTGGGGTTTCTCTGGAGTGCCATCAAGGAAATCAAGGCTCCTTTCATGTGTGATGTGCAACACGGAATTGCTCTGCACGCAGTGCAGGGGAATCGGGCCTCATCTCGCGGCGAGGGGGAAGTCTAATGGTTTATCTCGAGTTGCGGCGGGAACCTGGGGTATATTCTCGAGTTACAACGGGGATGGCCCTTCTACACACGTGTTTGTTCAGCGATGGCAGGACTCCTGCCTAGTTGCGAGGGACAACTCGGGATTCTCCTCGAGGCTTGGCAGGGCAATTGGGACGCCTCTCCAGCTGAGGCAGGAGACCAAGGGTCCCTTTCCACGTGCCACAGGAATCCTGGGACTCCTATCAAGTTTCACGAGGAGTCAGGCATCGTCTCCTTTGGAGGCACTGATCTCCGCGTACCACTGGAGTTTTCAAAGGATGTGAGGCCTCCGGTCGGCATGAGGTGGGGAACTAGGTCTTTCTCTGTGGTCTCCACAGGGGATTCAGACATCCTTTCATCTTGGGAGATGCAAGACGAGCCTGCATTCAAGTCACTGCAGGGATATCCGGCCTTATTTCGCCTCAGGGCATCGCAGTGTCCATTCCACTTGAGGCCGCAAAATCAGGGTCCCTCTCACATACCTAGAGCTGAGAGAAGCCTCCTCTTGAGGTGCTTGTGGTAAGGTGGAATTCCTCTGGAGTCGAAGCCAGGGACTAACCTCTCATCTCGAGTTGATTTTTGGTCCACGGAGCTCTTTCCTGTTGCTACAGTGACCTCAGGATCCCTCTAGCCTTGAAACAGTGTTCTTGGGGTTTCTCTGGAGTGCCATCAAGGAAATCAAGGCTCCTTTCATGTGTGATGTGCAACACGAAATTGCTCTGCACGCAGTGCAAGGGAATCGGGCCTCATCTCGCGGCGAGGGGGAAGTCTCATAGTTTTTCTCGAGTTGCGGCGGGAACCTGGGGTATATTCTCGAGTTACGACGGGGATGGACCTTCCACCCACGTGTTTGTTCAGCGACGGCAGGACTCCTGCCTAGTTGCGAGGGACAACTCGGGATTCTCCTCGAGGCTTGGCAGGGCAATTGGGACGCCTCTCCAGCTGAGGCGGGAGACCAAGGGTCCCTTTCCACGTGCCACAGGAATCCTGGGACTCCTATAAAGTATCACGAGGAGTCAGGCATCGTCTCCTTTGGAGGCCCTGTCTCCGCGTACCTCTGGAGATTTCAAAGGATATGAGGCCTCCGGTCGCGATGAGGTGGGGAACTAGGTCTTTCTCTTTGGTCTCCACAGGGGATTCAGACATCCTCTCGTCTTGGGAGATGCAAGACGAGCCTGCATTCAAGTCACTGCAGGGATATCCGGCCTTATTTCGAGTCAGGGCATCGCAGTGTCCATTCCACTTGAGGCCGCAAACTCAGGGTCCCTCACACATTCCTAGAGCTGAGAGAAGCCTCCTCTTGAGGTGCTTGTGGTAAGTTGGTATTCCTCTGGAGGCGAAGCCAGGGACTAACCTCTCATCTCGAGTTGATTTTTGGTCCAGGGAGCTCTTTCGTGTTGCTACAGTGACCTCAGGATCCCTCTAGCCTTGAAACAGTGTTCTTGGGGTTTCTCTGGAGTGCCATCAAGGAAATCAAGGCTCCTTTCATATGTGATGTGCAACACGGAATTGCGCTGACGCAGTGCAGGGGAATCGGGCCTCATCTCGCGGCGAGGGGGAAGTCTCATGGTTTTTCTCGAGTTGCGGCGGGAACCTGGGGTATATTCTCGAGTTACAACGGGGATGGCCCTTCTACACACGTGTTTGTTCAGCAATCGCAGGACTCCTGCCTAGTTGCGAGGGACAACTCGGGATTCTCCTCGAGGCTTGGCAGGGCAATTGGGACGCCTCTCCAGCTGAGGCGGGAGACCAAGGGTCCCTTTCCACGTGCCACAGGAATCCTGGGACTCCTATCAAGTTTCACGAGGAGTCAGGCATCGTCTCCTTTGGAGGCACTGATCTCCGCGTACCTCTGGAGTTTTCAAAGGATGTGAGGCCTCCGGTCGCCATGAGGTGGGGAACTAGGTCTTTCTCTGTGGTCTCCACAGGGGATTCAGACATCCTTTCATCTTGGGAGATGCAAGACGAGCCTGCATTCAAGTCACTGCAGGGATATCCGGCCTTATTTCGCGTCAGGGCATCGCAGTGTCCATTCCACTTGAGACCGCAAAATCAGGGTCCCTCTCACATACCTAGAGCTGAGAGAAGCCTCCTCTTGAGGTGATTGTGGTAAGGTGGTATTCCTCTGGAGTCGAAGCCAGGGACTAACCTCTCATCTCGAGTTGATTTTTGGTCCACAGAGCTCTTTCGTGTTGCTACAGTGACCTCAGGATCCCTCTAGCCTTGAAACAGTGTTCTTGGGGTTTCTCTGGAGTGCCATCAAGGAAATCAAGGCTCCTTTCATATGTGATGTGCAACACGGAATTGGTCTGCACGCAGTGCAGGGGAATCGGGCCTCATCTCGCGGCGAGGGGGAAGTCTCATGGTTTTTCTCGAGTTGCGGCGGGAACCTGGGGTATATTCTCGAGTTACGACGGGGATGGCCCTTCCACCCACGTGTTTGTTCAGCGACGGCAGGACTCCTGCCTAGTTGCGAGGGACAACTCGGGATTCTCCTCGAGGCTTGGCAGGGCAATTGGGACGCCTCTCCAGCTGAGGCGGGAGACCAAGGGTCCCTTTCCACGTGCCACAGGAATCCTGGGACTCCTATCAAGTTTCACGAGGAGTCAGGCATCGTCTCCTTTGGAGGCACTGATCTCCGCGTACCTCTGGAGTTTTCAAAGGATGTGAGGCCTCCGGTCGCGATGAGGTGGGGAACTAGGTCTTTCTCTGTGGTCTCCACAGGGGATTCAGACATCCTCTCGTCTTGGGAGATGCAAGACGAGCCTGCATTCAAGTCACTGCAGGGATATCCGGCCTTATTTCGAGTCAGGGCATCGCAGTGTTCATTCCACTTGAGGCCGCAAAATCAGGGTCCCTCTCACATAGCTAGAGCTGAGAGAAGCCTCCTCTTGAGGTGCTTGTGGTAAGGTGGTATTCCTCTGGAGTCGAAGCCAGGGACTAACCTCTCATCTCGAGTTGATTTTTGGTCCACGGAGCTCTTTCGTGTTGCTACAGTGACCTCAGGATCCCTCTAGCCTTGAAACAGTGTTCTTGGGGTTTCTCTGGAGTGCCATCAAGGAAATCAAGGCTCCTTCATTGTTTGATGTGCAAAACGGAATTGCTCTGCACGCAGTGCAGGGGAATCGGGCCTCATCTCGCGGAGAGGGGGAAGTCTCATGGTTTATCTCGAGTTGCGGCGGGAACCTGGGGTATATTCTCGAGTTACGACGGGGATGGACCTTCCACCCACGTGTTTGTTCAGCGACGTCAGGACTCCTGCCTAGTTGCGAGGGACAACTCGGGATTCTCCTCGAGGCTTGGCAGGGCAATTGGGACGCCTCTCCAGCTGAGGCGGGAGACCAAGGGTCCCTTTCCACGTGCCATAGGAATCCTGGGATTCCTATAAAGTATCACGAGGAGACAGGCATCGTCTCCTTTGGAGGCCCTGTCTCCGCGTACCTCTGGAGTTTTCAAAGGATGTGAGGCCTCCGGTCGCGATGAGGTGGGGAACTAGGTCTTTCTCTGTGGTCTCCACAGGGGATTCAGACATCCTCTCGTCTTGGGTTATGCAAGACGAGCCTGCATTCAAGTCACTGCAGGGATGTCCTGCCGTATTTCGAGTCAGACATTGCGGTGTCCATTCCACTTGAAGCCGCAAAATCAGGGTCCCTCTCACATACCTAGAGCTGAGATAAGCCTCCTCTTGAGGTGCTTGTGGTAAGGTGGTATTCCTCTGGAGTCGAAGCCAGGGACTAACCTCTCATCTCGAGTTGATTTTTGGTCCACGGAGCTCTTTCGTGTTGCTACAGTGACCTCAGGATCCCTCTAGCCTTGAAACAGTGTTCTTGGGGTTTCTCTGGAGTGCCATCAAGGAAATCAAGGCTCCTTTCATGTGTGATGTGCAACACGGAATTGCTCTGCACGCAGTGCAGGGGAATCGGGCCTCATCTCGCGGCGAGGGGGAAGTCTAATGGTTTATCTCGAGTTGCGGCGGGAACCTGGGGTATATTCTCGAGTTACAACGGGGATGGCCCTTCTACACACGTGTTTGTTCAGCGATGGCAGGACTCCTGCCTAGTTGCGAGGGACAACTCGGGATTCTCCTCGAGGCTTGGCAGGGCAATTGGGACGCCTCTCCAGCTGAGGCAGGAGACCAAGGGTCCCTTTCCACGTGCCACAGGAATCCTGGGACTCCTATCAAGTTTCACGAGGAGTCAGGCATCGTCTCCTTTGGAGGCACTGATCTCCGCGTACCACTGGAGTTTTCAAAGGATGTGAGGCCTCCGGTCGCCATGAGGTGGGGAACTAGGTCTTTCTCTGTGGTCTCCACAGGGGATTCAGACATCCTTTCATCTTGGGAGATGCAAGACGAGCCTGCATTCAAGTCACTGCAGGGATATCCGGCCTTATTTCGCCTCAGGGCATCGCAGTGTCCATTCCACTTGAGGCCGCAAAATCAGGGTCCCTCTCACATACCTAGAGCTGAGAGAAGCCTCCTCTTGAGGTGCTTGTGGTAAGGTGGAATTCCTCTGGAGTCGAAGCCAGGGACTAACCTCTCATCTCGAGTTGATTTTTGGTCCACGGAGCTCTTTCCTGTTGCTACAGTGACCTCAGGATCCCTCTAGCCTTGAAACAGTGTTCTTGGGGTTTCTCTGGAGTGCCATCAAGGAAATCAAGGCTCCTTTCATGTGTGATGTGCAACACGGAATTGCTCTGCACGCAGTGCAAGGGAATCGGGCCTCATCTCGCGGCGAGGGGGAAGTCTCATAGTTTTTCTCGAGTTGCGGCGGGAACCTGGGGTATATTCTCGAGTTACGACGGGGATGGACCTTCCACCCACGTGTTTGTTCAGCGACGGCAGGACTCCTGCCTAGTTGCGAGGGACAACTCGGGATTCTCCTCGAGGCTTGGCAGGGCAATTGGGACGCCTCTCCAGCTGAGGCGGGAAACCAAGGGTCCCTTTCCACGTGCCACAGGAATCCTGGGACTCCTATAAAGTATCACGAGGAGTCAGGCATCGTCTCCTTTGGAGGCCCTGTCTCCGCGTACCTCTGGAGATTTCAAAGGATATGAGGCCTCCGGTCGCGATGAGGTGGGGAACTAGGTCTTTCTCTTTGGTCTCCACAGGGGATTCAGACATCCTCTCGTCTTGGGAGATGCAAGACGAGCCTGCATTCAAGTCACTGCAGGGATATCCGGCCTTATTTCGAGTCAGGGCATCGCAGTGTCCATTCCACTTGAGGCCGCAAACTCAGGGTCCCTCACACATTCCTAGAGCTGAGAGAAGCCTCCTCTTGAGGTGCTTGTGGTAAGTTGGTATTCCTCTGGAGGCGAAGCCAGGGACTAACCTCTCATCTCGAGTTGATTTTTGGTCCAGGGAGCTCTTTCGTGTTGCTACAGTGACCTCAGGATCCCTCTAGCCTTGAAACAGTGTTCTTGGGGTTTCTCTGGAGTGCCATCAAGGAAATCAAGGCTCCTTTCATATGTGATGTGCAACACGGAATTGCGCTGACGCAGTGCAGGGGAATCGGGCCTCATCTCGCGGCGAGGGGGAAGTCTCATGGTTTTTCTCGAGTTGCGGCGGGAACCTGGGGTATATTCTCGAGTTACAACGGGGATGGCCCTTCTACACACGTGTTTGTTCAGCAATCGCAGGACTCCTGCCTAGTTGCGAGGGACAACTCGGGATTCTCCTCGAGGCTTGGCAGGGCAATTGGGACGCCTCTCCAGCTGAGGCGGGAGACCAAGGGTCCCTTTCCACGTGCCACAGGAATCCTGGGACTCCTATCAAGTTTCACGAGGAGTCAGGCATCGTCTCCTTTGGAGGCACTGATCTCCGCGTACCTCTGGAGTTTTCAAAGGATGTGAGGCCTCCAGTCGCCATGAGGTGGGGAACTAGGTCTTTCTCTGTGGTCTCCACAGGGGATTCAGACATCCTTTCATCTTGGGAGATGCAAGACGAGCCTGCATTCAAGTCACTGCAGGGATATCCGGCCTTATTTCGCGTCAGGGCATCGCAGTGTCCATTCCACTTGAGGCCGCAAACTCAGGGTCCCTCTCACATACCTAGAGCTGAGAGAAGCCTCCTCTTGAGGTGCTTGTGGTAAGGTGGTATTTCTCTGGAGTCGAAGTTAGGGACTAACCTCTCATCTCGAGTTGATTTTTGGTCCACGGAGCTCTTTCGTGTTGCTACAGTGACCTCAGGATCCCTCTAGCCTTGAAACAGTGTTCTCGGGGTTTCTCTGGAGTGCCATCAAGGAAATCAAGGCTACTTTCATATGTGATGTGCAACACGGAATTGCGCTGCACGCAGTGCAGGGGAATCGGGCCTCATCTCGCGGCGAGGGGGAAGTCTCATGGTTTTTCTCGAGTTGCGGCGGGAACCTGGGGTATATTCTCGAGTTACGACGGGGATGGCCCTTCCACCCACGTGTTTGTTCAGCGACGGCAGGACTCCTGCCTAGTTGCGAGGGACAACTCGGGATTCTCCTCGAGGCTTGGCAGGGCAATTGGGACGCCTCTCCAGCTGAGGCGCGAGACCAAGGGTCCCTTTCCACGTGCCACAGGAATCCTGGGACTCCTATAAAGTATCACGAGGAGTCAGGCATCGTCTCCTTTGGAGGCCCTGTCTCCGCGTACCTCTGGAGTTTTCAAAGGATGTGAGGCCTCCGGTCGCGATGAGGTGGGGAACTAGGTCTTTCTCTTTGGTCTCCACAGGGGATTCAGACATCCTCTCGTCTTGGGAGATGCAAGACGAGCCTGCATTCAAGTCACTGCAGGGATATCCGGCCTTATTTCGAGTCAGGGCATCCCAGTGTCCATTCCACTTGAGGCCGCAAACTCAGGGTCCCTCACACATACCTAGAGCTGAGAGAAGCCTCCTCTTGAGGTGCTTGTGGTAAGTTGGTATTCCTCTGGAGGCGAAGCCAGGGACTAACCTCTCATCTCGAGTTGATTTTTGGTCCAGGGAGCACTTTCGTGTTGCTACAGTGACCTCAGGATCCCTCTAGCCTTGAAACAGTGTTCTTGGGGTTTCTCTGGAGTGCCATCAAGGAAATCAAGGCTCCTTTCATATGTGATGTGTAACACGGAATTGCGCTGACGCAGTGCAGGGGAATCGGGCCTCATCTCGCGGCGAGGGGGAAGTCTCATGGTTTTTCTCGAGTTGCGGCGGGAACCTGGGGTATATTCTCGAGTTACAACGGGGATGGCCCTTCTACACACGTGTTTGTTCAGCAATCGCAGGACTCCTGCCTAGTTGCGAGGGACAACTCGGGATTCTCCTCGAGGCTTGGCAGGGCAATTGGGACGCCTCTCCAGCTGAGGCGGGAGACCAAGGGTCCCTTTCCACGTGCCACAGGAATCCTGGGACTCCTATCAAGTTTCACGAGGAGTCAGGCATCGTCTCCTTTGGAGGCACTGATCTCCGCGTACCTCTGGAGTTTTCAAAGGATGTGAGGCCTCCAGTCGCCATGAGGTGGGGAACTAGGTCTTTCTCTGTGGTCTCCACAGGGGATTCAGACATCCTTTCATCTTGGGAGATGCAAGACGAGCCTGCATTCAAGTCACTGCAGGGATATCCGGCCTTATTTCGCGTCAGGGCATCGCAGTGTCCATTCCACTTGAGGCCGCAAACTCAGGGTCCCTCTCACATACCTAGAGCTGAGAGAAGCCTCCTCTTGAGGTGCTTGTGGTAAGGTGGTATTTCTCTGGAGTCGAAGTTAGGGACTAACCTCTCATCTCGAGTTGATTTTTGGTCCACGGAGCTCTTTCGTGTTGCTACAGTGACCTCAGGATCCCTCTAGCCTTGAAACAGTGTTCTCGGGGTTTCTCTGGAGTGCCATGGAGGAAATCAAGGCTACTTTCATATGTGATGTGCAACACGGAATTGCGCTGCACGCAGTGCAGGGGAATCGGGCCTCATCTCGCGGCGAGGGGGAAGTCTCATGGTTTTTCTCGAGTTGCGGCGGGAACCTGGGGTATATTCTCGAGTTACGACGGGGATGGCCCTTCCACCCACGTGTTTGTTCAGCGACGGCAGGACTCCTGCCTAGTTGCGAGGGACAACTCGGGATTCTCCTCGAGGCTTGGCAGGGCAATTGGGACGCCTCTCCAGCTGAGGCGGGAGACCAAGGGTCCCTTTCCACGTGCCACAGGAATCCTGGGACTCCTATCAAGTTTCACGAGGAGTCAGGCATCGTCTCCTTTGGAGGCACTGATCTCCGCGTACCTCTGGAGTTTTCAAAGGATGTGAGGCCTCCAGTCGCCATGAGGTGGGGAACTAGGTCTTTCTCTGTGGTCTCCACAGGGGATTCAGACATCCTTTCATCTTGGGAGATGCAAGACGAGCCTGCATTCAAGTCACTGCAGGGATATCCGGCCTTATTTCGCGTCAGGGCATCGCAGTGTCCATTCCACTTGAGGCCGCAAACTCAGGGTCCCTCTCACATACCTAGAGCTGAGAGAAGCCTCCTCTTGAGGTGCTTGTGGTAAGGTGGTATTTCTCTGGAGTCGAAGTTAGGGACTAACCTCTCATCTCGAGTTGATTTTTGGTCCACGGAGCTCTTTCGTGTTGCTACAGTGACCTCAGGATCCCTCTAGCCTTGAAACAGTGTTCTCGGGGTTTCTCTGGAGTGCCATCAAGGAAATCAAGGCTACTTTCATATGTGATGTGCAACACGGAATTGCGCTGCACGCAGTGCAGGGGAATCGGGCCTCATCTCGCGGCGAGGGGGAAGTCTCATGGTTTTTCTCGAGTTGCGGCGGGAACCTGGGGTATATTCTCGAGTTACGACGGGGATGGCCCTTCCACCCACGTGTTTGTTCAGCGACGGCAGGACTCCTGCCTAGTTGCGAGGGACAACTCGGGATTCTCCTCGAGGATTGGCAGGGCAATTGGGACGCCTCTCCAGCTGAGGCGCGAGACCAAGGGTCCCTTTCCACGTGCCACAGGAATCCTGGGACTCCTATAAAGTATCACGAGGAGTCAGGCATCGTCTCCTTTGGAGGCCCTGTCTCCGCGTACCTCTGGAGTTTTCAAAGGATGTGAGGCCTCCGGTCGCGATGAGGTGGGGAACTAGGTCTTTCTCTTTGGTCTCCACAGGGGATTCAGACATCCTCTCGTCTTGGGAGATGCAAGACGAGCCTGCATTCAAGTCACTGCAGGGATATCCGGCCTTATTTCAAGTCAGGGCATCCCAGTGTCCATTCCACTTGAGGCCGCAAACTCAGGGTCCCTCACACATACCTAGAGCTGAGAGAAGCCTCCTCTTGAGGTGCTTGTGGTAAGTTGGTATTCCTCTGGAGGCGAAGCCAGGGACTAACCTCTCATCTCGAGTTGATTTTTGGTCCAGGGAGCACTTTCGTGTTGCTACAGTGACCTCAGGATCCCTCTAGCCTTGAAACAGTGTTCTTGGGGTTTCTCTGGAGTGCCATCAAGGAAATCAAGGCTCCTTTCATATGTGATGTGTAACACGGAATTGCGCTGACGCAGTGCAGGGGAATCGGGCCTCATCTCGCGGCGAGGGGGAAGTCTCATGGTTTTTCTCGAGTTGCGGCGGGAACCTGGGGTATATTCTCGAGTTACAACGGGGATGGCCCTTCTACACACGTGTTTGTTCAGCAATCGCAGGACTCCTGCCTAGTTGCGAGGGACAACTCGGGATTCTCCTCGAGGCTTGGCAGGGCAATTGGGACGCCTCTCCAGCTGAGGCGGGAGACCAAGGGTCCCTTTCCACGTGCCACAGGAATCCTGGGACTCCTATCAAGTTTCACGAGGAGTCAGGCATCGTCTCCTTTGGAGGCACTGATCTCCGCGTACCTCTGGAGTTTTCAAAGGATGTGAGGCCTCCAGTCGCCATGAGGTGGGGAACTAGGTCTTTCTCTGTGGTCTCCACAGGGGATTCAGACATCCTTTCATCTTGGGAGATGCAAGACGAGCCTGCATTCAAGTCACTGCAGGGATATCCGGCCTTATTTCGCGTCAGGGCATCGCAGTGTCCATTCCACTTGAGGCCGCAAACTCAGGGTCCCTCTCACATACCTAGAGCTGAGAGAAGCCTCCTCTTGAGGTGCTTGTGGTAAGGTGGTATTTCTCTGGAGTCGAAGTTAGGGACTAACCTCTCATCTCGAGTTGATTTTTGGTCCACGGAGCTCTTTCGTGTTGCTACAGTGACCTCAGGATCCCTCTAGCCTTGAAACAGTGTTCTCGGGGTTTCTCTGGAGTGCCATCAAGGAAATCAAGGCTACTTTCATATGTGATGTGCAACACGGAATTGCGCTGCACGCAGTGCAGGGGAATCGGGCCTCATCTCGCGGCGAGGGGGAAGTCTCATGGTTTTTCTCGAGTTGCGGCGGGAACCTGGGGTATATTCTCGAGTTACGACGGGGATGGCCCTTCCACCCACGTGTTTGTTCAGCGACGGCAGGACTCCTGCCTAGTTGCGAGGGACAACTCGGGATTCTCCTCGAGGCTTGGCAGGGCAATTGGGACGCCTCTCCAGCTGAGGCGGGAGACCAAGGGTCCCTTTCCACGTGCCACAGGAATCCTGGGACTCCTATCAAGTTTCACGAGGAGTCAGGCATCGTCTCCTTTGGAGGCACTGATCTCCGCGTACCTCTGGAGTTTTCAAAGGATGTGAGGCCTCCGGTCGCCATGAGGTGGGGAACTAGGTCTTTCTCTGTGGTCTCCACAGGGGATTCAGACATCCTTTCATGTTGGGAGATGCAAGACGAGCCTGCATTCAAATCACTGCAGGGATATCCGGCCTTATTTCGCATCAGGGCATCGCAGTGTCCATTCCACTTGAGGCCGCAAAATCAGGGTCCCTCTCACATAACTAGAGCTGAGAGAAGCCTCCTCTTGAGGTGCTTGTGGTAAGGTGGTATTCCTCTGGAGTCGAAGCCAGGGACTAACCTCTCATCTCGAGTTGATTTTTGGTCCACGGAGCTCTTTCGTGTTGCTACAGTGACCTCAGGATCCCTCTAGCCTTGAAACAGTGTTCTTGGGGTTTCTCTGGAGTGCCATCAAGGAAATCAAGGCTCCTTTCATATGTGATGTGCAACACGGAATTGCGCTGACGCAGTGCAGGGGAATCGGGCCTCATCTCGCGGCGAGGGGGAAGTCTCATGGTTTTTCTCGAGTTGCGGCGGGAACCTGGGGTATATTCTCGAGTTACAACGGGGATGGCCCTTCTACACACGTGTTTGTTCAGCGATGGCAGGACTCCTGCCTAGTTGCGAGGGACAACTCGGGATTCTCCTCGAGGCTTGGCAGGGCAATTGGGACGCCTCTCCAGCTGAGGCGGGAGACCAAGGGTCCATTTCCACGTGCCACAGGAATCCTGGGACTCCTATCAAGTTTCACGAGGAGTCAGGCATCGTCTCCTTTGGAGGCACTGATCTCCGCGTACCTCTGGAGTTTTCAAAGGATGTGAGGCCTCCGGTCGCCATGAGGTGGGGAACTAGGTCTTTCTCTGTGGTCTCCACAGGGGATTCAGACATCCTTTCATCTTGGGAGATGCAAGACGAGCCTGCATTCAAGTCACTGCAGGGTTATCCGGCCTTATTTCGCGTCAGGGCATCGCAGTGTCCATTCCACTTGAGGCCGCAAAATCAGGGTCCCTCTCACATACCTAGAGCTGTGAGAAGCCTCCTCTTGAGGTGCTTGTGGTAAGGTGGTATTCCTCTGGAGTCGAAGCCAGGGACTAACCTCTCATCTCGAGTTGATTTTTGGTCCTCGGAGCTCTTTCATGTTGCTACAGTGACCTCAGGATCCCTCTAGCCTTGAAACAGTGTTCTTGGGGTTTCTCTGGAGTGCCATCAAGGAAATCAAGGCTCCTTTCATATGTGATGTGCAACACGGAATTGCGCTGTCGCAGTGCAGGGGAATCGGGCCTCATCTCGCGGCGAGCGGGAAGTCTCATGGTTTTTCTCGAGTTGCGCCGGGAACCTGGGGTATATTCTCGAGTTACGACGGGGATGGCCCTTCCACCCACGTGTTTGTTCAGCGACGTCAGGACTCCTGCCTAGTTGCGAGGGACAACTCGCGATTCTCCTCGAGGCTTGGCAGGGCAATTGGGACGCCTCTCCAGCTGAGGCGGGAGACCAAGGGTCCCTTTCCACGTGCCACAGGAATCCTGGGGCTCCTATCAAGTTTCACGAGGAGTCAGGCATCGTCTCCTTTGGAGGCACTGATCTCCGCGTACCTCTGGAGTTTTCAAAGGATGTGAGGCCTCCGGTCGTGATGAGGTGGGGAACTAGGTCTTTCTCTGTGGTGTCCACAGGTGATTCAGACATCCTTTCGTCTTGGGAGATGCAAGACGAGCCTGCATTCCAGTCACTGCAGGGATATCCGGCCGTATTTCGAGTCAGACAACGCGGTGTCCATTCCACTTGAAGCCGCAAAATCAGGGTCCCTCTCACATACCTAGAGCTGAGAGAAGCCTCCTCTTGAGGTGCTTGTGGTAAGGTGGTATTCCTCTGGAGTCGAAGACAGGGACGAACCTCTCATCTCGAGTTGATTTTTGGTCCACGGATCTCTTTCGTGTGGCTACAGTGACCTCAGGATCCCTCTAGCCTTGAAACAGTGTTCTTGGGGTTTCTGTGGAGTGCCATCAAGGAAATCAAGGCTCCTTTCATGTGTGATGTGCAACACGGAATTGCTCTGCCAGCAGTGCAGGGGAATCGGGCCTCATCTCGCGGCGAGGGGGAAGTCTCATGGTTTATCTCGAGTTGCGGAGGGAACCTGGGGTATATTCTCGAGTTACAACGGGGATGGCCCTTCTACACACGTGTTTGTTCAGCGATGGCAGGACTCCTGCCTAGTTGCGAGGGACAACTCGTGATTCTCCTCGAGGCTTGGCAGGGCAATTGGGACGCCTCTCCAGCTGAGGCGGGAGACCAAGGGTCCCTTTCCACGTGCCACAGGAATCCTGGGACTCCTATCAAGTTTCACGAGGAGTCAGGCATCGTCTCCTTTGGAGGCACTGATCTCCGCGTACCTCTGGAGTTTTCAAAGGATGTGAGGCCTCCGGTCGCGATGAGGTGGGGAACTAGGTCTTTCTCTGTGGTCTCCACAGGGGATTCAGACATCCTTTCGTCTTGGGAGATGCAAGACGAGCCTGCATTCAAGTCACTGCAGGGATATCCGGCCTTATTTCGAGCCAGGGCATCGCGGTGTCCATTCCACTTGAGGCCGCAAAATCAGGGTCCCTCTCACATACCTAGAGCTGAGAGAAGCCTCCTCTTGAGGTGCTTGTGGTAAGGTGGTATTCCTCTGGAGTCGAAGCCAGGGACTAACCTCGCATCTCGAGTTGATTTTTGGTCCACGGAGCTCTTTCGTGTTGCTACAGTGACCTCAGGATCCCTCTAGCCTTGAAACAGTGTTCTTGGGGTTTCTCTGGAGTGCCATCAAGGAAATCAAGGCTCCTTTCATGTGTGATGTGCAACACGGAATTGCTCTGCACGCAGTGCAGGGGAATCGGGCCTCATCTCGCGGCGAAGGGGAAGTCTCATGGTTTTTCTCGAGTTGCGGTGGGAACCTGGGGTATATTCTCGAGTTACGACGGGGATGGCCCTTCCACCCACGTGTTTGTTCAGCGACGTCAGGACTCCTGCCTAGTTGCGAGGGACAACTCGGGATTCTCCTCGAGGCTTGGCAGGGCAATTGGGACGCCTCTCCAGCTGAGGCGCGAGACCAAGGGTCTCTTTCCACGTGCCACAATAATCCTGGGACTCCTATCAAGTTTCACGAGGAGTCAGGCATCGTCTCCTTTGGAGGCACTGATCTCTGCGTACCTCTGGAGTTTTCAAATGATGTGAGGCCTCCGCTCGCGATGAGGTGGGGAACTAGGTCTTTCTCTGTGGTCTCCACAGGGGATTCAGACATCCTTTCATCTTGGGAGATGCAAGACGAGCCTGCATTCAAGTCACTGCAGGGATATCCGGCCTTATTTCGCGTCAGGGCATCGCAGTGTCCATTCCACTTGAGGCCGCAAACTCATGGTCCCTCTCACATACCTAGAGCTGAGAGAAGCCTCCTCTTGAGGTGCTTGTGGTAAGGTGGTATTCCTCTGGAGTCGAAGCCAGGGACTAACCTCTCATCTCGAGTTGATTTTTGTCCACGGAGCTCTTTCGTGTTGCTACAGTGACCTCAGGATCCCTCTAGCCTTGAAACAGTGTTCTTGGGGTTTCTCTGGAGTGCCATCAAGGAAATCAAGGCTGCTTTCATGTGTGATGTGCAACACGGAATTGCTCTGCACGCAGTGCAGGGGAATCGGGCCTCATCTCGCGGCGAGGGGGAAGTCTCATGCTATTTCTCGAGTTGCGGCGGGAAGCTGGGGTATATTCTCGAGTTACGACGGGGATGGCCCTTCCACACACGTGTTTGTTCAGCGACGTCAGGACTCCTGCCTAGTTGCGAGGGACAACTCGGGATTCTCCTCGAGGCTTGGCAGGGCAATTGGGACGCCTCTCCAGCTGAGGCAGGAGACCAAGTGTCCCTTTCCACGTGCCACAGGAATCCTGGGACTCCTATCAAGTTTCACGAGGAGTCAGGCATCGTCTCCTTTGGAGGCACTGATCTCCGCGTACCTCTGGAGTTTTCAAAGGATGTGAGGCCTCCGGTCGCCATGAGCTGGGGAACTAGGTCTTTCTCTGTGGTCTCCACAGGGGATTCAGACATCCTTTCATCTTGGGAGATGCAAGACGAGCCTGCATTCAAGTCACTGCAGGGATATCCGGCCTTATTTCACGTCAGGGCATCGCAGTGTCCATTCCACTTGAGGCCGCAAACTCAGGGTCCCTCTCACATACCTAGAGCTGAGAGAAGCCTCCTCTTGAGGTGCTTGTGGTAAGGTGGTATTCCTCTGGAGTCGAAGTTAGGGACTAACCTCTCATCTCGAGTTGATTTTTGGTCCACGGAGCTCTTTCGTGTTGCTACAGTGACCTCAGGATCCCTCTAGCCTTGAAACAGTGTTCTTGGGGTTTCTCTGGAGTGCCACCAAGGAAATCAAGGCTCCTTTCATGTGTGATGTGCAACACGGAATTGCTCTGCACGCAGTGCAGGGGAATCCGGCCTCATCTCGCGGCGAGGGGGAAGTCTCATGGTTTTTCTCGAGTTGCTTCGGGAACCTGGGGTATATTCTTGAGTTACGACGGGGATGGCCCTTCCACCCACGTGTTTGTTCAGCGACGGCAGGACTCCTGCCTAGTTGCGAGGGACAACTCGGGATTCTCCTCGAGGCTTGGCAGGGCAATTGGGACGCCTCTCCAGCTGAGGCGGGAGACCAAGTGTCCCTTTCCACGTGCCACAGGAATCCTGGGACTCTTATCAAGTTTCACGAGGAGTCAGGCATCGTCTCCTTTGGAGGCACTGATCTCCGCTTACCTCTGGAGTTTTCAAAGGATATGAGGCCTCCGGTCGCGATGAGGTAGGGAACTAGGTCTTTCTCTGTGGTCTCCACAGGGGATTCAGACATCCTTTCGTCTTGGGAGATGCAAGACGAGCCTGCATTCAAGTCACTGCAGGGATATCCGGCCTTATTTAGAGCCAGGGCATCGCGGTGTCCATTCCACTTGAGGCCGCAAACTCAGGGTCCCTCTCACATACCTAGAGCTGAGAGAAGCCTCCTCTTGAGGTGCTTGTGGTAAGGTGGTATTCCTCTGGAGTCGAAGCCAGGGACTAACCTCTCATCTCGAGTTGATTTTTGGTCCACGGAGCTCTTTCGTGTTGCTACAGTGACCTCAGGATCCCTCTAGCCTTGAAACAGTGTTCTTGGGGTTTCTCTGGAGTGCCATCAAGGAAATCAAGGCTCCTTTCATGTGTGATGTGCAACACGGATTGCTCTGCACGCAGTGCAGGGGAATCGGGCCTCATCTCGCAGCGAGGGGGAAGTCTCATGGTTTTTCTCGAGTTGCGGCGGGAACCTGGGGTATATTCTCGAGTTACGACGGGGATGGCCCTTCCACCCACGTGTTTGTTCAGCGACGTCAGGACTTTTGCCTAGTTGCGAGGGACAACTCGGGATTCTCCTCGAGGCTTGGCAGGGCAATTGGGACGCCTCTCCAGCTGAGGCGGGAGACCAAGGGTCCCTTTCCACGTGCCACAGGAATCCTGGGACTCCTATCAAGTTTCACGAGGAGTCAGGCATCGTCTCGTTGGGAGGCACTGATCTCCGTGTACCTCTGGAGTTTTCAAATGATGTGAGGCCTCCGGTCGCCATGAGGTGGGGAACTAGGTCTTTCTCTGTTGTCTCCACAAGGGATTCAGACATCCTTTCATCTTGGGAGATGCAAGACGAGCCTGCATTCAAGTCACTGCAGGGATATCCGGCCTTATTTCGAGCCAGGGCATCGCGGTGTCCATTCCACTTGAGGCCGCAAACTCAGGGTCCCTCTCACATACCTAGAGCTGAGAGAAGCCTCCTCTTGAGGTGCTTGTGGTAAGGTGGTATTCCTCTGGAGTCGAAGCCAGGGACTAACCTCTCATCTCGAGTTGAATTTTGGTCCACGGAGCTCTTTCTTGTTGCTACAGTGACCTCAGGATCCCTCTAGCCTTGAAACAGTGTTCTTGGGGTTTCTCTGGAGTGCCATCAAGGAAATCAAGGCTCCTTTCATGTGTCATGTGCAACACGGAATTGCTCTGCACGCAGTGCAGGGGAATCGGGCCTCATCTCACGGCGAGGGGGAAGTCTCATGGTTTTTCTCGAGTTGCGGCGGAAACCTGGGGTATATTCTCGAGTTACGACGGGGATGGCCCTTCCACACACGTGTTTGTTCAGCGACGTCAGGACTCCTGCCTAGTTGCGAGGGACAACTCGGGATTCTCCTCGAGGCTTGGCAGGGCAATTGGGACGCCTCTCCAGCTGAGGCGGGAGACCAAGGGTCCCTTTCCACGTGCCACAGGAATCCTGGGACTCCTATCAAGTTTCACGAGGAGTCAGGCATCGTCTCCTTTGGAGGCACTGATCTCCGCGTACCTCTGGAGTTTTCAAAGGATGTGAGGCCTCCGGTCGCCATGAGGTGGGGAACTAGGTCTTTCTCTGTGGTCTCCACAGGTGATTCAGACATCCTTTCGTCTTGGGAGATGCAAGACGAGCCCGCATTCAAGTCACTGCAGGAATATCAGGCCTTATTTCGAGCCAGGGCATCGCGGTGTCCATTCCACTTGAGGCCACAAACTCAGGGTCCCTCTCACATACCTAGAGCTGAGAGAAGCCTCCTCTTGAGGTGCTTGTGGTAAGGTGGTATTCCTCTGGAGTCGAAGCCAGGGACTAACCTCTCATCTCAAGTTGAATTTTGGTCCACGGAGCTCTTTCGTGTTGCTACAGTGACCTCAGGATTCCTCTAGACTTGAAACAGTGTTCTTGGGGTTTCTCTAGAGTGCCATCAAGGAAATCAAGGCTCCTTTCATGTGTGATGTGCAACACGGAATTGCTCTGCACGCAGTGCAGGGGAATCGGGCCTCATCTCGCGGAGAGGGGGAAGTCTCATGGTTTTTCTCGAGTTGCGGCGGGAACCTGGGGTATATTCTCGAGTTACGACGGGGATGGCCCTTCCACACACGTGTTTGTTCAGCGACGTCAGGACTCCTGCCTAGTTGCGAGGGACAACTCGGGATTCTCCTCGAGGCTTGGCAGGGCAATTGGGACGCCTCTCCAGCTGAGGCGGGAGACCAAGGGTCCCTTTCCACGTGCCATAGGAATCCTGGGACTCCTATCAAGTTTCACGAGGAGTCAGGCATCGTCTCCTTTGGAGGCACTGATCTCCGCGTACCTCTGGAGTTTTCAAAGGATGTGAGGCCTCCGGTCGCCATGAGGTGGGGAACTAGGTCTTTCTCTGTGGTCTCCACAGGTGATTCAGACATCCTTTCGTCTTGGAAGATGCAAGACGAGCCTGCATTCAAGTCACTGCAGGGATATCCGGCCTTATTTCGAGCCAGGGCATCGCGGTGTCCATTCCACTTGAGGCCGCAAACTCAGGGTCCCTCTCACATACCTAGAGCTGAGAGAAGCCTCCTCTTGAGGTGCTTGTGGTAAGGTGGTATTCCTCTGGAGTCGAAGCCAGGGACTAACCTCTCATCTCGAGTTGAATTTTGGTCCACGGAGCTCTTTCGTGTTGCTACAGTGACCTCAGGATCCCTCTAGACTTGAAACAGTGTTCTTGGGGTTTCTCTAGAGTGCCATCAAGGAAATCAAGGCTCCTTTCATGTGTGATGTGCAACACGGAATTGCTCTGCACGCAGTGCAGGGGAATCGGGCCTCATCTCGCGGCGAGGGGGAAGTCTCATGGTTTTTCTCGAGTTGCGGCGGGAACCTGGGGTATATTCTCGAGTTACGACGGGGATGGCCCTTCCACCCACGTGTTTGTTCAGCGACGTCAGGACTTTTGCCTAGTTGCGAGGGACAACTCGGGATTCTCCTCGAGGCTTGGCAGGGCAATTGGGACGCCTCTCCAGCTGAGGCGGGAGACCAAGGGTCCCTTTCCACGTGCCACAGGAATCCTGGGACTCCTATCAAGTTTCACGAGGAGTCAGGCATCGTCTCGTTGGGAGGCACTGATCTCCGTGTACCTCTGGAGTTTTCAAATGATGTGAGGCCTCCGGTCGCCATGAGGTGGGGAACTAGGTCTTTCTCTGTGGTCTCCACAAGGGATTCAGACATCCTTTCATCTTGGGAGATGCAAGACGAGCCTGCATTCAAGTCACTGCAAGGATATCCGGCCTTATTTCGAGCCAGGGCATCGCGGTGTCCATTCCACTTGAGGCCGCAAACTCAGGGTCCCTCTCACATACCTAGAGCTGAGAGAAGCCTCCTCTTGAGGTGCTTGTGGTAAGGTGGTATTCCTCTGGAGTCGAAGCCAGGGACTAACCTCTCATCTCGAGTTGAATTTTGGTCCACGGAGCTCTTTCGTGTTGCTACAGTGACCTCAGGATCCCTCTAGCCTTGAAACAGTGTTCTTGGGGTTTCTCTGGAGTGCCATCAAGGAAATCAAGGCTCCTTTCATGTGTGATGTGCAACACGGAATTGCTCTGCACGCAGTGCAGGGGAATCGGGCCTCATCTCACGGCGAGGGGGAAGTCTCATGGTTTTTCTCGAGTTGCGGCGGGAACCTGGGGTATATTCTCGAGTTACGACGGGGATGGCCCTTCCACACACGTGTTTGTTCAGCGACGTCAGGACTCCTGCCTAGTTGCGAGGGACAACTCGGGATTCTCCTCGAGGCTTGGCAGGGCAATTGGGACGCCTCTCCAGCTGAGGCGGGAGACCAAGGGTCCCTTTCCACGTGCCACAGGAATCCTGGGACTCCTATCAAGTTTCACGAGGAGTCAGGCATCGTCTCCTTTGGAGGCACTGATCTCCGCGTACCTCTGGAATTTTCAAAGGATGTGAGGCCTCCGGTCGCCATGAGGTGGGGAACTAGGTCTTTCTCTGTGGCCTCCACAGGGGATTCAGACATCCTTTCATCTTAGGAGATGCAAGACGAGCCTGCATTCAAGTCACTGCAGGGATATCCGGCCTTATTTCGCCTCAGGGCATCGCAGTGTCCATTCCACTTGAGGCCGCAATCTCAGGGTCCCTCTCACATACCTAGAGCTGAGAGAAGCCTCCTCTTGAGGTGCTTGTGGTAAGGTGGTATTCCTCTGGAGTCGAAGTTAGGGACTAACCTCTCATCTCGAGTTGATTTTTGGTCCACGGAGCTCTTTCGTGTTGCTACAGTGACCTCAGGATCCCTCTAGCCTTGAAACAGTGTTCTTGCGGTTTCTCTGGAGTGCCATCAAGGAAATCAAGGCTCCTTTCATGTGTGATGTGCAACACGGAATTGCTCTGCACGCAGTGCAAGGGAATCGGGCCTGATCTCGCGGCGAGGGGGAAGTCTCATAGTTTTTCTCGAGTTGCGGCGGGAACATGGGGTATATTCTCGAGTTACGACGGGGATGGCCCTTCCACCCACGTGTTTGTTCAGCGACGTCAGGACTCCTGCCTAGTTGCGAGGGACAACTCGGGATTCTCCTCGAGGCTTGGCAGGGCAATTGGGACGCGTCTCCAGCTGAGGCGGGAGACCAAGGGTCCCTTTCCACGTGCCACAGGAATCCTGGGACTCCTATCAAGTTTCACGAGGAGTCAGGCATCGTCTCCTTTGGAGGCACTGATCTCTGCGTACCTCTGGAGTTTTCAAAGGATGTTAGGCCTCCGGTCGCCATGAGGTAGGAAACTAGGTCTTTCTCTGTGGTCTCCACAGGGGATTCAGACATTCTTTCATCTTGGGAAATGCGAGACGAGCCTGCATTCAAGTCACTGCAGGGATATCCGGCCTTATTTCGCGTCAGGGCATCGCAGTGTCCATTCCACTTGAGGCCGCAAACTCAGGGTCCCTCTCACATACCTAGAGCTGAGAGAAGCCTCCTCTTGAGGTGTTTGTGGTAAGGTGGTATTCCTCTGGAGTCGAAGCCAGGGACTAACCTCTCATCTCGAGTTGATTTTTGGTCCACGGAGCTCTTTCGTGTTGCTACAGTGACCTCAGGATCCGTCTAGACTTGAAACAGTGTTCTTGGGGTTTCTCTAGAGTGCCATCAAGGAAATCAAGGCACCTTTCATGTGTGATGTGCAACACGGAATTGCTCTGCACGCAGTGCAGGGGAATCGGGCCTCATCTCACGGCGAGGGGGAAGTCTCATGGTTTTTCTCGAGTTGCGGCGGGAACCTGGGGTATATTCTCGATTTACGACGGGGATGGCCCTTCCACACACGTGTTTGTTCAGCGACGTCAGGACTCCTGCCTAGTTGCGAGGGACAACTCGGGATTCTCCTCGAGGCTTGGCAGGGCAATTGGGACGCCTCTCCAGCTGAGGCGGGAGACCAAGGGTCCCTTTCCACGTGCCACAGGAATCCTGGGACTCCTATCAAGTTTCACGAGGAGTCAGGCATCGTCTCCTTTGGAGGCACTGATCTCCGCGTACCTCTGGAGTTTTCAAAGGATGTGAGGCCTCAGGTCGCGATGAGGTGGGGAACTACGTCTTTCTATGTGGTCTCCACAGGGGATTCAGACATCCTTTCGTCTTGGGAGATGCAAGACGAGCCTGCATTCAAGTCACTGCAGGGATATCCGGCCTTATTTAGAGCCAGGGCATCGCGGTGTCCATTCCACTTAAGGCCGCAAACTCAGGGTCCCTCTCACATACCTAGAGCTGAGAGAAGCCTCTTCTTTAGGTGCTTGTGGTAAGGTGGTATTCCTCTGGAGTCGAAGCCAGGGACTAACCTCTCATCTCGAGTTGATTTTTGGTCCACGGAGCTCTTTCGTGTTGCTACAGTGACCTCAGGATCCCTCTAGCCTTGAAACACTGTTCTTGGGGTTTCTCTGGAGTGCCATCAAGGAAATCAAGGCTCCTTTCATGTGTGATGTGCAACACGAAATTGCTCTGCACGCAGTGCAGGGGAATCGGGCCTCATCTCGCGGCGAGGGGGAAGTCTCATGGTTTTTCTCGAGTTGCTGCGGGAACCTGGGGTATATTCTCGAGTTACGACGGGGATGGCCCTTCCACCCACGTGTTTGTTCAGCGACGTCAGGACTTCTGCCTAGCTGCGAGGGACAACTCGGGATTCTCCTCGAGGCTTGGCAGGGCAATTGGGACGCCTCTCCAGCTGAGGCGGGAGACCAAGGGTCCCTTTCCACGTGCCACAGGAATCCTGGGAGTCCTATCAAGTTTCACGAGGAGTCAGGCATCGTCTCCTTTGGAGGCACTGATCTCCGCGTACCTCTGGAGTTTTCAAAGGATGTGAGGCCTCCGGTCGCCATGAGGTGGGGAACTAGGTCTTTCTCTGTGGTCTCCACAGGGGATTCAGACATCCTTTCGTCTTGGGAGATGCAAGACGAGCCTGCATTCAAGTCGCTGCAGGGATATCCGGGCTTATTTCACGTCATGGCATCGCAGTGTCCATTCCACTTGAGGCCGCAAACTCAGGGTCCCACTCACATACCTAGAGCTGAGAGAAGCCTCCTCTTGAGGTGCTTGTGTTAAGGTGGTATTCCTCTCGAGTCGAAGCCAGGGACTAACCTCTCATCTCGAGTTGATTCTTGGTCGACGGAGCTCTTTCGTGTTGCTACAGTGACCTCAGGATCCCTCTAGCCTTGAAACAGTGTTCTTGGGGTTTCTCTGGAGTGCCATCAAGGAAATCAAGGCTCCTTTCATGTGTGATGTGCAACACGGAATTGCTCTGCACGCAGTGCAGGGGAATCGGGCCTCATCTCGCGGCGAGGGGGAAGTCTCATGGTTTATCTCGAGTTGCGGCGGGAACCTGGGGTATATTCTCGAGTTACGACGGGGATGGCCCTTCCACACACGTGTTTGTTCAGCGACGGCAGGACTCCTGCCTAGTTGCGAGGGACAACTCGGGATTCTCCTCGAGGCTTGGCAGGGCAATTGGGACGCCTCTCCAGCTGAGGCGGGAGACCAAGGGTCCCTTTCCACGTGCCACAAGAATCCTGGGACTCCTATCAATTTTCACGAGGAGTCAGGCATCGTCTCCTTTGGAGGCACTGATCTCCGCGTACCTCTGGAGTTTTCAAAGGATGTGAGGCCTCCGGTCGCGATGAGGTGGGGAACTAGGTCTTTCTCTGTGGTCTCCACAGGGGATTCAGACATCCTTTCTTCTTGGGAGATGCAAGACGAGCCTGCATTCAAGTCACTGCAGGGATATCCGGCCTTATTTCGAGCCAGGGCATCGCGGTGTCCATTCCACATGAGGCCGCAAAATCAGGGTCCCTCTCACATACCTAGAGCTGAGAGAAGCCTCCTCTTGAGGTGCTTGTGGTAAGGTGGTATTCCTCTGGAGTCGAAGCCAGGGACTAACCTCTCATCTCGAGTTGATTTTTGGTCCACGGAGCTCTTTCGTGTTGCTACAGTGACCTCAGGATCCCTCTAGACTTGAAACAGTGTTCTTGGGGTTTCTCTGGAGTGCCATCAAGGAAATCAAGGCTCCTTTCATGTCTGATGTGCAACAGGGATTTGCTCTGCATGCAGTGCAGGGGAATCAGGCCTCATCTCGCGGCGAGGGGGAAGTCTCATGGTTTTTCTCGAGTTGCGGCGGGAACCTGGGGTATATTCTCGAATTACGACGGGGATGGCCCTTCCACCCACGTGTTTGTTCAGCGACGTCAGGACTCCTGCCTAGTTGCGAGGGACAACTCGGGATTCTCCTCGAGGCTTGGCAGGGCAATTGGGACGCCTCTCCAGCTGAGGCGGGAGACCAAGGGTCCCTTTCCACGTGCCACAGGAATCCTGGGACTCCTATCAAGTTTCACGAGGAGTCAGGCATCGTCTCCTTTGGAGGCACTGATCTCCGCGTACCTCTGGAATTTTCAAAGGATGTGAGGCCTCCGGTCGCCATGAGGTGGGGAACTAGGTCTTTCTCTGTGGTCTCCACAGGGGATTCAGACATCCTTTCATCTTAGGAGATGCAAGACGAGCCTGCATTCAAGTCACTGCAGGGATATCCGGCCTTATTTCGCCTCAGGGCATCGCAGTGTCCATTCCACTTGAGGCCGCAAACTCAGGGTCCCTCTCACATACCTAGAGCTGAGAGAAGCCTCCTCTTGAGGTGCTTGTGGTAAGGTGGTATTCCTCTGGAGTCGAAGTTAGGGACTAACCTCTCATCTCGAGTTGATTTTTGGTCCACGGAGCTCTTTCGTGTTGCTACAGTGACCTCAGGATCCCTCTAGCCTTGAAACAGTGTTCTTGCGGTTTCTCTGGAGTGCCATCAAGGAAATCAAGGCTCCTTTCATGTGTGATGTGCAACACGGAATTGCTCTGCACGCAGTGCAAGGGAATCGGGCCTGATCTCGCGGCGAGGGGGAAGTCTCATAGTTTTTCTCGAGTTGCGGCGGGAACATGGGGTATATTCTCGAGTTACGACGGGGATGGCCCTTCCACCCACGTGTTTGTTCAGCGACGTCAGGACTCCTGCCTAGTTGCGAGGGACAACTCGGGATTCTCCTCGAGGCTTGGCAGGGCAATTGGGACGCGTCTCCAGCTGAGGCGGGAGACCAAGGGTCCCTTTCCACGTGCCACAGGAATCCTGGGACTCCTATCAAGTTTCACGAGGAGTCAGGCATCGTCTCCTTTGGAGGCACTGATTTCTGCGTACCTCTGGAGTTTTCAAAGGACGTTAGGCCTCCGGTCGCCATGAGGTAGGAAACTAGGTCTTTCTCTGTGGTCTCCACAGGGGATTCAGACATTCTTTCATCTTGGGAAATGCGAGACGAGCCTGCATTCAAGTCACTGCAGGGATATCCGGCCTTATTTCGCGTCAGGGCATCGCAGTGTCCATTCCACTTGAGGCCGCAAACTCAGGGTCCCTCTCACATACCTAGAGCTGAGAGAAGCCTCCTCTTGAGGTGTTTGTGGTAAGGTGGTATTCCTCTGGAGTCGAAGCCAGGGACTAACCTCTCATCTCGAGTTGATTTTTGGTCCACGGAGCTCTTTCGTGTTGCTACAGTGACCTCAGGATCCGTCTAGACTTGAAACAGTGTTCTTGGGGTTTCTCTACAGTGCCATCAAGGAAATCAAGGCACCTTTCATGTGTGATGTGCAACACGGAATTGCTCTGCACGCAGTGCAGGGGAATCGGGCCTCATCTCACGGCGAGGGGGAAGTCTCATGGTTTTTCTCGAGTTGCGGCGGGAACCTGGGGTATATTCTCGAGTTACGACGGGGATGGCCCTTCCACACACGTGTTTGTTCAGCGACGTCAGGACTCCTGCCTAGTTGCGAGGGACAACTCGGGATTCTCCTCGAGGCTTGGCAGGGCAATTGGGACGCCTCTCCAGCTGAGGCGGGAGACCAAGGGTCCCTTTCCACGTGCCACAGGAATCCTGGGACTCCTATCAAGTTTCACGAGGAGTCAGGCATCGTCTCCTTTGGAGGCACTGATCTCCGCGTACCTCTGGAGTTTTCAAAGGATGTGAGGCCTCCGGTCGCGATGAGGTGGGGAACTACGTCTTTCTATGTGGTCTCCACAGGGGATTCAGACATCCTTTCGTCTTGGGAGATGCAAGACGAGCCTGCATTCAAGTCACTGCAGGGATATCCGGCCTTATTTAGAGCCAGGGCATCGCGGTGTCCATTCCACTTAAGGCCGCAAACTCAGGGTCCCTCTCACATACCTAGAGCTGAGAGAAGCCTCTTCTTTAGGTGCTTGTGGTAAGGTGGTATTCCTCTGGAGTCGAAGCCAGGGACTAACCTCTCATCTCGAGTTGATTTTTGGTCCACGGAGCTCTTTCGTGTTGCTACAGTGACCTCAGGATCCCTCTAGCCTTGAAACACTGTTCTTGGGGTTTCTCTGGAGTGCCATCAAGGAAATCAAGGCTCCTTTCATGTCTGATGTGCAACACGGATTTGCTCTGCATGCAGTGCAGGGGAATCAGGCCTCATCTCGCGGCGAGGGGGAAGTCTCATGGTTTTTCTCGAGTTGCGGCGGGAACCTGGGGTATATTCTCGAGTTACGACGGGGATGGCCCTTCCACCCACGTGTTTGTTCAGCGACGTCAGGACTCCTGCCTAGTTGCGAGGGACAACTCGGGATTCTCCTCGAGGCTTGGCAGGGCAATTGGGACGCCTCTCCAGCTGAGGCGGGAGACCAAGGGTCCCTTTCCACGTGCCACAGGAATCCTGGGACTCCTATCAAGTTTCACGAGGAGTCAGGCATCGTCTCCTTTGGAGGCACTGATCTCCGCGTACCTCTGGAGTTTTCAAAGGATGTGAGGCCTCCGGTCGCGATGAGGTGGGGAACTCGGTCTTTTTCTGTGGTCTCCACAGGGGATTCAGACATCCTTTCGTCTTGGGAGATGCAAGACGAGCCTGCATTCAAGTCACTGCAGGGATATCCGGCCTTATTTCGTGTCAGGGCATCACAGTGTCCATTCCACTTGAGGCCGCAAAATCAGGATCCCTCTCACATACCTAGAGCTGAGAGAAGCCTCCTCTTGAGGTGCTTGTGGTAAGGTGGTATTCCTATGGAGTCGAAGCCAGGGACTAACCTCTCATCTCGAGTTGATTCTTGCTCCACGGAGCTCTTTCGTGTTGCTACAGTGACCTCAGGATCCCTCTAGCCTTGAAACAGTGTCCTTGGGGTTTTTCTGGAGTGCCATCAAGGAAATCAAGGCTCCTTTCATGTGTGATGTGCAACACGGAATTGCTCTGCACGCAGTGCAGGGGAATCGGGCCTCATCTCACGGCGAGTGGGAAGTCTCATGGTTTTTCTCGAGTTGCGGCGGGAACCTGGGGTATATTCTCGAGTTACGACGGGGATGGCCCTTCCACACACGTGTTTCTTCAGCGACGTCAGGACTCCTGCCTAGTTGTGAGGGACAACTCGCGATTCTCCTCGAGGCTTGGCAGGGCAATTGGGACGCCTCTCCAGCTGAGGCGGGAGACCAAGTGTCCCTTTCCACGTGCCACAGGAATCCTGGGACTCCTATCAAGTTTCACGAGGAGTCAGGCATCGTCTCCTTTGGAGGCACTGATCTCCGCGTACCTCTGGAATTTTCAAAGTATGTGAGGCCTCCGGTCGCCATGAGGTGGGGAACTAGGTCTTTCTCTGTGGTCTCCACAGGGGATTCAGACATCCTTTCGTCTTGGGAGATGCAAGACGAGCCTGCATTCAAGTCACTGCAGGGATATCCGGCCTTATTTCGAGTCAGGACATCGCGGTGTCCATTCCACTTGAGGCCGCAAACTCAGGGTCCCTCTCACATACCTAGAGCTGAGAGAAGCCTCCTCTTGAGGTGCTTGTGGTAAGGTGGTATTCCTCTGGAGTCGAAGCCAGGGACTAACCTCTCATCTCGAGTTGAATTTTGGTCCACGGAGCTCTTTCGTGTTGCTACAGTGACCTCAGGATCCCTCTAGCCTTGAAACAGTGTTCTTGGGGTTTCTCTGGAGTGCCATCAAGGAAATCAAGGCTCCTTTCATGTGTGATGTGCAACACGGAATTGCTCTGCACGCAGTGCAGGGGAATCGGGCCTCATCTCGCGGCGAGGGGGAAGTCTCATGGTTTTTCTCGACTTGCGGCGGGAACCTGGGGTATATTCTCGAGTTACGACGGGGATGGCCCTTCCACACACGTGATTGTTCAGCGACGTCAGGACTCCTGCCTATTTGCGAGGGACAACTCAGGATTCTCCTCGAGGCTTGGCAGGGCAATTGGGACGCCTCTCCAGCTGAGGCGGGAGACCAAGGGTCCCTTTCCACGTGCCACAGGAATCCAGGGACTCCTATCAAGTTTCACGAGGAGTCAGGCATCGTCTCCTTTGGAGGCACTGATCTCCGCGTACCTCTGGAGTTTTCAAAGGATGTGAGGCCTCCGGTCGCCATGAGGTGGGGAACTAGGTCTTTCTCTGTGGTCTCCACAGGGGATTCAGACATCCTTTCATCTTGGGAGATGCAAGACGAGCCTGCATTCAAGTCACTGCAGGGATATCCGGCCTAATTTCGCGTCAGGGCATCGCAGTGTCCATTCCACTTGAGGCCGCAAACTCAGGGTACCTCTCACATACCTAGAGCTGAGAGAAGCCTCCTCTTGAGGTGCTTGTGGTAAGGTGGTATTCCTCTGGAGTCGAAGCCAGGGACTAACCTCTCATCTCGAGTTGATTCTTGGTCCACGGAGCTCTTTCGTGTTGCTACAGTGACCTCAGGATCCCTCTAGACTTGAAACAGTGTTCTTGCGGTTTCTCTGGAGTGCCATCAAGGAAATCAAGGCTCCTTTCATGTGTGATGTGCAACACGGAATTGCTCTGCACGCAGTGCAGGGGAATCGGGCCTCATCTCGCGGCGAGGGGGAAGTCTCATGGTTTTTCTCAAGTTGCCGCGGGAAGCTGGGGTATATTCTCGAGTTAAGACAGGGATGGCCCCTCCACCCACGTGTTTGTTCAGCGACATCAGGACTCCTGCCTAGTTGCGAGGGACAACTCGCGATTCTCCTCGAGGCTTGGCAGGGCAATTGGGACGCCTCTCCAGCTGAGGCGGGAGACCAAGGGTCCCTTTCCACGTGCCACAGGAATCCTGGGACTCCTATCAAGTTTCACGAGGAGTCAGGCATCGTCTCCTTTGGAGGCACTGATTTCTGCGTACCTCTGGAGTTTTCAAAGGATGTGAGGCCTCCGGTCGCGATGAGGTGGGGAACTAGGTCTTTCTCTGTGGTCTCCACAGGGGATTCAGACATTCTTTCATCTTGGGAAATGCAAGACGAGCCTGCATTCAAGTCACTGCAGGGATATCCGGCCTTATTTCGCGTCAGGGCATCGCAGTGTCCATTCCACTTGAGGCCGCAAACTCAGGTGCCCTCTCACATATCTAGAGCTGAGAGAAGCCTCCTCTTGAGGTGCTTGTGGTAAGGTGGTATTCCTCTGGAGTCGAAGCCAGGGACTAACCTCTCATCTCGAGTTGATTTTTGGTCCACGGAGCTCTTTCGTGTTGCTACAGTGACCTCAGGATCCCTCTAGCCTTGAAACAGTGTTCTTGGGGTTACTCTGGAGTGCCATCAAGGAAATCAAGGATCCTTTCATGTGTGATGTGCAACACGGAATTGCTCTGCACGCAGTGCAGGGAAATCGGGGCTCATCTTGCGGCGAGGGGGAAGTCTCATGGTTTTTCTCGAGTTGCGCCGGGAACCTGGGGTATATTCTCGAGTTACGATGGGGATGACCCTTCCACCCACGTGTTTGTTCAGCGACGTCAGGACTCCTGCCTAGTTGCGAGGGACAACTCGGGATTCTCCTCGAGGCTTGGCAGGGCAATTGGGACGCCTCTCCAGCTGAGGCGGGAGACCAAGGGTCCCTTTCCACGTGCCACAGGAATCCTGGGACTCCTATCAAGTTTCACGAAGAGGCAGGCATCGTCTCCTTTGGAGGCACTGATCTCCGCGTACCTCTGGAGTTTTCAAAGGATGTGAGGCCTCCGGTCGGCATGAGGTGGGGAACTAGGTCTTTCTCTGTGGTCTCCACAGGGGATTCAGACATCCTCTCGTCTTGGGAGATGCAAGACGAGCCTGCATTCAAGTCACTGCAGGGATATCTGGCCTTATTTCGAGCCAGGGCATCGCAGTGTCCATTCCACTTGAGGCCGCAAACTCAGGGTCCCTCTCACATACCTAGAGCTGAGAGAAGCCTCCTCTTGAGGTGCTTGTGGTAAGGTGGTATTCCTCTGGAGTCGAAGTTAGGGACTAACCTCTCATCTCGAGTTGATTTTTGCTCCACGGAGCTCTTTCGTGTTGCTACAGTGACTTCAGGATCCCTCTAGCCTAGAAACAGTGTTCTTGGGGTTTCTCTGGAGTGCCATCAAGGAAATCAATGATCCTTTCATGTGTGATGTGCAACACGGAATTGCTCTGCACGCAGTGCAGGGGAATCGGGCCTCATCTCGCGGCGAGAGGGAAGTCTCATGGTTTTTCTCGAGTTGCGGCGGGAACCTGGGGTATATTCTCGAGTTACGATGGGGATGGCCCTTCCACACACGTGTTTGTTCAGCGACGTCAGGACTCCTGCCTAGTTGCGAGGGACAACTCGGGATTCTCCTCGAGGCTTGGCAGGGCAATTGGGACGCCTCTCCAGCTGAGGAGGGACACCAAGGGTCCCTTTCCACGTGCCACAGGAATCCTGGGATTCCTATAAAGTATCACGAGGAGTCAGGCATCGTCTCCTTTGGAGGCACTGATCTCCGCGTACCTCTGGAGTTTTCAAAGGATGTGAGGCCTCCGGTCGCGATGAGGTGGGGAACTAGGTCTTTCTCTGTGGTCTCTACAGGTGATTCAGACATCCTTTCGTCTTGGGAGATGCAAGACGAGCCTGCATTCAAGTCACTGCAGGGATATCCGGCCTTATTTCGAGCCAGGGCATCGCGGTGTCCATTCCACTTGAGGCCGCAAACTCAGGGTCCCTCTCACATACCTAGAGCTGAGAGAAGCCTCCTCTTGAGGTGCTTGTGGTAAGGTGGTATTCCTCTGGAGTCGAAGCCAGGGACTAACCTCTCATCTCGAGTTGAATTTTGGTCCACGGAGCTCTTTCGTGTTGCTACAGTGACCTCAGGATCCCTCTAGCATTGAAACAGTGTTCTTGGGGTTTCTCTGGAGTGCCACCAAGGAAATCAAGGCTCCTTTCATGTGTGATGTGCAACACGGAATTGCTCTGCACACAGTGCAGGGGAATCGGGCCTCATCTCGCGGAGAGGGGGAAGTCTCATGGTTTCTCTCGAGTTGCGGCGGGAACCTGGGGTATATTCTCGAGTTACGACGGGGATGGCCCTTCCACCCACGTGTTTGTTCAGCGACGTCAGGACTCCTGCCTAGTTGCGAGGGACAACTCGGGATTCTCCTCGAGGCTGGGCAGGGCAATTGGGACGCCTCTCCAGCTGAGGCGGGAGACCAAGGGTCCCTTTCCACGTGCCACAGGAATCCTGGGACTCCTATCAAGTTTCACGAGGAGTCAGGCATCGTCTCCTTTGGAGGCACTGATCTCCGCGTACCTCTGGAGTTTTCAAAGGATGTGAGGCTTCCGGTCGTGATGAGGTGGGGAACTAGGTCTTTCTCTGTGGTCTCCACAGGTGATTCAGACATCCTTTCGTCTTGGGAGATGCAAGACGAGCCTGCATTCAAGTCACTGCAGGGATATCCGGCCTTATTTCGAGTCAGGGCATCGCGGTGTTCATTCCACTTGAGGCCGCAAACTCAGGGATCCTGTCACATACCTAGAGCTGAGAGAAGCCTCCTCTTGAGGTGCTTGTGGTAAGGTGGTATTCCTCTGGAGTCGAAGCCAGGGACTAACCTCTCATCTCGAGTTGATTCTTGATCCACGGAGCTCTTTCGTGTTGCTACAGTGACCTCAGGATCCCTCTAGACTTGAAACAGTGTTCTTGGGGTTTCTCTGGAGTGCCATCAAGGAAATCAAGGCTCCTTTCATGTGTGATGTGCAACACGGAATTGCTCTGCACGCAGTGCAGGGGAATCGGGGCTCATCTCGCGGCGAGGGGGAAGTCTCATGGTTTTTCTCAAGTTGCGGCGGGAAGCTGGGGTATATTCTAGAGTTAAGACAGGGATGGCCCCTCCACCCACGTGTTTGTTCAGCGACGTCAAGACTCCTGCCTAGTTGCGAGGGACAACTCGTGATTCTCCTCGAGGCTTGGCAGGGCAATTGGGACGCCTCTCCAGCTGAGGCGGGAGACCAAGGGTCCCTTTCCACGTGCCACAGGAATCCTGGGACTCCTATCAGTTTCACGAGGAGTCAGTCATCGTCTCCTTTGGAGGCACTGATCTCCGCGTACCTTTGGAGTTTTCAAATGATGTGAGGCCTCCGGTGGCCATGAGGGGGGAACTAGGTCTTTCTCTGTGGTCTCCACAGGGGATTCAGACGTCCTTTCGTCTTGGGAGATGCAAGACGAGCCTGCATTCAAGTCACTGCAGGGATATCCGGCCTTATTTCGCGTCAGGGCATCGCAGTGTCCATTCCACTTGAGGCCGCAAAATCAGAGTCCCTCAGACATACCTAGAGCTGAGAGAAGCCTCCTCTTGAGGTGCTTGTGGTAAGGTGGTATTCCTCTGGAGTCGAAGCCAGGGACTAACCTCTCATCTCGAGTTGATTTTTGGTCCACGGAGCTCTTTCGTGTTGCTACAGTGACCTCAGGATCCCTCTAGCCTTGAAACAGTGTTCTTGGGGTTTCTCTGGAGTGCCATCAAGGAAATCAAGGCTCCTTTCATGTGTGATGTGCAACACGGAATTGCTTTGCACGCAGTGCAGGGGAATCGGGCCTCTTCTCGTGGCGAGGGGGTAGTCTCATGGTTTTTCTCGAGTTGCGGCGGGAACCTGGGGTATATTCTCGAGTTACGACGGGGATGGCCCTTCCACCCACGTGTTTGTTCAGCGACGTCAGGACTCCTGCCTAGTTGCGAGGGACAACTCGGGATTCTCCTCGAGGCTTGGCAGGGCAATTGGGACGCCTCTCCAGCTGAGGCGGGAGACCAAGGGTCCCTTTCCACGTGCCACAGGAATCCTGGGACTCCTATCAAGTTTCACGAGGAGTCAGGCATCGTCTCCTTTGGAGGCACTGATCTCCGCGTACCTCTGGAGTTTTCAAAGGATTTGAGGCCTCCGGTCGCCATGAGGTGGGGAACTAGGTCTTTCTCTGTGGTCTGCACAGGGGATACAGACATCCTTTCGTCTTGGGAGATGCAAGACGAGCCTGCATTCAAGTCGCTGCAGGGATATCCGGCCTTATTTCGCGTCAGGGCATCGCAGTGTCCATTCCACTTGAGGCCGCAAACTCAGGGTCCCACTCACATACCTAGAGCTGAGAGAAGCCTCCTCTTGAGGTGCTTGTGGTAAGGTGGTATTCCTCTGGAGTCGAAGCCAGGGACTAACCTCTCATCTCGAGTTGATTCTTGGTCCACGGAGCTCTTTCGTGTTGCTACAGTGACCTCAGGATCCCTCTAGCCTTGAAACAGTGTTCTTGGGGTTTCTCTGGAGTGCCATCAAGGAAATCAAGGCTCCTTTCATGTGTGATGTGCAACACGGAATTGCTCTGCACGCAGTGCAGGGGAATCGGGCCTCATCTCGCGGCGAGGGGGAAGTCTCATGGTTTATCTCGAATTGCGGCGGGAACCTGGGGTATATTCTCGAGTTACGACGGGGATGGCCCTTCCACACACGTGTTTGTTCAGCGACGGCTGGACTCCTGCCTAGTTGCGAGGGACAACTCGGGATTCTCCTCGAGGCTTGGCAGGGCAATTGGGACGCCTCTCCAGCTGAGGCGGGAGGCCAAGGGTCCCTTTCCACGTGCCACAAGAATCCTGGGAATCCTATCAATTTTCACGAGGAGTCAGGCATCGTCTCCTTTGGAGGCACTGATCTCCGCGTACCTCTGGAGTTTTCAAAGGATGTGAGGCCTGCGGTCGCGATGAGGTGGGGAACTAGGTCTTTCTCTGTGGTCTCCACAGGGGATTCAGACATCCTTTCTTCTTGGGAGATGCAAGACGAGCCTGCATTCAAGTCACTGCAGGGATATCCGGCCTTATTTCGAGCCAGGGCATCGCGGTGTCCATTCCACTTGAGGCCGCAAAATCAGGGTCCCTCTCACATACCTAGAGCTGAGAGAAGCCTCCTCTTGAGGTCCTTGTGGTAAGGTGGTATTCCTCTGGAGTCGAAGCCAGGGACTAACCTCTCATCTCGAGTTGATTTTTGGTCCACGGAGCTCTTTCGTGTTGCTACAGTGACCTCAGGATCCCTCTAGACTTGAAACAGTGTTCTTGGGGTTTCTCTGGAGTGCCATCAAGGAAATCAAGGCTCCTTTCATGTGTGATGTGCAACACGGAATTGCTCTGCACGCAGTGCAGGGGAATCAGGCCTCATCTCACGGCGAGGGGGAAGTCTCATGGTTTTTCTCGAGTTGCGGTGGGAACCTGGGGTATATTCTCGAGTTACGACGGGGATGGCCCTTCCACACACGTGTTTGTTCAGCGACGTCAGGACTCCTACCTAGTTGCGAGGGACAACTCGGGATTCTCCTCGAGGCTTGGCAGGGCAATTGGGACGCCTCTCCAGCTGAGGCGGGAGACCAAGGGTCCCTTTCCACGTGCCACAGGAATCCTGGGACTCCTATCAAGTTTCACGAGGAGTCAGGCATCGTCTCCTTTGGAGGCACTGATCTCCGCGTACCTCTGGAGTTTTCAAAGGATGTGAGGCCTCCGGTCGCGATTAGGTGGGGAACTCGGTCTTTCTCTGTGGTCTCCACAGGGGATTCAGACATCCTTTCGTCTTGGGAGATATAAGACGAGCCTGCATTCAAGTCACTACAGGGATATCCGGCCTTATTTCGAGTCAGGGCATCACAGTGTCCATTCCACTTGAGGCCGCAAAATCAGGGTCCCTCTCACATACCTAGAGCTGAGAGAAGCCTCCTCTTGAGGTGCTTGTGGTAAGGTGGTATTCCTCTGGAGTCGAAGCCAGGGACTAACCTCTCATCTCGAGTTGATTCTTGCTCCACGGAGCTCTTTCGTGTTGCTACAGTGACCTCAGGATCCCTCTAGCCTTGAAACAGTGTCCTTGGGGTTTCTCTGGAGTGCCATCAAGGAAATCAAGGCTCCTTTCATGTGTGATGTGCAACACGGAATTGCTCTGCACGCAGTGCAGGGGAATCGGGCCTCATCTCACGACGAGTGGGAAGTCTCATGGTTTTTCTCGAGTTGCGGCGGGAACCTGGGGTATATTCTCGAGTTACGACGGGGATGGCCCTTCCACCCACGTGTTTGTTCAGCGACGTCAGGACTCCTGCCTAGTTGCGAGGGACAACTCGGGATTCTCCTCGAGGCTTGGCAGGGCAATTGGGACGCCTCTCCAGCTGAGGCGGGAGACCAAGGGTCCCTTTCCACGTGCCACAGGAATCCTGGGACTCCTATCAAGTTTCACGAGGAGTCAGGCATCGTCTTCATTGGAGGCACTGATCTCCGCGTACCTCTGGAGTGTTCAAAGGATGTGAGGCCTCCGGTCGCCATGAGGTGGGGAACTAGGTCTTTCTCTGTGGTCTCCACAGGGGATTCAGACATCCTTTCGTCTTGGGAGATGCAAGACGAGACTGCATTCAAGTCACTGCAGGGATATCCGGCCTTATTTCGAGTCAGGGCATCGCAGTGTCCATTCCACTTGAGGCCGCAAAATCAGGGTCCATCAGACATACCTAGAGTTGAGAGAAGCCTCCTCCTGAGGTGCTTGTGGTAAGGTGGTATTCCTCTGGAGTCGAAGCCAGGGACTAACCTCTCATCTCGAGTTGATTTTTGGTCCACGGAGCTCTTTCGTGTTGCTACAGTGACCTCAGGATCCCTCTAGACTTGAAACAGTGTCCTTGGGGTTTCTCTGGAGTGCCATCAAGGAAATCAAGGCTCCTTTCATGTGTGATGTGCAACACCGAATTGCTTTGCACGCAGTGCAGGGGAATCGGGCCTCTTCTCGTGGCGAGGGGGAAGTCTCATGGTTTTTCTCAAGTTGCGGCGGGAAGCTGGGGTATATTCTCGAGTTAAGACGGGGATGGCCCCTCCACCGATGTGTTTGTTCAGCGACGTCAGGACTCCTGCCTAGTTGCGAGGGACAACTCGGGATTCTCCTCGAGGCTTGGCAGGGCAATTGGGACGCCTCTCCAGCTGAGGCGGGAGACCAAGGGTCCCTTTCCACGTGCCACAGGAATCCTGGGACTCCTATCAAGTTTCACGAGGAGTCAGGCATCGTCTCCTCTGGAGGCACTGATCTCCGCGTACCTCTGGAGTTTTCAAAGGATGTGAGGCCTCCGGTCGCCATGAGGTGGGGAACTAGGTCTTTCTCTGTGGTCTCCACAGGGGATTCAGACATCCTTTCGTCTTGGGAGATGCAAGACGAGCCTGCATTCAAGTCGCTGCAGGGATATCCGGCCTTATTTCGCGTCAGGTCATCGCAGTGTCCATTCCACTTGAGGCCGCAAACTCAGGGTCCCACTCACATACCTAGAGCTGAGAGAAGCCTCCTCTTGAGGTGCTTGTGGTAAGGTGGTATTCCTCTGGAGTCGAAGCCAGGGACTAACCTCTCATCTCGAGTTGATTCTTGGTCCACGGAGCTCTTTCGTGTTGCTACAGTGACCTCAGGATCCCTCTAGCCTTGAAACAGTGTTCTTGGGGTTTCTCTGGAGTGCCATTAAGGAAATCAAGTCTCCTTTCATGTGTGATGTGCAACACGGAATTGCTTTGCACGCAGTGCAGGGGAATCGGGCCTCTTCTCGTGGCGAGGGGGAAGTCTCATGGTTTTTCTCAAGTTGCGGCGGGAAGCTGGGGTATATTCTCGAGTTAAGACGGGGATGGCCCCTCCACCGATGTGTTTGTTCAGCGACGTCAGGACTCCTGCGTAGTTGCGAGGGACAACTCGGGATTCTCCTCGAGGCTTGGCAGGGCAATTGGGACGCCTTTCCAGCTGAGGCGGGAGACCAAGGGTCCCTTTCCACGTGCCGCAGGAATCCTGGGACTCCTATCAAGTTTCACGAGGAGTCAGGCATCGTCTCCTTTGGAGGCACTGATCTCCGCGTACCTCTGGAGTTTTCAAAGGATGTGAGGCCTCCGGTCGCGAGGAGGTGGGGAACTAGGTCTTTCTCTGTGGTCTCCACAGGGGATTCAGACATCCTTTCGTCTTGGGAGATGCAAGACGAGCCTGCATTCAAGTCACTGCAGGGATATCCGGCCTTATATCGCGTCAGGGCATCGCAGTGTCCATTCCACTTGAGGCCGCAAACTCAGGGTCCCTCTCACATACCTAGAGCTGAGAGAAGCCTCCTCTTGAGGTGCTTGTGGTAAGGTGGTATTCCTCTGGAGTCGAAGCCAGGGACTAACCTCTCATCTCGAGTTTATTCTTGGTCCACGGAGCTCTTTCGTGTTGCTACAGTGACCTCAGGATCCCTCTAGCCTTGAAACAGTGTTCTTGGGGTTTCTCTGGAGTGCCATCAAGGAAATCAAGGCTCCTTTCATGTGTGATGTGCAACACGGAATTGCTCTGCACGCAGTGCAGGGGAATCGGGCCTCATCTCGCGGCGAGGGGAAAGTCTCATGGTTTATCTCGAGTTGCGGCGGGAACCTGGGGTATATTCTCGAGTTACGACGGGGATGGCCCTTCCACACACGTGTTTGTTCAGCAATCGCAGGACTCCTGCCTAGTTGCGAGGGACAACTCGGGATTCTCCTCGAGGCTTGGCAGGGCAATTGGGACGCCTCTCCAGCTGAGGCGGGAGACCAAGGGTCCCTTTCCACGTGCCACAAGAATCCTGGGACTCCTATCAAGTTTCACGAGGAGTCAGGCATCGTCTCCTTTGGAGGCACTGATCTCCGCGTCCCTCTGGAGTTTTCAAAGGATGTGAGGCCTCCGGTCGCGATGAGGTGGGGAACTAGGTCTTTCTCTGTGGTCTCCACAGGGGATTCAGACATCCTTTCGTCTTGGGAGATGCAAGACGAGCCTGCATTCAAGTCACTCCAGGGATATCCGGCCTTATTTCGAGCCAGGGCATCGCGGTGTCCATTCCACTTGAGGCCGCAAAATCAGGGTCCCTCTCACATACCTAGAGCTGAGAGAAGCCTCCTCTTGAGGTGCTTGTGGTAAGGTGGTATTCCTCTGGAGTCGAAGCCAGGGACTAACCTCTCATCTCGAGTTGATTTTTGGTCCACGGAGCTCTTTCGTGTTGCTACAGTGACCTCAGGATCCCTCTAGCCTTGAAACAGTGTTCTTGGGGTTTCTCTGGAGTGCCATCAAGGAAATCAAGGCTCCTTTCATGTGTGATGTGCAACACGGAATTGCTCTGCACGCAGTGCAGGGGAATCGGGCCTCATCTCGCGGCGAGGGGGAAGTCTCATGGTTTTTCTCGAGTTGCGGCGGGAACCTGGGGTATATTCTCGAGTTACGACGGGGATGGCCCTTCCACACACGTGTTTGTTCAGCGACGTCAGGACTCCTGCCTAGTTGCGAGGGACAACTCGGGATTCTCCTCGAGGCTTGGCAGGGCAATTGGGACGCCTCTCCAGCTGAGGCGGGAGACCAAGGGTCCCTTTCCACGTGCCACAGGAATCCTGGGACTCCTATCAAGTTTCACGAGGAGTCAGGCATCGTCTCCTTTGGAGGCACTGATCTCCGCGTACCTATGGAGTTTTCAAAGGATGTGAGGCCTCCGGTCGCCATGAGGTAGGAATCTAGGTCTTCCTCTGTGGTCTCCACAGGGGATTCAGACATTCTTTCATCTTGGGAAATGCAAGACGAGCCTGCATTCAAGTCACTGCAGGGATATCCGGCCTAATTTCGCGTCAGGGCATCGCAGTGTCCATTCCACTTGAGGCCGCAAACTCAGGGTACCTCTCATATACCTAGAGCTGAGAGAAGCCTCCTCTTGAGGTGCTTGTCTTAAGGTGGTATTCCTCTGGAGTCGAAGCCAGGGACTAACCTCTCATCTCGAGTTGATTCTTGTTCCACGGAGCTCTTTCGTGTTGCTACAGTGACCTCAGGATCCCTCTAGCCTTGAAACAGTGTTCTTGGGTTTTGTCTGGAGTGCCATCAAGGAAGTCAAGGCTCCTTTCATGTGTGATGTGCAACACGGAATTGCTCTGCACGCAGTGCATGGGAATCGGGCCTCATCTCGCGGCGAGGTGGAAGTCTCATGGTTTTTCTCGAGTTGCGGCGGGAACCTGGGGTATATTCTCGAGTTACGACGGGGATGGATCTTCCACACACGTGTTTGTTCAGCGATGTCAGGACTCCTGCCTAGTTGCGAGGGACAACTTGGGATTCTCCTCGAGGCTTGGCAGGGCAATTGGGACGCCTCTCCAGCTGAGGCGGGAGACCAAGGGTCCCTTTCCACGTGCCACAGGAATCCTGGGACTCCTATCAAGTTTCACGAGGAGTCAGGCATCGTCTCCTTTGTAGGCACTGATCTCCGCGTACCTCTGGAGTTTTCAAAGGATGTGAGGCCTCCGGTCGCGATGAGGTGGGGAACTAGGTCTTTCTCTGTGGTCTCCACAGGCGATTCAGACATCCTTTCTTCTTGGGAGATGCAAGACGAGCCTGCATTCAAGTCACTGCAGGGATATCCGGCCGTATTTCGCGTCAGGGCATCGCAGTGTCCATTCCACTTGAGGCCGAAAACTCAGGGCCCCTCTCACATACCTAGAGCTGAGAGAAGCCTCCTCTTGAGGTGCTTGTGGTAAGGTGGTATTCCTCTGGAGTCGAAGCCAGGGACTAACCTCTCATCTCGAGTTGATTCTTGATCCACGGAGCTCTTTCGTGTTGCTACAGTGACCTCAGGTTCCCTCTAGACTTGAAACAGTGTTCTTGGGGTTTCTCTGGAGTGCCATTAAGGAAATCAAGGCTCCTTTCATGTGTGATGTGCAACACGGAATTGCTCTGCACGCAGTGCAGGGGAATCGGGCCTCATTTCGCGGCGAGGGGGAAGTCTCATGGTTTTTCTCAAGTTGCGGCGGGAAGCTGGGGTATATTCTCGAGTTAAGACAGGGATGGCCCCTCCACCCACGTGTTTGTTCAGCGACGTCAGGACTCCTGCCTAGTTGCGAGGGACAACTCGGGATTCTCCTCGAGGCTTGGCAGGGCAATTGGGACGCCTCTCCAGCTGAGGCGGGAGACCAAGGGTCCCTTTCCACGTGCCACAGGAATCCTGGGACTCCTATCAAGTTTCACGAGGAGTCAGTCATCGTCTCCTTTGGAGGCACTGATCTCCGCGTACCTCTGGAGTTTTCAAAGGATGTGAGGCCTCCGGTGGCCATGAGGTGGGGAACTAGGTTTTTCTCTGTGGTCTCCACAGGGGATTCAGACATCCTTTCGTCTTGGGAGATGCAAGACGAGCCTGCATTCAAGTCACTGCAGGGATATCCGGCCTTATTTCGCGTCAGGGCATCGCAGTGTCCATTCCACTTGAGGCCGCAAAATCAGAGTCCCTCAGACATACCTAGAGCTGAGAGAAGCCTCCTCTTGAGGTGCTTGTGGTAAGGTGGTATTCCTCTGGAGTCGAAGCCAGGGACTAACCTCTCATCTCGAGTTGATTTTTTGTCCACGGAGCTCTTTCGTGTTGCTACAGTGACCTCAGGATCCCTCTAGCCTTGAAACAGTGTTCTTGGGGTTTCTCTGGAGTGCCATCAAGGAAATCAAGGCTCCTTTCATGTCTGATGTGCAACACGGAATTGCTCTGCACGCAGTGCAGTGGAATCGGGCCTCATCTCGCGGCGAGGGGGAAGTCTCATGGTTTATCTCAAGTTGCGGCGGGAACCTGGGGTATATTCTTGAGTTAAGACGGGGATGGCCCCTCCACCCACGTGTTTCTTCAGCGACGGCAGGACTCCTGCCTAGTTGCGAGGGACAACTCGGGATTCTCCTCGAGCCTTGGCAGGGCAATTGGGACGCCTCTCCAGCTGAGGCGGGAGACCAAGGGTCCCTTTCCACGTGCCACAAGAATCCTGGGACTCCTATCAAGTTTCACGAGGAGTCAGGCATCGTCTTCATTGGAGGCACTGATCTCCGCGTACCTCTGGAGTGTTCAAAGGATGTGAGGCCTCCGGTCGCCATGAGGTGGGGAACTAGGTCTTTCTCTGTGGTCTCCACAGGCGATTCAGACATCCTTTCTTCTTGGGAGATGCAAGACGAGCCTGCATTCAAGTCACTGCAGGGATATCCGGCCGTATTTCGCGTCAGGGCATCGCAGTGTCCATTCCACTTGAGGCCGAAAACTCAGGGCCCCTCTCACATACCTAGAGCTGAGAGAAGCCTCCTCTTGAGGTGCTTGTGGTAAGGTGGTATTCCTCTGGAGTCGAAGCCAGGGACTAACCTCTCATCTCGAGTTGATTCTTGATCCACGGAGCTCTTTCGTGTTGCTACAGTGACCTCAGGTTCCCTCTAGACTTGAAACAGTGTTCTTGGGGTTTCTCTGGAGTGCCATTAAGGAAATCAAGGCTCCTTTCATGTGTGATGTGCAACACGGAATTGCTCTGCACGCAGTGCAGGGGAATCGGGCCTCATTTCGCGGCGAGGGGGAAGTCTCATGGTTTTTCTCAAGTTGCGGCGGGAAGCTGGGGTATATTCTCGAGTTAAGACAGGGATGGCCCCTCCACCCACGTGTTTGTTCAGCGACGTCAGGACTCCTGCCTAGTTGCGAGGGACAACTCGGGATTCTCCTCGAGGCTTGGCAGGGCAATTGGGACGCCTCTCCAGCTGAGGCGGGAGACCAAGGGTCCCTTTCCACGTGCCACAGGAATCCTGGGACTCCTATCAAGTTTCACGAGGAGTCAGTCATCGTCTCCTTTGGAGGCACTGATCTCCGCGTACCTCTGGAGTTTTCAAAGGATGTGAGGCCTCCGGTGGCCATGAGGTGGGGAACTAGGTTTTTCTCTGTGGTCTCCACAGGGGATTCAGACATCCTTTCGTCTTGGGAGATGCAAGACGAGCCTGCATTCAAGTCACTGCAGGGATATCCGGCCTTATTTCGCGTCAGGGCATCGCAGTGTCCATTCCACTTGAGGCCGCAAAATCAGAGTCCCTCAGACATACCTAGAGCTGAGAGAAGCCTCCTCTTGAGGTGCTTGTGGTAAGGTGGTATTCCTCTGGAGTCGAAGCCAGGGACTAACCTCTCATCTCGAGTTGATTTTTTGTCCACGGAGCTCTTTCGTGTTGCTACAGTGACCTCAGGATCCCTCTAGCCTTGAAACAGTGTTCTTGGGGTTTCTCTGGAGTGCCATCAAGGAAATCAAGGCTCCTTTCATGTCTGATGTGCAACACGGAATTGCTCTGCACGCAGTGCAGTGGAATCGGGCCTCATCTCGCGGCGAGGGGGAAGTCTCATGGTTTATCTCAAGTTGCGGCGGGAACCTGGGGTATATTCTTGAGTTAAGACGGGGATGGCCCCTCCACCCACGTGTTTCTTCAGCGACGGCAGGACTCCTGCCTAGTTGCGAGGGACAACTCGGGATTCTCCTCGAGCCTTGGCAGGGCAATTGGGACGCCTCTCCAGCTGAGGCGGGAGACCAAGGGTCCCTTTCCACGTGCCACAAGAATCCTGGGACTCCTATCAAGTTTCACGAGGAGTCAGGCATCGTCTTCATTGGAGGCACTGATCTCCGCGTACCTCTGGAGTGTTCAAAGGATGTGAGGCCTCCGGTCGCCATGAGGTGGGGAACTAGGTCTTTCTCTGTGGTGTCCACAGGGGATTCAGACATCCTTTCATCTTGGGAGATGCAAGACGAGCCTGCATTCAAGTCACTGCAGGGATATCCGGCCTTATTTCGAGTCAGGGCATCGCAGTGTCCATTCCACTTGAGGCCGCAAAATCAGGGTCCCACTCACATACCTAGAGCTGAGAGAAGCCTCCTCTTGAGGTGCTTGTGGTAAGGTGGTATTCCTCTGGAGTCGAAGCCAGGGACTAACCTCTCATCTCGAGTTGATTCTTGGTCCACGGAGCTCTTTCGTGTTGCTACAGTGACCTCAGGATCCCTCTAGCCTTGAAACAGTGTTCTTGGGGTTTCTCTGGAGTGCCATCAAGGAAATCAAGGCTCCTTTCATGTGTGATGTGCAACACGGAATTGCTCTGCACGCAGTGCAGGGGAATCGGGCCTCATCTCGCGGCGAGGGGGAAGTCTCATGGTTTATCTCGAGTTGCGGCGGGAACCTGGGGTATATTCTCGAGTTACGACGGGGATGGCCCTTCCACCCACGTGTTTGTTCAGCGACGGCAGGACTCCTGCCTAGTTGCGAGGGAAAACTCGGGATTCTCCTCGAGGCTTGGCAGGGCAATTGGGACGCCTCTCCAGCTGAGGCGGGAGACCAAGGGTCCCTTTCCACGTGCCACAAGAATCCTGGGACTCCTATCAATTTTCACGAGGAGTCAGGCATCGTCTCCTTTGGAGGCACTGATCTCCGCGTACCTCTGGAGTTTTCAAAGGATGTGAGGCCTCCGGGCGCGATGAGGTGGGGAACTAGGTCTTTCTCTGTGGTCTCCACATGGGATTCAGACATCCTTTCGTCTTGGGAGATGCAAGACGAGCCTGCATTCAAGTCGCTGCAGGGATATCCGGCCTTATTTCGCGTCAGGGCATCGCGGTGTCCATTCCACTTGAGGCCGCAAACTCAGGGTCCCACTCACATACCTAGAGCTGAGAGAAGCCTCCTCTTGAGGTGCTTGTGGTAAGGTGGTATTCCTCTCGAGTCGAAGCCAGGGACTAACCTCTCATCTCGAGTTGATTTTTTGTCCACGGAGCTCTTTCGTGTTGCTACAGTGACCTCAGGATCCCTCTAGCCTTGAAACAGTGTTCTTGGGGTTTCTCTGGAGTGCCATCAAGGAAATCAAGGCTCCTTTCATGTGTGATGTGCAACACGGAATTGCTCTGCACGCAGTGCAGGGGAATCGGGCCTCATCTCGCGGCGAGGGGGAAGTCTCATGGTTTATCTCGAGTTGCGGCGGGAACCTGGGGTATATTTTCGAGTTACGACGGGGATGGCCCTTCCACACACGTGTTTGTTCAGCGACGGCAGGACTCCTGCCTAGTTGCGAGGGACAACTCGGGATTCTCCTCGAGGCTTGGCAGGGCAATTGGGACGCCTCTCCAGCTGAGGCGGGAGACCAAGGGTCCCTTTCCACGTGCCACAAGAATCCTGGGACTCCTATCAAGTTTCACGAGGAGTCAGGCATCGTCTCCTTTGGAGGCACTGATCTCCGCGTCCCTCTGGAGTTTTCAAAGGATGTGAGGCCTCCGGTCGCGATGAGGTGGGGAACTAGGTCTTTCTCTGTGGTCTCCACAGGGGATTCAGACATCCTTTCGTCTTGGGAGATGCAAGACGAGCCTGCATTCAAGTCACTGCAGGGATATCCGGCCTTATTTCGAACCAGGGCATCGCGGTGTCCATTCCACTTGAGGCCGCAAACTCAGGGTCCCTCTCACATACCTAGAGCTGAGAGAAGCCTCCTCTTGAGGTCCTTGTGGTAAGGTGGTATTCCTCTGGAGTCGAAGCCAGGGACTAACCTCTCATCTCGAGTTGATTTTTGGTCCACGGAGCTCTTTCGTGTTGCTACAGTGACCTCAGGATCCCTCTAGACTTGAAACAGTGTCCTTGGGGTTTCTCTGGAGTGCCATCAAGGAAATCAAGGCTCCTTTCATGTGTGATGTGCAACACGGAATTGCTCTGCACGCAGTGCAGGGGAATCGGGCCTCATCTCACGGCGAGTGGGAAGTCTCATGGTTTTTCTCGAGTTGCGGCGGGAACCTGGGGTATATTCTCGAGTTACGACGGGGATGGCCCTTCCACACACGTGTTTGTTCAGCGACGTCAGGACTCCTGCCTAGTTGCGAGGGACAACTCGCGATTCTCCTCGAGGCTTGGCAGGGCAATTGGGACGCCTCTCCAGCTGAGGCGGGAGACCAAGGGTCCCTTTCCACGTGCCACAGGAATCCTGGGACTCCTATCAAGTTTCACGAGGAGTCAGGCATCGTCTCCTTTGGAGGCACTGATCTCCGCGTACCTCTGGAGTTTTCAAAGGATGTGAGGCCTCCGGTGGCCATGAGGTGGGGAACTAGGTTTTTCTCTGTGGTCTCCACAGGGGATTCAGACATCCTTTCGTCTTGGGAGATGCAAGACGAGCCTGCATTCAAGTCACTGCAGGGATATCCGGCCTTATTTCGCGTCAGGGCATCGCAGTGTCCATTCCACTTGAGGCCGCAAAATCAGAGTCCCTCAGACATACCTAGAGCTGAGAGAAGCCTCCTCTTGAGGTGCTTGTGGTAAGGTGGTATTCCTCTGGAGTCGAAGCCAGGGACTAACCTCTCATCTCGAGTTGATTTTTTGTCCACGGAGCTCTTTCGTGTTGCTACAGTGACCTCAGGATCCCTCTAGACTTGAAACAGTGTTCTTGGGGTTTCTCTGGAGTGCCATCAAGGAAATCAAGGATCCTTTCATGTGTGATGTGCAACACGGAATTGCTTTGCACGCAGTGCAGGGGAATCGGGCCTCTTCTCGTGGCGAGGGGGAAGTCTCATGGTTTTTCTCAAGTTGCGGCGGGAAGCTGGGGTATATTCTCGAGTTAAGACGGGGATGGCCCCTCCACCCACGTGTTTGTTCAGCGACGGCAGGACTCCTGCCTAGTTGCGAGGGACAACTCGGGATTCTCCTCGAGGCTTGGCAGGGCAATTGGGACGCCTCTCCAGCTGAGGCGGGAGACCAAGGGTCCCTTTCCACGTGCCACAGGAATCCTGGGACTCCTATCAAGTTTCACGAGGAGTCAGGCATCGTCTCCTTTGGAGGCACTGATCTCCGCGTACCTCTGGAGTTTTCAAAGGATGTGAGGCCTCCGGTCGCCATGAGGTGGGGAACTAGGTCTTCCTCTGTGGTCTCCACAGGGGATTCAGACATCCTTTCGTCTTGGGAGATGCAAGACGAGCCTGCATTCAAGTCACTGCAGGGATATCCGGCCTTATTTCGCGTCAGGGCATCGCAGTGTCCATTCCACTTGAGGCCGCAAACTCAGGGTCCCACTCACATACCTAGAGCTGAGAGAAGCCTCCTCTTGAGGTGCTTGTGGTAAGGTGGTATTCCTCTGGAGTCGAAGCCAGGGACTAACCTCTCATCTCGAGTTGATTCTTGCTCCACGGAGCTCTTTCGTGTTGCTACAGTGACCTCAGGATCCCTCTAGCCTTGAAACAGTGTTCTTGGGGTTTCTGTGGAGTGCCATCAAGGAAATCAAGGCTCCTTTCATGTGTGATGTGCAACACGGAATTGCTTTGCACGCAGTGCAGGGGAATCGGGCCTCTTCTCGTGGCGAGGGGGAAGTCTCATGGTTTTTCTCAAGTTGCGGCGGGAACCTGGGGTATATTCTCGAGTTACGACGGGGATGGCCCTTCCACCCACGTGTTTGTTCAGCGACGTCAGGACTCCTGCCTAGTTGCAAGGGACAACTCGGGATTCTCCTCGAGGCTTGGCAGGGCAATTGGGACGCCTCTCCAGCTGAGGCGGGAGACCAAGGGTCCCTTTCCACGTGCCACAAGAATCCTGGGACTCCTATCAAGTTTCACGAGGAGTCAGTAATCGTCTCCTTTGGAGGCACTGATCTCCGCGTACCTCTGGAGTTTTCAAAGGATGTGAGGCCTCCGGTCGCGATGAGGTGGGGAACTATGTCTTTCTCTGTGGTCTCCACAGGGGATTCAGACATCCTTTCGTCTTGGGAGATGCAAGACGAGCCTGCATTCAAGTCACTGCAGGGATATCCGGCCTTATATCGCGTCAGGGCATCGCAGTGTCCATTCCACTTGAGGCCGCAAACTCAGGGTCCCTGTCACATACCTAGAGCTGAGAGAAGCCTCCTCTTGAGGTGCTTGTGGTAAGGTGGTATTCCTATGGAGTCGAAGCCAGGGACTAACCTCTCATCTCGAGTTGATTCTTGGTCCACGGAGCTCTTTCGTGTTGCTACAGTGACCTCAGGATCCCTCTAGCCTTGAAACAGTGTTCTTGGGTTTTGTCTGGAGTGCCATCAAGGAAGTCAAGGCTCCTTTCATGTGTGATGTGCAACACGGAATTGCTCTGCACGCAGTGCATGGTAATCGGGCCTCATCTCGCGGCGAGGTGGAAGTCTCATGGTTTTTCTCGAGTTGCGGCGGGAACCTGGGGTATATTCTCGAGTTACGACGGGGATGGATCTTCCACACACGTGTTTGTTCAGCGATGTCAGGACTCCTGCCTAGTTGCGAGGGACAACTTGGTATTCTCCTCGAGGCTTGGCAGGGCAATTGGGACGCCTCTCCAGCTGAGGCGGGAGACCAAGGGTCCCTTTCCACGTGCCACAGGAATCCTGGGACTCCTATCAAGTTTCACGAGGAGTCAACATCGTCTCCTTTGGAGGCACTGATCTCCGCGTACCTCTGGAGTTTTCAAAGGATGTGAGGCCTCCGGTCGCGATGAGGTGGGGAACTAGGTCTTTCTCTGTGGTCTCCACAGGCGATTCAGACATCCTTTCTTCTTGGGAGATGCAAGACGAGCCTGCATTCAAGTCACTGCAGGGATATCCGGCCGTATTTCGCGTCAGGGCATCGCAGTGTCCATTCCACTTGAGGCCGCAAACTCAGGGTCCCTCTCACATACCTAGAGCTGAGAGAAGCCTCCTCTTGAGGTGCTTGTGGTAAGGTGGTATTCCTCTGGAGTCGAAGCCAGGGACTAACCTCTCATCTCGAGTTGATTCTTGATCCACGGAGCTCTTTCGTGTTGCTACAGTGACCTCAGGATCCCTCTAGACTTGAAACAGTGTTCTTGGGGTTTCTCTGGAGTGCCATCAAGGAAATCAAGGCTCCTTTCATGTGTGATGTGCAACACGGAATTGCTCTCCACGCAGTGCAGGGGAATCCGGCCTCATCTCGCGGCGAGGGGGAAGTCTCATGGTTTTTCTCAAGTTGCGGCGGGAAGCTGGGGTATATTCTCGAGTTAAGACAGGGATGGCCCCTCCACCCACGTGTTTGTTCAGCGACGTCAGGACTCCTGCCTAGTTGCGAGGGACAACTCGGGATTCTCCTTGAGGCTTGGCAGGGCAATTGGGACGCCTCTCCAGCTGAGGCGGGAGACCAAGGGTCCCTTTCCACGTGCCACAGGAATCCTGGGACTCCTATCAAGTTTCACGAGGAGTCAGTCATCTTCTCCTTTGGAGGCACTGATCTCCGCGTACCTCTGGAGTTTTCAAAGGATGTGAGGCCTCCGGTGGCCATGAGGTGGGGAACTAGGTTTTTCTCTGTGGTCTCCACAGGGGATTCAGACATCCTTTCGTCTTGGGAGATGCAAGACGAGCCTGCATTCAAGTCACTGCAGGGATATCCGGCCTTATTTCGCGTCAGGGCATCGCAGTGTCCATTCCACTTGAGGCCGCAAAATCAGAGTCCCTCAGACATACCTAGAGCTGAGAGAAGCCTCCTCTTGAGGTGCTTGTGGTAAGGTGGTATTCCTCTGGAGTCGAAGCCAGGGACTAACCTCTCATCTCGAGTTGATTTTTTGTCCACGGAGCTCTTTCGTGTTGCTACAGTGACCTCAGGATCCCTCTAGCCTTGAAACAGTGTTCTTGGGGTTTCTCTGGAGTGCCATCAAGGAAATCAAGGCTCCTTTCATGTCTGATGTGCAACACGGAATTGCTCTGCACGCAGTGCAGTGGAATCGGGCCTCATCTCCCGGCGAGGGGGAAGTATCATGGTTTATCTCGAGTTGCGGCGGGAACCTGGGGTATATTCTCGAGTTAAGACGGGGATGGCCCCTCCACCCACGTGTTTCTTCAGCGACGGCAGGACTCCTGCCTAGTTGCGAGGGACAACTCGGGATTCTCCTCGAGGCTTGGCAGGGCAATTGGGACGCCTCTCCAGCTGAGGCGGGAGACCAAGGGTCCCTTTCCACGTGCCACAGGAATCCTGGGACTCCTATCAATTTTCACGAGGAGTCAGGCATCGTCTTCATTGGAGGCACTGATCTCCGCGTACCTCTGGAGTGTTCAAAGGATGTGAGGCCTCCGGTCGCCATGAGGTGGGGAACTAGGTCTTTCTCTGTGGTCTCCACAGGGGATTCAGACATCCTTTCGTCTTGGGAGATGCAAGACGAGCCTGCATTCAAGTCACTGCAGGGATATCCGGCCTTATTTCGCGTCAGGGCATCGCAGTGTCCGTTCCACTTGAGGCCGCAAACTCAGGGTCCCACTCACATACCTAGAGCTGAGAGAAGCCTCCTCTAGAGGTCCTTGTGGTAAGGTGGTATTCCTCTGGAGTCGAAGCCAGGGACTAACCTCTCATCTCGAGTTGATTCTTGGTCCACGGAGCTCTTTCGTGTTGCTACAGTGACCTCAGGATCCCTCTAGCCTTGAAACAGTGTTCTTGGGGTTTCTCTGGAGTGCCATCAAGGAAATCAAGGCTCCTTTCATGTGTGATGTGCAACACGGAATTGCTTTGCACGCAGTGCAGGTTAATCGGGCCTCTTCTCGTGGCGAGGGGGAAGTCTCATGGTTTTTCTCAAGATGCGGCGGGAACCTGGGGTATATTCTCGAGTTACGACGGGGATGGCCCTTCCACACACGTGTTTGTTCAGCGACGTCAGGACTCCTGCCTAGTTGCAAGGGACAACTCGGGATTCTCCTCGAGGCTTGGCAGGGCAATTGGGACGCCTCTCCAGCTGAGGCGGGAGACCAAGAGTCCCTTTCCACGTGCCACAAGAATCCTGGGACTCCTATCAAGTTTCACGAGGAGTCAGGCATCGTCTCCTTTGGAGGCACTAATCTCCGCGTACCTCTGGAGTTTTCAAAGGATGTGAGGCCTCCGGTCGCCATGAGGTGGGGAACTAGGTCTTTCTCTGTGGTCTCCACAGGGGATTCAGACATCCTTTCGTCTTGGGAGATGCAAGACGAGCCTGCATTCAAGTCACTGCAGGGATGTCCGGCCTTATATCGCGTCAGGGCATCGCAGTGTCCATTCCACTTGAGGCCGCAAACTCAGGGTCCCTCTCACATACCTAGAGCTGAGAGAAGCCTCCTCTTGAGGTGCTTGTGGTAAGGTGGTATTCCTCTGGAGTCGAAGCCAGGGACTAACCTCTCATGTCGAGTTAATTCTTGGTCCACGGAGCTCTTTCGTGTTGCTACAGTGACCTCAGGATCCCTCTAGCCTTGAAACAGTGTTCTTGGGGTTTCTCTGGAGTGCCATCAAGGAAATCAAGGCTCCTTTCATGTGTGATGTGCAACACGGAATTGCTTTGCACGCAGTGCAGGGGAATCGGGCCTCATCTCGCGGCGAGGGGGAAGTCTCATGGTTTTTCTCGAGTTGCGGCGGGAAGCTGGGGTATATTCTCGAGTTACGACGGGGATGGCCCTTCCACACACGTGTTTGTTCAGCGACGTCAGGACTCCTGCCTAGTTGCGAGGGACAACTCGGGATTCCCTCGAGGCTTGGCAGGGCAATTGGGACGCCTCTCCAGCTGAGGCGGGAGACCAAGGGTCCCTTTCCACGTGCCACAAGAATCCTGGGAGTCCTATCAATTTTCACGAGGAGTCAGGCATCGTCTCCTTTGGAGGCACTGATCTCCGCGTACCTCTGGAGTTTTCAAAGGATGTGAGGCCTCCGGTCGCGATGAGGTGGGGAACTATGTCTTTCTCTGTGGTCTCCACAGGTGATTCAGACATCCTTTCTTCTTGGGAGATGCAAGACGAGCCTGCATTCAAGTCACTGCAGGGATATCCGGCCTTATTTCGAGCCAGGGCATCGCGGTGTCCATTCCACTTGAGGCCGCAAAATCAGGGTCCCTCTCACATACCTAGAGCTGAGAGAAGCCTCCTCTTGAGGTCCTTGTGGTAAGGTGGTATTCCTCTGGAGTCGAAGCCAGGGACTAACCTCTCATCTCGAGTTGATTTTTGGTCCACGGACCTCTTTCGTGTTGCTACAGTGACCTCAGGATCCCTCTAGACTTGAAACAGTGTTCTTGGGGTTTCTCTGGAGTGCCATCAAGGAAATCAAGGCTCCTTTCATGTGTGATGTGCAACACGGAATTGCTCTGCACGCAGTGCAGGGGAATCAGGCCTCATCTCGCGGCGAGGGGGAAGTCTCATGGTTTTTCTCGAGTTGCGGCGGGAACCTGGGGTATATTCTCGAGTTACGACGGGGATGGCCCTTCCACACACGTGTTTGTTCAGCGACGTCAGGACTCCTACCTAGTTGCGAGGGACAACTCGGGATTCTCCTCGAGGCTTGGCAGGGCAATTGGGACGCCTCTCCAGCTGAGGCGGGAGACCAAGGGTCCCTTTCCACGTGCCACAGGAATCCTGGGACTCCTATCAAGTTTCACGAGGAGTCAGGCATCGTCTCCTTTGGAGGCACTGATCTCCGCGTACCTCTGGAGTTTTCAAAGGATGTGAGGCCTCCGGTCGCGATGAGGTGGGGAACTCGGTCTTTCTCTGTGGTCTCCACAGGGGATTCAGACATCCTTTCGTCTTGGGAGATGCAAGACGAGCCTGCATTCAAGTCACTGCAGGGATATCCGGCCTTATTTCGAGTCAGGACATCGCGGTGTCCATTCCACTTGAGGCCGCAAACTCAGGGTCCCTGTCACATACCTAGAGCTGAGAGAAGCCTCCTCTTGAGGTGCTTGTGGTAAGGTGGTATTCCTCTGGAGTCGAAGCCAGGGACTAACCTCTCATCTCGAGTTGATTTTTGGTCCACGGAGCTCTTTCGTGTTGCTACAGTGACCGCAGGATCCCTCTAGCCTTGAAACAGTGTTCTTGGCGTTTCTCTGGAGTGCCATCAAGGAAATCAAGGCTCCTTTCATGTGTGATGTGCAACACGGAATTGCTCTGCACGCAGTGCAGGGGAATCGGGCCTCATCTCGCGGCGAGGGGAAAGTCTCATGGTTTTTCTCGAGTTGCGGTGGGAACCTGGGGTATATTCTCGAGTTACGACGGGGATGGCCCTTCCACACACGTGTTTGTTCAGCGACGTCAGGACTCCTGCCTAGTTGCGAGGGACAACTAGGGATTCTCCTCGAGGCTTGGCAGGGCAATTGGGACGCCTCTCCAGCTGAGGCGGGAGACCAAGGGTCCCTTTCCACGTGCCACAGGAATCCAGGGACTCCTATCAAGTTTGACGAGGACTCAGGCATCGTCTCCTTTGGAGGCACTGATCTCCGCGTACCTCTGGAGTTTTCAAAGGATGTGAGGCCTCCGGTCGCCATGAGGTAGGAAACTAGGTCTTTCTCTGTGGTCTCCACAGGGGATTCAGACATTCTTTCATCTTGGGAAATGCAAGACGAGCCTGCATTCAAGTCACTGCAGGGATATCCGGCCTAATTTCGCGTCAGGGCATCGCAGTGTCCATTCCACTTGAGGCCGCAAACTCAGGGTACCTCTCACATACCTAGAGCTGAGAGAAGCCTCCTCTTGAGGTGCTTGTGGTAAGGTGGTATTCCTCTGGAGTCGAAGCCAGGGACTAACCTCTCATCTCGAGTTGATTCTTGGTCCACGGAGCTCTTTCGTGTTGCTACAGTGACCTCAGGATCCCTCTAGCCTTGAAACAGTGTTCTTGGGTTTTGTCTGGAGTGCCATCAAGGAAGTCAAGGCTCCTTTCATGTGTGATGTGCAACACGGAATTGCTCTGCACGCAGTGCAGGGGAATCGGGCCTCATCTCGCGGCGAGGGGGAAGTCTCATGGTTTTTCTCGAGTTGCGGCGGGAACCTGGGGTATATTCTCGAGTTACGACGGGGATGGATCTTCCACACACGTGTTTGTTCAGCGATGTCAGGACTCCTGCCTAGTTGCGAGGGACAACTCGGGATTCTCCTCGAGGCTTGGCAGGGCAATTGGGACGCCTCTCCAGCTGAGGCGGGAGACCAAGGGTCCCTTTCCACGTGCCACAGGAATCCTGGGACTCCTATCAAGTTTCACGAGGAGTCAGGCATCGTCTCCTTTGGAGGCACTGATCTCCGCGTACCTCTGGAGTTTTCAAAGGATGTGAGGCCTCCGGTCGCGATGAGGTGGGGAACTAGGTCTTTCTCTGTGGTCTCCACAGGCGATTCAGACATCCTTTCTTCTTGTGAGATGCAAGACGAGCCTGCATTCAAGTCACTGCAGGGATATCCGGCCTTATTTCGCGTCAGGGCATCGCAGTGTCCATTCCACTTGAGGCCGCAAACTCAGGGTCCCTCTCACATACCTAGAGCTGAGAGAAGCCTCCTCTTGAGGTGCTTGTGGTAAGGTGGTATTCCTCTGGAGTCGAAGCCAGGGACTAACCTCTCATCTCGAGTTTATTCTTGATCCACGGAGCTCTTTCGTGTTGCTACAGTGACCTCAGGATCCCTCTAGACTTGAAACAGTGTCCTTGGGGTTTCTCTGGAGTGCCATCAAGGAAATCAAGGCTCCTTTCATGTGTGATGTGCAACACGGAATTGCTCTGCACGCAGTGCAGGGGAATCGGGCCTCATCTCGCGGCGAGGGGGAAGTCTCATGGTTTTTCTCGAGTTGCGGCGGGAACCTGGGGTATATTCTCGAGTTACGACGGGGATGGCCCTTCCACACACGTGTTTGTTCAGCGACGTCAGGACTCCTGCCTAGTTGCGAGGGACAACTCGGGATTCTCCTCGAGGCTTGGCAGGGCAATTGGGACGCCTCTCCAGCTGAGGCGGGAGACCAAGGGTCCCTTTCCACGTGCCACAAGAATCCTGGGACTCCTATCAATTTTCACGAGGAGTCAGGCATCGTCTCCTTTGGAGGCACTGATCTCCGCGTACCTCTGGAGTTTTCAAAGGATGTGAGGCCTCCGGTCGCGATGAGGTGGGGAACTAGGTCTTTCTCTGTGGTCTCCACAGGGGATTCAGACATCCTTTCGTCTTGGGAGATGCAAGACGAGCCTACATTCAAGTCACTGCAGGAATATCCGGCCTTATTTCGAGCCAGGGCATCGCGGTGTCCATTCCACTTGAGGCCGCAAAATCAGGGTCCCTCTCACATACCTAGAGCTGAGAGAAGCCTCCTCTTGAGGTCCTTGTGGTAAGGTGGTATTCCTCTGGAGTCGAAGCCAGGGACTAACCTCTCATCTCGAGTTTATTCTTGATCCACGGAGCTCTTTCGTGTTGCTACAGTGACCTCAGGATCCCTCTAGACTTGAAACAGTGTCCTTGGGGTTTCTCTGGAGTGCCATCAAGGAAATCAAGGCTCCTTTCATGTGTGATGTGCAACACGGAATTGCTCTGCACGCAGTGCAGGGGAATCGGGCCTCATCTCGCGGCGAGGGGGAAGTCTCATGGTTTTTCTCAAGTTGCGGCGGGAAGCTGGGGTATATTCTCGAGTTACGACGGGGATGGCCCCTCCACCCACGTGTTTGTTCAGCGACGGCAGGACTCCTGCCTAGTTGCGAGGGACAACTCGCGATTCTCCTCGAGGCTTGGCAGGGCAATTGGGACGCCTCTCCAGCTGAGGCGGGAGACCAAGGGTCCCTTTCCACGTGCCACAGGAATCCTGGGACTCCTATCAAGTTTCCCGAGGAGTCAGGCATCGTCTCCTTTGGAGGCACTGATCTCCGCGTACCTCTGGAGTTTTCAAAGGATGTGAGGCCTCCGGTGGCCATGAGGTGGGGAACTAGGTCTTTCTCTGTGGTCTCCACAGGGGATTCAGACATCCTTTCGTCTTGGGAGATGCAAGACGAGCCTGCATTCAAGTCACTGCAGGGATATCCGGCCTTATTTCGCGTCAGGGCATCGCAGTGTCCATTCCACTTGAGGCCGCAAAATCAGAGTCCCTCAGACATACCTAGAGCTGAGAGAAGCTTCCTCTTGAGGTGCTTGTGGTAAGGTGGTATTCCTCTGGAGTCGAAGCCAGGGACTAACCTCTCATCTCGAGTTTATTCTTGGTCCACGGAGCTCTTTCGTGTTGCTACAGTGACCTCAGGATCCCTCTAGCCTTGAAACAGTGTTCTTGGGGTTTCTCTGGAGTGCCATCAAGGAAATCAAGGCTCCTTTCATGTGTGATGTGCAACACGGAATTGCTTTGCACGCAGTGCAGGGGAATCGGGCCTCTTCTCGTGGCGAGGGGGAAGTCTCATGGTTTTTCTCAAGTTGCGGCGGGAAGCTGGGGTATATTCTCGAGTTAAGACGGGGATGGCCCCTCCACCGACGTGTTTGTTCAGAGACGTCAGGACTCCTGCGTAGTTGCGAGGGACAACTCGGGATTCTCCTCGAGGCTTGGCAGGGCAATTGGGACGCCTCTCCAGCTGAGGCGGGAGACCAAGTGTCCCTTTCCACGTGCCACAGGAATCCTGGGACTCCTATCAAGTTTCACGAGGAGTCAGGCATCGTCTCCTTTGGAGGCACTGATCTCCGCGTACCTCTGGAGTTTTCAAAGGATGTGAGGCCTCCGGTCGCCATGAGGTGGGGAACTAGGTCTTTCTCTGTGGTCTCCACAGGGGATTCAGACATCCTTTCGTCTTGGGAGATGCAAGACGAGCCTGCATTCAAGTCACTGCAGGGATATCCGGCCTTATATCGCGTCAGGGCATCGCAGTGTCCATTCCACTTGAGGCCGCAAACTCAGGGTCCCTCTCACATACTTAGAGCTGAGAGAAGCCTCCTCTTGAGGTGCTTGTGGTAAGGTGGTATTCCTCTGGAGTCGAAGCCAGGGACTAACCTCTCATCTCGAGTTTATTCTTGGTCCACGGAGCTCTTTCGTGTTGCTACAGTGACCTCAGGATCCCTCTAGCCTTGAAACAGTGTTCTTGGGGTTTCTCTGGAGTGCCATCAAGGAAATCAAGGCTCCTTTCATGTGTGATGTGCAACACGGAATTGCTCTGCACGCAGTGCAGGGGAATCGGGCCTCATCTCGCGGCGAGGGGGAAGTCTCATGGTTTTTCTCGAGTTGCGGCGGGAACCTGGGGTATATTCTCGAGTTACGACGGGGATGGCCCTTCCACCCACGTGTTTGTTCAGCGACGTCAGGACTCCTGCCTAGTTGCGAGGGACAACTCGGGATTCTCCTCGAGGCTTGGCAGGGCAATTGGGACGCCTCTCCAGCTGAGGCGGGAGACCAAGGGTCCCTTTCCACGTGCCACAAGAATCCTGGGACTCCTATCAATTTTCACGAGGAGTCAGGCATCGTCTCCTTTGGAGGCACTGATCTCCGCGTACCTCTGGAGTTTTCAAAGGATGTGAGGCCTCCGGTCGCGATGAGGTGGGGAACTAGGTCTTTCTCTGTGGTCTCCACAGGGGATTCAGACATCCTTTCGTCTTGGGAGATGCAAGACGAGCCTACATTCAAGTCACTGCAGGAATATCCGGCCTTATTTCGAGCCAGGGCATCGCGGTGTCCATTCCACTTGAGGCCGCAAAATCAGGGTCCCTCTCACATACCTAGAGCTGAGAGAAGCCTCCTCTTGAGGTCCTTGTGGTAAGGTGGTATTCCTCTGGAGTCGAAGCCAGGGACTAACCTCTCATCTCGAGTTGATTTTTGGTCCACGGAGCTCTTTCGTGTTGCTACAGTGACCTCAGGATCCCTCTAGACTTGAAACAGTGTTCTTGGGGTTTCTCTGGAGTGCCATCAAGGAAATCAAGGCTCCTTTCATGTGTGATGTGCAACACGGAATTGCTCTGCACGCAGTGCAGGGGAATCAGGCCTCATCTCGCGGCGAGGGGGAAGTCTCATGGTTTTTCTCGAGTTGCGGCGGGAACCTGGGGTATATTCTCGAGTTAAGACAGGGATGGCCCCTCCACCCACGTGTTTGTTCAGCGACGTCAGGACTCCTGCCTAGTTGCGAGGGACAACTCGGGATTCTCCTTGAGGCTTGGCAGGGCAATTGGGACGCCTCTCCAGCTGAGGCGGGAGACCAAGGGTCCCTTTCCACGTGCCACAGGAATCCTGGGACTCCTATCAAGTTTCACGAGGAGTCAGTCATCTTCTCCTTTGGAGGCACTGATCTCCGCGTACCTCTGGAGTTTTCAAAGGATGTGAGGCCTCCGGTGGCCATGAGGTGGGGAACTAGGTTTTTCTCTGTGGTCTCCACAGGGGATTCAGACATCCTTTCGTCTTGGGAGATGCAAGACGAGCCTGCATTCAAGTCACTGCAGGGATATCCGGCCTTATTTCGCGTCAGGGCATCGCAGTGTCCATTCCACTTGAGGCCGCAAAATCAGAGTCCCTCAGACATACCTAGAGCTGAGAGAAGCCTCCTCTTGAGGTGCTTGTGGTAAGGTGGTATTCCTCTGGAGTCGAAGCCAGGGACTAACCTCTCATCTCGAGTTGATTTTTTGTCCACGGAGCTCTTTCGTGTTGCTACAGTGACCTCAGGATCCCTCTAGCCTTGAAACAGTGTTCTTGGGGTTTCTCTGGAGTGCCATCAAGGAAATCAAGGCTCCTTTCATGTCTGATGTGCAACACGGAATTGCTCTGCACGCAGTGCAGTGGAATCGGGCCTCATCTCCCGGCGAGGGGGAAGTATCATGGTTTATCTCGAGTTGCGGCGGGAACCTGGGGTATATTCTCGAGTTAAGACGGGGATGGCCCCTCCACCCACGTGTTTCTTCAGCGACGGCAGGACTCCTGCCTAGTTGCGAGGGACAACTCGGGATTCTCCTCGAGGCTTGGCAGGGCAATTGGGACGCCTCTCCAGCTGAGGCGGGAGACCAAGGGTCCCTTTCCACGTGCCACAGGAATCCTGGGACTCCTATCAATTTTCACGAGGAGTCAGGCATCGTCTTCATTGGAGGCACTGATCTCCGCGTACCTCTGGAGTGTTCAAAGGATGTGAGGCCTCCGGTCGCCATGAGGTGGGGAACTAGGTCTTTCTCTGTGGTCTCCACAGGGGATTCAGACATCCTTTCGTCTTGGGAGATGCAAGACGAGCCTGCATTCAAGTCACTGCAGGGATATCCGGCCTTATTTCGCGTCAGGGCATCGCAGTGTCCGTTCCACTTGAGGCCGCAAACTCAGGGTCCCACTCACATACCTAGAGCTGAGAGAAGCCTCCTCTAGAGGTCCTTGTGGTAAGGTGGTATTCCTCTGGAGTCGAAGCCAGGGACTAACCTCTCATCTCGAGTTGATTCTTGGTCCACGGAGCTCTTTCGTGTTGCTACAGTGACCTCAGGATCCCTCTAGCCTTGAAACAGTGTTCTTGGGGTTTCTCTGGAGTGCCATCAAGGAAATCAAGGCTCCTTTCATGTGTGATGTGCAACACGGAATTGCTTTGCACGCAGTGCAGGTTAATCGGGCCTCTTCTCGTGGCGAGGGGGAAGTCTCATGGTTTTTCTCAAGATGCGGCGGGAACCTGGGGTATATTCTCGAGTTATGACGGGGATGGCCCTTCCACACACGTGTTTGTTCAGCGACGTCAGGACTCCTGCCTAGTTGCAAGGGACAACTCGGGATTCTCCTCGAGGCTTGGCAGGGCAATTGGGACGCCTCTCCAGCTGAGGCGGGAGACCAAGAGTCCCTTTCCACGTGCCACAAGAATCCTGGGACTCCTATCAAGTTTCACGAGGAGTCAGGCATCGTCTCCTTTGGAGGCACTAATCTCCGCGTACCTCTGGAGTTTTCAAAGGATGTGAGGCCTCCGGTCGCCATGAGGTGGGGAACTAGGTCTTTCTCTGTGGTCTCCACAGGGGATTCAGACATCCTTTCGTCTTGGGAGATGCAAGACGAGCCTGCATTCAAGTCACTGCAGGGATGTCCGGCCTTATATCGCGTCAGGGCATCGCAGTGTCCATTCCACTTGAGGCCGCAAACTCAGGGTCCCTCTCACATACCTAGAGCTGAGAGAAGCCTCCTCTTGAGGTGCTTGTGGTAAGGTGGTATTCCTCTGGAGTCGAAGCCAGGGACTAACCTCTCATGTCGAGTTAATTCTTGGTCCACGGAGCTCTTTCGTGTTGCTACAGTGACCTCAGGATCCCTCTAGCCTTGAAACAGTGTTCTTGGGGTTTCTCTGGAGTGCCATCAAGGAAATCAAGGCTCCTTTCATGTGTGATGTGCAACACGGAATTGCTTTGCACGCAGTGCAGGGGAATCGGGCCTCATCTCGCGGCGAGGGGGAAGTCTCATGGTTTTTCTCGAGTTGCGGCGGGAACCTGGGGTATATTCTCGAGTTACGACGGGGATGGCCCTTCCACACACGTGTTTGTTCAGCGACGTCAGGACTCCTGCCTAGTTGCGAGGGACAACTCGGGATTCCCTCGAGGCTTGGCAGGGCAATTGGGACGCCTCTCCAGCTGAGGCGGGAGACCAAGGGTCCCTTTCCACGTGCCACAAGAATCCTGGGAGTCCTATCAATTTTCACGAGGAGTCAGGCATCGTCTCCTTTGGAGGCACTGATCTCCGCGTACCTCTGGAGTTTTCAAAGGATGTGAGGCCTCCGGTCGCGATGAGGTGGGGAACTATGTCTTTCTCTGTGGTCTCCACAGGTGATTCAGACATCCTTTCTTCTTGGGAGATGCAAGACGAGCCTGCATTCAAGTCACTGCAGGGATATCCGGCCTTATTTCGAGCCAGGGCATCGCGGTGGCCATTCCACTTGAGGCCGCAAGATCAGGGTCCCTCTCACATACCTAGAGCTGAGAGAAGCCTCCTCTTGAGGTCCTTGTGGTAAGGTGGTATTCCTCTGGAGTCGAAGCCAGGGACTAACCTCTCATCTCGAGTTGATTTTTGGTCCACGGACCTCTTTCGTGTTGCTACAGTGACCTCAGGATCCCTCTAGACTTGAAACAGTGTTCTTGGGGTTTCTCTGGAGTGCCATCAAGGAAATCAAGGCTCCTTTCATGTGTGATGTGCAACACGGAATTGCTCTGCACGCAGTGCAGGGGAATCAGGCCTCATCTCGCGGCGAGGGGGAAGTCTCATGGTTTTTCTCGAGTTGCGGCGGGAACCTGGGGTATATTCTCGAGTTACGACGGGGATGGCCCTTCCACACACGTGTTTGTTCAGCGACGTCAGGACTCCTACCTAGTTGCGAGGGACAACTCGGGATTCTCCTCGAGGCTTGGCAGGGCAATTGGGACGCCTCTCCAGCTGAGGCGGGAGACCAAGGGTCCCTTTCCACGTGCCACAGGAATCCTGGGACTCCTATCAAGTTTCACGAGGAGTCAGGCATCGTCTCCTTTGGAGGCACTGATCTCCGCATACCTCTGGAGTTTTCAAAGGATGTGAGGCCTCCGGTCGCGATGAGGTGGGGAACTCGGTCTTTCTCTGTGGTCTCCACAGGGGATTCAGACATCCTTTCGTCTTGGGAGATGCAAGACGAGCCTGCATTCAAGTCACTGCAGGGATATCCGGCCTTATTTCGAGTCAGGACATCGCGGTGTCCATTCCACTTGAGGCCGCAAACTCAGGGTCCCTGTCACATACCTAGAGCTGAGAGAAGCCTCCTCTTGAGGTGCTTGTGGTAAGGTGGTATTCCTCTGGAGTCGAAGCCAGGGACTAACCTCTCATCTCGAGTTGATTTTTGGTCCACGGAGCTCTTTCGTGTTGCTACAGTGACCGCAGGATCCCTCTAGCCTTGAAACAGTGTTCTTGGCGTTTCTCTGGAGTGCCATCAAGGAAATCAAGGCTCCTTTCATGTGTGATGTGCAACACGGAATTGCTCTGCACGCAGTGCAGGGGAATCGGGCCTCATCTCGCGGCGAGGGGAAAGTCTCATGGTTTTTCTCGAGTTGCGGTGGGAACCTGGGGTATATTCTCGAGTTACGACGGGGATGGCCCTTCCACACACGTGTTTGTTCAGCGACGTCAGGACTCCTGCCTAGTTGCGAGGGACAACTAGGGATTCTCCTCGAGGCTTGGCAGGGCAATTGGGACGCCTCTCCAGCTGAGGCGGGAGACCAAGGGTCCCTTTCCACGTGCCACAGGAATCCAGGGACTCCTATCAAGTTTGACGAGGACTCAGGCATCGTCTCCTTTGGAGGCACTGATCTCCGCGTACCTCTGGAGTTTTCAAAGGATGTGAGGCCTCCGGTCGCCATGAGGTAGGAAACTAGGTCTTTCTCTGTGGTCTCCACAGGGGATTCAGACATTCTTTCATCTTGGGAAATGCAAGACGAGCCTGCATTCAAGTCACTGCAGGGATATCCGGCCTAATTTCGCGTCAGGGCATCGCAGTGTCCATTCCACTTGAGGCCGCAAACTCAGGGTACCTCTCACATACCTAGAGCTGAGAGAAGCCTCCTCTTGAGGTGCTTGTGGTAAGGTGGTATTCCTCTGGAGTCGAAGCCAGGGACTAACCTCTCATCTCGAGTTGATTCTTGGTCCACGGAGCTCTTTCGTGTTGCTACAGTGACCTCAGGATCCCTCTAGCCTTGAAACAGTGTTCTTGGGTTTTGTCTGGAGTGCCATCAAGGAAGTCAAGGCTCCTTTCATGTGTGATGTGCAACACGGAATTGCTCTGCACGCAGTGCAGGGGAATCGGGCCTCATCTCGCGGCGAGGGGGAAGTCTCATGGTTTTTCTCGAGTTGCGGCGGGAACCTGGGGTATATTCTCGAGTTACGACGGGGATGGATCTTCCACACACGTGTTTGTTCAGCGATGTCAGGACTCCTGCCTAGTTGCGAGGGACAACTCGGGATTCTCCTCGAGGCTTGGCAGGGCAATTGGGACGCCTCTCCAGCTGAGGCGGGAGACCAAGGGTCCCTTTCCACGTGCCACAGGAATCCTGGGACTCCTATCAAGTTTCACGAGGAGTCAGGCATCGTCTCCTTTGGAGGCACTGATCTCCGCGTACCTCTGGAGTTTTCAAAGGATGTGAGGCCTCCGGTCGCGATGAGGTGGGGAACTAGGTCTTTCTCTGTGGTCTCCACAGGCGATTCAGACATCCTTTCTTCTTGTGAGATGCAAGACGAGCCTGCATTCAAGTCACTGCAGGGATATCCGGCCTTATTTCGCGTCAGGGCATCGCAGTGTCCATTCCACTTGAGGCCGCAAACTCAGGGTCCCTCTCACATACCTAGAGCTGAGAGAAGCCTCCTCTTGAGGTGCTTGTGGTAAGGTGGTATTCCTCTGGAGTCGAAGCCAGGGACTAACCTCTCATCTCGAGTTTATTCTTGATCCACGGAGCTCTTTCGTGTTGCTACAGTGACCTCAGGATCCCTCTAGACTTGAAACAGTGTCCTTGGGGTTTCTCTGGAGTGCCATCAAGGAAATCAAGGCTCCTTTCATGTGTGATGTGCAACACGGAATTGCTCTGCACGCAGTGCAGGGGAATCGGGCCTCATCTCGCGGCGAGGGGGAAGTCTCATGGTTTTTCTCGAGTTGCGGCGGGAACCTGGGGTATATTCTCGAGTTACGACGGGGATGGCCCTTCCACACACGTGTTTGTTCAGCGACGTCAGGACTCCTGCCTAGTTGCGAGGGACAACTCGGGATTCTCCTCGAGGCTTGGCAGGGCAATTGGGACGCCTCTCCAGCTGAGGCGGGAGACCAAGGGTCCCTTTCCACGTGCCACAAGAATCCTGGGACTCCTATCAATTTTCACGAGGAGTCAGGCATCGTCTCCTTTGGAGGCACTGATCTCCGCGTACCTCTGGAGTTTTCAAAGGATGTGAGGCCTCCGGTCGCGATGAGGTGGGGAACTAGGTCTTTCTCTGTGGTCTCCACAGGGGATTCAGACATCCTTTCGTCTTGGGAGATGCAAGACGAGCCTACATTCAAGTCACTGCAGGAATATCCGGCCTTATTTCGAGCCAGGGCATCGCGGTGTCCATTCCACTTGAGGCCGCAAAATCAGGGTCCCTCTCACATACCTAGAGCTGAGAGAAGCCTCCTCTTGAGGTCCTTGTGGTAAGGTGGTATTCCTCTGGAGTCGAAGCCAGGGACTAACCTCTCATCTCGAGTTTATTCTTGATCCACGGAGCTCTTTCGTGTTGCTACAGTGACCTCAGGATCCCTCTAGACTTGAAACAGTGTCCTTGGGGTTTCTCTGGAGTGCCATCAAGGAAATCAAGGCTCCTTTCATGTGTGATGTGCAACACGGAATTGCTCTGCACGCAGTGCAGGGGAATCGGGCCTCATCTCGCGGCGAGGGGGAAGTCTCATGGTTTTTCTCAAGTTGCGGCGGGAAGCTGGGGTATATTCTCGAGTTACGACGGGGATGGCCCCTCCACCCACGTGTTTGTTCAGCGACGGCAGGACTCCTGCCTAGTTGCGAGGGACAACTCGCGATTCTCCTCGAGGCTTGGCAGGGCAATTGGGACGCCTCTCCAGCTGAGGCGGGAGACCAAGGGTCCCTTTCCACGTGCCACAGGAATCCTGGGACTCCTATCAAGTTTCCCGAGGAGTCAGGCATCGTCTCCTTTGGAGGCACTGATCTCCGCGTACCTCTGGAGTTTTCAAAGGATGTGAGGCCTCCGGTGGCCATGAGGTGGGGAACTAGGTCTTTCTCTGTGGTCTCCACAGGGGATTCAGACATCCTTTCGTCTTGGGAGATGCAAGACGAGCCTGCATTCAAGTCACTGCAGGGATATCCGGCCTTATTTCGCGTCAGGGCATCGCAGTGTCCATTCCACTTGAGGCCGCAAAATCAGAGTCCCTCAGACATACCTAGAGCTGAGAGAAGCTTCCTCTTGAGGTGCTTGTGGTAAGGTGGTATTCCTCTGGAGTCGAAGCCAGGGACTAACCTCTCATCTCGAGTTTATTCTTGGTCCACGGAGCTCTTTCGTGTTGCTACAGTGACCTCAGGATCCCTCTAGCCTTGAAACAGTGTTCTTGGGGTTTCTCTGGAGTGCCATCAAGGAAATCAAGGCTCCTTTCATGTGTGATGTGCAACACGGAATTGCTTTGCACGCAGTGCAGGGGAATCGGGCCTCTTCTCGTGGCGAGGGGGAAGTCTCATGGTTTTTCTCAAGTTGCGGCGGGAAGCTGGGGTATATTCTCGAGTTAAGACGGGGATGGCCCCTCCACCGACGTGTTTGTTCAGAGACGTCAGGACTCCTGCGTAGTTGCGAGGGACAACTCGGGATTCTCCTCGAGGCTTGGCAGGGCAATTGGGACGCCTCTCCAGCTGAGGCGGGAGACCAAGGGTCCCTTTCCACGTGCCACAGGAATCCTGGGACTCCTATCAAGTTTCACGAGGAGTCAGGCATCGTCTCCTTTGGAGGCACTGATCTCCGCGTACCTCTGGAGTTTTCAAAGGATGTGAGGCCTCCGGTCGCCATGAGGTGGGGAACTAGGTCTTTCTCTGTGGTCTCCACAGGGGATTCAGACATCCTTTCGTCTTGGGAGATGCAAGACGAGCCTGCATTCAAGTCACTGCAGGGATATCCGGCCTTATATCGCGTCAGGGCATCGCAGTGTCCATTCCACTTGAGGCCGCAAACTCAGGGTCCCTCTCACATACTTAGAGCTGAGAGAAGCCTCCTCTTGAGGTGCTTGTGGTAAGGTGGTATTCCTCTGGAGTCGAAGCCAGGGACTAACCTCTCATCTCGAGTTTATTCTTGGTCCACGGAGCTCTTTCGTGTTGCTACAGTGACCTCAGGATCCCTCTAGCCTTGAAACAGTGTTCTTGGGGTTTCTCTGGAGTGCCATCAAGGAAATCAAGGCTCCTTTCATGTGTGATGTGCAACACGGAATTGCTCTGCACGCAGTGCAGGGGAATCGGGCCTCATCTCGCGGCGAGGGGGAAGTCTCATGGTTTTTCTCGAGTTGCGGCGGGAACCTGGGGTATATTCTCGAGTTACGACGGGGATGGCCCTTCCACCCACGTGTTTGTTCAGCGACGTCAGGACTCCTGCCTAGTTGCGAGGGACAACTCGGGATTCTCCTCGAGGCTTGGCAGGGCAATTGGGACGCCTCTCCAGCTGAGGCGGGAGACCAAGGGTCCCTTTCCACGTGCCACAGGAATCCTGGGACTCCTATCAATTTTCACGAGGAGTCAGGCATCGTCTCCTTTGGAGGCACTGATCTCCGCGTACCTCTGGAGTTTTCAAAGGATGTGAGGCCTCCGGTCGCGATGAGGTGGGGAACTAGGTCTTTCTCTGTGGTCTCCACAGGGGATTCAGACATCCTTTCGTCTTGGGAGATGCAAGACGAGCCTACATTCAAGTCACTGCAGGAATATCCGGCCTTATTTCGAGCCAGGGCATCGCGGTGTCCATTCCACTTGAGGCCGCAAAATCAGGGTCCCTCTCACATACCTAGAGCTGAGAGAAGCCTCCTCTTGAGGTCCTTGTGGTAAGGTGGTATTCCTCTGGAGTCGAAGCCAGGGACTAACCTCTCATCTCGAGTTGATTTTTGGTCCACGGAGCTCTTTCGTGTTGCTACAGTGACCTCAGGATCCCTCTAGACTTGAAACAGTGTTCTTGGGGTTTCTCTGGAGTGCCATCAAGGAAATCAAGGCTCCTTTCATGTGTGATGTGCAACACGGAATTGCTCTGCACGCAGTGCAGGGGAATCAGGCCTCATCTCGCGGCGAGGGGGAAGTCTCATGGTTTTCCTCAAGTTGCGGTGGGAAGCTGGGGTATATTCTCGAGTTAAGACAGGGATGGCCCCTCCACCCACGTGTTTGTTCAGCGACGTCAGGACTCCTGCCTAGTTGCGAGGGACAACTCGCGATTCTCCTCGAGGCTTGGCAGGGCAATTGGGACGCCTCTCCAGCTGAGGCGGGAGACCAAGGGTCCCTTTCCACGTGCCACAGGAATCCTGGGACTCCTATCAAGTTTCACGAGGAGTCAGTCATCGTCTCCTTTGGAGGCACTGATCTCCGCGTACCTCTGGAGTTTTCAAAGGATGTGAGGCCTCCGGTGGCCATGAGGTGGGGAACTAGGTCTTTCTCTGTGGTCTCCACAGGGGATTCAGACATCCTTTCGTCTTGGGAGATGCAAGACGAGCCTGCATTCAAGTCACTGCAGGGATATCCGGCCTTATTTCGCGTCAGGGCATCGCAGTGTCCATTCCACTTGAGGCCGCAAAATCAGAGTCCCTCAGACATACCTAGAGCTGAGAGAAGCCTCCTCTTGAGGTGCTTGTGGTAAGGTGGTATTCCTCTGGAGTCGAAGCCAGGGACTAACCTCTCATCTCGAGTTGATTTTTTGTCCACGGAGCTCTTTCGTGTTGCTACAGTGACCTCAGGATCCCTCTAGCCTTGAAACAGTGTTCTTGGGGTTTCTCTGGAGTGCCATCAAGGAAATCAAGGCTCCTTTCATGTCTGATGTGCAAAACGGAATTGCTCTGCACGCAGTGCAGGGGAATCGGGCCTCATCTCGCGGCGAGGGGGAAGTCTTATGGTTTATCTCGAGTTGCGGCGGGAACCTGGGGTATATTCTCGAGTTAAGACGGGGATGGCCCCTCCACCCACGTGTTTGTTCAGCGACGTCAGGACTCCTGCCTAGTTGCGAGGGACAACTCGGGATTCTCCTCGAGGCTTGGCAGGGCAATTGGGACGCCTCTCCAGCTGAGGCGGGAGACCAAGGGTCCCTTTCCACGTGCCACAGGAATCCTGGGACTCCTATCAAGTTTCACGAGGAGTCAGGCATCGTCTTCATTGGAGGCACTGATCTCCGCGTACCTCTGGAGTGTTCAAAGGATGTGAGGCCTCCGGTCGCCATGAGGTGGGGAACTAGGTCTTTCTCTGTGGTCTCCACAGGGGATTCAGACATCCTTTCATCTTGGGAGATGCAAGACGAGCCTGCATTCAAGTCACTGCAGGGATATCCGGCCTTATTTCGAGTCAGGGCATCGCAGTGTCCATTCCACTTGAGGCCGCAAAATCAGGGTCCCTCAGACATACCTAGAGTTGAGAGAAGCCTCCTCCTGAGGTGCTTGTGGTAAGGTGGTATTCCTCTGGAGTCGAAGCCAGGGACTAACCTCTCATCTCGAGTTGATTTTTGGTCCACGGAGCTCTTTCGTGTTGCTACAGTGACCTCAGGATCCCTCTAGACTTGAAACAGTGTCCTTGGGGTTTCTCTGGAGTGCCATCAAGGAAATCAAGGCTCCTTTCATGTGTGATGTGCAACACGGAATTGTTTGCACGCAGTGCAGGGGAATCGGGCCTCTTCTCGTGGCGATGGGGAAGTCTCATGGTTTTTCTCAAGTTGCGGCGGGAAGCTGGGGTATATTCTCGAGTTAAGACGGGGATGGCCCCTCCACCGACGTGTTTGTTCAGCGACGTCAGGACTCCTGCCTAGTTGCGAGGGACAACTCGGGATTCTCCTCGAGGCTTGGCAGGGCAATTGGGACGCCTCTCCAGCTGAGGCGGGAGACCAAGGGTCCCTTTCCACGTGCCACAGGAATCCTGGGACTCCTATCAAGTTTCACGAGGAGTCAGGCATCGTCTCCTTTGGAGGCACTGATCTCCGCGTACCTCTGGAGTTTTCAAAGGATGTGAGGCCTCCGGTCGCCATGAGGTGGGGAACTAGGTCTTTCTCTGTGGTCTCCACAGGGGATTCAGACATCCTTTCGTTTTGGGAGATGCAAGACGAGCCTGCATTCAAGTCGCTGCAGGGATATCCGGCCTTATTTCGCGTCAGGTCATCGCAGTGTCCATTCCACTTGAGGCCGCAAACTCAGGGTCCCACTCACATACCTAGAGCTGAGAGAAGCCTCCTCTTGAGGTGCTTGTGGTAAGGTGGTATTCCTCTGGAGTCGAAGCCAGGGACTAACCTCTCATCTCGAGTTGATTCTTGGTCCACGGAGCTCTTTCGTGTTGCTACAGTGACCTCAGGATCCCTCTAGCCTTGAAACAGTGTTCTTGGGGTTTCTCTGGAGTGCCATTAAGGAAATCAAGTCTCCTTTCATGTGTGATGTGCAACACGGAATTGCTTTGCACGCAGTGCAGGGGAATCGGGCCTCTTCTCGTGGCGAGGGGGAAGTCTCATTGTTTTTCTCAAGTTGCGGCGGGAAGCTGGGGTATATTCTCGAGTTAAAACGGGGATGGCCCCTCCACCGATGTGTTTGTTCAGCGACGTCAGGACTCCTGCGTAGTTGCGAGGGACAACTCGGGATTCTCCTCGAGGCTTGGCAGGGCAATTGGGACGCCTCTCCAGCTGAGGCGGGAGACCAAGGGTCCCTTTCCACGTGCCACAGGAATCCTGGGTCTCCTATCAAGTTTCACGAGGAGTCAGGCATCGTCTCCTTTGGAGGCACTGATCTCCGCGTACCTCTGGAGTTTTCAAAGGATGTGAGGCCTCCGGTCGCCATGAGGTGGGGAACTAGGTCTTTCTCTGTGGTCTCCACAGGGGATTCAGACATCCTTTCGTCTTGGGAGATGCAAGACGAGCCTGCATTCAAGTCACTGCAGGGATATCCGGCCTTATATCGCGTCAGGGCATCGCAGTGTCCATTCCACTTGAGGCCGCAAACTCAGGGTCCCTGTCACATACCTAGAGCTGAGAGAAGCCTCCTCTTGAGGTGCTTGTGGTAAGGTGGTATTCCTCTGGAGTCGAAGCCAGGGACTAACCTCTCATCTCGAGTTGATTCTTGGTCCACGGAACTCTTTCGTGTTGCTACAGTGACCTCAGGATCCCTCTAGCCTTGAAACAGTGTTCTTGGGGTTTCTCTGGAGTGCCATCAAGGAAATCAAGGCTCCTTTCATGTGTGATGTGCAACACGGAATTGCTCTGCACGCAGTGCAGGGGAATCGGGCCTCATCTCGCGGCGAGGGGGAAGTCTCATGGTTTATCTCGAGTTGCGGCGGGAACCTGGGGTATATTCTCGAGTTACGACGGGGATGGCCCTTCCACACACGTGTTTGTTCAGCGACGGCAGGACTCCTGCCTAGTTGCGAGGGACAACTCGGGATTCTCCTCGAGGCTTGGCAGGGCAATTGGGACGCCTCTCCAGCTGAGGCAGGAGACCAAGGGTCCATTTCCACGTGCCACAGGAATCCTGGGACTCCTATCAAGTTTCACGAGGAGTCAGGCATCGTCTCCTTTGGAGGCACTGATCTCCGCGTACCTCTGGAGTTTTCAAAGGATGTGAGGCCTCCGGTCGCGAAGAGGTGGGGAACTAGGTCTTTCTCTGTGGTCTCCACAGGGGATTCAGACATCCTTTCTTCTTGGGAGATGCAAGACGAGCCTGCATTCAAGTCACTGCAGGGATATCCGGCCTTATTTCGAGCCAGGGCATCGCGGTGTCCATTCCACTTGAGGCCGCAAAATCAGGGTCCCTCTCACATACCTAGAGCTGAGAGAAGCCTCCTCTTGAGGTCCTTGTGGTAAGGTGGTATTCCTCTGGAGTCGAAGCCAGGGACTAACCTCTCATCTCGAGTTGATTTTTGGTCCACGGAGCTCTTTCGTGTTGCTACAGTGACCTCAGGATCCCTCTAGACTTGAAACAGTGTTCTTGGGGTTTCTCTGGAGTGCCATCAAGGAAATCAAGGCTCCTTTCATGTCTGATGTGCAACATGGAATTGCTCTGCACGCAGTGCAGTGGAATCGGGCCTCATCTCGCTTCGAGGGGGAAGTCTCATGGTTTATCTCGAGTTGCGGCGGGAACCTGGGGTATATTCTCGAGTTAAGACGGGGATGGCCCCTCCACCCACGTGTTTGTTCAGCGACGGCAGGACTCCTGCCTAGTTGCGAGGGACAACTCGGGATTCTCCTCGAGCCTTGGCAGGGCAATTGGGACGCCTCTCCAGCTGAGGCGGGAGACCAAGGGTCCCTTTCCACGTGCCACAGGAATCCTGGGACTCCAATCAAGTTTCACGAGGAGTCAGGCATCGTCTTCATTGGAGGCACTGATCTCCGCGTACCTCTGGAGTTTTCAAAGGATGTGAGGCCTCCGGTCGCCATGAGGTGGGGAACTAGGTCTTTCTCTGTGGTCTCCACAGGGGATTCAGACATCCTTTCATCTTGGGAGATGCAAGACGAGCCTGCATTCAAGTCACTGCAGGGATATCCGGCCTTATTTCGAGTCAGGGCATCGCAGTGTCCATTCCACTTGAGGCCGCAAAATCAGGGTCCCTCAGACATACCTAGAGTTGAGAGAAGCCTCCTCCTGAGGTGCTTGTGATAAGGTGGTATTCCTCTGGAGTCGAAGCCAGGGACTAACCTCTCATCTCGAGTTGATTTTTGGTCCACGGAGCTCTTTCTTGTTGCTACAGTGACCTCAGGATCCCTCTAGACTTGAAACAGTGTCCTTGGGGTTTCTCTGGAGTGCCATCAAGGAAATCAAGGCTCCTTTCATGTGTGATGTGCAACACGGAATTGCTTTGCACGCAGTGCAGGGGAATCGGGCCTCTTCTCGTGGCGATGGGGAAGTCTCATGGTTTTTCTCAAGTTGCGGCGGGAAGCTGGGGTATATTCTCGAGTTAAGACGGGGATGGCCCCTCCACCGACGTGTTTGTTCAGCGACGTCAGGACTCCTGCCTAGTTGCGAGGGACAACTCGGGATTCTCCTCGAGGCTTGGCAGGGCAATTGGGACGCCTCTCCAGCTGAGGCGGGAGACCAAGGGTCCCTTTCCACGTGCCACAGGAATGCTGGGACTCCTATCAAGTTTCACGAGGAGTCAGGCATCGTCTCCTTTGGAGGCACTGATCTCCGCGTACCTCTGGAGTTTTCAAAGGATGTGAGGCCTCCGGTCGCCATGAGGTGGGGAACTAGGTCTTTCTCTGTGGTCTCCACAGGGGATTCAGACATCCTTTCGTCTTGGGAGATGCAAGACGAGCCTGCATTCAAGTCGCTGCAGGGATATCCGGCCTTATTTCGCGTCAGGTCATCGCAGTGTCCATTCCACTTGAGGCCGCACACTCAGGGTCCCACTCACATACCTAGAGCTGAGAGAAGCCTCCTCTTGAGGTGCTTGTGGTAAGGTGGTATTCCTCTGGAGTCGAAGCCAGGGACTAACCTCTCATCTCGAGTTGATTCTTGGTCCACGGAGCTCTTTCGTGTTGCTACAGTGACCTCAGGATCCCTCTAGCCTTGAAACAGTGTTCTTGGGGTTTCTCTGGAGTGCCATTAAGGAAATCAAGTCTCCTTTCATGTGTGATGTGCAACACGGAATTGCTTTGCACGCAGTGCAGGGGAATCGGGCCTCTTCTCGTGGCGAGGGGGAAGTCTCATGGTTTTTCTCAAGTTGCGGCGGGAAGCTGGGGTATATTCTCGAGTTAAAACGGGGATGGCCCCTCCACCGATGTGTTTGTTCAGCGACGTCAGGACTCCTGCGTAGTTGCGAGGGACAACTCGGGATTCTCCTCGAGGCTTGGCAGGGCAATTGGGACGCCTCTCCAGCTGAGGCGGGAGACCAAGGGTCCCTTTCCACGTGCCACAGGAATCCTGGGACTCCTATCAAGTTTCACGAGGAGTCAGGCATCGTCTCCTTTGGAGGCACTGATCTCCGCGTACCTCTGGAGTTTTCAAAGGATGTGAGGCCTCCGGTCGCCATGAGGTGGGGAACTAGGTCTTTCTCTGTGGTCTCCACAGGGGATTCAGACATCCTTTCGTCTTGGGAGATGCAAGACGAGCCTGCATTCAAGTCACTGCAGGGATATCCGGCCTTATATCGCGTCAGGGCATCGCAGTGTCCATTCCACTTGAGGCCGCAAACTCAGGGTCCCTCTCACATACCTAGAGCTGAGAGAAGCCTCCTCTTGAGGTGCTTGTGGTAAGGTGGTATTCCTCTGGAGTCGAAGCCAGGGACTAACCTCTCATCTCGAGTTTATTCTTGGTCCACGGAGCTCTTTCGTGTTGCTACAGTGACCTCAGGATCCCTCTAGCCTTGAAACAGTGTTCTTGGGGTTTCTCTGGAGTGCCATCAAGGAAATCAAGGCTCCTTTCATTCTGATGTGCAACACGGAATTTCTCTGCACGCAGTGCAGTGGAATCGGGCCTCATCTCGCGGCGAGGGGGAAGTCTCATGGTTTATCTCGAGTTGCGGCGGGAACCTGGGGTATATTCTCGAGTTAAGACGGGGATGGCCCCTCCACCCACGTGTTTGTTCAGCGACGGCAGGACTCCTGCCTAGTTGCGAGGGACAACTCGGGATTCTCCTCGAGCCTTGGCAGGGCAATTGGGACGCCTCTCCAGCTGAGGCGGGAGACCAAGGGTCCCTTTCCACGTGCCACAGGAATCCTGGGACTCCTATCAAGTTTCACGAGGAGTCAGGCATCGTCTTCATTGGAGGCACTGATCTCCGCGTACCTCTGGAGTGTTCAAAGGATGTGAGGCCTCCGGTCGCCATGAGGTGGGGAACTAGGTCTTTCTCTGTGGTCTCCACAGGGGATTCAGACATCCTTTCATCTTGGGAGATGCAAGACGAGCCTGCATTCAAGTCACTGCAGGGATATCCGGCCTTATTTCGAGTCAGGGCATCGCAGTGTCCATTCCAGTTGAGGCCACAAAATCAGGGTCCCTCAGACATACCTAGAGTTGAGAGAAGCCTCCTCCTGAGGTGCTTGTGGTAAGGTGGTATTCTTCTGGAGTCGAAGCCAGGGACGAACCTCTCATCTCGAGTTGATTTTTGGTCCACGGAGCTCTTTCGTGTTGCTACAGTGACCTCAGGATCCCTCTAGACTTGAAACAGTGTTCTTGGGGTTTCTCTGGAGTGCCATCAAGGAAATCAAGGCTCCTTTCATGTGTGATGTGCAACACGGAATTGCGTTGCACGCAGTGCAGGGGAATCGGGCCTCTTCTCGTGGCGAGGGGGAAGTCTCATGGTTTTTCTCAAGTTGCGGCGGGAAGCTGGGGTATATTCTCGAGTTAAGACGGGGATGGCCCCTCCACCCACGTGTTTGTTCAGCGACGGCAGGACTCCTGCCTAGTTGCGAGGGACAACTCGGGATTCTCCTCGAGGCTTGGCAGGGCAATTGGGACGCCTCTCCAGCTGAGGCGGGAGACCAAGGGTCCCTTTCCACGTGCCACAGGAATCCTGGGACTCCTATCAAGTTTCACGAGGAGTCAGGCATCGTCTCCTTTGGAGGCACTGATCTCCGCGTACCTCTGGAGTTTTCAAAGGATGTGAGGCCTCCGGTCGCCATGAGGTGGGGAACTAGGTCTTTATCTGTGGTCTCCACAGGTGATTCAGACATCCTTTCGTCTTGGGAGATGCAAGACGAGCCTGCATTCAAGTCACTGCAGGGATATCCGGCCTTATTTCGCGTCAGGGCATCGCAGTGTCCATTCCACTTGAGGCCGCAAACTCAGGGTCCCACTCACATACCTAGAGCTGAGAGAAGCCTCCTCTTGAGGTGCTTGTGGTAAGGTGGTATTCCTCTGGAGTCGAAGCCAGGGACTAACCTCTCATCTCGAGTTTATTCTTGGTCCACGGAGCTCTTTCGTGTTGCTACAGTGACCTCAGGATCCCTCTAGCCTTGAAACAGTGTTCTTGGGGTTTCTCTGGAGTGCCATCAAGGAAATCAAGGCTCCTTTCATGTGTGATGTGCAACACGGAATTGATCTGCACGCAGTGCAGGGGAATCGGGCCTCATCTCGCGGCGAGGGGGAAGTCTCATGGTTTATCTCGAGTTGCGGCGGGAACCTGGGGTATATTCTCGAGTTACGACGGGGATGGCCCTTCCACACACGTGTTTGTTCAGCGACGGCAGGACTCCTGCCTAGTTGCGAGGGACAACTCGGGATTCTCCTCGATGTTTGGCAGGGCAATTGGGATGCCACTCCAGCTGAGGCGGGAGACCAAGGGTCCATTTCCACGTGCCACAGGAATCCTGGGACTCCTATCAAGTTTCACGAGGAGTCAGGCATCGTCTCCTTTGGAGGCACTGATCTCCGCGTACCTCTGGAGTTTTCAAAGGATGTGAGGCCTCCGGTCACGAAGAGGTGGGGAACTAGGTCTTTCTCTGTGGTCTCCACAGGGGATTCAGACATCCTTTCTTCTTGGGAGATGCAAGACGAGCCTGCATTCAAGTCACTGCAGGGATATCCGTCCTTATTTCGCGTCAGGGCATCGCGGTGTCCATTCCACTTGAGGCCGCAAAATCAGGGTCCCTCTCACATACCTAGAGCTGAGAGAAGCCTCCTCTTGAGGTCCTTGTGGTAAGGTGGTATTCCTCTGGAGTCGAAGCCAGGGACTAACCTCTCATCTCGAGTTGATTCTTGATCCACGGAGCTCTTTCCTGTTGCTACAGTGACCTCAGGATCCGTCTAGCCTTGAAACAGTGTCCTTGGGGTTTCTCTGAAGTGCCATCAAGGAAATCAAGGCTCCTTTCATGTGTGATGTGCAACACGGAATTGCTCTGCACGCAGTGCAGGGGAATCGGGCCTCATCTCGAGGCGAGGGGGAAGTCTCATGGTTTTTCTCAAGTTGCGGCGGGAACTGGGGTATATTCTCGAGTTAAGACAGGGATGGCCCCTCCACCCACGTGTTTGTTCAGCGACGTCAGGACTCCTGCTTAGTTGCGAGGGACAACTCGGGATTCTCCTCGAGCCTTGGCAGGGCAATTGGGACGCCTCTCCAGCTGAGGCGGGAGACCAAGGGTCCCTTTCCACGTGCCACAGGAATCCTGGGACTCCTATCAAGTTTCACGAGGAGTCAGTCATCGTCTCCTTTGGAGGCACTGATCTCCGCGTACCTCTGGAGTTTTTAAAGGATGTGAGGCCTCCGGTGGCCATGAGGTGGGGAACTAGGTTTTTCTCTGTGGTCTCCACAGGGGATTCAGACATCCTTTCGTCTTGGGAGATGCAAGACGAGCCTGCATTCAAGTCACTGCAGGGATATCCGGCCTTATTTCGCGTCAGGGCATCGCAGTGTCCATTCCACTTGAGGCCGCAAAATCAGAGTCCCTCAGACATACCTAGAGCTGAGAGAAGCCTCCTCTTGAGCTGCTTGTGGTAAGGTGGTATTCCTCTGGAGTCGAAGCCAGGGACTAACCTCTCATCTCGAGTTGAATTTTTGTCCACGGAGCTCTTTCGTGTTGTTACAGTGACCTCAGGATCCCTCTAGCCTTGAAACAGTGTTCTTGGGGTTTCTCTGGAGTGCCATCAAGGAAATCAAGGCTCCTTTCATGTCTGATGTGCAACACGGAATTTCTCTGCACGCAGTGCAGTGGAATCGGGCCTCATCTCGCGGCGAGGGGGAAGTCTCATGGTTTATCTCGAGTTGCGGCGGGAACCTGGGGTATATTCTCGAGTTAAGACGGGGATGGCCCCTCCACCCACGTGTTTGTTCAGCGACGGCAGGACTCCTGCCTAGTTGCGAGGGACAACTCGGGATTCTCCTCGAGCCTTGGCAGGGCAATTGGGACGCCTCTCCAGCTGAGGCGGGAGACCAAGGGTCCCTTTCCACGTGCCACAGGAATCCTGGGACTCCTATCAAGTTTCACGAGGAGTCAGGCATCGTCTTCATTGGAGGCACTGATCTCCGCGTACCTCTGGAGTGTTCAAAGGATGTGAGGCCTCCGGTCGCCATGAGGTGGGGAACTAGGTCTTTCTCTGTGGTCTCCACAGGGGATTCAGACATCCTTTCATCTTGGGAGATGCAAGACGAGCCTGCATTCAAGTCACTGCAGGGATATCCGGCCTTATTTCGAGTCAGGGCATCGAAGTGTCCATTCCACTTGAGGCCACAAAATCAGGGTCCCTCAGACATACCTAGAGTTGAGAGAAGCCTCCTCCTGAGGTGCTTGTGGTAAGGTGGTATTCTTCTGGAGTCGAAGCCAGGGACTAACCTCTCATCTCGAGTTGATTTTTGGTCCACGGAGCTCTTTCGTGTTGCTACAGTGACCTCAGGATCCCTCTAGCCTTGAAACAGTGTTCTTGGGGTTTCTGTGGAGTGCCATCAAGGAAATCAAGGCTCCTTTCATGTGTGATGTGCAACACGGAATTGCTCTGCACGCAGTGCAGGGGAATCGGGCCTCATCTCGCGGCGAGGGGGAAGTCTCATGGTTTATCTCGAGTTGCGGCGGGAACCTGGGGTATATTCTCGAGTTACGACGGGGATGGCCCTTCCACACACGTGTTTGTTCAGCGACGGCAGGACTCCTGCCTAGTTGCGAGGGACAACTCGGGATTCTCCTCGAGGCTTGGCAGGGCAATTGGGACGCCACTCCAGCTGAAGCGGGAGACCAAGGGTCCATTTCCACGTGCCACAGGAATCCTGGGACTCCTATCAAGTTTCACGAGGAGTCAGGCATCGTCTCCTTTGGAGGCACTGATCTCCGCGTACCTCTGGAGTTTTCAAAGGATGTGAGGCCTCCGGTCGTGAAGAGGTGGGGAACTAGGTCTTTCTCTGTGGTCTCCACAGGGGATTCAGACATCCTTTCTTCTTGGGCGATGCAAGACGAGCCTGCATTCAAGTCACTGCAGGGATATCCGGCCTTATTTCGAGCCAGGGCATCGCGGTGTCCATTCCACTTTAGGCCGCAAAATCAGGGTCCCTCTCACATACCTAGAGCTGAGAGAAGCCTCCTCTTGAGGTCCTTGTGGTAAGGTGGTATTCCTCTGGAGTCGAAGCCAGGGACTAACCTCTCATCTCGAGTTGATTTTTGGTCCACGGAGCTCTTTCGTGTTGCTACAGTGACCTCAGGATCCCTCTAGACTTGAAACAGTGTTCTTGGGGTTTCCCTGGAGTGCCATCAAGGAAATCAAGGCTCCTTTCATGTGTGATGTGCAACACGGAATTGCTCTGCACGCAGTGCAGGGGAATCAGGCCTCATCTCGCGGCGAGGGGGAAGTCTCATGGTTTTTCTCGAGTTGCGGCGGGAACCTGGGGTATATTCTCGAGTTACGACGGCGATGGCCCTTCCACACACGTGTTTGTTCAGCGACGTCAGGACTCCTACCTAGTTGCGAGGGAGAACTCGGGATTCTCCTCGAGGCTTGGCAGGGCAATTGGGACGCCTCTCCAGCTGAGGCGGGAGACCAAGGGTCCCTTTCCACGTGCCACAGGAATCCTGGGACTCCTATCAAGTTTCACGAGGAGTCAGGCATCGTCTCCTTTGGAGGCACTGATCTCCGCGTACCTCTGGAGTTTTCAAAGGATGTGAGGCCTCCGGTCGCCATGAGGTGGGGAACTAGGTCTTTCTCTGTGGTCTCCACAGGGGATTCAGACATCCTTTCGTCTTGGGAGATGCAGGACGAGCCTGCATTCAAGTCACTGCAGGGATATCCGGCCTTATTTCGTGTCAGGGCATCACAGTGTCCATTCCACTTGAGGCCGCAAAATCAGGGTCCCTCTCACATACCTAGAGCTGAGAGAAGCCTCCTCTTGAGGTGCTTGTGGTAAGGTGGTATTCCTCTGGAGTCGAAGCCAGGGACTAACCTCTCATCTCGAGTTGATTCTTGCTCCACGGAGCTCTTTCGTGTTGCTATAGTGACCTCAGGATCCCTCTAGCCTTGAAACAGTGTCCTTGGGGTTTCTCTGGAGTGCCATCAAGGAAATCAAGGCTCCTTTCTTGTGTGATGTGCAACACGGAATTGCTCTGCACGCAGTGCAGGGGAATCGGGCCTCATCTCACGGCGATTGGGAAGTCTCATGGTTTTTCTCGAGTTGCGGCGGGAACCTGGGGTATATTCTCGAGTTACGACGGGGATGGCCCTTCCACACACGTGTTTGTTCAGCGACGTCAGGACTCCTGCCTAGTTGCGAGGGACAACTCGGAATTCTCCTCGAGGCTTGGCAGGGCAATTGGGACGCCTCTCCAGCTGAGGCGGGAGACCAAGGGTCCCTTTCCACGTGCCACAGGAATCCTGGGACTCCTATCAAGTTTCACGAGGAGTCAGGCATCGTCTCCTTTGGAGGCACTGATCTCCGCATACCTCTGGAGTTTTCAAAGGATGTGAGGCCTCCGGTCGCGATGAGGTGGGGAACTAGGTCTTTCTCTGTGGTCTCCACAGGGGATTCAGACATCCTTTCTTCTTGGGAGATGCAAGACGAGCCTGCATTCAAGTCACTGCAGGGATATCCGGCCTTATTTCGCGTCAGGGCATCGCAGTGTCCATTCCACTTGAGGCCGCAAACTCAGGGTCCCTCTCACATACCTAGAGCTGAGAGAAGCCTCCTCTTGAGGTGCTTGTGGTAATGTGGTATTCCTCTGGAGTCGAAGCCAGGGACTAACCTCTCATCTCGAGTTGATTCTTGATCCACGGAGCTCTTTCGTGTTGCTACAGTGACCTCAGGATCCCTCTAGCCTGGAAACAGTGTCCTTGGGGTTTCTCTGGAGTGCCATCAAGGAAATCAAGGCTCCTTTCATGTGTGATGTGCAACACGGAATTGCTCTGCACGCAGTGCAGGGGAATCGGGCCTCATCTCGCGGCGAGGGGGAAGTCTCATGGTTTTTCTCAAGTTGCGGCGGGAAGCTGGGGTATATTCTCGAGTTAAGACAGGGATGGCCCCTCCACCCACGTGTTTGTTCAGCGACGTCAGGACTCCTGCCTAGTTGCGAGGGACAACTCGCGATTCTCCTCGAGGCTTGGCAGGGCAATTGGGACGCCTCTCCAGCTGAGGCGGGAGACCAAGGGTCCCTTTCCACGTGCCACAGGAATCCTGGGACTCCTATCAAGTTTCACGAGGAGTCAGTCATCGTCTCCTTTGGAGGCACTGATCCCCGCGTACCTCTGGAGTTTTTAAAGGATGTGAGGCCTCCGGTGGCCATGAGGTGGGGAACTAGGTTTTTCTCTGTGGTCTCCACAGGGGATTCAGACATCCTTTCGTCTTGGGAGATGCAAGACGAGCCTGCATTCAAGTCACTGCAGGGATATCCGGCCTTATTTCGCGTCAGGGCATCGCAGTGTCCATTCCACTTGAGGCCGCAAAATCAGAGTCCCTCAGACATACCTAGAGCTGAGAGAAGCCTCCTCTTGAGGTGCTTGTGGTAAGGTGGTATTCCTCTGGAGTCGAAGCCAGGGACTAACCTCTCATCTCGAGTTGAATTTTTGTCCATGGAGCTCTTTCGTGTTGCTACAGTGACCTCAGGATCCCTCTAGCCTTGAAACAGTGTTCTTGGGGTTTCTCTGGAGTGCCATCAAGGAAATCAAGGCTCCTTTCATGTCTGATGTGCAACACGGAATTTCTCTGCACGCAGTGCAGTGGAATCGGGCCTCATCTCGCGGCGAGGGGGAAGTCTCATGGTTTATCTCGAGTTGCGGCGGGAACCTGGGGTATATTCTCGAGTTAAGACGGGGATGGCCCCTCCACCCACGTGTTTGTTCAGCGACGGCAGGACTCCTGCCTAGTTGCGAGGGACAACTCGGGATTCTCCTCGAGCTTGGCAGGGCAATTGGGACGCCTCTCCAGCTGAGGCGGGAGACCAAGGGTCCCTTTCCACGTGCCACAGGAATCCTGGGACTCCTATCAAGTTTCACGAGGAGTCAGGCATCGTCTTCATTGGAGGCACTGATCTCCGCGTACCTCTGGAGTGTTCAAAGGATGTGAGGCCTCCGGTCGCCATGAGGTGGGGAACTAGGTCTTTCTCTGTGGTCTCCACAGGAGATTCAGACATCCTTTCATCTTGGGAGATGCAAGACGAGCCTGCATTCAAGTCACTGCAGGGATATCCGGCCTTATTTCGAGTCAGGGCATCGCAGTGTCCATTCCACTTGAGGCCGCAAAATCAGGGTCCCTCAGACATACCTAGAGTTGAGAGAAGCCTCCTCCTGAGGTGCTTGTGGTAAGGTGGTATTCTTCTGGAGTCGAAGCCAGGGACTAACCTCTCATCTCGAGTTGATTTTTGGTCCACGGAGCTCTTTCGTGTTGCTACAGTGACCTCAGGATCCCTCTAGACTTGAAACAGTGTTCTTGGGGTTTCTCTGGAGTGCCATCAAGGAAATCAAGGCTCCTTTCATGTGTGATGTGCAACACGGAATTGCTTTGCACGCAGTGCAGGGGAATCGGGCCTCTTCTCGTGGCGAGGGGGAAGTCTCATGGTTTTTCTCAAGTTGCGGCGGGAAGCTGGGGTATATTCTCGAGTTAAGACGGGGATGGCCCCTCCACCCACGTGTTTGTTCAGCGACGGCAGGACTCCTGCCTAGTTGCGAGGGACAACTCGGGATTCTCCTCGAGGCTTGGCAGGGCAATTGGGACGCCTCTCCAGCTGAGGCGGGAGACCAAGGGTCCCTTTCCACGTGCCACAGGAATCCTGGGACTCCTATCAAGTTTCACGAGGAGTCAGGCATCGTCTCCTTTGGAGGCACTGATCTCCGCGTACCTCTGGAGTTTTCAAAGGATGTGAGGCCTCCGGTCGCCATGAGGTGGGGAACTAGGTCTTTCTCTGTGGTCTCCACAGGGGATTCAGACATCCTTTCGTCTTGGGAGATGCAAGACGAGCCTGCATTCAAGTCACTGCAGGGATATCCGGCCTTATTTCGCGTCAGGGCATCGCAGTGTCCATTCCACTTGAGGCCGCAAAATCAGAGTCCCTCAGACATACCTAGAGCTGAGAGAAGCCTCCTCTTGAGGTGCTTGTGGTAAGGTGGTATTCCTCTGGAGTCGAAGTCAGGGACCAACCTCTCATCTCGAGTTGATTTTTGGTCCACGGAGCTCTTTCGTGTTGCTACAGTGACCTCAGGATCCCTCTAGCCTTGAAACAGTGTTCTTGGGGTTTCTCTGGAGTGCCACCAAGGAAATCAAGGCTCCTTTAATGTGTGATGTGCAACACGGAATTGCTCTGCACGCAGTGCAGGGGAATCGGGCCTCATCTCGCGGCGAGGGGGAAGTCTCATGGTTTATCTCGAGTTGCGGCGGGAACCTGGGGTATATTCTCGAGTTACGACGGGGATGGCCCTTCCACACACGTGTTTGTTCAGCGACGTCAGGACTCCTGCCTAGTTGCGAGGGACAACTCGGGATTCTCCTCGAGGCTTGGCAGGGCAATTGGGACGCCTCTCCAGCTGAGGCGGGAGACCAAGTGTCCCTTTCCACGTGCCACAAGAATCCTGGGACTCCTATCAATTTTCACGAGGAGTCAGGCATCGTCTCCTTTGGAGGCACTGATCTCCGCGTACCTCTGGAGTTTTCAAAGGATGTGAGGCCTCCGGTCGCGATGAGGTGGGGAACTAGGTCTTTCTCTGTGGTCTCCACAGGGGATTCAGACATCCTTTCTTCTTGGGAGATGCAAGACGAGCCTGCATTCAAGTCACTGCAGGGATATCCGGCCTTATTTCGAGCCAGGGCATCGCGGTGTCCATTCCACTTCAGGCCGCAAAATCAGGGTCCCTCACATACCTAGAGCTGAGAGAAGCCTCCTCTAGAGGTCCTTGTGGTAAGGTGGTATTCCTCTGGAGTCGAAGCCAGGGACTAACCTCTCATCTCGAGTTGATTTTTGGTCCACGGAGCTCTTTCGTGTTGCTACAGTGACCTCAGGATCCCTCTAGACTTGAAACAGTGTTCTTGGGGTTTCTCTGGAGTGCCATCAAGGAAATCAAGGCTCCTTTCATGTGTGATGTGCAACACGGAATTGCTCTGCACGCAGTGCAGGGGAATCAGGCCTCATCTCGCGGCGAGGGGGAAGTCTCATGGTTTTTCTCGAGTTGCGGCGGGAACCTGGGGTATATTCTCGAGTTACGACGGGGATGGCCCTTCCACACACGTGTTTGTTCAGCGACGTCAGGACTCCTGCCTAGTTGCGAGGGACAACTCGGGATTCTCCTCGAGGCTTGGCAGGGCAATTGGGAAACCTCTCCAGCTGAGGCGGGAGACCAAGGGTCCCTTTCCACGTGCCACAGGAATCCTGGGACTCCTATCAATTTTCACGAGGAGTCAGGCATCGTCTCCTTTGGAGGCACTGATCTCCGCGTACCTCTGGAGTTTTCAAAGGATGTGAGGCCTCCGGTCGCGATGAGGTGGGGAACTAGGTCTTTCTCTGTGGTCTCCACAGGGGATTCAGACATCCTTTCGTCTTGGGAGATGCAAGACGAGCCTGCATTCAAGTCACTGCAGGGATATCCGGCCTTATTTCGTGTCAGGGCTTCACAGTGTCCATTCCGCTTGAGGCCGCAAAATCAGTGTCCCTCTCACATACCTAGAGCTGAGAGAAGCCTCCTCTTGAGGTGCTTGTGGTAAGGTGGTATTCCTCTGGAGTCGAAGCCAGGGACTAACCTCTCATCTCGAGTTGATTCTTGCTCCACGGAGCTTTTTCGTGTTGCTACAGTGACCTCAGGATCCCTCTAGCCTTGAAACAGTGTCCTTGGGGTTTCTCTGGAGTGCCATCAAGGAAATCAAGGCTCCTTTCATGTGTGATGTGCAACACGGAATTGCTTTGCACGCAGTGCAGGGGAATCGGGCCTCTTCTCGTGGCGAGGGGGAAGTCTCATGGTTTTTCTCAAGTTGCGGCGGGAAGCTGGGGTATATTCTCCAGTTAAGACGGGGATGGCTCCTCCAACGACGTGTTTGTTCAGCGACGTCAGGACTCCTGCCTAGTTGCGAGGGACAACTCGGGATTCTCCTCGAGGCTTGGCAGGGCAATTGGGACGCCTCTCCAGCTGAGGCGGGAGACCAAGTGTCCCTTTCCACGTGCCACAGGAATCCTGGGACTCCTATCAAGTTTCACGAGGAGGCAGGCATCGTCTCCTTTGGAGGCACTGATCTCCGCGTACCTCTGGAGTTTTCAAAGGATGTGAGGCCTCCGGTCGCGATGAGGTGGGGAACTAGGTCTTTCTCTGTGGTCTCCACAGGGGATTCAGACATCCTTTCGTCTTGGGAGATGCAAGACGAGCCTGCATTCAAGTCACTGCAGGGATATCCGGCCTTATTTCGCGTCAGGGCATCGCAGTGTCCATTCCACTTGAGGCCGCAAAATCAGAGTCCCTCAGACATACCTAGAGCTGAGAGAAGCCTCCTCTTGAGGTGCTTGTGGTAAGGTGGTATTCCTCTGGAGTCGAAGCCAGGGACTAACCTCTCATCTCGAGTTGATTTTTGGTCCACGGAGCTCTTTCGTGTTGCTACAGTGACCTCAGGATCCCTCTAGCCTTGAAACAGTGTTCTTGGGGTTTCTCCGGAGTGCCATCAAGGAAATCAAGGCTCCTTTCATGTGTGATGTGCAACACGGAATTGCTCTGCACGCAGTGCAGGGGAATCGGGCCTCTTCTCGCGGCGAGGGGGAAGTCTCATGGCTTTTCTCAAGTTGCGGCGGGAACCTGGGGTATATTCTCGAGTTACGACGGGGATGGCCCCTCCACCCACGTGTTTGTTCAGCGACGTCAGGACTCCTGCCTAGTTGCAAGGGACAACACGGGATTCTCCTCGAGGTTTGGCAGGGCAATTGGGACGCCTCTCCAGCTGAGGCGGGAGACCAAGGGTCCCTTTCCACGTGCCACAGGAATCCTGGGACTCCTATCAAGTTTCACGAGGAGTCAGGCATCGTCTCCTTTGGAGGCACTGATCTCCGCGTACCTCTGGAGTTTTCAAAGGATGTGAGGCCTCCGGTCGCGATGAGGTGGGGAACTCGGTCTTTCTCTGTGGTCTCCACAGGGGATTCAGACATCCTTTCGTCTTGGGAGATGCAAGACGAGCCTGCATTCAAGTCACTGCAGGGATATCCGGCCTTATTTCACGTCAGGGCATCGCAGTGTCCATTCCACTTGAGGCCGCAAAATCAGAGTCCCTCAGATATACCTAGAGCTGAGAGAAGCCTCCTCTTGAGGTGCTTGTGGTAAGGTGGTATTCCTCTGGAGTCGAAGCCAGGGACTAACCTCTCATCTCGAGTTGATTCTTGGTCCACAGAGCTCTTTCGTGTTGCTACAGTGATCTCAGGATGCCTCTAGCCTTGAAACAGTGTTCTTGGGGTTTCTCTGGAGTGCCATCAAGGAAGTCAAGGCTCCTTTCATGTGTGATGTGCAACACGGAATTGCTTTGCACGCAGTGCAGGGGAATCGGGCCTCTTCTCGTGGCGAGGGGGAAGTCTCATGGTTTTTCTCAAGTTGCGGCGGGAAGCTGGGGTATATTCTCGAGTTAAGACGCGGATGGCCCCTCCACCGACGTGTTTGTTCAGCGACGTCAGGACTCCTGCGTAGTTGCGAGGGACAACTCGGGATTCTCCTCGAGGCTTGGCAGGGCAATTGGGACGCCTCTCCAGCTGAGGCGGGAGACCAAGGGTCCCTTTCCACGTGCCACAGGAATCCTGGGACTCCTATCAAGTTTCACGAGGAGTCAGGCATCGTCTCCTTTGGAGGCACTGATCTCCGCGTACCTCTGGAGTTTTCAAAGGATGTGAGGCCTCCGGTCGCGATGAGGTGGGGAACTAGGTCTTTCTCTGTGGTCTCCACAGGGGATTCAGACATCCTTTCGTCTTGGGAGATGCAAGACGAGCCTGCATTCAAGTCACTGCAGGGATATCCGGCCTTATTTCGCGTCAGGGCATCGCAGTGTCCATTCCACTTGAGGCCGCAAAATCAGAGTCCCTCAGACATACCTAGAGCTGAGAGAAGCCTCCTCTTGAGGTGCTTGTGGTAAGGTGGTATTCCTCTGGAGTCGAAGCCAGGGACTAACCTCTCATCTCGAGTTGATTTTTGGTCCACGGAGCTCTTTCGTGTTGCTACAGTGACCTCAGGATCCCTCTAGCCTTGAAACAGTGTTCTTGGGGTTTCTCCGGAGTGCCATCAAGGAAATCAAGGCTCCTTTCATGTGTGATGTGCAACACGGAATTGCTCTGCACGCAGTGCAGGGGAATCGGGCCTCTTCTCGCGGCGAGGGGGAAGTCTCATGGCTTTTCTCAAGTTGCGGCGGGAACCTGGGGTATATTCTCGAGTTAAGACGGGGATGGCCCCTCCACCCACGTGTTTGTTCAGCGACGTCAGGACTCCTGCCTAGTTGCAAGGGACAACACGGGATTCTCTTCGAGGTTTGGCAGGGCAATTGGGACGCCTCTCCAGCTGAGGCGGGAGACCAAGGGTCCCTTTCCACGTGCCACAGGAATCCGGGGACTCCTATCAAGTTTCACGAGGAGTCAGGCATCGTCTCCTTTGGAGGCACTGATCTCCACGTACCTCTGGAGTTTTCAAAGGATGTGAGGCCTCCGGTCGCGATGAGGTGGGGAACTCGGTCTTTCTCTGTGGTCTCCGCAGGGGATTCAGACATCCTTTCGTCTTGGGAGATGCAAGACGAGCCTGCATTCAAGTCACTGCAGGGATATCCGGCCTTATTTCACGTCAGGGCATCGCAGTGTCCATTCCACTTGAGGCCGCAAAATCAGAGTCCCTCAGACATACCTAGAGCTGAGAGAAGCCTCCTCTTGAGGTGCTTGTGGTAAGGTGGTATTCCTCTGGAGTCGAAGCCAGGGACTAACCTCTCATCTCGAGTTGATTCTTGGTCCACGGAGCTCTTTCGTGTTGCTACAGTGATCTCAGGATCCCTCTAGCCTTGAAACAGTGTCCTTGGGGTTTCTCTGGAGTGCCATCAAGGAAGTCAAGGCTCCTTTCATGTGTGATGTGCAACACGGAATTGCTCTGCACGCAGTGCAGGGGAATCGGGCCTCATCTCTCGGCGAGGTGGAAGTCTCATGGTTTTTCTCGAGTTGCGGCGGGATCCTGGGGTATATTCTCGAGTTACGACGGTGATGGCCCTTCCACACACGTGTTTGTTCAGCGACGTCAGGACTCCTGCCTAGTTGCGAGGGACAACTCGGGATTCTCCTCGAGGCTTGGCAGGGCAATTGGGACGCCTCTCCAGCTGAGGCGGGAGAACAAGGGTCCCTTTCCACGTGCCACAGGAATCCTGGGACTCCTATCAAGTTTCACGTGGAGTCAGGCATCGTCTCCTTTGGAGGCACTGATCTCCGCGTACCTCTGGAGTTTTCAAAGGATGTGAGGCCTCCGGTCGCGATGAGGTGGGGAACTAGGTCTTTCTCTGTGGTCTCCACAGGGGATTCAGACATCCTTTCGTCTTGGGAGATGCAAGACGAGCCTGCATTCAAGTCACTGCAGGGATATCCGGCCTTATTTCGCGTCAGGGCATCACAGTGTCCATTCCACTTGAGGCCGCAAACTCAGGGTCCCTCTCACATACGTAGAGCTGAGAGAAGCCTCCTCTTGAGGTGCTTGTGGTAAGGTGGTATTCCTCTGGAGTCGAAGCCAGGGACCAACCTCTCATCTCGAGTTGATTTTTGGTCCACGGAGCTCTTTCGTGTTGCTACAGTGACCTCAGGATCCCACTAGACTTGAAACAGTGTTCTTGGGGTTTCTCTGGAGTGCCATCAAGGAAATCAAGTCTCCTTTCATGTGTGATGTGCAACACGGAATTGCTTTGCACGCAGTGCAGGGGAATCGGGCCTCTTCTCGTGGCGAGGGGGAAGTCTCATGGTTTTTCTCAAGTTGCGGCGGGAAGCTGGGGTATATTCTCGAGTTAAAACGGGGATGGCCCCTCCACCGATGTGTTTGTTCAGCGACGTCAGGACTCCTGCGTAGTTGCGAGGGACAACTCGGGATTCTCCTCGAGGCTTGGCAGGGCAATTGGGACGCCTCTCCAGCTGAGGCGGGAGACCAAGGGTCCCTTTCCACGTGCCACAGGAATCCTGGGACTCCTATCAAGTTTCACGAGGAGTCAGGCATCGTCTCCTTTGGAGGCACTGATCTCCGCGTACCTCTGGAGTTTTCACAGGATGTGAGGCCTCCGGTCGCCATGAGGTGGGGAACTAGGTCTTTCTCTGTGGTCTCCACAGGGGATTCAGACATCCTTTCGTCTTGGGAGATGCAAGACGAGCCTGCATTCAAGTCACTGCAGGGATATCCGGCCTTATATCGCGTCAGGGCATCGCAGTGTCCATTCCACTTGAGGCCGCAAACTCAGGGTCCCTCTCACATACCTAGAGCTGAGAGAAGCCTCCTCTTGAGGTGCTTGTGGTAAGGTGGTATTCCTCTGGAGTCGAAGCCAGGGACTAACCTCTCATCTCGAGTTTATTCTTGGTCCACGGAGCTCTTTCGTGTTGCTACAGTGACCTCAGGATCCCTCTAGCCTTGAAACAGTGTTCTTGGCGTTTCTCTGGAGTGCCATCAAGGAAATCAAGGCTCCTTTCATGTGTGATGTGCAACACGGAATTGCTCTGCACGCAGTGCAGGGGAATCGGGCCTCATCTCGCGGCGAGGTGGAAGTCTCATGGTTTATCACGAGTTGCGGCGGGAACCTGGGGTATATTCTCGAGTTACGACGGGGATGGCCCTTCCACACACGTGTTTGTTCAGCGACGGCAGGACTCCTGCCTAGTTGCGAGGGACAACTGGGGATTCTCCTCGAGGCTTGGCAGGGCAATTGGGACGCCTCTCCAGCTGAGGCGGGAGACCAAGGGTCCATTTCCACGTGCCACAGGAATCCTGGGACTCCTATCAAGTTTCACGAGGAGTCAGGCATCGTCTCCTTTGGAGGCACTGATCTCCGCGTACCTCTGGAGTTTTCAAAGGATGTGAGGCCTCCGGTCGCGAAGAGGTGGGGAACTAGGTCTTTCTCTGTGGTCTCCACAGGGGATTCAGACATCCTTTCTTCTTGGGAGATGCAAGACGAGCCTGCATTCAAGTCACTGCAGGGATATCCGGCCTTATTTCGAGCCAGGGCATCGCGGTGTCCATTCCACTTGAGGCCGCAAAATCAGGGTCCCTCTCACATACCTAGAGCTGAGAGAAGCCTCCTCTTGAGGTCCTTGTGGTAAGGTGGTATTCCTCTGGAGTCGAAGCCAGGGACTAACCTCTCATCTCGAGTTGATTTTTGGTCCACGGAGCTCTTTCGTGTTGCTACAGTGACCTCAGGATCCCTCTAGACTTGAAACAGTGTTCTTGGGGTTTCTCTGGAGTGCCATCAAGGAAATCAAGGCTCCTTTCATGTCTGATGTGCAACATGGAATTGCTCTGCACGCAGTGCAGTGGAATCGGGCCTCATCTCGCGGCGAGGGGGAAGTCTCATGGTTTATCTCGAGTTGCGGCGGTAACCTGGGGTATATTCTCGAGTTAAGACGGGGATGGCCCCTCCACCCACGTGTTTGTTCAGCGACGTCAGGACTCCTGCCTAGTTGCGAGGGACAACTCGGGATTCTCCTCGAGCCTTGGCAGGGCAATTGGGACGCCTCTCCAGCTGAGGCGGGAGACCAAGGGTCCCTTTCCACGTGCCACAGGAATCCTGGGACTCCTATCAAGTTTCACGAGGAGTCAGGCATCGTCTTCATTGGAGGCACTGATCTCCGCGTACCTCTGGAGTTTTCAAAGGATGTGAGGCCTCCGGTCGCCATGAGGTGGGGAACTAGGTCTTTCTCTGTGGTCTCCACAGGGGATTCAGACATCCTTTCATCTTGGGAGATGCAAGACGAGCCTGCATTCAAGTCACTGCAGGGATATCCGGCCTTATTTCGAGTCAGGGCATCGCAGTGTCCATTCCACTTGAGGCCGCAAAATCAGGGTCCCTCAGACATACCTAGAGTTGAGAGAAGCCTCCTCCTGAGGTGCTTGTGGTAAGGTGGTATTCCTCTGGAGTCGAAGCCAGGGACTAACCTCTCATCTCGAGTTGATTTTTGGTCCACGGAGCTCTTTCGTGTTGCTACAGTGACCTCAGGATCCCTCTAGACTTGAAACAGTGTCCTTGGGGTTTCTCTGGAGTGCCATCAAGGAAATCAAGGCTCCTTTCATGTGTGATGTGCAACACGGAATTGCTTTGCACGCAGTGCAGGGGAATCGGGCCTCTTCTCGTGGCGATGGGGAAGTCTCATGGTTTTTCTCAAGTTGCGGCGGGAAGCTGGGGTATATTCTCGAGTTAAGACGGGGATGGCCCCTCCACCGACGTGTTTGTTCAGCGACGTCAGGACTCCTGCCTAGTTGCGAGGGACAACTCGGGATTCTCCTCGAGGCTTGGCAGGGCAATTGGGACGCCTCTCCAGCTGAGGCGGGAGACCAAGGGTCCCTTTCCACGTGCCACAGGAATCCTGGGACTCCTATCAAGTTTCACGAGGAGTCAGGCATCGTCTCCTTTGGAGGCACTGATCTCCGCGTACCTCTGGAGTTTTCAAAGGATGTGAGTCCTCCGGTCACGATGATATGGGGAACTAGGTCTTTCTCTGTGGTCTCCACAGGGGATTCAGACATCCTTTCGTCTTGGGAGATGCAAGACGAGCCTGCATTCAAGTCGCTGCAGGGATATCCGGCCTTATTTCGCGTCAGGTCATCGCAGTGTCCATTCCACTTGAGGCCGCACACTCAGGGTCCCACTCACATACCTAGAGCTGAGAGAAGCCTCCTCTTGAGGTGCTTGTGGTAAGGTGGTATTCCTCTGGAGTCGAAGCCAGGGACTAACCTCTCATCTCGAGTTGATTCTTGGTCCACGGAGCTCTTTCGTGTTGCTACAGTGACCTCAGGATCCCTCTAGCCTTGAAACAGTGTTCTTGGGGTTTCTCTGGAGTGCCATTAAGGAAATCAAGTCTCCTTTCATGTGTGATGTGCAACACGGAATTGCTTTGCACGCAGTGCAGGGGAATCGGGCCTCTTCTCGTGGCGAAGGGGAAGTCTCATGGTTTTTCTCAAGTTGCGGCGGGAAGCTGGGGTATATTCTCGAGTTAAAACGGGGATGGCCCCTCCACCGATGTGTTTGTTCAGCGACGTCAGGACTCCTGCGTAGTTGCGAGGGACAACTCGGGATTCTCCTCGAGGCTTGGCAGGGCAATTGGGACGCCTCTCCAGCTGAGGCGGGAGACCAAGGGTCCCTTTCCACGTGCCACAGGAATCCTGGGACTCCTATCAAGTTTCACGAGGAGTCAGGCATCGTCTCCTTTGGAGGCACTGATCTCCGCGTACCTCTGGAGTTTTCAAAGGATGTGAGGCCTCCAGTCGCCATGAGGTGGGGAACTAGGTCTTTCTCTGTGGTCTCCAAAGGGGATTCAGACATCCTTTCGTCTTGGGAGATGCAAGACGAGCCTGCATTCAAGTCACTGCAGGGATATCCGGCCTTATATCGCGTCAGGGCATCGCAGTGTCCATTCCACTTGAGGCCGCAAACTCAGGGTCCCTCTCACATACCTAGAGCTGAGAGAAGCCTCCTCTTGAGGTGCTTGTGGTAAGGTGGTATTCCTCTGGAGTCGAAGCCAGGGACTAACCTCTCATCTCGAGTTGATTCTTGGTCCACGGAGCTCTTTCGTGTTGCTACAGTGACCTCAGGATCCCTCTAGCCTTGAAACAGTGTTCTTGGGGTTTCTCTGGAGTGCCATCAAGGAAATCAAGGCTCCTTTCATGTGTGATGTGCAACACGGAATTGCTCTGCACGCAGTGCAGGGGAATCGGGCCTCTTCTCGCGGCGAGGGGGAAGTCTCATGGTTTATCTCGAGTTGCGGCGGGAACCTGGCGTATATTCTCGAGTTACGACGGGGATGGCCCTTCCACACACGTGTTTGTTCAGCGACGGCAGGACTCCTGCCTAGTTGCGAGGGACAACTCGGGATTCTCCTCGAGGCTTGGCAGGGCAATTGGGACGCCTCTCCAGCTGAGGCGGGAGACCAAGGGTCCATTTCCACGTGCCACAGGAATCCTGGGACTCCTATCAAGTTTCACGAGGAGTCAGGCATCGTCTCCTTTGGAGGCACTGATCTCCGCGTACCTCTGGAGTTTTCAAAGGATGTGAGGCCTCCGGTCGCGAAGAGGTGGGGAACTAGGTCTTTCTCTGTGGTCTCCACAGGGGATTCAGACATCCTTTCTTCTTGGGAGATGCAAGACGAGCCTGCATTCAAGTCACTGCAGGGATATCCGGCCTTATTTCGAGCCAGGGCATCGCGATGTCCATTCCACTTGAGGCCGCAAAATCAGGGTCCCTCTCACATACCTAGAGCTGAGAGAAGCCTCCTCTTGAGGTCCTTGTGGTAAGGTGGTATTCCTCTGGAGTCGAAGCCAGGGACTAACCGCTCATCTCGAGTTGATTTTTGGTCCACGGAGCTCTTTCGTGTTGCTACAGTGACCTCAGGATCCCTCTAGACTTGAAACAGTGTTCTTGGGGTTTCCCTGGAGTGCCATCAAGGAAATCAAGGCTCCTTTCATGTGTGATGTGCAACACGGAATTGCTCTGCACGCAGTGCAGGGGAATCAGGCCTCATCTCGCGGCGAGGGGGAAGTCTCATGGTTTTTCTCGAGTTGCGGCGGGAACCTGGGGTATATTCTCGAGTTACGACGGGGATGGCCCTTCCACACACGTGTTTGTTCAGCGACGTCAGGACTCCTACCTAGTTGCGAGGGACAACTCGGGATTCTCCTCGAGGCTTAGCAGGGCAATTGGGACGCCTCTCCAGCTGAGGCGGGAGACCAAGGGTCCCTTTCCACGTGCCACAGGAATCCTGGGACTCCTATCAAGTTTCACGAGGAGTCAGGCATCGTCTCCTTTGTAGGCACTGATCTCCGCGTACCTCTGGAGTTTTCAAAGGATGTGAGGCCTCCGGTCGCCATGAGGTGGGGAACTAGGTCTTTCTCTGGGGTCTCCACAGGGGATTCAGACATCCTTTCGTCTTGGGAGATGCAAGACGAGCCTGCATTCAAGTCACTGCAGGGATATCCGGCCTTATTTCGTGTCAGGGCATCACAGTGTCCATTCCACTTGAGGCCGCAAAATCAGGGTCCCTCTCACATACCTAGAGCTGAGAGAAGCCTCCTCTTGAGGTGCTTGTGGTAAGGTGGTATTCCTCTGGAGTCGAAGCCAGGGACTAACCTCTCATCTCGAGTTGATTCTTGCTCCACGGAGCTCTTTCGTGTTGCTATAGTGACCTCAGGATCCCTCTAGCCTTGAAACAGTGTCCTTGGGGTTTCTCTGGAGTGCCATCAAGGAAATCAAGGCTCCTTTCTTGTGTGATGTGCAACACGGAATTGCTCTGCACGCAGTGCAGGGGAATCGGGCCTCATCTCGCAGCGAGGGGGAAGTCTCATGGTTTTTCTCGAGTTGCGGCGGGAACCTGGGGTATATTCTCGAGTTACGACGGGGATGGCCCTTCCACACACGTGTTTGTTCAGCGACGTCAGGACTCCTGCCTAGTTGCGAGGGACAACTCGGAATTCTCCTCGAGGCTTGGCAGGGCAATTGGGACGCCTCTCCAGCTGAGGCGGGAGACCAAGGGTCCCTTTCCACGTGCCACAGGAATCCTGGGACTCCTATCAAGTTTCACGAGGAGTCAGGCATCGTCTCCTTTGGAGGCACTGATCTCCGCGTACCTCTGGAGTTTTCAAAGGATGTGAGGCCTCCGGTCGCGATGAGGTGGGGAACTAGGTCTTTCTCTGTGGTCTCCACAGGGGATTCAGACATCCTTTCTTCTTGGGAGATGCAAGACGAGCCTGCATTCAAGTCACTGCAGGGATATCCGGCCTTATTTCGAGTCAGGGCATCGCAGTGTCCATTCCACTTGAGGCCGCAAACTCAGGGTCCCTCTCACATACCTAGAGCTGAGAGAAGCCTCCTCTTGAGGTGCTTGTGGTAAGGTGGTATTCCTCTGGAGTCGAAGCCAGGGACTAACCTCTCATCTCGAGTTGATTCTTGATCCACGGAGCTCTTTCGTGTTGCTACAGTGACCTCAGGATCCCTCTAGCCTTGAAACAGTGTCCTTGGGGTTTCTCTGGAGTGCCATCAAGGAAATCAAGGCTCCTTTCATGTGTGATGTGCAACACGGAATTGCTCTGCACGCAGTGCAGGGGAATCGGGCCTCATCTCGCGGCGAGGGGGAAGTCTCATGGTTTTTCTCAAGTTGCGGCGGGAAGCTGGGGTATATTCTCGAGTTAAGACAGGGATGGCCCCTCCACCCACGTGTTTGTTCAGCGACGTCAGGACTCCTGCTTAGTTGCGAGGGACAACTCGGGATTCTCCTCGAGCCTTGGCAGGGCAATTGGGACGCCTCTCCAGCTGAGGCGGGAGACCAAGGGTCCCTTTCCACGTGCCACAGGAATCCTGGGACTCCTATCAAGTTTCACGAGGAGTCAGTCATCGTCTCCTTTGGAGGCACTGATCTCCGCGTACCTCTGGAGTTTTTAAAGGATGTGAGGCCTCCGGTGGCCATGAGGTGGGGAACTAGGTTTTTCTCTGTGGTCTCCACAGGGGATTCAGACATCCTTTCGTCTTGGGAGATGCAAGACGAGCCTGCATTCAAGTCACTGCAGGGATATCCGGCCTTATTTCGCGTCAGGGCATCGCAGTGTCCATTCCACTTGAGGCCGCAAACTCAGGGTCCCACTCACATACCTAGAGCTGAGAGAAGCCTCCTCTTGAGGTGCTTGTGGTAAGGTGGTATTCCTCTGGAGTCGAAGCCAGGGACTAACCTCTCATCTCGAGTTGAATTTTTGTCCACGGAGCTCTTTCGTGTTGCTACAGTGACCTCAGGATCCCTCTAGCCTTGAAACAGTGTTCTTGGGGTTTCTCTGGAGTGCCATCAAGGAAATCAAGGCTCCTTTCATGTCTGATGTGCAACACGGAATTTCTCTGCACGCAGTGCAGTGGAATCGGGCCTCATCTCGCGGCGAGGGGGAAGTCTCATGGTTTATCTCGAGTTGCGGCGGGAACCTGGGGTATATTCTCGAGTTAAGACGGGGATGGCCCCTCCACCCACGTGTTTGTTCAGCGACGGCAGGACTCCTGCCTAGTTGCGAGGGACAACTCGGGATTCTCCTCGAGGCTTGGCAGGGCAATTGGGACGCCTCTCCAGCTGAGGCGGGAGACCAAGGGTCCCTTTCCACGTGCCACAGGAATCCTGGGACTCCTATCAAGTTTCACGAGGAGTCAGGCATCGTCTTCATTGGAGGCACTGATCTCCGCGTACCTCTGGAGTGTTCAAAGGATGTGAGGCCTCCGGTCGCCATGAGGTGGGGAACTAGGTCTTTCTCTGTGGTCTCCACAGGGGATTCAGACATCCTTTCATCTTGGGAGATGCAAGACGAGCCTGCATTCAAGTCACTGCAGGGATATCCGGCCTTATTTCGAGTCAGGGCATCGCAGTGTCCATTCCACTTGAGGCCACAAAATCAGGGTCCCTCAGACATACCTAGAGTTGAGAGAAGCCTCCTCCTGAGGTGCTTGTGGTAAGGTGGTATTCTTCTGGAGTCGAAGCCAGGGACGAACCTCTCATCTCGAGTTGATTTTTGGTCCACGGAGCTCTTTCGTGTTGCTACAGTGACCTCAGGATCCCTCTAGACTTGAAACAGTGTTCTTGGGGTTTCTCTGGAGTGCCATCAAGGAAATCAAGGCTCCTTTCATGTGTGATGTGCAACACGGAATTGCGTTGCACGCAGTGCAGGGGAATCGGGCCTCATCTCACGGCGAGTGGGAAGTCTCATGGTTTTTCTCAAGTTGCGGCGGGAAGCTGGGGTATATTCTCGAGTTAAGACGGGGATGGCCCCTCCACCCACGTGTTTGTTCAGCGACGGCAGGACTCCTGCCTAGTTGCGAGGGACAACTCGGGATTCTCCTCGAGGCTTGGCAGGGCAATTGGGACGCCTCTCCAGCTGAGGCGGGAGACCAAGGGTCCCTTTCCACGTGCCACAGGAATCCTGGGACTCCTATCAAGTTTCACGAGGAGTCAGGCATCGTCTCCTTTGGAGGCACTGATCTCCGCGTACCTCTGGAGTTTTCAAAGGATGTGAGGCCTCCGGTCGCCATGAGGTGGGGAACTAGGTCTTTATCTGTGGTCTCCACAGGGGATTCAGACATCCTTTCGTCTTGGGAGATGCAAGACGAGCCTGCATTCAAGTCACTGCAGGGATATCCGGCCTTATTTCGCGTCAGGGCATCGCAGTGTCCATTCCACTTGAGGCCGCAAACTCAGGGTCCCACTCACATACCTAGAGCTGAGAGAAGCCTCCTCTTGAGGTGCTTGTGGTAAGGTGGTATTCCTCTGGAGTCGAAGCCAGGGACTAACCTCTCATCTCGAGTTTATTCTTGGTCCACGGAGCTCTTTCGTGTTGCTACAGTGACCTCAGGATCCCTCTAGCCTTGAAACAGTGTTCTTGGGGTTTCTCTGGAGTGCCATCAAGGAAATCAAGGCTCCTTTCATGTGTGATGTGCAACACGGAATTGATCTGCACGCAGTGCAGGGGAATCGGGCCTCATCTCGCGGCGAGGGGGAAGTCTCATGGTTTATCTCGAGTTGCGGCGGGAACCTGGGGTATATTCTCGAGTTAAGACGGGGATGGCCCCTCCACCCACGTGTTTGTTCAGCGACGGCAGGACTCCTGCCTAGTTGCGAGGGACAACTCGGGATTCTCCTCGAGCCTTGGCAGGGCAATTGGGACGCCTCTCCAGCTGAGGCGGGAGACCAAGGGTCCCTTTCCACGTGCCACAGGAATCCTGGGACTCCTATCAAGTTTCACGAGGAGTCAGGCATCGTCTTCATTGGAGGCACTGATCTCCGCGTACCTCTGGAGTGTTCAAAGGATGTGAGGCCTCCGGTCGCCATGAGGTGGGGAACTAGGTCTTTCTCTGTGGTCTCCACAGGGGATTCAGACATCCTTTCATCTTGGGAGATGCAAGACGAGCCTGCATTCAAGTCACTGCAGGGATATCCGGCCTTATTTCGAGTCAGGGCATCGCAGTGTCCATTCCACTTGAGGCCACAAAATCAGGGTCCTTCAGACATACCTAGAGTTGAGAGAAGCCTCCTCCTGAGGTGCTTGTGGTAAGGTGGTATTCTTCTGGAGTCGAAGCCAGGGACTAACCTCTCATCTCGAGTTGATTTTTGGTCCACGGAGCTCTTTCGTGTTGCTACAGTGACCTCAGGATCCCTCTAGCCTTGAAACAGTGTTCTTGGGGTTTCTGTGGAGTGCCATCAAGGAAATCAAGGCTCCTTTCATGTGTGATGTGCCACACGGAATTGCTCTGCACGCAGTGCAGGGGAATCGGGCCTCATCTCGCGGCGAGGGGGAAGTCTCATGGTTTATCTCGAGTTGCGGCGGGAACCTGGGGTATATTCTCGAGTTACGACGGGGATGGCCCTTCCACACACGTGTTTGTTCAGCGACGGCAGGACTCCTGCCTAGTTGCGAGGGACAACTCGGGATTCTCCTCGAGGCTTGGCAGGGCAATTGGGACGCCACTCCAGCTGAGGCGGGAGACCAAGGGTCCATTTCCACGTGCCACAGGAATCCTGGGACTCCTATCAAGTTTCACGAGGAGTCAGGCATCGTCTCCTTTGGAGGCACTGATCTCCGCGTACCTCTGGAGTTTTCAAAGGATGTGAGGCCTCCGGTCGCGAAGAGGTGGGGAACTAGGTCTTTCTCTGTGGTCTCCACAGGGGATTCAGACATCCTTTCTTCTTGGGAGATGCAAGACGAGCCTGCATTCAAGTCACTGCAGGGATATCCGGCCTTATTTTGAGCCAGGGCATCGCGGTGTCCATTCCACTTTAGGTCGCAAAATCAGGGTCCCTCTCACATACCTAGAGCTGAGAGAAGCCTCCTCTTGAGGTCCTTGTGGTAAGGTGGTATTCCTCTGGAGTCGAAGCCAGGGACTAACCTCTCATCTCGAGTTGATTTTTGGTCCACGGAGCTCTTTCGTGTTGCTACAGTGACCTCAGGATCCCTCTAGACTTGAAACAGTGTTCTTGGGGTTTCTCTGGAGTGCCACCAAGGAAATCAAGGCTCCTTTCATGTGTGATGTGCAACACGGAATTGCTCTGCACGCAGTGCAGGGGAATCAGGCCTCATCTCGCGGCGAGGGGGAAGTCTCATGGTTTTTCTCGAGTTGCGGCGGGAACCTGGGGTATATTCTCGAGTTACGACGGCGATGGCCCTTCCACACACGTGTTTGTTCAGCGACGTCAGGACTCCTACCTAGTTGCGAGGGACAACTCGGGATTCTCCTCGAGGCTTGGCAGGGCAATTGGGACGCCTCTCCAGCTGAGGCGGGAGACCAAGGGTCCCTTTCCACGTGCCACAGGAATCCTGGGACTCCTATCAAGTTTCACGAGGAGTCAGGCATCGTCTCCTTTGGAGGCACTGATCTCCGCGTACCTCTGGAGTTTTCAAAGGATGTGAGGCCTCCGGTCGCCATGAGGTGGGGAACTAGGTCTTTCTCTGTGGTCTCCACAGGGGATTCAGACATCCTTTCGTCTTGGGAGATGCAGGACGAGCCTGCATTCAAGTCACTGCAGGGATATCCGGCCTTATTTCGTGTCAGGGCATCACAGTGTCCATTCCACTTGAGGCCGCAAAATCAGGGTCCCTCTCACATACCTAGAGCTGAGAGAAGCCTCCTCTTGAGGTGCTTGTGGTAAGGTGGTATTCCTCTGGAGTCGAAGCCAGGGACTAACCTCTCATCTCGAGTTGATTCTTGCTCCACGGAGCTCTTTCGTGTTGCTATAGTGACCTCAGGATCCCTCTAGCCTTGAAACAGTGTCCTTGGGGTTTCTCTGGAGTGCCATCAAGGAAATCAAGGCTCCTTTCTTGTGTGATGTGCAACACGGAATTGCTCTGCACGCAGTGCAGGGGAATCGGGCCTCATCTCACGGCGATTGGGAAGTCTCATGGTTTTTCTCGAGTTGCGGCAGGAACCTGGGGTATATTCTCGAGTTACGACGGGGATGGCCCTTCCACACACGTGTTTGTTCAGCGACGTCAGGACTCCTGCCTAGTTGCGAGGGACAACTCGGAATTCTCCTCGAGGCTTGGCAGGGCAATTGGGACGCCTCTCCAGCTGAGGCGGGAGACCAAGGGTCCCTTTCCACGTGCCACAGGAATCCTGGGACTCCTATCAAGTTTCACGAGGAGTCAGGCATCGTCTCCTTTGGAGGCACTGATCTCCGCGTACCTCTGGAGTTTTCAAAGGATGTGAGGCCTCCGGTCGCGATGAGGTGGGGAACTAGGTCTTTCTCTGTGGTCTCCACAGGGGATTCAGACATCCTTTCTTCTTGGGAGATGCAAGACGAGCCTGCATTCAAGTCACTGCAGGGATATCCGGCCTTATTTCGCGTCAGGGCATCGCAGTGTCCATTCCACTTGAGGCCGCAAACTCAGGGTCCCTCTCACATACCTAGAGCTGAGAGAAGCCTCCTCTTGAGGTGCTTGTGGTAAGGTGGTATTCCTCTGGAGTCGAAGCCAGGGACTAACCTCTCATCTCGAGTTGATTCTTGATCCACGGAGCTCTTTCGTGTTGCTACAGTGACCTCAGGATCCCTCTAGCCTTGAAACAGTGTCCTTGGGGTTTCTCTGGAGTGCCATCAAGGAAATCAAGGCTCCTTTCATGTGTGATGTGCAACACGGAATTGCTCTGCACGCAGTGCAGGGGAATCGGGCCTCATCTCGCGGCGAGGGGGAAGTCTCATGGTTTTTCTCAAGTTGCGGCGGGAAGCTGGGGTATATTCTCGAGTTAAGACAGGGATGGCCCCTCCACCCACGTGTTTGTTCAGCGACGTCAGGACTCCTGCCTAGTTGCGAGGGACAACTCGCGATTCTCCTCGAGGCTTGGCAGGGCAATTGGGACGCCTCTCCAGCTGAGGCGGGAGACCAAGGGTCCCTTTCCACGTGCCACAGGAATCCTGGGACTCCTATCAAGTTTCACGAGGAGTCAGTCATCGTCTCCTTTGGAGGCACTGATCTCCGCGTACCTCTGGAGTTTTTAAAGGATGTGAGGCCTCCGGTGGCCATGAGGTGGGGAACTAGGTTTTTCTCTGTGGTCTCCACAGGGGATTCAGACATCCTTTCGTCTTGGGAGATGCAAGACGAGCCTGCATTCAAGTCACTGCAGGGATATCCGGCCTTATTTCGCGTTAGGGCATCGCAGTGTCCATTCCACTTGAGGCCGCAAAATCAGAGTCCCTCAGACATACCTAGAGCTGAGAGAAGCCTCCTCTTGAGGTGCTTGTGGTAAGGTGGTATTCCTCTGGAGTCGAAGCCAGGGACTAACCTCTCATCTCGAGTTGAATATTTGTCCATGGAGCTCTTTCGTGTTGCTACAGTGACCTCAGGATCCCTCTAGCCTTGAAACAGTGTTCTTGGGGCTTCTCTGGAGTGCCATCAAGGAAATCAAGGCTCCTTTCATGTCTGATGTGCAACACGGAATTTCTCTGCACGCAGTGCAGTGGAATCGGGCCTCATCTCGCGGCGAGGGGGAAGTCTCATGGTTTATCTCGAGTTGCGGCGGGAACCTGGGGTATATTCTCGAGTTAAGACGGGGATGGCCCCTCCACCCACGTGTTTGTTCAGCGACGGCAGGACTCCTGCCTAGTTGCGAGGGACAACTCGGGATTCTCCTCGAGGCTTGGCAGGGCAATTGGGACGCCTCTCCAGCTGAGGCGGGAGACCAAGGGTCCCTTTCCACGTGCCACAGGAATCCTGGGACTCCTATCAAGTTTCACGAGGAGTCAGGCATCGTCTTCATTGGAGGCACTGATCTCCGCGTACCTCTGGAGTGTTCAAAGGATGTGAGGCCTCCGGTCGCCATGAGGTGGGGAACTAGGTCTTTCTCTGTGGTCTCCACAGGGGATTCAGACATCCTTTCATCTTGGGAGATGCAAGACGAGCCTGCATTCAAGTCACTGCAGGGATATCCGGCCTTATTTCGAGTCAGGGCATCGCAGTGTCCATTCCACTTGAGGCCGCAAAATCAGGGTCCCTCAGACATACCTAGAGTTGAGAGAAGCCTCCTCCTGAGGTGCTTGTGGTAAGGTGGTATTCTTCTGGAGTCGAAGCCAGGGACTAACCTCTCATCTCGAGTTGATTTTTGGTCCACGGAGCTCTTTCGTGTTGCTACAGTGACCTCAGGATCCCTCTAGACTTGAAACAGTGTTCTTGGGGTTTCTCTGGAGTGCCATCAAGGAAATCAAGGCTCCTTTCATGTGTGATGTGCAACACGGAATTGCTTTGCACGCAGTGCAGGGGAATCGGGCCTCTTCTCGAGGCGAGGGGGAAGTCTCATGGTTTTTCTCAAGTTGCGGCGGGAAGCTGGGGTATATTCTCGAGTTAAGACGGGGATGGCCCCTCCACCCACGTGTTTGTTCAGCGACGGCAGGACTCCTGCCTAGTTGCGAGGGACAACTCGGGATTCTCCTCGAGGCTTGGCAGGGCAATTGGGACGCCTCTCCAGCTGAGGCGGGAGACCAAGGGTCCCTTTCCACGTGCCACAGGAATCCTGGGACTCCTATCAAGTTTCACGAGGAGTCAGGCATCGTCTCCTTTGGAGGCACTGATCTCCGCGTACCTCTGGAGTTTTCAAAGGATGTGAGGCCTCCGGTCGACATGAGGTGGGGAACTAGGTCTTTCTCTGTGGTCTCCACAGGGGATTCAGACATCCTTTCGTCTTGGGAGATGCAAGACGAGCCTGCATTCAAGTCACTGCAGGGATATCCGGCCTTATTTCGCGTCAGGGCATCGCAGTGTCCATTCCACTTGAGGCCGCAAACTCAGGGTCCCACTCACATACCTAGAGCTGAGAGAAGCCTCCTCTTGAGGTGCTTGTGGTAAGGTGGTATTCCTCTGGAGTCGAAGCCAGGGACTAACCTCTCATCTCGAGTTGATTTTTGGTCCACGGAGCTCTTTCGTGTTGCTACAGTGACCTCAGGATCCCTCTAGCCTTGAAACAGTGTTCTTGGGGTTTCTCTGGAGTGCCATCAAGGAAATCAAGGCTCCTTTCATGTGTGATGTGCAACACGGAATTGCTTTGCACGCAGTGCAGGGGAATCGGGCCTCTTCTCGTGGCGAGGGTGAAGTCTCATGGTTTTTCTCAAGTTGCGGCGGGAAGCTGGGGTATATTCTCGAGTTAAGACGGGGATGGCCCCTCCACCCACGTGTTTGTTCAGCGACGGCAGGACTCCTGCCTAGTTGCGAGGGACAACTCGGGATTCTCCTCGAGGCTTGGCAGGGCAATTGGGACGCCTCTCCAGCTGAGGCGGGAGACCAAGGGTCCCTTTCCACGTGCCACAGGAATCCTGGGACTCCTATCAAGTTTCACGAGGAGTCAGGCATCGTCTCCTTTGGAGGCACTGATCTCCGCGTACCTCTGGAGTTTTCAAAGGATGTGAGGCCTCCGGTCGCCATGAGGTGGGGAACTAGGTCTTTATCTGTGGTCTCCACAGGGGATTCAGACATCCTTTCGTCTTGGGAGATGCAAGACGAGCCTGCATTCAAGTCACTGCAGGGATATCCGGCCTTATTTCGCGTCAGGGCATCGCAGTGTCCATTCCACTTGAGGCCGCAAACTCAGGGTCCCACTCACATACCTAGAGCTGAGAGAAGCCTCCTCTTGAGGTGCTTGTGGTAAGGTGGTCTTCCTCTGGAGTCGAAGCCAGGGACTAACCTCTCATCTCGAGTTTATTCTTGGTCCACGGAGCTCTTTCGTGTTGCTACAGTGACCTCAGGATCCCTCTAGCCTTGAAACAGTGTTCTTGGGGTTTCTCTGGAGTGCCATCAAGGAAATCAAGGCTCCTTTCATGTGTGATGTGCAACACGGAATTGCTCTGCACGCAGTGCAGGGGAATCGGGCCTCATCTCGCGGCGAGGGGGAAGTCTCATGGTTTATCTCGAGTTGCGGCGGGAACCTGGGGTATATTCTCGAGTTACGACGGGGATGGCCCTTCCACACACGTGTTTGTTCAGCGACGGCAGGACTTCTGCCTAGTTGCGAGGGACAACTCGGGATTCTCCTCGAGGCTTGGCAGGGCAATTGGGACGCCACTCCAGCTGAGGCGGGAGACCAAGGGTCCATTTCCACGTGCCACAGGAATCCTGGGACTCCTATCAAGTTTCACGAGGAGTCAGGCATCGTCTCCTTTGGAGGCACTGATCTCCGCGTACCTCTGGAGTTTTCAAAGGATGTGAGGCCTCCGGTCGCGAAGAGGTGGGGAACTAGGTCTTTCTCTGTGGTCTCCACAGGGGATTCAGACATCCTTTCTTCTTGGGAGATGCAAGACGAGCCTGCATTCAAGTCACTGCAGGGATATCCGGCCTTATTTCGAGCCAGGGCATCGCGGTGTCCATTCCACTTGAGGCCGCAAAATCAGGGTCCCTCCCACATACCTAGAGCTGAGAGAAGCCTCCTCTTGAGGTGCTTGTGGTAAGGTGGTATTCCTCTGGAGTCGAAGCCAGGGACCAACCTCTCATCTCGAGTTGATTTTTGGTCCACGGAGCTCTTTCGTGTTGCTACAGTGACCTCAGGATCCCTCTAGCCTTGAAACAGTGTTCTTGGGGTTTCTCTGGAGTGCCACCAAGGAAATCAAGGCTCCTTTCATGTGTGATGTGCAACACGGAATTGCTCTGCACGCAGTGCAGGGGAATCGGGCCTCATCTCGCGGCGAGGGGGAAGTCTCATGGTTTATCTCGAGTTGCGGCGGGAACCTGGGGTATATTCTCGAGTTACGACGGGGATGGCCCTTCCACACACGTGTTTGTTCAGCGACGTCAGGACTCCTGCCTAGTTGCGAGGGACAACTCGGGATTCTCCTCGAGGCTTGGCAGGGCAATTGGGACACCTCTCCAGCTGAGGCGGGAGACCAAGTGTCCCTTTCCACGTGCCACAAGAATCCTGGGACTCCTATCAATTTTCACGAGGAGTCAGGCATCGTCTCCTTTGGAGGCACTGATCTCCGCGTACCTCTGGAGTTTTCAAAGGATGTGAGGCCTCCGGTCGCGATGAGGTGGGGAACTAGGTCTTTCTCTGTGGTATCCACAGGGGATTCAGACATCCTTTCTTCTTGGGAGATGCAAGACGAGCCTGCCTTCAAGTCACTGCAGGGATATCCGGCCTTATTTCGAGCCAGGGCATCGCGGTGTCCATTCCACTTCAGGCCGCAAAATCAGGGTCCCTCACATACCTAGAGCTGAGAGAAGCCTCCTCTAGAGGTCCTTGTGGTAAGGTGGTATTCCTCTGGAGTCGAAGCCAGGGACTAACCTCTCATCTCGAGTTGATTTTTGGTCCACGGAGCTCTTTCGTGTTGCTACAGTGACCTCAGGATCCCTCTAGACTTGAAACAGTGTTCTTGGGGTTTCTCTGGAGTGCCATCAAGGAAATCAAGGCTCCTTTCATGTGTGATGTGCAACACGGAATTGCTCTGCACGCAGTGCAGGGGAATCAGGCCTCATCTCGCGGCGAGGGGGAAGTCTCATGGTTTTTCTCGAGTTGCGGCGGGAACCTGGGGTATATTCTCGAGTTACGACGGGGATGGCCCTTCCACACACGTGTTTGTTCAGCGACGTCAGGACTCCTGCCTAGTTGCGAGGGACAACTCGGGATTCTCCTCGAGGCTTGGCAGGGCAATTGGGACACCTCTCCAGCTGAGGCGGGAGACCAAGGGTCCCTTTCCACGTGCCACAGGAATCCTGGGACTCCTATCAATTTTCACGAGGAGTCAGGCATCGTCTCCTTTGGAGGCACTGATCTCCGCGTACCTCTGGAGTTTTCAAAGGATGTGAGGCCTCCGGTCGCGATGAGGTGGGGAACTAGGTCTTTCTCTGTGGTCTCCACAGGGGATTCAGACATCCTTTCGTCTTGGGAGATGCAAGACGAGCCTGCATTCAAGTCACTGCAGGGATATCCGGCCTTATTTCGTGTCAGGGCTTCACAGTGTCCATTCCGCTTGAGGCCGCAAAATCAGTGTCCCTCTCACATACCTAGAGCTGAGAGAAGCCTCCTCTTGAGGTGCTTGTGGTAAGGTGGTATTCCTCTGGAGTCGAAGCCAGGGACTAACCTCTCATCTCGAGTTGATTCTTGCTCCACGGAGCTTTTTCGTGTTGCTACAGTGACCTCAGGATCCCTCTAGCCTTGAAACAGTGTCCTTGGGGTTTCTCTGGAGTGCCATCAAGGAAATCAAGGCTCCTTTCATGTGTGATGTGCAACACGGAATTGCTTTGCACGCAGTGCAGGGGAATCGGGCCTCTTCTCGTGGCGAGGGGGAAGTCTCATGGTTTTTCTCAAGTTGCGGCGGGAAGCTGGGGTACATTCTCCAGTTAAGACGGGGATGGCTCCTCCAACGACGTGTTTGTTCAGCGACGTCAGGACTCCTGCCTAGTTGGAAGGGACAACTCGGGATTCTCCTCGAGGCTTGGCAGGGCAATTGGGACGCCTCTCCAGCTGAGGCGGGAGACCAAGTGTCCCTTTCCACGTGCCACAGGAATCCTGGGACTCCTATCAAGTTTCACGAGGAGTCAGGCATCGTCTCCTTTGGAGGCACTGATCTCCGCGTACCTCTGGAGTTTTCAAAGGATGTGAGGCCTCCGGTCGCGATGAGGTGGGGAACTAGGTCTTTCTCTGTGGTCTCCACAGGGGATTCAGACATCCTTTCGTCTTGGGAGATGCAAGACGAGCCTGCATTCAAGTCACTGCAGGGATATCCGGCCTTATTTCGCGTCAGGGCATCGCAGTGTCCATTCCACTTGAGGCCGCAAAATCAGAGTCCCTCAGACATACCTAGAGCTGAGAGAAGCCTCCTCTTGAGGTGCTTGTGGTAAGGTGGTATTCCTCTGGAGTCGAAGCCAGGGACTAACCTCTCATCTCGAGTTGATTTTTGGTCCACGGAGCTCTTTCGTGTTGCTACAGTGACCTCAGGATCCCTCTAGCCTTGAAACAGTGTTCTTGGGGTTTCTCCGGAGTGCCATCAAGGAAATCAAGGCTCCTTTCATGTGTGATGTGCAACACGGAATTGCTCTGCACGCAGTGCAGGGGAATCGGGCCTCTTCTCGCGGCGAGGGGGAAGTCTCATGGCTTTTCTCAAGTTGCGGCGGGAACCTGGGGTATATTCTCGAGTTACGACGGGGATGGCCCCTCCACCCACGTGTTTGTTCAGCGACGTCAGGACTCCTGCCTAGTTGCAAGGGACAACACGGGATTCTCCTCGAGGTTTGGCAGGGCAATTGGGACGCCTCTCCAGCTGAGGCGGGAGACCAAGGGTCCCTTTCCACGTGCCACAGGAATCCTGGGACTCCTATCAAGTTTCACGAGGAGTCAGGCATCGTCTCCTTTGGAGGCACTGATCTCCGCGTACCTCTGGAGTTTTCAAAGGATGTGAGGCCTCCGGTCGCGATGAGGTGGGGAACTCGGTCTTTCTCTGTGGTCTCCACAGGGGATTCAGACATCCTTTCGTCTTGGGAGATGCAAGACGAGCCTGCATTCAAGTCACTGCAGGGATATCCGGCCTTATTTCACGTCAGGGCATCGCAGTGTCCATTCCACTTGAGGCCGCAAAATCAGAGTCCCTCAGATATACCTAGAGCTGAGAGAAGCCTCCTCTTGAGGTGCTTGTGGTAAGGTGGTATTCCTCTGGAGTCGAAGCCAGGGACTAACCTCTCATCTCGAGTTGATTCTTGGTCCACGGAGCTCTTTCGTGTTGCTACAGTGATCTCAGGATGCCTCTAGCCTTGAAACAGTGTTCTTGGGGTTTCTCTGGAGTGCCATCAAGGAAGTCAAGGCTCCTTTCATGTGTGATGTGCAACACGGAATTGCTCTGCACGCAGTGCAGGGGAATCGGGCCTCATCTCTCGGCGAGGTGGAAGTCTCATGGTTTTTCTCGAGTTGCGGCGGGATCCTGGGGTATATTCTCGAGTTACGACGGTGATGGCCCTTCCACACACGTGTTTGTTCAGCGACGTCAGGACTCCTGCCTAGTTGCGAGGGACAACTCGGGATTCTCCTCGAGGCTTGGCAGGGCAATTGGGACGCCTCTCCAGCTGAGGCGGGAGAACAAGGGTCCCTTTCCACGTGCCACAGGAATCCTGGGACTCCTATCAAGTTTCACGTGGAGTCAGGCATCGTCTCCTTTGGAGGCACTGATCTCCGCGTACCTCTGGAGTTTTCAAAGGATGTGAGGCCTCCGGTCGCGATGAGGTGGGGAACTAGGTCTTTCTCTGTGGTCTCCACAGGGGATTCAGACATCCTTTCGTCTTGGGAGATGCAAGACGAGCCTGCATTCAAGTCACTGCAGGGATATCCGGCCTTATTTCGCGTCAGGGCATCGCAGTGTCCATTCCACTTGAGGCCGCAAACTCAGGGTCCCTCTCACATACCTAGAGCTGAGAGAAGCCTCCTCTTGAGGTGCTTGTGGTAAGGTGGTATTCCTCTGGAGTCGAAGCCAGGGACCAACCTCTCATCTCGAGTTGATTTTTGGTCCACGGAGCTCTTTCGTGTTGCTACAGTGACCTCAGGATCCCACTAGACTTGAAACAGTGTTCTTGGGGTTTCTCTGGAGTGCCATCAAGGAAATCAAGGCTCCTTTCATGTGTGATGTGCAACACGGAATTGCTCTGCACGCAGTGCAGGGGAATCAGGCCTCATCTCGCGGCGAGGGGGAAGTCTCATGGTTTTTCTCGAGTTGCGGCGGGAACCTGGTGTATATTCTCGAGTTACGACGGGGATGGCCCCTCCACCCACGTGTTTGTTCAGCGACGTCAGGACTCCTACCTAGTTGCGAGGGACAACTCGGGATTCTCCTCGAGGCTTGGCAGGGCAATTGGGACGCCTCTCCAGCTGAGGCGGGAGACCAAGGGTCCCTTTCCACGTGCCACAGGAATCCTGGGACTCCTATCAAGTTTCACGAGGAGTCAGGCATCGTCTCCTTTGGAGGCACTGATCTCCGCGTACCTCTGGAGTTTTCAAAGGATGTGAGGCCTCCGGTCGCCATGAGGTGGGGAACTAGGTCTTTCTCTGTGGTCTCCACAGGGGATTCAGACATCCTTTCGTCTTGGGAGATGCAAGACGAGCCTGCATTCAAGTCACTGCAGGGATATCCGGCCTTATTTCGTGTCAGGGCATCACAGTGTCCATTCCACTTGAGGCCGCAAACTCAGGGTCCCTCTCACATACCTAGAGCTGAGAGAAGCCTCCTCTTGAGGTGCTTGTGGTAAGGTGGTATTCCTCTGGAGTCGAAGCCAGGGACTAACCTCTCATCTCGAGTTGATTTTTGGTCCACGGAGCTCTTTCGTGTTGCTACAGTGACCTCAGGATCCCTCTAGCCTTGAAACAGTGTTCTTGGGGTTTCTCTGGAGTGCCACCAAGGAAATCAAGGCTCCTTTCATGTGTGATGTGCAACACGGAATTGCTCTGCATGCAGTGCAGGGGAATCAGGCCTCATCTCGCGGCGAGGGGGAAGTCTCATGGTTTTTCTCGAGTTGCGGCGGGAACCTGGGGTATATTCTCGAGTTACGACGGGGATGGCCCTTCCACCCACGTGTTTGTTCAGCGACGTCAGGACTCCTGCCTAGTTGCGAGGGACAACTCGGGATTCTCCTCGAGGCTTGGCAGGGCAATTGGGACGCCTCTCCAGCTGAGGCGGGAGACCAAGGGTCCCTTTCCATGTGCCACAGGAATCCTTGGACTCCTATCAAGTTTCACGTGGAGTCAGGCATCGTCTCCTTTGGAGGCACTGATCTCCGCGTACCTCTGGAGTTTTCAAAGGATGTGAGGCCTCCGGTCGCGATGAGGTGGGGAACTAGGTCTTTCTCTGTGGTCTCCACAGGGGATTCAGACATCCTTTCGTCTTGGGAGATGCAAGACGAGCCTGCATTCAAGTCACTGCAGGGATATCCGGCCTTATTTCGCGTCAGGGCATCGCAGTGTCCATTCCACTTGAGGCCGCAAACTCAGGGTCCCTCTCACATACCTAGAGCTGAGAGAAGCCTCCTCTTGAGGTGCTTGTGGTAAGGTGGTATTCCTCTGGAGTCGAAGCCAGGGACCAACCTCTCATCTCGAGTTGATTTTTGGTCCACGGAGCTCTTTCGTGTTGCTACAGTGACCTCAGGATCCCTCTAGACTTGAAACAGTGTTCTTGGGGTTTCTCTGGAGTGCCATCAAGGAAATCAAGGCTCCTTTCATGTGTGATGTGCAACACGGAATTGCTCTGCACGCAGTGCAGGGGAATCAGGCCTCATCTCGCGGCGAGGGGGAAGTCTCATGGTTTTTCTCGAGTTGCGGCGGGAACCTGGGGTATATTCTCGAGTTACGACGGGGATGGCCCCTCCACCCACGTGTTTGTTCAGCGACGTCAGGACTCCTACCTAGTTGCGAGGGACAACTCGGGATTCTCCTCGAGGCTTGGCAGGGCAATTGGGACGCCTCTCCAGCTGAGGCGGGAGACCAAGGGTCTCTTTCCACGTGCCACAGGAATCCTGGGACTCCTATCAAGTTTCACGAGGAGTCAGGCATCGTCTCCTTTGGAGGCACTGATCTCCGCGTACCTCTGGAATTTTCAAAGGATGTGAGGCCTCCGGTCGCCATGAGGTGGGGAACTCGGTCTTTCTCTGTGGTCTCCACAGGGGATTCAGACATCCTTTCGTCTTGGGAGATGCAAGACGAGCCTGCATTCAAGTCACTGCAGGGATATCCGGCCTTATTTCGTGTCAGGGCATCACAGTGTCCATTCCACTTGAGGCCGCAAACTCAGGGTCCCTCTCACATACCTAGAGCTGAGAGAAGCCTCCTCTTGAGGTGCTTGTGGTAAGGTGGTATTCCTCTGGAGTCGAAGCCAGGGACTAACCTCTCATCTCGAGTTGATTCTTGCTCCACGGAGCTCTTTCGTGTTGCTACAGTGACCTCAGGATCCCTCTAGCCTTGAAACAGTGTTCTTGGGGTTTCTCTGGAGTGCCATCAAGGAAATCAAGGCTCCTTTCATGTGTGATGTGCAACACGGAATTGCTCTGCACGCAGTGCAGGGGAATCGGGCCTCATCTCACGGCGAGTGGGAAGTCTCATGGTTTTTCTCGAGTTGCGGCGGGAACCTGGGGTATATTCTCGAGTTACAACGGGGATGGCCCTTCCACACACGTGTTTGTTCAGCGACGTCAGGACTCCTGCCTAGTTGCGAGGGACAACTCGCGATTCTCCTCGAGGCTTGGCAGGGCAATTGGGACGCCTCTCCAGCTGAGGCGGGAGACCAAGGGTCCCTTTCCACGTGCCACAGGAATCCTGGGACTCCTATCAAGTTTCACGAGGAGTCAGGCATCGTCTCCTTTGGAGGCACTGATCTCCGCGTACCTCTGGAATTTTCAAAGTATGTGAGGCCTCCGGTCGCTATGAGGTGGGGAACTAGGTCTTTCTCTGTGGTCTCCACAGGGGATTCAGACATCCTTTCGTCTTGGGAGATGCAAGACGAGCCTGCATTCAAGTCACTGCAGGGATATCCGGCCTTATTTCGAGTCAGGACATCACGGTGTCCATTCCACTTGAGGCCGCAAACTCAGGGTCCCTGTCACATACCTAGAGCTGAGAGAAGCCTCCTCTTGAGGTGCTTGTGGTAAGGTGGTATTCCTCTGGAGTCGAAGCCAGGGACTAACCTCTCATCTCGAGTTGATTTTTGGTCCACGGAGCTCTTTCGTGTTGCTACAGTGACCTCAGGATCCCTCTAGCCTTGAAACAGTGTTCTTGGGGTTTCTCCGGAGTGCCATCAAGGAAATCAAGGCTCCTTTCATGTGTGATGTGCAACACGGAATTGCTCTGCACGCAGTGCAGGGGAATCGGGCCTCTTCTCGCGGCGAGGGGGAAGTCTCATTGCTTTTCTCAAGTTGCGGCGGGAACCTGGGGTATATTCTCGAGTTAAGACGGGGATGGCCCCTCCACCCACGTGTTTGTTCAGCGACGTCAGGACTCCTGCCTAGTTGCAAGGGACAACACGGGATTCTCTTCGAGGTTTGGCAGGGCAATTGGGACGCCTCTCCAGCTGAGGCGGGAGACCAAGGGTCCCTTTCCACGTGCCACAGGAATCCGGGGACTCCTATCAAGTTTCACGAGGAGTCAGGCATCGTCTCCTTTGGAGGCACTGATCTCCGCGTACCTCTGGAGTTTTCAAAGGATGTGAGGCCTCCGGTCGCGATGAGGTGGGGAACTCGGTCTTTCTCTGTGGTCTCCGCAGGGGATTCAGACATCCTTTCGTCTTGGGAGATGCAAGACGAGCCTGCATTCAAGTCACTGCAGGGATATCCGGCCTTATTTCACGTCAGGGCATCGCAGTGTCCATTCCACTTGAGGCCGCAAAATCAGAGTCCCTCAGACATACCTAGAGCTGAGAGAAGCCTCCTGTTGAGGTGCTTGTGGTAAGGTGGTATTCCTCTGGAGTCGAAGCCAGGGACTAACCTCTCATCTCGAGTTGATTCTTGGTCCACGGAGCTCTTTCGTGTTGCTACAGTGATCTCAGGATCCCTCTAGCCTTGAAACAGTGTCCTTGGGGTTTCTCTGGAGTGCCATCAAGGAAGTCAAGGCTCCTTTCATGTGTGATGTTCAACACGGAATTGCTCTGCACGCAGTGCAGGGGAATCGGGCCTCATCTCTCGGCGAGGTGGAAGTCTCATGGTTTTTCTCGAGTTGCGGCGGGATCCTGGGGTATATTCTCGAGTTACGACGGTGATGGCCCTTCCACACACGTGTTTGTTCAGCGACGTCAGGACTCCTGCCTAGTTGCGAGGGACAACTCGGGATTCTCCTCGAGGCTTGGCAGGGCAATTGGGACGCCTCTCCAGCTGAGGCGGGAGAACAAGGGTCCCTTTCCACGTGCCACAGGAATCCTGGGACTCCTATCAAGTTTCACGTGGAGTCAGGCATCGTCTCCTTTGGAGGCACTGATCTCCGCGTACCTCTGGAGTTTTCAAAGGATGTGAGGCCTCCGGTCGCGATGAGGTGGGGAACTAGGTCTTTCTCTGTGGTCTCCACAGGGGATTCAGACATCCTTTCGTCTTGGGAGATGCAAGACGAGCCTGCATTCAAGTCACTGCAGGGATATCCGGCCTTATTTCGCGTCAGGGCATCGCAGTGTCCATTCCACTTGAGGCCGCAAACTCAGGGTCCCTCTCACATACCTAGAGCTGAGAGAAGCCTCCTCTTGAGGTGCTTGTGGTAAGGTGGTATTCCTCTGGAGTCGAAGCCAGGGACCAACCTCTCATCTCGAGTTGATTTTTGGTCCACGGAGCTCTTTCGTGTTGCTACAGTGACCTCAGGATCCCACTAGACTTGAAACAGTGTTCTTGGGGTTTCTCTGGAGTGCCATCAAGGAAATCAAGGCTCCTTTCATGTGTGATGTGCAACACGGAATTGCTCTGCACGCAGTGCAGGGGAATCAGGCCTCATCTCGCGGCGAGGGGGAAGTCTCATGGTTTTTCTCGAGTTGCGGCGGGAACCTGGGGTATATTCTCGAGTTACGACGGGGATGGCCCCTCCACCCACGTGTTTGTTCAGCGACGTCAGGACTCCTACCTAGTTGCGAGGGACAACTCGGGATTCTCCTCGAGGCTTGGCAGGGCAATTGGGACGCCTCTCCAGCTGAGGCGGGAGACCAAGGGTCCCTTTCCACGTGCCACAGGAATCCTGGGACTCCTATCAAGTTTCACGAGGAGTCAGGCATCGTCTCCTTTGGAGGCACTGATCTCCGCGTACCTCTGGAGTTTTCAAAGGATGTGAGGCCTCCGGTCGCCATGAGGTGGGGAACTAGGTCTTTCTCTGTGGTCTCCACAGGGGATTCAGACATCCTTTCGTCTTGGGAGATGCAAGACGAGCCTGCATTCAAGTCACTGCAGGGATATCCGGCCTTATTTCGTGTCAGGGCATCACAGTGTCCATTCCACTTGAGGCCGCAAACTCAGGGTCCCTCTCACATACCTAGAGCTGAGAGAAGCCTCCTCTTGAGGTGCTTGTGGTAAGGTGGTATTCCTCTGGAGTCGAAGCCAGGGACTAACCTCTCATCTCGAGTTGATTTTTGGTCCACGGAGCTCTTTCGTGTTGCTACAGTGACCTCAGGATCCCTCTAGCCTTGAAACAGTGTTCTTGGGGTTTCTCTGGAGTGCCACCAAGGAAATCAAGGCTCCTTTCATGTGTGATGTGCAACACGGAATTGCTCTGCATGCAGTGCAGGGGAATCAGGCCTCATCTCGCGGCGAGGGGGAAGTCTCATGGTTTTTCTCGAGTTGCGGCGGGAACCTGGGGTATATTCTCGAGTTACGACGGGGATGGCCCTTCCACACACGTGTTTGTTCAGCGACGTCAGGACTCCTGCCTAGTTGCGAGGGACAACTCGGGATTCTCCTCGAGGCTTGGCAGGGCAATTGGGACGCCTCTCCAGCTGAGGCGGGAGACCAAGGGTCCCTTTCCATGTGCCACAGGAATCCTTGGACTCCTATCAAGTTTCACGTGGAGTCAGGCATCGTCTCCTTTGGAGGCACTGATCTCCGCGTACCTCTGGAGTTTTCAAAGGATGTGAGGCCTCCGGTCGCGATGAGGTGGGGAACTAGGTCTTTCTCTGTGGTCTCCACAGGGGATTCAGACATCCTTTCGTCTTGGGAGATGCAAGACGAGCCTGCATTCAAGTCACTGCAGGGATATCCGGCCTTATTTCGCGTCAGGGCATCGCAGTGTCCATTCCACTTGAGGCCGCAAACTCAGGGTCCCTCTCACATACCTAGAGCTGAGAGAAGCCTCCTCTTGAGGTGCTTGTGGTAAGGTGGTATTCCTCTGGAGTCGAAGCCAGGGACCAACCTCTCATCTCGAGTTGATTTTTGGTCCACGGAGCTCTTTCGTGTTGCTACAGTGACCTCAGGATCCCTCTAGACTTGAAACAGTGTTCTTGGGGTTTCTCTGGAGTGCCATCAAGGAAATCAAGGCTCCTTTCATGTGTGATGTGCAACACGGAATTGCTCTGCACGCAGTGCAGGGGAATCAGGCCTCATCTCGCGGCGAGGGGGAAGTCTCATGGTTTTTCTCGAGTTGCGGCGGGAACCTGGGGTATATTCTCGAGTTACGACGGGGATGGCCCCTCCACCCACGTGTTTGTTCAGCGACGTCAGGACTCCTACCTAGTTGCGAGGGACAACTCGGGATTCTCCTCGAGGCTTGGCAGGGCAATTGGGACGCCTCTCCAGCTGAGGCGGGAGACCAAGGGTCCCTTTCCACGTGCCACAGGAATCCTGGGACTCCTATCAAGTTTCACGAGGAGTCAGGCATCGTCTCCTTTGGAGGCACTGATCTCCGCGTACCTCTGGAGTTTTCAAAGGATGTGAGGCCTCCGGTCGCCATGAGGTGGGGAACTCGGTCTTTCTCTGTGGTCTCCACAGGGGATTCAGACATCCTTTCGTCTTGGGAGATGCAAGACGAGCCTGCATTCAAGTCACTGAAGGGATATCCGGCCTTATTTCGTGTCAGGGCATCACAGTGTCCATTCCACTTGAGGCCGCAAACTCAGGGTCCCTCTCACATACCTAGAGCTGAGAGAAGCCTCCTCTTGAGGTGCTTGTGGTAAGGTGGTATTCCTCTGGAGTCGAAGCCAGGGACTAACCTCTCATCTCGAGTTGATTCTTGCTCCACGGAGCTCTTTCGTGTTGCTACAGTGACCTCAGGATCCCTCTAGCCTTGAAACAGTGTTCTTGGGGTTTCTCTGGAGTGCCATCAAGGAAATCAAGGCTCCTTTCATGTGTGATGTGCAACACGGAATTGCTCTGCACGCAGTGCAGGGGAATCGGGCCTCATCTCACGGCGAGTGGGAAGTCTCATGGTTTTTCTCGAGTTGCGGCGGGAACCTGGGGTATATTCTCGAGTTACAACGGGGATGGCCCTTCCACACACGTGTTTGTTCAGCGACGTCAGGACTCCTGCCTAGTTGCGAGGGACAACTCGGGATTCTCCTCGAGGCTTGGCAGGGCAATTGGGACGCCTCTCCAGCTGAGGCGGGAGACCAAGGGTCCCTTTCCACGTGCCACAGGAATCCTGGGACTCCTATCAAGTTTCACGAGGAGTCAGGCATCGTCTCCTTTGGAGGCACTGATCTCCGCGTACCTCTGGAATTTTCAAAGTATGTGAGGCCTCCGGTCGCTATGAGGTGGGGAACTAGGTCTTTCTCTGTGGTCTCCACAGGGGATTCAGACATCCTTTCGTCTTGGGAGATGCAAGACGAGCCTGCATTCAAGTCACTGCAGGGATATCCGGCCTTATTTCGAGTCAGGACATCACGGTGTCCATTCCACTTGAGGCCGCAAACTCAGGGTCCCTGTCACATACCTAGAGCTGAGAGAAGCCTCCTCTTGAGGTGCTTGTGGTAAGGTGGTATTCCTCTGGAGTCGAAGCCAGGGACTAACCTCTCATCTCGAGTTGATTTTTGGTCCACGGAGCTCTTTCGTGTTGCTACAGTGACCTCAGGATCCCTCTAGCCTTGAAACAGTGTTCTTGGGGTTTCTCTGGAGTGCCATCAAGGAAATCAAGGCTCCTTTCATGTGTGATGTGCAACACGGAATTGCTCTGCATGCAGTGCAGGGGAATCAGGCCTCATCTCGCGGCGAGGGGGAAGTCTCATGGTTTTTCTCGAGTTGCGGCGGGAACCTGGGGTATATTCTCGAGTTACGACGGGGATGGCCCTTCCACACACGTGTTTGTTCAGCGACGTCAGGACTCCTGCCTAGTTGCGAGGGACAACTCGGGATTCTCCTCGAGGCTTGGCAGGGCAATTGGGACGCCTCTCCAGCTGAGGCGGGAGACCAAGGGTCCCTTTCCACGTGCCACAGGAATCCTGGGACTCCTATCAAGTTTCACGAGGAGTCAGGCATCGTCTCCTTTGGAGGCACTGATCTCCGCGTACCTCTGGAGTTTTCAAAGGATGTGAGGCCTCCGGTCGCGATGAGGTGGGGAACTAGGTCTTTCTCTGTGGTCTCCACAGGCGATTCAGACATCCTTTCTTCTTGGGAGATGCAAGACGAGCCTGCATTCAAGTCACTGCAGGGATATCCGGCCTTATTTCGCGTTAGGGCATCGCAGTGTCCATTCCACTTGAGGCCGCAAACTCAGGGTCCCTCTCACATACCTAGAGCTGAGAGAAGCCTCCTCTTGAGGTGCTTGTGGTAAGGTGGTATTCCTCTGGAGTCGAAGCCAGGGACTAACCTCTCATCTCGAGTTGATTCTTGATCCCCGGAGCTCTTTCGTGTTGCTACAGTGACCTCAGGATCCCTCTAGCCTTGAAACAGTGTCCTTGGGGTTTCTCTGGAGTGCCATCAAGGAAATCAAGGCTCCTTTCATGTGTGATGTGCAACACGGAATTGCTCTGCACGCAGTGCAGGGGAATCGGGCCTCATCTCGCGGCGAGGGGGAAGTCTCATGGTTTTTCTCAAGTTGCGGCGGGAAGCTGGGGTATATTCTCGAGTTAAGACAGGGATGGCCCCTCCACCCACGTGTTTGTTCAGCGACTTCAGGACTCCTGCCTAGTTGCGAGGGACAACTCGCGATTCTCCTCGAGGCTTGGCAGGGCAATTGGGACGCCTCTCCAGCTGAGGCGGGAGACCAAGGGTCCCTTTCCACGTGCCACAGGAATCCTGGGACTCCTATCAAGTTTCACGAGGAGTCAGTCATCGTCTCCTTTGGAGGCACTGATCTCCGCGTACCTCTGGAGTTTTCAAAGGATGTGAGGCCTCCGGTGGCCATGAGGTGGGGAACTAGGTCTTTCTCTGTGGTCTCCACAGGGGATTCAGACATCCTTTCGTCTTGGGAGATGCAAGACGAGCCTGCATTCAAGTCACTGCAGGGATATCCGGCCTTATTTCGCGTCAGGGCATCGCAGTGTCCATTCCACTTGAGGCCGCAAAATCAGAGTCCCTCAGACATACCTAGAGCTGAGAGAAGCCTCCTCTTGAGGTGCTTGTGGTAAGGTGGTATTCCTCTGGAGTCGAAGCCAGGGACTAACCTCTCATCTCGAGTTGAATTTTTGTCCACGGAGCTCTTTCGTGTTGCTACAGTGACCTCAGGATCCCTCTAGCCTTGAAACAGTGTTCTTGGGGTTTCTCTGGAGTGCCATCAAGGAAATCAAGGCTCCTTTCATGTCTGATGTGCAACACGGAATTTCTCTGCACGCAGTGCAGTGGAATCGGGCCTCATCTCGCGGCGAGGGGGAAGTCTCATGGTTTATCTCGAGTTGCGGCGGGAACCTGGGGTATATTCTCGAGTTAAGACGGGGATGGCCCCTCCACCCACGTGTTTGTTCAGCGACGGCAGGACTCCTGCCTAGTTGCGAGGGACAATTCGGGATTCTCCTCGAGCCTTGGCAGGGCAATTGGGACGCCTCTCCAGCTGAGGCGGGAGACCAAGGGTCCCTTTCCACGTGCCACAGGAATCCTGGGACACCTATCAAGTTTCACGAGGAGTCAGGCATCGTCTTCACTGGAGGCACTGATCTCCGCGTACCTCTGGAGTGTTCAAAGGATGTGAGGCCTCCGGTCGCCATGAGGTGGGGAACTAGGTCTTTCTCTGTGGTCTCCACAGGGGATTCAGACATCCTTTCATCTTGGGAGATGCAAGACGAGCCTGCATTCAAGTCACTGCAGGGATATCCGGCCTTATTTCGAGTCAGGGCATCGCAGTGTCCATTCCACTTGAGGCCGCAAACTCAGGGTCCCTCAGACATACCTAGAGTTGAGAGAAGCGTCCTCCTGAGGTGCTTGTGGTAAGGTGGTATTCTTCTGGAGTCGAAGCCGGGGACTAACCTCTCATCTCGAGTTGATTTTTGGTCCACGGAGCTCTTTCGTGTTGCTACAGTGACCTCAGGATCCCTCTAGACTTGAAACAGTGTTCTTGGGGTTTCTCTGGAGTGCCATCAAGGAAATCAAGGCTACTTTCATGTGTGATGTGCAACACGGAATTGCTTTGCACGCAGTGCAGGGGAATCGGGCCTCTTCTCGTGGCGAGGGGGAAGTCTCATGGTTTTTCTCAAGTTGCGGCGGGAAGCTGGGGTATATTCTCGAGTTAAGACGGGGATGGCCCCTCCACCCACGTGTTTGTTCAGCGACGGCAGGACTCCTGCCTAGTTGCGAGGGACAACTCGGGATTCTCCTCGAGGCTAGGCAGGGCAATTGGGACGCCTCTCCAGCTGAGGCGGGAGACCAAGGGTCCCTTTCCACGTGCCACAGGAATCCTGGGACTCCTATCAAGTTTCACGAGGAGTCAGGCATCGTCTCCTTTGGAGGCACTGATCTCCGCGTACCTCTGGAGTTTTCAAAGGATGTGAGGCCTCCGGTCGCCATGAGGTGGGGAACTAGGTCTTTCTCTGTGGTCTCCACAGGGGATTCAGACATCCTTTCGTCTTGGGAGATGCAAGACGAGCCTGCATTCAAGTCACTGCAGGGATATCCGGCCTTATTTCGCGTCAGGGCATCGCAGTGTCCATTCCACTTGAGGCCGAAACTCACGGTCCCACTCACATACCTAGAGCTGAGAGAAGCCTCCTCTTGAGGTGCTTGTGGTAAGGTGGTATTCCTCTGGAGTCGAAGCCAGGGACTAACCTCTCATCTCGAGTTGATTCTTGGTCCACGGAGCTCTTTCGTGTTGCTACAGTGACCTCAGGATCCCTCTAGCCTTGAAACAGTGTTCTTGGGGTTTCTCTGGAGTGCCATCAAGGAAATCAAGGCTCCTTTCATGTGTGATGTGCAACACGGAATTGCTTTGCACGCAGTGCAGGGGAATCGGGCCTCTTCTCGCGGCGAGGGGGAAGTCTCATGGCTTTTCTCAAGTTGCGGCGGGAACCTGGGGTATATTCTCGAGTTACGACGGGGATGGCCCCTCCACCCACGTGTTTGTTCAGCGACGTCAGGACTCCTGCCTAGTTGCAAGGGACAACACGGGATTCTCCTCGAGGTTTGGCAGGGCAATTGGGACGCCTCTCCAGCTGAGGCGGGAGACCAAGGGTCCCTTTCCACGTGCCACAGGAATCCTGGGACTCCTATCAAGTTTCACGAGGAGTCAGGCATCGTCTCCTTTGGAGGCACTGATCTCCGCGTACCTCTGGAGTTTTCAAAGGATGTGAGGCCTCCGGTCGCGATGAGGTGGGGAACTCGGTCTTTCTCTGTGGTCTCCACAGGGGATTCAGACATCCTTTCGTCTTGGGAGATGCAAGACGAGCCTGCATTCAAGTCACTGCAGGGATATCCGGCCTTATTTCACGTCAGGGCATCGCAGTGTCCATTCCACTTGAGGCCGCAAAATCAGAGTCCCTCAGACATACCTAGAGCTGAGAGAAGCCTCCTCTTGAGGTGCTTGTGGTAAGGTGGTATTCCTCTGGAGTCGAAGCCAGTGACTAACCTCTCATCTCGAGTTGATTCTTGGTCCACGGAGCTCTTTCGTGTTGCTACAGTGATCTCAGGATCCCTCTAGCCTTGCTACAGTGTTCTTGGGGTTTCTCTGGAGTGCCATCAAGGAAGTCAAGGCTCCTTTCATGTGTGATGTGCAACACGGAATTGCTCTGCACGCAGTGCAGGAGAATCGGGCCTCATCTCTCGGCGAGGTGGAAGTCTCATGGTTTTTCTCGAGTTGCGGCGGGATCCTGGGGTATATTCTCGAGTTACGACGGTGATGGCCCTTCCACACACGTGTTTGTTCAGCGACGTCAGGACTCCTGCCTAGTTGCGAGGGACAACTCGGGATTCTCCTCGATTCTTGGCAGGGCAATTGGGACGCCTCTCCACCTGAGGCGGGAGAACAAGGGTCCCTTTCCACGTGCCACAGGAATCCTGGGACTCCTATCAAGTTTCACGTGGAGTCAGGCATCGTCTCCTTTGGAGGCACTGATCTCCGCGTACCTCTGGAGTTTTCAAAGGATGTGAGGCCTCCGGTCGCGATGAGGTGGGGAACTAGGTCTTTCTCTGTGGTCTCCACAGGGGATTCAGACATCCTTTCGTCTTGGGAGATGCAAGACGAGCCTGCATTCAAGTCACTGCAGGGATATCCGGCCTTATTTCGCGTCAGGGCATCGCAGTGTCCATTCCACTTGAGGCCGCAAACTCAGGGTCCCTCTCACATACCTAGAGCTGAGAGAAGCCTCCTCTTGAGGTGCTTGTGGTAAGGTGGTATTCCTCTGGAGTCGAAGCCAGGGACCAACCTCTCATCTCGAGTTGATTTTTGGTCCACGGAGCTCTTTCGTGTTGCTACAGTGACCTCAGGATCCCTCTAGACTTGAAACAGTGTTCTTGGGGTTTCTCTGGAGTGCCATCAAGGAAATCAAGGCTCCTTTCATGTGTGATGTGCAATACGGAATTGCTCTGTACGCAGTGCAGGGGAATCAGGCCTCATCTCGCGGCGAGGGGGAAGTCTCATGGTTTTTCTCGAGTTGCGGCGGGAACCTGGGGTATATTCTCGAGTTACGACGGGGATGGCCCCTCCACCCACGTGTTTGTTCAGCGACGTCAGGACTCCTACCTAGTTGCGAGGGACAACTCGGGATTCTCCTCGAGGCTTGGCAGGGCAATTGGGACGCCTCTCCAGCTGAGGCGGGAGACCAAGGGTCCCTTTCCACGTGCCACAGGAATCCTGGGACTCCTATCAAGTTTCACGAGGAGTCAGGCATCGTCTCCTTTGGAGGCACTGATCTCCGCGTACCTCTGGAGTTTTCAAAGGATGTGAGGCCTCCGGTCGCCATGAGGTGGGGAACTAGGTCTTTCTCTGTGGTCTCCACAGGGGATTCAGACATCCTTTCGTCTTGGGAGATGCAAGACGAGCCTGCATTCAAGTCACTGCAGGGATATCCGGCCTTATTTCGTGTCAGGGCATCACAGTGTCCATTCCACTTGAGGCCGCAAACTCAGGGTCCCTCTCACATACCTAGAGCTGAGAGAAGCCTCCTCTTGAGGTGCTTGTGGTAAGGTGGTATTCCTCTGGAGTCGAAGCCAGGGACTAACCTCTCATCTCGAGTTGATTCTTGCTCCACGGAGCTCTTTCGTGTTGCAACAGTGACCTCAGGATCCCTCTAGCCTTGAAACAGTGTCCTTGGGGTTTCTCTGGAGTGCCATCAAGGAAATCAAGGCTCCTTTCATGTGTGATGTGCAACACGGAATTGCTCTGCACGCAGTGCAGGGGAATCGGGCCTCATCTCACGGCGAGTGGGAAGTCTCATGGTTTTTCTCGAGTTGCGGCGGGAACCTGGGGTATATTCTCGAGTTACGATGGGGATGGCCCTTCCACACACGTGTTTGTTCAGCGACGTCAGGACTCCTGCCTAGTTGCGAGGGACAACTCGCGATTCTCCTCGAGGCTTGGCAGGGCAATTGGGACGCCTCTCCAGCTGAGGCGGGAGACCAAGGGTCCCTTTCCACGTGCCACAGGATTCCTGGGACTCCTATCAAGTTTCACGAGGAGTCAGGCATCGTCTCCTTTGGAGGCACTGATCTCCGCGTACCTCTGGAATTTTCAAAGTATGTGAGGCCTCCGGTCGCTATGAGGTGGGGAACTAGGTCTTTCTCTGTGGTCTCCACAGGGGATTCAGACATCCTTTCGTCTTGGGAGATGCAAGACGAGCCTGCATTCAAGTCACTGCAGGGATATCCGGCCTTATTTCGAGTCAGGACATCGCGGTGTCCATTCCACTTGAGGCCGCAAACTCAGGGTCCCTGTCACATACCTAGAGCTGAGAGAAGCCTCCTCTTGAGGTGCTTGTGGTAAGGTGGTATTCCTCTGGAGTCGAAGCCAGGGACTAACCTCTCATCTCGAGTTGATTTTTGGTCCACGGAGCTCTTTCGTGTTGCTACAGTGACCTCAGGATGCCTCTAGCCTTGAAACAGTGTTCTTGGGGTTTCTCTGGAGTGCCATCAAGGAAATCAAGGCTCCTTTCATGTGTGATGTGCAACACGGAATTGCTCTGCATGCAGTGCAGGGGAATCAGGCCTCATCTCACGGCGAGGGGGAAGTCTCATGGTTTTTTTCGAGTTGCGGCGGGAACCTGGGGTATATTCTCGAGTTACGACGGGGATGGCCCTTCCACACACGTGTTTGTTCAGCGACGTCAGGACTCCTGCCTAGTTGCGAGGGACAACTCGGGATTCTCCTCGAGGCTTGGCAGGGGAATTGGGACGCCTCTCCAGCTGAGGCGGGAGACCAAGGGTCCCTTTCCACGTGCCACAGGAATCCTGGGACTCCTATCATGTTTCACGAGGAGTCAGGCATCGTCTCCTTTGGAGGCACTGATCTCCGCGTACCTCTGGAGTTTTCAAAGGATGTGAGGCCTCCGGTCGCGATGAGGTGGGGAACTAGGTCTTTCTCTGTGGTCTCCACAGGCGATTCAGACATCCTTTCTTCTTGGGAGATGCAAGACGAGCCTGCATTCAAGTCACTGCAGGGATATCCGGCCTTATTTCGCGTCAGGGCATCGCAGTGTCCATTCCACTTGAGGCCGCAAACTCAGGGTCCCTCTCACATACCTAGAGCTGAGAGAAGCCTCCTCTTGAGGTGCTTGTGGTAAGGTGGTATTCCTCTGGAGTCGAAGCCAGGGACTAACCTCTCATCTCGAGTTGATTCTTGATCCACGGAGCTCTTTCGTGTTGCTACAGTGACCTCAGGATCCCTCTAGACTTGAAACAGTGTCCTTGGGGTTTCTCTGGAGTGCCATCAAGGAAGTCAAGGCTCCTTTCATGTGTGATGTGCAACACGGAATTGCTCTGCACGCAGTGCAGGGGAATCGGGCCTCATCTCGCGGCGAGGGGGAAGTCTCATGGTTTTTCTCGAGTTGCGGCGGGATCCTGGGGTATATTCTCGAGTACGACGGTGATGGCCCTTCCACACACGTGTTTGTTCAGCGACGTCAGGACTCCTGCCTAGTTGCGAGGGACAACTCGGGATTCTCCTCGAGGCTTGGCAGGGCAATTGGGACGCCTCTCCAGCTGAGGCGGGAGAACAAGTGTCCCTTTCCACGTGCCACAGGAATCCTGGGACTCCTATCAATTTTCACGTGGAGTCAGGCATCGTCTCCTTTGGAGGCTCTGATCTCCGCGTACCTCTGGAGTTTTCAAAGGATGTGAGGCCTCCGGTCGCCATGAGGTGGGGAACTAGGTCTTTCTCTGTGGTCTCCACAGGGGATTCAGACATCCTTTCGTCTTGGGAGATGCAAGACGAGCCTGCATTCAAGTCACTGCAGGGATATCCGGCCTTATTTCGTGTCAGGGCATCACAGTGTCCATTCCACTTGAGGCCGCAAACTCAGGGTCCCTCTCACATACCTAGAGCTGAGAGAAGCCTCCTCTTGAGGTGCTTGTGGTAAGGTGGTATTCCTCTGGAGTCGAAGCCAGGGACTAACCTCTCATCTCGAGTTGATTCTTGCTCCACGGAGCTCTTTCGTGTTGCTACAGTGACCTCAGGATCCCTCTAGCCTTGAAACAGTGTCCTTGGGGTTTCTCTGGAGTGCCATCAAGGAAATCAAGGCTCCTTTCATGTGTGATGTGCAACACGGAATTGCTCTGCACGCAGTGCAGGGGAATCGGGCCTCATCTCACGGCGAGTGGGAAGTCTCATGGTTTTTCTCGAGTTGCGGCGGGAACCTGGGGTATATTCTCGAGTTACGACGGGGATGGCCCTTCCACACACGTGTTTGTTCAGCGACGTCAGGACTCCTGCCTCGTTGCGAGGGACAACTCGCGATTCTCCTCGAGGCTTGGCAGGGCAATTGGGACGCCTCTCCAGCTGAGGCGGGAGACCAAGGGTCCCTTTCCACGTGCCACAGGAATCCTGGGACTCCTATCAAGTTTGATGAGGAGTCAGGCATCGTCTCCTTTGGAGGCACTGATCTCCGCGTACCTCTGGAATTTTCAAAGTATGTGAGGCCTCCGGTCGCTATGAGGTGGGGAACTAGGTCTTTCTCTGTGGTCTCCACAGGGGATTCAGACATCCTTTCGTCTTGGGAGATGCAAGACGAGCCTGCATTCAAGTCACTGCAGGGATATCCGGCCTTATTTCGAGTCAGGACATCGCGGTGTCCATTCCACTTGAGGCCGCAAACTCAGGGTCCCTGTCACATACCTAGAGCTGAGAGAAGCCTCCTCTTGAGGTGCTTGTGGTATGGTGGTATTCCTCTGGAGTCGAAGCCAGGGACTAACCTCTCATCTCGAGTTGATTTTTTGTCCACGGAGCTCTTTCGTGTTGCTACAGTGACCTCAGGATCCCTCTAGCCTTGAAACAGTGTTCTTGGGGTTTCTCTGGAGTGCCGTCAAGGAAATCAAGGCTCCTTTCATGTCTGATGTGCAACACGGAATTTCTCTGCACGCAGTGCAGTGGAATCGGGCCTCATCTCGCGGCGAGGGGGAAGTCTCATGGTTTATCTCGAGTTGCGGCGGGAACCTGGGGTATATTCTCGAGTTAAGACGGGGATGGCCCCTCCACCCACGTGTTTGTTCAGCGACGGCAGGACTCCTGCCTAGTTGCGAGGGACAACTCGGGATTCTCCTCGAGCCTTGGCAGGGCAATTGGGACGCCTCTCCAGCTGAGGCGGGAGACCAAGGGTCCCTTTCCACGTGCCTCAGGAATCCTGGGACTCCTATCAAGTTTCACGAGGAGTCAGGCATCGTCTTCATTGGAGGCACTGATCTCCGCGTATCTCTGGAGTGTTCAAAGGATGTGAGGCCTCCGGTCGCCATGAGGTGGGGAACTAGGTCTTTCTCTGTGGTCTCCACAGGGGATTCAGACATCCTTTCATCTTGGGAAATGCAAGACGAGCCTGCATTCAAGTCACTGCAGGGATATCCGGCCTTATTTCGAGTCAGGGCATCGCAGTGTCCATTCCACTTGAGGCCGCAAACTCAGGGTCCCTCTCACATACCTAGAGCTGAGAGAAGCCTCCTCTTGAGGTGCTTGTGGTAAGGTGGTATTCCTCTGGAGTCGAAGCCAGGGACCAACCTCTCATCTCGAGTTGATTTTTGGTCCACGGAGCTCTTTCGTGTTGCTACAGTGACCTCAGGATCCCTCTAGACTTGAAACAGTGTTCTTGGGGTTTCTCTGGAGTGCCATCAAGGAAATCAAGGCTCCTTTCATGTGTGATGTGCAACACGGAATTGCTCTGCACGCAGTGCAGGGGAATCGGGCCTCATCTCGCGGCGAGGGGGAAGTCTCATGGTTTTTCTCGAGTTGCGGCGGGAACCTGGGGTATATTCTCGAGTTACGACGGGGATGGCCCCTCCAGCCACGTGTTTGTTCAGCGACGTCAGGACTCCTACCTAGTTGCGAGGGACAACTCGGGATTCTCCTCGAGGCTTGGCAGGGCAATTGGGACGCCTCTCCAGCTGAGGCGGGAGACCAAGGGTCCCTTTCCACGTGCCACAGGAATCCTGGGACTCCTATCAAGTTTCACGAGGAGTCAGGCATCGTCTCCTTTGGAGGCACTGATCTCCGCGTACCTCTGGAGTTTTCAAAGGATGTGAGGCCTCCGGTCGCCATGAGGTGGGGAACTAGGTCTTTCTCTGTGGTCTCCACAGGGGATTCAGACATCCTTTCGTCTTGGGAGATGCAAGACGAGCCTGCATTTAAGTCACTGCAGGGATATCCGGCCTTATTTCGTGTCAGGGCATCACAGTGTCCATTCCACTTGAGGCCGCAAACTCAGGGTCCCTCTCACATACCTAGAGCTGAGAGAAGCCTCCTCTTGAGGTGCTTGTGGTAAGGTGGTATTCCTCTGGAGTCGAAGCCAGGGACTAACCTCTCATCTCGAGTTGATTTTTGGTCCACGGAGCTCTTTCGTGTTGCTACAGTGACCTCAGGATCCCTCTAGCCTTGAAACAGTGTTCTTGGGGTTTCTCTGGAGTGCCATCAAGGAAATCAAGGCTCCTTTCATGTGTGATGTGCAACACGGAATTGCTCTGCACGCAGTGCAGGGGAATCAGGCCTAATCTCGCGGCGAGGGGGAAGTCTCATGGTTTTTCTCGAGTTGCGGCGGGAACCTGGGGTATATTCTCGAGTTACGACGGGGATGGCCCCTCCACACACGTGTTTGTTCAGCGACGTCAGGACTCCTACCTAGTTGCGAGGGACAACTCGGGATTCTCCTCGAGGCTTGGCAGGGCAATTGGGACGCCTCTCCAGCTGAGGCGGGAGACCAAGGGTCCCTTTCCACGTGCCACAGGAATCCTGGGACTCCTATCAAGTTTCACGAGGAGTCAGGCATCGTCTCCTTTGGAGGCACTGATCTCCGCGTACCTCTGGAGTTTTCAAAGGATGTGAGGCCTCCGGTCGCCATGAGGTGGGTAACTAGGTCTTTCTCTGTGGTCTCCACAGGGGATTCAGACATCCTTTCGTCTTGGGAGATGCAAGACGAGCCTGCATTCAAGTCACTGCAGGGATATCCGGCCTTATTTCGTGTCAGGACATCACAGTGTCCATTCCACTTGAGGCCGCAAACTCAGGGTCCCTCTCACATACCTAGAGCTGAGAGAAGCCTCCTCTTGAGGTGCTTGTGGTAAGGTGGTATTCCTCTGGAGTCGAAGCCAGGGACTAACCTCTCATCTCGAGTTGATTCTTGCTCCACGGAGCTCTTTCGTGTTGCAACAGTGACCTCAGGATCCCTCTAGCCTTGAAACAGTGTCCTTGGGGTTTCTCTGGAGTGCCATCAAGGAAATCAAGGCTCCTTTCATGTGTGATGTGCAACACGGAATTGCTCTGCACGCAGTGCAGGGGAATCGGGCCTCATCTCACGGCGAGTGGGAAGTCTCATGGTTTTTCTCGAGTTGCGGCGGGAACCTGGGGTATATTTTCGAGTTACGACGGGGATGGCCCTTCCACACACGTGTTTGTTCACCGACGTCAGGACTCCTGCCTAGTTGCGAGGGACAACTCGCGATTCTCCTCGAGGCTTGGCAGGGCAATTGGGACGCGTCTCCAGCTGAGGCGGGAGACCAAGGGTCCCTTTCCACGTGCCACAGGAATCCTGGGACTCCTATCAAGTTTCACGAGGAGTCAGGCATCGTCTCCTTTGGAGGCACTGATCTCCGCGTACCTCTGGAATTTTCAAAGTATGTGAGGCCTCCGGTCGCTATGAGGTGGGGAACTAGGTCTTTCTCTGTGGTCTCCACAGGGGATTCAGACATCCTTTCGTCTTGGGAGATGCAAGACGAGCCTGCATTCAAGTCACTGCAGGGATATCCGGCCTTATTTCGAGTCAGGACATCGCGGTGTTCATTCCACTTGAGGCCGCAAACTCAGGGTCCCTCTCACATACCTAGAGCTGAGAGAAGCCTCCTCTTGAGGTGCTTGTGGTAAGGTGGTATTCCTCTGGAGTCGAAGCCAGGGACTAACATCTCATCTCGAGTTGATTTTTGGTCCACGGAGCTCTTTCGTGTTGCTACAGTGACCTCAGGATCCCTCTAGCCTTGAAACAGTGTTCTTGGGGTTTCTCTGGAGTGCCATCAAGGAAATCAAGGCTCCTTTCATGTGTGATGTGCAACACGGAATTGCTCTGCATGCAGTGCAGGGGAATCAGGCCTCATCTCGCGGCGAGGGGGAAGTCTCATGGTTTTTCTCGAGTTGCGGCGGGAACCTGGGTTATATTCTCGAGTTACGACGGGGATGGCCCTTCCACACACGTGTTTGTTCAGCGACGTCAGGACTCCTGCCTAGTTGCGAGGGACAACTCGGGATTCTCCTCGAGGCTTGGCAGGGCAATTGGGACGCCTCTCCAGCTGAGGCGGGAGACCAAGGGTCCCTTTCCACGTGCCACAGGAATCCTGGGACTCCTATCAAGTTTCACGAGGAGTCAGGCATCGTCTCCTTTGGAGGCACTGATCTCCGCGTACCTCTGGAGTTTTCAAAGGATGTGAGGCCTCCGGTCGCGATGAGGTGGGGAACTAGGTCTTTCTCTGTGGTCTCCACAGGCGATTCAGACATCCTTTCTTCTTGGGAGATGCAAGACGAGCCTGCATTCAAGTCACTGCAGGGATATCCGGCCTTATTTCGCGTCAGGGCATCGCAGTGTCCATTCCACTTGAGGCCGCAAACTCAGGGTCCCTCTCACATACTTAGAGCTGAGAGAAGCCTCCTCTTGAGGTGCTTGTGGTAAGATGGTATTCCTCTGGAGTCGAAGCCAGGGACTAACCTCTCATCTCGAGTTGATTCTTGATCCACGGAGCTCTTTCGTGTTGCTACAGTGACCTCAGGATCCCTCTAGACTTGAAACAGTGTCCTTGGGGTTTCTCTGGAGTGCCATCAAGGAAATCAAGGCTCCTTTCATGTGTGATGTGCAACACGGAATTGCTCTGCACGCAGTGCAGGGGAATCGGGCCTCATCTCGCGGCGAGGGGGAAGTCTCATGGTTTTTCTCAAGTTGCGGCGGGAAGCTGGGGTATATTCTCGAGTTAAGACAGGGATGGCCCCTCCACCCACGTGTTTGTTCAGCGACGTCAGGACTCCTGCCTAGTTGCGAGGGACAACTCGCGATTCTCCTCGAGGCTTGGCAGGGCAATAGGGACGCCTCTCCAGCTGAGGCGGGAGACCAAGGGTCCCTTTCCACGTGCCACAGGAATCCTGGGACTCCTATCAAGTTTCACGAGGAGTCAGGCATCGTCTCCTTTGGAGGCACTGATCTCCGCGTACCACTGGAGTTTTCAAAGGATGTGAGGCCTCCGGTGGCCATGAGGTGGGGAACTAGGTTTTTCTCTGTGGTCTCCACAGGGGATTCAGACATCCTTTCGTCTTGGGAGATGCAAGACGAGCCTGCATTCAAGTCACTGCAGGGATATCCGGCCTTATTTCGCGTCAGGGCATCGCAGTGTCCATTCCACTTGAGGCCGCAAAATCAGAGTCCCTCAGACATACCTAGAGCTGAGAGAAGCCTCCTCTTGAGGTGCTTGTGGTAAGGTGGTATTCCTCTGGAGTCGAAGCCAGGGACTAACCTCTCATCTCGAGTTGATTTTTTGTCCACGGAGCTCTTTCGTGTTGCTACAGTGACCTCAGGATCCCTCTAGCCTTGAAACAGTGTTCTTGGGGTTTCTCTGGAGTGCCATCAAGGAAATCAAGGCTCCTTTCATGTGTGATGTGCAACACGGAATTGCTCTGCACGCAGTGCAGTGGAATCGGGCCTCATCTCGCGGCGAGGGGGAAGTCTCATGGTTTATCTCGAGTTGCGGCGGGAACCTGGGGTATATTCTCGAGTTAAGACGGGGATGGCCCCTCCACCCACGTGTTTGTTCAGCGACGTCAGGACTCCTGCCTAGTTGCGAGGGACAACTCGGGATTCTCCTCGAGCCTTGGCAGGGCAATTGGGACGCCTCTCCAGCTGAGGCGGGAGACCAAGGGTCCCTTTCCACGTGCCACAGGAATCCTGGGACTCCTATCAAGTTTCACGAGGAGTCAGGCATCGTCTTCATTGGAGGCACTGATCTCCGCGTACCTCTGGAGTGTTCAAAGGATGTGAGGCCTCCGGTCGCCATGAGGGGGGAACTAGGTCTTTCTCTGTGGTCTCCACAGGGGATTCAGACATCCTTTCATCTTGGGAGATGCAAGACGAGCCTGCATTTAAGTCACTGCAGGGATATCCGGCCTTATTTCGAGTCAGGGCATCGCAGTGTCCATTTCACTTGAGGCCGCAAAATCAGGGTCCCTCAGACATACCTAGAGTTGAGAGAAGCCTCCTCCTGAGGTGCTTGTGGTAAGGTGGTATTCCTCTGGAGTCGAAGCCAGGGACTAACCTCTCATCTCGAGTTGATTTTTGGTCCACGGAGCTCTTTCGTGTTGCTACAGTGACCTCAGGATCCCTCTAGACTTGAAACAGTGTTCTTGGGGTTTCTCTGCAGTGCCATCAAGGAAATCAAGGCTCCTTTCATGTGTGATGTGCAACACGGAATTGCTTTGCACGCAGTGCAGGGGAATCGGGCCTCTTCTCGTGGTGAAGGGGAAGTCTCATGGTTTTTCTCAAGTTGCGGCGGGAAGCTGGGGTATATTCTCGAGTTAAGACGGGGATGGCCCCTCCACCCACGTGTTTGTTCAGCGACGGCAGGACTCCTGCCTAGTTGCGAGGGACAACTCGGGATTCTCCTCGAGGCTTGGCAGGGCAATTGGGACGCCTCTCCAGCTGAGGCGGGAGACCAAGGGTCCCTTTCCACGTGCCACAGGAATCCTGGGACTCCTATCAAGTTTCACGAGGAGTCAGGCATCGTCTCCTTTGGAGGCACTGATCTCCGCGTACCTCTGGAGTTTTCAAAGGATGTGAGGCCTCCGGTCGCCATGAGGTGGGGAACTAGGTCTTTCTCTGTGGTCTCCACAGGGGATTCAGACATCCATTCGTCTTGGGAGATGCAAGACGAGCCTGCATTCAAGTCACTGCAGGGATATCCGGCCTTATTTCGCGTCAGGGCATCGCAGTGTCCATTCCACTTGAGGCCGAAAACTCAGGGTCCCACTCACATACCTAGAGCTGAGAGAAGCCTCCTCTTGAGGTGCTTGTGGTAAGGTGGTATTCCTCTGGAGTCGAAGCCAGGGACTAACCTCTCATCTCGAGTTGATTCTTGGTCCACGGAGCTCTTTCGTGTTGCTACAGTGACCTCAGGATCCCTCTAGCCTTGAAACAGTGTTCTTGGGGTTTCTCTGGAGTGCCATCAAGGAAATCAAGGCTCCTTTCATGTGTGATGTGCAACACGGAATTGCTTTGCACGCAGTGCAGGGGAATCGGGCCTCTTCTCGTGGCGAAGGGGAAGTCTCATGGTTTTTCTCAAGTTGCGGCGGGAAGCTAGGGTATATTCTCGAGTTAAGACGGGGATGGCCCCTCCACCGACGTGTTTGTTCAGAGACGTCAGGACTCCTGCGTAGTTGCGAGGGACAACTCGGGATTCTCCTCGAGGCTTGGCAGGGCAATTGGGACGCCTCTCCAGCTGAGGCGGGAGACCAAGGGTCCCTTTCCACGTGCCACAGGAATCCTGGGACTCCTATCAAGTTTCCCGAGGAGTCAGGCATCGTCTCCTTTGGAGGCACTGATCTCCGCGTACCTCTGGAGTTTTCAAAGGATGTGAGGCCTCCGGTCGCCATGAGGTGGGGAACTAGGTCTTTCTCTGTGGTCTCCACAGGGGATTCAGACATCCTTTCGTCTTGGGAGATGCAAGACGAGCCTGCATTCAAGTCACTGCAGGGATATCCGGCCTTATATCGCGTCAGGTCATCGCAGTGTCCATTCCACTTGAGGCCGCAAACTCAGGGTCCCTCTCACATACCTAGAGCTTAGAGAAGCCTCCTCTTGAGGTGCTTGTGGTAAGGTGGTATTCCTCTGGAGTCGAAGCCAGGGACTAACCTCTCATCTCGAGTTGATTCTTGGTCCACGGAGCTCTTTCGTGTTGCTACAGTGACCTCAGGATCCCTCTAGCCTTGAAACAGTGTTCTTGGGGTTTCTCTGGAGTGCCATCAAGGAAATCAAGGCTCCTTTCATGTCTGATGTGCAACACGGAATTGCTCTGTACGCAGTGCAGGGGAATCGGGCCTCATCTCGCGGCGAGGGGGAAGTCTCATGGTTTTTCTCGAGTTGCGGCGGGAACCTGGGGTATATTCTCGAGTTACGACGGGGATGGCCCTTCCACACACGTGTTTGTTCAGCGACGTCAGGACTCCTGCCTAGTTGCGAGGGACAACTCGGGATTCTCCTCGAGGCTTGGCAGGGCAATTGGGACGCCTCTCCAGCTGAGGCGGGAGACCAAGAGTCCCTTTCCACGTGCCACAAGAATCCTGGGACTCCTATCAAGTTTCAGGAGGAGTCAGGCATCGTCTCCTTTGGAGGCACTGATCTCCGCGTACCTCTGGAGTTTTCAAAGGATGTGCGGCCTCCGGTCGCGATGAGGTGGGGAACTAGGTCTTTCTCTGTGGTCTCCACAGGAGATTCAGACATTCTTTCTTCTTGGGAGATGCAAGACGAGCCTGCATTCAAGTCACTGCAGGGATATCCGGCCTTATTTCGAGCCAGGGCATCGCGGTGTCCATTCCACTTGAGGCCGCAAAATCAGGGTCCCTCTCACATACCTAGAGCTGAGAGAAGCCTCCTCTTGAGGTGCTTGTGGTAAGGTGGTATTCCTCTGGAGTCGAAGCCAGGGACTAACCTCTCATCTCGAGTTGATTTTTGGTCCACGGAGCTCTTTCGTGTTGCTACAGTGACCTCAGGATCCCTCTAGCCTTGAAACAGTGTTCTTGGGGTTTCTCTGGAGTGCCATCAAGGAAATCAAGGCTCCTTTCATGTGTGATGTGCAACACGGAATTGCTCTGCATGCAGTGCAGGGGAATCAGGCCTCATCTCGCGGCGAGGGGGAAGTCTCATGGTTTTTCTCGAGTTGCGGCGGGAACCTGGGGTATATTCTCGAGTTACGACGGGGATGGCCCTTCCACACACGTGTTTGTTCAGCGACGTCAGGACTCCTGCCTAGTTGCGAGGGACAACTCGGGATTCTCCTCGAGGCTTGGCAGGGCAATTGGGACGCCTCTCCAGCTGAGGCGGGAGACCAAGAGTCCCTTTCCACGTGCCACAGGAATCCTGGGACTCCTATCAAGTTTCACGAGGAGTCAGGCATCGTCTCCTTTGGAGGCACTGATCTCCGCGTACCTCTGGAGTTTTCAAAGGATGTGAGGCCTCCGGTCGCCATGAGGTGGGGAACTAGGTCTTTCTCTGTGGTCTCCACAGGCGATTCAGACATCCTTTCTTCTTGGGAGATGCAAGACGAGCCTGCATTCAAGTCACTGCAGGGATATCCGGCCTTATTTCGCGTCAGGGCATCGCAGTGTCCATTCCACTTGAGGCCGCAAACTCAGGGTCCCTCTCACATACTTAGAGCTGAGAGAAGCCTCCTCTTGAGGTGCTTGTGGTAAGGTGGTATTCCTCTGGAGTCGAAGCCAGGGACTAACCTCTCATCTCGAGTTGATTCTTGATCCACGGAGCTCTTTCGTGTTGCTACAGTGACCTCAGGATCCCTCTAGACTTGAAACAGTGTCCTTGGGGTTTCTCTGGAGTGCCATCAAGGAAATCAAGGCTCCTTTCATGTGTGATGTGCAACACGGAATTGCTCTGCACGCAGTGCAGGGGAATCGGGCCTCATCTCGCGGCGAGGGGGAAGTCTCATGGTTTTTCTCAAGTTGCGGCGGGAAGCTGGGGTATATTCTCGAGTTAAGACAGGGATGGCCCCTCCACCCACGTGTTTGTTCAGCGACGTCAGGACTCCTGCCTAGTTGCGAGGGACAACTCGCGATTCTCCTCGAGGCTTGGCAGGGCAATTGGGACGCCTCTCCAGCTGAGGCGGGAGACCAAGGGTCCCTTTCCACGTGCCACAGGAATCCTGGGACTCCTATCAAGTTTCACGAGGAGTCAGTCATCGTCTCCTTTGGAGGCACTGATCTCCGCGTACCACTGGAGTTTTCAAAGGATGTGAGGCCTCCGGTGGCCATGAGGTGGGGAACTAGGTTTTTCTCTGTGGTCTCCACAGGGGATTCAGACATCCTTTCGTCTTGGGAGATGCAAGACGAGCCTGCATTCAAGTCACTGCAGGGATATCCGGCCTTATTTCGCGTCAGGGCATCGCAGTGTCCATTCCACTTGAGGCCGCAAAATCAGAGTCCCTCAGACATACCTAGAGATGAGAGAAGCCTCCTCTTGAGGTGCTTGTGGTAAGGTGGTATTCCTCTGGAGTCGAAGCCAGGGACTAACCTCTCATCTCGAGTTGATTTTTTGTCCACGGAGCTCTTTCGTGTTGCTACAGTGACCTCAGGATCCCTCTAGCCTTGAAACAGTGTTCTTGGGGTTTCTCTGGAGTGCCATCAAGGAAATCAAGGCTCCTTTCATGTCTGATGTGCAACACGGAATTTCTCTGCACGCAGTGCAGTGGAATCGGGCCTCATCTCGCGGCGAGGGGGAAGTCTCATGGTTTATCTCGAGTTGCGGCGGGAACCTGGGGTATATTCTCGAGTTAAGACGGGGATGGCCCCTCCACCCACGTGTTTGTTCAGCGACGGCAGGACTCCTGCCTAGTTGCGAGGGACAACTCGGGATTCTCCTCGAGCCTTGGCAGGGCAATTGGGACGCCTCTCCAGCTGAGGCGGGAGACCAAGGGTCCCTTTCCACGTGCCACAGGAATCCTGGGACTCCTATCAAGTTTCACGAGGAGTCAGGCATCGTCTTCATTGGAGGCACTGATCTCCGCGTACCTCTGGAGTGTTCAAAGGATGTGAGGCCTCCGGTCGCCATGAGGTGGGGAACTAGGTCTTTCTCTGTGGTCTCCACAGGGGATTCAGACATCCATTCGTCTTGGGAGATGCAAGACGAGCCTGCATTCAAGTCACTGCAGGGATATCCGGCCTTATTTCGCGTCAGGGCATCGCAGTGTCCATTCCACTTGAGGCCGCAAACTCAGGGTCCCACTCACATACCTAGAGCTGAGAGAAGCCTCCTCTTGAGGTGCTTGTGGTAAGGTGGTATTCCTCTGGCGTCGAAGCCAGGGACTAACCTCTCATCTCGAGTTGATTCTTGGTCCACGGAGCTCTTTCGTGTTGCTACAGTGACCTCAGGATCCCTCTAGCCTTGAAACAGTGTTTTTGGGGTTTCTCTGGAGTGCCATCAAGGAAATCAAGGCTCCTTTCATGTGTGATGTGCAACACGGAATTGCTTTGCACGCAGTGCAGGGGAATCGGGCCTCTTCTCGTGGCGAAGGGGAAGTCTCATGGTTTTTCTCAAGTTGCGGCGGGAAGCTAGGGTATATTCTCGAGTTAAGACGGGGATGGCCCCTCCACCGACGTGTTTGTTCAGCGACATCAGGACTCCTGCCTAGTTGCGAGGGACAACTCGGGATTCTCCTCGAGGCTTGGCAGGGCAATTGGGACGCCTCTCCAGCTGAGGCGGGAGACCAAGGGTCCCTTTCCACGTGCCACAGGAATCCTGGGACTCCTATCAAGTTTCACGAGGAGTCAGGCATCGTCTCCTTTGGAGGCACTGATCTCCGCGTACCTCTGGAGTTTTCAAAGGATGTGAGGCCTCCGGTCGCCATGAGGTGGGGAACTAGGTCTTTCTCTGTGGTCTCCACAGGGGATTCAGACATCCTTTCGTCTTGGGAGATGCAAGACGAGCCTGCATTCAAGTCACTGCAGGGATATCCGGCCTTATATCGCGTCAGGTCATCGCAGTGTCCATTCCACTTGAGGCCGCAAACTCAGGGTCCCTCTCACATACCTAGAGCTGAGAGAAGCCTCCTCTTGAGGTGCTTGTGGTAAGGTGGTATTCCTCTGGAGTCGAAGCCAGGGACTAACCTCTCATCTCGAGTTGATTCTTGGTCCACGGAGCTCTTTCGTGTTGCTACAGTGACCTCAGGATCCCTCTAGCCTTGAAACAGTGTTCTTGGGGTTTCTCTGGAGTGCCATCAAGGAAATCAAGGCTCCTTTCATGTGTGATGTGCAACACGGAATTGCTCTGTACGCAGTGCAGGGGAATCGGGCCTCATCTCGCGGCGAGGGGGAAGTCTCATGGTTTTTCTCGAGTTGCGGCGGGAACCTGGGGTATATTCTCGAGTTACGACGGGGATGGCCCTTCCACACACGTGTTTGTTCAGCGACGTCAGGACTCCTGCCTAGTTGCGAGGGACAACTCGGGATTCTCCTCGAGGCTTGGCAGGGCAATTGGGACGCCTCTCCATCTGAGGCGGGAGACCAAGAGTCCCTTTCCACGTGCCACAAGAATCCTGGGACTCCTATCAAGTTTCAGGAGGAGTCAGGCATCGTCTCCTTTGGAGGCACTGATCTCCGCGTACCTCTGGAGTTTTCAAAGGATGTGCGGCCTCCGGTCGCGATGAGGTGGGGAACTAGGTCTTTCTCTGTGGTCTCCACAGGGGATTCAGACATCCTTTCTTCTTGGGAGATGCAAGACGAGCCTGCATTCAAGTCACTGCAGGGATATCCGGCCTTATTTCGAGCCAGGGCATCGCGGTGTCCATTCCACTTGAGGCCGCAAAATCAGGGTCCCTCTCACATACCTAGAGCTGAGAGAAGCCTCCTCTTGAGGTCCTTGTGGTAAGGTGGTATTCCTCTGGAGTCGAAGCCAGGGACTAACCTCTCATCTCGAGTTGATTTTTGGTCCACGGAGCTCTTTCGTGTTGCTACAGTGACCTCAGGATCCCTCTAGCCTTGAAACAGTGTTCTTGGGGTTTCTCTGGAGTGCCATCAAGGAAATCAAGGCTCCTTTCATGTGTGATGTGCAACACGGAATTGCTCTGCACGCAGTGCAGGGGAATCGGGCCTCATCTCGCGGCGAGGGGGAAGTCTCATGGTTTTTCTCAAGTTGCGGCGGGAAGCTGGGGTATATTCTCGAGTTAAGACAGGGATGGCCCCTCCACCCACGTGTTTGTTCAGCGACGTCAGGACTCCTGCCTAGTTGCGAGGGACAACTCGCGATTCTCCTCGAGGCTTGGCAGGGCAATTGGGACGCCTCTCCAGCTGAGGCGGGAGACCAAGGGTCCCTTTCCACGTGCCACAGGAATCCTGGGACTCCTATCAAGTTTCACGAGGAGTCAGTCATCGTCTCCTTTGGAGGCACTGATCTCCGCGTACCACTGGAGTTTTCAAAGGATGTGAGGCCTCCGGTGGCCATGAGGTGGGGAACTAGGTTTTTCTCTGTGGTCTCCACAGGGGATTCAGACATCCTTTCGTCTTGGGAGATGCAAGACGAGCCTGCATTCAAGTCACTGCAGGGATATCCGGCCTTATTTCGCGTCAGGTCATCGCAGTGTCCATTCCACTTGAGGCCGCAAAATCAGAGTCCCTCAGACATACCTAGAGCTGAGAGAAGCCTCCTCTTGAGGTGCTTGTGGTAAGGTGGTATTCCTCTGGAGTCGAAGCCAGGGACTAACCTCTCATCTCGAGTTGATTTTTTGTCCACGGAGCTCTTTCGTGTTGCTACAGTGACCTCAGGATCCCTCTAGCCTTGAAACAGTGTTCTTGGGGTTTCTCTGGAGTGCCATCAAGGAAATCAAGGCTCCTTTCATGTCTGATGTGCCACACGGAATTTCTCTGCACGCAGTGCAGTGGAATCGGGCCTCATCTCGCGGCGAGGGGGAAGTCTCATGGTTTATCTCGAGTTGCGGCGGGAACCTGGGGTATATTCTCGAGTTAAGACGGGGATGGCCCCTCCACCCACGTGTTTGTTCAGCGACGGCAGGACTCCTGCCTAGTTGCGAGGGACAACTCGGGATTCTCCTTGAGCCTTGGCAGGGCAATTGGGACGCCTCTCCAGCTGAGGCGGGAGACCAAGGGTCCCTTTCCACGTGCAACAGGAATCCTGGGACTCCTATCAAGTTTCACGAGGAGTCAGGCATCGTCTTCATTGGAGGCACTGATCTCCGCGTACCTCTGGAGTGTTCAAAGGATGTGAGGCCTCCGGTCGCCATGAGGTGGGGAACTAGGTCTTTCTCTGTGGTCTCCACAGGGGATTCAGACATCCTTTCATCTTGGGAGATGAAAGACGAGCCTGCATTCAAGTCACTGCAGGGATATCCGGCCTTATTTCGCGTCAGGGCATCGCAGTGTCCATTTCACTTGAGGCCGCAAAATCAGGGTCCCTCAGACATACCTAGAGTTGAGAGAAGCCTCCTCCTGAGGTGCTTGTGGTAAGGTGGTATTCCTCTGGAGTCGAAGCCAGGGACTAACCTCTCATCTCGAGTTGATTTTTGGTCCACGGAGCTCTTTCGTGTTGCTACAGTGACCTCAGGATCCCTCTAGACTTGAAACAGTGTTCTTGGGGTTTCTCTGCAGTGCCATCAAGGAAATCAAGGCTCCTTTCATGTGTGATGTGCAACACGGAATTGCTTTGCACGCAGTGCAGGGGAATCGGGCCTCTTCTCGTGGTGAAGGGGAAGTCTCATGGTTTTTCTCAAGTTGCGGCGGGAAGCTGGGGTATATTCTCGAGTTACGACGGGGATGGCCCCTCCACCCACGTGTTTGTTCAGCGACGGCAGGACTCCTGCCTAGTTGCGAGGGACAACTCGGGATTCTCCTCGAGGCTTGGCAGGGCAATTGGGACGCCTCTCCAGCTGAGGCGGGAGACCAAGGGTCACTTTCCACGTGCCACAGGAATCCTGGGACTCCTATCAAGTTTCACGAGGAGTCAGGCATCGTCTCCTTTGGAGGCACTGATCTCCGCGTACCTCTGGAGTGTTCAAAGGATGTGAGGCCTCCGGTCTCGATGAGGTGGGGAACTCGGTCTTTCTCTGTGGTCTCCACAGGGGATTCAGACATCCTTTCGTCTTGGGAGATGCAAGACGAGCTTGCATTCAAGTCACTGCAGGGATATCCGGCCTTATTTCGCGTCAGGGCATCACAGTGTCCATTCCACTTGAGGCCGCAAAATCAGGGTCCCTCTCACATACCTAGAGCTGAGAGAAGCCTCCTCTTGAGGTGCTTGTGGTAAGGTGGTATTCCTCTGGAGTCGAAGCCAGGGACTAACCTCTCATCTCGAGTTGATTCTTGCTCCACGGAGCTCTTTCGTGTTGCTACAGTGACCTCAGGATCCCTCTAGCCTTGAAACAGTGTCCTTGGGGTTTCTCTGGAGTGCCATCAAGGAAATCAAGGCTCCTTTCATGTGTGATGTGCAACACGGAATTGCTCTGCACGCAGTGCAGTGGAATCGGGCCTCATCTCGCGAAGAGGGGGAAGTCTCATGGTTTATCTCGAGTTGCGGCGGGAACCTGGGGTATATTCTCGAGTTAAGACGGGGATGGCCCCTCCACCCACGTGTTTGTTCAGCGACGGCAGGACTCCTGCCTAGTTGCGAGGGACAACTCGGGATTCTCCTCGAGCCTTGGCAGGGCAATTGGGACGCCTCTCCAGCTGAGGCGGGAGACCAAGGGTCCCTTTCCCCGTGCCACAGGAATCCTGGGACTCCTATCAAGTTTCACGAGGAGTCAGTCATCGTCTTCATTGGAGGCACTGATCTCCGCGTACCTCTGGAGTGTTCAAAGGATGTGAGGCCTCCGGTCGCCATGAGGTGGGGAACTAGGTCTTTCTCTGTGGTCTCCACAGGGGATTCAGACATCCTTTCATCTTGGGAGATGCAAGACGAGCCTGCATTCAAGTCACTGCAGGGATATCCGGCCTTATTTCGAGTCAGGGCATCGCAGTGTCCATTCCACTTGAGGCCGCAAAATCAGGGTCCCTCAGACATACCTAGAGTTGAGAGAAGCCTCCTCCTGAGGTGCTTGTGGTAAGGTGGTATTCCTCTGGAGTCGAAGCCAGGGACTAACCTCTCATTTCGAGTTGATTCTTGGTCCACGGAGCTCTTTCGTGTTGCTACAGTGACCTCAGGATCCCTCTAGACTTGAAACAGTGTTCTTGGGGTTTCTCTGCAGTGCCATCAAGGAAATCAAGGCTCCTTTCATGTGTGATGTGCAACACGGAATTGCTTTGCACGCAGTGCAGGGGAATCGGGCTTCTTCTCGTGGCGAGGGGGAAATCTCATGGTTTTTCTCAAGTTGCGGCGGGAAGCTGGGGTATATTCTCGAGTTAAGACGGGAATGGCCCCTCCACCCACGTGTTTGTTCAGCGACGGCAGGACTCCTGCCTAGTTGCGAGGGACAACTCGGGATTCTCCTCGAGGCTTGGCAGGGCAATTGGGACGCCTCTCCAGCTGAGGCGGGAGACCAAGGGTCCCTTTCCACGTGCCACAGGAATCCTGGGACTCCTATCAAGTTTCACGAGGAGTCAGGCATCGTCTCCTTTGGAGGCACTGATCTCCGCGTACCTCTGGAGTTTTCAAAGGATGTGAGGCCTCCGGTCGCCATGAGGTGGGGAACTAGGTCTTTCTCTGTGGTCTCCACAGGGGATTCAGACATCCTTTCGTCTTCGGAGATGCAAGACGAGCCTGCATTCAAGTCACTGCAGGGATATCCGGCCTTATTTCGCGTCAGGGCATCGCAGTGTCCATTACACTTGAGGCCGCAAACTCAGGGTCCCACTCACATACCTAGAGCTGAGAGAAGCCTCCTCTTGAGGTGCTTGTGGTAAGGTGGTATTCCTCTGGAGTCGAAGCCAGGGACTAACCTCTCATCTCGAGTTGATTCTTGCTCCACGGAGCTCTTTCGTGTTGCTACAGTGACCTCAGGATCCCTCTAGCCTTGAAACAGTGTTCTTGGGGTTTCTCTGGAGTGCCATCAAGGAAATCAAGGCTCCTTTCATGTGTGATGTGCAACACGGAATTGCTCTGCACGCAGTGCAGGGGAATCGGGCCTCATCTCGCGGCGAGGGGGAAGTCTCATGGTTTTTCTCGAGTTGCGGCGGGAACCTGGGGTATATTCTCGAGTTACGACGTTGATGGCCCTTCCACCCACGTGTTTGTTCAGCGACGTCAGGACTCCTGCCTAGTTGCGAGGGACAACTCGGGATTCTCCTCGAGGCTTGGCAGGGCAATTGGGACGCCTCTCCAGCTGAGGCGGGAGACCAAGGGTCCCTTTCCACGTGCCACAAGAATCCTGGGACTCCTATCAATTTTCACGAGGAGTCAGGCATCGTCTCCTTTGGAGGCACTGATCTCCGCGTACCTCTGGAGTTTTCAAAGGATGTGAGGCCTCCGGTCGCGATGAGGTGGGGAACTAGGTCTTTCTCTGTGGTCTCCACAGGGGATTCAGACATCCTTTCTTCTTGGGAGATGCAAGACGAGCCTGCATTCAAGTCACTGCAGGGATATCCGGCCTTATTTCGAGCCAGGGCATCGCGGTGTCCATTCCACTTGAGGCCGCAAAATCAGGGTCCCTCCCACATACCTAGAGCTGAGAGAAGCCTCCTCTTGAGGTCCTTGTGGTAAGGTGGTATTCCTCTGGAGTCGAAGCCAGGGACTAACCTCTCATCTCGAGTTGATTCTTGGTCCACGGAGCTCTTTCGTGTTGCTACAGTGACCTCAGGATCCCTCTAGACTTGAAACAGTGTTCTTGGGGTTTCTCTGGAGTGCCATCAAGGAAATCAAGGCTCCTTTCATGTGTGATGTGCAACACGGAATTGCTCTGCACGCAGTGCAGGGGAATCAGGCCTCATCTCGCGGCGAGGGGGAAGTCTCATGGTTTTTCTCGAGTTGTGGCGGGAACCTGGGGTATATTCTCGAGTTACGACGGGGATGGCCCTTCCACACACGTGTTTGTTCAGCGACGTCAGGACTCCTGCCTAGTTGCGAGGGACAACTCGGGATTCTCCTCGAGGCTTGGCAGGGCAATTGGGACGCCTCTCCAGCTGAGGCGGGAGACCAAGGGTCCCTTTCCACCTGCCACAGGAATCCAGGGACTCCTATCAAGTTTCACGAGGAGTCAGGCATCGTCTCCTTTGGAGGCACTGATCTCCGCGTACCTCTGGAGTTTTCAAAGGATGTGAGGCCTCCGGTCGCGTTGAGGTGGGGAACTCGGTCTTTCTCTGTGGTCTCCACAGGGGATTCAGACATCCTTTCGTCTTGGGAGATGCAAGACGAGCCTGCATTCAAGTCACTGCAGGGATATCCGGCCTTATTTCGTGTCAGGGCATCACAGTGTCCATTCCACTTGAGGCCGCAAAATCAGGGTCCCTCTCACATACCTAGAGCTGAGAGAAGCCTCCTCTTGAGGTGCTTGTGGTAAGGTGGTATTCCTCTGGAGTCGAAGCCAGGGACTAACCTCTCATCTCGAGTTGATTCTTGCTCCACGGAGCTCTTTCCTGTTGCTACAGTGACCTCAGGATCCCTCTAGCCTTGAAACAGTGTCCTTGGGGTTTCTCTGGAGTGCCATCAAGGAAATCAAGGCTCCTTTCATGTGTGATATGCAACACGGAATTGCTCTGCACGCAGTGCAGGGGAATCGGGCCTCATCTCACGGCGAGTGGGAAGTCTCATGGTTTTTCTCGAGTTGCGGCGGGAACCTGGGGTATATTCTCGAGTTACGACGGGGATGGCCCTTCCACACACGTGTTTGTTCAGCGATGTCAGGACTCCTACCTAGTTGCGAGGGACAACTCGCGATTCTCCTCGAGGCTTGGCAGGGCAATTGGGACGCCTCTCCAGCTGAGGCGGGAGACCAAGGGTCCCTTTCCACGTGCCACAGTAATCCTGGGACTCCTATCAAGTTTGATGAGGAGTCAGGCATCGTTTCCTTTGGAGGCACTGATCTCCGCGTACCTCTGGAATTTTCAAAGTATGTGAGGCCTCCGGTCGCCATGAGGTGGGGAACTAGGTCTTTCTCTGTGGTCTCCACAGGGGATTCAGACATCCTTTCGTCTTGGGAGATGCAAGACGAGCCTGCATTCAAGTAACTGCAGGGATATCCGGTCTTATTTCGAGTCAGGACATCGCGGTGTCCATTCCACTTGAGGCCGCAAAATCAGGGTCCCTCTCACATACCTAGAGCTGAGAGAAGCCTCCTCTTGAGGTGCTTGTGGTAAGGTGGTCCTCTGGAGTCGAAGCCAGGGACTAACCTCTCATCTCGAGTTGATTTTTGGTCCACGGAGCTCTTTCGTGTTGCTACAGTGACCTCAGGATCCCTCTAGCCTTGAAACAGTGTTCTTGGGGTTTCTCTGGAGTGCCATCAAGGAAATCAAGGCTCCTTTCATGTGTGATGTGCAACACGGAATTGCTCTGCACGCAGTGCAGGGGAATCGGGCCTCATCTCGCGGCGAGGGGGAAGTCTCATGGTTTTTCTCGAGTTGCGGTTGGAACCTGGGGTATATTCTCGAGTTACGACGGGGATGGCCCTTCCACACACGTGTTTGTTCAGCGACGTCAGGACTCCTGCCTAGTTGCGAGGGACAACTCGGGATTCTCCTCGAGGCTTGGCAGGGCAATTGGGACGCCGCTCCAACTGAGGCGGGAGACCAAGGGTCCCTTTCCACGTGCCACAGGAATCCTGGGACTCCTATCAAGTTTCACGAGGAGTCAGGCATCGTCTCCTTTTTAGGCACTGATCTCCGCGTACCTCTGGAGTTTTCAAAGGATGTGAGTCCTCCGGTCGCGATGAGGTGGGGAACTAGGTCTTTCTCTGTGGTCTCCACAGGGGATTCAGACATCCTTTCGTCTTGGGAGATGCAAGACGAGCCTGCATTCAAGTCACTGCAGGGATATCCGGCCTTATTTCGCGTCAGGGCATCGCAGTGTACATTCCACTTGAGGCCGCAAAATCAGAGTCCCTCAGACATAACTAGAGCTGAGAGAAGCCTCCTCTTGAGGTTCTTGTGGTAAGGTGGTATTCCTCTGGAGTCGAAGCCAGGGACTAACCTCTCATTTCGAGTTGATTCTTGGTCCACGGAGCTCTTTCGTGTTGCTACAGTGACCTCAGGATCCCTCTAGACTTGAAACAGTGTTCTTGGGGTTTCTCTGGAGTGCCATCAAGGAAATCAAGGCTCCTTTCATGTGTGATTTGCAACACGGAATTGCTCTGCACGCAGTGCAGGGGAATCGGGCCTCATCTCGCGGCGAGGGGGAAGTCTCATGGTTTTTCTCGAGTTGCGGCGGGAACCTGGGGTATGTTCTCGAGTTACGACGGGGATGGCCCCTCCACCCACGTGTTTGTTCAGTGACGTCAGGACTCCTGCCTAGTTGCGAGGGACAACTCGGGATTCTCCTCGAGGCTTGGCAGGGCAATTGGGACGCCGCTCCAGCTGAGGCGGGAGACCAAGGGTCCCTTTCCACGTGCCACAGGAATCCTGGGACTCCTATCAAGTTTCACGAGGAGTCAGGCATCGTCTCCTTTGGAGACACTGATCTCCGCGTACCTCTGGAGTTTTCAAAGGATGTGAGGCCTCCGGTCGCGATGAGGTGGGGAATTCGGTCTTTCTCTGTGGTCTCCACAGGGGATTCAGACATCCTTTCGTCTTGGCAGATGCAAGACGAGCCTGCATTCAAGTCACTGCAGGGATATCCAGGCTTATTTCGCGTCAGGGCATCGCAGTGTCCATTCCACTTGAGGCTGCAAACTCAGGGTCCCTCTCACATACCTAGAGCTGAGAGAAGCCTCCTCTTGAGGTGCTTGTGGTAAGGTGGTATTCCTCTGGAGTCGAAGCCAGGGACTAACCTCTCATCTCGAGTTGATTCTTGGTCCACGGAGCTCTTTCGTGTTGCTACAGTGACCTCAGGATCCCTCTAGCCTTGAAACAGTGTTCTTGGGGTTTGTCTGGAGTGCCATCAAGGAAGTCAAGGCTCCTTTCATGTGTGATGTGCAACACGGAATTGCTCTGCACGCAGTGCAGGGGAATCGGGCCTCATCTCGCGGCGAGGGGGAAGTCTCATGGTTTTTCTCGAGTTGCGGCGGGAATCTGGGGTATATTCTCGAGTTACGACGGGGATGGCCCTTCCACACACGTGTTTGTTCAGGGACGTCAGGACTCCTGCCTAGTTGCGAGGCACAACTCGGGATTCCCCTCGAGGCTTGGCAGGGCAATTGGGATGCCTCTCCAACTGAGGCGGGAGACCAAGGGTCCCTTTCCACGTGCCACAGGAATCCTGGGACTCCTATCAAGTTTCACGAGGAGTCAGGCATCGTCTCCTTTGGAGGCACTGATCTCCGCGTACCTCTGGAGTTTTCAAAGGATGTGAGGCCTCCGGTCGCCATGAGGTGGGGAACTAGGTCTTTCTCTGTGGTCTCCACAGGGGATTCAGACATCCTTTAATCTTGGGAGATGCAAGACGAGCCTGCATTCAAGTCACTGCAGGGATATCCGGTCTTATTTCGAGCCAGGGCATCGCGGTGTCCATTCCACTTGAAGCCGCAAACTCAGGGTCCCTCTCACATACCTAGAGCTGAGAGAAGCCTCCTCTTGAGGTGCTTGTGGTAAGGTGGTATTCCTCTGGAGTCGAAGCCAGGGACTAACCTCTCATCTCGAGTTGATTTCTCGTCCACGGAGCTCTTTCGTGTTGCTACAATGACCTCAGGAACCCTCAAGCCTTGAAACAGGCTTCTTGGGGTTTCTCTGGAGTGCCATCAAGGAAATCAAGAATCTTTTCATGTGTGATGTGCAACACGGAATTGCTCTGCACGTAGTGCAGGGGAATCGGGCCTCATCTCGCGGCGATGGGGAAGTCTCATGGTTTTTCTCGAGTTGCGGCGGGAACCTGGGGTATATTCTCGAGTTACGACGGGGATGGCCCTTCCACACACGTGTTTATTCCGCGACGTCAGGACTCCTGCCTAATTGCGAGGGACAACTCGGGATTCTCCTCGAGGCTTGGCAGGGCAATTGGGACGCCTCTCCAGCTGAGGCGGGAGACCAAGGGTCCCTTTCCACGTGCCACAGGAATCCTGGGACTCCTATCAAGTTTCACGAGGAGTCAGGCATCGTCTCCTTTGGAGGCACTGATCTCCGCGTACCTCTGGAGTTTTCAAAGGATGTGAGGCCTCCGGTCGCGATGAGGTCGGGAACTAGGTCTTTCTCTGTGGTCTGCACAGGGGATTCAGACATCCTTTCGTCTTGGGAGATGCAAGACGAGCCTGCATTCAAGTCACTGCAGGGATATCCGGCCTTATTTCGCGTCAGGGCATCGCAGTGTCCATTCCACTTGAGGCTGCAAAATCAGGGTCCCTTTCACATACCTAGAGCTGAGAGAAGCCTCCTCTTGAGGTGCTTGTGGTAAGGTGGTATTCCTCTGGAGTCGAAGCCAGGGACTAACCTCTCATCTCGAGTTGATTTTTGGTCCATGGAGCTCTTTTGTGTTGCTACAGTTACCTCAGGATGCCTCTAGCCTTGAAACAGTGTTCTTGGGGTTTCTCTGGAGTGCCATCAAGGAAATCAAGGCTCCTTTCATGTGTGATGTGCAACACGGAATTGCTCTGCACGCAGTGCAGGGGAATCGGGCCTCATCTCGCGGCGAGGGGGAAGTCTCATGGTTTTTCTCGAGTTGCGGCGGGAACCTGGGGTATATTCTCGAGTTACGACGGGGATGGCCCTTCCACACACGTGTTTGTTCAGCGACGTCAGGACTCCTGCCTAGTTGCGAGGGACAACTCGGGATTCTCCTCGAGGCTTGGCAGGGCAATTGGGATGCCTCTCCAACTGAGGCGGGAGACCAAGGGTCCCTTTCCACGTGCCACAGGAATCCTGGGACTCCTATCAAGTTTCACGAGGAGTCAGGCATCGTCTCCTTTGGAGGCACTGATCTCCGCGTACCTCTGGAGTTTTCAAAGGATGTGAGTCCTCCGGTCGCCATGAGGTGGGGAACTAGGTCTTTCTCTGTGGTCTCCACAGGGGATTCAGACATCCTTTCGTCTTGGGAGATGCAAGACGAGCCTGCATTCAAGTCACTGCAGGGATATCCGGCCTTATTTCACGTCAGGGCATCGCAGTGTCCATTCCACTTGAGGCCGCAAACTCAGGGTCCCTGTCACATACCTAGAGCTGAGAGAAGCCTCCTCTTGAGGTGCTTGTGGTAAGGTGGTATTCCTCTGGAGTCGAAGCCAGGGACTAACCTCTCATCTCGAGTTGATTCTTGGTCCACGGAGCTCTTTCGTGTTGCTACAGTGACCTCAGGATCCCTCTAGCCTTGAAACAGTGTTCTTGGGGTTTGTCTGGAGTGCCATCAAGGAAATCAAGGCTCCTTTCATGTGTGATGTGCAACACGGAATTGCTCTGCACGCAGTGCAGGGGAATCGGGCCTCATCTCGCGGCGAGGGGGAAGTCTCATGGTTTTTCTCGAGTTGCGGCGGGAATCTGGGGTATATTCTCGAGTTACGACGGGGATGGCCCTTCCACACACGTGTTTGTTCAGCGACGTCAGGACTCCTGCCTAGTTGCGAGGCACAACTCGGGATTCCCCTCGAGGCTTGGCAGGGCAATTGGGATGCCTCTCCAACTGAGGCGGGAGACCAAGGGTCCCTTTCCACGTGCCACAGGAATCCTGGGACTCCTATCAAGTTTCACGAGGAGTCAGGCATCGTCTCCTTTGGAGGCACTGATCTCCGCGTACCTCTGGAGTTTTCAAAGGATGTGAGGCCTCCGGTCTCCATGAGGTGGGGAACTAGGTCTTTCTCTGTGGTCTCCACAGGGGATTCAGACATCCTTTCATCTTGGGAGATGCAAGACGAGCCTGCATTAAAGTCACTGCAGGGATATCCGGCCTTATTTCGCGTCAGGGCATCGCAGTGTCCATTCCACTTGAAGCCGCAAACTCAGGGTCCCTCTCACATACCTAGAGCTGAGAGAAGCCTCCTCTTGAGGTGCTTGTGGTAAGGTGGTATTCCTCTGGAGTCGAAGCCAGGGACTAACCTCTCATCTCGAGTTGATTTCTCGTCCACGGAGCTCTTTCGTGTTGCTACAATGACCTCAGGAACCCTCAAGCCTTGAAACAGGCTTCTTGGGGTTTCTCTGGAGTGCCATCAAGGAAATCAAGAATCTTTTCATGTGTGATGTGCAACACGGAATTGCTCTGCACGCAGTGCAGGGGAATCGGGCCTCATCTCGCGGCGAGGGGGAAGTCTCATGGTTTTTCTCGAGTTGCGGCGGGAACCTGGGGTATATTCTCGAGTTACGACGGGGATGGCCCTTCCACACACGTGTTTGTTCAGCGACGTCAGGACTTCTGCCTAGTTGCGAGGGACAACTCGGGATTCTCCTCGAGGCTTGGCAGGGCAATTGGGATGCCTCTCCAACTGAGGCGGGAGACCAAGGGTCCCTTTCCACGTGCCACAGGAATCCTGGGACTCCTATCAAGTTTCACGAGGAGTCAGGCATCGTCTCCTTTGGAGGCACTGATCTCCGCGTACCTCTGGAGTTTTCAAAGGATGTGAGTCCTCCGGTCGCCATGAGGTGGGGAACTAGGTCTTTCTCTGTGGTCTCCACAGGGGATTCAGACATCCTTTCGTCTTGGGAGATGCAAGACGAGCCTGCATTCAAGTCACTGCAGGGATATCCGGCCTTATTTCGCGTCAGGGCATCGCAGTGTCCATTCCACTTGAGGCCGCAAACTCAGGGTCCCTGTCACATACCTAGAGCTGAGAGAAGCCTCCTCTTGAGGTGCTTGTGGTAAGGTGGTATTCCTCTGGAGTCGAAGCAAGGGACTAACCTCTCATCTCGAGTTGATTTTTGGTCCACGGAGCTCTTTCGTGTGGCTACAGTGACCTCAGGATCCCTCTAGCCTTGAAACAGGGTTCTTGGGGTTTCTCTGGAGTGCCATCAAGGAAATCAAGAATCTTTTCATGTGTGATGTGCAACACGGAATTGCTCTGCACGCAGTGCAGGGGAATCGGGCCTCATCTCGCGGCGAGGGGGAAGTCTCATGGTTTTTCTCGAGTTGCGGCGGGAACCTTGGGTATATTCTCGAGTTACGACGGGGATGGCCCTTCCACACACGTGTTTGTTCCGCGACGTCAGGACTCCTGCCTAGTTGCGAGGGACAACTCGGGATTCTCCTCGAGGCTTAGCAGGGCAATTGGGACCCCTCTACAGCTGAGGCGGGAGACCAAGGGTCCCTTTCCACGTGCCACAGGAATCCTGGGACTCCTATCAAGTTTCACGAGGAGTCAGGCATCGTCTCCTTTGGAGGCACTGATCTCCGCGTACCTCTGGAGTTTTCAAAGGATGTGAGGCCTCCGGTCGCGATGAGGTGGGCAACTCGGTCTTTCTCTGTGGTCTCCACAGGGGATTCAGACATCCTTTCGTTTTGGGAGATGCAAGACGAGCCTGCATTCAAGTCACTGCAGGGATATCCGGCCTTATTTCGCGTCAGGGCATCGCAGTGTCCATTCCACTTGAGGCCGCAAAATCAGAGTCCCTCAGACATACCTAGAGCTGAGAGAAGCCTCCTCTTGAGGTGCCTGTGGTAAGGTGGTATTCCTCTGGAGTCGAAGCCAGGGACTAACCTCTCATCTCGAGTTGATTCTTGGTCCACGGAGCTCTTTCGTGTTGCTACAGTGACCTCAGGATCCCTCTAGCCTTGAAACAGTGCTCTTGGGGTTTCTCTGGAGTGCCATCAAGGAAATCAAGGCTCCTTTCATGTGTGATGTGCAACACGGAATTGCTCTGCACACAGTGCAGGGGAATGGGGCCTCATCTCGCGGCGAGGGGGAAGTCTCATGGTTTTTCTCGAGTTGCGGCGGGAACCTGGGGTATATTCTCGAGTTACGACGGGGATGGCCCCTCCACACACGTGTTCGTTCAGCGACGTCAGGACTCCTGCCTAATTGCGAGGGACAACTCGGGATTCTCCTCGAGGCTTGGCAGGGCAATTGGGATGCCTCTCCAACTGAGGCGGGAGACCAAGGGTCCCTTTCCACGTGCCACAGGAATCCTGGGACTCCTATCAAGTTTCACGAGGAGTCAGGCATCGTCTCCTTTGGAGGCACTGATCTCCGCGTACCTCTGGAGTTTTCAAAGGATGTGAGGCCTCCGGTCGCCATGAGGTGGGGAACTAGGTCTTTCTCTGTGGTCTCCACAGGGGATTCAGACATCCTTTCGTCTTGGGAGATGAAAGACGAGCCTGCATTCAAGTCACTGCAGGGATATCCGGCCTTATTTCGCGTCAGGGCATCGCAGTGTCCATTCCACTTGAAGCCGCAAACTCAGGGTCCCTCTCACATACCTAGAGCTGAGAGAAGCCTCCTCTTGAGGTGCTTGTGGTAAGGTGGTATTCCTCTGGAGTCGAAGCCAGGGACTAACCTCTCATCTCGAGTTGATTTCTGGTCCATGGAGCTCTTTCGTGTTGCAACAGTGACCTCAGGATGCCTCTAGCCTTGAAACAGTGTTCTTGGGGTTTCTCTGGAGTGCCATCAAGGAAATCAAGGCTCCTTTCAGGTGTGATGTGCAACACGGAATTGCTCTGCACGTAGTGCAGGGGAATCGGGCCTCATCTCGCGGCGAGGGGGAATTCTCATGGTTTTTCTCAAGTTGCGGCGGGAAGCAGGGGTATATTCTCGAGTTAAGACGGGGATGGCCCCTCCACCCACGTGTTTGTTCAGCGACGTCAGGACTCCTGCCTAGTTGCGAGGAACAACTCGGGATTCTCCTCGAGGCTTGGAAGGGCAATTGGGACGCCGCTCCAACTGAGGCGGGAGACCAAGGGTCCCTTCCACGTGCCATAGGAATCCTGGGACTCCAATCAAGTTGCACGAGGAGTCAGGCATCGTCTCCTTTGGAGGCACTGATCTCCGCGTACCTCTGGAGTTTTCAAAGGATGTGAGGCCTCCGGTCGCCATGACGTGGGGATCTCGGTCTTTCTCTGTGGTCTCCACAGGGGATTCAGACAGCCTTTCGGCTTGAGAGATGCAAGACGAGCCTGCATTCAAATCACTGCAGGAATATCCGGACTTATTTCGCGTCAGGGCATCGCAGTGTCCATTCCACTTGAGGCCGCAAACTCAGGGTCCCTCTCACATACCTAGAGCTGGGAGAAGCCTCCTCTTGAGGTGCTTGTGGTAAGGTGGTATTCCTCTGGAGTCGAAGCCAGGGACTAACCTCTCATCTCGAGTTGATTCTTGGTCCACGGAGCTCTTTCGTGTTGCTACAGTGACCTCAGGATCCCTCTAGCCTTGAAACAGTGTTCTTGGGGTTTGTCTGGAGTGCCATCAAGGAAGTCAAGGCTCCTTTCATGTGTGATGTGCAACACGGTATTGCTCTGCACGCAGTGCAGGGGAATCGGGCCTCATCTCGCGGCGAAGGGGAAGTCTCATGGTTTTTCTCGAGTTGCAGCGGGAACCTGGGGTATATTCTCGAGTTACGACGGGGATGGCCCTTCCACACACGTGTTTTTTCAGCGACGTCAGGACTCCTGCCTAGTTGCGAGGGACAACTCGGGATTCTCCTCGAGGCTTGGCAGGGCAATTGGGATGCCTCTCCAGATGAGGCGGGAGACCAAGGGTCCCTTTCCACGTGCCACAGGAATCCTGGGACTCCTATCAAGTTTCACGAGGAGTCAGGCATCGTCTCCTTTGGAGGCACTGATCTCCGCATACCTCTGGAGTTTTCAAAGTATGTGAGGCCTCCGGTCGCGATGAGGTGGGGAACTAGGTCTTTCTCTGTGGTCTGCACAGGGGATTCAGACATCCTTTCGTCTTGGGAGATGCAAGACGAGCCTGCATTCAAGTCACTGTAGGGATATCCGGCCTTATTTCGCGTCAGGGCATCGCAGTGTCCATTCCACTTGAGGCCGCAAACTCAGGGTCCCTCTCACATACCTAGAGCTGAGAGAAGACTCCTCTTGAGGTGCTTGTGGTAAGGTGGCATTCCTCTGGAGTCGAAGCCAGGGACTAACCTCTCATCTCGAGTTGATTTTTTGTCCACTGAGTTCTTTCGTGTTGCTATAGTGACCTCAGGATCCCTCTAGACTTGAAACAGTGTTCTTGGGGTTTCTTTGGAGTGCCATCAAGGAAATCAAGGCTCCTTTCATGTGTGATGTGCAACACGGAATTGCTCTGCACGCAGTGCAGGGGAATCGGGCCTCTTCTCGCGGCGAGGGGGAAGTCTCATGGTTTTATTCAAGTTGCGGCGGGAAGCTGGGGTATATTCTCGAGTTATGACGGGGATGGCCCCTCCACCCACGTGTTTGTTCAGCGACGTCAGGACTCCTGCCTAGTTGCGAGGGACAACTCGGGATTCTCCTCGAGGCTTGGCAGTGCAATTGGGACGCCTCTCCAGCTGAGGCGGGAGACCAAGGGTCCCTTTCCACGTGCCACAGGAATCCTGGGACTCCTATCAAGTTTCCCGAGGAGTCAGGCATCGTCTCCTTTGGAGGCACTGATCTCCGCGTACCTCTGGAGTTTTCAAAGGATGTGAGCCCTCCGGTCGCGATGAGGTGGGGAACTAGGTCTTTCTCTGTGGTCTCCACAGGGGATTCAGACATTCTTTCGTTTTGGGAGATGCAAGACGAGCCTGCATTCAAGTCACTGCAGGGATATCCGGCCTTATTTCGAGTCAGGGCATCGCGGTGTTCATTCCACTTGAGGCCGCAAACTCAGTGTCCCTCTCACATACCTAGAGCTGAGAGAAGCCTCCTCTTGAGGTGCTTGTGGTAAGGTGGTATTCCTCTGGAGTCGAAGCAAGGGACTAACCTCTCATCTCGTGTTGATTTTTGGTCCACGGAGCTCTTTCGTGTGGCTACAGTGACCTCAGGATCCCTCTAGCCTTGAAACAGGGTTCTTGCGGTTTCTCTGGAGTGCCATCAAGGAAATCAAGAATCTTTTCATGTGTGATGTGCAACACGGAATTGCTCTGCACGCAGTGCAGGGGAATCGGGCCTCATCTCGTGGCGAGGGGGAAGTCTCATGGTTTTTCTCGAGTTGCGGCGGGAACCTGGGGTATATTCTCGAGTTACGACGGGGATGGCCCTTCCACACACGTGTTTGTTCCGCGACGTCAGGACTCCTGCCTAGTTGCGAGGGACAACTCGGGATTCTCCTCGAGGCTTGGCAGGGCAATTGGGACGCCTCTCCAGCTGAGGCGGGAGACCAAGGGTCCCTTTCCACGTGCCACAGGAATCCTGGAACTCCTATCAAGTTTCACGAGGAGTCAGGCATCGTCTCCTTTGGAGGCACTGATCTCCGCGAACCTCTGGAGTTTTCAAAGGATGTGAGGCCTCCGGGCGCGATGAGGTGGGCAACTTGGTCTTTCTCTGTGGTCTCCACAGGGGATTCAGACATCCTTTCGTCTTGGGAGATGCAAGACGAGCCTGCATTCAAGTCACTGCAGGGATATCCGGCCTTATTTCGCGTCAGGGCATCGCAGTGTCCATTCCACTTGAGGCCGCAAAATCAGAGTCCCTCAGACATAACTAGAGCTGAGAGAAGCCTTCTCTTGAGGTGCCTGTGGGAAGGTGGTATTCCTCTGGAGTCGAAGCCAGGGACTAACCTCTCATCTCGAGTTGATTCATGGTCCACGAGGCTCTTTCGTGTTGCTACATTGACCTCAGGATCCCTCTAGCCTTGAAACAGTGTTCTTGGGGTTTCTCTGGAGTGCCATCAACGAAATCAAGGATCCTTTCATGTGTGATGTGCAACACGGAATTGCTCTGCACGCAGTGCAGGGGAATCGGGCCTCATCTCGCGGCGAGGGGGAAGTCTCATGGTTTTTCTCAAGTTGCGGCGGGAAGCAGGGGTATATTCTCGAGTTAAAACGGGGATGGCCCCTCCACCCACGTGTTTGTTCAGCGACGTCAGGACTCCTGCCTAGTTGCGAGGGACAACTCGGGATTCTCCTCGAGGCTTGGCAGGGCAATTGGGACGCCTCTCCAGCTGAGGCGTGAGACCAAGGATCCCTTTCCACGTGCCACAGGAATCCTGGGACTCCTATCAAGTTTCATGAGGAGTCAGGCATCGTCTCCTTTGGAGGCACTGATCTCCGCGTACCTCTGGAGTTTTCAAAGGATGTGAGGCCTCCGGTCGCGATGAGGTGGGGAACTAGGTCTTTCTCTGTGGTCTCCACAGGGGATTCAGACATCCTTTCGTCTTGGGAGATGCAAGACGAGCCTGCATTCAAGTCACTGCAGGGATATAAGGCCTTATTTCGCGTCAGGGCATCGCAGTGTCCATTCCACTTGAGGCCGCAAAATTAGGGTCCGTCTCACATACCTAGAGCTGAGAGAAGCCTCCTCTTGAGGTGCTTGTGGTAAGGTGGTATTCCTCTGGAGTCGAAGTTAGGTACTAACCTCTCATCTCGAGTTGATTTTTGGTCCACGGAGCTCTTTCGTGTTGCTACAGTGACCTAAGGATCCCTCTAGACTTGAAACAGTGTTCTTGGGGTTTCTCTGGAGTGCCATCAAGGAAATCAAGGCTCCTTTCATATGTGATGTGCAACACGGAATTGCGCTGCACGCAGTGCAGGGTAATCGGGCCTCATCTCGCGGCGAGGGGGAAGTCTCATGGTTTTTCTCGAGTTGCGGCGGGAACCTGGGGTATATTCTCGAGTTACGACGGGGATGGCCCTTCCACCCACGTGTTTGTTCAGCGACATCAGGACTCCTGCCTAGTTGCGAGGGACAACTCGCGATTCTCCTCGAGGCTTGGCAGGCAATTGGGACGCCTCTCCAGCTGAGGCGCGAGACCAACAGTCCCTTTCCACGTGCCACAGGAATCCTGGGACTCCTATCAAGTTTCCCGAGGAGTCAGGCATCGTCTCCTTTGGAGGCACTGATCTCCGCGTACCTCTAGAGTTTTCAAAGGATGTGAGGCCTCCGGTCGCGATGAGGTGGGGAACTAGGTCTTTCTCTGTGGTCTCCACAGGGGATTCAGACATCCTTTCGTTTTGGGAGATGCAAGACGAGCCTGCATTCAAGTCACTGCAGGGATATCCGGCCTTATTTCGAGTCAGGGCATCGCGGTGTTCATTCCACTTGAGGCCGCAAACTCAGTGTCCCTCTCACATACCTAGAGCTGAGAGAAGCCTCCTCTTGAGGTGCTTGTGGTAAGGTGGTATTCCTCTGGAGTCGAAGCAAGGGACTAACCTCTCATCTCGAGTTGATTTTTGGTCCACGGAGCTCTTTCGTGTGGCTACAGTGACCTCAGGATCCCTCTAGCCTTGAAACAGGGTTCTTGCGGTTTCTCTGGAGTGCCATCAAGGAAATCAAGAATCTTTTCATGTGTGATTTGCACACGGAATTGCTCTGTACGCAGTGCTGGGGAATCTGGCCTCATCTCGCGGCGAGGGGGAAGTCTCATGGTTTTTCTCAAGTTGCGGCGGGAACCTGGGGTATATTCTCGAGTTAAGACGGGGATGGCCCTTCCACACACGTGTTTGTTCAGCGACGGCAGGACTCCTGCCTAGTTGCGAGGGACAACTCGGGATTCTCCTCGAGGCTTGGCAGGGCAATTGGGACGCCTCTCCAGCTGAGGCGGGAGACCAAGGGTCCCTTTCCACGTGCCACAGGAATCCTGGGACTCCTATCAAGTTTCACGAGGAGTCAGGCATCGTCTCCTTTGGAGGCACTGATCTCCGCGTACCTGTGGAGTTTTCAAAGGATGTGAGGCCTCCGGTCGCGATGAGGTGGGGAACTAGGTCTTTCTCTGTGGTCTCCACAGGGGATTCAGACATCCTTTCGTCTTGGGAGATGCAAGACGAGATTGCATTCAAGTCACTGCAGGGATATCCGGCCTTATTTCGCGTCAGGGCATCGCAGTGTCCATTCCACTTGAGGCCGCAAACTCAGGGTCCCTCTCACATACCTAGAGCTGAGAGAAGCCTCCTCTTGAGGTGCTTGTGGTAAGGTGGTATTCCTCTGGAGTCGAAGCCAGGGACTAACCTCTCATCTCGAGTTGATTTTTTGTCCACGGAGCTCTTTCGTGTTGCTACAGTGACCTCAGGATCCCTCTAGACTTGAAACAGTGTTCTTGGGGTTTCTCTGGAGTGCCATCAAGGAAATCAAGGCTCCTTTCATGTGTGATGTGCAACACGGAATTGCTCTGCACGCAGTGCAGGGGAATCGGGCCTCTTCTCGCGGCGAGGGGGAAGTCTCATGGTTTTTCTCAAGTTGCGGAGGGAAGCTGGGGTATATTCTCGAGTTATGACGGGGATGGCCCCTCCACCCACGTGTTTGTTCAGCGACGTCAGGACTCCTGCCTAGTTGCGAGGGACAACTCGGGATTCTCCTCGAGCCTTGGCAGGGCAATTGGGACTCCTCTCCAGCTGAGGCGGGAGACCAAGTGTCCCTTTCCACGTGCCACAGGAATCCTGGGACTCCTATCAAGTTTCACGAGGAGTCAGGTATCGTCTCCTTTGGAGGCACTGATCTCCGCGTACCTCTGGAGTTTTCAAAGGATGTGAGGCCTCCGGTCGCGATGAGGTGGGGAACTAGGTCTTTCTCTGTGGTCTCCACAGGGGATTCAGACATCCTTTCGTCTTGGGAGATGCAAGACGAGCCTGCATTCAAGTCACTGCAGGGATATCCGGCCTTATTTCGAGTCAGGGCATCGCAGTGTCCATTCCACTTGAGGCCGCAAACTCAGGGTCCCTCTCACATACCTAGAGCTGAGAGAAGCCTCCTCTTGAGGTGCTTGTGGTAAGGTGGTATTCCTCTGGAGTCGAAGCCAGGGACGAACCTCTCATCTCGAGTTGATTCATGGTCCACGGAGCTCTTTCCTGTTGCTACAGTGACCTCAGGATCCCTCTAGCCTTGAAACAGTGTTCTTGGGGTTTCTCTGGAGTGCCATCAAGGAAATCAAGGATCCTTTCATGTGTGATGTGCAACACGGAATTGCTCTGCACGCAGTGCAGGGGAATCGGGCCTCATCTCGCGGCGAGGGGGAAGTCTCATGGTTTTTCTCAAGTTGCGGCGGGAAGCAGGGGTATATTCTCGAGTTAAAACGGGGATGGCCCCTCCACCCACGTGTTTGTTCAGCGACGTCAGGACTCCTGCCTAGTTGCGAGGGACAACTCGGGATTCTCCTCGAGGCTTGGCAGGGCAATTGGGACGCCTCTCCAGCTGAGGCGGGAGACCAAGGGTCCCTTTCCACGTGCCACAGGAATCCTGGGACTCCTATCAAGTTTCACGAGGAGTCAGGCATCGTCTCCTTTGGAGGCACTGATCTCCGCGTACCTCTGGAGTTTTCAAAGGATGTGAGGCCTCCGGTCGCGATGAGGTGGGGAACTAGGTCTTTCTCTGTGGTCTCCACAGGGGATTCAGACATCCTTTCGTCTTGGGAGATGCAAGACGAGCCTGCATTCAAGTCACTGCAGGGATATAAGGCCTTATTTCGCGTCAGGGCATCGCAGTGTCCATTCCACTTGAGGCCGCAAAATTAGGGTCCCTCTCACATACCTAGAGCTGAGAGAAGCCTCCTCTTGAGGTGCTTGTGGTAAGGTGGTATTCCTCTGGAGTCGAAGTTAGGGACTAACCTCTCATCTCGAGTTGATTTTTGGTCCACGGAGCTCTTTCGTGTTGCTACAGTGACCTAAGGATCCCTCTAGACTTGAAACAGTGTTCTTGGGGTTTCTCTGGAGTGCCATCAAGGAAATCAAGGCTCCTTTCATATGTGATGTGCAACACGGAATTGCGCTGCACGCAGTGCAGGGTAATCGGGCCTCATCTCGCGGCGAGGGGGAAGTCTCATGGTTTTTCTCGAGTTGCGGCGGGAACCTGGGGTATATTCTCGAGTTACGACGGGGATGGCCCTTCCACCCACGTGTTTGTTCAGCGACATCAGGACTCCTGCCTAGTTGCGAAGGACAACTCGCGATTCTCCTCGAGGCTTGGCAGGGTAATTGGGACGCCTCTCCAGCTGAGGCGCGAGACCAACAGTCCCTTACCACGTGCCACAGGAATCCTGGGACTCCTATCAAGTTTCACGAGGAGTCAGGCATCGTCTCCTTTGGAGGCACTGATCTCCGCGTACCTCTGGAGTTTTCAAAGGAAGTGAGGCCTCCGGTCGCGATCAGGTGGGGAACTAGGTCTTTCTCTGTCGTCTAGACAGGTGATTCAGACATCCTTTCGTCTTGGGAGATGCAAGACGAGCCTGCATTCAAGTCACTGCAGGGATATCCGGCCTTATTTCGTGTCAGGGCATCGCGGTGTCCATTCCACTTGAGGCCGCAAACTCAGGGTCCCTCTCACATACCTAGAGCTGAGAGAAGCCTCCTCTTGAGGTGCTTGTGGTAAGGTGGTATTCCTCTGGAGTCGAAGCCAGGGACTAACCTCTCATCTCGAGTTGATTTTTGGTCCACGGAGCTCTTTCGTGTTGCTACAGTGACGTCAGGATCCCTCTAGCCTTGAAACAGTGTTCTTGGGGTTTCTCTGTATTGCCATCAAGGAAATTAACGCTCCTTTCATGTGTGATGTGCAACACGGAATTGGTCAGCATGCAGTGCAGGGGTATCGGTCCTCATCTCATGGCGAGGGGGAAGTCTCATGGTTTTTCTCGAGTTGCGGCGGGAACCTGGGGTATATTCTCGGGTTACGACGGGGATGGCCCTTCCACCCACGTGTTTGTTCAGCGACGTCAGGACTCCTGCCTAGTTGCGAGGGACAACTCGGGATTCTCCTCGAGGCTTGGCAGGGCAATTGGGACGCCTCTCCAGCTGAGGCGGGAGACCAAGGGTCCCTTTCCACGTGCACAGGAATCCTGGGACTCCTATCAAGTTTCACGAGGAGTCAGGCATCGTCTCCTTTGGAGGCACTGATCTCCGCGTACCTCTGGAATTTTCAAAGGATGTGAGGCTTCCGGTCGCGATGAGGTGGTGAACTAGGTCTTTCTCTGTGCTCTCCACAGAGGATTCAGACATCCTTTCGTCTTGGGAGATGCAAGACGAGCCTGCATTCAAGTCACTGCAGGGATATCCAGCCTTATTTCGAGTCAGGGCATCGCGGTGTCCATTCCACTTGAGGCCGCAAACTCAGGGTCCCTCTCACATACCTAGAGCTGAGAGAAGCCTCCTCTTGAGGTGCTTGTGGTAAGGTGGTATTCCTCTGGAGTCGAAGCAAGGGACTAACCTCTCATCTCGAGTTGATTTTTGGTCCACGGAGCTCTTTCGTGTTGCTACAGTGACCTCAGGATCCCTCTAGCCTTGAAACAGTGTTCTTGGGGTTTCTCTGGAGTGCCATCAAGGAAATCAAGGCTCCTTTCATATGTGATGTGCAACACGGAATTGCGCTGCACGCAGTGCAGGGGAATCGGGCCTCATCTCGCGGCGAGGGGGAAGTCTCATGGTTTTTCTCGAGTTGCGGCGGGAACCTGGGGTATATTCTCGAGTTACGACGGGGATGGCCCTTCCACCCACGTGTTTGTTCAGCGACGTCAGGACTCCTGCCTAGTTGCAAGGGACAACTCGGGATTCTCCTCGAGGCTTGGCAGGGCAATTTGGACGCCTCTCCAGCTGAGGCGGGAGACCAAGGGTCCCTTTCCACGTGCCACAGGAATCCTGGGACTCCTATCCAGTTTCACGAGGAGTCAGGCATCGTCTCCTTTGGAGGCACTGATCTCCGCGTACCTCTGGAGTTTTCAAAGGATGTGAGGCCTCCGCTCGCGATCAGGTGGGGAACTTGGTCTTTCTCTGTGGTCTAGACAGGTGATTCAGACATTCTTTCGTCTTGGGAGATGCAAGACGAGCCTGCATTCAAGTCACTGCAGGGATATCCGGCCTTATTTCGTGTCAGGGCATCGCGGTGTCCATTCCACTTGAGGCCGCAAACTCAGGGTCCCTCTCACATAGCTAGAGCTGAGAGAAGTCTCCTCTTGAGGTGCTTGTGGTAAGGTGGTATTCCTCTGGAGTCGAAACCAGGGACTAACCTCTCATCTCGAGTTGATTTTTGGTCCACGGATCTCTTACGTGTTGCTACAGTGACGTCAGGATCCCTCTAGCCTTGAAACAGTGTTTTTGGGGTTTCTCTGTATTGCCGTCAAAGAAATCAACGCTCCTTTCATGTGTGATGTGCAACACGGAATTGGTCAGCATGCAGTGCAGGGGAATCGGTCCTCATCTCATGGCGAGGGGGAACTCTCATGTTTTTTCTCGAGTTGCGGCGGGAACCTGGGGTATATTCTCGAGTTACGACGGGGATGGCCCTTCCACCCACGTGTTTGTTCAGCGACGTCAGGACTCCTGCCTAGTTGCGAGGGACAACTCGGGATTCTCCTCGAGGCTTGGCAGGGCAATTTGGACGCCTCTCCAGCTGAGGCGGGAGACCAAGGGTCCCTTTCCACGTGCACAATAATCCTGGGACTCCTATCAAGTTTCACGAGGAGTCAGGCATCGTCTCCTTTGGAGGCACTGATCTCCGCGTACCTCTGGAATTTTCAAAGGATGTGAGACTTCCGGTCGCGATGAGGTGGTGAACTAGGTCTTTCTCTGTGCTCTCCACAGAGGATTCAGACATCCTTTCGTCTTGGGAGATGCAAGATGAGCCTGCATTCAAGTCACTGCAGGGATATCCGGGCTTATTTCGAGTCAGGGCATCGCGGTGTTCATTCCACTTGAGGCCGCAAACTCAGGGTCCCTCTCACATACCTAGAGCTGAGAGAAGCTTCCTCTTGAGGTGCTTGTGGTAAGGTGGTATTCCTCTGGAGTCGAAGTTAGGGACTAACCTCTCATCTCGAGTGGATTTTTGGTCCACGGAGCTCTTTCGTGTTGCTACAGTGACTTCAGGATCCCTCTAGCCTTGAAACAGTGTTCTTGGGGTTTGCTGGACTGCCATCAATGAAATCAAGGCTCCTTTCATGTGTGATGTGCAACACGGAATTGCTCTGCACGCAGTGCAGGGGAATCGGGCCTCATCTCGCGGCGAGGGGGAAGTCTCATGGTTTTTCTCAAGTTGCGGCGGGAACCTGGGGTATATTCTCGAGTTAAGACGGGGATGGCCCCTCCACCCACGTGTTTGCTCAGCGACGTCAGGACTCCTGCCTAGTTGCGAGGGACAACTCGGGATTCTCCTCGAGGCTTGGCAGGGCAATTGGGACGCCTCTCCAGCTGAGGCGGGAGGCCAAGGGTCCCTTTCCACGTGCCACAGGAATCCTGGGACTCCTATCAAGTTTCACGAGGAGTCAGGCATCGTCTCCTTTGGAGGCACTGATCTCCGCGTACCTCTGGAGTTTTCAAAGGATGTGAGGCCTCCGGTCGCGATGAGGTGGGGAACTAGGTCTTTCTCTGTGGTCTCCACAGGGGATTCAGACATCCTTTCGTCTTGGGAGATGCAAGACGAGCCTGCATTCAAGTCACTGCAGGGATATCCGGCCTTATTTCGCGTCAGGGCATCGCAGTGTCCATTCCACTTGAGGCTGCAAACTCAGGGTCCCGCTCACATACCTAGAGCTGAGAGAAGCCTCCTCTTGAGGTGCTTGTGGTAAGGTGGTAATCCTCTGGAGTCGAAGCCAGGGACTAACCTCTCATCTCGAGTTGATTCTTGGTCCACGGAGCTCTTTCGTGTTGCTACAGTGACCTCAGGATCCCTCTAGACTTGAAACAGTGTTCTTGGGGTTTCTCTGGAGTGCCATCAAGGAAATCAAGGCTCCTATCATGTGTGATGTGCAACACGGAATTGCTCTGCACGCAGTGCAGGGGAATCGGGCCTCATCTCGTGGCGAGGTGGAAGTCTCATGGTTTTTCTCAAGTTGCGGCGGGAAGCTGGGGTATATTCTCGAGTTAAGACGGGGATGGCCCCTCCACCCACGTGTTTGTTCAGCGACGTCAGGACTCCTGCCTAATTGCGAGGGACAACTCGGGATTCTCCTCGAGGCTTGGCAGGGCAATTGGGACGCCTATCCAGCTGAGGCGGGAGACCAAGGATCCCTTTCCACGTGCCACAGGAATCCTGGGACTCCTATCAAGTTTCACGAGGAGTCAGGCATCGTCTCCTTTGGAGGCACTGATCTCCGCGTACCTCTGTAGTTTTCAAAGGATGTGAGGCCTCCGGTCGCGATGAGGTGGGGAACTAGGTCTTTCTCTGTGGTCTCCACAGGGGATTCAGACATCCTTTCGTCTTGGGAGATGCAAGACGAGCCTGCATTCAAGTCACTGCAGGGATATCCGGCCTTATTTCGCGTCAGGGCATCGGAGTGTCCATTCCACTTGAGGCCGCAAACTCAGGGTCCCTCTCACATACCTAGAGCTGAGAGAAGCCTCCTCTTGAGGTGCTTGTGGTAAGGTGGTATTCCTCTGGAGTCGATAACAGGGACTAACCTCTCATCTCGAGTTGATTCTTGGTCCACAGAGCTCTTTCGTGTTGCTACAGTGACCTCAGGATCCCTCTAGCCTTGAAACAGTGTTCTTGGGGTTTGTCTGGAGTGCCATCAAGGAAGTCAAGGCTCCTTTCATGTGTGATGTGCAACACGGAATTGCTCTGCACGCAGTGCAGGGGAATCGGGCCTCATCTCGCGGCGAGGGGGAAGTCTCATGGTTTTTCTCGAGTTGCGGCGGGAACCTGGGGTATATTCTCGAGTTACGACTGGGATGGCCCTTCCACCCACGTGTTTGTTCAGCGACGTCAGGACTCCTGCCTAGTTGCGAGGGACAACTCGGGATTCTCCTCGAGGCTTGGCAGGGCAATTGGGACGCCTCTCCAGCTGAGGCGGGAGACCAAGGGTCCCTTTCCACGTGCACAGGAATCCTGGGACTCCTATCAAGTTTCACGAGGAGTCAGGCATCGTCTCCTTTGGAGGCACTGATCTCCGCGTACCTCTGGAATTTTCAAAGGATGTGAGGCTTCCGGTCGCGATGAGATGGGGAACTAGGTCTTTCTCTGTGGTCTAGACAGGTGATTCAGACATCCTTTCGTCTTGGGAGATGCAAGACGAGCCTGCATTCAAGTCACTGCAGGGATATCCGGCCTTATTTCGTGTCAGGGCATCGCGGTGTCCATTCCACTTGAGGCCGCAAACTCAGGGTCCCTCTCACATACCTAGAGCTGAGAGAAGCCTCCTCTTGAGGTGCTTGTGGTAAGGTGGTATTCCTCTGGAGTCGAAGTTAGGGACTAACCTCTCATCTCGAGTTGATTTTTGGTCCACGGAGCTCTTTCGTGTTGCTACAGTGACCTCAGGATCCCTCTAGCCTGGAAACAGTGTTCTTGGGGTTTCTCTAGAGTGCCATCAAGGAAATCAAGGCTCCTTTCATATGTGATGTGCAACACGGAATTGCGCTGCACGCAGTGCAGGGGAATCGGGCCTCATCTCGCGGCGAGGTGGAAGTCTCATGGTTTTTCTCGAGTTGCGGCGGGAACCTGGGGTATATTCTCGAGTTACGACGGGGATGGCCCTTCCACCCACGTGTTTGTTCAGCGACGTCAGGACTCCTGCCTAGTTGCGAGGGACAACTCGCGATTCTCCTCGAGGCTTGGCAGGGCAATTGGGACGCCTCTCCAGCTGAGGCGGGAGACCAAGGGTCCCTTTCCACGTGCCACAGGAATCCTGGGACTCCTATCAAGTTTCACGAGGAGTCAGGCCTCGTCTCCTTTGGAGGCACTTATCTCCGCGTACCTCTGGAGTTTTCAAAGGATGTGAGGCCTCCGGTCGCGATGAGGTGGGGAACTAGGTCTTTCTCTGTGGTCTCCACAGGGGATTCAGACATCCTTTCATCTTGGGAGATGCAAGACGAGCCTGCATTTAAGTCACTGCAGGGATATCTGGCCTTATTTCGCGTCAGGGCATCGCAGTGTTCATTCCACTTGAGGCCGCAAACTCAGGGTCCCTCTCACATACCTAGAGCTGAGAGAAGGCTCCTCTTGCGGTGCTTGTGGTAAGGTGGTATTCCTCTGGAGTCGAAGCCAGGGACTAACCTCTCATCTCGAGTTGATTCTTGGTCCACGGAGCTCTTTCGTGTTGCTACAGTGACCTCAGGATCCCTCTAGACTTGAAACAGTGTCCTTGGGGTTTCTCTGGAGTGCCATCAAGGAAATCAAGGCTCCTTTCATGTGTGATGTGCAACACGGAATTGCTCTGCACGCAGTGCAGGGGAATCGGGCCTCATCTCGCGGCGAGGGGGAAGTCTCATGGTTTTTCTCAAGTTGCGGCGGGAAGCTGGGGTATATTCTCGAGTTAAGACGGGGATGGCCCCTCCACCCACGTGTTTGTTCAGCGACGTCAGGACTCCTGCCTAGTTGCGAGGGACAACTCGGGATTCTCCTCGAGGCTTGGCAGGGCAATTGGGACGCATCTCCAGCTGAGGCGGGAGACCAAGGGTCCCTTTCCACGTGCCACAGGAATCCTGGGACTCCTATCAAGTTTCACGAGGAGTCAGGCATCGTCTCCTTTGGAGGCACTGATCTCCGCGTACCTCTGGAGTTTTCAAAGGATGTGAGGCCTCCGGTCGCGATGAGGTGGGGAACTAGGTCTTTCTCTGTGGTCTCCACAGGGGATTCAGACATCCTTTCGTCTTGGGAGATGCAAGACGAGCCTGCATTCAAGTCACTGCAGGGATATCCGGCCTTATTTCGCGTCAGGGCATCGCAGTGTCCATTCCACTTGAGGCCGCAAACTCAGGGTCCCTCAGACATACCTAGAGCTGAGAGAAGCCTCCTCTTGAAGTACTTGTGGTAAGGTGGTATTCCTCTGGAGTCAAAGCCAGGGACTAACCTCTCATTCGAGATGATTTTTGGTCCACGGAGCTCTTTCGTGTTACTACAGTGACCTCAGTTTCCCTCTAGCCTTGAAACAGTGTTCTTGGGGTTTCTCTGGAGTGCCATCAATGAAATCAAGGCTCCTTTCATGTGTGATGTGCAACACGGAATTGCTCTGCACGCAGTGCAGGGGAATCGGGCCTCATCTCGCGGTGAGGAGGAAGTCTCATGGTTTTTCTCGAGTTGCGGCGGGAACCTGGGGTATATTCTCGAGTTAGGAAGGGGATGGCCCTTCCACCCATGTGTTTGTTCAGCGACGGCAGGACTCCTGCCTAGTTGCGAGGGACAACCCGGGATTCTCCTCAAGTCTTGGCAGGGCAATTAGGACGCCTCTACAGCTGAGGTGAGAGACCAAGGGTCCATTTCCACGTGCCACAGGAATCCTTGGACTCCTATCAAGTTTCACGAGGAGTCAGGCATCGTCTCCTTTGGAGGCACTGATCTCCGCGTACCTCTGGAATTTTCAAAGGATGTGAGGCCTCCGGTTGCCATGATGTGGGGAACTAGGTCTTTCTCTGTGGTCTCCACAGGGGATTCAGACATCCTTTCGTCTTGGGAGATGCAAGACGAGCCTGCATTCAAGTCACTGCAGGGATATCCGGCCTTATTTCGCGTCAGGGCATCGCAGTGTCCATTCCACTTGAGGCCGCAAACTCAGGGTCCCTCTCACATACCTAGAGCTGAGAGAAGCCTCCTCTTGAGGTGCTTGTGGTTAGGGGGTATTCCTCTGGAGTCGAAGCCAGGGACTAACCTCTCATCTCGAGTTGATTTTTGGTCCACGGAGCTCTTTCGTGTTGCTACAATTACCTCAGGATCCCTCTAGCCTTGAAACAGTGTTCTTGGGGTTTCTCTGGAGTCCCACCAAGGAAATCAAGGCTCCTTTCATGTGTGATGTGCAACACGGAATTGCTCTGCACGCAGTGCAGGGGAATCGGGCCTCATCTCGCGGGGAGGGGGAAGTCTCATGGTTTTTCTCGAGTTGCGGCGGGATCCTGGGGTATATTCACGAGTTATGACGGGGATGGCCCTTCCACACACGTGTTTGTTCAGCGATGTCAGGATTTCTGCCTAGTTGCGAGGGTCAACTCGGGATTCTTCTCGAGGCTTGGCAGGGCAATTGGGAAGCCTCTCCAGTTGAGGCGGGAAACCATGGGTCCGTTTCCATGTGCCACAGGAATCCTGGGACTCCTATCAAGTTTCACGAGGAGTCAGGCATCGGCTTCTTTGGAGGCACTGATCTCCGCGAACCTCTGGAATTTTCAAAGGATGTGAGGCCTCCGGTCGCGATGAGGTGGGGAACTAGGTCTTTCTCTGTGGTCTCCACAGGGGATTCAGACATCCTTTCGTCTTGGGAGATGCAAGACGAGCCTGCATTCAAGTCACTGCAGGGATATCCGGCCTTATTTCGAGTCAGGCATCGCGGTGTCCATTCCACTTGAGGCCGCAAACTCAGGGTCCCTCTCACATACCTAGAGCTGAGAGAAGCCTCCTCTTGAAGTACTTGTGGTAAGGTGGTATTCCTCTGGAGTCAAAGCCAGGGACTAACCTCTCATCTCGAGTTGATTTTTGGTCCACGGAGCTCTTTCGTGTTACTACAGTGACCTCAGTTTCCCTCTAGCCTTGAAACAGTGTTCTTGGGGTTTCTCTGGAGTGCCATCAATGAAATCAAGGCTCCTTTCATGTGTGATGTGCAACACGGAATTGCTCTGCACGCAGTGCAGGGGAATCGGTCCTCATCTCGCGGTGAGGAGGAAGTCTCATGGTTTTTCTCGAGTTGCGGCGGGAACCTGGGGTATATTCTCGAGTTACGAAGGGGATGGCCCTTAAACCCACGTGTTTGTTCAGCGACGGCAAGGCTCCTGCCTAGTTGCGAGGGACAACCCGGGATTCTCCTCAAGGCTTGGCAGGGCAATTAGGACGCCTCTCCAGCTGAGGTGGGAGACCAAGTGTCCCTTTCCACGTGCCACAGGAATCCTTGGACTCCTATCAAGTTTCACGAGGAGTCAGGCATCGTCTCCTTTGGAGGCACTGATCTCCGCCTACCTCTGGAGTTTTCAAAGGATGTGAGGCCTCCGGTCGTCATGATGTGGGGAACTAGGTCTTTCTCTGTGGTCTCCACAGGGGATTCAGACATCCTTTCGTCTTGGGAGATGCAAGACGAGCCTGCATTCAAGTCACTGCAGGGATATCCGGCCTTATTTCACGTCAGGGCATCGCAGTGTCCATTCCACTTGAGGCTGCAAACTCAGGGTCCCTCTCACATACCTAGAGCTGAGAGAAGCCTCCTCTTGAGGTGCTTGTGGTAAGGTGGTATTCCTCTGGAGTCGAAGCCAGGGACTAACCTCTCATCTCGAGTTGATTCTTGGTCCACGGAGCCCTTTCGTGTTGCTACAGTGACCTCAGGATCCCTCTAGCCTTGAAACAGTGTTCTTGGGTTTTGTCTGGAGTGCCATCAAGGAAATCAAGGCTCCTTTCATGTGTGATGTGCAACACGGAATTGCGCTGCACGCAGTGCAGGGGAATCGGGCCTCATCTCGCGGCGAGGGGGAAGTCTCATGGTTTTTCTCGAGTTGAGGCGGGAACCTGGGGTATATTCTCGAGTTACGACGGGGATGGCCCTTCCACCCACGTGTTTGTTCAGCGACGTCAGGACTCCTGCCTAGTTGCGAGGGACAACTCGGGATTCTCCTCGAGGCTTGGCAGGGCAATTGGGACGCCTCTCCAGCTGAGGCGGGAGACCAAGGGTCCCTTTACACGTGCCACAGGAATCCTGGGACTCCTATCAAGTTTCACGAGGAGTCAGGCATCGTCTCCTTTGGAGGCACTGATCTCCGCGTACCTCTGGAGTTTTCAAAGGATGTGAGGCCTCCGGTCGCGATGAGGTGGGGAACTAGGTCTTTCTCTGTGGTCTCCACAGGCGATTCAGACATCCTTTCGTCTTGGGAGATGCAAGACGAGCCTGCATTCAAGTCACTGCAGGGATATCCGGCCTTATTTCGAGTCAGGGCATCGCAGTGTCCATTCCACTTGAGGCTGCAAACTCAGGGTCCCTGTCACATACCTACAGCTGAGAGAAGCCTCCTCTTGAGGTGCTTGTGGTTAGGTGGTATTCCTCTGGAGTCGAAGCCAGGGACTAACCTCTCATCTCGAGTTGATTTTTGGTCCACGGAGCTCTTTCGTGTGGCTAAAGTTACCTCAGGATCCCTCTAGCCTTGAAACAGTGTTCTTGGGGTTTCTCTGGAGTGCCATCAAGGAAGTCAAGGCTCCTTTCATGTGTGATGTGCAACACGGAATTGCTCTGCACGCAGTGCAGGGGAATCGGGCACCATCTCGCGGCGAGGGGGAAGTCTCATGGTTTTTCTCGAGTTGCGGCGGGAACCTTGGGTATATTCTCGAGTTACGACGGGGATGGCCCTTCCACCCACGTGTTTGTTCAGCGACGTCAGGACTCCTGCCTAGTTGCGAGGGACAACTCGGGATTCTCCTCGAGGCTTGGCAGGGCAATTGGGACGCCTCTCCAGCTGAGGCGGGAGACCAAGGGTCCCTTTACACGTGCCACAGGAATCCTGGGACTCCTATCAAGTTTCACGAGGAGTCAGGCATCGTCTCCTTTGGAGGCCCTGATCTCCGCGTACCTCTGGAGTTTTCAAAGGGTGTGAGGCCTCCGGTCGCCATGAGGTGGGGAACTAGGTCTTTCTCTGTGGTCTCCACAGGCGATTCAGACATCCTTTCTTCTTGGGAGATGCAAGACGAGCCTGCATTCAAGTCACTGCAGGGATATCCGGCCTTATTTCGCGTCAGGGCATCGCAGTGTCCATTCCACTTGAGGCCGCAAACTCAGGGTCCCTCTCACATACCTAGAGCTGAGAGAAGCCTCCTCTTGAGGTGCTTGTGGTAAGGTGGTATTCCTCTGGAGTCGAAGCCAGGGACTAACCTCTCATCTCGAGTTGATTTTTGGTCCACGGAGCTCTTTTGTGTTGCTACAGTGACCTCAGGATCCCTCTAGCCTTGAAACAGTGTTCTTGGGGTTTCTCTGGAGTGCCATCAAGGAAATCAAGGCTCCTTTCATGTGTGATGTGCAACACGGAATTGCTCTGCACGCAGTGCAGGGGAATCGGGCCTCATCTCGCGGCGAGGGGGAAGTCTCATGGTTTCTCTCGAGTTGCGGCGGGAACCTGGGGTATATTCTCGAGTTACCACGGGAATGGCCCTTCCACACACGTGTTTGTTCAGCGACGTCAGGACTCCTGCGTAGTTGCGAGGGACAACTCGGGATTCTCCTCGAGGCTTGGCAGGGCAATTGGGACGCCTCTCCAGCTGAGGCGGAGACCAAGGGTCCCTTTCCACGTGCCACAGGAATCCTGGGACTCCTATCAAGTTTCACGAGGAGTCAGGCATCGTCTCCTTTGGAGGCACTGATCTCCGCGTACCTCTGGAGTTTTCAAAGGATGTGAGGCCTCCGGTCGCGATGAGGTGGGGAACTAGGTCTTTCTCTGTGGTCTGCACAGGGGATTCAGACATCCTTTCGTCTTGGGCGATGCAAGACGAGCCTGCATTCAAGTCACTGCAGGAATATCCGGCCTTATTTCGCGTCAGGGCATCGCAGTGTCCATTCCACTTGAGACCGCAAACTCAGGGTCCCTCTCACATAGCTAGAGCTGAGAGAAGCCTCCTCTTGAGGTTCTTGTGGAAAGGTGGTATTCCTCTGGAGTCGAAACCAGGGACTAACCTCTCATCTCGAGTTGATTTTTGGTCCACGGAGCTCTTTAGTGTTGCTACAGTGAGCTCAGGATCCCTCTAGCCTGGAAACAGTGTTCTTGGGGTTTCTCTGGAGTGCCATCAAGGAGATCAAGGCTCCTTTCATGTGTGATGTGCAACACAGAATTGCTCTGCACGCAGTGCAGGGGAATCGGGCCTCATCTCGCGGCGAGGGGGAAGTCTCATGGTTTTTCTCGAGTTGCGGCGGGAACCTGGGGTATATTCTCGAGTTATGACGGGGATGGCCCCTCCACCCACGTGTTTGTTCAGCGACGGCAGGACTCCTGCCTAGTTGCGAGGGACAACTCGGGATTCTCCTAGAGGCTTGGCAGGGCAATTGGGACACCTCTCCAGCTGAGGCGGGAGACCAAGGGTCCCTTTCCACGTGCCACAGGAATCCTGGGACTCCTATCAAGTTTCACGAGGAGTCAGGCATCGTCTCCTTTGGAGGCACTGATCTCCGCGTACCTCTGGAGTTTTCAAAGGATGTGAGGCCTCCCGTAGCGATGAGGTGGGGAACTAGGTCTTTCTCCGTGGTCTCCACAGGGGATTCAGACATCCTTTCGTCTTGGGAGATGCAAGACGAGCCTGCATTCAAGTCACTGCAGGGATATCCGGCCTTATTTCGAGCGAGGGCATCGCGGTGTCCATTCCACTTGCGGCCGCAAACTCAGGTTCCCTCTCACATACACAGAGCTGAGAGAAGCCTCCTCTTGAGGTGCTTGTGGTAAGGTGGTATTCCTCTGGAGTCGAAGCCAGGGACTAACCTCTCATCTCGAGTTGATTTTTGGTCCACGGAGCTCTTTCGTGTTGCTACAGTGAACTCAGGATCCCTCTAGCCTTGAAACAGTGTCCTTGGGGTTTCTCTGGAGTGCCATCAAGGAAATCAAGGCTCCTTTCATGTGTGATGTGCGACACTGAATTGCTCTGCACGCAGTGCAGGGGAATCGGGCTTCTTCTCGTGGCGAGGGGGAAGTCTCATGGTTTTTCTCGAGTTGCGGTGGGAACCTGGGGTATATTCTCGAGTTACGACGGGGATGGCCCTGCCAAACACGTGTTTGTTCAGCGACGTCAGGACTCCTGCCTAGTTGCGAGGGACAACTCAGGATTCTCCTCGAGGCTTGGCAGGGCAATTGGGACGCCTCTCCAGCTGAGGCGGGAGACCAAGGTTCCCTTTCCACGTGCCACAGGCATCCTGGGACTCCTATCAAGATTCACGAGGAGTCAGGCATCGTCTCCTTTGGAGGCACTGATCTCCGTGTACCTCTGGAGTTTTCAAAGGATGTGAGGCCTCCGGTCGCGATGAGGTGGGGAACTAGGTCTTTCTCTGTGGTCTCCACAGGGGATTCAGACATCCTTTCGTCTTGGGAGATGCAAGACGAGCCTGCATTCAAGTCACTGCAGGGATATCCGGCCTTATTTCGAGTCAGGGCATCGCGGTGTCCATTCCACTTGAGGCCGCAAACGCAGGGCCCCTCTCACATACCTAGAGCTGAGAGAAGCCTCCTCTTGAGGTGCTTGTGGTAAGGTGGTATTCCTCTGGAGTCGAAGCCAGGGACTAACCTCTCATCTCGAGTTGATTTTTGGTCCACGGAGCTCTTTCGTTTTGCTACAGTGACCTCAGGATCCCTCTAGCCTTGAAACAGTGTTCTTGTTGTTTCTCTGGAGTGCCACCAAGGAAATCAAGGCTCCTTTCATGTGTGATGTGCAACACGGAATTGCTCTGCACGCAGTGCAGGGGAATCAGGCCTCATCTCGCGGCGAGTGGGAAGTCTCATGGTTTTTCTCGAGTTGCGGCGGGAACCTGGGGTATATTCTCGAGTTACGACGGGGATGGCCCTTCCACCCACGTGTTTCTTCAGCGACGTCAGGACTCCTACCTAGTATGCGAGGGACAACTCGGAATTCTCCTCGAGGCTTGGCAGGGCAATTGGGACGCCTCTCCAGCTGAGGCGGGAGACCAAGGGTCCCTTTCCACGTGCCACAGGAATCCTGGGACTCCTATCAAGTTTGATGAGGAGTCAGGCATCGTCTCCTTTGGAGGCACTGATCTCCGCGTACCTCTGGAGTTTTCAAAGGATGTGATGCCTCTGGTCTGGATGATGTGGGGAACTAGGTCTTTCTCTGGGGTCTCCACAGGGGATTCAGACATCCTTTCGTCTTGGGAGATGCAAGACGAGCCTGCGTTCAAGTCACTGCAGTGATATCCGGCCTTATTTCGAGTCAGGGCATCGCGGTGTCCATTCCACTTGAGGCCGCAAACTCAGGGTCCCTCTCACATACTAGAGCTGAGAGAAGCCTCCTCTTGACGTGCTTGTGGTTAGGTGGTATTCCTCTGGATTCGAAGCTAGAGACTAACCTCTCATCTCGAGTTGATTTTTGGTCCACGGAGCTCTTTCGTGTTGCTACAGTGACCTCAGGATCCCTCTAGCCTTGAAACAGTGTTCTTGGAGTTTCTCTGGAGTGCCATCAAGGAAATCAAGGCTCCTTTCATGTGTGATGTGCAACACGGAATTGCTCTGCACGCAGTGCAGGGGAATCGGGCCTCATCTCGCGGCGAGGGGGAAGGCTCATGGTTTTTCTCGAGTTGCGGCGGGAACCTCGGCTATATTCTCGAGTTACGACGGGGATGGCCCTTCCACACACGTGTTTGTTCAGTGACGGCAGGACTCCTGCCTAGTTGCGAGGGACAACTCGGAATTCTCCTCGAGGCTTTGCAGGGCAATTGGGATGCCTTTCCAGCTAAGGCGGGAGACCAAGTGTCCCTTTCCACGTGCCACAGGAATCCTGGGACTCCTATCAAGGTTCATGAGGAGTCAGGCATCGTCTCCTTTGGAGGCACTGATCTCCGCGTACCTCTGGAGTTTTCAAAGGATGTGAGGCCTCCGGTCGCGATGAGGTGGGGAACTAGGTCTTTCTCTGTGGTCTCCACAGGGGATTCAGACATCCTTTCGTCTTGGGAGATGCAAGACGATCCTGCATTCACGTCACTGCAGGGATATCCGGCCTTATTTCGAGCCAGGGCATCGCGGTGTCCATTCCACTTGAGGCCGCAAACTCAGGGTCCCTCTCACATACCTAGAGCTGAGAGAAGCCTCCTCTTGAGGTGCATGTGGTAAGGTGGTATTCCTCTGGAGTCGAAGCCAGGGACTAACCTCTCATCTCGAGTTGATTTTTCGTCCACGGAGCTCTTTCGTGTTGCTACAGTGACCTCAGGATCCCTCTAGCCTTGAAACAGTGTTCTTGGGGTTTCTCTGGAGTGCCATCAAGGAAATCAAGGCTCCTTTCATGTGTGATGTGCAACACGGAGTTGCTCTGCACGCAGTGCAGGGGAATCGGGCCTCATCTCGCGGCGAGGGGGAAGTCTCATGGTTTTTCTCGAGTTGCGGCGGGAACCTGGGGTATATTCTCGAGTTAAGACGGAGATGGACCTTCCACCCACGTGTTTGGTCAGCGACGTCAGGACTCCTGCCTAGTTGCGAGGGACAACTCGGGATTCTCCTCGAGGCTTGGCAGGGCAATTGGGACGCCTCTCCAGCTGAGGCGGGAGACCAAGGGTCCCTTTCCACGTGCCACAGGAATCCTGGGACTCCTATCAAGTTTCACGAGGAGTCAGGCATCGTCTCCTTTGGAGGCACTGATCTCCGCCTACCTCTGGAGTTTTCAAAGGATGTGAGGCCTCCGGTCGCGATGAGGTGGGGAACTAGGTCTTTCTCCGTGGTCTCCACAGGGGATTCAGATATCCTTTCGTCTTGGGAGATGCAAGACGAGCCTGCATTCAAGTCACTGCAGGGATATCCGGCCTTATTTCGCGTCAGGGCATCGCAGTGTCCATTCCACTTGAGGCCGCAAACTCAGGGTCCCTCTCACATACCCAGAGCTGAGAGAAGCCTCCTCTTGAGGTGCTTGTGGTAAGGTGGTATTCCTCTGGAGTCGAAGTTAGGGACTAACCTCTCATCTCGAGTTGATTTTTGGTCCACGGAGCTCTTTCTTGTTGCTACAGTGAACTCAGGATCCCTCTAGCCTTGAAACAGTGTTCTTCGGGTTTCTCTGGAGTGCCATCAAGGAAATCAAGGCTCCTTTCATGTGTAATGTGCAACATGGAATTGCTCTGCACGCAGTGCAGGGGAATCGGGCCTCATCTCGCGGCGAGGGGGAAGTCTCATGGTTTTTCTCGAGTTGCGGCGGGAACCTGGGGTATATTCTCGAGTTACGATGGGGATGGCCCTTCCACCCACGTGTTTGTTCAGCGACGTCAGGACTCCTGCCTAGTTGCGAGGGACAACTCGGGATTCTCCTCGAGGCTTGGCAGGGCAATTGGGACGCCTCTCCAGCTGAGGCGGGAGACCAAGGGTCCCTTTCCACGTGCCATAGGAATCCTGGGAGTCCTATCAAGTTTCACGAGGAGTCAGGCATCGTCTCCTTTGGAGGCACTGATCTCCGCGTACCTCTGGAGTTTTCAAAGGATGTGAGGCCTCCCGTAGCGATGAGGTGGGGAACTAGGTCTTTCTCCGTGGTCTCCACAGGGGATTCAGACATCCTTTCGTCTTGGGAGATGCAAGACGAGCCTGCATTCAAGTCACTGCAGGGATATCCGGCCTTATTTCGAGCGAGGGCATCGCGGTGTCCATTCCACTTGCGGCCGCAAACTCAGGTTCCCTCTCACATACACAGAGCTGAGAGAAGCCTCCTCTTGAGGTGCTTGTGGTAAGGTGGTATTCCTCTGGAGTCGAAGCCAGGGACTAACCTCTCATCTCGAGTTGATTTTTGGTCCACGGAGCTCTTTCGTGTTGCTACAGTGAACTCAGGATCCCTCTAGCCTTGAAACAGTGTCCTTGGGGTTTCTCTGGAGTGCCATCAAGGAAATCAAGGCTCCTTTCATGTGTGATGTGCGACACTGAATTGCTCTGCACGCAGTGCAGGGGAATCGGGCCTCATTTCGCGGCGAGGGGGAAGTCTCATGGTTTTTCTCGAGTTGCGGTGGGAACCTGGGGTATATTCTCGAGTTACGACGGGGATGGCCCTGCCAAACACGTGTTTGTTCAGCGACGTCAGGACTCCTGCCTAGTTGCGAGGGACAACTCAGGATTCTCCTCGAGGCTTGGCAGGGCAATTGGGACGCCTCTCCAGCTGAGGCGGGAGACCAAGGTTCCCTTTCCACGTGCCACAGGCATCCTGGGACTCCTATCAAGATTCACGAGGAGTCAGGCATCGTCTCCTTTGGAGGCACTGATCTCCGCGTACCTCTGGAGTTTTCAAAGGATGTGAGGCCTCCGGTCGCGATGAGGTGGGGAACTAGGTCTTTCTCTGTGGTCTCCACAGGGGATTCAGACATCCTTTCGTCTTGGGAGATGCAAGACGAGCCTGCATTCAAGTCACTGCAGGGATATCCGGCCTTATTTCGAGTCAGGGCATCGCGGTGTCCATTCCACTTGAGGCCGCAAACGCAGGGCCCCTCTCACATACCTAGAGCTGAGAGAAGCCTCCTCTTGAGGTGCTTGTGGTAAGGTGGTATTCCTCTGGAGTCGAAGCCATGGACTAACCTCTCATCTCGAGTTGATTTTTGGTCCACGGAGCTCTTTCGTTTTGCTACAGTGACCTCAGGATCCCTCTAGCCTTGAAACAGTGTTCTTGGTGTTTCTCTGGAGTGCCACCAAGGAAATCAAGGCTCCTTTCATGTGTGATGTGCAACACGGAATTGCTCTGCACGCAGTGCAGGGGAATCAGGCCTCATCTCGCGGCGAGTGGGAAGTCTCATGGTTTTTCTCGAGTTGCGGCGGGAACCTGGGGTATATTCTCGAGTTACGACGGGGATGGCCCTTCCACACACGTGTTTCTTCAGCGACGTCAGGACTCCTACCTAGTATGCGAGGGACAACTCGGAATTCTCCTCGAGGCTTGGCAGGGCAATTGGGACGCCTCTCCAGCTGAGGCGGGAGACCAAGGGTCCCTTTCCACGTGCCACAGGAATCCTGGGACTCCTATCAAGTTTGATGAGGAGTCAGGCATCGTCTCCTTTGGAGGCACTGATCTCCGCGTACCTCTGGAGTTTTCAAAGGATGTGATGCCTCCGGTCTGGATGATGTGGGGAACTAGGTCTTTCTCTGGGGTCTCCACAGGGGATTCAGACATCCTTTCGTCTTGGGAGATGCAAGACGAGCCTGCGTTCAAGTCACTGCAGTGATATCCGGCCTTATTTCGAGTCAGGGCATCGCGGTGTCCATTCCACTTGAGGCCGCAAACTCAGGGTCCCTCTCACATACTAGAGCTGAGAGAAGCCTCCTCTTGACGTGCTTGTGGTTAGGTGGTATTCCTCTGGATTCGAAGCTAGAGACTAACCTCTCATCTCGAGTTGATTTTTGGTCCACGGAGCTCTTTCGTGTTGCTACAGTGACCTCAGGATCCCTCTAGCCTTGAAACAGTGTTCTTGGAGTTTCTCTGGAGTGCCATCAAGGAAATCAAGGCTCCTTTCATGTGTGATGTGCAACACGGAATTGCTCTGCACGCAGTGCAGGGGAATCGGGCCTCATCTCGCGGCGAGGGGGAAGGCTCATGGTTTTTCTCGAGTTGCGGCGGGAACCTCGGCTATATTCTCGAGTTACGACGGGGATGGCCCTTCCACACACGTGTTTGTTCAGTGACGGCAGGACTCCTGCCTAGTTGCGAGGGACAACTCGGAATTCTCCTCGAGGCTTTGCAGGGCAATTGGGATGCCTTTCCAGCTAAGGCGGGAGACCAAGTGTCCCTTTCCACGTGCCACAGGAATCCTGGGACTCCTATCAAGGTTCATGAGGAGTCAGGCATCGTCTCCTTTGGAGGCACTGATCTCCGCGTACCTCTGGAGTTTTCAAAGGATGTGAGGCCTCCGGTCGCGATGAGGTGGGGAACTAGGTCTTTCTCTGTGGTCTCCACAGGGGATTCAGACATCCTTTCGTCTTGGGAGATGCAAGACGATCCTGCATTCACGTCACTGCAGGGATATCCGGCCTTATTTCGAGCCAGGGCATCGCGGTGTCCATTCCACTTGAGGCCGCAAACTCAGGGTCCCTCTCACATACCTAGAGCTGAGAGAAGCCTCCTCTTGAGGTGCATGTGGTAAGGTGGTATTCCTCTGGAGTCGAAGCCAGGGACTAACCTCTCATCTCGAGTTGATTTTTCGTCCACGGAGCTCTTTCGTGTTGCTACAGTGACCTCAGGATCCCTCTAGCCTTGAAACAGTGTTCTTGGGGTTTCTCTGGAGTGCCATCAAGGAAATCAAGGCTCCTTTCATGTGTGATGTGCAACACGGAATTGCTCTGCACACAGTGCAGGGGAATCGGGCCTCATCTCGCGGCGAGGGGGAAGTCTCATGGTTTTTCTCGAGTTGCGGCGGGAACCTGGGGTATATTCTCGAGTTAAGACGGGGATGGCCCTTCCACCCACGTGTTTGTTCAGCGACGTCAGGACTCCTGCCTAGTTGCGAGGGACAACTCGGGATTCTCCTCGAGGCTTGGCAGGGCAATTGGGACGCCTCTCCAGCTGAGGCGGGAGACCAAGGGTCCCTTTCCACGTGCCACAGGAATCCTGGGACTCCTATCAAGTTTCACGAGGAGTCAGGCATCGTCTCCTTTGGAGGCACTGATCTCCGCCTACCTCTGGAGTTTTCAAAGGATGTGAGGCCTCTGGTCGCGATGAGGTGGGGAACTAGGTCTTTCTCCGTGGTCTCCACAGGGGATTCAGATATCCTTTCGTCTTGGGAGATGCAAGATGAGCCTGCATTCAAGTCACTGCAGGGATATCCGGCCTTATTTCGCGTCAGGGCATCGCAGTGTCCATTCCACTTGAGGCCGCAAACTCAGGGTCCCTCTCACATACCCAGAGCTGAGAGAAGCCTCCTCTTGAGGTGCTTGTGGTAAGGTGGTATTCCTCTGGAGTCGAAGTTAGGGACTAACCTCTCATCTCGAGTTGATTTTTGGTCCACGGAGCTCTTTCTTGTTGCTACAGTGAACTCAGGATCCCTCTAGCCTTGAAACAGTGTTCTTCGGGTTTCTCTGGAGTGCCATCAAGGAAATCAAGGCTCCTTTCATGTGTAATGTGCAACATGGAATTGCTCTGCACGCAGTGCAGGGGAATCGGGCCTCATCTCGCGGCGAGGGGGAAGTCTCATGGTTTTTCTCGAGTTGCGGCGGGAACCTGGGGTATATTCTCGAGTTACGACGGGGATGGCCCTTCCACCCACGTGTTTGTTCAGCGACGTCAGGACTCCTGCCTAGTTGCGAGGGACAACTCGGGATTCTCCTCGAGGCTTGGCAGGGCAATTGGGACGCCTCTCCAGCTGAGGCGGGAGACCAAGGGTCCCTTTCCACGTGCCACAGGAATCCTGGGACTCCTATCAAGGTTCATGAGGAGTCAGGCATCGTCTCCTTTGGAGGCACTGATCTCCGCGTACCTCTGGAGTTTTCAAAGGATGTGAGGCCTCCGGTCGCGATGAGGTGGGGAACTAGGTCTTTCTCTGTGGTCTCCACAGGGGATTCACACATCCTTTCGTCTTGGGAGATGCAACAGGAGCCTGCATTCAAGTCACTGCAGGAATATCCGGCCTTATTTCGAGTCAGGGCATCGCGGTGTCCATTCCACTTGAGGCCGCAACCTCAGGGTCCCTCTCACATAGCTAGAGCAGAGAGAAGCCTCTTCTTGACGTGCTTGTGGTAAGGTGGTATTCCTCTGGAGTCGAAGCCAGGGACTAACCTCTCATCTCGAGTTGATTTTTGGTCCCCCGAGCTCTTTCGTGTTGCTACAGTGATCTCAGGATCCCTCTAGCCTTGAAACAGTGTTCTTGGAATTTCTCTGGAGTGCCATCAAGGAAATCAAGGCTCCTTTCATGTGTGATGTGCAACACGGAATTGCTCTGCACGCAGTGCAGTGGAATCAGGCCTCATCTGGCGGCGAGGGGGAAGTCTCATGGTTTTTCTCGAGTTGCGGCGGGAACCTGGGGTATATTCTCGAGTTACGACGTGGATGGCCCTTCCACACACGTGTTTGTTCAGCGACGGCAGGACTCCTGCCTAGTTGCGAGGGACAACTCGCGATTCTCCTCGAGGCTTGGCAGGGCAATTGGGACGCCTCTCCAGCTGAGGCGGGAGACCAAGGGTCCCTTTACACGTGCCACAGGAATCCTGGGACTCCTATCAAGTTTCTCGAGGAGTCAGGCATCATCTCCTTTGGAGGCACTGATCTCCGCGTACCTCTGGATTTTTCAAAGAATGTGAGGCCTCCTGTCTGGATGAGGTGGGGAACTAGGTCTTTCTCTGTGGTCTCCACAGGGGATTCAGACATCCTTTCGTCTTCGGAGATGCAAGACGAGCCTGCATTCAAGTCACTGCAGGGATATCCGGCCTTTTTTCGAGTCAGGGCATCGCGGTGTCCATTCCACTTGAGGCCGCAAACTCAGGGTACCTCTCACATACCTAGATCTGAGAGAAGCCTCCTCTTTAGGTGCTTGTGGTTAGGTGGTATTCCTCTGGAGTCGAAGCCAGGGACTAACCTCTCATCTCGAGTTGATTTTTGGTCCACGGAGCTCTTTTGTGTTGCTACAGTGACCTCAGGATCCATCTAGCCTTTAAACAGTGTTCTTGGAGTTTCTCTGGAGTGCCATCAAGGAAATCAAGGCTCTTTTCATGTGTGATGTGCAACACGGAATTGCTCTGCACGCAGTGCAGGGGAATCGGGCCTCATCTCGCGGCGAGGGGGAAGGCTCATGGTTTTTCTCGAGTTGCGGCGGGAAACTGGGGTATATTCTCGAGTTACGACGGGGATGGCCCTTCCACCCACGTGTTTGTTCAGCGACGGCAGGACTCCTGCCTAGTTGCGAGGGACAACTCGGGATTCTCCTCGAGGCTAGGCAGGGCAATTGGGACGCCTCTCCAGCTGAGGCGGGAGACCAAGGGTCCCTTTCCACGTGCCACAGGAATCCTGGGACTCCTATCAAATTTCACGAGGAGTCAGGCATCGTCTCCTTTGGAGGCACTGATCTCCGCGTACCTCTGGAGTTTTCAAAGGATGTGAGGCCTCCGGTCGCGATGAGGTGGGGAACTAGTTCTTTCTCTGTGGTCTGCACAGGGGATTCAGACATCCTTTCGTCTTGGGCGATGCAAGACGAGCCTGCATTCAAGTCACTGCAGGGATATCGGGCCTTATTTCGCGTCAGGGCATCGCAGTGTCCATTCCACTTGAGGCCGCAAACTCAGGGTCCCTCTCACATACCTAGAGCTGAGAGAAGCCTCCTCTTGAGGTGCTTGTGGTAAGGTGGTATTCCTCTGGAGTTGAAGCCAGGGACTAACCTCTCATCTCGAGTTGATTTTTGGTCCACGGAGCTCTTTCGTGTTGCTACAGTGACCTCAGGATCCCTCTAGCCTGGAAACAGTGTTCTTGGGGTTTCTCTGGTGTGCCATCAAGGAAATCAAGGCTCCTTTCATGTGTGATGTGCAACACGGAATTGCTCTGCACGCAGTGCAGGGGAATCGGGCCTCATCTCGCGGCGAGGGGGAAGTCTCATGGTTTTTCTCGAGTTGCGGCAGGAACCTGGGGTGTATTCTCGAGTTACGACGGGGATGGCCCTTCCACCCACGTGTTTGTTCAGCGACGACAGGACTCCTGCCTAGTTGCGAGGGACAACTCGGGATTCTCCTCGAGGCTTGGCAGGGCAATTGGGACGCCTCTCCAGCTGAGGCGGGAGACCAAGGATCCCTTTCCATGTGCCACAGGAATCCTGGGACTCCTATCAAGTTTCACGAGGAGTCAGGCATCGTCTCCTTTGGAGATACTGATCTCCGCGTACCTCTGGAGTTTTCAAAGGATGTGAGGCCTCCGGTCGCGATGAGGTGGGGAACAAGGTCTTTCTCTGTGGTCTCCACGGGGGATTCAGACATCCTTTCGTCTTGAGAGATGCAAGACGAGCCTGCATTCTAGTCACTGCAGGGATATCCGGCCTTATTTCGAGTCAGGGCATCGCGGTGTCCATTCCACTTGAGGCCGCAAACTCAGGGTCCCTCTCACATACCTAGAGCTGAGAGAAGCCTCCTCTTGAGGTGCTTGTGGTAAGGTGGTATTCCTCTGGAGTCGAAGCCAGGGACGAACCTCTCATCTCGTGTTGATTTTTGGTCCATGGAGCTCTTTCGTGTTGCTACAGTGACCTCAGGATCCCTCTAGCCTTGAAACAGTGTTCTTCGGGTTTCTCTGGAGTGCCATCAAGGAAATCAAGGCTCCTTTCATGTGTAATGTGCAACATGGAATTGCTCTGCACGCAGTGCAGGGGAATCGGGCCTCATCTCGCGGCGAGGGGGAAGTCTCATGGTTTTTCTCGAGTTGCGGCGGGAACCTGGGGTATATTCTCGAGTTACGACGGGGATGGCCCTTCCACCCACGTGTTTGTTCAGCGACGTCAGGACTCCTGCCTAGTTGCGAGGGACAACTCGGGATTCTCCTCGAGGCTTGGCAGGGCAATTGGGACGCCTCTCCAGCTGAGGCGGGAGACCAAGGGTCCCTTTCCACGTGCCACAGGAATCCTGGGACTCCTATCAAGGTTCATGAGGAGTCAGGCATCGTCTCCTTTGGAGGCACTGATCTCCGCGTACCTCTGGAGTTTTCAAAGGATGTGAGGCCTCCGGTCGCGATGAGGTGGGGAACTAGGTCTTTCTCTGTGGTCTCCACAGGGGATTCACACATCCTTTCGTCTTGGGAGATGCAACAGGAGCCTGCATTCAAGTCACTGCAGGAATATCCGGCCTTATTTCGAGTCAGGGCATCGTGGTGTCCATTCCACTTGAGGCCGCAACCTCAGGGTCCCTCTCACATAGCTAGAGCAGAGAGAAGCCTCTTCTTGACGTGCTTGTGGTAAGGTGGTATTCCTCTGGAGTCGAAGCCAGGGACTAACCTCTCATCTCGAGTTGATTTTTGGTCCCCCGAGCTCTTTCGTGTTGCTACAGTGATCTCAGGATCCCTCTAGCCTTGAAACAGTGTTCTTGGAATTTCTCTGGAGTGCCATCAAGGAAATCAAGGCTCCTTTCATGTGTGATGTGCAACACGGAATTGCTCTGCACGCAGTGCAGTGGAATCAGGCCTCATCTGGCGGCGAGGGGGAAGTCTCATGGTTTTTCTCGAGTTGCGGCGGGAACCTGGGGTATATTCTCGAGTTACGACGTGGATGGCCCTTCCACACACGTGTTTGTTCAGCGACGGCAGGACTCCTGCCTAGTTGCGAGGGACAACTCGCGATTCTCCTCGAGGCTTGGCAGGGCAATTGGGACGCCTCTCCAGCTGAGGCGGGAGACCAAGGGTCCCTTTCCACGTGCCACAGGAATCCTGGGACTCCTATCAAGTTTCTCGAGGAGTCAGGCATCATCTCCTTTGGAGGCACTGATCTCCGCATACCTCTGGATTTTTCAAAGAATGTGAGGCCTCCTGTCTGGAAGAGGTGGGGAACTAGGTCTTTCTCTGTGGTCTCCACAGGGGATTCAGACATCCTTTCGTCTTCGGAGATGCAAGACGAGCCTGCATTCAAGTCACTGCAGGGATATCCGGCCTTTTTTCGAGTCAGGGCATCGCGGTGTCCATTCCACTTGAGGCCGCAAACTCAGGGTACCTCTCACATACCTAGATCTGAGAGAAGCCTCCTCTTTAGGTGCTTGTGGTTAGGTGGTATTCCTCTGGAGTCGAAGCCAGGGACTAACCTCTCATCTCGAGTTGATTTTTGGTCCACGGAGCTCTTTCGTGTTGCTACAGTGACCTCAGGATCCATCTAGCCTTTAAACAGTGTTCTTGGAGTTTCTCTGGAGTGCCATCAAGGAAATCAAGGCTCTTTTCATGTGTGATGTGCAACACGGAATTGCTCTGCACGCAGTGCAGGGGAATCGGGCCTCATCTCGCGGCGAGGGGGAAGGCTCATGGTTTTTCTCGAGTTGCGGCGGGAAACTGGGGTATATTCTCGAGTTACGACGGGGATGGCCCTTCCACCCACGTGTTTGTTCAGCGACGGCAGGACTCCTGCCTAGTTGCGAGGGACAACTCGGGATTCTCCTCGAGGCTAGGCAGGGCAATTGGGACGCCTCTCCAGCTGAGGCGGGAGACCAAGGGTCCCTTTCCACGTGCCACAGGAATCCTGGGACTCCTATCAAATTTCACGAGGAGTCAGGCATCGTCTCCTTTGGAGGCACTGATCTCCGCGTACCTCTGGAGTTTTCAAAGGATGTGAGGCCTCCGGTCGCGATGAGGTGGGGAACTAGTTCTTTCTCTGTGGTCTGCACAGGGGATTCAGACATCCTTTCGTCTTGGGCGATGCAAGACGAGCCTGCATTCAAGTCACTGCAGGGATATCGGGCCTTATTTCGCGTCAGGGCATCGCAGTGTCCATTCCACTTGAGGCCGCAAACTCAGGGTCCCTCTCACATACCTAGAGCTGAGAGAAGCCTCCTCTTGAGGTGCTTGTGGTAAGGTGGTATTCCTCTGGAGTTGAAGCCAGGGACTAACCTCTCATCTCGAGTTGATTTTTGGTCCACGGAGCTCTTTCGTGTTGCTACAGTGACCTCAGGATCCCTCTAGCCTGGAAACAGTGTTCTTGGGGTTTCTCTGGTGTGCCATCAAGGAAATCAAGGCTCCTTTCATGTGTGATGTGCAACACGGAATTGCTCTGCACGCAGTGCAGGGGAATCGGGCCTCATCTCGCGGCGAGGGGGAAGTCTCATGGTTTTTCTCGAGTTGCGGCAGGAACCTGGGGTGTATTCTCGAGTTACGACGGGGATGGTCCTTCCACCCACGTGTTTGTTCAGCGACGACAGGACTCCTGCCTAGTTGCGAGGGACAACTCGGGATTCTCCTCGAGGCTTGGCAGGGCAATTGGGACGCCTCTCCAGCTGAGGCGGGAGACCAAGGATCCCTTTCCATGTGCCACAGGAATCCTGGGACTCCTATCAAGTTTCACGAGGAGTCAGGCATCGTCTCCTTTGGAGATACTGATCTCCGCGTACCTCTGGAGTTTTCAAAGGATGTGAGGCCTCCGGTCGCGATGAGGTGGGGAACAAGGTCTTTCTCTGTGGTCTCCACGGGGGATTCAGACATCCTTTCGTCTTGAGAGATGCAAGACGAGCCTGCATTCTAGTCACTGCAGGGATATCCGGCCTTATTTCGAGTCAGGGCATCGCGGTGTCCATTCCACTTGAGGCCGCAAACTCAGGGTCCCTCTCACATACCTAGAGCTGAGAGAAGCCTCCTCTTGAGGTGCTTGTGGTAAGGTGGTATTCCTCTGGAGTCGAAGCCAGGGACGAACCTCTCATCTCGTGTTGATTTTTGGTCCATGGAGCTCTTTCGTGTTGCTACAGTGACCTCAGGATCCCTCTAGCCTTGAAACAGTGTTCTTGGGGTTTCTCTGGAGTGCCATCAAGGAAATCAAGGCTCCTTTCATGTGTGATGGGCAACACGGAACTGCTATGCACGCAGTGCAGGGGAATCGGGCCTCATCTCGCGGCGAGGGGGAAGTCTCATGGTTTTTCTCGAGTTGCGGCGGGAACCTGGGGTATATTCTCGAGTTACGTCGGGGATGGCCCTTCCACCCACGTGTTTGTTCAGTGACGTCAGGACTCCTGCCTAGTTGCGAGGGACAACTCGGGATTCTCCTCGAGGCTTGGCAGGGCAATTGGGACGCCTCTCCAGCTGACGCGGGAGACCAAGGGTCCCTTTCCACGTGCCACAGGAATCGTGGGACTCCTATCAAGTTTCACGAGGAGTCAGGCATCGTCTCCTTTGGAGGCACTGATCTCCGCGTACCTCTGGAGTTTTCAAAGGATGTGAGGCCTCTGGTGGCGATGAGGTGGGGAACTAGGTCTTTCTCTGTGGTCTCCACAGGGGATTCACACATCCTTTCGTATTGGGAGATGCAAGAGGAGCCTGCATTCAAGTCACTGCAGGAATATCCGGCCTTATTTCGAGTCAGGGCATCGCGGTGTCCATTCCACTTGAGGCCGCAAACTCAGGGTCCCTCTCACATACCTAGAGCTGAGAGAAGCCTCCTCTTGAGGTGCTTGTGGTAAGGTGGTATTCCTCTGGAGTCGAAGCCAGGGACTAACCTCTCATCTCGAGTTGATTTTTGGTCCACGGAGCTCTTTCGTGTTGCTACAGTGACCTCAGGATCCCTCTAGCCTTGAAACAGTGTTCTTGGGGTTTCTCTGGAGTGCCATCAAGGAAATCAAGGCTCCTTTCATGTGTGATGTGCAACACGGAATTGCTCTGTACGCAGTGCAGGGGAATCAGGCCTCATCTGGCGGCGAGGGGGAAGTCTCATGGTTTTTCTCGAGTTGCGGCGGGAACCTGGGTAATATTCTCGAGTTACGACGTGGATGGCCCTTCCACACACGTATTTGTTCAGCGACGGCAGGTCTCCTGCCTAGTTGCGAGGGACAACTCGCGATTCTCCTCGAGGCATGGCAGGGCAATTGGGACGCCTCTCCAGCTGAGGCGGGAGACGAAGGGTCCCTTTCCACGTGCCACAGGAATCCTGGGACTCCTATCAAGTTTCACGAGGAGTCACGAATCGTCTCCTTTGGAGGAACTGATCTCCGCGTACGTCTGGATTTTTCAAAGGATGTGAGACCTCCGGTCGCCATGAGTTGGGGAATTGGTCTTTCTCTGTGGTCTCCACAGGGGATTCAGACATCCTTTCGTCTTGGGAGATGCAAGACGAGCCTGCATTCAAGTCACTGCAGGGATATCCGGCCTTATTTCGAGTCAGGGCATCGCGGTGTCCATTCCACTTAAGGCCGCAAACTCAGGGTACCTCTCACATACCTAGAGCTGAGAGAAGCCTCCTCTTTAGGTGCTTGTGGTTAGGTGGTATTCCTCTGGAGTCGAAGCCAGGGACTAACCTCTCATCTCGAGTTGATTTCTGGTCCACGGAGCTCTTTCGTGTAGCCACAGTGACCTCAGGATCCCTCTAGCCTTGAAACAGTGTTCTTGGAGTTTCTCTGGAGTGCCATCAAGGAAATCAAGGCTCTTTTCATGTGTGATGTGCAACACGGAATTGCTCTGCACGCAGTGCAGGGGAATCGGGCCTCATCTCGCGGCGAGGGGGAAGGCTCATGGTTTTTCTCGAGTTGCGGCGGGAACCTGGGGTATATTCTCGAGTTACGACGGGGATGGCCCTTCCACACACGTGTTTGTTCAGCGACGGCAGGACTCCTGCCTAGTTGCGAGGGACAACTCGGGATTCTCCTCGAGGCTTGGCAGGGCAATTGGGACGCCTCTCCAGCTGAGGCGGGAGACCAAGGGTCCCTTTCCACGTGCCACAGGAATCCTGGGACTCCTATCAAGTTTCACGAGGAGTCAGTCATCGTCTCCTTTGGAGGCACAGATCTCCGCGTACCTCTGGAGTTTTCAAAGGATGTGAGGCCTCCGGTCGCGATGAGGTGGGGAACTAGGTCTTTCTCTGTGGTCTGCACAGGGGATTCAGACATCATTTCGTCTTGGGAGATGCAAGACGAGCCTGCATTCAAGTCACTGCAGGGATATAAGGCCTTATTTCGCGTCAGGGCATCGCAGTGTCCATTCCACTTGAGGCCGCAAACTCAGGGTCCCTCTCACATACCTAGAGCTGAGAGAAGCCTACTCTTGAGGTGCTTGTGGTAAGGTGGTATTCCTCTGGAGTCGAAGCCAGGGACTAACCTCTCATCTCGAGTTGATTTTTGGTCCCCGGAGCTCTTTCGTGTTGCTACAGTGACCTCAGGATCCCTCTAGCCTTGAAACAGTGTTCTTGGGGTTTCTCTGGAGTGCCATCAAGGAAATCAAGGCTCCTTTCATGTGTGATGTGCGACACGGAATTGCTCTGCACGCAGTGCAGGGGAATCGGGCCTCATCTCGCGGCGAGGGGGAAGTCTCATGGTTTTTCTCGAGTTGCGGCGGGAACCTGGGGTATATTTTCGAGTTACGACGGGGATGGCCGTTCCACCCACGTGTTTGTTCAGCAATGTCAGGACTCCTGCCTAGTTGCGAGGGACAACTCGGGATTCTCCTCGAGGCTTGGCAGGGCAATTGGGATGCCTCTCCAGCTGAGGCGGGAGACCAAGGGTCCCTTTCCACGTGCCACAGGAATCGTGGGACTCCTATCAAGTTTCACGAGGAGTCAGGCATCGTCTCCTTTGGAGGCACTGATCTCCGCGTACCTCTGGAGTTTTCAAAGGATGTGAGGCCTCCGGTCGCGATGAGGTGGGGAACTAGGTCTTTCTCTGTGGTCTCCACAGGGGATTCACACATCCTTTCGTATTGGGAGATGCAAGAGGAGCCTGCATTCAAGTCACTGCAGGAATATCCGGCCTTATTTCGAGTCAGGGCATCGCGGTGTCCATTCCACTTGAGGCCGCAAACTCAGGGTCCCTCTCACATACCTAGAGCTGAGAGAAGCCTCCTCTTGAGGTGCTTGTGGTAAGGTGGTATTCCTCTGGAGTCGAAGCCAGGGACTAACCTCTCATCTCGAGTTGATTTTTGGTCCACGGAGCTCTTTCGTGTTGCTACAGTGACCTCAGGATCCCTCTAACCTTGAAACAGTGTTCTTGGGGTTTCTCTGGAGTGCCATCAAGGAAATCAAGGCTCCTTTCATGTGTGATGTGCAACACGGAATTGCTCTGCACGCAGTGCAGGGGAATCAGGCCTCATCTGGCGGCGAGGTGGAAGTCTCATGGTTTTTCTCGAGTTGCGGCGGGAACCTGGGTAATATTCTCGAGTTACGACGTGGATGGCCCTTCCACACACGTATTTGTTCACCGACGGCAGGACTCCTGCCTAGTTGCGAGGGACAACTCGCGATTCTCCTCGAGGCTTGGCAGGGCAATTGGGACGCCTCTCCAGCTGAGGCGGGAGACCAAGGGTCCCTTTCCACGTGCCACAGGAATCCTGGGACTCCTATCAAGTTTCACGAGGAGTCACGAATCGTCTCCTTTGGAGGCACTGATCTCCGCGTACGTCTGGATTTTTCAAAGGATGTGAGACCTCCGGTCGCCATGAGTTGGGGAATTGGTCTTTCTCTGTGGTCTCCACAGGGGATTCAGACATCCTTTTGTCTTGGGAGATGCAAGACGAGCCTGCATTCAAGTCACTGCAGGGATATCCGGCCTTATTTCGAGTCAGGGCATCGCGGTGTCCATTCCACTTAAGGCCGCAAACTCAGGGTACCTCTCACATACCTAGAGCTGAGAGAAGCCTCCTCTTTAGGTGCTTGTGGTTAGGTGGTATTCCTCTGGAGTCGAAGCCAGGGACTAACCTCTCATCTCGAGTTGATTTCTGGTCCACGGAGCTCTTTCGTGTAGCCACAGTGACCTCAGGATCCCTCTAGCCTTTAAACAGTGTTCTTGGAGTTTCTCTGGAGTGCCATCAAGGAAATCAAGGCTCTTTTCATGTGTGATGTGCAACACGGAATTGCTCTGCACGCAGTGCAGGGGAATCGGGCCTCATCTCGCGGCGAGGGGGAAGGCTCATGGTTTTTCTCGAGTTGCGGCGGGAACCTGGGGTATATTCTCGAGTTACGACGGGGATGGCCCTTCCACACACGTGTTTGTTCAGCGACGGCAGGACTCCTGCCTAGTTGCGAGGGACAACTCGGGATTCTCCTCGAGGCTTGGCAGGGCAATTGGGACGCCTCTCCAGCTGAGGCGGGAGACCAAGGGTCCCTTTCCACGTTCCACAGGAATCCTGGGACTCCTATCAAGTTTCACGAGGAGTCAGTCATCGTCTCCTTTGGAGGCACAGATCTCCGCGTACCTCTGGAGTTTTCAAAGGATGTGAGGCCTCCGGTCGCGATGAGGTGGGGAACTAGGTCTTTCTCTGTGGTCTGCACAGGGGATTCAGACATCATTTCGTCTTGGGCGATGCAAGACGAGCCTGCATTCAAGTCACTGCAGGGATATCCGGCCTTATTTCGCGTCAGGGCATCGCAGTGTCCATTCCACTTGAGGCCGCAAACTCAGGGTCCCTCTCACATACCTAGAGCTGAGAGAAGCCTACTCTTGAGGTGCTTGTGGTAAGGTGGTATTCCTCTGGAGTCGAAGCCAGGGACTAACCTCTCCTCTCGAGTTGATTTTTGGTCCACGGAGCTCTTTCGTGTTGCTACAGTGACCTCAGGATCCCTCTAGCCTTGAAACAGTGTTCTTGGGGTTTCTCTGGAGTGCCATCAAGGAAATCAAGGCTCCTTTCATGTGTGATGTGCGACACGGAATTGCTCTGCACGCAGTGCAGGGGAATCGGGCCTCATCTCGCGGCGAGGTGGAAGTCTCATGGTTTTTCTCGAGTTGCGGCGGGAACCTCGGCTATATTCTCGAGTTTCGACCGGGATGGCCCTTCCACCCACGTGTTTGGTCAGCGACGTCAGGACTCCTGCCTAGTTGCGAGGGACAACTCGGGATTCTCCTCGAGGCTTTGCAGGGCAATTGGGATGCCTCTCCAGCTGAGGCGGGAGACCAAGGGTCCCTTTCCACGTGCCACAGGAATCCTGGGACTCCTATTAAGGTTCTTGAGGAGTCAGGCATCGTCTCCTTTGGAGGCACTGATCTCCGCGTACCTCTGGAGTTTTCAAAGGATGTGAGGCCTCCGGTCGCGATGAGGTGGGGAACTAGGTCTTTCTCTGTGGTCTCCACAGGGGATTCACACATCCTTTCGTCTTGGGAGATGGAAGAGGAGCCTGCATTCAAGTCACTACAGGAATATCCGGCCTTATTTCGAGTCAGGGCATCGCGGTGTCCATTCCACTTGAGGCCGCAAACTCAGGGTCCCTCTCACATACCTAGAGCTGAGAGAAGCCTTCTCTTGAGGTGCTTGTGGTAAGGAGGTATACCTCTGGAGTCGAAGAAAGGGACTAACCTCTCATCTCGAGTTGATTTTTGGTCCACGGAGCTCTTTCGTGTTGCTACAGTGACCTCAGGATCCCTCTAGCCTTGAAACAGTGTTCTTGGGGTTTCTCTGGAGTGCCATCAAGGAAATCAAGTCTCCTTTCATGTTTGATGTGCAACACGGAATTGCTCTGCACGCAGTGCAGGGGAATCAGGCCTCATCTGGCGGCGAGGGGGAAGTCTCATGGTTTTTCTCGAGTTGCGGCGGGAACCTGGGGTATATTCTCGAGTTACGACGGGGATGGCCCTTCCACACACGTGTTTGTTCAGCGACGGCAGGACTCCTGCCTAGTTGCGAGGGACAACTCGCGATTCTCCTCGAGGCTTGGCAGGGCAATTGGGACGCCTCTCCAGCTGAGGCGGGAGACCAAGGGTCCCTTTCCACGTGCCACAGGGATCCTGGGACTCCTATCAAGTTTCACGAGGAGTCACGAATCGTCTCCTTTGGAGGCACTGATCTCCGCGTACGTCTGGATTTTTCAAAGGATGTGAGGCCTCCGGTCGCCATGAGTTGGGGAACTAGGTCTTTCTCTGTGGTCTCCACAGGGGATTCAGACATCCTTTCGTCTTGGGAGATGCAAGACGAGCCTGCATTCAAGTCACTGCAGGGATATCCGGCCTTATTTCGAGCCAGGGCATCGCGGTGTCCATTCCACTTGAGGCGCAAACTCAGAGTTCCTCTCACATACCTAGAGCTGAGAGAAGCCTCCTCTTGAGGTGCTTGTGGTAAGGTGGTATTCCTCTGGAGTCGAAGCCAGGGACTAACCTCTCATCTCGAGTTGATTTTTGGTCCACGGAGCTCTTTCGTGTTGCTACAGTGACCTCAGGATCCCTCTAGCCTTGAAACAGTGTTCTTGGGGTTTCTCTGGAGTGCCATCAAGGAAATCAAGGCTCCTTTCATGTGTGATGTGCAACACGGAATTGCTCTGCACGCAGTGCAGGGGAATCGGGCCTCATCTCGCGGCGAGGGGGAAGTCTCATGGTTTTTCTCGAGTTGCGGCGGGAACCTGGGGTATATTCTCGAGTTACGACGTGGATGGCCCTTCCACACACGTGTTTGTTCAGCGACGGCAGGACTCCTGCCTAGTTACGAGGGACAACTCGCGATTCTCCTCGAGGCTTGGCAGGGCAATTGGGACGCCACTCCAGCTGAGGCGGAAGACCAAGGGTCCCTTTCCACGTGCCACAGGAATCCTGGGACTCCTATCAAGTTTCACGAGGAGTCAGGCATCGTCTCCTTTGGAGGCACTGATCTCCGCGTACCTCTGGAGTTTTCAAAGAATGTGAGGCCTCCGGTCGCGATGAGGTGGGGAACTAGGTCTTTCTCTGTGGTCTGCACAGGGGATTCAGACATCCTTTCGTCTTGGGCGATGCAAGACGAGCCTGCATTCAAGTCACTGCAGGGATATCCGGCCTTATTTCGCGTCAGGGCATCCCAGTGTCCATTCCACTTGAGGCCGCAAAATCAGGGTCCCTCTCACATACCTAGAGCTGAGAGAAGCCTCCTCTTGAGGTGCTTGTGGTAAGGTGGTATTCCTCTGGAGTCGAAGCCAGGGACTAACCTCTCATCTCGAGTTGATTTTTGGTCCACGGAGCTCTTTCGTGTTGCTACAGTGACCTCAGGATCCCTCTAACCTTGAAACAGTGTTCTTGGGGTTTCTCTGGAGTGCCATCAAGGAAATCAAGGCTCCTTTCATGTGTGATGTGCAACACGGAATTGCTCTGCACGCAGTGCAGGGGAATCAGGCCTCATCTGGCGGCGAGGGGGAAGTCTCATGGTTTTTCTCGAGTTGCGGCGGGAACCTGGGTAATATTCTCGAGTTACGACGTGGATGGCCCTTCCTCACACGTATTTGTTCAGCGACGGCAGGACTCCTGCCTAGTTGCGAGGGACAACTCGCGATTCTCCTCGAGGCTTGGCAGGGCAATTGGGACGCCTCTCCAGCTGAGGCGGGAGACCAAGGGTCCCTTTCCACGTGCCACAGGAATCCTGGGACTCCTATCAAGTTTCACGAGGAGTCACGAATCGTCTCCTTTGGAGGCACTGATCTCCGCGTACGTCTGGATTTTTCAAAGGATGTGAGACCTCCGGTCGCCATGAGTTGGGGAATTGGTCTTTCTCTGTGTCTCCACAGGGGATTCAGACATCCTTTCGTCTTGGGAGATGCAAGACGAGCCTGCATTCAAGTCACTGCAGGGATATCCGGCCTTATTTCGAGTCAGGGCATCGCGGTGTCCATTCCACTTAAGGCCGCAAACTCAGGGTACCTCTCACATACCTAGAGCTGAGAGAAGCCTCCTCTTTAGGTGCTTGTGGTTAGGTGGTATTCCTCTGGAGTCGAAGCCAGGGACTAACCTCTCATCTCGAGTTGATTTCTGGTCCACGGAGCTCTTTCGTGTAGCCACAGTGACCTCAGGATCCCTCTAGCCTTTAAACAGTGTTCTTGGAGTTTCTCTGGAGTGCCATCAAGGAAATCAAGGCTCTTTTCATGTGTGATGTGCAACACGGAATTGCTCTGCACGCAGTGCAGGGGAATCGGGCCTCATCTCGCGGCGAGGGGGAAGGCTCATGGTTTTTCTCGAGTTGCGGCGGGAACCTGGGGTATATTCTCGAGTTACGACGGGGATGGCCCTTCCACACACGTGTTTGTTCAGCGACGGCAGGACTCCTGCCTAGTTGCGAGGGACAACTCGGGATTCTCCTCGAGGCTTGGCAGGGCAATTGGGACGCCTCTCCAGCTGAGGCGGGAGACCAAGGGTCCCTTTCCACGTGCCACAGGAATCCTGGGACTCCTATCAAGTTTCACGAGGAGTCAGTCATCGTCTCCTTTGGAGGCACAGATCTCCGCGTACCTCTGGAGTTTTCAAAGGATGTGAGGCCTCCGGTCGCGATGAGGTGGGGAACTAGGTCTTTCTCTGTGGTCTGCACAGGGGATTCAGACATCATTTCGTCTTGGGCGATGCAAGACGAGCCTGCATTCAAGTCACTGCAGGGATATCCGGCCTTATTTCGCGTCAGGGCATCGCAGTGTCCATTCCACTTGAGGCCGCAAACTCAGGGTCCCTCTCACATACCTAGAGCTGAGAGAAGCCTACTCTTGAGGTGCTTGTGGTAAGGTGGTATTCCTCTGGAGTCGAAGCCAGGGACTAACCTCTCATCTCGAGTTGATTTTTGGTCCACGGAGCTCTTTCGTGTTGCTACAGTGACCTCAGGATCCCTCTAGCCTTGAAACAGTGTTCTTGGGGTTTCTCTGGAGTGCCATCAAGGAAATCAAGGCTCCTTTCATGTGTGATGTGCGACACGGAATTGCTCTGCACGCAGTGCAGGGGAATCGGGCCTCATCTCGCGGCGAGGTGGAAGTCTCATGGTTTTTCTCGAGTTGCGGCGGGAACCTCGGCTATATTCTCGAGTTTCGACCGGGATGGCCCTTCCACCCACGTGTTTGGTCAGCGACGTCAGGACTCCTGCCTAGTTGCGAGGGACAACTCGGGATTCTCCTCGAGGCTTTGCAGGGCAATTGGGATGCCTCTCCAGCTGAGGCGGGAGACCAAGGGTCCCTTTCCACGTGCCACAGGAATCCTGGGACTCCTATTAAGGTTCTTGAGGAGTCAGGCATCGTCTCCTTTGGAGGCACTGATCTCCGCGTACCTCTGGAGTTTTCAAAGGATGTGAGGCCTCCGGTCGCGATGAGGTGGGGAACTAGGTCTTTCTCTGTGGTCTCCACAGGGGATTCACACATCCTTTCGTCTTGGGAGATGGAAGAGGAGCCTGCATTCAAGTCACTACAGGAATATCCGGCCTTATTTCGAGTCAGGGCATCGCGGTGTCCATTCCACTTGAGGCCGCAAACTCAGGGTCCCTCTCACATACCTAGAGCTGAGAGAAGCCTTCTCTTGAGGTGCTTGTGGTAAGGAGGTATACCTCTGGAGTCGAAGAAAGGGACTAACCTCTCATCTCGAGTTGATTTTTGGTCCACGGAGCTCTTTCGTGTTGCTACAGTGACCTCAGGATCCCTCTAGCCTTGAAACAGTGTTCTTGGGGTTTCTCTGGAGTGCCATCAAGGAAATCAAGTCTCCTTTCATGTTTGATGTGCAACACGGAATTGCTCTGCACGCAGTGCAGGGGAATCAGGCCTCATCTGGCGGCGAGGGGGAAGTCTCATGGTTTTTCTCGAGTTGCGGCGGGAACCTGGGGTATATTCTCGAGTTACGACGGGGATGGCCCTTCCACACACGTGTTTGTTCAGCGACGGCAGGACTCCTGCCTAGTTGCGAGGGACAACTCGCGATTCTCCTCGAGGCTTGGCAGGGCAATTGGGACGCCTCTCCAGCTGAGGCGGGAGACCAAGGGTCCCTTTCCACGTGCCACAGGGATCCTGGGACTCCTATCAAGTTTCACGAGGAGTCACGAATCGTCTCCTTTGGAGGCACTGATCTCCGCGTACGTCTGGATTTTTCAAAGGATGTGAGGCCTCCGGTCGCCATGAGTTGGGGAACTAGGTCTTTCTCTGTGGTCTCCACAGGGGATTCAGACATCCTTTCGTCTTGGGAGATGCAAGACGAGCCTGCATTCAAGTCACTGCAGGGATATCCGGCCTTATTTCGAGCCAGGGCATCGCGGTGTCCATTCCACTTGAGGCGCAAACTCAGAGTTCCTCTCACATACCTAGAGCTGAGAGAAGCCTCCTCTTGAGGTGCTTGTGGTAAGGTGGTATTCCTCTGGAGTCGAAGCCAGGGACTAACCTCTCATCTCGAGTTGATTTTTGGTCCACGGAGCTCTTTCGTGTTGCTACAGTGACCTCAGGATCCCTCTAGCCTTGAAACAGTGTTCTTGGGGTTTCTCTGGAGTGCCATCAAGGAAATCAAGGCTCCTTTCATGTGTGATGTGCAACACGGAATTGCTCTGCACGCAGTGCAGGGGAATCGGGCCTCATCTCGCGGCGAGGGGGAAGTCTCATGGTTTTTCTCGAGTTGCGGCGGGAACCTGGGGTATATTCTCGAGTTACGACGTGGATGGCCCTTCCACACACGTGTTTGTTCAGCGACGGCAGGACTCCTGCCTAGTTACGAGGGACAACTCGCGATTCTCCTCGAGGCTTGGCAGGGCAATTGGGACGCCACTCCAGCTGAGGCGGAAGACCAAGGGTCCCTTTCCACGTGCCACAGGAATCCTGGGACTCCTATCAAGTTTCACGAGGAGTCAGGCATCGTCTCCTTTGGAGGCACTGATCTCCGCGTACCTCTGGAGTTTTCAAAGAATGTGAGGCCTCCGGTCGCGATGAGGTGGGGAACTAGGTCTTTCTCTGTGGTCTGCACAGGGGATTCAGACATCCTTTCGTCTTGGGCGATGCAAGACGAGCCTGCATTCAAGTCACTGCAGGGATATCCGGCCTTATTTCGCGTCAGGGCATCCCAGTGTCCATTCCACTTGAGGCCGCAAAATCAGGGTCCCTCTCACATACCTAGAGCTGAGAGAAGCCTCCTCTTGAGGTGCTTGTGGTAAGGTGGTATTCCTCTGGAGTCGAAGCCAGGGACTAACCTCTCATCTCGAGTTGATTTTTGGTCCACGGAGCTCTTTCGTGTTGCTACAGTGACCTCAGGATCCCTCTAACCTTGAAACAGTGTTCTTGGGGTTTCTCTGGAGTGCCATCAAGGAAATCAAGGCTCCTTTCATGTGTGATGTGCAACACGGAATTGCTCTGCACGCAGTGCAGGGGAATCAGGCCTCATCTGGCGGCGAGGGGGAAGTCTCATGGTTTTTCTCGAGTTGCGGCGGGAACCTGGGTAATATTCTCGAGTTACGACGTGGATGGCCCTTCCTCACACGTATTTGTTCAGCGACGGCAGGACTCCTGCCTAGTTGCGAGGGACAACTCGCGATTCTCCTCGAGGCTTGGCAGGGCAATTGGGACGCCTCTCCAGCTGAGGCGGGAGACCAAGGGTCCCTTTCCACGTGCCACAGGAATCCTGGGACTCCTATCAAGTTTCACGAGGAGTCACGAATCGTCTCCTTTGGAGGCACTGATCTCCGCGTACGTCTGGATTTTTCAAAGGATGTGAGACCTCCGGTCGCCATGAGTTGGGGAATTGGTCTTTCTCTGTGTCTCCACAGGGGATTCAGACATCCTTTCGTCTTGGGAGATGCAAGACGAGCCTGCATTCAAGTCACTGCAGGGATATCCGGCCTTATTTCGAGTCAGGGCATCGCGGTGTCCATTCCACTTAAGGCCGCAAACTCAGGGTACCTCTCACATACCTAGAGCTGAGAGAAGCCTCCTCTTTAGGTGCTTGTGGTTAGGTGGTATTCCTCTGGAGTCGAAGCCAGGGACTAACCTCTCATCTCGAGTTGATTTCTGGTCCACGGAGCTCTTTCGTGTAGCCACAGTGACCTCAGGATCCCTCTAGCCTTTAAACAGTGTTCTTGGAGTTTCTCTGGAGTGCCATCAAGGAAATCAAGGCTCTTTTCATGTGTGATGTGCAACACGGAATTGCTCTGCACGCAGTGCAGGGGAATCGGGCCTCATCTCGCGGCGAGGGGGAAGGCTCATGGTTTTTCTCGAGTTGCGGCGGGAACCTGGGGTATATTCTCGAGTTACGACGGGGATGGCCCTTCCACACACGTGTTTGTTCAGCGACGGCAGGACTCCTGCCTAGTTGCGAGGGACAACTCGGGATTCTCCTCGAGGCTTGGCAGGGCAATTGGGACGCCTCTCCAGCTGAGGCGGGAGACCAAGGGTCCCTTTACACGTGCCACAGGAATCCTGGGACTCCTATCAAGTTTCACGAGGAGTCAGTCATCGTCTCCTTTGGAGGCACAGATCTCCGCGTACCTCTGGAGTTTTCAAAGGATGTGAGGCCTCCGGTCGCGATGAGGTGGGGAACTAGGTCTTTCTCTGTGGTCTGCACAGGGGATTCAGACATCATTTCGTCTTGGGCGATGCAAGACGAGCCTGCATTCAAGTCACTGCAGGGATATCCGGCCTTATTTCGCGTCAGGGCATCGCAGTGTCCATTCCACTTGAGGCCGCAAACTCAGGGTCCCTCTCACATACCTAGAGCTGAGAGAAGCCTACTCTTGAGGTGCTTGTGGTAAGGTGGTATTCCTCTGGAGTCGAAGCCAGGGACTAACCTCTCATCTCGAGTTGATTTTTGGTCCACGGAGCTCTTTCGTGTTGCTACAGTGACCTCAGGATCCCTCTAGCCTTGAAACAGTGTTCTTGGGGTTTCTCTGGAGTGCCATCAAGGAAATCAAGGCTCCTTTCATGTGTGATGTGCGACACGGAATTGCTCTGCACGCAGTGCAGGGGAATCGGGCCTCATCTCGCGGCGAGGTGGAAGTCTCATGGTTTTTCTCGAGTTGCGGCGGGAACCTCGGCTATATTCTCGAGTTTCGACCGGGATGGCCCTTCCACCCACGTGTTTGGTCAGCGACGTCAGGACTCCTGCCTAGTTGTGAGGGACAACTCGGGATTCTCCTCGAGGCTTTGCAGGGCAATTGGGATGCCTCTCCAGCTGAGGCGGGAGACCAAGGGTCCCTTTCCACGTGCCACAGGAATCCTGGGACTCCTATCAAGGTTCTTGAGGAGTCAGGCATCGTCTCCTTTGGAGGCACTGATCTCCGCGTACCTCTGGAGTTTTCAAAGGATGTGAGGCCTCCGGTCGCGATGAGGTGGGGAACTAGGTCTTTCTCTGTGGTCTCCACAGGGGATTCACACATCCTTTCATCTTGGGAGATGGAAGAGGAGCCTGCATTCAAGTCACTACAGGAATATCCGGCCTTATTTCGAGTCAGGGCATCGCGGTGTCCATTCCACTTGAGGCCGCAAACTCAGGGTCCCTCTCACATACCTAGAGCTGAGAGAAGCCTCCTCTTGAGGTGCTTGTGGTAAGGTGGTATACCTCTGGAGTCGAAGAAAGGGACTAACCTCTCATCTCGAGTTGATTTTTGGTCCACGGAGCTCTTTCGTGTTGCTACAGTGACCTCAGGATCCCTCTAGCCTTGAAACAGTGTTCTTGGGGTTTCTCTGGAGTGCCATCAAGGAAATCAAGTCTCCTTTCATGTTTGATGTGCAACACGGAATTGCTCTGCACGCAGTGCAGGGGAATCAGGCCTCATCTGGCGGCGAGGGGGAAGTCTCATGGTTTTTCTCGAGTTGCGGCGGGAACCTGGGGTATATTCTCGAGTTACGACGGGGATGGCCCTTCCACACACGTGTTTGTTCAGCGACGGCAGGACTCCTGCCTAGTTGCGAGGGACAACTCGCGATTCTCCTCGAGGCTTGGCAGGGCAATTGGGACGCCTCTCCAGCTGAGGCGGGAGACCAAGGGTCCCTTTCCACGTGCCACAGGGATCCTGGGACTCCTATCAAGTTTCACGAGGAGTCAGGCATCGTCTCCTTTGGAGGCACTGATCTCCGCGTACGTCTGGATTTTTCAAAGGATGTGAGACCTCCGGTCGCCATGAGTTGGGGAACTAGGTCTTTCTCTGTGGTCTCCACAGGGGATTCAGACATCCTTTCGTCTTGGGAGATGCAAGACGAGCCTGCATTCAAGTCACTGCAGGGATATCCGGCCTTATTTCGAGCCAGGGCATCGCGGTGTCCATTCCACTTGAGGCGCAAACTCAGAGTTCCTCTCACATACCTAGAGCTGAGAGAAGCCTCCTCTTGAGGTGCTTGATGTAAGGTGGTATTCCTCTGGAGTCGAAGCCAGGGACTAACCTCTCATCTCGAGTTGATTTTTGGTCCACGGAGCTCTTTCGTGTTGCTACAGTGACCTCAGGATCCCTCTAGCCTTGAAACAGTGTTCTTGGGGTTTCTCTGGAGTGCCATCAAGGAAATCAAGGCTCCTTTCATGTGTGATGTGCAACACGGAATTGCTCTGCACGCAGTGCAGGGGAATCGGGCCTCATCTCGCGGCGAGGGGGAAGTCTCATGGTTTTTCTCGAGTTGCGGCGGGAACCTGGGGTATATTCTCGAGTTACGACGTGGATGGCCCTTCCACACACGTGTTTGTTCAATGACGGCAGGACTCCTGCCTAGTTACGAGGGACAACTCGCGATTCTCCTCGAGGCTTGGCAGGGCAATTGGGACGCCACTCCAGCTGAGGCGGAAGACCAAGGGTCCCTTTCCACGTGCCACAGGAATCCTGGGACTCCTATCAAGTTTCACGAGGAGTCAGGCATCGTCTCCTTTGGAGGCACTGATCTCCGCGTACCTCTGGAGTTTTCAAAGAATGTGAGGCCTCCGGTCGCGATGAGGTGGGGAACTAGGTCTTTCTCTGTGGTCTGCACAGGGGATTCAGACATCCTTTCATCTTGGGCGATGCAAGACGAGCCTGCATTCAAGTCACTGCAGGGATATCCGGCCTTATTTCGCGTCAGGGCATCCCAGTGTCCATTCCACTTGAGGCCGCAAACTTAGGGTCCCTCTCACATACCTAGAGCTGAGAGAAGCCTCCTCTTGAGGTGCTTGTGGTAAGGTGGTATTCTTCTGGAGTCGAAGCCAGGGACTAACCTCTCATCTCGAGTTGATTTTTGGTCCACGGAGCTCTTTCGTGTTGCTACAGTGACATCAGGATCCCTCTAGCCTTGAAAGAGTGTTCTTGGGGTTTCTCTGGAGTGCCATCAAGGAAATCAAGGCTCCTTTCATGTGTGATGTGCAATACGGAATTGCTCTGCACGCAGTGCAGGGGAATCGGGCCTCATCTCGCGGCGAGGGGGAAGTCTCATGGTTTTTCTCGAGTTGCGGCGGGAACCTCGGTTATATTCTCGAGTTACGACGGGGATGGCCCTTCCACACACGTGTTTGTTCAGCGACGTCAGGACTCCTGCCTAGTTGCGAGGGACAACTCGGGATTCTCCTCGAGGCTTGGAAGGGCAATTGGGATGCCTCTCCAGCTGAGGCGGGAGACCAAGGGTCCGTTTCCACGTGCCACAGGAATCCTGGGACTCCTATCAAGGTTCATGAGGAGTCAGGCATCGTCTCCTTTGGAGACACTGATCTCCGCGTACCTCTGGAGTTTTCAAAGGATGTGAGGCCTCCGGTCGCGATGAGGTGGGGAACTAGGTCTTTCTCTGTGGTCTCCACAGGGGATTCACACATCCTTTCGTCTTGGGTGATGCAAGAGGAGCCTGCATTCAAGTCACTGCAGGGGTATCCGGCCTTATTTCGAGTCAGGGCATCGCGGTGTCCATTCCACTTGAGGCCGCAAACTCAGGGTCCCTCTCACATACCTAGAGCTGAGAGAAGCCTCCTCTTGTGGTGCTTGTGGTAAGGTGGTATTCCTCTGGAGTCGAAGCCAGGGACTAACCTCTCATCTCGAGTTGATTTTTGGTCCACGGAGCTCTTTCGTGTTGCTACAGTGACCTCAGGATCCCTCTAGCCTTGAAACAGTGTTCTTGGGGTTTCTCTGGAGTGCCATCAAGGAAATCAAGGCTCCTTTCATGTGTGATGTGCAACACGAAATTGCTCTGCACGCAGTGCAGGGGAATCAGGCCTCATCTGGCGGCGAGGGGGAAGTCTCATGGTTTTTCTCGAGTTGCGGCGGGACCCTGGGGTATATTCTCGAGTTACGACGTGGATGGACCTTCCACACACGTGTTTGTTCAGCGACGGGAGGACTCCTGCCTGGTTGCGAGGGACAACTCGCGATTCTCCTCGAGGCTTGGCAGGGCAATTGGGACGCCTCTCCAGCTGAGGCGGGAGACCAAGGGTCCCTTTCACGTGCCACAGGGATCCTGGGACTCCTATCAAGTTTCACGAGGAGTCACGAATCGTCTCCTTTGGAGGCACTGATCTCCGCGTACCTCTGGATTTTTCAAAGGGTGTGAGGCCTCCGGTCGCCATGAGTTGGGGAACTAGGTCTTTCTCTGTGGTCTCCACAGGGGATTCAGACATCCTTTCGTCTTGGGAGATGCAAGACGAGCCTGCATTCAAGTCACTGCAGGGATATCCGGCCTTATTTCGAGCCAGGGCATCGCGGTGTCCATTCCACTTGAGGCCGCAAACTCAGGGTCCCTCTCACATACCTAGAGCTGAGAGAAGCCTCCTCTTGAGGTGCTTGTGGTAAGGTGGTATTCCTCTGGAGTCGAAGCCAGGGACAAACCTCTCATCTCGAGTTGATTTTTGGTCCACGGAGCTCTTTCGTGTTGCTACAGTGACCTCAGGATCCCTCTAGCCTTGAAACAGTGTTCTTGGGGTTTCTCTGGAGTGCCATCAAGGAAATCAAGGCTCCTTTCATGTGTGATGTGCGACACGGAATTGCTCTGCACGCAGTGCAGGGGAATCGGGCCTCATCTCGCGGCGAGGGGTAAGTCTCATGGTTTTTCTCGAGTTGCGGCGGGAACCTGGGGTATATTCTCGAGTTACGACGGGGATGGCCCTTCCACACACGTGTTTGTTCAGCGACGGCAGGACTCCTGCCTAGTTGCGAGGGACAACTCGCGATTCTCCTCGAGGCTTGGCAGGACAATTGGGACGCCTCTCCAGCTGAGGCGGGAGACCAAGGGTCCCTTTCCACGTGCCACAGGAATCCTGGGACTCCTATCAAGTTTCACGAGGAGTCAGGCATCGTCTCCTTTGGAGGCACTGATCTCCGCGTACCTCTGGAGTTTTCAAAGGATGTGAGGCCTCCGGTCTGGATGAGGTGGGGAACTAGGTCTTTCTCTGTGGTCTCCACAGGGGATTCAGACATCCTTTCGTCTTGGGAGATGCAAGACGAGCCTGCATTCAAGTCACTGCAGGGATATCCGGCCTTATATCGCGTCAGGGCATCGCGGTGTCCATTCCACTTGAGGCAGCAAACTCAGGGTCCCTCTCACATACCTAGAGCTGAGAGAAGCCTCCTCTTGAGGTGCTTGTGGTAAGGTGGTATTCCTCTGGAGTCGAAGCCAGGCACTAACCTCTCATGTCGAGTTGATTTTTGGTCCACGGAGCTCTTTCGTGTTGCTACCGTGACCTCAGTTTCCCTCTAACCTTGAAACAGTGTTCTTGGGGTTTCTCTGGAGTGCCATCAAGGAAATCAAGGCTCCTTTCATGTGTGATGTGCAACACGGAATTGCTCTGCACGCAGTGCAGGGGAATCGGGCCTCATCTCGCGGCGAGGGGGAAGTCTCATGGTTTTTCTCGAGTTGCGGCGGGAACCTCGGCTATGTTCTCGAGTTACGACGGGGATGGCCCTTCCACACACATGTTTGTTCAGCGACGTCAGGACTCCTGCCTAGTTGCGAGGGACAACTCGGGATTCTCCTCGAGGCTTTGCAGGGCAATTGGGATGCCTCTCCAGCTAAGGCGGGAGACCAAGGGTCCCTTTCCACGTGCCACAGGAATCCTGGGACTCCTATCAAGGTTCATGAGGAGTCAGGCATCGTCTCCTTTGGAGGCACTGATCTCCGCGCACCTCTGGACTTTTCAAAGGATGTGAGGCCTCCGGTCGCGATGAGATGGGGAACTAGGTTTTTCTCTGTGTTCTCCACAGGGGATTCAGACATCCTTTCGACTTGGGAGATGCAAGACGAGCCTGCATTCAAGTCACTGCAGGGATATCCGGCCTTATTTCGAGTCAGGGCATCGCGGTGTCCATTCCACTTGAGGCCGCAAACTCAGTGTCCCTCTCACATACCCAGAGCTGAGAGAAGCCTCTTCTTGACGTGATTGTGGTAAGGTGGTATTCCTCTGGAGTCGAAGCCAGGGACTAACCTCTCATCTCGAGTTGATTTTTGGTCCCCGGAGCTCTTTCGTGTTGCTACAGTGACCTCAGGATCCCTCTAGCCTTGAAACAGTGTTCTTGGGTTTTCTCTGGAATGCCATCAAGGAAATCAAGGCTCCTTTCTTGTGTGATGTGCAACACGGAATTGCTCTGCACGCAGTGCAGGGGAATCGGGCCTCATCTGGCGGCGAGGGGGAAGTCTCATGGATTTTCTCGAGTTGCGGCGGGAACCTCGGCTATATTCTCGAGTTACGACGGGGATGGCCCTTCCACACACGTGTTTGTTCAGCGACGGCAGGACTCCTGCCTAGTTGCGAGGGACAACTCGCGATTCTCCTCGAGGCTTGCCAGGGCAAATGGGACGCCTTTCCAGCTGAGGCGGGAGACCAAGGTTCCCTTTACACGTGCCACAGGAATCCTGGGACTCCTATCAAGTTTCATGAGGAGTCAGGCATCATCTCCTTTGGAGGCACTGATCTCCGCGTACCTCTGGAGTTTTCAAAGTATGTGAGGCCTCCGGTCTGGATGAGGTGGGGAACTAGGTCTTTCTCTGTGGTCTCCACAGGGGATTCAGACATCCTTTCGTCTTGGGAGATGCAAGACGAGCCTGCATTCAAGTCACTGCAGGGATATCCGGCCTTATTTCGAGCCAGGGCATCGCGGTGTCCATTCCACTTGAGGCCGCAAAATCAGGGTCCCTCTCACATACCTAGAGCTGAGAGAAGCCTACTCTTGAGGTGCTTGTGGTAAGGTGGTATGCCTCTGGAGTCGAAGCCAGGGACTAACCTCTCAAATCGAGTTGATTTTTGGTCCACGGAGCTCTTTCGTGTTGCTACAGTGACCTCAGGATTCCTCTAGCCTTGAAACAGTGTTCTTGGGGTTTCTCTGGAGTGCCATCAAGGAAATCAAGGCTCCTTTCATGTGTGATGTGCGACACGGAATTGCTCTGCACGCAGTGCAGGGGAATCGGGCCTCATCTCGCGGCGAGGGGGAAGTCTCATGGTTTTTCTCGAGTTGCGGCGGGAACCTGGGGTATATTCTCGAGTTACGACGGGGATGGCCCTTCCACACACGTGTTTGTTCAGCGACGGCAGGACTCCTGCCTAGTTGCGAGGGACAACTCACGATTCTCCTCGAGGCTTGGCCGGGCAATTGGGACGCCTCTCCAGCTGAGGCGGGAGACCAAGGGTCCCTTTCCACGTGCCACAGGAATCCTGGGACTCCTATCAAGTTTCAGGAGGAGTCACGAATCGTCTCCTATGGAGGCACTGATCTCCGCGTACCTCTGGATTTTTCAAAGGATGTGAGGCCTCCGGTCGCCATGAGTTGGGGAACTAGGTCTTTCACTGTATTCTCCACAGGGGATTCAGACATCCTTTCATCTTGGGAGATGCAAGACGAGCCTGCATTCAAGTCACTGCAGGGATATCCGGCCTTATTTCGAGTCAGGGCATCACGGTGTCCATTCCACTTGAGGCCGCAAACTCAGGGTCCCTCTCACATAGCTAGAGCTGAGAGAAGCCTCCTCTTGAGGTACTTGTGGTAAGGTGATATTCCTCTGCAGTCGAAGCCAGGCACTAACCTCTCATTTCAAGTTGATTTTTGGTCCACGGAGCTCTTTTGTGTTGCTACAGTGACCTCAGGATCCCTCTAGCCTTGAAACAGTGTTCTTGGGTTTTCTCTGGAATGCCATCAAGGAAATCAAGGCTCCTTTCATGTGTGATGTGCAACACGGAATTGCTCTGCATGCAGTGCAGGGGAATCGGGCCTCATCTCGCGGCGAGGGGGAAGTCTCATGGTTTTTCTCGAGTTGCGGCGGGAACCTGGGGTATATTCTCGAGTTACGACGGGGATGGCCCTTCCACCCACGTGTTTGTTCAGCAATGTCAGGACTCCTGCCTAGTTGCGAGGGACAACTCGGGATTCTCCTCGAGGCTTGGCAGGGCAATTGTGATGCCTCTCCAGCTGAGGCGGGAGACCAAGGGTCCCTTTCCACGTGCCACAGGAATCCTGGGACTCCTATCAAGGTTCATGAGGAGTCAGGCATCGTCTCCTTTGGAGGCACTGATCTCCGCGTACCTCTGGAGTTTTCAAAGGATGTGAGGCCTCCGGTCGCGATGAGGTGGGGAACTAGGTCTTTCTCTGTGGTCTCCACAGGGGATTCACACATCCTTTCGTCTTGGGAGATGGAAGAGGAGCCTGCATTCAAGTCACTGCAGGAATATCCGGCCTTATTTCGAGTCACGGCATCGCGGTGTCCATTCCACTTGAGGCCGCAAACTCAGGGTCCCTCTCACATACCTGGAGCTGAGAGAAGACTCCTCTTGAGGTGCTTGTGGTAAGGTGGTATTCTTCTGGAGTCGAAGCCAGGGACTAACCTCTCATCTCGAGTTGATTTTTGGTCCACGGAGCTCTTTCGTGTTGCTACAGTGACCTCAGGATCCCTCTAACCTTGAAACAGTGTTCTTGGGGTTTCTCTGGAGTGCCATCAAGGAAATCAAGGCTCCTTTCATGTGTGATGTGCAACACGGAATTGCTCTGCACGCAGTGCAGGGGAATCAGGCCTCATCTGGCGGCCAGGGGGAAGGCTCATGGTTTTTCTCGAGTTGCGGCGGGAACCTGGGGTATATTCTCGAGTTACGACGGGGATGGCCCTTCCACACACGTGTTTGTTCAGCGACGGCAGGACTCCTGCCTAGTTGCGAGGGACAACTCGCGATTCTCCTCGAGGCTTGGCAGGGCAATTGGGACGCCTCTCCAGCTGAGGCGGGAGACGAAGGGTCCCTTTCCACGTGCCACAGGGATCCTGGGACTCCTATCAAGTTTCATGAGGAGTCACGAATCGTCTCCTTTGGAGGCACTGATCTCCGCGTACCTCTGGATTTTTCAAACGATGTGAGGCCTCCGGTCGCCATGAGTTGGGGAACTCGGTCTTTCTCTGTGGTCTCCACAGGGGATTCAGACATCCTTTCGTCTTGGGAGATGCAAGACGAGCCTGCATTCAAGTCACTGCAGGGATATCCGGCCTTATTTCGAGCCAGGGCATCGCGGTGTCCATTCCACTTGAGGCGCAAACTCAGAGTTCCTCTCACATACCTAGAGCTGAGAGAAGCCTCCTCTTGAGGTGCTTGTGGTAAGGTGGTATTCCTCTGGAGTCGAAGCCAGGGACTAACCTCTCATCTCGAGTTGATTTTTTGTCCACGGAGCTCTTTCGTGTTGCTACAGTGACCTCAGGATCCCTCTAGCCTTGAAACAGTGTTCTTGGGGTTTCTCTGGAGTGCCATCAAGGAAATCAAGGCTCCTTTCATGTGTGATGTGCAACACGGAATTGCTCTGCACGCAGTGCAGGGGAATCGGGCCTCATCTCGCGGCGAGGGGGAAGTCTCATGGTTTTTCTCGAGTTGCAGCGGGAACCTGGGGTATATTCTCGAGTTACGACGTGGATGGCCCTCCGACACACGTGTTTGTTCAGCGACGTCAGGACTCCTGCCTAGTTGCGAGGGACAACTCGGGATTCTCCTCGAGGCTTGGCAGGGCAATTGGGACCCCACTCCAGCTGAGGCGGAAGACCAAGGGTCCCTTTCCACGTGCCACAGGAATCCTGGGACTCCTATCAAGTTTCCGAGGAGTCAGGCATCGTCTCCTTTGGAGGCACTGATCTCCGCGTACCTCTGGAGTTTTCAAAGGAAGTGAGGCCTCCGGTCGCGATGAGGTGGGGAACTAGGTCTTTCTCGGTGGTCTGCACAGGGGATGCAGACATCCTTTCGTCTTGGGCGATGCAAGACGAGCCTGCATTCAAGTCACTGCAGGGATATCCGGCCTTATTTCGCGTCAGGGCATCGCAGTGTCCATTCCACTTGAGGCCGCAAACTTAGGGTCCCTCTCACATACCTAGAGCTGAGAGAAGCCTCCTCTTGAGGTGCTTGTGGTAAGGTGGTATTCTTCTGGAGTCGAAGCCAGGGACTAACCTCTCATCTCGAGTTGATTTTTGGTCCACGGAGCTCTTTCGTGTTGCTACAGTGACCTCAGGATCCCTCTAGCCTGGAAACAGTGTTCTTGGGGTTTCTCTGGAGTGCCATCAAGGAAATCAAGGCTCCTTTCATGTGTGATGTGCAACACGGAATTGCTCTGCACGCAGTGCAGGGGAATCGGGCCTCATCTCGCGGCGAGGGGGAAGTCTCATGGTTTTTCTCGAGTTGCGGCGGGAACCCAGGCTATATTCTCGAGTTACGACGGGGATGCCCTTCCACACACGTGTTTGTTCAGCGACGTCAGGACTCCAGCCTAGTTGCGAGGGACAACTTGGGATTCTCCTCGAGGCTTTGCAGGGCAATTGGGATGCCTCTCCAGCTAAGGCGGGAGACCAAGGGTCCCTTTCCACGTGCCACAGGAATCCTGGGACTCCTATCAAGGTTCATGAGGAGTCAGGCATCGTCTCCTTTGGAGGCACTGATCTCCGCGTACCTCTGGAGTTTTCAAAGGATGTGAGGCCTCCGGTCGCGATGAGGTGGGGAACTAGGTTTTCTCTGTGGTCTCCACAGGGGATTCAGACATCCTTTCGTCTTGGGAGATGCAAGACGAGCCTGCATTCAAGTCACTGCAGGGATATCCGGCCTTATTTCGAGTCAGGGCATCGCGGTGTCCATTCCACTTGAGGCCGCAAACTCAGGGTCCCTCTCACATACCCAGAGCTGAGAGAAGCCTCTTCTTGACGTGCTTGTGGTAAGGTGGTATTCCTCTGGAGTCGAAGCCAGGGACTAACCTCTCATCTCGAGTTGATTTTTGGTCCTCGGAGCTCTTTCGTTTTGCTACAGTGACCTCAGGATCCCTCTAGCCTTGAAACAGTGTTCTTGGGTTTTCTCTGGAATGCCATCAAGGAAATCAAGGCTCCTTTCTTGTGTGATGTGCAACACGGAATTGCTCTGCACGCAGTGCAGGGGAATCGGGCCTCATCTCGCGGCGAGGGGGAAGTCTCATGGTTTTTCTCGAGTTGCGGCGGGAACCTCGGCTATATTCTCGAGTTACGACGGGGATGGCCCTTCCACACACGTGTTTGTTCAGCGACGACAGGACTCCTGCCTAGTTGCGAGGGACAACTCGCGATTCTCCTCGAGGCTTGACAGGGCAATTGGGACGCCTCTCCAGCTGAGGCGGGAGACCAAGGGTCCCTTTCCACGTGCCACAGGAATCCTGGGACTCCTATCACGTTTCAGGAGGAGTCACGAATCGTCTCCTATGGAGGCACTGATCTCCGCGTACCTCTGGATTTTTCAAAGGATGTGAGGCCTCCGGTCGCCATGAGTTGGGGAACTATGTCTTTCTCTGTGGTCTCCACAGGGGATTCAGACATCCTTTCATCTTGGGAGATGCAAGACGAGCCTGCATTCAAGTCACTGCAGGGATATCCGGCCTTATTTCGAGTCAGGGCATCGCGGTGTCCATTCCACTTGAGGCCGCAAACTCAGGGTCCCTCTCACATACCTAGAGCTGAGAGAGCCTCCTCTTGAGGTGCTTGTGGTAAGGTGGTATTCCTCTGCAGTCGAAGCCAGGCAATAACCTTTCATCTCGAGTTGATTTTTGGTCCACGGAGCTCTTTCGTTTTGCTACAGTGACCTCAGGATCCCTCTAGCCTGGAAACAGTGTTCTTGGGGTTTCTCTGGAGTGCCATCAAGGAAATCAAAGCTCCTTTCATGTGTGATGTGCAACACGGAATTGCTCTGCATGCAGTGCAGGGGAATCAGGCCTCATCTCGCGGCGAGGGGGAAGTCTCATGGTTTTTCTCGAGTTGAGGCGGGAACCTGGGGTATATTCTCGAGTTACGACGGGGATGGCCCTTCCACACACGTGTTTGTTCAACGACGTCAGGACTCCTGCCTAGTTGCGACGGACAACTCGGGATTCTCCTCGAGGCTTGGCAGGGCAATTGGGATGCCTCTCCAGCTGAGGCGGGAGACCAAGGGTCCCTTTCCACGTGCCACAGGAATCCTGGGACTCCTATCAAGGTTCATGAGGAGTCAGGCATCGTCTCCTTTGGAGGCACTGATCTCCGCGTACCTCTGGAGTTTTCAAAGGATGTGAGGCCTCCGGTCGCCATGAGGTGGGGAACTAGGTCTTTCTCTGTGGTCTCCACAGGGGATTCACACATCCTTTCGTCTTGGGTGATGCAAGAGGAGCCTGCATTCAAGTCACTGCAGGGATATCCGGCCTTATTTCGCGTCAGGGCATCGCAGTGTCCATTCCACTTGAGGCCGCAAACTTAGGGTCCCTCTCACATACCTAGAGCTGAGAGAAGCCTCCTCTTGAGGTGCTTGTGGTAAGGTGGTATTCTTCTGGAGTCGAAGCCAGGGACTAACCTCTCATCTCGAGTTGATTTTTGGTCCACGGAGCTCTTTCGTGTTGCTACAGTGACCTCAGGATCCCTCTAGCCTTGAAACAGTGTTCTTGGGTTTTCTCTGGAATGCCATCAAGGAAATCAAGGCTCCTTTCTTGTGTGATGTGCAACACGGAATTTCTCTGCATGCAGTGCAGGGGAATCGGGCCTCATCTCGCGGCGAGGGGGAAGTCTCATGGTTTTTCTCGAGTTGCGGCGGTAACCTGGGGTATATTCTCGAGTTACGATGGAGATGGCCCTTCCACACACGTGTTTGTTCAGCGACGTCAGGACTCCTGCCTAGTTGCGAGGGACAACTCGGGATTCTCCTCGAGGCTTGGCAGGGCAATTGGGACGCCTCTCCAGCTGAGGCGGGAGACCAAGGGTCCCTTTCCACGTGCCACAGGAATCCTGGGACACCTATCAAGTTTCACGAGGAGTCAGGCATCGTCTCCTTTGGAGGCACTGATCTCCGCGTACCTCTGGATTTTTCAAAGGATGTGAGGCCTCCGGTCGCCATGAGTTGGGGAACTAGGTCTTTCACTGTATTCTACACAGGGGATTGAGATATCCTTTCATCTTGGGAGATGCAAGACGAGCCTGCATTCAAGTCACTGCAGGGATATCCGGCCTTATTTCGAGTCAGGGCATCGCGGTGTCCATTCCACTTGAGGCCGCAAACTCAGGGTCCCTCTCACATACCTAGAGCAGAGAGAAGCCTCTTTTTGACGTGCTTGTGGTAAGGTGGCATTCCTCTGGAGTCGAAGCCAGGGACTAACCTCTCATCTCGAGTTGATTTTTGGTCCAAGAAGCTCTTTTGTGTTCCTACAGTGACCTCAGGATCCCTCTAGCCTTGAAACAGTGTTCTTGGGGTTTCTCTGGAGTGCCATCAAGGAAATCAAGGCTCCTTTCATGTGTGATGTGCAACACGGAATTGCTCTTCAGGCAGTGCAGGGGAATCAGGCCTCATCTGGCGGCGAGGGGGAAGTCTCATGGTTTTTCTCGAGTTGCGGCGGGAACCTGGGGTATATTCTCGATTTACGACGTGGATGGCCCTTCCACACACGTGTTTGTTCAGCGAAGGCAGGACTCCTGCCTAGTTGCGAGGGACAACTCGCGATTCTACTCGAGGTTTGGCAGGGAAATTGGGACGCCTCTCCAGCTGAGGCGGGAGACCAAGGGTCCCTTTCCACGTGCCACAGGAATCCTGGGACTCCTATCAAGATTCACGAGGAGTCACGAATCGTCTCCTTTGGAGTCACTGATCTCCGCGTACGTCTGGATTTTTCAAAGGATGTGAGGCCTCCGGTCTGGATGAGGTGGGGAACTAGGTCTTTCTCTGTGGTCTCCACAGGGGATTCAAACATCCTTTCGTCTTGGGAGATGCAAGACTAGCCTGCATTCAAGTCACTGCAGGGATATCCGGCCTTATTTCGAGCCAGGGCATCGTGGTGTCCATTCCACTTGAGGCCGCAAACTCCGGTTCCCTCTCACATACCTAGAGCTGAGAGAAGCCTCCTCTTGAGGTGCTTGTGGTAAGGTGGTATTCCTCTGGAGTCGAAGCCAGGGACTAACCTCTCATCTCGAGTTGATTCTTGGTCCACGGAGCTCTTTCGTGTTGCTACAGTGACCTCAGGATCCCTCTAGCCTTGAAACACTGTTCTTGGGGTTTCTCTGGAGTGCCATCAAGGAAATCAAGGCTCCTTTCATGTGTGATGTGCAACACGGAATTGCTCTGCACGCAGTGCAGGGGAATCGGGCCTCATCTGGCGGCGAGGGGGAAGTCTCATGGTTTTTCTCGAGTTGCGGGGGGGAACCTGGGGTATATTCTCGAGTTACGACGGGGATGGCCCTTAAACCCACGTGTTTGCTCAGCGACGTCAGGACTCCTGCCTAGTTGCGACGGAGAGCTCGGGATTCTCCTCGAGGCTTGGCAGGGCAATTGGGACTCTTCTCCAGCTGAGGCGGGAGACCAAGGGTCCCTTTCCACGTGCCACAGGAATCCTGGGACTCCTATCAAGTTTCACGAGGAGTCACGAATCGTCTCCTTTGGAGGCACTGATCTCCGCGTACCTCTGAAGTTTTCAAAGGATGTGAGGCCTCCGGTCGCGATGAGGTGGGGAACTAGGTCTTTCTCTGTGGTCTCCACAGGGGATTCAGACATCCTTTCGTCTTGGGAGATGCAAGACGAGCTGCATTCAAGTCACTGCAGGGATATCCGGCCTTATTTCGAGCCAGGGCATCGCGGTGTCCATTCCACTTGAGGCCGCAAACTCCGGGTCCCTGTCACATAGCTAGAGCTGAGAGAAGCCTCCTCTTGAGGTGGTTGTGGTAAGGTGGTATTCCTCTGGAGTCGAAGCCAGGGACTAACCTCTCATCTCGAGTTGATTTTTGGTCCACGGAGCTCTTTCGTGTTGCTACAGTGACGTCAGGATCCCTCTAGCCTTGAAACAGTGTTCTTGGGGATTCTCTGGAGTGCCATCAAGGAAATCAAGGCTCCTTTCATGTGTGATGTGCAACACGGAATTGCTCTGCACGCAGTGCAGGGGAATCGGGCCTCATCTCGCGGCGAGGGGGAAGTCTCATGGCTTTCTGGAGTTGCAGCGGGAACCTGGGGTATATTCTCGAGTTACGACGGGGATGGCCCTTCCACCCACGTGTTTGTTCAACGACGTCAGGACTCCTGCCTAGTTGCGAGGGACAACTCGGGATTCTCCTCGAGGCTTGGCAGGGCAATTGGGACGCCTCTCCAGCTGAGGCGGGAGACCAAGGGTCCCTTTCCACGTGCCACAGGAATCCTGGGACTCCTATCAAGTTTCACGAGGAGTCAGGCATCGTCTCCTTTGGAGGCACTGATCTCCGCGTACCTCTGGAGTTTTCAAAGGATGTGAGGCCTCCGGTTGCCATGAGGTGGGGAACTAGGTCTTTCTCTGTGGTCTCCACAGGGGATTCAGACATCCTTTCGTCTTGGGAGATGCAAGACGAGCCTGCATTCAAGTCACTGCAGGGATATCCGGTCTTATTTCGAGCCAGGGCATCGCGGTGTCCATTCCACTTGAGGCCGCAAACTCAGGGTCCCTCTCACATACCTAGAGCTGAGAGAAGCCTCCTCTTGAGGTGATTGTGGTAAGGTGGTATTCCTCTGGAGTCGAAGCCAGGGACTAACCTCTCATCTCGAGTTGATTTTTGGTCCACGGAGCTCTTTCGTGTTGCTACAGTGACCTCAGGGTCCCTCTAGCCTTGAAACAGTGTTCTTGGGGTTTCTCTGGAGTGCCATCAAGGAAATCAAGGCTCCTTTCATGTTTGATGTGCAACACGGAATTGCTCTGCACGCAGTGCAGGGGAATCAGGCCTCATCTCGCGGCGAGGGGGAAGTCTCATGGTTTTTCTCGAGTTGCGGCGGGAACCTGGGGTATATTCTCGAGTTACGACGGGGATGGCCCTTCCACCCACGTGTTTGTTCAGCGACGTCAGGACTCCTGCCTAGTTGCGAGGGACAACTCGGGATTCTCCTCGAGGCTTGGCAGGGCAATTGGGACGCCTCTCCAGCTGAGGCGGGAGACCAAGGGTCCCTTTCCACGTGCCACAGGAATCCTGCGACTCCTATGAAGTTTCACGAGGAGTCAGGCATCGTCTCCTTTGGAGGCACTGATCTCCGCGTACCTCTGGAGTTTTCAAAGGATGTGAGGCCTCCGGTCGCGATGAGGTGGGGAACTCGGTCTTTCTCTGTGGTCTCCACAGGGGATTCAGACATCCTTTCGTCTTGGGAGATGCAAGACGAGCCTGCATTCAAGTCACTGCAGGGATATCCAGCCTTATTTCGAGCCAGGGCATCGCGGTGTCCATTCCACTTGAGGCCGCAAACTCCGGGTCCCTGTCACATAGCTAGAGCTGAGAGAAGCCTCCTCTTGAGGTGCTTGTGGTAAGGTGGTATTCCTCTGGAGTCGAAGCCAGGGACTAACCTCTCATCTCGAGTTGATTCTTGGATCACGGAGCTCTTTCGTGTTGCTACAGTGACGTCAGGATCCCTCTAGCCTTGAAACAGTGTTCTTGGGGTTTCTCTGGAGTGCCATCAAGGAAATCAAGGGTCCTTTCATGTGTGATGTGCAACACGGAATTGCTCTGCACGCAGTGCAGGGGAATCGGGCCTCATCTCGCGGCAAGGGGGAAGTCTCATGGCTTTCTCGAGTTGCAGCGGGAACCTGGGGTATATTCTCGAGTTACGACGGGGATGGCCCTTCCACCCACGTGTGTGTTCAACGACGTCAGGACTCCTGCGTAGTTGCGAGGGACAACTCGGGATTCTCCTCGAGGCTTGGCAGGGCAATTGGGACGCCTCTCCAGCTGAGGCGGGAGACCAAGTGTCCCTTTCCACGTGCCACAGGAATCCTGGGACTCCTATCAAGTTTCACGAGGAGTCAGGCATCGTCTCCTTTGGAGGCACTGATCTCCGCGTACCTCTGGAGTTTTCAAAGGATGTGAGGCCTCCGGTCCCGATGAGGTGGGGAACTAGGTCTTTCTCTGTGGTCTCCACAGGGGATTCAGACATCCTTTCGTCTTGGGAGATGCAAGACGAGCCTGCATTCAAGTCACTGCAGTGATACCCGGCCTTATTTCGAGCCAGGGCATCGCGGTGTCCATTCCACTTGAGGCCGCAAATTCAGGGACCCTCTCACATACCTAGAGCTGAGAGAAACCTCCTCTTGAGGTGCTTGTGGTAAGGTGGTATTCCTCTGGAGTCGAAGCCAGGGACTAACCTCTCATCTCGAGTTGATTCTTGGTCCACGGAGCTCTTTTGTGTTGCTACAGTGACCTCAGGATCCCTCTAGCCTTGAAACAGTGTTCTTGGGGTTTCTCTGGAGTGCCATCGAGGAAATCAAGGCTCCTTTCATGTGTGATGTGCAACACGGAATTGCTCTGCAAGCAGTGCAGGGGAATCAGGCCTCATCTCGCGGCGAGGGGGAAGTCTCATGGTTTTTCTCGAGTTGCGGCGGGAAGCTGGGGTATATTCTCGAGTTACGACGGGGATGGCCCTTCCACACACGTGTTTCTTCAGCGACTTCAGGACTCCTGCCTAGTTGCGAGGGACAACTCGGGATTCTCCTCGAGGCTTGGCAGGGCAATTGGGACGCCTCTCCAGCTGAGGCGGGAGACCAAGGGTCCCTTTCCACGTGCCACAGGAATCCTGGGACTCCTATCAAGTTTCACGAGGAGTCAGGCATCGTCTCCTTTGGAGGCACTGATCTCCGCGAACCTCTGGAGTTTTCAAAGTATGTGAGGCCTCCGGTCGCGATGAGGTGGGGAACTAGGTCTTTCTCCGTGGTCTCCACAGGGGATTCAGACATCCTTTCGTCTTGGGAGATGCAAGACGAGCCTGCATTCAAGTCACTGCAGGGATATCCGGCCTTATTTCGAGTCAGGGCATCGCGGTGTCCATTCCACTTGAGGCCGCAAACTCAGGGTCCCTCTCACATACCTAGAGCTGAGAGAAGCCTCCTCTTGAGGTGCTTGTGGTAAGGTGGTATTCCTCTGCAGTCGAAGCCAGGGACTAAACTCTCATCTCGAGTTGATTTTTGGTCCACGGAGCTCTTTCCTGTTGCTACAGTAACCTCAGGATGCCTCGAGCCTTGAAACAGTGTTCTTGGGGTTTCTCTGGAGTGCCATCAAGGAAATCAAGGCTCCTTTCATGTGTGATGTGCAACACGGAATTGCTCTTCTTGCAGTGCACGGGAATCGGGCCTCATCTCGCGGCGAGGGGGAAGTCTCATGGTTTTTCTCGAGTTGCGGCGGGAACCTGGGGTATATTCTCGAGTTACGATGGGGATGGCCCTTCCACACACGTGTTTGTTCAGCGACGTCAGGACTTCTGCCTAGTTGCGAGGGACAACTCGGGATTCTCCTCGAGGCTTGGCAGGGCAATTGGGATGCCTCTCCATCTGAGGCGGGAGACCAAGGGTCCCTTTCCACGTGACACAGGAATCCTGGGACTCTTATCAAGGTTCATGAGGAGTCAGGCATCGTCTCCTTTGGAGGCACTGATCTCCGCATACCTCTGGAGTTTTCAAAGGATGTGAGGCCTCCGGTCGCGATGAGGTGGGGAACTAGGTCTTTATCTGTGGTCTCCACAGGGGATTCACACATCCTTTCGTCTTGGGAGATGCAAGAGGAGCCTGCATTCAAGTCACTGCAGGAATATCCGGCCTTATTTCGAGTCAGGGCATCGCGGTGTCCATTCCACTTGAGGCCGCAAACTCAGGGTCCCTCTCACATACCTAGAGCTGAGAGAAGCCTCCTCTTGAGGTGCTTGTGGTAAGGTGGTATTCCTCTGGAGTCGAAGCCAGGGACTAACCTCTCATCTCGAGTTGATTTTTCATCCACGGAGCTCTTTCGTGTTGCTACAGTGACCTCAGTATCCCTCTAGCCTTGAAACAGTGTTCTTGGGGTTTCTCTGGAGTGCCATCAAGGAAATCAAGGCTCCTTTCATGTGTGATGTGCAACACGGAATTGCTCTGCATGCAGGGCAGAGTATCGGGCCTCATTTTGCGCCGAGTGGGAAGTCTCATGGTTTTCTCGAGTTGCGGCGGGAACCTGGGGTATATTCTCGAGTTACGACGGGGATGGCCCTTCCACACTCGTGTTTCTTCAGCGACGTCAGCACTCCTGCCTAGTTGCGAGGGACAACTCGGAATTCTCCTCGAGGCTTGGCAGGGCAATTGGGACGCCTCTCCAGCTGAGCCGGGAGACCAAGGGTCCCTTTCCATGTGCCACAGGAATCCTGGGACTCCTATCAAATTTCACGAGGAGTCAGGCATCGTCTCCTTTGGAGGCACTGATCTCTGCGTACCTCTGAAGTTTTCAAAGGATGTGAGGCCTCCGGTCGCGATGAGGTGGGGAACTAGGTCTTTCTCTGTGGTCTCCACATGGGATTCAGACATCCTTTCGTCTTTGGAGATGCAAGACGAGCCTGCATTCAAGTCACTGCAGGGATATCCGGCCTTATTTCGAGTAAGGGCATCGCGGTGTCCATTCCACTTGAGGCCGCAAACTCAGGGTCCCTCTCACATACCTAGAGCTGAGAGAAGCCTCCTCTTGAGGTGCTTGTGGTAAGGTGGTATACCTCTGGAGTCGAAGCCAGGGACTAACCTCTCATCTCGAGTTGATTTTTGGTCCATGGAGCTCTTTCGTGTTGCTACAGTGACCTCAGGATCCCTCTAGCCTTGAAACAGTGTTCTTGGGGTTTCTCTGGAGTGCCATCAAGGAAATCAAGGCTCCTTTCATGTGTGATGTGCAACACGGAATTGCTTTCAATGCAGTGCAGGGGAATCGGGCCTCATCTCGCGGCGAGGGGGAAGGCTCATGGTTTTTCACGAGTTGCGACGGGAACCTGGGTTATAATCTCGAGTAACGACGGGGATGGCCCTTCCACCCACGTGTTTTTTCAGCGACGTCAGGACTCCTGCGTAGTTGCGAGGGACAACTCGGGATTCTCCTCGAGGCTTGGCAGGGCAATTGGGACGCCTCTCCAGCTGAGGCGGGAGACCAAGGGTCCCTTTTCACGTGCCACAGGAATCCTGGGACTCCTACCAAGTTTCTCGAGGAGTCAGGCATCGTCTCCTTTGGAGGCACTGATCTCCACCTACACCTGGAGTTTTCAAAGGATGTGAGGCCTCCGGTCGCGATGAGGTGGGGAACTAGGTCTTTCTCTGTGGTCTCCACAGGGGATTCAGACATCCTTTCGTCTTGGGAGATGCAAGACGAGCCTGCATTCAAGTCACTGCAGGGATATCCGGCCTTATTTCGAGTAAGGGCATCGCGGTGTCCATTCCACTTGAGGCCGCAAACTCAGGGTCCCTCTCACATACCTAGAGCTGAGAGAAGCCTCCTCTTGAGGTGGTTGTGGTAAAGTGGTATTCCTCTGGAGTCGAAGCCAGGGACTAACCTCTCATCTCGAGTTGATTTTTGGTCCATGGAGCTCTTTCGTGTTGCTACAGTGACCTCAGGATCCCTCTAGCCTTGAAACAGTGTTCTTGGGGTTTCTCTGGAGTGCCATCAAGGAAATCAAGGCTCCTTTCATGTGTGATGTGCAACACGGAATTGCTTTCAATGCAGTGCAGGGGAATCGGGCCTCATCTCGCGGCGAGGGGGAAGGCTCATGGTTTTTCACGAGTTGCGGCGGGAACATGGGGTATATTCTCGAGTAACGACGGGGATGGCCCTTCCACCCACGTGTTTCTTCAGCGAAGTCAGGACTCCTGCCTAGTTGCAAGGGACAACTCGGGATTCTCCTCGAGGCTTGGCAGGGCAATTGGGACGCCTCTCCAGCTGAGGCGGGAGACCAAGGGTCCCTATCCACGTGCCACAGGAATCCTGGGACTTCTATCAAGTTTCACTAGGAGTCAGGCATCATCTCCTTTGGAGGCACTGATCTCCGCGTACCTCTGGAGTTTTCAAAGGATGTGAGGCCTCCGGTCGCGATGAGGTGGGGAACTAGGTCTTTCTCTGTGGTCTCCACAGGGGATTCAGACATCCTTTCGTCTTGTGAGATGCAAGACGAGCCTGCATTCAAGTCACTGCAGGGATATCCGGCCTTATTTCGAGCCAGGGCATCGCGGTGTCCATTCCACTTGAGGCCGCAAACTCAGGGCCCCTCTCACATACCTAGAGCTGAGAGAAGCCTCCTCTTGAAGTGCTTGTCGTAAGGTGGTAGTCCTCTGGAGTCGAAGCCAGGGACTAACCTCTCATCTCGAGTTGATTTTTGGTCCACGGAGCTCTTTCGTGTTGCTACAGTGACCTCAGGATTCCTCTAGCCTTGAAAGAGTGTTCTTGGTATTTCTCTGGAGTGCCATCAAGGAAATCAAGGCTCCTTTCATGTGTGAAGTGCAACACGGAATTGCTCTGTACGCAGTGCAGGGGAATCAGGCCTCATCTCGCGGCGAGGGGGAAGTCTCATGGTTTTTCTCGAGTTGCGGCGGGAACCTGGGGTATATTCTCGAGTTACGACGGGGATGGCCCTTCCACACTCGTGTTTCTTCAGCGACGTCAGGACTCCTGCCTAGTTGCGAGGGACAACTCGGAATTCTCCTCGAGGCTTGGAAGGGCAATTGGGACGCCTCTCCAGCTGAGGCGGGAGACCAAGGGTCCCTTTCCATGTGCCACAGGAATCCTGGGACTCCTATCAAGTTTCAGGAGGAGTCAGGCATCGTCTCCTTTGGAGGCACTGATCTCCGCGTACCTCTGGAGTTTTCAAAGGATGTGAGGCCTCCGGTCGCGATGAGGTGGGGAACTAGGTCTTTCTCTGTGGTCTCCACAGGGGATTCAGACATCCTTTCGTCTTGTGAGATGCAAGACGAGCCTGCATTCAAGTCACTGCAGGGATATCCGGCCTTATTTCGAGCCAGGGCATCGCGGTGTCCATTCCACTTGAGGCCGCAAACTCAGGGCCCCTCTCACATACCTAGAGCTGAGAGAAGCCTCCTCTTGAGGTGCTTGTCGTAAGGTGGTAGCCCTCTGGAGTCGAAGCCAGGTGACTAACCTCTCATCTCGAGTTGATTTTTGGTCCACGGAGCTCTTTCTTGTTGCTACAGTGACCTCAGGATCCCTCTAGCCTTGAAACAGTGTTCTTGGGGTTTCTCTGGAGTGCCATCAAGGAAATCAAGGCTCCTTTCATGTGTGATGTGCAACACGGAATTGCTCTGCACGCAGTGCAGGGGAATCGGGACTCATCTCGCGGCGAGGGGGAAGTCTCATGGTTTTTCTCGAGTTGCGACGGGAACCTGGGTTATAATCTCGAGTAACGACGGGGATGGCCCTTCCACCCACGTGTTTTTTCAGCGACGTCAGGACTCCTGCGTAGTTGCGAGGGACAACTCGGGATTCTCCTCGAGGCTTGGCAGGGCAATTGGGACGCCTCTCCAGCTGAGGCAGGAGACCAAGGGTCCCTTTTCACGTGCCACAGGAATCCTGGGACTCCTACCAAGTTTCTCGAGGAGTCAGGCATCGTCTCCTTTGGAGGCACTGATCTCCACCTACACCTGGAGTTTTCAAAGGATGTGAGGCCTCCGGTCGCGATGAGGTGGGGAACTAGGTCTTTCTCTGTGGTCTCCACAGGGGATTCACACATCCTTTCGTCTTCGGAGATGCAAGACGAGCCTGCATTCAAGTCACTGCAGGGATATCCGGCCTTATTTCGAGCCAGGGCATCGCGGTGTCCATTCCACTTGAGGCCGCAAACTTAGGGTCCCTCTCACATACCTAGAGCTGAGAGAAGCCTCCTCTTGAGGTGGTTGTGGTAAGGTGGTATTCCTCTGGAGTCGAAGCCAGGGACTAACCTCTCATCTCGAGTTGATTTTTGGTCCACGGAGCTCTTTCGTGTTGCTACAGTGACCTCAGGATCCCTCTAGCCTTGAAACAGTGTTCTTGGAGTTTCTCTGGAGTGCCATCAAGGAAATCAAGGCTCCTTTCAGGTGTGATGTGCAACACGGAATTGCTCTGCACGCAGTGCAGGGGAATCGGGCCTCTTCTCGCGGCGAGGGGGAAGTCTCATGGCTTTCTAGAGTTGCGGCGGGAACCTGGGGTATATTCTCGAGTAACGACGGGGATGGCCCTTCCACCCACGTGTTTCTTCAGCGACGTCAGGACTCCTGCCTAGTTGCGAGGGACAACTCGGGATTCTCCTCGAGGCTTGGCAGGACAATTGGGACGCCTCTCCAGCTGAGGCGGGAGACCAAGGGTCCCTTTCCACGTGCCACAGGAATCCTGGGACTCCTATCAAGTTTCACGAGGAGTCAGGCATCGTCTCCTTTGGAGGCACTGATCTCTGCGTACCTCTGGAGTTTTCAAAGGATGTGAGGCCTCCGGTCGCGATGAGGTGGGGATCTAGGTCTTTCTCTGTGGTCTCCACAGGGGATTCAGACATCCTTTCGTCTTCGGAGATGCAAGACAAGCCTGCATCCAAGTCACTGCAGGGATATCCGGCATTATTTCAGGTCAGGGCATCGCGGTGTCCATTCCACTTGTGGCCGCAAACTCAGGGTCCCTCTCACATACATAGAGCTGAGAGAAGCCTCCTCTTGAGGTGCTTGTGGTAAGGTGGTATTCCTCTGGAGTCGAAGCCAGGGACTAACCTCTCATCTCGAGTTGATTTTTGGTCCACGGAGCTCTTTCGTGTTGCTACATTGACCTCAGGATCCCTTTAGCCTAGAAACAGTGTTCTTAGGGATTCTCTGGAGTGCCATCAAGGAAATCAAGGCTCCTTTCATGTCTGATGTGCATCACGGAATTGCTCTGCACGCAGTGCAGGGGAATCGGGCCTCATCTCGCGGCGAGGGGGAAGTCTCATGGTTTTTCTCGAGTTGCGGCGGGAACCTGGGGTATATTCTCGAGTTACGACGGGGATGGCCCTTCTACACACGTGTTTGTTCAGCGACGTCAGGACTGCTGCCTAGTTGCGAGTGACAACGCGGGATTCTCCTCGAGGCTTGGCAGGGCAATTGGGACGCCTCTCCAGCTGAGGCGGGAGACCAAGGGTCCCTTTCCACGTGCCACAGGAATCCTGGGACTCCTATCAAGTTTCACGAGGAGTCAGGCATCGTCTCCTTTGGAGGCACTGATCTCCGCGTACCTCTGGAGTTTTCAAAGGATGTGAGGCCTCCGGTCACGATGAGGTGGGGAACTAGGTCTTTCTCTGTGGTCTCCACAGGGAATTCAGACATCCTTTAGTCTTGGGAGATGCAAGAGGAGCCTGTATTCAAGTCACTGCAGGGATAACCGGCCTTATGTCAAGTCAGGGCATCGCGGTATCCATTCCACTTGAGGCCGCAAACTCAGGGTCCCTCTCACATAGCTAGAGCTGAGAGAAGCCTCCTCTTGAGGTGCTTTTGGTAAGGTGGTATTCCTCTGTAGTGGAAGCCAGGGACTAACCTCTAATCTCGAGTTGATTTTTGGTCCACGGAGCTCTTGCGTGTTGCTACAGTGACCTCAGGATCCCTCTAGCCTTGAAACAGTGTTCTTGGGGTTTCTCTGGAGTGCCATCAAGGAAATCAAGGCTCCTTTCATGTGTGATGTGCAACACGGAATTGCTCTGCACGCAGTTCTGGGGAATCGGGCCTCATCTCGCGGCGAGGGGGAAGTCTCATGGTTTTTCTCGAGTTGCGGCGGGAACCTGGGGTATATTCTCGAGTTACGACGGGAATGGCCCTTCCACACACGTGTTTGTTCAGCGACGTCAGGACTCCTGCCTAGTTGCGAGGGACAACTCGCGATTCTCCTCGAGGCTTGGCAGGGCAATTGGGACGCCTCTCCAGCTGAGGCGGGAGACCAAGGGTCCCTTTCCACGTGCCACAGGAATCCTGGGACTCCTATCAAGTTTTACGAGGAGTCAGGCATCGTCTCCTTTGGAGGCACTGATCTCCGCGTACCTCTGGAGTTTTCAAAGGATGTGAGGCCTCCGGTCGCCATGAGGTGGGGAACTAGGTCTTTCTCTGTGGTCTCCACAGGGGATTCAGACATCGTTTCGTCTTGGGAGATGCAATACAAGCCTGCATTCAAGTCACTGCAGGGATATCCGGCCTTATTTCGAGTCAGGGCGTCGCGTTATCCATTTCACTTGAGGCCACAAACTCAGGGTCCCTCTCACATACCTAGAGCTGAGAGAAGCCTCCTCTTGAGGTGCTTGTGGTAAAGTGGTATTCCTCTGGAGTCGAAGCCAGGGACTACCCTCTCATCTCGAGTTGATTTTTGGTCCACGGAGCTCTTTCGTGTTGCTACAGTGACCTCAGGATCCCTCTAGCCTTGAAACAGTGTTCTTGGGGTTTCTCTGGAGTGCCATCAAGGAAATCAAGGCTCCTTTCATGTGTGATGTGCAACACGGAATTGCTCTGCACGCAGTGCAGGGGAATCGGGCCTCATCTCGCGGCGAGGGGCAAGTCTCATGCTTTTTCTCGAGTTGCGGCGGAAACCTGGGGTATATTCTCGAGTTACGACGGGGATGGTCCTTCCACCCACGTGTTTGTTCAGCGACGTCAGGACTCCTGCCTAGTTGCGAGGGACAACTCGGGATTCTCCTCGAGGCTTGGCAGGGCAATTGGGACGCCTCTCCAGCTGAGGCGGGAGACCAAGGGTCCCTTTCCACGTGCCACAGGAATCCTGGGACTCCTATCAAGTTTCTCGAGGAGACAGGCATCATCTCCTTTGGAGGCTCTGATCTCCGCGTACCTCTGGAGTTTTCAAAGGATGTGAGGCCTCCGGTCGCGATGAGGTGGGGAACTAGGTCTTTCTCTGTGGTCTCCACAGGGGATTCAGACATCCTTTCGTCTTGGGAGATGCAAGACGAGCCTGCACTCAAGTCACTGCAGGGATATCCGGCCTTATTTCGAGCCAGAGCATCGCGGTGTCCATTCCACTTGTGGCCGCAAACTCAGGGTCCCTCTCACATACCTAGAGCTGAGAGAAGCCTCCTCTTGAGGTGCTTGTGGTAAGGTGGTATTCCTCTGGAGTCCAAGCCAGGGACTAACCTGTCATCTCGAGTTGATTTTTGGTCCACGGAGCTCTTTCGTGTTGCTACAGTGACCTCAGGTTCCCTCTAGCCTTGAAACAGTGTTCTTGGGGTTTCTCTGGAGTGCCATCAAGGAAATCAAGGCTCCTTTCATGTGTGATGTGCAACACGGAATTGTTCTGCACACAGTGCAGGGGAATCGGGCCTCATTTCGCGGCGAGGGGGAAGTCTCATTATTTTTCTCGAGTTGCGGCGGGAACTTGGGGTATATTCTCGAGTTATGACGGGGATGGCCCTTCCACCCACGTGTTTCTTCAGCGACGTCAGGACTTCTGCCTAGTTGCGAGGGACAACTCGGGATTCTCCTCGAGGCTTGGCAGGGCAATTGGGACGCCTCTCCAGCTGAGGCGGGAGACCAAGGGTCCCTTTCCACGTGCCACAGGAATCCTGGGACTCCTATCAAGTTTCACGAGGAGTCAGGCATCGTCTCCTTTGGAGGCACTGATCTCCGCGTACCTCTGGAGTTTTCAAAGGATGTGAGGCCTCAGGTCACGATGAGGTGGGGAACTAGGTCTTTCTCTATGGTCTCCACAGGGGATTCAGACATCCTTTAGTCTTGGGAGATGCAAGACGAGCCTGCATTCAAGTCACTGCAGGGATATCCGGCCTTATTTCGAGTCAGGGCATCGCGGTGTCCATTCCACTTGAGGGCGCAAACTCAGGGTCCCTCTCACATACCTACAGCTGAGAGAAGCCTCCCCTTGAGGTGCTTGTGGTAAGGTGGTATTCCTCTGGAGTTAAAGCCAGGGACTAACCTCTCATCTCGAGTTAATTCTTGGTCCACGGAGCTCTTTCATGTTGCTACAGTGACCTCAGGATGCCTCTAGCCTTGAAACAGTGTTCTTGGGGTTTCTCTGGAGTGCCATCAAGGAAATCAAGGCTCCTTTCATGTGTGATGTGCAACACGGAATTGCTCTGCACGCAGTGCAGGGAAATCGGGCCTCATTTCGCGGCGAGGGGGAAATCTCATGGTTATTCTCGAGTTGCGGCGGGAACCTGGGGTATATTCTCGAGTTACGACGGGGATGGCCCTTCCACCCACGTGTTTGTTCAGCGACGTCAGGACTCCTGCCTAGTTGCGAGGGACAACTCGGGATTCTCCTCGAGGCTTGGCAGGGCAATTGGGACGCCTCTCCAGCTGAGGCGGGAGACCAAGGGTCCCTTTCCACGTGCCACAGGAATCCTGGGACTCCTATCAAGTTTCACGAGGAGTCAGGCATCGACTCCTTTGGAGGCACTGATCTCCGCGTACCTCTGGAGTTTTCAAAGGATGTGAGGCCTCCGGTCGCGAAGAGGTGGGGAACTAGGTCTTTCTCTGTGGTCGCCACAGGGGATTCAGACATCCTTTCGTCTTGCGAGATGCAAGACGAGCCTGTATTCAAGTCACTGCAGGGATAACCGGCCTTATGTCAAGTCAGGTCATCGCGGTGTCCATTCCACTTGAGGCCGCAAACTCAGGGTCCCTCTCACATACCTAGAGCTGAGAGAAGCCTCCTCTTGAGGTGCTTGTGGTTAGGTGGTATTCCTCTGGAGTCGAAGCCAGGGACTAACCTCTAATCTCGAGTTGATTTTTGGTCCACGGAGCTCTTTTGTGTTGCTACAGTGACCTCAGGATGCCTCTAGCCTTGAAACAGTGTTCTTGGGGTTTCTCTGGAGTGCCATCAAGGAAATCAAGGCTCCTTTCATGTGTGATGTGCAACACGGAATTGCTCTGCACGCAGTGCAGGGGAATTGGGCCTCATTTCGCGGCGAGGGGGAAATCTCATGGTTATTCTCGAGTTGCGGCGGGAACCTGGGGTATATTCTCGAGTTACGACGGGGATGGCCCTTCCACCCACGTGTTTGTTCAGCGACGTCAGGACTCCTGCCTAGTTGCGAGGGACAACTCGGGATTCTCCTCGAGGCTTGGCAGGGCAATTGGGACGCCTCTCCAGCTGAGGCGGAGACCAAGCGTCCCTTTCCACGTTCCACAGGAATCCTGGGACTCCTATCAAGTTTCACGAGGAGTCAGGCATCGTCTCCTTTGTAGGCTCTGATCTCCGCGTACCTCTGGTGTATTCAAAGGATTTGAGGCCTCCGGTCGCGATGAGGTGGGGAACTAGGTCTTTCTCTGTGGTCTCCACAGGGGATTCAGACATCCTTTCGTCTTGGGAGATGCAAGACGAGCCTGCATTCAAGTCACTGCAGGGATATCCGGCCTTATTTCGAGTCAGGGCATCGCGGTGTCCATTCCACTTGAGGCCGCAAACTCAGGGTCCCTCTCACATACCTAGAGCTGAGAGAAGCCTCCTCTTGAGGTGCTTGTGGTAAGGTGGTTTCCCCTGGAGTCGAAGCCAGGGACTAACCTCTCATCTCGTGTTGATTTTTGGTCCACGGAGCTCTTTTGTGTTGCGATAGTGACCTCAGGATGCCTTTAGCCTTGAAACAGTGTTCTTGGGGTTTCTCTGGAGTGCCATCAAGGAAATCAAGGCTCCTTTCATGTGTGATGTGCAATACGGAATTGCTCTGCACGCAGTGCAGGGGAATCGGGCCTCATCTCGCGGTGAGGGGGAAGTCTCATGGTTTTTCTCGAGTTGCGACGGGAACCTGGGGTATATTCTCGAGTTACGACGGGAATGGCCCTTCCACACACGTGTTTGTTCAGCGACGTCAGGACTCCTGCCTAGTTACGAGGGACAACACGGGATTCTCCTCGAGGCTTGGCAGGGCAATTGGGACGCCTCTCCAGCTGAGGCGGGAGACCAAGGGTCCCTTTACACGTGCCACAGGAATCCTGGGACTCCTATCAATTTTCACGAGGAGTCAGGCATCGTCTCCTTTGGAGGCACTGATCTCCGCGTACCTCTGGAGTTTTCAAAGGATGTGAGGCCTCCGGTCGCGAAGAGGTGGGGAACTAGGTCTTTCTCTGTGGTCTCCACAGGGGATTCAGACATCCTTTCGTCTTGGGAGATGCAAGACGAGCCTGTATTCAAGTCACTGCAGGGATAACCGGCCTTATTTCGCATCAGGTCATCGCGGTGTCCATTCCACTTGAGGCCGCAAACTCAGGGTCCCTCTCACATACCTAGAGCTGAGAGAAGCCTCCTCTTGAGGTGCTTGTGGTTAGGTGGTATTCCTCTGGAGTCGAAGCCAGGGACTAACCTCTCATCTCGAGTTGATTTTTGGTCCACGGAGCTCTTTTGTGTTGCTACAGTGACCTCAGGATCCCTCTAGCCTTGAAACAGTGTTCTTGGGGTTTCTCTGGAGTGCCATCAAGGAAATCAAGGTTCCTTTCATGTGTGATGTGCAACACGGAATTGCTCTGCAAGCAGTGCAGGGGAATCGGGCCTCATCTCGCGGTGAGGGGGAAGTCTCATGGTTTTTCTCGAGTTGCGGCGGGAACCTGGGGTATATTCTCGAGTTACGACGGGAATGGCCCTTCCACACACGTGTTTGTTCAGCTACGTCAGGACTCCTGCCTAGTTGCGAGGGACAACTCGGGATTCTCCTCGAGGCTTGGCAGGGCAATTGGGACGCCTCTCCAGCTGAGGCGGGAGACCAAGGGTCCCTTTCCACGTGCCACAGGAATCCTGGGACTCCTATCAAGTTTCACGAGGAGTCAGGCATCGTCTCCTTTGGAGGCACTGATCTCCGCGTACCTCTGGAGTTTTCAAAGGATGTGTGGCCTCCGGTCGCGATGAGGTGGGGAACTAGGTCTTTCTCTGTGGTCTCCACAGGGGATTCAGACATCCTTTCGTCTTGGGAAACGCAAGACGAGCCTGCATTCAAGTCACTGCAGGGATATCTGGCCTTATTTCGAGTCAGGGCTTCGCGTTGTCCATTTCACTTGAGGCCACAAACTCAGGGTCCCTCTCACATACCTAGAGCTGAGAGAAGCCTCCTCTTGAGGTGCTTGTGGTAAGGTGGTATTCCTCTGGAGTCGAAGCCAAGGACTACCCTCTCATCTCGAGTTGATTTTTGGTCCACGGAGCTCTTTCGTGTTGATACAGTGACGTCAGGATCCCTCTAGCCTTGAAACAGTGTTCTTGGGGTTTCTCTGGAGTGTCATCAAGGAAATCAAGGCTCCTTTCATGTGTGATGTGCAACACGGAATTGCTCTGCACGCAGTGTAGGGGAATCGGGCCTCATCTCGCGGCGAGGGGGAAGTCTCATGGTTTTTCTCGAGTTGCGGCGGGAACCTGGGGTATATTCTCGAGTTACGACGGGGATGGCCCTTCCACCCACGTGTTTGTTCAGCGACGGCAGGACTCCTGCCTAGTTGCGAGGGAAAACTCGGGATTCTCCTCGAGGCTTGGCAGGGCAATTGGGACGTCTCTCCAGCTGAGGCGGGAGACCAAGGGTGCCTTGCCGCGTGCCGCAGGAATCCTGGGACTCCTATCAAGTTTCACGAGGAGTCAGGCATCGTCTTCTTTGGAGGCACTGATCTCCGCGTACCTCTGGAGTTTTCAAAGGATGTGAGGCCTCCGGTCACGATGAGGTGGGGAACTAGGTCTTTCTCTATGGTCTCCACAGGGGATTCAGACATCCTTTAGTCTTGGGAGATGCAAGACGAGCCTGCATTCAAGTCACTGCAGGGATATCCGGCCTTATTTCGAGTCAGGGCATCGCGGTGTCCATTCCACTTGAGGGCGCAAACTCAGGGTCCCTCTCACATACCTACAGCTGAGAGAAGCCTCCCCTTGAGGTGCTTGTGGTAAGGTGGTATTCCTCTGGAGTTAAAGTCAGGGACTAACCTCTCATCTCGAGTTAATTCTTGGTCCACGGAGCTCTTTCATGTTGCTACAGTGACCTCAGGATGCCTCTAGCCTTGAAACAGTGTTCTTGGGGTTTCTCTGGAGTGCCATCAAGGAAATCAAGGCTCCTTTCATGTGTGATGTGCAACACGGAATTGCTCTGCACGCAGTGCAGGGAAATCGGGCCTCATTTCGCGGCGAGGGGGAAATCTCATGGTTATTCTCGAGTTGCGGCGGGAACCTGGGGTATATTCTCGAGTTACGACGGGGATGGCCCTTCCACCCACGTGTTTGTTCAGCGACGTCAGGACTCCTGCCTAGTTGCGAGGGACAACTCGGGATTCTCCTCGAGGCTTGGCAGGGCAATTGGGACGCCTCTCCAGCTGAGGCGGGAGACCAAGGGTCCCTTTCCACGTGCCACAGGAATCCTGGGACTCCTATCAAGTTTCACGAGGAGTCAGGCATCGTCTCCTTTGGAGGCACTGATCTCCGCGTACCTCTGGAGTTTTCAAAGGATGTGAGGCCTCCGGTCGCGAAGAGGTGGGGAACTAGGTCTTTCTCTGTGGTCTCCACAGGGGATTCAGACATCCTTTCGTCTTGCGAGATGCAAGACGAGCCTGTATTCAAGTCACTGCAGGGATAACCGGCCTTATGTCAAGTCAGGTCATCGCGGTGTCCATTCCACTTGAGGCCGCAAACTCAGGGTCCCTCTCACATACCTAGAGCTGAGAGAAGCCTCCTCTTGAGGTGCTTGTGGTTAGGTGGTATTCCTCTGGAGTCGAAGCCAGGGACTAACCTCTCATCTCGAGTTGATTTTTGGTCCACGGAGCTCTTTTGTGTTGCTACAGTGACCTCAGGATGCCTCTAGCCTTGAAACAGTGTTCTTGGGGTTTCTCTGGAGTGCCATCAAGGAAATCAAGGCTCCTTTCATGTGTGATGTGCAACACGGAATTGCTCTGCACGCAGTGCAGGGGAATCGGGCCTCATTTCGCGGCGAGGGGGAAATCTCATGGTTATTCTCGAGTTGCGGCGGGAACCTGGGGTATATTCTCGAGTTACGACGGGGATGGCCCTTCCACCCACGTGTTTGTTCAGCGACGTCAGGACTCCTGCCTAGTTGCGAGGGACAACTCGGGATTCTCCTCGAGGCTTGGCAGGGCAATTGGGACGCCTCTCCAGCTGAGGCGGGAGACCAAGCGTCCCTTTCCACGTTCCACAGGAATCCTGGGACTCCTATCAAGTTTCACGAGGAGTCAGGCATCGTCTCCTTTGTAGGCTCTGATCTCCGCGTACCTCTGGTGTATTCAAAGGATTTGAGGCCTCCGGTCGCGATGAGGTGGGGAACTAGGTCTTTCTCTGTGGTCTCCACAGGGGATTCAGACATCCTTTCGTCTTGGGAGATGCAAGACGAGCCTGCATTCAAGTCACTGCAGGGATATCCGGCCTTATTTCGAGTCAGGGCATCGCGGTGTCCATTCCACTTGAGGCCGCAAACTCAGGGTCCCTCTCACATACCTAGAGCTGAGAGAAGCCTCCTCTTGAGGTGCTTGTGGTAAGGTGGTATTCCTCTGGAGTCGAAGCCAGGGACTAACCTCTCATCTCGTGTTGATTTTTGGTCCACGGAGCTATTTTGTGTTGCGATAGTGACCTCAGGATGCCTTTAGCCTTGAAACAGTGTTCTTGGGGTTTCTCTGGAGTGCCATCAAGGAAATCAAGGCTCCTTTCATGTGTGATGTGCAACACGGAATTGCTCTGCACGCAGTGCAGGGGAATCGGGCCTCATCTCGCGGTGAGGGGGAAGTCTCATGGTTTTTCTCGAGTTGCGACGGGAACCTGGGGTATATTCTCGAGTTACGACGGGAATGGCCCTTCCACACACGTGTTTGTTCAGCGACGTCAGGACTCCTGCCTAGTTACGAGGGACAACACGGGATTCTCCTCGAGGCTTGGCAGGGCAATTGGGACGCCTCTCCAGCTGAGGCGGGAGACCAAGGGTCCCTTTCCACGTGCCACAGGAATCCTGGGACTCCTATCAAGTTTCACGAGGAGTCAGGCATCGTCTCCTTTGGAGGCACTGATCTCCGCGTACCTCTGGAGTTTTCAAAGGATGTGAGGCCTCCGGTCGCGAAGAGGTGGGGAACTAGGTCTTTCTCTGTGGTCTCCACAGGGGATTCAGACATCCTTTCGTCTTGGGAGATGCAAGACGAGCCTGTATTCAAGTCACTGCAGGGATAACCGGCCTTATTTCGCATCAGGTCATCGCGGTGTCCATTCCACTTGAGGCCGCAAACTCAGGGTCCCTCTCACATACCTAGAGCTGAGAGAAGCCTCCTCTTGAGGTGCTTGTGGTTAGGTGCTATTCCTCTGGAGTCGAAGCCAGGGACTAACCTCTCATCTCGAGTTGATTTTTGGTCCACGGAGCTCTTTTGTGTTGCTACAGTGACCTCAGGATCCCTCTAGCCTTGAAACAGTGTTCTTGGGGTTTCTCTGGAGTGCCATCAAGGAAATCAAGGTTCCTTTCATGTGTGATGTGCAACACGGAATTGCTCTGCAAGCAGTGCAGGGGAATCGGGCCTCATCTCGCGGTGAGGGGGAAGTCTCATGGTTTTTCTCGAGTTGCGGCGGGAACCTGGGGTATATTCTCGAGTTACGACGGGAATGGCCCTTCCACACACGTGTTTGTTCAGCTACGTCAGGACTCCTGCCTAGTTGCGAGGGACAACTCGGGATTCTCCTCGAGGCTTGGCAGGGCAATTGGGACACCTCTCCAGCTGAGGCGGGAGACCAAGGGTCCCTTTCCACGTGCCACAGGAATCCTGGGACTCCTATCAAGTTTCACGAGGAGTCAGGCATCGTCTCCTTTGGAGGCACTGATCTCCGCGTACCTCTGGAGTTTTCAAAGGATGTGTGGCCTCCGGTCGCGATGAGGTGGGGAACTAGGTCTTTCTCTGTGGTCTCCACAGGGGATTCAGACATCCTTTCGTCTTGGGCGATGCAAGACGAGCCTGCATTCAAGTCACTGCAGGGATATCTGGCCTTATTTCGAGTCAGGGCTTCGCGTTGTCCATTTCACTTGAGGCCACAAACTCAGGGTCCCTCTCACATACCTAGAGCTGAGAGAAGCCTCCTCTTGAGGTGCTTGTGGTAAGGTGGTATTCCTCTGGAGTCGAAGCCAAGGACTACCCTCTCATCTCGAGTTGATTTTTGGTCCACGGAGCTCTTTCGTGTTGATACAGTGACGTCAGGATCCCTCTAGCCTTGAAACAGTGTTCTTGGGGTTTCTCTGGAGTGTCATCAAGGAAATCAAGGCTCCTTTCATGTGTGATGTGCAACACGGAATTGCTCTGCACGCAGTGCAGGGGAATCGGGCCTCATCTCGCGGCGAGGGGGAAGTCTCATGGTTTTTCTCGAGTTGCGGCGGGAACCTGGGGTATATTCTCGAGTTACGACGGGGATGGCCCTTCCACCCACGTGTTTGTTCAGCGACGGCAGGACTCCTGCGTAGTTGCGAGGGAAAACTCGGGATTCTCCTCGAGGCTTGGCAGGGCAATTGGGACGTCTCTCCAGCTGAGGCGGGAGACCAAGGGTCCCTTGCCGCGTGCCGCAGGAATCCTGGGACTCCTATCAAGTTTCACGAGGAGTCAGGCATCGTCTTCTTTGGAGGCACTGATCTCCGCCTACCTCTGGAGTTTTCAAATGATGTGAGGCCTCCGGTCGCGATGAGGTGGGGAACTAGGTCTTTTTCTGTGGTCTCCACAGGGAATTCAGACATCCTTTCGTCTTGGGCGATGCAAGACGAGCCTGCATTCAAGTCACTGCAGGGATATCCGGCCTTATTTCGAGTCAGGGCATCGCGGTGTCCATTCAACTTGAGGCTGCAAACTCAGGGTCCCTCTCACATACCTAGAGCTGAGAGAAGCCTACTCTTGAGGTGCTTGTGTTAAGGTGGTATTCCTCTGGAGTCGAAGCCAGGGACTAACCTCTCATCTCGAGTTGATTTTTGGTCCACGGAGCTCTTTTGTGTTGCTACAGTGACCTCAGGATCCCTCTAGCCTTGAAGCAGTGTTCTTGGGGTTTCTCTGGAGTGCCATCAAGGAAATCAAGGCTCCTTTCATGTTTGATGTGCAATATGGAATTGCTTTGAATGCAGTGCAGGGGAATCGGGCCTCATCTTGCGGCGAGGGGAAAGTCTCATGGTTTTTCTCGAGTTGCGGCGGGAACCTGGGCTATATTCTCGAGTTATGCCGGGGATGGCCCCTCCACCCACGTGTTTGTTCAGCGACGTCAGTACTCCTGCCTAGTTCCGAGGGACAACTCGGGATTCTCCTCGAGGCTTGGCAGGGCAATTGGGACGCCTCTCCAGCTGAGGCGGGAGACCAAGTGTCCCTTTCCACGTGCCACAGGAATCCTGGGACTCCTATCAAGGTTCACGAGGAGTCAGGCATCGCCTCCTTTGGAGGCACTGATCTCAGTGTACCTCTGGAGTTTTCAAAGTATGTGAGGCCTCCGGTCGCGATGAGGTGGGAAACTAGGTCTTTCTCTGTGGTCTCCACAGGGGATTCAGACATCCTTTCGTCTTGGGAGATGCAAGACGAGCCTGCATTCAAGTCACTGCAGGGATATCCGGCCTTATTTCGAGTCAGGGCATCGCGGTGTCCATTCCAATTGAGGCCGCAAACTCAGGGTCCCTCTCACATACCTAGAGCTGAGAGAAGCCTCCTCTTGAGGTGCTTGTTGTAAGGTGGTATTCCTCTGGAGTCGAAGCCAGGGACTAACCACTCATCTCGCGTTGATTTTTGGTCCACGGAGCTCTTTCGTGTTGCTACAGTCACCTCAGGATCCCTCTAGCCTTGAAACAGTGTTCTTGGGGTTTCTCTGGAGTGCCATCAAGGAAATCAAGGCTCCTTTCATGTGTGGTCTGCAGCACGGAATTGTTCTGCACGCACTGCAGGGGAATCTGGCCTCATCTCGCGGCGAGGGGGACGTCTCATGGTTTTTCCCGAGTTGCGGCGGGAACCTGGGGTATATTCTCGAGTTACGTCGGGGATGGCCCTTCCACCCACGTGTTTGTTCAGTGACGTCAGGACTCCTGCCTAGTTGCGAGGGACAACTCGGGATTCTCCTCGAGGCTTGGCAGGGCAATTGGGACGCCTCTCCAGCTGAGGCGGGAGACCAAGGGTCCCTTTCCACGTGCCACAGGAATCCTGGGACTCCTATCAAGTTTCACGAGGAGTCAGGCATCGTCTCCTTTGGAGGCACTGATCTCCGCGTACCTCTGGAGTTTTCAAAGGATGTGAGGCCTCCGGTCGCGATGAGGTGGGGAACTAGGTCTTTCTCTGTGGTCTCCACAGGGGATTCAGACAACGTTTCATCTTGTGAGATGCAAGACGAGCCTGCATTCAAGTCACTGCAGGGATATCCAGCCTTTTTTCACGTCAGGGCATCGCAGTGTCCATTCCACTTGAGGCCACTAAATCAGGGTCCCTCTCACATTCCTAGAGCTGAGAGAAGCCTCCGCTTGAGGTGCTTGTGGTAAGGTGTTATTCCTCTGGAGTCGAAGCCAGGGACTAACCTCTCATCTCGAGTTGATTTTTGGTCCACGGAGCTCTTTCGTGTTGCTACAGTGACCTCAGGATCCCTCTAGCCTTAAAACAGTGTTCTTGGGGTTTCTCTGGAGTGCCATCAAAGAAATCAAGGCTCCTTTCATGTGTGATGTGCAACACGGAATTGCTCTGCACGCAGTGTGGGGAAATGGGGGCTCGTTTCCCGGCGAGGGGGAAGTCTCAAGGTTTTTCTCGAGTTGCGGCGGGGACCTGGGGTATATTCTCGAGATTCGATGGGGATGTCCCTTCCACCCACGTGTTTGTTCAGCGACGTCAGGACTCCTGCCTAGTTGCGAGGGACAACTCGGGATTCTCCTCGAGGCTTGGCAGGGCAATTGGGACGCCTCTCCAGCTGAGGCGGGAGACCAAGGGTCCCTTTCCACGTGCCACAGGAATCCTCGGACTCCTATCAAGTTTCACGAGGAGTCAGGCATCGTCTCCTTTGGAGGCACTGATCTCTGCGTACCTCTGGAGTTTTCAAAGGATGTGAGGCCTCCGGTCGCGATGAGGTGGGGAACTAGGTCTTTCTCTGTGGTTTCCACAGGGGATTCAGACATCCTTTCGTCTTGGGAGATGCAAGACGAGCCTGCATTCAAGTCACTGCAGGGATATCCGGCCTTATTTCGAGTCAGGGCATTGCGGTGTCCATTCCACTTGAGGCTGCAAACTCAGGGTCCCTGTCACATACCTAGAGTTGAGAGAAGCATCCTCTTGAGGTGCTTGTGGTAAGATGGTATTCCTCTGGAGTCGAATCCAGGGACTAACCCCTCATCTCGAGTTGATTTTTGGTCCACGGGGCTCATTCGTGTTGCTACAGTGACCTCAGGATCCCTCTAGCCTTGAAACAGTGTTCTTGGGGTTTCTCTGGAGTGCCATCAAGGAAATCAAGGCTCCTTTCATGTGTGATGTGCAACACGGAATCGCTCTGCACGCAGTGCAGGGGAATCGGGCCTCATCTCGCGGGGAGGGGGAAGTCTCATGGTTTTTCTCGAGTTGCGGCGGGATCCTGGGGTATATTCTCGAGTTACGACGGGGATGGTCCTTCCACACACGTGTTTGTTCAGCGACGTCAGAACTTCTGCCTAGTTGCGAGGGACAACTCGGGATTCTCCTCGAAGCTTGGAAGGGCAATTGGGATGTCTCTCCAGCTGAGGCGGGAGACCAAGCGTCCCTTTCCACGTGCCACAGGAATCCTGGGACTCCTATCAAGTTTCACGAGGAGTCAGGCATCGTCTCCTTTGGAGGCACGGATCTCTGCGTACCTCTGGAGTTTTCAAAGGATTTGAGTCCTCCGGTCGCGATGAGGTGGGGAACTAGGTCTTTCTCTGTGGTCTCCGCTGGGGATTCAGACATCCTTTCATCTTGGGAGATGCAAGACGAGCTGGCATTCAAGTCACTGGAGGGATATCCGGCCTTATTTCGAGTCAGGGCATCGCGGTGTCCATTTCACTTGAGGCCGCAAACTCAGGGTCCCTCTCACATACCTAGAGCTGAGAGAAGCCTACTCTTGAGGTGGTTGTGGTAAGGTGGTAGTTCTCTGCAGTCGAAGCCAGGGACTAACTTCTCATCTCGAGTTGATTTTTGGTCCACGGAGCTCTTTCGTGTTGCTACAGTGACGTCAGGATCCCTCTAGCCTTGAAATTGTGTTCTTGGGGTTTCTCTGGAGTGCCATCAGGGAAATCAAAGCTCCTATCATGCGTGATGTGCAACACGAAATTGCTCTGCATGCAGTGCGGGGGAATCGGGCCTCATCTCGCGGCGAGGGGCAAGTCTCATGGTTTTTCTCGAGTTGCGGCAGGAACCTGGGGTACATTCTCGAGTTACGACGGGGATGGCCCTTCCACCCACGTGTTTGTTCAGCCTCGTCAGGACTCCAGCCTAGTTGCGAGGGACAACTCGGGATTCTCCTCGAGGCTTGGCAGGGCAATTGGGATGCCTCTCCAGCTGAGGCGGGAGACCAAGTGTCCCTTTCCACGTGCCACAGGAATCCTGGGGCTCCTATCAAGTTTCACGAGGAGTCTCGAATCGTCTCCTTTGGAGGCACTGATCTCCGCGTACCTCTGGAGTTTTCAAAGGATGTGAGGCCTCCGATCGCGATGAGGTGAGAGACTAGGTCTTTCTCTGTGGTCTCCACAGGGGATTCAGACATCCTTTCTTCTTGGGATATGCAAGACAAGCTTGCATTCATGTCACTGCGGGGATAAAAGGCCTTATTTCGAGTCAGGGCATCGCGGTGTCCATTCCACTTGAGGCCCCAAACTCAGGGTCCCTCTCACATACCTAGAGCTGAGAGAAGCCTCTTCTTGAGGTGCTTGTGGTAAGGTGGTATTCTTCTGGAGTCGAAGCCAGGGACTAACCTCTCATCTCGAGTTGATTTTTGGTCCACGGAGCTCTTTCGTGTTGCTACAGTGACTACAGGATCCCTCTAGTCTTGAAACAGTGTTCTTGGGGTTTCTCTGGAGTGCCATCAAGGAAATCAAGGCTCCTTTCATGTGTGGTCTGCAGCACGGAATTGTTCTGCACGCACTGCAGGGGAATCTGGCCTCATCTCGCGGCGAGGGGGACGTCTCATGGTTTTTCCCGAGTTGCGGCGGGAACCTGGGGTATATTCTCGAGTTACGTCGGGGATGGCCCTTCCACCCACGTGTTTGTTCAGTGACGTCAGGACTCCTGCCTAGTTGCGAGGGACAACTCGGGATTCTCCTCGAGGCTTGGCAGGGCAATTGGGACGCCTCTCCAGCTGAGGCGGGAGACCAAGGGTCCCTTTCCACGTGCCACAGGAATCCTGGGACTCCTATCAAGTTTCACGAGGAGTCAGGCATCGTCTCCTTTGGAGGCACTGATCTCCGCGTACCTCTGGAGTTTTCAAAGGATGTGAGGCCTCCGGTCGCGATGAGGTGGGGAACTAGGTCTTTCTCTGTGGTCTCCACAGGGGATTCAGACAACGTTTCATCTTGTGAGATGCAAGACGAGCCTGCATTCAAGTCACTGCAGGGATATCCAGCCTTTTTTCACGTCAGGGCATCGCAGTGTCCATTCCACTTGAGGCCACTAAATCAGGGTCCCTCTCACATTCCTAGAGCTGAGAGAAGCCTCCGCTTGAGGTGCTTGTGGTAAGGTGTTATTCCTCTGGAGTCGAAGCCAGGGACTAACCTCTCATCTCGAGTTGATTTTTGGTCCACGGAGCTCTTTCGTGTTGCTACAGTGACCTCAGGATCCCTCTAGCCTTAAAACAGTGTTCTTGGGGTTTCTCTGGAGTGCCATCAAAGAAATCAAGGCTCCTTTCATGTGTGATGTGCAACACGGAATTGCTCTGCACGCAGTGTGGGGAAATGGGGGCTCGTTTCGCGGCGAGGGGGAAGTCTCAAGGTTTTTCTCGAGTTGCGGCGGGGACCTGGGGTATATTCTCGAGATTCGATGGGGATGTCCCTTCCACCCACGTGTTTGTTCAGCGACGTCAGGACTCCTGCCTAGTTGCGAGGGACAACTCGGGATTCTCCTCGAGGCTTGGCAGGGCAATTGGGACGCCTCTCCAGCTGAGGCGGGAGACCAAGGGTCCCTTTCCACGTGCCACAGGAATCCTCGGACTCCTATCAAGTTTCACGAGGAGTCAGGCATCGTCTCCTTTGGAGGCACTGATCTCTGCGTACCTCTGGAGTTTTCAAAGGATGTGAGGCCTCCGGTCGCGATGAGGTGGGGAACTAGGTCTTTCTCTGTGGTTTCCACAGGGGATTCAGACATCCTTTCGTCTTGGGAGATGCAAGACGAGCCTGCATTCAAGTCACTGCAGGGATATCCGGCCTTATTTCGAGTCAGGGCATTGCGGTGTCCATTCCACTTGAGGCTGCAAACTCAGGGTCCCTGTCACATACCTAGAGTTGAGAGAAGCATCCTCTTGAGGTGCTTGTGGTAAGATGGTATTCCTCTGGAGTCGAATCCAGGGACTAACCCCTCATCTCGAGTTGATTTTTGGTCCACGGGGCTCATTCGTGTTGCTACAGTGACCTCAGGATCCCTCTAGCCTTGAAACAGTGTTCTTGGGGTTTCTCTGGAGTGCCATCAAGGAAATCAAGGCTCCTTTCATGTGTGATGTGCAACACGGAATCGCTCTGCACGCAGTGCAGGGGAATCGGGCCTCATCTCGCGGGGAGGGGGAAGTCTCATGGTTTTTCTCGAGTTGCGGCGGGATCCTGGGGTATATTCTCGAGTTACGACGGGGATGGTCCTTCCACACACGTGTTTGTTCAGCGACGTCAGAACTTCTGCCTAGTTGCGAGGGACAACTCGGGATTCTCCTCGAAGCTTGGAAGGGCAATTGGGATGTCTCTCCAGCTGAGGCGGGAGACCAAGCGTCCCTTTCCACGTGCCACAGGAATCCTGGGACTCCTATCAAGTTTCACGAGGAGTCAGGCATCGTCTCCTTTGGAGGCACGGATCTCTGCGTACCTCTGGAGTTTTCAAAGGATTTGAGTCCTCCGGTCGCGATGAGGTGGGGAACTAGGTCTTTCTCTGTGGTCTCCGCTGGGGATTCAGACATCCTTTCATCTTGGGAGATGCAAGACGAGCTGGCATTCAAGTCACTGGAGGGATATCCGGCCTTATTTCGAGTCAGGGCATCGCGGTGTCCATTTCACTTGAGGCCGCAAACTCAGGGTCCCTCTCACATACCTAGAGCTGAGAGAAGCCTACTCTTGAGGTGGTTGTGGTAAGGTGGTAGTTCTCTGCAGTCGAAGCCAGGGACTAACTTCTCATCTCGAGTTGATTTTTGGTCCACGGAGCTCTTTCGTGTTGCTACAGTGACGTCAGGATCCCTCTAGCCTTGAAATTGTGTTCTTGGGGTTTCTCTGGAGTGCCATCAGGGAAATCAAAGCTCCTATCATGCGTGATGTGCAACACGAAATTGCTCTGCATGCAGTGCGGGGGAATCGGGCCTCATCTCGCGGCGAGGGGCAAGTCTCATGGTTTTTCTCGAGTTGCGGCAGGAACCTGGGGTACATTCTCGAGTTACGACGGGGATGGCCCTTCCACCCACGTGTTTGTTCAGCCTCGTCAGGACTCCAGCCTAGTTGCGAGGGACAACTCGGGATTCTCCTCGAGGCTTGGCAGGGCAATTGGGATGCCTCTCCAGCTGAGGCGGGAGACCAAGTGTCCCTTTCCACGTGCCACAGGAATCCTGGGGCTCCTATCAAGTTTCACGAGGAGTCTCGAATCGTCTCCTTTGGAGGCACTGATCTCCGCGTACCTCTGGAGTTTTCAAAGGATGTGAGGCCTCCGATCGCGATGAGGTGAGAGACTAGGTCTTTCTCTGTGGTCTCCACAGGGGATTCAGACATCCTTTCTTCTTGGGATATGCAAGACAAGCTTGCATTCATGTCACTGCGGGGATAAAAGGCCTTATTTCGAGTCAGGGCATCGCGGTGTCCATTCCACTTGAGGCCCCAAACTCAGGGTCCCTCTCACATACCTAGAGCTGAGAGAAGCCTCTTCTTGAGGTGCTTGTGGTAAGGTGGTATTCTTCTGGAGTCGAAGCCAGGGACTAACCTCTCATCTCGAGTTGATTTTTGGTCCACGGAGCTCTTTCGTGTTGCTACAGTGACTACAGGATCCCTCTAGTCTTGAAACAGTGTTCTTGGGGTTTCTCTGGAGTGCCATCAAGGAAATCAAGGCTCCTTTCATGTGTGATGTGCAACATGGAATTGCTCTGCACGCAGTGCAGGGGAATCGGGCCTCATCTCGCCGCGAGGGGGAAGTCTCATGGTTTTTCTCGAGTTGCGGCGGGAACCTGGGGTATATTCTCGAGTTACGACGGGGATGGCCCTTCCACACACGTGTTTGTTCAGCGACGTCAGGACTCCTGCCTAGTTGCGAGGGTCAACTTGGGATTCTCCTCGAGGCTTGGCAGGGCAATTGGGACGCCTCTCCAGCTGAGGCGGGAGACCAAGGGTCCCTTCCCATGTGCCACAGGAATCCTGGGACTCCTATCAAGTTTCACGAGGAGTCAGGCATCGTCTCCTTTGGAGGCACTGATCTCCGCGTACCTCTGGAGTTTTCAAAGAATGTGAGGCCTCCGGTCGCGATGAGGTGGGAAACTAGGTCTTTCTCTGTGGTCTCCACAGGGAATTCAGACATCCTTTCGTCTTGGGAGATGCAAGACGAGCCTGCATTCAAGTCACTGCAGGGATATCCGGCCTTATTTCGAGTCAGGGCATCGCGGTGTCCATTCCACTTGAGGCCGCAAACTCAGGGTCCCTCTCACATACCTAGAGCTGAGAGAAGCCTCCTCTTGAGGTGCTTGTGGTAAGGTGGTATTCCTCTGGAGTCGAAGCCAGGGACTAACCTCTGATCTCGAGTTGATTTTTGGTCCACGGAGCTCTTTTGTGTTGCTACAGTCACCTCAGGATCCCTCTAGCCTTGAAACAGTGTTCTTGGGGTTTCTCTGGAGTGCCATCAAGGAAATCAAGGCTCCTTTCATGTGTGATGTGCAACACGGAATTGCTCTGCACGCAGTGCAGGGTTCGGGCCTCATTTTCCGTCGAGGGGGAAGTCTCATGGTTTTTCTCGAGTTGCGGTGGGAACCTGGGGTATATTCTCGAGGTAAGACGGGGATGGCCCTTCCACACTCGTGGTCGTTCAGCGACGTCAGGACTCCTGCCTAGTTGCGAGGGACAACTCGGGATTCTCCTCGAGGCTTGGCAGGGCAATTGGAACGCCTCTGCAGCTGAGGCGGGAGACCAAGGGTCCCTTTCCACGTGCCACAGGAATCCTGGGACTCCTATCAAGTTTCACCAGGAGTCAGGCATCGTCTCCTTTGGAGGCACTGATCTCCGCGTACCTCTGGAGTTTTCAAAGGATGTGAGGCCTCCGGTCGCGATGAGGTGGGGAACTAGGTCTTTCTCTGTGGTCTCCACTGGGGATTCAGACATCCTTTCATCTTGGCAGATGCAAGACGAGCCTACATTCAAGTCACTGCAGGGATATCCGGCCTTATTTCGAGTCAGGGTATCGCAGTGTCCATTCCACTTGAGGCCGCAAACTCAGGGTCCCTCTCACATACCTAGAGCTGAGAGAAGCCTCCTCTTGAGGTGCTTATGGTAAGGTGGTATTCCTCTGGAGTCGAAGCCAGGGACTAACCTCTCATCTCGAGTTGATTTTTGGTCCACGGAGCTCTTTCGTGTTGCTACAGTGACCTCAGGATCCCTCTAGCCTTGAAACAGTGTTCTTGGGGTTTCTCTGGAGTGCCATCAAGGAAATCAAGTCTCCTTTCATGTGTGATGTGCAACACGGAATTGCTCTGCACGCAGTGCAGGGGAATCGGGCCTCATGTCGTGGCGAGTGGGAAGTCTCATGGTTTTTCTTGAGTTGCGGCGTGAACCTGGGGTATATTCTCGAGTTACGACGGGGATGGCCCTTCCACCCACGTGTTTGTTCAGTGCCGTCAGGACTCCTGCCTAGTTGCGAGGGACAACTCGGGATTCTCTTCGAGGCTTGGCAGGGAAATTGGGACGCCTCTCCAGCTGAGGCGGGAGACCAAGTGTCCCTTTCCTCGTTCTACAGGAATCCTGGGACTCCTATCAAGTTTCACGAGGAGTCAGGCATCGTCGCCTTTGGAGGCACTGATCCACGCGTACCCCTGGAGTTTTCAAAGGATGTGAGGCCTCCGGTCATGATGAGTTGGGGAACGAGGTCTTTCTCTGTTGTCTCCACCGGGCATTCAGACATCCTTTCGTCTTGGGAGATTAAAAACGAGACTGGATTCAAGTCACTGCAGGGATATCCGGCCTTATTTCGAGTCAGGTCATCGCGGTGTCCATTCCACTTGAGGCCGCAAACTCCGGGTCCCTGTCACATAGCTAGAGCTGAGAGAAGCCTCCTCTTGAGGTGCTTGTGGTAAGGTGGTATTCCTCTGGAGTCGAAGCCAGGGACTAACCTCTCATCTCGAGTTGATTTTTGTCCACGGAGATCTTTCGTGTTGCTACAGTGACCTCAGGATCCCTCTCGCCTTGAAACAGTGTTCTTGGGGTTTCTCTGGAGTGCCAACATGGAAATCAAGGCTCCTTTCATGTGTGATGTGCAACACGGAATTGCTCTGCAAGCAGTGCAGGGAAATCGGGCCTCATCTCGCGGTGAGGGGGAAGTCTCATGGTTTTTCTCGAGTTGCGGCGGGAACCTGGGGTATATTCTCGAGTTATGACGGGGATGGCCCTTCCACACACGTGTTTGTTCAGCGACGGCAGGACTCCTGCCTAGTTGCGAGGGACAACTCGGTATTCTCCTCGAGGCTTGGCAGGGCAATTGGGACGCCTCTCCAGCTGAGGCGGGAGACCAAGTGTCCCTTTCCACGTGCAACAGGAATCCTGGGACTCCTATCAAGTTTCAAGAGGAGTCAGGCATCGTCTCCTTTGGAGGCACTGATCTGCGCGTACCTCTGGAGTTTTCAAAGGATGTGAGGCCTCCGGTCGCGATGAGGTGGGGAACTAGGTCTTTCTCTGTGGTCTCCACAGGGGATTCAGACATCCTTTCATATTGGGAGATGTAAGACGAGCCTGCATTCAAGTCACTGCAAGGATATCCGGCCTTATTTCGAGTCAGGGCATCGCGGTGTCCATTCCACTTGAGGCCGCATACTCAGGGTCCCTCTCACATACCTAGAGCTGAGAGAAGCCTCCTCTTGAGGTGCTTGTGGTAAGGTGGTTTCCTCTGGAGTCGAAGCCAGGGACTAACCTCTCACCTCGAGTTGATTTTTGGTCCACGGAGCTCTTTCGAGTTGCTACAGTGACCTCAGGATCCCTCTAGCCTTGAAACAGTGTTCTTGGGGTTTCTCTGGAGTGCCATCAAGGAAATCAAGGCTCCTTTCATGTGTGATGTGCAACACGGAATTGCTCTGCACGCAGTGCAGGGGAATCGGGCCTCATCTCGCGGCGAGGGGGAACTCTCAGGGTTTTTCTCGAGTTGAGGCGGGAACCTGGGGTATATTCTCGAGTTACGACGGGGATGGCCCTTCCACACACGTGTTTGTTCAGCGACGTCAGGAATCCTGCCTAGTTGCAAGGGACAACTCGGGATTCTCCTCGAGGCTTGGCAGGGCAATTGGGAGGCCTCTCCAGATGAGGCGGGAGACCAAGGGTCCCTTTCCACGTGCCACAGGAATCCTGGGACTCCTATCAGGTTTCACGAGGAGTCAGGCATCGTCTCCTTTGGAGGCACTGATCTCAGTGTACCTCTGGAGTTTTCAAAGTATGTGAGGCCTCCGGTGGCGATGAGGTGGGGAACTAGGTCTTTCTCTGTTTTCTCCACAGGGGATTCAGACATCCTTTCGTCTTGGGAGATGCAAGACGAGCCTGCATTCAAGTCACTGCAGGGATATCCGGCCTTATTTCGAGTCAGGGCATCGCGGTGTCCATTCCACTTGAGGCTGCAAAATCAGTGTCCCTCTCACATACCTAGAGCTGATAGAAGCCTCCTCTTGAGGTGCTTGTGGTAAGGAGGTATTCCTCTGCAGTCGAAGCCAGGGACTACCCTCTCATCTCGAGTTGATTTTTGGTCCACGGAGCTCTTTCTTGTTGCTACAGTGACCTCAGGATACTTCTAGCCTTGAAAGAGTGTTCTTGGGGTTTCTCTGGAGTGCCATCAAGGAAATCAAGGCTCCTTTCATGTGTGATGTGCAAGATGGAATTGCTCTGCACGCAGTGCAGGGGAATCGGGCCTCATCTAGTGGCGAGGGGGAAGTCTCATGGTTTTTCTCGAGTTGCGGCCGGAACCTGGGTTATATTCTCGAGTTACGACGGGGATGGCCCTTCCACCCACGTGTTTGTTCAGCGACGTCAGGACTCCTGCCTAGTTGCGAGGGACAAGTCGGAACTCTCCTTGAGGCTTGGCAGGGCAATTGGGACCCCTCTCCAGCTGAGGCGGGAGACCAAGGGTCCCTTTCCACGTGCCACAGGAATCCTGGGACTCCTATCAAGTTTCACGAGGAGTCAGGCATCGTCTCCTTTGGAGGCACTGATCTCCGCGTACCTCTGGAGTTTTCAAAGGATGTGAGGCCTCCGGTCGCGAAGAGGTGGGGAACTAGGTCTTTCTCTGTGGTCTCCACAGGGGATTCAGACATGCTTTCGTCTTGGGAGATGCAAGACGAGCCTGCATTCAAGTCACTGCAGGGATATCCGGACTTATTTCGAGTCAGGGCATCGCGGTGTCCATTCCACTTGAGGCCGCAAACTCAGGGTCCCTCTCACATACCTAGAGCTGAGAGAAGCCTCCTCTTGAGGTGCTTGTGGTAAGGAGGTATTCCTCTGGAGTCGAAGCCAGGGACTAACCTCTCATCTCGAGTTGATTTTTGGTCCACGGAGCTCTTTCGTGTTGCTACAGTGACCTCAGGATCCCTCTAGCCTTGAAACAGTGTTCTTGGGGTTTCTCTGGAGTGCCATCAAGGAAATCAAGGCTCCTTTCATGTGTGATGTGCAATACGGAATTGCTCTCCACGCAGTGCAGGGGAATCGGGCCTCATCTCGCGGCGAGGGGGAAGTCTCATGGTTTTTCTCGAGTTGCGGCGGGAACCTGGGGTATATTCTCGAGTTAGGACGGGGATGGCCCTTCCACACACGTGTTGGTTCAGCGACGTCAGGACTCCTGCCTAGTTGCGAGGGACAACTCGGGATTCTCCTCGAGGCTTGGCAGGGCAATTGGGACGCCTCTCCAGCTGAGGCGGGAGACCAAGTGTCCCTTTCCACGTGCAACAGGAATCCTGGGACTCCTATCAAGTTTCACGAGGAGTCAGGCATCGTCTCCTTTGGAGGCACTGATCTCCGCGTACCTCTGGAATTTTCAAAGGATGTGAGGCCTCCGGTCGCGATGAGGTGGGGAACTAGGTCTTTCTCTGTGGTCTCCACAGGGGATTCAGACATCCTTTCATCTTGGGAGATGTAAGACGAGCCTGCATTCAAGTCACTGCAAGGATATCCGGCCTTATTTCGAGTCAGGGCATCGCGGTGTCCATTCCACTTGAGGCCGCATACTCAGGGTCCCTCTCACATACCTAGAGCTGAGAGAAGCCTCCTCTTGAGGTGCTTGTGGTAAGGTGGTTTCCTCTGGAGTCGAAACCAGGGACTAACCTCTCACCTCAAGTTGATTTTTGGTCCACGGAGCTCTTTCGTGTTGCTACAGTGACCTCAGGATCCCTCTAGCCTTGAAACAGTGTTCTTGGGGTTTCTCTGGAGTGCCATCAAGGAAATCAAGGCTCCTTTCATGTGTGATGTGCAACACGGAATTGCTCTGCACGCAGTGCAGGGGAATCGGGCCTCATCTCGCGGCGAGGGGGAAGTCTCAGGGTTTTTCTCGAGTTGAGGCGGGAACCTGGGGTATATTCTCGAGTTACGACGGGGATGGCCCTTCCACACACGTGTTTGTTCAGCGACGTCAGGACTCCTGCCTAGTTGCAAGGGACAACTCGGGATTCTCCTCGAGGCTTGGCAGGGCAATTGGGAGGCATCTCCAGCTGAGGCGGGAGACCAAGGGTCCCTTTCCACGTGCCACAGGAATCCTGGGACTCCTATCAGGTTTCACGAGGAGTCAGGCATCGTCTTCTTTGGAGGCACTGATCTCAGTGTACCTCTGGAGTTTTCAAAGTATGTGAGGCCTCCGGTCGCGATGAGGTGGGGAACTAGGTCTTTCTCTGTGGTCTCCACAGGGGATTCAGACATCCTTTCATCTTGGGAGATGCAAGACGAGCCTGCATTCAAGTCACTGCAGGGATATCCGGCCTTATTTCGAGTCAGGGCATCGCGGTGCCCATTCCACTTGAGGCCGCAAACTCAGGGTCCCTCTCACATACCTAGAGCTGAGAGAAGCCTCCTCTTGAGGTGCTTGTGGTAAGGTGGTTTCCTCTGGAGTCGAAGCCAGGGACTAACCTCTCATCTCGTGTTGATTTGTGGTCCACGGAGCTCTTTCGTGTTGCTACAGTGACCTCAGGATCCCTCTAGCCTTGAAACAGTGTTCTTGGGGATTCTCTGGAGTGCCATCAAGGAAATCAAGGCTCCTTTCATGTGTGATGTGCAACACGGAATTGCTCTGCACGCAGTGCAGGGGAATCGGGCCTCATCTCGCTTCGAGGGGGAAGTCTCAGGGTTTTTCTCGAGTTGAGGCGGGAACCTGGGGTATATTCTCGAGTTACGACGGGGATGGCCCTTCCACCCACGTGTTTGTTCAGCGACGTCAGGACTCCTGCCTAGTTGCAAGGGACAACTCGGGATTCTCCTCGAGGCTTGGCAGGGCAATTGGGATGCCTCTCCAGCTGAGGCGGGAGAGCAAGGGTCCCTTTCCACGTGCCACAGGAATCCTGGGACTCCTATCAAGTTTCACGAGAAGTCAGGCATCGTCTCCTATGGAGGCACTGATCTCTGCGTACCTCTGGAATTTTCAAAGGATGTGAGGCCTCCGGTCGCGATGAGGTGGGGAGCTAGGTCTTTCTCTGTGGTCTCCACAGGGGATTCAGACATCCTCTCGTCTTGGGCGATGCAAGACGAGCCTGCATTCAAGTCACTGCAGGGATATCCGGACTTATTTCGAGTCAGGGCATCGCGGTGTCCATTCCACTTGAGGCCGCAAAATCAGTGTCCCTCTCACATACCTAGAGCTGAGAGAAGCCTCCTCTTGAGGTTCTTGTGGTAAGGAGGTATTCCTCTGGAGTCGAAGCCAGGGACTACCCTCTCATCTCGAGTTGATTTTTGGTCCACGGAGCTCTTTCTTGTTGCTACAGTGACCTCACGATACTTCTAGCCTTGAAAGAGTGTTCTTGGGGTTTCTCTGGAGTGCCATCAAGGAAATCAAGGCTCCTTTCATGTGTGATGTGCAAGACGGAATTGCTCTGCACGCAGTGCAGGGGAATCGGGCCTCATCTAGCGGCGAGGGGGAAGTCTCATGGTTTTTCTTGAGTTGCGGCCGGAACCTGGGTTATATTCTCGAGTTACGACGGGGATGGCCCTTCCACCCACGTGTTTGTTCAGCGACGTCAGGACTCCTGTCTATTTGCGAGGGACAAGTCGGAATTCTCCTTGAGGCTTGGCAGGGCAATTGGGACGCCTCTCCAGCTGAGGCGGGAGACCAAGGGTCCCTTTCCACATGCCACAGGAATCCTGGGACTCCTATCAAGTTTCACGAGGAGTCAGGCATCGTCTCCTTTGGAGGCACTGATCTCCGCGTACCTCTGGAGTTTTCAAAGGATGTGAGGCCTCCGGTCGCGATGAGGTGGGGAACTAGGTCTTTCTCTGTGGTCTCCACAGGGGATTCAGACATCCTTTCGTCTTGGGAGATGCAAGACGAGCCGGCATTCAAGTCACTGCAGGGGTATCCGGCCTTATTTCGAGTCAGGGCATCGCGGTGTCCATTCCACTTGAGGCCGCAAACTCACGGTCCCTCTCACATACCTAGAGCTGAGAGAAGCCTCCTCTTGAGGTGCTTGTGGTAAGGTGGTATTCCTCTGGAGTCGAAGACAGGGACTAACCTCTCATCTCGAGTTGATTTTTGGTCCACGGAGCTCTTTCGTGTTGCTACAGTGACCTCAGGATCCCTCTAGCCTTGAAACAGTGTTCTTGGGGTTTCTCTGGAGTGCCATCAAGGAAATCAAGGCTCCTTTCATGTGTGATGTGCAATACGGAATTGCTTTCCACGCAGTGCAGGGGAATCGGGCCTCATCTCGCGGCGAGGGGGAAGTCTCATGGTTTTTCTCGAGTTGCGGCGGGAACCTGGGGTATATTCTCGAGTTAGGACGGGGATGGCCCTTCCACACACGTGTTGGTTCAGCGACGTCAGGACTCCTGCCTAGTTGCGAGGGACAACTCGGGATTCTCCTCGAGGCTGGGCAGGGCAATTGGGACGCCTCTCCAGCTGAGGCGGGAGACCAAGGGTCCCTTTCCACGTGCCACAGGAATCCTGGGACTCCTATCAGGTTTCACGAGGAGTCAATCATCATCTCCTTTGGAGGCACTGATCTCCGCGTACCTCTGGAGTTTTCAAAGGATGTGAGGCCTCCGGTCACGATGAGGTGGGGAACTAGGTCTTTCTCTGTGGTCTCCACGGGGGATTCAGACATCCTTTCGTCTTCGGAGATGCAAGACGAGCCTGCATTCAAGTCACTGCAGGGATATCTGGCCTTATTTCCAGTCAGGGCATCGCGGTGTCCATTCCACTTGTGGCCCCAAACTCAGGGTCCCTCTCACATACCTAGAGCTGAGAGATGCCTCTTCTTGAGGTGCTTGTGGTAAGGTGGTATTCCTCTGGAGTCGAAGCCAGGGACTAACCTCTCATCTCCAGTTGATTTGTGGTCCACGGAGCTCTTTCGTGTTGCTACAGTGACCTCAGGATCCCTCTAGCCTTGAAACAGTGTTCTTGGGGTTTCTCTGGAGTGCCATCAAGGAAATCAAGGCTCCTTTCATGTGTGATGTGCAACACGGAATTGCTCTGCACGCAGTGCAGGGGAATCGGGCCTCATCTCGCGGCGAGGGGGAAGTCTCATGGTTTTTCTCGAGTTGCGGCGGGAACCTGGGATATATTCTCGAGTTATGACGGGGATGGCCCTTCCACACACGTGTTTGTTCAGCGACGTCAGGACTCCTGCCTAGTTGCGAGGGACAACTCGGGATTCTCCTCGAGGCTTGGCAGGGCAATTGGGATGCCTCTCCAGCTGAGGCGGGAGACCAAGTGTCCCTTTCCACGTGCAACAGGAATCCTGGGACTCCTATCAAGTTTCACGAGGAGTCAGGCATCGTCTCCTTTGGAGGCACTGATCTGCGCGTACCTCTGGAGTTTTCAAAGGATGTGAGGCCTCCGGTCGCGATGAGGTGGGGAACTAGGTCTTTCTCTGTGGTCTCCACAGGGGATTCAGACATCCTTTCATCTTGGGATATGCAAGACGAGCCTGCATTCAAGTCATTGCAGGGATATCCGGCCTTATTTCGAGTCAGGGCATCGCGGTGTCCATTCCACTTGAGGCCGCAAACTCAGGGTCCCTCTCACATACCTAGAGCTGAGAGAAGCCTCCTCTTGAGGTGCTTGTGGTAAGGTGGTTTCCTCTGAAGTCGAAACCAGGGACTACCCTCTCACCTCGAGTTGATTTTTGGTCCACGGAGCTCTTTCGTGTTGCTACAGTGACCTCAGGATCCCTCTAGCCTTGAAACAGTGTTCTTGGGGTTTCTCTGGAGTGCCATCAAGGAAATCAAGGCTCCTTTCATGTGTGATGTGCAACACGGAATTGCTCTGCACGCAGTGCAGGGGAATCGGGCCTCATCTCGCGGCGAGGGGGAAGTCTCATGGTTTTTCTCGAGTTGAGGCGTGAACCTGGGGTATATTCTCGAGTTACGACGGGGATGGCCCTTCCACACACGTGTTTGTTCAGCGACGTCAGGATTCCTGCCTAGTTGCGAGGGACAACTCGGGATTCTCCTGGAGGTTTGGCAGGGCAATTGGAACGCCTCTCCAGCTGAGGCGGGAGACCAAGAGTCCCTTTCCACGTGCCACAGGAATCCTGGGACTCCTATCAAGTTTCAGAGGAGTCAGGCATCGTCTCCTTTGGAGGCACTGATCTCAGTGTACCTCTGGAGTTTTCAAAGGATGTGAGGCCTCCGGTCGCGATGAGGTGGGGACTAGGTCTTTCTCTGTGGTCTCCACAGGGGATTCAGACATCCTTTCATCTTGGGAGATGCAAGACGAGCCTGCATTCAAGTCACTGCATGGATATCCGGCATTATTTCCAGTCAGGGCATCGCGGTGTCCATTCCACTTGAGGCCGCAAACTCAGGGTCCCTCTCACATACCTAGAGCTGAGAGAAGCCTCCTCTTGAGGTGCTTGTGGTAAGGTGGTATTCCTCTGGACTCGAAGCCAGGTACTAACCTCTCATCTCGAGTTGATTTTTGGTCCACGGAGATCTTTCGTGTGGCTACAGTGACCTCAGGATCCCTCTAGCCTTGAAACAGTGTTCTTGGGGTTTCTCTGGAGTGCCATCAAGGAAATCAAGGCTCCTTTCATGTGTGATGTGCAACACGGAATTACTCTGCACGCAGAGCAGGGGAATCGGGCCTCATCTTGCGGCGAGGGGGAAGACTCATGATTTTTCTCGAGTTGCGGTGGGAACCTGGGGTATATTCTCGAGTTAAGACGGGGATGGCCCTTCCACACACGTGTTTGTTCAGCGACGTCAGGACTCCTGCCTAGTTGCGAGGGACAACTCGGGATTCTCCTCGAGGCTTGGCAGGGCAATTGGGACGCCTCTCCAGCTGAGGCGGGAGACCAAGGGTCCCTTTCCACGTGCCACAGGAATCCTGGGACTCCTATCAAGTTTCACGAGGAGTCAGGCATCGTCTCCTTTAGAGGCACTGATCTCCGCGTACCTGTGGAGATTTCAAAGGATGTGAGGCTTCCGGTCGCCATGAGGTGCGGAACTAGGTCTTTCTCTGTGGTCTCCACAGGGGATTCAGACATCGTTTCGTCTTGGGAGATGCAAGACGAGCCTGTATTCAAGTCACTGCAGGGATAACCGGCCTTATTTCGAGTCAGGGAATCGTGGTGTCCATTCCACTTGAGGCCGCAAACTAAGGGTCCCTCTCACATACCTAGAGCTGAGGGAAGTCTCCTCTTGAGGTGCTAGTGGTAAGGTGGTATTCCTCTGGAGTCGAAGCCAGGGACTAACCTCTCATCTCGAGATTATTCTTGGTCCACGGAGCTCTTTCTTGTTGCTACAGTGACCTCAGGATGCCTCTAGCCTTGAAACAGTGTTCTTGGGGTTTCTCTGGAGTGCCATCAAGGAAATCAAGGCTCCTTTCATGTGTGATGTGCAACACGGAATTGCTCTGCACGCAGTGCAGGGGAATCGGGCCTCATCTCGCGGCGAGGGGGAATTCTCATGGTTTTTCTCGAATTGCGGCGGGAACCTGGGGTATATTCTCGAGTTACGACGGGGATGGCCCTTCCACCCACGAGTTTGTTCAGCGACGTCAGGACTCCTGCCTAGTTGCGAGGGACAACTCGGGATTCTCCTCGAGGCTTGGCAGGGCAATTGGGACGCCTCTCCAGCTGAGGCGGGAGACCAAGGGTCCCTTTCCACGTGCCACAGGAATCCTGGGACTCCTATCAAATTTCACGAGGAGTCAGGAATCGTCTCCTTTGGAGGCACTGATCTCTGCGTACCTCTGGAATTTTCAAAGGATGTGAGGCCTCCGGTCGCGATGAGGTGGGGAGCTAGGTCTTTCTCTGTGGTCTCCACAGGGGATTCAGACATCCTCTCGTCTTGGGCGATGCAAGACGAGCCTGCATTCAAGTCACTGCAGGGATATCCGGACTTATTTCGAGTCAGGGCATCGCGGTGTCCATTCCACTTGAGGCCGCAAAATCAGTGTCCCTCTCACATACCTAGAGCTGAGAGAAGCCTCCTCTTGAGGTTCTTGTGGTAAGGAGGTATTCCTCTGGAGTCGAAGCCAGGGACTACCCTCTCATCTCGAGTTGATTTTTGGTCCACGGAGCTCTTTCTTGTTGCTACAGTGACCTCACGATACTTCTAGCCTTGAAAGAGTGTTCTTGGGGTTTCTCTGGAGTGCCATCAAGGAAATCAAGGCTCCTTTCATGTGTGATGTGCAAGACGGAATTGCTCTGCACGCAGTGCAGGGGAATCGGGCCTCATCTAGCGGCGAGGGGGAAGTCTCATGGTTTTTCTTGAGTTGCGGCCGGAACCTGGGTTATATTCTCGAGTTACGACGGGGATGGCCCTTCCACCCACGTGTTTGTTCAGCGACGTCAGGACTCCTGTCTATTTGCGAGGGACAAGTCGGAATTCTCCTTGAGGCTTGGCAGGGCAATTGGGACGCCTCTCCAGCTGAGGCGGGAGACCAAGGGTCCCTTTCCACATGCCACAGGAATCCTGGGACTCCTATCAAGTTTCACGAGGAGTCAGGCATCGTCTCCTTTGGAGGCACTGATCTCCGCGTACCTCTGGAGTTTTCAAAGGATGTGAGGCCTCCGGTCGCGATGAGGTGGGGAACTAGGTCTTTCTCTGTGGTCTCCACAGGGGATTCAGACATCCTTTCGTCTTGGGAGATGCAAGACGAGCCGGCATTCAAGTCACTGCAGGGGTATCCGGCCTTATTTCGAGTCAGGGCATCGCGGTGTCCATTCCACTTGAGGCCGCAAACTCACGGTCCCTCTCACATACCTAGAGCTGAGAGAAGCCTCCTCTTGAGGTGCTTGTGGTAAGGTGGTATTCCTCTGGAGTCGAAGCCAGGGACTAACCTCTCATCTCGAGTTGATTTTTGGTCCACGGAGCTCTTTCGTGTTGCTACAGTGACCTCAGGATCCCTCTAGCCTTGAAACAGTGTTCTTGGGGTTTCTCTGGAGTGCCATCAAGGAAATCAAGGCTCCTTTCATGTGTGATGTGCAATACGGAATTGCTTTCCACGCAGTGCAGGGGAATCGGGCCTCATCTCGCGGCGAGGGGGAAGTCTCATGGTTTTTCTCGAGTTGCGGCGGGAACCTGGGGTATATTCTCGAGTTAGGACGGGGATGGCCCTTCCACACACGTGTTGGTTCAGCGACGTCAGGACTCCTGCCTAGTTGCGAGGGACAACTCGGGATTCTCCTCGAGGCTTGGCAGGGCAATTGGGACGCCTCTCCAGCTGAGGCGGGAGACCAAGGGTCCCTTTCCACGTGCCACAGGAATCCTGGGACTCCTATCAGGTTTCACGAGGAGTCAATCATCATCTCCTTTGGAGGCACTGATCTCCGCGTACCTCTGGAGTTTTCAAAGGATGTGAGGCCTCCGGTCACGATGAGGTGGGGAACTAGGTCTTTCTCTGTGGTCTCCACGGGGGATTCAGACATCCTTTCGTCTTCGGAGATGCAAGACGAGCCTGCATTCAAGTCACTGCAGGGATATCTGGCCTTATTTCCAGTCAGGGCATCGCGGTGTCCATTCCACTTGTGGCCCCAAACTCAGGGTCCCTCTCACATACCTAGAGCTGAGAGATGCCTCTTCTTGAGGTGCTTGTGGTAAGGTGGTATTCCTCTGGAGTCGAAGCCAGGGACTAACCTCTCATCTCCAGTTGATTTGTGGTCCACGGAGCTCTTTCGTGTTGCTACAGTGACCTCAGGATCCCTCTAGCCTTGAAACAGTGTTCTTGGGGTTTCTCTGGAGTGCCATCAAGGAAATCAAGGCTCCTTTCATGTGTGATGTGCAACACGGAATTGCTCTGCACGCAGTGCAGGGGAATCGGGCCTCATCTCGCGGCGAGGGGGAAGTCTCATGGTTTTTCTCGAGTTGCGGCGGGAACCTGGGATATATTCTCGAGTTATGACGGGGATGGCCCTTCCACACACGTGTTTGTTCAGCGACGTCAGGACTCCTGCCTAGTTGCGAGGGACAACTCGGGATTCTCCTCGAGGCTTGGCAGGGCAATTGGGATGCCTCTCCAGCTGAGGCGGGAGACCAAGTGTCCCTTTCCACGTGCAACAGGAATCCTGGGACTCCTATCAAGTTTCACGAGGAGTCAGGCATCGTCTCCTTTGGAGGCACTGATCTGCGCGTACCTCTGGAGTTTTCAAAGGATGTGAGGCCTCCGGTCGCGATGAGGTGGGGAACTAGGTCTTTCTCTGTGGTCTCCACAGGGGATTCAGACATCCTTTCATCTTGGGATATGCAAGACGAGCCTGCATTCAAGTCATTGCAGGGATATCCGGCCTTATTTCGAGTCAGGGCATCGCGGTGTCCATTCCACTTGAGGCCGCAAACTCAGGGTCCCTCTCACATACCTAGAGCTGAGAGAAGCCTCCTCTTGAGGTGCTTGTGGTAAGGTGGTTTCCTCTGAAGTCGAAACCAGGGACTAACCTCTCACCTCGAGTTGATTTTTGGTCCACGGAGCTCTTTCGTGTTGCTACAGTGACCTCAGGATCCCTCTAGCCTTGAAACAGTGTTCTTGGGGTTTCTCTGGAGTGCCATCAAGGAAATCAAGGCTCCTTTCATGTGTGATGTGCAACACGGAATTGCTCTGCACGCAGTGCAGGGGAATCGGGCCTCATCTCGCGGCGAGGGGGAAGTCTCATGGTTTTTCTCGAGTTGAGGCGTGAACCTGGGGTATATTCTCGAGTTACGACGGGGATGGCCCTTCCACACACGTGTTTGTTCAGCGACGTCAGGATTCCTGCCTAGTTGCGAGGGACAACTCGGGATTCTCCTGGAGGTTTGGCAGGGCAATTGGAACGCCTCTCCAGCTGAGGCGGGAGACCAAGAGTCCCTTTCCACGTGCCACAGGAATCCTGGGACTCCTATCAAGTTTCAGAGGAGTCAGGCATCGTCTCCTTTGGAGGCACTGATCTCAGTGTACCTCTGGAGTTTTCAAAGGATGTGAGGCCTCCGGTCGCGATGAGGTGGGGACTAGGTCTTTCTCTGTGGTCTCCACAGGGGATTCAGACATCCTTTCATCTTGGGAGATGCAAGACGAGCCTGCATTCAAGTCACTGCAGGGATATCCGGCGTTATTTCGCGTCAGGGCATCGCAGTGTCCATTCCACTTGAGGCCACAAACTCAGGGTCCCTCTCACATACCTAGAGCTGAGAGAAGCCTCCTCTTCAGGTGCTTGTGGTAAGGTGGTATTCCTCTGGAGTCGAAGCCAGGGACTAACCTCTCATCTCGAGTTGATTTTTGGTCCACGGAGCTCTTTCGTGTTGCTACAGTGACCTCAGGATCCCTCTAGCCTTGAAACAGTGTTCTTGGGGTTTCTCTGGAGTGCCATCAAGGAAATCAAGGCTCCTTTCATGTGTGATGTGCAACACGGAATTGCTCTGCATGCAGTGCAGGGGAATCGGGCCTCAACTCGCGGAGAGGGGGAAGTCTCATGGTTTTTCTCGAGTTGCGGCGGGAACCTGGGCTATATTCTCGAGTTACGACAGGGAAGGCCCTTCCACCCACGTGTTTGTTCAGCGACGTCAGGACTCCTGCCTAGTTGCAAGGGACAACTCGGGATTCTCCTTGAGGATTGGCAGGGCAATTGGGACGCCTCTCCAGCTGAGGCGGGAGACCAAGGGTCCCTTTCCACGTGCCACAGGAATCCTGGGACTCCTATCAAGTTTCACGAGGAGTCAGGCATCGTCTCCTTTGGAGGCACTGATCTCCGCGTACCTCTGGAGTTTTTAAAGGATGTGAGGCCTCCGGTCGCGATGAGGTGGGGAACTAGGTCTTTCTCTGTGGTCTCCACAGGGGATTCAGACAACCTTTCGTCTTGGGAGATGCAAGACGAGCCTGCATTCAAGTCACTGCAGGGATATTCGGCCTTATTTCGAGTCAGGGCATCGCGGTGTCCATTCCACTTGAGGCCGCAAACTCAGGGTCCCTCTCACATAGCTAGAGCTGAGAGAAGCCTCCTCTTGAGGTGCTTGTGGTAAGGTGGTATTCCTCTGGAGTCGAAGCCAGGGACTACCCTCCCATCTCGATTTGATTTTTGGTCCACGGAGCTCTTTCGTGTTGCTACAGTGACCTCAGGATCCCTCTAGCCTTGAAACAGTGTTCTTGGGGTTTCTCTGGTGTGCCATCAAGGAAATCAAGGCTCCTTTCATGTGTGATGTACAACACGGAATTGCTCTGCACACAGTGCAGGGGAATCGGGCCTCATCTCGCGGCGAGGGGGAAGTCTCATGGTTTTTCTCGAGTTGCGGCGGGAACCTGGGGTATATTCTGGAGTTACGACGGCGATGGTCCTTCCACCCACGTGTTTGTTCAGCGACGTCAGGACTCCTGCCTAGTTGCGAGGGAAAACTCGGGATTCTCCTCGAGGCTTGGCAGGGCAATTGGGACGCCTCTCCAGCTGAGGCGGGAGACCAAGGGTCCCTTTCCACGTGCCACAGGAATCCTGGGACTCCTATCAATTTTCACGAGGAGTCAGGCATCGTCTCCTTTGGAGGCACTAATCTCCGCGTACCTCTGGAATTTTCAAAGGATGTGAGGCCTCCGGTCGCGATGAGGTGGGGAACTAGGTCTTTCTCTGTGGTCTGCACAGGGGATTCCGACATCCTTTCATCTTGGGAGATGCAAGACGAGCCTGCATTCAAGTCACTGCAGGGATATCCAGCCTTATTTCGAGTCAGGGCATCACGGTGTCCATTCCACTTGAGGCCGCAAACTTAGGGTCCCTCTCACATACCTAGAGCTGAGAGAAGCCTCCTCTTGAGGTGGTTGTGGTAAGGTGGTATTCCTCTGGAGTCGAAGCCAGGGAGTAACCTCTCATCTCGAGTTGATTTTTGATCCACGGAGCTCTTTCGTGTTGCTACAGTGACCTCAGGATCCCTCTAGCTTTGAAACAGTGTTCTTAGGGTTTCTTAGGAGTGCCACCAAGGAAATCAAGGCTCCTTTCATGTGTGATGTGCAACACTGAATTGCTCTGCACGCAGTGTAGGGGAATCGGGCCTCATCTCGCGGCGAGGGGGACGTCTCATGGTTTTTCTCGAGTTGCGGCGGGAACCTAGGGTGTATTTTCGAGTTACGACGGGGATGGCCCTTCCACCCACGTGTTTCTTCAGCCACGTCAGGACTCCTGCCTAGTTGCGAGGGACATCTCGGGATTCTCCTCGAGGCTTGGCAGGGCAATTGGGACGCCTCTCCACCAGAGGCGGGAGACCAAGGTTCCCTTTCCACGTGCCACAGGAATCCTGGGACTCCTATCAAGTTTCACGAGGAGTCAGGCATCGTCTCCTTTGAAGGCACTGATCTCCGCGTACCTCTGGAGTTTTCAAAGGATGTGAGGCCTCCGGTCGCGATGAGGTGGGGAACTAGGTCTTTCTCTGTGGTCTCCACAGGGGATTCAGACATCCTTTCATCTTGGGAGATGCAAGACGAGCCTGCATTATAGTCATTGCAGGGATATCTGGCCTTATTTCGAGTCAGGGCATCGCGGTGTCCATTCCACTTGAGGCCGCAAAATCAGGGTCCCTCTCACATACCTAGAGCTGAGAGAAGCCTCCTCTTGAGGTGCTTGTGGTAAGGTGGTATTCCTCTGGAGTCGAAGCCAGGGACTAACCTCTCATCTCGAGTTGATTTTTGGTCCACGGAGCTCTTTCATGTTGCTACAGTGACCTCAGGATCCCTCTAGCCTTGAAACAGTGTTCTTGGGGTTTCTCTGGAGTGCCATCAAGGAAATCAAGGCTCCTTTCAGGTGTGATGTGCAACACGGAATTGCTCTGCACGCAGTGCAGGGGAATCGGGCCTCATCTCGCGGCGAGGGGGAAGTCTCATGGTTTTTCTCGAGTTGCGGCGGGAACCTGGGGTATATTCTCGAGTTACGACGGGGATGGCCCTTCCACACACGTGTTTGTTCAGCGTCGTCAGGACTCCTGCCTAGTTGCGAGGGACAACTCGGGATTCTCCTCGAGGCTTGGCAGGGCAATTGGGACGCCTCTCCAGCTGAGGCGGGAGACCAAGGGTCCCTTTCCACGTGCCACAGGAATCCTGGGACTCCTATCAAGTTTCACCAGGAGTCAGGCATCGTCTCCTTTGGAGGCACTGATCTCCGCGTACCTCTGGAGTTTTTAAAGGATGTGAGGCCTCCGGTCGCGATGAGGTGGGGAACTAGGTCTTTCTCTGTGGTCTCCACAGGGGATTCAGACAACCTTTCGTCTTGGGAGATGCAAGACGAGCCTACATTCAAGTCACTGCAGGGATATCCGGCCTTATTTCGCGACAGGGCATTGCAGTGTCCATTCCACTTGAGGCCGCAAACTCAGGGTCCCTCTCACATACCTAGAGCTGAGAGAAGCCTCCTCTTGAGGTGCTTGTGGTAAGGTGGTAGATCTCTACAGTCAAAGCCAGGGAGTAACCTCTCATCTCGAGTTGATTTTTGGTCCACGGAGCTCTTTCGTTTTGCTACAGTGACTTCAGGATCCCTCTAGCCTTGAAACAGTGTTCTTGGGGTTACTCTGGAGTGCCATCAAGGAAATCAAGGCTCCTTTCATGTGTGATGTGCAACACGGAATTGCTCTGCACGCAGTGCAGGGGAATCGGGCCTCATCTCGCGGCGAGGGGGAAGTCTCATGGTTTTTCTCGAGTTGCGGCGGGAACCTGGCGTATATTCTCGAGTTACGACGGGGATGGCCCTTCCACCCACGTGTTTGTTTACTGACGTCAGGACTCCTGCCTATTTGCGAGGGACAACTCGCGATTCTCCTCGAGGCTTGGCAGGGCAATTGGGACGCCTCTCCAGCTGAGGAGGGAGACCAAGTATCCCTTTCCATGTGCCACAGGAATCCTGGGACTCCTAAGAAGTTTCACGAGGAGTCAGGCATCGTCTCCTTTGGAGGCACTGATCTCTGCGTACCTCTGGAGTTATCAAAGGATGTGACGCCTCCGGTCGCGATGAGGTGGGGAACTAGGTCTTTCTCTGTGGTCTGCACAGGGGATTCCGACATCCTTTCATCTTGGGAGATGCAAGACGAGCCTGCATTCAAGTCACTACAGGGATATCCGGCCTTATTTCGAGTCTGGGCATCGCGGTGTCCATTCCACTTGAGGCCGCAAACTCAGGGTCCCTCTCACATACCTAGAGCTGAGAGAAGCCTCCTCTTGAGGTGCTTGTGGTAAGGTGGTATTCCTCTGGAGTCGAAGCCAGGGACTAACCTCTCATCTCGAGTTGTATTTTGGTCCATGGAGCTCTTTCGTGTAGCTACAGTGACCTCAGGATCCCTCTAGCCTTGAAACAGTGTTCTTGGGGTTTCTCTGGAGTGCCATCAAGGAAATCAAGGCTCCTTTCATGTGTGATGTGCAACACGGAATTGCTCTGCACGCAGTGCAGGGGAATCGGGCCTCATCTCGCGGCGAGTGGGAAGTCTCATGGTTTTTCTCGAGTTGCGGCGGGAACCTGGGGTATATTCTCGAGTTACGACGGGGATGGCCCTTCCACCCACGTGTTTGTTCAGCGACGTCAGGACTCCTGCCTAGTTGCGAGGGACAACTCGGGATTCTCCTCGAGGCTTGGCAGGGCAAATGGGACGCCTCTCCAGCTGAGGCGGGAGACCAAGGGTCCCTTTCCACGTGCCACAGGAATCCTGGGACTCCTATCAAGTTTCAGAGGAGTCAGGCATCGTCTCCTTTGGAGGCACTGATCTCCGCGTACCTCTGGAGTTTTCAAAGGATGTGAGGCCTCCGGTCGCGATGAGGTGGGGAACTAGGTCTTTCTGTGTGGTCTCCACAGGGGATTCAGACATCCTTTCGTCTTGGGAGATGCAAGACGAGCCTGCATTCAAGTCACTGCAGGGATATCCGGCCTTATTTCGAGTCAGGGCATCGCGGTGTCCATTCCACTTGAGGCCGCAAACACATGGTCCCTCTCACATACCTAGAGCTGAGAGAAGCCTGCTCTTGAGGTGCTTGTGGTAAGGTGGTATTCCTCTGGAGTCGAAGCCAGGGACTAACCTCTCATCTCGAGTTGATTTTTGGTCCACGGAGCTCTTTCCTGTTGCTACAGTGACCTCAGGATCCCTCGAGCCTTGAAACAGTGTTCTTGGGGTTTCTCTGGAGTGCCATCAAGGAAATCAAGGCTCTTTTAATGTGTGATGTGCAACACGGAATTGCTCTGCTCGCAGTGCAGGGGAATCTGGCCTCATCTCGCGGCGAGGGGGAAGTCTCATGGTTTTTCTCGAGTTGCGGCGGGAACCTGGGGTATATTCTCGAGGTACAACGGGGATGGCCCTTCCACACACGTGTTTGTTCAGCGACGTCAGGACTCCTGCCTAGTTGCGAGGGACAACTCGGGATTCTCCTCGAGGCTTGGCAGGGCAATTGGGACGCCTCTCCAGCTGAGGCGGGAGACCAAGGGTCCCTTTCCACGTGCCACAGGAATCCTGGGGCTCCTATCAAGTTTCACGAGGAGTCAGGCATCGTCTCCTTTGGAGGCACTGATTTCCGCGTGCCTCTGGAATTTTCAAAGGATGTGAGGCCTCCGGTCGCGATGAGGTGGGGAACTAGGTCTTTCTCTGTGGTCTGCACAGGGGATTCAGACATCTTTTCGTCTTGGAAGATGCAAGACGTGCCTGCATTCAAGTCACTGCAGGGATATCCGGCCTTATTTCGCGTCAGAGCATCGCAGTGTCCATTCCACTTGAGGCCGCAAACTCAGGGTCCCTCTCGCATACCTATAGCTGAGAGAAGCCTCCTCTTGAGGTGCTTGTGGTAAAGTGGTATTCCTCTGGAGTCGAAGCCAGGGACTAACCTCTCATCTCGTGTTGATTTTTGGTCCACGGAGCTCTTTCGTGTTGCTACAGTGACCTCAGGATCCCTCTAGCCTTGAAACAGTGTTCTTGGGGTTTCTCTGGAGTGCCATCAAGGAAATCAAGGCTCCTTTCATGTGTGATGTGCAACACGGAATTGCTCTGCACGCAGTGCAGGGGAATCGGGCCTCATCTCGCGGCGAGGGGGAAGTCTCATGGTTTTTCTCGAGTTGCGGCGGGAACCTGGGGTATATTCTCGAGTTACGACGGGGATGGCCCTTTCAACCACGTGTTTGTTCAGCGACGTCAGGACTCCTGCCTAGTTGCGAGGGACAACTCGGGATTCTCCTCGAGGCTTGGCAGGGCAATTGGGACGCCTCTCCAGGTGAGGCGGGAGACCAAGAGTCCCTTTCCACGTGCCACAGGAATCCTGGGACTCCTATCAAGTTTCACGAGGAGTCAGGCATCGTCTCCTTTGGAGGCACTGATCTCCGCGTACCTCTGGAGTTTTCAAAGGATGTGAGGCCTCCGGTCGCGATGAGGTGGGGAACTAGGTCTTTCTCTGTGGTCTCCACAGGAGATTCAGACATCCTTTCATCTTGGGAGATGCAAGACGAGCCTGCATTCAAGTCACTGCAGGGATATCCGGCCTTATTTCGAGTCAGGGCATCGCGGTGTCCATTCCACTTGAGGCCGCAAACTCATGGCCCCTCTCACATACCTAGAGCTGAGAGAAGCCTCCTCTTGAGGTGCTGGTGGTAAGGTGGTATTCCTCTGGAGTCGAAGCCAAGGACTAACCTCTCATCTCGAGTTGATTTTTGGTCCACGGAGCTCTTTCGTGTTGCTACAGTGACCTCAGGATCCCTCTAGCCTTGAAACATTGTTCTTGGGGATTCTCTGGAGTGCCATCAAGGAAATCAAGCCTCCTTTCATGTGTGATGTGCAAAACGGAATTGCTCTGCACGCAGTGCTGGGGAATCGGGCCTCATCTCGCGGCGAGGGGGAAGTCTCATGGTTTTTCTCGAGTTGCGGCGGGAACCTGGAGTATATTCTCGAGTTACGACGGGGATGGCCCTTCCACCCACGTGTTTGTTCAGCGACGTCAGGACTCCTGCCTAGTTGCGAGGGACAACTCGGGATTCTCCTCGAGGCTTGGCAGGGCAATTGGGACGCCTCTCCAGCTGAGGCGGGAGACCAAGGGTCCCTTTCCACGTGCCACAGGAATCCTGGGACTCCTATCAAGTTTCACGAGGAGTCAGGCATCGTCTCCTTTGGAGGCAGTGATCTCCGCGTACCTCTGGAGTTTTCAAAGGATGTGAGGCCTCCGGTCGCGATGAGGTGGGGAACTAGGTCTTTCTCTGTGGTCTCCACAGGAGATTCAGACATCCTTTCATCTTGGGAGATGCAAGACGAGCCTGCATTCAAGTCACTGCAGGGATATCCGGCCTTATTTCGAGTCAGGGCATCGCGGTGTCCATTCCACTTGAGGCCGCAAACTCATGGCCCCTCTCACATACCTAGAGCTGAGAGAAGCCTCCTCTTGAGGTGCTGGTGGTAAGGTGGTATTCCTCTGGAGTCGAAGCCAGGGACTAACCTCTCATCTCGAGTTGATTTTTGGTCCACGGAGCTCTTTCGTGTTGCTACAGTGACCTCAGGATCCCTCTAGCCTTGAAACAGTGTTTTTGAGGTTTCTCTGGAGTGCCACCAAGGAAATCAAGGCTCCTTTCATGTGTGATGTGCAAAACGGAATTGCTCTGCACGCAGTGCTGGGGAATCGGGCCTCATCTCGCGGCGAGGGGGAAGTCTCATGGTTTTTCTCGAGTTGCGGCGGGAACCTGGAGTATATTCTCGAGTTATGACGGGGATGGCCCTTCCACCCACGTGTTTGTTCAGCGACGTCAGGACTCCTGCCTAGTTGCGAGGGACAACTCGGGATTCTCCTCGAGGCTTGGCAGGGCAATTGGGACGCTTCTCCAGCTGAGGCGGGAGACCAAGGGTCCCTTTCCACGTGCCACAGGAATCCTGGGACTCCTATCAAGTTTCACGAGGAGTCAGGCATCGTCTCCTTTGGAGGCATTGATCTCCGCGTACCTCTGGAGTTTTCAAAGGATATAAGGAATCCGGTCGCGATGAGGTGGGGAACTAGGTCTTTCTCTGTGGTCTCCACAGGGGATTCAGACATCCTTTCGTCTTGGGAGATGCAAGACGAGCCTGCATTCAAGTCACTGCAGGGATATCCGGCCTTATTTCGAGTCAGGGCATCGTGGTGTCCATTCCACTTGAGGCCGCAAACTCAGGGTCCCTCTCACATACCTAGAGCTGAGAGAAGCCTCCTCTTGAGGTGCTTGTGGTAAGGTGGTATTCCTCTGGAGTCGAAGCCAGGGACTAACCTCTCATCTCGAGTTGATTTTTGGTCCACGGAGCTCTTTCGTGTTTCTACAGTGACTACAGGATCCCTCTAGTCTTGAAACAGTGTTCTTGGGGTTTCTCTGGAGTGCCATCAAGGAAATCAAGGCTCCTTTCATGTGTGATGTGCAACACGGAATTGCTCTGCACGCAGTGCAGGGGAATCGGGCCTCAGCTCGCGGCGAGGGGGAAGTCTCATGGTTTTTCTCGAGTTGCGGCGGGAACCTGGGGTACATTCCCGAGTTACGACGGGGATGGCCGTTCCACACACGTGTTTCTTCAGCGACGTCAGGACTCTTGCCTAGTTGCGAGGGACAACTCGGGATTCTCCTCGAGGCTTGGCAGGGCAATTGGGACGCCTCTCCAGCTGAGGCGGGAGACCAAGGGTCCCTTTCCATGTGCCACAGGAATCCTGAGACTCCTATCAAATTTCACGAGGAGTCAGGCATCGTCTCCTTTGGAGGCACTGATCTCCGTGTACCTCTAGTTTTCAAAGGATGTGAGGCTTCCGGTCGCGATGAGGTGGGGATCTAGTTCTTTCTCTGTGGTCTCCACAGGGAATTCAGACATCCTTTCATCTTGGGAGATGCAAGACGAGCCTGCATTCAAGTCACTGCAGGGATATCCGGCCTTATTTCGAGTCAGGGCATCGCGGTGTCCATTCCACTTGAGGCCGCAAACTCAGGGTCCCTCTCACATACCTAGAGCTGAGAGAAGCCTCCTCTTGAGGTGCTTGTGGTAAGGTGGTATTCCTCTGGAGTCGAAGCCAGGGACTAACCTCTCATCTCGAGTTGATTTTTGGTCCACGGAGCTCTTTCGTGTTGCTACAGTGACGTCAGGATCCCTCTAACCTTGAAACAGTGTTCTTGGGTGTTCTCTGGAGTGCCATCAAGGAAATCAAGGCTCCTTTCATGTGTGATGTGCAACACGGAATTGCTCTTCACGCAGTGCAGGGGAATCGGGCCTCATCTCGTGGTGAGGGGGATGTCTCATGGTTTCTCTCGAGTTGCGGCGAGAACCTGGGGTATATTCTCGAGTTACAATGGTGATGGCCCTTCCACCCACGTGTTTGTTCAGTGACGACAGGACTCCTGCCTAGTTGCGAGGGACAACTCGGGATTCTCCTCGAGGCTTGGCAGGGCAATTGGGACGCCTCTCCAGCTGAGGCGGGAGACCCAGTGTCCCTATCCACGTGCACAGGAATCCTGGGACTCCTATCAAGTTTCACGAGGAGGCAGGCATCGTCTCCTTTGGAGGCACTGATCTCCGTGTACCTCTGGAGATTTCAAAGGATGTGAGGCCTCCGGTCGCGATGAGGTGGGGAACTAGGTCTTTCTCTGTGGTCTCCACATGGGAATCAGACATCCTTTCGTCTTGGGAGATGCAAGACGAGCCTGCATTCAAGTCACTGCAGGGATATCCGGCCTTATTTCGAGCCAGGGCATCGCGGTGTCCATTCCACTTGAGGCCGCAAACTCAGGGCCCCTCTCACATAGCTAGAGCTGAGAGAAGCCTCCTCTTGAGGTGCTTGTGGTAAGGTGGTATTCCTCTGGAGTCGAAGCCAGGGACTAACCTCTCATCTCGAGTTGATTTTTGGTCCACGGAGCTCTTTCGTGTTGCTACAGTGACGTCAGGATCCCTCTAACCTTGAAACAGTGTTCTTGGGGTTTCTCTGGAGTGCCATCAAGGAAATCAAGGCTCTTTTAATGTGTGATGTGCAACACGGAATTGCTCTGCTCGCAGTGCAGGGGAATCTGGCCTCATCTCGCGGCGAGGGGGAAGTCTCATGGTTTTTCTCGAGTTGCGGCGGGAACCTGGGGTATATTCTCGAGGTACAACGGGGATGGCCCTTCCACACACGTGTTTGTTCAGCGACGTCAGGACTCCTGCCTAGTTGCGAGGGACAACTCGGGATTCTCCTCGAGGCTTGGCAGGGCAATTGGGACGCCTCTCCAGCTGAGGCGGGAGACCAAGGGTCCCTTTCCACGTGCCACAGGAATCCTGGGGCTCCTATCAAGTTTCACGAGGAGTCAGGCATCGTCTCCTTTGGAGGCACTGATTTCCGCGTGCCTCTGGAATTTTCAAAGGATGTGAGGCCTCCGGTCGCGATGAGGTGGGGAACTAGGTCTTTCTCTGTGGTCTGCACAGGGGATTCAGACATCTTTTCGTCTTGGAAGATGCAAGACGAGCCTGCATTCAAGTCACTGCAGGGATATCCGGCCTTATTTCGCGTCAGAGCATCGCAGTGTCCATTCCACTTGAGGCCGCAAACTCAGGGTCCCTCTCGCATACCTATAGCTGAGAGAAGCCTCCTCTTGAGGTGCTTGTGGTAAAGTGGTATTCCTCTGGAGTCGAAGCCAGGGACTAACCTCTCATCTCGTGTTGATTTTTGGTCCACGGAGCTCTTTCGTGTTGCTACAGTGACCTCAGGATCCCTCTAGCCTTGAAACAGTGTTCTTGGGGTTTCTCTGGAGTGCCATCAAGGAAATCAAGGCTCCTTTCATGTGTGATGTGCAACACGGAATTGCTCTGCACGCAGTGCAGGGGAATCGGGCCTCATCTCGCGGCGAGGGGGAAGTCTCATGGTTTTTCTCGAGTTGCGGCGGGAACCTGGGGTATATTCTCGAGTTACGACGGGGATGGCCCTTTCAACCACGTGTTTGTTCAGCGACGTCAGGACTCCTGCCTAGTTGCGAGGGACAACTCGGGATTCTCCTCGAGGCTTGGCAGGGCAATTGGGACGCCTCTCCAGGTGAGGCGGGAGACCAAGAGTCCCTTTCCACGTGCCACAGGAATCCTGGGACTCCTATCAAGTTTCACGAGGAGTCAGGCATCGTCTCCTTTGGAGGCACTGATCTCCGCGTACCTCTGGAGTTTTCAAAGGATGTGAGGCCTCCGGTCGCGATGAGGTGGGGAACTAGGTCTTTCTCTGTGGTCTCCACAGGAGATTCAGACATCCTTTCATCTTGGGAGATGCAAGACGAGCCTGCATTCAAGTCACTGCAGGGATATCCGGCCTTATTTCGAGTCAGGGCATCGCGGTGTCCATTCCACTTGAGGCCGCAAACTCATGGCCCCTCTCACATACCTAGAGCTGAGAGAAGCCTCCTCTTGAGGTGCTGGTGGTAAGGTGGTATTCCTCTGGAGTCGAAGCCAAGGACTAACCTCTCATCTCGAGTTGATTTTTGGTCCACGGAGCTCTTTCGTGTTGCTACAGTGACCTCAGGATCCCTCTAGCCTTGAAACATTGTTCTTGGGGATTCTCTGGAGTGCCATCAAGGAAATCAAGCCTCCTTTCATGTGTGATGTGCAAAACGGAATTGCTCTGCACGCAGTGCTGGGGAATCGGGCCTCATCTCGCGGCGAGGGGGAAGTCTCATGGTTTTTCTCGAGTTGCGGCGGGAACCTGGAGTATATTCTCGAGTTACGACGGGGATTGCCCTTCCACCCACGTGTTTGTTCAGCGACGTCAGGACTCCTGCCTAGTTGCGAGGGACAACTCGGGATTCTCCTCGAGGCTTGGCAGGGCAATTGGGACGCCTCTCCAGCTGAGGCGGGAGACCAAGGGTCCCTTTCCACGTGCCACAGGAATCCTGGGACTCCTATCAAGTTTCACGAGGAGTCAGGCATCGTCTCCTTAGGAGGCAGTGATCTCCGCGTACCTCTGGAGTTTTCAAAGGATGTGAGGCCTCCGGTCGCGATCAGGTGGGGAACTAGGTCTTTCTCTGTGGTCTCCACAGGAGATTCAGACATCCTTTCATCTTGGGAGATGCAAGACGAGCCTGCATTCAAGTCACTGCAGGGATATCCGGCCTTATTTCGAGTCAGGGCATCGCGGTGTCCATTCCACTTGAGGCCGCAAACTCATGGCCCCTCTCACATACCTAGAGCTGAGAGAAGCCTCCTCTTGAGGTGCTGGTGGTAAGGTGGTATTCCTCTGGAGTCGAAGCCAGGGACTAACCTCTCATCTCGAGTTGATTTTTGGTCCACGGAGCTCTTTCGTGTTGCTACAGTGACCTCAGGATCCCTCTAGCCTTGAAACAGTGTTTTTGAGGTTTCTCTGGAGTGCCACCAAGGAAATCAAGGCTCCTTTCATGTGTGATGTGCAAAACGGAATTGCTCTGCACGCAGTGCTGGGGAATCGGGCCTCATCTCGCGGCGAGGGGGAAGTCTCATGGTTTTTCTCGAGTTGCGGCGGGAACCTGGAGTATATTCTCGAGTTATGACGGGGATGGCCCTTCCACCCACGTGTTTGTTCAGCGACGTCAGGACTCCTGCCTAGTTGCGAGGGACAACTCGGGATTCTCCTCGAGGCTTGGCAGGGCAATTGGGACGCTTCTCCAGCTGAGGCGGGAGACCAAGGGTCCCTTTCCACGTGCCACAGGAATCCTGGGACTCCTATCAAGTTTCACGAGGAGTCAGGCATCGTCTCCTTTGGAGGCATTGATCTCCGCGTACCTCTGGAGTTTTCAAAGGATATAAGGAATCCGGTCGCGATGAGGTGGGGAACTAGGTCTTTCTCTGTGGTCTCCACAGGGGATTCAGACATCCTTTCGTCTTGGGAGATGCAAGACGAGCCTGCATTCAAGTCACTGCAGGGATATCCGGCCTTATTTCGAGTCAGGGCATCGTGGTGTCCATTCCACTTGAGGCCGCAAACTCAGGGTCCCTCTCACATACCTAGAGCTGAGAGAAGCCTCCTCTTGAGGTGCTTGTGGTAAGGTGGTATTCCTCTGGAGTCGAAGCCAGGGACTAACCTCTCATCTCGAGTTGATTTTTGGTCCACGGAGCTCTTTCGTGTTTCTACAGTGACTACAGGATCCCTCTAGTCTTGAAACAGTGTTCTTGGGGTTTCTCTGGAGTGCCATCAAGGAAATCAAGGCTCCTTTCATGTGTGATGTGCAACACGGAATTGCTCTGCACGCAGTGCAGGGGAATCGGGCCTCAGCTCGCGGCGAGGGGGAAGTCTCATGGTTTTTCTCGAGTTGCGGCGGGAACCTGGGGTACATTCCCGAGTTACGACGGGGATGGCCGTTCCACACACGTGTTTCTTCAGCGACGTCAGGACTCTTGCCTAGTTGCGAGGGACAACTCGGGATTCTCCTCGAGGCTTGGCAGGGCAATTGGGACGCCTCTCCAGCTGAGGCGGGAGACCAAGGGTCCCTTTCCACGTGCCACAGGAATCCTGAGACTCCTATCAAATTTCACGAGGAGTCAGGCATCGTCTCCTTTGGAGGCACTGATCTCCGTGTACCTCTAGTTTTCAAAGGATGTGAGGCTTCCGGTCGCGATGAGGTGGGGATCTAGTTCTTTCTCTGTGGTCTCCACAGGGAATTCAGACATCCTTTCATCTTGGGAGATGCAAGACGAGCCTGCATTCAAGTCACTGCAGGGATATCCGGCCTTATTTCGAGTCAGGGCATCGCGGTGTCCATTCCACTTGAGGCCGCAAACTCAGGGTCCCTCTCACATACCTAGAGCTGAGAGAAGCCTCCTCTTGAGGTGCTTGTGGTAAGGTGGTATTCCTCTGGAGTCGAAGCCAGGGACTAACCTCTCATCTCGAGTTGATTTTTGGTCCACGGAGCTCTTTCGTGTTGCTACAGTGACGTCAGGATCCCTCTAACCTTGAAACAGTGTTCTTGGGTGTTCTCTGGAGTGCCATCAAGGAAATCAAGGCTCCTTTCATGTGTGATGTGCAACACGGAATTGCTCTTCACGCAGTGCAGGGGAATCGGGCCTCATCTCGTGGTGAGGGGGATGTCTCATGGTTTCTCTCGAGTTGCGGCGAGAACCTGGGGTATATTCTCGAGTTACAATGGTGATGGCCCTTCCACCCACGTGTTTGTTCAGTGACGACAGGACTCCTGCCTAGTTGCGAGGGACAACTCGGGATTCTCCTCGAGGCTTGGCAGGGCAATTGGGACGCCTCTCCAGCTGAGGCGGGAGACCCAGTGTCCCTATCCACGTGCACAGGAATCCTGGGACTCCTATCAAGTTTCACGAGGAGGCAGGCATCGTCTCCTTTGGAGGCACTGATCTCCGTGTACCTCTGGAGTTTTCAAAGGATGTGAGGCCTCCGGTCGCGATGAGGTGGGGAACTAGGTCTTTCTCTGTGGTCTCCACATGGGAATCAGACATCCTTTCGTCTTGGGAGATGCAAGACGAGCCTGCATTCAAGTCACTGCAGGGATATCCGGCCTTATTTCGAGCCAGGGCATCGCGGTGTCCATTCCACTTGAGGCCGCAAACTCAGGGCCCCTCTCACATAGCTAGAGCTGAGAGAAGCCTCCTCTTGAGGTGCTTGTGGTAAGGTGGTATTCCTCTGGAGTCGAAGCCAGGGACTAACCTCTCATCTCGAGTTGATTTTTGGTCCACGGAGCTCTTTCGTGTTGCTACAGTGACGTCAGGATCCCTCTAGCCTTGAAACAGTGTTCTTGGGGTTTCTCTGGAATGCCACCAAGGAAATCAAGGCTCCTTTCATGTGTGATGTGCAACACGGAATTGCTCTGCACGCAGTGCAGGGGAATCGGGCCTCAGCTCGCGGCGAGGGGGAAGTCTCATGGTTTTTCTCGAGTTGCGGCGGGAATCTGGGGTATATTCTCGAGTTACGACGGGGATGGCTCTTCCACACACGTGTTTCTTCAGCGACGTCAGGACTCCTGCCTAGTTGCGAGGGACAACTCGGGATTCTCCTCGAAGCTTGGCAGGGCAATTGGGACGCCTCTCCAGCTGAGGCGGGAGACCAAGGGTCCCTTCCCATGTGCCACAGGAATCCTGGGACTCCTATCAAGTTTCACGAGGAGTCAGGCATCGTCTCCTTTGGAGGCACTGATCTCCGCGTACCTCTGGAGTTTGCAAAGGATGTGAGGCCTCCGGTCGCGATGAGGTGGGGAACTAGGTCTTTCTCTGTGGTCTCCACAGGGGATTCAGACATCCTTTCGTCTTGGGAGATGCAAGACGAGCCTGCATTCAAGTCACTGCAGGGATATCCGGCCTTATTTCGAGCCAGGGCATCGCGGTGTCCATTCCACTTGAGGCCGCAAACTCAGGGTCCCTCTCACATATCTAGAGCTGAGAGAAGCCTCCTCTTGGGGTGCTTGTGGTAAGGTGGTATTCCTCTGGAGTCGAAGCCAGGGACTAACCTCTCATCTCGTGTTGATTTTTGGTCCACGGAGCTCTTTCGTGTTGCTACAGTGACCTCAGGATCCCTCTAGCCTTGAAACAGTGTTCTTGGGGTTTCTCTGGAGTGCCATCAAGGAAATCAAGGCTCCTTTCATGTGTGATGTGCAACACGGAATTGCTCTGCACGCAGTGCAGGGGAATCGGGCCTCATCTCGGGGCGAGGGGGAAGTCTCAGGGTTTCTCTCGAGTTGCAGCGGGAACCTGGGGTATATTCTCGAGTTACGACGGGGATGGCCCTTCCACTCACGTGTTTGTTCAGCGACGTCAGGACTCCTGCCTAGTTCCGAGGGACAACTCAGGATTCTCCTCGAGGCTTGGCAGGGCAATTGGGACGCCTCTCCAGCTGAGGCGGGAGACCAAGGGTCCCTATCCACGTGCACAGGCATCCTGAGACTCCTATCAAGTTTCACGAGGAGTCAGGCATCGTCTCCTTTGGAGGCACTGATCTCCGAGTACCTCTGGAGTTTGCAAAGGATGTGAGGCCTCCGGTCGCGATGAGGTGGGGAACTAGGTCTTTCTCTGTGGTCTCCACAGGGGATTCAGACATCCTTTCGTCTTGGGAGATGCAAGACGAGCCTGCATTCAAGTCACTGCAGGGATATCCGGCCTTATTTCGAGTCAGGGCATCGCGGTGTCCATTCCACTTGAGGCCGCAAACTCAGGGTCCCTCTCACATATCTAGAGCTGAGAGAAGCCTCCTCTTGGGGTGCTTGTGGTAAGGTGGTATTCCTCTGGAGTCGAAGCCAGGGACTAACCTCTCATCTCGTGTTGATTTTTGGTCCACGGAGCTCTTTCGTGTTGCTACAGTGACCTCAGGATCCCTCTAGCCTTGAAACAGTGTTCTTGGGGTTTCTCTGGAGTGCCATCAAGGAAATCAAGGCTCCTTTCATGTGTGATGTGCAACACGGAATTGCTCTGCACGCAGTGCAGGGGAATCGGGCCTCATCTCGCGGCGAGGGGGAAGTCTCATGGTTTTTCTCGAGGTGCGACGGGAACCTGGGGTATATTCTCGAGTTACGACGGGGATGGCCCTTCCAACCACGTGTTTCTTCACCGAAGTCAGGACTCCTGCATAGTTGCGAGGGACAACTCGGGATTCTACTCGAAGCTTAGCAGGGCAATTGGGACGCCTCTCCAGCTGAGGCGGAAGACCAAGGCTTCCTTTCCACGTGCCACAGTAATCCTGGGACTCCTATCAAGTGTCACAAGGAGTCAGGCATCATCTCCTTTGGAGGCACTGATCTCCGCGTACCTCTGGAGTTTTCAAAGGATGTGAGGCCTCCGGTCGCGATGAAGTGTGGAACTAGGTCTTTCTCTGTGGTCTCCACAGGGTATTCAGACATCCTTTCGTCTTGGGAGATGAAAGACGAGACTGCATTCAAGTCACTGCAGGGATATCCGGCCTTATTTCGAGGCAGGGCATCGCGGTGTCCATTCCACTTGAGGCCGCAAACTCAGGGTCCCTCTCACATACCTAGAGCTGAGAGAAGCCTCCTCTTGAGGTGCTTGTGGTAAGGTGGTATTCCTCTGGAGTTGAAGCCAGGGACTAACCTCTCATCTCGAGTTGATTTTTGGTCCATGGAGCTCTTTCGTGTTGCTACAGTGACCTCAGGATCCCTCTAGCCTTGAAACAGTGTTCTTAGGGTTTCTCTGGAGTGCCATCAAGGAAATCAAGGCTCCTTTCATGTGTGATGTGCAACACGGAATTTCTCTGCACGCAGTGCAGGGGAATCGGGCCTCATCTCGCGGCGAGGGGGAAGTCTCAGGGTTTCTCTCGAGTTGCGGCGGGAACCTGGGGTATATTCTCGAGTTACGACGGGGATGGCCCTTCCACCCACGTGTTTCTTCAGCGAAGTCAGGAATCCTGCCTAGTTCCGAGGGACAACTCGGGATTCTCCTCGAGGCTTGGCAGGGCAATTGGGACGCCTCTCCAGCTGAGGCAGGAGACAAAGCGTCCCTATCCACGTGCACAGGAGTCCTGGGACTCCTATCAAGTTTCACGAGGAGTCAGGCATCGTCTCCTTTGGAGACACTGATCTCCGTGTACCTCTGGAGTTTTCAAAGGATGTGAGGCCTCCGGTCGCGATGAGGTGGGGAACTAGGTCTTTCTCTGTGGTCTCCACAGGGGATTCAGACATCCTTTCGTCTTGGGAGATGAAAGACGAGCCTGCATTCAAGTCACTGCAGGGATATCCGGCCTTATTTCGAACCAGGGCATCACGGTGTCCATTCCACTTGAGGCCGCAAACTCAGGGTCCCTCTCACATACCTAGAGCTGAGAGAAGCCTCCTCTTGGGGTGCTTGTGGTAAGGTGGTATTCCTCTGGAGTCGAAGCCAGGGACTAACCTCTCATCTCGTGTTGATTTTTAGTCCATGGAGCTCTTTCGTGTTGCTACAGTGACCTCAGGATCCCTCTAGCCTTGAAACAGAGTTCTTGGGGTTTCTCTGGAGTGCCATCAAGGAAATCAAGGCTCCTTTCATGTGTGATGTGCAACACGGAATTGCTCTGCACGCATTGCAGGGGAATCGGGCCTCATCTCGCGGCGAGGGGGAAGTCTGATGGTTTTTCTCGAGTTGCTGTGGGAACCTGGGGTATATTCTCGAGTTACGACGGGGATGGCCCTTCCACACACGTGTTTGTTCAGCGACGGCAGGACTCCTGCCTAGTTGCGAGGGACAACCCGGGATTCTCCTCCAGGCTTGGCAGGGCAATTGGGACGCCTGTCCAGCTGAGGCGGGAGACCAAGGGTCCCTTACCACGTGCCACAGGAATCCTGGGACTCCTATCAAGTTTCACGAGGAGTCAGGCATCGTCTCCTTTGGAGGCACTGATCTCCGCGTACCTCTGGAGTTTTCAAAGGATGTGAGGCCTCCGCTCGCGATGAGGTGGGGAACTATGTCTTTCTCTGTGGTCTCCACACGGGATTCAGACATCCTTTCGTCTTGGGGGATGCAAGACGAGCCTACATTCAAGTCACTGCAGGGATATCCGGCCTTATTTCGAGTCTGGGCATCGCGGTGTCCATTCCACTTGAGGCCGCAAACTCAGGGTCCCTCTCACATACCTAGAGCTGAGAGAAGCCTCCTCTTGAGGTGCTTGTGGTAAGATGGTAACCCTCTGGAGTCGAATCCAGGGACTAACCCCTCATCTCGAGTTGATTTTTGGTCCATGGAGCTCTTTCGTGTTGCTCCAGTGACCTCAGGATCCCTCTAGCCTTGAAACAGTGTTCTTGGGGTTTCTCTGGTGTGCCATCAAGGAAATCAAGGCTCCTTTCATGTGTGATGTGCAACACGGAATTGCTCTGCACGCATTGCAGGGGAATCGGGCCTCATTTCGCGGCGAGGGGGAAGTCTCATGGTTTTTCTCGAGTTGCGGCGGGAACCTGGGGTATATTCTCGAGTTACGACGGGGATGGCCCTTCCACCCACGTGTTTTTTCAGCGACGGCAGGACTCCTGCCTAGTTGCGAGGGACAACTCGGGATTCTCCTCGAGGCTTGGCAGGGCAATTGGGACGCCTCTCCAGCTGAGGCGGGAGACCAAGGGTCCCTTTCCACGTGCACAGGTATCCTGGGTCTCCTATCAAGTTTCACGAGGAGTCAGGCATCGTCTCCTTTGGAGGCACTGATCTCCGCGTACCTCTGGAGTTTTCAAAGGATGTGAGGCCTCTGCTCGCGATGAGGTGGGGAACTATGTCTTTCTCTGTGGTCTCCACAGGGGATTCAGACATCCTTTCGTCTTGGGAGATGCAAGACGAGCCTGCATTCAAGTCACTGCAGGGATATCCGGCCTTATTTCGAGCCAGGGCATCGCGGTGTCCATTCCACTTGAGGCCGCAAACTCAGGGTCCCTCTCACATACCTAGAGCTGAGAGAAGCCTCCTCTTGAGGTGCTTGTGGTAAGGTGGTATTCCTCTGGAGTCGAAGCCAGGGACTAACCTCTCATCTCGAGTTGATTTTTGGTCCACGGAGCTCTTTCGTGTTGCTACAGTGACATCAGGATCCCTCTAGCCTTGAAACAGTGTTCTTGGGATTTCTCTGGAGTGCCATCAAGGAAATCAAGGCTCCTTCCATGTGTGATGTGCAACACGGAATTGCTCTGCACGCAGTGCAGGGGAATCAGGCCTCATCTCGGGGCGAGGGGGAAGTCTCATGGTTTTTCTCGAGTTGCGGTGGGAACGTGGGGTATATTCTCGAGTTACGACGGGGATGGCCCTTCCACACACGTGTTTGTTCAGCGACGGCAGGACTCCTGCCTAGTTGCGAGGGACAACTCGGGATTCTCCTCGAGGCTTGGCAGGGCAATTGGGACGCCTCTCCAGCTGAAGCGGGAGACCAAGGGTCCCTTTCCACGTGCCACAGGAATCCTGGGACTCCTATCAAGTTTCACGAGGAGTCAGGCATCGTTTCCTTTGGAGGCACTGATCTCCGCGTACCTCTGGAGTTTTCAAAGGATGTGAGGCCTCCGGTCGTGATGAGGTGGGGAACTATGTCTTTCTCTGTGGTCTCCACAGGGGATTCAGACATCCTTTCGTCTTGGGAGATGCAAGACGAGCCTGCATTCAAGTCACTGCAGGGATATCCGGCCTTATTTCGAGTCAGGGCATCGCGGTGTCCATTCCACTTGAGGCCACAAACTCAGGGTCCCTCTCACATACATATAGCTGAGAGAAGCATCCTCTTGAGGTGCTTGTGGTAAGGTGGTATTCCTCTGGAGTCGAAGCCAGGGACTAAACTCTCATCTCGAGTTCATTTTTGGTCCACGGAGCTCTTTCGTGTTGCTACAGTGACCTCAGGATCCCTCTAGCCTTGAAACAGTGTTCTTGGGGTTTCTCTGGAGTGCCACCAAGGAAATCAAGGCTCCGTTCAGTTGTGATGTGCAACACGGAATTGCTCTGCACGCAGTGCAGGGGAATCGGGCCTCATCTCGCGGCGAGGGGGAAGTCTCATGGTTTTTCTCGAGTTGCGGCGGGAACCTGGGGTATATTCACGAGTTATGACGGGGATGGCCCTTCCAACCACGTGTTTCTTCAGCGAAGTCAGGACTCCTGCATAGTTGCGAGGCACAACTCGGGATTCTACTCGAAGCTTAGCAGGGCAATTGGGACGCCTCTCCAGCTGAGGCGGAAGACCAAGGCTTCCTTTCCACGTGTCACAGGAATCCTGGGACTCTTTTCAAGTGTCACGAGGAGTCAGGCATCATCTCCTTTGGAGGCACTGATCTCCGCGTACCTCTGGAGTTTTCAAAGGATGTGAGGCCTCCGGTCGCGATGAGGTGTGGAACTAGGTCTTTCTCTGTGGTCTCCACAGGGTATTCAGACATCCTTTCGTCTTGGGAGATGCAAGACGAGCCTGCATTCAAGTCACTGCAGGGATATCCGGCCTTATTTCGAGCCAGGGCATCGCGGTGTCCATTCCACGTGAGGCCGCAAACTCAGGGTCCCTCTCACATACCTAGAGCTGAGAGAAGCCTCCTCTTGAGGTGCTTGTGGTAAGGTGGTATTCCTCTGGAGTCGAAGCCAGGGACTAACCTCTCATCTCGAGTTGATTTTTGGTCCATGGAGCTCTTTCGTGTTGCTACAGTGACCTCAGGATCCCTCTAGCCTTGAAACAGTGTTCTTGGGGTTTCTCTGGAGTGCCATCAAGGAAATCAAGGCTCCTTTCATGTGTGATGTGCAACACGGAATTGCTCTGCACGCAGTGCAAGGGAATCGGGCCTCATCTCGCGGCGAGGGGGAAGTCTCAGGGTTTCTCTCGAGTTGTGGCGGGAACCTGGGGTATATTCTCGAGTTACGACGGGGATGGCCCTTCCACCCACGTGTTTCTTCAGCGACGTCAGGACTCCTGCCTTGTTCCGAGGGACAACTCGGGATTCTCCTCGAGGCTTGGCAGGGCAATTGGGACGCCTCTCCAGCTGAGGCGGGAGACCAAGGGTCCCTATCCACGTGCACAGGAATCCTGGGACTCCTATCAAGTTTCACGAGGAGTCAGGCATCGTCTCCTTTGGAGGCACTGATCTCCGTGCACCTCTGGAGTTTTCAAAGGATGTGAGGCCTCCGGTCGCGATGAGGTGGGGAACTAGGTCTTTCTCTGTGGTCTCCACAGGGGATTCAGACATCCTTTCGTCTTGGGAGATGCAAGACGAGCCTGCATTCAAGTCACTGCAGGGATATCCGGCCTTATTTCGAACCAGGGCATCGCGGTGTCCATTCCACTTGAGGCCGCAAACTCAGGGTCCCTCTCACATACCTAGAGCTGAGAGAAGCCTCCTCTTGGGGTGCTTGTGGTAAGGTGGTATTCCTCTGGAGTCGAAGCCAGGGACTAACCTCTCATCTTGTGTTGATTTGTGGTCCACGGAGCTCTTTCGTGTTGCTACAGTGACCTCAGGATCCCTCTAGCCTTGAAACAGTGTTCTTGGGGTTTCTCTGGAGTGCCATCAAGGAAATCAAGGCTCCTTTCATGTGTGATGTGCAACACGGAATTGCTCTGCACGCAGTGCAGGGGAATCGGGCCTCATCTCGCGGCGAGGGGGAAGTCTCAGGGTTTCTCTCGAGTTGTGGCGGGAACCTGGGGTATATTCTCGAGTTACGACGGGGATGGCCCTTCCACCCACGTGTTTGTTCAGCGACGTCAGGACTCCTGCCTAGTTCCGAGGGACAACTCGGGATTCTCCTCGAGGCTTGGCAGGGCAATTGGGACGCCTCTCCAGCTGAGGCGGTAGACCAAGAGTCCCTATCCACGTGCACAGGAATCCTGGGACTCCTATCAAGTTTCACGAGGAGTCAGGCATCGTCTCCTTTGGAGGCACTGATCTCCGTGTACCTCTGGAGTTTGCAAAGGATGTGAGGCCTCCGGTCGCGATGAGGTGGGGAACTAGGTCTTTCTCTGTGGTCTCCACAGGGGATTCAGACATCCTTTCGTCTTGGGAGATGCAAGACGAGCCTGCATTCAAGTCACTGCAGGGATATCCGGCCTTATTTCGAACCAGGGCATCGCGGTGTCCATTCCACTTGAGGCCGCAAACTCAGGGTCCCTCTCACATATCTAGAGCTGAGAGAAGCCTCCTCTTGGGGTGCTTGTGGTAAGGTGGTATTCCTCTGGAGTCGAAGCCAGGGACTAACCTCTCATCTCGTGTTGATTTTTGGTCCACGGAGCTCTTTCGTGTTGCTACAGTGACCTCAGGATCCCTCTAGCCTTGAAACAGTGTTCTTGGGGTTTCTCTGGAGTGCCATCAAGGAAATCAAGGCTCCTTTCATGTGTGATGTGCAACACGGAATTGCTCTGCACGCAGTGCAGGGGAATCGGGTCTCATCTCGCGGCGAGGGGGAAGTCTCATGGTTTTTCTCGAGTTGCGACGGGAACCTGGGGTATATTCTCGAGTTACGACGGGGATGGCCCTTCCAACCACGTGTTTCTTCAGCGAAGTCAGGACTCCTGCATAGTTGCGAGGGACAACTCGGGATTCTACTCGAAGCTTAGCAGGGCAATTGGGACGCCTCTCCAGCTGAGGCGGAAGAGCAAGGCTTCCTTTCCACGTGCCACAGTAATCCTGGGACTCCTATCAAGTGTCACAAGGAGTCAGGCATCATCTCCTTTGGAGGCACTGATCTCCGCGTACCTCTGGAGTTTTCAAAGGATGTGAGGCCTCCGGTCGCGATGAGGTGTGGAACTAGGTCTTTCTCTGTGGTCTCCACAGGGTATTCAGACATCCTTTCGTCTTGGGAGATGAAAGACGAGACTGCATTCAAGTCACTGCAGGGATATCCGGCCTTATTTCGAGCCAGGGCATCGCGGTGTCCATTCCACTTGAGGCCGCAAACTCAGGGTCCCTCTCACATACCTAGAGCTGAGAGAAGCCTCCTCTTGAGGTGCTTGTGGTAAGGTGGTATTCCTCTGGAGTTGAAGCCAGGGACTAACCTCTCATCTCGAGTTGATTTTTGGTCCATGGAGCTCTTTCGTGTTGCTACAGTGACCTCAGGATCCCTCTAGCCTTGAAACAGTGTTCTTGGGGTTTCTCTGGAGTGCCATCAAGGAAATCAAGGCTCCTTTCATGTGTGATGTGCAACACGGAATTGCTCTGCACGCAGTGCAGGGGAATCGGGCCTCATCTCGCGGCGAGGGGGAAGTCTCAGGGTTTCTCTCGAGTTGCGGCGGGAACCTGGGGTATATTCTCGAGTTACGACGGGGATGGCCCTTCGACCCACGTGTTTCTTCAGCGAAGTCAGGACTCCTGCCTAGTTCCGAGGGACAACTCGGGATTCTCCTCGAGGCTTGGCAGGGCAATTGGGACGCCTCTCCAGCTGAGGCGGGAGACCAAGCGTCCCTATCCACGTGCACAGGAGTCCTGGGACTCCTATCAAGTTTCACGAGGAGTCAGGCATCGTCTCCTTTGGAGGCACTGATCTCCGTGCACCTCTGGAGTTTTCAAAGGATGTGAGGCCTCCGGTCGCGATGAGGTGGGGAACTAGGTCTTTCTCTGTGGTCTCCACAGGGGATTCAGACATCCTTTCGTCTTGGGAGATGCAAGACGAGCCTGCATTCAAGTCACTGCAGGGATATCCGGCCTTATTTCGAACCAGGGCATCGCGGTGTCCATTCCACTTGAGGCCGCAAACTCAGGGTCCCTCTCACATACCTAGAGCTGAGAGAAGCCTCCTCTTGGGGTGCTTGTGGTAAGGTGGTATTCCTCTGGAGTCGAAGCCAGGGACTAACCTCTCATCTCGTGTTGATTTGTGGTCCACGGAGCTCTTTCGTGTTGCTACAGTGACCTCAGGATCCCTCTAGCCTTGAAACAGTGTTCTTGGGGTTTCTCTGGAGTGCCATCAAGGAAATCAAGGCTCCTTTCATGTGTGATGTGCAACACGGAATTGCTCTGCACGCAGTGCAGGGGAATCGGGCCTCATCTCGCGGCGAGGGGGAAGTCTCATGGTTTTTCTCGAGTTGCGGCGGGAACCTGGGGTATATTCTCGAGTTACGACGGGGATGGCCCTTCCACACACGTGTTTCTGCAACGAAGTCAGGACTCCTGCATAGTTGCGAGGGACAACTCGGGTTTCTACTCGAAGCTTAGCAGGGCAATTGGGACGCCTCTCCAGCTGAGACGGAAGACCAAGGCTTCCGTTCCACGTGCCACAGGAATCCTGGGACTCCAATCAAGTGTCACGAGGAGTCAGGCATCATCTCCTTTGGAGGCACTGATCTCCGCGTACCTCTGGAGTTTTCAAAGGATGTGAGGCCTCCGGTCGCGACGAGGTGTGGAACTCGGTCTTTCTCTGTGGTCTCCACAGGGTATTCAGACATCCTTTCGTCTTGGGAGATGAAAGACGAGACTGCATTCAAGTCACTGCAGGGATATCCGGCCTTATTTCGAGCCAGGGCATCGCGGTGTCCATTCCACTTGAGGCCGCAAACTCAGGGTCCCTCTCACATACCTAGAGCTGAGAGAAGCCTCCTCTTGAGGTGCTTGTGGTAAGGTGGTATTCCTCTGGAGTCGAAGCCAGGGACTAACCTCTCATCTCGAGTTGATTTTTGGTCCACGGAGCTCTTTCGTGTTGCTACAGTGACCTCAGGATCCCTCTAGCCTTGAAACAGTGTTCTTGGGGATTCTCTGGAGTGCCATCAAGGAAATCAAGGCTCCTTTCATGTGTGATGTGCAACACGGAATTGCTCTGCACGCAGTGCAGGGGAATCGGGCCTCATCTCGCGGCGAGGGGGAAGTCTCAGGGTTTCTCTCGAGTTGCGGCGGGAACCTGGGGTATATTCTCGAGTTACGACGGGGATGGCCCTTCCACCCACGTGTTTCTTCAGCGACGTCAGGACTACTGCCTAGTTCCGAGGGACAACTCGGGATTCTCCTCGAGGCTTGGCAGGGCAATTGGGACGCCTCTCCAGCTGAGGCGGGAGACCAAGAGTCCCTATCCACGTGCACAGGAATCCTGGGACTCCTATCAAGTTTCACGAGGAGTCAGGCATCGTCTCCTTTGGAGGCACTGATCTCCGTGTACCTCTGGAGTTTGCAAAGGATGTGAGGCCTCCGGTCGCGATGAGGTGGGGAACTAGGTCTTTCTCTGTGGTCTCCACATGGGATTCAGACATCCTTTCGTCTTGGGAGATGCAAGACGAGCCTGCATTCAAGTCACTGCAGGGATATCCGGCCTTATTTCGAACCAGGGCATCGCGGTGTCCATTCCACTTGAGGCCGCAAACTCAGGGTCCCTCTCACATACCTAGAGCTGAGAGAAGCCTCCTCTTGGGGTGCTTGTGGTAAGGTGGTATTCCTCTGGAGTCGAAGCCAGGGACTAACCTCTCATCTCGTGTTGATTTTTGGTCCACGGAGCTCTTTCGTGTTGCTACAGTGACCTCAGGATCCCTCTAGCCTTGAAACAGTGTTCTTGGGGTTTCTCTGGAGTGCCATCAAGGAAATCAAGGCTCCTTTCATGTGTGATGTGCAACACGGAATTGCTCTGCACGCAGTGCAGGGGAATCGGGCCTCATCTCGCGGCGAGGGGGAAGTCTCATGGTTTTTCTCGAGTTGCGGCGGGAACCTGGGGTATATTCTCGAGTTACGACGGGGATGGCCCTTCCACACACGTGTTTCTGCAGCGAAGTCAGGACTCCTGCCTAGTTGCGAGGGACAACTCGGGTTTCTACTCGAAGCTTAGCAGGGCAATTGGGACGCCTCTCCAGCTGAGACGGAAGACCAAGGCTTCCGTTCCACGTGCCACAGGAATCCTGGGACTCCTATCAAGTGTCACGAGGAGTCAGGCATCATCTCCTTTGGAGGCACTGATCTCCGCGTACCTCTGGAGTTTTCAAAGGATGTGAGGCCTCCGGTCGCGACGAGGTGTGGAACTCGGTCTTTCTCTGTGGTCTCCACAGGGTATTCAGACATCCTTTCGTCTTGGGAGATGAAAGACGAGACTGCATTCAAGTCACTGCAGGTCTATCCGGCCTTATTTCGAGCCAGGGCATCGCGGTGTCCATTCCACTTGAGGCCGCAAACTCAGGGTCCCTCTCACATACCTAGAGCTGAGAGAAGCCTCCTCTTGAGGTGCTTGTGGTAAGGTGGTATTCCTCTGGAGTCGAAGCCAGGGACTAACCTCTCATCTCGAGTTGATTTTTGGTCCACGGAGCTCTTTCGTGTTGCTACAGTGAACTCAGGATCCCTCTAGCCTTGAAACAGTGTTCTTGGGGTTTCTCTGGAGTGCCATCAAGGAAATCAAGGCTCCTTTCATGTGTGATGTGCAACACGGAATTGCTCTGCACGCAGTGCAGGGGAATCGGGCCTCATCTCGCGGCGAGGGGGAAGTCTCAGGGTTTCTCTCGAGTTGCGGCGGGAACCTGGGGTATATTCTCGAGTTACGACGGGGATGGCCCTTCCACCCACGTGTTTGTTCAGCGACGTCAGGACTCCTGCCTAGTTCCGAGGGACAACTCGGGATTCTCCTCGAGGCTTGGCAGGGCAATTGGGACGCCTCTCCAGCTGAGGCGGGAGACCAAGTGTCCCTATCCACGTGCACAGGAATCCTGGGACTCCTATCAAGTTTCACGAGGAGTCAGGCATCGTCTCCTTTGGAGGCACTGATCTCCGTGTACCTCTGGAGTTTGCAAAGGATGTGAGGCCTCCGGTCGCGATGAGGTGGGGAACTAGGTCTTTCTCTGTGGTCTCCACAGGGGATTCAGACATCCTTTCGTCTTGGGAGATGCAAGACGAGCCTGCATTCAAGTCACTGCAGGGATATCCGGCCTTATTTCGAACCAGGGCATCGCGGTGTCCATTCCACTTGAGGCCGCAAACTCAGGGTCCCTCTCACATATCTAGAGCTGAGAGAAGCCGCCTCTTGCGGTGCTTGTGGTAAGGTGGTATTCCTCTGGAGTCGAAGCCAGGGACTAACCTCTCATCTCGTGTTGATTTTTGGTCCACGGAGCTCTTTCGTGTTGCTACAGTGACCTCAGGATCCCTCTAGCCTTGAAACAGTGTTCTTGGGGTTTCTCTGGAGTGCCATCAAGGAAATCAAGGCTCCTTTCATGTGTGATGTGCAACACGGAATTGCTCTGCACGCAGTGCAGGGGAATCGGGTCTCATCTCGCGGCGAGGGGGAAGTCTCATGGTTTTTCTCGAGTTGCGACGGGAACCTGGGGTATATTCTCGAGTTACGACGGGGATGGCCCTTCCAACCACGTGTTTCTTCAGCGAAGTCAGGACTCCTGCATAGTTGCGAGGGACAACTCGGGATTCTCCTCGAGGCTTGGCAGGGCAATTGGGACGCCTCTCCAGCTGAGGCGGGAGACCAAGGATCCCTATCCACGTGCACAGGAGTCCTGGGACTTCTATCAAGTTTCACGAGGAGTCAGGCATCGTCTCCTTTGGAGGCACTGATCTCCGTGTACCTCTGGAGTTTTCAAAGGATGTGAGGCCTCCGGTCGCGATGAGGTGGGGAACTAGGTCTTTCTCTGTGGTCTCCACAGGGGATTCAGACATCCTTTCGTCTTGGGAGATGAAAGACGAGCCTGCATTCAAGTCACTGCAGGGATATCCGGCCTTATTTCGAACCAGGGCATCACGGTGTCCATTCCACTTGAGGCCGCAAACTCAGGGTCCCTCTCACATACCTAGAGCTGAGAGAAGCCTCCTCTTGGGGTGCTTGTGGTAAGGTGGTATTCCTCTGGAGTCGAAGCCAGGGACTAACCTCTCATCTCGTGTTGATTTTTGGTCCATGGAGCTCTTTCGTGTTACTACAGTGACCTCAGGATCCCTCTAGCCTTGAAACAGAGTTCTTGGGGTTTCTCTGGTGTGCCATCAAGGAAATCAAGGCTCCTTTCATGTGTGATGTGCAGCACGGAATTGCTCTGCACGCATTGCAAGGGAATCGGGCCTCATCTCGCGGCGAGGGGGAAGTCTCATGGTTTTTCTCGAGTTGCGGCGGGAACCTGGGGTATATTCTCGAGTTACGACGGGGATGGCCCTTCCACACACGTGTTTGTTCAGCGACGGCAGGACTCCTGCCTAGTTGCGAGGGACAACTCGGGATTCTCCTCGAGGCTTGGCAGGGCAATTGGGACGCCTCTCCAGCTGAGGCGGGAGACCAAGGGTCCCTTTTCACGTGCCACAGGAATCCTGGGACTCCTATCAAGTTTCACGAGGAGTCAGGCATCGTCTCCTTTGGAGGCAGTGATCCCCGCGTACCTCTGGAGTTTTCAAAGGATATAAGGAATCCGGTCGCGATGAGGTGGGGAACTAGGTCTTTCTCTGTGGTCTCCACAGGGGATTCAGACATCCTTTCATCTTGGGAGATGCAAGACGAGCCTGCATTCAAGTCACTGCAGGGATATCCGGCCTTATTTCGAGTCAGGGCATCGCGGTGTCCATTCCACTTGAGGCCGCAAACTCTGGGCCCCTCTCACATACCTAGAGCTGAGAGAAGCCTCCTCTTGAGGTGCTTGTGGTAAGGTGGTATTCCTCTGGAGTCGAAGCCAGGGACTAACCTCTCATCTCGAGTTGATTTTTGGTCCACGGAGTTCTTTCGTGTTGCTACAGTGACCTCAGGATCCCTCTAGCCTTGAAACAGTGTTCTTGGGGATTCTCTGCAGTGCCACCAAGGAAATCAAGGGTCCTTTCATGTGTGATGTGCAACACGGAATTGCTCTGCACGCAGTGCAGGGGAATCGGGCCTCATCTCGCGGCGAGGGGGAAGTCTCATGGTTTTTCTCGAGTTGCAGCGGGAACCTGGGGTATATTCTCGAGTTACGACGGGGATGGCCCTTCCACACACGTGTTTCTTCAGCGACGTCAGGACTCCTGCCTAGTTCGAGGGACAACTCGGGATTCTCCTCGAAGCTTGGCAGGGCAATTGGGACGCCTCTCCAGCTGAGGCGGGAGACCAAGGGTCCCTTCCCATGTGCCACAGGAATCCTGGGACTCCTATCAAGTTTCACGAGGAGTCAGGCATCGTCTCCTTTGGAGGCACTGATCTCCGCGTACCTCTGGAGTTTTCAAAGGATGTGAGGCCTCCGGTCGCGATGAGGTGGGGAACTAGGTCTTTCTCTGTGGTCTCCACAGGGGATTCAGACATCCTTTCGTCTTGGGGGATGCAAGACGAGCCTGCATTCAAGTCACTGCAGGGATATCCGGCCTTCTTTCGAGTCAGGGCATCACGGTGTCCATTCCACTTGAGGCCGCAAGCTCAGGGTCCCTCTCACATACCTAGAGCTGAAAGAAGCCTCATCTTGAGGTGCTTGTGGTAAGGTGGTATTCCTCTGGAGTTGAAGCCAGGGACTAACCTCTCATCTCGAGTTGATTTTTGGTCCATGGAGCTCTTTCGTGTTGCTACAGTGACCTCAGGATCCCTCTAGCCTTGAAACAGTGTTCTTGGGGTTTCTCTGGAGTGCCATCAAGGAAATCAACGCTCCTTTCATGTGTGATGTGCAACACGGAATTGCTCTGCACGCAGTGCAGGGGAATCGGGCCTCATCTCGCAGCGAGGGGGAAGTCTCATGGTTTTTCTCGAGTTGCGGCGGGAACCTGGGGTATATTCTCGAGTTACGACGGGGATGGCCCTTCCAACCACGTGTTTCTTCAGCGAAGTCAGGACTCCTGCATAGTTGCGAGGCACAACTCGGGATTCTACTCGAAGCTTAGCAGGGCAATTGGGACGCCTCTCCAGCTGAGGCGGAAGACCAAGGCTTCCTTTCCACGTGCCACAGGAAACCTGGGACTCTTTTCAAGTGTCACGAGGAGTCAGGCATCATCTCCTTTGGAGGCACTGATCTCCGCGTACCTCTGGAGTTTTCAAAGGATGTGAGGCCTCCGGTCGCGATGAGGTGTGGAACTAGGTCTTTCTCTGTGGTCTCCACAGGGTATTCAGACATCCTTTCGTCTTGGGAGATGCAAGACGAGCCTGCATTCAAGTCACTGCAGGGATATCCGGCCTTATTTCGAGCCAGGGCATCGCGGTGTCCATTCCACTTGAGGCCGCAAACTCTGGGTCCCTCTCACATACCTAGAGCTGAGAGAAGCCTCCTCTTGAGGTACTTGTGGTAAGGTGGTATTCCTCTGGAGTCGAAGCCAGGGACTAACCTCTCATCTCGAGTTGATTTTTGGTCCATGGAGCTCTTTCGTGTTGCTACAGTGACCTCAGGATCCCTCTAGCCTTGAAACAGTGTTCTTGGGGTTTCTCTGGAGTGCCATCAAGGAAATCAAGGCTCCTTTCATGTGTGATGTGCAACACGGAATTGCTCTGCACGCAGTGCAAGGGAATCGGGCCTCATCTCGCGGCGAGGGGGAAGTCTCAGGGTTTCTCTCGAGTTGTGGCGGGAACCTTTGGTATATTCTCGAGTTACGACGGGGATGGCCCTTCCACCCACGTGTTTCTTCAGCGACGTCAGGACTCCTGCCTTGTTCCGAGGGACAACTCGGGATTCTCCTCGAGGCTTGGCAGGGCAATTGGGACGCCTCTCCAGCTGAGGCTGGAGACCAAGGGTCTCTATCCACGTGCACAGCAATCCTGGGACTCCTATCAAGTTTCACGAGGAGTCAGGCATCGTCTCCTTTGGAGGCACTGATCTCCGTGCACCTCTGGAGTTTTCAAAGGATGTGAGGCCTCCGGTCGCGATGAGGTGGGGAACTAGGTCTTTCTCTGTGGTCTCCACAGGGGATTCAGACATCCTTTCGTCTTGAGAGATGCAAGACGAGCCTGCATTCAAGTCACTGCAGGGATATCCGGCCTTATTTCGAACCTGGGCATCGCGGTGTCCATTCCACTTGAGGCCGCAAACTCAGGGTCCCTCTCACATACCTAGAGCTGAGAGAAGCCTCCTCTTGGGGTGCTTGTGGTAAGGTGGTATTCCTCTGGAGTCGAAGCCAGGGACTAACCTCTCATCTCGTGTTGATTTGTGGTCCACGGAGCTCTTTCGTGTTGCTACAGTGACCTCAGGATCCCTCTAGCCTTGAAACAGTGTTCTTGGGGTTTCTCTTGGAGTGCCATCAAGGAAATCAAGGCTCCTTTCATGTGTGATGTGCAACACGGAATTGCTCTGCACGCAGTGCAGGGGAATCGGGCCTCATCTCGCGGCGAGGGGGGAAGTCTCATGGTTTTTCTCGAGTTGCGGCGGGAACCTGGGGTATATTCTCGAGTTACGACGGGGATGGCCCTTCCACACACGTGTTTCTGCAGCGAAGTCAGGACTCCTGCATAGTTGCGAGGGACAACTCGGGTTTCTACTCGAAGCTTAGCAGGGCAATTGGGACGCCTCTCCAGCTGAGACGGAAGACCAAGGCTTCCGTTCCACGTGCCACAGGAATCCTGGGACTCCTAGCAAGTGTCACGAGGAGTCAGGCATCATCTCCTTTGGAGGCACTGATCTCCGCGTACCTCTGGAGTTTTCAAAGGATGTGAGGCCTCCGGTCGCGACGAGGTGTGGAACTAGGTCTTTCTCTGTGGTCTCCACAGGGTATTCAGACATCCTTTCGTCTTGGGAGATGAAAGACGAGACTGCATTCAAGTCACTGCAGGGATATCCGGCCTTATTTCGAGCCAGGGCATCGCGGTGTCCATTCCACTTGAGGCCGCAAACTCAGGGTCCCTCTCACATACCTAGAGCTGAGAGAAGCCTCCTCTTGAGGTGCTTGTGGTAAGGTGGTATTCCTCTGGAGTCGAAGCCAGGGACTAACCTCTCATCTCGAGTTGATTTTTGGTCCACGGAGCTCTTTCGTGTTGCTACAGTGACCTCAGGATCCCTCTAGCCTTGAAACAGTGTTCTTGGGGATTCTCTGGAGTGCCATCAAGGAAATCAAGGCTCCTTTCATGTGTGATGTGCAACACGGAATTGCTCTGCACGCAGTGCAGGGGAATCGGGCCTCATCTCGCGGCGAGGGGGAAGTCTCAGGGTTTCTCTCGAGTTGCGGCGGGAACCTGGGGTATATTCTCGAGTTACGACGGGGATGGCCCTTCCACCCACGTGTTTGTTCAGCGACGTCAGGACTCCTGCCTAGTTCCGAGGGACAACTCGGGATTCTCCTCGAGGCTTGGCAGGGCAATTGGGACGCCTCTCCAGCTGAGGCGGGAGACCAAGGCTCCCTTTCCACGTGCACAGGAATCCTGGGACTCCTATCAAGTTTCACGAGGAGTCAGGCATCGTCTCCTTTGGAGGCACTGATCTCCGTGTACCTCTGGAGTTTTCAAAGGATGTGAGGCCTCCGGTCGCGATGAGGTGGGGAACTAGGTCTTTCTCTGTGGTCTCCACAGGGGATTCAGACATCCTTTCGTCTTGGGAGATGCAAGACGAGCCTGCATTCAAGTCACTGCAGGGATATCCGGCCTTATTTCGAACCAGGGCATCGCGGTGTCCATTCCACTTGAGGCCGCAAACTCAGGGTCCCTCTCACATACCTAGAGCTGAGAGAAGCCTCCTCTTGGGGTGCTTGTGGTAAGGTGGTATTCCTCTGGAGTCCGAAGCCAGGGACTAACCTCTCATCTCGTGTTGATTTGTGGTCCACGGAGCTCTTTCGTGTTGCTACAGTGACCTCAGGATCCCTCTAGCCTTGAAACAGTGTTCTTGGGGTTTCTCTGGAGTGCCATCAAGGAAATCAAGGCTCCTTTCATGTGTGATGTGCAACACGGAATTGCTCTGCACGCAGTGCAGGGGAATCGGGCCTCATCTCGCGGCGAGGGGGAAGTCTCATGGTTTTTCTCGAGTTGCGGCGGGAACCTGGGGTATATTCTCGAGTTACGACGGGGATGGCCCTTCCACACACGTGTTTCTGCAGCGAAGTCAGGACTCCTGCATAGTTGCGAGGGACAACTCGGGTTTCTACTCGAAGCTTAGCAGGGCAATTGGGACGCCTCTCCAGCTGAGACGGAAGACCAAGGCTTCCGTTCCACGTGCCACAGGAATCCTGGGACTCCTATCAAGTGTCACGAGGAGTCAGGCATCATCTCCTTTGGAGGCACTGATCTCCGCGTACCTCTGGAGTTTTCAAAGGATGTGAGGCCTCCGGTCGCGACGAGGTGTGGAACTAGGTCTTTCTCTGTGGTCTCCACAGGGTATTCAGACATCCTTTCGTCTTGGGAGATGAAAGACGAGACTGCATTCAAGTCACTGCAGGGATATCCGGCCTTATTTCGAGCCAGGGCATCGCGGTGTCCATTCCACTTGAGGCCGCAAACTCAGGGTCCCTCTCACATACCTAGAGCTGAGAGAAGCCTCCTCTTGGGGTGCTTGTGGTAAGGTGGTATTCCTCTGGAGTCGAAGCCAGGGACTAGCCTCTCATCTCGTGTTGATTTTTGGTCCACGGAGCTCTTTCGTGTTGCTACAGTGACCTCAGGATCCCTCCAGCCTTGAAACAGTGTTCTTGGGGTTTCTCTGGAGTGCCATCAAGGAAATCAAGGCTCCTTTCATGTGTGATGTGCAACACGGAATTGCTCTGCACGCAGTGCAGGGGAATCGGTCCTCATCTCGCGGCGAGGGGGAAGTCTGATGGTTTTTCTCGAGTTGCTGTGGGAACCTGGGGTATATTCTCGAGTTACGACGGGGATGGCCCTTCCACACACGTGTTTGTTCAGCGACGGCAGGACTCCTGCCTAGTTGCGAGGGACAACCCCAGATTCTCCTCGAGGCTTGGCAGGGCAATTGGGACGCCTGTCCAGCTGAGGCGGGAGACCAAGGGTCCCTTTCCACGTGCCACAGGAATCCTGGGACTCCTATCAAGTTTCACGAGGAGTCAGGCATCGTCTCCTTTGGAGGCACTGATCTCCGCGTACCTCTGGAGTTTTCAAAGGATGTGAGGCCTCCGCTCGCGATGAGGTGGGGAACTATGTCTTTCTCTGTGGTCTCCACAGGGGATTCAGACATCCTTTCGTCTTGGGAGATGCAAGACGAGCCTACATTCAAGTCACTGCAGGGATATCCGGCCTTATTTCGAGTCAGGGCATCGCGGTGTCCATTCCACTTGAGGCTGCAAACTCAGGATCACTCTCACATACCTAGAGCTGAGAGAAGCCTCCTCTTGAGGTGCTTGTGGTAAGGTGGTATTCCTCTGGAGTCGAAGCCAGGGACTAACCTCTCATCTCGAGTTGATTTTTGGTCCACGGAGCTCTTTCGTTTTGCTACAGTGACCTCAGGATCCCTCTAGCCTTGAAACAGTGTTATTGGGGTTTCTCTGGAGTGCCATCAAGAAAATCAAGGCTCCTTTCATGTGTGATGTGCAACACGGAATTGCTCTGCACGCAGTACAGGGGAATCGGGCCTCATCTCGCGGCGAGGGGGAAGTCTCATGGTTTTTCTCGAGTTGCGGCGGGAACCTGGGGTATATTCTCGAGTTATGACGGGGATGGGCCTTCCAGCCACGTGTTTGTTCAGCGACTTCAGGACTCCTGCCTAGTTGCCAGGGACAACTCGGTATTCTCCTCGAGGCTTGGCAGAGCAATTGGGACGCCTCTCCAGCTGAGGCGGGAGACCAAGGGTCCCTTTCCACGTGCCACAGGAATCCTGGGACTCCTATCAAGTTTCACGAGGAGTCAGGCATCGTCTCCTTTGGAGGCACTGATCTCCGCGTACCTCTGGAGTTTTCAAAGGATGTGAGGCCTCCGGTCGTGATGAGGTGCGGAACTAGGTCTTTCTCTGTGGTCTCCACAGGGGATTCAGACATCCTTTCATCTTGGGAGATGCAAGACGAGCCTGCATTCAAGTCACTGCAGGGATATCCGGCCTTATTTCGAGTCAGGGCATCGCAGTGTCCATTCCACTTTAGGCCGCAAAATCAGGGTCCCTCTCACATACTTAGAGCTGAGAGAAGCCTCCTCTTGAGGTGCTTGTGATAATGTGGTATTCCAGTGGAGTCGAAGCCAGGGAGTAACCTCTCATCTCGAGTTGATTTTTGGTCCACGGAGCTCTTTCGTGTTGCTACAGTGACCTCAGGATCCCTCTAGCCTTGAAACAGTGTTCTTGGGGTTTCTCTGGAGTGCCATCAAGGAAATCAAGGCTCCTTTCATGTGTGATGTGCAACACGGAATTGCTCTGCACGCATTTCAGGGGAATCGGGCCTCATCTCGCGGCGAGGGGGAAGTCTCATGGTTTTTCTCGAGTTGCGGCGGGAACCTGGGGTATATTCTCGAGTTACGACGGGGATGGCCCTTCCACCCACGTGTTTGTTCAGCGACGGCAGGACTCCTGCCTAGTTGCGAGGGACAACTCGGGATTCTCCTCGAGGCTTGGCAGGGCAATTGGAACGCCTCTCCAGCTGAGTCAGGAGACCAAGGGTCCCTTTCCACGTGCCACAGGAATCCTGGGACTCCTATCAAGTTTCAGGAGGAGTCAGGCATCGTCTCCTTTGGAGGCACTGATCTCCGCGTACCTCTGGAGTTTTCAAAGGATGTGAGCCCTACGGTCGCGATGAGGTGGGGAACTAGGTCTTTCTCTGTGCTCTCCACAGGGGATTCAGACATCCTTTCAAATTGGGAGATGCAAGACGAGCCTGCATTCAAGTCACTGCAGGGATATCCGGCCTTATTTCGCGTCAGGGTATTGCAGTGTCCATTCCACTTGAGGCCGCACACTAAGGGTCCCTCTCACATACCTAGAGCTGAGAGAAACCTCCTCTTGAGGTGCTTGTGGTAAGGTGGTATTCCTCTGGAGTCGAAGCCAGGGACTAACCTCTCATCTCGAGTCGATTTTTGGTCCACGGAGCTCTTTCGTGTTGCTACAGTGACCTCAGGATCCCTCTAGCCTTGAAACAGTGTTCCTGGGGTTTCTCTGGAGTGCCATCTAGGAAATCAAGGCTCCTTTCATGTGTGATGTGCAACACGGAATTGCTCTGCACGCAGTGCAGGGGAATCGGGCCTCATCTCGTCGCGAGGGGGAAGTCTCATGGTTTTTCTCAAGTGGCGGCGGGAACCTGGGGTATATTCTCGAGTTACGACCGGGATGGCCCTTCCACACACGTGTTTGTTCAGCGACGTCAGGACTCCTGCCTAGTTGCGAGGGACAACTCGGGATTCTCCTCGAGGCTTGGCAGGGCAATTGGGACGCCTCTCCAGCTGAGGCGGGAGACGAAGGGTCCCTTTCCACGTGCCACAGAAATCCTGGGACTCCTATCAAGTTTCACGAGGAGTCAGGCATCGTCTCCTTTGGAGGCACTGATCTTCGCGTACCTCTGGAGTTTTCAAAGGATGTGAGGCCTCCGGTCACGATGAGGTGGGGAACTAGGTCTTTCTCTGTGGTCTCCACAGGGGATTCAGACATCCTTTCGTCTTCGGAGATGCAAGACGAGCCTGCATTCAAGTCACTGCAGGGATATCCGGCCTTCTTTCGAGTCAGGGCATCGCGGTTTCCATTCCACTTGAGGCCGCAAACTCAGGGTCCCTCTCACATACCTAGAGCTGAGAGAAGCCTCCTCTTGAGGTGCTTGTGGTAAGGTGGTATTCCTCTGGAGTCGAAGCCAGGGACTAACCTCTCATCTCGAGTTGATTTGTGGTCCACGGAGCTCTTTCTTGTTGCTACAGTGACCTCAGGATCCCTCTAGCCTTGAAACAGTGTTCTTGGGGTTTCTCTGGAGTGCCATCAAGGAAATCAAGGCTCCTTTCATGTGTGATGTGCAACACGGAATTGCTCTGCACGCAGTGCAGGGGAATCGGGCCTCATCTCGCGGCGAGGGGGAAGTCTCATGGTTTTTCTCGAGTTGCGGCGGGAACCTGGGGTATATTCTCGAGTTACGACGGGGATGGCCCTTCCACCCACGTGTTTGTTCAGCGACGGCAGGACTCCTGCCTACTTGCGAGGGACAACTCGGGATTCTCCTCGAGGCTTGGCAGGGCAATTGGGACGCCTCTCCAGCTGAGGCCGGAGACCAAGGGTCCCTATCCACGTGCACAGGAATCCTGGGACTCCTATCAAGTTTCACGAGGAGTCAGGCATCGTCTCCTTTGGAGGCACTGATCTCCGTGTACCTCTGGAGTTTTCAAAGAATGTGAGGCCTCCGGTCGCGATGAGGTCGGAAACTAGGTCTTTCTCTGTGGTCTCCACAGGGGATTCAGACATCCTTTCGTCTTGGGAGATGCAAGACGAGCCTGCATTCAAGTCACTGCAGGGATATCCGGCCTTATTTCGAGCCAGGGCATCGCGGTGTCCATTCCACTTGAGGCCGCAAACTCAGGGTCCCTCTCACATACCTAGAGATGAGAAAAGCCTCGTCTTGAGGTGCTTGTGGTAAGGTGGTATTCCTCTGGAGTCGAAGCCAGGGACTAACCTCTCATCTCGAGTTGATTTTTGGTCCACGGAGCTCTTTCGTGTTGCTACAGTGACCTAGGATCCCTCTAGCCTTGAAACAGTGTTCTTGGGGTTTCTCTGGAGTGCCATCAAGGAAATCAAGCCTCCTTTCATGTGTGATGTGCAACACGGAATTGCTCTGCACGCAGTGCAGGGGAATCGGGCCTCATCTCGCGGCGAGGGGGAAGTGTCATGGTTTTTCTCGAGTTGCGGCGGGAACCTGGGGTGTATTCTCGAGTTATGACGGGGATGGCCCTTCCACCCACGTGTTTGTTCAGCGACGTCAGGACTCCTGCCTAGTTGCAAGGGACAACTCGGGATTCTCCTCGAGGCTTGGCAGGGCAATTGGGACGCCTCTCCAGCTGAGGCGGGAGACCATGGGTCCCTTTCCACGTGCCACAGGAATCCTGGGACTCCTATCAAGTTTCACGAGGAGTCAGGCATCGTCTCCTTTGGAGGCACTGATCTCCGCGTACCTCTGGAGTTTTCAAAGTATGTAAGGCCTCCGGTCGCGATGAGGTGGGGAACTAGGTCTTTCTCTGTGGTCTCCACAGGGGATTCAGACATCCTTTCGTCTTCTGAGGTGCAAGACGAGCCTGCATTCATGTCACTGCAGGGATATCCGGCCTTCTTTCGAGTCAGGGCATCGCGGTTTCCATTCCACTTGTGGCCGCAAACTCAGGGTCCCTCTCACATACCTAGAGCTGAGAGAAGCCTCCTCTTGAGGTGCTTGTGGTAAGGTGGTATTCCTGTGGAGTCGAAGCCAGGGACTAACCTCTAATCTCGAGTTGATTTGTGGTCCACGGAGCTCTTTCGTGTTGCTACAGTGACATCAGGATCCCTCTAGCCTTGAAACAGTGTTCTTGGGGTTTCTCTGGAGTGCCATCAAGGAAATCAAGGCTCCTTTGATGTGTGATGTGCAACACGGAATTGCTCTGCACGCAGTGCAGGGGAATCGGGCCTCATCTCGCGGCGAGGGGGAAGTCTCATGGTTTTTCTCGAGTTGCGGCGGGAACCTGGGGTATATTCTCGAGTTACGACGGGGATGGCCCTTCCACCCACGTGTTTGTTCAGCGACGTCAGGACTCCTGCGTAGTTGCGAGGGACAACTCGGGATTCTCCTCGAGGCTTGGCAGGGCCATTGGGACGCCTCTCCAGATGAGGCAGGAGACCAAGGGTCCCTTTCCACGTGCCACAGGAATCCTGGGACTCCTATCAAGTTTCACGAGGAGTCAGGCATCGTCTCCTTTGGAGGCACTGATCTCCGCGTACCTCTGGAGTTTTCAAACGATGTGAGGCCTCCGGTCGCGATGAGGTGGGGAACTTGGTCTTTCTCTGTGGTCTCCACAGGGGATTCACACATCCTTTCATCTTGGGAGATGCAAGACGAGCCTGCATTCATGTCACTGCAGGGATATCCGGCCTTATTTCGAACCAGGGCATCGCAGTGTCCATTCCACTTTAGGCCGCAAAATCAGGGTCCCTCTCACAAACCTAGAGCTGAGAGAAGCCTCCTCTTGAGGTGCTTGTGGTAAGGTGGTATTCCTCTGGAGTCAAAGCCAGGGACTAACCTCTCATCTCGAGTTGACTTTTGGTCCACGGAGCTCTTTCGTGTGGCTACAGTGACCTCAGGATCCCTCTAGCCTTGAAACAGTGTTCTTGGGGATTCTCTGGAGGGCCATCAAGGAAATCAAGGCTCCTTTCATGTGTGATGTGCAACACGGAATTGCTCTGCACGCAGTGCAGGGGAATCGGGCCTCATCTCGCGGCGAGGGGGAAGTCTCATGGTTTTTCTCGAGTTGCGGCGGGAACCTGGGGTATATTCTCGAGTTACGACCGGGATGGCCCTTCCACACACGTGTTTGTTCAGCGACGGCAGGACTCCTGCCTACTTGCGAGGGACAACTCGGGATTCTCCTCGAGGCTTGGCAGGGCAATTGGGACGCCTCTCCAGCTGAGGCCGGAGACCAAGGGTCCCTATCCACGTGCACAGGAATCCTGGGACTCCTATCAAGTTTCACGAGGAGTCAGGCATCGTCTCCTTTGGAGGCACTGATCTCCGTGTACCTCTGGAGTTTTCAAAGAATGTGAGGCCTCCGGTCGCGATGAGGTCGGAAACTAGGTCTTTCTCTGTGGTCTCCACAGGGGATTCAGACATCCTTTCGTCTTGGGAGATGCAAGACGAGCCTGCATTCAAGTCACTGCAGGGATATCCGGCCTTATTTCGAGCCAGGGCATCGCGGTGTCCATTCCACTTGAGGCCGCAAACTCAGGGTCCCTCTCACATACCTAGAGATGAGAAAAGCCTCGTCTTGAGGTGCTTGTGGTAAGGTGGTATTCCTCTGGAGTCGAAGCCAGGGACTAACCTCTCATCTCGAGTTGATTTTTGGTCCACGGAGCTCTTTCGTGTTGCTACAGTGACCTAGGATCCCTCTAGCCTTGAAACAGTGTTCTTGGGGTTTCTCTGGAGTGCCATCAAGGAAATCAAGCCTCCTTTCATGTGTGATGTGCAACACGGAATTGCTCTGCACGCAGTGCAGGGGAATCGGGCCTCATCTCGCGGCGAGGGGGAAGTGTCATGGTTTTTCTCGAGTTGCGGCGGGAACCTGGGGTGTATTCTCGAGTTATGACGGGGATGGCCCTTCCACCCACGTGTTTGTTCAGCGACGTCAGGACTCCTGCCTAGTTGCAAGGGACAACTCGGGATTCTCCTCGAGGCTTGGCAGGGCAATTGGGACGCCTCTCCAGCTGAGGCGGGAGACCATGGGTCCCTTTCCACGTGCCACAGGAATCCTGGGACTCCTATCAAGTTTCACGAGGAGTCAGGCATCGTCTCCTTTGGAGGCACTGATCTCCGCGTACCTCTGGAGTTTTCAAAGTATGTAAGGCCTCCGGTCGCGATGAGGTGGGGAACTAGGTCTTTCTCTGTGGTCTCCACAGGGGATTCAGACATCCTTTCGTCTTCTGAGGTGCAAGACGAGCCTGCATTCATGTCACTGCAGGGATATCCGGCCTTCTTTCGAGTCAGGGCATCGCGGTTTCCATTCCACTTGTGGCCGCAAACTCAGGGTCCCTCTCACATACCTAGAGCTGAGAGAAGCCTCCTCTTGAGGTGCTTGTGGTAAGGTGGTATTCCTGTGGAGTCGAAGCCAGGGACTAACCTCTAATCTCGAGTTGATTTGTGGTCCACGGAGCTCTTTCGTGTTGCTACAGTGACATCAGGATCCCTCTAGCCTTGAAACAGTGTTCTTGGGGTTTCTCTGGAGTGCCATCAAGGAAATCAAGGCTCCTTTCATGTGTGATGTGCAACACGGAATTGCTCTGCACGCAGTGCAGGGGAATCGGGTCTCATCTCGCGGCGAGGGGGAAGTCTCATGGTTTTTCTCGAGTTGCGGCGGGAACCTGGGGTATATTTTCTAGTTACGACGGGGATGGCCCTGCCACACACGTGTTTGTTCAGCGACGTCAGGACTCCTGCCTAGTTGCGAGGGACAACTCGGGATTCTCCTCGAGGCTTGGCAGGGCAATTGGAACACCTCTCCATCTGAGGCGGGAGACCACGTGTCCCTTTCACCGTGCCACAGGATTCCTGGGACTCCTATCAAGTTTCACGAGGAGTCAGGCATCGTCTCCTTTGGAGGCACTGATCTCCGCGTACCTCTGGAGTTTTCAGAGGATGTGAGGCCTCCGGTCGCAATGAGGTGGGGAACTAGGTGTTTCTCTGTAGTCTCCACAGGGGATTCAGACATCCTTTCGTCTTGGGAGATGCAAGACGAGCCTGCATTCAAGTCACTGCAGGGATATCCGGCCTTATTTCGAGTCAGGGCATAGCGGTGTCCATTCCACTTGAGGCTGCAAACTCAGGGTCCCTCTCACATAGCTAGAGCTGAGAGAAGCCTCCTCTTGAGGTGCTTGTGGTTAGGTGGTATTCCTCTGGAGTCGAACCAGGGACTAACCTCTCATCTCGAGTTGATTTTTGGTCCACGGAGCTCTTTCGTTTTGCTACAGTGACCTCAGGATGCCTCTAGCCTTGAAACAGTGTTCTTGGGGTTTCTCTGGAGTGCCATCAAGGAAATCAAGGCTCCTTTCATGTTTGATGTGCAACACGGAATTGCTTTGAATGCAGTGCAGGGGAATCGGGCCTCATCTTGCGGCGAGGGGGAAGTATCATGGTTTTTCTCGAGTTGCGGTGGAACCTGGGGTATATTCTCGAGTTACGACGGGGATGGCCCTTCCACCCACGTGTTTGTTCAGCGACGTCAGGACTCCTGTCTAGTTGCGAGGGACAACTCGGGATTCTCCTCGAGGCTTGGCAGGGCAATTGGGACGCCTCTCCAGCTGAGGCGGGAGACCAAGGGTCCCTTTCCACGTGCCACACGAATCCTGGGACTCCTATCAAGTTTCACGAGGAGTCAGGCATCGTCTCCTTTGGAGGCACTGATCTCCGCGTACCTCTGGTGTTTTCAAAGGATGTGAGGCCTCCGGTCGCGATGAAGTGTGGCACTAGGTCTTTCTCTGTGGTCTCCACAGGGGATTCAGACATCCTTTCGTCTTGGGAGATGCAAGACGAGCTGCATTCAAGTCACTGCAGGGATATCCGGCCTTATTTCGAGTCAGGGCATTGCGGTGTCCATTCCACTTGAGGCCGCAAACTCAGCGTCCCTCTTACATACCTAGAGCTGAGAGAAGCCTCCTCTTGAGGTGCTTGTGGTAAGGTGTTATTCCTCTGGAGTCGAAGCCAGGGACTAACCTCTCATCTCGAGTTGATTTTTGGTCCACGGAGCTCTTTCGTGTGGCTACAGTGACCTCAGGATCCCTCTATCCTTGAAACAGTGTTCTTGGGGTTTCTCTGGAGTGCCATAAAGGAAATCAAGGCTCCTTTCATGTGTGATGTGCAACACGGAATTGCTCTGCACGCAGTGCAGGGGAATCGGGCCTCATCTCGCAGCGAGGGGGAAGTCTCATGCTTTTTCTCGAGTATCGGCGGGAACCTGGGGCATATTCTCGAGTTATGACGGGGATGGCCCTTCCACACATGTGTTTGTTCAGCGACGGCGGAACTCCTGCCTAGTTGCGAGTGACAACTCGGGATTCTCCTCGAGGCTTGGCAGGGCAATTGGGACGCCTGTCCAGCTGAGGCGGGAGACCAAGGGTCCCTTTCCACGTGCCACAGGAATCCTGGGACTCCTATCAAGTTTCACGAGGAGTCAGGCATCGTCTCCTTTGGAGGCACTGATCTCCGCGTACCTCTGGAGTTTTCAAAGGATGTGAGGCCTCCGGTCGCCATGAGGTGGGGAACTAGGTCTTTCTCTGTGGTCTCCACAGGGGATTCACACATCCTTTCATCTTGGGAGATGCAAGACGAGCCTGCATTCAAGTCACTGCAGGCATATCCGGCGTTATTTCCCGTCAGGGCATCGCAGTGTCCGTTCCACTTGAGGCCGCAAAATCAGGGTCCCTCTCACATAACTAGAGCTGAGAGAAGCCTCCTCTTGAGGTGGTTGTGGTAAGGTGGTATTCCTCTGGAGTCGAAGCCAGGGACTAACCTCTCATCTCGTGTTGATTTTTGGTCCACGGAGCTCTTTCGTGTTGCTACAGTGACCTCAGGATCCCTCTAGCCTTGAAACAGTGTTCTTGGGGTTTCTCTGGAGTGCCATCAAGGAAACCAAGGCTCCTTTCATGTTTGATGTGCAACACGGAATAGCTTTGAATGCAGTGCAGGGGAATCGGGCCTCACTTGCGGCGAGGGGGAAGTCTCATGGTTTTTCTCGAGTTGCGGCGGGAACCTGGGGTATATTCTCGAGTTACGACGGGGATGGCCCTGCCACACACGTGTTTGTTCAGCGACGTCAGGACTCCTGCCTAGTTGCGAAAAACAACTCGGGATTCTCCTCGAGGCTTGGCAGGGCAATTGGGACGCCTCTCCAGCTGAGGCGGGAGACCAAGGGTCCCTTTCCACGTGCCACAGGAATCCTGGGACTCCTATCAAGTTTCACGAGGAGTCAGCCATCGTCTCCTTTGGAGGCACTGATCTCCGCGTACCTCTGGAGTTTTCAAAGGATGTGAGGCCTCCGGTCGCCATGAGGTGGGGAACTAGGTGTTTCTCTGTGGTCTCCACACGGGATTCAGACATCCTTTCGTCTTGGGAGATGTAAGACGAGCCTGCATTCAAGTCACTGCAGGGATATCCGGCCTTATTTCGAGTCAGGGCATAGCGGTGTCCATTCCACTTGAGGCTGCAAACTCAGGGTCCCTCTCACATAGCTAGATCTGAGAGAAGCCTCCTCTTGAGGTGCTTGTGGTTAGGTGGTATTCCTCTGGAGTCGAACCAGGGACTAACCTCTCATCTCGAGTTGATTTTTGGTCCACGGAGCTCTTTCGTGTTGCTACAGTGACCTCAGGATCCCTCTAGCCTTGAAACAGTGTTCTTGGGGTTTCTCTGGAGTGCCATCAAGGAAACCAAGGCTCCTTTCATGTTTGATGTGCAACACGGAATAGCTTTGAATGCAGTGCAGGGGAATCGGGCCTCACTTGCGGCGAGGGGGAAGTCTCATGGTTTTTCTCGAGTTGCGGCGGGAACCTGGGGTATATTCTCGAGTTAAGACTGGGATGGCCCTTCCACACACGTGTTTGTTCAGCGACGTCAGGACTCCGGCTTAGTTGTGAGGGACAACTCGGGATTCTACTCGAGGCTTGGCAGGGCAATTGGGACGCCTCTCCAGCTGAGGCGGGAGACCAAGGGTCCCTTTCCACGTGCCACAGGAATCCTGGGACTCCTATCAAGTTTCACGAGGAGTCAGGCATCGTCTCCTTTGGAGGCACTGATCTCCGTGTACCTCTGGAGTTTACAAAGTATGTGAGGCTTCCGGTCGCGATGAGGTGGGGAACTAGGTCTTTCTCTGTGGTCTCCACAGGGGATTCAGACATCCTTTCGTCTTGGGAGATGCAAGACGAGCCTGCATTCAAGTCACTGCAGGAATATCCGGCCTTATTTCGAGTCAGGGCATCGCGGTGTCCATTCCACTTGAGGCCGCAAACTCAGGGTCCCTCTCACATACCTATAGCTGAGAAAAGCCTCCTCTTGAGGTGCTTGTGGTAAGGTGGTTTCCTCTGGAGTCGAAGCAAGGGACTAACCTCTCATCTCGAGTTGATTTTTGGTCCACGGAGCTCTTTCGTGTTGCTACAGTGACCTCAGGATGCCTCTAGCCTTGAAACAGTGTTCTTGGGGTTTCTCTGGAGGGCCATCAAGGAAATCAAGGCTCCTTTCATGTGTGATGTGCAACACGGAATTGCTCTGCACGCAGTGCAGGGGAATCGGGCCTCATCTCGCGGCGAGGGGGAAGTCTCATGGTTTTTCTCGAGTTGCGGCGGGAACCTGGGGTATATTCTCGAGTTACGACGGGGATGGCCCTTCCACCCACGTGTTTGTTCAGCGACGGCAGGACTCCTGCCTAGTTGCGAGGGACAACTCGGGATTCTCCTCGAGGCTTGGCAGGGCAATTGGAACTCCTCTCCAGCTGAGGCGGGAGACCAAGGGTCCCTTTCCACGTGCCACAGGAATCCTGGGACTCCTATCAAGTTTCACGAGGAGTCAGGCATCGTCTCCTTTGAAGGCACTGATCTCCGCGTACCTCTGGAGTTTTCAAATGATGTGAGGCCTCCGGTCGCCATGAAGTGTGGCACTAGGTCTTTCTCTGTGGTCTCCACAGGGGATTCAGACATCCTTTCGTCTTGGCAGATGCAAGACGAGCCTGCATTCAAGTCACTGCAGGGATATCCGGCCTTATTTCGAGTCAGGGCATCGCGGTGTCCATTCCACTTGAGGCAGCAAACTCAGCGTCCCTCTTACATACCTAGAGCTGAGAGAAGCCTCCTCTTGAGGTGCTTGTGGTAAGGTGGTATTCTTCTGGAGTGGAAGCCAGGGACTAACCTCTCATCTCGAGTTGATTTTTGGTCCACGGAGCTCTTTCGTGTGGCTACAGTGACCTTAGGATCCCTCTAGCCTTGAAACAGTGTTCTTGGGGATTCTCTGGAGTGCCATCAAGGAAATCAAGGCTCCTTTCATGTGTGATGTGCAACACGGAATTGCTCTGAACGCAGTGCAGCGGAATCGGGCCTCAACTCGCAGCGAGAGGGAAGTCTCAAGGTTTTTCTTGAGTTGCGGCGGGAACCTGGGGTATATTCTCGAGTTACGACGGGGATGGCCCTTCCACACACGTGTTTGTTCAGCGACGTCAGGACTCCGGCTTAGTTGTGAGGGACATCTCGGGATTCTCCTCGAGGCTTGGCAGGGCAATTGGGACGCCTCTCTAGCTGAGGCGGGAGACCAAGGGTCCCTTTCCACGTGCCACAGGAATCCTGGGACTCCTATCAAGTTTCACGAGGAGTCAGGCATCGTCTCCTTTGGAGGCACTGATCTCCGCGTACCTCTGGAGTTTTCAAAGTATGTGAGGCCTCCGGTCGCCATGAGGTGGGGAACTAGGTCTTTCTCTGTGGTCTCCAAAGGGGATTCAGACATCCTTTCGTCTTGGGAGATGCAAGACGAGCCTGCATTCAAGTCATTGCAGGGATATCCGGCCTTATTTCGAGTCAGGGCATCGCGGTGTCCATTCCACTTGAGGCCACAAACTCAGGGTCCCTCTCACATAGCTAGAGCTGAGAGAAGCCTCCTCTTGAGGTGCTTGTGGTAAGGTGGTTTCCTCTGGAGTCGAAGCCAGGGACTAACCTCTCATCTCGAGTTGATTTTTGGTCCACGGAGCACTTTCGTGTTGCTACAGTGACCTCAGGATCCCTCTAGCCTTGAAACAGTGTTCTTGGGGTTTCTCTGGAGTGCCATCAAGGAAATCAAGGCTCCTTTCCTGTGTGATGTGCAACACTGAATTGCTCTGCACGCAGTGCAGGGGAATCGGGCCTCATCTCGCGGCGAGGGGGAAGTCTCATGGTTTTTCTCGAGTTGCGGCGGGAACCTGGGGTATATTCTCGAGTTATGACGGGGATGGCCCTTCCACACACGTGTTTGTTCAGCGTCGTCAGGACTCCTGCGTAGTTGCGAGGGACAACTCGGGATTCTCCTCGAGGCTTGGCAGGGCAATTGGGACACCTCTCCAGCTGAGGCGGAAGACCAAGGGTCCCTTTCCACGTGCCACAGGAATCCTGGGACTCCTATCAAGTTTCACGAGGAGTCAGGCATCGTCTCCTTTGGAGGCACTGATCTCCGCGTACCTCTGGAGTTTTCAAAGGATGTGAGGCCTCCAGTCACGATGAGGTGGGGAACTAGGTTTTTCTCTGTGGTCTCCACAGGGGATTCAGACATCCTTTCGTCTTGGGAGATGCAAGACGAACCTGCATTCAAGTCACTGCAGGGATATCCGGCCTTATTTCCAGTCAGGGCATCGCGGTGTCCATTAGACTTGTGGCCGCAAACTCAGGGTCCCTCTCACATACCTAGAGCTGAGAGAAGCCTCCTCTTGAGGTGCTTGTGGTAAGGTGGTATTACTCTGGAGTCGAAGCCAGGGACTAACCTCTAATCTCCAGTTGATTTATGGTCCACGGAGCTCTTTCGTGTTGCTACAGTGACCTCAGGATCCCTCTAGCCTTGAAACAGTGTTCTTGGGGTTTCTCTGGAGTGCCATCAAGGACATCAAGGCTCCTTTCATGTGTGATGTGCAACACGGAATTGCTCTGCACGCAGTGCAGGGGAATCGGGCCTCATCTCGCGGCGAGCGGGAAGTCTCATGGTTTTTCTCGAGTTGCGGCGGGAACCTGGGGTATATTCTCGAGTTACGACGGGGATGGCCCTTCCACCCACGTGTTTGTTCAGCGACGGCAGGACTCCTGCCTAGTTGCGAGGGACAACTCGGGATTCTCCTCGAGGCTTGGCAGGGCAATTGGAACTCCTCTCCATCTGAGGCGGGAGACCACGTGTCCCTTTCACCGTGCCACAGGAATCCTGGGACTCCTATCATGTTTCACGAGGAGTCAGGCATCGTCTCCTTTGGAGGCACTGATCTCCGCGTACCTCTGGAGTTTTCAAAGGATGTGAGGCCTCCGGTCGCCATGAAGTGTGGCACTAGGTCTTTCTCTGTGGTCTCCACAGGGGATTCAGACATCCTTTCGTCTTGGCAGATGCAAGACGAGCCTGCATTCAAGTCACTGCAGGGATATCCGGCCTTATTTCGAGTCAGGGCATCGCGGTGTCCATTCCACTTGAGGCAGCAAACTCAGCGTCCCTCTTACATACCTAGAGCTGAGAGAAGCCTCCTCTTGAGGTGCTTGTGGTAAGGTGGTATTCCTCTGGAGTGGAAGCCAGGGACTAACCTCTCATCTCGAGTTGATTTTTGGTCCACGGAGCTCTTTCGTGTGGCTACAGTGACCTTAGGTTCCCTCTAGCCTTGAAACAGTGTTCTTGGGGTTTCTCTGGAGTGCCATCAAGGAAATCAAGGCTCCTTTCATGTGTGATGTGCAACACGGAATTGCTCTGAATGCAGTGCAGCGGAATCGGGCCTCAACTCGCAGCGAGAGGGAAGTCTCATGGTTTTTCTCGAGTTGCGGCGGGAACCTGGGGTATATTCTCGAGTTACGACGGGGATGGCCCTTCCACACACGTGTTTGTTCAGCGACGTCAGGACTCCGGCTTAGTTGTGAGGGACAACTCGGGATTCTCCTCGAGGCTTGGCAGGGCAATTGGGACGCCTCTCTAGCTGAGGCGGGAGACCAAGGGTCCCTTTCCACGTGCCACAGGAATCCTGGGACTCCTATCAAGTTTCACGAGGAGTCAGGCATCGTCTCCTTTGGAGGCACTGATCTCAGTGTACCTCTGGAGTTTTCAAAGTATGTGAGGCCTCTGGTCACGATGAGGTGGGGAACTAGGTCTTTCTCTGTGGTCTCCAAAGGGGATTCAGACATCCTTTCGTCTTGGGAGACGCAAGACGAGCCTGCATTCAAGTCATTGCAGGGATATCCGGCCTTATTTCGAGTCAGGGCATCGCGGTGTCCATTCCACTTGAGGCCACAAACTCAGGGTCCCTCTCACATAGCTAGAGCTGAGAGAAGCCTCCTCTTGAGGTGCTTGTGGTAAGGTGGTTTCCTCTGGAGTCGAAGCCAGGGACTAACCTCTCATCTCGAGTTGATTTTTGGTCCACGGAGCACTTTCGTGTTGCTACAGTGACCTCAGGATCCCTCTAGCCTTGAAACAGTGTTCTTGGGGTTTCTCTGGAGTGCCATCAAGGAAATCAAGGCTCCTTTCATGTGTGATGTGCAACACTGAATTACTCTGCACGCAGTGCAGGGGAATCGGGCCTCATCTCGCGGCGAGGGGGAAGTCTCATGGTTTTTCTCGAGTTGCGGCGGGAACCTGGGGTATATTCTCGAGTTATGACGGGGATGGCCCTTCCACACACGTGTTTGTTCAGCGTCGTTAGGACTCCTGCGTAGTTGCGAGGGACAACTCGGGATTCTCCTCGAGGCTTGGCAGGGCAATTGGGACACCTCTCCAGCTGAGGCGGAAGACCAAGGGTCCCTTTCCACGTGCCACAGGAATCCTGGGACTCCTATCAAGTTTCACGAGGAGTCAGGCATCGTCTCCTTTGGAGGCACTGATCTCCGCGTACCTCTGGAGTTTTCAAAGGATGTGAGGCCTCCAGTCACGATGAGGTGGGGAGCTAGGTTTTTCTCTGTGGTCTCCACAGGGGATTCAGACATCCTTTCGTCTTGGGAGATGCAAGACGAACCTGCATTCAAGTCACTGCAGGGATATCCGGCCTTATTTCCAGTCAGGGCATCGCGGTGTCCATTAGACTTGTGGCCGCAAACTCAGGGTCCCTCTCACATACCTAGAGCTGAGAGAAGCCTCCTCTTGAGGTGCTTGTGGTAAGGTGGTATTCCTCTGGAGTCGAAGCCAGGGACTAACCTCTAATCTCCAGTTGATTTATGGTCCACGGAGCTCTTTCGTGTTGCTACAGTGTCCTCAGGATCCCTCTAGCCTTGAAACAGTGTTCTTGGGGTTTCTCTGGAGTGCCATCAAGGACATCAAGGCTCCTTTCATGTGTGATGTGCAACACGGAAGTGCTCTGCACGCAGTGCAGGGGAATCGGGCCTCATCTCGCGGCGAGCGGGAAGTCTCATGGTTTTTCTCGAGTTGCGGCGGGAACCTGGGGTATATTCTCGAGTTACGACGGGGATGGCCCTTCCACCCACGTGTTTGTTCAGCGACGTCAGGACTCCTGCCTAGTTGCAAGGGACAACTCGGGATTCTCCTCGAGGCTTGGCAGGGCAATTGGGACGCCTCTCCAGCTGAGGCGGGAGATCAAGGGTCCCTTTCCACGTGCCACAGGAATCCTGGGACAGCTAAGAAGTTTCACGAGGAGTCAGGCATCGTCTCCTTTGGAGGCACTGATCTCCGCGTACCTCTGGAATTTTCAAAGGATGTGAGGCCTCCGGTCGCGATGAGGTGGGGAACTAGGTCTTTCTCTGTGGTCTCCACAGGGGATTCAGACATCCTTTCGTCTTCGGAGATGCAAGACGAGCCTGCATTCAAGTCAATGCAGGGATATCCGGCCTTATTTCGCATCAGGGCATCGCAGTGTCCATTCCACTTGAGGCCGCAAACTCAGGGTCCCTCTCACATACCTAGAGCTGAGAGAAGCCTCCTCTTGAGGTGCTTGTGGTAAGGTGGTATTCCTCTGGAGTCGAAGCCAGCGACTAACATCTCATCTCGAGTTGATTTTTGGTCCACGGAGCTCTTTCGTGTTGCTACAGTGACCTCAGGATCCCTCTAGCCTTGAAACAGTGTTCTTGGGGTTTCTCTGGAGTGCCATCAAGGAAATCAAGGCTCCTTTCATATGTGATGTGCAACACGGAATTGCTCTGCACGCAGTGCCGGGGAATCGGGCCTCATCTCGGGGCGAGGGGGAAGTCTCATGGTTTTTCTCGAGTTGCAGCGGGAACCTGGGGTATATTCTCGGGTTACGACGGGGATGGCCCTTCCACCCACGTGTTTGTTCAGCGACGTCAGGACTCCTGCCTAGTTGCGAGGGACAACTCGGGATTCTCCTCGAGGCTTGGCAGGGCAATTGGGACGCCTCTCCAGCTGAGGCGGGAGACCAAGGGTCCCTTTCCACGTGCCACAGGAATCCTGGGACTCCTAAGAAGTTTCACGACTGGTCAGGCATTGTCTCCTTTGGAGGCACTGATCTCCGCGTACCTCTGGAGTATTCAAAGGATGTGAGGCCTCCGGTCGCGATGAGGTGGGGAACTACGTCTTTCTCTGTGGTCTCCACAGGGGATTCAGACATCCTTTCGTCTTGGGAGATGCAAGACGAGCCTACATTCAAGTCACTGCAGGGATATCCGGCATTATTTCCAGTCAGGGCATCGCGGTGTCCATTCCACTTGTGGCCGCAAACTCAGGGTCCCTCTCACATAGCTAGAGCTGAGAGAAGCCTCCTCTTGAGGTGCTTGTGGTAAGGTGGTAGTCCTCTGGAGTCGAAGCCAGGGACTTACCTCTAATCTGCAGTTGATTTATGGTCCACGGAGCTCTTTCGTGTTGCTACAGTGACCTCAGGATCCCTCTAGCCTTGAAACAGTGTTCTTGGGGTTTCTCTGGAGTGTCATCAAGGACATCAAGGCTCCTTTCATGTGTGATGTGCAACACGGAATTGCTCTGCACGCAGTGCAGGGGAATCGGGCCTCATCTCGTGGCGAGGGGAAGTCTCATGGTTTTTCTCGAGTTGCGGCGGGAACCTGGGGTATATTCTCGAGTTACGACGGGGATGGCCCTTCTACACACGTGTTTGTTCAGCGACGTCAGGACTCCTACCTAGTTGCAAGGGACAACTCGGGATTCTCCTCGAGGCTTGGCAGGGCAATTGGGACGCCTCCCCAGCTGAGGCGGGAGACCAAGGGTCCCTTTCCACGTGCCACAGGAATCCTGGGACACCTAAGAAGTTTCACGAGGAGTCAGGCATCGTCTCCTTTGGAGGCACTGATCTCCGCGTACCTCTGGAGTTTTTAAAGGATGTGAGGCCTCCGGTCGCGATGAGGTGGGGAACTAGGTCTTTCTCTGTGGTCTCCACAGGGGATTCAGACATCCTTTCGTCTTGGGAGATGCAAGACGAGCCTGCATTCAAGTCAATGCAGGGATATCCGGCCTTATTTCGCGTCAGGGCATCGCAGTGTCCATTCCACTTGAGGCCGTAAACTCAGGGTCCCTCTCACATACCTAGAGCTGAGAGAAGCCTCCTCTTGAGGTGCTTGTGGTAAGGTGGTATTCTTCTGGAGTCGAAGCCAGGGACTAACATCTCATCCCGAGTTGATTTTTGGTCCACGGAGCACTTTGTGTTGCTACAGTGACCTCAGGATCCCTCTAGCCTTGAAACAGTGTTCTTGGGGTTTCTCTGGAGTGCCATCAAGGAAATCAAGGCTCCTTTCATGTGTGATGTGCAACACGGAATTGCTCTGCACGCAGTGCAGGGGAATCGGGCCTCATCTCGCGGCGAGGGGGGAGTCTCATGGTTTTTCTCGAGTTGCGGCGGGAACCTGGGGTATATTCTCGAGTTATGACGGGGATGGCCCTTCCACACACGTGTTTGTTCAGCGTCGTCAGGACTCCTGCCTAGTTGCGAGGGACAACTCGGGATTCTCCTCGAGGCTTTGCAGGGCAATTGGAACGCCTCTCCAGCTGAGGCGGAAGACCAAGGGTCAATTTCCACGTGCCACAGGAATGCTGGGTCTCCTATCAAGTTTCACGAGGAGTCAGGCATCGTCTCCTTTGGAGGCACTGATCTCCGCGTACCTCTGGAGTTTTCAAAGGATGTGAGGCCTCCAGTCACGATGAGGTGGGGAACTAGGTCTTTCTCTGTGGTCTCCACAGGGGATTCAGGCATCCTTTCGTCTTGGGAGATGCAAGACGAACCTGCATTCAAGTCAGTGCAGGGATATCCAGCATTAATTCCAGTCAGGGCATCGCGGTGTCCATTCCACGTGTGGCCGCAAACTCAGGGTCCCTCTCACATACCTAGAGCTGAGAGAAGACTCCTCTTGAGGTGCTTGTGGTAAGGTGGTATTCCTCTGGAGTCGAAGCCAGGGACTAACCTCTAATCTCCAGTTGATTTTTGGTCCACGGAGCTCTTTCGTGTTGCTACAGTGACCTCAGGATCCCTCTAGCCTTGAAACAGTGTTCTTGGGGTTTCTCTGGAGTGCCATCAAGGACATCAAGGCTCCTTTCATGTGTGATGTGCAACACGGAATTGCTCTGCACGCAGTGCAGGGGAATCGGGCCTCATCTCGCGGGGAGGGGGAAGTCTCATGGTTTTTCTCGAGTTGTGGCGGGAACCTGGCGTATATTCTCGAGTTACCACGGGGCTGGCCCTTCCACACACGTGTTTGCTCAGTGACGTCAGGACTCCTGCCTAGTTGCGAGGGACAACTCTGGATTCTCCTCGAGGCTTGGCAGGGCAATTGGGACGCCTCTCCAGCTGAGGCGGGAGACCAAGGGTCCCTTTCCACGTGCCACAGGAATCCTGGGACTCCTAAGAAGTTTCACGAGGAGTCAGGCATCGTCTCCTTTGGAGGCACTGATCTCCGCGTACCTCTGGAATTTTCAAAGTATGTGAGGCCTCCGGTCGCGATGAGGTGGGGAACTAGGTCTTTCTCTGTGGTCTCCACAGGGGATTCAGACATCCTTTCGTCTTGGGAGATGCAAGACGAGCCTGCATTCAAGTCACTGCAGGAATATCCGGCCTTATTTCGAGTCAGGGCATCGCGGTGTCCATTCCACTTGAGGCCGCAAACTCAGGGTCCCTCTCACATACCTATAGCTGAGAAAAGCCTCCTCTTGAGGTGCTTGTGGTAAGGTGGTTTCCTCTGGAGTCGAAGCAAGGGACTAACCTCTCATCTCGAGTTGATTTTTGGTCCACGGAGCTCTTTCGTGTTGCTACAGTGACCTCAGGATGCCTCTAGCCTTGAAACAGTGTTCTTGGGGTTTCTCTGGAGGGCCATCAAGGAAATCAAGGCTCCTTTCATGTGTGATGTGCAACACGGAATTGCTCTGCACGCAGTGCAGGGGAATCGGGCCTCATCTCGCGGCGAGGGGGAAGTCTCATGGTTTTTCTCGAGTTGCGGCGGGAACCTGGGGTATATTCTCGAGTTACGACGGGGATGGCCCTTCCACCCACGTGTTTGTTCAGCGACGGCAGGACTCCTGCCTAGTTGCGAGGGACAACTCGGGATTCTCCTCGAGGCTTGGCAGGGCAATTGGAACTCCTCTCCAGCTGAGGCGGGAGACCAAGGGTCCCTTTCCACGTGCCACAGGAATCCTGGGACTCCTATCAAGTTTCACGAGGAGTCAGGCATCGTCTCCTTTGGAGGCACTGATCTCCGCGTACCTCTGGAGTTTTCAAAGGATGTGAGGCCTCCGGTCGCCATGAAGTGTGGCACTAGGTCTTTCTCTGTGGTCTCCACAGGGGATTCAGACATCCTTTCGTCTTGGCAGATGCAAGACGAGCCTGCATTCAAGTCACTGCAGGGATATCCGGCCTTATTTCGAGTCAGGGCATCGCGGTGTCCATTCCACTTGAGGCAGCAAACTCAGCGTCCCTCTTACATACCTAGAGCTGAGAGAAGCCTCCTCTTGAGGTGCTTGTGGTAAGGTGGTATTCCTCTGGAGTGGAAGCCAGGGACTAACCTCTCATCTCGAGTTGATTTTTGGTCCACGGAGCTCTTTCGTGTGGCTACAGTGACCTTAGGATCCCTCTAGCCTTGAAACAGTGTTCTTGGGGTTTCTCTGGAGTTCCATCAAGGAAATCAAGGCTCCTTTCATGTGTGATGTGCAACACGGAATTGCTCTGAACGCAGTGCAGCGGAATCGGGCCTCAACTCGCAGCGAGAGGGAAGTCTCAAGGTTTTTCTTGAGTTGCGGCGGGAACCTGGGGTGTATTCTCGAGTTACGACGGGGATGGCCCTTCCACACACGTGTTTGTTCAGCGACGTCAGGACTCCGGCTTAGTTGTGAGGGACATCTCGGGATTCTCCTCGAGGCTTGGCAGGGCAATTGGGACGCCTCTCTAGCTGAGGCGGGAGACCAAGGGTCCCTTTCCACGTGCCACAGGAATCCTGGGACTCCTATCAAGTTTCACGAGGAGTCAGGCATCGTCTCCTTTGGAGGCACTGATCTCAGTGTACCTCTGGAGTTTTCAAAGTATGTGAGGCCTCCGGTCACGATGAGGTGGGGAACTAGGTCTTTCTCTGTGGTCTCCAAAGGGGATTCAGACATCCTTTCGTCTTGGGAGATGCAAGACGAGCCTGCATTCAAGTCATTGCAGGGATATCCGGCCTTATTTCGAGTCAGGGCATCGCGGTGTCCATTCCACTTGAGGCAGCAAACTCAGCGTCCCTCTTACATACCTAGAGCTGAGAGAAGCCTCCTCTTGAGGTGCTTGTGGTAAGGTGGTATTCCTCTGGAGTGGAAGCCAGGGACTAACCTCTCATCTCGAGTTGATTTTTGGTCCACGGAGCACTTTCGTGTTGCTACAGTGACCTCAGGATCCCTCTAGCCTTGAAACAGTGTTCTTGGGGTTTCTCTGGAGTGCCATCAAGGAAATCAAGGCTCCTTTCATGTGTGATGTGCAACACTGAATTGCTCTGCACGCAGTGCAGGGGAATCGGGCCTCATCTCGCGGCGAGGGGGAAGTCTCATGGTTTTTCTCGAGTTGCGGCGGGAACCTGGGGTATATTCTCGAGTTATGACGGGGATGGCCCTTCCACACACGTGTTTGTTCAGCGTCGTTAGGACTCCTGCGTAGTTGCGAGGGACAACTCGGAATTCTCCTCGAGGCTTGGCAGGGCAATTGGGACACCTCTCCAGCTGAGGCGGAAGACCAAGGGTCCCTTTCCACGTGCCACAGGAATCCTGGGACTCCTATCAAGTTTCACGAGGAGTCAGGCATCGTCTCCTTTGGAGGCACTGATCTCCGCGTACCTCTGGAGTTTTCAAAGGATGTGAGGCCTCCAGTCACGATGAGGTGGGGAACTAGGTTTTTCTCTGTGGTCTCCACAGGGGATTCAGACATCCTTTCGTCTTGGGAGATGCAAGACGAACCTGCATTCAAGTCACTGCAGGGATATCCGGCCTTATTTCCAGTCAGGGCATCGCGGTGTCCATTAGACTTGTGGCCGCAAACTCAGGGTCCCTCTCACATACCTAGAGCTGAGAGAAGCCTCCTCTTGAGGTGCTTGTGGTAAGGTGGTATTCCTCTGGAGTCGAAGCCAGGGACTAACCTCTAATCTCCAGTTGATTTATGGTCCACGGAGCTCTTTCGTGTTGCTACAGTGACCTCAGGATCCCTCTAGCCTTGAAACAGTGTTCTTGGGGTTTCTCTGGAGTGCCATCAAGGACATCAAGGCTCCTTTCATGTGTGATGTGCAACACGGAATTGCTCTGCACGCAGTGCAGGGGAATCGGGCCTCATCTCGCGGCGAGCGGGAAGTCTCATGGTTTTTCTCGAGTTGCGGCGGGAACCTGGGGTATATTCTCGAGTTACGACGGGGATGGCCCTTCCACCCACGTGTTTGTTCAGCGACGTCAGGACTCCTGCCTAGTTGCAAGGGACAACTCGGGATTCTCCTCGAGGCTTGGCAGGGCAATTGGGACGCCTCTCCAGCTGAGGCGGGAGATCAAGGGTCCCTTTCCACGTGCCACAGGAATCCTGGGACAGCTAAGAAGTTTCACGAGGAGTCAGGCATCGTCTCCTTTGGAGGCACTGATCTCCGCGTACCTCTGGAATTTTCAAAGGATGTGAGGCCTCCGGTCGCGATGAGGTGGGGAACTAGGTCTTTCTCTGTGGTCTCCACAGGGGATTCAGACATCCTTTCGTCTTCGGAGATGCAAGACGAGCCTGCATTCAAGTCAATGCAGGGATATCCGGCCTTATTTCGCATCAGGGCATCGCAGTGTCCATTCCACTTGAGGCCGCAAACTCAGGGTCCCTCTCACATAGCTAGAGCTGAGAGAAGCCTCCTCTTGAGGTGCTTGTGGTAAGGTGGTATTCCTCTGGAGTCGAAGCCAGCGACTAACATCTCATCTCGAGTTGATTTTTGGTCCACGGAGCTCTTTCGTGTTGCTACAGTGACCTCAGGATCCCTCTAGCCTTGAAACAGTGTTCTTGGGGTTTCTCTGGAGTGCCATCAAGGAAATCAAGGCTCCTTTCATATGTGATGTGCAACACGGAATTGCTCTGCACGCAGTGCCGGGGAATCGGGCCTCATCTCGGGGCGAGGGGGAAGTCTCATGGTTTTTCTCGAGTTGCAGCGGGAACCTGGGGTATATTCTCGGGTTACGACGGGGATGGCCCTTCCACCCACGTGTTTGTTCAGCGACGTCAGGACTCCTGCCTAGTTGCGAGGGACAACTCGGGATTCTCCTCGAGGCTTGGCAGGGCAATTGGGACGCCTCTCCAGCTGAGGCGGGAGATCAAGGGTCCCTTTCCACGTGCCACAGGAATCCTGGGACTCCTAAGAAGTTTCACGACTGGTCAGGCATTGTCTCCTTTGGAGGCACTGATCTCCGCGTACCTCTGGAGTATTCAAAGGATGTGAGGCCTCCGGTCGCGATGAGGTGGGGAACTACGTCTTTCTCTGTGGTCTCCACAGGGGATTCAGACATCCTTTCGTCTTGGGAGATGCAAGACGAGCCTACATTCAAGTCACTGCAGGGATATCCGGCATTATTTCCAGTCAGGGCATCGCGGTGTCCATTCCACTTGTGGCCGCAAACTCAGGGTCCCTCTCACATAGCTAGAGCTGAGAGAAGCATCCTCTTGAGGTGCTTGTGGTAAGGTGGTAGTCCTCTGGAGTCGAAGCCAGGGACTAACCTCTAATCTGCAGTTGATTTATGGTCCACGGAGCTCTTTCGTGTTGCTACAGTGACCTCAGGATCCCTCTAGCCTTGAAACAGTGTTCTTGGGGTTTCTCTGGAGTGTCATCAAGGACATCAAGGCTCCTTTCATGTGTGATGTGCAACACGGAATTGCTCTGCACGCAGTGCAGGGGAATCGGGCCTCATCTCGCGGCGAGGGGAAGTCTCATGGTTTTTCTCGAGTTGCGGCGGGAACCTGGGGTATATTCTCGAGTTACGACGGGGATGGCCCTTCCACACACGTGTTTGTTCAGCGACGTCAGGACTCCTACCTAGTTGCAAGGGACAACTCGGGATTCTCCTCGAGGCTTGGCAGGGCAATTGGGACGCCTCCCCAGCTGAGGCGGGAGACCAAGGGTCCCTTTCCACGTGCCACAGGAATCCTGGGACACCTAAGAAGTTTCACGAGGAGTCAGACATCGTCTCCTTTGGAGGCACTGATCTCCGCGTACCTCTGGAGTTTTTAAAGGATGTGAGGCCTCCGGTCGCGATGAGGTGGGGAACTAGGTCTTTCTCTGTGGTCTCCACAGGGGATTCAGACATCCTTTCGTCTTGGGAGATGCAAGACGAGCCTGCATTCAAGTCAATGCAGGGATATCCGGCCTTATTTCGCATCAGGGCATCGCAGTGTCCATTCCACTTGAGGCCGCAAACTCAGGGTCCCTCTCACATACCTAGAGCTGAGAGAAGCCTCCTCTTGAGGTGCTTGTGGTAAGGTGGTATTCTTCTGGAGTCGAAGCCAGGGACTAACATCTCATCCCGAGTTGATTTTTGGTCCACGGAGCTCTTTGTGTTGCTACAGTGACCTCAGGATCCCTCTAGCCTTGAAACAGTGTTCTTGGGGTTTCTCTGGAGTGCCATCAAGGAAATCAAGGCTCCTTTCATGTGTGATGTGCAACACGGAATTGCTCTGCACGCAGTGCAGGGGAATCGGGCCTCATCTCGCGGCGAGGGGGGAGTCTCATGGTTTTTCTCGAGTTGCGGCGGGAACCTGGGGTATATTCTCGAGTTGTGACGGGGATGGCCCTTCCACACACGTGTTTGTTCAGCGTCGTCAGGACTCCTGCCTAGTTGCGAGGGACAACTCGGGATTCTCCTCGAGGCTTGGCAGGGCAATTGGAACGCCTCTCCAGCTGAGGCGGAAGACCAAGGGTCAATTTCCACGTGCCACAGGAATGCTGGGTCTCCTATCAAGTTTCACGAGGAGTCAGGAATCGTCTCCTTTGGAGGCACTGATCTCCGCGTACCTCTGGAGTTTTCAAAGGATGTGAGGCCTCCAGTCACGATGATGTGGGGAACTAGGTCTTTCTCTGTGGTCTCCACAGGGGATTCAGACATACTTTCGTCTTGGGAGATGCAAGACGAACCTGCATTCAAGTCAGTGCAGGGATATCCAGCATTAATTCCAGTCAGGGCATCGCGGTGTCCATTCCACGTGTGGCCGCAAACTCAGGGTCCCTCTCACATACCTAGAGCTGAGAGAAGACTCCTCTTGAGGTGCTTGTGGTAAGGTGGTATTCCTCTGGAGTCGAAGCCAGGGACTAACCTCTAATCTCCAGTTGATTTTTGGTCCACGGAGCTCTTTCGTGTTGCTACAGTGACCTCAGGATCCCTCTAGCCTTGAAACAGTGTTCTTGGGGTTTCTCTGGAGTGCCATCAAGGACATCAAGGCTCCTTTCATGTGTGATGTGCAACACGGAATTGCTCTGCACGCAGTGCAGGGGAATCGGGCCTCATCTCGCGGGGAGGGGGAAGTCTCATGGTTTTTCTCGAGTTGTGGCGGGAACCTGGCGTATATTCTCGAGTTACCACGGGGCTGGCCCTTCCACACACGTGTTTGCTCAGTGACGTCAGGACTCCTGCCTAGTTGCGAGGGACAACTCTGGATTCTCCTCGAGGCTTGGCAGGGCAATTGGGACGCCTCTCCAGCTGAGGCGGGAGACCAAGGGTCCCTTTCCACGTGCCACAGGAATCCTGGGACTCCTAAGAAGTTTCACGAGGAGTCAGGCATCGTCTCCTTTGGAGGCACTGATCTCCGCGTACCTCTGGAGTTTGCAAAGGATGTGAGGCCTCCGGTCGCGATGAGGTGGGGAACTACGTCTTTCTCTGTGGTCTCCACAGGGGATTCAGACATCCTTTCATCTTGGGAGATGCAAGACGAGCCTGCATTCAAGTCACTGCAGGGATATCCGGCGTTATTTCGCGTCAGGGCATCGCAGTGTCCATTCCACTTGAGGCCGCAAACTCAGGGTCCCTCTCACATAGCTAGAGCTGAGAGAAGCCTCCTCTTGAGGTGCTTGTGGTAAGGTGGTATTCCTCTGGAGTCGAAGCCAGGGACTAACCTCTCATCTCGAGTTGATTTTTGGTCCACGGAGCTCTTTCGTGTTAATACAGTGACCTCAGGATCCCTCTAGCCTTGAAACAGTGTTCTTGGGGTTTCTCTGGAGTGCCATCAAGGAAATCAAGGCTCCTTTCATGTTTGATGTGCAACACGGAATTGCTTTGAATGCAGTGCAGGGGAATCGGGCCTCACTTGCGGCGAGGGGGAAGTCTCATGGTTTTTCTCGAGTTGCGGCGGGAACCTGGGGTATATTCTCGAGTTACGACGGGGATGGCCCTGCCACACACGTGTTTGTTCAGCGACGTCAGGACTCCTGCCTAGTTGCGAGGGACAACTCGGTATTCTCCTCGAGGCTTGGCAGGGCAATTGGGACGCCTCTCCAGCTGAGGCGGGAGACCAAGTGTCCCTTTCCACGTTCCACAGGAATCCTGGGACTCCTATCAAGTTTCTCGAGGAGTCAGGCATCGTTTCCTTTCGAGGCACTGATCTCTGTGTACCTCTGGAATTTTCAAAGGATGTGAGGCCGCCGGTTGCGATGAGGTGGGGAACTAGGTCTTTCTCTGTGGTCTCCACAGGGGATTCAGACATCCTTTCTTCTTGGGAGATGCAAGACGAGCCTGCATTCAAGTCACTGCAGGGATATCAGGCATTATTTCGAGTCAGGGCATCGCGGTGTCCATTCAACTTGAGGCCGCAAACTCAGGGTCCCTCTCACATACCTAGAGCTGAGAGAAGCCTCCTCTTGAGGTGCTTGTGGTAAGGTGGTATTCCTCTGGAGTCGAAGCCAGGGACTACCCTCTCATCTCGAGTTGATTTGTGGTCCACGGAGCTCTTTCGTGTTGCTACAGTGACCTCAGGATCCCTCTAGCCTTGAAACAGTGTTCTTGGTGTTTCTCTGGAGTGCCACCATGGAAATCAAGGCTCCTTTCATGTGTGATGTGCAACACGGAATTGCTCTGCACACAGTGCAGGGGAATCGGGCCTCATCTCGCGGCGAGGGGGAAGTCTCATGGTTTTTCTCGAGTTGAGGCGGGAACCTGGGGCATATTCTCGAGTTACGACGGGGATGGCCCTTCCACACACGTGTTTGTTCAGCGTCGTCAGGACTCCTGCCTAGTTGCGAGGGACAACTCGGGATTCTCCTCGAGGCTTGGCAGGGCAATTGGGACGCCTCTCCAGCTGAGCCAGGAGACCAAGGGTCCCTTTCCACGTGCCACAGGAATCCTGGGACTCCTATCAAGTTTCACGAGGAGTCAGGCATCGTCTCCTTTAGAGGCACTGATCTCCGCGTACCTCTGGAGTTTTCAAAGGATGTGAGTCCTCCGGTCACGATGATATGGGGAACTAGGTCTTTCTCTGTGGTCTCCACAGGGGATTCAGATATCCTTTCGTCTTCGGAGATGCAAGACGAGCCTGCATTCAAGTCACGGCAGGGATATCCGGCCTTATTTCGAGTCAGGGCATCGCAGTGTCCATTCCACTTGAGGCCGCAAACTCAGGGTCCCTCTCACATACCTAGAGCTGAGAGAAGCCTCCTCTTGAGGTGCTTGTGGTAAGGTGGTTTCCTCTGGAGTCGAAGCCAGGGACTAACCTCTCATCTCGAGTTGATTTTTGGTCCACGGAGCTCTTTCGTGTTGCTACAGTGACCTCAGGATCCCTCTAGCCTTGAAACAGTGTTCTTGGGGTTTCTCTGGAGTGCCATCAAGGAAATCAAGGCTCCTTTCATGTGTGATGTGCAACACGGAATTGCTCTGCATGCAGTGCAGGGGAATCGGGCCTCATCTCGCGGGGAGGGGGAAGTCTCATGGTTTTTCTAGAGTTGCGGCGGGAACCTGGCGTATATTCTCGAGTTACCACGGGGCTGGCCCTTCCACACACGTGTTTGTTCAGTGACGTCAGGACTCCTGCCTAGTTGCGTGGGACAACTCGGGATTCTCCTCGAGGCTTGGCAGGGCAATTGGGACGCCTCTCCAGCTGATGCGGAAGACCAAGGGTCCCTTTCCACGTGCCACAGGAATGCTGGGACTCCTATCAAGTTTCACGAGGAGTCAGGTATCGTCTCCTTTGGAGGCTCTGATCTCCGCGTACCTCTGAAGTTTTCAAAGGATGTGAGGCCTCCGGTCGCGATGAGGTGGGAAACTAGGTCTTTCTCTGTGGTCTCCACAGGGGATTCAGACATCCTTTCGTCTTGGGAGATGCAAGACGAGCCTGCATTCAAGTCAATGCAGGGATATCCGGCCTTATTTCGCGTCAGGGCATCGCAGTGTCCATTCCACCTTAGGCCGCAAACTCAGGGTCCCTCTCACATAGCAAGAGCAGAGAGAAGCCTCTTCTTGACGTTCTTGTGGTAAGGTGGTATTCCTCTGGAGTCGAAGCCAGGGACTAACTTCTCATCTCGAGTTGATTTTTGGTCCACGGAGCTCTTTTGTGTTGCTAAAGTGACCTCAGGATCCCTCTAGCCTTGAAACAGTGTTCTTGGGGTTTCTCTGGAGTGCCATCAAGGAAATCAAGGGTCCTTTCATGTGTGATATGCAACACGGAATTGCTCTGCACGCAGTGCAGGGGAATCGGGCCTCATCTCGCGGCGAGGGGGAAGTCTCATGGCTTTTCTCGAGTTGCGGCGGGAACCTGGCGTATATTCTCGAGTTACGACGGGGATGGCCCTTCCACCCACGTGTTCGTTCCGCGACGTCAGGACTCCTGCCTAGTGGTGAGGGACAACTCGGGATTCTCCTCGAGGCTTGGCAGGGCAATTGCGACGCCTCTCCAGCTGAGGCGGGAGACCAAGGGTCCCTTTCCACGTGCCACAGGAATCCTGGGACTCCTATCAAGTTTCACGAGGAGTCAGGCATCGTCTCCTTTGGAGGCACTGATCTCCGCGTGCCTCTGGAGTTTTCAAAGGATGTGAGGCCTCCGGTCGCGATGAGGTGGGGAACTAGGTCTTTCTCTGTGGTCTCCACAGGGGATTCAGACATCCTTAAGTCTTGGGAGATGCAAGACGAGCCTGCATTCAAGTCACTGCAGGGATATCCGGCCTAATTTCGAGTCAGGGCCTCGCGGTGTGCATTCCATTTGAGGCTGCAAACTCAGGGTCCTTCTCACATAGCTAGAGCTGAGAGAAGCCTCCTCTTGAGGTGCTTGTGGTAAGGTGGTATTCCTCTGGAGTCGAAGCCAGGGACTAACCTCTCATCTCAAGTTGATTTTTGGTCCACGGAGATCTTTCGTGTTTCTACAGTGACCTCAGGATGCCTCTAGCCTTGAAACAGTGTTCTTGGGGTTTCTCTGGAGTGCCATCAAGGAAATCAATGCTCCTTTGATGTGTGATGTGCAACACGGAATTGCTCTGCACGCAGTGCAGGGGAATCGGGCCTCATCTCGCAGCGAGGGGGAAGTCTCATGGTTTTTCTCGAGTTGAGGCGGGAACCTGGGGCATATTCTCGAGTTACGACGGGGATGGCCCTTCCACACACGTGTTTGTTCAGCGTCGTCAGGACTCCTGCCTAGTTGCGAGGGACAACTCGGGATTCTCCTCGAGGCTTGGCAGGGCAATTGGGACGCCTCTCCAGCTGAGGCGGGAGACCAAGGGTCCCTTTCCACGTGCCACAGGAATCCTGGGACTCCTATCAAGTTTCACGAGGAGTCAGGCATCGTCTCCTTTGGAGGCACTGATCTCCGCGAACCTCTGGAGTTTTCAAAGGATGTGAGGCCTCCAGTCACGATGAGGTGGGGAACTAGGTCTTTCTCTGTGGTCTCCACAGGGGATTCAGACATCCTTTCGTCTTGGGAGATGCAAGACGAACCTGCATTCAAGTCACTGCAGGGATATCCGGCATTATTTCCAGTCAGGGCATCGCGGTGTCCATTCCACGTGTGGCCGCAAACTCAGGGTCCCTCTCACATACCTAGAGCTGAGAGAAGCCTTCTCTTGAGGTGCTTGTGGTAAGGTGGTATTCCTCTGGAGTCGAAGCCAGGGACTAACCTCTAATCTCCAGTTGATTTTTGGTCCACGGAGCTCTTTCGTGTTGCTACAGTGACCTCAGGATCCCTCTAGCCTTGAAACAGTGTTCTTGGGGTTTCTCTGGAGTGCCATCAAGGAAATCAAGGCTCCTTTCATGTGTGATGTGCAACACGGAATTGCTCTGCATGCAGTGCAGGGGAATCGGGCCTCATCTCGCGGGGAGGGGGAAGTCTCATGGTTTTTCTCGAGTTGCGGCGGGAACCTGGCGTATATTCTCGAGTTACCACGGGGCTGGCCCTTCCACACACGTGTTTGTTCAGTGACGTCAGGACTCCTGCCTAGTTGCGTGGGACAACTCGGGATTCTCCTCGAGGCTTGGCAGGGCAATTGGGACGCCTCTCCAGCTGAGGCGGGAGACCAAGGGTCCCTTTCCACGTGCCACAGGAATCCTGGGACTCCTAAGAAGTTTCACGAGGAGTCAGGCATCGTCTCCTTTGGAGGCACTGATCTCCGCGTACCTCTGGAGTTTTCAAAGGATGTGAGGCCTCCAGTCGCGATGAGGTGGGGAACTACGTCTTTCTCTGTGGTCTCCACAGGGGATTCAGACATCCTTTCATCTTGGGAGATGCAAGACGAGCCTGCATTCAAGTCACTGCAGGGATATCTGGCGTTATTTCCCGTCAGGGCATCGCAGTGTCCATTCCACTTGAGGCCGCAAACTCAGGGTCCCTCTCACATAGCTAGAGCTGAGAGAAGCCTCCTCTTGAGGTGCTTGTGGTAAGGTGGTATTCCTCTGGAGTCGAAGCCAGGGACTAACCTCTCATCTCGAGTTGATTTTTGGTCCACGGAGCTCTTTCGTGTTAATACAGTGACCTCAGGATCCCTCTAGCCTTGAAACAGTGTTCTTGGGGTTTCTCTGGAGTGCCATCAAGGAAATCAAGCCTCCTTTCATGTTTGATGTGCAACACGGAATTGCTTTGAATGCAGTGCAGGGGAATCGGGCCTCACTTGCGGCGAGGGGGAAGTCTCATGGTTTTTCTCGAGTTGCGGCGGGAACCTGGGGTATATTCTCGAGTTACGACGGGGATGGCCCTGCCACACACGTGTTTGTTCAGCGACGTCAGGACTCCTGCCTAGTTGCGAGGGACAACTCTGGATTCTCCTCGAGGCTTGGCAGGGCAATTGGGACGCCTGTCCAGCTGAGGCGGGGGACCAAGGGTCCCTTTCCACGTGCCACAGGAATCCAGGGACTCCTATCAAGTTTCTCGAGGAGTCAGGCATCGTTTCCTTTGGAGGCACTGATCTCTGTGTACCTCTGGAATTTTCAAAGGATGTGAGGCCGCCGGTTGCGATGAGGTGGGGAACTAGGTCTTTCTCTGTGTTCTCCACATGGGATTCAGACATCCTTTCTTCTTGGGAGATGCAAGACGAGCCTGCATTCAAGTCACTGCAGGGATATCAGGCATTATTTCGAGTCAGGGCATCGCGGTGTCCATTCAACTTGAGGCCGCAAACTCAGGGTCCCTCTCACATACCTAGAGCTGAGAGAAGCCTCCTCTTGAGGTGCTTGTGGTAAGGTGGTATTCCTCTGGAGTCGAAGCCAGGGACTACCCTCTCATCTCGAGTTGATTTGTGGTCCACGGAGCTCTTTAGTGTTGCTACAGTGACCTCAGGATCCCTCTAGCCTTGAAACAGTGTTCTTGGGGTTTCTCTGGAGTGCCATCAAGGAAATCAAGGCTCCTTTCATGTGTGATGTGCAAGTCGGAATTGCTCTGCACGCAGTGCAGGGGAATCGGGCCTCATCTCACGGCGAGGGGGAAGTCTCATGGTTTTTCTCGAGTTGCGGCGGGAACCTGGGGTATATTCTCGAGTTACGACGGGGATGGCCCTTCCACCCACGTGTTTGTTCAGTGACGTCAGGACTCCTGCCTAGTTGCGAGAGACAACTGGGGATTCTCCTCGAGGCTTGGCAGTACAATTGGAACGCCTCTCCAGCTGAGGCGGGAGAACAAGGGTCCCTTTCCACGTGCCACAGGAATCCTTGGACTCCTATCAAGTTTGACGAGGAGTCAGGCATCGTCTCCTTTGGAGGCACTGATCTCCGCGTACCTCTGGAGTTTTCAAAGGATGTGAGGCCCCCGGTCGCGATGAAGTGGGGAACTAGGTCTTTCTCTGTGGTCTCCACAGGGGATTCAGATATCCTTTCGTCTTCGGAGATGCAAGACGAGCCTGCATTCAAGTCACTGCAGGGATATCCGGCCTTATTTCGAGTCAGGGCATCGCAGTGTCCATTCCACTTGAGGCCGCAAACTCAGGGTCCCTCTCACATAGCTAGAGCTGAGAGAAGTCTCCTCTTGAGGTGCTTGTGGTTAGGTGGTTTCCTCTGGAGTCGAAGCCAGGGACTAACCTCTCATCTCGAGTTGATTTTTGGTCCACGGAGCTCTTTCGTGTTGCTACAGTGACCTCAGGATCCCTCTAGCCTTGAAACAGTGTTCTTGGGGTTTCTCTGGAGTGCCATCAAGGAAATCAAGGCTCCGTTCATGTGTGATGTGCAACACGGAATTGCTCTGCACGCAGTGCAGGGGAATCGGGCCTCATCTCGCAGCGAGGGGGAAGTCTCATGGTTTTTCTCGAGTTGCGGCGGAAACCTGGGGTATATTCTCGAGTTATGACGGCGATGGCCCTTACACACACGTGTTTGTTCAGCGTCGTCAGGACTCCTGCCTAGTTGCGAGGGACAACTCGGGATTCTCCTCGAGGCTTGGCAGGGCAATTGGGACGCCTCTCCAGCTGAGGCGGAAGACCAAGGGTCCCTTTCCACGTGCCACAGGAATGCTGGGACTCCTATCAAGTTTCACGAGGAGTCAGGTATCGTCTCCTTTGGAGGCACTGATCTCCGCGTACCTCTGAAGTTTTCAAAGGATGTGAGGCCTCCGGTCGCGATGAGGTGGGGAACTAGGTCTTTCTCTGTGGTCTCCACAGGGGATTCAGACATCCTTTCGTCTTGGGAGATGCAAGACGAGCCTGCATTCAAGTCAATGCAGGGATATCCGGCCTTATTTCACGTCAGGGCATCGCAGTGTCCATTCCACCTGAGGCCGCAAACTCAGGGTCCCTCTCACATAGCAAGAGCAGAGAGAAGCCTCTTCTTGACGTTCTTGTGGTAAGGTGGTATTCCTCTGGAGTCGAAGCCAGGGACTAACTTCTCATCTCGAGTTGATTTTTGGTCCACGGAGCTCTTTTTTGTTGCTAAAGTGACCTCAGGATCCCTCTAGCCTTGAAACAGTGTTCTTGGGGTTTCTCTGGAGTGCCATCAAGGAAATCAAGGCTCCTTTCATGTGTGATATGCAACACGGAATTGCTCTGCACGCAGTGCAGGGGAATCGGGCCTCATCTCGCGGCGAGGGGGAAGTCTCATGTCTTTTCTCGAGTTGCGGCGGGAACCTGGCGTATATTCTCGAGTTTCGACGGGGATGGCCCTTCCACCCACGTGTTCGTTCCGCGACGTCAGGACTCCTGCCTAGTTGTGAGGGACAACTCGGGATTCTCCTCGAGGCTTGGCAGGGCAATTGCGACGCCTCTCCAGCTGAGGCGGGAGACCAAGGGTCCCTTTCCACGTGCCACAGGAATCCTGGGACTCCTATCAAGTTTCACGAGGAGTCAGGCATCGTCTCCTTTGGAGGCACTGAACTCTGGGTACCTCTGGAATTTTCAAAGGATGTGAGGCCTCCGGTCGCGATGAGGTGGGGAACTAGGTCTTTCTCTGTGGTCTCCACAGGGGATTCAGACATCCTTAAGTCTTGGGAGATGCAAGACGAGCCTGCATTCAAGTCACTGCAGGGATATCCGGCCTAATTTCGATTCAGGGCCTCGCGGTGTGCATTCCATTTGAGGCTGCAAACTCAGGGTCCTTCTCACATAGCTAGAGCTGAGAGAAGCCTCCTCTTGAGGTGCTTGTGGTAAGGTGGTTCCCTCTGGAGTCGAAGCCAGGGACTAACCTCTCATCTCGAGTTGATTCTTGGTCCACGGAGCTCTTTCGTGTTGCTACAGTGACCTCAGGATCCCTCTAGCCTTGAAACAGTGTTCTTGGGGTTTCTCTGGAGTGCCATCAAGGAAATCAATGCTCCTTTGATGTGTGATGTGCAACACGGAATTGCTCTGCACGCAGTGCAGGGGAATCGGGCCTCATCTCGCAGCGAGGGGGAAGTCTCATGGTTTTTCTCGAGTTGAGGCGGGAACCTGGGGCATATTCTCGAGTTACGACGGGGATGGCCCTTCCACACACGTGTTTGTTCAGCGTCGTCAGGACTCCTGCCTAGTTGCGAGGGACAACTCGGGATTCTCCTCGAGGCTTGGCAGGGCAATTGGGACGCCTCTCCAGCTGAGGCGGGAGACCAAGGGTCCCTTTCCACGTCCACAGGAATCCTGGGACTCCTATCAAGTTTCACGAGGAGTCAGGCATCGTCTCCTTTAGAGGCACTGATCTCCGTGTACCTCTGGAGTTTTCAAAGGATGTGAGTCCTCCGGTCACGATGATATGGGGAACTAGGTCTTTCTCTGTGGTCTCCACAGGGGATTCAGATATCCTTTCGTCTTCGGAGATGCAAGACGAGCCTGCATTCAAGTCACTGCAGGGATATCCGGCCTTATTTCGAGTCAGGGCATCGCAGTGTCCATTCCACTTGAGGCCGCAAACTCAGGGTCCCTCTCACATACCTAGAGCTGAGAGAAGCCTCCTCTTGAGGTGCTTGTGGTAAGGTGGTTTCCTCTGGAGTCGAAGCCAGGGACTAACCTCTCATCTCGAGTTGATTTTTGGTCCACGGAGCTCTTTCGTGTTGCTACAGTGACCTCAGGATCCCTCTAGCCTTGAAACAGTGTTCTTGGGGTTTCTCTGGAGTGCCATCAAGGAAATCAAGGCTCCTTTCATGTGTGATGTGCAACACGGAATTGCTCTGCACGCAGTGCAGGGGAATCGGGCCTCATCTCGCGGCGAGGGGGAAGTCTCATGGTTTTTCTCGAGTTGCGGCGGGAACCTGGGGTATATTCTCGAGTTATGACGGGGATGGCCCTTACACACACGTGTTTGTTCAGCGACGTCAGGACTCCTGCCTAGTTGCGAGGGACAACTCGGGATTCTCCTCGAGGCTTGGCAGGGCAATTGGGACGCCTCTCCAGCTGATGCGGAAGACCAAGGGTCCCTTTCCACGTGCCACAGGAATGCTGGGACTCCTATCAAGTTTCACGAGGAGTCAGGTATCGTCTCCTTTGGAGGCACTGATCTCCGCCTGCCTCTGGAGTTTTCAAAGGATGTGAGGCCTCCGGTCGCGATGAGGTGGGGAACTAGGTCTTTCTCTGTGGTCTCCACAGGGGATTCAGACATCCTTAAGTCTTGGGAGATGCAAGACGAGCCTGCATTCAAGTCACTGCAGGGATATCCGGCCTAATTTCGAGTCAGGGCCTCGCGGTGTGCATTCCATTTGAGGCTGCAAACTCAGGGTCCTTCTCACATAGCTAGAGCTGAGAGAAGCCTCCTCTTGAGGTGCTTGTGGTAAGGTGGTTCCCTCTGGAGTCGAAGCCAGGGACTAACCTCTCATCTCGAGTTGATTCTTGGTCCACGGAGCTCTTTCGTGTTGCTACAGTGACCTCAGGATCCCTCTAGCCTTGAAACAGTGTTCTTGGGGTTTCTCTGGAGTGCCATCAAGGAAATCAATGCTCCTTTGATGTGTGATGTGCAACACGGAATTGCTCTGCACGCAGTGCAGGGGAATCGGGCCTCATCTCGCAGCGAGGGGGAAGTCTCATGGTTTTTCTCGAGTTGAGGCGGGAACCTGGGGCATATTCTCGAGTTACGACGGGGATGGCCCTTCCACACACGTGTTTGTTACGCGTCGTCAGGACTCCTGCCTAGTTGCGAAGGACAACTCGGGATTCTCCTCGAGGCTTGGCAGGGCAATTGGGACGCCTCTCCAGCTGAGGCGGGAGACCAAGTGTCCCTTTCCACGTGCCACAGGAATCCTGGGACTCCTATCAAGTTTCACGAGGAGTCAGGCATCGTCTCCTTTAGAGGCACTGATCTCCGCGTACCTCTGGAGTTTTCAAAGGATGTGAGTCCTCCGGTCACGATGATATGGGGAACTAGGTCTTTCTCTGTGGTCTCCACAGGGGATTCAGATATCCTTTCGTCTTCGGAGATGCAAGACGAGCCTGCATTCAAGTCACTGCAGGGATATCCGGCCTTATTTCGAGTCAGGGCATCGCAGTGTCCATTCCACTTGAGGCCGCAAACTCAGGGTCCCTCTCACATACCTAGAGCTGAGAGAAGCCTCCTCTTGAGGTTCTTGTGGTAAGGTGGTTTCCTCTGGAGTCGAAGCCAGGGACTAACCTCTCATCTCGAGTTGATTTTTGGTCCACGGAGCTCTTTCGTGTTGCTACAGTGACCTCAGGATCCCTCTAGCCTTGAAACAGTGTTCTTGGGGTTTCTCTGGAGTGCCATCAAGGAAATCAAGGCTCCTTTCATGTGTGATGTGCAACACGGAATTGCTCTGCACGCAGTGCAGGGGAATCGGGCCTCATCTCGCGGCGAGGGGGAAGTCTCATGGTTTTTCTCGAGTTGCGGCGGGAACCTGGGGTATATTCTCGAGTTATGACGGGGATGGCCCTTACACACACGTGTTTGTTCAGCGTCGTCAGGACTCCTGCCTAGTTGCGAGGGACAACTCGGGATTCTCCTCGAGGCTTGGCAGGGCAATTGGGACGCCTCTCCAGCTGATGCGGAAGACCAAGGGTCCCTTTCCACGTGCCACAGTAATGCTGGGACTCCTATCAAGTTTCACGAGGAGTCAGGTATCGTCTCCTTTGGAGGCACTGATCTCCGCGTACCTCTGAAGTTTTCAAAGGATGTGAGGCCTCCGGTCGCGATGAGGTGGGGAACTAGGTCTTTCTCTGTGGTCTCCACAGGGGATTCAGACATCCTTTCGTCTTGGGAGATGCAAGACGAGCCTGCATTCAAGTCAATGCAGGGATATCCGGCCTTATTTCGCGTCAGGGCATCGCAGTGTCCATTGCACCTGAGGCCGCAAACTCAGGGTCCCTCTCACATAGCAAGAGCAGAGAGAAGCCTCTTCTTGACGTTCTTGTGGTAAGGTGGTATTCCTCTGGAGTCGAAGCCAGGGACTAACTTCTCATCTCGAGTTGATTTTTGGTCCACGGAGCTCTTTTGTGTTGCTAAAGTGACCTCAGGATCCCTCTAGCCTTGAAACAGTGTTCTTGGGGTTTCTCTGGAGTGCCATCAAGGAAATCAAGGCTCCTTTCATGTGTGATATGCAACACGGAATTGCTCTGCACGCAGTGCAGGGGAATCGGGCCTCATCTCGCGGCGAGGGGGAAGTCTCATGGCTTTTCTCGAGTTGCGGCGGGAACCTGGCGTATATTCTCGAGTTACGACGGGGATGGCCCTTCCACCCACGTGTTCGTTCCGCGACGTCAGGACTCCTGCCTAGTTGTGAGGGACAACTCGGGATTCTCCTCGAGGCTTGGCAGGGCAATTGGAACGCCTCTCCAGCTGAGGCGGGAGACCAAGGGTCCCTTTCCACGTGCCACAGGAATCCTGGGACTCCTATCAAGTTTCACGAGGAGTCAGGCATCGTCTCCTTTGGAGGCACTGAACTCTGGGTACCTCTGGAATTTTCAAAGGATGTGAGGCCTCCGGTCGCGATGAGGTGGGGAACTAGGTCTTTCTCTGTGGTCTCTACAGGGGATTCAGACATCCTTAAGTCTTGGGAGATGCAAGACGAGCCTGCATTCAAGTCACTGCAGGGATATCCGGCCTAATTTCGAGTCAGGGCCTCGCGGTGTGCATTCCATTTGAGGCTGCAAACTCAGGGTCCTTCTCACATAGCTAGAGCTGAGAGAAGCCTCCTCTTGAGGTGCTTGTGGTAAGGTGGTTCCCTCTGGAGTCGAAGCCAGGGACTAACCTCTCATCTCGAGTTGATTCTTGGTCCACGGAGCTCTTTCGTGTTGCTACAGTGACCTCAGGATCCCTCTAGCCTTTAAACAGTGTTCTTGGGGTTTCTCTGGAGTGCCATCAAGGAAATCAAGGCTCCTTTGATGTGTGATGTGCAACACGGAATTGCTCTGCACGCAGTGCAGGGGAATCGGGCCTCATCTCGCAGCGAGGGGGAAGTCTCATGGTTTTTCTCGAGTTGAGGCGGGAACCTGGGGCATATTCTCGAGTTACGACGGGGATGGCCCTTCCACACACGTGTTTGTTCAGCGTCGTCAGGACTCCTGCCTAATTGTGAGGGACAACTCGGGATTCTCCTCGAGGCTTGGCAGGGCAATTGGGACGCCTCTCCAGCTGAGGCGGGAGACCAAGTGTCCCTTTCCACGTGCCACAGGAATCCTGGGACTCCTATCAAGTTTCACGAGGAGTCAGGCATCGTCTCCTTTAGAGGCACTGATCTCCGCGTACCTCTGGAGTTTTCAAAGGATGTGAGTCCTCCGGTCACGATGATATGGGGAACTAGGTCTTTCTCTGTGGTCTCCACAGGGGATTCAGATATCCTTTCGTCTTCGGAGATGCAAGACGAGCCTGCATTCAAGTCACTGCAGGGATATCCGGCCTTATTTCGAGTCAGGGCATCGCAGTGTCCATTCCACTTGAGGCCGCAAACTCAGGGTCCCTCTCACATACCTAGAGCTGAGAGAAGCCTCCTCTTGAGGTGCTTGTGGTAAGGTGGTTTCCTCTGGAGTCGAAGCCAGGGACTAACCTCTCATCTCGAGTTGATTTTTGGTCCACGGAGCTCTTTCGTGTTGCTACAGTGACCTCAGGATCCCTCTAGCCTTGAAACAGTGTTCTTGGGGTTTCTCTGGAGTGCCATCAAGGAAATCAAGGCTCCTTTCATGTGTGATGTGCAACACGGAATTGCTCTGCACGCAGTGCAGGGGAATCGGGCCTCATCTCGCGGCGAGGGGGAAGTCTCATGGTTTTTCTCGAGTTGCGGCGGGAACCTGGGGTATATTCTCGAGTTATGACGGGGATGGCCCTTACACACACGTGTTTGTTCAGCGTCGTCAGGACTCCTGCCTAGTTGCGAGGGACAACTCGGGATTCTCCTCGAGGCTTGGCAGGGCAATTGGGACGCCTCTCCAGCTGATGCGGAAGACCAAGGGTCCCTTTCCACGTGCCACAGGAATGCTGGGACTCCTATCAAGTTTCACGAGGAGTCAGGTATCGTCTCCTTTGGAGGCACTGATCTCCGCGTACCTCTGAAGTTTTCAAAGGATGTGAGGCCTCCGGTCGCGATGAGGTGGGGAACTAGGTCTATCTCTGTGGTCTCCACAGGGGATTCAGACATCCTTTCGTCTTGGGAGATGCAAGACGAGCCTGCATTCAAGTCAATGCAGGGATATCCGGCTTTATTTCGCGTCAGGGCATCGCAGTGTCCATTCCACCTGAGGCCGCAAACTCAGGGTCCCTCTCACATAGCAAGAGCAGAGAGAAGCCTCTTCTTGACGTTCTTGTGGTAAGGTGGTATTCCTCTGGAGTCGAAGCCAGGGACTAACTTCTCATCTCGAGTTGATTTTTGGTCCACGGAGCTCTTTTGTGTTGCTAAAGTGACCTCAGGATCCCTCTAGCCTTGAAACAGTGTTCTTGGGGTTTCTCTGGAGTGCCATCAAGGAAATCAAGGCTCCTTTCATGTGTGATATGCAACACGGAATTGCTCTGCACGCAGTGCAGGGGAATCGGGCCTCATCTCGCGGCGAGGGGGAAGTCTCATGGCTTTTCTCGAGTTGCGGCGGGAACCTGGCGTATATTCTCGAGTTACGACGGGGATGGCCCTTCCACCCACGTGTTCGTTCCGCGACGTCAGGACTCCTGCCTAGTTGTGAGGGACAACTCGGGATTCTCCTCGAGGCTTGGCAGGGCAATTGGAACGCCTCTCCAGCTGAGGCGGGAGACCAAGGGCCCCTTTCCACGTGCCACAGGAATCCTGGGACTCCTATCAAGTTTCACGAGGAGTCAGGCATCGTCTCCTTTGGAGGCACTGATCTCGGCATGCCTCCGGAGTTTTCAAAGGATGTGAGGCCTCCGGTCGCGATGAGGTGGAGAACTAGGTCTTTCTCTGTGGTCTCCACAGGGGATTCAGACATCCTTAAGTCTTGGGAGATGCAAGACGAGCCTGCATTCAAGTCACTGCAGGGATATCCGGCCTAATTTCGAGTCAGGGCCTCGCGGTGTGCATTCCATTTGAGGCTGCAAACTCAGGGTCCTTCTCACATAGCTAGAGCTGAGAGAAGCCTCCTCTTGAGGTGCTTGTGGTAAGGTGGTTCCCTCTGGAGTCGAAGCCAGGGACTAACCTCTCATCTCGAGTTGATTCTTGGTCCACGGAGCTCTTTCGTGTTGCTACAGTGACCTCAGGATCCCTCTAGCCTTGAAACAGTGTTCTTGGGGTTTCTCTGGAGTGCCATCAGTTAAATCAAGGCTCCTTTGATGTGTGATGTGCAACACGGAATTGCTCTGCACGCAGTGCAGGGGAATCGGGCCTCATCTCGCGGCGAGGGGGAAGTCTCATGGTTTTTCTCGAGTTGCGGTGGGAACCTGGTGTATATTCTCGAGTTCCGACGGGGATGGCCCTTCCACCCACGTGTTTGTTCAGTGACGTCAGGACTTCTGCTTAGTTGCGAGGGACAACTCGGGATTCTCCTCGAGGCTTGGCAGGGCAATTGGGACGTCTCTCCAGCTGAGGCGGGAGACCAAGGGTCCCTTTCCACGTGCCATAGGAATCCTGGGACTCCTATCAAGTTTCACGAGGAGTCAGGCATCGTCTCCTTTGGAGGCACTGATCTCCGCGTACCTCTGGAGTTTTCAAAGGATGTGAGGCATCCGGTCGCGATGAGGTGGGGAACTAGGTTTTTCTCTGTGGTCTCCACAGGGGATTCAGACATCCTTTCGTCTTGGGAGATGCAAGACGAGCCTGCATTCAAGTCACTGCAGGGATATCCGGCCTTATTTCGAGTCACTGCATCGCGGTGTCCATTCCATTTGAGGCCACAAACTCGGGGTCCCTCTCACATAGCTAGAGCTGAGAGAAGCCTCCTCTTGAGGTGCTTGTGGTAAGGTGGTATTCCTCTGGCGTCGAAGCCAGGGACTAACCTCTCATCTCGAGTTGATTTTTGGTCCACGGAGCTCTTTCGTGTTGCTACAGTGACCTCAGGATGCCTCCAGCCTTGAAACAGTGTTCTTGGGGTTTCTCTGGAGTGCCATCAAGGAAATCAAGGCTCCTTTCATGTGTGATGTGCAAGACGGAATTGCTTTGAATGCAGTGCAGGGGAATCGGGCTTCATCTTGCGACGAGGGGGAAGTCTCATGATTTTTCTCGAGTTGCGGCGGGAACCTGGGGTATATTCTCGAGTTACGACGGGGATGGCCCTTCCACCCACGTGTTTCTTCAGCGACGTCAGGACTCCTGCCTAGTTGCGAGGGACAACTCGGGATTCTCCTCGAGGCTGGCAGGGCAATTGGGACGCCTCTCCAGCTGAGGCGGGAGACCAAGGGTCCCTTTCCACGTGCCACAGGAATCCTGGGACTCCTATCAAGTTTCACGAGGAGTCAGGCATCGTCTCCTTTGGAGGCACTCATCTCAGTGTACCTCTGGAATTTTCAAAGTATGTGAGGCCTCCGGTCGCGATGAGGTGGTGAACTAGGTCTTTCTCTGTGGTCTCCACAGGGGATTCAGACATCCTTTCGTCTTGGGAGATGCAAGAGGAGCCTGCATTCAAGTCACTGCAGGGATATGCGGCCTTATTTCGAGTCAGGGCATGGCGGTGTCCATTCCACTTGAGGCCGAAAAATTAGGGTCCCTCTCACATACCTAGAGCTGAGAGAAGCCTCCTCTTGAGGTGCTTGTGGTAAGGTGGTTTCCTCTGGAGCCGAAGCCAGGGACAAATCTCTCATCTCGAGTTGATTTTTGGTCCACGGAGCTCTCTCATGTGACTACAGTGACCTCAGGATCTCTCTAGCCTTGAAACAGTGTTCTTGGGGTTTCTCTGGAGTGCCATCAAGGAAATCAAGGCTCCTTTCAAGTGTGATGTGCAACACGGAATTGCTCTGCACGCAGTGCAGGGGAATCGGGCCTCATCTCGTGGCGAGGGGGAAGTCTCAGGGTTTTTCTCGAGTTGCGGCGGGAACCTGGGGTATATTCTCGAGTTACGACGGGAATGGCCCTTCCACACACGTGTTTGTTCAGTGACGTCAGGACTCCTGCCTAGTTGCGAGGGACAACTCGGGATTCTCCTCGAGGCTTGGCAGGGCAATTGGGACGCCTCTCCAGCTGAGGCAGGAGACCAAGGGTCCCTTTCCACGTGCCACAGGAATCCTGGGACTCCTATCAAGTTTCACGAGGAGTCAGGCATCGTCTCCTTTGGAGGCACTGATCTCCGCATACCTCTGGAGTTTTCAAAGGATGTGAGGCCTCCGGTCGCGATGAGGTGGGGAACTAGGTCTTTCTCTGTGGTCTCCACAGGGAATTCAGACATCCTTTCGTCTTGGGAGATGCAAGACGAGCCTGCATTCAAGTCACTGCAGGGATATCCGGCGTTATTTCGAGTCAGGGCGTCGCGGTGTCCATTTCACTTAAGGCCACACACTCAGGGTCCCTCTCACATAGCTAGAGCTGAGAGAAGCCTCCTCTTGAGGTGCTTGTGGTAAGGTGGTATTCCTCTGGAGTCGAAGCCAGGGACTAACCTCTCATCTCGAGTTGATTTTTGGTCCATGGAGCTCTTTCGTGTTGCTACAGTGACCTCAGGATCCCTCTAGCCTTGAAACAGTGTTCTTGGGGTTTCTCTGGAGTGTCATCAAGGAAATCAAGGCTCCTTTCATGTGTGATGTGCAACACGAAATTGCTCTGCACGCAGTGCAGGGGAATCTGGCCTCATCTCGCGGCGAGGGGGACGTCTCATGGTTTACCTCGAGTTGCGGCGGGAACCTGGGGTATATTCTCGAGTTACGACGGGGATTGCCCTTCCACCCACGTGTTTGTTCAGCGACGTCAGGACTCCTGCCTAGTTGCGAGGGACAACTCGCGATTCTCCTCGAGGCTTGGCAGGGCAATTGGGACGCCTCTCCAGCTGAGGCGGGAGACCAAGGGTCCCTTTCCACGTGCCACAGGAATCCTGGGACTCCTATCAAGTTTCACGAGAAGGCAGGCATCGTCTCCTTTGGAGGCACTGATCTCAGTGTACCTTTGGAATTTTCAAAGGATGTGAGGCCTCCGGTCGCGATGAGGTGGGGAACTAGGTCTTTCTCTGTGGTCTCCACAGGGGATTCAGACATCCTTTCGTCTTGGGAGATGCAAGACGAGCCTGCATTCAAGTCACTGCAGGGATATCCGGCGTTATTTCGAGTCAGGGCGTCGCGGTGTCCATTTCACTTAAGGCCACACACTCAGGGTCCCTCTCACATAGCTAGAGCTGAGAGAAGCCTCCTCTTGAGGTGCTTGTGGTAAGGTGGTATTCCTCTGGAGTCGAAGCCAGGGACTAACCTCTCATCTCGAGTTGATTTTTGGTCCACGGAGCTCTTTCGTGTTGCTACAGTGACCTCAGGATCCCTCTAGCCTTGAAACAGTGTTCTTGGGGTTTCTCTGGAGTGTCATCAAGGAAATCAAGGCTCCTTTCATGTGTGATGTGCAACACGAAATTGCTCTGCACGCAGTGCAGGGGAATCTGGCCTCATCTCGCGGCGAGGGGGACGTCTCATGGTTTACCTCGAGTTGCGGCGGGAACCTGGGGTATATTCTCGAGTTACGACGGGGATTGCCCTTCCACCCACGTGTTTGTTCAGCGACGTCAGGACTCCTGCCTAGTTGCGAGGGACAACTCGCGATTCTCCTCGAGGCTTGGCAGGGCAATTGGGACGCCTCTCCAGCTGAGGCGGGAGACCAAGGGTCCCTTTCCACGTGCCACAGGAATCCTGGGACTCCTATCAAGTTTCACGAGAAGGCAGGCATCGTCTCCTTTGGAGGCACTGATCTCAGTGTACCTCTGGAATTTTCAAAGGATGTGAGGCCTCCGGTCGCGATGAGGTGGGGAACTAGGTCTTTCTCTGTGGTCTCCACAGGGGATTCAGACATCCTTAAGTCTTGGGAGATGCAAGACGAGCCTGCATTCAAGTCACTGCAGGGATATCCGGCCTAATTTCGAGTCAGGGCCTCGCGGTGTGCATTCCATTTGAGGCTGCAAACTCAGGGTCCTTCTCACATAGCTAGAGCTGAGAGAAGCCTCCTCTTGAGGTGCTTGTGATAAGGTGGTTCCCTCTGGAGTCGAAGCCAGAGACTAACCTCTCATCTCGAGTTGATTCTTGGTCCACGGAGCTCTTTCGTGTTGCTACAGTGACCTCAGGATCCCTCTAGCCTTGAAACAGTGTTCTTGGGGTTTCTCTGGAGTGCCATCAAGGAAATCAAGGCTCCTTTGATGTGTGATGTGCAACACGGAATTGCTCTGCACGCAGTGCAGTGGAATCGGGCCTCATCTCGCAGCGAGGGGGAAGTCTCATGGTTTTTTTCGAGTTGAGGCGGGAACCTGGGGCATATTCTCGAGTTACGACGGGGATGGCCCTTCCACACACGTGTTTGTTCAGCGTCGTCAGGACTCCTGCCTAGTTGCGAGGGACAACTCGGGATTCTCCTCGAGGCTTGGCAGGGCAATTGGGACGCCTCTCCAGCTGAGGCGGGAGACCAAGTGTCCCTTTCCACGTGCCACAGGAATCCTGGGACTCCTATCAAGTTTCACGAGGAGTCAGGCATCGTCTCCTTTAGAGGCACTGATCTCCGCGTACCTCTGGAGTTTTCAAAGGATGTGAGTCCTCCGGTCACGATGATATGGGGAACTAGGTCTTTCTCTGTGGTCTCCACAGGGGATTCAGATATCCTTTCCTCTTCGGAGATGCAAGACGAGCCTGCATTCAAGTCACTGTAGGGATATCCGGCCTTATTTCGAGTCAGGGCATCGCAGTGTCCATTACACTTGAGGCCGCAAACTCAGGGTCGCTCTCACATACCTAGAGCTGAGAGAAGCCTCCTCTTGAGGTTCTTGTGGTAAGGTGGTTTCCTCTGGAGTAGAAGCCAGGGACTAACCTCTCATCTCGAGTTGATTTTTGGTCCACGGAGCTCTTTCGTGTTGCTACAGTGACCTCAGGATCCCTCTAGCCTTGAAACAGTGTTCTTGGGGTTTCTCTGGAGTGCCATCAAGGAAATCAAGGCTCCTTTCATGTGTGATGTGCAACACGGAATTGCTCTGCACGCAGTGCAGGGGAATCGGGCCTCATCTCGCGGCGAGGGGGAAGTCTCATGGTTTTTCTCGAGTTGCGGCGGAAACCTGGGGTATATTCTCGAGTTATGACGGGGATGGCCCTTACACACACGTGTTTGTTCAGCGTCGTCAGGACTCCTGCCTAGTTGCGAGGGACAACTCGGGATTCTCCTCGAGGCTTGGCAGGGCAATTGGGACGCCTCTCCAGCTGATGCGGAAGACCAAGGGTCCCTTTCCACGTGCCACAGGAATGCTGGGACTCCTATCAAGTTTCACGAGGAGTCAGGTATCGTCTCCTTTGGAGGCACTGATCTCCGCGTACCTCTGAAATTTTCAAAGGATGTGAGGCCTCCGGTCGCGATGAGGTGGGGAACTAGGTCTTTCTCTGTGGTCTCCACAGGGGATTCAGACATCCTTTCGTCTTGGGAGATGCAAGACGAGCCTGCATTCAAGTCAATGCAGGGATATCCGGCCTTATTTCGCGTCAGGGCATCGCAGTGTCCATTGCACCTGGGGCCGCAAACTCAGGGTCCCTCTCACATAGCAAGAGCAGAGAGAAGCCTCTTCTTGACGTTCTTGTGGTAAGGTGGTATTCCTCTGGAGTCGAAGCCAGGGACTAACTTCTCATCTCGAGTTGATTTTTGGTCCACGGAGTTCTTTTGTGTTGCTAAAGTGACCTCAGGATCCCTCTAGCCTTGAAACAGTGTTCTTGGGGTTTCTCTGGAGTGCCATCAAGGAAATCAAGGCTCCTTTCATGTGTGATATGCAACACGGAATTGCTCTGCACGCAGTGCAGGGGAATCGGGCCTCATCTCGCGGCGAGGGGGAAGTCTCATGGCTTTTCTCGAGTTGCGGCGGGAACCTGGCGTATATTCTCGAGTTACGACGGGGATGGCCCTTCCACCCACGTGTTCGTTCCGCGACGTCAGGACTCCTGCCTAGTTGTGAGGGACAACTCGGGATTCTCCTCGAGGCATGGCAGGGCAATTGCGACGCCTCTCCAGCTGAGGCGGGAGACCAAGGGTCCCTTTCCACGTGCCACAGGAATCCTGGGACTCCTATCAAGTTTCACGAGGAGTCAGGCATCGTCTCCTTTGGAGGCACTGATCTCCGCGTGCCTCTGGAGTTTTCAAAGGATGTGAGGCCTCCGGTCGCGATGAGGTGGGGAACTAGGTCTTTCTCTGTGGTCTCCACAGGGGATTCAGACATCCTTAAGTCTTGGGAGATGCAAGACGAGCCTGCATTCAAGTCACTGCAGGGATATCCGGCCTAATTTCGAGTCAGAGCCTCGCGGTGTGCATTCCATTTGAGGCTGCAAACTCAGGGTCCTTCTCACATAGCTAGAGCTGAGAGAAGCCTCCTCTTGAGGTGCTTGTGGTAAGGTGGTTCCCTCTGGAGTCGAAGCCAGGGACTAACCTCTCATCTCGAGTTGATTCTTGGTCCACGGAGCTCTTTCGTGTTGCTACAGTGACCTCAGGATCCCTCTAGCCTTGAAACAGTGTTCTTGGGGTTTCTCTGGAGTGCCATCAAGGAAATCAAGGCTCCTTTGATGTGTGATGTGCAACACGGAATTGCTCTGCATGCAGTGCAGGGGAATCGGGCCTCATCTCGCAGCGAGGGGGAAGTCTCATGGTTTTTCTCGAGTTGAGGCGGGAACCTGGGGCATATTCTCGAGTTACGACGGGGATGGCCCTTCCACACACGTGTTTGTTCAGCGTCGTCAGGACTCCTGCCTAGTTGCGAGGGACAACTCGGGATTCTCCTCGAGGCTTGGCAGGGCAATTGGGACGCCTCTCCAGCTGAGGCGGGAGACCAAGTGTCCCTTTCCACGTGCCACAGGAATCCTGGGACTCCTATCAAGTTTCACGTGGAGTCAGGCATCGTCTCCTTTAGAGGCACTGATCTCCGTGTACCTCTGGAGTTTTCAAAGGATGTGAGTCCTCCGGTCACGATGATATGGGGAACTAGGTCTTTCTCTGTGGTCTCCACAGGGGATTCAGATACCCTTTCGTCTTCGGAGATGCAAGACGAGCCTGCATTCAAGTCACTGCAGGGATATCCGGCCTTATTTCGAGTCAGGGCATCGCAGTGTCCATTACACTTGAGGCCGCAAACTCAGGGTCCCTCTCACATACCTAGAGCTGAGAGAAGCCTCCTCTTGAGGTGCTTGTGGTAAGGTGGTTTCCTCTGGAGTCGAAGCCAGGGACTAACCTCTCATCTCGAGTTGATTTTTGGTCCACGGAGCTCTTTCGTGTTGCTACAGTGACCTCAGGATCCCTCTAGCCTTGAAACAGTGTTCTTGGGGTTTCTCTGGAGTGCCATCAAGGAAATCAAGGCTCCTTTCATGTGTGATGTGCAACACGGAATTGCTCTGCACGCAGTGCAGGGGAATCGGGCCTCATCTCGCGGCGAGGGGGAAGTCTCATGGTTTTTCTCGAGTTGCGGCGGGAACCTGGGGTATATTCTCGAGTTATGACGGGGATGGCCCTTACACACATGTGTTTGTTCAGCGTCGTCAGGACTCCTGCCTAGTTGCGAGGGACAACTCGGGATTCTCCTCGAGGCTTGGCAGGGCAATTGGGACGCCTCTCCAGCTGATGCGGAAGACCAAGGGTCCCTTTCCACGTGCCACAGGAATGCTGGGACTCCTATCAAGTTTCACGAGGAGTCAGGTATCGTCTCCTTTGGAGGCACTGATCTCCGCGTACCTCTGAAGTTTTCAAAGGATGTGAGGCCTCCGGTCGCGATGAGGTGGGGAACTAGGTCTTTCTCTGTGGTCTCCACAGGGGATTCAGACATCCTTTCGTCTTGGGAGATGCAAGACGAGCCTGCATTCAAGTCAATGCAGGGATATCCGGCCTTATTTCGCGTCAGGGCATCGCAGTGTCCATTCCACCTGAGGCCGCAAACTCAGGGTCCCTCTCACATAGCAAGAGCAGAGAGAAGCCTCTTCTTGACGTTCTTGTGGTAAGGTGGTATTCCTCTGGAGTCGAAGCCAGGGACTAACTTCTCATCTCGAGTTGATTTTTGGTCCACGGAGCTCTTTTGTGTTGTAAAAGTGACCTCAGGATCCCTCTAGCCTTGATACAGTGTTCTTGGGGTTTCTCTGGAGTGCCATCAAGGAAATCAAGGCTCCTTTCATGTGTGATATGCAACACGGAATTGCTCTGCACGCAGTGCAGGGGAATCGGGCCTCATCTCGCGGCGAGGGGGAAGTCTCATGGCTTTTCTCGAGTTGCGGCGGGAACCTGGCGTATATTCTCGAGTTACGACGGGGATGGCCCTTCCACCCACGTGTTCGTTCCGCGACGTCAGGACTCCTGCCTAGTTGTGAGGGACAACTCGGGATTCTCCTCGAGGCTTGGCAGGGCAATTGGAACGCCTCTCCAGCTGAGGCGGGAGACCAAGGGTCCCTTTCCACGTGCCACAGGAATCCTGGGACTCCTATCAAGTTTCACGAGGAGACAGGCATCGTCTCCTTTGGAGGCACTGATCTCGGCGTGCCTCCGGAGTTTTCAAAGGATGTGAGGCCTCCGGTCGCGATGAGGTGGAGAACTAGGTCTTTCTCTGTGGTCTCCACAGGGGATTCAGACATCCTTAAGTCTTGGGAGATGCAAGACGAGCCTGCATTCAAGTCACTGCAGGGATATCCGGCCTAATTTCGAGTCAGGGCCTCGCGGTGTGCATTCCATTTGAGGCTGCAAACTCAGGGTCCTTCTCACATAGCTAGAGCTGAGAGAAGCCTCCTCTTGAGGTGCTTGTGGTAAGGTGGTTCCCTCTGGAGTCGAAGCCAGGGACTAACCTCTCATCTCGAGTTGATTCTTGGTCCACGGAGCTCTTTCGTGTTGCTACAGTGACCTCAGGATCCCTCTAGCCTTGAAACAGTGTTCTTGGGGTTTCTCTGGAGTGCCATCAAGGAAATCAAGGCTCCTTTGATGTGTGATGTGCAACACGGAATTGCTCTGCACGCAGTGCAGGGGAATCGGGCCTCATCTCGCGGCGAGGGGGAAGTCTCATGGTTTTTCTCGAGTTGCGGTGGGAACCTGGTGTATATTCTCGAGTTACGACGGGGATGGCCCTTCCACCCACGTGTTTGTTCAGTGACGTCAGGACTTCTGCCTAGTTGCGAGGGACAACTCGGGATTCTCCTCGAGGCTTGGCAGGGCAATTGGGACGTCTCTCCAGCTGAGGCGGGAGACCAAGGGTCCCTTTCCAGGTGCCATAGGAATCCTGGGACTCCTATCAAGTTTCACGAGGAGTCAGGCATCGTCTCCTTTGGAGGCACTGATCTCCGCGTACCTCTGGAGTTTTCAAAGCATGTGAGGCCTCTGGTCGCGATGAGGTGGGGAACTAGGTTTTTCTCTGTGGTCTCCATAGGGGATTCAGACATCCTTTCGTCTTGGGAGATGCAAGACGAGCCTGCATTCAAGTCACTGCAGGGATATCCGGCCTTATTTCGAGTCACTGCATCGCGGTGTCCATTCCATTTGAGGCCACAAACTCGGGGTCCCTCTCACATAGCTAGAGCTGAGAGAAGCCTCCTCTTGAGGTGCTTGTGGTAAGGTGGTATTCCTCTGGAGTCGAAGCCAGGGACTAACCTCTCATCTCGAGTTGATTTTTGGTCCACGGAGCTCTTTCGTGTTGCTACAGTGACCTCAGGATCCCTCTAGCCTTGAAACAGTGTTCTTGGGGTTTCTCTGGAGTGCCATCAAGGAAATCAAGGCTCCTTTGATGTGTGATTTGCAACACGGAATTGCTCTGCACGCAGTGCAGGGGAATCGGGCCTCATCTCGCAGCGAGGGGGAAGTCTCATGGTTTTTCTCGAGCTGAGGCGGGAACCTGGGGCATATTCTCGAGTTACGACGGGGATGGCCCTTCCACACACGTGTTTGTTGAGCGTCGTCAGGACTCCTGCCTAGTTGCGAGGGACAACTCGGGATTCTCCTCGAGGCTTGGCAGGGCAATTGGGACGCCTCTCCAGCTGAGGCGGGAGACCAAGGGTCCCTTTCCACGTGCCACAGGAATCCTGGGACTCCTATCAAGTTTCACGAGGAGTCAGGCATCGTCTCCTTTAGAGGCACTGATCTCCGCGTACCTCTGGAGTTTTCAAAGGATGTGAGTCCTCCGGTCACGATGATATGGGGAACTAGGTCTTTCTCTGTGGTCTCCACAGGGGGTTCAGATATCCTTTCGTCTTCGGAGATGCAAGACGAGCCTGCATTCAAGTCACTGCAGGGATATCCGGCCTTATTTCGAGTCAGGGCATCGCAGTGTCTATTCCACTTGAGGCCGCAAACTCAGGGTCCCTCTCACATACCTAGAGCTGAGAGAAGCCTCCTCTTGAGGTGCTTGTGGTAAGGTGGTTTCCTCTGGAGTCGAAGACAGGGACTAACCTCTCATCTCGAGTTGATTTTTGGTCCACGGAGCTCTTTCGTGTTGCTACAGTGACCTCAGGATCCCTCTAGCCTTGAAACAGTGTTCTTGGGGTTTCTCTGGAGTGCCATCAAGGAAATCAAGGCTCCTTTCATGTGTGATGTGCAACACGGAATTGCTCTGCACGCAGTGCAGGGGAATCGGGCCTCATCTCGCGGCGAGGGGGAAGTCTCATGGTTTTTCTCGAGTTGCGGCGGGAACCTGGGGTATATTCTCGAGTTATGACGGGGATGGCCCTTACACACATGTGTTTGTTCAGCGTCGTCAGGACTCCTGCCTAGTTGCGAGGGACAACTCGGGATTCTCCTCGAGGCTTGGCAGGGCAATTGGGACGCCTCTCCAGCTGATGCGGAAGACCAAGGGTCCCTTTCCACGTGCCACAGGAATGCTGGGACTCCTATCAAGTTTCACGAGGAGTCAGGTATCGTCTCCTTTGGAGGCACTGATCTCCGCGTACCTCTGAAGTTTTCAAAGGATGTGAGGCCTCCGGTCGCGATGAGGTGGGGAACTAGGTCTTTCTCTGTGGTCTCCATAGGGGATTCAGACATCCTTTCGTCTTGGGAGATGCAAGACGAGCCTGCATTCAAGTCAATGCAGGGATATCCGGCCTTATTTCACGTCAGGGCATCGCAGTGTCCATTCCACCTGAGGCCGCAAACTCAGGGTCCCTCTCACATAGCAAGAGCAGAGAGAAGCCTCTTCTTGACGTTCTTGTGGTAAGGTGGTATTCCTCAGGAGTCGAAGCCAGGGACTAACTTCTCATCTCGAGTTGATTTTTGGTCCACGGAGCTCTTTCGTGTTGCTACAGTGACCTCAGGATCCCTCTAGCCTTGAAACAGTGTTCTTGGGGTTTCTCTGGAGTGCCATCCAGGAAATCAAGGCTTCTTTCATGTTTGATGTGCAACACGGAATTGCTCTGCATGCAGTGCAGGGGAATCGGGCCTCATCTCCCGGCGAGGGTGAAGTCTCATGGTTTTTCTCGAGTGGCGGCGGGAACCTGGGGTATATTCACGAGTTACGACGGGGATGGCCCTGCCACCCACGTGTTTGTTCAGCGACGTCAGGACTCCTTCCTAGTTGCGAGGGACAACTCGGGATTCTCCTCGAGGCTTGGCAGGGCAATTGGAACGCCTCTCCAGCTGAGGCGGGAGACCAAGGGTCCCTTTCCACGTGCCACAGGAATCCTGGGACTCCTATCAAGTTTCACGAGGAGTCAGGAATCGTCTCCTTTGGAGGCACTGATCTCCGCGTACCTCTGGAGTTTTCAAAGGATGTGAGGCCTCCGGTCGCGATAAGGTGGGGAACTAGGTCTTTCTCTGTGGCCTCCACAGGGGATTCAGACATCCTTTCGTCTTGGCAGATGCAAGGCGAGCCTGCATTCAAGTCACTGCAGTTATATCCGGCCTTATTTTGAGTCAGGGCATCGCGGTGTCCATTAGACTTGAGGCCGCAAACTCAGGGTCCCTCTCACATACCTAGAGCTGAGAGAAGCCTCCTCTTGAGGTGCTTGTGGTAAGGTGGTATTCTTCTGGAGTTGAAGCCAGGGACTAACCTCTCATCTCCAGGTGATTTGTGGTCCACGGAGCTCTTTCGTGTTGCTACAGTGACCTCAGGATCCCTCTAGCCTTGAAACACTGTTATTGGGCTTTCTCTGGAGTGCCATCAAGGAAATCAAGGCTTCTTTCATGTTTGATGTGCAATACGGAATTGCTTTGAATGCAGTGCAGGGGAATCGGGCCTCATCTTGCGGCGAGGGGGAAGTCTCATGGTTTTTCTCGAGTTGCGGCGGGAACCTGGGGTATATTCTCGAGTTACGACGGGGATGGCCCTTCTACTCACGTGTTTGTTCAGCGACGTCAGGACTCCTGCCTAGTTGCGAGGGACAACTCGGGATTCTCCTCGAGGCTTGGCAGGGCAATTGGGACGCCTCTCCAGCTGAGGCGGGAGACCAAGAGTCCCTTTCCACGTGCCACAGGAATCCTGGGACTCCGATCAAGTTTCACGAGGAGTCAGGCATCGTCTCCCTTGGAGGCACTGATCTCCGCGTACCTCTGGAGTTTTCAAAGGAAGTGAGGCCTCCGGACGCGATGAGGTGGGGAACTAGGTCTTTCTCTGTGTTCTCCACAGGGGAATCAGATATCCTTTCGTCTTCGGAGATGCAAGACGAGCCTGCATTCAAGTCACTGCAGGGACGTTCGGCCTTATTTCACGTCAGGGCATCGCAGTGTCCATTCCACTTGAGGCTGCAAACTCAGGGTCCCTCTCACATACCTAGAGCTGAGAGAAGCCTCCTCTTGAGGTGCTTGTGGTAAGGTGGTTTCCTCTGGAGTCGAAGCCAGGGACAAATCTCTCATCTCGAGTTGATTTTTGGTCCACGGAGCTCTCTCATGTTACTACAGTGACCTCAGGATCTCTCTAGCCTTGAAACAGTGTTCTTGGGGTTTCTGTGGAGTGCCATCAAGGAAATCAAGGCTCCTTTCAAGTGTGATGTGCAACACGGAATTACTCTTCACACAGTGCAGGGGAATCGGGCCTCATCTCGCGGCGAGGGGGAAGTCTCATGGTTTTTCTCGAGTTGCGGCGGGAATCTGGGGTATATTCTCGAGTTACGACGGGAATGGCCCTTCCACACACGTGTTTGTTCAGTGACGTCAGGACTCCTGCCTAGTTGCGAGGGACAACTCGGGATTCTCCTCGAGGCTTGGCAGGGCAATTGGGACGCCTCTCCAGCTGAGGCAGGAGACCAAGGGTCCCCTTCCACGTGCCACAGGAATCCTGGGACTCCTATCAAGTTTCACGAGGAGTCAGGCATCGTCTCCTTTGGAGGCACTGATCTCCGCGTACCTCTGGAGTTTTCAAAGGATGTGAGGCCTCCGGTCGCGATGAGGTGGGGAACTAGGTGTTTCTCTGTGGTCTCCACAGGGAATTCAGACATCCTTTCGTCTTGGGAGATGCAAGACGAGCCTCCATTCAAGTCACTGCAGGGATATTCGGCGTTATTTCGAGTCAGGGCGTCGCGGTGTCCATTTCACTTAAGGCCACACACTCAGGGTCCCTCTCACATAGCTAGAGCTGAGAGAAGCCTCCTCTTGAGGTGCTTGTGGTAAGGTGGTATTCCTCTGGAGTCGAAGCCAGGGACTAACCTCTCATCTCGAGTTGATTTTTCGTCCATGGAGCTCTTTCGTGTTGCTAAAGTGACCTCAGGATCCCTCTAGCCTTGAAACAGTGTTCTTGGGGGTTCTCTGGAGTGTCATCAAGGAAATCAAGGCTCCTTTCATGTGTGATGTGGAACATGAAATTGCTCTGCACGCACTGCAGGGGAATCTGGCCTCATCTCGCGGCGAGGGGGACGTCTCATGGTTTACCTCGAGTTGCGGCGGGAACCTGGGGTATATTCTCGAGTTACGACGGGGATTGCCCTTCCACCCACGTGTTTGTTCAGCGACGTCAGGACTCCTGCCTAGTTGCGAGGGACAACTCGGGATTCTCCTCGAGGCTTGGCAGGGCAATTGGGACGCCTCTCCAGCTGAGGCGGGAGACCAAGTGTCCCTTTCCACGTGCCACAGGAATCCTGGGACTCCGATCAAGTTTCACGAGAAGGCAGGCATCGTCTCCTTTGGAGGCACTGATCTCAGTGTACCTCTGGAATTTTCAAAGTATGTGAAGCTTCCGGTCGCGATGAGGTGGGGAACTAGGTCTATCTCTGTGGTCTCCACAGGGGATTCAGACATCCTTTCGTCTTGGGAAATGCAAGACGAGCCCGCATTCAAGTCACTGCAGGGATATCCGGCCTTATTTCGAGTCAGGGCATGGCGGTGTCCATTCCACTTGAGGCCGCAAACTCAGGGTCCCTCTCACATACCTAGAGCTGAGAGAAGCCTCCTCTTGAGGTGCTTGTGGTAAGGTGGTTTCCTCTGGAATCGAAGCCAGGGACTAACCTCTCATCTCGAGTTGATTTTTGGTCCACGGAGCTCTTTCGTGTTGCTACAGTGACCTCAGGATCCCTCTAGCCTTGAAACAGTGCTCTTGGGGTTTCTCTGGAGTACCATCAAGGAAATCAAGGCTCCTTTCATGTGTGATGTGCAACACGGAAGTGCTCTGCATGCAGTGCAGGGGAATCGGGCCTCACTTGCGGCGAGGGGGAAGTCTCATGGTTTTTCTCGAGTTGCGGCGGGAACCTGGGGTATATTCTCGAGTTACGACGGGGATGGCCCTTCCACACACGTGTTTGTTCAGCGTCGTCAGGACTCCTGCGTAGTTGCGAGGGACAACTCGGGATTCTCCTCGAGGCTTGGCAGGGCAATTGAGACGCCTCTCCAGCTGAGGCGGGAGACCAAGGGTCCCTTTCCACGTGCCACAGGAATCCTGGGACTCCTATCAAGTTTCACGAGGAGTCAGGCATCGTCTCCTTTGGAGGCCCTGATCTCCGCGTACCTCTGGAGTTTTCAAAGGATGTGAGTCTTCCGGTCACGATGAGATGGGGAACTAGGTCTTTCTCTGTGGTCTCCACAGGGGATTCAGACATCCTTTCGTCTTCGGAGACGCAAGACGAGCCTGCATTCAAGTCACTGCAGGGATATCCGGCATTATTTCGAGTCAGGGCATCGCAGTGTCCATTCCACTTGTGGCCGCAAACTCAGGGTCCCTCTCACAAACCTAGAGCTGAGAGAAGCCTCTTCTTGACGTGCTTGTGGTAAGGTGGTTTCCTCTGGAGTCGAAGCCAGGGACTAACCTCTCATCTCGAGTTGATTTTTGGTCCATGGAGCTCTTTCGTGTTGCTACAGTGACCTCAGGATCCCTCTAGCCTTGAAACAGTGTTCTTGGGGTTTCTCTGGAGTGCCATCAAGGAAATCAAGGCTCCTTTCATGTGTGATATGCAACACGGAATTGCTCTGCACGCAGTGCAGGGGAATCGGGCCTCATCTCGCGGCGCGGGGGAAGTCTCATGGCTTTTATCGAGTTGCGGCGGGAACCTGGCGTATATTCTCGAGTTACGACGGGGATGGCCCTTCCACCCAGGTGTTTGTTCAGCGACTTCAGGACTCCTGCCTAGTTGCAAGGGACAACTCGGGATTCTCCTCGAGGCTTGGCAGGGCAACTGGGACGCCTCTCCAGCTGAGGCGGGAGACCAAGGGTCCCTTTCCACGTTCCACAGGAATCCTGGGACTCCTAAGAAGTTTCACGAGGAGTCAGGCATCGTCTCCTTTGGAGGCACTGATCTCCGCGTACCTCTGGAGTTTTCAAAAATTTGAGGCCTCAGGTCACGATGAGGTGGGGAACTAAGTCTTTCTCTGTGGTCTTCACAGGGGATTCAGACAACCTTTCATCTTGGGAGATGCAGGACGAGCCTGCATTCAAGTCACTGCAGGGATATCTGGCCTTATTTCGCGTCAGGGCATCGCGGTGTCCATTCCAATTGAGGCCACAAACTCAGTGTCCGTCGCACATACCTAGAGCTGAGAGAAGCCTCCTCTTGAGGTGCTTATGGTAAGGTGGTATTTCTCTGGAGTCGAAGCCAGGGACTAACCTCTCATCTCGAGTTGATTTTTGGTCCACGGAGCTCTTTCGTGTTGCTACAGTGACCTCAGGATCCCTCTAGCCTTGAAACAGTGTTCTTGGGGTTTCTCTGGAGTGCCATCAAGGAAATCAAGGCTCCTTTCATGTGTGATGTGCAACACAGAATTGCTCTGCACGCAGTGCAGGGGAATCGGGCCTCATCTCGCGGCGAAGGGGAAGTCTCATGGTTTTTCTCGAGTTGCGGCGGGAACCTGGGGTATATTCTCGAGTTACGACGGGGATGGCCCTTCCACACACGTGTTTGTTCAGCGACGTCAGGACTCCTGCCTACTTGCGAGGGACAAATCGGGATTCTCCTCGAGGCTTTGCAGGGCAATTGGGACGCCTCTCCAGCTGAGGCGGGAGACCAAGGGTCCCTTTCCACGTGCCACAGGAATCCTGGGACTCCTATCAAGTTTCACGAGGAGTCAGGCATCGTCCTCCTTGGAGGCACTGATCTCCGCGTACGTCTGGAGTTTTCAAAGGAAGTGAGGCCTCCGGACGCGATGAGGTGGGGAACTAGGTCTTTCTCTGTGGTCTCCACAGGGGATTCAGACATCCTTTCTTCTTCGGAGATGCAAGACGAGCCTGCATTCAAGTCACTGCAGGGATATCCGGCCTTATTTCGCATCAGGGCATCGCAGTGTCCATTTCACTTGAGGCTGCAAACTCAGGGTCCCTCTCACATACCTAGAGCTGACAGAAGCCTCCTCTTGAGGTGCTTGTGGTAAGGTGGTATTCCTCTGGAGTCGAAGCCAGGGACTAACCTCTCATCTCGAGTTGATTTTTGGTCCACGGAGCTCTTTCGTGTTGCTACAGTGACCTCAGGATCCCTCTAGCCTTGAAACAGTGTTCTTGGGGTTTCTCTGGAGTGCCATCAAGGAAATCAAGGCTCCTTTCATGTTTGATGTGCAATACGGAATTGCTTTGAATGCAGTGCAGGGGAATCGGGCCTCATCTTGCGGCGAGGGGGAAGTCTCATGGTTTTTCTCAAGTTGCGGCGGGAACCTGGGGTATATTCTCGAGTTACGACGGGGATGGCCCTTCCACCCACGTGTCTCTTCAGTGACGTCAGGACTCCTGCCTAGTTGCGAGGGACAACTCGGGATTCTCCTCGAGGCTGGCAGGGCAATTGGGACGCCTGTCCAGCTGAGGCGGGAGACCAAGGGTCCCTTTCCACTTGCCACAGGAATCCTGGGACTCCTATCAAGTTTCACGAGGAGTCAGGCATCGTCTCCTTTGGAGGCACTGATCTCAGTGTACCTCTGGAATTTTCAAAGTATGTGAGGCCTCCTGTCGCGATGAAGTGGGGAACTAAGTCTTTCTGTGTGGTCTCCACAGGGGATTCAGACATCCTTTCGTCTTGGGAGATGCAAGACGAGCCTGCATTCAAGTCACTGCAGGGATATCCGGCCTTATTTCGCGTCAGGGCATCGCAGTATCCATTGAACTTGAGGCCGCAAAATTAGGGTCCCTCTCACATAGCTAGAGCTGAGAGAAGCCTCCTCTTGAGGTGCTTGTGCTAAGGTGGTATTTCTCTGGAGTCGAAGCCAGGGACAAACCTCTCATCTCGAGTTGATTTTTGGTCCACGGAGCTCTTTCGTGCTGCTCCAGTGACCTCAGGATCCCTCTAGCCTTGAAACAGTGTTCTTGGGGTTTCTCTGGAGTGCCATCAAGGAAATCAAGGCTCCTTTCATGTGTGATGTGCAACACGGAATTGCTCTGCACGCAGTGCAGGGGAATCGGGCCTCATCTCGCGGCGAGGGGGAAGTCTCATGGTTTTTCTCGAGTTGCGGCGGGAACCTGGGGTATATTCTCGAGTTACGACGGGGATGGCCCTTCCACCCACGTGTTTGTTCAGCGACGTCAGGACTCCTGCCTAGTTGCGAGGGACAACTCGGGATTCTCCTCGAGGCTTGGCAGGGCAATTGGGACGCCTGTCCAGCTGAGGCGGGAGACCAAGGGTCCCTTTCCACGTGCCACAGGAATCCTGGGACTCCTATCAAGTTTCACGAGGAGTCAGGCATCGTCTCCTTTGGAGGCACTGATCTCCGCGTACCTCTGGAGTTTTCAAAGGATGTGAGGCCTCCGGTCGCCATGACGTTGGGAACTAGGTCTTTCTCTGTGGTCTCCACAGGGGATTCAGACATCCTTTCATCTTGGGAGATGCAAGACGAGCCTGCATTCAAGGCACTGCAGGCATATCCGGCCTTATTTCGCGTCAGGGCATCGCAGTGTCCATTCCACTTGAGGCCGCAAACTCAGGGTCCCTCTCACATACCTAGAGCTGAGAGAAGCCTCCTCTTGAGGTGCTTGTGGTAAGGTGGTATTCATCTGGAGTCGAAGCCAGGGACTAACCTCTCATCTCGAATTGATTTTTGGTCCATGGAGCTCTTTCGTGTTGCTACAGTGACCTCAGGATCCCTCTAGCCTTGAAACAGTGTTCTTGGGGTTTCTCTGGAGTGCCATCAAGGAAATCAAGGCTCCTTTCATGTGTGATGTGCAACACGGAATTGCTCTGCACGCAGTGCAGGGGAATCGGGCCTCATCTCGCGGCGAGGGGGAAGTCTCATGGTTTTTCTCGAGTTGCGGCGGGAACCTGGGGTATATTCTCGAGTTACGACGGGAATGGCCCTTCCACACACGTGTTTGTTCAGCGACGTCTTGACTCCTGCCTAGTTGCGAGGGACAACTCGGGATTCTCCTCGAGGCTTGGCAGGGCAATTGGGACGCCTCTCCAGCTGAGGCGGGAGACCAAGTGTCCTTTTCCACGTGCCACAGGAATCCTGGGACTCCTAAGAAGTTTCACGAGGAGTCAGGCATCGTCTCCTTTGGAGGCACTGATCTCCGCGTACCTCTGGAATTTTCAAAGGATGTGAGGCCTCCGGTCGCGATGAGGTGGGGAACTAGGTCTTTCTCTGTGGTCTCCACAGGGGATTCAGACATCCTTTCATCTTGGGAGATGCCAGACGAGCCTGCATTCAAGTCACTCCAGGGATATCCGGCGTTATTTCCCGTCAGGGCATCGCAGTGTCCATTCCACTTGAGGCCGCAAAGTCAGGGTCCCTCTCACATAGCTAGAGCTGAGAGAAGCCTCGTCTTGAGGTGCTTGTGGTAAGGTGGTATTCCTCTGGAGTCGAAGCCAGGGACTAACCTCTCATCTCGAGTTGATTTTTGGTCCACGGAGCTCTTTCGTGTTGCTACAGTGACCTCAGGATCCCTCTAGCCTTGAAACAGTGTTCTTGGGGTTTCTCTGGAGTGCCATCAAGGAAATCAAGGCTCCTTTCATGTTTGATGTGCAACACGGAATTGCTTTGAATGCAGTGCAGGGGAATCGGGCCTCACTTGCGGCGAGGGGGAAGTCTCATGGTTTGTCTCGAGTTGCGGCGGGAACCTGGGGTATATTCTCGAGTTACGACGGGGATGGCCCTGCCACACACGTGTTTGTTCAGCGGCGTCAGGACTCCTGCCTAGTTGCGAGGGACAACTCGGGATTCTCCTCGAGGCTTGGCAGGGCAATTGGGACGCCTCTCCAGCTGAGGCGGGAGACCAAGGGTCCCTTTCCACGTGCCACAGGAATCCTGGGACTCCTATCAAGTTTCTCGATGAGTCAGGCATCGTCTCCTTTAGAGGCACTGATCTCTGTGTACCTCTGGAATTTTCAAAGGATGTGAGGCCTCCGGTTGCGATGAGGTGGGGAACTAGGTCTTTCTCTGTGGTCTCCACAGGGGATTCAGACATCCTTTCTTCTTGGGAGATGCAAGACGAGCCTGCATTCAAGTCACTGCAGGGATATCCGGCATTATTTCGAGTCAGGGTATTGCAGTGTCCATTCAACTTGAGGCCGCAAACTCAGGATCCCTCTCACATACCTAGAGCTGAGAGAAGCCTCCTCTTGAGGTGGTTGTGGTAAGGTGGTATTCCTCTGGAGTCGAAGCCAGGGACTAACCTCTCATCTCGAGTTGATTTTTGGTCCACGGAGCTATTTCGTGTAGCTACAGTGACCTCAGGATCCCTCCTGCCTTGAAACAGTGTTCTTGGGGTTTCTCTGCAGTGCCATCAAGGAAATCAAGGCTCCTTTCATGTGTGATGTGCAACACGGAATTGCTCTGCACGCAGTGCAGGGAAATCGGGCCTCATCTCGCGGCGAGGGGGAAGTCTCATGGTTTTTCTCGAGTTGCGGCGGGAACCTGGGGTATATTCTCGAGTTACGACGGGGATGGCCCTTCCACACACGTGTTTGTTCAGCGACGTCAGGACTCCTGCCTAGTTGCGAGGGACAACTCGGGATTCTCCTCGAGGCTTGGCAGGGCAATTGGGACGCCTCTCCAGCTGAGGCGGGAGACCAAGGGTCCCTTTCCACGTGCCACAGGAATCCTGGGACTCCTATCAAGTTTCACGAGGAGTCAGGCATCGTCTCCTTTCGAGGCACTGATCTCCGCGTACTTCTGGAGTTTTCAAAGGATGTGAGGCCTCCGGTCGTGATGAGGTGGGGAACTAGGTCTTTCTCTGTGGCCTCCGCAGGGGATTCAGACATCCTTTCGTCTTCGGAGATGCAAGACGAGCCTGCATTCAAGTCACTGCAGGGATATCCGGCCTTATTTCGAGTCAGGGCATCGCGGTGTCCATTCCACTTGTGGCCGCAAACTCAGGGTCCCTCTCACATACCTAGAGCTGAGAGAAGCCTCCTCTTGAGGTGGTTGTGGTAAGGTGGTATTCCTCTGGAGTCGAAGCCAGGGACTAACCTGTCATCTCGAGTTGATTTTTGGTCCACGGAGCTATTTCGTGTAGCTACAATGACCTCAGGATCCCTCCTGCCTTGAAACAGTGTTCTTGGGATTTCTCTGGAGTGCCATCAAGGAAATCAAGGCTCCTTTCATGTGTGATGTGCAACACGGAATTGCTCTGCACGCAGTGCAGGGAAATCGGGCCTCATCTCGCGGCGAGGGGGAAGTCTCATGGTTTTTCTCGAGTTGCGGCGGGAACCTGGGGTATATTCTCGAGTTACGACGGGGATGGCCCTTCCACACACGTGTTTGTTCAGCGACGTCAGGACTCCTGCCTAGTTGCGAGGGAAAACTCGGGATTCTCCTCGAGGCTTTGCAGGGCAATTGGGACGCCTCTCCAGCTGAGGCGGGAGAACAAGGGTCCCTTTCCACGAGCCACAGGAATCCTGGGACTCCTATCAAGTTTCACGAGGAGTCAGGCATCGTCTACCTTGGAGGAACTGATCTCCGCGTACGTCTGGAATTTTCAAAGAAAGTGAGGCCTCCGGACGCGATGAGGTGGGGAACTAGGTCTTTCTCTGTGGTCTCCACAGGGGATTCAGACATCCTTTCATCTTGGGAGATGCAAGACGAGCCTGCATTCAAGTCACCGCAGGGATATCCGGCCTTATTTCGCGTCAGGGCATCGCAGTGTCCATTCCACTTGAGGCTGCAAACTCAGGGTCCCTCTCACATACCTAGAGCTGAGAGAAGCCTCCTCTTGAGGTGCTTGTGGTAAGGTGGTATTCCTCTGGAGTCGAAGCCAGGGACTAACCTCTCATCTCGAGTTGATTTTTGGTCCACGGAGCTCTTTCGTGTTGCTACAGTGACCTCAGGATCCCTCTAGCCTTGAAACAGTGTTCTTGGGGTTTCTCTGGAGTGCCATCAAGGAAATCAAGGCTCCTTTCATGTTTGATGTGCAATACGGAATTGCTTTGAATGCAGTGCAGGGGAATCGGGCCTCATCTTGCGGCGAGGGGGAAGTCTCATGGTTTTTCTCAAGTTGCGGCGGGAACCTGGGGTATATTCTCGAGTTACGACGGGGATGGCCCTTCCACCCACGTGTTTCTTCAGTGACGTCAGGACTCCTGCCTAGTTGCGAGGGACAACTCGGGATTCTCCTCGAGGCTGGCAGGGCAATTGGGACGCCTGTCCAGCTGAGGCGGGAGACCAAGGGTCCCTTTCCACGTGCCACAGGAATCCTGGGACTCCTATCAAGTTTCACGAGGAGTCAGGCATCGTCTCCTTTGGAGGCACTGATCTCAGTGTACCTCTGGAATTTTCAAAGTATGTGAGGCCTCCGGTCGTGATGAAGTGGGGAACTAGGTCTATCTCTGTGGTCTCCACAGGGGATTCAGACATCCTTTCTTCTTGGGAGATGCAAGACGAGCCTGCATTCAAGTCACTGCAGGGATATCCGGCATTATTTCGAGTCAGGGCATCGCGGTGTCCATTCAACTTGAGGCCGCAAACTCAGGATCCCTCTCACATACCTAGAGCTGAGAGAAGCCTCCTCTTGAGGTGCTTGTGGTAAGGTGGTATTCCTCTGGAGTCGAAGCCAGGGACTAACCTCTCATCTCGAGTTGATTTTTGGTCCACGGAGCTCTTTAGTGTTGCTACAGTGACCTCAGGATCCCTCTAGCCTTGAAACAGTGTTCTTGGGGTTTCTCTGGAGTGCCATCAAGAAAATCAAGGCTCCTTTGATGTGTGATGTGCAACACGGAATTGCTCTGCACGCAGTGCAGGGGAATCGGGCCTCATCTCGCGGCGAGGGGGAAGTCTCATGGTTTTTCTCGAGTTGCGGTGGGAACCTGGTGTATATTCTCGAGTTCCGACGGGGATGTCCCTTCCACCCACGTGTTTGTTCAGTGACGTCAGGACTCCTGCCTAGTTGTGAGGGACAACTCAGGATTCTCCTCGAGGCTTGGCAGGGCAATTGGGACGTCTCTCCAGCTGAGGCGGGAGACCAAGTGTCCCTTTCCACGTGCCATAGGAATCCTGGGACTCCTATCAAGTTTCACGAGGAGTCAGGCATCGTCTCCTTTGGAGGCACTGATCTCCGCGTACCTCTGGAGTTTTCAAAGGATGTGAGGCCTCCGGTCGCGATGAGGTGGGGAACTAGGTTTTTCTCTGTGGTCTCCACAGGGGATTCAGACAACCTTTTGTCTTGGGAGATGAAAGACGAGCCTGCATTCAAGTCACTGCAGGGATATCCGACCTTATTTCGAGTCAGGGCATCACGGTGTCCATTCCATTTGAGGCCACAAACTCGGGGTCCCTCTCACATAACTAGAGCTGAGAGAAGCCTCCTCTTGAGGTGCTTGTGGTAAGGTGGTATTCCTCTGGAGTCGAAGCCAGGGACTAACCTCTCATCTCGAGTTGATTTTTGGTCCACGGAGCTCTTTCGTGTTGCTACAGTGACCTCAGGATCCCTCTAGCCTTGAAACAGTGTTCTTGGGGTTTCTCTGGAGTGCCATCAAGGAAATTAAGGCTTCTTTCATGTTTGATGTGCAACACGGAAGTGCACTGCATGCAGTGCAGGGGAATCGGGCCTCATCTCACGGCGAGGGGGAAGTCTCATGGTTTTTCTCGAGTTGCGGCGGGAACCTGGGGTATATTCTCGAGTTACGACGGGGATGGCCCTGCCACCCACGTGTTTGTTCAGCGACGTCAGGACTCCTTCCTAGTTGCGAGGGACAACTCGGGATTCTCCTCGAGGCTTGGCAGGGCAATTGGGACGCCTCTCCAGCTGAGGCGGGAGACCAAGGGTCCCTTTCCACGTGCCACAGGAATCCTGGGACTCCTATCAAGTTTCACGAGGAGTCAGGCATCGTCTCCTTTCGAGGCACTGATCTCCGCGTACTTCTGGAGTTTTCAAAGGATGTGAGGCCTCCGGTCGTGATGAGGTGGGGAACTAGGTCTTTCTCTGTGGCCTCCGCAGGGGATTCAGACATCCTTTCGTCTTCGGAGATGCAAAACGAGCCTGCATTCAAGTCACTGCAGGGATATCCGGCCTTATTTCGAGTCAGGGCATCGCGGTGTCCATTCCACTTGTGGCCGCAAACTCAGGGTCCCTCTCACATACCTAGAGCTGAGAGAAGCCTCCTCTTGAGGTGGTTGTGGTAAGGTGGTATTCCTCTGGAGTCGAAGCCAGGGACTAACCTCTCATCTCGAGTTGATTTTTGGTCCATGGAGCTATTTCGTGTAGCTACAGTGACCTCAGGATCCCTCCTGCCTTGAAACAGTGTTCTTGGGGTTTCTCTGGAGTGCCATCAAGGAAATCAAGGCTCCTTTCATGTGTGATGTGCAACACGGAATTGCTCTGCACGCAGTGCAGGGAAATCGGGCCTCATCTCGCGGCGAGGGGGAAGTCTCATGGTTTTTCTCGAGTTGCGGCGGGAACCTGGGGTATATTCTCGAGTTACGACGGGGATGGCCCTTCCACACACGTGTTTGTTCAGCGACGTCAGCACTCCTGCCTAGTTGCGAGGGAAAACTCGGGATTCTCCTCGAGGCTTTGCAGGGCAATTGGGACGCCTCTCCAGCTGAGGCGGGAGACCAAGGCTCCCTTTCCACGAGCCACAGGAATCCTGGGACTCCTATCAAGTTTCATGAGGAGTCAGGCATCGTCTACCTTGGAGGAACTGATCTCCGCGTACGTCTGGAGTTTTCAAAGGAAGTGAGGCCTCCGGACGCGATGAGGTGGGGAACTAGGTCTTTCTCTGTGGTCTCCACAGGGGATTCAGACATCCTTTCGTCTTGGGAGATGCAAGACGAGCCTGCATTCAAGTCACTGCAGGGATATCCGGCCTTATTTCGCGTCAGGGCATCGCAGTGTCCATTCCACTTGAGGCTGCAAACTCAGGGTCCCTCTCACATACCTAGAGCTGAGAGAAGCCTCTTCTTGAGGTGCTTGTGGTAAGGTGGTATTCCTCTGGAGTCGAAGCCAGGGACAAACCTCTCATCTCGAGTTGATTTTTGGTCCACGGAGCTCTTTCGTGTTGCTACAGTGACCTCAGGATCCCTCTTGCCTTGAAACAGTGTTCGTGGGGTTTCTCTGGAGTGCCATCAAGGAAATCAAGGCTCCTTTCATGTTTGATGTGCAATACGGAATTGCTTTGAATGCAGTGCAGGGGAATCGGGCCTCATCTTGCGGCGAGGGGGAAGTCTCATGGTTTTTCTCAAGTTGCGGCGGGAACCTGGGGTATATTCTCGAGTTACGACGGGGATGGCCCTTCCACCCACGTGTTTCTTCAGTGACGTCAGGACTCCTGCCTAGTTGCGAGGGACAACTCGGGATTCTCCTCGAGGCTGGCAGGGCAATTGGGACGCCTGTCCAGCTGAGGCGGGAGACCAAGGGTCCCTTTCCACGTGCCACAGGAATCCTGGGACTCCTATCAAGTTTCACGAGGAGTCAGGCATCGTCTCCTTTGGAGACACTGATCTCAGTGTACCTCTGGAATTTTCAAAGTATGTGAGGCCTCCGGTCGCGATGAAGTGGGGAACTAGGTCTTTCTCTGTGGCCTCCACAGGGGATTCAGACATCCTTTCTTCTTGGGAGATGCAAGACGAGCCTGCATTCAAGTCACTGCAGGGATATGTGGCATTATTTCGAGTCAGGGCATCGCGGTGTCCATTCAACTTGAGGCCGCAAAATCAGGATCCCTCTCACATACCTAGAGCTGAGAGAAGCCTCCTCTTGAGGTGCTTGTGGTAAGGTGGTATTCCTCTGGAGTCGAAGCCAGGGACTAACCTCTCATCTCGAGTTGATTTTTGGTCCACGGAGCTCTTTAGTGTTGCTACAGTGACCTCAGGATCCCTCAAGCCTTGAAACAGTGTTCTTGGGGTTTCTCTGGAGTGCCATCAAGAAAATCAAGGCTCCTTTGATGTCTGATGTGCAACACGGAATTGCTCTGCACGCAGTGCAGGGGAATGGGCCTCATCTCGCGGCGAGGGGGAAGTCTCATGGTTTTTCTCGAGTTGCGGTGGGAACCTGGTGTATATTCTCGAGTTCCGACGGGGATGTCCCTTCCACCCACGTGTTTGTTCAGTGACGTCAGGACTCCTGCCTAGTTGTGAGGGACAACTCAGGATTCTCCTCGAGGCTTGGCAGGGCAATTGGGACGTCTCTCCAGCTGAGGCGGGAGACCAAGTGTCCCTTTCCACGTGCCATAGGAATCCTGGGACTCCTATCAATTTTCACGAGGAGTCAGGCATCGTCTCCTTTGGAGGCACTGATCTCCGCGTACCTCAGGACTTTTCAAAGGATGTGAGGCCTCCGGTCGCGATGTGGTGGGGAACTAGGTTTTTCTCTGTGGTCTCCACAGGGGATTCAGACAACCTTTCGTCTTGGGAGATGAAAGACGAGCCTGCATTCAAGTCACTGCAGGGATATCCGACCTTATTTCGAGTCAGGGCATCGCGGTGCCCATTCCATTTGAGGCCACAAACTCGGGGTCCCTCTCACATAACTAGAGCTGAGAGAAGCCTCCTCTTGAGGTGCTTGTGGTAAGGTGGTATTCCTCTGGAGTCGAAGCCAGGGACTAACCTCTCATCTCGAGTTGATTTTTGGTCCACGGAGCTCTTTCGTGTTGCTACAGTGACCTCAGGATCCCTCTAGCCTTGAAACAGTGTTCTTGGGGTTTCTCTGGAGTGTCATCAAGGAAATTAAGGCTTCTTTCATGTTTGATGTGCAACACGTAATTGCTCTGCATGCAGTGCAGGGGAATCGGGCCTCATCTCACGGCGAGGGGGAAGTCTCATGGTTTTTCTCGAGTTGCGGCGGGAACCTAGGGTATATTCTCGAGTTACGACGGGGATGGCCCTGCCACCCACGTGTTTGTTCAGCGACGTCAGGACTCCTTCCTAGTTGCGAGGGACAACTCGGGATTCTCCTCGAGGCTTGGCAGGGCAATTGGAACGCCTCTCCAGCTGAGGCGGGAGACCAAGGGTCCCTTTCCACGAGCCACAGGAATCCTGGGACTCCTATCAAGTTTCACGAGGAGTCAGGCATCGTCCTCCTTGGAGGCACTGATCTCCGCGTACGTTGGAGTTTTCAAAGGAAGTGAGGCCTCCGGACGCGATGAGGTGGGGAACTAGGTCTTTCTCTGTGGTCTCCACAGGGGATTCAGACATCCTTTCTTCTTCGGAGATGCAAGACGAGCCTGCATTCAAGTCACTGCAGGGATATCCGGCCTTATTTCGCGTCAGGGCATCGCAGTGTCCATTCCACTTGAGGCTGCAAACTCAGGGTCCCTCTCACATACCTAGAGCTGAGAGAAGCCTCCTCTTGAGGTGCTTGTGGTAAGGTTGTATTCCTCTGGAGTCGAAGCCAGGGACTAACGTCTCATCTCGAGTTGATTTTTGGTCCACGGAGCTCTTTCGTGTTGCTACAGTGACCTCAGGATCCCTCTAGCCTTGAAACAGTGTTCTTGGGGTTTCTCTGGAGTGCCATCAAGGAAATCAAGGCTCCTTTCATGTTTGATGTGCAATACGGAATTGCTTTGAATGCAGAGCAGGGGAATCGGGCCTCATCTTGCGGCGAGGGGGACGTCTCATGGTTTTTCTCAAGTTGCGGCGGGAACCTGGGGTATATTCTCGAGTTACGACGGGGATGGCCCTTCCACCCACGTGTTTCTTCAGTGACGTCAGGACTCCTGCCTAGTTGCGAGGGACAACTCGGGATTCTCCTCGAGGCTGGCAGGGCAATTGGGACGCCTGTCCAGCTGAGGCGGGAGACCAAGGGTCCCTTTCCACGTGCCACAGGAATCCTGGGACTCCTATCAAGTTTCACGAGGAGTCAGGCATCGTCTCCTTTGGAGGCACTGATCTCAGTGTACCTCTGGAATTTTCAAAGTATGTGAGGCCTCCGGTTGCGATGAAGTGGGGAACTAAGTCTTTCTCTGTGGTCTCCACAGGGGATTCAGACATCCTTTCGTCTTGGGAGATGCAAGACGAGCCTGCATTCAAGTCACTGCAGGGATATCCGGCCTTATTTCGCGTCAGGGCATCGCAGTGTCCATTGAACTTGAGGCCGCAAAATTAGGGTCCCTCTCACATAGCTAGAGCTGAGAGAAGCCTCCCCTTGAGGTGCTTGTGCTAAGGTGGTATTCCTCTGGAGTCGAAGCCAGGGACTAACCTCTCATCTCGAGTTGATTCTTGCTCCACGGAGCTCTTTCGTGTTGCTACAGTGACCTCAGGATCCCTCTAGCCTTGAAACAGTGTTCTTGGGGTTTCTCTGGAGTGCCATCAAGGAAATCAAGGCTCCTTTCATGTGTGATGTGCAACACGGAATTGCTTTGAATGCAGTGCAGGGGAATCGGGCCTCACTTGTGGCGAGGGGGAAGTCTCATGGTTTTTCTCGAGTTGCGGCGGGAACCTGGGGTATATTCTCGAGTTACGACGGGGATGGCCCTTCCACCCAGGTGTTTGTTCAGCGACGTCAGGACTCCTGCCTAGTTGCGAGGGACAACTCGGGATTCTCCTCGAGGCTTGGCAGGGCAATTGGGACGCCTCTCCAGCTGAGGCGGGAGACCAAGGGTCCCTTTCCACGTGCCACAGGAATCCTGGGACTCCTATCAAGTTTCTCGAGGAGTCAGGCATCGTCTCCTTTGGAGGCACTGATCTCTGTGTACCTCTGGAATTTTCAAAGGATGTGAGGCCTCCGGTTGCGATGAGGTGGGGAACTAGGTCTTTCTCTGTGGTCTCCACAGGGGATTCAGACATCCTTTCTTCTTGGGAGATGCAAGACGAGCCTGCATTCAAGTCACTGCAGGGATATCCGGCATTATTTCGAGTCAGGGCATCGCGGTGTCCATTCAAATTGAGGCCGCAAACTCAGGATCCCTCTCACATACCTAGAGCTGAGAGAAGCCTCCTCTTGAGGTGCTTGTGGTAAGGTGGTATTCCTCTGGAGTCGAAGCCAGGGACTAACCTCTCATCTCGAGTTGATTATTGGTCCACGGAGCTATTTCGTGTTGCTACAGTGACCTCAGGATCCCTCTAGCCTTGAAACAGTGTTCTTGGGGTTTCTCTGGAGTGCCATCAAGGAAATCAAGGCTCCTTTCATGTGTGATGTGCAACACGGAATTACTCTGCACGCAGTGCAGGGGAATCGGGCCTCATCTCGCGGCGAGGGGGAAGTCTCATGGTTTTTCTCGAGTTGCGGCGGTAACCTGGGGTATATTCTCGAGTTACGACGGGATGGCCCTTCCACACACGTGTTTGTTCAGTGACGTCAGGACTCCTGCCTAGTTGCGAGGGACAACTCGGGATTCTCCTCGAGGCTTGGCAGGGCATTTGGGACGCCTCTCCAGCTGAGGCGGGAGACCAAGGGTCCCTTTCCACGTGCCACAGGAATCCTGGGACTCCTATCAAGTTTCACGAGGAGTCAGGCATCGTCTCCTTTGGAGGCACTGATCTCCGCGTACCTCTGGAGTTTTCAAAGGATGTGAGGCCTCCAGTCGCGATGAGGTGGGGAACTAGGTGTTTCTCTGTGGTCTCCACAGGGAATTCAGACATCCTTTCGTCTTGGGAGATGCAAGACGAGCTTGCATTCAAGTCACTGCAGGGATATCCGGCGTTATTTCGAGTCAGGGTGTCGCGGTGTCCATTTCACTTAAGGCCACACACTCAGGGTCCCTCTCACATAGCTAGAGCTGAGAGAAGCCTCCTCTTGAGGTGCTTGTGGTAAGGTGGTATTCCTCTGGAGTTGAAGCCAGGGACTCCCCTCTCATCTCGAGTTGATTTTTGGTCCATGGAGCTCTTTCGTGTTGCTACAGTGACCTCAGGAACCCTCTAACCTTGAAACAGTGCTCTTGGGGTTTCTCTGGAGTGCCATCAAGGAAATCAAGGCTCCTTTCATGTTTGATGTGCAATACGGAATTGCTTTGAATGCAGTGCAGGGGAATCGGGCCTCATCTTGCGGCGAGGGGGAAGTCTCATGGTTTTTCTCAAGTTGCGGCGGGAACCTGGGGTATATTCTCGAGTTACGACGGGGATGGCCCTTCCACCCACGTGTTTGTTCAGCGACGTCTGGACTCCTGCCTAGTTGCGAGGGACAACTCGGGATTCTCCTCGAGGCTTTGCAGGGCAATTGGGACGCCTCTCCAGCTGAGGCGGGAGACCAAGGGTCCCTTTCCACGTGCCACAGGAATCCTGGGACTCCTAAGAAGATTCACGAGGAGTCAGGCATCGTCTCCTTTGGAGGCACTGATCTCCTCGTACCTCTGGAATTTTCAAAGTATGTGAAGCTTCCGGTCGCGATGAGGTGGGGAACTAGGTCTATCTCTGTGGTCTCCACAGGGGATTCAGACATCCTTTCGTCTTGGGAAATGCAAGACGAGCCTGCATTCAAGTCACTGCAGGGATATCCGGCCTTATTTCGCGTCAGGGCATGGCGGTGTCCATTCCACTTGAGGCCAGAAACTCAGGGTCCCTCTCACATACCTAGAGCTGAGAGAAGCCTCCTCTTGAGGTGCTTGTGGTAAGGTGGTTTCCTCTGGAATCGAAGCCAGGGACTAACCTCTCATCTCGAGTTGATTTTTGGTCCACGGAGCTCTTTCGTGTAGCTACAGTGACCTCAGGATCCCTCTAGCCTTGAAACAGTGTTCTTGGGGTTTCTCTGGAGTGCCATCAAGGAAATCAAGGCTCCTTACATGTGTGATGTGCAACACGGAATTGCTCTGCACGCACTGCAGGGGAATCTGGCGTCATCTCGCGGCGAGGGGGACGTCTCATGGTTTTTCTCGAGTTGCGGCGGGAACCTGCTGTATATTCTCGAGTTAAGAAGGGGATGGCCCTTCCACCCACGTGTTTGTTCAGCGACTTCAGGACTCCTGCCTAGTTGCGAGGACAACTCGGGATTCTCCTCGAGGCTTGGCAGGGCAATTGGGACGCCTCTCCAGCTGAGGCGGGAGACCACGGGTCCCTTTCCACGTGCCACAGGAATCCTGGGACTCCTATCAAGTTTCACGAGGAGTCAGGCATCGTCTCCTTTGGAGGCACTGATCTCCGCGTACCTCTGGAGTTTTCAAAAATGTGAGGCCTCCGGTCGCGATGAGGTGGGGAACTAGGACTTTCTCTGTGGTCTTCACAGGGGATTCAGACATCCTTTCGTCTTGGGAGATGCAAGACGAGCCTGCATTCAAGTCACTGCAGGGATATCTGGCCTTATTTCGCGTCAGGGCATCGCGGTGTCCATTCCACTTCAGGTCACAAACTCAGCGTCCGTTGCACATACCTAGAGCTGAGAGAAGCCTCGTCTTGAGGTGCTTGTGGTAAGGTGGTATTCCTCTGGAGTCGAAGCCAGGGACTAACCTCTCATCTCGAGTTGATTTTTGGTCCACGGAGCTCTTTCGTGTTGCTACAGTGACCTCAGGATCCCTCTATCCTTGAAACAGTGTTCTTGGGGTTTCTCTGGAGTGCCATCAAGGAAATCAAGGCTCCTTTCATGTGTGATGTGCAACACGGAATTGCTCTGCACGCAGTGCAGGGGAATCGGGCCTCATCTCGCGGCGAAGGGGAAGTCTCATGGTTTTTCTCGAGTTGCGGTGGGAACCTAGGGTATATTCTCGAGTTACGACGGGGATGGCCCTTCCACACACGTGTTTGTTCAGCAACGGCAGGACTCCTGCCTAGTTGCGAGGGACAACTCGGGTTTCTCCTCGAGGCTTGGCAGGGCAATTGGGACGCCTCTCCAGCTGAGGCGGGAGACCAAGGGTCCCTTTCCACGTGCCACAGGAATCCTGGGACTCCTATCAAGTTTCACGAGGAGTCAGGCATCGTCTCCTTTGGAGGCACTGATCTCCGCGTACTTCTGGAGTTTTCAAAGGATGTGAGGCCTCCGGTCGTGATGAGGTGGGGAACTAGGTCTTTCTCTGTGGTCTCCTCAGGGGATTCAGATATCTTTTCGTCTTCGGAGATGCAAGACGAGCCTGCATTCAAGTCACTGCAGGGATATCCGGCCTTATTTCGAGTCAGGGCATCGCGGTGTCCATTCCACTTGTGGCCGCAAATTCAGGGTCCCTCTCACATACCTAGAGCTGAGAGAAGCCTCCTCTTGAGTTGGTTGTGGTAAGGTGGTATTTCTCTGGAGTCGAACCCAGGGACTAACCTCGCATCTCAAGTTGATTTTTGGTCCACGGAGCTATTTCGTGTAGCTACAGTGACCTCAGGATCCCTCTAGCCTTGAAACAGTGTTCTTGGGGTTTCTCTGGAGTGCCATCAAGGAAATCAAGGCTCCTTTCATGTGTGATGTGCAACACGGAATTGCTCTGCATGCAGTGCAGGGAAATCGGGCCTCATCTCAGGGCGAGGGGGAAGTCTCATGGTTTTTCGCGAGTTGCGGGGGGAACCTGGGGTATATTCTCGAGTTACGATGGGGATGGCCCTTCCACCCACGTGTTTGTTCAGCGACGGCAGGACTCCTGCCTAGTTGCGAGGGAAAACTCGGGATTCTCCTCGAGGCTTGGCAGGGCAATTGGGACGCCTGTCCAGCTGAGGCGGGAGACCAAGGGTCCCTTTCCACGTGCCACAGGAATCCTGGGTCTCCTATCAAGTTTCACGAGGAGTCAGGCATCGTCTCCTTTCGAGGCACTGATCTCCGCGTACTTCTGGAGTTTTCAAAGGATGTGAGGCCTCCGGTCGTGATGAGGTGGGGAACTAGGTCTTTCTCTGTGGCCTCCTCAGGGGATTCAGACATCCTTTCATCTTCGGAGATGCAAGACGAGCCTGCATTCAAGTCACTGCAGGGATATCCGGCCTTATTTCCAGTCAGGGCATCGCGGTGTCCATTCCACTTGTGGCCGCAAACTCAGGGTCCCTCTCACATACCTAGAGCTGAGAGAAGCCTCCTCTTGAGGTGCTTGTGGTAAGGTGGTATTCCTCTGGAGTCGAAGCCAGGGACTAACCTGTCATCTCGAGTTGATTCTTGGTCCACGGAGCTATTTCGTGTAGCTACAGTGACCTCAGGATCCCTCTAGCCTTGAAACAGTGTTCTTGGGGTTTCTCTGGAGTGCCATCAAGGAAATCAAGGCTCCTTTCATGTGTGATGTGCAACACGGAATTACTCTGCACGCAGTGCAGGGGAATCGGGCCTCATCTCGCGGCGAGGGGGAAGTCTCATGGTTTTTCTCGAGTTGCGGCGGGAACCTGGGGTATATTCTCGAGTTACGACGGGATGGCCCTTCCACACACGTGTTTGTTCAGTGACGTCAGGACTCCTGCCTAGTAGCGAGGGACAACTCGGGATTCTCCTCGAGGCTTGGCAGGGCAATTGGGACGCCTCTCCAGCTGTGTCGGGAGACCAAGGTTCCCTTTCCACGTGCCACAGGAATCCTGGGACTCCTATCAAGTTTCACGAGAAGTCAGGCATCGTCTCCTTTGGAGGCACTGATCTCAGTGTACCTCTGGAAGTTTCAAAGTATGTGAAGCTTCCGGTCGAGATGAGGTGGGGAACTAGGTCTATCTCTGTGGTCTCCACAGGGGATTCAGACATCCTTTCGTCTTGGGAAATGCAAGACGAGCCTGCATTCAAGTCACTGCAGGGATATCCGGCCTTATTTCGAGTCAGGGCATGGCGGTGTCCATTTCACTTGAGGCCAGAAACTCAGGGTCCCTCTCACATACCTAGAGCTGAGAGAAGCCTCCTCTTGAGGTGCTTGTGGTAAGGTGGTTTCCTCTGGAATCGAAGCCAGGGACTAACCTCTCATCTCGAGTTGATTTTTGGTCCACGGAGCTCTTTCGTGTAGCTACAGTGACCTCAGGATCCCTCTAGCCTTGAAACAGTGTTCTTGGGGTTTCTCTGGAGTGCCATCAAGGAAATCAAGGCTCCTTACATGTGTGATGTGCAACAAGGAATTGCTCTGCACGCACTGCAGGGGAATCTGGCGTCATCTCGCGGCGAGGGGGACGTCTCATGGTTTTTCTCGAGTTGCGGCGGGAACCTGCTGTATATTCTCGAGTTAAGAAGGGGATGGCCCTTCCACCCACGTGTTTGTTCAGCGACTTCAGGACTCCTGCCTAGTTGCGAGGACAACTCGGGATTCTCCTCGAGGCTTGGCAGGGCAATTGGGACGCCTCTCCAGCTGAGGCGGGAGACCAAGGGTCCCTTTCCACGTGCCACAGGAATCCTGGGACTCCTATCAAGTTTCACGAGGAGTCAGGCATCGTCTCCTTTGGAGGCACTGATCTCCGCGTACCTCTGGAGTTTTCAAAAATGTGAGGCCTCCGGTCGCGATGAGGTGGGGAACTAGGACTTTCTCTGTGGTCTTCACAGGGGATTCAGACATCCTTTCGTCTTGGGAGATGCAAGACGAGCCTGCATTCAAGTCACTGCAGGATATCTGGCCTTATTTCGCGTCAGGGCATCGCGGTGTCCATTCCACTTCAGGTCACAAACTCAGCGTCCGTTGCACATACCTAGAGCTGAGAGAAGCCTCGTCTTGAGGTGCTTGTGGTAAGGTGGTATTCCTCTGGAGTCGAAGCCAGGGACTAACCTCTCATCTCGAGTTGATTTTTGGTCCACGGAGCTCTTTCGTGTTGCTACAGTGACCTCAGGATCCCTCTATCCTTGAAACAGTGTTCTTGGGGTTTCTCTGGAGTGCCATCAAGGAAATCAAGGCTCCTTTCATGTGTGATGTGCAACACGGAATTGCTCTGCACGCAGTGCAGGGGAATCGGGCCTCATCTCGCGGCGAAGGGGATGTCTCATGGTTTTTCTCGAGTTGCGGTGGGAACCTAGGGTATATTCTCGAGTTACGACGGGGATGGCCCTTCCACACACGTGTTTGTTCAGCAACGTCAGGACTCCTGCCTAGTTGCGAGGGACAACTCGGGATTCTCCTCGAGGCTTGGCAGGGCAATTGGGACGCCTCTCCAGCTGAGGCGGGAGACCAAGGGTCCCTTTCCACGTGCCACAGGAATCCTGGGACTCCTATCAAGTTTCACGAGGAGTCAGGCATCGTCTCCTTTGGAGGCACTGATCTCCGCGTACTTCTGGAGTTTTCAAAGGATGTGAGGCCTCCGGTCGTGATGAGGTGGGGAACTAGGTCTTTCTCTGTGGTCTCCTCAGGGGATTCAGATATCTTTTCGTCTTCGGAGATGCAAGACGAGCCTGCATTCAAGTCACTGCAGGGATATCCGGCCTTATTTCGAGTCAGGGCATCGCGGTGTCCATTCCACTTGTGGCCGCAAACTCAGGGTCCCTCTCACATACCTAGAGCTGAGAGAAGCCTCCTCTTGAGGTGGTTGTGGTAAGGTGGTATTTCTCTGGAGTCGAACCCAGGGACTAACCTCTCATCTCGAGTTGATTTTTGGTCCACGGAGCTATTTCGTGTAGCTACAGTGACCTCAGGATCCCTCTAGCCTTGAAACAGTGTTCTTGGGGTTTCTCTGGAGTGCCATCAAGGAAATCAAGGCTCCTTTCATGTGTGATGTGCAACACGGAATTGCTCTGCATGCAGTGCAGGGAAATCGGGCCTCATCTCAGGGCGAGGGGGAAGTCTCATGGTTTTTCGCGAGTTGCGGGGGGAACCTGGGGTATATTCTCGAGTTACGATGGGGATGGCCCTTCCACCCACGTGTTTGTTCAGCGACGGCAGGACTCCTGCCTAGTTGCGAGGGAAAACTCGGGATTCTCCTCGAGGCTTGGCAGGGCAATTGGGACGCCTGTCCAGCTGAGGCGGGAGACCAAGGGTCCCTTTCCACGTGCCACAGGAATCCTGCGACTCCTATCAAGTTTCACGAGGAGTCAGGCATCGTCTCCTTTCGAGGCACTGATCTCCGCGTACCTCTGGAGTTTTCAAAGGATGTGAGGCCTCCGGTCGCCATGAGGTGGGGAACTAGGTCTTTCTCTGTGGTCTCCACAGGGGATTCAGACATCCTTTCTTCTTCGGAGATGCAAGACGAGCCTGCATTCAAGTCACTGCAGGGATATCCGGCCTTATTTCGCGTCAGGGCATCGCAGTGTCCATTCCACTTGAGGCTGCAAACTCAGGGTCCCTCTCACATACCTAGAGCTGAGAGAAGCCTCCTCTTGAGGTGCTTGTGGTAAGGTGGTATTCCTCTGGAGTCGAAGCCAGGGACTAACCTCTCATCTCGAGTTGATTCTTGCTCCACGGAGCTCTTTCGTGTTGCTACAGTGACCTCAGGATCCCTCTAGCCTTGAAACAGTGTTCTTGGGGTTTCTCTGGAGTGCCATCAAGGAAATCAAGGCTCCTTTCATGTGTGATGTGCAACACGGAATTGCTTTGAATGCAGTGCAGGGGAATCGGGCCTCACTTGCGGCGAGGGGGAAGTCTCATGGTTTTTCTCGAGTTGCGGCGGGAACCTGGGGTATATTCTCGAGTTACGACGGGGATGGCCCTTCCACCCACGTGTTTGTTCAGCGACGTCAGGACTCCTGCCTAGTTGCGAGGGACAACTCGGGATTCTCCTCGAGGCTTGGCAGGGCAATTGGGACGCCTCTCCAGCTGAGGCGGGAGACCAAGTGTCCCTTTCTACGTGCCACAGGAATCCTGGGACTCCTATCAAGTTTCTCGAGGAGTCAGGCATCGTCTCCTTTGGAGGCACTGATCTCTGTGTACCTCTGGAATTTTCAAAGGATGTGAGGCCTCCGGTTGCGATGAGGTGGGGAACTAGGTCTTTCTCTGTGGTCTCCACAGGGGATTCAGACATCCTTTCTTCTTGGGAGATGCAAGACGAGCCTGCATTCAAGTCACTGCAGGGATATCCGGCATTATTTTGAGTCAGGGCATCGCGGTGTCCATTCAACTTGAGGCCGCAAACTCAGGATCCCTCTCACATACCTAGAGCTGAGAGAAGCCTCCTCGTGAGGTGCTTGTGGTAAGGTGGTATTCCTCTGGAGTCGAAGCCAGGGACTACCCTCTCATCTCGAGTTGATTTTTGGTCCACGGAGCTCTTTAGTGTTGCTACAGTGACCTCAGGATCCCTCTAGCCTTGAAACAGTGTTCTTGGGGTTTCTCTGGAGTGCCATCAAGGAAATCAAGGCTCCTTTCAAGTGTGATGTGCAACACGGAATTGCTCTGCACGCAGTGCAGGGGAATCGGGCCTCATCTCGCGGCGAAGGGGAAGTCTCATGGTTTTTCTCGAGTTGCGGCGGGAACCTTGGGTATATTCTCGAGTTACGACGGGGATGGCCCTTCCACACACGTGTTTGATCAGCGACGTCAGGACTCCTGCCTAGTTGCGAGGGACAACTCGGGATTCTCCTCGAGGCTTGGCAGGGCAATTGGGACGCCTCTCCAGCTGAGGCGGGAGACCAAGGGTCCCTTTCCACGTGCCACAGGAATCCTGGGACTCCTATCAAGTTTCACGAGGAGTCAGGCATCGTCTCCTTTGGAGGCACTGATCTCCGCGTACTTCTGGAGTTTTCAAAGGATGTGAGGCCTCCGGTCGCGATGAGGTGGGGAACTAGGTCTTTCTCTGTGGTCTCCTCAGGGGATTCAGACATCCTTTCGTCTTCGGAGATGCAAGACGAGCCTGCATTCAAGTCACTGCAGGGATATCCGGCCTTATTTCGAGTCAGGGCATCGCGGTGTCCATTCCACTTGAGGCCGCAAACTCAGGGTCCCTCTCACATACCTAGAGCTGAGAGAAGCCTCCTCTTGAGGTGGTTGTGGTAAGGTGGTATTCCTCTGGAGTCGAAGCCAGGGACTAACCTCTCATCTCGAGTTGATTTTTGGTCCACGGAGCTATTTCGTGTAGCTACAGTGACCTCAGGATCCCTCTAGCCTTGAAACAGTGTTCTTGGGGTTTCTCTGGAGTGCCATCAAGGAAATCAAGGCTCCTTTCATGTGTGATGTGCAACACGGAATTGCTCTGCACGCAGTGCAGGGAAATCGGGCCTCATCTCGCGGCGAGGGGGAAGTCTCATGGTTTTTTGTCGAGTTGCGGCGGGAACCTGGGGTATATTCTCGAGTTACGACGGGATGGCCCTTCCACACACGTGTTTGTTCAGCGACGTCAGGACTCCTGCCTAGTTGCGAGGGAAAACTCGGGATTCTCCTCGAGGCTTGGCAGGGCAATTGGGACGCCTCTAAAGCTGAGGCGGGAGACCAAGGGTCCCTTTCCACGAGCCACAGGAATCCTGGGACTCCTATCAAGTTTCACGAGGAGTCAGGCATCGTCTCCCTTGGAGGAACTGATCTCCGCGTACGTCTGGAGTTTTCAAAGGAAGTGAGGCCTCCAGACGCGATGAGGTGGGGAACTAGGTCTTTCTGTGTGGTCTCCACAGGGGATTCAGACATCCTTTCTTCTTCGGAGATCCAAGACGAGCCTGCATTCAAGTCACTGCAGGGATATCCGGCCTTATTTCGCGTCAGGGCATCGCAGTGTCCATTCCACTTGAGGCTGCAAACTCAGGGTCCCTCTCACATACCTAGAGCTGAGAGAAGCCTCCTCTTGAGGTGCTTGTGGTAAGGTGGTATTCCTCTGGAGTCGAAGCCAGGGACTAACCTCTCATCTCGAGTTGATTATTGGTCCACGGAGCTCTTTCGTGTTGCTACAGTGACCTCAGGATCCCTCTAACCTTGAAACAGTGCTCTTGGGGTTTCTCTGGAGTGCCATCAAGGAAATCAAGGCTCCTTTCATGTTTGATGTGCAATACGGAATTGCTTTGAATGCAGTGCAGGGGAATCGGGCCTCATCTTGCGGCGAGGGGGAAGTCTCATGGTTTTTCTCAAGTTGCGGCGGGAACCTGGGGTATATTCTCGAGTTACGACGGGGATGGCCCTTCCACCCACGTGTTTCTTCAGTGACGTCAGGACTCCTGCCTAGTTGCGAGGGACAACTCGGGATTCTCCTCGAGGCTGGCAGGGCAATTGGGACGCCTGTCCAGCTGAAGCGGGAGACCAAGGGTCCCTTTCCACGTGCCACAGGAATCCTGGGACTCCTATCAAGTTTCACGAGGAGTCAGGCATCGTCTCCTTTGGAGGCACTGATCTCCGCGTACCTCTGGAATTTTCAAAGTATGTGAGGCCTCCGGTCACGATTAGGTGGGGAACTAGGTCTTTCTCTGTGGTCTTCACAGGGGATTCAGACATCCTTTCATCTTGGGAGATGCAAGACGAGCTTGCATTCAAGTCACTGCAGGGATATCCGGCCTTATTTCGCGTCAGGGCATCGCGGTGTCCATTCCACTTGAGGCCACAAACTCAGCGTCCGTCGCACATACCTAGAGCTGAGAGAAGCCTCGTCTTGAGGTGCTTGTGGTAAGGTGGTATTCCTCTGGAGTCGAAGCCAGGGACTAACCTCTCATCTCGAGTTGATTTTTGGTCCACGGAGCTCTTTCATGTTGCTACAGTGACCTCAGGATACCTCTAGCCTTGAAACAGTGTTCTTGGGGTTTCTCTGGAGTGCCATCAAGGACATCAAGGCTCCTTTCATGTGTGATGTGCAACACGGAATTGCTCTGCACGCAGTGCAGGGGAATCGGGCCTCATCTCGCGGCGAGGGGGAAGTCTCATGGTTTTTCTCGAGTTGCGGTGGGAACCTGGTGTATATTCTCGAGTTCCGACGGGGATGTCCCTTCCACCCAAGTGTTTGTTCAGTGACGTCAGGACTCCTGCCTAGTTGTGAGGGACAACTCAGGATTCTCCTCGAGGCTTGGCAGGGCAATTGGGACGTCTCTCCAGCTGAGGCGGGAGACCAAGGGTCCCTTTCCACGTGCCATAGGAATCCTGGGACTCCTATCAAGTTTCACGAGGAGTCAGGCATCGTCTCCTTTGGAGGCACTGATCTCCGCGTACCTCTGGAGTTTTCAAAGGATGTGAGGCCTCCGGTCGCGATGAGGTGGGGAACTAGGTTTTTCTCTGTGGTCTCCACAGGGGATTCAGTCATCCTTTCGTCTTGGGAGATGCAAGACGATCCTGCATTCAAGTCACTGCAGGGATATCCGGCCTTATTTCGAGTCAGGGCATCGCGGTGTCCATTCCATTTGAGGCCACAAACTCGGGGTCCCTCTCACATAACTAGAGCTGAGAGAAGCCTCCTCTTGAGGTGTTGTGGTAAGGTGGTATTCCTCTGGAGTCGAAGCCAGGGACTAACCTCTCATCTCGAGTTGATTTTTGGTCCACGGAGCTCTTTCGTGTTGCTACAGTGACCTCAGGATCCCTCTAGCCTTGAAACAGTGTTCTTGGGGTTTCTCTGGAGTGTCATCAAGGAAATCAAGGCTTCTTTCATGTTTGATGTGCAACACGGAATTGCTCTGCATGCAGTGCAGGGGAATCGGGCCTCATCTCACGGCGAGGGGGAAGTCTCATGGTTTTTCTCGAGTTGCGGCGGGAACCTGGGGTATATTCTCGAGTTACGACGGGGATGGCCCTGCCACCCACGTGTTTCTTCAGCGACGTCAGGACTCCTTCCTAGTTGCGAGGGACAACTCGGGATTCTCCTCGAGGCTTGGCAGGGCAATTGGAACGCCTCTCCAGCTGAGGCGGGACACCAAGTGTCCCTTTCCACGTGCCACAGGAATCCTGGGACTCCTATCAAGTTTCACGAGGAGTCAGGCATCGTCTCCTTTAGAGGCACTGATCTCCGCGTACCTCTGGAGTTTTCAAAGGATGTGAGGCCTCCGGTCGCGATGAGGTGGGGAACTAGGTCTTTCTCTGTGGTCTCCACAGGGGATTCAGACATCCTTTCGTCTTGGGAGATGCAAGGCGAGCCTGCATTCAAGTCAATGCAGGGATATCCGGCCTTATTTCACGTCAGGGCATCGCAGTGTCCATTCCACTTGAGGCCAGAAACTCAGGGTCCCTCTCACATACCTAGAGCTGAGAGAAGCCTCCTCTTGAGGTGCTTGTGGTAAGGTGGTTTCCTCTGGAATCGAAGCCAGGGACTAACCTCTCATCTCGAGTTGATTTTTGGTCCACGGAGCTCTTTCGTGTAGCTACAGTGACCTCAGGATCCCTCTAGCCTTGAAACAGTGTTCTTGGGGTTTCTCTGGAGTGCCATCAAGGAAATCAAGGCTCCTTACATGTGTGATGTGCAGCACGGAATTGCTCTGCACGCACTGCAGGGGAATCTGGCCTCATCTCGCGGCGAGGGGGACGTCTCATGGTTTTTCTCGAGTTGCGGCGGGAACCTGCTGTATATTCTCCAGTTTCGAAGGGGATGGCCCTTCCACCCACGTGTTTGTTCAGCGACTTCAGGACTCCTGCCTAGTTGCGAGGACAACTCGGGATTCTCCTCGAGGCTTGGCAGGGCAATTGGGACCCCTCTCCAGCTGAGGCGGGAGACCAAGGGTCCCTTTCCACGTGCCACAGGAATCCTGGGACTCCTATCAAGTTTCACGAGGAGTCAGGCATCGTCTCCTTTGGAGGCACTGATCTCCGCATACCTCTGGAGTTTTCAAAAATGTGAGGCCTCCGGTCGCGATGAGGTGGGGAACTAGGTCTTTCTCTGTGGTCTTCACAGGGGATTCAGACAACCTTTCACCTTGGGAGATGCAAGACGAGCCTGCATTCAAGTCACTGCAGGGATATCTGGCCTTATTTCGCATCAGGGCATCGCGGTGACCATTCCACTTGAGGCCACAAACTCAGCGTCCGTCGCACATACCTAGAGCTGAGAGAAGCCTCGTCTTGAGGTGCTTGTGGTAAGGTGGTATTCCTCTGGAGTCGAAGCCAGGGACTAACCTCTCATCTCGAGTTGATTTTTGGTCCATGGAGCTCTTTCGTGTTGCTACAGTGACCTCAGGATCCCTCTAGCCTTGAAACAGTGTTCTTGCGGTTTTTCTGGAGTGCCATCAAGGAAATCAAGGCTCCTTTCATGTGTGATGTGCAACACGGAATTGCTCTGCACGCAGTGCAGGGGAATCTGGCCTCATCTCGCGGCGAGGGGGACGTCTCATGGTTCACCTCGAGTTGCGGCGGGAACCTGGGGTATATTCTCGAGTTACGACGGGGATTGCCCTTCCACCCACGTGTTTATTCAGCGACGTCAGGACTCCTGCCTAGTTGCGAGGGACAACTCGGGATTCTCCTCGAGGCTTGGCAGGGCAATTGGGACGCCTCTCCAGCTGAGGCGGGATACCAAGGGTCCCTTTCCACGTTCCACAGGAATCCTGGGACTCCTATCAAGTTTCACGAGAAGTCAGGCATCGTCTCCTTTGGAGGCACTGATCTCAGTGTACCTCTGGAATTTTCAAAGTATGTGAAGCTTCCGGTCGCGATGAGGTGGGGAACTAGGTCTATCTCTGTGGTCTCCACAGGGGATTCAGACATCCTTTCGTCTTGGGAAATGCAAGACGAGCCTGCATTCAAGTCACTGCAGGGATATCCGGCCTTATTTCGAGTGAGGGCATGGCGGTGTCCATTCCACTTGAGGCCAGAAACTCAGGGTCCCTCTCACATACCTAGAGCTGAGAGAAGCCTCCTCTTGAGGTGCTTGTGGTAAGGTGGTTTCCTCTGGAATCGAAGCCTGGGACTAACCTCTCATCTCGAGTTGATTTTTGGTCCACGGAGCTCTTTCGTGTAGCTACAGTGACCTCAGGATCCCTCTAGCCTTGAAACAGTGTTCTTGGGGTTTCTCTGGAGTGCCATTAAGGAAATCAAGGCTCCTTACATGTGTGATGTGCAGCACGGAATTGCTCTGCACGCACTGCAGGGGAATCTGGCCTCATCTCGCGGCGAGGGGGAAGTCTCATGGTTTTTCTCGAGTTGCGGCGGTAACCTGCTGTATATTCTCGAGTTACGAAGGGGATGGCCCTTCCACCCACGTGTTTGTTCAGCGACTTCAGGACTCCTGCCTAGTTGCGAGGACAACTCGGGATTCTCCTCGAGGCTTGGCAGGCAATTGCGACGCCTCTCCAGCTGAGGCGGGAGACCAAGGGTCCCTTTCCACGTGCCACAGGAATCCTGGGACTCCTATCAAGTTTCACGAGGAGTCAGGCATCGTCTCCTTTGGAGGCACTGATCTCCGCGTACCTCTGGAGTTTTCAAAAATGTGAGGCCTCCGGTCGCGATGAGGTGGGGAACTAGGTCTTTCTCTGTGGTCTTCACAGGGGAATCACACATCCTTTCGTCTTGGGAGATGCAAGACGAGCCTGCATTCAAGTCACTGCAGGGATATCTGGCCTTATTTCGCGTCAGGGCATCGCGGTGTCCATTCCACTTCAGGTCACAAACTCAGCGTCCGTTGCACATACCTAGAGCTGAGAGAAGCCTCGTCTTGAGGTGCTTGTGGTAAGGTGGTATTCCTCTGGAGTCGAAGCCAGGGACTAACCTCTCATCTCGAGTTGATTTTTGGTCCACGGAGCTCTTTCGTGTTGCTACAGTGACCTCAGGATCCCTCTATCCTTGAAACAGTGTTCTTGGGGTTTCTCTGGAGTGCCATCAAGGAAATCAAGGCTCCTTTCATGTGTGATGTGCAACACGGAATTGCTCTGCACGCAGTGCAGGGGAATTCGGCCTCATCTCGCGGCGAAGGTGAAGTCTCATGGTTTTTCTCGAGTTGCGGCGGGAACCTAGGGTATATTCTCGAGTTACGACGGGGATGGCCCTTCCACACACGTGTTTGTTCAGCAACGTCAGGACTCCTGCCTAGTTGCGAGGGACAACTCGGGATTCTCCTCGAGGCTTGGCAGGGCAATTGGGACGCCTCTCCAGCTGAGGCGGGAGACCAAGGGTCCCTTTCCACGTGCCACAGGAATCCTGGGACTCCTATCAAGTTTCACGAGGAGTCAGGCATCGTCTCCTTTGGAGGCACTCATCTCCGCGTACTTCTGGAGTTTTCAAAGGATGTGAGGCCTCCGGTCGTGATGAGGTGGGGAACTAGGTCTTTCTCTGTGGTCTCCTCAGGGGATTCAGACATCCTTTCGTCTTTGGAGATGCAAGACGAGCCTGCATTCAAGTCACTGCAGGCATATCCGGCCTTATTTCGCGTCAGGGAATCGCAGTGTCCATTCCACTTGAGGCGGCAAACTCAGTGTCCCGCTCACATACCTAGAGCTGAGAGAAGCCTCCTCTTGAGGTGCTTGTGGTAAGGTGGTATTCCTCTGGAGTTGAAGCCAGGGACTAACCTCTCATCTCGAGTTGATTTTTGGTCCACGGAGCTCTTTAGTGTGGCTACAGTGACCTCAGGATCCCTCTAGCCTTGAAACAGTGTTCTTAGGCTTTCTCTGGAGTGCCATCAAGGAAATCAAGGCTCCTTTCATGTTTAATGTGCAATACGGAATTGCTTTGAATGCAGTGCAGGGGAATCGGGCCTCATCTTGCGGCGAGGGGGAAGTCTCATGGTTTTTCTTGAGTTGCGGCGGGAACCTGGGGTATATTCTCGAGTTACGACGGGGATGGCCCTTCCACACACGTGTTTGTTCAGCGACGGCAGGACTCCTGCCTAGTTGCGAGGGACAACTCGGGATTCTCCTCGAGGCTTGGCAGGGCAATTGGGACGCCTCTCCAGCTGAGGCCCGAGACAAAGGGTCCCTTTCCACGTGCCACAGGAATCCTGGGACTCCTATCAAGTTTCACGAGGAGTCAGGCATCGTCTCCTTTGGAGGCACTGATCTCAGTGTACCTCTGGAATTTTCAAAGTATGTGAAGCCTCTGGTCGCGATGAGGTGGGGAACTAGGTATTTCTCTGTGGTCTCCCCAGGGGATTCAGACATCCTTTCATCTTGGGAGATGCAAGACGAGCCTGCATTCAAGTCACTGCAGGGATATCCGGCCTTATTTCGAGTCAGGGCATGGCGGTGTCCATTCCACTTGTGGCCGCAAACTCAGGGTCCCTCTCACATACCTAGAGCTGAGAGAAGCCTCCTCTTGAGGTGCTTGTGGTAAGGTGGTTTCCTCTGGAGTCGAAACCAGGGACTAACCTCTCATCTCGAGTTGATTTTTGGTCCACGGAGCTCTTTTGTGTAGCTACAGTGCCCTCAGGATCCCTCTAGCCTTGAAACAGTGTTCTTGGGGTTTCTCTGGAGTGCCATCAAGGAAATCAAGGCTCCTTTCATGTGTGATTTGTAACACGGAATTGCTCTGCATGCAGTGCAGGGGAATCGGTCCTCATCTCGCGGTGAGGGGGAAGTCTCATGGTTTTTCTCGAGTTGCGGCGGGAACCTGGGGTATATTCTCGAGTTACGACGGGAATGGCCCTTCCACACACGTGTTTGTTCACTGACGTAAGGACTCCTGCCTAGTTGCGAAGGACATCTCGGGATTCTCCTCGAGGCTTGGCAGGGCAATTGGGACGCCTGTCCAGCTGAGGCGGGAGACCAAGGGTCCCTTTCCACGTGCCACAGGAATCCTGGGACTCCTATCAAGTTTCACGAGGAGTCAGGCATCGTCTCCTTTGGAGGCACTGATCTCCGCGTACCTCTGGAGTTTTCAAAGGATGTAAGGCCTCCGGTCGCGATGAGGTGGGGAACTAGGTCTTTCTCTGTGGTCTCCACAGGGGATTCAGACATCCTTTCGTCTTCGGAGATGCAACACGAGCCTGCATTCAAGTCACTGCAGGCATATCCGGCTTTATTTCGAGTCAGGGCGTCGCGGTGTCCATTCCACTTGAGGCCACAAACTCAGGGTCCCTCTCACATACCTAGAGCTGAGAGAAGCCTCCTCTTGAGGTGCTTGTGGTAAGGTGGTATTCCTCTGGAGTCGAAGCCAGGGACTACCCTCTCATCTCGAGTTGATTTTTGGTCCACGGAGCTCTTTCGTGTTGCTACAGTGACCTCAGGATCCCTCTAGCCTTGAAACAGTGTTCTTGGGATTTCTCTGGAGTGCCATCAAGGAAATCAAGGCTCCTTTCATGTGTGATGTGCAACACGGAATTGTTCTGCACGCAGTGCAGGGGAATCGGGCCTCATCTCGTGGCGAGGGGGAAGTCTCATGGTTTTTCTCGAGTTGCGGCGGGAACCTGGGGTATATTCTCGAGTTACGACGGGGATGGTCCTTCCACCCACGTGTTTGTTCAGCAACGTCAGGACTCCTGCCTAGTTGCGAGGGACAACTCGGGATTCTCCTCAAGGCTTGGCAGGGCAATTGGGACGCCTCTCCAGCTGAGGCGGGAGACCAAGGGTCCCTTTCCACGTGCCACAGGAATCCTGGGACTCCTATCAAGTTTCACGAGGAGTCAGGCATCGTCTCCTTTGGAGGCACTGATCTCCGCGTACCTCTGGAGTTTTCAAAGGATGTGTGGCCTCCAGTCGCGATGAGGTGGGGAACTAGGTCTTTCTCTGTGGTCTCCACAGGGGATTCAGACATCCTTTCATCTTGGGAGATGCAAGACGAGCCTGCATTCAAGTCACTGCAGGCATATCCGGCCTTATTTCGAGTCAGGGCATCGCAGTGTCCATTCCACTTGAGGCCGCAAACTCAGGGTCCCTCTCACATACCTAGAGCTGAGAGAAGCCTCCTCTTGAGGTGCTTGTGGTAAGGTGGTATTCCTCTGGAGTCGAAGCAAGGGACTAACCTCTCATCTCCAGTTGATTTGTGGTCCACGGAGCTCTTTCGTGTTGCTACAGTGACCTCAGGATCTCTCTAGCCTTGAAACAATGTTCTTGGGGTTTCTCTGGAGTGCCATCAAGGAAATCAAGGCTCCTTTCATGTGTGATGTGCAACACGGAATTGCTCTGCACTCAGTGCAGGGGAATCGGGCCTCATCTCACGGCGAGGGGGAAGTCTCATGGTTTTTCTCGAGTTGCGGCGGGAACCTGGGGTATATTCTCGAGTTCCGACGGGGATGGCCCTTCTACACACGTGTTTGTTCAGCGACGGCAGGACTCCTGCCTAGTTGCGAGGGACAACTCGGGATTCTCCTCGAGGCTTGGCAGGGCAATTGGGATGCCTCTCCAGCTGAGGCGGGAGACCAAGGGTCCCTTTCCACATGCCACAGGAATCCTAGTACTCCTATCAAGTTTCACGAGGAGTCAGGCATCGTCTCCCTTGGAGGCACTGATCTCCGCGTACCTCTGGAGTTTTCAAGGGATGTGAGGCCTCCGGTCGCGATGAGGTGGGGAACTAGGTCTTTCTCTGTGGTCTCCACAGGGGATTCAGACATCCTTTCATCTTGGGAGATGCAAGGCGAGCCTGCATTCAAGTCACTGCAGGGATATCCGGCCTTATTTTGCGTCAGGGCATCGCAGTGTCCATTCCACTTGAGGCTGCAAACTCAGGGTCCCTCTCACATACCTAGAGCTGAGAGAAGCCTCCTCTTGAGGTGCTTGTGGTAAGGTGGTATTCCTCTGGAGTCGAAGCCAGGGACTCACCTCTCATCTCGAGTTGATTTTTGGTCCACGGAGCTCTTTCGTGTTGCTACAGTGACCTCAGGATCCCTCTAGCCTTGAAACAGTGTTCTTGGGGTTTCTCTGGAGTGCCATCAAGGAAATCAAGGCTCCTTTCATGTTTGATGTGCAATACGGAATTGCTTTGAATGCAGTGCAGGGGAATCGGGCCTCATCTTGCGTCGAGTTGGAAGTCTCATGGTTTTTCTCGAGTTGCGGCGGGAACCTGGGGTGTATTCTCGAGTTACGACGGGGATGGCCCTTCCACACACGTGTTTGTTCAGCGACGTCAGGACTCCTGCCTAGCTGCGAGGGACCACTGGTGATTCTCCTCGAGGCTTGGCAGGGCAATTGGGACGCCTCTCCAGCTGAGGCAGGAGACCAAGGGTCCTTTCCACGTGCCACAGGAACCCTGGGACTCCTATCAAGTTTCATGAGGAGTCAGTCATCGTCTCCTTTGGAGGCACTGATCTCCGTGTACCTCTGGAGTTTTCAAAGTATGTGAGGCCTCCGGTCGCGATGAGGTGAGGAACTACGTCTTTCTCTGTTGTCTCCACAGGGGATTCAGACATCCTTTCGTCATGGGAAATGCAAGACGAGCCTGCATTCAAGTCACTGCAGGGATATCCGGCCTTATTTCGAGTCAGGGCATCGCAGTGTCCATTCCACTTGAGGCCGCAAAATCAGGGTGCCTCTCACATACCTAGAGCTGAGAGAAGCCTCCTCTTGAGGTGCTTGTGGTAAGGTGGTTTTTCTCTGGAGTCGAAGCCAGGGACTAACCTCTCATCTCAAGTTGATTTTTAGTCCACAGAGCTCTTTCGTGTTGCTACAGTAACCTCAGGATCCCTCTAGCCTTGAAACAGTGTTCTTGTGGTTTCTCTGGAGTGCCATCAAGGAAATCAATGCTCCTTTCATGTGTGATGTGCAACACGGAATTGCTCTGCACGCAGTGCAGGTGAATCGGGCCTCATCTCTCGGCGAGGGGGAAGTCTCATGGTTTTTCTCGAGTTGCGGCGGGAACCTGGGATATATTCTCGAGTTACGACGGGGATGGCCCTTCCAGCCACGTGTTTGTTCAGCGACGTCAGGACTCCTACCTAGTTGCGAGGGACAACTCGGGATTCTCTTCGAGGCTTGACAGGGCAATTGGGACGCCTCTCCAGCTGAGGCGGGAGACCAAGGGTCCCTTTCCACGTGTCACAGGAATCCTGGGACTCCTATCAAGTTTCACGAGGAGTCAGGCATCGTCTCCTTTGGAGGCACTGATCTCCGCGTACCTCTGGAGTTTTCAAAGGATGTGAGGCCTCCAGTCGCGATGAGGTCGGGAACTAGATCTTTCTCTGAGGTCTCCACAGGGGATTCAGACATCCTTTCGTCTTGGGAGATGCAAGACGAGCCTGCATTCAAGTCACTGCAGGCATATCCGGCCTTATTTCGAATCAGGGCATCGCGGTGTCCATTCCACCTGAGGCCGCAAACTCAGGGACCCTCTCACATAACTAGAGCTGAGAGAAGCCTCCTCTTGAGGTGCTTGTGGTAAGGTGGTAGTCCTCTGGAGTCGAAGCCAGGGACTAACCTCTCATCTCGAGTTGATTTTTGGTCCACGGAGCTCTTTTGTGTTGCTACAGTGACCTCAGGATCCCTCTAGCCTGGAACAGTGTTCTTGGGGTTTCTCTGAAGTGCCATCAAGGAAATCAAGGCTCCTTTCATGTGTGATGTGCAAAACGGAATTGCTCTGCACGCAGTGCAGGGGAATCGGGCCTCATCTCGCGGCGAGGGGGAAGTCTCATGGCTTTTCTCGAGTTGCGGCGAGAACCTGGGGTATATTCTCGAGTTACGACGGGGATGGGCCTTCCACACACCTGTTTGTTCAGCGACGTCAGGAATCCTGCCTAGTTGCGAGGGACAACTCGGGATTCTCCTCGAGGCTTGGCAGGGCAATTTGGACGCCTCTCCCGTTCAGGCGGGAGACCAAGGGTCCCTTTCCACGTGCCACAGGAATCCTGGGACTCCTATCTAGTTTCACGAGGAGTCAGGCATCGTTTCCTTTGGAGGCACTTATCTCCGTGTACCTCTGAAGTTTTCAAACGATGTGAGGCCTCCGGTCGCCATGAGGTGGGGAACTAGGTCTTTCTCTGTGGTCTCCACAGGGGATTCAGACATCTTTTCATCTTGGGAGATGCAAGACGAGCCTGCATTCAAGTCACTGCAGGGATATCCGGCCTTATTTCGAGTCAGGGCATCGCAGTGTCCATTCCACTTGAGGCCGCAAACTCAGGGTCCCTCTCACATACCTAGAGCTGAGAGAAGCCTCCTCTTGAGGTGCTTGTGGTAAGGTGTTATTCCTCTGGATTCGAAGCCAGGGACTAACCTCTCATCTCGAGTTGATTTTTGGTCCACGGAGCACTTTCGTGTTGCTACAGTGACCTCAGGATCCCTCTAGCCTTGAAACAGTGTTCTTGGGGTTTCTCTGGAGTGCCATCAAGGAAATCAAGGCTCCTTTCATGTGTGATGTGCAACACGGAATTGCTCTGCACGCAGTGCAGGGAAATCGGGCCTCATCTCGTGGCGAGGGGGAAGTCTCATGGTTTTTCTCGAGTTGCGGCGGGAACCTGGGGTATATTCTCGAGTTACGACGGGATGGCCCTTCCACACACGTGTTTGTTCAGCGACGTCAGGACTCCTGCCTAGTTGCGAGGGAAAACTCGGGATTCTCCTCGAGGCTTGGCAGGGCAATTGGGACGCCTCTCCAGCTGAGGCGGGAGACCAAGGGTCCCTTTCCACGAGCCACAGGAATCCTGGGACTCCTATCAAGTTTCACGAGGAGTCAGGCATCGTCTCCCTTGGAGGAACTGATCTCCGCGTACGTCTGGAGTTTTCAAAGGAAGTGAGGCCTCCAGACGCGATGAGGTGGGGAACTAGGTCTTTCTGTGTGGTCTCCACAGGGGATTCAGACATCCTTTCTTCTTCGGAGATCCAAGACGAGCCTGCATTCAAGTCACTGCAGGGATATCCGGCCTTATTTCGCGTCAGGGCATCGCAGTGTCCATTCCACTTGAGGCTGCAAACTCAGGGTCCCTCTCACATACCTAGAGCTGAGAGAAGCCTCCTCTTGAGGTGCTTGTGGTAAGGTGGTATTCCTCTGGAGTCGAAGCCAGGGACTAACCTCTCATCTCGAGTTGATTATTGGTCCACGGAGCTCTTTCGTGTTGCTACAGTGACCTCAGGATCCCTCTAACCTTGAAACAGTGCTCTTGGGGTTTCTCTGGAGTGCCATCAAGGAAATCAAGGCTCCTTTCATGTTTGATGTGCAATACGGAATTGCTTTGAATGCAGTGCAGGGGAATCGGGCCTCATCTCACGGCGAGGGGGAAGTCTCATGGTTTTTCTCAAGTTGCGGCGGGAACCTGGGGTATATTCTCGAGTTACGACGGGGATGGCCCTTCCACCCACGTGTTTCTTCAGTGACGTCAGGACTCCTGCCTAGTTGCGAGGGACAACTCGGGATTCTCCTCGAGGCTGGCAGGGCAATTGGGACGCCTGTCCAGCTGAAGCGGGAGACAAAGGGTCCCTTTCCACGTGCCACAGGAATCCTGGGACTCCTATCAAGTTTCACGAGGAGTCAGGCATCGTCTCCTTTGGAGGCACTGATCTCAGTGTACCTCTGGAATTTTCAAAGTATGTGAGGCCTCCGGTCGCGATGAAGTGGGGAACTAGGTCTTTCTCTGTGGTCTCCACAGGGGATTCAGACATCCTTTCATCTTGGGAGATGCAAGGCGAGCCTGCATTCAAGTCACTGCAGGGATATCCGGCATTATTTCGAGTCAGGGCATGGCGGTGTCCATTCCACTTGAGGCCAGAAACTCAGGGTCCCTCTCACATACCTAGAGCTGAGAGAAGCCTCCTCTTGAGGTGCTTGTGGTAAGGTGGTTTCCTCTGGAATCGAAGCCAGGGACTAACCTCTCATCTCGAGTTGATTTTTGGTCCACGGAGCTCGTTCGTGTAGCTACAGTGATCTCAGGATCCCTCTAGCCTTGAAACAGTGTTCTTGGGGTTTCTCTGGAGTGCCATCAAGGAAATCAAGGCTCCTTACATGTGTGATGTGCAGCACGGAATTGCTCTGCACGCACTGCAGGGGAATCTGGCCTCATCTCGCGGCGAGGGGGACGTCTCATGGTTTTTCTCGAGTTGCGGCGGGAACCTGCTGTATATTCTCGAGTTACGAAGGGGATGGCCCTTCCACCCACGTGTTTGTTCAGCGACTTCAGGACTCCTGCCTAGTTGCGAGGACAACTCGGGATTCTCCTCGAGGCTTGGCAGGGCAATTGGGACGCCTCTCCAGCTGAGGCGGGAGACCAAGGGTCCCTTTCCACGTGCCACAGGAATCCTGGGACTCCTATCAAGTTTCACGAGGAGTCAGGCATCGTCTCCTTTGGAGGCACTGATCTCCGCGTACCTCTGGAGTTTTCAAAAATGTGAGGCCTCCGGTCACGATTAGGTGGGGAACTAGGTCTTTCTCTGTGGTCTTCACAGGGGATTCAGACAACCTTTCATCTTGGGAGATGCAAGACGAGCTTGCATTCAAGTCACTGCAGGGATATCTGGCCTTATTTCGCGTCAGGGCATCGCGGTGTCCATTCCACTTGAGGCCACAAACTCAGCGTCCGTCGCACATACCTAGAGCTGAGAGAAGCCTCGTCTTGAGGTGCTTGTGGTAAGGTGGTATTCCTCTGGAGTCGAAGCCAGGGACTAACCTCTCATCTCGAGTTGATTTTTGGTCCACGGAGCTCTTTCGTGTTGCTACAGTGACCTCAGGATACCTCTAGCCTTGAAACAGTGTTCTTGGGGTTTCTCTGGAGTGCCATCAAGGACATCAAGGCTCCTTTCATGTGTGATGTGCAACACGGAATTGCTCTGCACGCAGTGCAGGGGAATCGGGCCTCATCTCGCGGCGAGGGGGAAGTCTCATGGTTTTTCTCGAGTTGCGGTGGGAACCTGGTGTATATTCTCGAGTTCCGACGGGGATGTCCCTTCCACCCAAGTGTTTGTTCAGTGACGTCAGGACTCCTGCCTAGTTGTGAGGGACAACTCAGGATTCTCCTCGAGGCTTGGCAGGGCAATTGGGACGTCTCTCCAGCTGAGGCGGGAGACCAAGGGTCCCTTTCCACGTGCCATAGGAATCCTGGGACTCCTATCAAGTTTCACGAGGAGTCAGGCATCGTCTCCTTTGGAGGCACTGATCTCCGCGTACCTCTGGAGTTTTCAAAGGATGTGAGGCCTCCGGTCGCGATGAGGTGGGGAACTAGGTTTTTCTATGTGGTCTCCACAGGGGATTCAGTCATCCTTTCGTCTTGGGAGATGCAAGACGATCCTGCATTCAAGTCACTGCAGGGATATCCGGCCTTATTTCGAGTCAGGGCATCGCGGTGTCCATTCCATTTGAGGCCACAAACTCGGGGTCCCTCTCACATAACTAGAGCTGAGAGAAGCCTCCTCTTGAGGTGTTGTGGTAAGGTGGTATTCCTCTGGAGTCGAAGCCAGGGACTAACCTCTCATCTCGAGTTGATTTTTGGTCCACGGAGCTCTTTCGTGTTGCTACAGTGACCTCACGATCCCTCTAGCCTTGAAACAGTGTTCTTGGGGTTTCTCTGGAGTGTCATCAAGGAAATCAAGGCTTCTTTCATGTTTGATGTGCAACACGGAATTGCTCTGCATGCAGTGCAGGGGAATCGGGCCTCATCTCACGGCGAGGGGGAAGTCTCATGGTTTTTCTCGAGTTGCGGCGGGAACCTGGGGTATATTCTCGAGTTACGACGGGGATGGCCCTGCCACCCACGTGTTTGTTCAGCGACGTCAGGACTCCTTCCTAGTTGCGAGGGACAACTCGGGATTCTCCTCGAGGCTTGGCAGGGCAATTGGAACGCCTCTCCAGCTGAGGCGGGACACCAAGTGTCCCTTTCCACGTGCCACAGGAATCCTGGGACTCCTATCAAGTTTCACGAGGAGTCAGGAATCGTCTCCTTTGGAGGCACTGATCTCCGCGTACCTCTGGAGTTTTCAAAGGATGTGAGGCCTCCGGTCGCGATGAGGTGGGGAACTAGGTCTTTCTCTGTGGTCTCCACAGGGGATTCAGACATCCTTTCGTCTTGGGAGATGCAAGGCGAGCCTGCATTCAAGTCAATGCAGGGATATCCGGCCTTATTTCACGTCAGGGCATCGCAGTGTCCATTCCACTTGAGGCCAGAAACTCAGGGTCCCTCTCACATACCTAGAGCTGAGAGAAGCCTCCTCTTGAGGTGCTTGTGGTAAGGTGGTTTCCTCTGGAATCGAAGCCAGGGACTAACCTCTCATCTCGAGTTGATTTTTGGTCCACGGAGCTCTTTCGTGTAGCTACAGTGACCTCAGGATGCCTCTAGCCTTGAAACAGTGTTCTTGGGGTTTCTCTGGAGTGCCATCAAGGAAATCAAGGCTCCTTACATGTGTGATGTGCAGCACGGAATTGCTCTGCACGCACTGCAGGGGAATCTGGCCTCATCTCGCGGCGAGGGGGACGTCTCATGGTTTTTCTCGAGTTGCGGCGGGAACCTGCTGTATATTCTCCAGTTTCGAAGGGGATGGCCCTTTCACCCACGTGTTTGTTCAGCGACTTCAGGACTCCTGCCTAGTTGCGAGGACAACTCGGGATTCTCCTCGAGGCTTGGCAGGGCAATTGGGACCCCTCTCCAGCTGAGGCGGGAGACCAAGGGTCCCTTTCCACGTGCCACAGGAATCCTGGGACTCCTATCAAGTTTCACGAGGAGTCAGGCATCGTCTCCTTTGGAGGCACTGATCTCCGCGTACCTCTGGAGTTTTCAAAAATGTGAGGCCTCCGGTCGCGATGAGGTGGGGAACTAGGTCTTTCTCTGTGGTCTTCACAGGGGATTCAGACAACCTTTCACCTTGGGAGATGCAAGACGAGCCTGCATTCAAGTCACTGCAGGGATATCTGGCCTTATTTCGCATCAGGGCATCGCGGTGTCCATTCCACTTGAGGCCACAAACTCAGCGTCCGTCGCACATACCTAGAGCTGAGAGAAGCCTCGTCTTGAGGTGCTTGTGGTAAGGTGGTATTCCTCTGGAGTCGAAGCCAGGGACTATCCTCTCATCTCGAGTTGATTTTTGGTCCACGGAGCTCTTTCGTGTTGCTACAGTGACCTCAGGATCCCTCTATCCTTGAAACAGTGTTCTTGGGGTTTCTCTGGAGTGCCATCAAGGAAATCAAGGCTCCTTTCATGTGTGATGTGCAACACGGAATTGCTCTGCACGCAGTGCAGGGGAACTCGGCCTCATCTCACGGCGAAGGTGAAGTCTCATGGTTTTTCTCGAGTTGCGGCGGGAACCTAGGGTATATTCTCGAGTTACGACGGGGATGGCCCTTCCACACACGTGTTTGTTCAGCAACGTCAGGACTCCTTCCTAGTTGCGAGGGACAACTCGGGATTCTCCTCGAGGCTTGGCAGGGCAATTGGGACGCCTCTCCAGCTGAGGCGGGAGACCAAGGGTCCCTTTCCACGTGCCACAGGAATCCTGGGACTCCTATCAAGTTTCACGAGGAGTCAGGCATCGTCTCCTTTGGAGGCACTCATCTCCGCGTACTTCTGGAGTTTTCAAAGGATGTGAGGCCTCCGGTCGTGATGAGGTGGGGAACTAGGTCTTTCTCTGTGGTCTCCTCAGGGGATTCAGACATCCTTTCGTCTTTGGAGATGCAAGACGAGCCTGCATTCAAGTCACTGCAGGCATATCCGGCCTTATTTCGCGTCAGGGAATCGCAGTGTCCATTCCACTTGAGGCGGCAAACTCAGTGTCCCGCTCACATACCTAGAGCTGAGAGAAGCCTCCTCTTGAGGTGCTTGTGGTAAGGTGGTATTCCTCTGGAGTTGAAGCCAGGGACTAACCTCTCATCTCGAGTTGATTTTTGGTCGACGGAGCTCTTTAGTGTGGCTACAGTGACCTCAGGATCCCTCTAGCCTTGAAACAGTGTTCTTAGGCTTTCTCTGGAGTGCCATCAAGGAAATCAAGGCTCCTTTCATGTTTAATGTGCAATACGGAATTGCTTTGAATGCAGTGCAGGGGAATCGGGCCTCATCTTGCGGCGAGGGGGAAGTCTCATGGTTTTTCTTGAGTTGCGGCGGGAACCTGGGGTATATTCTCGAGTTACGACGGGGATGGCCCTTCCACCCACGTGTTTGTTCAGCGACGTCAGGACTCCTGCCTAGTTGCGAGGGACAACTCGGGATTCTCCTCGAGGCTTGGCAGGGCAATTGGGACGCCTCTCCAGCTGAGGCCCGAGACAAAGGGTCCCTTTCCACGTGCCACAGGAATCCTGGGACTCCTATCAAGTTTCACGAGGAGTCAGGCATCGTCTCCTTTGGAGGCACTGATCTCAGTGTACCTCTGGAATTTTCAAAGTATGTGAAGCCTCTGGTCGCGATGAGGTGGGGAACTAGGTATTTCTCTGTGGTCTCCCCAGGGGATTCAGACATCCTTTCATCTTGGGAGATGCAAGACGAGCCTGCATTCAAGTCACTGCAGGGATATCCGGCCTTATTTCGAGTCAGGGCATGGCGGTGTCCATTCCACTTGTGGCCGCAAACTCAGGGTCCCTCTCACATACCTAGAGCTGAGAGAAGCCTCCTCTTGAGGTGCTTGTGGTAAGGTGGTTTCCTCTGGAGTCGAAGCCAGGGACTAACCTCTCATCTCGAGTTGATTTTTGGTCCACGGAGCTCTTTTGTGTAGCTACAGTGCCCTCAGGATCCCTCTAGCCTTGAAACAGTGTTCTTGGGGTTTCTCTGGAGTGCCATCAAGGAAATCAAGGCTCCTTTCATGTGTGATTTGTAACACGGAATTGCTCTGCATGCAGTGCAGGGGAATCGGGCCTCATCTCGCGGCGAGGGGGAAGTCTCATGGTTTTTCTCGAGTTGCGGCGGGAACCTGGGGTATATTCTCGAGTTACGACGGGGATGGCCCTGCCACCCACGTGTTTGTTCAGCGACGGCAATACTCCTGCCTAGTTGCGAGGGACAACTCGGGATTCTCCTCGAGGCTTGGCAGGGCAATTGGAACGCCTCTCCAGCTGAGGCGGGACACCAAGTGTCCCTTTCCACGTGCCACAGGAATCCTGGGACTCCTATCAAGTTTCACGAGGAGTCAGGAATCGTCTCCTTTGGAGGCACTGATCTCCGCGTACCTCTGGAGTTTTCAAAGGATGTGAGGCCTCCGGTCGCGATGAGGTGGGGAACTAGGTCTTTCTCTGTGGTCTCCACAGGGGATTCAGACATCCTTTCGTCTTGGGAGATGCAAGGCGAGCCTGCATTCAAGTCAATGCAGGGATATCCGGCCTTATTTCACGTCAGGGCATCGCAGTGTCCATTCCACTTGAGGCCAGAAACTCAGGGTCCCTCTCACATACCTAGAGCTGAGAGAAGCCTCCTCTTGAGGTGCTTGTGGTAAGGTGGTTTCCTCTGGAATCGAAGCCAGGGACTAACCTCTCATCTCGAGTTGATTTTTGGTCCACGGAGCTCTTTCGTGTAGCTACAGTGACCTCAGGATCCCTCTAGCCTTGAAACAGTGTTCTTGGGGTTTCTCTGGAGTGCCATCAAGGAAATCAAGGCTCCTTACATGTGTGATGTGCAGCACGGAATTGCTCTGCACGCACTGCAGGGGAATCTGGCCTCATCTCGCGGCGAGGGGGACGTCTCATGGTTTTTCTCGAGTTGCGGCGGGAACCTGCTGTATATTCTCCAGTTTCGAAGGGGATGGCCCTTCCACCCACGTGTTTGTTCAGCGACTTCAGGACTCCTGCCTAGTTGCGAGGACAACTCGGGATTCTCCTCGAGGCTTGGCAGGGCAATTGGGACCCCTCTCCAGCTGAGGCGGGAGACCAAGGGTCCCTTTCCACGTGCCACAGGAATCCTGGGACTCCTATCAAGTTTCACGAGGAGTCAGGCATCGTCTCCTTTGGAGGCACTGATCTCCGCGTACCTCTGGAGTTTTCAAAAATGTGAGGCCTCCGGTCGCGATGAGGTGGGGAACTAGGTCTTTCTCTGTGGTCTTCACAGGGGATTCAGACAACCTTTCACCTTGGGAGATGCAAGACGAGCCTGCATTCAAGTCACTGCAGGGATATCTGGCCTTATTTCGCATCAGGGCATCGCGGTGTCCATTCCACTTGAGGCCACAAACTCAGCGTCCGTCGCACATACCTAGAGCTGAGAGAAGCCTCGTCTTGAGGTGCTTGTGGTAAGGTGGTATTCCTCTGGAGTCGAAGCCAGGGACTAACCTCTCATCTCGAGTTGATTTTTGGTCCACGGAGCTCTTTCGTGTTGCTACAGTGACCTCAGGATCCCTCTAGCCTTGAAACAGTGTTCTTGCGGTTTTTCTGGAGTGCCATCAAGGAAATCAAGGCTCCTTTCATGTGTGATGTGCAACACGGAATTGCTCTGCACGCAGTGCAGGGGAATCTGGCCTCATCTCGCGGCGAGGGGGACGTCTCATGGTTCACCTCGAGTTGCGGCGGGAACCTGGGGTATATTCTCGAGTTACGACGGGGATTGCCCTTCCACCCACGTGTTTGTTCAGCGACGTCAGGACTCCTGCCTAGTTGCGAGGGACAACTCGGGATTCTCCACGAGGCTTGGCAGGGCAATTGGGACGCCTCTCCAGCTGAGGCGGGTGACCAAGGGTCCCTTTCCACGTGCCACAGGAATCCTGGGACTCCTATCAAGTTTCACGAGGAGTCAGGCATCGTCTCCTTTGGAGGCACTCATCTCCGCGTACTTCTGGAGTTTTCAAAGGATGTGAGGCCTCCGGTCGTGATGAGGTGGGGAACTAGGTCTTTCTCTGTGGTCTCCTCAGGGGATTCAGACATCCTTTCGTCTTTGGAGATGCAAGACGAGCCTGCATTCAAGTCACTGCAGGCATATCCGGCCTTATTTCGCGTCAGGGAATCGCAGTGTCCATTCCACTTGAGGCGGCAAACTCAGTGTCCCGCTCACATACCTAGAGCTGAGAGAAGCCTCCTCTTGAGGTGCTTGTGGTAAGGTGGTATTCCTCTGGAGTTGAAGCCAGGGACTAACCTCTCATCTCGAGTTGATTTTTGGTCGACGGAGCTCTTTAGTGTGGCTACAGTGACCTCAGGATCCCTCTAGCCTTGAAACAGTGTTCTTAGGCTTTCTCTGGAGTGCCATCAAGGAAATCAAGGCTCCTTTCATGTTTAATGTGCAATACGGAATTGCTTTGAATGCAGTGCAGGGGAATCGGGCCTCATCTTGCGGCGAGGGGGAAGTCTCATGGTTTTTCTTGAGTTGCGGCGGGAACCTGGGGTATATTCTCGAGTTACGACGGGGATGGCCCTTCCACCCACGTGTTTGTTCAGCGACGTCAGGACTCCTGCCTAGTTGCGAGGGACAACTCGGGATTCTCCTCGAGGATTGGCAGGGCAATTGGGACGCCTCTCCAGCTGAGGCCCGAGACAAAGGGTCCCTTTCCACGTGCCACAGGAATCCTGGGACTCCTATCAAGTTTCACGAGGAGTCAGGCATCGTCTCCTTTGGAGGCACTGATCTCAGTGTACCTCTGGAATTTTCAAAGTATGTGAAGCCTCTGGTCGCGATGAGGTGGGGAACTAGGTATTTCTCTGTGGTCTCCCCAGGGGATTCAGACATCCTTTCATCTTGGGAGATGCAAGACGAGCCTGCATTCAAGTCACTGCAGGGATATCCGGCCTTATTTCGAGTCAGGGCATGGCGGTGTCCATTCCACTTGTGGCCGCAAACTCAGGGTCCCTCTCACATACCTAGAGCTGAGAGAAGCCTCCTCTTGAGGTGCTTGTGGTAAGGTGGTTTCCTCTGGAGTCGAAGCCAGGGACTAACCTCTCATCTCGAGTTGATTTTTGGTCCACGGAGCTCTTTTGTGTAGCTACAGTGCCCTCAGGATCCCTCTAGCCTTGAAACAGTGTTCTTGGGGTTTCTCTGGAGTGCCATCAAGGAAATCAAGGCTCCTTTCATGTGTGATTTGTAACACGGAATTGCTCTGCATGCAGTGCAGGGGAATCGGTCCTCATCTCGCGGTGAGGGGGAAGTCTCATGGTTTTTCTCGAGTTGCGGCGGGAACCTGGGGTATATTCTCGAGTTACGACGGGAATGGCCCTTCCACACACGTGTTTGTTCAGCAACGTCAGGACTCCTGCCTAGTTGCGAAGGACATCTCGGGATTCTCCTCGAGGCTTGGCAGGGCAATTGGGACGCCTCTCCAGCTGAGGCGGGAGACCAAGGGTCCCTTTCCACGTGCCACAGGAATCCTGGGACTCCTATCAAGTTTCACGAGGAGTCAGGCATCGTCTCCTTTGGAGGCACTGATCTCCGCGTACCTCTGGAGTTTTCAAAGGATGTGTGGCCTCCAGTCGCGATGAGGTGGGGAACTAGGTCTTTCTCTGTGGTCTCCACAGGGGATTCAGACATCCTTTCATCTTGGGAGATGCAAGGCGTGCCTGCATTCAATTCACTGCAGGCATATCCGGCCTTAATTTGCGTCAGGGCATCGCAGTGTCCATTCCACTTGAGGCTGCAAACTCAGGGTCCCTCTCACATACCTAGAGCTGAGAGAAGCCTCCTCTTGAGGTGCTTGTGGTAAGGTGGTATTCCTCTGGAGTCGAAGCCAGGGACTCACCTCTCATCTCGAGTTGATTTTTGGTCCACGGAGCTCTTTCGTGTTGCTACAGTGACCTCAGGATCCCTCTAGCCTTGAAACAGTGTTCTTGGGGTTTCTCTGGAGTGCCATCAAGGAAATCAAGGCTCCTTTCATGTTTGATGTGCAATACGGAATTGCTTTGAATGCAGTGCAGGGGAATCGGGCCTCATCTTGCGTCGAGTTGGAAGTCTCATGGTTTTTCTCGAGTTGCGGCGGGAACCTGGGGTGTATTCTCGAGTTACGACGGGGATGGCCCTTCCACACACGTGTTTGTTCAGCGACGTCAGGACTCCTGCCTAGCTGCGAGGGACCACTGGTGATTCTCCTCGAGGCTTGGCAGGGCAATTGGGACGCCTCTCCAGCTGAGGCAGGAGACCAAGGGTCCTTTCCACGTGCCACAGGAATCCTGGGACTCCTATCAAGTTTCATGAGGAGTCAGGCATCGTCTCCTTTGGAGGCACTGATCTCCGTGTACCTCTGGAGTTTTCAAAGTATGTGAGGCCTCCGGTCGCGATGAGGTGAGGAACTACGTCTTTCTCTGTTGTCTCCACAGGGGATTCAGACATCCTTTCGTCATGGGAAATGCAAGACGAGCCTGCATTCAAGTCACTGCAGGGATATCCGGCCTTATTTCGAGTCAGGGCATCGCAGTGTCCATTCCACTTGAGGCCGCAAAATCAGGGTGCCTCTCACATACCTAGAGCTGAGAGAAGCCTCCTCTTGAGGTGCTTGTGGTAAGGTGGTTTTTCTCTGGAGTCGAAGCCAGGGACTAACCTCTCATCTCAAGTTGATTTTTAGTCCACGGAGCTCTTTTGTGTTGCTACAGTGACCTCAGGATCCCTCTAGCCTTGAAACAGTGTTCTTGGGGTTTCTCTGGAGTGCCATCAAGGAAATCAAGGCTCCTTTCATGTGTGATGTGCAAAACGGAATTGCTCTGCACGCAGTGCAGGGGAATCGGGCCTCATCTCGCGGCGAGGGGGAAGTCTCATGGCTTTTCTCGAGTTGCGGCGAGAACCTGGGGTATATTCTCGAGTTACGACGGGGATGGCCCTTCCACACAACTGTTTGTTCAGCGACGTCAGGAATCCTGCCTAGTTGCGAGGGACAACTCGGGATTCTCCTCGAGGCTTGGCAGGGCAATTTGGACGCCTCTCCCGTTCAGGCGGGAGACCAAGGGTCCCTTTCCACGTGCCACAGGAATCCTGGGACTCCTATCTAGTTTCACGAGGAGTCAGGCATCGTTTCCTTTGGAGGCACTTATCTCCGTGTACCTCTGAAGTTTTCAAACGATGTGAGGCCTCCGGTCGCCATGAGGTGGGGAACTAGGTCTTTCTCTGTGGTCTCCACAGGGGATTCAGACATCTTTTCATCTTGGGAGATGCAAGACGAGCCTGCATTCAAGTCACTGCAGGGATATCCGGCCTTATTTCGAGTCAGGGCATCGCAGTGTCCATTCCACTTGAGGCCGCAAACTCAGGGTCCCTCTCACATACCTAGAGCTGAGAGAAGCCTCCTCTTGAGGTGCTTGTGGTAAGGTGTTATTCCTCTGGATTCGAAGCCAGGGACTAACCTCTCATCTCGAGTTGATTTTTGGTCCACGGAGCACTTTCGTGTTGCTACAGTGACCTCAGGATCCCTCTAGCCTTGAAACAGTGTTCTTGGGGTTTCTCTGGAGTGCCATCAAGGAAATCAAGGCTCCTTTCATGTGTGATGTGCAAAACGGAATTGCTCTGCACGCAGTGCAGGGGATTCGGGCCTCATCTCGTGGCGAGGGGGAAGTCTCATGGTTTTTCTCGAGTTGCGGCGGGAACCTGGGGTATATTCTCGAGTTATGACGGGGATGGGCCTTCCACACACGTGTTTGTTCAGCCACGTCAGGACTCCTGCCTAGTTGCGAGGGACAACTCGGGATTCTCCTCGAGGCTTGGCAGGGCAATTGGGACGCCTCTCCAGCTGAGGCGGGAGACCAAGTGTCCCTTTCCACGTGCCACAGGAATCCTGGGACTCCTATCAAGTTTCACGAGGAGTCAGGCATCGTCTCCTTTGGAGGCACTGATCTCCGCGTACCTCTGGATTTTTCAAAGGATGTGACGCCTCCGGCCGCGATGAGGTGGGGAACTAGGTCTTTCTCTGTGGTCTCCACAGGGGATTCAGACATCCTTTCGTCTTGGGAGATGCAAGACGAGCCTGCATTCAAGTCACTGCAGCGATATCCGGCCTTATTTCGCGTCAGGGCATCGCAGTGTCCATTCCACTTGAGGCCGCAAACTCAGGGTCCCTCTCACATACATAGAGCTGAGAGAAGCCGCCTCTTAAGGTACTTGTGGTAAGGTGGTATTCCTCTGGAGTCGACGCCAGGGACTAACCTCTCATCTCGAGTTGATTTTTGGTCCACGGAGCACTTTCGTGTTGCTACAGTGACCTCAGGATCCCTCTAGCCTTGAAACAGTGTTCTTGGGGTTTCTCTGGAGTGCCATCAAGGAAATCAAGGCTCCTTCCATGTTTGATGTGCAACACGGAATTGCTCTGCATGCAGTGCAGGGGAATCGGGCCTCATCTCACGGCGAGGGGGAAGTCTCATGGTTTTTCTCGAGTTGCGGCGGGAACCTGGGGTATATTCTCGAGTTACGACGGGGATGGCCCTTCCACACACGTGTTTGTTCAGCGACGTCAGGACTCCTGCCTACTTGTGAGGGACAACTCGGGATTCTCCTCGAGGCTTGGCAGGGCAATTGGGCCGCCTCTCCAGCTGAGCTGGGAGACCAACGGACCCTTTCCATGTGCCACAGGAATCCTGGAACTCCTACCAAGTTTCACGAGGAGTCATGCATCGTCACCTTTGGAGGCACTGATCTCCGCATACCTCTGAAGTTTTCAAAGTATGTGAGGCCTCCGGTCGCGATGAGGTGGGGAACTAGGTCTTTCTCTGTGGTCTCCACAGGGGATTCAGACATCTTTTCATCTTGCGAGATGCAAGACGAGCCTGCATTCAATTCACTGCAGGGATATCCGGCCTTATTTCGCGTTAGGGCATCGCAGTGTCCATTCCACTTGAGGCTGCAAACTCAGGGTCCCTCTCACATACCTAGAGCTGAGAGAAGCCTCCTCTTGAGGTGCTTGTGGTAAGGTGGTATTCCTCTGGAGTCGAAGCCAGGGACTAACCTCTCATCTCGAGTTGATTTTTGGTCCACGGAGCTCTTTCGTGTTGCTACAGTAACCTCAGGATCCCTCTAGCCTTGAAACAGTGTTCTTGGGGTTTCTCTGGAGTGCCATCAAGGAAATCAAGGCTCCTTTCATGTGTGATGTGCAACACGGAATTGCTCTGCACGCAGTGCAGGGGAATCGAGCCTCATCTCGCGGCGAGGGGGAAGTCTCATAGTTTTTCTCGAGTTGCGGCGGGAATCTGGGGTATATTCTCGAGTTATGACGGGGATGGCCCTTCCACCCACGTGTTTGTTCAGCGACGTCAGGACTCCTGCCTAGTTGCGAGGAAAAACTCGGGATTCTCCTCGAGGCTTGGCAGGGCAATTGGGACGCCTCTCCAGCTGAGGCGGGAGACCAAGTGTACCTTTCCACGTGCCACAGGAATCTTGGGACTCCTATCAAGTTTCAGGAGGAGTCAGGCATCGTCTCCTTTGGAGGCACTGATCTCCGTGTACCTCTGGAGTTTTCAAAGGATGTGAGGCCTCCGGTCGCGATGAGGAGGGGAACTAGGTCTTCCTCTGTGGTCTCCACAGGGGATTCAGACATCCTTTCGTCTTGGGAGATGAAAGACGAGCCTGCATTCAAGTCACTGCAGGGATATCCGGCCTTATTTCGAGTCAGGGCATCGCAGTGTCCATTCCACTTGAGGCCGCAAACTCAGGGTCCCTGTCACATAGCTAGAGCTGAGAGAAGCCTCCTCTTGAGGTGCTTGTGGTAAGGTGGTATTCCTCTGGAGTTGAGGCCAGGGACTAACCTCTCATCTCGAGTTGATTTGTGGTCCACGGAGCTCTTTCGTGTTGCTACAGTGACCTCAGGATCCCTCTAGCCTTGAAACAGTGTTCTTTGGGTTTCTCTGGAGTGCCATCAAGGAAATCAACGCTCCTTTCATGTGTGATGTGCAACACAGAATTGTTCTGCACGCAGTGCAGGGGAATCGGGCCTCATCTCGCGGCGAGGGGGAAGTCTCATGGTTTTTCTCGAGTTGCGGCGGGAACCTGGGGTATATTCTCGAGTTACGACGGGGATGGCCCTTCCACACACCTGTTTGTTCAGCCACGTCAGGACTCCTGCCTAGTTGCGAGGGACAACTCGGGATTCTCCTCGAGGCTTGGCAGGGCAATTGGGACGCCTCTCCAGCTGAGGCGGGAGACCAAGGGTCCCTTTCCACGTGACACAGGAATCCTGGGACTCCTATCAAGTTTCACGAGGAGTCAGGCATAGTCTCCTTTGGAGGCACTGATCTCCGCGTACCTCTGGAGTTTTCAAAGGATGTGAGGCCTCCGGTCGCCATGAGGTGGGGAACTAGGTCTTTCTCTGTGGTCTCCACAGGGGATTCAGACTTCCTTTCATCTTGGGAGATGCAAGGCGAGCCTGCATTCAAGTCACTGCAGGGATATCCGGCCTTATTTCACGTCAGGGCATCGCAGTGTCCATTCCACATGAGGCCGCAAAATCAGCTTCCCTCTCACATACCTAGAGCTGAGAGAAGCCTCCTCTTGAGGTGCTTGTGGTAAGGTGGTATTCCTCTGGAGTCGAAGCCAGGGACTAACCTCTCATCTCGAGTTGATTTTTGGTCCACGGAGACCTTTAGTGTGGCTACAGTGACCTCAGGATCCCTCTAGCCTTGAAACAGTGTTCTTGGGGTTTCTCTGGAGTGCCATCAAGGAAATCAAGGCTCCTTTCATGTGTGATGTGCAACACGGAATTGCTCTGCAGGCAGTGCAGGGGAATCGGGCCTCATCTTGCGGCGAGGGGAAAGTCTCATGGTTTTTCTCGAGTTGCGGCGGGAACCTGGAGTATATTCTCGAGTTACAACGGGGATGGCCCTTCCACCCACGTGTTTGTTCAGCGACGTCAGGACTCCTGCCTAGTTGCGAGGGACAACTCGGGATTCTCCTCGAGGCTTGGCAGGGCAATTGGGACGCCTCTCCAACCTAGGCCGTAGACCAAGTGTCCCTTTCCACGTGTCACAGGAATCCTGGGACTCCTATCAAGTTTCACGAGGAGTCAGGCATCGTCTCCTTTGGAGGCACTGATCTCCGCGTACCTCTGGAGTTTTCAAAGGATGTGAGGCCTCCGGTCGCGATGAGGTGGGGAACTAGGTCTTTCTCTGTGGTCTCCACAGGGGATTCAGACATCCTTTCATCTTGGGAGATGCAAGGCGAGCCTGCATTCAAGTCACTGCAGGGATATCCGGCCTTATTTCGAGTCAGGGCATCGCGGTGTCCATTCCACTTGAGGCCGCAAACTCAGGGTCCCTCTCACATACCTAGAGCTGAGAGAAGCCTCCTCTTGAGGTGCTTGTGGTAAGGTGGTATTCCTCTGGAGTCGAAGCCAGGGACTAACCTCTCATCTCGAGTTGATTTTTGGTCCACGGAGCTCTTTCGTGTTGCTACAGTGACCTCAGGATCCCTCTAGCCTTGAAACAGTGTTCTTGGGGTTTCTCTGGAGTGCCATCAAGGAAATCAAGGCTCCTTTCATGTGTGATGTGCAACACGGAATTGCTCTGCATGTAGTGCAGGGGAATCAGGCCTCATCTCGCGGCGAGGGGGAAGTCTCATGGTTTTTCTCGAGTTGTGGCGGGAACCTGGGGTATATTCTCGAGGTACGTCGGGGATGGCCCTTCCAGACACGTGTTTGTTCAGCGACGTCAGGACTCCTGACTAGTTGCGAGGTACAACTCGGGATTCTCCTCGAGGCTTGACAGGGCAATTGGGACGCCTCTCCAGCTGAGGCGGGAGACCAAGGGTCCCTTTCCACGAGCCACAGGAATCCTGGGACTCCTATCAAGTTTCACGAGGAGTCAGGCATCGTCTCCTTTGGAGGCACTGATCTCCGCGTACCTCTGGAGTTTTCAAAGGATGTGAGGCCTCCGGTCGCCATGAGGTGGGGAACTAGGTCTTTCTCTGTGGTCTCCACAGGGGATTCAGACATCCTTTCGTCTTGGGAGATGCAAGACGAGCCTGCATTCAAGTCACTGCAGGGATATCCGGCCTTATTTCGAGTCAGGGCATCGCGGTGTCCATTCCACTTGAGGCCGCAAGCTCAGGGTCCCTCTCACATACCTAGAGCTGAGAGAATCCTCCTCTTGAGGTGCTTGTGGTAAGGTGGTATTCCTCTCGAGTCGAAGCCAGGGTCTAACCTCTCATCTCGAGTTGATTTTTGGTCCACGGAGCTCTTTCGTGTTGCTACAGTGACCTCAGGATCCCTCTAGCCTTGAAACAGTGTTCTTGGGGTTTCTCTGGAGTGCCATCAAGGAAATCAAGGCTCCTTTCATGTGTGATGTGCAACACGGAATTGCTCTGCACGCAGTGCAGGGGAATCGGGCCTCATCTCGCGGCGAGGGGGAAGTCTCATGGTTTTTCTCGAGTTGCGGCGGAAACCTGGGATATATTCTCGAGTTATGACGGGGATGGCCCTTCCACACACGTGTTTGTTCAGCGAGGGCAATACTCCTGCCTAGTTGCAAGGGACAACTCGGGATTCTCTTCGAGGCTTGGCAGGGCAATTGGGACACCTCTCCAGCTGAGGCGGGAGACCAAGTGTCCCTTTCCACGTGCCACAGGAATCCTGGGACTCCTATCAAGTTTCACGAGGAGTCAGGCATCGTCTCCTTTGGAGGCACTGATCTCCGCGTACCTCTGGAGTTTTCAAAGGATGTGAGGCCTCCGGTCGCCATGAGGTGGTGAACTAGGTCTTTCTCTGTGGTCTCCACAGGGGATTCAGACATCCTTTCATTTTGGGAGATGCAAGACGAGCCTGCATTCAAGTCACTGCAGGGATATCCGGCCTTATTTCACGTCAGGGCATCGCGGTGTCCATTCCACTTGAGGCCGCAAGCTCAGGGTCCCTCTCACATACGTAGAGCTGAAAGAAGCCTCCTCTTGAGGTGCTTGTGGTAAGGTGGTATTCCTCTGGCGTCGAAGCCAGGGACTAACCTCTCATCTCGAGTTGATTTGTGGTCCCCGGATCTCTTTCGTGTTGCTACAGTGACCTCAGGATCCCTCTAGCCTTGAAACAGTGTTCTTGGGTTTTCTCTGGAGTGCCACCAAGGAAATCAAGGCTCCTTTCATGTGTAATGTGCAACACGGAATTGCGCTGCACGCATTGCAGGGGAATCCGGCCTCATCTCGCGGTGAGGGTGAAGTCTCATGGTTTTTCTCGAGTTGTGGCGGGAACCTGGGGTATATTCTCGAGGTACGTCGGGGATGGCCCTTCCAGACACGTGTTTGTTCAGCGACGTCAGGACTCCTTCCTAGTTGCGAGGGACAACTCGGGATTCTCCTCGAGGCTTGGCAGGGCAATTGGGACGCCTCTCCAGCTGAGGCGGGAGACCAAGTGTCCCTTTCCACGTGCCACAGGAATCCTGGGACTCCTATCAAGTTTCACGAGGAGTCAGGCATCGTCTCCTTTGGAGGCACTGATCTCCGCGTACCTCTGGAGTTTTCAAAGGATGTGAGGCCTCCGGTCGCGATGAGGTGGGGAACTAGGTCTTTCTCTGTGGTCTCCACAGGGGATTCAGACATCCTTTCGTCTTGGGAGATGCAAGACGAGCCTGCATTCAAGTCACTGCAGGGATATCCGGCCTTATTTCGAGTCAGGGCATCGCGGTTTCCATTCCACTTGAGGTCGCAAACTCAGGGTCCCTCTCACATACCTAGAGCTGAGAGAAGCCTCCTCTTGAGGTGCTTGTGGTAAGGACGTATTCCTCTGGAGTCGAAACCAGGGACTAACCTCTCATCTCGAGTTGATTTTTGGGCCACGGAGCTCTTGCGTGTTGCTACAGTGACCTCAGGATCCCTCTAGCCTTGAAACAGTGTTCTTGGGGTTTCTCTGGAGTGCCATCAAGGAATTCAAGGCTCCTTTCATGTGTGATGTGCAACACGGAATTGCTCTGCACGCAGTGCAGGGGAATCGGGCCTCATCTCGCGGCGAGGGGGAAGTCTCATGGTTTTTCTCGAGTTGCGGCGGGAACCTGGAGTATATTCTCGAGTTACCACGGGGATGGCCCTTCCACCCACGTGTTTGTTCAGCGACGTCAGGACTCCTGCCTAGTTGCGAGGGACAACTCGGGATTCTCCTCGAGGCTTGGCAGGGCAATTGGGACGCCTCTCCAACCTAGGCCGTAGACCAAGTGTCCCTTTCCACGTGTCACAGGAATCCTGGGACTCCTATCAAGTTTCACGAGGAGTCAGGCATCGTCTCCTTTGGAGGCACTGATCTCCGCGTACCTCTGGAGTTTTCAAAGGATGTGAGGCCTCCGGTCGCCATGAGGTGGGGAACTCGGTCTTTCTCTGTGGTCTCCACAGGGGATTCAGACATCCTTTCATCTTGGGAGATGCAAGGCGAGCCTGCATTCAAGTCACTGCAGGGATATCCGGCCTTATTTCGAGTCAGGGCATCGCGGTGTCCATTCCACTTGAGGCCGCAAGCTCAGGGTCCCTCTCACATACATAGAGCTGAGAGACGCCTCCTCTTGAGGTGCTTGTGGTAAGGTGGTATTCCTCTGGAGTCGAAGCCAGGGACTAACCTCTCATCTCGAGTTGATTTTTGGTCCACGGAGCTCTTTCATGTTGCTACAGTGACCTCAGGATCCCTCTAGCCTTGAAACAGTGTTCTTGGGGTTTCTCTGGAGTGCCATCAAGGAAATCAAAGCTCCTTTCATGTGTGATGTGCAACACGGAATTGCTCTGCACGCAGTGCAGGGGAATCGGGCCTCATCTCGCGGCGAGGGGGAAGTCTCATGGTTTTTCTCGAGTTGCGGCGGAAACCTGGGGTATTTTCTGGAGTTACGTCGGAGATGGCCCTTCCACACACGTGTTTGTTCAGCGACGTCAGGACTCCTGCCTAGTTGCGAGGGACAACTCGGGATTCTCCTCGAGGCTTGGCAGGGCAATTGGGACGCCTCTCCAGCTGAGGCGGGAGACCAAGTGTCCCTTTCCACGTGCCACAGGAATCCTGGGACTCCTATCAAGTTTCACGAGGAGTCAGGCATCGTCTCCTTTGGAGGCACTGATCTCCGCGTACCTCTGGAGTTTTCAAAGGATGTGAGGCCTCCGGTCGCCATGAGGTGGTGAACTAGGTCTTTCTCTGTGGTCTCCACAGGGGATTCAGACATCCTTTCATTTTGGGAGATGCAAGACGAGCCTGCATTCAAGTCACTGCAGGGATATCCGGCCTTATTTCACGTCAGGGCATCGCAGTGTCCATTCCACATGAGGCCGCAAAATCAGCTTCCCTCTCACATACCTAGAGCTGAGAGAAGCCTCCTCTTGAGGTGCTTGTGGTAAGGTGGTATTCCTCTGGAGTCGAAGCCAGGGACTAACCTCTCATCTCGAGTTGATTTTTGGTCAACGGAGACCTTTAGTGTGGCTACAGTGACCTCAGGATCCCTCTAGCCTTGAAACAGTGTTCTTGGGGTTTCTCTGGAGTGCCATCAAGGAAGTCAAGGCTCCTTTCATGTGTGATGTGCAACACGGAATTGCTCTGCACGCAGTGCAGGGCAATCAGGCCTCATCTTGCGGCGAGGGGAAAGTCTCATGGTTTTTCTCGAGTTGCGGCGGGAACCTGGAGTATATTCTCGAGTTACAACGGGGATGGCCCTTCCACCCACGTGTTTGTTCAGCGACGTCAGGACTCCTGCCTAGTTGCGAGGGACAACTCGGGATTCTCCTCGAGGCTTGGCAGGGCAATTGGGACGCCTCTCCAACCTAGGCCGTAGACCAAGTGTCCCTTTCCACGTGTCACAGGAATCCTGGGACTCCTATCAAGTTTCACGAGGAGTCAGGCATCGTCTCCTTTGGAGGCACTGATCTCCGCGTACCTCTGGAGTTTTCAAACGATGTGAGGCCTCCGGTCGCGATGAGGTGGGGAACTAGATCTTTCTCTGTGGTCTCCACAGGGGATTCAGACATCCTTTCTTCTTGGGAGATGCAAGGCTAGCCTGCATTCAAGTCACTGCAGGGATATCCGGCCTTATTTCGAGTCAGGGCATCGCGGTGTCCATTCCACTTGAGGCCGCAAACTCAGGGTCCCTCTCACATACCTAGAGCTGAGAGAAGCCTCCTCTTGAGGTGCTTGTGGTAAGGTGGTATTCCTCTGGAGTCGAAGCCAGGGACTAACCTCTCATCTCGAGTTGATTTTTGGTCCACGGAGCTCTTTCGTGTTGCTACAGTGACCTCAGGATCCCTCTAGCCTTGAAACAGTGTTCTTCGGGTTTCTCTGGAGTGCCATCAAGGAAATCAAGGCTCCTTTCATGTGTGATGTGCAACACGGAATTGCTCTGCACGCAGTGCAGGGGAATCAGGCCTCATCTCGCGGCGAGGGGGAAGTCTCATGGTTTTTCTCGAGTTGTGGCGGGAACCTGGGGTATATTCTCGAGGTACGTCGGGGATGGCCCTTCCACACACGTGTTTGTTCAGCGACGTCAGGACTCCTGCCTAGTTGCGAGGGACAACTCGGGATTCTCCTCGAGGCTTGGCAGGGCAATTGGGACGCCTCTCCAGCTGAGGCGGGAGACCAAGGGTCCCTTTCCACGTGCCACAGGAATCCTGGGACTCCTATCAAGTTTCACGAGGAGTCAGGCATCGTCTCCTTTGGAGGCACTGATCTCCGCGTACCTCTGGAGTTTTCAAAGGATGTGAGGCCTCCGGTCGCCATGAGGTGGTGAACTAGGTCTTTCTCTGTGGTCTCCACAGGGGATTCAGACATCCTTTCATTTTGGGAGATGCAAGACGAGCCTGCATTCAAGTCACTGCAGGGATATCCGGCCTTATTTCACGTCAGGGCATCGCGGTGTCCATTCCACTTGAGGCCGCAAGCTCAGGGTCCCTCTCACATACGTAGAGCTGAAAGAAGCCTCCTCTTGAGGTGCTTGTGGTAAGGTGGTATTCCTCTGGCGTCGAAGCCAGGGACTAACCTCTCATCTCGAGTTGATTTGTGGTCCCCGGAGCTCTTTCGTGTTGCTACAGTGACCTCAGGATCCCTCTAGCCTTGAAACAGTGTTCTTGGGTTTTCTCTGGAGTGCCACCAAGGAAATCAAGGCTCCTTTCATGTGTAATGTGCAACATGGAATTGCGCTGCATGCAGTGCAGGGGAATCGGGCCTCATCTCGCGGTGAGGGTGAAGTCTCATGGTTTTTCTCGAGTTGCGGTGGGAACCTGGGGTATATTCTTGAGTTATGACGGGGATGGCCCTTCCACACACGTGTTTGTTCAGCGACGTCAGGACTCCAGCCTAGTTGCGAGGGACAACTCGGGATTCTTCTCGAGGCTTGGCAGGGCAATTGGGACGCCTCTCCAGCTGAGGCGGGAGACCAAGTGTCCCTTTCCACGTGCCACAGGAATCCTGGGACTCCTATCAAGTTTCAGGAGGAGTCAGGCATCGTCTCCTTTGGAGGCACTGAACTCTGGGTACCTCTGGAATTTTCAAAGGATGTGAGGCCTCCGGTCGCGATGAGGTGGGGAACTAGGTCTTTCTCTGTGGTCTCCACAGGGGATTCAGACATCCTTTCGTCTTGGGAGATGCAAGACGAGCCTGCATTCAAGTCACTGCAGGGATATCCGGCCTTATTTCGAGTCAGGGCATCGCGGTGTCCATTCCACTTGAGGCCGCAAACTCAGGGTCCCTCTCACATACCTAGAGCTGAGAGAAGCCTCCTCTTGAGGTGCTTGTGGTAAGGTGGTATTCCTCTGGAGTCGAAGCCAGGGACTAACCTCTCATCTCGAGTTGATTTTTGGTCCACGGAGCTCTTTCGTGTTGCTACAGTGACCTCAGGATCCCTCTAGCCTTGAAACAGTGTTCTTGGGGTTTCTCTGGAGTGCCATCAAGGAAATCAAGGCTCCTTTCATGTGTGATGTGCAACACGGAATTGCTCTGCACGCAGTGCAGTGGAATCAGGCCTCATCTCGCGGCGAGGGGGAAGTCTCATGGTTTTTCTCGAGTTGTGGCGGGAACCTGGGGTGTATTCTCGAGGTACGTAGGGGATGGCCCTTCCAGACACGTGTTTGTTCAGCGACGTCAGGACTCCTGCCTAGTTGCGAGGGACAACTCGGGATTCTCCTCGAGGCTTGGCAGGGCAATTGGGACGCCTCTCCAGCTGAGGCGGGAGACCAAGTGTCCCTTTCCACGTGCCACAGGAATCCTGGGACTCCTATCAAGTTTCACGAGGAGTCAGGCATCGTCTCCTTTGGAGGCACTGATCTCCGCGTACCTCTGGAGTTTTCAAAGGATGTGAGGCCTCCGGTCGCCATGAGGTGGTGAACTAGGTCTTTCTCTGTGGTCTCCACAGGGGATTCAGACATCCTTTCATTTTGGGAGATGCAAGACGAGCCTGCATTCAAGTCACTGCAGGGATATCCGGCCTTATTTCACGTCAGGGCATCGCAGTGTCCATTCCACATGAGGCCGCAAAATCAGCTTCCCTCTCACATACCTAGAGCTGAGAGAAGCCTCCTCTTGAGGTGCTTGTGGTAAGGTGGTATTCCTCTGGAGTCGAAGCCAGGGACTAACCTCTCATCTCGAGTTGATTTTTGGTCAACGGAGACCTTTAGTGTGGCTACAGTGACCTCAGGATCCCTCTAGCCTTGAAACAGTGTTCTTGGGGTTTCTCTGGAGTGCCATCAAGGAAGTCAAGGCTCCTTTCATGTGTGATGTGCAACACGGAATTGCTCTGCACGCAGTGCAGGGCAATCAGGCCTCATCTTGCGGCGAGGGGAAAGTCTCATGGTTTTTCTCGAGTTGCGGCGGGAACCTGGAGTATATTCTCGAGTTACAACGGGGATGGCCCTTCCACCCACGTGTTTGTTCAGCGACGTCAGGACTCCTGCCTAGTTGCGAGGGACAACTCGGGATTCTCCTCGAGGCTTGGCAGGGCAATTGGGATGCCTCTCCAGCTGAGGCGGGAGACCAAGGGTCCGTCTCCACGTGCCACAGGATCCTGGAACTCCTATCAAGTTTCACGAGGAGTCAGGCATCGTCTCCTTTGGAGGCACTGATCTCCGCGTACCTCTGGAGTTTTCAAAGGATGTGAGGCCTCCGGTCGCCATGAGGTGGGGAACTCGGTCTTTCTCTGTGGTCTCCACAGGGGATTCAGACATCCTTTCATCTTGGGAGATGCAAGGCGAGCCTGCATTCAAGTCACTGCAGGGATATCCGGCCTTATTTCGAGTCAGGGCATCGCGGTGTCCATTCCACTTGAGGCCGCAAGCTCAGGGTCCCTCTCACATACATAGAGCTGAGAGACGCCTCCTCTTGAGGTGCTTGTGGTAAGGTGGTATTCCTCTGGAGTCGAAGCCAGGGACTAACCTCTCATCTCGAGTTGATTTTTGGTCCACGGAGCTCTTTCATGTTGCTACAGTGACCTCAGGATCCCTCTAGCCTTGAAACAGTGTTCTTGGGGTTTCTCTGGAGTGCCATCAAGGAAATCAAAGCTCCTTTCATGTGTGATGTGCAACACGGAATTGCTCTGCACGCAGTGCAGGGGAATCGGGCCTCATCTCGCGGCGAGGGGGAAGTCTCATGGTTTTTCTCGAGTTGCGGCGGAAACCTGGGGTATTTTCTGGAGTTACGTCGGAGATGGCCCTTCCACACACGTGTTTGTTCAGCGACGTCAGGACTCCTGCCTAGTTGCGAGGGACAACTCGGGATTCTCCTCGAGGCTTGGCAGGGCAATTGGGACGCCTCTCCAGCTGAGGCGGGAGACCAAGTGTCCCTTTCCACGTGCCACAGGAATCCTGGGACTCCTATCAAGTTTCACGAGGAGTCAGGCATCGTCTCCTTTGGAGGCACTGATCTCCGCGTACCTCTGGAGTTTTCAAAGGATGTGAGGCCTCCGGTCGCCATGAGGTGGTGAACTAGGTCTTTCTCTGTGGTCTCCACAGGGGATTCAGACATCCTTTCATTTTGGGAGATGCAAGACGAGCCTGCATTCAAGTCACTGCAGGGATATCCGGCCTTATTTCACGTCAGGGCATCGCAGTGTCCATTCCACATGAGGCCGCAAAATCAGCTTCCCTCTCACATACCTAGAGCTGAGAGAAGCCTCCTCTTGAGGTGCTTGTGGTAAGGTGGTATTCCTCTGGAGTCGAAGCCAGGGACTAACCTCTCATCTCGAGTTGATTTTTGGTCAACGGAGACCTTTAGTGTGGCTACAGTGACCTCAGGATCCCTCTAGCCTTGAAACAGTGTTCTTGGGGTTTCTCTGGAGTGCCATCAAGGAAGTCAAGGCTCCTTTCATGTGTGATGTGCAACACGGAATTGCTCTGCACGCAGTGCAGGGCAATCAGGCCTCATCTTGCGGCGAGGGGAAAGTCTCATGGTTTTTCTCGAGTTGCGGCGGGAACCTGGAGTATATTCTCGAGTTACAACGGGGATGGCCCTTCCACCCACGTGTTTGTTCAGCGACGTCAGGACTCCTGCCTAGTTGCGAGGGACAACTCGGGATTCTCCTCGAGGCTTGGCAGGGCAATTGGGACGCCTCTCCAACCTAGGCCGTAGACCAAGTGTCCCTTTCCACGTGTCACAGGAATCCTGGGACTCCTATCAAGTTTCACGAGGAGTCAGGCATCGTCTCCTTTGGAGGCACTGATCTCCGCGTACCTCTGGAGTTTTCAAACGATGTGAGGCCTCCGGTCGCGATGAGGTGGGGAACTAGATCTTTCTCTGTGGTCTCCACAGGGGATTCAGACATCCTTTCTTCTTGGGAGATGCAAGGCTAGCCTGCATTCAAGTCACTGCAGGGATATCCGGCCTTATTTCGAGTCAGGGCATCGCGGTGTCCATTCCACTTGAGGCCGCAAACTCAGGGTCCCTCTCACATACCTAGAGCTGAGAGAAGCCTCCTCTTGAGGTGCTTGTGGTAAGGTGGTATTCCTCTGGAGTCGAAGCCAGGGACTAACCTCTCATCTCGAGTTGATTTTTGGTCCACGGAGCTCTTTCGTGTTGCTACAGTGACCTCAGGATCCCTCTAGCCTTGAAACAGTGTTCTTCGGGTTTCTCTGGAGTGCCATCAAGGAAATCAAGGCTCCTTTCATGTGTGATGTGCAACACGGAATTGCTCTGCACGCAGTGCAGGGGAATCAGGCCTCATCTCGCGGCGAGGGAGAAGTCTCATGGTTTTTCTCGAGTTGTGGCGGGAACCTGGGGTATATTCTCGAGGTACGTCGGGGATGGCCCTTCCACACACGTGTTTGTTCAGCGACGTCAGGACTCCTGCCTAGTTGCGAGGGACAACTCGGGATTCTCCTCGAGGCTTGGCAGGGCAATTGGGACGCCTCTCCAGCTGAGGCGGGAGACCAAGGGTCCCTTTCCACGTGCCACAGGAATCCTGGGACTCCTATCAAGTTTCACGAGGAGTCAGGCATCGTCTCCTTTGGAGGCACTGATCTCCGCGTACCTCTGGAGTTTTCAAAGGATGTGAGGCCTCCGGTCGCCATGAGGTGGTGAACTAGGTCTTTCTCTGTGGTCTCCACAGGGGATTCAGACATCCTTTCATTTTGGGAGATGCAAGACGAGCCTGCATTCAAGTCACTGCAGGGATATCCGGCCTTATTTCACGTCAGGGCATCGCGGTGTCCATTCCACTTGAGGCCGCAAGCTCAGGGTCCCTCTCACATACGTAGAGCTGAAAGAAGCCTCCTCTTGAGGTGCTTGTGGTAAGGTGGTATTCCTCTGGCGTCGAAGCCAGGGACTAACCTCTCATCTCGAGTTGATTTGTGGTCCCCGGAGCTCTTTCGTGTTGCTACAGTGACCTCAGGATCCCTCTAGCCTTGAAACAGTGTTCTTGGGTTTTCTCTGGAGTGCCACCAAGGAAATCAAGGCTCCTTTCATGTGTAATGTGCAACATGGAATTGCGCTGCATGCAGTGCAGGGGAATCGGGCCTCATCTCGCGGTGAGGGTGAAGTCTCATGGTTTTTCTCGAGTTGCGGTGGGAACCTGGGGTATATTCTTGAGTTATGACGGGGATGGCCCTTCCACACACGTGTTTGTTCAGCGACGTCAGGACTCCAGCCTAGTTGCGAGGGACAACTCGGGATTCTTCTCGAGGCTTGGCAGGGCAATTGGGACGCCTCTCCAGCTGAGGCGGGAGACCAAGTGTCCCTTTCCACGTGCCACAGGAATCCTGGGACTCCTATCAAGTTTCAGGAGGAGTCAGGCATCGTCTCCTTTGGAGGCACTGAACTCTGGGTACCTCTGGAATTTTCAAAGGATGTGAGGCCTCCGGTCGCGATGAGGTGGGGAACTAGGTCTTTCTCTGTGGTCTCCACAGGGGATTCAGACATCCTTTCGTCTTGGGAGATGCAAGACGAGCCTGCATTCAAGTCACTGCAGGGATATCCGGCCTTATTTCGAGTCAGGGCATCGCGGTGTCCATTCCACTTGAGGCCGCAAACTCAGGGTCCCTCTCACATACCTAGAGCTGAGAGAAGCCTCCTCTTGAGGTGCTTGTGGTAAGGTGGTATTCCTCTGGAGTCGAAGCCAGGGACTAACCTCTCATCTCGAGTTGATTTTTGGTCCACGGAGCTCTTTCGTGTTGCTACAGTGACCTCAGGATCCCTCTAGCCTTGAAACAGTGTTCTTGGGGTTTCTCTGGAGTGCCATCAAGGAAATCAAGGCTCCTTTCATGTGTGATGTGCAACACGGAATTGCTCTGCACGCAGTGCAGTGGAATCAGGCCTCATCTCGCGGCGAGGGGGAAGTCTCATGGTTTTTCTCGAGTTGTGGCGGGAACCTGGGGTGTATTCTCGAGGTACGTAGGGGATGGCCCTTCCAGACACGTGTTTGTTCAGCGACGTCAGGACTCCTGCCTAGTTGCGAGGGACAACTCGGGATTCTCCTCGAGGCTTGGCAGGGCAATTGGGACGCCTCTCCAGCTGAGGCGGGAGACCAAGTGTCCCTTTCCACGTGCCACAGGAATCCTGGGACTCCTATCAAGTTTCACGAGGAGTCAGGCATCGTCTCCTTTGGAGGCACTGATCTCCGCGTACCTCTGGAGTTTTCAAAGGATGTGAGGCCTCCGGTCGCCATGAGGTGGTGAACTAGGTCTTTCTCTGTGGTCTCCACAGGGGATTCAGACATCCTTTCATTTTGGGAGATGCAAGACGAGCCTGCATTCAAGTCACTGCAGGGATATCCGGCCTTATTTCACGTCAGGGCATCACAGTGTCCATTCCACATGAGGCCGCAAAATCAGCTTCCCTCTCACATACCTAGAGCTGAGAGAAGCCTCCTCTTGAGGTGCTTGTGGTAAGGTGGTATTCCTCTGGAGTCGAAGCCAGGGACTAACCTCTCATCTCGAGTTGATTTTTGGTCAACGGAGACCTTTAGTGTGGCTACAGTGACCTCAGGATCCCTCTAGCCTTGAAACAGTGTTCTTGGGGTTTCTCTGGAGTGCCATCAAGGAAGTCAAGGCTCCTTTCATGTGTGATGTGCAACACGGAATTGCTCTGCACGCAGTGCAGGGGAATCGGGCCTCATCTTGCGGCGAGGGGAAAGTCTCATGGTTTTTCTCGAGTTGCGGCGGGAACCTGGAGTATATTCTCGAGTTACAACGGGGATGGCCCTTCCACCCACGTGTTTGTTCAGCGACGTCAGGACTCCTGCCTAGTTGCGAGGGACAACTCGGGATTCTCCTCGAGGCTTGGCAGGGCAATTGGGACGCCTCTCCAACCTAGGCCGTAGACCAAGTGTCCCTTTCCACGTGTCACAGGAATCCTGGGACTCCTATCAAGTTTCACGAGGAGTCAGGCATCGTCTCCTTTGGAGGCACTGATCTCCGCGTACCTCTGGAGTTTTCAAAGGATGTGAGGCCTCCGGTCGCGATGAGGTGGGGAACTAGATCTTTCTCTGTGGTCTCCACAGGGGATTCAGACAACCTTTCTTCTTGGGAGATGCAAGGCTAGCCTGCATTCAAGTCACTGCAGGGATATCCGGCCTTATTTCGAGTCAGGGCATCGCGGTGTCCATTCCACTTGAGGCCGCAAACTCAGGGTCCCTCTCACATACCTAGAGCTGAGAGAAGCCTCCTCTTGAGGTGCTTGTGGTAAGGTGGTATTCCTCTGGAGTCGAAGCCAGGGACTAACCTCTCATCTCGAGTTGATTTTTGGTCCACGGAGCTCTTTCGTGTTGCTACAGTGACCTCAGGATCCCTCTAGCCTTGAAACAGTGTTCTTGGGGTTTCTCTGGAGTGCCATCAAGGAAATCAAGGCTCCTTTCATGTGTGATGTGCAACACGGAATTGCTCTGCACGCAGTGCAGGGGAATCAGGCCTCATCTCGCGGCGAGGGGGAAGTCTCATGGTTTTTCTCGAGTTGTGGCGGGAACCTGGGGTATATTCTCGAGGTACGTCGGGGATGGCCCTTCCACACACGTGTTTGTTCAGCGACGTCAGGACTCCTGCCTAGTTGCGAGGGACAACTCGGGATTCTCCTCGAGGCTTGGCAGGGCAATTGGGACGCCTCTCCAGCTGAGGCGGGAGACCAAGGGTCCCTTTCCACGTGCCACAGGAATCCTGGGACTCCTATCAAGTTTCACGAGGAGTCAGGCATCGTCTCCTTTGGAGGCACTGATCTCCGCGTACCTCTGGAGTTTTCAAAGGATGTGAGGCCTCCGGTCGCCATGAGGTGGTGAACTAGGTCTTTCTCTGTGGTCTCCACAGGGGATTCAGACATCCTTTCATTTTGGGACATGCAAGACGAGCCTGCATTCAAGTCACTGCAGGGATATCCGGCCTTATTTCACGTCAGGGCATCGCGGTGTCCATTCCACTTGAGGCCGCAAGCTCAGGGTCCCTCTCACATACGTAGAGCTGAAAGAAGCCTCCTCTTGAGGTGCTTGTGGTAAGGTGGTATTCCTCTGGCGTCGAAGCCAGGGACTAACCTCTCATCTCGAGTTGATTTGTGGTCCCCGGAGCTCTTTCGTGTTGCTACAGTGACCTCAGGATCCCTCTAGCCTTGAAACAGTGTTCTTGGGTTTTCTCTGGAGTGCCACCAAGGAAATCAAGGCTCCTTTCATGTGTAATGTGCAACATGGAATTGCGCTGCATGCAGTGCAGGGGAATCGGGCCTCATCTCGCGGTGAGGGTGAAGTCTCATGGTTTTTCTCGAGTTGCGGTGGGAACCTGGGGTATATTCTTGAGTTATGACGGGGATGGCCCTTCCACACACGTGTTTGTTCAGCGACGTCAGGACTCCAGCCTAGTTGCGAGGGACAACTCGGGATTCTCCTCGAGGCTTGGCAGGGCAATTGGGACGCCTCTCCAGCTGAGGCGGGAGACCAAGTGTCCCTTTCCACGTGCCACAGGAATCCTGGGACTCCTATCAAGTTTCACGAGGAGTCAGGCATCGTCTCCTTTGGAGGCACTGAACTCTGGGTACCTCTGGAATTTTCAAAGGATGTGAGGCCTCCGGTCGCGATGAGGTGGGGAACTAGGTCTTTCTCTGTGGTCTCCACAGGGGATTCAGACATCCTTTCGTCTTGGGAGATGCAAGACGAGCCTGCATTCAAGTCACTGCAGGGATATCCGGCCTTATTTCGAGTCAGGGCATCGCGGTGTCCATTCCACTTGAGGTCGCAAACTCAGGGTCCCTCTCACATACCTAGAGCTGAGAGAAGCCTCCTCTTGAGGTGCTTGTGGTAAGGTGTTATTCCTCTGGAATCGAAGCCAGGGACTAACCTCTCATCTCGAGTTGATTTGTGGTCCACGGAGCTCTTTCTTGTTGCTACAGTGACCTCAGGATCCCTCTAGCCTTGAAACAGTGTTCTTGGGGTTTCTCTGGAGTGCCATCAAGGAAATCAAGGCTCCTTTCATGTGTGATGTGCAACACGGAATTGCTCTGCACGCAGTGCAGGGGAATCGGGCCTCATCTCGCGGCGAGGGGGAAGTCTCATGGTTTTTCTCGAGTTGCGGTGGGAACCTGGGATATATTCTCGAGTTATGACGGGGATGGCCCTTCCACACACGTGTTTGTTCAGCGACGGCAATACTCCTGCCTAGTTGCGAGGGACAACTCGGGATTCTCCTCGAGGCTTGGCAGGGCAATTGGGGCACCTCTCCAGCTGAGGCGGGAGACCAAGGGTCCCTTTCCACGTGCCACAGGAATCCTGGGACTCCTATCAAGTTTCACGAGGAGTCAGGCATCGTCTCCTTTGGAGGCACTGATCTCCGCGTACCTCTGGAGTTTTCAAAGGATGTGAGGCCTCCGGTCGCCATGAGGTGGTGAACTAGGTCTTTCTCTGTGGTCTCCACAGGGGATTCAGACATCCTTTCATTTTGGGAGATGCAAGACGAGCCTGCATTCAAGTCACTGCAGGGATATCCGGCCTTATTTCACGTCAGGGCATCGCGGTGTCCATTCCACTTGAGGCCGCAAGCTCAGGGTCCCTCTCACATACGTAGAGCTGAAAGAAGCCTCCTCTTGAGGTGCTTGTGGTAAGGTGGTATTCCTCTGGAGTCGAAGCCAGGGACTAACCTCTCATCTCGAGTTGATTTGTGGTCCCCGGAGCTCTTTCGTGTTGCTACAGTGACCTCAGGATCCCTCTAGCCTTGAAACAGTGTTCTTGGGTTTTCTCTGGAGTGCCACCAAGGAAATCAAGGCTCCTTTCATGTGTAATGTGCAACATGGAATTGCGCTGCACGCAGTGCAGGGGAATCGGGCCTCATCTCGCGGTGAGGGTAAAGTCTCATGGTTTTTCTCGAGTTGCGGTGGGAACCTGGGGTATATTCTCGAGTTATGACGGGGATGGCCCTTCCACACACGTGTTTGTTCAGCGACGTCAGGACTCCAGCCTAGTTGCGAGGGACAACTCGGGATTCTTCTCGAGGCTTGGCAGGGCAATTGGGACGCCTCTCCAGCTGAGGCGGGAGACCAAGTGTCCCTTTCCACGTGCCACAGGAATCCTGGGACTCCTATCAAGTTTCAGGAGGAGTCAGGCATCGTCTCCTTTGGAGGCACTGAACTCTGGGTACCTCTGGAATTTTCAAAGGATGTGAGGCCTCCGGTCGCGATCAGGTGGGGAACTAGGTCTTTCTCTGTGGTCTCCACAGGGGATTCAGACATCCTTTCGTCTTGGGAGATGCAAGACGAGCCTGCATTCAAGTCACTGCAGGGATATCCGGCCTTATTTCGAGTCAGGGCATCGCGGTTTTCATTCCACTTGAGGTCGCAAACTCAGGGTCCCTCTCACATACCTAGAGCTGAGAGAAGCCTCCTCTTGAGGTGCTTGTGGTAAGGACGTATTCCTCTGGAGTCGAAGCCAGGGACTAACCTCTCATCTCGAGTTGATTTTTGGGCCACGGAGCTCTTGCGTGTTGCTACAGTGACCTCAGGATCCCTCTAGCCTTGAAAGAGTGTTCTTGGGGTTTCTCTGGAGTGCCATCAAGGAATTCAAGGCTCCTTTCATGTGTGATGTGCAACACGGAATTGCTCTGCATGCAATGCAGGGGAATCGGGACTCATCTCGCGTCGAGGGGGAAGTCTCATGGTTTTTCTCGAGTTGCGGCGGGAACCTGGGGTATTTTCTCGAGTTACGACGGGGATGGCCCTTCCACACACGTGTTTGATAAGCGACGTCAGGACTCCTGCCTTGTTGCGAGGGACAACTCGGGATTCTCCTCGAGGCTTGGCAGGGCAATTGGGACGCCTCTCCAGCTGAGGCGGGAGACCAAGGGTCCCTTTCCATGTGCCACAGGAATCATGGGACTCCTATCAAGTTTCACGAGGAGTCAGGCATCGTCTCCTTTGGAGGCACTGATCTCCGCGTACCTCTGGAGTTTTCAAAGGATGTGATGCCTCCGGTCGCGATGAGGTGGGGAACTAGGTCTTTCTCTGTGGTCTCCACAGGGGATTCAGACATCCGTTCATCTTGGGAGATGCAAGACGAGCCTGCATTCAAGTCACTGCAGGGATATCCGGCCTTATTTCGAGTCAGGGCATCGCGGTGTCCATTCCACTTGAGGTCGCAAACTCAGGGTCCCTCTCACATACCTAGAGCTGAGAGAAGCCTCCTCTTGAGGTGCTTGTGGTAAGGTGGTATTCCTCTGGAGTCAAAGCCAGGGACTAACCTCTCATCTCGAGTTGATTTGTGGTCCACGGAGCTCTTTCTTGTTGCTACAGTGACCTCAGGATCCCTCTAGCCTTGAAACAGTGTTCTTGGGGTTTCTCTGGAGTGCCATCAAGGAAATCAAGGCTCCTTTCATGTGTGATGTGCAACACGGAATTGCTCTGCACGCAGTGCAGGGGAATCGGGCCTCATCTCGCGGCGAGGGGGAAGTCTCATGGTTTTTCTCGAGTTGCGGCGGGAACCTGGGATATATTCTCGAGTTATGACGGGGATGGCCCTTCCACACACGTGTTTGTTCAGCGACGGCAATACTCCTGCCTAGTTGCGAGGGACAACTCGGGATTCTCCTCGAGGCTTGGCAGGGCAATTGGGACACCTCTCCAGCTGAGGCGGGAGACCAAGGGTCCCTTTCCACGTGCCACAGGAATCCTGGGACTCCTATCAAGTTTCACGAGGAGTCAGGCATCCTCTCCTTTGGAGGCACTGATCTCCGCGTACCTCTGGAGTTTTCAAAGGATGTGAGGCCTCCGGTCGCCATGAGGTGGTGAACTAGGTCTTTCTCTGTGGTCTCCACAGGGGATTCAGACATCCTTTCATTTTGGGAGATGCAAGACGAGCCTGCATTCAAGTCACTGCAGGGATATCCGGCCTTATTTCGAGTCAGGGCATCGCGGTTTTCATTCCACTTGAGGTCGCAAACTCAGGGTCCCTCTCACATACCTAGAGCTGAGAGAAGCCTCCTCTTGAGGTGCTTGTGGTAAGGACGTATGCCTCTGGAGTCGAAGCCAGGGACTAACCTCTCATCTCGAGTTGATTTTTGGGCCACGGAGCTCTTGCGTGTTGCTACAGTGACCTCAGGATCCCTCTAGCCTTGAAAGAGTGTTCTTGGGGTTTCTCTGGAGTGCCATCAAGGAATTCAAGGCTCCTTTCATGTGTGATGTGCAACACGGAATTGCTCTGCATGCAATGCAGGGGAATCGGGCCTCATCTCGCGGCGAGGGGTAAGTCTCATGGTTTTTCTCGAATTGCGGCGGGAACCTGGGGTATATTCTCGAGTTACGACGGAGATGGCCCTTCCACACACGTGTTTGTTCAGCGACGTCAGGACTCCTGCCTAGTTGCGAGGGAAAACTCGGGATTCTCCTCGAGGCTTGGCAGGGCAATTGGGACGCCTCTCCAGCTGAGGCGGGAGACCAAGGGTCCCTTTCCACGTGCCACATTAATCCTGGGACTCCTATCAAGTTTCACGAGGAGTCAGGCATCGTCTCCTTTGGAGGCACTGATCTCCGCGTACCTCTGGAGTTTTCAAAGGATGTGAGGCCTCCGGTCGCCATTAGGTGTGGAACTAGGTCTTTCTCTGTGGTCTACACAGGTGATTCAGACATCCTTTCGTCTTGGGAGATGCAAGACGAGCCTGCATTCAAGTCACTGCAGGGATATCCGGCCTTATTTCGAGTCAGGGCATCGCGGTGTCCATTCCACTTGAGGCCACAAACTCAGGGTCCCTCTCATATACCTAAAGCTGAGAGAAGCCTCCTCTTGAGGTGCTTGTGGTAAGGTGGTATTCCTCTGGAGTCGAATCCAGGGACTAACCTCTCATCTCGAGTTGATTTTTGGTCCACGGAGCTCTTTCGTGTTGCTACAGTGACCTCAGGATCCCTCTAGCCTTCAAACAATGTTCTTGGGGTTTCTCTGGAGTGCCATCAAGGAAATCAAGGCTCCTTTCATGTGTGATGTGCAACACGGAATTGCTCTGCACACAGTGCAGGGGAATCGGGCCACATCTCGCGTCGAGGGGGAAGTCTCATGGTTTTTCTCGAGTTGCGGCGGGAACCTGGGGTATTTTCTCGAGTTACGACGGGGATGGCCCTTCCACACACGTGTTTGATAAGCGACGTCAGGACTCCTGCCTTGTTGCGAGGGACAACTCGGGATTCTCCTCGAGGCTTGGCAGGGCAATTGCGACGCCTCTCCAGCTGAGGCGGGAGACCAAGGGTCCCTTTCCATGTGCCACAGGAATCATGGGACTCCTATCAAGTTTCACGAGGAGTCAGGCATCGTCTCCTTTGGAGGCACTGATCTCCGCGTACCTCTGGAGTTTTCAAAGGATGTGAGGCCTCCGGTCGCGATGAGGTGGGGAACTAGGTCTTTCTCTGTGGTCTCCACAGGGGATTCAGACATCCGTTCATCTTGGGAGATGCAAGACGAGCCTGCATTCAAGTCACTGCAGGGATATCCGGCCTTATTTCGCGTCAGGGCATCGCAGTGTCCATTCCACATGAGGCCGCAAAATCAGCGTCCCTCTCACATACCTAGAGCTGAGAGAAGCCTCCTCTTGAGGTGCTTGTGGTAAGGTGGTATTCCTCTGGAGTCGAATCCAGGGACTACCCTCCAATCTCGAGTTGATTTTTGGTCCACGGAGCTCTTTCGTGTTGCTACAGTGACCTCAGGATCCCTCTAGCCTTCAAACAGTGTTCTTGGGGTTTCTCTGGAGTGTCATCAAGGAAATCAAGGCTCCTTTCATGTGTGATGTGCAACACGGAATTGCTCTGCACGCAGTGCAGGGGAATCGGGCCTCATCTCGCGGCGAGGGGGAAGTCTCATGGTTTTTCTCGAGTTGCGGCGGGAACCTGGGGTATTTTCTCGAGTTACGACGGGGATAACCCTTCCACACACGTGTTTGATAAGCGACGTCAGGACTCCTGCCTTGTTGCGAGGGACAACTCGGGATTCTCCTCGAGGCTTGGCAGGGCAATTGGGACGCCTCTCCAGCTGAGGCGGGAAACCAAGGGTCCCTTTCCATGTGCCACAGGAATCATGGGCCTCCTATCAAGTTTCACGAGGAGTCAGGCATCGTCTCCTTTGGAGGCACTGATCTCCGCGTACCTCTGGAGTTTTCAAAGGATGTGATGCCTCCGGTTGCGATGAGGTGGGGAACTAGGTCTTTCTCTGTGGTCTCCACAGGGGATTCAGACATCCTTTCATCTTGGGAGATGCAAGACGAGCCTGCATTCAAGTCACTGCAGGGATATCCGGCCTTATTTCGAGTCAGGGCATCGCGGTGTCCATTCCACTTGAGGCCGCAAACTCAGGGTCCCTCTCACATACCTAGAGCTGAGAGAAGCCTCCTCTTGAGGTGCTTGTGGTAAGGTGGTATTCCTCTGGAGTCGAAGCCAGGGACTAACCTCTCATCTCGAGTTGATTTTTGGTCCACGGAGCTCTTTCGTGTTGCTACAGTGACCTCAGGATCCCTCTAGCCTTGAAACAGTGTTCTTGGGGTTTCTCTGGAGTGCCATCAAGGAAATCAAGGCTCCTTTCATGTGTGATGTGCAACACGGAATTGCTCTGCACGCAGTGCAGGGGAATCGGGCCTCATCTCGCGGCGAGGGGGAAGTCTCATGGTTTTTCTCGAGTTGCAGCGGGAACCTGGGGTATTTTCTCGAGTTACGACGGGGATGGCCCTTCCACACACGTGTTTGATAAGCGACGTCAGGACTCCTGCCTTGTTGCGAGGGACAACTCGGGATTCTCCTCGAGGCTTGGCAGGGCAATTGGGACGCCTCTCCAGCTGAGGCCGGAGACCAAGGGTCCCTTTCCATGTGCCACAGGAATCATGGGACTCCTATCAAGTTTCACGAGGAGTCAGGCATCTTCTCCTTTGGAGGCACTGATCTCCGCGTACCTCTGGAGTTTTCAAAGGATGTGAGGCCTCCGGTCGCCATGAGGTGGGGAACTAGGTCTTTCTCTGTGGTCTCCTCAGGGGATTCAGACATCCTCTCATTTTGGGAGATGCAAGACGAGCCTGCATTCAAGTCACTGCAGGGATATCCGGCCTGATTTCGAGTCAAGCCATCGCGGTGTTCATTCCACTTGAGGCTGCAAACTCACGGTCCCTCTCACATACCTAGAGCTGAGAGAAGCCTCCTCTTGAGGTGCTTGTGGTAAGGTAGTATTCCTCTGGAGTCGAAACCAGGGACTAACCTCTCATCTCGAGTTGATTTTTGGCCCACGGAGCTCTTTCGTGTTGCTACAGTGACCTCAGGATCCCTCTAGCCTTGAAACAGTGTTCTTGGGGTTTCTCTGGAGTGCCATCAAGGAAATCAAGGCTCCTTTCATGTGTGATGTGCAACACGGAATTGCTCTGCACGCAGTGCAGGGGAATCGGGCCTCATCTCGCGGCGAGGGGGAAGTCTCATGGTTTTTCTCGAGTTGCGGCGGGAACCTGGGGTATTTTCTCGAGTTACGACGGGGACGGCCCTTCAACACACGTGTTTGATCAGCGACGTCAGGACTCCTGCCTAGTTGCGAGGGACAACTCGGGATTATCCTCGAGGCTTGGCAGGGCAATTGGGACGCCTCTCCAGCTGAGGCGTGAGACCAAGGGTCCCTTTCCATGTGCCACGGGAATCCTGGGACTCCTATCAAGTTTCACGAGGAGTCAGTCATCGTCTCCTTTGGAGGCACTGATCTCCGCTTACCTCTGGAGTTTTCAAAGGATGTGAGGCCTCCGGTCGCGATGAGGTGGGGAACTAGGTCTTTCTCTGTGGTCTCCACAGGGGATTCAGACATCCTTTCATCTTGGGAGATGCAAGACGAGCCTGCATTCAAGTCACTGCAGGGATATCCGGCCTTATTTCGCGTCAGGGCATCGCAGTGTCCATTCCACTTGAGGCCGCAAACTCAGGGTCCCTCTCACATACTTGGAGATGAGAGAAGCCTCCTCTTGAGGTGCTTGTGGTAAGGTGGTATTCCTCTGGAGTCGAAGCCAGGAACTAACCTCTCATCTCGAGTTGATTTTTGGTCCACGGAGCTCTTTCGTGTTGCTCCAGTGACCTCAGGATCCCTCTAGCCTTGAAACAGTGTTCTTGGGGTTTCTCTGGAGTGCCATCAAGGAAATCATGGCTCCTTTCATGTGTAATGTGCAACACGGAATTGCTTTGCACGCAGTGCAGGGGAATCGGGTCTCATCTCGGGCGAGGGGGAAGTCTCATGGTTTTTCTCGAGTTGCGACGGGAACGTGGGATATATTCTCGAGTTACGACGGGGATGGCCCTTCCACACACGTGTTTGTTCAGCGACGTCAGGACTCCTGCCTAGTTGCGAGGGACAACTCGGGATTCTCCTCGAGGCTTGGCAGGGCAATTGGGACGCCTCTCCATCTGAGGCGGGAGACCAAGGGTCCCTTTCCACGTGCCACAGGAATCCTGGGACTCCTATCAAGTTTCACGAGGAGTCAGGCATCGTCTCCTTTGGAGGCACTGATCTCCGCGTACCTCTGGAGTTTTCAAAGGATGTGAGGCCTCCGGTCGCCATGAGGTGGGGAACTAGGTCTTTCTCTGTGGTCTCCACAGGGGATTCAGACATCCTTTCATTTTGGGAGATGCAAGACGAGCCTGCATTCAAGTCACTGCAGGGATATCTGGCCTTATTTCACGTCAGGGCATCGCGGTGTCCATTTCACTTGAGGCCGCAAACTCAGGGTCCCTCTCACATACCTAGAGCTGAGAGGAGCCTCCTCTTGAGGTACTTGTGGTAAGGTGGTATTCCTCTGGAGTCGAAGCCAGGGACTAACCTCTCATCTCGAGTTGATTTTTGGTCCACGGAGATCTTTTGTGTGGCTACAGTGACCTCAGGATCCATCTATCCTTGAAACAATGTTCTTGGGGTTTCTCTGGAGTGCCATCAAGGAAATCAAGGCTCCTTTCATGTGTGATGTGCAACACGGAATTGCTCTGCACGTAGTGCAGGGGAATCGGGCCTCATCTCGCGGTGAGGGGGATGTCTCATGGTTTTTCTCGAGTTGCGGCGGGAACCTGGGGTATATTCTCGAGTTACGACGGGGATGGCCCTTCCACACACGTGTTTGTTCTGCGACGTCAGGACTCCTGCCTAGTTGCGAGGGACAACTCTGGATTCTCCTCGAGGCTTGGCAAGGCAATTGGGACGCCTCTCCAGCTGAGGCGGGAGACCAAGGGTCCCTTTCCACGTGCCACAGGAATCCTGGGACTCCTATCAAGTTTCACGAGTAGTCAGCCATCGTCTCCTTTGGAGGCACTGATCTCCGCGTACCTCTGAAGTTTTCAAAGGATGTGAGGCCTCCGGTCGCGATGAGGTGGGGAACTAGGTCTTTCTCTATGGTCTCCACAGGGGATTCAGACATCCTTTCATTTTGGGAGATGCAAGACGAGCCTGCATTCAAGTCACTGCAGGGATATCCGGCCTTATTTCACGTCAGGGCATCGCGGTGTCCATTCCACTTGAGGCCGCAAAATCAGGGTCCCTCTCACATACCTATAGCTGAGAGAAGCCTCCTCTTGAGGTGCTTGTGGTAAGGTGGTATTCCTCTGGAGTCGAAGCCAGGGACTAACCTCTCATCTCGAGTTGATTTTTGGTCCACGGAGCTCTTTCTTGTGGCTACAGTGACCTCAGGATCCCTCTAGCCTTTATACACTGTTCTTGGGGTTTCTCTGGAGTGCCATCAAGGAAATCAAGGCTCCTTTCATGTGTGATGTGCAACACGGAATTGCTCTGCACGCAGTGCAGGGGAATTGGGCCTCATCTCGCGGCGAGGGGGAAGGCTCATGGTTTTTCTCTAGTTGCGGCGGGAACCTGGAGTATATTCTCGAGTTACGACGGGGACGGCCCTTCCACCCACGTGTTTGTTCAGCGAAGTCAGGACTCCTGCCTAGTTGTGAGGGACAACTCGGGATTCTCCTCGAGGCTTGGCAGGGCAATTGGGACGCCTCTCCAGCTGAGGCGGGAGACCAAGGGTCCCTTTCCACGTGCCACAGGAATCCTGGGACTCCTGTCAAGTTTCAGGAGGAATCAGTCATCGTCTCCTTTGGAGGCACTGATCTCCGCGTACCTCTGGAGTTTTCAAATGATGTGAGGCCTCCGGTCGCGATGAGGTGGGGAACTAGGTCTTTCTCTGTGGTCTCCACAGGGGATTCAGACATCCTTTCGTCTTGGGAGATGCAAGACGAGCCTGCATTCAAGTCACTGCAGGGATTTCCGGCCTTATTTCGAGTCAGGGCATCGCGGTGTCCATTCCACTTGAGGCCGCAAACTCAGGGTCCCTCTCACATACCTAGAGCTGAGAGAAGCCTCCTCTTGAGGTGCTTGTGGTAAGGTGGTATTCCTCTGGAGTCGAAGCCAGGGACTAACCTCTCATCTCAAGTTGATTTTTGGTCCAGGGAGATCTTTCGTGTTTCTACAGTGACCTCAGGATGCCTCTAGCCTTGAAACAGTGTTCTTGGGGTTTCTCTGGAGTGCCATCAAGGAAATCAAGGCTCCTTTGATGTGTGATGTGCAACACGGAATTGCTCTGCACGCAGTGCAGGGGAATCGGGCCTCATCTCGTGGCGAGGGGGAAGTCTCATGGTTTTTCTCGAGTTGCGGCGGGAACCTGGGGTATATTCTCGAGTTACGACGGGGATGGCCCTTCCACCCACGTGTTTGTTCAGCGACGTCAGGACTCCTGCCTAGTTGCGAGGGACAACTCGGGATTCTCCTCGAGGCTTGGCAGGGCAATTGGGATGCGTCTCTAGCTGAGGCGGGAGACCAAGGGTCCCTTTCCACGTGCCACCGGAATCCTGGGACTCCTATCAAGTTTCAGGAGGAGTCAGGCATCGTATCCTTTGGAGGCACGGATCTCTGCGTACCTCTGAAGTTTTCAAAGGATGTGAGGCCTCCGGTCGCGAAGAGGTGGGGAACTAGGTCTTTCTCTGTGGTCTTCACAGGGGATTCAGACATCTTTTCGTCTTGGGAGATGCAACACGAGCCTGCATTCAAGTCTCTGCAGGGATATCCGGCCTTATTTCGAGTCAGGTCATCGCGGTGTCCGTTCCACTTGAGGCAGCAAACTCAGGGTCCCTCTCACATACCTAGAGCTGAGAGAAGCCTCCTCTTGAGGTGCTTGTGGTAAGGTGGTATTCCTCTGGAGTCGAAGCCAGGGACTAACCTCTCATCTCGAGTTGATTTTTGTTCCACGGAGCTCTTTCGTGTGGCTACAGTGACCTCAGGATCCCTCTAGCCTTGATACACTGTTCTTGGGGTTTCTCTGGAGTGCCATCAAGGAAATCAAGGCTCCTTTCATGTGTGATGTGCAACACGGAATTGCTCTGCACGCAGTGCAGGGGAATCGGGCCTCATCTCGCGGCGAGGGGGAAGTCTCATGGTTTTTCTCTAGTTGCGGCGGGAACCTGGGGTATATTCTCGAGTTACGACGGGGACGGCCCTTCCACCCACGTGTTTTTTCAGCGAAGTCAGGACTCCTGCCTAGTTGTTAGGGACAACTCGGGATTCTCCTCGAGGCTTGGCAGGGCAATTGGGACGCCTCTCCAGCTGAGGCGGGAGACCAAGTGTCCCTTTCCACGTGCCACAGGAATCCTGGGACTCCTATCAAGTTTCAGGAGGAATCAGTCATCGTCTCCTTTGGAGGCACTGATCTCCGCGTACCTCTGGAGTTTTCAAAGGATGTGAGGCCTCCGGTCGCGATGAGGTGGGGAACTAGGTCTTTCTCTGTGGTCTCCAGAGGGGATTCAGACAGCCTTTCGTCTTGGGAGATGCAAGACGAGCCTGCATTCAAGTCACTGCAGGGATATCCGTCCTTATTTCGTGTCAGGGCATCAAGGTGTACATTCCACTTGAGGCCGCAAACTCAGGGTCCCTCTCACATACCTAGAGCTGAGAGAAGCCTCCTCTTGAGGTGCTTGTGGTAAGGTGGTATTCCTCTGGAGTCGAAGCCAGGGACTAACCTCTCATCTCGAGTTGATTTTTGTTCCACGGAGCTCTTTCGTGTTGCTACAGTGACCTCAGGATGCCTCTAGCCTTGAAACAGTGTTCTTGGGGTTTCTCTGGAGTGCCATCAAGGAAATCAAGGCTCCTTTCATGTGTGATGTGCAACACGGAATTGCTCTGCATGCAGTGCAGGGGAATCGGGCCTCATCTCATGGCGAGGGGGAAGTCTCATGGTTTTTCTCGAGTTGCGGCGGGAACCTGGGGTATATTCTCGAGTTACGACGGGGATGGCCCTTCCACACACGTGTTTGTTCAGCGACGGCAGGACTCCTGCGTAGTTGCGAGGGACAACTCGGGATTCTCCTCGAGGCGTGGCAGGGCAATTGGGACGCGTCTCCAGCTGAGGCGGGAGACCAAGGGTCCCTTTACATGTGCCACCGGAATCCTGGGACTCCTATCAAGTTTCAGGAGGAGTCAGGCATCGTATCCTTTGGAGGCACGGATCTCTGCATACCTCTGAAGTTTTCAAAGGATGTGAGGCCTCCGGTCGCGAAGAGGTGGGGAACTAGGTCTTTCTCTGTGGTCTCCACAGGGGATTCAGACATCCTTTCATCTTGGGAGATGCAACACGAGCCTGCATTCAAGTCTCTGCAGGGATATCCGGCCTTATTTCGAGTCAGGGAATCGCGGTGTCCATTCCACTTGAGGCCGCAAGCTCAGGGACCCTCTCAAATACCTAGAGCTGAGAGAAGCCTCCTCTTGAGGTGCTTGTGGTAAGGTGATATTCCTCTGGAGTCGAAGCCAGGGACTAACCTCTCATTTCGAGTTGATTTTTGGTCCACGGAGCTGTTTCTTGTTACTACAGTGACCTCAGGTTCCCTCTAGCCTTGAAACAGTGTTCTTGGGGTTTCTCTGGAGTGCCATCAAGGAAATCAAGGCTCCTTTCCTGTGTGATGTGCAATACGGCATTGCTCTGCACGCAGTGCAGGGTATCGGGCCTCATTTTGCAGCGAGGGGGAAGTCTCATGGTTTTCTCGAGTTACGGTGGGAACCTGGGGTATATTCTCGAGTTACGATGGGGATAACCCTTCCACCCACGTGTTTGGTCAGCGACGTCAGGACTCCTGCCTAATTGCGAGGGACAACACGGGATTCTCTCGAGGCTTTGCAGGGCAATTGGAATGCCTCTCCAGCTGAGGCGGGAGACCAAGTGTCCCTTTCCATGTTCCACAGGAATCCTGGAACTCCTATCAAGTTTCACGAGGAGTCAGGCATCGTCTCCTTTGGAGGCACTGATCTCCGCGTACCTCTGTAGTTTTCAAAGGATGTGAGGCCTCCGGTCGCCATGAGGTGGGGAACTAGGTCTTTCTCTGTGGTCTCCACAGGGGATTCAAACATCCTTTCTTCTTGGGAGACGCAAAACGTGCCGGCATTCAAGTTACTGCAGGGATATCCGGCCTTATTTCGAATCAGGGAATCGCGGTGTCCATTCCACTTGAGGCCGCAAACTCAGGGTCCCTCTCACATACCTAGACCTGAGAGAAGCCTCCTCTTGAGGTGCTTGTGGTAAGGTGGTATTCCTCTGGAGTCGAAGTCAGGGACTAACCTCTCATCTCGAGTTGATTTTTGGTCCACGGAGCTCTTTCGTGTTGCTACAGTGACCTCAGGATCCCTCTAGCCTTGAAACAGTGTTCTTGGAGTTTCTCTGGAGTGCCATTAAGGAAATCAAGGCTCCTTTCATGTGTGATGTGCCACACGGAATTGCTCTGCACGCAGTGCAGGGGAATCGGGCCTCATCTCGCGGCGCCGGGGAAGTCTCATGGTTTTTCTCGAGTTGCGGTGGGAACCTGGGGTATATTCTCGAGTTACGACGGGGATGGCCCTTCCACACACATGTTTGTTCAGCGACGTCAGGACTCCTGCCTAGTTGCGAATGACAACTCGGAATTCTCCTCGAGGCTTGGCAGGGCAATTGGGACGCCTCTCCAGCTGAGGCGGGAGACCAAGTGTCCCTTTACACGTGCCACAGGAATCCTGGGACTCCTATCAAGTTTGACGAGGAGTCAGGCATCGTCTCCTTTGGAGGCCCTGTCTCCGCGCACCTGTGGAGTTTTCAAAGGATGTGAGGCCTCCGGTCGCGATGAGGTGGGGAACTAGGTCTTTCTCTGTGGTCTCCACAGGGGATTCAGACATCCTTTCGACTTGGGAGATGCAAGACGAGCCTGCATTCAAGTCACTGCAGGGATATCCGGCCTTATTTCGAGTCAGGGCATCGCGGTGTCCATTCCACTTGAGGCCGCAAAATCAGGGTCCCTCTCACATACCTAGAGCTGAGAGAAGCCTCCTCTTGGGGTGCTTGTGGTAAGGTGGTATTCCTCTGGAGTCGAAGCCAGGGACTAACCTCTCATTTCGAGTTGATTTTTCGTCCACGGAGCTCTTTCTTGTTGCTACAGTGACCTCAGGATCCCTCTAGCCTTGAAACAGTGTTCTTGGGGTTTCTCTGGAGTGCCATCAAGGAAATCAAGGCTCCTTTCATGTGTGATGTGCAACACGGAATTGCTCTGCACGCAGTGCAGGGGAATCGGGCCTCATCTCGCGGCGAGGGGGAAGTCTCATGGTTTTTCTCGAGTTGCGGCGGGAACCTGGGTTATATTCTCGAGTTACGACGGGGATGGCCCTTCCACCCACGTGTTTGTTCAGCGTCGTCAGGACTCCTGCCTAGTTGTGAGGGACAACTCGGGATTTTCCTCGAGCCTTGGCAGGGCAATTGGGACGCCTCTCCAGCTGAGGCGGGAGACCAAGTGTCCCTTTCCACGTGCCACAGGAATCCTGGGACTCCTATCAAGTTTCACGAGGAGTCAGGCATCGTCTTCTTTGGAGGCACTGATCTCCGTGTAGCTCTGGAGTTTTCAAAGGATGTGACGCCTCCGTTCGCGATGAGGTGGGGAACTTGGTCTTTCTCTGTGGTCTCCACAGGGGATTCAGACATCCTTTCGTCTTGGGAGATGCAAGACGAGCCTGCATTCAAGTCACTGCAGGGATATCCGGCCTTATTTCGAGTCAGGGCATCGCGGTGTCCATTCCACTTGAGGCCGCAAACTCAGGGTCCCTCTCACATACCTAGAGCTGAGAGAAGACTCCTCTTGAGGTGCTTGTGGTAAGGTGGTATTCCTCTGGAGTCGAAGCCAGGGACTAACCTTTCATTTCGAGTTGATTTTTCGTCCACGGAGCTCTTTCTTGTTGCTACAGTGACCTCAGGATCCCTCTACCCTTGAAACAGTGTTCTTGGGGTTTCTCTGGAGTGCCATCAAGGAAATCAAGGCTCCTTTCATGTGTGATGTGCAACACGGAATTGTTCTGCACGCAGTGCAGGGTATCGAGCCTCATTTTGCGGCGAGTGGGAAGTCTCATGGTTTTTCTCTAGTTGCGTCGGGAACCAGGGGTATATTCTCGAGTTACGATGGAGATGGCCCTTCCACCCACGTGTTTGTTCAGCGACGTCAGGACTCCTGCCTAGTTGCGAGGGACAACTCGGGATTCTCCTCGAGTCTTGGTAGGGCAATTGGGACGCCTCTCCAGCTGAGGCGGGAGACCAAGGGTCCCTTTCCACGTGCCACAGGAATCCTGGGACTCCTATCAAATTTCACGAGGAGTCAGGCATCGTCTCCTTTGGAGGCACTGATCTCCGCGTACCTCTGGAGTTTTCAAAGGATGTGAGGCCTCCGGTCGCGATGAGGTGGGGAACTACGTCTTTCTCTGTGGTCTCCACAGGGGATTCAGACATCCTTTCATCTTGGGAGATGCAAGACGATCCTGCATTCAAGTCACTGAAGGGATAACCGGCCTTATTTCGAGTCAGGGCATCGCGGTGTCCACTCCACTTGAGGCCGCAAACTCAGGGTCCCTCTCACATAGCTAGAGTTGAGAGAAGCCTCCTCTTGAGGTGCTTGCACTAAGATGGTATTCCTCTGGAGTCGAAGTCAGGGACTAACCTCTCATCTCGAGTTGATTTTTGGTCCACGGAGCTCTTTCGTGTTGCTACAGTGACCTCAGGATCCCTCTAGCCTTGAAACTGTGTTCTTGGAGTTTCTCTGGAGTGCCATTAAGAAAATCAAGGCTCCTTTCATGTGTGATGTGCCACACGGAATTGCTCTGCACGCAGTGCAGGGGAATCGGGCCTCATCTCGCGGCGAGGGGGAAGTCTCATGGTTTTTCTCGAGTTGCGGCGGGATCCTGGGGTATATTCTCGAGTTACGACGGGGATGGCCCTTCCACACACATGTTTGTTCAGCGACGTCAGGACTCCTGCCTAGTTGCGAGGGACAACTCGGGATTCTCCTCGAGGCTTGGCAGGGCAATTGGGACGCCTCTCCAGCTGAGGCGGGAGACCAAGTGTCCCTTTACACGTGCCACAGGAATCCTGGGACTCCTATCAAGTTTGACGAAGAGTCAGGCATCGTCTCCTTTGGAGGCACTGATCTCCGCGCACCTGTGGAGTTTTCAAAGGATGTGAGGCCTCCGGTCGCGATGAGGTGGGGAACAAGGTCTTTCTCTGTGGTCTCCACAAGGGATTCAGACATCCTTTCGTCTTGGGAGATGCAAGACGAGCCTGCATTCAAGTCACTACAGGGATATCCGGCCTTATTTCGAGTCAGGGCATCACGGTCTCCATTCCACTTGTGGCCCCTAGCTCAGGGTCCCTCTATAATACCTAGAGCTGAGAGAAGCCTCCTCTTGAGGTGCTTGTGGTAAGGTGGTATTCCTCTGGAGTCGAAGCCAGGGACTAACTTCTCATCTCGAGTTGATTTTTGGTCCATGGAGCTCTTTCGTGTTGCTACAGTGACCTCAGGATCCCTCTAGCCTTGAAACAGTGTTCTTGGGGTTTCTCTGGAGTGCCATCAAGGAAATCAAGGCTCCTTTCATGTGTAATGTGCAACACCCAATTGCTTTGAACGCAGTGCAGGGGAATCGGGCCTCATCTCGCGGCGAGGGGGAAGTCTCATGGTTTTTCTCGAGTTGCGGCGGGAACTTGGGGTATATTCTCGAGTTACGACGGGGATGGCCCTTCCTCACACGTGTTTGTTCAGCGACGTCAGGACTCCTGCCTATTTGCGAGGGACAACTCGGGATTCTCCTCGAGGCTTGGCAGGGCAATTGGGACACCTCTCCAGCTGAGGCGGGGGACCAAGGGTCCCTTTCCACGTGCCACAGGAATCCTGGTACTCCTATCAAGTTTCATGAGGAGTCAGGCATCGTCTCCTTTGGAGGCACTGATCTCCGCGTACCTCTGGAGTTTTCAAAGGATGTGAGGCCTCCGGTCGCGATGAGGTGTGGAACTAGGTCTTTCTCTGTGGTCTCCACAGGGGATTCAGACATCCTTTCGTCTTGGGAGATGCAAGACGAGCCTGCATTCAAGTCACTGCAGGGATATCTGGCCTTAATTCGCGCCAGGGCATCGTAGTGTCCATTCCACTTGAGGCCGCAAACTCAGGGTCCGTCTCACATACCTAGAGCTGAGAGAAGCCTCCTCTTGAGGTGCTTGTGGTAAGGTGGTATTCCTCTGGAGTGGAAGCCAGGGACTAACCTCTCATCTCGAGTTGATTCTTGGTCCACGGAGCTCTTTCGTGTTGCTACAGTGACCTCAGGATCCCTCTAGCCTTGAAACAGTGTTCTTGCGGTTTCTCTGGAGTGCCATCAAGGAAATCAAGGCTCCTTTCATGTGTGATGTGCAACACGGAATTGCTCTGCATGCAGGGCAGAGTATCGGGCCTCATTTTGCGCCGAGTGGGAAGTCTCATGGTTTTCTCGAGTTGCGGTGGGAACCTGGGGTATATTCTCGAGTTACGACGGGGATAGCCCTTCCACCCTCATGTTTGTTCAGCGACGTCAGGACTCCTGCCTAGTTGCGAGGGACAACTCGGGATTCTCCTCGAGGCTTGGCAAGGCAATTGGGACGCCTCTCCAGCTGAGGCGGGAGACCAAGGGTCCCTTTCCACGTGCCACAGGAATCCTGGGACTCCTATCAAGTTTCACGAGGAGTCAGGCATCGTCTCCTTTGGAGGCACTGATCTCCGTGTACCTCTGGAGTTTTCAAAGGTTCTGACGCCTCCGTTTGCGATGAGGTGGGGAACTAGGTCTTTCTCTGTGGTCTCCACAGGGGATTCAGACATCCTTTCGTCTTGGGAGATGCAAGACGAGCCTGCATTCAAGTCACTGCAGGGATATCCGGCCTTATTTCGAGTCAGGGCATCGCGGTGTCCATTCCACTTGAGGCCGCAAACTCAGGGTCCCTCTCACATACCTAGAGCTGAGAGAAGACTCCTCTTGAGGTGCTTGTGGTAAGGTGGTATTCCTCTGGAGTCGAAGCCAGGGACTAACCTTTCATTTTGAGTTGATTTTTCGTCCACGGAGCTCTTTCTTGTTGCTACAGTGACCTCAGGATCCCTCTACCCTTGAAACAGTGTTCTTGGGGTTTCTCTGGAGTGCCATCAAGGAAATCAAGGCTCCTTTCATGTGTGATGTGCAACACGGAATTGTTCTGCACGCAGTGCAGGGTATCGAGCCTCATTTTGCGGCGAGTGGGAAGTCTCATGGTTTTTCTCTAGTTGCGTCGGGAAACCAGGGGTATATTCTCGAGTTACAATGGAGATGGCCCTTCCACCCACGTGTTTGTTCAGCGACGTCAGGACTCCTGCCTAGTTGCGAGGGACAACTCGGGATTCTCCTCGAGTCTTGGTAGGGCAATTGGGACGCCTCTCCAGCTGAGGCGGGAGACCAAGGGTCCCTTTCCACGTGCCACAGGAATCCTGGGACTCCTATCAAATTTCACGAGGAGTCAGGCATCGTCTCCTTTGGAGGCACTGATCTCCGCATACCTCTGGAGTTTTCAAAGGATGTGAGGCCTCCGGTCGTGATGAGGTGGGGAACTACGTCTTTCTCTGTGGTCTCCACAGGGGATTCAGACATCCTTTCATCTTGGGAGATGCAAGACGATCCTGCATTCAAGTCACTGAAGGGATAACCGGCCTTATTTCGAGTCAGGGCATCGCGGTGTCCATTCCACTTGAGGCCGCAAACTCAGGGTCCCTTTCACATAGCTAGAGTTGAGAGAAGCCTCCTCTTGAGGTGCTTGCACTAAGATGGTATTCCTCTGGAGTCGAAGTCAGGGACTAACCTCTCATCTCGAGTTGATTTTTGGTCCACGGAGCTCTTTCGTGTTGCTACAGTGACCTCAGGATCCCTCTAGCCTTGAAACAGTGTTCTTGGAGTTTCTCTGGAGTGCCATTAAGAAAATCAAGGCTCCTCTCATGTGTGATGTGCCACACGGAATTGCTCTGCACGCAGTGCAGGGGAATCGGGCCTCATCTCGCGGCGAGGGGGAAGTCTCATGGTTTTTCTCGAGTTGCGGCGGGAACCTGGGGTACATTCTCGAGTTACGACGGGGATGGCCCTTCCACACACATGTTTGTTCAGTGACGTCATGACTCCTGCCTAGTTGCGAGGGACAACTCGGAATTCTCCTCGAGGCTTGGCAGGGCAATTGGGACGCCTCTCCAGCTGAGGCGGGAGACCAAGTGTCCCTTTACACGTGCCACAGGAATCCTGGGACTCCTATCAAGTTTGACGAGGAGTCAGGCATCGTCTCCTTTGGAGGCACTGATCTCCGCGCACCTGTGGAGTTTTCAAAGGATGTGAGGCCTCCGGTCGCGATGAGGTGGGGAACTAGGTCTTTCTCTGTGGTCTCCACAGGGGATTCAGACATCCTTTCGTCTTGGGAGATGCAAGACGAGCCTGCATTCAAGTCACTACAGGGATATCCGGCCTTATTTCGAGTCAGGGCATCACGGTCTCCATTCCACTTGTGGCCCCTAGCTCAGGGTCCCTCTATAATACCTAGACCTGAGAGAAGCCTCCTCTTGAGGTGCTTGTGGTAAGGTGGTATTCCTCTGGAGTCGAAGCCAGGGACTAACCTCTCATCTCGAGTTGATTTTTGGTCCACGGAGCTCTTTCGTGTTGCTACAGTGACCTCAGGATCCCTCTAGCCTTGAAACAGTGTTCTTGGGGTTTCTCTGGAGTGCCATCAAGGAAATCAAGGCTCCTTTCATGTGTGATGTGCAACACGGAATTGCTCTGCTCACAGTGCAGGGGAATCGGGCCTCATCTCGCGGCGAGGGGGAAGTCTCATGGTTTTTCTCGAGTTGCGGCGGGAACCTGGGTTATATTCTCGAGTTACGACGGGGATGGCCCTTCCACACACGTGTTTGTTCAGCGACGTCAGGACTCCTGCCTAGTTGCGAGGGACAACTCGGGATTCTCCTCGAGGCTTGGCAGGGCAATTGGGACACCTCTCCAGCTGAGGCGGGAGACCAAGGGTCCCTTTCCACGTGCCACAGGAATCCTGGGACTCCTATCAAGTTTCACGAGGAATCAGTCATCGTCTCCTTTGGAGACACTGATCTCCGAGTACCTCTGAAGTTTTCAAAGGGTGTGAGGCCTCCGGTCGCGATGAGGTGGGGAACTAGGTCTTTCTCTGTGGTCTCCACAGGGGATTCAGACAGCCTTTCGTCTTGGGAGATGCAAGACGAGCCTGCATTCAAGTCACTGCAGGGATATCCGGCCTTATTTCGAGTCAGGGCATCGCGGTGTCCATTCCACTTGAGGCCGCAAAATCAGGGTCCCTCTCACATACCTAGAGCTGAGAGAAGCCTCCTCTTGAGGTGCTTGTGGTAAGGTGGTATTCCTCTGGAGTCGAAGCCAGGGACTAACCTCTCATCTCGAGTTGATTTTTGGTCCACGGAGCTCTTTCGTATTGCTACAGTGACCTCAGGATCCCTCTAGCCTTGAAACAGTTTTCTTGGGGTTTCTCTGGAGTGCCATCAAGGAAATCAAGGCTCCTTTCATGTGTGATGTGCAACACGGAATTGCTCTGCACGCAGTGCAGGGGAATCGGGCCTCATCTCGCGGCGAGGGGGAAGTCTCATGGTTTTTCTCGAGTTGCGGCGGGAACCTGGGGTATATTCTCGAGTTACGACGGGGATGGCCCTTCCACCCACGTGTTTGTTCAGCGTCGTCAGGACACCTGCCTAGTTGTGAGGGACAACTCGGGATTCTCCTCGAGGCTTGGCAGGGCAATTGGGACGCCTCTCCAGCGGAGGTGGGAGACCAAGGGTCCCTTTCCACGTGCCACAGGAATCCTGGGACTCCTATCAAGTTTCACGAGGAGTCAGGCATCGTCTCCTTTGGAGGCACTGATCTCCGTGTAGCTCTGGAGTTTTCAAAGGATGTGACGCCTCCGTTCGCGATGAGGTGGGGAACTAGGTCTTTCTCTGTGGTCTCCACGGGGGATTCAGACATCCTTTCGTCTTGGGAGATGCAAGACGAGCCTGCATTCAAGTCACTGCAGGGATATCCGGCCTTATTTCGAGTCAGGGCATCGCGGTGTCCATTCCACTTGAGGCCGCAAACTCAGGGTCCCTCTCACATACCTAGAGCTGAGAGAAGCCTCCTCTTGAGGTGCTTCTGGTAAGGTGGTATTCCTCTGGAGTCGAAGCCAGGGACTAACCTTTCATTTCGAGTTGATTTTTCGTCCACGGAGCCCTTTCTTGTTGCTACAGTGACCTCAGGATCCCTCTAGCCTTGAAACAGTGTTCTTGGGGTTTCTCTGGAGTTCCATCAAGAATATCAAGGCTCCTTTCATGTGTGATGTGCAACACGGAATTGTTCTGCACGCAGTGCAGGGTATCGGGCCTCATTTTGCGGCGAGTGGGAAGTCTCATGGTTTTTCTCTAGTTGCGGCGGGAACCAGGGGTATATTCTCGAGTTACGATGGAGATGGCCCTTCCACCCACGTGTTTGTTCAGCGACGTCAGGACTCCTGCCTAGTTGCGAGGGACAACTCGGGATTCTCCTCGAGGCTTGGCAGGGCATTTGGGATGCCTCTCCAGCTGAGGTGGGAGAACAAGGGTCCCTTTCCACGTGCCACAGGAATCCTGGAAGTCCTATCAAGTTTCACGAGGAGTCAGGCATCGTCCCCTTTGGAGGCACTGATCTCCGTGTACCTCTGGAGTTTTCAAAGGTTCTGACGCCTCCGTTCGCGATGAGGTGGGGAACTAGGTCTTTCTCTGTGGTCTCCACAGGGGATTCAGACATCCTTTCGTCTTGGGAGATGCAAGACGAGCCTGCATTCAAGTCACTGCAGGGATATCCGGCCTTATTTCGAGTCAGGGCATCGCGGTGTCCATTCCACTTGAGGCCGCAAACTCAGGGTCCCTCTCACATACCTAGAGCTGAGAGAAGACTCCTCTTGAGGTGCTTGTGGTAAGGTGGTATTCCTCTGGAGTCGAAGCCAGGGACTAACCTTTCATTTTGAGTTGATTTTTCGTCCACGGAGCTCTTTCTTGTTGCTACAGTGACCTCAGGATCCCTCTACCCTTGAAACAGTGTTCTTGGGGTTTCTCTGGAGTGCCATCAAGGAAATCAAGGCTCCTTTCATGTGTGATGTGCAACACGGAATTGTTCTGCACGCAGTGCAGGGTATCGAGCCTCATTTTGCGGCGAGTGGGAAGTCTCATGGTTTTTCTCTAGTTGCGTCGGGAACCAGGGGTATATTCTCGAGTTACAATGGAGATGGCCCTTCCACCCACGTGTTTGTTCAGCGACGTCAGGACTCCTGCCTAGTTGCGAGGGACAACTCGGGATTCTCCTCGAGTCTTGGTAGGGCAATTGGGACGCCTCTCCAGCTGAGGCGGGAGACCAAGGGTCCCTTTCCACGTGCCACAGGAATCCTGGGACTCCTATCAAATTTCACGAGGAGTCAGGCATCGTCTCCTTTGGAGGCACTGATCTCCGCGTACCTCTGGAGTTTTCAAAGGATGTGAGGCCTCCGGTCGTGATGAGGTGGGGAACTACGTCTTTCTCTGTGGTCTCCACAGGGGATTCAGACATCCTTTCATCTTGGGAGATGCAAGACGATCCTGCATTCAAGTCACTGAAGGGATAACCGGCCTTATTTCGAGTCAGGGCATCGCGGTGTCCATTCCACTTGAGGCCGCAAACTCAGGGTCCCTTTCACATAGCTAGAGTTGAGAGAAGCCTCCTCTTGAGGTGCTTGCACTAAGATGGTATTCCTCTGGAGTCGAAGTCAGGGACTAACCTCTCATCTCGAGTTGATTTTTGGTCCACGGAGCTCTTTCGTGTTGCTACAGTGACCTCAGGATCCCTCTAGCCTTGAAACAGTGTTCTTGGAGTTTCTCTGGAGTGCCATTAAGAAAATCAAGGCTCCTCTCATGTGTGATGTGCCACACGGAATTGCTCTGCACGCAGTGCAGGGGAATCGGGCCTCATCTCGCGGCGAGGGGGAAGTCTCATGGTTTTTCTCGAGTTGCGGCAGGAACCTGGGGTACATTCTCGAGTTACGACGGGGATGGCCCTTCCACACACATGTTTGTTCAGCGACGTCAGGACTCCTGCCTAGTTGCGAGGGACAACTCGGAATTCTCCTCGAGGCTTGGCAGGGCAATTGGGACGCCTCTCCAGCTGAGGCGGGAGACCAAGTGTCCCTTTCCACGTGCCACAGGAATCCTGGGACTCCTATCAAGTTTGACGAGGAGTCAGGCATCGTCTCCTTTGGAGGCACTGATCTCCGCGCACCTGTGGAATTTTCAAAGGATGTGAGGCCTCCGGTCGCGATGAGGTGGGGAACAAGGTCTTTCTCTGTGGTCTCCACAGGGGATTCAGACATCCTTTCGTCTTGGGAGATGCAAGACGAGCCTGCATTCAAGTCACTACAGGGATATCCGGCCTTATTTCGAGTCAGGGCATCACGGTCTCCATTCCACTTGTGGCCCCTAGCTCAGGGTCCCTCTATAATACCTAGACTGAGAGAAGCCTCCTCTTGAGGTGCTTGTGGTAAGGTGGTATTCCTCTGGAGTCGAAGCCAGGGACTAACCTCTCATCTCGAGTTGATTTTTGGTCCACGGAGCTCTTTCGTGTTGCTACAGTGACCTCAGGATCCCTCTAGCCTTGAAACAGTGTTCTTGGGGTTTCTCTGGAGTGCCATCAAGGAAATCAAGGCTCCTTTCATGTGTGATGTGCAACACGGAATTGCTCTGCTCACAGTGCAGGGGAATCGGGCCTCATCTCGCGGCGAGGGGCAAGTCTATTGGTTTTTCTCGAGTTGCGGCGGGAACCTGGGTTATATTCTCGAGTTACGACGGGGATGGCCCTTCCACACACGTGTTTGTTCAGCGACGTCAGGACTCCTGCCTAGTTGCGAGGGACAACTCGGGATTCTCCTCGAGGCTTGGCAGGGCAATTGGGACACCTCTCCAGCTGAGGCGGGAGACCAAGGGTCCCTTTCCACGTGCCACAGGAATCCTGGGACTCCTATCAAGTTTCACGAGGAATCAGTCATCGTCTCCTTTGGAGGCACTGATCTCCGAGTACCTCTGAAGTTTTCAAAGGGTGTGAGGCCTCCGGTCGCGATGAGGTGGGGAACTAGGTCTTTCTCTGTGGTCTCCACAGGGGATTCAGACAGCCTTTCGTCTTGGGAGATGCAAGACGAGCCTGCATTCAAGTCACTGCAGGGATATCCGGCCTTATTTCGAGTCAGGGCATCGCGGTGTCCATTCCACTTGAGGCCGCAAACTCAGGGTCCGTCTCACATACCTAGAGCTGAGAGAAGCCTCCTCTTGAGGTGCTTGTGGTAAGGTGGTATTCCTCTGGAGTCGAAGCCAGGGACTAACCTCTCATCTCGAGTTGATTTTTGGTCCACGGAGCTCTTTCGTATTGCTACAGTGACCTCAGGATCCCTCTAGCCTTGAAACAGTGTTCTTGGGGTTTCTCTGGAGTGCCATCAAGGAAATCAAGGGTCCTTTCATGTGTGATGTGCAACACGGAATTGCTCTGCACGCAGTGCAGGGGAATCGGGCCTCATCTCGCGGCGAGGGGGAAGTCTCATGGTTTTTCTCGAGTTGCGGCGGGAACCTGGGGTATATTCTCGAGTTACGACGGGGATGGCCCTTCCACATACGTGTTTGTTCAGCGACGTCAGGACTCCTGCCTAGTTGCGAGGGACAACTCGGGATTCTCCTCGAGGCTTGGCAGGGCAATTGGGACGCCTCACCAGCTGAGGCGGGAGACCAAGGGTCCGTCTCCACGTGCCACAGGATCCTGGAACTCCTATCAAGTTTCACGAGGAGTCAGGCATCGTCCCCGTTGGAGGCACTGATCTCCGCGTACCTCTGGAGTTTTCAAAGGATGTGAGGCCTCCGGTCGCGATGAGGTGGGGAACTAGGTCTTTCTCTGTGGTCTCCACAGGGGATTCAGACAGCCTTTCGTCTTCGGAGATGCAAGACGAGCCTGCATTCAAGTCACTGCAGGGATATCCGGCCTTATTTCGAGTCAGGGCATCGCGGTGTCCATTCCACTTGAGGCAGCAAAATCAGGGTCCCTCTCACGTACCTAGAGCTGAGAGAAGCCTCCTCTTGAGGTGCTTGTGGTAAGGTGGTATTCCTCTGGAGTCGAAGCCAGGGACTAACCTCTCATCTCGAGTTGATTTTTGGTCCACGGAGCTCTTTCGTGTTCCTACAGTGACCTCAGGATGCCTCTAGCCTTGAAACAGTGTTCTTGGGGTTTCTCTGGAGTGCCATCAAGGAAATCAAGGCTCCTTTCATGTGTGATGTGCAACACGGAATTGCTCTGGACGCAGTGCAGGGGAATCGGGCCTCATCTCGCGGCGAGGGGGAAGTCTCATGGTTTTTCTCGAGTTGCGGGGGGAACCTGGGGTATATTCTCGAGTTACAACGGGGATGGCCCTTTCACCCACGTGTTTGTTCAGCGACGTCAGGACTCCGGCCTAGTTACGAGGGACAACTCGGGATTCTCCTCGAGGCTTGGCAGGGAAATTGGGACGCCTCTCCAGCTGAGGCGGGAGACCAAGTGTCCCTTTCCACGTGTCACAGGAATCCTGTTACTCGTATCAAGTTTCATGAGGAGTCAGGCATCGTCTCCTTTGGAGGCACTGATCTCCGCGTACCTCTGGAGTTTCAAAGGATGTGAGGCCTCCGGTCGCGATGAGGTGGGGAACTAGGTCTTTCTCTGTGGTCTCCACAGGGGATTCAGACATCCTTTCGTCTTGGGAGATGCAAGACGAGCCTGCATTCAAGTCACTGCAGGGATATCCGGAATTATTTCGAGTCAGGGCATCGCGGTGTCCATTCCACTTGAGGCCGCAAACTCAGCGTCGCTCTCACGTACCTAGAGCTGAGAGAAGCCTCCTCTTGAGGTGCTTGTGGTAAGGTGGTATTCCTCTGGAGTCGAAGCCAGGGACTAACCTCTCATCTCGAGTTGAGTTTTGGTCCACGGAGCTCTTTCTTGTTGCTACAGTGACCTCAGGATCCCTCTAGCCTTGAAACAGTGTTCTTGCGGTTTCTCTGGAGTGCCATCAAGGAAATCAAGGCTCCTTTCATGTGTGATGTGCAACACGGAATTGCTCTGCATGCAGTGCAAAGTATCGGGCCTCATTTTGCGCCGAGGGGGAAGTCTCATGGTTTTCTCGAGTTGCGGTGGGAACCTGGGGTATATTCTCGAGTTACGACGGGGATAGCCCTTCCACCCACGTGTTTGTTCAGCAACGTCAGGACTCCTGCCTAGTTGCGAGGGACAACTCGGGATTCTCCTCGAGGCTTGGCATGGCAATTGGGATGCCTCTCCAGCTGAGGTGGGTGAACAAGGGTCCCTTTCCACGTGCCACAGGAATCCTGGAACTCCTATCAAGTTTCACGAGGAGTCAGGCATCGTCCCCTTTGCAGGCACTGATATCCGCGTTCTTCTGGAGTTTTCAATGGATGTGAGGCCTCCGGTCGCCATTAGGTGGGGAACTAGGTCTTTCTCTGTGGTCTCCACAGGGGATTCAAACATCCTTTCATCTTGGGAGATGCAAGACGAGCCGGCATTCAAGTCACTGCAGGGATATCCGGCCTTATTTTGAGTCAGGGAATCGCGGTGTCCATTCCACTTGAGGCCGTAAAATCAGGGTCCCTCTCACATACCTAGAGCTGAGAGAAGCCCCCTCTTGAGGTGATTGTGGTAAGGTGGTATTCCTCTGGAGTCGAAGCCAGGGACTAACCTCTCATCTCGAGTTGATTTTTGGTCCACGGAGCTCTTTCGTGTTGCTACAGTGACCTCAGGATCCCTCTAGCTTTGAACCAGTGTTCTTGGGGTTTCTCTGGAGTGCCATCAAGGAAATCAAGTCTCCTTTCATGTGTGATGTTCAACACGGAATTGCTCTGCACGCAGTGCAGGGGAATCGGGCCTCATCTCGCGGCGAGGGGGAAGTCTCATGGTTTTTCTCGAGTTGCGGCGGAAACCTGGGGTATATTCTCGAGTTACGACGGGGATGGCCCTTCCACACACGTGTTTGTTCAGCGACGTCAGGACTCCTGCCTAGTTACGAGGGACAACTCGGGATTCTCCTCGAGGCTTGGCAGGGCAATTGGGACGCCTCTCCAGCTGAGGCGGGAGACCAAGGGTCCCTTTCCACGTGCCACAGGAATCCTGGGACTCCTATCAATTTTCACGAGGAGTCAGGCATCGTCTCCTTTGGAGGCACTGATCTCCGCGTCCCTCTGGCGTTTTCAAAGGATGTGAGGCCTCCGGTCGCCATGAGGTGGGGAACTAGGTCTTTCTCTGTGGTCTCCACAGGGGATTCAGACATCCTTTCGTCTTGGGAGATGCAAGACGAGCCTGCATTCAAGTCACTGCAGGGATATCCCGCCTTATTTCGAGTCAGGTCATCGCGGTGTCCATTCCACTTGAGGCCACAAACTCAGGGTCCCTCTCACATACCTAGAGCAGAGAGAAGCCTCCTCTTGAGGTGCTTTTGGTAAGGTGGTATTCCTCTGGAGTCGAAGCCAGGGACTAACCTCTCATCTCGAGTTGATTTTTGGTCCACGAAGCTCTTTCGTGTTGCTACAGTGACCTCAGGATCCCTCTAGCCTTGAAATAGTGTTCATGGGGTTTCTCTGGAGTGCCAACAAGGAAATCAATGCTCCTTTCATGTGTGATGTGCAACACGGAATTGCTCTGCACGCAGTGCAGGGGAATCGGGCCTCATCTCTCGGCGAGGGGGAAGTCTCATGGTTTTTCTCGAGTTGCAGCGGGAACCTGGGGTATATTCTCGAGTTACAACGGGGATGGCCCTTCCAACCACGTGTTTGTTCAGCGACGTCAGGACTCCTGCCTAGTTGCGAGGGACAACTCGGGATTCTCCTCGAGGCTTGGCAGGGCAATTGGGACGCCTGTCCAGCTGAGGCGGGAGACCAAGGGTCCCTTTCCACGTGCACAGGTATCCTGGGACTCCTATCAAGTTTCACGAGCAATCAGGCATCGTCTCCTTTGGAGGCACTGATCTCCGCGTACCTCTGGAGTTTTCAAAGGATGTGAGGCCTCCGGTCGCGATGAGGTGAGGAACTAGGTCTTTCTCTGTGGTCTCCACAGGGGATTCAGACATCCTTTCGTCTTGGGAGATGCAAGACGAGCCTGCACTCAAGTCACTGCAGAGATATCCGGCCTTATTTCGTGTCAGGGCATCGCAGTGTCCATTCCTCTTGAGGTCGCAAACTCAGGGTCCCTCTCACATACCTAGAGCTGAGAGAAGCCTCCTCTTGAGGTGCTTGTGGTAAGGTGGTATTCCTCTGGAGTCGAAGCCAGGGACTAACCTCTCATCTCGAGTTGATTTTTGGTCCACGGAGCTCTTTCGTATTGCTACAGTGACCTCAGGATCCCTCTAGCCTTGAAACAGTGTTCTTGGGGTTTCTCTGGAGTGCCAACAAGGAAATCAAGACTCCTTTCATGTGTGATGTGCAACACGGAATTGCTCTGCACGCAGTGGAGGGGAATCGGGCCTCATCTCGCGGCGAGGTGGAAGTCTCATGGTTTTTCTCGAGTTGCAGCGGGAACCTGGGGTATATTCTCGAAGTACGACGGGGATGGCCCTTCCACACACGTCTTTGTTCAGCGACGTCAGGACTCCTGCCTAGTTGCGAGGGACAACTCGGGATTCTCCTCGAGGCTTGGCAGGGCAATTGGGACGCCTCTCCAGCTGAGGCGGGAGACCAAGTGTCCCTTTCCACGTGCCACAGGAATCCTGGAACTCCTATCAAGTTTCACGAGGAGTCAGGCATCGTCTCCTTTGGAGGCACTGATCTCCGCGTACCTCTGGAGTTTTCAAGGGATGTGGGGCCTCCGGTCGCGATGAGGTGGGGAACTAGGTCTTTCTCTGTGGTCTCCACAGGGGATTCAGACATCCTTTCATCTTGGGAGATGCAAGACGAGCCTGCATTCAAGTCACTGCAGGGATATCCGGCCTTATTTCGAGTCGGGGCATCGCGGTGTCCATGCCACTTGAGGCCGCAAACTCAGGGTCCCTCTCACATACCTAGAGCTGAGAGAAGCCTCCTCTTGAGGTGCTTGTCGTAAGGTGGTATTCCTCTGGAGTCGAAGCCAGGGACTAACCTCTCATCTCTAGTTGATTTTTGGTCCAAGGAGCTCTTTCGTGTTGCTACAATGACCTCAGGATCCCTCTAGCCTTGAAACAGCGTTCTTGGGGTTTCTCTGGAGTGCCATCAAGGAAATCAAGGCTCCTTTCATGTGTGATGTGCAACACGGAATTGCTCTGCACGCAGTGCAGGGGAATCGGGCCTCATCTCGCGGCGAGGGGGAAGTCTCATGGTTTTTCTCGAGTTGCGGCGGGAACCTGGGGTATATTCTCGAGTTACGACGGGGATGGCCCTTCCACACACGTGTTTGTTCAGCGACGGCAGGACTCCTGCCTAGTTGCGAGGGACAACTCGGGATTCTCCTCGAGGCTTGGCAGGGCAATTGGGACGCCTCTCCAGCTGAGGCGGGAGACCAAGGGTCCCTTTCCACGTGCCACAGGAATCCTGGGACTCCTATAAAGTTTCACGAGGAGTCAGGCATTGTCTCCTTTGGAGGCACTGATCTCCGCGTACCTCTGGAGTTTTCAAAGGATGTGAGGCCTCCGGTCGCCATGAGGTGGGGAACTAGGTCTTTCTCTGTGGTCTCCACAGGGGATTCAGACATCCTTTCATCTTGGGAGATGCAAGACGATCCTGCATTCAAGTCACTGCAGGGATATCCGGCCTTATTTCGCGTCAGGGCATCGCAGTGTCCATTCCACTTGAGGCCGCAAAATCAGGGTCCCTCTCACATACCTAGAGCTGAGAGAAGCCACCTCTTGAGGTGCTTGTGGTAAGGTGGTATTCCTCTGGAGTCGAAGCCAGGGACTAACCTCTCATCTCGAGTTGATTTTTGGTCCACGGAGCTCTTTCGTGTTGCTACAGTGACCTCAGGATCCCTCTAGCCTTGAAACAGTGTTCTTGGGGTTTCTCTGGAGTGCCATCAAGGAAATCAAGGCTCCTTTCATGTGTGATGTGCAACACGGAATTGCTCTGCACGCAGTGCAGGGGAATCAGGCCTCATCTCGCGGCGAGGGGGAAGTCTCATGGTTTTTCTCGAGTTGCGGCGGGAACCTGGGGTATATTCTCGAGTTACGACGGGGATGGCCCTTCCACACACGTGTTTGTTCAGCGACGTCAGGACTCCTGCCTAGTTGCGAGGGACAACTCGGGAATCTCCTCGAGGCTTGGCAGGGCAATTGGGACGCCTCTCCAGCTGAGGTGGGAGAAGAAGGGTCCCTTTCCACGTGCCACAGGAATCCTGGAACTCCTATCTAGTTTCCCGAGAAGTCAGGCATCGTCCCCTTTGGGGCACTGATCTCCGCGTACCTCTGGAATTTTCAAAGGATGTGAGGCCTCCGGTCGCGATGAGGTGGGGAACTAGGTCTTTCTCTGTGGTCTCCACAGGGGATTCAGACATCCTTTCATCTTGGGAGATGCAAGACGAGCCAGCATTCAAGTCACTACAGGGATATCCGGCCTTATTTCGAGTCAGGGAATCGCGGTGTCCATTCCACTTGAGGCCGCAAACTCAGGGTCCCTCTCACATACCTAGAGCTGAGAGAAGCCTCCTCTTGAGGTGCTTGCGGTAAGGTGGTATTCCTCTGGAGTCGAAGCCAGGGACTAAGCTCTCATCTCGAGTTGATTTTTGGTCCACGGAGCTCTTTCGTGTTGCTACAGTGACCTCAGGATCCCTCTAGCCTTGAAACAGTGTTCTTGGAGTTTCTCTGGAGTGCCATCAAGGAAATCAAGGCTCCTTTCAAGTGTGATGTGCAACACGGAATTGCTCTGCACGCAGTGCAGGGGAATCGGGCCTCATCTCGCGGCGAGGGGGAAGTCTCATGGTTTTTCTCGAGTTGCGACGGGAACCTGGGGTATATTCTCGAGTTACGACGGGGATGGCCCTTCCACATACGTGTTTGTTCAGCGACGTCAGGACTCCTGCCTAGTTTCGAGGGACAACTCGGGATTCTCCTCGAGGCTTGGCAGGGCAATTGGGACGCCTCTCCAGCTGAGGCGGGAGACCAAGGGTCCCTTTCCACGTGCCACAGGAATCCTGGGACTCCTATCAATTTTCAGAAGGAGTCAGGCATCGTCTCCTTTGGAGGCACTGATCTCCGCATACCTCTGGAGTTTTCAAAGGATATGGGGCCTCCGGTCGCGATGAGGTGGGGAACTAGGTCTTTCTCTGTGGTCTCCACAGGGGATTCAGACATCCTTTCGTCTTGGGAGATGCAAGACGAGCCTGCATTCAAGTCACTGCAGGGATATCCGGCCTTATTTCACGTCAGGGCATCGCAGTGTCCATTCCACTTGAGGCCGCAAAATCCGGGTCCCTCTCACAGACGTAGAGCTGAGAGAAGCCTCCTCTTGAGGTGCTTGTGGTAAGTTGGTATTCCTCTGGAGTCGAAGCCAGGGACTAACCTCTCATCTCGAGTTGATTTTTGGTCCACGGAGCTCTTTCGTGTTGCTACAGTGACCTCAGGATCCCTCTAGCCTTGAAACAGTGTTCTTGGGGTTTCTCTGGAATGCCATCAAGGAAATCAAGGCTCCTTTCATGTGTGATGTGCAACACGGAATTGCTCTGCACGCAGTGCAGGGGAATCGGGCCTCATCTCGCGGCGAGGGGGAAGTCTCATGGTTTTTCGCGAGTTGCGGCGGGAACCTGGGGTATATTCTCGAGTTACGACGGAGATGGCCCTTCCACATACGTGTTTGTTCAGCGACGTCAGGACTCCTGCCTAGTTGCGAGGGACAACTCGGGATTCTCCTCGAGGCTTGGCAGGGCAATTGGGACGCCTCTCCAGCTGAGGCGGGAGACCAAGGGTCCGTCTCCACGTGCCACAGGATCCTGGAACTCCTATCAAGTTTCACGAGGAGTCAGGCATCGTCCCCGTTGGAGGCACTGATCTCCGCGTACCTCTGGAGTTTTCAAAGGATGTGAGGCCTCCGGTCGCGATGAGGTGGGCAACTAGGTCTTTCTCTGTGGTCTCCACAGGGGATTCAGACATCCTTTCATCTTAGGAGATGCAAGACGAGCCTGCATTCAAGTCACTGCAGGGATATCCGGCCTTATTTCGAGTCAGGGCATCGCGGTGTCCATTCCACTTGAGGCCGCAAACTCAGGGTCCCTCTCACATACCTAGAGCTGAGAGAAGCCTCCTCTTGAGGTGCTTGTGGTAAGGTGGTATTCCTCTGGAGTCGAAGCCAGGGACTAACCTCTCATCTCGAGTTGATTTTTGGTCCACGGAGCTCTTTCGTGTTCCTACAGTGACCTCAGGATGCCTCTAGCCTTGAAACAGTGTTCTTGGGGTTTCTCTGGAGTGCCATCAAGGAAATCAAGGCTCCTTTCATGTGTGATGTGCAACACGGAATTGCTCTGCACGCAGTGCAGGGGAATCGGGCCTCATCTCGCGGCGAGTGGGAAGTCTCATGGTTTTTCTCGAGTTGCGGGGGGAACCTGGGGTATATTCTCGAGTTACAACGGGGATGGCCCTTTCACCCACGTGTTTGTTCAGCGACGTCAGGACTCCTGCCTAGTTACGAGGGACAACTCGGGATTCTCCTCGAGGCTTGGCAGGGCAATTGGGACGCCTCTCCAGCTGAGGCGGGAGACCAAGTGTCCCTTTCCACGTGTCACAGGAATCCTGTTACTCGTATAAAGTTTCATGAGGAGTCAGGCATCGTCTCCTTTGGAGGCACTGATCTCCGTGTACCTCTAGAGTTTCAAAGGATGTGAGGCCTCCGGTCGCGATGAGGTGGGGAACTAGGTCTTTCTCTGTGGTCTCCACAGGGGATTCAGACAGCCTTTCGTCTTGGGAGATGCAAGACGAGCCTGCATTCAAGTCACTGCAGGGATATCCGGCCTGATTTTGAGTCAGGGCATCGCGGTGTCCATTCCACTTGAGGCCGCAAACTCAGCGTCCCTCTCACGTACCTAGAGCTGAGAGAAGCCTCCTCTTGAGGTGCTTGTGGTAAGGTGGTATTCCTCTGGAGTCGAAGCCAGGGACTAACCTCTCATCTCGAGTTGAGTTTTGGTCCACGGAGATCTTTCTTGTTGCTACAGTGACCTCAGGATCCCTCTAGCCTTGAAACAGTGTTCTTGCGGTTTCTCTGCAGTGCCATCAAGGAAATCAAGGCTCCTTTCATGTGTGATGTGCAACACGGAATTGCTCTGCATGCAGTGCAGAGTATCGGGCCTCATTTTGCGCCGAGTGGGAAGTCTCATGGTTTTTCTCGAGTTGCGGTGGGAACCTGGGGTATATTCTCGAGTTACGAAGGGGATAGCCCTTCCACCCACATGTTTGTTCAGCGACGGCAGGACTGTTGCCTAGTTGCGAGGGACAACTCGGGATTCTCCTCGAGGCGTGGCATGGCAATTGGGAAGCCTCTCCAGCTGAGGTGGGTGAACAAGGGTCCCTTTCCACGTGCCACAGGAATCCTGGAACTCCTATCAAGTTTCACTAGGAGTCAGGCATCGTCCCCTTTGGAGGCACTGATCTCCGCGTCCCTCTGGAGTTTTCAAAGGATGTGAGGCCTCCGGTCGCCATGAGGTGGGGAACTAGGTCTTTCTCTGTGGTCTCCACAGGGGATTCAAACATCCTTTCATCTTGGGAGATGCAAGACGAGCCGGCATTCAAGTCACTGCAGGGATATCCGGCCTTATTTTGAGTCAGGGAATCGCGGGGTCCATTCCACTTGAGGCCGCAAACTCAGGGTCCCTCTCACATACCTAGAGCTGAGAGAAGCCTCCTCTTGAGGTGATTGTGGTAAGGTGGTATTCCTCTGGAGTCGAAGCCAGGGACTAACCTCTCATCTCGAGTTGATTTTTGGTCCACGGAGCTCTTTCGTGTTGCTACAGTGACCTCAGGATCCCTCTAGCCTTGAAACAGTGTTCTTGGGGTTTCTCTGGAGTGCCATCAAGGAAATCAAGGCTCCTTTCATGTGTGATGTTCAACACGGAATTTCTCTGCACGCAGTGCAGGGGAATCGGGCCTCATCTCGCGGCGAGGGGGAAGTCTCATGGTTTTTCTCGAGTTGCGGCGGAAATCTGGGGTATATTCTCGAGTTACGACGGGGATGGCCCTTCCACACACGTGTTTGTTCAGCGACGTCAGGACTCCTGCCTAGTTACGAGGGACAACTCCGGATTCTCCTCGAGGCTTGGCAGGGCAATTGGGACGCCTCTCCAGCTGAGGCGGGAGACCACGGGTCCCTTTCCACGTGCCACAGGAATCCTGGGACTCCTATCAATTTTCACGAGGAGTCAGGCATCGTCTCCTTTGGAGGCACTGATCTCCGCGTACCTCTGGAGTTTTCAAGGGATGTGGGGCCTCCGGTCGCGATGAGGTGGTTAACTAGGTCTTTCTCTGTGGTCTCCACAGGCGATTCAGACATCCTTTCATCTTGGGAGATGCAAGACGAGCCTGCATTCAAGTCACTGCAGGGATATCCGGCCTTATTTCGAGTCGGGGCATCGCGGTGTCCATTCCACTTGAGGCCGCAAACTCAGGGTCCCTCTCACATACCTAGAGCTGAGAGAAGCCTCCTCTTGAGGTGCTTGTGGTGAGGTGGTATTCCTCTGGAGTCGAAGCCAGGGACTAACCTCTCATCTCGAGTTGATTTTTGGTCCACGGAGCTCTTTCGTGTTGCTACAGTGACCTCAGGATCCCTCTAGCCTTGAAACAGTGTTCTTGGGGTTTCTCTAGAGTGCCATCAAGGAAATCAAGGCTCCTTTCATGTGTGATGTGCAACACGGAATCGCTCTGCACGCAGTGCAGGGGAATCGGGGCTCATCTTGTGGCGAGGGGAAAGTCTCATGGTTTTTCTCGAGATTCGGCGGGAACCTGGGGTATATTCTCGAGTTACGACTGTGATGGCCCTTCCACACACGTGTTTGTTCAGCGACGGCAGGACTCCTGCCTAGTTGCGAGGGACAACTCGGGATTCTCCTCGAGGCTTGGCAGGGCAATTGGGACGCCTCTCCAGCTGAGGCGGGAGACCAAGGGTCCCTTTCCACGTGCCACACGAATCCTGGGACTCCTATCAAGTTTCACGAGGAGTCAGGCATCGTCTCCTTTGGAGGCACTGATCTCCGCGTACCTCTGGAGTTTTCAAAGGATGTGAGGCCTCGGGTAGCCATGAGTTGGGGAACTGGGTCTTTCTCTGTGGTCTCCACAGGGGATTCAGACATCCTTTCGTCTTCGGAGATGCAAGACGAGCCTGCATTCAAGTCACTGCAGGGATATCCGGCCTTATTTCGAACCAGGGCATCGCGGTGTCCATTCCACTTGAGGCCACAACCTCAGGGTCCCTCTCACATACCTAGAGCTGAGAGAAGCCTCCTCTTGAGGTGCTTGTGGTGAGGTGGTATTCCTCTAGAGTCGAAGCCAGGGACTAACCTCTCATCTCGAGTTGATTTTTGGTCCACGGAGCTCTTTCGTGTTGCTACAGTGACCTCAGGATCCCTCTAGCCTTGAAACAGTGCTCTTGGGGTTTTGCTGGAGTGCCGTCAAGGAAATCAAGGCTCCTTTCATGTGTGATGTGCAACACGGAATTGCTCTGCACGCAGTGGAGGGGAATCGGGCCTCATCTCGCGGCGAGGGGGAAGTCTCATGGCTTTTCTCGAGTTGCAGCGGGAACCTGGGGTATATTCTCGAAGTACGACGGGGATGGCCCTTCCACACACGTGTTTGTTCAGCGACGTCAGGACTCCTGCCTAGTTGTGAGGGACAACTCGGGGTTCTCCTCGAGGGTTGGCAGGGCAATTGGGACGCCTCTCCAGCTGAGGCGGGAGACCAAGGGTCCCTTTCCACGAGCCACAGGAATCCTGGGACTCCTATCAAGTTTCACGAGGAGTCAGGCATCGTCTCCTTTGGAGGCACTGATCTCCGCGTACCTCTGGAATTTTCAAAGGATGTGAGGCCTCCGGTCGCGATGAGGTGGGGAACTAGGTCTTTCTTTGTGGTCTCCACAGGGGACTCAGAAATCCTTTCGTCTTGGGAGATGCAAGACGAGCCTGCATTCAAGTCACTGCAGGGATGTCCGGCCTTCTTTCGAGTCAGGGCATCACGGTGTCCATTCGACTTGAGGCCTCAAACTCAGGGTCCCTCTCACATACTTGGAGATGAGAGAAGCCTTCTCTTGAGGTGCTTGTGGTAAGGTGGTATTCCTCTGGAGTCGAAGCCAGGGACTAACCTCTCATCTCGAGTTGATTTTTGGTCCACGGAGCTCTTTCGTGTTGCTACAGTGACCTCAGGATCCCTCTAGCCTTGAAACAGTGTTCTTGGGGTTTCTCTGGAGTGCCATCAAGGAAATCAAGGCTCCTTTCATGTGTGATGTGCAACACGGAATTGCTCTGCACGCAGTGCAGGGGAATCGGGCCTCATCTCGCGGCGAGGGGGAAGTCTCATGCTTTTTCTCGAGTTGCGGCGGGAACCTGGGGTATATTCTCAAGTTACGACGGGGATGGCCCTTCCACACACGTGTTTCTTCAGCGACGTCAGGACTCCTGCCTAGTTGCGAGGAACAACTCGGGATTCTCCTCGAGGCTTGGCAGGGCAATTGGGACGCCTCTCCAGCTGAGGCGGGAGACCAAGGGTCCCTTTCCACGTGCCACAGGAATCCTGGGACTCCTATCAAGTTTCACGAGGAGTCAGGCATCGTCTCCTTTGGAGGCACTGATCTCCGCGTACCTCTGGAGTTTTCCAAGGATGTGAGGCCTCCGGTCGCGATGAGGTGGGGAACTAGGTCTTTCTCTGTGGTCTCCACAGGGGATTCAGACATCCTTTCGTCTTGGGAGATGCAAAACGAGCCTGCATTCAAGTCACTGCAGGAATATCCGGCCTTATTTCAAGTCAGGGCATCGCAGTGTCCATTCCACTTGAGGCCGCAAACTCAGGGTCCCTCTCACATACCTAGAGCTGAGAGAAGCCTCCTCTTGAGGTGCTTGTCGTAAGGTGGTATTCCTCAGGAGTCGAAGTCAGGGACTAACCTCTCATCTCTAGTTGATTTTTGGTCCACGGAGCTCTTTCGTGTTGCTACAATGACCTCAGGATCCCTCTAGCCTTGAAACAGTGTTCTTGGGGTTTCTCTGGAGTGCCATCAAGGAAATCAAGGCTCCTTTCATGTGTGATGTGCAACACGGAATTGCTCTGCACGCAGTGCAGGGGAATCGGGCCTCATCTCGCGGCGAGGTGGAAGTCTCATGGTTTTTCTCGAGTTGCAGTGGGAACCTGGGGTATATTCTCGAGTTACGACGGGGATGGCCCTTCCACCCACGTGTTTGTTCAGCGACGTCAGGACTCCTGCCTAGTTGGAGAGACAACTCGGGATTCTCCTCGAGGCTTGGCAGGGCAATTGGGACGCCTCTCCAGCTGAGGCGGGAGACCAAGGGTCCCTTTCCACGTGCCACAGGAATCCTGGGACTCCTATCAAGTTTCACGAGGAGTCAGGCATCGTCTCCTTTGGAAGCACTGATCTCCGCGTACCTCTGGAATTTTCAAAGGATGTGAGGCCTCCGGTCGCCATGAGGTGGGGAACTAGGTCTTTCTCTGTGGTCTCCACAGGGGATTCAGACATCCTTTCATCTTGGGAGATGCAAGACGATCCTGCATTCAAGTCACTGCAGTGATATCCGGCCTTATATTGCATCAGGGCATTGCAGTGTCCATTCCACTTGAGGCCGCAAACTCAGGGTCCCTCTCACAAACCTAGAGCTGAGAGAAGCCTCCTCTTGAGGTGCTTGTGGTAAGGTGGTATTCCTCTGGGGTCGAAGCCAGGGACTAACCTCTCATCTCGAGTTGATTTTTGGTCCACGGAGCTCTTTCGTGTTGCTACAGTGACCTCAGGATCCCTCTAGCCTTGAAACAGTGTTCTTGGGGTTTCTCTGGAGTGCCATCAAGGAAATCAAGGCTCCTTTCATGTTTGATGTGCAACACGGAATTGCTCTGCATGCAGTGCAGGGGAAACGAGCCTCATCTCACGGCGAGGGGGAAGTCTCATGGTTTTTCTCGAGTTGCGGCGGGAACCTGGGGTATATTCTCGAGTTACGACGGGGATGGCCCTTCCACCCACATGTTTGTTCAGCGACGTAAGGACTCCTGCCTAGTTGCGAGGGACAACTCGGGATTCTCCTCGAGGCTTGGCAGGGAAATTGGGACGTCTCTCCAGCTGAGGCGGGAGACCAAGGGTCCCTTTCCACGTGCCACAGGGATCCTGGGACTCCTATCAAGTTTCACGAGGAGTCAGGCATCGTCTCCTTTGGAGGCACTGATCTCCGCGTAACTCTGGAGTTTTCAAGGGATGTGGGGCCTCCGGTCGCGATGAGGTGGGGAACTAGGTCTTTCTCTGTGGTCTCCACAGGGGATTCAGACATCCTTTCATCTTGGGAGATGCAAGACGAGCCTGCATTGAAGTCCCTGCAGGGATATCCGGCCTTATTTCGAGTCAGGGCATCGCGGTGTCCATTCCACTTGAGGCCGCAAACTCAGGGTCCCTCTCACATACCTAGAGCTGAGAGAAGCCTCCTCTTGAGGTGCTTGTGGTGAGGTGGTATTCCTCTGGAGTCGAAGCCAGGGACTAACCTCTCATCTCGAGTTGATTTTTGGTCCACGGAGCTCTTTCGTGTTGCTACAGTGACCTCAGGATCCCTCTAGCCTTGAAACAGTGCTCTTGGGGTTTTGCTGGAGTGCCGTCAAGGAAATCAAGGCTCCTTTCATGTGTGATGTGCAACACGGAATTGCTCTGCACGCAGTGGAGGGGAATCGGGCCTCATCTCGCGGCGAGGGGGAAGTCTCATGGCTTTTCTCGAGTTGCAGCGGGAACCTGGGGTATATTCTCGAAGTACGACGGGGATGGCCCTTCCACACACGTGTTTATTCAGCGACGTCAGGACTCCTGCCTAGTTGTGAGGGACAACTCGGGGTTCTCCTCGAGGGTTGGCAGGGCAATTGGGACGCCTCTCCAGCTGAGGCGGGAGACCAAGGGTCCCTTTCCACGAGCCACAGGAATCCTGGGACTCCTATCAAGTTTCACGAGGAGTCAGGCATCGTCTCCTTTGGAGGCACTGATCTCCGCGTACCTCTGGAATTTTCAAAGGATGTGAGGCCTCCGGTCGCGATGAGGTGGGGAACTAGGTCTTTCTCTGTGGTCTCCACAGGGGACTCAGAAATCCTTTCGTCTTGGGAGATGCAAGACGAGCCTGCATTCAAGTCACTGCAGGGATGTCCGGCCTTCTTTCGAGTCAGGGCATCACGGTGTCCATTCGACTTGAGGCCTCAAACTCAGGGTCCCTCTCACATACTTGGAGATGAGAGAAGCCTTCTCTTGAGGTGCTTGTGGTAAGGTGGTATTCCTCTGGAGTCGAAGCCAGGGACTAACCTCTCATCTCGAGTTGATTTTTGGTCCACGGAGCTCTTTCGTGTTGCTACAGTGACCTCAGGATCCCTCTAGCCTTGAAACAGTGTTCTTGGGGTTTCTCTGGAGTGCCATCAAGGAAATCAAGGCTCCTTTCATGTGTGATGTGCAACACGGAATTGCTCTGCACGCAGTGCAGGGGAATCGGGCCTCATCTCGCGGCGAGGGGGAAGTCTCATGCTTTTTCTCGAGTTGCGGCGGGAACCTGGGGTATATTCTCAAGTTACGACGGGGATGGCCCTTCCACACACGTGTTTCTTCAGCGACGTCAGGACTCCTGCCTAGTTGCGAGGAACAACTCGGGATTCTCCTCGAGGCTTGGCAGGGCAATTGGGACGCCTCTCCAGCTGAGGCGGGAGACCAAGGGTCCCTTTCCACGTGCCACAGGAATCCTGGGACTCCTATCAAGTTTCACGAGGAGTCAGGCATCGTCTCCTTTGGAGGCACTGATCTCCGCGTACCTCTGGAGTTTTCCAAGGATGTGAGGCCTCCGGTCGCGATGAGGTGGGGAACTAGGTCTTTCTCTGTGGTCTCCACAGGGGATTCAGACATCCTTTCGTCTTGGGAGATGCAAAACGAGCCTGCATTCAAGTCACTGCAGGAATATCCGGCCTTATTTCAAGTCAGGGCATCGCAGTGTCCATTCCACTTGAGGCCGCAAACTCAGGGTCCCTCTCACATACCTAGAGCTGAGAGAAGCCTCCTCTTGAGGTGCTTGTCGTAAGGTGGTATTCCTCAGGAGTCGAAGTCAGGGACTAACCTCTCATCTCTAGTTGATTTTTGGTCCACGGAGCTCTTTCGTGTTGCTACAATGACCTCAGGATCCCTCTAGCCTTGAAACAGTGTTCTTGGGGTTTCTCTGGAGTGCCATCAAGGAAATCAAGGCTCCTTTCATGTGTGATGTGCAACACGGAATTGCTCTGCACGCAGTGCAGAGGAATCGGGCCTCATCTCGCGGCGAGGTGGAAGTCTCATGGTTTTTCTCGAGTTGCGGCGGGAACCTGGGGTATATTCTCGAGTTACGACGGGGATGGCCCTTCCACCCACGTGTTTGTTCAGCGACGTCAGGACTCCTGCCTAGTTGCGAGGGACAACTCGGGATTCTCCTCGAGGCTTGGCAGGGCAATTGGGACGCCTCTCCAGCTGAGGCGGGAGACCAAGGGTCCCTTTCCACGTGCCACAGGAATCCTGGGACTCCTATCAAGTTTCACGAGGAGTCAGGCATCGTCTCCTTTGGAAGCACTGATCTCCGCGTACCTCTGGAGTTTTCAAAGGATGTGAGGCCTCCGGTCGCGATGAGGTGGGGAACTAGGTCTTTCTCTGTGGTCTCCACAGGGGATTCAGACATCCTTTCATCTTGGGAGATGCAAGACGATCCTGCATTCAAGTCACTGCAGGGATATCCGGCCTTATATTGCATCAGGGCATTGCAGTGTCCATTCCACTTGAGGCCGCAAACTCAGGGTCCCTCTCACATACCTAGAGCTGAGAGAAGCCTCCTCTTGAGGTGCTTGTGGTGAGGTGGTATTCCTCTGGAGTCGAAGCCAGGGACTAACCTCTCATCTCGAGTTGATTTTTGGTCCACGGAGCTCTTTCGTGTTGCTACAGTGACCTCAGGATCCCTCTAGCCTTGAAACAGTGTTCTTGGGGTTTCTCTAGAGTGCCATCAAGGAAATCAAGGCTCCTTTCATGTGTGATGTGCAACACGGAATCGCTCTGCACGCAGTGCAGGGGAATCGTGCCTCATCTTGTGGCGAGGGGAAAGTCTCATGGCTTTTCTCGAGTTGCACCGGGAACCTGGGGTATATTCTCGAAGTACGACGGGGATGGCCTTCCACACACGTGTTTGTTCAGCGACGTCAGGACTCCTTCCTAGTTGCGAGGGACAACTCGGGGTTCTCCTCGAGGGTTGGCAGGGCAATTGGGACGCCTCTCCAGCTGAGGCGGGAGACCAAGGGTCCCTTTCCACGTGCTACAGGAATCCTGGGACTCCTATCAACTTTCACGAGGAGTCAGGCATCGTCTCCTTTGGAGGCACTGATCTCCGCGTACCTCTGGAGTTTTCAAAGGATGTGAGGCTTCCGGTCGCGATGAGGTGGGGAACTAGGTCTTTCTCTGTGGTCTCCACAGGGGACTCAGTAATCCTTTCGTCTTGGGAGATGCAAGACGAGCCTGCATTCAAGTCACTGCAGGGATGTCCGGCCTTCTTTCGAGTCAGGGCATCACGGTGTCCATTCCACTTGAGGCCTCAAACTCAGGGTCCCTCTCACATACTTGGAGCTGAGAGAAGCCTCCTCTTGAGGTGCTTGTGGTAAGGTGGTATTCCTCTGAAGTCGAAGCCAGGGACTAACCTCTCATCTCGAGTTGATTTTTGGTCCACGGAGCTCTTTCGTGTTGCTACAGTGACCTCAGGATCCCTCTAGCCTTGAAACAGTGTTCTTGGGGTTTCTCTGGAGTGCCATCAAGGAAATCAAGGCTCCTTTCATGTGTGATGTGCAACACGGAATTGCTCTGCACGCAGGGCAGGGGAATCGGGCCTCATCACGCGGTGAGGGGGAAGTGTCATGCTTTTTCTCGAGTTGCGGCGGGAACCTGGGGTATATTCTCAAGTTACGACGGGGATGGCCCTTCCACACACGTGTTTGTTCAGCGACGTCAGGACTCCTGCCTAGTTGCGAGGGACAACTCTGGATTCTCCTCGAGGCTTGGTAGGGCAATTGGGACGCCTCTCCAGCTGAGGCGGTAGACCAAGGGTCCCTTTCCACGTGCCACAGGAATCCTGGGACTCCTATCAAGTTTCACGAGGAGTCAGGCATCGTCTCCTTTGGAGGCACTGATCTCCGCGTACCTCTGGAGTTTTCAAAGGATGTGAGGCCTCCGGTCGCGATGAGGTGGGGAACTAGGTCTTTCTCTGTGGTCTCCACAGGGGATTCAGACATCCTTTCGTCTTGGGAGATGCAAGACGAGCCTGCATTCAAGTCACTGCAGGGATATCCGGCCTTATTTCAAGTCAGGGCATCGCAGTGTCCATTCCACTTGAGGCCGCAAACTCAGGGTCCCTCTCACATACCTAGAGCTGAGAGAAGCCTCCTCTTGAGGTGCTTGTCGTAAGGTGGTATTCCTCAGGAGTCGAAGTCAGGGACTAACCTCTCATCTCTAGTTGATTTTTGGTCCACGGAGCTCTTTCGTGTTGCTACAATGACCTCAGGATCCCTCTAGCCTTGAAACAGTGTTCTTGGGGTTTCTCTGGAGTGCCATCAAGGAAATCAAGGCTCCTTTCATGTGTGATGTGCAACACGGAATTGCTCTGCACGCAGTGCAGGGGAATCGGGCCTCATCTCGCGGCGAGGTGGAAGTCTCATGGTTTTTCTCGAGTTGCAGCGGGAACCTGGGGTATATTCTCGAGTTACGACGGGGATGGCCCTTCCACCCACGTGTTTGTTCAGCGACGTCAGGACTCCTGCCTAGTTGGAGGGACAACTCGGGATTCTCCTCGAGGCTTGGCAGGGCAATTGGGACGCCTCTCCAGCTGAGGCGGGAGACCAAGGGTCCCTTTCCACGTGCCACAGGAATCCTGGGACTCCTATCAAGTTTCACGAGGAGTCAGGCATCGTCTCCTTTGGAAGCACTGATCTCCGCGTACCTCTGGAATTTTCAAAGGATGTGAGGCCTCCGGTCGCCATGAGGTGGGGAACTAGGTCTTTCTCTGTGGTCTCCACAGGGGATTCAGACATCCTTTCATCTTGGGAGATGCAAGACGATCCTGCATTCAAGTCACTGCAGGGATATCCGGCCTTATATTGCATCAGGGCATTGCAGTGTCCATTCCACTTGAGGCCGCAAACTCAGGGTCCCTCTCACAAACCTAGAGCTGAGAGAAGCCTCCTCTTGAGGTGCTTGTGGTAAGGTGGTATTCCTCTGGGGTCGAAGCCAGGGACTAACCTCTCATCTCGAGTTGATTTTTGGTCCACGGAGCTCTTTCGTGTTGCTACAGTGACCTCAGGATCCCTCTAGCCTTGAAACAGTGTTCTTGGGGTTTCTCTGGAGTGCCATCAAGGAAATCAAGGCTCCTTTCATGTTTGATGTGCAACACGGAATTGCTCTGCATGCAGTGCAGGGGAAACGAGCCTCATCTCACGGCGAGGGGGAAGTCTCATGGTTTTTCTCGAGTTGCGGCGGGAACCTGGGGTATATTCTCGAGTTACGACGGGGATGGCCCTTCCACCCACATGTTTGTTCAGCGACGTAAGGACTCCTGCCTAGTTGCGAGGGACAACTCGGGATTCTCCTCGAGGCTTGGCAGGGAAATTGGGACGTCTCTCCAGCTGAGGCGGGAGACCAAGGGTCCCTTTCCACGTGCCACAGGGATCCTGGGACTCCTATCAAGTTTCACGAGGAGTCAGGCATCGTCTCCTTTGGAGGCACTGATCTCCGCGTAACTCTGGAGTTTTCAAGGGATGTGGGGCCTCCGGTCGCGATGAGGTGGGGAACTAGGTCTTTCTCTGTGGTCTCCACAGGGGATTCAGACATCCTTTCATCTTGGGAGATGCAAGACGAGCCTGCATTGAAGTCCCTGCAGGGATATCCGGCCTTATTTCGAGTCAGGGCATCGCGGTGTCCATTCCACTTGAGGCCGCAAACTCAGGGTCCCTCTCACATACCTAGAGCTGAGAGAAGCCTCCTCTTGAGGTGCTTGTGGTGAGGTGGTATTCCTCTGGAGTCGAAGCCAGGGACTAACCTCTCATCTCGAGTTGATTTTTGGTCTACGGAGCTCTTTCGTGTTGCTACAGTGACCTCAGGATCCCTCTAGCCTTGAAACAGTGCTCTTGGGGTTTTGCTGGAGTGCCGTCAAGGAAATCAAGGCTCCTTTCATGTGTGATGTGCAACACGGAATTGCTCTGCACGCAGTGGAGGGGAATCGGGCCTCATCTCGCGGCGAGGGGGAAGTCTCATGGCTTTTCTCGAGTTGCAGCAGGAACCTGGGGTATATTCTCGAAGTACGACGGGGATGGCCCTTCCACACACGTGTTTGTTCAGCGACGTCAGGACTCCTGCCTAGTTGTGAGGGACAACTCGGGGTTCTCCTCGAGGGTTGGCAGGGCAATTGGGACGCCTCTCCAGCTGAGGCGGGAGACCAAGGGTCCCTTTCCACGAGCCACAGGAATCCTGGGACTCCTATCAAGTTTCACGAGGAGTCAGGCATCGTCTCCTTTGGAGGCACTGATCTCCGCGTACCTCTGGAATTTTCAAAGGATGTGAGGCCTCCGGTCGCGATGAGGTGGGGAACTAGGTCTTTCTCTGTGGTCTCCACAGGGGACTCAGAAATCCTTTCGTCTTGGGAGATGCAAGACGAGCCTGCATTCAAGTCACTGCAGGGATGTCCGGCCTTCTTTCGAGTCAGGGCATCACGGTGTCCATTCGACTTGAGGCCTCAAACTCAGGGTCCCTCTCACATACTTGGAGATGAGAGAAGCCTTCTCTTGAGGTGCTTGTGGTAAGGTGGTATTCCTCTGGAGTCGAAGCAAGGGACTAACCTCTCATCTCGAGTTGATTTTTGGTCCACGGAGCTCTTTCGTGTTGCTACAGTGACCTCAGGATCCCTCTAGCCTTGAAACAGTGTTCTTGGGGTTTCTCTGGAGTGCCATCAAGGAAATCAAGGCTCCTTTCATGTGTGATGTGCAACACGGAATTGCTCTGCACGCAGTGGAGGGGAATCGGGCCTCATCTCGCGGCGAGGGGGAAGTCTCATGCTTTTTCTCGAGTTGCGGTGGGAACCTGGGGTATATTCTCAAGTTACGACGGGGATGGCCCTTCCACACACGTGTTTCTTCAGCGACGTCAGGACTCCTGCCTAGTTGCGAGGAACAACTCGGGATTCTCCTCGAGGCTTGGCAGGGCAATTGGGACGCCTCTCCAGCTGAGGCGGGAGACCAAGGGTCCCTTTCCACGTGCCACAGGAATCCTGGGACTCCTATCAAGTTTCACGAGGAGTCAGGCATCGTCTCCTTTGGAGGCACTGATCTCCGCGTACCTCTGGAGTTTTCCAAGGATGTGAGGCCTCCGGTCGCGATGAGGTGGGGAACTAGGTCTTTCTCTGTGGTCTCCACAGGGGATTCAGACATCCTTTCATCTTGGGAGATGCAAGACGATCCTGCATTCAAGTCACTGCAGGGATATCCGGCCTTATATTGCATCAGGGCATTGCAGTGTCCATTCCACTTGAGGCCGCAAACTCAGGGTCCCTCTCACAAACCTAGAGCTGAGAGAAGCCTCCTCTTGAGGTGCTTGTGGTAAGGTGGTATTCCTCTGGGGTCGAAGCCAGGGACTAACCTCTCATCTCGAGTTGATTTTTGGTCCACGGAGCTCTTTCGTGTTGCTACAGTGACCTCAGGATCCCTCTAGCCTTGAAACAGTGTTCTTGGGGTTTCTCTGGAGTGCCATCAAGGAAATCAAGGCTCCTTTCATGTTTGATGTGCAACACGGAATTGCTCTGCATGCAGTGCAGGGGAAACGAGCCTCATCTCACGGCGAGGGGGAAGTCTCATGGTTTTTCTCGAGTTGCGGCGGGAACCTGGGGTATATTCTCGAGTTACGACGGGGATGGCCCTTCCACCCACATGTTTGTTCAGCGACGTAAGGACTCCTGCCTAGTTGCGAGGGACAACTCGGGATTCTCCTCGAGGCTTGGCAGGGAAATTGGGACGTCTCTCCAGCTGAGGCGGGAGACCAAGGGTCCCTTTCCACGTGCCACAGGGATCCTGGGACTCCTATCAAGTTTCACGAGGAGTCAGGCATCGTCTCCTTTGGAGGCACTGATCTCCGCGTAACTCTGGAGTTTTCAAGGGATGTGGGGCCTCCGGTCGCGATGAGGTGGGGAACTAGGTCTTTCTCTGTGGTCTCCACAGGGGATTCAGACATCCTTTCATCTTGGGAGATGCAAGACGAGCCTGCATTGAAGTCCCTGCAGGGATATCCGGCCTTATTTCGAGTCAGGGCATCGCGGTGTCCATTCCACTTGAGGCCGCAAACTCAGGGTCCCTCTCACATACCTAGAGCTGAGAGAAGCCTCCTCTTGAGGTGCTTGTGGTGAGGTGGTATTCCTCTGGAGTCGAAGCCAGGGACTAACCTCTCATCTCGAGTTGATTTTTGGTCTACGGAGCTCTTTCGTGTTGCTACAGTGACCTCAGGATCCCTCTAGCCTTGAAACAGTGCTCTTGGGGATTTGCTGGAGTGCCGTCAAGGAAATCAAGGCTCCTTTCATGTGTGATGTGCAACACGGAATTGCTCTGCACGCAGTGGAGGGGAATCGGGCCTCATCTCGCGGCGAGGGGGAAGTCTCATGGCTTTTCTCGAGTTGCAGCAGGAACCTGGGGTATATTCTCGAAGTACGACGGGGATGGCCCTTCCACACACGTGTTTGTTCAGCGACGTCAGGACTCCTGCCTAGTTGTGAGGGACAACTCGGGGTTCTCCTCGAGGGTTGGCAGGGCAATTGGGACGCCTCTCCAGCTGAGGCGGGAGACCAAGGGTCCCTTTCCACGAGCCACAGGAATCCTGGGACTCCTATCAAGTTTCACGAGGAGTCAGGCATCGTCTCCTTTGGAGGCACTGATCTCCGCGTACCTCTGGAATTTTCAAAGGATGTGAGGCCTCCGGTCGCGATGAGGTGGGGAACTAGGTCTTTCTCTGTGGTCTCCACAGGGGACTCAGAAATCCTTTCGTCTTGGGAGATGCAAGACGAGCCTGCATTCAAGTCACTGCAGGGATGTCCGGCCTTCTTTCGAGTCAGGGCATCACGGTGTCCATTCGACTTGAGGCCTCAAACTCAGGGTCCCTCTCACATACTTGGAGATGAGAGAAGCCTTCTCTTGAGGTGCTTGTGGTAAGGTGGTATTCCTCTGGAGTCGAAGCAAGGGACTAACCTCTCATCTCGAGTTGATTTTTGGTCCACGGAGCTCTTTCGTGTTGCTACAGTGACCTCAGGATCCCTCTAGCCTTGAAACAGTGTTCTTGGGGTTTCTCTGGAGTGCCATCAAGGAAATCAAGGCTCCTTTCATGTGTGATGTGCAACACGGAATTGCTCTGCACGCAGTGCAGGGGAATCGGGCCTCATCTCGCGGCGAGGGGGAAGTCTCATGCTTTTTCTCGAGTTGCGGTGGGAACCTGGGGTATATTCTCAAGTTACGACGGGGATGGCCCTTCCACACACGTGTTTCTTCAGCGACGTCAGGACTCCTGCCTAGTTGCGAGGAACAACTCGGGATTCTCCTCGAGGCTTGGCAGGGCAATTGGGACGCCTCTCCAGCTGAGGCGGGAGACCAAGGGTCCCTTTCCACGTGCCACAGGAATCCTGGGACTCCTATCAAGTTTCACGAGGAGTCAGGCATCGTCTCCTTTGGAGGCACTGATCTCCGCGTACCTCTGGAGTTTTCCAAGGATGTGAGGCCTCCGGTCGCGATGAGGTGGGGAACTAGGTCTTTCTCTGTGGTCTCCACAGGGGATTCAGACATCCTTTCGTCTTGGGAGATGCAAAACGAGCCTGCATTCAAGTCACTGCAGGAATATCCGGCCTTATTTCAAGTCAGGGCATCGCAGTGTCCATTCCACTTGAGGCCGCAAACTCAGGGTCCCTCTCACATACCTAGAGCTGAGAGAAGCCTCCTCTTGAGGTGCTTGTGGTGAGGTGGTATTCCTCTGGAGTCGAAGCCAGGGACTAACCTCTCATCTCGAGTTGATTTTTGGTCCACGGAGCTCTTTCGTGTTGCTACAGTGACCTCAGGATCCCTCTAGCCTTGAAACAGTGCTCTTGGGGTTTTGCTGGAGTGCCGTCAAGGAAATCAAGGCTCCTTTCATGTGTGATGTGCAACACGGAATTGCTCTGCACGCAGTGGAGGGGAATCGGGCCTCATCTCGCGGCGAGGGGGAAGTCTCATGGCTTTTCTCGAGTTGCAGCGGGAACCTGGGGTATATTCTCGAAGTACGACGGGGATGGCCCTTCCACACACGTGTTTGTTCAGCGACGTCAGGACTCCTGCCTAGTTGTGAGGGACAACTCGGGGTTCTCCTCGAGGGTTGGCAGGGCAATTGGGACGCCTCTCCAGCTGAGGCGGGAGACCAAGGGTCCCTTTCCACGAGCCACAGGAATCCTGGGACTCCTATCAAGTTTCACGAGGAGTCAGGCATCGTCTCCTTTGGAGGCACTGATCTCCGCGTACCTCTGGAATTTTCAAAGGATGTGAGGCCTCCGGTCGCGATGAGGTGGGGAACTAGGTCTTTCTCTGTGGTCTCCACAGGGGACTCAGAAATCCTTTCGTCTTGGGAGATGCAAGACGAGCCTGCATTCAAGTCACTGCAGGGATGTCCGGCCTTCTTTCGAGTCAGGGCATCACGGTGTCCATTCGACTTGAGGCCTCAAACTCAGGGTCCCTCTCACATACTTGGAGATGAGAGAAGCCTTCTCTTGAGGTGCTTGTGGTAAGGTGGTATTCCTCTGGAGTCGAAGCCAGGGACTAACCTCTCATCTCGAGTTGATTTTTGGTCCACGGAGCTCTTTCGTGTTGCTACAGTGACCTCAGGATCCCTCTAGCCTTGAAACAGTGTTCTTGGGGTTTCTCTGGAGTGCCATCAAGGAAATCAAGGCTCCTTTCATGTGTGATGTGCAACACGGAATTGCTCTGCACGCAGTGCAGGGGAATCGGGCCTCATCTCGCGGCGAGGGGGAAGTCTCATGCTTTTTCTCGAGTTGCGGCGGGAACCTGGGGTATATTCTCAAGTTACGACGGGGATGGCCCTTCCACACACGTGTTTCTTCAGCGACGTCAGGACTCCTGCCTAGTTGCGAGGAACAACTCGGGATTCTCCTCGAGGCTTGGCAGGGCAATTGGGACGCCTCTCCAGCTGAGGCGGGAGACCAAGGGTCCCTTTCCACGTGCCACAGGAATCCTGGGACTCCTATCAAGTTTCACGAGGAGTCAGGCATCGTCTCCTTTGGAGGCACTGATCTCCGCGTACCTCTGGAGTTTTCCAAGGATGTGAGGCCTCCGGTCGCGATGAGGTGGGGAACTAGGTCTTTCTCTGTGGTCTCCACAGGGGATTCAGACATCCTTTCGTCTTGGGAGATGCAAAACGAGCCTGCATTCAAGTCACTGCAGGAATATCCGGCCTTATTTCAAGTCAGGGCATCGCAGTGTCCATTCCACTTGAGGCCGCAAACTCAGGGTCCCTCTCACATACCTAGAGCTGAGAGAAGCCTCCTCTTGAGGTGCTTGTCGTAAGGTGGTATTCCTCAGGAGTCGAAGTCAGGGACTAACCTCTCATCTCTAGTTGATTTTTGGTCCACGGAGCTCTTTCGTGTTGCTACAATGACCTCAGGATCCCTCTAGCCTTGAAACAGTGTTCTTGGGGTTTCTCTGGAGTGCCATCAAGGAAATCAAGGCTCCTTTCATGTGTGATGTGCAACACGGAATTGCTCTGCACGCAGTGCAGGGGAATCGGGCCTCATCTCGCGGCGAGGTGGAAGTCTCATGGTTTTTCTCGAGTTGCAGCGGGAACCTGGGGTATATTCTCGAGTTACGACGGGGATGGCCCTTCCACCCACGTGTTTGTTCAGCGACGTCAGGACTCCTGCCTAGTTGGAGGGACAACTCGGGATTCTCCTCGAGGCTTGGCAGGGCAATTGGGACGCCTCTCCAGCTGAGGCGGGAGACCAAGGGTCCCTTTCCACGTGCCACAGGAATCCTGGGACTCCTATCAAGTTTCACGAGGAGTCAGGCATCGTCTCCTTTGGAAGCACTGATCTCCGCGTACCTCTGGAATTTTCAAAGGATGTGAGGCCTCCGGTCGCCATGAGGTGGGGAACTAGGTCTTTCTCTGTGGTCTCCACAGGGGATTCAGACATCCTTTCATCTTGGGAGATGCAAGACGATCCTGCATTCAAGTCACTGCAGGGATATCCGGCCTTATATTGCATCAGGGCATTGCAGTGTCCATTCCACTTGAGGCCGCAAACTCAGGGTCCCTCTCACAAACCTAGAGCTGAGAGAAGCCTCCTCTTGAGGTGCTTGTGGTAAGGTGGTATTCCTCTGGGGTCGAAGCCAGGGACTAACCTCTCATCTCGAGTTGATTTTTGGTCCACGGAGCTCTTTCGTGTTGCTACAGTGACCTCAGGATCCCTCTAGCCTTGAAACAGTGTTCTTGGGGTTTCTCTGGAGTGCCATCAAGGAAATCAAGGCTCCTTTCATGTTTGATGTGCAACACGGAATTGCTCTGCATGCAGTGCAGGGGAAACGAGCCTCATCTCACGGCGAGGGGGAAGTCTCATGGTTTTTCTCGAGTTGCGGCGGGAACCTGGGGTATATTCTCGAGTTACGACGGGGATGGCCCTTCCACCCACATGTTTGTTCAGCGACGTAAGGACTCCTGCCTAGTTGCGAGGGACAACTCGGGATTCTCCTCGAGGCTTGGCAGGGAAATTGGGACGTCTCTCCAGCTGAGGCGGGAGACCAAGGGTCCCTTTCCACGTGCCACAGGGATCCTGGGACTCCTATCAAGTTTCACGAGGAGTCAGGCATCGTCTCCTTTGGAGGCACTGATCTCCGCGTAACTCTGGAGTTTTCAAGGGATGTGGGGCCTCCGGTCGCGATGAGGTGGGGAACTAGGTCTTTCTCTGTGGTCTCCACAGGGGATTCAGACATCCTTTCATCTTGGGAGATGCAAGACGAGCCTGCATTGAAGTCCCTGCAGGGATATCCGGCCTTATTTCGAGTCAGGGCATCGCGGTGTCCATTCCACTTGAGGCCGCAAACTCAGGGTCCCTCTCACATACCTAGAGCTGAGAGAAGCCTCCTCTTGAGGTGCTTGTGGTGAGGTGGTATTCCTCTGGAGTCGAAGCCAGGGACTAACCTCTCATCTCGAGTTGATTTTTGGTCCACGGAGCTCTTTCATGTTGCTACAGTGACCTCAGCATCCCTCTAGCCTTGAAACAGTGCTCTTGGGGTTTTGCTGGAGTGCCGTCAAGGAAATCAAGGCTCCTTTCATGTGTGATGTGCAACACGGAATTGCTCTGCACGCAGTGGAGGGGAATCGGGCCTCATCTCGCGGCGAGGGGGAAGTCTCATGGCTTTTCTCGAGTTGCAGCGGGAACCTGGGGTATATTCTCGAAGTACGACGGGGATGGCCCTTCCACACACGTGTTTGTTCAGCGACGTCAGGACTCCTGCCTAGTTGTGAGGGACAACTCGGGGTTCTCCTCGAGGGTTGGCAGGGCAATTGGGACGCCTCTCCAGCTGAGGCGGGAGACCAAGGGTCCCTTTCCACGAGCCACAGGAATCCTGGGACTCCTATCAAGTTTCACGAGGAGTCAGGCATCGTCTCCTTTGGAGGCACTGATCTCCGCGTACCTCTGGAATTTTCAAAGGATGTGAGGCCTCCGGTCGCGATGAGGTGGGGAACTAGGTCTTTCTCTGTGGTCTCCACAGGGGACTCAGAAATCCTTTCGTCTTGGGAGATGCAAGACGAGCCTGCATTCAAGTCACTGCAGGGATGTCCGGCCTTCTTTCGAGTCAGGGCATCACGGTGTCCATTCGACTTGAGGCCTCAAACTCAGGGTCCCTCTCACATACTTGGAGATGAGAGAAGCCTTCTCTTGAGGTGCTTGTGGTAAGGTGGTATTCCTCTGGAGTCGAAGCCAGGGACTAACCTCTCATCTCGAGTTGATTTTTGGTCCACGGAGCTCTTTCGTGTTGCTACAGTGACCTCAGGATCCCTCTAGCCTTGAAACAGTGTTCTTGGGGTTTCTCTGGAGTGCCATCAAGGAAATCAAGGCTCCTTTCATGTGTGATGTGCAACACGGAATTGCTCTGCACGCAGTGCAGGGGAATCGGGCCTCATCTCGCGGCGAGGGGGAAGTCTCATGCTTTTTCTCGAGTTGCGGCGGGAACCTGGGGTATATTCTCAAGTTACGACGGGGATGGCCCTTCCACACACGTGTTTCTTCAGCGACGTCAGGACTCCTGCCTAGTTGCGAGGAACAACTCGGGATTCTCCTCGAGGCTTGGCAGGGCAATTGGGACGCCTCTCCAGCTGAGGCGGGAGACCAAGGGTCCCTTTCCACGTGCCACAGGAATCCTGGGACTCCTATCAAGTTTCACGAGGAGTCAGGCATCGTCTCCTTTGGAGGCACTGATCTCCGCGTACCTCTGGAGTTTTCCAAGGATGTGAGGCCTCCGGTCGCGATGAGGTGGGGAACTAGGTCTTTCTCTGTGGTCTCCACAGGGGATTCAGACATCCTTTCGTCTTGGGAGATGCAAAACGAGCCTGCATTCAAGTCACTGCAGGAATATCCGGCCTTATTTCAAGTCAGGGCATCGCAGTGTCCATTCCACTTGAGGCCGCAAACTCAGGGTCCCTCTCACATACCTAGAGCTGAGAGAAGCCTCCTCTTGAGGTGCTTGTCGTAAGGTGGTATTCCTCAGGAGTCGAAGTCAGGGACTAACCTCTCATCTCTAGTTGATTTTTGGTCCACGGAGCTCTTTCGTGTTGCTACAATGACCTCAGGATCCCTCTAGCCTTGAAACAGTGTTCTTGGGGTTTCTCTGGAGTGCCATCAAGGAAATCAAGGCTCCTTTCATGTGTGATGTGCAACACGGAATTGCTCTGCACGCAGTGCAGAGGAATCGGGCCTCATCTCGCGGCGAGGTGGAAGTCTCATGGTTTTTCTCGAGTTGCGGCGGGAACCTGGGGTATATTCTCGAGTTACGACGGGGATGGCCCTTCCACCCACGTGTTTGTTCAGCGACGTCAGGACTCCTGCCTAGTTGCGAGGGACAACTCGGGATTCTCCTCGAGGCTTGGCAGGGCAATTGGGACGCCTCTCCAGCTGAGGCGGGAGACCAAGGGTCCCTTTCCACGTGCCACAGGAATCCTGGGACTCCTATCAAGTTTCACGAGGAGTCAGGCATCGTCTCCTTTGGAAGCACTGATCTCCGCGTACCTCTGGAGTTTTCAAAGGATGTGAGGCCTCCGGTCGCGATGAGGTGGGGAACTAGGTCTTTCTCTGTGGTCTCCACAGGGGATTCAGACATCCTTTCATCTTGGGAGATGCAAGACGATCCTGCATTCAAGTCACTGCAGGGATATCCGGCCTTATATTGCATCAGGGCATTGCAGTGTCCATTCCACTTGAGGCCGCAAACTCAGGGTCCCTCTCACATACCTAGAGCTGAGAGAAGCCTCCTCTTGAGGTGCTTGTGGTAAGGTGGTATTCCTCTGGGGTCGAAGCCAGGGACTAACCTCTCATCTCGAGTTGATTTTTGGTCCACGGAGCTCTTTCGTGTTGCTACAGTGACCTCAGGATCCCTCTAGCCTTGAAACAGTGTTCTTGGGGTTTCTCTGGAGTGCCATCAAGGAAATCAAGGCTCCTTTCATGTGTGATGTGCAACACGGAATTGCTCTGCATGCAGTGCAGGGGAAACGAGCCTCATCTCACGGCGAGGGGGAAGTCTCATGGTTTTTCTCGAGTTGCGGCGGGAACCTGGGGTATATTCTCGAGTTACGACGGGGATGGCCCTTCCACCCACATGTTTGTTCAGCGACGTAAGGACTCCTGCCTAGTTGCGAGGGACAACTCGGGATTCTCCTCGAGGCTTGGCAGGGAAATTGGGACGTCTCTCCAGCTGAGGCGGGAGACCAAGGGTCCCTTTCCACGTGCCACATGGATCCTGGGACTCCTATCAAGTTTCACGAGGAGTCAGGCATCGTCTCCTTTGGAGGCACTGATCTCCGCGTAACTCTGGAGTTTTCAAGGGATGTGGGGCCTCCGGTCGCGATGAGGTGGGGAACTAGGTCTTTCTCTGTGGTCTCCACAGGGGATTCAGACATCCTTTCATCTTGGGAGATGCAAGACGAGCCTGCATTGAAGTCACTGCAGGGATATCCGGCCTTATTTCGAGTCAGGGCATCGCGGTGTCCATTCCACTTGAGGCCGCAAACTCAGGGTCCCTCTCACATACCTAGAGCTGAGAGAAGCCTCCTCTTGAGGTGCTTGTGTTGAGGTGGTATTCCTCTGGAGTCGAAGCCAGGGACTAACCTCTCATCTCGAGTTGATTTTTGGTCCACGGAGCTCTTTCGTGTTGCTACAGTGACCTCAGGATCCCTCTAGCCTTGAAACAGTGTTCTTGGGGTTTCTCTAGAGTGCCATCAAGGAAATCAAGGCTCCTTTCATGTGTGATGTGCAACACGGAATCGCTCTGCACGCAGTGCAGGGGAATCGTGCCTCATCTTGTGGCGAGGGGAAAGTCTCATGGCTTTTCTCGAGTTGCACCGGGAACCTGGGGTATATTCTCGAAGTACGACGGGGATGGCCTTCCACACACGTGTTTGTTCAGCGACGTCAGGACTCCTTCCTAGTTGCGAGGGACAACTCGGGGTTCTCCTCGAGGGTTGGCAGGGCAATTGGGACGCCTCTCCAGCTGAGGCGGGAGACCAAGGGTCCCTTTCCACGTGCTACAGGAATCCTGGGACTCCTATCAACTTTCACGAGGAGTCAGGCATCGTCTCCTTTGGAGGCACTGATCTCCGCGTACCTCTGGAGTTTTCAAAGGATGTGAGGCTTCCGGTCGCGATGAGGTGGGGAACTAGGTCTTTCTCTGTGGTCTCCACAGGGGACTCAGTAATCCTTTGGTCTTGGGAGATGCAAGACGAGCCTGCATTCAAGTCACTGCAGGGATGTCCGGCCTTCTTTCGAGTCAGGGCATCACGGTGTCCATTCCACTTGAGGCCTCAAACTCAGGGTCCCTCTCACATACTTGGAGCTGAGAGAAGCCTCCTCTTGAGGTGCTTGTGGTAAGGTGGTATTCCTCTGAAGTCGAAGCCAGGGACTAACCTCTCATCTCGAGTTGATTTTTGGTCCACGGAGCTCTTTCGTGTTGCTACAGTGACCTCAGGATCCCTCTAGCCTTGAAACAGTGTTCTTGGGGTTTCTCTGGAGTGCCATCAAGGAAATCAAGGCTCCTTTCATGTGTGATGTGCAACACGGAATTGCTCTGCACGCAGGGCAGGGGAATCGGGCCTCATCACGCGGTGAGGGGGAAGTGTCATGCTTTTTCTCGAGTTGCGGCGGGAACCTGGGGTATATTCTCAAGTTACGACGGGGATGGCCCTTCCACACACGTGTTTGTTCAGCGACGTCAGGACTCCTGCCTAGTTGCGAGGGACAACTCTGGATTCTCCTCGAGGCTTGGTAGGGCAATTGGGACGCCTCTCCAGCTGAGGCGGGAGACCAAGGGTCCCTTTCCACGTGCCACAGGAATCCTGGGACTCCTATCAAGTTTCACGAGGAGTCAGGCATCGTCTCCTTTGGAGGCACTGATCTCCGCGTACCTCTGGAGTTTTCAAAGGATGTGAGGCCTCCGGTCGCGATGAGGTGGGGAACTAGGTCTTTCTCTGTGGTCTCCACAGGGGATTCAGACATCCTTTCGTCTTGGGAGATGCAAGACGAGCCTGCATTCAAGTCACTGCAGGGATATCCGGCCTTATTTCAAGTCAGGGCATCGCAGTGTCCATTCCACTTGAGGCCGCAAACTCAGGGTCCCTCTCACATACCTAGAGCTGAGAGAAGCCTCCTCTTGAGGTGCTTGTCGTAAGGTGGTATTCCTCAGGAGTCGAAGTCAGGGACTAACCTCTCATCTCTAGTTGATTTTTGGTCCACGGAGCTCTTTCGTGTTGCTACAATGACCTCAGGATCCCTCTAGCCTTGAAACAGTGTTCTTGGGGTTTCTCTGGAGTGCCATCAAGGAAATCAAGGCTCCTTTCATGTGTGATGTGCAACACGGAATTGCTCTGCACGCAGTGCAGGGGAATCGGGCCTCATCTCGCGGCGAGGTGGAAGTCTCATGGTTTTTCTCGAGTTGCAGCGGGAACCTGGGGTATATTCTCGAGTTACGACGGGGATGGCCCTTCCACCCACGTGTTTGTTCAGCGACGTCAGGACTCCTGCCTAGTTGGAGGGACAACTCGGGATTCTCCTCGAGGCTTGGCAGGGCAATTGGGACGCCTCTCCAGCTGAGGCGGGAGACCAAGGGTCCCTTTCCACGTGCCACAGGAATCCTGGGACTCCTATCAAGTTTCACGAGGAGTCAGGCATCGTCTCCTTTGGAAGCACTGATCTCCGCGTACCTCTGGAATTTTCAAAGGATGTGAGGCCTCCGGTCGCCATGAGGTGGGGAACTAGGTCTTTCTCTGTGGTCTCCACAGGGGATTCAGACATCCTTTCATCTTGGGAGATGCAAGACGATCCTGCATTCAAGTCACTGCAGGGATATCCGGCCTTATATTGCATCAGGGCATTGCAGTGTCCATTCCACTTGAGGCCGCAAACTCAAGGTCCCTCTCACAAACCTAGAGCTGAGAGAAGCCTCCTCTTGAGGTGCTTGTGGTAAGGTGGTATTCCTCTGGGGTCGAAGCCAGGGACTAACCTCTCATCTCGAGTTGATTTTTGGTCCACGGAGCTCTTTCGTGTTGCTACAGTGACCTCAGGATCCCTCTAGCCTTGAAACAGTGTTCTTGGGGTTTCTCTGGAGTGCCATCAAGGAAATCAAGGCTCCTTTCATGTTTGATGTGCAACACGGAATTGCTCTGCATGCAGTGCAGGGGAAACGAGCCTCATCTCACGGCGAGGGGGAAGTCTCATGGTTTTTCTCGAGTTGCGGCGGGAACCTGGGGTATATTCTCGAGTTACGACGGGGATGGCCCTTCCACCCACATGTTTGTTCAGCGACGTAAGGACTCCTGCCTAGTTGCGAGGGACAACTCGGGATTCTCCTCGAGGCTTGGCAGGGAAATTGGGACGTCTCTCCAGCTGAGGCGGGAGACCAAGGGTCCCTTTCCACGTGCCACAGGGATCCTGGGACTCCTATCAAGTTTCACGAGGAGTCAGGCATCGTCTCCTTTGGAGGCACTGATCTCCGCGTAACTCTGGAGTTTTCAAGGGATGTGGGGCCTCCGGTCGCGATGAGGTGGGGAACTAGGTCTTTCTCTGTGGTCTCCACAGGGGATTCAGACATCCTTTCATCTTGGGAGATGCAAGACGAGCCTGCATTGAAGTCCCTGCAGGGATATCCGGCCTTATTTCGAGTCAGGGCATCGCGGTGTCCATTCCACTTGAGGCCGCAAACTCAGGGTCCCTCTCACATACCTAGAGCTGAGAGAAGCCTCCTCTTGAGGTGCTTGTGGTGAGGTGGTATTCCTCTGGAGTCGAAGCCAGGGACTAACCTCTCATCTCGAGTTGATTTTTGGTCTACGGAGCTCTTTCGTGTTGCTACAGTGACCTCAGGATCCCTCTAGCCTTGAAACAGTGCTCTTGGGGTTTTGCTGGAGTGCCGTCAAGGAAATCAAGGCTCCTTTCATGTGTGATGTGCAACACGGAATTGCTCTGCACGCAGTGGAGGGGAATCGGGCCTCATCTCGCGGCGAGGGGGAAGTCTCATGGCTTTTCTCGAGTTGCAGCAGGAACCTGGGGTATATTCTCGAAGTACGACGGGGATGGCCCTTCCACACACGTGTTTGTTCAGCGACGTCAGGACTCCTGCCTAGTTGTGAGGGACAACTCGGGGTTCTCCTCGAGGGTTGGCAGGGCAATTGGGACGCCTCTCCAGCTGAGGCGGGAGACCAAGGGTCCCTTTCCACGAGCCACAGGAATCCTGGGACTCCTATCAAGTTTCACGAGGAGTCAGGCATCGTCTCCTTTGGAGGCACTGATCTCCGCGTACCTCTGGAATTTTCAAAGGATGTGAGGCCTCCGGTCGCGATGAGGTGGGGAACTAGGTCTTTCTCTGTGGTCTCCACAGGGGACTCAGAAATCCTTTCGTCTTGGGAGATGCAAGACGAGCCTGCATTCAAGTCACTGCAGGGATGTCCGGCCTTCTTTCGAGTCAGGGCATCACGGTGTCCATTCGACTTGAGGCCTCAAACTCAGGGTCCCTCTCACATACTTGGAGATGAGAGAAGCCTTCTCTTGAGGTGCTTGTGGTAAGGTGGTATTCCTCTGGAGTCGAAGCAAGGGACTAACCTCTCATCTCGAGTTGATTTTTGGTCCACGGAGCTCTTTCGTGTTGCTACAGTGACCTCAGGATCCCTCTAGCCTTGAAACAGTGTTCTTGGGGTTTCTCTGGAGTGCCATCAAGGAAATCAAGGCTCCTTTCATGTGTGATGTGCAACACGGAATTGCTCTGCACGCAGTGCAGGGGAATCGGGCCTCATCTCGCGGCGAGGGGGAAGTCTCATGCTTTTTCTCGAGTTGCGGTGGGAACCTGGGGTATATTCTCAAGTTACGACGGGGATGGCCCTTCCACACACGTGTTTCTTCAGCGACGTCAGGACTCCTGCCTAGTTGCGAGGAACAACTCGGGATTCTCCTCGAGGCTTGGCAGGGCAATTGGGACGCCTCTCCAGCTGAGGCGGGAGACCAAGGGTCCCTTTCCACGTGCCACAGGAATCCTGGGACTCCTATCAAGTTTCACGAGGAGTCAGGCATCGTCTCCTTTGGAGGCACTGATCTCCGCGTACCTCTGGAGTTTTCCAAGGATGTGAGGCCTCCGGTCGCGATGAGGTGGGGAACTAGGTCTTTCTCTGTGGTCTCCACAGGGGATTCAGACATCCTTTCGTCTTGGGAGATGCAAAACGAGCCTGCATTCAAGTCACTGCAGGAATATCCGGCCTTATTTCAAGTCAGGGCATCGCAGTGTCCATTCCACTTGAGGCCGCAAACTCAGGGTCCCTCTCACATACCTAGAGCTGAGAGAAGCCTCCTCTTGAGGTGCTTGTCGTAAGGTGGTATTCCTCAGGAGTCGAAGTCAGGGACTAACCTCTCATCTCTAGTTGATTTTTGGTCCACGGAGCTCTTTCGTGTTGCTACAATGACCTCAGGATCCCTCTAGCCTTGAAACAGTGTTCTTGGGGTTTCTCTGGAGTGCCATCAAGGAAATCAAGGCTCCTTTCATGTGTGATGTGCAACACGGAATTGCTCTGCACGCAGTGCAGAGGAATCGGGCCTCATCTCGCGGCGAGGTGGAAGTCTCATGGTTTTTCTCGAGTTGCGGCGGGAACCTGGGGTATATTCTCGAGTTACGACGGGGATGGCCCTTCCACCCACGTGTTTGTTCAGCGACGTCAGGACTCCTGCCTAGTTGCGAGGGACAACTCGGGATTCTCCTCGAGGCTTGGCAGGGCAATTGGGACGCCTCTCCAGCTGAGGCGGGAGACCAAGGGTCCCTTTCCACGTGCCACAGGAATCCTGGGACTCCTATCAAGTTTCACGAGGAGTCAGGCATCGTCTCCTTTGGAAGCACTGATCTCCGCGTACCTCTGGAGTTTTCAAAGGATGTGAGGCCTCCGGTCGCGATGAGGTGGGGAACTAGGTCTTTCTCTGTGGTCTCCACAGGGGATTCAGACATCCTTTCATCTTGGGAGATGCAAGACGATCCTGCATTCAAGTCACTGCAGGGATATCCGGCCTTATATTGCATCAGGGCATTGCAGTGTCCATTCCACTTGAGGCCGCAAACTCAGGGTCCCTCTCACATACCTAGAGCTGAGAGAAGCCTCCTCTTGAGGTGCTTGTGGTAAGGTGGTATTCCTCTGGGGTCGAAGCCAGGGACTAACCTCTCATCTCGAGTTGATTTTTGGTCCACGGAGCTCTTTCGTGTTGCTACAGTGACCTCAGGATCCCTCTAGCCTTGAAACGGTGTTCTTGGGGTTTCTCTGGAGTGCCATCAAGGAAATCAAGGCTCCTTTCATGTGTGATGTGCAACACGGAATTGCTCTGCATGCAGTGCAGGGGAAAGGAGCCTCATCTCACGGCGAGGGGGAAGTCTCATGGTTTTTCTCGAGTTGCGGCGGGAACCTGGGGTATATTCTCGAGTTACGACGGGGATGGCCCTTCCACCCACATGTTTGTTCAGCGACGTAAGGACTCCTGCCTAGTTGCGAGGGACAACTCGGGATTCTCCTCGAGGCTTGGCAGGGAAATTGGGACGTCTCTCCAGCTGAGGCGGGAGACCAAGGGTCCCTTTCCACGTGCCACATGGATCCTGGGACTCCTATCAAGTTTCACGAGGAGTCAGGCATCGTCTCCTTTGGAGGCACTGATCTCCGCGTAACTCTGGAGTTTTCAAGGGATGTGGGGCCTCCGGTCGCGATGAGGTGGGGAACTAGGTCTTTCTCTGTGGTCTCCACAGGGGATTCAGACATCCTTTCATCTTGGGAGATGCAAGACGAGCCTGCATTGAAGTCACTGCAGGGATATCCGGCCTTATTTCGAGTCAGGGCATCGCGGTGTCCATTCCACTTGAGGCCGCAAACTCAGGGTCCCTCTCACATACCTAGAGCTGAGAGAAGCCTCCTCTTGAGGTGCTTGTGGTGAGGTGGTATTCCTCTGGAGTCGAAGCCAGGGACTAACCTCTCATCTCGAGTTGATTTTTGGTCCACGGAGCTCTTTCGTGTTGCTACAGTGACCTCAGGATCCCTCTAGCCTTGAAACAGTGTTCTTGGGGTTTCTCTGGGGTGCCATCAAGGAAATCAAGGCTCCTTTCTTGTTTGATGTGCAACACGGAATTGCTCTGCATGCAGTGCAGGGGAATCGTGCCTCATCTCACGGCGAGGGGGAAGTCTCATGGTTTTTCTCGAGTTGCGGCGGGAACCTGGGGTATATTCTCGAGTTACGACGGGGATGGCCCTTCCACCCACGTGTTTGTTCAGCGACGTCAGGACTCCTGCCTAGTTGCGAGGGACAACTCGGGATTCTCCTCGAGGCTTGGCAGGGCAATTGGGACGCCTCTCCAGCTGAGACGGGAGACCAAGGGTCCCTTTCCACGTGCCACAGGAATCCTGGGAATCCTATCAAGTTTCACGAGGAGTCAGGCATCGTCTCCTTTGAAGGCACTGATCTCCGCGTACCTCTGGAGTTTTCAAAGGATGTGAGGCCTCCGGTCGCGATGAGGTGGGGAACTAGGTCTTTCTCTGTGGTCTCCACAGGGGATTCAGACAACCTTTCGTCTTGGGAGATGCAAGACGAGCCTGCATTCAAGTCACTGCAGGGATATCCGGCCTGATTTTGAGTCAGGGCATCGCGGTGTCCATTCCACTTGAGGCCGCAAACTCAGGGTCCCTCTCACATACCTAGAGCTGAGAGAAGCCTCCTCTTGAGGTGCTTTTGGTAAGGTGGCATTCCTCTGGAGTCGAAGCCAGGGACTAACCTCTCATCTCGAGTTGATTTTTGGTCCACGGAGCTCCTTCGTGTTGCTACAGTGACCTCAGGATCCCTCTAGCCTTGAATCAGTGTTCTTGGGGATTCTCTGGAGTGCCATCAAGGAAATCAAGGCTCATTTCATGTGTGATGTGCAACACGGAATTGCTCTGCACGCAGTGCAGGGGAATCGGGCCTCATCTCGCGGCGAGGGGGAAGTCTCATGGTTTTTCTCGAGTTGCGGCGGGAACCTGGGGAATATTGTCGAGTTACGACGGGGATGGCCCTTCCACACACGTCTTTGTTCAGCGACGGCAGGACTCCTGCCTAGTTGCGAGGGACAACTCGGGATTCTCCTCGAGGCTTGGCAGGGCAATTGGGACGCCTCTCCAGCTGAGGCGGGAGACCAAGGGTCCCTTTCCACGTGCCACAGGAATCCTGGGACTCCTATCAAGTTTCACGAGGAGTCAGGCATCGTCTCCTTTGGAGGCACTGATCTCCGCGTACCTCTGGAGTTTTCAAAGGATGTGAGGCCTTCGGTCGCGATGAGGTGGGGAACTAGGTCTTTCTCTATGGTCTCCACAGGGGATTCAGACATCCTTTCGTCTTGGGAGATGCAAGACGAACCTGCATTCAAGTCACTGCAGGGATATCCGGCCTTATTTCGAGTCAGGGCATCGCGGTGTCCATTCCATTTGAGGCCGCGAATTCAGGGTCTCTCTCACATACCTAGAGCTGAGAGAAGCCTCCTCTTGAAGTGCTTGTGGTAAGGTGGTATTCCTCTGGAGTCGAAGCCAGGGACTAACCTCTCATCTCGAGTTGATTTTTGGTCCACGGAGCTCTTTTGTGTTGCTACAGTGACCTCGGGATCCCTCTAGCCTTGAAACAGTGTTCTTGGGGATTCTCTGGAGTGCCATCAAGGAAATCAAGGCTCATTTCATGTGTGATGTGCAACACGAAATTGCTCTGCACGCAGTGCAGGGGAATCGGGCCTCATCTCGCGGCGAGGGGGAAGTCTCATGGTTTTTCTCGAGTTGCGGCGGGAACCTGGGGAATATTCTCGAGTTACGACGGGGATGGCCCTTCCACACACGTGTTTGTTCAGCGACGTCAGGACTCCTGCCTAGTTGCGAGGGACAACTCGGGATTCTCCTCGAGGCTTGGCAGGGCAATTGGGACGCCTCTCCAGCTGAGACGGGAGACCAAGGGTCCCTTTCCACGTGCCACAGGAATCCTGGGAATCCTATCAAGTTTCACGAGGAGTCAGGCATCGTCTCCTTTGGAAGCACTGATCTCCGCGTATCTCTGGAGTTTTCAAAGGATGTGAGGCCTCCGGTCGCGATGAGGTGGGGAACTAGGTCTTTCTCTGTGGTCTCCACAGGGGATTCAGACAAATTTTCATCTTGGGAGATGCAAGACGAGCCTGCATTCAAGTCACTGCAGGGATATTCGGCCTTATTTCGAGTCAGGGAATCGCGGTTTCCATTCCACTTGAGACTGCAACTCAGGGTCCCTCTCACATACCTAGAGCTGAGAGAAGCCTCCTCTTGAGGTGCTTGTGGTAAGGTGGTATTCCTCTGGAGTCGAAGCCAGGGACTAACCTCTCATCTCTAGTTGATTTTTGGTCCACGGTGCTCTTTCGTGTTTCTACAGTGACCTCAGGATCCCTCTAGCCTTGAAACAGTGTTCTTGGGGTTTCTCTGGGGTGCCATCAAGGAAATCAAGGCTCCTTTCTTGTTTGATGTGCAACACGGAATTGCTCTGCATGCAGTGCAGGGGAATCGTGCCTCATCTCACGGCGAGGGGGAAATCTCATGGTTTTTCTCGAGTTGCGGCGGGAACCTGGGGTATATTCTCGAGTTACGACGGGGATGGCCCTTCCACCCACGTGTTTGTTCAGCGACGTCAGGACTCCTGCCTAGTTGCGAGGGACAACTCGGGATTCTCCTCGAGGCTTGGCAGGGCAATTGGGACGCCTCTCCAGCTGAGACGGGAGACCAAGGGTCCCTTTCTACGTGCCACAGGAATCCTGGGAATCCTATCAAGTTTCACGAGGAGTCAGGCATCGTCTCCTTTGGAGGCACTGATCTCCGCGTACCTCTGGAGTTTTCAAAGGATGTGAGGCCTCCGGTCGCGATGAGGTGGGGAACTAGGTCTTTCTCTGTGGTCTCCACAGGGGATTCAGACATCCTTTCGTCTTGGGAGATGCAAGACGAGCCTGCATTCAAGTCACTGCAGGGATATCCGGCCTGATTTCGAGTCAGGGCATGGCGGTGTCCATTCCACTTGAGGCCGCAAACTCAGGGTCCCTCTCACATACCTAGAGCTGAGAGAAGCCTCCTCTTGAGGTGCTTTTGGTAAGGTGGCATTCCTCTGGAGTCGAAGCCAGGGACTAACCTCTCATCTCGAGTTGATTTTTGGTTCACGGAGCTCCTTCGTGTTGCTACAGTGACCTCAGGATCCCTCTAGCCTTGAATCAGTGTTCTTGGGGATTCTCTGGAGTGCCATCAAGGAAATCAAGGCTCATTTCATGTGTGATGTGCAACACGGAATTGCTCTGCACGCAGTGCAGGGGAATCGGGCCTCATCTCGCGGCGAGGGGGAAGTCTCATGGTTTTTCTCGAGTTGCGGCGGGAACCTGGGGAATATTGTCGAGTTACGACGGGGATGGCCCTTCCACACACGTCTTTGTTCAGCGACGGCAGGACTCCTGCCTAGTTGCGAGGGACAACTCGGGATTCTCCTCGAGGCTTGGCAGGGCAATTGGGACGCCTCTCCAGCTGAGGCGGGAGACCAAGGGTCCCTTTCCACGTGCCACAGGAATCCTGGGAATCCTATCAAGTTTCACGAGGAGTCAGGCATCGTCTCCTTTGGAGGCACTGATCTCCGCGTACCTCTGGAGTTTTCAAAGGATGTGACGCCTTCGGTCGCGATGAGGTGGGGAACTAGGTCTTTCTCTATGGTCTCCACAGGGGATTCAGACATCCTTTCGTCTTGGGAGATGCAAGACGAGCCTGCATTCAAGTCACTGCAGGGATATCCGGCCTTATTTCGAGTCAGGGCATCGCGGTGTCCATTCCATTTGAGGCCGCGAACTCAGGGTCTCTCTCACATACCTAGAGCTGAGAGAAGCCTCCTCTTGAGGTGCTTGTGGTAAGGTGGTATTCCTCTGGAGTCGAAGCCAGGGACTAACCTCTCATCTCGAGTTGATTTTTGGTCCACGGAGCTCTTTTGTGTTGCTACAGTGTCCTCGGGATCCCTCTAGCCTTGAAACAGTGTTCTTGGGGATTCTCTGGAGTGCCATCAAGGAAATCAAGGCTCATTTCATGTGTGATGTGCAACACGGAATTGCTCTGCATGCAGTGCAGGGGAATCGTGCCTCATCTCACGGCGAGGGGGAAGTCTCATGGTTTTTCTCGAGTTGCGGCGGGAACCTGGGGTATATTCTCGAGTTACGACGGGGATGGCCCTTCCACCCACGTGTTTGTTCAGCGACGTCAGGACTCCTGCCTAGTTGCGAGTGACAACTCGGGATTCTCCTCGAGGCTTGGCAGGGCAATTGGGACGCCTCTCCAGCTGAGACGGGAGACCAAGGGTCCCTTTCCACGTGCCACAGGAATCCTGGGAATCCTATCAAGTTTCACGAGGAGTCAGGCATCGTCTCCTTTGAAGGCACTGATCTCCGCGTACCTCTGGAGTTTTCAAAGGATGTGAGGCCTCCGGTCGCGATGAGGTGGGGAACTAGGTCTTTCTCTGTGGTCTCCACAGGGGATTCAGACAACCTTTCGTCTTGGGAGATGCAAGACGAGCCTGCATTCAAGTCACTGCAGGGATATCCGGCCTGATTTTGAGTCAGGGCATCGCGGTGTCCATTCCACTTGAGGCCGCAAACTCAGGGTCCCTCTCACATACCTAGAGCTGAGAGAAGCCTCCTCTTGAGGTGCTTTTGGTAAGGTGGCATTCCTCTGGAGTCGAAGCCAGGGACTAACCTCTCATCTCGAGTTGATTTTTGGTCCACGGAGCTCCTTCGTGTTGCTACAGTGACCTCAGGATCCCTCTAGCCTTGAATCAGTGTTCTTGGGGATTCTCTGGAGTGCCATCAAGGAAATCAAGGCTCATTTCATGTGTGATGTGCAACACGGAATTGCTCTGCACGCAGTGCAGGGGAATCGGGCCTCATCTCGCGGCGAGGGGGAAGTCTCATGGTTTTTCTCGAGTTGCGGCGGGAACCTGGGGAATATTGTCGAGTTACGACGGGGATGGCCCTTCCACACACGTCTTTGTTCAGCGACGGCAGGACTCCTGCCTAGTTGCGAGGGACAACTCGGGATTCTCCTCGAGGCTTGGCAGGGCAATTGGGACGCCTCTCCAGCTGAGGCGGGAGACCAAGGGTCCCTTTCCACGTGCCACAGGAATCCTGGGAATCCTATCAAGTTTCACGAGGAGTCAGGCATCGTCTCCTTTGGAGGCACTGATCTCCGCGCACCTGTGGAGTTTTCAAAGGATGTGAGGCCTTCGGTCGCGATGAGGTGGGGAACTAGGTCTTTCTCTATGGTCTCCACAGGGGATTCAGACATCCTTTCGTCTTGGGAGATGCAAGACGAGCCTGCATTCAAGTCACTGCAGGGATATCCGGCCTTATTTCGAGTCAGGGCATCGCGGTGTCCATTCCATTTGAGGCCGCGAACTCAGGGTCTCTCTCACATACCTAGAGCTGAGAGAAGCCTCCTCTTGAAGTGCTTGTGGTAAGGTGGTATTCCTCTGGAGTCGAAGCCAGGGACTAACCTCTCATCTCGAGTTGATTTTTGGTCCACGGAGCTCTTTTGTGTTGCTACAGTGACCTCGGGATCCCTCTAGCCTTGAAACAGTGTTCTTGGGGATTCTCTGGAGTGCCATCAAGGAAATCAAGGCTCATTTCATGTGTGATGTGCAACACGAAATTGCTCTGCACGCAGTGCAGGGGAATCGGGCCTCATCTCGCGGCGAGGGGGAAGTCTCATGGTTTTTCTCGAGTTGCGGCGGGAACCTGGGGAATATTCTCGAGTTACGACGGGGATGGCCCTTCCACACACGTGTTTGTTCAGCGACGTCAGGACTCCTGCCTAGTTGCGAGGGACAACTCGGGATTCTCCTCGAGGCTTGGCAGGGCAATTGGGACGCCTCTCCAGCTGAGACGGGAGACCAAGGGTCCCTTTCCACGTGCCACAGGAATCCTGGGACTCCTATCAAGTTTCACGAGGAGTCAGGCATCGTCTCCTTTGGAAGCACTGATCTCCGCGTATCTCTGGAGTTTTCAAAGGATGTGAGGCCTCCGGTCGCGATGAGGTGGGGAACTAGGTCTTTCTCTGTGGTCTCCACAGGGGATTCAGACAAATTTTCATCTTGGGAGATGCAAGACGAGCCTGCATTCAAGTCACTGCAGGGATATTCGGCCTTATTTCGAGTCAGGGAATCGCGGTTTCCATTCCACTTGAGACTGCAACTCAGGGTCCCTCTCACATACCTAGAGCTGAGAGAAGCCTCCTCTTGAGGTGCTTGTGGTAAGGTGGTATTCCTCTGGAGTCGAAGCCAGGGACTAACCTCTCATCTCTAGTTGATTTTTGGTCCACGGTGCTCTTTCGTGTTTCTACAGTGACCTCAGGATCCCTCTAGCCTTGAAACAGTGTTCTTGGGGTTTCTCTGGGGTGCCATCAAGGAAATCAAGGCTCCTTTCTTGTTTGATGTGCAACACGGAATTGCTCTGCATGCAGTGCAGGGGAATCGTGCCTCATCTCACGGCGAGGGGGAAATCTCATGGTTTTTCTCGAGTTGCGGCGGGAACCTGGGGTATATTCTCGAGTTACGACGGGGATGGCCCTTCCACCCACGTGTTTGTTCAGCGACGTCAGGACTCCTGCCTAGTTGCGAGGGACAACTCGGGATTCTCCTCGAGGCTTGGCAGGGCAATTGGGACGCCTCTCCAGCTGAGACGGGAGACCAAGGGTCCCTTTCTACGTGCCACAGGAATCCTGGGAATCCTATCAAGTTTCACGAGGAGTCAGGCATCGTCTCCTTTGGAGGCACTGATCTCCGCGTACCTCTGGAGTTTTCAAAGGATGTGAGGCCTCCGGTCGCGATGAGGTGGGGAACTAGGTCTTTCTCTGTGGTCTCCACAGGGGATTCAGACATCCTTTCGTCTTGGGAGATGCAAGACGAGCCTGCATTCAAGTCACTGCAGGGATATCCGGCCTGATTTCGAGTCAGGGCATGGCGGTGTCCATTCCACTTGAGGCCGCAAACTCAGGGTCCCTCTCACATACCTAGAGCTGAGAGAAGCCTCCTCTTGAGGTGCTTTTGGTAAGGTGGCATTCCTCTGGAGTCGAAGCCAGGGACTAACCTCTCATCTCGAGTTGATTTTTGGTTCACGGAGCTCCTTCGTGTTGCTACAGTGACCTCAGGATCCCTCTAGCCTTGAATCAGTGTTCTTGGGGATTCTCTGGAGTGCCATCAAGGAAATCAAGGCTCATTTCATGTGTGATGTGCAACACGGAATTGCTCTGCACGCAGTGCAGGGGAATCGGGCCTCAACTCGCGGCGAGGGGGAAGTCTCATGGTTTTTCTCGAGTTGCGGCGGGAACCTGGGGAATATTGTCGAGTTACGACGGGGATGGCCCTTCCACACACGTCTTTGTTCAGCGACGGCAGGACTCCTGCCTAGTTGCGAGGGACAACTCGGGATTCTCCTCGAGGCTTGGCAGGGCAATTGGGACGCCTCTCCAGCTGAGGCGGGAGACCAAGGGTCCCTTTCCACGTGCCACAGGAATCCTGGGAATCCTATCAAGTTTCACGAGGAGTCAGGCATCGTCTCCTTTGGAGGCACTGATCTCCGCGTACCTCTGGAGTTTTCAAAGGATGTGACGCCTTCGGTCGCGATGAGGTGGGGAACTAGGTCTTTCTCTATGGTCTCCACAGGGGATTCAGACATCCTTTCGTCTTGGGAGATGCAAGACGAGCCTGCATTCAAGTCACTGCAGGGATATCCGGCCTTATTTCGAGTCAGGGCATCGCGGTGTCCATTCCATTTGAGGCCGCGAACTCAGGGTCTCTCTCACATACCTAGAGCTGAGAGAAGCCTCCTCTTGAGGTGCTTGTGGTAAGGTGGTATTCCTCTGGAGTCGAAGCCAGGGACTAACCTCTCATCTCGAGTTGATTTTTGGTCCACGGAGCTCTTTTGTGTTGCTACAGTGTCCTCGGGATCCCTCTAGCCTTGAAACAGTGTTCTTGGGGATTCTCTGGAGTGCCATCAAGGAAATCAAGGCTCATTTCATGTGTGATGTGCAACACGGAATTGCTCTGCACGCAGTGCAGGGGAATCGGGCCTCATCTCGCGGCGAGGGGGAAGTCTCATGGTTTTTCTCGAGTTGCGGCGGGAACCTGGGGTATATTCTCGAGTTACGACGGGGATGGCCCTTCCACACACGTGTTTGTTCAGCGACGTCAGGACTCCTGCCTAGTTGCGAGGGACAACTCGGGATTCTCCTCGAGGCTTGGCAGGGCAATTGGGACGCCTCTCCAGCTGAGGCGGGAGACCAAGGGTCCCTTTCCACGTGCCACAGGAATCCTGGGACTCCAGTCAAGTTTCACGAGGAGTCAGGCATCGTCTCCTTTGGAGGCACTGATCTGCGCGTACCTCTGGAGTTTTCAAAGGATGTGAGGCCTCGGGTAGCCATGAGTTGGGGAACTAGGTCTTTCTCTGTGGTCTCCACAGGGGATTCAGACATCCTTTCGTCTTGGGAGATGCAAGACGAGCCTGCATTCAAGTCACTGCAGGGATATCCGGCCTTATTTCGAGTCAGGGCATCGCGGTGTCCATTCCACTTGAGGCCACAACCTCAGGGTCCCTCTCACATACCTAGAGCTGAGAGAAGCCTCCTCTTGAGGTGCTTGTGGTGAGGTGGTATTCCTCTGGAGTCGAAGCCAGGGACTAACCTCTCATCTCGAGTTGATTTTTGGTCCACGGAGCTCTTTCGTGTTGCTACAGTGACCTCAGGATCCCTCTAGCCTTGAAACAGTGTTCTTGGGGTTTCTCTGGAGTGCCATCAAGGAAATCAAGGCTCCTTTCATGTGTGATGTGCAACACGGAATTGCTCTGCACGCAGTGCAGGGGAATCGGGCCTCATCTCGCGGCGAGGGGGAAGTCTCATGGTTTTTCTCGAGTTGCGGCGGGAACCTGGAGAATATTCTCGAGTTACGACGGGGATGGCCCTTCCACACACGTGTTTGTTCAGCGACGTCAGGACTCCTGCCTAGTTGCGAGGGACAACTCGGGATTCTCCTCGAGGCTTGGCAGGGCAATTGGGACGCCTCTCCATCTGAGGCGGGAGACCAAGGGTCCCTTTCTACGTGCCACAGGAATCCTGGGACTCCTATCAAGTTTCACGAGGAGTCAGGCATCGTCTCCTTTGGAGGCACTGATCTCCGTGTACCTCTGGAGTTTTCAAAGGATGTGAGGCCTCCGGTCGCGATGAGGTGGGGTACTAGGTCTTTCTCTATGGTCTCCACAGGGGATTCAGACATCCTTTCGTCTTGGGAGATGCAAGACGAGCCTGCATTCAAGTCACTGCAGGGATATCCGGCCTTATTTCGAGTCACGGCATCGCAGTGTCCATTCCACTTGAGGCCGCAAACTCAGGGTCCCTCTCACATACCTAGAGCTGAGAGAAGCCTCCTCTTGAGGTGCTTGTGGTAAGGTGGTATTCCTCTGGAGTCGAAGCCAGGGACTAACCTCTCATCTCGAGTTGATTTTTGGTCCACGGAGCTCTTTCGTGTTGCTACAGTGACCTCAGGATCCCTCTAGCCTTGAAACAGTGTTCTTGGGGTTTCTCTGGAGTGCCGTCAAGGAAATCAAGGCTCCTTTCATGTGTGATGTGCTACACGGAATTGCTCTGCACGCAGTGGAGGGGAATCGGGCCTCATCTCGCGGCGAGGGGGAAGTCTCATGGCTTTTCTCGAGTTGCAGCGGGAACCTGGGGTATATTCTCGAAGTACGACGGGGATGGCCCTTCCACACACGTGTTTGTTCAGCGACGTCAGGACTCCTTCCTAGTTGCGAGAGACAACTCGGGGTTCTCCTCGAGGGTTGGCAGGGCAATTGGGACGCCTCTCCAGCTGAGGCGGGAGACCAAGGGTCCCTTTCCACGTGCCACAGGAATCCTGGGACTCCTATCAAGTTTCACGAGGAGTCAGGCATCGTCTCCTTTGGAGGCACTGATCTCCGCGTACCTCTGGAGTTTTCAAAGGATGTGAGGCTTCCGGTCGCGATGAGGTGGGGAACTAGGTCTTCCTCTGTGGTCTCCACAGGGGACTCAGAAATCCTTTCGTCTTGGGAGATGCAAGACGAGCCTGGATTCAAGTCACTGCAGGGATGTCCGGCCTTCTTTCGAGTCAGGGCATCACGGTGTCCATTCCACTTGAGGCCGCAAACTCAGGGTCCCTCTCACATACTTGGAGCTGAGAGAAGCCTCCTCTTGAGGTGCTTGTGGTAAGGTGGTATTCCTCTGAAGTCGAAGCCAGGGACTAACCTCTCATCTCGAGTTGATTTTTGGTCCACGGAGCTCTTTCGTGTTGCTACAGTGACCTCAGGATCCCTCTAGCCTTGAAACAGTGTTCTTGGGGTTTCTCTGGAGTGCCATCAAGGAAATCAAGGCTCCTTTCATGTGTGATGTGCAACACGGAATTGCTCTGCACGCAGTGCAGGGGAATCGGGCCTCATCTCGCGGTGAGGGGGAAGTCTCATGCTTTTTCTCGAGTTGCGGCGGGAACCTGGGGTATATTCTCAAGTTACGACGGGGATGGCCCTTCCACACACGTGTTTCTTCAGCGACGTCAGGACTCCTGCCTAGTTGCGAGTAACAACCCGGGACTCTCCTCGAGGCTTGGCAGGGCAATTGGGACGCCTCTCCAGCTGAGGCGGGAGACCAAGGGTCCCTTTCCACGTGCCACAGGAATCCTGGGACTCCTATCAATTTTCACGAGGAGGCAGTCATCGTCTCCTTTGGAGGCATTGATCTCCGCGTACCTCTGGAGTTTTCAAAGGATGTGAGGCCTCCGGTCGCGATGAGGTGGGGAACTAGGTAATTCTCTGTGGTCTCCACAGGGGATTCAGACATCCTTTCGTCTTGGGAGATGCAAGACGAGCCTGCATTCAAGTCACTGCAGGGATATCTGGCCTTATTTTGCGTCAGGGCATCGCAGTGTCCATTCCACTTGAGGCCGCAAACTCAGGGTCCCTCTCACATACCTAGAACTGAGAGAAGCCTCCTCTTGAAGTGCTTGTGGTAAGGTGGTATTCCCCTGCAGTCGAAGCCAGGGACTAACCTCTCATCTCGAGTTGACTTTTGGTCCACGGAGCTCTTTCGTGTTGCTACAGTGACCTCAGGATCCCTCTAGCCTTGAAACAGTGTTCTTGGGGTTTCTCTGGAGTGCCATCAAGGAAATCAAGGCTCCTTTCATGTGTGATGTGCAACACGGAATTGCTCTGCACGCAGTGCAGGGTATCGGTCCTTATTTTGCGGCGAGGGGGAAGTCTCATGGTTTTTCTCGAGTTGCGGTGGGAACCTGGGGTATATTCTCGAATTACGTCGGTGATGGCCCTTCCACCCACGTGTTTGTTCAGCCACGTCAGGACTCCGGCCTAGTTGCGAGGGACAACTCGGGATTCTCCTCGAGGCTTGGCAGGGCAATTGGGACGACTCTCCCGCTGAGGCGGGAGACCAAGTATCCCTTTCCACGTGCCACCGGGATCCTGGGACTTCTATCAAGTTTCACGAGGAGTCAGGCATCGTCTCCTTTGGAGGCACTGATCTCCTCGTACCTCTGGAGTTTAAAAAGGATGTGAGGACTCCGGTCGCGATGAGGTGGGGAACTAGGTCTATCTCTGCGGTCTCCACAGGGGATTCAGACATCCGTTCAACTTGGGAGATGAAAGACGAGCCTGCATTCAAGTCACTGCAGGGATATCCGGCCTTATTTCGCGTCAGGGCATTGCAGTGTCCATTGCCCTTGAGGCCGCAAAATCAGGGTCCCTCTCACATACCTAGAGCTGAGAGAAGCCTCCTCTTGAAGTGCTTGTGGTAAGGTGGTATTCCCCTGGAGTCGAAGCCAGGGACTAACCTCTCATCTCGAGTTGATTTTTGGTCCACAGAGCTCTTTCATGTTGCTACAGTGACCTCAGGATCCCTCTAGCCTTGAAACAGTGTTCTTGCGGTTTCTCTGGAGTGCCATCAAGGAAATCAAGGCTCCTTTCAGGTGTGATGTGCAACACGGAATTGCTCTGCACGCAGTGCAGGGTATCGGTCCTTATTTTGCGGCGAGGGGGAAGTCTCATGGTTTTTCTCGAGTTGCGGTGGGAACCTGGGGTATATTCTCGAATTACGTCGGGGATGGCCCTTCCACCCACGTGTTTGTTCAGCGACGTCAGGACTCCTGCCTAGTTGCGAGGGACAACTCGGGATTCTCCTCGAGGCTTGGCAGGGCAATTGGGACGCCTCTCCAGCTGAGGCGGGAGACCAAGGGTCCCATTCCACGTGCCACAGGAATCCTGGGACTCCTATCAAGTTTCACGAGGAGTCAGGCATCGTCTCCTTTGGAGGCACTGATCTCCCCGTACCTCTGGAGTTTTCAAAGTATGTGAAGCCTCCGGTCGCGATGAGGTGGGGAACTAGGTCTTTCTCTGTGGTCTCCACAGGGGATTCAGACATCCTTTCGACTTGGGAGATGCAAGACGAGCCTGCACTCAAGTCACTGCAGGGATATCCGGCCTTATTTCGTGTCACGGAATCGCAGTGTCCATTCCACTTGAGGCCGCAAACTCAGGGTCCCTCTCACATAGCTAGAGCTGAGAGAAGCCTCCTCTTGAGGTGCTTGTGGTAAGGTGGTATTCCTCTGGAGTCGAAGCCAGGGACTATCCTCTCATCTCGAGTTGATTCATGGTCCACGGAGCTCTTTCGTGCTGCTACAGGGACCTCAGGATCCCTCCAGCCTTGAAACAGTGTTCTTGGGGTTTCTCTGGAGTGCCATCAAGGAAATCAAGGCTCCTTTCATGTGTGATGTGCAACACGGAATTGCTCTGCACGCAGTGCAGGGGAATCGGGCCTCATCTCGCCGCGAGGGGGAAGTCTCATGGTTTTTCTCGAGTTGCGGCGGGAACCTGGGGTATATTCTCGAGTTACGACGGGGATGGCCCTGCCACCCACGTGTTTGTTCAGCGACGTCAGAACTCCTACCTAGTTGCGAGGGACAACTCGGGATTCTCCTCGAGGCTTGGCATGGCAATTGAGACGCCTCTCCAGCTGAGGCGGGAGACCAAGTGTCCCTTTCCACGAGCAACAGGAATCCTGTGACTCCTATCAAGTTTCACGAGGAGTCAGGCATCGTCTCCTTTGGAGGCAATGATCTCCGCGTACCTCTGGAGTTTTCAAAGGATGTGAGGCCTCCAGTCGCGATGAGGTGGGGAACTAGGTCATTCTCTGTGGTCTCCACAGGTGATTCAGACATCCTTTCGTCTTGGGAGATGCAAGACGAGCCTGCATTCAAGTCACTGCAGGGATATCCGGCCTTATTTCGCGTCAGGGAATCGCGGTGTCCATTCCACTTGAGGCCGCAAACTCAGGGTCCCTCTCACATAGCTAGAGCTGAGAGAAGCCTCCTCTTGAGGTGCTTGTGGTAAGGTGGTATTCCTCTGGAGTCGAAGCCAAGGACTAACCTCTCATCTCGAGTTGATTTTTGGTCCACGGAGCTCTTTCGTGTTGCTACAGTGACCTGAGGATCCCTCTAGCCTTGAAACAGTGTTCTTGGGGTTTCCCTGGAGTGCCATCAAGGAAATCAAGGCTCCTTTCATGTGTGATGTGCAACACGGAATTGCTCTGCACGCAGTGGAGGGGAATCGGGCCTCATCTCGCGGCGAGGGGGAAGTCTCATGGTTTTTCTCGAGTTGCGGCGGGAACCTGGGGTATATTCTCGAGTTACGACGGGGATGGCCCTTACACACACGTGTTTGTTCAACGACGTCAGGACTCCTGCCTAGTTGCGAGGGACAACTCGGGATTCTCCTCGAATCTTGGCAGGGCAATTGGGTCGCCTCTCCAGCTGAGGTGGGAGACCAAGGGTCCCTTTCCACGTGCCACAGGAATCCTGTGACTCCTATCAAGTTTCACGAGGAGTCAGGCATCGTCTCCTTTGGAGGCACTGATCTCCGCGTACCTCTGGAGTTTTCAAAGGATGTGAGGCCTCCGGTCGCCACGAGGTGAGGAACTAGGTCTTTCTCTGTGGTCTCCACAGGGGATTCAGACATCCTTTCATCTTGGGAGATGCAAGACGAGCCTGCATTCAAGTCACTGCAGGGATATCTGGCCTTATTTTGTGTCAGGGCATCGCAGTGTCCATTCCACTTGAGGCCGCAAAATCAGGGTCCCTCTCACATACCTAGAGCTGAGAGAAGCCTCCTCTTGAAGTGCTTGTGGTAAGGTGGTATTCCCCTGGAGTCGAAGCCAGGGACTAACCTCTCATCTCGAGTTGATTTTTGGTCCACGGAGCTCCTTCGTGTTGCTATAGTGACCTCAGGATCCCTCTAGCCTTGAAACAGTGTTCTTGGGGTTTCTCTGGAGTGCCATCAAGGAAATCAAGGCTCCTTTCATGTGTGATGTGCAACACGGAATTGCTCTGCACGCAGTGCAGGGGAATCAGGCCTCATCTCGCGGCGAGGGGGAAGTCTAATGGTTTTTCTCCAGTTGCGATTGGAACCTGTGGTATATTCTCGAGTTACGACGGGGATGGACCTTCCACACACGTGTTTGTTCAGCGACGTCAGACTCCTGCCTAGTTGCGAGGGACAACTCGGGATTCTCCTCGAGGCTTGGCAGGGCAATTGGGACGCCTGTCCAGCTGAGGCGGGAGACCAAGGGTCCCTTTCCACGTGCCACAGGAATCCTGGGACTCCTATAAAGTTTCACGAGGAGTCAGGCATCGTCTCCTTTGGAGGCACTGATCTCCGCATACCTCTGGAGTTTTCAAAGGATGTGAGGCCTCCGGTCGCGAAGAGGTGAGGAACTAGGTCTTTCTCTGTGGTCTCCACAGGGGATTCAGACATCCGTTCATCTTGGGAGATGCAAGACGAGCCTGCATTCAAGTCACTGCAGGGATATCCGGCCTTATTTTACGTCAGGGCATTGCAGTGTCCATTCCACTTGAGGCCGCAAACTCAGGGTCCCTCTCACATACCTAGAGCTGAGAGAAGCCTCCTCTTGAGGTGCTTGTGGTAAGGTGGTATTCCCCTGGAGTCGAAGCCAGGGACTAACCTCTCATCTCGAGTTGATTTTTGGTCCACGGAGCTCTTTCGTGTTGCTCCAGTGTCCTCAGGATCCCTCAACCTTGAAACAGTGTTCTTGGGGTTTCTCTGGAGTGCCATCAAGGAAATCAAGGCTCCTTTCATGTGTGATGTGCAACACAGAATTGCTCTGCAAGCAGTGCAGGGGAATCGGGCCTCATCTCGCGGCGAGGGGAAGTCTCATGGTTTTTCTCGAGTTGCGGCGGGAACCTGGGGTATATTCTCGAGTTACGACGGGGATGGCCCTTCCACCCACGTGTTAATTCAGCGACGGCAGGACTCCTGCCTAGTTGCGAGGGACAACTCGGGATTCTCCTCGAGGCTTGGCAGGGCAATTGGGACGCCTCTCCAGCTGAGGCGGGAGACCAAGGGTCCCTTTCCACGTGCCACAGGAATCCTGGGACTCCTATCAAGTTTCACGAGGAGTCAGGCATCGTCTCCTTTGGAGGCACTGATCTCCGCGTACCTCTGGAGTTTTCAAAGGATGTGAGGCCTCCGGTCGCGATGAGGTGGGGAACTAGGTCTTTCTCTATGGTCTCCACAGGGGATTCAGACATCCTTTCGTCTTGGGAGATGCAAGACGAGCCTGCATTCAAGTCACTGCAGGGATATCCGGCCTTATTTTGCGTCAGGGCATCGCGGTGTCCATTCCACTTGAGGCCGCAAACTCAGGGTCCCTCTCACATACCTAGAGCTGAGAGAAGCCTCCTCTTGAGGTGCTTGTGGTAAGGTGGTATTCCTCTGGAGTCGAAGCCAGGGACTAACCTCTCATCTCGAGTTGATTCATGGTCCACGGAGCTCTTTCGTGCTGCTACAGGGACATCAGGATCCCTCCAGCCTTGAAACAGTGTTCTTGGGGTTTCTCTGGAGTGCCATCAAGGAAATCAAGGCTCCTTTTATGTGTGATGTGCAACACGGAATTGCTCTGCACGCAGTGCAGGGGAATCGGGCCTCATCTCGCCGCGAGGGGGAAGTCTCATGGTTTTTCTCGAGTTGCGGGGGTAACCTGGGGTATATTCTCGAGTTACGACGGGGATGGCCCTTCCACCCACGTGTTTGTTCAGCGACGTCAGGACTCCTGCCTAGTTGCGAGGCACAACTCGGGATTCTCCTCGAGGCTTGGCAGGGCAATAGGGATGCCTCTCTGGCTGAGGCGGGAGACCAAGTGTCCCTTTCCACGTGCCACAGGAATCCTGTGACTCCTATCAAGTTTCACGAGGAGTCAGGCATCGTCTCCTTTGGAGGCACTGATCTCCGCGTACCTCTGGAGTTTTCAAAGGATGTGAGGCCTTCGGTCGCGATAAGGTGGGGAACTAGGTCTTTCTCTGTGGTCTCCACAGGGGATTCAGACATCCTTTCGTCTTGGGAGATGCAAGACGAGCCTGCATTCAAGTCACTGCAGGGATATCCGGCCTTATTTCGAGTCAGGGCATCGCGGTCTCCATTCCGCTTGAGGCCGCAAACTCAGGGTCCCTCTCATATAACTAGAGTTGAGAGAAGCCTCCTCTTGAGGTGCTTGTGGTAAGGTGGTATTCCTCTGGAGTCGAAGCCAGGGACTAACCTCTCATCTCGAGTTGATTCTTGGTCCACGGAGCTCTTTCGTGTTGCTACAGTGACCTCAGGATCCCTCTAGCCTTGAAACAGTGTTCTTGGGGTTTCTCTGGAGTGCCATCAAGGAAATCAAGGCTCCTTTCATGTGTGATGTGCAACACGGAATTGCTCTGCACGCAGTGCAGGGGAATCGGGCCTCATCTCGCGGAGAGGGGGATGTCTCATGGTTTTTCTCGAGTTGCGGCGGGAACCTGGGGTATATTCTCGAGTTACGACGGGGATGGCCCTTCCACCCACGTGTTTGTTCAGCGACGTCAGGACTCCTGCCTAGTTGCGAGGATCAACTCGGGATGCTCCTCGAGGCTTGGCAGGGCAATTGGGACGCCTCTCCAGCTGAGGCGGGAGACCAAGCGTCCCTTTCCACGTGCCACAGGAATCCTGGGACTCCTATCAAGTTTCACGAGGAGTCAGGCATCGTCTCCTTTGGAGGCACTGATCTCCGCGTACCTCTGGAGTTTTCAAAGGATGTGAGGCCTCCGGTCGCCATGAGGTGGGGAACTAGGTCTTTCTCTGTGGTCTCCACAGGGGATTCAGACATCCTTTCGTCTTGGGAGATGCAAGACGAGCCTGCATTCAAGTCACTGCAGGGATATCCGGCCTTATTTCGAGTCAGGGCATTGCGGTCTCCATTCCACTTGAGGCCGCAAATTCAGGGTCCCTCTCACATAACTAGAGTTGAGAGAAGCCTCCTCTTGAGGTGCTTGTGGTAAGGTGGTATTCCCCTGCAGTCGAAGCCAGGGACTAACCTCTCATCTCGAGTTGACTTTTGGTCCACGGAGCTCTTTCGTGTTGCTACAGTGACCTCAGGATCCCTCTAGCCTTGAAACAGTGTTCTTGGGGTTTCTCTGGAGTGCCATCAAGGAAATCAAGGCTCCTTTCATGTGTGATGTGCAACACGGAATTGCTCTGCACGCAGTGCAGGGTATCGGTCCTTATTTTGCGGCGAGGGGGAAGTCTCATGGTTTTTCTCGAGTTGCGGTGGGAACCTGGGGTATATTCTCGAATTACGTCGGTGATGGCCCTTCCACCCACGTGTTTGTTCAGCCACGTCAGGACTCCGGCCTAGTTGCGAGGGACAACTCGGGATTCTCCTCGAGGCTTGGCAGGGCAATTGGGACGACTCTCCCGCTGAGGCGGGAGACCAAGTATCCCTTTCCACGTGCCACCGGGATCCTGGGACTTCTATCAAGTTTCACGAGGAGTCAGGCATCGTCTCCTTTGGAGGCACTGATCTCCGCGTACCTCTGGAGTTTGCAAAGGATGTGAGGACTCCGGTCGCGATGAGGTGGGGAACTAGGTCTATCTCTGCGGTCTCCACAGGGGATTCAGACATCCGTTCAACTTGGGAGATGAAAGACGAGCCTGCATTCAAGTCACTGCAGGGATATCCGGCCTTATTTCGCGTCAGGGCATTGCAGTGTCCATTGCCCTTGAGGCCGCAAAATCAGGGTCCCTCTCACATACCTAGAGCTGAGAGAAGCCTCCTCTTGAAGTGCTTGTGGTAAGGTGGTATTCCCCTGGAGTCGAAGCCAGGGACTAACCTCTCATCTCGAGTTGATTTTTGGTCCACAGAGCTCTTTCATGTTGCTACAGTGACCTCAGGATCCCTCTAGCCTTGAAACAGTGTTCTTGGGGTTTCTCTGGAGTGCCATCAAGGAAATCAAGGCTCCTTTCATGTGTGATGTGCAACACGGAATTGCTCTGCACGCAGTGCAGGGTATCGGTCCTTATTTTGCGGCGAGGGGGAAGTCTCATGGTTTTTCTCGAGTTGCGGTGGGAACCTGGGGTATATTCTCGAATTACGTCGGGGATGGCCCTTCCACCCACGTGTTTGTTCAGCGACGTCAGGACTCCTGCCTAGTTGCGAGGGACAACTCGGGATTCTCCTCGAGGCTTGGCAGGGCAATTGGGACGCCTCTCCAGCTGAGGCGGGAGACCAAGGGTCCCATTCCACGTGCCACAGGAATCCTGGGACTCCTATCAAGTTTCACGAGGAGTCAGGCATCGTCTCCTTTGGAGGCACTGATCTCCCCGTACCTCTGGAGTTTTCAAAGTATGTGAAGCCTCCGGTCGCGATGAGGTGGGGAACTAGGTCTTTCTCTGTGGTCTCCACAGGGGATTCAGACATCCTTTCGACTTGGGAGATGCAAGACGAGCCTGCACTCAAGTCACTGCAGGGATATCCGGCCTTATTTCGTGTCACGGAATCGCAGTGTCCATTCCACTTGAGGCCGCAAACTCAGGGTCCCTCTCACATAGCTAGAGCTGAGAGAAGCCTCCTCTTGAGGTGCTTGTGGTAAGGTGGTATTCCTCTGGAGTCGAAGCCAGGGACTATCCTCTCATCTCGAGTTGATTCATGGTCCACGGAGCTCTTTCGTGCTGCTACGGGGACCTCAGGATCCCTCCAGCCTTGAAACAGTGTTCTTGGGGTTTCTCTGGAGTGCCATCAAGGAAATCAAGGCTCCTTTCATGTGTGATGTGCAACACGGAATTGCTCTGCACGCAGTGCAGGGGAATCGGGCCTCATCTCGCCGCGAGGGGGAAGTCTCATGGTTTTTCTCGAGTTGCGGCGGGAACCTGGGGTATATTCTCGAGTTACGACGGGGATGGCCCTGCCACCCACGTGTTTGTTCAGCGACGTCAGAACTCCTACCTAGTTGCGAGGGACAACTCGGGATTCTCCTCGAGGCTTGGCATGGCAATTGAGACGCCTCTCCAGCTGAGGCGGGAGACCAAGTGTCCCTTTCCACGAGCAACAGGAATCCTGTGACTCCTATCAAGTTTCACGAGGAGTCAGGCATCGTCTCCTTTGGAGGCAATGATCTCCGCGTACCTCTGGAGTTTTCAAAGGATGTGAGGCCTCCGGTCGCCACGAGGTGGGGAACTAGGTCTTTCTCTGTGGTCTCCACAGGGGATTCAGACATCCTTTCATCTTGGGAGATGCAAGACGAGCCTGCATTCAAGTCACTGCAGGGATATCTGGCCTTATTTTGTGTCAGGGCATCGCAGTGTCCATTCCACTTGAGGCCGCAAAATCAGGGTCCCTCTCACATACCTAGAGCTGAGAGAAGCCTCCTCTTGAAGTGCTTGTGGTAAGGTGGTATTCCCCTGGAGTCGAAGCCAGGGACTAACCTCTCATCTCGAGTTGATTTTTGGTCCACGGAGCTCCTTCGTGTTGCTATAGTGACCTCAGGATCCCTCTAGCCTTGAAACAGTGTTCTTGGGGTTTCTCTGGAGTGCCATCAAGGAAATCAAGGCTCCTTTCATGTGTGATGTGCAACACGGAATTGCTCTGCACGCAGTGCAGGGGAATCAGGCCTCATCTCGCGGCGAGGGGGAAGTCTAATGGTTTTTCTCCAGTTGCGATTGGAACCTGTGGTATATTCTCGAGTTAAGACGGGGATGGACCTTCCACACACGTGTTTGTTCAGCGACGTCAGACTCCTGCCTAGTTGCGAGGGACAACTCGGGATTCTCCTCGAGGCTTGGCAGGGCAATTGGGACGCCTGTCCAGCTGAGGCGGGAGACCAAGGGTCCCTTTCCACGTGCCACAGGAATCCTGGGACTCCTATAAAGTTTCACGAGGAGTCAGGCATCGTCTCCTTTGGAGGCACTGATCTCCGCATACCTCTGGAGTTTTCAAAGGATGTGAGGCCTCCGGTCGCGAAGAGGTGAGGAACTAGGTCTTTCTCTGTGGTCTCCACAGGGGATTCAGACATCCGTTCATCTTGGGAGATGCAAGACGAGCCTGCATTCAAGTCACTGCAGGGATATCCGGCCTTATTTTACGTCAGGGCATTGCAGTGTCCATTCCACTTGAGGCCGCAAACTCAGGGTCCCTCTCACATACCTAGAGCTGAGAGAAGCCTCCTCTTGAGGTGCTTGTGGTAAGGTGGTATTCCCCTGGAGTCGAAGCCAGGGACTAACCTCTCATCTCGAGTTGATTTTTGGTCCACGGAGCTCTTTCGTGTTGCTCCAGTGTCCTCAGGATCCCTCAACCTTGAAACAGTGTTCTTGGGGTTTCTCTGGAGTGCCATCAAGGAAATCAAGGCTCCTTTCATGTGTGATGTGCAACACAGAATTGCTCTGCAAGCAGTGCAGGGGAATCGGGCCTCATCTCGCGGCGAGGGGGAAGTCTCATGGTTTTTCTCGAGTTGCGGCGGGAACCTGGGGTATATTCTCGAGTTACGACGGGGATGGCCCTTCCACCCACGTGTTAATTCAGCGACGGCAGGACTCCTGCCTAGTTGCGAGGGACAACTCGGGATTCTCCTCGAGGCTTGGCAGGGCAATTGGGACGCCTCTCCAGCTGAGGCGGGAGACCAAGGGTCCCTTTCCACGTGCCACAGGAATCCTGGGACTCCTATCAAGTTTCACGAGGAGTCAGGCATCGTCTCCTTTGGAGGCACTGATCTCCGCGTACCTCTGGAGTTTTCAAAGGATGTGAGGCCTCCGGTCGCGATGAGGTGGGGAACTAGGTCTTTCTCTATGGTCTCCACAGGGGATTCAGACATCCTTTCGTCTTGGGAGATGCAAGACGAGCCTGCATTCAAGTCACTGCAGGGATATCCGGCCTTATTTTGCGTCAGGGCATCGCGGTGTCCATTCCACTTGAGGCCGCAAACTCAGGGTCCCTCTCACATACCTAGAGCTGAGAGAAGCCTCCTCTTGAGGTGCTTGTGGTAAGGTGGTATTCCTCTGGAGTCGAAGCCAGGGACTAACCTCTCATCTCGAGTTGATTCATGGTCCACGGAGCTCTTTCGTGCTGCTACAGGGACCTCAGGATCCCTCCAGCCTTGAAACAGTGTTCTTGGGGTTTCTCTGGAGTGCCATCAAGGAAATCAAGGCTCCTTTCATGTGTGATGTGCAACACGGAATTGCTCTGCACGCAGTGCAGGGGAATCGGGCCTCATCTCGCCGCGAGGGGGAAGTCTCATGGTTTTTCTCGAGTTGCGGGGGTAACCTGGGGTATATTCTCGAGTTACGACGGGGATGGCCCTTCCACCCACGTGTTTGTTCAGCGACGTCAGGACTCCTGCCTAGTTGCGAGGCACAACTCGGGATTCTCCTCGAGGCTTGGCAGGGCAATAGGGATGCCTCTCTGGCTGAGGCGGGAGACCAAGCGTCCCTTTCCACGTGCCACAGGAATCCTGGGACTCCTATCAAGTTTCACGAGGAGTCAGGCATCGTCTCCTTTGGAGGCACTGATCTCCGCGTACCTCTGGAGTTTTCAAAGGATGTGAGGCCTTCGGTCGCGATAAGGTGGGGAACTAGGTCTTTCTCTGTGGTCTCCACAGGGGATTCAGACATCCTTTCGTCTTGGGAGATGCAAGACGAGCCTGCATTCAAGTCACTGCAGGGATATCCGGCCTTATTTCGAGTCAGGGCATCGCGGTCTCCATTCCGCTTGAGGCCGCAAACTCAGGGTCCCTCTCACATACATAGAGCTGAGAGAAGCCTCCTCTTGAGGTGCTTGTGGTAAGGTGGGATTCCTCTGGAGTCGAAGCCAGGGACTAACCTCTCATCTCGAGTTGATTTTTGGTCCACGGAGCTCTTTCGTGTTGCTACAGTGACCTCAGGATCCCTCAACCTTGAAACAGTGTTCTTGGGGTTTCTCTGGAGTGCCATCAAGGAAATCAAGGCTCCTTTCATGTGTGATGTGCAACACGGAATTGCTCTGCACGCAGTGCAGGGGAATCGGGCCTCATCTCGCGGCGATGGGGATGTCTCATGGTTTTTCTCGAGTTGCGGCGGGAACCTGGGGTATATTCTCGAGTTACGACGGGGATGGCCCTTCCACCCACGTGTTTGTTCAGCGACGTCAGGACTCCTGCCTAGTTGCGAGGGTCAACTCGGGATGCTCCTCGAGGCTTGGCAGGGCAATTGGGACGCCTCTCCAGCTGAGGCGGGAGACCAAGGGTCCCTTTCCACGTGCCACAGGAATCCTGGGACTCCTATCAAGTTTCACGAGGAGTCAGGCATCGTCTCCTTTGGAGGCACTGATCTCCGCGTACCTCTGGAGTTTTCAAAGGATGTGAGGCCTCCGGTCGCCATGAGGTGGGGAACTAGGTCTTTCTCTGTGGTCTCCACAGGGGATTCAGACATCCTTTCGTCTTGGGAGATGCAAGACGAGCCTGCATTCAAGTCACTGCAGGGATATCCGGCCTTATTTCGAGTCAGGGCATTGCGGTCTCCATTCCACTTGAGGCCGCAAATTCAGGGTCCCTCTCACATAACTAGAGTTGAGAGAAGCCTCCTCTTGAGGTGCTTGTGGTAAGGTGGTATTCCCCTGCAGTCGAAGCCAGGGACTAACCTCTCATCTCGAGTTGACTTTTGGTCCACGGAGCTCTTTCGTGTTGCTACAGTGACCTCAGGATCCCTCTAGCCTTGAAACAGTGTTCTTGGGGTTTCTCTGGAGTGCCATCAAGGAAATCAAGGCTCCTTTCATGTGTGATGTGCAACACGGAATTGCTCTGCACGCAGTGCAGGGTATCGGTCCTTATTTTGCGGCGAGGGGGAAGTCTCATGGTTTTTCTCGAGTTGCGGTGGGAACCTGGGGTATATTCTCGAATTACGTCGGTGATGGCCCTTCCACCCACGTGTTTGTTCAGCCACGTCAGGACTCCGGCCTAGTTGCGAGGGACAACTCGGGATTCTCCTCGAGGCTTGGCAGGGCAATTGGGACGACTCTCCCGCTGAGGCGGGAGACCAAGTATCCCTTTCCACGTGCCACCGGGATCCTGGGACTTCTATCAAGTTTCACGAGGAGTCAGGCATCGTCTCCTTTGGAGGCACTGATCTCCGCGTACCTCTGGAGTTTGCAAAGGATGTGAGGACTCCGGTCGCGATGAGGTGGGGAACTAGGTCTATCTCTGCGGTCTCCACAGGGGATTCAGACATCCGTTCAACTTGGGAGATGAAAGACGAGCCTGCATTCAAGTCACTGCAGGGATATCCGGCCTTATTTCGCGTCAGGGCATTGCAGTGTCCATTGCCCTTGAGGCCGCAAAATCAGGGTCCCTCTCACATACCTAGAGCTGAGAGAAGCCTCCTCTTGAAGTGCTTGTGGTAAGGTGGTATTCCCCTGGAGTCGAAGCCAGGGACTAACCTCTCATCTCGAGTTGATTTTTGGTCCACAGAGCTCTTTCATGTTGCTACAGTGACCTCAGGATCCCTCTAGCCTTGAAACAGTGTTCTTGGGGTTTCTCTGGAGTGCCATCAAGGAAATCAAGGCTCCTTTCATGTGTGATGTGCAACACGGAATTGCTCTGCACGCAGTGCAGGGTATCGGTCCTTATTTTGCGGCGAGGGGGAAGTCTCATGGTTTTTCTCGAGTTGCGGTGGGAACCTGGGGTATATTCTCGAATTACGTCGGGGATGGCCCTTCCACCCACGTGTTTGTTCAGCGACGTCAGGACTCCTGCCTAGTTGCGAGGGACAACTCGGGATTCTCCTCGAGGCTTGGCAGGGCAATTGGGACGCCTCTCCAGCTGAGGCGGGAGACCAAGGGTCCCATTCCACGTGCCACAGGAATCCTGGGACTCCTATCAAGTTTCACGAGGAGTCAGGCATCGTCTCCTTTGGAGGCACTGATCTCCCCGTACCTCTGGAGTTTTCAAAGTATGTGAAGCCTCCGGTCGCGATGAGGTGGGGAACTAGGTCTTTCTCTGTGGTCTCCACAGGGGATTCAGACATCCTTTCGACTTGGGAGATGCAAGACGAGCCTGCACTCAAGTCACTGCAGGGATATCCGGCCTTATTTCGTGTCACGGAATCGCAGTGTCCATTCCACTTGAGGCCGCAAACTCAGGGTCCCTCTCACATAGCTAGAGCTGAGAGAAGCCTCCTCTTGAGGTGCTTGTGGTAAGGTGGTATTCCTCTGGAGTCGAAGCCAGGGACTATCCTCTCATCTCGAGTTGATTCATGGTCCACGGAGCTCTTTCGTGCTGCTACAGGGACCTCAGGATCCCTCCAGCCTTGAAACAGTGTTCTTGGGGTTTCTCTGGAGTGCCATCAAGGAAATCAAGGCTCCTTTCATGTGTGATGTGCAACACGGAATTGCTCTGCACGCAGTGCAGGGGAATCGGGCCTCATCTCGCCGCGAGGGGGAAGTCTCATGGTTTTTCTCGAGTTGCGGCGGGAACCTGGGGTATATTCTCGAGTTACGACGGGGATGGCCCTTCCACCCACGTGTTTGTTCAGCGACGTCAGAACTCCTACCTAGTTGCGAGGGACAACTCGGGATTCTCCTCGAGGCTTGGCATGGCAATTGAGACGCCTCTCCAGCTGAGGCGGGAGACCAAGTGTCCCTTTCCACGAGCAACAGGAATCCTGTGACTCCTATCAAGTTTCACGAGGAGTCAGGCATCGTCTCCTTTGGAGGCAATGATCTCCGCGTACCTCTGGAGTTTTCAAAGGATGTGAGGCCTCCGGTCGCCACGAGGTGGGGAACTAGGTCTTTCTCTGTGGTCTCCACAGGGGATTCAGACATCCTTTCATCTTGGGAGATGCAAGACGAGCCTGCATTCAAGTCACTGCAGGGATATCTGGCCTTATTTTGTGTCAGGGCATCGCAGTGTCCATTCCACTTGAGGCCGCAAAATCAGGGTCCCTCTCACATACCTAGAGCTGAGAGAAGCCTCCTCTTGAAGTGCTTGTGGTAAGGTGGTATTCCCCTGGAGTCGAAGCCAGGGACTAACCTCTCATCTCGAGTTGATTTTTGGTCCACGGAGCTCCTTCGTGTTGCTATAGTGACCTCAGGATCCCTCTAGCCTTGAAACAGTGTTCTTGGGGTTTCTCTGGAGTGCCATCAAGGAAATCAAGGCTCCTTTCATGTGTGATGTGCAACACGGAATTGCTCTGCACGCAGTGCAGGGGAATCAGGCCTCATCTCGCGGCGAGGGGGAAGTCTAATGGTTTTTCTCCAGTTGCGATTGGAACCTGTGGTATATTCTCGAGTTAAGACGGGGATGGACCTTCCACACACGTGTTTGTTCAGCGACGTCAGACTCCTGCCTAGTTGCGAGGGACAACTCGGGATTCTCCTCGAGGCTTGGCAGGGCAATTGGGACGCCTGTCCAGCTGAGGCGGGAGACCAAGGGTCCCTTTCCACGTGCCACAGGAATCCTGGGACTCCTATAAAGTTTCACGAGGAGTCAGGCATCGTCTCCTTTGGAGGCACTGATCTCCGCATACCTCTGGAGTTTTCAAAGGATGTGAGGCCTCCGGTCGCGAAGAGGTGAGGAACTAGGTCTTTCTCTGTGGTCTCCACAGGGGATTCAGACATCCGTTCATCTTGGGAGATGCAAGACGAGCCTGCATTCAAGTCACTGCAGGGATATCCGGCCTTATTTTACGTCAGGGCATTGCAGTGTCCATTCCACTTGAGGCCGCAAACTCAGGGTCCCTCTCACATACCTAGAGCTGAGAGAAGCCTCCTCTTGAGGTGCTTGTGGTAAGGTGGTATTCCCCTGGAGTCGAAGCCAGGGACTAACCTCTCATCTCGAGTTGATTTTTGGTCCACGGAGCTCTTTCGTGTTGCTCCAGTGTCCTCAGGATCCCTCAACCTTGAAACAGTGTTCTTGGGGTTTCTCTGGAGTGCCATCAAGGAAATCAAGGCTCCTTTCATGTGTGATGTGCAACACAGAATTGCTCTGCAAGCAGTGCAGGGGAATCGGGCCTCATCTCGCGGCGAGGGGGAAGTCTCATGGTTTTTCTCGAGTTGCGGCGGGAACCTGGGGTATATTCTCGAGTTACGACGGGGATGGCCCTTCCACCCACGTGTTAATTCAGCGACGGCAGGACTCCTGCCTAGTTGCGAGGGACAACTCGGGATTCTCCTCGAGGCTTGGCAGGGCAATTGGGATGCCTCTCCAGCTGAGGCGGGAGACCAAGGGTCCCTTTCCACGTGCCACAGGAATCCTGGGACTCCTATCAAGTTTCACGAGGAGTCAGGCATCGTCTCCTTTGGAGGCACTGATCTCCGCGTACCTCTGGAGTTTTCAAAGGATGTGAGGCCTCCGGTCGCGATGAGGTGGGGAACTAGGTCTTTCTCTATGGTCTCCACAGGGGATTCAGACATCCTTTCGTCTTGGGAGATGCAAGACGAGCCTGCATTCAAGTCACTGCAGGGATATCCGGCCTTATTTTGCGTCAGGGCATCGCGGTGTCCATTCCACTTGAGGCCGCAAACTCAGGGTCCCTCTCACATACCTAGAGCTGAGAGAAGCCTCCTCTTGAGGTGCTTGTGGTAAGGTGGTATTCCTCTGGAGTCGAAGCCAGGGACTAACCTCTCATCTCGAGTTGATTCATGGTCCACGGAGCTCTTTCGTGCTGCTACAGGGACCTCAGGATCCCTCCAGCCTTGAAACAGTGTTCTTGGGGTTTCTCTGGAGTGCCATCAAGGAAATCAAGGCTCCTTTCATGTGTGATGTGCAACACGGAATTGCTCTGCACGCAGTGCAGGGGAATCGGGCCTCATCTCGCCGCGAGGGGGAAGTCTCATGGTTTTTCTCGAGTTGCGGGGGTAACCTGGGGTATATTCTCGAGTTACGACGGGGATGGCCCTTCCACCCACGTGTTTGTTCAGCGACGTCAGGACTCCTGCCTAGTTGCGAGGCACAACTCGGGATTCTCCTCGAGGCTTGGCAGGGCAATAGGGATGCCTCTCTGGCTGAGGCGGGAGACCAAGTGTCCCTTTCCACGTGCCACAGGAATCCTGTGACTCCTATCAAGTTTCACGAGGAGTCAGGCATCGTCTCCTTTGGAGGCACTGATCTCCGCGTACCTCTGGAGTTTTCAAAGGATGTGAGGCCTTCGGTCGCGATAAGGTGGGGAACTAGGTCTTTCTCTGTGGTCTCCACAGGGGATTCAGACATCCTTTCGTCTTGGGAGATGCAAGACGAGCCTGCATTCAAGTCACTGCAGGGATATCCGGCCTTATTTCGAGTCAGGGCATCGCGGTCTCCATTCCGCTTGAGGCCGCAAACTCAGGGTCCCTCTCACATACATAGAGCTGAGAGAAGCCTCCACTTGAGGTGCTTTTGGTAAGGTGGGATTCCTCTGGAGTCGAAGCCAGGGACTAACCTCTCATCTCGAGTTGATTCTTGGTCCACGGAGCTCTTTCGTGTTGCTACAGTGACCTCAGGATCCCTCAACCTTGAAACAGTGTTCTTGGGGTTTCTCTGGAGTGCCATCAAGGAAATCAAGGCTCCTTTCATGTGTGATGTGCAACACGGAATTGCTCTGCACGCAGTGCAGGGGAATCGGGCCTCATCTCGCGGCGAGGGGGATGTCTCATGGTTTTTCTCGAGTTGCGGCGGGAACCTGGGGTATATTCTCGAGTTACGACGGGGATGGCCCTTCCACCCACGTGTTTGTTCAGCGACGTCAGGACTCCTGCCTAGTTGCGAGGATCAACTCGGGATGCTCCTCGAGGCTTGGCAGGGCAATTGGGACGCCTCTCCAGCTGAGGCGGGAGACCAAGCGTCCCTTTCCACGTGCCACAGGAATCCTGGGACTCCTATCAAGTTTCACGAGGAGTCAGGCATCGTCTCCTTTGGAGGCACTGATCTCCGCGTACCTCTGGACTTTTCAAAGGATGTGAGGCCTTCGGTCGCGATAAGGTGGGGAACTAGGTCTTTCTCTGTGGTCTCCACAGGGGATTCAGACATCCTTTCGTCTTGGGAGATGCAAGACGAACCTGCATTCAAGTCACTGCAGGGATATCCGGCCTTATTTCGAGTCAGGGCATCGCGGTCTCCATTCCGCTTGAGGCCGCAAACTCAGGGTCCCTCTCACATACATAGAGCTGAGAGAAGCCTCCTCTTGAGGTGCTTGTGGTAAGGTGGGATTCCTCTGGAGTCGAAGCCAGGGACTAACCTCTCATCTCGAGTTGATTTTTGGTCCACGGAGCTCTTTCGTGTTGCTACAGTGACCTCAGGATCCCTCAACCTTGAAACAGTGTTCTTGGGGTTTCTCTGGAGTGCCATCAAGGAAATCAAGGCTCCTTTCATGTGTGATGTGCAACACGGAATTGCTCTGCACGCAGTGCAGGGGAATCGGGCCTCATCTCGCGGCGATGGGGATGTCTCATGGTTTTTCTCGAGTTGCGGCGGGAACCTGGGGTATATTCTCGAGTTACGACGGGGATGGCCCTTCCACCCACGTGTTTGTTCAGCGACGTCAGGACTCCTGCCTAGTTGCGAGGGTCAACTCGGGATGCTCCTCGAGGCTTGGCAGGGCAATTGGGACGCCTCTCCAGCTGAGGCGGGAGACCAAGGGTCCCTTTCCACGTGCCACAGGAATCCTGGGACTCCTATCAAGTTTCACGAGGAGTCAGGCATCGTCTCCTTTGGAGGCACTGATCTCCGCGTACCTCTGGAGTTTTCAAAGGATGTGAGGCCTCCGGTCGCCATGAGGTGGGGAACTAGGTCTTTCTCTGTGGTCTCCACAGGGGATTCAGACATCCTTTCGTCTTGGGAGATGCAAGACGAGCCTGCATTCAAGTCACTGCAGGGATATCCGGCCTTATTTCGAGTCAGGGCATTGCGGTCTCCTTCCACTTGAGGCCGCAAATTCAGGGTCCCTCTCATATAACTAGAGTTGAGAGAAGCCTCCTCTTGAGGTGCTTGTGGTAAGGTGGTATTCCTCTGGAGTCGAAGCCAGGGACTAACCTCTCATCTCGAGTTGATTTTTGGTCCACGGAGCTCTTTCGTGTTGCTACAGTGACCTCAGGATCCCTCTAGCCTTGAAACAGTGTTCTTGGGGTTTCTCTGGAGTGCCATCAAGGAAATCAAGGCTCCTTTCATGTGTGATGTGCAACACGGAATTGCTCTGCATGCAGTGCAGAGGATTCGGGCCTCATCTCGTGGCGAGGGGGAAGTCTCATGGTTTTTCTCGAGTTGCGGCGGGAACCTGGGTTATATTCTCGAGTTACGACGGGGATGGCCCTTCCAGCCACGTGTTTGTTCAGCGACGTCAGGACTCCTGCCTAGTTGCGAGGGACAACTCGGGATTCTCCTCGAGGCTTGGCAGGGCAATTGGGACGCCTCTCCCGCTGAGGTGGGAGACCAAGTGTCCCTTTCCACGTGCCACAGGAATCCTGGGACTCCTATCAAGTTTCACGAGGAGTCAGGCATCGTCTCCTTTGGAGGCACTGATCTCCACGTACCTCTGGAGTTTTCAAAGGATGTGAGGCCTCCGGTCGCGATGAGGTGGGGAACTGGGTCTTTCTCTGTGGTCTCCACAGGGGATTCAGACATCCTTTCGTCTTGCGAGATGCAAGACGAGCCTGCATTCAAGTCACTGCAGGGATATCCAGCCTTATTTCGAGTCAGGGCATCGCGGTCTCCATTCCACTTGAGGCCGCAAAGTCAGGGTCCCTCTCACATACATAGAGCTGAGAGAAGCCTCCTCTTGAGGTGCTTGTGGTAAGGTGGTATTCCTCTGGAGTCGAAGCCAGGGACTAACCTCTCATCTCGAGTTGATTTTTGGTCCACGGAGCTCTTTCATGTTGCTACATTGACCTCAGGATCCCTCAACCTTGAAACAGTGTTCTTGGGTTTTCTCTAGAGTGCCATCAAGGAAATCAAGGCTCCTTTCATGTGTGATGTGCAACACGGAATTGCTCTGCACGCAGTGCAGGGGAATCGGGCCTCATCTCGCGGCGAGGGGAAGTCTCATGGTTTTTCTCGAGTTGCGGCGGTAACCTGGGGTATATTCTCGAGTTTCGACTGGGATGGCCCTTCCACCCACGTGTTTATTCAGCGACGTCAGGACTCCTGCCTAGTTGCGAGGGACAACTCGGGATTCTCCTCGAGGCTTGGCAGGGCAATTGGGACGCCTCTCCAGCTGAGGTGGGAGACCAAGGGTCCCTTTCCACGTGCCACAGGAATCCTGGGACTCCTATCAAGTTTCACGAGGAGTCAGGCATCGTCTCCTTTGGAGGCACTGATCTCCGCGTACCTCTGGAGTTTTCAAAGGATGTGAGGACTCCGGTCGCGATGAGGTGGGGAACTAGGTCTTGCTCTGTGGTCTCCACAGGGGATTCAGACATCCTTTCGTCTTGGGAGATGCAAGACGAGCCTGCATTCAAGTCACTGCAGGGATATCCGGCCTTATTTCGAGTCAGGGCATCGCGGTCTCCATTCCACTTGAGGCCGCAAACTCAGGTCCCTCTCACGTACATAGAGCTGAGAGAAGCCACCTCTTGAGGTGCTTGTGGTAAGGTGGTATTCCTCTGGAGTCGAAGCCAGGGACTAACCTCTCATGTCGAGTTGATTTTTGGTCCACGGAGCTCTTTCGTTTTGCTACAGTGACCTCAGGATCCCTCCAGCCTTGAAACAGTGTTCTTGGGGTTTCTCTGGAGTGCCATCAAGAAAATCAAGGCTCCTTTCATGTGTGATGTGCAACACGGAATTGCTCTGCACGCAGTGCAGGTTAATCGGGCCTCATCTCGCAGCGAGGGGGAAGTCTCATGGTTTTTCTCGAGTTGCGGCGGGAACCTGGGGTATAATCTCGAGTTATGACGGGGGTGGCCCTTCCACACACGTGTTTGTTCAGCGACGTCAGGACTCCTGCCTAGTTGCGAGGGACAACTCGGGATTCTCCTCGAGGCTTGGCAGGGCAATTGGGAGGCCTCTCCAGCTGAGGCGGAAGACCAAGGGTCCCTTTCCAAGTGCCACAGGAATCCTGGGACTCCTATCAAGTTTCACGAGGTGTCAGGCATCGTCTCCTTTGGAGGCACTGATCTCCGCGTACCTCTGGAGTTTTCAAATGATGTGAGGCCTCCGGTCGCGATGAGGTGGGGAACTAGGTCTTGCTCTCTGGTATCCACAGGGGATTTGGACATCCTTTCGTCTTGGGAGATGCAAGACGAGCCTGCATTCAAGTCACTGCAGGGATATCCGGCCTTATTTTGCGGCAGGGCATCTAGGTGTCCATTCCACTTGAGGCCACAAATTCAGGGTTCCTCTCACATACCTAGAGCTGAGAGAAGCCTCCTCTTGAGGTGCTTGTGGTAAGGTGGTATTCCTCTGGAGTCGAAGCCAGGGACTAACCTCTCATCTCGAGTTGATTCTTGGTCCACGGAGCTCATTCCTGTTGCTACAGTGACCTCATGATCCCGCTAGCCTTGAAACAGTGTTCTTGGGGTTTCTCTGGAGTGCCATCAAGGAAATCAAGGCTCCTTTCATGTGTGATGTGCAACACGGAATTGCTCTGCACGCATTGCAGGAGAATCGGGCCTCATCTCGCGGCGAGGGGGAAGTCTCATGGTTTTTCTCGAGTTGCAGCGGGAACCTGGGGTATATTCTCGAGTTACGACGGGGATAGCCCTTCCACCCACGTGTTTGTTCAGCGACGTCAGGACTCCTGCCTAGTTGCGAGGGACAACTCGGGATTCTCCTCGAGGCTTGGCAGGGCAATTGGGACGCCTCTCCAGCTGAGGCGGGAGACCAAGGGTCCCTTTCCACGTGCCACAGGAATCCTGGGACTCCTATCAAGTTTCACGAGGAGTCAGGCATCGTCTCCTTTGGAGGCACTGATCTCCGCGTACCTCTGGAGTTTTGAAAGAATGTGAGGCCTCCGGTCGCGATGAGGTGGGGAACTACCTATTTCTCTGTGGTCTCCACAGGGGATTCAGACATCCGTTCATCTTGGGAGATGCAAGAGGAGCCTGCATTCAAGTCACTGCAGGGATATCCGGCCTTATTTCGAGTCAGGGCATCGCGGTGTCCATTCCACTTGAGGCCGCAAACTCAGGGTCCCTCTCACATACCTAGAGCTGAGAGAAGCCTCCTCCTGAACTGATTGTGGTAAGGTGGTATTCCTCTGGAGTCGAAGCCAGGGACTAACCTCTCATCTCGAGTTGATTTGTGGTCCACGGAGCTCTTTCGTGTTGCTAAAGTGACCTCAGGATCCCTCTAGCCTTGAAACAGTGTTCTTGGGGTTTCTCTGGAGTGCCACCAAGGAAATCAAGGCTCCTTTCATGTGTGATGTGCAACACGGAATTGCTCTGCACGCAGTGCAGGGGAATCGGGCCTCATCTCACGGCGAGGGGGAAGTCTCATGGTTCTTCTCGAGTTGCGGCGGGAACCTGGGGTATATTCTCGCGTTACGACTGGGATGGCCCTTCCACCCACATGTTTGTTCAGCGACGTCAGGACTCCTGCCTAGTTGCGACGGACAACTCGGGATTCTCCTCGAGGCTTGGCAGGGCAATTGGGACGCCTCTTCAGCTGAGGCGGGAGACCAAGGGTCCCTTTCCACGTGCACAGGAATCCTGGGACTCCTATCAAGTTTCACGAGGAGTCAGGCATCGTCTCCATTAGAGGCACTGATCTCCGCGTACCTCTGGAGTTTTCAAATGATGTGAGGCCTCCGGTCGCAATGAGGTGGGGAACTAGGTCTTTCTCTGTGGTCTCCACAGGGGATTCAGACATCCTTTCATCTTGGGAGATGCAAGACGAGCCTGCATTCAAGTCACTGCAGGGATATCCGGCCTTATTTCCCGTCAGGGCATCGCAGTGTCCATTCCACTTGAGGCCGCAAACTCAGGGTCCCTCTCACATACCTAGAGCTGAGAGAAGCCTCCTCTTGAGGTGCTTGTGGTAAGGTGGTATTCCTCTGGAGTCGAAGCCAGGGACTAACCTCTCATCTCGAGTTGATTCTTGGTCCATGGAGCTCATTCCTGTTGCTACAGTGACCTCAGGATCCCGCTAGCCTTGAAACAGTGTTCTTGGGGTTTCTCTGGAGTGCCATCTAGGAAATCAAGGCTCCTTTCATGTGTGATGTGCAACACGGAATTGCTCTGCACGCAGTGCAGGGGAATCGGGCCTATATCGCGGCGAGGGGGAAATCTCATGGTTTTTCTCGAGTTGCGGCGGGAATCTGGGGTATATTCTCGAGTTACGACGGGGATGGCCCTTCCAAACACGTGTTTGTTCAGCGACGGCAGGACTCCTGCCTAGTTGCGAGGGACAACTCGGGATTCTCCTCGAGGCTTGGCAGGGCAATTGGGACGCCTCTCCAGCTGAGGCGGGAGACCAAGGGTCCCTTTCCACGTGCACAGAAATCCTGGGACTCCTATCAAGTTTCACGAGGAGTCAGGCATCGTCTCCTTTAGAGGCACTGATCTCCGCGTACCTCTGGAGTTTTCAAATGATGTGAGGCCTCCGGTCGCGATGAGGTGGGGAACTAGGTCTTTCTCTGTGGTCTCCACAGGGGATTCAGACATCCTTTCATCTTGGGAGATACAAGACGAGCCTGCATTCAAGTCACTGCAGGGATATCCGGCCTTATTTCGCGTCAGGGCATCGCAGTGTCCATTCCACTTGAGGCCGCAAACTCAGGGTCCCTCTCACATACCTAGAGCTGAGAGAAGCCTCCTCTTGAGGTGCTTGTGGTAAGGTGGTATTCCTCTGGAGTCGAAGCCAGGGACTAACCTCTCATCTCGAGTTGATTCTTGGTCCATGGAGCTCATTCCTGTTGCTACAGTGACCTCAGGATCCCGCTAGCCTTGAAACAGTGTTCTTGGGGTTTCTCTGGAGTGCCATCTAGGAAATCAAGGCTCCTTTCATGTGTGATGTGCAACACGGAATTGCTCTGCACGCAGTGCAGGGGAATCGGGCCTATATCGCGGCGAGGGGGAAATCTCATGGTTTTTCTCGAGTTGCGGCGGGAACCCAGGGTATATTCTCGAGTTACGACGGGGATGGCCCTTCCAAACACGTGTTTGTTCAGCGACGGCAGGACTCCTGCCTAGTTGCGACGGACAACTCGGGATTCTCCTCGAGGCTTGGCAGGGCAATTGGGACGCCTCTCCAGCTGAGGCGGGAGACCAAGGGTCCCTTTCCACGTGCACAGGAATCCTGGGACTCCTATCAAGTTTCACGAGGAGTCAGGCATCGTCTCCTTTAGAGGCACTGATCTCCGCGTACCTCTGGAGTTTTCAAATGATGTGAGGCCTCCGGTCGCGATGAGGTGGGGAACTAGGTCTTTCTCTGTGGTCTCCACAGGGGATTCAGACATCCTTTCATCTTGGGAGATACAAGACGAGCCTGCATTCAAGTCACTGCAGGGATATCCGGCCTTATTTCGCGTCAGGGCATCGCAGTGTCCATTCCACTTGAGGCCGCAAACTCAGGGTCCCTCTCACATACCTAGAGCTGAGAGAAGCCTCCTCTTGAGGTGCTTGTGGTAAGGTGGTATTCCTCTGGAGTCGAAGCCAGGGACTAACCTCTCATCTCGAGTTGATTCTTGGTCCACGGAGCACTTTCGTGTTGCTACAGTGACCTCAGGATCCCTCTAGCCTTAAAACAGTGTTCTTGGGGTTTCTCTGGAGTGCCGTCAAGGAAATCAAGGCTCCTTTCATGTGTGATGTGCAACACTGAATTGCTCTGCATGCAGTGCAGGGGAATCGGGCCTCATCTCGCGGCGACGGGGAGGTCTCATGGTTTTTCTCGACTTGCGGCAGGAACCTGGGGTATATTCTCGAGTTACGACGGGGATGGCCCTTCAACCCACGTGTTTGTTCAGCGACGTCAGGACTCCTGCCTAGTTGCGAGGGACAACTCGGGATTCTCCTCGAGGCTTGGCAGGGCAATTGGGACGCCTCTCCAGCTGAGGCGGGAGACCAAGGGTCCCTTTCCACGTGCCACAGGAATCCTGGGACTCCTATCAAGTTTCACGAGGAGTCAGGCATCGTCTCCTTTGGATGCACTGATCTCCGCGTACCTCTGGAGTTTTCAAATGATGTGAGGCCTCCGGTCGCGATGAGGTGGGGAACTAGGTCTTTCTCTGTGGTCTCCACAGGGGATTCAGACATTCTTTCATCTTGGGAGATACAAGACGAGCCTGCATTCAAGTCACTGCAGGGATATCCGGCCTTATTTCGCGTCAGGGCATCGCGGTGTCCATTCCACTTGAGGCCGCAAACTCAGGGTCCCTCTCACATACCTAGAGCTGAGAGAAGCCTCCTCTTGAGGTGCTTGTGGAGAAGTGGTAAACCTCTGGAGTCGAAGCCAGGGACTAACCTCTCATCTCGTGTTGATTCTTGGTCCACGGAGCTCTTTCGTGTTGCTACAGTGACCTCAGGATCCCTCTAGCCTTGAAACAGTGTTGTTGGGGTTTCTCTGGAGTGCCACCAAGGAAATCAAGGCTCCTTTCATGTGTGATGTGCAACACGGAATTGCTCTGCACGCAGTGCAGGGGAATCTGGCCTCATATCGCGGCTAGGGGGAAGTCTCATGGTTTTTCTCGAGTTGCGGTGGGAACCTGGGGTATATTCTCGAGTTACGACGGAGATGGCCCTTCCAACCACGTGTTTGTTCAGCGACGGCAGGACTCCTGCCTAGTTGCGACGGACAACTCGGGATTCTCCTCGAGGCTTGGCAGGGCAATTGGGACGCCTCTCCAGCTGAGGCGGGAGACCAAGGGTCCCTTTCCACGTGCACAAGAATCCTGGGACTCCTATCAAGTTTCACGAGGAGTCAGGCATCGTCTCCTTTGGAGGCACTGATCTCCGCGTACCTCTGAAGTTTTCAAAGAATGTGAGGCCTCCAGTGGCGATGAGGTGGGGTACTAGGTCTTTCTCTGTGGTCTCCACAGGGGATTCAGACATCCTTTCGTCTTGGGAGATGCAAGACGAGTCTGCATTCAAGTCACTGCAGGGATATCCGGCCTTATTTCGAGTCAGGGCATCGCGGTGTCCATTCCACTTGAGGCCGCAAACTCAGGGTCCCTCTCACATAGCTAGAGCTGAGAGAAGCCTCCTCTTGAGGTGCTTGTGGTAAGGTGGTATTCCTCTGGAGTCGAAGCCAGGGACTAACCTCTCATCTCTAGTTGATTTTTGGTCCACGGAGCTCTTTCGTGTTGCTACAGTGACCTCAGGATCCCTCTAGCCTTGAAACAGTGTTCTTGGGGTTTCTGTGGAGTGCCATCAAGGAAATTAAGGCTCCTTTCATGTGTGATGTGCAACACGGAATTGCTCTGCACGCAGTGCAGGGGAATCGGGCCTCATCTCACGGCGAGGGGGAAGTCTCATGGTTTTACTCGAGTTGCGGCGGGAACCCAGGGTATATTCTCGAGTTACGACGGGGATGGCCCTTCCACCCACGTGTTTGTTCAGCGACGTCAGGACTCCTGCTTATTTCCGAGGGACAACTCGGGATTCTCCTCGAGGCTTGGCAGGGCAATTGGGACGCCTCTCCAGCTGAGGCGGGAGACTAAGGGTCCCTTTCCACGTGCCACAGGAATCCTGGGACTCCTATCAAGTTTCACGAGGAGTCAGGCATCGTCTCCTTTGGAGGCACTGATCTCCGCGTGCCTCTGGAGTTTTCAAAGGATGTGAGGCCTCCGTTCACGAAGAGGTGGAGAACAAGGTCTTTCTCTGTAGTCTCCACAGGCGATTCAGACATCCTTTCATCTTGGGAGATGCAAGACGAGCCTGCATTCAAGTCACTGCAGGGATATCCGGCTTTATTTCGAGTCAGGGCATCGCAGTGTCCATTCCACTTGAGGCCGCAAACTCAGGGTCCCTCTCACATACCTAGAGCTGAGAGAAGCCTCCTCTTGAGGTGCTTGTGGTGAAGTGGTAATCCTCTGGAGTCGAAGCCAGGGACTAACCTCTCATCTCGAGTTGATTCTTGGTCCACGGAGCTCTTTCATGTTGCTACAGTGACCTCAGGATCCCTCTAGCCTTGAAACAGTGTTGTTGGGGTTTCGCTGGAGTGCCACCAAGGAAATCAAGGCTCCTTTCATGTGTGATGTGCAACACGGAATTGCTCTGCACGCAGTGCAGGGGAATCGGGCCTCATCTCGCGGCAAGGGGGAAGTCTCATGGTTTTTCTCGAGTTGCGGCGGGAACCTGGGGTATATTCTCGAGTTACGACGGGGATGGCCCTTCCACCCACGTGTTTGTTCAGCGACGTCAGGACTCCTGCCTAGTTGCGAGGGACAACTCGGGATTCTCCTCGAGTCTTGGCAGGGCAATTGGGACGTCTCTCCAGCTGAGGCGGGAGACCAAGTGTCCCATTCCATGTGCACAGGTATTCTGGGACTCCTATCAAGTTTCACGAGGAGTCAGGCATCGTCTACTTTGGAGGCACTGATCTCCGCGTACCTCTGAAGTTTTCAAAGGATGTGAGGCCTCCGTTCGCGAAGAGGTGGGGAAGAAGGTCATTCTCTGTGGTCTCCACAGGGGATTCAGACATCATTTCGTCTTGGGAGATGCAAGACGAGCCTGCATTCAAGTCACTGCAGGGATATCCGGCCTTATTTCGAGTCAGGGCATCGCGGTGTCCATTCCACTTGAGGCCGCAAATTCAGCACATAGCTAGAGCTGAGAGAAGCCTCCTCTTGAGGTGCTTGTGGTAAGGTGGTATTCCTCTGGAGTCAAAGCCAGGGACTAACCTCTCATCTCGAGTTGATTCTTGGTCCACGGAGCTCTTTCGTGTTGCTACAGTGACCTCAGGATCCCTCTAGCCTTGAAACAGTGTTCTTGGGGTTTCTCTGGAGTGCCATCAAGGAAATCAAGGCTCCTTTCATGTGTGATGGGCAACACGGAATTGCTCTGCACGCAGTGCAGGGGAATCTGGCCTCATATTGCGGCTAGGGGGAAGTCTCATGGTTTTTCTCGAGTTGCGGTGGGAACCTGGGGTATATTCTCGAGTTACGACGGGGATGGCCCTTCCAACCACGTGTTTGTTCAGCAATCGCAGGACTCCTGCCTAGTTGCGACGGACAACTCGGGATTCTCCTCGAGGCTTGACAGGGCAATTGGGACGCCTCTCCAGCTGAGGCGGGAGACCAAGGGTCCCTTTCCACTTGCCACAGAAATCCTGGGACTCCTATCAAGTTTCAGGAGGAGTCAGGCATCGTCTCCTTTGGAGGCACTGATCTCCGCGTACCTCTGGAGTTTTCAAAGGATGTAAGGCCTCCGGTCGCCATGAGGTGGGGAACTAGGTCTTTCTCTGTGGTCTCCACAGGGGATTCAGACATCCTTTCTTCTTGGGAGATGCAAAACGAGCCTGCATTTAAGTCACTGCAGGGATATCCGGCCTTATTTCGAGTCAGGGCATCGCGGTGTCCATTCCACTTGAGCCCGCAAACTCAGGGTCCCTCTCACATACCTAGAGCTGAGAGAAGCCTCCTCTTGAGTTGCTTGTGGTAAGGTGGTATTCCTCTGGAGTCGAAGCCAGGAACTAACCTTTCATCTCGAGTTGATTCTTGGTCCACGGAGCTCTTTCGTGTTGCTACAGTGACCTCAGGATCCCTCTAGCCTTGAAACAGTGTTCTTGGGGTTTCTCTGGAGTGCCATCAAGGAAATCAAGGCTCCTTTCATGTCTGATGTGCAACACGGAATTGCTCTGCACGCAGTGCAGGGGAGTCGGGCCTCATCTCGCAGCGAGGGGGAACTCTCATGGTTTTTCTCGAGTTGCGGCGGGAACCTGGGGTATATTCTCGAGTTACGACGGGGATGGCCCTTACACCGACGTGTTTGTTCAGCGACGTCAGGACTCCTGCCTAGTTGCGAGGGACAACTCGGGATTCTCCTCGAGGCTTGGCAGGGCAATTGGGACGCCTCTCCAGCTGACGCGGGAGACCAAGGGTCCCTTTCCACGTGCCACATGAATCCTGGGACTCCTATCAAGTTTCACGAGGAGTCAGGCATCGTCTCCTTTGGAGGCACGGATCTCCGCATACCTCTGGAGTTTTCAAAGGATGTGAGGCCTCCGGTCGCGATGAGGTGGGGAACTAGGTCTTTCTCTGTGGTCTCCACAGGGGATTCAGACATCCTTTCATCTTGGGAGATGCAAGACGAGCCTGCATTCAAGTCACTGCAGGGATATCCGGCCTTATTTCGAGTCAGGGCATCGCGGTGTCCATTCCAATTGAGGCCGCAAATCAGGGTCCCCCTCACATAGTTAGAACTGAGAGAAGCCTCCTCTTGAGGTGCTTGTGGTAAGGTGGTATTCCTCTGGAGTCGAAGCCAGGGACTAACCTCTCATCTCGAGTTGATTTTTGGTCCACGGAGCTCTTTCGTGTTGCTACAGTGACCTCAGGATCCCTCTAGTCTTGAAACAGTGTTCTTGGGGTTTCTCTGGAGTGCCACCATGGAAATCAAGGCTCATTTCATGTGTGATGTGCAACACGGAATTGCTCTGCACGCAGTGCAGGGGAATCGGGCCTCATCTCGCGGCGAGGGGGAAGTCTCATGGTTTTTCTCGAGTTGCGGCGGGAACCTGGGGTATATTCTCGAGTTACGACGAGGATGGCCCTTCCACACACGTGTTTCTTCAGCGACGTCAGGACTCCTGGCTAGTTGCGAGGGACAACTCGGGATTCTCCTCGAGGCTTGGCAGGGCAATTGGGACGCCTCTCCAGCTGAGGCGGGAGACCAAGGGTCCCTTTCCATGTGCCACAGGAATCCTGGGAGTCCTATCAAGTTTCACGAGGAGTTAGGCATCGTCTCCTTTGGAGGCACTGATCTCCGCGTACCTCTGGAGTTTTCAAAGGATGTGAGGCCTCCGGTCGCCATGAGGTGGGGAACTAGGTCGTTCTCTGTGGTCTCCACAGGGGATTCAGACAGCCTTTCATCTTGGGAGATGCAAGACGAGCCTGCATTCAAGTCACTGCAGGGATATCCGGCCTTATTTCGCGTCAGGGCATCGCGGTGTCGATTCCACTTGAGGCTGCAAAATCAGGGTCCCTCTCACATACCTAGAGCTGAGAGAAGCCTCCTCTTGAGGTGCTTGTGGTAAGGTGGTATTCCTCTGGAGTCGAAGCCAGGGACTAACCTCTCATCTCGAGCTGATTTTTGGTCCACGGAGCTCTTTCGTGTTGCTACAGTGACCTCAGGATCCCTCTAGCCTGGAAACAGTGTTCTTGGGGTTTCTCTGGAGTGCCATCAAGGAAATCAAGGCTCCTTTCATGTGTGATGTGTAACACGGAATTGCTCTGCACGCAGTGCAGGGGAATCGGGCCTCATCTCGCGGCGAGGGGGAAGTCTCATGGTTTTTCTCGAGTTGCGGCGGGAACCTGGGGTATATTCTCGAGTTACGACGGGGATGGCCCTTCCACACACGTGTTTGTTCAGCGACGTCAGGACTCCTGCCTAGTTGCGAGGGACAACTCGGGATTCTCCTCGAGGCTTGGCAGGGCAATTGGGACGCCTCTCCAGCTGAGGCGGGAGACCAAGGGTCCCTTTACACGTGCCACAGGAATCCTGGGATTCCTATCAAGTTTCATGAGGAGTCAGGCATCGTTTCCTTTGGAGGCACTGATCTCCGCATACCTCTGGAGTTTTCAAAGGATGTGAGGCCTCCGATCGCGATGAGATGGGAAACTAGGTTTTTCTCTGTGGTCTCCACAGGGGATTCAGACATCCTTTCGTTTTGGGAGATGCAAGACGAGCCTGCATTCAAGTCACTGCAGGGATATCCGGCCTTATTTCGAGTCTGGGCATCGCAGTGTCCATTCCACTTGAGGCCGCAAACTCAGGGTCCCTCTCACATAGCTAGAGCTGAGAGAAGCCTCCTCTTGAGGTGCTTGTGGTTAGGTGGTATTCCTCTGGAGTCGAAGCCAGGGACTAACCTCTCATCTCGAGTTGATTTTTGGTCCACAGAGCTCTTTCCTGTTGCTACAGTGACCTCAGGATCCCTCTAGCCTTGAGACAGGGTTCTTGGGGTTTCTCTGGAGTGCCATCAAGGAAATCAAGGCTCCTTTCATGTGTGATGTGCAACACGGAATTGCTCTGCACGCAATGCAGGGGTATCGGGCCTCATCTCGCGGCGAGGGGGAAGTCTCATGGTTTTTCTCGAGTTGCGGCAGGAACCTGGGGTATATTCTCGAGTTACGACGGGGGTGGCCCTTCAACCCACGTGTTTGTTCAGCGACGTCAGGACTCCTGCCTAGTTGCGAGGGACAACTCGGGATTCTCCTCGAGGCATGGCAGGGCAATTGGGACGCCTCTCCAGCTGAGGCGGGAGACCAAGGGTCCCTTTCCACGTGCCACAGGAATCCTGGGACTCCTATTAAGTTTCACGAGGAGTCAGGCATCGTCTCCTTTGGAGGCACTGATCCCCGCGTACCTCTGGAATTTTCAAATGATGTGAGGCCTCCGGTCGTGATGAGGTGGGGAACTAGGTCTTTCTCTGTGGTCTCCACAGGGGATTCAGACATCCTTTCATCTTGGGAGATGCAAGACGAGCCTGCATTCAAGTCACTGCTGGGATATACGGCCTTATTTCGCGTCAGGGCATCGCGATGTCCATTCCAATTGAGGCCGCAAAATCAGGGTCCCTCTCACATACCTAGAGCTGAGAGAAGCCTCCTCTTGAGGTGCTTGTGGTAAGGTGGTATTCCTCTGGAGTCGAAGCCAGGGACTAACCTCTCATCTCGAGCTGATTTTTGGTCCACGGAGCTCTTTCGTGTTGCTACAGTGACCTCAGGATCCCTCTAGCCTGGAAACAGTGTTCTTGGGGTTTCTCTGGAGTGCCATCAAGGAAATCAAGGCTCCTTTCATGTGTGATGTGTAACACGGAATTGCTCTGCACGCAGTGCAGGGGAATCGGGCCTCATCTCGCGGCGAGGGGGAAGTCTCATGGTTTTTCTCGAGTTGCGGCGGGAACCTGGGGTATATTCTCGAGTTACGACGGGGATGGGCCTTCCACCCACGTGTTTGTTCAGCGACGGCAGGACTCCTGCCTAGTTGCGAGGGACAACTCGGGATTCTCCTCGAGGCTTGGCAGGGCAATTGGGACGCCTGTCCAGCTGAGGCGGGAGACCAAGTGTCCCTTTCCACGTGCCACAAGAATCCTGGGATTCCTATCAAGTTTCATGAGGAGTCAGGCATCGTTTCCTTTGGAGGCACTGATCTCCCCGTTCCTCTGAGGTTTTCAAAGGATGTGAGGCCTCCGATCGCGATGAGGTGGGGAACTAGGTCTTTCTCTGAGGTCTCCACAGGGGATTCAGACATCCTTTCGTCTTGGGAGATGCAAGACGAGCCTGCATTCAAGTCACTGCAGGGATATCCGGCCTTATTTCGAGTCAGGGCATCGCGGTGTCCATTCCACTTGAGGCCGCAAACTCAGGGTCCTTCTCACATAGCTAGAGCTGAGAGAAGCCTCCTCTTGAGGTGCTTGTGGTAAGGTGGTATTCCTCTGGAGTCGAAGCCAGGGACTAACCTCTCATCTCGTGTTGATTTCTGGGCCACGGAGCTCTTTCGTGTGTCAACAGTGACGTCAGGATCCCTCTAGCCTTGAAACAGTGTTCTTGGGGTTTCTCTGGAGTGCTATCAAGGAAATCAAGGCTCCATTCATGTGTGATGTGCAACACGGAATTGCTCTGAACGCAGTGCAGGGGAATCGGGCCTCATCTCGGGGCGAGGGGGAAGTCTCATGGTTTTTCTCGAGTTGCGGCGGGAACCTGGGTTATATTCTCGAGTTACGACGGGGATGGCCCTTCCACCCACGTGTTTGTTCAGCGTTGTCAGGACTCCTGCCTAGTTACGAGGGACAACTCGGGATTCTCCTCGAGGCTTGGCAGGGCAATTGGGACGCCTCTCCAGCTGACGCGGGAGATCAAGGGTCCCTTTCCACGTGACACAGGAATCCTGGGACTCCTATCAAGTTTCACGAGGAGTCAGGCATCGTCTCCTTTGGAGGCACTGATCTCCGCATACCGCTGGAGTTTTCAAAGGATGTGAGCCCCCCCGTCGCGATGAGGTGGGGAACTAGGTCTTTCTCTGTGGTCTCCACAGGCGATTCAGACATCCTTTCGTTTTGGGAGATGCAAGACGAGCCTGCATTCAAGTCACTGCAGGGATATCCGGCCTTATTTCGAGTCAGGGCATCGCGGTGTCCATTCCACTTGAGGCCTCAAACTCAGGGTCCCTCTCACATAGCTAGAGCTGAGAGAAGCCTCCTCTTGAGGTGCTTGTGGTAATGTGGTATTCCTCTGGAGTCGAAGCCAGGGACTAACCTCTCATCTCGAGTTGATTTTTGGTCCACGGAGCTCTTTCATGATGCTACAGTGACCTCAGGATCCCTCTAGCCTTGAAACAGTGTTCTTGGGGTTTCTCTGGAGTGCCATCAAGAAAATCAAGGCTCCTTTCATGTGTGATGTGCAACACGGAATTGCTCTGCACGCAGTGCAGGGGAATCGGGCCTCATCTCGCAGCGAGGGGGAAGTCTCATGGTATTTCTCCAGTTGCGGCGGGAACCTGGGGTATATTCTCGAGTTACGACGGGGATGGCCCTTCCACCCACGTGTTTGTTCAGCGTCGTCAGGACTCCTTCCTAGTTGCGAGGGACAACTCGGGATTCTCCTCGAGGCTTGGCAGGGCAATTGGGACGCATCTCCAGCGGAGGCGGGAGACCAAGGGTCCCTTTCCACGTGCCACAGGATTCCTGGGACTCCTATCAAGTTTCACGAGGAGTCAGGCATCGGCTCCTTTGGATGCACTGATCTCCGCGTACATCTGGAGTTTTCAAAGGATGTGAGGCCTCAGGTCGCGATGAGGTGGGGAACTAGGTCTTTCTCTGTGGTCTCCACAGGGAATTCAGACATCCTTTCGTCTTGGGAGGTGCAAGACGAGCCTGCATTCAAGTCACTGCAGGGATATCCGGCCTTATTTCACGTCAGTGCATCGCGGTGTCCATTCCACTTGAGGCCGCAAACTCAGGGTCCCTCTAACATACCTAGAGCTGAGTGAAGCCTCGTCTTGAGGTGCTTGTGGTAAGGTGGTATTCCTCTGGAGTCGAAGCCAGGGACTAACCTCTCATCTCGAGTTGATTTTTGGTCCACGGAGCTCTTTCTTGTTGCTACAGTGACCTCAGGATCCCTCTAGCCTTGAAAAAGTGTTCTTGGGGTTTCTCTGGAGTGCCATCAAGGAAATCAAGGCTCCTTTCATGTTTGATGTGCAAGACGCAACTGCGCTGCACACAGTGCAGGGGAATCGGGCCTCATCTCACGGAGAGGGGGAAGTCTCATGGTTTTTCTCAAGTTGCGGCGGGAACCTGGGGTATATTCTCGAGTTACGACGGGGATGGCCCTTCCACACACGTGTTTATTCAGCGACGGCAGGACTCCTGCCTAGTTGCGAGGGAAAACTCGGGATTCTCCTCGAGGCTGGGCAGGGCAATTGGGACGCCTCTCCAGCTAAGGCGTGAGACCAAGGGTCCCTTTCCACGTGCCACCGGGATCCTGGGACTCCTATCAAGTTTCACGAGGAGTCAGGCATCGTCTCCTTTGGAGGCACTGATCTCCGCGTACCTCTGGAGTTTTCAAAGGATGTGAGGCCTCCGGTCGCGATGAGGTGGGGAACTAGGTCTTTCTCTGTGGTCTCCACAGGGGATTCAGACATCCTTTCATCTTGGGAGATGCAATACAAGCCTGCATTCAAGTCACTGCAGGGATATCCGGCCTTATTTCACGTCAGTGCATCGCGGTGTCCATTCCACTTGAGGCCGCAAAATCAGGGTCCCTCTCACATACCTAGACCTGAGGGAAGCCTCCACTTGAGGTGCTTGTGGTAAGGTGGTATTCCTCTGGAGTCGAAGCCAGGGACTAACCTCTCATCTCGAGCTGATTTTTGGTCCACCGAGCTCTTTCGTGTTGCTACAGTGACCTCAGGATCCCTCTAGCCTTGAAACAGTGTTCTTGGGTTTTCTCTGGAGTGCCATCAAGGAAATCAAGGCTCCTTTCATGTGTGATGTGCAACACGGCATTGCTCTGCACGCAGTGCAGGGGAATCGGGCCTCATCTCGCGGCGAGGGGAAAGTCTCATGGTTTTTCTCCAGTTGCGGCGGGAACCTGGGGTATATTCTCGAGTTACGACGGGGATGGCCCTTCCACACACGTGTTTGTTCAGCGACGTCAGGGCTCCTGCCTAGTTGCGAGGGACAACTCGGGATTCTCCTCGAGGCTTGGCAGGGCAATTGGGACGCCTCTCCAGCTGAGGCGGGAGACCAACGGTCCCTTTCCACGTGCCACAGGAATCCTGGGACTCCTATCAAGTTTCACGAGGAGTCAGGCATCGTCTCCTTTGGAGGCAGTGATCTCCGCATATCTCTGGAGTTTTCAAAGGATGTGAGGCGTCCGGTCGCGATGAGGTGGGGAACTAGGTCTTTCTCTATGGTCTCCACAGGGGATTCAGACATCCTTTCGTCTTGGGAGATGCAAGACGTGCCTGCATTCAAGTCACTGCAGGGATATCCGGCCTTATTTCGAGTCAGGGCATCGCGGTGTCCATTCCACTTGAGGCCGCAAACTCAGGGTCCCTCTCACATAGCTACAGCTGAGAGAAGCCTCCTCTTGAGGTGCTTGTGGTAAGGTGGTATTCCTCTGGAGTCGAAGCCAGGGACTAACCTCTCATCTCGAGTTGATTTTTGGTCCACGGAGCTCTTTCGTGTTGCTACAGTGAGCTCAGGATCCCTCTAGCCTTGAAACAGTGTTCTTGTGGTTTCTCTGGAGTGCCATCAAGGAAATCAAGGCTCCTTTCATGTGTGATGTGCAACACGGAATTGCTCTGCACGCAGTGCACGGGAATCGGGCCTCATCTCGCGGCGAGGGGGAAGTCTCATGGTATTTCTCCAGTTGCGGCGGGAACCTGGGGTATATTCTCGAGTTACGACGGGGATGGACCTTCCACCCACGTGTTTGTTCAGCGTCGTCAGGACTCCTGCCTAGTTGCGAGGGACAACTCGGGATTCTCCTCGAGCCTTGGCAGGGCAATTGGGACGCCTCTCCAGCTGAGGTGGGAAACCAAGGGTGCCTTTCAACGTGCCACAGGAATCCTGGGACTCCTATCAAGTTTCACGAGGAGTCAGGCATCGTCTCCTTTGGATGCACTGATCTCCGTGTACCTCTGGAGTTTTCAAAGGATGTGAGGCCTCCGGTCGCGATGAGGTGGGGAACTAGGTCTTTCTCTGTGGTCTCCACAGGGGATTCAGACATCCTTTCGTCTTGGGAGGTGCAAGACGAGCCTGCATTCAAGTCACTGCAGGGATATCCGGCCTTATTTCACGTCAGTGCATCGCGGTGTCCATTCCACTTGAGGCCGCAAACTCAGGGTCCCTCTAACATACCTAGAGCTGAGAGAAGCCTCCTCTTGAGGTGCTTGTGGCAAGGTGGTATTCTTCTGGACTCGAAGCCAGGGACTAACCTCTCATCTCGAGTTGATTTTTGGTCCACGGAGCTCTTTCTTGTTGCTACAGTGACCTCAGGATCCCTCTAGCCTTGAAAAAGTGTTCTTGGGGTTTCTCTGGAGTGCCATCAAGGAAATCAAGGCTCCTTTCATGTTTGATGTGCAAGACGCAACTGCGCTGCACACAGTGCAGGGGAATCGGGCCTCATCTCACGGAGAGGGGAAAGTCTCATGGTTTTTCTCAAGTTGCGGCGGGAACCTGGGGTATATTCTCGAGTTACGACGGGGATGGCCCTTCCACACACGTGTTTATTCAGCGACGGCAGGACTCCTGCCTAGTTGCGAGGGAAAACTCGGGATTCTCCTCGAGGCTGGGCAGGGCAATTGGGACGCCTCTCCAGCTAAGGCGTGAGACCAAGGGTCCCTTTCCACGTGCCACAGGAATCCTGGGACTCCTATCAAGTTTCACGAGGAGTCAGGCATCGTTTCCTTTGGAGGCACTGATCTCCGCGTACCTCTGGAGTTTTCAAAGGATATGAGGCCTCCGGTCGCGATGAGGTGGGGAACTAGGTCGTTCTCTGTGGTCTACACAGGTGATTCAAACATCCTTTCGTCTTGGGAGATGCAAGACGAGCCTGCATTCAAGTCACTGCAGGGATATCTGGCCTTATTTCGAGTCAGGGCATTGCGGTGTCCATTACACTTTAGACTGCAAACTCAGGGTCCCTCTAACATACCTAGAGCTGAGAGAAGCCTCTTCTTGAGGTGCTTGTGGTAAGGTGGTATTCCTCTGGAGTCGAAGCCAGGGACTAATCTCTCATCTCGAGTTGATTTGTGGTCCACAGAGCTCTTTCCTGTTGCTACAGTGACCTCAGGATCCCTCTAGCCTTGAAACAGTGTTCTTGGGGTTTCTCTGGAGTGCCACCATGGAAATCAAGGCTCCTTTCATGTGTGATGTGCAACACGGAATTGCTCTGCACGCAGTGCAGGGGAATCAGGCCTCATCTCGCGGCGAGGGGGAAGTCTCATGGTTTTTCTCGAGTTGCGGCGGGAACCTGGGGTATATTCTATAGTTACGAGGGGGATGGCCCTTCCACACACGTGTTTCTTCAGCGACACCAGTACTCCTGGCTAGTTGCGAGGGACAACTCGGGATTCTCCTCGAGGCTTGGCAGGGCAATTGGGACGCCTCTCCAGCTGAGGCGGGAGACCAAGGGTCCCTTTCCATGTGCGACAGGAATCCTGGGACTCCTATCAAGTTTCACGAGGAGTCAGGCATCGTCTCCTTTGGAGGCACTGATCTCCGCGTACCTCTGGAGTTTTCAAAGGATGTGAGGCCTCCGGTCGCGATGAGGTGGGGAACTAGGTCTTTCTCTGTGGTCTCCACAGGGGATTCAGACATCCTTTCATCTTGGGAGATGCAATACAAGCCTGCATTCAAGTCACTGCAGGGATATCCGGCCTTATTTCACGTCAGTGCATCGCGGTGTCCATTCCACTTGAGGCCGCAAAATCAGGGTCCCTCTCACATACCTAGACCTGAGGGAAGCCTCCACTTGAGGTGCTTGTGGTAAGGTGGTATTCCTCTGGAGTCGAAGCCAGGGACTAACCTCTCATCTCGAGCTGATTTTTGGTCCACCGAGCTCTTTCGTGTTGCTACAGTGACCTCAGGATCCCTCTAGCCTTGAAACAGTGTTCTTGGGTTTTCTCTGGAGTGCCATCAAGGAAATCAAGGCTCCTTTCATGTGTGATGTGCAACACGGCATTGCTCTGCACGCAGTGCAGGGGAATCGGGCCTCATCTCGCGGCGAGGGGAAAGTCTCATGGTTTTTCTCCAGTTGCGGCGGGAACCTGGGGTATATTCTCGAGTTACGACGGGGATGGCCCTTCCACACACGTGTTTGTTCAGCGACGTCAGGGCTCCTGCCTAGTTGCGAGGGACAACTCGGGATTCTCCTCGAGGCTTGGCAGGGCAATTGGGACGCCTCTCCAGCTGAGGCGGGAGACCAACGGTCCCTTTCCACGTGCCACAGGAATCCTGGGACTCCTATCAAGTTTCACGAGGAGTCAGGCATCGTCTCCTTTGGAGGCAGTGATCTCCGCATATCTCTGGAGTTTTCAAAGGATGTGAGGCCTCCGGTCGCGATGAGGTGGGGAACTAGGTCTTTCTCTATGGTCTCCACAGGGGATTCAGACATCCTTTCGTCTTGGGAGATGCAAGACGAGCCTGCATTCAAGTCACTGCAGGGATATCCGGCCTTATTTCGAGTCAGGGCATCGCGGTGTCCATTCCACTTGAGGCCGCAAACTCAGGGTCCCTCTCACATAGCTACAGCTGAGAGAAGCCTCCTCTTGAGGTGCTTGTGGTAAGGTGGTATTCCTCTGGACTCGAAGCCAGGGACTAACCTCTCATCTCGAGTTGATTTTTGGTCCACGGAGCTCTTTCGTGTTGCTACAGTGAGCTCAGGATCCCTCTAGCCTTGAAACAGTGTTCTTGTGGTTTCTCTGGAGTGCCATCAAGGAAATCAAGGCTCCTTTCATGTGTGATGTGCAACACGGAATTGCTCTGCACGCAGTGCACGGGAATCGGGCCTCATCTCGCGGCGAGGGGGAAGTCTCATGGTATTTCTCCAGTTGCGGCGGGAACCTGGGGTATATTCTCGAGTTACGACGGGGATGGACCTTCCACCCACGTGTTTGTTCAGCGTCGTCAGGACTCCTGCCTAGTTGCGAGGGACAACTCGGGATTCTCCTCGAGCCTTGGCAGGGCAATTGGGACGCCTCTCCAGCTGAGGTGGGAAACCAAGGGTGCCTTTCAACGTGCCACAGGAATCCTGGGACTCCTATCAAGTTTCACGAGGAGTCAGGCATCGTCTCCTTTGGATGCACTGATCTCCGTGTACCTCTGGAGTTTTCAAAGGATGTGAGGCCTCCGGTCGCGATGAGGTGGGGAACTAGGTCTTTCTCTGTGGTCTCCACAGGGGATTCAGACATCCTTTCGTCTTGGGAGGTGCAAGACGAGCCTGCATTCAAGTCACTGCAGGGATATCCGGCCTTATTTCACGTCAGTGCATCGCGGTGTCCATTCCACTTGAGGCCGCAAACTCAGGGTCCCTCTAACATACCTAGAGCTGAGAGAAGCCTCCTCTTGAGGTGCTTGTGGCAAGGTGGTATTCCTCTGGACTCGAAGCCAGGGACTAACCTCTCATCTCGAGTTGATTTTTGGTCCACGGAGCTCTTTCGTGTTGCTACAGTGACCTCAGGATCCCTCTAGCCTTGAAACAGTGTTCTTGGGGTTTCTCTGGAGTGCCATCAAGGAAATCAAGGCTCCTTTCATGTTTGATGTGCAAGACGGAATTGCTCTAGACACAGTGCAGGGGAATCGGGACTCATCTCACGGAGAGGGGGAAGTCTCATGGTTTTTCTCCAGTTGCGGCGGGAACCTGGGGTATATTCTCGAGTTACGACGGGGATGACCCTTCCACACACGTGGTTATTCAGCGACGGCAGGACTCCTGCCTAGTTGCGAGGGACAACTCGGGATTCTCCTCGAGGCTTGGCAGGGCAATTGGGACGCCTCTCCAGCTGAGGCGGGAGACCAAGGGTCCCTTTCCACGTGCCACAGGAATCCTGGGACTCCTATCAAGTTTCACGAGGAGTCAGGCATCGTCTCCTTTGGAGGCACTGATCTCCGCATATGTCTGGAGTTTTCAAAGGATGTGAGGCCTCCGGTCGCGATGAGGTGGGGAACTAGGTCTTTCTCTGTGGTCTCCACAGGGAATTCAGACATCCTTTCATCTTGGGAGATGCAATACGAGCCTGCATTCAAGTCACTGCAGGGATATCCGGCCTTATTTCACGTCAGTGCATCGCGGTGTCCATTCCACTTGAGGCCGCAAACTCAGGGTCCCTCTCACATAGCTAGAGCTGAGAGAAGCCTCCACTTGAGGTGCTTGTGGTAAGGTGGTATTCCTCTGGAGTCGAAGCCAGGGACTAACCTCTCATCTCGAGCTGATTTTTGGTCCACGGAGCTCTTTCGTGTTGCTACAGTGACCTCAGGATCCCTCTAGCCTTGAAACAGTGTTCTTGGGTTTTCTCTGGAGTGCCATCAAGGAAATCAAGGCTCCTTTCATGTGTGATGTGCAACACGGCATTGCTCTGCACGCAGTGCAGGGGAATCGGGCCTCATCTCGCGGCGAGGGGAAAGTCTCATGGTTTTTCTCGAGTTGCGGCGGGAACCTGGGGTATATTCTCGAGTTACGACGGGGATGGCCCTTCCACACACGTGTTTGTTCAGCGACGTCAGGACTCCTGCCTAGTTGCGAGGGACAACTCGGGATTCTCCTCGAGGCTTGGCAGGGCAATTGGGACGCCTCTCCAGCTGAGGCGGGAGACCAAGGGTCCCTTTCCACGTGCCACAGGAATCCTGGGACTCCTATCAAGTTTCACGAGGAGTCAGGCATCGTCTCCTTTGGAGGCACTGATCTCCGCGTACCTCTAGAGTTTTCAAAGGATGTGAGGCCTCCGGTCACGATGATATGGGGAACTAGATCTTTCTCTGTGGTCTCCACAGGGGATTCAGACATCCTTTCGTCTTGGGAGATGCAAGACGAGCCTGCATTCAAGTCACTGCAGGGATAACCGGCCTTATTTCGCTTCAGGGCATCGCAGTGTCCATTCCACTTGAGGCCGCAAACTCAGGGTCCCTCTCACATACCTAGAGCTGAGAGAAGCCTCCTCTTGAGGTGCTTGTGGTAAGGTGGTATTACTCTGGAGTCGAAGCCAGGGACTAACCTCTCATCTCAAGTTGATTCTTGGTCCACGGAGCTCGTTCGTGTTGCTACAGTGACCTCAGGATCCCTCTAGCCTTGAAACAGTGTTCTTGGGGTTTCTCTGGAGTGCCATCAAGGAAATCAAGGTTCCTTTCATGTGTGATGTGCAAGACGGAATTGCTCTGCACGCAGTGCGGGGGAATCGGGCCTCATCTCGTGGCGAGGTGGAAGTCTCATGGTTTTTCTCGAGTTGCGGCAGGAACCTGGGGTATATTCTCGAGTTACGACGGGGATGGCCCTTCCACACACGTGTTTGTTCAGCGACGTCAGGACTCCTGCCTAGTTGCGAGGGACAACTCGGGATTCTCCTCGAGGCTTGCCAGGGCTATTGGGACGCCTCTCCAGCTGAGGCGGGAGACCAAGGGTCCCTTTCCACGTGCCACAGGAATCCTGGGACTCCTATCAAGTTTCACGAAGAGTCAGGCATCGTCTCCTTTGGAGGCACTGATCTCCGCGTACCTCTGGAGTTTTCAAAGGATATGAGGCATCCGGTCGCGATGAGGTGGGGAACTAGGTCTTTCTCTGTGGTCTACACAGGTGATTCAAACATCCTTTCGTCTTGGGAGATGCAAGACGAGCCTGCATTCAAGTCACTGCAGGGATATCCGGCCTTATTTCGAGTCAGGGCATTGCGGTGTCCATTACACTTTAGACCGCAAACTCAGGGTCCCTCTAACATACCTAGAGCTGAGAGAAGCCTCTTCTTGAGGTGCTTGTGGTAAGGTGGTATTCCTCTAGAGTCGAAGCCAGGGACTAATCTCTCATCTCGAGTTGATTTGTGGTCCATAGAGCTCTTTCCTGTTGCTACAGTGACCTCAGGATCCCTCTAGCCTTGAAACAGTGTTCTTGGGGTTTCTCTGGAGTGCCACCATGGAAATCAAGGCTCCTTTCATGTGTGATGTGCAACACGGAATTGCTCTGCACGCAGTGCAGGGGAATCGGGCCTCATCTCGCGGCGAGGGGGAAGTCTCATGGTTTTTCTCGAGTTGCGGCGGGAACCTGGCGTATATTCTCGAGTTACGACGGGGATGGCCCTTCCACACACGTGTTTGTTCAGCGACGTTAGGACTCCTGCCTAGTTGCCAGGGACAACTCGAGATTCTCCTCGAGGCTTGGCAGGGCAATTGGGACGCCTCTCCAGCTGACGCGGGAGACCAAGGGTCCCTTTCCACGTGCCACAGGAATCCTGGGACTCCTATCAAGTTTCACGAGCAGTCAGGCATCGTCTCCTTTGGAGGCACTGATCTCCGCGTACCTCTGAAGTTTTCAAAGGATGTGAGGCCTCCGGTCGCGATGAGGTGGGGAACTAGGTCTTTCTCTGTGGTCTCCACAGGGGATTCAGACATCCGTTCATCTTGGGAGATGCAAGAGGAGCCTGCATTCAAGTCACTGCAGGGATATCCGGCCTTATTTCGAGTCAGGGCATCGCGGTGTCCATTCCACTTGAGGCCGTAAACTCAGGGTCCCTCTCACACACCTAGAGCTGAGAGAAGCCTCCTCTTGAGGTGCTTGTGGTAAGGTGGTATTCCTCTGGAGTCGAAGCCAGGGACTAACCTCTCATCTCGAGTTGATTGTTGGTCCACGGAGCTCTTTCGTGCTGCTACAGTGACCTCAGGATCCCTCTAGCCTTGAAACAGTGTTCTTGGGGTTTCTCTGGAGTGCCATCAAGGAAATCAAGGCTCCTTTCATGTGTGATGTGCAACACGGAATTGCTCTGCACGCAGTGCAGGGGAATCGGACCTCATCTCGTGGCGAGGGGGAACTCTCATGGTTTTTCTCGAGTTGCGGCGGGAACCTGGGGTATATTCTCGAGTTACGACGGGGATGTCCCTTTCAACCACGTGTTTGTTCAGCGACGTCAGGACTCCTGCCTAGTTGCGAGGGACAACTCGGGATTCTCCTCGAGCCTTGGCAGGGCAATTGGGACGCCTCTCCAGCTGAGGCGGGATACCAAGGGTCCCTTTCCATGTGCCACAGGAATCCTGGGACTCCTATCAAGTTTCACGAGGAGTCAGGCATCGTCTCCTTTGGAGGCACTGATCTCCGTGTACCTCTGGAGTTTTCAAAGGATGTGAGGCCTCCGGTCGCGATGAGGTGGGGAACTAGGTCTTTCTCTGAGGTCTCCACAGGGGATTCAGACATCCTTACATCTTGGGAGATGCAAGACGAGCCTGCATTCAAGTCACTGCAGGGATATCCAGCCTTATTTCGAGTCAGGGCATCGCGCTGTCCATTCCACTTGAGGCCGCAAACTCAGGGTCCCTCTCACATACCTAGAGCTGAGAGAAGCCTCCTCTTGAGGTGCTTGTGGTAAGGTGGTATTCCTCTGGAGTCGAAGCCAGGGACTAACCTCTCTTCTCGAGTTGATTTTTGGTCCACAGAGTCCTTTAGTGTTGCTACAGTGACCTCAGGAACCCTCTAGCCTTGAAACAGTGTTCTTGGGGTTTCTCTGGAGTTCCATCAAGGAAATCAAGGCTCCTTTCATGTGTGATGTGCAACACGGAATTGCTCTGCACGCAGTGCAGGGGAATCGGGCCTCATCTCGCGGCGAGGGGAAATTTCATGGTTTTTCTCGAGTTGCGGCGGGAACCTGGGGTATATTCTCGAGTTACGACGGGGATGGCCCTTCCACACACGTGTGTGTTTAGCGACGTCAGGACTCCTGCCTAGTTGCGAGGGACCACTTGGGATTCTCCTCGAGGCCTGGCAGGGCAATTGGGACGCCTCTCCAGCTGAGGCGGGAGACCAAGGTTCCCTTTCCACGTGCCACAGGAATCCTGGGATTCCTATAAAGTTTCACGAGGAGTCAGGCATCGTCTCTTTTGGAGGCACTGATCTCCGCGTACCTCTGGAGTTTTCAAAGGATGTGAGGCCTCCGGTCGCGATGAGGTGGGGAACTAGGTCTTTCTCTGTGGTCTCCACAGGGGATTCAGACATCCTTTCGTCTTGGGAGATGCAAGACGAGCCTGCATGCAAGTCACTGCATGAATATCCGGCCTTATTTCGAGTCAGGGCATCGCGGTGTCCATTCCACTTGAGGCCGCAAAATCAGGGTCCCTCTCACATAGCTAGAGATGAGAGAAGCCTCCTCTTGAGGTGCTTGTGGTAAGGTGGTATTCCTCTGGAGTCGAAACCAGGGACAAACCTCTCATCTCGAGTTGATTTTTGGCCCACGGAGCTCTTTCGTGTTGCTACAGTGACCTCGGGATCCCTCTAGCCTTGAAACAGTGTTCTTGGGGTTTCTCTGGACTGCCATCAAGGAAATCAAAGCTCGTTTCATGTGTCATGTTCAACACTTAATTGCTCTGCACGCAGTGCAGGGGAATCGGGTCTCATCTCGCGGCGAGGGGGAAGTCTCATGGTTTTTCTCGAGTTGGGGCGGGAACCTGGGGTACATTCTCGAGTTACGACGGGGATGGCCCTTCCACACACGTGTTTGTTCAGCGACGTCAGGACTCCTGCCTAGTTGCGAGGGACAACTCGGGATTCTCCTCGAGGCTTGGCAGGGCAATTGGGACGCCACTCCTGCTGAGGCGGGAGACCAAGGGACCCTTTCCAAGTGCCACAGGAATCCTGGGACTCCTATCAAGTTTCACGAGGAGTCAGGCATCGTCTCCTTTGGAGGCACTGATCTCTGCGTACCTCTGGAGTTTTCAAAGGATGTGAGGCTATCGGTCGGGATGTGGTGGGGAACTAAGTCTTACTCTGTGCTTTCCACAGGGGATTCAGACATCCTTTCGTCTTGGGAGATGCAAGAGGAGCCTGCATTCAAGTCACTGCAGGGATATCCGGCCTTATTTCGCTTCAGGGCATCGCAGTGTCCATTCCACTTGAGGCCGCAAACTCAGGGTCCCTCTCACATACCTAGAGCTGAGAGAAGCCTCCTCTTGAGGTGCTTGTGGTAAGGTGGTATTCCTCTGGAGTCGAAACCAGGAACTAACCTCTCATCTCGAGTTGATTCTTGGTCCACGGAGCTCTTTCATCTTGCTACAGTGACCTCAGGATCCCTCTAGCCTTGAAACAGTGTTCTTGGGGTTTCTCTGGAGTGCCACCATGGAAATCAAGGCTCCTTTCATGTGTGATGTGCAACACGGAATTGCTCTGCACGCAGTGCAGGGGAATCAGGCCTCATCTCGCGGCAAGGGGGAAGTCTCATGGTTTTTCTCGAGTTGCGGCGGGAACCTGGGGTATATTCTCGAGTTACGACGGGGATGGCCCTTCCACCCAAGTGTTTGTTCAGCGACGTCAGGACTCCTGCCTAGTTGCGAGGGACAACTCGGGATTCTCCTCGAGGCTTGGCAGGGCAATTGGGACGCCTCTCCAGCTGAGGCGGGAGACCAAGTGTCCCTTTCCACGTGCCACAGGAATCCTGGGACTCCTAAGAAGTTTCACGAGGAGTGAGGCATCGTCTCCTCTGGAGGAACTGATCTCCGTGTACCTCTGGAGTTTTCAAAGGATGTGGGGCCTCCGGTCGCAATGAGGTGGGGAACTAGGTCTTTCTCTGTTGTCTCCACAGGGGATTCAGACATCCTTTCGTCTTGGGAGATGCAAGACGAGCCTGCATTCAAGTCACTGCAGGGATATCCGGCCTTGTTTTGAGTCAGGGCATTGTGGTGTCCATTCCACTTGAGGCCGCAAACTCAGGGTCCTTCTCACATACCTAGAGCTGAGAGAAGCCTCCTCTTGAGGTGCTTGTGGTAAGGTGGTATTCCTCTGGAGTCGAAGCCAGGGACTAACCTCTCATCTTGAGTTGATTTTTGGTCCACGGAGCTCTTTCTTGTTGCTACAGTGACCTCAGGATCCCTCTAGCCTTGAAACAGTGTTCTTGTGGTTTCTCTGGAGTGCCATCAAGGAAATCAAGGCTCCTTTCATGTGTGATGTGCCACACGGAATTGCTCTTCACACAGTGCAGGGGAATCGGGCCTCATCTTGTGGCGAGGGGGAAGTCTCATGGTTTTTCTCGAGTTGCGGCGGGAACCTGGGGTATATTCTCGAGTTACGACGGGGATGGCCCTTCCACACAAGTGTGTGTTTAGCGACGTCAGGACTCCTGCCTAGTTGCGAGGGACAACCCGGGATTCTCCTCGAGGCTTGGCAGGGCAATTGGGACGCCACTCCAGCTGAGATGGGAGACCAAGGGTCCCTTTCCACGTGCCACAGGAATCCTGGGACTCCTATCAAGTTTCACGAGGAGTCAGGCATCGTCTCCTTTGGACGCACTGATCTCCGCGTACCTCTGGAGTTTTCAAAGGATGTGAGGCTATCGGTCGCAATGAGGTGGGGAACTAAGTCTATCTCTGCTTTCCATAGGGGATTCAGACATCCTTTCATCTTGGGAGATGCAAGACGAGCCTGCATTGAAGTCACTGCAGGGATATCCGGCCTTATTTCGAGTCAGGGCATCGCGGTGTCCATTCCACTTGAGGCCGCAAACTCAGGGTCCCTCTCACATACCTAGAGCTGAGAGAAGCCTCCTCTTGAGGTGCTTGTGGTAAGGTGGTATTCCTCTGGTGACGAATCCAGGGACTAACCTCTCTTCTCTAGTTGATTTTTCATCCACAGAGTCCTTTGGTGTGGCTACAGTGACCTCAGGATCCCTCTAGCCTTGAAACAGTGTTCTTGGGGTTTCTCTGGAGTGCCATCAAGGAAATCAAGTCTCCTTTCATGTGTCATGTTCAACACTTAATTGCTCTGCACGCAGTGCAGGGGAATCGGGCCTCATCTCGCGGCGAGGGGGAAGTCTCATGGTTTTTCTCGAGTTGCGGCGGGAACCTGGGGTACATTCTCGAGTTACGACGGGGATGGCCCTTCCACACACGTGTTTGTTCAGCGACGTCAGGACTCCTGCCTAGTTGCGAAGGACAACTCGGGATTTTCCTCGAGGCTTGGCAAGGGAATTGGGACGCCTCTCCAGCTGAGGCGGGAGACCAAGGGTCCCTTTCCAAGTGCCACAGGAATCCTGGGACTCCTATCAAATTTCACGAGGAGGCAGGCATCGTCTCCTTTGGAGGCACTGATCTCCGCGTACCTCTGGAATTGTCAAAGGATGTGAGGCCTCCGGTCGTGATGACGTGGGGAACAAGGTCTTTCTCTGTGGTCTAAACAGGGGATTCAGACATCCTTTCGTCTTGGGAAATGCAAGACGAGCCTGCATTCAAGTCACTGCAGGGATATCCGGCCTTATTTCGAGTCAGGGCATCCCGGTGTCCATTCCACTTGAGGCCGCAAACTCAGGGTCACTCTCACATACCTAGAGCTGAGAGAAGCCTCCTCTTGAGGTGCTTGTGGTAAGGTGGTATTCCTCTGGAGTCGAAGCCAGGGACTAACCTCTCATCTCGAGTTGATTTTTGGTCCACGGAACTCTTTCGTGCTGCAACAGTGACCTTAGGATCGCTCTAATCTTGAAACAGTGTTCTTGGGTTTTCTCTGGAGTGCCATCAAGGAAATCAAGGGTCCTTTCATGTGTGATGTGCAACACGGAATTGCTCTGCACGCAGTGCAGGGGAATCGGGCCTCATCTCGCGGCGAGGGGGAAGTCTCATGGTTTTTCTCGAGTTGCGGCGGGAACCTGGGGTATATTCTCGAGTTACGACGGGGATGGCCCTTCCACACACGTGTTTGTTCAGCGACGTCAGGACTCCGGCCTAGTTGCGAGGGACAACTCGGGATTCTCCTCGAGGCTTGGCAGGGCAATTGGGACGCCTCTCCAGCTGAGGCGGGAGACCAAGGGTCCCTTTCCACGTGCCACAGGATTCCTGGGACTCCTATCAAGTTTCACGAGGAGTCAGGCATCGGCTGATTTGGAGGCACTGAACTCCGCGTACCTCTGGAGTTTTCAAAGGATGTGAGGCCTCCGGTCGCGATGAGGTGGGGAACTAGGTCTTTCTCTGTGGTCTCCACAGGGGATTCAGACATCCTTTCGTCTTGGGAGATGCAAGACGAGCCGGCATTCAAGTCACTGCAGGGATATCCGGCCTTATTTCGAGTCGGGGCATCACGGTGTCCATTCCACTTGAGGCCACAAACTCAGGGTCCCTCTCACATAGCTAGAGCTGAGAGAAGCCTCCTCTTGAGGTGCTTGTGGTAAGGTGGTATTCCTCTGGACTCGAAGCCAGGGGCTAACCTCTCATCTCGAGTTGATTTTTGGTCCACGGAGCTCTTTCGTGTTGCTACAGTGACCTCAGGATCCCTCTAGCCTTGAAACAGTGTTCTTGGGGTTTCTCTGGAGTGCCATTAAGGAAATCAAGGTTCCTTTCATGTGTGATGTGCAAGACGGAATTGCTCTGCACGCAGTGCAGGGGAATCGGGCCTCATCTCGCGGCGAGGTGGAAGTCTCATGGTTTTTCTCGAGTTGCGGCGGGAACCTGGAGTATATTCTCGAGTTACGAAGGGGATGGCCCTTCCACACACGTGTTTGTTCAGCGACGGCAGGACTCCTGCCTAGTTGCAAAGGACAACTCGGGATTCTCCTCGAGGCTTGGCAGGGCAATTGGGACGCCTCTCCAGCTGAGGCGGGAGACCAAGGGTCCCTTTCCACGTGCCACAGGAATCCTGGGACTCCTATCAAGTTTCACGAGGAGTCAGGCATCGTCTCCTTTGGAGGCACTGATCTCCGCGTACCTCTGGAGTTTTCAAAGGATGTGAGGCTATCGGTCGCGATGAGTGGGGAACGAAGTCTTTCTCTGTGCTTTCCATAGGGGATTCAGACATCCTTTCATCTTGGGAGATGCAAGACCAGCCTGCATTGAAGTCACTGCAGGGATATCCGGCCTTATTTCGAGTCAGGGCATCGCGGTGTCCATTCCACTTGAGGCCGCAAACTCAGGGTCCCTCTCACATACCTAGAGCTGAGAGAAGCCTCCTCTTGAGGTGCTTGTGGTAAGGTGGTATTCCTCTGGAGACGAATCCAGGGACTAACCTCTCTTCTCGAGTTGATTTTTCGTCCACAGAGTCCTTTAGTGTTGCTACAGTGACCTCAGGATCCCTCTAGCCTTGAAACAGTGTTCTTGGGGTTTCTCTGGAGTGCCATCAAGGAAATCAAGTCTCCTTTCATGTGTCATGTTCAACACTTAATTGCTCTCCACGCAGTGCAGGGGAATCGGGCCTCATCTCGCAGCGAGGGGGAAGTCTCATGGTTTCTCTCGAGGTGCGGAGGGAACCTGGGGTATATTCTCAAGTTACGACGTGGATGGCCCTTCCACACACGTGTTTGTTCAGCGACGTCAGGACTCCTGCCTAGTTGCGAGGAACAACTCGGGATTCTCCTCGAGGCCTGGCAGGGCAATTGGGACGCCTCTCCAGCTGAGGCGGGAGACCAAGGGTCCCTTTCCACGTGCCACAGGAATCCTGGGACTCCTATAAAGTTTCAGGAGGAGTCAGGCATCGTCTCCTTTGGAAGCACTGATCTCCGCATACCTCTGGAGTTTTCAAAGGATGTGAGGCCTCCGGTCGTGAAGACGTGGGGAACAAGTTCTTTCTCTGTGGTCTAAACAGGGGATTCAGACATCCTTTCGTCTTGGGAAATGCAAGACGAGCCTGCATTCAAGTCACTGCAGGGATATCCGGCCTTATTTCGAGTCAGGGCATCCCGGTGTCCATTTCACTTGAGGCCGCAAACTCAGGGTCACTCTCACATACGTAGAGCTGAGAGAAGCCTCCTCTTGAGGTGCTTGTGGTAAGGTGGTATTCCTCTGGAGTCGAAGCCAGGGACTAACCTCTCATCTCGAGTTGATTTTTGCTCCACGGAACTCTTTCGTGCTGCAACAGTGACCTTAGGATCGCTCTAACCTTGAAACAGGGTTCTTGGGTTTTCTCTGGAGTCCCATCAAGGAAATCAAGGCTCCTTTCATGTGTAATGTGCAACACGGAATTGCTCTGCACGCAGTGCAGGGGAATCGGGCCTCATCTCGCGGCGAGGGGGAAGTCTCATGGTTTTTCTCGAGTTGCGGCGGGAACCTGGGGTATATTCTCGAGTTACGACGGGGATGGTACTTCCACCCACGTGTTTGTTCAGCGACGGCAGGACTCCTGCCTAGTTGCGAGGGACAACTCGGGATTCTCCTCGAGGCTTGGCAGGGCAATTGGGACGCCTCTCCAGCTGAGGCGGGAGACCAAGCGTCCCTTTCCACATGCCACAGGAATCCTGGGACTCCTATCAAGTTTTATGAGGAGTCAGGCATCGTTTCCTTTGGAGGCACTGATCTCCGCGTTCCTCTGGGGTTTTCAAAGGATGTGAGGCCTCCGGTCGTGATGAGGTGGGGAACTAGGTCTTTCTCTGTGGTCTCCACAGGGGATTCAGACATCCTTTCGTCTTGGGAGATGCAAGACGAGCCTGCATTCAAGTCACTGCAGGGATATCCGGCCTTATTTCGAGTCGGGGCATCACGGTGTCCATTCCACTTGAGGCCGCAAACTCAGGGTCCCTCTCACATAGCTAGAGCTGAGAGAAACCTCCTCTTGAGGTGCTTGTGGTAAGGTGGTATTCCTCTGGAGTCGAAGCCAGGGACTAACCTCTCATCTCTAGTTGATTTTTGGTCCACGGAGCTCTTTCGTGTTGCTACAGTGACCTCAGGATCCCTCTAGCCTTGAAACAGTGTTCTTGGGTTTTCTCTGGAGTGCCATCAAGGAAATCAAGGCTCCTTTCATGTGTGATGTGCAACACGGAATTGCTCTGCACGCAGTGCAGGGGAATCAGGCCTCATCTCGCGGCGAGGGGGAAGTCTCATGGTTTTTCTCGAGTTGCGGCGGGAACCTGGGGTATATTCTCGAGTTACGACTGGGATGGCCCTTCCACCCACGTGTTTGTTCAGCGACGTCAGGACTCCTGCCTAGTTGCGAGGGACAACTCGGGATTCTCCTCGAGGCTTGGCAGGGCAATTGGGACGCCTCTCCAGCTGAGGCGGGAGACCAAGGGTCCCTTTCCACGTGCCACAGGAATCCTGGGACTCCTATCAAGTTTCATGAGGAGTCAGGCATCGTTTCCTTTGGAGGCACTGATCTCCGCGTACCTCTGAAGTTTTCAAAGGATGTGAGGCCTCCGGTCGCGATGAGGTGGGGAACTAGGTCTTTCTCTGTGGTCTCCACAGGGGATTCAGACATCCTTTCGTCTTGGGAGATGCAAGACGAGCCTGCATTCAAGTCACTGCAGGCATATCCGGCCTTATTTCGAGTCAGGGCATCGCGGTGTCCATTCCATTTGAGGCCGCATACTCAGGGTCCCTCTCACATACCTAGAGCTGAGAGAAGCCTCCTCTTGAGGTGCTTGTGGTAAGGTGGTATCCCTCTGGAGTCGAAGCCAGGGACTAACCTCTCATCTAGAGTTGATTTTTGGTCCACGGAGCTCTTTCTTTTTGCTACAGTGACCTCAGGATCCCTCTAGCCTTGAAACAGTGTTCTTGGGGTTTCTCTGGAGTGCCATCAAGGAAATCAAGGCTCCTTTCATGTGTGATGTGTAACACGGAATTGCTCTGCACGCAGGGCAGGGGAATCAGGCCACATCTCGCGGCGAGGGGGAAGTCTCATTGTGTTTCTCGACTTGCGGCTGGAACCTGGGGTATATTCTCGAGTTACGACGGGGATGGCCCTTACACACACGTGTTTGTTCAACGACGTCAGGACTCCTGCCTAGTTGCGTGGGACATCTCGGGATTCTCCTCGAGGTTTGGCAGGGCAATTGGGACGCCACTCCAGCTGAGGCGGGAGACCAAGGGACCCTTTCCAAGTGCCACAGGAATCCTGGGACTCCTATCAATTTTCACGAGGAGTCAGGCATCGTCTCCTTTGGAGGCACTGATCTCCGCGTACCTCTGGAGTTTTCAAAGGATGTGAGGCCTCCGGTCGCGATGAGGTGGGGAACTAGATCTTTCTCTGAGGTCTCCACAGGGGATTCAGACATCCTTTCGTTTTGGGAGATGCAAGACGAGCCTGCATTCAAGTCACTGCAGGGATATCCGGCCTTATTTCGAGTCAGGGCATCGCGGTGTCCATTCCACTTGAGGCCACAAACTCAGGGTCCCTCTCACATACCTAGAACTGAGAGAAGCCTCCTCTTGAGGTGCTTGTGGTAAGGTGGTATTCCTCTGGAGACGAATCCAGGGACTAACCTCTGTTCTCGAGTTGATTTTTGGTCCACAGAGTCCTTTAGTGTTGCTACAGTGACCTCAGTAACCCTCTAGCCTTGAAACAGTGTTCTTGGTGTTTCTCTGGAGTGCCATCAAGGAAATCAAGGCTCCTTTCATGTGTGATGTGCAACACGGAATTGCTCTGCACACAGTGCAGGGGAATCGGGCCTCATCTCGCGGCGAGGGGGAAGTCTCATAGTTTTTCTCGAGTTGCGGCGGGAACCTGGGGTATATTCTCGAGTTACGACTGGGATGGCCCTTCCACCCACGTGTTTGTTCAGCGACGTCAGGACTCCTGCCTAGTTGCGAGGGACAACTCGGGATTCTCCTCGAGGCTTGCCAGGGCTATTGGGACGCCTCTCCAGCTGAGGCGGGAGACCAAGGGTCCCTTTCCACGTGCCACAGGAATCCTGGGACTCCTATCAAGTTTCACGAAGAGTCAGGCATCGTCTCCTTTGGAGGCACTGATCTCCGCGTACCTCTGGAGTTTTCAAAGGATATGAGGCATCCGGTCGCGATGAGGTGGGGAACTAGGTCTTTCTCTGTGGTCTACACAGGTGATTCAAACATCCTTTCGTCTTGGGAGATGCAAGACGAGCCTGCATTCAAGTCACTGCAGGGATATCCGGCCTTATTTCGAGTCAGGGCATTGCGGTGTCCATTACACTTTAGACCGCAAACTCAGGGTCCCTCTAACATACCTAGAGCTGAGAGAAGCCTCTTCTTGAGGTGCTTGTGGTAAGGTGGTATTCCTCTAGAGTCGAAGCCAGGGACTAATCTCTCATCTCGAGTTGATTTGTGGTCCATAGAGCTCTTTCCTGTTGCTACAGTGACCTCAGGATCCCTCTAGCCTTGAAACAGTGTTCTTGGGGTTTCTCTGGAGTGCCACCATGGAAATCAAGGCTCCTTTCATGTGTGATGTGCAACTCGGAATTGCTCTGCACGCAGTGCAGGGGAATCAGGCCTCATCTCGCGGCGAGGGGGAAGTCTCATGGTTTTTCTCGAGTTGCGGCGGGAACCTGGGGTATATTCTCGAGTTAAGACGGGGATGGCCCTTCCACACACGTGTTTCTTCAGCGACATCAGTACTCCTGGCTAGTTGCGAGGGACAACTCGGGATTCTCCTCGAGGCTTGGCAGGGCAATTGGGACGCCTCTCCAGCTGAGGCGGGAGACCAAGGGTCCCTTTCCATGTGCGACAGGAATCCTGGGACTCCTATCAAGTTTCACGAGGAGTCAGGCATCGTCTCCTTTGGAGGCACTGATCTCCGCATATCTCTAGAGTTTTCAAAGGATGTGAGGCCTCCGGTCGCGATGAGGTGGGGAACTAGGTCTTTTTCTGTGGTCTCACAGGGGATTCAGACATCCTTTCGTCTTGGGAGATGCAAGACGAGCCTGCATTCAAGTCACTGCAGGGATATCCGGCCTTAGTTCGAGTCAGGGCATCGCGGTGTCCATTCCACTTGAGGCCGCAAACTCAGGGTCCCTCTCACATAGCTAGAGCTGAGAGAAGCCTCTTCTTGAGGTGCTTGTGGTAAGGTGGTATTCCTCTGGAGTCGAAGCCAGGGACTAACCTCTCATCTCGAGTTGATTGTTGGTCCAAGGAGCTCTTTCGTGCTGCTACAGTCACCTCAGGATCCCTCTAGCCTTGAAACAGTGTTCTTGGGGTTTCTCTGGAGTGCCATCAAGGAAATTAAGGCTCCTTTCATGTGTGATGTGCAACACGGAATTGCTCTGCACGCAGTGCAGGGGAATCGGGCCTCATCTCGCGGCGAGGGGGAAGTCTCATGGTTTTTCTCGAGTTGCGGCGGGAACCTGGCTTATATTCTCGAGTTACGACGGGGATGGCCCTTCCACACACGTGTTTGTTCAGCGACGTTAGGACTCCTGCCTAGTTGCCAGGGACAACTCGAGATTCTCCTCGAGGCTTGGCAGGGCAATTGGGACGCCTCTCCAGCTGACGCGGGAGACCAAGGGTCCCTTTCCACGTGCCACAGGAATCCTGGGACTCCTATCAAGTTTCACGAGCAGTCAGGCATCGTCTCCTTTGGAGGCACTGATCTCCGCGTACCTCTGAAGTTTTCAAAGGATGTGAGGCCTCCGGTCGCGATGAGGTGGGGAACTAGGTCTTTCTCTGTGGTCTCCACAGGGGATTCAGACATCCGTTCATCTTGGGAGATGCAAGAGGAGCCTGCATTCAAGTCACTGCAGGGATATCCGGCCTTATTTCGAGTCAGGGCATCGCGGTGTCCATTCCACTTGAGGCCGTAAACTCAGGGTCCCTCTCACACACCTAGAGCTGAGAGAAGCCTCCTCTTGAGGTGCTTGTGGTAAGGTGGTATTCCTCTGGAGTCGAAGCCAGGGACTAACCTCTCATCTCGAGTTGATTGTTGGTCCACGGAGCTCTTTCGTGCTGCTACAGTGACCTCAGGATCCCTCTAGCCTTGAAACAGTGTTCTTGGGGTTTCTCTGGAGTGCCATCAAGGAAATCAAGGCTCCTTTCATGTGTGATGTGCAACACGGAATTGCTCTGCACGCAGTGCAGGGGAATCGGACCTCATCTCGTGGCGAGGGGGAACTCTCATGGTTTTTCTCGAGTTGCGGCGGGAACCTGGGGTATATTCTCGAGTTACGACGGGGATGTCCCTTTCAACCACGTGTTTGTTCAGCGACGTCAGGACTCCTGCCTAGTTGCGAGGGACAACTCGGGATTCTCCTCGAGCCTTGACAGGGCAATTGGGACGCCTCTCCAGCTGAGGCGGGAGACCAAGGGTCCCTTTCCATGTGCCACAGGAATCCTGGGACTCCTATCAAGTTTCACGAGGAGTCAGGCATCGTCTCCTTTGGAGGCACTGATCTCCGTGTACCTCTGGAGTTTTCAAAGGATGTGAGGCCTCCGGTCGCGATGAGGTGGGGAACTAGATCTTTCTCTGAGGTCTCCACAGGGGATTCAGACATCCTTACATCTTGGGAGATGCAAGACGAGCCTGCATTCAAGTCACTGCAGGGATATCCAGCCTTATTTCGAGACAGGGCATCGCGCTGTCCATTCCACTTGAGGCCGCAAACTCAGGGTCCCTCTCACATACCTAGAGCTGAGAGAAGCCTCCTCTTGAGGTGCTTGTGGTAAGGTGGTATTCCTCTGGAGTCGAAGCCAGGGACTAACCTCTCTTCTCGAGTTGATTTTTGGTCCACAGAGTCCTTTAGTGTTGCCACAGTGACCTCAGGAACCCTCTAGCCTTGAAACAGTGTTCTTGGGGTTTCTCTGGAGTTCCATCAAGGAAATCAAGGCTCCTTTCATGTGTGATGTGCAACACGGAATTGCTCTGCACGCAGTGCAGGGGAATCGGGCCTCATCTCGCGGCGAGGGGGAAGTTTCATGGTTTTTCTCGAGTTGCGGCGGGAACCTGGGGTATATTCTCGAGTTACGACGGGGATGGCCCTTCCACACACGTGTGTGTTTAGCGACGTCAGGACTCCTGCCTAGTTGCGAGGGACCACTTGGGATTCTCCTCGAGGCCTGGCAGGGCAATTGGGACGCCTCTCCAGCTGAGGCGGGAGACCAAGGTTCCCTTTCCACGTGCCACAGGAATCCTGGGACTCCTATAAAGTTTCACGAGGAGTCAGGCATCGTCTCTTTTGGAGGCACTGATCTCCGCGTACCTCTGGAGTTTTCAAAGGATGTGAGGCCTCCGGTCGCGATGAGGTGGGGAACTAGGTCTTTCTCTGTGGTCTCCACAGGGGATTCAGACATCCTTTCGTCTTGGGAGATGCAAGACGAGCCTGCATGCAAGTCACTGCATGAATATCCGGCCTTATTTCGAGTCAGGGCATCGCGGTGTCCATTCCACTTGAGGCCGCAAAATCAGGGTCCCTCTCACATAGCTAGAGATGAGAGAAGCCTCCTCTTGAGGTGCTTGTGGTAAGGTGGTATTCCTCTGGAGTCGAAACCAGGGACAAACCTCTCATCTCGAGTTGATTTTTCGCCCACGGAGCTCTTTCGTGTTGCTACAGTGACCTCGGGATCCCTCTAGCCTTGAAACAGTGTTCTTGGGGTTTCTCTGGACTGCCATCAAGGAAATCAAAGCTCGTTTCATGTGTCATGTTCAACACTTAATTGCTCTGCACGCAGTGCAGGGGAATCGGGTCTCATCTCGCGGCGAGGGGGAAGTCTCATGGTTTTTCTCGAGTTGGGGCGGGAACCTGGGGTACATTCTCGAGTTACGACGGGGATGGCCCTTCCACACACGTGTTTGTTCAGCGACGTCAGGACTCCTGCCTAGTTGCGAGGGACAACTCGGGATTCTCCTCGAGGCTTGGCAGGGCAATTGGGACGCCACTCCTGCTGAGGCGGGAGACCAAGGGACCCTTTCCAAGTGCCACAGGAATCCTGGGACTCCTATCAAGTTTCACGAGGAGTCAGGCATCGTCTCCTTTGGAGGCACTGATCTCTGCGTACCTCTGGAGTTTTCAAAGGATGTGAGGCTATCGGTCGGGATGTGGTGGGGAACTAAGTCTTTCTCTGTGCTTTCCACAGGGGATTCAGACATCCTTTCGTCTTGGGAGATGCAAGAGGAGCCTGCATTCAAGTCACTGCAGGGATATCCGGCCTTATTTCGAGTCAGGGCATCGCGGTGTCCATTCCACTTGAGGCCGCAAACTCAGGGTCCCTCTCACATACGTAGAGCTGAGAGAAGCCTCCTCTTGAGGTGCTTGTGGTAAGGTGGTATTCCTCTGCAGACGAATCCAGGAACTAACCTCTCATCTCGAGTTGATTGTTGGTCCAAGGAGCTCTTTCGTGCTGCTACAGTCACCTCAGGATCCCTCTAGCCTTGAAACAGTGTTCTTGGGGTTTCTCTGGAGTGCCATCAAGGAAATTAAGGCTCCTTTCATGTGTGATGTGCAACACGGAATTGCTCTGCACGCAGTGCAGGGGAATCGGGCCTCATCTCGCGGCGAGGGGGAAGTCTCATGGTTTTTCTCGAGTTGCGGCGGGAACCTGGCGTATATTCTCGAGTTACGACGGGGATGGCCCTTCCACACACGTGTTTGTTCAGCGACGTTAGGACTCCTGCCTAGTTGCCAGGGACAACTCGAGATTCTCCTCGAGGCTTGGCAGGGCAATTGGGACGCCTCTCCAGCTGACGCGGGAGACCAAGGGTCCCTTTCCACGTGCCACAGGAATCCTGGGACTCCTATCAAGTTTCACGAGCAGTCAGGCATCGTCTCCTTTGGAGGCACTGATCTCCGCGTACCTCTGAAGTTTTCAAAGGATGTGAGGCCTCCGGTCGCGATGAGGTGGGGAACTAGGTCTTTCTCTGTGGTCTCCACAGGGGATTCAGACATCCGTTCATCTTGGGAGATGCAAGAGGAGCCTGCATTCAAGTCACTGCAGGGATATCCGGCCTTATTTCGAGTCAGGGCATCGCGGTGTCCATTCCACTTGAGGCCGTAAACTCAGGGTCCCTCTCACACACCTAGAGCTGAGAGAAGCCTCCTCTTGAGGTGCTTGTGGTAAGGTGGTATTCCTCTGGAGTCGAAGCCAGGGACTAACCTCTCATCTCGAGTTGATTGTTGGTCCACGGAGCTCTTTCGTGCTGCTACAGTGACCTCAGGATCCCTCTAGCCTTGAAACAGTGTTCTTGGGGTTTCTCTGGAGTGCCATCAAGGAAATCAAGGCTCCTTTCATGTGTGATGTGCAACACGGAATTGCTCTGCACGCAGTGCAGGGGAATCGGACCTCATCTCGTGGCGAGGGGGAACTCTCATGGTTTTTCTCGAGTTGCGGCGGGAACCTGGGGTATATTCTCGAGTTACGACGGGGATGTCCCTTTCAACCACGTGTTTGTTCAGCGACGTCAGGACTCCTGCCTAGTTGCGAGGGACAACTCGGGATTCTCCTCGAGCCTTGGCAGGGCAATTGGGACGCCTCTCCAGCTGAGGCGGGAGACCAAGGGTCCCTTTCCATGTGCCACAGGAATCCTGGGACTCCTATCAAGTTTCACGAGGAGTCAGGCATCGTCTCCTTTGGAGGCACTGATCTCCGTGTACCTCTGGAGTTTTCAAAGGATGTGAGGCCTCCGGTCGCGATGAGGTGGGGAACTAGATCTTTCTCTGAGGTCTCCACAGGGGATTCAGACATCCTTACATCTTGGGAGATGCAAGACGAGCCTGCATTCAAGTCACTGCAGGGATATCCAGCCTTATTTCGAGTCAGGGCATCGCGCTGTCCATTCCACTTGAGGCCGCAAACTCAGGGTCCCTCTCACATACCTAGAGCTGAGAGAAGCCTCCTCTTGAGGTGCTTGTGGTAAGGTGGTATTCCTCTGGAGTCGAAGCCAGGGACTAACCTCTCTTCTCGAGTTGATTTTTGGTCCACAGAGTCCTTTAGTGTTGCCACAGTGACCTCAGGAACCCTCTAGCCTTGAAACAGTGTTCTTGGGGTTTCTCTGGAGTTCCATCAAGGAAATCAAGGCTCCTTTCATGTGTGATGTGCAACACGGAATTGCTCTGCACGCAGTGCAGGGGAATCGGGCCTCATCTCGCGGCGAGGGGGAAGTTTCATGGTTTTTCTCGAGTTGCGGCGGGAACCTGGGGTATATTCTCGAGTTACGACGGGGATGGCCCTTCCACACACGTGTGTGTTCAGCGACGTCAGGACTCCTGCCTAGTTGCGAGGGACCACTTGGGATTCTCCTCGAGGCCTGGCAGGGCAATTGGGACGCCTCTCCAGCTGAGGCGGGAGACCAAGGTTCCCTTTCCACGTGCCACAGGAATCCTGGGACTCCTATAAAGTTTCACGAGGAGTCAGGCATCGTCTCTTTTGGAGGCACTGATCTCCGCGTACCTCTGGAGTTTTCAAAGGATGTGAGGCCTCCGGTCGCGATGAGGTGGGGAACTAGGTCTTTCTCTGTGGTCTCCACAGGGGATTCAGACATCCTTTCGTCTTGGGAGATGCAAGACGAGCCTGCATGCAAGTCACTGCATGAATATCCGGCCTTATTTCGAGTCAGGGCATCGCGGTGTCCATTCCACTTGAGGCCGCAAAATCAGGGTCCCTCTCACATAGCTAGAGATGAGAGAAGCCTCCTCTTGAGGTGCTTGTGGTAAGGTGGTATTCCTCTGGAGTCGAAACCAGGGACAAACCTCTCATCTCGAGTTGATTTTTCGCCCACGGAGCTCTTTCGTGTTGCTACAGTGACCTCGGGATCCCTCTAGCCTTGAAACAGTGTTCTTGGGGTTTCTCTGGACTGCCATCAAGGAAATCAAAGCTCGTTTCATGTGTCATGTTCAACACTTAATTGCTCTGCACGCAGTGCAGGGGAATCGGGTCTCATCTCGCGGCGAGGGGGAAGTCTCATGGTTTTTCTCGAGTTGGGGCGGGAACCTGGGGTACATTCTCGAGTTACGACGGGGATGGCCCTTCCACACACGTGTTTGTTCAGCGACGTCAGGACTCCTGCCTAGTTGCGAGGGACAACTCGGGATTCTCCTCGAGGCTTGGCAGGGCAATTGGGACGCCACTCCTGCTGAGGCGGGAGACCAAGGGACCCTTTCCAAGTGCCACAGGAATCCTGGGACTCCTATCAAGTTTCACGAGGAGTCAGGCATCGTCTCCTTTGGAGGCACTGATCTCTGCGTACCTCTGGAGTTTTCAAAGGATGTGAGGCTATCGGTCGGGATGTGGTGGGGAACTAAGTCTTTCTCTGTGCTTTCCACAGGGGATTCAGACATCCTTTCGTCTTGGGAGATGCAAGAGGAGCCTGCATTCAAGTCACTGCAGGGATATCCGGCCTTATTTCGAGTCAGGGCATCGCGGTGTCCATTCCACTTGAGGCCGCAAACTCAGGGTCCCTCTCACATACGTAGAGCTGAGAGAAGCCTCCTCTTGAGGTGCTTGTGGTAAGGTGGTATTCCTCTGCAGACGAATCCAGGAACTAACCTCTCATCTCGAGTTGATTTTTGGTCCACGGAACTCTTTCGTGCTGCAACAGTGACCTTAGGATCGCTCTAACCTTGAAACAGTGTTCTTGGGTTTTCTCCGGAGTGCCATCAAGGAAATCAAGGGTCCTTTCATGTGTGATGTGCAACACGGAATTGCTCTGCACGCAGTGCAGGGGAATCGGGCCTCATCTCGCGGCGAGGGGGAAGTCTCATGGTTTTTCTCGAGTTGCGGCGGAACCTGGGGTATATTCTCGAGTTACGACGGGGATGGCCCTTCCACCCACGTGTTTGTTCAGCGACGTCAGGACTCCTGCCTAGTTGCGAGGGACAACTCGGGATTCTCCTCGAGGCTTGGCAGGGCAATTGGGACGCCTCTCCAGCTGAGGCGGGAGACCAAGGGTCCCTTTCCACGTGCCACAGGAATCCTGGGACTCCTATCAAGTTTCACGAGGAGTCAGGCATCGTCTCCTTTGGAGGCACTGATCTCCGCGTACCTCTGGAGTTTTCAAAGGATGTGAGGCCTCCGGTCGCGATGAGGTGGGGAACTAGGTCTTTCTCTGTGGTCTCCACAGGGGATTCAGACATCCTTTCGTCTTGGGAGATGCAAGACGAGCCTGCATTCAAGTCACTGCAGGGATATCCGGCCTTATTTTGCTTCAGGGCATCGCAGTGTCCATTCCACTTGAGGCCGCAAACTCAGGGTCCCTCTCACATACCTAGAGCTGAGAGAAGCCTCCTCTTGAGGTGCTTGTGGTAAGGTGGTATTCCTCTGGAGTCGAAACCAGGAACTAACCTCTCATCTCGAGTTGATTCTTGGTCCACGGAGCTCTTTCATCTTGCTACAGTGACCTCAGGATCCCTCTAGCCTTGAAACAGTGTTCTTGGGGTTTCTCTGGAGTGCCACCATGGAAATCAAGGCTCCTTTCATGTGTGATGTGCAACACGGAATTGCTCTGCACGCAGTGCAGGGGAATCAGGCCTCATCTCGCGGCAAGGGGGAAGTCTCATGGTTTTTCTCGAGTTGCGGCGGGAACCTGGGGTATATTCTCGAGTTACGACGGGGATGGCCCTTCCACCCAAGTGTTTGTTCAGCGACGTCAGGACTCCTGCCTAGTTGCGAGGGACAACTCGGGATTCTCCTCGAGGCTTGGCAGGGCAATTGGGACGCCTCTCCAGCTGAGGCGGGAGACCAAGTGTCCCTTTCCACGTGCCACAGGAATCCTGGGACTCCTAAGAAGTTTCACGAGGAGTGAGGCATCGTCTCCTCTGGAGGAACTGATCTCCGTGTACCTCTGGAGTTTTCAAAGGATGTGGGGCCTCCGGTCGCGATGAGGTGGGGAACTAGGTCTTTCTCTGTTGTCTCCACAGGGGATTCAGACATCCTTTCGTCTTGGGAGATGCAAGACGAGCCTGCATTCAAGTCACTGCAGGGATATCCGGCCTTGTTTTGAGTCAGGGCATTGCGGTGTCCATTCCACTTGAGGCCGCAAACTCAGGGTTCTTCTCACATACCTAGAGCTGAGAGAAGCCTCCTCTTGAGGTGCTTGTGGTAAGGTGGTATTCCTCTGGAGTCGAAGCCAGGGACTAACCTCTCATCTTGAGTTGATTTTTGGTCCACGGAGCTCTTTCTTGTTGCTACAGTGACCTCAGGATCCCTCTAGCCTTGAAACAGTGTTCTTGTGGTTTCTCTGGAGTGCCATCAAGGAAATCAAGGCTCCTTTCATGTGTGATGTGCCACACGGAATTGCTCTGCACACAGTGCAGGGGAATCGGGCCTCATCTTGTGGCGAGGGGGAAGTCTCATGGTTTTTCTCGAGTTGCGGCGGGAACCTGGGGTATATTCTCGAGTTACGACGGGGATGGCCCTTCCACACAAGTGTGTGTTTAGCGACGTCAGGACTCCTGCCTAGTTGCGAGGGACAACCCGGGATTCTCCTCGAGGCTTGGCAGGGCAATTGGGACGCCACTCCAGCTGAGACGGGAGACCAAGGGTCCCTTTCCACGTGCCACAGGAATCCTGGGACTCCTATCAAGTTTCAGGAGGAGTCAGGCATCGTCTCCTTTGGACGCACTGATCTCCGCGTACCTCTGGAGTTTTCAAAGGATGTGAGGCTATCGGTCGCAATGAGGTGGGGAACTAAGTCTATCTCTGTGCTTTCCATAGGGGATTCAGACATCCTTTCATCTTGGGAGATGCAAGACGAGCCTGCATTGAAGTCACTGCAGGGATATCCGGCCTTATTTCGAGTCAGGGCATCGCGGTGTCCATTCCACTTGAGGCCGCAAACTCAGGGTCCCTCTCACATACCTAGAGCTGAGAGAAGCCTCCTCTTGAGGTGCTTGTGGTAAGGTGGTATTCCTCTGGAGACGAATCCAGGGACTAACCTCTCTTCTCTAGTTGATTTTTCATCCACAGAGTCCTTTAGTGTGGCTACAGTGACCTCAGGATCCCTCTAGCCTTGAAACAGTGTTCTTGGGGTTTCTCTGGAGTGCCATCAAGGAAATCAAGTCTCCTTTCATGTGTCATGTTCAACACTTAATTGCTCTGCACGCAGTGCAGGGGAATCGGGCCTCATCTCGCGGCGAGGGGGAAGTCTCATGGTTTTTCTCGAGTTGCGGCGGGAACCTGGGGTACATTCTCGAGTTACGACGGGGATGGCCCTTCCACACACGTGTTTGTTCAGCGACGTCAGGACTCCTGCCTAGTTGCGAAGGACAACTCGGGATTCTCCTCGAGGCTTGGCAAGGGAATTGGGACGCCTCTCCAGCTGAGGCGGGAGACCAAGGGTCCCTTTCCAAGTGCCACAGGAATCCTGGGACTCCTATCAAATTTCACGAGGAGGCAGGCATCGTCTCCTTTGGAGGCACTGATCTCCGCGTACCTCTGGAATTGTCAAAGGATGTGAGGCCTCCGGTCGTGATGACGTGGGGAACAAGGTCTTTCTCTGTGGTCTAAACAGGGGATTCAGACATCCTTTCGTCTTGGGAAATGCAAGACGAGCCTGCATTCAAGTCACTGCAGGGATATCCGGCCTTATTTCGAGTCAGGGCATCCCGGTGTCCATTCCACTTGAGGCCGCAAACTCAGGGTCACTCTCACATACCTAGAGCTGAGAGAAGCCTCCTCTTGAGGTGCTTGTGGTAAGGTGGTATTCCTCTGGAGTCGAAGCCAGGGACTAACCTCTCATCTCGAGTTGATTTTTGGTCCACGGAACTCTTTTGTGCTGCAACAGTGACCTTAGGATCGCTCTAACCTTGAAACAGTGTTCTTGGGTTTTCTCTGGAGTGCCATCAAGGAAATCAAGGGTCCTTTCATGTGTGATGTGCAACACGGAATTGCTCTGCACGCAGTGCAGGGGAATCAGGCCTCATCTCGCGGCGAGGGGGAAGTCTCATGGTTTTTCTCGAGTTGCGGCGGGAACCTGGGGTATATTCTCGAGTTACGACGGGGATGGCCCTTCCACACACGTGTTTGTTCAGCGACGTCAGGACTCCTGCCTAGTTGCGAGGGACAACTCGGGATTCTCCTCGAGGCTTGGCAGGGCAATTGGGACGCCTCTCCAGCTGACGCGGGAGACCAAGGGTCCCTTTCCACGTGCCACAGGAATCCTGGGACTCCTATCAAGTTTCACGAGGAGTCAGGCATCGTCTCCTTTGGAGGCACTGATCTCCGCGTACCTCTGGAGTTTTCAAAGGATGTGAGGCCTCCGGTCGCGATGAGGTGGGGAACTAGGTCTTTCTCTGTGGTCTCCACAGGGGATTCAGACATCCTTTCGTCTTGGGAGATGCAAGACGAGCCTGCACTCAAGTCACTGCAGGGATATCCCGCCTTATTTCGCGTCAGGGCATCGCAGTGTCCATTCCACTTGAGGCCGCTAACTCAGGGTCCCTCTCACATACCAAGAGCTGAGAGAAGCCTCCGCTTGAGGTTCTTGTGGTAAGGTGGTATTCCTCTGGAGTCGAAGCCAGGGACTAACCTCTCATCTCGAGTTGATTCTTGGTCCACGGAGCTCTTTCGTGTTGCTACAGTGACCTCAGGATCCCTCTAGCCTTGAAACAGTGTTCTTGGGGTTTCTCTGTAGTGCCACTAAGGAAATCAAGGCTCCTTTCATGTGTGATGGGCAACACGGAATTGCTCTGCACGCAGTGTAAGGGAATCGGGCCTCATCTCGCGGCGAGGGGGAAGTCTCATGGTTTTTCTCGAGTTGCAGCGGGAACCTGGGGTATATTCTCGAGTTACGACGGGGATGGTCCCTCCACCCACGTGTTTGTTCAGCGACTTCAGGACTCCTGCCTAGTTGCGAGGGACAACTCGGGATTCTCCTCGAATCTTGGCAGGGCAATTGGGACGCCTCTCCAGCTGAGGCGGGAGACCAAGGGTCCCTTTCCACGTGCCACAGGAATCCTGGGACTCCTATCAAGTTTCACGAGGAGTCAGGCATCGTCTCCTTTGGAGGCACTGATCTCCGTGTACCTCTGGAGTTTTCAAAGGATGTGAGGCCTCCGGTCGCGATGAGGTGGGGAACTAAGTCTTTCTCTGTGCTTTCCATAGGGGATTCAGACATCCTTTCATCTTGGGAGATGCAAGACCAGCCTGCATTGAAGTCACTGCAGGGATATCCGGCCTTATTTCGAGTCAGGGCATCGCGGTGTCCATTCCACTTGAGGCCGCAAACTCAGGGTCCCTCTCACATACCTAGAGCTGAGAGAAGCCTCCTCTTGAGGTGCTTGTGGTAAGGTGGTATTCCTCTGGAGACGAATCCAGGGACTAACCTCTCTTCTCGAGTTGATTTTTCGTCCACAGAGTCCTTTAGTGTTGCTACAGTAACCTCAGGATCCCTCTAGCCTTGAAACAGTGTTCTTGGGGTTTCTCTGGAGTGCCATCAAGGAAATCAAGTCTCCTTTCATGTGTCATGTTCAACACTTAATTGCTCTCCACGCAGTGCAGGGGAATCGGGCCTCATCTCGCAGCGAGGGGGAAGTCTCATGGTTCCTCTCGAGTTGCGGAGGGAACCTGGGGTATATTCTCAAGTTACGACGTGGATGGCCCTTCCACACACGTGTTTGTTCAGCGACGTCAGGACTCCTGCCTAGTTGCGAGGAACAACTCGGGATTCTCCTCGAGGCCTGGCAGGGCAATTGGGACGCCTCTCCAGCTGAGGCGGGAGACCAAGGGTCCCTTTCCACGTGCCACAGGAATCCTGGGACTCCTATAAAGTTTCAGGAGGAGTCAGGCATCGTCTCCTTTGGAGGCACTGATCTCCGCATACTTCTGGAGTTTTCAAAGGATGTGAGGCCTCCGGTCGTGAAGACGTGGGGAACAAGGTCTTTCTCTGTGGTCTAAACAGGGGATTCAGACATCCTTTCGTCTTGGGAAATGCAAGACGAGCCTGCATTCAAGTCACTGCAGGGATATCCGGCCTTATTTCGAGTCAGGGCATCCCGGTGTCCATTTCACTTGAGGCCGCAAACTCAGGGTCACTCTCACATACGTAGAGCTGAGAGAAGCCTCCTCTTGAGGTGCTTGTGGTAAGGTGGTATTCCTCTGGAGTCGAAGCCAGGGACTAACCTCTCATCTCGAGTTGATTTTTGCTCCACGGAACTCTTTCGTGCTGCAACAGTGACCTTAGGATCGCTCTAACCTTGAAACAGGGTTCTTGGGTTTTCTCTGGAGTCCCATCAAGGAAATCAAGGCTCCTTTCATGTGTGATGTGCAACACGGAATTGCTCTGCACGCAGTGCAGGGGAATCGGGCCTCATCTCGCGGCGAGGGGGAAGTCTCATGGTTTTTCTCGAGTTGCGGCGGGAACCTGGGGTATATTCTCGAGTTACGACGGGGATGGCCCTTCCACCCACGTGTTTGTTCAGCGACGGCAGGACTCCTGCCTAGTTGCGAGGGACAACTCGGGATTCTCCTCGAGGCTTGGCAGGGCAATTGGGACGCCTTTCCAGCTGAGGCGGGAGACCAAGCGTCCCTTTCCACATGCCACAGGAATCCTGGGACTCCTATCAAGTTTTATGAGGAGTCAGGCATCGTTTCCTTTGGAGGCACTGATCTCCGCGTTCCTCTGGGGTTTTCAAAGGATGTGAGGCCTCCGGTCGTGATGAGGTGGGGAACTAGGTCTTTCTCTGTGGTCTCCACAGGGGATTCAGACATCCTTTCGTCTTGGGAGATGCAAGACGAGCCTGCATTCAAGTCACTGCAGGGATATCCGGCCTTATTTCGAGTCGGGGCATCACGGTGTCCATTCCACTTGAGGCCGCAAACTCAGGGTCCCTCTCACATAGCTAGAGCTGAGAGAAGCCTCCTCTTGAGGTGCTTGTGGTAAGGTGGTATTCCTCTGGAGTCGAAGCCAGGGACTAACCTCTCATCTCTAGTTGATTTTTGGTCCTCGGAGCTCTTTCGTGTTGCTACAGTGACCTCAGGATCCCTCTAGCCTTGAAACAGTGTTCTTGGGTTTTCTCTGGAGTGCCATCAAGGAAATCAAGGCTCCTTTCATGTGTGATGTGCAACACGGAATTGCTCTGCACGCAGTGCAGGGGAATCAGGCCTCATCTCGCGGCGAGGGGGAAGTCTCATGGTTTTTCTCGAGTTGCGGCGGGAACCTGGGGTATATTCTCGAGTTACGACTGGGATGGCCCTTCCACCCACGTGTTTGTTCAGCGACGTCAGGACTCCTGCCTAGTTGCGAGGGACAACTCGGGATTCTCCTCGAGGCTTGGCAGGGCAATTGGGAGGCCTCTCCAGCTGAGGCGGGAGACCAAGGGTCCCTTTCCACGTGCCACAGGAATCCTGGGACTCCTATCAAGTTTCATGAGGAGTCAGGCATCGTTTCCTTTGGAGGCACTGATCTCCGCGTACCTCTGAAGTTTTCAAAGGATGTGAGGCCTCCGGTCGCGATGAGGTGGGGAACTAGGTCTTTCTCTGTGGTCTCCACAGGGGATTCAGACATCCTTTCGTCTTGGGAGATGCAAGACGAGCCTGCATTCAAGTCACTGCAGGCATATCCGGCCTTATTTCGAGTCAGGGCATCGCGGTGTCCATTCCATTTGAGGCCGCATACTCAGGGTCCCTCTCACATACCTAGAGCTGAGAGAAGCCTCCTCTTGAGGTGCTTGAGGTAAGGTGGTATTCCTCTGGAGTCGAAGCCAGGGACTAACCTCTCATCTAGAGTTGATTTTTGGTCCACGGAGCTCTTTCGTGTTGCTACAGTGACCTCAGGATCCCTCTAGCCTTGAAACAGTGTTCTTGGGGTTTCTCTGGAGTGCCATCAAGGAAATCAAGGCTCCTTTCATGTGTGATGTGTAACACGGAATTGCTCTGCACGCAGGGCAGGGGAATCAGGCCACATCTCGCGGCGAGGGGGAAGTCTCATTGTGTTTCTAGACTTGCGGCTGGAACCTGGGGTATATTCTCGAGTTACGACGGGGATGGCCCTTACACACACGTGTTTGTTCAACGACGTCAGGACTCCTGCCTAGTTGCGTGGGACATCTCGGGATTCTCCTCGAGGTTTGGCAGGGCAATTGGGACGCCACTCCAGCTGAGGCGGGAGACCAAGGGACCCTTTCCAAGTGCCACAGGAATCCTGGGACTCCTACCAATTTTCACGAGGAGTCAGGCATCGTCTCCTTTGGAGGCACTGATCTCCGCGTACCTCTGGAGTTTTCAAAGGATGTGAGGCCTCCGGTTGCGATGAGGTGGGGAACTAGATCTTTCTCTGAGGTCTCCACAGGGGATTCAGACATCCTTTCGTTTTGGGAGATGCAAGACGAGCCTGCATTCAAGTCACTGCAGGGATATCCGGCCTTATTTCGAGTCAGGGCATCGCGGTGTCCATTCCACTTGAGGCCACAAACTCAGGGTCCCTCTCACATACCTAGAACTGAGAGAAGCCTCCTCTTGAGGTGCTTGTGGTAAGGTGGTATTCCTCTGGAGACGAATCCAGGGACTAACCTCTCTTCTCGAGTTAATTTTTGGTCCACAGAGTCCTTTAGTGTTGCTACAGTGACCTCAGTAACCCTCTAGCCTTGAAACAGTGTTCTTGGTGTTTCTCTGGAGTGCCATCAAGGAAATCAAGGCTCCTTTCATGTGTGATGTGCAACACGGAATTGCTCTGCACACAGTGCAGGGGAATCGGGCCTCATCTCGCGGCGAGGGGGAAGTCTCATAGTTTTTCTCGAGTTGCGGCGGGAACCTGGGGTATATTCTCGAGTTACGACTGGGATGGCCCTTCCACCCACGTGTTTGTTCAGCGACGTCAGGACTCCTGCCTAGTTGCGAGGGACAACTCGGGATTCTCCTCGAGGCTTGGCAGGGCAATTGGGACGCCTCTCCAGCTGAGGCGGGAGACCAAGGGTCCCTTTCCACGTGCCACAGGAATCCTGGGACTCCTATCAAGTTTCATGAGGAGTCAGGCATCGTTTCCTTTGGAGGCACTGATCTCCGCGTTCCTCTGGGGTTTTCAAAGGACGTGAGGCCTCCGGTCGCGATGAGATGGGAAACTAGGTCTTTCTCTGAGGTCTCCACAGGGGATTCAGACATCCTTTCGTCTTGGGAGATGCAAGACGAGCCTGCATTCAAGTCACTGCAGGGATATCCGGCCTTATTTCGAGTCAGGGCATCGCGGTGTCCATTCCACTTGAGGCCGCAAACTCAGGGTCCCTCTCACATAGCTAGAGCTGAGAGAAGCCTCCTCTTGAGGTGCTTGTGGTAAGGTGGTATTCCTCTGGAGTCGAAGCCAGGGACTAACCTCTCATCTAGAGTTGATTTTTGGTCCACGGAGCTCTTTCTTTTTGCTACAGTGACCTCAGGATCCCTCTAGCCTTGAAACAGTGTTCTTGGGGTTTCTCTGGAGTGCCATCAAGGAAATCAAGGCTCCTTTCATGTGTGATGTGTAACACGGAATTGCTCTGCACGCAGGGCAGGGGAATCAGGCCACATCTCGCGGCGAGGGGGAAGTCTCATTGTGTTTCTCGACTTGCGGCTGGAACCTGGGGTATATTCTCGAGTTACGACGGGGATGGCCCTTACACACACGTGTTTGTTCAACGACGTCAGGACTCCTGCCTAGTTGCGAGGGACATCTCGGGATTCTCCTCGAGGTTTGGCAGGGCAATTGGGACGCCACTCCAGCTGAGGCGGGAGACCAAGGGACCCTTTCCAAGTGCCACAGGAATCCTGGGACTCCTATCAATTTTCACGAGGAGTCAGGCATCGTCTCCTTTGGAGGCACTGATCTCCGCGTACCTCTGGAGTTTTCAAAGGATGTGAGGCCTCCGGTCGTGATGAGGTGGGGAACTAGATCTTTCTCTGAGGTCTCCACAGGGGATTCAGACATCCTTTCGTTTTGGGAGATGCAAGACGAGCCTGCATTCAAGTCACTGCAGGGATATCCGGCCTTATTTCGAGTCAGGGCATCGCGGTGTCCATTCCACTTGAGGCCACAAACTCAGGGTCCCTCTCACATACCTAGAACTGAGAGAAGCCTCCTCTTGAGGTGCTTGTGGTAAGGTGGTATTCCTCTGGAGACGAATCCAGGGACTAACCTCTCTTCTCGAGTTGATTTTTGGTCCACAGAGTCCTTTAGTGTTGCTACAGTGACCTCAGTAACCCTCTAGCCTTGAAACAGTGTTCTTGGTGTTTCTCTGGAGTGCCATCAAGGAAATCAAGGCTCCTTTCATGTGTGATGTGCAACACGGAATTGCTCTGCACGCAGTGCAGGGGAATCGGGCCTCATCTCGCGGCGAGGGGGAAGTCTCATAGTTTTTCTCGAGTTGCGGCGGGAACCTGGGGTATATTCTCGAGTTACGACTGGGATGGCCCTTCCACACACGTGTTTGTTCAGCGACGTCAGGACTCCTGCCTAGTTGCGAGGGACAACTCAGAATTCTGCTCGAGGCTTGGCAGAGCAATTGGGACGCCTCTGTAGCTGAGGCGGGAGACCAAGGGTCCCTTTCCACGTGCCACAGGAATCCTGGGAGTCCTATCAAGTTTCATGAGGAGTCAGGAATCGTCTCCTTTGGAGGCACTGATCTCCGAGTACCTCTGAAGTTTTCAAAGGATGTGAGACCTTCGGTCGCGATGAGGTGGGGTACTAGGTCTTTCTCTGTGGTCTCCACAGGGGATTCAGACATCCTTTCATCTTGGGAGATGCATGACGAGCCTGCATTCAATTCACTGCAGGGATATCCAGCCTTATTTCTCGTCAGGGCATCGCAGTGTCCATTACACTTGAGTCCGCAAAATCAGGGTCCCTCTCACATACCTAGAGCTGAGAGAAGCCTCCTCTTGAGGTGCTTTTGGTAAGGTGGTATTCCTCTGGAGTCGAAGCCAGGGACTAACCTCTCATCTCGAGTTGATTTTTGGTCCACGGACCTCTTTCGTGTTGCTACAGTAACCTCAGGATCCCTCTAGCCTTGGAACAGTGTTCTTGGGGTTTCTCTAGAGTGCCATCAAGGAAATCAAGGCTCCTTTCATGTTTGATGTGCAACACGGTATTGCTCTGCATGCAGTGCAGGAGAATCGAGCCTCATCTCGCGGCGAGGGGGAAGTCTCATGGTTTTTCTCGAGTTGCGGCGGGAACCTGGGGTATATTCTCGAGTTATGACGGGGATGGCCCTTCCAGCCACGTATTTGTTCAGAGACGTCAGGACTCCTGCCTAGTTGCGAGGGACAACTCGGGATTCTCCACGAGGCCTTGCAGGGCAATTGGGACGCCTCTCCAGCTGAGGCGGGAGACCAAGGTTCCCTTTCCACGTGCCACAGGAATCCTGGGACTCCTATCAACTTTCACGAGGAGTCAGGCATCGTCTCCTTTGGAGGCACTGATCTCCGCGTACCTCTGAAGTTTTCAAAGGATGTGAGGCCTCCGGTCGCGATGAGGTGGGGAACTAGGTCTTTTTCTGGGGTCTCCACAGGGGGTTCAGACATCCTTTCGTCTTGGGAGATGCAAGACGAGCCTGCATTCAAGTCACTGCAGGGATATCCGGCCTTATTTCAAGTCAGGGCATCGCGGTGTCCATTCCACTTGAGGCCGCAAACTCAGGGTCCCTCTCACATACCTAGAGCTGAGAGAAGCCTCCTCTTGAGGTGCTTGTGGTAAGGTGGTATTCCTCTGGAGACGAATCTGAAAGGTTGTTGCTGAACGATAAGATGCGGGATTCTTGGCCTCCGGAGGAGACGAATTCAATCCGGGGCCAGAGACGAGGCTGGATCGCTCAGAGCTTTTGTGTAATAAAGTTTTATTAAAGTATAAAGAGATAGGGAAAGCTTCTGACATAGGCATCAGAAGGGGGCAAATGAGTACCCCCCTCCTAGTCTTTAGCTGTATGTTATATAGTCACTCACAGTCTGTTAATGAAATGAAAGGAATGTCATAAAATTTAGAATGGCATCAGATAATTCATCCCAGGCCATAAAACGATTGACTTGAATCTTTTAGAAGGGCAGAATACCAACAAATACTTCCGTTTACATAGATTAGGAGAACAATACCTGAGGAAGTAAGTTAGGCCGTTTAGCAGAACCAACTTGAAGATTGAGTCTGGGGTTTATTAACATAGCTTAAGACCACATTTCCATACGAAAAAGGCATGTATTGGTTAACTCAAAGTTTGAGAGTAGTTAGCTTTAGGTGAGACCAGGTGTCATGGCAACACAGAATGTTAAGAGAAACCTCCTTTTAAATTTGTATAGAGAAGGAAAAACAGATCGCTGGTTTGTTTCTTCCTGCCGCTTAAGAGAGATAAAAATGTCTGGCACTTACAGCCTCTTTCCTCCATTTGGAGACCCCTGGCCTTCTTGCCTGTTACCCTCTCATTCCCCCCTTTTCTTTTAGGAGAATTATGTTGCCTAGGGAAAAGGGGCGTCGTTTTCATTCCATAACTGCTTCCGAGCTGACAAGGGGCGTTGTCCCTAAATTGGTGAGGCAACATATTCTCCTAATCCTCATAGTGAGGATGTCTGATCCAGGGGCCCCAAATAGTAGTCGGAAGAAGCTGCAGTGATAGCAGGAGTTTGAGCAACCATTTGTAACTTAAAAGCTTTCATGTGACTAGAAACAAATCCAGTTACACAGTTACAGATGCAGGGAGCAAACAGCAAAAACAAAACAATCAGTATTAAAAGTCACATTATGTCCATAGTTAAGGTACAAAGTATTGCACCAGTCCATTCTAGGGTTGTTAGATGTCATCAGACGAAGAAGAGGCATCACCTGTGATTGTTGTCGAAGGTATTCGCAGACTTGGAGAAAGTCTTTTCTTTGAAGTGGAGATGTCCACCACGGGAAGCCTTTCACTGATGAAGAGGGGAGTGCTCCGCAGACCCAGCAGTTAGACCGATTGTGGAATGCAGCATAGGAGTGAGCCCAGGACAGGAAGGCATTGTCTTGAGGATCAAAGGGCAGACTCAGGATTTCTGGAGTCAGCAGAAGTAGGCTCACATAGATTATCAGGCCCATCTGAAACATACAAAGTCAGAGCATAGAAAGTAAAAACATAAAATGACATCACTTAGTTCTGGTCAGGGTGCCACCTCTTGACTCGAGTGTGATGTACCCACGAATCAATTCCTGGGACTTTGACAGCTGTGGGAGAAGAAAGAATAACCTGGTAAGGGCCTTCCCAGAGGGGCTCGAGGGATGAGCCCCCAGATCCCAATGTTTTTATGAGGACCTCGGTTCCTGGCTCAAATAGAGACTTGCTGGATTCAGAGGCTGGGTCAGGAGTCGTCTCCCGGAGTTCTGTTAATGCCTGTTGAAAAGCTGAGAGTTGAGTTACATAATTAGTTAACTCTAAGGCCTCAGGATCTATAACAATGTCTGTGCGTAAGAAAGGCCTTCCATAAATACATTCAAAGGGGGACAGTCCCTCCTTTTTTGGGGCAGTTCGAGCCCTCATTAAAGCTATGGGTAGGACTTTAATCCAGTTGTCTTGCGTTTCTTGAGTTAATTTGCGCAGATGTCTTTTGATAATGTCATTAGCTTTTTCAACCTTTCCTGAGGATTGGGGTCTCCAGGAACAGTGTAAGTGATACTCTATTCCTAGAGCTTTAGACACCCCCTGAGTTACAGCAGCTTTAAAGGCAGAACCATTGTCGCTCTGAAGGCTCCGTGGCAGCCCAAACCTGGGGATAATTTCATGGATTAAAATCTTTATAACCTCTTTAGCTTGTTCGCTACGACAGGGGAACGCCTCAATCCATCCAGTAAAAGTATCCACCCAAACTTGTAAGCAAGAATATCCATTAGCTTTTGGCATATGAGTAAAATCAATTTCCCAGTCTTCTCCAGGATACTTTCCCTTTCGTTGTAATCCAGATTTTGCTAGCTTTTCAGTCTTTGGGTTATTTTTCTGACATACCTCACACCGTTTGATAATGTTCTTTAAAGTTTTCATTATATTTTTACCTTCAAACAAACGAGAAGCCATCTGGTAAGTACTTTCTACACCCAAATGAAAACTCTGGTGTAAACCCTTAAGAATTTTCCACTGAGCACTTTCAGGAATTATTAATCGTCCACACTCGGACTGTAACCATCCTTTATCAGTAATCTTTGCTCCTCTTTTCTCATATCTTTCTAATTCTTCCTCAGTATATTGTGGTTTTTCCTGTTCCACAGGACCTGTCCAGATCAAAGGCGTCTGTAGGGAGGGGGTTTCGTAAAGTGCCGCTTTTTTGGCTTGAGAATCAGCCAGCAGGTTACCGGCAGCTACTTTACTCCCATCCCTGTTGTGCCCTTTGCAATGCATAACCGCTACTTCTTTAGGACAATAGATAGCAGTTAAAAAGTCTCTCAATCTCTCTGAAATGCTTAATAGGTTCTCCTGTTGCTGTTTTAAACTGTCTTTCTTTCCATATTGCAGCATGAGCATGTAAAGTCAAATAAGCATACTTAGAATCAGTGTAGATATTTACTCGCTGCCCTTTGCTTAACTCTAGAGCTCGGGTCAGAGCCACAAGCTCCGCTAACTGGGCACTGGTTCCCTGGGGGAGAGATTTTGCTTCTAAAACCTGTTCAGCAGTCACCACAGCGTAACCTGCTTTGCGCTTTCCATCCCGAACAAAAGAACTGCCGTCTGTAAATATTTCCATGTCAGGATTGTCTAATGGGGTATCCATTAGATCCTCCCGAGCTGCATAGTTTAAGGTTAGGAATTGGGAACAATCGTGATCAGGTGTTTCATCTTCCTTCTCAGGAAGGAAAGTGGCAGGATTTAAATTTCCACAAACTTTAAGCTTAGTTACTGGTCCTTCTAACAACAGTGACTGATATTTAAGAAGCCTACTGTCTGTCATCCAAATATTAACCTTAGAATTTGATTCCACTCACATCATGAGAAGTCAATACAGTAAGGTTTCGCCCATTAATTATTTTTAAAGTTTCAGGTGCTAATAAAGCCGCTGCCCCAATTACTCTTAGGCAGTGGGGCCACCCACGTGCAATTACATCTAATTCTTTGCTTAGATAAGCAATAGGTTGCTGGTGAGGTCCCCGGGGTTGTGTCAAAACTCCCAAGGCCATACCTTTTCTTTCAGTGACAAACAGGTTAAATTCTGACCCTGTGGGCAAACTCAAAGCCGGAGCTTGCAGGAGAGCAGTCTGAAGAACCTTAAAAGCCTTTTGAGTATCTGGAGACCAAACCAGTTTGTCGGTTTGGGCCTGCTGAGTTTCAGCTATAAGTTTATATAAAGGCCGGGCAAGTTCTCCATAGCTCGGAATCCAAATAGGACAGTAGCCTGTGATTCCCAAAAATCCTCTCAATTGTCTTAAAGTCATAGGTAGGGGATGGTTTAGTATAGGTTTAATTCTCTCAGGGCCTATGGCCCTAGTCCCTTCTGAGATGATTAGGCCCAGATATCTAACCGATTGTTGACAAAGCTGAGCCTTTTCTCTTGATGCCTTGTAACCGCAGCCTGCCAGAAAGTTTAAGAAATCTTCTGAGGCTCGTGAACAAGCTTCCTCTGTCTCAGCACAGAGCAAAATATCATCTACATATTGTAACACTACCGCTTCAGAGCTATTAAAGTTTTGTAGATCTCGTGACAAACTTTGTCCAAATAAGTGAGGACTGTCACGAAATCCCTGCGGCAAAACTGTCCAGGTTAACTGGGAAGCTGGCTGTGTGGGGTCTTCGAAGGCAAATAGAAATTGACTTTCCTCCGCCAAAGGTACTGAATAGAAGGCATCTTTCAAATCAATTACTGAAAAATATTTGGCTCGTTCAGGAATTTCAGACAATAGAGTATAAGGATTAGGCACCACAGGGTGTAAAGGAACCACAGCCTCATTTATTATTCGTAAATCTTGAACTAATCTCCATTTATCATTTGATTTTTTTACACCCAAAATAGGAGTGTTGCATGGACTGTTACAGGGAACTAATAGTCCCTGTTCTTTTAAATTCTCAATGATGGGTTTTAACCCTTCCTTAACCTCAGGTTTCAGTGGATACTGCTTCTTATGTGGGAATAAGTGTGGGTCCTTGAGCTTGACAACTACAGGAATAGCATTTTGTGCTCGACCCACAGATTTTCCATCAGCCCATACTCTAGGATTCACATTTTGTTCAACTAAAGGGAGAGAAAGGGAAGGCTCCATATTCATGAAAACAGAGGCATGGACTTTGCTCAGTATATCCCTCCCCAAAAGGGGTGAGGGTGATTCTGGCACAATAAGAAACTCGTGTGAAAATAGCACAGAATCCCAGTTGCATGATAGAGAATAACTGAAGTAATACCTTTTGGCTCGTCCAGACAGTCCCATTACGGAAGCGGATCGGGAAGAAAGTGGGCCAGGGGCTTCAGTAAGCACGGAGTAAGTTGCCCCAGTATCTAAAAGGAAATTGACGGATTGGCGTCCCACTGTTATTAATACCCGGGGTTCCTCAGGTGTAATTAGGACGGGAGCTTGTGTGGGGACCCCCGGGCACCTTCAGTCCTGATTGTCTTGAGAGTCAGACCCCTGAGACCTACGCCTCTGGGGGCAGTCTCTCCTCCAGTGTGGTCCCTTGCAGACCGGACATGGAGCCGGGGGCGGCTTAGATGCCTGAGGGCAATCCCGCTTGAGATGCCCCTCCTTTCCACAGCAATAGCAAGCCCATCCCTTTTCACCTGGGTCCCTCTGGGCATTTTTCTCAGGCTGCTTAAGAACGGTTTTCATAGCCATTGCGAGGGCTTCCGCCTTTTCCTTCGTCTTTTTCTGCCTTTCTTTCTTTTCCTCATATTCCCTACCATAATAGACTGTCTGAGCCAGTTGTAACAGATTATCTAAAGACTGATTTGGTCCATACGCCCGTTTTGATAACTTACGGCGAATATCTGGAGCCGACTGAGTGAGAAATTTATCTTTTAAGATCACTTTCCCTTCTTCACTTTCGGGATCAATCTCAGTGAATCTGCGAAGGGCTTCTCTCAGTCTATCTAGGAATTTACCAGGAGCTTCTTTCTCCTCCTGTTCTATGTCTGCCAGTTTGCCATAGTTTAAAGGCTTAGAACGCGCCTGTCTGAGTCCTTCAAGAATACATCTGACAAAATGACTCTGATCCCATCTTCCTTTAGCAGTGTTATAGTCCCAGTCTGGTTCTGTAGCTGGGACCGCCTGACTCCCAGTGGGGACCGTGGCCATGCAGTATCACATAGGAAGACCAGGTGTGTCTTCTTTAAGCCCTGGGGATCAAATCTATCCCCGTTTTTCAGGATACAGTTCAAAGGAGTGAGGCTGGAATTGTTAGCTCCCATCTGTAAGAGAGAAAAAAAGCGACCAGCGCCATTTTTTCTACCGGAGGCGTCCCTCCCTGCTCTAGATGGGGGTGTAGACAGACGTTACACCAAAAGCTTTTCCTTCCTGGTCGGACTTAGTCTGTCTCTTACCGACGCAGGCGTCACATTCGTCCCTCCCGGTTCTACCACCGAGACGGGGTGGGGATGCACCAGGGGTAGACCTGATGGCATCCCTGACTGACGTCCAGCCCTTCACCTCGCTTGCCTCTGATGCCACCCGGGGCGCAATCAGAGTAACCTTCCGGAATGCTTCCCAAGCTAAGACCTCTGGGGGAAACATTCATCACCTGAGTGCCTGTGCACGACCCTGAGTACATTTCTGACCGCAATAAGACCGATACAACATGAAACTGAGATGTTCCTTCCAAGCGTCACCACACCGGTGTAAGAGCCTCCTCTGGTCCACTAAGAGCCAGTGTTACCAAAGGAAAAAACCATTGCAGTTCCAATCTGAGTAACCTTTAACCTCAGAGATGCTCTGGGAGTTGGAGCTCCATCTAGCTTCCGAGCTTTCCATGCCTAGCGAGGCTAGGCGCTTCCTGACTACCAATCCAAGTTTGAGACCTAGACCACAGTAGAGTAGCAACATAGGTCACAAGTCCCTTGAAAGTCTATGATCCGATAGATAAGGTTAGTACTTCTAATTCCCAAGGAGTTATGAAATGGTCAAAGAGACCGAAAAGTTTGACCGAGAAAGGAGAGTTCGGTCCACACGCTTTGCCCGTTTCTGGTCAGTTCCCGAAGGAGACATTGGTTGCCTCTTGGCATTGGCAGGTCGGTATAAACGCCCGACAGGTTTTTGCCATAGCCTTATGAGGTCACCACGGGACCGCAGAGCAGGGCTCCCCACTTGCTTCGTGCAGGGAGTTTCATTCATTCACACAAGCACACCATAGAGTTAGTAAAGTACAGCAGAAAACGTGTTCGCTAGGAGAACAAAGAACTAGAGTTCCAAGCATCCTTACCTTGTCCTGAAGGATCCCGGACAAGCCCCCAAGATGAAAGGTTGTTGCTGAACGATAAGACGCGGGATTCTTGGCCTCCGGAGGAGACGAATTCAATCCGGGGCCAGAGACGAGGCTGGATCGCTCAGAGCTTTTGTGTAATAAAGTTTTATTAAAGTATAAAGGAGATAGGGAAAGCTTCTGACATAGGCATCAGAAGGGGGCAAAAGAGTACCCCCCTCCTAGTCTTTAGCTGTATGTTATATAGTCACTCACAGTCTGTTAATGAAATGAAAGGAATGTCATAAAATTTAGAATGGCATCAGATAATTCATCCCAGGCCATAAAACGATTGACTTGAATCTTTTAGAAGGGCAGAATACCAACAAATACTTCCGTTTACATAGATTAGGAGAACAATACCTGAGGAAGTAAGTTAGGCCATTTAGCAGAACCAACTTGAAGATTGAGTCTGGGGTTTATTAACATAGCTTAAGACCACATTTCCATACGAAAAAGGAATGTATTGGTTAACTCAAAGTTTGAGAGTAGTTAGCTTTAGGTGAGACCAGGTGTCATGGCAACACAGAATGTTAAGAGAAACCTCCTTTTAAATTTGTATAGAGAAGGAAAAACAGATCACTGGTTTGTTTCTTCCTGCCGCTTAAGAGAGATAAAAATGTCTGGCACTTACAGCCTCTTTCCTCCATTTGGAGACCCCTGGCCTTCTTGCCTGTTACCCTCTCAAATCCAGGGACTAACCTCTCTTCTCGAGTTGATTTTTGGTCCACAGAGTCCTTTAGGGTTGCTACAGTGACCTCAGGAACCCTCTAGCCTTCAAACAGTGTTCTTGGTGTTTCTCTGGAGTGCCATCAAGGAAATCAAGGCTCCTTTCATGTGTGATGTGCCACACGGAATTGCTCTGCACGCCGTGCAGGGGAATCGGGCCTCATCTCGCGGCGAGGGGGAAGTCTCATGGTTTTTCTCGAGTTGCGGCGGGAACCTGGGGTATATTCTCGAGTTACGACGGGGATGGCCTTTCCACCCACGTGTTTGTTCAGCGACGTCAGGACACCTGCCTAGTTGCGAGGGACAACTCGGAATTCTGCTCGAGGCTTGGCAGAGCAATTGGGACGCCTCTGCAGCTGAGGCGGGAGACCAAGGGTCCCTTTCCACGTGCCACAGGAATCCTGGGACTCCTATCAATTTTCACGAGAAGTCAGGCATCGTCTCCTTTGGAGGTACTGATCTCCGCGTACCTCTGGAGTTTTCAAAGGATGTGAGGCCTCCGGTCGCGATGAGGTGGGGAACTAGATCTTTCTCTGAGGTCTCCACAGGGGATTCAGACATCCTTTCGTCTTGGGAGATGCAAGACGAGCCTGCATTCAAGTCACTGCAGGGATATCCGGCCTTATTTCGAGTCAGGGCATCGCGGTGTCCATTCCACTTGAGGCCGCAAACTCAGGGTCCCTCTCACATACCTAGAGCTGAGAGAAGCCTCCTCTTGAGGTGCTTGTGTTAAGGTGGTATTCCTCTGGAGTCGAAGCCAGGGACTAACCTCTCATCTCGAGTTGATTTTTGGTCCACGGAGCTCTTTTGTGTTGCTACAGTGACCTCAGGATCCCTCTAGCCTTGAAACAGTGTTCATGGGGTTTCTCTGGAGTGTCATCAAGGAAATCAAGGCTCCTTTCATGTGTGATGTGCAACACTGAATTGCTCTGCACGGCAGTGCAGGGAAATCGGGCCTCATCTCGCGGCGAGGGGGAAGTCTCATGGTTTTTCTCGAGTTGCGGCGGAAACCTGGGGTATATTCTCGAGTTACGACGGGGATGGCCCTTCCACCCACGTGTTTGTTCAGCGACGTCAGGACTCCTGCCTAGTTGCGAGGGACAACGCGGGATTCTCCTCGAGGCTTGGCAGGGCAATTGGGACGCCTCTCCAGCTTAGGCGGGAGACCAAGGGTCCCTTTCCACGTGCCACAGGAATCCTGGGACTCCTATCAAGTTTCACGAGGAGTCAGGCATCGTCTCCTTTGGAGGCACTGATCTCCGCGTACCTCTGGAGTTTTCAAAGGATGTGAGGCCTCCGGTCGCGATGAGGTGGGGAACTAGGTCTTTTTCTGTGGTCTCCACAGGGGATTCAGACATCCTTTCGTCTTGGGAGATGCAAGACGAGCCTGCATTCAAGTCACTGCAGGGATATCCGGCCTTATTTCGAGTCAGGGCATCGCGGTATCCATTCCACTTGAGGCCGCAAACTCAGCACATAGCTAGAGCTGAGAGAAGCCTCCTCTTGAGGTGCTTGTGGTAAGGTGGTATTCCTCTGGAGTCGAAGCCAGGGACTAACCTCTCATCTCGAGTTGATTGTTGGTCCACGGAGCTGTTTCGTGTTGCTACAGTGACCTCAGGATCCCGCTAGCCTTGAAACAGTGTTCTTGGGGTTCCTCTAGAGTGCCATCAAGGAAATCAAGGCTCCTTTCATGTGTGATGTGCAACACGGAATTGCTCTGCACGCAGTGCAGGGGAATCGGGCCTCATATCGCGGCGAGGCGGAAGTCTCATGGTTTTTCTCGAGTTGCGGCGGGAACCTGGGTTATAATCTCGAGTTACGACAGGGATGGCCCTTCCACCCACGTGTCTGTTCAGCGACGTAAGGACTCCTGCCTAGTTGCGAGGGACAACTCGGGATTCTCCTCGAGGCTTGGCAGGGCAATTGGGAAGCCTCTCCAGCTGAGGCGGGAGACCAAGGGTCCCTTTCCACGTGCACAGGAATCCTGGGACTCCTATCAAGTTTCACGAGGAGTCAGGCATCGTCTCCTTTTGAGGCACTGATCTCCGCGTACCTCTGAAATTTTCAAAGGATGTGAGGCCTCTGGTCGCGATGAGGTGGGGAACTAGGTCTTTCTCTGTGGTCTCCACAGGGGATTCAGACATCCTTTCATCTTGGGAGATGCAAGACGAGCCTGCATTGAAGTCACTGCAGGGATATCCGGCCTTATTTCGAGTCAGGGCATCGCGGTGTCCATTCCACTTGAGGCCGCAAACTCAGGGTCCCTCTCACATACCTAGAGCTGAGAGAAGCCTCCTCTTGAGGTGCTTGTGGTAAGGTGGTATTCCTCTGGAGACGAATCCAGGGACTAACCTCTCATCTCGAGTTGATTTTTGGTCCACAGAGTCCTTTAGTGTTGCTACAGTGACCTCAGTAACCCTCTAGCCTTGAAACAGTGTTCTTGGTGTTTCTCTGGAGTGCCATCAAGGAAATCAAGGCTCCTTTCATGTGTGATGTGCAACACGGAATTGCTCTGCACGCAGTGCAGGGGAATCGGGCCTCATCTCGTGGCGAGGGGGAAGTCTCATAGTTTTTCTCGAGTTGCGGCGGGAACCTGGGGTATATTCTCGAGTTACGACTGGGATGGCCCTTCCACCCACGTGTTTGTTCAGCGACGTCAGGACTCCTGCCTAGTTGCGAGGGACAACTCGGAATTCTGCTCGAGGCTTGGCAGAGCAATTGGGACGCCTCTGTAGCTGAGGCGGGAGACCAAGGCTCCCTTTCCACGTGCCACAGGAATCCTGGGAGTCCTATCAAGTTTCATGAGGAGTAAGGAATCGTCTCCTTTGGAGGCACTGATCTCCGAGTACCTCTGAAGTTTTCAAAGGATGTGAGACCTCCGGTCGCGATGAGGTGGGGAACTAGGTCTTTCTCTGTGGTCTCCACAGGGGATTCAGACATCCTTTCATCTTGGGAGATGCATGACGAGCCTGCATTCAATTCACTGCAGGGATATCCGGCCTTATTTCTCGTCAGGGTATCGCAGTGTCCATTACACTTGAGTCCGCAAAATCAGGGTCCCTCTCACATACCTAGAGCTGAGAGAAGCCTCCTCTTGAGGTGCTTGTGGTAAGGTGGTATTCCTCTGGAGTCGAAGCCAGGGACTAACCTCTCATCTCGAGTTGATTTTTGGTCCACGGAGCTCTTTCGTGTTGCTACAGTGACCTCAGGATCCCTCTAGCCTTGAAACAGTGTTCTTGGGGTTTCTCTGGAGTGCCATCAAGGAAATCAAGGCTCCTTTCATGTGTGATGTGCAAGACGGAATTGCTCTGCACGCAGTGCAGGGGAATCGGGCCTCATCTCGCGGCGAGGGGGAAGTCTCATGGTTTTTCTCGAGTTGCGGCGGGAACCTGGGGTATATTCTCGAGTTACGACGGGGATGGCCCTTCCACACACGTGTTTATTCAGCAGCGTCAGGACTCCTGCCTAGTTGCGAGGGACAACTCGGGATTCTCCTCGAGGCTTGGCAGGGCAATTGGGACGCCTCTCCAGCTGAGGCGGGAGACCAAGGGTCCCTTTCCACGTGCCACAGAAATCCTGGGACTCCTCTCAAGTTTCACGAGGAGTCAGGCATCGTCTCCTTTGGAGGCACTGATCTCCACGTACCTCTGGAGTTTTCAAAGGATGTGAGCCCTCCGGTCGCGATGAGGTGGGGAACTAGGTCTTTCTCTGTGGTCTCCACAGAGGATTCAGACATCCTTTCGTCTTGGGAGATGCAAGACGAGCCTGCATTCAAGTCACTGCAGGGATATCCGGCCTTATTTCGAGTCAGGGCATCGCGGTGTTCATTCCACTTGAGGCCGCAAACTCAGGGTCCTCTCACATACCTAGAGCTGACAGAAGCCTCCTCTTGAGGTGCTTGTGGTTAGGTGGTAGTCCTCTGGAGTCGAAGCCAGGGACTAACCTCTCATCTCGAGTTGATTCTTGGTCCACGGAGCTCTTTCATGTTGCTACAGTGACCTCAGGATCCCTCTAGCCTTGAAACAGTGTTCTTGGGGTATCTCTGGACTGCCATCAAGGAAATCAAGGCTCCTTTCATGTGTGATGTGCAAGACGGAATTGCTCTGCACGCAGTGCAGGGGAATCGGGCCTCATCTCGCGGCGAGGGGGAAGTCTCATGGTTTTCTCGAGTTGCGGCGGGAACCTGGGGTATATTCTCGAGTTACGACGGGGATGGCCCTTCCACACACGTGTTTATTCAGCAACGTCAGGACTCCTGCCTAGTTGCGAGGGACAACTCGGGATTCTCCTCGAGGCTTGGCAGGGCAATTGGGACGCCTCTCCAGCTGAGGCGGGAGACCAAGGGTCCCTTTCCACGTGCCACAGGAATCCTGGGACTCCTATCAAGTTTCACGAGGAGTCAGGCATCGTCTCCTTTGGATGCACTGATCTCCGCGTACCTCGGAAGTTTTCAAAGAATATGAGGCCTCTGGTCGCGATGAGGTGGGGAACTAGGTCTTTCTCTGTGGTCTACACAGGTGATTCAGACATCCTTTCATCTTGGGAGATGCAAGACGAGCCTGCATTCAAGTCACTGCAGGGATATCCGGCCTAATTTCGCATCAGGGCATCGCGGTTTCCATTCCACTTGAGGCCGCAAGCTCAGGGTCCCTCTCACATACCTAGAGCTGAGAGAAGCCTCCTCTTGAGGTGCTTGTGGTAAGGTGGTATTCCTCTGGAGTCGAAGCCAGGGACTAACCTCTCATCTCAAGTTGATTTCTGGTCCACGGAGCTCTTTCGTGTTGCTACAGTGACCTCAGGATCCCTCTAGCCTGAAACAGTGTTTTTGCAGGTTCTCTAGAGTGCCATCATGAAAATCAAGGCTCCTTTCATGTGTGATGTGCAACACGGAATTGCTCTGCATGCAGGGCAGGAGAATCGAGCCTCATCTCGCGGCGAGGGGGAAGTCTCATGATTTTTCTCGAGTTGCGGCGGGAACCTGCGGTATATTCTCGAGTTACGACGGGGATGGCCCTTCCACACACGTGTTTGTTCAGCGACGTCAGGACTCCTGCCTAGTTGCGAGGGACAACTCGGGATTCTCCTCGAGGCTTGGCAGGGCAATTGGGACGCCTCTCCAGCTGAGGCGGGAGACCAAGGGTCCCTTTCCACGTGCACAGGAATCCTGGGACTCCTATCAAGTTTCACGAGGAGTCAGGCATCGTCTCCTTTGGAGGCACTGATCTCCGCCTACCTCTGGAGTTTTCAAAGGATGTGAGGCCTCAGGTCGCGATGAGGTGGCGAACTAGGTCTTTCTCTGTGGTCTTCACAGGGGATTCCGACATCCTTTCATCTTGGGAGGTGCAAGACGAGCATGCATTCAAGTCACTGCAGGGATATCCGGCCTTATTTCACGTCAGTGCATCTTGGTGTCCATTCCACTTGAGGCCGCAAACTCAGGGTCCCTCTAACATACCTAGAGCTGAGAGAAGCCTCTTCTTGAGGTTCTTGTGGTAAGGTGGTATTCCTCTGGAGTCGAAGCCAGGGACTAACCTCTCATCTCGAGTTGATTTGTGGTCCACGGAGCTCTTTCCTGTTGCTACAGTAACCTCAGGATCCCTCTAGCCTTGAAACAGTGTTCTTGGGGTTTCTCTGGAGTGCCATCAAGGAAATCAAGGCTCCTTTCATGTGTGATGTGCAACACGGAATTGCTCTGCAAACAGTGCAGGGGAATCAGGCCTCATCTCGCGGCGAGGGGGAACTCTCATGGTTTTTCTCGAGTTGCGGCGGGAACCTGGGGTATATTCTCGAGTTACGACGGGGATGGCACTTCCACCCACGTGTTTGTTCAGCGACGTCAGGACTCCTTCCTAGTTGCGAGGGACAACTCGGGGTTCTCCTCGAGGCTTGGCAGAGCAATTGGGACGCCTCTCCAGCTGAGGCGGGAGACCAAGAGTCCCTTTCCACGTGCCACAGGAATCCTGGGACTCCTATCAAGTTTCACGAGGAGTCAGGCATCGTCTCCTTTGGAGGCACTGATCTCCGCGTACCTCTGGAGTTTTCAAAGGATGTGAGGCCTCCGGTCGCGATGAGGTGGGGAACTAGGTCTTTCTCTATGGTCTCCACAGGGGATTCAGACATCCTTTTGTCTTGGGAGATGCAAGACGAGCCTGCATTCAAGTCACTGCAGGGATATCCAGCCTTATTTCGAGTCAGGGAATCGCGGTGTCCATTCCACTTGAGGCCGCAAACTCAGGGTCCCTCTCACATACCTAGAGCTGATAGAAGCCTCCTCTTGAGGTGCTTGTGGTTAGGTGGTATTCCTCTGGAGTCGAAGCCAGGGACTAACCTCTCATCTCGAGTTGATTTTTGGTCCACGGAGCTCTTTCGTGTTGCTACAGTGACCTCAGGATCCCTCTAGCCTTGAAACAGTGTTCTTGGGGTTTCTCTGGAGTGCCATCAAGGAAATCAAGGCTCCTTTCATGTGTGATGTGCAACACGGAATTGCTCTGCATGCAGGGCAGGAGAATCGAGCCTCATCTCGCGGCGAGTGGGAAGTCTCATGATTTTTCTCGAGTTGCGGCGGGAACCTGGGGTGTATTCTCGAGTTACAACGGGGATGGCCCTTCCACCCACGTGTTTGTTCAGCGACGTCAGGACTCCTGCCTAGTTGCGAGGGACAACTCGGGATTTTCCTCGAGGCTTGGCAGGGCAATTGGGACGCCTCCCTGCTGAGGAGGGAGACCAAGGGTCCCTTTCCACGTGCACAGGAATCCTGGGACTCCTATCAAGTTTCACGAGGAGTCAGGCATCGTCTCCTTTGGAGGCACTGATCTCCGCGTACCTCTGGAGTTTTCAAAGGATGTGAGGCCTCCGGTCGCGATGAGGTGGGGAACTAGATCTTTCTCTGAGGTATCCACAGGGGATTCAGACATCCTTTCATCTTGGGAGATGCAAGACGAGCCTGCATTCAAGTCACTGCAGGGATATCCGGCCTTATTTCGAGTCAGGGCATCGCGGTGTCCATTCCACTTGAGGCCGCAAACTCAGGGTCCCTCTCACATACCTAGAGCTGAGAGAAGCCTCCTCTTGAGGTGCTTGTGGTAAGGTGGTATTCCTCTGGAGTCGAAGCCAGGGACTAACCTCTCATCTCGAGTTGATTTCTGGGACACGGAGCTCTTTCGTGAGGCTACAGTGACGACAGGATCCCTCTAGCCTTGAAACAGTGTTCTTGGGTTTTCTCTGGAGTGCCATCAAGGAAATCAAGGCTCCTTTCATGTGTGATGTGCAACACGAAATTGCTCTGCACGTAGTGCAGGGGAATCGGGCCTCACCTCTCGGAGAGGGGAAAGTGTCATGGTTTTTCTCGAGTTGCGGCAGGAACCTGGGGTATATTCTCGAGTTACGACTGGGATGGCCCTTACACACAAGTGTTTGTTCAGCGACGGCAGGACTCCTGCCTAGTTGCGAGGGACAACTCGGGATTCTCCTCGAGGCTTGGCAGGGCAATTGCGACGCCTCTCCAGCTGAGGCGGGAGACCAAGGGTCCCTTTCCACGTGCCACAGGAATCCTGGGACTCCTATCAAGTTTCACGAGGAGTCAGGCATCGTCTCCTTTGGAGGCACTGATCTCCACGTACCTCTGGAGTTTTCAAAGGATGTGAGGCCTCCGGTCACGATGAGGTGGGGAACTAGGTCTTTCTCTGTGGTCTCCACAGGGGATTCAGACATCCTTTCGTCTTGGGAGATGCAAGACGAGCCTGCATTCAAATCACTGCAGGGATATCCGGCCTTATTTCGCGTCAGGGCATCGCAGTGTCCATTCCACTTGAGGCTGCAAACTCAGGGTCCCTCTCACATACCTAGAGCTGAGAGAAGCCTCCTCTTGAGGTGCTTGTGGTAAGGTGGTATTCCTCTGGAGTCGAAGCCAGGGACTAACCTCTCATCTCGAGTTGATTCTTGGTCCACGGAGCTCTTTCGTGTTGCTACAGTGACCTCAGGATCCCTCTAGACTTGAAACAGTGTTCTTGGGGTTTCTCTGGAGTGCCACTAAGGAAATCAAGGCTCCTTTCATGTGTGATGTGCAACACGGAATTGCTCTGCACGCAGTGCAAGGGAATCGGGCCTCATCTCGCGGCGAGGGGGAAGTCTCATGGTTTTTCTCGAGTTGCGGCTGGAACCTGGGGTATATTCTCGATTACGACGGGGATGGCCCTTCCACACACGTGTTTGTTCAGCGACGTCAGGACTCCTGCCTAGTTGCGAGGGACAACTCGCGATTCTCCTCGAGGCTTGGCAGGGCAATTGGGACGCCTCTCCAGCTGAGGCGCGAGACCAAGGGTCCCTTTCCACGTGCCACAGGAATCCTGGGACTCCTATCAAGTTTCACGAGGAGTCAGGCATCGTCTCCTTTGGAGGCACTGATCTCCGCGTACCTCTGGAGTTTTCAAAGGATGTGAGGCCTCCGGTCGCCATGAGGTGGGGAACTAGGTGTTTCTCTGTCGTCTCCACAGAGGATTCAGACATCCTTTCGTCTTGGGAGATGCAAGACGAGCCTGCATTCAAGTCACTGCAGGGATATCCGGCCTTATTTCGAGTCAGGGCATCGCGGTGTTCATTCCACTTGAGGCCGCAAACTCAGGGTCCCTCTCACATACCTAGAGCTGAGAGAAGCCTCCTCTTGAGGTGCTTGTGGTAAGGTGGTATTCCTCTGGAGTCGAAGCCAGGGACTAACCTCTCATCTCGAGTTGATTTTTGGTCCACGGAGCTCTTTCGTGTTGCTACAGTGATGTCAGGATCCCTCTACCCTTGAAACAGTGTTCTTGGGGTTTCTCTGGAGTGCCATCAAGAAAATCAAGGCTCCTTTCATGTGTGATGTGCAACACAGAATTGCTCTGCACGCAGTGCAGGGGAATCGGGCCTCATCTCGCGGCGAGGGGGAAGTCTCATGGTTTTTCTCGAGTTGCGGCGGGAACCTGGCTTATATTCTCGAGTTACGACGGGGATGGCCCTTCCACCCACGTGTTTGTTCAGCGACGTCAGGACTCTTGCCTAGTTGCGAGGGACAACTCGGGATTCTCCTCGAGGCTTGGCAGGGCAATTGGGACGCCTCTCCAGCTGAGGCGGGAGACCAAGGGTCCCTTTCCACGTGCCACAGGAATCCTGGGACTCCTATCAAGTTTCACGAGGAGTCAGGCATCGTCTCCTTTGGAGGCACTGATCTCCGCGTACCTTTGGAGTTTTCAAAGGATGTGAGGCCTCCGGTCGCGATGAAGTGGGGAACTAGGTCTTTCTCTGTTGTCTCCACAGGTGATTCAGACATCCTTTCATCTTGGGAGATGCAAGACGAGCCTGCATTCAAGTCACTGCAGGGATATCCGGCCTAATTTCGCGTCAGGGCATCGCGGTGTCCATTCCACTTGAGGCCGCAAGCTCAGGGTCCCTCTCACATACCTAGAGCTGAGAGAAGCCTCCTCTTGAGGTGCTTGTGGTAAGGTGGTATTCCTCTGGAGTCGAAGCCAGGGACTAACCTCTCATCTCAAGTTGATTTCTGGTCCACGGAGCTCTTTCGAGTTGCTGCAGTGACCTCAGGATCCCTCTAGCCTGAAACAGTGTTTTTGCAGTTTCTCTAGAGTGCCATCAAGAAAATCAAGGCTCCTTTCATGTGTGATGTGCAACACGGAATTGCTCTGCATGCAGGGCAGGAGAATCGAGCCTCATCTCGCGGCGAGTGGGAAGTCTCATGATTTTTCTCGAGTTGCGGCGGGAACCTGGGGTGTATTCTCGAGTTACAACGGGGATGGCCCTTCCACCCACGTGTTTGTTCAGCGACGTCAGGACTCCTGCCTAGTTGCGAGGGACAACTCGGGATTTTCCTCGAGGCTTGGCAGGGCAATTGGGACGCCTCCCTGCTGAGGCGGGAGACCAAGGGTCCCTTTCCACGTGCCACAGGAATCCTGGGAGTCCTATCAAGTTTCACGAGGAGTCAGGCATCGTCTCCTTTGGAGGCACTGATCTCCGCGTACCTCTGGAGTTTTCAAAGGATGTGAGGCCTCCAGTCGCGATGAGGTGGGGAACTAGATCTTTCTCTGAGGTATCCACAGGGGATTCAGACATCCTTTCATCTTGGGAGATGCAAGACGAGCCTGCATTCAAGTCACTGCAGGGATATCCGGCCTTATTTCAAGTCAGGGCATCGCGGTGTCCATTCCACTTGAGGCCGCAAACTCAGGGTCCCTCTCACATACCTAGAGCTGAGAGAAGCCTCCTCTTGAGGTGCTTGTGGTAAGGTGGTATTCCTCTGGAGTCGAAGCCAGGGACTAACCTCTCATCTCGAGTTGATTTCTGGGCCACGGAGCTCTTTCGTGAGGCTACAGTGACGTCAGGATCCCTCTAGCCTTGAAACAGTGTTCTTGGGTTTTCTCTGGAGTGCCATCAAGGAAATCAAGGCTCCTTTCATGTGTGATGTGCAACACGAAATTGCTCTGCACGCAGTGCAGGGGAATCGGGCCTCATCTCGTGGCGAGGGGGAAGTCTCATGGTTTTTCTCGAGTTGCGGCGGGAACCTGGGGTATATTCTCGAGTTACGACGGGGATGGCCCGTCCACACACGTGTTTGTTCAGCGACGTCAGGACTCCGGCCTAGTTGCGAGGGACAACTCGGGATTCTCCTCGAGGCTTGGCAGGGCAATTGGGACGCCTCTCCAGCTGAGGTGGGAGACCAAGGGTCCCGTTCCACGTGCCACAGGAATCCTGGGACTCCTATCAAGTTTGACGAAGAGTCAGGCGTCGGCTCCTTTGGAAGCACTGATCTCCGCGTCCCTCTGGAGTTTTCAAAGGATGTGAGGCCTCCGGTCGCGATGAGGTGGGGAACTAGGTCTTTCTCTGTGGTCTCCACAGGGGATTCAGACATCCTTTCTTCTTGGGAGATGCAAGTCGCGCCTGCATTCAAGTCACTGCAGGGATATCCGGCCTTATTTCGAGTCAGGGCATCGCAATGTCCATTCCACTTCAGGCCGCAAACTCAGGGTCCCTCTCGCATACATTGAGCTGAGAGAAGCCTCCTCTTGAGGTGCTGGTGGTAAGGTGGTATTCCTCTGCAGTCGAAGCCACAGACTAACCTCTCATCTCGGAGTTGATTTTTGGTCCACGGAGCTCTTTCATGTTGCCTCAGGGACCTCAGGATCCCTCTAGCCTTGAAACAGTGTTCTTGGGGTTTCTCTGGAGTGCCATCAAGGAAATCAAGGCTCCTTTCATGTGTGATGTGCAACACGGAATTGCTGTGCACGCAGTGCAGGGGAATCGGGCCTCATCTCGCGGCGAGGGGGAAGTCTCATGGTTTTTCTCGAGTTGCGGCGGGAAGCTGGGGTATATTCTCGAGTTACGACGTGGATGGCCCTTCCACCCACGTGTTTGTTCAGCGACGGCAGGACTCCTGCCTAGTTGCAAGGGACAACTCGGGATTCTCCTCAAGGCTTGGCAGGGCAATTGTGACGCCTCTCCTGCTGAGGCGGGAGAACAAGGGTCCCTTTCCACATGCCACAGGAATCCTGGGACTCCTATCAAGTTTTATGAGGAGTCAGGCATCGTTTCCTTTGGAGGCACTGATCTCCGCGTTCCTCTGGGGTTTTCAAAGGATGTGAGGCCTCTGGTCGCGATTAGGTGGGGAACTAGGTCTTTCTCTGTGGGCTCCACAGGGGATTCAGACATCCTTTCGTCTTGGGAGATGCAAGACGAGCCTGCATTCAAGTCACTGCAGGGATATCCAGCCTTATTTCGCGTCAGGGCATCGCGCTGTCCATTCCACTTGAGGCCGCAAACTCAGGGTCCCTCTCACATACCAAGAGCTGAGAGAAGCCTTCTCTTGGGTGCTTGTGGTAAGGTGGTATTCCTCTGGAGTCGAAGCCAGGGACTAACCTCTCATCTCGAGTTGATTCTTGGTCCACAGAGCTCTTTCGTGTTGCTACAGTGACCTCAGGATCCCTCTAGACTTGAAACAGTGTTCTTGGGGTTTCTCTGGAGTGCCACCATGGAAATCAAGGCTCCTTTCATGTGTGATGTGCAACACGGAATTGCTCTGCACGCAGTGCAGGAGAATCAGGCCTCATCTCGCGGCGAGGGGGAAGTCTCATGGTTTTTCTCGAGTTGCGGCGGGAACCTGGGGTACATTCTCGAGTTACGACGGGGATGGCCCTTCCACACACGTGTTTGTTCAGCGACGTCAGGACTCCTGCCTAGTTGCGAGGGACAACTCGGGATTCTCCTCGAGGCTTGGCAGGGCAATTGGGACGCCTCTCCAGCTGAGGCGGGAGACCAAGGGTCCCTTTCCAAGTGCCACATGAATCCTGGGACTCCTATCAAGTTTCACGAGGAGTCAGGCATCGTCTCCTTTGGACGCACTGATCTCCGCGTACCTCTGGAGTTTTCAAAGGATGTGAGGCTATCGGTCGCGATGAGGTGGGGAACTAAGTCTTTCTCTGTGCTTTCCATAGGGGATTCAGACATCCTTTCATCTTGGGAGATGCAAGACGAGCCTGCATTGAAGTCACTGCAGGGATATCCGGCCTTATTTCGAGTCAGGGCATCGCGGTGTCCATTCCACTTGAGGCCGCAAACTCAGGGTCCCTCTCACATAGCTAGAGCTGAGAGAAGCCTCCTCTTGAGGTGCTTGTGGTAAGGTGGTATTCCTTGGAGACGAATCCAGGGACTAACCACTCTTCTCGAGTTGATTTTTCGTCCACAGAGTCCTTTAGTGTTGGTACAGTGACCTCAGGATCCCTCTAGCCTTGAAACAGTTTTCTTGGGGTTTCTCTGGAGTGCCATCAAGGAAATCAAGTATCCTTTCATGTGTCATGTTCAACACTTAATTGCTCTGCACGCAGTGCAGGGGAATCGGGCCTCATCTCGCGGCGAGGGGGAAGTCTCATGGTTTTTCTCGAGTTGCGGCGGGAACCTGGGGTACATTCTCGAGTTACGACAGGGATGGCCCTTCCACACACGTGTGTGTTCAGCGACGTCAGGACTCCTGCCTAGTTGCGAGGGACAACTCGGGATTCTCCTCGAGGCTTGGCAGGGCAATTGGGACGCCTCTCCAGCTGAGGCGGGAGACCAAGGGTCCCTTTCCACGTGCCACAGGAATCCTGGGACTCCTATCAAGTTTCACGAGGAGGCAGGCATCGTCTCCTTTGGAGGCACTGATCTCCGCGTACCTCTGGAATTGTCAAAGGATGTGAGGCCTCCGGTCGTGATGACGTGGGGAACAAGGTCTTTCTCTGTGGTCTAAACAGGGGATTCAGACATCCTTTCGTCTTGGGAAATGCAAGACGAGCCTGCATTCAAGTCACTGCAGGGATATCAGGCCTTATTTCGAGTCAGGGCATCCCGGTGTCCATTCCACTTGAGGCCGCAAACTCAGGGTCACTCTCACATACCTAGAGCTGAGAGAAGCCTCCTCTTGAGGTGCTTGTGGTAAGGTGGTATTCCTCTGGTGTCGAAGCCAGGGACTAACCTCTCATCTCGAGTTGATTTTTGGTCCACGGAACTATTTCGTGCTGCAACAGTGACCTTAGGATCGCTCTAACCTTGAAACAGTGTTCTTGGGTTTTCTCTGGAGTGCCATCAAGGAAATCAAGGGTCCTTTCATGTGTGATGTGCAACACGGAATTGCTCTGCACGCAGTGCAGGGGAATCGGGCCTCATCTCGCGGCGAGGGGGAAGTCTCATGGTTTTTCTCGAGTTGCGGCGGGAACCTGGGGTATATTCTCGAGTTACGACGGGGATGGCCCTTCCACACACGTGTTTGTTCAGCGACGTCAGGACTCCGGCCTAGTTGCGAGGGACAACTCGGGATTCTCCTCGAGGGTTGGCAGGGCAATTGGGACGCCTCTGCAGCTGAGGCGGGAGACCAAGGGTCCCTTTCCACGTGCCACAGGAATCCTGGGACTCCTATCAAGTTTCACGAGGAGTCAGGCATCGTCTGATTTGGAGGCACTGAACTCCGCGTACCTCTGGAGTTTTCAAAGGATGTGAGGCCTCCGGTCGCGATGAGGTGGGGAACTAGGTCTTTCTCTGTGGTCTCCACAGGGGATTCAGACATCCTTTCGTCTTGGGAGATGGAAGACGAGCCGGCATTCAAGTCACTGCAGGGATATCCGGCCTTATTTCGAGTCGGGGCATCACGGTGTCCATTCCACTTGAGGCCGCAAACTCAGGGTCCCTCTCACATAGCTAGAGCTGAGAGAAGCCTCCTCTTGAGGTGCTTGTGGTAAGGTGGTATTCCTCTAGACTCGAAGCCAGGGACTAACCTCTCATCTCGAGTTGATTTTTGGTCCACGGAGCTCTTTCGTGTTGCTACAGTGACCTCAGGATCCTTCTAGCCTTGAAACAGTGTTCTTGGGTTTTCTCTGGAGTGCCATCAAGGAAATCAAGGCTCCTTTCATGTGTGATGTGCAACACGAAATTGCTCTGCACGCAGTGCAGGGGAATCGGGCCTCATCTCTCGGAGAGGGGGAAGTGTCATGGTTTTTCTCGAGTTGCGGCAGGAACCTGGGTTATATTCTCGAGTTACGACGGGGATGGCCCTTACACACACGTGTTTGTTCAGCGACGTCAGGACTCCTGCCTAGTTGCGAGGGACAACTCGGGATTCTCCTCCAGGCTTGGCAGGGCAATTAGGACGCCTCTCCAGCTGAGGCGGGAGACCAAGGGTCCCTTTCCACGTGCCACAGGAATCCTGGGACTCCTATCAAGTTTCACGAGGAGTCAGGCATCGTCTCCTTTGGAGGCACTGATCTCCGCGTACCTCTGGAGTTTTCAAAGGATGTGAGGCCTCCGGTCGCGATGAGGTGGGGAACTAGGTCTTTCTCTGTGGTCTACACAGGGGATTCAGACATCCTTTCGTCTTGGGAGATGCAAGACGAGCCTGCATTCAAATCACTGCAGGGATATCAGGCCTTATTTCGCGTCAGGGCATCGCAGTGTCCATTCCACTTGAGGCCGCAAACTCAGCGTCCCTCTCACATACCAAGAGCTGAGAGAAGCCTCCTCTTGAGGTGCTTGTGGTTAGGTGGTATTCCTCTGGAGTCGAAGCCAGGGACTAACCTCTCATCTCGAGTTGTTTCTTGGTCCACGGAGCTCTTTCGTGTTGCTACAGTGACCTCAGGATCCCTCTAGACTTGAAACAGTGTTCTTGGGGTTTCTCTGGAGTGCCACTAAGGAAATCAAGGCTCCTTTCATGTGTGATGTGCAACACGGAATTGCTCTGCACGCAGTGTAAGGGAATCGGGCCTCATTTCGCGGCGAGGGGGAAGTCTCATGGTTTTTCTCGAGTTGCGGCGGGAACCTGGGGTATATTCTCGAGTTATGACGGGGATGGCCCTTCCACCCACGTGTTTGTTCAGCGACGGCAGGACTCCTGCCTAGTTGCGAGGGACAACTCGGGATTCTCCTCGAGGCTTGGCAGGGCAATTGGGACGCCTCTCCAGCTGAGGCGTGAGACCAAGGGTCCCTTTCCACGTGCCACAGGAATCCTGGGACTCCTATCAAGTTTCACGAGGAGTCAGGCATCGTCTCCTTTGGAGGCACTGATCTCCGCATACCTCTGGAGTTTTCAAAGGATGTGAGCCCTCCGGTCGCGATGAGGTGAGGAACTAGGTCTTTCTCTGTGGTCTCCACAGAGGATTCAGACATCCTTTCGTCTTGGGAGATGCAAGACGAGCCTGCATTCAAGTCACTGCAGGGATATCCGGCCTTATTTCGAGTCAGGGCATCGCGTTGTTCATTCCACTTGAGGCCGCAAACTCAGGGTCCCTCTCACACACCTAGAGATGAGTGAAGCCTCCTCTTGAGGTGCTTGTGGTAAGGTGGTAGTCCTCTGGAGTCGAAACCAGGAACTAACCTCTCATCTCGAGTTGATTCTTGGTCCACGGAGCTCTTTCATCTTGCTACAGTGACCTCAGGATCCCTCTAGCCTTGAAACAGTGTTCTTGGGTTTTTTCTGGAGTGCCATCAAGGAAATCAAGGCTCCTTTCATGTGTGATGTGCAACACGGAATTGCTCTGCACGCATTGTAAGGGAATCGGGCCTCATCTCGCGGCGAGGGGGAAGTCTCATGGTTTTTCTCGAGTTGCGGCGGGAACCTGGGGTATATTCTCGAGTTAAGACGGGGATGGTCTCTCCACCCACGTGTTTGTTCAGCGACTTCAGGACTCCTGCCTAGTTGCGAGGGACAACTCGGGATTCTCCTCGAATCTTGGCAGGGCAATTGGGACGCCTCTCCAGCTGAGGCGGGAGACCAAGTGTCCCTTTCCACGTGCCACAGGAATCCTGGGACTCCTATCAACTTTCACGAGGAGTCAGGCATCGTCTCCTTTGGAGGCACTGATCTCCGCGTACCTCTGGAGTTTTCAAAGGATGTGAGGCCTCCGGTCGCGATGAGGTGGGGAAATAGGTCTTTCTCTGTGGTCTCCACAGGGGATTCAGACATCCTTTCGTCTTGGGAGATGCAAGACGAGCCTGCATTCAAGTTACTGCAGGGATATCCGGCCTTATTTCGCTTCAGGGCAACGCAGTGTCCATTCCACTTGAGGCCGCAAACTCAGGGTCCCTCTCACATACCTAGAGCTGAGAGAAGCCTCCTCTTGAGGTGCTTGTGGTAAGGTGGTATTCCTCTGGAGTCGAAGCCAGGGACTAACCTCTCATCTCGAGTTGATTCTTGGTCCACGGAGCTCTTTCGTGTTGCTACAGTGACCTCAGGATCCCTCTAGCCTTGAAACAGTGTTCTTGGGGTTTCTCTGGAGTGCCATTAAGGAAATCAAGGTTCCTTTCATGTGTGATGTGCAAGACGGAATTGCTCTGCACGCAGTGCAGGGGCATCAGGCCTCATCTCGCGGCGAGGGGGAAGTCTCATGGTTTTTCTCGAGTTGCGGCGGGAACCTGGGGTATATTCTCGAGTTACGACTGGGATGGCCCTTCCACCCACGTGTTTGTTCAGCGACGTCAGGACTCCTGCCTAGTTGCGAGGGACAACTCGGGATTCTCCTCGAGGCTTGGCAGGGCAATTGGGACGCCACTCCAGCTGAGGCGGGAGAACAAGGGACCCTTTCCAAGTGCCACAGGAATCCTGGGACTCCTATCAAGTTTCACGAGGAGTCAGGCATCGTCTCCTTTGGAGGCACTAATCTCCGCGTACCTCTGGAGTTTTCAAAGGATGTGAGGCTATCGGTCGGGATGAGGTGGGGAACTAAGTCTTTCTCTGTGCTTTCCACAGGGGATTCAGACACCCTTTCGTCTTGGGAGATGCAAGACGAGCCTGCATTGAAGTCACTGCAGGGATATCCGGCCTTATTTCGAGTCAGGGCATCGCGGTGTCCATTCCACTTGAGGCCGCAAACTCAGGGTCCCTCTCACATACCTAGAGCTGAGAGAAGCCTCCTCTTGAGGTGCTTGTGGTAAGGTGGTATTCCTCTGGAGACGAATCCAGGGACTAACCTCTCATCTCGAGTTGATTTTTGGTCCACAGAGTCCTTTAGTGTTGCTACAGTGACCTCAGGAACCCTCTAGCCTTGAAGCAGTGTTCTTGGTGTTTTTCTGGAGTGCCATCAAGGAAATCAAGGCTCCTTTCATGTGTGATGTGCAACACGGAATTGCTCTGCACGCAGTGCAGGGGAATCGGGCCTCATCTCGCGGCGAGGGGGAAGTCTCATGGTTTTTCTCGAGTTGCGGTGGGAACCTGGGGTATATTCTCGAGTTACGATGGGGATGGTCCTTCCACCCACGTGTTTGTTCAGCGACGTCAGGACTCCTGCCTAGTTGCGAGGGACAACTCGGAATTCTGCTCGAGGCTTGGCAGAGCAATTGGGACGCCTCTGCAGCTGAGGCGGGAGACCAAGGGTCCCTTTCCACGTGCCACAGGAATCCTGGGACTCCTATCAATTTTCACGAGGAGTCAGGCATCGTCTCCTTTGGAGGCACTGATCTCCGCGTACCTCTGGAGTTTTCAAAGGATGTGAGGCCTCCGGTCGCGATGGGGTGGGGAACTAGATCTTTCTCTGAGGTCTCCACAGGGGATTCAGACATCCTTTCGTTTTGGGAGATGCAAGACGAGCCTGCATTCAAGTCACTGCAGGGATGTCCGGCCTTATTTCGAGTCAGGGCATCGCGGTGTCCATTCCACTTGAGGCCACAAACTCAGGGTCCCTCTCACATACCTAGAGCTGAGAGAAGCCTCCTCTTGAGGTGCTTGTGGTAAGGTGGTATTCCTCTGGAGTCGAAGCCAGGGACTAACCTCTCATCTCGAGTTGATTGTTGGTCCACGGAGCTCTTTTGTGTTGCTACAGTGACCTCAGGATCCCTCTAGCCTTGAAACAGTGTTCTTGGGGTTCCTCTGGAGTGCCATCAAGGAAATCAAGGCTCCTTTCATGTGTGATGTGCAACACGGAATTGCTCTGCACGCAGTGCAGGGGCATCGGGCCTCATCTCGCGGCGAGTGGGAAGTCTCATAGTTTTTCTCGAGTTGCGGCGGGAACCTGGGGTATATTCTCGAGTTACGACTGGGATGGCCCTTCCACCCACGTGTTTGTTCAGCGACGTCAGGACTCCTGCCTAGTTGCGAGGGACAACTCAGAATTCTGCTCGAGGCTTGGCAGAGCAATTGGGACACCTCTGTAGCTGAGGCGGGAGACCAAGGGTCCCTTTCCACGTGCCACAGGAATCCTGGGAGTCCTATCAAGTTTCATGAGGAGTCAGGAATCGTCTCCTTTGGAGGCACTGATCTCCGAGTACCTCTGAAGTTTTCAAAGGATGTGAGACCTCCGGTCGCGATGAGGTGGGGAACTAGGTCTTTCTCTGTGGTCTCCACAGGGGATTCAGACATCCTTTCATCTTGGGAGATGCATGACGAGCCTGCATTCAAGTTACTGCAGGGATATCCAGCCTTATTTCTCGTCAGGGCATCGCAGTGTCCATTACACTTGAGTCCGCAAAATCAGGGTCCCTCTCACATACCTAGAGCTGAGAGAAGCCTCCTCTTGAGGTGCTTTTGGTAAGGTGGTATTCCTCTGGAGTCGAAGCCAGGGACTAACCTCTCATCTCGAGTTGATTTTTGGTCCACGGACCTCTTTCGTGTTGCTACAGTAACCTCAGGATCCCTCTAGCCTTGAAACAGTGTTCTTGGGGTTTCTCTGGAGTGCCATCAAGGAAATCAAGGCTCCTTTCATGTTTGATGTTCAACACGGTATTGCTCTGCATGCAGTGCAGGAGAATCGAGCCTCATCTCGCGGCGAGGGGGAAGTCTCATGGTTTTTCTCGAGTTGCGGCGGGAACCTGGGGTATATTCTCGAGTTATGACGGGGATGGCCCTTCCAGCCACGTATTTGTTCAGAGACGTCAGGACTCCTGCCTAGTTGCGAGGGACAACTCGGGATTCTCCACGAGGCCTTGCAGGGCAATTGGGACGCCTCTCCAGCTGAGGCAGGAGACCAAGGGTCCCTTTCCACGTGCCACAGGAATCCTGGGACTCCTATCAACTTTCACGAGGAGTCAGTCATCGTCTCCTTTGGAGGCACTGATCTCCGCGTACCTCTGAAGTTTTCAAAGGATGTGAGGCCTCCGGTCGCGATGAGGTGGGGAACTAGGTCTTTTCTGGGGTCTCCACAGGGGGTTCAGACATCCTTTCGTCTTGGGAGATGCAAGACGAGCCTGCATTCAAGTCACTGCAGGGATATCCGGCCTTATTTCAAGTCAGGGCATCGCGGTGTCCATTCCACTTGAGGCCGCAAACTCAGGGTCCCTCTCACATACCTAGAGCTGAGAGAAGCCTCCTCTTGAGGTGCTTGTGGTAAGGTGGTATTCCTCTGGAGACGAATCTGAAAGGTTGTTGCTGAACGATAAGATGCGGGATTCTTGGCCTCCGGAGGAGACGAATTCAATCCGGGGCCAGAGACGAGGCTGGATCGCTCAGAGCTTTTGTGTAATAAAGTTTTATTAAAGTATAAAGGAGATAGGGAAAGCTTCTGACATAGGCATCAGAAGGGGGCAAATGAGTACCCCCCTCCTAGTCTTTAGCTGTATGTTATATAGTCACTCACAGTCTGTTAATGAAATGAAAGGAATGTCATAAAATTTAGAATGGCATCAGATAATTCATCCCAGGCCATAAAACGATTGACTTGAATCTTTTAGAAGGGCAGAATACCAACAAATACTTCCGTTTACATAGATTAGGAGAACAATACCTGAGGAAGTAAGTTAGGCCGTTTAGCAGAACCAACTTGAAGATTGAGTCTGGGGTTTATTAACATAGCTTAAGACCACATTTCCATACGAAAAAGGCATGTATTGGTTAACTCAAAGTTTGAGAGTAGTTAGCTTTAGGTGAGACCAGGTGTCATGGCAACACAGAATGTTAAGAGAAACCTCCTTTTAAATTTGTATAGAGAAGGAAAAACAGATCGCTGGTTTGTTTCTTCCTGCCGCTTAAGAGAGATAAAAATGTCTGGCACTTACAGCCTCTTTCCTCCATTTGGAGACCCCTGGCCTTCTTGCCTGTTACCCTCTCATTCCCCCCTTTTCTTTTAGGAGAATTATGTTGCCTAGGGAAAAGGGGCGTCGTTTTCATTCCATAACTGCTTCCGAGCTGACAAGGGGCGTTGTCCCTAAATTGGTGAGGCAACATATTCTCCTAATCCTCATAGTGAGGATGTCTGATCCAGGGGCCCCAAATAGTAGTCGGAAGAAGCTGCAGTGATAGCAGGAGTTTGAGCAACCATTTGTAACTTAAAAGCTTTCATGTGACTAGAAACAAATCCAGTTACACAGTTACAGATGCAGGGAGCAAACAGCAAAAACAAAACAATCAGTATTAAAAGTCACATTATGTCCATAGTTAAGGTACAAAGTATTGCACCAGTCCATTCTAGGGTTGTTAGATGTCATCAGACGAAGAAGAGGCATCACCTGTGATTGTTGTCGAAGGTATTCGCAGACTTGGAGAAAGTCTTTTCTTTGAAGTGGAGATGTCCACCACGGGAAGCCTTTCACTGATGAAGAGGGGAGTGCTCCGCAGACCCAGCAGTTAGACCGATTGTGGAATGCAGCATAGGAGTGAGCCCAGGACAGGAAGGCATTGTCTTGAGGATCAAAGGGCAGACTCAGGATTTCTGGAGTCAGCAGAAGTAGGCTCACATAGATTATCAGGCCCATCTGAAACATACAAAGTCAGAGCATAGAAAGTAAAAACATAAAATGACATCACTTAGTTCTGGTCAGGGTGCCACCTCTTGACTCGAGTGTGATGTACCCACGAATCAATTCCTGGGACTTTGACAGCTGTGGGAGAAGAAAGAATAACCTGGTAAGGGCCTTCCCAGAGGGGCTCGAGGGATGAGCCCCCAGATCCCAATGTTTTTATGAGGACCTCGGTTCCTGGCTCAAATAGAGACTTGCTGGATTCAGAGGCTGGGTCAGGAGTCGTCTCCCGGAGTTCTGTTAATGCCTGTTGAAAAGCTGAGAGTTGAGTTACATAATTAGTTAACTCTAAGGCCTCAGGATCTATAACAATGTCTGTGCGTAAGAAAGGCCTTCCATAAATACATTCAAAGGGGGACAGTCCCTCCTTTTTTGGGGCAGTTCGAGCCCTCATTAAAGCTATGGGTAGGACTTTAATCCAGTTGTCTTGCGTTTCTTGAGTTAATTTGCGCAGATGTCTTTTGATAATGTCATTAGCTTTTTCAACCTTTCCTGAGGATTGGGGTCTCCAGGAACAGTGTAAGTGATACTCTATTCCTAGAGCTTTAGACACCCCCTGAGTTACAGCAGCTTTAAAGGCAGAACCATTGTCGCTCTGAAGGCTCCGTGGCAGCCCAAACCTGGGGATAATTTCATGGATTAAAATCTTTATAACCTCTTTAGCTTGTTCGCTACGACAGGGGAACGCCTCAATCCATCCAGTAAAAGTATCCACCCAAACTTGTAAGCAAGAATATCCATTAGCTTTTGGCATATGAGTAAAATCAATTTCCCAGTCTTCTCCAGGATACTTTCCCTTTCGTTGTAATCCAGATTTTGCTAGCTTTTCAGTCTTTGGGTTATTTTTCTGACATACCTCACACCGTTTGATAATGTTCTTTAAAGTTTTCATTATATTTTTACCTTCAAACAAACGAGAAGCCATCTGGTAAGTACTTTCTACACCCAAATGAAAACTCTGGTGTAAACCCTTAAGAATTTTCCACTGAGCACTTTCAGGAATTATTAATCGTCCACACTCGGACTGTAACCATCCTTTATCAGTAATCTTTGCTCCTCTTTTCTCATATCTTTCTAATTCTTCCTCAGTATATTGTGGTTTTTCCTGTTCCACAGGACCTGTCCAGATCAAAGGCGTCTGTAGGGAGGGGGTTTCGTAAAGTGCCGCTTTTTTGGCTTGAGAATCAGCCAGCAGGTTACCGGCAGCTACTTTACTCCCATCCCTGTTGTGCCCTTTGCAATGCATAACCGCTACTTCTTTAGGACAATAGATAGCAGTTAAAAAGTCTCTCAATCTCTCTGAAATGCTTAATAGGTTCTCCTGTTGCTGTTTTAAACTGTCTTTCTTTCCATATTGCAGCATGAGCATGTAAAGTCAAATAAGCATACTTAGAATCAGTGTAGATATTTACTCGCTGCCCTTTGCTTAACTCTAGAGCTCGGGTCAGAGCCACAAGCTCCGCTAACTGGGCACTGGTTCCCTGGGGGAGAGATTTTGCTTCTAAAACCTGTTCAGCAGTCACCACAGCGTAACCTGCTTTGCGCTTTCCATCCCGAACAAAAGAACTGCCGTCTGTAAATATTTCCATGTCAGGATTGTCTAATGGGGTATCCATTAGATCCTCCCGAGCTGCATAGTTTAAGGTTAGGAATTGGGAACAATCGTGATCAGGTGTTTCATCTTCCTTCTCAGGAAGGAAAGTGGCAGGATTTAAATTTCCACAAACTTTAAGCTTAGTTACTGGTCCTTCTAACAACAGTGACTGATATTTAAGAAGCCTACTGTCTGTCATCCAAATATTAACCTTAGAATTTGATTCCACTCACATCATGAGAAGTCAATACAGTAAGGTTTCGCCCATTAATTATTTTTAAAGTTTCAGGTGCTAATAAAGCCGCTGCCCCAATTACTCTTAGGCAGTGGGGCCACCCACGTGCAATTACATCTAATTCTTTGCTTAGATAAGCAATAGGTTGCTGGTGAGGTCCCCGGGGTTGTGTCAAAACTCCCAAGGCCATACCTTTTCTTTCAGTGACAAACAGGTTAAATTCTGACCCTGTGGGCAAACTCAAAGCCGGAGCTTGCAGGAGAGCAGTCTGAAGAACCTTAAAAGCCTTTTGAGTATCTGGAGACCAAACCAGTTTGTCGGTTTGGGCCTGCTGAGTTTCAGCTATAAGTTTATATAAAGGCCGGGCAAGTTCTCCATAGCTCGGAATCCAAATAGGACAGTAGCCTGTGATTCCCAAAAATCCTCTCAATTGTCTTAAAGTCATAGGTAGGGGATGGTTTAGTATAGGTTTAATTCTCTCAGGGCCTATGGCCCTAGTCCCTTCTGAGATGATTAGGCCCAGATATCTAACCGATTGTTGACAAAGCTGAGCCTTTTCTCTTGATGCCTTGTAACCGCAGCCTGCCAGAAAGTTTAAGAAATCTTCTGAGGCTCGTGAACAAGCTTCCTCTGTCTCAGCACAGAGCAAAATATCATCTACATATTGTAACACTACCGCTTCAGAGCTATTAAAGTTTTGTAGATCTCGTGACAAACTTTGTCCAAATAAGTGAGGACTGTCACGAAATCCCTGCGGCAAAACTGTCCAGGTTAACTGGGAAGCTGGCTGTGTGGGGTCTTCAAAGGCAAATAGAAATTGACTTTCCTCCGCCAAAGGTACTGAATAGAAGGCATCTTTCAAATCAATTACTGAAAAATATTTGGCTCGTTCAGGAATTTCAGACAATAGAGTATAAGGATTAGGCACCACAGGGTGTAAAGGAACCACAGCCTCATTTATTATTTGTAAATCTTGAACTAATCTCCATTTATCATTTGATTTTTTTACACCCAAAATAGGAGTGTTGCATGGACTGTTACAGGGAACTAATAGTCCCTGTTCTTTTAAATTCTCAATGATGGGTTTTAACCCTTCCTTAACCTCAGGTTTCAGTGGATACTGCTTCTTATGTGGGAATAAGTGTGGGTCCTTGAGCTTGACAACTACAGGAATAGCATTTTGTGCTCGACCCACAGATTTTCCATCAGCCCATACTCTAGGATTCACATTTTGTTCAACTAAAGGGAGAGAAAGGGAAGGCTCCATATTCATGAAAACAGAGGCATGGACTTTGCTCAGTATATCCCTCCCCAAAAGGGGTGAGGGTGATTCTGGCACAATAAGAAACTCGTGTGAAAATAGCACAGAATCCCAGTTGCATGATAGAGAATAACTGAAGTAATACCTTTTGGCTCGTCCAGACAGTCCCATTACGGAAGCGGATCGGGAAGAAAGTGGGCCAGGGGCTTCAGTAAGCACGGAGTAAGTTGCCCCAGTATCTAAAAGGAAATTGACGGATTGGCGTCCCACTGTTATTAATACCCGGGGTTCCTCAGGTGTAATTAGGACGGGAGCTTGTGTGGGGACCCCCGGGCACCTTCAGTCCTGATTGTCTTGAGAGTCAGACCCCTGAGACCTACGCCTCTGGGGGCAGTCTCTCCTCCAGTGTGGTCCCTTGCAGACCGGACATGGAGCCGGGGGCGGCTTAGATGCCTGAGGGCAATCCCGCTTGAGATGCCCCTCCTTTCCACAGCAATAGCAAGCCCATCCCTTTTCACCTGGGTCCCTCTGGGCATTTTTCTCAGGCTGCTTAAGAACGGTTTTCATAGCCATTGCGAGGGCTTCCGCCTTTTCCTTCGTCTTTTTCTGCCTTTCTTTCTTTTCCTCATATTCCCTACCATAATAGACTGTCTGAGCCAGTTGTAACAGATTATCTAAAGACTGATTTGGTCCATACGCCCGTTTTGATAACTTACGGCGAATATCTGGAGCCGACTGAGTGAGAAATTTATCTTTTAAGATCACTTTCCCTTCTTCACTTTCGGGATCAATCTCAGTGAATCTGCGAAGGGCTTCTCTCAGTCTATCTAGGAATTTACCAGGAGCTTCTTTCTCCTCCTGTTCTATGTCTGCCAGTTTGCCATAGTTTAAAGGCTTAGAACGCGCCTGTCTGAGTCCTTCAAGAATACATCTGACAAAATGACTCTGATCCCATCTTCCTTTAGCAGTGTTATAGTCCCAGTCTGGTTCTGTAGCTGGGACCGCCTGACTCCCAGTGGGGACCGTGGCCATGCAGTATCACATAGGAAGACCAGGTGTGTCTTCTTTAAGCCCTGGGGATCAAATCTATCCCTGTTTTTCAGGATACAGTTCAAAGGAGTGAGGCTGGAATTGTTAGCTCCCATCTGTAAGAGAGAAAAAAAGCGACCAGCGCCATTTTTTCTACCGGAGGCGTCCCTCCCTGCTCTAGATGGGGGTGTAGACAGACGTTACACCAAAAGCTTTTCCTTCCTGGTCGGACTTAGTCTGTCTCTTACCGACGCAGGCGTCACATTCGTCCCTCCCGGTTCTACCACCGAGACGGGGTGGGGATGCACCAGGGGTAGACCTGATGGCATCCCTGACTGACGTCCAGCCCTTCACCTCGCTTGCCTCTGATGCCACCCGGGGCGCAATCAGAGTAACCTTCCGGAATGCTTCCCAAGCTAAGACCTCTGGGGGAAACATTCATCACCTGAGTGCCTGTGCACGACCCTGAGTACATTTCTGACCGCAATAAGACCGATACAACATGAAACTGAGATGTTCCTTCCAAGCGTCACCACACCGGTGTAAGAGCCTCCTCTGGTCCACTAAGAGCCAGTGTTACCAAAGGAAAAAACCATTGCAGTTCCAATCTGAGTAACCTTTAACCTCAGAGATGCTCTGGGAGTTGGAGCTCCATCTAGCTTCCGAGCTTTCCATGCCTAGCGAGGCTAGGCGCTTCCTGACTACCAATCCAAGTTTGAGACCTAGACCACAGTAGAGTAGCAACATAGGTCACAAGTCCCTTGAAAGTCTATGATCCGATAGATAAGGTTAGTACTTCTAATTCCCAAGGAGTTATGAAATGGTCAAAGAGACCGAAAAGTTTGACCGAGAAAGGAGAGTTCGGTCCACACGCTTTGCCCGTTTCTGGTCAGTTCCCGAAGGAGACATTGGTTGCCTCTTGGCATTGGCAGGTCGGTATAAACGCCCGACAGGTTTTTGCCATAGCCTTATGAGGTCACCACGGGACCGCAGAGCAGGGCTCCCCACTTGCTTCGTGCAGGGAGTTTCATTCATTCACACAAGCACACCATAGAGTTAGTAAAGTACAGCAGAAAACGTGTTCGCTAGGAGAACAAAGAACTAGAGTTCCAAGCATCCTTACCTTGTCCTGAAGGATCCCGGACAAGCCCCCAAGATGAAAGGTTGTTGCTGAACGATAAGACGCGGGATTCTTGGCCTCCGGAGGAGACAAATTCAATCCGGGGCCAGAGACGAGGCTGGATCGCTCAGAGCTTTTGTGTAATAAAGTTTTATTAAAGTATAAAGGAGATAGGGAAAGCTTCTGACATAGGCATCAGAAGGGGGCAAAAGAGTACCCCCCTCCTAGTCTTTAGCTGTATGTTATATAGTCACTCACAGTCTGTTAATGAAATGAAAGGAATGTCATAAAATTTAGAATGGCATCAGATAATTCATCCCAGGCCATAAAACGATTGACTTGAATCTTTTAGAAGGGCAGAATACCAACAAATACTTCCGTTTACATAGATTAGGAGAACAATACCTGAGGAAGTAAGTTAGGCCATTTAGCAGAACCAACTTGAAGATTGAGTCTGGGGTTTATTAACATAGCTTAAGACCACATTTCCATACGAAAAAGGAATGTATTGGTTAACTCAAAGTTTGAGAGTAGTTAGCTTTAGGTGAGACCAGGTGTCATGGCAACACAGAATGTTAAGAGAAACCTCCTTTTAAATTTGTATAGAGAAGGAAAAACAGATCACTGGTTTGTTTCTTCCTGCCGCTTAAGAGAGATAAAAATGTCTGGCACTTACAGCCTCTTTCCTCCATTTGGAGACCCCTGGCCTTCTTGCCTGTTACCCTCTCAAATCCAGGGACTAACCTCTCTTCTCGAGTTGATTTTTGGTCCACAGAGTCCTTTAGCGTTGCTACAGTGACCTCAGGAACCCTCTAGCCTTCAAACAGTGTTCTTGGTGTTTCTCTGGAGTGCCATCAAGGAAATCAAGGCTCCTTTCATGTGTGATGTGCCACACGGAATTGCTCTGCACGCCGTGCAGGGGAATCGGGCCTCATCTCGCGGCGAGGGGGAAGTCTCATGGTTTTTCTCGAGTTGCGGCGGGAACCTGGGGTATATTCTCGAGTTACGACGGGGATGGCCCTTCCACCCACGTGTTTGTTCAGCGACGTCAGGACACCTGCCTAGTTGCGAGGGACAACTCGGAATTCTGCTCGAGGCTTGGCAGAGCAATTGGGACGCCTCTGCAGCTGAGGCGGGAGACCAAGGGTCCCTTTCCACGTGCCACAGGAATCCTGGGACTCCTATCAATTTTCACGAGAAGTCAGGCATCGTCTCCTTTGGAGGTACTGATTTCCGCGTACCTCTGGAGTTTTCAAAGGATGTGAGGCCTCCGGTCGCGATGAGGTGGGGAACTAGATTTTTCTCTGAGGTCTCCACAGGGGATTCAGACATCCTTTCATCTTGGGAGATGCAAGACGAGCCTGCATTCAAGTCACTGCAGGGATATCCGGCCTTATTTCGAGTCAGGGCATCGCGGTGTCCATTCCACTTGAGGCCACAAACTCAGGGTCCCTCTCACATACCTAGAGCTGAGAGAAGCCTCCTCTTGAGGTGCTTGTGTTAAGGTGGTATTCCTCTGGAGTCGAAGCCAGGGACTAACCTCTCATCTCGAGTTGATTTTTGGTCCACGGAGCTCTTTTGTGTTGCTACAGTGACCTCAGGATCCCTCTAGCCTTGAAACAGTGTTCATGGGGTTTCTCTGGAGTGCCATCAAGGAAATCAAGGCTCCTTTCATGTGTGATGTGCAACACTGAATTGCTCTGCACGGCAGTGCAGGGAAATCGGGCCTCATCTCGCGGCGAGGGGGAAGTCTCATGGTTTTCCTCGAGTTGCGGCGGAAACCTGGGGTATATTCTCGAGTTACGACGGGGATGGCCCTTCCACCCACGTGTTTGTTCAGCGACGTCAGGACTCCTGCCTAGTTGCGAGGGACAACTCGGGATTCTCCTCGAGGCTTGGCAGGGCAATTGGGACGCCTCTCCAGCTGAGGCAGGAGACCAAGGGTCCCTTTCCACGTGCCACAGGAATCCTGGGACTCCTATCAAGTTTCACGAGGAGTCAGGCATCGTCTCCTTTGGAGGCACTGATCTCCGCGTACCTCTGGAGTTTTCAAAGGATGTGAGGCCTCCGGTCGCGATGAGATGGGGAACTAGGTCTTTTTCTGTGGTCTCCACAGGGGATTCAGACATCCTTTCGTCTTGGGAGATGCAAGACGAGCCTGCATTCAAGTCACTGCAGGGATATCCGGCCTTATTTCGAGTCAGGGCATCGCGGTATCCATTCCACTTGAGGCCGCAAACTCAGCACATAGCTAGAGCTGAGAGAAGCCTCCTCTTGAGGTGCTTGTGGTAAGGTGGTATTCCTCTGGAGTCGAAGCCAGGGACTAACCTCTCATCTCGAGTTGATTGTTGGTCCACGGAGCTGTTTCGTGTTGCTACAGTGACCTCAGGTTCCCGCTAGCCTTGAAACAGTGTTCTTGGGGTTCCTCTAGAGTGCCATCAAGGAAATCAAGGCTCCTTTCATGTGTGATGTGCAACACGGAATTGCTCTTCACGCAGTGCAGGGGAATCGGGCCTCATATCGCGGCGAGGCGGAAGTCTCATGGTTTTTCTCGAGTTGCGGCGGGAACCTGGGTTATAATCTCGAGTTACGACAGGGATGGCCCTTCCACCCACGTGTTTGTTCAGCGACGTAAGGACTCCTGCCTAGTTGCGAGGGACAACTCGGGATTCTCCTCGAGGCTTGGCAGGGCAATTGGGAAGCCTCTCCAGCTGAGGCGGGAGACCAAGGGTCCCTTTCCACGTGCACAGGAATCCTGGGACTCCTATCAAGTTTCACGAGGAGTCAGGCATCGTCTCCTTTGGAGGCACTGATCTCCGCGTACCTCTGAAATTTTCAAAGGATGTGAGGCCTCTGGTCGCGATGAGGTGGGGAACTAGGTCTTTCTCTGTGGTCTCCACAGGGGATTCAGACATCCTTTCATCTTGGGAGATGCAAGACGAGCCTGCATTGAAGTCACTGCAGGGATATCCGGCCTTATTTCGAGTCAGGGCATCGCGGTGTCCATTCCACTTGAGGCCGCAAACTCAGGGTCCCTCTCACATACCTAGAGCTGAGAGAAGCCTCCTCTTGAGGTGCTTGTGGTAAGGTGGTATTCCTCTGGAGACGAATCCAGGGACTAACCTCTCTTCTCGGGTTGATTTTTGGTCCACAGAGTCCTTTAGTGTTGCTACAGTGACCTCAGTAACCCTCTAGCCTTGAAACAGTGTTCTTGGTGTTTCTCTGGAGTGCCATCAAGGAAATCAAGGCTCCTTTCATGTGTGATGTGCAACACGGAATTGCTCTGCACGCAGTGCAGGGGAATCGGGCCTCATCTCGTGGCGAGGGGGAAGTCTCATAGTTTTTCTCGAGTTGCGGCGGGAACCTGGGGTATATTCTCGAGTTACGACTGGGATGGCCCTTCCACCCACGTGTTTGTTCAGCGACGTCAGGACTCCTGCCTAGTTGCGAGGGACAACTCGGAATTCTGCTCGAGGCTTGGCAGAGCAATTGGGACGCCTCTGTAGCTGAGGCGGGAGACCAAGGCTCCCTTTCCACGTGCCACAGGAATCCTGGGAGTCCTATCAAGTTTCATGAGGAGTAAGGAATCGTCTCCTTTGGAGGCACTGATCTCCGAGTACCTCTGAAGTTTTCAAAGGATGTGAGACCTCCGGTCGCGATGAGGTGGGGAACTAGGTCTTTCTCTGTGGTCTCCACAGGGGATTCAGACATCCTTTCATCTTGGGAGATGCATGACGAGCCTGCATTCAATTCACTGCAGGGATATCCGGCCTTATTTCTCGTCAGGGTATCGCAGTGTCCATTACACTTGAGTCCGCAAAATCAGGGTCCCTCTCACATACCTAGAGCTGAGAGAAGCCTCCTCTTGAGGTGCTTGTGGGAAGGTGGTATTCCTCTGGAGTCGAAGCCAGGGACTAACCTCTCATCTCGAGTTGATTTTTGGTCCACGGAGCTCTTTCGTGTTGCTACAGTGACCTCAGGATCCCTCTAGCCTTGAAACAGTGTTCTTGGGGTTTCTCTGGAGTGCCATCAAGGAAATCAAGGCTCCTTTCATGTGTGATGTGCAAGACGGAATTGCTCTGCACGCAGTGCAGGGGAATCGGGCCTCATCTCGCGGCGAGGGGGAAGTCTCATGGTTTTTCTCGAGTTGCGGCGGGAACCTGGGCTATATTCTCGAGTTACGACGGGGATGGCCCTTCCACACACGTGTTTATTCAGCGACGTCAGGACTCCTGCCTAGTTGCGAGGGACAACTCGGGATTCTCCTCGAGGCTTGGCAGGGCAATTGGGACGCCTCTCCAGCTGAGGCGGGACACCAAGGGTCCCTTTCCACGTGCCACAGAAATCCTGGGACTCCTCTCAAGTTTCACGAGGAGTCAGGCATCGTCTCCTTTGGAGGCACTGATCTCCACGTACCTCTGGAGTTTTCAAAGGATGTGAGGCCTCCGGTCGCGATGAGGTGGGGAACTAGGTCTTTCTCTGTGGTCTCCACAGAGGATTCAGACATCCTTTCGTCTTGGGAGATGCAAGACGAGCCTGCATTCAAGTCACTGCAGGGATATCCGGCCTTATTTCGAGTCAGGGCATCGCGGTGTTCATTCCACTTGAGGCCGCAAACTCAGGGTCCCTCTCACATACCTAGAGCTGACAGAAGCCTCCTCTTGAGGTGCTTGTGGTTAGGTGGTAGTCCTCTGGAGTCGAAGCCAGGGACTAACCTCTCATCTCGAGTTGATTCTTGGTCCACGGAGCTCTTTCATGTTGCTACAGTGACCTCAGGATCCCTCTAGCCTTGAAACAGTGTTCTTGGGGTATCTCTGGACTGCCATCAAGGAAATCAAGGCTCCTTTCATGTGTGATGTGCAAGACGGAATTGCTCTGCACGCAGTGCAGGGGAATCGGGCCTCATCTCGCGGCGAGGGGGAAGTCTCATGGTTTTCTCGAGTTGCGGCGGGAACCTGGGGTATATTCTCGAGTTACGACGGGGATGGCCCTTCCACACACGTGTTTATTCAGCAACGTCAGGACTCCTGCCAAGTTGCGAGGGACAACTCGGGATTCTCCTCGAGGCTTGGCAGGGCAATTGGGACGCCTCTCCAGCTGAGGCGGGAGACCAAGGGTCCCTTTCCACGTGCCACAGGAATCCTGGGACTCCTATCAAGTTTCACGAGGAGTCAGGCATCGTCTCCTTTGGATGCACTGATCTCCGCGTACCTCGGAAGTTTTCAAAGAATATGAGGCCTCTGGTCGCGATGAGGTGGGGAACTAGGTCTTTCTCTGTGGTCTACACAGGTGATTCAGACATCCTTTCATCTTGGGAGATGCAAGACGAGCCTGCATTCAAGTCACTGCAGGGATATCCGGCCTAATTTCGCATCAGGGCATCGCGGTTTCCATTCCACTTGAGGCCGCAAGCTCAGGGTCCCTCTCACATACCTAGAGCTGAGAGAAGCCTCCTCTTGAGGTGCTTGTGGTAATGTGGTATTCCTCTGGAGTCGAAGCCAGGGACTAACCTCTCATCTCAAGTTGATTTCTGGTCCACGGAGCTCTTTCGTGTTGCTACAGTGACCTCAGGATCCCTCTAGCCTGAAACAGTGTTTTTGCAGGTTCTCTAGAGTGCCATCAAGAAAATCAAGGCTCCTTTCATGTGTGATGTGCAACACGGAATTGCTCTGCATGCAGGGCAGGAGAATCGAGCCTCATCTCCCGGCGAGGGGGAAGTCTCATGATTTTTCTCGAGTTGCGGCGGGAACCTGGGGTATATTCTCGAGTTACGACGGGGATGGCCCTTCCACACACGTGTTTGTTCAGCGACGTCAGGACTCCTGCCTAGTTGCGAGGGACAACTCGGGATTCTCCTCGAGGCTTGGCAGGGCAATTGGGACGCCTCTCCAGCTGAGGCGCGAGACCAAGGGTCCCTTTCCACGTGCACAGGAATCCTGGGACTCCTATCAAGTTTCACGAGGAGTCAGGCATCGTCTCCTTTGGAGGCACTGATCTCCGCCTACCTCTGGAGTTTTCAAAGGATGTGAGGCCTCAGGTCGCCATGAGGTGGGGAACTAGGTCTTTCTCTGTGGTCTTCACAGGGGATTCCGACATCCTTTCGTCTTGGGAGGTGCAAGACGAGCATGCATTCAAGTCACTGCAGGGATATCCGGCCTTATTTCACGTCAGTGCATCTTGGTGTCCATTCCACTTGAGGCCGCAAACTCAGGGTCCCTCTAACATACCTAGAGCTGAGAGAAGCTTCTTCTTGAGGTTCTTGTGGTAAGGTGGTATTCCTCTGGAGTCGAAGCCAGGGACTAATCTCTCATCTCGAGTTGATTTGTGGTCCACGGAGCTCTTTCCTGTTGCTACAGTAACCTCAGGATCCCTCTAGCCTTGAAACAGTGTTCTTGGGGTTTCTCTGGAGTGCCACCATGGAAATCAAGGCTCCTTTCATGTGTGATGTGCAACACGGAATTGCTCTGCACACAGTGCAGGGGAATCAGGCCTCATCTCGCGGCGAGGGGGAACTCTCATGGTTTTTCTCGAGTTGCGGCGGGAACCTGGGGTATATTCTCGAGTTACGACGGGGATGGCACTTCCACCCACGTGTTTGTTCAGCGACGTCAGGACTCCTTCCTAGTTGCGAGGGACAACTCGGGGTTCTCCTCGAGGCTTGGCAGAGCAATTGGGACGCCTCTCCAGCTGAGGCGGGAGACCAAGAGTCCCTTTCCACGTGCCACAGGAATCCTGGGACTCCTATCAAGTTTCACGAGGAGTCAGGCATCGTCTCCTTTGGAGGCACTGATCTCCGCGTACCTCTGGAGTTTTCAAAGGATGTGAGGCCTCCGGTCGCGATGAGGTCGGGAACTAGATCTTTCTCTGAGGTATCCACAGGGGATTCAGACATCCTTTCATCTTGGGAGATGCAAGACGAGCCTGCATTCAAGTCACTGCAGGGATATCCGGCCTTATTTCGAGTCAGGGCATCGCGGTGTCCATTCCACGTGAGGCCGCAAACTCAGGGTCCCTCTCACATACCTAGAGCTGAGAGAAGCCTCCTCTTGAGGTGCTTGTGGTAAGGTGGTATTCCTCTGGAGTCGAAGCCAGGGACTAACCTCTCATCTCGAGTTGATTTGTGGTCCACGGAGCTCTTTCGTGTTGCTACAGTGACCTCAGGTTCCCTATAGCCTTGAAACAGTGTTCTTGGGTTTTCTCTGGAGTGCCATCAAGGAAATCAAGGCTCCTTTCATGTGTGATGTGCAACACGAAATTGCTCTGCACGTAGTGCAGGGGAATTGGGCCTCACCTCTCGGAGAGGGGAAAGTGTCATGGTTTTTCTCGAGTTGCGGCAGGAACCTGGGGTATATTCTCGAGTTACGACTGGGATGGCCCTTACACACAAGTGTTTGTTCAGCGACGGCAGGACTCCTGCCTAGTTGCGAGGGACAACTCGGGATTCTCCTCGAGGCTTGGCAGGGCAATTGGGACGCCTCTCCAGCTGAGGCGGGAGACCAAGGGTCCCTTTCCACGTGCCACAGGAATCCTGGGACTCCTATCAAGTTTCACGAGGAGTCAGGCATCGTCTCCTTTGGAGGCACTGATCTCCGCGTCCCTCTGGAGTTTTCCTAGGATGTGAGACCTCCGGTCGCGATGAGGTGGGGAACTAGGTCTTTCTCTGTGGTCTCCACAGGGGATTCAGACATCCTTTTGTCTTGGGAGATGCAAGACGAGCCTGCATTCAAGTCACTGCAGGCATATCCGGCCTTATTTCGAGTCAGGGCATCACAGTGTCCATTCCACTTGAGGCCGCAAACTCAGGGTCCCTCTCACATACCTAGAGCTGACAGAAGCCTCCTCTTGAGGTGCTTGTGGTAAGGTGGTATTCCTCTGGAGTCGAAGCCAGGGACTAACCTCTCATCTCGAGTTGATTTGTGGTCCACGGAGCTCTTTCGTGTTGCTACAGAGACCTCAGGATCCCTCTAGCCTTGAAACAGTGTTCTTGGGGTTTCTCTGGAGTGCCATCCAGGAAATCAAGGCTCCTTTCCTGTGTGATGTGCAACACGGCATTGCTCTGCACGCAGTGCAGGGGAATCGGGCCTCATCTCGGGGCGAGGGGGAAGTCTCATGGTTTTTCTCGAGTTGCGGCGGGAACCTGGGGTATATTCTCGAGTTATGTCGGGGATGGCCCTTCCACACACGTGTTTGTTCAGCGATGTCAGGACTCCTGCCTAGTTGCGAGGGACAACTCGGGATTCTCCTCGAGGCTTGGCAGGGCAATTGGGACGCCTCTCCAGCTGAGGCGGGAGACCAAGGGTCCCTTTCCACGTGCCACAGGAATCCTGGGACTCCTATCAAGTTTCACGAGGAGTCAGGCATCGTCTCCTTTGGAGGCACTGATCTCCACATCCCTCTGGAGTTTTCAAAGGATGTGAGGCCTCCGGTCGCGATGAGGTGGGGAACTAGGTCTTTCTCTGTGGTCTCCACAGGGGATTCAGACATCCTTTCGTCTTGGGAGATGCAAGACGAGCCTGCATTCAAGTCACTGCAGGGATATCCGGCCCTTTTTCGAGTCAGGGCATCGCGGTGTCCATTCCACTTGAGGCCGCAAACTCAGGGTCCCTCTCACATACCTAGAGCTGAGAGAAGCCTCCTCTTGAAGTGCTTGTGTTAAGGTGGTATTGCTCTAGAGTCGAAGCCAGGGACTAACCTCTCATCTCGAGTTGATTTGTGGTCCACGGAGCTCTTTCGTGTTGCTACAGTGACCTCAGGATTCCTCTATCCTTGAAACAGTGTTCTTGGTATTTCTCTGGAGTGCCATCAAGGAAATCAAGGCTCCTTTCCTGTGTGATGTGCAACACGGCATTGCTCTGCACGCAGTGCAGGGGAATCGGGCCTCATCTCGCGGCGAGGGGGAAGTCTCATGGTTTTTCTCGAGTTGCGGCGGGAACCTGGGGTATATTCTCGAGTTACGACGGGGATGGCCCTTCCACACACGTGTTTGTTCAGCGACGTCAGGACTCCTGTCTGGTTGCGAGGGACAACTCGGGATTCTCCTCGAGACTTGGCAGGGCAATTGGGACGCCTCTCCAGCTGAGGCAGGAGACCAAAAGTCCCTTTCCACGTGCCACAGGAATCCTGGGACTCCTATCAAGTTTCACGAGGAGTCAGGCATCGTCTCCTTTGGAGGCACTGATCTCCGCGTCCCTCTGGAATTTTCAAAGGATGTGAGGCCTCCGGTCACGATGAGGTGGGGAACTAGGTCTTTCTCTGTGGTCTCCACAGGGGATTCAGACATCCTTTCGTCTTGGGAGAGGCAAGACGAGCCTGCATTCAAGTCACTGCAGGGATATCCGGCCTTATTTCGAGTCAGGGCATCGCGGTCTCCATTCCACTTGAGGGCGCAAACTCAGAGTTCCTCTCACATACCTAGAGCTGAGAGAAGCCTCCTCTTGAGGTGCTTGTGGTAAGGTGGTATTCCTCTGGAGTCGAAGCCAGGGACTAACCTCTCATCTCGAGTTGATTTCTGGGACACGGAGCTCTTTCGTGAGGCTACAGTGACGACAGGATCCCTCTAGCCTTGAAAGAGTGTTCTGGGGTTTCTCTGGAGTGCCATCAAGGAAATCAAGGCTCCTTTCATGTGTGATGTGCAACACGAAATTGCTCTGCACGCAGTGCAGGGGAATCGGGCCTCACCTCTCGGAGAGGGGAAAGTGTCATGGTTTTTCTCGAGTTGCGGCAGGAACCTGGGGTATATTCTCGAGTTACGACTGGGATGGCCCTTACACACAAGTGTTTGTTCAGCGACGGCAGGACTCCTGCCTAGTTGCGAGGGACAACTCGGGATTCTCCTCGAGGCTTGGCAGGGCAATTGGGACGCCTCTCCAGCTGAGGCGGGAGACCAAGGGTCCCTTTCCACGTGCCACAGGATTCCTGGGACTCCTATCAAGTTTCACGAGGAGTCAGGCATCGTCTCCTTTGGAGGCACTGATCTCCACGTACCTCTGGAGTTTTCAAAGGATGTGAGGCCTCCGGTCACGATGAGGTGGGGAACTAGGTCTTTCTCTGTGGTCTCCACAGGGGATTCAGACATCCTTTCGTCTTGGGAGATGCAAGACGAGCCTGCATTCAAATCACTGCAGGGATATCCGGCCTTATTTCGCGTCAGGGCATCGCAGTGTCCATTCCACTTGAGACTGCAAACTCAGGGTCCCTCTCACATACCTAGAGCTGAGAGAAGCCTCCTCTTGAGGTGCTTGTGGTAAGGTGGTATTCCTCTGGAGTCGAAGCCAGGGACTAACCTCTCATCTCGAGTTGAATCTTGGTCCACGGAGCTCTTTCGTGTTGCTATAGTGACCTCAGGATCCCTCTAGACTTGAAACAGTGTTCTTGGGGTTTCTCTGGAGTGCCACTAAGGAAATCAAGGCTCCTTTCATGTGTGATGTGCAACACGGAATTGCTCTGCACGCAGTGCAAGGGAATCGGGCCTCATCTCGCGGCGAGGGGGAAGTCTCATGGTTTTTCTCGAGTTGCGGCGGGAACCTGGGGTATATTCTCGAGTTACGACGGGGATGGCCCTTCCACACACGTGTTTGTTCAGCGACGTCAGGACTCCTGCCTAGTTGCGAGGGACAACTCGCGATTCTCCTCGAGGCTTGGCAGGGCAATTGGGACGCCTCTCCAGCTGAGGCGCGAGACCAAGTGTCCCTTTCCACGTGCCACAGGAATCCTGGGACTCCTATCAAGTTTCACGAGGAGTCAGGCATCGTCTCCTTTGGAGGCACTGATCTCCGCGTACCTCTGGAGTTTTCAAAGGATGTGAGGCCTCCGGTCGCCATGAGGTGGGGAACTAGGTGTTTCTCTGTCGTCTCCACAGAGGATTCAGACATCCTTTCGTCTTGGGAGATGCAAGACGAGCCTGCATTCAAGTCACTGCAGGGATATCCGGCCTTATTTCGAGTCAGGGCATCGCGGTGTTCATTCCACTTGAGGCCGCAAACTCAGGGTCCCTCTCACATACCTAGAGCTGAGAGAAGCCTCCTCTTGAGGTGCTTGTGGTAAGGTGGTATTCCTCTGGAGTCGAAGCGAGGGACTAACCTCTCATCTCGAGTTGATTTTTGGTCCACGGAGCTCTTTCGTGTTGCTACAGTGACGTCAGGATCCCTCTAGCCTTGAAACAGTGTTCTTGGGGTTTCTCTGGAGTGCCATCAAGAAAATCAAGGCTCCTTTCATGTGTGATGTGCAACACAGAATTGCTCTGCACGCAGTGCAGGGGAATCGGGCCTCATCTCGCGGCGAGGGGGAAGTCTCATGGTTTTTCTCGAGTTGCGGCGGGAACCTGGGGTATATTCTCGAGTTACGACGGGGATGGCCCTTCCACACACGTGTTTATTCAGCGACGGCAGGACTCCTGCCTAGTTGCGAGGGACAACTCGGGATTCTCCTCGAGGCTTGGCAGGGCAATTGGGACGCCTCTCCAGCTGAGGCGGGAGACCAAGGGTCCCTTTCCACGTGCCACAGGAATCCTGGGACTCCTATCAAGTTTCACGAGGAGTCAGGCATCGTCTCCTTTGGATGCACTGATCTCCGCGTACCTCTGAAGTTTTCAAAGGATATGAGGCCTCCGGTCGCGATGAGGTGGGGAACTAGGTCTTTCTCTGTGGTCTACACAGGTGATTCAGACATCCTTTCGTCTTGGGAGATGCAAGACGAGCCTGCATTCAAGTCACTGCAGGGATATCCGGCCTCATTTCGAGTCAGGGCATCGCGGTTTCCATTACACTTGAGGCCGCAAACTCACGGTCCCTCTAACATACCTAAAGCTGAGAGAAGCCTCCTCTTGAGGTGCTTGTGGTAAGGTGGTATTCCTCTGGAGTCGAAGCGAGGGACTAACCTCTCATCTCGAGTTGATTTTTGGTCCACGGAGCTCTTTCGTGTTGCTACAGTGACGTCAGGATCCCTCTAGCCTTGAAACAGTGTTCTTGGGGTTTCTCTGGAGTGCCATCAAGAAAATCAAGGCTCCTTTCATGTGTGATGTGCAACACAGAATTGCTCTGCACGCAGTGCAGGGGAATCGGGCCTCATCTCGCGGCGAGGGGGAAGTCTCATGGTTTTTCTCGAGTTGCGGCGGGAACCTGGGGTATATTCTCGAGTTACGACGGGGATGGCCCTTCCACACACGTGTTTATTCAGCGACGGCAGGACTCCTGCCTAGTTGCGAGGGACAACTCGGGATTCTCCTCGAGGCTTGGCAGGGCAATTGGGACGCCTCTCCAGCTGAGGCGGGAAACCAAGGGTGCCTTTCAAAGTGCCACAGGAATCCTGGGACTCCTATCAAGTTTCATTAGGAGTCAGGCATCGTCTCCTTTGGAGGCACTGATCTCCGCCTACCTCTAGAGTTTTCAAAGGATGTGAGGCCTCAGGTCGCGATGAGGTGGGGAACTAGGTCTTTCTCTGTGGTCTCCACAGGGGATTCAGACATCCTTTCGTCTTGGGAGGTGCAAGACGAGCCTGCATTAAAGTCACTGCAGGGATATCCGGCCTTATTTCACGTCAGTGCATTGCAGTGTCCATTCCACTTGAGGCCGCAAACTCAGGGTCCCTCTAACATACCTAGAGCTGAGAGAAGCCTCCTCTTGAGGTGCTTGTGGTAAGGTGGTGTTCCTCTGGAGTCGAAGCCAGGGACTAACCTCTCATCTCGAGTTGATTGTTGGTCCACGGAGCTCTTTCGTGTTGCTACAGTGACCTCAGGATCCCTCTAGCCTTGAAACAGTGTTCTTGGGGTTTCTCTGGAGTGCCACCATGGAAATCAAGGCTCCTTTCATGTTTGATGTGCAAGACGGAATTGCTCTGCACACAGTGCAGGGGAATCGGGCCTCATCTCACGGAGAGAGGGAAGTCTCATGGTTTTTCTCGAGTTGTGGCGGGAATCTGGGGTATATTCTCGAGTTACGACGGGGAAGGCCCTTTCACACACGTGTTTATTCAGCGACGGCAGGACTCCTGCCTAGTTGCGGGGACAACTCGGGATTCTCCTCGAGGCTTGGCAGGTCAATTGGGACGCCTCTCCAGCTGAGGCGGGAGACCAAGGGTCCCTTTCCACGTGCACAGGAATCCTGGGACTCCTATCAAGTTTCACGAGGTGTCAGGCATCGTCTCCTTTGGAGGCACTGATCTCCGCGTACCTCTGAAGTTTTCAAAGAATGTGAGGCCTCCGGTCGCGATGAGGTGGGAACTAGGTCTTTCTCTGTGGTCTCCACAGGGGATTCAGACATCCTTTCGTCTTGGGAGATGCAAGACGAGCCTGCATTCAAGTCACTGCAGGGATATCCGGCCTTATTTCGAGTCAGGGTATAGCGGTGTCCATTCCGCTTGAGGCCAAAGACTCAGGGTCCCTCTCACATACCTAGAGCTGAGAGAAGCCTCCTCTTGAGGTGCTTGTGGTAAGGCGGTATTCCTATGGAATCGAAGCCAGGGACTAACCTCTCATCTCGAGTTGATTTTTGGTCCATGGAGCTCTTTCGTGTTGCTACAGAGACCTCAGGATCCCTCTAGCCTTGAAACAGTGTTCTTGGGGTTTCTCTGGTGTGCCATCAAGGAAATCAAGGCTCCTTTCCAGTGTGATGTGCAACACGGCATTGCTCTGCACGCAGTGCAGGGGAATCGGGCCTCATCTCGTGGTGAGGGGGAAGTCTCATGGTTTTTCTCGAGTTGCGGCGGGAACCTGGGGTATATTCTCGAGTTACGACGGGGATGGCCCTTCCTCACACGTTTGTTCAGCGACGTCAGGACTCCTGCCTAGTTGCGAGGGACAACTCGGGATTCTCCTCGAGGCTTGGCAGGGCAATTGGGACGCCTCTCCAGCTGAGGCGGGAGACCAAGGGTCCCTTTCCACGTGCCACAGGAATCCTGGGAATCCTATCAAGATTCACGAAGAGTCAGGCATCGTCTCCTTTCGAGGCACTGATCTCCGCGTACCTCTGGAGTTTTCCAAGGATGTGAGGCCTCCGGTCGCGATGAGGTGGGGAACTAGGTCTTTCTCTGAGGTCTCCACAGGGGATTCAGACATCGTTTCGTCTTGGGAGATGCAAGACGAGCCTGCATTCAAGTCACTGCAGGCATATCCGGCCTTATTTCGAGTCAGGGCATAGCGGTGTCCATTCCGCTTGAGGCCAAAGACTCGGGTTCCCTCTCACATACCTAGAGCTGAGAGAAGCCTCCTCTTGAGGTTCTTGTGGTAAGGTGGTATTCCTCTGGAGTCGAAGCCAGGGACTAACCTCTCATCTCGAGTTGATTTCTGGTCCGCGGAGCTCTTTCCTGTTGCTACAGTGACCTCAGGATCCCTCTAGCCTTGAAAGAGTGTTCTTGGGGTTTCGCTGGAGTGCCATCAAGGAAATCAAGGCTCCTTTCCTGTGTGATGTGCAACACGGCATTGCTCTGCACGCAGTGCAGGGGAATCGAGCCTCATTTCGCGGCGAGGGGGAAGTCTCATGGTTTTTCTCGAGTTGCGGCGGGAACCTGGGGTATATTCTCGAGTTACGACGGGGATGGCCCTTCCACACACGTGTTTGTTTAGCGACGTCAGGACTCATGCCTAGTTTTAATGGACAACTCGGGATTCTCCTCGAGGCTTGGCAGGGCAATTGGGACGCCTCTCCAGCTGAGGCGGGAGACCAAGGGTCCCTTTCCACGTGCCACAGGAATCCTGGGACTCCTATCAAGTTTCACGAGGAGTCAGGCATCGTCTCCTTTGGAGGCACTGATCTCCGCGTCCCTCTGGAGTTTTCAAAGGTTGTGAGGCCTCCGGTCGCGATGAGGTGGGGAACTAGGTCTTTCTCTGTGGTCTCCACAGGGGATTCAGACATCCTTTCGTCTTGGGAGATGCAAGACGAGCCTGCATTCAAGTCACTGCAGGGATATCCGGCCTTATTTCGAGTCAGGGCATCGCGGTGTCCATTCCACTTGAGCCCGCAAACTCAGGGTCCCTCTCACATACCTAGAGCTGAGAGAAGCCTCCTCTTGAGGTGCTTGTGGTAAGGCGGTATTCCTATGGAGTCGAAGCCAGGGACTAACCTCTCATCTCGAGTTGATTTTTGGTCCATGGAGCTCTTTCGTGTTGCTACAGAGACCTCAGGATCCCTCTAGCCTTGAAACAGTGTTCTTGGGGTTTCTCTGGAGTGCCATCAAGGAAATCAAGGCTCCTTTCATGTGTGATGTGCAACACGGAATTGCTCTGCACGCAGTGCAGGGGAATCAGGCCTCATCTCGCGGCGAGGGGGAAGTCTCATGGTTTTTCTCGAGTTGCGGCGGGAACCTGGGGTATATTCTCGAGTTACGACGGGGATTGCCCTTCATCACACGTTTGTTCAGCGACATCAGGATTCCTGCCTAGTTTCGAGGGACAACTCGGGATTCTCCTCGAGGCTTGGCAGGTCAATTGGGACGCCTCTCCAGCTGAGGCGGGAGACCAAGGGTCCCTTTCCACGTTCCACAGGAATTCTGGGACTCCTATCAAGTTTCATGAGGAGTCAAGCATCGTCTCCTTTGGAGGCACTGATCTCCGAGTCACTCTGGAGTTTTCAAAGGATGTGAGGCCTCCGGTCGCAGTGAGGTGGGGAACTAGGTCTTTCTCTGTGGTCTCCACAGGGGATTCAGACATCCTTTTGTCTTGGGAGATGCAAGACGAGCCTGCATTCAAGTCACTGCAGGGATATCCGGCCTTATTTCGAGTCAGGGCATCGCGGTGTCGATTCCACTTGAGGCTGCAAACTCAGGGTCCCTCTCACATACCTAGAGCTGAGAGAAGCCTCCCCTTGAGGTGCTTGTGGTAAGGTGGTATTCCTCTGGAGTCGAAGCCAGGGACTAACCTCTCATCTCGAGTTGATTTTTGGTCCACGGAGCTCTTTCCTGTTGCTACAGTGACCTTAGGATCCCTCTAGCCTTGAAACAGTGTTCTTGGGGTTTCTCTGGAGTGCCATCAAGGAAATCAAGGCTCCTTTCCTATGTGATGTGCAACACGGCATTGCTCTGCACGCAGTGCAGGGGAATCGGGCCTCATCTGGCGGCGAGGGGGAAGTCTCATGGTTTTTCTCGAGTTGCGGCGGGAACCTGGGGTATATTCTCGAGTTACGACGGGGATGGACTTCCACACACGTGTTTGTTCAGCGACGTCAGGACTCCTGCCTAGTTGCAAGGGACAACTCAGGATTCTCCTCGAGGCTTGGCAGGGCAATTGGGACGCCTCTCCAGCTGAGGCGGGAGACCAAGGGTCCCTTTCCACGTGCCACAGGAATCCTGGGACTCCTATCAAGTTTCACGAAGAGTCAGGCATCGTCTCCTTTGGAGGCACTGATCTCCGCGTCCCTCTGGAGTTTTCCAAGGATGTGAGACCTCCGGTCGCGATGATGTGGGGAACTAGGTCTTTCTCTGTGGTCTCCACAGGGGATTCAGACATCCTTTCGTCTTGGGAGATGCAAGAAGAGCCTGCATTCAAGTCACTGCAGGCATATCCGGCCTTATTTCGAGTCAGGGCATCGCGGTGTCCCTTCCACTTGAGGCCGCAAACTCAGGGTCCCTTTCACATACCTAGAGCTGATAGAAGCCTGCTCTTGAGGTGCTTGTGGTAAGGTGGTATTCCTCTGGAGTCGAAGCCAGGGACTTACCTCTCATCTCGAGTTGATTTTTGGTCCCCGGAGCTCTTTCGTGTTGCTACAGTGACCTCAGGATCCCTCTAGCCTTGAAACAGTGTTCGTGGGGTTTCTGTGGAGTGCCATCAAGGAAATCAAGGCTCCTTTCCTGTGTGATGTGCAACACGGCATTGCTCTGCACGCAGTGCAGGGGAATCGGGCCTCATCTCGCGGCGAGGGGGAAGACTCATGGTTTTTCTCGAGTTGCGGCGGGAATCTGGGGTATAAATTCGAGTTACCACGGGGATGGCCCTTCCACACACGTGTTTGTTCAGCGACGTCAGGACTCCTGCCTAGTTGCGAGGGACAACTCGGGATTCTCCTCGAGGCTTGGCAGGGCAATTGGGACGCCTCTCCAGCTGAGGCGGGAGACCAAGTGTCCCTTTCCACGTGCCACAGGAATCCTGGGACTCCTATCAAGTTTCACGAGGAGTCAGGCATCGTCTCCTTTGGAGGCACTGATCTCCGCGTCCCTCTGGAGTTTTCAAAGGATGTGAGGCCTCTGGTCGCGATGAGGTGGGGAACTAGGTCTTTCTCTGTGGTCTCCACAGGGGATTCAGACATCCTTTCGTCTTGGGAGATGCAAGACGAGCCTGCATTCAAGTCACTGTAGGCATATCTGGCCTTATTTCGAGTCAGGGCATCGCGGTGTCCATTCCACTTGAGGCCGCAAACTCAGGGTCCCTCTCACATACCTAGAGCTGAGAGAAGCCTCCTCTTGAGGTGCTTATGGTAAGGCGGTATTCCTATGGAGTCGAAGCCAGGGACTAACCTCTCATCTCGAGTTGATTTTTGGTCCACGGAGTTCTTTCCTGTTGCTACAGAGACCTCAGGATCCCTCTAGCCTTGAAACAGTGTTCTTGGGGTTTCTCTGGAGTGCCATCAAGGAAATCAAGGCTCCTTTCCTGTGTGATGTGCAACACGGCATTGCTCTGCACACAGTGCAGGGGAATCGGGCCTCATCTCGCGGCGAGGGGGAAGTCTCATGGTTTTTCTCGAGTTGCGGCGGGAACCTGGGGTATATTCTCGAGTTACGACGGGGATGGCCCTTCCACACACGTTTGTTCAGCGACGTCAGGACTCCTGCCTAGTTTCGAGGGACAACTCGGGATTCTCCTCGAGGCTTGGCAGGTCAATTGGGACGCCTCTCCAGCTGAGGCGGGAGACCAAGGGTCCCTTTCCACGTGCCACAGGAATTCTGGGACTCCTATCAAGTTTGACGAGGAGTCAGGCATCGTCTCCTTTGGAGGAACTGATCTTCGCGTACCTCTGGAGTTTTCAAAGGATGTGAGGCCTCCGGTCGCAATGAGGTGGGGAACTAGTTCTTTCTCTGTGGTCTCCACAGGGGATTCAGACATCCTTTTGTCTTGGGAGATGCAAGACGAGCCTGCATTCAAGTCACTGCAGGGATATCCGGCCTTATTTCGAGTCAGGGCATCGCGGTGTCCATTCTACTTGAGGCCGCAAACTCAGGGTCCCTCTCACATACCTAGAGCTGAGAGAAGCCTCCTCTTGAGGTGCTTGTGGTAAGGTGGTATTCCTCTGGAGTCGAAGCCAGGGACTAACCTCTCATGTCGAGTTGATTTGTGGTCCCCGGAGCTTTTTCGTGTTGCTACAGTGACCTCAGGATCCCTCTAGCCTTGAAACAGTGTTCTTGGGGTTTCTCTGGAGTGCCATCAAGGAAATCAAGGCTCCTTTCCTGTGTGATGTGCAACACAACATTGCTCTGCACGCAGTGCAGGGGAATCGGGCCTCATCTCACGGCGAGGGGGAAGTCTCATGGTTTTTCTCGAGTTGCAGCGGGAACCTGGGGTATATTCTCGAGTTACGACGGGGATGGCCCTTCCACACACGTGTTTGTTCAGCGACATCAGGACTCCTGCCTAGTTGCGAGGTACAACTCGGGATTCTCTTCGAAGCTTGGCAGGGCAATTGGGACGCCTCTCCAGCTGAGGCGGGAGACCAAGGGTCCCTTTCCACGTGCCACAGGAATCCTGGGACTCCTATCAAGTTTCACGAGGAGTCAGGCATCGTCTCCTTTGGAGGCACTGATCTCCGCGTCCCTCTGGAGTTTTCCTAGGATGTGAGACCTCCGGTCGCGATGAGGTGGGGAACTAGGTCTTTCTCTGTGGTCTCCACAGGGGATTCAGACATCCTTTTGTCTTGGGAGATGCAAGACGAGCCTGCATTCAAGTCACTGCAGGCATATCCGGCCTTATTTCGAGTCAGGGCATCACAGTGTCCATTCCACTTGAGGCCGCAAACTCAGGGTCCCTCTCACATACCTAGAGCTGACAGAAGCCTCCTCTTGAGGTGCTTGTGGTAAGGTGGTATTCCTCTGGAGTCGAAGCCAGGGACTAACCTCTCATCTCGAGTTGATTTGTGGTCCACGGAGCTCTTTCGTGTTGCTACAGAGACCTCAGGATCCCTCTAGCCTTGAAACAGTGTTCTTGGGGTTTCTCTGGAGTGCCATCCAGGAAATCAAGGCTCCTTTCCTGTGTGATGTGCAACACGGCATTGCTCTGCACGCAGTGCAGGGGAATCGGGCCTCATCTCGCGGCGAGGGGGAAGTCTCATGGTTTTTCTCGAGTTGCGGCGGGAACCTGGGGTATATTCTCGAGTTATGTCGGGGATGGCCCTTCCACACACGTGTTTGTTCAGCGATGTCAGGACTCCTGCCTAGTTGCGAGGGACAACTCGGGATTCTCCTCGAGGCTTGGCAGGGCAATTGGGACGCCTCTCCAGCTGAGGCGGGAGACCAAGGGTCCCTTTCCACGTGCCACAGGAATCCTGGGACTCCTATCAAGTTTCACGAGGAGTCAGGCATCGTCTCCTTTGGAGGCACTGATCTCCACATCCCTCTGGAGTTTTCAAAGGATGTGAGGCCTCCGGTCGCGATGAGGTGGGGAACTAGGTCTTTCTCTGTGGTCTCCACAGGGGATTCAGACATCCTTTCGTCTTGGGAGATGCAAGACGAGCCTGCATTCAAGTCACTGCAGGGATATCCGGCCCTTTTTCGAGTCAGGGCATCGCGGTGTCCATTCCACTTGAGGCCGCAAACTCAGGGTCCCTCTCACATACCTAGAGCTGAGAGAAGCCTCCTCTTGAAGTGCTTGTGTTAAGGTGGTATTGCTCTAGAGTCGAAGCCAGGGACTAACCTCTCATCTCGAGTTGATTTGTGGTCCACGGAGCTCTTTCGTGTTGCTACAGTGACCTCAGGATTCCTCTATCCTTGAAACAGTGTTCTTGGTATTTCTCTGGAGTGCCATCAAGGAAATCAAGGCTCCTTTCCTGTGTGATGTGCAACACGGCATTGCTCTGCACGCAGTGCAGGGGAATCGGGCCTCATCTCGCGGCGAGGGGGAAGTCTCATGGTTTTTTCTCGAGTTGCGGCGGGAACCTGGGGTATATTCTCGAGTTACGACGGGGATGGCCCTTCCACACACGTGTTTGTTCAGCGACGTCAGGACTCCTGTCTGGTTGCGAGGGACAACTCGGGATTCTCCTCGAGACTTGGCAGGGCAATTGGGACGCCTCTCCAGCTGAGGCAGGAGACCAAAATTCCCTTTCCACGTGCCACAGGAATCCTGGGACTCCTATCAAGTTTCACGAGGAGTCAGGCATCGTCTCCTTTGGAGGCACTGATCTCCGCGTCCCTCTGGAATTTTCAAAGGATGTGAGGCCTCCGGTCACGATGAGGTGGGGAACTAGGTCTTTCTCTGTGGTCTGCACAGGGGATTCAGACATCCTTTCGTCTTGGGAGAGGCAAGACGAGCCTGCATTCAAGTCACTGCAGGGATATCCGGCCTTATTTCGAGTCAGGGCATCGCGGTCTCCATTCCACTTGAGGGCGCAAACTCAGAGTTCCTCTCACATACCTAGAGCTCAGAGAAGCCTCCTCTTGAGGTGCTTGTGGTAAGGTTCTATTCCTCTGGAGTCGAAGCCAGGGACTAACCTCTCATCTCGAGTTGATTTTTGGTCCACGGAGCTCTTACATGTTGCTACAGTGACCTCAGGATCCCTCTAGCCTTGAAAGAGTGTTCTGGGGTTTCTCTGGAGTGCCATCAAGGAAATCAAGGCTCCTTTCCTATGTGATGTGCAACACTGCATTGCTCTGCACGCAGTGTAGGGGAATCGGGCCTCATCTCGCGGCGAGGGGGAAGTCTCATGGTTTTTCTCGAGTTGCGGCGGGAACCTGGGGTATATTCTCGAGTTACGACGGGGATGGCCCTTCCACACACGTGTTTGTTTAGCGACGTCAGGACTCATGCCTAGTTTTAATGGACAACTCGGGATTCTCCTCGAGGCTTGGCAGGGCAATTGGGACGCCTCTCCAGCTGAGGCGGGAGACCAAGGGTCCCTTTCCACGTGCCAAAGGAATCCTGGGACTCCTATCAAGTTTCACGAGGAGTCAGGCATCGTCTCCTTTGGAGGCACTGATCTCCGCGTCCCTCTGGAGTTTTCAAAGGATGTGAGGCCTCCGGTCGCGATGAGGTGGGAACTAGGTCTTTCTCTGTGGTCTCCACAATGGATTCAGACATCCTTTCGTCTTGGGAGATGCAAGACGAGCCTGCCTTCAAGTCACTGCAGGGATATCCGGCCTTATTTCGAGTCAGGGCATCACAGTGTCCATTCCACTTGAGGCCGCAAACTCAGGGTCCCTCTCACATACCTAGAGCTGAGAGAAGCCTCCTCTTGAGGTGCTTGTGGTAAGGCGGTATTCCAATGGATTCGAAGCCAGGGACTAACCTCTCATCTCGAGTTGATTTTTGGTCCATGGAGCTCTTTCATGTTGCTACAGAGACCTCAGGATCCCTCTATCCTTGAAACAGTGTTCTTGGGGTTTCTCTGGTGTGCCATCAAGGAAATCAAGGCTCCTTTCCTGTGTGATGTGCAACACGGCATTGCTCTGCACGCAGTGCAGGGGAATCGGGCCTCATCTCGCGGCGAGGGGGAAGTCTCATGGTTTTTCTCGAGTTGCGGCGGGAACCTGGGGTATATTCTCGAGTTACGACGGGGATGGCCGTTCCTCACACGTTTGTTCAGCGACGTCAGGACTCCTGCCTAGTTTCGAGGGACAACTCGGGATTCTCCTCGAGGCTTGGCAGGTCAATTGGGACGCCTCTCCAGCTGAGGCGGGAGACCAGGGGTCCCTTTCCACGTGCCACAGGAATTCTGGGACTCCTATCAAGTTTCACGAGGAGTCAGGCATCGTCTCCTTTAGAGGCACTGATCTCCGCGTCCCTCTGGAGTTTTCAAAGGATGTGAGGCCTCCGGTCGCGATGAGGTGGGGAACTAGGTCTTTCTCTGTGGTCTCCACAGGGGATTCAGACATCCTTTCGTCTTGGGAGATGCAAGACGAGCCTGCATTCAAGTCACTGCAGGGATATCCGGCCTTATTTCAGTCAGGGCATCGCGGTGTCCATTCCGCTTGAGGCCGCAAACTCAGGGTCCCTCTCACATACCTAGAGCTGAGTGAAGCCTCGTCTTGAGGTGCTTGTGGTAAGGTGGAATTCCTCTCGAGTCGAAGCCAGGGACTAACCTCTCATCTCGAGTTGATTTTTGGTCCACGGAGCTCTTTCGTGTTGCTACAGTGACCTCAGGATCCCTCTAGCCTTGAAACAGTGTTCTTGGGGTTTCTCTGGAGTGCCATCAAGGAAATCAAGGCTCCTTTCCTGTGTGATGTGCAACACGGCATTGCTCTGCACGCTGTGCAGGGGAATCGGGCCTCATCTCGCGGCGAGGGGGAAGTCTCATGGTTTTTCTCGAGTTGCGGCGGGAACCTGGGGTATATTCTCGAGTTACGACGGGTATGGCCCCTCCACCCACGTGTTTGTTCAGCGACGTCAGGACTCCTGCCTAGTTGCGAGGGACAACTCGGGATTCTCCTCGAGGCTTGGCAAGGCAATTGGGACGCCTCTTCACCTGAGGCGGGAGACCAAGTGTGCCTTTTCACGTACCGCAGGAATCCTGGGACTCCTATCAAGTTTCACGAGGAGTCAGGCATCGTCTCCTTTGGAGGCACTGATCTCCGCGTCCCTCTGGAGTTTTCAAAGGATGTGAGGCCTCCGGTCGCGATGAGGTGGGCAACTAGGTCTTTCTCTGTGGTCTCCACAGGGGATTCAGACATCCTTTCGTCTTGGGAGATGCAAGACGAGCCTGCATTCTAGTCACTGCAGGCATATCCGGCCTTATTTCGAGTCAGGGCATCGCGGTGTCCATTCCGCTTGAGGCCGCAAACTCAGGGTCCCTCTCACATACCTAGAGCTGAGCGAAGCCTCCTCTTGAGGTGCTTGTGGTAAGTTGGTATTCCTCTGGAGTCCATGCCAGGAACGGAACCCTCATCTCGAGTTGATTTGTGGTCCACGGAGCTCTTTCGTGTTGCTACAGTGACCTCAGGATCCCTCTAGCCTTGAAACAGTATTCTTGGGCTTTCTCTGGAGTGCCATCAAGGAAATCAAGGCTCCTTTCCAGTGTGATGTGCCACACGGCATAGCTCTGCACGCAGTGCAGGGGAATCGGGCCTTATCTCGTGGCGTGGGGGAAGTCTCATGGTTTTTCTCGAGTTGCGGCGGGAACCTGGGGTATATTCTCGAGTTACGACGGGGATGGCCCTTCCACACACGTGTTTGTTCAGCGACGTCATGACTCCTGCCTAGTTGCGAGGGACAACTCGGGATTCACCTCGAGGCTTGGCAGGGCAATTGGGACGCCTCTCCAGCTGAGGCGGGAGACCAAGGGTTCCTTTCCACGTGCCACAGGAATCCTGGGACTCCTATCAAGTTTCACAAGGAGTCAGGCATCGTCTCCTTTGGAGGCACTGATCTCCACGTCCCTCTGGAGTTTTCAAAGGATGTGAGGCCTCCGGTCGCGATGAGGTGGGGAACTAGGTCTTTCTCTGTGGTCTCCACAGGGGATTCAGACATCCTTTCGTCTTGGGAGATGCAAGAAGAGCCTGCATTCAAGTCACTGCAGGGAAATCCGGCCTTATTTCGAGTCAGGGCATCGCGGTGTCCATTCTACTTGAGGCCACAAACTCAGGGTCCCTCTCACATACCTAGAGCTGAGAGAAGCCTCCTCTTTAGGTGCCTGTGGTAAGGTGGTATTCCTCTGGAGTCGAAGCCAGGGACTAACCTCTCATCTCAAGTTGATTTTTGGTCCACGGAGCACTTTCGTGTTGCTACAGTGACCTCAGGATCCCTCTAGCCTTGAAACAGTGTTCTTGCGCTTTCTCTGGAGTGCCATCAAGGAAATCAAGGCTCCTTTCCTGTGTGATGTGCAACACGGCATTGCTCTGCACGCAGTGAAGGGGAATCGGGCCTCATCTCGCGGCGATGGGTAAGTCTCATGGTTGTTCTCGAGTGGCGGCGGGAACCTGGGATATATTCTCGAGTTACGTCGGGGATGGCCCTTCCACACACCTATTTGTTCAGCGACGTCAGGACTCCTGCCTAGTTGCGAGGGACAACTCGGGATTCTCCTCGAGGCTTGGCAGGGCAATTGGGACGCCTCTCCAGCTGAGGCGGGAGACCAAGGTTCCCTTTCCACGTTCCACAGGAATCCTGGGTCTCCTATCAAGTTTCACGAGGAGTCAGGCATCGTCTCCTTTGGAGGCACTGATCTCCGCATCTCTCTGGTGTTTTCAAAGGATGTGAGACCTCCGTTCACGATGAGGTGGGGAACTAGTTCTATCTCTGTGGTCTCCACAGGGGATTCAGACATCCTTTCGTCTTGGTAGATCCAAACGAGCCTGCATTCAAGTCACTGCAGGCATATCCGGCCCTATTTCGAGTCAGGGCATCGCGGTGTCCATTCCAATTGATGCCGCAAACTCAGAGTCCCTCTCACATACCTAGAGCTGAGAGAAGCCTCCCCTAGAGGTGCTTGTGGTAAGGTGGAATTCCTCTGGAGTCGAAGCCAGGGACTAACCTCTCATCTCGAGTTGATTTTTGGTCCACGGAGCTCTTTCGTGTTGCTACAGTGACCTCAGGATCCCTCTAGCCTTGAAACAGTGTTCTTGGGGTTTCTCTGGAGTGCCATCTAGCAAATCAAGGCTCCTTTCCTGTGTGATGTGCAACACGGCATTGCTCTGCACGCAGTGCAGGGGAATCGGGCCTCATCTCGCGGCGAGGGGGAAGTCTCATGGTTTTTCTCGAGTTGCGGCGGGAACCTGGGGTATATTCTCGAGTTACGACGGGGATGGCCCTTCCACACACGTGTTTGTTAAGCGACGTCAGGACGCCTGCCTAGTTGCGAGGGACAACTCGGGATTCTCCTCGAGGCTTGGCAGGGCAATTGGGACGCCTCTCCAACTGAGGCGGGAGACCAAGTGTGCCTTTTCATGTACCGCAGGAATCCTGGGACTCCTATCAAGTTTCCCGAGGAGTCAGGAATCGTCTCCTTTGGAGGCACTGATCTCCGCGTCCCTCTGGAGTTTTCAAAGGATGTGAGGCCTCCGGTCGCGATGCGGTGGGGAACTAGGTGTTTTTCTGTGGTCTCCACAGGGGATTCAGACATACTTTCGTCTTGGGAGATGCAAGACGAGCCTGCATTCAAGTCACTGCAGGCATATCCGGCCTTATTTCGAGTCAGGGCATCGTGGTGTCCATTCCACTGGAGGCCGCAAACTCAGGGTACCTCTCACATACCTAGAGCTGAGAGAAGCCTCCTCTTGAGGTGCTTGTGGTAAGGTTCTATTCCTCTGAAGTCGAAGCCAGGGACTAACCTCTCATCTCGAGTTGATTTTTGGTCCACGGAGCTCTTTCGTGTTGCTACAGTGACCTCAGGATCCCTCTAGCCTTGAAACAGTGTTCTTGGGGTTTTTCTGGAGTGCCGTCAAGGAAATCAAGGCTCCTTTCATGTGTGATGTGCAACACGAATTGCTCTGCACGCAGTGCAGGGGAATCGGGCCTCATCTCGCGGCGAGGGGTAAGTCTCAGATTTTTTCTCGAGTTGCGGCGGGAACCTGGGGTATATTCTCGAGTTACGACGGGGATGGCCCTTCCACCCACGTGTTTGTTCAGCGACGGCAGGACTCCTGCCTCGTTTCGAGGGATAACTCGGGATTCTCCTCGAGGCTTGGCAGGGCAATTGGGACGCATATCCAGCTGAGGCGGGAGACCAAGGGTCCATTTCCACGTGCCACAGGAATCCTGGGACTCCTATCAAGTTTCACGAGGAGTCAGGCATCGTCTCCTTTGAAGGCACTGATCTCCGCGTCCCTCTTGGGTTTTCCAAGAATGTGAGGCCTCCAGTCGCCATGAGGTGGGGAACTAGGTCTTTCTCTGTTGTCTCCACAGGGGATTCACACATCCCTTCGTCTTGGGAGATGCAAGACGAGCCTGCATTCAAGTCACTTCAGGCATATCCGGCCTTATTTCGACTCAGGGCATCGCGGTGTCCATTCCACTTGAGGCCACAATCTCACGGTCCCTCTCACTTACCTAGAGCTGAGAGAAGCCTCCTCTTTAGGTGCTGTGGTAAGGTGGTATTCCTCTGGAGTCGAAACCAGGGACTAACCTCTCATTTCGAGTTGATTTTTGTTCCACGGAGCTCTTTCGTGTTGCTACAGTGACCTCAGGATCCCTCTAGCCTTGAAACAGGGTTCTTGGGGTTTCTCTGGAGTGCCATCAAGGAAATCAAGGCTCCTTTCCTGTGTGATGTGCAACACGGCATTGCTCTGCACGCAGTGCAGGGGAATCAGGCCTCATCTCGCGGCGAGGGGGAAGTCTCATGGTTTTTCTCGAGTTGCGGCGGGAACCTGGGGTATATTCTCGAGTTACGACGGGGATGGCCCTTCCACACACGTGTTTGTTCAGCGACGTCAGGACTCCTGCCTAGTTGCGAGGGACAACTCGGGATTCTCCTCGAGGCTTGGCAGGGCAATTGGGATGCCTCTCCAGCTGAGGCGGGAGACCAAGCGTGCCTTTTCACGTACAGCAGCAATCCTGGGACTCCTATCAACTTTCACGAGGAGTCAGGCATCGTCTCCTTTGGAGGCACTGATCTCCGCGTCCATCTGGAGTTTTCCAAGAATGTGAGGCCTCCGGTCGCGATGAGGTGGGGAACTAGGTGTTTTTCTGTTTTCTCCACAGGGGATTCAGACATACTTTCGTCTTGGGAGATGCAAGACGAGCCTGCATTCAAGTCACTGCAGGCATATCCGGACTTATTTCGAGTCAGGGCATCGTGGTGTCCATTCCACTGGAGGCCACAAACTCAGGGTACCTCTCACATACCTAGAGCTGATAGAAGCCTCCTCTTGAGGTGCTTGTGATAAGGTTCTATTCCGCTGGAGTCGAAGCCAGGGACTAACCTCTCATCTCGAGTAGATTTTTGATCCTCGGAGCTCTTTCGTGTTGCTACAGTGACCTCAGGATTCCTCTAGCCTTGAAACAGTGTTCTTGGGGTTTCTCTGGAGTGCCATCAAGGAAATCAAGGCTCCTTTCCTGTGTGATGTGCAACACGGCATTGCTCTGCACGCAGTGCAGGGGAATCGGGCCTCATCTCGGGGCAAGGGGGGGTGTCATGGTTTTTCTCGAGTTGCGGCGGGAACCTGGGGTATATTCTCGAGTTACGACGGGGATGGCCCTTGCACACACGTGTTTGTTCAGCGACGTCAGGAGTTCTGCCTAGTTGCGCGGGACAACTCGGGATTCTCCTCGAGGCTTGGCAGGGCAATTGGAATGCCTCTCCAGCTGAAGCGGGAGACCAAGTGTCCCTTTCCACGTGCCACAGGAATCCTGGGACTCCTATCAAGTTTCACGAGGAGTCATGCATCGTCTCCTTTGGAGGCACTGATCTCCGCGTACCTCTGGAGTTTTCAAAGGATGTGAGGCCTCCGGTCGCGATGAGGTGGGGAACTAGGTCTTTCTCTGTGGTCTCCACAGGGATTTCAGACATCCTTTCGTCTTGGGAGGTGCAAGACGAGCCTGCATTCAAGTCACTGCAGGGATATCCGGCCTTATTTCGAGTCAGGGAATCGCGGTGTCCATTCCACTTGAGGCCGCAAACTCAGGGTCCCTCTCACATACCTAGAGCTGAGAGAAGCCTCCTCTTGAGGTGCTTGTTGTAAGGTGGTATTCCTCTGGAGTCGAAGCCAGGGACTAACCTCTCATCTCGAGTTGATTTCTGGTCCACGGAGCTCTTTCGTGTTGCTACAGTGACCTCAGGATCCCTCTAGCCTTGAAACAGTGTTCATGGCGTTTCTCTGGAGTGCCATCAACTAAATCAAGGCTCCTTTCCTGTGTGATGTGCAACACGGAATTGCTCTGCTCGCAGTGCAGGGGAATCGCGCCTCATCTCGGGGCAAGGGGGGTGTCATGGTTTTTCGCGAGTTGCGGCGGGAACCTGGGGTATATTCTCGAGTTACGACGGGGATGGCCCTTCCACACACGTGTTTGTTCAGCGATGTCAGGAGTTCTGCCTAGTTGCGAGGGACAACTCGGGATTCTCCTCGAGGCTTGGCAGGGCAATTGGGACGCCCCTCCAGCTGAGGCAGAGACCAAGGGTCCCTTTCCACGTGCCACAGGAATCCTGGGACTCCTATTAAGTTTCACGAAGAGTCAGGCATCGTCTCCTTTGGAGGCACTGATCTCCGCGTACCTCTGGAGTTTTCAACAGATGTGAGGACTCCGGTCGCGATGAGGTGGGGAACTAGGTCTTTCTCTGTGGTCTCCACATGGGATTTAGAGATCCTTTCGTCTTGGCAGATGCAAGACGAGCCTGCATTCAAGTCACTGCAGGGATATCCGGCCTTATTTCGAGTCAGGGTATCACAGTGTCCATTCCACTTGAGGCCGCAAACTCAGGGTCCCTCTCACATACCAAGAACTGAGAGAAGCCTCCTCTTGAGGTGCTTGTGGTAAGGTGGTATTCCTCTGGACTCGAAACCAGGGACTAACCTCGCATCTCGAGTTGATTTTTGATCCTTGGAGCTCTTCCGTGTGGCTTCAGTTAACTCAGTATCCCTCTAGCCTTAAAACAGTGTTCTTGGGGTTTCTCTGGAGAGCCATCAAGGAAATCAAGGCTCCTTTCCTGTGTGATGTGCAACACGGAATTCCTCTGCACACAGTGCAGGGGAATCGGTCCTCATCTATCGGCGAGGGGGAAGTCTCATGGTTTTTCTCAACTTGCGGCGGGAACCTGGGTTATATTCTCAAGTTACGACGGGGATGTACCTCGCACACACGTGTTTGTTCAGGGACATAACGACTCCAGCCTAGTTGCAAGTGACAACTCGGGATTCTCCTCGAGGCTTGGCAGGGCAATTGGGACGCCTCTCCAGCTGAGGCGGGAGACAAACGGTCCCTTTCCACGTGCCACAGGAATCCTGGGACTCCTATCAAGTTTCATGAGGAGTCAGGCATTGTCTCCTTTGGAGGCACTGATCTCCACGTCCCTCTGGAGTTTTCAAAGGATGTGAGGCCTCCGGTCGCGATGAGGTGGAGAACTTGGTCTTTCTCTGTGGTCTCCACAGGGTATTCAGACATCCTTTCGACTTGGGAGATGCAAGACGAGCCTGCATTCAAGTCACTGCAGGGATATCTGGCCTTATTTCGAGTCAGGGCATAGCGGTGTCCATTCCACTTGAGGCCGCAAACTCAGGGTCCCTCTCACATACCTAGAGCTGAGAGAAGCCTCCTCTTGAGGTGCTTGTGGTAAGGTGGTATTCCTCTGGAGTCGAAGCCAGGGACTAACCTCTCATCTCGAGTTGATTTTTGGTCCACGGAGCTCTTTCGTGTTGCTACAGTGACCTCAGGATCCCTCTAGCCTTGAAACAGTGTTCTTGGGCTTTCTCTGGAGTGCCATCAAGGAAATCAAGGCTCCTTTCCTGTGTGATGTGCAACACGGCTTTGCTCTGCACGCAGTGCAGGGGAATCAGGCCTCATCTCGCGGCGAGGGGGAAGTCTCATGGTTTTTCTCGAGTTGCGGCGGGAACCTGGGGTATATTCTCGAGTTAGGACGGGGATGGCCCTTCCACACACGTGTTTGTTCAGCGACGTCAGGACTCCTGCCTAGTTGCGAGGGACAACTGGGAATTCTCCTCGAGGCTTGGAGGGCATTTGGGATGCCTCTCCAGCTGAGGCGGGAGACCAAGGTTCCCTTTCCACGTGCCACAGGAATCCTGGGACTCCTATCAAGTTTCTCGAGGAGTCATGCATCGTCTCCTTTGGAGGCGCTGATCTCCGCGTACCTCTGGAGTTTTCAAAGATGTGAGGCCTCCGGTCGCGATGAGGTGGGGAACTAGGTCTTTCTCTGTGGTCTCCACAGGGGATTCAGACATCCTTTCGTCTTGGGAGATGCAAGACGAGCCTGCATTCAAGTCAATGCAGGGATATCCGGCCTTATTTCGAGTCAGGGCATCGCGGTGTCCATTCCACGTGAGGCCGCAAACACAGGGTCTCTCTCACATACCTAGAGCTGAGAGAAGCCTCCTCTTGAGGTGCTTGTGGTAAGGTGGTATTCCTCTGGAGTCGAAGCCAGGGACTAACCTCTCATCTCTAGTTGATTTTTGGTCCACGGAGCTCTTTCGTGTTGCTACAGTGACCTCAGGATCCCTCTAGCCTTGAAACAGTGTTCTTGGGGTTTCTCTGGAGTTCCATCAAGGAAATCAAGGCTCCTTTCTGTGTGATGTGCAACACGGAATTGCTCTGCACGCAGTGCAGGGGAATCGGGCCTCATCTCGCTGCGAGGGGAAAGTCTCATGGTTTTTCTCGAGTTGCGGCGGGAACCTGGGGTATATTCTCGAGTTACGACGGGGATGGCAGTTCCACACACATGTTTGTTCAGCGACGTCAGGACTCCTGCCTAGTGGACGGACAACTCGGGATTCTCCTCGAGGCTTGGCAGGGCAATTGGGATGCCTCTCCAGCTGAGGCGGGAGACCAGGGGTCCCTTTCCACGTGCCACAGGAGTCCTGGGACTCCTATCAAGTTTCCCGAGGAGTCAGGCATCGTCTCCTTTGGAGGCACAGATCTCTACATACCTCTGGAGTTTTCAAAGGATGTGAGGCCTCCGGTCGCGATGAGGTGGTGAACCTGGTAATTCTCTGTGGTCTCCACAGGGGATTCAGACATCCTTTCGTCTTGGGAGATGCAAGACGAGCCTGCATTCAGGTCACTGCAGGGATATCCGGCCTTTCTTCAATCCAGGGCATCGCGGTGTCCATTCCACTTGAGGCCGCAAACTCAGGGTCCCTCTCACATACCTAGAGCTGACAGAAGCCTCCTCTTGAGGTGCTTGTGGTAAGTTGGTATTCCTCTGGAGTTGAAGCCAGGGACTAACCTCTCATCTCGAGTTGATTTTTGGTCCACGGAGCTCTTTCGTGTTGCTACAGTGACCTCAGGATCCCTCTTGCCTTGAAACAGTGTTCTTGGGGTTTCTCTGGAGTGCCATTAAGGAAATCAAGGCTCCTTTCATGTGTGATGTGCAACATGGAATTGCTCTGCATGCAGTGCAGGGGAATCAGGCCTCATCTCGCAGCGAGGGGGAAGTCTCATGGTTTTTCTGGAGTTGTGGCGGGAACCTGGGGTATATTCTCGAGTTACGACGGGGATGGCCCTTCCACACACGTGTTTGTTCAGCGACGTCAGGACTCCTGCCTAGTTGCGAGGGACAACTCGGGATTCTCCTCGAGGCTTGGCAGGGCAATTGGGACGCCTCTCCAGCTGAGGCGGGAGACCAAGGGTCCCTTTCCACGTGCCACAGGAATCCTGGGACTCCTTTCAACTTTCACGAGGAGTCAGACATCGTCTCCTTTGGAGGCATTGATCTCCGCGTCCCTCTGGAGTTTTCAAAGGATGTGAGGCCTCTGGTCGCGATGAGTTGGGGAACTAGGTCTTTCTCTGTTGTCTCCACAGGGGATTCAGACGTCCTTTCGTCTTGGGAGATGCAAGACAAGCCTGCATTCTAGTCACTGCAGGGATATCCGGCGTTATTTCGAGTCAGGGTATCGCGGTGTCCATTCCACGTGAGGCCGCAAACTCAGGGTCCCTCTCACATACCTAGAACTGAGAGAAGCCTCTTCTTGAGGTGCTTGTGGTAAGGTGGTATTCCTCTGGAGTCGAAGCCAGGGACTAACCTCTCATCTCGAGTTGATTTTTGGTCCACGGAGCACTTTCTTGTTGCTACATTGACCTCAGGATCCCTCTTGCCTTGAAACAGTGTTTTGGGGGTTTCTCTGGAGTGCCATTAAGGAAATCAAGGCTCCTTTCATGTGTGATGTGCAACACGGAATTGCTCTGCACGCAGTGCAGGGGAATCAGGCCTCATCTCGCGGCGAGGGGGAAGTCTCATGGTTTTTCTGGAGTTGCGGCGGGAACCTGGGGTATATTCTCGAGTTAGGACGGGGATGGCCCTTCCACACACGTGTTTGTTCAGCGACGTCAGGACTCCTGCCTAGTTGCGAGGGACAACTGGGAATTCTCCTCGAGGCTTGGAGGGCATTTGGGAAGCCTCTCCAGCTGAGGCGGGAGACCAAGGTTCCCTTTCCACGTGCCACAGGAATCCTGGGACTCCTATCAAGTTTCTCGAGGAGTCATGCATCGTCTCCTTTGGAGGCGCTGATCTCCGCGTACCTCTGGAGTTTTCAAAGGATGTTAGGCCTCCGGTCGCGATGAGGTGGGGAACTAGGTCTTTCTCTGTGGTCTCCACAGGGGATTCAGACATCCTTTCGTCTTGGGAGATGCAAGACGAGCCTGCATTCAAGTCAATGCAGGGATATCCGGCCTTATTTCGAGTCAGGGCATCGCGGTGTCCATTCCACGTGAGGCCGCAAACACAGGGTCTCTCTCACATACCTAGAGCTGAGAGAAGCCTCCTCTTGAGGTGCTTGTGGTAAGGTGGTATTCCTCTGGAGTCGAAACCAGGGACTAACCTCTCATCTCGAGTTGATTTTTGGTCCACGGAGCTCTTTCGTGTTGCTACAGTGACCTCAGGATCCCTCTAGCCTTGAAACAGTGTTCTTGGGGTTTCTCTGGAGTTCCATCAAGGAAATCAAGGCTCCTTTCTGTGTGATGTGCAACACGGAATTGCTCTGCACGCAGTGCAGGGGAATCGGGCCTCATCTCGCTGCGAGGGGAAAGTCTCATGGTTTTTCTCGAGTTGCGGCGGGAACCTGGGGTATATTCTCGAGTTACGACGGGGATGGCAGTTCCACACACATGTTTGTTCAGCGACGTCAGGACTCCTGCCTAGTGGACGGACAACTCGGGATTCTCCTCGAGGCTTGGCAGGGCAATTGGGATGCCTCTCCAGCTGAGGCGGGAGACCAGGGGTCCCTTTCCACGTGCCACAGGAATCCTGGGACTCCTATCAAGTTTCCCGAGGAGTCAGGCATCGTCTCCTTTGGAGGCACAGATCTCTACATACCTCTGGAGTTTTGAAAGGATGTGAGGCCTCCGGTCGCGATGAGGTGGGGAATTACGTCTTTCTCTGTGGTCTCCACAGGAGATTCAGACATCCTTTCCTCTTGGGAGATGCAAGACGAGCCTGCATTCAAGTCACTGCAGGGATATCCGGGCTTATTTTGAGTCAGGGCATCGTGGTGTCCATTCCACGTGAGGCCGCATACTCAGGGTCCCTCTCACATACCTAGAGCTGACAGAAGCCTCCTCTTCAGGTGCTTGTGGTAAGGTGGTATTCCTCTGGAGTCGAAGCCAGGGACTAACCTCTCATCTCGAGTTGATTTTTGGACCTCGGAGCTCTTTCGTGTTGCTACAGTGACCTCAGGATCCCTCTGGCCTTGAACCAGTGTTCTTGGGGTTTCTGTGGAGTGCCATCAAGGAAATCAAGGCTCCTTTCATGTGTGATGTGCAACACGGAATTGCTCTGCACCCAGTGCAGGGGAATCAGGCCTCATCTCGCGGCGAGGGGAAGTCTCATGGTTTTTCTCGAGTTGCGGCGGGAACCTGGGGTATATTCTCGAGTTACGACGGGGATGGCCCTTCCACACACGTGTTTGTTCAGCGACGTCAGGACTCCTGCCTAGTTGCAAGGAACAACTCGGGATTCTCCTCGAGGCTTGGCAGGGCAATTGGGACGCCTCTCCAGCTGAGGCGTGAGACCAAGGGTCCCTATCCACGAGCCACAGGAATCCTGGGACTCCTATCAAGTTTCACGAGGAGTCAGGCATCGTCTCCTTTGGAGGCAGTGATCTCCACATACGTCTGGAGTTTTCAAAGGATGTGAGGCCTCCGGTCGCGATGAGGTGGGGAACTAGGTCTTTCCCTGTGGTCTCCACAGGGGATTCAGACATCCTTTCCTCTTGGGAGATGCAAGACGAGCCTGCATTCAAGTCACTGCAGGGATATCCGGGCTTATTTTGAGTCAGGGCATCGCGGTGTCCATTCCACGTGAGGCCGCATACTCAGGGTCCCTCTCACATACCTAGAGCTGAGAGAAGCCTCCTCTAGAGGTGCTTGTGGTAAGGTGGTATTCCTCTGGAGTCGAAGCCAGGGACTAACCTCTCATCTCGAGTTGATTTTTGATCCTCGGAGCTCTTTCGTGTTGCTACAGTGAACTCAGGATCCCTCTGGCCTTGAAACAGTGTTCTTGGGGTTTCTCTGGAGTGCCATCAAGGAAATCAAGGCTCCTTTCCTGTGTGATTTGCAACACGGAATTGCTCTGCACCCAGTGAAGGGGAATCAGGCCTCATCTTGCGGCGAGGGGGAAGTCTCATGGTTTTTCTCGAGTTGGGGCGGGAACCTGGGGTATATTCTCGAGTTACGACGGGGATGGCCCTTGCACACACGTGTTTGTTCAGCGACGTCAGGACTCCTGCCTAGTTGCGAGGGACAACTCGGGATTTTCCTCGAGGCTTGGCAGGGCAATTGGGACGCCTCTCCAGCTGAGGCGGGAGACCAAGGGTCCCTTTCCACGTGCCACAGGAATCCTGGGAGTCCTATCAAGTTTCACGAGGAGTCAGGCATCGTCTCCTTTGGAGGCACTGATCTCCGCGTACCTCTGAATTTGCAAAGAATTTGAGGACTCCGGTCGCGATGAGGTGGGGAACTACGTCTTTCTCTGTGGTCTCCAAGGGAATTCAGATATCCTTTCGTCTTGGGAGATGCAAGACGAGCCTGCATTCATGTCACTGCATGGATATCCGGCCTTAATTCGAGTAAGGGCATCGCGGTGTCCATTCCACGTGAGGCCGCAAACTCAGGGTCCCTCTCACATACCTAGAGCTGAGAGAAGCCTCCTCTTGAGGTGCTTGTGGTAAGGTGGTATTCCTCTGGAGTCGAAGCCAGGGACTAACCTCTCATCTCGAGTTGATTTTTGGTCCACAGAGATCTTTCGTGTTGCTACAGTGACGTCAGGATCCCTCTAGCCTTGAAACAGTGTTCTTGGGGTTTCTCTGGAGTGCCATCAAGGAAATCAAGGCTCCTTTCCTGTGTGATGTGCAACACGGCTTTGCTCTGCACGCAGTGCAGGGGAATCTGGCCTCATCTCGCAGCAATGGGGAAGTCTCAAGGTTTTTCTTGAGTTGGGGCGGGAACCTGGGGTATATTCTCGAGTTACGACAGGAATGGCCCTTCCACACACGTGTTTGTTCAGCGACGTCAGGACTCCTGCCTAGTTGCGAGGGACAACTCGGGATTCTCCTCGAGGCTTGGCAGGGCAATTGGGACGCCTCTCCAGCTGAGGCGGGAGACCAAGGGTCCCTTTCCACGTGCCACAGGAATCCTGGGACTCCTATCAAGTTTCACGAGGAGTCAGGCATCGTCTCCTTTGGAGGCACTGATCTCCACATACCTCTGGAGTTTTCAAAGGTTGTGAGGCCTCCGGTCGCGATGAGGTGGGGAACTACGTCTTTCTCTGTGGTCTCCACAGGGGATTCAGACATCCTTTCGTCTTGGGAGATGCAAGACGAGCCTGCATTGAAGTCACTGCAGGGATATCCGGGCTTATTTTGAGTCAGGGCATCGCGGTGTCCATTCCACGTGAGGCCGCATACTCAGGGTCCCTCTCACATACCTAGAGCTGAGAGAAGCCTCCTCTTGAAGTGCTTGTTTTAAGGTGGTATTCCTCTGGAGTCGAAACCAGGGACTAACCTCTCATCTCGAGTTGATTTTTGGTCCACGGAGCTCTTTCGTGTTGCTACAGTGACCTCAGGATCCCTCTAGCCTTGAAACAGTGTTCTTGGGGTTTCTCTGGAGTTCCATCAAGGAAATCAAGGCTCCTTTCTGTGTGATGTGCAACACGGAATTGCTCTGCACGCAGTGCAGGGGAATCGGGCCTCATCTTGCTGCGAGGGGAAAGTCTCATGGTTTTTCTCGAGTTGCGGCGGGAACCTGGGGTATATTCTCGAGTTACGACGGGGATGGCACTTCCACACACATGTTTGTTCAGCGACGTCAGGACTCCTGCCTAGTGGACGGACAACTCGGGATTCTCCTCGAGGCTTGGCAGGGCAATTGGGACGCCTCTCCAGCTGAGGCGGGAGACCAGGGGTCCCTTTCCACGTGCCACAGGAATCCTGGGACTCCTATCAAGTTTCACGAGGAGTCAGGCATCGTCTCCTTTGGAGGCACAGATCTCTACATTCCTCTGGAGTTTTCAAAGGATGTGAGGCCTCCGGTCGCGATGAGGTGGTGAACCTGGTAATTCTCTGTGGTCTCCACAGGGGATTCAGACATCCTTTCGTCTTGGGAGATGCAAGACGAGCCTGCATTCAAGTCACTGCAGGGATATCCGGCCTTATTTCGATCCAGGGCATCGCGGTGTCCATTCCACGTGAGGCCGCAAACTCAGGGTCCCTCTCACATACCTAGAGCTGACAGAAGCCTCCTCTTGAGGTGCTTGTGGTAAGTTGGTATTCCTCTGGAGTCGAAGCCAGGGACTAACCTCTCATCTCGAGTTGATTTTTGGTCCACGGAGCTCTTTCGTGTTGCTACAGTGACCTCAGGATCCCTCTTGCCTTGAAACAGTGTTCTTGGGGTTTCTCTGGAGTGCCATTAAGGAAATCAAGGCTCCTTTCATGTGTGATGTGCAACACGGAATTGCTCTGCATGCAGTGCAGGGGAATCAGGCCTCATCTCACAGCGAGGGGGAAGTCTCATGGTTTTTCTCGAGTTGCGGCGGGAACCTGGGGTATATTCTCGAGTTACGACGGGGATGGCCCTTCCACACACGTGTTTGTTCAGCGACGTCAGGACTCCTGCCTAGTTGCGAGGGACAACTCGGGATTCTCCTCGAGGCTTGGCAGGGCAATTGGGACGCCTCTCCAGCTGAGGCGGGAGACCAAGGGTCCCTTTCCACGTGCCACAGGAATCCTGGGACTCCTTTCAACTTTCACGAGGAGTCAGACATCGTCTCCTTTGGAGGCATTGATCTCCGCGTCCCTCTGGAGTTTTCAAAGGATGTGAGGCCTCCGGTCGCGATGAGTTGGGGAACTAGGTCTTTCTCTGTTGTCTCCACAGGGGATTCAGACGTCCTTTCGTCTTGGGAGATGCAAGACAAGCCTGCATTCTAGTCACTGCAGGGATATCCGGCGTTATTTCGAGTCAGGGTATCGCGGTGTCCATTCCACGTGAGGCCGCAAACTCAGAGTCCCTCTCACATACCTAGAACTGAGAGAAGCCTCTTCTTGAGGTGCTTGTGGTAAGGTGGTATTCCTCTGGAGTCGAAGCCAGGGACTAACCTCTCATCTCGAGTTGATTTTTGGTCCACGGAGCACTTTCTTGCTGCTACAGTGACCTCAGGATCCCTCGAGGCTTGAAACAGTGTTCTTGGGGTTTCTCTGGAGTGCCATCAAGGAAATCAAGGCTCCTTTCCTGTGTGATGTGCAAAACGGAATTGCTCTGCACGCAGTGCAGGGGAATCGGGCCTCATCTCGCGGCGAGGGGAAAGTCTCATGGTTTTTCTCGAGTTGCGGTGGGAACCTGGTGTATATTCTCGAGTTACGACAGGGATGGCCCTTCCACACACGAGTTTGTTCAGTGACGTAAGGACTCCTGCCTAGTTGTGAGGGACAACTCGGGATACTCCTCGAGGCTTGGCAGGGCAATTGGGACGCCTCTCCATCTGAGGCGGGAGAACAAGGGTCCCTTTCCACGTGCCACAGGAATCCTGGGACTCCTATCAAGTTTCACGAGGAGTCAGGCATCGTCTCCTTTGGAGGCACTGATCTCCGCGTACCTCTTTAGTTTGCAAAGGATGTGAGGCCTCCGGTCGCGATGAGGTGGGGAACTAGGTCTTTCTCTGTGGTCTCCACAGGGGATTCAGACATCCTTTCATCTTAGGAGATGCAACACGAGCCTACATTCAAGTCACTGCAGGGATATCTGGCCTTATTTCGAGTCAGGGCTTCGCGGTGTCCATTCCACGTTAGGCCGCAAATTCAGGTTCCCTCTCACATACCTAGAGCTGAGAGAAGCCCCCTCTTGAGGTGCTTGTGGTAAGGTGGTATTCCTCTGGAGTCGAAGCCAGGGACTAACCTCTCATTTCGAGTTGATTTTTGGTCCACGGAGCTCTTTCGTGTGGCTACAGTGACCTCAGGATCCCTCTAGCCTTGAAACAGTGTTTTTGGGGTTTTTCTGGAGTGCCATCAAGGAAATCAAGGCTCCTTTCATGTGTGATGTGCAACACGGCATTGCTCTGCACGCAGTGCATGGTAATCGGGCCTCATCTCGCAGCGAGGGGGAAGTCTCATGGTTTTTCTCGAGTTGCGGCGGGAACCTGGGGTATATTCTCGAGTTACGACGGGGATGGCCCTTCCACACACGTGTTTGTTCAGCGACGTCAGGACTCCTGCCTAGTTGCGAGGGACAACTCGGGATTCTCCTCGAGGCTTGGCAGGGCAATTGTGACGCCTCTCCAGCTGAGGCGGGAGACCAAGGGTCCCTTTCCACATGCTACAGGAATCCTGGGGCTCCTATCAATTTTCACGACGATTCAGGCATCTTCACCTTTGGAGGCACTGATCTCTGCGTACCTCTGGAGTTTTCAAAGGATGTGAGGCCTCCGGTCGCGAGGAGGTGGGAAACTAGGTCTTCTTCTGTGGTCTCCACAGGGGATTCAGTCATCCTTTCGTCTTGGGAGATGCAAGACGAGCCTACATTCAAGTCACTTCAGTGATATCTGGCCTTATTTCGAGTCAGGGCATAGCGGTGTCCATTCCACTTGAGGCCGCAAACTCAGGGTCCCTCTCACATACCTAGAGCTGAGAGAAGCCTCCTCTTGAGGTGCTTGTGGTAAGGTGGTATTCCTCTGGAGTCGAAGCCAGGGACTAACCTCTCATCTCGAGTTGATTTTTGATCCTCGGAGCTCTTTCGTGTTGCTACAGTGACCTCAGGATCCCTCTAGCCTTGAAACAGTGTTCTTGGGGTTTCTCTGGAGTGCCATCAAGGAAATCAAGGCTCCTTTCCTGTGTGATGTGCAACACGGAATTGCTCTGCACCCAGTGAAGGGGAATCAGGCCTCATCTCGCGGCGAGGGGGAAGTCTCATGGTTTTTCTCGAGTTGGGGCGGGAACCTGGGGTATATTCTCGAGTTACGACAGGGATGGCCCTTCCACACACGTGTTTGTTCATCGACGTCAGGGCTCCAGCCTAGTTGCAAGGGACAACTCGGGATTCTCCTCGAGGCTTGGCAGGGCAATTGGGACGCCTCTCCAGCTGAGGCGGGAGACCAAGGGTCCCATTCCACGTGCCACAGGAATCCTGGGACTCCTATCAAGTTTCACGAGGAGTCAGGCATCGTCTCCTTTGGAGGCACTGATCTCCACATACCTCTGGAGTTTTCAAAGGATGTGAGGCCTCCGGTCGCGATGAGGTGGGGAATTACGTCTTTCTCTGTGGTCTCCACAGGAGATTCAGACATCCTTTCCTCTTGGGAGATGCAAGACGAGCCTGCATTCAAGTCACTGCAGGGATATCCGGGCTTATTTTGAGTCAGGGCATCGTGGTGTCCATTCCACGTGAGGCCGCATACTCAGGGTCCCTCTCACATACCTAGAGCTGACAGAAGCCTCCTCTTCAGGTGCTTGTGGTAAGGTGGTATTCCTCTGGAGTCGAAGCCAGGGACTAACCTCTCATCTCGAGTTGATTTTTGGACCTCGGGGCTCTTTCGTGTTGCTACAGTGACCTCAGGATCCCTCTGGCCTTGAACCAGTGTTCTTGGGGTTTCTGTGGAGTGCCATCAAGGAAATCAAGGCTCCTTTCCTGTGTGATGTGCAACACGGAATTGCTCTGCACCCAGTGCAGGGGAATCAGGCCTCATCTCGCGGCGAGGGGGAAGTCTCATGGTTTTTCTCGAGTTGGGGCGGGAACCTGGGGTATATTCTCGAGTTACGACGGGGATGGCCCTTGCACACACGTGTTTGTTCAGCGACGTCAGGACTCCTGCCTAGTTGCGAGGGACAACTCGGGATTTTCCTCGAGGCTTGGCAGGGCAATTGGGACGCCTCTCCAGCTGAGGCGGGAGACCAAGGGTCCCTTTCCACGTGCCACAGGAATCCTGGGAGTCCTATCAAGTTTCACGAGGAGTCAGGCATCGTCTCCTTTGGAGGCACTGATCTCCGCGTACCTCTGAATTTGCAAAGAATTTGAGGACTCCGGTCGCGATGAGGTGGGGAACTACGTCTTTCTCTGTGGTCTCCAAGGGAATTCAGATATCCTTTCGTCTTGGGAGATGCAAGACGAGCCTGCATTCATGTCACTGCATGGATATCCGGCCTTAATTCGAGTAAGGGCATCGCGGTGTCCATTCCACGTGAGGCCGCAAACTCAGGGTCCCTCTCACATACCTAGAGCTGAGAGAAGCCTCCTCTTGAGGTGCTTGTGGTAAGGTGGTATTCCTCTGGAGTCGAAGCCAGGGACTAACCTCTCATCTCGAGTTGATTTTTGGTCCACAGAGATCTTTCGTGTTGCTACAGTGACGTCAGGATCCCTCTAGCCTTGAAACAGTGTTCTTGGGGTTTCTCTGGAGTGCCATCAAGGAAATCAAGGCTCCTTTCCTGTGTGATGTGCAACACGGCTTTGCTCTGCACGCAGTGCAGGGGAATCTGGCCTCATCTCGCAGCAATGGGGAAGTCTCAAGGTTTTTCTTGAGTTGGGGCGGGAACCTGGGGTATATTCTCGAGTTACGACAGGAATGGCCCTTCCACACACGTGTTTGTTCAGCGACGTCAGGACTCCTGCCTAGTTGCGAGGGACAACTCGGGATTCTCCTCGAGGCTTGGCAGGGCAATTGGGACGCCTCTCCAGCTGAGGCGGGAGACCAAGGGTCCCTTTCCACGTGCCACAGGAATCCTGGGACTCCTATCAAGTTTCACGAGGAGTCAGGCATCGTCTCCTTTGGAGGCACTGATCTCCACATACCTCTGGAGTTTTCAAAGGTTGTGAGGCCTCCGGTCGCGATGAGGTGGGGAACTAGGTCTTTCTCTGTGGTCTCCACAGGGGATTCAGACATCCTTTCGTCTTGGGAGATGCAAGACGAGACTGCATTGAAGTCACTGCAGGGATATCCGGGCTTATTTTGAGTCAGGGCATCGCGGTGTCCATTCCACGTGAGGCCGCATACTCAGGGTCCCTCTCACATACCTAGAGCTGAGAGAAGCCTCCTCTTGAGGTGCTTGTGGTAAGGTGGTATTCCTCTGGAGTCGAAGCCAGGGACTAACCTCTCATCTCGAGTTGATTTTTGGTCCTCGGAGCTCTTTCGTGTTGCTACAGTGACCTCAGGATCCCTCTGGCCTTGAAACAGTGTTCTTGGGGTTTCTCTGGAGTGCCATCAAGGAAATCAAGGCTCCTTTCATGTGTGATGTGCAACACGGAATTGCTCTGCATGCAGTGCAGGGGAATCAGGCCTCATCTCGCGGCGAGGTGAAGTCTCATGTTTTTTCTCGAGTTGCGGCGGGAACCTGGGGTATATTCTCGAGTTACGACGGGGATGGCCCTTCCACACACGTGTTTGTTCAGCGACATCAGGACTCCTGCCTAGTTGCGAGGGACAACGCGGGATTCTCCTCGAGGCTTGGCAGGGCAATTGGGACGCCTCTCCAGCTGAGGCGGGAGACCAAGGGTCCCTTTCCAGGTGCCACAGGAATCCTGGGACTCCTATCAAGTTTCACGAGGAGTCAGGCATCGTCTCCTTTGGAGGCACTGATCTCCACATACGTCTGGAATTTTCAAAGGATGTGAGGCCTCCGGTCGCGAAGAGGTGGGGAACTAGGTCTTTCTCTGTGGTCTCCACAGGGGATTCAGACATCCTTTCCTCTTGGGAGATGCAAGACGAGCCTGCATTCATGTCACTGCAGGGATATCCGGGCTTATTTTGAGTCAGGGCATCGCGGTGTCCATTCCACGTGAGGCCACATACTCAGGGTCCCTCTCAAATACCTAGAGCTGAGAGAAGCCTCCTCTTGAGGTGCTTGTGGTAAGGTGGTATTCCTCTGGAGTCGAAGCCAGGGACTAACCTCTCATCTCGAGTTGATTTTTGATCCTCGGAGCTCTTTCGTGTTGCTACAGTGACCTCAGGATCCCTCTGGCCTTGAAACAGTGTTCTTGGGGTTTCTCTGGAGTGCCATCAAGGAAATCAAGGCTCCTTTCCTGTGTGATGTGCAACACGGCTTTGCTCTGCACGCAGTGCAGGGGAATCTGGCCTCATCTCGCAGCAATGGGGAAGTCTCAAGGTTTTTCTTGAGTTGGGGCGGGAACCTGGGGTATATTCTCGAGTTACGACAGGAATGGCCCTTCCACACACGTGTTTGTTCAGCGACGTCAGGACTCCTGCCTAGTTGCGAGGGACAACTCGGGATTCTCCTCGAGGCTTGGCAGGGCAATTGGGACGCCTCTCCAGCTGAGGCGGGAGACCAAGGGTCCCTTTCCACGTGCCACAGGAATCCTGGGACTCCTATCAAGTTTCACGAGGAGTCAGGCATCGTCTCCTTTGGAGGCACTGATCTCCACATACCTCTGGAGTTTTCAAAGGTTGTGAGGCCTCCGGTCGCGATGAGGTGGGGAACTAGGTCTTTCTCTGTGGTCTCCACAGGGGATTCAGACATCCTTTCGTCTTGGGAGATGCAAGACGAGACTGCATTGAAGTCACTGCAGGGATATCCGGGCTTATTTTGAGTCAGGGCATCGCGGTGTCCATTCCACGTGAGGCCGCATACTCAGGGTCCCTCTCACATACCTAGAGCTGAGAGAAGCCTCCTCTTGAGGTGCTTGTGGTAAGGTGGTATTCCTCTGGAGTCGAAGCCAGGGACTAACCTCTCATCTCGAGTTGATTTTTGGTCCTCGGAGCTCTTTCGTGTTGCTACAGTGACCTCAGGATCCCTCTGGCCTTGAAACAGTGTTCTTGGGGTTTCTCTGGAGTGCCATCAAGGAAATCAAGGCTCCTTTCATGTGTGATGTGCAACACGGAATTGCTCTGCATGCAGTGCAGGGGAATCAGGCCTCATCTCGCGGCGAGGTGAAGTCTCATGTTTTTTCTCGAGTTGCGGCGGGAACCTGGGGTATATTCTCGAGTTACGACGGGGATGGCCCTTCCACACACGTGTTTGTTCAGCGACATCAGGACTCCTGCCTAGTTGCGAGGGACAACGCGGGATTCTCCTCGAGGCTTGGCAGGGCAATTGGGACGCCTCTCCAGCTGAGGCGGGAGACCAAGGGTCCCTTTCCAGGTGCCACAGGAATCCTGGGACTCCTATCAAGTTTCACGAGGAGTCAGGCATCGTCTCCTTTGGAGGCACTGATCTCCACATACGTCTGGAATTTTCAAAGGATGTGAGGCCTCCGGTCGCGAAGAGGTGGGGAACTAGGTCTTTCTCTGTGGTCTCCACAGGGGATTCAGACATCCTTTCCTCTTGGGAGATGCAAGACGAGCCTGCATTCATGTCACTGCAGGGATATCCGGGCTTATTTTGAGTCAGGGCATCGCGGTGTCCATTCCACGTGAGGCCACATACTCAGGGTCCCTCTCAAATACCTAGAGCTGAGAGAAGCCTCCTCTTGAGGTGCTTGTGGTAAGGTGGTATTCCTCTGGAGTCGAAGCCAGGGACTAACCTCTCATCTCGAGTTGATTTTTGATCCTCGGAGCTCTTTCGTGTTGCTACAGTGACCTCAGGATCCCTCTGGCCTTGAAACAGTGTTCTTGGGGTTTCTCTGGAGTGCCATCAAGGAAATCAAGGCTCCTTTCCTGTGTGATGTGCAACACGGAATTGCTATGCACGCAGTGCTTGAGAATCGGGCCTCATCTCGCGGCGAGGGGGAAGTCTCATGGTTTTTCTCGAGTTGGGGCGGGAACCTGGGGTATATTCTCGAGTTACGACGGGGATGGCCCTTCCACACACGTGTTTTTTCAGCGACGTCAGGACTCCTGCCTAGTTGCGAGGGACAACTCGGGATTCTCCTCGAGGCTTGGCAGGGCAATTGGGACGCCTCTCCAGCTGAGGCGGGAGACCAAGGGTCCCTTTCCACGATCAACAGGAATCCTGGGACTCCTATCAAGTTTCACGAGGAGTCAGGCATCGTCTCCTTTGGAGGCACTGATCTCCGCGTCCCTCTGGAGTTTTCAAAGGATGTGAGGCCTCCGGTCGCGATGAGGTGGGGAACTAGGTCTTTCTCTGTGGTCTCCAAGGGAATTCAGATATCCTTTCGTCTTGGGAGATGCAAGACGAGCCTGCATTCATGTCACTGCAGGGATATCCGGCCTTATTTCGAGTCAGGGCAACGCGGTGTCCATTCCACGTGAGGCCGCAAACTCAGGGTCCCTCTCACATACCTAGAGCTGAGAGAAGCCTCCTCTTGAGGTGCTTGTGGTAAAGTGGTATTCCTCTGGAGTCGAAGCCAGGGACTAACCTCTTATCTCGAGTTGATTTTTGGTCCACAGAGATCTTTCGTGTTGCTACAGTGACGTCAAGATCCCTCTAGCCTTGAAATAGTGTTCTTGGGGTTTCTCTGGAGTGCCATCAAGGAAATCAAGGCTCCTTTCATGTGTGATGTGCAACACGGAATTTCTCTGCACGCAGTGCAGGGGAATCAGGCCTCATCTCGCGGCGAGGGGAAGTCTCATGGTTTTTCTCGAGTTGCGGCGGGAACCTGGGGTATATTCTCGAGTTACGACGGGGATGGCCCTTCCACACACGTATTTGTTCAGCGACGTCAGGACTCCTGCCTAGTTGCGAGGGAAAACTCGGGATTCTCCTCGAGGCTTTGCAGGGCAAATGGGATGCCTCTCCAGCTGAGGCGGGAGACCAAGGGTCCCTTTCCACGTGCCACAGGAATCCTGGTACTCCTATCAAGTTTCTCGAGGAGTCAGGAATCATCTCCTTTGGAGGCACTGATCTCCACATACCTCTGGAATTTTCAAAGGATGTGAGGCCTCCGGTCGCTATGAAGTGGGGAACTAAGTCTTTCTCTGTGGTCTCCACAGGGGATACAGACATCCTTTCCTCTTGGGAGATTCAAGACGAGCCTGCATACAAGTCACTGCACGGATATCCGGCCTTATTTTGAGTCAGGGCATCGCGGTGTCCATTCCACGTGAGGCCGCAAACTCAGGGTCCCTCTCACATACCTAGAGCTGAGAGAAGCCTCCTCTTGAGGTGCTTGTGGTAAGGTGGTATTCCTCTGGAGTCGAAGCCAGGGACTAACCTCTCATCTCGAGTTGATTTTTGATCCTCGGAGCTCTTTCGTGTTGCTACAGTGACCTCAGGATCCCTCTGGCCTTGAAACAGTGTTCTTGGGGTTTCTCTGGAGTGCCATCAAGGAAATCAAGGCTCCTTTCATGTGTGATGTGCAACACGGAATTGCTCTGCACCCAGTGCAGGGGAATCAGGCCTCATCTCGCGGCGAGGGGGAAGTCTCATGGTTTTTCTCGAGTTTTGGCGGGAATCTGGGGTATATTCTCGTGTTACGACTGGGATGGCCCTTCCACACACGTGTTTGTTCAGCGACGTCAGGACTCCTGCCTAGTTGCGAGGGACAACGCGGGATTCTCCTCGTGGCTTGGCAGGGCAATTGGGACGCCTCTCCAGCTGAGGCGGGAGACCAAGGGTCCCTTTCCACGTGCCACAGGAATCCTGGGACTCCTATCAAGTTTCACGAGGAGTCAGGCATCGTCTCCTTTGGAGGCACTGATCTCCGCGTCCCTCTGGAGTTTTCAAAGGATGTGAGGCCTCTGGTCGCGATGAGGTGGGGATCTAGGTCTTTCTCTGTGGTCTCCACAGGGGATTCAGACATCCTTTCGTCTTGGGAGATGCAAGACGAGCCTGCATTCAAGTCACTGCAGAAATATCCGGCCTTATTTCAAGTCGGGGCATCGCGGTGTCCATTCCACGTGAGGCCGCAAACTCAGGGTCCCTCTCACATACCTAGAGCTGAGAGAAGCCTCCTCTTGAGGTGCTTGTGGTAAGGTGGTATTCCTCTGGAGTCGAAGCCAGGGACTAACCTCTCATCTCGAGTTGATTTTTGATCCTCGGAGATCTCTCGTGTTACTACAGTGACCTCAGGATCCCTCTGGCCTTGAAACAGTGTTCTTGGGGTTTCTCTGGAGTGCCATCAAGGAAATCAAGGCTCCTTTCATGTGTGATGTGCAACACGGAATTGCTGTGCACCCAGTGCAGGGGAATCAGGCCTCATCTCGCGGCGAGGGGGAAGTCTCATGGTTTTTCTCGAGTTTTGGCGGGAATCTGGGGTATAATCTCGAGTTACGACTGGGATGGCCCTTCCACACACGTGTTTGTTCAGCGACGTCAGGACTCCTGCCTAGTTGCGAGGGACAACTCGGGATTCTCCTCGAGGCTTGGCAGGGCAATTGGGACGCCTCTCCAGCTGAGGCCGGAGACCAAGGGTCCCTTTCCACGTGCCACAGGAATCCTGGGACTCCTATCAAGTTTCACGAGGAGTCAGGCATCGTCTCCTTTGGAGGCACTGATCTCCGCGTACCTCTGGAGTTTTCAAAGGATGTGAGGCCTCCGGTCGCGATGAGGTGGGGATCTAGGTCTTTCTCTGTGGTCTCCACAGGGGATTCAGACATCCTTTCGTCTTGGGAGATGCAAGACGAGCCTGCATTCAAGTCACTGCAGAAATATCCGGCCTTATTTCAAGTCGGGGCATCGCGGTGTCCATTCCACGTGAGGCCACAAACTCAGGGTCCCTCTCACATACCTAGAGCTGAGAGAAGCCTCCTCTTGAGGTGCTTGTGGTAAGGTGGTATTCCTCTGGAGTCCATGTCAGGAACGGAACCCTCATCTCGAGTTGATTTTTGGTCCACAGAGCTCTTTCATGTTGCTACAGTGACCTCAGGATCCCTCTAGCCTTGCAACAGTGTTCTTGGGGTTTCTCTGGAGTGCCATCAAAGAAATCAAGGCTCCTTTCATGTGTGATGTGCAACACGGAATTGCTCTGCACGCAGTGCAGGGGAATCGGGCCTCATCTCGTGGCGAGGGAAAATCTCATGGTTTTTCTCGAGTTGCGGCGGGAACCTGGGGTATATTCTCGAGTTACGACGGGGTTGGCCCTTCCACACACGTGTTTGTTCACCGTCGTCAGGACGCCTGCCTAGTTGCGAGGGACAACTCGTGATTCTCCTCGAGGCTTGGCAGGGCAATTGGGACGCCTCTCCAGCTGAGGCGGGAGACCAAGGGTCCCTTTCCAGGTGCCACAGGAATCCTGGGACTCCTATCAAGTTTCACGACGAGTCAGGCATCGTCTCCTTTGGAGGCACTGATCTCCGCGTCCCTCTGGAGTTTTCAAAGGATGTGAGGCCTCCGGTCGCGTTGAGGTGGGGAACTAGGTCTTTCTCTGTGGTCTCACAGGGGATTCAGACATCCTTTCCTCTTGGGAGATGCAAGACGAGCCTGCATTCAAGTCACTGCAGGGATATCCGGCCTTATTTTGAGTCAGGGCATCGCGGTGTCCATTCCACGTGAGGCCGCAAACTCAGGGTCCCTCTCACATACCTAGAGCTGAGAGAAGCCTCCTCTTGAGGTGCTTGTGGTAAGGTGGGATTCCTCTGGAGTCGAAGCCAGGGACTAACCTCTCATCTCGAGTTGATTTTTGGTCCACGGAGTTCTTTCGTGTTGCTACAGTGACCTCAGGATCCCTCTGGCCTTGAAACAGTGTTCTTGGGGTTTCTCTGGAGTGCCATCAAGGAAATCAAGGCTCCTTTCATGTGTGATGTGCAACACGGAATTGCTCTGCACGCAGTGCAGGGGAATCGGGCCTCATCTCGCGGCGAGGGGGATGTCTCATGGTTTTTCTCGAGTTGGGGCGGGAACCTGGGTTATATTCTCGAGTTACGACGGGGATGGCCCTTCCACACACGTGTTTGTTCAGCGACGTCAGGACTCCTGCCTAGTTGCGAGGGACAACTCGGGATTCTCCTCGAGGCTTGGCAGGGCATTTGGGACGCCTCTCCAGCTGAGGCGGGAGACCAAGGGTCCCTTTCCACGTGCCACAGGAATCCTGGGTGTCCTATCAAGTTTCATGAGGACTCAGGCATCGTCTCCTTTGGAGGCACTGATCTCCGCGTACCTCTGAATTTTGCAAAGGATGTGAGGCCTCCGGTCGCGATGAGGTGGGGAACTAGGTCTTTCTCTGTGGTCTCCACAGGGAATTCAGATATCCTTTCGTCTTTGGAGATGCAAGACGAGCCTGCATTCATGTCACTGCAGGGATATCCGGCCTTATTTCGAGTCAGGGCATCGCGGTGTCCATTCCACTTGAGGCCGCAAACTCAGGGTCCCTCTCACATACCTAGAGCTGAGAGAAGCCTCCTCTTGAGGTGCTTGTGGTAAGGTGGTTTTCCTCTGGAGTCGAAGCCAGGGACTAACCTCTCATCTCGAGTTGATTTTTGGTCCACAGAGCTCTTTCGTGTTGCTACAATGACCTCAGGATCCCTCTAGCCTTGAAACAGTGTTCTTGGGGTTTCTCTGGAGTGCCATCAAGGAAATCAAGTCTCCTTTCATGTGTGATATGCAACACGGCATTGCTCTGCATGCAGTGCAGAGGAATCGGGCCTCATCTCGCAGCAAGGGGAAAGTCTCAAGGTTTTTCTCGAGTTAGGGCGGGAGCCTGGGGTATATTCTCGAGTTACGACGGGGATGGCCCTTCCACACACGTGTTTGTTCAGCGACGTCAGGACTCCTGCCTCGTTGTGAGGGACAACTCGGGATTCTCCTCGAGGCTTGGCAGGGCAATTGAGACGCCTCTCCAGCTGAGGCGGGAGACCAAGGGTCCCTTTCCACGTGCCACAGGAATCCTGGGACTCCTATCAAGTTTCACGAGGAGTCAGGCATCGTCTCCTTTGGAGGCACTGATCTCCGCGTACCTCTGGAGTTTTCAAAGGATGTGAGGCCTTCGGTCGCGATGAGGTGGGGAACTAGGTCTTTCTCTGTGGTCTGCACAGGGGATTCAGACATCCTTTCGTCTTGGGAGATGCAAGACGAGCCTGCATTCAAGTCACTGCAGTGATAACCGGCCTTATTTCAAGTCGGGGCATCGCGGTGTTCATTCCACGTGAGGCCGCAAACTCAGGGTCCCTCTCACATACCTAGAGCTGAGAGAAGCCTCCTCTTGAGGTGCTTGTGGTAAGGTGGTATTCCTCTGGAGTCCATGCCAGGAACGGAACCCTCATCTCGAGTTGATTTTTGGTCCACAGAGCTCTTTCATGTTGCTACAGTGACCTCAGGATCCCTCTAGCCTTGCAACAGTGTTCTTGGGGTTTCTCTGGAGTGCCATCAAAGAAATCAAGGCTCCTTTCATGTGTGATGTGCAACACGGCATTGCTCTGCACGCAGTGCAGGGGAATCGGGCCTCATCTCGTGGCGAGGGAAAATCTCATGGTTTTTCTCGAGTTGCGGCGGGAACCTGGGGTATATTCTCGAGTTACGACGGGGTTGGCCCTTCCACACACGTGTTTGTTCACCGTCGTCAGGACGCCTGCCTAGTTGCGAGGGACAACTCGTGATTCTCCTCGAGGCTTGGCAGGGCAATTGGGACGCCTCTCCAGCTGAGGCGGGAGACCAAGAGTCCCTTTCCAGGTGCCACAGGAATCCTGGGACTCCTATCAAGTTTCACGACGAGTCAGGCATCGTCTCCTTTGGAGGCACTGATCTCCGTGTCCCTCTGGAGTTTTCAAAGGATGTGAGGCCTCCGGTCGCGTTGAGGTGGGGAACTAGGTCTTTCTCTGTGGTCTCACAGGGGATTCAGACATCCTTTCCTCTTGGGAGATGCAAGACGAGCCTGCATTCAAGTCACTGCAGGGATATCCGGCCTTATTTTGAGTCAGGGCATCGCGGTGTCCATTCCACGTGAGGCCGCAAACTCAGGGTCCCTCTCACATACCTAGAGCTGAGAGAAGCCTCCTCTTGAGGTGCTTGTGGTAAGGTGGGATTCCTCTGGAGTCGAAGCCAGGGACTAACCTCTCATCTCGAGTTGATTTTGGGTCCACGGAGTTCTTTCGTGTTGCTACAGTGACCTCAGGATCCCTCTGGCCTTGAAACAGTGTTCTTGGGGTTTCTCTGGAGTGCCATCAAGGAAATCAAGGCTCCTTTCATGTGTGATGTGCAACACGGAATTGCTCTGCACGCAGTGCAGGGGAATCGGGCCTCATCTCGCGGCGAGGGGGAAGTCTCATGGTTTTTCTCGAGTTGGGGCGGGAACCTGGGGTATATTCTCGAGTTACGACGGGGATGGCCCTTCCACACACGTGTTTGTTCAGCGACGTCAGGACTCCTGCCTAGTTGCGAGGGACAACTCGGGATTCTCCTCGAGGCTTGGCAGGGCATTTGGGACGCCTCTCCAGCTGAGGCGGGAGACCAAGGGTCCCTTTCCACGTGCCACAGGAATCCTGGGTGTCCTATCAAGTTTCATGAGGACTCAGGCATCGTCTCCTTTGGAGGCACTGATCTCCGCGTACCTCTGAATTTTGCAAAGGATGTGAGGCCTCCGGTCGCGATGAGGTGGGGAACTAGGTCTTTCTCTGTGGTCTCCACAGGGAATTCAGATATCCTTTCGTCTTTGGAGATGCAAGACGAGCCTACATTCATGTCAGTGCAGGGATATCCGGCCTTATTTCGAGTCAGGGCATCGCGGTGTCCATTCCACTTGAGGCCGCAAACTCAGGGTCCCTCTCACATACCTAGAGCTGAGAGAAGCCTCCTCTTGAGGTGCTTGTGGTAAGGTGGTTTTCCTCTGGAGTCGAAGCCAGGGACTAACCTCTCATCTCGAGTTGATTTTTGGTCCACAGAGCTCTTTCGTGTTGCTACAATGACCTCAGGATCCCTCTAGCCTTGAAACAGTGTTCTTGGGGTTTCTCTGGAGTGCCATCAAGGAAATCAAGTCTCCTTTCATGTGTGATATGCAACACGGCATTGCTCTGCATGCAGTGCAGAGGAATCGGGCCTCATCTCGCAGCAAGGGGAAAGTCTCAAGGTTTTTCTCGAGTTAAGGCGGGAGCCTGGGGTATATTCTCGAGTTACGACGGGGATGGCCCTTCCACACACGTGTTTGTTCAGCGACGTCAGGACTCCTGCCTCGTTGTGAGGGACAACTCGGGATTCTCCTCGAGGCTTGGCAGGGCAATTGAGACGCCTCTCCAGCTGAGGCGGGAGACCAAGGGTCCCTTTCCACGTGCCACAGGAATCCTGGGACTCCTATCAAGTTTCACGAGGAGTCAGGCATCGTCTCCTTTGGAGGCACTGATCTCCGCGTACCTCTGGAGTTTTCAAAGGATGTGAGGCCTTCGGTCGCGATGAGGTGGGGAACTAGGTCTTTCTCTGTGGTCTGCACAGGGGATTCAGACATCCTTTCGTCTTGGGAGATGCAAGACGAGCCTGCATTCAAGTCACTGCAGTGATAACCGGCCTTATTTCAAGTCGGGGCATCGCGGTGTTCATTCCACGTGAGGCCGCAAACTCAGGGTCCCTCTCACATACCTAGAGCTGAGAGAAGCCTCCTCTTGAGGTGCTTGTGGTAAGGTGGTATTCCTCTGGAGTCCATGCCAGGAACGGAACCCTCATCTCGAGTTGATTTTTGGTCCACAGAGCTCTTTCATGTTGCTACAGTGACCTCAGGATCCCTCTAGCCTTGAAACAGTGTTCTTGGGGTTTCTCTGGAGTGCCATCAAAGAAATCAAGGGTCCTTTCATGTGTGATGTGCAACACGGCATTGCTCTGCACGCAGTGCAGGGGAATCGGGCCTCATCTCGTGGCGAGGGAAAATCTCATGGTTTTTCTCGAGTTGCGGCGGGAACCTGGGGTATATTCTCGAGTTACGACGGGGTTGGCCCTTCCACACACGTGTTTGTTCACCGTCGTCAGGACTCCTGCCTAGTTGCGAGGGACAACTCGTGATTCTCCTCGAGGCTTGGCAGGGCAATTGGGACGCCTCTCCAGCTGAGGCGGGAGACCAAGTGTCCCTTTCCAGGTGCCACAGGAATCCTGGGACTCCTATCAAGTTTCACGAGGAGTCAGGCATCGTCTCCTTTGGAGGCACTGATCTCCACGTCCCTCTGGAGTTTTCAAAGGATGTGAGGCCTCCGGTCGCGTTGAGGTGGGGAACTAGGTCTTTCTCTGTGGTCTCACAGGGGATTCAGACATCCTTTCCTCTTGGGAGATGCAAGACGAGCCTACATTCAAGTCACTGCAGGGATATCCGGCCTTATTTCGAGTCAGAGCATCGCGGTGTCCATTCCACGTGAGGTCGAAAACTCAGTGTCCCTCTCACATACCTAGAGCTGAGAGACGCCTCGTCTTGAGGTGCTTGTGGTAAGGTGGTATTCCTCTGGAGTCGAAGCCAGGGACTAACCTCTCATCTCGAGTTGATTTTTGATTCTCGGAGCTCTTTCGTGTTGCTACAGTGACCTCAGGATCCCTCTGGCCTTGAAACAGTGTTCTTGGGGTTTCTCTGGAGTGCCATCAAGGAAATCAAGGCTCCTTTCCTGTGTGATGTGCAACACGGCATTGCTCTGCACGCAGTGCAGGGGAATCGGGCCTCATCTCGCGGCGAGGGGGAAGTCTCATGGTTTTTATCGAGTTTCGGCTGGAACCTGGGGTATATTCTCGAGTTACGACGGGGATGGCCCTTCCACACACGTGTTTGTTCAGCAACGTCAGGACTCCTGCCTAGTTGCGAGGGACAACTCGGGATTCTCCTCGAGGCTTGGCAGGGCAATTGGGACGCCTCTCCAGCTGAGGCGGGAGACCAAGGGTCCCTTTCCACGTGCCACAGGAATCCTGGACTCCTATCAAGTTTCACGAGGAGTCAGGCATCGTCTCCTTTGGAGGCACTGATCTCCGCGTCCCTCTGGAGTTTTCAAAGGATGTGAGGCCTCCGGTCGCGATGAGGTGGGGAACTAGGTCTTTCTCTGTGGTCTCCACAGGGGATTCAGACATACTTTCGTCTTGGGAGATGAAAGAAGAGCCTGCATTCAAGTCACTGCTGGGATATCCGGCCTTATTTCGAGTCAGGACATCACGGTGTCCATTCCACTTGAGTCCGCAAACTCAGGGTCCCTCTCACACACCTAGCGCTGACAGAAGCCTTCTCTTGAGGTGCTTGTGGTAAGTTGGTATTCCTCTGGAGTCGAAGCCAGGGACTAACCTCTCATCTCGAGTTGATTTTTGATCCTCGGAGCTCTTTCGTGTTGCTACAGTGACCTCAGGATCCCTCTAGCCTTGAAAGAGTGTTCTTGGGGTTTCTCTGGAGTGCCATCAAGGAAATCAAGGCTCCTTTCCTGTGTGATGTGTAACACGGCATTGCTCTGCACGCAGTGCAAGGGAATCGGGCCTCATCTCGCGGCGAGTGGTAAGTCTCCTGGTTTTCCTCGAGTTGCGGCGGGAACCTGGGCTATATTCTCGAGTTACGACGGGGATGGCCCTTCCACACCCCTGTTTGTTCAGCGACGTCAGGACTCCTGCCTAGTTGCGAGGGACAACTGGGGATTCTCCTCGAGGCTTGGCAGGGCAATTGGGACACCTCTCCAGATGAGGCGGGAGACCAAGGCTCCCTTTCCTCGTGCTACAGGAATCCTGGGACTCCTATCAAATCTCACGAGGAGTCAGTCATCGTCTCCTTTGGAGGCACTGATCTCCGCGTCCCTCTGGAGTTTTCAAAGGATGTGAGGCCTCCGGTCGCGATGAGGTGGGGAACTAGGTCTTTCTCTGTGGTCTCCACAGGGGATTCAGACATCCTTTCGTCTTGGGAGATGCAAGACGAGCCTGCATTCAAGTCACTGCAGGGATATCCGGCCTTATTTCGAGTCAGGGCATCACGGTGTCCATTCCACTTGAGGCCGCAAACTCAGGGTCCCTCTCACATACCTAGAGCTGAGAGAAGCCTCCTCTTGAGGTGCTTGTGTTAAGGTGGTATTCCTCTGGAGTCGAAGCCAGGGACTAACCTCTCATCTCGAGTTGATTTTTGGTCCACGGAGCTCTTTCGTGTTCCTACAGTGACGTCAGGATACCTCTAGCCTTGAAACACTGTTCTTGGGGTTTCTCTGGAGTGCCATCAAGGAAATCAAGTCTCCTTTCATGTGTGATGTGCAACCCGGCTTTGCTCTGCATGCAGTGCAGGGGAATCGGGCCTCATCTCGCAGCAAGTGGGAATTCTCAAGGTTTTTCTCGAGTTACGGCGGGAACCTGGGGTACATTCTCGAGTTACGAAGGGGATGGCCCTTCCACACACGTGTTTGTTCAGCGACGTCAGGACTCCTGCCTAGTTGCAAGGGACAACTCGGGATTCTACTCGAGGCTTGGCATTGCAATTGGGACGCCTCTCCAGCTGAGGCGGGAGACCAAGGGTCCCTTTCCACGTGCCACAGGAATCCTGGGACTCCTATCAAGTTTCACGAGGAGTCAGGCATCGTCTCCTTTGGAGGCACTGATCTCCGCGTCCCTCTGGAGTTTTCAAAGGATGTGAGGCCTCCGATCGCGATGAGGTGGGGAACTAGGTCTTTCTCTGTGGTCTCCACAGGGGATTCAGACATCCTTTCCTCTTGGGAGATGCAAGACGAGCCTGCATTCAAGTCACTGCAGGCATATCCGGCCTTATTTTGAGTCAGGGCATCGTGGTGTCCATTCCACGTGAGGCCGCATACTCAGGGTCCCTCTCACATACCTAGAGATGAGAGAAGCCTCCTCTTGAGGTGCTTGTGGTAAGGTGGTATTCCTCTAGAGTCGAAGCCAGGGACTAACAACTCATCTCGAGTTGATTTTTGATTCTCGGAGCTCTTTCGTGTTGCTACAGTGACCTCAGGATCCCTCTGGCCTTGAAACAGTGTTCTTGGGGTTTCTCTGGAGTGCCATCAAGGAAATCAAGGCTCCTTTCATGTGTGATGTGCAACACGGAATTGCTCTGCACCCAGTGAAGGGGAATCAGGCCTCATCTCGCGGCGAGGGGGAAGTCTCATGGTTTTTCTCGAGTTGGGGCGGGAACCTGCGGTATATTCTCGAGTTACGACGGGGATGGCCCTTCCACACACGTGTTTGTTCAGCGACGTCAGGACTCCTACCTAGTTGCGAGGGACAACTCGGGATTCTCCTCGAGGCTTGGCAGGGCAATTGGGACGCCTCTCCAGCTGAGGCGGGAGACCAAGGGTCCCTTTCCACGTGCCACAGGAATCCTGGGAGTCCTATCAAGTTTCACGAGGACTCAGGCATCGTCTCCTTTGGAGGCACTGATCTCCGCGTACCTCTGAATTTTGCAAAGGATGTGAGGCCTCCGGTCGCGATGAGGTGGGGAACTAGGTCTTTCTCTGTGGTCTCCACAGGGAATTCAGATATCCTTTCGTCTTTGGAGATGCAAGACGAGCCTGCATTCATGTCACTGCAGGGATATCCGGCCTTATTTCGAGTCAGGGCATCGCGGTGTCCATTCCACTTGAGGCCGCAAACTCAGGGTCCCTCTCACATACCTAGAGCTGAGAGAAGCCTCCTCTTGAGGTGCTTGTGGTAAGGTGGTTTTCCTCTGGAGTCGAAGCCAGGGACTAACCTCTCATCTCGAGTTGATTTTTGGTCCATGGAGCTCTTTCGTGTTGCTACAGTGACCTCAGGATCCCTCTAGCCTTGAAACAGTGTTCTTGGGGTTTCTCTGGAGTGCCATCAAGGAAATCAAGTCTCCTTTCATGTGTGATATGCAACACGGCATTGCTCTGCATGCAGTGCAGAGGAATCGGGCCTCATCTTGCAGCAAGGGGAAAGTCTCAAGGTTTTTCTCGAGTTACGGCGGGAGCCTGGGGTATATTCTCGAGTTACGACGGGGATGGCCCTTCCACACACGTGTTTGTTCAGCGACGTCAGGACTCCTGCCTAGTTGTGAGGGACAACTCGGGATTCTCCTCGAGGCTTGGCAGGGCAATTGGGACGCCTCTCCAGCTGAGGCGGGAGACCAAGGGTCCCTTTCCACGTGCCACAGGATTCTGGGACTTCTATCAAGTTTCACGAGGAGTCAGGCATCGTCTCCTTTGGAGGCACTGATCTCCGCGTACCTCTGGAGTTTTCAAAGGATGTGAGGCCTTCGGTCGCGATGAGGTGGGGAACTAGGTCTTTCTCTGTGGTCTGCACAGGGGATTCAGACATCCTTTCGTCTTGGGTGATGCAAGAGGAGCCTGCATTCAAGTCACTGCAGGGATAACCGGCCTTATTTCAAGTCGGGGCATCGCGGTGTCCATTCCACGTGAGGTCGCAAACTCAGGGTCCCTCTCACATACCTAGAGCTGAGAGAAGCCTCCTCTTGAGGTGCTTGTGGTAAGGTGGTATTCCTCTGGAGTCCATGCCAGGAACGGAACCCTCATCTCGAGTTGATTTTTGGTCCACAGAGCTCTTTCATGTTGCTACAGTGACCTCAGGATCCCTCTAGCTTTGAAACAGTGTTCTTGGGGTTTATCTGGAGTGCCATCAAAGAAATCAAGGCTCCTTTCATGTGTGATGTGCAACACGGAATTGCTCTGCACGCAGTGCAGGGGAATCGGGCCTCATCTCGTGGCGAGGGAAAATCTCATGGTTTTTCTCGAGTTGCAGCGGGAACCTGGGGTATATTCTCGAGTTACTACGGGGTTGGCCCTTCCACACACGTGTTTGTTCACCGTCGTCAGGACTCCTGCCTAGTTGCGAGGGACAACTCGTGATTCTCCTCGAGGCTTGGCAGGGCAATTGGGACGCCTCTCCAGCTGAGGCGGGAGACCAAGGGTCCCTTTCCAGGTGCCACAGGAATCCTGGGACTCCTATCAAGTTTCACGAGGAGTCAGGCATCGTCTCCTTTGGAGGCACTGATCTCCGCGTCCCTCTGGAGTTTTCAAAGGATGTGAGGCCTCCGGTCGCGTTGAGGTGGGGAACTAGGTCTTTCTCTGTGGTCTCACAGGGGATTCAGACATCCTTTCCTCTTGGGAGATGCAAGACGAGCCTGCATTCAAGTCACTGCAGGGATATCCGGCCTTATTTCGAGTCAGAGCATCGCGGTGTCCATTCCACGTGAGGTCGAAAACTCAGGGTCCCTCTCACATACCTAGAGCTGAGAGACGCCTCGTCTTGAGGTGCTTGTGGTAATTTGGTATTCCTCTGGAGTCGAAGCCAGGGACTAACCACTCATCTCGAGTTCATTTTTGGTCCACGGAGCTCTTTCGTGTTGCTACAGTGACCTCAGGATCCCTCTAGCCTTGAAACAGTGTTCTTGGGGTTTCTCTGGAGTGCCATCAAGGAAATCAAGGCTCCTTTCATGTGTAATGTGCAACACGGCATTGCTCTGTATGCAGTGCAGGGGAATCGGGCCTCATCTCGCGGCCAGGGGGAAGTCATGGTTTTTCTCGAGTTACGTTGGGAACCTGGGGTATATTCTCGACTTACGACGGGGATGGCCCTTCCACACACGTGTTTGTTCAGCGACGTCAGGACTCCTTCCTAGTTGTGAGGAACAACTCGGGATTCTCCTCGAGGCTTGGCAGGGCAATTGGGAAGCCTCTCCAGCTGATCCGGGAGACTAAATGTCCCTTTCCACGTGCCACAGGATCCTGGGACTCCTATCAAGTTTCACGAAGAGTCAGGCATCGTCTCCTTTGGAGGCACTGATCTCCGCGTACCTCTGGAGTTTTCAAAGGATGTGAGGCCTCCGGTCGCGATGAGGTGGGGAACTAGGTCTTTCTCTGTGGTCTCCACAGGGGATTCAGACATCCTTTCGTCTTGGGAGATGCAAGAAGAGCCTGCATTCAAGTCACTGCAGGGATATCCGGCCTTATTTCAAGTCGGGGCATCGCGGTGTCCATTCCAGGTGAGGCCGGAAACTCAGGGTCCCTCTCACATACCTAGAGCTGAGCGAAGCCTCCTCTTGAGGTGCTTGTGGTAAGGTGGTATTCCTCTGGAGTCGAAGCCAGGGACTAACCTCTCATCTCGAGTTGATTTTTGATCCTCGGAGCTCTTTCGTGTTGCTACAGTGACCTCAGGATCCCTCTGGCCTTGAAACAGTGTTCTTGGGGTTTCTCTGGAGTGCCATCAAGGAAATCAAGGCTCCTTTCATGTGTGATGTTCAACACGGAATTGCTCTGCACCCAGTGCAGGGGAATCAGGCCTCATCTCGCGGCGAGGGGGAAGTCTCATGGTTTTTCTCGAGTTACGGTGGGAACCTGGGGTATATTCTCGAGTTACGACGGGGATGGCCCTTCCACACTCGTGTTTGTTCAGCGACGTCAGGACTCCTTCCTAGTTGTGAGGAACAACTCGGGATTCTCCTCGAGGCTTGGCAGGGCAATTGGGACGCCTCTCCAGCTGATCCGGGAGACTAAGGGTCCCTTTCCACGTGCCACAGGATCCTGGGACTAGTATCAAGTTTCACGAGGAGTCAGGCAACTTCTCCTTTGGAGGCACTGATCTCCGCGTACCTCTGGAGTTTTCAAAGGATGTGAGGACTACGGTCGAGAAGAGGTGGGGAACTAGGTCTTTCTCTGTGGTCTCCACAGGGGATTCAGACATCCTTTCGTCTTGGGAGATGCAAGAAGAGCCTGCATTCAAGTCACTGCAGGCATATCCGGCCTTATTTCAAATCGGGGCATCGCGGTGTCCATTCCAGGTGAGGCCGCAAACTCAGGGTCCCTCTCACATACCTAGAGCTGAGAGAAGCCTCCTCTTGAGGTGCTTGTGGTAAGGTGGTATTCCTCTGGAGTCGACGCAAGGGACTAACCTCTCATCTCGAGTTGATTTTTGGTCCACGGAGCTCTTTCGTGTTGCTACAGTGACCTCAGAATCCCTCTATCGTTGAAACAGTGTTCTTCGGGATTCTCTGGAATGCCATCAAGGAAATCAAGGCTCGTTTCATGTGTGATATGCAACACGGAATTGCTCTGCACGCAGTGCAGGGGAATCGGGCCTCATCTCACGGCAAGGGGGAAGTCTCAAGGTTTTTCTCGAGTTACGGCCGGAACCTGGTGTATATTCTCGAGTTACAACGGGGATGGCCCTTCCACACACGTGTTTGTTCAACGACGTCAGGACTCCTGCCTAGTTGCGAGGGACAACTCGGGATTCTCCTCGAGGCTTGGCAGGGCAATTGGGACACCTCTCCAGCTTAGGCGGGAGACCAAGGGTCCCTTTCCACGTGCCACAGGAATCCTGGGACTCCTATCAAGTTTCACGAGGAGTCAGGCATCGTCTCCTTTGGAGGCACTGATCTCCACATACCTCTGGAGTTTTCAAAGGATGTGAGGCCTCCGGTCGCGATGAGGTGGGGAACTAGGTCTTTCTCTGTGGTCTCCACAGGGGATTCAGACATCCTTTCCTCTTGGGAGATGCAAGACGAGCCTGCATTCAAGTCACTGCTTGGATATCCGGCCTTATTTTGAGTCAGGGCATCGTGGTGTCCATTCCACGTGAGGCCGAATACTCAGGGTCCCTCTCACATACCTAGAGATGAGAGAAGCCTCCTCTTGAGGTGCTTGTGGTAAGTTGGTATTCCTCTGGAGTCGAAGCCAGGGACTAACCTCTCATCTCGAGTTGATTTTTGATTCTCGGAGCTCTTTCGTGTTGCTACAGTGACCTCAGGATCCCTCTGGCCTTGAAACAGTGTTCTTGGGGTTTCTCTGGAGTGCCATCAAGGAAATCAAGGCTCCTTTCATGTGTGATGTGCAACACGGAATTGCTCTGCCCCCAGTGCAGGGGAATCAGGCCTCATCTCGCGGCGAGGGGGAAGTCTCATGGTTTTTCTCGAGTTGGGGTGGGAACCTGGGGTATATTCTCGAGTTACGACGGGGATGGCCCTTCCACACACGTGTTTGTTCAGCGACGTCAGGACTCCTGCCTAGTTGCGAGGGACAACTCGGGATTCTCCTCGAGGCTTGGCAGGGCAATTGGGACGCCTCTCCAGCTGAGGCGGGAGACCAAGGGTCCCTTTCCACGTGCCACAGGAATCCTGGGAGTCCTATCAAGTTTCACGAGGACTCAGGCATCGTCTCCTTTGGAGGCACTGATCTCCGCGTACCTCTGAATTTTGCAAAGGATGTGAGGCCTCCGGTCGCGATGAGGTGGGGAACTAGGTCTTTCTCTGTGGTCTCCACAGGGAATTCAGATATCCTTTCGTCTTTGGAGATGCAAGACGAGCCTGCATTCATGTCACTGCAGGGATATCCGGCCTTATTTCGAGTCAGGGCATCGCGGTGTCCATTCCAATTGAGGCCGCAAACTCAGGGTCCCTCTCACATACCTAGAGCTGAGAGAAGCCTCCTCTTAAGGTGCTTGTGGTAAGGTGGTTTTCCTCTGGAGTCGAAGCCAGGGACTAACCTCTCATCTCGAGTTGATTTTGGTCCACGGAGCTCTTTCGTGTTGCTACAGTGACCTCAGGATCCCTCTAGCCTTGAAACAGTGTTCTTGGGGTTTCTCTGGAGTGCCATCAAGGAAATCAAGGCTCCTTTCCTGTGTGATGTGCAACACGGAATTGCTCTGCACGCAGTGCAGGGGAATCGGGCCTCATCTCGCGGCGAGGGGGACGTCTCATGGTTTTTCTCGAGTTGCGGCGGAAACCTGGGGTATATTCTCGAGTTACGACGGGGATGGCCCTTCCACACACGTGTTTGTTCAGTGACGTCAGGACTCCTGCCTAGTTGCGAGGGACACCTGGGGATTCTCCTCGAGGCTTGGCAGGGCAATTGGGACACCTCTCCAGATGAGGCGGGAGACCAAGGCTCCCTTTCCTCGTGCTACAGGAATCCTGGGACTCCTATCAAATCTCACGAGGAGTCAGTCATCGTCTCCTTTGGAGGCACTGATCTCCGCGTCCCTCTGGAGTTTTCAAAGGATGTGAGGCCTCCGGTCGCGATGAGGTGGGGAACTAAGTCTTTCTCTGTGGTCTCAACAGGGGATTCAGACATCCTTTCCTCTTGGGAGATGCAAGACGAGCCTGCATTCAAGTCACTGCAGGCATATCCGGCCTTATTTTGAGTCAGGGCATCGTGGTGTCCATTCCACGTGAGGCCGCATACTCAGGGTCCCTCTCACATACCTAGAGATGAGAGAAGCCTCCTCTTGAGGTGCTTGTGGTAAGGTGGTATTCCTCTGGAGTCGAAGCCAGGGACTAACAACTCATCTCGAGTTGATTTTTGATTCTCGGAGCTCTTTCGTGTTGCTACAGTGACCTCAGGATCCCTCTGGCCTTGAAACAGTGTTCTTGGGGTTTCTCTGGAGTGCCATCAAGGAAATCAAGGCTCCTTTCATGTGTGATGTGCAACACGGAATTGCTCTGCCCCCAGTGCAGGGGAATCAGGCCTCATCTCACGGCGAGGGGGAAGTCTCATGGTTTTTCTCGAGTTGGGGCGGGAACCTGCGGTATATTCTCGAGTTACGACGGGGATGGCCCTTCCACACACGTGTTTGTTCAGCGACGTCAGGACTCCTGCCTAGTTGCGAGGGACACCTCGGGATTCTCCTCGAGGCTTGGCAGGGCAATTGGGACGCCTCTCCAGCTGAGGCGGGAGACCAAGGGTCCCTTTCCACGTGCCATAGGAATCCTGGGAGTCCTATCAAGTTTCACGAGGAGTCAGGCATCGTCTCCTATGGAGGCACTGATCTCCGCGTACCTCTGAATTTTGCAAAGGATGTGAGGCCTCCGGTCGCGATGAGGTGGGGAACTAGGTCTTTCTCTGTGGTCTCCACAGGGAATTCAGATATCCTTTCGTCTTTGGAGATGCAAGACGAGCCTGCATTCATGTCACTGCAGGGATATCCGGCCTTATTTCGAGTCAGGGTATCGCGGTGTCCATTCCACTTGAGGCCGCAAACTCAGGGTCCCTCTCACATACCTAGAGCTGAGAGAAGCCTCCTCTTGAGGTGCTTGTGGTAAGGTGGTTTTCCTCTGGAGTCGAAGCCAGGGACTAACCTCTCATCTCGAGTTGATTTTTGGTCCACGGAGCTCTTTCGTGTTGCTACAGTGACCTCAGGATCCCTCTAGCCTTGAAACAGTGTTCTTGGGGTTTCTCTGGAGTGCCATCAAGGAAATCAAGTCTCCTTTCATGTGTGATATGCAACACGGCATTGCTCTGCATGCAGTGCAGAGGAATCGGGCCTCATCTCGCAGCAAGGGGAAAGTCTCAAGGTTTTTCTCGAGTTACGGCGGGAGCCTGGGGTATATTCTCGAGTTACGACGGGGATGGCCCTTCCACACACGTGTTTGTTCAGCGACGTCAGGACTCCTGCCTAGTTGTGAAGGACAACTCGGGATTCTCCTCGAGGCTTGGCAGGGCAATTGGGACGCCTCTCCAGCTGAGGCGGGAGACCAAGGGTCCCTTTCCACGTGCCACAGGATTCTGGGACTCCTATCAAGTTTCACGAGGAGTCAGGCATCGTCTCCTTTGGAGGCACTAATCTCCGCGTACCTCTGGAGTTTTCAAAGGATGTGAGGCCTTCGGTCGCGATGAGGTGGGGAACTAGGTCTTTCTCTGTGGTCTGCACAGGGGATTCAGACATCCTTTCGTCTTGGGAGATGCAAGACGAGCCTGCATTCAAGTCACTGCAGGGATAACCGGCCTTATTTCAAGTCGGGGCATCGCGGTGTCCATTCCACGTGAGGCCGCAAACTCAGGGTCCCTCTCACATACCTAGAGCTGAGAGAAGCCTCCTCTTGAGGTGCTTGTGGTAAGGTTGTATTCCTCTGGAGTCCATGCCAGGAACGGAACCCTCATCTCGAGTTGATTTTTGGTCCACAGAGCTCTTTCATGTTGGTACAGTGACCTCAGGATCCCTCTAGCCTTGAAACAGTGTTCTTGGGGTTTATCTGGAGTGCCATCAAAGAAATCAAGGCTCCTTTCATGTGTGATGTGCAACACGGAATTGCTCTGCACGCAGTGCAGGGGAATCGGGCCTCATCTCGTGGCGAGGGAAAATCTCATGGTTTTTCTCGAGTTGCGGCGGGAACCTGGGGTATATTCTCGAGTTACGACGGGGTTGGCCCTTCCACACACGTGTTTGTTCATCGTCGTCAGGACTCCTGCCTAGTTGCGAGGGACAACTCGTGATTCTCCTCGAGGCTTGGCAGGGCAATTGGGACGCCTCTCCAGCTGAGGCGGGAGACCAAGGGTCCCTTTCCAGGTGCCACAGGAATCCTGGGACTCCTATCAAGTTTCACGAGGAGTCAGGCATCGTCTCCTTTGGAGGCACTGATCTCCGCGTCCCTCTGGAGTTTTCAAAGGATGTGAGGCCTCCGGTCGCGATGAGGTGGGGAACTAGGTCTTTCTCTGGGGTCTCCACAGGGGATTCAGACATCCTTTCGTCTTGGGAGATGCAAGACGAGCCTGCATTCAAGTCACTGCTGGGATATCCGGCCTTATTTCGAGTCAGGGCATCGCGGTGTCCATTCCACTTGAGGCCGCAAACTCAGGGTCCCTCTCACACACCTAGCGCTGAGAGAAGCCTCCTCTTGAGGTGCTTGTGGTAAGGTGGTATTCCTCTGGAGTCGAAGCCAGGGACTAACCTCTCATCTCGAGTTGATTTTTGGTCCACGGAGCTCTTTCGTGTTGCTCCAGTGACCTCAGGATCCCTCTAGCCTTGAAACAGTGTTCTTGGGGTTTCTCTGGAGTGCCATCAAGGAAATCAAGGCTCCTTTCCTGTGTGATGTGCAACACGGAATTGCTCTGCACGCAGTGCAGGGGAATCGGGCCTCATCTCGCAGCGAGGGGGAAGTCTCATGGTTTTTCTCGAGTTGCGGCGGAAACCTGGGGTATATTCTCGAGTTACGACGGGGATGGCCCTTCCACACACGTGTTTGTTCAGCGACGAAAGGACTCCTGCCTAGTTGCGAGGGACACCTGGGGATTCTCCTCGAGGCTTGGCAGGGCAATTGGGACACCTCTCCAGATGAGGCGGGAGACCAAGGCTCCCTTTCCTCGTGCTAAGGAATCCTGGGACTCCTATCAAATCTCACGAGGAGTCAGTCATCGTCTCCTTTGGAGGCACTGATCTCCGCGTCCCTCTCGAGTTTTCAAAGGATGTGAGGCCTCCGGTCGCGATGAGGTGGGGAAGTAGGTCTTTCTCTGTGGTCTCCACAGGGGATTCAGACATCCTTTCGTCTTGGGAGATGCAAGACGAACCTGCATTCAAGTCACTGCAGGCATATCCGGCCTTATTTCGAGTCAGGGCATCACGGTGTCCATTCCACTTGAGGCCGCAAACTCAGGGTCCCTCTCACATACCTAGAGCTGAGAGAAGCCTCCTCTTGAGGTGCTTGTGTTAAGGTCGTATTCCTCTGGGTCGAAGCCAGGGACTAACCTCTCATCTCGAGTTGATTTTTGGTCCACGGAGCTCTTTCGTGTTGCTACAGTGACCTCAGGATCCCTCTAGCCTTGAAAGAGTGCTCTTGGGGTTTCTCTGGAGTGCCATCAAGGAAATCAAGGCTCCTTTCCTGTGTGATGTACAACACGGCATTGCTCTGCACGCAGTGCAGGGGAATCGGGCCTCATCTCGCGGCGAGGGGGAAGTCTCATGGTTTTTCTCGAGTTGCAGCGGGAACCTGGGGTATATTCTCGAGTTACGACGGGGATGGCCCTTCCACACACGTGTTTGTTCTCCGACGTCAGGACTCCTGCCTCGTTGCGAGGCACAACTCGGGATTTTCCTCGAGGCTTGGCAGGGCAATTGGGACGCCTCTCCAGCTGAGGCGGGAGACCAAGGCTCCCTTTCCTCGTGCCACAGGAATCCTGGGACTCCTATCAATTTTCACGAGGAGTCAGGCATCGCCTCCTTTTTAGGCACTGATCTCCGCATCCCTCTGGAGTTTTTAAAGGATGTGAGGCCTCCGGTCGCAATGAGGTGTTGAACTAGCTCTTTCCCTGTGGTCTCCACAGGGGATTCAGACATCCTTTCGTCTTGGGAGATGCAAGACGAGCCTGCATTCAAGTCACTGCAGGCATATCCGGCCTTATTTCGTATCAGGGCATCGCGGTGTCCATTCCACTTGAGGCCGCCAACTCAGGGTCCCTCTCACATACCTAGAGCTGAGAGAAGCCTCCTCTTGAGGTGCTTGTGGTAAGGTGGTATTCCTCTGGAGTCGAAGCCAGGGACTAACCTCTCATCTCGAGTTGATTTTTGGTCCACGGAGCTCTTTCGTGTTGCTACAGTGACCTCAGGATCCCTCTAGCCTTGAAACAGTGTTCTTGGAGATTCTCTGGAGTGCCATCAAGGAAATTAAGGCTCCTTTTCTGTGTGATGTGCAACACGGCATTTCTCTGCACGCAGTGCAGGGGAATCGGGCCTCATCTCGCGGCGAGGTGGAAGTCACATGGTTTTTCTCGAGTTTCGGCGAAACCTGGGGTATGTTCTCGAGTTACAACGGGGATGGCCCTTCCACACACGTGTTTGTTCAGCGACGTCAGGACTCCTGCCTAGTTGCGAGGGACAACTGGGGATTCTCCTCGAGGCTTGGCAGGGCAATTGGGACGCCTCTCCAGCTGATCCGGGAGACTAAGAGTCCCTTTCCACGTGCCACAGGATCCTGGGACTCCTATCAAGTTTCACGAAGAGTCAGGCATCGTCTCCTTTGGAGGCACTGATCTCCGCGTACCTCTGGAGTTTTCAAAGGATGTGAGGCCTCCGGTCGCGATGAGGTGGGGAACTAGGTCTTTCTCTGTGGTCTCCACAGGGGATTCAGACATCCTTTCGTCTTGGGAGATGCAAGAAGAGCCTGCATTCAAGTCACTGCAGGGATATCCGGCCTTATTTCAAGTCGGGGCATCGCGGTGTCCATTCCAGGTGAGGCCGCAAACTCAGGGTCCCTCTCACATACCTAGAGCTGAGAGAAGCCTCCTCTTGAGGTGCTTGTGGTAAGGTGGTATTCCTCTGGAGTCGAAGCCAGGGACTAACCTCTCATCTCGAGTTGATTTTTGATCCTCGGAGCTCTTTCGTGTTGCTACAGTGACCTCAGGATCCCTCTGGCCTTGAAACAGTGTTCTTGGGGTTTCTCTGGAGTGCCATCAAGGAAATCAAGGCTCCTTTCCTGTGTGATGTGCAACACGGAATTGCTCTGCACGCAGTGCAGGGGAATCGGGCCTCATCTCGCGGCTAGGTGGAAGTCACATGGCTTTTCTCGAGTTTCGGCGAAACCTGGGGTATGTTCTCGAGTTACGACGGGGATGGCCCTTCCACACACGTGTTTGTTCAGCGACGTCAGGACTCCTGCCTAGTTGCGAGGGACAACTGGGGATTCTCCTCGAGGCTTGGCAGGGCAATTGGGACGCCTCTCCAGCTGAGGCGGGAGAGCAAGGCTCCCTTTACTCGTGCTACAGGAATCCAGGGACTCCTATCAAATCTCACGAGGAGTCAGTCATCGTCTCCTTTGGAGGCACTGATCTCCGCGTCCCTCTGGAGTTTTCCAAGGATGTGAGGTCTCCGGTCGCGATGAGGTGGGGAAATAGGTCTTTCTCTGTGGTCTCCAGAGGGGATTCAGACATCCTATCGTCTTGGGAGATGCAAGACGAGCCTGCATTCAAGTCACTGCAGGGATGTCCGGCCTTATTTCGAGTCAGGGCATCGCGGTGTCCATTCCACTTGAGGCCGCAAACTCAGGGTCCCTCTCACACACCAAGAGCTGAGAGAAGCCTCCTCTTGAGGTGCTTGTGGTAAGGTGGTATTCCTCTGGAGTTGAAGCCAGGGACTAACCTCTCATCTCGAGTTGATTTGTGGTCCACGGAGCTCTTTCTTGTTGCTACAGTGACCTCAGGATCCCTCTTGCCTTGAAGCAGTGTTCTTGGGGTTTCTCTGGAGTGCCATCAAGGAAATCAAGGCTCCTTTCCTGTGTGATGTGCAACACGGCATTGCTCTGAACACAGTGCAGGGGAATCGGGCCTCATCTCGCGGGGAGGGGGAAGTCTCATGGTTTTTCTCGAATTGCGGTGGGAACCTGGGGTATATTCACGAGTTAAGACGGGGATGGCCCTTCCACAGACGTGCTTGTTCAGCGACGTCACGACTCCTGCCTAATTGCGAGGGACAACTGGGGATTCTCCTCGAGGCTTGGCAGGGCAATTGGGACGCCTCTCCAGCTGAGGCGGGAGACCAAGGGTCCCTTTCCACGTGCCACAGGAATCCTGGGACTCCTATCAAGTTTCACGAGGAGTCAGGCATCGTCTCCTTTTTAGGCACTGATCTCCACGTCCCTCTGGAGTTTTCAAAGGATGTGAGGCCTCCGGTCTCGATGAGGTGGGGAACTAGGTCTTTCTCTGTGGTCTCCACAGGGGATTCAGACATCCTTTTGTCTTGGGAGATGCAAGACGAGCCTGCATTCAAGTCACTGCAGGCATATACGGCCTTATTTCGAGTCAGGGCATCGCGGTGTCCATTCCACTTGAGGCCGCAAAATCCGGGTCCCTCTCACATACCTAGAGCTGACAGAAGCCTCCTCTTGAGGTGGTTGTGGTAAGGTGGTATTCCTCTGGAGTCGAAGCCAGGGACTAACCTCTCATCTCGAGTTGATTTTTGGTCCACGGAGCTCTTTCGTGTTGCTACTGTGACCTCAGGATCCCTCTAGCCTTGAAACAGTGTTCTTGGGGTTTCTTGGAGTGCCATCAAGGAAATCAAGGCTCCTTTCCTGTGTGATGTGCAACACGGCATTGCTCTGCACGCAGTGCAGGGGAATCAGGCCTCATCTCGCGGCGAGGGGGAAGTCTCATGGTTTTTTTCGAGTTGCGGCGGGAACCTGGGGTATATTCTCGAGTTACGACGGGCATGGCCCTTCCACACATGTGTTTGTTCAGCGACGTCAGGAGGCCTGCCTAGTTGCAAGGGACCACTCGGGATTCTCCTCGAGGCTTGGCAGGGCAATTGGGACGCCTCTCCAGCTGAGGCGGGAGATCAAGTCTCGCTTTCCTCGTGCTACAGGAATCCTGGGACTCCTATCAAATCTCACGAGGAGTCAGTCATCGTCTCCTTTGGAGGCACTGATCTCCGCGTCCCTCTGGAGTTTTCGAAAGATGTGAGGCCTCCGGTCGCGATGTGGTGGGGAACTAGGTCTTTCTCGGTGGTCTCCACAGGGGATTCAGACATCCTTTCTTCTTGGGAGATGAGAGACGAGCCTGCATTCAAGTCACTGCAGGCATATCCGCCCTTATTTCCAGTCAGGGCATCGTGGTGTCCATTATATTTGAGGCCACAAACTCAGGGTCCCTCTCACATACCTAGAGCTGAGAGAAGCCTCCTCTTGAGGTTCTTGTGGTAAGTTGGTATTCCTCTGGAGTCGAAGCCAGGGACTAACCTCTCATCTTGAGTTGATTTTTGGTCCCCGGAGCTCTTTCGTGTTGCTACAGTGACCTCAGGATCCCTCTAGCCTTGAAACAGTGTTCTTGGGGTTTCTCTGGAGTGCCATCAAGGAAATCAAGGCTCCTTTCCTGTGTGATGTGCAACACGGCATTGCTCTGCACGCAGAGCAGGGGAATCGGGCCTCATCTCACGGCGAGTGGGAAGTCTCATGGTTTTTCTCGCGTTGCGGCGGGAACCTGGGGTATAATTTCGAGTTTCGACGGGGATGGCCCTTCCACACACATGTTTGTTCAGTGACGTCAGGACTCCTGCCTAGTTGCGAGGGACAACTCGGGATTCTCTTCGAAGCTTGGCAGGGCAATTGGGACGCCTCTCCAGCTGAGGCGGGAGACCAAGTGTCCCTTTCCACGTGCCACAGGAATCCTGGGACTCCTATCAAGTTTCACGAGGAGTCAGGCATCGTCTCCTTTGGAGGCACTGATCTCCGCATCCCTCTGGAGTTTTCAAAGGATGTGAGGCCTCCGGTCGCGATGAGGTTTTGAACTAGTTCTTTCCCTGTGGTCTCCACAGGGGATTCAGACATCCTTTCGTCTTGGGAGATGCAAGACGAGCCTGCATTCAAGTCACTGCAGGGATATCCGGCCTTATTTCGAGTCAGGGCATCGCAGTGTCCATTCCACTTGAGGCCGCAAACTCAGGGTCCCTCTCACATACCTAGAGCTGACAGAAGCCTCCTCTTGAGGTGCTTGTGGTAAGTTGGTATTCCTCTGGAGTCGAATCCAGGGACTAACCTCTCATCTCGAGTTGATTTTTGGTCCCCGGAGCTTTTTCGTGTTGCTACAGTGACCTCAGGATCCCTCTAGCCTTGAAACAGTGTTCTTGGGGTTTCTCTGGAGTGCCATCAAGGAAATCAAGGCTCCTTTCGTGTGTGATGTGCAACACGGAATTGCTCTGCACGCATTGCTGGGGAATCGGGCCAAATCTTGCGGCGAGGGGAAACCTCATGGTTTTTCTCGAGTTGCGGTGGGAACCTGGGGTATAGTCTCGAGTTACGACGGGGATGGCCCTTCCACACACGTGTTTGTTCAGCGACGTCAGGACTCCTGCCTAGTTGCGAGGGACAACTGGGGATTCTCCTCGAGGCTTGGCAGGGCAATTGGGACGCCTCTCCAGCTGAGGCGGGAGACCAAGGCTCCCTTTCCTCGTGCTACAGGAATCCTGGGACTCCTATCAAATCTCACGAGGAGTCAGTCATCGTCTCCTTTGGAGGCACTGATCTCCGCGTCCCTCTGGAGTTTTCAAAGGATGTGAGGCCTCTGATCGCGATGAGGTGGGGAACTAGATCTTTCTCTGTGGTCTCCACAGGGGATTCAGACATCCTTTCGTCTTGGGAGATGCAAGACGAGCCTGCATTCAAGTCACTGCAGGCATATCCGGCCTTATTTCGAGTCAGGGCATAACGGTGTCCATTCCGCTTGAGGCCAAATACTCAGGGTCCCTCTCACATACCTAGAGCTGAGAGAAGCCTCCTCTTGAGGTGCTTGTGGTAAGGTGGTATTCCTCTGGAGTCGAAGCCAGGGACTAACCTCTCATCTCGAGGTGTTTTTTGGTCCACGGAGCTCTTTCCTGTTGCTACAGTGACCTCAGGATCCCTCTAGCCTTGAAAGAGTGTTCTTGGGGTTTCGCTGGAGTGCCATCAAGGAAATCAAGGCTCCTTTCCTGTGTGATGTGCAAGACGGCATTGCTCTGCACGCAGTGCAGGGGAATCGAGCCTCATTTCGCGGCGAGGGGGAAGTCTCATGGTTTTTCTCGAGTTGCGGCGGGAACCGGGGGTATATTCTCGAGTTACGACGGGGATGGCCCTTCCACACACGTGTTTGTTTAGCGACGTCAGGACTCCAGCCTAGTTTCAAGGGACAACTCGGGATTCTCCTCGAGGCTTGGCAGGGCAATTGGGACGCCTCTCCAGCTGAGGCGGGAGACCAAGGCTCCCTTTCCACGTGCCACAGGAATCCTGGGACTCCTATCAAGTTTCACGAGGAGTCAGGCATCGTCTCCTTTGGAGGCACTGATCTCCACGTCCCTCTGGAGTTTTCAAAGGATGTGAGGCCTCCGGTCGCGATGAGGTGGGGAACTAGGTCTTTCTCTGTGGTCTCCACAGGGGATTCAGACATCCTTTCGTCTTGGGAGATGCAAGACGAGCCTGCATTCAAGTCACTGCAGGCATATCCGGCCTTATTTCGAGTCAGGTCATCGCGGTGTCCATTCCACTTGAGGCCGCAAACTCAGGGTCCCTCTCACATACCTAGAGCTGAGAGAAGCCTCCTCTTGAGGTGCTTGTGGTAAGGTGGTATTCCTCTGGAGTCGAAGCCAGGGACTAACCTCTCATCTCGAGTTGATTTTTGGTCCACGGAGCTCTTACATGTTGCTACAGTGACCTCAGGATCCCTCTAGCCTTGAAACAGTGTTCTTGGGGTTTCTCTGGAGTGCCATCAAGGAAATCAAGGCTCCTTTCCTATGTGATGTGCAACACGGCATTGCTCTGCACGCAGTGCAGGGGAATCGGGCCTCATCTGGTGGCGAGGGGGAAGTCTCATGGTTTTTCTCGAGTTGCGGCGGGAACCTGGGGTATATTCTCGAGTTATGACGGGGATGGACTTCCACACACGTGTTTGTTCAGCGACGTCAGGACTCCTGCCTAGTTGCGAGGGACAACTCGGGATTCTCCTCGAGGCTTGGCAGAGCAATTGGGACGCCTCTCCAGCTGAGGCGGGAGACCAAGGCTCCCTTTCCACGTGCCACAGGAATCCTGGGACTCCTATCAAGTTTCACGAGGAGTCAGGCATCGTCTCCTTTGGAGGCACTGATCTCCGCGTCCCTCTGGAGTTTTCAAAGGATGTGAGGCCTCCGGTCGCGATGAGGTGGGGAACTAGCTCTTTCTCTGTGGTCTCCACAGGGGATTCAGACATCCTTTCGTCTTGGGAGATTCAAGACGAGCCTGCATTCAAGTCACTGCAGGGATATCCGGCCTTATTTCGAGTCAGGGCATAGCGGTGTCCATTCCGCTTGAGGCCAAAGACTCAGGGTCCCTCTCTCATACCTAGAGCTGAGAGAAGCCTCCTCTTGAGGTGCTTGTGGTAAGGTGGTATTCCTCTGGAGTCGAAGCCAGGGACTAACCTCTCATCTCGAGTTGATTTTTGGTCCACGGAGCTCTTTCGTGTTGCTACAGTGACCTCAGGATCCCTCTAGCCTTGAAACAGTGTTCTTGGGTTTTTCTGGAATGCCATCAAGGAAATCAAGGCTCCTTTCCTGTGTGATGTGCAACACGGCATTGCTCTGCACGCATGCAGGGGAATCGGGCCTCATCTCGCGGTGAGGGGGAAGTCTCATGGTTTTTCTCGAGTTGCGGCGGGAACCTGGGATATATTCTCAAGTTACGACGGGGATGGCCCTTCCACACACGTTTTTGTTCTGCGACGTCAGGACTCCTGCCTAGTTGCGAGGGACAACTCTGAATTCTCCTCGAGGCTTGGCAGGGCAATTGGGACGCCTCTCCAGCTGAGGGGGGAGGCCAAGGGTCACTTTCCACGTGCCACAGGAATCCTGGGACTCCTATCAAGTTTCACGAGGAGTCAGTCATCGTCTCCTTTGGAGGCACTGATCTCCGCGTCCCTCTGGAGTTTTCCAAGGGTGTGAGGCCTCCGTTCGCAATGAGGTGGGGAACTAGGTCTTTCTCTGTGGTCTCCACAGGGGATTCATACATCCTTTCGTCTTGGGAGATGCAAGACGAGCCTGCATTCAAGTCACTGCAGGCATATCCGGCCTTATTTCGAGTCAGGGCATCGTGGAGTCCATTCCACTTGAGGCCGCAAACTCAGGGTCCCTCTCACATACCTACAGCTGAGAGAAGCCTCCTCTTGAGGTGCTCGTGGTAAGGTGGTATTCCTCTGGAGTCGAAGCCAGGGACTAACCTCTCATCTCGAGTTGATTTTTGGTCCAGGGAACTCTTTCGTGTTGCTACAGTGACGTCAGGATCCCTCTAGCCTTGAAACAGTGTTCTTGGGGTTTCTCTGGAGTGCCATCAAGGAAATCAAGGCTCCTTTCCTGTGTGATGTGCAACACGACATTGCTCTGCACGCAGTGCAGGGGAATCGCGCCTCATCTCGCGGCGAGGGGGAAGTTTCATGGTTTTTCTCGAGTTGCAGCGGGAACCTGGGGTATATTCTGGAGTTACGACGGGGATGGCCCTTTCACACACGTGTTTGTTCTGCGACATCAGGACTCCTGCCGAGTTGCGAGGGACAACTCGGGATTCTCCTCGAGGCTTGGCAGGGCAATTGGGACGCCTCTCCAGCTGAGGCGGGAGACCAAGGGTCCCTTTCCACGTGCCACAGGAATCCTGGGACTCCTATCAAGTTTCACGAGGAGTCAGGCATCGTCTCCTTTGGAGGCACTGATCTCCGCGTCCCTCTGGAATTTTCCAAGACTGTGAGACCTCTGGTCGCGATGATGTGGGGAACTAGGTCTTTCTCTGTGGTCTCCACAGGGGATTCAGACATCCTTTCGTCTTGGGAGATGTAAGAAGAGCCTGCATTCAAGTCACTGCTGGGATATCCGGCCTTATTTCGAGTCAGGGCATAGCGTTGTCCATTCCACTTGAGGCCGCAAACTCAGGGTCCCTCTCACATACCTAGAGCTGAGAGAAGCCTCCTCTTGAGGTGCTTGTGGTAAGGTGGTATTCCTCTGGAGTCGAAGCCAGGGACTAACCTCTCATCTCGAGTTGATTTGTGGTCCACGGAGCTCTTTCGTGTTGCTTCAGTGATCTCAGGATCCCTCTAGCCTTGAAAGAGTGTTCTTGGGGTTTCTCTGGAGTGCCATCAAGAAAATCAAGGCTCCTTTCCTGTGTGATGTGCAATACGGCATTGCTCTGCACGCAGTGCTTGGGAATCGGGCCTCATCTCGCGGCAAGGGGGAAGTCTCATGGTTTTTCTCGAGTTGCGGCGGGAACCTGGGGTATATTCTCGAGTTACGACGGGGATGGCCCTTCCACACACCTGTTTCTTCAGCGACGTCAGGACTTCTGCCTAGTTGCGAGGGACAACTCGGGATTCTCCTCGAGGCTTCGCAGGGCAATTGGGACGCCTCTCCAGCTGAGGCCGGAGACCAAGGGTCCCTTTCCACGTGCCACAGAAATCCTGGGAGTCCTATGAAGTTTCACGAGGAGTCAGGCATCGTCTCCTTTGGAGGCACTGATCTTGGCGTCCCTCTGGAGTTTTGAAAGGATGTGAGGCCTCCGGTCGCGATGAGGTGGGGAACTAGGTCTTTCTCTGTGGTCTCCACATGGGATTCAGACATCCTTTCGTCTTGGGAGATTCAAGACGAGCCTGCATTCAAGTCACTGCAGGGATATCCGGCCTTACTTCGAGTCAGGGCATCGCGGTGTCCATTCCACTTGAGGCCGCAAACTCAGGGTCCCTCTCACATACCTAGAGCTGAGAGAAGCCTCCTCTTGAGGTGCTTGTGGTAAGGTGGTATTCCTCTGGAGTCGAAGCCAGGGACTAACCTCTCATCTCGAGTTGATTTTTGGTCCACGGAGCTCTTTCCTGCTGCTACAGTGACCTCAGGATCCCTCTAGCCTTGAAAGAGTGTTCTTGGGTTTTCGCTGGAGTGCCATCAAGGAAATCAAGGCTCCTTTCCTGTGTGATGTGCAACACGGCATTGCTCTGCACGCAGTGCAGGGGAATCGACCCTCATTTCGCGGCGAGGGGGAAGTCTCATGGTTTTTCTCGAGTTGCGGCGGGAACCGGGGGTATATTCTCGAGTTACGACGGGGAAGGCCCTTCCACACACGTGTTTGTTTAGCGACGTCAGGACTCCTGCCTAGTTTCAAGGGACAACTCGGGATTCTCCTCGAGGCTTGGCAGGGCAATTGGGACGCCTCTCCAGCTGAGGCGGGAGACCAAGGGTCCCTTTCCACGTGCCACAGGAATCCTGGGACTCCTATCAAGTTTCACGAGGAGTCAGGCATCGTCTCCTTTGGAGGCACTGATCTCCGCGTCCCTCTGGAGTTTTCAAAGGATGTGAGGCCTCCGGTCGCGATGAGGTGGGGAACTAGGTCTTTCTCTGTGGTCTCCACAGGGGATTCAGACATCCTTTCGTCTTGGGAGATGCAAGACGAGCCTGCATTCAAGTCACTGCAGGGATATCCGCCCTTATTTCCAGTCAGGGCATTGCGGTGTCCATTATATTTGAGGCCACAAACTCAGGGTCCCTCTCACATACCTAGAGCTGAGAGAAGCCTCCTCTTGAGGTGCTTGTGGTAAGGTGGTATTCCTCTGGAGTCGAAGCCAGGGACTAACCTCTCATCTCGAGTTGATTTTTGGTCCACGGAGCTCTTACATGTTGCTACAGTGACCTCAGGATAACTCTAGCCTTGAAACAGTGTTCTTGGGTTTGTCTGGAGTGCCATCAAGGAAATCAAGGCTCCTTTCCTGTGTGATGTGCAACAAGGCATTGCTCTGCACGCAGTGCAGGGGAATCGGGCCTCATCTGGTGGCGAGGGGGAAGTCTCATGGTTTTTCTCGAGTTGCGACGGGAACCTGGGGTATATTCTCGAGTTATGACGGGGATGGACTTCCACACACGTGTTTGTTCAGCGACGTCAGGACTCCTGCCTAGTTGCGAGGGACAACTCGGGATTCTCCTCGAGGCTTGGCAGGGCAATTGGGACGCCTCTCCAGCTGAGGCGGGAGACCAAGGCTCCCTTTCCACGTGCCACAGGAATCCTGGGACTCCTATCAAGTTTCACGAGGAGTCAGGCATCGTCTCCTTTGGAGGCACTGATCTCCGCGTCCCTCTGGAGTTTTCAAAGGATGTGAGGCCTCCGGTCGCGATGAGGTGGGGAACTAGGTCTTTCTCTGTGGTCTCCACAGGGGACTCAGACATCGTTTCGTCTTGGGAGATGCAAGACGAGCCTGCATTCAAGTCACTGCTGGGATATCCGGCCTTATTTCGAGTCAGGGCATAGCGGTGTCCATTCCGCTTAAGGCCAAAGACTCAGGGTCCCTCTCACATACCTAGAGCTGAGAGAAGCCTCCTCTTGAGGTGCTTGTGGTAAGGTTGTATTCCTCTGGAGTCGAAGCCAGGGACTAACCTCTCATCTCGGGTTGATTTTTGGTCCACGGAGCTCTTTCGTGTTGCTACAGAGACCTCAGGATCCCTCTAGCCTTGAAACAGTGTTCTTGGTCTTTCTCTGGAGTGCCATCAAGGAAATCAAGGCTCCTTTCCTATGTGATGGGCAACACGGCATTGCTCTGCACGCAGTGCAGGGGAATCGGGCCTCATCTCGCGGCGAGGGGGAAGTCTCATGGTTTTTCTCGAGTTGCGGCGGGAACCGGGGGTATATTCTCGAGTTACGACGGGGAAGGCCCTTCCACACACGTGTTTGTTTAGCGACGTCAGGACTCCAGCCTAGTTTCAAGGGACAACTCGGGATTCTCCTCGAGGCTTGGCAGGGCAATTGGGACGCCTCTCCAGCTGAGGCGGGAGACCAAGGCTCCCTTTCCACGTGCCACAGGAATCCTGGGACTCCTATCAAGTTTCACGAGGAGTCAGGCATCGTCTCCTTTGGAGGCACTGATCTCCGCGTCCCTCTGGAGTTTTCAAAGGATGTGAGGCCTCCGGTCGCGATGAGGTGGGGAACTAGGTCTTTCTCTGTGGTCTCCACAGGGGATTCAGACATCCTTTCGTCTTGGGAGATGCAAGACGAGCCTGCATTCAAGTCACTGCAGGGATATCCGCCCTTATTTCCAGTCAGGGCATTGCGGTGTCCATTATATTTGAGGCCACAAACTCAGGGTCCCTCTCACATACCTAGAGCTGAGAGAAGCCTCCTCTTGAGGTGCTTGTGGTAAGGTGGTATTCCTCTGGAGTCGAAGCCAGGGACTAACCTCTCATCTCGAGTTGATTTTTGGTCCACGGAGCTCTTACATGTTGCTACAGTGACCTCAGGATAACTCTAGCCTTGAAACAGTGTTCTTGGGTTTGTCTGGAGTGCCATCAAGGAAATCAAGGCTCCTTTCCTGTGTGATGTGCAACAAGGCATTGCTCTGCACGCAGTGCAGGGGAATCGGGCCTCATCTGGTGGCGAGGGGGAAGTCTCATGGTTTTTCTCGAGTTGCGACGGGAACCTGGGGTATATTCTCGAGTTATGACGGGGATGGACTTCCACACACGTGTTTGTTCAGCGACGTCAGGACTCCTGCCTAGTTGCGAGGGACAACTCGGGATTCTCCTCGAGGCTTGGCAGGGCAATTGGGACGCCTCTCCAGCTGAGGCGGGAGACCAAGGCTCCCTTTCCACGTGCCACAGGAATCCTGGGACTCCTATCAAGTTTCACGAGGAGTCAGGCATCGTCTCCTTTGGAGGCACTGATCTCCGCGTCCCTCTGGAGTTTTCAAAGGATGTGAGGCCTCCGGTCGCGATGAGGTGGGGAACTAGGTCTTTCTCTGTGGTCTCCACAGGGGACTCAGACATCGTTTCGTCTTGGGAGATGCAAGACGAGCCTGCATTCAAGTCACTGCTGGGATATCCGGCCTTATTTCGAGTCAGGGCATAGCGGTGTCCATTCCGCTTAAGGCCAAAGACTCAGGGTCCCTCTCACATACCTAGAGCTGAGAGAAGCCTCCTCTTGAGGTGCTTGTGGTAAGGTTGTATTCCTCTGGAGTCGAAGCCAGGGACTAACCTCTCATCTCGGGTTGATTTTTGGTCCACGGAGCTGTTTCGTGTTGCTACAGAGACCTCAGGATCCCTCTAGCCTTGAAACAGTGTTCTTGGTCTTTCTCTGGAGTGCCATCAAGGAAATCAAGGCTCCTTTCCTATGTGATGGGCAACACGGCATTGCTCTGCACGCAGTGCAGGGGAATCGGGCCTCATCTCGCGGCGAGGGGGAAGTCTCATGTTTTTTCTCGAATTGCGGCGGGAACCTGGGGTATATTCTCAAGGTACGACGGGGATGGCCCTTCCACACACGTTTGTTCAGCGACATCAGGACTCCTGCCTAGTTTCGAGGGACAACTCGGGATTCTCCTCGAGGCTTGGCAGGGCAATTGGGACGCCTCTCCAGCTGAGGCGGGAGACCAAGGGTCCCTTTCCACGTGCCACAGGAATCCTGGGACTCCTATCAAGTTTCACGAGGAGTCAGGCATCGTCTCCTTTGGAGGCACTGATCTCGGCGTCCCTCTGGAGTTTTCAAAGGATGTGAGGCCTCCGGTCGCGATGAGGTGGGGAACTAGGTCTTTCTCTGTGGTCTCCACAGGGGATTCAGACATCCTTTCGTCTTGGGAGATGCAAGACGAGCCTGCATTCAAGTCACTGCAGGGATATCCGCCCTTATTTCCAGTCAGGGCATCGCGGTGTCCATTCCACTTGAGGCCGCAAACTCAGGGTCCCTCTCACATACCTAGAGCTGAGAGAAGCCTCCTCTTGAGGTGCTTGTGGTAAGGCGGTATTCCTATGGAATCGAACCCAGGGACTAACCTCTCATCTCGAGTTGATTTTTGGTCCACGGAGCTCTTACATGTTGCTACAGTGACTTCAGGATCCGTCTAGGCTTGAAACCGTGTTCTTGGGGTTTCTCTGGAGTGCCATCAAGGAAATCAAGGCTCCTTTCCTGTGTGATGTGCAACAAGGCATTGCTCTGCACGCAGTGCAGGGGAATCGGGCCTCATCTGGTGGCGAGGGGGAAGTCTCATGGTTTTTCTCGAGTTGCGGCGGGAACCTGGGGTATATTCTCGAGTTATGACAGGGATGGACTTCCACACACGTGTTTGTTCAGCGACGTCAGGACTCCTGCCTAGTTGCGAGGGACAACTCGGGATTCTCCTCGAGGCTTGGCAGGGCAATTGGGACGCCTCTCCAGCTGAGGCGGGAGACCAAGGGTCGCTTTCCACGTGCCACAGGAATCCTGGGACTCCTATCAAGTTTCACGAGGAGTCAGGCATCGTCTCCTTTGGAGGCACTGATCTCCGCGTCCCTCTGGAGTTTTCAAAGGATGTGAGGCCTCCGGTCGCGATGAGGTGGGGAACTAGGTCTTTCTCTGTGGTCCCCACAGGGGATTCAGACATCCTTTTGTCTTGGGAGATGCAAGACGAGCCTGCATTCAAGTCACTGCAGGGATATCCGGCCTTATTTCGAGTCAGGGCATCGCGGTGTCCATTCCGCTTGAGGCCAAAGACTCAGGGTCCCTCTCACATACCTAGAGCTGAGAGAAGCCTCCTCTTGAGGTGCTTGTGGTAAGGTGGTATTCCTCTGGAGTCGAAGCCAGGGACTAACCTCTCATCTCGTGTTGATTATTGGTCCACGGAACTCTTTCCTGTTGCTACAGTGACGTCAGAATCCCTCTAGCCTTGAAACAGTGTTCTTGGGGTTTCTCTGGAGTGCCATCAAGGAAATCAAGGCTCCTTTCCTGTATGATGTGCAACACGGCATTGCTCTGCACGCAGTGCAGGGGAATCGGGCCTCATCTGGCGGCGAGGGGGAAGTCTCATGGTTTTTCTCGAGTTGCGGCGGGAACCTGGGGTATATTCTCGAGTTATGACGGGGATGGACTTCCACACACGTGTTTGTTCAGCGACGTCAGGACTCCTGCCTAGTTGCGAGGGACAACTCGGGATTCTCCTCGAGGCTTGGCAGGGCAATTGGGACGCCTCTCCAGCTGAGGCGGGAGACCAAGGGTCCCTTTCCACGTGCCACAGGAATCCTGGGACTCCTATCAAGTTTCACGAGGACTCAGGCATCGTCTCCTTTGGAGGCACTGATCTCCGCGTCCCTCTGGAGTTTTCAAAGGATGTGAGGCATCCGGTCGCGATGAGGTGGGGAACTAGGTCTTTCTCTGTGGTCTCCACAGGGGATTCAGACATCCTTTCGTCTTGGGAGATGCAAGACGAGCCTGCATTCAAGTCACTGCAGGCATATCCGGCCTTATTTCGAGTCAGGGCATCGTGGAGTCCATTCCACTTGAGGCCGCAAACTCTGGGTCCCTCTCACATACCTACAGCTGAGAGAAGCCTCCTCTTGAGGTGCTCGTGGTAAGGTGGTATTCCTCTGGAGTCGAAGCCAGGGACTCACCTCTCATCTCGGGTTGATTTTTGGTCCACGGAACTCTTTCGTGTTGCTACAGTGACGTCAGGATCCCTCTAGCCTTGAAACAGTGTTCTTGGGGTTTCTCTGGAGTGCCATTAAGGAAATCAAGGCTCCTTTCCTGTGTGATGTGCAACACGACATTGCTCTGCACGCAGTGCAGGGGAATCGGGCCTCATCTCGCGGCGAGGGGGAAGTTTCATGGTTTTTCTCGAGTTGCAGCGGGAACCTGGGGTATATTCTGGAGTTACGACGGGGATGGCCCTTTCACACACGTGTTTGTTCTGCGACGTCAGGACTCCTGCCGAGTTGCGAGGGACAACTCGGGATTCTCCTCGAGGCTTGGCAGGGCAATTGGGACGCCTCTCCAGCTGAGGCGGGAGACCAAGGGTCCCTTTCCACGTGCCACAGGAATCCTGGGAATCCTATCAAGTTTCACGAGGAGTCAGGCATCGTCTCCTTTGGAGGCACTGATCTCCGCGTCCCTCTGGAATTTTCCAAGACTGTGAGACCTCTGGTCGCGATGATGTGGGGAACTAGGTCTTTCTCTGTGGTCTCCACAGGGGATTCAGACATCCTTTCGTCTTGGGAGATGCAAGAAGAGCCTGCATTCAAGTCACTGCTGGGATATCCGGCCTTATTTCGAGTCAGGGCATAGCGTTGTCCATTCCACTTGAGGCCGCAAACTCAGGGTCCCTCTCACATACCTAGAGCTGAGAGAAGCCTCCTCTTGAGGTGCTTGTGGTAAGGTGGTATTCCTCTGGAGTCGAAGCCAGGGACTAACCTCTCATCTCGAGTTGATTTGTGGTCCACGGAGCTCTTTCGTGTGGCTTCAGTGATCTCAGGATCCCTCTAGCCTTGAAACAGTGTTCTTGGGGTTTCTCTGGAGTGCCATCAAGAAAATCAAGGCTCCTTTCCTGTGTGATGTGCAATACGACATTGCTCTGCACGCAGTGCTTGGGAATCGGGCCTCATCTCGCGGCAAGGGGGAAGTCTCATGGTTTTTCTCGAGTTGCGGCGGGAACCTGGGGTATATTCTCGAGTTACGACGGGGATGGCCCTTCCACACACCTGTTTCTTCAGCGACGTCAGGACTTCTGCCTAGTTGCGAGGGACAACTCGGGATTCTCCTCGAGGCTTGGCAGGGCAATTGGGACGCCTCTCCAGCTGAGGCGGGAGACCAAGGGTCCCTTTCCACGTGCCACAGAAATCCTGGGACTCCTATGAAGTTTCACGGGGAGTCAGGCATCGTCTCCTTTGGAGGCACTGATCTTGGCGTCCCTCTGGAGTTTTCAAAGGATGTGAGGCCTCCGGTCGCGATGAGGTGGGGAACTAGGTCTTTCTCTGTGGTCTCCACATGGGATTCAGACATCCTTTCGTCTTGGGAGATTCAAGACGAGCTTGCATTCAAGTCACTGCAGGGATATCCGGCCTTACTTCGAGTCAGGGCATCGCGGTGTCCATTCCACTTGAGGCCGCAAACTCAGGGTCCCTCTCACATACCTAGAGCTGAGAGAAGCCTCCTCTTGAGGTGCTTGTGGTAAGGTGGTATTCCTCTGGAGTCGAAGCCAGGGACTAACCTCTCATCTCGAGTTGATTTTTGGTCCACGGAGCTCTTTCCTGTTGCTACAGTGACCTCAGGATCCCTCTAGCCTTGAAACAGTGTTCTTGGGGTTTCTCTGTAGTGCCATCAAGGAAATCAAGGCTCCTTTCCTATGTGATGTGCAACACGGCATTGCTCTGCACGCAGTGCAGGGGAATCGGGACTCATCTGGCGGCGAGGGGGAAGTCTCATGGTTTTTCTCGAGTTGCGGCGGGAACCTGGGGTATATTCTCGAGTTACGACGGGGATGGCCCTTCCACACACGTGTTTGTTCTGCGACGTCAGGACTCCTGCCTAGTTGCGAGGGACAACTCGGGATTCTCCTCGAGGCTTGGCAGGGCAATTGGGACGCCTCTCCAGCTGAGGTGGGAGACCAAGGGTCCCTTTCCACGTGCCACAGGAATCCTGGGACTCCTATCAAGTTTCACGAAGAGTCAGGCATCGTCTCCTTTCGAGGCACTGATCTCCGTGTCCCTCTGTAGTTTTCCAAGGATGTGAGGCCTCCGGTCACGATGAGGTGGGGATCTAGGTCTTTCTCTGTGATCTCCACAGGGGATTCAGACATCGTTTCGTCTTGGGAGATGCAAGACGAGCCTGCATTCAAGTCACTGCAGGCATATCCGGCCTTATTTCGAGTCAGGGCATTGCGGTGTCCATTCCGCTTGAGGCAAAAAACTCAGGGTCCCTCTCACATACCTAGAGCTGAGAGAAGCCTCCTCTTGAGGTTCTTGTGGTAAGGTGGTATTCCTCTGGGGTCGAAGCCAGGGACTAACCTCTCATCTCGAGTTGATTTTTGGTCCACGGAGCACTTTTCTGTTGCTACAGTGACCTCAGGATCCCTCTAGCCTTGAAAGAGTGTTCTTGGGTTTTCGCTGGAGTGCCATCAAGGAAATCAAGGCTCCTTTCCTGTGTGATGTGCAACACGGCATTGCTCTGCAGGCAGTGCAGGGGAATCGACCCTCATTTCGCGGCGAGGGGGAAGTCTCATGGTTTTTCTCGAGTTGCGGCGGGAACCGGGGGTATATTCTCGAGTTACGACGGGGAGGGCCCTTCCACACACGTGTTTGTTTAGCGACATCAGGACTCCTGCCTAGTTTCAAGGGACAACTCGGGATTCTCCTCGAGGCTTGGCAGGGCAATTGGGACGCCTCTCCAGCTGAGGCGGGAGACCAAGGCTCCCTTTCAACGTGCCACAGGAATCCTGGGACTCCTATCAAGTTTCACGAGGAGTCAGGAATCGTCTCCTTTGGAGGCACTGATCTCCGCGTCCCTCTGGAGTTTTCAAAGGATGTGAGGCCTCCGGTCGCGATGAGGTGGGGAACTAGGTCTTTCTCTGTGGTCTCCACAGGGGATTCAGACATCCTTTCGTCTTGGGAGATGCAAGACGAGCCTGCATTCAAGTCACTGCAGGGATATCCGCCCTTATTTCCAGTCAGGGCATCGTGGTGTCCATTATATTTGAGGCCACAAACTCAGGGTCCCTCTCACATACCTAGAGCTGAGAGAAGCCTCCTCTTGAGGTGATTGTGGTAAGGTGGTATTCCTCTGGAGTCGAAGCCAGGGACTAACCTCTCATCTCGAGTTGATTTTTGGTCCACGGAGCTCTTACATGTTGCTACAGTGACCTCAGGATAACTCTAGCCTTGAAACAGTGTTCTTGGGGGTTTCTCTGGAGTGCCATCAAGGAAATCAAGGCTCCTTTCCTGTGTGATGTGCAACAAGGCATTGCTCTGCACGCAGTGCAGGGGAATCGGGCCTCATCTGGTGGCGAGGGGGAAGTCTCCTGGTTTTTCTCGAGTTGCGGCGGGAACCTGGGGTATATTCTCGAGTTATGACGGGGATGGACTTCCACACACGTGTTTGTTCAGCGACGTCAGGACTCCTGCCTAGTTGCGAGGGACAACTCGGGATTCTCCTCGAGGCTTGGCAGGGCAATTGGGACGCCTCTCCAGCTGAGGCGGGAGACCAAGGGTCCCTTTCCACGTGCCACAGGAATCCTGGGACTCCTATCAAGTTTCACGAGGAGTCAGGCATCGTCTCCTTTGGAGGCACTGATCTCCGCGTCCCTCTGGAGTTTTCAAAGGATGTGAGGCCTCCGGTCGCGATGAGGTGGGGAACTAGGTCTTTCTCTGTGGTCTCCACAGGGGACTCAGACATCGTTTCGTCTTGGGAGATGCAAGACGAGCCTGCATTTAAGTCACTGCTGGGATATCCGGCCTTATTTCGAGTCAGGGCATAGCGGTGTCCATTCCGCTTGAGGCCAAAGACTCAGGGTCCCTCTCACATACCTAGAGCTGAGAGAAGCCTCCTCTTGAGGTGCTTGTGGTAAGGCGGTATTCCTATGGAATCGAAGCCAGGGACTAACCTCTCATCTCGAGTTGATTTTTGGTCCACGGAGCTCTTACATGTTGCTACAGTGACTTCAGGATCCGTCTAGGCTTGAAACCGTGTTCTTGGGGTTTCTCTGGAGTGCCATCAAGGAAATCAAGGCTCCTTTCCTGTGTGATGTGCAACAAGGCATTGCTCTGCACGCAGTGCAGGGGAATCGGGCCTCATCTGGTGGCGAGGGGGAAGTCTCATGGTTTTTCTCGAGTTGCGGCGGGAACCTGGGGTATATTCTCGAGTTATGACGGGGATGGACTTCCACACACGTGTTTGTTCAGCGACGTCAGGACTCCTGCCTAGTTGCGAGGGACAACTCGGGATTCTCCTCGAGGCTTGGCAGGGCAATTGGGACGCCTCTCCAGCTGAGGCGGGAGACCAAGGGTCCCTTTCCACGTGCCACAGGAATCCTGGAACTCCTATCAAGTTTCACGAGGAGTCAGTCATCGTCTCCTTTGGAGGCACTGATCTCCGCATCCCTCTGGAGTTTTCAAAGGATGTGAGGCCTCCGGTCGCGATGAGGTGGGGAACTAGGTCTTTCTCTGTGGTCTCCACAGGGGATTCAGACATCCTTTTGTCTTGGGAGATGCAAGACGAGCCTGCATTCAAGTCACTGCAGGGATATCCGGCCTTATTTCGAGTCAGGGCATCGCGGTGTCCATTCCGCTTGAGGCCAAAGACTCAGGGTCCCTCTCACATACCTAGAACTGAGAGAAGCCTCCTCTTGAGGTGCTTGTGGTAAGGTGGTATTCCTCTGGAGTCGAAGCCAGGGACTAACCTCTCATCTCGTGTTGATTATTGGTCCACGGAACTCTTTCCTGTTGCTACAGTGACGTCAGAATCCCTCTAGCCTTGAAACAGTGTTCTTGGTGTTTCTCTGGAGTGCCATCAAGGAAATCAAGGCTCCTTTCCTGTATGATGTGCAACACGGCATTGCTCTGCACGCAGTGCAGGGGAATCGGGCCTCATCTCGCGGCGAGGGGGAAGTCTCATGGTTTTTCTCGAGTTGCGGCGGGAACCTGGGGTATATTCTCGAGTTATGACGGGGATGGACTTCCACACACGTGTTTGTTCAGCGACGTCAGGACTCCTGCCTAGTTGCGAGGGACAACTCGGGATTCTCTTCGAGGCTTGGCAGGGCAATTGGGACGCCTCTCCAGCTGAGGCGGAAGACCAAGGGTCCCTTTCCACGTGCCACAGGAATCCTGGGACTCCTATCAATTTTCACGAGGAGTCAGTCATCGTCTCCTTTGGAGGCACTGATCTCCGCGTCCCTCTGGAGTTTTCAAAGGATGTGAGGCCTCCGGTCGCGATGAGGTGGGGAACTAGGTCTTTCTCTGTGGTCTCCACAGGCGATTCAGACATCCTTTCGTCTTGGGAGATGCAAGACGAGCCTGCATTCAAGTCACTGCAGGCATATCCGGCCTTATTTCGAGTCAGGGCTTGGCGGTGTCCATTCCGCTTGAGGCCAAAGACTCAGGGTCCCTCTCACATACCTAGAGCTGAGAGAAGCCTCCTCTTGAGGTGCTCGTGGTAAGGTGGTATTCCTCTGGAGTCGAAGCCAGGGACTAACCTCTCATCTCGAGTTGATTATTGGTCCACGGAACTCTTTCCTGTTGCTTAAGTGACGTCAGAATCCCTCTAGCCTTGAAACAGTGTTCTTGGGGTTTCTCTGGAGTGCCATCAAGGAAATCAAGGCTCCTTTCCTGTATGATGTGCAACACGGCATTGCTCTGCACGCAGTGCAGGGGAATCGGGCCTCATCTCGCGGCGAGGGGGAAGTCTCATGGTTTTTCTCGAGTTGCGGCGGGAACCTGGGGTATATTCTCGAGTTACGACGGGGATGGCCCTTCCACACACCTGTTTGTTCAGCGACGTCAGGACTCCTGCCTAGTTGCGAGGGACAACTCGGGATTCCCCTGGAGGCTTGGCAGGGCAATTGTGACGCCTCTCCAGCTGAGGCGGGAGACCAAGTGTCCCTTTCCACGTGCCACAGAAATCCTGGGACTCCTATCAAGTTTCACGAGGAGTCAGGCATCGTCTCCTTTGGAGGCACTGATCTCCGCGTCCCTCTGGAGTTTTCAAAGGATGTGAGGCCTCCGGTCGCGATGAGGTGGCGAACTAGGTCTTTCTCTGTGGTCTGCACAGGGGATTCAGACATCCTTTCGTCTTGGGAGATGTAAGACGAGCCTGCATTCAAGTCACTGCAGGCATATCCAGCCTTATTTCGAGTCAGGGCATCGTGGTGTCCATTCCACTTGAGGCCGCAAACTCACGGTCCCTCTCACACACATAGAGCTGAGAGGAGCCTCCTCTTGAGGTGCTTGTGGTAAGGTGGTATTCCTCTGGAGTCGAAGCCAGGGACTAACCTCTCATCTCGAGTTGACTTTTGGTCCACGGAGCTCTTTCGTGTTGCTACAGTGACGTCAGAATCCCTCTAGCCTTGAAAGAGTGTTCTTGGGTTTTCTCTGGAGTGCCATCAAGGAAATCAAGGCTCCTTTCCTGTGTGATGTGCAACATGACATTGCTCTGCACGCAGTGTAGGGGAATCGGGCCTCATCTCGCGGTGAGGGGGAAGTCTCATGGTTTTTCTCGAGTTGCAGCGGGAACCTGGGGTATATTCTCAAGGTACGACGGGGATGGCCCTTCCACACACGTTTGTTCAGCGACGTCAGGACTCCTGCCTAGTTTCGAGGGACAACTCGGGATTCTCCTCGAGGCTTGGCAGGGCAATTGGGACGCCTCTCCAGCTGAGGCGGGAGACCAAGGGTCCCTTTCCACGTGCCACAGGAATCCTGGGACTCCTATCAAGTTTCACGAGGAGTCAGGCATCGTCTCCTTTGGAGGCACTGATCTCCGCGTCCCTCTGGAGTTTTCAAAGGATGTGAGGCCTCCGGTCGCGATGAGGTGGGGAACTAGGTCTTTCTCTGTGGTCTCCACAGGGGATTCAGACATCCTTTCGTCTTGGGAGATGCAAGACGAGCCTGCATTCAAGTCACTGCAGGGATATCCGCCCTTATTTCCAGTCAGGGCATCGCGGTGTCCATTCCACTTTAGGCCGCAAACTCAGGGTCCCTCTCACATACCTAGAGCTGAGAGAAGCCTCCTCTTGAGGTGCTTGTGGTAAGGCGGTATTCCTATGGAATCGAAGCCAGGGACTAACCTCTCATCTCGAGTTGATTTTTGGTCCACGGAGCTCTTACATGTTGCTACAGTGACTTCAGGATCCGTCTAGGCTTGAAACCGTGTTCTTGGGGTTTCTCTGGAGTGCCATCAAGGAAATCAAGGCTCCTTTCCTGTGTGATGTGCAACAAGGCATTGCTCTGCACGCAGTGCAGGGGAATCGGGCCTCATCTGGTGGCGAGGGGGAAGTCTCATGGTTTTTCTCGAGTTGCGGCGGGAACCTGGGGTATATTCTCGAGTTATGACGGGGATGGACTTCCACACACGTGTTTGTTCAGCGACGTCAGGACTCCTGCCTAGTTGCTAGGGACAACTCGCGATTCTCCTCGAGGCTTGGCAGGGCAATTGGGACGCCTCTCCAGCTGAGGCGGGAGACCAAGGGTCCCTTTCCACGTGCCACAGGAATCCTGGGACTCCTATCAAGTTTCACGAGGAGTCAGGCATCGTCTCCTTTGGAGGCACTGATCTCCGCGTCCCTCTGGAGTTTCCAAGGATGTGAGACCTCCGGTCGCGATGAGGTGGGGAACTAGGTCTTTCTCTGTGGTCTCCACAGGGGATTCAGACATCGTTTCGTCTTGGGAGATGCAAGACGAGCCTGCATTCAAGTCACTGCAGGCATATCCGGCCTTATTTCGAGTCAGGGCATAGCGGTGTCCATTCCGCTTGAGGCCAAAGACTCAGGGTCCCTCTCACATACCTAGAGCTGAGAGAAGCCTGCTCTTGAGATGCTTGTGGTAAGGTGGTATTCCTCTGAAGTCGAAGCCAGGGACTAACCTCTCATCTCGAGGTGTTTTTTGGTCCACGGAGTTCTTTCCTGTTGCTACAGTGACCTCAGGATCCCTCTAGCCTTGAAAGAGTGTTCTTGGGGTTTCGCTGGAGTGCCATCAAGGAAATCAAGGCTCCTTTCCTGTGTGATGTGCAAGACGGCATTGCTCTGCACGCAGTGCAGGGGAATCGAGCCTCATTTCGCGGCGAGGGGGAAGTCTCATGGTTTTTCTCGAGTTGCGGCGGGAACCTGGGGTATATTCTCGAGTTACGACGGGGATGGCCCTTCCACACACGTGTTTGTTTAGCGACGTCAGGACTCCAGCCTAGTTTCAAGGGACAACTCGGGATTCTCCTCGAGGCTTGGCAGGGCAATTGGGACGCCTCTCCAGCTGAGGCGGGAGACCAAGTGTCCCTTTCCACGTGCCACAGGAATCCTGGGACTCCTATCAAGTTTCACGAGGAGTCAGGCATCGTCTCCTTTGGAGGCACTGAACTCCGCGTCCCTCTGGAGTTTTCAAAGGATGTGAGGCCTCCGGTCGCGATGAGGTGGGGAACTAGGTCTTTCTCTGTGGTCTCCACAGGGGATTCAGACATCCTTTCGTCTTGGGAGATGCAAGACGAGCCTGCATTCAAGTCACTGCAGGCATATCCGGCCTTATTTCGCGTCAGGTCATCGCGGTGTCCATTCCACTTGAGGCCGCAAACTCAGGGTCCCTCTCACATACCTAGAGCTGAGAGAAGCCTCCTCTTGAGGTGCTTGTGGTAAGGTGGTATTCCTCTGGAGTCGAAGCCAGGGACTAACCTCTCATCTCTAGTTGATTTTTGGTCCACGGAGCTCTTATATGTTGCTACAGTGACCTCAGGATCCCTCTAGCCTTGAAACAGTGTTCTTGGGGTTTCTCTGGAGTGCCATCAAGGAAATCAAGGCTCCTTTCCTATGTGATGTGCAACACGGCATTGCTCTGCACGCAGTGCAGGGGAATCGGGCCTCATCTGGTGGCGAGGGGGAAGTCTCATGGTTTTTCTCGAGTTGCGGCGGGAACCTGGGGTATATTCTCGAGTTATGACGGGGATGGCCCTTCCACACACGTGTTTGTTCAGCGACGTCAGGACTCCTGCCTAGTTGCGAGGGACAACACGGGATTCTCCTCGAGGCTTGGCAGGGCAATTGGGACGCCTCTCCAGCTGAGGCGGGAGACCAAGGGTCCCTTTCCACGTGCCACAGGAATCCTGGGACTCCTATCAAGTTTCACGAGGAGTCAGGCATCGTCTCCTTTGGAGGCACTGATCTCCGCGTCCCTCTGGAATTTTCAAAGGATGTGAGGCCTCCGGTCGCGATGAGGTGGGGAACTAGCTCTTTCTCTGTGGTCTCCACAGGGGATTCAGACATCCTTTCGTCTTGGGAGATTCAAGACGAGCCTGCATTGAAGTCACTGCAGGGATATCCGGCCTTATTTCGAGTCAGGGCATAGCGGTGTCCATTCCGCTTGAGGCCAAAGACTCAGGGTCCCTCTCTCATACCTAGAGCTGAGAGAAGCCTCCTCTTGAGGTGCTTGTGGTAAGGTGGTATTCCTCTGGAGTCGAAGCCAGGGACTAACCTCTCATCTCGAGTTGATTTGTGGTCCACGGAGCTCTTTCGTGTTGCTACAGTGACCTCAGGATCCCTCTAGCCTTGAAACAGTGTTCTTGGGGTTTCTCTGGAATGCCATCAAGGAAATCAAGGCTCCTTTCCTGTGTGATGTGCAACACGGCATTGCTCTGCACGCATGCAGGGGAATCGGGCCTCATCTCGCGGTGAGGGGGAAGTCTCATGGTTTTTCTCGAGTTGCGGCGGGAACCTGGGATATATTCTCAAGTTACGACGGGGATGGCCCTTCCACACACGTGTTTGTTCTGCGACGTCAGGACTCCTGCCTAGTTGCGAGGGACAACTCGGAATTCTCCTCGAGGCTTGGCAGGGCAATTGGGACGCCTCTCCAGCTGAGGCGGGAGACCAAGGGTCCCTTTCCACGTGCCACAGGAATCCTGGGACTCCTATCAAGTTTCACGAGGAGTCAGGCATCGTCTCCTTTGGAGGCACTGATCTCCGCGTCCCTCTGGAGTTTTCAAAGAATGTGAGGCCTCCGGTCGCGATGAGGTGGGGAACTAGGTCTTTCTCTGTGGTCTCCATAGGGGATTCAGACATCCTTTCGTCTTGGGAGATGCAAGACGAGCCTGCATTCAAGTCACTGCAGGGATATCCAGCCTTATTTCGAGTCAGGGCATCGCGGTGTCCATTCCACTTGAGGCCGCAAACTCAGGGTCCCTCTCACATACCTAGAGCTGAGAGAAGCCTCCTCTTGAGGTGCTTGTGGTAAGGCGGTATTCCTATGGAATCGAAGCCAGGGACTAACCTCTCATCTCGAGTTGATTTTTGGTCCACGGAGCTCTTACATGTTGCTACAGTGACTTCAGGATCCGTCTAGGCTTGAAACCGTGTTCTTGTGGTTTCTCTGGAGTGCCATCAAGGAAATCAAGGCTCCTTTCCTGTGTGATGTGCAACAAGGCATTGCTCTGCACGCAGTGCAGGGGAATCGGGCCTCATCTGGTGGCGAGGGGGAAGTCTCATGGTTTTTCTCGAGTTGCGGCGGGAACCTGGGGTATATTCTCGAGTTATGACGGGGATGGACTTCCACACACGTGTTTGTTCAGAGACGTCAGGACTCCTGCCTAGTTGCGAGGGACAACTCGGGATTCTCCTCGAGGCTTGGCAGGGCAATTGGGACGCCTCTCCAGCTGAGGCGGGAGACCAAGGGTCCCTTTCCACGTGCCACAGGAATCCTGGGACTCCTATCAATTTTCACGAGGAGTCAGTCATCGTCTCCTTTGGAGGCACTGATCTCCGCCTCCCTCTGGAGTTTTCCAAGGATGTGAGGCCTCCGGTCGCGATGAGGTGGGGAACTAGGTCTTTCTCTGTGGTCTCCACAGGGGATTCAGACATCCTTTTGTCTTGGGAGATGCAAGACGAGCCTGCATTCAAGTCACTGCAGGGATATCCGGCCTTATTTCGAGTCAGGGCATCACGGTGTCCATTCCGCTTGAGGCCAAAGACTCAGGGTCCCTCTCACATACCTAGAGCTGAGAGAAGCCTCCTCTTGAGGTGCTTGTGGTAAGGTGGTATTCCTCTGGAGTCGAAGCCAGGGACTAACCTCTCATCTCGTGTTGATTATTGGTCCACGGAACTCTTTCCTGTTGCTACAGTGACGTCAGAATCCCTCTATCCTTGAAACAGTGTTCTTGGGGTTTCTCTGGAGTGCCATCAAGGAAATCAAGGCTCCTTTCCTGTATGATGTGCAACACTGCATTGCTCTGCACGCAGTGCAGGGGAATCGGGCCTCATCTCGCGGCGAGGGGGAAGTCTCATGGTTTTTCTCGAGTTGCGGCGGGAACCTGGGGTATATTCTCGAGTTATGACTGGGATGGACTTCCACACACGTGTTTGTTCAGCGACGTCAGGACTCCTGCCTAGTTGCGAGGGACAACTCGGGATTCTCCTCGAGGCTTGGCAGGGCAATTGGGACGCCTCTCCAGCTGAGGCGGGAAACCAAGGGTCCCTTTCCACGTGCCACAGGAATCCTGGGACTCCTATCAAGTTTCACGAGGAGTCAGGCATCGTCTCCTTTGGAGGCACTGATCTCCGCGTCCCTCTGGATTTTTCAAAGGATGTGAGGCCTCCGGTCGCGATGAGGTGGGGAACTAGGTCTTTCTCTGTGGTCTCCACAGCGGATTCAGACATCCTTTCTTCTTGGGAGATGTAAGACGAGCCTGCATTCAAGTCACTGCAGGGATATCCAGCCTTATTTCGAGTCAGGGCATCGTGGTGTCCATTCCACTTGAGGCCGCAAACTCACGGTCCCTCTCACACACATAGAGCTGAGAGGAGCCTCCTCTTGAGGTGCTTGTGGTAAGGTGGTATTCCTCTGGAGTCGAAGCCAGGGACTAACCTCTCATCTCGAGTTGACTTTTGGTCCACGGAGCTCTTTCGTGTTGCTACAGTGACGTCAGAATCCCTCTAGCCTTGAAAGAGTGTTCTTGGGTTTTCTCTGGAGTGCCATCAAGGAAATCAAGGCTCCTTTCCTTTGTGATGTGCAACATGGCATTGCTCTGCACGCAGTGCAGGGGAATCGGGCCTCATCTCGCGGTGAGGGGGAAGTCTCATGGTTTTTCTCGAGTTGCGGCGGGAACCTGGGGTATAGTCTCGAGTTACGACGGGGATGGCCCTTCCACACACGTGTTTGTTCAGCGACGTCAAGACTCCTGCCTAGTTGCGAGGGACAACTCGGGATTCTCCTCGAGGCTTGGCAGGGCAATTGGGACGCCTCTCCAGCTGAGGCGGGAGATCAAGGCTCCCTTTCCACGTGCCACAGGAATCCTCGGACTCCTATCAAGTTTCACGAGGAGTCAGTCATCGTCTCCTTTGGAGGCACTGATCTCCGCGTCCCTCTGGAGTTTTCAAAGGATGTGAGGCCTCCGGTCGCGATGAGGTGGGGAACTAGGTCTTTCTCTGTGGTCTCCACAGGGGATTCAGACATCCTTTCGTCTTTGGAGATGCAAGACGAGCCTGCATTCAAGTCACTGCAGGGATATCCGCCCTTATTTCGAGTCAGGGCATCGCGGAGTCCATTCCACTTGAGGCCGTAAACTCAGGGTCCCTCTCACATACCTACAGCTGAGAGAGGCCTCCTCTTGAGGTGCTCGTGGTAAGGTGGTATTCCTCTGGAGTGGAAGCCAGGGACTCACCTCTCATCTCGAGTTGATTTTTGGTCCACGGAGCTCTTTTGTGTTGCTACAGTGACCTCAGGATCCCTCTAGCCTTGAAACAGTGTTCTTGGGGTTTCTCTGGAGTTCCATCAAGGAAATCAAGGCTCCTTTCCTGTGTGATGTGCAACACGACATTGCTCTGCACGCAGTGCAGGGGAATCGGGCCTCATCTCGCGGCGAGGGGGAAGTCTCATGGTTTTTCTCGAGTTGCGGCGGGAACCTGGATTATATTCTCGAGTTACGACGGGGATGGCTCTTCCACACACCTGTTTGTTCAGCGACGACAGGACTCCGGCCTAGTTACGAGGGACAACTCGGGATTCTCCTCGAGGCTTGGCAGGGCAATTGGGACGCCTCTCCAGCTGAGGCGGGAGACCAAGGGTCCCTTTCCACGTGCCACAGGAATCCTGGGACTCCTATCAAGTTTCACGAGGAGTCAGGCATGATCTCCTTTGGAGGCACTGATCTCCGCGCCTCTCTGGAGTTTTCAAAGGATGTAAGGCCTCCGGTCACGATGAGGTGGGGAACTAGGTCCTTCTCTTTGGTTTCCACAGGGGATTCAGACATCCTTTCATCTTGGGAGATGCAAGACGAGCGTGCATTCAAGTCATTGCAGGGATATCCGGCCTTATTTCGAGTCAGGGCATAGCGGTGTCCATTCCGCTTGAGGCCAAAAACTCAGGGTCCCTCTCACATACCTAGAGCTGAGAGAAGCCTCCTCTTGAGGTGCTTGTGATAAGGTGGTATTCCTCTGGAGTTGAAGCCAGGGACTAACCTCTCATCTCGAGTTGATTTTTGGTCCACGGAGCTCTTTCCTGTTGCTACAGTGACCTCAGAATCCCTCTAGCCTTGAAACAATGTTCTAGGGGTTACTCTGGAGGGCCATCAAGGAAATCAAGGCTCCTTTCCTTTGTGATGTACAACACGGCATTGCTCTGCACGCAGTGCAGGGGAATCGGGCCTCATCTCGTGGCGAGGGGGAAGACTCATGGTTTTTCTCGAGTTGGGGCGGGAACCTGGGGTATATTCTCTAGTTATGATGGGGATGGCCCTTCCACACACGTGTTTGTTCAGCGACGTCAGGTCTCCTGCCTAATTGCGAGGGACAACTCGGGATTCTCCTCGAGGCTTGGCAGGGCAATTGGGACTCCTCTCCAGCTGAGGCGGGAGACCAAGGGTCCCTTTCCACGTGCCTCAGGAATCCTGGGACTCCTATCAAGTTTCACGAGGAGTCAGGCATCGTCTCCTTTGGAGGCACTGATCTCCGCGTCCCTCTGGAGTTTTCAAAGGATGTGAGGCCTCTGGTCGCGATGAGGTGGGGTACTAGGTCTTTCTCTATGGTCTCCACAGGGGATTCAGTCATCCTTTCGTCTTTGGAGATGCAAGACGAGCCTGCATTCAAGTCACTGCAGGCATATCCGGCGTTATTTCGAGTCAGGGCATCGCGGTGTCCCTTCCACTTGAGGCCGCAAACTCAGGGTCCCTCTCACATACCTAGAGCTGAGAGAAGCCTCCTCTTGAGGTGCTCGTGGTAAGGTGGTATTCCTCTGGAGTCGAAGCCAGGGACTAACCTCTCATCTCGAGTTGATTTTTGGTCCACGGAGCTCTTTCGTGTTGCTACAGTGACCTCAGGATCCCTCCAGCCTTGAAACAGTGTTCTTGGGGTTTCTCTGGAGTGCCATCAAGGAAATCAAGGCTCCTTTCCTGTGTGATGTGCAACACGACATTGCTCTGCACGCAGTGCAGGGGAATCGGGCCTCATCTCGCGGCGAGGGGGAAGTCTCATGGTTTTTCTCGAGTTGCAGCGGGAACCTGGGGTATACTTTCGAGTTACGATGGGGATGGCCCTTCCACACACGTGTTTGTTCAGCGACATCTGGACTCCTGCCTAGTTGCGAGGTACAACTCGGGATTCTCTTCGAAGCTTGGCAGGGCAATTGGGACGCCTCTCCAGCTGAGGCGGGAGACCAAGGGTCCCTTTCCACGTGCCACAGGAATCCTGGGACTCCTATCAAGTTTCACGAGGAGTCAGGCATCGTCTCCTTTGGAGGCACTGATCTCCGCGTCCCTCTGGAGTTTCCAAGGATGTGAGACCTCCGGTCGCGATGAGGTGGGGAACTAGGTCTTTCTCTGTGGTCTCCACAGGGGATTCATACATCCTTTCGTCTTGGGAGATGCAAGAAGAGCCTGCATTCAAGTCACTGCAGGCATATCCGGCCTTATTTCGAGTCAGGGCATCACAGTGTTCATTCCACTTGAGGCCGCAAACTCAGGGTCCCTCTCACATTCCTAGAGCTGACAGAAGCCTCCTCTTGAGGTGCTTGTGGTAAGGTGGTATTCCTCTGGAGTCAAAGCCAGGGACTAACCTCTCATCTCGAGTTGATTTTTGGTCCACGGAGCTCTTTCGTGTTGCTACAGTGACCTCAGGATCCCTCTAGCCTTGAAACAGTGTTCTTGGGGTTTCTCTGGAGTGCCATCAAGGAAATCAAGGCTCCTTTCCTGTGTTATGTGCAACACGGAATTGCTCTGCACGCAGTGCAGGGGAATCGGGCCTCATCTCGCGGCGAGGGGGAAGACTCATGGTTTTTCTCGAGTTGCGACGGGAATCTGGGGTATAAATTCGAGTTACGACGGGGATGGCCCTTCCACACACGTGTGTGTTCAGCGACGTCAGGACTCCTGCCTAGTTGCAAGGGACAACTCGGGATTCTCCTCGAGGCTTGGCAGGGCAATTGGGACGCCTCTCCAGCTGAGGCGGGAGACCAAGGGTCCCTTTCCACGTTCCACAGGAATCCTGGGACTCCTATCAAGTTTCACGAGGAGTCAGGCATCGTCTCCTTTGGAGGCACTGATCTCCGCGTCCCTCTGGAGTTTTCAAAGAATGTGAGGCCTCCGGTCGCAATGAGGTGGGGAACTAGGTCTTTCTCTGTGGACTGCACAGGGGATTCAGACATCCTTTCGTCTTGGGAGATGTAAGACGAGCCTGCATTCAAGTCACTGCAGGCATATCCAGCCTAATTTCGAGTCAGGGCATCGTGGTGTCCATTCCACTTGAGGCCGCAAACTCACGGTCCCTCTCACATACCTAGAGCTGAGAGAGGCCTCCTCTTGAGGTGCTTGTGGTAAGGTGGTATTCCTCTGGAGTCGAAGCCAGGGACTAACCTCTCATCTCGAGTTGACTTTTGGTCCACGGAGCTCTTTCGTGTTGCTACAGTGACGTCAGAATCCCTCTAGCCTTGAAAGAGTGTTCTTGGGGTTGCTCTGGAGTGCCATCAAGGAAGTCAAGGCTCCTTTCCTGTGTGATGTGCAACACGGCATTGCTCTGCACGCAGTGCAGGGGAATCGGGCCTCATCTCGCGGCGAGGGGGAAGTCTCATGGTTTTTCTCGAGTTGCGGCGGGAACCTGGGGTATAGTCTCGAGTTACGACGGGGATGGCCTTTCCACACACGTGTTTGTTCAGCGACGTCAGGACTCCTGCCTAGTTGCGAGGGACAACTCGGGATTCTCCTCGAGGCTTGGCAGGGCAATTGGGACGCCTCTCCAGCTGAGGCGGGAGACCAAGGCTCCCTTTCCACGTGCCACAGGAATCCTGGGACTCCTATCAAGTTTCACGAGGAGTCAGGCATCGTCTCCTTTGGAGGCACTGATCTCCACGTCCCTCTGGAGTTTTCAAAGGATGTGATGCCTCCGGTCGCGATGAGGTGGGGAACTAGGTCTTTCTCTGTGGTCTCCACAGGGGATTCATACATCCTTTCGTCTTGGGAGATGCAAGAAGAGCCTGCATTCAAGTCACTGCAGGCATATCCGGCCTTATTTCGAGTCAGGGCATTGCGGAGTCCATTCCACTTGGGCTGCAAACTCAGGGTCCCTCTCACATACCTACAGCTGAGAGAGGCCTCCTCTTGAGGTGCTCGTGGTAAGGTGGTATACCTCTGGAGTGGAAGCCAGGGACTCACCTCTCATCTCGAGTTGATTTTTCGTCCACGGAGCTCTTTCGTGTTGCTACAGTGACCTCAGGATCCCTCTAGCCTTGAAACAGTGTTCTTGGGGTTTCTCTGGAGTGCCATCAAGGAAATCAAGGCTCCTTTCCTGTGTGATGTGCAACACGACATTGCTCTGCACGCAGTGCAGGGGAATCGGGACTCATCTCGCGGCGAGGGGGAAGTCTCATGGTTTTTCTCGAGTTGCAGCGGGAACCTGGGGTATATTCTCGAGTCACGACGGGGATGGCCCTTCCACACACGTGTTTGTTCAGCGACATCTGGACTCCTGCCTAGTTGCGAGGTACAACTCGGGATTCTCTTCGAAGCTTGACAGGGCAATTGGGACGCCTCTCCAGCTGAGGCGGGAGACCAAGGGTCCCTTTCCACGTGCCACAGGAATCCTGGGACTCCTATCAAGTTTCACGAGGAGTCAGGCATCGTCTCGTTTGGAGGCACTGATCTCCGCGTCCCTCTGGAGTTTCCAAGGATGTGAGACCTCCGGTCGCAATGAGGTGGGGAACTAGGTCTTTCTCTGTGGTCTCCACAGGGGATTCAGACATCCTTTCGTCTTGGGAGATGCAAGAAGAGCCTGCAGAAAGTCACTGCAGGGATATCCGGCCTTGTTTCGAGTCAGGGCATCACAGTGTCCATTCCACTTGAGGCCGCAAACTCAGGGTCCCTCTCACATACCTAGAGCTGACAGAAGCCTCCTCTTGAGGTGCTTGTGGTAAGGTGGTATTCCTCTGGAGTCGAAGCCAGGGACTAACCTCTCATCTCGAGTTGATTTTTGGTCCATGGAGCTCTTTCGTGTTGCTACAGTGACCTCAGGATCCCTCTAGCCTTGAAAGAGTGTTCTTGGGGTTTCTCTGGAGTGCCATCAAGGAAATCAAGGCTCCTTTCCTGTGTGATGTGCAACACGGCATTGCTCTGCACGCAGTGCTTGGGAATCGGGCCTCATCTCGCGGCGAGGGGGAAGTCTCATGGTTTTTCTCGAGTTGCGGCGGGAACCTGGGGTATATTCTCGAGTTACGACGGGGATAGCTCTTCCACACACCTGTTTGTTCAGCGACGACAGGACTCCGGCCTAGTTACGAGGGACAACTCGGGATTCTCCTCGAGGCTTGGCAGGGCAATTGGGACGCCTCTCCAGCTGAGGCGGGAGACCAAGGGTCCCTTTCCACGTGCCACAGGAATCCTGGGACTCCTATCAAGTTTCACGAGGAGTCAGGCATCGTCTCCTTTGGAGGCAGTGATCTCCGCGCCTCTCTGGAGTTTTCAAAGGATGTAAGGCCTCCGGTCACGATGAGGTGGGGAACTAGGTCCTTCTCTTTGGTCTCCACAGGGGATTCAGACATCCTTTCATCTTGGGAGATGCAAGACGAGCGTGCATTCAAGTCATTGCAGGGATATCCGGCCTTATTTCTAGTCAGGGCATAGCGGTGTCCATTTCGCTTGAGGCCAAAAACTCAGGGTCCCTCACACATACCTAGAGCTGAGAGAAGCCTCCTCTTGAGGTGCTTGTGATAAGGTGGTATTCCTCTGGAGTTGAAGCCAGGGACTAACCTCTCATCTCGAGTTGATTTTTGGTCCACGGAGCTCTTTCGTGTTGCTACAGTGACCTCAGAATCCCTCTAGCCTTGAAACAGTGTTCTAGGGGTTACTCTGGAGGGCCATCAAGGAAATCAAGGCTCCTTTCCTTTGTGATGTACAACACGGCATTGCTCTGCACGCAGTGCAGGGGAATCGGGCCTCATCTCGTGGCGAGGGGGAAGACTCATGGTTTTTCTCGAGTTGGGGCGGGAACCTGGGGTATATTCTCTAGTTATGACGGGGATGGCCCTTCCACACACGTGTTTGTTCAGCGACGTTAGGACTCCTGCCTAGTTTCGAGGGACAACTCGGGATTCTCCTCGAGGCTTGGCAGGGCAATTGGGACTCCTCTCCAGCTGAGGCGGGAGACCAAGTGTCCCTTTCCACGTGCCTCAGGAATCCTGGGACTCCTATCAAGTTTCACGAGGAGTCAGGCATCGTCTCCTTTGGAGGCACTGATCTCCGTGTCCCTCTGGAGTTTTCAAAGGATGTGAGGCCTCTGGTCGCGATGAGGTGGGGTACTAGGTCTTTCTCTATGGTCTCCACAGGGGATTCAGTCATCCTTTCGTCTTGGGAGATGCAAGACGAGCCTGCATTCAAGTCACTGCAGGCATATCCGGCGTTATTTCGAGTCAGGGCATCGCGGTGTCCCTTCCACTTGAGGCCGCAAACTCAGGGTCCCTCTCACATACCTAGAGCTGAGAGAAGCCTGCTCTTGAGGTGCTTGTGGTAAGGTGGTATTCCTCTGGAGTCGAAGCCAGGGACTAACCTCTCATCTCGAGTTGATTTTTGGTCCACGGAGCTCTTTCGTGTTGCTACAGTGACCTCAGGATCCCTCTAGCCTTGAAACAGTGTTCTTGGGGTTTCTCTGGAGTGCCATCAAGGAAATCAAGGCTCCTTTCCTGTGTGATGTGCAACACGACATTGCTCTGCACGCAGTGCAGGGGAATCGGGCCTCATCTCGCGGCGAGGGGGAAGTCTCATGGTTTTTCTCGAGTTGCAGCGGGAACCTGGGGTATATTTTCGAGTTACGATGGGGATGGCCCTTCCACACACGTGTTTGTTCAGCGACATCTGGACTCCTGCCTAGTTGCGAGGTACAACTCGGGATTCTCCTCGAGGCTTGGCAGGGCAATTGGGACGCCTCTCCAGCTGAGGCCGGAGACCAAGGGTCCCTTTCCACGTGCCACAGGAATCCTGGGACTCCTATCAAGTTTCACGAGGAGTCAGGCATCGTCTCCTTTGGAGGCACTGATCTCCGCGTCCCTCTGGAGTTTCCAAGGATGTGAGACCTCGGGCGCGATGAGGTGGGGAACTAGGTCTTTCTCTGTGGTCTCCACAGGGGATTCAGACATCCTTTCGTCTTGGGAGATGCAAGAAGAGCCTGCATTCAAGTCACTGCAGGCATATCCGGCCTTATTTCGAGTCAGGGCATCACAGTGTTCATTCCACTTGAGGCCGCAAACTCAGGGTCCCTCTCACATTCCTAGAGCTGACAGAAGCCTCCTCTTGAGGTGCTTGTGGTAAGGTGGTATTCCTCTGGAGTCGAAGCCAGGGACTAACCTCTCATCTCGAGTTGATTTTTGGTCCACGGAGCTCTTTCCTGTTGCTACAGTGACCTCAGGATCCCACTAGCCTTGAAACAGTGTTCTTGGGGTTTCTCTGGAGTGCCATCAAGGAAATCAAGGCTCCTTTCCTGTGTGATGTGCAACACGGCATTGCTCTGCACGCAGTGCTTGGGAATCGGGCCTCATCTCGCAGCGAGGGGGAAGTCTCATGGTTTTTCTCTAGTTGCGGCGGGAACCTGGGGTATATTCTCGAGTTACGACGGGGATGGCTCTTCCACACACCTGTTTGTTCAGCGACGTCAGGACTCAGGCCTAGTTACGAGGGACAACTCGGGATTCTCCTCGAGGCCTGCCAGGGCAATTGGGACGCCTCTCCAGCTGAGGCGGGAGACCAAGGGTCCCTTTCCACGTGCCACAGGAATCCTGGGACTCCTATCAAGTTTCACGAGGAGTCAGGCATCATCCCCTTTGGAGGCACTGATCTCCGCGCCTCTCTGGAGTTTTCAAAGGATGTAAGGCCTCCGGTCACGATGAGGTGGGGAACTAGATCCTTCTCTGTGGTCTCCACAGGGGATTCAGACATCCTTTCGTCTTGGGAGATGCAAGACGAGCGTGCATTCAAGTCACTGCAGGCATATCCGGCGTTATTTCGAGGCAGGGCATCGCGGTGTCCCTTCCACTTGAGGCCGCAAACTCAGGGTCCCTCTCACATACCTAGAGCTGAGAGAAGCCTGCTCTTGAGGTGCTTGTGGTAAGGTGGTATTCCTCTGGAGTCGAAGCCAGGGACTAACCTCTCATCTCGAGTTGATTTTTGGTCCCCGGAGCTCTTTCGTGTTGCTACAGTGACCTCAGGATTCCTCTAGCCTTGAAACAGTGTTCTTGGTATTTCTCTGGAGTGCCATCAAGGAAATCAAGGCTCCTTTCTTGTGTGATGTGCAACACGGCATTGCTCTGCACGCAGTGTAGGAAATCGGGCCTCATCTCGCGGGGAGGGGGAAGTCTCATGGTATTTCTCGAGTTGCGGCGGGAAGCTGGGGTATATTCTCGAGTTACAACGGGGATGGACTTCCACACACGTGTTTGTTCAGCGACGTCAGGACTCCTGCCTAGTTGCGAGGGACAACTCGGGATTCTCCTCGAGGCTTGGCAGGGCAATTGGGACGCTTCTCCAGCTGAGGCAGGAGACCAAGGGTCCCTTTCCACGTGCCACAGGAATCCTGGGACTTCTATCTTGTTTCACGAGGAGTCAGGCATCGTCTCCTTTGGAGGCACTGATTTCCGCGTCCCTCTGAAGTTTTCAAAGGATGTGAGGCCTCCGGTCGCGATGAGGTGGGGAACTAGGTCTTTCTCTGTGGTCTCCACAGGGGATTCAGACATCCTTTCGTCTTGGGAGATGCAAGACGAGCCTGCATTCAAGTCACTGCAGGGATATCTGGCCTTATTTCGAGTCAGGGCATCGCAGTGTCCATTCCACTTGAGGCCCCAAACTCAGGGTCCCTCTCACATACCTAGAGTTGAGAGAAGCCTCCTCTTGAGGTGCTTGTGGTAAGGTGGTATTCCTCTGGAGTCGAAGCCAGGGACGAACCTCTCATCTCGAGATGATTTGTGGTCCACGGAGCTCTTTCGTGTAGCTACAGTGACCTCAGTATCCCTCTAGCCTTGAAACAGTGTTCTTGGGGTTTCTCTGGAGTGCCATCAAGGAAATCAAGGCTCCTTTTTTGTGTGATGTGCAACACGGCATTGCTCTGCATGCAGTGCAGGGGAATCGGGCCTCATCTCGCGGCGAGGGGGAAGTCTCTTGGTTTTTCTCGAGTTGCGGCGGGAACCTGGGGTATATTCTCGAATTACGACGGGGATGGCCTTTCCACACACGTGTTTATTCAGGGACGTCAGGACTCCTGCCTAGTTGCGAGGGACAACTCGGGATTCTCCTCGAGGCTTGGCAGGGCAATTGGGACGCCTCTCCAGCTGAGGCTGGAGACCAAGCGTCCCTTTCCACGTGCCACAGCAATCCTGGGACTCCTATCAAGTTTCACGAGGAGTCAGGCATCGTCTCCTTTGGAGGCACTGATCTCCGCGTCCCTCTGGAGTTTTCAAAGGATGTGAGGCCTCTGGTCGCGATGAGGTGGGGTACTAGGTCTTTCTCTATGGTCTCCACAGGGGATTCAGTCATCCTTTCGTCTTGGGAGATGCAAGACGAGCCTGAATTCAAGTCACTGCAAGCATATCCGGCGTTATTTCGAGTCAGGGCATCGCGGTGTCCCTTCCACTTGAGGCCGCAAACTCAGGGTCCCTCTCACATACCTAGAGCTGAGAGAAGCCTCCTCTTGAGGTGCTTGTGGTAAGGTGGTATTCCTCTGGAGTCGAAGCCAGGGACTAACCTCTCATCTCGAGTTGATTTTTGGTCCACGGAGCTCTTTCGTGTTGCTACAGTGACCTCAGGATCCCTCTAGCCTTGAAACAGTGTTCTTGGGGTTTCTCTGGAGTGCCATCAAGGAAATCAAGGCTCCTTTCCTGTGTGATGTGCAACACGACATTGCTCTGCACGCAGTGCAGGGGAATCGGGCTTCATCTCGCGGCGAGGGGGAAGTCTCATGGTTTTTCTCGAGTTGCAGCGGGAACCTGGGGTATACTTTCGAGTTACGATGGGGATGGCCCTTCCACACACGTGTTTGTTCAGCGACATCTGGACTCCTGCCTAGTTGCGAGGGACAACTCGGGATTCTCCTCGAGGCTTGACAGGGCAATTGGGACGCCTCTCCAGCTGAGGCGGGAGACCAAGGGTCCCTTTCCACGTGCCACAGGAATCCTGGGACTCCTATCAAGTTTCACGAGGAGTCAGGCATCGTCTCCTTTGGAGGCACTGATCTCCGCGTCCCTCTGGAGTTTCCAAGGATGTGAGACCTCCGGTCGCGATGAGGTGGGGAACTAGGTCTTTCTCTGTGGTCTCCACAGGGGATTCATACATCCTTTCGTCTTGGGAGATGCAAGAAGAGCCTGCATTCAAGTCACTGCAGGCATATCCGGCCTTATTTCGAGTCAGGGCATCACAGTGTTCATTCCACTTGAGGCCGCAAACTCAGGGTCCCTCTCACATTCCTAGAGCTGACAGAAGCCTCCTCTTGAGGTGCTTGTGGTAAGGTGGTATTCCTCTGGAGTCAAAGCCAGGGACTAACCTCTCATCTCGAGTTGATTTTTGGTCCACGGAGCTCTTTCGTGTTGCTACAGTGACCTCAGGATCCCTCTAGCCTTGAAACAGTGTTCTTGGGGTTTCTCTGGAGTGCCATCAAGGAAATCAAGGCTCCTTTCCTGTGTGATGTGCAACACGGAATTGCTCTGCACGCAGTGCAGGGGAATCGGGCCTCATCTCGCGGCGAGGGGGAAGACTCATGGTTTTTCTCGAGTTGCGACGGGAATCTGGGGTATAAATTCGAGTTACCACGGGGATGGCCCTTCCACACACGTGTGTGTTCAGCGACGTCAGGACTCCTGCCTAGTTGCAAGGGACAACTCGGGATTCTCCTCGAGGCTTGGCAGGGCAATTGGGACGCCTCTCCAGCTGAGGCGGGAGACCAAGGGTCCCTTTCCACGTTCCACAGGAATCCTGGGACTCCTATCAAGTTTCACGAGGAGTCAGGCATCGTCTCCTTTGGAGGCACTGATCTCCGCGTCCCTCTGGAGTTTTCAAAGAATGTGAGGCCTCCGGTCGCAATGAGGTGGGGAACTAGGTCTTTCTCTGTGGACTGCACAGGGGATTCAGACATCCTTTCGTCTTGGGAGATGTAAGACGAGCCTGCATTCAAGTCACTGCAGGCATATCCGGCCTAATTTCGAGTCAGGGCATCGTGGTGTCCATTCCACTTGAGGCCGCAAACTCACGGTCCCTCTCACATACCTAGAGCTGAGAGAGGCCTCCTCTTGAGGTGCTTCTGTTAAGGTGGTATTCCTCTGGAGTCGAAGCCAGGGACTAACCTCTCATCTCGAGTTGACTTTTGGTCCACGGAGCTCTTTCGTGTTGCTACAGTGACGTCAGAATCCCTCTAGCCTTGAAAGAGTGTTCTTGGGGTTGCTCTGGAGTGCCATCAAGGAAGTCAAGGCTCCTTTCCTGTGTGATGTGCAACACGGCATTGCTCTGCACGCAGTGCAGGGGAATCGGGCATCATCTCGCGGCGAGGGGGATGTCTCATGGTTTTTCTCGAGTTGCGGCGGGAACCTGGGGTATAGTCTCGAGTTACGACGGGGATGGCCTTTCCACACACGTGTTTGTTCAGCGACGTCAGGACTCCTGCCTAGTTGCGAGGGACAACTCGGGATTCTCCTCGAGGCTTGGCAGGGCAATTGGGACGCCTCTCCAGCTGAGGCGGGAGACCAAGGGTCCCTTTCCACGTGCCACAGGAATCCTGGGACTTCTATCTTGTTTCACGAGGAGTCAGGCATCGTCTCGTTTGGAGGCACTGATCTCCGCGTCCCTCTGGAGTTTCCAAGGATGTGAGACCTCCGGTCGCGATGAGGTGGGGAACTAGGTCTTTCTCTGTGGTCTCCACAGGGGATTCAGACATCCTTTCGTCTTGGGAGATGCAAGACGAGCCTGCATTCAAGTCACTGCAGGGATATCTGGCCTTATTTCGAGTCAGGGCATCGCAGTGTCCATTCCACTTGAGGCCCCAAACTCAGGGTCCCTCTCACATACCTAGAGTTGAGAGAAGCCTCCTCTTGAGGTGCTTTTGGTAAGGTGGTATTCCTCTGGAGTCGAAGCCAGGGACGAACCTCTCATCTCGAGTTGATTTGTGGTCCACGGAGCTCTTTTGTGTAGCTACAGTGACCTCAGTATCCCTCTAGCCTTGAAACAGTGTTCTTGGGGTTTCTCTGGAGTGCCATCAAGGAAATCAAGGCTCCTTTTTTGTGTGATGTGCAACACGGCATTGCTCTGCATGCAGTGCAGGGGAATCGGGCCTCATCTCGCGGCGAGGGGGAAGTCTCTTGGTTTTTCTCGAGTTGCGGCGGGAACCTGGGGTATATTCTCGAGTTACGACGGGGATGGCCTTTCCACACACGTGTTTGTTCAGCGACGTCAGGACTCCTGCCTAGTTGCGAGGGACAACTCGGGATTCTCCTCGAGGCTTGGCAGGGCAATTGGGACGCCTGTCCAGCTGAGGCGGGAGACCAAGGGTCCCTTTCCACGTGCCACAGGAATCCTTGGACTCCTATCATGTTTCATGAGGAGTCAGGCATCGTCTCCTTTGGAGGCACTGATCTCAGCGTCCCTCTGGAGTTTTCAAAGGATGTGAGGCCTCTGGTCGCTATGACGTGGCTAACTAGGTCTTTCTCTGTAGTCTCCAGAAGGGATTCAGACATCCTTTCGTCTTGGGAGATGCAAGACGAGCCTGCATTCAAGTCACTGCAGGCATATCCGCCCTTATTTCGAGTCAGGGCATTGCGGTGTCAATTCCACTTGAGGCCGCAAACTCAGGGTCCCTCTCACATACCTAGAGCTGAGAGAAGCCTCCTCTTGAGGTGCTTGTGATAAGGTGGTATTCCTCTGGAGTCGAAGCCAGGGACTAACCTCTCATCTCGAGTTGATTTTTGGTCCACCGAGCTCTTTCGTGTTGCTACAGTGACCTCAGGATCCGTCTTGGCTTGAAACAGTGTTCTTGGGGTTTCTCTGAAGTGCCATCAAGGAAATCAAGGCTCCTTTCCTCTGTGATGTGCACACGGAATTGCTCTGCACGCAGTGCAGGGGAATCGGGCCTCATCTGGCGGCGGGGGGGAAGTCTCATGGTTTTTCTCGAGTTGGGGCGGGATCCTGGGGTGTATTCTCGAGTTACGACGGGGATGGCCCTTCCACACACGTGTTTATTCAGCGACTTCTGGACTCCTGCCTAGTTGCGAGGGACAACTCGGGATTCTCCTCGAGGCTTGGCAGGGCAATTGGGACGCCTCTCCAGCTGAGGCAGGAGACTAAAGGTCCCTTTCCACGTGCCACAGGAATCCTGGGACTCCTATCAAGTTTCACGAGGAGTCAGGCATCGTCTCCTTTGGAGGCACTGATCTCCGCGTCAATCTGGAGTTTTCAAAGGATGTGAGGCCTCCGGTCGCGATAAGGTGGGGAACTAGGTCTTTCTCTGTGGTCTCCACAGGGGATTCAGACATCCTTTCGTCTTAGGAGATGCAAGAGGAGCCTGCATTCAAGTCACTGCAGGGATATCCGGCCTTATTTCGAGTCAGGGCATCGCGGTGTCCATTCCACTTGAGGCCGCAAACTCAGGGTCCCTCTCACATACCTAGGGCTGAGAGAAGCCTCCTCTTGAGGTGCTTGTGGTAAGGTGGTATTCCTCTGGAGTCGAAGCCAGGGACTAACCTCTCATCTCGTGTTGATTTTTGGGCCACGGAGTTCTTTCGTGTTGCTACAGTGACCTCAGGATCCCTTTAGCCTTGAAACAGTGTTCTTGGGCTTTCTCAGGAGTGCCATCAAGGAAATCAAGGCTCCTTTCCTTTGTGATGTGCAACACGGCATTGCTCTGCATGCAGTGCAGGGGAATCGGGCCTCATCTCGCGGCGAGGGGGAAGTCTCATGGTTTTTCTCGAGTTGCGGCGGGAACCTGGGGTATATTCTCGAGTTACGACGGGGATGGCCTTTCCACACACGTGTTTGTTCAGCGACGTCAGGACTCCTGCCTAGTTGCGAGGGACAACTCGGGATTCTCCTCGAGGCTTGGCAGGGCAATTGGGACGCCTCTCCAGCTGAGGCGGGAGACCAAGGGTCCCTTTCCACGTGCCACAGGAATCCTGGGACTTCTATCTTGTTTCACGAGGAGTCAGGCATCGTCTCGTTTGGAGGCACTGATCTCCGCGTCCCTCTGGAATTTCCAAGGATGTGAGACCTCCGGTCGCGATGAGGTGGGGAACTAGGTCTTTCTCTGTGGTCTCCACAGGGGATTCAGACATCCTTTCGTCTTGGGAGATGCAAGACGAGCCTGCATTCAAGTCACTGCAGGGATATCTGGCCTTATTTCGAGTCAGGGCATCGCAGTGTCCATTCCACTTGAGGCCCCAAACTCAGGGTCCCTCTCACATACCTAGAGTTGAGAGAAGCCTCCTCTTGAGGTGCTTGTGGTAAGGTGGTATTCCTCTGGAGTCGAAGCCAGGGACGAACCTCTCATCTCGAGTTGATTTGTGGTCCACGGAGCTCTTTTGTGTAGCTACAGTGACCTCAGTATCCCTCTAGCCTTGAAACAGTGTTCTTGGGGTTTCTCTGGAGTGCCATCAAGGAAATCAAGGCTCCTTTTTTGTGTGATGTGCAACACGGCATTGCTCTGCATGCAGTGCAGGGGAATCGGGCCTCATCTCGCGGCGAGGGGGAAGTCTCTTGGTTTTTCTCGAGTTGCGGCGGGAACCTGGGGTATATTCTCGAGTTACGACGGGGATGGCCTTTCCACACACGTGTTTGTTCAGCGACGTCAGGACTCCTGCCTAGTTGCGAGGGACAACTCGGGATTCTCCTCGAGGCTTGGCAGGGCAATTGGGACGCCTGTCCAGCTGAGGCGGGAGACCAAGGGTCCCTTTCCACGTGCCACAGGAATCCTTGGACTCCTATCATGTTTCATGAGGAGTCAGGCATCGTCTCCTTTGGAGGCACTGATCTCAGCGTCCCTCTGGAGTTTTCAAAGGATGTGAGGCCTCTGGTCGCTATGACGTGGCTAACTAGGTCTTTCTCTGTAGTCTCCAGAAGGGATTCAGACATCCTTTCGTCTTGGGAGATGCAAGACGAGCCTGCATTCAAGTCACTGCAGGCATATCCGCCCTTATTTCGAGTCAGGGCATTGCGGTGTCAATTCCACTTGAGGCCGCAAACTCAGGGTCCCTCTCACATACCTAGAGCTGAGAGAAGCCTCCTCTTGAGGTGCTTGTGATAAGGTGGTATTCCTCTGGAGTCGAAGCCAGGGACTAACCTCTCATCTCGAGTTGATTTTTGGTCCACCGAGCTCTTTCGTGTTGCTACAGTGACCTCAGGATCCGTCTTGGCTTGAAACAGTGTTCTTGGGGTTTCTCTGAAGTGCCATCAAGGAAATCAAGGCTCCTTTCCTCTGTGATGTGCACACGGAATTGCTCTGCACGCAGTGCAGGGGAATCGGGCCTCATCTGGCGGCGGGGGGGAAGTCTCATGGTTTTTCTCGAGTTGGGGCGGGATCCTGGGGTGTATTCTCGAGTTACGACGGGGATGGCCCTTCCACACACGTGTTTATTCAGCGACTTCTGGACTCCTGCCTAGTTGCGAGGGACAACTCGGGATTCTCCTCGAGGCTTGGCAGGGCAATTGGGACGCCTCTCCAGCTGAGGCAGGAGACTAAAGGTCCCTTTCCACGTGCCACAGGAATCCTGGGACTCCTATCAAGTTTCACGAGGAGTCAGGCATCGTCTCCTTTGGAGGCACTGATCTCCGCGTCAATCTGGAGTTTTCAAAGGATGTGAGGCCTCCGGTCGCGATAAGGTGGGGAACTAGGTCTTTCTCTGTGGTCTCCACAGGGGATTCAGACATCCTTTCGTCTTAGGAGATGCAAGAGGAGCCTGCATTCAAGTCACTGCAGGGATATCCGGCCTTATTTCGAGTCAGGGCATCGCGGTGTCCATTCCACTTGAGGCCGCAAACTCAGGGTCCCTCTCACATACCTAGGGCTGAGAGAAGCCTCCTCTTGAGGTGCTTGTGGTAAGGTGGTATTCCTCTGGAGTCGAAGCCAGGGACTAACCTCTCATCTCGTGTTGATTTTTGGGCCACGGAGTTCTTTCGTGTTGCTACAGTGACCTCAGGATCCCTTTAGCCTTGAAAACAGTGTTCTTGGGCTTTCTCAGGAGTGCCATCAAGGAAATCAAGGCTCCTTTCCTGTGTGATGTGCAACACGGCATTGCTCTGCATGCAGTGCAGGGGAATCGGGCCTCATCTCGCGGCGAGGGGGAAGTCTCATGGTTTTTCTCGAGTTTGCGGCGGGAACCTGGGGTATATTCTCGAGTTACGACGGGGATGGCCTTTCCACACACGTGTTTGTTCAGCGACGTCAGGACTCCTGCCTAGTTGCGAGGGACAACTCGGGATTCTCCACGAGGCTTGGCAGGGCAATTGGGACGCCTCTCCAGCTGAGGCGGGAGACCAAGGGTCCCTTTCCACGAGCCACAGGAATCCTGGGACTCCTATCAAGTTTCACGAGGAGTCAGGCATCGTCTCCTTTGGAGGCACTGATCTCCGCGTCCCTCTGGAGTTTTGAAAGGTTGTGAGGCCTCCGGTCACGATGAGGTGGGGAACTAGGTCTTTCTCTGTGGTCTCCACAGGGGATTCAGACATCCTTTCTTCTTGGGAGATGCAAGACGAGCCTGCATTCAAGTCACTGCAGGGATATCCGGCCTTATTTCGAGTCAGGGCATCGCGGTGTCCATTCCACTTGAGGCCACAAACTCAGGGTCCCTCTCACATACCTAGAGCTGAGAGAAGCCTCCTCTTGAGGTGCTTGTGTTAAGGTGGTATTGCTCTAGAGTCGAAGCCAGGGACTAACCTCTCATCTCGAGTTGATTTGTGGTCCACGGAGCTCTTTCGTGTTGCTACAGTGACCTCAGAATTCCTCTATCCTTGAAACAGTGTTCTTGGTATTTCTCTGGAGTGCCATCAAGGAAATCAAGGCTCCTTTCTTGTGTGATGTGCAACACGGCATTGCTCTGCACGCAGTGCAGGAGAATCGGGCCTCATCTCGCGGCGAGGGGGAAGTCTCATGGTTTTTCTCGAGTTGCGGCGGGAACCTGGGGTATATTCTCGAGTTACGACGGGGATGGCCCTTCCACACACGTGTTTGTTCAGCGACGTCAGGACTCCTGCCTAGTTGCGAGGGACAACTCGGGATTTTCCTCGAGGCTTGGCAGGGCAATTGGGACGCCTCTCCAGCTGAGGCAGGAGACCAAAAGTCCCTTTCCACCTGCCACAGGAATTCTGGGACTCCTATCAAGTTTCACGAGGACTCAGGCATCGTCTCCTTTGGAGGCACTGATCTCCGCGTCCCTCTGGAGTTTTCAAAGGATGTGAGGCCTCCGGTCGCGATGAGGTGGGGAACTAGGTCTTTCTCTGTGGTCTCCACAGGGGATTCAGACATCCTTTCGTCTTGGGAGATGTAAGACGAGCCTGCATTCAAGTCACTGCAGTCATATCCGGCCTTATTTCGAGTCAGGGCATTGCAGTGTCCATTCCACTTGAGGCCGCAAACTCAGGGTCCCTCTCACATACCTAGAGCTGAGAGAAGCCTGCTCTTGAGATGCTTGTGGTAAGGTGGTATTCCTTTGGAGTCGAAGCCAGGGACTAATCTCTCATCTCGAGTTGATTTGTCGTCCACGGAGCTCTTTCGTGTTGCTACAGTGACCTCAGGATTCCATCTAGCCTTGAAACAGTGTTCTTGGGCTTTCTCTGGAGTGCCATCAAGGAAATCAAGGCTCCTTTCCTGTGTGATGTGCAACAGGGAATTGCTGTGCACGCAGTGCAGGGAAATCCGGCCTCATATCGCGGCTAGGGGGAAGTCTCATGGTTTTTCTCGAGTTGCGGCGGGAACCTGGGGTATATTCTCGAGTTACGACGGGGATGGCCCTTCCACACACGTGTTTGTTCAGTGAGGTCAGGACTCCTGCCTAGTTGCGAGGGACAACTCGGGATTCTCCTCGAGGCTTGGCAGGGCAATTGGGACGCTTCTCCAGCTGAGGCAGGAAACCTTGGGTCCCTTTCCACGAGCCACAGGAATCCTGGGACTTCTATCATGTTTCACGAGGAGTCAGGCATCGTCTCCTTTGGAGGCACTGATTTCCACGTCCCTCTGGAGTTTTCAAAGGATGTGAGGCCTCCGGTCGCGATGAGAGGTGGGGAACTAGGTCTTTCTCTGTGGTCTCCACAGGGGATTCAGACATCCTTTCGTCTTGGGAGATGCAAGACGAGCCTGCATTCAAGTCACTGCAGGGATATCTGGCCTTATTTCGAGTCAGGGCATCGCAGTGTCCATTCCACTTGAGGCCGCAAACTCTGGGTCCCTCTCACATACCTAGAGTTGAGAGAAGCCTCCTCTTGAGGTGCTTGTGGTAAGGTGGTATTCCTCTGGAGTCGAAGCCAGGGACGAACCTCACATCTCGAGTTGATTTGTGGTCCACGGAGCTCTTTCATGTAGCTACAGTGACCTCAGTATCCCTCTAGCCTTGAAACAGTGTTCTTGGGGTTTCTCTGGAGTGCCATCAAGGAAATCAAGGCTCCTTTCTTGTGTGATGTGCAACACGGCATTGCTCTGCATGCAGTGCAGGGGAATCGGGCCTCATCTCGCGGCGAGGGGGAAGTCTCATGGTTTTTCTCGAGTTGCGGCGGGAACCTGGGGTATATTCTCGAGTTACGACGGGGATGGCCTTTCCACACACATGTTTGTTCAGCGACGTCAGGACTCCTGCCTAGTTGCGAGGGACAACTCGGGATTCTCCTCGAGGCTTGGCTGGGCAATTGGGACGCCTTGCCAGCTGCGGCAGGAGACCAAGGGTCCCTTTCCACGTGCCACAGGAATCCTGGGACTCCTATCATGTTTCATGAGGAGTCAGGCATCGTCTCCTTTGGAGGCACTGATCTCAGCGTCCCTCTGGAGTTTTCAAAGGATGTGAGGCCTCTGGTCGCTATGAAGTGGCTAACTAGGTCTTTCTCTGTGGTCTCCACAGGGGATTCAGACATCCTTTCGTCTTGGGAGATGCAAGACGAGCCTGCATTCAAGTCACTGCAGGGATATCCGGCCTTATTTCGAGTCAGGGCATCGCGGTGTCCATTCCACTTGAGGCCGCAAACTCAGGGTCCCTCTCACATACATAGAGCTGAGAGAAGCCTCCTCTTGTGGTGCTTGTGGTAAGGTGGTATTCCTCTGGAGTCGAAGCCAGGGACTAACCTCTCATCTCGAGTTGATTTGTGGTCCACGGAGCTCTTTCTTGTGGCTACAGTGACCTCAGGATCCCTCTAGCCTTGAAACAGTGTTCTTGGGGTTTCTCTGGAGTGGCATCAAGGAAATCAAGCCTCCTTTCCTGTGTGATGTGCAACACGCCATTGCTCTGCATGCAGTGCAGGGGAATCCGGCCTCTTCTAGTGGCGAGGGGGAAGTCTCATGATTTTTCTCGAGTTGCGGCGGGAACCTGGGGTATATTCTCGAGTTACGGCGGGGATGGCCCTTCCACACACGTGTTTGTTCAGCGACGTCAGGACTCCTGCCTAGTTGCGAGGGACAACTCGGGATTCTCCTCGTGGCTTGGCAGGGCAATTGGGACGCCTCTGCAGCTGAGGCCGGAGACCAAGCGTCCCTTTCCACGTGCCACAGGAATCCTGGGACTCCTATCAAGTTTCACGAGGAGTCAGGCATCGTCTCCTTTGGAGGCACTGATCTCCGCGTCCCTCTGGAGTTTTCAAAGGATGTGAGGCCTCCGGTCGCGAAGAGGTGGGGAACTAGGTCTTTCTCTGTGGTCTCCACAGGGGATTCAGACATCCTTTCGTCTTGGGCAAGACGAGCCTGCATTCAAGTCACTGCAGGGATATCCGGTCTTATATCGAGTCAGGGCATCACGGTATCCATTCCACTTGAGGCCGCAAACTCAGGGTCCCTCTCACATACCTAGAGCTGAGAGAAGCCTCCTCTTGAGGTGCTTGTGGTAAGGTGGTATTCCTCTGGAGTCGAAGCCAGGGACTAACCTTCATCTCGAGTTGATTTTTGGGCCACGGAGCTCTTTCGTGTTGCTACAGTGACCTCAGGATTCCTCTAGCCTTGAAACAGTGTTCTTGGGCTTTCTCAGGAGTGCCATCAAGGAAATCAAGGCTCCTTTTCTGTGTGATGTGCAACACGGCATTGCTCTGCACGCAGTGCAGGGGAATCGGGCATCATCTCACGGCGAGGGGGAAGTCTCATGGTTTTTCTCGAGTTGCGGCGGGAACCTGGGGTATATTCTCGAGTTAGGACGGGGATGGCCCTTCCACACACGTGTTTGTTCAGCGACGTCAGGACTCCTGCCTAGTTGCGAGGGACAACTCGGGATTCTCCTCGAGGCTTGGCGGGGCAATTGGGACCCCTCGCCAGCTGCGGCAGGAGACCAAGGGTCCCTTTCCACGTGCCACAAGAATCCTGGGACTCCTATCATGTTTCATGAGGAGTCAGGCATCGTCTCCTTTGGAGGCACTGATCTCAGCGTCCCTCTGGAGTTTTCAAAGGATGTGAGGCCTCTGGTCGCTATGAAGTGGCTAACTAGGTCTTTCTCTGTAGTCTCCAGAAGGGATTCAGACATCCTTTCGTCTTGGGAGATGCAAGACGAGCCTGCATTCAAGTCACTGCAGGCATATCCGCCCTTATTTCGAGTCAGGGCATTGCGGTGTCAATTCCACTTGAGGCCGCAAACTCAGGGTCCCTCTCACATACCTAGAGCTGAGAGAAGCCTCCTCTTGAGGTGCTTGTGATAAGGTGGTATTCCTCTGGAGTCGAAGCCAGGGACTAACCTCTCATCTCGAGTTGATTTTTGGTCCACCGAGCTCTTTCGTGTTGCTACAGTGACCTCAGGATCCGTCTTGGCTTGAAACAGTGTTCTTGGGGTTTCTCTGGAGTGCCATCAAGGAAATCAAGGCTCCTTTCCTCTGTGATGTGCACACGGAATTGCTCTGCACGCAGTGCAGGGGAATCGGGCCTCATCTGGCGGCGGGGGGGAAGTCTCATGGTTTTTCTCGAGTTGGGGCGGGATCCTGGGGTGTATTCTCGAGTTACGACGGGGATGGCCCTTCCACACACGTGTTTATTCAGCGACTTCTGGACTCCTGCCTAATTGCGAGGGACAACTCGGGATTCTCCTCGAGGCTTGGCAGGGCAATTGGGACGCCTCTCCAGCTGAGGCGGGAGACCAAGGTTCCCTTTCCACGTGCCACAGGAATCCTGGGACTCCTATTAAATTTCTCGTGGAGTCAGGCATCGTCTCCTTTGGAGGCACTGATCTCCGCATCCCTCTGGAGTTTTCAAAAGATGTGAGGCCTCCTGTCGCGATGAGGTGGGGAACTAGGTCTTTCTCTGTGGTCTCCACAGGGGATTCAGACATCCTTTCGTCTTGGGAGATGCAAGACGAGCCTGCATTGAAGTCACTGCAGGGATATCCGGCCTTATTTCGAGTCAGGGCATCGCGGTATCCATTCCACTTGAGGCCGCAAACTCAGGGTCCCTCTCACATAACTAAAGCTGAGAGAAGCCTCCTCTTGAGGTGCTTGTGGTAAGGTGGTATTCCTCTGGAGTCGAATCCAGGGACTAACCTCTCATCTCGAGTTGATTTGTGGTCCACAGAGCTCTTTCTTGTTGCTACAGTGACCTCAGGATTCCTCTATCCTTGAAACAGTGTTCTTGGGGTTTCTCTGGAGTGCCATCAAGGAAATCACGGCTCCTTTCTTGTGTGATGTGCAACACGGCATTGCTCTGCACGCAGTGCAGGGGAATCGGGCCTCATCTCGCGGCGAGGGGGAAGTCTCATGGTTTTTCTCGAGTTGCGGCGGGAACCTGGGGTATATTCTCGAGTTACGACGGGGATGGCCCTTCCACACACGTGTTTGTTCAGTGACGTGAGGACTCCTGTCTAGTTGCAAGGGACAACTCGGGATTCTCCTCGAGGCTTGGCAGGGCAATTGGGACGTCTCTCCAGCTGAGGCAGGAGACCAAAAGTCCCTTTCCACGTGCCACAGGAATCCTGGGACTCCTATCAAGTTTCACGAGGACTCAGGCATCGTCTCCTTTGGAGGCACTGATCACCGCGTACCTCTGGAATTTTCAAAGGATGTGAGGCCTCCGGTCGCGATGTGGTGGGGAACTAGGTCTTTCTCTGTGTTCTCCACAGGGGATTCAGACATCCTTTCGTCTTGGGAGATGCAAGACGAGCCTGTATTCAAGTCACTGCAGGCATATCCGGCCTTATTTCGAGTCAGGGCATTGCAGTGTCCATTCCACTTGAGGCGCAAACTCAGGGTCCATCTCACATACCTAGAGCTGAGAGAAGCCTCCTCTTGAGATGCTTGTGGTAAGGTGTTATTCCTTTGGAGTCGAAGCCAGGGACTAATCTCTCATCTCGAGTTGATTTGTGGTCCACGGAGCTCTTTTGTGTTGCTACAGTGACCTCAGGATCCATCTAGCCTTGAAACAGTGTTCTTGGGCTTTCTCTGGAGTGCCATCAAGGAAATCAAGGCTCCTTTCCTGTGTGATGTGCAACACGGAATTGCTTTCCACGCAGTGCAGGGAAATCCGGCCTCATCTCGCGGCGAGGGCGAAGTCTCATGGTTTTTCTCGAGTTGCGGCGGGAACCTGGGGTATATTCTCGAGTTACGACGGGGATGGCCCTTCAACACACGTGTTTGTTCAGCGACGTCAGGACTCCTGCCTAGTTGCGAGGGACAACTCGGGATTCTCCTCGAGGCTTGGCAGGGCAATTGGGACGCCTCTCCAGCTGAGGCAGGAGACTAAAGGTCCCTATCCACGTGCCACAGGAATCCTGGGACTCCTATCAAGTTTCACGAGGAGTCAGGCATCGTCTCCTTTGGAGGCACTGATCTCCGCGTCCCTCTGGAGTTTTCAAAGGATGTGAGGCCTCCGGTCGCGATGAGGTGGGGAACTAGGTCTTTCTCTGTGGTCTCCACAGGGGATTCAGACATCCTTTCGTCTTGGGAGATGCAAGACGAGCCTGCATTCAAGTCACTGCAGGGATATCCGGCCTTATTTCGAGTCAGGGCATCGCGGTGTCCATTCCACTTGAGGCCGCAAACTCAGGGTCCCTCTCACATACCTAGAGCTGAGAGAAGCCTCCTCTTGAGGTGCTTGTGGTAAGGTGGTATTCCTCTGGAGTCGAAGCCAGGGACTAACCTCTCATCTCGAGTTGATTTGTGGTCCACGGAGCTCTTTCGTGTGGCTACAGTGACCTCAGGATCCCTCTAGCCTTGAAACAGTGTTCTTGGTCTTTCTCTGCAGTGCCATCAAGGAAATCAAGGCTCCGTTCCTGTGTGATGTGCAACACGGCATTGCTCTGCATGCAGTGCAGGGGAATCCGGCCTCATCTCATGGCGAGGGGGAAGTCTCATGGTTTTTCTCGAGTTGCGGTGGGAACCTGGGGTATATTCTTGAGTTACGACGGGGATGGCCCTTCCCCACATTTGTTTGTTCAGCGACGTCAGGACTCCTGCCTAGTTGCGAGGGACAACTCGGGATTCTCCTCGAGGCTTGACAGGGCAATTGGGACGCCTCTCCAGCTGAGGCGGGAGACCAAGGGTCTCTTTCCACGTGCCACAGGAATCCTGGGACTCCTATCAAGTTTCACGAGGAGTCAGGCATCGTCTCCTTTGGAGGCCCTGATCTCCGCGTCACTCTGGAGTTTTCAAAGGATGTGAGGCCTCTCGTCGCGATGAGGTGGCTAACTAGGTCTTTCTCTGTGGTCTCCACAGGGGATTCAGACATCCTTTCGTCTTGGGCAAGACGAGCCTGCATTCAAGTCACTGCAGGGATATCCGGTCTTATATCGAGTCAGGGCATCACGGTATCCATTCCACTTGAGGCCGCAAACTCAGGGTCCCTCTCACATACCTAGAGCTGAGAGAAGCCTCCTCTTGAGGTGCTTGTGGTAAGGTGGTATTCCTCTGGAGTCGAAGCCAGGGACTAACCTTCATCTCGAGTTGATTTTTGGGCCACGGAGCTCTTTCGTGTTGCTACAGTGACCTCAGGATTCCTCTAGCCTTGAAACAGTGTTCTTGGGCTTTCTCAGGAGTGCCATCAAGGAAATCAAGGCTCCTTTTCTGTGTGATGTGCAACACGGCATTGATCTGCACGCAGTGCAGGGGAATCGGGCATCATCTCACGGCGAGGGGGAAGTCTCATGGTTTTTCTCGAGTTGCGGCGGGAACCTGGGGTATATTCTCGAGTTAGGACGGGGATGGCCCTTCCACACACGTGTTTGTTCAGCGACGTCAGGACTCCTGCCTAGTTGCGAGGGACAACTCGGGATTCTCCTCGAGGCTTGGCAGGGCAATTGGGACGCCTCGCCAGCTGCGGCAGGAGACCAAGGGTCCCTTTCCACGTGCCACAGGAATCCTGGGACTCCTATCATGTTTCATGAGGAGTCAGGCATCGTCTCCTTTGGAGGCACTGATCTCAGCGTCCCTCTGGAGTTTTCAAAGGATGTGAGGCCTCTGGTAGCTATGAAGTGGCTAACTAGGTCTTTCTCTGTAGTCTCCAGAAGGGATTCAGACATCCTTTCGTCTTGGTAGATGTAAGACGAGCCTGCATTCAAGTCACTGCAGGCATATCCGCCCTTATTTCGAGTCAGGGCATTGCGGTGTCAATTCCACTTGAGGCCGCAAACTCAGGGTCCCTCTCACATACCTAGAGCTGAGAGAAGCCTCCTCTTGAGGTGCTTGTGATAAGGTGGTATTCCTCTGGAGTCGAAGCCAGGGACTAACCTCTCATCTCGAGTTGATTTTTGGTCCACCGAGCTCTTTCGTGTTGCTACAGTGACCTCAGGATCCGTCTTGGCTTGAAACAGTGTTCTTGGGGTTTCTCTGAAGTGCCATCAAGGAAATCAAGGCTCCTTTCCTCTGTGATGTGCACACGGAATTGCTCTGCACGCAGTGCAGGGGAATCGGGCCTCATCTGGCGGCGGGGGGGAAGTCTCATGGTTTTTCTCGAGTTGGGGCGTGATCCTGGGGTGTATTCTCGAGTTACGACGGGGATGGCCCTTCCACACACGTGTTTGTTCAGCGACTTCTGGACTCCTGCCTAATTGCGAGGGACAACTCGGGATTCTCCTCGAGGCTTGGCAGGGCAATTGGGACGCCTCTCCAGCTGAGGCGGGAGACCAAGGTTCCCTTTCCACGTGCCATAGGAATCCTGGGACTCCTATTAAATTTCTCGTGGAGTCAGGCATCGTCTCCTTTGGAGGCACTGATCTCCGCATCCCTCTGGAGTTTTCAAAGGATGTGAGGCCTCCTGTCGCGATGAGTTGGGGAACTAGGTCTTTCTCTGTGGTCTCCACAGGGGATTCAGACATCCTTTCGTCTTGGGAGATGCAAGACGAGCCTGCATTCAAGTCACTGCAGGCATATCCGGCCTTATTTCGAGTCAGGGCATTGCAGTGTCCATTCCACTTGAGGCGCAAACTCAGGGTCCCTCTCACATACCTAGAGCTGAGAGAAGCCTCCTCTTGAGATGCTTGTGGTAAGGTGGTATTCCTTTGGAGTCGAAGCCAGGGACTAATCTCTCATCTCGAGTTGATTTGTGGTCCACGGAGCTCTTTTGTGTTGCTACAGTGACCTCAGGATCCATCTAGCCTTGAAACAGTGTTCTTGGGCTTTCTCTGGAGTGCCATCAAGGAAATCAAGGCTCCTTTCCTGTGTGATGTGCAACACGGAATTGCTTTCCACGCAGTGCAGGGAAATCCGGCCTCATCTCGCGGCGAGGGCGAAGTCTCATGGTTTTTCTCGAGTTGCGGCGGGAACCTGGGGTATATTCTCGAGTTACGACGGGGATGGCCCTTCCACACACGTGTTTGTTCAGCGACGTCAGGACTCCTGCCTAGTTGCGAGGGACAACTCGGGATTCTCCTCGAGGCTTGGCAGGGCAATTGGGACGCCTCTCCAGCTGAGGCTGGAGACTAAAGGTCCCTATCCACGTGCCACAGGAATCCTGGGACTCCTATCAAGTTTCACGAGGAGTCAGGCATCGTCTCCTTTGGAGGTACTGATCTCCGCGTCCCTCTGGAGTTTTCAAAGGATGTGAGGCCTCCGGTCGCGATAAGGTGGGGAACTAGGTCTTTCTCTGTGGTCTCCACAGGGGATTCAGACATCCTTTCGTCTTGGGAGATGCAAGACGAGCCTGCATTCAAGTCACTGCAGGGATATCCGGCCTTATTTCAAGTCAGGGCATCGCGGTGTCCATTCCACTTGAGGCCGCAAACTCAGGGTCCCTCTCACATACCTAGAGCTGAGAGAAGCCTCCTCTTGAGGTGCTTGTGGTAAGGTGGTATTCCTCTGGAGTCGAAGCCAGGGACTAACCTCTCATCTCGAGTTAATTTGTGGTCCACGGAGCTCTTTCGTGTGGCTACAGTGACCTCAGGATCCCTCTAGCCTTGAAACAGTGTTCTTGGGGTTTCTCTGGAGTGCCATCAAGGAAATCAAGGCTCCTTTCCTGTGTGATGTGCAACACGGCATTGCTCTGCATGCAGTGCAGGGGAATCCGGCCTCATCTCATGGCGAGGGGGAAGTCTCATGGTTTTTCTCGAGTTGCGGTGGGAACCTGGGGTATATTCTTGAGTTACGACGGGGATGGCCCTTCCCCACATTTGTTTGTTCAGCGACGTCAGGACTCCTGCCTAGTTGCGAGGGACAACTCGGGATTCTCCTCGAGGCTTGACAGGGCAATTGGGACGCCTCTCCAGCTGAGGCGGGAGACCAAGGGTCTCTTTCCACGTGCCACAGGAATCCTGGGACTCCTATCAAGTTTCACGAGGAGTCAGGCATCGTGTCCTTTGGAGGCACTGATCTCCGCGTCCCTCTGGAGTTTTCAAATGATGTGAGGCCTCTCGTCGCGATGAGGTGGCTAACTAGGTCTTTCTCTGTGGTCTCCACAGGGGATTCAGACATCCTTTCGTCTTGGGAGATGCAAGACTAGCCTGCATTCAAGTCACTGCAGGGATATCCGGCCCTATTTCGAGTCAGGGCATCGCGGTGTCCATTCCACTTGAGGCCGCAAACTCAGGGTCCCTCTCACATACCTAGAGCTGAGAGAAGCCTCCTCTTGAAGTGCCTGTGTTAAAGTGGTATTGCTCTAGAGTCGAAGCCAGGGACTAACCTCTCATCTCGAGTTGATTTGTGGTCCACGGAGCTCTTTCTTGTTGCTACAGTGACCTCAGGATCCCTCTAGCCTTGAAACAGTGTTCTTGGTATTTCTCTGGAGTGCCATCAAGGAAATCAAGGCTCCTTTCCTGTGTGATGTGCAACACGGCATTGCTCTGCACGCAGTGCAGGGGAATCGGGCCTCATCTCGCGGCGAGGGGGAAGTCTCATGGTTTTTCTCGAGTTGCGGCGGGAACCTGGGGTATATTCTCGAGTTACGACGGGGATGGCCCTTCCTCACACGTGTTTGTTCAGTGACGTCAGGACTCCTGTCTAGTTGCGAGGGACAACTCGGGATTCTCCTCGAGGCTTGGCAGGGCAATTGGGACGCCTCTCCAACTGAGGCAGGAGACAAAAAGTCCCTTTCCACGTGCCACAGGAATCCTGGGACTCCTATCAAGTTTCACGAGGAGTCAGGCATCGTCTCCTTTGGAGGCACTGATCACCGCATACCTCTGGAATTTTCAAAGGATGTGAGGCCTCCGGTCGCGATGAGGTGGGGAACTAGGTCTTTCTCTGTGGTCTCCACAGGGGATTCAGACATCCTTTCGTCTTGGGAGATGCAAGACGAGCCTGCATTCAAGTCACTGCAGGCATATCCGGCCTTATTTCGAGTCAGGGCATTGCAGTGTCCATTCCACTTGAGGCGCAAACTCAGGGTCCCTCTCACATACCTAGAGCTGAGAGAAGCCTCCTCTTGAGATGCTTGTGGTAAGGTGGTATTCCTTTGGAGTCGAAGCCAGGGACTAACCTCTTATCTCGAGTTGATTTGTGGTCCACGGAGCTCTTTCGTGTGGCTACAGTGACCTCAGGATCCATCTAGCCTTGAAACAGTGTTCTTGGGCTTTCTCTGGAGTGGCATCAAGGAAATCAAGCCTCCTTTCCTGTGTGATGTGCAACACGGCATTGCTCTGCATGCAGTGCAGGGGAATCGGGCCTCATCTCGCGGCGAGGGGGAAGTCTCATGATTTTTCTCGAGTTGCGGCGGGAACCTGGGGTATATTCTCGAGTTACGACGGGGATGGCCCTTCCACACACGTGTTTGTTCAGCGACGTCAGGACTCCTGCCTAGTTGCGAGGGACAACTCGGGATTCTCCTCGAGGCTTGGCAGGGCAATTGGGACGCCTCTCCAGCTGAGGCAGGAGACCAAGGTTCCCTTTCCACGTGCCACAGGAATCCTGGGACTCCTATCAAGTTTAACGAGGAGTCAGGCATCGTCTCCTTTGGAGGCACTGATCTCCGCGTCCCTCTGGAGTTTTCAGAGGATGTGAAGCCTCCAGTCACAATGACGTGGGGAACTAGGTCTTTCTCTGTGGTCTCCACAGGGGATTCAGACATCCTTTCGTGTTGGGAGATGCAAGACGAGCCTGCATTCACGTCACTGCAGGGATATCCGGCCTTATTTCGAGTCAGGGCATCGCAGTGTCCATTCCACTTGAGGCCGCAAACTCAGGGTCCCTCTCACATACCTAGAGCTGAGAGAAGCCTCCTCTTGAGGTGCTTGTTTTAAGGTGGTATTCCTCTGGAGTCGAAGCCAGGGACTAACCTCTCATCTCGAGTTGATTTATGGTCCACGGAGCTCTTTCGTGTTGCTACAGTGACCTCAGGATCCGTCTAGGCTTGAAACAGTGTTCTTGGGGTTTCTCTGGAGTGCCATCAAGGAAATCAAGGCTCCTTTCCTGTGTGATGTGCAACACGGCATTGCTCTGCACACAGTGCAGGGGAATCGGGCCTCATCTCGCGGCGAGGGGGAAGTCTCATGGTTTTTCTCGAGTTGCGGCGGGAACCTGGGGTATATTCTCGAGTTAGGACGGGGATGGCCCTTCCACACACGTGTTTGTTCAGTGACGTCAGGACTCCTGCCTAGTTGCGAGGGACCACTCGGGATTCTCCTCGAGGCTTGGCAGGGCAATTGGGACGCCTCTCCAGCTGAGGCGGGACACCAAGGGTCCCTTTCCACGTGCCACAGGAATCCTGGGACTCCTATCAAGTTTCACGAAGAGTCAGGCATCGTCTCCTTTGGAGGCACTGATCTCCGCGTCCCTCTGGAGTTTTCAAAGGATGTGAGGCCTCCGGTCGCGATGAGGTGGGGAACGAGGTCTTTCTCTGTGGTCTCCACAGGGGATTCAGACATCCTTTCGTCTTGGGAGATGCAAGACGAGCCTGCATTCAAGTCACTGCAGGGATATCCGGCCTTATTTCGAGTCAGGGCATCACGGTGTCCATTCCACTTGAGGCCGCAAACTCAGGGTCCCTCTCACATACCTAGAGCTGAGAGAAGCCTCTTCTTGAGGTGCTTGTGGTAAGGTGGTATTCCTCTGGAGTCGAAGCCAGGGACTAACCTCTCATCTCGAGTTGATTTGTGCTCCACGGAGCTCTTTCGTGTTGCTACAGTGACCTCAGGATCCCTCTAGCCTTGAAACAGTGTTCTTGGTCTTTCTCTGGAGTGCCATCAAGGAAATCAAGGCTCCTTTCCTGTGTGATGTGCAACACGGCATTGCTCTGCACGCAGTGCAGGGGAATCGGGCCACATCTCGCGGCGAGGGGGAAGTCTCATGGTTTTTCTCGAGTTGCGGCGGGAACCTGGGGTATATTCTCGAGTTACGACGGGGATGGCCCTTCCACACACGTGTTTGTTCAGCGACGTCAGGACTCCTGCCTAGTTGCGCGGGACAACACGGGATTCTCCTCGAGGCTTGGCAGGGCAATTGGGACGCCTCTCCAGCTGAGGCGGGAGACCAAGGGTCCCTTTCCACGTGCCACAGGAATCCTGGGACTCCTATTAAATTTCTCGTGGAGTCAGGCATCGTCTCCTTTGGAGGCACTGATCTCCGCGTCCCTCTGGAATTTTCAAAGGATGTGAGGCCTCCTGTCGCGATGAGGTGGGGAACTCTGTCTTTCTCTGTGGTCTCCACAGGGGATTCAGACATCCTTTCGTGTTGGGAGATGCAAGACGAGCCTGCATTCACGTCACTGCAGGGATATCCGGCCGTATTTCGAATCAGGGCATCGCGGTGTCCATTCCACTTGAGGCCGCAAACTCAGGGTCCCTCTCACATACCTAGAGCTGAGAGAAGCCTCCTCTTGAGGTGCTTGTGGTAAGGTGGTATTCCTCTGGAGTCGAAGCCAGGGACTAACCTCTCATCTCGAGTTGATTTGTGGTCCACAGAGCTCTTTCGTGTGGCTACAGTGACCTCAGGATCCGTCTAGGCTTGAAACAGTGTTCTTGGGGTTTCTCTGGAGTGCCATCAAGGAAATCAAGGCTCCTTTCCTGTGTGATGTGCAACACGGCATTGCTCTGCATGCAGTGCAGGGGAATCCGGCCTCATCTCGCGGCGAGGGGGAAGTCTCATGGTTTTTCTCGAGTTGCGGTGGGAACCTGGGGTATATTCACGAGTTAAGACGGTGATGGCCCTTCCACACACGTGTTTGTTCAGCGACGTCAGGACTCCTGCCTAGTTGCGAGGGACAACTCGGGATTCTCCTCGAGGCTTGGCAGGGCAATTGGGACGCCTCTCCAGCTGAGGCAGGAGACCAAGGCTCCCTTTCCACGTGCCACAGGAATCCTGGGACTTCTATCAAGTTTCACGAGGAGTCAGGCATCGTCTCCTTTGGAGGTACTGATCTCCGCTTCCTGTGGAGTTTTCAAAGGATGTGAGGCCTCCGGTCGCAATGAGGTGGGGAACTAGGTCTTTCTCTGTGGTCTCCACAGGGTATTCAGACATCCTTTCGTGTTGGGAGATGCAAGACGAGCCTGCATTCACGTCACTGCAGGGATATCCCGCCTTATTTCGAGTCAGGGCATCGCAGTGTCCATTCCACTTGAGGCCGCAAACTCAGGGTCCCTCTCACATACCTAGAGCTGAGAGAAGCCTCCTCTTGAGGTGCTTGTGGTAAGGTGGTATTCCTCTGGAGTCGAAGCCAGGGACTAACCTCTCATCTCGAGTTGATTTTTGTCCACGGAACTCTTTCGTGTTGCTACAGTGACCTCAGGATCCATCTAGCCTTGAAACAGTGTTCTTGGGCTTTCTCTGGAGTGCCATCAAGGAAATCAAGGCTCCTTTCCTGTGTGATGTGCAACACGGAATTGCTTTCCACGCAGTGCAGGGAAATCCGGCCTCATCTCGCGGCGAGGGCGAAGTCTCATGGTTTTTCTCGAGTTGCGGCGGGAACCTGGGGTATATTCTCGAGTTACGACGGGGATGGCCCTTCAACACACGTGTTTGTTCAGCGACGTCAGGACTCCTGCCTAGTTTGCGAGGGACAACTCGGGATTCTCCTCGAGGCTTGGCATGGCAATTGGGACGCCTCTCCAGCTGAGGCGGGAGACCAAGGGTCCCTTTCCACGTGCCACAGGAATCCTGGGACTCCTATCAAGTTTCACTAAGAGTCAGGCATCGTCTCCTTTGGAGGCACTGATCTCCGCGTCCCTCTGGAGTTTTCAAAGGATGTGAGGCCTCCGGTCGCGATGAGGTGGGGAACGAGGTCTTTCTCTGTGGTCTCCACAGGGGATTCAGACATCCTTTTGTCTTGGGAGATGCAAGACGAGCCTGCATTCAAGTCACTGCAGGGATATCCGGCCTTATTTCGAGTCAGGGCATCACGGTGTCCATTCCACTTGAGGCCGCAAACTCAGGGTCCCTCTCACATACCTAGAGCTGAGAGAAGCCTCCTCTTGAGGTGCTTGTGGTAAGGTGGTATTCCTCTGGAGTCGAAGCCAGGGACTAACCTCTCATCTCGAGTTGATTTTTGTCCACGGAACTCTTTCGTGTTGCTACAGTGACCTCAGTATCTGTCTAGGCTTGAAACAGTGTTCTTGGGGTTTCTCTGGAGTGCCATCAAGGAAATCAAGGCTCCTTTCCTGTGTGAGGTGCAACACGGCATTGCTCTGCACGCAGTGCAGGGGAATCGGGCATCATCTCGCGGCGAGTGGGAAGTCTCATGGTTTTTCTCGAGTTGCGGCGGGAACCTGGGGTATATTCTCGAGTTACGACGGGGATAGCCCTTCCACACACGTGTTTGTTCAGCGAAGTCAGGACTCCTGCCTAGTTGCGAGGGACAACTCGGGATTCTCCTCGAGGCTTGGCATGGCAATTGGGACACCTCGCCAGCTGAGGCAGGAGACCAAGGGTCCCTTTCCACGTGCCACAGGAATCCTGGGACTCCTATCATGTTTCATGAGGAGTCAGGCATCGTCTCCTTTGGAGGCACTGATCTCAGCGTCCCTCTGGAGTTTTCAAAGGATGTGAGGCCTCTGGTCGCGATGAAGTGGCTAACTAGGTCTTTCTCTGTGGTCTCCACAGGGGAATCAGACATCGTTTCGTCTTGGGAGATGCAAGACGGGCCTGCATTCAAGTCACTGCAGGGATATCCGGCCTTATTTCGACTCAGGGCATCGCGGTGTCCATTCCACTTGAGGCCGCAAACTCAGGGTCCCTCTCACATACATAGAGCTGAGAGAAGCCTCCTCTTGAGGTGCTTGTGTTAAGGTGGTATTTCTCTGTAGTTGAAGCCAGGGACTAACCTCTCATCTCGAGTTGATTTTTGGTCCACCGAGCTCTTTCGTGTTGCTACAGTGACCTCAGGATCCGTCTAGGCTTGAAACAGTGTTCTTGGGGTTTCTCTGGAGTGCCATCAAGGAAATCAAGGCTCCTTTCCTCTGTGATGTGCACACGGCATTGCTCTGCACGCAGTGCAGGGGAATCGGGCCTCATCTCGCGGCGAGGGGGAAGTCTCATGGTTTTTCTCGAGTTGCTGCGGGATCCTGGGGTGTATTCTCGAGTTACGACGGGGATGGCCCTTCCACACACGTGTTTGTTCAGCGACTTCAGGACTCCTGCCTAGTTGCGAGGGACAACTCGGGATTCTCCTCGAGGCTTGGCAGGGCAATTGGGACGCCTCTCCAGCTGAGGCGGGAGACCAAGGGTCCCTTTCCACGTGCCACAGGAATCCTGGGACTCCTATCAAGTTTCACTAAGAGTCAGGCATCGTCTCCTTTGGAGGCACTGATCTCCGCGTCCCTCTGGAGTTTTCAAAGGATGTGAGGCCTCCGGTCGCGATGAGGTGGGGAACTCTGTCTTTCTCTGTGGTCTCCACAGGGGATTCAGACATCCTTTCTTCTTGGGAGATGCAAGACGAGCCTGCATTCAAGTCACTGAAGGGATATCCGGCCTTATTTCGAGTCAGGGCATCGCGGTATCCATTCCACTTGAGGCCGCAAACTCAGGGTCCCTCTCACATACCTAAAGCTGAGAGAAGCCTCCTCTTGAGGTGCTTGTGGTAAGGTGGTATTCCTCTGGAGTCGAAGCCAGGGACTAACCTTCATCTCGAGTTGATTTTTGGGCCACGGAGCTCTTTCGTCTTGCTACAGTTACCTCAGGATCCCTCTAGCCTTGAAACAGTGTTCTTGGGGTTTCTCAGGAGAGCCATTAAGGAAATCAGGGCTCCTTTCCTGTGTGATGTGCAACACGGCATTGCTCTGCACGCAGTGCAGGGGAATCGGGCCTCATCTCGCGGCGAGGGGGAAGTCTCATGGTTTTTCTCGAGTTGGGGCGGGAACCTGGGGTATATTCTCGAGTTAGGACCGGGATGGCCCTTCCACACACGTGTTTGTTCAGCGACGTCAGGACTCCTGCCTAGTTGCGAGGGACAACTCGGTATTCTCCTCGAGGCTTGGCAGGGCAATTGGGACGCCTCTCCAGCTGAGGCGGGAGACCAAGGGTCTCTTTCCACGTGCCACAGGAATCCTGGGACTCCTATCAAGTTTCACGAGGAGTCAGGCATCGTCTCCTTTGGAGGCACTGATCTCCGCATCCCTCTGGAATTTTCAAAGGATGTGAGGCCTCCGGTCGCGATGAGGTGGGGAACTAGGTCTTTCTCTGTGGTCTCCACAGGGGATTCAGACATCCTTTCGTCTTGGGAAATGCAAGACGAGCCTGCATTCAAGTCACTGCAGGGATATCCGGCCTTATTTCGAGTCAGGGCATTGCGGTGTCCATTTCACTTGAGGCCGCAAACTCAGGGTCCCTCTCACATACCTAGAGCTGAGAGAAGCCTCCTCTTGAGGTGCTTGTGTTAAGGTGGTATTGCTCTGGAATTGAAGCCAGGTACTAACCTCTCATCACGAGTTGATTTGTGGTCCACAGAGCTCTTTCGTGTGGCTACAGTGACCTCAGGATCCGTCTAGGCTTGAAACAGTGTTCTAGGGCTTTCTCTGGAGTGCCATCATTGAAATCAAGGCTCCTTTCCTGTGTGATGTGCAACACGGCATTGCTCTGCATGCAGTGCAGGGGAATCCGGCATCATCTCGCGGCGAGGGGGAAGTCTCATGGTTTTTCTCGAGTTGCGGTGGGAACCTGGGGTATATTCTCGAGTTAGGACGGGGATGGCCCTTCCACACACGTGTTTGTTCAGCGATGTCAGGACTCCTGCCTAGTTGCGAGGGACAACTCGGGATGCTCCTCGAGGCTTGGCAGGGCAATTGGGACGCCTCTCCAGCTGAGGCGGGAGACCAAGGCTCCCTTTCCACGTGCCACAGGAATCCTGGGGCTTCTATCAAGTTTCACGAGGAGTCAGGCATCGTCTGCTTTAGAGGCACTGATCTCCGCGTCCCTCTGGAGTTTTCAAAGGATGTGTGGCCTCCGGGCGCGATGAGGTGAGGAACTAGGTCTTTCTCTGTGGTCTCCACAGGGGAATCAGACATCCTTTCGTCTTGGTAGATGCAAGACGAGCCTGCATTGAAGTCACTGCAGGGATATCCGGCCTTATTTCGAGTCAGGGCATCGCGGTGTCCATTCCACTTGAGGCCGCAAAATCAGGGTCCCTCTCACATACCTAGAGATCAGAGAAGTCTCCTCTTGAGGTGCTTCTGTTAAGGTGGTATTCCTCTGGAGTCAAAGCCAGGGACTAACCTCTCATCTCGAGTTGATTTTTGTCCACGGAGCTCTTTCATGTGGCTACAGTGACCTCAGGATCCGTCTAGGCTTGAAACAGTGTTCTTGGGATTTCTCTGGAGTGCCATCAAGGAAATCAAGGCTCCTTTGCTGTGTGATGTGCAACACGGCAATGCTCTGCACGCAGTGCAGGGGACTCGGGCATCATCTCGCGGCAAGGGGGACGTCTCATGGTTTCTCTCGAGTTGCGGTGGGAACCTGGGGTATATTCTCGAGTTACAACGGGGATGGCCCTTCCACACACGTGTTTATTCAGCGACCTCAGGAATCCTGCCTAGTTGCGAGGGACAACTCGGGATTCTCCTCGAGGCTTGGCTGGGCAATTGGGACGCCTCTCCAGAGGAGGCAGGAGACCAAGGGTCCCTTTCCACGTGCAACAGGAATCCTGGGACTCCTATCATGTTTAATGAGGAGTCAGGCATCGTCTCTTTTGGAGGCACTGATCTCCGCGTCCCTCTGGAGTTTTCAAAGGATTCGAGGCCTCTGGCCGCGATGAGGTGGGTAACTAGGTCTTTCTCTGTGGTCTCCACAGGGGATTCAGACAACCTTTCGTCTTGGGAGATGCAAGACGAGCCTGCATTCAAGTCACTGCGGGGATATCCGGCCTTTTTTCGAGTCAGGGCATCGCGGTGTCCATTCCACTTGAGGCCACAAAATCAGGGTCCCTCTCACATACATAGAGCTGAGAGAAGCTTCCTCTTGAGGTTCTTGTGGTAAGGTGGTATTCCTCTGGAGTCGAAGCCACGGACTAACCTCTCATCTCGAATTGATTTTTGGTCCATGGAGCTCTTTCGTGTGGCTACAGTGACCTCAGGATCCCTCTAGCCTTGAAACAGTGTTCTTGGGGTTTCTCTGGAGTGCCATCAAGGAAATCAAGGCTCCTTTCCTGTGTGATGTGCAACACGGAATTGCTCTGCACACAGTGCAGGGGAATCAGGCCTCATCTCGCAGCGAGGGTGAAGTCTCATGGTTTTTCTTGAGTTGCGGCGGGAACCTGGGGTATATTCCCGACTACGACGGGGATGGCCCTTCCACACACGTGCTGGTTCAGCGACGTCAGGACTCTTGCCTAGTTGCGAGGGACAACTCGGGATTCTCCTCGAGGCTTGGCAGGGCAATTGGGACGCCTCTCCAGGTGAGGCGGGAGACCAAGGCTCCCTTTCCACGTGCCACAGGAATCCTGGGACTCCTATCAAGTTTCACGAGGAGTCAGGCATCGTCTCCTTTGGAGGCACTGATCTCCGCGTCCCTCTGGAGTTTTCAGAGGATGTGAAGCCTCCAGTCACAATGACGTGGGGAACTAGGTCTTTCTCTGTGGTCTCCACAGGGGATTCAGACATCCTTTCGTGTTGGGAGATGCAAGACGAGCCTGCATTCACGTCACTGCAGGGATATCCGGCCTTATTTCGAGTCAGGGCATCGCAGTGTCCATTCCCCTTGAGGCCGCATACTCAGGGTCCCTCTCACATACCTAGAGCTGAGAGAAGCCTCCTCTTGAGGTGGTTGTGGTAAGGTGGTATTCCTCTGGAGTCGAAGCCAGGGACTAACCTCTCATCTCGAGTTGATTTTTGGTCCATGGAGCTCTTTCGTGTTGCTACAGTGACCTCAGGATCCGTCTAGGCTTGAAACAGTGTTCTTGGGGTTTCTCTGGAGTGCCATCAAGGAAATCAAGGCTCCTTTCCTGTGTGAGGTGCAACACGGCATTGCTCTGCACGCAGTGCAGGGGAATCGGGCATCATCTCGCAGCGAGTGGGAAGTCTCATGGTTTTTCTCGAGTTGCGGCGGGAACCTGGGGTATATTCTCGAGTTACGACGGGGATAGCCCTTCCACACACGTGTTTGTTCAGCGAAGTCAGGACTCCTGCCTAGTTGCGAGGGACAACTCGGGATTCTCCTCGAGGCTTGGCATGGCAATTGGGACACCTCGCCAGCTGAGGCAGGAGACCAAGGGTCCCTTTCCACGTGCCACAGGAATCCTGGGACTCCTATCATGTTTCATGAGGAGTCAGGCATCGTCTCCTTTGGAGGCACTGATCTCAGCGTCCCTCTGGAGTTTTCAAAGGATGTGAGGCCTCTGGTCGCGATGAAGTGGCTAACTAGGTCTTTCTCTGTGGTCTCCACAGGGGAATCAGACATCGTTTCGTCTTGGGAGATGCAAGACGGGCCTGCATTCAAGTCACTGCAGGGATATCCGGCCTTATTTCGAGTCAGGGCATCGCGGTGTCCATTCCACTTGAGGCCGCAAATTCAGGGTCCCTCTCACATACATAGAGCTGAGAGAAGCCTCCTCTTGAGGTGCTTGTGTTAAGGTGGTATTTCTCTGTAGTTGAAGCCAGGGACTAACCTCTCATCTCGAGTTGATTTTTGGTCCACCGAGCTCTTTCGTGTTGCTACAGTGACCTCAGGATCCGTCTAGGCTTGAAACAGTGTTCTTGGGGTTTCTCTGGAGTGCCATCAAGGAAATCAAGGCTCCTTTCCTCTGTGATGTGCACACGGCATTGCTCTGCACGCAGTGCAGGGGAATCGGGCCTCATCTCGCGGCGAGGGGGAAGTCTCATGGTTTTTCTCGAGTTGCTGCGGGATCCTGGGGTGTATTCTCGAGTTACGACGGGGATGGCCCTTCCACACACGTGTTTGTTCAGCGACTTCAGGATTCCTGCCTAGTTGCGAGGGACAACTCGGGATTCTCCTCGAGGCTTGGCAGGGCAATTGGGACGCCTCTCCAGCTGAGGCGGGAGACCAAGGGTCCCTTTCCACGTGCCACAGGAATCCTGGGACTCCTATCAAGTTTCACTAAGAGTCAGGCATCGTCTCCTTTGGAGGCACTGATCTCCGCGTCCCTCTGGAGTTTTCAAAGGATGTGAGGCCTCCGGTCGCGATGAGGTGGGGAACTCTGTGTTTCTCTGTGGTCTCCACAGGGGATTCAGACATCCTTTCTTCTTGGGAGATGCAAGACGAGCCTGCATTCAAGTCACTGAAGGGATATCCGGCCTTATTTCGAGTCAGGGCATCGCGGTATCCATTCCACTTGAGGCCGCAAACTCAGGGTCCCTCTCACATACCTAAAGCTGAGAGAAGCCTCCTCTTGAGGTGCTTGTGGTAAGGTGGTATTCCTCTGGAGTCGAAGCCAGGGACTAACCTTCATCTCGAGTTGATTTTTGGGCCACGGAGCTCTTTCGTCTTGCTACAGTTACCTCAGGATCCCTCTAGCCTTGAAACAGTGTTCTTGGGGTTTCTCAGGAGAGCCATTAAGGAAATCAGGGCTCCTTTCCTGTGTGATGTGCAACACGGCATTGCTCTGCACGCAGTGCAGGGGAATCGGGCCTCATCTCGCGGCGAGGGGGAAGTCTCATGGTTTTTCTCGAGTTGGTGCGGGAACCTGGGGTATATTCTCGAGTTAGGACCGGGATGGCCCTTCCACACACGTGTTTGTTCAGCGACGTCAGGACTCCTGCCTAGTTGCGAGGGACAACTCGGTATTCTCCTCGAGGCTTGGCAGGGCAATTGGGACGCCTCTCCAGCTGAGGCGGGAGACCAAGGGTCTCTTTCCACGTGCCACAGGAATCCTGGGACTCCTATCAAGTTTCACGAGGAGTCAGGCATCGTCTCCTTTGGAGGCACTGATCTCCGCATCCCTCTGGAATTTTCAAAGGATGTGAGGCCTCCGGTCGCGATGAGGTGGGGAACTAGGTCTTTCTCTGTGGTCTCCACAGGGGATTCAGACATCCTTTCGTCTTGGGAAATGCAAGACGAGCCTGCATTCAAGTCACTGCAGGGATATCCGGCCTTATTTCGAGTCAGGGCATTGCGGTGTCCATTTCACTTGAGGCCGCAAACTCAGGGTCCCTCTCACATACCTAGAGCTGAGAGAAGCCTCCTCTTGAGGTGCTTGTGTTAAGGTGGTATTGCTCTGGAATTGAAGCCAGGTACTAACCTCTCATCACGAGTTGATTTGTGGTCCACAGAGCTCTTTCGTGTGGCTACAGTGACCTCAGGATCCGTCTAGGCTTGAAACAGTGTTCTTGGGCTTTCTCTGGAGTGCCATCATGGAAATCAAGGCTCCTTTCCTGTGTGATGTGCAACACGGCATTGCTCTGCATGCAGTGCAGGGGAATCCGGCATCATCTCGCGGCGAGGGGGAAGTCTCATGGTTTTTCTCGAGTTGCGGTGGGAACCTGGGGTATATTCTCGAGTTAGGACGGGGATGGCCCTTCCACACACGTGTTTGTTCAGCGATGTCAGGACTCCTGCCTAGTTGCGAGGGACAACTCGGGATGCTCCTCGAGGCTTGGCAGGGCAATTGGGACGCCTCTCCAGCTGAGGCGGGAGACCAAGGCTCCCTTTCCACGTGCCACAGGAATCCTGGGGCTTCTATCAAGTTTCACGAGGAGTCAGGCATCGTCTGCTTTAGAGGCACTGATCTCCGCGTCCCTCTGGAGTTTTCAAAGGATGTGTGGCCTCCGGGCGCGATGAGGTGAGGAACTAGGTCTTTCTCTGTGGTCTCCACAGGGGAATCAGACATCCTTTCGTCTTGGTAGATGCAAGACGAGCCTGCATTGAAGTCACTGCAGGGATATCCGGCCTCATTTCGAGTCAGGGCATCGCGGTGTCCATTCCACTTGAGGCCGCAAAATCAGGGTCCCTCTCACATACCTAGAGATCAGAGAAGTCTCCTCTTGAGGTGCTTCTGTTAAGGTGGTATTCCTCTGGAGTCAAAGCCAGGGACTAACCTCTCATCTCGAGTTGATTTTTGTCCACGGAGCTCTTTCATGTGGCTACAGTGACCTCAGGATCCGTCTAGGCTTGAAACAGTGTTCTTGGGATTTCTCTGGAGTGCCATCAAGGAAATCAAGGCTCCTTTGCTGTGTGATGTGCAACACGGCAATGCTCTGCACGCAGTGCAGGGGACTCGGGCATCATCTCGCGGCAAGGGGGACGTCTCATGGTTTCTCTCGAGTTGCGGTGGGAACCTGGGGTATATTCTCGAGTTACGATGGGGATGGCCCTTCCACACACGTGTTTATTCAGCGACCTCAGGAATCCTGCCTAGTTGCGAGGGACAACTCGGGATTCTCCTCGAGGCTTGGCTGGGCAATTGGGACGCCTCTCCAGAGGAGGCAGGAGACCAAGGGTCCCTTTCCACGTGCAACAGGAATCCTGGGACTCCTATCATGTTTAATGAGGAGTCAGGCATCGTCTCTTTTGGAGGCACTGATCTCCGCGTCCCTCTGGAGTTTTCAAAGGATTCGAGGCCTCTGGCCGCGATGAGGTGGGTAACTAGGTCTTTCTCTGTGGTCTCCACAGGGGATTCAGACAACCTTTCGTCTTGGGAGATGCAAGACGAGCCTGCATTCAAGTCACTGCGGGGATATCCGGCCTTTTTTCGAGTCAGGGCATCGCGGTGTCCATTCCACTTGAGGCCACAAAATCAGGGTCCCTCTCACATACATAGAGCTGAGAGAAGCTTCCTCTTGAGGTTCTTGTGGTAAGGTGGTATTCCTCTGGAGTCGAAGCCACGGACTAACCTCTCATCTCGAATTGATTTTTGGTCCATGGAGCTCTTTCGTGTGGCTACAGTGACCTCAGGATCCCTCTAGCCTTGAAACAGTGTTCTTGGGGTTTCTCTGGAGTGCCATCAAGGAAATCAAGGCTCCTTTCCTGTGTGATGTGCAACACGGAATTGCTCTGCACATAGTGCAGGGGAATCAGGCCTCATCTCGCAGCGAGGGTGAAGTCTCATGGTTTTTCTTGAGTTGCGGCGGGAACCTGGGGTATATTCCCGACTACGACGGGGATGGCCCTTCCACACACGTGCTGGTTCAGCGACGTCAGGACTCTTGCCTAGTTGCGAGGGACAACTCGGGATTCTCCTCGAGGCTTGGCAGGGCAATTGGGACGCCTCTCCAGGTGAGGCGGGAGACCAAGGCTCCCTTTCCACGTGCCACAGGAATCCTGGGACTCCTATCAAGTTTCACGAGGAGTCAGGCATCGTCTCCTTTGGAGGCACTGATCTCCGCGTCCCTCTGGAGTTTTCAGAGGATGTGAAGCCTCCAGTCACAATGACGTGGGGAACTAGGTCTTTCTCTGTGGTCTCCACAGGGGATTCAGACATCCTTTCGTGTTGGGAGATGCAAGACGAGCCTGCATTCACGTCACTGCAGGGATATCCGGCCTTATTTCGAGTCAGGGCATCGCAGTGTCCATTCCCCTTGAGGCCGCATACTCAGGGTCCCTCTCACATACCTAGAGCTGAGAGAAGCCTCCTCTTGAGGTGCTTGTGGTAAGGTGGTATTCCTCTGGAGTCGAAGCCAGGGACTAACCTCTCATCTCGAGTTGATTTTTGGTCCATGGAGCTCTTTCGTGTTGCTACAGTGACCTCAGGATCCGTCTAGGCTTGAAACAGTGTTCTTGGGGTTTCTCTGGAGTGCCATCAAGGAAATCAAGGCTCCTTTCCTGTGTGATGTGCAACACGGCATTGCTCTGCACACAGTGCAGGGGAATCGGGCCTCATCTCGTGGCGAGGGGGAAGTCTCATGGTTTTTCTCGAGTTGCGGCGGGAACCTGGGGTATATTCTCGAGTTAGGACGGGGATGGCCCTTCCACACATGTGTTTGTTCAGCGACGTCAGGACTCCTGCCTAGTTGCGAGGGACAACTCGGGATTCTCCTCGAGGCTTGGCAGGGCAATTGGGACGCCTCTCCAGCTGAGGCGGGAGAACAAGGGTCTTTTTCCACGTGCCACAGGAATCCTGGGACTCCTGTCAAGTTTCACGAGGAGTCAGGCATCGTCTCCTTTGGAGGCACTGATCTTGGCGTCCCTCTGGAGTTTTCAAAGGATGTGTGGCCTCCGGGCGCGATGAGGTGGGGAACTAGGTCTTTCTCTGTGGTCTCCACAGGGGAATCAGACATCCTTTCGTCTTGGTAGATGCAAGACGAGCCTGCATTCAAGTCACTGCAGGGATATCCGGCCTTATTTCGAGTCAGGGCATCGCAGTGTCCATTCCCCTTGAGGCCGCATACTCAGGGTCCCTCTCACATACCTAGAGCTGAGAGAAGCCTCCTCTTGAGGTGCTTGTGGTAAGGTGGTATTCCTCTGGAGTCGAAGCCAGGGACTAACCTCTCATCTCGAGTTGATTTGTGGTCCACGGAGCTCTTTTGTGTGGCTACAGTGACCTCAGGATCCCTCTAGCCTTGAAACAGTGTTCCTGGTCTTTCTCTGGAGTGCCATCAAGGAAATCAAGGCTCCTTTCCTGTGTGATGTGCAACACGGCATTGCTCTGCATGCAGTGCAGGGGAATCCGGCCTCATCTCGCGGCGAGGGGGAAGTCTCATGGTTTTTCTCGTGTTGCGGTGGGAACCTGGGTTATATTCTCGAGTTACGACGGGGATGGCCCTTCCACACACGTGTTTGTTCAGCGACGTCACGACTCCTGCCTAGTTGCGAGGGACAACTCGGGATTCTCCTCAAGGCTTGGCAGGGCAATTGGGACGCCTCTCCAGCTGAGGCGGGAGACCAAGGGTCTCTTTCCACGTGCCACAGGAATCCTGGGACTCCTAACAAGTTTAACGAAGAGTCAGGCATCATCTCCTTTGGAGGCACTGATCTCCGCATCCCTCTGGAGTTTTCAAAGGAAGTGTGGCCTCCGGTCACAAAGAGGTGGGGAACTAGGTCTTTCTCTGTCGTTTCCACAAGGGATTCAGACATCCTTTCGTCTTGGGAGATGCAAGACGAGCCTGCATTCAAGTCACTGCAGGGATATCCGCCCTTATTTCGAGTCAGGGCATCGCATTGTCCATTCCACTTGAGGCCGCCAACTCAGGGTCCCTCTCACATACCTAGAGCTGAGAGAAGCCTCCTCTTGAGGTGCTTTTGGTAAGGTGGTATTCCTCTGGAGTCGAAGCCAGGGACTAACCTCTCATCTCGAGTTAATTTTTGGTCCACTGAGCTCTTTCATGTTGCTACAGTGACCTCAGGATCCGTCTAGGCTTGAAACAGTGTTCTTGGGGTTTCTCTGGAGTGCCATCAAGGAAATCAAGGCTCCTTTCCTCTGTGATGTGCACATGGAATTGCTCTGCACGCAGTGCACGGGAATCGGGCCTCATCTGGCGGCGGGGGGGAAGTCTCATGGTTTTTCTCGAGTTGCGGCGGGATCCTGGGGTGTATTCTCGAGTTACGACGGGGATGGCCCTTCCACACACGTTTTTGTTCAGCGACTTCAGGACTCCTGCCTAATTGCGAGGGACAAGTCGGGATTCTCCTCGAGGCTTGGCAGGGCAATTGGGACACCTCTCCAGCTGAGGCGGGAGACCAAGGGTCCCTTTCCACGTGCCACAGGAATCCTGGAACTCCTATGAAGTTTCACGAAGAGTCAGGCATCGTCTCCTTTGGAGGCACTGATCTTCGCGTCCCTCTGGAGTTTTCAAAGGATGTGAGGCGTCCGGTCGCGATGAGGTGGGGAACTAGGTCTTTCTCTGTGGTCTCCACAGGGGATTCAGACATCCTTTCGTCTTGGGAGATGCAAGACGAGCCTGCATTCAAGTCACTGCAGGCATATCCGGCCTTATTTCGAGTCAGGGCATCGCGGTGTCCATTCCACTTGAGGCCGCAAAATCAGGGTCCCTCTCACATACCTAGAGCTGAGAGAAGCCTCCTCTTGAGGTGCTTGTGGTAAGGTGGTATTCCTCTGGAGTCGAAGCCAGGGACTAACCTCTCATCTCGAGTTGATTTTTGGTCCACGGAGCTCTTTCGTGTTGCTACAGTGACCTCAGGATCCCTCTAGCCTTGAAACAGTGTTCCTGGTCTTTCTCTGGAGTGCCATCAAGGAAATCAAGGCTCCTTTCCTGTGTGATGTGCAACACGGCATTGCTCTGCACGCAGTGCAGGGGAATCCGGCCTCATCTCGCTGCGAGGGGGAAGTCTCATGGTTTTTCTCGAGTTGCGGCGGGAACCTGGGGTATATTCTCGAGTTACGATGGGGATGGCCCTTCCACACACGTGTTTGTTTAGCGACGTCAGGACTCCTGCCTAGTTGCGAGGGACAACTCGGGATTCTCCTCGAGGCTTGGCAGGGCAATTGGGACGCCTATCCAGCTGAGGCGGGAGACCAAGGGTCTCTTTCCACGTGCCACAGGAATCCTGGGACTCCTATCAAGTTTCACGAGGAGTCAGGCATCGTCTCCTTTGAAGTCACTGATCTCCGCATCCCTCTGGAGTTTTCAAAGGATGTGAGGCCTCCGGTCACAATGAGGTGGGGAACTAGGTCTTTCTCTGTGGTCTCCACAAGGGATTCAGACATCCTTTCATCTTGGGAGATGCAAGACGAGCCTGCATCTAAATCACTGCAGGGATATCCGGTCTTATTTCGAGTCAGGGCATCGCGGTGTCCATTCCACTTGAGGCCGCAAACTCAGGGTCCCTCTCACATACCTAGAGCTGAGAGAAGCCTCCTCCTGAGGTGATTGTGGTAAGGTGGTATTCCTCTGGAGTCGAAGCCAGGGACTAAACTCTTATCTCGAGTTGATTTTTGGTCCACAGAGCTCTTTCGTGTTGCTACAGTGACCTCAGGATCCGTCTAGGCTTGAAACAGTGTTCTTGGGGATTCTCTGGAGTGCCATCAAGGAAATCAAGCCTCCTTTCCTGTGTGATGTGCAACACGGAATTGCTCTGCACGCAGTGCAGGGGAATCGGCCCTCATCTGGCGGCGGGGATGAAGTCTCAAGGTTTTTCTCGAGTTGCGGCGGGATCCTGGGGTGTATTCTCGAGTTACAACGGGGATGGCCCTTCCACACACGTGTTTGTTCAACGACTTCAGGACTCCTGCCTAATTGCGAGGGACAACTCAGGATTCTCCTCGAGGCTTGGCAGGGCAATTGGGACGCCTCTACAGCTGAGGCGGGAGAACAAGGGTCCCTTTCCACATGCCACAGGAATCCTGGACTCCTATCAAGTTTTCCGAAGAGTCAGGCATCATCTCCTATGGAGGCACTGATCTCCGCGTCCCTCTGGAGTTTTCAAAGGATGTGAGGCCTCCGGTCGCGATGAGGTGGGGAACTAGGTCTTTCTCTGTGGTCTCTACAGGGGATTCAGACATCCTTTCGTCTTGGGAGATGCAAGACGAGCCTGAATTCAAGTCACTGCAGGGATATCCGGCCTTATTTCGAGTCAGGGCATCACGGTATCCATTCCACTTGAGGCCGCAAACTCAGGGTCCCTCTCACATAACTAGAGCTGAGAGAAGCCTCCTCTTGAAGTGCTTGTGGTAAGGTGGTATTCCTCTGGAGTCGAAGCCAGGGACTAACCTCTCATCTTGAGTTGATTTGTGGTCCACGGAGCTCTTTCGTGTTGCTACAGTGACCTCAGGATCCCTCCAGCCTGGAAACAGTGTTCTTGGTCTTTCTCAGGAGTGCCATCAAGGAAATCAAGGCTCCTTTTCTGTGTGATGTGCAACACGGCATTGCTCTGCACGCAGTGAAGGGGAATCGGGCCTCATCTCGCCGCGTGGGGAAAGTCTCATGGTTTTTCTCGTGTTGCGGCGGGAACCTGGGGTATATTCTCGAGTTACGACGGGGATGGCCCTTCCAAACACGTGTTTGTTCAGCGACGTCAGGACTCCTGCCTAGTTGCCAGGGACAACTCGGGATTCTCCTCGAGACTTGGCAGGGCAATTGGGACGCCTCTCCAGCTGAGGCAGGAGACCAAGGGTCCCTTTCCACGTGCCACAGGAATCCTGGGACTCCTATCAAGTTTCACGAGGAGTCAGGCATCGTCTCCTTTGGAGGCACTGATCTCCGCGTCCCTCTGGAGTTTTCAAAGGATGTGAGGCCTCGGGACGCGATGAGGTGGGGAACTAGGTCTTTCTCTGTGGTCTGCACAGGAGATTCAGACATCCTTTCGTCTTGGGAGATGCAAGACGAGCCTGCATTCAAGTCACTGCAGGGATATCCGGCCTTATTTCGAGTCAGGGCATCACGGTGTCCATTCCACATGAGGCCGCAAACTCAGGGTCCCTCTTACATACCTAGAGCTGAGAGAAGCCTCCTCTTGAAGTGACTGTGTTAAGGTGGTATTCCTCTGGATTCGAAGCCAGGTACTAACCTCTCATCTAGAGTTGATTTGTGGTCCACGGAGCTCTTTCGTGTGGCTACAGTGACCTCAGGATCCCTCTAGCCTTGAAACAGTGTTCTTGGGCTTTCTCAGGAGTGCCATCAAGGAAATCAAGGCTCCTTTCCTGTGTGATGTGCAACACGGCATTGCTCTGCACGCTGTGCTGGGGAATCGGTCCTCATCTCGCGGCGAGGGGGAAGTCTCATGGTTTTTCTCGAGTTGCGGCGGGAACCTGAGGTATATTCTCGAGTTACGACGGGGATGGCCCTTCCACACACGTGTTTGTTCAGCGACGTCAGGACTCCTGCCTAGTTGCGAGGGACAACTCGGGATTCTCCTCGAGGCTTGGCAGGGCAATTGGGACGCCTCTCCAGCTGAGGCGGGAGACCAAGTGTCTCTTTCCACGTGCCACAGGAATCCTGGGACTCCTATCAAGTTTCACGAGGAGTCAGGCATCGTCTCCTTTGGAGGCACTGATGTCCGCATCCCTCTGGAGTTTTCAAAGGATGTGAGGCCTCCGGTCACAATGAGGTGGGGAACTAGGTCTTTCTCTGTGGTCTCCACAAGGGATTCAGACATCCTTTCGTCTTGGGAGATGCAAGACGAGCCTGCATTCAAGTCACTGCAGGGATATCCGGCCTTATTTCGAGTCAGGGCATCGCAGTGTCCATTCCACTTTAGGCCGCAAACTCAGGGTCCCTCTCACATACCTAGAGCTGAGAGAAGCCTCCTCTTGAGGTGCTTGTGGTAAGGTGGTATTCCTCTGGAGTCGAAGCCAGGGACTAAACTCTCATCTCGAGTTGATTTTTGGTCCACAGAGCTCTTTCGTGTTGCTACAGTGACCTCAGGATCCGTCTACGCTTGAAACAGTGTTCTTGGGGTTTGTCTGGAGTGCCATCAAGGAAATCAAGGCTCCTTTCCTCTGTGATGTGCAACACGGCAATGCTCTGCACGCAGGGCAGGGGAATCGGGCATCATCTCGCGGCGAGGGGTAAGTCTCATGGTTTTTCTCGAGTTGCGGCGGGAACCTGGGGTATATTCTCGAGTTAGGACGGGGATGGCCCTTCCACACACGTGTTTGTTCAGCGACGTCAGGACTCCTGCCTAGTTGCGAGGGACAACTCGGGATTCTCCTCGAGGCATGGCAGGGCAATTGGGACGCCTCGCCAGCTGTGGCAGGAGACCAAGGGTCCCTTTCCACGTGCCACAGGAATCCTGGGACTCCTATCATGTTTCGTGAGGAGTCAGGCATCGTCTCCTTTGGAGGCACTGATCTCCGCGTCCCTCTGGAATTTTCAAAGGATGTGAGGCCTCCGGTGGCGATGAGGTGGGGAACTAGGTCTTTCTCTGTGGTCTCCACAGGGGATTCAGACATCCTTTCGTCTTGGGAGATGCAAGACGAGCCTGCATTCAAGTCACTGCAGGGATATCCGGCCGTATTTCGAGTCAGGGCATCGCGGTGTCCATTCCACTTGAGGCCGCAAACTCAGGGTCCCTCTCACATACCTAGAGCTGAGAGAAGCCTCCTCTTGAGGTGCTTGTGGTAAGGTGGTATTCCTCTGGAGTCGAAGCCAGGGACTAACCTCTCATGTCGAGTTGATTTGTGGTCCACGGAGCTCTTTCGTGTGGCTACAGTGACCTCAGGATCCCTCTAGCCTTGAAACAGTGTTCTTGGGCTTTCTCTGGAGTGCCATCAAGGAAATCAAGGCTCCTTTCCTGTGTGATGTGTAACACGGAATTGCGCTGCACACAGTGCAGGGGAATCCGGCCTCATCTCGCGCCGAGGGTGAAGTCTCATGGTTTTTCTCGAGTTGCGGCGGGAACCTGGGGTATATTCTCGAGTTACGACGGGGATGGCCCTTCCACACACGTGTTTGTTCAGCGACGTCAGGACTCCTGCCTAGTTGCGAGGGACAACTCGGAATTCTCCTCGAGGCTTGGCTGGGCTATTGGGACGCTTCTCCAGCAGAGGCAGGGGACCAAGGGTCCCTTTCCACGTGCCACAGAAATCCTGGGACTCCTATCATGTTTCACGAGGAGTCAGGCATCGTCTCCTTTGGAGGCACTGATCTCCGCGTGCCTCTGGAATTTTCAAAGAATGTGAGGCCTCCGGTCGCGATGAGGTGGGGAACTAGGTCTTTCTCTGTGGTCTCCACAGGGATTGAGACATCCTTTCGTCTTGGGAGATGCAAGACGAGCCTGCATTCAAGTCACTGCAGGGATATCCGGCCTTATTTCGAGTCAGGGCATCGCGGTGTCCATTCCACTTGAGGCCGCAAACTCAGGGTCCCTCTCACATACTTAGAGCTGAGAGAAGCCTCCTCTTGAGGTGCTTGTGGTAAGGTGGTATTCCTCTGGAGTCGAAGCCAGGGCCTAACCTCTCATCTCGAGTTGATTTTTGGTCCCCGGAGCTCTTTAGTGTTGCTACAGTGACCTCAGGATCCCTCTGGGCTTGAAACAGTGTTCTTGGGGTTTCTCTGGAGTGCCACCAAGGAAATCAAGGCTCCTTTCCTCTGTGATGTGCACACGGAATTTCTCTGCACGCAGTGCAGGGAAATCGGGCCTCATCTGGCGGCGGGAGGGAAGTCTCATGGTTTTTCTCGAGTTGCTGCGGGATCCTGGGGTGTATTCTCGAGTTACGACGGGGATGGACCTTCCACACACGTGTTTGTTCAGCGACGTCAGGACTCCCGCCTAGTTGGGAGGGACAACTCGGGATTTTCTTGGAGGCTTGGCTGGGCAATAGGGACGCCTCTCCAGCTGAGGCGGGAGACCAAGCGTCTCTTTCCACGTGCCACAGGAATCCTGGGTCTCCTATAAAGTTTCACGAGGAGTCAGGCATTGTCTCCTTTGGAGGCACTGATCTCCGCGTCCCTCTGGAGTTTTCAAAGGATGTGAGGCCTCCGGTCGCGATGAGGTGGAGAACTAGGTCTTTCTCTGTGGTCTCCACAGGGGATTCAGACATCCTTTCGTCTTGGGAGATGCAAGACGAGCCTGCATTCAAGTCACAGAAGGGATATCCGGCCTTATTTCGAGTCAGGGCATCGCGGTGTCCATTCCACTTGAGGCCGCAAACTCAGGGTCCCTCTCACATACCTAGAGTTGACAGAAGCCTCCTCTTGAGGTGCTTGTGTTAAGGTGGTTTTTCTCTGGAGTCGAAGCCAGGGACTAACCTCTCATCTCGAGTTGATTTTTGGTCCACGGAGCTCTTTCGTGATGCTCCAGTAACCTCAGGATCCCTCTAGCCTTGAAACAGTGTTCTTGGGGTTTCTCTGGAGTGCCATCAAGGAAATCAAGGCTCCTTTCCTGTGTGATGTGCAACACGGCATTGCTCTGCACGCAGTGCAGGGGAATCGGGCCTCATCTCGCGGCGAGGGGCAAGTCTATTGGTTTTTCTCGAGTTGCGGCAGGAACCTGGGGTATATTCTCGAGTTAGGTCGGGGATGGCCCTTCCACACACGTGTTTGTTCAGCGACGTCAGGACTCCTGCCTAGTTGCGAGGGACAACTCGGGATTCTCCTCGAGGCTTGGTTGGGCAATTGGGACGCCTCGCCAGCTGAGGCAGGAGACCAAGGGTCCCTTTCCACGTGCCTCAGGAATCCTGGGACTCCTATCATGTTTCATGAGGAGTCAGGCATCGTCTCCTTTGGAGGCACTGATCTCCGCGTCCCTCTGGAGTTTTCAAAGAATGTGAGGCCTCCGGTCGCGATGAAGTGGCTAATTAGGTCTTTCTCTGTGGTCTCCACAGGGGATTCAGACATCCTTTCGTCTTGGGAGATGCAAGACGAGCCTGCATTCAAGTCACTGCAGGGATATCCGGCCTTATTTCGAGTCAGGGCATCGTGGTGTCCATTCCACTTGAGGCCGCAAACTCAGGGTCCCTCTCACATACCTAGAGCTGAGAGAAGCCTCCTCTTGAGGTGCTCGTGGTAAGGTGGTATTCCTCTGGAGTCGAAGCCCGGGACTCACCTCTCATCTCGAGTTGATTTTTGGTCCACGGAGCTCTTTCGTGTTGCTACAGTGACCTCAGGATCCCTCTAGCCTTGAAACAGTGTTCTTGGGGTTTCTCTGGAGTGCCATCTAGGAAATCAAGGCTCCTTTCCTGTGTGATGTGCAACACGGAATTGCTCTGCACGCAGTGCAGGGGGATCCGGCCTCATCTCGCGCCGAGGGCGAAGTCTCATGGTTTTTCTCGAGTTGCGGTGGGAACCTGGGGTATATTCTCGAGTTACGTCGGGGATGGCCCTTCCACACACGTGTTTGTTCAGCGACGTCAGGACTCCTGCCTAGTTGCGAGGGACAACTCGGGATTCTCCTCGAGGCTTGGCAGGGCAATTGGGACGCCTCTCCAGCTGAGGCGGGAGACCAAGGGTCCCGTTCCACATGCCACAGAATCCTGGGACACCTATCAAGTTTCACGAGGAGTCAGGCATCGTCTCCTTTGGAGGCACTGATCTCCGCGTCCCTCTGGAGTTTTCAAAGGATGTGAGGCCTCTGGTCCCCATGAGGTAGGGAACTTGGTCTTTCTCTGTGGTCTCCACAGGGGATTCAGACATCCTTTCGTCTTGGGAGATGCAAGACGAGCCTGCATTCAAGTCACTGCAGGGATATCCGGCCTTATTTCCTGTCAGGGCATGGTGGTCTCCATTCCACTTGAGTCAGCAAACTCAGGGTCGCTCTCAGATACCTAGAGCTGAGGGAAGCCTGCTCTTGAGGTGCTTGTGGTAAGGTGGTATTCCTCTGGAGTCGAAGACAGGGACGAACCTCTCATCTCGAGTTGATTTTTGGTCCACGGAGTTCTTTCGTGTTGCTACAGTGACCTCAGGATCCCTCTAGCCTTGAAACAGTGTTCTTGGGGTTTCTCTGGAGTGCCATCAAGGAAATCAAGGCTCCTTTCCTGTGTGATGTGCAACACGGCATTGCTCTGCACGCAGTGCAGGGGAATCGGGCCTCATCTCGCGGCGAGGGGCAAGTCTATTGGTTTTTCTCGAGTTGCGGCGGGAACCTGGGGTATATTCTCGAGTTACGACGGGGATGGCCCTTCCACACACGTGTTTGTTCAACGACGTCAGGACTCCTGCCTAGTTGCGAGGGACAACTCGGAATTCTCCTCGAGGCTTGGCTGGGCTATTGGGACGCTTCTCCACCAGAGGCAGGGGACCAAGGGTCCCTTTCCACGTGCCACAGAAATCCTGGGACTCCTATCATGTTTCACGAGGAGTCAGGCATCGTCTCCTTTGGAGGCACTGATCTCCGCGTGCCTCTGGAATTTTCAAAGAATGTGAGGCCTCCGGTCGCGATGAGGTGGGGAACTATGTCTTTCTCTGTGGTCTCCACAGGGATTGAGACATCCTTTCGTCTTGGGAGATGCAAGACGAGCCTGCATTCAAGTCACTGCAGGGATATCCGGCCTTATTTCGAGTCAGGGCATCGCGGTGTCCATTCCACTTGAGGCCGCAAACTCAGGGTCCCTCTCACATACTTAGAGCTGAGAGAAGCCTCCTCTTGAGGTGCTTGTGGTAAGGTGGTATTCCTCTGGAGTCGAAGCCAGGGCCTAACCTCTCATCTCGAGTTGATTTTTGGTCCCCGGAGCTCTTTAGTGTTGCTACAGTGACCGCAGGATCCCTCTAGGCTTGAAACAGTGTTCTTGGGGTTTCTCTGGAGTGCCACCAAGGAAATCAAGGCTCCTTTCCTCTGTGATGTGCACACGGAATTTCTCTGCACGCAGTGCAGGGAAATCGGGCCTCATCTGGCGGCGGGAGGGAAGTCTCATGGTTTTTCTCGAGTTGCTGCGGGATCCTGGGGTGTATTCTCGAGTTACGACGGGGATGGACCTTCCACACACGTGTTTGTTCAGCGACGTCAGGACTCCCGCCTAGTTGGGAGGGACAACTCGGGATTTTCTTGGAGGCTTGGCTGGGCAATAGGGACGCCTCTCCAGCTGAGGCGGGAGACCAAGCGTCTCTTTCCACGTGCCACAGGAATCCTGGGTCTCCTATAAAGTTTCACGAGGAGTCAGGCATTGTCTCCTTTGGAGGCACTGATCTCCGCGTCCCTCTGGAGTTTTCAAAGGATGTGAGGCCTCCGGTCGCGATGAGGTGGAGAACTAGGTCTTTCTCTGTGGTCTCCACAGGGGATTCAGACATCCTTTCGGCTTGGGAGATGCAAGACGAGCCTGCATTCAAGTCACAGAAGGGATATCCGGCCTTATTTCGAGTCAGGGCATCGCGGTGTCCATTCCACTTGAGGCCGCAAACTCAGGGTCCCTCTCACATACCTAGAGTTGACAGAAGCCTCCTCTTGAGGTGCTTGTGTTAAGGTGGTTTTTCTCTGGAGTCGAAGCCAGGGACTAACCTCTCATCTCGAGTTGATTTTTGGTCCACGGAGCTCTTTCGTGATGCTCCAGTAACCTCAGGATCCCTCTAGCCTTGAAACAGTGTTCTTGGGGTTTCTCTGGAGTGCCATCAAGGAAATCAAGGCTCCTTTCCTGTGTGATGTGCAACACGGCATTGCTCTGCACGCAGTGCAGGGGAATCGGGCCTCATCTCGCGGCGAGGGGCAAGTCTATTGGTTTTTCTCGAGTTGCGGCAGGAACCTGGGGTATATTCTCGAGTTAGGTCGGGGATGGCCCTTCCACACACGTGTTTGTTCAGCGACGTCAGGACTCCTGCCTAGTTGCGAGGGACAACTCGGGATTCTCCTCGAGGCTTGGTTGGGCAATTGGGACGCCTCGCCAGCTGAGGCAGGAGACCAAGGGTCCCTTTCCACGTGCCTCAGGAATCCTGGGACTCCTATCATGTTTCATGAGGAGTCAGGCATCGTCTCCTTTGGAGGCACTGATCTCCGCGTCCCTCTGGAGTTTTCAAAGAATGTGAGGCCTCCGGTCGCGATGAAGTGGCTAACTAGGTCTTTCTCTGTGGTCTCCACAGGGGATTCAGACATCCTTTCGTCTTGGGAGATGCAAGACGAGCCTGCATTCAAGTCACTGCAGGGATATCCGGCCTTATTTCGAGTCAGGGCATCGTGGTGTCCATTCCACTTGAGGCCGCAAACTCAGGGTCCCTCTCACATACCTAGAGCTGAGAGAAGCCTCCTCTTGAGGTGCTCGTGGTAAGGTGGTATTCCTCTGGAGTCGAAGCCCGGGACTCACCTCTCATCTCGAGTTGATTTTTGGTCCACGGAGCTCTTTCGTGTTGCTACAGTGACCTCAGGATCCCTCTAGCCTTGAAACAGTGTTCTTGGGGTTTCTCTGGAGTGCCATCTAGGAAATCAAGGCTCCTTTCCTGTGTGATGTGCAACACGGAATTGCTCTGCACGCAGTGCAGGGGGATCCGGCCTCATCTCGCGCCGAGGGCGAAGTCTCATGGTTTTTCTCGAGTTGCGGTGGGAACCTGGGGTATATTCTCGAGTTACGTCGGGGATGGCCCTTCCACACACGTGTTTGTTCAGCGACGTCAGGACTCCTGCCTAGTTGCGAGGGACAACTCGGGATTCTCCTCGAGGCTTGGCAGGGCAATTGGGACGCCTCTCCAGCTGAGGCGGGAGACCAAGGGTCCCGTTCCACATGCCACAGAATCCTGGGACACCTATCAAGTTTCACGAGGAGTCAGGCATCGTCTCCTTTGGAGGCACTGATCTCCGCGTCCCTCTGGAGTTTTCAAAGGATGTGAGGCCTCTGGTCCCCATGAGGTAGGGAACTTGGTCTTTCTCTGTGGTCTCCACAGGGGATTCAGACATCCTTTCGTCTTGGGAGATGCAAGACGAGCCTGCATTCAAGTCACTGCAGGGATATCCGGCCTTATTTCCTGTCAGGGCATGGTGGTCTCCATTCCACTTGAGTCAGCAAACTCAGGGTCGCTCTCAGATACCTAGAGCTGAGGGAAGCCTGCTCTTGAGGTGCTTGTGGTAAGGTGGTATTCCTCTGGAGTCGAAGACAGGGACGAACCTCTCATCTCGAGTTGATTTTTGGTCCACGGAGTTCTTTCGTGTTGCTACAGTGACCTCAGGATCCCTCTAGCCTTGAAACAGTGTTCTTGGGGTTTCTCTGGAGTGCCATCAAGGAAATCAAGGCTCCTTTCCTGTGTGATGTGCAACACGGCATTGCTCTGCACGCAGTGCAGGGGAATCGGGCCTCATCTCGCGGCGAGGGGCAAGTCTATTGGTTTTTCTCGAGTTGCGGCAGGAACCTGGGGTATATTCTCGAGTTAGGACGGGGATGGCCCTTCCACACACGTGTTTGTTCAGCGACGTCAGGACTCCTCCCTAGTTGTGAGGGACAACTCAGGATTCTCCTCGAGGCTTGGCAGGGCAATTGGGACGCCTCTCCAGCTGAGGCGGGAGACCAAGGGTCCCTTTCCACGTGCCACAGGAATCCTGGGACTCCTATCAAGTTTCACGAGGAGTCAGGCATCGTCTCCTTTGGAGGCACTGATCTCCGCGTCCCTCTGGAGGTTTCAAAGGATGTGAGGCCTCCGGTCGCGATGAGGTGGGGAACTAGGTCTTTCTCTGTGGTCTCCACAGCTGATTGAGACATCCTTTCGTCTTGGGAGATGCAAGATGTGCCTGCATTCAAGTCACTGCAGGGATATCCGGCCTTATTTCGAGTCAGGGCATCGCGGTGTCCATTCCACTTGAGGCCGCAAACTCAGGGTCCCTCTCACATACCTAGAGCTGAGCGAAGCCTCCTCTTGAGGTGCTTGTGGTAAGGTGGTATTCCTCTGGAATCGAAGCCAGGGCCTAACCTCTCATCTCGAGTTGATTTTTGGTCCCCGGAGCTATTTCGTATTGCTACAGTGACCTCAGGATCCCTCTAGGCTTGAAACAGTGTTCTTGGGGTTTCTCTGGAGTGCCATCAAGGAAATCAAGGCTCCTTTCCTCTGTGATGTGCACACGGAATTTCTCTGCACGCAGTGCAGGGAAATCGGGCCTCATCTGGCGGCGGGAGGGAAGTCTCATGGTTTTTCTCGAGTTGCGGCGGGATCCTGGGGTGTATTCTCGAGTTACGACGGGGATGGCCCTTCCACACACGTGTTTGTTCAGCAACGTCAGGACTCCTGCCTAGTTGCGAGGGACAACTCGGGATTCTCCTCGAGGCTTGGCAGGGCAATTGGGACGCCTCTCCAGCTGAGGCGGGAGACCAAGGGTTCCTTTCCACGTGCCACAGGAATCCTGGGACTCCTATCAAGTTTCACGAGGAGTCAGGCATCGTCTCCTTTGGAGGCACTGATCTCCGCGTCCCTCTGGAGTTTTCAAAGGATGTGAGGCCTCCGGTCGCGATGAGGTGGGGAACTAGGTCTTTCTCTGTGGTCTCCACAGGGGATTCAGACATCCTTTCGTCTTGGGAGATGCAAGACGAGCCTGCATTCAAGTCACTGCAGGGATATCCGTCCTTATGTCCTGTCAGGGCATGGTGGTCTCCATTCCACTTGAGTCAGCAAACTCAGGGTCGCTCTCAGATACCTAGAGCTGAGGGAAGCCTGCTCTTGAGGTGCTTGTGGTAAGGTGGTATTCCTCTGGAGTCGAAGACAGGGACGAACCTCTCATCTCGAGTTGATTTTTGGTCCACGGAGTTCTTTCGCGTTGCTACAGTGACCTCAGGATCCCTCTAGCCTTGAAACAGTGTTCTTGGGGTTTCTCTGGAGTGCCATCAAGGAAATCAAGGCTCCTTTCCTGTGTGATGTACAACACGGCATTGCTCTGCACACAGTGCAGGGGAATCGGGCCTCATCTCGCGGCGAGGGGGAAGTCTATTGGTTTTTCACGAGTTGCGGCAGGAACCTGGGGTATATTCTCGAGTTAGGACGGGGATGGCCCTTCCACACACGTGTTTGTTCAGCGACGTCAGGACTCCTGCCTAGTTGTGAGGGACAACTCAGGATTCTCCTCGAGGCTTGGCAGGGCAATTGGGACGCCTCTCCAGCTGAGGCAGGAGACCAAGGGTCCCTTTCCACTTGCCACAGGAATCCTGGGACTCCTATCAAGTTTCACGAGGAGTCAGGCATCGTCTCCTTTGGAGGCACTGATCTCCGCGTCCCTCTGGAGTTTTCAAAGGATGTGAGGCCTCCGGTCGCGATGAGGTGGGGAACTAGGTCTTTCTCTGTGGTCTCCACAGGGGATTCAGACATCCTTTTGTCTTGGGAGATGCAAGACGAGCCTGCATTCAAGTCACTGCAGGGATAGCCGGCCTTATTTCGAGTTAGGGCATCACAGTGTCCATTCCACTTGAGGCCGCAAACTCAGGGTCCCTCTCACATACCTAGAGCTGAGAGAAGCCTCCTCTTGAGGTGCTTGTGGTAAGGTGGTATTCCTCTGGAGTCGAAGCCAAGGACTAACCTCTCATCTCGAGCTGATTTGTGGTCCACGGAGCTCTTTCATGTTCCTACAGTGACCTCAGGATCCCTCTATCCTTGAAACAGTGTTCTTGGGGTTTCTCAGGAGTGCCATTAAGGAAATCAAGGCTCCTTTCCTTGTGATGTGCAACACGGCATTGTTCTGCACGCAGTGCAGGGGAATCGGGCCTCATCTCACGGCGAGGGGGAAGTCTCATGGTTTTTCTCGAGTTGCGGCGGGAACCTGGGGTATATTCTCGAGTTACGCCGGGGATGGCCCTTCCACACACGTGTTTGTTCAGCGACGTCAGGACTCCTGCCTAGTTGCGAGGGACAACTCGGGATTCTCCTCGAGGCTTGGCAGGGCAATTGGGACGCCTCTCCAGCTGAGGCGGGAGACCAAGGGTCCCTTTCCACCTGCCACAGGAATCCTGGGACTCCTATTAAGTTTCACGAGGAGTCAGGCATCGTCTCCTTTGGAGGCACTGATCTCCGCGTCCCTCTGGAGTTTTCAAAGGATGTGAGGCCTCCCGTCACGATGAGGTGGGAAATAGGTCTTTCTCTGTGGTCTCCACAGGGGATTCAGACATCCTTTCGTCTTGGGAGATGCAAGACGAGCCTGCATTCAAGTCACTGCAGGGATATCCGGCCTTATTTCGAGTCAGGGCATCGCGGTGTCCATTCCACTTGAGGCCGCAAAATCAGGGTCCCTCTCACATACCTAGAGCTGAGAGAAGCCTCCTCTTGAGGTGCTTGTGTTAAGGTGGTATTCCTCTGGAGTCGAAGCCAGGGACTAACCTCTCATCTCGAGTTGATTCTTGGGCCCCGGAGCTCTTTCGTGTTGCTACAGTGACCTCAGGATCCCTCTAGCCTTGAAAGAGTGTTCTTGGGGTTTCTTTGGAGTGCCATCAAGGAAATCAAGGCTCCTTTCCTGTGTGATGTGCAACACGGCATTGCTCTGCACGCAGTGCAGGGAAATCGGGCCTCATCTCGTGGCGAGGGGGAAGTCTCATGGTTTTTCTCGAGTTGTGGCGGGAACCTGGGGTATATTCTCGAGTTAGCATGGGGATGGCCCTTCCACACTCGTGTTTGTTCAGCGACGTCAGGAATCCTGCCTAGTTGCGAGGGACAACTCGGGATTCTCCTCGAGGCTTGGCAGGGCAATTGGGACGCCTCTCCAGCTGAGGTGGGAGACCAAGGTTCTCTTTCCACGTGCCACAGGAATCCTGGGACTCCTATCAAGTTTCACGAGGACTCAGGCATCGTCTCCTTTGGAGGCACTGATCTCCGCGTCCCTCTGGAGTTTTCAAAGGATGTGAGGCCTCCGGTCGCCATGAGTTTGGGAACTAGGTCTTTCTCTGTGGTCTCCACAGGGGATTCAGACATCCTTTTGTATTGGGAGATGCAAGACGAGCCTGCATTCAAGTCACTGCAGGGATATCCGGCCTTATTTCAAGTGAGGGCATCGCGGTGTCCATTCCACTTGAGGCCGCAAACTCAGGGTCCCTCTCACATACCTAGAGCTGAGAGAAGCCTCCTCTAGAGGTGCTTGTGGTAAGGTGGTATTCCTCTGGAGTCGAAGCCAGGGACTAACCTCTCATCTCGAGTTGATTTTTGGGCCCCGGAGCTCTTTCGTGTTGCTACAGTGACGTCAGGATCCCTCTAGCCTTGAAACAGTGTTCTTGGGCTTTCTCTGGAGTGCCATCAAGGAAATCAAGGCTCCTTTCCTGTGTGATGTGCAACACGGCATTGCTCTGCACGCAGTGCAGGGGAATCGGGCCTCATCTCGCGGCGAGGGGGAAGTCTCATTGTTTTTCTCGAGTTGCGGCGGGAACCTGGGGTATATTCACGAGTTAGCACGGGGATGGCCCTTGCACACACGTGTTTGTTCAGCGACGTCAGGACTCCTGCCTAGTTGCGAGGGACAACTCGGGATTCTTCTCGAGGCTTGGCAGGGCAATTGGGACGCCTCTCCAGCTGAGGCGGGAGACCAAGGGTCCCTTTCCACGTGCCACAGGAATCCTGGGACTCCTATCAAGTTTCACGAGGAGTCAGGCATCGTCTCCTTTGGAGGCACTGATCTCCGTGTCCCTCTGGAGTTTTCAAAGGATGTGAGGCCTCCGGTCGCGATGAGGTGTGGAACTAGGTCTTTCTCTGTGGTCTCCACAGGGGATTCAGACATCCTTTCGTCTTGGGAGATGCAAGACGAGCCTGCATTCAAGTCACTGCAGGGATATCCGGCCTTATTTCAAGTCACTGCAGGGATATCCGGCCTTATTTCAAGTCAGGGCATCGCGGTGTCCATTCCACTTGAGGCCGCAAACTCAGGGTCCCTCTCACATACCTAGAGCTGACAGAAGCCTCCTCTTGAGGTGCTTGTGGTAAGGTGGTATTCCTCTGGAGTCGAAGCCAGGAACTAACCTCTCATCTCGAGCTGATTTGTGGTCCACGGAGCTCTTTCATGTTGCTACAGTGACCTCAGGATCCCTCTAGCCTTGAAACAGTGTTCTTGGGGTTACTGTGGAGTGCCATCAAGGAAATCAAGGCTCCTTTCCTGTGTGATGTGCAACACGGCATTGCTCTGCACACAGTGCAGGGGAATCGGGCCTCATCTCGCGGCGAGGCGGAAGTCTCCTGGTTTTTCTCAAGTTGCGGCAGGAACCTGGGGTATATTCTCGAGTTACGACGGTGATGGCTCTTGCACACACGTGTTTGTTCAGCGACGTCAGGACTCCTGCCTAGTTGCGAGGGACAACTCGGGATTCTTCTCGAGGCTTGCCAGGGCAATTGGGACGCCTCTCCAGCTGAGGCGGGAGAACAAGTGTCCCTTTCCACGTGCCACAGGAATCCTGGGACTCCTATCAAGTTTCACGAGGAGTCAGGCATCGTCTCCTTTGGAGGCACTGATCTCCGCTTCCTGTGGAGTTTTCAAAGGATGTGAGGCGTCCGGTCGCGATGAGGTGGGGAACTAGGTCTTTCTCTGTGGTCTCCACAGGGGATTCAGACATCCTTTCGTCTTGGGAGATGCAAGACGAGCCTGCATTCAAGTCATTGCAGGGATATCCGGCCTTATTTCGAGTCAGGGCATCGCGGTGTCCATTCCACTTGAGGCCACAAACTCAGGGTCCCTCTCACATACCTAGAGCTGAGAGAAGCCTCCTCTTAAGGTGCTTGTGGTAAGGTGGTATTCCTTTGGAGTCGAAGCCAGGGACTAACCTCTCATCTCGAGTTGATTTGTGGTCCACGGAGCTCTTTTGTGTTGCTACAGTGACCTCAGGATCCCTCTAGCCTTGAAACAGTGTTCTTGGGCTTTCTCTGGAGTGCCATCAAGGAAATCAAGGCTCCTTTCCTGTGTGATGTGCAACACGGCAATGCTCTGCACGCAGTGCAGGGGAATCGGGCATCATCTCACGCCGAGGGCGAAGCCTCATGGTTTTTGTCGAGTTGCGGCGGGAACCTGGGGTATATTCTCGAGTTACGACGGGGATGGCCCTTCCACACACGTGTTTGTTCAGCGACGTCAGGACTCCTGCCTAGTTGCGAGGGACAACTCGGGATTCTTCTCGAGGCTTGGCAGGGCAATTGGGACGCCTCTCCAGCTGAGGCGGGAGACCAAGTTTCTCTTTCCACGTGCCACAGGAATCCTGGGACTCCTATCAAGTTTCACGAGGAGTCAGGCATCGTCTCCTTTGGAGGCACTGATCTCCGCGTCCCTCTGGAGTTTTCAAAGGATGTGAGGCCTCCGGTCGCCATGAGGTTGGGAACTAGGTCTTTCTCTGTGGTCTCCACAGGGGATTCAGACATCCTTTCGTCTGGGGAGATGCAAGACGAGCCTGCACTCAAGTCACTGCAGGGATATCCTGCCTTATTTCAAGTGAGGGAATCGCGGTGTCCATTCCACTTGAGGCCGCAAACTCAGGGTCCCTCTCACATACCTAGAGCTGAGAGAAGCCTCCTCTAGAGGTGCTTGTGGTAAGGTGGTATTCCTCTGGAGTCGAAGCCAGGGACTAACCTCTCATCTCGAGTTGATTTTTGGGCCCCGGAGCTCTTTCGTGTTGCTACACTGACGTCAGGATACCTCTAGCCTTGAACCAGTGTTCTTGGGGTTTCTCTGGAGTGCCATCAAGGAAATCAAGGCTCCTTTCCTGTGTGATGTACAACACGGCATTGCTCTGCACGCAGTGCAGGGGAATCGGGCCTCATCTCTCGGCGAGGGGGAAGTCTCATGGTTTTTCTCCAGTTGCGGCTGGAACCTGGGGTATATTCTCGAGTTACGACGGGGATGGCCCTTCCACACACGTGTTTGTTCAGCGACGTCAGGACTCCTGCCTAGTTGCGAGGGACAACTCGGGATTCTCCTCGAGGCTTGGCAGGGCAATTGAGACGCCTCACCAGCTGAGGCGGGAGACCATGGGTCCCTTTCCACGTGCCACAGGAATCCTGGGACTCCTATCAAGTTTCACGAGGAGTCAGGCATCGTCTCCTTTGGAGGCACTGATCTCCGCGTCCCTCTGGAGTTTTCAAAGGATGTGAGGATTCCGGTCGCGATGAGGTGGGGAACTAGGTCTTTCTCTGTGGTCTCCACAGGGGATTCAGACATCCTTTCGTCTTGGGAGATGCAAGACGAGCCTGCATTCAAGTCACTGCAGGGATATCCGGCCTTATTTCGAGTCAGGGCATCGCGGTGTCCATTCCACTTGAGGCCGCAAACTCAGGGTCCCTCTCACATACCTAGAGATCAGAGAAGCCTCCTCTTGAGGTGCTTGTGGTAAGGTGGTATTCCTTTGGAGTCGAAGCCAGGGACTAACCTCTCATCTCGAGTTGATTTGTGGTCCACGGAGCTCTTTCGTGTTGCTACAGTGACGTCAGGATCCCTCTAGCCTTGAAACAGTGTTCTTGGGGTTTCTTTGGAGTACCATCAAGGAAATCAAGGCTCCTTTCCTGTGTGATGTGCAACACGGCAATGCTCTGCACGCAGTGCAGTGGAATCGGGCATCATCTTGCGGCGAGGGGGAAGTCTCATGGTTTTTGTCGAGTTGCGGCGGGAACCTGGGTTATATTCTCGAGTTACGACGGGGATGGCCCTTCCACACACGTGTTTGTTCAGCGACGTCAGGACTCCTGCCTAGTTGCGAGGGACAACTCGGGATTCTCCTCGAGGCTTGGCTGGGCAATTGGGAGCCTCGCCAGCTGAGGCAGGAGACCAAGGGTCCCTTTCCACGTGCCACAGGAATCCTGGGACTCCTATCATGTTTCATGAGGAGTCAGGCATCGTCTCCTTTGGAGGCACTGATCTCCGCGTCCCTCTGGAGTTTTCAAGGAATGTGAGGCCTCTGGTCGCGATGAAGTGGCTAATTAGGTCTTTCTCTGTGGTCTCCACAGGGGATTCAGATATCCTTTCGTCTTGGGAGATGCAAGACGAGCCTGCATTCAAGTCACTGCAGGGATATCCGGCCTTATTTCGAGTCAGGGCATCGCGATGTCCATTCCACTTGAGGCCGCAAACTCAGGGTCCCTCTCACATACCTAGAGCTGAGCGAAGCCTCCTCTGGAGGTGCTTGTGGTACGGTGGTATTGCTCTGGAGTCGAAGCCAGGGACTAACCTCTCATCTCGAGTTGATTTTTGGTCCACGGAGCTCTTTCATGTTGCTACAGTGACGTCAGGATCCCTCTAGCCTTGAAACAGTGTTCTTGGGGTTTCTGTGGAGTGCCATCAAGGAAATCAAGGCTCCTTTCCTGTGTGATGTGCAACACGGCATTGCTCTGCACACAGTGCAGGGGAATCGGGCCTCATCTCGCGGCGAGGCGGAAGTCTCCTGGTTTTTCTCGAGTTGCGGCAGGAACCTGGGGTATATTCTCGAGTTACGACGGGGATGGCCCTTCCACACACGTGTTTGTTCAGCGACGTCAGGACTCCTGCCTAGATGCGAGGGACAACTCGGGATTCTTCTCGAGGCTTGGCAGGGCAATTGGGACGCCTCTCCAGCTGAGGCGGGAGAACAAGTGTCCCTTTCCACGTGCCACAGGAATCCTGGGACTCCTATCAAGTTTCACGAGGAGTCAGGCATCGTCTCCTTTGGAGGCACTGATCTCCGCGTACTCTGGAGATTTCAAAGGATGTGAGGCCTCCGGTCGCGATGAGGTGGGGAACTAGGTCTTTCTCTGTGGTCTCCACAGGGGATTCACACATCCTTTCGTCTTGGGAGATGCAAGACGAGCCTGCATTCAAGTCACTGCAGGGATATCCGGCCTTATTTTGAGTCAGGGCATCGCGGTGTCCATTCCACTTGAGGCCGCAAACTCAGGGTCCCTCTCACATACCTAGAGCTGAGAGAAGCCTCCTCTTGAGGTGCTTGTGGTAAGGTGGTATTCCTCTGGAGTCGAAGCCAGGGACTAACCTCTCATCTCGAGTTGATTTTTGGGCCCCGGAGCTCTTTCGTGTTGCTACACTGACGTCAGGATCCCTCTAGCCTTGAACCAGTGTTCTTGGGGTTTCTCTGGAGTGCCATCAAGGAAATCAAGGCTCCTTTCCTGTGTGATGTGCAACACGGCATTGCTCTGCACCCAGTGCAGGGGAATCGGGCCTCATCTCGCGGCGAGGGGGAAGTCTCATGGTTTTTCTCCAGTTGCGGCTGGAACCTGGGGTATATTCTCGAGTTACGACGGGGATGGCCCTTCCACACACGTGTTTGTTCAGCGACGTCAGGACTCCTGCCTAGTTGCGAGGGACAACTCGGGATTCTCCTCGAGGCTTGGCAGGGCAATTGAGACGCCTCACCAGCTGAGGCGGGAGACCATGGGTCCCTTTCCACGTGCCACAGGAATCCTGGGACTCCTATCAAGTTTCACGAGGAGTCAGGCATCGTCTCCTTTGGAGGCACTGATCTCCGCATTCCTCTGGAGTTTTCAAAGGATGTGAGGATTCCGGTCGCGATGAGGTGGGGAACTAGGTCTTTCTCTGTGGTCTCCACAGGGGATTCAGACATCCTTTCGTCTTGGGAGATGCAAGACGAGCCTGCATTCAAGTCACTGCAGGAATATCCGGCCTTATTTCGAGTCAGGGCATCGCGGTGTCTATTCCACTTGAGGCCGCAAACTCAGGGTCCCTCTCACATACCTAGAGATCAGAGAAGCCTCCTCTTGAGGTGCTTGTGGTAAGGTGGTATTCCTTTGGAGTCGAAGCCAGGGACTAACCTCTCATCTCGAGTTGATTTGTGGTCCACGGAGCTCTTTCGTGTTGCTACAGTGACGTCAGGATCCCTCTAGCCTTGAAACAGTGTTCTTGGGGTTTCTTTGGAGTGCCATCAAGGAAATCAAGGCTCCTTTCCTGTGTGATGTGCAACACGGCAATGCTCTGCACGCAGTGCAGTGGAATCGGGCATCATCTCGCGGCGAGGGGGAAGTCTCATGGTTTTTGTCGAGTTGCGGCGGGAACCTGGGTTATATTCTCGAGTTACGACGGGGATGGCCCTTCCACACACGTGTTTGTTCAGCGACGTCAGGACTCCTGCCTAGTTGCGAGGGACAACTCGGGATTCTCCTCGAGGCTTGGCTGGGCAATTGGGACGCCTCGCCAGCTGAGGCAGGAGACCAAGGGTCCCTTTCCACGTGCCACAGGAATCCTGGGACTCCTATCATGTTTCATGAGGAGTCAGGCATCGTCTCCTTTGGAGGCACTGATCTCCGCGTCCCTCTGGAGTTTTCAAGGAATGTGAGGCCTCTGGTCGCGATGATGTGGCTAATTAGGTCTTTCTCTGTGGTCTCCACAGGGGATTCAGATATCCTTTCGTCTTGGGAGATGCAAGACGAGCCTGCATTCAAGTCACTGCAGGGATATCCGGCCTTATTTCGAGTCAGGGCATCGCGATGTCCATTCCACTTGAGGCCGCAAACTCAGGGTCCCTCTCACATACCTAGAGCTGAGCGAAGCCTCCTCTGGAGGTGCTTGTGGTACGGTGGTATTGCTCTGGAGTCGAAGCCAGGGACTAACCTCTCATCTCGAGTTGATTTTTGGTCCACGGAGCTCTTTCATGTTGCTACAGTGACGTCAGGATCCCTCTAGCCTTGAAACAGTGTTCTTGGGGTTTCTGTGGAGTGCCATCAAGGAAATCAAGGCTCCTTTCCTGTGTGATGTGCAACACGGCATTGCTCTGCACACAGTGCAGGGGAATCGGGCCTCATCTCGCGGCGAGGCGGAAGTCTCCTGGTTTTTCTCGAGTTGCGGCAGGAACCTGGGGTATATTCTCGAGTTACGACGGTGATGGCCCTTGCACACACGTGTTTGTTCAGCGACGTCAGGACTCCTGCCTAGATGCGAGGGACAACTCGGGATTCTTCTCGAGGCTTGGCAGGGCAATTGGGACGCCTCTCCAGCTGAGGCGGGAGAACAAGTGTCCCTTTCCACGTGCCACAGGAATCCTGGGACTCCTAACAAGTTTCACGAGGAGTCAGGCATCGTCTCCTTTGGAGGCACTGATCTCCGCGTACTCTGGAGATTTCAAAGGATGTGAGGCCTCCGGTCGCGATGAGGTGGGGAACTAGGTCTTTCTCTGTGGTCTCCACAGGGGATTCACACATCCTTTCGTCTTGGGAGATGCAAGACGAGCCTGCATTCAAGTCACTGCAGGGATATCCGGCCTTATTTCGAGTCAGGGCATCGCGGTGTCCATTCCACTTGAGGCCACAAACTCAGGGTCCCTCTCACATACCTAGAGCTGAGAGAAGCCTCCTCTTGAGGTGTTTGTGTTAAGGTGGTATTCCTCTGGAGTCGAAGCCAGGGACTAACCTCTCATCTCGAGTTGATTTGTGGTCCACGGAGCTCTTTCGTGTTGCTACAGTGACCTCAGGATCCCTCTAGCCTTGAAACAGTGTTCTTGGGCTTTCTCTGGAGTGCCATCAAGGAAATCAAGGCTCCTTTCCTGTGTGAGGTGCAACACGGCATTGCTCTGCACTCTGTGCTGGGGAATCTGGCCTCATCTCGCGGCGAGGGGGAAGTCTCATGGTTTTTCTCGAGTTGCGGCGGGAACCTGGGGTATATTCTCGAGTTACGACGGGGATGGCCCTTCCACACACGTATTTGTTCAGCGACGTCAGGACTCCTGCCTAGTTGCGAGGGACAACTCAGGATTCTACTCGAGGCTTAGCAGGGCAATTGGGACGCCTCTCCAGCAGAGGCGGGAGACCAAGGGTCCCTTTCCACGTTTCACAGGAATCCTGGGACTCCTATTAAGTTTCACGAGGACTCAGGCATCGTCTCCTTTGGAGGCACTGATCTCCGCATTCCTCTGGAGTTTTCAAAGGATGTGAGGCCTCCGGTCGCGATGAGGTGGGGAACTAGGTCTTTCTCTGTGGTCTCCACAGGGGATTCAGACATCCTTTCGTCTTGGGAGATGCAAGACGAGCCTGCATTCAAGTCACTGCAGAGATATCCGGCCTTATTTTGAGTCAGGGCATCGCGGTGTCCATTCCACTTGAGGCCGCAAACTCAGGGTCCCTCTCACATACCTAGAGCTGAGAGAAGCCTCCTCTTGAGGTGCTTGTGGTAAGGTGGTATTCCTCTGGAGTCGAAGCCAGGGACTAACCTCTCATCTCGAGTTGATTTTTGGTCCACGGAGCTCTTTCGTGTTGCTACAGTGACCCCAGGATCCCACTAGCCTTGAAACTGTGTTCTTGGGCATTCTCTGGAGTGCCATCAAGGAAATCAAGGCTCCTTTCTTGTGTGATGTGCAACACGGGATTGCTCTGCACGCAGTGCAGAGGAATCTGGCCTCATCTCGTGGCGAGGGGGAAGTCTCATGGTTTTTCTCGAGTTGCGGCGGGAACCTGGGGTATATTCTCGAGTTACGACGGGGATGGCCCTTCCACACACGTGTTTGTTCAGCGACGTCAGGACTCCTTCCTAGTTGCGAGGGACAACTCGGGATTCTCCTCGAGGCTTGGCAGGGCAATTGGGACGCCTCTCCAGCTGAGGCGGGAGACCAAGGGTCCCTTTCCACGTGCCACAGGTATCCTGGGACTCCTATGAAGTTTCACGAGGAGTCAGGCATCGTCTCCTTTGGAGGCACTGATCTCCGCGTCCCTCTGGAGTTTTCAAAGGATGTGAGGCCTCCGGTCGTGATGAGGTGGGGAACTAGGTCTTTCTCTGTGGTCTCCACAGGGGATTCAGACATCCTTTCGTCTTGGGAGATGCAAGACGAGCCTGCATTCAAGTCACTGCAGGGATATCCGGCCTTATTTCGAGTCAGGGCATCGCGATGTCCATTCCACTTGAGGCCGCAAACTCAGGGTCCCTCTCACATACCTAGAGCTGAGCGAAGCCTCCTCTGGAGGTGCTTGTGGTACGGTGGTATTGCTCTGGAGTCGAAGCCAGGGACTAACCTCTCATCTCGAGTTGATTTTTGGTCCACGGAGCTCTTTCATGTTGCTACAGTGACGTCAGGATCCCTCTAGCCTTGAAACAGTGTTCTTGGGGTTTCTGTGGAGTGCCATCAAGGAAATCAAGGCTCCTTTCCTGTGTGATGTGCAACACGGCATTGCTCTGCACACAGTGCAGGGGAATCGGGCCTCATCTCGCGGCGAGGCGGAAGTCTCCTGGTTTTTCTCGAGTTGCGGCAGGAACCTGGGGTATATTCTCGAGTTACGACGGTGATGGTCCTTGCACACACGTGTTTGTTCAGCGACGTCAGGACTCCTGCCTAGATGCGAGGGACAACTCGGGATTCTTCTCGAGGCTTGGCAGGGCAATTGGGACGCCTCTCCAGCTGAGGCGGGAGAACAAGTGTCCCTTTCCACGTGCCACAGGAATCCTGGGACTCCTATCAAGTTTCACGAGGAGTCAGGCATCGTCTCCTTTGGAGGCACTGATCTCCGCGTACTCTGGAGATTTCAAAGGATGTGAGGCCTCCGGTCGCGATGAGGTGGGGAACTAGGTCTTTCTCTGTGGTCTCCACAGGGGATTCACACATCCTTTCGTCTTGGGAGATGCAAGACGAGCCTGCATTCAAGTCACTGCAGGGATATCCGGCCTTATTTCGAGTCAGGGCATCGCGGTGTCCATTCCACTTGAGGCCACAAACTCAGGGTCCCTCTCACATACCTAGAGCTGAGAGAAGCCTCCTCTTGAGGTGCTTGTGGTAAGGTGGTATTGCTCTGGAGTCGAATCCAAGGACTAACCTTTCATCTCCTGTTGATTTTTGGCCCACGGAGCTCTTTCGTGTTGCTACAGTGACGTCAGGATCCCTCTAGCCTTGAAACAGTGTTCTTGGGGTTTCTGTGGAGTGCCATCAAGGAAATCAAGGCTCCTTTCCTGTGTGATGTGCAACACGGCATTGCTCTGCACACAATGCAGGGGAATCGGGCCTCATCTCGCGGCGAGGCGGAAGTCTCCTGGTTTTTCTCGAGTTGCGGCAGGAACCTGGGGTATATTCTCGAGTTACGACGGGGATGGCCCTTCCATACACGTGTTTGTTCAGCGACGTCAGGACTCCTGCCTAGTTGCGAGGGACAACTCGGGATTCTCCTCGAGGCTTGGCTGGGCAATTGGGACGCCTCTCCAGCTGAGGTGGGAGACCAAGGGTCCCTTTCCACGTGCCACAGGAATCCTGGGACTCCTATGAAGTTTCACGAGGAGTCAGGCATCGTCTCCTTTGGAGGCACTGATCTCCGCGTCCCTCTGAAGTTTTCAAAGGATGTGAGGCGTCCGGTCGCGATGAGGTTGGGAACTAGGTCTTTCTCTGTGGTCTCCACAGGGGATTCAGACATCCTTTCGTCTTGGGAGATGCAAGACGAGCCTGCATTCAAGTCACTGCAGGGATATCCGGCCTTATTTCGAGTCAGGGCATCGCGGTGTCCATTCCACTTGAGGCCGCAAACTCAGGGTCCCTCTCACATAACTAGAGCTGAGAGAAGCCTCCTCATGAGGTGCTTGTGGTAAGGTGGTATTCCTCTGGAGTCGAAGCCAGGGACTAACCTCTCATCTCGAGTTGATTTGTGGTCCACGGAGCTCTTTCGTGTTGCTACAGTGACCTCAGGATCCCTCTAGCCTTGAAACAGTGTTCTTGGGCTTTCTCAGGAGTGCCATCAAGGAAATCAAGGCTCCTTTACTGTGTGAGGTGCAACACGGCATTGCTCTGCACTCTGTGCAGGGTAGTCGGGCCTCATCTCGCGGCGAGGGGGAAGTCTCATGGTTTTTCTCGAGTTGCGGCGGGAACCTGGGGTATATTCTCGAGTTACGACGGGGATGGCCCTTCCACACACGTATTTGTTCAGCGACGTCAGGACTCCTGCCTAGTTGCGAGGGACAACTCAGTATTCTACTCGAGGCTTGGCAGGGCAATTCGGACACCTCTCCAGCTGAGGCGGGAGCCCAAGGCTCCCTTTCCACGTGCCACAGGAATCCTGGGACTCCTATTAAGTTTCACGAGGAGTCAGGCATCGTCTCCTTTGGAGGCACTGATCTCCGCGTCCCTCTGGAGTTTTCAAAGGATGTGAGGCCTCCGGTCGCGATGAGGTGGGGAACTAGGTCTTTCTCTGTGGTCTCCACAGGGGATTCAGACATCCTTTCGTCTTGGGAGATGCAAGACGAGCCTGCATTCAAGTCACTGCAGGGATATCCGGCCTTGTTTCGAGTCAGGGCATCGCGGTGTCCATTCCACTTGAGGCCGCAAACTCAGGGTCCCTCTCACATACCTAGAGCTGACAGAAGCCTCCTCTTGAGGTGCTTTTGTTAAGGTAGTATTCCTCTGGAGTCGAAGCCAGGGACTAACCTCTCATCTCGAGTTGATTTTTGGGCCCCAGAGCACTTTCGTGTTGCTACAGTGACCTCAGGATCCCTCTAGCCTTGAAACAGTGTTCTTGGGGTTTCTGTGGAGTGCCATCAAGGAAATCAAGGCTCCTTTCCTGTGTGATGTGCAACACGGCATTGCTCTGCACGCAGTGCAGGGGAATCGGGCCTCATCTCGTGGCGAGGGGGAAGTCTCATGGTTTTTCTCGAGTTGTGGCGGGAACCTGGGGTATATTCTCGAGTTAGCACGGGGATGGCCCTTCCAAACTCGTGTTTGTTCAGCGACGTCAGGACTCCTGCCTAGTTGCGAGGGACAACTCGGGATTCTCCTCGAGGCTTGGCAGGGCAACTGAGACGCCTCTCCAGCTGAGGCGGGAGACCAAGGTTCTCTTTCCACGTGCCACAGGAATCCTGGGACTCCTATCAAGTTTCACGAGGAATCAGTCATCGTCTCCTTTGGAGGCACTGATCTCCGTTTCCCTCTGGAGTTTTCAAAGGATGTGAGGACTCCGGTCGCCATGAGGTTGGGAACTAGGTCTTTCTCTGTGGTCTCCACAGGGGATTCAGACATCCTTTCGTCTGGGGAGATGCAAGACGAGCCTGCATTCAAGTCACTGCAGGGATATCCGGCCTTATTTCAAGTCAGGGCATCGCGGTGTCCATTCCACTTGAGGCCGCAAACTCAGGGTCCCTCTCACATACCTAGAGCTGAGAGAAGCCTCCTCTAGAGGTGCTTGTGGTAAGGTGGTATTCCTCTGGAGTCGAAGCCAGGGACTAACCTCTCATCTCGAGTTGATTTTTGGGCCCCGGAGCTCTTTCGTGTTGCTACAGTGACGTCAGGATCCCTCTAGCCTTGAAACAGTGTTCTTTGGGTTTCTCTGAACTGCCATCAAGGAAATCAAGGCTCCTTTCCTGTGTGAGGTGCAACACGGCATTGCTCTGCACTCTGTGCAGGGGAATCGGGCCTCATCTCGCGGCGAGGGGGAAGTCTCATGGTTTTTCTCAAGTTGCGGTGGGAACCTGGGGTATATTCTCGAGTTACGACGGGGATGGCCCTTCCAAACACGTATTTGTTCAGCGACGTCAGGACTCCTGCGTAGTTGCGAGGGACAACTCAGGATTCTACTCGAGGCTTGGCAGGGCAATTCGGACACCTCTCCAGCTGAGGCGGGAGACCAAGGCTCCCTTTCCATGTGCCACAGAAATCCTGGGACTCCTATCAAGTTTCACGAGGACTCAGGCATCGTCTCCTTTGGAGGCACTGATCTCCGCATCCCTCTGGAGTTTTCAAAGGATGTGAGGCCTCCGGTCGAGATGAGGTGGGGAACTAGTTCTTTCCCTGTGGGCTCCCCGGGGGATTCAGACATCCTTTCGTCTTGGGAGATGCAAGACGAGCCTGCATTAAAGTCACTGCAGAGATAGCCAGCCTTATTTCGAGTCAGGGCATCGCGGTGTCCATTCCACTTGAGGCCGCAAACTCAGGGTCCCTCTCACATACCTAGAGCTGAGAGAAGTCTCCTCTTGAGGTGCTTGTGGTAAGGTGGTATTCCTCTGGAGTCGAAGCCAGGGACTAACCTCTCATCTCGAGTTGATTTTTGGTCTACGGAACTCTTTCGTGTTGCTACAGTGACCTCAGGATCCCTCTAGCCTTGAAACTGTGTTCTTGGGCATTCTCTGGAGTGCCATCAAGGAAATCAAGGCTCCTTTCCTGTGTGATGTGCAACACGGCATTGCTCTGCATGCAGTGCAGGGGAATCTGGCCTCATCTCGTGGCGAGGGGGAAGTCTCATGGTTTTTCTCGAGTTGCGGCAGGAACCTGGGGTATATTCTCGAGTTACGACGGTGATGGCCCTTGCACACACGTGTTTGTTCAGCGACGTCAGGACTCCTGCCTAGATGCGAGGGACAACTCGGGATTCTTCTCGAGGCTTGGCAGGGCAATTGGGACGCCTCTCCAGCTGAGGCGGAGAACAAGTGTCCCTTTCCACGTGCCACAGGAATCCTGGGACTCCTATCAAGTTTCACGAGGAGTCAGGCATCGTCTCCTTTGGAGGCACTGATCTCCGCGTACTCTGGAGATTTCAAAGGATGTGAGGCCTCCGGTCGCGATGAGGTGGGGAACTAGGTCTTTCTCTGTGGTCTCCACAGGGGATTCACACATCCTTTCGTCTTGGGAGATGCAAGACGAGCCTGCATTCAAGTCACTGCAGGGATATCCGGCCTTATTTCGAGTCAGGGCATCGCGGTGTCCATTCCACTTGAGGCCACAAACTCAGGGTCCCTCTCACATACCTAGAGCTGAGAGAAGCCTCCTCTTGAGGTGCTTGTGGTAAGGTGGTATTCCTCTGGAGTCGAAGCCAGGGACTAACCTCTCATCTCGAGTTGATTTGTGGTCCACGGAGCTCTTTCGTGTTGCTACAGTGACCTCAGGATCCCTCTAGCCTTGAAACAGTGTTCTTGGGGTTTCTGTGGAGTGCCATCAAGGAAATCAAGGCTCCTTTCCTGTGTGATGTGCAACACGGCTTTTCTCTGCACGCAGTGCAGGGGAATCGGGCCTCATCTCGCGGCGAGGGGGAAGTCTCATGGTTTTTCTCGAGCTGCGGCGGGAACCTGGGGTATATTCTCGAGTTACGACGGGGATTGCCCTTCCACACACGTGTTTGTTCAGCGACGTCAGGACTCCTGCCTACTTGCGAGGGACAACTCGGGATTCTCCTCGAGGCTTGGCAGGGCAATTGGGACGCCTCTCCACCTGAGGCGGGAGACCAAAGGTCCCTTTCCACGTGCCACAGGAATCCTGGGACTCCTATCAAGTTTCACGAGGAGTCAGGCATCGTCTCCTTTGGAGGCACTGATCTCCGCATCCCTCTGGAGTTTTCAAAGGATGTGAGGCCTCCGGTCGCGATGAGGTGGGGAACTAGGTCTTTCTCTGTGGTCTCCACAGGGGATTCAGACATGCTTTCGTCTTGCGAGATGCAAGACGAGCCTGCATTCAAGTCACTGCAGGGATATCCGGCCTTATTTCGAGTCAGGGCATCGCGGTGTCCATTCCACTTGAGGCCGCAAACTCAGGGTCCCTCTCACATACCTAGAGCTGAGAGAAGCCTCCTCTTGTGCTTGTGGTAAGGTGGTATTCCTCTGGAGTCGAAGCCAGGGACTAACCTATCATCTCGAGTTGATTTTTGGTCCACGGAGCTCTTTCGTGTTGCTACAGTGACCTCAGAATCCCTCTAGCCTTGAAAGAGTGTTCTTGGGCTTTCTCTGGAGTGCCATCAAGGAAATCAAGGCTCCTTTCCTGTGTGATGTGCAACACGGCATTGCTCTGCACGCAGTGCAGGGGAATCGGGCCTCATCTCGCGGCGAGGTGGAAGTCTCATGGTTTTTCTCGAGTTGCGGTGGGAACCTGGGGTATATTCTCGAGTTACGACGGGGATGGCCCTTCCAAACACGTATTTGTTCAGCGACGTCAGGACTCCTGCGTAGTTGCGAGGGACAACTCAGGATTCTACTCGAGGCTTGGCAGGGCAATTCGGACACCTCTCCAGCTGAGGCGGGAGACCAAGGCTCCCTTTCCACGTGCCACAGAAATCCTGGGACTCCTATCAAGTTTCACGAGGACTCAGGCATCGTCTCCTTTGGAGGCACTGATCTCCGCATCCCTCTGGAGTTTTCAAAGGATGTGAGGCCTCCGGTCGAGATGAGGTGGGGAACTAGTTCTTTCCCTGTGGGCTCCCCGGGGGATTCAGACATCCTTTCGTCTTGGGAGATGCAAGACGAGCCTGCATTAAAGTCACTGCAGAGATAGCCAGCCTTATTTCGAGTCAGGGCATCGCGGTGTCCATTCCACTTGAGGCCGCAAACTCAGGGTCCCTCTCACATACCTAGAGCTGAGAGAAGTCTCCTCTTGAGGTGCTTGTGGTAAGGTGGTATTCCTCTGGAGTCGAAGCCAGGGACTAACCTCTCATCTCGAGTTGATTTTTGGTCTACGGAACTCTTTCGTGTTGCTACAGTGACCTCAGGATCCCTCTAGCCTTGAAACTGTGTTCTTGGGCATTCTCTGGAGTGCCATCAAGGAAATCAAGGCTCCTTTCCTGTGTGATGTGCAACACGGCATTGCTCTGCATGCAGTGCAGGGGAATCTGGCCTCATCTCGTGGCGAGGGGGAAGTCTCATGGTTTTTCTCGAGTTGCGGCAGGAACCTGGGGTATATTCTCGAGTTACGACGGTGATGGCCCTTGCACACACGTGTTTGTTCAGCGACGTCAGGACTCCTGCCTAGATGCGAGGGACAACTCGGGATTCTTCTCGAGGCTTGGCAGGGCAATTGGGACGCCTCTCCAGCTGAGGCGGAGAACAAGTGTCCCTTTCCACGTGCCACAGGAATCCTGGGACTCCTATCAAGTTTCACGAGGAGTCAGGCATCGTCTCCTTTGGAGGCACTGATCTCCGCGTACTCTGGAGATTTCAAAGGATGTGAGGCCTCCGGTCGCGATGAGGTGGGGAACTAGGTCTTTCTCTGTGGTCTCCACAGGGGATTCACACATCCTTTCGTCTTGGGAGATGCAAGACGAGCCTGCATTCAAGTCACTGCAGGGATATCCGGCCTTATTTCGAGTCAGGGCATCGCGGTGTCCATTCCACTTGAGGCCACAAACTCAGGGTCCCTCTCACATACCTAGAGCTGAGAGAAGCCTCCTCTTGAGGTGCTTGTGGTAAGGTGGTATTCCTCTGGAGTCGAAGCCAGGGACTAACCTCTCATCTCGAGTTGATTTGTGGTCCACGGAGCTCTTTCGTGTTGCTACAGTGACCTCAGGATCCCTCTAGCCTTGAAACAGTGTTCTTGGGGTTTCTGTGGAGTGCCATCAAGGAAATCAAGGCTCCTTTCCTGTGTGATGTGCAACACGGCTTTTCTCTGCACGCAGTGCAGGGGAATCGGGCCTCATCTCGCGGCGAGGGGGAAGTCTCATGGTTTTTCTCGAGCTGCGGCGGGAACCTGGGGTATATTCTCGAGTTACGACGGGGATTGCCCTTCCACACACGTGTTTGTTCAGCGACGTCAGGACTCCTGCCTACTTGCGAGGGACAACTCGGGATTCTCCTCGAGGCTTGGCAGGGCAATTGGGACGCCTCTCCACCTGAGGCGGGAGACCAAAGGTCCCTTTCCACGTGCCACAGGAATCCTGGGACTCCTATCAAGTTTCACGAGGAGTCAGGCATCGTCTCCTTTGGAGGCACTGATCTCCGCATCCCTCTGGAGTTTTCAAAGGATGTGAGGCCTCCGGTCGCGATGAGGTGGGGAACTAGGTCTTTCTCTGTGGTCTCCACAGGGGATTCAGACATGCTTTCGTCTTGCGAGATGCAAGACGAGCCTGCATTCAAGTCACTGCAGGGATATCCGGCCTTATTTCGAGTCAGGGCATCGCGATGTCCATTCCACTTGAGGCCGCAAACTCAGGGTCCCTCTCACATACCTAGAGCTGAGAGAAGCCTCCTCTTGTGCTTGTGGTAAGGTGGTATTCCTCTGGAGTCGAAGCCAGGGACTAACCTATCATCTCGAGTTGATTTTTGGTCCACGGAGCTCTTTCGTGTTGCTACAGTGACCTCAGAATCCCTCTAGCCTTGAAAGAGTGTTCTTGGGCTTTCTCTGGAGTGCCATCAAGGAAATCAAGGCTCCTTTCCTGTGTGATGTGCAACACGGCATTGCTCTGCACGCAGTGCAGGGGAATCGGGCCTCATCTCGCGGCGAGGTGGAAGTCTCATGGTTTTTCTCGAGTTGCGGTGGGAACCTGGGGTATATTCTCGAGTTACGACGGGGATGGCCCTTCCACACACGTGTTTGTTCAGCGACGGCAGGACTCCTGCCTAGTTACGAGGGACAAGTCGGGATGCTCCTCGAGGTTTGGCAGGGCAATTGGGACGCCTCTCCAGCTGAAGCGGGAGACCAAAGGTCCCTTTCCACGTTTCACAGGAATCCTGGGACTCCTATCAACTTTCACGAGGAGTCAGGCATCGTCTCCTTTGGAGGCACTGATCTCCGCGTCCCTCTGGAGTTTTCCAAGGATGTGAGGCCTCCGTTGGCGATGAAGTGGGGAACTAGGTCTTTACCTGTTGCCTCCACAGGGGATTCAGACATGCTTTCGTCTTGTGAGATGCAAGACGAGCCTGCATTCAAGTCACTGCAGGGATATCCAGCCGTATTTCGAGTCAGGGCATCGCGGTGTCCATTCCACTTGAGGCCGCAAACTCAGGGTCCCTCTCACATACCTAGAGCTGAGAGAAGCCTCCTCTTGAGGTGCTTGTGGTAAGGTGGTATTCCTCTGGAGTCGAAGCCAGGGTCTAACCTCTCATCTCGAGTTGATTTTTGGTCCCCGGAGCTCTTTCGTGTTGCTACAGTGACCTCAGGATCCCTCTAGCCTTGAAAGAGTGTTCTTGGGGATTCTCTGGAGTGCCATCAAGGAAATCAAGGCTCCTTTCCTGTGTGATGTGCAACACGGCATTGCTCTGCACGCAGTGCAGGGGAATCGGGCCTCATCTCGCGGCGAGGGGGAAGTCTCATGGTTTTTCTCGAGTTGCGGCGGGAACCTGGGGTATATTCTCGAGTTACGACGGGGATGGCCCTTCCACACACGTGTTTGTTCAGCGACGTCAGGACTCCTGCCTAGTTGCGAGGGACAACTCGGAATTCTCCTCGAGGCTTGGCAGGGCAATTGGGACGCCTCTCCAGCTGAGGCCGGAGACCAAGGGTCCCTTTCCACGTGCCACAGGAATCCTGGGACTCCTATCAAGTTTCACGAGGAGTCAGGCATCGTCTCCTTTGGAGGCACTGATCTCCCCGTGCTTCGGGAGTTTTCCAAGGATGTGAGGACTCCGGTCGCGATGAGGTGGGGAACTAGGTCTTTCTCTGTGGTCTCCACAGGGGATTCAGACATCCTTTCGTCTTGGGAGATGCAAGACGAGCCTGCATTCAAGTCACTGCAGGGATATCCGGCCTTATTTCGAGTCAGGGCATCGCGGTATCCATTCCACTTGAGGCCCCAAAGTCAAGGACCCTCTCACATACCTAGAGCTGAGAGAAGCCTCCTCTTGAGGTGCTTGTGGTAAGGTGGTATTCCTCGGGAGTCGAAGCCAGGGACTAACCTATCATCTCGAGTTGATTTTTAGCTCACGGAGCACTCTCGGGTTGCTACAGTGACCTCAGGATCCCTCTCACCTTGAAAGAGTGTTCTTGGGCTTTCTCTGGAGTGCCATCAAGGAAATCAAGGCTCCTTTCCTGTGTGATGTGCAACACGGCATTGCTCTGCACGCAGTGCAGGGGAATCGGGCCTCATCTCGCGGCGAGGGGGAAGTCTCATGGTTTTTCTCGAGTTGCGGCGGGAACCTGGGGTATATTCTCGAGTTCTGACGGGAATGGCCCTTCCACACACGTGTTTGTTCAGCGACGTCAGGACTCCTGCCTAGTTGCGAGGGACAACTCGGGATTCTCCTCGAGGCTTGGCAGGGCAATTGGGACATCTCTCCAGCTGAGGGGGGAGACCAAGGGTCCCTTTCCACGTGCCACAGGAATCCTGGAACTCCTATCAAGTTTCACGAGGAGTCAGGCATCGTCTCCTTTGGAGGGACTGATCTCCCCGTGCTTCGGGAGTTTTCCAAGGATGTGAGGACTCCGGTCGCGATGAGGTGGGGAACTAGGTCTTTCTCTGTGGTCTCCACAGGGGATTCAGACATCCTTTCGTCTTGGGAGATGCAAGACGAGCCTGCATTCAAGTCACTGCAGGGATATCCGGCCTTATTTCGAGTCAGGGCATCGCGGTGTCCATTCCACTTGAGTCCGCAAACTCAGGGTCCCTCCCACATACCTAGAGCTGAGAGAAGCCTCCTCTTGAGGTGCTTGTGGTAAGGTGGTATTCCTCTGGAGTCGAAGCCAGGGACTAACCTCTCATCTCGAGTTGATTTTGGTCCACGGAGCTCTTTCGTGTTGCTACAGTGACCTCAGGAACCCTCTAGCCTTGAAAGAGTGTTCTTGGGGTTTCTCTGGGTGCCATCAAGGAAATCAAGGCTCCTTTCCTGTGTGATGTGCAACACGGCATTGCTCTGCACGCAGTGCAGGGGAATCGGGCCTCATCTCGCGGCGAGGGGGAAGTCTCATGGTTTTTCTCGAGTTGCGCGGGAACCTGGGGTATATTCTCGAGTTACGACGGGGATGGCCCTTCCACACACGTGTTTGTTCAGCGACGTCAGCACTCCTGCCTAGTTGCGAGGGACAACTCGGGATTCTCCTCGAGGCTTGGCAGGGCAATTGGGACGCCTCTCTAGCTGAGGCGGGAGACCAAGGGTTCCTTTCCACCTGCCACAGGAATCCTGGTACTCCTATCAAGATTCACGAGGAGTCAGGAATCGTCTCCTTTGGAGGCTCTGATCTCCGCGTCCCTCTGGAGTTTTCAAAGGATACGAGGCCTCCAGTCGCGATGAGGTGGGGAATAGGTCTTTCTCTGTGGTCTCCACAGGGGATTCAGACATTCTTTCGTCTTGGGAGATGCAAGACGAGCCTGCATTCAAGTCACTGCAGGGATATCCGGCGTTATTTCGAGTCAGGGCATCGCGGTGTCCATTCCACTTGAGGCCGCAAACTCAGGGTCCCTCTCACATACCTAGAGCTGAGAGAAGCCTCCTCTTGACGTGCTTGTGGTAAGGTGGTATTCCTCTGGAGTCGAAGCCAGGGACTAACCTCTCATCTCGAGTTGATTTTTGGTCCCCGGAGCTCTTTCGTGTTGCTACAGTGACCTTAGGATCCCTCTAGCCTTGAAACAGTGTTCTTGGGGTTTCTCTGGAGTAACATCAAGGTAATCAAGGCTCCTTTCCTGTGTGATGTGCAACACGGCATTTGCACGCAGTGCAGGGGAATCGGGCCTCATCTCGTGGCGAGGGGGAAGTCTCATGGTTTTTCTCGAGTTTTGGCCGGAACCTGGGGTATATTCTCGAGTTACGACAGGGATGGCCCTTCCACACACGTGTTTGTTCAGCGACGTCAGAACTACTGCCTAGTTGCGAGGGACAACTCGGGATTCTCCTCGAGGCTTGGCAGGGCAATTGGGACACCTCTCCAGCTGAGGCGGGAGACCAAGGCTCCCTTTCCACGTGCCACAGGAATCCTGGGACTCCTATCAAGTTTCACGAGGAGTCAGGCATCGTGTCCTTTGGAGGCAGTGATCTCCGCGTCCCTCTGGAGTTTTCAAAGGATGTGAGGCGTCCGGTCGCGATGAGGTGGGGAACTAGGTCTCTCTCTGTGGTCTCCACAGGGGATTCAGACATCCTTTCGCCTTGGGAGATGCAAGACGAGCCTGCATTCAAGTCACTGCAGGGATATCCGGCCTTATTTCGAGTCAGGGCATCGCGGTGTCCATTCCACTTGAGTCCGCAAACTCAGGGTCCCTCTCACATACCTAGAGCTGAGAGAAGCCTCCTCTTGACGTGCTTGTGGTAAGGTGGTATTCCTCTGGAGTCGAAGCCAGGGACTAACCTCTCATCTCCAGTTGATTTTTGGTCCACGGAGCTCTTTCGTGTTGCTACAGTGACCTCAGGATCCCTCTAGCCTTGAAACAGTGTTCTTGGGGATTCTGTGGAGTGCCATCAAGGAAATCAAGGCTCCTTTCCTGTGTGATGTGCAACACGGCATTGCTCTGCACGCAGTGCAGGGGAATCGGGCCTCATATCGTGGCGAGGGGGAAGTCTCTTGGTTTTTCTCAAGCTGCGGCGGGAACCTGGGGTATATTCTCGAGTTACGACGGGGATGGCCCTTCCACACACGTGTTTGTTCAGCGACGTCAGGACTCCTGCCTAGTTGTGAGGGACAAGTCGGGATTCTCCTCGAGGCTTGGCAGGGCAATTTGGACGCCTCTCCAGCTGAGGCGGGAGACCAAAGGTCCCTTTCCACGTGCCACAGGAATCCTGGGACTCCTATCAAGTTTCTCGAGGAGTCAGGCATCGTCTCCTTTGGAGGCACTGATATCCGCGTCCCTCTGGAATTTTCAAAGAATGTGAGGCCTCCGGTGGCGATGAGGTGGGGAACTAGGTCTTTACCTGTTGTCTCCACAGGGGATTCAGACATGCTTTCGTCTTGCGAGATGCAAGACGAGCCTGCATTCAAGTCACTGCAGGGATATCCGGCCTTATTTCGAGTCAGGGCATCGCGGTGTCCATTCCACTTGAGGCCGCAAATCAAGGTCCCTCTCACATACCTAGAGCTGAGAGAAGCCTCCTCTTGAGGTGCTTGTGGTAAGGTGGTATTCCTCTGGAGTCGAAGCCAGGGACTACCCTCTCATCTCGAGTTGATTTTTGGTCCCCGGAGCTCTTTCGTGTTGCTACAGTGACCTCAGGATCCCTCTAGCCTTGAAACAGTGTTCTTGGGGTTTCTGTGGAGTGCCATCAAGGAAATCAAGGCTCCTTTCCTGTGTGATGTGCAAAACGGCATTGCTCTGCACGCAGTGCAGGGGAATCGGGCCTCATATCGTGGCGAGGGGGAAGTCTCATGGTTTTTCTCAAGCTGCGGCGGGAACATGGGGTATATTCTCGAGTTACGACGGGGATGGCCCTTCCACACACGTGTTTGTTCACCGACGTCAGGATTCCGGCCTAGTTGCGAGGGACAACACGGGATTCTCCTCGAGGCTTGGCAGGGCAATTGGGACGCCTCTCCAGCTGAGGCGGGAGACCAAGGGTCCCTTTCCACGTGCCACAGGAATCCTGGGACTCCTATCAATTTTCACGAGGACTCAGGCATCGTCTCCTTTGGAGGCACTGATCTCCGCGTCCCTCTGGAGTTTTCAAAGGATGTGAGGCCTCCGGTCGCGATGAGGTGGGGAACTAGGTCTTTCTCTGTGGTCTCTACAGGGGATTCAGACATCCTTTGTCTTGGGAGATGCAAGACGAGCCTGAATTCAAGTCACTGCAGGGATATCCAGCCTTATTTCGAGTCAGGGCATCGAGGTATCCATTCCACTTGAGGCCCCAAACTCAGGGACCCTCTCACATACCTAGAGCTGAGAGAAGCCTCCTCTTGAGGTGCTTGTGGTAAGGTGGTATTCCTCGGGAGTCGAAGCCAGGGACTAACCTCTCATCTCGAGTTGATTTGTGGTCCACGGAGCTCTTTCGTGTTGCTACAGTGACCTCAGGATCCCTCTAGCCTCGAAACAGTGTTCTTGGCGATTCTCTGAAGTGCCATCAAGGAAATCAAAGCTCCTTTCCTGTGTGATGTGCAACACGGCATTGCTCTGCACGCAGTGCAGGGGAATCGGGCCTCATCTCGCGGCGAGGGGGAAGTCTCATGGTTTTTCTCGAGTTGCGGCGAAAACCTGGGGTATATTCTCGAATTACGACGGGGATGGCCCTTCCACACACGTGTTTGTTCAGCGACGTCAGGACTCCTGCCTAGTTGCGAGGGACAACTCGGGATTCTCCTCGAGGCTTGCAGGGCCATTGGGACGCCTCTCCAGCTGAGGCGGGAGACCAAGGGTCCCTTTCCACGTGCCACAGGAATCCTGGGACTCCTATCAAGTTTCACGAGGAGTCAGGCATCGTCTCCTTTGGAGGCACTGATCTCCGCGTCCCTCTGGAGTTTTCAAAGGATGTGAGGCCTTCGGTCGCGATGAGGTGGGGAACTAGGTCTTTCTCTGTGGTCTCCACAGGGGATTCAGACATCCTTTCGTTTTCGGAGATGCAAGACAAGCCTGCATTCAAGTCACTGCAGGGATATCCGGCCTTATTTCGAGTCAGGGCATCGCGGTGTCCATTCGACGTGAGGCCGCAAACTCAGGGTCCCTCTCACATACCTAAAGCTGAGAGAAGCCTCCTCTTGAGGTGCTTGTGATAAGGTGGTATTCCTCTGGAGTCGAAGCCAGGGACTAACCTCTCATCTCGAGTTGATTTTTGGTCCACGAAGCTCTTTCGTGTTGCTACAGTGACCTCAGGATCCCTCTAGCCTTGAAAGAGTGTTCTTGGGCTTTCTCTGGGGTGCCATCAAGGAAATCAAGGCTCCTTTCATGTGTGATGTGCAACACGGCATTGCTCTGCACGCAGTGCAGGGGAATCGGGCCTCATCTCGCGGCGAGGGGGAAGTCTCATGGTTTTTCTCGAGTTGCGTTGGGAACCAGGGGTATATTCTCAAGTTACGGCGGGGATGGCCCTTCCACACACGTGTTTGTTCAGCGACGTCAGGACTCCTGCCTAGTTGCGAGGGACAACTCGGAATTTTCCTCGAGGCTTGGCAGGGCAATTGGGACGCCTCTCCAGCTGAGGCGGGAGACCAAGGCTCCCTTTCCACGTGCCACAGGAATCCTAGGACTCCTATCAAGTTTCACGAGGAGTCAGGCATCGTCTGCTTTGGAGGCACTCATCTCCGCATCCCTCTGGAGTTTTCAAAGGATGTGAGGCGTCCGGTCGCGATGAGGTGGGGAACTAGGTCTTTCTCTGTGGTCTCCACAGGGGATTCAGACATCCTTTCGTCTTGGGAGATGCAAGACGAGCCTGCATTCAAGTCACTGCAGTGATATCCGGCCTTATTTCGAGTCAGGGCATCGCGGTGTCCATTCCACTTGAGGCTGCAAATCAAGGTCCCTCTCACATACCTAGAGCTGTGAGAAGCCTCCTCTTGAGGTGCTTGTGGTAAGGTGGTATTCCTCTGGAGTCGAAGCCAGGGACTAACCTCTCATCTCGAGTTGATTTTTGGTCCCCGGAGCTCTTTCGTGTTGCTACAGTGACCTCAGGATCCCTCTAGCCTTGAAACAGTGTTCTTGGGGTTTCTGTGGAGTGCCATCAAGGAAATCAAGGCTCCTTTCCTGTGTGATGTGCAAAACGGCATTGCTCTGCACGCAGTGCAGGGGAATTGGGCCTCATATCGTGGCGAGGGGGAAGCCTCATGGTTTTTCTCGAGCTGCGGCGGGAACCTGGGGTATATTCTCGAGTTACGACGGGGATGGCCCTTCCACACACGTGTTTGTTCAGCGACGTCAGGATTCCTGCCTAGTTGCGAGGGACAACACGGGATTCTCCTCGAGGCTTGGCAGGGCAATTGGGACGCCTCTCCAGCTGAGGCGGGAGACCAAGGGTCCCTTTCCACGTGCCACAGAAATCCTGGGACTCCTATCAATTTTCACGAGGAGTCAGGCATCGTCTCCTTTGGAGGCACTGATCTCCGCGTCCCTCTGGAGTTTTCAAAGGATGTGAGGGGTCCGGTCGCGATGAGGTGGGGAACTAGGTCTTTCTCTGTGGTCTCCACAGGGGATTCAGACATCCTTTCGTCTTGGAAGATGCAAGAAGAGCCTGCATTCAAGTCACTGCAGGGATATCCGGCCTTATTTCGAGTCAGGGCATCGCGGTGTCCATTCCACTTGAGGCCGCAAATCAAGGTCCCTCTCACATACCTAGAGCTGAGAGAAGCCTCCTCTTGAGGTGCTTGTGATAAGGTGGTATTCCTCTGGAGTCGAAGCCAGGGACTAACCTCTCATCTCGAGTTGATTTTTGGTGCACGGAGCTCGTTCGTGTTGCTAAAGTGACCTCAGGATCCCTCTAGCCTTGAAAGAGTGTTCTTGGGCTTTCTCTGGAGTGCCATCAAGGAAATCAAGGCTCCTTTCCTGTGTGATGTGCAAACACGGCATTGCTTTGCACGCAGTGCAGGGAATCGGGCCTCATCTCGCGGCGAGGGGGAAGTCTCATGGTTTTTCTCGAGTTGCGGTGGAAACCTGGGGTATATTCTCAAGTTACGGCGGGGATGGCCCTTCCACACACGTGTTTGTTCAGCGACGTCAGGACTCCTGCCTAGTTGCGAGGGACAACTCGGAATTCTCCTCGAGGCTTGGCAGGGCAATTGGGACGCCTCTCCAGCTGAGGCGGGCGACCAAGGGCCCCTTTCCACGTGCCACAGGAATCCTGGGACTCCTATCAAGTTTCACGAGAAGTCAGGCATCGTCTCCTTTGGAGGCACTGATCTCCGCGTCCTTCTAGAGTTTTAAAAGGATGTGAGGCGTCCGGTCGCGATGAAGTGGGGAACTAGGTCTTTCTCTGTGGTCTCCACAGGGGATTCAGACATCCTTTCGTCTTGGGAGATGCAAGACGAGCCTGCATTCAAGTCACTGCAGGGATATCCGGCCTTATTTCGAGTCAGGGCATCGCGGTGTCCATTCCACTTGAGGCCGCAAATCAAGGTCCCTCTCACATACCTAGAGCTGAGAGAAGCCTCCTCTTGAGGTGCTTGTGGTAAGGTCGTATTCCTCTGGAGTCGAAGCCAGGGACTAACCTCTCATCTCGAGTTGATTTTTGGTCCACGGAGCTCTTTCGTGTTGCTACAGTGACCTCAGGATCCCTCTAGCCTTAAAACAGTATTCTTGGGGTTTCACTGGAGTGCCATCAAGGAAATCAAGGCTCCTTCCCTGTGTGATGTGCAACACGGCATTGCTCTGCACGCAGTGCAGGGGAATCGGGACTCATATCGTGGCGAGGTGGAAGTCTCATGGTTTTTCTCGAGTTGCGGCGGGAACCTGGGGTATATTCTCGAGTTACGACGGGGATGGCCCTTTCACACACGTGTTTGTTCAGCGACGTCAGGACTCCTGCCTAGTTGCGAGGAACAACTCGGGATTCTCCTCGAGGCTTGGCAGGGAAATTGGGACGCCTCTCCAGCTGAGGCGGGAGACCAAGGGTCCCTTTCCACGTGCCATAGGAATCCTGGGACTCCTATCAAGTTTCACGAGGAGTCAGGCATCGTGTCCTTTGGAGGCACTGATCTCCACGTCCCTCTGGAGTTTTCCAAGGATGTGAGGCCTCCGGTCGTGATGAGGTGGGGACCTAGGTCTTTCTCTGTGGTCTCCACAGGGGATTCAGACATCCTTTCGTCTTGGGAGATGCAAGAAGTGCCTGCATTCAAGTCACTGCGGGGATTTCCGGCCGTATTTCGAGTCAGAGCATCGCGGTGTCCATTCCACTTGAGGCCGCAAAATCAGGGTCCCTCTCACATAACTAGAGCTGAGAGAAGCCTCCTCTTGAGGTGCTTGTGGTAAGGTGGTATTCCTCTGGAGTCGAAGCCAGGGACTAACCTCTCATCTCGAGTTGATTTGTGGTCCACGGAGCTCTTTCGTGTTGCTACAGTGACCTCAGGATCCCTCTAGCCTTGAAAGAGTGTTTTTGGGCTTTCTCTGGGGTGCCATCAAGGAAATCAAGGCTCCTTTCCTGTGTGATGTGCAACACGGCATTGCTCTGCACGCAGTGCAGGGGAATCGGGCCTCATCTCGCGGCGAGGGGGAAGTCTCATGGTTTTTCTCGAGTTGCGTTGGGAACCAGGGGTATATTCTCAAGTTACGGCGGGGATGGCCCTTCCACACACGTGTTTGTTCAGCGACGTCAGGACTCCTGCCTAGTTGCGAGGGACAACTCGGAATTTTCCTCGAGGCTTGGCAGGGCAATTGGGACGCCTCTCCAGCTGAGGCGGGAGACCAAGGCTCCCTTTCCACGTGCCACAGGAATCCTAGGACTCCTATCAAGTTTCACGAGGAGTCAGGCATCGTCTCCTTTGGAGGCACTGATCTCCGCGTCCCTCTGGAGTTTTCAAAGGATGTGAGGCGTCCGGTCGCGATGAGGTGGGGAACTAGGTCTTTCTCTGTGGTCTCCACAGGGGATTCAGACATCCTTTCGTCTTGGGAGATGCAAGACGAGCCTACATTCAAGTCACTGCAGGGATATCCGGCCTTATTTCGAGTCAGGGCATCGCGGTGTCCATTCCACTTGAGGCCGCAAATCAAGGTCCCTCTCACATACCTAGAGCTGAGAGAAGCCTCCTCTTGAGGTGCTTTGGTAAGGTGGTATTCCTCTGGATTCGAAGCCAGAGACTAACCTCTCATCTCGAGTTGATTTTTGGTCCCCGGAGCTCTTTCGTGTTGCTACAGTGACCTCAGGATCCCTCTAGCCTTGAAACAGTGTTCTTGGGGTTTCTGTGGAGTGCCATCAAGGAAATCAAGGCTCCTTTCCTGTGTGATGTGCAAAACGGCATTGCTCTGCACGCAGTGCAGGGGAATTGGGCCTCATATCGTGGCGAGGGGGAAGCCTCATGGTTTTTCTCGAGCTGCGGCGGGAACCTGGGGTATATTCTCGAGTTACGACGGGGATGGCCCTTCCACACACGTGTTTGTTCAGCGACGTCAGGATTCCTGCCTAGTTGCGAGGGACAACACGGGATTCTCCTCGAGGCTTGGCAGGGCAATTGGGACGCCTCTCCAGCTGAGGCGGGAGACCAAGGCTCCCTTTCCACGTGCCACAGGAATCCTGGGACTCCTATCAAGTTTCACGAGGAGTCAGGAATCGTCTCCTTTGGAGGCACTGATCTCCGCGTCCCTCTGGAGTTTTCAAAGGATGTGAGGCCTCCGGTCGCGATGAGGTGGGGAACTAGGTCTTTCTCTGTGGTCTCCACAGGGGATTCAGACATCCTTTCATCTTGCGAGATGCAAGATGAGCCTGCATTCAAGTCACTGCAGGGATATCCGGCCGTATTTCGAGTCACGGCATCGCGGTGTCCATTCAACTTGAGGCCGCAAACTCAGGGTCCCTCTCACATACCTAGAGCTGAGAAAAGCCTCCTCTTGAGGTGCTTGTGGTAAGGTGGTATTCCTCTGGAGTCGAAGCCAGGAACTAACCTCTCATCTCGAGTTGATTTTTGGTCCACGGAACTCTTTCGTGTTGCTACAGTGACCTCAGGATCCCTCTAGCCTTGAAACAGTGTTCTTGGGGTTTCTCTGGAGTGCCATCAAGGAAATCAAGGCTCCTTTCCTGTGTGATGTGCAACACGGCATTGCTCTGCACGCAGTGCAGGGGAATCGGGCCTCATCTCGCGGCGAGGGGGAAGTCTCATGGTTTTTCTCGAGTTGAGGCGGGAACCTGGGGTATATTCTCGAGTTACGACGAGGATGGCCCTTTCACACACGTGTTTGTTCAGCGACGTCAGGACTCCTGCCTAGTTGCGAGGAACAACTCGGGATTCTCCTCGAGGCTTGGCAGGGCAATTGGGACGCCTCTCCAGCTGAGGCGGGAGACCAAGTGTCTCTTTCCTCGTGCCACAGGAATCCTGGGACTCCTATCAAGTTTCACGAGGAGTCAGGCATCGTGTCCTTTGGAGGCACTGATCTCCACGTCCCTCTGGAGTTTTACAAGGATGTGAGGCCTCCGGTCGCGATGAGGTGGGGACCTAGGTCTTTCTCTGTGGTCTCCACAGGGGATTCAGACATCCTTTCGTCTTGGGAGATGCAAGAAGAGCCTGCATTCAAGTCACTGCGGGGATATCCGGCCGTATTTCGAGTCAGAGCATCGCGGTGTCCATTCCACTTGAGGCCGCAAACTCAGGGTCCCTCTCACATACCTAGAGCTGAGAGAAGCCTCCTCTTGAGGTGCTTGTGGTAAGGTGGTATTCCTCGGGAGTCGAAGCCAGGGACTAACCTATCATCTCGAGTTGATTTTTAGCTCACGGAGCACTCTCGGGTTGCTACAGTGACCTCAGGATCCCTCTAGCCTTGAAACAGTGTTCTTGGGGTTTCTCTGGAGTGCCATCAAGGAAATCAAGGCTCCTTTCCTGTGTGATGTGCAACACGGCATTGCTGTGCACGCAGTGCAGGGAATCGGGCCTCATCTCGCGGCGAGGGGGAAGTCTCATGGTTTTTCTCGAGTTGCGGTGGAAACCTGGGGTATATTCTCAAGTTACGACGGGGATGCCCCTTCCACACACGTGTTTGTTCAGCGACGTCAGGTCTCCTGCCTAGTTGCGAGGGACAACTCGGAATTCTCCTCGAGGCTTGGCAGGGCAATTGGGACGCCTCTCCAGCTGAGGCGGGCGACCAAGTGTCCCTTTCCACGTGCCACAGGAATCCTGGGACTCCTATCAAGTTTCACGAGGAGTCAGGCATCGTCTCCTTTGGAGGCACTGATCTCCGCGTCCTTCTGGAGTTTTAAAAGGATGTGAGGCGTCCGGTCGCGATGAAGTGGGGAACTAGGTCTTTCTCTGTGGTCTCCACAGGGGATTCAGACATCCTTTCGTCTTGGGAGATGCAAGACGAGCCTGCATTCAAGTCACTGCAGGGATATCCGGCCTTATTTCGAGTCAGGGCATCGCGGTGTCCATTCCACTTGAGGCCGCAAATCAAGGTCCCTCTCACATACCTAAAGCTGAGAGAAGCCTCCTCTTGAGGTGCTTGTGGTAAGGTGGTATTCCTCTGGAGTCGAAGCCAGGGACTAACCTCTCATCTCGAGTTGATTTTTGGTCCCCGGAGCTCTTTCGTGTTGCTACAGTGACCTCAGGATCCCTCTAGCCTTGAAACAGTGTTCTTGGGGTTTATGTGGAGTGCCATCAAGGAAATCAAGGCTCCTTTCCTGTGTGATGTGCAAAACGGCATTGCTCTGCACGCAGTGCAGGGGAATTGGGCCTCATATCGTGGCGAGGGGGAAGCCTCATGGTTTTTCTCGAGCTGCGGCGGGAACCTGGGGTATATTCACGAGTTACGACGGGGATGGCCCTTCCACACACGTGTTTGTTCAGCGACGTCAGGATTCCTGCCTAGTTGCGAGGGACAACACGGGATTCTCCTCGAGGCTTGGCAGGGCAATTGGGACGCCTCTCCAGCTGAGGCGGGAGACCAAGGGTCCCTTTCCACGTGCCACAGGAATCCTGGGACTCCTATCAAGTTTCACGAGGAGTCAGGCATCGTCTCCTTTGGAGGCACTGATCTCCGCGTCCCTCTGGAGTTTTCAAAGGATGTGAGGCCTCCGGTCGCGATGAGGTGGGGAACTAGGTCTTTCTCTGTGGTCTCCACAGGGGATTCAGACATCCTTTCATCTTGCGAGATGCAAGATGAGCCTGCATTCAAGTCACTGCAGGGATATCCGGCCGTATTTCGAGTCACGGCATCGCGGTGTCCATTCAACTTGAGGCCGCAAACTCAGGGTCCCTCTCACATACCTAGAGCTGAGAAAAGCCTCCTCTTGAGGTGCTTGTGGTAAGGTGGTATTCCTCTGGAGTCGAAGCCAGGAACTAACCTCTCATCTCGAGTTGATTTTTGGTCCACGGAGCTCTTTCGTGTTGCTACAGTGACCTCAGGATCCCTCTAGCCTTGAAACAGTGTTCTTGGGGTTTCTCTGGAGTGCCATTAAGGAAATCAAGGCTCCTTTCCTGTGTGATGTGCAACACGGCATTGCTCTGCACGCAGTGCAGGGGAATCGGGCCTCATCTCGCGGCGAGGGGGAAGTCTCATGGTTTTTCTCGAGTTGCGGCGGGAACCTGGGGTATATTCTCGAGTTACGACGAGGATGGCCCTTTCACACACGTGTTTGTTCAGCGACGTCAGGACTCCTGCCTAGTTGCGAGGAACAACTCGGGATTCTCCTCGAGGCTTGGCAGGGCAATTGGGACGCCTCTCCAGCTTAGGCGGGAGACCAAGGGTCTCTTTCCTCGTGCCACAGGAATCCTGGGACTCCTATCAAGTTTCACGAGGAGTCAGGCATCGTCTCCTTTGGAGGCACTGATCTCCACGTCCCTCTGGAGTTTTACAAGGATGTGAGGCCTCCGGTCGCGATGAGGTGGGGACCTAGGTCTTTCTCTGTGGTCTCCACAGGGGATTCAGACATCCTTTCGTCTTGGGAGATGCAAGAAAAGCCTGCATTCAAGTCACTGCGGGGATATCCGGCCGTATTTCGAGTCAGAGCATCGCGGTGTCCATTCCACTTGAGGCCGCAAACTCAGGGTCCCTCTCACATACCTAGAGCTGAGAGAAGCCTCCTCTTGAGGTGCTTGTGGTAAGGTGGTATTCCTCGGGAGTCGAAGCCAGGGACTAACCTATCATCTCGAGTTGATTTTTAGCTCACGGAGCACTCTCGGGTTGCTACAGTGACCTCAGGATCCCTCTAGCCTTGAAACAGTGTTCTTGGGGTTTCTCTGGAGTGCCATCAAGGAAATCAAGGCTCCTTTCCTGTGTGATGTGCAACACGGCATTGCTTTGCACGCAGTGCAGGGAATCGGGCCTCATCTCGCGGCGAGGGGGAAGTCTCATGGTTTTTCTCGAGTTGCGGTGGAAACCTGGGGTATATTCTCAAGTTACGACGGGGATGCCCCTTCCACACACGTGTTTGTTCAGCGACGTCAGGTCTCCTGCCTAGTTGCGAGGGACAACTCGGAATTCTCCTCGAGGCTTGGCAGGGCAATTGGGACGCCTCTCCAGCTGAGGCGGGCGACCAAGGGTCCCTTTCCACATGCCACAGGAATCCTGGGACTCCTATCAAGTTTCACGAGGAGTCAGGCATCGTCTCCTTTGGAGGCACTGATCTCCTCGTCCTTCTGGAGTTTTCAAAGGATGTGAGGCCTCCGGTCGCGATGAAGTGGGGAACTAGGTCTTTCTCTGTGGTCTCCACAGGGGATTCAGACATCCTTTCTTCTTGGGAGATGCAAGACGAGCCTGCATTCAAGTCACTGCAGGGATATCCGGCCGTATTTCGAGTCAGAGCATCGCGGTGTCCATTCCACTTGAGGCCGCAAACTCAGGGTCCCTCTCACATAACTAGAGCGGAGAGAAGCCTCCTCTTGAGGTGCTTGTGGTAAGGTGGTATTCCTCTGGAGTCGAAGCCAGGGACTAACCTCTCATCTCGAGTTGATTTGTGGTCCACGGAGCTCTTTCGTGTTGCTACAGTGACCTCAGATTTCCTCTAGCCTCGAAACAGTGTTCTTGGCGATTCTCTGAAGTGCCATCAAGGAAATCAAAGCTCCTTTCCTGTGTGATGTGCAACACGGCAATGCTCTGCACGCAGTGCAGGGGAATCGGGCCTCATCTCGCGGCGAGGGGGAAGTCTCATGGTTTTTCTCGAGTTGCGGCGGAAACCTGGGGTATATTCTCGAGTTACGACGGGGATGGCCCTTCCACACACGTGTTTGTTCAGCGACGTCAGGACTCCTGCCTAGTTGCGAGGGACAACTCGGGATTCTCCTCGAGGCTTGCAGGGCCATTGGGACGCCTCTCCAGCTGAGGCGGGAGACCAAGGGTCCCTTTCCACGTGCCACAGGAATCCTGGGACTCCTATCAAGTTTCACGAGGAGTCAGGCATCGTGTCCTTTGGAGGCACTGATCTCCGCGTCCCTCTGGAGTTTTCAAAGGATGTGAGGTCTCCGGTCGCGATGAGGTGGGGAACTAGGTCTTTCTCTGTTGTCTCCACAGGGGATTCAGACATCCTTTCGTTTTCGGAGATGCAAGACAAGCCTGCATTCAAGTCACTGCAGGCATATCCGGCCTTATTTCGAGTCAGGGCATTGCGGTGTCCATTCCACTTGAGGTCGCAAACTCAGGGTCCCTCTCACATACCTAGAGCTGAGAGAAGCCTCCTCTTGAGGTGCTTGTCGTAAGGTGGTATTCCTCTGGTGTCGAAGCCAGGGACTAACCTCTCATCTCAAGTTGATTTTTGGTCCACGGAGCTCTTTCGTGTTGCTACAGTGACCTCAGGATCCCTCTAGCCTTGAAAGAGTGTTCTTGGGCTTTCTCTGTGGTGCCATCAAGGAAATCAAGGCTCCTTTCCTGTGTGATGTGCAACACGGCATTGCTCTGCACGCAGTGCAGGGGAATCGGGCCTCATCTCGCGGCGAGGGTGAAGTCTCATGGTTTTTCTCGAGTTGCGTTGGGAACCAGGGGTATATTCTCAAGTTACGGCGGGGATGGCCCTTCCACACACGTGTTTGTTCAGCGACGTCAGGACTCCTGCCTAGTTGCGAGGGACAACTCGGAATTTTCCTCGAGGCTTGGCAGGGCAATTGGGACGCCTCTCCAGCTGAGGCGGGAGACCAAGGGTCCCTTTCCACGTGCCACAGGAATCCTAGGACTCCTATCAATTTTCACGAGGAGTCAGGCATCGTCTCCTTTGGAGGCACTGATCTCCGCGTCCCTCTGCAGATTTCCAAGGATGTGAGGCGTCCGGTCGCGATGAGGTGGGGAACTAGGTCTTTCTCTGTGGTCTCCACAGGGGATTCAGACATCCTTTCGTCTTGGGAGATGCAAGACGAGCCTGCATTCAAGTCACCGCAGGGATATCCGGCCTTATTTCGAGTCAGGGCATCACGGTGTCCATTCCATTGAGGCCACAAATCAGGGTCCCTCTCACATACCTAGAGCTGAGAGAAGCCTCCTCTTGAGGTGCTTGTGGTAAGGTGGTATTCCTCTGGAGTCGAAGCCAGGGACTAACCTCTCATCTCGAGTTGATTTTTGGTCCACGGAGCTCTTTCGTGTTGCTCCAGTGACCTCAGGATCCCTATAGCCTTGAAACACTGTTCTTGGGCTTTCTCTGGAGTACCATCAAGGAAATCAATGCTCCTTCCCTGTGTGATGTGCAACACGGCATTGCTCTGCACGCAGTGCAGCGGAATCGGGCCTCATATCGTGGCGAGGTGGAAGTCTCATGGTTTTTCTCGAGGTGTGGCGGGAACCTGGGGTATATTCTCGAGTTACTACGGGGATGGCCCTCCCACACACGTGTTTGTTCAGCGTCGTCAGGACTCCTGCCTAGTTGCGAGGGACAACTCGGGATTCTCCTCGAGGCTTGGCAGGCAATTGGGACGCCTCTCCAGCTGAGGCGGGAGACCAAGGGTCCCTTTCCACGTGCCACAGGAATCCTGGGACTCCTATCAAGTTTCACGAGGAGTCAGGCATCGTCTCCTTTGGAGGCACTGATCTCCGCGTCCCTCTGGAGTTTTCCAAGGATGTGAGGCCTCCGGTCGCGATGAGGTGGGGAACTAGGTCTTTCTCTGTGGTCTCCACAGGGGATTCAGACATCCTTTCGTCTTGGGAGATGCAAGACGAGCCTGCATTCAAGTCACTGCAGGCATATCCGGCCTTATTTCGAGTCAGGGCATCGCGGTGTCCATTCCACTTGAGGCCGCAAATTCAGGGTCCCTCTCACATACCTAGAGCTGAGAGAAGCCTCCTCTTGAGGTGCTCCTGGTAAGGTGGTATTCCTCTGGAGTCGAAGCCAGGGACTAACCTCTCATCTCGAGTTGATTTTTGGTCCACGGAGCTCTTTCGTGTTGCTCCAGTGACCTCAGGATCCCTCTGGCCTTGAAACAGTGTTCTTGGGGTTTCTCTGGAGTACCATCAAGGAAATCAAGGCTCCTTTCCTGTGTGATGTGCAACACGGCATTGCTCTGCACGCAGTGCAGGGGAATCGGGCCTCATCTCGCAGCGAGGGGGAAGTCTCATGGTTTTTCTCGAGGTGTGGCGGGAACCTGGGGTATATTCTCGAGTTACGACGGGGATGGTCCTCCCACACACGTGTTTGTTCAGCGACGTCAGGACTCCTGCCTAGTTGCGAGGGACAACTCGGGATTCTCCTCGAGGCTTGGCAGGGCAATTGGGACGCCTCTCCAGCTGAGGCGGGAGACCAAGGGTCCCTTTCCACGTGACACAGGAATCCTGGGACTCCTATCAAGTTTCACGAGGAGTCAGGCATCGTCTCCTTTGGAGGCACTGATCTCCGCGTCCCTCTGGAATTTTCAAAGGATGTGAGGCCTCTTGTGGCGATGAGGTGGGGAACTACGTCTTTCTCTGTGGTCTCCACAGGGGATTCAGACATTCTTTCGTCTTGGGAGATGCAAGACGAGCCTGCATTCAAGTCACTGCAGGGATATCCGTCCTTATTTCGAGTCAGGGCATCGCGGTGTCCATTCCACTTGAGGCCGCAAACTCAGGGTCCCTCTCACATACCTAGAGCTGAGAGAAGCCTCCTCTTGAGGTGCTCGTGGTAAGGTGGTATTCCTCTGGAGTCGAAGCCAGGGACTAACCTCTCATCTCGAGATGATTTTTGGTCCCCGGAGCTCTTTCGTGTTGCTCCAGTGACCTCAGGATCCCTCTGGCCTTGAAACAGTGTTCTTGGGGTTTCTCTGGAGTACCATCAAGGAAATCAAGGCTCCTTTCCTGTGTGATGTGCAACACGGCATTGCTCTGCACGCAGTGCAGGGGAATCGGGCCTCATGTCGCGGCGATCGGGAAGTCTCATGGTTTTTCTCGACTTGCGGCGGGAACCTGGGGTATATTCTCGAGTTACGACGGGGATGGCCCTTCCACACATGTGTTTGTTCAGCGAAGTCAGGACTCCTGCCTAGTTGCGAGGGACAACTCGGGATTCTCCTCGAGGCTTGGCAGGGCAATTGGGACGCCTCTCCAGCTGAGGCGGGAGACCAAGGGTCCCTTTCCACGTGCCACATGTATCCTGGGACTCCTATCAAGTTTCACGAGGAGCCAGGCATCGTCTCCTTTGGAGGCACTGATCTCCGCGTCCCTCTGGAGTTTTCCAAGGATGTGAGGCCTCCGGTCACGATGAGGTGGGGAACTAGGTCTTTCTCTGTGGTCTCCACAGGGGATTCAGACATCCTTTCATCTTGGGAGATGCAAGTCGAGCCTGCATTCAAGTCACTGCAGGGATATCCGGCCTTATTTCGAGTCAGGGCATCGCGGTGTCCATTCCACTTGAGGCCGCAAACTACGGGTCCCTCTCACATACCTAGAGCTGAGAGAAGCCTCCTCTTGAGGTGCTTGTGGTAAGGTGGTGTTCCTCTGGAGTCGAAGCCAGGGACTAACCTCTCATCTCGAGTTGATTTTTGGTCCACGGAGCTCTTTCGTGTTGCTCCAGTGACCTCAGGATCCCTCTGGCCTTGAAACAGTGTTCTTGGGGTTTCTCTGGAGTACCATCAAGGAAATCAAGGCTCCTTTCCTGTGTGATGTGCAACACGGCATTGCTCTGCACGCAGTGCAGGGGAATCGGGCCTCATCTCGCAGCGAGGGGGAAGTCTCATGGTTTTTCTCGAGTTGCGGCGGGAACCTGGGGTATATTCTCGAGTTACGACGGGGATGGCCTTTCCACACACGTGTTTGTTCAGCAACGTCAGGACTCCTGCCTAGTTGCGAGGGACAACTCGGGTTTCTCCTCGAGGCTGGGCAGGGCAATTGGGACGCCTCTCCAGCTGAGGCGGGAGACCAAGGGTCCCTTTCCACGTGCCACAGGAATCCTGGGACTTCTATCAAGTTTCACGAGGAGTCAGGCATCGTCTCCTTTGGAGGCACTGATCTCCGCGTCCCTCTGGAATTTTCAAAGGATGTGAGGGCCCCGGTGGCGATGAGGTGGGGAACTAGGTCTTTCTCTGTGGTCTCCACAGGGGATTCAGACATCCTTTCTTCTTGGGAGATGCAAGACGAGCCTGCATTCAAGTCACTGCAGGGATATCCGGCCTTATTTCGAGTCAGGGCATCGCGGTGTCCATTCCACTTGAGGCCGCAAACTCAGGGTCCCTCTCACATACCTAGAGCTGAGAGAAGCCTCCTCTTGAGGTGCTCGTGGTAAGGTGGTATTACTCTGGAGTCGAAGCCAGGGACTAACCTCTCATCTTGAGTTGATTTTTGGTCCACGGAGCTCTTTCGTGTTGCTACAGTGACATCAGGATCCCTCTGGCCTTGAAACAGTGTTCTTGGGTTTTCTCTGTAGTGCCATCAAGGAAATCAAGGCTCCTTTCCTGTGTGATGTGCAACACGGCATTGCTCTGCGTGCAGTGCAGGGGAATCGGGCCTCATCTCGCGGCGAGGGGGAAGTCTCATGGTTTTTCTCGAGTTGCGGCGGGAACCTGGGGTATATTCTCGAGTTACGACGGGGATGGCCCTTCCACACATGTGTATGTTCAGCGACGTCAGGACTCCTGCCTAGTTGCGAGGGACAACTCGGGATTCTCCCCGAGGCTTGGCAGGGCAATTGGGATGCCTCTCCAGCTGAGGCGGGAGACCAAGTGTCCCTTTCCACGTGCCACAGGAATCCTGGGACTCCTATCAAGTTTCACGAGGAGTCAGGCATCGTCTCCTTTGGAGGCACTGATCTCCGCATCCCTCTGGAGCTTTCCAAGGATGTGAGGCCTCTGGTCGCGATGAGGTGGGGAACTAGGTCTTTCTCTGTGGTCTCCACAGGGGATTCAGTCATTCTTTCGTCTTGGGAGATGCAAGACGAGCCTGCATTCAAGTCACTGCAGGCATATCCGGCCTTATTTCGAGTCACGGCATCGCGGTGTCCATTCCACTTGAGGCCGCAAACTCAGGGTCCCTCTCACATACCTAGAGCTGAGAGAAGCCTCCTCTTCAGGTGCTTGTGGTAAGGTGGTATTCCTCTGGAGTCGACGCAAGGGACTAACCTCTCATCTCTAGTAGATTTTTGGTCCCCGGAGCTCTTTCGTGTTGCTACAGTGACCTCAGGATCCCTCTAGCCTTGAAAAAGTGTTCTTGGGGTTTCTCTGGAGTGCCATCTAGGATATCAAGGCTCCTTTCCTGTGTGATGTGCAACACGGCATTGCTCTGCATGCAGTGCAGGGGAATCGGGCCTCATCTCGCGGCGAGGGGGAAGTCTCATGGTTTTTCTCGAGTTGCGGCGGTAACCTGGGGTATATTCTCGAGTTACGACGGGGATGGCCGTTCCACACACGTGTTTGTTCAGCGAAGTCAGGACTCCTGCCTAGTTGCGAGGGACAACTCGGGATTCTCCTCGAGGCTTGGCAGGGCAATTGGGACGCCTCTCCAGCTGAGGTGGGAGACCAAGGGTCCCTTTACACGTGCCACAGGAATCCTGGGACACCTATCAAGTTTCACGAGGAGTCAGGCATCGTCTCCTTTGGAGGCACTGATCTCCGCGTCCCTCTGCAGATTTCCAAGGATGTGAGGCGTCCGGTCGCGATGAGGTGGGGAACTAGGTCTTTCTCTGTGGTCTCCACAGGGGATTCAGACATCCTTTCGTCTTGGCAGATGCAAGACGAGCCTGCATTCAAGTCACCGCATGGATATCCGGCCTTATTTCGAGTCAGGGCATCACGGTGTCCATTCCATTGAGGCCACAAATCAGGGTCCCTCTCACATACCTAGAGCTGAGAGAAGCCTCCTCTTGAGGTGCTTGTGGTAAGGTGGTATTCCTCTGGAGTCGAAGCCAGGGACTAACCTCTCATCTCGAGTTGATTTTTGGTCCACGGAGCTCTTTCGTGTTGCTCCAGTGACCTCAGGATCCCTATAGCCTTGAAACACTGTTCTTGGGCTTTCTCTGGAGTACCATCAAGGAAATCAATGCTCCTTCCCTGTGTGATGTGCAACACGGCATTGCTCTGCACGCAGTGCAGGGGAATCGGGCCTCATATCGTGGCGAGGTGGAAGTCTCATGGTTTTTCTCGAGTTGCGGCGGGAACCTGGGGTATATTCTCGAGTTACTACGGGGATGGCCCTCCCACACACGTGTTTGTTCAGCGTCGTCAGGACTCCTGCCTAGTTGCGAGGGACAACTCGGGATTCTCCTCGAGGCTTGGCAGGGCAATTGGGACGCCTCTCCAGCTGAGGCGGGAGACCAAGGGTCCCTTTCCACGTGCCACAGGAATCCTGGGACTCCAATCAAGTTTCACGAGGAGTCAGGCATCGTCTCCTTTGGAGGCACTGATCTCCGCGTCCCTCTGGAGTTTTCCAAGGATGTGAGGCCTCCGGTCGCGATGAGGTGGGGAACTAGGTCTTTCTCTGTGGTCTCCACAGGGGATTCAGACATCCTTTCGTCTTGGGAGATGCAAGACGAGCCTGCATTCAAGTCACTGCAGGCATATCCGGCCTTATTTCGAGTCAGGGCATCGCGGTGTCCATTCCACTTGAGGCCGCAAACTCAGGGTCCCTCTCACATACCTAGAGCTGAGAGAAGCCTCCTCTTGAGGTGCTCCTGGTAAGGTGGTATTCCTCTGGAGTCGAAGCCAGGGACTAACCTCTCATCTCGAGTTGATTTTTGGTCCACGGAGCTCTTTCGTGTTGCTCCAGTGACCTCAGGATCCCTCTGGCCTTGAAACAGTGTTCTTGGGGTTTCTCTGGAGTACCATCAAGGAAATCAAGGCTCCTTTCCTGTGTGATGTGCAACATGGCATTGCTCTGCACGCAGTGCAGGGGAATCGAGCCTCATCTCGCAGCGAGGGGGAAGTCTCATGGTTTTTCTCGAGGTGTGGCGGGAACCTGGGGTATATTCTCGAGTTACGACGGGGATGGCCCTCCCACACACGTGTTTGTTCAGCGACGTCAGGACTCCTGCCTAGTTGCGAGGGACAACTCGGGATTCTCCTCGAGGCTTGGCAGGGCAATTGGGACGCCTCTCCAGCTGAGTCGGGAGACCAAGGGTCCCTTTCCACGTGACACAGGAATCCTGGGACTCCTATCAAGTTTCACGAGGAGTCAGGCATCGTCTCCTTTGGAGGCACTGAACTCCGCGTCCCTCTGGAATTTTCAAAGGATGTGAGGCCTCTTGTGGCGATGAGGTGGGGAACTACGTCTTTCTCTGTGGTCTCCACAGGGGATTCAGACATTCTTTCGTCTTGGGAGATGCAAGACGAGCCTGCATTCAAGTCACTGCAGGGATATCCGTCCTTATTTCGAGTCAGGGCATCGCGGTGTCCATTCCACTTGAGGCCGCAAACTCAGGGTCCCTCTCACATACCTAGAGCTGAGAGAAGCCTCCTCTTGAGGTGCTCGTGGTAAGGTGGTATTCCTCTGGAGTCGAAGCAAGGGACTAACCTCTCATCTCGAGATGATTTTTGGTCCCCGGAGCTCTTTCGTGTTGCTCCAGTGACCTCAGGATCCCTCTGGCCTTGAAACAGTGTTCTTGGGGTTTCTCTGGAGTACCATCAAGGAAATCAAAGCTCCTTTCCTGTGTGATGTGCAACACGGCATTGCTCTGCACGCAGTGCAGGGGAATCGGGCCTCATGTCGCGGCGATCGGGAAGTCTCATGGTTTTTCTCGACTTGCGGCGGGAACCTGGGGTATATTCTCGAGTTACGACGGGGATGGCCCTTCCACACATGTGTTTGTTCAGCGAAGTCAGGACTCCTGCCTAGTTGCGAGGGACAACTCGGGATTCTCCTCGAGGCTTGGCAGGGCAATTGGGACGCCTCTCCAGCTGAGGCGGGAGACCAAGGGTCCCTTTCCACGTGCCACATGTATCCTGGGACTCCTATCAAGTTTCACGAGGAGCCAGGCATCGTCTCCTTTGGAGGCACTGATCTCCGCGTCCCTCTGGAGTTTTCCAAGGATGTGAGGCCTCCGGTGGCGATGAGGTGGGGAACTAGGTCTTTCTCTGTGGTCTCCACAGGGGATTCAGACATCCTTTCATCTTGGGAGATGCAAGACGAGCCTGCATTCAAGTCACTGCAGGGATATCCGGCCTTATTTCGAGTCAGGGCATCGCGGTGTCCATTCCACCTGAGGCCGCAAACTACGGGTCCCTCTCACATACCTAGAGCTGAGAGAAGCCTCCTCTTGAGGTGCTTGTGGTAAGGTGGTGTTCCTCTGGAGTCGAAGCCAGGGACTAACCTCTCATCTCGAGTTGATTTTTGGTCCACGGAGCTCTTTCGTGTTGCTCCAGTGACCTCAGGATCCCTCTGGCCTTGAAACAGGGTTCTTGGGGTTTCTCTGGAGTACCATCAAGGAAATCAAGGCTCCTTTCCTGTGTGATGTGCAACACGGCATTGCTCTGCACGCAGTGCAGGGGAATCGGGCCTCATCTCGCAGCGAGGGGGAAGTCTCATGGTTTTTCTCGAGTTGCGGCGGGAACCTGGGGTATATTCTCGAGTTACGACGGGGATGGCCCTCCCACACACGTGTTTGTTCAGCAACGTCAGGACTCCTGCCTAGTTGCGAGGGACAACTCGGGTTTCTCCTCGAGGCTGGGCAGGGCAATTGGGACGCCTCTCCAGCTGAGGCGGGAGACCAAGGGTCCCTTTCCACGTGCCACAGGAATCCTGGGACTTCTATCAAGTTTCACGAGGAGTCAGGCATCGTCTCCTTTGGAGGCACTGATCTCCGCGTCCCTCTGGAATTTTCAAAGGATGTGAGGGCCCCGGTGGCGATGAGGTGGGGAACTAGGTCTTTCTCTGTGGTCTCCACAGGGGATTCAGACATCCTTTCGTCTTGGGAGATGCAAGACGAGCCTGCATTCAAGTCACTGCAGGGATATCCGGCCTTATTTCGAGTCAGGGCATCGCGGTGTCCATTCCACTTGAGGCCGCAAACTCAGGGTCCCTCTCACATACCTAGAGCTGAGAGAAGCCTCCTCTTGAGGTGCTCGTGGTAAGGTGGTATTACTCTGGAGTCGAAGCCAGGGACTAACCTCTCATCTTGAGTTGATTTTTGGTCCACGGAGCTCTTTCGTGTTGCTACAGTGACATCAGGATCCCTCTGGCCTTGAAACAGTGTTCTTGGGGTTTCTCTGGAGTACCATTAGGGAAATCAAGGCTCCTTTCCTGTGTGATGTGCAACACGGCATTGCTCTGCACGCAGTGCAGGGGAATCGGGCCTCATCTCGCGGCGAGGGGGAAGTCTCATGGTTTTTCTCGAGTTGCGGCGGGAACCTGGGGTATATTCTCGAGTTACGACGGGGATGGCCCTTCCACACACGTGTTTGTTCAGCGACGTCAGGACTCCTGCCTAGTTGTGAGGGACAACTCGGGATTCTCCTCGAGGCTTGGCAGGGCAATTGGGACGCCTCTCCAGCTGAGGCGGGAGACCAAGAGTCCCTTTCCACGTGCCACATGAATCCTGGGACTCCTATCAAGTTTCACGAGGAGTCAGGCATCGTCTCCTTTGGAGGCACTGATCTCCGCATCCCTCTGGAGTTTTCCAAGGATGTGAGGCCTCCGGTTGCGATGAGATGGGGAACTAGGTCTTTCTCTGTGGTCTCCACAGGGGATTCAGTCATACTTTCGTCTTGGGAGATGCAAGACGAGCCTGCATTCAAGTCACTGCAGGGATATCCGGCCTTATTTCGAGTCAGGGCATCGCGGTGTCCATTCCACTTGAGGCCGCAAACTACGGGTCCTCACTCATACCCAGAGCTGAGAGAAGCCTCCTCTTGAGGTGCTTGTGCTAAGGTGGTATTCCTCTGGAGTCGAAGCCAGGGACTAACCTCTCATCTCGAGATGATTTTTGGTCCCCGGAGCTCTTTCGTGTTGCTCCAGTGACCTCAGGATCCCTCTGGCCTTGAAACAGTGTTCTTGGGGTTTCTCTGGAGTACCATCAAGGAAATCAAGGCTCCTTTCCTGTGTGATGTGCAACACGGCATTGCTCTGCACGCAGTGCAGGGGAATCGGGCCTCATGTCGCGGCGATCGGGAAGTCTCATGGTTTTTCTCGACTTGCGGCGGGAACCTGGGGTATATTCTCGAGTTACGACGGGGATGGCCCTTCCACACATGTGTTTGTTCAGCGAAGTCAGGACTCCTGCCTAGTTGCGAGGGACAACTCGGGATTCTCCTCGAGGCTTGGCAGGGCAATTGGGACGCCTCTCCAGCTGAGGCGGGAGACCAAGGGTCCCTTTCCACGTGCCACATGTATCCTGGGACTCCTATCAAGTTTCACGAGGAGCCAGGCATCGTCTCCTTTGGAGGCACTGATCTCCGCGTCCCTCTGGAGTTTTCCAAGGATGTGAGGCCTCCGGTCACGATGAGGTGGGGAACTAGGTCTTTCTCTGTGGTCTCCACAGGGGATTCAGACATCCTTTCATCTTGGGAGATGCAAGACGAGCCTGCATTCAAGTCACTGCAGGGATATCCGGCCTTATTTCGAGTCAGGGCATCGCGGTGTCCATTCCACTTGAGGCCGCAAACTACGGGTCCCTCTCACATACCTAGAGCTGAGAGAAGCCTCCTCTTGAGGTGCTTGTGCTAAGGTGGTGTTCCTCTGGAGTCGAAGCCAGGGACTAACCTCTCATCTCGAGTTGATTTTTGGTCCACGGAGCTCTTTCGTGTTGCTCCAGTGACCTCAGGATCCCTCTGGCCTTGAAACAGTGTTCTTGGGGTTTCTCTGGAGTACCATCAAGGAAATCAAGGCTCCTTTCCTGTGTGATGTGCAACACGGCATTGCTCTGCACGCAGTGCAGGGGAATCGGGCCTCATCTCGCAGCGAGGGGGAAGTCTCATGGTTTTTCTCGAGTTGCGGCGGGAACCTGGGGTATATTCTCGAGTTACGACGGGGATGGCCTTTCCACACACGTGTTTGTTCAGCAACGTCAGGACTCCTGCCTAGTTGCGAGGGACAACTCGGGTTTCTCCTCGAGGCTGGGCAGGGCAATTGGGACGCCTCTCCAGCTGAGGCGGGAGACCAAGGGTCCCTTTCCACGTGCCACAGGAATCCTGGGACTTCTATCAAGTTTCACGAGGAGTCAGGCATCGTCTCCTTTGGAGGCACTGATCTCCGCGTCCCTCTGGAATTTTCAAAGGATGTGAGGGCCCCGGTGGCGATGAGGTGGGGAACTAGGTCTTTCTCTGTGGTCTCCACAGGGGATTCAGACATCCTTTCGTCTTGGGAGATGCAAGACGAGCCTGCATTCAAGTCACTGCAGGGATATCCGGCCTTATTTCGAGTCAGGGCATCGCGGTGTCCATTCCACTTGAGGCCGCAAACTCAGGGTCCCTCTCACATACCTAGAGCTGAGAGAAGCCTCCTCTTGAGGTGCTCGTGGTAAGGTGGTATTACTCTGGAGTCGAAGCCAGGGACTAACCTCTCATCTTGAGTTGATTTTTGGTCCACGGAGCTCTTTCGTGTTGCTACAGTGACATCAGGATCCCTCTGGCCTTGAAACAGTGTTCTTGGGGTTTCTCTGGAGTACCATTAGGGAAATCAAGGCTCCTTTCCTGTGTGATGTGCAACACGGCATTGCTCTGCACGCAGTGCAGGGGAATCGGGCCTCATCTCGCGGCGAGGGGGAAGTCTCATGGTTTTTCTCGAGTTGCGGCGGGAACCTGGGGTATATTCTCGAGTTACGACGGGGATGGCCCTTCCACACACGTGTTTGTTCAGCGACGTCAGGACTCCTGCCTAGTTGTGAGGGACAACTCGGGATTCTCCTCGAGGCTTGGCAGGGCAATTGGGACGCCTCTCCAGCTGAGGCGGGAGACCAAGAGTCCCTTTCCACGTGCCACATGAATCCTGGGACTCCTATCAAGTTTCACGAGGAGTCAGGCATCGTCTCCTTTGGAGGCACTGATCTCCGCATCCCTCTGGAGTTTTCCAAGGATGTGAGGCCTCCGGTTGCGATGAGATGGGGAACTAGGTCTTTCTCTGTGGTCTCCACAGGGGATTCAGTCATTCTTTCGTCTTGGGAGATGCAAGACGAGCCTGCATTCAAGTCACTGCAGGGATATCCGGCCTTATTTCGAGTCAGGGCATCGCGGTGTCCATTCCACTTGAGGCCGCAAACTACGGGTCCCTCACTCATACCTAGAGCTGAGAGAAGCCTCCTCTTGAGGTGCTTGTGCTAAGGTGGTATTCCTCTGGAGTCGAAGCCAGGGACTAACCTCTCATCTCGAGATGATTTTTGGTCCCCGGAGCTCTTTCGTGTTGCTCCAGTGACCTCAGGATCCCTCTGGCCTTGAAACAGTGTTCTTGGGGTTTCTCTGGAGTACCATCAAGGAAATCAAGGCTCCTTTCCTGTGTGATGTGCAACACGGCATTGCTCTGCACGCAGTGCAGGGGAATCGGGCCTCATGTCGCGGCGATCGGGAAGTCTCATGGTTTTTCTCGACTTGCGGCGGGAACCTGGGGTATATTCTCGAGTTACGACGGGGATGGCCCTTCCACACATGTGTTTGTTCAGCGAAGTCAGGACTCCTGCCTAGTTGCGAGGGACAACTCGGGTTTCTCCTCGAGGCTGGGCAGGGCAATTGGGACGCCTCTCCAGCTGAAGTGGGAGACGAAGGGTCCCTTTACACGTGCCACAGGAATCCTGGGACACCTATCAAGTTTCACGAGGAGTCAGGCATCGTCTCCTTTGGAGGCACTGATCTCCGCGTCCCTCTGGAGATTTCCAAGGATGTGAGGCGTCCGGTCGCGATGAGGTGGGGAACTAGGTCTTTCTCTGTGGTCTCCACAGGGGATTCAGACATCCTTTCGTCTTGGGAGATGCAAGACGAGCCTGCATTCAAGTCACCGCAGGGATATCCGGCCTTATTTCGAGTCAGGGCATCACGGTGTCCATTCCATTGAGGCCACAAATCAGGGTCCCTCTCACATACCTAGAGCTGAGAGAAGCCTCCTCTTGAGGTGCTTGTGGTAAGGTGGTATTCCTCTGGAGTCGAAGCCAGGGACTAACCTCTCATCTCGAGTTGATTTTTGGTCCACGGAGCTCTTTCGTGTTGCTCCAGTGACCTCAGGATCCCTATAGCCTTGAAACACTGTTCTTGGGCTTTCTCTGGAGTACCATCAAGGAAATCAATGCTCCTTCCCTGTGTGATGTGCAACATGGCATTGCTCTGCACGCAGTGCAGGGGAATCGGGCCTCATATCGTGGTGAGGGGGAAGTCTCATGGTTTTTCTCGAGTTGCCGCGGGGACCTGGGGTATATTCTCGAGTTACGACGGGGATGGCCTTTCCACACACGTGTTTGTTCAGCGACGTCAGGACTCCTGCTAGTTGCGAGGGACAACTCGGGATTCTCCTCGAGGCTTAGCAGGGCAATTGGGATGCCTCTCCAGCTGAGGCGGGAGACCAAGGGTCCCTTTCCACGTGCCACAGGAATCCTGGGACTCCTATCAAGTTTCACGAGGAGTCAGGCATCGTCTCCTTTGGAGGCACTGATCTCCGCGTCCCTCTGGAGTTTTCCAAGGATGTGAGGCCACCGGTGGCGATGAGGTGGGGAACTAAGTCTTTCTCTGTGGTCTCCACAGGGGATTCAGACATCCTTTCGTCTTGGGAGATGCACGACGAGCCTGCATTCAAGTCACTGCAGGGATATCCGACCTTATTTCGAATCAGGGCATCGCGGTGTCCATTCCACTCGAGGCCGCAAACTCAGGGTCCCTCTCACATACCTAGAGCTGAGAGAAGCCTCCTCTTGAGGTGCTTGTGGTAAGGTGGTATTCCTCTGGAGTCGAAGCCAGGGACTAACCTCTCATCTCGAGTTGATTTTTGGTCCACGGAGCTCTTTCGTGTTGCTACAGTGACCTCAGGATCCCTCTAGCCTTGAAACAGTGTTCTTGGGCTTTCTCTGGAGTGCCATCAAGGAAATCAAGGCTCCTTTCCTGTGTGATGTGCAACACGGCATTGCTCTGCACGCAGTGCAGGGGAATCGGGCCTCATCTCGCGGCGAGGGGGACGTCTCCTGGTTTTTCTCGAGTTGCGGCGGGAACCTGGGGTATATTCTCGAGTTACGACGGGGATGGCCCTTCCACACATGTGTTTGTTCAGCGACGTCAGGACTCCTGCCTAGTTGCGAGGGACAACTCGGGATTCTACTCGAGGCTTGGCAGGGCAATTGGGACGCCTCTCCAGCGGAGGCGGGAGACCAAGGGTCCCTTTCCACGTGCCACAGGATTCCTGGGACTCCTATCAAGTTTCACGAGGAGTCAGGCATCGTCTCTTTGGAGGCACTGATCTCCGTTTCCTCTGGAGTTTTGAAAGGATGTGAGGCCTCCGGTCGCGATGAGGTGGGGAACTAGGTCTTTCTCTGTGGTCTCCACAGGGGATTCAGACATCCTTTCTTCTTGGGAGATGCAAGACGAGCCTGCATTCAAGTCACTGCAGGGATATCCGGCCGTATTTCGAATCAGGGCATCGCGGTGTCCATTCCACTTGAGGCCCCAAACTCAGGGTCCCTCTCACATATCTAGAGCTGAGAGAAGCCTCCTCTTGAGGTGCTTTTGGTAAGGTGGTATTCCTCTGGAGTCGAAGCCAGGGACTAACCTCTCATCTCGAGTTGATTTTTGGTCCCCGGAGCTCTTTCGTGTTGCTACAGTGACCTCAGGATCCCTCTAGCCTAGAAACAGTGTTCTTGGGCTTTCTTTGAAGTACCATCAAGGAAATCAATGCTCCTTCCCTGTGTGATGTGCAACACGGCATTGCTCTGCACGCAATGCAGGGGAATCGGGCCTCATCTCGCGGCGAGGGGGACGTCTCATGGTTTTTCTCGAGTTGCGGCGGGAACCTGGGGTATATTCTCTAGTTACGACGGGGATGGCCTTTCCACACCCGTGTTTGTTCAGCGACGTCAGGACTCCTGCCTAGTTGCGAGGGACAACTCGGGATTTTCCTCGAGGCTTGGCAGGGCAATTGGGATGCCTCTCCACCTGAGGCGGGAGACCAAGGGTCCCTTTCCACGTGCCACAGGAATCCTGCGACTCCTATCAAGTTTCACGAGGAGTCAGGCATCGTCTCCTTTGGAGGCACTGATCTCCGCGTCCCTCTGGAGTTTTCCAAGCATGTGAGGCGTCCGGTCGCGATGAGGTGGGGAACTAGGTCTTTCTCTGTGGTCTCCACAGGGGATTCAGACATCCTTTCGTCTTGGCAGATGCAAGACGAGCCAGCATTCAAGTCACTGCAGGGATATCCGGCCTTATTTCGAATCAGGGCATCGCGGTGTCCATTCCACTTGAGGCCCCAAACTCAGGGTCCCTCTCACATAACTAGAGCTGAGAGAAGCCTCCTCTTGAGATGCGTGTGGTAAGGTGGTATTCCTCTTGAGTCGAAGCCAGAGACTAACCTCTCATCTCGAGTTGATTTTTGGTCCACGGAGCTCTTTCGTGTTGCTACAGTGACCTCAGTATCCCTCTAGCCTTGAAACAGTGTTCTTGGGGTTTCTCTGGAGTGCCATCAAGGAAATCAAGGCTCCTTTTCTGTGTGATGTGCAACACGGCATTGCTCTGCATGCAGTGCAGGGGAATCGGGCCTCATCTCGCGGCGAGGGGTAAGTCTCATGGTTTTTCTCGAGGTGTGGCGGGAACCTGGGGTATATTCTCGAGTTACGACTGGGATGGCCTTTCCAAACACGTGTTTGTTCAGCGACGTCAGGACTCCTGCCTAGTTGCGAGGGACAACTCGGGATTCTCCTCGAGGCTTGGCAGGGCAATTGGGACGCCTCTCCAGCTGAGGTGGGAGACCAAGGGTCCCTTTCCACGTGCCACAGGAATCCTGGGACTCCTATCAAGTTTCACGAGGAGTCAGGCATCGTCTCCTTTGGAGGCACTGATCTCCGCATCCCTCTGGAGTTTTACAAGGATGTGAGGCCTCCGGTGGCGATGAGGTGGGGAACTAGGTCTTTTTCTGTGGTCTCCACAGGGGATTCAGACATCCTTTCGTCTTGCGAGATGGAAGATCATCCTGCATTCAAGTCACTGCAGGGATATCCGGCCTTATTTCGCGTCACGGCATCGCGGTGTCCATTCCACTTGAGGCCGCAAACTCAGGGTCCCTCTCACATACCTAGAGCTGAGAGAAGCCTCCTCTTGAGGTGCTTTTGGTAAGGTGGTATTCCTCTGGAGTCGAAGCCAGGGACTAACCTCTCATCTCTAGTTGATTTGTGGTCCACGGATCTCTTTCGTGTTCCTACAGTGACCTCAGGATCCCTCTAGCCTTGAAACAGTGTTCTTGGGCTTTCTCTGGAGTACCATCAAGGAAATCAATGCTCCTTCCCTGTGTGATGTGCAACACGGCATTGCTCTGCACGCAGTGCAGGGGAATCTGGCCTCATCTTATGGCGAGGGGGAAGTCTCATGGTTTTTCTCGAGTTGCGGCGGGAACCTGGGGTATATTCTCGAGTTACGACGGGGATGGCCCTTCCACACACGTGTTTGTTCAGCGCCGTCAGGACTCCTGCCTAGTTGCGAGGGACAACTCGGGATTCTCCTCGAGGCTTGGCAGGGCAATTGGGACGCCTCTCCAGCTGAGGCGGGAGACCAAGGGTCCCTTTCCACGTGCCACAGGAATCCTGGGACTCCTATCAAGTTTCTCGAGGAGTCAGGCATCGTCTCCTTTGGAGGCACTGATCTCCGCGTCCCTCTGGAGTTTTCCAAGAATGTGAGGCCTCCGGTCGCGATGAGGTGGGGAACTAGGTCTTTCTCTGTGGTCTCCACAGGGGATTCAGACATCCTTTCGTCTTGGGAGATGAAAGACGAGCCTGCATTCAAGTCACTGCAGGGATATCCGGCCGTATTTCGCGTCACGGCATCGCGGTGTCCATTCCACTTGAGGCCGCAATCTCAGGGTCCCTCTCACATACCTAGAGCTGAGAGAAGCCTCCTCTTGAGGTGCTTGTGGTAAGGTGGTATTCCTCTGGAGTCGAAGCCAGGGACTAACCTCTCATCTCTAGTTGATTTTTGGTCCACGGAGCTCTTTCGTGTTGCTACAGTGACCTCAGGATCTCTCTGGCCTTGAAACAGTCTTCTTGGGGTTTCTCTGGCGTACCATCAAGGAAATCAAGGCTCCTTTCCTGTGTGATGTGCAACACGGCATTGCTCTGCACACAGTGCAGGGGAATCGGGCCTCATCTCGCGGCGAGGGGGAAGTCTCATGGTTTTTCTCGAGTTGCGGCGGGAACCTGGTGTATATTCTCGAGTTACGACGGGGATGGCCCTTCCACACATGTGTTTGTTCAGCGACGACAGGACTCCTGCCTAGTTGCGAGGGACAACTCGGGATTCTCCTCGAGGCTTGGCAGGGCAATTGGGACGCCTCTCCAGCTGAGACGGGAGACCAAGGGTCCCTTTCCACGTGCCACAGGAATCCTGGGACTCCTATCAAGTTTCACGAGGAGTCAGGCATCGTCTCCTTTGGAGGCACTGATCTCCGCGTCCCTCTGGAGTTTTCCAAGGATGTGAGGCCTCCGGTCGCAATGAGGTGGGGAACTAGGTCTTTCTCTGTGGTCTCCACAGGGGATTCAGACATTCTTTCGTCTTTGGAGATGCAAGACGAGCCTGCATTCAAGTCACTGCAGGGATATCCGGCCTTATTACGAGTCAGGGCATCGCGGTGTCCATTCCAGTTGAGGCCGCAAACTCAGGGTCCCTCTCACATACCTAGAGCTGAGAGAAGCCTCCTCTTGAGGTGCTTGTGGTAAGGTGGTATTCCTCTGGAGTCGAAGCCAGGGACTAACCTCTCATCTCGAGTTGATTTTTGGTCCACGGAGCTCTTTCGTGTTGCTACAGTGACCTCAGGATCCCTCTAGCCTTGAAACAGTGTTCTTGGGGTTTCTCTGGAGTGCTATCAAGGAAATCAAGGCTCCTTTCCTGTGTGATGGGCAACACGGCATTGATCTGCACGCAGTGCAGGGGAATCGGGCCTCATCTCGCGGCGAGGGGAAAGTCTCATGGTTTTTCTCGAGTTGCGGCGGGAACCTGGGGTATATTCTCGAGTTACGACGGGGATGGCCCTTCCACACACGTGTTTGTTCAGCGCCGTCAGGACTCCTGCCTAGTTAATAGGGACAACTCGCGATTCTCCGCGAGGCTTGGCAGGGCAATTGGGACGCCTCTCCAGCTGAGGGGGGAGACCAAGGGTCCCTTTCCACGTGCCACAGGAATCCTGGGACTCCTATCAAGTTTCACGAGAAGTCAGGCATCGTCTCTTTGGAGGCACTGATCTCCGCTTTCCTCTGGAGTTTTGAAAGGATGTGAGGCCTCCGGTCGCGATGAGGTGGGGAACTAGGTCTTTCTCTGTGGTCTCCACAGGGGATTCAGACATCCTTTCGTCTTGGGAGATGCAAGACGAGCCTGCATTCAAGTCACTGCAGGGATATCCGGCCGTATTTCGAATCAGGGCATCGCGGTGTCCATTCCACTTGAGGCCCCAAACGCAGGGTCCCTCTCACATACCTAGAGCTGAGAGAAGCCTCCTCTTGAGGTGCTTGTGGTAAGGTGGTATTCCTCTGGAGTCGAAGCCAGGGACTAACCTCTCATCTCGAGTTGATTTTTGGTCCACGGAGCTCTTTCGTGTTGCTACTGTGACCTCAGGATCCCTCTAGCTTAGAAACATTGTTCTTGGGGTTTCTCTGGAGTGCCATCAAGGAAATCAAGGCTCCTTTCCTGTGTGATGTGCAACACGGCATTGCTCTGCACGCAGTGCAGGGGAATCGGTCCTCATCTCCCGGCGAGGTGGAAGTCTCATGGTTTTTCTCGAGTTGCGGCGGCAACCTGGGGTATATTCTCGAGTTGCGACGTGGATGGCCCTTCCACACACGTGTTTGTTCAGCGACGTCAGGACTCCTGCCTAGTTGCGAGGGACAACTCGGGATTCTCCTCGAGGCTTGGCAGGGCAATTGGGACGCCTCTCCAGCTGAGGTGGGAGACCAAGGGTCTCTTTCCACGTGCCACAGGAATCCTGGGACTCCTATCCAGTTTCACGAGGAGTCAGGCATCGTCTCCTTTGTAGGCACTGATCTCCACGTCCCTCTGGAGTTTTCAAAGAATGTGAGGCCTCTGGTCGCGATGAGGTGGGGAACTAGGTCTTTCTCTGTGGTCTCCACAGGGGATTCAGACATCCTTTCATCTTAGGAGATGCAAGACGAGCCTGCATTCAAGTCACTGCAGGGATATCCAGCCTTATTTCGAATCAGGGCATTGCGGTGTCCATTCCACTTGAGGCCGCAAACTCAGGGTCCCTCTCACATACCTAGAGCTGAGAGAAGCCTCCTCTTGAGGTGCTTGTGGTAAGGTGATATTCCTCTGGAGTCGAATCCAGGGACTAACCTCTCATCTCGAGTTGATTTTTGGTCCACGGAGCTCTTTCGTGTTGCTACAGTGACCTCAGGATCCCTCTAGCCTTGAAACAGTGTTCTTGGGGTTTCTCTGGAGTGCCATCAAGGAAATCAAGGCTCCTTTCCTGTGTGATGTGCAACACGGCATTGCTCTGCACGCAGTGCAGGGGAATCGGGCCTCATCTAGCGGCGAGTGGGAAGTCTCATGGTTTTTCTCGAGTTGCGGCGGGAACCTGGGGTATATTCTCAAGTTACGCCGGGGATGGCCCTTCCACACACGTGTTTGTTCAGCGACGTCAGGACTCCTGCCAAGTTGCGAGGGACAACTCGGGATTCTCCTCGAGGCTTGGCAGGGCAATTGGGTCGCCTCTCCAGCTGAGGCGGGAGACCAAGGGTCCCTTTCCACGTGCCACAGGAATCCTGGGACTCCTATCAAGTTTCACGAGGAGTCAGGCATCGTCTCCTTTGGAGGCACTGATCTCCGCGTCCCTCTGGAGTTTTCCAAGGATGTGAGGCCACCGGTGGCGATGAGGTGGGGAACTAAGTCTTTCTCTGTGGTCTCCACAGGGGATTCAGACATCCTTTCGTCTTGGGAGATGCACGATGAGCCTGCATTCAAGTCACTGCAGGGATATCCGACCTTATTTCGAATCAGGGCATCGCGGTGTCCATTCCACTCGAGGCCGCAAACTCAGGGTCCCTTTCACATACCTAGAGCTGAGAGAAGCCTCCTCTTGAGGTGCTTGTGGTAAGGTGGTATTCCTCTGGAGTCGAAGCCAGGGACTAACCTCTCATCTCGAGTTGATTTTTGGTCCACGGAGTTCTTTCGTGTTGCTACAGTGACCTCAGGATCCCTCTAGCCTTGAAACAGTGTTCTTGGGGTTTCTCTGGAGTGCTATCAAGGAAATCAAGGCTCCTTTCCTGTGTGATGTGCAACACGGCATTGCTCTGCACGCAGTGCAGGGGAATCGGGCCTCATCTCACGGCGAGGGGGAAGTCTCATGGTTTTTCTCGAGTTGCGGCGGAAACCTGGGGTATATTCTCGAGTTACGACGGGGATGGCCCTTCCACACACGTGTTTGTTCAGCGACGTCAGGACTCCTGCCTAGTTGCGAGGAACAACTCGGGATTCTCCTCGAGGCTTGGCAGGGCAATTGGGACGCCTCTCCAGCGGAGGCGGGAGACCAAGGGTCCCATTCCAAGTGCCACAGGAATCCTGGGACTCCTATCAAGTTTCACGAGGAGTCAGGCATCGTCTCCTTTGGAGGCACTGATCTCCGCGTCCCTCTGGAGTTTTCAAAGGATGTGAGGCCTCCGGTCGCGATGAGGTGGGGAACTAGGTCTTTCTCTGTGGTCTCCACAGGGGATTCAGACATCCTTTCGTCTTGGGAGATGCAAGACGTGCCGGCATTCAAGTCACTGCAGGAATATCCGGCCGTATTTCGCGTCACGGCATCGCGGTGTCCATTCCTCTTGAGGCCGCAAACTCAGGGTCCCTCTCACATACCTAGAGCTGAGAGAAGCCTCCTCTTGAGGTGCTTGTGGTAAGGTGGTATTCCTCTGCAGTCGAAGCCAGGGACTAACCTCTCATCTCGAGTTGATTTTTGGTCCCCGGAGCTCTTTCGTGTTGCTACAGTGACCTCAGGATCCCTCTAGCCTTGAAACAGTGTTCTTGGGGTTTCTCTGGAGTGCCATCAAGGAAATCAAGGCTCCTTTCCTGTGTGATGTGCAACACGGCATTGCTCTTCATGCAGTGCAGGGGAATCGGGCCTCATCTCGCGGCGAGGGGGAAGTCTCATGGTTTTTCTCGAGTTGCGGCGGGAACCTGGGGTATATTCTCGAGTTACGACGGGGATGGCCCTTCCACACACGTGTTTGTTCAGCGCCGTCAGGACTCCTGCCTAGTTACGAGGGACAACTCGGGATTCTCCTCGAGGCTTGGCAGGGCAATTGGGACGCCTCTCCTGCTGAGGCGGGAGACCAAGTGTCCCTTTCCACGTGCCACCGGAATCCTGAGACTCCTATCAAGTTTCACGAGGAGTCAGGCATCGTCTCCTTTGGAGGCACTGATCTCCGCGTCCCTCTGGAGTTTTCAAAGGATGTGAGGCCTCCGGTCGCGATGAGGAGGGGAACTAGGTCTTTCTCTGTGGTCTCCACAGGGGATTCAAACATCCTTTCGTCTTGGGAGATGCAAGACGAGCCTGCATTCAAGTCACTGCAGGGATATCCGGCCTTATTTCGAGTCAGAGCATCGCGGTGTCCATTCCACGTGAGGCCGCAAACTCAGTGTCCCTCTCACATACCTAGAGCTGAGAGACGCCTCGTCTTGAGGTGCTTGTGGTAAGGTGGTATTCCTCTGGAGTCGAAGCCAGGGACTAACCTCTCATCTCGAGTTGATTTTTGATTCTCGGAGCTCTTTCGTGTTGCTACAGTGACCTCAGGATCCCTCTGGCCTTGAAACAGTGTTCTTGGGGTTTCTCTGGAGTGCCATCAAGGAAATCAAGGCTCCTTTCCTGTGTGATGTGCAACACGGCATTGCTCTGCACGCAGTGCAGGGGAATCGGGCCTCATCTCGCGGCGAGTGGGAAGTCTCATGGTTTTTCTCGAGTTGCGGCGGGAACCTGGGGTATATTCTCGAGTTACGACGGGGATGGCCCTTCCACACACGTGTTTGTTCAGCGACGTCAGGACTCCTGCCTAGTTGCGAGGGACAACTCGGGATTCTCCTCGAGGCTTGGCAGGGCAATTGGGACGCCTCTCCAGCTGAGGCGGGAGACCAAGTGTCCCTTTCCACGTGCCACAGGAATCCTGGGACTCCTATCAAGTTTCACGAGGAGTCAGGCATCGTCTCTTTGGAGGCACTGATCTCCGTTTCCTCTGGAGTTTTGAAAGGATGTGAGGCCTCCGGTCGCGATGATGTGGGGAACTAGGTCTTTCTCTGTGGTCTCCACAGGGGATTCAGACATCCTTTCGTCTTGGGAGATGCAAGACGAGCCTGCATTCAAGTCACTGCAGGGATATCCGGCCGTATTTCGAATCAGGGCATCGCGGTGTCCATTCCACTTGAGGCCCCAAACTCAGGGTCCCTCTCACATACCTAGAGCTGAGAGAAGCCTCCTCTTGAGGTGCTTTTGGTAAGGTGGTATTCCTCTGGAGTCGAAGCCAGGGACTAACCTCTCATCTCGAGTTGATTTTTGGTCCCCGGAGCTCTTTCGTGTTGCTACAGTGACCTCAGGATCCCTCTAGCCTTGAAACAGTGTTCTTGGGCTTTCTTTGAAGTACCATCAAGGAAATCAATGCTCCTTCCCTGTGTGATGTGCAACACGGCATTGCTCTGCACGCAATGCAGGGGAATCGGGCCTCATTTTGCGGCGAGGGGGAAGTCTCATGGTTTTTCTCGAGTTGCGGCGGGAACCTGGGGTATATTCTCGAGTTGCGACGGGGATGGCCCTTCCACACACGTGTTTGTTCAGCGCCGTCAGGACACCTGCCTAGTTGCGAGGGACAACTCGGGATTCTCCTCGAGGCTTGGCAGGGCAATTGGGACGCCTCTCCTGCTGAGGCGGGAGACCAAGTGTCCCTTTCCACGTGCCACAGGAATCCTGAGACTCCTATCCAGTTTCACGAGGAGTCAGGCATCGTCTCCTTTGGAGGCACTGATCTCCGCGTCCCTCTGGAGTTTTCAAAGGATGTGAGGCCTCCGGTCGCGATGAGGTGGGGAACTAGGTCTTTCTCTGTGGTCTCCACAGGGGATTCAAACATCCTTTCGTCTTGGGAGATGCAAGACGAGCCTGCATTCAAGTCACTGCAGGGATATCCGGCCTTACTTCGAGTCAGGGCATCGCGGTGTCCATTCCACTTGAGGCCCCAAACTCAGGGTCCCTCTCACATACCTAGAGCTGAGAGAAGCCTCCTCTTGAGGTGCTTGTGGTAAGGTGGTATTCCTCTGGAGTCGAAGCCAGGGACTAACCTCTCATCTCGAGTTGATTTTTGGTCCACAGAGCTCTTTCGTGTTGCTACTGTGACTTCAGGATCCCTCTGGCCTTGAAACAGTGTTCTTGGGGTTTCTCTGGAGTGCCATCAAGGAAATCAAGGCTCCTTTCCTGTGTGATATGCAACACGGCATTGCTCTGCACGCAGTGCAGGGGAATCGGGCCTCATCTCGCAGCGAGCGGGAAGTCTCATGGTTTTTCTCGAGTTGCGGCGGGAACCTGGGGTATATTCTCGAGTTACGACGGGGATGGCCCTTCCACACACGTGTTTGTTCAGCGACGTCAGGACTCCTGCCTAGTTGCGAGGGACAACTCGGGATTCTCCTCGAGGCTTGGCAGGGCAATTGGGACGCCTCTCCAGCTGAGGCGGGAGACCAAGGGTCCCTTTCCACGTGCCACAGGAATCCTGGTACTCCTATCAAGTTTCACGAGGAGTCAGGCATCGTCTCCTTTGGAGGCACTGATCTCCGCGTCCCTCTGGAGTTTTCAAAGGATGTGAGGCCTCCGGTCGTGATGAGGTGGGGATCTAGGTCTTTCTCTGTGGTCTCCACAGGGGATTCTGACATTCTTTCGTCTTGGGAGATGCAAGACGATCCTGCATTCAAGTCACTGCAGGCATATCCGGCCTTATTTCGAGTCAGGGCATCGCGGTGTCCATTCCACTTGAGGCCGCAAACTCAGGGTCCCTCTCACATACCTAGAGCTGAGAGAAGCCTCCTCTTGTGGTGCTTGTGGTAAGGTGGTATTCCTCTGGAGTCGAAGCCAGGGACTAACCTCTCATCTCGAGTTGATTTTTGGTCTTCGGAGCTCTTTCGTGTTGCTACAGTGACCTCAGGATCCCTCTAGCCTTGAAACAGTGTTCTTGGGGTTTCTCTGGAGTGCCATCAAGGAAATCAAGGCTCCTTTCCTGTATGATGTGCAACACGGCATTGCTCTGTACGCAGTGCAGGGGAATCGGTCCTCATATCGTGGCGAGGGGGAAGTCTCATGGTTTTTCTCGAGTTGCGGCGGGAACCTGGGGTATATTCTCGAGTTACGACGGGGATGGCCTTTCCACACCCGTGTTTGTTCAGCGACGTCAGGACTCCTGCCTAGTTGCGAGGGACAACTCGGGATTCTCCTCGAGGCTTGGCAGGGCAATTGGGATGCCTCTCCACCTGAGGCGGGAGACCAAGGGTCCCTTTCCACGTGCCACAGGAATCCTGGGACTCCTATCAAGTTTCACGAGGAGTCAGGCATCGTCTCCTTTGGAGGCACTGATCTCCGCGTCCCTCTGGAGTTTTCCAAGGATGTGAGGCATCCGGTCGCGATGAGGTGGGGAACTAGGTCTTTCTCTGTGGTCTCCACAGGGGATTCAGACATCCTTTCGTCTGGGCAGATGCAAGACGAGCCAGCATTCAAGTCACTGCAGGGATATCCGGCCTTATTTCAAATCAGGGCATCGCGGTGTCCATTCCACTAGAGGCCCCAAACTCAGGGTCCCTCTCACATAACTAGAGCTGAGAGAAGCCTCCTCTTGAGGTGCTTGTGGTAAGGTGGTATTCCTCTGGAGTCGAAGCCAGAGACTAACCTCTCATCTCGAGTTGATTTTTGGTCCACGGAGCTCTTTCGTGTTGCTACAGTGACCTCAGGATCCCTCTAGCCTTGAAACAGTGTTCTTGGGCTTTCTCTGGAGTGCCATCAAGGAAATCAAGGCTCCTTTTCTGTGTGATGTGCAACACGGCATTGCTCTGCACGCAGTGCAGGGGAATCGGGCCTCATCTCGCGGCGAGGGGGACGTCTCATGGTTTTTCTCGAGCTGCGGCGGGAACCTGGGGTATATTCTCGAGTTACGACTGGGATGGCCTTTCCAAACACGTGTTTGTTCAGCGACGTCAGGACTCCTGCCTAGTTGCGAGGGACAACTCGGGATTCTCCTCGAGGCTTGGCAGGGTAATTGGGACGCCTCTCCAGCTGAGGTGGGAGACAAGGGTCCCTTTCCACGTGCCACAGGAATCCTGGGACTCCTATCAAGTTTCACGAGGAGTCAGGCGTCGTCTCCTTTGGAGGCACTGATCTCCGCATCCCTCTGGAGTTTTCCAAGGATGTGAGGCCTCCGGTGGCGATGAGGTGGGGAACTAGGTCTTTCTCTGTGGTCTCCACAGGGGATTCAGACATCCTTTCGTCTTGCGAGATGGAAGATCATCCTGCATTCAAGTCACTGCAGGGATATCCGGCCTTATTTTGCGTCACGGCATCGCGGTGTCCATTCCACTTGAGGCCGCAAACTCAGGGTCCCTCTCACATACCTAGAGCTGAGAGAAGCCTCCTCTTGAGGTGCTTCTGGTAAGGTGGTATTCCTCTGGAGTCGAAGCCAGGGACTAACCTCTCATCTCGAGTTGATTTTTGGTCCACGAAGCTCTTTCATGTTGCTACAGTAACCTCAGGGTCCCTCTAGCCTTGAAACAGTGTTCTTGGGCTTTCTCTGGAGTACCATCAAGGAAATCAATGCTCCTTCCCTGTGTGATGTGCAACACAGCATTGCTCTGCACGCAGTGCAGGGGAATCGGGCCTCATCTTGTGGCGAGGGGGAAGTCTCATGGTTTTTCTCGAGTTGCGGCGGGAACCTGGGGTATATTCTCGAGTTACGACGGGGATGGCCCTTCCACACACGTGTTTGTTCAGCGCCGTCAGGACTCCTGCCTAGTTGCGAGGGACAACTCGGGATTCTCCTCGAGGCTTGGCAGGGCAATTGGGACGCCTCTCCAGCTGAGGCGGGAGACCAAGGGTCCCTTTCCACGTGCCACAGGAATCCTGGTACTCCTATCAAGTTTCTCGAGGAGTCAGGCATCGTCTCCTTTGGAGGCACTGATCTCCGCGTCCCTCTGGAGTTTTCCAAGGATGTGAGGCCTCCGGTCGCGATGAGGTGGGGATCTAGGTCTTTCTCTGTGGTCTCCACAGGGGATTCAGACATCCTTTCGTCTTGCGAGATGGAAGACGAGCCTGCATTCAAGTCACTGCAGGGATATCAGGCCGTATTTCGCGTCACGGCATCGCGGTGCCCATTCCACTTGAGGCCGCAAACTCAGGGTCCCTCTCACATACCTAGAGCTGAGAGAAGCCTCCTCTTGAGGTGCTTGTGGTAAGGTGGTATTCCTCTGGAGTCGAAGCCATGGACTAACCTCTCATCTCGAGTTTATTTTTGGTTCACGGAGCTCTTTCGTGTTGCTCCAGTGACCTCAGGATCCCTCTAGCCTTGAAACAGTGTTCTTGGGGTTTCTCTGGAGTGCCATCAAGGAAATCAAGGCTCCTTTCCTGTGTGATGTGCAACACGGCATTGCTCTTCATGCAGTGCAGGGGAATCGGGCCTCATCTCGCGGCGAGGGGGAAGTCTCATGGTTTTTCTCGAGTTGCGGCGGGAACCTGGGGTATATTCTCGAGTTACGTCGGGGATGGCCCTTCCACACACGTGTTTGTTCAGCGCCGTCAGGACTCCTGCCTAGTTACTAGGGACAAATCGGGATTCTCCGCGAGGCTTGGCAGGGCAATTGGGACGCCTCTCCAGCTGAGGCGGGAGACCAAGGGTCCCTTTCCACGTGCCACAGGAATCCTGGGACTCCTATCAAGTTTCACGAGAAGTCAGGCATCGTCTCTTTGGAGGCACTGATCTCCGCTTTCCTCTGGAGTTTTGAAAGGATGTGAGGCCTCCGGTCGCGATGAGGTGGGGAACTAGGTCTTTCTCTGTGTTCTCCACAAGGGATTCAGACATGCTTTCGTCTTGGGAGATGCAAGACGAGCCTGCATTCAAGTGACTGCAGGGATTTCAGGCCTTATTTCGAATCAGGGCATCGCGGTGTCCATTCCACTTGAGGCCCCAAACTCAGGGTCCCTCTCACATACCTAGAGCTGAGAGAAGCCTCCTCTTGAGGTGCTTGTGGTAAGGTGGTATTCCTCTGGAGTCGAAGCCAGGGACTAACCTCTCATCTCGAGTTGATTTTTGGTCCACGGAGCTCTTTCGTGTTGCTACTGTGACCTCAGGATCCCTCTAGCCTTGAAACAGTGTTCTTGGGGTTTCTCTGGAGTGCCATCAAGGAAATCAAGGCTCCTTTCCTGTGTGATGTGCAACACGGCATTGCTCTGCACGCAGTGCAGGGCAATCGGGCCTCATCTCGCGGCGAGGGAGAAGTCTCATGTTTTTTCTCGAGTTGCGGCGGGATCCTGGGGTATATTCTCGAGTTACGACGGGGATGACCCTTCCACATACGTGTTTGTTCAGCGCCGTCAGGACTCCTGCCTAGTTGCGAGGGACAACTCGGGATTCTCCTCGAGGCTTGGCAGGGCAATTGGGACGCCTCTCCAGCTGCGGCGGGAGACCAAGGGTCCCTTTCCACGTGCCACAGGAATCCTGGGACTCCTATCAAGTTTCACGAGGAGTCAGGCATCGTCTCCTTTGGAGGCACTGATCTCGGCGTCCCTCTGGAGTTTTCCAAGGATGTGAGGCCTCCCGTCGCAATGAGGTGGGGAACTAGGTGTTTCTCTGTGGTCTCCACAGGGGATTCAAACATCCTTTCGTCTTGGGAGATGCAAGACGAGCCTGCATTCAAGTCACTGCAGGGATATCCGGCCGTATTTCGAGTCAGGGCATCGCGGTGTCCATTCCACTTGAGGCCGCAAACTCAGGGTCCCTCTCACATACCTAGAGCTGAGAGAAGCCTCCTCTTGAGGTGCTCGTGGTAAGGTGGTATTCCTCTGAAGTGGAAGCCAGGGACTAACCTCTCATCTCGAGTTGATTTGTGGTCGCCGGAGCTCTTTCGTGTTGCTACAGTGACCTCAGGATCCCTCTAGCCTTGAAACAGTGTTCTTGGGGTTTCTCTGGAGTGCCATCAAGGAAATCAAGGCTCCTTTCCTGTGTGATGTGCAACACGGCATTGCTCTGCACGCAGTGCAGGGGAATCGGGCCTCATCTCGCGGCGAGTGGGAAGTCTCATGGTTTTTCTCGAGTTGCGGCGGGAACCTGGGGTATATTCTCGAGTTACGACGGGGATGGCCCTTCCACACACGTGTTTGTTCAGCGCCGTCAGGATTCCTGCCTAGTTGCGAGGGACAACTCGGGATTCTCCTCGAGGCTTGGCAGGGCAATTGGGACGACTCTCCAGCTGAGGCGGGAGACCAAGGGTCCCTTTCCACGTGCCACAGGAATCCTGGTACTCCTATCAAGTTTCACGAGGAGTCAGGCATCGTCTCCTTTGGAGGCACTGATCTCCGCGTTCCTCTGGAGTTTTCAAAGGATGTGAGGCCTCCGGTCGCGATGAGGTGGGGAACTAGGTCTTTCTCTGTGGTCTCCACAGGGGATTCAGACATTCTTTCGTCTTGGGAGATGCAAGACGATCCTGCATTCAAGTCACTGCAGGGATATCCGGCCTTATTTCGAGTCAGGGCATCGCGGTGTCCTTTCCACTTGAGGCCGCAAACTCAGGGTCCCTCTCACATACCTAGAGCTGAGAGAAGCCTCCTCTTGAGGTGCTTGTGGTAAGGTGGTATTCCTCTGGAGTCGAAGCCAGGGACTAACCTCTCATCTCGAGTTGATTTTTGGTCTTCGGAGCTCTTTCGTGTTGCTACAGTGACCTCAGGATCCCTCTAGCCTTGAAACAGTGTTCTTGGGGTTTCTATGGAGTGTCATCAAGGAAATCAAGGCTCCTTTCCTGTGTGATGTGCAACACGGCATTGCTCTGCACGCAGTGCAGGGGAATCGGGCCTCATCTCACGTCGAGGGGGAAGTCTCATGGTTTTTCTCGAGTTGCGGCGGTAACCTGGGGTATATTCTCGAGTTACGACTGGGATGGCCCTTCCACACACATGTTTGTTCAGCGACGTCAGGACTCCTGCCTAGTTGCGAGGAACAACTCGGGATTCTCCTCGAGGCTTGGCAGGGCAATTGGGACGCCTCTCCAGCTGCGGCGGGAGACCAAGGGTCCCTTTCCACGTGTCACAGGAATCCTGGGACTCCTATCAAGTTTCTCGAGGAGTCAGGCATCGTCTCCTTTGGAGGCACTGATCTCCGCATCCCTCTGGAGTTTTCCAAGGATGTCAGGCCTCCGGTCGCGATGAGGTGGGGAACTAGGTCTTTCTCTGTTGTCTCCACAGGGGATTCAGACATCCTTTCGTCTTGGCAGATGCAAGACGAGCCTGCATTCAAGTCACTGCAGGGATATCCGGCCTTATTTCGAGTCAGGGCATCGCGGTGTCCATTTCACTTGAGACCCCAAACTCAGGGTCCCTCTCACATACCTAGAGCTGAGAGAAGCCTCCTCTTGAGGTGATTGTGGTAAGGTGGTATTCCTCTGGAGTCGAAGCCAGGGACTAACCTCTCATCTCGAGTTGATTTTTGGTCCAAGGAGCTCTTTCGTGTTGCTACAGTGACCTCAGGATCCCTCTAGCCTTGAAACAGTGTTCTTGGGGTTTCTCTGGAGTGCCATGAAGGAAATCAAGGCTCCTTTCCTGTATGATGTGCAACACGGCATTGCTCTGTACGCAGTGCAGGGGAATCGGTCCTCATATCGTGGCGAGGGGGAAGTCTCATGGTTTTTCTCGAGTTGCGGCGGGAACCTGGGGTATATTTTCGAGTTACGACGGGGATGGCCTTTCCACACCCGTGTTTGTTCAGCGACGTCAGGATTCCTGCCTAGTTGCGAGGGACAACTCGGGATTCTCCTCGAGGCTTGGCAGGGCAATTGGGACGCCTCTCCAGCTGAGGCGGGAGACCGAAGGTCCCTTTCCACATGCCACAGGAATCCTGGGACTCCTATCAAGTTTCACGAGGAGTCAGGCATCGTCTCCTTTGGAGGCACTGATCTCCGCGTCCCTCTGGAGTTTTCCAAGGATGTGAGTCCTCCGGTCGCAATGAGGTGGGAAACTAGGTCTTTCTCTGTGGTCTCCACAGGGGATTCAGACATTCTTTCGTCTTGGGAGATGCAAGACGAGCCTGCATTCAAGTCACTGCAGGGATATCCGACCTTATTTCGAGTCAGGGAATCGCGGTGTCCATTCCACTTGAGGCCGCAAACTCAGGGTCCCTCTCACATACCTAGAGCTGAGAGAAGCCTCCTCTTGAGGTGCTTGTGGTAAGGTGGTATTCCTCTGGAGTCGAAGCCAGGGACTAACCTCTCATCTCTAGTTGATTTGTGGTCCACGGAGTTCTTTCGTGTTGCTCCAGTGACCTCAGGATCCCTCTAGCCTTGAAACAGTGTTCTTGGGGTTTCTCTGGAGTGCCATCAAGGAAATCAAGGCTCCTTTCCTGTGTGATGTGCAACACGGCATTGCTCTTCATGCAGTGCAGGGGAATCGGGCCTCATCTCGCATCGAGGTGGAAGTCTCATGGTTTTTCTCGAGTTGCGGCGGGAACCTGGGGTATATTCTCGAGTTACGTCGGGGATGGCCCTTCCACACACGTGTTTGTTCAGCGACGTCAGGACTCCTGCCTAGTTGCGAGGGACAACTCGGGATTCTCCTCGAGGCTTGGCAGGGCAATTGGGACGCCTCTCCAGCTGAGGTGGGAGACCAAGGGTCCCTTTCCACGTGCCACAGGAATCCTGGGACTCCTATCAAGTTTCACGAGGAGTCAGGCATCGTCTCCTTTGGAGGCACTGATCTCCGCGTCCCTCTGGAGTTTTCCAAGGATGTGAGGCCTCCGGTGGCGATGAGGTGGGGAACTAGGTCATTCTCTGTGGTCTCCACAGGGGATTCAGACATCCTTTCGTCTTGCGAGATGGAAGACCAGCCTGCATTCAAGTCACTGCAGGGATATCCGGCCGTATTTCGCGTCACGGCATCGCGGAGTCCATTCCACTTGAGGCCGCAAACTCAGGGTCCTTCTCACATACCTAGAGCTGAGAGAAGCCTCCTCTTGAGGTGCTTTTGGTAAGGTGGTATTCCTCTGGAGTCGAAGCCAGGGACTAACCTCTCATCTCGAGTTGATTTGTGGTCCACGGAGCTCTTTCGTGTTGCTACAGTGACCTCAGGATCCCTCTAGCCTTGAAACAGTATTCTTGGGCTTTCTCTGGAGTACCATCAAGGAAATCAATGCTCCTTCCCTGTGTGATGTGCAACACGGCATTGCTCTGCACGCAGTGCAGGGGAATCGGGCCTCATCTTGTGGCGAGGGGGAAGTCTCATGGTTTTTCTCGAGTTGCGGCGGGAACCTGGGGTATATTCTCGAGTTACGACGGGGATGGCCCTTCCACACACGTGTTTGTTCAGCGCCGTCAGGACTCCTGCCTAGTTGCGAGGGACAACTCGGGATTCTCCTCGAGGCTTGGCAGGGCAATTGGGACGCCTCTCCAGCTGAGGCGGGAGACCAAGGGTCCCTTTCCACGTGCCACAGGAATCCTGAGACTCCTATCAAGTTTCACGAGGAGTCAGGCATCGTCTCCTTTGGAGGCACTGATCTCCGCGTCCCACTGGAGTTTTCAAAGAATGTGAGGCCTCCGGTCGCGATGAGGTGGGGAACTAGGTCTTTCTCTGTGGTCTCCACAGGGGATTCAAACATCCTTTCGTCTTGGGAGATGCAAGACGAGCCTGCATTCAAGTCACTGCAGGGATATCCAGCCTTATTTCGAGTCAGGGCATCGCGGTATCCATTCCACGTGAGGCCGCAAACTCAGGGTCCCTCTCACATACCTAGAGCTGAGAGAAGCCTCCTCTTGAGGTGCTCGTGGTAAGGTGGTATTCCTCTGGAGTGGAAGCCAGGGACTAACCTCTCATCTCGAGTTGATTTTTGGTCCCCGGAGCTCTTTCGTGTTGCTCCAGTGACCTCAGGATCCCTCTGGCCTTGAAACAGTGTTCTTGGGGTTTCTCTGGAGTACCATCAAGGAAATCAAGGCTCCTTTCCTGTGTGATGTGCAACTCGGCATTGCTCTGCACGCAGTGCAGGGGAATCGGGCCTCATCTCGTGGCGAGGGGGAAGTCTCATGGTTTTTCTCGAGCTGCGGCGGGAACCAGGTGTATATTCTCGAGTTACGTCGGGGTGGCCCTTCCACACACGTGTTTGTTCAGCGACGTCAGGACTCCTGCCTAGTTGCGAGGGACAACTCGGGATTCTCCTCGAGGCTTGGCAGGGCAATTGGGACGCCTCTCCAGCTGAGGCGGGAGACCAAGGGTCCCTTTCCACGTGCCACAGGAATCCTGGGACTCCTATCAAGTTTCACGAGGAGTCAGGCATCGTCTCCTTTGGAGGCACTGATCTCCGCTTTCCTCTGGAGTTTTCAAAGGATGTGAGGCCTCCGGTCGCGATGAGGTGGGGAACTAGGTCTTTCTCTGTGGTCTCCACAGGGGATTCAGACATCCTTTCGTCTTGGGAGATGCAAGACGAGCCTGCATTCAAGTCACTGCAGGGATATCCGGCCGTATTTCGAATCAGGGCATCGCGGTGTCCATTCCACTTGAGGCCCCAAACTCAGGGTCCCTCTCACATACCTAGAGCTGAGAGAAGCCTCCTCTTGAGGTGCTTGTGGTAAGGTGGTATTCCTCTGGAGTCGGAGCCAGGGACTAACCTCTCATCTCGAGTTGATTTTTGGTCCACGGAGCTCTTTCGTGTTGCTACAGTGACCTCAGGATCCCTCTAGCCTTGAAACAGTGTTCTTGGGGTTTCTCTGGAGTGCCATCAAGGAAATCAAGGCTCCTTTTCTGTGTGATGTGTAACACGGCATTGCTCTGCACGCAGTGCAGGGGAATCGGGCCTCATCTCGCGGCGAGGGGGAAGTCTTATGGTTTTTCTCGAGCTGCGGCGGGAACCTGGGGTATATTCTCGAGTTACTACTGGGATGGCCTTTCCAAACACGTGTTTGTTCAGCGACGTCAGGACTCCTGCCTAGTTGCGAGGGACAACTCGGGATTCTCCTCGAGGCTTGGCAGGGCAATTGGGACGCCTCTCCAGCTGAGGTGGGAGACCAAGGGTCCCTATCCACGTGCCACAGGAATCCTGGGACTCCTATCAAGTTTCACGAGGAGTCAGGCATCGTCTCCTTTGGAGGCACTGATCTCCGCATCCCTCTGGAGTTTTCCAAGGATGTGAGGCCTCCGGTGGCGATGTGGTGGGGAACTAGGTCTTTCCCTGTGGTCTCCACCGGGGATTCAGACATCCTTTCGTCTTGCGAGATGGAAGACCAGCCTGCATTCAAGTCACTGCAGGGATATCCGGCCGTATTTCACGTCACGGCATCGCGGTGTCCATTCCACTCGAGGCCACAAACTCAGGGTCCCTCTCACATACCTAGAGCTGAGAGAAGCCTCCTCTTGAGGTGCTTTTGGTAAGGTGGTGTTCCTCTGGAGTCGAAGCCAGGGACTCACCTCTCATCTCGAGTTGATTTGTGGTCCACGGAGCTCTTTCGTGTTGCTCCAGTGACCTCAGGATCCCTCTAGCCTTGAAACAGTGCTCTTGGGGTTTCCCTGGAGTACCATCAAGGAAATCAAGGCTCCTTTCCTGTGAGATGTGCAACACGGCATTGCTCTGCACGCAGTGCAGGGGAATCGGGCCTCATCTCGCGGCGAGGGGGAAGTCTCATGGTTTTTCTCGAGTTGCGGCGGGAACCTGGGGTATATTCTCGAGTTACGACGGGGATGGCCCTTCCACACACGTGTTTGTTCAGCGCCGTCAGGACTCCTGCCTAGTTGCGAGGGACAACTCGGGATTCTCCTCGAGGCTTGGCAGGGCAATTGGGACACCTCTCCAGCTGAGGCGGTAGACCAAGGTTCCCTTTCCACGTGCCACAGGAATCCTGGGACTCCTATCAAGTTTCACGAGGAGTCAGGCATCGTCTCCTTTGGAAGCACTGATCTCCGCGTCCCTCTGGAGTTTTCCAAGGATGTGAGGCCTCCCGTCGCAATGAGGTGGGGAACTAGGTCTTTCTCTGTGGTCTCCACAGGGGATTCAGACATCCTTTCGTCTTGGGAGATGCAAGACAAGCCTGCATTCAAGTCACTGCAGGGATATCCGGCCGTATTTCGAATCAGGGCATCGCGGTGTCCATTCCACTTGAGGCCCCAAACTCAGGGTCCCTCTCACATACCTAGAGCTGAGAGAAGCCTCCTCTTGAGGTGCTTGTGGTAAGGTGGTATTCCTCTGGATTCGAAGCCAGGGACTAACCTCTCATCTCGAGTTGATTTTTGGTCCCCGGAGCTCTTTCGTGTTGCTACAGTGACCTCAGGATACCTCTAGCCTTGAAACAGTGTTCTTGGGGTTTCTCTGGAGTGCCATTAAGGAAATCAAGGCTCCTTTCCTGTGTGATGTGCAACACGGCATTGCTCTGCACGCAGTGCAGGGGAATCGGTCCTCATCTTGTGGCGAGGGGGAAGTCTCATGGTTTTTCTCGAGTTGCGTAGGGAACCAGGGGTATATTCTCGAGTTACGCCGGGGATGGCCCTTCCAAACACGTGTTTGTTCAGCGACGTCAGGACTCCTGCCTAGTTGCGAGGAACAACTCGGGATTCTCCTCGAGGCTTGGCAGGGCAATTGGGACGCCTCTCCAGCTGAGGCCGGAGACCAAGGGTCCCTTTCCACGTGCCACAGGAATCCTGGGACTCCTATCAAGTTTCACGAGGAGTCAGGCATCGTCTCCTTTGGAGGCACTGATCTCCGCGTTCCTCTGGAGTTTTCAAAGGATGTGAGGCCTCCGGTCGCGATGAGGTGGGGAACTAGGTCTTTCTCTGTGGTCTCCACAGGGGATTCAAACATCCTTTCGTCTTGGGAGATGCAAGACGAGCCTGCATTCAAGTCACTGCAGGGATATCCGGCCTTATTTCGAGTCAGGGCATCGCGGTGTCCATTCCACTTGAGGCCGCAAACTCAGGGTCCCTCTCACATACCTAGAGCTGAGAGGAGCCTCCTCTTGAGGTGCTCGTGGTAAGGTGGTATTCCTCTGGAGTGTAAGCCAGGGACTAACCTCTCATCCCGAGTTGATTTTTGGTCCCCGGAGCTCTTTCGTGTTGCTACAGTGACCTCAGGATCCCTCTGGCCTTGAAACAGTGTTCTTGGGGTTTCTCTGGAGTACCATCAAGGAAATCAAGGCTCCTTTCCTGTGAGATGTGCAACACGGCATTGCTCTGCACGCAGTGCAGGGGAATCGGGCCTCATCTCGCGGCGAGGGGGAAGTCTCATGGTTTTTCTCGAGTTGCGGCGGGAACCTGGGGTATATTCTCGAGTTACGACGGGGATGGCCCTTCCACACACGTGTTTGTTCAGCGCCGTCAGGATTCCTGCCTAGTTGCGAGGGACAACTCGGGATTCTCCTCGAGGCTTGGCAGGGCAATTGGGACGACTCTCCAGCTGAGGCGGGAGACCAAGGGTCCCTTTCCACGTGCCACAGGAATCCTGGTACTCCTATCAAGTTTCACGAGGAGTCAGGCATCGTCTCCTTTGGAGGCACTGATCTCCGCGTTCCTCTGGAGTTTTCAAAGGATGTGAGGCCTCCGGTCGCGATGAGGTGGGGAACTAGGTCTTTCTCTGTGGTCTCCACAGGGGATTCAGACATTCTTTCGTCTTGGGAGATGCAAGACGATCCTGCATTCAAGTCACTGCAGGGATATCCGGCCTTATTTCGAGTCAGGGCATCGCGGTGTCCTTTCCACTTGAGGCCGCAAACTCAGGGTCCCTCTCACATACCTAGAGCTGAGAGAAGCCTCCTCTTGAGGTGCTTGTGGTAAGGTGGTATTCCTCTGGAGTCGAAGCCAGGGACTAACCTCTCATCTCGAGTTGATTTTTGGTACACGGAGCTCTTTCGTGTTGCTACAGTGACCTCAGGATCCCTCTAGCCTTGAAACAGTGTTCTTGGGGTTTCTCTGGAGTGTCATCAAGGAAATCAAGGCTCCTTTCCTGTGTGATGTGCAACACGGCATTGCTCTGCACGCAGTGCAGGGGAATCGGGCCTCATCTCACGTCGAGGGGGAAGTCTCATGGTTTTTCTCGAGTTGCGGCGGTAACCTGGGGTATATTCTCGAGTTACGACTGGGATGGCCCTTCCACACACATGTTTGTTCAGCGACGTCAGGACTCCTGCCTAGTTGCGAGGAACAACTCGGGATTCTCCTCGAGGCTTGGCAGGGCAATTGGGACGCCTCTCCAGCTGCGGCGGGAGACCAAGGGTCCCTTTCCACGTGTCACAGGAATCCTGGGACTCCTATCAAGTTTCTCGAGGAGTCAGGCATCGTCTCCTTTGGAGGCACTGATCTCCGCATCCCTCTGGAGTTTTCCAAGGATGTCAGGCCTCCGGTCGCGATGAGGTGGGGAACTAGGTCTTTCTCTGTTGTCTCCACAGGGGATTCAGACATCCTTTCGTCTTGGCAGATGCAAGACGAGCCTGCATTCAAGTCACTGCAGGGATATCCGGCCTTATTTCGAGTCAGGGCATCGCGGTGTCCATTTCACTTGAGACCCCAAACTCAGGGTCCCTCTCACATACCTAGAGCTGAGAGAAGCCTCCTCTTGAGGTGATTGTGGTAAGGTGGTATTCCTCTGGAGTCGAAGCCAGGGACTAACCTCTCATCTCGAGTTGATTTTTGGTCCAAGGAGCTCTTTCGTGTTGCTACAGTGACCTCAGGATCCCTCTAGCCTTGAAACAGTGTTCTTGGGGTTTCTCTGGAGTGCCATGAAGGAAATCAAGGCTCCTTTCCTGTATGATATTCAACACGGCATTGCTCTGCACGCAGTGCAGGGGAATCGAGCCTCATCTCGTGGCGAGGGGGAAGTCTCATGGTTTTTCTCGAGCTGCGGCGGGAACCTGGGGTATATTCTCGAGTTACGACGGGGATGGCCCTTCCACACACGTGTTTGTTCAGCGACGTCAGGACTCCTGCCTAGTTGCGAGGGACAACTCGGGATTCTCCTCGAGGCTTGGCAGGGCAATTGGGACGCCTCTCCAGCTGAGGCGGGAGACCAAGGGTCCCTTTCCACGTGCCACAGGAATCCTGGGACTCCTATCAAGTTTCACGAGGAGTCAGGCATCGTCTCCTTTGGAGGCACTGATCTCCGCTTTCCTCTGGAGTTTTCAAAGGATGTGAGGCCTCCGGTCGCGATGAGGTGGGGAACTAGGTCTTTCTCTGTGGTCTCCACAGGGGATTCAGACATCCTTTCGTCTTGGGAGATGCAAGACGAGCCTGCATTCAAGTCACTGCAGGGATATCCGGCCGTATTTCGAATCAGGGCATCGCGGTGTCCATTCCACTTGAGGCCCCAAACTCAGGGTCCCTCTCACATACCTAGAGCTGAGAGAAGCCTCCTCTTGAGGTGCTTGTGGTAAGGTGGTATTCCTCTGGAGTCGGAGCCAGGGACTAACCTCTCATCTCGAGTTGATTTTTGGTCCACGGAGCTCTTTCGTGTTGCTACAGTGACCTCAGGATCCCTCTAGCCTTGAAACAGTGTTCTTGGGGTTTCTCTGGAGTGCCATCAAGGAAATCAAGGCTCCTTTTCTGTGTGATGTGTAACACGGCATTGCTCTGCACGCAGTGCAGGGGAATCGGGCCTCATCTCGCGGCGAGGGGGAAGTCTCATGGTTTTTCTCGAGTTGCGGCGGGAACCTGGGGTATATTTTCGAGTTACGACGGGGATGGCCTTTCCACACCCGTGTTTGTTCTGCGACGTCAGGATTCCTGCCTAGTTGCGAGGGACAACTCGGGATTCTCCTCGAGGCTTGGCAGGGCAATTGGGACGCCTCTCCAGCTGAGGCGGGAGACCGAAGGTCCCTTTCCACGTGCCACAGGAATCCTGGGACTCCTATCAAGTTTCACGAGGAGTCAGGCATCGTCTCCTTTGGAGGCACTGATCTCCGCGTCCCTCTGGAGTTTTCCAAGGATGTGAGTCCTCCGGTCGCAATGAGGTGGGAAACTAGGTCTTTCTCTGTGGTCTCCACAGGGGATTCAGACATTCTTTCGTCTTGGGAGATGCAAGACGAGCCTGCATTCAAGTCACTGCAGGGATATCCGACCTTATTTCGAGTCAGGGTATCGCGGTGTCCATTCCACTTGAGGCCGCAAACTCAGGGTCCCTCTCACATACCTAGAGCTGAGAGAAGCCTCCTCTTGAGGTGCTTGTGGTAAGGTGGTATTCCTCTGGAGTCGAAGCCAGGGACTAACCTCTCATCTCTAGTTGATTTGTGGTCCACGGAGTTCTTTCGTGTTGCTCCAGTGACCTCAGGATCCCTCTAGCCTTGAAACAGTGTTCTTGGGGTTTCTCTGGAGTGCCATCAAGGAAATCAAGGCTCCTTTCCTGTGTGATGTGCAACACGGCATTGCTCTTCATGCAGTGCAGGGGAATCGGGCCTCATCTCGCGGCGAGGTGGAAGTCTCATGGTTTTTCTCGAGTTGCGGCGGGAACCTGGGGTATATTCTCGAGTTACGTCGGGGATGGCCCTTCCACACACGTGTTTGTTCAGCGACGTCAGGACTCCTGCCTAGTTGCGAGGGACAACTCGGGATTCTCCTCGAGGCTTGGCAGGGCAATTGGGACGCCTCTCCAGCTGAGGTGGGAGACCAAGGGTCCCTTTCCACGTGCCACAGGAATCCTGGGACTCCTATCAAGTTTCACGAGGAGTCAGGCATCGTCTCCTTTGGAGGCACTGATCTCCGCGTCCCTCTGGAGTTTTCCAAGGATGTGAGGCCTCCGGTGGCGATGAGGTGGGGAACTAGGTCATTCTCTGTGGTCTCCACAGGGGATTCAGACATCCTTTCGTCTTGCGAGATGGAAGACCAGCCTGCATTCAAGTCACTGCAGGGATATCCGGCCGTATTTCGCGTCACGGCATCACGGAGTCCATTCCACTTGAGGCCGCAAACTCAGGGTCCTTCTCACATACCTAGAGCTGAGAGAAGCCTCCTCTTGAGGTGCTTTTGGTAAGGTGGTATTCCTCTGGAGTCGAAGCCAGGGACTAACCTCTCATCTCGAGTTGATTTGTGGTCCACGGAGCTCTTTCGTGTTGCTACAGTGACCTCAGGATCCCTCTAGCCTTGAAACAGTATTCTTGGGCTTTCTCTGGAGTACCATCAAGGAAATCAATGCTCCTTCCCTGTGTGATGTGCAACACGGCATTGCTCTGCACGCAGTGCAGGGGAATCGGGCCTCATCTTGTGGCGAGGGGGAAGTCTCATGGTTTTTCTCGAGTTGCGGCGGGAACCTGGGGTATATTCTCGAGTTACGACGGGGATGGCCCTTCCACACACGTGTTTGTTCAGCGCCGTCAGGACTCCTGCCTAGTTGCGAGGGACAACTCGGGATTCTCCTCGAGGCTTGGCAGAGCAATTGGGACGCCTCTCCAGCTGAGGCGGGAGACCAAGGGTCCCTTTCCACGTGCCACAGGAATCCTGAGACTCCTATCAAGTTTCACGAGGAGTCAGGCATCGTCTCCTTTGGAGGCACTGATCTCCGCGTCCCTCTGGAGTTTTCAAAGAATGTGAGGCCTCCGGTCGCGATGAGGTGGGGAACTAGGTCTTTCTCTGTGGTCTCCACAGGGGATTCAAACATCCTTTCGTCTTGGGAGATGCAAGACGAGCCTGCATTCAAGTCACTGCAGGGATATCCAGCCTTATTTCGAGTCAGGGCATCGCGGTATCCATTCCACGTGAGGCCGCAAACTCAGGGTCCCTCTCACATACCTAGAGCTGAGAGAAGCCTCCTCTTGAGGTGCTCGTGGTAAGGTGGTATTCCTCTGGAGTGGAAGCCAGGGACTAACCTCTCATCTCGAGTTGATTTTTGGTCCCCGGAGCTCTTTCGTGTTGCTCCAGTGACCTCAGGATCCCTCTGGCCTTGAAACAGTGTTCTTGGGGTTTCTCTGGAGTACCATCAAGGAAATCAAGGCTCCTTTCCTGTGTGATGTGCAACTCGGCATTACTCTGCACGCAGTGCAGGGGAATCGGGCCTCATCTCGCGGCGAGGGGGAAGTCTCATGGTTTTTCTCGAGCTGCGGCGGGAACCAGGGGTATATTCTCGAGTTACGTCGGGGTGGCCCTTCCACACACGTGTTTGTTCAGCGACGTCAGGACTCCTGCCTAGTTGCGAGGGACAACTCGGGATTCTCCTCGAGGCTTGGCAGGGCAATTGGGACGCCTCTCCAGCTGAGGCGGGAGACCAAGGGTCCCTTTCCACGTGCCACAGGAATCCTGGGACTCCTATCAAGTTTCACGAGGAGTCAGGCATCGTCTCCTTTGGAGGCACTGATCTCCGCTTTCCTCTGGAGTTTTCAAAGGATGTGAGGCCTCCGGTCGCGATGAGGTGGGGAACTAGGTCTTTCTCTGTGGTCTCCACAGGGGATTCAGACATCCTTTCGTCTTGGGAGATGCAAGACGAGCCTGCATTCAAGTCACTGCAGGGATATCCGGCCGTATTTCGAATCAGGGCATCGCGGTGTCCATTCCACTTGAGGCCCCAAACTCAGGGTCCCTCTCACATACCTAGAGCTGAGAGAAGCCTCCTCTTGAGGTGCTTGTGGTAAGGTGGTATTCCTCTGGAGTCGGAGCCAGGGACTAACCTCTCATCTCGAGTTGATTTTTGGTCCACGGAGCTCTTTCGTGTTGCTACAGTGACCTCAGGATCCCTCTAGCCTTGAAACAGTGTTCTTGGGGTTTCTCTGGAGTGCCATCAAGGAAATCAAGGCTCCTTTTCTGTGTGATGTGTAACACGGCATTGCTCTGCACGCAGTGCAGGGGAATCGGGCCTCATCTCGCGGCGAGGGGGAAGTCTCATGGTTTTTCTCGAGTTGCGGCGGGAACCTGGGGTATATTTTCGAGTTACGACGGGGATGGCCTTTCCACACCCGTGTTTGTTCAGCGACGTCAGGATTCCTGCCTAGTTGCGAGGGACAACTCGGGATTCTCCTCGAGGCTTGGCAGGGCAATTGGGACGCCTCTCCAGCTGAGGCGGGAGACCGAAGGTCCCTTTCCACATGCCACAGGAATCCTGGGACTCCTATCAAGTTTCACGAGGAGTCAGGCATCGTCTCCTTTGGAGGCACTGATCTCCGCGTCCCTCTGGAGTTTTCCAAGGATGTGAGTCCTCCGGTCGCAATGAGGTGGGAAACTAGGTCTTTCTCTGTGGTCTCCACAGGGGATTCAGACATTCTTTCGTCTTGGGAGATGCAAGACGAGCCTGCATTCAAGTCACTGCAGGGATATCCGACCTTATTTCGAGTCAGGGTATCGCGGTGTCCATTCCACTTGAGGCCGCAAACTCAGGGTCCCTCTCACATACCTAGAGCTGAGAGAAGCCTCCTCTTGAGGTGCTTGTGGTAAGGTGGTATTCCTCTGGAGTCGAAGCCAGGGACTAACCTCTCATCTCTAGTTGATTTGTGGTCCACGGAGTTCTTTCGTGTTGCTCCAGTGACCTCAGGATCCCTCTAGCCTTGAAACAGTGTTCTTGGGGTTTCTCTGGAGTGCCATCAAGGAAATCAAGGCTCCTTTCCTGTGTGATGTGCAACACGGCATTGCTCTTCATGCAGTGCAGGGGAATCGGGCCTCATCTCGCGGCGAGGTGGAAGTCTCATGGTTTTTCTCGAGTTGCGGCGGGAACCTGGGGTATATTCTCGAGTTACGTCGGGGATGGCCCTTCCACACACGTGTTTGTTCAGCGACGTCAGGACTCCTGCCTAGTTGCGAGGGACAACTCGGGATTCTCCTCGAGGCTTGGCAGGGCAATTGGGACGCCTCTCCAGCTGAGGTGGGAGACCAAGGGTCCCTTTCCACGTGCCACAGGAATCCTGGGACTCCTATCAAGTTTCACGAGGAGTCAGGCATCGTCTCCTTTGGAGGCACTGATCTCCGCGTCCCTCTGGAGTTTTCCAAGGATGTGAGGCCTCCGGTGGCGATGAGGTGGGGAACTAGGTCATTCTCTGTGGTCTCCACAGGGGATTCAGACATCCTTTCGTCTTGCGAGATGGAAGACCAGCCTGCATTCAAGTCACTGCAGGGATATCCGGCCGTATTTCGCGTCACGGCATCGCGGAGTCCATTCCACTTGAGGCCGCAAACTCAGGGTCCTTCTCACATACCTAGAGCTGAGAGAAGCCTCCTCTTGAGGTGCTTTTGGTAAGGTGGTATTCCTCTGGAGTCGAAGCCAGGGACTAACCTCTCATCTCGAGTTGATTTGTGGTCCACGGAGCTCTTTCGTGTTGCTACAGTGACCTCAGGATCCCTCTTGCCTTGAAACAGTATTCTTGGGCGTTCTCTGGAGTACCATCAAGGAAATCAATGCTCCTTCCCTGTGTGATGTGCAACACGGCATTGCTCTGCACGCAGTGCAGGGGAATCGGGCCTCATCTTGTGGCGAGGGGGAAGTCTCATGGTTTTTCTCGAGTTGCGGCGGGAACCTGGGGTATATTCTCGAGTTACGACGGGGATGGCCCTTCCACACACGTGTTTGTTCAGCGCCGTCAGGACTCCTGCCTAGTTGCGAGGGACAACTCGGGATTCTCCTCGAGGCTTGGCAGGGCAATTGGGACGCCTCTCCAGCTGAGGCGGGAGACCAAGGGTCCCTTTCCACGTGCCACAGGAATCCTGAGACTCCTATCAAGTTTCACGAGGAGTCAGGCATCGTCTCCTTTGGAGGCACTGATCTCCGCGTCCCACTGGAGTTTTCAAAGAATGTGAGGCCTCCGGTCGCGATGAGGTGGGGAACTAGGTCTTTCTCTGTGGTCTCCACAGGGGATTCAAACATCCTTTCGTCTTGGGAGATGCAAGACGAGCCTGCATTCAAGTCACTGCAGGGATATCCAGCCTTATTTCGAGTCAGGGCATCGCGGTATCCATTCCACGTGAGGCCGCAAACTCAGGGTCCCTCTCACATACCTAGAGCTGAGAGAAGCCTCCTCTTGAGGTGCTCGTGGTAAGGTGGTATTCCTCTGGAGTGGAAGCCAGGGACTAACCTCTCATCTCGAGTTGATTTTTGGTCCCCGGAGCTCTTTCGTGTTGCTCCAGTGACCTCAGGATCCCTCTGGCCTTGAAACAGTGTTCTTGGGGTTTCTCTGGAGTACCATCAAGGAAATCAAGGCTCCTTTCCTGTGTGATGTGCAACTCGGCATTACTCTGCACGCAGTGCAGGGGAATCGGGCCTCATCTCGCGGCGAGGGGGAAGTCTCATGGTTTTTCTCGAGCTGCGGCGGGAACCAGGGGTATATTCTCGAGTTACGTCGGGGTGGCCCTTCCACACACGTGTTTGTTCAGCGACGTCAGGACTCCTGCCTAGTTGCGAGGGACAACTCGGGATTCTCCTCGAGGCTTGGCAGGGCAATTGGGACGCCTCTCCAGCTGAGGCGGGAGACCAAGGGTCCCTTTCCACGTGCCACAGGAATCCTGGGACTCCTATCAAGTTTCACGAGGAGTCAGGCATCGTCTCCTTTGGAGGCACTGATCTCCGCTTTCCTCTGGAGTTTTCAAAGGATGTGAGGCCTCCGGTCGCGATGAGGTGGGGAACTAGGTCTTTCTCTGTGGTCTCCACAGGGGATTCAGACATCCTTGCGTCTTGGGAGATGCAAGACGAGCCTGCATTCAAGTCACTGCAGGGATATCCGGCCGTATTTCGAATCAGGGCATCGCGGTGTCCATTCCACTTGAGGCCCCAAACTCAGGGTCCCTCTCACATACCTAGAGCTGAGAGAAGCCTCCTCTTGAGGTGCTTGTGGTAAGGTGGTATTCCTCTGGAGTCGGAGCCAGGGACTAACCTCTCATCTCGAGTTGATTTTTGGTCCACGGAGCTCTTTCGTGTTGCTACAGTGACCTCAGGATCCCTCTAGCCTTGAAACAGTGTTCTTGGGGTTTCTCTGGAGTGCCATCAAGGAAATCAAGGCTCCTTTTCTGTGTGATGTGTAACACGGCATTGCTCTGCACGCAGTGCAGGGGAATCGGGCCTCATCTCGCGGCGAGGGGGAAGTCTTATGGTTTTTCTCGAGCTGCGGCGGGAACCTGGGGTATATTCTCGAGTTACTACTGGGATGGCCTTTCCAAACACGTGTTTGTTCAGCGACGTCAGGACTCCTGCCTAGTTGCGAGGGACAACTCGGGATTCTCCTCGAGGCTTGGCAGGGCAATTGGGACGCCTCTCCAGCTGAGGTGGGAGACCAAGGGTCCCTATCCACGTGCCACAGGAATCCTGGGACTCCTATCAAGTTTCACGAGGAGTCAGGCATCGTCTCCTTTGGAGGCACTGATCTCCGCATCCCTCTGGAGTTTTCCAAGGATGTGAGGCCTCCGGTGGCGATGTGGTGGGGAACTAGGTCTTTCCCTGTGGTCTCCACAGGGGATTCAGACATCCTTTCGTCTTGCGAGATGGAAGACCAGCCTGCATTCAAGTCACTGCAGGGATATCCGGCCGTATTTCACGTCACGGCATCGCGGTGTCCATTCCACTCGAGGCCACAAACTCAGGGTCCCTCTCACATACCTAGAGCTGAGAGAAGCCTCCTCTTGAGGTGCTTTTGGTAAGGTGGTGTTCCTCTGGAGTCGAAGCCAGGGACTCACCTCTCATCTCGAGTTGATTTGTGGTCCACGGAGCTCTTTCGTGTTGCTCCAGTGACCTCAGGATCCCTCTAGCCTTGAAACAGTGTTCTTGGGGTTTCCCTGGAGTACCATCAAGGAAATCAAGGCTCCTTTCCTGTGAGATGTGCAACACGGCATTGCTCTGCACGCAGTGCAGGGGAATCGGGCCTCATCTCGCGGCGAGGGGGAAGTCTCATGGTTTTTCTCGAGTTGCGGCGGGAACCTGGGGTATATTCTCGAGTTACGACGGAGAAGGCCCTTCCACACATGTGTTTGTTCAGCGACGTCAGGACTCCTGCCTAGTTGCGAGGGACAACTCGGGATTCTCCTCGAGGCTTGGCAGGGCAATTGGGACACCTCTACAGCTGAGGCGGGAGACCAAGGGTCCCTTTCCACGTGCCACAGGAATCCTGGGACTCCTATCAAGTTTCACGAGGAGTCAGGCATCGTCTCCTTTGGAAGCACTGATCTCCGCGTCCCTCTGGAGTTTTCCAAGGATGTGAGGCCTCCCGTCGCAATGAGGTGGGGAACTAGGTCTTTCTCTGTGGTCTCCACAGGGGATTCAGACATCCTTTCGTCTTGGGAGATGCAAGACAAGCCTGCATTCAAGTCACTGCAGGGATATCCGGCCGTATTTCGAATCAGGGCATCGCGGTGTCCATTCCACTTGAGGCCCCAAACTCAGGGTCCCTCTCACATACCTAGAGCTGAGAGAAGCCTCCTCTTGAGGTGCTTGTGGTAAGGTGGTATTCCTCTGGATTCGAAGCCAGGGACTAACCTCTCATCTCGAGTTGATTTTTTGTCCCCGGAGCTCTTTCGTGTTGCTACAGTGACCTCAGGATCCCTCTAGCCTTGAAACAGTGTTCTTGGGGTTTCTCTGGAGTGCCATTAAGGAAATCAAGGCTCCTTTCCTGTGTGATGTGCAACACGGCATTGCTCTGCACGCAGTGCAGGGGAATCGGTCCTCATCTTGTGGCGAGGGGGAAGTCTCATGGTTTTTCTCGAGTTGCGTAGGGAACCAGGGGTATATTCTCGAGTTACGCCGGGGATGGCCCTTCCAAACACGTGTTTGTTCAGCGACGTCAGGACTCCTGCCTAGTTGCGAGGAACAACTCGGGATTCTCCTCGAGGCTTGGCAGGGCAATTGGGACGCCTCTCCAGCTGAGGCCGGAGACCAAGGGTCCCTTTCCACGTGCCACAGGAATCCTGGGACTCCTATCAAGTTTCACGAGGAGTCAGGCATCGTCTCCTTTGGAGGCACTGATCTCCGCGTTCCTCTGGAGTTTTCAAAGGATGTGAGGCCTCCGGTCGCGATGAGGTGGGGAACTAGGTCTTTCTCTGTGGTCTCCACAGGGGATTCAAACATCCTTTCGTCTTGGGAGATGCAAGACGAGCCTGCATTCAAGTCACTGCAGGGATATCCGGCCTTATTTCGAGTCAGGGCATCGCGGTGTCCATTCCACTTGAGGCCGCAAACTCAGGGTCCCTCTCACATACCTAGAGCTGAGAGGAGCCTCCTCTTGAGGTGCTCGTGGTAAGGTGGTATTCCTCTGGAGTGGAAGCCAGGGACTAACCTCTCATCCCGAGTTGATTTTTGGTCCCCGGAGCTCTTTCGTGTTACTACAGTGACCTCAGGATCCCTCTGGCCTTGAAACAGTGTTCTTGGGGTTTCTCTGGAGTACCATCAAGGAAATCAAGGCTCCTTTCCTGTGAGATGTGCAACACGGCATTGCTCTGCACGCAGTGCAGGGGAATCGGGCCTCATCTCGCGGCGAGGGGGAAGTCTCATGGTTTTTCTCGAGTTGCGGCGGGAACCTGGGGTATATTCTCGAGTTACGACGGGGATGGCCCTTCCACACACGTGTTTGTTCAGCGACGTCAGGACTCCTGCCTAGTTGCGAGGGACAACTCGGGATTCTCCTCGAGGCTTGGCAGGGCAATTGGGACGCCTCTCCAGCTGAGGCGGGAGACCAAGGGTCCCTTTCCACGTGCCACAGGAATCCTGGGACTCCTATCAAGTTTCACGAGGAGTCAGGCATCGTCTCCTTTGGAGGCACTGATCTCCGCTTTCCTCTGGAGTTTTCAAAGGATGTGAGGCCTCCGGTCGCGATGAGGTGGGGAACTAGGTCTTTCTCTGTGGTCTCCACAGGGGATTCAGACATCCTTTCGTCTTGGGAGATGCAAGACGAGCCTGCATTCAAGTCACTGCAGGGATATCCAGCCTTATTTCGAGTCAGGGCATCGCGGTATCCATTCCACGTGAGGCCGCAAACTCAGGGTCCCTCTCACATACCTAGAGCTGAGAGAAGCCTCCTCTTGAGGTGCCCGTGGTAAGGTGGTATTCCTCTGGAGTCGAAGCCAGGGACTAACCTCTCATCTCGAGTTGATTTTTGGTCCACTGAGCTCTTTCGTGTTGCTACAGTGACCTCAGGATCCCTCTAGCCTTGAAACAGTGTTCTTGGAGTTTCTCTGGAGTGCCATCAAGGAAATCAAGGCTCCTTTTCTGTGTGATGTGTAACACGGCATTGCTCTGCACGCAGTGCAGGGGAATCGGGCCTCATCTCGCGGCGAGGGGGAAGTCTCATGGTTTTTCTCGAGCTGCGGCGGGAACCTGGGGTATATTCTCGAGTTACTACTGGGATGGCCTTTCCAAACACGTGTTTGTTCAGCGACGTCAGGACTCCTGCCTAGTTGCGAGGGACAACTCGGGATTCTCCTCGAGGCTTGGCAGGGCAATTGGGACGCCTCTCCAGCTGAGGTGGGAGACCAAGGGTCCCTTTCCACGTGCCACAGGAATCCTGGGACTCCTATCAAGTTTCACGAGGAGTCAGGCATCGTCTCCTTTGGAGGCACTGATCTCCGCATCCCTCTTGAGTTTTCCAAGGATGTGAGGCCTCCGGTGGCGATGTGGTGGGGAAATAGGTCTTTCTCTGTGGTCTCCACAGGGGATTCAGACATGCTTTCGTCTTGGGAGATGCAAGACCAGCCTGCATTCAAGTCACTGCAGGGATATCCGGCCGTATTTCACGTCACGGCATCGCGGTGTCCATTCCACTCGAGGCCGCAAACTCAGGGGCCCTCTCACATACCTAGAGCTGAGAGAAGCCTCCTCTTGAGGTGCTTGTGGTAAGGTGGTATTCCTCTGGAGTCGAAGCCAGGGACTAACCTCTCATCTCGAGTTGATTTTTGATCCACGGAGCTCTTTTGTGTTGCTACAGTGACCTCAGGATCCCTCTAGCCTTGAAACAGTGTTCTTGGGCTTTCTCTGGAGTACCATCAAGGAAATCAATGCTCCTTCCCTGTGTGATGTGCAACACGGCATTGCTCTGTACGCAGTGCAGGGGAACCGGGCCTCATCTCGCGGCGAGGGGGAAGTCTCATGGTTTTTCTCGAGTTGCGGCGGGAACCTGGGGTATATTCTCGAGTTACGACGGGGATGGCCCTTCCACACACGTGTTTGTTCAGTGACGTCAGGACTCCTGCCTAGTTGCGAGGGACAACTCGGGATTCTCCTCGAGGCTTGGCAGGGCAATTGGGACGCCTCTCCAGCTGAGGCGGGAGACCAAGGGTCCATTTCCACGTGCCACTGGAATCCTGGGACTCCTATCAAGTTTCACGAGGAGTCAGGCATCGTCTCCTTTGGAGGCACTGATCTCCGCGTCCCTCTGGAATTTTCAAAGGATGTGACGCCTCCGGTCGCGATGAGGTGGGGAACTAGGTCTTTCTCTGTGGTCTCCACGGGGGATTCAGACATCCTTTCGTCTTGGGAGATGCAAGACGAGCCTGCATTCAAGTCACTGCAGGGATATCCGGCCGTATTTCGAATCAGGGTATCGCGGTGTCCATTCCACTTGAGGCCCCAAACTCAGGGTCCCTCTCACATACTTCGAGCTGAGAGAAGCCTCCTCTTGAGGTGCTTGTGGTAAGGTGGTATTCCTCTGGAGTCGAAGCCAGGGACAAACCTCTCATCTCGAGTTGAATTTTGGTCCACGGAGCTCTTTCGTGTTGCTACAGTGACCTCAGGATCCCTCTAGCCTTGAAACAGTGTTCTTGGGGTTTCTCTGGAGTGCCATCAAGGAAATCAAGGCTCCTTTCCTGTGTGATGTGCAACACGACATTGCTCTGCACGCAGTGCAGGGGAATCGGGGCTCATATCGTGGCGAGGGGGAAGTCTCATGGTTTTTCTCGAGTTGCGGCGGGAACCTCGGGTATATTCTCGAGTTACGACGAGGATGGCCTTTCCACACACGTGTTTGTTCAGCGACGTCAGGACTCCTGCCTAGTTGCGAGGGACAACTCGGGATTCTCCTCGAGGCTTGGCAGGGCAATTGGGATGCCTCTCCAGCTGAGGCGGGAGACCAAGGGTCCCTTTCCACGTGCCACAGGAATCCTGGGACTCCTATCAAGTTTCACGAGGAGTCAGGCATCGTCTCCTTTGGAGGCACTGATCTCCGCGTCCCTCAGGAGTTTTCCAAGGATGTGAGGCCTCCGGTCGCGATGAGGTGGGGAACTAGGTCTTTCTCTGTGGTCTCCACAGGGGATTCAGACATCCTTTCGTCTTGGGAGATGCAAAACGAGCCTGCATTCAAGTCACTGCAGGGATATCCAGCCTTATTTCGAGTCAGGGCATCGCGGTGTCCATTCCACTTGAGGCCGCAAACTCAGGGTCCCTCTCACATACCTAGAGCTGAGAGAAGCCTCCTCTTGAGGTGCTTGTGGTAAGGTGGTATTCCTCTGGAGTCGAAGCCAGGGACTAACCTCTCATCTCGAGTTGATTTTTGGTCCACGGAGCTCTTTCGTGTTGCTACAGTGACCTCAGGATCCCTCTAGCCTTGAAACAGTGTTCTTGGGGTTTCTCTGGAGTGCCATCAAGGAAATCAAGGCTCCTTTCCTGTGTGATGTGCAACACGGCATTGCTCTGCAAGCAGTGCAGGGGAATCGGGCCTCATCTCGCGGCGAGGGGGAAGTCTCATGGTTTTTCTCGAGTTGCGGCGGGAACCTGGGGTATATTCTCGAGTTACGACGGGGATGGCCCTTCCACACACGTGTTTGTTCAGCGCCGTCAGGACTCCTGCCTAGTTGCGAGGGACAACTCGGGATTCTCCTCGAGGCTTGGCAGGGCAATTGGGACGCCTCTCTAGCTGAGGTGGGAGACCAAGGGTCTCTTTCCACGTGCCAAAGGAATCCTGGGACTCCTATCAAGTTTCACGAGGAGTCAGGCATCGTCTCCTTTGGAGGCACTGATCTCCACGTCCCTCTGGAGTTTTCAAAGAATGTGAGGCCTCCGCTCGCGATGAGGTGGGGAACTAGGTCTTTCTCTGTGGTCTCCACAGGGGATTCAGACATCCTTTCGTCTTGGGAGATGCAAGACGAGCCTGCATTCAAGTCACTGCAGGGATATCCGGCCGTATTTCGAGTCAGGGCATCGCGGTGTCCATTCCACATGAGGCCGCAAACTCAGGGTCCCTCTCACATACCTAGAGCTGAGAGAAGCCTCCTCTTGAGGTGCTCGTGGTATGGTGGTATTCCTCTGGAGTCGAAGCCAGGGACTAACCTCTCATCTCGAGTTGATTTTTGGTCCACGGAGCTCTTTCGTGTTGCTACCGTGACCTCAGGATCCCTCTTGCCTTGAAACAGTGTTCTTGGGGTTTCTCTGGAGTGCCATCAAGGAAATCAAGGCTCCTTTCCTGTGTGATGTGCAACACGGCATTGCTCTGCACGCAGTGCAGGGGAATCGGGCCTCATCTCGCGGCGAGGGGGAAGTCTCATGGTTTTTCTCGAGTTGCGGCGGGAACCTGGGGTATATTCTCGAGTTGCGACGGGGATGGCCCTTCCACACACGTGTTTGTTCAGCGACGTCAGGACTCCTGCCTAGTTGCGAGGGACAACTCGGGATTCTCCTCGAGGCTTGGCAAGGCAATTGGGACGCCTCTCCAGCTGAGGCGGGAGACTAAGGGTCCCTTTCCACGTGCCACAGGAATCCTGGGACTCCTATCAAGTTTCACGAGGAGTCAGGCATCGTCTCCTTTGGAGGCACTGATCTCCGCGTCCCTCTGGAGTTTTCAAAGGATCTGAGGCCTCCGGTCGCGATGAGGTGGGGAACTAGGTCTTTCTCTGTGGTCTCCACAGGGGATTCAAACATCCTTTCGTCTTGGGAGATGCAAGACGAGCCTGCATTCAAGTCACTGCAGGCATATCCGGCCGTATTTCGAGTCAGGGCATCGCGGTGTCCATTCCACTTGAGGCCGGAAACTCAGGGTCCCTCTCACATACCTAGAGCTGAGAGAAGCCTCCTCTTGAGGTGCCCGTGGTAAGGTGGTATTCCTCTGGAGTCGAAGCCAGGGACTAACCTCTCATCTCGAGTTGATTTTTGGTCCACGGAGCTCTTTCGTGTTGCTACAGTGACCTCAGTTCCCTCTAGCCTTGAAACAGTGTTCTTGGGCTTTCTCTGGAGTGCCATCAAGGAAATCAAGGCTCCTTTCCTGTGTGATGTGCAACACGGCATTGCTCTGCACACAGTGCAGGGGAATCGGGCCTCATCTCCCGGCGAGGTGGAAGTCTCATGATTTTTCTCGAGTTGCGGAAGGAACCTGGGGTATATTCTCGAGTTGCGACGGGGATGGCCCTTCCACACACGTGTTTGTTCAGCGACGTCAGGACTCCTGCCTACTTGCGAGGGACTACTCGGGATTCTCCTCGAGACTTGGCAGGGAAATTGGGACGCCTCTCCAGCTGAGGCGGGAGACCAAGGGTCCCTTTCCACGTGCCACAGGAATCCTGGGACTCCTATCAAGTTTCACGAGGAGTCAGGCATCGTCTCCTTTGGAGGCACTGATCTCCGAGTCCCTCTGGAGTTTTCAAAGGATGTGAGGCCTAAGGTCGCGATGAGGTGGGGAACTAGGTCTTTCTCTGTGGTCTCCACAGGGGATTCAGACATTCTTTCGTCTTGGGAGATGCAAGACGAACCTGCATTCAAGTGACTGCAGGGATTTCAGGCCTTATTTCGAGTCAGGGCATCGCAGTGTCCATTCCACTTGAGGCCACAAACTCAGGGTCCCTCTCACATACCTAGAGATGAGAGAAGCCTCCTCTTGAGGTGTTCGTGGTAAGGTGGTATTCCTCTGGAGTCGAAGCCAGGGACTAACCTCTCATCTCGAGTTGATTTTTGGTTCACGGAGCTCTTTCGTGTTGCTACCGTGACCTCAGGATCCCTCTAGCCTTGAAACAGTGTTCTTGGGGTTTCTCTGGAGTGCCATCAAGGAAATCAAGGCTCCTTTCCTGTGTGATGTGCAACACGGCATTGCTCTGCACGCAGTGCAGGGGAATCAGGCCTCATCTCGCTGCGAGGGGGAAGTCTCATGGTTTTTCTCGAGTTGCGGCGGGAACCTGGGGTATATTCTCGAGTTACGACGGGGATGGCCCTTCCACACACGTGTTTGTTCAGCGACGTCAGGACTCCTACCTTGTTGCGAGGGACAACTCGGGATTCTCCTCGAGGCTTGGCAGGGCAATTGGCACGCCTCTCCAGCTGAGGCGGGAGACCAAGGGTCCCTTTCCACGTGCCACAGGAATCCTGGGACTCCTATCAAGTTTCACGAGGAGTCAGGCATCGTCTCCTTTGGAGGCACTGATCTCCGCGTCCCTCTGGAGGTTTCCAAGGATGTGAGGCCTCCGGTCGCGTTGAGGTGGGAAACTAGGTCTTTCTCTGTGGTCTCCACAGTGGATTCAGACATCCTTTCGTCTTGGGAGATGCAAGACGAGCCTGCATTCAAGTCACTGCAGGGATATCCGGCCGTATTTCGAGTCAGGGCATCGCGGTGTCCATTCCACTTGAGGCCGCAAACTCAGGGTTCCTCTCACATACCTAGAGCTGAGAGAAGCCTCCTCTTGAGGTGCTTTTGGTAAGGTGGTATTCCTCTGGAGTCGAAGCCAGGGACTAACCTCTCATCTCGAGTTGATTTTTGGTCCACGGAGCTCTTTCGTGTTGCTACAGTGACCTCAGGGTCCCTCTAGCCTTGAAACAGTGTTCTTGGGGTTTCTCTGGAGTGCCATCAAGGAAATCTAGGCTCCTTTCCTGTGTGATGTGCAACACGGCATTGCTCTGCACGCAGTGCAGGGGAATCGGGCCTCATCTCCCGGCGAGATGGAAGTCTCATGATTTTTCTCGAGTTGCGGCGGGAACCTGGGGTAAATTCTCGAGTTGCGACGGGGATGGCCCTTCCACACACGTGTTTGTTCAGCGACGTCAGGACTCCTGCCTAGTTGTGAGGGACTACTCGGGATTCTCCTCGAGGCTTGGCAGGGAAATTGGGACGCCTCTCCAGCTGAGGCGGGAGACCAAGGGTCCCTTTCCACGTGCCACAGGAATCCTGGGACTCCTATCAAGTTTCACGAGGAGTCAGGCATCGTCTCCTTTCGAGGCACTGATCTCCGCGTCCCTCTGGAGTTTTCAAAGGATGTGAGGCCTACGGTCGCGATGAGGTGGGGAACTAGGTCTTTCTCTGTGGTCTCCACAGGGAATTCAGACATCCTTTCGTCTTGGGAGATGCAAGACGAGCCTGCATTCAAGTGAATGCAGGGGTTTCAGGCCTTATTTCGAGTCAGGGCATCGCGGTGTCCATTCCACTTGAGGCCACAAACTCAGGGTCCCTCTCACATACCTAGAGCTGAGAGAAGCCTCCTCTTGAGGTGCTCGTGGTAAGGTGGTATACCTCTGGAGTCGAAGCCAGGGACTAACCTCTCATCTCGAGTTGATTTTTGGTCCACAGAGCTCTTTCGTGTTGCTACCGTGACCTCAGGATCCCTCTAGCCTTTAAACAGTGTTCTTGGGGTTTCTCTGGAGTGCCATTAAGGAAATCAAGGCTCCTTTCCTGTGTGATGTGCAACACGGCATTGCTCTGCACGCAGTGCAGGGGAATTGGGCCTCATCTCGCGGCGAAGGGGAAGTCTCATGGTTTTTCTCGAGTTGCGGCGGGAACCTGGGGTTTATTCTCGAGTTACGACGGGGATGGCCCTTCCACACACGTGTTTGTTCAGCGCCGTCAGGACTCCTGCCTAGTTGCGAGGGACAACTCGGGATTCTCCTCGAGGCTTGGTAGGGTAATTGGGACGCCTCTCCAACTGAGGCGGGAGACCAAGGGTCCCTTTCCACGTGCCACAGGAATCCTGGGACTCCTATCAAGTTTCACGAGGAGTCAGGCATCGTATCCTTTGGAGGCACTGATCCCCGCGTTCCTCTGGAGTTTTCAAAGAATGTGAGGCCTCAGGTCGCGATGAGGTGGGGAACTAGGTCTTTCTCTGTGGTCTCCACAGGGGATTCAGACATGCTTTCGTCTTGGGAGATGCAAGACGAGCCTGCATTCAAGTCACTGCAGGGATATCCGGCCGTATTTCGAGTCAGGGCATCGCGGTGTCCATTCCACATGAGGCCGCAAACTCAGGGTCCCTCTCACATACCTAGAGCTGAGAGAAGCCTCCTCTTGAGGTGCTCGTGGTATGGTGGTATTCCTCTGGAGTCGAAGCCAGGGACTAACCTCTCATCTCGAGTTGATTTTTGGTCCACCGAGCTCTTTCGTGTTGCTACAGTGACCTCAGGATCCCTCTAGCCTTGAAACAGTGTTCTTGGGGTTTCTCTGGAGTGCCATCCAGGAAATCAAGGCTTCTTTCCTATGTGATGTGCAACACGGCATTGCTCTGCACGCAGTGCAGGGGAATCGGGCCTCATCTCGCGGCGAGGGGGAAGTCTCATGGTTTTTTTCGAGTTGCGGCGGAAACCTGGGGTATAATCTCGAGTTGCGAAGGGGATGGCCCTTCCACACAGGTGTTTGTTCAGCGACGTCAGGACTCCTGCCTTGTTGCGAGGGTCAACTCGGGACTCTCCTCGAGGCTTGGCAGGGCAATTGGGACGCCTCTCCAGCTGAGGCGGGAGACCAAGGGTCCCTTTCCACGTGCCACAGGAATCCTGGGACTCCTATCAAATTTCACGAGGAGTCAGGCATCGTCTCCTTTGGAGGCACTGATCTCCGCGTCCCTCTGGAGGTTTCCAAGGATGTGAGGCCTCCGGTCGCGATGAGGTGGGGAACTAGGTCTTTCTCTGTGGTCTCCACAGGGGATTCAGACATCCTTTCGTCTTGGGAGATGCAAGACGAGCCTGCATTCAAGTCACTGCAGGGATATCCGGCCGTATTTCGAGTCAGGGCATCGCGGTGTCCATTCCACTTGAGGCCGCAAACTCAGGGTCCCTCTCACATACATAGAGCTGAGGGAAGCCTCCTCTTCAGGTGCTCGTGGTAAGGTGGTATTCCTCTGGAGTCGAAGCCAGGGACTAACCTCTCATCTCGAGTTGATTTGTGGTCCACGGAGCTCTTTCGTGTTGCTACAGTGACCTCAGGATCCCTCTAGCCTTGAAACAGTGTTCTTGGGGTTTCTCTGGAGTGCCATCAAGGAAATCAAGGCTCCTTTCCTGTGTGATGTGCAACATGGCATTGCTCTGCACGCAGTGCAGGGGAATCGGGCCTCATCTCGCGGCGAGGGGGAAGTCTCATGGTTTTTCTCGAGTTGCGGCGGAAACCTGGGGTATATTCTCGAGTTGCGACGGGGATGGCCCTTCCACACACGTGTTTGTTCAGCGACGTCAGGACTCCTGCCTAGTTGCGAGGGACAACTCGGGATTCTCCTCGAGGCTTGGCAGGGCAATTGGGACGCCTCTCCAGCTGAGGCGGGAGACCAAGGGTCCCTTTCCACGTGCCACAGGAATCCTGGGACTCCTATCAAGTTTCACGAGGAGTCAGGCATCGTCTCCTTTGGAGGCACTGATCTCCGCGTCCCTCTGGAGGTTTCCAAGGATGTGAGGCCTCCGGTCGCGATGAGGTGGGGAACTAGGTCTTTCTCTGTGGTCTCCACAGGGGATTCAGACATGCTTTCGTCTTGGGAGATGCAAGACGAGCCTGCATTCAAGTCACTGCAGGGATATCCGGCCTTATTTCGAGTCAGGGCATCGCGGTGTCCACTCCACTTGAGGCCGCAAACTCAGGGTCGCTCTCACATACCTAGTGCTGAGAGAAGCCTCCTCTTGAGGTGCTTGTGGTAAAGTGGTTTCCTCTGGAGTCGAAGACAGGGACTAATCTCTCATCTCGAGTTGATTTTTGGTCCACGGAGCTCTTTTGGGTTGCTAAAGTGACCTCAGGATCCCTCTAGCCTTGAAACAGTGTTCTTGGTGTTTCTCTGGAGTGCCATTAAGGAAATCAAGGCTCCTTTCCTGTGTGATGTGCAACACGGCATTGCTCTGCACGCAGTGCAGGGGAATCGGGCCTCATCTCACGGCGAGGGGGAAGTCTCATGGTTTTTCTCGAGTTGCGGCGGGAACCTGGGGTATATTCTCGAGTTACGACGGGGATGGCCCTTCCACACACGTGATTGTTCAGCGCCGTCAGGACTCCTGCCTAGTTGCGAGGGACAACTCGGGATTCTCCTCGTGGCTTGGTAGGGTAATTGGGACGCCTCTCCAACTGAGGCGGGAGACCAAGGGTCCCTTTCCACGTGCCACAGGAATCCTGGGACTCCTATCAAGTTTCACGAGGAGTCAGGCATCGTCTCCTTTGGAGGCACTGATCCCCGCGTACCTCTGGAGTTTTCAAAGAATGTGAGGCCTCAGGTCGCGATGAGGTGGGGAACTAGGTCTTTCTCTGTGGTCTCCACAGGGGATTCAGACATGCTTTCGTCTTGGGAGATGCAAGACGAGCCTGCATTCAAGTCACTGCAGGGATATCCGGCCGTATTTCGAGTCAGGGCATCGCGGTGTCCATTCCACATGAGGCCGCAAACTCAGGGTCCCTCTCACATACCTAGAGCTGAGAGAAGCCTCCTCTTGAGGTGCTCGTGGTATGGTGGTATTCCTCTGGAGTCGAAGCCAGGGACTAACTTCTCATCTCCAGTTGATTTTTGGTCCACGGAGCTCTTTCGTGTTGCTACAGTGACCTCAGGATCCCTCTAGCCTTGAAACAGTGTTCTTGGGGTTTCTCTGGAGTGCCATCCAGGAAATCAAGGCTTCTTTCCTGTGTGATGTGCAACACGGCATTGCTCTGCACGCAGTGCAGGGGAATCGGGCCTCATCTCGCGGCGAGGGGGAAGTCTCATGGTTTTTTTCGAGTTGCGGCGGAAACCTGGGGTATATTCTCGAGTTGCGAAGGGGATGGCCCTTCCACACAGGTGTTTGTTCAGCGACGTCAGGACTCCTGCCTTGTTGCGAGGGTCAACTCGGGACTCTCCTCGAGGCTTGGCAGGGCAATTGGGACGCCTCTCCAGCTGAGGCGGGAGACCAAGGGTCCCTTTCCACGTGCCACAGGAATCCTGGGACTCCTATCAAATTTCACGAGGAGTCAGGCATCGTCTCCTTTGGAGGCACTGATCTCCGCGTCCCTCTGGAGGTTTCCAAGGATGTGAGGCCTCCGGTCGCGATGAGGTGGGGAACTAGGTCTTTCTCTGTGGTCTCCACAGGGGATTCAGACATCCTTTCGTCTTGGGAGATGCAAGACGAGCCTGCATTCAAGTCACTGCAGGGATATCCGGCCGTATTTCGAGTCAGGGCATCGCGATGTCCATTCCACTTGAGGCCGCAAACTCAGGGTCCCTCTCACATACATAGAGCTGAGGGAAGCCTCCTCTTGAGGTGCTCGTGGTAAGGTGGTATTCCTCTGGAGTCGAAGCCAGGGACTAACCTCTCATCTCGAGTTGATTTTTGGTCCACGGAGCTCTTTCGTGTTGCTACAGTGACCTCAGGATCCCTCTAGCCTTGAAACAGTGTTCTTGGGGTTTCTCTGGAGTGCCATCAAGGAAATCAAGGCTCCTTTCCTGTGTGATGTGCAACATGGCATTGTTCTGCACACAGTGCAGGGGAAACGGGCCTCATCTCGCGGCGAGGGGGAAGTCTCATGGTTTTTCTCGAGTTGCGGCGGGAACCTGGGGTATATTCTCGAGTTGCGACGGGGATGGACCTTCCACACACGGGTTTGTTCAGCGACGTCAGGACTCCTGCCTAGTTGCGAGGGACAACTCGGGATTCTCCTCGAGGCTTGGCAGGGCAATTGGGACGCCTCTCCAGCTGAGGCGGGAGACCAAGGGTCCCTTTCCACGTGCCACAGGAATCCTGGGACTCCTATCAAGTTTCACGAGGAGTCAGGCATCGTCTCCTTTGGAGGCACTGATCTCCGCGTCCCTCTGGAGGTTTCCAAGGATGTGAGGCCTCCGGTCGCGATGAGGTGGGGAACTAGGTCTTTCTCTGTGGTCTCCACAGGGGATTCAGACATGCTTTCGTCTTGGGAGATGCAAGACGAGCCTGCATTCAAGTCACTGCAGGGATATCCGGCATTATTTCGAGTCAGGGCATCGCGGTGTCCATTCCACTTGAGGCCGCAAACTCAGGGTCGCTCTCACATACCTAGTGCTGACAGAAGCCTCCTCTTGAGGTGCTTGTGGTAAGGTGGTATTCCTCTGGAGTCGAAGCCGGGGACTAATCTCTCATCTCGAGTTGATTTTTGCTCCACGGAGCTCTTTTGGGTTGCTAAAGTGACCTCAGGATCCCTCTAGCCTTGAAACAGTGTTCTTGGTGTTTCTCTGGAGTGCCATTAAGGAAATCAAGGCTCCTTTCCTGTGTGATGTGCAACACGGCATTGCTCTGCACGCAGTGCAGGGGAATCGGGCCTCATCTCGCGGCGAGGGGGAAGTCTCATGGTTTTTCTCGAGTTGCGGCGGGAACCTGGGGTATATTCTCGAGTTACGAAGGGGATGGCCCTTCCACACACGTGTTTGTTCAGCGATGTCAGGACTCCTGCCTAGTTGCGAGGGACAACTCGGGATTCTCCTCGAGGCTTGGTAGGATAATTGGGACGCCTCTCCAGGTGAGGTGGGAGACCAAGGGTCTCTTTCCACGTGCCACAGGAATCCTGGGACTCCTATCAAGTTTCACTAGGAGTCAGGCATCGTCTCCTTTGGAGGCACTGATCCCCGCGTACCTCTGGAGTTTTCAAAGGATGTGAGGCCTCCAGTCGCGATGAGGTGGGGAACTAGGTCTTTCTCTGTGGTCTCCACAGGGGATTCAGACATGCTTTCGTCTTGGGAGATGCAAGACGAGCCTGCATTCAAGTCACTGCAGGGATATCCGGCCGTATTTCGAGTCAGGGCATCGCAGTGTCCATTCCACATGAGGCCGCAAACTCAGGGTCCCTCTCACATACCTAGAGCTGAGAGAAGCCTCCTCTTGAGGTGCTCGTGGTATGGTGGTATTCCTCTGGAGTCGAAGCCAGGGACTAACCTCTCATCTCGAGTTGATTTTTGGTCCACGGAGCTCTTTCGTGTTGCTACCATGACCTCAGGATCCCTCTTGCCTTGAAACAGTGTTCTTGGGCTTTCTCTGGAGTGCCATCAAGGAAATCAAGGCTCCTTTCCTGTGTGATGTGCAACACGGCATTGCTCTGCACGCAGTGCAGGGGAATCGGGCCTCATCTCGCGGCGAGGGGAAGTCTCATGGTTTTTCTCGAGTTGCGGCGGGAACCTGGGGTATATTTTCGAGTTGCGACGGGGATGGCCCTTCCACACACGTGTTTGTTCAGCGCCGTCAGGACTCCTGCCTAGTTGCGAGGGACAACTCGGGATTCTCCTCGAGGCTTGGCAGGGCAATTGGGACGCCTCTCCAGCTGAGGCGGGAGACCAAGGGTCCCTTTCCACGTGCCACAGGAATCCTGGGACTCCTATCAAGTTTCACGAGGAGTCAGGCATCGTCTCCTTTGGAGGCACTGATCTCCCGTCCCTCTGGAGTATTCAAAGGATGTGAGGCCTCCGGTCGCGATGAGGTGGGGAACTAGGTCTTTCTCTGTGGTCTCCACAGGGGATTCAGACATCTTTTCGTCTTGGGAGATGCAAGACGAGCCTGCATTCAAGTGACTGCAGGGATTTCAGGCCTTATTTCGAGTCAGGGCATCGCGGTGTCCATTCCACTTGAGGCCCCAAACTCAGGGTCCCTCTCACATACCTAGAGCTGAGAGAAGCCTCCTCTTGAGGTGCTCGTGGTAAGGTGGTATTCCTCTGGATTCGAACCCAGGGACTAACCTCTCATCTCGAGTTGATTTTTGGTCCACGGAGCTCTTTCGTGTTGCTACAGTGACCTCAGGATCCCTCTAGCCTTGAAACAGTGTTCTTGGGGTTTCTCTGGAGTGCCATCCAGGAAATCAAGGCTTCTTTCCTGTGTGATGTGCAACACGGCATTGCTCTGCACGCAGTGCAGGGGAATCGGGCCTCATCTCGCGGCGAGGGGGAAGTCTCATGGTTTTTTTCGAGTTGCGGCGGAAACCTGGGGTATATTCTCGAGTTGCGAAGGGGATGGCCCTTCCACACAGGTGTTTGTTCAGCGACGTCAGGACTCCTGCCTTGTTGCGAGGGTCAACTCGGGACTCTCCTCGAGGCTTGGCAGGGCAATTGGGACGCCTCTCCAGCTGAGGCGGGAGACCAAGGGTCCCTTTCCACGTGCCACAGGAATCCTGGGACTCCTATCAAATTTCACGAGGAGTCAGGCATCGTCTCCTTTGGAGGCACTGATCTCCGCGTCCCTCTGGAGGTTTCCAAGGATGTGAGGCCTCCGGTCGCGATGAGGTGGGGAACTAGGTCTTTCTCTGTGGTCTCCACAGGGGATTCAGACATGCTTTCGTCTTGGGAGATGCAAGACGAGCCTGCATTCAAGTCACTGCAGGGATATCCGGCCGTATTTCGAGTCAGGGCATCGCGGTGTCCATTCCACTTGAGGCCGCAAACTCAGGGTCCCTCTCACATACATAGAGCTGAGGGAAGCCTCCTCTTGAGGTGCTCGTGGTAAAGTGGTATTCCTCTGGAGTCGAAGCCAGGGACTAACCTCTCATCTCGAGTTGATTTTTGGTCCACGGAGCTCTTTCGTGTTGCTACAGTGACCTCAGGATCCCTCTAGCCTTGAAACAGTGTTCTTGGGGTTTCTCTGGAGTGCCATCCAGGAAATCAAGGCTTCTTTCCTGTGTGATGTGCAACACGGCATTGCTCTGCACGCAGTGCAGGGGAATCGGGTCTCATCACGCGGCGAGGTGGAAGTCTCATGGTTTTTTTCGAGTTGCGGCGGGGAACCTGGGGTATATTCTCGAGTTGCGAAGGGGATGGCCCTTCCACACACGTGTTTGTTCAGCGACGTCAGGACTCCTGCCTTGTTGCGAGGGTCAACTCGGGATTCTCCTCGAGGCTTGGCAGGGCAATTGGGACGCCTCTCCAGCTGAGGCGGGAGACCAAGGGTCCCTTTCCACGTGCCACAGGAATCCTGGGACTCCTATCAAGTTTCACGAGGAGTCAGGCAGCGTTTCCTTTGGAGGCACTGATCTCCGCGTGGCTCTGGAGTTTTCCAAGGATGGAAGGCGTCCGGTCGCGATGAGGTGGGGAACTAGGTCTTTCTCTGTGGTCTCCACAGGGGATTCAGTCATTCTTTCGTCTTGGAAGATGCAAGACGAGCCTGCATTCAAGTCACTGCAGGGATATCCGGCCTTATTTCGAGTCAGGGCATCGCGGGGTCCATTCCACTTGAGACCGCAAACTCAGGGTCCCTCTCACATACCTCGAGCTGAGAGAAGCCTCCTCTTGAAGTGGTTGTGCTAAGGTGGTATTCCTCTGGAGTCGAAGCCAGGGACTAACCTCTCATCTCGAGTTGATTTTTGGTCCACGGAGCTCTTTCGTGTTGCTACAGTGACATCAGGATCCCTCTAGCCTTGAAACAGTGTTCTTGGGGTTTCTCTGGAGTGCCATCAAGGAAATCAAGGCTCCTTTCCTGTGTGATGTGCAACACGGCATTGCTCTGCACGCAGTGCATGGGAATCGGGCCTCATCTTGCGGCGAGGGGGAAGTCTCATGGTTTTTCTCGAGTTGCGGCGGAAACCTGGGGTATATTCTCGAGTTGCGAAGGGGATGGCCCTTCCACACACGTGTTTGTTCAGCGACGTCAGGACTCCTGCCTAGTTGCGAGGGAAAACTCGGGATTCTCCTCGAGGCTTTGCAGGGCAATTGGGACGACTCTCCAGCTGAGGCGGGAGACCAAGGGTCCCTTTCCACGTGCCACAGGAATCCTGGGACTCCTATCAAGTTTCACGAGGAGTCAGGCATCGTCTCCTTTGGAGGCACTTATCTCCGTGTCCCTCTGGATTTTCAAAGAATGTGAGGCCTACGGTCACGATGAGGTGGAGAAATAGGTCTTTCTCTGTGGTCTCCACAGGGGATTCAGACATCCTTTCATCTTGCGAGATGCAAGACGAGCCTGCATTCAAGTCACTGCAGGGATATCCGGCCGTATTTCGAGTCAGGACATCGCGGTGTCCATTCCACTTGAGGCCGCACACTCAGGGTCCATCTCACATACCTAGAGCTGAGAGAAGCCTCCTCTTGAGGTGCTTGTGGTAAGGTGGTATTCCTCTGGAGTCGAAGCCAGGGACTAACCTCTCATCTCGAGTTGATTTTTGGTCCACGGAGCTCTTTCGTGTTGCCACAGTGACCTCAGGATCCCTCTAGCCTTGAAACAGTGTTCTTGGGCTTTCTCTGGAGTGCCATCAAGGAAATCAAGGCTCATTTCCTCTGTGATGTGCAACACGGCATTGCTCTGCACGCAGTGCAGGGTAATCGGGCCTCATCTCGCAGCGAGGGGGAAGTCTCATGGTTTTTCTCGAGTTGCGTCGGGAACCTGGGGTATATTCTCGAGTTAGGACGGGGATGGCCCTTCCACACACGTGTTTGTTCAGCGACGTCAGGACTCCTGCCTAGTTGCGAGGGAGAACTCGGGATTCTCCTCGAGGCTTGGCAGGGCGATTGGGACGCCTCTCCAGCTGAGGCGGGAAACCAAGGGTCCCTTTCCACGTGCCACAGGAATCCTGGTACTCCTATCAAGTTTCACGAGGAGTCAGGCATCGTCTCCTTTTTAGGCACTGATCTCCGCGTCCCTCTGGGGTTTTCCAAGGATGTGAGGCCTCCGGTCGCGATGAGGTGGGGAACTAGGTCTTTCTCTGTGTTCTCCACAGGGGATTCAGACATTCTTTCGTCTTGGGAGATGCAAGACGAGCCTGCATTCAAGTGACTGCAGGGATATCCGGCCTTATTTCGAGTCAGGGTATCGCGGTGTCCATTCCACTTGAGACCGCAAACTCAGGGTCCCTCTCACATACCTAGAGCTGAGAGAAGCCTCCTCTTGAGGTTCTCGTGGTAAGGTGGTATTCCTCTGCAGTCGAAGCCAGGTACTAACCTCTCATCTCGAGTTGATTTTTGGTCCACGGAGCTCTTTCGTGTTGCTACCGTGACCTCAGGATCCCTCTAGCCTTGAAACAGTGTTCTTGGTGTTTCTCTGGAGTGCCATCAAGGAAATCAAGGCTCCTTTCCTGTGTGATGTGCAACATGGCATTGCTCTGCACGCAGTGCAGGGGAATCGGGCCTCATCTCCTGGCGAGGGGGAATTCTCATGGTTTTTCTCGAGTTGCGGCGGGAACCTGGGGTATATTCTCGAGTTGCGAAGGGGATGGCCCTTCCACACACGTGTTTCTTCAGCGACGTCAGGACTCCTGCCTAGTTGCGAGGGACAACTCGGGACTCACCTCGAGGCTTGGCAGGGCAATTGGGATGCCTCTCCTGTTGAGGCGGGAGCCAAGGGTCCCTTTCCACATGCCACAGGAATCCTGGGACTCTTATCAAGTTTCACGAGGAGTCAGTCATCGTCTCCTTTGGAGGCACTGATCTCCGCGTCCCTCTGGAGTTTTCAAAGGATGTGACGCCTCCGGTCGCGATGAGGTGGGGAACTAGGTCTTTCTCTGTGGTCTCCACAGGGGATTCAGACATCCTTTCGTCTTGGGAGATGCAAGACGAGCCTGCATTCAAGTCACTGCAGGGATATCCAGCCTTATTTCGAGTCAGGGCATCGCGGTGTCCATTCCACTAGAGGCCGCAAACTCAGGGTCCCTCTCACATATCTAGAGCTGAGAGAAGCCTCCTCATGAGGTGCTTGAGGTAAGGTGGTATTCCTCTGGAGTCGAAGCCAGGGACTAACCTCTCATCTCGAGTTGATTTTTGGTCCACGGAGCTCTTTCGTGTTGCTACAGTGACCTCAGGATCCCTCTAGCCTTGAACCAGTGTTCTTGGGGTTTCTCTGAAGTGCCATCAAGGAAATCAAGGCTCCTTTCCTGTGTGATGTGCAACATGGCATTGCTCTGCACACAGTGCAGGGGAATCGGGCCTTATCTCCCGGAGAGGGGAAAGTCTCATGGTTTTTCTCGAGTTGCGGAGGGAACCTGGGGTATATTCTCGAGTTGCGACGCGGATGGCCTTTCCACACACGTGTTTGTTCAGGGACGTCAGGACTCCTGCCTAGTTGCGTGGTACAACGCGGAATTCTCCTCGAGGCTTGGCAGGGCAATTGGGACGCCTCTCCAGCTGAGGCGGAAGACCAAGGGTCCCTTTCCACGTGTCACAGGAATCCTGGGACTCCTATCAAGTTTCACGAGGAGTCAGGCATCGTCTCCTTTGCAGGCACTGATCTCCGCGTCCCTCTGGAGTTTTCAAAGAATGTGAGGCCTCTGGTCGCGATGAGGTGGAGAACTAGGTCTTTCTCTGTGGTCTCCACAGGGGATTCAGACATGCTTTCGTCTTGGGAGATGCAAGACGAGCCTGCATTCAAGTCACTGCAGGGATATCCGGCCGTATTTCGAATCAGGGCATCGCGGTGTCCATTCCACTTGAGGCCGCAAACTCAGGGTCCCTCTCACATACCTAGTGCTGAGAGAAGCCTCCTCTTGAGGTGCTTGTGGTAAGGTGGTATTCCTCTGAGGTCGAAACCAGGGAGTAACCTCTCATCTCGAGTTGATTTTTGGTCCACGGAGCTCTTTCGTGTTGCTACAGTGACCTCAGGATCCCTCTAGCCTTGAAACAGTGTTCTTGGGGTTTCTCTGGAGTGCCATCAAGGAAATCAAGGCTCCTTTCCTGTGTGATGTGCAACATGGCATTGTTCTGCACGCAGTGCAGGGGAAACGGGCCTCATCTCGCGGCGAGGGGGAAGTCTCATGGTTTTTCTCGAGTTGCGGCGGGAACCTGGGGTATATTCTCGAGTTACGACGGGGATGGCCCTTCCACACACGTGTTTGTTCAGCGCCGTCAGGACTCCTGCCTAGTTGCGAGGGACAACTCGGGATTCTCCTCGAGGCTTGGCAGGGCAATTGGGACGCCTCTCCACCTGAGGCGGGAGACCAAGTGTCCCTTTCCACGTGCCACAGGAATCCTGGGACTCCTATCAAGTTTCACGAGAAGTCAGGCATCGTCTCCTTTGGAGGCACAGATCTCCGCGTACCTCTGGAGTTTTCAAAGGATGTGAGGCCTCCGGTCGCTATCAGGTGGGGAACTAGGTTTTTCTCTGTGGTCTCCACAGGGGATTCAGACATCCTTTCGTCTTGGGAGATGCAAGACGAGCCTGCATTCAAGTCACTGCAGGGATATCCGGCCTTATTTCGAGTCAGGGCATCGCGGTGTCCATTCCACTTGAGGCCGCAAACTCAGGGTCCCTCTCACATACCTAGAGCTGACAGAAGCCTCCTCTTGAGGTGTTTGTGGTAAGGTGGTATTCCTCTGGAGTCGAAGCCAGGGACTAACCTCTCATCTCGAGTTGATTTTTGGTCCACGGAGCTCTTTCGTGTTGCTACTGTGACCTCAGGATCCCTCTAGCCTTGAAACAGTGTTCTTGGTCTTTCTCTGGAGTGCCATCAAGGAAATCAAGGCTCCTTTCCTGTGTGATGTGCAACACGGCATTGCTCTGCAGGCAGTGCAGGGGAATCGGGCCTCATCTCGCGGAGAGGGGGAAGTCTCATGGGTTTTCTCGAGTTGCGGCGGGAACCTGGGGTATATTCTCGAGTTGCGAAGGGGATGGCCCTTCCACACACGTGTTTGTTCAGCGACGTCAGGACTCCTGCCTAGTTACGAGAGACAACTCGGGATTCTCCTCGAGGCTTGGCAGGGCAATTGGGACGCCTCTCCAGCTGAGGCGGGAGACCAAGTGTCCCTTTCCACATGCCACAGGAATCCTGGGACTCCTATCAAGTTTCACGAGGAGTCAGGCATCGTCTCCTTTGGAGGTACTGATCTCCGTGTCCCTCTGGAGTTTTCAAAGGATGTGAGGCCTCCGGTCACGATGAGGTGGAGAAATTGGTCTTTCTCTGTGGTCTCCACAGGGGATTCATACATCCTTTCGTCTTGGGAGATGCAAGAAGAGCCTGCATTCAAGTCACTGCAGGGATATCCGGCCGTATTTCGAGTCAGGGCATCGCGGTGTCCATTCCAGTTGAGGCCGCAAACTCAGGGTCCCTCTCACATACCTAGAGCTGAGAGAAGCCTCCTCTTGAGGTGTTCGTGGTAAGGTGGTATTCCTCTGGAGTCGAAGCCAGGGACTAACCTCTCATCTCGAGTTGATTTTTGGTCCCCGGAGCTCTTTCTTGTTGCTACAGTGACCTCAGGATCCCTCTAGCCTTGAAACAGTGTTCTTGGGCTTTCTCTGGAGTGCCATCAAGGAAATCAAGGCTCTTTTCCTCTGTGATGTGCAACACGGCATTGCTCTGCACGCAGTGCAGGGGAATCGGGCCTCATCTCGCAGCGAGGGAGAAGTCTCATGGTTTTTCTCGAGTTGCGGCGGGAACCTGGGGTATATTCTCGAGTTACGACGGGGATGGCCCTTCCACACACGTGTTTGTTCAGCGACGTCAGGACTCCTGCCTAGTTGCGAGGGACAAATCGGGATTCTCCTCGAGGCTTGGCAGGGCGATTGCGACGCCTCTCCAGCTGAGGCGGGAGACCAAGGGTCCCTTTCCACGTGCCACAGGAATCCTGGGACTCCTATCAAGTTTCACGAGGAGTCAGGCATCGTCTCCTTTGGAGGTACTGATCTCCGTGTCACTCTGCAGTTTTCAAAGGATGTGAGGCCTACGGTCGCGATGAGGTGGAGAAATAGGTCTTTCTCTGTGGTCTCCACAGGGGATTCAGACATCCTTTCGTCTTGGGAGATGCAAGACGAGCCTACATTCAAGTCACTGCAGGGATATCCGGCCTTATTTCGAGTCAGGGCATCGCGGTGTCCATTCCACTTGAAACCGCAAAGTCAGGGTCCCTCTCGCATACCTAGAGCTGAGAGAAGCCTCCTCTTGAGGTGCTTGTGGTCAGGTGGTATTCCTCTGAGGTCGAAGCCAGGGACTAACCTCTCATCTCGAGTTGATTTTTGGTCCACGGAGCTCTTTCGTGTTGCTACAGTGACCTCAGGATCCCTCTAGCCTTGAAACAGTGTTCTTGGGGTTTCTCTGGAGTGCCATCAAGGAAATCAAGGCTCCTTTCCTGTGTGATGTTCAGCACGGCATTGCTCTGCACGCAGTGCAGGGGATTCGGGCCTCATATCGTGGCGAGGTGGAAGTCTCATGGTTTTTCTCGAGTTGCGGCGGGAACCTGGGGTAAATTCTCGAGTTGCGACGGGGATGGCCCTTCCACACACGTGTTTGTTCAGCGATGTCAGGACTCCTGCCTAGTTGCGAGGGACAACTCGGGATTCTCCTCGAGGCTTGGCAGGGCAATTGGGACGCCTCTCCAGCTGAGGCGAGAGACCAAGGGTCCCTTTCCACGTGCCACAGGAATCCTGGGACTCCTATCAAGTTTCACGAGGAGTCAGGCATAGTCTCCTTTGGAGGCACTGATCTCCGCGTCCCTCTGGAGTTTTCAAAGGATGTGAGGCCTCCTGTCGCAATGAGGTGGGGAACTAGGTCTTTCTCTGTGGTCTCCACAGGGGATTCAGACATCCTTTCGTCTTGGGAGATGCAAGACGAGCCTGCATTCAAGTCACTGCAGGGATATCCGGCTTTATTTCGAATCAGGGCATCGCGGTGTCCATTCCACTTGAGGCCGCAAACTCAGAGTCCCTCTCACATACCTAGTGCTGAGAGAAGCCTCCTCTTGAGGTGCTTGTGGTAAGGTGGTATTCCTCTGGAGTCGAAGCCAGGGACTAACCTCTCATCTCGAGTTGATTTTTGGTCCACGGAGCTCTTTCATGTTGCTACTGTGACCTCAGGATCCCTCTAGCCTTGAAACAGTGTTCTTGGGGTTTCTCTGGAGTGCCATCAAGGAAATCAAGGCTCCTTCCCTTTGTGATGTGCAACACGGCATTGCTCTGCACGCAGTGCAGGGGAATCGGGCCTCATCTCGCGGCAAGGGGGAAGTCTCATGGTTTTTCTCGAGTTGCGGCGGGAACCTGGGGTATATTCTCGAGTTACGATGGGGATGGCCCTTCCACACACGTGTTTGTTCAGCGACGTCAGGACTCCTGCCTAGTTGCGAGGGACAACTCGGGATTCTCCTCGAGGCTTGGCAGGGCAATTGGGACGCCTCTCCAGCTGAGGCGGGAGACCAAGGGTCCCTTTCCACGTGCCACAGGAATCCTGGGACTCCTATCAAGTTTCACGAGGAGTCAGGCATCGTCTCCTGTGGAGGTACTGATCTCCGCGTCCCTCTGGAGTTTTCAAAGGATGTGAGGCCTACGGTCGCGATGAAGTGGGGAACTAGGTCTTTCTCTGTGGTCTCCACAGGGGATTCAGACATCCTTTCGTCTTGGGAGATGAAAGACGAGCCTGCATTCAAGTCACTGCAGGGATATCCGGCCTTATTTCGAATCAGGGCATCGCGGTGTCCATTCCACTTGAGGCCCCAAACTCAGGGTCCCTCTCACATACCTAGAGCTGAGAGAAGTCTCCTCTTGAGGTGCTTGTGGTAAGGTGGTATTCCTCTGGAGTCGAAGCCAGGGACTAACCTCTAATCTCGAGTTGATTTTTGGTCCACGGAGCTCTTTCGTGTTGCTACAGTGACCTCAGGATCCCTCTAGCCTTGAAACAGTGTTCTTGGGCTTTCTCTGGAGTGCCATCCAGGAAATCAAGGCTCCTTTCCTGTGTGATGTGCAACACGGCATTGCTCTGCACGCAGTGCAGGGGAATCGGTCCTCATCTTGTGGCGAGGGGGAAGTCTCATGGTTTTTCTCGAGTTGCGGCGGGAACCTGGGGTATATTCTCGAGTTACCTCGGGGATGTCCCTTCCACACACGTGTTTGTTCAGCGACGTCAGGACTCCTGCCTAGTTGCGAGGGACAACTCGGGATTCTCCTCGAGGCTTGGCAGGGAAATTGGGACGCCTCTCCAGCTGAGGCGGGAGACCAAGGGTCCCTTTCCACGTGCCACAGGAATCCTGGTACTCCTATCAAGTTTCACGAGGAGTCAGGCATCGTCTCCTTTGGAGGCAATGATCTCCGCGTCCCTTTGGAGTTTTCAAAGGATGTGAGGCCTCCGGTCGCGATGAGGTGGGGAACTAGGTCTTTCTCTGTGGTCTCCACAGGGGATTCAGACATCCTTTCGTCTTGGGAGATGCAAGACGAGCCTGCATTCAAGTCACTGCAGGGATATCCGGCCTTATTTCGAATCAGGGCATCGCGGTGTCCATTCCACTTGAGGCCGCAAACTCAGGGTCCCTCTCACATACCTAGAGCTGACAGAAGCCTCCTCTTGAGGTGCTTGTGGTAAGGTGGTATTCCTCTGGAGTCGAAGCCAGGGACTAACCTCTCATCTCGAGTTGATTTTTGGTCCACGGAGATCTTTCGTGTTGCTACAGTGACCTCAGGATTCCTCTAGCCTTGAAACAGTGTTCTTGGGCTTTCTCTGGAGTGCCATCAAGGAAATCAAGGCTCCTTTCCTGTGTGATGTGCAACACGGCATTGCTCTGCACGCAGTGCAGGGGAATCGGGCCTCATCTCGCAGCGAGGGGGAAGTCTCATGGTTTTTCTCGAGTTGCGGCGGGAACCTGGGGTATATTCTCGAGTTACGACGGGGATGGCCCTTCCACACACGTGTTTCTTCAGCGACGTCAGGACTCCTGCCTAGTTGCGAGGGACAACTCGGGATTCTCCTCGAGGCTTGGCAGGGCAATTGGGACGCCTCTCCAGCTGAGGCGGGAGACCAAGTGTCCCCTTCCACGTGCCACAGGAAACCTGGGATTCCTATCAAGTTTCATGAGGAGTTAGGCATCGTCTCCTTTAGAGGCACTGATCTCTGCATCCCTCTGGAGTTTTCATAGAATGTGAGGCCTCCGGTCGCGAATAGGTGGGAAACTAGGTCTTTCTCTGTGGTCTCCACAGGGGATTCAGACATCCTTTCGTCTTGGGAGATGCAAGACGAGCCTGCATTCAAGTCACTGCAGGCATATCCGGCCTTATTTCGAGTCAGGGCCTCGCGGTGTCCATTCCACTTGAGGCCACAAACTCAGGGTCCCTCTCACATACCTAGAGCTGAGAGAAGCCTCCTCTTGAGGTGCTTGTGTAAGGTGGTGTTCCTCTGGAGTCGAAGCCAGGGACTAACCTCTCATCTCGAGTGGATTTTTGGTCCACGGAGCTCTTTCCTGTTGCTTCAGTGACCTCAGGATCCCTCTAGCCTTGAAACAGTGTTCTTTGGCTTTCTCTGGAGTGCCATCAAGGAAATCAAGGCTCCTTTCCTGTGTGATGTGCAACACGGCATTGCTCTGCACGCAGTGCAGGGGAATCGAGCCTCATCTCGCGGTGAGGGGGAAGTCTCATGGTTTTTCTCGAGTTGCGGCGGGAACCTGGGGTATATTCTCGAGTTACGACGGGGATGGCCCTTCCACACACGTGTTTGTTCAGCAAAGTCAGGACTCCTACCTAGTTGTGAGGGACAACTCGGGACTCTCCTCGAGGCTTGTCAAGGCAATTGGGACGCCTCTCCAGCTGAGACGGGAGACCAAGTGTCCCTTTCCCCGTGCCACAGTAATCCTGGGAGTCCTATCAAGTCTCACGAGGAGTCAGGCATCGTCTCCTTTAGAGGCACTGATCTCTGCATCCCTCTGGAGTTTTCAAAGAATGTGAGGCTTCCGGTCGCGATGAGGTGGGGAACTGGGTCTTTCTCTGTGGTCTCCACAGGGGATTCAGACACCCTTTCGTCTTGGGAGGTGAAAGACCAGCCTGCATTCAAGTCACTGCAGGCATATCCGGCCTTATTTCGAGTCAGGGCATTGCGGTGTCCATTCCACTTGAGGCCGCAAACTCAGGGTCCCTCTCACATACCTAGAGCTGAGAGAAGCCTCCTCTTGAGGTGCTTGTGGTAAGGTGGTATTCCTCTGGAGTCGAAGCCAGGGACTAACCTCTCATCTCGAGTTGATTTGTGGTCCACGGAGCTCTTTCGTGTTGCTTCAGTGACCTCAGGATCCCTCTAGCCTTCAAACAGTGTTCTTCGGCTTTCTGTGGAGTGCCATCAAGGAAATCAAGGCTCCTTTCCTGTGTGATGTGCAACACGGCATTGCTCTGCACGCAGTGCAGGGGAATCGAGCCTCATCTCACGGTGAGGGGGAAGTCTCATGGTTTTTCTCGAGTTGCGGCGGGAACCTGGGGTATATTTTCGAGTTACGACGGGGATGGCCTTTCCACACCCGTGTTTGTTCAGCGACGTCAGTACTCCTGCCTAGTTGCGAGGGACAACTCGGGATTCTCCTCGAGGCTTGGCAGGGCAATTGGGACTCCTCGCCAGCTGAGGCAGGAGACCAAGGGTCCCTTTCCACGTGCCACAGGAATCCTGGGACTCCTATCAAGTTTCACGAGGAGTCAGGCATCGTCTCCTTTGGAGGCACTGATCTCCGCGTCCCTCTGGAGTTTTCAAAGGATGTGAGGCCTCCGGTCGCGATGAGGTGGGGAACTAGGTCTTTCTCTGTGGTCTCCACAGGGGATTCAGACATCCTTTCGTTTTGGGAGATGCAAGACGAGCCTGCCTTCAAGTCACTGCAGGGATATCCGGCCTTATTTCGAGTCAGGGCATCGCGGTGTCCATTCCACTTGAGGCCGCAAACTCAGGGTCCCTCTCACATACCTAGAGCTGAGAGAAGCCTCCTCTTGAGGTGCTTGTGGTAAGGTGGTATTCCTCTGGAGTCGAAGCCAGGGACTAACCTCTCATCTCGAGTAGATTTTTGGTCCACGGAGCTCTTTCTTGTTGCTACAGTGACCTCAGGATCCCTCTAGCTTTGAAAGAGTGTTCTTGGGCTTTCTCTGGAGTGCCATAAAGGAAATCAAGGCTCCTTTCCTGTGTGATGTGCAACACGGCATTGCTCTGCACGCAGTGCAGGGGAATCGGGCCTCATCTCGCGGCGAGGGGGAAGTCTCATGGTTTTTCTTGAGTTGCGGCGGGAACCTGGGGTATATTCTCGAGTTACGATGGGGATGGCCCTTCCAAACACGTGTTTCTTCAGCGACGTCAGGACTCCTGCCTAGTTGCGAGGGACAACTCAGGATTCTCCTCGGGGCGTGGCAGGGCAATTGGGACGCCTCTCCAGCTGAGGCAGGAGACCAAGGGTCCCCTTCCACGTGCCACAGGAATCCTGGGACTCCTATCAAGTTTCACGAGGAGTCAGGCATCGTCTCCTTTAGAGGCACTGATCTCTGCATCCCTCGGGAGTTTTCAAAGGATGTGAGGCTTCCGGTCGCGATGAGGTGGGGAACTAGGTCTTTCTCTGTGGTCTCCACAGGGGATTCAGACATCCTTTCGTCTTGGGAGATGCAAGACGAGCCTGCATTCAAGTCACTGCAGGCATATCCGGTCTTATTTGGAGTCAGTGCATAGCGGTGTCCATTCCACTTAAGGCCGCAAACTCAGGGTCCCTCTCACATACCTAGAGCTGAGAGAAGCCTCTTCTTGAGGTGCTTGTGGTAAGGTGGTGTTCCTCTGGATTCGAAGCCAGGGATTAACCTCTCATCTCGAGTGGATTTTTGGTCCACGGAGCTCTTTCTTGTTGCTACAGTGACCTCAGGATCCCTCTAGCTTTAAAACAGTGTTCTTGGGGTTTCTCTGGAGTGCCATCAAGGAAATCAAGGCTCCTTTTCTGTGTGATGTGCAACATGGCATTGCTCTGCACGCAGTGCAGGGGAATCGGGCCTCATCTCGCGGCGATGGGGAAGTCTCATGGTTTTTCTCGAGTTGCGGCGGGAACCTGGGGTATATTCTCGAGTTACGACGGGGATGGCCCTTCCACACACCTGTTTGTTCAGCGACGTCAGGACTCCTGCCTAGTTGCAAGGGACAACTCGGGATTCTCCTCGAGGCTTGGCAGGGCAATTGGGACGCCTCTCCAGCTGAGGCGGGAGACCAAGGGTCCCTTTCCACGTGCCACAGGAATCCTGGGACTCCTATCAAGTTTCACGAGGAGTCAGGCATCGTCTCCTTTGGAGGCACTGATCTCCGCGTCCCTCTGGAGTTTTCAAAGGATGTGAGGCCTCCGGTCGCGATGAGGTGGGGAACTAGGTCTTTCTCTGTGGTCTCCACAGGGGATTCAGACATCCTTTCGTCTCGGGAGATGCAAGACCAGCCTGCATTCAAGTCACTGCAGGGATATCCGGCCTTATTTCGAGTCAGGGCATCTCGGTGTCCATTCCACTTGAGGCCACAAACTCAGGGTCCCTCTCACATACCTAGAGCTGAGAGAAGCCTCCTCTTGAGGTGCTTGTGGTAAGGTGGTATTCCTCTGGAGTCGAAGCCAGGGACAAACCTCTCATCACGAGTTGATTTTTGGTCCACGGAGCTCTTTCGTGTTGCTACAGTGACCTCAGGATCCCTCTAGCCTTGAAACAGTGTTCTTGGGCTTTCTCTGGAGTGCCATCAAGGAAATCAAGGCTCCTTTCCTGTGTGATGTGCAACATGGCATTGCTCTGCACGCAGTGCAGGGGAATCGGCCTTATATCGTGGCGAGGGAGAAGTCTCATGGTTTTTCTCGAGTTTCGGCGGGAACCTGGGGTATATTCTCGAGTTACGACGGGGATGGCCCTTCCAAACACGTGTTTCTTCAGCGACGTCAGGACTCCTGCCTAGTTGCGAGGGACAACTCAGGATTCTCCTCGAGGCTTGGCAGGGCAATTGGGACGCCTCTCCAGCTGAGGCGGGAGACCAAGTGTCCCTTTCCCCGTGCCACAGGAATCCTGGGACTCCTATCAAGTCTCACGAGGAGTCAGGCATCGTCTCCTTTAGAGGCACTGATCTCTGCATCCCTCAGGAGTTTTCATAGGATGTGAGGCTTCCGGTCGCGATGAGGTGGGGAACTGGGTCTTTCTCTGTGGTCTCCACAGGGGATTCAGACACCCTTTCGTCTTGGGAGATGCAAGAGGAGCCTGCATTCAAGTCACTGCAGGCATATCCGGCCTTTTTTCGAGTCAGGGCATCGCGGTGTCCATTCCACTTGAGGCCGCAAACTCAGGGTCCCTCTCACATACCTAGAGCTGAGAGAAGCCTCCTCTTGAGGTGCTTGTGGTAAGGTGGTATTCCTCTGGAGTCGAAGCCAGGGACTAACCTCTCATCTCGAGTTGATTTGTGGTCCACGGAGCTCTTTCGTGTTGCTTCAGTGACCTCAGGATCCCTCTAGCCTTCAAACAGTGTTCTTCGGCTTTCTCTGGAGTGCCATCAAGGAAATCAAGGCTCCTTTCCTGTGTGATATTCAACACGGCATTGCTCTGCACGCAGTGCAGGGGAATCGAGCCTCATCTCGCGGTGAGGGGGAAGTCTCATGGTTTTTCTCGAGTTGCGGCGGGAACCTGGATTATATTTTCGAGTTCCGATGGGGATGGCCCTTCCACACACGTGTTTGTTCAGCGACGTCAGGACTCCTACCTAGTTGCGAGGGACAACTCGGGACTCTCCTTGAGGCTTGGCAAGGCAATTGGGAAGCCTCTCCAGCTGAGGCGGGAGACCAAGGGTCCCTTTCCACGTGCCACAGGAATCCTGGGACTCCTATCAAGTTTCACGAGGAGTCAGGCATCGTCTCCTTTGGAGGCACTGATCTCCGCATGCCTCTGGAGTTTTCAAAGGATGTGAGGCCTCCGGTCGCGATGAGGTGGGGAACTAGGTCTTTCTCTGCGGTCTACACAGGGGATTCAGACAATCTTTCGTCTTGGGAGATGCAAGACGAGCCTGCATTCAAGTCACTGCAGGCATATCCGGCCTTATTTCGAGTCAGGGCATCGTGGTGTCCATTCCACTTGAAGCCACAAACTCAGGGTCCCTCTCACATACCTAGAGCTGAGAGAAGCCTCCTCTTGAGGTGCTTGTGGTAAGGTGGTATTCATCTGGAGTCGAAGCCAGGGACTAACCTCTCATCTCGAGTTGATTTTTGGTCCACGGAGCTCTTTCATGTTGCTACAGTGGCCTCAGGATCCCTCTAGCCTTGAAACAGTGTTCTTGGGCTTTCTCTGGAGTGCCATCAAGGAAATCAAGGCTCCTTTCCTGTGTGATGTGCAACACGGCATTGCTCTGCACGCAGTGCAGGGGAATCGGGCCTCATCTCGCGGCGAGGTGGAAGTTTCATGGTTTTTCTCGAGTTGCGGCGGGAACCTTGGGTATATTCTCGAGTTACGAAGGGGATGGCCCTTCCACACACGTGTTTGTTCAGCGACGTCAGTACTCCTGCCTAGTTGCGAGGGACAACTCGGGATTCTCCTCGAGGCTTGGCAGGGCAATTGGGACGCCTCTCCATCTGAGGCAGGAGACCAAGGGTCCCTTTCCACGTGCCACAGGAATCCTGGGACTCCTATCAAGTTTCACGAGGAGTCAGGCATCGTCTCCTTTGGAGGCACTGATCTCCGCGTCCCTTTGGAGTTTTCAAAGGATGTGAGGCCTCCGATCGCGATGAGGTGGGGAACTAGGTCTTTCTCTGTGGTCTCCACAGGGGATTCAGACATCCTTTCATTTTGGGAGATGCAAGACGAGCCTGCCTTCAAGTCACTGCAGGGATATCCGGCGTTATTTCTAGACAGTTCATCGCGGTGTCCATTCCACTTGAGGCCGCAAACTCAGGGTCCCTCTCAAATACCTAGAGCTGAGAGAAGCCTCCTCTTGAGGTGCTTGTGGTAAGGTGGTATTCCTCTGGAGTCGAAGCCAGGGACTAACCTCTCATCTCGAGTTGATTTGTGGTCCACGGAGCTCTTTCGTGTTGCTTCAGTGACCTCAGGATCCCTCTAGCCTTGAAACAGTTTTCTTCGGCTTTCTCTGGAGTGCCATCAAGGAAATCAAGGCTCCTTTCCTGTGTGATATTCAACACGGCATTGCTCTGCACGCAGTGCAGGGGAATCGAGCCTCATCTCGTGGCGAGGGGGAAGTCTCATGGTTTTTCTCGAGCTGCGGCGGGAACCTGGGGTATATTCTCGAGTTACGACGGGGATGGCCCTTCCACACACGTGTTTGTTCAGCGACGTCAGGACTCCTGCCTAGTTGCGAGGGACAACTCGGGATTGGCAGGGCAATTGGGACGCCTCTCCAGCTGAGGCGGGAGACCAAGGATCCCTTTCCACGTGCCACAGGAATCCTGGGACTCCTATCAAGTTTCACGAGGAGTCAGGCATCGTCTCCTTTGGAGGCACTGATCTCCGCTTCCCTCTGGAGTTTTCAAAGGATGTGAGGCCTCCTGTCGCAATGAGGTGGGGAACAAGGTCTTTCTCTGTGGTCTCCACAGGGGATTCAGACATCCTTTCGTCTTGGGAGATGCAAGACGAGCCTGCATTCAAGTCACTGCAGGGATATCCGGCCTTATTTCGAATCAGGGCATCGCGGTGTCCATTCGACTTGAGGCCTCAAACTCAGGGTCCCTCTCACATACCTAGAGCTGAGAGAAGCCTCCTCTTGAGGTGCTTGTGCTAAGGTGGTATTCCTCTGGAGTCGAAGCCAGGGACTAACCTCTCATCTCGAGTTGAATTTTGGTCCCCAGAGCTCTTTCGTGTTGCTACAGTGACCTCAGGATGCCTCTAGCCTTGAAACAGTGTTCTTGGGGTTTCTCTGGAGTGCCATCAAGGAAATCAAGGCTCCTTTCCTGTGTGATGTGCAACACGACATTGCTCTGCACAAAGTACAGGGGAATCGGGCCTCTTCTCCCGGCGAGGGGGAAGTCTCATGGTTTTTCTCGAGTTGCGGCGGTAACCTGGGGTATATTCTCGAGTTACGACGGGGATGGCCCTTCCACCCACGTGTTTGTTCAGCGACGTCAGGACTCCTGCCTAGTTGCGAGGGACAACTCGGGATTCTCCTCGAGGCTTGGCAGGGCAATTGGGACGCCACTCCAGCTGAGGCAGGAGACCAAGGGTCCCTTTCCACGTGCCACAGGAATCCTGGGACTCCTATCAAGTTTCACGAGGAGTCAGGCATCGTCTCCTTTGGAGGCACTGATCTCCGCATGCCTCTGGAGTTTTCAAAGGATGTGAGGCCTCCGGTCGCGATGAGGTGGGGAACTAGGTCTTTCTCTGTGGTCTCCACAGGGGATTCAGACATCCTTTCGTCTTGGGAGATGCAAGACGAGCCTGCACTCAAGTCACTGCAGGCATATCCGGCCTTATTTCTAGTCAGGGCATCGCGGTGTCCATTCCACTTGAGGCCGCAAACTCAGGGTCCCTCTCACATACCTAGAGCTGAGAGAAGCCTCCTCTTGAGGTGTTTGTGGTAAGGTGGTATTCCTCTGGAGTCGAAGCCAGGAACTAACCTCTCATCTCGAGTTGATTTTTGGTCCACGGAGCTCTTTCCTGTTGCTACAGTGACCTCAGGATCCCTCTAGCCTTGAAACAGTGTTCTTGGGGTTTCTCTGGAGTGCCATCAAGGAAATCAAGGCTCCTTTCCTGTGTGATGTGCAACACGGCATTGCCCTGCACACAGTGCAGGGGAATCGGGCCTCATCTCACGGCGAGGGGGAAGTCTCATGGTTTTTCTCGAGTTGCGGCGGGAACCTGGGGTATATTCTCGAGTTACGACGGGGATGGCCCTTCCACACACCTGTTGGTTCAGTGATGTCAGGACTCCTGCCTAGTTGCGAGGGACATCTGGGGATTGTCCTCGAGGCTTGGCAGGGCAATTGGGACGCCTCTCCAGCTGAGGCGGGAGACCAAGTGTCCCTTTCCCCGTGCCACAGTAATCCTGGGACTCCTATCAAGTCTCACGAGGAGTCAGGCATCGTCTCCTTTAGAGGCACTGATCTCTGCATCCCTCAGGAGTTTTCATAGGATGTGAGGCTTCCGGTCGCGATGAGGTGGGGAACTGGGTCTTTCTCTGTGGTCTCCACAGGGGATTCAGACACCCTTTCGTCTTGGGAGATGCAAGAGGAGCCTGCATTCAAGTCACTGCAGGGATATCCGGCCTTATTTCGAGTCAGGGCATCGCGGTGTCCATTCCACTTGAGGCCGCAAACTCAGGGTCCCTCTCACATACCTAGAGCTGAGAGAAGCCTCCTCTTGAGGTGCTTGTGGTAAGGTGGTATTCCTCTGGAGTCGAAGCCAGGGACTAACCTCTCATCTCGAGTTGATTTGTGGTCCACGGAGCTCTTTCGTGTTGCTTCAGTGACCTCAGGATCCCTCTAGCCTTCAAACAGTGTTCTTCGGCTTTCTCTGGAGTGCCATCAAGGAAATCAAGGCTCCTTTCCTGTGTGATATTCAACACGGCATTGCTCTGCACGCAGTGCAGGGGAATCGAGCCTCATCTCGCGGTGAGGGGGAAGTCTCATGGTTTTTCTCGAGTTGCGGCGGGAACCTGGATTATATTTTCGAGTTCCGATGGGGATGGCCCTTCCACACACGTGTTTGTTCAGCGACGTCAGGACTCCTACCTAGTTGCAAGGGACAACTCGGGACTCTCCTTGAGGCTTGGCAAGGCAATTGGGAAGCCTCTCCAGCTGAGGCGGGAGACCAAGGGTCCCTTTCCACGTGCCACAGGAATCCTGGGACTCCTATCAAGTTTCACGAGGAGTCAGGCATCGTCTCCTTTGGAGGCACTGATCTCCGCATGCCTCTGGAGTTTTCAAAGGATGTGAGGCCTCCGGTCGCGATGAGGTGGGGAACTAGGTCTTTCTCTGCGGTCTACACAGGGGATTCAGACAATCTTTCGTCTTGGGAGATACAAGACGAGCCTGCATTCAAGTCACTGCAGGCATATCCGGCCTTATTTCGAGTCAGGGCATCGTGGTGTCCATTCCACTTGAAGCCACAAACTCAGGTTCCCTCTCACATACCTAGAGCTGAGAGAAGCCTCCTCTTGAGGTGCTTGTGGTAAGGTGGTATTCCTCTGGAGTCGAAGACAGGGACTAACCTCTCATCTCGAGTTGATTTTTGGTACACGGAGCTCTTTCATGTTGCTACAGTGGCCTCAGGATCCCTCTAGCCTTGAAACAGTGTTCTTGGGCTTTCTCTGGAGTGCCATCAAGGAAATCAAGGCTCCTTTCCTGTGTGATGTGCAACACGGCATTGCTCTGCACGCAGTGCAGGGGAATCGGGCCTCATCTCGCGGCGAGGTGGAAGTTTCATGGTTTTTCTCGAGTTGCGGCGGGAACCTTGGGTATATTCTCGAGTTACGAAGGGGATGGCCCTTCCACACACGTGTTTGTTCAGCGACGTCAGTACTCCTGCCTAGTTGCGAGGGACAACTCGGGATTCTCCTCGAGGCTTGGCAGGGCAATTGGGACGCCTCTCCATCTGAGGCAGGAGACCAAGGGTCCCTTTCCACGTGCCACAGGAATCCTGGGACTCCTATCAAGTTTCACGAGGAGTCAGGCATCGTCTCCTTTGGAGGCACTGATCTCCGCGTCCCTTTGGAGTTTTCAAAGGATGTGAGGCCTCCGATCGCGATGAGGTGGGGAACTAGGTCTTTCTCTGTGGTCTCCACAGGGGATTCAGACATCCTTTCATTTTGGGAGATGCAAGACGAGCCTGCCTTCAAGTCACTGCAGGGATATCCGGCGTTATTTCTAGACAGTTCATCGCGGTGTCCATTCCACTTGAGGCCGCAAACTCAGGGTCCCTCTCAAATACCTAGAGCTGAGAGAAGCCTCCTCTTGAGGTGCTTGTGGTAAGGTGGTATTCCTCTGGAGTCGAAGCCAGGGACTAACCTCTCATCTCGAGTTGATTTGTGGTCCACGGAGCTCTTTCGTGTTGCTTCAGTGACCTCAGGATCCCTCTAGCCTTGAAACAGTTTTCTTCGGCTTTCTCTGGAGTGCCATCAAGGAAATCAAGGCTCCTTTCCTGTGTGATATTCAACACGGCATTGCTCTGCACGCAGTGCAGGGGAATCGAGCCTCATCTCGTGGCGAGGGGGAAGTCTCATGGTTTTTCTCGAGCTGCGGCGGGAACCTGGGGTATATTCTCGAGTTACGACGGGGATGGCCCTTCCACACACGTGTTTGTTCAGCGACGTCAGGACTCCTGCCTAGTTGCGAGGGACAACTCGGGATTCTCCTCGAGGCTTGGCAGGGCAATTGGGACGCCTCTCCAGCTGAGGCGGGAGACCAAGGATCCCTTTCCACGTGCCACAGGAATCCTGGGACTCCTATCAAGTTTCACGAGGAGTCAGGCATCGTCTCCTTTGGAGGCACTGATCTCCGCTTCCCTCTGGAGTTTTCAAAGGATGTGAGGCCTCCTGTCGCAATGAGGTGGGGAACAAGGTCTTTCTCTGTGGTCTCCACAGGGGATTCAGACATCCTTTCGTCTTGGGAGATGCAAGACGAGCCTGCATTCAAGTCACTGCAGGGATATCCGGCCTTATTTCGAATCAGGGCATCGCGGTGTCCATTCGACTTGAGGCCCCAAACTCAGGGTCCCTCTCACATACCTAGAGCTGAGAGAAGCCTCCTCTTGAGGTGCTTGTGCTAAGGTGGTATTCCTCTGGAGTCGAAGCCAGGGACTAACCTCTCATCTCGAGTTGAATTTTGGTCCCCAGAGCTCTTTCGTGTTGCTACAGTGACCTCAGGATGCCTCTAGCCTTGAAACAGTGTTCTTGGGCTTTCTCTGGAGTGCCATCAAGGAAATCAAGGCTCCTTTCCTGTGTGATGTGCAACACGACATTGCTCTGCACAAAGTACAGGGGAATCGGGCCTCTTCTCCCGGCGAGGGGGAAGTCTCATGGTTTTTCTCGAGTTGCGGCGGGAACCTGGGGTATATTCTCGAGTTACGACGGGGATGGCCCTTCCACACACGTGTTTGTTCAGCGACGTCAGGACTCCTGCCTAGTTGCGAGGGACAACTCGGGATTCTCCTCGAGGCTTGGCAGGGCAATTGGGACGCCTCTCCAGCTGAGGCGGGAGACCAAGGGTCCCTTTCCACGTGCCACAGGAATCCTGGGACTCCTATCAAGTTTCACGAGGAGTCAGGCATTGTCTCCTTTGGAGGCACTGATCTCCGCGTCCCTCTGGAGTTTTCCAAGGATGTGAGGTCTCCGGTCGCGATGAGGTGGGGAACTAGGTCTTTCTCTGTGGTCTCCACAGGGGATTCAGACATCCTTTCATCTTGCGAGATGCAAGACGAGCCTGCATTCAAGTCACTGCATGGATATCCGGCCTTATTTCGAGTCAGGGCATCGCGGTGTCCATTCCACTTGAGGCCGCAAACTCAGGGTCCCTCTCACATACCTAGAGCTGAGAGAAGCCTCCTCTTGAGGTGCTTGTGGTAAGGTGGTATTCCTCTGGAGCCGAAGTCAGGGACTAACCTCTCATCTCGAGTTGATTTTTGGTCCACGGAGCTCTTTTGTTTTGCTACAGTGACCTCAGGATCCCTCTAGCCTTGAAACAGTGTTCTTGGGCTTTGTCTGGAGTGCCATCAAGGAAATCAAGGCTCCCTTCCTGTGTGATGTGCAACACGGCATTGCTCTGCATGCAGTGCAGGGGAATCGGGCCTCATCTCGCGGCGAGGGGGAAGTCTCATGGTTTTTCTCGAGTTGCGGCGGGAACCTGGGGTATATTCTCGAGTTACGACGGGGATGGCCCTTCCAAACACGTGTTTCTTCAGCGACGTCAGGACTCCTGCCTAGTTGCGAGGGACAACTCGGGACTCTCCTTGAGGCTTGGCAAGGCAATTGGGAAGCCTCTCCAGCTGAGGCGGGAGACCAAGGGTCCCTTTCCACGTGCCACAGGAATCCTGGGACTCCTATCAAGTTTCACGAGGAGTCAGGCATCGTCTCCTTTGGAGGCACTGATCTCCGCATGCCTCTGGAGTTTTCAAAGGATGTGAGGTCTCCTGTCGCGATGAGGTGGGGAACTAGGTCTTTCTCTGCGGTCTACACAGGGGATTCAGACAATCTTTCGTCTTGGGAGATGCAAGACGAGCCTGCATTCAAGACACTGCAGGCATATCCGGCCTTATTTCGAGTCAGGGCATCGCGGTGTCCATTCCACTTGAAGCCACAAACTCAGGGTCCCTCTCACATACCTAGAGCTGAGAGAAGCCTCCTCTTGAGGTGCTTGTGGTAAGGTGGTATTCTTCTGGAGTCGAAGCCAGGGACTAACCCCTCATCTCGAGTTGATTTTTGGTCCACGGAGCTCTTTCATGTTGCTACAGTGACCTCAGGATCCCTCTAGCCTTGAAACAGTGTTCTTCGGCTTTCTCTGGAGTGCCATCAAGGAAATCAAGGCTCCTTTCCTGTGTGATGTGCAACACGGCATTGCTCTGCACGCAGTGCAGGGGAATCGGGCCTCATCTCGCGGCGAGGTGAAAGTTTCATGGTTTTTCTCGAGTTGCGGCGGGAACCTTGGGTATATTCTCGAGTTACGATGGGGATGGCCCTTCCACACACCTGTTTGTTCAGCGACGTCAGTACTCCTGCCTAGTTGCGAGGCACAACTGGGGATTCTCCTCCAGGCTTGGCAGGGCAATTGGGACGCCTCTCCATCTGAGGCAGGAGACCAAGGGTCCCTTTCCACGTGCCACAGGAATCCTGGGACTCCTATCAAGTTTCACGAGGAGTCAGGCATCGTCTCCTTTAGAGGCACTGATCTCTGCATTTCTCTGGAGTTTTCAAAGGATGTGAGGCTTCCGGTCGCGATGAGGTGGGGAACTGGGTCTTTCTCTGTGGTCTCCACAGGGGATTCAGACACCCTTTCGTCTTGGGAGATGCAAGAGGAGCCTGCATTCAAGTCACTGCAGGCATATCCGGCCTTATTTCGAGTCAGGGCATCGCGGTGTCCATTCCACTTGAGGCCGCAAACTCAGGGTCCCTCTCACATACCTAGAGCTGAGAGAAGCCTCCTCTTGAGGTGCTTGTGGTAAGGTGGTATTCCTCTGGAGTCGAAGCCAGGGACTAACCTCTCATCTCGAGTTGATTTGTGGTCCACGGAGCTCTTTCGTGTTGCTTCAGTGACCTCAGGATCCCTCTAGCCTTGAAACAGTTTTCTTCGGCTTTCTCTGTAGTGCCATCAAGGAAATCAAGGCTCCTTTCCTGTGTGATATTCAACACGGCATTGCTCTGCACGCAGTGCAGGGGAATCGAGCCTCATCTCGTGGCGAGGGGGAAGTCTCATGGTTTTTCTCGAGCTGCGGCGGGAACCTGGGGTATATTCTCGAGTTACGACGGGGATGGCCCTTCCACACACGTGTTTGTTCAGCGACGTCAGGACTCCTGCCTAGTTGCGAGGGACAACTCGGGATTCTCCTCGAGGCTTGGCAGGGCAATTGGGACGCCTCTCCAGCTGAGGCGGGAGACCAAGGGTCCCTTTCCACGTGCCACAGGAATCCTGGGACTCCTATCAAGTTTCACGAGGAGTCAGGCATCGTCTCCTTTGGAGGCACTGATCTCCGCTTCCCTCTGGAGTTTTCAAAAGATGTGAGGCCTCCTGTCGCAATGAGGTGGGGAACAAGGTCTTTCTCTGTGGTCTCCACAGGGGATTCAGACATCCTTTCGTCTTGGGAGATGCAAGACGAGCCTGCATTCAAGTCACTGCAGGGATATCCGGCCTTATTTCGAATCAGGGCATCGCGGTGTCTATTCCACTTGAGGCCGCAAACTCAAGGTCCCTCTCACATACCTAGAGCTGAGAGAAGCCTCCTCTTGAGGTGCTTGTGGTAAGGTGGTATTCCTCTGGAGTCGAAGCCAGGGACTAACCTCTCATCTCGAGTTGAATTTTGGTCCACGGAGCTCTTTCGTGTTGCTACTGTGACCTCAGGATCCCTCTAGCCTTGAAACAGTGTTCTTTGGCTTTCTCTGGAGTGCCATCAAGGAAATCAAGGCTCCTTTCCTGTGTGATGTGCAACACGGCATTGCTCTGCACGCAGTGTAGGGGAATCGGGCCTCATCTCGCGGCGAGGGGGAAGTCTCATGGTTTTTCTCGAGTTGCGGCGGGAACCTGGGGTATATTCTCGAGTTACGACGGGGATGGCCCTTCCACACACGTGTTTGTTCACCGACGTCAGGACTCCTGCCTAGTTGCGAGGGACAACTCGGGATTCTCCTCGGGGCTTGGCAGGGCAATTGGGACGCCTCTCCAGCTGAGGTGGGACACCAAGGGTCCCCTTCCACTTGCCATAGGAATCCTGGGACTCCTATCAAGGTTCACGAGGAGTCAGGCATCGTCTTCTTTAGAGGCACTGATCTCTGCATCCCTCTGGAGTTTTCAAAGGATGTGAGGCTTCCGGTCGCGATGAGGTGGGGAACTAGGTCTTTCTCTGTGGTCTCCACAGGATATTCAGACATCCTTTCGTCTTGGGAGATGAAAGGCGAGCCTGCATTCAAGTCACTGCAGGCATATCCGGCCTTATTTCGAGTCAGGGCATCGCGGTGTCCATTCCACTTGAGGCCGCAAACTCAGGGTCCCTCTCACATACCTAGAGCTGAGACAAGCCTCCTCTTGAGGTGCTTGTGGTAAGGTGGTATTCCTCTGGAGTCGAAGCCAGGGACTAACCTCTCATCTCGAGTTGATTTGTGGTCCACGGAGCTCTTTCGTGTTGCTTCAGTGACCTCAGGATCCCTCTAGCCTTGAATCAGTGTTCTTCAGCTTTCTGTGGAGTGCAATCAAGGAAATCAAGGCTTCTTTCCTGTGTGATGTGCAACACGGCATTGCTCTGCACGCAGTGCCGGGGAATCGGGCCTCATCTCGAGACGAGGGGGAAGTCTCATCGTTTTTCTCGAGTTGCGACGGGAACCTGGGGTATATTCTCGAGTTACGACGGGGATGGCCCTTCCACACACGTGTTTGTTCAGCGACGTCAGGACTCCTGCCTAGTTGCGAGGGACAACTCGGGATTTTCCTCGAGGCTTGGCAGGGCAATTGGGACGCCTCTCCAGCTGAGGTGGGAGACCAAGGGTCCCTTTCCACGTGCCACAGGAATCCTGGGACTCCTATCAAGTTTCACGAGGAGTCAGGCATAGTCTCCTTTGGAGGCACTGACCTCCGCGTCCCTCTGGAATTTTCCAAGGATGTGAGGCCTCCGGTCGCGATGAGGTGGGGAACTAGGTCTTTCTCTGTGGTCTCCACAGGGGATTCAGACACCCTTTCGTCTTGGGAGATGCAAGACGAGCCTGCATTCAAGTCACTGCAGGCATATCCGGCCTTATTTCGAGTCAGGGCATCGCGGTGTCCATTCCACTTGAGGCCGCAAACTCAGGGTCCCTCTCACATACCTAGAGCTGAGAGAAGCCTCCTCTTGAGGTGCTTGTGGTAAGGTGGTATTCCTCTGGAGTCGAAGACAGGGACTAACCTCTCATCTCGAGTTGATTTTTGGTCCACGGAGATCTTTCGTGTTGCTACAGTGACCTCAGGATGCCTCTAGCCTTGAAACAGTGTTCTTGGGCTTTCTCTGGAGTGCCATCAAGGAAATCAAGGCTCCTTTCCTGTGTGATGTGCAACACGGCATTGCTCTGCACGCAGTGCAGGGGAATCGGGCCTCATCTCGCGGCGAGGGGGAAGTCTCATGGTTTTTCTCGAGTTGCGGCGGGAACCTGGGGTATATTCTCGAGTTACGACGGGGATGGCCCTTCCACACACGTGTTTCTTCAGCGACGTCAGGACTCCTGCCTAGTTGCGAGGGACAACTCGGGATTCTCCTCGAGGCTTGGCAGGGCAATTGGGACGCCTCTCCAGCTGAGGCGGGAGACCAAGGGTCCCTTTCCACGTGCCACAGGAATCCTGGGACTCCTATCAAGTTTCACGAGGAGTCAGGCATCGTCTCCTTTGGAGGCACTGATCTCCGCGTCCCTCTGGAGTTTTCAAAGGATGTGAGGCCTCCGGTCGCGATGAGGTGGGGAACTAGGTCTTTCTCTGTGGTCTCCACAGGGGATTCAGACATCCTTTCTTCTTGGGAGATGCAAGACGAGCCTGCATTCAAGTCACTGCAGGGATGTCCGGCCTTATTTCGAGTCAGGGCATCGCGGTGTCCATTCCACTTGAGGCCGCAAACTCAGGGTCCCTCTCACATACCTAGAGCTGAGACAAGCCTCCTCTTGAGGTGCTTGTGGTAAGGTGGTATTCCTCTGGAGTCGAAGCCAGGGACTAACCTCTCATCTCGAGTTGACTTTTGGTCCACGGAGCTCTTTCGTGTTGCTACAGTGACCTCAGGATGCCTCTAGCCTTGAAACAGTGTTCTTGGGGTTTCTCTGGAGTGCCATCAAGGAAATCAAGGCTCCTTTCCTGTGTGATGTGCAACACGGCATTGCTCTGCACGCACTGAAGGGGAATCGGGCCTCATCTCGCGGCGAGGGGGAAGTCTCATGGTTTTTCTCGAGTTGCGGCGGGAACCTGGGGTATATTCTCGAGTTACAACGGGGATGGCCCTTCCACACACGTGTTTGATCAGCGACGTCATGACTCCTGCCTAGTTGCGAGGGACAACTCAGGATTCTCCTCGAGGCTTGGCAGGGCAATTGGCACGCCTCTCCAGCTGAGGCGGGAGACCAAGGGTCCCTTTCCACGTGCCACAGGAATCCTGGGACTCCTATCAAGTTTCACGAGGAGTCAGGCATCGTCTCCTTTGGAGGCACTGATCTCCGCGTCCCTTTGGAATTTTCAAAGGATGTGAGGCCTCCGATAGCGATGAGGTGGGGAACTAGGTCTTTCTCTGTGGTCTCCACAGGGGATTCAGACACCCTTTCGTCTTGGGAGATGCAAGACGAGCCTGCATTCAAGTCACTGCAGGGATATCCGGCCTTATTTCGAGTCAGGGCATCGCGGTGTCCATTCCACTTGAGGCCGCAAACTCAGGGTCCCTCTCACATACCTAGAGCTGAGAGAAGCCTCCTCTTGAGGTGCTTGTGGTAAGGTGGTATTCCTCTGGAGTCGAAGCCATGGACTAACCTCTCATCTCGAGTTGATTTGTGGTCCACGGAGCTCTTTCGTGTTGCTTCAGTGACCTCAGGATCCCTCTAGCCTTGAAACAGTGTTCTTTGGCTTTCTCTGGAGTGCCATCAAGGAAATCAAGGCTCCTTTCCTGTGTGATGTGCAACATGGCATTGCTCTGCACGCAGTGCAGGGGAATCGAGCCTCATCTTGCGGTGAGGGGGAAGTCTCATGGTTTTTCTCGAGTTGCGGCGGGAACCTGGGATATATTCTCGAGTTACGACGGGGATGGCCCTTCCTCACACGTGTTTGTTCAGCAAAGTCAGGACTCCTACCTAGTTGTGAGGAACAACTCGGGACTCTCCTCGAGGCTTGGCAAGGCAATTGGGACGCCTCTCCAGCTGAGACGGGAGACCAAGTGTCCCTTTCCCCGTGCCACAGTAATCCTGGGACTCCTATCAAGTCTCACGAGGAGTCAGGCATCGTCTCCTTTAGAGGCACTGATCTCTGCATCCCTCTGGAGTTTTCAAAAATGTGAGGCTTCCGGTCGCGATGAGGTGGGGAACTGGGTCTTTCTCTGTGGTCTCCACAGGGGATTCAGACACCCTTTCGTCTTGGGAGGTGAAAGACGAGCCTGCATTCAAGTCACTGCAGGCATATCCGGCCTTATTTCGAGTCAGGGCATCGCGGTGTCCATTCCACTTGAGGCCGCAAACTCAGGGTCCCTCTCACATACCTAGAGCTGAGAGAAGCCTCCTCTTGAGGTGCTTGTGGTAAGGTGGTATTCCTCTGGAGTCGAAGCCAGGGACTAACCTCTCATCTCGAGTTGATTTGTGGTCCACGGAGCTCTTTCGTGTTGCTTCAGTGACCTCAGGTTCCCTCTAGCCTTCAAACAGTGTTCTTCGGCTTTCTGTGGAGTGCCATCAAGGAAATCAAGGCTCCTTTCCTGTGTGATGTGCAACATGGCATTGCTCTGCACGCAGTGCAGGGGAATCGGGCCTCATCTCGCGGCGATGGGGAAGTCTCATGGTTTTTCTCGAGTTGCGGCGGGAACCTGGGGTATATTCTCGAGTTACGACGGGGATGGCCCTTCCAAACACGTGTTTCTTCAGCGACGTCAGGACTCCTGCCTAGTTGCGAGGGACAACTCGGTATTCTCCTCGGGGTTTGGCAGGGCAATTGGGACGCCTCTCCAGCTGAGGCGGGAGACCAAGGGTCCCTTTCCACGTGCCACAGGAATCCTGGGACTCCTATCAAGTTTCACGAGGAGTCAGGCATCGTCTCCTTTAGAGGCACTGATCTCTGCATCCCTCTGGAGTTTTCAATGGATGTGAGGTTTCCGGTCGCGATGAGGTGGGGAACTAGGTCTTTCTCTGTTGGCTCCACAGGAGATTCAGACATCCTTTCGTCTTGGGAAATGCAAGACGAGCCTGCATTCAAGTCACTGCAGGCATATCCGGCCTTATTTCGAGTCAGTGCATAGCGGTGTCCATTCCACTTGAGGCCGCAAACTCAGGGTCCCTCTCACATACCTAGAGCCGAGAGAAGCCTCCTGTTGAGGTGCTTGTGGTAAGGTGGTGTGCCTCTGGATTCGAAGCCAGGGACTAACCTCTCATCTCGAGTGGATTTTTGGTCCACGGAGATCTTTCGTGTTGCTACAGTGACCTCAGGATCCCTCTAGCCTTGAACCAATGTTCTTGGGCATTCTCTGGAGTGCCATCAAGGAAATCAAGGCTCCTTTCCTGTGTGATGTGCAACACGGCATTGCTCTGCACGCAGTGCAGGGGAATCGGGCCTCATCTCGCGGCGAGGGGGAAGTCTCATGGTTTTTCTCGAGTTGCGGCGGGAACCTGGGGTATATTCTCGAGTTACGACGGGGATGGCCCTTCCACACACGTGTTTGTTCAGCGACGTCAGGACTCCTGCCTAGTTGCGAGGGACAAATCGGGATTCTCCTCGAGGCTTGGCAGGGCGATTGCGACGCCTCTCCAGCTGAGGCGGGAGACCAAGGGTCCCTTTCCACGTGCCACAGGAATCCTGGGACTCCTATCAAGTTTCACGAGGAGTCAGGCTTCGTCTCCTTTGGAGGCACTGATCTCCGCGTCCCTCTGGAGTTTTCAAAGGATGTGAGGCCTCCGGTCGCGATGAGGTGGGGAACTAGGTCTTTCTCTGTGGTCTCCACAGGGGATTCAGACATCCTTTCTTCTTGGGAGATGCAAGACGAGCCTGCATTCAAGTCACTGCAGGGATGTCCGGCCTTATTTCGAGTCAGGGCATCGCGGTGTCCATTCCACTTGAGGCCGCAAACTCAGGGTCCCTCTCACATACCTAGAGCTGAGACAAGCCTCCTCTTGAGGTGCTTGTGGTAAGGTGGTATTCCTCTGGAGTCGAAGCCAGGGACTAACCTCTCATCTCGAGTTGACTTTTGGTCCACGGAGCTCTTTCCTGTTGCTACAGTGACCTCAGGATCCCTCTAGCCTTGAAACAGTGTTCTTGGGGTTTCTCTGGAGTGCCATCAAGGAAATCAAGGCTCCTTTCCTGTGTGATATTCAACACGGCATTGCTCTGCACGCACTGAAGGGGAATCGGGCCTCATCTCGCGGCGAGGGGGAAGTCTCATGGTTTTTCTCGAGTTGCGGCGGGAACCTGGGGTATATTCTCGAGTTACAACGGGGATGGCCCTTCCACACACGTGTTTGATCAGCGACGTCATGACTCCTGCCTAGTTGCGAGGGACAACTCAGGATTCTCCTCGAGGCTTGGCAGGGCAATTGGCACGCCTCTCCAGCTGAGGCGGGAGACCAAGGGTCCCTTTCCACGTGCCACAGGAATCCTGGGACTCCTATCAAGTTTCATGAGGAGTCAGGCATCATCTCCTTTGAAGGCACTGATCTCCGCGTCCCTCTGGAGTTTTCAAAGGATGTGAGGCCTCCGGTCGTGATGAGGTGTGGAACTAGGTCTTTCTCTGTGGTCTCCACAGGGGATTCAGACATCCTTTCGTCTTGGGAGATGCAAGACGAGCCTGCATTCAAGTCACTGCAGGCATATCTGGCCTAATTTCAAGTCAGGGCATCGTGGTGTCCATTCAACTTGAGGCCGCAAACTCAGGGTCCCTCTCACATACCTAGAGCTGAGAGAAGCCTCCTCTTGAGGTGCTTGTGGTAAGGTGGTATTCCTCTGGAGTCGAAGCCAGGGACTAACCCCTCATCTCGAGTTGATTTTTGGTACACGGAGCTCTTTCGTATTGCTACAGTGACCTCAGGATCCCTCTAGCCTTGAAACAGTGTTCTTGGGGTTTCTCTGGAGTGCCATCAAGGAAATCAAGGCTCCTTTCCTGTGTGATGTGCAACACGGCATTGCTCTGCACGCAGTGCAGGGGAATCGGGCCTCATCTCGCGGCGAGGGGGAAGTCTCATGGTTTTTCCCGAGTTGCGGTGGGAACCTTGGGTATATTCTCGAGTTACGATGGGGATGGCCCTTCCACACACCTGTTTGTTCAGCGACGTCAGTACTCCTGCCTAGTTGCGAGGGACAACTCGGGATTCTCCTCGAGGCTTGGCAGGGCAATTGGGACGCCTCTCCAGCTGAGGCAGGAGACCAAGGGTCCCTTTCCACTTGACACAGGAATCCTGGGACTCCTATCAAGTTTCACGAGGAGTCAGGCATCGTCTCCTTTGGAGGCACTGATCTCCGCGTCCCTTTGGAGTTTTCAAAGGATGTGAGGCCTCCGATAGCGATGAGGTGGGGAACTAGGTCTTTCTCTGTGGTCTCCACAGGGGATTCAGACACCCTTTCGTCTTGGGAGATGCAAGACGAGCCTGCATTCAAGTCACTGCAGGGATATCCGGCCTTATTTCGAGTCAGGGCATCGCGGTGTCCATTCCACTTGAGGCCGCAAACTCAGGGTCCCTCTCACATACCTAGAGCCGAGAGAAGCCTCCTGTTGAGGTGCTTGTGGTAAGGTGGTGTGCCTCTGGATTCGAAGCCAGGGACTAACCTCTCATTTCGAGTGGATTTTTGGTCCACGGAGCTCTTTCGTGTTGCTACAGTGACCTCAGGATCCCTCTAGCCTTGAACCAATGTTCTTGGGCATTCTCTGGAGTGACATCAAGGAAATCAAGGCTCCTTTCCTGTGTGATGTGCAACACGGCATTGCTCTGCACGCAGTGCAGGGGAATCGGGCCTCCTCTCGTGACGAGTGGGAAGTCTCATGGTTTTGCTTGAGTTGTGGTGGGAACCTGGGGTATATTCTCGAGTTACGACGGGGATGGCCCTTCCACACAGGTCTTTGTTCAGCGACGTCAGGACTGCTGCCTAGTTGCGAGGGACATCTCGGGATTCTCCTCGAGGCTTGGCAGGGCAATTGGGACGCCTCTCCAGATGAGGCGCGAGACCAAGGGTCCCCTTCCACGTGCCACAGGAATCCTGGGACTCCTATCAAGTTTCACGAGGAGTCAGGCATCGTCTCCTTTGGAGGCACTGATCTCCGCGACCCTCTGGAGTTTTTCAAGGATGTGAGGCCTCCGGTCGCGATGAGATGGGGAACTAGGTCTTTCTCTGCGGTCTCCACAGGGGATTCAGAAATCCTTTCGTCTTGGGAGATGCAAGACGAGCCTGCATTCAAGTCACTGCAGGCATATCCGGCCTTATTTCGAGTCAGGGCATCGCGGTGTCCATTCCACTTGAGGCCGCAAACTCAGGGTCCCTCTCACATACCTAGAGCTGAGAGAAGCCTCCTCTTGAGGTGCTTGTGGTAAGGTGGTATTCCTCTGGAGTCGAAGCCAGGGACTAACCTCTCATCTCGAGTTGATTTTTGATCCACGGAGCTCTTTCGTGTTGCTACAGTGACCTCAGGATGCCTCTAGCCTTGAAACAGTGTTCTTCGGGTTTCTCTGGAGTGCCATCAAGGAAATCAAGGCTCCTTTCATGTGTGATGTGCAACACGGCATTGCTCTGCACGCAGTGCAGGGGAATCGGGCCTCATCTCGCGGCGAGGGGGAAGTCTCATGGTTTTTCTCGAGTTGCGGCGGGAACCTGGGGTATATTCTTGAGTTACGACGGGGATGGCCCTTCCACACACGTGAATGTTCAGCGACGTCAGGACTCCTGCCTAGTTGCGAGGGACAACTCGGGATTCTCCTCGAGGCTTGGCAGGGCAATTGGGACGCCTCTCCAGCTGAGGCGGGAGACCAAGGGTCCCTTTCCACGTGCCACAGGAATCCTGGGACTCCTATCAAGTCTCACGAGGAGTCAGGCATCGTCTCCTTTAGAGGCACTGATCTCTGCATCCCTCTGGAGTTTTCAAAGGATGTGAGGCTTCTGGTCGCGATGAGGTGGGGAACTGGGTCTTTCTCTGTGGTCTCCACAGGGGATTCAGACACCCTTTCGTCTTGGGAGATGCAAGACGAGCCTGCATTCAAGTCACTGCAGGGATATCCGGCGTTATTTCGATTCAGGGCATCGCGGTGTCCATTCCACTTGAGGCCGCAAACTCAGGGTCCCTCTCACATACCTAGAGCTGAGAGAAGCCTCCTCTTGAGGTGCTTGTGGTAAGGTGGTATTCCTCTGGAGTCGAAGCCAGGGACTAACCTCTCATCTCGAGTTGATTTGTGGTCCACGGAGCTCTTTCGTGTTGCTTCAGTGACCTCAGGATCCCTCTAGCCTTGAAACAGTGTTCTTGGGGTTTCTCTGGAGTGCCATCAAGGCAATCAAGGCTCCTTTCCTGTGTGATGTGCAACACGGCATTGCTCTGCACGCAGTGCAGGGGAATCGAGCCTCATCTCGGGGTGAGGGGGAAGTCTCATGGTTTTTCTCGAGTTGCGGCGGGAACCTGGGGTATATTCTCGAGTTACGACGGGGATGGCCCTTCCACACACGTGTTTGTTCAGCAAAGTCAGGACTCCTACCTAGTTGTGAGGGACAACTCGGGACTCTCCTCGAGGCTTGGCAAGGCAATTGGGACGCCTCTCCAGCTGAGACGGGAGACCAAGTGTCCCTTTCCCCGTGCCACAGTAATCCTGGGAGTCCTATCAAGTCTCACGAGGAGTCAGGCATCGTCTCCTTTAGAGGCACTGATCTCTGCATCCCTCTGGAGTTTTCAAAGAATGTGAGGCTTCCGGTCGCGATGAGGTGGGGAACTGGGTCTTTCTCTGTGGTCTCCACAGGGGATTCAGACACCCTTTCGTCTTGGGAGGTGAAAGACCAGCCTGCATTCAAGTCACTGCAGGCATATCCGGCCTTATTTCGAGTCAGGGCATTGCGGTGTCCTTTCCACTTGAGGCCGCAAACTCAGGGTCCCTCTCACATACCTAGAGCTGAGAGAAGCCTCCTCTTGAGGTGCTTGTGGTAAGGTGGTATTCCTCTGGAGTCGAAGCCAGGGACTAACCTCTCATCTCGAGTTGATTTGTGGTCCACGGAGCTCTTTCGTGTTGCTTCAGTGACCTCAGGATCCCTCTAGCCTTCAAACAGTGTTCTTCGGCTTTCTGTGGAGTGCCATCAAGGAAATCAAGGCTCCTTTCCTGTGTGATGTGCAACACGGCATTGCTCTGCACGCAGTGCAGGGGAATCGAGCCTCATCTCACGGTGAGGGGGAAGTCTCATGGTTTTTCTCGAGTTGCGGCGGGAACCTGGGGTATATTTTCGAGTTACGACGGGGATGGCCCTTCCACACACCTGTTTGTTCAGCGACGTCAGTACTCCTGCCTAGTTGCGAGGGACAACTCGGGATTCTCCTCGAGGCTTGGCAGGGCAATTGGGACTCCTCGCCAGCTGAGGCAGGAGACCAAGGGTCCCTTTCCACGTGCCACAGGAATCCTGGGACTCCTATCAAGTTTCACGAGGAGTCAGGCATCGTCTCCTTTGGAGGCACTGATCTCCGCGTCCCTCTGGAGTTTTCAAAGGATGTGAGGCCTCCGGTCGCGATGAGGTGGGGAACTAGGTCTTTCTCTGTGGTCTCCACAGGGGATTCAGACATCCTTTCGTTTTGGGAGATGCAAGACGAGCCTGCCTTCAAGTCACTGCAGGGATATCCGGCCTTATTTCGAGTCAGGGCATCGCGGTGTCCATTCCACTTGAGGCCGCAAACTCAGGGTCCCTCTCACATACCTAGAGCTGAGAGAAGCCTCCTCTTGAGGTGCTTGTGGTAAGGTGGTATTCCTCTGGAGTCGAAGCCAGGGACTAACCTCTCATCTCGAGTAGATTTTTGGTCCACGGAGCTCTTTCTTGTTGCTACAGTGACCTCAGGATCCCTCTAGCCTTGAAAGAGTGTTCTTGGGCTTTCTCTGGAGTGCCATAAAGGAAATCAAGGCTCCTTTCCTGTGTGATGTGCAACACGGCATTGCTCTGCACGCAGTGCAGGGGAATCGGGCCTCATCTCACGGCGAGGGGGAAGTCTCATGGTTTTTCTTGAGTTGCGGCGAGAACCTGGGGTATATTCTCGAGTTACGATGGGGATGGCCCTTCCAAACACGTGTTTCTTCAGCGACGTCAGGACTCCTGCCTAGTTGCGAGGGACAACTCAGGATTCTCCTCGGGGCGTGGCAGGGCAATTGGGACGCCTCTCCAGCTGAGGCAGGAGACCAAGGGTCCCCTTCCACGTGCCACAGGAATCCTGGGACTCCTATCAAGTTTCACGAGGAGTCAGGCATCGTCTCCTTTAGAGGCACTGATCTCTGCATCCCTCGGGAGTTTTCAAAGGATGTGAGGCTTCCGGTCGCGATGAGGTGGGGAACTAGGTCTTTCTCTGTGGTCTCCACAGGGGATTCAGACATCCTTTCGTCTTGGGAGATGCAAGACGAGCCTGCATTCAAGTCACTGCAGGCATATCCGGTCTTATTTCGAGTCAGTGCATAGCGGTGTCCATTCCACTTAAGGCCGCAAACTCAGGGTCCCTCTCACATACCTAGAGCTGAGAGAAGCCTCTTCTTGAGGTGCTTGTGGTAAGGTGGTGTTCCTCTGGATTCGAAGCCAGGGATTAACCTCTCATCTCGAGTGGATTTTTGGTCCACGGAGCTCTTTCTTGTTGCTACAGTGACCTCAGGATCCCTCTAGCTTTAAAACAGTGTTCTTGGGGTTTCTCTGGAGTGCCATCAAGGAAATCAAGGCTCCTTTTCTGTGTGATGTGCAACATGGCATGGCTCTGCACGCAGTGCAGGGGAATCGGGCCTCATCTCGCGGCGATGGGGAAGTCTCATGGTTTTTCTCGAGTTGCGGCGGGAACCTGGGGTATATTCTCGAGTTACGACGGGGATGGCCCTTCCAAACACGTGTTTCTTCAGCGACGTCAGGACTCCTGCCTAGTTGCGAGGGACAACTCAGGATTCTCCTCGAGGCTTGGCAGGGCAATTGGGACGCCTCTCCAGCTGAGGCGGGAGACCAAGGGTCCCTTTCCACGTGCCACAGGAATCCTGGGACTCCTATCAAGTCTCACGAGGAGTCAGGCATCGTCTCCTTTAGAGGCACTGATCTCTGCATCCCTCAGGAGTTTTCATAGGATGTGAGGCTTCCGGTCGCGATGAGGTGGGGAACTGGGTCTTTCTCTGTGGTCTCCACAGGGGATTCAGACACCCTTTCGTCTTGGGAGATGCAAGAGGAGCCTGCATTCAAGTCACTGCAGGCATATCCGGCCTTATTTCGAGTCAGGGCATCGCGGTGTCCATTCCACTTGAGGCCGCAAACTCAGGGTCCCTCTCACATACCTAGAGCTGAGAGAAGCCTCCTCTTGAGGTGCTTGTGGTAAGGTGGTATTCCTCTGGAGTCGAAGCCAGGGACTATCCTCTCATCTCGAGTTGATTTGTGGTCCACGGAGCTCTTTCGTGTTGCTTCAGTGACCTCAGGATCCCTCTAGCCTTCAAACAGTGTTCTTCGGCTTTCTCTGGAGTGCCATCAAGGAAATCAAGGCTCCTTTTCTGTGTGATATTCAACACGGCATTGCTCTGCACGCAGTGCAGGGGAATCGAGCCTCATCTCGGGGTGAGGGGGAAGTCTCATGGTTTTTCTCGAGTTGCGGCGGGAACCTGGGGTATATTTTCGAGTTACGATGGGGATGGCCCTTCCACACACGTGTTTGTTCAGCAAAGTCAGGACTCCTACCTAGTTGCGAGGGACAACTCGGGACTCTCCTTGAGGCTTGGCAAGGCAATTGGGAAGCCTCTCCAGCTGAGGCGTGAGACCAAGGGTCCCTTTCCACGTGCCACAGGAATCCTGGGACTCCTATCAAGTTTCACGAGGAGTCAGGCATCGTCTCCTTTGGAGGCACTGATCTCCGCATGCCTCTGGAGTTTTCAAAGGATGTGAGGCCTCCGGTCGCGATGAGGTGGGGAACTAGGTCTTTCTCTGCGGTCTACACAGGGGATTCAGACATCCTTTCGTCTTGGGAGATGCAAGACGAGCCTGCATTCAAGTCACTGCAGGCATATCCGGCCTTATTTCGAGTCAGGGCATCGCGGTGTCCATTCCACTTGAAGCCACAAACTCAGGGTCCCTCTCACATACCTAGAGCTGAGAGAAGCCTCCTCTTGAGGTGCTTGTGGTAAGGTGGTATTCTTCTGGAGTCGAAGCCAGGGACTAACCCCTCATCTCGAGTTGATTTTTGGTCCACGGAGCTCTTTCATGTTGCTACAGTGGCCTCAGTATCCCTCTAGCCTTGAAACAGTGTTCTTGGGCTTTCTCTGGAGTGCCATTAAGGAAATCAAGGCTCCTTTCCTGTGTGATGTGCAACACGGCATTGCTCTGCACGCAGTGCAGGGGAATCGGGCCTCATCTCGCGGCGAGTTGGAAGTTTCATGGTTTTTCTCGAGTTGCGGCGGGAACCTGGGGTATATTCTCGAGTTACGACGGGGATGGCCCTTCCACACACCTGTTTGTTCAGTGACGTCAGGACTCCTGCCTAGTTGCGAGGGACATCTGGGGATTGTCCTCGAGGCTTGGCAGGGCAATTGGGACGCCTCTCCAGCTGAGGCGGGAGACCAAGTGTCCCTTTCCCCGTGCCACAGTAATCCTGGGACTCCTATCAAGTCTCACGAGGAGTCAGGCATCGTCTCCTTTAGAGGCACTGATCTCTGCATCCCTCAGGAGTTTTCATAGGATGTGAGGCTTCCGGTCGCGATGAGGTGGGGAACTGGGTCTTTCTCTGTGGTCTCCACAGGGGATTCAGACACCCTTTCGTCTTGGGAGATGCAAGAGGAGCCTGCATTCAAGTCACTGCAGGCATATCCGGCCTTATTTCGAGTCAGGGCATCGCGGTGTCCATTCCACTTGAGGCCGCAAACTCAGGGTCCCTCTCACATACCTAGAGCTGAGAGAAGCCTCCTCTTGAGGTGCTTGTGGTAAGGTGGTATTCCTCTGGAGTCGAAGCCAGGGACTAACCTCTCATCTCGAGTTGATTTGTGGTCCACGGAGCTCTTTCGTGTTGCTTCAGTGACCTCAGGATCCCTCTAGCCTTCAAACAGTGTTCTTCGGCTTTCTCTGGAGTGCCATCAAGGAAATCAAGGCTCCTTTCCTGTGTGATATTCAACACGGCATTGCTCTGCACGCAGTGCAGGGAATCGAGCCTCATCTCGCGGTGAGGGGGAAGTCTCATGGTTTTTCTCGAGTTGCGGCGGGAACCTGGGGTATATTTTCGAGTTACGATGGGGATGGCCCTTCCACACACGTGTTTGTTCAGCAAAGTCAGGACTCCTACCTAGTTGCGAGGGACAACTCGGGACTCTCCTTGAGGCTTGGCAAGGCAATTGGGAAGCCTCTCCAGCTGAGGCGGGAGACCAAGGGTCCCTTTCCACGTGCCACAGGAATCCTGGGACTCCTATCAAGTTTCACGAGGAGTCAGGCATCGTCTCCTTTGGAGGCACTGATCTCCGCATGCCTCTGGAGTTTTCAAAGGATGTGAGGCCTCCGGTCGCGATGAGGTGGGGAACTAGGTCTTTCTCTGCGGTCTACACAGGGGATTCAGACATCCTTTCGTCTTGGGAGATGCAAGACGAGCCTGCATTCAAGTCACTGCAGGCATATCCGGCCTTATTTCGAGTCAGGGCATCGCGGTGTCCATTCCACTTGAAGCCACAAACTCAGGGTCCCTCTCACATACCTAGAGCTGAGAGAAGCCTCCTCTTGAGGTGCTTGTGGTAAGGTGGTATTCTTCTGGAGTCGAAGCCAGGGACTAACCCCTCATCTCGAGTTGATTTTTGGTCCACGGAGCTCTTTCATGTTGCTACAGTGGCCTCAGGATCCCTCTAGCCTTGAAACAGTGTTCTTGGGCTTTCTCTGGAGTGCCATCAAGGAAATCAAGGCTCCTTTCCTGTGTGATGTGCAACACGGCATTGCTCTGCACGCAGTGCAGGGGAATCGGGCCTCATCTCGCCGCGAGGTGGAAGTTTCATGGTTTTTCTCGAGTTGCGGCGGGAACCTTGGGTATATTCTCGAGTTACGAAGGGGATGGCCCTTCCACACACGTGTTTGTTCAGCGACGTCAGTACTCCTGCCTAGTTGCGAGGGACAACTCGGGATTCTCCTCGAGGCTTGGCAGGGCAATTGGGACGCCTCTCCAGCTGAGGTGGGAGACCAAGGGTCCCTTTCCACGTGCCACAGGAATCCTGGGACTCCTATCAAGTTTCACGAGGAGTCAGGCATCGTCTCCTTTGGAGGCACTGATCTCCGCGTCCCTTTGGAGTTTTCAAAGGATGTGAGGCCTCCGGTCGCGATGAGGTGGGGAACTAGGTCTTTCTCTGTGGTCTCCACAGGGGATTCAGACATCCTTTCATTTTGGGAGATGCAAGACGAGCCTGCCTTCAAGTCACTGCAGGGATATCCGGCGTTATTTCTAGACAGTTCATCGCGGTGTCCATTCCACTTGAGGCCGCAAACTCAGGGTCCCTCTCAAATACCTAGAGCTGAGAGAAGCCTCCTCTTGAGGTGCTTGTGGTAAGGTGGTATTCCTCTGAAGTCGAAGCCAGGGACTAACCTCTCATCTCGAGTTGATTTGTGGTCCACGGAGCTCTTTCGTGTTGCTTCAGTGACCTCAGGATCCCTCTAGCCTTGAAACAGTTTTCTTCGGCTTTCTCTGGAGTGCCATCAAGGAAATCAAGGCTCCTTTCCTGTGTGATATTCAACACGGCATTGCTCTGCACGCAGTGCAGGGGAATCGAGCCTCATCTCGTGGCGAGGGGGAAGTCTCATGGTTTTTCTCGAGCTGCGGCGGGAACCTGGGGTATATTCTCGAGTTACGACGGGGATGGCCCTTCCACACACGTGTTTGTTCAGCGACGTCAGGACTCCTGCCTAGTTGCGAGGGACAACTCGGGATTCTCCTCGAGGCTTGGCAGGGCAATTGGGACTCCTCTCCAGCTGAGGCGGGAGACCAAGGATCCCTTTCCACGTGCTACAGGAATCCTGGGACTCCTATCAAGTTTCACGAGGAGTCAGGCATCGTCTCCTTTGGAGGCACTGATCTCCGCTTCCCTCTGGAGTTTTCAAAGGATGTGAGGCCTCCTGTCGCAATGAGGTGGGGAACAAGGTCTTTCTCTGTGGTCTCCACAGGGGATTCAGACATCCTTTCGTCTTGGGAGATGCAAGACGAGCCTGCATTCAAGTCACTGCAGGGATATCCGGCCTTATTTCGAATCAGGGCATCGCGGTGTCCATTCGACTTGAGGCCCCAAACTCAGGGTCCCTCTCACATACCTAGAGCTGAGAGAAGCCTCCTCTTGAGGTGCTTGTGCTAAGGTGGTATTCCTCTGGAGTCGAAGCCAGGGACTAACCTCTCATCTCGAGTTGAATTTTGGTCCCCAGAGCTCTTTCGTGTTGCTACAGTGACCTCAGGATGCCTCTAGCCTTGAAACAGTGTTCTTGGGGTTTCTCTGGAGTGCCATCAAGGAAATCAAGGCTCCTTTCCTGTGTGATGTGCAACACGACATTGCTCTGCACAAAGTACAGGGGAATTGGGCCTCTTCTCCCGGCGAGGGGGAAGTCTCATGGTTTTTCTCGAGTTGCGGCGGGAACCTGGGGTATATTCTCGAGTTACGACGGGGATGGCCCTTCCACCCACGTGTTTGTTCTGCGACGTCAGGACTCCTGCCTAGTTGCGAGGGACAACTCGGGATTCTCCTCGAGGCTTGGCAGGGCAATTGGGACGCCACTCCAGCTGAGGCAGGAGACCAAGGGTCCCTTTCCACGTGCCACAGGAATCCTGGGACTCCTATCAAGTTTCACGAGGAGTCAGGCATCGTCTCCTTTGGAGGCACTGATCTCCGCATGCCTCTGGAGTTTTCAAAGGATGTGAGGCCTCCGGTCGCGATGAGGTGGGGAACTAGGTCTTTCTCTGTGGTCTCCACAGGGGATTCAGACATCCTTTCGTCTTGGGAGATGCAAGACGAGCCTGCATTCAAGTCACTGCAGGCATATCCGGCCTTATTTCTAGTCAGTTCATCGCGGTGTCCATTCCACTTGAGGCCGCAAACTCAGGGTCCCTCTCACATACCTAGAGCTGAGAGAAGCCTCCTCTTGAGGTGTTTGTGGTAAGGTGGTATTCCTCTGGAGTCGAAGCCAGGAACTAACCTCTCATCTCGAGTTGATTTTTGGTCCACGGAGCTCTTTCCTGTTGCTACAGTGACCTCAGGATCCCTCTAGCCTTGAAACAGTGTTCTTGGGGTTTCTCTGGAGTGCCATCAAGGAAATCAAGGCTCCTTTCCTGTGTGATGTGCAACACGGCATTGCCCTGCACACAGTGCAGGGGAATCGGGCCTCACCTCACGGCGAGGGGGAAGTCTCATGGTTTTTCTCGAGTTGCGGCGGGAACCTGGGGTATATTCTCGAGTTACGACGGGGATGGCCCTTCCACACACCTGTTGGTTCAGTGACGTCAGGACTCCTGCCTAGTTGCGAGGGACATCTGGGGATTGTCCTCGAGGCTTGGCAGGGCAATTGGGTCGCCTCTCCAGCTGAGGCCGGAGACCAAGTGTCCCTTTCCCCGTGCCACAGTAATCCTGGGACTCCTATCAAGTCTCACGAGGAGTCAGGCATCGTCTCCTTTAGAGGCACTGATCTCTGCATCCCTCAGGAGTTTTCATAGGATGTGAGGCTTCCGGTCGCGATGAGGTGGGAAACTGGGTCTTTCTCTGTGGTCTCCACAGGGGATTCAGACACCCTTTCGTCTTGGGAGATGCAAGACGAGCCTGCATTCAAGTCACTGCAGGCATATCCGGCCTTATTTCGAGTCAGGGCATCGCGGTGTCCATTCCACTTGAGGCCGCAAACTCAAGGTCCCTCTCACATACCTAGAGCTGAGAGAAGCCTCCTCTTGAGGTGCTTGTGGTAAGGTGGTATTCCTCTGGAGTCGAAGCCAGGGACTAACCTCTCATCTCGAGTTGAATTTTGGTCCCCGGAGCTCTTTCGTGTTGCTACAGTGACCTCAGGTTCCCTCTAGCCTTGAAACAGTGTTCTTGGGGTTTCTCTGGAGTGCCATCAAGGAAATCAAGGCTCCTTTCCTGTGTGATGTGCAACACGGCATTGCTCGGCATGCAGTGCAGGGGAATCGGGCCTCTTCTCGTGGCGAGGGGGAAGTCTCATGGTTTTTCTCGAGTTGCGGCGGGAACCTGGGGTATATTCTCGAGTTACCTCGCGGATGGCCCTTCCACACACGTGTTTGTTCAGCGCCGTCAGGACTCCTGCCTAGTTGCGAGGGACAACTCCCGATTCTCCTCGAGGCTTGGCAGGGCAATTGGGACGCCTCTCCAGCTGAGGCGGGAGACCAAGGGTCCCTTTCCACGTGCCACAGGAATCCTGGGACTCCTATCAAGTTTCACGAGGAGTCAGGCATCGTCTCCTTTGGAGGCACTGATCTCCGCGTCCCTCTGGATTTTTACAAGGATGTGAGGTCTCCGGTCGCGATGAGGTGGGGAACTAGGTCTTTCTCTGTGGTCTCCACAGGGGATTCAGACATCCTTTCGTCTTGGGAGATGCAAGACGAGCCTGCATTCAAGTCACTGCAGGGATATCCGGCTTTATTTCGAATCAGGGCATCGCGGTGTCCATTCCACTTGAGGCCGCAAACTCAGGGTCCCTCTCACATATCTAGAGCTGAGAGAAGCCTCCTCTTGAGGTGCTTGTGGTAAGGTGGTATTCCTCTGGAGTCGAAGCCAGGGACTAACCTCTCATCTCGAGTTGATTTTTGGTTCACAGAGCTCTTTCGTGTTGCTACAGTGACCTCAGGATCCCTCTAGCCTTGAAACAGTGTTCTTGGGGTTTCTCTGGAGTGCCATCAAGGAAATCAAGGATCCTTTCTGGTGTGATGTGCAACACGGCATTGCTCTGCACGCAGTGCAGGGGAATCGGGCCTCATCTCGCGGCGAGGGGGAAGTCTCATGGTTTTTCTCGAGTTGCGGCGGGAACCTGGGGTATATTCTCGAGTTACGACGGGGATGGCCCTTCCACACACGTGTTTGTTCAGCGACGTCAGGACTCCTGCCTAGTTGCGAGGGACAACTCGGGATTCTCCTCGAGGCTTGGCAGGGCAATTGGGACGCCTCTCCAGCTGAGGCGGGAGACCAAGGGTCCCTTTCCACGTGCCACAGGAATCCTGGGACTCCTATCAAGTTTCACGAGGAGTCAGGCATTGTCTCCTTTGGAGGCACTGATCTCCGCGTCCCTCTGGAGTTTTCCAAGGATGTGAGGTCTCCGGTCGCGATGAGGTGGGGAACTAGGTCTTTCTCTGTGGTCTCCACAGGGGATTCAGACATCCTTTCATCTTGCGAGATGCAAGACGAGCCTGCATTCAAGTCACTGCATGGATATCCGGCCTTATTTCGAGTCAGGGCATCGCGGTGTCCATTCCACTTGAGGCCGCAAACTCAGGGTCCCTCTCACATACCTAGAGCTGAGAGAAGCCTCCTCTTGAGGTGCTTGTGGTAAGGTGGTATTCCTCTGGAGCCGAAGTCAGGGACTAACCTCTCATCTGGAGTTGATTTTTGGTCCACGGAGCTCTTTTGTTTTGCTACAGTGACCTCAGGATCCCTCTAGCCTTGAAACAGTGTTCTTGGGCTTTGTCTGGAGTGCCATCAAGGAAATCAAGGCTCCCTTCCTGTGTGATGTGCAACACGGCATTGCTCTGCATGCAGTGCAGGGGAATCGGGCCTCATCTCGTGGCGAGGGGGAAGTCTCATGGTTTTTCTCGAGTTGCGGCGGGAACCTGGGGTATATTCTCGAGTTACGACGGGGATGGCCCTTCCAAACACGTGTTTCTTCAGCGACGTCAGGACTCCTGCCTAGTTGCGAGGGACAACTCGGGATTCTCCTCGGGGCTTGCCAGGGCAATTGGGACGCCTCTCCAGCTGAGGCGGGACACCAAGGGTCCCCTTCCACTTGCCATAGGAATCCTGGGACTCCTATCAAGGTTCACGAGGAGTCAGGCATCGTCTCCTTTAGAGGCACTGATCTCTGCATCCCTCTGGAGTTTTCAAAGGATGTGAGGCTTCCGGTCGCGATGAGGTGGGGAACTAGGTCTTTCTCTGTGGTCTCCACAGGATATTCAGACATCCTTTCGTCTTGGGAGATGAAAGGCGAGCCTGCATTCAAGTCACTGCAGGCATATCCGGCCTTATTTCTAGTCAGGGCATCGCGGTATCCATTCCACTTGAGGCCGCAAACTCAGGGTCCCTCTCACATACCTAGAGCTGAGAGAAGCCTCCTCTTGAGGTGCTTGTGGTAAGGTGGTATTCCTCTGGAGTCGAAGCCAGGGACTAACCTCTCATCTCGAGTTGATTTGTGGTCCACGGAGCTCTTTCGTGTTGCTTCAGTGACCTCAGGATCCCTCTAGCCTTGAATCAGTGTTCTTCAGCTTTCTGTGGAGTGCAATCAAGGAAATCAAGGCTTCTTTCCTGTGTGATGTGCAACACGGCATTGCTCTGCACGCAGTGCCGGGGAATCGGGCCTCATCTCGAGACGAGGGGGAAGTCTCATGGTTTTTCTCGAGTTGCGGCGGGAACCTGGGGTATATTCTCGAGTTACGACGGGGATGGCCCTTCCACACACGTGTTTGTTCAGCGACGTCAGGACTCCTGCCTAGTTGCGAGGGACAACTCGGGATTTTCCTCGAGGCTTGGCAGGGCAATTGGGACGCCTCTCCAGCTGAGGCGGGAGACCAAGGGTCCCTTTCCACGTGCCACAGGAATCCTGGGACTCCTATCAAGTTTCACGAGGAGTCAGGCATAGTCTCCTTTGGAGGCACTGACCTCCGCGTACCTCTGGAATTTTCCAAGGATGTGAGGCCTCCGGTCGCGATGAGGTGGGGAACTAGGTCTTTCTCTGTGGTCTCCACAGGGGATTCAGACATCCTTTCGTCTTGGGAGATGCAAGACCAGCCTGCATTCAAGTCACTGCAGGCATATCCGACCTTATTTCGAGTCAGGGCATCGCGGTGTCCATTCCACTTGAGGCCTCAAACTCAGGGTCCCTCTCACATACCTAGAGCTGAGAGAAGCCTCCTCTTGAGGTGCTTGTGGTAAGGTGGTATACCTCTGGAGTCGAAGCCAGGGACTAACCTCTCATCTCGAGTTGATTTTTGGTCCACGGAGATCTTTCGTGTTGCTACAGTGACCTCAGGATGCCTCTAGCCTTGAAACAGTGTTCTTGGGCTTTCTCTGGAGTGCCATCAAGGAAATCAAGGCTCCTTTCCTGTGTGATGTGCAACACGGCATTGCTCTGCACGCAGTGCAGGGGAATCGGGCCTCATCTCGCGGCGAGGGGGAAGTCTCATGGTTTTTCTCGAGTTGCGGCGGGAACCTGGGGTATATTCTCGAGTTACGACGGGGATGGCCCTTCCACACACGTGTTTCTTCAGCGACGTCAGGACTCCTGCCTAGTTGCGAGGGACAACTCGGGATTCTCCTCGAGGCTTGGCAGGGCAATTGGGACGCCTCTCCAGCTGAGGCGGGAGACCAAGGGTCCCTTTCCACGTGCCACAGGAATCCTGGGACTCCTATCAAGTTTCACGAGGAGTCAGGCATCGTCTCCTTTGGAGGCACTGATCTCCGGGTCCCTCTGGAGTTTTCAAAGGATGTGAGGCCTCCGGTCGCGATGAGGTGGGGAACTAGGTCTTTCTCTGTGGTCTCCACAGGGGTTTCAGACATCCTTTCGTCTTGGGAGATGCAAGAGGAGCCTGCATTCAAGTCACTGCAGGCATATCCGGCCTTATTTCGAGTCAGGGCATCGCGGTGTCCATTCCACTTGAGGCCGCAAACTCAGGGTCCCTCTCACATACCTAGAGCTGAGAGAAGCCTCCTCTTGAGGTGCTTGTGGTAAGGTGGTATTCCTCTGGAGTCGAAGCCAGGGACTAACCTCTCACCTCGAGTTTATTTGTGGTCCACGGAGCTCTTTCGTGTTGCTTCAGTGACCTCAGGATCCCTTTAGCCTTGAAACAGTGTTCTTCGGCTTTCTCTGGAGTGCCATCAAGGAAATCAAGGCTCCTTTCCTGTGTGATATTCAACACGGCATTGCTCTGCACGCAGTGCAGGGGAATCGAGCCTCATCTCGCGGTGAGGGGGAAGTCTCATGGTTTTTCTCGAGTTGCGGCGGGAACCTGGGGTATATTTTCGAGTTACGATGGGGATGGCCCTTCCACACACGTGTTTGTTCAGCAAAGTCAGGACTCCTACCTAGTTGCGAGGGACAGCTCGGGACTCTCCTCGAGGCTTGGCAAGGCAATTGGGACGCCTCTCCAGCTGAGGCGGGAGACCAAGGGTCCCTTTCCCCGTGCCACAGGAATCCTGGGACTCCTATCAAGTTTCACGAGGAGTCAGGCATCGTCTCCTTTGGAGGCACTGATCTCCGCGTCCCTTTGGAGTTTTCAAAGGATATGAGGCCTCCGATCGCGATGAGGTGGGGAACTAGGTCTTTCTCTGTGGTCTCCACAGGGGATTCAGACATCCTTTCGTTTTGGGAGATGCAAGACGAGCCTGCCTTCAAGTCACTGCAGGGATATCCGGGCTTATTTCTAGACAGTTCATCGCGGTGTCCATTCCACTTGAGGCCGCAAACTCAGGGTCCCTCTCACATACCTAGAGCTGAGAGAAGCCTCCTCTTGAGGTGCTTGTGGTAAGGTGGTATTCCTCTGGAGTCGAAGCCAGGGACTAACCTCTCTTCTCGAGTTGATTTTTGGTCCACGGAGCTCTTTACTGTTGCTACAGTGACCTCAGGATCCCTCTAGCCTTGAAACAGTGTTCTTGGGGTTTCTCTGGAGTGCCATCAAGGAAATCAAGGCTCCTTTCCTGTGTGATGTGCAACACGGCATTGCTCTGCACGCAGTGCAGGGGAATCGAGCCTCATCTCGCGGTGAGGGGGAAGTCTCATGGTTTTTCTCGAGTTGCGGCGGGAACCTGGGGTATATTTTCGAGTTACGATGGGGATGGCCCTTCCACACACGTGTTTGTTCAGCAAAGTCAGGACTCCTACCTAGTTGCGAGGGACAACTCGGGACTGTCCTTGAGGCTTGGCAAGGCAATTGGGAAGCCTCTCCAGCTGAGGCGGGAGACCAAGGGTCCCTTTCCACGTGCCACAGGAATCCTGGGACTCCTATCAAGTTTCACGAGGAGTCAGGCATCGTCTCCTTTGGAGGCACTGATCTCCGCATGCCTCTGGAGTTTTCAAAGGATGTGAGGCCTCCTGTCGCGATGAGGTGGGGAACTAGGTCTTTCTCTGCGGTCTACACAGGGGATTCAGACAATCTTTCGTCTTGGGAGATGCAAGACGAGCCTGCATTCAAGTCACTGCAGGCATATCCGGCCTTATTTCGAGTCAGGGCATCCCGGTGTCCATTCCACTTGAAGCCACAAGCTCAGGGTCCCTCTCACATACCTAGAGCTGAGAGAAGCCTCCTCTTGAGGTGCTTGTGGTAAGGTGGTATTCTTCTGGAGTCGAAGCCAGGTACTAACCCCTCATCTCGAGTTGATTTTTGGTCCACGGAGCTCTTTCATGTTGCTACAGTGGCCTCAGGATCCCTCTAGCCTTGAAACAGTGTTCTTGGGCTTTCTCTGGAGTGCCATCAAGGAAATCAAGGCTCCTTTCCTGTGTGATGTGCAACACGGCATTGCTCTACACGCAGTGCAGGGGAATCGGGCCTCATCTCGCGGCGAGGGGGAAGTTTCATGGTTTTTCTCGAGTTGCGGCGGGAACCTTGGCTATATTCTCGAGTTACGACGGGGATGGCCCTTCCACACACCTGTTTGTTCAGCGACGTCAGTACTCCTGCCTAGTTGCGAGGGACAACTCGGGATTCTCCTAGAGGCTTGGCAGGGCAATTGGGACGCCTCTCCATCTGAGGCAGGAGACCAAGGGTCCCTTTCCACGTGCCACAGGAATCCTGGGACTCCTATCAAGTTTCACGAGGAGTCAGGCGTCGTCTCCTTTGGAGGCACTGATCTCCGCGTCCCTTTGGAGTTTTCAAAGGATGTGAGGCCTCCGATCGCGATGAGGTGGGGAACTAGGTCTTTCTCTGTGGTCTCCACAGGGGATTCAGACATCCTTTCGTTTTGGGAGATGCAAGACGAGCCTGCCTTCAAGTCACTGCAGGGATATCCGGCGTTATTTCTAGACAGTTCATCGCGGTGTCCATTCCACTTGAGGCCGCAAACTCAGGGTCCCTCTCACATACCTAGAGCTGAGAGAAGCCTCCTCTTGAGGTGCTTGTGGTAAGGTGGTATTCATCTGGAGTCGAAGACAGGGACTAACCTCTCTTCTCGAGTTGATTTTTGGTCCACGGAGCTCTTTCCTGTTGCTACAGTGACCTCAGGATCCCTCTAGCCTTGAAACAGTGTTCTTTGGGTTTCTCTGGAGTGCCATCAAGGAAATCAAGGCTCTTTTCCTGTGTGATGTGCAACACGGCACTGCTCTGCACGCAGTGAAGGGGAATCGGGCCTCATCTCGCGGCGAGGGGGAAGTCTCATGGTTTTTCTCGAGTTGCGGCGGGAACCTGGGGTATATTCTCGAGTTACAACGGGGATGGCCCTTCCACACACCTGTTTGTTCAGCGACGTCAGGACTCCTACCTAGTTGCGAGGGACAACTCGGGATTCTCCTCGAGGGTTGGCAGGGCAATTGGGTCGCCTCTCCAGCTGAGGCGAGAGACCAAGTGTCCCTTTCCCCGTGCCACAGTAATCCTGGGACTCCTATCAAGTCTCACGAGGAGTCAGGCATCGTCTCCTTTAGAGGCACTGATCTCTGCATCCCTCTGGAGTTTTCAAAGGATGTGAGGCTTCCGGTCGCGATGAGATGGGGAACTGGGTCTTTCTCTGTGGTCTCCACAGGGGATTCAGACATCCTTTCGTCTTGGGAGATGCAAGAGGAGCCTGCATTCAAGTCACTGCACGCATATCCGGCCTTATTTCGAGTCAGGGCATCGCGGTGTCCATTCGACTTGAGGCCGCAAACTCAGGGTCCCTCTCACATACCTAGAGCTGAGAGAAGCCTCCTCTTGAGGTGCTTGTGGTAAGGTGGTATTCCTCTGGAGTCGAAGCCAGGGACTAACCTCTCATCTTGAGTTGAGTTTTGGTCCCCGGAGCTCTTTCGTGTTGCTACAGTGACCTCAGGTTCCCTCTAGCCTTGAAACAGTGTTCTTGGGGTTTCTCTGGAGTGCCATCAAGGAAATCAAGGCTCCTTTCCTGTGTGATGTGCAACACGACATTGCTCTGCACAAATTACAGGGGAATCGGGCCTCTTCTCCCGGCGAGGGGGAAGTCTCATGGTTTTTCTGGAGTTGCGGCGGGAACCTGGGGTATATTCTCGAGTTACGACGGGGATGGCCCTTCCACACACGTGTTTGTTCAGCGACGTCAGGACTCCTGCCTAGTTGCGAGGGACAACTCGGGATTCTCCTCGAGGCTTGGCAGGGCAATTGGGACGCCTCTCCAGCTGAGGCGAGAGACCAAGTGTCCCTTTCCACGTGCCACAGTAATCCTGGGACTCCTATCAAGTCTCACGAGGAGTCAGGCATCGTCTCCTTTAGAGGCACTGATCTCTGCATCCCTCTGGAGTTTTCAAAGGATGTGAGGCTTCCGGTCGCAATGAGGTGGGGAAATGGGTCTTTCTCTGTGGTCTCCACAGGGGATTCAGACACCCTTTCGTCTTGGGAGATGCAAGACGAGCCTGCATTCAAGTCACTGCAGGCATATCCGGCCTTATTTCGAGTCAGGGCATCGCGGTGTCCATTCCACTTGAGGCCGCAAACTCAGGGTCCCTCTCACATACCTAGAGCTGAGAGAAGCCTCCTCTTGAGGTGCTTGTGGTAAGGTGGTATTCCTCTGGAGTCGAAGCCAGGGACTAACCTCTCATCTCGAGTTGATTTTTGGTCCACGGAGCTCTTTCGTGTTGCTTCAGTGACCTCAGGATCCCTCTAGCCTTGAAACAGTGTTCTTCGGCTTTCTCTGGAGTGCCATCAAGGAAATCACGGCTCCTTTCCTGTGTGATATTCAACACGGCATTGATCTGCACGCAGTGCAGGGGAATCGAGCCTCATCTCGCGGTGAGGGGGAAGTCTCATGGTTTTTCTGAAGTTGCGGCGGGAACCTGGGGTATATTTTTGAGTTACGATGGGGATGGCCCTTCCATACACGTGTTTGTTCAGCAAAGTCAGGACTCCTACCTAGTTGCGAGGGACAACTCGGGACTCTCCTTGAGGCTTGGCAAGGCAATTGGGAAGCCTCTCCAGCTGAGGCGGGAGACCAAGGGTCCCTTTCCACGTGCCACAGGAATCCTGGGACTCCTATCAAGTTTCACGAGGAGTCAGGCATCGTCTCCTTTGGAGGCACTGATCTCCGCATGCCTCTGGAGTTTTCAAAGGATGTGAGGTCTCCTGTCGCGATGAGGTGGGGAACTAGGTCTTTCTCTGCGGTCTACACAGGGGATTCAGACAATCTTTCGTCTTGGGAGATGCAAGACGAGCCTGCATTCAAGTCACTGCAGGCATATCCGGCCTTATTTCGAGTCAGGGCATCGTGGTGTCCATTCCACGTGAGGCCGCAAACTCCGGGTCCCTCTCACTTACCTAGAGCTGAGAGAAGCCTCCTCTTGAGGTGCTTGAGGTAAGGTGGTATTCCTCTGGAGTCGAAGCCAGGGACTAACGTCTCATCTCGAGTTGATTTCTGGTCCACGGAGCTCTTTCGTGTTGCTACAGTGACCTCAGTATCCCTCCAGCCTTGAAACAGGGTTCTTGGGGTTTCTCTGGAGTGCCATCAAGGAAATCAAGGCTCCTTTCCTGTGTGATGTGCAACACGGCATTGCTCTGCACGCAGTGCAGGGGAATCGGGCCTCATCTCGCGGCGAGGTGAAAGTTTCATGGTTTTTCTCGAGTTGCGGCGGGAACCTTGGGTATATTCTCGAGTTACGATGGGGATGGCCCTTCCACACACCTGTTTGTTCAGCGACGTCAGTACTCCTGCCTAGTTGCGAGGCACAACTGGGGATTCTCCTCGAGGCTTGGCAGGGCAATTGGGACGCCTCTCCATCTGAGGCAGGAGACCAAGGGTCCCTTTCCACGTGCCACAGGAATCCTGGGACTCCTATCAAGTTTCACGAGGAGTCAGGCATCGTCTCCTTTAGAGGCACTGATCTCTGCATCTCTCTGGAGTTTTCAAAGGATGTGAGGCTTCCGGTCGCGATGAGGTGGGGAACTGGGTCTTTCTCTGTGGTCTCCACAGGGGATTCAGACACCCTTTCGTCTTGGAAGATGCAAGAGGAGCCTGCATTCAAGTCACTGCAGGCATATCCGGCCTTATTTCGAGTCAGGGCATCGCGGTGTCCATTCCACTTGAGGCCGCAAACTCAGGGTCCCTCTCACATACCTAGAGCTGAGAGAAGCCTCCTCTTGAGGTGCTTGTGGTAAGGTGGTATTCCTCTGGAGTCGAAGCCAGGGACTAACCTCTCATCTCGAGTTGATTTGTGGTCCACGGAGCTCTTTCGTGTTGCTTCAGTGACCTCAGGATCCCTCTAGCCTTGAAACACTTTTCTTCGGCTTTCTCTGGAGTGCCATCAAGGAAATCAAGGCTCCTTTCCTGTGTGATATTCAACACGGCATTGCTCTGCACGCAGTGCAGGGGAATCGAGCCTCATCTCGTGGCGAGGGGGAAGTCTCATGGTTTTTCTCGAGCTGCGGCGGGAACCTGGGGTATATTCTCGAGTTACGACGGGGATGGCCCTTCCACACACGTGTTTGTTCAGCGACGTCAGGACTCCTGCCTAGTTGCGAGGGACAACTCGGGATTCTCCTCGGGGCTTGGCAGGGCAATTGGGACGCCTCTCCAGCTGAGGCGGGAGACCAAGGGTCCCTTTCCACGTGCCACAGGAATCCTGGGACTCCTATCAAGTTTCACGAGGAGTCAGGCATCGTCTCCTTTGGAGGCACTGATCTCCGCTTCCCTCTGGAGTTTTCAAAGGATGTGAGGCCTCCTGTCGCAATGAGGTGGGGAACAAGGTCTTTCTCTGTGGTCTCCACAGGGGATTCAGACATCCTTTCGTCTTGGGAGATGCAAGACGAGCCTGCATTGAAGTCACTGCAGGGATATCCGGCCTTATTTCGAATCAGGGCATCGCGGTGTCTATTCCACTTGAGGCCGCAAACTCAAGGTCCCTCTCACATACCTAGAGCTGAGAGAAGCCTCCTCTTGAGGTGCTTGTGGTAAGGTGGTATTCCTCTGGAGTCGAAGCCAGGGACTAACCTCTCATCTCGAGTTGAATTTTGGTCCCCGGATCTCTTTCGTGTTGCTACAGTGACCTCAGGGTCCCTCTAGCCTTGAAACAGTGTTCTTGGGGTTTCTCTGGAGTGCCATCAAGGAAATCAAGGCTCCTTTCCTGTGTGATGTGCAACACGGCATTGCTCTGCATGCAGTGCAGGGGAATCGGGCCTCTTCTCGTGGCGAGGGGGAAGTCTCATGGTTTTTCTCGAGTTGCGGCGGGAACCTGCTGTATATTCTCGAGTTACCTCGCGGATGGCCCTTCCACACACGTGTTTGTTCAGCGCCGTCAGGACTCCTGCCTAGTTGCGAGGGACAACTCCCGATTCTCCTCGAGGCTTGGCAGGGCAATTGGGACGCCTCTCCAGCTGAGGCGGGAGACCAAGGCTCCCTTTCCACGTGCCACAGGAATCCTGGGACTCCTATCAAGTTTCACGAGGAGTCAGGCATCGTCTCCTTTGGAGGCACTGATCTCCGCGTCCCTCTGGAGTTTTCAAAGGATGTGAGGCCTCCGGTCGCGATGAGGTGGGGAACTAGGTCTTTCTCTGTGGTCTCCACAGGGGATTCAGACATCCTTTCGTCTTGGGAGATGCAAGAGGAGCCTGCATTCAAGTCACTGCAGGCATATCCGGCCTTATTTCGAGTCAGGGCATCGCGGTGTCCATTCCACTTGAGGCCGCAAACTCAGGGTCCCTCTCACATACCTAGAGCTGAGAGAAGCCTCCTCTTGAGGTGCTTGTGGTAAGGTGGTATTCCTCTGGAGTCGAAGCCAGGGACTAACCTCTCACCTCGAGTTTATTTGTGGTCCACGGAGCTCTTTCGTGTTGCTTCAGTGACCTCAGGATCCCTTTAGCCTTGAAACAGTGTTCTTCGGCTTTCTCTGGAGTGCCATCAAGGAAATCAAGGCTCCTTTCCTGTGTGATATTCAACACGGCATTGCTCTGCACGCAGTGCAGGGGAATCGAGCCTCATCTCGCGGTGAGGGGGAAGTCTCATGGTTTTTCTCGAGTTGCGGCGGGAACCTGGGGTATATTTTCGAGTTACGATGGGGATGGCCCTTCCACACACGTGTTTGTTCAGCAAAGTCAGGACTCCTACCTAGTTGCGAGGGACAGCTCGGGACTCTCCTCGAGGCTTGGCAAGGCAATTGGGACGCCTCTCCAGCTGAGGCGGGAGACCAAGAGTCCCTTTCCCCGTGCCACAGGAATCCTGGGACTCCTATCAAGTTTCACGAGGAGTCAGGCATCGTCTCCTTTGGAGGCACTGATCTCCGCGTCCCTTTGGAGTTTTCAAAGGATATGAGGCCTCCGATCGCGATGAGGTGGGGAACTAGGTCTTTCTCTGTGGTCTCCACAGGGGATTCAGACATCCTTTCGTTTTGGGAGATGCAAGACGAGCCTGCCTTCAAGTCACTGCAGGGATATCCGGGCTTATTTCTAGACAGTTCATCGCGGTGTCCATTCCACTTGAGGCCGCAAACTCAGGGTCCCTCTCACATACCTAGAGCTGAGAGAAGCCTCCTCTTGAGGTGCTTGTGGTAAGGTGGTATTCCTCTGGAGTCGAAGCCAGGGACTAACCTCTCTTCTCGAGTTGATTTTTGGTCCACGGAGCTCTTTACTGTTGCTACAGTGACCTCAGGATCTCTCTAGCCTTGAAACAGTGTTCTTGGGGTTTCTCTGGAGTGCCATCAAGGAAATCAAGGCTCCTTTCCTGTGTGATGTGCAACACGGCATTGCTCTGCACGCAGTGCAGGGGAATCGAGCCTCATCTCGCGGTGAGGGGGAAGTCTCATGGTTTTTCTCGAGTTGCGGCGGGAACCTGGGGTATATTTTCGAGTTACGATGGGGATGGCCCTTCCACACACGTGTTTGTTCAGCAAAGTCAGGACTCCTACCTAGTTGCGAGGGACAACTCGGGACTGTCCTTGAGGCTTGGCAAGGCAATTGGGAAGCCTCTCCAGCTGAGGCGGGAGACCAAGGGTCCCTTTCCACGTGCCACAGGAATCCTGGGACTCCTATCAAGTTTCACGAGGAGTCAGGCATCGTCTCCTATGGAGGCACTGATCTCCGCATGCCTCTGGAGTTTTCAAAGGATGTGAGGCCTCCTGTCGCGATGAGGTGGGGAACTAGGTCTTTCTCTGCGGTCTACACAGGGGATTCAGACAATCTTTCGTCTTGGGAGATGCAAGACGAGCCTGCATTCAAGTCACTGCAGGCATATCCGGCCTTATTTCGAGTCAGGGCATCCCGGTGTCCATTCCACTTGAAGCCACAAGCTCAGGGTCCCTCTCACATACCTAGAGCTGAGAGAAGCCTCCTCTTGAGGTGCTTGTGGTAAGGTGGTATTCTTCTGGAGTCGAAGCCAGGTACTAACCCCTCATCTCGAGTTGATTTTTGGTCCACGGAGCTCTTTCATGTTGCTACAGTGGCCTCAGGATCCCTCTAGCCTTGAAACAGTGTTCTTGGGCTTTCTCTGGAGTGCCATCAAGGAAATCAAGGCTCCTTTCCTGTGTGATGTGCAACACGGCATTGCTCTACACGCAGTGCAGGGGAATCGGGCCTCATCTCGCGGCGAGGGGGAAGTTTCATGGTTTTTCTCGAGTTGCGGCGGGAACCTTGGCTATATTCTCGAGTTACGACGGGGATGGCCCTTCCACACACCTGTTTGTTCAGCGACGTCAGTACTCCTGCCTAGTTGCGAGGGACAACTCGGGATTCTCCTAGAGGCTTGGCAGGGCAATTGGGACGCCTCTCCATCTGAGGCAGGAGACCAAGGGTCCCTTTCCACGTGCCACAGGAATCCTGGGACTCCTATCAAGTTTCACGAGGAGTCAGGCGTCGTCTTCTTTGGAGGCACTGATCTCCGCGTCCCTTTGGAGTTTTCAAAGGATGTGAGGCCTCCGATCGCGATGAGGTGGGGAACTAGGTCTTTCTCTGTGGTCTCCACAGGGGATTCAGACATCCTTTCGTTTTGGGAGATGCAAGACGAGCCTGCCTTCAAGTCACTGCAGGGATATCCGGCGTTATTTCTAGACAGTTCATCGCGGTGTCCATTCCACTTGAGGCCGCAAACTCAGGGTCCCTCTCACATACCTAGAGCTGAGAGAAGCCTCCTCTTGAGGTGCTTGTGGTAAGGTGGTATTCATCTGGAGTCGAAGCCAGGGACTAACCTCTCTTCTCGAGTTGATTTTTGGTCCACGGAGATCTTTCCTGTTGCTACAGTGACCTCAGGATCCCTCTAGCCTTGAAACAGTGTTCTTTGGGTTTCTCTGGAGTGCCATCAAGGAAATCAAGGCTCTTTTCCTGTGTGATGTGCAACACGGCACTGCTCTGCACGCAGTGAAGGGGAATCGGGCCTCATCTCGCGGCGAGGGGGAAGTCTCATGGTTTTTCTCGAGTTGCGGCGGGAACCTGGGGTATATTCTCGAGTTACAACGGGGATGGCCCTTCCACACACCTGTTTGTTCAGCGACGTCAGGACTCCTACCTAGTTGCGAGGGACAACTCGGGATTCTCCTCGAGGGTTGGCAGGGCAATTGGGTCGCCTCTCCAGCTGAGGCGGGAGACCAAGTGTCCCTTTCCCCGTGCCACAGTAATCCTGGGACTCCTATCAAGTCTCACGAGGAGTCAGGCATCGTCTCCTTTAGAGGCACTGATCTCTGCATCCCTCTGGAGTTTTCAAAGGATGTGAGGCTTCCGGTCGCGATGAGATGGGGAACTGGGTCTTTCTCTGTGGTCTCCACAGGGGATTCAGACACCCTTTCGTCTTGGGAGATGCAAGAGGAGCCTGCATTCAAGTCACTGCACGCATATCCGGCCTTACTTCGAGTCAGGGCATCGCGGTGTCCATTCCACTTGAGGCCGCAAACTCAGGGTCCCTCTCACATACCTAGAGCTGAGAGAAGCCTCCTCTTGAGGTGCTTGTGGTAAGGTGGTATTCCTCTGGAGTCGAAGCCAGGGACTAACCTCTCATCTCGAGTTGATTTGTGGTCCACGGAGCTCTTTCGTGTTGCTTCAGTGACCTCAGGATCCCTCTAGCCTTGAAACAGTTTTCTTCGGCTATCTCTGGAGTGCCATCAAGGAAATCAAGGCTCCTTTCCTGTGTGATATTCAACACGGCATTGCTCTGCACGCAGTGCAGGGGAATCGAGCCTCATCTCGTGGCGAGGGGGAAGTCTCATGGTTTTTCTCGAGCTGCGGCGGGAACCTGGGGTATATTCTCGAGTTACGACGGGGATGGCCCTTCCATACACGTGTTTGTTCAGCGACGTCAGGACTCCTGCCTAGTTGCGAGGGACAACTCGGGATTCTCCTCGAGGCTTGGCAGGGCAATTGGGACGCCTCTCCAGCTGAGGCGGGAGACCAAGGGTCCCTTTCCACGTGCCACAGGAATCCTGGGACTCCTATCAAGTTTCACGAGGAGTCAGGCATCGTCTCCTTTGGAGGCACTGATCTCCGCTTCCCTCTGGAGTTTTCAAAGGATGTGAGGCCTCCTGTCGCAATGAGGTGGGGAACAAGGTCTTTCTCTGTGGTCTCCACAGGGGATTCAGACATCCTTTCGTCTTGGGAGATGCAAGACGAGCCTGCATTCAAGTCACTGCAGGGATATCCGGCCTTATTTCGAATCAGGGCATCGCGGTGTCCATTCGACTTGAGGCCGCAAACTCAAGGTCCCTCTCACATACCTAGAGCTGAGAGAAGCCTCCTCTTGAGGTGCTTGTGGTAAGGTGGTATTCCTCTGGAGTCGAAGCCAGGGACTAACCTCTCATCTCGAGTTGAGTTTTGGTCCCCGGAGCTCTTTCATGTTGCTACAGTGACCTCAGGTTCCCTCTAGCCTTGAAACAGTGTTCTTGGGGTTTCTCTGGAGTGCCATCAAGGAAATCAAGGCTCCTTTCCTGTGTGATGTGCAACACGACATTGCTCTGCACAAATTACAGGGGAATCGGGCCTCTTCTCCCGGCGAGGGGGAAGTCTCATGGTTTTTCTCGAGTTGCGGCGGGAACCTGGGGTATATTCTCGAGTTACGACGGGGATGGCCCTTCCACACACGTGTTTGTTCAGCGACGTCAGGACTCCTGCCTAGTTGCGAGGGACAACTCGGGATTCTCCTCGAGGCTTGGCAGGGCAATTGGGACGCCTCTCCAGCTGAGGCGAGAGACCAAGTGTCCCTTTCCACGTGCCACAGTAATCCTGGGACTCCTATCAAGTCTCACGAGGAGTCAGGCATCGTCTCCTTTAGAGGCACTGATCTCTGCATCCCTCTGGAGTTTTCAAAGGATGTGAGGCTTCCGGTCGCAATGAGGTGGGGAAATGGGTCTTTCTCTGTGGTCTCCACAGGGGATTCAGACACCCTTTCGTCTTGGGAGATGCAAGACGAGCCTGCATTCAAGTCACTGCAGGCATATCCGGCCTTATTTCGAGTCAGGGCATCGCGGTGTCCATTCCACTTGAGGCCGCAAACTCAGGGTCCCTCTCACATACCTAGAGCTGAGAGAAGCCTCCTCTTGAGGTGCTTGTGGTAAGGTGGTATTCCTCTGGAGTCGAAGCCAGGGACTAACCTCTCATCTCGAGTTGATTTGTGGTCCACGGAGCTCTTTCGTGTTGCTTCAGTGACCTCAGGATCCCTCTAGCCTTGAAACAGTGTTCTTCGGCTTTCTCTGGAGTGCCATCAAGGAAATCACGGCTCCTTTCCTGTGTGATATTCAACACGGCATTGATCTGCACGCAGTGCAGGGGAATCGAGCCTCATCTCGCGGTGAGGGGGAAGTCTCATGGTTTTTCTCAAGTTGCGGCGGGAACCTGGGGTATATTTTTGAGTTACGATGGGGATGGCCCTTCCACACACGTGTTTGTTCAGCAAAGTCAGGACTCCTACCTAGTTGCGAGGGACAACTCGGGACTCTCCTTGAGGCTTGGCAAGGCAATTGGGAAGCCTCTCCAGCTGAGGCGGGAGACCAAGGGTCCCTTTCCACGTGCCACAGGAATCCTGGGACTCCTATCAAGTTTCACGAGGAGTCAGGCATCGTCTCCTTTGGAGGCACTGATCTCCGCATGCCTCTGGAGTTTTCAAAGGATGTGAGGTCTCCTGTCGCGATGAGGTGGGGAACTAGGTCTTTCTCTGCGGTCTACACAGGGGATTCAGACAATCTTTCGTCTTGGGAGATGCAAGACGAGCCTGCATTCAAGTCACTGCAGGCATATCCGGCCTTATTTCGAGTCAGGGCATCGTGGTGTCCATTCCACGTGAGGCCGCAAACTCCGGGTCCCTCTCACTTACCTAGAGCTGAGAGAAGCCTCCTCTTGAGGTGCTTGAGGTAAGGTGGTATTCCTCTGGAGTCGAAGCCAGGGACTAACGTCTCATCTCGAGTTGATTTCTGGTCCACGGAGCTCTTTCGTGTTGCTACAGTGACCTCAGTATCCCTCCAGCCTTGAAACAGGGTTCTTGGGGTTTCTCTGGAGTGCCATCAAGGAAATCAAGGCTCCTTTCCTGTGTGATGTGCAACACGGCATTGCTCTGCACGCAGTGCAGGGGAATCGGGCCTCATCTCGCGGCGAGGTGAAAGTTTCATGGTTTTTCTCGAGTTGCGGCGGGAACCTTGGGTATATTCTCGAGTTACGATGGGGATGGCCCTTCCACACACCTGTTTGTTCAGCGACGTCAGTACTCCTGCCTAGTTGCGAGGCACAACTGGGGATTCTCCTCGAGGCTTGGCAGGGCAATTGGGACGCCTCTCCATCTGAGGCAGGAGACCAAGGGTCCCTTTCCACGTGCCACAGGAATCCTGGGACTCCTATCAAGTTTCACGAGGAGTCAGGCATCGTCTCCTTTAGAGGCACTGATCTCTGCATCTCTCTGGAGTTTTCAAAGGATGTGAGGCTTCCGGTCGCGATGAGGTGGGGAACTGGGTCTTTCTCTGTGGTCTCCACAGGGGATTCAGACACCCTTTCGTCTTGGGAGATGCAAGAGGAGCCTGCATTCAAGTCACTGCAGGCATATCCGGCCTTATTTCGAGTCAGGGCATCGCGGTGTCCATTCCACTTGAGGCCGCAAACTCAGGGTCCCTCTCACATACCTAGAGCTGAGAGAAGCCTCCTCTTGAGGTGCTTGTGGTAAGGTGGTATTCCTCTGGAGTCGAAGCCAGGGACTAACCTCTCATCTCGAGTTGATTTGTGGTCCACGGAGCTCTTTCGTGTTGCTTCAGTGACCTCAGGATCCCTCTAGCCTTGAAACAGTTTTCTTCGGCTTTCTCTGGAGTGCCATCAAGGAAATCAAGGCTCCTTTCCTGTGTGATATTCAACACGGCATTGCTCTGCACGCAGTGCAGGGGAATCGAGCCTCATCTCGTGGCGAGGGGGAAGTCTCATGGTTTTTCTCGAGCTGCGGCGGGAACCTGGGGTATATTCTCGAGTTACGACGGGGATGGCCCTTCCACACACGTGTTTGTTCAGCGACGTCAGGACTCCTGCCTAGTTGCGAGGGACAACTCGGGATTCTCCTCGAGGCTTGGCAGGGCAATTGGGACGCCTCTCCAGCTGAGGCGGGAGACCAAGGGTCCCTTTCCACGTGCCACAGGAATCCTGGGACTCCTATCAAGTTTCACGAGGAGTCAGGCATCGTCTCCTTTGGAGGCACTGATCTCCGCTTCCCTCTGGAGTTTTCAAAGGATGTGAGGCCTCCTGTCGCAATGAGGTGGGGAACAAGGTCTTTCTCTGTGGTCTCCACAGGGGATTCAGACATCCTTTCGTCTTGGGAGATGCAAGACGAGCCTGCATTCAAGTCACTGCAGGGATATCCGGCCTTATTTCGAATCAGGGCATCGCGGTGTCTATTCCACTTGAGGCCGCAAACTCAAGGTCCCTCTCACATACCTAGAGCTGAGAGAAGCCTCCTCTTGAGGTGCTTGTGGTAAGGTGGTATTCCTCTGGAGTCGAAGCCAGGGACTAACCTCTCATCTCGAGTTGAATTTTGGTCCCCGGATCTCTTTCGTGTTGCTACAGTGACCTCAGGGTCCCTCTAGCCTTGAAACAGTGTTCTTGGGGTTTCTCTGGAGTGCCATCAAGGAAATCAAGGCTCCTTTCCTGTGTGATGTGCAACACGGCATTGCTCTGCATGCAGTGCAGGGGAATCGGGCCTCTTCTCGTGGCGAGGGGGAAGTCTCATGGTTTTTCTCGAGTTGCGGCGGGAACCTGGGGTATATTCTCGAGTTACCTCGCGGATGGCCCTTCCACACACGTGTTTGTTCAGCGCCGTCAGGACTCCTGCCTAGTTGCGAGGGACAACTCCCGATTCTCCTCGAGGCTTGGCAGGGCAATTGGGACGCCTCTCCAGCTGAGGCGGGAGACCAAGGGTCCCTTTCCACGTGCCACAGGAATCCTGGGACTCCTATCAAGTTTCACGAGGAGTCAGGCATCGTCTCCTTTGGAGGCACTGATCTCCGCGTCCCTCTGGAGTTTTACAAGGATGTGAGGTCTCCGGTCCCGATGAGGTGGGGAACTAGGTTTTTCTCTGTGGTCTCCACAGGGGATTCAGACATCCTTTCGTCTTGGGAGATGCAAGACGAGCCTGCATTCAAGTCACTGCAGGGATATCCGGCTTTATTTCGAATCAGGGCATCGCGGTGTCCATTCCACTTGAGGCCGCAAACTCAAGGTCCCTCTCACATACCTAGAGCTGAGAGAAGCCTCCTCTTGAGGTGCTTGTGGTAAGGTGGTATTCCTCTGGAGTCGAAGCCAGGGACTAACCTCTCATCTCGAGTTGATTTTTGGTCCACGGAGCTCTTTCGTGTTGCTACTGTGACCTCAGGATCCCTCTAGCCTTGAAACAGTGTTCTTTGGCTTTCTCTGGAGTGCCATCAAGGAAATCAAGGCTCCTTTCCTGTGTGATGTGCAACACGGCATTGCTCTGCACGCAGTGCAGGGGAATCGGGCCTCATCTCGCGGCGAGGGGGAAGTCTCATGGTTTTTCTCGAGTTGCGGCGGGAACCTGGGGTATATTCTCGAGTTACGACGGGGATGGCCCTTCCACACACGTGTTTGTTCACCGACGTCAGGACTCCTGCCTAGTTGCGAGGGACAACTCGGGATTCTCCTCGGGGCTTGGCAGGGCAATTGGGACGCCTCTCCAGCTGAGGCGGGACACCAAGGGTCCCCTTCCACTTGCCATAGGAATCCTGGGACTCCTATCAAGGTTCACGAGGAGTCAGGCATCGTCTTCTTTAGAGGCACTGATCTCTGCATCCCTCTGGAGTTTTCAAAGGATGTGAGGTTTCCGGTCGCGATGAGGTGGGGAACTAGGTCTTTCTCTGTGGTCTCCACAGGATATTCAGACATCCTTTCGTCTTGGGAGATGAAAGGCGATCCTGCATTCAAGTCACTGCAGGCATATCCGGCCTTATTTCGAGTCAGGGCATCGCGGTGTCCATTCCACTTGAGGCCGCAAACTCAGGGTCCCTCTCACATACCTAGAGCTGAGACAAGCCTCCTCTTGAGGTGCTTGTGGTAAGGTGGTATTCCTCTGGAGTCGAAGCCAGGGACTAACCTCTCATCTCGGGTTGATTTGTGGTCCACGGAGCTCTTTCGTGTTGCTTCAGTGACCTAAGGATCCCTCTAGCCTTGAATCAGTGTTCTTCAGCTTTCTGTGGAGTGCAATCAAGGAAATCAAGGCTTCTTTCCTGTGTGATGTGCAACACGGCATTGCTCTGCACGCAGTGCCGGGGAATCGGGCCTCATCTCGAGACGAGGGGGAAGTCTCATCGTTTTTCTCGAGTTGCGACGGGAACCTGGGGTATATTCTCGAGTTACGACGGGGATGGCCCTTCCACACACGTGTTTGTTCAGCGACGTCAGGACTCCTGCCTAGTTGCGAGGGACAACTCAGGATTTTCCTCGAGGCTTGGCAGGGCAATTGGGACGCCTCTCCAGCTGAGGTGGGAGACCAAGGGTCCCTTTCCACGTGCCACAGGAATCCTGGGACTCCTATCAAGTTTCACGAGGAGTCAGGCATAGTCTCCTTTGGAGGCACTGACCTCCGCGTCCCTCTGGAATTTTCCAAGGATGTGAGGCCTCCGGTCGCGATGAGGTGGGGAACTAGGTCTTTCTCTGTGGTCTCCACAGGGGATTCAGACACCCTTTCATCTTGGGAGATGCAAGACCAGCCTGCATTCAAGTCACTGCAGGCATATCCGACCTTATTTCGAGTCAGGGCATCGCAGTGTCCATTCCACTTGAGGCCGCAAACTCAGGGTCCCTCTCACATACCTAGAGCTGAGAGAAGCCTCCTCTTGAGGTGCTTGTGGTAAGGTGGTATTCCTCTGGAGTCGAAGACAGGGACTAACCTCTCATCTCGAGTTGATTTTTGGTCCACGGAGATCTTTCGTGTTGCTACAGTGACCTCAGGATGCCTCTAGCCTTGAAACAGTGTTCTTGGGCTTTCTCTGGAGTGCCATCAAGGAAATCAAGGCTCCTTTCCTGTGTGATGTGCAACACGGCATTGCTCTGCACGCAGTGCAGGGGAATCGGGCCTCATCTCGCGGCGAGGGGGAAGTCTCATGGTTTTTCTCGAGTTGCGGCGGGAACCTGGGGTATATTCTCGAGTTACGACGGGGATGGCACTTCCACACACGTGTTTCTTCAGCGACGTCAGGACTCCTGCCTAGTTGCGAGGGACAACTCGGGATTCTCCTCGAGGCTTGGCAGGGCAATTGGGACGCCTCTCCAGCTGAGGCGGGAGACCAAGGGTCCCTTTCCACGTGCCACAGGAATCCTGGGACTCCTATCAAGTTTCACGAGGAGTCAGGCATCGTCTCCTTTGGAGGCACTGATCTCCGCGTCCCTCTGGAGTTTTCAAAGGATGTGAGGCCTCCGGTCGCGATGAGGTGGGGAACTAGGTCTTTCTCTGTGGTCTCCACAGGGGATTCAGACATCCTTTCTTCTTGGGAGATGCAAGACGAGCCTGCATTCAAGTCACTGCAGGGATGTCCGGCCTTATTTCGAGTCAGGGCATCGCGGTGTCCATTCCACTTGAGGCCGCAAACTCAGGGTCCCTCTCACATACCTAGAGCTGAGACAAGCCTCCTCTTGAGGTGCTTGTGGTAAGGTGGTATTCCTCTGGAGTCGAAGCCAGGGACTAACCTCTCATCTCGAGTTGACTTTTGGTCCACGGAGCTCTTTCGTGTTGCTACAGTGACCTCAGGATGCCTCTAGCCTTGAAACAGTGTTCTTGGGGTTTCTCTGGAGTGCCATCAAGGAAATCAAGGCTCCTTTCCTGTGTGATGTGCAACACGGCATTGCTCTGCACGCACTGAAGGGGAATCGGGCCTCATCTCGCGGCGAGGGGGAAGTCTCATGGTTTTTCTCGAGTTGCGGCGGGAACCTGGGGTATATTCTCGAGTTACAACGGGGATGGCCCTTCCACACACGTGTTTGATCAGCGACGTCATGACTCCTGCCTAGTTGCGAGGGACAACTCAGGATTCTCCTCGAGGCTTGGCAGGGCAATTGGCACGCCTCTCCAGCTGAGGCGGGAGACCAAGGGTCCCTTTCCACGTGCCACAGGAATCCTGGGACTCCTATCAAGTTTCACGAGGAGTCAGGCATCGTCTCCTTTGGAGGCACTGATCTCCGCGTCCCTTTGGAGTTTTCAAAGGATGTGAGGCCTCCGATAGCGATGAGGTGGGGAACTAGGTCTTTCTCTGTGGTCTCCACAGGGGATTCAGACACCCTTTCGTCTTGGGAGATGCAAGACGAGCCTGCATTCAAGTCACTGCAGGGATATCCGGCCTTATTTCGAGTCAGGGCATCGCGGTGTCCATTCCACTTGAGGCCGCAAACTCAGGGTCCCTCTCACATACCTAGAGCTGAGAGAAGCCTCCTCTTGAGGTGCTTGTGGTAAGGTGGTATTCCTCTGGAGTCGAAGCCATGGACTAACCTCTCATCTCGAGTTGATTTGTGGTCCACGGAGCTCTTTCGTGTTGCTTCAGTGACCTCAGGATCCCTCTAGCCTTGAAACAGTGTTCTTTGGCTTTCTCTGGAGTGCCATCAAGGAAATCAAGGCTCCTTTCCTGTGTGATGTGCAACATGGCATTGCTCTGCACGCAGTGCAGGGGAATCGAGCCTCATCTTGCGGTGAGGGGGAAGTCTCATGGTTTTTCTCGAGTTGCGGCGGGAACCTGGGATATATTCTCGAGTTACGACGGGGATGGCCCTTCCTCACACGGGTTTGTTCAGCAAAGTCAGGACTCCTACCTAGTTGTGAGGAACAACTCGGGACTCTCCTCGAGGCTTGGCAAGGCAATTGGGACGCCTCTCCAGCTGAGACGGGAGACCAAGTGTCCCTTTCCCCGTGCCACAGTAATCCTGGGACTCCTATCAAGTCTCACGAGGAGTCAGGCATCGTCTCCTTTAGAGGCACTGATCTCTGCATCCCTCTGGAGTTTTCAAAAATGTGAGGCTTCCGGTCGCGATGAGGTGGGGAACTGGGTCTTTCTCTGTGGTCTCCACAGGGGATTCAGACACCCTTTCGTCTTGGGAGGTGAAAGACGAGCCTGCATTCAAGTCACTGCAGGCATATCCGGCCTTATTTCGAGTCAGGGCATCGCGGTGTCCATTCCACTTGAGGTCGCAAACTCAGGGTCCCTCTCACATACCTAGAGCTGAGAGAAGCCTCCTCTTGAGGTGCTTGTGGTAAGGTGGTATTCCTCTGGAGTCGAAGCCAGGGACTAACCTCTCATCTCGAGTTGATTTGTGGTCCACGGAGCTCTTTCGTGTTGCTTCAGTGACCTCAGGATCCCTCTAGCCTTCAAACAGTGTTCTTCGGCTTTCTGTGGAGTGCCATCAAGGAAATCAAGGCTCCTTTCCTGTGTGATGTGCAACATGGCATTGCTCTGCACGCAGTGCAGGGGAATCGGGCCTCATCTCGCGGCGATGGGGAAGTCTCATGGTTTTTCTCGAGTTGCGGCGGGAACCTGGGGTATATTCTCGAGTTACGACGGGGATGGCCCTTCCAAACACGTGTTTCTTCAGCGACGTCAGGACTCCTGCCTAGTTGCGAGGGACAACTCGGTATTCTCCTCGGGGTTTGGCAGGGCAATTGGGACGCCTCTCCAGCTGAGGCGGGAGACCAAGGGTCCCTTTCCACGTGCCACAGGAATCCTGGGACTCCTATCAAGTTTCACGAGGAGTCAGGCATCGTCTCCTTTAGAGGCACTGATCTCTGCATCCCTCTGGAGTTTTCAATGGATGTGAGGCTTCCGGTCGCGATGAGGTGGGGAACTAGGTCTTTCTCTGTTGGCTCCACAGGAGATTCAGACATCCTTTCGTCTTGGGAAATGCAAGACGATCCTGCATTCAAGTCACTGCAGGCATATCCGGCCTTATTTCGAGTCAGTGCATAGCGGTGTCCATTCCACTTGAGGCCGCAAACTCAGGGTCCCTCTCACATACCTAGAGCCGAGAGAAGCCTCCTGTTGAGGTGCTTGTGGTAAGGTGGTGTGCCTCTGGATTCGAAGCCAGGGACTAACCTCTCATCTCGAGTGGATTTTTGGTCCACGGAGATCTTTCGTGTTGCTACAGTGACCTCAGGATCCCTCTAGCCTTGAACCAATGTTCTTGGGCATTCTCTGGAGTGCCATCAAGGAAATCAAGGCTCCTTTCCTGTGTGATGTGCAACACGGCATTGCTCTGCACGCAGTGCAGGGGAATCGGGCCTCATCTCGCGGCGAGGGGGAAGTCTCATGGTTTTTCTCGAGTTGCGGCGGGAACCTGGGGTATATTCTCGAGTTACGACGGGGATGGCCCTTCAACACACGTGTTTCTTCAGCGACGTCAGGACTCCTGCCTAGTTGCGAGGGACAACTCGGGATTCTCCTCGAGGCTTGGCAGGGCAATTGGGACGCCTCTCCAGCTGAGGCAGGAGACCAAGGGTCCCTTTCCACTTGACACAGGAATCCTGGGACTCCTATCAAGTTTCACGAGGAGTCAGGCATCGTCTCCTTTGGAGGCACTGATCTCCGCGTCCCTTTGGAGTTTTCAAAGGATGTGAGGCCTCCGATAGCGATGAGGTGGGGAACTAGGTCTTTCTCTGTGGTCTCCACAGGGGATTCAGACACCCTTTCGTCTTGGGAGATGCAAGACGAGCCTGCATTCAAGTCACTGCAGGGATATCCGGCCTTATTTCGAGTCAGGGCATCGCGGTGTCCATTCCACTTGAGGCCGCAAACTCAGGGTCCCTCTCACATACCTAGAGCTGAGAGAAGCCTCCTGTTGAGGTGCTTGTGGTAAGGTGGTGTGCCTCTGGATTCGAAGCCAGGGACTAACCTCTCATCTCGAGTGGATTTTTGGTCCACGGAGCTCTTTCGTGTTGCTACAGTGACCTCAGGATCCCTCTAGCCTTGAACCAATGTTCTTGGGCATTCTCTGGAGTGCCATCAAGGAAATCAAGGCTCCTTTCCTGTGTGATGTGCAACACGGCATTGCTCTGCACGCAGTGCAGGGGAATCGGGCCTCCTCTCGTGACGAGTGGGAAGTCTCATGGTTTTTCTTGAGTTGTGGTGGGAACCTGGGGTATATTCTCGAGTTACGACGGGGATGGCCCTTCCACACAGGTCTTTGTTCAGCGACGTCAGGACTGCTGCCTAGTTGCGAGGGACATCTCGGGATTCTCCTCGAGGCTTGGCAGGGCAATTGGGACGCCTCTCCAGATGAGGCGCGAGACCAAGGGTCCCTTTCCACGTGCCACAGGAATCCTGGGACTCCTATCAAGTTTCACGAGGAGTCAGGCATCGTCTCCTTTGGAGGCACTGATCTCCGCGACCCTCTGGAGTTTTTCAAGGATGTGAGGCCTCCGGTCGCGATGAGATGGGGAACTAGGTCTTTCTCTGCGGTCTCCACAGGGGATTCAGAAATCCTTTCGTCTTGGGAGATGCAAGACGAGCCTGCATTCAAGTCACTGCAGGCATATCCGGCCTTATTTCGAGTCAGGGCATCGCGGTGTCCATTCCACTTGAGGCCGCAAACTCAGGGTCCCTCTCACATACCTAGAGCTGAGAGAAGCCTCCTCTTGAGGTGCTTGTGGTCAGGTGGTATTCCTCTGGAGTCGAAGCCAGGGACTAACCTCTCATCTCGAGTTGATTTTTGATCCACGGAGCTCTTTCGTGTTGCTACAGTGACCTCAGGATGCCTCTAGCCTTGAAACAGTGTTCTTCGGGTTTCTCTGGAGTGCCATCAAGGAAATCAAGGCTCCTTTCATGTGTGATGTGCAACACGGCATTGCTCTGCACGCAGTGCAGGGGAATCGGGCCTCATCTCGCGGCGAGGGGGAAGTCTCATGGTTTTTCTCGAGTTGCGGCGGGAACCTGGGGTATATTCTTGAGTTACGACGGGGATGGCCCTTCCACACACGTGAATGTTCAGCGACGTCAGGACTCCTGCCTAGTTGCGAGGGACAACTCGGGATTCTCCTCGAGGCTTGGCAGGGCAATTGGGACGCCTCTCCAGCTGAGGCGGGAGACCAAGGGTCCCTTTCCACGTGCCACAGGAATTCTGGGACTCCTATCAAGTTTCACGAGGAGTCGGGAATCGTCTCCTTTGGAGTCACTGATCTCCGCGTCCCTCTGGTGTTTTCAAAGGATGTGAGGCCTCCGGTCGCGATCAGGTGGGGAACTAGGTCTTTCTCTGTGGTCTCCACAGGGGATTCAGACATCCTTTCGTCTTGGGAGATGCAAGACGAGCCTGCATTCAAGTCACTGCAGGGATATCCGACCTTATTTCGAGTCAGGGCATCGCAGTGTCCATTCCACTTGAGGCCGCAAAATCAGGGTCCCTCTCACATACCTAGAGCTGAGAGAAGCCTCCTCTTGAGGTGCTCGTGGTAAGGTGGTATTCCTCTGGAGTCGAAGCCAGGGACTAACCTCTCATCTCGAGTTGACTTTTGGTCCACGGAGCTCTTTCGTGTTGCTACAGTGACCTCAGGATCCCTCTAGCCTTGAAACAGTGTTCTTGGGGTTTCTCTGGAGTGCCATCAAGGAAATCAAGGCTCCTTTCCTGTGTGATGTGCAACATGGCATTGCTCTGCACGCAGTGCAGGGGAATCGGGCCTCATCTCGCGGCGAGCGGGAAGTCTCATGGTTTTTCTCGAGTTGCGGCGGGAACCTGGGGTATACTCTCGAGTTACGACGGGGATGGCCCTTCCACACACGTGTTTGTTCAGCGACGTCAGGACTCCTGCCTAGTTGCGAGGGACAACTCGGGATTCTCCTCGAGGCTTGGCAGGGCAATTGGGACGCCTCTCCAGCTGAGGCGGGAGACCAAGGGTCCCTTTCCCCGTGCCACAGTAATCCTGGGATTCCTATCAAGTCTCACGAGGAGTCAGGCATCGTCTCCTTTAGAGGCACTGATCTCTGCATCCCTCTGGAGTTTTCAAAGGATGTGAGGCTTCTGGTCGCGATGAGGTGGGGAACTGGGTCTTTCTCTGTGGTCTCCACAGGGGATTCAGACACCCTTTCGTCTTGGGAGATGCAAGACGAGCCTGCATTCAAGTCACTGCAGGGATATCCGGCGTTATTTCGATTCAGGGCATCGCGGTGTCCATTCCACTTGAGGCCGCAAACTCAGGGTCCCTCTCACATACCTAGAGCTGAGAGAAGCCTCCTCTTGAGGTGCTTGTGGTAAGGTGGTATTCCTCTGGAGTCGAAGCCAGGGACTAACCTCTCATCTCGAGTTGATTTGTGGTCCACGGAGCTCTTTCGTGTTGCTTCAGTGACCTCAGGATCCCTCTAGCCTTGAAACAGTGTTCTTGGGGTTTCTCTGGAGTGCCATCAAGGCAATCAAGGCTCCTTTCCTGTGTGATGTGCAACACGGCATTGCTCTGCACGCAGTGCAGGGGAATCGAGCCTCATCTCGGGGTGAGGGGGAAGTCTCATGGTTTTTCTCGAGTTGCGGCGGGAACCTGGGGTATATTTTCGAGTTACGACGGGGATGGCCCTTCCACACACGTGTTTGTTCAGCAAAGTCAGGACTCCTACCTTGTTGTGAGGGACAACTCGGGACTCTCCTCGAGGCTTGGCAAGGCAATTGGGACGCCTCTCCAGCTGAGACGGGAGACCAAGGGTCCCTTTCCCCGTGCCACAGTAATCCTGGGACTCCTATCAAGTCTCACGAGGAGTCAGGCATCGTCTCCTTTAGAGGCACTGATCTCTGCATCCCTCTGGAGTTTTCAAAGGATCTTAGGCTTCCAGTCGCGATGAGGTGGGGAACTGGGTCTTTCTCTGTGGTCTCCACAGGGGATTCAGACACCCTTTCGTCTTGGGAGATGCAAGACGAGCCTGCATTCAAGTCACTGCAGGCATATCCGGCCTTATTTCGAGTCAGGGCATCGCGGTGTCCATTCCACTTGAGGCCGCAAACTCAGGGTCCCTCTCACATACCTAGAGCTGAGACAAGCCTCCTCTTGAGGTGCTTGTGGTAAGGTGGTATTCCTCTGGAGTCGAAGCCAGGGACTAACCTCTCACCTCGAGTTGATTTTTGGTCCATGGAACTCTTTCGTGTTGCTACAGTGACCTCAGGATCCCTCTAGCCTTGAAACAGTGTTCTTGGGCTTTCTCTGGAGTGCCATCAAGGAAATCAAGGCTCCTTTCCTGTGTGATGTGCAACACGGCATTGCTCTGCACCAGTGCAGGGGAATCGGGCCTCATCTCGCGGCGAGGGGGAAGTCTCATGGTTTTTCTCGAGTTGCGGCGGGAACCTGGGGTATATTCTCGAGTTACGACGGGAATGGCGCTTCCAAACACGTGTTTCTTCAGCGACGTCAGGACTCCTGCCTAGTTGCGAGGGACAACTCGGGATTCTCCTCGGGGCTTGGCAGGGCAATTGGGACGCCTCTCCAGCTGAGGCGGGAGACCAAGTGTCCCCTTCCACGTGCCACAGGAATCCTGGGACTCCTATCAAGTTTCACGAGGAGTCAGGCATCGTCTCCTTTAGAGGCACTGATCTCTGCATCCCTCTGGAGTTTTCAATGGATGTGAGGCTTCCGGTCGCGATGAGGTGGGGAACTAGGTCTTTCTCTGTTGTCTCCACAGGGGATTCAGACATCCTTTCGTCTTGGGAGATGCAAGACGAGCCTGCATTCAAGTCACTGCAGGCATATCCGGCCTTATTTCGAGTCAGTGCATAGTGGTGTCCATTCCACTTGAGGCCGCAAACTCAGGGTCCCTCTCACATACCTAGAGCTGAGAGAAGCCTCCTCTTGAGGTGCTTGTGGTAAGGTGGTGTTCCTCTGGATTCGAAGCCAGGGATTAACCTCTCATCTCGAGTGGATTTTTGGTCCACGGAGCTCTTTCGTGTTGCTACAGTGACCTCAGGATCCCTCTAGCCTTGAACCAATGTTCTTGGGCATTCTCTGGAGTGCCATCAAGGAAATCAAGGCTCCTTTCCTGTGTGATGTGCAACGCGGCATTGCTCTGCACGCAGTGCAGGGGAATCGGGCCTCATCTCGTGACGAGTGGGAAGTCTCATGGTTTTTCTCGAGTTGCGGTGGGAACCTGGGGTATATTCTCGAGTTACTACTGGGATGGCCCTTCCACACACGTGTTTGTTCAGCGACGTCAGGACTCCTGCCTAGTTGCGAGGGACAACTCGGGATTCTCCTCGACGCTTGGCAGGGCAATTGGGACGCCTCTCCAGCTGAGGCGGGAGACCAAGTGTCCCCTTCCACGTGCCACAGGAAACCTGGGATTCCTATCAAGTTTCACGAGGAGTCAGGCATCGTCTCCTTTAGAGGCACTGATCTCCGCATCCCTCTGGAGTTTTCAAAGGATGTGAGGCCTCCGGTCGCGATGAGGTGGGAAACTAGGTCTTTCCCTGTGGTCTCCACAGGGGATTCAGACATCCTTTCGTCTTGAGAGATGCAAGAAGAGCCTGCATTCAAGTCACTGCAGGCATATCCGGCCTTATTTCGAGTCAGGGCATCGCGGTGTCCATTCCACTTGAGGCTGCAAACTCAGGGTCCCTCTCACATACCTAGAGCTGAGAGAAGCCTCCTCTTGAGGTGCTTGTGGTAAGGTGGTATTCCTCTGGAGTCGAAGCCAGGCACTAACCTCTCATCTCGAGTTGACTTTTGGTCCACGGAGCTCTTTCGTGTTGCTACAGTGACCTCAGGATGCCTCTAGCCTTGAAACAGTGTTCTTGGGGTTTCTCCGGAGTGCCATCAAGGAAAGCAAGGCTCCATTCCTGTGTGATGTGCAACACGGCATTGCTCTGCATGCAGTGCAGGGGAATCGGGCCTCATCTCGCGGCGAGGGGGAAGTCTCATGGTTTTTCTCGAGTTGCGGCGGGAACCTGGGGTATATTCTCGAGTTACGAAGGGGATGGCCCTTCCACACACGTGTTTGTTCAGCGACGTCAGGACTCCTGCCTAGTTGCAAGGGACAACTCGGGATTCTCCTCGAGGCTTGGCAGGGCAATTTTGACGCCTCTCCAGCTGAGGCGGGAGACCAAGGGTCCCTTTCCACGTGCCACAGGAATCCTGGGACTCCTATCAAGTTTCACGAGGAGTCAGGCATCGTCTCCTTTGGAGGCACTGATCTCCGCGTCCCTCTGGAGTTTTCAAAGGATGTGAGGCCTCCGGTCGCGATGAGGTGGGGAACTAGGTCTTTCTCTGTGGTCTGCACAGGGGATTCAGACATCCTTTCGTCTCGGGAGATGCAAGACCAGCCTGCATTCAAGTCACTGCAGGGATATCCGGCCTTATTTCGAGTCAGGGCATCTCGGTGTCCATTCCACTTGAGGCCACAAACTCAGGGTCCCTCTCACATACCTAGAGCTGAGAGAAGCCTCCTCTTGATGTGCTTGTGGTAAGGTGGTATTCCTCTGGAGTCGAAGCCAGGCACTAACCTCCCATCTCGAGTTGATTTTTGGTCCACGGAGCTCTTTCGTGTTGCTACAGTGACCTCAGGATCCCTCTAGCCTTGAAACAGTGTTCTTGGGGTTTCTCTGGAGTGCCATCAAGGAAATCAAGGCTCCTTTCCTGTGTGATGTGCAACATGGCATTGCTCTGCACGCAGTGCAGGGGAATCAGGCCTCATCTCGTGGCGAGGGAGAAGTCTCATGGTTTTTCTCGAGTTTCGGTGGGAACCTGGGGTATATTCTCGAGTTACGACGGGGATGGCCCTTCCAAACACGTGTTTCTTCAGCGACGTCAGGACTCCTGCCTAGTTGCGAGGGACAACTCGGGATTCTCCTCGGGGTTTGGCAGGGCAATTGGGACGCCTCTCCAGCTGAGGCGGGAGACCAAGGGTCCCTTTCCACGTGCCACAGGAATCCTGGGACTCCTATCAAGTTTCACGAGGAGTCAGGCATCGTCTCCTTTAGAGGCACTGATCTCTGCATCCCTCTGGAGTTTTCAATGGATGTGAGGCTTCCGGTCGCGATGAGGTGGGGAACTAGGTCTTTCTCTGTTGGCTCCACAGGGGATTCAGACATCCTTTCGTCTTGGGAAATGCAAGACGAGCCTGCATTCAAGTCACTGCAGGCATATCCGGCCTTATTTCGAGTCAGTGCATAGCGGTGTCCATTCCACTTGAGGCCGCAAACTCAGGGTCCCTCTCACATACCTAGAGCCGAGAGAAGCCTCCTCTTGAGGTGCTTGTGGTAAGGTGGTGTGCCTCTGGATTCGAAGCCAGGGATTAACCTCTCATCTCGAGTGGATTTTTGGTCCACGGAGCTCTTTCGTGTTGCTACAGTGACCTCAGGATCCCTCTAGCCTTGAACCAATGTTCTTGGGCATTCTCTGGAGTGCCATCAAGGAAATCAAGGCTCCTTTCCTGTGTGATGTGCAACACGGCATTGCTCTGCACGCAGTGCAGGGGAATCGGGCCTCATCTCGCTGCGAGGGGGAAGTCTCATGGTTTTTCTCGAGTTGCGGCGGGAACCTGGGGTATATTCTCGAGTTATGATGGGGATGGCCGTTCCACACACCTGTTTGTTCAGCGACGTCAGTACTCCTGCCTAGTTGCGAGGGACAACTCGGGATTCTCCTCGAGGCTTGGCAGGGCAATTGGGACGCCTCTCCAGCTGAGGCAGGAGACCAAGGGTCCCTTTCCACGTGCCACAGGAATCCTAGGACTCCTATCAAGTTTCACGAGGAGTCAGGCATCGTCTCCTTTGGAGGCACTGATCTCCGCGTCCCTCTGGAGTTTTCAAAGGATGTGAGGCCTCCGGTCGCAATGAGGTGGGGAACTAGGTCTTTCTCTGTGGTCTCCACAGGGGATTCAGACATCCTTTCGTTTTGGGAGATGCAAGACGAGCCTGCCTTCAAGTCACTGCAGGGATATCCGGCCTTATTTCTAGTCAGTTCATCGCGATGTCCATTCCACTTGAGGCCGCAAACTCAGGGTCCCTCTCACATACCTAGAGCTGAAAGAAGCCTCCTCTTGAGGTGCTTGTGGTAAGGTGGTATTCCTCTGGAGTCGAAGAAAGGGACTAACCTCTCATCTCGAGTTGATTTTTGATCCACGGAGCTCTTTCGTGTTGCTACAGTGACCTCAGGATGCCTCTAGCCTTGAAACAGTGTTCTTGGGGATTCTCTGGAGTGCCATCAAGGAATTCAAGGCTCCTTTCCTGTGTGATGTGCAACACGGCATTGCTCTGCACGCAGTGCAGGGGAATCGGGCCTCATCTCGCGGCGAGGGGGAAGTCTCATGGTTTTTCTCGAGTTGCGGCGGGAACCTGGGGTATATTCTTGAGTTACGACGTGGATGGCCCTTCCACACACGTGAATGTTTAGCGACGTCAGGACTCCTGCCTAGTTGCGAGGGACAACTCGGGATTCTCCTCGAGGCTTGGCAGGGCAATTGGGACGCCTCTCCAGCTGAGGCGGGAGACCAAGGGTCCCTTTCCACGTGCCACAGGAATTCTGGGACTCCTATCAAGTTTCACGAGGAGTCGGGTATCGTCTCCTTTGGAGTCACTGATCTCCGCGTCCCTCTGGTGTTTTCAAAGGATGTGAGGCCTCCGGTCGCGATCAGGTGGGGAACTAGGTCTTTCTCTGTGGTCTCCACAGGGAATACAGACAATCTTTCGTCTTGGGAGATGCAAGACGAGCATGCATTCAAGTCATTGCACGCATATCCGGCCTTATTTCGAGTCAGGGCATCGCGGTGTCCATTCCACTTGAGGCCACAAACTCAGGGTCCCTCTCACATACCTAGAGCTGAGAGAAGCCTCCTCTTGCGGTGCTTGTGGTAAGGTGGTATTCCTCTGGAGTCGAAGCCAGGACTAACCCCTCATCTCGAGTTGATTTTTGGTACACGGAGCTCTTTCGTATTGCTACAGGGACCTCAGGATCCCTCTAGCCTTGAAACAGTGTTCTTGGGCTTTCACTGGAGTGCCATCAAGGAAATCAAGGCTCCTTTCCTGTGTGATGTGCAACACGGCATTGCTCTGCACTGCGTGCAGGGGAATCGGGCCTCATCTCGCGGCGAGGGGGAAGTCTCATGGTTTTTCTCGAGTTGCGGCGGGAACCTTGGGTATATTCTCGAGTTATGATGGGGATGGCCCTTCCACACACCTGTTTGTTCAGCGACGTCAGTACTCCTGCCTAGTTGCGAGGGACAACTCGGGATTCTCCTCGAGGCTTGGCAGGGCAATTGGGACGCCTCTCCAGCTGAGGCAGGAGACCAAGGGTCCCTTTCCACGTGCCACAGGAATCCTGGGACTCCTATCAAGTTTCACGAGGAGTCAGGCATTGTCTCCTTTGGAGGCACTGATATCCGCGTCCCTCTGGAGTTTTCAAAGGATGTGGGGCCTCCGGTCGCAATGAGGTGGGGAACTAGGTCTTTCTCTGTGGTCTCCACAGGGGATTCAGACATCCTTTCGTTTTGGGAGATGCAAGACGAGCCTGCCTTCAAGTCACTGCAGGGATATCCGGCCTTATTTCTAGTCAGTTCATCGCGGTGTCCATTCCACTTGAGGCCGCAAACTCAGGGTCCCTCTCACATACCTAGAGCTGAGAGAAGCCTCCTCTTGAGGTGCTTGTGGTAAGGTGGTATTCCTCTGGAGTCGAAGCCAGGGACTAACCTCTCATCTCGAGTTGATTTTTGGTCCACGGAGCTCTTTCCTGTTGCTACAGCGACCTCAGGACCCCTCTAGCCTTGAAACAGTGTTCTTGGGCTTTCTCTGGAGTGCCATCAAGGAAATCAAGGCTCCTTTCCTGTGTGATGTGCAACACGGCATTGCTCTGCACGCAGTGCAGGGGAATCGGGCCTCATCTCGCGGCGAGGGGGAAGTCTCATGGTTTTTCTCGAGTTGCGGCGGGAACCTTGGGTATATTCTCGAGTTACGACGGGGATGGCCCTTCCACACACCTGTTTGTTCAGCGACGTCAGGACTCCTGCCTAGTTGCGAGGGACAACTGGGGATTCTCCTCGAGGTTTGGCAGGGCAATTGGGACGCCTCTCCAGGTGAGGCGGGAGACCAAGGATCCCTTTCCCCGTGCCACAGTAATCCTGGGACTCCTATCAAGTCTCACGAGGAGTCAGGCATCGTCTCCTTTAGAGGCACTGATCTCTGCATCCCTCTGGAGTTTTCAAAGGATGTGAGGCTTCTGGTCGCGATGAGGTGGGGAACTGGGTCTTTCTCTGTGGTCTCCACAGGGGATTCAGACACCCTTTCGTCTTGGGAGATGCAAGACGAGCCTGCATTCAAGTCACTGCAGGCATATCCGGCCTTATTTCGAGTCAGGGCATCGCGGTGTCCATTCCACTTGAGGCCGCAAACTCAGGGTCCCTCTCACATACCTAGAGCTGAGAGAAGCCTCCTCTTGAGGTTCTTGTGGTAAGGTGGTATTCCTCTGGAGTTGAAGCCAGGGACTAACCTCTCATCTCGAGTTGATTTTTGGTCCAGGGAGCTCTTTCATGTTGCTACAGTGACCTCAGGATTCCTCTAGCCTTGAAACAGTGTTCTTGGGGTTTCTCTGGAGTGCCATCAAGGAAATCAAGGATCCTTTCCGGTGTGATGTGCAACACGGCATTGCTCTGCACGCAGTGCAGGGGAATCGGGCCTCAGCTCGCGGCGAGGGGGAAGTCTCATGGTTTTTCTCGAGTTGCGGTGGGTACCTGGGGTATATTCTTGAGTTACGACGGGGATGGCCCTTCCAAACACGTGTTTCTTCAGTGACGTCAGGACTCCTGCCTAGTTGCGAGGGACAACTCGGGATTCTCCTCGGGGCTTGGCAGGGCAATTGGGACGCCTCTCCAGCTGAGACGGGAGACCAAGGGTCTCTTTCCACGTGCCACAGGAATTCTGGGACTCCTATCAAGTTTCACGAGGAGTCGGGCATCGTCTCGTTTGGAGTCACTGATCTCCGCGTCCCTCTGGTGTTTTCAAAGGATGTGAGGCCTCCGGTCGCGATGAGGTGGGGAACTAGGTCTTTCTCTGTGGTCTCCACAGGGGATTCAGACATCCTTTCTTCTTGGGAGATGCAAGACCAGCCTGCATTCAAGTCACTGCAGGGATATCTGACCTTATTTCGAGTCAGGGCATCGCGGTGTACATTCCACTTGAGGCCGCAAACTCAGGGTCCCTCTCACATACCTAGAGCTGAGAGAAGCCTCCTCTTGAGGTGCTTGTGGTAAGGTGGTATTCCTCTGGAGTCGAAGCCAGAGACTAACCTCTCATCTCGAATTGACTTTTGGTCCACGGAGCTCTTTCGTGTTGCTACAGTGACCTCAGGATGCCTCTAGCCTTGAAACAGTGTTCTTGGGGTTTCTCTGGAGTGCCATCAAGGAAATCAAGGCTCCTTTCCTGTGTGATGTGCAACACGGCATTGCTCTGCACGCAGTGCAGGGGAATCGGGCCTCATCTCGCGCCGAGGGGGAAGTCTCATGGTTTTTCTCGAGTTGCGGCGGGAACCTGGGGTATATTCTCGAGTTACGACGGGGATGGCCCTTCCACACACGTGTTTGTTCAGCGACGTCAGGACTCCTGCCTAGTTGCGAGGGACAACTCGGAATTCTTCTCGAGGCTTGGCAGGGCAATTGGGACGCCTCTCCAGCTGAGGCGGGAGACCAAGGCTCCCTTTCCACGTGCCACAGGAATCCTGGGACTCCTATCAAGTTTCACGAGGAGTCAGGCATCGTCTCCTTTGGAGGCACTGATCTCCGCGTCCCTCTGGAGTTTTCAAAGGATGTGAGGCCTCCGGTCGCGATGAGGTGGGGAACTAGGTCTTTCTCTGTGGTCTCCACAGGGGATTCAGACATCCTTTCGTCTTGGGAGATGCAAGACGAGCCTGCATTCAAGTCACTGCAGGGATATCCGACCTTATTTCGAGTCAGGGCATCGCGGTGTCCATTCCACTTGAGGCCGCAAACTCAGGGTCCCTCTCACATACCTAGAGCTGAGCGAAGCCTCCTCTTGAGGTGCTTGTGGTAAGGTGGTATTCCTCTGGAGTCGAAGCCAGGGACTAACCTCTCATCTCGAGTTGATTTTTGGTTCACGGAGCTCTTTCGTGTTGCTACAGTGACCTCAGGATCCCTCTAGCCTTGAAACAGTGTTCTTGGGGTTTCTCTGGAGTGCCATCAAGGAAATCAAGGCTCCTTTCCTGTGTGATGTGCAACACGGCATTGCTCTGCACGCAGTGCAGGGGAATCGGGCCTCATCTCGCGGCGAGGGGGAAGTCTCATGGTTTTTCTCGAGTTGCGGCGGGAACCTGGGGTATATTCTCGAGTTACGACGGGGATGGCCCTTCCACACACGTGTTTGTTCAGCGAAGTCAGGACTCCTGCCTAGTTGCGAGGGACAACTCGGGATTCTCCTCGGGGCTTGGCAGGGCAATTGGGACGCCTCTCCAGCTGAGGCGGGAGACCAAGGGTCCCTTTCCACGTGCCACAGGAATCCTGGGACTCCTATCAAGTTTCACGAGGAGTCAGGCATCGTCTCCTTTGGAGGCACTGATCTCCGCGTCCCTCTGGAGTTTTCAAAGGATGTGAGGCCTCCGGTCGCGATCAGGTGGGGAACTAGGTCTTTCTCTGTGGTCTCCACAGGGGATTCAGACATCCTTTCTTCTTGGGAGATGCAAGACGAGCCTGCATTCAAGTCACTGCAGGGATGTCCGGCCTTATTTCGAGTCAGGGCATCGCGTTGTCCATTCCACTTGAGGCCGCAAACTCAGGGTCCCTCTCACATACCTAGAGCTGAGAGAAGCCTCCTCTTGAGGTGCTTGTGGTAAGGTGGTATTCCTCTGGAGTTGAAGCCAGGGACTAACCTCTCATCTCGAGTTGATTTTTGGTCCAGGGAGCTCTTTCATGTTGCTACAGTGACCTCAGGATTCCTCTAGCCTTGAAACAGTGTTCTTGGGGTTTCTCTGGAGTGCCATCAAGGAAATCAAGGATCCTTTCCGGTGTGATGTGCAACACGGCATTGCTCTGCACGCGTGCAGGGGAATCGGGCCTCATCTCGCGGCGAGGGGGAAGTCTCATGGTTTTTCTCGAGTTGCGGCGGGAACCTGGGGTATATTCTCGAGTTACGACGGGGATGGCCCTTCCACACACGTGTTTGTTCAGCGACGTCAGGACTCCTGCCTAGTTGCGAGGGACAACTCGGGATTCTCCTCGAGGCTTGGCAGGGCAATTGGGACGCCTCTCCAGCTGAGTCGGGAGACCAAGGGTCCCTTTCCCCGTGCCGCAGTAATCCTGGGACTCCTATCAAGTCTCACGAGGAGTCAGGCATCGTCTCCTTTGGAGGCACTGATCTCCGCGTCCCTTTGGAGTTTTCAAAGGATGTGAGGCCTCCGATCGCGATGAGGTGGGGAACTAAGTCTTTGTCTGTGTTCTCCACAGGGGATTCAGACATCCTTTCGTTTTGGGAGATGCAAGACGAGCCTGCCTTCAAGTCACTGCAGGGATATCCGGCCTTATTTCGAGTCAGAGCATCGCGGTGTTCATTCCACTTGAGGCCGCAAACTCAGGGTCCCTCTCACATACCTAGAGCTGAGAGAAGCCTCCTGTTGAGGTGCTTGTGGTAAGTTGGTATTCCTCTGGAGTCGAAGCCAGGGACTAACATCTCATCTCGAGTTGATTTTTGGTCCACGGAGCTCTTTCCTTTTGCTACAGTGACCTCAGGATGCCTCTAGCCTTGAAACAGTGTTCTTGGGGTTTCTCTGGAGTGCCATCAAGGAAATCAAGGCTCCTTTCCTGTGTGATGTGCAACACAGCACTGCTCTGCACGCAGTGAAGGGGAATCGGGCCTCATCTCGCGGCGAGGGGGAAGTCTCATGGTTTTTCTCGAGTTGCGGCGGGAACCTGGGGTATATTCTCGAGTTACAACGGGGATGGTCCTTCCACACACCTGTTTGTTCAGCGACGTCAGGACTCCTGCCTAGTTGCGAGGGACAACTCGGGATTCTCCTCGAGGGTTGGCAGGGCAATTGGGTCGCCTCTCCAGCTGAGGCGGGAGACCAAGTGTCCCTTTCCCCGTGCCACAGTAATCCTGGGACGCCTATCAAGACTCACGAGGAGTCAGGCATCGTCTCCTTTAGAGGCACTGATCTCTGCATCCCTCTGGAGTTTTCAAAGGATGTAAGGCTTCCGGTCGCGATGAGGTGGGGAACTGGGTCTTTCTCTGTGGTCTCCACAGGGGATTCAGACACCCTTTCGTCTTGGGAGATGCAAGAGGAGCCTGCATTCAAGTCACTGCAGGCATATCCGGCCTTATTTCGAGTCAGGGCATCGCGGTGTCCATTCCACTTGAGGCCGCAAACTCAGGGTCCCTCTCACATACCTAGAGCTGAGAGAAGCCTCCTCTTGAGGTGCTTGTGGTAAGGTGGTATTCCTCTGGAGTCGAAGCCAGGGACTAACCTCTCATCTCGAGTTGATTTGTGGTCCACGGAGCTCTTTCGTGTTGCTTCAGTGACCTCAGGATCCCTCTAGCCTTGAAACAGTTTTCTTCGGCTTTCTCTGGAGTGCCATCAAGGAAATCAAGGCTCCTTTCCTGTGTGATATTCAACACGGCATTGCTCTGCTCGCAGTGCAGGGGAATCGAGCCTCATCTCGCGGTGAGGGGGAAGTCTCATGGTTTTTCTCGAGTTGCGGCGGGAACCTGGGGTATATTTTCGAGTTACGATGGGGATGGCCCTTCCACACACGTGTTTGTTCAGCAAAGTCAGGACTCCTACCTAGTTGCGAGGGACAACTCGGGACTCTCCTCGAGGCTTGGCAAGGCAATTGGGACGCCTCTCCAGCTGAGGCGGGAGACCAAGGGTCCCTTTCCACGTGCCACAGGAATCCTGGGACTCCTATCAAGTTTCACGAGGAGTCAGGCATCGTCTCCTTTGGAGGCACTTATCTCCGCGCCCCTCTTTATTTTATCAACGATGTGAGGCCTACGGTCGCGATGAGGTGGGGAACTAGGTCTTTCTCTGTGGTCTCCACAGGGGATTCAGACATCCTTTCGTCTTGGGAGATGCAAAACGAGCCTGCATTCAAGTCACTGCAGGCTTATCCGGCCTTATTTCGAGTCAGGGCATCGTGGTGTCCATTCCACTTGAGGCCACAAACTCAGGGTCCTTCTCACATACCTAGAGCAGAGAGAAGCCTCCTCTTGAGGTGCTTGTGGTAAGGTGGTATTCCTCTGGAGTCGAAGCCAGGGACTAACCTATCATCTCGAGTTGATTTGTGGTCCACGGAGCTCTTTCGTGTTACTACAGTGACCTTAGGATTCCTCTAGCCTTGAAACAGTGTTCTTCGGGTTTCTCTGGAGTGCCATCACGGAAATCAAGGCTCCTTTCCTGTGTGATGTGCAACACAGCATTGCTCTGCACGCAGTGCAGGGGAATCGGGCCTCATTTCGCAGCGAGGGAGAAGTCTCATGGTTTTTCTCGAGTTGCGGCGGGAACCTGGGGTATATTCTCGAGTTACGACGGGGATGGCCCTTCCACACAGGTGTTTGTTCAGCGACGTCAGGACTCCTGCCTAGTTGCGAGGGACAACTCGGGATTCTCCTCGAGGCTTGGCAGGGCAATTGGGACGCCTCTCCTGCTGAGGCGGGAGACCAAGGGTCCCTTTCCACGTGCCACAGGAATCCTGGGACTCCTATCAAGTTTCACGAGGAGTCAGGCATCGTCTCCTTTGGAGGCACTGATCTCCGCGTCCCTCTGGAATTTTCCAAGGATGTGAGGCCTCCGGTCGCGATCAGGTGGGGAACTAGGTCTTTCTCTGTGTTCTCCACAGGGGATTCAGACATCCTTTCGTCTTGGGAGATGCAAGAAGAGCCTGCATTCAAGTCACTGCAGGCATATCCGGCCTTATTTCGAGTCAGGGCATCGCGGTGTCCATTCCATTTGAGGCCGCAAACTCCGGGTCCCTCTCACTTACCTATAGCTGAGAGAAGCCTCCTCTTGAGGTGCTTGTGGTAAGGTGGTATTCCTCTGGAGTCGAAGCCAGGGACTAACCTCTCATCTCGAGTTGATTTGTGGTCCACGGAGCTCTTTCGTGTTGCTACAGTGACCTCAGGATCCCTCTAGCCTTGAAACAGTGTTCTTGGGGTTTCTCTGGAGTGCCATCAAGGAAATCAAGGCTCCTTTCCTGTGTGATGTGCAACACAGCATTGCTCTGCACGCAGTGCAGGGAAATTGGGCCTCATTTCGCAGCGAGGGAGAAGTCTCATGGTTTTTCTCGAGTTGCGGCGGAACCTGGGGTATATTCTCGAGTTACGACGGGGATGGCCCTTCCACACACGTGTTTGTTCAGCGACGTCAGGACTCCGGCCTAGTTCCGAGGGACAACTCGGGATTCTCCTCGAGGCTTGGCAGGGCAATTGGGACGCCTCTCCAGCTGAGGCGGGAGACCAAGTGTCCCTTTCCACGTGCCACAGGAATCCTGGGACTCCTATCAAGTTTCACGAGGACTCAGGCATCGTCTCCTTTGGAGGCACTGATCTCGGCGTCCCTCTGGAATTTTCCAAGGATATGAGGCGTCCTGTCGCGATGAGGTGGGGAACTAGGTCTTTCTCTGTGTTCTCCACAGGGGATTCAGTCATGCTTTCGTCTTGGGAGATGCAAGACGAGCCTGCATTCAAGTCACTGCAGGGATATCCGGCCTTATTTCGAGTCAGGGCATCGCGGTGTCCATTCCATTTGAGGCCGCAAACTCCGGGTCCCTCTCACTTACCTAGAGCTGAGAGAAGCCTCCTCTTGAGGTGCTTGAGGTAAGGTGGTATTCCTCTGGAGTCGAAGCCAGGGACTAACGTCTCATCTCGAGTTGATTTCTGGTCCACGGAGCTCTTTCGTGTTGCTACAGTGACCTCAGGATCCCTCCAGCCTTGAAACAGGGTTCTTGGGGTTTCTCTGGAGTGCCATCACGGAAATCAAGGCTCCTTTCCTGTGTGATGTGCAACACGGCATTGCTCTGCACGCAGTGCAGGGGAATCGGGCCTCATTTCGCAGCGAGGGAGAAGTCTCATGGTTTTTCTCGAGTTGCGGCGGGAACCTGGGGTATATTCTCGAGTTACGACGGGGATGGCCCTTCCACACAGGTGTTTGTTCAGCGACGTCAGGACTCCTGCCTAGTTGCGAGGGACAACTCGGGATTCTCCTCGAGGCTTGGCAGGGCAATTGGGACGCCTCTCCAGCTGAGGCGGGAGACCAAGTGTCCCTTTCCACGTGCCACAGGAATCCTGGGACTCCTATCAAGTTTCACGAGGACTCAGGCATCGTCTCCTTTGGAGGCACTGATCTCCCCGTCCCTCTGGAATTTTCCAAGGATGTGAGGCCTCCGGTCGCGATGAGGTGGGGAACTAGGTCTTTCTCTGTGTTCTCCACAGGGGATTCAGACATCCTTTCGTCTTGGGAGATGCAAGAAGAGCCTGCATTCAAGTCACTGCAGGCATATCCGGCCTTATTTCGAGTCAGGGCATCGCGGTGTCCATTCCATTTGAGGCCACAAACTCCGGGTCCCTCTCACTTACCTAGAGCTGAGAGACGCCTCCTCTTGAGGTGCTTGTGGTAAGGTGGTATTCCTCTGGAGTCGAAGCCAGGGACTAACGTCTCATCTCGAGTTGATTTCTGGTCCACGGAGCTCTTTCGTGTTGCTACAGTGACCTCAGGATCCCTCTAGCCTTGAAACAGTGTTCTTGGGGTTTCTCTGGAGTGCCATCAAGGAAATCAAGGCTCCTTTCCTGTGTGATGTGCAACACCGCATTGCTCTGCACGCAGTGCAGGGGAATCGGGCCTCATCTCCCAGCGAGCGGGAAGTCTCATGGTTTTTCTCGAGTTGCGGCGGGAACCTGGGGTATATTCTCGAGTTACGACGGGGATGGACCTTCCACACACGTTTTTGTTCAGCGACGTCAGGACTCGTTCCTAGTTGCGAGGGACAACTCAGGATTCTCCTCGAGGCTTGGCAGGGCAATTGGGACGCCTCTCCAGCTGAGGCGGGAAACCAAGTGTCCCTTTCCTCATGCCACATGAATCCTGGGACTCCTATCAAATTTCACGAGGAGTCAGGCATCGTCTCCTTTGGAGGCACTGATCTCCGCGCCCCTCTTTATTTTATCAACGATGTGAGGCCTACGGTCGCGATGAGGTGGGGAACTAGGTCTTTCTCTGTGGTCTCCACAGGGGATTCAGACATCCTTTCGTCTTGGGAGATGCAAAACGAGCCTGCATTCAAGTCACTGCAGGCTTATCCGGCCTTATTTCGAGTCAGGGCATCGTGGTGTCCATTCCACTTGAGGCCACAAACTCAGGGTCCTTCTCACATACCTAGAGCTGAGAGAAGCCTCCTCTTGAGGTGCTTGTGGTAAGGTGGTATTCCTCTGGAGTCGAAGCCAGGGACTAACCTATCATCTCGAGTTGATTTGTGGTCCACGGAGCTCTTTCGTGTTACTACAGTGACCTTAGGATTCCTCTAGCCTTGAAACAGTGTTCCTCGGGTTTCTCTGGAGTGCCATCACGGAAATCAAGGCTCCTTTCCTGTGTGATGTGCAACACAGCATTGCTCTGCACGCAGTGCAGGGGAATCGGGCCTCATTTCGCAGCGAGGGAGAAGTCTCATGGTTTTTCTCGAGTTGCGGCGGGAACCTGGGGTATATTCTCGAGTTACGACGGGGATGGCCCTTCCACACAGGTGTTTGTTCAGCGACGTCAGGACTCTTGCCTAGTTGCGAGGGACAACTCGGGATTCTCCTCGAGGCTTGGCAGGGCAATTGGGACGCCTCTCCTGCTGAGGCGGGAGACCAAGGGTCCCTTTCCACGTGCCACAGGAATCCTGGGACTCCTATCAAGTTTCACGAGGAGTCAGGCATCGTCTCCTTTGGAGGCACTGATCTCCGCGTCCCTCTGGAGTTTTCAAAGGATGTGAGGCCTCCGGTCGCGATCAGGTGGGGAACTAGGTCTTTCTCTGTGTTCTCCACAGGGGATTCAGACATCCTTTCGTCTTGGGAGATGCAAGAAGAGCCTGCATTCAAGTCACTGCAGGCATATCCGGCCTTATTTCGAGTCAGGGCATCGCGGTGTCCATTCCATTTGAGGCCGCAAACTCCGGGTCCCTCTCACTTACCTAGAGCTGAGAGAAGCCTCCTCTTGAGGTGCTTGTGGTAAGGTGGTATTCCTCTGGAGTCGAAGCCAGGGACTAACCTCTCATCTCGAGTTGATTTTTGGTCCACGGAGCTCTTTCGTGTTGCTACAGTGACCTCAGGATCCCTCTAGCCTTGAAACAGTGTTCTTGGGCTTTCTCTGGAGTGCCATCAAGGAAATCAAGGATCCTTTCCTGTGTGATGTGCAACACGGCATTGCTCTGCACGCAGTGCAGGTTAATCGGGCCTCATTTCGCAGCGAGGGAGAAGTCTCATGGTTTTTCTCGAGTTGCGGCGGGAACCTGGGGTATATTCTCGAGTTACGACGGGGATGGCCCTTCGACACACGTGTTTGTTCAGCGACGTCAGAACTCCTGCCTAGTTGCGAGGGACAACTCGGGATTCTCCTCGAGGCTTGGCAGGGCAATTGGGACGCCTCTCCAGCTGAGGCGGGAGACCAAGGGTCCCTTTCCACGTGCCACAGGAATCCTGGGACTCCTATCAAGTTTCACGAGGACTCAGGCATCGTCTCCTTTGGAGGCACTGATCTCCGCGTCCCTCTGGAATTTTCCAAGGATATGAGGCGTCCGGTCGCGATGAGGTGGGGAACTAGGTCTTTCTCTGTGTTCTCCACAGGGGATTCAGACATGCTTTCGTCTTGGGAGATGCAAGACGAGCCTGCATTCAAGTCACTGCAGGCATATCCGGCCTTATTTCGAGTCAGGGCATCGCGGTGTCCATTCCATTTGAGGCCGCAAACTCCGGGTCCCTCTCACTTACCTAGAGCTGAGAGAAGCCTCCTCTTGAGGTGCTTGAGGTAAGGTGGTATTCCTCTGGAGTCGAAGCCAGGACTAACCCCTCATCTCGAGTTGATTTTTGGTACACGGAGCTCTTTCGTATTGCTACAGTGACCTCAGGATCCCTCTAGCCTTGAAACAGTGTTCTTGGGCTTTCTCTGGAGTGCCATCAAGGAAATCAAGGCTCCTTTCCTGTGTGATGTGCAACACGGCATTGCCCTGCACTGCGTGCAGGGGAATCGGGCCTCATCTCGCGGCGAGGGGGAAGTCTCATGGTTTTTCTCGAGTTGCGGCGGGAACCTGGGGTATATTCTCGAGTTACGACGGGGATGGCCCTTCCACACACGTGTTTGTTCAGCGACGTCAGGACTCGTTCCTAGTTGCGAGGGACAACTCGGGATTCTCCTCGAGGCTTGGCAGGGCAATTGGGACGCCTCTCCAGCTGAGGCGGGAGACCAAGGGTCCCTTTCCACGTGCCACAGGAATCCTGGGACTCCTATCAAGTTTCACGATGACTCAGGCATCGTCTCCTTTGGAGGCACTAATCTCCGCGTCCCTCTTTAGTTTATCAACGATGTGAGGCCTCCGCTCGCGATGAGGTGGGGAACTAGGTCTTTCTCTGTGGTCTCCACAGGGGATTCAGACATCCTTTCGTCTTGGGAGATGCAAGACGAGCCTGCAATCAAGTCACTGCAGGCATATCCGACCTTATTTCGAGTCAGGGCATCGCGGTGTCCATTCCACTTGAGGCCGCAAACTCAGGGTCCCTCTCACATACCTAGAGCTGAGATAAGCCTCCTCTTGAGGTGCTTGTGGTAAGGTGGTATTCCTCTGGAGTCGAAGCCAGGGACTAACCTCTCATCTCAGGTTGATTTGTGGTCCACGGAGCTCTTTCGTGTTGCTACAGTGACCTTAGGATTCCTCTAGCCTTGAAACAGTGTTCTTCGGGTTTCTCTGGAGTGCCATCACGGAAACCAAGGCTCCTTTCCTGTGTGATGTGCAACACAGCATTGCTCTGCACGCAGTGCAGGGGAATCGGGCCTCATTTCGCAGCGAGGGAGAAGTCTCATGGTTTTTCTCGAGTTGCGGCGGGAACCTGGGGTATATTCTCGAGTTACGACGGGGATGGCCCTTCCACACAGGTGTTTGTTCAGCGACGTCAGGACTCCTGCCTAGTTGCGAGGGACAACTCGGGATTCTCCTCGAGGCTTGGCAGGGCAATTGGGACGCCTCTCCAGCTGAGGCGGGAGACCAAGGGTCCCTTTCCACGTGCCACAGGAATCCTGGGACTCCTATCAAGTTTCACGAGGACTCAGGCATCGTCTCCTTTGGAGGCACTGATCTCCGCGTCCCTCTGGAATTTTCCAAGGATATGAGGCGTCCGGTCGCGATGAGGTGGGGAACTAGGTCTTTCTCTGTGGTCTCCACATGCGATTCAGACATCCTTTCGTCTTGGGAGATGCAAGAAGAGCCTGCATTCAAGTCACTGCAGGCATATCCGGCCTTATTTCGAGTCAGGGCATCGCGGTGTCCATTCCATTTGAGGCCACAAACTCCGGGTCCCTCTCACTTACCTAGAGCTGAGAGAAGCCTCCTCTTGAGGTGCTTGTGGTAAGGTGGTATTCCTCTGGAGTCGAAGCCAGGGACTAACGTCTCATCTCGAGTTGATTTCTGGTCCACGGAGCTCTTTCGTGTTGCTACAGTGACCTCAGGATCCCTCTAGCCTTGAAACAGTGTTCTTGGGGTTTCTCTGGAGTGCCATCAAGGAAATCAAGGCTCCTTTCCTGTGTGATGTGCAACACCGCATTGCTCTGCACGCAGTGCAGGGGAATCGGGCCTCATCTCGCAGCGAGCGGGAAGTCTCATGGTTTTTCTCGAGTTGCGGCGGGAACCTGGGGTATATTCTCGAGTTACGACGGGGATGGCCCTTCCACACACGTTTTTGTTCAGCGACGTCAGGACTCGTTCCTAGTTGCGAGGGACAACTCAGGATTCTCCTCGAGGCTTGGCAGGGTAATTGGGACGCCTCTCCAGCTGAGGCGGGAGACCAAGGGTCCCTTTCCTCATGCCACAGGAATCCTGGGACTCCTATCAAGTTTCACGAGGAGTCAGGCATCGTCTCCTTTGGAGGCACTGATCTCCCCGTCCCTCTGGAGTTTTCAAAGGATGTGAGGCCTCCGGTCGCGATGAGGTGGGGAACTAGGTCTTTCTCTGTGGTCTCCACAGGGGATTCACACATCCTTTCGTCTTGGGAGATGCAAGAGGAGCCTGCATTCAAGTCACTGCAGGCATATCCGGCCTTATTTTGAGTCAGGGCATCGCGGTGTCCGTTCCATTTGAGGCCGCAAAATCCGGGTCCCTCTCACTTACTTATAGATGAGAGAAGCCTCCTCTTGAGGTGCTTGTGGTAAGGTGGTATTCCTCTGGAGTCGAAGCCAGGGACTAACCTCTCATCTCCAGTTGATTTTTGGTCCACGGAGCTCTTTCGTGTTGCTACAGTGACCTCAGGATCCCTCTAGCCTTGAAACAGTGTTCTTGGCGTTTCTCTGGAGTGCCATCAAGGAAATCAAGGCTCCTTTCCTGTGTGATGTGCAACACGGCATTGCTCTGCACGCAGTACAGGGGAATCGGGCCTCATCTCGCGGCGAAGGGGAAGTCTCATGGTTTTTCTCGAGTTGCGGCGGGAACCTGGGGTATATTCTCGAGTTACGACGGGGATGGCCCTTCCACACACGTGTTTGTTCAGCGACGTCAGGACTCATGCATAGTTGCGAGGGACAACTCGGGATTCTCCTCGAGGCTTGGCAGGGCAATTGGGACGCCTCTCCAGCTGAGGCGGAAGACCATGGGTCCCTTTCCACGTGCCACAGGAATCCTGGGACACCTATCAAGTTTCACGAGGACTCAGGCATCGTCTCCTTTGGAGGCACTGATCTCCGCGCCCCTCTTTATTTTATCAACGATGTGAGGCCTACGGTCGCGATTAGGTGGGGAACTAGGTCTTTCTCTGTGGTCTCCACAGGGGATTCAGACATCCTTTCGTCTTGGGAGATGCAAGACGAGCCTGCATTCAAGTCACTGCAGGCATATCCGGCCTTATTTCGAGTCAGGGCATCGCGGTGTCCATTCCATTTGAGGCCGCAAACTCCGGGTCCCTCTCACTTACCTAGAGCTGAGAGAAGCCTCCTCTTGAGGTGCTTGAGGTAAGGTGGTATTCCTCTGGAGTCGAAGCCAGGGACTAACGTCTCATCTCGAGTTGATTTCTGGTCCACGGAGCTCTTTCGTGTTGCTACAGTGACCTCAGTATCCCTCCAGCCTTGAAACAGGGTTCTTGGGGTTTCTCTGAAGTGCCATCAAGGAAATCAAGGCTCCTTTCCTGTGTGATGTGCAACACGGCATTGCTCTGCACGCAGTGCTGGGGAATCGGGCCTCATCTCGCGGCGAGGGGGAAGTCTCATGGTTTTTCTCGAGTTGCGGCGGGAACCTGGGGTATATTCTCGAGTTACGACGGGGATGGCCCTTCCACACACGTGTTTGTTCAGCGACGTCAGGACTCGTTCCTAGTTGCGAGGGACAACTCGGGATTCTCCTCGAGGCTTGGCAGGGCAATTGGGACGCCTCTCCAGCTGAGCCGGGAGACCAAGGGTCCCTTTCCACGTGCCACAGGAATCCTGGGACTCCTATCAAGTTTCACGATGACTCAGGCATCGTCTCCTTTGGAGGCACTAATCTCCGCGTCCCTCTTTAGTTTATCAACGATGTGAGGCCTCCGCTCGCGATGAGGTGGGGAACTAGGTCTTTCTCTGTGGTCTCCACAGGGGATTCAGACATCCTTTCGTCTTGGGAGATGCAAGACGAGCCTGCATTCAAGTCACTGCAGGCATATCCGACCTTATTTCGAGTCAGGGCATCGCGGTGTCCATTCCACTTGAGGCCGCAAACTCAGGGTCCCTCTCACATACCTAGAGCTGAGATAAGCCTCCTCTTGAGGTGCTTGTGGTAAGGTGGTATTCCTCTGGAGTCGAAGCCAGGGACTAACCTCTCATCTCAGGTTGATTTGTGGTCCACGGAGCTCTTTCGTGTTGCTACAGTGACCTTAGGATTCCTCTAGCCTTGAAACAGTGTTCTTCGGGTTTCTCTGGAGTGCCATCACGGATACCAAGGCTCCTTTCCTGTGTGATGTGCAACACAATATTGCTCTGCACGCAGTGCAGGGGAATCGGGCCTCATTTCGCAGCGAGGGAGAAGTCTCATGGTTTTTCTCGAGTTGCGGCGGGAACCTGGGGTATATTCTCGAGTTACGACGGGGATGGCCCTTCCACACAGGTGTTTGTTCAGCGACGTCAGGACTCCTGCCTAGTTGCGAGGGACAACTCGGGATTCTCCTCGAGGCTTGGCAGGGCAATTGGGACGCCTCTCCAGCTGAGGCGGGAGACCAAGGGTCCCTTTCCACGTGCCACAGGAATCCTGGGACTCCTATCAAGTTTCACGAGGACTCAGGCATCGTCTCCTTTGGAGGCACTGATCTCCGCGTCCCTCTGGAATTTTCCAAGGATATGAGGCGTCCGGTCGCGATGAGGTGGGGAACTAGGTCTTTCTCTGTGGTCTCCACAGGCGATTCAGACATCCTTTCGTCTTGGGAGATGCAAGAAGAGCCTGCATTCAAGTCACTGCAGGCATATCCGGCCTTATTTCGAGTCAGGGCATCGCGGTGTCCATTCCATTTGAGGCCACAAACTCCGGGTCCCTCTCACTTACCTAGAGCTGAGAGAAGCCTCCTCTTGAGGTGCTTGTGGTAAGGTGGTATTCCTCTGGAGTCGAAGCCAGGGACTAACGTCTCATCTCGAGTTGATTTCTGGTCCACGGAGCTCTTTCGTGTTGCTACAGTGACCTCAGGATCCCTCTAGCCTTGAAACAGTGTTCTTGGGGTTTCTCTGGAGTGCCATCAAGGAAATCAAGGCTCCTTTCCTGTGTGATGTGCAACACCGCATTGCTCTGCACGCAGTGCAGGGGAATCGGGCCTCATCTCGCAGCGAGCGGGAAGTCTCATGGTTTTTCTCGAGTTGCGGCGGGAACCTGGGGTATATTCTCGAGTTACGACGGGGATGGCCCTTCCACACACGTTTTTGTTCAGCGACGTCAGGACTCGTTCCTAGTTGCGAGGGACAACTCAGGATTCTCCTCGAGGCTTGGCAGGGCAATTGGGACGCCTCTCCAGCTGAGGCGGGAGACCAAGGGTCCCTTTCCTCATGCCACAGGAATCCTGGGACTCCTATCAAGTTTCACGAGGAGTCAGGCATCGTCTCCTTTGGAGGCACTGATCTCCCCGTCCCTCTGGAGTTTTCAAAGGATGTGAGGCCTCCGGTCGCGATGAGGTGGGGAACTAGGTCTTTCTCTGTGGTCTCCACAGGGGATTCACACATCCTTTCGTCTTGGGAGATGCAAGAAGAGCCTGCATTCAAGTCACTGCAGGCATATCCGGCCTTATTTTGAGTCAGGGCATCGCGGTGTCCGTTCCATTTGAGGCCGCAAAATCCGGGTCCCTCTCACTTACTTATAGATGAGAGAAGCCTCCTCTTGAGGTGCTTGTGGTAAGGTGGTATTCCTCTGGAGTCGAAGCCAGGGACTAACGTCTCATCTCGAGTTGATTTCTGGTCCACGGAGCTCTTTCGTGTTGCTACAGTGACCTCAGGATCCCTCTAGCCTTGAAACAGTGTTCTTGGGGTTTCTCTGGAGTGCCATTAAGGAAATCAAGGCTCCTTTCCTGTGTGATGTGCAACACCGCATTGCTCTGCACGCAGTGCAGGGGAATCGGGCCTCATCTCGCAGCGAGCGGGAAGTCTCATGGTTTTTCTCGAGTTGCGGCGGGAACCTGGGGAATATTCTCGAGTTACGACGGGGATGGCCCTTCCACACACGTTTTTGTTCAGCGACCTCAGGACTCGTTCCTAGTTGCGAGGGACAACTCAGGATTCTCCTCGAGGCTTGGCAGGGCAATTGGGACGCCTCTCCAGCTGAGGCGGGAGACCAAGGGTCCCTTTCCTCATGCCACAGGAATCCTGGGACTCCTATCAAGTTTCACGAGGAGTCAGGCATCGTCTCCTTTGGAGGCACTGATCTTCCCGTCCCTCTGGAGTTTTCAAAGGATGTGAGGCCTCCGGTCTCGATGAGGTGGGGAACTAGGTCTTTCTCTGTGGTCTCCACAGGGGATTCACACATCCTTTCGTCTTGGGAGATGCAAGAGGAGCCTGCATTCAAGTCACTGCAGGCATATCCGGCCTTATTTTGTGTCAGGGCATCGCGGTGTCCGTTCCATTTGAGGCCGCAAAATCCGGGTCCCTCTCACTTACTTATAGATGAGAGAAGCCTCCTCTTGAGGTGCTTGTGGTAAGGTGGTATTCCTCTGGAGTCGAAGCCAGGGACTAACCTCTCATCTCCAGTTGATTTTTGGTCCACGGAGCTCTTTCGTGTTGCTACAGTGACCTCAGGATCCCTCTAGCCTTGAAACAGTGTTCTTGGCGTTTCTCTGGAGTGCCATCAAGGAAATCAAGGCTCCTTTCCTGTGTGATGTGCAACACGGCATTGCTCTGCACGCAGTACAGGGGAATCGGGCCTCATCTCGCGGCGATGGGGAAGTCTCATGGTTTTTCTCGAGTTGCGGTGGGTACCTGGGGTATATTCTTGAGTTACGACGGGGATGGCCCTTCGACACACGTGTTTGTTCAGCGACGTCAGGACTCCTGCCTAGTTGCGAGGGACAACTCGGGATTCTCCTCGAGGCTTGGCACGGCAATTGGGACGCCTCTCCAGCTGAGGCGGGAGACCAAGGGTCCCTTTCCACGTGCCACAGGAATCCTGGGACTCCTATCAAGTTTCACGAGGACTCAGGCATCGTCTCCTTTGGAGGCACTGATCTCCGCGTCCCTCTGGAATTTTCCAAGGATATGAGGCGTCCGGTCGCGATGAGGTGGGGAACTAGGTCTTTCTCTGTGTTCTCCACAGGGGATTCAGACATCCTTTCGTCTTGGGAGATGCAAGACGAGCCTGCATTCAAGTCACTGCAGGCATATCCGGCCTTATTTCGAGTCAGGGCATCGCGGTGTCCATTCCATTTGAGGCCGCAAACTCCGGGTCCCTCTCACTTACCTAGAGCTGAGAGAAGCCTCCTCTTGAGGTGCTTGAGGTAAGGTGGTATTCCTCTGGAGTCGAAGCCAGGGACTAACGTCTCATCTCGAGTTGATTTCTGGTCCACGGAGCTCTTTCGTGTTGCTACAGTGACCTCAGGATCCCTCCAGCCTTGAAACAGGGTTCTTGGGGTTTCTCTGGAGTGCCATCAAGGAAATCAAGGCTCCTTTCCTGTGTGATGTGCAACACGGCATTGCTCTGCACGCAGTGCTGGGGAATCGGGCCTCATCTCGCGGCGAGGGGGAAGTCTCATGGTTTTTCTCGAGTTGCGGCGGGAACCTGGGGTATATTCTCGAGTTACGACGGGGATGGCCTTTCCACACACGTGTTTGTTCAGCGACGTCAGGACTCGTTCCTAGTTGCGAGGGACAACTCGGGATTCTCCTCGAGGCTTGGCAGGGCAATTGGGATGCCTCTCCAGCTGAGCCGGGAGACCAAGGGTCCCTTTCCACGTGCCACAGGAATCCTGGGACTCCTATCAAGTTTCACGATGACTCAGGCATCGTCTCCTTTGGAGGCACTAATCTCCGCGTCCCTCTTTAGTTTATCAACGATGTGAGGCCTCCGCTCGCGATGAGGTGGGGAACTAGGTCTTTCTCTGTGGTCTCCACAGGGGATTCAGACATCCTTTCGTCTTGGGAGATGCAAGACGAGCCTGCATTCAAGTCACTGCAGGCATATCCGACCTTATTTCGAGTCAGGGCATCGCGGTGTCCATTCCACTTGAGGCCGCAAACTCAGGGTCCCTCTCACATACCTAGAGCTGAGATAAGCCTCCTCTTGAGGTGCTTGTGGTAAGGTGGTATTCCTCTGGAGTCGAAGCCAGGGACTAACCTCTCATCTCAGGTTGATTTGTGGTCCACGGAGCTCTTTCGTGTTGCTACAGTGACCTTAGGATTCCTCTAGCCTTGAAACAGTGTTCTTCGGGTTTCTCTGGAGTGCCATCACGGATACCAAGGCTCCTTTCCTGTGTGATGTGCAACACAATATTGCTCTGCACGCAGTGCAGGGGAATCGGGCCTCATTTCGCAGCGAGGGAGAAGTCTCATGGTTTTTCTCGAGTTGCGGCGGGAACCTGGGGTATATTCTCGAGTTACGACGGGGATGGCCCTTCCACACAGGTGTTTGTTCAGCGACGTCAGGACTCCTGCCTAGTTGCGAGGGACAACTCGGGATTCTCCTCGAGGCTTGGCAGGGCAATTGGGACGCCTCTCCAGCTGAGGCGGGAGACCAAGGGTCCCTTTCCACGTGCCACAGGAATCCTGGGACTCCTATCAAGTTTCACGAGGACTCAGGCATCGTCTCCTTTGGAGGCACTGATCTCCGCGTCCCTCTGGAATTTTCCAAGGATATGAGGCGTCCGGTCGCGATGAGGTGGGGAACTAGGTCTTTCTCTGTGGTCTCCACAGGCGATTCAGACATCCTTTCGTCTTGGGAGATGCAAGAAGAGCCTGCATTCAAGTCACTGCAGGCATATCCGGCCTTATTTCGAGTCAGGGCATCGCGGTGTCCATTCCATTTGAGGCCACAAACTCCGGGTCCCTCTCACTTACCTAGAGCTGAGAGAAGCCTCCTCTTGAGGTGCTTGTGGTAAGGTGGTATTCCTCTGGAGTCGAAGCCAGGGACTAACGTCTCATCTCGAGTTGATTTCTGGTCCACGGAGCTCTTTCGTGTTGCTACAGTGACCTCAGGATCCCTCTAGCCTTGAAACAGTGTTCTTGGGGTTTCTCTGGAGTGCCATCAAGGAAATCAAGGCTCCTTTCCTGTGTGATGTGCAACACCGCATTGCTCTGCACGCAGTGCAGGGGAATCGGGCCTCATCTCGCAGCGAGCGGGAAGTCTCATGGTTTTTCTCGAGTTGCGGCGGGAACCTGGGGTATATTCTCGAGTTACGACGGGGATGGCCCTTCCACACACGTTTTTGTTCAGCGACGTCAGGACTCGTTCCTAGTTGCGAGGGACAACTCAGGATTCTCCTCGAGGCTTGGCAGGGCAATTGGGACGCCTCTCCAGCTGAGGCGGGAGACCAAGGGTCCCTTTCCTCATGCCACAGGAATCCTGGGACTCCTATCAAGTTTCACGAGGAGTCAGGCATCGTCTCCTTTGGAGGCACTGATCTCCCCGTCCCTCTGGAGTTTTCAAAGGATGTGAGGCCTCCGGTCGCGATGAGGTGGGGAACTAGGTCTTTCTCTGTGGTCTCCACAGGGGATTCACACATCCTTTCGTCTTGGGAGATGCAAGAAGAGCCTGCATTCAAGTCACTGCAGGCATATCCGGCCTTATTTTGAGTCAGGGCATCGCGGTGTCCGTTCCATTTGAGGCCGCAAAATCCGGGTCCCTCTCACTTACTTATAGATGAGAGAAGCCTCCTCTTGAGGTGCTTGTGGTAAGGTGGTATTCCTCTGGAGTCGAAGCCAGGGACTAACGTCTCATCTCGAGTTGATTTCTGGTCCACGGAGCTCTTTCGTGTTGCTACAGTGACCTCAGGATCCCTCTAGCCTTGAAACAGTGTTCTTGGGGTTTCTCTGGAGTGCCATTAAGGAAATCAAGGCTCCTTTCCTGTGTGATGTGCAACACCGCATTGCTCTGCACGCAGTGCAGGGGAATCGGGCCTCATCTCGCAGCGAGCGGGAAGTCTCATGGTTTTTCTCGAGTTGCGGCGGGAACCTGGGGAATATTCTCGAGTTACGACGGGGATGGCCCTTCCACACACGTTTTTGTTCAGCGACCTCAGGACTCGTTCCTAGTTGCGAGGGACAACTCAGGATTCTCCTCGAGGCTTGGCAGGGCAATTGGGACGCCTCTCCAGCTGAGGCGGGAGACCAAGGGTCCCTTTCCTCATGCCACAGGAATCCTGGGACTCCTATCAAGTTTCACGAGGAGTCAGGCATCGTCTCCTTTGGAGGCACTGATCTTCCCGTCCCTCTGGAGTTTTCAAAGGATGTGAGGCCTCCGGTCTCGATGAGGTGGGGAACTAGGTCTTTCTCTGTGGTCTCCACAGGGGATTCACACATCCTTTCGTCTTGGGAGATGCAAGAGGAGCCTGCATTCAAGTCACTGCAGGCATATCCGGCCTTATTTTGTGTCAGGGCATCGCGGTGTCCGTTCCATTTGAGGCCGCAAAATCCGGGTCCCTCTCACTTACTTATAGATGAGAGAAGCCTCCTCTTGAGGTGCTTGTGGTAAGGTGGTATTCCTCTGGAGTCGAAGCCAGGGACTAACCTCTCATCTCCAGTTGATTTTTGGTCCACGGAGCTCTTTCGTGTTGCTACAGTGACCTCAGGATCCCTCTAGCCTTGAAACAGTGTTCTTGGCGTTTCTCTGGAGTGCCATCAAGGAAATCAAGGCTCCTTTCCTGTGTGATGTGCAACACGGCATTGCTCTGCACGCAGTACAGGGGAATCGGGCCTCATCTCGCGGCGATGGGGAAGTCTCATGGTTTTTCTCGAGTTGCGGTGGGTACCTGGGGTATATTCTTGAGTTAAGACGGGGATGGCCCTTCGACACACGTGTTTGTTCAGCGACGTCAGGACTCATGCCTAGTTGCGAGGGACAACTCGGGATTCTCCTCGAGGCTTGGCACGGCAATTGGGACGCCTCTCCAGCTGAGGCGGGAGACCAAGGGTCCCTTTCCACGTGCCACAGGAATCCTGGGACTCCTATCAAGTTTCACGAGGACTCAGGCATCGTCTCCTTTGGAGGCACTGATCTCCGCGTCCCTCTGGAATTTTCCAAGGATATGAGGCGTCCGGTCGCGATGAGGTGGGGAACTAGGTCTTTCTCTGTGTTCTCCACAGGGGATTCAGACATGCTTTCGTCTTGGGAGATGCAAGACGAGCCTGCATTCAAGTCACTGCAGGCATATCCGGCCTTATTTCGAGTCAGGGCATCGCGGTGTCCATTCCATTTGAGGCCGCAAACTCCGGGTCCCTCTCACTTACCTAGAGCTGAGAGAAGCCTCCTCTTGAGGTGCTTGAGGTAAGGTGGTATTCCTCTGGAGTCGAAGCCAGGGACTAACGTCTCATCTCGAGTTGATTTCTGGTCCACGGAGCTCTTTCGTGTTGCTACAGTGACCTCAGGATCCCTCCAGCCTTGAAACAGGGTTCTTGGGGTTTCTCTGGAGTGCCATCAAGGAAATCAAGGCTCCTTTCCTGTGTGATGTGCAACACGGCATTGCTCTGCACGCAGTGCTGGGGAATCGGGCCTCATCTCGCGGCGAGGGGGAAGTCTCATGGTTTTTCTCGAGTTGCGGCGGGAACCTGGGGTATATTCTCGAGTTACGACGGGGATGGCCTTTCCACACACGTGTTTGTTCAGCGACGTCAGGACTCGTTCCTAGTTGCGAGGGACAACTCGGGATTCTCCTCGAGGCTTGGCAGGGCAATTGGGATGCCTCTCCAGCTGAGCCGGGAGACCAAGGGTCCCTTTCCACGTGCCACAGGAATCCTGGGACTCCTATCAAGTTTCACGATGACTCAGGCATCGTCTCCTTTGGAGGCACTAATCTCCGCGTCCCTCTTTAGTTTATCAACGATGTGAGGCCTCCGCTCGCGATGAGGTGGGGAACTAGGTCTTTCTCTGTGGTCTCCACAGGGGATTCAGACATCCTTTCGTCTTGGGAGATGCAAGACGAGCCTGCATTCAAGTCACTGCAGGCATATCCGACCTTATTTCGAGTCAGGGCATCGCGGTGTCCATTCCACTTGAGGCCGCAAACTCAGGGTCCCTCTCACATACCTAGAGCTGAGATAAGCCTCCTCTTGAGGTGCTTGTGGTAAGGTGGTATTCCTCTGGAGTCGAAGCCAGGGACTAACCTCTCATCTCAGGTTGATTTGTGGTCCACGGAGCTCTTTCGTGTTGCTACAGTGACCTTAGGATTCCTCTAGCCTTGAAACAGTGTTCTTCGGGTTTCTCTGGAGTGCCATCACGGATACCAAGGCTCCTTTCCTGTGTGATGTGCAACACAATATTGCTCTGCACGCAGTGCAGGGGAATCGGGCCTCATTTCGCAGCGAGGGAGAAGTCTCATGGTTTTTCTCGAGTTGCGGCGGGAACCTGGGGTATATTCTCGAGTTACGACGGGGATGGCCCTTCCACACAGGTGTTTGTTCAGCGACGTCAGGACTCCTGCCTAGTTGCGAGGGACAACTCGGGATTCTCCTCGAGGCTTGGCAGGGCAATTGGGACGCCTCTCCAGCTGAGGCGGGAGACCAAGGGTCCCTTTCCACGTGCCACAGGAATCCTGGGACTCCTATCAAGTTTCACGAGGACTCAGGCATCGTCTCCTTTGGAGGCACTGATCTCCGCGTCCCTCTGGAATTTTCCAAGGATATGAGGCGTCCGGTCGCGATGAGGTGGGGAACTAGGTCTTTCTCTGTGGTCTCCACAGGCGATTCAGACATCCTTTCGTCTTGGGAGATGCAAGAAGAGCCTGCATTCAAGTCACTGCAGGCATATCCGGCCTTATTTCGAGTCAGGGCATCGCGGTGTCCATTCCATTTGAGGCCACAAACTCCGGGTCCCTCTCACTTACCTAGAGCTGAGAGAAGCCTCCTCTTGAGGTGCTTGTGGTAAGGTGGTATTCCTCTGGAGTCGAAGCCAGGGACTAACGTCTCATCTCGAGTTGATTTCTGGTCCACGGAGCTCTTTCGTGTTGCTACAGTGACCTCAGGATCCCTCTAGCCTTGAAACAGTGTTCTTGGGGTTTCTCTGGAGTGCCATCAAGGAAATCAAGGCTCCTTTCCTGTGTGATGTGCAACACCGCATTGCTCTGCACGCAGTGCAGGGGAATCGGGCCTCATCTCGCAGCGAGCGGGAAGTCTCATGGTTTTTCTCGAGTTGCGGCGGGAACCTGGGGTATATTCTCGAGTTACGACGGGGATGGCCCTCCCACACACGTTTTTGTTCAGCGACGTCAGGACTCGTTCCTAGTTGCGAGGGACAACTCAGGATTCTCCTCGAGGCTTGGCAGGGCAATTGGGACGCCTCTCCAGCTGAGGCGGGAGACCAAGGGTCCCTTTCCTCATGCCACAGGAATCCTGGGACTCCTATCAAGTTTCACGAGGAGTCAGGCATCGTCTCCTTTGGAGGCACTGATCTCCCCGTCCCTCTGGAGTTTTCAAAGGATGTGAGGCCTCCGGTCGCGATGAGGTGGGGAACTAGGTCTTTCTCTGTGGTCTCCACAGGGGATTCACACATCCTTTCGTCTTGGGAGTTGCAAGAGGAGCCTGCATTCAAGTCACTGCAGGCATATCCGGCCTTATTTTGAGTCAGGGCATCGCGGTGTCCGTTCCATTTGAGGCCGCAAAATCCGGGTCCCTCTCACTTACTTATAGATGAGAGAAGCCTCCTCTTGAGGTGCTTGTGGTAAGGTGGTATTCCTCTGGAGTCGAAGCCAGGGACTAACCTCTCATCTCCAGTTGATTTCTGGTCCACGGAGCTCTTTCGTGTTGCTACAGTGACCTCAGGATCCCTCTAGCCTTGAAACAGTGTTCTTGGGGTTTCTCTGGAGTGCCATCAAGGAAATCAAGGCTCCTTTCCTGTGTGATGTGCAACACGGCATTGCTCTGCACGCAGTACACGGGAATCGGGCCTCATCTCGCGGCGAAGGGGAAGTCTCATGGTTTTTCTCGAGTTGCGGCGGGAACCTGGGGTATATTCTCGAGTTACGACGGGGATGGCCCTTCCACACACGTGTTTGTTCAGCGACGTCAGGACTCATGCCTAGTTGCGAGGGACAACTCGGGATTCTCCTCGAGGCTTGGCAGGGCAATTGGGACGCCTCTACAGCTGAGGCGGAAGACCATGGGTCCCTTTCCACGTGCCACAGGAATCCTGGGACACCTATCAAGTTTCACGAGGACTCAGGCATCGTCTCCTTTGGAGGCACTGATCTCCGCGCCCCTCTTTATTTTATCAACGATGTGAGGCCTACGGTCGCGATTAGGTGGGGAACTAGGTCTTTCTCTGTGGTCTCCACAGGGGATTCAGACATCCTTTCGTCTTGGGAGATGCAAGACGAGCCTGCATTCAAGTCACTGCAGGCTTATCCGGCCTTATTTCGAGTCAGGGCATCGTGGTGTCCATTCCACTTGAGGCCACAAACTCAGGGTCCTTCTCACATACCTAGAGCTGAGAGAAGCCTCCTCTTGAGGTGCTTGTGGTAAGGTGGTATTCCTCTGGAGTCGAAGCCAGGGACTAACCTCTCATCTCGAGTTGATTTGTGGTCCACGGAGCTCTTTCGTGTTACTTCAGTGACCTTAGGATTCCTCTAGCCTTGAAACAGTGTTCTTCGGGTTTCTCTGGAGTGCCATCACGGAAATCAAGGCTCCTTTCCTGTGTGATGTGCAACACAGCATTGCTCTGCACGCAGTGCAGGGGAATCGGGCCTCATTTCGCAGCGAGGGAGAAGTCTCATGGTTTTTCTCGAGTTGCGGCGGGAACCTGGGGTATATTCTCGAGTTACGACGGGGATGGCCCTTCCACACAGGTGTTTGTTCAGCGACGTCAGGACTCCTGCCTAGTTGCGAGGGACAACTCGGGATTCTCCTCGAGGCTTGGCAGGGCAATTGGGACGCCTCTCCTGCTGAGGCGGGAGACCAAGGGTCCCTTTCCACGTGCCACAGGAATCCTGGGACTCCTATCAAGTTTCACGAGGAGTCAGGCATCGTCTCCTTTGGAGGCACTGATCTCCGCGTCCTTCTGGAATTTTCCAAGGATGTGAGGCCTCCGGTCGCGATGAGGTGGGGAACTAGGTCTTTCTCTGTGTTCTCCACAGGGGATTCAGACATCCTTTTGTCTTGGGAGATGCAAGAAGAGCCTGCATTCAAGTCACTGCAGGCATATCCGGCCTTATTTCGAGTCAGGGCATCGCGTTGTCCATTCCATTTGAGGCCGCAAACTCCGGGTCCCTCTCACTTACCTATAGCTGAGAGAAGCCTCCTCTTGAGGTGCTTGTGGTAAGGTGGTATTCCTCTGGAGTCGAAGCCAGGGACTAACCTCTCATCTCGAGTTGATTTTTGGTCCACGGAGCTCTTTTGTGTTGCTACAGTGACCTCAGGATCCCTCTAGCCTTGAAACAGTGTTCTTGGTGTTTCTCTGGAGTGCCATCAAGGAAATCAAGGCTCCTTTCCTATGTGATGTGCAACACAGCATTGCTCTGCACGCAGTGCAGGGAAATCGGGCCTCATTTCGCAGCGAGGGAGAAGTCTCATGGTTTTTCTCGAGTTGCGGCGGGAACCTGGGGTATATTCTCGAGTTACGACGGGGATGGCCCTTCGACACACGTGTTTGTTCAGCGACGTCAGGACTCCTGCCTAGTTGCGAGGGACAACTCGGGATTCTCCTCGAGGCTTGGCAGGGCAATTGGGACGCCTCTCCAGCTGAGGCGGGAGACCAAGGGTCCCTTTCCACGTGCCACAGGAATCCTGGGACTCCTATCAAGTTTCACGAGGAGTCAGGCATCGTCTCCTTTGGAGGCACTGATCTCCGCGTCCCTCTGGAGTTTTCAAAGGATGTGAGGCCTCCGGTCGCGATGAGGTGGGGAACTAGGTCTTTCTCTGTGGTCTCCACAGGGGATTCAGACATCCTTTCGTCTTGGGAGATGCAAGACGAGCCTGCATTCAAGTCACTGCAGGCATATCCGACCTTATTTCGAGTCAGGGCATCGCGGTGTCCATTCCACTTGAGGCCGCAAACTCAGGGTCCCTCTCACATACCTAGAGCTGAGATAAGCCTCCTCTTGAGGTGCTTGTGGTAAGGTGGTATTCCTCTGGAGTCGAAGCCAGGGACTAACCTCTCATCTCGAGTTGATTTGTGGTCCACGGAGCTCTTTCGTGTTGCTACAGTGACCTTAGGATTCCTCTAGCCTTGAAACAGTGTTCTTCGGGTTTCTCTGGAGTGCCATCACGGAAACCAAGGCTCCTTTCCTGTGTGATGTGCAACACAGCATTGCTCTGCACGCAGTGCAGGGGAATCGGGCCTCATTTCGCAGCGAGGGAGAAGTCTCATGGTTTTTCTCGAGTTGCGGCGGGAACCTGGGGTATATTCTCGAGTTAGCACGGGGATGGCCCTTCCACACAGGTGTTTGTTCAGCGACGTCAGGACTCCTGCCTAGTTGCGAGGGACAACTCGGGATTCTCCTCGAGGCTTGGCAGGGCAATTGGGACGCCTCTCCAGCTGAGGCGGGAGACCAAGGGTCCCTTTCCACGTGCCACAGGAATCCTGGGACTCCTATCAAGTTTCACGAGGAGTCAGGCATCGTCTCCTTTGGAGGCACTGATCTCCGCGTCCCTCTGGAATTTTCCAAGGATATGAGGCGTCCGGTCGCGATGAGGTGGGGAACTAGGTCTTTGTCTGTGTTCTCCACAGGGGATTCAGACATGCTTTCGTCTTGGGAGATGCAAGACGAGCCTGCATTCAAGTCACTGCAGGCATATCCGGCCTTATTTCGAGTCAGGGCATCGCGGTGTCCATTCCATTTGAGGCCTCAAACTCCGGGTCCCTCTCACTTACTTATAGCTGAGAGAAGCCTCCTCTTGAGGTGCTTGAGGTAAGGTGGTATTCCTCTGGAGACGAAGCCAGGGACTAACGTCTCATCTCGAGTTGATTTCTGGTCCACGGAGCTCTTTCGTGTTGCTACAGTGACCTCAGGATCCCTCTAGCCTTGAAACAGGGTTCTTGGGGTTTCTCTGGAGTGCCATCAAGGAAATCAAGGCTCCTTTCCTGTGTGATGTGCAACACGGCATTGCTCTGCACGCAGTGCAGGGGAATCGGGCCTCATCTCGCGGCGAGGGGGAAGTCTCATGGTTTTTCTCGAGTTGCGGCGGGAACCTGGGGTATATTCTCGAGTTACGACGGGGATGGCCCTTCCACACACGTGTTTGTTCAGCGACGTCAGGACTCGTTCCTAGTTGCGAGGGACAACTCGGGATTCTCCTCGAGGCTTGGCAGGGCAATTGGGACGCCTCTCCAGCTGAGCCGGGAGACCAAGGGTCCCTTTCCACGTGCCACAGGAATCCTGGGACTCCTATCAAGTTTCACGATGACTCAGGCATCGTCTCCTTTGGAGGCACTGATCTCCGCGTCCCTCTTTAGTTTATCAACGATGTGAGGCCTCCGCTCGCGATGAGGTGGGGAACTAGGTCTTTCTCTGTGGTCTCCACAGGGGATTCAGACATCCTTTCGTCTTGGGAGATGCAAGACGAGCCTGCATTCAAGTCACTGCAGGCATATCCGGCCTTATTTCGAGTCAGGGCATCGCGGTGTCCATTCCACTTGAGGCCGAAAACTCAGGGTCCCTCTCACATACCTAGAGCTGAGATAAGCCTCCTCTTGAGGTGCTTGTGGTAAGGTGGTATTCCTCTGGAGTCGAAGCCAGGGACTAACCTCTCATCTCAGGTTGATTTGTGGTCCACGGAGCACTTTCGTGTTGCTACAGTGACCTTAGGATTCCTCTAGCCTTGAAACAGTGTTCTTCGGGTTTCTCTGGAGTGCCATCACGGAAACCAAGGCTCCTTTCCTGTGTGATGTGCAACACAGCATTGCTCTGCACGCAGTGCAGGGGAATCGGGCCTCATTTCGCAGCGAGGGAGAAGTCTCATGGTTTTTCTCGAGTTGCGGCGGGAACCTGGGGTATATTCTCGAGTTACGACGGGGATGGCCCTTCCACACAGGTGTTTGTTCAGCGACGTCAGGACTCCTGCCTAGTTGCGAGGGACAACTCAGGATTCTCCTCGAGGCTTGGCAGGGCAATTGGGACGCCTCTCCAGCTGAGGCAGGAGACCAAGGGTCCCTTTCCACGTGCCACAGGAATCCTGGGACTCCTATCAAGTTTCACGAGGACTCAGGCATCGTCTCCTTTGGAGGCACTGATCTCCGCGTCCCTCTGGAATTTTCCAAGGATATGAGGCGTCCGGTCGCGATGAGGTGGGGAACTAGGTCTTTCTCTGTGGTCTCCACAGGCGATTCAGACATCCTTTCGTCTTGGGAGATGCAAGAAGAGCCTGCATTCAAGTCACTGCAGGCATATCCGGCCTTATTTCGAGTCAGGGCATCGCGGTGTCCATTCCATTTGAGGCCACAAACTCCGGGTCCCTCTCACTTACCTAGAGCTGAGAGAAGCCTCCTCTTGAGGTGCTTGTGGTAAGGTGGTATTCCTCTGGAGTCGAAGCCAGGGACTAACGTCTCATCTCGAGTTGATTTCTGGTCCACGGAGCTCTTTCGTGTTGCTACAGTGACCTCAGGATCCCTCTAGCCTTGAAACAGTGTTCTTGGGGTTTCTCTGGAGTGCCATCAAGGAAATCAAAGCTCCTTTCCTGTGTAATGTGCAACACGGCATTGCTCTGCACGCAGTGCAGGGGAATCGGGCCTCATCTCGCAGCGAGCGGGAAGTCTCATGGTTTTTCTCGAGTTGCGGCGGGAACCTGGGGTATATTCTCGAGTTACGACGGGGATGGCCCTTCCACACACGTTTTTGTTCAGCGACGTCAGGACTCGTTCCTAGTTGCGAGGGACAACTCAGGATTCTCCTCGAGGTTTGGCAGGGCAATTGGGACGCCTCTCCAGCTGAGGCGGGAGACCAAGGGTCCCTTTCCTCATGCCACAGGAATCCTGGGACTCCTATCAAGTTTCACGAGGAGTCAGGCATCGTCTCCTTTGGAGGCACTGATCTCCCCGTCCCTCTGGAGTTTTCAAAGGATGTGAGGCCTCCGATCGCGATGAGGTGGGGAACTAGGTCTTTCTCTGTGGTCTCCACAGGGGATTCACACATCCTTTCGTCTTGGGAGATGCAAGAGGAGCCTGCATTCAAGTCACTGCAGGCATATCCGGCCTTATTTCGAGTCAGGGCATCGCGGTGTCCGTTCCATTTGAGGCCGCAAAATCCGGGTCCCTCTCACTTACTTATAGATGAGAGAAGCCTCCTCTTGAGGTGCTTGTGGTAAGGTGGTATTCCTCTGGAGTCGAAGCCAGGGACTAACCTCTCATCTCCAGTTGATTTTTGGTCCACGGAGCTCTTTCATGTTGCTACAGTGACCTCAGGATCCCTCTAGCCTTGAAACAGTGTTCTTGGCGTTTCTCTGGAGTGCCATCAAGGAAATCAAGGCTCCTTTCCTGTGTGATGTGCAACACGGCATTGCTCTGCACGCAGTACAGGGGAATCGGGCCTCATCTCGCGGCGAAGGGGAAGTCTCATGGTTTTTCTCGAGTTGCGGCGGGAACCTGGGGTATATTCTCGAGTTACGACGGGGATGGCCCTTCCACACACGTGTTTGTTCAGCGACGTCAGGACTCATGCCTAGTTGCGAGGTACAACTCGGGATTCTCCTCGAGGCTTGGCAGGGCAATTGGGACGCCTCTCCAGCTGAGGCGGAAGACCATGGGTCCCTTTCCACGTGCCACAGGAATCCTGGGACACCTATCAAGTTTCACGAGGACTCAGGCATCGTCTCCTTTGGAGGCACTGATCTCCGCGCCCCTCTTTATTTTATCAACGATGTGAGGCCTACGGTCGCGATTAGGTGGGGAACTAGGTCTTTCTCTGTGGTCTCCACAGGGGATTCAGACATCCTTTCGTCTTGGGAGATGCAAGACGAGCCTGCATTCAAGTCACTGCAGGCTTATCCGGCCTTATTTCGAGTCAGGGCATCGTGGTGTCCATTCCACTTGAGGCCACAAACTCAGGGTCCTTCTCACATACCTAGAGCTGAGAGAAGCCTCCTCTTGAGGTGCTTGTGGTAAGGTGGTATTCCTCTGGAGTCGAAGCCAGGGACTAACCTCTCATCTCGAGTTGATTTGTGGTCCACGGAGCTCTTTCGTGTTACTACAGTGACCTTAGGATTCCTCTAGCCTTGAAACAGTGTTCTTCGGATTTCTCTGGAGTGCCATCACGGAAATCAAGGCTCCTTTCCTGTGTGATGTGCAACACAGCATTGCTCTGCACGCAGTGCAGGGGAATCGGGCCTCATTTCGCAGCGAGGGAGAAGTCTCATGGTTTTTCTCGAGTTGCGGCGGGAACCTGGGGTATATTCTCGAGTTACGACGGGGATGGCCCTTCCACACACGTGTTTGTTCAGCGACGTCAGGACTCCTGCCTAGTTGCGAGGGACAACTCGGGATTCTCCTCGAGGCTTGGCAGGGCAATTGGGACGCCTCTCCTGCTGAGGCGGGAGACCAAGGGTCCCTTTCCACGTGCCACAGGAATCCTGGGACTCCTATCAAGTTTCACGAGGAGTCAGGCATCGTCTCCTTTGGAGGCACTGATCTCCGCGTCCCTCTGGAATTTTCCAAGGATGTGAGGCGTCCGGTCGCGATCAGGTGGGGAACTAGGTCTTTCTCTGTGTTCTCCACAGGGGATTCAGACATCCTTTTGTCTTGGGAGATGCAAGAAGAGCCTGCATTCAAGTCACTGCAGGCATATCTGGCCTTATTTCGAGTCAGGGCATCGCGGTGCCCATTCCATTTGAGGCCGCAAACTCCGGGTCCCTCTCACTTACCTATAGCTGAGAGAAGCCTCCTCTTGAGGTGCTTGTGGTAAGGTGGTATTCCTCTGGAGTCGAAGCCAGGGACTAACCTCTCATCTCGAGTTGATTTTTGGTCCACGGAGCTCTTTTGTGTTGCTACAGTTACCTCAGGATCCCTCTAGGCTTGAAACAGTGTTCTTGGGGTTTCTCTGGAGTGCCATCAAGGAAATCAAGGCTCCTTTCCTATGTGATGTGCAACACGGCATTGCTCTGCACGCAGTGCAGGGAAATCGGGCCTCATTTCGCAGCGAGGGAGAAGTCTCATGGTTTTTCTCGAGTTGCGGCGGGAACCTGGGGTATATTCTCGAGTTACGACGGGGATGGCCCTTCGACACACGTGTTTGTTCAGCGACGTCAGGACTCCTGCCTAGTTGCGAGGGACAACTCGGGATTCTCCTCGAGGCTTGGCAGGGCAATTGGGACGCCTCTCCAGCTGAGGCGGGAGACCAAGGGTCCCTTTCCACGTGCCACAGGAATCCTGGGACTCCTATCAAGTTTCACGAGGACTCAGGCATCGTCTCCTTTGGAGGCACTGATCTCCGCGTCCCTCTTTAGTTTATCAATGATGTGAGGCGTCCGGTCGCGATGAGGTGGGGAACTAGGTCTTTCTCTGTGGTCTCCACAGGGGATTCAGACATCCTTTCGTCTTGGGAGATGCAAGACGAGCCTGCATTCAAGTCACTGCAGGCATATCCGACCTTATTTCGAGTCAGGGCATCGCGGTGTCCATTCCACTTGAGGCCGCAAACTCAGGGTCCCTCTCACATACCTAGAGCTGAGATAAGCCTCCTCTTGAGGTGCTTGTGGTAAGGTGGTATTCCACTGGAGTCGAAGCCAGGGACTAACCTCTCATCTCGAGTTGATTTGTGGTCCACGGAGCTCTTTCGTGTTGCTACAGTGACCTTAGGATTCCTCTAGCCTTGAAACAGTGTTCTTCGGGTTTCTCTGGAGTGCCATCACGGAAACCAAGGCTCCTTTCCTGTGTGATGTGCAACACAGCATTGCTCTGCACGCAGTGCAGGGGAATCGGGCCTCATTTCGCAGCGAGGGAGAAGTCTCATGGTTTTTCTCGAGTTGCGGCGGGAACCTGGGGTATATTCTCGAGTTAGCACGGGGATGGCCCTTCCACACAGGTGTTTGTTCAGCGACGTCAGGACTCCTGCCTAGTTGCGAGGGACAACTCGGGATTCTCCTCGAGGCTTGGCAGGGCAATTGGGACGCCTCTCCAGCTGAGGCGGGAGACCAAGGGTCCCTTTCCACGTGCCACAGGAATCCTGGGACTCCTATCAAGTTTCACGAGGACTCAGGCATCGTCTCCTTTGGAGGCACTGATCTCCGCGTCCCTCTGGAATTTTCCAAGGATATGAGGCGTCCGGTCGCGATGAGGTGGGGAACTAGGTCTTTGTCTGTGTTCTCCACAGGGGATTCAGACATGCTTTCGTCTTGGGAGATGCAAGACGAGCCTGCATTCAAGTCACTGCAGGCATATCCGGCCTTATTTCGAGTCAGGGCATCGCGGTGTCCATTCCATTTGAGGCCTCAAACTCCGGGTCCCTCTCACTTACTTATAGCTGAGAGAAGCCTCCTCTTGAGGTGCTTGAGGTAAGGTGGTATTCCTCTGGAGTCGAAGCCAGGGACTAACGTCTCATCTCGAGTTGATTTCTGGTCCACGGAGCTCTTTCGTGTTGCTACAGTGACCTCAGGATCCCTCTAGCCTTGAAACAGGGTTCTTGGGGTTTCTCTGGAGTGCCATCAAGGAAATCAAGGCTCCTTTCCTGTGTGATGTGCAACACGGCATTGCTCTGCACGCAGTGCAGGGGAATCGGGCCTCATCTCGCGGCGAGGGGGAAGTCTCATGGTTTTTCTCGAGTTGCGGCGGGAACCTGGGGTATATTCTCGAGTTACGACGGGGATGGCCCTTCCACACACGTGTTTGTTCAGCGACGTCAGGACTCGTTCCTAGTTGCGAGGGACAACTCGGGATTCTCCTCGAGGCTTGGCAGGGCAATTGGGACGCCTCTCCAGCTGAGCCGGGAGACCAAGGGTCCCTTTCCACGTGCCACAGGAATCCTGGGACTCCTATCAAGTTTCACGATGACTCAGGCATCGTCTCCTTTGGAGGCACTGATCTCCGCGTCCCTCTTTAGTTTATCAACGATGTGAGGCCTCCGCTCGCGATGAGGTGGGGAACTAGGTCTTTCTCTGTGGTCTCCACAGGGGATTCAGACATCCTTTCGTCTTGGGAGATGCAAGACGAGCCTGCATTCAAGTCACTGCAGGCATATCCGGCCTTATTTCGAGTCAGGGCATCGCGGTGTCCATTCCACTTGAGGCCGCAAACTCAGGGTCCCTCTCACATACCTAGAGCTGAGATAAGCCTCCTCTTGAGGTGCTTGTGGTAAGGTGGTATTCCTCTGGAGTCGAAGCCAGGGACTAACCTCTCATCTCGAGTTGATTTGTGGTCCACGGAGCTCTTTCGTGTTGCTACAGTGACCTTAGGATTCCTCTAGCCTTGAAACAGTGTTCTTCGGGTTTCTCTGGAGTGCCATCACGGAAATCAAGGCTCCTTTCCTGTGTGATGTGCAACAAGGCATTGCTCTGCACGCAGTGCAGGTTAATCGGGCCTCATTTCGCAGCGAGGGAGAAGTCTCATGGTTTTTCTCGAGTTGCGGTGGGAACCTGGGGTATATTCTCGAGTTACGACGGGGATGGCCCTTCCACACAGGTGTTTGTTCAGCGACGTCAGGACTCCTGCCTAGTTGCGAGGGACAACTCGGGATTCTCCTCGAGGCTTGGCAGGGCAATTGGGACGCCTCTCCTGCTGAGGCGGGAGACCAAGGGTCCCTTTCCACGTGCCACAGGAATCCTGGGACTCCTATCAAGTTTCACGAGGAGTCAGGCATCGTCTCCTTTGGAGGCACTGATCTCCGCGTCCCTCTGGAATTTTCCAAGGATGTGAGGCCTCCGGTCGCGATGAGGTGGGGAACTAGGTCTTTCTCTGTGTTCTCCACAGGGGATTCAGACATCCTTTCGTCTTGGGAGATGCAAGAAGAGCCTGCATTCAAGTCACTGCAGGCATATCCGGCCTTATTTCGAGTCAGGGCATCGCGGTGTCCATTCCATTTGAGGCCGCAAACTCCGGGTCCCTCTCACTTACCTATAGCTGAGAGAAGCCTCCTCTTGAGGTGCTTGTGGTAAGGTGGTATTCCTCTGGAGTCGAAGCCAGGGACTAACCTCTCATCTCGAGTTGATTTTTGGTCCACGGAGCTCTTTCGTGTTGCTACAGTGACCTCAGGATCCCTCTAGCCTTGAAACAGTGTTCTTGGGGTTTCTCTGGAGTGCCATCAAGGAAATCAAGGCTCCTTTCCTGTGTGATGTGCAACACAGCATTGCTCTGCACGCAGTGCAGGGAAATTGGGCCTCATTTTGCAGCGAGGGAGAAGTCTCATGGTTTTTCTCGAGTTGCGGCGGGAACCTGGGGTATATTCTCGAGTTACGACGGGGATGGCCCTTCGACACACGTGTTTGTTCAGCGACGTCAGGACTCCTGCCTAGTTGCGAGGGACAACTCGGGATTCTCCTCGAGGCTTGGCAGGGCAATTGGGACGCCTCTCCAGCTGAGGCGGGAGACCAAGGGTCCCTTTCCACGTGCCACAGGAATCCTGGGACTCCTATCAAGTTTCACGAGGAGTCAGGCATCGTCTCCTTTGGAGTCACTGATCTCCGCGTCCCTCTGGAGTTTTCCAAGGATGTGAGGCCTCCGGTCGCAATGAGGTGGGGAACTAGGTCTTTCTCTGTGGGCTCCACAGGGGATTCAGACATCCTTTCGTCTTGGGAGATGCAAGACGAGCCTGCATTCAAGTCACTGCAGGCATATCCGGCCTTATTTCGAGTCAGGGCATCGCGGTGTCCATTCCACTTGAGGCCGCAAACTCAGGGTCCCTCTCACATACCTAGAGCTGAGATAAGCCTCCTCTTGAGGTGCTTGTGGTAAGGTGGTATTCCTCTGGAGTCGAAGCCAGGGACTAACCTCTCATCTCGAGTTGATTTGTGGTCCACGGAGCTCTTTCGTGTTGCTACAGTGACCTTAGGATTCCTCTAGCCTTGAAACAGTGTTCTTCGGGTTTCTCTGGAGTGCCATCACGGAAACCAAGGCTCCTTTCCTGTGTGATGTGCAACACAGCATTGCTCTACACGCAGTGCAGGGGAATCGGGCCTCATTTCGCAGCGAGGGAGAAGTCTCATGGTTTTTCTCGAGTTGCGGCGGGAACCTGGGGTATATTCTCGAGTTACGACGGGGATGGCCCTTCCACACAGGTGTTTGTTCAGCGACGTCCGGACTCCTGCCTAGTTGCGAGGGACAACTCGGGATTCTCCTCGAGGCTTGGCAGGGCAATGGGGACGCCTCTCCAGCTGAGGCGGGAGACCAAGGGTCCCTTTCCACGTGCCACAGGAATCCTGGGACTCCTATCAAGTTTCACGAGGACTCAGGCATCGTCTCCTTTGGAGGCACTGATCTCCGCGTCCCTCTGGAATTTTCCAAGGATGTGAGGCCTCCGGTCGCGATGAGGTGGGGAACTAGGTCTTTCACTGTGTTCTCCACAGGGGATTCAGACATCCTTTCGTCTTGGGAGATGCAAGAACAGCCTGCATTCAAGTCACTGCAGGCATATCCGGCCTTATTTCGAGTCAGGGCATCGAGGTGTCCATTCCATTTGAGGCCGCAAACTCCGGGTCCCTCTCACTTACCTAGAGCTGAGAGAAGCCTCCTCTTGAGGTGCTTGTGGTAAGGTGGTATTCCTCTGGAGTCGAAGCCAGGGACTAACCTCTCATCTCGAGTTGATTTCTGGTCCACGGAGCTCTTTCGTGTTGCTACAGTGACCTCAGGATCCCTCTAGCCTTGAAACAGTGTTCTTGGGGTTTCTCTGGAGTGCCATCAAGGAAATCAAGGCTCCTTTCCTGTGTGATGTGCAACACGGCATTGCTCTGCACGCAGTGCAGGGGAATCGGGCCTCATCTCGCAGCGAGCGGGAAGTCTCATGGTTTTTCTCGAGTTGCGGCGGGAACCTGGGGTATATTCTCGAGTTACGACGGGGATGGCCCTTCCACACACGTTTTTGTTCAGCGACGTCAGGACTCGTTCCTAGTTGCGAGGGACAACTCAGGATTCTCCTCGAGGCTTGGCAGGGCAATTGGGACGCCTCTCCAGCTGAGGCGGGAGACCAAGGGTCCCTTTCCTCATGCCACAGGAATCCTGGGACTCCTATCAAGTTTCACGAGGAGTCAGGCATCGTCTCCTTTGGAGGCACTGATCTCCCCGTCCCTCTGGAGTTTTCAAAGGATGTGAGGCCTCCGGTCGCGATGAGGTGGGGAACTAGGTCTTTCTCTGTGGTCTCCACAGGGGATTCACACATCCTTTCGTCTTGGGAGATGCAAGAGGAGCCTGCATTCAAGTCACTGCAGGCATATCCGGCCTTATTTTGAGTCAGGGCATCGAGGTGTCTGTTCCATTTGAGGCCGCAAAATCCGGGTGCTTCTCACTTACTTATAGCTGAGAGAAGCCTCCTCTTGAGGTGCTTGTGGTAAGGTGGTATTCCTCTGGAGTCGAAGCCAGGGAATAACGTCTCATCTCGAGTTGATTTGTGGTCCACGGAGCTCTTTCGTGTTGCTACAGTGACCTCAGGATCCCTCTAGCCTTGAAATAGTGTTCTTGGCGTTTCTCTGGAGTGCCATCAAGGAAATCAAGGGTCCTTTCCTGTGTGATGTGCAACACGGCATTGCTCTGCACGCAGTACAGGGGAATCGGGCCTCATCTCGCGGCGAAGGGGAAGTTTCATGGTTTTTCTCGAGTTGCGGCGGGAACCTGGGGTATATTCTCGAGTTACGACGGGGATGGCCCGTCCACACACGTGTTTGTTCAGCGACGTCAGGACTCCTGCCTAGTTGCGAGGGATAACTCGGGATTCTCCTCGAGGCTTGGCAGGGCAATTGGGACGCCTCTCCAGCTGAGCCGGGAGACCAAGGGTCCCTTTCCACGTGCCACAGGAATCCTGGGACTCCTATCAAGTTTCACGATGACTCAGGCATCGTCTCCTTTGGAGGCACTGATCTCCGCGCCACTCTTTATTTTATCAACGATGTGAGGCCTACGGTCGCGATGAGGTGGGGAACTAGGTCTTTCTCTGTGGTCTCCACAGGGGATTCAGACATCCTTTCGTCTTGGGAGATGCAAAACGAGGCTGCATTCAAGTCACTGCAGGCATATCCGGCCTTATTTCGAGTCACGGCATCGTGGGGTCCATTCCACTTGAGGCCACAAACTCAGGGTCCCTCTCACATACCTAGAGCTGAGAGAAGCCTCCTCTTGAGGTGCTTGTGGTAAGGTGGTATTCCTTTGGAGTGGAAGCCAGGGACTAACCTCTCATCTCGAGTTGATTTGTGGTCCACGGAGCTCTTTCGTGTTGCTACAGTGACCTTAGGATTCCTCTAGCCTTGAAACAGTGTTCTTCGGGTTTCTCTGGAGTGCCATCACGGAAATCAAGGCTCCTTTCCTGTGTGATGTGCAACACGGCATTGCTCTGCACGCAGTGCAGGTTAATCGGGCCTCATTTCGCAGCGAGGGAGAAGTCTCATGGTTTTTCTCGAGTTGCGGTGGGAACCTGGGGTATATTCTCGAGTTACGACGGGGATGGCCCTTCCACACAGGTGTTTGTTCAGCGACGTCAGGACTCCTGCCTAGTTGCGAGGGACAACTCGGGATTCTCCTCGAGGCTTGGCAGGGCAATTGGGACGCCTCTCCTGCTGAGGCGGGAGACCAAGGGTCCCTTTCCACGTGCCACAGGAATCCTGGGACTCCTATCAAGTTTCACGAGGAGTCAGGCATCGTCTCCTTTGGAGGCACTGATCTCCGCGTCCCTCTGGAATTTTCCAAGGATGTGAGGCCTCCGGTCGCGATGAGGTGGGGAACTAGGTCTTTCTCTGTGTTCTCCACAGGGGATTCAGACATCCTTTCGTCTTGGGAGATGCAAGAAGAGCCTGCATTCAAGTCACTGCAGGCATATCCGGCCTTATTTCGAGTCAGGGCATCGCGGTGTCCATTCCATTTGAGGCCGCAAACTCCGGGTCCCTCTCACTTACCTATAGCTGAGAGAAGCCTCCTCTTGAGGTGCTTGTGGTAAGGTGGTATTCCTCTGGAGTCGAAGCCAGGGACTAACCTCTCATCTCGAGTTGATTTTTGGTCCACGGAGCTCTTTCGTGTTGCTACAGTGACCTCAGGATCCCTCTAGCCTTGAAACAGTGTTCTTGGGGTTTCTCTGGAGTGCCATCAAGGAAATCAAGGCTCCTTTCCTGTGTGATGTGCAACACAGCATTGCTCTGCACGCAGTGCAGGGAAATCGGGCCTCATTTTGCAGCGAGGGAGAAGTCTCATGGTTTTTCTCGAGTTGCGGCGGGAACCTGGGGTATATTCTCGAGTTACGACGGGGATGGCCCTTCGACACACGTGTTTGTTCAGCGACGTCAGGACTCCTGCCTAGTTGCGAGGGACAACTCGGGATTCTCCTCGAGGCTTGGCAGGGCAATTGGGACGCCTCTCCAGCTGAGGCGGGAGACCAAGGGTCCCTTTCCACGTGCCACAGGAATCCTGGGACTCCTATCAAGTTTCACGAGGACTCAGGCATCGTCTCCTTTGGAGGCACTGATCTCCGCGTCCCTCTGGAGTTTTCCAAGGATGTGAGGCCTCCGGTCGCAATGAGGTGGGGAACTAGGTCTTTCTCTGTGGTCTCCACAGGGGATTCAGACATCCTTTCGTCTTGGGAGATGCAAGACGAGCCTGCATTCAAGTCACTGCAGGCATATCCGGCCTTATTTCGAGTCAGGGCATCGCGGTGTCCATTCCACTTGAGGCCGCAAACTCAGGGTCCCTCTCACATACCTAGAGCTGAGATAAGCCTCCTCTTGAGGTGCTTGTGGTAAGGTGGTATTCCTCTGGAGTCGAAGCCAGGGACTAACCTCTCATCTCGAGTTGATTTGTGGTCCACGGAGCTCTTTCGTGTTGCTACAGTGACCTTAGGATTCCTCTAGCCTTGAAACAGTGTTCTTCGGGTTTCTCTGGAGTGCCATCACGGAAACCAAGGCTCCTTTCCTGTGTGATGTGCAACACAGCATTGCTCTACACGCAGTGCAGGGGAATCGGGCCTCATTTCGCAGCGAGGGAGAAGTCTCATGGTTTTTCTCGAGTTGCGGCGGGAACCTGGGGTATATTCTCGAGTTACGACGGGGATGGCCCTTCCACACAGGTGTTTGTTCAGCGACGTCAGGACTCCTGCCTAGTTGCGAGGGACAACTCGGGATTCTCCTCGAGGCTTGGCAGGGCAATGGGGACGCCTCTCCAGCTGAGGCGGGAGACCAAGGGTCCCTTTCCACGTGCCACAGGAATCCTGGGACTCCTATCAAGTTTCACGAGGACTCAGGCATCGTCTCCTTTGGAGGCACTGATCTCCGCGTCCCTCTGGAATTTTCCAAGGATGTGAGGCCTCCGGTCGCGATGAGGTGGGGAACTAGGTCTTTCTCTGTGTTCTCCACAGGGGATTCAGACATCCTTTCGCCTTGGGAGATGCAAGAAGAGCCTGCATTCAAGTCACTGCAGGCATATCCGGCCTTATTTCGAGTCAGGGCATCGCGGTGTCCTTTCCATTTGAGGCCGCAAACTCCGGGTCCCTCTCACTTACATATAGCTGAGAGAAGCCTCCTCTTGAGGTGCTTGTGGTAAGGTGGTATTCCTCTGGAGTCGAAGCCAGGGACTAACCTCTCATCTCGAGTTGATTTTTGGTCCACGAAGCTCTTTCGTGTTGCTACAGTGACCTCAGGATCCCTCTAGCCTTGAAACAGTGTTCTTGGGGTTTCTCTGGAGTGCCATCAAGGAAATCAAGGCTCCTTTCCTGTGTGATGTGCAACACAGCATTGCTCTGCACGCAGTGCAGGGAAATCGGGCCTCACTTCGCAGCGAGGGAGAAGTCTCATGGTTTTTCTCGAGTTGCGGCGGGAACCTGGGGTATATTCTCGAGTTACGACGGGGATGGCCCTTCCACACACGTGTTTGTTCAGCGACGTCAGGACTCCTGCCTAGTTGCGAGGGACAACTCGGGATTCTCCTCGAGGCTTGGCAGGGCAATGGGGACGCATCTCCAGCTGAGGCGGGAGACCAAGGGTCCCTTTCCACGTGCCACAGGAATCCTGGGACTCCTATCAAGTTTCACGAGGACTCAGGCATCGTCTCCTTTGGAGGCACTGATCTCCGCGTCCCTCTGGAATTTTCCAAGGATGTGAGGCCTCCGGTCGCGATGAGGTGGGGAACTAGGTCTTTCTCTGTGTTCTCCACAGGGGATTCAGACATCCTTTCGTCTTGGGAGATGCAAGAAGAGCCTGCATTCAAGTCACTGCAGGCATATCCGGCCTTATTTCGAGTCAGGGCATTGCGGTGTCCATTCCATTTGAGGCCGCAAACTCCGGGTCCCTCTCACTTACCTAGAGCTGAGAGAAGCCTCCTCTTGAGGTGCTTGTGGTAAGGTGGTATTCCTCTGGAGTCGAAGCCAGGGACTAACGTCTCATCTCGAGTTGATTTCTGGTCCACGGAGCTCTTTCGTGTTGCTACAGTGACCTCAGGATGCCTCTAGCTTTGAAACAGTGTTCTTGGGGTTTCTCTGGAGTGCCATCAAGGAAATCAAGGCTCCTTTCCTGTGTGATGTGCAACACGGCATTGCTCTGCACGCAGTGCAGGGGAATCGGGCCTCATCTCGCAGCGAGCGGGAAGTCTCATGGTTTTACTCTAGTTGCGGCGGGAACCTGGGGTATATTCTCGAGTTACGACGGGGATGGCCCTTCCACACACGTTTTTGTTCAGCGACGTCAGGACTCGTTCCTAGTTGCGAGGGACAACTCAGGATTCTCCTCGAGGCTTGGCAGGGCAATTGGGACGCCTCTCCAGCTGAGGCGGGAGACCAAGGTTCCCTTTCCTCATGCCACAGGAATCCTGGGACTCCTATCAAGTTTCACGAGGAGTCAGGCATCGTCTCCTTTGGAGGCACTGATCTCCCCGTCCCTCTGGAGTTTTCAAAGGATGTGAGGCCTCCGGTCGCGATGAGGTGGGGAACTAGGTCTTTCTCTGTGGTCTCCACAGGGGATTCACACATCCTTTCGTCTTGGGAGATGCAAGAGGAGCCTGCATTCAAGTCACTGCAGGCATATCCGGCCTTATTTTGAGTCAGGGCATCGAGGTGTCTGTTCCATTTGAGGCCGCAAAATCCGGGTGCTTCTCACTTACTTATAGCTGAGAGAAGCCTCCTCTTGAGGTGCTTGTGGTAAGGTGGTATTCCTCTGGAGTCGAAGCCAGGGAATAACGTCTCATCTCGAGTTGATTTGTGGTCCACGGAGCTCTTTCGTGTTGCTACAGTGACCTCAGGATCCCTCTAGCCTTGAAACAGTGTTCTTGGCGTTTCTCTGGAGTGCCATCAAGGAAATCAAGGGTCATTTCCTGTGTGATGTGCAACACGGCATTGCTCTGCACGCAGTACAGGGGAATCGGGCCTCATCTCGCGGCGAAGGGGAAGTCTCATGGTTTTTCTCGAGTTGCGGCGGGAACCTGGGGTATATTCTCGAGTTACGACGGGGATGACACGTCCAAACACGTGTTTGTTCAGCGACGTCAGGACTCCTGCCTAGTTGCGAGGGACAACTCGGGATTCTCCTCGAGGCTTGGCAGGGCAATTGGGACGCCTCTCCAGCTGAGCCGGGAGACCAAGGGTCCCTTTCCACGTGCCACAGGAATCCTGGGACTCCTATCAAGTTTCACGATGACTCAGGCATCGTCTCCTTTGGAGGCACTGATATCCGTGCCCCTCTTTATTTTATCAACGATGTGAGGCCTACGGTCGCGATGAGGTGGGGAACTAGGTCTTTCTCTGTGGTCTCCACAGGGGATTCAGACATCCTTTCGTCTTGGGAGATGCAAAACGAGCCTGCATTCAAGTCACTGCAGGCTTATCCGGCCTTATTTCGAGTCGCGGCATCGTGGGGTCCATTCCACTTGAGGCCACAAACTCAGGGTCCCTCTAACATACCTAGAGCTGAGAGAAGCCTCCTCTTGAGGTGCTTGTGGTAAGGTGGTATTCCTTTGGAGTCGAAGCCAGGGACTAACCTCTCATCTCGAGTTGATTTGTGGTCCACGGAGCTCTTTCGTGTTGCTACAGTGACCTTAGGATTCCTCTAGCCTTGAAACAGTGTTCTTCGGGTTTCTCTGGAGTGCCATCACGGAAATCAAGGCTCCTTTCCTGTGTGATGTGCAACACGGCATTGCTCTGCACGCAGTGCAGGGGAATCGGGCCTCATTTCGCAGCGAGGGAGAAGTCTCATGGTTTTTCTCGAGTTGCGGCGGGAACCTGGGGTATATTCTCGAGTTACGACGGGGATGGCCCTTCCACACAGGTGTTTGTTCAGCGACGTCAGGACTCCTGCCTAGTTGCGAGGGACAACTCGGGATTCTCCTCGAGGCTTGGCAGGGCAATTGGGACGCCTCTCCTGCTGAGGCGGGAGACCAAGGGTCCCTTTCCACGTGCCACAGGAATCCTGGGACTCCTATCAAGTTTCACGAGGAGTCAGGCATCGTCTCCTTTGGAGGCACTGATCTCCGCTTCCCTCTGGAATTTTCCAAGGATGTGAGGCCTCCGGTCGCGATCAGGTGGGGAACTAGGTCTTTCACTGTGTTCTCCACAGGGGATTCAGACATCCTTTCGTCTTGGGAGATGCAAGAAGAGCCTGCATTCAAGTCACTGCAGGCATATCCGGCCTTATTTCGAGTCAGGGCATCGCGGTGTCCATTCCATTTGAGGCCGCAAACTCCGGGTCCCTCTCACTTACCTATAGCTGAGAGAAGCCTCCTCTTGAGGTGCTTGTGGTAAGGTGGTATTCCTCTCGAGTCGAAGCCAGGGACTAACCTCTCATCTCGAGTTGATTTTTGGTCCACGGAGCTCTTTCGTGTTGCTACAGTGACCTCAGGATCCCTCTAGCCTTGAAACAGTGTTCTTGGGGTTTCTCTGGAGTGCCATCAAGGAAATCAAGGCTCCTTTCCTGTGTGATGTGCAACACAGCATTGCTCTGCACGCAGTGCAGGGAAATCGGGCCTCATTTCGCAGCGAGGGAGAAGTCTCATGGTTTTTCTCGAGTTGCGGCGGGAACCTGGGGTATATTCTCGAGTTACGACGGGGATGGCCCTTCGACACACGTGTTTGTTCAGCGACGTCAGGACTCCTGCCTAGTTGCGAGGGACAACTCGGGATTCTCCTCGAGGCTTGGCAGGGCAATTGGGACGCCTCTCCAGCTGAGCCGGGAGACCAAGGGTCCCTTTCCACGTGCCACAGGAATCCTGGGACTCCTATCAAGTTTCACGAGGACTCAGGCATCGTCTCCTTTGGAGGCACTGATCTCCGCGTCCCTCTTTAGTTTATCGACGATGTGAGGCCTCCGCTCGCGATGAGGTGGGGAACTAGGTCTTTCTCTGTGGTCTCCACAGGGGATTCAGACATCCTTTCGTCTTGGGAGATGCAAGACGAGCCTGCATTCAAGTCACTGCAGGCATATCCGGCGTTATTTCGATTCAGGGCATCGCGGTGTCCATTCCACTTGAGGCCGCAAACTCAGGGTCCCTCTCACATACCTAGAGCTGAGAGAAGCCTCCTCTTGAGGTGCTTGTGGTAAGGTGGTATTCCTCTGGAGTCGAAGCCAGGGACTAACCTCTCATCTCGAGTTGATTTCTGGTCCACGGAGCTCTTTCGTGTTGCTACAGTGACCTCAGGATCCCTCTAGCCTTGAAACAGTGTTCTTGGGGTTTCTCTGGAGTGCCATCAAGGAAATCAAGGATCCTTTCCTGTGTGATGTGCAACACGGCATTGCTCTGCACGCATTGCAGGGGAATCGGGCCTCATCTCGCGGCGAAGGGGAAGTCTCATGGTTTTTCTCGAGTTGCGGCGGGAACCTGGGGTATATTCTCGAGTTACGACGGGGATGGCCCGTCCACACACGTGTTGGTTCAGCGACGTCAGGACTCCTGCCTAGTTGCGAGGGACAACTCGGGATTCTCCTCGAGGCTTGGCAGGGAAATTGGGACGCCTCTCCAGCTGAGGCGGGAGACCAAGGGTCCCTTTCCACGTGCCACAGGAATCCTGGGACTCCTATCAAGTTTCACGAGGACTCAGGCATCGTCTCCTTTGGAGGCACTGATCTCTGCGTCCCTCTTTATTTTATCAACGATGTGAGGCCTCCGGTCGCGATGAGGTGGGGAACTAGGTCTTTCTCTGTGGTCTCCACAGGGGATTCAGTCATCCTTTCGTCTTGGGAGATGCAAAACGAGCCTGAATTCAAGTCACTGCAGGCTTATCCGGCCTTATTTCGAGTCACGGCATCGTGGGGTCCATTGCACTTGAGGCCACAAACTCAGGGTCCCTCTCACATACATAGAGCTGAGAGAAGCCTCCTCTTGAGGTGCTTGTGGTAAGGTGGTATTCCTCTGGAGTCGAAGCCAGGGACTAACCTCTCATCTCGAGTTGATTTGTGGTCCACGGAGCTCTTTCGTGTTGCTACAGTGACCTTAGGATTCCTCTAGCCTTGAAACAGTGTTCTTCGGGTTTCTCTGGAGTGCAATCACGGAAATCAAGGCTCCTTTCCTGTGTGATGTGCAACACAGCATTGCTCTGCACGCAGTGCAGGGAAATCGGGCCTCATTTCGCAGCGAGGGAGAAGTCTCATGGTTTTTCTCGTGTTGCGGCGGGAACCTGGGGTATATTCTCGAGTTACGACTGGGATGGCCCTTCGACACACGTGTTTGTTCAGCGACGTCAGGACTCCTGCCTAGTTGCGAGGGACAACTCGGGATTCTCCTCGAGGCTTGGCAGGGCAATTGGGACGGCTCTCCAGCTGAGGCGGGAGACCAAGGGTCCCTTTCCACGTGCCACAGGAATCCTGGGACTCCTATCAAGTTTCACGAGGAGTCAGGCATCGTCTCCTTTGGAGGCACTGATCTCCGCGTCCCTCTGGAATTTTCCAAGGATGTGAGGCCTCCGGTCGCGATCAGGTGGGGAACTAGGTCTTTCTCTGTGTTCTCCACAGGGGATTCAGACATCCTTTCGTCTTGGAAGATGCAAGAAGAGCCTGCATTCAATTCACTGCAGGCATATCCGACCTTATTTCGAGTCAGGGCATCGCGGTGTCCATTCCATTTGAGGCCGCAAACTCCGGGTCCCTCTCACTTACCTATAGCTGAGAGAAGCCTCCTCTTGAGGTGCTTGTGGTAAGGTGGTATTCCTCTGGAGTCGAAGCCAGGGACTAACCTCTCATCTCGAGTTGATTTTTGGTCCACGGAGCTCTTTCGTGTTGCTACAGTGACCTCAGGATCCCTCTAGCCTTGAAACAGTGTTCTTGGGGTTTCTCTGGAGTGCCATCAAGGAAATCAAGGCTCCTTTCCTGTGTGATGTGCAACACAGCATTGCTCTGCACGCAGTGCAGGGAAATCGGGCCTCATTTCGCAGAGAGGGAGAAGTCTCATGGTTTTTCTCGAGTTGCGGCGGGAACCTGGGGTATATTCTTGAGTTACGACGGGGATGGCCCTTCGACACATGTGTTTGTTCAGCGACGTCAGGACTCCTGCCTAGTTGCGAGGGACAACTCGGGATTCTCCTCGAGGCTTGGCAGGGCAATTGGGACGCCTCTCCAGCTGAGGCGGGAGACCAAGGGTCACTTTCCACGTGCCACAGGAATCCTGGGACTCCTATCAAGTTTCACGAGGACTCAGGCATCGTCTCCTTTGGAGGCACTGATCTCCGCGTCCCTCTGGAATTTTCCAAGGATATGAGGCCTCCGGTTTCGATGAGGTGGGGAACTAGGTCTTTCTCTGTGGTCTCCACAGGGGATTCAGACATCCTTTCGTCTTGGGAGATGCAAGAAGAGCCTGCATTCAAGTCACTGCAGGCATATCCGGCCTTATTTCGAGTCAGGGCATCGCGGTGTCCATTCCACTTGAGGCCGCAAACTCCGGGTCCCTCTCACTTACCTATAGCTGAGAGAAGCCTTCTCTTGAGGTGCTTGAGGTAAGGTGGTATTCCTCTGGAGTCGAAGCCAGGGACTAACGTCTCATCTCGAGTTGATTTCTGGTCCACGGAGCTCTTTCGTGTTGCTACAGTGACCTCAGGATGCCTCTAGCTTTGAAACAGGGTTCTTGGGGTTTCTCTGGAGTGCCATCAAGGAAATCAAGGCTCCTTTCCTGTGTGATGTGCAACACGGCATTGCTCTGCACGCAGTGCAGGGGAATCGGGCCTCATCTCGCGGCGAGGGGGAAGTCTCATGGTTTTTCTCGAGTTGCGGCGGGAACCTGGGGTATATTCTCGAGTTACGACGGGGATGGCCCTTCCACACACGTGTTTGTTCAGCGACGTCAGGACTCCTGCCTAGTTGCGAGGGACAACTCGGGATTCTCCTCGAGGCTTGGCAGGGCAATTGGGACGCCTCTCCAGCTGAGGCGGGAGACCAAGGGTCCCTTTCCACGTGCCACAGGAATCCTGGGACTCCTATCAAGTTTCACGATGACTCAGGCATCGTCTCCTTTGGAGGCACTGATCTCCGCGTCCCTCTTTAGTTTATCAACGATGTGAGGCTTCCGGTCGCGATGATGTGGGGAACTAGATCTTTCTCTGTGGTCTCCACAGGGGATTCAGACATCCTTTCGTCTTGGGAGATGCAAGACGAGCCTGCATTCAAGTCACTGCAGGCATATCCGGCCTTATTTCGAGTCAGGGCATCGCGGTGTCCATTCCATTTGAGGCCGCAAACTCCGGGTCCCTCTCACTTACCTAGAGCTGAGAGAAGCCTCCTCTTGAGGTGCTTGTTGTAAGGTGGTATTCCTCTGGAGTCGAAGCCAGGGACTAACGTCTCATCTCGAGTTGATTTCTGGTCCACGGAGCTCTTTCGTGTTGCTACAGTGACCTCAGGATCCCTCTAGCCTTGAAACAGTGTTCTTGGGGTTTCTCTGGAGTGCCATCAAGGAAATCAAGGCTCCTTTCCTGTGTGATGTGCAACACGGCATTGCTCTGCACGCAGTGCAGGGGAATCGGGCCTCATCTCGCGGCGAGGGGGAAGTCTCATGGTTTTTCTCGAGTTGCGGCGGGAACCTGGGGTATATTCTCGAGTTACGACGGGGATGGCCCTTCCACACAGGTGTTTGTTCAGCGACGTCAGGATTCATTCCTAGTTGCGAGGGACAACTCAGGATTCTCCTCGAGGCTTGGCAGGGCAATTGGGACGCCTCTCCAGCTGAGGCGGGAGACCAAGGGTCCCTTTCCTCATGCCACAGGAATCCTGGGACTCCTATCAAGTTCCACGAGGAGTCAGGCATCGTCTCCTTTGGAGGCACTGATCTCCCTGTCCCTCTGGAGTTTTCAAAGGATGTGAGGCCTCCGGTCGCGATGAGGTGGGGAACTAGGTCTTTCTCTGTGGTCTCCACAGGGGATTTAGACATCCTTTCGTCTTGGGAGATGCAAGACGAGCCTGCCTTCTAGTCACTGCAGGGATATCCGGCCTTATTTCGAGTCAGTTCATCGCGGTGTCCATTCCACTTGAGGCCGCAAACTCAGGGTCCCTCTCACATACCTAGAGCTGAGAGAAGCCTCCTCTTGAGGTGCTTGTGGTAAGGTGGTATTCCTCTGGAGTCGAAGCCAGGGACTAACCTCTCATCTCGAGTTGATTTTTGGTCCACGGAGCTCTTTCGTGTTGCTACAGTGACCTCAGGATCCCTCTAGCCTTGAAACAGTGTTCTTGGGCTTTCACTGGAGTGCCATCAAGGAAATCAAGGCTCCTTTCCTGTGTGATGTGCAACACGGCATTGCTCTGCACCCAGTGCTGGGGAATCGGGCCTCATCTCGTAGCGAGGGGGAAGTCTCTTGGTTTTTCTCGAGTTTCGGCGGGAACCTGGGGTATATTCTCGAATTACGACGGGGATGGCCCTTCCACACACGTGTTTGTTCAGCGACGTCAGGACTCCTGCCTAGCTGCGAGGGACAACTCGGGATTCTCCTCGAGGTTTGGGAGGGCAATTGGGACGCTTCTCCAGCTGAGGCGGGAGACCAAGGGTCCCTTTCCACGTGCGACAGGAATCCTGGGACTCCTATCAAGTTTCACCATGAGTCAGGCATCGTCTCCTTTGGAGGCACTGATCTCCGCGTCCCTCTGGAGTTTTCAAAGGATGTGAGGCCTCCGGTCGCGATGAGGTGGGGAACTAGGTCTTTCTCTGTGGTCTCCACAGGGGATTTAGACATCCTTTCGTCTTGGGAGATGCAAGACGAGCCTGCCTTCTAGTCACTGCAGGGATATCCGGCCTTATTTCGAGTCAGTTCATCGCGGTGTCCATTCCACTTGAGGCCGCAAACTCAGGGTCCCTCTCACATACCTAGAGCTGAGAGAAGCCTCCTCTTGAGGTGCTTGTGGTAAGGTGGTATTCCTCTGGAGTCGAAGCCAGGGACTAACCTCTCATCTCGAGTTGATTTTTGGTCCTCGGAGCTCTTTCGTGTTGCTACAGTGACCTCAGGATCCCTCTAGCCTTGAAACAGTGTTCTTGGGGTTTCTCTGGAGTGCCATCAAGGAAATCAAGGCTCCTTTCCTGTGTGATGTGCAACACGGCATTGTTCTGCACGCAGTGCAGGGGAATCGGGCCTCATCTCGCGGCGAGGGGGAAGTCTCATGGTTTTTCTCGAGTTGCGGCGGGAACCTGGGTTATATTCTCGAGTTACGACGGGGATGGCCCGTCCACACACGTGTTTGTTCAGCGACGTCAGGACTCCTGCCTAGTTGCGAGGGACAACTCGGGATTCTCCTCGAGGCTTGGCAGGGCAATTGGGACGCCTCTCCAGCTGAGGCGGGAGACCAAGGGTCCCTTTCCACGTGCCACAGGAATCCTGGGACTCCTATCAAGTTTCACGAGGAGTCAGGCATCGTCTCCTTTGGAGGCACTTATCTCTGCGTCCCTCTGGAGTTTTCAAAGGATATGAGCTTCCGGTCGCGATGATGTGGGGAACTAGGTCTTTCTCTGTGGTCTCCACAGGGGATTCAGACATCCTTTCGTCATGGGAGATGCAAGACGAGCCTGCATTCAAGTCACTGCAGGCATATCCGGCCTTATTTCGAGTCAGGGCATCGCGGTGTCCATTCCACTTGAGGCCGCAAACTCAGGGTCCCTCTCACATACCTAGAGCTGAGAGAAGCCTCCTCTTGAGGTGCTTGTGGTAAGGTGGTATTCCTCTCGAGTCGAAGCCAGGGACTAACCTCTCATCTCGAGTTGATTTTTGGTCCACGGAGCTCTTTCGTGTTGCTACAGTGACCTCAGGATCCCTCTAGCCTTGAAACAGTGTTCTTGGGCTTTCTCTGGAGTGCCATCAAGGAAATCAAGGCTCCTTTCCTGTGTGATGTGCAACACGGCATTGCTCTGCACCCAGTGCTGGGGAATCGGGCCTCATCTCGCAGCGAGCGGGAAGTCTCATGGTTTTTCTCGAGTTGCGGCGGGAACCTGGGGTATATTCTCGAGTTACGACGGGGATGGCCCTTCCACACACGTGTTTGTTCAGCGACGTCAGGACTCCTGCCTAGTTGCGAGGGACAACTCGGGATTTTCCTCGAAGTTTGGCAGGGCAATTGGGACGCCTCTCCAGCTGAGGCGGGAGACCAAGGGTCCCTTTCCTCATGCCACAGGAATCCTGGGACTCCTATCAAGTTTCACGAGGAGTCAGGCATCGTCTCCTTTGGAGTCACTGATCTCCCCGTCCCTCTGGAGTTTTCAAAGGATGTGAGGCCTCCGGTCGCGATGAGGTGGGGAGCTGGGTCTTTCTCTGTGGTCTCCACAGGGGATTCAGACATCCTTTCGTCATGGGAGATGCAAGACGAGCCTGCATTCAAGTCACTGCAGGCATATCCGGCCTTATTTCGAGTCAGGGCATCGCGATGTCCATTCCACTTGAGGCCGCAAACTCAGGGTCCCTCTCACATACCTAGAGCTGAGAGAAGCCTCCTCTTGAGGTGCTTGTGGTAAGGTGGTATTCCTCTGGAGTCGAAGCCAGGGACTAACCTCTCATCTCGAGTTGATTTTTGGTCCTCGGAGCTCTTTCGTGTTGCTACAGTGACCTCAGGATCCCTCTAGCCTTGAAACAGTGTTCTTGGGGTTTCTCTGGAGTGCCATCAAGGAAATCAAGGCTCCTTTCCTGTGTGATGTGCAACACGGCATTGCTCTGCACGCAGTGCAGGGGAATCGGGCCTCATCTCGCGGCGAGGGGGAAGTCTCATGGTTTTTCTCGAGTTGCGGCGGGAACCTGGGGTATATTCTCGAGTTACGACGGGGATGGCCCTTCCACACACGTGTTTGTTCAGCGACGTCAGGACTCCTGCCTAGTTGCGAGGGACAACTCGGGATTCTCCTCGAGGCTTGGCAGGGCAATTGGGACGCCTCTCCAGCTGAGGCGGGAGACCAAGGGTCCCTTTCCACGTGCCACAGGAATCCTGGGACTCCTATCAATTTCACGAGGAGTCAGGCATCGTCTCCTTTGGAGGCACTGATCTCCGCGTCCCTCTGGAGTTTTCAAAGGATGTGAGGCCTCCGGTCGCGATGAGGTGGGGAACTAGGTCTTTCTCTGTGGTCTCCACAGGGGATTCAGACATCCTTTCTTCTTGGGAGATGCAAGACGAGCCTGCATTCAAGTCACTACAGGGATATCCGGCCTTATTTCGAGTCAGGGCATCGCGGTGTCCATTCCACTTGAGGCCGCAAACTCAGGGTCCCTCTCACATACCTAGAGCTGAGAGAAGCCTCCTCTTGAGGTGCTTGTGGTAAGGTGGTATTCCTCTGGAGTCGAAGCCAGGGACTAACCTCTCATCTCGAGTTGATTTTTGGTCCTCGGAGCTCTTTCGTGTTGCTACAGTGACCTCAGGATCCCTCTAGCCTTGAAACAGTGTTCTTGGGGTTTCTCTGGAGTGCCATCAAGGAAATCAAGGCTCCTTTCCTGTGTGATGTGCAACACGGCATTGCTCTGCACGCAGTGCAGGGGAATCGGGCCTCATCTCGCGGCGAGGGGGAAGTCTCATGGTTTTTCTCGAGTTGCGGCGGGAACCTGGGGTATATTCTCGAGTTACGACGGGGATGGCCCGTCCACACACGTGTTTGTTCAGCGACGTCAGGACTCCTGCCTAGTTGCGAGGGACAACTCGGGATTCTCCTCGAGGCTTGGCAGGGCAATTGGGACGCCTCTCCAGCTGAGGCAGGAGACCAAGGGTCCCTTTCCACGTGCCACAGGAATCCTGGGACTCCTATCAATTTCACGAGGAGTCAGGCATCGTCTCCTTTGGAGGCACTGATCTCCGCGTCCCTCTGGAGTTTTCAAAGGATGTGAGGCCTCCGGTCGCGATGATGTGGGGAACTAGGTCTTTCTCTGTGGTCTCCACAGGGGATTCAGACATCCTTTCGTCTTGGGAGATGCAAGACGAGCCTGCATTCAAGTCACTGCAGGCATATCCGGCCTTATTTCGAGTCAGGGCATCGCGGTGTCCATTCCATTTGAGGCCGCAAACTCAGGGTCCCTCTCACATACCTAGAGCTGAGAGAAGCCTCCTCTTGAGGTGCTTGTGGTAAGGTGGTATTCCTCTGGAGTCGAAGCCAGGGACTAACCTCTCATCTCGAGTTGATTTTTGGTCCACGGAGCTCTTTCGTGTTGCTACAGTGACCTCAGGATGCCTCTAGCCTTGAAACAGTGTTCTTGGGGTTTCTCTGGAGTGCCATCAAGGAAATCAAGGCTCCTTTCCTGTGTGATGTGCAACACGGCATTGCTCTGCACCCAGTGCTGGGAAATCGGGCCTCATCTCGCAGCGAGGGGGAAGTCTCATGGTTTTTCTCGAGTTTCGGCGGGAACCTGGGGTATATTCTCGAGTTACGACGGGGATGGCCCTTCCACACACGTGTTTGTTCAGCGAAGTCAGGACTCCTTCCTAGTTGCGAGGGACAACTCGGGATTCTCCTCGAGGCTTGGCAGGGCAATTGGGACGCCTCTCCAGCTGAGGCGGGAGACCAAGGGTCCCTTTCCTCATGCCACAGGAATCCTGGGACTCCTATCAAGTTTCACGAGGAGTCAGGCATCGTCTCCTTTGGAGTCACTGATCTCCCCGTCCCTTGGAGTTTTCAAAGGATGTGAGGCCTCCGGTCGCGATGAGGTGGGGAGCTGGGTCTTTCTCTGTGGTCTCCACAGGGGATTCACACATCCTCTCGTCTTGGGAGATGCAAGACGAGCCTGCATTCAAGTCACTGCAGGCATATCCGGCCTTATTTCGAGTCAGGGCATCGCGATGTCCATTCCACTTGAGGCGGCAAACTCAGGGTCCCTCTCACATACCTAGAGCTGAGAGAAGCCTCCTCTTGAGGTGCTTGTGGTAAGGTGGTATTCCTCTGGAGTCGAAGCCAGGGACTAACCTCTCATCTCGAGTTGATTTTTGGTCCTCGGAGCTCTTTCGTGTTGCTACAGTGACCTCAGGATCCCTCTAGCCTTGAAACAGTGTTCTTGGGGTTTCTCTGGAGTGCCATCAAGGAAATCAAGGCTCCTTTCCTGTGTGATGTGCAACACGGCATTGCTCTGCACGCAGTGCAGGGGAATCGGGCCTCATCTCGCGGCGAGGGGGAAGTCTCATGGTTTTTCTCGAGTTGCGGCGGGAACCTGGGGTATATTCTCGAGTTACGACGGGGATGGCCCGTCCACACACGTGTTTGTTCAGCGACGTCAGGACTCCTGCCTAGTTGCGAGGGACAACTCGGGATTCTCCTCGAGGCTTGGCAGGGCAATTGGGACGCCTCTCCAGCTGAGGCGGGAGACCAAGGGTCCCTTTCCACGTGCCACAGGAATCCTGGGACTCCTATCAATTTCACGAGGAGTCAGGCATCGTCTCCTTTGGAGGCACTGATCTCCGCGTCCCTCTGGAGTTTTCAAAGGATGTGAGGCCTCCGGTCGCGATGAGGTGGGGAACTAGGTCTTTCTCTGTGGTCTCCACAGGGGATTCAGACATCCTTTCTTCTTGGGAGACGCAAGACGAGCCTGCATTCAAGTCACTGCAGGCATATCCCTCCTTATTTCGAGTCAGGGCATCGCGGTGTCCATTCCACTTGAGGCCGCAAACTCAGGGTCCCTCTCACATACCTAGAGCTGAGAGAAGCCTCCTCTTGAGGTGCTTGTGGTAAGGTGGTATTCCTCTGGAGTCGAAGCCAGGGACTAACCTCTCATCTCGAGTTGATTTTTGGTACACGGAGCTCTTTCTTTTTTGCTACCGTGATCTCAGGATCCCTCTAGCCTTGAAACAGTGTTCTTGGGGTTTCTCTGGAGTGCCATCAAGGAAATCAAGGCTCCTTTCCTGTGTGATGTGCAACACGGCATTGCTCTGCACGCAGTGCAGGGGAATCGGGCCTCATCTCGCGGCGAGGGGGAAGTCTCATGGTTTTTCTCGAGTTGCGGCGGGAACCTGGGGTATATTCTCGAGTTACGACGGGGATGGCCCGTCCACACACGTGTTTGTTCAGCGACGTCAGGACTCCTGCCTAGTTGCGAGGGACAACTCGGGATTCTCCTCGAGGCTTGGCAGGGCAATTGGGACGCCTCTCCAGCTGAGGCGGGAGACCAAGGGTCCCTTTCCTCATGCCACAGGAATCCTGGGACTCCTATCAATTTCACGAGGAGTCAGGCATCGTCTCCTTTGGAGGCACTGATCTCCGCGTCCCTCTAGAGTTTTCAAAGGATGTGAGGCCTCCGGTCGCGATGAGGTGGGGAACTAGGTCTTTCTCTGTGGTCTCCACAGGGGATTCAGACATCCTTTCTTCTTGGGAGACGCAAGACGAGCCTGCATTCAAGTCACTGCAGGCATATCCCTCCTTATTTCGAGTCAGGGCATCGCGGTGTCCATTCCATTTGAGGCCGCAAACTCAGGGTCCCTCTCACATACCTAGAGCTGAGAGAAGCCTCCTCTTGAGGTGCTTGTGGTAAGGTGGTATTCCTCTGGAGTCGAATCCAGGGACTAACCTCTCATTTCGAGTTGATTTTTGGTCCTCGGAGCTCTTTTGTGTTTTTACAGTGACCTCAGGATCCCTCTAGCCTTGAAACAGTGTTCTTGGGGTTTCTCTGGAGTGCCATCAAGGAAATCAAGGCTCCTTTCCTGTGTGATGTGCAACACGGCATTGCACTGCACGCAGTGCAGGGGAATCGGGCCTCATCTCGTGGCGATGGGGAAGTCTCATGGTTTTTCTCGAGTTGCGGCGGGAACCTGGGGTATATTCTCGAGTTACGACGGGGATGGCCCTTCCACACACGTGTTTGTTCAGGGACGTCAGGACTCCTGCCTAGTTGCGAGGGACAAATCGGGATTCTCCTCGAGGCTTGGCAGGGCAATTGAGACGCCTCTCCAGCTGAGATGGGAGACCAAGGGTCCCTTTCCACGTGCCACAGGAATCCTGGGACTCCTATCAAGTTTCTCGAGGAGTCAGGAATCGTCTCCTTTGGAGGCACTGATCTCCGCGTCCCTCTGGAGTTTTCAATGGATGTGAGGCCTCCGGTCGCGATGAGGTGGGGAACTAGGTCTTTCTCTGTGGTCACCACAGGGGATTCAGACATCCTTTCGTCTTGCGAGATGCAAGACGAGCCTGCATTCAAGTCACTGTAGCCATATCCGGCCTTATTTCGAGTCAGGGCATCGCGGTGTCCATTCCACTTGAGGCTGCAAACTCAGGGTCCCTCTCACATACCTAGAGCTGAGAGAAGCCTCCTCTTGAGGTGCTTGTGGTAAGGTGGTATTCCTCTGGAGTCGAAGCCAGGGACTAACCTCTCATCTCGAGTTGATTTTTGGTCCACGGAGCTCTTTCGTGTTGCTACAGTGACCTCAGGATCCCTCTAGCCTTGAAACAGTGTTCTTGGGATTTCTCTGGAGTGCCATCAAGGAAACCAAGGCTCCTTTCCTGTGTGATGTGCAACACGGCATTGCTCTGCACGCAGTGCAGGGGAATCGGGCCTCATCTCGCAGCGAGGGAGAAGTCTCATGGTTTTTCTCGAGTTGCGGCGGGAACCTGGGGTATATTCTCGAGTTACGACGGGGATGGTCCTTCCACACACGTGTTTGTTCAGCGACGTCAGGACTCCTGCCTAGTTGCGAGGGACAACTCGGGATTCTCCTCGAGGCTTGGCAGGGCAATTGGGACGCCTCTCCAGCTGAGCCGGGAGACCAAGGGTCCCTTTCTTCATGCCACAGGAATCCTGGGACTCCTATCAAGTTTCACGAGGAGTCAGGCATCGTCTCCTTTGGAGGCACTGATCTCCGCGTCCCTCTGGAGTTTATCAAGGATGTGAGGCCTTGGTTGCGATGAGGTGGGGAACTAGGTCTTTCTCTGTGGTCTCCACAGCGGAATCAGACATCCTTTCGTCTTGGGAGATGCAAGACGAGCCTGCATTCAAGTCACTGCAGGGATATCCGGCCTTATTTCGAGTCAGGGCATCGCGGTGTCCATTCCACTTGAGGCCGCAAACTCAGGGTCCCTCTCACATACCTAGAGCTGAGAGAAGCCTCCTCTTGAGTTGCTTGTGGTAAGGTGGTATTCCTCTGGAGTCGAAGCCAGGGACTAACCTCTCATCTCGAGTTGATTTTTGGTCCTCGGAGCTCTTTCGTGTTGCTACAGTGACCTCAGGATCCCTCTAGCCTTGAAACAGTGTTCTTGGGGTTTCTCTGGAGTGCCATCAAGGAAATCAAGGCTCCTTTCCTGTGTGATGTGCAACACGGCATTGCTCTGCACGCAGTGCAGGGGAATCGGGCCTCATCTCGCGGGGAGGGGGAAGTCTCATGGTTTTTCTCGAGTTGCGGCGGGAACCTGGGGTATATTCTCGAGTTACGACGGGGATGGCCCGTCCACACACGTGTTTGTTCAGCGACGTCAGCACTCCTGCCTAGTTGCGAGGGACAACTCGGGATTCTCCTCGAGGCTTGGCAGGGCAATTGGGACACCTCTCCAGCTGAGGCGGGAGACCAAGGGTCCCTTTCCACGTGCCACAGGAATCCTGGGACTCCTATCAATTTCACGAGGAGTCAGGCATCGTCTCCTTTGGAGGCACTGATCTCCGCGTCCCTCTGGAGTTTATCAAGGATGTGAGGCCTTGGTTGCGATGAGGTGGGGAACTAGGTCTTTCTCTGTGGTCTCCACAGGGGATTCAGACATCCTTTCGTCTTGGGAGATGCAAGACGAGCCTGCATTCAAGTCACTGCAGGCATATCCGGCCTTATTTCGAGTCAGGGCATCGCGGTGTCCATTCCACTTGAGGCCGCAAACTCAGGGTCCCTCTCACATACCTAGAGCTGAGAGAAGCCTCCTCTTGAGTTGCTTGTGGTAAGGTGGTATTCCTCTGGAGTCGAAGCCAGGGACTAACCTCTCATCTCGAGTTGATTTTTGGTCCACGGAGCTCTTTCTTTTTTGCTACCGTGACCTCAGGATCCCTCTAGCCTTGAAACAGTGTTCTTGGGGTTTCTCTGGAGTGCCATCAAGGAAATCAAGGCTCCTTTCCTGTGTGATGTGCAACACGGCATTGCTCTGCACGCACTGCAGGGGAATCGGGCCTCATCTCGCGGCGAGGGGGAAGTCTCATGGTTTTCCTCGAGTTGCGGTGGGAACCTGGGGTATATTCTCGAGTTACGACGGGGATGGCCCTTCCACACACCTGTTTGTTCAGCGACGTCAGGACTCCTGCCTAGTTGCGAGGGACACCTCGGGATTCTCCTCGAGGCTTGGCAGGGCAATTGGGACGCCTCTCCAGCTGAGGCGGGAGACCAAGGGTCCCTTTCCACGTGCCACAGGAATCCTGGGACTCCTATCAAGTTTCACGAGGAGTCAGGCATCGTATCCTTTGGAGGCATTGATCTCCGCGTCCCTCTGGAGTTTATCAAGGATGTGAGGCCTCCCCTCCCGATGAGGTGGGGAACTGGGTCTTTCTCTGTGGTCTCCACAGGGGATTCAGACATCCTTTCGTCTTGGGAGATGCAAGACGAGCCTGCATTCAAGTCACTGCAGGCATATCCGGCCTTATTTCGAGTCAGGGCATCGCGGTGTCCATTCCACTTGAGGCCGCAAACTCAGGGTCCCTCTCACATACCTAGAGCTGAGAGAAGCCTCCTCTTGAGGTGCTTGTGGTAAGGTGGTATTCCTCTGGAGTCGAAGCCAGGGACTAACGTCTCATCTCGAGTTGATTTCTGGTCCACGGAGCTCTTTCGTGTTGCTACAGTGTCCTCAGGATCCCTCTAGCCTTGAAACAGTGTTCTTGGGCTTTCTCTGGAGTGCCATCAAGGAAATCAAGGCTCCTTTCCTGTGTGATGTGCAACACGGCATTGCTCTGCACGCAGTGCTGGGGAATCGGGCCTCATCTCGCGGGGAGGGGGAAGTCTCATGGTATTTCTCGAATTGCGGCGGGAACCAGGGGTATATTCTCGAGTTACGACGGGGATGGCCCTTTCACACACGTGTTTGTTCAGCGGCGTCAGGACTCCTGCCTAGTTGCGAGGGACAACTCGGGATTCTCCTCGAGGCTTGGCAGGGCAATTGGGACGCGTCTTCAGCTGAGTCGGGAGACCAAGGGTCCCTTTACTCATGCCACAGGAATCCTGGGACTCCTATCAAGTTTCACGAGGAGTCAGGCATCGTCACCTTTGGAGGCATTGATCTCCGGGTCCCTCTGGAGTTTTCAAAGTATCTGAGGCCTCCGGTCGCCATGAGGTGGGAACTAGGTCTTTCTCTGTGGTCTCCACAGGGGATTCAGACAGTCTATCATCTTGCGAGATGCAAGACGAGCCTGCATTCAAGTCACTGCAGGCATATCCGGCCTTATTTCGAGTCAGGGCATCGCGGTGTCCATTCCACTTGAGGCCACAAACTCAGGGTCCCTCTCACATACCTAGAGCTGAGAGAAGCCTCCTCTTGAGGTGCTTGTGGTAAGGTGGTATTCCTCTGGAGTCGAAGCCAAGGACTAACCTCTCATCTCGAGTTGATTTTTGGTCCACGGAGCTCTTTCGTGTTGCTACAGTGACCTCAAGATCCCTCTAGCCTTGAAACAGTGTTCTTGGGGTTTCTCTGGAGTGCCATCAAGGAAATCAAGGCTCCTTTCCTGTGTGATGTGCAACACGGCATTGCTCTGCACGCAGTGCTGGGGAATCGGGCCTCATCTCGCGGCGAGGGGGAAGTCTCATGGTTTTTCTCGAGTTGCGGCGGGAACCTGGGGTATATTCTCGAGTTACGACGGGGATGGCCCTTCCACACACGTGTTTGTTCACCGACGTCAGGACTCCTGCCTAGTTGCGAGGGACAACTCGGGATTCTCCTCGAGGCTTGGCAGGGCAATTGGGACGCCTCTCCAGCTGAGGCGGGAGACCAAGGGTCCCTTTCCACGTGCCACAGGAATCCTGGGACTCCTATCAAGTTTCTCGAGGAGTCAGGCATCGTCTGCTTTGGAGGCACTGATCTCCGCGTCCCTCTGGAGTTTTCAATGGATGTGAGGCCTCCGGTCGCGATGAGGTGGGGAACTAGGTCTTTCTCTGTGGTCACCACAGGGGATTCAGACATCCTTTCGTCTTGCGAGATGCAAGACGAGCCTGCATTCAAGTCACTGTAGCCATATCCGGCCTTATTTCGAGTCAGGGCATCGCGGTGTCCATTCCACTTGAGGCTGCAAACTCAGGGTCCCTCTCACATACCTAGAGCTGAGAGAAGCCTCCTCTTGAGGTGCTTGTGGTAAGGTGGTATTCCTCTGGAGTCGAAGCCAGGGACTAACCTCTCATCTCGAGTTGATTTTTGGTCCACGGAGCTCTTTCGTGTTGCTACAGTGACCTCAGGATCCCTCTAGCCTTGAAACAATGTTCTTGGGATTTCTCTGGAGTGCCATCAAGGAAACCAAGGCTCCTTTCCTGTGTGATGTGCAACACGGCATTGCTCTGCACGCAGTGCAGGGGAATCGGGCCTCATCTCGCAGCGAGGGAGAAGTCTCATGGTTTTTCTCGAGTTGCGGCGGGAACCTGGGGTATATTCTCGAGTTACGACGGGGATGGCCCTTCCACACACGTGTTTGTTCAGCGACGTCAGGACTCCTGCCTAGTTGCGAGGGACAACTCGGGATTCTCCTCGAGGCTTGGCAGGGCAATTGGGACGCCTCTCCAGCTGAGGCGGGAGACTAAGGGTCCCTTTCTTCATGCCACAGGAATCCTGGGACTCCTATCAAGTTTCACGAGGAGTCAGGCATCGTCTCCTTTGGAGGCACTGATCTCCGCGTCCCTCTGGAGTTTATCAAGGATGTGAGGCCTTGGTTGCGATGAGGTGGGGAACTAGGTCTTTCTCTGTGGTCTCCACAGGGGAATCAGACATCCTTTCGTCTTGGGAGATGCAAGACGAGCCTGCATTCAAGTCACTGCAGGGATATCCGGCCTTATTTCGAGTCAGGGCATCGCGGTGTCCATTCCACTTGAGGCCGCAAACTCAGGGTCCCTCTCACATACCTAGAGCTGAGAGAAGCCTCCTCTTGAGTTGCTTGTGGTAAGGTGGTATTCCTCTGGAGTCGAAGCCAGGGACTAACCTCTCATCTCGAGTTGATTTTTGGTCCTCGGAGCTCTTTCGTGTTGCTACAGTGACCTCAGGATCCCTCTAGCCTTGAAACAGTGTTCTTGGGGTTTCTCTGGAGTGCCATCAAGGAAATCAAGGCTCCTTTCCTGTGTGATGTGCAACACGGCATTGCTCTGCACGCAGTGCAGGGGAATCGGGCCTCATCTCGCGGCGAGGGGGAAGTCTCATGGTTTTTCTCGAGTTGCGGCGGGAACCTGGGGTATATTCTCGAGTTACGACGGGGATGGCCCGTCCACACACGTGTTTGTTCAGCGACGTCAGGACTCCTGCCTAGTTGCGAGGGACAACTCGGGATTCTCCTCGAGGCTTGGCAGGGCAATTGGGACGCGTCTTCAGATGAGTCGGGAGACCAAGGGTCCCTTTACTCATGCCACAGGAATCCTGGGACTCCTATCAAGTTTCACGAGGAGTCAGGCATCGTCACCTTTGGAGGCATTGATCTCCGGGTCCCTCTGGAGTTTTCAAAGGATCTGAGGCCTCCGGTCGCCATGAGGTGGGAACTAGGTCTTTCTCTGTGGTCTCCACAGGGGATTCAGACAGTCTATCATCTTGCGAGATGCAAGACGATCCTGCATTCAAGTCACTGCAGGCATATCCGGCCTTATTTCGAGTCAGGGCATCGCGGTGTCCATTCCACTTGAGGCCACAAACTCAGGGTCCCTCTCACATACCTAGAGCTGAGAGAAGCCTCCTCTTGAGGTGCTTGTGGTAAGGTGGTATTCCTCTGGAGTCGAAGCCAAGGACTAACCTCTCATCTCGAGTTGATTTTTGGTCCACGGAGCTCTTTCGTGTTGCTACAGTGACCTCAAGATCCCTCTAGCCTTGAAACAGTGTTCTTGGGGTTTCCCTGGAGTGCCATCAAGGAAATCAAGGCTCCTTTCCTGTGTGATGTGCAACACGGCATTGCTCTGCACGCAGTGCTGGGGAATCGGGCCTCATCTCGCGGCGAGGGGGAAGTCTCATGGTTTTTCTCGAGTTGCGGCGGGAACCTGGGGTATATTCTCGAGTTACGACGGGGATGGCCCTTCCACACACGTGTTTGTTCACCGACGTCAGGACTCCTGCCTAGTTGCGAGGGACAACTCGGGATTCTCCTCGAGGCTTGGCAGGGCAATTGGGACGCCTCTCCAGCTGAGGCGGGAGACCAAGTGTCCTTTCCACATGCCACAGGAATCCTGGGACTCCTATCAAGTTTCACGAGGAGTCAGGCATCGTGCCCTTTGGAGGCACTGATCTCCGCGTCCCTCTGGAGTTTTCAAAAGATCTGAGGCCTCCGGTCGCGATGAGGTGGGGAACTAGGTCTTTCTCTGTGGTCTCCACAGGGGATTCAGACATCCTTTCGTCTTGGGAGATGCAAGACGAGCCTGCATTCAAGTCACTGCAGGCATATCCGGCCTTATTTCGATTCAGGGCATCGCGGTGTCCATTCCACTTGAGGCTGCAAACTCAGGGTCCCTCTCACATACCTAGAGCTTAGAGAAGCCTCCTCTTGAGGTGCTTGTGGTAAGGTGGTATTCCTCTGGAGTCGAATCCAGGGACTAACCTCTCATCTCGAGTAGATTTTTGGTCCTCGGAGCTCTTTCGTGTTGCTACAGTGACCTCAGGATCCCTCTAGCCTTGAAACAGTGTTCTTGGGGTTTCTCTGGAGTGCCATCAAGGAAATCAAGGCTCCTTTCCTGTGTGATGTGCAACACGGCAATGCTTTGCACGCAGTGCAGGGGAATCGGGGCTCATCTCGTGACGAGCGGGAAGTCTCATGGTTTTTCTCGAGTTGCGGCGGGAACCTGGGTTATATTCTCGAGTTACGACGGGGATGGCCCTTCCACACACGTGTTTGTTCAGCGACGTCAGGACGCCTGCCTAGTTGTGAGGGACAACTCGGGATTCTCCTCGAGGCTTGGCAGGGCAATTGGGACGCCTCTCCAGCTGAGGCGGGAGACCAAGTGTCCCTTTCCACGTGCCACAGGAATCCTGGGACTCCTATCAAGTTTCTCGAGGAGTCAGGCATCGTCTCCTTTGGTGGCACTGATCTCCGCGTCCCTCTGGAGTTTTCAATGGATGTGAGGCCTCCGGTCGCGATGAGGTGGGGAACTAGGTCTTTCTCTGTGGTCTCCACAGGGGATTCAGACATCCTTTCGTCTTGGGAGATGCAACACGAGCCTGCATTCAAGTCACTGCAGGGATATCCGGCCTTATTTCGAGTCAGGGCATCGCGGTGTCCATTCCACTTGAGGCCGCAAACTCAGGGTCCCTCTCACATACCTAGAGCTGAGAGAAGCCTCCTCTTGAGTTGCTTGTGGTAAGGTGGTATTCCTCTGGAGTCGAAGCCAGGGACTAATCTCTCATCTCGAGTTGATTTTTGGTCCACGGAGCTCTTTCGTGTTGCTACAGTGACCTCAGGATCCCTCTAGCCTTGAAACAGTGTTCTTGGCGTTTCTCTGGAGTGCGATCAAGGAAATCAAGGCTCTTTTCCTGTGTGTTGTGCAACACGGCATTGCTCTGCACGCAGTGCAGGGGAATCGGGCCTCATCTCGCAGCGAGGCGGAAGTCTCATGGTTTTTCTCGATTTGCGGCGCGAACCTGGGGTATATTCTCGCGTTACGACGGGGATGGCCCTTCCACACACGTGTTTGTTCAGCGACGTCAGGACTCCTGCCTAGTTGCGAGGGACAACTCGGGATTCTCCTCGAGGCTTGGCAGGGCAATTGGGACGCCTCTCCAGCTGAGGCGGGAGACCAAGGGTCCCTTTCCTCATGCCACAGGAATCCTGGGACTCCTATCAAGTTTCACGAGGAGTCAGGCATCGTCTCCTTTGGAGGCACTGATCTCCGCGTCCCTCTGGAGTTTATCAAGGATGTGAGGCCTTGGTTGCGATGAGGTGGGGAACTAGGTCTTTCTCTGTGGTCTCCACAAGGGATTCAGACATCCTTTCGTCTTGGGAGATGCAAGACGAGCATGCATTCAAGTCACTGCAGGCATATCCGGCCTTATTTCGAGTCAGGGCATCGCGATGTCCATTCCACTTGAGGCCGCAAACTCAGGGGCCCTCTCAGGGAGGCACTGATCTCCGCGTCCCTCTGGAGTTTTCAAAGGATGTGAGGCCTCTGGTCGCGATGAGGTGGGGAACTAGGTCTTTCTCTGTGGTCTCCACAGGGGATTCAGACATCCTTTCGTCTTGGGAGATGCAAGACGAGCCTGCATTCAAGTCACTGCAGGCATATCCGGCCTTATTTCGAGTCAGGGCATCGCGGTGTCCATTCCACTTGAGGCCGCAAACTCAGGGTCCCTCTCACATACATCGAGCTGAGAGATGCCTCCTCTTGAGTTGCTTGTGGTAAGGTGGTATTTCTCTGGAGTCGAAGCCAGGGACTAACCTCTCACCTCGAGTTGATTTTTGGTCCACGGAGCTCTTTCGTGTTGCTACAGTGACCTCAGGACCCCTCTAGCCTTGAACCAGTGTTCCTGTTGTTTCTCTGGAGTGCAATCAAGGAAATCAAGGCTCCTTTCCTGTGTGATGTGCAACACGGCATTGCTCTGCACGCAGTGCAGGGGAATCGGGCCTCATCTCGTGGCGAGGGGGAAGTCTCATGATTTATCTCGAGTTGCGGCGGGAACCTGGGGTATATTCTCGAGTTACGACGGGGATGGCCCTTCCACACACGTGTTTGTTCAGCGACATCAGGACTCCTGTCTGGTTGCGAGGGACAACTCGGGATTCTCCTCGAGGCTAGGCAGGGCAATTGGGACGCCTCTCCAGCTGAGGCGGGAGAGCAAGGGTCCCTTTCCACGTGCCACAGGAATCCAGGGACTCCTATCAAGTTTCACGAGGAGTCAGGCATCGTTTCCTTTGGAGGCACTGATCTCCGCGTCCCTCTGGAGTTTTCAAAGGATGTGAGGCCTCCGGTCGCGTTGAGGTGGGGAACTAGGTCTTTCTCTGTGGTCTCCACAGTGTATTCATACATCCTTTCGTCTTGGGAGAAGCAAGACGAGCCTGCATTCAAGTCACTGCAGGCATATCCGGCCTTATTTCGATTCCGGGAATAGCGGTGTCCATTCCACTTGAGGCCGCAAACTCAGGGTCCCTTTCACATACCTAGAGCTGAGAGAAGCCTCCTCTTGAGGTGCTTGTGGTAAGGTGGTATTCCTCTGGAGTCGACGAGAGGGACTAACCTCTCATCTCTAGTTGATTTGTGGTCCACGGAGCTCTTTCATGTGGCTACAGTGACCTCAGGATCCCTCTAGCCTTGAAACAGTGTTCTTGGGGATTCTCTGGAGTGCCATCAAGGAAATCAAAGCTCCTTTCTTGTGTGATGTGCAACACGGCATTTCTCTGTATGCAGTGCAGGGGAATCACGCCTCATCTCGTGGCGAGGGGGAAGTCTCATGGTTTTTCTCGAGTTGCGGCGGGAACCTGGGGTATATTCTCGAGTTACGACGGGGATGGCCCTTCCACACACGTGTTTGTTCAGCGACGTCAGGACGCCTGCCTACTTGCAAGGGACAACTCGGGATTCTCCTCGAGGCTTGGCAGGGCATTTGGGACGCCTCTCCAGCTGAGGCGGGAAACCAAGTGTTCCTTTTCACGTACCGCAGGAATCCTGGGACTCCTATCAAGTTTCACGAGGAGTCAGGCATCGTCTCCTTTGGTGGCACTGATCTCCGCGTATCTCTCGAGTTTTCAAAGGATGTGAGGCCTCCGGTCACGATGAGGTGGGGAACTAGGTCTTTCTCTGTGGCCTCCACAGGGGATTCAGACATCCTTTCATCTTGGGAGATGGAAGACGAGCCTGCATTCAAGTCACTGCAGGCATATCCGGCCTTATTTCTAGTCAGGGCATCGCGGTGTCCATTCCACTTGATGCCGCAAACTCAGGGTCCCTCTCACATACCTAGAGCTCAGAGAAGCCTCCTCTTGAGGTGCTTGTGGTAAGGTGGTATTCCTCTGGAGTCGAAGCCAGGGACTAACCTCTCATCTCGAGTTGATTTTGGTCCACCGAGCTCTTTCGTGTTGCTACAGTGACCTCAGGATCCCTCTAGCCTTGAAACAGTGTTCTTGGGGTTTCTCTGGAGTGACATCAAGGAAATCAAGGCTCCTTTCCTGTGTGATGTGCAACACGGCATTGCTCTGCACGCAGTGCAGGGGAATCGGGCCTCATCTCGCCGCGAAGGGGAAGTCTCATGGTTTTTCTCGAGTTGCGGCGGGAACCTGGGGTATATTCTCGAGTTACGACGGGGATGGCCCTTCCACACACGTGTTTGTTCAGCGACGTCAGGACTCCTACCTAGTTGCGAGGGACAACTCGGGATTCTCTTCGAGGCTTGGCAGGGCAATTGGCACGCCTCTCCAGCTGAGGCGGGAGACCAAGAGTACCTTTCCACGTGCCACAGGAATCCTGGGACTCCTATCAAGTTTCACGAGGAGTCAGGCATCGTCTCCTTTGGAGGCACTGATCTCCGCGTCCCTCTGGAGTTTTCAATGGATGTGAGGCCTCAGGTCGCGATGAGGTGGGGAACTAGGTCTTTCTCTGTGGTCTCCACAGGGGATTCAGACATCCTTTTGTCTTGGGAGATGCAAGACGAGCCTGAATTCTAGTCACTGCAGTGATACCCGGCCTTATTTCGAGTCAGGGCATCGCGGTGTCCATTCCACTTGAGGCCCCAAAATTAGAGTCACTCTCACATACCTAGAGCTGAGAAAAGCCTCCTTTTGAGGTGCTTGTGGTAAGGTGGTATTCCTCTGGAATCGAAGCCAGGGACTAAACTCTCATCTCGAGTTGATTATTGGTCGACGGACCTCTTTCATGTTGCTGCAGTGACTTCAGGATCCCTCAAGTATTGAAACAGTGTTCTTGGGGTTTCTCTGGAGTGCCATCAAGGAAATCAAGGCTCCTTTCCTGTGTGGTGTGCAACACGGCATTGCTCTGCACCCAGTGCAAGGGAATCGGGCCTCATCTCGCGGCGAGGGGGAAGTCTCATGGTTTTTCTCGAGTTGCGGCGGGAACCTGGGGTATATTCTCGAATTACGACGGGGATGGCCCTTCCACACACGTGTTTGTTCAGTGACGTCTGGACTCCTGCCTAGTTGCGAGGGACATCTCGGGATTCTTCTCGGGGCTTGGCAGGGCCATTGGGACGCCTGTTCATCAGAGGCGGGAGATCAAAAGTCCCTTTCCACTTGCCGCAGGAATCCTTGGACTCCTATCAAGTTTCACGAGAAGTCAGGCATCGTCTCCGTTGGAGGCACTGATTTCCGCGTACCTCTGGAGTTTTGCAATGATGTGAGGCCTCTGGTCGCTATGAGGTGGTTAACTAGGTCTTTCTCTGTGGTCTCCACAGGGAATTCACACATCCTTTCGTTTTGAGAGATGCAAGACGAGCTTGCATTCAAGTAACTGCAGGGATATCAGGCCTTATTTCGAGTCAGGTCATTGCGGTGTCCATTCCACTTGAGGCCGCAATCTCAGGGTCCCTCTCACATACCTAGAGCTGAGAGAAACCTCCTCTTGAGGTGCTTGTGGTAAGGTGGTATTCCTCGGGAGTCGAAGCCAGTGACTAACCTCTCATCTCGAGTTGATTTATGGTCCACGAAGCTCTTTCGCGTTGCTACAGTGACCTCAGGATCCCTCTAGCCTTGAAACAGTGTTCTTGGGGTTTCTCTGGAAGGCCATCACGAAATCAAGGCTCCTTTCATGTGTGATGTGCAACTCGGAATTGCTCTGCAGGCAGTGCAGGGGAATCGGACCTCATCTCGTGGCGAGGGGGAAGTCTCATGGTTTTTCTCGAGTTGCGGCGGGAACGTGGGGTATAATCTCGATTTACGACGGTGGTGGCCCTTCCACACACGTGTTTGTTCAGCGACGTCAGGATTCCTGCCTAGTTGCGAGGGACATCTCGGGATTCCCCTCGAGGCTTGGCAGGGCATTTGGGACGCCCCTCCAGCTGAGGCGGGAGACCAAGAGTTCCTTTCCACATGCTACAGCAATCCTGGGACTCCTATCAAATCTCACGAGGAGTCAGGCATCATCTCCTTTGGAGGCCCTGACCTCCGCGTCCCTCTGGAGTTTTCAAAGGATGTGAGGCCTCCGGTCGCGATGAGGTGGGGAACTAGGTCTTTCTCTGTGGTCTCCACAGGGGATTCAGACGTACTATCTTCTTGGGAGATGCAAGACGAGCCTGCATTCAAGTCACTGCAGGGATATCCGGCCTTATTTCGAGACAGGGCATCGTGGTGTCCATTCCACTTGAGGCCGCAAATTCAGGGACCCTCTCACATACCTAGAGCTGAGAGAAGCCTCCCCTTGAGGTGCTTGTGGTAAGGTGGTATTCCTCTGGAGTCGAAGCCAGGGACTAACCTCTCATCTCGAGTTGATTTTTGGTCCACGGAGCTCTTTCGTGTTACTACAGTGACCTCAGAATCCCTCTAGCCTTGAAACAGTGTTCTTGGGGTTTCTCTGGAGTGCCATCAAGGAAATCAAGGCTCCTTTCCTGTGTGATGTGCAACACGGCATTGCTCTGCACGCAGTGCAGGGGAATCGGGCCTCATCTCGCGGCGAGGGGGAAGTCTCATGGTTTTTCTCGAGTTGCGGCGGGAAACTGGGGTATATTCTCGATTTACCACGGTGATGGCCCTTCCACACACGTGTTTGTTCAGGGACTTCAGGACTCCTGCCTAGTTGCGAGGGACAACTCCGGATTCTTCTAGAGGCTTGGCAGGGCAATTGGGACGCGTCTCCAGCTGAGGCGGGAGACCAAGGGTCCCTTTCCACGTGCAACAGGAATCCTGGGACTCCTATCAAGTTTCACGAGGACTCAGGCATCGTCTCCTTTGGAGGCACTGATCTCCGCGTCCCTTTCGAATTTTCAAAGGATGTGAGGCCTCTGGTCGTGATGATGTGGGGAACTAGGTCTTTCTCTGTGGTCTCCACAGGGGATTCAGACATCCTTTCATCTTGGGAGATGCAAGACGAGCCTACATTCAAGTCACTGCAGGCATATCCGGCCTTATTTCGAGTCACGGCATCGTGGGGTCCATTCCACTTGAGGCCGCAAATTCAGGGTCCCTCTCACATACCTAGAGCTGAGAGAAGCCTCCTCTTGAGGTGCTTGTGGTAAGGTGGTATTCCTCTGGAGTCGAAGCCAGGGACTAACCTCTCTTCTCGAGTTGATTTTTGGTCCACGGAGCTCTTTCGTGTTGCTACAGTGACCTCAGGATCCCTCTAGCCTTGAAACAGTGTTCTTGGGGTTTCTCTGGAATGCCATCACGAAATCAAGGCGCCTTTCATGTGTGATGTGCAACTCGGAATTGCTCTGCACGCAGTGCAGGGGAATCGGGCCTCATCTCGTGGCGAGGGGGAAGTCTTATGGTTTTTCTCGAGTTGCGGCGGGAACCTGGGGTATATTCTCGATTTACGACGGGGATGGCCCTTCCACACACGTGTTTGTTCAGCGACGTCAGGATTCCTGCCTAGTTGCGAGGGACATCTCGGGATTCTCCTCGAGGCTTGGCAGGGCATTTGGGACGCCCCTCCAGCTTAGGCGGGAGACCAAGAGTTCCTTTCCACATGCTAGAGCAATCCTGGGACTCCTATCAAATCTCACGAGGAGTCAGGCATCATCTCCTTTGGAGGCCCTGACCTCCGCGTACCTCTGGAGTTTTCAAAGGATGTGAGGCCTCCGGTCGCGATGAGGTGGGGAACTAGGTCTTTCTCTGTGGTCTCCACAGGGGATTCAGACGTACTATCTTCTTGGGAGATGCAAGACGAGCCTGCATTCAAGTCACTGCAGGGATATCCGGCCTTATTTCGAGACAGGGCATCGTGGTGTCCATTCCACTTGAGGCCGCAAACTCAGGGACCCTCTCACATACCTAGAGCTGAGAGAAGCCTCCCCTTGAGGTGCTTGTGGTAAGGTGGTACTCCTCTGGAGTCGAAGCTAGGGACTAACCTCTCATCTCGAGTTGATTTTTGGTCCACGGAGCTCTTTCATGTTGCTACAGTGACTCAGAATCCCTCTAGCCTTGAAACAGTGTTCTTGGGGTTTCTCTGGAGTGCCATCAAGGAAATCAAGGCTCCTTTCCTGTGTGATGTGCAACACGGCATTGCTCTGCACGCAGTGCAGGGGAATCGGGCCTCATCTCACGGCGAGGGGGAAGTCTCATGGTTTTTCTCGAGTTGCGGCGGGAACCTGGGGTATATTCTCGATTTACCACGGGGATGGCCCTTCCACACACGTGTTTGTTCAGGGACGTCAGGACTCCTGCCTAGTTGCGAGGGACAACTCCGGATTCTTCTAGAGGCTTGGCAGGGCAATTGGGACGCGTCTCCAGCTGAGGCGGGAGACCAAGGGTCCCTTTCCACGTGCAACAGGAATCCTGGGACTCCTATCAAGTTTCACGAGGAGTCAGGCATCGTCTCCTTTGGAGGCACTGATCTCTGCGTCCCTTTCGAATTTTCAAAGGATGTGAGGCCTCTGGTTGTGATGATGTGGGGAACTAGGTCTTTCTCTGTGGTGTCCACAGGGGATTCAGACATCCTTTCGTCTTGGGAGATGCAAGACGAGCCTGCATTCAAGTCACTGCAGGCATATCCGGCCTTATTTCGAGTCAGTGCATAGCGGTGTCCATTCCACTTGAGGCCGCAAATTCAGGGTCCCTCTCACATACCTAGAGCTGAGAGAAGCCTCCTCTTGAGGTGCTTGTGGTAAGGTGGTATTCCTCTGGAGTCGAAGCCAGGGACTAACCTCTCATCTCGAGTTGATTTTTGGTCCACGGAGCTCTTTCGTGTTGCTACAGTGACCTCAGGATCCCTCTAGCCTTGAAACAGTGTTCTTGGGGTTTCTCTGGAGTGCCATCAAGGAAATCAATGCTCCTTTCCTGTGTGATGTGCAACACGGCATTGCTCTGCACGCAGTGCAGGAGAATCAGGCCTCATCTCGCGGCGAGGGGGAAGTCTCATGGTTTTTCTCGAGTTGCGGCGGGAACCTTGGGTATATTCTCGAGTTACGATGGGGATGGCCCTTCTACAGACGTGTTTGTTCAGCAAAGTCAGGACTCCTGCCTAGTTGCGAGGGACAACTCGGGATTCTCCTCGAGGCTTGGCAGGGCATTTGGGACGCCTCTCCAGCTGAGGCGGGAAACCAAGGGTTCCTTTTCACGTAACGCAGGAATCCTGGGACTCCTATCAAGTTTCACGAGGAGTCAGGCATCGTCTCCTTTGGAGGCACTGATCTCCGCGTATCTCTCGAGTTTTCAAAGGATGTGAGGCCTCCGGTCGCGATGAGGTGGGGAACTAGGTCTTTCACTGTGGCCTCCACAGGGGATTCAGACATCCTTTCATCTTGGGAGATGCAAGACGAGCCTGCATTCAAGTCACTGCAGGCATATCCGGCCTTATTTCTAGTCAGGGCATCGCGGTGTCCATTCCACTTGATGCCGCAAACTCAGGGTCCCTCTCACATACCTAGAGCTGAGAGAAGCCTCCTCTTGAGGTGCTTGTGGCAAGGTGGTATTCCTCTGGAGTCGAAGCCAGGGACTAACCTCTCATCTCGAGTTGATTTTGGTCCACCGAGCTCTTTCGTGTTGCTACAGTGACCTCAGGATCCCTCTAGCCTTGAAACAGTGTTCTTGGGGTTTCTCTGGAGTGCCATCAAGGAAATCAAGGCTCCTTTCCTGTGTGATGTGCAACACGGCATTGCTCTGCACGCAGTGCAGGGGAATCGGGCCTCATCTCGCGGCGAAGGGGAAGTCTCATGGTTTTTCTCGAGTTGCGGCGGGAACCTGGGGTATATTCTCGAGTTAGGACGGGGATGGCCCTTCCACACACGTGTTTGTTCAGCGACGTCAGGATTCCTGCCTAGTTGCGAGGGACATCTCGGGATTCTCCTCGAGGCTTGGCAGGGCATTTAGGACTCCCCTCCAGCTTAGGCGGGAGACCAAGAGTTCCTTTCCACATGCTACAGCAATCCTGGGACTCCTATCAAATCTCACGAGGAGTCAGGCATCATCTCCTTTGGAGGCCCTGACCTCCGCGTCCCTCTGGAGTTTTCAAAGAATGTGAGGCCTCCGGTCGCGATGAGGTGGGGAACTAGGTCTTTCTCTGTGGTCTCCACAGGCGATTCAGACGTACTATCTTCTTGGGAGATGAAAGACGAGCCTGCATTCAAGTCACTGCAGGGATATCCGGCCTTAATTCGAGTCAGGGCATCGTGGAGTCCATTCCACTTGAGGCCGCAAACTCAGGGACCCTCTCACATACCTAGAGCTGAGAGAAGCCTCCCCTTGAGGTGCTTGTGGTAAGGTGGTACTCCTCTGGAGTCGAAGGTAGGGACTAACCTCTCATCTCGAGTTGATTTTTGGTCCACGGAGCTCTTTCGTGTTACTACAGTGACCTCAGAATCCCTCTAGCCTTGAAACAGTGTTCTTGGGGTTTCTCTGGAGTGCCATCAAGGAAATCAAGGCTCCTTTCCTGTGTGATGTGCAACACGGCATTGCTCTGCACGCAGTGCAGGGGAATCGGGCCTCATCTCACGGCGAGGGGGAAGTCTCATGGTTTTTCTCGAGTTGCGGCGGGAACCTGGGGTATATTCTCGATTTACCACGGGGATGGCCCTTCCACACACGTGTTTGTTCAGGGACGTCAGGATTCCTGCCTAGTTTGAGGGACAACTCCGGATTCTTCTAGAGGCTTGGCAGGGCAATTGGGACGCGTCTCCAGCTGAGGCGGGAGACCAAGGGTCCCTTTCCACGTGCAACAGGAATCCTGGGACTCCTATCAAGTTTCACGAGGAGTCAGGCATCGTCTCCTTTGGAGGCACTGATCTCCGCGTCCCTTTCGAATTTTCAAAGGATGTGAGGCCTCTGGTCGTGATGATGTGGGGAACTAGGTCTTTCTCTGTGGTGTCCACAGGGGATTCAGACATCCTTTCATCTTGGGAGATGCAAGACGAGCCTGCATTCAAGTCACTGCAGGCATATCCGGCCTTATTTCGAGTCACGGCATCGTGGGGTCCATTCCACTTGAGGCCGCAAATTCTGGGTCCCTCTCACATACCTAGAGCTGAGAGAAGCCTCCTCTTGAGGTGCTTGTGGTAAGGTGGTATTCCTCTGGAGTCGAAGCCAGGGACTAACCTCTCATCTCGAGTTGATTTTTGGTCCACGGAGCTCTTTCGTGTTGCTACAGTGACCTCAGGATCCCTCTAGCCTTGAAACAGTGTTTTTGGGGTTTCTCTGGAGTGCCATCAAGGAAATCAACGCTCCTTTCCTGTGTGATGTGCAACACGGCATTGCTCTGCACGCAGTGCAGGAGAATCGGGTCTCATCTCGCGGCGAGGGGGAAGTCTCATGGTTTATCTCGAGTTGCGGCGGGAACCTGGGGTATATTCTCGAGTTACGACGGGGATGGCCCTTCTACAGACGTGTTTGTTCAGCAAAGTCAGGACTCCTGCCTAGTTGCGAGGGACAACTCGGGATTCTCCTCGAGGCTTGGCAGGGCATTTGGGACGCCTCTCCAGCTGAGGCGGGAAACCAAGGGTTCCTTTTCACGTAACGCAGGAATCCTGGGACTCCTATCAAGTTTCACGAGGAGTCAGGCATCGTCTCCTTTGGAGGCACTGATCTCCGCGTATCTCTCGAGTTTTCAAAGGATGTGAGGCCTCCGGTCGCGATGAGGTGGGGAACTAGTTCTTTCACTGTGGCCTCCACAGGGGATTCAGACATCCTTTCATCTTGGGAGATGCAAGACGAGCCTGCATTCAAGTCACTGCAGGCATATCCGGCCTTATTTCTAGTCAGGGCATCGCGGTGTCCATTCCACTTGATGCCGCAAACTCAGGGTCCCTCTCACATACCTAGAGCTGAGAGAAGCCTCCTCTTGAGGTGCTTGTGGTAGGTGGTATTCCTCTGGAGTCGAAGCCAGGGACTAACCTCTCATCTCGAGTTGATTTCTGGTCCACCGAGCTCTTTCGTGTTGCTACAGTGACCTCAGGATCCCTCTAGCCTTGAAACAGTGTTCTTGGGTTTTCTCTGGAGGGCCATCAAGGAAATCAAGGCTCCTTTCCTGTGTGATGTGCAACACGGCATTGCTCTGCACGCAGTGCAGGGGAATCGGGCCTCATCTCGCGGCGAGGGGGAAGTCTCATGGTTTTTCTCGAGTTGCGGCGGGAACCTTGGGTATATTCTCGAGATACGACGGGGATGGCCCTTCCACACACGTGTTTGTTCAGCGACGTCAGGACTCCTACCTAGTTGCGAGGGACAACTCGGGATTCTCCTCGAGGCTTGGCAGGGCAATTGGCACGCCTCTCCAGCTGAGGCGGGAGACCAAGAGTACCTTTCCACGTGCCACAGGAATCCTGGGACTCCTATCAAGTTTCACGAGGAGTCAGGCATCGTCTCCTTTGGAGGCACTGATCTCCGCGTCCCTCTGGAGTTTTCAACGGATGTGAGGCCTCAGGTCGCAATGAGGTGGGGAACTAGGTCTTTCTCTGTGGTGTCCACAGGGGATTCAGACATCCTTTCATCTTGGGAGATGCAAGACGAGCCTGCATTCAAGTCACTGCAGGCATATCCGGCCTTATTTCGAGTCACGGCATCGTGGGGTCCATTCCACTTGAGGCCGCAAACTCAGGGTCCCTCTCACATACCTAGAGCTGAGAGAAGCCTCCTCTTGAGGTGCTTGTGGTAAGGTGGTATTCCTCTGGAGTCGAAGCCAGGGACTAACCTCTCATCTCGAGTTGATTTTTGGTCCACGGAGCTCTTTCGTGTTGCTACAGTGACCTCAGGATCCCTCTAGCCTTGAAACAGTGTTCTTGGGGTTTCTCTGGAGTGCCATCAAGGAAATCAATGCTCCTTTCCTGTGTGATGTGCAACACGGCATTGCTCTGCACGCAGTGCAGGAGAATCGGGCCTCATCTCGCGGGGAGGGGGAAGTCTCATGGTTTTTCTCGAGTTGCGGCGGGAACCTTGGGTATATTCTCGAGTTACGACGGGGATGGCCCTTCCACACACGTGTTTGTTCAGCAAAGTCAGGACTCCTGCCTAGTTGCGAGGGACAACTCGGGATTCTCCTCGAGACTTGGCAGGGCATTTGGGACGCCTCTCCAGCTGAGGCGGGAAACCAAGGGTTCCTTTTCACGTAACGCAGGAATCCTGGGACTCCTATCAAGTTTCACGAGGAGTCAGGCATCGTCTCCTTTGGAGGCACTGATCTCCGCGTATCTCTCGAGTTTTCAAAGGATGTGAGGCCTCCGGTCGCGATGAGGTGGGGAACTAGGTCTTTCACTGTGGCCTCCACAGGGGATTCAGACATCCTTTCGTCTTGGGAGATGCAAGACGAGCCTGCATTCAAGTCACTGCAGGCATATCCGGCCTTATTTCGAGTCAGGGCATCGCGGTGTCCATTCCACTTGAGGCCGCAAACTCAGGGTCCCTCTCACATACCTAGAGCTGAGAGAAGCCTCCTCTTGAGGTGCTTGTGGTAAGGTGGTATTCCTCTGGAGTCGAAGCCAGGCACTAACCTCTCATCTCGAGTTGATTATTGGTCCACGGAGCTCTTTCGTGTTGCTGCAGTGACTTCAGGATCCCTCAAGCATTGAAACAGTGTTCTTGGGGTTTCTCTGGAGTGCCATCAAGGAAATCAAGGCTCCTTTCCTGTGTGGTGTGCAACACCGCATTGCTCTGCACCCAGTGTAAGGGAATCGGGCCTCATCTCGCGGCGAGGGGGAAGTCTCATGGTTTTTCTCGAGTTGCGGCGGGAACCTGGGGTATATTCTCGAGTTACGACGGGGGTGGCCCTTCCACACACGTGTTTGTTCAGCGACGTCAGGATTCCTGCCTAGTTGCTAGGGACATCTCGGGATTCTCCTCGAGGCTTGGCAGGGTATTTGGGACGCCCCTCCAGCTGAGGCGGGAGACCAAGAGTTCCTTTCCACATGCTACAGCAATTCTGGGACTCCTATCAAATCTCACGAGGAGTCAGGCATCATCTCCTTTGGAGGCCCTGACCTCCGCGTACTCTGGAGTTTTCAAAGGATGTGAGGCCTCCGGTCGCGATGAGGTGGGAAACTACGTCTTTCTCTGTGGTCTCCACAGGGGATTCAGACATCCTTTCGTCTTGGGAGATGCAAAACGAGCCTGCATTCAAGTCACTGCAGGGATATCCGGCCTTATTTCTAGTCAGGGCATCGCGGTGTCCATTCCACTTGAGGCCGCAAACTCAGGGACCCTCTCACATACCTAGAGCTGAGAGAAGCCTCCTCTTGAGGCGCTTGTGGTAAGGTGGTATTCCTCTGGAGTCGAAGCCAGGGACTAACCTCTCATCTCGAGTTGATTTTTGGTCCACGGAGCTCTTTCGTGTTGCTACAGTGACCTCAGGATCCCTCTAGCCTTGAAACAGTGTTCTTGGGGCTTCTCTGGAGTGCCATCAAGGAAATCAATGCTCCTTTCCTGTGTGATGTGCAACATGGCATTGCTCTGCACGCAGTGCAGGAGAATCGGGCCTCATCTCGCGGCGAGGGGAAAGTCTCATGGTTTTTCTCGAGTTGCGGCGGGAACCTGGGGTATATTCTCGAGTTACGACGGGGATGGCCCTTCCACACACGTGTTCGTTCAGCGACGGGAAGACTCCTGCCTAGTTGCGAGGGACAACTCGGGATTCTCCTCGAGGCTTGGCAGGGCAATTGGGACGCCTCTCCAGCTGAGGCGGGAAACCAAGGGTTCCTTTTCACGTACCGCAGGAATCCTGGGACTCCTATCAAGTTTCACGAGGAGTCAGGCATCGTCTCCTTTGGAGGCACTGATCTCCGCGTATCTCTCGAGTTTTCAAAGGATGTGAGGCCTCCGGTCGCGATGAGGTGGGGAACTAGGTCTTTCACTGTGGCCTCCACAGGGGATTCAGACATCCTTTCGTCTTGGGAGATGCAAGATGAGCCTGCATTCAAGTCACTGCAGGCATATCCGGCCTTATTTCTAGTCAGGGCATCGCGGTGTCCATTCCACTTGATGCCGCAAACTCAGGGTCCCTCTCACATACCTAGAGCTGAGAGAAGCCTCCTCTTGAGGTGCTTGTGGTAAGGTGGTATTCCTCTGGAGTCGAAGCCAGGGACTAACCTCTCATCTCGAGTTGATTTCTGGTCCACGGAGCTCTTTCGTGTTGCTACAGTGACCTCAGGATCCCTCTAGCCTTGAAACAGTGTTCTTGGGCTTTCTCTGGAGTGCCATCAAGGAAATCAAGGCTCCTTTCCTGTGTGATGTGCAACACGGAATTGCTCTGCACGCAGTGCAGGGGAATCGGGGCTCATCTCGCGGCGAGGGGGAAGTCTCATGGTTTTTCTCGAGTTGCGGCAGGAACCTGGGGTATATTCTCGAATTACGACGGGGATGGCCCTTCCACACACGTGTTTGTTTAGCGTCGTCAGGACTCCTGCCTAGTTGCGAGGGACAACTCGGGATTCTCCTCGAGGCTTGGCAGGGCAATTGGGACGCCTCTCCAGCTGAGGCGGGAGACCAAGGGTCCCTTTCCACGTGCCACAGGAATCCTGGGACTCCTATCAAGTTTCACGAGGAGTCAGGCATCGTCTCCTTTGGAGGCACTGATCTCCCCGTCCCTCTGAAGTTTTCAAAGAATGTGAGGCCTCCGTTCGCGATGAGGTGGCGAACTAGGTCTTTCTCTGTGCTCGCCACAGGGAATTCAGACATCCTTTCGTCTTGGGAGATGCAAGACGAGCCTGCATTCAAGTCACTGCAGGCATATCCGGCCTTATTTCGAGTCAGGGCATCGCGCAGTCCATTCCACTTGAGGCCTCAAACTCAGGGTCCCTCTCACATACCTAGAGCTGAGAGAAGCCTCCTCTTGAGGTGCTTGTGGTAAGGTGGTATTCCTCTGGAGTCGAAGCCAGGCACTAACCTCTCATCTCGAGTTGATTTGTGGTCCACGGAGCTCTTTTGTGTTGCTACAGTGACCTCAGGATCCCTCTAGCATTGAAACAGTGTTCTTGGGGTTTCTCTGGAGTGCCATCAAGGAAATCAAGGCTCCTTTCCTGTGTGATGTGCAACACGGCATTGCTCTGCACGCAGTGCAGGGGAATCGGGCCTCATCTCGCGGCGAGGGGGAAGTCTCATGGTTTTACTCGAGTTGAGGCGGGAACCTGGGGTATATTCTCGAGTTTCGACGGGGATGGCCCTTCCCCACACGTGTTTGTTCAGCGACGTCAGGACTCCTGCCTAGTTGCGAGGGACAACTCGGGATTCTCCTCGAGGCTTGGCAGGGAAATTGGGACGCCTCTCCAGCTGAGGCGGGAGACCAAGGGTCCCTTTCCACGTGCCACAGGAATCCTGGGACTCCTATCAAGTTTCACGAGGAGTCAGGTATCGTCTCCTTTGGAGGCACTGATCTTCGCGTCCCTCTGGAGTTTTCAAAGGATGTGAGGCCTCCGGTCGCGATGAGGTGGGGAACTAGGTCTTTCTCTGTGGTCTCCACAGGGGATTCAGACATCCTTTCATCTTGGGAGATGCAAGACGAGCCTGCATTCAAGTCACTGCAGGCATATCCGGCCTTATTTCGAGTCAGGGCATCGTGGTGTCCATTCCACTTGAGGCCGCATACTCAGGGTCCCTCTCACATACCTAGAGCTGAGAGAAGCCTCCTCTTGAGGTGCTTGTGGTAAGGTGGTATTTCTCTGGAGTCGAAGCCAGGGACTAACCTCTCATCTCGAGTTGATTTTTGGTCCACGGAGCTCTTTCGTGTTGCTACAGTGACCTCAGGATCCCTCTAGCCTTGAAACAGTGTTCTTGGGGTTTCTCTGGAGTGCCATCAAGGAAATCAATGCTCCTTTCCTGTGTGATGTGCAACACGGCATTAGCACGCAGTGCAGGAGAATCGGGCCTCATCTCGCGGCGAGGGGGAAGTCTCATGGTTTTTCTCGAGTTGCGGCGGGAACCTGGGGTATATTCTCGAGTTACGACGGGGATGGCCCTTCTGCAGACGTGTTTGTTCAGCAAAGTCAGGACTCCTGCCTAGTTGCGAGGGACAATTCGGGATTCTCCTCGAGGCTTGGCAGGGCATTTGGGACGCCTCTCCAGCTGAGGCGGGAAACCAAGGGTTCCTTTTCACGTACCGCAGGATTCCTGGGACTCCTATCAAGTTTCACGAGGAGTCAGGCATCGTCTCCTTTGGAGGAACTGATCTCCGCGTATCTCTCGAGTTTTCAAAGGATGTGAGGCCTCCGGTGGCGATGAGGTGGGGAACTAGGTCTTTCTCTGTGGTCTCCACAGGGGATTCAGACATCCTTTCGTCTTGGGAGATGCAAGACGAGCCTGCATTCAAGTCACTGCAGGCATATCCGGCCTTATTTCGAGTCAGGGCATCGTGGTGTCCATTCCACTTGAGGCCGCAAACTCAGGGTCCCTCTCACATACCTAGAGCTGAGAGAAGCCTCCTCTTGAGGTGCTTGTGGTAAGGTGGTATTCCTCTGGGGTCGAAGCCAGGCACTAACCTCTCATCTCGAGTTGATTGGTGGTCCACGGAGCTCTTTCGTGTTGCTACAGTGACCTCAGGATCCCTCTAGCCTTGAAACAGTGTTCTTGGGCTTTCTCTGGAGTGCCATCAAGGAAATCAAGGCTCCTTTCCTGTGTGATGTGCAACACGGCATTGCTCTGCACGCAGTGCAGGGGAATCGGGCCTCATCTCGCGGCGAGGGGGAAGTCTCATGGTTTTTCTCGAGTTGAGGCGGGAACCTGGGGTATATTCTCGAATTACGACGGGGATGGCCCTTCCACACACGTGTTTGTTCAGCGTCGTCAGGACTCCTGCCTAGTTGTGAGGGACAATTCGGGATTCTCCTCGAGGCTTGGCAGGGCAATTGGGACGCCTCTCCAGCTGAGGCGGGAGACCAAGGGTCCCTTTCCACGTGCCACAGGAATCCTGGGACTCCTATCAAGTTTCACGAGGAGTCAGGCATCGTCTCCTTTGGAGGCACTGATCTCCGCGTCCCTCTGGAGTTTTCAAAGGATGTGAGGCCTCCGGTCGCGATGAGGTGGGGAACTAGGTCTTTCTCTGTGGTCTCCACAGGGGATTCAGACATCCTTTCGTCTTGGGAGATGCAAGACGAGCCTGCATTCAAGTCACTGCCGGCATATCCGGCCTTATTTCGAGTCAGGGCATCGTGGTGTCCATCCCATTTGAGGCCGCAAACTTAGGGTCCCTCTCAAATACCTAGAGCTGAGAGAAGCCTCCTCTTGAGGTGCTTGTGGTAAGGTGGTATTCCTCTGGAGTCGAAGCCAGGCACTAACCTCTCATCTCGAGTTGATTGGTGGTCCACGGAGCTCTTTCGTGTTGCTACAGTGACCTCAGGATCCCTCTAGCCTTGAAACAGTGTTCTTGGGCTTTCTCTGGAGTGCCATCAAGGAAATCAAGGCTCCTTTCCTGTGTGATGTGCAACACGGCATTGCTCTGCACGCAGTGCAGGGGAATCGGGCCTCATCTCGCGGCGAGGGGGAAGTCTCATGGTTTTTCTCGAGTTGCGGCGGGAACCTGGGGTATATTCTCGAATTACGACGGGGATGGCCCTTCCACACACGTGTTTGTTCAGCGTCGTCAGGACTCCTGCCTAGTTGTGAGGGACAACTCGGGATTCTCCTCGAGGCTTGGCAGGGCAATTGGGACGCCTCTCCAGCTGAGGCGGGAGACCAAGGGTCCCTTTCCACGTGCCACAGGAATCCTGGGACTCCTATCAAGTTTCACGAGGAGTCAGGCATCGTCTCCTTTGGAGGCACTGATCTCCCCGTCCCTCTGAAGTTTTCAAAGAATGTGAGGCCTCCGGTCGAGATGAGGTGGGGAACTAGGTCTTTCTCTGTGCTCGCCACAGGGAATTCAGACATCCTTTCGTCTTGGGAGATGCAAGACGAGCCTGCATTCAAGTCACTGCAGGCATATCCGGCCTTATTTCGAGTCAGGGCATCGCGGTGTCCATTCCACTTGAGGCCTCAAACTCAGGGTCCCTCTCACATACCTAGAGCTGAGAGAAGCCTCCTCTTGAGGTGCTTGTGGTAAGGTGGTATTCCTCTGGAGTCGAAGCCAGGCACTAACCTCTCATCTCGAGTTGATTTGTGGTCCACGGAGCTCTTTTGTGTTGCTACAGTGACCTCAGGATCCCTCTAGCCTTGAAACAGTGTTCTTGGGGTTTCTCTGGAGTGCCATCAAGGAAATCAAGGCTCCTTTCCTGTGTGATGTGCAACACGGCATTGCTCTGCACGCAGTGCAGGGGAATCGGGCCTCATCTCGGGGCGAGGGGGAAGTCTCATGGTTTTACTCGAGTTGAGGCGGGAACCTGGGGTATATTCTCGAGTTTCGACGGGGATGGCCCTTCCACACACGTGTTTGTTCAGCGACGTCAGGACTCCTGCCTAGTTGCGAGGGACAACTCGGGATTCTCCTCGAGGCTTGGCAGGGAAATTGGGACGCCTCTCCAGCTGAGGCGGGAGACCAAGGGTCCCTTTCCACGTGCCACAGGAATCCTGGGACTCCTATCAAGTTTCACGAGGAGTCAGGTATCGTCTCCTTTGGAGGCACTGATCTTCGCGTCCCTCTGGAGTTTTCAAAGGATGTGAGGCCTCCGGTCGCGATGAGGTGGGGAACTAGGTCTTTCTCTGTGGTCTCCACAGGGGATTCAGACATCCTTTCGTCTTGGGAGATGCAAGACGAGCCTGCATTCAAGTCACTGCAGGCATATCCGGCCTTTTTTTGAGTCAGGGCATCGCGGTGTCCAGTCCATTTGACGCCGCAAACTCATGGTCCCCCTCACATGCCTAGAGCTGAGAGAAGCCTCCTCTTGAGGTGCTTGTGGTAAGGTGGTATTCCTCTGGAGTCGAAGCCAGGCACTAACCTCTCATCTCGAGTTGATTTGTGGTCCACGGAGCTCTTTCGTGTTTCTACAGTGACCTCAGGATCCCGCAAGCCTTGAAACAGTGTTCTTGGGGTTTCTATGGAGTGCCATCAAGGAAATCAAGACTCCTTTCCTGTGTGATGTGCAACACGGCATTGCTCTGTACGCAGTGCAGGGGAATCGAGCCTCATCTCGCGGCGAGGGGGAAGTTTCATGGTTTTTCTCGAGTTGCGGCGGGAACCTGGGGTATATTCTCGAGTTACGACGGGGATGGCCCTTCCACACACCTGTTTGTTCAGCGACGTCAGGACTCCTACCTAGTTGCGAGGGACAACTCGGGATTCTCCTTGAGGCTTGGCAGGGCAATTGAGACGCCTCTCCATCTGAGGCGGGAGACCAAGGGTTCCTTTCCACGTGCCACAGGAATCCTGGGACTCCTATCAAGTTTCACGAGGAGTCAGGCATCGTCTCCTTTGGAGGCACTGATCTCCGCGTCCCTCTGAAGTTTTCAAAGGATGTGAGGCCTCCGGTCGCGATGAGGTGGGGAACTAGGTCTTCCTCTGTGGTCTCCACAGGGGATTCAGACATCCTTTCGTCTTGGGAGATGCAAGACGAGCCTGCATTCAAGTCACTGCAGGCATATCCGGCCTTATTTCGAGTCAGGGCATCGCGGTGTCCATTCCACTTGAGGCCTCAAACTCAGGGTCCCTCTCACATACCTAGAGCTGAGAGAAGCCTCCTCTTGAGGTGCTTGTGGTAAGGTGGTATTCCTCTGGAGTCGAAGAGAGGGACTAACCACTCATCTCGAGTTGATTTGTGGTCCACAGAGCTTTTTTGTGTTTCTACAGTGACCTCAGGATCCCTCTAGCCTTGAAACAGTGTTCTTGGGTTTTCTCTGGAGTGCCATCAAGGAAATCAAGGCTCCTTTCCTGTGTGATGTGCAACACGGCATTGCTCTGCACGCAGTGCAGGGGAATCGGGCCTCATCTCGCGGCGAGGGGGAAGTCTCATGGTTTTTCTCGAGTGGCGGCGGGAACCTGGGTTATATTCTCGAGTTACGACGGGGATGGCCCTTCCACACACGTGTTTGTTCAGCGAAGTCAGGACTCATGCCTAGTTGCGAGGGACAACTCGGGATTCTCCTCGAGGCTTGGCAGGGCAATTGGGATGCCTCTCCAGCTGAGGCGGGAGACCAAGGTTCCCTTTCCACCTGCCACAGGAATCCTGTGACTCCTATCAAGTTTCACGAGGAGTCAGGCATCGTCTCCTTTGGTGGCACTGATCTCCGCGTCCCTCTGGAGTTTTCAAAGGATGTGAGGCCTCCGGTCGCAATGAGATGGGGAACTAGGTCTTTCTCTGTGGTCTCCACAGGGGATTCAAACATCCTTTCGTCTTGGGAGATGCAAGACGAGCCTGCATTCAAGTCACTGCAGGCATATCCGGCCTTATTTCGAGTCAGGGCATCGTGGTGTCCATTCCACTTGAGGCCGCAAACTCAGGGTCCCTCTCACATACCTAGAGCTGAGAGAAGCCTCCTCTTGAGGTGCTTGTGGTAAGGTGGTATTCCTCTGGAGTCGAAGAGAGGGACTAATCTCTCATCTCGAGTTGATTTTTGGTCCACGGAGCTCTTTCTTGTTGCTACAGTGACCTCAGGATCGCTCTAGCCTTGAAACAGTGTTCTTGGGGTTTCTCTGGAGTTCCATCAAGGAAATCAAGGCTCCTTTCCTGTGTGATGTGAAACACGGCATTGCTCTGCACGCAGTGCAGGGAGTCGGGCCTCATCATGCGGCGAGGGGGAAGTCTCATGGTTTTTCTCGAGTTGCGGCGGGAACCTGGGGTATATTCTCGAGTTACGACGGAGAAGGCCCTTCCACACACGTGTTTGTTCACCGAAGTCAGGACTCCTGCCTAGTTGCGAGGGACAACTCGGGATTCTCCTCGAGGCTTGGCAGGGCAAGTGGGACGCCTCTCCACCTGAGGCAAGAGACCAAGGGTCCCTTTCCACGTGCCACAGGAATCCTGGGACTCCGATCAAGTTTCACGAGGAGTCAGGCATCGTCTCCTTTGGAGGCACTGATCTCCGCGTCCCTCTGGAGTTTTCAAAGTATGTGAGGCCTCCGGTCGCAATGAGGTGGGGAACTAGGTCTTTCTCTGTGGTCTCCACAGGGGATTCAGACATCCTTTCGTCTTGGGAGATGCAAGACAAGCCTGCATTCAAGTCACTGCAGGCATATCCGGCCTTATTTCGAGTCTGGGCATCGCGGTGTCCATTCCACCTCAGGCCTCAAACTCAGGGTCCCTCTCACATACCTAGAGCTGAGAGAAGCCTCCTCTTGAGGTGCTTGTGGTAAGGTGGTATTCATCTGGAGTGGAAGCCAGGCTCTGACCTCTCATCTCGAGTTGATTTGTGGTCCACGGATCTCTTTTTTGTTGCTACAGTGACCTCAGGATCCCTCTGGCCTTGAAACAGTGTTCTTGGGGTTTCTCTGGAGTGCCATCATGGAAATCAAGGCTCGTTTCCTGTGTGATGTGCAGCACGGCATTGCTCTGCACACAGTGCAGGGGAATCGGGCCTCATCTCGCGGCGAGGGGGAAGTCTCATGGTTTTTCTCGAGTTGCGGCGGGAACCTGGGGTATATTCTCGAGTTACGACGGGGATGGCCCTTCCACACACGTGTTTGTTCAGCGACGTCAGGACTCCTGCCTAATTGCGAAGGACAACTCGGGATTCTCCTCGAGGCTTGGCAGGGCAAGTGGGACGCCTCTCCAGCTGAGGCGGGAGACCAAGGGTCCCTTTCCACGTGCCACAGGAATCCTGGGACTCCTATCAAGTTTCACGAGGAGTCAGGCATCGTCTCCTCTGGAGGCACTGATCTCCGCGTACCTCTGGAGTTTTCAAAGGATGTCAGGCCTCCGGTCGCGATGAGGTGGGGAACTAGGTCTTTCTCTGTGGTCTCCACAGGGGATTCAGACATCCTTTCGTCTTGGGAGATGCAAGACGAGCCTGCATTCAAGTCACTGCAGGCATATCCGGCCTTATTTCGAGTCAGGGCATCGTGGTGTCCATTCCACTTGAGGCCGCAAACTCAGGGTCCCTCTCACATACCTAGAGCTGAGAGAAGCCTCCTCTTGAGGTGCTTGTGGTAAGGTGGTATTTCTCTGGAGTCGAAGCCAGGCACTAACCTCTCATCTCGAGTTGATTTTTGGTCCACGGAGCTCTTTCGTGTTGCTACAGTGATCTCAGGATCCCTCTAGCCTTGAAACAGTGTTCTTTGGCTCTCTCTGGATTGCCATCAAGGAAATCAAGGCTCCTTTCCTGTGTGATGTGCAACACGGCATTGCTCTGAACGCAGTGCAGGGGAATCGGGCCTCATCTCGCGGCGAGGGCGAAGTCTCATGGTTTTTCTCGAGTTGCGGCTGGAACCTGGGGTATATTCTCGAGTTACGACGGGAATGGCCCTTCCACACACGTGTTTGTTCAGCGACATCAGGACTCCTGCCTAGTTGCGAGGGACAACTCGGGATTCTCCTCGAGGCTTGGCAGGGCAATTGGGACGCCTCTCCAGCTGAGGCGGGAGACCAAGTGTCCCTTTCCACGTGCCACAGGAATCCTGGGACACCTATCAAGTTTCACGAGGAGTCAGGCATCGTCTCCTTTGGAGGCACTGATCTCCGCGTCCCTCTGGAGTTTTCAAAGGATGTGAGGCCTCCGGTCCCGATGAGGTGGGGAACTAGGTCTTTCTCTGTGGTCTCCACAGGGGATTCAGACATCCTTTCATATTGGGAGATGCAAGACGAGCCTGCATTCAAGTCACTGCAGGCATATCCGGCCTTATTTCGAGTGAGGGCATCGCGGTGTCCATTCCACTTGAGGCCGCAAACTCAGGGTCCCTCTCACATACCTAGAGCTGAGAGAAGCCTCCTCTTGAGGTGCTTGTGGTAAGGTGGTATTCCTCTGGAGTCGAAGCCAGGGACTAACCTCTCATCTTGAGTTGATTTTTGGTCCACGGAGCTCTTTTGTGTTGCTACAGTGACCTCAGGATCCCTCTAGCCTTGAAACAGTGTTCTTGGGGTTTCTCTGGAGTGCCATCAAGGAAATCAAGGCTCCTTTCCTGTCTGATGTGCAACACGGCATTGCTCTGCACGCAGTGCAGGGGAATCGGGCCTCATTTCGCGGCGAGGGGGAAGTCTCATGGTTTTTCTCGAGTTGCGGCGGGAACCTGGGGTATATTCTCGAGTTACGACGGGGATGGCCCTTACACACACGTGTTTGTTCAGCGACGTCAGGACTCCTGCCTAGTTGCGAGGGACAACTCGGGATTCTCCTCGAGGCTTGGCAGGGCAATTGGGACGCCTCTCCAGCTGAGGCGGGAGACCAAGGGTCCCTTTCCACGTGCCACAAGAATCCTGGGACTCCTATCAAGTTTCACGAGGAGTCAGGCATCGTCTCCTTTGGAGGCACTGATCTCCCCGTCCCTCTGGAGTTTTCAAAGGATGTGAGGCCTCCGGTCGCGATGAGGTGGGGAACTAGGTCTTTCTCTGTGGTCTCCACAGGGGATTCAGACATCCTTTCGTCTTGGGAGATGCAAGACGAGCCTACATTCAAGTCACTGCAGGCATATCCGGCCTTATTTCGAGTCACGGCATCGTGGGGTCCATTCCACTTGAGGCCGCAAATTCAGGGTCCCTCTCACATACCTAGAGCTGAGAGAAGCCTCCTCTTGAGGTGCTTGTGGTAAGGTGGTATTCCTCTGGAGTCGAAGCCAGGGACTAACCTCTCTTCTCGAGTTGATTTTTGGTCCACGGAGCTCTTTCGTGTTGCTACAGTGACCTCAGGATCCCTCTAGCCTTGAAACAGTGTTCTTGGGGTTTCTCTGGAATGCCATCACGAAATCAAGGCGCCTTTCATGTGTGATGTGCAACTCGGAATTGCTCTGCACGCAGTGCAGGGGAATCGGGCCTCATCTCGTGGCGAGGGGGAAGTCTTATGGTTTTTCTCGAGTTGCGGCGGGAACCTGGGGTATATTCTCGATTTACGACGGGGATGGCCCTTCCACACACGTGTTTGTTCAGCGACGTCAGGATTCCTGCCTAGTTGCGAGGGACATCTCGGGATTCTCCTCGAGGCTTGGCAGGGCATTTGGGACGCCCCTCCAGCTTAGGCGGGAGACCAAGAGTTCCTTTCCACATGCTAGAGCAATCCTGGGACTCCTATCAAATCTCACGAGGAGTCAGGCATCATCTCCTTTGGAGGCCCTGACCTCCGCGTACCTCTGGAGTTTTCAAAGGATGTGAGGCCTCCGGTCGCGATGAGGTGGGGAACTAGGTCTTTCTCTGTGGTCTCCACAGGGGATTCAGACGTACTATCTTCTTGGGAGATGCATGACGAGCCTGCATTCAAGTCACTGCAGGGATATCCGGCCTTATTTCGAGACAGGGCATCGTGGTGTCCATTCCACTTGAGGCCGCAAACTCAGGGACCCTCTCACATACCTAGAGCTGAGAGAAGCCTCCCCTTGAGGTGCTTGTGGTAAGGTGGTACTCCTCTGGAGTCGAAGCTAGGGACTAACCTCTCATCTCGAGTTGATTTTTGGTCCACGGAGCTCTTTCATGTTGCTACAGTGACTCAGAATCCCTCTAGCCTTGAAACAGTGTTCTTGGGGTTTCTCTGGAGTGCCATCAAGGAAATCAAGGCTCCTTTCCTGTGTGATGTGCAACACGGCATTGCTCTGCACGCAGTGCAGGGGAATCGGGCCTCATCTCACGGCGAGGGGGAAGTCTCATGGTTTTTCTCGAGTTGCGGCGGGAACCTGGGGTATATTCTCGATTTACCACGGGGATGGCCCTTCCACACACGTGTTTGTTCAGGGACGTCAGGACTCCTGCCTAGTTGCGAGGGACAACTCCGGATTCTTCTAGAGGCTTGGCAGGGCAATTGGGACGCGTCTCCAGCTGAGGCGGGAGACCAAGGGTCCCTTTCCACGTGCAACAGGAATCCTGGGACTCCTATCAAGTTTCACGAGGAGTCAGGCATCGTCTCCTTTGGAGGCACTGATCTCTGCGTCCCTTTCGAATTTTCAAAGGATGTGAGGCCTCTGGTTGTGATGATGTGGGGAACTAGGTCTTTCTCTGTGGTGTCCACAGGGGATTCAGACATCCTTTCGTCTTGGGAGATGCAAGACGAGCCTGCATTCAAGTCACTGCAGGCATATCCGGCCTTATTTCGAGTCAGTGCAAAGCGGTGTCCATTCCACTTGAGGCCGCAAATTCAGGGTCCCTCTCACATACCTAGAGCTGAGAGAAGCCTCCTCTTGAGGTGCTTGTGGTAAGGTGGTATTCCTCTGGAGTCGAAGCCAGGGACTAACCTCTCATCTCGAGTTGATTTTTGGTCCACGGAGCTCTTTCGTGTTGCTACAGTGACCTCAGGATCCCTCTAGCCTTGAAACAGTGTTCTTGGGGTTTCTCTGGAGTGCCATCAAGGAAATCAATGCTCCTTTCCTGTGTGATGTGCAACACGGCATTGCTCTGCACGCAGTGCAGGAGAATCAGGCCTCATCTCGCGGCGAGGGGGAAGTCTCATGGTTTTTCTCGAGTTGCGGCGGGAACCTTGGGTATATTCTCGAGTTACGATGGGGATGGCCCTTCTACAGACGTGTTTGTTCAGCAAAGTCAGGACTCCTGCCTAGTTGCGAGGGACAACTCGGGATTCTCCTCGAGGCTTGGCAGGGCATTTGGGACGCCTCTCCAGCTGAGGCGGGAAACCAAGGGTTCCTTTTCACGTAACGCAGGAATCCTGGGACTCCTATCAAGTTTCACGAGGAGTCAGGCATCGTCTCCTTTGGAGGCACTGATCTCCGCGTATCTCTCGAGTTTTCAAAGGATGTGAGGCCTCGGGTCGCGATGAGGTGGGGAACTAGGTCTTTCACTGTGGCCTCCACAGGGGATTCAGACATCCTTTCATCTTGGGAGATGCAAGACGAGCCTGCATTCAAGTCACTGCAGGCATATCCGGCCTTATTTCTAGTCAGGGCATCGCGGTGTCCATTCCACTTGATGCCGCAAACTCAGGGTCCCTCTCACATACCTAGAGCTGAGAGAAGCCTCCTCTTGAGGTGCTTGTGGCAAGGTGGTATTCCTCTGGAGTCGAAGCCAGGGACTAACCTCTCATCTCGAGTTGATTTTGGTCCACCGAGCTCTTTCGTGTTGCTACAGTGACCTCAGGATCCCTCTAGCCTTGAAACAGTGTTCTTGGGGTTTCTCTGGAGTGCCATCAAGGAAATCAAGGCTCCTTTCCTGTGTGATGTGCAACACGGCATTGCTCTGCACGCAGTGCAGGGGAATCGGGCCTCATCTCGCGGCGAGGGGGAAGTCTCATGGTTTTTCTCGAGTTGCGGCGGGAACCTGGGGTATATTCTCGAGTTAGGACGGGGATGGCCCTTCCACACACGTGTTTGTTCAGCGACGTCAGGATTCCTGCCTAGTTGCGAGGGACATCTCGGGATTCTCCTCGAGGCTTGGCAGGGCATTTAGGACTCCCCTCCAGCTTAGGCGGGAGACCAAGAGTTCCTTTCCACATGCTACAGCAATCCTGGGACTCCTATCAAATCTCACGAGGAGTCAGGCATCATCTCCTTTGGAGGCCCTGACCTCCGCGTCCCTCTGGAGTTTTCAAAGGATGTGAGGCCTCCGGTCGCGATGAGGTGGGGAACTAGGTCTTTCTCTGTGGTCTCCACAGGCGATTCAGACGTACTATCTTCTTGGGAGATGAAAGACGAGCCTGCATTCAAGTCACTGCAGGGATATCCGGCCTTAATTCGAGTCAGGGCATCGTGGAGTCCATTCCACTTGAGGCCGCAAACTCAGGGACCCTCTCACATACCTAGAGCTGAGAGAAGCCTCCCCTTGAGGTGCTTGTGGTAAGGTGGTACTCCTCTGGAGTCGAAGGTAGGGACTAACCTCTCATCTCGAGTTGATTTTTGGTCCACGGAGCTCTTTCGTGTTACTACAGTGACCTCAGAATCCCTCTAGCCTTGAAACAGTGTTCTTGGGGTTTCTCTGGAGTGCCATCAAGGAAATCAAGGCTCCTTTCCTGTGTGATGTGCAACACGGCATTGCTCTGCACGCAGTGCAGGGGAATCGGGCCTCATCTCACGGCGAGGGGGAAGTCTCATGGTTTTTCTCGAGTTGCGGCGGGAACCTGGGGTATATTCTCGAGTTACGACGGGGATGGCCCTTCTACAGACGTGTTTGTTCAGCAAAGTCAGGACTCCTGCCTAGTTGCGAGGGACAACTCGGGATTCTCCTCGAGGCTTGGCAGGGCATTTGGGACGCCTCTCCAGCTGAGGCGGGAAACCAAGGGTTCCTTTTCACGTAACGCAGGAATCCTGGGACTCCTATCAAGTTTCACGAGGAGTCAGGCATCGTCTCCTTTGGAGGCACTGATCTCCGCGTATCTCTCGAGTTTTCAAAGGATGTGAGGCCTCCGGTCGCGATGAGGTGGGGAACTAGTTCTTTCACTGTGGCCTCCACAGGGGATTCAGACATCCTTTCATCTTGGGAGATGCAAGACGAGCCTGCATTCAAGTCACTGCAGGCATATCCGGCCTTATTTCTAGTCAGGGCATCGCGGTGTCCATTCCACTTGATGCCGCAAACTCAGGGTCCCTCTCACATACCTAGAGCTGAGAGAAGCCTCCTCTTGAGGTGCTTGTGGTAAGGTGGTATTCCTCTGGAGTCGAAGCCAGGGACTAACCTCTCATCTCGAGTTGATTTCTGGTCCACCGAGCTCTTTCGTGTTGCTACAGTGACCTCAGGATCCCTCTAGCCTTGAAACAGTGTTCTTGGGTTTTCTCTGGAGGGCCATCAAGGAAATCAAGGCTCCTTTCCTGTGTGATGTGCAACACGGAATTGCTCTGCACGCAGTGCAGGGGAATCGGGCCTCATCTCGCGGCGAGGGGGAAGTCTCATGGTTTTTCTCGAGTTGCGGCGGGAACCTTGGGTATATTCTCGAGATACGACGGGGATGGCCCTTCCACACACGTGTTTGTTCAGCGACGTCAGGACTCCTACCTAGTTGCGAGGGACAACTCGGGATTCTCCTCGAGGCTTGGCAGGGCAATTGGCACGCCTCTCCAGCTGAGGCGGGAGACCAAGAGTACCTTTCCACGTGCCACAGGAATCCTGGGACTCCTATCAAGTTTCACGAGGAGTCAGGCATCGTCTCCTTTGGAGGCACTGATCTCCGCGTCCCTCTGGAGTTTTCAACGGATGTGAGGCCTCAGGTCGCAATGAGGTGGGGAACTAGGTCTTTCTCTGTGGTGTCCACAGGGGATTCAGACATCCTTTCATCTTGGGAGATGCAAGACGAGCCTGCATTCAAGTCACTGCAGGCATATCCGGCCTTATTTCGAGTCACGGCATCGTGGGGTCCATTCCACTTGAGGCCGCAAACTCAGGGTCCCTCTCACATACCTAGAGCTGAGAGAAGCCTCCTCTTGAGGTGCTTGTGGTAAGGTGGTATTCCTCTGGAGTCGAAGCCAGGGACTAACCTCTCATCTCGAGTTGATTTTTGGTCCACGGAGCTCTTTCGTGTTGCTACAGTGACCTCAGGATCCCTCTAGCCTTGAAACAGTGTTCTTGGGGTTTCTCTGGAGTGCCATCAAGGAAATCAATGCTCCTTTCCTGTGTGATGTGCAACACGGCATTGCTCTGCACGCAGTGCAGGAGAATCGGGCCTCATCTCGCGGGGAGGGGGAAGTCTCATGGTTTTTCTCGAGTTGCGGCGGGAACCTTGGGTATATTCTCGAGTTACGACGGGGATGGCCCTTCCACACACGTGTTTGTTCAGCAAAGTCAGGACTCCTGCCTAGTTGCGAGGGACAACTCGGGATTCTCCTCGAGACTTGGCAGGGCATTTGGGACGCCTCTCCAGCTGAGGCGGGAAACCAAGGGTTCCTTTTCACGTAACGCAGGAATCCTGGGACTCCTATCAAGTTTCACGAGGAGTCAGGCATCGTCTCCTTTGGAGGCACTGATCTCCGCGTATCTCTCGAGTTTTCAAAGGATGTGAGGCCTCCGGTCGCGATGAGGTGGGGAACTAGGTCTTTCACTGTGGCCTCCACAGGGGATTCAGACATCCTTTCGTCTTGGGAGATGCAAGACGAGCCTGCATTCAAGTCACTGCAGGCATATCCGGCCTTATTTCGAGTCAGGGCATCGCGGTGTCCATTCCACTTGAGGCCGCAAACTCAGGGTCCCTCTCACATACCTAGAGCTGAGAGAAGCCTCCTCTTGAGGTGCTTGTGGTAAGGTGGTATTCCTCTGGAGTCGAAGCCAGGCACTAACCTCTCATCTCGAGTTGATTATTGGTCCACGGAGCTCTTTCGTGTTGCTGCAGTGACTTCAGGATCCCTCAAGCATTGAAACAGTGTTCTTGGGGTTTCTCTGGAGTGCCATCAAGGAAATCAAGGCTCCTTTCCTGTGTGGTGTGCAACACCGCATTGCTCTGCACCCAGTGTAAGGGAATCGGGCCTCATCTCGCGGCGAGGGGGAAGTCTCATGGTTTTTCTCGAGTTGCGGCGGGAACCTGGGGTATATTCTCGAGTTACGACGGGGGTGGCCCTTCCACACACGTGTTTGTTCAGCGACGTCAGGATTCCTGCCTAGTTGCTAGGGACATCTCGGGATTCTCCTCGAGGCTTGGCAGGGTATTTGGGACGCCCCTCCAGCTGAGGCGGGAGACCAAGAGTTCCTTTCCACATGCTACAGCAATTCTGGGACTCCTATCAAATCTCACGAGGAGTCAGGCATCATCTCCTTTGGAGGCCCTGACCTCCGCGTACTCTGGAGTTTTCAAAGGATGTGAGGCCTCCGGTCGCGATGAGGTGGGAAACTACGTCTTTCTCTGTGGTCTCCACAGGGGATTCAGACATCCTTTCGTCTTGGGAGATGCAAAACGAGCCTGCATTCAAGTCACTGCAGGGATATCCGGCCTTATTTCTAGTCAGGGCATCGCGGTGTCCATTCCACTTGAGGCCGCAAACTCAGGGACCCTCTCACATACCTAGAGCTGAGAGAAGCCTCCTCTTGAGGCGCTTGTGGTAAGGTGGTATTCCTCTGGAGTCGAAGCCAGGGACTAACCTCTCATCTCGAGTTGATTTTTGGTCCACGGAGCTCTTTCGTGTTGCTACAGTGACCTCAGGATCCCTCTAGCCTTGAAACAGTGTTCTTGGGGTTTCTCTGGAGTGCCATCAAGGAAATCAATGCTCCTTTCCTGTGTGATGTGCAACATGGCATTGCTCTGCACGCAGTGCAGGAGAATCGGGCCTCATCTCGCGGCGAGGGGAAAGTCTCATGGTTTTTCTCGAGTTGCGGCGGGAACCTGGGGTATATTCTCGAGTTACGACGGGGATGGCCCTTCCACACACGTGTTCGTTCAGCGACGGGAAGACTCCTGCCTAGTTGCGAGGGACAACTCGGGATTCTCCTCGAGGCTTGGCAGGGCAATTGGGACGCCTCTCCAGCTGAGGCGGGAAACCAAGGGTTCCTTTTCACGTACCGCAGGAATCCTGGGACTCCTATCAAGTTTCACGAGGAGTCAGGCATCGTCTCCTTTGGAGGCACTGATCTCCGCGTATCTCTCGAGTTTTCAAAGGATGTGAGGCCTCCGGTCGCGATGAGGTGGGGAACTAGGTCTTTCACTGTGGCCTCCACAGGGGATTCAGACATCCTTTCGTCTTGGGAGATGCAAGATGAGCCTGCATTCAAGTCACTGCAGGCATATCCGGCCTTATTTCTAGGCAGGGCATCGCGGTGTCCATTCCACTTGATGCCGCAAACTCAGGGTCCCTCTCACATACCTAGAGCTGAGAGAAGCCTCCTCTTGAGGTGCTTGTGGTAAGGTGGTATTCCTCTGGAGTCGAAGCCAGGGACTAACCTCTCATCTCGAGTTGATTTCTGGTCCACGGAGCTCTTTCGTGTTGCTACAGTGACCTCAGGATCCCTCTAGCCTTGAAACAGTGTTCTTGGGCTTTCTCTGGAGTGCCATCAAGGAAATCAAGGCTCCTTTCCTGTGTGATGTGCAACACGGAATTGCTCTGCACGCAGTGCAGGGGAATCGGGGCTCATCTCGCGGCGAGGGGGAAGTCTCATGGTTTTTCTCGAGTTGCGGCAGGAACCTGGGGTATATTCTCGAATTACGACGGGGATGGCCCTTCCACACACGTGTTTGTTTAGCGTCGTCAGGACTCCTGCCTAGTTGCGAGGGACAACTCGGGATTCTCCTCGAGGCTTGGCAGGGCAATTGGGACGCCTCTCCAGCTGAGGCGGGAGACCAAGGGTCCCTTTCCACGTGCCACAGGAATCCTGGGACTCCTATCAAGTTTCACGAGGAGTCAGGCATCGTCTCCTTTGGAGGCACTGATCTCCCCGTCCCTCTGAAGTTTTCAAAGAATGTGAGGCCTCCGTTCGCGATGAGGTGGGGAACTAGGTCTTTCTCTGTGCTCGCCACAGGGAATTCAGACATCCTTTCGTCTTGGGAGATGCAAGACGAGCCTGCATTCAAGTCACTGCAGGCATATCCGGCCTTATTTCGAGTCAGGGCATCGCGCAGTCCATTCCACTTGAGGCCTCAAACTCAGGGTCCCTCTCACATACCTAGAGCTGAGAGAAGCCTCCTCTTGAGGTGCTTGTGGTAAGGTGGTATTCCTCTGGAGTCGAAGCCAGGCACTAACCTCTCATCTCGAGTTGATTTGTGGTCCACGGAGCTCTTTTGTGTTGCTACAGTGACCTCAGGATCCCTCTAGCATTGAAACAGTGTTCTTGGGGTTTCTCTGGAGTGCCATCAAGGAAATCAAGGCTCCTTTCCTGTGTGATGTGCAACACGGCATTGCTCTGCACGCAGTGCAGGGGAATCGGGCCTCATCTCGCGGCGAGGGGGAAGTCTCATGGTTTTACTCGAGTTGAGGCGGGAACCTGGGGTATATTCTCGAGTTTCGACGGGGATGGCCCTTCCCCACACGTGTTTGTTCAGCGACGTCAGGACTCCTGCCTAGTTGCGAGGGACAACTCGGGATTCTCCTCGAGGCTTGGCAGGGAAATTGGGACGCCTCTCCAGCTGAGGCGGGAGACCAAGGGTCCCTTTCCACGTGCCACAGGAATCCTGGGACTCCTATCAAGTTTCACGAGGAGTCAGGTATCGTCTCCTTTGGAGGCACTGATCTTCGCGTCCCTCTGGAGTTTTCAAAGGATGTGAGGCCTCCGGTCGCGATGAGGTGGGGAACTAGGTCTTTCTCTGTGGTCTCCACAGGGGATTCAGACATCCTTTCATCTTGGGAGATGCAAGACGAGCCTGCATTCAAGTCACTGCAGGCATATCCGGCCTTATTTCGAGTCAGGGCATCGTGGTGTCCATTCCACTTGAGGCCGCATACTCAGGGTCCCTCTCACATACCTAGAGCTGAGAGAAGCCTCCTCTTGAGGTGCTTGTGGTAAGGTGGTATTTCTCTGGAGTCGAAGCCAGGGACTAACCTCTCATCTCGAGTTGATTTTTGGTCCACGGAGCTCTTTCGTGTTGCTACAGTGACCTCAGGATCCCTCTAGCCTTGAAACAGTGTTCTTGGGGTTTCTCTGGAGTGCCATCAAGGAAATCAATGCTCCTTTCCTGTGTGATGTGCAACACGGCATTAGCACGCAGTGCAGGAGAATCGGGCCTCATCTCGCGGCGAGGGGGAAGTCTCATGGTTTTTCTCGAGTTGCGGCGGGAACCCGGGGGATATTCTCGAGTTACGACGGGGATGGCCCTTCTGCAGACGTGTTTGTTCAGCAAAGTCAGGACTCCTGCCTAGTTGCGAGGGACAATTCGGGATTCTCCTCGAGGCTTGGCAGGGCATTTGGGACGCCTCTCCAGCTGAGGCGGGAAACCAAGGGTTCCTTTTCACGTACCGCAGGATTCCTGGGACTCCTATCAAGTTTCACAAGGAGTCAGGCATCGTCTCCTTTGGAGGAACTGATCTCCGCGTATCTCTCGAGTTTTCAAAGGATGTGAGGCCTCCGGTGGCGATGAGGTGGGGAACTAGGTCTTTCTCTGTGGTCTCCACAGGGGATTCAGACATCCTTTCGTCTTGGGAGATGCAAGACGAGCCTGCATTCAAGTCACTGCAGGCATATCCGGCCTTATTTCGAGTCAGGGCATCGTGGTGTCCATTCCACTTGAGGCCGCAAACTCAGGGTCCCTCTCACATACCTAGAGCTGAGAGAAGCCTCCTCTTGAGGTGCTTGTGGTAAGGTGGTATTCCTCTGGGGTCGAAGCCAGGCACTAACCTCTCATCTCGAGTTGATTGGTGGTCCACGGAGCTCTTTCGTGTTGCTACAGTGACCTCAGGATCCCTCTAGCCTTGAAACAGTGTTCTTGGGCTTTCTCTGGAGTGCCATCAAGGAAATCAAGGCTCCTTTCCTGTGTGATGTGCAACACGGCATTGCTCTGCACGCAGTGCAGGGGAATCGGGCCTCATCTCGCGGCGAGGGGGAAGTCTCATGGTTTTTCTCGAGTTGAGGCGGGAACCTGGGGTATATTCTCGAATTACGACGGGGATGGCCCTTCCACACACGTGTTTGTTCAGCGTCGTCAGGACTCCTGCCTAGTTGTGAGGGACAATTCGGGATTCTCCTCGAGGCTTGGCAGGGCAATTGGGACGCCTCTCCAGCTGAGGCGGGAGACCAAGGGTCCCTTTCCACGTGCCACAGGAATCCTGGGACTCCTATCAAGTTTCACGAGGAGTCAGGCATCGTCTCCTTTGGAGGCACTGATCTCCGCGTCCCTCTGGAGTTTTCAAAGGATGTGAGGCCTCCGGTCGCGATGAGGTGGGGAACTAGGTCTTTCTCTGTGGTCTCCACAGGGGATTCAGACATCCTTTCGTCTTGGGAGATGCAAGACGAGCCTGCATTCAAGTCACTGCCGGCATATCCGGCCTTATTTCGAGTCAGGGCATCGTGGTGTCCATCCCATTTGAGGCCGCAAACTTAGGGTCCCTCTCAAATACCTAGAGCTGAGAGAAGCCTCCTCTTGAGGTGCTTGTGGTAAGGTGGTATTCCTCTGGAGTCGAAGCCAGGCACTAACCTCTCATCTCGAGTTGATTGGTGGTCCACGGAGCTCTTTCGTGTTGCTACAGTGACCTCAGGATCCCTCTAGCCTTGAAACAGTGTTCTTGGGCTTTCTCTGGAGTGCCATCAAGGAAATCAAGGCTCCTTTCCTGTGTGATGTGCAACACGGCATTGCTCTGCACGCAGTGCAGGGGAATCGGGCCTCATCTCGCGGCGAGGGGGAAGTCTCATGGTTTTTCTCGAGTTGCGGCGGGAACCTGGGGTATATTCTCGAATTACGACGGGGATGGCCCTTCCACACACGTGTTTGTTCAGCGTCGTCAGGACTCCTGCCTAGTTGTGAGGGACAACTCGGGATTCTCCTCGAGGCTTGGCAGGGCAATTGGGACGCCTCTCCAGCTGAGGCGGGAGACCAAGGGTCCCTTTCCACGTGCCACAGGAATCCTGGGACTCCTATCAAGTTTCACGAGGAGTCAGGCATCGTCTCCTTTGGAGGCACTGATCTCCCCGTCCCTCTGAAGTTTTCAAAGAATGTGAGGCCTCCGGTCGAGATGAGGTGGGGAACTAGGTCTTTCTCTGTGCTCGCCACAGGGAATTCAGACATCCTTTCGTCTTGGGAGATGCAAGACGAGCCTGCATTCAAGTCACTGCAGGCATATCCGGCCTTATTTCGAGTCAGGGCATCGCGGTGTCCATTCCACTTGAGGCCTCAAACTCAGGGTCCCTCTCACATACCTAGAGCTGAGAGAAGCCTCCTCTTGAGGTGCTTGTGGTAAGGTGGTATTCCTCTGGAGTCGAAGCCAGGCACTAACCTCTCATCTCGAGTTGATTTGTGGTCCACGGAGCTCTTTTGTGTTGCTACAGTGACCTCAGGATCCCTCTAGCCTTGAAACAGTGTTCTTGGGGTTTCTCTGGAGTGCCATCAAGGAAATCAAGGCTCCTTTCCTGTGTGATGTGCAACACGGCATTGCTCTGCACGCAGTGCAGGGGAATCGGGCCTCATCTCGGGGCGAGGGGGAAGTCTCATGGTTTTACTCGAGTTGAGGCGGGAACCTGGGGTATATTCTCGAGTTTCGACGGGGATGGCCCTTCCACACACGTGTTTGTTCAGCGACGTCAGGACTCCTGCCTAGTTGCGAGGGACAACTCGGGATTCTCCTCGAGGCTTGGCAGGGAAATTGGGACGCCTCTCCAGCTGAGGCGGGAGACCAAGGGTCCCTTTCCACGTGCCACAGGAATCCTGGGACTCCTATCAAGTTTCACGAGGAGTCAGGTATCGTCTCCTTTGGAGGCACTGATCTTCGCGTCCCTCTGGAGTTTTCAAAGGATGTGAGGCCTCCGGTCGCGATGAGGTGGGGAACTAGGTCTTTCTCTGTGGTCTCCACAGGGGATTCAGACATCCTTTCGTCTTGGGAGATGCAAGACGAGCCTGCATTCAAGTCACTGCAGGCATATCCGGCCTTTTTTTGAGTCAGGGCATCGCGGTGTCCAGTCCATTTGACGCCGCAAACTCATGGTCCCCCTCACATGCCTAGAGCTGAGAGAAGCCTCCTCTTGAGGTGCTTGTGGTAAGGTGGTATTCCTCTGGAGTCGAAGCCAGGCACTAACCTCTCATCTCGAGTTGATTTGTGGTCCACGGAGCTCTTTCGTGTTTCTACAGTGACCTCAGGATCCCGCAAGCCTTGAAACAGTGTTCTTGGGGTTTCTCTGGAGTGCCATCAAGGAAATCAAGACTCCTTTCCTGTGTGATGTGCAACACGGCATTGCTCTGTACGCAGTGCAGGGGAATCGAGCCTCATCTCGCGGCGAGGGGGAAGTTTCATGGTTTTTCTCGAGTTGCGGCGGGAACCTGGGGTATATTCTCGAGTTACGACGGGGATGGCCCTTCCACACACCTGTTTGTTCAGCGACGTCAGGACTCCTACCTAGTTGCGAGGGACAACTCGGGATTCTCCTTGAGGCTTGGCAGGGCAATTGAGACGCCTCTCCATCTGAGGCGGGAGACCAAGGGTTCCTTTCCACGTGCCACAGGAATCCTGGGACTCCTATCAAGTTTCACGAGGAGTCAGGCATCGTCTCCTTTGGAGGCACTGATCTCCGCGTCCCTCTGAAGTTTTCAAAGGATGTGAGGCCTCCGGTCGCGATGAGGTGGGGAACTAGGTCTTCCTCTGTGGTCTCCACAGGGGATTCAGACATCCTTTCGTCTTGGGAGATGCAAGACGAGCCTGCATTCAAGTCACTGCAGGCATATCCGGCCTTATTTCGAGTCAGGGCATCGCGGTGTCCATTCCACTTGAGGCCTCAAACTCAGGGTCCCTCTCACATACCTAGAGCTGAGAGAAGCCTCCTCTTGAGGTGCTTGTGGTAAGGTGGTATTCCTCTGGAGTCGAAGAGAGGGACTAACCACTCATCTCGAGTTGATTTGTGGTCCACAGAGCTTTTTTGTGTTTCTACAGTGACCTCAGGATCCCTCTAGCCTTGAAACAGTGTTCTTGGGTTTTCTCTGGAGTGCCATCAAGGAAATCAAGGCTCCTTTCCTGTGTGATGTGCAACACGGCATTGCTCTGCACGCAGTGCAGGGGAATCGGGCCTCATCTCGCGGCGAGGGGGAAGTCTCATGGTTTTTCTCGAGTGGCGGCGGGAACCTGGGTTATATTCTCGAGTTACGACGGGGATGGCCCTTCCACACACGTGTTTGTTCAGCGAAGTCAGGACTCATGCCTAGTTGCGAGGGACAACTCGGGATTCTCCTCGAGGCTTGGCAGGGCAATTGGGATGCCTCTCCAGCTGAGGCGGGAGACCAAGGTTCCCTTTCCACCTGCCACAGGAATCCTGTGACTCCTATCAAGTTTCACGAGGAGTCAGGCATCGTCTCCTTTGGTGGCACTGATCTCCGCGTCCCTCTGGAGTTTTCAAAGGATGTGAGGCCTCCGGTCGCAATGAGATGGGGAACTAGGTCTTTCTCTGTGGTCTCCACAGGGGATTCAAACATCCTTTCGTCTTGGGAGATGCAAGACGAGCCTGCATTCAAGTCACTGCAGGCATATCCGGCCTTATTTCGAGTCAGGGCATCGTGGTGTCCATTCCACTTGAGGCCGCAAACTCAGGGTCCCTCTCACATACCTAGAGCTGAGAGAAGCCTCCTCTTGAGGTGCTTGTGGTAAGGTGGTATTCCTCTGGAGTCGAAGAGAGGGACTAATCTCTCATCTCGAGTTGATTTTTGGTCCACGGAGCTCTTTCTTGTTGCTACAGTGACCTCAGGATCGCTCTAGCCTTGAAACAGTGTTCTTGGGGTTTCTCTGGAGTTCCATCAAGGAAATCAAGGCTCCTTTCCTGTGTGATGTGAAACACGGCATTGCTCTGCACGCAGTGCAGGGAGTCGGGCCTCATCATGCGGCGAGGGGGAAGTCTCATGGTTTTTCTCGAGTTGCGGCGGGAACCTGGGGTATATTCTCGAGTTACGACGGAGAAGGCCCTTCCACACACGTGTTTGTTCACCGAAGTCAGGACTCCTGCCTAGTTGCGAGGGACAACTCGGGATTCTCCTCGAGGCTTGGCAGGGCAAGTGGGACGCCTCTCCACCTGAGGCAAGAGACCAAGGGTCCCTTTCCACGTGCCACAGGAATCCTGGGACTCCGATCAAGTTTCACGAGGAGTCAGGCATCGTCTCCTTTGGAGGCACTGATCTCCGCGTCCCTCTGGAGTTTTCAAAGTATGTGAGGCCTCCGGTCGCAATGAGGTGGGGAACTAGGTCTTTCTCTGTGGTCTCCACAGGGGATTCAGACATCCTTTCGTCTTGGGAGATGCAAGACAAGCCTGCATTCAAGTCACTGCAGGCATATCCGGCCTTATTTCGAGTCTGGGCATCGCGGTGTCCATTCCACCTCAGGCCTCAAACTCAGGGTCCCTCTCACATACCTAGAGCTGAGAGAAGCCTCCTCTTGAGGTGCTTGTGGTAAGGTGGTATTCATCTGGAGTGGAAGCCAGGCTCTGACCTCTCATCTCGAGTTGATTTGTGGTCCACGGATCTCTTTTTTGTTGCTACAGTGACCTCAGGATCCCTCTGGCCTTGAAACAGTGTTCTTGGGGTTTCTCTGGAGTGCCATCATGGAAATCAAGGCTCGTTTCCTGTGTGATGTGCAGCACGGCATTGCTCTGCACACAGTGCAGGGGAATCGGGCCTCATCTCGCGGCGAGGGGGAAGTCTCATGGTTTTTCTCGAGTTGCGGCGGGAACCTGGGGTATATTCTCGAGTTACGACGGGGATGGCCCTTCCACACACGTGTTTGTTCAGCGACGTCAGGACTCCTGCCTAATTGCGAAGGACAACTCGGGATTCTCCTCGAGGCTTGGCAGGGCAAGTGGGACGCCTCTCCAGCTGAGGCGGGAGACCAAGGGTCCCTTTCCACGTGCCACAGGAATCCTGGGACTCCTATCAAGTTTCACGAGGAGTCAGGCATCGTCTCCTCTGGAGGCACTGATCTCCGCGTACCTCTGGAGTTTTCAAAGGATGTCAGGCCTCCGGTCGCGATGAGGTGGGGAACTAGGTCTTTCTCTGTGGTCTCCACAGGGGATTCAGACATCCTTTCGTCTTGGGAGATGCAAGACGAGCCTGCATTCAAGTCACTGCAGGCATATCCGGCCTTATTTCGAGTCAGGGCATCGTGGTGTCCATTCCACTTGAGGCCGCAAACTCAGGGTCCCTCTCACATACCTAGAGCTGAGAGAAGCCTCCTCTTGAGGTGCTTGTGGTAAGGTGGTATTTCTCTGGAGTCGAAGCCAGGCACTAACCTCTCATCTCGAGTTGATTTTTGGTCCACGGAGCTCTTTCGTGTTGCTACAGTGATCTCAGGATCCCTCTAGCCTTGAAACAGTGTTCTTTGGCTCTCTCTGGATTGCCATCAAGGAAATCAAGGCTCCTTTCCTGTGTGATGTGCAACACGGCATTGCTCTGAACGCAGTGCAGGGGAATCGGGCCTCATCTCGCGGCGAGGGCGAAGTCTCATGGTTTTTCTCGAGTTGCGGCTGGAACCTGGGGTATATTCTCGAGTTACGACGGGAATGGCCCTTCCACACACGTGTTTGTTCAGCGACATCAGGACTCCTGCCTAGTTGCGAGGGACAACTCGGGATTCTCCTCGAGGCTTGGCAGGGCAATTGGGACGCCTCTCCAGCTGAGGCGGGAGACCAAGTGTCCCTTTCCACGTGCCACAGGAATCCTGGGACACCTATCAAGTTTCACGAGGAGTCAGGCATCGTCTCCTTTGGAGGCACTGATCTCCGCGTCCCTCTGGAGTTTTCAAAGGATGTGAGGCCTCCGGTCCCGATGAGGTGGGGAACTAGGTCTTTCTCTGTGGTCTCCACAGGGGATTCAGACATCCTTTCATATTGGGAGATGCAAGACGAGCCTGCATTCAAGTCACTGCAGGCATATCCGGCCTTATTTCGAGTGAGGGCATCGCGGTGTCCATTCCACTTGAGGCCGCAAACTCAGGGTCCCTCTCACATACCTAGAGCTGAGAGAAGCCTCCTCTTGAGGTGCTTGTGGTAAGGTGGTATTCCTCTGGAGTCGAAGCCAGGGACTAACCTCTCATCTTGAGTTGATTTTTGGTCCACGGAGCTCTTTTGTGTTGCTACAGTGACCTCAGGATCCCTCTAGCCTTGAAACAGTGTTCTTGGGGTTTCTCTGGAGTGCCATCAAGGAAATCAAGGCTCCTTTCCTGTCTGATGTGCAACACGGCATTGCTCTGCACGCAGTGCAGGGGAATCGGGCCTCATTTCGCGGCGAGGGGGAAGTCTCATGGTTTTTCTCGAGTTGCGGCGGGAACCTGGGGTATATTCTCGAGTTACGACGGGGATGGCCCTTACACACACGTGTTTGTTCAGCGACGTCAGGACTCCTGCCTAGTTGCGAGGGACAACTCGGGATTCTCCTCGAGGCTTGGCAGGGCAATTGGGACGCCTCTCCAGCTGAGGCGGGAGACCAAGGGTCCCTTTCCACGTGCCACAAGAATCCTGGGACTCCTATCAAGTTTCACGAGGAGTCAGGCATCGTCTCCTTTGGAGGCACTGATCTCCCCGTCCCTCTGGAGTTTTCAAAGGATGTGAGGCCTCCGGTCGCGATGAGGTGGGGAACTAGGTCTTTCTCTGTGGTCTCCACAGGGGATTCAGACATCCTTTCGTCTTGGGAGATGCAAGACGAGCCTGCATTCAAGTCACTGCAGGCATATCCGGCCTTATTTCAAGTCAGGGCATCGTGGTGTCCATTCCACTTGAGGCCGAAAACTCAGGGTCCTTCTCACATACCTAGAGCTGAGAGAAGCCTCCTCTTGAGGTGCTTGTGGTAAGGTGGTATTCATCTGGATTCGAAGCCAGGCTCTAACCTCTCATCTCGAGTTGATTTGTGGTCCACGGAGCTCTTTCGTGTGGCTACAGTGACCTCAGGATCCCTCTAGCTTTAAAACAGTGTTCTTGGGGTTTCTCTGGAGTGCCATCAAGGAAATCAAGGCTCCTTTTCTGTGTGATGTACAACACGGCATTGCTCTGCACGCAGTGCAGGGGAATCGGGCCTCATCTCGCGGCGAGGGGGAAGTCTCATGGTTTTTCTCGAGTTGGGGCGGGAACCTGGGGTATATTCTCGAGTTTCGACGGGGATGGCCCTTCCACACACGTGTTTGTTCAGCGACGTCAGGACTCCTGCCTAGTTGCGAGGGACAACTCGGGATTCTCCTCGAGGCTTGGCAGGGCAATTGGGACGCCTCTCCAGCTGAGGCGGGAGACCAAGGGTCCCTTTCCACGTGCCACAAGAATCCTTTGACTCCTATCAAGTTTCACGAGGAGTCAGGCATCGTCTCCTTTGGAGGCACTGATCTCCGCGTCCCTCTGGAGTTTTCAAAGGATGTGAGGCCTCCGGTCGCGATGAGGTGGGGAACTAGGTCTTTCTCTGTGGTCTCCACAGGGGATTCAGACATCCTTTCATATTGGAAGATGCAAGAGGAGCCTGCATTCAAGTCACTGCAGGCATATCCGGCCTTATTTCGAGTCAGGGCATCGTGGTGTCCATTCCACTTGAGGCCGCAAACTCAGGGTCCCTCTCACATAGCTAGAGCTGAGAGAAGCCTCCTCTTGAGGTGCTTGTGGTAAGGTGGTATTCCTCTGGAGTCGAAGCCAGGCACTAACCTCTCATCTCGAGTTGATTTGTGGTTCACGGAGCTCTTTCGTGTGGCTACAGTGACCTCAGGATCCCTCTAGCCTTGAAACAGTGTTCTTGGGGTTTCTCTGGAGTGCCATCAAGGAAATCAAGGCTCCTTTCCTGTGTGATGTGCAACACGGCATTGCTCTGCACGCAGTGCAGGGGAATCGGGCCTCATCTCGCGGCGAGGGGGAAGTCTCATGGTTTTTCTCGAGTTGCGGTGGGAACCTGGGGTATATTCTCGAGTTAAGACGGGGATGGCCCTTCAACACACGTGTTTGTTCAGGGACGTCAGGACTCCTGCCTAGTTGCGAGGGACAACTCGGGATTCTCCTCGAGGCTTGGCAGGGCAATTGGGACGCCTCTCCAGCTGAGGCGGGAGACCAAGTTTCCCTTTCCAGGTGCCACAGGAATCCTGGGACTCCTATCAAGTTTCACGAGGAGTCAGGCATCGTCTCCTTTGGAGGCACTGATCTCCGCGTCCCTCTGGAGTTTTCAAAGTATGTGAGGCCTCCGGTCGCAATGAGGTGGGGAACTAGGTCTTTCTCTGTGGTCTGCACTGGGGATTCAGACATCCTTTCGTCTTGGGAGATGCAAGACGAGCCTGCATTCAAGTCACTGCAGGCATATCCGGCCTTATTTCGAGTCAGGGCATCGTGGTGTCCATTCCACTTCAGGCCGCAAACTCAGGGTCCCTCTCACCTACCTAGAGCTGAGAGAAGCCTCCCCTTGAGGTGCTTGTGGTCAGGTGGTATTCCTCTGGAGTCGAAGACAGGGACTAACATCTCATCTCGAGTTGATTTTTGGTCCACGGAGCTCTTTCGTGTTGCTACAGTGACCTCAGGATCCCTCTGGCCTTGAAACAGTGTTCTTGGGCTTACTCTGGAGTGCCATCAAGGAAATCAAGGCTCCTTTCCTGTGTGATGTGCAACACGGCATTGCTCTGAACGCAGTGCAGGGGAATCGGGCCTCATCTCGCGGCGAGGGGGAAGTCTCATGGTTTTTCTCGAGTTGCGGCTGGAACCTGGGGTATATTCTCGAGTTACGACGGGAATGGCCCTTCCACACACGTGTTTGTTCAGCGACGTCAGGACTCCTGCCTAGTTGCGAGCGACAACTCGGGATTCTCCTCGAGGCTTGGCAGGGCAATTGGGACGCCTCTCCAGCTGAGGCGGGAGACCAAGTGTCCCTTTCCACGTGCCACAGGAATCCTGGGACACCTATCAAGTTTCACGAGGAGTCAGGCATCGTCTCCTTTGGAGGCACTGATCTCCGCGTCCCTCTGGAGTTTTCAAAGGATGTGAGGCCTCCGGTCCCGATGAGGTGGGGAACTAGGTCTTTCTCTGTGGTCTCCACAGGGGATTCAGACATCCTTTCATATTGGGAGATGCAAGACGAGCCAGCATTCAAGTCAATGCAGGCATATCCGGCCTTATTTCGAGTGAGGGCATCGCGGTGTCCATTCCACTTGAGGCCGCAAAGTCAGGGTCCCTCTCACCTACCTAGAGCTGAGAGAAGCCTCCTCTTGAGGTGCTTGTGGTAAGGTGGTATTCCTCTGGAGTCGAAGCCAGGGACTAACCTCTCATCTTGAGTTGATTTTTGGTCCACGGAGCTCTTTTGTGTTGCTACAGTGACCTCAGGATCCCTCTAGCTTTGAAACAGTGTTCTTGGGGTTTCTCTGGAGTGCCTTCAAGGAAATCAAGGCTCCTTTCCTGTGTGATGTACAACACGGCATTGCTCTGCACGCAGTGCAGGGGAATCGGCCCTCATCTCGCAGCAGGGGGAAGTCTCATGGTTTTTCTCGAGTTGCGGTGGGAACCTGGGGTATATTCTCGAGTTACGACGGGGATGGCCCTTCAACACACGTGTTTGTTCAGTGAAGTCAGTACTCCTGCCTAGTTGCGAGGGACAACTCGGGATTCTCCTCGAGGCTTGGCAGGGCAATTGGGACGCCTCTACAGCTTAGGCGGGAGACCAAGTTTCCCTTTCCACGTGCCACAGGAATTCTGGGACTCCTATCAAGTTTCACGAGGAGTCAGGCATCGTCTCCTTTGGAGGTACTGATCTCCGCGTCCCTCTGGAGTTTTCAAAGTATGTGAGGCCTCCGGTCGCAATGAGGTGGGGAACTAGGTCTTTCTCTGTGGTCTCCACAGGGGATTCAGACATCCTTTCGTCTTGGGAGATGCAAGACGAGCCTGCATTCAAGTCACTGCAGGCATATCCGGCATTATTTCGAGTCAGGGCATCATGGTGTCCATTCCACTTCAGGCCGCAAACTCAGGGTCCCTCTCACCTACCTAGAGCTGAGAGAAGCCTCCTCTTGAGGTGCTTGTGGTAAGGTGGTATTCCTCTGGAGTCGAAGACAGGGACTAACATCTCATCTCGAGTTGATTTTTGGTCCACGGAGCTCTTTCGTGTTGCTACAGTGACCTCAGGATCCCTCTGGCCTTGAAACAGTGTTCTTGGGCTTACTCTGGAGTGCCATCAAGGAAATCAAGGCTCCTTTCCTGTGTGATGTGCAACATGGCATTGCTCTGGACGCGGTGCAGGGGAATTGGGCCTCATCTCGCGGCGAGGGGGAAGTCTCATGGTTTTTCTCGAGTTGCGGCGGGAACCTGTGGTATATTCTCGAGTTACGACGGGGATGGCCCTTCCACACATGTGTTTGTTCAGCGACGTCAGGACTCCTTCCTAGTTGCGAGGGACAAATCGGGATTCTCCTCGAGGCTTGGCAGGGCAATTGGGATGCCTCTCCAGCTTAGGCGGGAGACCAAGTTTCCCTTTCAACGTGCCACAGGAATCCTGGGACTCCTATCAAGTTTCAAGAGGAGTCAGGCATCGTCTCCTTTGGAGGCACTGATCTCCGCGTCCCTCTGGAGTTTTCAAAGTATGTGAGGCCTCCGGTCGCAATGAGGTGGGGAACTAGGTCTTTCTCTGTGGTCTCCACAGGGGATTCAGACATCCTTTCGTCTTGGGAGATGCAAGACGAGCCTGCATTCAAGTCACTGCATGCATATCCGGCCTTATTTCGAGTCAGGGCATCGCGGTGTCCATTCCACTTCAGGCCGCAAACTCAGGGTCCCTCTCACCTACCTAGAGCTGAGAGAAGCCTCCTCTTGAGGTGCTTGTGGTAAGGTGGTATTCCTCTGGAGTCGAAGCCAGGGACTAACATCTCATCTCGAGTTGATTTTTGGTCCACGGAGCTCTTTCGTGTTGCTATAGTGACCTCAGGATCCCTCTGGCCTTGAAACAGTGTTCTTGGGCTTACTCTGGAGTGCCATCAAGGAAATCAAGGCTCCTTTCCTGTGTGATGTGCAACACGGCATTGCTCTGGACGCAGTGCAGGGGAATCGGGACTTATCTCGCGGCGAGGGGGAAGCCTCATGGTTTTTCTCGAGTTGCGGCGGGAACCTGGGGTATATTCTCGAGTTACGACGGGGATGGCCCTTCCACACATGTGTTTGTTCAGCGACGTCAGGACTCCTGCCTAGTTGCGAGGGACAACTCGGGATTCTCCTCGAGGCTTGGCAGGGCAATTGGGACGCCTCTCCAGCTGAGGCGGGAGACCAAGTGTCCCTTTCCACGTGCCACAGGAATCCTGGGACACCTATCAAGTTTCACGAGGAGTCAGGCATCGTCTCCTTTGGAGGCACTGATCTCCGCGTCCCTCTGGAGTTTTCAAAGGATGTGAGGCCTCCGGTCCCGATGAGATGGGGAACTAGGTCTTTCTCTGTGGTCTCCACAGGGGATTCAGACATCCTTTCATATTGGGAGATGCAAGACGAGCCTGCATTCAAGTCAATGCAGGCATATCCGGCCTTATTTCGAGTGAGGGCATCGCGGTGTCCATTCCACTTGAGGCCGCAAACTCAGGGTCCCTCTCACCTACCTAGAGCTGAGAGAAGCCTCCTCTTGAGGTGCTTGTGGTAAGGTGGTATTCCTCTGGAGTCGAAGCCAGGGACTAACCTCTCATCTTGAGTTGATTTTTGGTCCACGGAGCTCTTTTGTGTTGCTACAGTGACCTCAGGATCCCTCTAGCCTTGAAACAGTGTTCTTGGGGTTTCTCTGGAGTGCCATCAAGGAAATCAAGGCTCCTTTCCTGTCTGATGTGCAACACGGCATTGCTCCGCACGCAGTGCAGGGGAATCGGGCCTCATCTCGCGGCGAGGGGGAAGTCTCATGGTTTTTCTCGCGTTGCGGCGGGAACCTGGGGTATATTCTCGAGTTACGACGGGGTGGCCCTTCCACACACGTGTTTGTTCAGCGACGTCAGGACTCCTGCCTAGTTGCGAGGGACAACTCGGGATTCTCCTCGAGGCTTGGCAGGGCAATTGGGACGCCTCTCCAGCTGAGGCGGGAGACCAAGGGTCCCTTTCCACGTGCCACAAGAATCCTGGGACTCCTATCAAGTTTCACGAAGAGTCAGGCATCGTCTCCTTTGGAGGCACTGATCTCCCCGTCCCTCTGAAGTTTTCAAAGGATGTGAGGCCTCCGGTCGCGATGAGGTGGGGAACTAGGTCTTTCTCTGTGGTCTCCACAGGGGATTCAGACATCCTTTCATCTTGGGAGATGCAAGACGAGCCTGCATTCAAGTCACTGCAGGCATATCCGGCCTTATTTCGAGTCAGGGCATCGCGGTGTCCATTCCACTTGAGGCCTCAAACTCAGGGTCCCTCTCACATACCTAGAGCTGAGAGAAGCCTCCTCTTGAGGTGCTTGTGGTAAGGTGGTATTCCTCTGGAGTCGGAGAGAGGGACTAACCTCTCATCTCGAGTTGATTTGTGGTCCACGGAGCTCTTTCTTGTTGATACAGTGACCTCAGGATCGCTCTAGCCTTGAAACAGTGTTCTTGGGGTTTCTCTGGAGTTCCATCAAGGAAATCAAGGCTCCTTTCATGTGTGATGTGCAACACGGCATTGCTCTGCACGCAGTGCAGGGAATCGGGCCTCATCTTGCGGCGAGGGGGAAGTCTCATGGTTTTTCTCGAGTTGCGGCGGGAACCTGGGGTATATTCTCGAGTTACGACGGGGATGGCCCTTCCACACACGTGTTTGTTCACCGAAGTCAGGACTCCTGCCTAGTTGCGAGGGACAACTCGGGATTCTCCTCGAGGCTTGGCAGGGCAAGTGGGACGCCTCTCCACCTGAGGCAAGAGACCAAGGGTCCCTTTCCACGTGCCACAGGAATCCTGGGACTCCGATCAAGTTTCACGAGGAGTCAGGCATCGTCTCCTTTGGAGGCACTGATCTCCGCGTCCCTCTGGAGTTTTCAAAGGATGTGAGGCCTCCGGTCGCGATGAGGTGGGGAACTAGGTCTTTCTCTGTGGTCTCCACAGGGGATTCAGACATCCTTTCGTCTTGGAAGATGTAAGACGAGCCTGCATTCAAGTCACTGCAGGGATATCCGGCCTTATTTCGAGTCAGGGCATCGCGGTGTCCATTCCACTTCAGGCCGCAAACTCAGGGTCCCTCTCACATACCTAGAGCTGAGAGAAGCCTCCTCTTGAGGTGCTTGTGGTAAGGTGGTATTCCTCTGGAGTCGAAGAGAGGGACTAACCTCTCATCTCGAGTTGATTTGTGGTCCACGGAGCTCTTTTGTGTTTCTACAGTGACCTCAGGATCCCTCTAGCCTTGAAACAGTGTTCTTGGGGTTTCTCTGGAGTGCCATCAAGGAAATCAAGGCTCCTTTCCTGTGTGATGTGCAACACGGCATTGCTCTGCACGCAGTGCAGGGGAATCGGGCCTCATCTCGTGGCGAGGGGGAAGTCTCATGGTTTTTCTCGAGTGGCGGCGGGAATCTGGGGTATATTCTCGAGTTACGATGGGGATGGCCCTTCCACACACGTGTTTGTTCAGCGAAGTCAGGACTCCTGCCTAGTTGCGAGGGACAACTCGGGATTCTCCTCGAGGCTTGGCAGGGCAATTGGGATGCCTCTCCAGCTGAGGCGGGAGACCAAGGTTCCCTTTCCACCTGCCACAGGAATCCTGGGTCTCCTAGCAAGTTTCACAAGGAGTCAGGCATCGTCTCCTTTGGAGGCACTGATCTCCGCGTCCCTCTGGAGTTTTCAAAGTATGTGAGGCCTCCGGTCGCAATGATGTGGGGAACTAGGTCTTTCTCTGTGGTCTCCACAGGGGATTCAGACATCCTTTCGTCTTGGGAGATGCAAGACGAGCCTGCATTCAAGTCACTGCAGGCATATCCGGCCTTATTTCGAGTCAGGGCACTGCGGTGTCCATTCCACTGGAGGCCGCAAACTCAGGGTCCCTCTCACATACCTAGAGCTGAGAGAAGCCTCCTCTTGAGGTGCTTGTGGTAAGGTGGTATTCCTCTGGAGTCGAAGCCAGGGACTAACCTCTCATCTCGAGTTGATTTGTGGTCCACGGAGCTCTTTCGTGTTGCTACAGTGATCTCAGGATCCCTCTAGCCTTGAAACAGTGTTCTTTGGCTTTCTCTGGATTGCCATCAAGGAAATCAAGGCTCCTTTCCTGTGTGATGTGCAAACGGCATTGCTCTGCACGCAGTGCAGGGGAATCGGGCCTCATCTCGCGGCGAGGGGGAAGTCTCATGGTTTTTCTCGAGTTGCGGCGGGAACCTGGGGTATATTCTCCAGTTACGACGGGGATGGCCCTTCCACACACGTGTTTGTTCAGCGACGTCAGGACTCCTGCCTAGTTGCGAGGGACAACTCGGGATTCTCCTCGAGGCTTGGCAGGGCAAGTGGGACGCCTCTCCAGCTGAGGCGGGAGACCAAGGGTCCCTTTCCACGTGCCACAGGAATCCTGGGACTCCTATCAAGTTTCACGAGGAGTCAGGCATCGTCTCCTTTGGAGGCACTGATCTCCGCGTCCCTCTGGAGTTTTCAAAGGATGTGAGGCCTCCGGTCGCGATGAGGTGGGGAACTAGGTCTTTCTCTGTGGTCTCCACAGGGGATTCAGACATCCTTTCGTCTTGAGAGATGCAAGACGAGCCTGCATTCAAGTCACTGCAGGCATATCCGGCCTTATTTCGAATCTGGGCATCGCGGTGTCCATTCCACCTCAGGCCTCAAACTCAGGGTCCCTCTCACATACCTAGAGCTGAGAGAAGCCTCCTCTTGAGGTGCTTGTGGTCAGGTGGTATTCCTCTGGAGTCGAAGACAGGGACTAACATCTCATCTCGAGTTGATTTGTGGTCCACGGATCTCTTTCGTGTTGCTAGAGTGACCTCAGGATCCCTCTAGCCTTGAAACAGTGTTCTTGGGGTTTCTCTGGAGTGCCATCAAGGAAATCAAGGCTCCTTTCCTGTGTGATGTGCAACACGGCATTGCTCTGCATGCAGTGCAGGGGAATCGGGCCTCATCTTGCCGCGAGGGGGAAGTCTCATGGTTTTTCTCGAGTTGCGGCGGGAACCTGGGGTATATTCTCGAGTTACGACGGGGATGGCCCTTCCACACACGTGTTTGTTCAGCGACGTCAGGACTCCTGCCTAGTTGCGAGGGACAACTCGGGATTCTCCTCGAGGCTTGGCAGGGCAAGTGGGACGCCATTCAAGCTTAGGCGGGAGACCAAGGGTCCCTTTCCACGTGCCACAGGAATCCTGGGACTCCTATCAAGTTTCACGAGGAGTCAGGCATCGTCTCCTTTGGAGGCACTGATCTCCGCGTCCCTCTGGAGTTTTCAAAGTATGTGAGGCCTCCGGTCGCAATGAGGTGGGGAACTAGGTCTTTCTCTGTGGTCTCCACAGGGGATTCAGACATCCTTTCGTCTTGGGAGATGCAAGACGAGCCTGCATTCAAGTCACTGCAGGCATATCCGGCCTTATTTCGAGTCAGGGCATCGCGGTGTCCATTCCACTTCAGGCCGCAAACTCAGGGTCCCTCTCACCTACCTAGAGCTGAGAGAAGCCTCCTCTTGAAGTGCTTGTGGTAAGGTGGTATTCCTCTGGAGTCGAAGCCAGGGACTAACCTCCCATCTTGAGTTGATTTTTGGTCCACGGAGCTCTTTTGTGTTGCTACAGTGATCTCAGGATCCCTCTAGCCTTGAAACAGTGTTCTTTGGCTCTCTCTGGATTGCCATCAAGGAAATCAAGGCTCCTTTCCTGTGTGATGTGCAACACGGCATTGCTCTGAACGCAGTGCAGGGGAATCGGGCCTCATCTCGCGGCGAGGGGGAAGTCTCATGGTTTTTCTCGAGTTGCGGCTGGAACCTGGGGTATATTCTCGAGTTACGACGGGAATGGCCCTTCCACACACGTGTTTGTTCAGCGACGTCAGGACTCCTGCCTAGTTGCGAGGGACAACTCGGGATTCTCCTCGAGGCTTGGCAGGGCAATTGGGACGCCTCTCCAGCTGAGGCGGGAGACCAAGTGTCCCTTTCCACGTGCCACAGGAATCCTGGGACACCTATCAAGTTTCACCAGGAGTCAGGCATCGTCTCCTTTGGAGGCACTGATCTCTGCGTCCCTCTGGAGTTTTCAAAGGATGTGAGGCCTCCGGTCCCGATGAGGTGGGGAACTAGGTCTTTCTCTGTGGTCTCCACAGGGGATTCAGACATCCTTTCATATTGGGAGATGCAAGACGAGCCTGCATTCAAGTCAATGCAGGCATATCCGGCCTTATTTCGAGTGAGGGCATCGCGGTGGCCATTTCACTTGAGGCCGCAAACTCAGGGTCCCTCTCACCTACCTAGAGCTGAGAGAAGCCTCCTCTTGAGGTGCTTGTGGTAAGGTGGTATTCCTCTGGAGTCGAAGCCAGGGACTAACCTCTCATCTTGAGTTGATTTTTGGTCCACGGAGCTCTTTTGTGTTGCTACAGTGACCTCAGGATCCCTCTAGCCTTGAAACAGTGTTCTTGGGGTTTCTCTGGAGTGCCATCAAGGAAATCAAGGCTCCTTTCCTGTCTGATGTGCAACACGGCATTGCTCTGCACGCAGTGCAGGGGAATCGGGCCTCATTTCGCGGCGAGGGGGAAGTCTCATGGTTTTTCTCGAGTTGCGGCGGGAACCTGGGGTATATTCTCGAGTTACGACGGGGATGGCCCTTACACACACGTGTTTGTTCAGCGACGTCAGGACTCCTGCCTAGTTGCGAGGGACAACTCGGGATTCTCCTCGAGGCTTGGCAGGGCAATTGGGACGCCTCTCCAGCTGAGGCGGGAGACCAAGGGTCCCTTTCCACGTGCCACAAGAATCCTGGGACTCCTATCAAGTTTCACGAGGAGTCAGGCATCGTCTCCTTTGGAGGCACTGATCTCCGCGTCCCTCTGGAGTTTTCAAAGGATGTGAGGCCTCCGGTCACGATGAGGTGGGGAACTAGGTCTTTCTCTGTGGTCTCCACAGGGGATTCAGACATCCTTTCGTCCTGGGAGATGCAACACGAACCTGCATTCAAGTCACTGCAGGCATATCCGGCCTTATTTCGAGTCAGGGCATCGTGGTGTCCATTCCACTTGAGGCCGCAAACTCAGGGTCCCTCTCACATACCTAGAGCTGAGAGAAGCCTCCTCTTGAGGTGCTTGTGGTAAGGTGGTATTCCTCTGGAGTCGAAGCCAGGGACTAACCTCTCATCTTGAGTTGATTTTTGGTCCACGGAGCTCTTTTGTGTTGCTACAGTGACCTCAGGATCCCTCTAGCCTTGAAACAGTGTTCTTGGGGTTTCTCTGGAGTGCCATCAAGGAAATCAAGGCTCCTTTCCTGTCTGATGTGCAACACGGCATTGCTCTGCACGCAGTGCAGGGGAATCGGGCCTCATCTCGCGGCGAGGGGGAAGTCTCATGGTTTTTCTCGAGTTGCGGCGGGAACCTGGGGTATATTCTCGAGTTACGACGGGGATGGCCCTTACACACACGTGTTTGTTCAGCGACGTCAGGACTCCTGCCTAGTTGCGAGGGACAACTCGGGATTCTCCTCGAGGCTTGGCAGGGCAATTGGGACGCCTCTCCAGCTGAGGCGGGAGACCAAGGGTCCCTTTCCACGTGCCACAAGAATCCTGGGACTCCTATCAAGTTTCACGAGGAGTCAGGCATCGTCTCCTTTGGAGGCACTGATCTCCCCGTCCCTCTGGAGTTTTCAAAGGATGTGAGGCCTCCGGTCGCGATGAGGTGGGGAACTAGGTCTTTCTCTGTGGTCTCCACAGGGGATTCAGACATCCTTTCGTCTTGGGAGATGCAAGACGAGCCTGCATTCAAGTCACTGCAGGCATATCCGGCCTTATTTCAAGTCAGGGCATCGTGGTGTCCATTCCACTTGAGGCCGAAAACTCAGGGTCCGTCTCACATACCTAGAGCTGAGAGAAGCCTCCTCTTGAGGTGCTTGTGGTAATGTGGTATTCATCTGGATTCGAAGCCAGGCTCTAACCTCTCATCTCGAGTTGATTTGTGGTCCACGGAGCTCTTTCGTGTGGCTACAGTGACCTCAGGATCCCTCTAGCTTTAAAACAGTGTTCTTGGGGTTTCTCTGGAGTGCCATCAAGGAAATCAAGGCTCCTTTCCTGTGTGATGTACAACACGGCATTGCTCTGCATGCAGTGCAGGGGAATCGGGCCTCATCTCGCGGCGAGGGGGAAGTCTCATGGTTTTTCTCGAGTTGCGGCGGGAACCTGGGGTATATTCTCGAGTTTCGACGGGGATGGCCCTTCCACACACGTGTTTGTTCAGCGACGTCAGGACTCCTGCCTAGTTGCGAGGGACAACTCGGGATTCTCCTCGAGGCTTGGCAGGGCAAGTGGGACGCCTCTCCAGCTGAGGCGGGAGACCAAGGGTCCCTTTCCACGTGCCGCAAGAATCCTGGGACTCCTATCAAGTTTCACGAGGAGTCAGGCATCGTCTCCTTTGGAGGCACTGATCTCCGCGTCCCTCTGGAGTTTTCAAAGTATGTGAGGCCTCCGGTCACGATGAGGTGGGGAACTAGGTCTTTCTCTGTGGTCTCCACAGGGGATTCAGACATCCTTTCGTCCTGGGAGATGCAACACGAACCTGCATTCAAGGCACTGCAGGCATATCCGGCCTTATTTCGAGTCAGGGCATCGTGGTGTCCATTCCACTTGAGGCCGCAAACTCAGGGTCCCTCTCACATACCTAGAGCTGAGAGAAGCCTCCTCTTGAGGTGCTTGTGGTAAGGTAGTATTCCTCTGGAGTCGAAGCCAGGCACTAACCTCTCATCTCGAGTTGATTTGTGGTCCACAGAGCTCTTTTGTGTTGCTACAGTGACCTCAGGATCCCTCTAGCTTTGAAACAGTGTTCTTGGGGTTTCTCTGGAGTGCCATCAAGGAAATCAAGGCTCCTTTCCTGTGTGGTGTGCAACACGGCATTGCTCTGCACGCAGTGCAGGGGAATCGGCCCTCATCTCGCGGCGAAGGGGAAGTCTCATGGTTTTTCTCGAGTTGCGGCGGGAACCTGGGGTATATTCTCGAGTTACGACGAGGATGGCCCTTCAACACACGTGTTTGTTCAGCGAAGTCAGGACTCCTTCCTAGTTGCGAGGGACAACTCAGGATTCTCCTCGAGGCTTGGCAGGGCAATTGGGACGCCTCTCCAGCTGAGGCGGGAGACCAAGGGTCCCTTTCCACGTGCCACAGGAATCCTGGGACTCCTATCAAGTTTCACGAGGAGTCAGGCATCGTCTCCTTTGGAGGCACTGATCTCCGCGTCCCTCTGGAGTTTTCAAAGGATGTGAGGCCTCCGGTCGCGATGAGGTGGGGAACTAGGTCTTTCTCTGTGGTCTCCACAGGGGATTCAGACATCCTTTCGTCTTGGGAGATGCAAGACGAGCCTGCATTCAAGTCACTGCAGGCATATCCGGCCTTATTTCGAGTCAGGGCATCATGGTGTCCATTCCACTTCAGGCCGCAAACTCAGGGTCCCTCTCACCTACCTAGAGCTGAGACAAGCCTCCTCTTGAGGTGCTTCTGGTAAGGTGGTATTCCTCTGGAGTCGAAGACAGGGACTAACATCTCATCTCGAGTTGATTTTTGGTCCACGGAGCTCTTTCGTGTTGCTACAGTGACCTCAGGATCCCTCTGGCCTTGAAACAGTGTTCTTGGGCTTACTCTGGAGTGCCATCAAGGAAATCAAGGCTCCTTTCCTGGTGATGTGCAACACGGCATTTCTCTGGACGCGGTGCAGGGGAATCGGGCCTCATCTCGCGGCGAGGGGGAAGTCTCATGGTTTTTCTCGAGTTGCGGCGGGAACCTGGGGTATATTCTCGAGTTACGACGGGGATGGCCCTTCCACACACGTGTTTGTTCAGGGACGTCAGGACTCCTGCCTAGTTGCGAGGGACAAGTCGGGATTCTCCTCGAGGCTTGGCAGGGCAAGTGGGACGCCTCTCCAGCTGAGGCGGGAGACCAAGGTTCCCTTTCCACGTGCCACAGGAATCCTGGGACTCTTATCAAGTTTCACGAGGAGTCAGGCATCGTCTCCTTTGGAGGCACTGATCTCCGCGTCCCTCTGGAGTTTTCAAAGGATGTGAGGCCTCCGGTCGCGATGAGGTGGGGAACTAGGTCTTTCTCTGTGGTTTCCACAGTGGATTCAGACATCCTTTCATATTGGGAGATGCAAGACGAGCCTGCATTATAGTCACTGCAGGCATATCCGGCCTTATTTCGAGTGAGGGCATCGCGGTGTCCATTCCACTTGAGGCCGCAAACTCAGGGTCCCTCTCACATACCTAGAGCTGAGAGAAGCCTCCTCTTGAGGTGCTTGTGGGAAGGTGGTATTCCTCTGGAGTCGAAGACAGGGAATAACCTCTCATCTCGAGTTGATTTTTGGTCCACGGAGCTCTTTCGTGTTGCTACAGTGACCTCAGGATCCCTCTAGCCTTAAAACAGTGTTCTTGGGGTTTCTCTGGAGTGCCATCAAGGAAATCAAGGCTCCTTTACTGTGTGATGTGCAACACGGCATTGCTCTGCACGCAGTGCAGGGGAATCGGGCCTCATCTCGCGGCGAGGGGGAAGTCTCATGGTTTTTCTCGAGTTGCGGCGGGAACCTGGGGTATATTCTCGAGTTTCGACGGGGATGGCCCTTCCACACACGTGTTTGTTCAGCGACGTCAGGACTCCTGCCTAGTTGCGAAGGACAACTCGGGATTTTCCTCGAGGCTTGGCAGGGAAATTGGGACGCCTCTCCAGCTGAAGCGGGAGACCAAGGGTCCCTTTCCACGTGCCACAGGAATCCTGGGACTCCTATCAAGTTTCACGAGGAGTCAGGCATCGTCTCCTTTGGAGGCACTGATCTCCGCGTCCCTCTGGAGTTTTCAAAGGATGTGAGGCCTCCGGTCGCGATGAGGTGGGGAACTAGGTCTTTCTCTGTGGTCTCCACAGGGGATTCAGACATCCTTTCGTCTTGGGAGATGCAAGACGAGCCTGCATTCAAGTCACTGCAGGCATATCCGGCCTTATTTCGAGTCAGGGCATCGTGGTGTCCATTCCACTTGAGGCCGCAAACTCAGGGTCCCTCTCACATACCTAGAGCTGAGAGAAGCCTCCTCTTGAGGTGCTTGTGGTAAGGTGGTATTCCTCTGGAGTCGAAGCCAGGCACTAACCTCTCACCTCGAGTTGATTTGTGGTCCACGGAGCTCTTTTGTGTTGCTACAGTGACCTCAGGATCCCTCTAGCTTTGAAACAGTGTTCTTGGGGTTTCTCTGGAGTGCCTTCAAGGAAATCAAGGCTCCTTTCCTGTGTGATGTGCAACACGGCATTGCTCTGCACGCAGTGCAGGGGAATCGGGCCTCATCTCGCAGCAGGGGGAAGTCTCATGGTTTTTCTCGAGTTGCGGCGGGAACCTGGGGTATATTCTCGAGTTACGACGGGGATGGCCCTTCAACACACGTGTTTGTTCAGTGAAGTCAGTACTCCTGCCTAATTGCGAGGGACAACTCGGGATTCTCCTCGAGGCTTGGCAGGGCAATTGGGACGCCTCTCCAGCTTAGGCGGGAGACCAAGTTTCCCTTTCCACGTGCCACAGGAATCCTGGGACTCCTATCAAGTTTCACGAGGAGTCAGGCATCGTCTCCTTTGGAGGCACTGATCTCCGCGTCCCTCTGGAGTTTTCAAAGTATGTGAGGCCTCCGGTCGCAATGAGGTGGGGAACTAGGTCTTTCTCTGTGGTCTCCACAGGGGATTCAGACATCCTTTCGTCTTGGGAGATGCAAGACGAGCCTGCATTCAAGTCACTGCATGCATATCCGGCCTTATTTCGAGTCAGGGCATCGCGGTGTCCATTCCACTTGAGGCCGCAAACTCAGGGTCCCTCTCACCTACCTAGAGCTGAGAGAAGCCTCCTCTTGAGGTGCTTGTGGTAAGGTGGTATTCCTCTGGAGTCGAAGCCAGGGACTAACATCTCATCTCGAGTTGATTTTTGGTCCACGGAGCTCTTTCGTGTTGCTACAGTGACCTCAGGATCCCTCTGGCCTTGAAACAGTGTTCTTGGGCTTACTCTGGAGTGCCATCAAGGAAATCAAGGCTCCTTTCCTGTGTGATGTGCAACACGGCATTGCTCTGGACGCAGTGCAGGGGAATCGGGACTCATCTCGCGGCGAGGGGGAAGTCTCATGGTTTTTCTCGAGTTGCGGCGGGAACCTGGGGTATATTCTCGAGTTACGACGGGGATGGCCCTTCCACACACGTGTTTGTTCAGCGACGTCAGGACTCCTGCCTAGTTGCGAGGGACAACTCGGGATTCCCCTCGAGGCTTGGCAGGGCAATTGGGACGCCTCTCCAGCTGAGGCGGGAGACCAAGGGTCCCTTTCCACGTGCCACAGGAATCCTGGGACACCTATCAAGTTTCACGAGGAGTCAGGCATCGACTCCTCTGGAGGCACTGATCTCCGCGTCCCTCTGGAGTTTTCAAAGGATGTGAGGCCTCCGGTCCCGATGAGGTGGGGAACTAGTTCTTTCTCTGTGGTCTCCACAGGGGATTCAGACATCCTTTCATATTGGGAGATGCAAGACGAGCCTGCATTCAAGTCAATGCAGGCATATCCGGCCTTATTTCGAGTGAGGGCATCGCGGTGTCCATTCCACTTGAGGCCGCAAACTCAGGGTCCCTCTCACCTACCTAGAGCTGAGAGAAGCCTCCTCTTGAGGTGCTTGTGGTAAGGTGGTATTCCTCTGGAGTCGAAGCCAGGGACTAACCTCTCATCTCGAGTTGATTTTTGGTCCACGGAGCTCTTTTGTGTTGCTACAGTGACCTCAGGATCCCTCTAGCCTTGAAACAGTGTTCTTGGGGTTTCTCTGGAGTGCCATCAAGGAAATCAAGGCTCCTTTCCTGTCTGATGTGCAACACGGCATTGCTCTGCACGCAGTGCAGGGGAATCGGGCCTCATTTCGCAGCGAGGGGGAAGTCTCATGGTTTTTCTCGAGTTGCGGCGGGAACCTGGGGTATATTCTCGAGTTACGACGGGGATGGCCCTTCCACACACGTGTTTGTTCAGCGACGTCAGGACTCCTGCCTAGTTGCGAGGGACAACTCGGGATTCTCCTCGAGGCTTGGCAGGGCAATTGGGACGCCTCTCCAGCTGAGGCGGGAGACCAAGGGTCCCTTTCCACGTGCCACAAGAATCCTGGGACTCCTATCAAGTTTCACGAGGAGTCAGGCATCGTCTCCTTTGGAGGCACTGATCTCCCCGTCCCTCTGGAGTTTTCAAAGGATGTGAGGCCTCCGTTCGCGATGAGGTGGGGAACTAGGTCTTTCTCTGTGGTCTCCACAGGGGATTCAGACATCGTTTCGTCTTGGGAGATGCAAGACGAGCCTGCATTCAAGTCACTGCAGGCATATCCGGCCTTATTTCAAGTCAGGGCATCGTGGTGTCCATTCCACTTGAGGCCGCAAACTCAGGGTCCTTCTCACATACCTAGAGCTGAGAGAAGCCTCCTCTTGAGGTGCTTGTGGTAAGGTGGTATTCATCTGGATTCGAAGCCAGGCTCTAACCTCTCATCTCGAGTTGATTTGTGGTCCACGGAGCTCTTTCGTGTGGCTACAGTGACCTCAGGATCCCTCTAGCTTTAAAACAGTGTTCTTGGGGTTTCTCTGGAGTGCCATCAAGGAAATCAAGGCTCCTTTCCTGTGTGATGTACAACACGGCATTGCTCTGCATGCAGTGCAGGGGAATCGGGCCTCATCTCGCGGCGAGGGGGAAGTCTCATGGTTTTTCTCGAGTTGCGGCGGGAACCTGGGGTATATTCTCGAGTTTCGACGGGGATGGCCCTTCCACACACGTGTTTGTTCAGCGACGTCAGGACTCCTGCCTAGTTGCGAGGGACAATTCGGGATTCTCCTCGAGGCTTGGCAGGGCAAGTGGGACGCCTCTCCAGCTGAGGCGGGAGACCAAGGGTCCCTTTCCACGTGCCACAAGAATCCTGGGACTCCTATCAAGTTTCACGAGGAGTCAGGCATCGTCTCCTTTGGAGGCACTGATCTCCGCGTCCCTCTGGAGTTTTCAAAGTATGTGAGGCCTCCGGTCACGATGAGGTGGGGAACTAGGTCTTTCTCTGTGGTCTCCACAGGGGATTCAGACATCCTTTCGTCCTGGGAGATGCAACACGAACCTGCATTCAAGTCACTGCAGGCATATCCGGCCTTATTTCGAGTCAGGGCATCGTGGTGTCCATTCCACTTGAGGCCGCAAACTCAGGGTCCCTCTCACATACCTAGAGCTGAGAGAAGCCTCCTCTTGAGGTGCTTGTGGTAAGGTAGTATTCCTCTGGAGTCGAAGCCAGGCACTAACCTCTCATCTCGAGTTGATTTGTGGTCCACGGAGCTCTTTTGTGTTGCTACAGTGACCTCAGGATCCCTCTAGCTTTGAAACAGTGTTCTTGGGGTTTCTCTGGAGTGCCATCAAGGAAATCAAGGCTCCTTTCCTGTGTGGTGTGCAACACGGCATTGCTCTGCACGCAGTGCAGGGGAATCGGGCCTCATCTCGCGGCGAGGGGGAAGTCTCATGGTTTTTCTCGAGTTGCGGCTGGAACCTGGGGTATATTCTCGAGTTACGACGGGAATGGCCCTTCAACACACGTGTTTGTTCAGCGACGTCAGGACTCCTGCCTAGTTGCGAGGGACAACTCGGGATTCTCCTCGAGGCTTGGCAGGGCAATTGGGACGCCTCTCCAGCTGAGGCGGGAGACCAAGTGTCCCTTTCCACGTGCCACAGGAATCCTGGGACACCTATCAAGTTTCACGAGGAGTCAGGCATCGTCTCCTTTGGAGGCACTGATCTCCGCGTCCCTCTGGAGTTTTCAAAGGATGTGAGGCCTCCGGTCCCGATGAGGTGGGGAACTAGGTCTTTCTCTGTGGTCTCCACAGGGGATTCAGACATCCTTTCATATTGGGAGATGCAAGACGAGCCTGCATTCAAGTCAATGCAGGCATATCCGGCCTTATTTCGAGTGAGGGCATCGCGGTGTCCATTCCACTTGAGGCCGCAAACTCAGGGTCCCTCTCACCTACCTAGAGCTGAGAGAAGCCTCCTCTTGAGGTGCTTGTGGTAAGGTAGTATTCCTCTGGAGTCGAAGCCAGGGACTAACCTCTCATCTTGAGTTGATTTTTGGTCCACGGAGCTCTTTTGTGTTGCTACAGTGAACTCAGGATCCCTCTAGCCTTGAAACAGTGTTCTTGGGGTTTCTCTGGAGTGCCATCAAGGAAATCAAGGCTCCTTTCCTGTCTGATGTGCAACACGGCATTGCTCTGCACGCAGTGCAGGGGAATCGGGCCTCATCTCGCGGCGAGGGGGAAGTCTCATGGTTTTTCTCGAGTTGCGGCGGGAACCTGGGGTATATTCTCGAGTTACGACGGGGATGGCCCTTACACACACGTGTTTGTTCAGCGACGTCAGGACTCCTGCCTAGTTGCGAGGGACAACTCGGGATTCTCCTCGAGGCTTGGCAGGGCAATTGGGACGCCTCTCCAGCTGAGGCGGGAGACCAAGGGTCCCTTTCCACGTGCCACAAGAATCCTGGGACTCCTATCAAGTTTCACGAGGAGTCAGGCATCGTCTCCTTTGGAGGCACTGATCTCCCCGTCCCTCTGGAGTTTTCAAAGGATGTGAGGCCTCCGGTCGCGATGAGGTGGGGAACTAGGTCTTTCTCTGTGGTCTCCACAGGGGATTCAGACATCCTTTCGTCTTGGGAGATGCAAGACGAGCCTGCATTCAAGTCACTGCAGGCATATCCGGCCTTATTTCAAGTCAGGGCATCGTGGTGTCCATTCCACTTGAGGCCGAAAACTCAGGGTCCGTCTCACATACCTAGAGCTGAGAGAAGCCTCCTCTTGAGGTGCTTGTGGTAAGGTGGTATTCATCTGGATTCGAAGCCAGGCTCTAACCTCTCATCTCGAGTTGATTTGTGGTCCACGGAGCTCTTTCATGTGGCTACAGTGACCTCAGGATCCCTCTAGCTTTAAAACAGTGTTCTTGGGGTTTCTCTGGAGTGCCATCAAGGAAATCAAGGCTCCTTTCCTGTGTGATGTACAACACGGCATTGCTCTGCATGCAGTGCAGGGGAATCGGGCCTCATCTCGCGGCGAGGGGGAAGTCTCATGGTTTTTCTCGAGTTGCGGCGGGAACCTGCGGTATATTGTCGAGTTTCGACGGGGATGGCCCTTCCACACACGTGTTTGTTCAGCGACGTCAGGACTCCTGCCTAGTTGCGAGGGACAACTCGGGATTCTCCTCGAGGCTTGGCAGGGCAAGTGGGACGCCTCTCCAGCTGAGGCGGGAGACCAAGGGTCCCTTTCCACGTGCCACAAGAATCCTGGGACTCCTATCAAGTTTCACGAGGAGTCAGGCATCGTCTCCTTTGGAGGCACTGATCTCCGCGTCCCTCTGGAGTTTTCAAAGTATGTGAGGCCTCCGGTCACGATGAGGTGGGGAACTAGGTCTTTCTCTGTGGTCTCCACAGGGGATTCAGACATCCTTTCGTCCTGGGAGATGCAACACGAACCTGCATTCAAGGCACTGCAGGCATATCCGGCCTTATTTCGAGTCAGGGCATCGTGGTGTCCATTCCACTTGAGGCCGCAAACTCAGGGTCCCTCTCACATACCTAGAGCTGAGAGAAGCCTCCTCTTGAGGTGCTTGTGGTAAGGTAGTATTCCTCTGGAGTCGAAGCCAGGCACTAACCTCTCATCTCGAGTTGATTTGTGGTCCACGGAGCTCTTTTGTGTTGCTACAGTGACCTCAGGATCCCTCTAGCTTTGAAACAGTGTTCTTGGGGTTTCTCTGGAGTGCCATCAAGGAAATCAAGGCTCCTTTCCTGTGTGGTGTGCAACACGGCATTGCTCTGCACGCAGTGCAGGGGAATCGGCCCTCATCTCGCGGCGAAGGGGAAGTCTCATGGTTTTTCTCGAGTTGCGGCGGGAACCTGGGGTATATTCTCGAGTTACGACGAGGATGGCCCTTCAACACACGTGTTTGTTCAGCGAAGTCAGGACTCCTTCCTAGTTGCGAGGGACAACTCGGGATTCTCCTCGAGGCTTGGCAGGGAAATTGGGACGCCTCTCCAGCTGAGGCGGGAGACCAAGGGTCCCTTTCCACGTGCCACAGGAATCCTGGGACTCCTATCAAGTTTCACGAGGAGTCAGGCATCGTCTCCTTTGGAGGCACTGATCTCCGCGTCCCTCTGGAGTTTTCAAAGGATGTGAGGCCTCCGGTCGCGATGAGGTGGGGAACTAGGTCTTTCTCTGTGGTCTCCACAGGGGATTCAGACATCCTTTCGTCTTGGGAGATGCAAGACGAGCCTGCATTCAAGTCACTGCAGGCATATCCGGCCTTATTTCGAGTCAGGGCATCATGGTGTTCATTCCACTTCAGGCCGCAAACTCAGGGTCCCTCTCACATACCTAGAGCTGAGAGAAGCCTCCTCTTGAGGTGCTTCTGGTAAGGTGGTATTCCTCTGGAGTCGAAGACAGGGACTAACCTCTCATCTCGAGTTGATTTTTGGTCCACGGAGCTCTTTCGTGTTGCTACAGTGACCTCAGGATCCCTCTAGCCTTAAAACAGTGTTCTTGGGGTTTCTCTGGAGTGCCATCAAGGAAATCAAGGCTCCTTTACTGTGTGATGTGCAACACGGCATTGCTCTGCACGCAGTGCAGGGGAATCGGGCCTCATCTCGCGGCGAGGGGGAAGTCTCATGGTTTTTCTCGAGTTGCGGCGGGAACCTGGGGTATATTCTCGAGTTTCGACGGGGATGGCCCTTCCACACACGTGTTTGTTCAGCGACGTCAGGACTCCTGCCTAGTTGCGAAGGACAACTCGGGATTCTCCTCGAGGCTTGGCAGGGAAATTGGGACGCCTCTCCAGCTGAGGCGGGAGACCAAGGGTCCCTTTCCACGTGCCACAGGAATCCTGGGACTCCTATCAAGTTTCACGAGGAGTCAGGCATCGTCTCCTTTGGAGGCACTGATCTCCGCGTCCCTCTGGAGTTTTCAAAGGATGTGAGGCCTCCGGTCGCGATGAGGTGGGGAACTAGGTCTTTCTCTGTGGTCTCCACAGGGGATTCAGACATCCTTTCGTCTTGGGAGATGCAAGACGAGCCTGCATTCAAGTCACTGCAGGCATATCCGGCCTTATTTCGAGTCAGGGCATCGTGGTGTCCATTCCACTTGAGGCCGCAAACTCAGGGTCCCTCTCACATACCTAGAGCTGAGAGAAGCCTCCTCTTGAGGTGCTTGTGGTAAGGTGGTATTCCTCTGGAGTCGAAGCCAGGCACTAACCTCTCACCTCGAGTTGATTTGTGGTCCACGGAGCTCTTTTGTGTTGCTACAGTGACCTCAGGATCCCTCTAGCTTTGAAACAGTGTTCTTGGGGTTTCTCTGGAGTGCCTTCAAGGAAATCAAGGCTCCTTTCCTGTGTGATGTGCAACACGGCATTGCTCTGCACGCAGTGCAGGGGAATCGGCCCTCATCTCGCAGCAGGGGGAAGTCTCATGGTTTTTCTCGAGTTGCGGCGGGAACCTGGGGTATATTCTCGAGTTACGACGGGGATGGCCCTTCAACACACGTGTTTGTTCAGTGAAGTCAGTACTCCTGCCTAATTGCGAGGGACAACTCGGGATTCTCCTCGAGGCTTGGCAGGGCAATTGGGACGCCTCTCCAGCTTAGGCGGGAGACCAAGTTTCCCTTTCCACATGCCACAGGAATCCTGGGACTCCTATCAAGTTTCACGAGGAGTCAGGCATCGTCTCCTTTGGAGGCACTGATCTCCGCGTCCCTCTGGAGTTTTCAAAGTATGTGAGGCCTCCGGTCGCAATGAGGTGGGGAACTAGGTCTTTCTCTGTGGTCTCCACAGGGGATTCAGACATCCTTTCGTCTTGGGAGATGCAAGACGAGCCTGCATTCAAGTCACTGCATGCATATCCGGCCTTATTTCGAGTCAGGGCATCGCGGTGTCCATTCCACTTGAGGCCGCAAACTCAGGGTCCCTCTCACCTACCTAGAGCTGAGAGAAGCCTCCTCTTGAGGTGCTTGTGGTAAGGTGGTATTCCTCTGGAGTCGAAGCCAGGGACTAACATCTCATCTCGAGTTGATTTTTGGTCCACGGAGCTCTTTCGTGTTTCTATAGTGACCTCAGGATCCCTCTGGCCTTGAAACAGTGTTCTTGGGCTTACTCTGGAGTGCCATCAAGGAAATCAAGGCTCCTTTCCTGTGTGATGTGCAACACGGCATTGCTCTGGACGCAGTGCAGGGGAATCGGGACTCATCTCGCGGCGAGGGGGAAGTCTCATGGTTTTTCTCGAGTTGCGGCGGGAACCTGGGGTATATTCTCGAGTTACGACGGGAATGGCCCTTCCACACACGTGTTTGTTCAGCGACGTCAGGACTCCTGCCTAGTTGCGAGGGACAACTCGGGATTCTCCTCGAGGCTTGGCAGGGCAATTGGGACGCCTCTCCAGCTGAGGCGGGAGACCAAGGGTCCCTTTCCACGTGCCACAGGAATCCTGGGACACCTATCAAGTTTCACGAGGAGTCAGGCATCGTCTCCTCTGGAGGCACTGATCTCCGCGTCCCTCTGGAGTTTTCAAAGGATGTGAGGCCTCCGGTCGCGATGAGGTGGGGAACTAGGTCTTTCTCTGTGGTCTCCACAGGGGATTCAGACATCCTTTCGTCTTGGGAGATGCAAGACGAGCCTGCATTCAAGTCACTGCAGGCATATCCGGCCTTATTTCGAGTCAGGGCATCATGGTGTTCATTCCACTTCAGGCCGCAAACTCAGGGTCCCTCTCACATACCTAGAGCTGAGAGAAGCCTCCTCTTGAGGTGCTTCTGGTAAGGTGGTATTCCTCTGGAGTCGAAGACAGGGACTAACATCTCATCTCGAGTTGATTTTTGGTCCACGGAGCTCTTTCGTGTTGCTACAGTGACCTCAGGATCCCTCTAGCCTTAAAACAGTGTTCTTGGGGTTTCTCTGGAGTGCCATCAAGGAAATCAAGGCTCCTTTACTGTGTGATGTGCAACACGGCATTGCTCTGCACGCAGTGCAGGGGAATCGGGCCTCATCTCGCGGCGACGGGGAAGTCTCATGGTTTTTCTCGAGTTGCGGCGGGAACCTGGGGTATATTCTCGAGTTTCGACGGGGATGGCCCTTCCACACACGTGTTTGTTCAGCGACGTCAGGACTCCTGCCTAGTTGCGAAGGACAACTCGGGATTCTCCTCGAGGCTTGGCAGGGAAATTGGGACGCCTCTCCAGCTGAGGCGGGAGACCAAGGGTCCCTTTCCACGTGCCACAGGAATCCTGGGACTCCTATCAAGTTTCACGAGGAGTCAGGCATCGTCTCCTTTGGAGGCACTGATCTCCGCGTCCCTCTGGAGTTTTCAAAGGATGTGAGGCCTCCGGTCGCGATGAGGTGGGGAACTAGGTCTTTCTCTGTGGTCTCCACAGGGGATTCAGACATCCTTTCGTCTTGGGAGATGCAAGACGAGCCTGCATTCAAGTCACTGCAGGCATATCCGGCCTTATTTCGAGTCAGGGCATCGTGGTGTCCATTCCACTTGAGGCCGCAAACTCAGGGTCCCTCTCACATACCTAGAGCTGAGAGAAGCCTCCTCTTGAGGTGCTTGTGGTAAGGTGGTATTCCTCTGGAGTCGAAGCCAGGCACTAACCTCTCACCTCGAGTTGATTTGTGGTCCACGGAGCTCTTTTGTGTTGCTACAGTGACCTCAGGATCCCTCTAGCTTTGAAACAGTGTTCTTGGGGTTTCTCTAGAGTGCCTTCAAGGAAATCAAGGCTCCTTTCCTGTGTGATGTGCAACACGGCATTGCTCTGCACGCAGTGCAGGGGAAGCGGCCCTCATCTCGCAGCAGGGGGAAGTCTCATGGTTTTTCTCGAGTTGCGGCGGGAACCTGGGGTATATTCTCGAGTTACGACGGGGATGGCCCTTCAACACACGTGTTTGTTCAGTGAAGTCAGTACTCCTGCCTAATTGCGAGGGACAACTCGGGATTCTCCTCGAGGCTTGGCAGGGCAATTGGGACGCCTCTCCAGCTTAGGCGGGAGACCAAGTTTCCCTTTCCACGTGCCACAGGAATCCTGGGACTCCTATCAAGTTTCACGAGGAGTCAGGCATCGTCTCCTTTGGAGGCACTGATCTCCGCGTCCCTCTGGAGTTTTCAAAGTATGTGAGGCCTCCGGTCGCAATGAGGTGGGGAACTAGGTCTTTCTCTGTGGTCTCCACAGGGGATTCAGACATCCTTTCGTCTTGGGAGATGCAAGACGAGCCTGCATTCAAGTCACTGCATGCATATCCGGCCTTATTTCGAGTCAGGGCATCGCGGTGTCCATTCCACTTCAGGCCGCAAACTCAGGGTCCCTCTCACCTACCTAGAGCTGAGAGAAGCCTCCTCTTGAGGTGCTTGTGGTAAGGTGGTATTCCTCTGGAGTCGAAGCCAGGGACTAACATCTCATCTCGAGTTGATTTTTGGTCCACGGAGCTCTTTCGTGTTTCTATAGTGACCTCAGGATCCCTCTGGCCTTGAAACAGTGTTCTTGGGCTTACTCTGGAGTGCCATCAAGGAAATCAAGGCTCCTTTCCTGTGTGATGTGCAACACGGCATTGCTCTGGACGCAGTGCAGGGGAATCGGGACTCATCTCGCGGCGAGGGGGAAGTCTCATGGTTTTTCTCGAGTTGCGGCGGGAACCTGGGGTATATTCTCGAGTTACGACGGGAATGGCCCTTCCACACACGTGTTTGTTCAGCGACGTCAGGACTCCTGCCTAGTTGCGAGGGACAACTCGGGATTCTCCTCGAGGCTTGGCAGGGCAATTGGGACGCCTCTCCAGCTGAGGCGGGAGACCAAGGGTCCCTTTCCACGTGCCACAGGAATCCTGGGACACCTATCAAGTTTCACGAGGAGTCAGGCATCGTCTCCTCTGGAGGCACTGATCTCCGCGTCCCTCTGGAGTTTTCCAAGGATGTGAGGCCTCCGGTCCCGATGAGGTGGGGAACTAGGTCTTTCTCTGTGGTCTCCACAGGGGATTCAGACATCCTTTCATATTGGGAGATGCAAGACGAGCCTGCATTCAAGTCAATGCAGGCATATCCGGCCTTATTTCGAGTGAGGGCATCGCGGTGTCCATTCCACTTGAGGCCGCAAACTCAGGGTCCCTCTCACCTACCTAGAGCTGAGAGAAGCCTCCTCTTGAGGTGCTTGTGGTAAGGTGGTATTCCTCTGGAGTCGAAGCCAGGGACTAACCTCTCATCTCGAGTTGATTTTTGGTCCACGGAGCTCTTTTGTGTTGCTACAGTGACCTCAGGATCCCTCTAGCCTTGAAACAGTGTTCTTGGGGTTTCTCTGGAGTGCCATCAAGGAAATCAAGGCTCCTTTCCTGTGTGATGTGCAACACGGCATTGCTCTGCACGCAGTGCAGGGGAATCGGGCCTCATCTCGCGGCGAGGGGGAAGTCTCATGGTTTTTCTCGAGTTGCGGCGGGAACCTGGGGTATATTCTCGAGTTACGACGGGGATGGCCCTTCCACACACGTGTTTGTTCAGCGACGTCAGGACTCCTGCCTAGTTGCGAGGGACAACTCGGGATTCTCCTCGAGGCTTGGCAGGGCAATTGGGACGCCTCTCCAGCTGAGGCGGGAGACCAAGGGTCCCTTTCCACGTGCCACAAGAATCCTGGGACTCCTATCAAGTTTCACGAGGAGTCAGGCATCGTCTCCTTTGGAGGCACTGATCTCCCCGTCCCTCTGGAGTTTTCAAAGGATATGAGGCCTCCGTTCGCGATGAGGTGGGGAACTAGGTCTTTCTCTGTGGTCTCCACAGGGGATTCAGACATCCTTTCGTCTTGGGAGATGCAAGACGAGCCTGCATTCAAGTCACTGCAGGCATATCCGGCCTTATTTCAAGTCAGGGCATCGTGGTGTCCATTCCACTTGAGGCCGCAAACTCAGGGTCCTTCTCACATACCTAGAGCTGAGAGAAGCCTCCTCTTGAGGTGCTTGTGGTAAGGTGGTATTCATCTGGATTCGAAGCCAGGCTCTAACCTCTCATCTCGAGTTGATTTGTGGTCCACGGAGCTCTTTCGTGTGGCTACAGTGACCTCAGGATCCCTCTAGCTTTAAAACAGTGTTCTTGGGGTTTCTCTGGAGTGCCATCAAGGAAATCAAGGCTCCTTTCCTGTGTGATGTACAACACGGCATTGCTCTGCATGCAGTGCAGGGGAATCGGGCCTCATCTCGCGGTGAGGGGGAAGTCTCATGGTTTTTCTCGAGTTGCGGCGGGAACCTGGGGTATATTGTCGAGTTTCGACGGGGATGGCCCTTCCACACACGTGTTTGTTCAGCGACGTCAGGACTCCTGCCTAGTTGCGAGGGACAACTCGGGATTCTCCTCGAGGCTTGGCAGGGCAAGTGGGACGCCTCTCCAGCTGAGGCGGGAGACCAAGGGTCCCTTTCCACGTGCCACAAGAATCCTGGGACTCCTATCAAGTTTCACGAGGAGTCAGGCATCGTCTCCTTTGGAGGCACTGATCTCCGCGTCCCTCTGGAGTTTTCAAAGTATGTGAGGCCTCCGGTCACGATGAGGTGGGGAACTAGGTCTTTCTCTGTGGTCTCCACAGGGGATTCAGACATCCTTTCGTCCTGGGAGATGCAACACGAACCTGCATTCAAGTCACTGCAGGCATATCCGGCCTTATTTCGAGTCAGGGCATCGTGGTGTCCATTCCACTTGAGGCCGCAAACTCAGGGTCCCTCTCACATACCTAGAGCTGAGAGAAGCCTCCTCTTGAGGTGCTTGTGGTAAGGTAGTATTCCTCTGGAGTCGAAGCCAGGCACTAACCTCTCATCTCGAGTTGATTTGTGGTCCACGGAGCTCTTTTGTGTTGCTACAGTGACCTCAGGATCCCTCTAGCTTTGAAACAGTGTTCTTGGGGTTTCTCTGGAGTGCCTTCAAGGAAATCAAGGCTCCTTTCCTGTGTGATGTGCAACACGGCATTGCTCTGCACGCAGTGCAGGGGAATCGGCCCTCATCTCGCAGCAGGGGGAAGTCTCATGGTTTTTCTCGAGTTGCGGCGGGAACCTGGGGTATATTCTCGAGTTACGACGGGGATGGCCCTTCAACACACGTGTTTGTTCAGTGAAGTCAGTACTCCTGCCTAATTGCGAGGGACAACTCGGGATTCTCCTCGAGGCTTGGCAGGGCAATTGGGACGCCTCTCCAGCTTAGGCGGGAGACCACGTTTCCCTTTCCACGTGCCACAGGAATCCTGGGACTCCTATCAAGTTTCACGAGGAGTCAGGCATCGTCTCCTTTGGAGGCACTGATCTCCGCGTCCCTCTGGAGTTTTCAAAGTATGTGAGGCCTCCGGTCGCAATGAGGTGGGGAACTAGGTCTTTCTCTGTGGTCTCCACAGGGGATTCAGACATCCTTTCGTCTTGGGAGATGCAAGACGAGCCTGCATTCAAGTCACTGCAGGCATATCCGGCCTTATTTCGAGTCAGGGCATCGCGGTGTCCATTCCACTTCAGGCCGCAAACTCAGGGTCCCTCTCACCTACCTAGAGCTGAGAGAAGCCTCCTCTTGAGGTGCTTGTGGTAAGGTGGTATTCCTCTGGAGTCGAAGACAGGGACTAACATCTCATCTCGAGTTGATTTTTGGTCCACGGAGCTCTTTCGTGTTGCTACAGTGACCTCAGGATCCCTCTGGCCTTGAGACAGTGTTCTTGGGCTTACTCTGGAGTGCCATCAAGGAAATCAAGGCTCCTTTCCTGTGTGATGTGCAACACAGCATTGCTCTGGACGCGGTGCAGGGGAATTGGGCCTCATCTCGCGGCGAGGGGGAAGTCTCATGGTTTTTCTCGAGTTGCGGCGGGAACCTGTGGTATATTCTCGAGTTACGACGGGGATGGCCCTTCCACACATGTGTTTGTTCAGCGACGTCAGGACTCCTTCCTAGTTGCGAGGGACAAATCGGGATTCTCCTCGAGGCTTGGCAGGGCAATTGGGATGCCTCTCCAGCTTAGGCGGGAGACCAAGTTTCCCTTTCCACGTGCCACAGGAATCCTGGGACTCTATCAAGTTTCACGAGGAGTCAGGCATCGTCTCCTTTGGAGGCACTGATCTCCACGTCCCTCTGGAGTTTTCAAAGTATGTGAGGCCTCCGGTCGCAATGAGGTGGGGAACTAGGTCTTTCTCTGTGGTCTCCACAGGGGATTCAGACATCCTTTCGTCTTGGGAGATGCAAGACGAGCCTGCATTCAAGTCACTGCATGCATATCCGGCCTTATTTCGAGTCAGGGCATCGCGGTGTCCATTCCACTTCAGGCCGCAAACTCAGGGTCCCTCTCACCTACCTAGAGCTGAGAGAAGCCTCCTCTTGAGGTGCTTGTGGTAAGGTGGTATTCCTCTGGAGTCGAAGCCAGGGACTAACATCTCATCTCGAGTTGATTTTTGGTCCACGGAGCTCTTTCGTGTTGCTATAGTGACCTCAGGATCCCTCTGGCCTTGAAACAGTGTTCTTGGGCTTACTCTGGAGTGCTATCAAGGAAATCAAGGCTCCTTTCCTGTGTGATGTGCAACACGGCATTGCTCTGGACGCAGTGCAGGGGAATCGGGACTCATCTCGCGGCGAGGGGGAAGTCTCATGGTTTTTCTCGAGTTGCGGCGGGAACCTGGGGTATATTCTCGAGTTACGACGGGGATGGCCCTTCCACACACGTGTTTGTTCAGCGACGTCAGGACTCCTGCCTAGTTGCGAGGGACAACTCGGGATTCTCCTCGAGGCTTGGCAGGGCAATTGGGACGCCTCTCCAGCTGAGGCGGGAAACCAAGGGTCCCTTTCCACGTGCCACAGGAATCCTGGGACACCTATCAAGTTTCACGAGGAGTCAGGCATCGTCTCCTTTGGAGGCACTGATCTCCGCGTCCCTCTGGAGTTTTCAAAGGATGTGAGGCCTCCGGTGGCGATGAGGTGGGGAACTAGGTCTTTCTCTTTGGTCTCCACAGGGGATTCAGACATCCTTTCGTCTTGGGAGATGCAAGACGAGCCTGCATTCAAGTCACTGCAGGCATATCCGGCCTTATTTCGAGGCAGGGCATCGTGGTGTCCATTCCACTTGAGGCCGCAAACTCAGGGTCCCTCTCACATACCTAGAGCTGAGAGAAGCCTCCTCTTGAGGTGCTTGTGGTAAGGTGGTATTCCTCTGGAGTCGAAGCCAGGCACTAACCTCTCATCTCGAGTTGATTTGTGGTCCACGGAGCTCTTTCGTGTTGCTACAGTGATCTCAGGATCCCTCTAGCCTTGAAACAGTGTTCTTTGGCTTTCTCTGGATTGCCATCAAGGAAATCAAGGCTCCTTTCCTGTGTGATGTGCAACACGGCATTGCTCTGAACGCAGTGCAGGGGAATCGGGCCTCATCTCGCGGCGAGGGGGAAGTCTCATGGTTTTTCTCGAGTTGCGGCTGGAACCTGGGGTATATTCTCGAGTTACGACGGGAATGGCCCTTCCACACACGTGTTTGTTCAGCGACGTCAGGACTCCTGCCTAGTTGCGAGGGACAACTCGGGATTCTCCTCGAGGCTTGGCAGGGCAATTGGGACGCCTCTCCAGCTGAGGCGGGAGACCAAGTGTCCCTTTCCACGTGCCACAGGAATCCTGGGACACCTATCAAGTTTCACGAGGAGTCAGGCATCGTCTCCTTTGGAGGCACTGATCTCCGCGACCCTCTGGAGTTTTCAAAGGATGTGAGGCCTCCGGTCCCGATGAGGTGGGGAACTAGGTCTTTCTCTGTGGTCTCCACAGGGGATTCAGACATCCTTTCATATTGGGAGATGCAAGACGAGCCTGCATTCAAGTCAATGCAGGCATATCCGGCCTTATTTCGAGTGAGGGCATCGCGGTGTCCATTCCACTTGAGGCCGCAAACTCAGGGTCCTTCTCACATACCTAGAGCTGAGAGAAGCCTCCTCTTGAGGTGCTTGTGGTAAGGTGGTATTCATCTGGATTCGAAGCCAGGCTCTAACCTTTCATCTCGAGTTGATTTGTGGTCCACGGAGCTCTTTCGTGTGGCTACAGTGACCTCAGGATCCCTCTAGCTTTAAAACAGTGTTCTTGGGGTTTCTCTGGAGTGCCATCAAGGAAATCAAGGCTCCTTTCCTGTGTGATGTGCAACACGGCATTGCTCTGCACGCAGTGCAGGGGAATCGGGCCTCATCTCACGGCGAGGGGGAAGGCTCATGGTTTTTCTCGAGTTGCGGCGGGAACCTGGGGTATATTCTCGAGTTACGACGGGGATGGCCCTTCCACACACCTGTTTGTTCAGCGACGTCAGGACTCCTGCCTAGTTGCGAGGGACAACTCGGGATTCTCCTCGAGGCTTGGCAGGGCAATTGGGACGCCTCTCCAGCTGAGGCAGGAGACCAACGGTCCCTTTCCACGTGCCACAGGAATCCTGGAACTCCTATCAAGTTTCACGAGGAGTCAGGCATCGTCTCCTTTGGAGGCACTGATCTCCGCGTCCCTCTGGAGTTTTCAAAGGATGTGAGGCCTCCGGTCGCGATGAGGTGGGGAACTAGGTCTTTCTCTGTGGTCTCCACAGGGGATTCAGACATCCTTTCGTCTTGGGAGATGCAAGACGAGCCTGCATTCAAGTCACTGCAGGCATATCCGGCCTTATTTCGAGTCAGGGCATCGCGGTGTCCATTCCACTTGAGGCCGCAACCTCATGGTCCCTCTCACATATCTAGAGCTGAGAGAAGCCTCCTCTTGAGGTGCTTGTGGTAAGGTGGTATTCCTCTGGAGTCGAAGCCAGGCACTAACTTCTCATCTCGAGTTGATTTTTGGTCCACGGAGCTTTTTCGTGTTGCTCCAGTGACCTCAGGATCCCTCTAGCCTTGAAACAGTGTTCTTGGGGTTTCTCTGGAGTGCCATTAAGGAAATCAAGGCTCCTTTCCTGTGTGATGTGCAACAAGGCATTGCTCTGCACGCAGTGCAGGGGAATCGGGCCTCATCTCGCGGCGAGGGGGAAGTCTCATGGTTTTCTCGAGTTGCGGCGGGAACCTGGGGTATATTCTCGAGTTACGACGGGGATGGCCCTTCCACACACGTGTTTGTTCAGCGACGTCAGGACTCCTGCCTAGTTGCGTGGGACAACTCGGGATTCTCCTCGAGGCTTGGCAGGGCAATTGGGACGCCTCTCCAGCTGAGGCGGGAGACCAAGGGTCCCTTTCCACGTGCCACAGGAATCCTGGGACTCCTATCAAGTTTCACGAGGAGTCAGGCATCGTCTCCTTTGGAGGCACCGATCTCCGCGTCCCTCTGGAGTTTTCAAAGGATGTGAGGCCTCCGGTCGCGATGAGGTGGGGAACTAGGTCTTTCTCTGTGGTCTCCACAGGGGATTCAGACATCCTTTCGTCTTGGGAGATGCAAGACGAGCCTGCATTCAAGTCACTGCAGGCATATCCGGCCTTATTTCGAGTCAGGGCATCGTGGTGTCCATTCCACTTGAGGCTACAAACTCAGGGTCCCTCTCACATACCTAGAGCTGAGAGAAGCCTCCTCTTGAGGTGCTTGTGGTAAGGTGGTATTCCTCTGGAGTCGAAGCCAGGCACTAACCTCTCATCTCGAGTTGATTTTTGGTCCACGGAGCTCTTTCGTGTTGCTACAGTGACCTCCGGATCCCTCTGGCCTTGAAACAGTGTTCTTGGGGTTTCTCTGGAGTGCCATCAAGGAAATCAAGGCTCCTTTCCTGTGTGATGTGCAACACGGCATTGCTCTGCACGCAGTGCAGGGGAATCGGGCCTCATCTCGCGGCGAGGGGGAAGTCTCATGGGTTTTCTCGAGTTGCGGCGGGAACCTGGGGTATATTCACGAGTTACGACGGGGATGGCCGTTCCACACACCTGTTTGTTCAGCGACGTCAGGACTCCTGCCTAGTTTCGAGGGACAACTCGGGATTTTCCTCGAGGCTTTGCAGGGCAAGTGGGACGCCTCTCCAGCTGAGGCGGGAGACCAAGGATCCCTTTCCACATGTCACAGGAATCCTGGGACTCCTATCAAGTTTCACGAGGAGTCAGGCATCGTCTCCTTTGGAGGCACTGATCTCCGCGTCCCTCTGGAGTTTTCAAAGGATGTGAGGCCTCCGGTCGCTATGAGGTGGGGAACTAGGTCTTTCTCTGTGGTCTCCACAGGGGATTCAGACATCGTTTCGTCTTTGGAGATGCAAGACGAGCCTGCATTCAAGTCACTGCAGGCATATCCGGCCTTATTTCGAGTCAGGGCATCGTGGTGTCCATTCCACTTGAGGCCGCAAACTCAGGGTCCCTCTCACATACCTAGAGCTGAGAGAAGCCTCCTCTTGAGGTGCTTGTGGTAAGGTGGTATTCCTCTGGAGTCGAAGCCATGGACTAACCTCTCATCTCGAGTTGATTTGTGGTCCACGGAGCTCTTTCGTGTTCCTACAGTGACCTCAGGATCCCTCTGGCCTGAAACAGTGTTCTTGGGGTTTCTCTGGAGTGCCATCAAGGAAGTCAAGGCTCCTTTCCTGTGTGATGTGCAACACGGCATTGCTCTGCACGCAGTGCAGGGGAATCGGGCCTCATCTCGCGGCGAGGGGGAAGTCTCATGGTTTTTCTCGAGTTGCGGCGGGAACCTGGGGTATATTCTCGAGTTACGACGGGGATGGCCCTTCCACACACCTGTTTGTTCAGCGACGTCAGGACTCCTGCCTAGTTGCGAGGGACAACTCGGGATTCTCCTCGAGGCTTGGCAGGGCAATTGGGACGCCTCTCCAGCTGAGGCAGGAGACCAACGGTCCCTTTCCACGTGCCACAGGAATCCTGGAACTCCTATCAAGTTTCACGAGGAGTCAGGCATCGTCTCCTTTGGAGGCACTGATCTCCGCGTCCCTCTGGAGTTTTCAAAGGATGTGAGGCCTCCGGTCGCGATGAGGTGGGGACCTAGGTCTTTCTCTGTGGTCTCCACAGGGGATTCAGACATCCTTTCGTCTTGGGAGATGCAAGACGAGCCTGCATTCAAGTCACTGCAGGCATATCCGGCCTTATTTCGTGTCAGGGCATCGCGGTGTCCATTCCACTTGAGGCCGCAACCTCATGGTCCCTCTCACATATCTAGAGCTGAGAGAAGCCTCCTCTTGAGGTGCTTGTGGTAAGGTGGTATTCCTCTGGAGTCGAAGCCAGGCACTAACTTCTCATCTCGAGTTGATTTTTGGTCCACGGAGCTTTTTCGTGTTGCTCCAGTGACCTCAGGATCCCTCTAGCCTTGAAACAGTGTTCTTGGGGTTTCTCTGGAGTGCCATTAAGGAAATCAAGGCTCCTTTCCTGTGTGATGTGCAACAAGGCATTGCTCTGCACGCAGTGCAGGGGAATCGGGCCTCATCTCGCGGCGAGGGGGAAGTCTCATGGTTTTCTCGAGTTGCGGCGGGAACCTGGGGTATATTCTCGAGTTACGACGGGGATGGCCCTTCCACACACGTGTTTGTTCAGCGACGTCAGGACTCCTGCCTAGTTGCGTGGGACAACTCGGGATTCTCCTCGAGGCTTGGCAGGGCAATTGGGACGCCTCTCCAGCTGAGGCGGGAGACCAAGGGTCCCTTTCCACGTGCCACAGGAATCCTGGGACTCCTATCAAGTTTCACGAGGAGTCAGGCATCGTCTCCTTTGGAGGCACCGATCTCCGCGTCCCTCTGGAGTTTTCAAAGGATGTGAGGCCTCCGGTCGCGATGAGGTGGGGAACTAGGTCTTTCTCTGTGGTCTCCACAGGGGATTCAGACATCCTTTCGTCTTGGGAGATGCAAGACGAGCCTGCATTCAAGTCACTGCAGGCATATCCGGCCTTATTTCGAGTCAGGGCATCGTGGTGTCCATTCCACTTGAGGCTACAAACTCAGGGTCCCTCTCACATACCTAGAGCTGAGAGAAGCTTCCTCTTGAGGTGCTTGTGGTAAGGTGGTATTCCTCTGGAGTCGAAGCCAGGCACTAACCTCTCATCTCGAGTTGATTTTTGGTCCACGGAGCTCTTTCGTGTTGCTACAGTGACCTCCGGATCCCTCTGGCCTTGAAACAGTGTTCTTGGGGTTTCTCTGGAGTGCCATCAAGGAAATCAAGGCTCCTTTCCTGTGTGATGTGCAACACGGCATTGCTCTGCACGCAGTGCAGGGGAATCGGGCCTCATCTCGCGGCGAGGGGGAAGTCTCATGGGTTTTCTCGAGTTGCGGCGGGAACCTGGGGTATATTCACGAGTTACGACGGGGATGGCCGTTCCACACACCTGTTTGTTCAGCGACGTCAGGACTCCTGCCTAGTTTCGAGGGACAATTCGGGATTTTCCTCGAGGCTTTGCAGGGCAAGTGGGACGCCTCTCCAGCTGAGGCGGGAGACCAAGGGTCCCTTTCCACATGTCACAGGAATCCTGGGACTCCTATCAAGTTTCACGAGGAGTCAGGCATCGTCTCCTTTGGAGGCACTGATCTCCGCGTCCCTCTGGAGTTTTCAAAGGATGTGAGGCCTCCGGTCGCTATGAGGTGGGGAACTAGGTCTTTCTCTGTGGTCTCCACAGGGGATTCAGACATCGTTTCGTCTTTGGAGATGCAAGACGAGCCTGCATTCAAGTCACTGCAGGCATATCCGGCCTTATTTCGAGTCAGGGCATCGTGGTGTCCATTCCACTTGAGGCCGCAAACTCAGGGTCCCTCTCACATACCTAGAGCTGAGAGAAGCCTCCTCTTGAGGTGCTTGTGGTAAGGTGGTATTCCTCTGGAGTCGAAGCCATGGATTAACCTCTCATCTCGAGTTGATTTGTGGTCCACGGAGCTCTTTCGTGTTCCTACAGTGACCTCAGGATCCCTCTGGCCTGAAACAGTGTTCTTGGGGTTTCTCTGGAGTGCCATCAAGGAAGTCAAGGCTCCTTTCCTGTGTGATGTGCAACACGGCATTGCTCTGCACGCAGTGCAGGGGAATCGGGCCTCATCTCGCGGCGAGGGGGAAGTCTCATGGTTTTTCTCGAGTTGCGGCGGAAACCTGGGGTATATTCTCGAGTTACGACGGGGATGGCCGTTCCACACACCTGTTTGTTCAGCGACGTCAGGACTCCTGCCTAGTTGCGAGGGACAACTCGGGATTCTCCTCGAGGCTTGGCAGGGCAATTGGGACGCCTCTCCAGCTGAGGCGGGAGACCAAGGGTCCCTTTCCACGAGCCACAGGAATCCTGGGACTCCTATCAAGTTTCACGAGGAGTCAGGCATCGTGTCCTTTGGAGGCACTGATCTCCACGTCCCTCTGGAGTTTTCCAAGGATGTGAGGCCTCCGGTCGCGATGAGGTGTGGAACTAGGTCTTTCTCTGTTGTCTCCACAGGGGATTCAGACATCCTTTCGTCTTGGGAGATGCAAGACGAGCCTGCATTCAAGTCACTGCGGGCATATCCGGCCTTATTTCGAGTCAGGGCATCGTGGTGTCCATTCCACTTGAGGCCGCAAACTCAGGGTCCCTCTCACATACCTAGAGCTGAGAGAAGCCTCCTCTTGAGGTGCTTGTGGTAAGGTGGTATTCCTCTGGAGTCGAAGCCAGGCACTAACCTCTCATCTCGAGTTGATTTGTGGTCCACGGAGCTCTTTCATGTTGCTACAGTGACCTCAGGATCTCTGTAGCCTTGAAACAGTGTTCTTGGGCTTTCTCTGGAGTGCCATCAAGGAAATCAAGGCTCCTTTCTGTGTGATGTGCAACACGGCCTTGCTCTGCACGCAGTGCAGGGGAATCGGGCCTCACCTCACGGCGAGGGGGAAGTCTCATGGTTTTTCTCGAGTTGCGGCGGGAACCTGGGGTATATTCTCGAGTTACGACGGGGATGGCCCTTCCACACACGTGTTTATTCAGCGACGTCAGGACTCCTGCCTAGTTGCGAGGGACAACTCGGGATTCTCCTCGAGGCTTGGCAGGGCAATTGGGACGCCTCTCCAGCTGAGGCGGGAGACCAAGGGTCCCTTTCCACGTGCCACAGGAATCCTGGGACTCCTATCAAGTTTCACGAGGAGTCAGGCATCGTCTCCTTTGGAGGCACTGATCTCCCCGTCCCTCTGAAGTTTTCAAAGGATGTGAGGCCTCCGGGCGCGATGATGTGGGGAACTAGGTCTTTCTCTGTGGTCTCCACAGGGGATTCAGACATCCTTTCGTCTTGGGAGATGCAAGCCGAGCCTGCATTCAAGTCACTGCAGGCATATCCGGCCTTATTTCGAGTCAGGGCATCGTGGTGTCCATTCCATTTGAGGCCGAAAATTCAGGGTCCCTCTCACATACCTAGAGCTGAGAGAAGCCTCCTCTTGAGGTGCTTTTGGTAAGGTGGTATTCCTCTGGAGTCGAAGCCAGGCACTAACCTCTCATCTCGAGTTGATTTGTGGTTCACGGAGCTCTTTCGTATTGCTACAGTGACCTCAGGATCCCTCTAGCCTTGAAACAGTGTTCTTGGGTTTTCTCTGGAGTGCCATCAAGGAAATCAAGGCTCCTTTCCTGTGTGATGTGCAATACGGCATTGCTCTGCACGCAGTGCAGGGGAATCGGGCCTCATCTCGCGGCGAGGGCGAAGTCTCATGGTTTTTCTCGAGTTGCGGCGGGAACCTGGGGTATATTCTCGAGTTACGACGGGGATGGCCCTTCTACACACGTGTTTGTTCAGCGACGTCAGGACTCCTGCCTAGTTGCGAGGGACAACTCGGGATTCTCCTCGAGGCTTGGCAGGGCAAGTGGGACGCCTCTCCAGCTGAGGCGGGAGACCAAGGGTCCCCTTCCACGTGCCACAGAAATCCTGGGACTCCTATCAAGTTTCACGAGGAGTCAGGCATCGTCTCCTTTGGAGGCACTGATCTCCGCGTCCCTCTGGAGTTTTCAAAGGATGTGAGGACTCCGGTCGCGATGAGGTGGGGAACTAGGTCTTTCTCTGTGGTCTCCACAGGGGATTCAGACATCCTTTCGTCTTGGGAGATGCAAGACGAGCCTGCATTCAAGTCACTGCAGGCATATCCGGCCTTATTTCGAGTCAGGGCATCGTGGTGTCCATTCCACTTGAGGCCGCAAACTCAGGGTCCCTCTCACATACCTAGAGCTGAGAGAAGCCTCCTCTTGAGGTGCTTGTGGTAAGGTGGTATTCCTCTGGAGTCGAAGCCAGGCTGTAACCTCTCATCTCGAGTTGATTTGTGGTCCACGGAGCTCTTTCGTGTTGCTACAGTGACCTCAGGATCCCTGTAGCCTTGAAACAGTGTTCTTGGGCTTTCTCTGGAGTGCCATCAAGGAAATCAAGGCTCCTTTCCTGTGTGATGTGCAACACGGCATTGCTCTGCACGCAGTGCAGGGGAATCGGGCCTCATCTCGCGGCGAGGGGGAAGTCTCATGGTTTTTCTCGAGTTGCGGCGGGAACCTGGGGTATATTCTCGAGTTTCGACGGGGATGGCCCTTCCACACACGTGTTTGTTCAGCGACGTCAGGACTCCTGCCTAGTTGCGAGGGACAACTCGGGATTCTCCTCGAGGCTTGGCAGGGCAAGTGGGACGCCTCTCCAGCTGAGGCGGGATACCAAGGGTCCCTTTCCACGTGCCACAAGAATCCTGGGACTCCTATCAAGTTTCACGAGGAGTCAGGCATCGTCTCCTTTGGAGGCACTGATCTCCGCGTCCCTCTGGAGTTTTCAAAGTATGTGAGGCCTCCGGTCGCGATGAGGTGGGGAATTAGGCCTTTCTCTGTGGTCTCCACAGGGGATTCAGACATCCTTTCGTCCTGGGAGATGCAACACGAACCTGCATTCAAGTCACTGCAGGCATATCCGGCCTTATTTCGAGTCAGGGCATCGTGGTGTCCATTCCACTGGAGGCCGCAAACTCAGGGTCCCTCTCACATACCTAGAGCTGAGAGAAGCCTCCTCTTGAGGTGCTTGTGGTAAGGTGGTATTCCTCTGGAGTCGAAGCCAGGCACTAACCTCTCATCTCGAGTTGATTTGTGGTCCACGGAGTTCTTTTGTGTTGCTACAGTGACCTCAGGATCCCTCTAGCTTTGAAACAGTGTTCTTGGGGTTTCTCTGGAGTGCCATCAAGGAAATCAAGGCTCCTTTCCTGTGTGGTGTGCAACATGGCATTGCTCTGCACGCAGTGCAGGGGAATCGGCCCTCATCTCGCGGCGAGGGGGAAGTCTCATGGTTTTTCTCGAGTTGCGGCGGGAACCTGGGGTATATTCTCGAGTTACGACGAGGATGGCCCTTCAACACACGTGTTTGTTCAGCGAAGTCAGGACTCCTTCCTAGTTGCGAGGGAAAACTCGGGATTCTCCTCGAGGCTTGGCAGGGCAATTGGGACGCCTCTCCAGCTGAGGCGGGAGACCAAGGGTCCCTTTCCACGTGCCACAGGAATCCTGGGACTCCTATCAAGTTTCACGAGGAGTCAGGCATCGTCTCCTTTGGAGGCACTGATCTCCGCGTCCCTCTGGAGTTTTCAAAGGATGTGAGGCCTCCGGTCGCGATGAGGTGGGGAACTAGGTCTTTCTCTGTGGTCTCCACAGGGGATTCAAACATCCTTTCGTCTTGGGAGATGCAAGACGAGCCTGCATTCAAGTCAATGCAGGCATATCCGGCCTTATTTCGAGTCAGGGCATCGTGGTGTCCATTCCACTTGAGGCCGCAAACTCAGGGTCCCTCTCACATACCTAGAGCTGAGAGAAGCCTCCTCTTGAGGTGCTTGTGGTAAGGTGGTATTCCTCTGGAGTCGAAGCCAGGCTCTAACCTCTCATCTCGAGTTGATTTCTGGTCCACGGAGCTCTTTCTTCTTGCTACAGTGACCTCAGGATCCCTGTAGCCTTGAAACAGTGTTCTTGGGCTTTCTCTGGAGTGCCATCAAGGAAATCAAGGCTCCTTTCCTGTGTGATGTGCAACACGGCATTGCTCTGCACGCAGTGCAGGGGAATCGGGCCTCATCTTGCGGCGAGGGGGAAGACTCATGGGTTTTCTCGAGTTGCGGCGGGAACCTGGGGTATATTCACGAGTTACGACGGGGATGGCCGTTCCACACACCTGTTTGTTCAGCGACGTCAGGACTCCTGCCTAGTTTCGAGGGACAACTCGGGATTTTCCTCGAGGCTTTGCAGGGCAAGTGGGACGCCTCTCCAGCTGAGGCGGGAGACCAAGGGTCCCTTTCCACATGTCACAGGAATCCTGGGACTCCTATCAAGTTTCACGAGGAGTCAGGCATCGTCTCCTTTGGAGGCACTGATCTCCGCGTCCCTCTGGAGTTTTCAAAGGATGTGAGGCCTCCGGGCGCGATGAGGTGGGGAACTAGGTCTTTCTCTGTGGTCTCCACAGGGGATTCAGACATCGTTTCGTCTTTGGAGATGCAAGACGAGCCTGCATTCAAGTCACTGCAGGCATATCCGGCCTTATTTCGAGTCAGGGCATCGTGGTGTCCATTCCACTTGAGGCCGCAAACTCAGGGTCCCTCTCACATACCTAGAGCTGAGAGAAGCCTCCTCTTGAGGTGCTTGTGGTAAGGTGGTATTCCTCTGGAGTCGAAGCCAGGGACTAACCTCTCATCTCGAGTTGATTTGTGGTCCACGGAGCTCTTTCGTGTTCCTACAGTGACCTCAGGATCCCTCTGGCCTGAAACAGTGTTCTTGGGGTTTCTCTGGAGTGCCATCAAGGAAGTCAAGGCTCCTTTCCTGTGTGATGTGCAACACGGCATTGCTCTGCACGCAGTGCAGGGGAATCGGGCCTCATCTCGCGGCGAGGGGGAAGTCTCATGGTTTTTCTCGAGTTGCGGCGGAAACCTGGGGTATATTCTCGAGTTACGACGGGGATGGCCGTTCCACACACCTGTTTGTTCAGCGACGTCAGGACTCCTGCCTAGTTGCGAGGGACAACTCGGGATTCTCCTCGAGGCTTGGCAGGGCAATTGGGACGCCTCTCCAGCTGAGGCGGGAGACCAAGGGTCCCTTTCCACGAGCCACAGAAATCCTGGGACTCCTATCAAGTTTCACGAGGAGTCAGGCATCGTCTCCTTTGGAGGCACTGATCTCCACGTCCCTCTGGAGTTTTCCAAGGATGTGAGGCCTCCGGTCGCGATGACGTGGGGAACTAGGTCTTTCTCTGTTGTCTCCACAGGGGATTCAGACATCCTTTCGTCTTGGGAGATGCAAGACGAGCCTGCATTCAAGTCACTGCAGGCATATCCGGCCTTATTTCGAGTCAGGGCATCGTGGTGTCCATTCCACTTGAGGCTACAAACTCAGGGTCCCTCTCACATACCTAGAGCTGAGAGAAGCCTCCTCTTGAGGTGCTTGTGGTAAGGTGGTATTCCTCTGGAGTCGAAGCCAGGCACTAACCTCTCATCTCGAGTTGATTTGTGGTCCACGGAGCTCTTTCATGTTGCTACAGTGACCTCAGGATCTCTGTAGCCTTGAAACAGTGTTCTTGGGCTTTCTCTGGAGTGCCATCAAGGAAATCAAGGCTCCTTTCCTGTGTGATGTGCAACACGGCCTTGCTCTGCACGCAGTGCAGGGGAATCGGGCCTCACCTCACGGCGAGGGGGAAGTCTCATGGTTTTTCTCGAGTTGCGGCGGGAACCTGGGGTATATTCTCGAGTTACGACGGGGATGGCCCTTCCACACACGTGTTTATTCAGCGACGTCAGGACTCCTGCCTAGTTGCGAGGGACAACTCGGGATTCTCCTCGAGGCTTGGCAGGGCAATTGGGACGCCTCTCCAGCTGAGGCGGGAGACCAAGGGTCCCTTTCCACGTGCCACAGGAATCCTGGGACTCCTATCAAGTTTCACGAGGAGTCAGGCATCGTCTCCTTTGGAGGCACTGATCTCCCCATCCCTCTGAAGTTTTCAAAGGATGTGAGGCCTCCGGGCGCGATGAGGTGGGGAACTAGGTCTTTCTCTGTGGTCTCCACAGGGGATTCAGACATCCTTTCGTCTTGGGAGATGCAAGCCGAGCCTGCATTCAAGTCACTGCAGGCATATCCGGCCTTATTTCGAGTCAGGGCATCGTGGTGTCCATTCCATTTGAGGCCGAAAATTCAGGGTCCCTCTCACATACCTAGAGCTGAGAGAAGCCTCCTCTTGAGGTGCTTTTGGTAAGGTGGTATTCCTCTGGAGTCGAAGCCAGGCACTAACCTCTCATCTCGAGTTGATTTGTGGTTCACGGAGCTCTTTCATATTGCTACAGTGACCTCAGGATCCCTCTAGCCTTGAAACAGTGTTCTTGGGTTTTCTCTGGAGTGCCATCAAGGAAATCAAGGCTCCTTTCCTGTGTGATGTGCAACACGGCATTGCTCTGCACGCAGTGCAGGGGAATCGGGCCTCATCTCGCGGCGAGGGCGAAGTCTCATGGTTTTTCTCGAGTTGCGGCGGGAACCTGGGGTATATTCTCGAGTTACGACGGGGATGGCCCTTCTACACACGTGTTTGTTCAGCGACGTCAGGACTCCTGCCTAGTTGCGAGGGACAACTCGGGATTCTCCTCGAGGCTTGGCAGGGCAAGTGGGACGCCTCTCCAGCTGAGGCGGGATACCAAGGGTCCCTTTCCACGTGCCACAAGAATCCTGGGACTCCTATCAAGTTTCACGAGGAGTCAGGCATCGTCTCCTTTGGAGGCACTGATCTCCGCGTCCCTCTGGAGTTTTCAAAGTATGTGAGGCATCCGGTCGCGATGAGGTGGGGAACTAGGCCTTTCTCTGTGGTCTCCACAGGGGATTCAGACATGCTTTCGTCCTGGGAGATGCAACACGAACCTGCATTCAAGTCACTGCAGGCATATCCGGCCTTATTTCGAGTCAGGGCATCGTGGTCTCCATTCCACTTGAGGCCGCAAACTCAGGGTCCCTCTCACATACCTAGAGCTGAGAGAAGCCTCCTCTTGAGGTGCTTGTGGTAAGGTGGTATTCCTCTGGAGTCGAAGCCAGGCACTAACCTCTCATCTCGAGTTGATTTGTGGTCCACGGAGTTCTTTTGTGTTGCTACAGTGACCTCAGGATCCTTCTAGCTTTGAAACAGTGTTCTTGGGGTTTCTCTGGAGTGCCATCAAGGAAATCAAGGCTCCTTTCCTGTGTGGTGTGCAACACGGCATTGCTCTGCACGCAGTGCAGGGGAATCGGCCCTCATCTCGCGGCGAGGGGGAAGTCTCATGGTTTTTCTCGAGTTGCGGCGGGAACCTGGGGTATATTCTCGAGTTACGACGAGGATGGCCCTTCAACACACGTGTTTGTTCAGCGAAGTCAGGACTCCTTCCTAGTTGCGAGGGACAACTCGGGATTCTCCTCGAGGCTTGGCAGGGCAATTGGGACGCCTCTCCAGCTGAGGCGGGAGACCAAGGGTCCCTTTCCACGTGCCACAGGAATCCTGGGACTCCTATCAAGTTTCACGAGGAGTCAGGCATCGTCTCCTTTGGAGGCACTGATCTCCGCGTCCCTCTGGAGTTTTCAAAGGATGTGAGGCCTCCGGTCCCGATGAGGTGGGGAACTAGGTCTTTCTCTGTGGTCTCCACAGGGGATTCAGACATCCTTTCGTCTTGGGAGATGCAAGACGAGCCTGCATTCAAGTCAATGCAGGCATATCCGGCCTTATTTCGAGTCAGGGCATCGTGGTGTCCATTCCACTTGAGGCCGCAAACTCAGGGTCCCTCTCACATACCTAGAGCTGAGAGAAGCCTCCTCTTGAGGTGCTTGTGGTAAGGTGGTATTCCTCTGGAGTCGAAGCCAGGCTCTAACCTCTCATCTCGAGTTGATTTCTGGTCCACGGAGCTCTTTCGTGTTGCTACAGTGACCTCAGGATCCCTGTAGCCTTGAAACAGTGTTCTTGGGCTTTCTCTGGAGTGCCATCAAGGAAATCAAGGCTCCTTTCCTGTGTGATGTGCAACACGGCCTTGCTCTGCACGCAGTGCAGGGGAATCGGGCCTCATCTCGCGGCGAGGGGGAAGTCTCATGGTTTTTCTCGAGTTGCGGCGGGAACCTGGGGTATATTCTCGAGTTACGACGGGGATGGCCCTTCCACACACGTGTTTATTCAGCGACGTCAGGACTCCTGCCTAGTTGCGAGGGACAACTCGGGATTCTCCTCGAGGCTTGGCAGGGCAATTGGGACGCCTCTCCAGCTGAGGCGGGAGACCAAGGGTCCCTTTCCACGTGCCACAGGAATCCTGGGACTCCTATCAAGTTTCACGAGGAGTCAGGCATCGTCTCCTTTGGAGGCACTGATCTCCCCGTCCCTCTGAAGTTTTCAGAGGATGTGAGGCCTCCGGTCGCGATGAGGTGGGGAACTAGGTCTTTCTCTGTGGTCTCCACAGGGGATTCAGACATCCTTTCGTCTTGGGAGATGCAAGACGAGCCTGCATTCAAGTCACTGCAGGCATATCCGGCCTTATTTCGAGTCAGGGCATCGTGGTGTCCATTCCACTTGAGGCCGAAAATTCAGGGTCCCTCTCACATACCTAGAGCTGAGAGAAGCCTCCTCTTGAGGTGCTTTTGGTAAGGTGGTATTCCTCTGGAGTCGAAGCCAGGCACTAACCTCTCATCTCGAGTTGATTTGTGGTTCACGGAGCTCTTTCGTATTGCTACAGTGACCTCAGGATCCCTCTAGCCTTGAAACAGTGTTCTTGGGTTTTCTCTGGAGTGCCATCAAGGAAATCAAGGCTCCTTTCCTGTGTGATGTGCAACACGGCCTTGCTCTGCACGCAGTGCAGGGGAATCGGGCCTCATCTCGCGGCGAGGGCGAAGTCTCATGGTTTTTCTCCAGTTGCGGCGGGAACCTGGGGTATAATCTCGAGTTAAGACGGGGATGGCCCTTCCACACACGTGTTTGTTCAGCGACGTCAGGACTCCTGCCTAGTTGCGAGGGACAACTCGGGATTCTCCTCGAGGCTTGGCAGGGCAATTAGGACGCCTCTCCAGCTGAGGCGGGAGACCAAGGGTCCCTTTCCACATGCCACAGGAATCCTGGGACTCCTATCAAGTTTCACGAGGAGTCAGGCATCGTCTCCTTTGGAGGCACTGATCTCCCCGTCCCTCTGAAGTTTTCAAAGGATGTGAGGGCTCCGGTCGCGATGAGGTGGGGAACTAGGTCTTTCTCTGTGGTCTCCACAGGGGATTCAGACATCCTTTCGTCTTGGGAGATGCAAGACGAGCCTGCATTCAAGTCACTGCAGGCATATCCGGCCTTATTTCGAGTCAGGGCATCGTGGTGTCCATTCCACTTCAGGCCGCAAACTCAGGGTCCCTCTCACCTACCTAGAGCTGAGAGAAGCCTCCTCTTGAGGTGCTTGTGGTAAGGTGGTATTCCTCTGGAGTCGAAGACAGGGACTAACATCTCATCTCGAGTTGATTTTTGGTCCACGGAGCTCTTTCGTGTTGCTACAGTGACCTCAGGATCCCTCTGGCCTTGAAACAGTGTTCTTGGGCTTACTCTGGAGTGCCATCAAGGAAATCAAGGCTCCTTTTCTGTGTGATGTGCAACACGGCATTGCTCTGCACGCAGTGCAGGGGAATCGGGCCTCATCTCGCGGCGAGGGGGAAGTCTCATGGTTTTTCTCGAATTGCGGCGGGAACCTGGGGTATATTCTCGAGTTACGACGGGGATGGCCCTTCCACACACGTGTTTGTTCAGCGACGTCAGGACTCCTGCCTAGTTGCGAGGGACAACTCGGGATTCTCCTCGAGGCTTGGCAGGGCAATTGGGACGCCTCTCCAGCTGAGGCGGGAGACCAAGGGTCCCTTTCCACGTGCCACAGAAATCCTGGGACTCCTATCAAGTTTCACGAGGAGTCAGGCATCGTCTCCTTTGGAGGCACTGATCTCGGCGTCCCTCTGGAGTTTTCAAAGGATGTGAGGCCTCCGGTCGCGATGAGGTGTGGAACTAGGTCTTTCTCTGTGGTCTCCACAGGGGATTCAGACATCCTTTCGTCTTGGGAGATGCAAGACGAGCCTGCATTCAAGTCACTGCAGGCATATCCGGCCTTATTTCGAGTCAGGGCATCGCGGTGTCCATTCCACTTGAGGCCGCAACCTCATGGTCCCTCTCACATATCTAGAGCTGAGAGAAGCCTCCTCTTGAGGTGCTTGTGGTAAGGTGGTATTCCTCTGGAGTCGAAGCCAGGCACTAACTTCTCATCTCGAGTTGATTTGTGGTCCACGGAGCTCTTTCATGTTGCTACAGTGACCTCAGGATCCCTCTAGTCTTGAAACAGTGTTCTTGGGGTTTCTCTGGAGTGCCATCAAGGAAATCAAGGCTCCTTTCCTGTGTGGTGTGCAACACGGCATTGCTCTGCACGCAGTGCAGGGGAATCGGGCCTCATCTCGCGGCGAGGGGGAAGTCTCATGGTTTTCTCGAGTTGCGGCGGGAACCTGGGGTATATTCCCGAGTTACGACGGGGATGGCCCTTCCACACACGTGTTTGTTCAGCGACGTCAGGACTCCTGCCTAGTTGCGAGGGACAACTCGGGATTCTCCTCGAGGCTTGGCAGGGCAATTGGGACGCCTCTCCAGCTGAGGCGGGAGACCAAGGGTCCCTTTCCACATGCCACAGGAATCCTGGGACTCCTATCAAGTTTCACGAGGAGTCAGGCATCGTCTCCTTTGGAGGCACTGATCTCCGCGTCCCTCTGGAGTTTTCAAAGGATGTGAGGCCTCCGGTCCCGATGAGGTGGGGAACTAGGTCTTTCTCTGTGGTCTCCACAGGGGATTCAGACATCCTTTCGTCTTGGGAGATGCAAGACGAGCCTGCATTCAAGTCACTGCAGGCATATCCGGCCTTATTTCGAGTCAGGGCATCGTGGTGTCCATTCCACTGGAGGCCGCAACCTCATGGTCCCTCTCACATACCTAGAGCTGAGAGAAGACTCCTCTTGAGGTGCTTGTGGTAAGGTGGTATTCCTCTGGAGTCGAAGCCAGGCACTAACCTCTCATCTCGAGTTGATTTTTGGTCCACGGAGCTCTTTCGTGTAGCTACAGTGACCTCAGGATCTCTGTAGCCTTGAAACAGTGTTCTTGGGGTTTCTCTGGAGTGCCATCAAGGAAATCAAGGCTCCTTTCCTGTGTGATGTGCAACACGGCCTTGCTCTGCACGCAGTGCAGGGGAATCGGGCCTCATCTCACGGCGAGGGGGAAGTCTCATGGTTTTTCTCGAGGTGCGGCGGGAACCTGGGGTATATTCTCGAGTTACGACGGGGATGGCCCTTCCACACACGTGTTTATTCAGCGACGTCAGGACTCCTGCCTAGTTGCGAGGGACAACTCGGGATTCTCCTCGAGGCTTGGCAGGGCAATTGGGACGCCTCTCCAGCTGAGGCGGGAGACCAAGGGTCCCTTTCCAAGTGCCACAGGAATCCTGGGACTCCTATCAAGTTTCACGAGGAGTCAGGCATCGTCTCCTTTGGAGGCACTGATCTCCCCGTCCCTCTGAAGTTTTCAAAGGATGTGAGGCCTCCGGTCGCGATGAGGTGGGGAACTAGGTCTTTCTCTGTGGTCTCCACAGGGGATTCAGACATCCTTTCGTCTTGGGAGATGCAAGATGAGCCTGCATTCAAGTCACTGCAGGCATATCCGGCCATATTTCGAGTCAGGGCATCGTGGTGTACATTCCACTTGAGGCCGCAAACTCAGGGTCCCTCTCACAAACCTAGATCTCAGAGAAGCCTCCTCTTGAGGTGCTTGTGGTAAGGTGGTATTCCTCTGGAGTCGAAGCCAGGCACTAACCTCTCATCTCGAGTTGATTTGTGGTCCACGGAGCTCTTTCGTGTTGCTACAGTGACCTCAGGATCCCTCTAGCCTTGTAACAGTGTTCTTGGGCTTTCTCTGGAGTGCCATCAAGGAAATCAAGGCTCCTTTCCTGTGTGATGTGCAACACGGCATTGCTCTGCATGCAGTGCAGGGGAATCAGGCCTCATCTGGCGGCGAGGGGGAAGTCTCATGGTTTTTCTCGAGTTGCGGCGGGAACCTGGGGTATATTCTCGAGTTACGACGGGGATGGCCCTTCCACACACGTGTTTGTTCAGCGACGTCAGGACTCCTGCCTAGTTGCGAGGGACAACTCGGGATTCTCCTCGAGGCTTGGCAGGGCAATTGGGACGCCTCTCCAGCTGAGGCGGGAGACCAAGGGTCCCTTTCCACGTGCCACAGAATCCTGGGACTCCTATCAAGTTTCACGAGGAGTCAGGCATCGTCTCCTTTGGAGGCACTGATCTCCCCGTCCCTCTGGAGTTTTCAAAGGATGTGAGGCCTCCGGTCGCGATGAGGTGGGGAACTAGGTCTTTCTCTGTGGTCTCCACAGGGGATTCAGATATCCTTTCGTCTTGGGAGATGCAAGACGAGCCTGCATTCAAGTCACTGCAGGCATATCCGGCCTTATTTCGAGTCAGGGCATCGTGGTGTCCATTCCACTTGAGGCCGCAAACTCAGGGTCCCTCTCACATACCTAGAGCTGAGAGAAGCCTCCTCTTGAGGTGCTTGTGGTAAGGTGGTATTCCTCTGGAGTCGAAGCCAGGCACTAACCTCTCATCTCGAGTTGATTTGTGGTCCACGGAGCTCTTTCGTGTTGCTACAGTGACCTCAGGATCCCTGTAGCCTTGAAACAGTGTTCCTGGGCTTTCTCTGGAGTGCCATCAAGGAAATCAAGGCTCCTTTCCTGTGTGATGTGCAACACGGCCTTGCTCTGCACGCAGTGCAGGGGAATCGGGCCTCATCTCACGGCGAGGGGGAAGTCTCATGGTTTTTCTCGAGGTGCGGCGGGAACCTGGGGTATATTCTCGAGTTACGACGGGGATGGCCCTTCCACACACGTGTTTATTCAGCGACGTCAGGACACCTGCCTAGTTGCGAGGGACAACTCGGGATTCTCCTCGAGGCTTGGCAGGGCAATTGGGACGCCTCTCCAGCTGAGGCGGGAGACCAAGGGTCCCTTTCCACGTGCCACAGGAATCCTGGGACTCCTATCAAGATTCACGAGGAGTCAGGCATCGTCTCCTTTGGAGGCACTGATCTCCCCGTCCCTCTGAAGTTTTCAAAGGATGTGAGGCCTCCGGTCGCGATGAGGTGGGGAACTAGGTCTTTCTCTGTGGTCTCCACAGGGGATTCAGACATCCTTTCGTCTTGGGAGATGCAAGACGAGCCTGCATTCAAGTCACTGCAGGCATATCCGGCCTTATTTCGAGTCAGGGCATCGTGGTGTCCATTCCACTTGAGGCCGCAAACTCAGGGTCCCTCTCACATACCTAGAGCTGAGAGAAGCCTCCTCTTGAGGTGCTTGTGGTAAGGTGGTATTCCTCTGGAGTCGAAGCCAGGCACTAACCTCTCATCTCGAGTTGATTTTTGGTCCACGGAGCTCTTTCGTGTTGCTACAGTGACCTCAGGATCTCTGTAGCCTTGAAACAGTGTTCTTGGGCTTTCTCTGGAGTGCCATCAAGGAAATCAAGGCTCCTTTCCTGTGTGATGTGCAACACGGCCTTGCTCTGCACGCAGTGCAGGGGAATCGGGCCTCATCTCACGGCGAGGGGGAAGTCTCATGGTTTTTCTCGAGTTGCGGCGGGAACCTGGGGTATATTCTCGAGTTACGACGGGGATGGCCCTTCCACACAAGTGTTTATTCAGCGACGTCAGGACTCCTGCCTAGTTGCGAGGGACAACTCGGGATTCTCCTCGAGGCTTGGCAGGGCAATTGGGACGCCTCTCCAGCTGAGGCGGGAGACCAAGGTTCCCTTTCCACGTTCCACAGGAATCCTGGGACTCCTATCAAGTTTCACGAGGAGTCAGGCATCGTCTCCTTTGGAGGCACTGATCTCCGCGTCCCTCTGGAGTTTTCAAAGGATGTGAGGCCTCTGGTCGCGATGAGGTGGGGAACTAGGTCTTTCTCTGTGGTCTCCACAGGGGATTCAGACATCCTTTCGTCTTGGGAGATGCAAGACGAGCCTGCATTCAAGTCACTGCAGGCATATCCGGCCTTATTTCGAGTCAGGGCATCGTGTTGTCCATTCCACTTGAGGCCGCAAACTCAGGGTCCCTCTCACATACCTAGAGCTGAGAGAAGCCTCCTCTTGAGGTGCTTGTGGTAAGGTGGTATTCCTCTGGAGTCGAAGCCAGGGACTAACCTCTCATCTCGAGTTGATTTGTGGTCCACGGAGCTCTTTCGTGTTGCTACAGTGACCTCAGGATCCCTGTAGCCCTGAAACAGTGTTCTTGGGCTTTCTCTGGAGTGCCATCAAGGAAATCAAGGCTCCTTTCCTGTGTGATGTGCAAAACGGCCTTGCTCAGCACTCAGTGCAGGGGAATCGGGCCTCATCTCACGGCGAGGGGGAAGTCTCATGGTTTTTCTCGAGTTGCGGCGGGAACCTGGGGTATATTCTCGAGTTACGACGGGGATGGCCCTTCCACACACGTGTTTATTCAGCGACGTCAGGACTCCTGCCTAGTTGCGAGGGACAACTCGGGATTCTCCTCGAGGCTTGGCAGGGCAATTGGGACGCCTCTCCAGCTGAGGCGGGAGACCAAGTGTCCCTTTCCACGTGCCACAGGAATCCTGGGACTCCTATCAAGTTTCACGAAGAGTCAGGCATCGTCTCCTTTCGAGGCACTGATCTCCCCGTCCCTCTGAAGTTTTCAAAGGATGTGAGGCCTCCGGGCGCGATGAGGTGGGGAACTAGGTCTTTCTCTGTGGTCTCCACAGGGGATTCAGACATCCTTTCGTCTTGGGAGATGCAAGCCGAGCCTGCATTCAAGTCACTGCAGGCATATCCGGCCTTATTTCGAGTCAGGGCATCGTGGTGTCCATTCCACTGGAGGCCGCAAACTCAGGGTCCCTCTCACCTACCTAGAGCTGAGAGAAGCCTCCTCTTGAGGTGCTTGTGGTAAGGTGGTATTCCTCTGGAGTCGAAGCCAGGCACTAACCTCTCATCTCGAGTTGATTTTTGGTCCACGGAGCTCTTTCGTGTTGCTACAGTGACCTCAGGATCTCTGTAGCCTTGAAACAGTGTTCTTGGGCTTTCTCTGGAGTGCCATCAAGGAAATCAAGGCTCCTTTCCTGTGTGATGTGCAACACGGCCTTGCTCTGCACGCAGTGCAGGGGAATCGGGCCTCATCTCACGGCGAGGGGGAAGTCTCATGGTTTTTCTCGAGTTGCGGCGGGAACCTGGGGTATATTCTCGAGTTACGACGGGGATGGCCCTTCCACACACGTGTTTGTTCAGCGACCTCAGGACTCCTGCCTAGTTGCGAGGGACAACTCGGGATTCTCCTCGAGGCTTGGCAGGGCAATTGGGACGCCACTCCAGCTGAGGCGGGAGACCAAGGGTCCCTTTCCACGTGCCACAGGAATCCTGGGACTCCTATCAAGTTTCACGAGGAGTCAGGCATCGTCTCCTTTGGAGGCACTGATCTCCCCGTCCCTCTGAAGTTTTCAAAGGATGTGAGGCCTCCGGTCGCGATGAGGTGGGGAACTAGGTCTTTCTCTGTGGTCTCCACAGGGGATTCAGACATCCTTTCGTCTTGGGAGATGCAAGACGAGCCTGCATTCAAGTCACTGCAGGCATATCCGGCCTTATTTCGAGTCAGGGCATCGTGGTGTCCATTCCACTTGAGGCCGCAAACTCAGGGTCCCTCTCACATACCTAGAGCTGAGAGAAGCCTCCTCTTGAGGTGCTTGTGGTAAGGTGGTATTCCTCTGGAGTCGAAGCCAGGGACTAACCTCTCATCTCGAGTTGATTTGTGGTCCACGGAGCTCTTTCGTGTTGCTACAGTGACCTCAGGATCCCTGTAGCCCTGAAACAGTGTTCTTGGGCTTTCTCTGGAGTGCCATCAAGGAAATCAAGGCTCCTTTCCTGTGTGATGTGCAACACGGCCTTGCTCAGCACGCAGTGCGGGGGAATCGGGCCTCATCTCACGGCGAGGGGGAAGTCTCATGGTTTTTCTCGAGTTGCGGCGGGAAACTGGGGTATATTCTCGAGTTACGACGGGGATGGCCCTTCCACACACGTGTTTATTCAGCGACGTCAGGACTCCTGCCTAGTTGCGAGGGACAACTCGGGATTCTCCTCGAGGCTTGGCAGGGCAATTGGGACGCCTCTCCAGCTGAGGCAGGAGACCAAGGGTCCCTTTCCACGTGCCACAGGAATCCTGGGACTCCTATCAAGTTTCACGAGGAGTCAGGCATCGTCTCCTTTGGAGGCACTGATCTCCCCGTCCCTCTGAAATTTTCAAAGGATGTGAGGCCTCCGGTCGCGATGAGGTGGGGAACTAGGTCTTTCTCTGTGGTCTCCACAGGGGATTCAGACATCCTTTCGTCTTGGGAGATGCAAGACGAGCCTGCATTCAAGTCACTGCAGGCATATCCGGCCTTATTTCGAGTCAGGGCATCGTGGTGTCCATTCCACTTGAGGCCGCAAACTCAGGGTCCCTCTCACATACCTAGAGCTGAGAGAAGCCTCCTCTTGAGGTGCTTGTGGTAAGGTGGTATTCCTCTGGATCGAAGCCAGGCACTAACCTCTCATCTCGAGTTGATTTGTGGTTCACGGAGCTCTTTCGTATTGCTACAGTGACCTCAGGATCCCTCTAGCCTTGAAACAGTGTTCTTGGGTTTTCTCTGGAGTGCCATCAAGGAAATCAAGGCTCCTTTCCTGTGTGATGTGCAACACGGCATTGCTCTGCACGCAGTGCAGGGGAATCGGGCCTCATCTCGCGGCGAGGGGGAAGTCTCATGGTTTTTCTCCAGTTGCGGCGGGAACCTGGGGTATATTCTCGAGTTACGACGGGGATGGCCCTTCCACACACGTGTTTGTTCAGCGACGTCAGGACTCCTGCCTAGTTGCGAGGGACAACTCGGGATTCTCCTCGAGGCTTGGCAGGGCAATTGGGACGCCTCTCCAGCTGAGGCGGGAGACCAAGGGTCCCTTTCAACGTGCCACAGGAATCCTGGGACTCCTATCAAGTTTCACGAGGAGTCAGGCATCGTCTCCTTTGGAGGCACTGATCTCCGCGTCCCTCTGGAGTTTTCAAAGGATGTGAGGCCCCCGGTCGCGATGAGGTGGGGAACTAGGTTTTTCTCTGTGGTCTCCACAGGGGATTCAGACATCCTTTCGTCTTGGGAGATAAAAGACGAGCCTGCATTCAAGTCACTACAGGCATATCCGGCCTTATTTCGAGTCAGGGCATCGTGTTGTCCATTCCACTTGAGGCCGCAAACTCAGGGTCCCTCTCACATACCTAGAGCTGAGAGAAGCCTCCTCTTGAGGTGCTTGTGGTAAGGTGGTATTCCTCTGGAGTCGAAGCCAGGGACTAACCCCTCATCTCCAGTTGATTTGTGGTCCACGGAGCTCTTTCGTGTTGCTACAGTGACCTCAGGATCCCTCTGCCCTTGACACAGTGTTCTTGGGGTTTCTCTGGAGTGCCATCAAGGAAATCAAGGCTCCTTTCCTGTGTGATGTGCAACACGGAATTGCTCTGCACGCAGTGCAGGGGTATCGGGCCTCATCTGGCGGCGAGGGGGAAGTCTCATGGTTTTTCTCGAGTTGCGGCGGGAACCTGGGGTATATTCTCGAGTTACGACGGGGATGGCCCTTCCACACACGTGTTTGTTCAGCGACGTCAGGACTCCTGCCTAGTTGCGAGGGACAACTCGGGATTCTCCTCGAGGCTTGGCAGGGCAATTGGGACGCCTCTCCAGCTGAGGCGGGAGACCAAGGGTCCCTTTCCACGTGCCACAGGAATCCTGGGACTCCTATCAAGTTTCACGAGGAGTCAGGCATCGTCTCCTTTGGAGGCACTGATCTCCGTGTCCCTCTGGAGTTTTCAAAGGATGTGAGGCCTCCGGTCGCGATGAGGTGGGGAACTAGGTCTTTCTCTGTGGTCTCCACAGGGGATTCAGACATCCTTTCGTCTTGGGAGATGCAAGAAAAGCCTGCATTCAAGTCACTGCAGGCATATCCGGCCTTATTTCGAGTCAGGGCATTGCGGTGTCCATTCCACTTGAGGCCGCAAACTCAGGGTCCCTCTCACATACCTAGAGCTGAGAGAAGCCTCCTCTTGAGGTGCTTGTGGTAAGGTGGTATTCCTCTGGAGTCGAAGCCAGGCACTAACCTCTCATCTCGAGTTGATTTTTGGTCCACGGAGCTCTTTCGTGTTGCTACAGTGACCTCAGGATCCCTCTAGCCTTGAAACAGTGTTCTTGGGGTTTCTCTGGAGTGCCATCAGGGAAATCAAGGCTGCTTTCCTGTGTGATGTGCAACACGTCATTGCTCTGCACGCAGTGCAGGGGAATCGGGCCTCATCTCGCGGCGCCGGTGAAGTCTCATGGTTTTTCTCGAGTTGCGGCCGGAACCTGTGGTATATTCTCGAGTTACGACGGGGATGGCCCTTCCACACACCTGTTTGTTCAGCGACGTCAGGACTCCTGCCTAGTTGCGAGGGACAACTCGGGATTCTCCTCGAGGCTTGGCAGGGCAATTGGGACGCCTCTCCAGCTGAGGCGGGAGACCAAGGTTCCCTTTCAACGTGCCACAGGAATCCTGGGACTCCTATCAAGTTTCACGAGGAGTCAGGCATCGTCTCCTTTCGAGGCACTGATTTCCGCGTCCCTCTGGAGTTTTTCAAGGATGTGAGGCCTCCGGTCGCGATAAGGTGGGGAACTAGGTCTTTCTCTGTGGTCTCCACAGGGGATTCAGACATCCTTTCGTCTTGGGAGATGCAAGACGAGCCTGCAATCAAGTCACTGCAGGCATATCCTGCCTTATTTCGAGTCAGGGCATCGCGGTGTCCATTCCACTTGAGGCCGCAAACTCAGGGTCCCTCTCACATACCTAGAGCTGAGAGAAGCCTCCTCTTGAGGTGCTTCTGTTAAGGTGGTATTCCTCTGGAGTCGAAGCCAGGCACTAACCTCTCATCTCGAGTTGATTTGTGTTCCACGGAGCTCTTTCGTGTTGCTACAGTGACCTCAGGATCCCTCTAGCCTTGAAACAGTGTTCTTGGGGTTTCTCTGCAGTGCCATCAAGGAAATCAAGGCTCCTTTCCTGTGTGATGTGCAACACGGCATTGCTCTGCATGCAGTGCAGGGGAATCGGGCCTCATCTGGCGGCGAGGGGGAAGTCTCATGGTTTTTCTCGAGTTGCGGCGGGAACCTGGGGTATATTCTCGAGTTACGACGGGGATGGCCCTTCCACACACGTGTTTATTCAGCGACGTCAGGACTCCTGCCTAGTTGCGAGGGACAACTCGGGATTCTCCTCGAGGCTTGGCAGGGCAATTGGGACGCCTCTCCAGCTGAGGCGGGAGACCAAAGGTCCCTTTCCACGTGCCACAGAGATCCTGGGACTCCTATCAAGTTTCACGAGGAGTCAGGCATCGTCTCCTTTGGAGGCACTGATCTCCGCGTCCCTCTGGAGTTTTCAAAGGATGTGAGGCCTCCGGTCGCGATGAGGTGGGGAACTAGGTCTTTCTCTGTGGTCTCCACAGGGGATTCAGACATCCTTTCGTCTTGGGAGATGCAAGACGAGCCTGCATTCAAGTCACTGCAGGCATATCCGGCCTTATTTCGAGTTAGGGCATCGCGGTGTCCATTCCACTTGAGGCCGCAACCTCATGGTCCCTCTCACATATCTAGAGCTGAGAGAAGCCTCCTCTTGAGGTGCTTGTGGTAAGGTGGTATTCCTCTGGAGTCGAAGCCAGGCACTAATTTCTCATCTCGTGTTGATTTGTGGTCCAGGGAGCTCCTTCTTGTTGCTACAGTGACCTCAGGATCCCTCTAGCCTTGAAACAGTGTTCTTGGGCTTTCTCTGGAGTGCCATCAAGGAAATCAAGTCTCCTTTCCTGTGTGATGTGCAACACGGCATTGCTCTGCACGCAGTGCAGGGGAATCGGGCCTCATCTCGCGGCGAGGGGGAAGTCTCATGGTTTTCTCGAGTTGCGGCGGGAACCTGTGGTATATTCTCGAGTTAAGACGGGGATGGCCCTTCCACACACCTGTTTGTTCAGCGACGTCAGGACTCCTGCCTAGTTGCGAGGGACAACTCGGGATTCTCCTCGAGGCTTGGCAGGGCAATTGGGACGCCTCTCCAGCTGAGGCGGGAGACCAAGGGTCCCTTTCCACGTGCCACAGGAATCCTGGGACTCCTATCAAGTTTCACGAGGAGTCAGGCATCGTCTCCTTTGGAGGCACTGATCTCCCCGTCCCTCTGAAGTTTTCAAAGGATGTGAGGGCTCCGGTCGCGATGAGGTGGGGAACTAGGTCTTTCTCTGTGGTCTCCACAGGCTATTCAGACATCCTTTCGTCTTGGGAAATGCAAGACGAGCCTGCATTCAAGTCACTGCAGGCATATCCGGCCTTATTTCGAGTCAGGACATCGTGGTGTCCATTCCACTTGAGGCCGCAAACTCAGGGCCCCTCTCACATACCTAGAGCTGAGAGAAGCCTCCTCTTGAGGTGCTTGTGGTAAGGTGGTATTCCTCTGGAGTCGAAGCCAGGCACTAACCTCTCATCTCGAGTTGATTTGTGGTCCACGGAGCTCTTTTGTGTTGCTACAGTGACCTCAGGATCCCTCTAGCCTTGAAACAGTGTTCTTGGGCTTTCTCTGGAGTGCCATCTAGGAAATCAAGGCTCCTCTCCTGTGTGGTGTGCAACACGGCATTGCTCTGCATGCAGTGCAGGTGAATCGGGCCTCATCTCGCGGCGAGGGGGAAGTTTCATAGTTTTTCTCGAGTTGCGGCGGGAACCTGGGGTATATTCTCGAGTTACGACGGGGATGGCCCTTCCACACACGTGTTTGTTCAGCGACGTCAGGACTCCTGCCTAGTTGCGAGGGACAACTCGGGATTCTCCTCGAGGCTTGGCAGGGCAAGTGGGACGCCTCTCCAGCTGAGGCGGGAGACCAAGGGTCCCTTTCCACGTGCCACAGGAATCCTGGGACTCCTATCAAGTTTCACGAGGAGTCAGGCATCGTCTCCTTTGGAGGCACTGATCTCTGCGTCCCTCTGGAGTTTTCAAAGGATGTGAGGCCCCCGGTCGCGATGAGGTGGGGAACTAGGTTTTTCTCTGTTGTCTCCACAGGGGATTCAGACATCCTTTCGTCTTGGGAGATGCAAGACGAGCCTGCATTCAAGTCACTGAAGGGATATCCGGCCTTATTTCGAGTCAGGGCATTGCGGTGTCCATTCCACTTGAGGCCGCAAACTCAGGGTCCCTCTCACATACCTAGAGCTGAGAGAAGCCTCCTCTTGAGGTGCTTGTGGTAAGGTGGTATTCCTCTGGAGTCGAAGCCAGGCACTAACCTCTCATCTCGAGTTGATTTGTGGTCCACGGAGCTCTTTCGTGTTGCTACAGTGACCTCAGGATCCCTCTAGCCTTGAAACAGTGTTCTTGGGCTTTCTCTGGAGTGCCATCAAGGAAATCAAGGCTCCTTTCCTGTGTGATGTGCAACACGGCATTGCTCTGCACGCAGTGCAGGGAAATTGAGCCTCATCTCGCGGCGAGGGGGAAGTCTCATGGTTTTTCTCGAGTTGCGGCGCGAACCTGGGGAATATTCTCGAGTTACGGCGGGGATGGCCCTTCCACACAACTGTTTCTTCAGCGATGTCAGGACTCCTGCCTAGTTGCGAGGGACAACTCGGGATTTTCCTCGAGGCTTTGCAGGGCAAGTGGGACGCCTCTCCAGCTGAGGCGGGAGACCAAGGGTCCCTTTCCACATGTCATAGGAATCCTGGGACTCCTATCAAGTTTCACGAGGAGTCAGGCATCGTCTCCTTTGGAGGCACTGATCTCCGCGTCCCTCTGGAGTTTTCAAAGGATGTGAGGCCTCCGGTCGCTATGATGTGGGGAACTAGGTCTTTCTCTGTGGTCTCCACAGGGGATTCAGACATCGTTTCGTCTTTGGAGATGCAAGACGAGCCTGCATTCAAGTCACTGCAGGCATATCCGGCCTTATTTCGAGTCAGGGCATCGTGGTGTCCATTCCACTTGAGGCCGCAAACTCAGGGTCCCTCTCACATACCTAGAGCTGAGAGAAGCCTCCTCTTGAGGTGCTTGTGGTAAGGTGGTATTCCTCTGGAGTCGAAGCCAGGCTCTAACCTCTCATCTCGAGTTGATTTGTGTTCCACGGAGCTCTTTCGTGTTGCTACAGTGACCTCAGGATCCCTGTAGCCTTGAAACAGTGTTCTTGGGCTTTCTCTGGAGTGCCATCAAGGAAATCAAGGCTCCTTTCCTGTGTGATGTGCAACACGGCCTTGCTCTGCACGCAGTGCAGGGGAATCGGGCCTCATCTCGCGGCGAGGGGGAAGTCTCATGGTTTTTCTCGAGTTGCGGCGGGAACCTGGGGTATATTCTCGAGTTTCGACGGGGATGGCCCTTCCACACACGTGTTTGTTCAGCGACGTCAGGACTCCTGCCTAGTTGCGAGGGACAACTCGGGATTCTCCTCGAGGCTTGGCAGGGCAAGTGGGACGCCTCTCCAGCTGAGGCGGGATACCAAGGGTCCCTTTCCACGTGCCACAAGAATCCTGGGACTCCTATCAAGTTTCACGAGGAGTCAGGCATCGTCTCTTTGGAGGCACTGATCTCCGCGTCCCTCTGGAGTTTTCAAAGTATGTGAGGCCTCCGGTCGCGATGAGGTGGGGAACTAGGCCTTTCTCTGTGGTCTCCACAGGGGATTCAGACATCCTTTCGTCCTGGGAGATGCAACACGAACCTGCATTCAAGTCACTGCAGGCATATCCGGCCTTATTTCGAGTCAGGGCATCGTGGTGTCCATTCCACTTGAGGCCGCTAACTCAGGGTCCCTCTCACAAACCTAGAGCTGAGAGAAGCCTCCTCTTGAGGTGCTTGTGGTAAGGTGGTATTCCTCTGGAGTCGAAGCCAGGCACTAACCTCTCATCTCGAGTTGATTTGTGGTCCACGGACTTCTTTTGTGTTGCTACAGTGACCTCAGGATCCCTCTAGCTTTGAAACAGTGTTCTTGGGGTTTCTCTGGAGTGCCATCAAGGAAATCAAGGCTCCTTTCCTGTGTGGTGTGCAACACGGCATTGCTCTGCACGCAGTGCAGGGGAATCGGCCCTCATCTCGCGGCGAGGGGGAAGTCTCATGGTTTTTCTCAAGTTGCGGCGGGAACCTGGGGTATATTCTCGAGTTACGACGAGGATGGCCCTTCAACACACGTGTTTGTTCAGCGAAGTCAGGACTCCTTCCTAGTTGCGAGGGACAACTCGGGATTCTCCTCGAGGCTTGGCAGGGCAATTGGGACGCCTCTCCAGCTGAGGCGGGAGACCAAGGGTCCCTTTCCACGTGCCACAGGAATCCTGGGACTCCTATCAAGTTTCACGAGGAGTCAGGCATCGTCTCCTTTGGAGGCACTGATCTCCGCGTCCCTCTGGAGTTTTCAAAGGATGTGAGGCCTCCGGTCCCGATGAGGTGGGGAACTAGGTCTTTCTCTGTGGTCTCCACAGGGGATTCAGACATCCTTTCGTCTTGGGAGATGCAAGACGAGCCTGCATTCAAGTCACTGCAGGCATATCCGGCCTTATTTCGAGTCAGGGCATCGTGGTGTCCATTCCACTTGAGGCCGCAAACTCAGGGTCCCTCTCACATACCTAGAGCTGAGAGAAGCCTCCTCTTGAGGTGCTTGTGGTAAGGTGGTATTCCTCTGGAGTCGAAGCCAGGCTCTAACCTCTCATCTCGAGTTGATTTGTGGTCCACGGAGCTCTTTCTTCTTGCTACAGTGACCTCAGGATCCCTGTAGCCTTGAAACAGTGTTCTTGGGCTTTCTCTGGAGTGCCATCAAGGAAATCAAGGCTCCTTTCCTGTGTGATGTGCAACACGGCCTTGCTCTGCACGCAGTGCAGGGGAATCGGGCCTCATCTCGCGGCGAGGGGGAAGTCTCATGGTTTTTCTCGAGTTGCGGCGGGAACCTGGGGTATATTCTCGAGGTACGACGGGGATGGCCCTTCCACACACGTGTTTATTCAGCGACGTCAGGACTCCTGCCTAGTTGCGAGGGACAACTCGGGATTCTCCTCGAGGCTTGGCAGGGCAATTGGGACGCCTCTCCAGCTGAGGCGGGAGACCAAGGGTCCCTTTCCACGTGCCACAGGAATCCTGGGACTCCTATCAAGTTTCACGAGGAGTCAGGCATCGTCTCCTTTGGAGGCACTGATCTCCCCGTCCCTCTGAAGTTTTCAAAGGATGTGAGGCCTCCGGTCGCGATGAGGTGGGGAACTAGGTCTTTCTCTGTGGTCTCCACAGGGGATTCAGACATCCTTTCGTCTTGGGAGATGCAAGACGAGCCTGCATTCAAGTCACTGCAGGCATATCCGGCCTTATTTCGAGTCAGGGCATCGTGGTGTCCATTCCACTTGAGGCCGAAAATTCAGGGTCCCTCTCACATACCTAGAGCTGAGAGAAGCCTCCTCTTGAGGTGCTTTTGGTAAGGTGGTATTCCTCTGGAGTCGAAGCCAGGCACTAACCTCTCATCTCGAGTTGATTTGTGTTTAACGGAGCTCTTTCGTATTGCTACAGTGACCTCAGGATCCCTCTAGCCTTGAAACAGTGTTCTTGGGTTTTCTCTGGAGTGCCATCAAGGAAATTAAGGCTCCTTTCCTGTGTGATGTGCAACACGGCCTTGCTCTGCACGCAGTGCAGGGGAATCGGGCCTCATCTCGCGGCGAGGGCGAAGTCTCATGGTTTTTCTCCAGTTGCTTCGGGAACCTGGGGTATAATCTCGAGTTAAGACGGGGATGGCCCTTCCACACACGTGTTTGTTCAGCGACGTCAGGACTCCTGCCTAGTTGCGAGGGACAACTCGGGATTCTCCTCGAGGCTTGGCAGGGCAATTAGGACGCCTCTCCAGCTGAGGCGGGAGACCAAGGGTCCCTTTCCACATGCCACAGGAATCCTGGGACTCCTATCAAGTTTCACGAGGAGTCAGGCATCGTCTCCTTTGGAGGCACTGATCTCCCCGTCCCTCTGAAGTTTTCAAAGGATGTGAGGGCTCCGGTCGCGATGAGGTGGGGAACTAGGTCTTTCTCTGTGGTCTACACAGGTGATTCAGACATCCTTTCGTCTTGGGAAATGCAAGACGAGCCTGCATTCAAGTCACTGCAGGCATATCCGGCCTTATTTCGAGTCAGGACATCGTGGTGTCCATTCCACTTGAGGCCGCAAACTCAGGGCCCCTCTCACATAGCTAGAGCTGAGAGAAGCCTCCTCTTGAGGTGCTTGTGGTAAGGTGGTATTCCTCTGGAGTCGAAGCCAGGGACTAACCTCTCATCTCGAGTTGATTTGTGGTCCACGGAGCTCTTTCGTGTTGCTACAGTGACCTCAGGATCCCTCTAGCTTTAAAACAGTGTTCTTGGGGTTTCTCTGGAGTGCCATCAAGGAAATCAAGGCTCCTTTCCTGTGTGATGTGCAACACGGCATTGCTCTGCACGCAGTGCAGGGGAATCGGGCCTCATCTCGCGGCGAGGGGGAAGTCTCATGGTTTTTCTCGAGTTGCGGTGGGAACCTGGGGTATATTCTCGAGTTACGACGAGGATGGCCCTTCAACACACGTGTTTGTTCAGCGAAGTCAGGACTCCTTCCTAGTTGCGAGGGACAACTCGGGATTCTCCTCGAGGCTTGGCAGGGCAATTGGGACGCCTCTCCATCTGAGGCGGGAGACCAAGGGTCCCTTTCCACGTGCCACAGGAATCCTGGGACTCCTATCAAGTTTCACGAGGAGTCAGGCATCGTCTCCTTTGGAGGCACTGATCTCCGCGTCCCTCTGGAGTTTTCAAAGGATGTGAGGCCTCAGGTCGCGATGAGGTGGGGAACTAGGTCTTTCTCTGTGGTCTCCACAGGGGATTCAGACATCCTTTCGTCTTGGGAGATGCAAGACGAGCCTGCATTCAAGTCACTGCAGGCATATCCGGCCTTATTTCGAGTCAGGGCATCGTGGTGTCCATTCCACTTCAGGCCGCAAACTCAGGGTCCCTCTCACCTACCTAGAGCTGAGAGAAGCCTCCTCTTGAGGTGCTTGTGGTAAGGTGGTATTCCTCTGGAGTCGAAGCCAGGCACTAACTTCTCATCTCGAGTTGATTTGTGGTCCACGGAGCTCTTTCGTGTTGCTACAGTGACCTCAGGATCCCTCTAGTCTTGAAACAGTGTTCTTGGGGTTTCTCTGGAGTGCCATCAAGGAAATCAAGGCTCCTTTCCTGTGTGATGTGCAACACGGCATTGCTCTGCACGCAGTGCAGGGGAATCGGGCCTCATCTCGCGGCGAGGGGGAAGTCTCATGGTTTTCTCGAGTTGCGGCGGGAACCTGGGGTATATTCTCGAGTTACGACGGGGATGGCCCTTCCACACACGTGTTTGTTCAGCGACGTCAGGACTCCTGCCTAGTTGCGAGGGACAACTCGGGATTCTCCTCGAGGCTTGGCAGGGCAATTGGGACGCCTCTCCAGCTGAGGCGGGAGACCAAGGGTCCCTTTCCACGTGCCACAGGAATCCTGGGACTCCTATCAAGTTTCACGAGGAGTCAGGCATCGTCTCCTTTGGAGGCACTGATCTCCGCGTCCCTCTGGAGTTTTCAAAGGATGTGAGGCCTCCGGTCCCGATGAGGTGGGGAACTAGGTCTTTCTCTGTGGTCTCCACAGGGGATTCAGACATCCTTTCGTCTTGGGAGATGCAAGACGAGCCTGCATTCAAGTCACTGCAGGGATATCCGGCCTTATTTCGATTCAGGGCATCGTGGTGTCCATTCCACTGGAGGCCGCAAACTCAGGGTCCCTCTCACATACCTAGAGCTGAGAGAAGCCTCCTCTTGAGGTGCTTGTGGTAAGGTGGTATTCCTCTGGAGTCGAAGCCAGGCACTAACCTCTCATCTCGAGTTGATTTTTGGTCCACGGAGCTCTTTCGTGTAGCTACAGTGACCTCAGGATCTCTGTAGCCTTGAAACAGTGTTCTTGGGCTTTCTCTGGAGTGCCATCAAGGAAATCAAGGCTCCTTTCCTGTGTGATGTGCAACACGGCCTTGCTCTGCACGCAGTGCAGGGGAATCGGGCCTCATCTCACGGCGAGGGGGAAGTCTCATGGTTTTTCTCGAGTTGCGGCGGGAACCTGGGTTATATTCTCGAGTTACGACGGGGATGGCCCTTCCACACACGTGTTTATTCAGCGACGTCAGGACTCCTGCCTAGTTGCGAGGGACAACTCGGGATTCTCCTCGAGGCTTGGCAGGGCAATTGGGACGCCTCTCCAGCTGAGGCGGGAGACCAAGGGTCCCTTTCCACGTGCCACAGGAATCCTGGGACTCCTATCAAGTTTCACGAGGAGTCAGGCATCGTCTCCTTTGGAGGCACTGATCTGCGCGTTCCTCTGGAGTTTTCAAAGGATGTGAGGCCTCCGGTCGCGATGAGGTGGGGAACTAGGTCTTTCTCTGTGGTCTCCACAGGGGATTCAGACATCCTTTCATCTTGGGAGATGCAAGACGAGCCTGCATTCAAGTCACTGCAGGCATATCCGGCCATATTTCGAGTCAGGGCATCGTGGTGTCCATTCCACTTGAGGCCGCAAACTCAGGGTCCCTCTCACATACCTAGATCTCAGAGAAGCCTCCTCTTGAGGTGCTTGTGGTAAGGTGGTATTCGTCTGGAGTCGAAGCCAGGCACTAACCTCTCATCTCGAGTTGATTTGTGGTCCACGGAGCTCTTTCGTGTTGCTACAGTGACCTCAGGATCCCTGTAGCCTTGAAACAGTGTTCTTGGGCTTTCTCTGGAGTGCCATCAAGGAAATCAAGGCTCCTTTCCTGTGTGATGTGCAACACGGCCTTGCTCTGCACGCAGTGCAGGGGAATCGGGCCTCATCTCACGGCGAGGGGGAAGTCTCATGGTTTTTCTCGAGGTGCGGCCGGAACCTGGGGTATATTCTCGAGTTACGACGGGGATGGCCCTTCCACACACGTGTTTATTCAGCGACGTCAGGACACCTGCCTAGTTGCGAGGGACAACTCGGGATTCTCCTCGAGGCTTGGCAGGGCAATTGGGACGCCTCTCCAGCTGAGGCGGGAGACCAAGGGTCCCTTTCCACGTGCCACAGGAATCCTGGGACTCCTATCAAGTTTCACGAGGAGTCAGGCATCGTCTCCTTTGGAGGCACTGATCTCCGCGTCCCTCTGGAGTTTTCAAAGGATGTGAGGCCTCTGGTCGCGATGAGGTGGGGAACTAGGTCTTTCTCTGTGGTCTCCACAGGGGATTCAGACATCCTTTCGTCTTGGGAGATGCAAGACGAGCCTGCATTCAAGTCACTGCAGGCATATCCGGCCTTATTTCGAGTCAGGGCATCGTGGTGTCCATTCCACTTGAGGCCGCAAACTCAGGGTCCCTCTCACATACCTAGAGCTGAGAGAAGCCTCCTCTTGAGGTGCTTGTGGTAAGGTGGTATTCCTCTGGAGTCGAAGCCAGGGACTAACCTCTCATCTCGAGTTGATTTTTGGTCCACGGAGCTCTTTCGTGTTGCTACAGTGACCTCAGGATCCCTGTAGCCCTGAAACAGTGTTCTTGGGCTTTCTCTGGAGTGCCATCAAGGAAATCAAGGCTCCTTTCCTGTGTGATGTGCAACACGGCCTTGCTCAGCACTCAGTGCAGGGGAATCGGGCCTCATCTCACGGCGAGGGGGAAGTCTCATGGTTTTTCTCGAGTTGCGGCGGGAACCTGGGGTATATTCTCGAGTTACGACGGGGATGGCCCTTCCACACACGTGTTTATTCAGCGACGTCAGGACTCCTGCCTAGTTGCGAGGGACAACTCGGGATTCTCCTCGAGGCTTGGCAGGGCAATTGGGACGCCTCTCCAGCTGAGGCGGGAGACCAAGGGTCCCTTTCCACGTGCCACAGGAATCCTGGGACTCCTATCAAGTTTCACGAGGAGTCAGGCATCGTCTCCTTTGGAGGCACTGATCTCCCCGTCCCTCTGAAGTTTTCAAAGGATGTGAGGCCTCCGGGCGCGATGAGGTGGGGAACTAGGTCTTTCTCTGTGGTCTCCACAGGGGATTCAGACATCCTTTCGTCTTGGGAGATGCAAGACGAGCCTGCATTCAAGTCACTGCAGGCATATCCGGCCTTATTTCGAGTCAGGGCATCGTGTTGTCCATTCCACTTGAGGCCGAAAATTCAGGGTCCCTCTCACATACCTAGAGCTGAGAGAAGCCTCCTCTTGAGGTGCTTGTGGTAAGGTGGTATTCCTCTGGAGTTGAAGCCAGGCACTAACCTCTCATCTCGAGTTGATTTGTGGTTCACGGAGCTCTTTCGTGTGGCTACAGTGACCTCAGGATCCCTCTAGCCTTGAAACAGTGTTCTTGGGTTTTCTCTGGAGTGCCATCAAGGAAATCAAGGCTCCTTTCCTGTGTGATGTGCAACACGTCATTGCTCTGCACGCAGTGCAGGGGAATCGGGCCTCATCTCCCGGCGAGGGGGAAGTCTCATGGTTTTTCCCGAGTTGCGGCGGGAACCTGGGGTATATTCTCGAGTTACGACGGGGATGGCCCTTCCACACACGTGTTTGTTCAGCGACGTCAGGACTCCTGCCTAGTTGCGAGGGACAACTCGGGATTCTCCTCGAGGCTTGGCAGGGCAAGTGGGACGCCTCTCCAGCTGAGGCGGGAGACCAAGGGTCCCTTTCCAAGTGCCACAGGAATCCTGGGACTCCTATCAAGTTTCACGAGGAGTCAGGCATCGTCTCCTTTGGAGGCACTGATCTCCGCGTCCCTCTAGAGTTTTCAAAGGATGTGAGGCCTCCGGTCGCGATGAGGTGGGGAACTAGGTCTTTCTCTGTGGTCTCCACAGCGGATTCAGTCATCCTTTCTTCCTGGGAGATGCAAGACGAGCCTGCATTCAAGTCACTGCAGGCATATCCGGCCTTATTTCGAGTCAGGGCATCGTGGTGTCCATTCCACTTGAGGCCGCAAACTCAGGGTCCCTCTCACATACCTAGAGCTGAGAGAAGCCTCCTCTTGAGGTGCTTGTGGTAAGGTGGTATTCCTCTGGAGTCGAAGCCAGGGACTAACCTCTCATCTCGAGTTGATTTGTGGTCCACGGAGCTCTTTCGTGTTGCTACAGTGACCTCAGGATCCCTGTAGCCCTGAAACAGTGTTCTTGGGCTTTCTCTGGAGTGCCATCAAGGAAATCAAGGCTCCTTTCCTGTGTGATGTGCAACACGGCCTTGCTCAGCACGCAGTGCGGGGGAATCGGGCCTCATCTCACAGCGAGGGGGAAGTCTCATGGTTTTTCTCGAGTTGCGGCGGGAAACTGGGGTATATTCTCGAGTTACGACGGGGATGGCCCTTCCACACACGTGTTTATTCAGCGACGTCAGGACTCCTGCCTAGTTGCGAGGGACAACTCGGGATTCTCCTCGAGGCTTGGCAGGGCAATTGGGACGCCTCTCCAGCTGAGGCAGGAGACCAAGGGTCCCTTTCCACATGCCACAGGAATCCTGGGACTCCTATCAAGTTTCACGAGGAGTCAGGCATCGTCTCCTTTGGAGGCACTGATCTCCGCGTCCCTCTGGAGTTTTCAAAGGATGTGAGGCCTCCGGTCGCGATGAGGTGGGGAACTAGGTCTTTCTCTGTGGTCTCCACAGGGGATTCAGACATCCTTTCGTCTTGGGAGATGCAAGACGAGCCTGCATTCAAGTCACTGCAGGCATATCCGGCCTTATTTCGAGTCAGGGCATCGTGTTGTCCATTCCACTTGAGGCCGAAAATTCAGGGTCCCTCTCACATACCTAGAGCTGAGAGAAGCCTCCTCTTGAGGTGCTTGTGGTAAGGTGGTATTCCTCTGGAGTTGAAGCCAGGCACTAACCTCTCATCTCGAGTTGATTTGTGGTTCACGGAGCTCTTTCGTGTGGCTACAGTGACCTCAGGATCCCTCTAGCCTTGAAACAGTGTTCTTGGGGTTTCTCTGGAGTGCCATCAAGGAAATCAAGGCTCCTTTCCTGTGTGATGTGCAACACGTCATTGCTCTGCACACAGTGCAGGGGAATCGGGCCTCATCTCGCGGCGAGGGGGAAGTCTCATGGTTTTTCCCGAGTTGCGGCGGGAACCTGGGGTATATTCTCGAGTTACGACGGGGATGGCCCTTCCACACACGTGTTTGTTCAGCGACGTCAGGACTCCTGCCTAGTTGCGAGGGACAACTCGGGATTCTCCTCGAGGCTTGGCAGGGCAAGTGGGACGCCTCTCCAGCTGAGGCGGGAGACCAAGGGTCCCTTTCCACGTGCCACAGAAATCCTGGGACTCCTATCAAGTTTCACGAGGAGTCAGGCATCGTGTCCTTTGGAGGCACTGATCTGCGCGTTCCTCTGGAGTTTTCAAAGGATGTGAGGCCTCCGGTCGCGATGAGGTGGGGAACTAGGTCTTTCTCTGTGGTCTCCACAGGGGATTCAGACATCCTTTCGTCTTGGGAGATGCAAGACGAGCCTGCATTCAAGTCACTGCAGGCATATCCGGCCTTATTTCGAGTCAGGGCATCGTGGTGTCCATTCCACTTGAGGCCGCAAACTCAGGGTCCCTCTCACATACCTAGAGCTCAGAGAAGCCTCCTCTTGAGGTGCTTGTGGTAAGGTGGTATTCCTCTGGAGTCGAAGCCAGGGACTAACCTCTCATCTCGAGTTGATTTGTGGTCCACGGAGCTCTTTCGTGTTGCTACAGTGACCTCAGGATCCCTGTAGCCTTGAAACAGTGTTCTTGGGCTTTCTCTGGAGTGCCATCAAGGAAATCAAGGCTCCTTTCCTGTGTGATGTGCAACACGGCCTTGCTCTGCACGCAGTGCAGGGGAATCGGGCCTCATCTCGCGGTGAGGGGGAAGTCTCATGGTTTTTCTCGAGTTGCGGCGGGAACCTGGGGTATATTCTCGAGTTACGACGGGGATGGCCCTTCCACACACGTGTTTATTCAGCGACGTCAGGACTCCTGCCTAGTTGCGAGGGACAACTCGGGATTCTCCTCGAGGCTTGGCAGGGCAATTGGGACGCCTCTCCAGCTGAGGCGGGAGACCAAGGGTCCCTTTCCACGTGCCACAGGAATCCTGGGACTCCTATCAAGTTTCACGAGGAGTCAGGCATCGTCTCCTTTGGAGGCACTGATCTCCCCGTCCCTCTGAAGTTTTCAAAGGATGTGAGGCCTCCGGTCGCGATGAGGTGGGGAACTAGGTCTTTCACTGTGGTCTCCACAGGGGATTCAGACATCCTTTCGTCTTGGGAGATGCAAGACGAGCCTGCATTCAAGTCACTGCAGGCATATCCGGCCTTATTTCGAGTCAGGGCATCGTGGTGTCCATTCCACTTGAGGCCGCAAACTCAGGGTCCCTCTCACATACCTAGAGCTGAGAGAAGCCTCCTCTTGAGGTGCTTGTGGTAAGGTGGTATTCCTCTGGATCGAAGCCAGGCACTAACCTCTCATCTCGAGTTGATTTGTGGTTCACGGAGCTCTTTCGTATTGCTACAGTGACCTCAGGATCCCTCTAGCCTTGAAACAGTGTTCTTGGGTTTTCTCTGGAGTGCCATCAAGGAAATCAAGGCTCCTTTCCTGTGTGATGTGCAACACGGCATTGCTCTGCACGCAGTGCAGGGGAATCGGGCCTCATCTCGCGGCGAGGGCGAAGTCTCATGGTTTTTCTCCAGTTGCGGCGGGAACCTGGGGTATATTCTCGAGTTACGACGGGGATGGCCCTTCCACACACGTGTTTGTTCAGCGACGTCAGGACTCCTGCCTAGTTGCGAGGGACAACTCGGGATTCTCCTCGAGGCTTGGCAGGGCAATTGGGACGCCTCTCCAGCTGAGGCGGGAGACCAAGGGTCCCTTTCAACGTGCCACAGGAATCCTGGGACTCCTATCAAGTTTCACGAGGAGTCAGGCATCGTCTCCTTTGGAGGCACTGATCTCCGCGTCCCTCTGGAGTTTTCAAAGGATGTGAGGCCCCCGGTCGCGATGAGGTGGGGAACTAGGTTTTTCTCTGTGGTCTCCACAGGGGATTCAGACATCCTTTCGTCTTGGGAGATAAAAGACGAGCCTGCATTCAAGTCACTACAGGCATATCCGGGCTTATTTCGAGTCAGGGCATCGTGTTGTCCATTCCACTTGAGGCCGCAAACTCAGGGTCCCTCTCACATACCTAGAGCTGAGAGAAGCCTCCTCTTGAGGTGCTTGTGGTAAGGTGGTATTCCTCTGGAGTCGAAGCCAGGGACTAACCCCTCATCTCCAGTTGATTTGTGGTCCACGGAGCTCTTTCGTGTTGCTACAGTGACCTCAGGATCCCTCTGCCCTTGACACAGTGTTCTTGGGGTTTCTCTGGAGTGCCATCAAGGAAATCAAGGCTCCTTTCCTGTGTGATGTGCAACACGGAATTGCTCTGCACGCAGTGCAGGGGTATCGGGCCTCATCTGGCGGCGAGGGGGAAGTCTCATGGTTTTTCTCGAGTTGCGGCGGGAACCTGGGGTATATTCTCGAGTTAAGACGGGGATGGCCCTTCCACACACGTGTTTGTTCAGCGACGTCAGGACTCCTGCCTAGTTGCGAGGGACAACTCGGGATTCTCCTCGAGGCTTGGCAGGGCAATTGGGACGCCTCTCCAGCTGAGGCGGGAGACCAAGGGTCCCTTTCCACGTGCCACAGGAATCCTGGGACTCCTATCAAGTTTCACGAGGAGTCAGGCATCGTCTCCTTTGGAGGCACTGATCTCCGTGTCTCTCTGGAGTTTTCAAAGGATGTGAGGCCTCCGGTCGCGATGAGGTGGGGAACTAGGTCTTTCTCTGTGGTCTCCACAGGGGATTCAGACATCCTTTCGTCTTGGGAGATGCAAGAAAAGCCTGCATTCAAGTCACTGCAGGCATATCCGGCCTTATTTCGAGTCAGGGAATTGCGGTGTCCATTCCACTTGAGGCCGCAAACTCAGGGTCCCTCTCACATACCTAGAGCTGAGAGAAGCCTCCTCTTGAGGTGCTTGTGGTAAGGTGGTATTCCTCTGGAGTCGAAGCCAGGCACTAACCTCTCATCTCGAGTTGATTTGTGGTCCACGGAGCTCTTTCGTGTTGCTACAGTGACCTCAGGATCCCTCTAGCCTTGAAACAGTGTTCTTGGGGTTTCTCTGGAGTGCCATCAGGGAAATCAAGGCTGCTTTCCTGTGTGATGTGCAACACGTCATTGCCCTGCACGCAGTGCAGGGGAATCGGGCCTCATCTCGCGGCGCCGGTGAAGTCTCATGGTTTTTCTCGAGTTGCGGCCGGAACCTGTGGTATATTCTCGAGTTACGACGGGGATGGCCCTTCCACACACCTGTTTATTCAGCGACGCCAGGACTCCTGCCTAGTTGCGAGGGACAACTCAGGATTCTCCTCGAGGCTTGGCAGGGCAATTGGGACGCCTCTCCAGCTGAGGCGGGAGACCAAGGGTCCCTTTCCAAGTGCCACAGGAATCCTGGGACTCCTATCAAGTTTCACGAGGAGTCAGGCATCGTCTCCTTTGGAGGCACTGATCTCCCCGTCCCTCTGAAGTTTTCAAAGGATGTGAGGCCTCCGGTCGCGATGAGGTGGGGAACTAGGTCTCTCACTGTGGTCTCCACAGGGGATTCAGACATCCTTTCGTCTTGGGAGATGCAAGACGAGCCTGCATTCAAGTCACTGCAGGCATATCCGGCCTTATTTCGAGTCAGGGCATCGTGGTGTCCATTCCACTTGAGGCCGCAAACTCAGGGTCCCTCTCACATACCTAGAGCTGAGAGAAGCCTCCTCTTGAGGTGCTTGTGGTAAGGTGGTATTCCTCTGGATCGAAGCCAGGCACTAACCTCTCATCTTGAGTTGATTTGTGGTTCACGGAGCTCTTTCGTATTGCTACAGTGACCTCAGGATCCCTCTAGCCTTGAAACAGTGTTCTTGGGTTTTCTCTGGAGTGCCATCAAGGAAATCAAGGCTCCTTTCCTGTGTGATGTGCAACACGGCATTGCTCTGCACGCAGTGCAGGGGAATCGGGCCTCATCTCGCGGCGAGGGCGAAGTCTCATGGTTTTTCTCCAGTTGCGGCGGGAACCTGGGGTATATTCTCGAGTTACGACGGGGATGGCCCTTCCACACACGTGTTTGTTCAGCGACGTCAGGACTCCTGCCTAGTTGCGAGGGACAACTCGGGATTCTCTTCGAGGCTTGGCAGGGCAATTGGGACGCCTCTCCAGCTGAGGCGGGAGACCAAGGGTCCCTTTCAACGTGCCACAGGAATCCTGGGACTCCTATCAAGTTTCACGAGGAGTCAGGCATCGTCTCCTTTGGAGGCACTGATCTCCGCGTCCCTCTGGAGTTTTCAAAGGATGTGAGGCCTCCGGTCGCGATGAGGTGGGGAACTAGGTTTTTCTCTGTGGTCTCCACAGGGGATTCAGACATCCTTTCGTCTTGGGAGATAAAAGACGAGCCTGCATTCAAGTCACTACAGGCATATCCGGCCTTATTTCGAGTCAGGGCATCGTGTTGTCCATTCCACTTGAGGCCGCAAACTCAGGGTCCCTCTCACATACCTAGAGCTGAGAGACGCCTCCTCTTGAGGTGCTTGTGGTAAGGTGGTATTCCTCTGGAGTCGAAGCCAGGGACTAACCCCTCATCTCCAGTTGATTTGTGGTCCACGGAGCTCTTTCGTGTTGCTACAGTGACCTCAGGATCCCTCTGCCCTTGACACAGTGTTCTTGGGGTTTCTCTGGAGTGCCATCAAGGAAATCAAGGCTCCTTTCCTGTGTGATGTGCAACACGGCCTTGCTCTGCACGCAGTGCAGGGGTATCGGGCCTCATCTGGCGGCGAGGGGGAAGTCTCATGGTTTTTCTCGAGTTGCGGCTGGAACCTGGGGTATATTCTCGAGTTAAGACGGGGATGGCCCTTCCACACACGTGTTTGTTCAGCGACGTCAGGACTCCTGCCTAGTTGCGAGGGACAACTCGGGATTCTCCTCGAGGCTTGGCAGGGCAATTGGGACGCCTCTCCAGCTGAGGCGGGAGACCAAGGGTCCCTTTCCACGTGCCACAGGAATCCTGGGACTCCTATCAAGTTTCACGAGGAGTCAGGCATCGTCTCCTTTGGAGGCACTGATCTCCGTGTCCCTCTGGAGTTTTCAAAGGATGTGAGGCCTCCGGTCGCGATGAGGTGGGGAACTAGGTCTTTCTCTGTGGTCTCCACAGGGGATTCAGACATCCTTTCGTCTTGGGAGATGCAAGAAAAGCCTGCATTCAAGTCACTGCAGGCATATCCGGCCTTATTTCGAGTCAGGGCATTGCGGTGTCCATTCCACTTGAGGCCGCAAACTCAGGGTCCCTCTCACATACCTAGAGCTGAGAGAAGCCTCCTCTTGAGGTGCTTGTGGTAAGGTGGTATTCCTCTGGAGTCGAAGCCAGGCACTAACCTCTCATCTCGAGTTGATTTGTGGTCCACGGAGCTCTTTCGTGTTGCTACAGTGACCTCAGGATCCCTCTAGCCTTGAAACAGTGTTCTTGGGGTTTCTCTGGAGTGCCATCAGGGAAATCAAGGCTGCTTTCCTGTGTGATGTGCAACACGTCATTGCTCTGCACGCAGTGCAGGGGAATCGGGCCTCATCTCGCGGCGCCGGTGAAGTCTCATGGTTTTTCTCGAGTTGCGGCCGGAACCTGTGGTATATTCTCGAGTTACGACGGGGATGGCCCTTCCACACACCTGTTTGTTCAGCGACGTCAGGACTCCTGCCTAGTTGCGAGGGACAACTCGGGATTCTCCTCGCGGCTTGGCAGGGCAATTGGGACGCCTCTCCAGCTGAGGCGGGAGACCAAAGGTCCCTTTCCACGTGCCACAGAGATCCTGGGACTCCTATCAAGTTTCACGAGGAGTCAGGCATCGTCTCCTTTGGAGGCACTGATCTCCGCGTCCCTCTGGAGTTTTCAAAGGATGTGAGGCCTCCGGTCGCGATGAGGTGGGGAACTAGGTCTTTCTCTGTGGTCTCCACAGGGGATTCAGACATCCTTTCGTCTTGGGAGATGCAAGACGAGCCTGCATTCAAGTCACTGCAGGCATATCCGGCCTTATTTCGAGTCAGGGCATCGCGGTGTCCATTCCACTTGAGGCCGCAACCTCATGGTCCCTCTCACATATCTAGAGCTGAGAGAAGCCTCCTCTTGAGGTGCTTGTGGTAAGGTGGTATTCCTCTGGAGTCGAAGCCAGGCACTAATTTCTCATCTCGTGTTGATTTGTGGTCCAGGGAGCTCCTTCGTGTTGCTACAGTGACCTCAGGATCCCTCTAGCCTTGAAACAGTGTTCTTGGGCTTTCTCTGGAGTGCCATCAAGGAAATCAAGTCTCCTTTCCTGTGTGATGTGCAACACGGCATTGCTCTGCACGCAGTGCAGGGGAATCGGGCCTCATCTCGCGGCGAGGGGGAAGTCTCATGGTTTTCTCGAGTTGCGGCGGGAACCTGTGGTATATTCTCGAGTTAAGACGGGGATGGCCCTTCCACACACGTGTTTGTTCAGCGACGTCAGGACTCCTGCCTAGTTGCGAGGGACAACTCGGGATTCTCCTCGAGGCTTGGCAGGGCAATTGGGACGCCTCTCCAGCTGAGGTGGGAGACCAAGGGTCCCTTTCCACGTGCCACAGGAATCCTGGGACTCCTATCAAGTTTCACGAGGAGTCAGGCATCGTCTCCTTTGGAGGCACTGATCTCCCCGTCCCTCTGAAGTTTTCAAAGGATGTGAGGGCTCCGGTCGCGATGAGGTGGGGAACTAGGTCTTTCTCTGTGGTCTCCACAGGGGATTCAGACATCCTTTCGTCTTGGGAAATGCAAGACGAGCCTGCATTCAAGTCACTGCAGGCATATCCGGCCTTATTTCGAGTCAGGACATCTTGGTGTCCATTCCACTTGAGGCCGCAAACTCAGGGCCCCTCTCACATACCTAGAGCTGAGAGAAGCCTCCTCTTGAGGTGCTTGTGGTAAGGTGGTATTCCTCTGGAGTCGAAGCCAGGCACTAACCTCTCATCTCGAGTTGATTTGTGGTCCACGGAGCTCTTTTGTGTTGCTACAGTGACCTCAGGATCCCTCTAGCCTTGAAACAGTGTTCTTGGGCTTTCTCTGGAGTGCCATCTAGGAAATCAAGGCTCCTCTCCTGTGTGGTGTGCAACACGGCATTGCTCTGCACGCAGTGCAGGTGAATCGGGCCTCATCTCGCGGCGAGGGGGAAGTTTCATAGTTTTTCTCGAGTTGCGGCGGGAACCTGGGGTATATTCTCGAGTTACGACGGGGATGGCCCTTCCACACACGTGTTTGTTCAGCGACGTCAGGACTCCTGCCTAGTTGCGAGGGACAACTCGGGATTCTCCTCGAGGCTTGGCAGGGCAAGTGGGACGCCTCTCCAGCTGAGGCGGGAGACCAAGGGTCCCTTTCCACGTGCCACAGGAATCCTGGGACTCCTATCAAGTTTCACGAGGAGTCAGGCATCGTCTCCTTTGGAGGCACTGATCTCCGCGTCCCTCTGGAGTTTTCAAAGGATGTGAGGCCCCCGGTCGCGATGAGGTGGGGAACTAGGTTTTTCTCTGTTGTCTCCACAGGGGATTCAGACATCCTTTCGTCTTGGGAGATGCAAGACGAGCCTGCATTCAAGTCACTGAAGGGATATCCGGCATTATTTCGAGTCAGGGCATTGCGGTGTCCATTCCACTTGAGGCCGCAAACTCAGGGTCCCTCTCACATACCTAGAGCTGAGAGAAGCCTCCTCTTGAGGTGCTTGTGGTAAGGTGGTATTCCTCTGGAGTCGAAGCCAGGCACTAACCTCTCATCTCGAGTTGATTTGTGGTCCACGGAGCTCTTTCGTGTTGCTACAGTGACCTCAGGATCCCTCTAGCCTTGAAACAGTGTTCTTGGGCTTTCTCTGGAGTGGATCAAGGAAATCAAGGCTCCTTTCCTGTGTGATGTGCAACACGGCATTGTTCTGCACGCCGTGCAGGGGAATCGGGCCTCATCTCGCGGCGAGGGGGAAGTCTCATGGTTTTTCTCGAGTTGCTGTCGGAACCTGGGGTATATTCTCGAGTTACGACGAGGATGGCCCTTCCACACACGTGTTTGTTCAGCGACGTCAGGACTCCAGCCTAGTTGTGAGGGACAACTCGGGATTCTCCTCGAGGCTTGGCAGGGCAATTGGGACGCCTCTCCAGCTGAGGCGGGAGACCAAGGGTCCCTTTCCACGTGCCACAGGAATCCTGGGACTCCTATCAAGTTTCACGAGGAGTCAGGCATCGTCTCCTTTGGAGGCACTGATCTCCGCGTCCCTCTGGAGTTTTCAAAGGATGTGAGGCCTCCGGTCGCGATGAGGTGGGAAACTACGTCTTTCTCTGTGGTCTCCACAGGGGATTCAGACATCCTTTCGTCTTGGGAGATGCAAGACGAGCCTGCATTCAAGTCACTGCAGGCATATCCGGCCTTATTTCGAGTCAGGGCATCGTGGTGTCCATTCCACTTGAGGCCGCAAACTCAGGGTCCCTCTCACATACCTAGAGCTGAGAGAAGCCTCCTCTTGAGGTGCTTCTGTTAAGGTGGTATTCCTCTGGAGTCGAAGCCAGGCACTAACCTCTCATCTCGAGTTGATTTGTGTTCCACGGAGCTCTTTCGTGTTGCTACAGTGACCTCAGGATCCCTCTAGCCTTGAAACAGTGTTCTTGGGGTTTCTCTGCAGTGCCATCAAGGAAATCAAGTTTCCTTTCCTGTGTGATGTGCAACACGGCATTGCTCTGCACGCAGTGCAGGGGAATCGGGCCTCATCTGGCGGCGAGGGGGAAGCCTCATGGTTTTTCTCGAGTTGCGGCGGGAACCTGGGGTATATTCTCGAGTTACGACGGGGATGGCCCTTCCAAACACCTGTTTGTTCAGCGACGTCAGGACTCCTGCCTAGTTGCGAGGGACAACTCGGGATTCTCCTCGCGGCTTGGCAGGGCAATTGGGACGCCTCTCCAGCTGAGGCGGGAGACCAAAGGTCCCTTTCCACGTGCCACAGAGATCCTGGGACTCCTATCAAGTTTCACGAGGAGTCAGGCATCGTCTCCTTTGGAGGCGCTGATCTCCGCGTCCCTCTGGAGTTTTCAAAGGATGTGAGGCCTCCGGTCGCGATGAGGTGGGGAAATAGGTCTTTCTCTGTGGTCTCCACAGGGGATTCAGACATCCTTTCGTCTTGGGAGATGCAAGACGAGCCTGCATTCAAGTCACTGCAGGCATATCCGGCCTTATTTCGAGTCAGGGCATCGCGGTGTCCATTCCACTTGAGGCCGCAACCTCATGGTCCCTCTCACATATCTAGAGCTGAGAGAAGCCTCCTCTTGAGGTGCTTGTGGTAAGGTGGTATTCCTCTGGAGTCGAAGCCAGGCACTAATTTCTCATCTCGTGTTGATTTGTGGTCCAGGGAGCTCCTTCGTGTTGCTACAGTGACCTCAGGATCCCTCTAGCCTTGAAACAGTGTTCTTGGGCTTTCTCTGGAGTGCCATCAAGGAAATCAAGTCTCCTTTCCTGTGTGATGTGCAACACGGCATTGCTCTGCACGCAGTGCAGGGGAATCGGGCCTCATCTCGCGGCGAGGGGGAAGTCTCATGGTTTTCTCGAGTTGCGGCGGGAACCTGTGGTATATTCTCGAGTTAAGACGGGGATGGCCCTTCCACACACGTGTTTGTTCAGCGACGTCAGGACTCCTGCCTAGTTGCGAGGGACAACTCGGGATTCTCCTCGAGGCTTGGCAGGGCAATTGGGACGCCTCTCCAGCTGAGGTGGGAGACCAAGGGTCCCTTTCCACGTGCCACAGGAATCCTGGGACTCCTATCAAGTTTCACGAGGAGTCAGGCATCGTCTCCTTTGGAGGCACTGATCTCCCCGTCCCTCTGAAGTTTTCAAAGGATGTGAGGGCTCCGGTCGCGATGAGGTGGGGAACTAGGTCTTTCTCTGTGGTCTCCACAGGGGATTCAGACATCCTTTCGTCTTGGGAAATGCAAGACGAGCCTGCATTCAAGTCACTGCAGGCATATCCGGCCTTATTTCGAGTCAGGACATCGTGGTGTCCATTCCACTTGAGGCCGCAAACTCAGGGCCCCTCTCACATACCTTGAGCTGAGAGAAGCCTCCTCTTGAGGTGCTTGTGGTAAGGTGGTATTCCTCTGGAGTCGAAGCCAGGCACTAACCTCTCATCTCGAGTTGATTTGTGGTCCACGGAGCTCTTTTGTGTTGCTACAGTGACCTCAGGATCCCTCTAGCCTTGAAACAGTGTTCTTGGGCTTTCTCTGGAGTGCCATCTAGGAAATCAAGGCTCCTCTCCTGTGTGGTGTGCAACACGGCATTGCTCTGCACGCAGTGCAGGGGAATCGGGCCTCATCTCGCGGCGAGGGGGAAGTCTCATGGTTTTCTCGAGTTGCGGCGGGAACCTGTGGTATATTCTCGAGTTAAGACGGGGATGGCCCTTCCACACACGTGTTTGTTCAGCGACGTCAGGACTCCTGCCTAGTTGCGAGGGACAACTCGGGATTCTCCTCGAGGCTTGGCAGGGCAATTGGGACGCCTCTCCAGCTGAGGTGGGAGACCAAGGGTCCCTTTCCACGTGCCACAGGAATCCTGGGACTCCTATCAAGTTTCACGAGGAGTCAGGCATCGTCTCCTTTGGAGGCACTGATCTCCCCGTCCCTCTGAAGTTTTCAAAGGATGTGAGGGCTCCGGTCGCGATGAGGTGGGGAACTAGGTCTTTCTCTGTGGTCTCCACAGGGGATTCAGACATCCTTTCCTCTTGGGAAATGCAAGACGAGCCTGCATTCAAGTCACTGCAGGCATATCCGGCCTTATTTCGAGTCAGGACATCTTGGTGTCCATTCCACTTGAGGCCGCAAACTCAGGGCCCCTCTCACATACCTAGAGCTGAGAGAAGCCTCCTCTTGAGGTGCTTGTGGTAAGGTGGTATTCCTCTGGAGTCGAAGCCAGGCACTAACCTCTCATCTCGAGTTGATTTGTGGTCCACGGAGCTCTTTTGTGTTGCTACAGTGACCTCAGGATCCCTCTAGCCTTGAAACAGTGTTCTTGGGCTTTCTCTGGAGTGCCATCTAGGAAATCAAGGCTCCTCTCCTGTGTGGTGTGCAACACGGCATTGCTCTGCACGCAGTGCAGGTGAATCGGGCCTCATCTCGCGGCGAGGGGGAAGTTTCATAGTTTTTCTCGAGTTGCGGCGGGAACCTGGGGTATATTCTCGAGTTACGACGGGGATGGCCCTTCCACACACGTGTTTGTTCAGCGACGTCAGGACTCCTGCCTAGTTGCGAGGGACAACTCGGGATTCTCCTCGAGGCTTGGCAGGGCAAGTGGGACGCCTCTCCAGCTGAGGCGGGAGACCAAGGGTCCCTTTCCACGTGCCACAGGAATCCTGGGACTCCTATCAAGTTTCACGAGGAGTCAGGCATCGTCTCCTTGGGAGGCACTGATCTCCGCGTCCCTCTGGAGTTTTCAAAGGATGTGAGGCCCCCGGTCGCGATGAGGTGGGGAACTAGGTTTTTCTCTGTTGTCTCCACAGGGGATTCAGACATCCTTTCGTCTTGGGAGATGCAAGACGAGCCTGCATTCAAGTCACTGAAGGGATATCCGGCATTATTTCGAGTCAGGGCATTGCGGTGTCCATTCCACTTGAGGCCGCAAACTCAGGGTCCCTCTCACATACCTAGAGCTGAGAGAAGCCTCCTCTTGAGGTGCTTGTGGTAAGGTGGTATTCCTCTGGAGTCGAAGCCAGGCACTAACCTCTCATCTCGAGTTGATTTGTGGTCCACGGAGCTCTTTCGTGTTGCTACAGTGACCTCAGGATCCCTCTAGCCTTGAAACAGTGTTCTTGGGCTTTCTCTGGAGTGGATCAAGGAAATCAAGGCTCCTTTCCTGTGTGATGTGCAACACGGCATTGTTCTGCACGCCGTGCAGGGGAATCGGGCCTCATCTCGCGGCGAGGGGGAAGTCTCATGGTTTTTCTCGAGTTGCTGTCGGAACCTGGGGTATATTCTCGAGTTACGACGAGGATGGCCCTTCCACACACGTGTTTGTTCAGCGACGTCAGGACTCCAGCCTAGTTGTGAGGGACATCTCGGGATTCTCCTCGAGGCTTGGCAGGGCAATTGGGACGCCTCTCCAGCTGAGGCGGGAGACCAAGGGTCCCTTTCCACGTGCCACAGGAATCCTGGGACTCCTATCAAGTTTCACGAGGAGTCAGGCATCGTCTCCTTTGGAGGCACTGATCTCCGCGTCCCTCTGGAGTTTTCAAAGGATGTGAGGCCTCCGGTCGTGATTAGGTGGGAAACTACGTCTTTCTCTGTGGTCTCCACAGGGGATTCAGACATCCTTTCGTCTTGGGAGATGCAAGACGAGCCTGCATTCAAGTCACTGCAGGCATATCCGGCCTTATTTCGAGTCAGGGCATCGTGGTGTCCATTCCACTTGAGGCCGCAAACTCAGGGTCCCTCTCACATACCTAGAGCTGAGAGAAGCCTCCTCTTGAGGTGCTTCTGTTAAGGTGGTATTCCTCTGGAGTCGAAGCCAGGCACTAACCTCTCATCTCGAGTTGATTTGTGTTCCACGGAGCTCTTTCGTGTTGCTACAGTGACCTCAGGATCCCTCTAGCCTTGAAACAGTGTTCTTGGGGTTTCTCTGCAGTGCCATCAAGGAAATCAAGTTTCCTTTCCTGTGTGATGTGCAACACGGCATTGCTCTGCACGCAGTGCAGGGGAATCGGGCCTCATCTGGCGGCGAGGGGGAAGCCTCATGGTTTTTCTCGAGTTGCGGCGGGAACCTGGGGTATATTCTCGAGTTACGACGGGGATGGCCCTTCCAAACACCTGTTTGTTCAGCGACGTCAGGACTCCTGCCTAGTTGCGAGGGACAACTCGGGATTCTCCTCGCGGCTTGGCAGGGCAATTGGGACGCCTCTCCAGCTGAGGCGGGAGACCAAAGGTCCCTTTCCACGTGCCACAGAGATCCTGGGACTCCTATCAAGTTTCACGAGGAGTCAGGCATCGTCTCCTTTGGAGGCACTGATCTCCGCGTCCCTCTGGAGTTTTCAAAGGATGTGAGGCCTCCGGTCGCGATGAGGTGGGGAACTAGGTCTTTCTCTGTGGTCTCCACAGGGGATTCAGACATCCTTTCGTCTTGGGAGATGCAAGACGAGCCTGCATTCAAGTCACTGCAGGCATATCCGGCCTTATTTCGAGTCAGGGCATCGCGGTGTCCATTCCACTTGAGGCCGCAACCTCATGGTCCCTCTCACATATCTAGAGCTGAGAGAAGCCTCCTCTTGAGGTGCTTGTGGTAAGGTGGTATTCCTCTGGAGTCGAAGCCAGGCACTAATTTCTCATCTCGTGTTGATTTGTGGTCCAGGGAGCTCCTTCGTGTTGCTACAGTGACCTCAGGATCCCTCTAGCCTTGAAACAGTGTTCTTGGGCTTTCTCTGGAGTGCCATCAAGGAAATCAAGTCTCCTTTCCTGTGTGATGTGCAACACGGCATTGCTCTGCACGCAGTGCAGGGGAATCGGGCCTCATCTCGCGGCGAGGGGGAAGTCTCATGGTTTTCTCGAGTTGCGGCGGGAACCTGTGGTATATTCTCGAGTTAAGACGGGGATGGCCCTTCCACACACGTGTTTGTTCAGCGACGTCAGGACTCCTGCCTAGTTGCGAGGGACAACTCGGGATTCTCCTCGAGGCTTGGCAGGGCAATTGGGACGCCTCTCCAGCTGAGGTGGGAGACCAAGGGTCCCTTTCCACGTGCCACAGGAATCCTGGGACTCCTATCAAGTTTCACGAGGAGTCAGGCATCGTCTCCTTTGGAGGCACTGATCTCCCCGTCCCTCTGAAGTTTTCAAAGGATGTGAGGGCTCCGGTCGCGATGAGGTGGGGAACTAGGTCTTTCTCTGTGGTCTCCACAGGGGATTCAGACATCCTTTCGTCTTGGGAAATGCAAGACGAGCCTGCATTCAAGTCACTGCAGGCATATCCGGCCTTATTTCGAGTCAGGACATCGTGGTGTCCATTCCACTTGAGGCCGCAAACTCAGGGCCCCTCTCACATACCTTGAGCTGAGAGAAGCCTCCTCTTGAGGTGCTTGTGGTAAGGTGGTATTCCTCTGGAGTCGAAGCCAGGCACTAACCTCTCATCTCGAGTTGATTTGTGGTCCACGGAGCTCTTTTGTGTTGCTACAGTGACCTCAGGATCCCTCTAGCCTTGAAACAGTGTTCTTGGGCTTTCTCTGGAGTGCCATCTAGGAAATCAAGGCTCCTCTCCTGTGTGGTGTGCAACACGGCATTGCTCTGCACGCAGTGCAGGTGAATCGGGCCTCATCTCGCGGCGAGGGGGAAGTTTCATAGTTTTTCTCGAGTTGCGGCGGGAACCTGGGGTATATTCTCGAGTTACGACGGGGATGGCCCTTCCACACACGTGTTTGTTCAGCGACGTCAGGACTCCTGCCTAGTTGCGAGGGACAACTCGGGATTCTCCTCGAGGCTTGGCAGGGCAAGTGGGACGCCTCTCCAGCTGAGGCGGGAGACCAAGGGTCCCTTTCCACGTGCCACAGGAATCCTGGGACTCCTATCAAGTTTCACGAGGAGTCAGGCATCGTCTCCTTTGGAGGCACTGATCTCCGCGTCCCTCTGGAGTTTTCAAAGGATGTGAGGCCCCCGGTCGCGATGAGGTGGGGAACTAGGTTTTTCTCTGTTGTCTCCACAGGGGATTCAGACATCCTTTCGTCTTGGGAGATGCAAGACGAGCCTGCATTCAAGTCACTGAAGGGATATCCGGCATTATTTCGAGTCAGGGCATTGCGGTGTCCATTCCACTTGAGGCCGCAAACTCAGGGTCCCTCTCACATACCTAGAGCTGAGAGAAGCCTCCTCTTGAGGTGCTTGTGGTAAGGTGGTATTCCTCTGGAGTCGAAGCCAGGCACTAACCTCTCATCTCGAGTTGATTTGTGGTCCACGGAGCTCTTTCGTGTTGCTACAGTGACCTCAGGATCCCTCTAGCCTTGAAACAGTGTTCTTGGGCTTTCTCTGGAGTGGATCAAGGAAATCAAGGCTCCTTTCCTGTGTGATGTGCAACACGGCATTGTTCTGCACGCCGTGCAGGGGAATCGGGCCTCATCTCGCGGCGAGGGGGAAGTCTCATGGTTTTTCTCGAGTTGCTGTCGGAACCTGGGGTATATTCTCGAGTTACGACGAGGATGGCCATTCCACACACGTGTTTGTTCAGCGACGTCAGGACTCCAGCCTAGTTGTGAGGGACAACTCGGGATTCTCCTCGAGGCTTGGCAGGGCAATTGGGACGCCTCTCCAGCTGAGGCGGGAGACCAAGGGTCCCTTTCCACGTGCCACAGGAATCCTGGGACTCCTATCAAGTTTCACGAGGAGTCAGGCATCGTCTCCTTTGGAGGCACTGATCTCCGCGTCCCTCTGGAGTTTTCAAAGGATGTGAGGCCTCCGGTCGCGATTAGGTGTGAAACTACGTCTTTCTCTGTGGTCTCCACAGGGGATTCAGACATCCTTTCGTCTTGGGAGATGCAAGACGAGCCTGCATTCAAGTCACTGCAGGCATATCCGGCCTTATTTCGAGTCAGGGCATCGTGGTGTCCATTCCACTTGAGGCCGCAAACTCAGGGTCCCTCTCACATACCTAGAGCTCAGAGAAGCCTCCTCTTGAGGTGCTTGTGGTAAGGTGGTATTCCTCTGGAGTCGAAGCCAGGCACTAACCTCTCATCTCGAGTTGACTTTTGGCCCACGGAGCTCTTTCGTGTTGCTACAGTGACTCAGGATCCCTCTAGCCTTGAAACAGTGTTCTTGGGGTTTCTCTGGAGTGCCATCAAGGAAATCAAGGCTCCTTTCCTGTGTGATGTGCAACACGGCATTGCTCTGCACGCAGTGCAGGGGAATCGGGCCTCATCTCGCGGCGAGGGGGAAGTCTCATGGTTTTTCTCGAGTTGCGGCGGGAACCTGGGGTATATTCTCGAGTTACGACGGGGATGGCCCTTCCACACACGTGTTTGTTCAGCAACGTCAGGACTCCTGCCTAGTTGCGAGGGACAACTCGGGATTCTCCTCGAGGCTTGGCAGGGCAATTGGGACGCCTCTCCAGCTGAGGCGGGAGTCCAAGGGTCCCTTTCCACGTGCCACAGGAATCCTGGGACTCCTATCAAGTTTCACGAGTAGTCAGGCATCGTCTCCTTTGGAGGCACTGATCTCCGCGTCCCTCTGGAGTTTTCAAAGGATGTGAGGCCTCCGGTCGCGATGAGGTGGGGAACTAGGTCTTTCTCTGTGGTCTCCACAGGGGATTCAGACATCCTTTCGTCTTGGGAGATGCAAGACGAGCCTGCATTCAAGTCACTGCAGGCATATCCGGCCTTATTTCGAGTCAGGGCATCGTGGTGTCCATTCCACTTGAGGCCGCAAACTCAGGGTCCCTCTCACATACCTAGAGCTCAGAGAAGCCTCCTCTTGAGGTGCTTGTGGTAAGGTGGTATTCCTCGGGAGTCGAAGCCAGGGACTAACCTCTCATCTCGAGTTGATTTGTCGTCTTCGGAGCTCTTTCGTGTTGCTGCAATGACCTCAGGATCCCTCTAGCCTTCAAACAGTGTTCTTGGGCTTTCTCTGGAGTTCCATCAAGGAAATCAAGGCTCCTTTCCTGTGTGATGTGCAACACGGCATTGCTCTGCACGCAGTGCAGGGGAATCGGGGCTCATCTGGCGGCGAGTGGGAAGTCTCATGGTTTTTCTCGAGTTGCGGCGGGAACCTGGGGTATATTCTCGAGTTACGACGGGGATGGCCCTTCCAAACACCTGTTTGTTCAGCGACGTCAGGACTCCTGCCTAGTTGCGAGGGACAACTCGGGATTCTCCTCGAGGCTTGGCAGGGCAAGTGGGTCGCCTCTCCAGCTGAGGCGGGAGACCAAGGGTCCCTTTCCACGTGCCACAGGAATCCTGGGACTCCTATCAAGTTTCATGAGGAGTCAGGCATCGTCTCCTTTGGAGGCACTGATCTCCGCGTCCCTCTGGAGTTTTCAAAGGATGTGAGGCCTCCGGTCGCGATGAGGTGGGGAACTAGGTCTTTCTCTGTGGTCTCCACAGGGGATTCAGACATCCTTTCGTCTTGGGAGATGCAAGACGAGCCTGCATTCAAGTCACTGCATGCATATCCGGCCTTATTTCGAATCAGGGCATCGCGGTGTCCATTCCACTTGAGGCCGCAAACTCATGGTCCCTCTCACATACCTAGAGCTGAGAGAAGGCTCCTCTGGAGGTGCTTGTGGTAAGGTGGTATTCCTCTGGAGTCGAAGCCAGGCACTAACCTGTCATCTCGAGTTGATTTGTGGTCCACGGAGCTCTTTCGTGTTGCTACAGTGACCTCAGGATCCCTCTAGCCTTGAAACAGTGTTCTTGGGCTTTCTCTGGAGTGGATCAAGGAAATCAAGCCTCCTTTCCTGTGTGATGTGCAACACGGCATTGTTCTGCACGCAGTGCAGGGGAATCGGGCCTCATCTCGCGGCGAGGGTGAAGTCTCATGGTTTTTCTCGAGTTGCTGCGGGAACCTGGGGTATATTCTCGAGTTACGACGAGGATGGCCCTTCCACACACGTGTTTGTTCAGCGACGTCAGGACTCCTGCCTAGTTGCGAGGGACAACTCGGGATTCTCCTCGAGGCTTGGCAGGGCAATTGGGACGCCTCTCCAGCTGAGGCGGGATACCAAGGGTCCCTTTCCACGTGCCACAGGAATCCTGGGACTCCTATCAAGTTTCACGAGGAGTCAGGCATCGTCTCCTTTGGAGGCACTGATCTCCGCGTCCCTCTGGAGTTTTCAAAGGATGTGAGGCCTCTGGTCGCGATGAGGTGGGGAACTAGGTCTTTCTCTGTGGTCTCCACAGGGGATTCAGACATCCTTTCGTCCTGGGAGATGCAAGACGAGCCTTCATTCAAGTCACTGCAGGCATATCCGGCTTTATTTCGAGTCAGGGCATCGCGGTGTCCATTCCACTTGAGGCCGCAAACTCAGGGTCCCTCTCACATACCTAGAGCTGAGAGAAGCCTCCTCTTGAGGTGCTTGTGGTAAGGTGGTATTCCTCTGGAGTCGAAGCCAGGCACTAACCTCTCATCTCGAGTTGACTTTTGGTCCACGGAGCTCTTTCGTGTTGCTACAGTGACTCAGGATCCCTCGAGCCTTGAAACAGTGTTCTTGGGGTTTCTCTGGAGTGCCATCAAGGAAATCAAGGCTCCTTTCCTGTGTGATTTGCAACACGGCATTGCTCTGCACGCAGTGAAAGGGAATCGGGCCTCATCTCGCGGCGAGGGGGAAGTCTCATGGTTTTTCTCTAGTTGCAGCGGGAACCTGGGGTATATTCTCGAGTTACGACGGGGATGGCCCTTCCACAGCTGTGTTTGTTCAGCGACGTCAGGACTCCTGCCTAGTTGCGAGGGACAACTCGGGATTCTCCTCGAGGCTTGGCAGGGCAATTGGGACGCCTCTCCAGCTGAGGCGGGAGACCAAGGGTCCCTTTCCACGTGCCACAGGAATCCTGGGACTCCTATCAAGTTTCACGAGGAGTCAGGCATCGTCTCCTTTGGAGGCACTGATCTCCGCGTCCCTCTGGAGTTTTCAAAGGATGTGAGGCCTCCGGTCGCGATGAGGTGGGGAACTAGGTCTTTCTCTGTGGTCTCCACAGGGGATTCAGACATCCATTCATTTTGCGAGATGTACGACGAGCCTGCATTCAAGTCACTGCAGGCATATCCGGCCTTATTTCGAGTCAGGGTATCGCGGTGTCCATTCCACTTGAGGCCGCAAACTCAGGGTCCCTCTCACATACCTAGAGCTGAGAGAAGCCTCCTCTTGAGGTGCTTGTGGTAAGGTGGTATTCCTCTGGAGTCGAAGCCAGGCACTAACCTCTCATCTCGAGTTGATTTTTGGTCCACGCAGCTTTTTCGTGTTGCTACAGTGACCTCAGGATCCCTCTAGCCTTGAAACAGTGTTCTTCGGGTTTCTCCGGAGTGCCATCAAGGAAATCAAGGATCCTTTCCTGTGTGATGTGCAACACGGCATTTCTCTGCACGCAGTGCAGGGGAATCGGGCCTCATCTCGCGGCGAGGGGGAAGTCTCATGGTTTTTCTCGAGTTGCGGCGGGAACCTGGGGTATATTCTCGAGTTACAACGGGGATGGCCCTTCCACACACGTGTTTGTTCAGCGACGTCAGGACTCCTGCCTAGTTGCGAGGGACAACTCGGGATACTCCTCGAGGCTTGGCAGGGCAATTGGGACGCCTCTCCACCTGAGGCGGGAGACCAAGTGTCCCTTTCAACGTGCCACAGGAATCCTGGGACTCCTATCAAGTTTCACGAGGAGTCAGGCATCGTCTCCTTTGGAGGCACAGATATCCGAGTCCCTCTGGAATTTTCAAAGGATGTGAGGCCTCCGGTGGCGATGATATGGGGAACTAGGTCTTTCTCTGTGGTCTCCACAGGGGATTCAGACATTCTTTCGTCTTGGGAGATGCAAGACGAGCCTGCATTCAAGTCACTGAAGGGATATCCGGCCGTATTTCGAGTCACGGCATCGCGGTGTCCATTCCACTTGAGGCCGCAAACTCAGGGTCCCTCTCACATACCTAGAGCTGAGAGAAGCCACCTCTTGAGGTGCTCGTGGAAAGGTGGTATTCCTCTGGAGTCGAAGCCAGGCACTAACCTCTCATCTCGATTTGATTTTTCGTCCCCGGAGCACTTTCGTGTTGCTACAGTGACCTCAGGATCCCTCTGGCCTTGAAACAGTGTTCTTGGGGTTTCTCTGGAGTGCCATCAAGGAAATCAAGGCTCCTTTCCTGTGTGATGTGCAACACGGCATTGCTCTGCACGCAGTGCAGGGGAATCGGGCCTCATCTCGCAGCGAGGGGGAAGTCTCATGGTTTTTCTCGAGTTGCGGCGGGAACCTGGGGTATATTCTCGAGTTACGACGGGGATGGCCCTTCCACACATGTGTTTGTTCAGCGACGTCAGGGCTCCTGCCTAGTTGCGAGGGACAACTCAGGATTCTCCTCGAGGCTTGGCAGGGCAATTGGGACGCCTCTTCAACTGAGGCGGGAGACCAAGGGTCCCTTTCCACGTGCCACAGGAATCCTGGGACTCCTATCAAGTTTCACGAGGAGTCAGGCATCGTCTCCTTTGGAGGCACTGATCTCCGCGTCCCTCTGGAGTTTTCAAAGGATGTGAGGCCTCTGGTCCCGATGAGGTGGGGAACTAGGTCTTTCTCTGTGGTCTCCACAGGGGATTCAGCCATCCTTTCGTCTTGGGGGATGCAAGACAAGCCTGCATTCAAGTCACTGAAGGGATATCCGTCCTTATTTCGAGTCAGGGCATCGCGGTGTCCATTCCACGTGAGGCCGGAACTCAGGGTCCCTCTCACATACCTAGAGCTGAGAGAAGCCTCCTCTTGAGGTGCTTGTGGTAAGGTGGTATTCCTCTGGAGTCGAAGCCAGGCACTAACCTCTCATTTCAAGTTGATTTTTGGTCCCTGGAGCTCTTTCGTGTTGCTCCAGTGACCTCAGGATCCCTCTGGCCTTGAAACAGTGTTCTTGGGCTTACTCTGGAGTGCCATCAAGGAAATCAAGGCTCCTTTCCTGTGTGATGTGCAACACGGCATTGCTCTGCACGCAGTGCAGGGGAATCGCGCCTCATCTCGCGGCGAGGGCGAAGTCTCATGGTTTTTCTCGAATTGCGGCGGGAACCTGGGGTATATTCTCGAGTTACGACGGGGATGGCCCTTCCACACATGTGTTTGTTCAGCGACGTCAGGACTCCTGCCTAGTTGCGAGGGACAACTCGGGATTCTCCTCGAGGCTAGGCAGGGCAATTGGGACGCCTCTCCAGCTGAGGCGGAGACCAAGGGTCCCTTTCCACGTGCCACAGGAATCCTGGGACTCCTATCAAGTTTCACGAGGAGTCAGGCATCGTCTCCTTTGGAGGCACTGATCTCCGCGTCCCTCTGGAGTTTTCAAAGGATGTGAGGCCTCCGCTCGCGATGAGGTGGGGAACTAGGTCTTTCTCTGTGGTCTCCACAGGGGATTCAGACATCCTTTCGTCTTGGGAGATGCAAGACGAGCCTGCATTCAAGTCACTGCAGGCATATCCGGCCTTATTTCGAGTCAGGGCATCTCGGTGTCCATTCCACTTGAGGCCGCAAACTCAGGGTCCCTCTCACATACCTAGAGCTGAGAGAAGCCTCCTCTTGAGGTGCTTGTGGTAAGGTCGTATTCCTCTGGGGTCGAAGAGAGGGACTAACCTCTCATCTCGAGTTGATTTGTGGTCCACGGAGCTCTTTTGTGTTTCTATAGTGACCTCAGGATCCCTCTAGCCTTGAAACAGTGTTCTTGGGGTTTCTCTGGAGTGCCATCAAGGAAATCAAGGCTCCTTTCCTGTGTGATGTGCAACACGGCATTGCTCTGCACGCAGTGCAGGGAAATCGGGCCTCATCTCGCGGTGAGGGGGAAGTCTCATGGTTTTTCTCGAGTTGCGGCGGGAACCTGGGGTATATTCTGGAGTTACGACGGGGATGGCCCTTCCACACACGTGTTTGTTCAGCGACGTCAGGACTCCTGCCTAGTTGCGAGGGACAACTCGGGATTCTCCTCGAGGCTTGGCAGGGCAATTGGGACGCCTCTCCAGCTGAGGCGGGAGACCAAGGGTCCCTTTCCACGTGCCACAGGAATCCTGGGACTCCTATCAAGTTTCACGAGGAGTCAGGCATCGTCTCCTTTGGAGGCACTGATCTCCGCGTCCCTCTGGAGTTTTCAAAGGATGTGAGTTCTCCGGTCGCGATGAGGTGGGGAACTAGGTCTTTCTCTGTGGTCTCCACAGGGGATTCAGACATCCTTTCGTCTTGGGAGATGCAAGACGAGCCTGCATTCAAGTCACTGCAGGCATATCCGGCCTTATTTCGAGTCAGGGCATCGCGGTGTCCATTCCACTTGAGGCCGCAAACTCAGGGTCCCTCTCACATACCTAGAGCTGAGAGAAGCCTCCTCTTGAGGTGCTTGTGGTAAGGTGGTATTCCTCTGGAGTCGAAGCCAGGCACTAACCTCTCATCTCGAGTTGATTTGTGGTCCACGGAGCTCTTTCGTGTTGCTACAGTGACCTCAGGATCCCTCTAGCCTTGAAACAGTGTTCTTGGGGTTTCTCTGGAGTGCCATCAAGGAAATCAAGGCTCCTTTCCTGTGTGATGTGCAACACGGCATTGCTCTGCACGCAGTGCAGGGGAATCGGGCCTCATCTCGCGGCAAGGGCGAAGTCTCATGGTTTTTCTCGAGTTGCGGCGGGAACCTGGGGTATATTCTCGAGTTACGACGGGGATGGCCCTTCCACACACGTGTTTGTTCAGCGACGTGAAGACTCCTGCCTAGTTGCGAGGGACAACTCGGGATTCTCCTCGAGGCTTGGCAGGGCAATTGGGACGCCTCTCCAGCTGAGGCGGGAGACCAAGAGTCCCTTTCAACGTGCCACAGGAATCCTGGGACTCCTATCAAGTTTCACGAGGAGTCAGGCATCGTCTCCTTTGGAGGCACTGATCTCCGCGTCCCTCTGGAGTTTTCAAAGGATGTGAGGCCTCCGGTCGCGATGAGGTGGGGAACTAGGTCTTTCTCTGTGGTCTCCACAGGGGATCAGACATTCTTTCGTCTTGGAAGATGCAAGACGAGCCTGCATTCAAGTCACTGCAGGCATATCCGGCCTTATTTCGAGTCAGGGCATCGTGGTGTCCATTCCACTTGAGGCCGCAAACTCAGGGTCCCTCTCATATACCTATAGCTGAGAGAAGCCTCCTCTTGAGGTGCTTGTGGTAAGGTGGTATTCCTCTGGAGTCGAAGCCAGGCACTAACCTCTCATCTCGAGTTGATTTGTGGTCCACGGAGCTCTTTCGTGTTGCTACAGTGACCTCAGGATCCCTCTAGCCTTGAAACAGTGTTCTTGGGGTTTCTCTGGAGTGCCATCAAGGAAATCAAGGCTCCTTTCCTGTGTGATGTGCAACATGGCATTGCTCTGCACGCAGTGCAGGGGAATCGGGCCTCATCTCGCGGCAAGGGGGAAGTCTCATGGTTTTTCTCGAGTTGCGACGGGAACCTGGGGTATATTCTCGAGTTACGACGGGGATGGCCCTTCCACACACCTGTTTGTTCAGTGACGTCAGGACTCCTGCCTAGTTGCGAGGGACAACTCGGGATTCTCCTCGAGGCTTGGCAGGGCAATTGGGACGCCTCTCCAGCTGAGGCGGGAGACCAAGGGTCCCTTTCCACGTGCCACAGGAATCCTGGGACTCCTATCAAGTTTCATGAGGAGTCAGGCATCGTCTCCTTTGGACGCACTGATCTCCGCGTCCCTCTGGAGTTTTCAAAGGATGTGAGGCCTCCGGTCGCGATGAGGTGTGGAACTAGGTCTTTCTCTGTGGTCTCCACAGGGGATTCAGACATCCTTTCGTCTTGGGAGATGCAAGACGAGCCTGCATTCAAGTAACTGCAGGCATATCCGGCCTTATTTCGAGTCAGGGCATCGTGGTGTCCATTCCACTTGAAACCGCAAACTCAGGGTCCCTCTCACATACCTAGAGCTGAGAGAAGCCTCCTCTTGAGGTGCTTGTGGTAAGGTGGTATTCCTCTGGAGTCGAAGCCAGGCACTAACCTCTCATCTTGAGTTGATTTGTGGTCCACGGAGCTCTTTCGTGTTCCTACAGTGACCTCAGGATCCCTCTAGCCTTGAAACAGTGTTCTTGGGGTTTCTCTGGAGTGCCATCAAGGAAATCAAGGCTCCTTTCCTGTGTGATGTGCAACACGGCATTGCTCTGCACACAGTGCAGGGGAATCGGGCCTCATCTCGCAGCGAGGGGGAAGCCTCATGGTTTTTCTCGAGTTGCGGCGGGAACCTGGGGTATATTCTCGAGTTACGACGGGGATGGCCCTTCCACACACGTGTTTGTTCAGCGACGTGAGGACTCCTGCCTAGTTGCGAGGGACAACTCGGGATTCTCCTCGAGGCTTGGCAGGGCAATTGGGACGCCTCTCCAGCTGAGGCGGGAGACCAAGTGTCCCTTTCCACGTGCCACAGGAATCCTGGGACTCCTATCAAGTTTCACGAGGAGTCAGGCATCGTCTCCTTTGGAGGCACTGATGTCCGCGTCCCTCTGGAGTTTTCAAAGGATGTGAGGCCTCCGGTCGCGATGAGGTGGGGAACTAGGTCTTTCTCTGTGGTCTCCACAGGCGATTCAGACATCCTTTCGTCTTGGGAGATGCAAGACGAGCCTGCATTCAAGTCACTGCAGGCATATCCGGCCTTATTTCGAGTCAGGGCATCGTGGTGTCCATTCCACTTGAGGCCGCAAACTCAGGGTCCCTCTCACATACCTAGAGCTGAGAGAAGCCTCCTCTTGAGGTGCTTGTGGTAAGGTGGTATTCCTCTGGAGTCGAAGCCAGGCACTAACCTCTCATCTCGAGTTGATTTGTGGTCCACGGAGCTCTTTCGTGTTGCTACAGTGACCTCAGGATCCCTCTAGCCTTGAAACAGTGTTCATGGGCTTTCTCTGGAGTGCCATCAAGGAAATCAAGGCTCCTTTCCTGTGTGATGTGCAACACGGCATTGCTCTGCACGCAGTGCAGGGGAATCGGGCCTCATCTCGCGGCGAGGGGGAAGTCTCATGGTTTTTCTCGAGTTGCAGCGGGAACCTGGGGTATATTCTCGAGTTACGACGGGGATGGCCCTTCCACACACCTGTTTGTTCAGCGACGTCAGGACTCCTGCCTAGTTGCGAGGGACAACTCGGGATTCTCCTCGAGGCTTGGCAGGGCAATTGGGACGCCTCTCCAGCTGAGGCGGGAGACCAAGTGTCCCTTTCCACGTGCCACAGGAATCCTGGGACTCCTATCAAGTTTCACGAGGAGTCAGGCATCGTCTCCTTTGGAGGCACTGATCTCCGCGTCCCTCTGGAGTTTTCAAAGGATGTGAGGCCTCCGGTCGCGATGAGGTGGGGAACTAGGTCTTTCTCTGTGGTCTCCACAGGGGATTCAGACATCCTTTCGTCTTGGGAGATGCAAGACGAGCCTGCATTCAAGTCACTGCAGGCATATCCGGCCTTATTTCGAGTCAGGGCATCGTGGTGTCCATTCCACTTGAGGCCGCAAACTCAGGGTCCCTCTCACATACCTAGAGCTGAGAGAAGCCTCCTCTTGAGGTGCTTGTGGTAAGGTGGTATTCCTCTGGAGTCGAAGCCAGGCACTAACCTCTCATCTCGAGTTGATTTGTGGTCCACGGAGCTCTTTCGTGTTGCTACAGTGACCTCAGGATCCCTCTAGCCTTGAAACAGTGTTCTTGAGGTTTCTCTGGAGTGCCATCAAGGAAATCAAGGCTGCTTTCCTGTGTGATGTGCAACACGGCATTGCTCTGCACGCAGTGCAGGGGAATCGGGCCTCATCTCGCGGCAAGGGGAAGTCTCATGGTTTTTCTCGAGTTGCGGCGGGAACCTGGGGTATATTCTCGAGTTACGACGGGGATGGCCCTTCCACACACGTGTTTGTTCAGCGACGTGAGGACTCCTGCCTAGTTGCGAGGGACAACTCGGGATTCTCCTCGAGGCTTGGCAGGGTAATTGGGACGCCTCTCCAGCTGAGGCGGGAGACCAAGGGTCCCTTTCAACGTGCCACAGGAATCCTGGGACTCCTATCAAGTTTCACGAGGAGTCAGGCATCGTCTCCTTTGGAGGCACTGATCTCCGCGTCCCTCTGGAGTTTTCAAAGGATGTGAGGCCTCCGGTCGCGATGAGGTGGGGAACTAGGTCTTTCTCTGTGGTCTCCACAGGGGATTCAGACATTCTTTCGTCTTGGAAGATGCAAGACGAGCCTGCATTCAAGTCACTGCAGGCATATCCGGCCTTATTTCGAGTCAGGGCATCGTGGTGTCCATTCCACTTGAGGCCGCAAACTCAGGGTCCCTCTCACATACCTAGAGCTGAGAGAAGCCTCCTCTTGAGGTGCTTGTGGTAAGGTGGTATTCCTCTGGAGTCGAAGCCAGGCACTAACCTCTCATCTCGAGTTGATTTGTGGTCCACGGAGCTCTTTCGTGTTGCTACAGTGACCTCAGGATCCCTCTAGCCTTGAAACAGTGTTCTTGGGGTTTCTCTGGAGTGCCATCAAGGAAATTAAGGCTCCTTTCCTGTGTGATGTGCAACATGGCATTGCTCTGCACGCAGTGCAGGGGAATCAGGCCTCATCTCGCGGCGAGGGGGAAGTCTCATGGTTTTTCTCGAGTTGCGCCGGGAACCTGGGGTATATTCTAGAGTTACGTCGGGGATGGCCCTTCCACACACCTGTTTGTTCAGCGACGTCAGGACTCCTGCCTAGTTGCGAGGGACAACTCGGGATTCTCCTCGAGGCTTTGCAGGGCAATTGGGACGCCTCTAAAGCTGAGGCGGGAGACCAAGGGTCCCTTTCCACGTGCCACAGGAATCCTGGGACTCCTATCAAGTTTCATGAGGAGTCAGGCATCGTCTCCTTTGGACGCACTGATCTCGGCGTCCCTCTGGAGTTTTCAAAGGATGTGAGGCCTCCGGTCGCGATGAGGTGTGGAACTAGGTCTTTCTCTGTGGTCTCCACAGGGGATTCAGACATCCTTTCGTCTTGGGAGATGCAAGACGAGCCTGCATTCAAGTCACTGCAGGCATATCCGGCCTTATTTCGAGTCAGGGCATCGTGGTGTCCATTCCACTTGAGACCGCAAACTCAGGGTCCCTCTCACATACCTAGAGCTGAGAGAAGCCTCCTCTTGAGGTGCTTGTGGTAAGGTGGTATTCCTCTGGAGTCGAAGCCAGGCACTAACCTCTCATCTTGAGTTGATTTGTGGTCCACGGAGCTCTTTCATGTTGCTACAGTGACCTCAGGATCCCTCTAGCCTTGAAACAGTGTTCTTGGGGTTTCTCTGGAGTGCCATCAAGGAAATCAAGGCTCCTTTCCTGTGTGATGTGCAACACGGCATTGCTCTGCACACAGTGCAGGGGAATCGGGCCTCATCTCGCAGCGAGGGGGAAGCCTCATGGTTTTTCTCGAGTTGCGGCGGGAACCTGGGGTATATTCTCGAGTTACGACGGGGATGGCCCTTCCACACACGTGTTTGTTCAGCGACGTCAGGACTCCTGCCTAGTTGCGAGGGACAACTCGGGATTCTCCTCGAGGTTTGGCAGGGCAATTGGGACGCCTCTCCAGCTGAGGCGGGAGACCAAGGGTTCCTTTCCACTTGCCACAGGAATCCTGGGACTCCTATCAAGTTTCACGAGGAGTCAGGCATCGTCTCCTTTGGAGGCACTGATGTCCGCGTCCCTCTGGCGTTTTCAAAGGATGTGAGGCCTCCGGTCGCGATGAGGTGGGGAACTAGGTCTTTCTCTGTGGTCTCCATAGGCGATTCAGACATCCTTTCGTCTTGGGAGATGCAAGACGAGCCTGCATTCAAGTCACTGCAGGCATATCCGGCCTTATTTCGAGTCAGGGCATCGTGGTGTCCATTCCACTTGAGGCCGCAAACTCAGGGTCCCTCTCACATACCTAGAGCTGAGAGAAGCCTCCTCTTGAGGTGCTTGTGGTAAGGTGGTATTCCTCTGGAGTCGAAGCCAGGGACTAACCTCTCATCTCGAGTTGATTTGTGGTCCACGGAGCTCTTTCGTGTTGCTACAGTGACCTCAGGATCCCTCTAGCCTTGAAACAGTGTTCTTGGGGTTTCTCTGGAGTGCCATCAAGGAAATTAAGGCTCCTTTCCTGTGTGATGTGCAACATGGCATTGCTCTGCACGCAGTGCAGGGGAATCAGGCCTCATCTCGCGGCGAGGGGGAAGTCTCATGGTTTTTCTCGAGTTGCGGCGGGAACCTGGGGTATATTCTAGAGTTACGTCGGGGATGGCCCTTCCACACACCTGTTTGTTCAGCGACGTCAGGACTCCTGCCTAGTTGCGAGGGACAACTCGGGATTCTCCTCGAGGCTTTGCAGGGCAATTGGGACGCCTCTCCAGCTGAGGCGGGAGACCAAGGGTCCCTTTCCACGTGCCACAGGAATCCTGGGACTCCTATCAAGTTTCACGAGGAGTCAGGCATCGTCTCCTTTGGAGGCACTGATCTCCGCGTCCCTCTGGAGTTTTCAAAGGATGTGAGGCCTCCGGTCGCGATGAGGTGGGGAACTAGGTCATTCTCTGTGGTCTCCACAGGGGATTCAGACATCCTTTCGTCTTGGGAGATGCAAGACGAGCCTGCATTCAAGTCACTGCAGGCATATCCGGCCTTATTTCGAGTCAGGGCATCGTGGTGTCCATTCCACTTGAGGCCGCAAACTCAGGGTCCCTCTCACATACCTAGAGCTGAGAGAAGCCTCCTCTTGAGGTGCTTGTGGTAAGGTGGTATTCCTCTGGAGTCGAAGACAGGCACTAACCTCTCATCTCGAGTTGATTTGTGGTCCACGGAGCTCTTTCGTGTTGCTACAGTGACCTCAGGATCCCTCTAGCCTTGAAACAGTGTTCTTGGGCTTTCTCTGGAGTGCCATCAAGGAAATCAAGGCTGCTTTCCTGTGTGATGTGCAACACGGCATTTCTCTGCACGCAGTGCAGGGGAATCGGGCCTCATCTCGCGGCAAGGGGAAGTCTCATGGTTTTTCTCGAGTTGCGGCGGGAACCTGGGGTATATTCTCGAGTTACGACGGGGATGACCCTTCCACACACGTGTTTGTTCAGCGACGTGAAGACTCCTGCCTAGTTGCGAGGGACAACTCGGGATTCTCCTCGAGGCTTGGCAGGGCAATTGGGACGCCTCTCCAGCTGAGGCGGGAGACCAAGGGTCCCTTTCAACGTGCCACAGGAATCCTGGGACTCCTATCAAGTTTCACGAGGAGTCAGGCATCGTCTCCTTTGGAGGCACTGATCTCCGCGTCCCTCTGGAGTTTTCAAAGGATGTGAGGCCTCCGGTCGCGATGAGGTGGGGAACTAGGTCTTTCTCTGTGGTCTCCACAGGGGATTCAGACATTCTTTCGTCTTGGAAGATGCAAGACGAGCCTGCATTCAAGTCACTGCAGGCATATCCGGCCTTATTTCGAGTCAGGGCATCGTGGTGTCCATTCCACTTGAGGCCGCAAACTCAGGGTCCCTCTCATATACCTATAGCTGAGAGAAGCCTCCTCTTGAGGTGCTTGTGGTAAGGTGGTATTCCTCTGGAGTCGAAGCCAGGCACTAACCTCTCATCTCGAGTTGATTTGTGGTCCACGGAGCTCTTTCGTGTTGCTACAGTGACCTCAGGATCCCTCTAGCCTTGAAACAGTGTTCTTGGGGTTTCTCTGGAGTGCCATCAAGGAAATCAAGGCTCCTTTCCTGTGTGATGTGCAACATGGCATTGCTCTGCACGCAGTGCAGGGGAATCGGGCCTCATCTCGCGGCAAGGGGGAAGTCTCATGGTTTTTCTCGAGTTGCGGCGGGAACCTGGGGTATATTCTCGAGTTACGACGGGGATGGCCCTTCCACACACCTGTTTGTTCAGTGACGTCAGGACTCCTGCCTAGTTGCGAGGGACAACTCGGGATTCTCCTCGAGGCTTGGCAGGGCAATTGGGACGCCTCTGCAGCTGAGGCGGGAGACCAAGGGTCCCTTTCCACGTGCCACAGGAATCCTGGGACTCCTATCAAGTTTCATGAGGAGTCAGGCATCGTCTCCTTTGGAGGCACTGATCTCCGCGTCCCTCTGGAGTTTTCAAAGGATGTGAGGCCTCCGGTCGCGATGAGGTGTGGAACTAGGTCTTTCTCTGTGGTCTCCACAGGGGATTCAGACATCCTTTCGTCTTGGGAGATGCAAGACGAGCCTGCATTCAAGTCACTGCAGGCATATCCGGCCTTATTTCGAGTCAGGGCATCGTGGTGTCCATTCCACTTGAGACCGCAAACTCAGGGTCCCTCTCACATACCTAGAGCTGAGAGAAGCCTCCTCTTGAGGTGCTTGTGGTAAGGTGGTATTCCTCTGGAGTCGAAGCCAGGCACTAACCTCTCATCTTGAGTTGATTTGTGGTCCACGGAGCTCTTTCGTGTTGCTACAGTGACCTCAGGATCCCTCTAGCCTTGAAACAGTGTTCTTGGGGTTTCTCTGGAGTGCCATCAAGGAAATCAAGGCTCCTTTCCTGTGTGATGTGCAACACGGCATTGCTCTGCACACAGTGCAGGGGAATCGGGCCTCATCTCGCAGCGAGGGGGAAGCCTCATGGTTTTTCTCGAGTTGCGGCGGGAACCTGGGGTATATTCTCGAGTTACGACGGGGATGGCCCTTCCACACACGTGTTTGTTCAGCGACGTCAGGACTCCTGCCTAGTTGCGAGGGACAACTCGGGATTCTCCTCGAGGCTTGGCAGGGCAATTGGGACGCCTCTCCAGCTGAGGCGGGAGACCAAGTGTCCCTTTCCACGTGCCACAGGAATCCTGGGACTCCTATCAAGTTTCACGAGGAGTCAGGCATCGTCTCCTTTGGAGGCACTGATCTCCGCGTCCCTCTGGAGTTTTCAAAGGATGTGAGGCCTCCGGTCGCGATGAGGTGGGGAACTAGGTCTTTCTCTGTGGTCTCCACAGGGGATTCAGACATCCTTTCGTCTTGGGAGATGCAAGACGAGCCTGCATTCAAGTCACTGCAGGCATATCCGGCCTTATTTCGAGTCAGGGCATCGTGGTGTCCATTCCACTTGAGGCCGCAAACTCAGGGTCCCTCTCACATACCTAGAGCTGAGAGAAGCCTCCTCTTGAGGTGCTTGTGGTAAGGTGGTATTCCTCTGGAGTCGAAGACAGGCACTAACCTCTCATCTCGAGTTGATTTGTGGTCCACGGAGCTCTTTCGTGTTGCTACAGTGACCTCAGGATCCCTCTAGCCTTGAAACAGTGTTCTTGGGCTTTCTCTGGAGTGCCATCAAGGAAATCAAGGCTGCTTTCCTGTGTGATGTGCAACACGGCATTTCTCTGCACGCAGTGCAGGGGAATCGGGCCTCATCTCGCGGCAAGGGGAAGTCTCATGGTTTTTCTCGAGTTGCGGCGGGAACCTGGGGTATATTCTCGAGTTACGACGGGGATGGCCCTTCCACACACGTGTTTGTTCAGCGACGTGAAGACTCCTGCCTAGTTGCGAGGGACAACTCGGGATTCTCCTCGAGGCTTGGCAGGGCAATTGGGACGCCTCTCCAGCTGAGGCGGGAGACCAAGGGTCCCTTTCAACGTGCCACAGGAATCCTGGGACTCCTATCAAGTTTCACGAGGAGTCAGGCATCGTCTCCTTTGGAGGCACTGATCTCCGCGTCCCTCTGGAGTTTTCAAAGGATGTGAGGCCTCCGGTCGCGATGAGGTGGGGAACTAGGTCTTTCTCTGTGGTCTCCACAGGGGATTCAGACATTCTTTCGTCTTGGAAGATGCAAGACGAGCCTGCATTCAAGTCACTGCAGGCATATCCGGCCTTATTTCGAGTCAGGGCATCGTGGTGTCCATTCCACTTGAGGCCGCAAACTCAGGGTCCCTCTCATATACCTATAGCTGAGAGAAGCCTCCTCTTGAGGTGCTTGTGGTAAGGTGGTATTCCTCTGGAGTCGAAGCCAGGCACTAACCTCTCATCTCGAGTTGATTTGTGGTCCACGGAGCTCTTTCGTGTTGCTACAGTGACCTCAGGATCCCTCTAGCCTTGAAACAGTGTTCTTGGGGTTTCTCTGGAGTGCCATCAAGGAAATTAAGGCTCCTTTCCTGTGTGATGTGCAACATGGCATTGCTCTGCACGCAGTGCAGGGGAATCAGGCCTCATCTCGCGGCGAGGGGGAAGTCTCATGGTTTTTCTCGAGTTGCGGCGGGAACCTGGGGTATATTCTAGAGTTACGTCGGGGATGGCCCTTCCACACACCTGTTTGTTCAGCGACGTCAGGACTCCTGCCTAGTTGCGAGGGACAACTCGGGATTCTCCTCGAGGCTTTGCAGGGCAATTGGGACGCCTCTCCAGCTGAGGCGGGAGACCAAGTGTCCCTTTCCACGTGCCACAGGAATCCTGGGACTCCTATCAAGTTTCATGAGGAGTCAGGCATCGTCTCCTTTGGACGCACTGATCTCGGCGTCCCTCTGGAGTTTTCAAAGGATGTGAGGCCTCCGGTCGCGATGAGGTGTGGAACTAGGTCTTTCTCTGTGGTCTCCACAGGGGATTCAGACATCCTTTCGTCTTGGGAGATGCAAGACGAGCCTGCATTCAAGTCACTGCAGGCATATCCGGCCTTATTTCGAGTCAGGGCATCGTGGTGTCCATTCCACTTGAGACCGCAAACTCAGGGTCCCTCTCACATACCTAGAGCTGAGAGAAGCCTCCTCTTGAGGTGCTTGTGGTAAGGTGGTATTCCTCTGGAGTCGAAGCCAGGCACTAACCTCTCATCTTGAGTTGATTTGTGGTCCACGGAGCTCTTTCATGTTGCTACAGTGACCTCAGGATCCCTCTAGCCTTGAAACAGTGTTCTTGGGGTTTCTCTGGAGTGCCATCAAGGAAATCAAGGCTCCTTTCCTGTGTGATGTGCAACACGGCATTGCTCTGCACACAGTGCAGGGGAATCGGGCCTCATCTCGCAGCGAGGGGGAAGCCTCATGGTTTTTCTCGAGTTGCGGCGGGAACCTGGGGTATATTCTCGAGTTACGACGGGGATGGCCCTTCCACACACGTGTTTGTTCAGCGACGTCAGGACTCCTGCCTAGTTGCGAGGGACAACTCGGGATTCTCCTCGAGGCTTGGCAGGGCAATTGGGACGCCTCTCCAGCTGAGGCGGGAGACCAAGGGTTCCTTTCCACTTGCCACAGGAATCCTGGGACTCCTATCAAGTTTCACGAGGAGTCAGGCATCGTCTCCTTTGGAGGCACTGATCTCCGCGTCCCTCTGGAGTTTTCAAAGGATGTGAGGCCTCCGGTCGCGATGAGGTGGGGAACTAGGTCTTTCTCTGTGGTCTCCATAGGCGATTCAGACATCCTTTCGTCTTGGGAGATGCAAGACGAGCCTGCATTCAAGTCACTGCAGGCATATCCGGCCTTATTTCGAGTCAGGGCATCATGGTGTCCATTCCACTTGAGGCCGCAAACTCAGGGTCCCTCTCACATACCTAGAGCTGAGAGAAGCCTCCTCTTGAGGTGCTTGTGGTAAGGTGGTATTCCTCTGGAGTCGAAGCCAGGCACTAACCTCTCATCTCGAGTTGATTTGTGGTCCACGGAGCTCTTTCGTGTTGCTACAGTGACCTCAAGATCCCTCTAGCCTTGAAACAGTGTTCATGGGCTTTCTCTGGAGTGCCATCAAGGAAATCAAGGCTCCTTTCCTGTGTGATGTGCAACACGGCATTGCTCTGCACGCAGTGCAGGGGAATCGGGCCTCATCTCGCGGCGAGGGGGAAGTGTCATGGTTTTTCTCGAGTTGCAGCGGGAACCTGGGGTATATTCTCGAGTTACGACGGGGATGGCCCTTCCACACACCTGTTTGTTCAGCGACGTCAGGACTCCTGCCTAGTTGCGAGGGACAACTCGGGATTCTCCTCGAGGCTTGGCAGGGCAATTGGGACGCCTCTCCAGCTGAGGCGGGAGACCAAGGGTCCCTTTCCACGTGCCACAGGAATCCTGGGACTCCTATCAAGTTTCACGAGGAGTCAGGCATCGTCTCCTTTGGAGGCACTGATCTCCGCGTCCCTCTGGAGTTTTCAAAGGATGTGAGGCCTCCGGTCGCGATGAGGTGGGGAACTAGGTCTTTCTCTGTGGTCTCCACAGGGGATTCAGACATCCTTTCGTCTTGGGAGATGCAAGACGAGCCTGCATTCAAGTCACTGCAGGCATATCCGGCCTTATTTCGAGTCAGGGCATCGTGGTGTCCATTCCACTTGAGGCCGCAAACTCAGGGTCCCTCTCACATACCTAGAGCTGAGAGAAGCCTCCTCTTGAGGTTCTTGTGGTAAGGTGGTATTCCTCTGGAGTCGAAGACAGGCACTAACCTCTCATCTCGAGTTGATTTGTGGTCCACGGAGCTCTTTCGTGTTGCTACAGTGACCTCAGGATCCCTCTAGCCTTGAAACAGTGTTCTTGGGCTTTCTCTGGAGTGCCATCAAGGAAATCAAGGCTGCTTTCCTGTGTGATGTGCAACACGGCATTTCTCTGCACGCAGTGCAGGGGAATCGGGCCTCATCTCGCGGCAAGGGGAAGTCTCATGGTTTTTCTCGAGTTGCGGCGGGAACCTGGGGTATATTCTCGAGTTACGACGGGGATGGCCCTTCCACACACGTGTTTGTTCAGCGACGTGAAGACTCCTGCCTAGTTGCGAGGGACAACTCGGGATTCTCCTCGAGGCTTGGCAGGGCAATTGGGACGCCTCTCCAGCTGAGGCGGGAGACCAAGGGTCCCTTTCAACGTGCCACAGGAATCCTGGGACTCCTATCAAGTTTCACGAGGAGTCAGGCATCGTCTCCTTTGGAGGCACTGATCTCCGCGTCCCTCTGGAGTTTTCAAAGGATGTGAGGCCTCCGGTCGCGATGAGGTGGGGAACTAGGTCTTTCTCTGTGTGCTCCACAGGGGATTCAGACATCCTTTCGTCTTGGGAGATGCAAGACGAGCCTGCATTCAAGTCACTGCAGGCATATCCGGCCTTATTTCGAGTCAGGGCATCGTGGTGTCCATTCCACTTGAGGCCGCAAACTCAGGGTCCCTCTCACATACCTAGAGCTGAGAGAAGCCTCCTCTTGAGGTTCTTGTGGTAAGGTGGTATTCCTCTGGAGTCGAAGACAGGCACTAACCTCTCATCTCGAGTTGATTTGTGGTCCACGGAGCTCTTTCGTGTTGCTACAGTGACCTCAGGATCCCTCTAGCCTTGAAACAGTGTTCTTGGGCTTTCTCTGGAGTGCCATCAAGGAAATCAAGGCTGCTTTCCTGTGTGATGTGCAACACGGCATTTCTCTGCACGCAGTGCAGGGGAATCGGGCCTCATCTCGCGGCAAGGGGAAGTCTCATGGTTTTTCTCGAGTTGCGGCGGGAACCTGGGGTATATTCTCGAGTTACGACGGGGATGGCCCTTCCACACACGTGTTTGTTCAGCGACGTGAAGACTCCTGCCTAGTTGCGAGGGACAACTCGGGATTCTCCTCGAGGCTTGGCAGGGCAATTGGGACGCCTCTCCAGCTGAGGCGGGAGACCAAGGGTCCCTTTCAACGTGCCACAGGAATCCTGGGACTCCTATCAAGTTTCACGAGGAGTCAGGCATCGTCTCCTTTGGAGGCACTGATCTCCGCGTCCCTCTGGAGTTTTCAAAGGATGTGAGGCCTCCGGTCGCGATGAGGTGTGGAACTAGGTCTTTCTCTGTGGTCTCCACAGGGGATTCAGACATCCTTTCGTCTTGGGAGATGCAAGACGAGCCTGCATTCAAGTCACTGCAGGCATATCCGGCCTTATTTCGAGTCAGGGCATCGTGGTGTCCATTCCACTTGAGACCGCAAACTCAGGGTCCCTCTCACATACCTAGAGCTGAGAGAAGCCTCCTCTTGAGGTGCTTGTGGTAAGGTGGTATTCCTCTGGAGTCGAAGCCAGGCACTAACCTCTCATCTTGAGTTGATTTGTGGTCCACGGAGCTCTTTCGTGTTGCTACAGTGACCTCAGGATCCCTCTAGCCTTGAAACAGTGTTCTTGGGGTTTCTCTGGAGTGCCATCAAGGAAATCAAGGCTCCTTTCCTGTGTGATGTGCAACACGGCATTGCTCTGCACACAGTGCAGGGGAATCGGGCCTCATCTCGCAGCGAGGGGGAAGCCTCATGGTTTTTCTCGAGTTGCGGCGGGAACCTGGGGTATATTCTCGAGTTACGACGGGGATGGCCCTTCCACACACGTGTTTGTTCAGCGACGTGAGGACTCCTGCCTAGTTGCGAGGGACAACTCGGGATTCTCCTCGAGGCTTGGCAGGGCAATTGGGACGCCTCTCCAGCTGAGGCGGGAGACCAAGTGTCCCTTTCCACGTGCCACAGGAATCCTGGGACTCCTATCAAGTTTCACGAGGAGTCAGGCATCGTCTCCTTTGGAGGCACTGATGTCCGCGTCCCTCTGGAGTTTTCAAAGGATGTGAGGCCTCCGGTCGCGATGAGGTGGGGAACTAGGTCTTTCTCTGTGGTCTCCACAGGCGATTCAGACATCCTTTCGTCTTGGGAGATGCAAGACGAGCCTGCATTCAAGTCACTGCAGGCATATCCGGCCTTATTTCGAGTCAGGGCATCGTGGTGTCCATTCCACTTGAGGCCGCAAACTCAGGGTCCCTCTCACATACCTAGAGCTGAGAGAAGCCTCCTCTTGAGGTGCTTGTGGTAAGGTGGTATTCCTCTGGAGTCGAAGCCAGGCACTAACCTCTCATCTCGAGTTGATTTGTGGTCCACGGAGCTCTTTCGTGTTGCTACAGTGACCTCAGGATCCCTGTAGCCTTGAAACAGTGTTCATGGGTTTTCTCTGGAGTGCCATCAAGGAAATCAAGGCTCCTTTCCTGTGTGATGTGCAACACGGCATTGCTCTGCACGCAGTGCAGGGGAATCGGGCCTCATCTCGCGGCGAGGGGGAAGTCTCATGGTTTTTCTCGAGTTGCAGCGGGAACCTGGGGTATATTCTCGAGTTACGACGGGGATGGCCCTTCCACACACCTGTTTGTTCAGCGACGTCAGGACTCCTGCCTAGTTGCGAGGGACAACTCGGGATTCTCCTCGAGGCTTGGCAGGGCAATTGGGACGCCTCTCCAGCTGAGGCGGGAGACCAAGGGTCCCTTTCCACGTGCCACAGGAATCCTGGGACTCCTATCAAGTTTCACGAGGAGTCAGGCATCGTCTCCTTTGGAGGCACTGATCTCCGCGTCCCTCTGGAGTTTTCAAAGGATGTGAGGCCTCCGGTCGCGATGAGGTGGGGAACTAGGTCTTTCTCTGTGGTCTCCACAGGGGATTCAGACATCCTTTCGTCTTGGGAGATGCAAGACGAGCCTGCATTCAACTCACTGCAGGCATATCCGGCCTTATTTCGAGTCAGGGCATCGTGGTGTCCATTCCACTTGAGGCCGCAAACTCAGGGTCCCTCTCACATACCTAGAGCTGAGAGAAGCCTCCTCTTGAGGTGCTTGTGGTAAGGTGGTATTCCTCTGGAGTCGAAGACAGGCACTAACCTCTCATCTCGAGTTGATTTGTGGTCCACGGAGCTCTTTCGTGTTGCTACAGTGACCTCAGAATCCCTCTAGCCTTGAAACAGTGTTCTTGGGCTTTCTCTGGAGTGCCATCAAGGAAATCAAGGCTGCTTTCCTGTGTGATGTGCAACACGGCATTGCTCTGCACGCAGTGCAGGGGAATCGGGCCTCATCTCGCGGCAAGGGGAAGTCTCATGGTTTTTCTCGAGTTGCGGCGGGAACCTGGGGTATATTCTCGAGTTACGACGGGGATGGCCCTTCCACACACGTGTTTGTTCAGCGACGTGAAGACTCCTGCCTAGTTGCGAGGGACAACTCGGGATTCTCCTCGAGGCTTGGCAGGGCAATTGGGACGCCTCTCCAGCTGAGGCGGGAGACCAAGGGTCCCTTTCAACGTGCCACAGGAATCCTGGGACTCCTATCAAGTTTCACGAGGAGTCAGGCATCGTCTCCTTTGGAGGCACTGATCTCCGCGTCCCTCTGGAGTTTTCAAAGGATGTGAGGCCTCCGGTCGCGATGAGGTGTGGAACTAGGTCTTTCTCTGTGGTCTCCACAGGGGATTCAGACATCCTTTCGTCTTGGGAGATGCAAGAGGAGCCTGCATTCAAGTCACTGCAGGCATATCCGGCCTTATTTCGAGTCAGGGCATCGTGGTGTCCATTCCACTTCAGGCCGCAAACTCAGGGTCCCTCTCACCTACCTAGAGCTGAGAGAAGCCTCCTCTTGAGGTGCTTGTGGTTAGGTGGTATTCCTCTGGAGTCGAAGCCAGGCACTAACCTCTCATCTTGAGTTGATTTGTGGTCCACGGAGCTCTTTCATGTTGCTACAGTGACCTCAGGATCCCTCTAGCCTTGAAACAGTGTTCTTGGGGTTTCTCTGGAGTGCCATCAAGGAAATCAAGGCTCCTTTCCTGTGTGATGTGCAACACGGCATTGCTCTGCACACAGTGCAGGGGAATCGGGCCTCATCTCGCAGCGAGGGGGAAGCCTCATGGTTTTTCTCGAGTTGCGGCGGGAACCTGGGGTATATTCTCGAGTTACGACGGGGATGGCCCTTCCACACACGTGTTTGTTCAGCGACGTCAGGACTCCTGCCTAGTTGCGAGGGACAACTCGGGATTCTCCTCGAGGTTTGGCAGGGCAATTGGGACGCCTCTCCAGCTGAGGCGGGAGACCAAGGGTTCCTTTCCACTTGCCACAGGAATCCTGGGTCTCCTATCAAGTTTCACGAGGAGTCAGGCATCGTCTCCTTTGGAGGCACTGATGTCCGCGTCCCTCTGGAGTTTTCAAAGGATGTGAGGCCTCCGGTCGCGATGAGGTGGGGAACTAGGTGTTTCTCTGTGGTCTCCATAGGCGATTCAGACATCCTTTCGTCTTGGGAGATGCAAGACGAGCCTGCATTCAAGTCACTGCAGGCATATCCGGCCTTATTTCGAGTCAGGGCATCGTGGTGTCCATTCCACTTGAGGCCGCAAACTCAGGGTCCCTCTCACATACCTAGAGCTGAGAGAAGCCTCCTCTTGAGGTGCTTGTGGTAAGGTGGTATTCCTCTGGAGTCGAAGCCAGGGACTAACCTCTCATCTCGAGTTGATTTGTGGTCCACGGAGCTCTTTCGTGTTGCTACAGTGACCTCAGGATCCCTCTAGCCTTGAAACAGTGTTCTTGGGGTTTCTCTGGAGTGCCATCAAGGAAATTAAGGCTCCTTTCCTGTGTGATGTGCAACATGGCATTGCTCTGCACGCAGTGCAGGGGAATCAGGCCTCATCTCGCGGCGAGGGGGAAGTCTCATGGTTTTTCTCGAGTTGCGGCGGGAACCTGGGGTATATTCTAGAGTTACGTCGGGGATGGCCCTTCCACACACCTGTTTGTTCAGCGACGTCAGGACTCCTGCCTAGTTGCGAGGGACAACTCGGGATTCTCCTCGAGGCTTGGCAGGGCAATTGGGACGCCTCTCCAGCTGAGGCGGGAGACCAAGGGTCCCTTTCCACGTGCCACAGGAATCCTGGGACTCCTATCAAGTTTCATGAGGAGTCAGGCATCGTCTCCTTTGGACGCACTGATCTCGGCGTCCTCTGGAGTTTTCAAAGGATGTGAGGCCTCCGGTCGCGATGAGGTGTGGAACTAGGTCTTTCTCTGTGGTCTCCACAGGCGATTCAGACATCCTTTCGTCTTGGGAGATGCAAGACGAGCCTGCATTCAAGTCACTGCAGGCATATCCGGCCTTATTTCGAGTCAGGGCATCGTGGTGTCCATTCCACTTGAGACCGCAAACTCAGGGTCCCTCTCACATACCTAGAGCTGAGAGAAGCCTCCTCTTGAGGTGCTTGTGGTAAGGTGGTATTCCTCTGGAGTCGAAGCCAGGCACTAACTTCTCATCTCGAGTTGATTTTTGGTCCACCGAGCTCTTTTGTGTTGCTAAAGTGACCTCAGGATCCCTCTAGCCTTGAAACAGTGTTCTTGGGGTTTCTCTGGAGTGCCATCAAGGAAATCAAGGCTCCTTTCCTGTGTGATGTGCAACACGGCATTGCTCTGCACACAGTGCAGGGGAATCGGGCCTCATCTCGCAGCGAGGGAGAAGCCTCATGGTTTTTCTCGAGTTGCGGCGGGAACCTGGGGTATATTCTCGAGTTACGACGGGGATGGCCCTTCCACACACGTGTTTGTTCAGCGACGTGAGGACTCCTGCCTAGTTGCGAGGGACAACTCGGGATTCTCCTCGAGGCTTGGCAGGGCAATTGGGACGCCTCTCCAGCTGAGGCGGGAGACCAAGGGTTCCTTTCCACTTGCCACAGGAATCCTGGGACTCCTATCAAGTTTCACGAGGAGTCAGGCATCGTCTCCTTTGGAGGCACTGATCTCCGCGTCCCTCTGGAGTTTTCAAAGGATGTGAGGCCTCCGGTCGCGATGAGGTGGGGAACTAGGTCTTTCTCTGTGGTCTCCATAGGCGATTCAGACATCCTTTCGTCTTGGGAGATGCAAGACGAGCCTGCATTCAAGTCACTGCAGGCATATCCGGCCTTATTTCGAGTCAGGGCATCATGGTGTCCATTCCACTTGAGGCCGCAAACTCAGGGTCCCTCTCACATACCTAGAGCTGAGAGAAGCCTCCTCTTGAGGTGCTTGTGGTAAGGTGGTATTCCTCTGGAGTCGAAGCCAGGCACTAACCTCTCATCTCGAGTTGATTTGTGGTCCACGGAGCTCTTTCGTGTTGCTACAGTGACCTCAAGATCCCTCTAGCCTTGAAACAGTGTTCATGGGCTTTCTCTGGAGTGCCATCAAGGAAATCAAGGCTCCTTTCCTGTGTGATGTGCAACACGGCATTGCTCTGCACGCAGTGCAGGGGAATCGGGCCTCATCTCGCGGCGAGGGGGAAGTGTCATGGTTTTTCTCGAGTTGCAGCGGGAACCTGGGGTATATTCTCGAGTTACGACGGGGATGGCCCTTCCACACACCTGTTTGTTCAGCGACGTCAGGACTCCTGCCTAGTTGCGAGGGACAACTCGGGATTCTCCTCGAGGCTTGGCAGGGCAATTGGGACGCCTCTCCAGCTGAGGCGGAAGACCAAGGGTCCCTTTCCACGTGCCACAGGAATCCTGGGACTCCTATCAAGTTTCACGAGGAGTCAGGCATCGTCTCCTTTGGAGGCACTGATCTCCGCGTCCCTCTGGAGTTTTCAAAGGATGTGAGGCCTCCGGTCGCGATGAGGTGGGGAACTAGGTCTTTCTCTGTGGTCTCCACAGGGGATTCAGACATCCTTTCGTCTTGGGAGATGCAAGACGAGCCTGCATTCAAGTCACTGCAGGCATATCCGGCCTTATTTCGAGTCAGGGCATCGTGGTGTCCATTCCACTTGAGGCCGCAAACTCAGGGTCCCTCTCACATACCTAGAGCTGAGAGAAGCCTCCTCTTGAGGTGCTTGTGGTAAGGTGGTATTCCTCTGGAGTCGAAGACAGGCACTAACCTCTCATCTCGAGTTGATTTGTGGTCCACGGAGCTCTTTCGTGTTGCTACAGTGACCTCAGGATCCCTCTAGCCTTGAAACAGTGTTCTTGGGCTTTCTCTGGAGTGCCATCAAGGAAATCAAGGCTGCTTTCCTGTGTGATGTGCAACACGGCATTTCTCTGCACGCAGTGCAGGGGAATCGGGCCTCATCTCGCGGCAAGGGGAAGTCTCATGGTTTTTCTCGAGTTGCGGCGGGAACCTGGGGTATATTCTCGAGTTACGACGGGGATGGCCCTTCCACACACGTGTTTGTTCAGCGACGTGAAGACTCCTGCCTAGTTGCGAGGGACAACTCGGGATACTCCTCGAGGCTTGGCAGGGCAATTGGGACGCCTCTCCAGCTGAGGCGGGAGACCAAGGGTCCCTTTCAACGTGCCACAGGAATCCTGGGACTCCTATCAAGTTTCACGAGGAGTCAGGCATCGTCTCCTTTGGAGGCACTGATCTCCGCGTCCCTCTGGAGTTTTCAAAGGATGTGAGGCCTCCGGTCGCGATGAGGTGGGGAACTAGGTCTTTCTCTGTGGTCTCCACAGGGGATTCAGACATTCTTTCGTCTTGGAAGATGCAAGACGAGCCTGCATTCAAGTCACTGCAGGCATATCCGGCCTTATTTCGAGTCAGGGCATCGTGGTGTCCATTCCACTTGAGGCCGCAAACTCAGGGTCCCTCTCATATACCTATAGCTGAGAGAAGCCTCCTCTTGAGGTGCTTGTGGTAAGGTGGTATTCCTCTGGAGTCGAAGCCAGGCACTAACCTCTCATCTCGAGTTGATTTGTGGTCCACGGAGCTCTTTCGTGTTGCTACAGTGACCTCAGGATCCCTCTAGCCTTGAAACAGTGTTCTTGGGGTTTCTCTGGAGTGCCATCAAGGAAATCAAGGCTCCTTTCCTGTGTGATGTGCAACATGGCATTGCTCTGCACGCAGTGCAGGGGAATCGGGCCTCATCTCGCGGCAAGGGGGAAGTCTCATGGTTTTTCTCGAGTTGCGGCGGGAACCTGGGGTATATTCTCGAGTTACGACGGGGATGGCCCTTCCACACACCTGTTTGTTCAGCGACGTCAGGACTCCTGCCTAGTTGCGAGGGACAACTCGGGATTCTCCTCGAGGCTTGGCAGGGAAATTGGGACGCCTCTCCAGCTGAGGCGGGAGACCAAGGGTCCCTTTCCACGTGCCACAGGAATCCTGGGACTCCTATCAAGTTTCATGAGGAGTCAGGCATCGTCTCCTTTGGAGGCACTGATCTCCGCGTCCCTCTGGAGTTTTCAAAGGATGTGAGGCCTCCGGTCGCGATGAGGTGTGGAACTAGGTCTTTCTCTGTGGTCTCCACAGGGGATTCAGACATCCTTTCGTCTTGGGAGATGCAAGACGAGCCTGCATTCAAGTCACTGCAGGCATATCCGGCCTTATTTCGAGTCAGGGCATCGTGGTGTCCATTCCACTTGAGACCGCAAACTCAGGGTCCCTCTCACATACCTAGAGCTGAGAGAAGCCTCCTCTTGAGGTGCTTGTGGTAAGGTGGTATTCCTCTGGAGTCGAAGCCAGGCACTAACCTCTCATCTTGAGTTGATTTGTGGTCCACGGAGCTCTTTCGTGTTGCTACAGTGACCTCAGGATCCCTCTAGCCTTGAAACAGTGTTCTTGGGGTTTCTCTGGAGTGCCATCAAGGAAATCAAGGCTCCTTTCCTGTGTGATGTGCAACACGGCATTGCTCTGCACACAGTGCAGGGGAATCGGGCCTCATCTCGCAGCGAGGGGGAAGCCTCATGGTTTTTCTCGAGTTGCGGCGGGAACCTGGGGTATATTCTCGAGTTACGACGGGGATGGCCCTTCCACACACGTGTTTGTTCAGCGACGTGAGGACTCCTGCCTAGTTGCGAGGGACAACTCGGGATTCTCCTCGAGGCTTGGCAGGGTAATTGGGACGCCTCTCCAGCTGAGGCGGGAGACCAAGTGTCCCTTTCCACGTGCCACAGGAATCCTGGGACTCCTATCAAGTTTCACGAGGAGTCAGGCATCGTCTCCTTTGGAGGCACTGATGTCCGCGTCCCTCTGGAGTTTTCAAAGGATGTGAGGCCTCCGGTCGCGATGAGGTGGGGAACTAGGTCTTTCTCTGTGGTCTCCACAGGCGATACAGACATCCTTTCGTCTTGGGAGATGCAAGACGAGCCTGCATTCAAGTCACTGCAGGCATATCCGGCCTTATTTCGAGTCAGGGCATCGTGGTGTCCATTCCACTTGAGGCCGCAAACTCAGGGTCCCTCTCACATACCTAGAGCTGAGAGAAGCCTCCTCTTGAGGTGCTTGTGGTAAGGTGGTATTCCTCTGGAGTCGAAGCCAGGCACTAACCTCTCATCTCGAGTTGATTTGTGGTCCACGGAGCTCTTTCGTGTTGCTACAGTGACCTCAGGATCCCTCTAGCCTTGAAACAGTGTTCATGGGCTTTCTCTGGAGTGCCATCAAGGAAATCAAGGCTCCTTTCCTGTGTGATGTGCAACACGGCATTGCTCTGCACGCAGTGCAGGGGAATCGGGCCTCATCTCGCGGCGAGGGGGAAGTCTCATGGTTTTTCTCGAGTTGCAGCGAGAACCTGGGGTATATTCTCGAGTTACGACGGGGATGGCCCTTCCACACACCTGTTTGTTCAGCGACGTCAGGACTCCTGCCTAGTTGCGAGGGACAACTCGGGATTCTCCTCGAGGCTTGGCAGGGCAATTGGGACGCCTCTCCAGCTGAGGCGGGAGACCAAGGGTCCCTTTCCACGTGCCACAGGAATCCTGGGACTCCTATCAAGTTTCACGAGGAGTCAGGCATCGTCTCCTTTGGAGGCACTGATCTCCGCGTCCCTCTGGAGTTTTCAAAGGATGTGAGGCCTCCGGTCGCGATGAGGTGGGGAACTAGGTCTTTCTCTGTGGTCTCCACAGGGGATTCAGACATTCTTTCGTCTTGGGAGATGCAAGACGAGCCTGCATTCAAGTCACTGTAGGCATATCCGGCCTTATTTCGAGTCAGGGCATCGTGGTGTCCATTCCACTTGAGGCCGCAAACTCAGGGTCCCTCTCACATACCTAGAGCTGAGAGAAGCCTCCTCTTGAGGTGCTTGTGGTAAGGTGGTATTCCTCTGGAGTCGAAGACAGGCACTAACCTCTCATCTCGAGTTGATTTGTGGTCCACGGAGCTCTTTCGTGTTGCTACAGTGACCTCAGGATCCCTCTAGCCTTGAAACAGTGTTCTTGGGCTTTCTCTGGAGTGCCATCAAGGAAATCAAGGCTGCTTTCCTGTGTGATGTGCAACACGGCATTTCTCTGCACGCAGTGCAGGGGAATCGGGCCTCATCTCGCGGCAAGGGGAAGTCTCATGGTTTTTCTCGAGTTGCGGCGGGAACCTGGGGTATATTCTCGAGTTACGACGGGGATGGCCCTTCCACACACGTGTTTGTTCAGCGACGTGAAGACTCCTGCCTAGTTGCGAGGGACAACTCGGGATTCTCCTCGAGGCTTGGCAGGGCAATTGGGACGCCTCTCCAGCTGAGGCGGGAGACCAAGGGTCCCTTTCAACGTGCCACAGGAATCCTGGGACTCCTATCAAGTTTCACGAGGAGTCAGGCATCGTCTCCTTTGGAGGCACTGATCTCCGCGTCCCTCTGGAGTTTTCAAAGGATGTGAGGCCTCCGGTCGCGATGAGGTGGGGAACTAGGTCTTTCTCTGTGGTCTCCACAGGCGATTCAGACATCCTTTCGTCTTGGGAGATGCAAGACGAGCCTGCATTCAAGTCACTGCAGGCATATCCGGCCTTATTTCGAGTCAGGGCATCGTGGTGTCCATTCCACTTGAGGCCGCAAACTCAGGGTCCCTCTCACATACCTAGAGCTCAGAGAAGCCTCCTCTTTAGGTGCTTGCGGTAAGGTCGTATTCCTCTGGAGTCGAAGCCAGGCACTAACCTCTCATCTCGAATTAATTTGTGGTCCACGGAGCTCTTTCGTGTTGCTACAGTGACCTCAGGATCCCTCTGGCCTTGAAACAGTGTTCTTGGGGTTTCTCTGGAGTGCCATCAACGAAATCAAGGCTCCTTTCCTGTGTGATGTGCAGCACGGAATTGCTCTGCACGCAGTGCAGGGGAATCGGGCCTCATCTCGCGGTGAGGGGGAAGTCTCATGGTTTTTCGCGAGTTGCGGCGGGAACCTGGGGTATATTCTCGAGTTACGACGGGGATGGCCCTTCCACACACCTGTTTGTTCAGCGACGTCAGGACTCCTGCCTAGTTGCGAGGGACAACTCGGGATTCTCCTCGAGGCTTGGCAGGGCAAGTGGGATGCCTCTCCAGCTGAGGCGGGAGACCAAGGGTCCCTTTCCACGTGCCACAGGAATCCTGGGACTCCTATCAAGTTTCACGAGGAGTCAGGCATCGTCTCCTTTGGAGGCACTGATCTCCGCGTCCCTCTGGAGTTTTCAAAGGATGTGAGGCCTCCGGTCGCGATGAGGTGGGGAACTAGGTTTTTCTCTGTGGTCTCCACAGAGGATTCAGACATCCTTTCGTCTTGGGAGATGCAAGACGAGCCTGCATTCAAGTCACTGCAGGGATATCCGGCCTTATTTCGAGTCAGGGCATCGCGGTGTCCAACCACTTGAGGCGGCAAACTCAGGGCCCCTCTCACATACCTAGAGCTGAGAGAAGCCTCCTCTTGAGGTGCTTGTGGTAAGGTGGTATTCCTCTGGAGTCGAAGCCAGGGACTAACCTCTCATCTCGAGTTGATTTGTGGTCCACGGAGCTCTTTCATGTTGCTCCAGTGACCTCAGGATCCCGCTAGCCTTGAAACAGTGTTCTTGGGCTTTCTCTGGAGTGCCATCAAGGAAATCAAGGCTCCTTTCCTGTGTGATGTGCAACACGGCATTGCTCTGCACGCAGTGCAGGGGAATCGGGCCTCATCTCGTGGCGAGGGGGAAGTCTCATGGTTTTTCTCGAGTTGCGGCGGGAACCTGGGGTATATTCTCGAGTTACGACGGGGATGGCCCTTCCACACACGTGTTTGTTCAGCGACGTCAGGACTCCTGCCTAGTTGCGAGGGACAACTCGGGATTCTCCTCGAGGCTTGGCAGGGCAATTGGGACGCCTCTCCAGCTGAGCCGGGATACCAAGGGTCCCTTTCCACGTGCCACAGGAATCCTGGGACTCCTATCAAGTTTCACGAGGAGTCAGGCATCGTCTCCTTTGGAGGCACTGATCTCCGAGTCCCTCTGGAGTTTTCAAAGGATGTGAGGCCTCCGGTCGCGATGAGGTGGGGAACTAGGTCTTTCTCTGTGGTCTCCACAGGGGATTCAGACATCCTTTCGTCCTGGGAGATGCAAGACGAGCCTTCATTCAAGTCACTGCAGGCATATCCGGCTTTATTTCGAGTCAGGGCATCGCGGTGTCCATTCCACTTGAGGCCGCAAACTCAGGGTCCCTCTCACATAACTAGAGCTGAGAGAAACCTCCTCTTGAGGTGCTTGTGGTAAGGTGGTATTCCTCTGGAGTCGAAGCCAGGCACTAACCTCTCATCTCGAGTTGACTTTTGGTCCACGGAGCTCTTTCGTGTTGCTACAGTGACTCAGGATCCCTCGAGCCTTGAAACAGTGTTCTTGGGGTTTCTCTGGAGTGCCATCAAGGAAATCAAGGCTCCTTTCCTGTGTGATTTGCAACACGGCATTGCTCTGCACGCAGTGAAAGGGAATCGGGCCTCATCTCGCGGCGAGGGGGACGTCTCATGGTTTTTCTCTAGTTGCAGCGGGAACCTGGGGTATATTCTCGAGTTACGACGGGGATGGCCCTTCCACACCTGTGTTTGTTCAGCGACGTCAGGACTCCTGCCTAGTTGCGAGGGACAACTCGGGATTCTCCTCGAGGCTTGGCAGGGCAATTGGGACGCCTCTCCAGCTGAGGCGGGAGACCAAGGGTCCCTTTCCACGTGCCACAGGAATCCTGGGACTCCTATCAAGTTTCATGAGGAGTCAGGCATCGTCTCCTTTGGAGGCACTGATCTCCGCGTCCCTCTGGAGTTTTCAAAGGATGTGAGGCCTCCGGTCGCGATGAGGTGGGGAACTAGGTCTTTCTCTGTGGTCTCCACAGGGGATTCAGACATCCATTCATTTTGCGAGATGTAAGACGAGCCTGCATTCAAGTCACTGCAGGGATATCCGGCCGTATTTCGAGTCAGGGCATCGCGGTGTCCATTCCACTTGAGGCCGCAAACTCAGGGTCCCTCTCACATACCTAGAGCTGAGAGAAGCCTCCTCTTGAGGTGCTTGTGGTAAGGTGGTATTCCTCTGGAGTCAAAGCCAGGGCCTAACCTCTCATCTCGATTTGATTTTTGGTCCACGCAGCTTTTTCGTGTTGCTACAGTGACCTCAGGATCCCTCTAGCCTTGAAACAGTGTTCTTCGGGTTTCTCCGGAGTGCCATCAAGGAAATCAAGGATCCTTTCCTGTGTGATGTGCAACACGGCATTGGTCTGCACGCAGTGCAGGGGAATCGGGCCTCATCTCGCAGCGAGGGGGAAGTCTCATGGTTTTTCTCGAGTTGCGGCGGGAACCTGGGGTATATTCTCGAGTTACGACGGGGATGGCACTTCCACACACGTGTTTGTTCAGCGACGTCAGGACTCCTGCCTAGTTGCGAGGGACAACTCGGGATTCTCCTCGAGGCTTGGCAGGGCAATTGGGACGCCTCTCCAGCTGAGGCGGGAGACCAAGTGTCCCTTTCAACGTGCCACAGGAATCCTGGGACTCCTATCAAGTTTCACGAGGAGTCAGGCATCGTCTCCTTTGGAGGCACAGATCTCCGAGTCCCTCTGGAATTTTCAAAGGATGTGAGGCCTCCGGTGGCGATGATATGGGGAACTAGGTCTTTCTCTGTGGTCTCCACAGGGGATTCAGACATTCTTTCGTCTTGGGAGATGCAAGACGAGCCTGCATTCAAGTCACTGCAGGGATATCCGGCCGTATTTCGAGTCACGGCATCGCGGTGTCCATTCCACTTGAGGCCGCAAACTCAGGGTCCCTCTCACATACCTAGAGCTGAGAGAAGCCTCCTCTTGAGGTGCTCCTGGAAAGGTGGTATTCCTCTGGAGTCGAAGCCAGGGACAAACCTCTCATCTCGAGTTGATTTTTCGTCCCTGGAGCACTTTCGTGTTGCTACAGTGACCTCAGGATCCCTCTGGCCTTGAAACAGTGTTCTTGGGGTTTCTCTGGAGTGCCATCAAGGAAATCAAGGCTCCTTTCCTGTGTGATGTGCAACACGGCATTGCTCTGCACGCAGTGCAGGGGAATCGGGCCTCATCTCGCGGCGAGTGGGAAGTCTCAAGGTTTTTCTCGAGTTGCGGCGGGAACCTGGGGTATATTCTCGAGTTACGACGGGGATGGCCCTTCCACACATGTGTTTGTTCAGCGACGTCAGGACTCCTGCCTAGTTGCGAGGGACAACTCAGGATTCTCCTCGAGGCTTTGCAGGGCAATTGGGACGCCTCTTCAGCTGAGGCGGGAGACCAAGGGTCCCTTTCCACGTGCCACAGGAATCCTGGGACTCCTATCAAGTTTCACGAGGAGTCAGGCATCGTCTCCTTTGGAGGCACTGATCTCCGCGTCCCTCTGGAGTTTTCAAAGGATGTGAGGCCTCTGGTCCCGATGAGGTGGGGAACTAGGTCTTTCTCTGTGGTCTCCACAGGGGATTCAGTCATCCTTTCGTCTTGGGAGATGCAAGACAAGCCTGCATTCAAGTCACTGCAGGGATATCCGTCCTTATTTCGAGTCAGGGCATCGCGGTGTCCATTCCACTTGAGGCCGCAACTCAGGGTCCCTCTCACATACCTAGAGCTGAGAGAAGCCTCCTCTTGAGGTGCTTGTGGTAAGGTGGTATTCCTCTGGAGTCGAAGCCAGGCACTAACCTCTCATTTCGAGTTGATTTTTGGTCCCTGGAGCTCTTTCGTGTTGCTCCAGTGACCTCAGGATCCCTCTAGCCTTGAAACAGTGTTCTTGGGGTTTCTCTGGAGTGCCATCAAGGAAATCAATGCTCCTTTCCTGTGTGATGTGCAACACGGCATTGCTCTGCATGCAGTGCAGGGGAATCGGGCCTCATCTCGCGGCGAGGGCGAAGTCTCATGGTTTTTCTCGAGTTGCGGCGGGAACCTGGGGTATATTCTCTAGTTACGACGGGGATGGCCCTTCCACACATGTGTTTCTTCAGCGACGTCAGGACTCCTGCCTAGTTGCGAGGGACAACTCGGGATTCTCCTCGAGGCTTGGCAGGGCAATTGGGACGCCTCTCCAGCTGAGGCGGGAGACCAAGTGTCCCTTTCCACGTGCCACAGGAATCCTGGGACTCCTATCAAGTTTCACGAGGAGTCAGGCATCGTCTCCTTTGGAGGCACTGATCTCCGCATCCCTCTGGAGTTTTCCAAGGATGTGAGGCCTCCGGTCGCGATGAGGTGGGGAACTAGGTCTTTCTCTGTGGTCTCCACAGGGGATTCAGTCATTCTTTCGTCTTGGGAGATGCAAGACGAGCCTGCATTCAAGTCACTGCAGGGATATCCGGCCTTATTTCGAGTCAGGGCATCGCGGTGTCCATTCCACGTGAGGCCGCAACTCAGGGTCCCTCTCACATACCTAGAGCTGAGAGAAGCCTCCTCTTGAGGTGCTCGTGGTAAGGTGGTATTCCTCTGGAGTCGAAGCCAGGGACTAACCTCTCATCTCGAGTTGATTTTTGGTCCCCGGAGCTCTTTCTTGTTGCTACAGTGACCTAGGATCCCTGTAGCCTTGAAACAGTGTTCTTGGGCTTTCTCAGGAGTACCATCAAGAAATCAAGGCTCCTTTCCTGTGTGATGTGCAACACGGCATTGCTCTGCACGCAGTGCAGGGGAATCGGGACTCATCTCGCGGCGAGTGCGAAGTCTCATGGTTTTTCTGGAGTTGCGGTGGGAACCTGGGGTATATTCTCTAGTTACGACGGGGATGGCCCTTCCACACATGTGTTTGTTCAGCGACGTCAGGACTCCTGCCTAGTTGCGAGGGACAACTCGGGATTCTCCTCGAGGCTTGGCAGGGCAATTGGGACGCCTCTCCAGCTGAGGCGGGAGACCAAGGTTCCCTTTCCACGTGCCACAGGAATCCTGGGACTCCTATCAAGTTTCACGAGGAGTCAGGCATGGTCTCCTTTGGAGGCACTGATCTCCGCATCCCTCTGGAGTTTTCCAAGGATGTGAGGCCTCCGGTCGCGATGAGGTGGGGAACTAGGTCTTTCTCTGTGGTCTCCACAGGGGATTCAGTCATTCTTTCGTCTTGGGAGATGCAAGACGAGCCTGCATTCAAGTCACTGTAGGCATATCCGGCCTTATTTCGAGACAGGGCATCGCGGTGTCCATTCCACTTGAGGCCGCAAACTCAGGGTCCCTCTCACATACCTAGCTGAGAGAAGCCTCCTCTTGAGGTTCTTGTGGTAAGGTGGTATTCCTCTGGAGTCGAAGCCAGGGACTAACCTCTCATCTCGAGTTGATTATTGGTCCACGGAGTTTTTCGTGTTGCTCCAGTGACCTCAGGATCCCTCTAGCCTTGAAACAGTGTTCTTGGGGTTTCTCTGGTGTGCCATCAAGGAAATCAAGGCTCCTTTCCTGTGTGATGTGCAACACGGCATTGCTCTGCACGCAGTGCAGGGGAATCGGGCCTCATATCGTGGCGAGGGGGAAGTCTCATGGTTTTTCTCGAGCTGCGGCGGGAACCTGGGGTATATTCTCGAGTTACGACGGGGATGACCTTTCCACACACGTGTTTGTTCAGCGACGTCAGGACTCCTGCCTAGTTGCGAGGGACAACTCGGGATTCTCCTCGAGGCTTGGCAGGGCAATTGGGACGCCTCTCCAGCTGAGGCGGGAGACCAAGTGTCCCTTTCCACGTGCCACAGGAATCCTGGGACTCCTATCAAGTTTCACGAGGAGTCAGGCATCGTCTCCTTTGGAGGCACTCATCTCCGCGTCCCTCTGGAGTTTTCAAAGGATGTGAGGCCTCCGGTCGCGAGGAGGTGGGTAACTAGGTCTTTCTCTGTGGTCTCCACAGGGGATTCAGACATCCTTTCGTCTTGGGGGATGCAAGACAAGCCTGCATTCAAGTCACTGCAGGTATATCCGGCCTTATTTCGAGTCAGGGCATCGCGGTGTCCATTCCACATGAGGCCGCAAACTCAGGGTCCCTCTCACATACCTAGAGCTGAGAGAAGCCGCCTTTTGAGGTGCTCGTGGTAAGGTGGTATTCCTCTGGAGTCGAAGCCAGGGACTAACCTCTCATCTCGAATTGATTTTTGGTCCCCGGAGCTCTTTCGTGTTGCTACAGTGACCTCAGGATCCCTCTAGCCTTGAAACAGTGTTCTTGGGCTTTCTCAGGAGTACCATTAAGGAAATCAAGGCTCCTTTCCTGTGTGATGTGCAACATGGCATTGCTCTGCACGCAGTGCAGGGGAATCGGGCCTCATCTCACGGCGAGGGGGAAGTCTCATGGTTTTTCTCGAGTTGCGGTGGGAACCTGGGGTATATTCTCGAGTTACGACGGGGATGGCCCTTCCACACCTGTGTATGTTCAGCGACGTCAGGACTCCTGCCTAGTTGCGAGGGACAACTCGGGATTCTCCTCGAGGCTTGGCAGGGCAATTGGGACGCCTCTCCAGCTGAGGCGGGAGACCAAGGGTCCCTTTCCACGTGCCACAGGAATCCTGGGACTCCTATCAAGTTTCACGAAGAGTCAGGCATCGTCTCCTTTGGAGGCACTGATCTCCGCGTACCTCTGGAGTTTTCAAAGGATGTTAGGCCTCCGGTCGCCATGAGGTGGGGAACTAGGTCTTTCTCTGTGGTCTCCACAGGGGATTCAGTCATTCTTTCGTCTTGGGAGATGCAAGACGAGCCTGCATTCAAGTCACTGCAGGCATATCCAGCATTATTTCGAGTCAGGGCACCGCGGTGTCCATTCCACTTGAGGCCGCAAACTCAGGGTCCCTCTCACATACCTAGAGCTGAGAGAAGCCTCCTCTTGAGGTGCTTGTGGTAAGGTGGTATTCCTCTGGAGTCAAAGCCAGGGCCTAACCTCTCATCTCGAGTTGATTTTTGGTCCACGGAGCTCTTTCGTGTTGCTACATTGACCTCAGGATCCCTCTAGCTTTGAAACAGTTTTCTTGGGGTTTGTCTGGAGTGCCATCAAGGAAATCAAGGCTCCGTTCCTATGTGATGTGCAACACGGCATTGCTCTGCACGCAGTGCAGGGGAATCGGGCCTCATCTCGCGGCGAGGGGGAAGTCTCATGGTTTTTCTCGAGTTGCGGCGGGAACCTGGGGTATATTCTCGAGTTACGACGGGGATGGCCCTTCCACACACGTGTTTGTTCAGTGACGTCAGGACTCCTGCCTAGTTGCGAGGGACAACTCGGGATTCTCCTCGAGGCTTGGCAGGGCAATTGGGACGCCTCTCCACCTGAGGCGGGAGACCAAGGGTCCCTTTCAACGTGCCACAGGAATCCTGGGACTCCTATCAAGTTTCACGAGGAGTCAGGCATCGTCTCCTTTGGAGGCACAGATCTCCGAGTCCCTCTGGAATTTTCAAAGGATGTGAGGCCTCTGGTGGTGATGATATGGGGAACTAGGTCTTTCTCTGTGGTCTCCACAGGGGATTCAGACATCCTTTCGTCTTGGGAGATGCAAGACGAGCCTGCATTCAAGTCACTGCAGGCATATCCGGCCTTATTTCGAGTCAGGGCATCGCGGTGTCCATTCCACGTGAGGCCGCAAACTCAGAGTCCCTCTCACATACCTAGAGCTGAGAGAAGCCTCCTCTAGAGGTTCTTGTGGTAAGGTGGTATTCCTCTGGAGTCGAAGCCAGGGACTAACCTCTCATCTCGAGTTGATTTTTGGTCCACGGAGCTTTTTCGTGTTGCTCCAGTGACCTCAGGATCCCTCTAGCCTTGAAACAGTGTTCTTGGGGTTTCTCTGGTGTGCCATCAAGGAAATCAAGGCTCCTTTCCTGTGTGATGTGCAACACGGCATTGCTCTGCACGCAGTGCAGGGGAATCGGGCCTCATATCGTGGCGAGGGGGAAGTCTCATGGTTTTTCTCGAGCTGCGGCGGGAACCTGGGGTATATTCTCGAGTTACGACGGGGATGGCCTTTCCACACACGTGTTTGTTCAGCGACGTCAGGACTCCTGCCTATTTGCGAGGGACAACTCGGGATTCTCCTCGAGGCTTGGCAGGGCAATTGGGACGCCTCTCCAGCTGAGGCGGGAGACCAAGGGTCCCTTTCCACGTGCCACAGGAATCCTGGGACTCCTATCAAGTTTCACGAGGAGTCAGGCATCGTCTCCTTTGGAGGCACTGATCTCCGCGTCCCTCTGGAGTTTTCAAAGGATGTGAGGCCTCCGGTCGCGATGAGGTGGGGAACTAGGTCTTTCTCTGTGGTCTCCACAGGGGATTCAGACATCCTTTCGTCTTGGGGGATGCAAGACAAGCCTGCATTCAAGTCACTGCAGGGATATCCAGCATTATTTCGAGTCAGGGCATCGCGGTGTCCATTCCACTTGAGGCCGCAAACTCAGGGTCCCTCTCACATACCTAGAGCTGAGAGAAGAATCCTCTTGAGGTGCTTGTGGTAAGGTGGTATTCCTCTGGAGTCGAAGCCAGGGACTAACCTCTCATCTCGAGTTGATTTGTGGTCCACGGAGCTCTTCCGTGTTGCTACAGTGACCTCAGGATCCCTCTAGCCTTGAAACAGTGTTCTTGGGGATTCTCTGGAGTGCCATCAAGGAAATCAAGGCTCCTTTCCTGTGTGATGTGCAACACGGCATTGCTCTGCACGCAGTGCAGGGGAATCGGGACTCATCTCGCGGCGAGGGGGAAGTCTCATGGTTTTTACCGAGTTGCGGCGGGAACCTAGGGTATATTCTCGAGTTACGACGGGGATGGCCCTTCCACACACGTGTTTGTTCAGCGACGTCAGGACTCCTGCCTAGTTGCGAGGGACAACTCGGGGTTCTCCTCGAGGCTTGGCAGGGCAATTGGGACGCCTCTCCAGCTGAGGCGGGAGACCAAGGGTCCCTTTCCACGTGCCACAGGAATCCTGGGACTCCTATCAAGTTTCACGAGGAGTCAGGCATCGGCTCCTTTGGAGGCACTGATCTCCCCATCCCTCTGGAGTTTTCCAAGGATGTGAGGCCTCCGGTCGCGATGAGGTGGGATACTAGGTCTTTCTCTGTGGTCTCCACAGTGGATTCAGTCATTCTTTTCGTCTTGGGAGATGCAAGACGAGCCTGCATTCAAGTCACTGCAGGGATATCCGGCATTATTTCGAGTCAGGGCATCGCGGTGTCCATTCCACTTGAGGCCGCAAACTCAGGGTCCCTCTCACATACATAGAGCTGAGAGAAGAATCCTCTTGAGGTGCTTGTGGTAAGGTGGTATTCCTCTGGAGTCGAAGCCAGGGACTAACCTCTCATCTCGAGTTGATTTGTGGTCCACGGAGCTCTTTCGTGTGGCTACAGTGACCTCAGGATCCATCGAGCCTTGAAACAGTGTTCTTGGGGTTTGTCTGGAGTGCCATCAAGGAAATCAAGGCTCCGTTCCTATGTGATGTGCAACACGGCATTGCTCTGCACGCAGTGCAGGGGAATCGGGCCTCATCTCGCGGCGAGGGGGAAGTCTCATGGTTTTTCTCGAGTTGCGGCGGGAACCTGGGGTATATTCTCGAGTTACGACGGGGATGGCCCTTCCACACACGTGTTTGTTCAGCGACGTCAGGACTCCTGCCTAGTTGCGAGGGACAACTCGGGATTCTCCTCGAGGCTTGGCAGGGCAATTGGGACGCCTCTCCAGCTGAGGCGGGAGACCAAGGGTCCCTTTCCACGTGCCACAGGAATCCTGGGACTCCTATCAAGTTTCACGAGGAGTCAGGCATCGTCTCCTTTGGAGGCACTGATCTCCGCGTCCCTCTGGAGTTTTCAAAGTATGTGAGGCCTCCGGTCGCGATGAGGTGGGGAACTAGGTTTTTCTCTGTGGTCTCCACAGAGGATTCAGACATCCTTTCGTCTTGGGAGATGCAAGACGAGCCTGCATTCAAGTCACTGCAGGGATATCCGGCCTTATTTCGAGTCAGGGCATCGCGGTGTCCAACCACTTGAGGCCGCAAACTCAGGGTCCCACTCACATACCTAGAGCTGAGAGAAGAATCATCTTGAGGTGCTTGTGGTAAGGTGGTATTCCTCTGTAGTCGAAGCCAGGGACTAACCTCTCATCTCGAGTTGATTTGTGGTCCACGGAGCTCTTTCGTGTTGCTACAGTGACCTCAGGATCCCGCTAGCCTTGAAACAGTGTTCTTGGGCTTTCTCTGGAGTGCCATCAAGGAAATCAAGGCTCCTTTCCTGTGTGATGTGCAACTCGGCATTGCTCTGCACACAGTGCAGGGGAATCGGGCCTCATCTCGCGGCGAGGGGGAAGTCTCATGGTTTTTCTCGAGTTGCGGCGGGAACCTGGGGTATATTCTCGAGTTACGACGGGGATGGCCCTTCCACACACGTGTTTGTTCAGCGACGTCAGGACTCCTGCCTAGTTGCGAGGGACAACTCGGGATTCTCCTCGAGGCTTGGCAGGGCAATTGGGACGCCTCTCCACCTGAGGTGGGAGACCAAGGGTCCCTTTCCACGTGCCACAGGAATCCTGGGACTCCTATCAAGTTTCACGAGGAGTCAGGCATCGTCTCCTTTGGAGGCACTGATCTCCGAGTCCCTCTGGAGTTTTCAAAGGATGTGAGGCCTCCGGTCGCGATGAGGTGGGGAACTAGGTCTTTCTCTGTGGTCTCCACAGGGGATTCAGACATCCTTTCGTCTTGGGAGATGCAAGACGAGCCTGCATTCAAGTCACTGCAGGCATATCCGGCTTTATTTCGAGTCAGGGCATCGCGGTGTCCATTTCACTTGAGGCCGCAAACTCAGGGTCCCTCTCACATACCTAGAGCTGAGAGAAGCCTCCTCTTGAGGTGCTTGTGGTAAGGTGGTATTCCTCTGGAGTCGAAGCCAGGCACTAACCTCTCATCTCGAGTTGACTTTTGGTCCACGGAGCTCTTTCGTGTTGCTACAGTGACTCAGGATTCCTCGAGCCTTGAAAAGTTGTTCTTGGGGTTTCTCTGGAGTGCCATCAAGGAAATCAAGGCTCCTTTCCTGTGTGATGTGCAACACGGCATTGCTCTGCACGCAGTGCAGGGGAATCGGGCCTCATCTCGCGGCGAGGGGGAAGTCTCATGGTTTTTCTCTAGTTGCAGCGGGAACCTGGGGTATATTCTCGAGTTACGACGGGGATGGCCCTTCCACACATGTGTTTGTTCAGCGACGACAGGACTCCTGCCTAGTTGCGAGGGACAACTCGGGATTCTCCTCGAGGCTTGGCAGGGCAATTGGGACGCCTCTCCAGCTGAGGCGGGAGACCAAGGGTCCCTTTCCACGTGCCACAGGAATCCTGGGACTCCTATCAAGTTTCACGAGGAGTCAGGCATCGTCTCCTTTGGAGGCACTGATCTCCGCGTCCCTCTGGAGTTTTCAAAGTATGTGAGGCCTCCGGTCGCGATGAGGTGGGGAACTAGGTCTTTCTCTGTGGTCTCCACAGGGGATTCAGACATCCTTTCATTTTGCGAGATGCAAGACGAGCCTGCATTCAAGTCACTGCAGGCATATCCGGCCGTATTTCGAGTCACGGCATCGCGGTTTCCATTCCACTTGAGGACGCAAACTCAGGGTCCCTCTCACATACCTAGAGCTGAGAGAAGCCTCCTCTTGAGGTGCTTGTGGTAAGGTGGTATTCCTCTGGAGTCGAAGCCAGGGACTAACCTCTCATCTCGAGTTGATTTTTGGTCCACGGAGCTTTTTCGTGTTGCTACAGTGACCTCAGGATCCCTCTAGCCTTGAAACAGTGTTCTTGGGGTTTCTCTGGAGTGCCATCAAGGAAATCAAGGCTCCTTTCCTGTGTGATGTGCAACACGGCATTGCTCTGCACGCAGTGAAGGGGAATCGGGCCTCATCTCGCGGGGAGGGGGAAGTCTCATGGTTTTTCTCGAGTTGCTGCAGGAACCTGGGGTATGTTCTCGAGTTACGATGGGGATGGCCCTTCCACACACGTGTTTGTTCAGCGACGTGAGGACTCCTGCCTTGTTGCGAGGGACAACTCGGGATTCTCCTCGAGGCTTGGCAGGGCAATTGGGACGCCTCTCCAGCTGAGGTGGGAGACCAAGGGTCCCTTTCCACGTGCCACAGGAATCCTGGGACTCCTATCAAGTTTCACGAGGAGTCAGGCATCGTCTCCTTTGGAGGCACTGATCTCCGAGTCCCTCTGGAGTTTTCAAAGGATGTGAGGCCTCCGGTCGCGATGAGGTGGAGAACTAGGTCTTTCTCTGTGGTCTCCACAGGGGATTCAGTCATTCTTTCGTCTTGGGAGAAGCAAGACGAGCCTGCATTCAAGTCACTGCAGGGATATCCGGCCTTATTTCGAGTCAGGGCATCGCGGTGTCCATTCCATTTGAGGCCGCAAACTCAGGGTCCCTCTCACATACCTAGAGCTGAGAGAAGCCTCCTCTTGAGGTGCTTGTGGTAAGGTGGTATTCCTCTGGAGTCGAAGCCAGGGACTAACCTCTCATCTCGAGTTGATTTGTGGTCCCCGGAGCTCTTTCTTGTTGCTACAGTGACCTCAGGATCCCTCTAGCCTTGAAACAGTGTTCTTGGGGTTTCTCTGGAGTGCCATTAAGGAAATCAAGGCTCCTTTCCTGTGTGATGTGCAACACGGCATTGCTCTGCACGCAGTGCAGGGGAATCGGGCCTCATCTCACGGCGAGGGGGAAGTCTCATGGTTTTTCTCGAGTTGCGGCGGGATCCTGGGGTATATTCTCGAGTTACGACGAGGATGGCCCTTCCACACATGTGTATGTTCAGCGACGTCAGGACTCCTGCCTAGTTGCGAGGGACAACTCGGGATTCTCCTCGAGGCTTGGCAGGGCAATTGGGACGCCTCTCTAGCTGAGGCGGGAGACCAAGGGTCCCTTTCCACGTGCCACAGGAATCCTGGGACTCCTATCAAGTTTCACGAGGAGTCAGGCATCGTCTCCTTTGGAGGCACTGATCTCCGCATTCCTCTGGAGTTTTCCAGGGATGTGAGGCCTCCGGTCGCGAAGAGGTGGGGAACTAGGTCTTTCTCTGTGGTCTCCACAGGGGATTCAGTCATTCTTTCATCTTGGGAGATGCAAGACGAGCCTGCATTCAAGTCACTGCAGGGATATCCGGCATTATTTCGAGTCAGGGCATGGCGGTGTCCATTCCACTTGAGGCCGCAAACTCAGGGTCCCTCTCACATACCTAGAGCTGAGAGAAGCCTCCTCTTGAGGTGCTTGTGGTAAGGTGGTATTCCTCTGGAGTCGAAGCCAGGGACTAACCTCTCATCTCGAGTTGATTTGTGGTCCACGGAGCTCTTTCGTGTTGCTACAGTGACCTCAGGATCCCTCTAGCCTTGAAACAGTGTTCTTGGGCTTTCTCTGGAGTGCCATCAAGGAAATCAAGGCTCCTTTCCTGTGTGATGTGCAACACGGCATTGCCCTGCACGCAGTGCAGGGTATCGGGCCTCATCTCGCGGCGAGGGGGAAGTCTCATGGTTTTTCTCGAGTTGCGGCGGGAACACGGGGTATATTCTCGAGTTACGACTGGGATGGCCCTTCCACACACGTGTTTGTTCAGCGACGTCAGGACTTCTGCCTAGTTGCGAGGGACAACTCGGGATTCTCCTCGAGGCTTGGCAGGGCAATTGGGACGCCTCTCCAGCTGAGGCGAGAGACCAGGTGTCCCTTTCCACGTGCCATAGGAATCCTGGGACTCCTATCAAGTTTCACGAGGAGTCAGGCATCGTCTCCTTTGGAGGCACTGATCTCCGCGTCCCTCTGGAGTTTTCAAAGTATGTGAGGCCTCCGCTCGCGATGAGGTGGGGAACTAGGTCTTTCTCTGTGGTCTTCACAGGGAATTCAGACATCCTTTCGTCTTGGGAGATGCAAGACGAGCCTGCATTCATGTCACTGCAGGCATATCCGGCCTTATTTCGAGTCAGGGCATCGCGGTGTCCATTCCACTTGAGGCCGCAAACTCAGGGTCCGTCACACATACCTAGAGCTGAGAGAAGCCTCCTCTTGAGGTGCTTTTGGTAAGGTGGTATTCCTCTGGAGTCGAAGCCAGGGACCAACCTCTCATCTCGAGTTGAATTTTGGTACACGGAGTTCTTGCGTGTTGCTACAGTGACCTCAGGATCCCTCTAGCCTTGAAACAGTGTTCTTGGGGTTTCTCTGGAATGCCATCAAGGAAATCAAGGCTGCTTTCTTGTGTGATGTGCAACACGGCATTGCTCTGCACGCAGTTCAGGGGAATCGAGCCTCATCTCACGGAGGGGGACGGCTCATGGTTTTTCTCGAGTTGCGGCGGAAACCTGTGGTATATTCTCGCGTTACGATGGGGATGGCTCTTCCACACACGTGTTTGTTCAGCGACGTCAGGACTCCTGCCTAGTTGCGAGGGACAACTCGGGATTCCCCTCGAGGCTTGGCAGGGCAAGTGGGACACCTCTCCAGCTGAGGCGGGAGACCAAGGGTCCCTTTCCACGTGCCACAGGAATCCTGGGACTCCTATCAAGTTTAACGAGGAGTCAGGCATCGTCTCCTTTGGAGGCACTGATCTCCGCGTCCCTCTGGAGTTTTCAAAGTATGTGAGGCCTACGCTCGCGATGAGGTGGGGAACTAGGTTTTTCTCTGTGGTCTCCACAGGGGATTCAGACATCCTTTCATCTTGGGAGATGCAAGACGAGCCTGCATTCAAGTCACTGCAGGGATATCCGGCCTTATTTTGAGTCAGGGCATCACGGTGTCCATTTCACTTGAGGCCGCAAACTCAGGGTCCCTCTCACATACCTAGAGCTGAGAGAAGAATACTCTTGAGGTGCTTGTGGTAAGGTGGTATTCCTCTGGAGTCGAAGCCAGGGACTAACCTCTCATCTCGAGTTGATTTGTGGTCCACGGAGCTCTTTCGTGTTGCTACAGTGACCTCAGGATCCCTCTAGCCTTGAAACAGTGTTCTTGGGGTTTCTCTGGAGTGCCATCAAGGAAATCAAGGCTCCTTTCCTGTGTGATGTGCAACACGGCATTGCTCTGCACGCAGTGCAGGGGAATCGGGCCTCATCACGCGGCGTGGGGGAAGTCTCATGGTTTTTCTCGAGTTGTAGTGGGAACCTGGGGTATATTCTCGAGTTACGACGGGGATGGCCCTTCCACACACGTGTTTGTTCAGCGACGTCAGGACTCCTGCCTAGTTGCGAGGGACAACTCGGGATTCTCCTCGAGGCTTGGCAGGGCAATTGGGACGCCTCTCCAGCTGAGGTGGGAGACCAAAGGTCCCTTTCCACGTGCCACAGGAATTCTGGGACTCCTATCAAGTTTCACGAGGAGTCAGGCATCGTCTCCTTTGGAGGCACTGATCTCCGCGTCCCTCTGGAGTTTTCAAAGGATGTGAGGCCTCCGGTCGCGAAGAGGTGGGGAACAAGGTATTTCTCTGTGGTCTCATCAGGGGATTCAGACATCCTTTCGTCTTGGGAGATGCAAGACGAGCCTTCATTCAAGTCACTGCAGGCATATCCGGCCTTATTTCGAGTCAGGGCATCGCGGTGTCCATTCCACTTGAGGCCGCAAACTCAGGGTCCCTCTCACATACCAAGAGCTGAGAGAAGAATCCTCTTGAGGTGCTTGTGGTAAGGTGGTATTCCTCTGGAATCGAAGCCAGTGACTAACCTCTCATCTCGAGTTGATTTGTGGTCCACAGAGCTCTTTCGTGTTGCTACAGTGACCTCAGGATTCCTCAAGCCTTGAAACAGTGTTCTTGGGGTTTCTCTGGAGTGCCATCAAGGAAATCAAGGCTCCTTTCCTGTGTGATGTGCAACACGGCATTGCTCTGCACGCAGTGCAGGGGAATCGGGCCTCATTTCGCGGGGAGGGGAAGTCTCATGGTTTTTCTCGAGTTGCTGCAGGAACCTGGGGTATGTTCTCGAGTTACGACGGGGATGGCCCTTCCACACACGTGTTTGTTCAGCGACGTCAGGACTCCTGCCTTGTTGCGAGGGACAACTCGGGATTCTCCTCGAGGCTTGGCAGGGCAATTGGGACGCCTCTCCAGCTGAGGCGGGAGACCAAGGGTCCCTTTCCACGTGCCACAGGAATCCTGGGACTCCTATCAAGTTTCACGAGGAGTCAGGCATCGTCTCCTTTGGAGGCACTGATCTCCGCATCCCTCTGGAGTTTTCAAAGGATGTGAGGCCTCCGGTCGTGATGAGGTGGGGAACTAGGTCTTTCTCTGTGGTCTCCACAGGGGATTCAGACATCCTTTCGTCTTGGGAGATGCAAGACGAGCCTGCATTCAAGTCACTGCAGGCATATCCGGCCTTATTTCGAGTCAGGGCATCGCGGTGTCCATTCCACTTGAGGCCGCAAACTCAGGGTCCCTCTCACATACCTAGAGCTGAGAGAAGCCTCCTCTTGAGGTGCTTGTGGTAAGGTGGTATTCCTCTGGAGTCGAAGCCAGGGACTAACCTCTCATCTCGAGTTGACTTTTGGTCCACGGAGCTCTTTCGTGTTCCTACAGTGACCTCAGGATCCCTCTAGGCTTGAAACAGTGTTCTTGGGGTTTCTCTGGAGTGCCATCAAGGAAATCAAGGCTCCTTTCCTGTGTGATGTGCAACACGGCATTGCCCTGCACGCAGTGCAGGGGAATCGGGCCTCATCTCACGGCGAGGGGGAAGTCTCATGGTTTTTCTCGAGTAGCGGTGGGAACCTGGGGTATATACTCGAGTCAAGACAGAGATGGCCCTTCCACACACGTGTTTGTTCAGCGACGTCAGGACTCCTGCCTAGTTGCGAGGGACAACTCGGGATTCTCCTTGAGGCTTGTCAGGGCAATTGGGATGCCTCTCCAGCTGAGGCGGGAGATCAAGGGTCCCTTTCCACGTGCCAAAGGAATCCTGGGACTCCTATCAAGTTTCACGAGGAGTCAGGCATCGTCTCCTTTGGAAGCACTGATCTCCGCGTCCCTCTGGAGTTTTCAAAGGATGTGAGGCCTCCGGGCGCGATGAGGTGGGGAACTAGGTCTTTCTCTGTGGTCTCCACAGGGGATTCAGACATCCTTTCGTCTTGGGAGATGCAAGACGAGCCTGCATTCAAGTCACTGCAGGGATATCCGGCCTTATTTCGAGTCAGGGCATCGCGGTGTCCATTCCACTTGAGGCCGCAAACTCAGGGTCCCTCTCACATACCAAGAGCTGAGAGAAGAATCCTCTTGAGGTGCTTGTGGTAAGGTGGTATTCCTCTGGAATCGAAGCCAGTGACTAACCTCTCATCTCGAGTTGATTTGTGGTCCACAGAGCTCTTTCGTGTTGCTACAGTGACCTCAGGATTCCTCAAGCCTTGAAACAGTGTTCTTGGGGTTTCTCTGGAGTGCCATCAAGGAAATCAAGGCTCCTTTCCTGTGTGATGTGCAACACGGCATTGCTCTGCACGCAGTGCAGGGGAATCGGGCCTCATCTCGCGGCGAGGGGGAATTCTCATGGTTTTTTTCCAGTTGCGGCGGGAACCTGGGGTATATTCTCGAGTTACGAAGGGGATGGCCCTTCCACACAAGTGTTTGTTCAGCGACGTCAGGACTCCTGCCTAGTTGCGAGGGACAACTCGGGATTCTCCTCGAGGCTTGGCAGGGCAATTGGGACGCTTCTCCAGCTGAGGCGGGAGACCAAGGGTCCCTTTCCACGTGCCACATGAATCCTGGGTCTCCTATCAAGTTTCACGAGGAGTCAGGCATCGTCTCCTTTGGATTCAGTGATCTCCGCGTCCCTCTGGAGTTTTCAAAGGATGTGAGGCCACCGGTCGTGATGAGGTGGGGAACAAGGTCTTTCTCTGTGGTCTCCTCAGGGGATTCAGACATCCTTTCGTCTTGGGAGATGCAAGACGAGCCTGCATTCAAGTCACTGCAGGGATATCCGGCATTATTTCGAGTCAGGGCATCGCGGTGTCCATTCCACTTGAGGCCGCAAACTCAGGGTCCCTCTCACATAACTAGAGCTGAGAGAAGAATCCTCTTGAGGTGCTTGTGGTAAGGTGGTATTCCTCTGGAGTCGAAGCCAGGGACTAACCTCTCATCTCGAGTTGATTTGTGGTCCACGGAGCTCTTTCGTGTTGCTACAGTGACCTCAGGATCCCTCTAGCCTTGAAACAGTGTTCTTGGGGTTTCTCTGGAGTGCCATCAAGGAAATCAAGGCTCCTTTCCTGTGTGATGTGCAACACGGCATTGCTCTGCACGCAGTGCAGGGGAATCGGGCCTCATCACGCGGCGTGGGGGAAGTCTCATGGTTTTTCTCGAGTTGTAGTGGGAACCTGGGGTATATTCTCGAGTTACGACGGGGATGGCCCTTCCACACACGTGTTTGTTCAGCGACGTCAGGACTCCTGCCTAGTTGCGAGGGACAACTCGGGATTCTCCTCGAGGCTTGGCAGGGCAATTGGGACGCCTCTCCAGCTGAGGTGGGAGACCAAAGGTCCCTTTCCACGTGCCACAGGAATTCTGGGACTCCTATCAAGTTTCACGAGGAGTCAGGCATCGTCTCCTTTGGAGGCACTGATCTCCGCGTCCCTCTGGAGTTTTCAAAGGATGTGAGGCCTCCGGTCGCGAAGAGGTGGGGAACAAGGTATTTCTCTGTGGTCTCATCAGGGGATTCAGACATCCTTTCGTCTTGGGAGATGCAAGACGAGCCTTCATTCAAGTCACTGCAGGCATATCCGGCCTTATTTCGAGTCAGGGCATCGCGGTGTCCATTCCACTTGAGGCCGCAAACTCAGGGTCCCTCTCACATACCAAGAGCTGAGAGAAGAATCCTCTTGAGGTGCTTGTGGTAAGGTGGTATTCCTCTGGAATCGAAGCCAGTGACTAACCTCTCATCTCGAGTTGATTTGTGGTCCACAGAGCTCTTTCGTGTTGCTACAGTGACCTCAGGATTCCTCAAGCCTTGAAACAGTGTTCTTGGGGTTTCTCTGGAGTGCCATCAAGGAAATCAAGGCTCCTTTCCTGTGTGATGTGCAACACGGCATTGCTCTGCACGCAGTGCAGGGGAATCGGGCCTCATCTCGCGGCGAGGGGGAATTCTCATGTTTTTTTTCCAGTTGCGGCGGGAACCTGGGGTATATTCTCGAGTTACGAAGGGGATGGCCCTTCCACACAAGTGTTTGTTCAGCGACGTCAGGACTCCTGCCTAGTTGCGAGGGACAACTCGGGATTCTCCTCGAGGCTTGGCAGGGCAATTGGGACGCTTCTCCAGCTGAGGCAGGAGACCAAGGGTCCCTTTCCACGTGCCACATGAATCCTGGGTCTCCTATCAAGTTTCACGAGGAGTCAGGCATCGTCTCCTTTGGATTCAGTGATCTCCGCGTCCCTCTGGAGTTTTCAAAGGATGTGAGGCCTCCGGTCGTGATGAGGTGGGGAACAAGGTCTTTCTCTGTGGTCTCCTCAGGGGATTCAGACATCCTTTCGTCTTGGGAGATGCAAGACGAGCCTGCATTCAAGTCACTGCAGGGATATCCGGCATTATTTCGAGTCAGGGCATCGCGGTGTCCATTCCAATTGAGGCCGCAAACTCAGGGTCCCTCTCACATAACTAGAGCTGAGAGAAGAATCCTCTTGAGGTGCTTGTGGTAAGGTGGTATTCCTCTGGAGTCGAAGCCAGGCACTAACCTCTCATCTCGAGTTGATTTGTGGTCCACGGAGCTCTTTCGTGTTGCTACAGTGACCTCAGGATCCCTCTAGCCTTGAAACAGTGTTCTTGGGGATTCTCTGGAGTGCCATCAAGGAAATCAAGGCTCCTTTCCTGTGTGATGTGCAACACGGCATTGCTCTGCACGCAGTGCAGGGGAATCGGGCCTCATTTCGCGGGGAGGGGAAGTCTCATGGTTTTTCTCGAGTTGCTGCAGGAACCTGGGGTATGTTCTCGAGTTACGACGGGGATGGCCCTTCCACACACGTGTTTGTTCAGCGACGTCAGGACTCCTGCCTTGTTGCGAGGGACAACTCGGGATTCTCCTCGAGGCTTGGCAGGGCAATTGGGACGCCTCTCCAGCTGAGGCGGGAGACCAAGGGTCCCTTTCCACGTGCCACAGGAATCCTGGGACTCCTATCAAGTTTCACGAGGAGTCAGGCATCGTCTCCTTTGGAGGCACTGATCTCCGCGTCCCTCTGGAGTTTTCAAAGGATGTGAGGCCTCCGGTCGTGATGAGGTGGGGAACTAGGTCTTTCTCTGTGGTCTCCACAGGGGATTCAGACATCCTTTCGTCTTGGGAGATGCAAGACGAGCCTGCATTCAAGTCACTGCAGGCATATCCGGCCTTATTTCGAGTCAGGGCATCGCGGTGTCCATTCCACTTGAGGCCGCAAACTCAGGGTCCCTCTCACATACCTAGAGCTGAGAGAAGCCTCCTCTTGAGGTGCTTGTGGTAAGGTGGTATTCCTCTGGAGTCGAAGCCAGGGACTAACCTCTCATCTCGAGTTGACTTTTGGTCCACGGAGCTCTTTCGTGTTCCTACAGTGACCTCAGGATCCCTCTAGGCTTGAAACAGTGTTCTTGGGGTTTCTCTGGAGTGCCATCAAGGAAATCAAGGCTCCTTTCCTGTGTGATGTGCAACACGGCATTGCCCTGCACGCAGTGCAGGGGAATCGGGCCTCATCTCGCGGCGAGGGGGAAGTCTCATGGTTTTTCTCGAGTAGCGGTGGGAACCTGGGGTATATACTCGAGTCACGACAGAGATGGCCCTTCCACACACGTGTTTGTTCAGCGACGTCAGGACTCCTGCCTAGTTGCGAGGGACAACTCGGGATTCTCCTTGAGGCTTGTCAGGGCAATTGGGATGCCTCTCCAGCTGAGGCGGGAGATCAAGGGTCCCTTTCCACGTGCCAAAGGAATCCTGGGACTCCTATCAAGTTTCACGAGGAGTCAGGCATCGTCTCCTTTGGAAGCACTGATCTCCGCGTCCCTCTGGAGTTTTCAAAGGATGTGAGGCCTCCGGGCGCGATGAGGTGGGGAACTAGGTCTTTCTCTGTGGTCTCCACAGGGGATTCAGACATCCTTTCGTCTTGGGAGATGCAAGACGAGCCTGCATTCAAGTCACTGCAGGGATATCCGGCCTTATTTCGAGTCAGGGCATCGCGGTGTCCATTCCACTTGAGGCCGCAAACTCAGGGTCCCTCTCACATACCAAGAGCTGAGAGAAGAATCCTCTTGAGGTGCTTGTGGTAAGGTGGTATTCCTCTGGAATCGAAGCCAGTGACTAACCTCTCATCTCGAGTTGATTTGTGGTCCACAGAGCTCTTTCGTGTTGCTACAGTGACCTCAGGATTCCTCAAGCCTTGAAACAGTGTTCTTGGGGTTTCTCTGGAGTGCCAGCAAGGAAATCAAGGCTCCTTTCCTGTGTGATGTGCAACACGGCATTGCTCTGCACGCAGTGCAGGGGAATCGGGCCTCATCTCGCGGCGAGGGGGAATTCTCATGGTTTTTTTCCAGTTGCGGCGGGAACCTGGGGTATATTCTCGAGTTACGAAGGGGATGGCCCTTCCACACAAGTGTTTGTTCAGCGACGTCAGGACTCCTGCCTAGTTGCGAGGGACAACTCGGGATTCTCCTCGAGGCTTGGCAGGGCAATTGGGACGCTTCTCCAGCTGAGGCGGGAGACCAAGGGTCCCTTTCCACGTGCCACATGAATCCTGGGTCTCCTATCAAGTTTCACGAGGAGTCAGGCATCGTCTCCTTTGGATTCAGTGATCTCCGCGTCCCTCTGGAGTTTTCAAAGGATGTGAGGCCTCCGGTCGTGATGAGGTGGGGAACAAGGTCTTTCTCTGTGGTCTCCTCAGGGGATTCAGACATCCTTTCGTCTTGGGAGATGCAAGACGAGCCTGCATTCAAGTCACTGCAGGGATATCCGGCATTATTTCGAGTCAGGGCATCGCGGTGTCCATTCCACTTGAGGCCGCAAACTCAGGGTCCCTCTCACATAACTAGAGCTGAGAGAAGAATCCTCTTGAGGTGCTTGTGGTAAGGTGGTATTCCTCTGGAGTCGAAGCCAGGGACTAACCTCTCATCTCGAGTTGATTTTTGGTCCACGGAGCTCTTTCGTGTTGCTACAGTGACCTCAGGATCCCTCTAGCCTTGAAACAGTGTTCTTGGGGATTCTCTGGAGTGCCATCAAGGAAATCAAGGCTCCTTTCCTGTGTGATGTGCAACACGGCATTGCTCTGCACGCAGTGCAGGGGAATCGGGCCTCATTTCGCGGGGAGGGGGAAGTCTCATGGTTTTTCTCGAGTTGCTGCAGGAACCTGGGGTATGTTCTCGAGTTACGACGGGGATGGCCCTTCCACACACGTGTTTGTTCAGCGACGTCAGGACTCCTGCCTTGTTGCGAGGGACAACTCGGGATTCTCCTCGAGGCTTGGCAGGGCAATTGGGACGCCTCTCCAGCTGAGGCGGGAGACCAAAGGTCCCTTTCCACGTGCCACAGGAATCCTGGGACTCCTATCAAGTTTCACGAGGAGTCAGGCATCGTCTCCTTTGGAGGCACTGATCTCCGCGTCCCTCTGGAGTTTTCAAAGGATGTGAGGCCTTCGGTCGTGATGAGGTGGGGAACTAGGTCTTTCTCTGTGGTCTCCACAGGAGATTCAGACATCCTTTCGTCTTGGGAGATGCAAGACGAGCCTGCATTCAAGTCACTGCAGGCATATCCGGCCTTATTTCGAGTCAGGGCATCGCGGTGTCCATTCCACTTGAGGCCGCAAACTCAGGGTCCCTCTCACATACCTAGAGCTGAGAGAAGCCTCCTCTTGAGGTGCTTGTGGTAAGGTGGTATTCCTCTGGAGTCGAAGCCAGGGACTACCCTCTCATCTCGAGTTGACTTTTGGTCCACGGAGCTCTTTCGTGTTCCTACAGTGACCTCAGGATCCCTCTAGGCTGGAAACAGTGTTCTTGGGGTTTCTCTGGAGTGCCATCAAGGAAATCAAGGCTCCTTTCCTGTGTGATGTGCAACACGGCATTGCCCTGCACGCAGTGCAGGGGAATCGGGCCTCATCTCGCGGCGAGGGGGAAGTCTCATGGTTTTTCTCGAGTAGCGGTGGGAACCTGGGGTATATACTCGAGTCACGACAGAGATGGCCCTTCCACACACGTGTTTGTTCAGCGACGTCAGGACTCCTGCCTAGTTGCGAGGGACAACTCGGGATTCTCCTTGAGGCTTGTCAGGGCAATTGGGACGCCTCTCCAGCTGAGGCGGGAGATCAAGGGTCCCTTTCCACGTGCCAAAGGAATCCTGGGACTCCTATCAAGTTTCACGAGGAGTCAGGCATCGTCTCCTTTGGAAGCACTGATCTCCGCGTCCCTCTGGAGTTTTCAAAGGATGTGAGGCCTCCGGTCGCGATGAGGTGGGGAACTAGGTCTTTCTCTGTGGTCTCCACAGGGGATTCAGACATCCTTTCGTCTTGGGAGATGCAAGACGAGCCTGCATTCAAGTCACTGCAGGGATATCCGGCCTTATTTCGAGTCAGGGCATCGCGGTGTCCATTCCACTTGAGGCCACAAACTCAGGGTCCCTCTCACATACCTAGAGCTGAGAGAAGCCTCCTCTTGAGGTGCTTGTGGTAAGGTGGTATTCCTCTGGAGTCGAAGCCAGGGACTAACCTCTCATCTCGAGTTGACTTTTGGTCCACGGAGCTCTTTCGTGTTGCTACAGTGACCTCAGGATCCCTCTAGCCTTGAAACAGTGTTCTTGGGCTTTCTCTGGAGTGCCATCAAGGAAATCAAGGCTCCTTTCCTGTGTGATGTGCAACACGGCATTGCCCTGCACGCAGTGCAGGGTATCGGGCCTCATCTCGCGGCGAGGGGGAAGTCTCATGGTTTTTCTCGAGTTGCGGCGGGAACCTGGGGTATATTCTCGAGTTACGACTGGGATGGCCCTTCCACACACGTGTTTGTTCAGCGACGTCAGGACTCCTGCCTAGTTGCGAGGGACAACTCGGGATTCCCCTCGAGGCTTGGCAGGGCAATTGGGACGCCTCTCCAGCTGAGGCGGTATACCAAGGGTCCCTTTCCACGTGCCACAGGAATCCTGGGACTCCGATCAAGTTTCACGAGGAGTCAGGCATCGTCTCCTTTGGAGGCACTGATCTCCGAGTCCCTCTGGAGTTTTCAAAGGATGTGAGGCCTCCCGCCGCGATGAGGTGGGGAACTAGGTCTTTCTCTGTGGTCTCCACAGGGGATTCAGACATCCTTTCGTCTTGGGAGATGCAAGACGAGCCTGCATTCAAGTCACTGCAGGCATATCCGGCCTTATTTCGAGTCAGGGCATCGCGGTGTCCATTCCACTTGAGGCCGCAAACTCAGGGTCCCTCTCACATACCTAGAGCTGAGAGAAGCCTCCTCTTGAGGTGCTTGTGGTAAGGTGGTATTCCTCTGGAGTCGAAGCCAGGCACTAACCTCTCATCTCTAGTTGACTTTTGGTCCACGGAGCTCTTTCGTGATGCTACAGTGACTCAGGATCCCTCTAGCCTTGAAACAGTGTTCTTGGGGTTTCTCTGGAGTGCCATTAAGGAAATCAAGGCTCCTTTCCTGTGTGATGTGCAACACGGCATTGCTCTGCACGCAGTGCAGGCGAATCGGGCCTCATCATGCGGCGTGGGGGAAGTCTCATGGTTTTTCTCGAGTTGCAGTGGGAACCTGGGGTATATTCTCGAGTTACGACCGGGATGGCCCTTCCACACACGTGTTTGTTCAGCGACGTCAGGACTCCTGCCTAGTTGCGAGGGACAACTCGGGATTCTCCTCGAGGCTTGGCAGGGCAATTGGGACGCCTCTCCAGCTGAGGTGGGAGTCCAATGGTCCCTTTCCACGTGCCACAGTAATTCTGGGACTCCTATCAAGTTTCACGAGGAGTCAGGCATCGTCTCCTTTGGAGGCAGTGATCTCCGCGTCCCTCTGGAGTTTTCAAAGGATGTGAGGCCTCCGGTCGCGAAGAGGTGGGGAACAAGGTATTTCTCTGTGGTCTCCTCAGGGGATTCAGACATCCTTTCGTCTTGGGAGATGCAAGACGAGCCTGCATTCAAGTCACTGCAGGCATATCCGGCCTTATTTCGAGTCAGGGCATCGCGGTGTCCATTCCACTTGAGGCCGCAAAGTCAGGCTCCCTCTCACATAACTAGAGCTGAGAGAAGAATCCTCTTGAGGTGCTTGTGGTAAGGTGGTATTCCTCTGGAGTCGAAGCCAGGGACTAACCTCTCATCTCGAGTTGATTTGTGGTCCACGGAGCTCTTTCGTGTTGCTACAGTGACCTCAGGATCCCTCTAGCCTTGAAACAGTGTTCTTGGGCTTTCTCTGGAGTGCCATCAAGGAAATCAAGGCTCCTTTCCTGTGTGATGTGCAACACGGCATTGCCCTGCACGCAGTGCAGGGTATCGGGCCTCATCTCGCGGCGAGGGGGAAGTCTCATGGTTTTTCTCGAGTTGCGGCGGGAACCTGGGTTATATTCTCGAGTTACGACGGGGATGGCCCTTCCACACACGTGTTTGTTCAGCGACGTCAGGACTCCTGCCTAGTTGCGAGGGACAACTCGGGATTCTCCTCGAGGCTTGGCAGGGCAATTGGGACGCCTCTCCAGCTGAGGCGAGAGACCAAGTGTCCCTTTCCACGTGCCACAGGAATCCTGGGACTCCTATCAAGTTTCACGAGGAGTCAGGCATCGTCTCCTTTGGAGGCACTGATCTCCGCGTCCCTCTGGAGTTTTCAAAGGATGTGAGGCCTCCGGTCGCGATGAGGTGGGGAACTAGGTCTTTCTATGTGGTCTCCACAGGGGATTCAGACATCCTTTCGTCTTGGGAGATGCAAGACGAGCCTGCATTCATGTCACTGCAGGCATATCCGGCCTTATTTCGAGTCAGGGCATCGCGGTGTCCATTCCACTTGAGGCCGCAAACTCAGGGTCCCTCACACATACCTAGAGCTGAGAGAAGCCTCCTCTTGAGGTGCTTTTGGTAAGGTGGTATTCCTCTGGAGTCGAAGCCAGGGACCAACCTCTCATCTAGAGTTGAATTATGGTTCACGGAGTTCTTGCGTGTTGCTACAGTGACCTCAGGATCCCTCTAGCCTTGAAAGAGTGTTCTTGGGGTTTCTCTGGAGTGCCATCAAGGAAATCAAGGCTGCTTTCTTGTGTGATGTGCAACACGGCATTGCTCTGCACGCAGTGCAGGGGAATCGAGCCTCATCTCACGGAGGGGGACGTCTCATGGTTTTTCTCGAGTTGCGGCGGGAACCTGTGGTATATTCTCGAGTTACGATGGGGATGGCTCTTCCACACACGTGTTTGTTCAGCGACGTCAGGACTCCTGCCTAGTTGCGAGGGACAACTCGGGATTCTCCTCGAGGCTTGGCAGGGCAATTGGGACGCCTCTCCAGCTGAGGTGGGAGACCAAAGGTCCCTTTCCACGTGCCACAGGAATTCTGGGACTCCTATCAAGTTTCACGAGGAGTCAGGCATCGTCTCCTTTGGAGGCACTGATCTCCGCGTCCCTCTGGAGTTTTCAAAGGATGTGAGGCCTCCGGTCGCGAAGAGGTGGGGAACAAGGTATTTCTCTGTGGTCTCCACAGGGGATTCAGACATCCTTTCGTCTTGGGAGATGCAAGACGAGCCTGCATTCAAATCACTGCAGGTATATCCGGCCTTATTTCGAGTCAGGGCATCGCGGTGTCCATTCCACTTGAGGCCGCAAACTCAGGGTCCCTCTCACATACCAAGAGCTGAGAGAAGAATCCTCTTGAGGTGCTTGTGGTAAGGTGGTATTCCTCTGGAATCGAAGCCAGTGACTAACCTCTCATCTCGAGTTGATTTGTGGTCCACAGAGCTCTTTCGTGTTGCTACAGTGACCTCAGGATTCCTCAAGCCTTGAAACAGTGTTCTTGGGTTTCTCTGGAGTGCCATCAAGGAAATCAAGGCTCCTTTCCTGTGTGATGTGCAACACGGCATTGCTCTGCACGCAGTGCAGGGGAATCGGGCCTCATCTCGCGGCGAGGGGGAATTCTCATGGTTTTTTTCCAGTTGCGGCGGGAACCTGGGGTATATTCTCGAGTTACGAAGGGGATGGCCCTTCCACACAAGTGTTTGTTCAGCGACGTCAGGACTCCTGCCTAGTTGCGAGGGACAACTCGGGATTCTCCTCGAGGCTTGGCAGGGCAATTGGGACGCTTCTCCAGCTGAGGCGGGAGACCAAGGGTCCCTTTCCACGTGCCACATGAATCCTGGGTCTCCTATCAAGTTTCACGAGGAGTCAGGCATCGTCTCCTTTGGATTCAGTGATCTCCGCGTCCCTCTGGAGTTTTCAAAGGATGTGAGGCCTCCGGTCGTGATGAGGTGGGGAACAAGGTCTTTCTCTGTGGTCTCCTCAGGGGATTCAGACATCCTTTCGTCTTGGGAGATGCAAGACGAGCCTGCATTCAAGTCACTGCAGGGATATCCGGCATTATTTCGAGTCAGGGCATCGCGGTGTCCATTCCACTTGAGGCCGCAAACTCAGGGTCCCTCTCACATAACTAGAGCTGAGAGAAGAATCCTCTTGAGGTGCTTGTGGTAAGGTGGTATTCCTCTGGAGTCGAAGCCAGGGACTAACCTCTCATCTCGAGTTGATTTGTGGTCCACGGAGCTCTTTCGTGTTGCTACAGTGACCTCAGGATCCCTCTAGCCTTGAAACAGTGTTCTTGGGGATTCTCTGGAGTGCCATCAAGGAAATCAAGGCTCCTTTCCTCTGTGATGTGCAACACGGCATTGCTCTGCACGCAGTGCAGGGGAATCGGGCCTCATTTCGCGGGGAGGGGAAGTCTCATGGTTTTTCTCGAGTTGCTGCAGGAACCTGGGGTATGTTCTCGAGTTACGACGGGGATGGCCCTTCCACACACGTGTTTGTTCAGCGACGTCAGGACTCCTGCCTTGTTGCGAGGGACAACTCGGGATTCTCCTCGAGGCTTGGCAGGGCAATTGGGACGCCTCTCCAGCTGAGGCGGGAGACCAAGGGTCCCTTTCCACGTGCCACAGGAATCCTGGGACTCCTATCAAGTTTCACGAGGAGTCAGGCATCGTCTCCTTTGGAGGCACTGATTTCCGCGTCCCTCTGGAGTTTTCAAAGGATGTGAGGCCTCCGGTCGTGATGAGGTGGGGAATTAGGTCTTTCTCTGTGGTCTCCACAGGGGATTCAGACATCCTTTCGTCTTGGGAGATGCAAGACGAGCCTGCATTCAAGTCACTGCAGGCATATCCGGCCTTATTTCGAGTCAGGGCATCGCGGTGTCCATTCCACTTGAGGCCGCAAACTCAGGGTCCCTCTCACATACCTAGAGCTGAGAGAAGCCTCCTCTTGAGGTGCTTGTGGTAAGGTGGTATTCCTCTGGAGTCGAAGCCAGGGACTAACCTCTCATCTCGAGTTGACTTTTGGTCCACGGAGCTCTTTCGTGTTCCTACAGTGACCTCAGGATCCCTCTAGGCTTGAAACAGTGTTCTTGGGGTTTCTCTGGAGTGCCATCAAGGAAATCAAGGCTCCTTTCCTGTGTGATGTGCAACACGGCATTGCCCTGCACGCAGTGCAGGGGAATCGGGCCTCATCTCGCGGCGAGGGGGAAGTCTCATGGTTTTTCTCGAGTAGCGGTGGGAACCTGGGGTATATACTCGAGTCACGACAGAGATGGCCCTTCCACACACGTGTTTGTTCAGCGACGTCAGGACTCCTGCCTAGTTGCGAGGGACAACTCGGGATTCTCCTTGAGGCTTGTCAGGGCAATTGGGACGCCTCTCCAGCTGAGGCGGGAGATCAAGGGTCCCTTTCCACGTGCCAAAGGAATCCTGGGACTCCTATCAAGTTTCACGAGGAGTCAGGCATCGTCTCCTTTGGAAGCACTGATCTCCGCGTCCCTCTGGAGTTTTCAAAGGATGTGAGGCCTCCGGGCGCGATGAGGTGGGGAACTAGGTCTTTCTCTGTGGTCTCCACAGGGGATTCAGACATCCTTTCGTCTTGGGAGATGCAAGACGAGCCTACATTCAAGTCACTGCAGGGATATCCGGCCTTATTTCGAGTCAGGGCATCGCGGTGTCCATTCCACTTGAGGCCGCAAACTCAGGGTCCCTCTCACATACCAAGAGCTGAGAGAAGAATCCTCTTGATGTGCTTGTGGTAAGGTTGTATTCCTCTGGAATCGAAGCCAGTGACTAACCTCTCATCTCGAGTTGATTTGTGGTCCACAGAGCTCTTTCGTGTTGCTACAGTGACCTCAGGATTCCTCAAGCCTTGAAACAGTGTTCTTGGGGTTTCTCTGGAGTGCCATCAAGGAAATCAAGGCTCCTTTCCTGTGTGATGTGCAACACGGCATTGCTCTGCACGCAGTGCAGGGGAATCGGGCCCCATCTCGCGGCGAGGGGGAATTCTCATGGTTTTTTTCCAGTTGCGGCGGGAACCTGGGGTATATTCTCGAGTTACGAAGGGGATGGCCCTTCCACACAAGTGTTTGTTAAGCGACGTCAGGACTCCTGCCTAGTTGCGAGGGACAACTCAGGATTCTCCTCGAGGCTTGGCAGGGCAATTGGGACGCCTCTCCAGCTGAGGCGGGAGACCAAGGGTCCCTTTCCACGTGCCACATGAATCCTGGGTCTCCTATCAAGTTTCACGAGGAGTCAGGCATCGTCTCCTTTGGATTCAGTGATCTCCGCGTCCCTCTGGAGTTTTCAAAGGATGTGAGGCCTCCGGTCGTGATGAGGTGGGGAACATGGTCTTTCTCTGTGGTCTCCTCAGGGGATTCAGACATCCTTTCGTCTTGGGAGATGCAAGACGAGCCTGCATTCAAGTCACTGCAGGGATATCCGGCATTATTTCGAGTCACGGCATCGCGGTGTCCATTCCACTTGAGGCCGCAAACTCAGGGTCCCTCTCACATAACTAGAGCTGAGAGAAGAATCCTGTTGAGGTGCTTGTGGTAAGGTGGTATTCCTCTGGAGTCGAAGCCAGGGACTAACCTCTCATCTCGAGTTGATTTGTGGTCCACGGAGCTCTTTCGTGTTGCTACAGTGACCTCAGGATCCCTCTAGCCTTGAAACAGTGTTCTTGGGGATTCTCTGGAGTGCCATCAAGGAAATCAAGGCTCCTTTCCTGTGTGATGTGCAACACGGCATTGCTCTGCACGCAGTGCAGGGGAATCGGGCCTCATTTCGCGGGGAGGGGAAGTCTCATGGTTTTTCTCGAGTTGCTGCAGGAACCTGGGGTATGTTCTCGAGTTACGACGGGGATGGCCCTTCCACACACGTGTTTGTTCAGCGACGTCAGGACTCCTGCCTTGTTGCGAGGGACAACTCGGGATTCTCCTCGAGGCTTGGCAGGGCAATTGGGACGCCTCTCCAGCTGAGGCGGGAGACCAAGGGTCCCTTTCCACGTGCCACAGGAATCCTGGGACTCCTATCAAGTTTCACGAGGAGTCAGGCATCGTCTCCTTTGGAGGCACTGATCTCCGCGTCCCTCTGGAGTTTTCAAAGGATGTGAGGCCTCCGGTCGTGATGAGGTGGGGAACTAGGTCTTTCTCTGTGGTCTCCACAGGGGATTCAGACATCCTTTCGTCTTGGGAGATGCAAGACGAGCCTGCATTCAAGTCACTGCAGGCATATCCGGCCTTATTTCGAGTCAGGGCATCGCGTTGTCCATTCCACTTGAGGCCGCAAACTCAGGGTCCCTCTCACATACCTAGAGCTGAGAGAAGCCTCCTCTTGAGGTGCTTGTGGTAAGGTGGTATTCCTCTGGAGTCGAAGCCAGGGACTAACCTCTCATCTCGAGTTGACTTTTGGTCCACGGAGCTCTTTCGTGTTCCTACAGTGACCTCAGGATCCCTCTAGGCTTGAAACAGTGTTCTTGGGGTTTCTCTGGAGTGCCATCAAGGAAATCAAGGCTCCTTTCCTGTGTGATGTGCAACACGGCATTGCCCTGCACGCAGTGCAGGGGAATCGGGCCTCATCTCGCGGCGAGGGGGAAGTCTCATGGTTTTTCTCGAGTAGCGGTGGGAACCTGGGGTATATACTCGAGTCACGACAGAGATGGCCCTTCCACACACGTGTTTGTTCAGCGACGTCAGGACTCCTGCCTAGTTGCGAGGGACAACTCGGGATTCTCCTTGAGGCTTGTCAGGGCAATTGGGACGCCTCTCCAGCTGAGGCGGGAGATCAAGTGTCCCTTTCCACGTGCCAAAGGAATCCTGGGACTCCTATCAAGTTTCACGAGGAGTCAGGCATCGTCTCCTTTGGAAGCACTGATCTCCGCGTCCCTCTGGAGTTTTCAAAGGATGTGAGGCCTCCGGGCGCGATGAGGTGGGGAACTAGGTCTTTCTCTGTGGTCTCCACAGGGGATTCAGACATCCTTTCGTCTTGGGAGATGCAAGACGAGCCTGCATTCAAGTCACTGCAGGGATATCCGGCCTTATTTCGAGTCAGGGCATCGCGGTGTCCATTCCACTTGAGGCCGCAAACTCAGGGTCCCTCTCACATACCAAGAGCTGAGAGAAGAATCCTCTTGAGGTGCTTGTGGTAAGGTGGTATTCCTCTGGAATCGAAGCCAGTGACTAACCTCTCATCTCGAGTTGATTTGTGGTCCACAGAGCTCTTTCGTGTTGCTACAGTGACCTCAGGATTCCTCAAGCCTTGAAACAGTGTTCTTGGGTTTTCTCTGGAGTGCCATCAAGGAAATCAAGGCTCCTTTCCTGTGTGATGTGCAACACGGCATTGCTCTGCACGCAGTGCAGGGGAATCGGGCCTCATCTCGCGGCGAGGGGGAATTCTCATGGTTTTTTTCCAGTTGCGGCGGGAACCTGGGGTATATTCTCGAGTTACGAAGGGGATGGCCCTTCCACACAAGTGTTTGTTCAGCGACGTCAGGACTCCTGCCTAGTTGCGAGGGACAACTCGGGATTCTCCTCGAGGCTTGGCAGGGCAATTGGGACGCTTCTCCAGCTGAGGCGGGAGACCAAGGGTCCCTTTCCACGTGCCACATGAATCCTGGGTCTCCTATCAAGTTTCACGAGGAGTCAGGCATCGTCTCCTTTGGATTCAGTGATCTCCGCGTCCCTCTGGAGTTTTCAAAGGATGTGAGGCCTCCGGTCGTGATGAGGTGGGGAACAAGGTCTTTCTCTGTGGTCTCCTCAGGGGATTCAGACATCCTTTCGTCTTGGGAGATGCAAGACGAGCCTGCATTCAAGTCACTGCAGGGATATCCGGCATTATTTCGAGTCAGGGCATCGCGGTGTCCATTCCACTTGAGGCCGCAAACTCAGGGTCCCTCTCACATAACTAGAGCTGAGAGAAGAATCCTCTTGAGGTGCTTGTGGTAAGGTGGTATTCCTCTGGAGTCGAAGCCAGGCACTAACCTCTCATCTCGAGTTGATTTGTGGTCCACGGAGCTCTTTCGTGTTGCTACAGTGACCTCAGGATCCCTCTAGCCTTGAAACAGTGTTCTTGGGGATTCTCTGGAGTGCCATCAAGGAAATCAAGGCTCCTTTCCTGTGTGATGTGCAACACGGCATTGCTCTGCACGCAGTGCAGGGGAATCGGGCCTCATTTCGCGGGGAGGGGAAGTCTCATGGTTTTTCTCGAGTTGCTGCAGGAACCTGGGGTATGTTCTCGAGTTACGACGGGGATGGCCCTTCCACACACGTGTTTGTTCAGCGACGTCAGGACTCCTGCCTTGTTGCGAGGGACAACTCGGGATTCTCCTCGAGGCTTGGCAGGGCAATTGGGACGCCTCTCCAGCTGAGGCGGGAGACCAAGGGTCCCTTTCCACGTGCCACAGGAATCCTGGGACTCCTATCAAGTTTCACGAGGAGTCAGGCATCGTCTCCTTTGGAGGCACTGATCTCCGCGTCCCTCTGGAGTTTTCAAAGGATGTGAGGCCTCCGGTCGTGATGAGGTGGGGAACTAGGTCTTTCTCTGTGGTCTCCACAGGGGATTCAGACATCCTTTCGTCTTGGGAGATGCAAGACGAGCCTGCATTCAAGTCACTGCAGGCATATCCGGCCTTATTTCGAGTCAGGGCATCGCGGTGTCCATTCCACTTGAGGCCGCAAACTCAGAGTCCCTCTCACATACCTAGAGCTGAGAGAAGCCTCCTCTTGAGGTGCTTGTGGTAAGGTGGTATTCCTCTGGAGTCAAAGCCAGGGACTAACCTCTCATCTCGAGTTGACTTTTGGTCCACGGAGCTCTTTCGTGTTCCTACAGTGACCTCAGGATCCCTCTAGGCTTGAAACAGTGTTCTTGGGGTTTCTCTGGAGTGCCATCAAGGAAATCAAGGCTCCTTTCCTGTGTGATGTGCAACACGGCATTGCCCTGCACGCAGTGCAGGGGAATCGGGCCTCATCTCGCGGCGAGGGGGAAGTCTCATGGTTTTTCTCGAGTAGCGGTGGGAACCTGGGGTATATACTCGAGTCACGACAGAGATGGTCCTTCCACACACGTGTTTGTTCAGCGACGTCAGGACTCCTGCCTAGTTGCGAGGGACAACTCGGGATTCTCCTTGAGGCTTGTCAGGGCAATTGGGACGCCTCTCCAGCTGAGGCGGGAGATCAAGTGTCCCTTTCCACGTGCCAAAGGAATCCTGGGACTCCTATCAAGTTTCACGAGGAGTCAGGCATCGTCTCCTTTGGAAGCACTGATCTCCGCGTCCCTCTGGAGTTTTCAAAGGATGTGAGGCCTCCGGGCGCGATGAGGTGGGGAACTAGGTCTTTCTCTGTGGTCTCCACAGGGGATTCAGACATCCTTTCGTCTTGGGAGATGCAAGACGAGCCTGCATTCAAGTCACTGCAGGGATATCCGGCCTTATTTCGAGTCAGGGCATCGCAGTGTCCATTCCACTTGAGGCCGCAAACTCAGGGTCCCTCTCACATACCAAGAGCTGAGAGAAGAATCCTCTTGAGGTGCTTGTGGTAAGGTGGTATTCCTCTGGAATCGAAGCCAGTGACTAACCTCTCATCTCGAGTTGATTTGTGGTCCACAGAGCTCTTTCGTGTTGCTACAGTGACCTCAGGATTCCTCAAGCCTTGAAACAGTGTTCTTGGGTTTTCTCTGGAGTGCCATCAAGGAAATCAAGGCTCCTTTCCTGTGTGATGTGCAACACGGCATTGCTCTGCACGCAGTGCAGGGGAATCGGGCCTCATCTCGCGGCGAGGGGGAATTCTCATGGTTTTTTTCCAGTTGCGGCGGGAACCTGGGGTATATTCTCGAGTTACGAAGGGGATGGCCCTTCCACACAAGTGTTTGTTCAGCGACGTCAGGACTCCTGCCTAGTTGCGAGGGACAACTCGGGATTCTCCTCGAGGCTTGGCAGGGCAATTGGGACGCTTCTCCAGCTGAGGCGGGAGACCAAGGGTCCCTTTCCACGTGCCACATGAATCCTGGGTCTCCTATCAAGTTTCACGAGGAGTCAGGCATCGTCTCCTTTGGATTCAGTGATCTCCGCGTCCCTCTGGAGTTTTCAAAGGATGTGAGGCCTCCGGTCGTGATGAGGTGGGGAACAAGGTCTTTCTCTGTGGTCTCCTCAGGGGATTCAGACATCTTTTCGTCTTGGGAGATGCAAGACGAGCCTGCATTCAAGTCACTGCAGGGATATCCGGCATTATTTCGAGTCAGGGCATCGCGGTGTCCATTCCACTTGAGGCTGCAAACTCAGGGTCCCTCTCACATAACTAGAGCTGAGAGAAGAATCCTCTTGAGGTGCTTGTGGTAAGGTGGTATTCCTCTGGAGTCGAAGCCAGGGACTAACCTCTCATCTCGAGTTGATTTGTGGTCCACGGAGCTCTTTCGTGTTGCTACAGTGACCTCAGGATCCCTCTAGCCTTGAAACAGTGTTCTTGGGGATTCTCTGGAGTGCCATCAAGGAAATCAAGGCTCCTTTCCTGTGTGATGTGCAACACGGCATTGCTCTGCACGCAGTGCAGGGGAATCGGGCCTCATTTCACGGGGAGGCGAAGTCTCATGGTTTTTCTCGAGTTGCTGCAGGAACCTGGGGTATGTTCTCGAGTTACGACGGGGATGGCCCTTCCACACACGTGTTTGTTCAGCGACGTCAGGACTCCTGCCTTGTTGCGAGGGACAACTCGGGATTCTCCTCGAGGCTTGGCAGGGCAATTGGGACGCCTCTCCAGCTGAGGCGGGAGACCAAGGGTCCCTTTCCACGTGCCACAGGAATCCTGGGACTCCTATCAAGTTTCACGAGGAGTCAGGCATCGTCTCCTTTGGAGGCACTGATCTCCGCGTCCCTCTGGAGTTTTCAAAGGATGTGAGGCCTCCGGTCGTGATGAGGTGGGGAACTAGGTCTTTCTCTGTGGTCTCCACAGGGGATTCAGACATCCTTTCGTCTTGGGAGATGCAAGACAAGCCTGCATTCAAGTCACTGCAGGCATATCCGGCCTTATTTCGAGTCAGGGCATCGCGGTGCCCATTCCACTTGAGGCCGCAAACTCAGGGTCCCTCTCACATACCTAGAGCTGAGAGAAGCCTCCTCTTGAGGTGCTTGTGGTAAGGTGGTATTCCTCTGGAGTCGAAGCCAGGGACTAACCTCTCATCTCGAGTTGACTTTTGGTCCACGGAGCACTTTCGTGTTCCTACAGTGACCTCAGGATCCCTCTAGGCTTGAAACAGTGTTCTTGGGTTTTCTCTGGAGTGCCATCAAGGAAATCAAGGCTCCTTTCCTGTGTGATGTGCAACACGGCATTGCTCTGCACGCAGTGCAGGGGAATCGGGCCTCATCTCGCGGCGAGGGGGAATTCTCATGGTTTTTTTCCAGTTGCGGCGGGAACCTGGGGTATATTCTCGAGTTACGAAGGGGATGGCCCTTCCACACAAGTGTTTGTTCAGCGACGTCAGGACTCCTGCCTAGTTGCGAGGGACAACTCGGGATTCTCCTCGAGGCTTGGCAGGGCAATTGGGACGCTTCTCCAGCTGAGGCGGGAGACCAAGGGTCCCTTTCCACGTGCCACATGAATCCTGGGTCTCCTATCAAGTTTCACGAGGAGTCAGGCATCGTCTCCTTTGGATTCAGTGATCTCCGCGTCCCTCTGGAGTTTTCAAAGGATGTGAGGCCTCCGGTCGTGATGAGGTGGGGAACAAGGTCTTTCTCTGTGGTCTCCTCAGGGGATTCAGACATCCTTTCGTCTTGGGAGATGCAAGACGAGCCTGCATTCAAGTCACTGCAGGGATATCCGGCATTATTTCGAGTCAGGGCATCGCGGTGTCCATTCCACTTGAGGCCGCAAACTCAGGGTCCCTCTCACATAACTAGAGCTGAGAGAAGAATCCTCTTGAGGTGCTTGTGGTAAGGTGGTATTCCTCTGGAGTCGAAGCCAGGGACTAACCTCTCATCTCGAGTTGATTTGTGGTCCACGGAGCTCTTTCGTGTTGCTACAGTGACCTCAGGATCCCTCTAGCCTTGAAACAGTGTTCTTGGGGATTCTCTGGAGTGCCATCAAGGAAATCAAGGCTCCTTTCCTGTGTGATGTGCAACACGGCATTGCTCTGCACGCAGTGCAGGGGAATCGGGCCTCATTTCGCGGGGAGGGGAAGTCTCATGGTTTTTCTCGAGTTGCTGCAGGAACCTGGGGTATGTTCTCGAGTTACGACGGGGATGGCCCTTCCACACACGTGTTTGTTCAGCGACGTCAGGACTCCTGCCTTGTTGCGAGGGACAACTCGGGATTCTCCTCGAGGCTTGGCAGGGCAATTGGGACGCCTCTCCAGCTGAGGCGGGAGACCAAGGGTCCCTTTCCACGTGCCACAGGAATCCTGGGACTCCTATCAAGTTTCACGAGGAGTCAGGCATCGTCTCCTTTGGAGGCACTGATCTCCGCGTCCCTCTGGAGTTTTCAAAGGATGTGAGGCCTCCGGTCGTGATGAGGTGGGGAACTAGGTCTTTCTCTGTGGTCTCCACAGGGGATTCAGACATCCTTTCGTCTTGGGAGATGCAAGACGAGCCTGCATTCAAGTCACTGCAGGCATATCCGGCCTTATTTCGAGTCAGGGCATCGCGGTGTCCATTCCACTTGAGGCCGCAAACTCAGGGTCCCTCTCACATACCTAGAGCTGAGAGAAGCCTCCTCTTGAGGTGCTTGTGGTAAGGTGGTATTCCTCGGGAGTCGAAGCCAGGGACTAACCTCTCATCTCGAGTTGACTTTTGGTCCACGGAGCTCTTTCGTGTTCCTACAGTGACCTCAGGATCCCTCTAGGCTTGAAACAGTGTTCTTGGGGTTTCTCTGGAGTGCCATCAAGGAAATCAAGGCTCCTTTCCTGTGTGATGTGCAACACGGCATTGCCCTGCACGCAGTGCAGGGGAATCGGGCCTCATCTCGCGGCGAGGGGGAAGTCTCATGGTTTTTCTCGAGTAGCGGTGGGAACCTGGGGTATATACTCGAGTCACGACAGAGATGGCCCTTCCACACACGTGTTTGTTCAGCGACGTCAGGACTCCTGCCTAGTTGCGAGGGACAACTCGGGATTCTCCTTGAGGCTTGTCAGGGCAATTGGGACGCCTCTCCAGCTGAGGCGGGAGATCCAGGGTCCCTTTCCACGTGCCACAGGAATCCTGGGACTCCTATCAAGTTTCACGAGGAGTCAGGCATCGTCTCCTTTAGAAGCACTGATCTCCGCGTCCCTCTGGAGTTTTCAAAGGATGTGAGGCCTCCGGGCGCGATAAGGTGGGGAACTAGGTCTTTCTCTGTGGTCTCCACAGGGGATTCAGACATCCTTTCGTCTTGGGAGATGCAAGACGAGCCTGCATTCAAGTCACTGCAGGCATATCCGGCCTTATTTCGAGTCAGGGCATCGCGGTGTCCATTCCACTTGAGGCCGCAAACTCAGGGTCCCTCTCACATACCTAGAGCAGAGAGAAGCCTCCTCTTGAGGTGCTTGTGGTAAGGTGGTATTCCTCTGGAATCGAAGCCAGTGACTAACCTCTCATCTCGAGTTGATTTGTGGTCCACAGAGCTCTTTCGTGTTGCTACAGTGACCTCAGGATTCCTCAAGCCTTGAAACAGTGTTCTTGGGGTTTCTCTGGAGTGCCATCAAGGAAATCAAGGCTCCTTTCCTGTGTGATGTGCAACACGGCATTGCTCTGCACGCAGTGCAGGGGAATCGGGCCTCATCTCGCGGCGAGGGGGAATTCTCATGGTTTTTTTCCAGTTGCGGCGGGAACCTGGGGTATATTCTCGAGTTACGAAGGGGATGGCCCTTCCACACAAGTGTTTGTTCAGCGACGTCAGGACTCCTGCCTAGTTGCGAGGGACAACTCGGGATTCTCCTCGAGGCTTGGCAGGGCAATTGGGACGCTTCTCCAGCTGAGGCGGGAGACCAAGGGTCCCTTTCCACGTGCCACATGAATCCTGGGTCTCCTATCAAGTTTCACGAGGAGTCAGGCATCGTCTCCTTTGGAGGCAGTGATCTCCGCGTCCCTCTGGAGTTTTCAAAGGATGTGAGGCCTCCGGTCGTGATGAGGTGGGGAACAAGGTCTTTCTCTGTGGTCTCCTCAGGGGATTCAGACATCCTTTCGTCTTGGGAGATGCAAGACGAGCCTGCATTCAAGTCACTGCAGGGATATCCGGCATTATTTCGAGTCAGGGCATTGCGGTGTCCATTCCACTTGAGGCCGCAAACTCAGGGTCCCTCTCACATAACTAGAGCTGAGAGAAGAATCCTCTTGAGGTGCTTGTGGTAAGGTGGTATTCCTCTGGAGTCGAAGCCAGGGACTAACCTCTCATCTCGAGTAGATTTGTGGTCCACGGAGCTCTTTCGTGTTGCTACAGTGACCTCAGGATCCCTCTAGCCTTGAAACAGTGTTCTTGGGGATTCTCTGGAGTGCCATCAAGGAAATCAAGGCTCCTTTCCTGTGTGATGTACAACACGGCATTGCTCTGCACGCAGTGCAGGGGAATCGGGCCTCATTTCGCGGGGAGGGGGAAGTCTCATGGTTTTTCTCGAGTTGCTGCAGGAACCTGGGGTATGTTCTCGAGTTACGACGGGGATGGCCCTTCCACACACGTGTTTGTTCAGCGACGTCAGGACTCCTGCCTTGTTGCGAGGGACAACTCGGGATTCTCCTCGAGGCTTGGCAGGGCAATTGGGACGCCTCTCCAGCTGAGGCGGGAGACCAAGGGTCCCTTTCCACGTGCCACAGGAATCCTGGGACTCCTATCAAGTTTCACGAGGAGTCAGGCATCGTCTCCTTTGGAGGCACTGATCTCCGCGTCCCTCTGGAGTTTTCAAAGGATGTGAGGCCTCCGGTCACGATGAGGTGGGGAACTAGGTCTTTCTCTGTGGTCTCCACAGGGGATTCAGACATCCTTTCGTCTTGGGAGATGCAAGACGAGCCTGCATTCAAGTCACTGCAGGCATATCCGCCCTTATTTCGAGTCAGGGCATCGCGGTGTCCATTCCACTTGAGGCCGCAAACTCAGGGTCCCTCTCACATACCTAGAGCCGAGAGAAGCCTCCTCTTGAGGTGCTTGTGGTAAGGTGGTATTCCTCTGGAGTCGAAGCCAGGGACTAACCTCTCATCTCGAGTTGACTTTTGGTCCACGGAGCTCTTTCGTGTTCCTACAGTGACCTCAGGATCCCTCTAGGCTTGAAACAGTGTTCTTGGGGTTTCTCTGGAGTGCCATCAAGGAAATCAAGGCTCCTTTCCTGTGTGATGTGCAACGCGGCATTGCCCTGCACGCAGTGCAGGGGAATCGGGCCTCATCTCGCGGCGAGGAGGAAGTCTCATGGTTTTTCTCGAGTAGCGGTGGGAACCTGGGGTATATTCTCGAGTTACGACGGGGATGGCCCTTCCACACACGTGTTTGTTCAGCGACGTCAGGACTCCTGCCTAGTTGCGAGGGACAACTCGGGGTTCTCCTCGAGGCTTGGCAGGGCAATTCGGACGCCTCTCCAGCTGAGGCGGGAGACCAAGGGTCCCTTTCCACGTGCCACAGGAATCCTGGGACTCCTATCAAGTTTCACGAGGAGTCAGGCATCGTCTCCTTTGGAGGCACTGATCTCCGCGTCCCTCTGGAGTTTTCAAAGGATGTGAGGCCTCCGGTCGCGATGAGGTGGGGAACTAGGTCTTTCTCTGTGGTCTCCACAGGGGATTCAGACATCCTTTCGTCTTGGGAGATGCAAGACGAGCCTGCATTCAGGTCACTGCAGGCATATCCGGCCTTATTTCGAGTCAGGGCATCGCGGTGTCCATTCCACTTGAGGCCGCAAACTCAGGTTCCCTCTCACATACCTAGAGCTGAGAGACGCCTCCTCTTGAGGTTCTTGTGGTAAGGTGGTATTCCTCTGGAGTCGAAGCCAGGGACTAACCTTTCATCTCGAGTTGATTTGTGGTCCACGGAGCTCTTTTGTGTTCCTACAGTGACCTCAGGATCCCTCTAGCCTTGAAACAGTGTTCTTGGGGTTTCTCTGGAGTGCCATTAAGGAAATCAAGGCTCCTTTCCTGTGTGATGTGCAACACGGCATTGCCCTGCACGCAGTGCAGGGGAATCGGGCCTCATCTCGCGGCGAGGGGGAAGTCTCATGGTTTTTCTCGAGTAGCGGTGGGAACCTGGGGTATATACTCGAGTCACGACAGAGATGGCCCTTCCACACACGTGTTTGTTCAGCGACGTCAGGACTCCTGCCTAGTTGCGAGGGACAACTCGGGATTCTCCTCGAGGCTTGGCAGGGCAATTGGGACGCCTCTCCAGCTGAGGCGGGAGACCAAGGGTCCCTTTCCCCGTGCCACAGGAATCCTGGGACTCCTATCAAGTTTCACGAGGAGTCAGGCATCGTCTCCTTTGGAGGCACTGATCTCCGCGTCCCTCTGGAGTTTTCAAAGGATGTGAGGCCTCCGGTCGCGATGAGGTGGGGACCTAGGTCTTTCTCTGTGGTCTCCGCAGGGGATTCAGACATCCTTTCATCTTGGGAGATGCAAGACGAGCCTGCATTCAAGTCACTGCAGGAATATTCGGCGTAATTTCGAGTCAGGGCATCGCGGTGTCCATTCCATTTGAGGCCGCAAACTCAGGGTCCCTCTCACACACCTAGATCTGAGAGAAGCCTCCTCTTGAGGTGCTTGTGGTAAGGTGGTATTCCTCTGGAGTCGAAGCCAGGCACTAACCTCTCATCTCGAGTTGATTTGAGGTCCACGGAGCCCTTCGTGTTGCTACAGTAACCTCAGGATTCCTCAAGCCTTGAAACAGTGTTCTTGGGGTTTCTCTGGAGTGCCATCAACGAAATCAAGGCTCCTTTCATGTTTGATGTGCAACACGGAATTGCTCTGCACGCAGTGCAGGGGAATCGGGCCTCATCTCGCGGCGAGGGGGAATTCTAATGGTTTTTTTCCAGTTGTGGCGGGAACCTGGGGTATATTCTCGAGTTACGACAAGGATGGCCCTTCCACACACGTGTTTGTTCTGCAACTTCAGGACTCCTGCCTAGTTGCGAGGGACAACTCGGGATTCTCCTCGAGGCTTGGCAGGGCAATTGGGACGCCTCTCCAGCTGAGGCGGGAGACCAAGGGTCCCTTTCCACGTGCCACAGGAATCCTGGGACTCCTATCAAGTTTCACGAGGAGTCAGGCATCGTCTCCTTTGGACCACTGATCTCCGGGTCCCTCTGGAGTTTCAAAGGATGTGAGGCCTCCGGTCGTGATGAGGTGGGGAACTAGGTCTTTCTCTGTGGTCTCCACAGGGGATTCAGACATCCTTTCGTCTTGGGAGATGCAAGACGAGCCTGCATTCAAGTCACTGCAGGGATATCCGGCCTTATTTCGAGTCAGGGCATCGCGGTGTCCATTCCACTTGAGGCCGCAAACTCAGGGTCCCTCTCACATACCTAGAGCTGAGAGAAGCCTCCTCTTGAGGTGCTTGTGGTAAGGTGGTATTCCTCTGGAGTCGAAGCCAGGGACTAACGTCTCATCTCGAGTTGATTTTTGGTCCACGGAGCTCTTTCGTGTTGCTACAGTGACTTCAGGATCCCTCTAGCCTTGAAACAGAGTTCTTGGGGTTTTTCTGGAGTGCAATCAAGGAAATTAAGGCTCCTTTCCTGTGTGATGTGCAACACGGCATTGCTCTGCACGCAGTGCAGGGGAATCGGGCCTCATCTCGCGGCGAGGGGGAAGTCTCATCGTTTTTCTCGAGTTGCGGCGGGAACCTGGGGAATATTCTCGAGTTACGACGGGGATGGCCCTTCCACACACGTGTTTGTTCAGCGACGTCAGGACTCCTGCCTAGTTGCGAGGGACAACTCGGGATTCTCCTCGAGGCTTGGCAGGGCAATTGGGACGCCTCTCCAGCTGAGGCGGGAGACCAAGGGTCCCTTTCCCCGTGCCACAGGAATCCTGGGACTCCTATCAAGTTTCACGAGGAGTCAGGCATCGTCTCCTTTGGAGGCACTGATCTCCGCGTCCCTCTGGAGTTTTCAAAGGATGTGAGGCCTCCGGTCGCGATGAGGTGGGGACCTAGGTCTTTCTCTGTGGTCTCCGCAGGGGATTCAGACATCCTTTCATCTTGGGAGATGCAAGACGAGCCTGCATTCAAGTCACTGCAGGAATATTCGGCGTAATTTCGAGTCAGGGCATCGCGGTGTCCATTCCATTTGAGGCCGCAAACTCAGGGTCCCTCTCACACACCTAGATCTGAGAGAAGCCTCCTCTTGAGGTGCTTGTGGTAAGGTGGTATTCCTCTGGAGTCGAAGCCAGGCACTAACCTCTCATCTCGAGTTGATTTGAGGTCCACGGAGCCCTTCGTGTTGCTACAGTAACCTCAGGATTCCTCAAGCCTTGAAACAGTGTTCTTGGGGTTTCTCTGGAGTGCCATCAACGAAATCAAGTCTCCTTTCATGTTTGATGTGCAACACGGAATTGCTCTGCACGCAGTGCAGGGGAATCGGGCCTCATCTCGCGGCGAGGGGGAATTCTAATGGTTTTTTTCCAGTTGTGGCGGGAACCTGGGGTATATTCTCGAGTTACGACGGGGATGGCCCTTCCACACACGTGTTTGTTCTGCAACTTCAGGACTCCTGCCTAGTTGCGAGGGACAACTCGGGATTCTCCTCGAGGCTTGGCAGGGCAATTGGGACGCCTCTCCAGCTGAGGCGGGAGACCAAGTGTCCCTTTCCACGTGCCACAGGAATTCTGGGACTCCTATCAAGTTTCACGAGGAGTCAGGCATCGTTTCCTTTATAGGCACTGATCTCCGCGTCCCTCTGGAGTTTTCAAAGGATGTGAGGCTTCCCGTCGCGATGAGGTGGGGAACTAGGTCTTTCTCTGTGGTCTCTACAGGGGATTCAGACATCCTTTCGTCTTGGGAGATGCAAGACGAGCCTGCATTCAAGTCACTGCAGGCATATCCGGCCTTATTTCGAGTCAGGGCATCGCGGTGTCCATTCCACTTGAGGCCGCAAACTCAGGGTCCCTCTCACATACCTAGAGCTGAGAGAAGCCTCCTCTTGAGGTTCTTGTGGTAAAGTGGTATTCCTCTGGAGTCGAAGCCAGGCACTAACCTCTCATCTCGAGTTGTTTTGTGGTCCACGGAACTCTTTCGTGTTGCTACAGTGACCTCAGGATCCCTCTAGCCTTGAAACAGTGTTCTTGGGGTTTCTCTGGAGTGCCATCAAGGAAATCAAGGCTCCTTTCCTGTGTGATGTGCAACACGGCATTGCTCTGCACGCAGTGCAGGGTATCGGGCCTCATCTCGCGGCGAGGGGGAAGTCTCATGGTTTTTCTCGAGTTGCGGCGGGAACCTGGGGTATATTCTCGAGTTAAGACTGGGATGGCCCTTCCACACACGTGTTTGTTCAGCGACGTCAGGACTCCTGCCTAGTTGCGAGGGACAACTCGGGATTCTCCTCGAGGCTTGGCAGGGCAATTGGGACGCCTCTCCAGCTGAGGTGGGAGACCAAGTGTCCCTTTCCACGTGCCACAGGAATTCTGGGACTCCTATCAAGTTTCACGAGGAGTCAGGCATCGTTTCCTTTATAGGCACTGATCTCCGCGTCCCTCTGGAGTTTTCAAAGGATGTGAGGCCTCCGGGCGCGATGAGGTGGGGAACTAGGTCTTTCTCTGTGGTCTCCACAGGGGATTCAGACATCCTTTCGTCTTGGGAGATGCAAGACGAGCCTGCATTCAAGTCACTGCAGGGATATCCGGCCTTATTTCGAGTCAGGGCATCGCGGTGTCCATTCCACTTGAGGCCGCAAACTCAGGGTCCCTCTCACATACCTAGAGCTGAGAGAAGCCTCCTCTTGAGGTGCTTGTGGTAAGGTGGTATTCCTCTGGAGTCGAAGCCAGGGACTAACCTCTCATCTCGAGTTTACTTTTGGTCCACGGAGCTCTTTCGTGTTGCTACAGTGACCTCAGGATCCCTCTGGCCTTGAAACAGTGTTCTTGGGGTTTCTCTGGATTGCCATCAAGGAAATCAAGGCTCCTTTCCTGTGTGATGTGCAACACGGCATTGCTCTGCACGCAGTGCAGGGTATCGGGCCTCATCTCGCGGCGAGGGGGAAGTCTCATGGTTTTTCTCGAGTTGCGGCGGGAACCTGGGGTATATTCTCGAGTTAAGACTGGGATGGCCCTTCCACACACGTGTTTGTTCAGCGACGTCAGGACTCCTGCCTAGTTGCGAGGGACAACTCGGGATTCTCCTCGAGGCTTGGCAGGGCAATTGGGACGCCTCTCCAGCTGAGGTGGGAGACCAAGTGTCCCTTTCCACGTGCCACAGGAATTCTGGGACTCCTATCAAGTTTCACGAGGAGTCAGGCATCGTCTCCTTTGGAGGCACTGATCTCCGCGTCCCTCTGGAGTTTTCAAAGGATGTGAGGCCTCCGGTCGCGATGAGGTGGGGAACTAGTTCTTTCTCTGTGGTCTCCTCAGGGGATTCAGACATCCTTTCGTCTTGGGAGATGCAAGACGAGCCTGCATTCAAGTCACTGCAGGGATATCCGGCCTTATTTCGAGTCAGGGCATCGCGGTGTCCATTCCACTTGAGGCCGCAAACTCAGGGTCCCTCTCACATACCTAGAGCTGAGAGAAGAATCCTCTTGAGGTGCTTGTGGTAAGGTGGTATTCCTCTGGAGTCGAAGCCAGGGACTAACCTCTAATCTCGAGTTGATTTTTGGTCCACGGAGCTCTTTCGTGTTGCTACAGTGACCTCAGGATCCCTCTAGCCTTGAAACAGTGTTCTTGGGGATTCTCTGGAGTGCCATCAAGGAAATCAAGGCTCCTTTCCTGTGTGATGTGCAACACGGCATTGCTCTGCACGCAGTGCAGGGGAATCGGCCCTCATCTCGCGGGGAGGGGGAAGTCTCATGGTTTTTATCGAGTTGCTGCAGGAACCTGGGGTATGTTCTCGAGTTACGACGGGGATGGCCCTTCCACACACGTGTTTGTTCAGCGAAGTCAGGACTCCTGCCTTTTTGCGAGGGACAACTCGGGATTCTCCTCGAGGCTTGGCAGGGCAATTGGGACGCCTCTCCAGCTGCGGCGGGAGACCAAGGGTCCCTTTCCACGTGCCACAGGAATCTTGGGACTCCTATCAAGTTTCACGGGGAGTCAGGCATCGTCTCCTTTGGAGGCACTGATCTCCGCGTCCCTCTGGAGTTTTCAAAGGATGTGAGGCCTCCGGTCGCGATGAGGTGGGGAACTAGGTCTTTCTCTGTGGTCTCCTCAGGGGATTCAGACATCCTTTCGTCTTGGGAGATGCAAGACGAGCCTGCATTCAAGTCACTGCAGGCATATCCGGCCTTATTTCGAGTCAGGGCATCGCGGTGTCCATTCCACTTGAGGCCGCAAACTAAGGGTCCCTCTCACATACCTAGAGCTCAGAGAAGCCTCCTCTTGAGGTGCTTGTGGTAAGGTGGTATTCCTCTGGAGTCGAAGCCAGGGACTAACCTCTCATCTCGAGTTGATTTGTGGTCCACGGAGTTCTTTCGTGTTGCTACAGTGACCTCAGGATTCCTCAAGCCTTGAAACAGTGTTCTTGGGGTTTCTCTGGAGTGCCATCAAGGAAATCAAGGCTCCTTTCCTGTGTGATGTGCAACACGGCATTGCTCTGCACGCAGTGCAGGGGAATCGGGCATCATCTCGCGGCGAGGGGGAATTCTCATGGTTTTTTTCCAGTTGCGGCGGGAACCTGGGGTATATTCTCGAGTTACGACGGGGATGGCCCTTCCACACACCTGTTTCTTCAGCGACGTCAAGACTCCGGCCTAGTTGCGAGGGACAACTCGGGATTCTCCTCGAGGCTTGGCAGGGCAATTGGGACGCCTCTCCAGCTGAGGCGGGAGACCAAGGGTCCCTTTCCACGTGCCACATGAATCCTGGGTCTCCTATCAAGTTTCACGAGGAGTCAGGCATCGTCTACTTTGGAGGCAGTGATCTCCGCGTCCCTCTGGAGTTTTCAAAGGATGTGAGGCCTCCGGTCGCGATGAGGTGGGCAACAAGGTCTTTCTCTGTGGTCTCCACAGGGGATTCAGACATCCTTTCGTCTTGGGAGATGCAAGACGAGCCTGCATTCAAGTCACTGCAGGGATATCCGGCCTTATTTCGAGTCAGGGCATCGCGGTGTCCATTCCACTTGAGGCCGCAAACTAAGGGTCCCTCTCACATACCTAGAGCTCAGAGAAGCCTCCTCTTGAGGTGCTTGTGGTAAGGTGGTATTCCTCTGGAGTCGAAGCCAGGGACAAACCTCTCATCTCGAGTTGATTTGTGGTCCACGGAGTTCTTTCGTGTTGCTACAGTGACCTCAGGATTCCTCAAGCCTTGAAACAGTGTTCTTGGGGTTTCTCTGGAGTGCCATCAAGGAAATCAAGGCTCCTTTCCTGTGTGATGTGCAACACGGCATTGCTCTGCACGCAGTGCAGGGGAATCGGGCATCATCTCGCGGCGAGGGGGAATTCTCATGGTTTTTTTCCAGTTGCGGCGGGAACCTGGGGTATATTCTCGAGTTACGACGGGGATGGCCCTTCCACACACCTGTTTCTTCAGCGACGTCAAGACTCCGGCCTAGTTGCGAGGGACAACTCGGGATTCTCCTCGAGGCTTGGCAGGGCAATTGGGACGCCTCTCCAGCTGAGGCGGGAGACCAAGGGTCCCTTTCCACGTGCCACATGAATCCTGGGTCTCCTATCAAGTTTCACGAGGAGTCAGGCATCGTCTACTTTGGAGGCAGTGATCTCCGCGTCCCTCTGGAGTTTTCAAAGGATGTGAGGCCTCCGGGCGCGATGAGGTGGGGAACTAGGTCTTTCTCTGTGGTCTCCTCAGGGGATTCAGACATCCTTTCGTCTTGGGAGATGCAAGACGAGCCTGCATTCAAGTCACTGCAGGGATATCCGGCCTTATTTCGAGTCAGGGCATCGCGGTGTCCATTCCACTTGAGGCCGCAAACTCAGGGTCCCTCTCACATACCTAGAGCTGAGAGAAGAATCCTCTTGAGGTGCTTGTGGTAAGGTGGTATTCCTCTGGAGTCGAAGCCAGGGACTAACATCTCATCTCGAGTTGATTTGTGGTCCACGGAGCTCTTTCGTGTTGCTACAGGGACCTCAGGATCCCTCTAGCCTTGAAACAGTGTTCTTGGGGATTCTCTGGAGTGCCATCAAGGAAATCAAGGCTCCTTTCCTGTGTGATGTGCAACACGGCATTGCTCTGCACGCAGTGCAGGGTATCGGGCCTCATCTCGCGGCGAGGGGGAAGTCTCATGGTTTTTCTCGAGTTGCGGCGGGAACCTGGGGTATATTCTCGAGTTAAGACTGGGATGGCCCTTCCACACACGTGTTTGTTCAGCGACGTCAGGACTCCTGCCTAGTTGCGAGGGACAACTCGGGATTCTCCTCGAGGCTTGGCAGGGCAATTGGGACGCCTCTCCAGCTGAGGTGGGAGACCAAGTGTCCCTTTCCACGTGCCACAGGAATTCTGGGACTCCTATCAAGTTTCACGAGGAGTCAGGCATCGTTTCCTTTATAGGCACTGATCTCCGCGTCCCTCTGGAGTTTTCAAAGGATGTGAGGCCTCCGGGCGCGATGAGGTGGGGAACTAGGTCTTTCTCTGTGGTCTCCACAGGGGATTCAGACATCCTTTCGTCTTGGGAGATGCAAGACGAGCCTGCATTCAAGTCACTGCAGGGATATCCGGCCTTATTTCGAGTCAGGGCATCGCGGTGTCCATTCCACTTGAGGCCGCAAACTCAGGGTCCCTCTCACATACCTAGAGCTGAGAGAAGCCTCCTCTTGAGGTGCTTGTGGTAAGGTGGTATTCCTCTGGAGTCGAAGCCAGGGACTAACCTCTCATCTCGAGTTTACTTTTGGTCCACGGAGCTCTTTCGTGTTGCTACAGTGACCTCAGGATCCCTCTGGCCTTGAAACAGTGTTCTTGGGGTTTCTCTGGATTGCCATCAAGGAAATCAAGGCTCCTTTCCTGTGTGATGTGCAACACGGCATTGCTCTGCACGCAGTGCAGGGTATCGGGCCTCATCTCGCGGCGAGGGGGAAGTCTCATGGTTTTTCTCGAGTTGCGGCGGGAACCTGGGGTATATTCTCGAGTTAAGACTGGGATGGCCCTTCCACACACGTGTTTGTTCAGCGACGTCAGGACTCCTGCCTAGTTGCGAGGGACAACTCGGGATTCTCCTCGAGGCTTGGCAGGGCAATTGGGACGCCTCTCCAGCTGAGGTGGGAGACCAAGTGTCCCTTTCCACGTGCCACAGGAATTCTGGGACTCCTATCAAGTTTCACGAGGAGTCAGGCATCGTCTCCTTTGGAGGCACTGATCTCCGCGTCCCTCTGGAGTTTTCAAAGGATGTGAGGCCTCCGGTCGCGATGAGGTGGGGAACTAGTTCTTTCTCTGTGGTCTCCTCAGGGGATTCAGACATCCTTTCGTCTTGGGAGATGCAAGACGAGCCTGCATTCAAGTCACTGCAGGGATATCCGGCCTTATTTCGAGTCAGGGCATCGCGGTGTCCATTCCACTTGAGGCCGCAAACTCAGGGTCCCTCTCACATACCTAGAGCTGAGAGAAGAATCCTCTTGAGGTGCTTGTGGTAAGGTGGTATTCCTCTGGAGTCGAAGCCAGGGACTAACCTCTAATCTCGAGTTGATTTTTGGTCCACGGAGCTCTTTCGTGTTGCTACAGTGACCTCAGGATCCCTCTAGCCTTGAAACAGTGTTCTTGGGGATTCTCTGGAGTGCCATCAAGGAAATCAAGGCTCCTTTCCTGTGTGATGTGCAACACGGCATTGCTCTGCACGCAGTGCAGGGGAATCGGCCCTCATCTCGCGGGGAGGGGGAAGTCTCATGGTTTTTATCGAGTTGCTGCAGGAACCTGGGGTATGTTCTCGAGTTACGACGGGGATGGCCCTTCCACACACGTGTTTGTTCAGCGAAGTCAGGACTCCTGCCTTTTTGCGAGGGACAACTCGGGATTCTCCTCGAGGCTTGGCAGGGCAATTGGGACGCCTCTCCAGCTGCGGCGGGAGACCAAGGGTCCCTTTCCACGTGCCACAGGAATCTTGGGACTCCTATCAAGTTTCACGGGGAGTCAGGCATCGTCTCCTTTGGAGGCACTGATCTCCGCGTCCCTCTGGAGTTTTCAAAGGATGTGAGGCCTCCGGTCGCGATGAGGTGGGGAACTAGGTCTTTCTCTGTGGTCTCCTCAGGGGATTCAGACATCCTTTCGTCTTGGGAGATGCAAGACGAGCCTGCATTCAAGTCACTGCAGGCATATCCGGCCTTATTTCGAGTCAGGGCATCGCGGTGTCCATTCCACTTGAGGCCGCAAACTAAGGGTCCCTCTCACATACCTAGAGCTCAGAGAAGCCTCCTCTTGAGGTGCTTGTGGTAAGGTGGTATTCCTCTGGAGTCGAAGCCAGGGACTAACCTCTCATCTCGAGTTGATTTGTGGTCCACGGAGTTCTTTCGTGTTGCTACAGTGACCTCAGGATTCCTCAAGCCTTGAAACAGTGTTCTTGGGGTTTCTCTGGAGTGCCATCAAGGAAATCAAGGCTCCTTTCCTGTGTGATGTGCAACACGGCATTGCTCTGCACGCAGTGCAGGGGAATCGGGCATCATCTCGCGGCGAGGGGGAATTCTCATGGTTTTTTTCCAGTTGCGGCGGGAACCTGGGGTATATTCTCGAGTTACGACGGGGATGGCCCTTCCACACACCTGTTTCTTCAGCGACGTCAAGACTCCGGCCTAGTTGCGAGGGACAACTCGGGATTCTCCTCGAGGCTTGGCAGGGCAATTGGGACGCCTCTCCAGCTGAGGCGGGAGACCAAGGGTCCCTTTCCACGTGCCACATGAATCCTGGGTCTCCTATCAAGTTTCACGAGGAGTCAGGCATCGTCTACTTTGGAGGCAGTGATCTCCGCGTCCCTCTGGAGTTTTCAAAGGATGTGAGGCCTCCGGTCGCGATGAGGTGGGCAACAAGGTCTTTCTCTGTGGTCTCCACAGGGGATTCAGACATCCTTTCGTCTTGGGAGATGCAAGACGAGCCTGCATTCAAGTCACTGCAGGGATATCCGGCCTTATTTCGAGTCAGGGCATCGCGGTGTCCATTCCACTTGAGGCCGCAAACTCAGGGTCCCTCTCACATACCTAGAGCTGAGAGAAGAATCCTCTTGAGGTGCTTGTGGTAAGGTGGTATTCCTCTGGAGTCGAAGCCAGGGACTAACATCTCATCTCGAGTTGATTTGTGGTCCACGGAGCTCTTTCGTGTTGCTACAGGGACCTCAGGATTCCTCAAGCCTTGAAACAGTGTTCTTGGGGATTCTCTGGAGTGCCATCAAGGAAATCAAGGCTCCTTTCCTGTGAGATGTGCAACACGGCATTGCTCTGCACGCAGTGCAGGGTATCGGGCCTCATCTCGCGGCGAGGGGGAAGTCTCATGGTTTTTCTCGAGTTGCGGCGGGAACCTGGGGTATATTCTCGAGTTAAGACTGGGATGGCCCTTCCACACACGTGTTTGTTCAGCGACGTCAGGACTCCTGCCTAGTTGCGAGGGACAACTCGGGATTCTCCTCGAGGCTTGGCAGGGCAATTGGGACGCCGCTCCAGCTGAGGTGGGAGACCAAGTGTCCCTTTCCACGTGCCACAGGAATTCTGGGACTCCTATCAAGTTTCACGAGGAGTCAGGCATCGTTTCCTTTATAGGCACTGATCTCCGCGTCCCTCTGGAGTTTTCAAAGGATGTGAGGCCTCCCGTCGCGATGAGGTGGGGAACTAGCTCTTTCTCTGTGGTCTCTACAGGGGATTCAGACATCCTTTCGTCTTGGGAGATGCAAGACGAGCCTGCATTCAAGTCACTGCAGGCATATCCGGCCTTATTTCGAGTCAGGACATCGCGGTGTCCATTCTACTTGAGGCCGCAAACTCAGGGTCCCTCTCACATACCTAGAGCTGAGAGAAGCCTCCTATTGAGGTGCTTGTGGTAAGGTGGTATTCCTCTGGAGTCGAAGCCAGGCACTAACCTCTCATCTCGAGTTGATTTGTGGTCCACGGAGCTCTTTCGTGTTGCTACAGTGACCTCAGGATCCCTCTAGCCTTGAAATAGTGTTCTTGGGGATTCTCTGGAGTGCCATCAAGGAAATCAAGGCTCCTTTCCTGTGTGACGTGCAACACGGCATTGCTCTGCACGCAGTGCAGGGGAATCGGGCCTCATCTCGCGGGGAGGGGGAAGTCTCATGGTTTTTATCGAGTTGCTGCAGGAACCTGGGGTATGTTCTCGAGTTACGACGGGGATGGCCCTTCCACACATGTGTTTGTTCAGCGACGTCAGGACTCCTGCCTTTTTGCGAGGGACAACTCGGGATTCTCCTCGAGGCTTGGCAGGGCAATTGGGACGCCTCTCCAGCTGAGGCGGGAGACCAAGGGTCCCTTTCCACGTGCCACAGGAATCTTGGGACTCCTATCAAGTTTCACGAGGAGTCAGGCATCGTCTCCTTTGGAGGCACTGATCTCCGCGTCCCTCTGGAGTTTTCAAAGGATGTGAGGCCTCCGGTCGCGATGAGGTGGGGAACTAGGTCTTTCTCTGTGGTCTCCTCAGGGGATTCAGACATCCTTTCGTCTTGGGAGATGCAAGACGAGCCTGCATTCAAGTCACTGCAGGCATATCCGGCCTTATTTCGAGTCAGGGCATCGCGGTGTCCATTCCACTTGAGGCCGCAAACTAAGGGTCCCTCTCACATACCTAGAGCTGAGAGAAGAATCCTCTTGAGGTGCTTGTGGTAAGGTGGTATTCCTCTGGAGTCGAAGCCAGGGACTAACCTCTCATCTCGAGTTGATTTGTGGTCCACGGAGTTCTTTCGTGTTGCTACAGTGACCTCAGGATTCCTCAAGCCTTGAAACAGTGTTCTTGGGGATTCTCTGGAGTGCCATCAAGGAAATCAAGGCTCCTTTCCTGTGTGATGTGCAACACGGCATTGCTCTGCACGCAGTGCAGGGGAATCGGGCATCATCCCGCGGCGAGGGGGAATTCTCATGGTTTTTTTCCAGTTGCGGCGGGAACCTGGGGTATATTCTCGAGTTACGACGGGGATGGCCCTTCCACACACCTGTTTCTTCAGCGACGTCAAGACTCCGGCCTAGTTGCGAGGGACAACTCGGGATTCTCCTCGAGGCTTGGCAGGGCAATTGGGACGCCTCTCCAGCTGAGGCGGGAGACCAAGGGTCCCTTTCCACGTGCCACAGGAATCCTGGGACTCCTATCAAGTTTCACGAGGAGTCAGGCATCGTCTCCTTTGGAGGCACTGATCTCCGTGTCCCTCTGGAGTTTTCAAAGGATGTGAGGCCTCCGGTCTCGATGAGGTGGGGAACTAGGTCTTTCTATGTGGTCTCCACCGGGGACTCAGACATCCTTTCGTCTTGGGAGATGCAAGACGAACCTGCATTCAAGTCACTGCAGGGATATCCGGCCTTATTTCGAGTCAGGGCATCGCGGTGTTCATTCCACTTGAGGCCGCAAACTCAGGGTCCCTCTCACATACCTAGAGCTGAGAGAAGCCTCCTCTTGAGGTGCTTGTGGTAAGGTGGTATTCGTCTGGAATCGAAGCCAGGGACTAACCTCTCATCTCGAGTTGTTTTGTGGTCCACGGAGCTCTTTCGTGTTGCTACAGTGACCTCAGGATCCCTCTAGCCTTGAAACAGTGTTCTTGGGGTTTCTCTGGAGTGCCATCAAGGAAATCAACGCTCCTTTCCTGTGTGATGTGCAACACGGCATTGCTCTGCACGCAGTGCATGGGAATCGGGCCTCATCTCGCGGCGAGGGGGAAGTCTCATGGTTTTTCTCGAGTTGCGGCGGGAACCTGGGGTATATTCTCGAGTTACGACGGGGATGGCCCTTCCACACACGTGTTTGTTCAGCGACGTCAGGACTCCTGCCTAGTTGCGAGGGACAACTCGGGATTCTCCTCGAGGCTTGGCAGGGCAATTGGGACGCCTCTCCAGCTGAGCCGGGAGACCATGAGTCCCTTTCCATGTTCCACAGGAATCCTGGGACTCCTATCAAGTTTCACGAGGAGTCAGGCATCGTCTCCTTTGGAAGCACTGATCTCCGCGTCCCTCTGGAGTTTTCCAAGGATGTGAGTCCTCCGGTCGCGATGAGGTGGGGAACTAGGTCTTTCTCTGTGGACTCCACAGGGGATTCAGACATCCTTTCGTCTTTAGAGATGCAAGACGAGCCTGTATTCAAGTCACTGCAGGCACATCCGGCCTTATTTCGAGTCAGGGCATTGCGGTGTCCATTCCACTTGAGGCCGCAAACTCAGGGTCCCTCTCACATACCTAGAGCTGAGAGAAGCCTCCTCTTGGGGTGCTTGTGGTAAGGTGGTATTCCTCTGGAGTCGAAGCCAGGGACTAACCTCTCATCTCGAGTTGACTTTTGGTCCACGGAGCTCTTTCGTGTTGCTACAGTGACCTCAGGATCCCTCTAGACTTGAAACAGAGTTCTTGGAGTTTCTCTGGAGTGCCATCAAGGAAATCAAGGCTCCTTTCCTGTGTGATGTGCAACACGGCATTGCTCTGCACACAGTGCAGGGGAATCCGGCCTCATCTCGCGGCGAAGGGGAAGTCTCATGGTTATTCTCGAGTTGCGGCGGGACCCTGGGGTATATTCTCGAGTTACGACGGGGATGGCCCGTCGACAGACGTGTTTGTTCAGCGACGTCAGGACTCCTGCCTAGTTGCGAGGGACAACTCGGGATTCTCCTCGAGGCTTGGCAGGGCCATTGGGACGCCTCTCCAGCTGAGGCGGGAGACCAAGGGTCCCTTTGCACGTGCCACAGGAATTCTGGGACTCCTATCAAGTTTCACGAGGAGTCAGGCATCGTTTCCTTTATAGGCACTGATCTCCGCGTCCCTCTGGAGTTTTCAAAGGATGTGAGGCCTCCGGGCGCGATGAGGTGGGGAACTAGGTCTTTCTCTGTGGTCTCCACAGGGGATTCAGACATCCTTTCGTCTTGGGAGATGCAAGACGAGCCTGCATTCAAGTCACTGCAGGGATATCCGGCCTTATTTCGAGTCAGGGCATCGCGGTGTCCATTCCACTTGAGGCCGCAAACTCAGGGTCCCTCTCACATACCTAGAGCTGAGAGAAGCCTCCTCTTGAGGTGCTTGTGGTAAGGTGGTATTCCTCTGGAGTCGAAGCCAGGGACTAACCTCTCATCTCGAGTTTACTTTTGGTCCACGGAGCTCTTTCGTGTTGCTACAGTGACCTCAGGATCCCTCTGGCCTTGAAACAGTGTTCTTGGGGTTTCTCTGGATTGCCATCAAGGAAATCAAGGCTCCTTTCCTGTGTGATGTGCAACACGGCATTGCTCTGCACGCAGTGCAGGGTATCGGGCCTCATCTCGCGGCGAGGGGGAAGTCTCATGGTTTTTCTCGAGTTGCGGCGGGAACCTGGGGTATATTCTCGAGTTAAGACTGGGATGGCCCTTCCACACACGTGTTTGTTCAGCGACGTCAGGACTCCTGCCTAGTTGCGAGGGACAACTCGGGATTCTCCTCGAGGCTTGGCAGGGCAATTGGGACGCCTCTCCAGCTGAGGTGGGAGACCAAGTGTCCCTTTCCACGTGCCACAGGAATTCTGGGACTCCTATCAAGTTTCACGAGGAGTCAGGCATCGTCTCCTTTGGAGGCACTGATCTCCGCGTCCCTCTGGAGTTTTCAAAGGATGTGAGGCCTCCGGTCGCGATGAGGTGGGGAACTAGTTCTTTCTCTGTGGTCTCCTCAGGGGATTCAGACATCCTTTCGTCTTGGGAGATGCAAGACGAGCCTGCATTCAAGTCACTGCAGGGATATCCGGCCTTATTTCGAGTCAGGGCATCGCGGTGTCCATTCCACTTGAGGCCGCAAACTCAGGGTCCCTCTCACATACCTAGAGCTGAGAGAAGAATCCTCTTGAGGTGCTTGTGGTAAGGTGGTATTCCTCTGGAGTCGAAGCCAGGGACTAACCTCTCATCTCGAGTTGATTTTTGGTCCACGGAGCTCTTTCGTGTTGCTACAGTGACCTCAGGATCCCTCTAGCCTTGAAACAGTGTTCTTGGGGATTCTCTGGAGTGCCATCAAGGAAATCAAGGCTCCTTTCCTGTGTGATGTGCAACACGGCATTGCTCTGCACGCAGTGCAGGGGAATCGGGCCTCATCTCGCGGGGAGGGGGAAGTCTCATGGTTTTTATCGAGTTGCTGCAGGAACCTGGGGTATGTTCTCGAGTTACGACGGGGATGGCCCTTCCACACACGTGTTTGTTCAGCGAAGTCAGGACTCCTGCCTTTTTGCGAGGGACAACTCGGGATTCTCCTCGAGGCTTGGCAGGGCAATTGGGACGCCTCTCCAGCTTAGGCGGGAGACCAAGGGTCCCTTTCCACGTGCCACAGGAATCTTGGGACTCCTATCAAGTTTCACGGGGAGTCAGGCATCGTCTCCTTTGGAGGCACTGATCTCCGCGTCCCTCTGGAGTTTTCAAAGGATGTGAGGCCTCCGGTCGCGATGAGATGGGGAACTAGGTCTTTCTCTGTGGTCTCCTCAGGGGATTCAGACATCCTTTCGTCTTGGGAGATGCAAGACGAGCCTGCATTCAAGTCACTGCAGGCATATCCGGCCTTATTTCGAGTCAGGGCATCGCGGTGTCCATTCCACTTGAGGCCGCAAACTCAGGGTCCCTCTCACATACCTAGAGCTCAGAGAAGCCTCCTCTTGAGGTGCTTGTGGTAAGGTGGTATTCCTCTGGAGTCGAAGCCAGGGACTAACCTCTCATCTCGAGTTGATTTGTGGTCCACGGAGTTCTTTCATGTTGCTACAGTGACCTCAGGATTCCTCAAGCCTTGAAACAGTGTTCTTGGGGTTTCTCTGGAGTGCCATCAAGGAAATCAAGGCTCCTTTCCTGTGTGATGTGCAACACGGCATTGCTCTGCACGCAGTGCAGGGGAATCGGGCATCATCTCGCGGCGAGGGGGAATTCTCATGGTTTTTTTCCAGTTGCGGCGGGAACCTGGGGTATATTCTCGAGTTACGACGGGGATGGCCCTTCCACACACCTGTTTCTTCAGCGACGTCAAGACTCCGGCCTAGTTGCGAGGGACAACTCGGGATTCTCCTCGAGGCTTGGCAGGGCAATTGGGACGCCTCTCCAGCTGAGGCGGGAGACCAAGGGTCCCTTTCCACGTGCCACATGAATCCTGGGACTCCTATCAAGTTTCACGAGGAGTCAGGCATCGTCTACTTTGGAGGCAGTGATCTCCGCGTCCCTCTGGAGTTTTCAAAGGATGTGAGGCCTCCGGTCGCGATGAGGTGGGCAACAAGGTCTTTCTCTGTGGTCTCCACAGGGGATTCAGACATCCTTTCGTCTTTTGAGATGCAAGACGAGCCTGCATTCAAGTCACTGCAGGGATATCCGGCCTTATTTCGAGTCAGGGCATCGCGGTGTCCATTCCACTTGAGGCCGCAAACTCAGGGTCCCTCTCACATACCAAGAGCTGAGAGAAGAATCCTCTTGAGGTGCTTGTGGTAAGGTGGTATTCCTCTGGAGTCGAAGCCAGGGACTAACATCTCATCTCGTGTTGATTTGTGGTCCACGGAGCTCTTTCGTGTTGCTACAGGGACCTCAGGATCCCTCTAGCCTTGAAACAGTGTTCTTGGGGATTCTCTGGAGTGCCATCAAGGAAATCAAGGCTCCTTTCCTGTGTGATGTGCAACACGGCATTGCTCTGCACGCAGTGCAGGGTATCGGGCCTCATCTCGCGGCGAGGGGGAAGTCTCATGGTTTTTCTCGAGTTGCGGCGGGAACCTGGGGTATATTCTCGAGTTAAGACTGGGATGGCCCTTCCACACACGTGTTTGTTCAGCGACGTCAGGACTCCTGCCTAGTTGCGAGGGACAACTCGGGATTCTCCTCGAGGCTTGGCAGGGCAATTGGGACGCCTCTCCAGCTGAGGTGGGAGACCAAGTGTCCCTTTCCACGTGCCACAGGAATTCTGGGACTCCTATCAAGTTTCACGAGGAGTCAGGCATCGTTTCCTTTATAGGCACTGATCTCCGCGTCCCTCTGGAGTTTTCAAAGGATGTGAGGCCTCCCGTCGCGTTGAGGTGGGGAACTAGCTCTTTCTCTGTGGTCTCTACAGGGGATTCAGACATCCTTTCGTCTTGGGAGATGCAAGACGAGCCTGCATTCAAGTCACTGCAGGCATATCCGGCCTTATTTCGAGTCAGGACATCGCGGTGTCCATTCTACTTGAGGCCGCAAACTCAGGGTCCCTCTCACATACCTAGAGCTGAGAGAAGCCTCCTATTGAGGTGCTTGTGGTAAGGTGGTATTCCTCTGGAGTCGAAGCCAGGCACTAACCTCTCATCTCGAGTTGATTTGTGGTCCACGGAGCTCTTTCGTGTTGCTACAGTGACCTCAGGATCCCTCTAGCCTTGAAACAGTGTTCTTGGGGATTCTCTGGAGTGCCATCAAGGAAATCAAGGCTCCTTTCCTGTGTGACGTGCAACACGGCATTGCTCTGCACGCAGTGCAGGGGAATCGGGCCTCATCTCGCGGGGAGGGGGAAGTCTCATGGTTTTTATCGAGTTGCTGCAGGAACCTGGGGTATGTTCTCGAGTTACGACGGGGATGGCCCTTCCACACATGTGTTTGTTCAGCGACGTCAGGACTCCTGCCTTTTTGCGAGGGACAACTCGGGATTCTCCTCGAGGCTTGGCAGGGCAATTGGGCCGCCTCTCCAGCTGAGGCGGGAGACCAAGGGTCCCTTTCCACGTGCCACAGGAATCTTGGGACTCCTATCAAGTTTCACGAGGAGTCAGGCATCGTCTCCTTTGGAGGCACTGATCTCCGCGTCCCTCTGGAGTTTTCAAAGGATGTGAGGCCTCCGGTCGCGATGAGGTGGGGAACTAGGTCTTTCTCTGTGGTCTCCTCAGGGGATTCAGACATCCTTTCGTCTTGGGAGATGCAAGACGAGCCTGCATTCAAGTCACTGCAGGCATATCCGGCCTTATTTCGAGTCAGGGCATCGCGGTGTCCATTCCACTTGAGGCCGCAAACTAAGGGTCCCTCTCACATACCTAGAGCTGAGAGAAGAATCCTCTTGAGGTGCTTGTGGTAAGGTGGTATTCCTCTGGAGTCGAAGCCAGGGACTAACCTCTCATCTCGAGTTGATTTGTGGTCCACGGAGTTCTTTCGTGCTGCTACAGTGACCTCAGGATTCCTCAAGCCTTGAAACAGTGTTCTTGGGGATTCTCTGGAGTGCCATCAAGGAAATCAAGGCTCCTTTCCTGTGTGATGTGCAACACGGCATTGCTCTGCACGCAGTGCAGGGGAATCGGGCATCATCTCGCGGCGAGGGGGAATTCTCATGGTTTTTTTCCAGTTGCGGCGGGAACCTGGGGTATATTCTCGAGTTATGACGGGGATGGCCCTTCCACACACCTGTTTCTTCAGCGACGTCAAGACTCCGGCCTAGTTGCGAGGGACAACTCGGGATTCTCCTCGAGGCTTGGCAGGGCAATTGGGACGCCTCTCCAGCTGAGGCGGGAGACCAAGGGTCCCTTTCCACGTGCCACAGGAATCCTGGGACTCCTATCAAGTTTCACGAGGAGTCAGGCATCGTCTCCTTTGGAGGCACTGATCTCCGTGTCCCTCTGGAGTTTTCAAAGGATGTGAGGCCTCCGGTCTCGATGAGGTGGGGAACTAGGTCTTTCTATGTGGTCTCCAACGGGGACTCAGACATCCTTTCGTCTTGGGAGATGCAAGACGAACCTGCATTCAAGTCACTGCAGGGATATCCGGCCTTATTTCGAGTCAGGGCATCGCGGTGTTCATTCCACTTGAGGCCGCAAACTCAGGGTCCCTCTCACATACCTAGAGCTGAGAGAAGCCTCCTCTTGAGGTGCTTGTGGTAAGGTGGTATTCGTCTGGAATCGAAGCCAGGGACTAACCTCTCATCTCGAGTTGTTTTGTGGTCCACGGAGCTCTTTCGTGTTGCTACAGTGACCTCAGGATCCCTCTAGCCTTGAAACAGTGTTCTTGGGGTTTCTCTGGAGTGCCATCAAGGAAATCAAGGCTCCTTTCCTGTGTGATGTGCAACACGGCATTGCTCTGCACGCAGTGCATGGGAATCGGGCCTCATCTCGCGGCGAGGGGGAAGTCTCATGGTTTTTCTCGAGTTGCGGCGGGAACCTGGGGTATATTCTCGAGTTACGACGGGGATGGCCCTTCCACACATGTGTTTGTTCAGCGACGTCAGGACTCCTGCCTAGTTGCGAGGGACAACTCGGGATTCTCCTCGAGGCTTGGCAGGGCAATTGGGACGCCTCTCCAGCTGAGGCGGGAGACCATGAGTCCCTTTCCATGTTCCACAGGAATCCTGGGACTCCTATCAAGTTTCACGAGGAGTCAGGCATCGTCTCCTTTGGAAGCACTGATCTCCGCGTTCCTCTGGAGTTTTCCAAGGATGTGAGTCCTCCGGTCGCGATGAGGTGGGGAACTAGGTCTTTCTCTGTGGACTCCACAGGGGATTCAGACATCCTTTCGTCTTTAGAGATGCAAGACGAGCCTGCATTCAAGTCACTGCAGGCACATCCGGCCTTATTTCGAGTCAGGGCATTGCGGTGTCCATTCCACTTGAGGCCGCAAACTCAGGGTCCCTCTCACATACCTAGAGCTGAGAGAAGCCTCCTCTTGAGGTGCTTGTGGTAAGGTGGTATTCCTCTGGAGTCGAAGCCAGGGACTAACCTCTCATCTCGAGTTGACTTTTGGTCCACGGAGCTCTTTCGTGTTGCTACAGTGACCTCAGGATCCCTCTAGACTTGAAACAGAGTTCTTGGAGTTTCTCTGGAGTGCCATCAAGGAAATCAAGGCTCCTTTCCTGTGTGATGTGCAACACGGCATTGCTCTGCACACAGTGCAGGGGAATCCGGCCTCATCTCGCGGCGAAGGGGAAGTCTCATGGTTATTCTCGAGTTGCGGCGGGACCCTGGGGTATATTCTCGAGTTACGACGGGGATGGCCCGTCGACAGACGTGTTTGTTCAGCGACGTCAGGACTCCTGCCTAGTTGCGAGGGACAACTCGGGATTCTCCTCGAGGCTTGGCAGGGCCATTGGGACGCCTCTCCAGCTGAGGCGGGAGACCAAGGGTCCCTTTCCACGTGCCACAGGAATCCTGGGACTCCTATCAAGGTTCACGAGGAGTCAGGCATCGTCTCCTTTGGAGGCACTGATCTCTGCGTCCCTCTGGAGTTTTCAAAGGATGTGAGGCCTCCGGTCGCGATGAGGTGGGGAACTAGGTCTTTCTCTCTGGTCTCTACAGGGGATTCAGACATCCTTTCGTCTTGGGAGATGCAAGACGAGCCTGCATTCAAGTCACTGCAGGGATATCCGGCCTTATTTCGAGTCAGGGCATCGCGGTGTCCATTCCACTTGAGGCCGCAAACTCAGGGTCCCTCTCACATACCTAGAGCTGAGAGAAGCCTCCTATTGAGGTGCTTGTGGTAAGGTGGTATTCCTCTGGAGTCGAAGCCAGGGACTAACCTCTCATTTCGAGTTGACTTTTGGTCCACGGAGCTCTTTCGTGTTGCTACAGTGACCTCAGGATCCCTCTAGCCTTGAAACAGTGTTCTTGGGGTTTCTCTGGAGTGCCATCAAGGAAATCAAGGCTCCTTTCCTGTGTGATGTGCAACACGGCATTGCTCTGCACGCAGTGCAGGGTATCGGGCCTCATCTCGCGGCGAGGGGGAAGTCTCATGGTTTTTCTCGAGTTGCGGCGGGAACCTGGGGTATATTCTCGAGTTACGACTGGGATGGCCATTCCACACACGTGTTTGTTCAGCGACGTCAGGACTCCTGCCTAGTTGCGAGGGACAACTCGGGATTCTCCTCGCGGCTTGGCAGAGCAGTTGGGACGCCTCTCCAGCTGAGGCGGGAGACCAAGGGTCCCTTTCCACGTGCCACAGGAATCCTGGGACTCCTATCAAGTTTCACAAGGAGTCAGGCATCGTCTCCTTTGGAGGCACTGATCTCCGCGTCCCTCTGGAGTTTTCAAAGGATGTGAGGCCTCCGGTCTCGATGAGGTGGGGAACTAGGTCTTTCTATGTGGTCTCCACAGGGGACTCAGACATCCTTTCGTCTTGGGAGATGCAAGACGAACCTGCATTCAAGTCACTGCAGGGATATCCGGCCTTATTTCGAGTCAGGGCATCGCGGTGTTCATTCCACTTGAGGCCGCAAACTCAGGGTCCCTCTCACATACCTAGAGCTGAGAGAAGAATCCTCTTGAGGTGCTTGTGGTAAGGTGGTATTCGTCTGGAATCGAAGCCAGGGACTAACCTCTCATCTCGAGTTGTTTTGTGGTCCACGGAGCTCTTTCGTGTTGCTACAGTGACCTCAGGATCCCTCTAGCCTTGAAACAGTGTTCTTGGGGTTTCTCTGGAGTGCCATCAAGGAAATCAAGGCTCCTTTCCTGTGTGATGTGCAACACGGCATTGCTCTGCACGCAGTGCATGGGAATCGGGCCTCATCTCGCGGCGAGGGGGAAGTCTCATGGTTTTTCTCGAGTTGCGGCGGGAACCTGAGGTATATTCTCGAGTTACGACGGGGATGGCCCTTCCACACACGTGTTTGTTCAGCGACGTCAGGACTCCTGCCTAGTTGCGAGGGACAACTCGGGATTCTCCTCGAGGCTTGGCAGGGCAATTGGGACGCCTCTCCAGCTGAGGCGGGAGACCAAGAGTCCCTTTCCATGTTCCACAGGAATCCTGGGACTCCTATCAAGTTTCACGAGGAGTCAGGCATCGTCTCCTTTGGAAGCACTGATCTCCGCGTCCCTCTGGAGTTTTCCAAGGATGTGAGTCCTCCGGTCGCGATGACGTGGGGAACTAGGTCTTTCTCTGTGGACTCCACAGGGGATTCAGACATCCTTTCGTCTTTAGAGATGCAAGACGAGCCTGCATTCAAGTCACTGCAGGCACATCCGGCCTTATTTCGAGTCAGGGCATCGTGGTGTCCATTCCACTTGAGGCCGCAAACTCAGGGTCCCTCTCACATACCTAGAGCTGAGAGAAGCCTCCTCTTGAGGTGCTTGTGGTAAGGTGGTATTCCTCTGGAGTCGAAGCCAGGGACTAACCTCTCATCTCGAGTTGACTTTTGGTCCACGGAGCTCTTTCGTGTTGCTACAGTGACCTCAGGATCCCTCTAGACTTGAAACAGAGTTCTTGGAGTTTCTCTGGAGTGCCATCAAGGAAATCAAGGCTCCTTTCCTGTGTGATGTGCAACACGGCATTGCTCTGCACACAGTGCAGGGGAATCCGGCCTCATCTCGCGGCGAGGGGGAAGTCTCATGGTTATTCTCGAGTTGCGGCAGGACCCTGGGGTATATTCTCGAGTTACGACGGGGATGGCCCGTCGACACACGTGTTTGTTCAGCGACGTCAGGACTCCTGCCTAGTTGCGAGGGACAACTCGGGATTCTCTTCGAGGCTTGGCAGGGCCATTGGGACGCCTCTCCAGCTGAGGCGGGAGACCAAGGGTCCCTTTCCACGTGCCACAGGAATCCTGGGACTCCTATCAAGGTTCACGAGGAGTCAGGCATCGTCTCCTTTGGAGGCACTGATCTCTGCGTCCCTCTGGAGTTTTCAAAGGATGTGAGGCCTCCGGTCGCGATGAGGTGGGGAACTAGGTCTTTCTCTCTGGTCTCTACAGGGGATTCAGACATCCTTTCGTCTTGGGAGATGCAAGACGAGCCTGCATTCAAGTCACTGCAGGCATATCCGGCCTTATTTCGAGTCAGGGCATCGCGGTGTCCATTCCACTTGAGGCCGCAAACTCAGGGTCCCTCTCACATACCTAGAGCTGAGAGAAGCCTCCTATTGAGGTGCTTGTAGTAAGGTGGTATTCCTCTGGAGTCGAAGCCAGGGACTAACCTCTCATTTCGAGTTGACTTTTGGTCCACGGAGCTCTTTCGTGTTGCTACAGTGACCTCAGGATCCCTCTAGCCTTGAAACAGTGTTCTTGGGGTTTCTCTGGAGTGCCATCAAGGAAATCAAGGCTCCTTTCCTGTGTGATGTGCAACACGGCATTTCTCTGCACGCAGTGCAGGGTATCGGGCCTCATCTCGCGGCGAGGGGGAAGTCTCATGGTTTTTCTCGAGTTGCGGCGGGAACCTGGGGTATATTCTCGAGTTACGACTGGGATGGCCATTCCACACACGTGTTTGTTCAGCGACGTCAGGACTCCTGCCTAGTTGCGAGGGACAACTCGGGATTCTCCTCGCGGCTTGGCAGAGCAGTTGGGACGCCTCTCCAGCTGAGGCGGGAGACCAAGGGTCCCTTTCCACGTGCCACAGGAATCCTGGGACTCCTATCAAGTTTCACAAGGAGTCAGGCATCGTCTCCTTTGGAGGCACTGATCTCCGCGTCCCTCTGGAGTTTTCAAAGGATGTGAAGCCTCCGGTCGCGATGAGGTGGGGACCTAGGTCTTTCTCTGTGGTCTCCTCAGGGGATTCAGACATCCTTTCGTCTTGGGAGATGCAAGACGAGCCTGCATTCAAGTCACTGCAGGGATATCCGGCCTTATTTCGAGTCAGGGCATCGCGGTGTCCATTCCACTTGAGGCCGCAAACTCAGGGTCCCTCTCACATACCAAGAGCTGAGAGAAGAATCCTCTTGAGGTGCTTGTGGTAAGGTGGTATTCCTCTGGAGTCGAAGCCAGGGACTAACCTCTCATCTCGAGTTGATTTGTGGTCCACGGAGCTCTTTCGTGTTGCTACAGTGACCTCAGGATCCCTCTAGCCTTGAAACAGTGTTCTTGGGGATTCTCTGGAATGCCATCAAGGAAATCAAGGCTCCTTTCCTGTGTGATGTGCAACACGGCATTGCTCTGCACGCAGTGCAGGGGAATCGGGCCTCATCTCGCGGCGAGGGGGAAGTCTCATGGTTTTTCTAGAGTTGCGGCGGGAACCTGGGGTATATTCTCGAGTTACGACTGGGATGGCCCTTCCACACACGTGTTTGTTCAGCGACGTCAGGACTCCTGCCTAGTTGCGAGTGACAACTCGGGATTCTCCTCGAGGCTTGGCAGGGCAATTGGGAGGCCTCTCCAGCTGAGACTGGACACCAAGGGTCCCTTTCCACATGCCACAGGAATCCTGGGACTCCTATCAAGTTTCACGAGGAGTCAGGCATCGTCTCCTTTGGAGGCACTGATCTCCGCGTCCCTCTGGAGTTTTCAAAGGATGTGAGGCCTCCGGTCTCGATGAGGTGGGGAACTAGGTCTTTCTATGTGGTCTCCACAGGGGACTCAGACATCCTTTCGTCTTGGGAGATGCAAGACGAACCTGCATTCAAGTCACTGCAGGGATATCCGGCCTTATTTCGAGTCAGGGCATCGCGGTGTTCATTCCACTTGAGACCGCAAAATCAGGGTCCCTCTCACATACCTAGAGCTGAGAGAAGAATCCTCTTGAGGTGCTTGTGGTAAAGTGGTATTCCTCTGGAATCGAAGCCAGGGACTAACCTCTCATCTCGAGTTGTTTTGTGGTCCACGGAGCTCTTTCGTGTTGCTACAGTGACCTCAGGATCCCTCTAGCCTTGAAACAGTGTTCTTGGGGTTTCTCTGGAGTGCCATCAAGGAAATCAAGGCTCCTTTCCTGTGTGATGTGCAACACGGCATTGCTCTGCACGCAGTGCATGGGAATCGGGCCTCATCTCGCGGCGAGGGGGAAGTCTCATGGTTTTTCTCGAGTTGCGGCGGGAACCTGAGGTATATTCTCGAGTTACGACGGGGATGGCCCTTCCACACACGTGTTTGTTCAGCGACGTCAGGACTCCTGCCTAGTTGCGAGGGACAACTCGGGATTCTCCTCGAGGCTTGGCAGGGCAATTGGGACGCCTCTCCAGCTGAGGCGGGAGACCAAGAGTCCCTTTCCATGTTCCACAGGAATCCTGGGACTCCTATCAAGTTTCACGAGGAGTCAGGCATCGTCTCCTTTGGAAGCACTGATCTCCGCGTCCCTCTGGAGTTTTCCAAGGATGTGAGTCCTCCGGTCGCGATGAGGTGGGGAACTAGGTCTTTCTCTGTGGACTCCACAGGGGATTTAGACATCCTTTCGTCTTTAGAGATGCAAGACGAGCCTGCATTCAAGTCACTGCAGGCACATCCGGCCTTATTTCGAGTCAGGGCATCGCGGTGTCCATTCCACTTGAGGCCGCAAACTCAGGGTCCCTCTCACATACCTAGAGGTGAGAGAAGCCTCCTCTTGAGGTGCTTGTGGTAAGGTGGTATTCCTCTGGAGTCGAAGCCAGGGACTAACCTCTCATCTCGAGTTGACTTTTGGTCCACGGATCTCTTTCGTGTTGCTACAGTGACCTCAGGATCCCTCTAGACTTGAAACAGAGTTCTTGGAGTTTCTCTGGAGTGCCATCAAGGAAATCAAGGCTCCTTTCCTGTGTGATGTGCAACACGGCATTGCTCTGCACACAGTGCAGGGGAATCCGGCCTCATCTCGCGGCGAGGGGGAAGTCTCATGGTTATTCTCGAGTTGCGGCGGGACCCTGGGGTATATTCTCGAGTTACGACGGGGATGGCCCGTCGACACACGTGTTTGTTCAGCGACGTCAGGACTCCTGCCTAGTTGCGAGGGCCAACTCGGGATTCTCTTCGAGGCTTGGCAGGGCCATTGGGACGCCTCTCCAGCTGAGGCGGGAGACCAAGGGTCCCTTTCAACGTGCCACAGGAATCCTGGGACTCCTATCAAGGTTCACGAGGAGTCAGGCATCGTCTCCTTTGGAGGCACTGATCTCTGCGTCCCTCTGGAGTTTTCAAAGGATGTGAGGCCTCCGGTCGCGATGAGGTGGGGAACTAGGTCTTTCTCTCTGGTCTCTACAGGGGATTCAGACATCTTTTCGTCTTGGGAGATGCAAGACGAGCCTGCATTCAAGTCACTGCAGGCATATCCGGCCTTATTTCGAGTCAGGGCATCGCGGTGTCCATTCCACTTGAGGCCGCAAACTCAGGGTCCCTCTCACATACCTAGAGCTGAGAGAAGCCTCCTATTGAGGTGCTTGTGGTAAGGTGGTATTCCTCTGGAGTCGAAGCCAGGGACTAACCTCTCATTTCGAGTTGACTTTTGGTCCACGGAGCTCTTTCGTGTTGCTACAGTGACCTCAGGATCCCTCTAGCCTTGAAACAGTGTTCTTGGGGTTTCTCTGGAGTGCCATCAAGGAAATCAAGGCTCCTTTCCTGTGTGATGTGCAACACGGCATTTCTCTGCACGCAGTGCCGGGTATCGGGCCTCATCTCGCGGCGAGGGGGAAGTCTCATGGTTTTTCTCGAGTTGCGGCGGGAACCTGGGGTATATTCTCGAGTTACGACTGGGATGGCCATTCCACACACGTGTTTGTTCAGCGACGTCAGGACTCCTGCCTAGTTGCGAGGGACAACTCGGGATTCTCCTCGCGGCTTGGCAGAGCAGTTGGGACGCCTCTCCAGCTGAGGCGGGAGACCAAGGGTCCCTTTCCACGTGCCACAGGAATCCTGGGACTCCTATCAAGTTTCACAAGGAGTCAGGCATCGTCTCCTTTGGAGGCACTGATCTCCGCGTCCCTCTGGAGTTTTCAAAGGATGTGAGGCCTCCGGTCGCGATGAGGTGGGGACCTAGGTCTTTCTCTGTGGTCTCCTCAGGGGATTCAGACATCCTTTCGTCTTGGGAGATGCAAGACGAGCCTGCATTCAAGTCACTGCAGGGATATCCGGCCTTATTTCGAGTCAGGGCATCGCGGTGTCCATTCCACTTGAGGCCGCAAACTCAGGGTCCCTCTCACATACCTAGAGCTGAGAGAAGAATCCTCTTGAGGTGCTTGTGGTAAGGTGGTATTCCTCTGGAGTCGAAGCCAGGGACTAACCTCTCATCTCGAGTTGATTTGTGGTCCACGGAGCTCTTTCGTGTTGCTACAGTGACCTCAGGATCCCTCTAGCCTTGAAATAGTGTTCTTGGGGATTCTCTGGAGTGCCATCAAGGAAATCAAGGCTCCTTTCCTGTGTGATGTGCAACACGGCATTGCTCTGCACGCAGTGCAGGGGAATCGGGCCTCATCTCCCGGCGAGGGGGAAGTCTCATGGTTTTTCTAGAGTTGCGGCGGGAACCTGGGGTATATTCTCGAGTTACGACTGGGATGGCCCTTCCACACACGTGTTTGTTCAGCGACGTCAGGACTCCTGCCTAGTTGCGAGTGACAACTCGGGATTCTCCTCGAGGCTTGGCAGGGCAATTGGGAGGCCTCTCCAGCTGAGACTGGACACCAAGGGTCCCTTTCCACATGCCACAGGAATCCTGGGACTCCTATCAAGTTTCACGAGGAGTCAGGCATCGTCTCCTTTGGAGGCACTGATCTCCGCGTCCCTCTGGAATTTTCAAAGGATGTGAGGCCTCCGGTCTCGATGAGGTGGGGAACTAGGTCTTTCTATGTGGTCTCCACAGGGGACTCAGACATCCTTTCGTCTTGGGAGATGCAAGACGAACCTGCATTCAAGTCACTGCAGGGATATCCGGCCTTATTTCGAGTCAGGGCATCGCGGTGTTCATTCCACTTGAGGCCGCAAACTCAGGGTCCCTCTCACATACCTAGAGCTGAGAGAAGCCTCCTCTTGAGGTGCTTGTGGTAAGGTGGTATTCGTCTGGAATCGAAGCCAGGGACTAACCTCTCATCTCGAGTTGTTTTGTGGTCCACGGAGCTCGTTCGTGTTGCTACAGTGACCTCAGGATCCCTCTAGCCTTGAAACAGTGTTCTTGGGGTTTCTCTGGAGTGCCATCAAGGAAATCAACGCTCCTTTCCTGTGTGATGTGCAACACGGCATTGCTCTGCACGCAGTGCATGGGAATCGGGCCTCATCTCGCGGCGAGGGGGAAGTCTCATGGTTTTTCTCGAGTTGCGGCGGGAACCTGGGGTATATTCTCGAGTTACGACGGGGATGGCCCTTCCACACACGTGTTTGTTCAGCGACGTCAGGACTCCTGCCTAGTTGCGAGGGACAACTCGGGATTCTCCTCGAGGCTTGGCAGGGCAATTGGGACGCCTCTCCAGCTGAGGCGGGAGACCAAGAGATCCTTTCCATGTTCCACAGGAATCCTGGGACTCCTATCAAGTTTCACGAGGAGTCAGGCATCGTCTCCTTTGGAAGCACTGATCTCCGCGTCCCTCTGGATTTTTCCAAGGATGTGAGTCCTCCGGTCGCGATGAGGTGGGGAACTAGGTCTTTCTCTGTGGACTCCACAGGGGATTCAGACATCCTTTCGTCTTTAGAGATGCAAGACGAGCCTGCATTCAAGTCACTGCAGGCACATCCGGCCTTATTTCGAGTCAGGGCATCGCGGTGTCCATTCCACATGAGGCCGCAAAATCAGGGTCCCTCTCAAATACCTAGAGCTGAGAGAAGCCTCCTCTTGAGGTGCTTGTGGTAAGGTGGTATTCCTCTGGAGTCGAAGCCAGGGACTAACCTCTCATCTCGAGTTGATTTTTGGTCCACGGAGCTCTTTCGTGTTGCTACAGTGACCTCAGGATCCCTCTAGACTTGAAACAGAGTTCTTGGAGTTTCTCTGGAGTGCCATCAAGGAAATCAAGGCTCCTTTCCTGTGTGATGTGCAACACGGCATTGCTCTGCACACAATGCAGGGGAATCCGGCCTCATCCCGCGGCGAGGGGGAAGTCTCATGGTTATTCTCGAGTTGCGGCGGGACCCTGGGGTATATTCTCGAGTTACGACGGGGATGGCCCGTCGACACACGTGTTTGTTCAGCGACGTCAGGACTCCTGCCTAGTTGCGAGGGACAACTCGGGATTCTCCTCGAGGCTTGGCAGGGCAATTGGGACGCCTCTCCAGCTGAGGCGGGAGACCAAGGGTCCCTTTCCACGTGCCACAGGAATCCTGGGACTCCTATCAAGGTTCACGAGGAGTCAGGCATCGTCTCCTTTGGAGGCACTGATCTCTGCGTCCCTCTGGAGTTTTCAAAGGATGTGAGGCCTCCGGTCGCGATGAGGTGGGGAACTAGGTCTTTCTCTCTGGTCTCTACAGGGGATTCAGACATCCTTTCGTCTTGGGAGATGCAAGACGAGCCTGCATTCAAGTCACTGCAGGCATATCCGGCCTTATTTCGAGTCAGGGCATCGCGGTGTCCATTCCACTTGAGGCCGCAAACTCAGGGTCCCTCTCACATACCTAGAGCAGAGAGAAGCCTCCTATTGAGGTGCTTGTGGTAAGGTGGTATTCCTCTGGAGTCGAAGCCAGGCACTAACCTCTCATCTCGAGTTGATTTGTGGTCCACGGAGCTCTTTCGTGTTGCTACAGTGACCTCAAGATCCCTCTAGCCTTGAAACAGTGTTCTTGGGGTTTCTCTGGAGTGCCATCAAGGATATCAAGGCTCCTTTCCTGTGTGATGTGCAACACGGCATTTCTCTGCACGCAGTGCAGGGTATCGGGCCTCATCTCGCGGCGAAGGGGAAGTCTCATGGTTTTTCTCGAGTTGCGGCGGGAACCTGGGGTATATTCTCGAGTTACGACTGGGATGGCCATTCCACACACGTGTTTGTTCAGCGACGTCAGGACTCCTGCCTAGTTGCGAGGGACAACTCGGGATTCTCCTCGCGGCTTGGCAGAGCAGTTGGGACGCCTCTCCAGCTGAGGCGGGAGACCAAGGGTCCCTTTCCACGTGCCACAGGAATCCTGGGACTCCTATCAAGTTTCACGAGGAGTCAGGCATCGTCTCCTTTGGAGGCACTGATCTCCGCGTCCCTCTGGAGTTTTCAAAGGATGTGAGGTCTCCGGTCGCGATGAGGTGGGGACCTAGGTCTTTCTCTGTGGTCTCCTCAGGGGATTCAGACATCCTTTCGTCTTGGGAGATGCAAGACGAGCCTGCATTCAAGTCACTGCAGGGATATCCGGCCTTATTTCGAGTCAGGGCATCGCGGTGTCCATTCCACTTGAGGCCGCAAACTCAGGGTCCCTCTCACATACCTAGAGCTGAGAGAAGCCTCCTCTTGAGGTGCTTGTGGTAAGGTGGTATTCATCTGGAGTCGAAGCCAGGGACTAACCTCTCATCTCGAGTTGATTTGTGGTCCACGGAGCTCTTTCGTGTTGCTACAGTGATCTCAGGATCCCTCTAGCCTTGAAACAGTGTTCTTGGGGATTCTTTGGAGTGCCATCAAGGAAATCAAGGCTCCTTTCCTGTGTGATGTGCAACACGGCATTGCTCTGCACGCAGTGCAGGGGAATCGGGCCTCATCTCGCGGGGAGGGGGAAGTCTCATGGTTTTTCTCGAGTTGCTGCAGGAACCTGGGGTATGTCCTCGTGTTACGACGGGGATGGCCCTTCCACACGTGTTTGTTTAGCGACGTCAGGACTCCTGCCTAGTTGCGAGGGACAACTCGGGATTCTCCTCGAGGCTTGGCAGGGCAATTGGGACGCCTCTCCAGAAGAGGCGGGAGACCAAGGGTCCCTTTCCACGTGCCACATGAATCCTGGGTCTCCTATCAAGTTTCACGAGGAGTCAGGCATCGTCTCCTTTGGAGGCACTGATCTCCGCGTCCCTCTGGAGTTTTCAAAGGATGTGAGGCCTCCGGTCGCGATGAGGTGGGGAACTAGGTCTTTCTCTGTGGTCTCCACAGGGGATTCAGACATCCTTTCGTCTTGGGAGATGCAAGACGAGCCTGCATTCAAGTCACTGCAGGGATATCCGGCATTATTTCGAGTCAGGGCATCGCGGTGTCCATTCCACGTGAGGCCGCAAACTCAGGGTCCCTCTCACATACCTAGAGCTGAGAGAAGAATCCTCTTGAGGTGCTTGTGGTAAGGTGGTATTCCTCTGGAGTCGAAGCCAGGGACTAACCTCTCATCTCGAGTTGACTTTTGGTCCATGGAGCTCTTTCGTGTTGCTACAGTGACCTCAGGATCCCTCTAGCCTTGAAACAGTGTTCTTGGGGTTTCTCTGGAGTGCCATCAAGGAAATCAAGGCTCCTTTCCTGTGTGATATGCAACACGGCATTGCTCTGCACGCAGTGCAGGGGAATCGGGCCTCATCTCACGGCGAGGGGGAAGTCTCATGGTTTTTCTCGAGTTGCGGCGGGAACCTGGGGTATATTCTCGAGTTACGACTGGGATGGCCCTTCCACACACGTGTTTGTTCAGCGACGTCAGGACTCCTGCCTAGTTGCGAGGGACAACTCGGGATTCTCCTCGAGGCTTGGCAGGGCAATTGGGAGGCCTCTCCAGCTGAGGCGGGAGACCAAGGGTCCCTTTCCACGTGCCACAGGAATCCTGGGACTCCTATCAAATGTCACGAGGAGTCAGGCATCGTCTCCGTTGGAGGCACTGATCTCCGCGTCCCTCTGGAGTTTTCAAAGGATGTGAGGCCTCCGGTCGCGATGAGGTGGGGAACTAGGTCTTTCTCTGTGGACTCCACAGGGGATTCAGACATCCTTTCGTCTTAGGAGATGCAAGACGAGCCTGCATTCAAGTCACTGCAGGCATATCCGGCCTTATTTCGAGTCAGGGCATCGCGGTGTCCATTCCACTTTAGGCCGCAAACTCAGGGTCCCTCTCACATACCTAGAGCTGAGAGAAGCCTCCTCTTGAGGTGCTTGTGGTAAGGTGGTATTCGTCTGGAATCGAAGCCAGGGACTAACCTCTCATCTCGAGTTGATTTGTGGTCCACAGAGCTTTTTTGTGTTGCTACAGTGACCTCAGGATCCCTCTGGCCTTGAAACAGTGTTCTTGGGGATTCTCTGGAGTGCCATCAAGGAAATCAAGGCTCCTTTCCTGTGTGATGTGCAACACGGCATTGCTCTGCACGCAGTGCAGGGGAATCGGGCCTCATTTCGCGGGGAGGGGGAAGTCTCATGGTTTTTCTCGAGTTGCTGCAGGAACCTGGGGTATGTTCTCGAGTTACGACGGGGATGGCCCTTCCACACACGTGTTTGTTCAGCGACGTCAGGACTCCTGCCTAGTTGCGAGGGACAACTCGGGATTCTCCTCGAGGCTTGGCAGGGCAATTGGGACGCCTCTCCAGCTGAGGCGGGAGACCAAGGGTCCCTTTCCACGTGCCACAGGAATCCTGGGACTCCTATCCAGTTTCACGACGAGTCAGGCATCGTCTCCTTTGGAGGCACTGATCTCCGCATCCCTCTGGAGTTTTCCAAGGATGTGAGGCCTCCGGTCGCGATGAGGTGGGGAACTAGGTCTTTCTCTGCGGTTTCCACAGAGGATTCAGACATCCTTTCGACTTGGGAGATGCAAGACGAGCCTGCATTCAAGTCATTGCAGGGATAACCGGCCTTATTTCGAGTCAGGGCATCGCGGTGTCCATTCCTCTTGAGGCCACAAATTCAGGGTGCCTCTCACATACCTAGAGCTGAGAGAAGCCTCCTCTTGAGGTGCTTGTGGTAAGTTGGTATTACTCTGGAGTCGAAGCCAGTGACTCACCTCTCATCTCGAGTTGATTTTTGGTCCACGGAGCTCTTTCGTGTTGCTACAGTCACCTCAGGATCCCTCTAGACTTGAAACAGTGTTCTTGGGGTTTCTCTGGAGTGCCATCAAGGAAATCAAGGCTCCTTTCCTGTGTGATGTGCAACACGGAATTTCCCTGCACGCAGTGCAGGGGAATCGGGCCTCATCTGGCGGCGAGGGGGAAGTCTCATGGTTTTTCTCGAATTGCGGCGGGAACCTGGGGTATATTCTCGAGTTACGACGGGGATGGCCCTTCCACACACGTGTCTGTTCAGCGACGTAAGGACTCCTGCCTAGTTGCGAGGGTCAACTCGGGATTCTCCTCGAGGCTTGGCAGGGCAATTGGGACGCCTCTCCAGCTGAGGCGGGAGACCAAGGGTCCCTTTCCACGTGCCACAGGAATCCAGAGACTCCTATCAAGTTTCACGAGGAGTCAGGCATCGTCTCCTTTGGAGGCACTGATCTCCGCGTCCGTCTGGAGTTTTCAAAGGATGTGAGGCCCCCGGTCGCGATGAGGTGGGGAACTAGGTCTTTCTCTGTGGTCTCCACAGGGGATTCAGACATCCTTTCGTCTTGGGAGAGGCAAGACGAGCCTGCATTCAAGTAACTGCAGGGATATCCGGCCTTATTTCGAGTCAGGGCATCGCGGTGTCCATTCCACTTTAGGCCGCAAACTCAGCGTCCCTCTCACATACCTAGAGCTGAGAGAAGCCTTCTCTTGAGGTGCTTGTGGTAAGTTGGTATTGCTCTGGAGCCGAAGCCAGTGACTCACCTCTCATCTCGAGTTGATTTGTGGTCCACGGAGCTCTTTCGTGTTGCTACAGTGACCTCAGGATCCCTCTAGCCTTGAAACAGTGTTCTTGGGGATTCTCTGGAGTGCCATCAAGGAAATCTAGGCTCCTTTCCTGTGTGATGTGCAACACGGAATTTCCCTGCACGCAGTGCAGGGGAATCGGGCCTCATCTGGCGGTGAGGGGGAAGTCTCATGGTTTTTCTCGAGTTGCGGCGGGAACCTGGGGTATATTCTCGAGTTACGACGGGCATGGCCCTTCCACACACGTGTTTGTTCAGCGACGTCAGGACTCCTGCCTAGTTGCGAGGGACAACTCGGGATTCTCCTCGAGGCTTGGCAGGGCAATTGGGACGCCTCTCCAGCTGAGGCGGGAGACCAAGGGTCCCTTTCCACGTGCCACAGGAAACCTGGGACTCCTATCAAGTTTCACGAGGAGTCAGCCATCGTCGCCTTTGGAGGCACTGATATCCGCGTCCCTCTGGAGTTTTCAATTGATGTGAGGCCTCCGGTCGCAATGAGGTGGGGAACTAGGTGTTTCTCTGTGGTCTCCACAGGGGATTCAGACATCCATTCGTCTTGGGAGATTCAAGACGAGCCTGCATTCAAGTCACTGCAGGGATATCCGGCCTTATTTCGAGTCAGGCCATCCCCGTGTCCATTCAACTTCAGGCCGCAAACTCAGGGTCCCTCTGACATACCTAGAGCTGAGAGAAGCCTCCTCTTGAGGTGCTTGTGGTAAGGTGGTATACCTCTGGAGTCGAAGCCAGGGACTAACCTCTCATCTCGAGTGGATTTTTGGTCCACGGAGCTCTTTCGTGTTGCTACAGTGACTGCAGGATCCCTCTAGTCTTGAAACAGTGTTCGTGGGGTTTCTCTGGAGTGCCATCAATGAAATCAAGGCTCCTTTCCTGTGTGATGTGCAACACGGCATTGCTCTGCACGCAGTGCAGGAAAATCAGGCCTCATCTCGTGGCGAGGGGGAAGTCTCATGGTTTTTCTCGAGTTGCGGTGGGAACCTGGGGTATATTCTCGAGTTACGACGGGGATGGCCCGTCGACACACGTGTTTGTTCAGCGACGTCAGGACTCCTGCCTAGTTGCGAGGGACAATTCGGGATTCTCCTCGAGGCTTGGCAGGGCAATTGGGACGCCTCTGCACCTGAGGCGGGAGACCAGGGTACCTCTCCACGTGCCACAGGAATCCTGGGACTCCTATCAAGTTTCACAAGGAGTCAGGCATCGTCTCCTTTGGAGGCATTGATCTCCGCATCCCTCTGGAGTTTTAAAAGGATCTGAGGCCTCCGGTCGTGATGACGTGGGAAACTATGTCTTTCTCTGTGGTCTCCACAGGGGATTCAGACATCCTTTCGTCTTGGGAGATGCAAGACGAGCCTGCATTCAAGTCACTGCAGGGATATCGGGCCTTATTTCGAGTCAGGGCATCGCGGTGTCCATTCCACTTGAGGCCGCAAACTCAGTGTCTCTCTCACATACTTAGAGCTGAGAGAAGCCTCCTCTTGAGGTTCTTGTGGGAAGGTGGTATTCCTCTGGAGTCGAAGCCAGGGACTAAACTTTCATCTCGAGTTGATTTGTGGTCCACGGAGCTCTTTTGTGTTGCTACAGTGACCTCAGGATCCCTCTAGCCTTGCAACAGTGTTCTTGGGGTTTCTCTGGAGTGCCATCAAGGAAATCAAGGCTCCTTTCCTGTGTGATGTGCAACACGGAATTGCTCTGCACGCAGTGCAGGGGAATCGGGCCTCATCTCGCGGCGAGGGGGAAGTCTCATGGTTTTTCTCGAGTTGCGGCGGGAACCTGGGGTATATTCTCGAGTTACGATGGGCATGGCCCTTCCACACACGTGTTTGTTCAGCGACGTCAGGACTCCTGCCTAGTTGCGAGGGACAACTCGGGATTGTCCTCGAGGCTTAGCAGGGCAATTGGGACGCGACTCCAGGTGAGGCGGGCGACCAAGGGTCAATTTCCACGTGCCACAGGAATTCTGGGACTCCTATCAAGTTTCACGAAGAGTCAGGCATCGTCTCCTTTGGAGCCACTGGTCTCCGAATCCCTCTGGAGTTTTCAAAGGATGTGAGGCCTCCGGTCGCGATGAGGTGGGGAACTAGGTCTTTCTCTGTGGTCTCCACAGAGCATACAGACAACCTTTCGTCTTGGGAGATGCAAGACGAGCATGCATTCAAGTCACTGCAGGGATATCCGGCCTTATTTCGAGTCAGGGCATCGCGGTGTCCATTCCACTTGAGGCCGCCTACTCAGGGTCCCTCTCACATACCTAAAGCTGAGAGAAGCCTCCTCTTGAGGTGCTTGTGGTAAAGTGGTATTCCTCTGGAGTCGAAGCCAGGGACTAACCTCTCATCTCGAGTTGATTTTTGGTCCATGGAGCTCTTTCGTGTTGCTACAGTGGCCTCAGGATCCCTCTAGCCTTGAAACAGTGTTCTTGGGGTTTCTCTGGAGTGCCATCAAGGAAATCAAGGCTCCTTTCATGTGTGATGTGCAACACGGAATTACTCTGCACGCAGTACAGGGGAATCGGGCCTCATCTGCCAGCGAGGGGGAAGCCTCATGGTTTTTCTCCAGTTGCGGCGGGAACCTGGGGTATATTCTCGAGTTACGACGGGGATGGCCCTTCCACACACGTGTTTGTTCAGGGACGTCAGGACTCCTGCCTAGTTGCAAGGGACAACTAGGGATTCTCCTCGAGGCTTGGCAGGGCAATTGGGACGCCTCTCCAGCTGAGGCGGGAGACCAAGTGGCCCTATCCAGGTGCCACAGAAATCCTGGGACTCCTATCAAGTTTCACGAGGAGTCAGGCATTGTTTCCTTTGGAGGCACTGATCTCCGAGTCCCTCTGGAGTTTTCAAAGCATGTGAGTCCTCGGGTCGCGATGAGGTGGGGAACTATGTCTTTCTCTGTGGTCTCCACAGGGGATTCAGCCATCCTTTCGTCTTGGGAGATGCAAGACGAGCCTGCATTCAAGTAACTGCAGGGATATCCGGCCTTATTTTGAGTCAGGTCATCTCGGTGTCCATTCCATTTGAGGTCGCAAATTCAGGGTCCCTCTCACATACCTAGAACTGAGAGAAGCCTCCTCTTGAGGTGCTTGTGGTAAGGTGGTATTCCTCTGGAGTCGAAGCCAGGAAGTAACCTCTCATCTCAAGTTGATTTCTGGTCCACGGAGCTCTTTCGTGTTGCTACAGTGACCGCAGGTTCCCTCTAGCCTTGAAACAGTGTTCTTGGGGTTTCTCTGGAGTGCCATCAAGGAAATCAATGCTCTTTTCCTGTGTGATGTGCACCACGGCATTGCTCTGCAGGCAGTGCAGGAGAATCGGGCCTCATCTTGCGGCGAGGGGGAAGTCTCATGGTTTTTCTCCAGTTGCGGTGGGAACCCGGCGTATATTCTCGAGTTACGACGGAGATGGCCCTTCCACACACGTGTTTGTTCAGCGACGTCAGGACTCCTGCCTAGTTGCGAGGGACAACTCGGGATTCTCCTCGAGGCTTTGCAGGGCAATTGGGACGCCTCTCCAGCTGAGGCGGGAGACCAAGTGTCCCTTTCCACATGCCACAGAAATCCTGGGACTCCTATCAAGTTTCCCGAGGAGTCAGGCATCATCTCCTTTGGAGGCACTGATCTCCGCTTCCCTCTGGAGTTTTCAAAGGATGTGAGTCCTCGGGTCGCGATGAGGTGGGGAACTATTTCTTTCTCTGTGGTCTCCACAGGGGTTCAGACATCCTTTCGTCTTGGGAGATGCAAGACGAGCCTGTATTCAAGTCACTGCAGTGATATCCGGCTTTATTTCGAGTCAGGGCATCGCGGTGTCCATTCCACTTGAGGCCGCAAACTCAGGGTCCCTCTCACATACCTAGAGCTGAGAGTAGCCTCCTCTTGAGGTGCTTGTGGGGAGGTGGTATTCCTCTGGAGTCGAAGCCAGGGACTAACCTCTCATCTCGAGTGGATTTTTGGTCCACGGAGCTCTTTCGTGTTGCTACAGTGACCTCAGGATTCCTCTAGCCTTGAAACAGTGTTCTTGGGGTTTCTCTGGAGTGCCATCAAGGAAATCAAGGCTCCTTTCATGTGTGATGTGCAACACGGAATTGCTCTGCACGCAGTGCTGGGGAATCAGGCCTCATCTCGCCGCGAGGGGGAAGTCTCATGGTTTTTCTCGAGTTGCGGCGGGAACCCGGGGTATATTCTCGAGTTACGACGGCGATGGCCCTTCCACACACGTGTTTGTTCAGCGACGTCAGGACTCCTGCCTAGTTGCGAGGGACAACTCGGGATTCTCCTCGAGGCTTGGCAGGGTAATTGGGACGCCTCTCCAGCTGAGGCGGGAGACCAAGGGTCCCTTTCCACGTGCCACAGGAATCCTGCGACTCCTATCAAGAGTCAAGATGAGTCAGGCATCCTCTCCTTTGGAGGCACTGATCTCCGCGTACCTCTGGAGTTTTCAAAGGATGTGAGGTCTCCGCTCGCGATGAGTTGGGGAACTTGGTCTTTCTCTGTGGTCTCCACAGGGGATTCAGACATCTTTTCGTCTTGGGAGATGCAAGACGATCCTGCATTCAAGTCACTGTAGGGATATCCGGCCTTATTTCGAGTCAGGGCATCGCGGTGTACATTCCACTTGAGGCCGCAAACTCAGGGTCCCTCTCACATACCTAGAGCTGAGAGAAGCCTCCACTTGAAGTGCTTGTGGTAAGGTGGTATTCCTCTGGAGTCGAAGCCAGGGACTAACCTCTCATCTCGAGTTGATTTTTGGTCCACGGAGCTCTTTTGTGTTGCTACAGTGACCTCAATATCCCTCTAGCCTTGAAACAGTGTTCTTGGGGTTTTTCTGGAGTGCCATCAAGGAAATCAAGGCTCCTTTCATGTGTGATTTGCAACACGGAATTGCTCTGCACGCAGTGCAGGGGAATCGGGCCTTATCTCAGGGCGAGGGGGAAGTCTCATGGTTTTTCTCTAGTAGCGGCGGGAACCTCTGGTATATTCTCCAGTTACGACGGGGATTGCCCTTCCACACACGAGTTTGTTCAGCGAAGTCATGACTCCTGCGTAGTCGTGAGGGACAACTCGGGATTCTCCTCGAGGCTTGGCAGGGCAATTGGGACGCCTGTTCAGCTGAGGCGGGAGACCAAGGGTCCCTTTCCACGTTCCACAGGAATACTGGGACTCCTATCAAATTTCACGAGGAGTCAGGCATCGTCTCCTTTGGAGGCACTGATCTCCTCCTCCCTCTGGAGTTTGCCAAGGATGTGAGGGCTCAGGTCGCGATGAGGTGGGGAACTAGGTCTTTCTCTGTGGTCTCCACAGGGGATTCAGACATCCTTTCGTCTTGGGAGATGCACGACGAGCCTGCATTCAAGTCACTGCAGGGATATCCGGCCTTATTTCGAATCAGGGCATTGCGGTGTCCATTTCACTTGAGGCCGCCAACTCAGGGTCCCTCTGACATACCTAGAGCTGAGAGAAGCCTCCTCTTGCCGTGCTTATGGTAAGGTTGTAATCCTCTGGAGTCGAAGCCAGGGACTAACCTCTCATCTCGAGTTTTTTTTTGGGCCACGGTGCTCTTTTGTGTTTCTACAGCGACCTCAGGATCCCTCTAGCCTTGAAACAGTGTTCTTGGGGTTTCTCTGGAGTGCCATCAAGGAAATCAAGGCTCCTGTCCTGTGTGATGTGCAACACGGAATAGCCCTGCACGCAGTGCAGGGGAATCGGGCCTCATCTGGCGGCGAGGGGGAAGTCTCATGGTTTTTCTCGAGTTGCGGCGGGAACCTGGGGTATATTCTCGAGTTACGACGGGGATGGCCCTTCCACACACGTGTTTGTTCAGCGACGTTAGGACTCCTGCCTAGTTGGGAGGGACAACTCGGGATTCTCCTCGAGGGTTGGCAGGGCAATTGGGACGCCTCTACAGCTGAGGTGGGAGACCAAGTGTCCCTCTCCACGAGCCACAGGAATCCTGGGACTCCTATCAAGATTCACGAATAGTCAGGCATCGTCTCCTTTGGAGGCACTGATTTCCGCGTACCTCTGGAGTTTTCAAAGGATGTGAGGCCTCAGGTCGCGAAGAGGTGGGGAACTAGGTCTTTCTCTGTGGTCTCCACAGGGAATTCAGACATCCTTTCGTCTTGGGAGATGCAAGACGAGCCTGCATTCAAGTCGCTGCAGGGATATCCGGCCTTATTTCAAGTCAGGGCATCGCGGTGTCCATTTCACTTGAGGCCTCCAACTCAGGGTCCCTCTCACATACCTACAGATGAGAGAAGCCTCCACTTGAAGTGCTTGTGGTAACGTGGTATTCCTCTGGAGTCGAAGCCAGGGACTAACCTCTCATGTCGAGTGGATTTTTGGTCCACGGAGCTCTTTCGTGTTGCTACAGTGACCTCAGGATCCCTCTAGCCTTGAAACAGTGTTCTTGGGGTTTCTCTGGAGTGCCATCAAGGAAATCAAGGCTCCTGTCCTGTTTGATGTGCAACACGGAATTGCCCTGCACGCAGTGCAGGGGAATCGGGCCTCATCTCGTGGCGAGGGGGAAGTCTCATGGTTTTTCTCGAGTTGCGGCGGGAACCTGGGGTATATTCTCGAGTTACAACGGGCATGGCCCTTCCACACACGTGTTTGTTCAGCGACGTCAGGACTCCTGCCTAGTTGCGAGGGATAACTCGGGATTCTCCTCGAGGCTTGGCAGGGCAATTGGGAGGCCTCTCCAGCTGAGGCTGGAGACCAAGGGTCCCTCTCCACGTGCCACAGGAGTCCTGGGAATCCTATCAAGTTTCACGAGGAGTCAGGCATCGTCTCCTTTGGAGGCACTGATCTCCGCGTACCTCTGGAATTTTCAAAGGATGTGAGGCCTCCGGTCGCGGAGGGGTGGGGAAGTAGGTCTTTTTCTGTGGTATCCACAGGGAATTCAGACATCCTTTCGTCTTGGGAGATGCAAGACGAGCCTGCATTCAAGTCCCTGCAGGGATATCCGGACTTATTTCGAGTCAGGGCATCGCGGTGTCCTTTCCACTTGAGGCCGCAAACTCAGGGTCCCTCTCACATACCTAGAGCTGAGAGAAGCCTCCTCTTGAGGTGCTTGTGGTAAGGTGGTATTCCTCTGGAGTCGAAGCCAGGGACTAACGTCTCATCTCGAGTTGATTTTTGGTCCACGGAGCTCTTTCGTGTTGCTACAGTGACCTCAGGATCCCTCTAGCCTTGAAACAGTGTTCTTGGGGTTTCTCTGGAGTGCCATCAAGCAAATCAAGGCTCCTTTCATGTGTGATTTGCAACACGGAATTGCTCTGCACGCAGTGCAGGGGAATCGGGCCTTATCTCAGGGCGAGAGGGAAGTCTCATGGTTTTTCTCGAGTTGCGGCGGGAACCTGGGGTATATTCTCGAATTACGACGGGGATTCCCTTTCACACACGAGTTTGTTCAGCGACGTCATGACTCCTACGTAGTTGTGAGGGACAATTCGGGATTCTCCTCGAGGCTGGGCAGGGCAATTGGGACGCCTCTCCAGCTGAGGCGGGAGACCAAGTGTCCCTTTCCACGTGCCACAGGAATCCTGGGACTCCTATCAAATTTCACGAGGAGTCAGGCATCGTCTCCTTTGGAGGCACTGATCTCCGCATACCTCTGGAGTTTTCAAAGGATGTGAGGCCTCAGGTCGCGAAGGGGTGGGGAACTAGGTCTTTCTCTGTGGTCTCCACAGGGGATTCAGACATCCTTTCGTCTTGGGAGATGCAAGACGAGCCTGCATTTAAGTCACTGCAGGGATATCCGGCTTTATTTCAAGTCAGGGCATCGCGGTGTCCATTCCACTTGAGGCCGCAAACTCAGGGTCCCTCTCACATACCTAGAGCTGAGAGAAGCCTCCACTTGAAGTGCTTGTGGTAAGGTGGTATTCCTCTGGAGTCGAAACCAGGGACTAACCTCTCATCTCGAGTTGATTTGTGGTCCACGGAGCTCTTTCGTGTGGCTACAGTGACCTCAGGATCCCTCTAGCCTTGAAACAGTGTTCTTGGGGTTTCTCTGGAGTGCCATCAAGGAAATCAAGGCTCCTGTCCTGTGTGATGTGCAACACGGAATTGCCCTGCATGCAGTGCAGGGGAATCAGGCCTCATCTGGCGGCGAGGGGGAAGTCTCATGGTTTTTCTCGGGTTGCGGCGGGAACCTGGGGTATATTCTCGAGTTACGACGGGGATGGCCCTTCCACACACGTGTTTGTGCAGCGACGTCAGGACTCCTGCCTAGTTGCGAGGGACAACTCGGGATTCTCTTCGAGGCTTGGCAGGGCAATTGGGACGCCTCTCCAGCTGAGGCGGGAGACCAACGGTCCCTTTCCACGTGCCACAGGAATCCTGGGACTCCTATCAAGTTTCACTTGGAGTCAAGCATCGTCTCCTTTGGAGTCACTGATCTCCTCGTCCCTCTGGAATTTGCCAAGGATGTGAGGCCACAGGTCGCGATGAGGTGGGGAACTAGGTCTTTCTCTGTGGGCTCCACAGGGAATTCAGACATCCTTTCATCTTGGGAGATGCAAGACGAGCCTGCATTCAAGTCACTGCAGGGATATCCGGCCTTATTTCGAGTCAGGGCATCGCGGTGTCCATTCAATTTCAGGCCGCCAACTCAGGGTCCCTCTCACATACCTAGAGCTGAGAGAAGCCTCCTCTTGAGGTGCTTGTGGTAAGGTCGTATTCCTCTGGAGTCGAAGCCAGGGACTAACCTCTCATCTCGATTTGATTTTTGCTCCAAGGAGCTCTTTGGTGTTGCTACAGTGACCTGAGGCTCCCTCTAGCCTTGAAACAGTGTTCTTGGGGTTTCTCTGGAGTGCCATCTAGGAAATCAAGGCTCCTTTCCTTTGTGATGTTCAACACGGAATTGCTCTGCTCGCAGTGCACGGGAATCAGGCCTCATCTCGAGGCGATGGGGAAGTCTCATGGTTTTTCTCGAATTGCGGCGGGAACCTGGGGTATATTCTCGAGTTACGACGGGGATGGCCCTTCCACACACGTGTTTGTTCAACCACGTCAGGACTCCTGCCTAGTTGCGAGGGACAACTAGGGTTTCTCCTCAACGCTTTCAGGGCAATTGGGACGCCTCGCCGGCTAAGGCGGGAGACCAAGTGTCCCTCTCGACGTGCCACAGGTATCCTGGGACTCCTATCAAGTTTCACGGGGAGTCAGGCATCGACTCCTTTGGAGGCACTGATCTCCGCGTACCTCTGGAGTTTTCAACGGATGTGAGGCCTCAGGTCGCGATGAGGTGGGGAACTAGGTCTTTCTCTGTGGTTTCAGAGGGGATTCAGACATCCTGTCGTCTTGGGAGATGCAAGACGAGCCTGCATTCAAGTCACTGCAGGGATATCCGGCCTTATTTCGAATCAGGGCATCGCGGTGTCCATTCCACTTGAGGCCGCAAACTCAGGGGCCCTCTCACATACCTAGAGCTGAGAGAAGCCTCCTCTTGAGGTGTTTGTGGTAAGGTGGTATTCCTCTGGAGTCGAAGCCAGGGACTAACCTCTCATCTCGAGTTGATTTTTGGTCCACGGAGCTCTTTCTTGTTGCTACAGTGACATCAGGATCCCTCTAGCCTTGAAACAGTGTTTTTGGGGTTTCTCTGGAATGCCATCAAGGAAATCAAGGCTCCTTTCCTGTGTGATGTGCAACACGGAATTGGTCTGCTCGCAGTGCAGGGGAATCGGGCCTCTTCTCCTGGTGAAGGGGAAGTCTCATGGTTTTTCTCGAGTGGCGGCGGGAACCTGGGGTCTATTCTCGAGTTACGACGGGGATGGCCCTTCCACACACGTGTTTGTTCAGCGACGTCAGGACTCCTGCCTAGTTGCGAGGAACAACTCGGGAATCTCCTCGAGGCTTGGAATGGCAATTGGGATGCCTCTCCAGCTGAGGCGGGAGACCAAGGGTCCCTTCCACGTGCCATAGGAATCCTGTGACTCCTATCAAGTTTCACGAGGAGTCAGGCATCGTCTCCTTTGGAGGCACTGATCTCCGCGTCCGTCTGGAGTTTTCAAAGGATGTGAGGCCTCCGGTCGCGAATAGGTGGGGAACTAGGTCTTTCTCTGTGGTCTCCACAGGGGATTCAGACATCCTTTCGTCTTGGGAGATAAAAGACGAGCCTGCATTCAATTCACTGCAGGGATATCCGGCATTATTTCGAGCCAGAGCATCGCGTGTTTATTCCACTTGATGCCGCAAACTCAGGGTCCCTCTCACATACCTAGAGCTGAGAGAAGCCTCCTCTTGAGGTGCTTGTGGTAAGGTGGTATTCCTCTGGAGTCGAAGCCAGGGACTAACCTCTCATCTCGAGTTGATTTTTGGTTCACGGAGCTCTTTCTTGTTGGTACAGTGACCTCAGGATCCCTCCAGCCTTGAAACAGTGTTCTTGGGATTTCTCTGGAGTGCCATCAAGGAAATCAAGGCTCCTTTCCTGTGTGATGTGCAACACGGAATTGCTCTGTACGCAGTGCAGGGGAATCGGTCCTCATCTGTAGGCGAGGGGGAAATCTCATGGTTTTTCTCGACTTGCAGCGGGAACCTGGGGTAAATTCTCGAGTTACGAAGGGATGGCCCTTCCACACACGTGTTTATTCAGCGAAGTCAGGACTCCTGCCTAATTGCGAGGGAAAACTCGGGATTCTCCTCGAGGCTTGGCCTGGCAATTGGGACGCCTCTCCATCTGAGTCGGGAGACCAAGGGTCCCTTTCCATGTGCCACAGGAATCCTGGGACTCCTATCAAGATTCACGAATAGTCAGGCATCGTCTCCTTTGGAGGCACTGATCTCCGCATACCTCTGGAGTTTTCAAAGGATGTGAGGCCTCAGGTCGCGAAGGGGTGGGGAACTAGGTTTTTCTCTGTGGTCTCAACAGGGGATTCAGACATCCTTTCGTCTTGGGAGATGCAAGACGAGCCTGCATTCAAGTCACTGCAGGGATATCCGGCCTTATTTCGAGTCAGGGTATCGCGGTGTCCATTCCACTTGAGGCCGCAAACTCAGGGTCCCTCTCACATACCTAGAGCTGAGAGAAGCCTCCACTTGAAGTGCTTGTGGTAAGGTGGTATTCCTTTGGAGTCGAAGCCAGGGACTAACCTCTCATGTCGAGTGGATTTGTGGTCCACGGAGCTCTGTCGTGTTGTTACAGTGACCTCAGGATCCCTCTAGCCTTGAAACAATGTTCTTGGGGTTTCTCTGGCGTGCCATCAAGGAAATCAAGGCTCCTGTCCTGTGTGATGTGCAACACGGAATTGCCCTGCACGCAGTGCAGGGGATCATGGCCTCATCTGGCAGAGAGGGGGAAGTCTCATGGTTTTTCTCGAGTTGCAGCGGGAACCGGGGGTATATTCTCGAGTTACGACGGGGATGGCCCTTCCACAAACGTGTTTGTGCAGCGACGTCAGTACTCCTGCCTAGTTGCGAGGGACAACTCGGGATTCTCCTCGAGGCTTGGCAGGGCAATTGGGACGCCTCTCCAGCTGAGGCGGGAGACCAAGGGTCCCTTTCCACGTGCCAAAGGAATCCTGGGACTCCTATCAAGTTTCACGGGGAGTCAGGCATCGTCTCCTTTGGAGGCACTGATCTACGCGTACCTCTGGAGTTTTCAAAGGATGTGAGGCCTCCGGTCGCGATGAGGTGGGGAACTAAGTCTTTCTCTGTGGTTTCAGAGGGGATTCAGACATCCTGTCGTCTTGGGAGATGCAAGACGAGCCGGCATTCAAGTCCCTGCAGGGATATCCGGCCTTATTTCGAGTCAGGGCATCGCGGTGTCCATTCCACTTGAGGCCGGCAAATCAGGGTCCCTCTCACATACCTAGAGCTGAGAGAAGCCTCCTCTTGAGGTGCTTGTGGTAAGGTGGTATTCCTCTGGAGTCGAAGCCAGGGACTAACCTCTCATCTCGATTTGATTTTTGCTCCAAGGAGCTCTTTGGTGTTGCTACAGTGACCTGAGGCGCCCTCTATCCTTGAAACAGTGTTCTTGGGGTTTCTCTGGAGTGCCATCTAGGAAATCAAGGCTCCTTTCCTTTGTAATGTACAACACGGAATTGCTCTGTTCGCAGTGCAAGGGAATCGGGCCTCATCTCGCGGCGAGGGGGAAGTCTCATGGTTTTTCTCGAGTTGCGGCGGGAAACTGGGGTATATTCTCGAGTTACGACGGGGATGGCCCTTCCAAACACGTGTTTGTTCAGCCACGTCAGGATTCCTGCCTAGTTGCGAGGGACAACTCGGGTTTCTCCTCGAGGCTTACAGGGCAATTGGGACGCCTCTCCGGCTAAGGCGGGAGACCAAGTGTCCCTCTCGACGTACCACAGGTATCCTGGGACTCCTATCAAGTTTCACGGGGAGTCAGACATCGTCTCCTTTGGAGGCACTGATCTACGCGTACCTCTGGAGTTTTCAAAGGATGTGAGGCCTCCGGTCACGATGAGGTGGGGAACTAAGTCTTTCTCTGTGGTTTCAGAGGGGATTCAGACATCCTGTCGTCTTGGGAGATGCAAGACGAGCCTGCATTCAAGTCACTGCAGGGATATCCGGCCTTATTTCGAGTCAGGGCATCGCAGTGTCCATTCCACTTGAGGCCGCAAACTCAGGGTCCCTCTCACATACCTAGAGCTGAGAGAAGCCTCCTCTTGAGGTGTTTGTGGTAAGGTGGTATTCCTCTGGATTCGAAGCCAGGGACTAACCTCTCATCCCGAGTTGATTTTTGGTCCACGGAGCTCTTTCTTGTTGCTACAGTGACATCAGGATCCCAATCGCCTTGAAACAGTGTTCTTGGGGTTTCTCTGGAATGCCATCAAGGAAATCAAGGCTCCTTTCCTGTGTGATGTGCAACACGGAATTGGCCTGCACGCAGTGCAGGGGAATCGGGCCTCATCTCGCGGCGAGGGGGAAGTCTCATGGTTTTTCTCCAGTGGCGGCGGGAACCTGGGGTCTATTCTCGAGTTATGACGGGGATGGCCCTTCCACACACGTGTTTGTTCAGCGACGTCAGGACTCCTGCCTAGTTGCGAGGAACAATTCGGGAATCTCCTCGAGGCTTGGAATGGCAATTGGGACGCCTCTCCAGCTGAGGCGGGAGACCAAGGGTCCCTTTCCACGTGCCACAGGAATCCTGGGACTCCTATCAAGTTTCACGAGGAGTCAGGCATCGTCTCCTTTGGAGGCACTGATCTCCGCCTATCTCTTTAATTTTCAAAGGATGCGAGGCCTCCGGTCTCGATGAGGTGGGGAACTAGGTCTTTCTCTGTGGTCTCCACAGAGAACTCTGACACCCTTTCATCTTGGGAGATGCAAGACGAGCCTGCATTCCAGTCACTGCAGGGATATCCGGCCTAATTTCGAGTCTGGGCATCGCGGAGTCCATTCAACTTGAGGCCGTAAAACCAGAGTCACTCTCACATACCTAGAGTCTGAGAGAAGCCTCCTCTTGAGGTGCTTATGGTAGGGTGGTATTCCTCTGGAGTCAAAGCCAGGGACTAACCTCTCATCTCGAGTTGATTTTTGGTCCACGGAGCTCTTTCGTGTTCCTGCAGTGACCTCAGGATCCCTCTATCCTTGAAACAGTGTTCTTGGGGTTTCTCTGGAGTGCCATCAAGGAAATCAAGGCTCCTTTCCTGTGTGATGTGCAACACGGAATTGCCCTGCACACAGTGCAGGGGAATCGGGCCTCATCTCGCGGCGAGGGGGAAGTCTCATGGTTTTTCTCGAGTTGCGGCGGGAAACTGTGGTATATTCTCGAGTTACGACGGGGATGCACTTCCACACACGTGTTTGTTCAGTGACGTCAGGACTCCTGCCTAGTTGCGAAGGACAACTCGGGATTCTCCTCGAGGCTTGGCAGGGAAATTGGGACGCCTCTCCAGCTGAGGCGGGAGACCAAGTGTCCCTTTCCACGTGCCAAAGGAATCCTGGGACTCCTCTCAAGTGTCACGAGGAGTCAGGCATCGTCTCCTTTGGAGGCACTGATCTCCGTGTACCTCTGGAGTTTTGAAAGGATGTGAGGCCTCCGGTCGCGATGAAGTGGGAAACTAGGTCTTTCTCTGTGGTCTCCACAGGGGATTCAGACATCCTTTAGTCTTGGGAGATGAAAGACGAGCCTGCATTCAAGTCACTGAAGGGATTTCCGGCCTTCTTTCGAGTCAGGGCATCGCGGTGTCCATTTCACTTGAGGCCGCAAACTCAGGGTCCCTCTCACACACATAGAGCTGAGAGAAGCCTCCACTTGAGGTGCTTGTGGTAACGTGGTATTCCTCTGGAGACGAAGCCAGGGACTAACCTCTCATCTCGAGTTGATTTTTGGTCCACAGGGCTCTTTCGTGTTGCTACAGTGACCTCAGGATCCCTCTAGCCTTGTAACAGTGTTCTTGGGCTTTCTCTTGAGTGCCGTCAAGGAAATCAAGGCTCCTTTCATGTGTGATGTGCAACACGGAATTGCTCTGCACGCAGTGCAGGGGAATCGGGCCTCATCTCGAGGCGAGGGGGAAGTCTCATGGTTTTTCTCGAGTTGCGGCGGGAACCTGGGGTATATTCTCGAGTTAAGACGGGGATGGCCCTTCCAAACAGGTGTTTGTTCAGTGACGTCAGGACTCCTGCCTAGTTGCGAGGGACAACTCGGGATTCTCCTCGAGGCTTGGCAGGGCAATTGGGACGCCTCTCCAGCTGAGGCGGGAGACCAAGGGTCCCTTTCCACGTGCCACAGGAATCCTGGAACTCCTATCAAGTTTCACGAGGAGTCAGGCATCGTCTCCTTTGGAGGCACTGATCTCCTTGTACCTTTGGAGTTTTCAAAGGATGTGAGGCCTCCGGTCGCGATTAGGTGGGGAACTAGGTCTTTCTCTGTGGTCGCCACATGGGTTTCAGACATCCTTTCGTCTTGGGAGATAGAACACGAGCCTGCATTCAAGTAACTGCAGGGATATCCGGCCTTATTTCGAGTCAGGGCATCGCGGTGTCCATTCCACTTGAGGCCGCAAACTCAGGGTCCCTCTCACATACCTAGAGCTGAGAGAAGCCTGCTCTTGAGGTGCTTGTGGTAAGGTGGTATTCCTCTGGAGTCGAAGCCAGGGACTAACCTCTCATCTCGAGTTGATTTTTGGTCCACGGAGCTCTTTTGTGTTGCTACAGTGACCTCAGGGACCCTCTTGCCTTGAAACAGTCTTCTTGGGGTTTCTCTGGAGTGCCATCAAGGAAATCAAGGCTCCTTTCATGTGTGATGTGCAACACGGAATTGCTCTTCACGCAGCACAGGGGAACCAGGCCACATCTCGCGGCGAGGGAGAAGTCTCCAGGTTTTTCTCGAGTTGCGGTGGGAACCTGGGGTATATTCTCGAGTTACCATGGGGATGGCCCTTCCACACACGTGTTTGTTCAGCGACGTCAGGACTCCTGCCTAGTTGCGAGGGACAACTCGGGATTCTCCTCGAGGCTTGGCAGGGCAATTGGGACGCCTCTCCAGCTGAGGCGGAGACCAAGGGTCCCTTTCCACATGCCACAGGAATCCTGGGACTCCTATCAAGCTCCACGAGGAGTCAGGCATCGTCTCCTTTGGAGGCACTGATCTCCACGTACCTCTGGAGTTTTCAAATGATGTGAGGCCTCCGGTCGCAATGAGGTCGTGAATTAGGTCTTTCTCTGTGGTCTCCACAGGGGATTCAGACATCCTTTCGTCTTGGCAGTTGCAAGACGAGCCTGCACTCAAGTCACTGCAGGGATATTCAGGCTTATATCGAGTCAGGGCATCGCGGTGTCCATTCCACTAGAGGCCGCAAACTCAGGGTCCCTCTCATATACCTAGAGCTGAGAGAAGCCTCCTCTTGAGGTGCTTGTGGTAACGTGGTATTCCTCTGGAGACGAAGCCAGGGACTCACCTCTCATCTCGAGTTGATTTTTGGTCCACAGGGCTCTTTCGTGTTGCTACAGTGACCTCAGGATCCCTCTAGCCTTGAAACAGTGTTCTTGGGGTTTCTCTGGAGTGCCATCAAGGAAATCAAGGCTCCTTTCATGTGTGATGTGCAACACGGAATTGCTCTGCACGCAGTGCAGGGGAATCGGGCCTCATCTCGCGGCGAGGGGGAAGTCTCATGGTTTTTCTCGAGTTGCGGCGGGAACCTGGGGTATATTCTCGAGTTACGACGGGGATGGCCCTTCCACACACGTGTTTGTTCAGTGACGTCAGGACTCCTGCCTAGTTGCGAGGGACATCTCGGGATTCTCCTCGAGGCTTGTCAGGGCAATTGGGACGCCTCTCCAGCTGAGGCGGGAGACCAAGGGTCCCTTTCCACGTGCCACAGGAATCCTGGGACTCCTATCAAGTTTCACGAGGAGTCAGGCATCGTCTCCTTTGGAGGCACTGATCTCCACGTACCTCTGGAGTTTTCAAAGGATGTGAGGCCTCCGGTCGCGATTAGGTGGGGAATTAGGTCTTTCTCCGTGGTCTCCACAGGGGATTCAGACATCCTTTCATCTTGGGAGATGCAAGACGAACCTGCATTCAAGTCATTGCAGGGATATCCGGCCTTATTTCGAGTCAGGGCATCGCGGTGTCCATTCCACTTGAGGCCGCAAACTCAGGGTCCCTCTCACATACCTAGAGCTGAGAGAAGCCTCCTCTTGAGGTGCTTGTGGTAACGTGGTATTCCTCTGGAGTCGAAGCCAGGGACTAACCTCTCATCTCGAGTTGATTTTTGGTCCACGGAGCTCTTTTGTGTTGCTACAGTGACCTCAGGGTCCCTCTTGCCTTGAAACAGTCTTCTTGGGGTTTCTCTGGGGTGCCATCAAGGAAATCAAGGCTCCTTTCATGTGTGATGTGCAACACAGAATTGCTCTGCACACAGCGCAGGGGAACCAGGCCCCATCTCGCGGCGAGGAAGAAGTCTCATGGTTTTTCTCGAGTTGCGGCGGGAACCAGGGGTATATTCTCGAGTTACGACGAGGATGACTCTTCTACACACGTGTTTGTTCAGCGAAATCAGGACTCCTGCCTAGTTGCGAGGGACAACTCGGAATTCTCCTCGAGGCTTGGCAGGGCATTTGGGACGCCTCTCCAGCTGAGGCGGGAGACCAAGAGTCCCTTTCCACGTGCCACAGGAATCCTGGAACACCTATCAAGTTTCACGAGGAGTCAGGCATCGTCTCCTTTGGAGGCACTGATCTCCGCGTACCTCTGGAATTTTCAAAGGATGTGAGGCCTCCGGTCGCGATGAGGTGGGGAAATAGATCTTTCTCTGGCGTGTCCACAGGGGATTCAGACATCCTGTCGTCTTGGGAGATGCAACACAATCCTGCATTCAAGTCACTGCAGGGATATCCGGCCTTGTTTTGAGTCAGTGCATCGCGGTGTCCATTCCACTAAAGGCCGCAAACTCAGGGTCCCTCTCACATACCTAGAGCTGAGAGAAGCCTCCTCTTGAGGTGCTTGTGATAAGGTGGTATTCCTCTGGAGTCGAAGCCAGGGACTAACCTCTCTTCTCGAGTTGATTTTTGGTCCTCGGAGCTCTTTCGTGTTGCTACATTGACCTCAGGATCCCTCTAGCCTTGAAACAGTGTTCTTGGGATTTCTCTGTAGTGCCATAAAGTAAATCAAGGCTCCTTTCATGTGTGATGTGCAACACGGAATTGCTCTGCACGCAGTGCAGGGGAATCAGGCCTCATCTGGCGGCGAGGGGGAAGTCTCATGGTTTTTCTCGAGTTGCGGCGGAAACCTGGGGTATATTCTCGAGTTACGACGGGGATGGCCCTTCCACACACGTGTTTGTTCAGCGACGTCAGGACTCCTGCCTAGTTGCGAGGGACAACTCGGGATTCTCCTCGAGGCTTGGCAGGGCAATTGTGACGCCTCTCCAGCTGAAGCAGGAGACCAAGATTCCCATTCCATGTCCCACAGGAATCCTGGGACTCCTATCAAGTTTCACGAGGAGTCAGGCATCGTCTCCTTTGGAGGCACTGATCTCCGCGTACCTCTGGAGTTTTCAAAGAATGTGAGGCCTCCGGTCGCGATGAGGTGGGGAACTAGGTCTTTCTCTGTGGTCTCCACAGGGGATTCAGACATCCTTTCGTCTTGTCAGATGCAAGACGAGCCTGCATTCAAGTCACTGCAGGGATATCCGGCCTTATTTCGAATCAGGGCATCGCGGTGTCCATTCCACTTGAGGCCGCGAACTCAGGGTCCCTCTCACATACCTAGAGCTGAGAGAAGCCTCCTCTTGAGGTGCTTGTGGTAAGGTGGTATTCCTCTGGAGTCGAAGCCAGGGACTAACCTCTCATCTCCAGTTGATTTTTGGTCCACGGAGCTCTTTTGTGTTGCTACAGTGACCTCAGGATCCTTCTAGCCTTGAAACAGTGTTCTTGGGGTTTCTCTGGAGTGCCATCAAGGAAATCAAGGCTCTTTTCATGTCTAATGTGAAACACGGAATTGCTATGCACGCAGTGCAGGGTAATCGGGCCTCATCTCGCGGCGAAGGGGAAGTCTCCTGGTTTTTCTCGAGTTGCGGCGGGAACCTGGGGTATATTCTCGAGTTACGACGGGGATGGCCCTTCCACACACGTGTTTGTTCAGAGACGTCACGACTCCTGCCTAGTTGCGAGGAACAACTCGGGATTCTCCTCGAGGCTTGGCAGGGCAATTGGGACGCCTCTCCAGCTGAGGCAGGAGACCAAGCGTCCCTTTCCACGTGGCACAGGAACTCTGGGACTCCTATCAAGTTTCACGAAGAGTCAGGCATCCCCTCCTTTCGAGGCACTGATCTCAGCGTACCTTTGGAGTTTTCATAGGATGTGAGGCCTCCGGTCGCGATGAGGTGGGGAACTAGGTCTTTCTGTGTATTCTCCACAGGGAATTCAGACATCCTTTCGTCTTGGCAGATGCAAGCCGAGCCTGCATTCAAGTCACTACAGGGATATTCGGCCTTATTTCGAGTCAGGGCATCACGGTGTCCATTCCACTTGAGACCCCAAACTCAGGGTCCCTCTCACATACCGAGAGCTGAGAGAAGCCTCCTCTTAAGGTGCTTGTGGTAAGGCGGTATTCCTCTGGAGTCGAAGCCAGGGACTAACCTCTCATCTCGAGTTGATTTTTGGTCCAGGGACCTCTTTCGGATTGCTACGGTGACCTCAGGATCCCTCTAGCCTTGAAACAGTGTTCTTGGAATTTCTCTGGAGTGCCATCAAGGAAATCAAGGCTCCTTTCCTGTGTGATGTGCAACACGGAATTGCTCTGCACGCAGTGCAGGGAAATCGGGCCTCATCTCGCGTCGAGGGGGAAGTCTCATGGTTTTTCTTGAGTTGCGGCGGGAACCTGGGGTATATACTCGAGTTACGACGGGGATGGAACTTCCACACACGTGTTTATTCAGCGACGTCAGGACTCATGCCTAGTTGCGAGGGACAACTGGGGATTCTCCTCGAGGCTTGGCAGGGCAATTGGGACGCCTCTCCAGCTGAGGCGGGAGACCAAGGGTCCCTATCCACGTGCCACAGGAATCCTGGGTCTCCTATCAAGTTTCACGAGGAGTCAGGCACCGTCTCTTTGGGAGACACTCATCTCCGCGTACCTCTGGAGTTTTCAAAGGATGTGAGGCCTCCGGTCGCGATGAGGTGGGGAACTAGGTCTTTCTCTGTGGTCTCCACAGGGGATTCAGACAACATTTCGTCTTAGGAGATGCAAGACGAGCCTGCATTCAAGTCACTGCAGGGATATCCGGCCTTATTTCGAGTCAGGGCATCGCTGTGTCCATTCCACTTGAGGCCGCACACTCAGGGTCCCTCTCACATACATAGAGCTGAGAGAAGCCTCCTCTTGAGGTGCTTGTGGTAAGGTGGTATTCCTCTGGAGTCAAAACCAGAGACTAACCTCTCATCTCGAGTTGATTCTTGGCGCACGGAGCTCTTTCGTGTTGCTACAGTGACCTCAGGATCCCTCTAGCCTTGAAACAGTGTTCTTGGGGTTTCTCTGGAGTGCCATCAAGGAAATCAAGGCTCCTTTCATGTGTGATGTGCAACACGGAATTGCTCTGCACGCAGTTCATCGGAATCGGGCCTCATCTCTTGGCGAGGGGGAAGTCTCATGGTTTCTCTGGAGTTGCGGCGGGAACCTGGGGTATATTCTCGACTTACGATGGGGATGGCCCTTCCACACACGTGTTTTTGCAGCGACGTCAGGACACCTGCCTTGTTGTGAGGGACAACTCGGGATTCTCCTCGAGGCTTGGCAGGGCAATTGGGACTCCTCTCCAGCTGAGGCGGGAGACCAAGGGTCCCTTTCCACGTGCCACAGGAATCCTGGGACTCCTATCAAGTTTCACGAGGAGTCAGGCACCGTCTCCTTGGGAGACACTCATCTCCGCGTACCTCTGGAGTTTTCAAAGGATGTGAGGCCTCCGGTCGCGATGAGGTGGGGAACTAGGTCTTTCTCTCTGGTCTCCACAGGGGATTCAGACAACCTTTCGTCTTAGGAGATGCAAGACGAGCCTGCATTCAAGTCACTGCAGGGATATCCGGCCTTATTTCGAGCCAGGGCAGCGCGGGATTATTTCCACTTGAGGCCCCAAACTCAGGGTCCCTCTCACATACCTAGAGCTGAGAGAAGCCTCCTCTTGAGGTGCTTGTGGTAAGGTGGTATACCTCTGGAGTCGAAGCCAGGGACTAACCTCTCATCTCGGGTTGATTTTTGGCCCACGGAGCTCTTTCATGTTGCTACAGTGACCTCATGATCCCTCTAGCCTTGAAACAGTGTTCTTGGGGTTTCTCTGGAGTGCCATCAAGGAAATCAAGGCTCCTTTCATGTGTGATGTGCAACACGGTATTGCTCTGCACGCAGTGGAGAGGAATCAGGCCTCATCTCGCGGCGAGGGGGAAGTCTCATGGTTTTTCTCGAGTTGCGGCGGGAACCTGGGGTATATTCTCGAGTTACGACGGGGATGGCCCTTCCACACACGTGTTTGTTCAGCAATGTCAGGACTCCTGCCTAGTTGCGAGGGACAACTCGGGATTCTCCTCAAGGCTTGGCAGGGCAATTGGGACGCCTGTCCAGCTGAGGCGGGAGACCAAGGGTCCCTTTCCACGTGCCACAGGAATCCTGGGACTTCTATCAAGTTTCATGAGGAGTCAGGCATCGTCTCCTTTGGAGGCACTGATCTCCGCGTACCTCTGGAGTTTTCAAAGGATGTGAGGCCTCTGGTTGCGATGAGGTGCGGAACTAGGTCTTTCTCTGTGGTCTCCACAGGGGATTCAGATAACCTGTCGTCTTGGGAGATGCAAGACGAGCCTGCATTCAAGTCACTGCAGGGATATCCGGCCTTATTTCAAGTCAGGGATTCGCAGTGTCCATTCAACTTGAGGCCGCAAACTCAGGGTCCCTCTCACATACCTAGAGCTGAGAGAAGCCTCCTCTTGAGGTGCTTGTGGTAAGGTGGTATTCCTCTGGAGTCGAAGCCAGGGACTAACCTCTCATCTCGAGTTGATTTTTGGTCCACGGAGCTCTTTCGTCTTCCTACAGTCACCTCAGGATCCCTATAGCCTTGAAACAGTGTTCTTGGGGTTTCTCTGGAGTGCCATCCAGGAAATCAAGGCTCCTTTCCTGTGTGATGCGCAACACGGAATTGCTCTGCACGCAGTGCAGGGGAATCGGGCCTCATCTCGCGGCGAGGGGGAAGTCTCATGGTTTTTCTCGAGTTGCGGCGGGAACCTGGGGTATATTCTCTATTTACGACGGGGATGGCCCTTCCACACACGTGTTTGTTCAGCGACGTCAGGACTCCTGCCTAGTTGCGAGGGACAACTCGGGATTCTCCTCGAAGCTTGGCAGGGCAATTGGGACGCCTTTCCAGCTGAGGCGGGAGACCAAGGGTCCCTTTCCACGTGCCACAGGAATCCTTGGACTCCTATCAAGTTTCACAAGGAGTCAGGCATCGTCTCCTTTGGAGGCACAGATCTCCGCGTACCTCTGGAGTTTTCAAAGGATGTGAGGCCTCCGGTCGCGATGAGGTGGGGAACTAGGTCTTTCTCTGTGGTCTCCACAGGGCATTCAGACATCCTTTCATCTTGGGAGATGCAAGACGAGCCTGCATTCAAGTCACTGCAGGGATATCCAGCCTTATTTCTAGTCAGGGCATCGCGGTGTCCATTCCACCTGAGGCCGCAAACTCAGGGTCCCTCTCACATACCTAGAGCTGAGAGAAGCCTCCTCTTGAGGTGCTTGTGATAAGGTGGTATTCCTCGGGAGTCGAAGCCAGGGACTAACCTCTCATCTCGAGTTGATTTTTGGCCCACGGAGCTCTTTCATGTTGCTACAGTAAGCTCAGGATCCCTCTAGCCTTGAAACAGTGTTTTTGGGGTTTCTCTGGAGTGCCATCAAGGAAATCAAGGCTCCTTTCATGTGTGATTTGCAACACGGAAGTGCCCTGCACGCAGTGCAGGGGAATTGGGCCTCATCTCGTGGGGAGGGGGAAGTCTCATGGTTTTTCTCGAGTTGCGGCGCGAACCTGGGGTATATTCTCGAGTTACGACGGGGATGGCCCTTCCATACACGTGTTTATTCAGCGACGTCAGGACTCCTGCCTAGTTGCGAGGGACAACTCGGGATTCTCCTCGAGGCTTGGCAGGGCAATTGGGACGCCTCTCCAGCTGAGGCGGGAGACCAAGGGTCCCTATCCACGTGCCACAGGAATCCTGGGTCTCCTATCAAGTTTCACGAGGAGTCAGGCACCGTCTCCTTGGGAGACACTCATCTCCGCGTACCTCTGGAGTTTTCAAAGGATGTGAGGCCTCCGGTCGCGATGAGGTGGGGAACTAGGTCTTTCTCTGTGGTCTCCACAGGGGATTCAGACAACCTTTCGTCTTAGGAGATGCAAGACGAGCCTGCATTCAAGTCACTGCAGGGATATCCGGCCTTATTTCGAGCCAGGGCAGCGCGGGATTATTTCCACTTGAGGCCCCAAACTCAGGGTCCCTCTCACATACCTAGAGCTGAGAGAAGCCTCCTCTTGAGGTGCTTGTGGTAAGGTGGTATTCCTCTGGAGTCGAAGCCAGGGACTAACCTCTCATCTCGAGTTGATTTTTGGCCCACGGAGCTCTTTCATGTTGCTACAGTGACCTCATGATCCCTCTAGCCTTGAAACAGTGTTCTTGGGGTTTCTCTGGAGTGCCATCAAGGAAATCAAGGCTCCTGTCCTGTGTGATGTGCAACACGGTATTGCTCTGCACGCAGTGCAGGGGAATCAGGCCTCATCTTTCGGCGAGGGGGAAGTCTCATGTTTTTTCTCGAGTTGCGGCGGGAACCTGCGGTATATTCTCGAGTTACGACGGGGATGGCCCTTCCACACTCGTGTTTGTTCAGCAATGTCAGGACTCCTGCCTAGTTGCGAGGGACAACTCGGGATTCTCCTCAAGGCTTGGCAGGGCATTGGGACGCCTCTCCAGCTGAGGCGGGAGACCAAGGGTCCCTTTCCACGTGCCACAGGAATCCTGGGATTTCTATCAAGTTTCATGAGGAGTCAGGCATCGTCTCCTTTGGAGGCACTGATCTCCGCGTACCTCTGGAGTTTTCAAAGGATGTGAGGCCTCCGGTTGCGATGAGGTGCGGAACTAGGTCTTTCTCTGTGGTCTCCACAGGGGATTCAGATAACCTGTCGTCTTGGGAGATGCAAGATGAGCCTACATTCAAGTCACTGCAGGGATATCCGGCCTTATTTCGAGTCAGGGCATCGCAGTGTCCATTCCACTTGAGGCCGCAAACTCAGGGTCCCTCTCACATACCTAGAGCTGAGAGAAGCCTCCTCTTGAGGTGCTTCTGGTAAAGGGGTATTCCTCTGGAGTCGAAGCCAGGGACTAATCTCTCATCTCGAGTTGACTTTTCGTCCACGGAGCTCTTTTGTGTTGCTACAGTAACCTCAGGATCCCTCTAGCCTTGAAACAGTGTTCTTGGGGATTCTCTGGAGTGCCATCAAGGAAATCAAGGCTCCTTTCATGTGTGATGTGCAACTCGGAATTGCTCTCCACGCAGTGCAGGGGAATCAGGCCTCATCTCGCGGCGAGGGGGAAGTCTCATGGTTTTTCTCGAGTAGCGGTGGGAACCTGGGGTATATACTCGAGTCACGACAGAGATGGCCCTTCCACACACGTGTTTGTTCAGCGACGTCAGGACTCCTGCCTAGTTGCGAAGGACACCTCGGGATTCTCCTTTAGGCTTGGCAGGGCAATTGGGACGCCTCTCCAGCTGAGGCGGGAGACCAAGGGTCCCTTTCCAAGTGCCACAGGAATCCTGGGACTCCTATCAAGTTTCACGAGGAGTCAGGCATCGTCTCCTTTGGAGGCACTGATCTCCGCGTACCTCTGGAGTTTTCAAGGATGTGAGGCCTCCGGTCGCGATGAAGTGGGAAACTAGGTCTTTCTCTGTGGTCTCCACAGGGGATTCAGACATCCTTTAGTCTTGGGAGATGAAAGACGAGCCTGCATTCAAGTCATTGCAGGGATATCTGGCCTTATTTCGAGTCAGGGCATCGCGGTGTCCATTCCACTTGAGGCCACAAACTCAGGGTCCCTCTCACATACCTAGAGCTGAGAGAAAACTCCTCTTGAGGTGCTTGTGGTAAGGTGGTATTCCTCTGGAGTCGAAGCTAGGGACTAACCTCTCATCTCGAGTTGATTTTTGGTCCATGGAGCTGTTTCGTGTTACTACAGTGACCTCAGTATCCCTTTAGCCTTGAAACAGTGTTCTTGGGGTTTCTCTGGAGTGCCATCAAGGAAATCAAGGCTCCTTTCATGTGTGATGTGCAACACGGAATTGCTCTGCACGCAGTGCATGGGAATCGGGCCTCATCTCACGGCAAGTGGGAAGTCTCATGGTTTTTCTCGATTTGTGGCAGGAACCCGGGGTATATTCTCGAGTTACGACGGGGATGGCCCTTCCACACACGTGTTTATTCAGCGACGTCAGGACTCCTGCCTAGTTGCGAGGGACAACTCGGGATTCTCCTCGAGGCTTGGCAGGGAAATTGGGATGCCTCTCCAGCTGAGGCGGGAGACCAAGGGTCCCTTTCCACGTGCCACAGGAATCCTGGGACTCCTATCATTTTGACGAGGATTCAGGCATCGTCTCCTTTGGAGGCACTGATCTCCGCGTACCTCTGGAGTTTTCAAAGGATGTGAGGCCTCCAGTCGCGATGAGGTGGGGAACTAGGTCTTTCTCTGTGGTCTCCACAGGGGATTCAGACATCCTTTCATCTTGGGCGATGCAAGACGAGCCTGCATTCAAGTCACTGCAGGGATATCCAGCCTTATTTCGAGTCAGGGCATCGCGGTGTCCATTCCACTTGAGGCCGCAAACTCATGGTCCCTCTCACATACCTAGAGCTGAGAGAAGCTTCCTCTTGAGGTGCTTGTGGCAAGGTGGTATTCCTCTGGATTCGAAGGCAGGGACTAACCTCTCATCTCGAGTTGATTTTTGGTCCACGGAGCACTTTTGTGTTTCTACAGTGACGTCAGGATCCCTCTAGCCTTGAAAGAGTGTTCTTGGAGATTCTCTGGAGTGCCATCAAGGAAATCAAGGCTCCTTTCATGTGTGATGTGCAACACGGAATTGCTCTGCATGCAGTGCAGGGGAATCGGGCCTCATCTCGCGGCGAGGGGGAAGTCTCATGGTTTTTCTCGAGTTGCGGCGGGAACCTGGGGTATATTCTCGAGTTACGACGGGGATGGCCCTTCCACACACGTGTTTGTTCAGCGACGTCAGGATACCTACCTAGTTGTGAGGGACAACTTGGGATTCTCCTCGAGGCTTGGCAGGGCAATTGGGACGCCTCTCCAGCTGAGGCGGGAGACCAGGGGTCCCTTTCCACGTGCCACAAGAATCCTGGGACTCCTATCAAATTTCACGAGGAGTCAGGCATCGTCTCCTTTGAAGGCACTGATCTCTGTATACCTCTGAAGTCTTAAAAGGATGTGAGGCCTCCGGTCCCGATGAGGTGGGGAACTAGGTCTTTCTCTATGGTCTCCACAGGGCATTCGGACATCCTTTCGTCTTGGGAGATGCAAGACGAGCCTGCATTCAAGTCACTGCAGGGCTATCCAGCCTTATTTCGAGTTAGGGCATCGCGGTGTCCATTCCACTTGAGGCCGCAAACTCAGGGTCCCTCTCACATACCTAGAGCTGAGAGAAGCCTCCTCTTGAGGTGCTTGTGGTAAGGTGGTATTCCTCTGGAGTCGAAGCCAGGGACTAACCTCTCATCTCGAGTTGATTTTTGGCCCACGGAGCTCTTTCGTGTAGCTACAGTGACCTCAGGATCCCTCTAGCCTTGAAACAGTGTTCTTGGGTTTTCTCTGGAGTGCCATCAAGGAAATCAAGGCTCCTTTCATGTGTGATGTGCAACACGTATTTGCTGTGCACGCAGTGCAGGGGAATCGGGCCTCATCTCGCGGCGAGGGGAAGTCTCATGGTTTTTCTCGAGTTGCGGCGGGACCTGGGGTATATTCTCGAGTTTTGACGGGAATGGCCCTTCCACACACGTGTTTGTTCAGCGATGTCAGGACTCCTGCCTAGTTGCGAGGGGCAACTCGGGATTCTCCTCGAGGCTTGGCAGGGCAATTGGGACGCCTCTCCAGCTGAGGCGGGAGACCAAGGGTCCCTTTACACGTGCCACAGGAATCCTGGGACTCCTATCAAGTTTCACGAGCAGTCAGGCATCGTCTCCTTTGGAGGCACTGATCTCCGCGTACCTCTGGAGTTTTCAAAGGATGTGAGGCCTCTGGTCGCGATGAGGTGGGGAACTAGGTCTTTCTCTGTGGTCTCCACAGGGGATTCAGACATCCTTTCGTCTTGGGAGATGCAAGACGAGCCTGCATCAAGTCACTGCAGGGATATCCGGCCTTATTTCGAGTCAGGGCATCGCGCTGTCCATTCCACTTGAGGCCGCAAACTCAGGGTCCCTCTCACATACCTATAGTTGAGGGATGCCTCCTCTTGAGGTGCTTGTGGTAAGGTGGTATTCCTCTGGAGTCGAAGCCAGGGACTCACCTCTCACCTCGAGTTCATTTTTGGTCCACGAAGCTCTTTCGTGTTTCTACAGTACCTCAGGATCCCTCTAGCCTTGAGACAGTGTTCTTGTTGTTTCTCTGGAGTGCCATCAAGGAAATCAAGGCTCCTTTCATGTTTGATGTGCAACACGGCATTGCTGTGCACACAATGCAGTGTAATCGGGCCTCATCTCGCGGTGAGGGGGAAGTCTCCTGGTTTTTCTCGAGTTGAGGCGGGAACCTGGGGTATATTCTCGAGTTACGACGGGGATGCCCTTCCAAACACGTGTTTGTTCAGCGACGTCAGGACGCCTGCCTAGTTGCGAGGGACTACTCGGGATTCTCCTCGAGGCTTGGCAGGGCAATTGGGACACCTCTCCAGCTGAGGTGGAGACCAAGGGTCCCTTTCCACGTGCCACAGGAATCCTGGGATTCCTGTCAATATTCAAGAGGAGTCAGGCATCATCTCCTTTTGAATCACTGAGCTCAGCCTTCCTCTCCAGTTGTCAAAGGGATGTGAGGCCTCCTGTCGAGATTGGCCGGGGAGCTAGGGCTTTCTCTAATGTCTCCCCAGGGGATTCAGATATCCCTTCATCTTGTGAGATGAAAACCAAGTAGCATTCACGTCACTGCAGGGAATCCCGGCCTTATTTTGAGTCAGGGCATCTAGGTCTCGATTCCATTTGAGGCTACAAATTCAGAGTCCCTCTCACATAGGTGTAGCTGAGACAAGACTCTTCTTGTAGTGCTTGTGGAAAGTTGGCATTCCTCTTGATTTGAAGCCAGGAAATCAGCTCTCAATTCGACATTGTTTGGGGTACATGGAGTTCTTTCAGGTTGCTGCAGTGACCTCAGGATCCCTCTAGACTTGAGACAGTGTTCTTGGGGTTTCTCTGGAGTGCCATATAGGAAACCAAGGCTCCTTTCATGTTTGATGTGCAACACGGAATTCCTCTGCATGCAACACAGGGGAATCAGGCCTCATCTCGCAGCGTGGGGGAAGTCTCATGATTTTTCTCGAGTTGCGGTGGGAACCTGGGGTATATTCTCGAGTTACGACGGGGATGGCCCTTCCAAACACGTGTTTGTTGAGCGACGTCAGGACTCCTGCCTAGTTGCGAGGGACAACTCGGGATTCTCGTCGAGGCTTGGCAGGGCAGTTAGGACGCCTCTACACATGAGGCCGGAGACCCATGGTAACTTTCCACGTGCCACAGGGATACTGGGATTCCAAAAAATTTTCAAGAGCAGTCAGGCATCGTTCCTCTTGAAGCTTTGCTCTCCATGTACCTCTCGAGTTTTCAAAGGATGTGAGGCCTCCAGTCGCCATTAGGCGGGGAACTAGGTCTTTCTCTATGATCTCCACAGGGGATTCAGACATCCCTTCATCTTGGGAGATGAAAGACGAGCCTGCATTCAAGTCACTGCAGGGATATCCGGCCTTATTTCGAGTCAGGGCATCTCGGTGTCCATTCCACTTGAGGCCGCAAACTCAGGGTCCCTCTCACATACCTAGAGCTGAGAGAAGCCTCCTCTTGAGGTGCTTGTGGAAAGTTGGTTTTCTTCTTGAGTCGAAGCCAGGGACGAAGCTCTCATCTAGAGTTGATTTGGGGTACTGGAGCTCTTTCGTGTTTCTACAGTGACCTCAGAATCCCTCTAGACTTGAAACAGTATTTTTGAGGTTTTGCTGGAGTCCCATCAAGGAAATCAATGCTCCTTTCGAGTTTGATGTGGATCATACAATTTCTCTGCATGCAGTGCATCGGAATAGGGCCTCATCTCACAGCGAGGGGAAAGTCTCATGGTTTTTCTCGAGTTGCGGTGGGAATCTGGGGTATATTCTCGAGTTACGACGGGGATGGTCCTTCAAAACACGTGTTTGTTCAGCGACGTCAGGACTCCTGTCTAGTTGAGAGGGAAACCTCGGGATTCTCCTCGAGGCTTGACAGGGCAATTGGGACGCCTCTCCAGGTGAGGCGGAAGACCCAGTGTCCCTTTCCTGTTGCCACTGGGATACTGGGATTCCTGTCAATTTTCAAGAGGAGTCATGCATCGTCTCCTTTTGAATCACTGAATGCCGCGTTCCTCTCGAGTTGTGAAAGGGATGTCAGGGCTACTGTCGAGATGGGGAGGGGAGCTAGGGCTTTCTCTAATGTCTCACCAGGGAATTCAGACATCCCTTCATCTTGTGAGATGACAACCAGTTGGCATTCACCTCACTGCATGGAATTCTGACCTTATTTCGAGTCAGGGCATCTCAGTGTCAATTCCGTTTCAGGCTGCAAATTCAGGGTGCCTCTCACATACATATAGCTGAGAGAAGCCTCCTCTTTAGGGGCTTGTGGAAAGTTGGCATTCCACTTTATTTGAAGCCAGGAAATCAGTCTCATCTCGAGATGGTTTGGGCTACATGGAGCTCTTTCGTGTTGCTGCAGGGACCTCAGGATCCCTCTAGACTTGAGACAGTGTTTTTGTGGTTTCTCTGGAGTGCCATCAAGGAAACCAAGGCTCCTTTCATGTTTGATGAGGAACACGGAATTTCTCTGCACACAATACTGCAGATACGGGCCTCATCTCCCGGCGAGCGGAAGTCTCATGGTTTTTCCGAGGTGCGGCAGGAACCTGGGGTATATTCTCGAGTTACGACGGGGATGGCCCTTCCAAACACGTGTTTGCTCAGCAACGTCAGGACTCCTGCCTAGTTGAGAGGGACAACTCGGTATTCTCCTCGAGGCTTGGCAGGGCAATTGGGACGCCTCTCCAGGTGAGGCGGGAGACCCAGGGTTCCTTTCCACGTGCCACAGGGATCCTGGGACTCCTATCAATTTTCAAGAGGAGTCAGGCATCGTCTCCTTTTGAACCATTGATCTCCACGTACCTCTGGAGTTTTCAAAGGATGTGAGGCCTCCGGTCATGATGAGGCGGGGAACTAGGTCTTTCTCTGTGGTCTCCACAGGGGATTCAGACATCCCTTTGTCTTGGGAGAAGCAAGACCAGCCTGCATTCAAGTTACTGCATGGATATCCGGCCTTTATTGAGACAGGGCATTTCGATGTCTATTCCACTTCAGGTCGCAAACTCAGGGTCCCTCTCACATACCTATAGCTGAGAGAAGCCTCCTCTTGAGGTGCTTTTCGAAGCTTTGTATTCCCCTTGATTCGAAACCAGGGACTTAGCTCTCATCTCGAGTTAATTTGGGGTACACGGAGCTCTTTCGTGTTGCTACAATGACCTCAGGATTCCTTTACACTTTAGACAGTGTTCTTGAAGTTTCTCTGTAGTGCCATAAAGGAAATCAAGGCTCCTTTCATGTGTGATGTAGAACACAGAGTTGCTCTGCACGCAATGCAGTGGAATTCGGTCTCATCTCGCAGGGAGGGGAAGTCTCATGGTTTTTCTCGAGTTACGACGGGGATGGCCCTTCAAAACACGTGTTTGTTCAGCGACAAAAGAACTCGTGCCTAGTTGCGAGGGACAACTCGGGATTATCCTCAAGGCTTGAAAGGGCAATAGGAACACCTCTCGAGGTGAGGCGGCAGATCCAGGCTCCCTTTCCTTTTGCCATTGGGATGCTGGGATTCCTGTCAATTTTCAAGTGGAGTCAGACATCGTCTCCATTTTATTCATTGAACTCCACATTCCTCTTGAGTTGTAAAAGGGATGTGAGGCCTCCTTTCGAGATGGGGTGGGGAGCTAGGGCTTTCTCTAGTGTCTCCCCAGGGGATTCAGACATCCCTTCATCTAGTGAGATGAAAGCCAGCTTGCAGAAGGACCCAAGATGGCGGAGGAGTAGGACGGGGAGACCACTTTCTCTCCTACAAATTCATCAAAAGAATAACTGAACACAGAGCAAACTTCACAAAACAAATTCTGATCGCTAGCTGAGGTCATCAGGCGCCCAGAAAAGCAGCCCATTGTCTTCGAAAGGAGGTAGGACAAATTATAAAAGATAAAAAGTGAGACAAAAGAGCTAAGGACAGAGATCCGTCCCGGGAATCTTAGGCGGCATTGCTTGGGGTAGGGTCCGGGCCTGAGGGCCCTGAGGACAATCGGAGGGAGCTTCTGTGAGTTGCCAACTTGAACTGTGGGAGACCCAAAGAGAGAGAGTAAATTAACTGGCCTGAACACACTGCCAGCCGTTCGCAGAACAAAGAGACTGAGAAAATCCAGAGGAGAGCTCGCAGGCTGCAGACCGGCCCAGCCCTGCCGGAGGCAGGAGGAAGGGGGGAGGGGAAGGTTGCGGCGAGACACATGGCGCAGGCACCCGACCCGCGCGGGCGGGGACTGGGGCTGGGGACGCAGAGGGCAGAAGGCGCAGGCACCCAACTGGTGCCAGCGGAACCTGAGACTGGGTCCGTGTAAGGGAGTGGGCACGCCACACCTGGGGAGAGTGCACCCACCAAGCCCCTGGCTGCCTGGACCGCTCTGACGGGGAAGGCACTGAGAGCAGGCGCAGCTTTTCGTTCTGCACTTTTGTGGAACACCCGAGGGCTGGAACCTCGCGCAGCGCGGGCCACGCTCCATATAGAACAGCCGGGAGCCTGAGCAGCGCAGACGGAGAAAGCAGCGTCAGCCCCTCCCGGCAGCGCCAGCTCATCCCCGCGGCGCAAGCCCGTCACCACAGCGCCAGCCCCTCCCCACAGCACCAGCCTGTCCCCGCAGCGCCAGCCCGTCCCCGCAGAGTGACGGAACTAGCTACCTGAATAAGAGTCCACCTCCGCCCGCCTGTGTCAGGGCGGAAATGAGCCTCTGAAGAGACCAGCAAACAGAAGCCAAATAAACAAAGGGAACCGCTTCAGAAGGGACTGGTGCAACCGATTAAAATCCCTCTAGAAAACACCGACTACACCGGAAGGGGCCTGTAGATATCGAAAAGCGTAAGCTGGAACGAGGACCTATCTGAAACGGAGCCGAACCCACACTGACTGCAACAGCTCCAGAGAAACTCTTAGATATAATTTTACTTTTTTCTCTTTTTTTTTCTTTTTTTATTTTTTCTTTTTTATTTTTTCTCTTTTATTTTCCTTTAAAATCCCCTATTACTCCTCCATTACTCCTTAACTTTCATTTCCATAGATTTTTATGATTTTTTTAATTAGGGGGGAAAAAATTTTTTTTCTTTCTTTTATTTTTCTTTCTTTTTTTTCTTTTTTCTTTTTTTTTCTTTCTTTTTTTTCTTTTTTCTTTTTTTTTTCTTTCCTTTTTCTCTTCTATTCTCTATTTTTCTTTTTCTCTTATTTCTTTTAAAGTCCTCTAGTACTCCTCTACTACTCCTTAATTTTCATTTTCAATACACTATAACCTTACAAAAAAAAAAAAAAAAGAAGAGAAGCCCTATTTTTAAACCGAAGATTATTCTCTCCCAATCTTGACTCTCTGTTTTCTACCTCAGAACACCTCTATTTCCTCCTTTCCCCTTCTCTTCCCAATCCAATTCTGTGAGTCTTTCTAGGTGACTGGGATATGGAGAACACTCTGGTAGATCTGTCTCTCTCCTCTTGAGTCCCCCTTTTTCTCCTCCTGTTCATCTCTATCTCCCTCCTACCTCTCCTCTTCTTCATGTAACTCTGTGAACCTCTCTGGGTGTCCCTAACAGGGGAGAATCTTTTCGCCATTAACCTAGAAGTTTTCTTATCAGGGCTGTATAGTTGGAGAAGTCTTGAGACTACAGGAAGAATAAAACTGAAATCCAGAGGCAGGAGACTTAAGCCCAAAACCTGAGAACACCAGAAAACTCCTGACTACATGGAACTTTAAGTAATAAGTGACTGTCCAAAAGCCTTCATACCTACACTGAAACCAACCACCACCCAAGAGCCAATAAGTTTAAGAGCAAGACATACCACACAAATTCTCCAGCAACGCAGGAACATAGCCCTGAACATCAACATACAGGCTGCCCAAGGTCACACCTAATACATAGACCCATCTCAAAACTCATTACTGGGCACTCCATTGCTCTCCAAAAAGAAGAAATCAAGTTCCACGCACCAGAACACTGACGCAAGCTTCCCTAACCAGGAAACCTTGACAAGCCAATCGTCTAACCCCACCCACTGGGTTAATCCTCCACAATAAAAAGGAACCACAGACCTCCAGAATACAGAAAGCCCACTCCAGATACAGCAATCTAAACAAGATGAAAAGGCAAAGAAATACCCAACAGGTAAAGGAACATGAAAAATGCCCACCAAGTCAAACAAAAGAGGAGGAGATAGGGAATCTACCTGAAAAAGAATTTAGAATAATGATAAAAAAAAATGATCCAAAATCTTGAAAACAAAATGGAGTTACAGATAAATAGCCTGGAAACAAAGATTGAAAAGATAAAAGAAATGTTTAATAAAGACCTAGAAGAAATAAAAAAGAGTCAATTAAAAATGAACAATGCAATGAATGAGATCAAAAACACTTTGGAGGGAACCAAGAGTAGAATAACGGAGGCAGAAGATAGGATAAGTGAAGTAGAAGATAAAATGGTGGAAATAAATGAAGCAGAGAGGAAAAAAGAAAAAAGGATCAAAAGAAATGAGGACACCCTCAGGGACCTCTGGGACACTGTGAAACGCCCCAACATTCGAATCATAGGAGTCCCAGAAGAAGAAGACAAAAAGAAAGGCCATGAGAATATACTCGAGGAGATAATAGCTGAAAACTTCCCTAAAATGGGGAAGGAAATAGCCACCCAAGTCCAAGAAACCCAGAGAGTCCCAAACAGGATAAACCCAAGGCAAAACACCCCAAGACACATATTAATCAAATTAACAAAGATCAAAAACAAAGAACAAATATTAAAAGCAGCAAGGGAGAAACAACAAATAACACACAAAGGGATTCCCATAAGGATAACAGCTGATCTATCAATAGAAACCCTCCAGGCCAGAAGGGAATGGCAGGACGTACTGAAAGTAATGAAAGAGAATAACTTACAACCTAGATTACTGTATCCAGCAAGGATCTCACTCAGATATGAAGGAGAATTCAAAAGCTTTACAGATAAGCAAAAGCAGAGAGAATTCAGCACCACCAAACCAGCTCTTCAACAAATGCTAAAGGATCTTCTCTAGACAGGAAATGCAGAAAGGTTGTATAAACGTGAACCCAAAACAACAAAGTAAGTGGCAACGGGACCACACCTATCAATAATTACCCTAAATGTAAATGGGTTGAATGCCCCAACCAAAAGACAAAGATTGGCTGAATGGATACAAAAACAAGACCCCTATATATGCTGTCTACAAGAGACCCACCTCAAAGCAAGAGACACATACAGACTAAAAGTGAAGGGCTGGAAAAAAATATTTCATGCAAACGGAGACCAAAAGAAAGCAGGAGTCGCAATACTCATATCAGATAAAATAGACTTTCAAATAAAGGATGTGAAAAGAGACAAAGAAGGACACTACATAATGATCAAAGGATCAATCCAAGAAGAAGATATAACAATTATAAATATATATGCACCCAACATAGGAGCACCACAATATGTACGGCAAACGCTAACGAGTATGAAAGAGGAAATTAATTGTAACACAATAATAGTGGGAGACTTTAATACCCCACTCACAACTATGGATAGATCAACTAAACAGAAAATTAACAAGGAAACACAAACCTTAAATGACACAATGGACCAGCTAGACCTAATTGATATCTATAGGACATTTCACCCCAAAACAATCAACTTTACCCTTTTCTCAAGTGCACACGGAACCTTCTCCAGAATAGATCACATCCTGGGCCATAAATCTGGTCTTGGAAAATTCAAAAAAATTGAAAGCATTCCAGTCATCTTTTCTGACCACAGTGCAGTAAGATTAGATCTCAATTACAGGAAAAAAACTGTTAAAATTTCAAACATATGGAGGCTAAATAACACTCATCTGAATAACCAACAAATCATAGAAGAAATCAAAAAAGAAATCAAAATATGTATAGAAATGAATGAAAATGAAAACACAACAACCCAAAACCTATGGGGCACTGTAAAAGCAGTGCTAAGGGGAAGGTTCATAGCATTACAGTCTTACATCAAGAAACAAGAAAAAAACCAAATAAATAACCTAACTCTACACCTAAAGCAATTAGAGAAGGAAGAAATGAAGAACCCCAGGGTTAGCAGAAGGAAAGAAATCTTAAAAATCGCGGCAGAAATAAATGCAATAGAAACTAAAGAGACCATAGCAAAAAATCAACAAAGCTAAAAGCTGGTTTTTTGAAAAAATAAACAAAATTGACAAACCATTAGCAAGACTCATTAAGAAACAAAGAGACAAGAACCAAATTAACAAAATTAGAAATGAAAATGGAGAGATCACAACAGACAACACTGAAATACAAAGGATCATAAGAGACTACTACCAGCAGCTCTATGCCAATAAAATGGACAACTTGGATGAAATGGACAAATTCTTAGAAAAGTATAACTTTCCAAAACTGAACCAGGAAGATATAGAAAATCTTAACAGACCCATCACAAGCAAGGAAATCAAAACTGTAATAAAAAATCTTCCAGCAAACAAAAGCCCAGGACCAGATGGCTTCACAGCTGAATTCTACCAAAAATTTAGAGAAGAGCTAACACCTATCTTACTCAAACTCTTCCAGAAAATTGTAGATGAAGGTAAGCTTCCAAACTCATTCTATGAGGCCACCATCACCCTAATTCCAAAACCAGACAAAGATGCCACAAAAAAAGAAAACTACAGGCCAATATCACTGATGAACATAGATGCAAAAATCCTTAACAAAATTCTAGCAAACAGAATCCAACAACATATTAAAAAAATCATACACCATGACCAAGTGGGCTTTATCCCAGGAATGCAAGGATTCTTTAATATCCACAAACCAATCAATGTAATACACCACATTAACAAATTGAAAGATAAAAACCATATGATTATCTCAATAGATGCAGAGAAATCCTTTGACAAAATTCAACACTCATTTATGATTAAAACTCTCCAGAAAGCAGGAATAGAAGGAACATACCTCAACATAATAAAAGCTATATATGACAAACCCACAGCAAGCATCACCCTCAATGGTGAAAAGTTGAAAGCATTTTCCCTGAAATCAGGAACAAGACAAGGGTGCCCACTCTCACCACTACTATTCAACATAGTGTTGGAAGTTCTGGCCACAGCAATCAGAGCAGAAAAAGAAGTAAAAGGAATCCAGATAGGAAAAGAAGAAGTAAAACTCTCACTGTTTGCAGATGACATGATCCTCTACATAGAAAACCCTAAAGACTCTACCAGAAAATTACTAGAGCTAATCAATGAATATAGTAAAGTTGCAGGATATAAAATTAACACATAGAAATCCCTTGCATTCCTATATACTAACAATGAAAAAACAGAAAGAGAAATTAAGGAAACAATACCATTCACCATTGCAACAAAAAGAATAAAATACTTAGGAGTATATCTACCTAAAGAAATGAAAGACCTATACATAGAAAACTATAAAACACTGATGAAAGAAATCAAAGAAGACACAAACAGATGGAGAAACATACCGTGTTCATGGATTGGAAGAATCAATATTGTCAAAATGGCTATTCTACCGAAAGCAATCTATAGATTCAATGCAATCCCTATCAAGCTACCAACGGTATTTTTCACAGAACTAGACCAAAGAATTTCACAATTTGTATGGAAATACAAAAAACCTCGAATAGCCCAACCAATCTTGAGAAAGAAGAATGGAACTGGAGGAATCAACCTGCCTGACTTCAGACTATACTACAAAGCCACAGTCATCAAGACAGTATGGTACTGGAACAAAGACAGAAATATAGATCAATGGAACAGAATAGAAAGCCCAGAGATAAATCCACGAACCTATGGACACCTTATCTTTGACAAAGGAGGCAAGGATATACAATGGAAAAAAGACAACCTCTTTAACAAGTGGTGCTGGGAAAACTGGTCAACCACTTGTAAAAGAATGAAACTAGAACACTTTCTAACACCATACACAAAAATAAACTCAAAATGGATTAAAGATCTAAATGTAAGACCAGAAACTATAAAACTCCTAGAGGAGAACATAGGCAAAACACTCTCCGACATAAATCACAGCAAGATCCTCTATGACCCACCTCCCAGAATATTGGAAATAAAAGCAAAACTAAACAAATGGGACCTAATGAAACTTAAAAGCTTTTGCACTACAAAGGAAACTATAAGTAAGGTGAAAAGACAGCCCTCAGATTGGGAAAAAATAATAGCAAATGAAGAAACAGACAAAGGATTAATCTCAAAAATATACAAGCAACCCCTGCAGCTCAATTCCAGAAAAATAAATGACCCAATCAAAAAATGGGCCAAAGAACTAAACAGACATTTCTCCAAAGAAGACATACAGATGGCTAACAAACACATGAAAAGATGCTCAACATCACTCACTATCAGAGAAATGCAAATCAAAACCACAATGAGGTACCATTACACGCCAGTCAGGATGGCTGCTATCCAAAAGTCTACAAGCAATAAATGCTGGAGAGGGTGTGGAGAAAAGGGAACCCTCTTACACTGTTGGTGGGAATGCAAACTAGTACAGCCGCTATGGAGAACAGTGTGGAGATTTCTTTAAAAACTGGAAATAGAACTGCCATATGATGAGGCAATCCCACTTCTGGGCATACACACCAAGGAAACCAGATCTGAAAGAGACACGTGCACCCCAATGTTCATCGCAACACTGTTTATAATAGCCAGGACATGGAAGCAACCTAGATGCCCATCAGCAGATGAATGGATAAGGAAGCTGTGGTACATATACACCATGGAATATTACTCAGCCATTAAAAAGAATTCATTTGAACCAGTCCTAATGAGATGGATGAAACTGGAGCCCCTTATACAGAGTGAAGTAAGCCAGAAAGATAAAGAACATCACAGCATACTATCACATATATATGGAATTTAGAAAGATGGTAACGATAACCCTATATGCAAAACAGAAAAAGAGACACAGAAATACAGAACAGACTTTTGAACTCTGTGGGAGAAGGTGAGGGTGGGATATTCCAAAAGAACAGCATGTATACTATCTATGGTGAAACAGATCATCAGCCCAGGTGGGATACATGAGACAAGTGCTCCGGCCTGGTGCACTGGGAAGACCCAGAGGAATCGGGTGGAGAGGGAGGTGGGAGGGGGGATCAGGATGGGGAATACGTGTAAATCTATGGCTGATTCATATCAATGTATGACAAAACCCACTGAAATGTTGTGAAGTAATTAGCCTCCAACTAATAAAAAAAAATTAAAAAAAATAAAAAAGAAAGAACAAAAAAAAAAAAAAGAAAAGAAAAAACAGGCTGCAGGAGGGTTTCTGAGATTGCTGGGTGCCATGCTGCACTTACCAAGATGATGTAGCATTACACTGTAAATGGGGCCAGTGGCTACAAGTTGCTAGCTGCTTACTTGCTTCAGAAATTCCAAAGGGTGTACCAAGCGATCACTGCCAGAAGTAAGAAACCAGCAGCTAAATGCATTTCCAGGTAGTTCTCATGCTGTACTGTTTTTGGCCAACAGAGAGAGAAAGGTGAATTTACCACCAAGGTCCCCTGTCCATGTTCACACCCAGGATGTGTCCACTCAGGATCCAAGAATTTTCCAGACAGACCTAGGCACACTTAATCTCCACTACAGAGAAAACATGATGGAACTGACCTTTGGATGTTGCTTTTCCTTTTCCTGTGAGTTTGGTGGCCTTCCCTATGGTCACACTCTCAGGAGCAATTGCTAATGAAAAATGACTTCCAACAAGTGTTTTCAAGCAGTATGTGACTCTATGGACATGGAATGCTGGAAACCTATGTTCCATTGAGGAAGGAAATGTATTTATAGACAGTGTGTTTTCAAGACTCTAACTATTAGGAACTGTCTAGCTTCAAAGATGTGAATTCTCCATATTTGCCCAGAGGACCTCACTTCCAGAGTCAGGGCAATGTGTTTTCCTGCACTTTTTGAGCTTTGTAAACACATCTCTTGGTCATACCAGGACTGCCCATGAGGAAACAGGCTCTCTATATCAGGAACTGTCTAGATACTAAAATGTGAGACCTCTAGCTTGGTACAGAGGACCTAAATTTCAGAGCAAGGGCAGTGTGTTTTTGAGCATTTTCTGAGCTTTGTAGACACATTTCTGAGTAATGCCAGGACTGCTCATGAGAAAACAGGCTTCAGGTGTGTGTCTGAGAGTGCTGAGTACCGTACTGTGCTTACTTAGATGAGGTAACTTCCCATGGCAAATCGGCACGTGGCTAGGAGTTGTGAGCCACCAGCTTGCTTCAGAAATCCTGAATGGTGGACCAAAGGTTGCACTGTCAGAAGTAAGAAAAAAGTAATTAGATGGATTTTCAAGCAATTGCTATCCACACCTCTTTATGGCACCCAGAGAGAAAAATACAAATTGTGCACCCTAGGTCTGGTATTCAGGTTCACACACGGGATGTGTCCCCTCGTGATTCAAGAAATTTCCAGACAGACCTTTGTTCCCTAGAGTTCTTCTACAGAGAAAACTGGTTGGAACAGCCATTTGGAGGTTGCTTTGCCTTTCCCTGTGAGTGTGGGACCCCTACCTATGGTCACAGCCTCAAGGAGATATTGCCACTGAAAATAGACTTCCAAGCAAGCACTTTTCAAGCAGAGTGTGACTCTCAGGTCGCAGAATGTGAAGAAAGCTATCTTCCTTTGAGGAAGGAAAGACATCCACAGAGAGTGTGTTTTCAAACTTCTATCTTGCAGGAAATTTTGAGCTTCTAAAACATGAGACCAGCAGGTCTGCTGAGAGGACCTAAATTCCTGAGTCAGGGCCGTGTGTCTCCTTGTAATTTCCGAGTCTGGCAAACACATTCCTAGGTCATAACGGTACTGACCATGAGAAAGCTGGCAGCAGGAGTGTGTCTGAAAGGGCTGAGTGCCTTCCTGTGGTCAACTGTGTGAGGTGACATTCGAGTGACAGGCTCAAAGCTACAAGGTCTGAGCCACCCGCTTGCTTCAGAAACCCCAAAAGGTAGAGCAAAGCTAGCTCTGTCAGAGGTAAGAAAATAGCAGTTGGACGGATTTTCAAGCTGTTGCTAGGCCGAACCACTTTAGGGCCCCCTGACAGAAAAATGCGAATTGTGCCCTGTAGGTCAGGTATCCAGGTTCAAACACAGGGTGTGTCCCGGCAGGATCCAAGAATTTTCCACAGAACTAGGCTCACTAGACCTCTCCTGCTGGGAAAATGGGATGGAACAGACATTGGAAGTTGGTTTGCCCCTCCCTATTGTCACAGACTCAAGGAGAAAGTGCCCCTAAAAGATGACCTCCAAGCAAGCACTTTTCAAGCAGTGTGTGACTCTCAGTTCACAGAATGCAGGGAAAGATATCTTCCTTCAAGGAAAGAAAGGCATCAAAAGAGGGTGTATTCTCAACCCTCTATCTTGCAGGAACTGTTTAGCTTCCCAGATGGGAGGCCTCCAGTACTGCTCAGAGGAACTAAATTCCAGAGTCAAGGCCGTGTTTCTCCCTGCACTTTCCAAGCCTTGCAAAGCCATTCCTAGGTTATACCGGTACTGCATATGAGGAAGCAGGCTGCGAGAGTGTGTCCAAGAGGGCTAGGTCCCTCACTATACTCACTTCTGCGAGGTGGCATTCCACTGTAAAAAGGCCCACAGCTGGGAGATGCAATTCACCCACTTGCTTCAGAAATCAAAAAGGATGGAGCAAATCTAGCTCTCTCAGAATCAAGAAAAGAGCAATTGGATGGATTTTCAAGCTGTTGCTAGGCCACACTGCTTTAAGGCCCACAGAGAGAAACACGAATTGTGCCCCCTCATCCTGGTATCCTGGTTCACAAACAGGGTGTGTCCCCAAAGGATCCAAGAATTTTCCAGACAGACTTACGCTCACTAGAGCTCTCCTACAGAGAAAACGGGATGGAACAAACATTTAGATATTGCTTTGCCTTTCCCAGTGAGCGTGGGACCCCTCTGTTTGGCTACAGTCCCAAGTGGAAATTACCACTGAAAACTCATGTCTAATGGAGCACTTTTTAAGCACTGTGTGACTCTCAGTTCGCAGGATACTGGGAAACCTATATTTCTTCAAGGAAGGAAAGGCATCGACAGAGAGTGTGTTTTCAAACCTCGCTCTTGCAGGAACTCTTTAGCTCCTAAGACATGAACCCTCCAGTTCTGCTCAGAGGACCTAAATTCGAGAGTCTGTGCCGTGTGTCTCGGTGCATTTTCCCACCTTTCAAACACATATCTAGGTGATACTGGTACTGCCCATGAGGAAGCAGACTGCGGGAATATGTCTCAGAGTGCTGGGTCCCTTACTGTGGTCACCTCTGTGAGGTGACATTCCACTGTAAATAGGCCCAAAGATAGGAGTTGCGAGCCTCCCATGTGCTTCAGAAACCCCAGGGGTGGAACAAAGGTAGCTCTGTCAAAAGTAAGAAAATGGCAATTGGACGGATTTTCAAGATGTGGATAGGTCACACTGCTTTAGGGCCACCTGAGAAAAATATGCAAATTTGAACCTGGGTGTCCAGATTAACACACAGGGTGTTTCCCCACTTGATCCAAGAATTTTTCAGACAGACCTAGGTTCACTGGAGCTCTCCTGCAGAGGAAACATACATCCAGAGTCTCCAGTGTGAACCCTCCAAAATCTATACCTGGTGTCACAAATCCACAGCCTCCAGGATGACCCTACCCTCAAGATCCTGTACCTGGGGTCACAAGTCCACTCTTTCCATGTCGAGTCCACCTCCAAGAATTTGAACTTGTGGTCCTATATCCCGAGTCTTCAGGGTGACCCCACCTCCCAGAAGCTACCGGTGTGAAGCATCCACAGTTTTAAGGATGGACCCAATTCCCAGAACCTGTACCTGGGGTCACACTTCCATAGTCTAAGGGTTACCCCACCTCCCACACATTGAATCTGGTTTCCCATGTCCCTGCTAGCCAGGGTTACCCTCTCCATGACCCTGTAATGGGGATCACATGTCCACAGTCTGCTGTGTGTCGTCACTTCCCAGACCCTTCACCTGGAGTCACAATCACAGTTTCCAGGTTACTCCCTTGCCGACCCTGCCCCTGGAGTCACTTATCCACAGTCTCCAGGGTGACTCATCCAAAACCCCACACTGGGGCTCACATGACCACAGTCTCCAGGGTGACCCAAGCACCCAGATCCTGCACCCAGGGTCACATATCCACAGGCTCCAGGGTGTACCTCTTGCAGACCCTGCACCTAGGGTCACATATCTACAGCCTCCAGTGTGATCCCCATCCCCAGACCTGGTTTGGGTGAGAAATATCCATAGTCTCCAGAATCACACCTTGGGTCACATAGCCATAGTCAACAGGGTGAACTCACCTCCCAGAGCCTGTACATGGTGTCAAATGTGCACATTCTCCAGGGTTACCACCCTTCCAACATGCTGTACCTGGGTCAAAAGCCCACAATCTCAAGGGTGACCCCCTCTCAGACCCTGTTCCTGGGGTCACATGTCCAGAATCTCCAGAATGATCTACCTCCAAGATGAAGCACCTGATGTCACATGTCAACAGTCTCCAAGGTGACCCCGTCCTCAGAATCTGCACCTGTGGTTACATTTCTCCAGTCTCCAGGATGACCCCCAATCTCAGTATTTGTATTAGGTGTCACATGTACATAGTCACCAGGGTAACCACTGCAGGCCGTTTTTCTGACATAACATTTCCACAGACTCCTGAAGAACTCCCTTCCCAGACTCTGAATCTGGGATCCTACCTCCAGGGTCTCGAGGGTGATGCCCTTCCCTGTCCCTTCACCTGGTGTCAAACATCCACAGTCTCCATGATAACATCCACACCAAAGTCTGATATTGGGGACACAGATCCATAGTCTTCTGGGTCGCAACCCCTCCCAGATCATGCACCTGGTCTCACACGTCCTCAGTCTCCAGGTTGACACCCCTCCCAGACACTGCAGCTGGGGTTACACGTCCACAGTCTCCAAGGCGAACCCACCTCACTGACTATTGTACCTCCGGTCACATGGCCTCAGTCTCCAGGGTGACCCCATATCTCAGACACTGTACTTGGGGTTACATATCAACGGTGGCCAGGATGACACCTCTCCCAGACCCTGTATCTGGGGTCGCATTGGCACAGTCTCCAGGGCGACGCTAAATTCCCAACCCTGTACCTGGAGTCACAGGTCATAGTCACCAGGCTTTCCCCACCCTCAAGAGCCTTTACCTGGGGTCACACGTCCACAGTCTCCAGGGTGACTTCCTCCCAGACCCTTCACCTGGCATCCTATGTCCACAGTCTCCTGTGTGATATCACTTCCCAGACTCTATACCTGTGGTCACAGATCCACGATCTCCGTGGTGATCCCCTTCCCAGATCCTGTAATTTGGATCCCATGTCCTCAGTCTCCAGTGTGACACCACCTCTCATACCCTGTACTTTGGTGACTTGTCCACAGTTTCCAGGATGACGCAAATGGTGCATGTGGAGTCACATGTCCACATTCTGCAAAGTGACCCCATTCCCTAACCTTGCACCTTAGTCACACAGACACAGTCTCCAGAATGACCTCACTCCAGACCCTGCACATAGGGTCACACCACCACCTTCTCCATATTGACCCCCTCCTTGAATTTCTATCAGGTTTCACACATGCACCATCTCCACAGTGACCACCACCAGATCCTGTACCTATGGTCAGGGTCCACAGTCTGCAGGGTGAGACCATTTTGTACCCTAAACCTTGGTTCACCTAGCCAGTCTCCAGGGTCATCCCTGCCAAACCTGCACCTGGGGTCACATGTCCATACTCTCCATGGTGACATCCCCCAGGCCCTGTGCTGCTGCTGCTGCTGCTAAGTCATGCCAGTCCTGTCCAACTCTGCGACCCCATAGATGGCAGCCCACCAGGCTCCCCCATCCCTGGGATTCTCCAGGCAAGAACACTGGAGTGGGTTGCCATTTCCTTCTCCAAAGCATGAGAGTGAAAAGTGAAATTGAAGTCACTCAGTCGTGTCCGACTCTTAGCGACCCCATAGACTGCAGCCTACCAGGCTCCTCCATCCATGGGATTTTCCAGGCAAGAGTACTGGAGTGGGTTGCCCACTCCAGTACCTAGTGTCATATATCCGCCCAGACCCTGTACGTAGTGTCATATATCCACAGTTTCCCGGGTTACCCCACTTCCCATATCATGCAGCTGGGATCACACGCTCACAGTCTGCAAGGTGACCCTGATCCCATTCCTGTACCTTGTGTCACAAGTCCACAGCCACCAGGATGGCCCCACCCTCAAGATCCCATCCCTGGGGTCACATTCCTGTCTCCAGTGTGATCCCACCTCCCAGAAACTTTACCTGGGGATAAACGTCCACAGTTTTCAGGATGGTCCCAACTCCCTGAAACTGTACCTGGAGTCACTCTTCCATAGACATTGAGCCTGTTCCTTGCCCCTGGTCCACAGGGTTACACCCTCCAAGACCCTGTAATGTGGTTTACATGTCCACAGTCTCCTGTGTGTCATCACTTCCCAGAACCTTCACCTGCAGGCACACAAACAGAGGTTCCAGGTTGACTCCCTCATAGACCCTGCACTTGGAGCCACATATCCACAGTCTCACAGGTGACTCATCCAAATCACTGTACCAGGGCTCACATAACCACAGTCTTCCAGATGCTGGACTATTGACCCCAGCACCCAGCATCACATGTCCACAGATTCTAGCATGACCCCACATTCCAGACACTGTACCTTGGGACACATACCCAGTCTCTAGGGTGAACACCCTCCTAGACACTGTACATGGTGTCACATGGGCACATTCACCAACTCCCAAACACTGTACCTAGGGTCACACGTAGATAGTCTCAGGGTGACCCCACTCACCAGAACTTGCACCTGGGTTCATATGTCCACAGCGCCCAGGGTAACACCACCTGTCAAACAATTGTACTGGGTTCAAACACCCACTGGTTCTAGGGTGACACCAATTCCAAGCCCGTGAACCTAGGGTCACACATCCATGGTCTCCTGGGTGGCAACGCCTCCCAGATCATGCACCAGGCCTCATACCTCCGCAGTCTCCAGGGTGACTACACCTCACAGAATATTGTAATTCTGGTCATATTGCCGCAGTCTCCAGAGTGACCCCATATCTCTAACCCTGTACCTGGGGTTACATGTACATGGTGGCCAGGAAGACACGCCTCCCCAGACTCTGTACACGGGATCACATTGGCACAGTCTCCAGGGTGACCCCAACTTCCCCACCCTGTACCTGGGGTCACATGTCCAGAGTCTCCTGGATTTACCCACATTCAAGGGCTAGTAACTGGGATCACATGTCCACAGTCTCGAGACTTTCCCCACCCACAAGTGCCTGTAGCCGGGGTCACACGTCAACTGACTCCAGGGTGACTCCCTCCCAGACCGTTCACCTGGCATCCCATGTCCCCAGACTTTTGTGTGATGTCATTTCCCAGACTCTGCACATGTGCTAACAGATTCACAGGCTCCGTGGTGACCCCCTTCCTGGTCTCTGTAACTTGGGTCACATGTTCTCAGTATCTGGTGTGACCCCACCTCTCATACCCTATACCGTTGGTGACTTGGCCACAGATTCCAGGGTAACCCTCCCCTGCCAGACCCTGTGCTTCTTTACACACATCCACAATCTCCAGGATGTTCACCCTCCCATACCCTGCACCTGGAGTCACATGTCAACAGTTTCCAGCGTGAACCCTACTTCACCCACTGCACCTGGGCTCACATATCCACATCGTGCAGGGTGACACCCCTTCCAGACCATTTCCCTGCCATTAAATGCCTGCAGTCCCCAGAGTGACCCCGTACCTCCCAGACACTGTACCTGAGGTCACATATACAGAGTTTCCTGGGTCACCCCCACCCTAGGCCCTGTACCTGGGTTCAGATATCGGAGTGTCTTGGGGGACCCAGTTCAGACCTTGCATCTAGGGTCAAATGTCCTGTATCCAGGATGACTTGCCTCCCCAATCAGTGCATCTGGGGTCATATGTCCACAATCTTCAAAGTGACCCCATCCCCTAACCCTGCACCTTACTCACACATCCACAGTCTCCAGAGTGACCACATACCAGTACCTACACCTAAGGTCACATGTCCACTGTCTCACAGGTGACCTCTTCCCTGAACTTGTTCCAGATTTCACACGATCACCATTGCCACAGTGACCACCAACAGATCCTGAACCTGTGGTCACAGTTCAACAGTCTGCCTGATGAGACTCATTTTGTGCCCTGAACCTTGTGAACCTGCACCTGGGATCACAAGTCCATATTCTCCATGGTGTCATCCCCCAGACCCTGTAGGTAGTGTCATATATACAGTCTCCTGGGCTTCCCCACTTCCCATACCATGCACCTGGGATCACACAGGGTGACCCCCCCCCTCCTAAACCTGTACCTGGTGTCACAAGTCGACAGACTCCAGGATGACCCTACCGTTAAGATCCTGTACCTAGGGTCACAAGTCCACTGTTTCCAGGGTGAGCCCCCCTCCCAGACTCTGCACTTGGGGTCACTTGTCGAGAGTCTCCAGGGTGACCCCACCTCCCAGAAACTGTACCTAGGGTGAAACATCCACAGTCACTCAGGTTGGCCCCAACTCCCAGAACCTGCACCTGGGGTCCCACTTCCATAGTCTCAGGGTTACCACACGCCCAGACATTTAACATGGTGTCCCATGATCTTGGATGCCAGGGTTACCCCCTCCAAGACCCTGTAATGGGGTCACATGTTCACAGTCTCCAGAGTGTCGTCACTTCCCAGACCCTCCACCTGGAGTCACACAAACACAGGTTCCAAGGTGACTCCCTCGCAGGCCCTGCACCTGGAGTCACATATTCACAATCTCACCTTGGGGGATCCCATTCAGACCCTGGATCTAGGGTCACGTATCCAGTCTCCAAGATGATTTGCCTCCCAAAGGGTGCATCTGGGGTCACATGACCACAATCTCCAAAGTGAACGCATCCCCTAACCCTGCCCCTAAGTCACACGGCAAATAGTTTCCAGAGTGACCTCAACCCAGACCCTGAAACGAGGGTCACATGTCCACAGTCTTGGAGGGTGACCCCCTCCGTGAACTTGTACTGGTTTCATACGTCCACCAACGCCACAGTGACTACCACCAGATGCTGTACCTGTGGTCATAGATCCACAGTCTGCAGGGTGAAACCCTTTTCCTACCCTGAACTTTGGGTCACACGACCACAGTCTCCAGGGTGACCCCACCCAAACCTGCACCTGGGGTCACATGTCCACACTTTCCATGGTGACATACCTGAGACCCTGTACCTACTGTCATATATCCACAATCTCCTGGGTTACCGCACTTCCCATACCATACACCTGTGATCACATGTCCACAGTCTCGAGGGTGGCCCCCTGTATAACCTGTACCTGGTGTCACAAGTCCACAGCCTCCAGGTGACCCCACCCTCAAGATCCTGTACCTGGGGTCACAAGTCCACTTTTTCCATGGTGAGTCTACCTCCCAGACCCTGCATTTGGGGTCACATGTCCAGAGTCTTCAGGGTGACCCCACCTCCCAGAAACCATACCTCGGGTGAAATGTCCACCATTTTCAGGATGGCACCAACTCCCAGAACCTGTACCTGGGGCCACACTTCCATACTCTCAGGATATCCCCACCTCCCAGACATATAATCTTGCATCCCATGACCCTGGCCACAAGGGTTACCCCCTCCAAGACCCTGTAATAGGGGTCACATGTCCACAGCCTCCTGTTTGTCAAAACTTTGTAGACCTCACCTGGAGTCACACAAACACAGGTTCCATGGTGACTCCCTCACAGACCCTGCACCTGGAATCACATATTCACAGGCTCCAGGGTGACCCCCTCGGAAATCCTGTACCTGAGACCACATATCTACATTCTCCAGGGTGAATCCCATCCCCACACACTGTCTGAGCGGAATCATCCAGTCTCCCATGAGACCCCAATGTCAAGAACTTATCCCTTGTGCTAGAAGTCTACATTCTCCAGGGTGACATTATCTCCCACACCCTGCACCTTGGGTAACATATTCACAGTCTCCAAGGTGACCTTACCTCCCAGACCCTTTACCTGGGGTCACATGTGCAAATTATCCAGGATTCCCGCCACTCCAACACCCTGCACCTGGGACAAAAGCCCACAGTCTCAAGGGTGACCCCCTATCTGACCATGTTCCTGGGGTGCATGGCCAGAATCTCCAGGATGATCTTGAAAGGTATTGCTGAACCACACAAAGACACTGGAATTCTTGGCCTCCAGAGGAGAAGAATTCAATTCGGGGCCAGAGACGAGGCTTGATTGCTTAGAGCTTTTGTGTAATAAAGTTGTATTAAAGTATAAAGGAGATAGAGAAAGCTTCTGACATAGGCCTCAGAAGGGGGCAGAAAGAGTAGCCCCTTGCAAGTGTTAGCAATGGAATTATATGGCTCAGATGGTAAAGCATCTGTCTGCAATGCTGGAGACCCAGGTTAGATCCCTGGGTCAGGAAGATCTCCTGGAGAAGGAAATGGCCACCCACTCCAGTACATTTGCCTGGAAAATCCCATGGACAGAGGAGCCTGGTAGGCTACAGTCCATGGGGCCACAAAGAGTTGGACACGACTGAGCAACTTTAATTTAGTTTTAATTAGTTATTCAGATCAGTTCAGTTCCGTTCAGTCGCTCAGTCATGTCTGACTCTTTGGGACCCCATGAATCACAGCACGCCAAGCCTCCCTGTCAGTCACCAACTCCCAGAGTTTACTCGAACTCATGTACATCGAGTCGGTGATGCCATCCAGCCATCTCATCCTCTGTCATCCCCTTTTCCTCCTGTCCCCAATCCCTCACAGCATCAGGGTCTTTTCCAATGAGTCAGCTCTTCACACCAGGTGGCCAAATTATTGGAGTTTCAGCTTCAGAATCAGTCGTTCCAATGAACACCCAGGCCTGATCTCCTTTAGGATGGACTGGTTGGATGTCCTTGGAGTCCAAGGGACTCTCAAGAGTCTTCTCCAACACGACAGTTTAAAAGCATAAACGCTTCAGTGCTCAACTTTCTTCACAATCCAACTCTCACATCCATACATGACCACTGGAAAAAGTATAGCCTTGACCAGATGGACCTTTGTTGGCAAAGTAGTGTCTCTGCTTTTTAATATGCTATCTAGGTTGGTCATAACTTTCCTTCCAAGGAGTAATTTTCTTTTAATTTCATGGCCGCAATCACCATCTGCAGTGATTTTGGAGCCCAAAAAGATAAAGTCTGACACTGCTTCCAATGTTTCCCCATCGATTTCACGTGGAGTGATGGGACCTGATGCCATGATCTTAGTTTTCTGAATGTTGAACTTTAAGCCAACTTTTTCACTCGCCTCTTTCACTTTCATCAAGAGGCTTTTTAGTTCTTCTTCACTTTCTGCCATAAGGGTGGTGTCATCTGCATATCTGAGGTTATTGATATTTCTCCTGGCAATCTTGATTCCAGCTTGTGCTTCTTCCAGCCCAGCATTTCTCATGATGTACTCGGCATATAAGTTAAATAAGCAGGGTGACAATGTACAGTCTTGACGTACTCCTTTTCCTATTTGCAACCAGTCTGTTGTTCCATGTCCAGTTCTAACTGTTGCTTCCTGAACTGCATACAGATTTCTCAAGAGGCAGGTCAGGTGGTCTGGTAGTCCCATCTCCTTCAGAATTTTCCACAGTAAATTGTGATCCACACAATTGAAGGCTTTGGCGTAGTCAATAAAGCAGAAATAGATGCTTTTTTCTGGAGCTCTCTTGCTTTTTTGATGATCCAGCAGATATTGGCAATTTGATCTCTGGTTCCTCTGCCTTTTCTAAAGCCAGCTTGAACATCTGGAAGTTCACAGTTCACGTATTGCTGAAGCCTGGCTTGGAGAATTTTGAGCATTACTTTACTAGCGTGTGAGATGAGCATAATTGTGTGGTATTTTGAGCATTTTTTTGGATTACCTTTCTTTCTAATTGGAATGAAAACTGACCTTTTCCAGTCCTGCGGCCACTGCTGAGTTTTCCAAATTTGCTGGCATTGAGTGCAGCACTTTCACAGCATCATCTTTCAGTATTTGAAATACTTCAACTGGAATTCCATCACCTCCACTAGCTTTGTTCTTAGTGATGCTTTCTAATTCCCACTTGACTTCACACTCCAGGATGTCTGGCTCTAGGTGAGTGATCACACCATTGTGATTATCTGGGTCATGAAGATCTTTTTCTACAGTTCTTCTGTGTATTCTTGCCACCTCTTCTTAATAGCTTCTGCTTCTGCTAGGTCCATAGCATTTCTATCCTTTATCGAACCCATTTTTGCATGAAATGTTCCCTTGGTATCTCTAATTTTCTTGAAGAGATCTCTAGTCTTTCCCATTCTGTTCTTTTCCTCTATTTCTTTCCATTGATCTCTGAGGATGGCTTTCTTATCTCTCCTTGCTATTCTTTGGAACTCTGCATTCAAATGGGAATATGTTTCCTTTTCTCCTTTGCTTTTTGCTTCTCTTCTTTTCACAGCTATTTGTAAGGCCACCTCAGACAGCCATTTTGACTTTTTGCATTTCTATTTCATGGGGATAGTCTTGATCCCTGTCTCCTGTACAATGTCACAAACCTCCATCCATAGTTCATCAGGCACTCTGTCTATCAGATCAAGTCCCTTAAATCTATTTCTCACTTCCACTGTATATTCATAAGGGATTTGATTTAGGTCATACTTGAATGGTCTAGTGGTTTTCCCCACTTTTTTCAATTTAAGTCAGAATTTGGCAATAAGGAGTTTATGATCTGAGCCACAGTCCGTTCCCAGTCTTGTTTTTGCTGACTGTATAGAGCTTTTCCATCTTTGGTTGTAAAGAATATAATCAATTTGATTTTAGTGTTGACCATCTGGTGGTATCCATGTGTAGACTCTTCTCTTGCGTTGTTGGAAGAGGGCATTTGCTATGACCAGTGTGTTCTCTTGGCAAAACTCTATTAGCCTTTGTCCTGCTTCATTCTGTACTCCAAGGCCAAATTTGCCTTTGAGTTACTCCAGGTGTTTCTTGACTTCCTACTTTTGCATCTGAGTCCCCTATAATGAAAAGGACGTCTTTTTTGGATGTTAGTTCTAAAAGGTCTTGTAGGTCTGCATAGAACTGTTCAACTTCAGCTTCTGCAGCATTACTGGTTGGGGTATAGGCTTGGATTACCGTGATATTGAATGGTTTGCCTTGGAAACGAACAGAGATCATTCTGTCATTTTTGAGATTGCATCCAAATACTGCATTTCAGACTCTTTTGTTGACCATGATGGCTATCCATTTCTTCTAAGCGATTCCAGCCCACAGTAGTAGATATCGTGGTCATCTGAGTTAAATTCACCCATTCTAGTCCATTTTAATTCACTGGTTCCTAGAATGTCAACATTCACTCTTGCCACCTCCTGTTTGACCACTTCCAATTTGCCTTGATTCATGGACCTAACATTCCAGATTCCTATGCAATATTGCTCTTTACAGCATCGGACCTTGCTTCTATCACCAGTCACATCCACAACTGAGTATTGTTTTTGCTTTGGCTCTATCCCTTCATTCTTTCTGGAGTTATTTCTCCACTGAACTCCAGTAGCATATTGGGCACCTACTGACCTGGGGAGTTCCTCTTTCAGTATCCTATCATTTTGCCTTTTCATACTGTTCATGGGGTTCTCAAGGTAAGAATATTGAAGTGTTTTGCCATTCCCTTCTCCAGTGGACCACATTCTGTCAGACCGCTCCACCATGACCCTTCCGTCTTGGGTGGTCCCACACAGCATGGCTTAGTTTCATTGAGTTAGACAAGACTGTGGTCCGTGCGATCACATTGGCTAGTTTCCTGTGATTATGGTTTCAGTGTGTCTGCCCTTTGATGCTCGCTTGAAACACATCCAAGGTAATTAGTTATTACAGTGAATCAAAAGAATGACTGGAGGCTGTAAAGACCTTGCTAGACCTACTCCCATAATTTACACCTTAAGATAACAGGATTAGCTCAAAGTTTTTTTTTCCAGAGACTGTCCTCAAGCAGGATACATTATTGCTATATAATCCTAAGGAATGTAGAGGGACAAAAAAAGTTTGTCCTTTCTTCCTCCTTGAGAATTCCAGATCCCTCTCTCCTTGGGGACCCCTGGACTTCTTATCAATCTGCCGAGGAATTGACTTTCTCATTTCCCCCTTTTGTTTAAGGAGGATTATGTTGCCAAGGGAAAGGGGCATTGTTTTCATTTCATAAATACTTCCTGCTGTCTAGGGGCGTGGTCCCTAAATTGTTAAGGCAACATCTTCTCCTAACCCTAATAATGAGGGTCTCTGATCCAGGGGCCCCAAGTAATAGTTGGAGGAGGCTGTGGCACTCATAGGAGCTTGGACAACCATTTGTAACTTAAAAGCTTTTAGACGGTTAGAAAACCCCATTATACAGTTACAGATGTAAGGCAAAATAGTCATTAAACCAAGTTAAAATCAAAGTGAAAAGTCACATTATGCCCATAGTTACATCAGTCCATCTTAGTGTTCTTTAGATGTCATCAGTTTAAGAAGAGGCATCACATGTGATTGTTGTTGAAGGTATTTGCAGACTTGGAGAAAGTCCTTTCCTTGAAGTGGAGATGTCCACCACAGGAAGCCTTCCACTGATGAAGAGGGGAGCTCTCCACAGACCCAGAAGTTAGACTGATTGTGAAATGCTGTGTAGGAGTGAGCCCAAGCATTGTCTTGAGGTTCAAAGGGCAGACTCGGGATACTTGGAGTCAGCATAAGTAGACTTACATAGATTATCACGCCCATCTGAAAAGTACAAAGCCAGAGCATAGAAAGTAAAGACATAAAATGAAGTCACTTAGTTCTGGTCAGGGTGCCACTTCTTAACTCGAGTGTGATGTACCCACAAATCAATTCCTGGCACTTTGACAGCTGTGGGAGAAGAAAGAATAACCTGGTAAGGGCCTTCCCAGAGGGGCTCAAGGGATGGGCCCCCAGACCCCAATGTTTTTATGAGGACCTCGGTTCCTGGCTCAAATAGAGGTTTGCTTGACTCAAGCTGGGTCAGGAGTCAACTCCCAGAGTTCTGTTAATGCCTGTTGAAAAGCTGAGAGCTGAGTTACATAATTGGTAAAGTCCAAGGCTTCAGGGTCTATAACAATGTCTATGCATAAGAAAGGCTTTCCACAAATACATTCAAAAGGAAACAGTCCCTCCTCATTAAAGCTATGAGTAGGACTTTAAACCAATTGTCCTGTGTCTCAAGTTAATTTATGCAGATGTCTTTTGATAATGTCATTAGCTTTTTCAAACTTCCCTGAGGATTGGGGTTTACAGGAACAGTGTAAGTGATATTTTATTCCTAGAGCTTTAGACACCCCCTGAGTTTTAACACCTTCAAAGACAGAACCATTGTCACTCTGAAAGCTTCGTGGCAATCCAACCTGGTGATAATTTCATGGATTAAAATCTTTATAAGCTCCTTATCTTTGTAACCTCTCGACCCAAGATGAGGCCCGAATGCCCTGCATTGCGTGCAGAGCAATTCCGTGTTCCACATCAAACACGAAAGGAGCCTTGACTTACTTGATGGAACTCCAGACAGTCCCCAAGAACGCTGTCACAAGGCTAGAGGGGCCCTGAGGTCACCACAGCAACAAGAAAGAGCTCCATGAACCTCAAATCAACTCGAGATGAGAGCTGCTTCCCTGGCTTTGACACAAGAGGAATGCTAACTTTCCACAAGCACCTCAAGGGGAGGCTTCTCTCAGCTCCAGGTATGTGAGAGGGACCCTGAGTTTGCTGCCTCAAGTGGAATGGACACCAAGATGCCCTGACTCAAAATAAGGCCGGATATCCCTGCAGTGACTTCAATGCAGGCTCGTCTTTCATCTCACAAGAGAAGGGATGTCTGAATCCCCTGTGAAGACCGCAGAGAAAGACCTAGTTCCATGCCCCATCTCGTCAGGAGGCCTCACACCCCTTTGACAACTCGAGAGGAATGCAGAGTTCAATGCTTCAAAAGGAGACGATGACTGACTCCTCTTGAAAATTGATAGGAATCCCAATATCCCTGTGCCAACTGCAAAGGGACCCTGCGTCTCCTGCCTCCCCTTGAGAGGCATCCCTATTGCCCTGCCGTGCCTCAAGGAGAATCCTGAGTTGTCCCTCGCAACTAGGCAGGAGTCCTGACGTCGCTGAACAAACACGAGTTTTGAAGGACCATCCCCGTCGTAACTCGTGAATATACCTCAGGTTTCTGCCGAAAATTGAGAAAAACCATGAGACATCCCACTCGCCATGAGATGAGGCCAGATTCCTCTAAATTGCATGCAGAGCAATTTTGTGTTACCCATCAAACACGAAAGGAGCATTGGCTTCCTTGATGGAACTCCATAGAGTCCCCAAGAACACTCTCACAAGTCTAGAGGGACGCTGAGGTCATCGCAGCAACATGAAAAAGCTCCGTGTACCCCAAATCAACTCGAGATAGAGCTGATTCCCTGGCTTCAACTCAAGAGGAATGCCAACTTTCCACAAGCACCTCAAGAGGAGGCTTCTCTCAGCTATAAGTATGTGAGAGGGACCCTGAGTTTGCTGCCTCAACTGGAATGGACACTGAGATGCCCTAACTCGAAATAAGGCCAGATTTCCCTGCAGTGACTTAAATGTAGGCTCGTCTTTCATCTCCCAAAATGAAGGGATGTCTGAAAACCCTGTGGAGACCATAGAGAAAGCCCTAGTTCCCCGCCTCATCACGACAGGAGGCCTCACACCCTTTTGAAACCTCTAGAGGCACACGGAGTTCAATTCTTCAAAAGGAGACGATGCCTGAATCCTCTTGAAAATTGATATTAATCCCAGTATCCCTGTGGCACCAGGAAAGGGACCCTGGGTCTCCCGCCTCTCTTTGAGAGGGGTCCCTATTGCCCTGCCAAGCCTCGAAGAGAATCCCGAGGTGTCCCTCACAACTAGACAGGAGTCCTGACGTCGCTGAAGAAACACGAGTTTTGAAGGGCCATCCCCGTCGTAACTCGAGAATATACCCTAGGTTCCCGCCGCAACTCTAGTAACACCATGAGACTTCCCCCTCTCTGCCAGATGATGCCCGATTCCACTGCATTTTGTGCAGAGCAATTCCGGGTTCCACATAAAACACGAAAGGAGCCTTGACTTCCTTGATGGAACACCATAGAGTCCCCAAGAACACTGTCACAAGTCTAGAGAGACCCTGAGGTCACCACAGCAACACGAAAGAGCTCCCTGTACCCCAAATCAACTCGAGATGAGGCCCGATTCCCTTGCATTGGCTCCTGAGCAATCCCATGTTCCCCATCAAGCACAATAAGTGGCTTCACTTCCTATAGGCAACTCCAGAGATTCCCCGAGAACACCGTCCCAAGTCTAGAGGAACACCAAGTTCAGCACAGCAACTCGAGAAAAGCTCCGTGTAGCTGAAATCATCTCGAGATCAGAGTGGATTCCCTGGCATCGACTCAAGGGGAATGCCAACGTTCCACAAGCAACTCAAGAGGAGTCTTCTCTCAGCTATAGGTATGTGACAGGGACCCTGACTTTGCTGTCTCAAGTGGAATGGACACTGAGATGCCCTGACGCAAAAGAAGGCTGGATTTCCCTGCAGTGACTTGAATGCAGGCTCATCTTTCATCTCCCAAGAAGAAGGGATGCCTGAATCCCCTGTGGAGACCCTAGAGAAAGCCCTAGTTCCCTGCTTCATCTCGACAGGAGGCCTCACATCCCTTTGACAACTCGAGAAGAGTGCAGTGTTCAAGGCGTCAAAAGGAGACGACGCCTGACTCAACTTGAAAATTGATAGGAATCCCAATATTCCTGTGGCAATTGGGAAGGGAGCCTGGGTCTCCTGTCTGACCTCGAGAGGCGTCCCTATTGCCCTGCCAAGCCTTGAGGAGAATCCCGAGGTATTGCTGGCAACTAGACAGGAGTCCTGACGTCGCTGAACCAACACAAATTTTGAGGGCCATCCCCATGAGATGAGAACATACCCCAGATTCCCGCTGCAACTCAAGAAAAACCATGAGACTTCCCCATCACCGCGAGATGAAGCCCAATTGCAATGCTGCATGCAGAGCAAGTCCGTGTTCCTCATCAAACACGAAAGGAGACTTGATTTCCTTGATGGACCTCCAGAAAGTTCCCAAGAACACTGTCACAAGTCTAGCGGGACCCTGAGGTCCCCGCAGCAACATCAAAGAGCACCGTGTACCCTAAATCAACTCAAGATGAGGCCCGATTCCACTGCATTGCATGCAGACCACATCCGTGTTCCCCATCAAACATGAAAGGAGCCTTGACTTCCTAGATGAAATTCCACATAGTCCTCAAGAAGACTGTCACAAGTCTAGAGATGCAACATGAGATGCAACACAAAAGCGCTCCGTGTACTCCAAATCAACTCGAGATGAGGCCCGATTCCCCTGCAATGTCTCCAGAGCCATCCTGCATTACCCATAATACACGACAAGGGGCTTACTTCCTTTAGGCAACTCCAGAGTTTCCCTGAGATACCGTCTCAAGTCTAAAGGAACACCAAATTCAACATGCCGTGTTTTTTCATGGTAGATATTTTGCTTTTCTTGGCTAAGATGTTGCCAAGTGAAAGGCATTTTTATAGAAATAACAGCAAGCCACAAAGAGAAAATCTTGAACATAGAAATGAAGACAGAAAGGAAACTTCTAGGAGAGAGTAGACCATGCAGTAGCTTCAGTAGCAGTTCTCTTCTCCCTGACAGCCTTTTTTCTCTTCCCTCTTAGGAAAAGGGCTGTATTTACCAGGGATTTGGTCACATTCTCCTTTCCACTTGAGGAGTACGAAGGAGGTCTGGCACTCTATTCTTATCATGACTCATTTTTTTTTTTGCAGGAAGAAGATTCCTCGCACCCAGTGGAACCACCCTTCTGTCAGATAGAGAAGGCTCTCTGCCTCCAGGGTTCTGCCAAACCGTCCACAAGAGTAGTCAGTCGGTCATTTCCTCCCAAGCATGGCTTTCAATAAACTAACAAAACAAAACAAAAACAGAAAAACACAAAAAGCAACAAACTGATGCTGTTGTCTCCTAGATTATATCAGTATTACCATGGGAGTGCTGCAGGTATGGAAGTCAGAAGCTGGAAGAAATTATTTGAGGAGCTTTAATATCTATGGTTTTTCCAGTGGTCATGTATGGATGTGAGACTTGGACTGTGAAGAAAGCTGAGTGCCAAAAAATTGATGCTTTTGAACTGTGGTGTTGGAGAAGACTCTTGAGAGTCCCTTGGACTCCAAGGACATCCAACCAGTCCATTGTAAAGGAGATCAGGCCTGGGTGTTCATTGGAAGGACTGATGCTGAAGCTGAAACTCCAATACTTTGGCCACCTGATGTGAAGAGTTGACTCATTGGAAAAGACCCTGTTGCTGGGAGGGATTGGGGGCAGGAGGAGAAGGGGACAACAGGGGATGAGATGGCTGGATGGCATCACCAACTCAATGGACATGAGTTTGAGTAAACTCCGGGAATTGGTGATGGACAGGGAGGCCTGGCATGCTGTGATTCATGGGGTTGCAAAGAGTTGGACATGACTGAGCGACTGAACTGAACTGAACTGAACATCTAGGACACATTTGTTCTGTGCTCTTGTCTCCACCCAGTGAACCTTGGATATTGGGGTTGGTTGATTGTAGTAATGTCTGAATTTTTTCCCACCACCTGTATCCAGGCCTTTCATAATGCCCCCCTGCACTGACTTTTGGCAGTCACGTGTCTTGATTTGGCCAAGGGAGCAGCCTGAAAAGTGCCTGTATATTGGGGCTGGTCCTCTTGCTGGTCTTGCAACCACTGCTGCTGCCACCAAATGATCAAGCACAAGCTTGCTTCCTGGAGGAGATATCACATGATCAGAGATAAGCCATCCCACTCGAGCCATCATAGACTAGCCAGTTGCCAGTCAACTCTACAGCTGGTCACAGATGTATGAGTGCCCAGCTGATATTAGCAGAGTCTGGTCCCAAGCTGCAAGAACCACTCAGGCACAAGAGGCCTACACTGCAACTTCTCAAATTGTAAGCCAAAGTAATGTCTTTTTTTTCCTTTTTTCTTTTTGTTGTTGTTGTAGGCCACCTGGTTTTGAACTGTTTTGTTATGTAGCAAAAGTTAACTGACACAGATATTTCCCTAAGTGTTCTCCTAGAGCCCAGTGCCACTGGTGGGATCACATGGCTGGGATTTTAGCGACATTTTCTACTGCACCAAGGGTAATGTGGGTGAACTGAGCTAGCAGGTGGGCTGTTACCAGTCATGCTCTGTGCTGTTCGGGAGCACAGGCTTTGGAGTCAAATTGGCATTGATTCGAATCATGGCATTATGTCAGTGTGGAAGTAACAGCTATAAAATCTCAATGGTATAAAAACATCAAAATCTCAGTGGCTTCACACCAGAAAGGTGTATTTCTCTCCTATGTCACTGCTTATCTATATATTTATATATTTGGTGCCCTATACATATGCGATGGTATTTCCCTGGTGGCTCAGATGGCAAAGAATCTGCCTGCAATGCAGGAGATCAGGTTTGATCCCTGGGTCAGGAAGATCCCCTGGAGAAGGAAGTGGCAACCCACTCCAGTATTCATGCCTAGAGAACTCCATGGACAGAGGAGCCTGGTGGGCTACAGTCCATGGGATTGCAAAGAGTTGGACATGGTTGAACAACTAACACTCTTCACACATCTGTGATGATCTGCAGAGCTGGCTGGCTGCCAGGTCTAAGAGGGCTCAGTTGGGATGGTATCTTGTCCTCCAGCTGGCTAACTTGTGCATGATCACACTCATGTATATTCATGTAGAGAGTCAGGGACCAAGGCTCCTTCCACCTAGTGTGTTCTCTGGGTCCTCCACTGGATCTTCTGCAACCAGCCAGGAGACGAGAAAAGAAAAAGAACATGGAGAATCTGGTGGGTTTAAGGGCAAGGGCTGTAAATGCCAGAAGTTAACTCATTCCATTGCTAGAACTAGTCACATGGTTCCACCTAGATGTAAAGGGACTGGGAACATGATCCAGTAGAGTGCCAAGGAAAGAGAGAAGGTACATATTGGTGAGATACAGAAGTCTGTCTCATTTAGCAATTCATTAACTAGGTAATTAGGCAAGTTACTTGATTTCTTTGATAGTTAAATAGTCCAGTGTGGATTGTACAATCATGTAGAAGTGACCTCATGCCAATCTGTCTTTTCATTCTGGCTTGTGTCCATTCATACTAGGAATTGAGGCTGTTTAATGCCATATTATTATGCTGTTTTTGAGAATCAGGCCCTATCTGGCATACCAAGGAAGAAGGATATGAATGGTTTTCCCTGGGTGCAGGAAATGAGTGGGTACAATTTTTGCAAGGAAATTTTTTAAATTATAAAACCATCTGTGAGTTGGTCTTTTTTTAATTATTGTCATATGCCAGTAAATAATAATAAAATATTCCTTCCTAAAAGAAAAACTGTTATCTAACTGTGGAAAATTCTGAAAGAGATGGGAATAGCAGACTACCTGACCTGACTCTTGAGAAATCTGTATGCAGATCAGGAAGCGACAGTTAGAACTGGACATGGAACAACAGACTGGTTGCAAATAGGAAAAGGAGTACACCAAGGCTGTATATTGTCACCCTGCTTATTTAACTTATATGCAGAGTACATCATGAGAAACGCTGGGCTGGAGGAAGCACAAGCTGGAATCAAGATTGCCGGGAGAAATATCAATAACCTCAGATATGCAGATGACACCACCCTTATGGCAGAAAGTGAAGAGGAACTAAAGAGCCTCTTGATGAAAGTAAAAGAGGAGAGTGAAAAAGTTGGCTTAAAGCTCAACATTCAGAAAGCTAAGATCATGGCATCTGGTCCCATTACTTCATGGCAAATAGATGGGGAAATAGTCGAAACAGTGGCAGACTTAATTTTTTTGGGTTCCAAAATCACTGCAAATGGTTACTGTAGCCATGAAATTAAAAGACGCTTACTCCTTGGGAGGAAAGTTATGACCGACCTAGACAGCATATTAAAAAATAGAGACGACACTTTGCAAACAAAGGTCCGTCTAGTCAAAGCTATGGTTTTCCCAGTGGTCATGAATGGATGTGAGAGTTGGATTATAAAGAAAGCTGAGCATGGAAGAATTGATGCTTTTGAACTGTGGTGTTGGAGAAGACTCTTGAGAGTCCCTTGGACTGCAAGGAGATCCAACCAGTCCATCCTAAAGGAGATCAGTTCTGAATATTCATTGGAAGGACTGATGCTGAAGCTGAAACTCCAATACTTTGGCCGCCTAATGTGAAGAACTGATTCATTTGAAAAGACCTTGATGCTGGGAAAGATTGAAGGCAGGAGGAGAGGGGGATGACAAGGGATAAACTGGTTGGATGGCATCACCAACTCAATGGAGATGAGTTTGAGGAAACTCTGGGAGTTGGTGATGGACACCCTGGTGTGCTGCAGTCCATGGGGTCGCAAAGAGTTGGACACGACTGAGCGACTGAAATGAACTGAAGACCTAAACAGTTACTGCAATACTGTTGAGATTTAGTTGTATTATGTAGCTAGAATGGGCCCTTAACACACAAGGGCCCAACTGCACACTTGAGGAGTACATTACAGAGGTATTTGGATTTCAGTTTCATTTGAGCATGTTTTCAAATAATCACCCTGGTCACTCTGTTTCAGTGTTTTATTTATTTATTTATTTAAATTGAGTAACTCACTTTAATTGGGGAATAACTACTTTACAATATTGTGATGGTTTTTGCCATGCATCAACATGAATCAGCCACAGGTATTCATGTTTCCCTCTCCCCCATCCTGAACGCCCTTCCCACCTCCCTCCCCACCCTCTCTGTTTGTCCCAGAGCAGGCTTTGGATTCCCTGCTTCATGCATTGAATTTGCGCTGGTCATCTATTTTACATATGGTAATGTACATGTTTCACTGCTATTCTTTCAAATCATCAGTGGGAGAAGGCAGGGTGGGATGTTTCATGTTCTAAACTTTTGAACACAAATAGAAAGCATGTGGTCACATAGAATGTTAGAACTAAAGGAACTCAGCTTCTGTTCCATCATCTTCACAAGCATTGTTTATTTTTGCTTTACAGCTTAAATGCAAGAATATCTAGTACCACAGGTGTTGGAGACACAAAGTGATCCCAAAGGGATCTTTTGTTGTTTTTCAGTTGCTAAGTCATGTCCAACTCTTTGTGGCCCCATGGACAGCAGCATGTCAGGCTTCCTGTCTTTCACTATCTCCAGGAGTTTGCTCAAACTCATGCCCATTTAGTCGATGATGCCATCCAACCATCTCATCCTCCATCACCCTTTTCTCCTCCTGCCCTCAGTCTTTCCCAGCATCAGGGTCCTTTCCAGTGAGTTGGCTCTGCACATCAGGTGCCTGAAGTTTTGGAGCTTCAGCTTCAACATCAGTCCTTCCAATGAGTATTCAGGGTTGATTTCTTTTCAGATTGACTGGGTTGGTCTCCTAGCAGTTCAAGGGACTGTCAATTCTTTTCCATTTATGCTAAACCATTATGAACTTATTGGAAGCTCACCAAATTCACTTCCATATAGAATATAGTATCTACTTAAAGGATAAAGTGTTTTAGTCAGCATGGGCTGCTATAAAACATACCACGTGCTGGCTGGCTTAAACAACAGACATTTGTTTCTCACAGTTCTGGAGGCTGGTAAGTCCAGGGTGAAGATGCTGGTCAGTTTGGTTCTTGGTAAGGGCTCTCTTCTTGGATTGCAAATGGCTGTCTTGTTGCTGTATCCTCACATGGTAGAGAAAGGAAACTCTGATGTCTACTCCTCTTCTTATAAGGGCACTAGTCCCACCATGGGGGCTCCACCTTTATGAAATCATCTAAATTCAATCACATCCCCAAAGCCCTACCTCCTGATGCTATACCTTAGGGTTAGGGCTTCAAGAAATAAATTTGAGGTGGGACACAAACATTCAGTCCAAGACAATTGGTAATGAAATTGTACCACTTTGAAGATAATTTGAGGGAGAAGTCAGAAAATGATATGCTCTGTGTTCAAATTTTGCTAGCTTAGCCACTGGCTGCTCCACAGAGATTTGGTCTTTGATATCTGCTCCTTGCTAGCACTCAGCCCTCCACTGTTTCCTGGATCCTCCCACATGCATTAGGATCTTCATTAGAAGCAGGATGACTGGATAGGTCTGCAGAATTCCAGGTCTCAGATCTAGACATTGTGGCCTAGACCACACAGTTCACTGGCTGGTGTGGCAAAGCCATGTTGAATCCAAGGGTGTAAGCATAGAAGCAGATCATCATCTCCTGAATCCTTATCCTTTCTCTCACTGTGGTTTGCTGCCCTAGTCTTTTTGCTTGTTTGTTTTGTTTTTAAGTTAACGAAATACCAGGTGCCTATCAGATAGCTCTGTTCAATTTTCCTCTTATCCAAATGATTAAATCCAAATCTGTATGGATCTGTTCTTCCCATTCATGACTCTTTTTCCAAGTGTCCCACATTCTTCCTTTAGTTGTTGTTGTCACCATTATTCTCCCAGCTTCTGTAATCTTGGACATGTTTTCTTTTACTCTTTCAACAAAATTTCAAGATCTGTAATCAAGTTCTTTCCTCTTCCATTTACCCTGGTTTCAATCCAGATCAACTTGCATCTAAGATTTAGATGCAAAAAGCAAAACTGCCTCACTAACCTCACTAACCCTGCCACTAACCATGTTTTCTACTGCCAAATGAACCTTTCCAAATACCATTTCCATCATGTCACTGTTCCCCCAAGAGTCTGCAATAGTTTCCTGTTGCTAATGTATCGAAATTATCTCCCCTGAGGCCTGAGGATGCTGGAGCAAATGATAGATGTAAGTTTTTTTCAACTAAACATTCCAGTTTTCAATTAAAGGTGTTTTTCCATAAGCCTAAATCTTTCTTTTATACATAAGAAGGATGTGTTAACTGATGTAGGGGCTTAGTAAATATTTCTTGAATAGAGAAAAGAACTTTATGGTTAGTATGTGAAACTGTAACTCCCCTAAATAGGGTACTTTGTCCATATTCATTTATGTATACTGTTTTATTTATCTATAGCTGCATTAATAAGCTATTGAAAACCTTGGTGGCTTAAAACAATGATTTTATTACCTTTCATATTTCTGTGGGATGCCTAGGGTCATCGGGGCAGTTCTTCGGCTGATCACTCTTGAGTTCTGTCACGCAGTTGTAGTTAGATGGAGGCTTGGCTGAGATGCCAGGATAGTTGCTCCTCTTTCCCACTTTAAGTGGCCTCCTCTGTCTCTCTGTGTGGCCTCTCTACGTTTTCTGTCAATGTGATCTTTCCAGAAGGAAAGCCAGACTTCTTATGTGAAGACTCAAGGTTTTCAAAACTAAAAAGTGGAAGCTGCCAGGTCTATAAAGCTTAGGCTCTAGCTGGTATAGTGTCAGTTCTGCCATATTCTGTTATTTAAATCAAGTCCCAGGAAAGCCCAGCTTCAATGATGGAGGGGTCTACACATGGTGTAAATTCAAAGAGATGTGGTTCATTGGGAGCCATCTTTGGAGACCGGGGTACCATCCTCTGGCTCTTACTGATTCATGGCCTTTCTACATGAAAAATGTGCTTACCTCTGCAAATCTCATCCTAAATATGGTATCAGTTTAAATTCCAGGATATTGTCAACAAAATCAGGTGCTGGTATGGATGTGACTGCTCGAAGGCATCTTCTCATATGCACTTTCTCAGGTGCAGAGACCAGTGAAGAAGAGCAGATTATCCACCCACCCCCAACCCATCTCTCTCATGTAATGGTGAAAGAGACAGAAAAACTTCAGCAGACTCCCATGTTCAAAAAGAGGAGAAAAGGGAGACATGAGCATTTCCTGATTTATAGCAATTCTAAAATCCAACCTGGTGCATACCCCAATTTCTCTAACTCAAGGCAGAGGATAGTCCTTGATTAAGGTACAGTTTTGCTTTTTAGGAATGGTTTCCCTCTGCTCTTGGTTTTATCCTCTGGGTTCTGGCTCTGAGTCATTCTTCCATTTTCATTAAAGTGGCCTATGTTTGTAGCTGTATAACTCTAAACCTGTTTCCTATCTCTTTGGAAGTTAAGGGCCCAAAGTGAAGGCAAACTGGGGTGGCTAGTCTATGAACATGCCCCAATGAATCACACCTCCTGTTCATATTCTTCTGTGGTTCCCCTACTCGTTGAATCTGGGCTGGCCCAGTGATCTGTTTTAACCAATGGACAATGGCAGTTTTCTGATTTTGTACTTTGGGGATGCCTGAGCCACCACCATGTAAGAGGTCTGGTTTCCCTGCTGCAAAGACCACATGTAGAGTCTACATAGAGAGGAAGAAACTTGAGACTATGGAGAGGGAGGGAGACCATGTCAACCCAGTATCCTGGTTGAGCCTCCAGATGAACCCATGCTAAGCTGTTACCTGACTGCAGGCACACGAGAGAATCCAAGTGAACCCACCAGAAGAACTTCCCATTGAGCCTAGTCAACCTTTGGAACTGTGAAAGGTAAAGTCATTTTAAGCCATTAAATTGGGGTGGTTTGTTATGCAGCAGTAGAAAACCACACATAATCCATTCACTGAAAGTTACTGAACTGTCCATCTGTGCCTGACGCTGCATTAGGTGATGTGAATGTAAGACTAAATAAAGCATTGATTCTGAGCTCTACCTCATTTTTGTTAATGAAAGATTTTTGTAAAAGGAAATGTTTCATTTTTTTTTTAATTTTAAGGGTGAAAGATTTCTGTTTAAAATATACTGGCAGTGAATTCTTTTATAAAGAGAAATAATCACTCAGATTTTTCAAATTTTTAATTTTTCACATTAAAGTTTTTAAATAGTGAAGCATACCAGAGTTTTTAATAACAGAATTTGATTCAGCAAATATTATCTGATCCTTTGCTACATGTTTCTTCAGTATATTTTAAAAATCTGTATGAAATTTAAGTGTTGTTTTCCACCTGATATCTACTAGCTTGCATGGGACTTGTTAAGTTACTTGGGGGATCCTAGTTTTGTCTATTAGCATGTATTCTTGTTATTATCGTGCATCCCATGGTTGTTTCCTTATTGCTTCAGCAAGAATTACATTCGGTTGTTCAGTTTCTAAATGACCTAATTAGCAGCAGTTTTTCCATTTTTTTTCTTTAGAATTCTCTTAGTCTACAGTTGGACTCCCTCTCTATTACTCTCTTTTCCTCCCTGAGTTTTACTCAACATTCTGCTAATGAGTTCATATTCCACTCTTGTCCCTCCATGGATTGTTGCCCATGCATTTGGAGACTTCCTTGCCTTAATTATTGGGGGGAAAATCTCTTCTTGGTCTTTCCTTGCTAGACATTGCTGGCTCTGAGTTTCTAGCTCTTACCTCTGATGTGTCTTTGTTTTTCACATAAAGAGAGATCATAAAGCAGAGAGAAGCCCTGAAGACCATATAATTTTATGGATGATCAAACTTTGGCCAGAGAGCCAAGTGACTTATTCAAAGAACTACAGTTAGTGGCAGAATCAGGGCCAGAATCCATATCTCCAAACTAAGAAGTTCTGGTTTCACTATAGTAATGAATTCACTCTCAGACCATATCAAACTAATGCAGGTAGGCTAACTGATGCTTGATCAACCCGTTCTATTTACAATTAATTAATAAATTTTCATTATATCTCAATTAGATTCTCAGTCTTGGACTACAACTGGGGGAAAATAAGAGAAAAAAGAGAAGTAGAGTGAGTTCATAAGCTGTGAGGTGTACAGCAGCAGTTCATAATATTTATTATTGCTTAGGGTTTTGATGAATGCTCTTGAGCCTCTCATTACTTTATTCAAGAAATATTTACTGAGTATTTACTCTGTGCATATCTGTGTGTATATGAACACATACACACATAAACACAATTTCCTTAGATCTTCTTTTAGGGAGCCACTGTGTGAATGGTGTCAATATCCTCATAAGTATCTTATAATACATACAAGTTTCATACCCATAGCAATATACCAAAAATTAGTTGCTTTTTTGGGGAAATGCACACTGTGATTCCTTATAGATAGTTTACCTTCATAATTATTCCCATGTCTCCAATTCTTAGAATCATCTAATTTTTGTATTTCATACTGGAGGACCTCAGACTCAAACACCTTCAAAGGCCATGTAGTTATGGTAAATGAGTGAAGTAGGTAGAGACCTGGAGACAGAGGCGGTGTTGAGACTACAAGTCCTGTTTGAAGGGGCAGCTGCCACTCCATGTCAGGTGATTTTTGTCATGTGGGAAATCAAGGGCTAGTACTTCTAGAACTTCTGTATTTCTAAGAGAGGCTGGAAATCTTTCTTTATATGAAATCTCCTGATTTTTATAATGTTGGTGACTAATCAAAAACATTTAAAACATCTGCATTGGTCAAATGAAACATGCGTACCTAATTAAAATCCTATATAATATAGGATTTTAATATAGTTTGCCCTAGCACCGTTTGTGTGCCTTCTCCATTTGCAGAGACAAATTGCAAGATCCAAGCTTCCAAGCTACAGGACTCTCTCGTTTCTAAGAATTCTGGAAGTGAGGGCTCAAGGGAAATAGTCCTAACTCACTGACCTCTGGAGTGGTCAAACAACCCACCCACTGATTTGCTTGGTCAGTTCCCACTTAATGCCACTGAGAGAATAAAAATCCCTTTCTAGAGAAAATGCAGGGGAAAGTGTTGTTCCTTTTGCAGAGATCAAAATAAGGGCTATCTTGCTTTTATTCTATAGTAATTATTCTATATTACTATATTCTATATTCTACTATAGTAATTATTCTAGAAATTAAAATGTAGTATTGGTATGCATGCTACCCAATGGGTGTGTTTGATGTTTGGCCCTACGTGGGTCATGCGAACACAAATCTATACATGGCATCTTGAATCCTATTTCTCCAAACTCAATAATTAGTGTCTGATATTAGTTCCAACTTCTCAGTTCAAGGTCCTCACTAGTCTCCTAAACTTCAAATCTAATTGCCTGTCTTATTTCATTTTCTCATTTGTCAAATATTTATAGACTGCCTCCTAGGTGTCAGATATGTTTTAAACACTAAAGATATATGACAGTTAATCACATAGACATGGTCTATTCACCCACAAAGCTTACTCTCTGTGAAGCCTAGGGAGACAATAGTCATGTAAACAAACGAATAAATAACACAGTTTCAAGCAGTGATAATTGTTATGAAGCAAGTAAAATAGGGAAATGGGATAGGAGTGATTGAGGAAAAGCTGTACTGCACAGTCATTTGGATTGAGACCTGAATGGTGAGAAGGTGACAGCAATGCAGAGATATGGGGGAAGAGGGTTGCAATCAAGGGAAATATCTGGTGCAAAAGCCTGTCACAGGACTGGACTTGAAGCATTTAAGGATCAGAAAGTCAACCTGTGGCTGGAAAGTCTAAGCTGACTTCTTTCCAGTATTTGCCCGTTTGTAATCCTGGTTTTGACAGAACTTGCCTAGTTCTATTTATCAGCTACCTTTGCTGGTTCTCTCCAAGGTCCTGATGAGAGATTGTGTCCTTCTTTGGAGAGTTTATCCACTACTAAAACCTTATTTATTACCTCAGTGTTGTCTTCACCTGAGTATATGTACTAACTTATGAATTCAGGTAAATTTTCTATGCATGGAAATGGCAAGAAGACTTGCCATATTTACAGATTTCTTTTCTCTGGAACCCAGAAACTATATGAAGTAGTCGAGAAAGATAATGTCCTGAACTAAAGCAGTGGCTGGGATAGAATCATCAGTACCTGGTAGCCCACTAGACATGTCTGTGTGGATGTGGATCTATGTAATGCGAGTGAGGGGGCACACTAAGGGAGAATGACTCCAAAGTGTCAGACTTGAGTCAATGGTAGACAACAAGTGCTACTCACTGAGATTCAGAAAGCAGGAGGAGAAGTAGGCTTTATTTGGAGGAAGGTGGGTAGGTGAATACAGGTAATGGAAGGTAAGAAAGAGTGGAGAGTTAAGAAGGAATTCCCGAATCTGAACAGCAGGTAGTCTCTTTCTGCCATCTTAGACTGGAACTTCAAATAAATATTGCCAAGTAAGAACGATTACAATGGGAAAACAGGTCTGTAATATAATTGAATGCCATTAGTTTTCTATATTCTGATAAAATAATTTTACAAGGAGTACATCAAAGCTGTATATTGTCACCTGCTTATTTAGCTTATATGCAGAGTACATCATGTGAAATGCTGGGCTGGATGAAGCACAAGCTGGAATCAGGATTGCGGGAAGAAATATCAATAACCTAAAATATGCAGATGGCACCACCCTTATGGCAGAAAGTGAAGAGAAACTAAAGAGCCTCTTGATGAAAGTGAAAGAGAAGAGTAAAAAAGCAGGCTTAAAACTCAACATTAAAAAAACTAAGATCATGGCATCCAGTCCCATTACTTCATAGTAAGTAGATGGGGAAACAATGGAAACAGTGAGAGACTTAATTTTGGGGGGCTCCAAAATCACTGCAGATGGTGACTGCAGCCATGAAATTAAAAGACGCTTACTCCATGGGAGGGAAGTTATGACCAGCCTAGACAGTATATTAAAAAGCAGAGACTTACTTTGCCAACAAAGGTCCATTTAGTCAAAGCTATGGTTTTTCCAGTAGTCATGTATGGATGTGAGAGTTGGGTCATAATGAAAGCTGAGTGCCAAAGAATTGATGCTTTTGAACTGTGGTGTTGGAGAAGACCCTTGAGAGTCCCTTGGACTGCAAGGAGATCCAACCAGTCCATCCTGAAGGAAATCAGTCCTGAATATTCATTGGAAGGAGTGATGTTGAAGCTGAAACTCCAATTCTTTGGTCACCTGATGCAAAGAACTTACTTATTTGAAAAAACCCTGCTGCTGGGAAAAATTGAAGGCAAGAGGAGAAGGGGATGACAGAGAATGAGATGGTTGGATGGCATCACCGACTCTATGGGCATGAGTTTGAGCAAGCTCTGGGAGTTGGTGATGGACTGGGAGGCCTGGTGTGCTGCAGTCCATGGAGCTGCAAAGAGCTGGACATGACTGAATGACTGAACTAACTGACTGAATTTTACAAGCTGATCTAGAAACTCACCCATTAATAATGGAATTGCTTCCATTAAATCAGAATGCTACAAACCATGTAAGTTAAAAGTTGAGGCAATTCCCTAGGAAATTCAGGCTAGAGCTGTTTGATGTCAATCCAGTGTTACCTTCATCCAACTAAGTATATTTGATTAACATAATCCTAAATATATTCCTTGGTTTTAGAGAACTGGAGCAAAGTGGCAGACATGGCATCATTATATCCTGGCTAATATTCACTAATCACTAAACAAAACTTATTGGGTACTAACAATGTGACAGACATTATGCTGGGTGCTGGGGATGCAACGATGAGTAAGACATAGCTCTTGCACAAAAATTACAATCAAACCATACCTAGGCTGACCTTCGCACAGAGAGTCTTTTTTGTAACTGATGGATACTGTCTTTTAAGTGGTATGTTATGAATCAAGGCTATATGGGGCCAATTTGTACTTACTCTTTTATTCTTAAAGCTAATTGCAAATTCTCATCTCAGCACAGAGCCCTGTGATGCCAAGAGACTCATTGTAGTTCACTGGGGAGAGGAAAGAATTCTAGTAGTGGTCAAGATCTGCTGCATTTATTATTTTAAGAGTTTGTTCCACTTGGAAATAGTTTTCCTAGTTATTATTTATAAGTCCTCTCACCTGGTCTTCCGATAAACCTGCTTGCAGGCATACATTCTGGCATTTTGATGGAATGGGTTTATTTCCTTTACCCTGGACACCAGGTGCTGCTGGCTAAAAACAGCAGAGGACTGAATCTCTTCTCTTAAGGGTCCTGGCAGCTCTGTGGCAAATTCGGCCACCGAGCTATCTAGGCTCTATTATTTCCATTCTAATGGGCTTTCCTCCCTAATGGTGTGTGTATGTGTGTGTATGTGTGTGTATGAGAAAGAAGTGGGAGCAGGGGAGAGAGAGAGAATATGTTTCATTGTCCCTATTCTCAAATGGAGTTGACGTTCTCAGTTGTCTCACAGCATTTTCTGGAAATAAAACAGGACAAAAATGTGACTGTACCTAGAAAAAATGAATTGTGATATTTAAAAATATCACTAATTGTGCAGTAGTTTGAGCATTCTTTGGCATTGCCTTTCTTTGGGATTGGAATGAAAATTGACCTCTTCCAGTCCTGTGGCCACTGTTGAATGTTCCAAATTTGCTGGCATATTGAGTGCAGCACTTTCACAGCATCATCTTTCAGGATTTGAAATAGCATATGAGAGATGGGATAATCTACTGGTTAAACCCCCCCCTTTTTTTGTTTGGCTTTTGCTGGTGTGATTTCAGGTGAATTACTAAATCTCTTCGAGCCACAATTTCTTTGTCTGTGAAAAGATAATAACTTAATCTGCTTCATATGTTGCTGTGAGGGTTGAGTAACTTATTTAGGTAAAGCACTTAGCCTGGTGTCTGGCAAATGGAAAATGTTAACTTAATCAAGTATTTATTCTCCTTATCCCTTCCGTGCCCAAGAGGACCTTATAGGTCTTTACAAATGCAGTTATACAGAAATGACCACCTTCATCCTCCCATGACCCACTGAAATCAAAAACAGTTGCAAAATGGAGAGACCTCATGTACTCAAGAAAACAAGCTGTTGAAGGACCAGGATTTTAATTCTGATGCTTTGGTCAGTTGGCTGGATGACCTTGGACAGACTGTTTGTTTACAGTTATATTAACATTTCTGCAATATTTGGATGGAGAAGCTAAGGACCTGACTCCCACACACCCCCCCGCCCCAGGTAATAGAAATGCTCATGTCTCCCCTATGCCCTTTAAAATCAACCAATCAATCAATATCCATCCAAACATTTCAATAAAAGACTTTCTCTTTTTGGTCCTAGTCAACCTCCTTAAAAGGTTATCTGCGTTAATTTTTCTCCACCTTTCCACCTGCATTTGTTTCTTAGCAAGGCATGGCAATCTGCCCTTGACCTCCTAACCATCATTACACCAGCTCTGGTTAAAACTACCTCTTCATTAACAAAAGCAAATGGTTATCTTTCGATCCTCATCTTGCTTAACTTTTGACCACAAAAAGAAGAAGGCAAATGACCTTAAGGTGTGGGAAATACATTTTGAAGTTTGAGTTCAGACAAACTGAGTCTCAATGCTGAAATCGCAATTGCCATTTAAAGGGCCTTTGTTCTGCTGAAAACATCCCATATTCAGAATCAAAATGTGAATTATTCAAGTAATCAAGGAAACTGGGTCTACTAAAGTACCTTACCGTGACATCAGACACCAAAAGTGAAATCTGATGACAGGGAAATGATTAGAGCACAAAGCAATCTGTTGCTTTGTTCTGATGTGAAATGATGATGGTAAAGTAGGCACCTGCTGCTATGTGTACCTGATGGGTCCTAATACATTTCAGACCACTGTCTAGTCATTCTGCCATGTTCAATCACAATGTATTTGTCTGGTGTCATATACCATTAAGACCTTCTTCTTTGTTAAGGAGCCTCTCCAAAGATCCAAGCAAAATGTTAAAGATGATAATTTGCCTTACAGCAGACATTTTCAGTGGTTAATTTCAGGCACACAGGTATGTGGGTGCGGGCAATATTTTTGGTTAGGAAAAACTTTTCCAAGCCCTCTGGACCACAACCCCCTTCCTTTTTTTTCACCTCCCCTTGGAGTTGACTGCATTTTAATGGGGCATTTGGTGAAGCTGCTACCCTGAGCTGAGTCAGATTGTTGCAGAGAAAGTTTATCATTCTCAGGATTGCTGTCAGGATGATTAAATAGAGCTGTTGTGCAATAGGTCCTAACCCCCAGCAGCAATGAAGGGGAGTAAACACTGGACTGGGAATCGGGAACTGGTCTAGTCTGGTTCGGTGACTCTGGGCAAGTCTCTTCCACTCTGTTAGCCTGGGTAGTGTCACCTATAAAAGGTGGGCTGACCTAGATAACTGAGGCTAAAGTCAGTTTTAAAACTTTCTCTCAACTCTATAGTTCTCCGAATTTCTTTAAACCAGTTTTACGTTGGTTGATTTTACCACTACTTTGCAAAGTGATTACCTCTTGTCTCTCACCTCTTCACTTACTTTTTGGCTAGTTCACTCAGAGATAACCACAGGAAATAAATGTGTGAAAAATATGAAGAATATGAAAATATTCCAGAAATATGAGGAATATGAAAATATTCCAGAAATATGAAGAATATGAAATTATGTGAAAAATATGAAGAAGATGAAAATATTCTGAAAATATGAAGAAGATGAAAATATTTCAGAAATATGAAGAATATGAAATTATGTGAAAAATATGAAGAATATGAAATTATGTGAAAAATATGAAGAATATGAAAATATTCCAAAAATATGAAGAATATGAAACTGTTTTAAAAATATGAAGAATATGTAAATATGTGAAAAATATGAAGAAAATGAAATTATTCCAAAAATATTAAGAATATGAAAATGTGTGAAAAATATGAAGAATATGAAAATATTCTAAAAATATGAAGAATATGAAAATATTCTAAAAATATGAAGATTATGAAAATATTCTAAAAATATGAAGAATATGAAAATATTTCAAAAATATGAAGAATATGAAAATATTCCAAAAATATGAAGAATATGAAAATATTCCAAAAATATGAAGAATATGAAAATATTCTAAAAATATGAAGAATATGAAAATATTTCAAAAATATGAAGAATATGAAAATATGTGAAAAATATGAAGATATAAAAATATTTGACAAATATGAAGTATATGAAAATATTCCAGAATTATGAAGAATATGAAAATATTCTGAAAATATGAAGAATATGAAAATAATCCAAAAATATGAAGAATATGAAAATATTCTAAAAATATGAAGAATATGAAATTATGTGAAAAATATGAAGAATATGAAAATATTCTAAAAATATGAAGAATATGAAATTATGTGAAAAATATGAAGAATAGGAAAATATTCCAAAAATATGAAGAATATGGAAATATGTGAAAAATATGAACAATATGAAAATATGTGAAAAATATGAAGAATTTGAAAATGTGTGAAAAATATGAACAATATGAAAATATGTGAAAAATATGAAGAATTTGAAAATGTGTTGAAAATATGAAGAATATGAAAATATTCTAAAAATATGAAGAATATGAAAATATTTCAAAAATATGAAGAATATGAAAATATGTGAAAAATATGAAGATATAAAAATATTTGACAAATATGAAATATATGAAAATATTCCAGAATTATGAAGAATATGAAAATATTCTGAAAATATGAAGAATATGAAAATAATCCAAAAATATGAAGAATATGAAAATATTCTAAAAATATGAAGAATATGAAATTATGTGAAAAATATGAAGAATATGAAAATGTGTTAAAAATATGAAGAATATGAAAATATCCCAAAAATAAGAAGAATATGAAAATATTCCGGAAATATGAAGAATATGAAAATATTCCAGAAATATGAAAAATATGAAAATATGAGAAAAATATGAAGAATATGAAAATATGAGAAAAATATGAAGAATATGAAAATATTCTGAAAATATGAAGAATATGAAAATATGTGAAATATGAAGAATATGAAACTGTTCTAAAAATATGAAGAATATGTAAATATATGAAAAATATGAAGAATATGAAAATATTCCAGAAATATGAAGAATATGAAAATATTCCAGAAATATGAAGAATATGAAATTATGTGAAAAATATGAAGAATATGAAAATATTCTAAAAATATAAAGAATATGAAAATATTCCAAAAATATGAAGAATATGAAATTATGTGAAAATATGAAGAATATGAAAATATTCTGAAAATATGAAGAATATGAAAATATGAGAAAAAAATGAAGAACATGAAAATGTGTGAAAAATATGAAGAATATGAAATTATGTGAAAAATAAGAAGAATATGAAAATATTCCAGAAATATGAAGAATATGAAAATATTTCAAAAATATGAAGAATATGAAACTGTTCTAAAAATATGAAGAATATGTAAATATGTGAAAAATATGAAGAATATGAAATTATTCCAAAAATATGAAGAATATGATAATGTGTGAAAAATATGAAGAATATGAAAATGTGTGAAAAATATGAAGAATATGAAAATATTCTAAAAATATGAAGAATATGAAAATATTCTAAAAATATGAAGAATATGAAAATATTCCAAAAATATGAAGAATATGAAATTATGTGAAAAATATGAAGAATATGAAAATATTCCAAAAATATGAAGAATATGGTAATATGTGAAAAATATGAACAATATGAAAATATGTGAAAAATATGAAGAATTTGAAAATGTGTGAAAAATATGAACAATATGAAAATATGTGAAAAATATGAAGAATTTGAAAATGTGTTGAAAATATGAAGAATATGAAAATATTCCAAGAATATTAAGAATATGAAAATGTGTGAAAAATATGAAGAATATGAAAATATCCCAAAAATAAGAAGAATATGAAAATATTCCAGAAATATGAAGAATATGAAAATATTCCAGAAATATGAAAATATGAAAATATTCCAAAAGTATGAAGAATATGAAAATATTCCAAAAATATGAAGATTATGAAAATGTATGAAAATAAGCATATGAAAATATGTGAAAAATATGAAGAATATGAAAATATTCTGAAAATATGAAGAATATGTAAATATATGAAAAATATGAAGAATATGAAATTATGTGAAAAATTTGAAGAATATGAAATTATGTGAAAAATTTGAAGAATATGAAAATGTGTGAAAAATATCAAGAATATGAAAATGTGTGAAAAATATGAAGAATAGAAAATATTCCTAAAATATGAAGAATATGAAATATATGAAATATATGTGCAATATGAACATATATGAAATATATGAAAATATATGAAATATATTAAATATTTGGAAATATATGTAATATATTATGCATATGAAAATATATGAAAATATATGATATATATGAAGAATATGAAAATATGTAAAAATTATGAAAATATATGAAATATATGAAGAATATGAAAAATATGTAAAATAAGAAAATATGAAATATATTAAAGTATATGAAAATATATGAAATATATGAAAATATATGAAATATATAAAATATATGAAATATGTGAAAATATATGAAATATATGAAAATATGAAAATGTGAATATATGAAATATCTGGAAATATATGGAAATATATGAAAAATATGAAAATATATGAAATATATGGGAAAAGAATCAGAAAATAAAGACAAACTTTCCTGCCTTCATGGAGCTTACATTCAGGTGAAGAGATGTAAAGCAACTATGCTATAAAGTGATATGTGTTGGTGTAATAAATAAAGTAGAGGAGGAAATAGGAAGTGTTGTAGACTGCTGGAACTTTAGGAATGGTGTTTGGAACATCCTCACTGAGGATGTCTCCTCAGTCTAATGAGGGGACATGACTGTCTCCTCAGTCATTGTCTGCGATGGAATGGATTTGGGGAATCAGTCAAACTGTCCACTGTACCTGCAGAACGTACAGTCCAGGTAAAACAGGAGGACAGGTGGCTCTGGGGGAGAGGACTCCTGGGACAAAAGGAGACGTTGTAGAATATCTGTTGTCATGGAAAATTTAAAAATACTGTGAGAATTAGAAGAAATAAAAACAAGTATAAGGAGACAGTTAACTTCACAGAATACCACTTGACTTCGTGAATAATGCTTACAAAGTCACAATGATGTAAAACGTTGTTATTAGTTTACAAATTTTAAAATATACTGATAGAGAAAGCATGGAAGATGTAATTTTAATTATAGAACCAAATGTAAATGTTACCACCTGGAATGCTCTACGATTGGAATGTCAGAAAAGGAAGACAGCAGAGCTAAAGATAAGTCTAAGAGCACCAGTGTTCTCTTTAAACCCAAGGGGTTGTTAAGAGACCGACTATATTTGGTGTATGTTTACTGCCTAAAATTTCAAAGATAGCCAAACAGTAGAGAAACAAATATGTGTTATAATTACACAGGGAAATTGGGGAAGATAGATGTGAGGTGATATAAGTGAGCTGAATCTTATAGCAGCAACTTGAATATCTAAAATGGACAAATTCAGACATTGTATATAAACTCACATTTACTGTAGAATCATAGAAGAAATACAGAATTTTGATGTAGCTACAGAATAAACAAGTTATAGAGTTAGTGGGCTGATTTTGGGGAGTTAAGACAGGGTGAGAGTGAAGAACAGAGTATTATTTTCATTATTAGTCCTTTCAGACAAATTTGACTTTTGAACTATGTGTGTGCATTACACTGAATTTTAAAATATCTGGTTTCCACTCTACAAAAAGTTCTTTCTGTACTCCTGAAAGTGATATGCTTTCACTATGGAAAATTTAGAAACTATATAAAACTTCTCCAGGATTTAGAGGTAACTATTAAAATATTGGCCCATTTTCTTCTAGTCTTTTGAGATCAATTACATTTACACACATTTGTGATTATGTGGAGTAAGGATACAACTTGATGTATTCAAATTTGTGAATCTAAACTGGTTAACTTAGATTCCATAGATAATTTGTAACATTTAAAATCTCCCTTATGATTTCAAATGAAACCAAAATAAACATGATATTAAAATCTTTCTGCAAAGAGACCTTTGGCATTAAACAATAGCAGTAAAATTAGCCTATTTACCAATGTGACTAGACCCCAACAATCTAAGGGTAAGTTCATTCTGATGTTAACCAGGCAGTAAGAGCTATGACTTGCCAGACAAAATTAAATGACAGATTTGTTTCATAACTGGACAGTTACATCAGTTCAGTTCAGTTCACTCAGTCGTGTCCGACTCTTTGCGACCCCATGGACCACAGCATGCCAGGCCTCCCTGTCCATCACCAACTCTTGGAGTCTACCCAAACCCATGTCCATTGAGTCGGTGATGCCATCCAACCATCTCATCCTCTGTCATCCCCCTCACCTCCTGCCCTCAATCTTTCCCAGCATCAGGGTCTTTTCAAATGAGTCAGCTCTTCACATCAGATGGCCAAAGTATTGGAGTTTCAGCTTCAACATCAGTCCTTCCAATGAATACTCAATGAACACTTCAATGAACACTTCAAATGATCTCCTTTAGGATGGACTGGTTAGATCTCCTTGCAGTCCAAGGGACTCTCAAGAGTCTTCTCCAACACCACAGTTCAAAAGCATCAATTCTTTGGCATTCAACTTTCTTTATAGTCCAACTCTGACATCCATACATGACTACTGGGAAAACAATAGCCTTGACTAGATGGACCTTTGTTGGTAAAGTGTTGTCTCTGCTTTTTAATATGCTCTCTAGGTTGATCATAACTTTGCTTCCAAGAAGTAAGTATCTTTTAACTTCATGGCTGCAGTCACCATCTGCAGTGATTTTGGAGCCCAAAAAGATGAAGTCTGACACTGCTTCCACTGTTTCCCCATCGATTTCACGTGGAGTGATGGGACCTGATGCCATGATCTTAGTTTTCTGAATGTTGAGCTTTAAGCCAACTTTTTCACTCTCCTCTTTCACTTTCATCAAGAGGCTTTTTAGTTCTTCTTCACTTTCTGCCATAAGGGTGGTGTCATCTGCATGTCTGAGGTTATTGATATTTCTCCTGGCAATCTTAATTCCAGCTTGTGCTTCTTCCAGCCCAGCATTTCTCATGATGTACTCGGCATATAAGTTAAATAAGCAGGGTGACAATGTCCAGTCTTGACGTACTCCTTTTCCTATTTGGAACCAGTCTGTTGTTCCATGTCCAGTTCTAACTGTTGCTTCCTGAACTGCATACAGGTTTCTCAAGAGTCAGGTCAGGTTGTCTGGTAGTCCCATCTCCTTCAGAATTTTCCACAGTAAATTGTGATCCACACAGTCGAAGGCTTTGGCGTAGTCAATAAAGCAGAAATAGATGCTTTTTTCTGGAGCTCTCTTGCTTTTTCAATGATCCAGCAGATATTGGCAATTTGATCTCTGGTTCCTCTGCCTTTTCTAAAGCCAGCTTGAACATCTGGAGGTTCACAGTTCACGTATTGCTGAAGCCTGGCTTGGAGAATTTTGAGCATTACTTTACTAGCTTGTGAGATGAGCATAATTGTGTGGTATTTTGAGCATTCTTTGGGATTACCTTTCTTTCTAATTGGAACAAAAACTGACCTTTTCCAGTCCTGTGGCCACTGCTGTTTTCCAAATTTGCTGGCATTATGAGTGCAGCACTTTCACAGCATCATCTTTCAGTATTTGAAATACTTCAACTGGAATTCCATCACCTTCATTAGCTTTGTTCGTAGCGATGCTTTCTAATTCCCACTTGACTTCACACTCCAGGATGTCTGGCTCTAGGTGAGTGATCACACCATTGTGATTATCTGGGTCATGAAGACCTTTTGTACAGTTCTTCTGTGTATTCTTGCCACCTCTTCTTAATATCTTCTGCTTCTGTTAGGCGCATAGCATTTCTATCCTTTATCGAACCCATTTTTGCATGAAATGTTCCCTTGGTATCTTTAATTTTCTTGAAGAGATCTCTAGTCTTTCCCATTCTGTTCTGTTCCTCTATTTCTTTGCATTGATCTCTGAGGATGGCTTTCTTATCTCTCCTTGCTATTCTTTGGAACTCTGCATTCAAATGGGAATATGTTTCCTTTTCTCCTTTGCTTTTTGCTTCTCTTCTTTTCACAGCTATTTGTAAGGCCTCCTCAGACAACCATTTTGACGTTTTGCATTTCTATTCCATGGGGATAGTCTTGATCCCTGTCTCCTGTACAATGTCGCAAACCTCCATCCGTAGTTCATCAGGCACTCTGTCTATCGGATCGAGTCCCTTAAATCTATTTCTCACTTCCATCGTATATTCATAAGGGATTTGATTTAGGCCATACTTGAATGGTCTAGTGGTTTTCCCCACTTTTTTCAATTTAAGTCAGAATTTGGCAATAAGGAGTTCATGATCTGAGCCACAGTCCGTTCCCAGTCTTGTTTTTGCTGACTGTATAGAGCTTTTCCATCTTTGGTTGCAAAGAATATAATCAATTTGATTTTAGTGTTGACCATCTGGTGGTATCCATGTGTAGACTCTTCTCTTGCGTTGTTGGAAGAGGGCATTTGCTATGACCAGTGTGTTCTCTTGGCAAAACTCTATTAGCCTTTGTCCTGCTTCATTCTGTACTCCAAGGCCAAATTTGCCTTTGAGTTACTCCAGGTGTTTCTTGACTTCCTACTTTTGCATCTGAGTCCCCTATAATGAAAACGACGTCTTTTTTGGATGTTAGTTCTAAAAGGTCTTGTAGGTCTTCATAGAACTGTTCAACTTCAGCTTCTGCAGCATTACTGGTTGGGGTATAGGCTTGGATTACCGTGATATTGAATGGTTTGCCTTGGAAACGAACAGAGATCATTCTGTCATTTTTGAGATTGCATCCAAATACTGCATTTCAGACTCTTTTGTTGACCATGATGGCTATCCATTTCTTCTAAGCGATTCCGGCCCACAGTAGTAGATATAGTGGTCATCTGAGTTAAATTCACCCATTCTAGTCCATTTTAATTCACTGGTTCCTAGAATGTCAACATTCACTCTTGCCACCTCCTGTTTGACCACTTCCAATTTGCCTTGATTCATGGACCTAACATTCCAGATTCCTATGCAATATTGCTCTTTACAGCATCGGACCTTGCTTCTATCACCAGTCACATCCACAACTGAGTATTGTTTTTGCTTTGGCTCCATCCCTTCATTCTTTCTGGAGTCATTTCTCCACTGAACTCCAGTAACATATTGGGCACCTACTGACCTGGGGAGTTCCTTTTTCAGCATGCTATCATTTTGCCTTTTCATACTGTTCATGGGGTTCTCGAGGCAAGAATATTGAAGTGTTTTGCCATTCCCTTCTCCAGTGGACCACATTCTGTCAGACCTCTCCACCATGACCCTTCTGTCTTGGGTGGCCCCACACAGCATGGCTTAGTTTCACTGAGTTAGACAAGACTGTGGTCCGTGTGATCAAATTGGCTAGGTTCCTGTGATTATGGTTTCAGTGTGCCTGCCCTTTGATGCTCTCTTGCAACACATCCAAGGTAATTAGTTATTACAGTGAATCAAAAGAATGTCTGGAGGTTGTAAAGACCTTGCTAGACCTACTCCCATAATTTACACCTTAAGATAACAGGATTAGCCCAAAGGTTTTTTTCGAGAGACTGTCCTCAAGCAGGATACATTATTGCTATATAATCCTAAGGAATGTAGAGGGACAAAAAAAGTTTGTCCTTTCTTCCTCCTTGAGAATTCCAGATCCCTCTCTCCTTGGGGACCCCTGGACTTCTTATCAATCTGCCGAGGAATTGACTTTCTCATTTCCCCCTTTTGTTTAAGGAGGATTATGTTGCCAAGGGAAAGGGGCATTGTTTTCATTTCATAAATACTTCCTGCTGTCTAGGGGCATGGTCCCTAAATTGTAAAGGCAACATATTCTCCTAACCCTAATAATGAGTGTCTCTGATCCAGGGTCCCCAAGTAATAGTTGGAGGAGGCTGTGGCACTCATAGGAGCTTGGACAACCATTTGTAACTTAAAAGCTTTTAGACGGTTAGAAAACCCCATTATACAGTTATAGGTGTAAGGCAAAATACTCTTTAAACCAAGTTAAAATCAAAATGAAAAGTCACATTATGCCCATAGTTACATCAGTCCATCTTAGTGTTCTTTAGATGTCATCAGTTTAAGAAGAGGCATCACATGTGATTGTTGAAGGTATTTGCAGACTTGGAGAAAGTCCATTCCTTGAAGTGGAGATGTCCACCACAGGAAGCCTTCCACTGATGAAGAGGGGAGCTCTCCACAGACCCAGAAGTTAGACTGATTGTGAAATGCTGCGTAGGAGTGAGCCCAAGCATTGTCTTGAGGTTCAAACGGCAGACTCAGGATTTTTGGAGTCAGCATAAGTAAGCTTACATAGATTATCATGCCCATCTGAAAAGTACAAAGCCAGAGCATAGAAAGTAAGGACATAAAATGAAGTCACTTAGTTCTGGTCAGGGTGCCACTTCTTAACTCGAGTGTGATGTACCCACAAATCAATTCCTGGCACTTTGACAGCTGTGGGAGAAGAAAGAATAACCTGGTAAGGGCCTTCCCAGAGGGGCTCAAGGGATGGGCCCCCAGACCCCAATGTTTTTATGAGGACCTCGGTTCCTGGCTCAAATAGAGGCTTGCTTGACTCAAGCTGGGTCAGGAGTCAACTCCCAGAGTTCTGTTAATGCCTGTTGAAAAGCTGAGAGCTGAGTTACATAATTAGTTAAGTCCAAGGCTTCAGGGTCTATAACAATGTCTATGCATAAGAAAGGCTTTCCACAAATACATTCAAAAGGAAACAGTCCCTCCTCATTAAAGCTATGAGTAGGACTTTAAACCAATTGTCCTGTGTCTCAAGTTAATTTATGCAGATGTCTTTTGATAATGTCATTAGCTTTTTCAAACTTCCCTGAGGATTGGGGTTTACAGGAACAGTGTAAGTGATATTTTATTCCTAGAGCTTTAGAAACCCCCTGAGTTGCAGCAGCTTCAAAGGCAGAACCATTGTCACTCTGAAAGCTCTGTGGCAATACAAACCTGGGGGTAATTTCATGGATTAAAATCTTTATAACCTCCTTAGCTTTATAACCTCTTGATGCGAGATGAGGCCCGATTACCCTGCATTGCGTGCAGAGCAATTCCGTGTTCCACATCAAACATGAAAGGAGCCTTGGCTTCCTTGATGGAACTCCTGAGAGTCCCCAAGAACACTTTCACAAGGCTAGAGGGACCCTGAGGTCATCAAACAAAGCAAGTCGCTTGACTTCCTTTAGACAACTCAAGATATTCCCCGAGAACACCATCCCAAGTCTAGAGGAACACTAAGCTCAGCACAGCAATTCAATAAAAGCTCCGTGTACCCCAAATCATCTCGAGATGAAAGCTGATTCCCTAGCTTCAACTCAAGAGGAATGCCAACTTTCCACAAGCACCTCAAGAGGAGTCTTCTCTCAGCTATAGGTATGTGAGAGGGACCCTGAGTATGCTGCCTCAAGTGGAATGGACCCCGAGATGCCCTGACTCGAAATAAGGCCAGATTTCCCTGCAGTGACTTCAATGCAGGCTCATCTTTCATCTCACAAGATGAAGGGATGTCTGAATCCCCTGTGGAGACCCTAGAGAAAGGCCTAGGTTCCCGCCTCATCCCGACAGGAGGCCTCACATCCCTTTTACAACTCGAGAGGTACACGGAGTTTAATCCTTCAAAAGGAGATGATGCCTGACTCCTCTTGAAAATGGATATGAATCCCAATATCCCTCTGGCAACTGGAAACGGACGCTGGGTCTCCCGCCTCACCTCAAGAGGCATCCCTATTGCCCTGCCAAGCCTCGAGGAGAATCCCGAGGTGTCCCTCCCAATTAGACATGAGTCCTGACATTGCTGAACCAACACAAGTTTTGAAGGGCCATCCCCGCCGTAACTCGAGAACATACCCCAGGTTCCCGCCGCAACTCGAGAAAAACCATGAGACTTCCCCCTCGCCGAGAGATGAGGCCCGATTCCCTGAATTGCATGCAGAGCAATTCTGGGTTCCCCATCAAACAGGAAAGGAGCCTTGACTTCATGGATGGACCTTAGAGACTCCCCATAAACACTGTCACATGTCTAGAGGGACCCTGATGTCCTCGCAGCAACAAGAAAGAGCTCCGTGTGCCCCAAATCAACTCGAGATGAGGCCCGATTCCCCTGCATTGGTTCTAGAGCCATCCCGCATTCCCCATCAAACACGACAAGTGGCTTGACTTCCTTTAGTTAACTCCGGAGATTCCCCGAGAACACCGTCCCAAGTCTAGAGGAACAACAAGTTCAGCACAGCAACTAGAGGAAAGCTCCATGTATCCCAAATCATCTCGAGATGAGAGCTGATTCCCTGGCTTCAACTCAAGAGGAATGCCAACTTTCCACAAGCACCTCAAGAGGAGGCTTCTCTCAGCTATAGGTATGTGAGAGTGACCCTGAGTTTTCTGCCTCAAGTGGAATGGACCCTCAGATGCCCTGACTCGAAATAAGGCTGGATTTCCCTGCAGTGACTGCAATGCAGGCTCGTCTTTCATCTGACAAGATGAAGGGATGTCTGAATCCCCTGTGGAGACCTTAGAGAAAGGCCTAGGTCCCCGCCTCATCCCGACAGAAGGCCTCACATCCCTTTGAAAACTCGAGAGGGACGCGGATTTCAATTCTTCAAAAGAAGACGATGCCTGACTCCTCTTGAAAATTGATAGGAATCCCAATATCCCTCTGGCAACTAAAAAGGGACCCTGGGTCTCCCGCCTCACTTCGAGAGGCGTTCCTATTGCCCTGCCAATCCTCGAGGAGAATCCTGAGCTATCCCTCGCAACTAGACAGGAGTCCTGACATCACTTTAACAAACACGAGTTTTGAAGGGCCATCCCCGTTGTAACTCGAGAATGTACCCCAGGTTCCCGCCGCAACTCGAGAAAAACCATGAGACTTCCCCCTCGCCGCGATATGAGGCCCGATTCCCCTGCATTGCGTGCAGAGCAATTCCGTATTCCCCATCAAACATGAAAGGAGCCTTGACTTCCTTGATGGACCTCCAAAGAGTTCCCAAGGACACTGTCACAAGTCTAGAGGGACCCTGAGGTCACCAGAGCAACATGAAAGAGCTCCGTGTACCCCAAATCAACTGGAGATGAGGCCAGATTCCCCTGCATTGGCTCCAAAGACATCCCGCATTCCACATCAAACAAGACAAATGGCTTGACTTCCTTTAGGCAACTCGAGAGATTCCCTGAGAGCACCATCCCAAGTCTAGAGGAACACCAACTTCAGCACAGCAACTCGAGAAAAGCTCCGTGTATCCCTAATCATCTCAAGATGAGAGCTGATGCCCTGGCTTCGACTCAAGAAGAATGCCAAATTTCCACAACCACCTCAAGAGGAGGCATCTCTCAGCTATCCTTATGTGAGAGGGACCCTGACTTTGCTGCCTCAAGTGGAATGGACACTGCGTTCACCTCACTCATGGTAAGGCCTGATTTCCCTGCAGTGTCTCAAAGGCAAGCCCGTGTTACCTCTGACAACATGAAGGGATGACTGAATACCCTGTTTAGACCCTAGAAAGAGCCCTAGTTCCCCGCCTCATCTCCACAGGAGGCTTCACACCCCTTTGACATCTCAAGAGGAATCCGTAGCTCCATGCTTCAACACGAGATGGTGGCTGACTCCTCTTCAAAAACGATAGGAATTCCAATATCCCAGTGGCAACTGGAAAGGGACCCTGGGTCTCCCTTCTCAACTGGAGAGGCATCCCTACTGCCCTGCCACGACTTGAGGAGAATCCCGAATTGTCCCTGGAAAGTAGACAAGTGTCCTGATGTCACTAACAAAACACGAGTGTTTCAAGAACATCCCCGTCCTAACTTGAGAGGAAACCCCAGGTTCCCACCGCAACTTGAGAAAAACCATGATATTTTCCCCCTCACACCAAGAAGAGGCCCAAATCCACTGCACTGGTTCCAGAGCCATCCCGCGTTCCCCATCAAACACGACAGGAGGCTTGTCTTCCTTTAAGCAACTCCAGAGATTCCCCGAGCACACCCTCACAAATCTCGATGAACACCAAGGTCAGCACAGCAACTCGAGAAGAGCTCCGTGTACCCCATATCATCTCGAGACGAGAGCCAATTCTCATTCTCAGATTGGAGAGGAATCCCGATGTTCCACTCACACCGGAAGCGCTGCCTAGTCTCACCTGTTGAAACTCGAGAAGTACCCCGAGGTCCCTGCGCTAAGTCGAAAGGACATCGTGTTCCCCCTCAGCTCGAAATAAGGACTGATTCCATGGCAACGACTTGAATGGAACTCCGAGTTTCCTGTTGCAAAACTAAATTAGGTCTGACTCCCTTGTTGCACTTCTAGAAAAAGCCCAAGTTCCCCGCCCCATCTCGAAATGAGGCATGTCACCCCATTTTGAACTTGAGACCAAAGAGGTCTTCCATGCCTCAACACGAGACGATGCCTGACTCCACTAGAGAATCTATACAAACCGCAAGATCCCTTTCACAACAGGAAACGGATGCTGGAATTTCCGCCTCAACTCGAGATGCGTCCCGATTCCCATGACACAACTCGAGAAGAATCCCAAAGTGTCTCTGGCAACGACAAAGGAGTCCTGACATCCCTGAGAAACCATGAGACGTTCACTGTTGTCCCCGTATTTACTCGAGAGAAACCACGAGTTTCCTACCGCAACTTGAGTAAAACCACAAAATTCCACCTTGAGTGCAAGATGATGCCCGATTCCCCTGCATTGCCTCCAGAGCAATTCCGTGTTCCACATCAAACAATAAAGGAGGCTTGACTTCCTTTATGGAACTCCAGAGAGTCCCCAGGAACACCGTCACAAGCCTAGAGGAATCTAGAGGTCACTGCCCCAACCCGAGAGAGCTCCGTGTATCCCAAATCGACTCAAGATGAAGCCCGATTCCCCTGCATAGGTTCCAGAGCCATCCTGCGTTCCCCATCAAACACGACAAGTGGCTTGACTTCCTTTAGGCAACTCCAGAGATTCCTGGAGAACACCGTCACAAATCTAGAGCAACACCGAGTTCAGCACAGCAACTCGAGAAGAGCTCCATGTACCCCAAATCATCTCGAGATGAGAGCTGATTCCCTGGCTTCAACTCAAGAGGAATGCCAACTTTCCACGAGCACCTCAAGAGGAGGTGTCTCTCAACTATAGGCATGTGAGAGGTACCCTGATTTTGCTGACTCAAGTGGAATGGAAACCGAGTTCCCCTAACTCGAGGTAAGGCCTGGTTTCCCTGCAGTGACTCAAATGCAAGCCCGTGTTTCCTCTCACAACATGAAGGTTTCCCTGAATACCCTGTTGAGACCCTAGAAAGAGCCCTAGTTCACCGCCTCATTTCCACAGGAGGATTCACACCCCTTTGACGTCTCTAGAGGAATGCAAAGTTGCATGGTTCTACAGGAGACGATGTCTGACTCCTGTTGAAAATTGATAGGAATTCCAATATCACAGTGGCAAGTGGAAAGGGACCCTGGGTCTCCCTCCTCAACTCGCGAGGCATCCCTACTGCCCTGCCACGACTCGAGGAGAATCCCGAGGTGTCCTGGGAAACTGGACAGGAGTCCTGACGTCGCTGAGAAAACACGAGTGTTTCAAGAACATCCCCATCGTAACTCAAGAGGAAACACCAGGATTACACCGCAACTCGTGACAAGCCATGAGATTCCCCCCCTCACCGTGAGATGAAGCCTGAATCCCCTGCCTTGTTTCCAGAGCCATCCCGCTTTCCCCATCAAACACGTCAGGAGGCCTGACTTCCTTTAAGCAACTCCAGAGATTCCCCGAGAACACCGTCACAAGTCTAGAGGAACACCGAGTTCAGCACAGCCACCCAAGAAGAGCTCCGTGTACCCCTAAACATCTCAAGATGAGAGCTGATGCCCTGGCTTCGACTCAAGAAGAATGCCAACTTTCCACACGCACCTCAAGAGGAGGTGTCTCTCAGCTATAGTTATGTGAGAGGGACCCTGACTTTGCTGCCTCAAGTGGAATGGACACTGTGTTCACCTCACTCGTGGTAAGGTGTGATTTCCCTGCAGTGACTCAAAGGCAAGCCCATGTTTCCTCTCACAACATGAAGGGATGACTGAATACCCTGTTTAGACCCTAGAAAGAGCCCTAGTTCCCCATCTCATCTCCACAGGAGGCTTCACACCCATTTGACATCTCAAGAGGAATTCGTAGCTGCATGCTTCAACAGGAAACGATGGCTGACTCCTCTTCAAAAACGATAGGAATTCCAATATTTCAGTGGCAACTGAAAATGGACCCTGGGTCTCGCTCCTCAACTCGAGAGGTGTCCCTACTGCCCTGCCAGGACTCAAGGAGAATCCCGAGGTGTCCCGGGAATCTACACAGGAGTCCTAACTTCACTAAGAAAACACGAGTGTTTAAAGAACATCCCTGTTGTAACTCGAGAGGAAACCCCAGGTTACCACCGCAGCTAGAGAAAAGCCCTGAGATTTCCCCCCTCAACTGAGTTGAAGCCTGAAAACGCTGCATTGGTTCCAGAGCCAACCCGCGTACACGATCAAACATGACAGGAGGCTTGACTTCCTTTAAGCAACTCCAGAGATTTCCCGAGCACACCGTCACAAGTCTCGATGAACACCCGAGGTCAGCACAGCAACTCGAGAAGAGCTCCGTGTACCCCATATCATCTCCAGACGAGGGCCGATTCTCATTCTTAGATTGGAGAGGAATCCCGATGTTCCACTCACACCGGAAGCGCTGCCTAGTCTCACCTGTTGAAACTCGAGAAGTACCCCGAGGTCCCTGCGCTAAGTCGAAAGGAGATCATGTTCCCCCTCAGCTTGAAATAAGGACTGATTCCATGGCAACGACTTGAATGGAACTCCGAGTTTCCTGTTGCAACACTAAATTAGGTCTGACTCCCTTGTTGCACTTCTAGAAAAAGCACGAATTCCCGCCCAATCTAGAAATGAGGCCTGACACCCCATTTCGAACTTGAGACCAAAGAGGTCTTACATGCCTCAACACGAGACGATGCCTGACTCCACTAGAGAATCTATACAAACCGAAAGTACCCTGTCGCAACAAGAAACGGATGCTGGAATTTCCGCCTCAACTCGAGATGCGTCCCGATTCCCCTGTCACAACTCGAGAAGAATCCCAAAGTGTCTCTGGCAACGACAAAGGAGTCCTGACATCCCTGAGACACCATGAGACGTTCACTGTCGTCCCCGTAGTTACTCGACAGGAACCACGAGTTCCCTACCGCAACTTGGGTAAAACCACAAAATTTCACATTCAGTGGAGGATGATGCCCGATCCCATGCATTGCCTCCAGAGCAATTCCGTGTTCCACATCAAACACGATATGAGGCTTGACTTCCTTTATGGAACACCAGAGAGTCCCCAGGAACACCGTCACAAGTCTAGAGGAACCCCGAGGTCACTGCCACAACACAAAAGAGCTCCATGTACCCCAAATCATCTCGAGATGAGGGCTGATTCCCTTGCTACACCTCAAGAGGAATGCTGACTTTCCACTCGCACCTCAAGAGGAGGCTTCTATCAGCTATAGATATGTGAGAGGGACCCTGAGTTTGCAGCCTCAAGTGGAATGGACACCGAGATGCCCTGACTCGAAATTTCCCTGCAGTGACTTGAATGCAGGCTCGTCCTTCATCTCACAACATGAAGAGATGTCTGAATCCCCTGTGGAAACCCTAGAAAAAGCCCTAGTTCCCCGCCTCATCTCGACAGGAGGCCTCAGATCCCTTTGACAACTCGAGAGGAACGTGGAGTTTAATGCTTCAAAAGGAGATGATGCCTGACTCCTCTTGAAAATCTACATGAATGCCAATATCCATGTGACAACTGGAAAGGGACCCGGGGTCTCCCGCCTCACCTCTAGAGGCGTCCCTATTGCCCTGCCAAGCCTCGAGGAGAATCCCCAGGTGTCCCTCGCAACTAGACAGGAGTCCTGACATCGCTGAACAACCACGAGTTTTTAAGGGCCATCCCCATCGTAACTCGAAAGGAAACCCCAGGTTCCTGCCGCAACTCGAGAAAAACCATGAGACTTCTCCCTCACCACGAGATGAGGCCTGATTCACCTGCATTGCCTGCAGAGCAATTCCGTGTTCCACTTCAACCATGAAAGGAGACTTGACTTCCTTTATGGAACTCCAGAGAGTCCCCAAGAACACTGTCACAAGTCTAGAGGAACCCTGAGATCACCGCAGCAACACTAAATAGCTCCGTGTACCCCAAATCGACTTGAAATGAGGCCCGATTCTCCTGCATTGGCTCCAGAGCCATCCCGTGTTCCCCGTCAAACACGACAAGTGGCTTGACTTCCTTTAGCCAACTCCAGAGATTCCCTGAGAACACCGTCACAAGTCTAGGGGAACACCGAGTTCAGCACAGCAACTCCGGAAGAGCTCCGTGTACCCCAAATCATCTTAAGATTCAGAGAAAGAGCTAGACTTGGCTCCTCTTTTTATATGTTTCTCTCTCCCTGGGCCTGTCCTATGTAAATTGGGCCAGCCAGGAGTGCTGTTTGTTTTACCTGAGGTCCTCACTCTGGTCCTCAGACCTTCCTTTGTTCTATTTTCATGGGCTTTTCCCTTCCAGGTCTTTTAGCCACTGCCATTCTGGACTCCTTTTCCCTATTCTAAATACCTAATACAACCGTATCATCCTTTGTTGTCCCCTTCTCCTCCTGCCTTCAATCTTTCCCACCATATGGGTCTTTTTCAATTTGCCAGTTCTTTGCATCAGTTGTCCAAATATTGGAGCTTCAGTTTCAGCATCAGTCTTTCCAATTAATATTCAGGACTGATTTCCTTTGCAATTGATTGGTTTGATCTCCTTGCAGTCCAAGGGACTCTCAAGAGTTTTTTCTAATACCACAGTTCAAAAGCATTAATTCTTCAGTGCTCAGCTTTCTTTACGGTCCCAACTCTTATATCCACACATGACTACTGGAAAGACCATAACTTTGACTAGATTGACCTTTGTCGGCTAAGCAATGTCTCTGGTTTGTTGTTTGTTTGTTTGTTTTTTAATACACTGTCTAGGTTGCATCATAATATTGTGAAAATTCTCAGTGTTTATCTCTCTTATAAGCCTGAGCCCTCTTTTCATTCACTTTATTGTATAAGAAAACTATAGCTATAATATTCAGGGAAAATTCCAACTGAGATGAATGGTGGCTGATTCTACTAGGAAATCATGTGATGTTTAGGAGAAAATGAACATATCCTTTTGCTAATCCTCAAGGACCACAGGAAAACAATGTTAAGAGCACTTACAAAAACAATAGGCTTTACATTTTCTGTAGACAAGTTCATGACAATTCAAGTATTTGATAGATACTTTCTAAGGCAAATGTAAAAGTCATTGTTTTCAATTAACAACAATCGTCTGTAATTAACAGCTGTGTATGATTCAGATCAGCAAACCATTTCTGGAATGCAAAGTGTCAGCCATTCCTGGGATGTTTTTCATAAAGCAATAAAGAATATATCCAAGTCTATAAGACATAATTTCAGACTTTCCTTCCTTAGGACTTTTCCACATTTTTCCTGCTATTCCCTTGGAATTTAGGATAACAAAAAAGCTTGACATTGCTTTGAGCAAGATAACGGAAATAGTTTTCAGGACACCTCTGTCATTCCTTAGTAAATTGTAAAGATGACCTCTTTGCAAAAAGAGCACTATCATTCCCCAAATTCTCCAATTTAAAAGAAGAAACAGTATTGATGTATCCATTAAAAACAGATTATTTTCCTTATTTTATGCAAACTGTGAGAAGAGGGTTGGGCACTTCCTAAATTCCACAATATAACTGGAAACATAAATTAGCTTCCAGCATTCTCTATGTGTACTGTATTTTCTCTTCTTAACATTAAGATTTCTAAGAAATCATAAGTAATGCTGTGAATACATATATCATCGAGGCAACTTACAGCTTCAGATTTACTGGCAGTTTTCCAATTTTCTCTCTTGCCCTCTCACTTGTTAATCTTTTTTTTTTTTTGGGGGGGTGGGTGTTAGGTTTATAAACTAGGCTATTTTGTCATAGCAGAGAACAGACCTTGGTGGTTCAGATGATAAGAAATCTGCCTGCAATGCGGGAGACCTGGGATCAATCCTTGGGTCTAGAAGATCCCCTGGAGAAGGAAATGGCAATCCACCTCAGTATTCTTGCTTTGAGAATTCCATGGACAGAGGAGCCTGGTGGGCTACTGTCCACAGGATCTCAGTCCACAGGACTGAGGGACTTTCACTTCACTTCACTTCACTTGATATGTTGAAAAATAGTTTGGTTTTATAACAACTCTAATTTTTTTGAATGATTCATTCTTCTCCTGACTGTGTTTACCATGACATCAAATACTGTGGAAGACCTTCATCACAATTGCATGAAGGAAAAAAAAAAAACCTCATGACAAGAATAAATTAAGATTATTTTCAGATTATTACTCAGAGCTGTTTTTATTTCTCTCCTGATTATCTCAGTTTGAAAACTATATCTATACTTGAAGATAAATTTTAACTTAAAAAGGAATATAAATACTTATAATAAAATGGCATCAGGAATTATCCTTACCCTTATCTGTCAGAGGGCAGACTGAATTATAACCACAATCACAGAAAATTAATCAAAGTGATCACATGGACCACAGCCTTGTCTAACTCTAAGAAACTATGAACCATGCCAAGCAGGGCCAACCAAGATGGATGGGTCACATTGGAGAATTCTGACAAAATGTCATCCACTGGAGAAAGGAATGGCAAACCACTTCAGTACTCTTGCCTTGAGAACCCCATGAACAGTATGAAAAGGCAAAAAGATTGGTCACTGAAAGAGGAACTCACTAGATCAGTAGGTGCCCAATATGCTACTGGAAGGCAGTGGAGAAATAACATCAGAGAGAGAATGAAGAGATGGAGCCAAAGCAAAACAAGGCCCAGTTGTGGATGTGACTGGCGATGGAAGTAAAGTCTGATGCTGTAAAGAACAATATTGCATAGGAACCTGGAATATTAGGTCCTTGAATCAAGGTAAATTAGAAGTTGTCAAACAGGAGATGGCAAGACAGAATATCATTTTAGGAATCAGTGAACTAAAATGTACTGGAATGGGCAAATTTAATTCAGATGACCATTGTATCTACTATTGTGGGAAGAATCCCTTAAGAAAAATGGAATAGTCCTTATAGTCAACAAAAGAAACCAAAATGGAGTACTTGGGTACAATCTCAAAAACGACAGAATGATCTCTGTTCTTTTCCAAAGTAGCCATTCAACATCGCAGTAATCCAAGCCTATGCCCCAGTCACTAAAGCAGAAGAAGATGAAGTTGAACAGTTCTATGAAGACCTACAAGACCGTCTAGAACTAATACCCAAAAAAGATGTCCTTTTCATTATAGGGGACTGGAATGGAAAAGTAGGAAGTCAAGAGATACCTGGACTAACAGGCGAGTTTAGACTTGGAGTACAAAATGAAGCAGGAAAAGAATAACAGAGTTTTGCCAAAAGAACGCAATGGTCATAGCAAGCATCCTCTTCCAACAACGCAAGAGAAGATTCTACACATGGACATCACCAGATGGTTAATACTGAAATCAGATTGATTATATTCTTTGCAGCCAAAGATGGAGAAGCTCTATACAGTCATCAAAAGCAAGAACAGTAGCTGAATGTGGCTCAGGTCATGAACTCCTTATTGGCAAAATCAGACTTAAATGAAGAAAGTGGGGGATATCACTAGAACATTCAGTTATGAACTAAATCAAATTCCTTACAATTATACAGTGGAAGTGACAAATAGATTCAAGGGATTAGATCTGATAGACAGAATGATTGAAGAACTATGGATGGAGGTTCACGACATTCTATAGGAGGCAGTGATCAAGACCATCTCCAAGAAAAAGAAATACAAAAAGGCAAAATGGTTGTCTGAGGAGGCATACAAATAGCTGAGAAAAGGGAAGCAAAACGAAAAGGAGATAAGGAAAGATATACCCATTTGAATGCAGAGTCCCAAAGAATAGCAGAGAGAGATAAGAAAGCCTTCCTCAGTGATAAATACAGTAAATTGAGGAAAACAATAGAATGGAAAAGATTAGAGATTTCTTCAAGAAAATAAGATATATCAAAGGAACATTTCATGCAAAGATGGGCACAATAAAGGACAGGTGGTATGGACCTAACAGAAGCAGAAGATATTAAGAAGAGGTGGCAAGAATACACAGAAGAACTATACAAAAAAGATCTTTATGACCCAGATAACCATGATGGTGTGATCACTCACCTAGAGCCAGACATCCTGGAGTCTGAAGTCAAGTTAGCCTTAGGAAGCATCACTATGAACAAAGCTAGTGGAGGTGATGGAATTCCAGTTGAGCTATTTCAAATCCTGAAAGATGATGCTGGGAAACTGCTGCACTCAATATCTCAGCAAATTTGGAAAACTCAGCAGTGGCCACAGGACTGGAAATGGTCAGTTTTCATTAAATTCCAAAGAAAGACAATGTCAAACAATGCTCAAACTACCACACAATTGCACTTATCTCAACGCTAGCAAAGTAATATGCAAAATCCTCCAAGTGAGGCTTCAACAGCACATGAACCATGAACTTCCAGAAGTTCAAGCTGGATTAGAAAAGGCAGAGGAACCAGAGATCAAATTGCGAACATCCTTTGGGTCATCGAAAATACAAGAGAATATCAGAAAAACATCTACTTCTGCTTTATTGATTACGGCAAAGCCTGTGACTGTGTAGATCACAACAAAGTGTGGAAAGTTCTGAGAGAAATGGGAATACCAGATCACCTTACCTGCCTCCTGAGAAATGTGCACAGGTCAAGTAGCAACAGTTAGAACCAGACATGGAACAACAGACTGGTTCCTAATAGGGAAAGGAGTACATCAAGTCTGTACACTGTCACTGCTTATTTAACTTATATGCAGATTGCATCATCCGAAATGCTGGGCTGGATGAAGCATAAATTGAAATCAGGATTGCCAAGAGAAATATCAATAACCTCAGATATGCAGATGACACCACCCTTATGGCAGAACTAACAAGCTTCTTGATGAAAGTGAAAGAGGAGAGTGAAAAAGCTGGCTTAAAACTCAACACTCAAAAGAGCAAAGATCAAGGCTTCTGGTCCCATCACTTCATGGCAAATAGACGGGGAAACAATGGAAACAGTGACAGACTTTATTTTGGGGGGCTCCGAAATCACTGCAGATGGTGACTGCAACCATGAAATTAAAGGATGCTTACTCCTTTGAAGAAAAGCTATGGCCAACCTAGACGGCATATTAAAAAGCAGAGGCATTACTTTCCCAACAAAGGTCAGCCTAGTCAAAGCTATGGTTTTTCATAGTCATGTACAGATGTGAGAGTTGGACTATAAAGAAAGCTGAGCACCAAAGAATTGATGCTTTTGAACTGTGATGTGGGAAAGACTTTTAAGTGTCTTGGATTGCAAGGAGATCCAGCCAGTACATCCTAAATGAAATCAGTCCTGAATATTCACTGGAAGGACCGATACTGAAGCTGAAGCTCCAGTACTTTGGCCACCTCGTATGAATAACTGACTCATTGGGAAAGACCCTGATGCTTTGAAAGATTGAAGGTAGGAGGAGAAGGGGAAAACAGAGGATGAAATTGTTGGATGGCATCACCTATTCAATGGAGATGAGTTTGAGCAAGCTCCGTGAGTTGGTGACGGACAGGAAGCTTATCATCCTGTAGTCCATGGGATCCCAAAGAATTGGACATGATTGAACAAATGAACTAATCAGGAGTTAATTTATAATGTGTGGGATTATTGGGGCTTTGCATTCCGAGAGAAATTTGTTAAAAATATAACCATCTCTGAATTTTTGGTTTGGATTCTGTGCTTACCCCCTTCCCCCAATGTGAAAATGAGGACAATGCCTCATTGAGTTATTGTAAGGGCTTATTTAATTTAAAAGTAAAATTAAATTATATAATTTTTTAAAGCTTTTACTCACATAAATATTGTTCTCTTCATTATTCCTAAAAATAATGTCAGATATCACATTTGAGAAAGATGGTCTCACTATAAAACAATAGTAACTATTTATGAAGAGCCTCATTTAAGGGACAGTGCTGCAGTTGATGTACTTATCTCATTTACTCATTATAATAACACTATGTTAAGTTTGGAGAAACTGACACTGAGAGGTTAAATAATATGAACAAAATCATACAGTTAGTTAATGGTCAAAATAGAATTCTAAACTATTTTTGTCTGAAACAGAACCACGTGTTACTTTGCAAACCTTTATTCAGTAAGGAAGACCAAACTCAGAGAATAATTTTCTGAAAACTAATGAAAAAATATATTCCTATGACAAACAGGAAATGTAAGCATGTTCATTTTTCATAATCCTTGATATACATCAGAAAGGAATGGCAACTCCAATTATTTATCTGAACCTGATAAAAAAGCTGAGCTAAGAACTAATAAATCAGTGCTTAGAAAAGCTTCACTGCCTTTTACTTTGCAATCTTACCTCTCTTTGTCCTACTGTGCATCATATCAGCCAGTTGAAATTACAAATAATGTATTGGAAACAGTTTCAGTTTTCATTTAAGCAAACCAGCACTTCTAGAAAGTTATTCTTTCTCAATACATTTGAAATTATTTTATTTCTATAGTTATTATAGAAAATATTTGGATACATTTTCCATTTAGCCATGAGAGCAAAAATAGTGAAAGGAAGCAGATATGGAGTTAATGTGGTCCTTTATGGATATTATTTCTATGTGGAATTAAATCTGCATGAGACAAGTATTGCTTTATCCACCACATATGCCCAAGGCTCACTGGATATACTCCAGTGAATGAAATGTACCAACCAGGGCGAAGAAGAAAATACACTGAGGATTATAAACATATTATCAACTTTTGTATCACTACTGTAACAGAAAACTTGCCAGACAATGGCCATAGGGATAGAAAAACATGAGAAATAGGCCAGAGGTATATGCAATATTTTGCATAGTATCTATGTGAAGATATCTAAATGTACAAAAGTTATGGAAATGGTTTCCTGAATTTCCTAAATCAGTATTTCTCTGAAGAATATTTTTTCTCCTAGTTGGCTGAAATACTAAGATGAATGAATCTTATGTGTAAACATTACAGTTTCCTTTCTTATACAATAAAATGTCTCCATAAAATAGCTCTCAAATCTATTAAGTATAAAATGAATTATCCAAAAACATGAACTTTAGAACAATAAAAGAAGAATGAGATAGAAGATGGTGCTCAGTGAATTCCCATAAAAAGACATGAGAAACTTTGGAAAAATGTTCATTAAAATTGTCAGTCTTTTCCAAGAATCTTCTTAGATTATTTTTTGGTAGAAATAATGGAACAGGTTGTTGAGAAGGATCTATTGTCCAAGTGTCCCTTGTTATTCAATTGGTAAACTGGGCCCCAGAAATTAAAGAAAGCATAAAATCTAGGAATTTTACAAGATTTTATAATTCAGATTCCTTTTAATCTAATATTAGAAGTGACAAAAATAATCTGTTGACTGAATCACTGTTATTCATTCTGTTATTCATTCCACAAATATTTTTTTTACAGACCCGCTATCTTTAGATACTATACAAAAACAGGGATACAATGGAATCAAAGTAGAAATGTTTCCCACCTTCACTTAGTTTATCAAGGAATCTCCAAACACAAATCTGAGGAGACACATCCTTAGAAAAGATCTGAGAGGCTCCCAGAAACTCTAGATGGACCGAATGATTATGGGTTCTCCTAAACAAATCCGTCTTCAGGGAGAGGTGACTGTTTTGTCAAATGTGTAGGTAGCAACCAACTTACAAGAAAGAGAAAATAACCCAATCAAATAAACAAAACAAATTTCAAAAAGTAGACCCTAAAAAATTGGAGGTTTGTGAACACTTCACCAAGAATGAAAAACAATTGTCATAAATATGATCACTAAGTTCAGGAAAGTGGCAGTGATTTAGTTTTATTGCATTTACTCTGAATTATTTGAATATAAATATTTTTCAAAAGTGATAGAGAATATATGAATTCTATGACTAGTATATAATATAAATATTTACCTTGAAAATAGGTACTGAACTTTACAAAAAAAAAAAAAAACTCTACATTTAAAGTACATTTTATCTCTTTGGACTTTTATCTCTTTAGTGCCTTATCATTGTCAATATATAAATTCTTCAACTATAGGAAATTGTCAACGTCCAGCCTGAAAACACACCGGAAATTACACACTCATTTTCAAACTCTACATTTGAAGTATGATGTTGCATTATAGTATCTTTTCAGGGACTGATTAACAGAATTAAAACTATCTATTCACATCTTGCTATGTCTTAAGGAAATATGTTTCATTTCCAGAAAATTCTGCATGAGAAATAACAGTTGCTATAATTTTAAATGCCAATAACAATGCACTGGAGAAACTTAGGCATTGAAGTGAAAGAAACATTGGGAAATTATTATATTAACTATTATGTGGCCTGTTAAGAGACTATAAACAGCAAGCATAGCTATACAGATATTTAGGATTTTCAGGGTTTAATCTAATTTTTATTTAAAGTGGCCTTCATTTTTTACCAAAATCTCACTTATTGGCAGGAAACATTGCTTTATAGACCATGTCTTTGAAGGCTTCTTTTACTGGCTGGTCTCTCAAGAGTGTAGATGTAGGGGTTCAACATGGGGGCCACAGAGGTACTAAGAATAGCTACTCCTTTTATTAATTACTCCATTTCTTTGGCCAAGGGATTAGCATACATGAATATACAGCTTCCATAGGAGATGAAAATGGCAATAATGTGAGCAGAACAAGTAGAGATGGCCTTTTTTGTCTGACTAGCAGATGGAATTCTCTAAATAGCCCTAATAATGCACATATAGTACAAAATCGCTAGTGCCAAGATGAACAGCAAACTAACAAAAGCAAAGTAAAAATCCCATTACCACTGGAAGTCATGTATCTGAACAAGACAATTGTAAAAGAGGGAAACAGTCACACACAAGATGATCAATGTGAACAAGACAATTGTAAAAGGGGAAAACAGTCACACCAAAAGTGATCAAAAAGTGATTACTGTGCTTCAATTGGAAGCACAGTAATTCAGCTGGAGGAAAAGCATAAGGCGTTGGAAGATGGTAAGAAGCCTGCCTAGCCAAGCTCAGACACAAGCAGGCTGCAGAATTTCCTGCTCACAATGGTTGTGTAATGCAGGGGTTTGCAGATGGCAACGTAGTGGTCATAGGACATGGAGGTTAGAATGTGAAATTCAGTCACCCCCATGAAAATAGAGAAAAATAGTTAGGCTGCACAATTGTAAGAAATAGTCTTGTCCCTGGTGATGATTGCCCCCAGAAATCTAGGGATACACACAGTAGTAAAGGAGATTCCTAAGAAAGAGAAGTTTTGGAGGGAGAAATACATCGGTGTCTGGAGATGGGAGTCCACTCAGGTTAGGGTGATAATAGGTTTCCAGTAACAATACATATGTGATAAATAAAAAGAGGGAAATCACAATCTGAAGGACAGGATCATCAGAAAGGCCTAGGAGGACAAACCATGTGATCACGGTGTGTGGTTCATTTCTCTGTCTCTTTTTCTCCTTTTTCCTTCTTGTAAATATATTTAGGTGGAAAGTGTATTAAAGGGAAAAGATGAAAGATTCAGTTCATTGTGATCAATATCATTATCATGAATACAATTCTAAAACAGTCTCCATATTCATGCCAATGTTATTTTCTTTTGATTATTTTCTTTGCATTGTACCTTAAAACATTTGAGTCCTGCTTTATTTACTAGCACTCATTCTAAATCGAGCAGGAGATGTTAGGAAAATTTCATACAATAAGTCATATTATTCAGTGACTATAAATTAAACCAATCCTTTTGCTTTGTCCAATTTATTCAAATGATTGCATTTTTTAAAGAAATAATCATATAGATACATTTTTCTGTGATGTATTTATTAGATGATACCATAACATGAAAGTGTTTCCCAGATGGCTCAGTGGTAAAGAATCCACCTGCCAAGCAGGAGACGTGGGTTCAAATCTGGATCGAGAAGATCCTCTGGAAAAAGAAATGGTAAACCACTGCAGTATTCTTGCCTGGAAAATAATGGACAGGGGAAACTGGCAGGCTTTTTTTGCAACCATGGTTGCAAAAAAGTTGATAATACGTCTATAATCCTTAGAGTATTTTCCTCTTGGCCTTTGGTGGCACTTTGGATTCACTGGCATATTTCCCATGAGCCTGGGGCATATGCGGTGGATAAAACAACATGTGGTTCATACTGGTTAAAACCGTATAGAGTCATGTCCATAAAGGACCAAGTAATTCCAAATCTTGCATCCATTCACTATTTTTGCTACCGTGGCTACAATAGGAGATGTATTAAATATTATCTATAGACAAAATAATTCCAAATGTTTTCAGCGTGTGAGGGTGACTCTTAGAAGTGCTGGATCACTTAACCTAAAACTGAAATGATGGCCACTATATTTTTTAATGATTTAACTGGCTGATATGATGCATTTGTATGACAAGGAGAGATAAGATTGTAAAGAAAAAGGCAATGAAAGCTTTGTTTTTATATACTTTACTTTTAATTTAAATAAGCCATCACTTGATGAAGGTGGAAGAGGAGAGAGAAAAAGTTGACTTAACACTCAATACTTGAAAAACAAAGATCATAGCATCCAGTCCCATCACTTCATGGCAAACAGATGGGGAAACAATGGAAACGGCAACAGACTTTATTTGCTTGGGCTTCAAAATCACTGCACTTGGTGACTGCAGCCATGAAATTAAAAGATGCTTGCTCCTTGGAAGAAAAGCTATGACAAACTTAAGCAGTGTATTGAAAAGCAGAGACATTACATTGCCGACAAAATTCTGTATAGTCAAAAGCTATGTTTTTTCCAGTAGTCCTTTATGGATGTGAGAGTTGGACCACAAAGAAAGCTGAGTGCCCAAGAATTGATGCTTTTGAGCTGTGGTGTTGAAGGAGACTCTTGAGAATCCCTTGGACTACAAGGAGATCAAAACAGTCAATCCTAAAGGAAATCAATCCTGAATATTCATTGGAAGGACTGATGCTGAAGCTGAAGCTCCAATACTTTGGCCACCTCATGCAAAGAGCCGATCATTAAAAAATACCTTGATGCTGAGAAAAATTGAACACAGGAGGAGGAGGAGGAGACAACAGAGGATGAGATGGTTTGATGGAATCACTAACTCGATGGACATGAGTTGGAGCAAGCTCCGGGAGATGGTGAAGGACAGGGAAGTCTGGCATACTGCAGTCCATGGGGTTGCAATGAGTCTGACATGACTGAGAGACTGAACAACAACAACAGAATTATTTCATGAAATTATATTCATTTTCATAGTGGAAAAACAAAAAAACCTAAAACTCAGACAGTTGTATTTTTAATGCATTTCTCTCAGAATGCAAAGCCACATAATCAAACACATTATAAATTAAAATTAAGTCCTGATGTCATCTTATTATAAAACATGTTTTTCCCTTTAAAGTTAAAATTTTCTTCAAATATAGATACTAGTTAACAAACTGAGACAATCAGGAGAGAAATAGAATATCTCTATGAAAACCTAAAAACTTTGAGAGTGATTTTACGTGATTACTGTTTTTCCTCATTATTCCTATTCTTACTGGTTGGTGCTTTGAACTGACCTACTTAATTTGACTCCCCTTTTTTATTAGGAAAAATGTAAGGTCATTTTTTTTCCCCAGAAGAATCAGGGAAACAGAATTTTGAGCTAATTGTAAGATTAATCAAAGGCAGTCTTAAAGCAATAATCTGAAAATAATCTAAATTGATTCCTCTTATGAGTTTGTTTCCATTTAGTTATGATGAAGTTCTTACATGATATTAGAAATCAGCAAACACTGTCAGGAGTGGAATAAATCATTCCAGGGAAAAAAATTCAAGTTGTTTTAAAATAAAAATTTACCCAAGGTATTAAATTAAACCAATGTTCTGTTGTCTTCTGTGACAAATTAACTTTGCACAAAAAAAAAAAAAAAAGAAAAACACCAAAAACTTATGGTCAAGGGAGAGGGAAAGATCAGCAACTGGAATGCTGTGCAGTAATTTTGAGGGTGCAACATGCCTTAAGGATAAATATGTTTGCAGCATCACTTAAAACTTCTTAGGAGGCTGAACATAATAAAAACGAATTCAGTACATGTAGACAATACAGGAGGCTAATTTATGTTTCCAATTATATTGCAGAATTTAGGAAGCTTCTCACATGCATATTTATATAAAATAAGGAAAAACAATGTCTTTGTCTCTAATAGTTGTTTAGATATTGTTGTTTCTTTAAATTGGAGAATTCGGGGAATGATAGTACTCTTTTGTCAAAAGAGCCATCCTTAATTTACTTTAGAATGACAGAGATGTCCTGAAAGTCATTTCTAGTTATTTTATTTAGCACGATGGCAAGCCTTTATTTATATAATAGGTTAATTTTCAAATTCAACGAGCTACAAGCTTGATTTGACAGTTGGGTATCCATTATTAGAGTTCATTGAAAAGAAAGGGATAGAAAAGAATATGAAGCTTGTTAACTTAAGCTCCATGGGACTAAAGGAAAAATGTGGATAGATGTTAGGAAGTCAAGTCTGAAATTACGTCTTAGAAACTTAGAAATATTCTTCATTACTCACCAAGGAAATTTTAGGAATGGATGACAGATTACACCTTAGAAAATGTTTATAGATCAGAGTAATACAGAGTTGTTAATTACAGAGGCTTAATAATTGAGAACAATGACTTTTGTGTTTATAAATACCTATCACATAATTGAATTGCTATGCATTTGTCTACAGAATATGAAATTTTAATGCCTATTTTTTCTTGCAAGTGTTCTTCACCTTTCTTTTCCCTCTAGTCCTTGAGGATTAGGGAAAAAATAAGTTCATTTTCTTGTGAACATCACATATTCTCTCTGTAGCACTGACTATGATACATCTCAGCAGGAATTTTCCTTAACTCAACAGCAGCTATACCCTTTGCTGTTCAATGAAGTGAGTGAAAGAAGTCTCAGACTAGTAAGTGAAAAAAACACTGAAAATTTTCACAATATTATGATGCTTTACATGTTACAAATCAGCAAACCTATATTTTGATATTAAATAATCTATTGCCAAAACTTCTGACACTGGAGTGTAAACTTTACTATTTAATGAGTATTCTCAGAATGAGTGATATGAAAATGAACTGGTTTAATGTAGGGAGGGAATTCTTTGCTTCTTTTTAAAATGCATCATTTTAAATTTTATTATATAATGCAATATTATTATCATAACTGTTATTTAGAAGACAAAGTAAAAGACCTTCTTTGCTATTTCTTGGATAATTCCAAGGTAATAGTGACTTTCTATTATCAAAATATTAATGTAGATAAAGAAAAAATATAATATAGGTTAGAAAGCTGTATATATGTATATAGAGAAAGACAGACAGAGGGAGAGGGAAAGAGAAAGAGAGCATTAATATCATTGAAATGGGAGAAATTTTGAAGGAAAAAAAAATGTTTTCAGGAAGATAATGCTTTAAGTTTTACTTTCAGTTCAATTCAGTTCAGTAGCTCAGGCATGTCCCACCCTTTGCGACCCCATGAACTGCAGCACGCCTCCCTGTCCATAACCAACTCCAGGAGTTTACTCAAACTCATGCCCATCGATTCGGTGATGCCATCCAGCCATCTCATCATCCTCTGTCGTCCCCTTCTCCTGCCCCCAGTCCCACCCAGCATCAGGGTATTTTCCAATAAGTCAACCCTTCGCATAAGGTGGCCAAAGTACTGGAGTTTCAGCTTCAGCATTAGTCGTTCCAATGAACACCCAGGACTGATCTCCTTCAGGATGGACTGGTTGCATGTCCTTGCAGTCCAAAGGACTCTCAAGAGGCTTCTCTAACACCACAGTTCAAAAGCATCAATTTTTTGGCACTCAGTTTTCTTCACAGTCCAACTCTCACATCCATACATGACCACTGGAAAAACCATGGCCTTGACTAGACAGACCTTTGTTGGCAAAGTAATATCTCTGCTTTTTAATATGCTATCTAGGTTGGTCATAACTTTCCTTCCAAGGAGTAACTGTCTTCTAATTTCATGGCTGCAATCAACATCTGCAGTGATTTTGGAGCCCAAAAAAATAAAGTCTGACACTATTTCCACTGTCTCCCCATCTATTTCCCATGAGGTGATGGAACCAGATACCATGATCTTAGTTTTCTGAATGTTAAGCTTTAAGTCAGCTTTTTCACTCTCCTCTTTCACTTTCATCAAGAGGCTATTCAGTTCCTCTTCACTCTCTGCCATAAGGGTGGTGTCCTCTGCATATCTGAGGTTATTGATATTTCTCCCTGCAATTTTGATTCCAGCTTGTGCTTCTTCCAGTCCAGCGTTTCTCATGATGTACTCTGCATATAAGTTAAATAAGCAGGGTGACAATATACAGCCTTGGTGTACTCCTTTTCCTATTTGGAACCAGTCTGTTGTTCCATGTCCAGTTCTAACTGTTGCTTCCTGAACTGCATACAGGTTTCTCAAGAGTCAGGTCAGGTTGTCTGGTATTTCCATCTCTTTCAGAATTTTCCACAGTTTATTGTGATACACACAGTCAAAGGCTTTGGCATAGTCAATAAAGCAGAAATAGATGTTTTTCTGGAACTCTCTTGCTTTTTTGATGATCCAGCAGATATTGGTAATTTGATCTCTGGTTCCTCTGCCTTTTCTAAAACAAGCTTGAACATCTGGAAGTTCTCGGTTCACATATTGCTGAAGCCTGGCTTGGAGAATTTTGAGCATTACTTTACTGGCGTGTGAGATGAGTGCAGCTGTGCATAGTTTGAGCATTCTTTGGGACTGCCTTTCTTAGGGATTGGAATGAAAACTGACCTTTTCCAGTCCTGTGGCCACTGCTGAGTTTTCCAAATTTGCTGGCATATTGAGTGCAGCACTTTCACAGCATCATCTTTCAGGATTTGAAATAGCTCAACTGGAATTCCATCACATCCACTAGCTTTGTTTGTAGTGATGCTTTCTAAGGCCCACTTGACTTCACATTCCAGGATGTCTGGCTCTAGGTCAGTGATCATAGCATTGTGATTATCTAGATTGTGAAGATCTTTTTTGTACAGTTCTTCTGTGTATTCTTGCCACTTCTTCTTAATATCTTCTGCTTCTATTAGGTCCATACCATTTCTGTCCTTTATCAAACCCATCTTTGCCTGAAATGTTCCCTTGATATCTCTAATTTTCTTGAAGAGATCTCTAGTCTTTCCCATTCTATTGTTTTCCTCTATTTCTTTGCTTTGATCCCTGAGGAAGGCTTTCTTATCTCTCCTGGCTATTCTTTGGAACTCTGCAATATTTGGTTTCCTTAGCCCATGACACAGATCATTAATCACAGTCTACTAAAGATCCAATCTGCCTCTTCTATACTCTGGACTCTTTAAAGATGTCCCCAACACTTTTGACACCAGGGACCAGTTTCCTGGAAGACTATTTTTCCATGGACCAGAATAGGTGTTTTAAGGATTATTCAAGTAGTGTGACATTTATGGTGAACTTTATTTTTATTGCTACTGCATCAGCTCCACCTCAGATCATCAGACATTAGATCATGGAGTTCAGGGACCCCACCTCTAATACCTGAGGAGGTCATGACAATGAATGCATTACCTGTGGCTTCAGATGAGGGGTAGGAGGTTGGGAAGGTAAAAGTCTTCTTAGTGAAAACTTAGAAATCTGTCACACTGTGAAAGATTTTACTCTAATGACTTTCATTTTAGATGGATCCATCTGAATGATCTTTTTCTGACATACTTGGATTTACTATATTAACTAGTACAGAAAAATACAAGAAATTAGGTGAAAAATTGGGAAATAATACAATTTTGCTGGGTTTGAAGAAAAGACGAGGAGTTTCTCAATGGGAAAGGCTTTTAAAAATACTTAGGAATATATCTACCTAAAGAAACAACAGACCTATATATAGAAAACTATAAAACACTGGTGAAAGAAATCAAAGAGGACACAAATAGATGGAGAAATATACCATGTTCATGGATCAGAGGAATCAATACAATGAAAATGAGTATACTACCCAAAGCAATCTATAGATTCAATGTGATCCCTATCAAGCTACCGATGGTATTTTTCAGAGAACTAGAACAAATAATTTCACAATTTGTATGGAAATACAAAAAAACCTCGAATAGCCAAAGCAATCTTGAGAAAGAAGAGTGGAACTGGAGGAATCAATCTGCCTGACTTCAGTCTCTACTACAAAGCCACAGTCATCAAGACAGTATGGTACGGGCACAGACAGACATATAGATCAATGGAACAAATTTGAAAGCCCAGAGATAAATCCATGCACCTATGGACATCTTATCTTTGACAAAGGAGGCAAGGATATACAATGGAGGAAAGACAATCTCTTTAAAAAGTGGTGCTGGGAAAACTGGTCAACCACTTGTAAAAGAATGAAACTAGAACACTTTCTAACCCCATACACAAAAATAAACTCAAAATGGATTAAAGATCTAAACATAAGACCAGAAACGATTAAACTCCTAGAAGAAAACATAGGCAAAACACTCTCCAACATAAACCGCAGCAGGATCCTCTATGACCCACCTCCCAGAATATTGGAAATAAAGGTAAAAATAAACAAATGGGACCTAATTAAAATTAAAAGCTTCTGCACAACAAAGCAAAACTATAAGCAAATTGAAAAGACAGCCTTCAGAAAGGGAGAAAATAATAGCAAACAAAACAACTGGCAAAGAATTAATCTCAAAAATATAGAAGCAACTCAAGCAGTTCAATTCCAGAAAAATAAAAGACCCAATCAAAAAGTGGGCCAAAAAACTAAACAGACATTTCTCCAAAGAAGACATACAGATGGCTAACAAACACATGAAAAGATGCTCAACATGACTCATTATCAGAGAAATGCAAACCAAAACCACAATGAGGTACCACTTCATGCCAGTCAGAATGGCTGCTATCCAAAGTCTACAAGCAATAAATGCTGGAGAGGGTGTGGAGAAAAGGGAACCTTCTTACACTGTTGGTGGGAATGAAAACTAGTACAGCCACTATTGAGAACACTGTGGAGATTCCTTAAAACACTGGAAATAGAACTGCCATCTGACCCAGCAATCCCACTGCTGGGCATACACATGGAGGAAACCAGAATTGAAAGAGACACGTGTACCCCAGTGTTCATCGTGGCACTGTTTATAATAGCCAGGACATGGAAGCAACCTATATGTCCATCAGCAGATGAATGGATAAGAAAGCCATGGTACATATACACAATGGAATATTACTCAGCCATTAAAAAGAATACATTTGAATCAGTTCTAATGAGATGGATGAAACTGGAGACTATTGTACAGAGTGAAGTAAGCCAGAAGAAAAACACCAATACAGTACACTAAAGCATATATATAGAATTTAGAAAAATGGTTATGATAACCCTGCATGAGAGACAGCTAAAGAGACACAGATGTATTGAACAGTGTTTTGGACTCTGTGGGAGAGGGTGAGGGTGGGATGATATGGGAGAATGGCATTGAAACATGTAAATTATCATATGTGAAATGAATCGCCAGTCCAGGTTTGATGCATGAGACGGTGCTCAGGGCTGGTGCACTGGGATGACCCAGAGGGATGTAATGGGGAGGGAGGTGGGAGGGGGTTTCATGATGAGGAACACATGTACACCCATGGAGGATTCAAGTCAATGTATAGCAAAACCAATACAATATTGTAAAGTAAAATAAATTAATTAAAAAAAAAATAAAAAGTCAACAGGTAGAATTTCTATTTCAGTATTTCAAACACTTAGAAAGGCCTATGTTAAAAGCCCTGCTCTTCCCATTCAGAGTGCGTGATTTGGATTTTTGTCATTTAGCAGATAAGTCCTGTCCCACTCTTGTGCAACTTCATGAACTGTAGCCTGCCAGGCTTCTCTGTCTGTGGGATTTCCCAGGCATGAATTGCCATTTCTTTCTCCAGCCGACCTTCCCAACCAAGAATGGACCTGAGTCTCCTGCACTGCGGGTAAATTCTTTACTACTGACCCACTAGGAAAGCCCATGATTTGGATTAGCTCTTTAAAAATAATTTTAGCCTGGCTTCAATCAGTAAATTAAAGTTTTAAAGGAAAAATTATATGAGAAATTCAGACCAGCATATGGTGAAAAAAATTAAAGCAAGTTATCTATTTTTATTAAGTTGTTTTAAAGATCTCCCAAGTCAAATCAAATATGGCATAACACTTAAAGAAAGAAATTCCAGTGCTATTCAGGAATAAGTCCCTTTTATTTGAGGCTTCTTTTTATTTTTCTCCCAAAATGTATGCAAAAGAAGAAGTACAAAAATTATAAACTACACAGAAACAACAGACTTTATCCCTGGGACTGTCAGATGATCATTAACTTCATGTGATCTTTGTCTTTCTGCTCATCAACTACAGGCTCAGCATCACTGGGAACCTGACCTTGATCACCTTGACCCTGCAGGATGCCCAGCTCCAGACCCCCGTGTCTTGCTTCCTCGGGAGTTTCTCCATATTAGAAGTGTCATTCACAACTGTCACTATTCCTAAGTTTCTGACCACCATTATTACAGGAGACAAAACCATTTCTTTTAATGATTGCATGGCTCAGTTATTTTATTTTAATTTTTTTCATTCTCTTGGGAGTCACTGAGTTTTCCCTTCCGGCTGCCGTGTTCTATGACTGTTATATTGCCATCTGCAAATCATTGCATTACATGACCATCATAAATCATAGTCTTCACAATGCTTGTCTTGGCCTCTTGGCTGGCTTCATTCCTAATCATATTCCCATTACTCATGTTCTTCATACAGCTCAGTTATTGTAAGTCCAGTACTATTGACCATTTTACTTGTGATTATTTCCCCTCTAACCTAGATAGCATATTAAAAAACAGAGACATTACTTTGCCAACAAAGGTCTATTTAGGCAAGGCTATGGTTTTCCAGTGGTCATGTATGGATGTGAGAGTTGGAATGTGAAGAAAGCTGACTGCTGAAGAATAGATGCTTTTGAACTGTGGTGTTGGAGAAGACTCTTGAGAGTCCCTTGGACTGCAAGGACATCCAACCAGTCCATCCTAAAGGAGCTCAGTCCTGGGTGTTCATTGAAAGGAATGATGCTGAGGCTGAAACTCCAATACTTTGGCCACCTCATGCAAAGGGTTGACTCATTGGAAAAGACCCTGATGCTGGGAGGGATTGGGGGCAGGAGGAGAAGGGGACGACAGAGGATGAAATGGCTGGATGGCGTCACCAACTCGATGGACATGAATTTGAGTAAACTCCTGGAGTTGGTGATAGAGGGAGGCCGGGCGTGCTGTGATTCATGGGGTTGCAAAGACTCAGACACGACTGAGCGACTGAACTGAACTGAAATAATACATATATCAAGAAGGGAAGTGAAAAGCAAAGGAGAAAAGGAAAGATATACCCATTTGAATGCAGAGTTCCAAAAAATAGCAAGGAGAAGTAAGAAAGCCTTCCCCAGCGATCAATGCAAAGAAATAGAGGAAAACAATATAAAGGGAAAGACTAGAGATCTCTTCAAGAAAATTAGAGATACCAAGGGAACATTTCATGCAAAGATAGGCTCAATAAAGGACAGAAATTGTATGGACCTAACAGAAGCAGAAAATATTAAGAAGAGGTGGCAAGAATACACAGAAGAACTGTAAAAAAAAAGATATTCATGACCCAGATAATCATGATGGTGTGATCACTCACCTAGAGCCAGACATCCTGGAATGTGAAGTCAAGTGGGCCTTAAGAAGCACCAATATGAACAAAGCTAGTGGAGGTGATGGAATTCCAGTTGAGCTATTTCAAATCCTGAAAGATGATGCTGTGAAAGTGCTGCCCTCAATATGCCAGCAAATTTGGAAAACTCAGCAGTGGCCACAGGACTGGAAAAGGTCAGTTTTCATTCCAATCCCTAAGAAAGGCAATGCCAAAGAATGCTCAAACTACCACACAATTGCACTCATCTCACATACTAGTAAAGTAATGCTTAAAATTCTCCTAGCTCAGGGCTGGTGCACTGGGAAGACCCAGAGGGATGGGATGGGGAGGGAGTAGAGAAGGGGGATCAGGATGGGGAACACATGTAAATCTATGGCTGATTCATGTCAATGTATAGCAAAAACCACTACAACATTGTAAAGTAATTAGCCTCCAACTAATAAAAATAAATGAAAAAAAAATTCTCCAATCCAGGCTTCAGCGATATGTGAACCGTGAACATCTAGATGTTCAAGCTGGTTTTAGAAAAAGCAGAGGAACCAGAGATCAAATTACCAATATCCGCTGGATCATCAAAAAAGCAAGAGAGTTCCAGAAAAACATCTATTTCTGCTTTATTGACTGTGCCAAAGCTTTTGACTGTGTGGATCACTATAAACTGTGGAAAATTCTGAAAGGGATGGGAATACCAGACCACCTGACCTGCCTCTTGAGAAACCTGTATGCAGCTCAGGAAGCAACAATTAGAACTGGACATGGACCAACAGATGGGTTCCAAATAGGAAAAGGAGTATGTCAAGGCTGTATACTGTCACCCTGCTTATTTAATTTGCATGCAGAGTACATCATGAGAAACGCTGGGATGGAGAAAGCACAAGCTGGAATCAAGATTACCGCGAGAAATATCAATAACCTCAGATATGCAGATGACACCACCCTTATGGCAGAAAGTGAAGAACTAAAGAGCCTCTTGATGAAAGTGAAAGAGGAGAGTGAAAAAGTTGACTTAAAGCTCAACATTCAGAAAACTAAGATCATGGCATCCGGTCCCATCACTTCATGGCAAATAGATGGGGAAACAGTGGAAACAGTGGCTGACGTTATCTTTCTGGGCTCCAAAATCACTGCAGATGGTGATTGCAGCCATGAAATTAAAAGATGCTTACTCCTTGGAAGGAAAGTTATGACCACCCTAGACAGCATATTAAAAAGCAGAGATATTGCTTTGCCAACAAAGGTCCATCTAGTCAAGGCTATGGTTTTTCCAATAATCATGTATGGATGGAAGAGTTGGACTATAAAGAAACCTGAGCGCCAAGGACTTGATGCTTTTGAACTGTGGTGTTGGAGAAGACTCTTGAGAGTCCCTTGGACTGCAAGGAGATCCAACCAGTCCATCCTAAAGGAGATCAGTCCTGGGTGTTCATTGGAAGGCCTGATGTTTAAGCTGATATTCTAATACTTTGGCCACCTGATGCAAAGAGCTGACTCATTTGAAAAGACCCTGATGCTGGGAGGGATTGGAGGCAGAAGGAGAAGGGGACGACAGAGGATGAGATGACTGGATGGCATCATCGACTTGATGGACATGGGTTTGGGTGGACTCTGGGAGCTGGTGATGGACAGGGAAGCCTAGAGTTCTGCAGTCCATGGGGTTGCAGAGAGACGGACATGATTGAGCGACCGAACCGAACTGAACTAATACATATATCATCAGAACATGTTTGAGGATCCCTTCTATCACTCAGAGGACAAAGGCCTTTCCACATGTTCTTCCCACAAGATTGCCATCTCCATCTCTTATGGCAGCTGCATTTTCATGTACATGAATCCATCAGCAAAGGACAGGGTCTCTTTTGAGCAAGGGAGTAGCTGCGCTAAGTATCTCAGTTGCACCCATGCTAAACACATTCATCTATACCCTAAGATTCAGCAAGTCAAGAGAACCCTCATGGATGTGGCAAAGAAGAATGTACTTTTCTCAAGGAAATGAAAAAATAAAAGTATTTTTTCATAAATTATTGGCATAATGAAATGCAATAAATAAATAAATAAAACTCAGAACTATTCAAAGTCTATTAATTTTCATATTGTCTCCAGAGTTATTTTCCATTACTCATAATTTCATTGACAGAAGCTTTGCAAGGATACTGTAGACTTTTTTTTTCTATTCAAATTCCCATCTTTCTCTCATTCACTTACCTTCCTTTGGACTCAGCTTTTCGTTCTGTGCTTCTTGGTTGGTGCCCGGGGCAAAGAGTCCAGCTGCCAATGCAGGACACAGAAGAGACACAGGTTTGATACCTGGATGGGGAAGACACTCTGGAGTAGGAAATGGCAGCACACTCCAGTATTCTTGCCTGGAAAATTCTATGAACAGAGGATCGTGATGGGCTACGGTCCATGCAGTCACAAAGACCTGGCATGATTGTGCAGCTGCACATGTGTTCCACTCTGTAACTATGAAACTGCAATTTCCTTCTTTGAAACTTTTAAAATCCCATTTCTTCCACAGTATTTTTTGGGAAATTGAATTCAAACGGAAAGAGGCAGAGCAAGAATGCACAAGAGAGATTTCTTTCCAGAAATTCAGGAAACAGTAAATCACGCTAAACACTATTTTTAATTTACTATACAAGACCATGAGCATAATCTGACCATCTTATTAGAGCATTACATATATTATTCTCTCCATACAATGACCTACTTTGTAATTATGTAAAAAGCAACACAACTAAAAAATAAAAAAATAAAAATTAAAAAATTAAAAAAAGAATTAATGAAAGTATAGTTTCTTGGGAAATCAAAAATCTTTTATTACCCCACTTAAAATCTTCTCTGCCATGTAATTTATCAATTTGAGAACAATTATGAATATATACTTTCAAGAAAACTGTGAAATTGTCCCTCTTTGGGGGAACACTTTAAGTAACACATAACAATTTCTGATAAAAGCCTGAAGAATTAAAAATTATTGGAAACCATATATGACTACATTTGCTATAATCAGTTTTATACTTAAATTAATGCTTGACGTTAAGCTGTTTTTTAAATTAATCAATAACTGACAGTTTTTGCAACTTTCTATTATTAGTGGTTATTTTGAGTTGATATCATACACATATAATGCATTCAACTACCTAATTAAATTAAAAATTTAATTAATAGGGATAAAGACACTGACATGGGCAAAATTTTACTGTATATAAATTTGAAATTTTCTTTTGTTAAAAATTTGTATGTTCACTCTGTTTTAAACATTACAATGATTATAATTTAGAAGATGATTATGCAAGATCATGCAATCATGAAATTCTGGCACTAAACTTTTTTTTTTTTTTTTTTGCTTTTCCATGAAGCCAAAATTTTAAATAATACTGAATGTTATCCAAACTCATCTTACATTTTCTAACCTTTTTTCTATAAAGACTGTAATTATAATTCATTGAGCCAAATTATTCCTGATATGCATACACTGTACTCAGTTGAAAGTTTAGATCCATACTTGCTGAAAAACAAAGAAAATAACTTTAAACATTACTAAAGAGTTTTCCAGTTTGGAAAGAGTCATGGAGCTACTATCTCCTACCTTCTTGTTGAATCAATAATTTCTACAGTTAACTGGAAATATTTGAAAATACTGAAGTTTAGAATTGATTGATGATGTGGGTTCTGGATACCTGAATAAGAATATACCATAAGCTAGTGAGTTATAATTCCAGGAATTAAAAGAACTGTAAATTTTATTACAAAAGATATGAAGGAGTTTATGTTGATATCAAATAATGTGACCCTTTAACTCTACACAAACTCTTTAGTGGTTATTATAAAAGTTTCAATCAGTGTAAACATTTTAATTATCAGTATTGGAAGTCAACACAATTTGTGTCTAAAGGACACTATATTAATAATTTAGAATTTGCAGACCATAGCGTCCCTGATGAAATTACTCAATTCTCCCCCTCTGTCATACAAATGCAGCTATAAACCACATGTGAATGAAAGGGCTCAGGTGTGTCCAATTAAACTTTTAACACAAATAGGTGGTGGGCTAACTGTGACCCATGGACAAGTTTTTCCATAAACATTGGCTAGTATATTATTTCTTATTTAACATAAGTTAATTTGACTAAAATTTGAAAATTCAATAAAAGATGTAAGATTTTCAAATTTAACAGCAAATGTCATTTATTTATTTATTGTTAAGAAGGTGAAAGAGGACATCTATAAAATATTTATAGAAGAAAAGATGAAGCAAACATTATTAACTCATTTTTGGACATTTACATCGTTTTTGATATCAAAAGATTAAGTAAGAAAGTCACCAGCAATTTGACTCATAAATAAGGGGATAATGCACTAAAAGAAATGATCAAAACTAGTATTTTATGTTACATGTGGCCCTATCCCAAAGATAATTTATCTTTAGAGAATTTACTTGTGTAATTTGCCTCATCAAAGACTAAAAATGAAAAACAAAATTTGAAATGAAAATCATATATGTGATGATAAAATGCAGTGACCATTCATGGTTTTATAAAGTCTCTTAGTAAAATAGAATAGAACATTATTTCAGTAGCATAAGTAACCTGACTAGATCATCACAATTGGATATGCTACATGCTCCTTGTCTGGCTCTAATTTGAACAAGCCAACAAAAAATGATGTTTTGAGACAATTGGGTATCTAGGATTATGTTCCCAGTGGCTCAATGGGAAAGAATCCTCCTGCCAATGCAGAAGACTCAGGAGACATGGGTTCAGTCCCTGGGTCAGGAAGGTCTCCTAGAGGAGGAACTAGAAACCTCCTCCTGTGTTCTTGCCTGGGAAATCCCATACGCAGAGGATCCTGGTGGGCTAGAGTCCATGAAGTCACAAAGAATCAGACACAACTGAGAAAGTGAGCATGAACATGCGCAAGTGTGTGCAAGGTGATAAATGATACCAAAGACATTTTGCTAATTTAGCTAGCTTGGAAACTGCATCAGGATTAAACAATATATATTTTAGGAGTTCATACTGAAAATATACAGGTAAGAAAAAGTTTGCTGTATAAGTTCTAGTTTAAAATACAACAAAATATTTAAAAGTTTTTTTAAAAATAGGTAAAGCAATATAAAATAGCCTTCATATCTATTGAATCTGCTTGATCTGCACTTGAAACTATTTCTCCAGTTCTCTATCCTAGTATATACTTGAAAACATTCAAAATTTAAAGTTTACAGCAAACATCATTTTTAATATTTTAAATAGTAGCTGTAGTCTTGGTAAAATCAGTTATAAGATGTGGAGGACCACTATAACTGCTTTATTCAATACTCTGCTGTAGATTCTATCCAGGAAACTAGTTCAACAAAAATTGAAAAATATCAGAAATGAGAAAAAATAAACAACCAAAAATCATTCTTTGCAATTAACATGATTTTCCTTCTAGGACCTTAATGTATTTACACTAAATGTTTCTTAAACTGGAAAGTCTCCCTCTCCCAGATAATCACATGTTTAGCACCCATTCCCTCCTTCAGATCTCTGTCCAAATATCACCTCAATAAAATCTACCCCACTGACACTATTTAAAATTATACTAGCTCCCCACTTCCAAGGCATTTCAGTTTTTTCTTCCTCTTCAAAACACTTATTATTGTTACATTCATGCTTATTGTCTACATTCTCTCCCATCCCTCACCCCATGAAAGCAGGGATCTTTGTCCACTTGTAGATGAACTGGTTCACTCCCAAAAGTGGTGTGCTGGAGCCTGTCTGGACCACATCATGGGACCCAATTGTGTGCAGGTTCTTGAAATCTGTCCCGGTAAGAAACTTTGCCTTAATATTTGAAGGGACTGGCAATCCACTCCAGGATTCTTGCCTGGAGAATTCCATGGACAGAGGAGCCTGGTGGGCTACAGTCAATGGGGTCGCAAAGAGTTGGACACGACTGAGCAACTAACATTTTTTTTTTATCCAAATAGTGATTCTTTTCATATTTTGTTTCTCAAATTCTTTAACAATCGGTTTTTAAGATTTTATTGAGTACTGGAGATTGATTATACACCAAAATTATTTCAACATATTTATTCATTCAGAAATATTTATTGAGTATCCACCACATGACTGACAGATGTTCTAAATGAGAGAATAGTAAATGTTTAACAACTGCCTCTCAGAGGTGAAGTTGAGGGGCTGATTTGTCGAGTTTTTCAATTTCTAAATCTAAATCAAATTTTTGCACACTCAGTGTGACATGTTTATGAAGTTACTTCATTTAGCTCAGTCATTTTGGTTTTTGACTCTTTTTTTTTTTTTTTAATAATTGTACTTATTTGTTTATTTTGGCTGCACCGGCTTTCTCTAGCTGAGACAGGTGGCGGCTGCTGTCTACTCACCATGTGTGAGCATCTCACTGCGGTGGCTTCTCCTCAGGTGGAGCAGGGCTGCAGGTGGGAATGGCTTCAGTAGCTGCAGCAGGTTGACTCAGTAATTACGGTTCCCGGGCTGTAGAGCACAGGCTCAGATTTTGTGGCAAACGGTCTTAGTTGCTCCATGGTTTGAGGAATCTTCCCACTTCAGGGATCACAGCCGCGTCTCTAGCATTGGCAAGTGGATTCTCTACCACTGAGATACTAAGGAAGCTAAGCACTTTCTTATTAATACTCACAAAACGGATTCACCTGTGTCTTTTCATAATGCCTCATCAGCCCTCTGTTTACTTAACAAATTACCCTGAGAAAACAGGAAAGACAAGATAAATCCAATTCCCTGTGTTTGACATACATGGAGAAGAAATTTCTAAATCTCTTTTCCTCAAAGCAGCATTTGTAGGAAAATATAACAGACTCTGAAGCCTAAGGAAAATATTACTTAAATTGCATGGATAAATAATCATAGAATTACAAAATCTTCATTTAAAATCTGTGCATTAATCTAAAGAAAATGTTTTAATATGTAATGTTTTTATTATGTGAAAGGTGTAAATATAAGAAATATTTGACTAGTCCCCCCAAGTGCAACTGAGTTTGTACACAGAGCTTAGATAAGAGACAAGAATCAATTATGAGTTACAGTAAAATGAAATGTGCACCAATTTTCAATATCAGGAATGAAGGATATTGTGGGTCAAATATTAACAGTTGAACCACAATGAGAATATAATCCTTGAGAGCAATGACACGGTTAAGTCACCATATTTGTTTTGAGAGTACAATTGAAACCAAATAAATTGCTACCTCAGCTCACCAACTCTGAAATTATATAATTATTGAAGTGATCAAACCATAAAATTTGAGACTAAATCATCAAGAAAAAACAGGAAGCAAGTAAAATTTGTTATTATTCAGGTTAATGCATATTATTCCATCTCATTTGTGTGTTTTAAAGTAGTATTTGCATATGGGTTTGTGAATTTTAAAAAGTTTTTGATATTAAAGAGTAAATAGTGGTTTACTAACAAGAAAACTATTGATGGGGTCCTAAAGAAGCAGCATAGCAATAAGTATTGAGTTGTTCATTAATTTTTCCTAAGTTAAATGGTTTTCGTTTATAGAAATAAAACCATAAAAATGACATTCCTTATTTCAAGGAATATCTGCTTCCCAGTAAAGGTTTTGCCCACCTACTTATTCATTTGCTAAGGCAAAATTGTAAAACAAAAGAAAATAAGTGTGCATTGTATGAACTAAACTAAGTGTAGGCAATTATTTAATTTGGTAGTGGAAGTTACACTTTCTTGTGCTTTTTGTCTTTCATCAGAAAAGGAAGAAATTAAGGCATTGCATCAACCAAACCTTTATGAAAGTAAATTAGGAGAGAGTGCCACCAAAATATTCCCATGGGTAAATACCTGTATTCTAAAGTGAGATATTACTGAGCTATGTTGTTGTTGGTCAGGGGGTTTTTGTGTCTGACTCATGGGGCTGTGTTCAACCCCATGAACTGCAGCGTGCAGTTCCCTGTCCCTCACTATTTCCTGGAGTTTACTCAAAGACACGTCCACTGAATCTATGATGCCACAAAGGCGTCTCATTTTCTTTCATCCCCTTCACCTCAGCCCTCAGTCTTTCCCAGCATCAGGGTCTTTTCCAGTGAGTCAGCTCTTCCAATGAATATTCAGAACTGATTTCATTTAGGATTGACTGGTTTGATCTTCTTGCAGTCCAAGGGGCTCTCAGGAGTCTTCTCCAACACCACAGTTCAAAAGCATCAATTCTTCGGCACTCAGCTTTCTTTATAGTCCAACTCTCACATCCACACATGACTACTAGAAAAACCAAAGCTTTAACTAGATGGACTTTTGTTGGCAAAATAACGTCTCTGCTTTTTAAAATGCTGTCAAGGTTGGTCATAACTTTTCTTCCAAAGAGCAAGCATCTTTTAATTTCATGGCTACAGTCACCATCTGTAGTGATTTTAGAGCCCCCCAAAATAAAGTCTGTCACTGTTTCCACTGTTTCCCCATCTACTTGCCATGGAGTGATGGGACTGGTTGCAATGATCTTAGTTTTCTGAATGTTGTGTTTTCAGCCAACTTTTTCACTCTCCTCCTCTTTCACTTTTGTCAAGAGGCTCCTTAGCTCTTCTTCGCTTTCTGCCATAAGGGTGGTGTCATCTGTATATCTGAGGTTATTGATATTTCTGCCCACAATCTTGATTCCAGCTTGTGCTTCATCTAGCTCAACATTCTGCATGATGTGCTCTGCATATAATTTAAATAAGCATAGTGACAATATGCAGCCTTGAGGTACCCCTTTCCTGATTTAGAACCATTCTTTTGTTCCATGTACAGTTCTAACTGTTGCTTCTTGACCTGCATACAGACTTCTCAGGAAGCAAGTCAGGTGGTCTGGTATTCCCTCTCTTTAATAATAATTTTCCACAGTTTGTTGTGATCCACATGGACTGTGGCTACAGTCCATGGGGTCGTAAAAAGTCAGACACGACTGAGCAACTAACACACACGGTGATAATATACAGCCTTGAAGTACTCCTTTCCCAATTTTGAAACAGTCCATTGTTCCGTGTCCAGTCCTAACTGCTGCTTCTTGTCCTGCATATAGGTTTCTCAGGAGGCAGGTTAGACTGTCTGGTATTCCCACCTCTTTAAGAATTTCCCACAGTTTTATTATGTTCACTAGTCATTTAAACTAGTGAAAGTCACCTAGACAAAGTAGGCCTCAGTTATGCAAAATATAAAATGTGGAAATAGGCATACATAAACTCTGTATGCTTTCAAACTCTATCTAGATTATCTGCAAACTATACTGTTTTTTATAATACTGAGGAAAGGAGGAGAACCAATTAAAATATTTCTGTATTTTTTTTTTTTTTTACAAAGGAAGCTAAATCTTTTAAAGACTGCCTTGAACTAATTAAAACTTAGTAGAAAAAAATAGCCCTATTTAAGTGTTATCATAAGAGTTTTATTTTATCCATAGTCTTTGATAATGTATTTTTGAAGAAGACATAATGATTTTGAACTTAAGATAATATTCCTTACTAGAATGAAAACTTGAATGGAAATTGGAGAGTATTCTATTCTCAAATGTATTTTGATCATTTATTTCTTATAGGAAACACATCCATTTTCTTTTTGAATGGGGGCAAAGGACAAGCAATGAAAAACCACACAAGACCCACAGCATTCATTCTTCTGGGGCTATCAGATAATCCAGAGCTTCACTGGAAATCTGACCATCATCATTCTCACCTTGGTGGACTCCCATCTACAGACACCTATGTATTTTTTCCTCAGGAACTTCTCTATAGTAGAAATTTCCTTTACAATGGTCTACATTCCTAGATTTCTGGGCACAATTATCACCAGGGACAAAACGATTTCATAGAACAATTGTACAGCTCAGTTGTTTTTCTTCATCTTCTTGGGTATCACTGAATTTTATCTCCTAACTGCCATGTCCTATGATCGCTATGTCGCTATCTGCAAACCCCTGCATTATGCAACCATCATGAACAACAGAGTCTGTGGATTGCTTGTCTTTTGTGCTTGTCTGGAAGGGTTCTTAAACATCTTCCCACCTGTTATTCTTTTCCTCCAGTTAGATTACTGTGGTTCTAACATCATTGATCACTTTGCTTGTGACTATTTCCCCCTCTTGCAACTATCCTGCTCAGACACATGGCTCCTTGAAGTGATTGGTTTTTACTCTGCAATAATGATTCTGCTTTTTACTTTGGCATTAATAATTCTATCCTACATGTTCATCATCAAGACAATTCTGAGACTGCCTTCTGCCAGTCAGAGGAAAAAGGCATTTTCTACATGCTCCTCTCACATGATTGTCATTTCCATCTCTTATGGAAGCTGTATATTCATGTATGCTAACCATTCAGCAAAAGAAAAGGCATCCTTGAACAAAGGAGCATCTATTCTGAACGCTTCTCTTCCTCCTATGATGAATCCATTTATATATTCACTGAGGAACCAGCAAGTGAAGCAAGCCTTCAAGGAGACCATCCAAAAGGTTATCTTTTTCTCCAGGGAATGCAAGTGAGTATATCATTAAAAGAGTAAAGTTCTTGTCAATGCTTTCTATTACTCATAATCTGCCATAACTGTTTCAGTACAGCTGTATGAGTCCTTTTCATCTGTCCCCATGTTAAAAAATTCCCCACACTGAACCTAATTAACTGGATAAAGTTGAATATTGCTTCAGAATTTTCTACAAAATTTTTATTCAAATATATTTGGATAAAGTAAAGAATACAGGTTGGTGTTACAATTTTATAGGCCATTTAGTTTGATAGAAAGAATGTCAGAATTGATGTGGATTTCTGAAATTTTCATTTTACCAGGTAATAGAAATGACTTTATTAGGAAATTTTTATTCTATTTGGAATTTTCATGAAATCAAACAATGACAATCACTAGAGGGCTGGAAATAAAATATAAATATCTACTTACATATTTTTAAAGTTTAGAAACTAAAGTATAGTTGAACTCTTTATACTATTATAATACTTTTATAATAATGAGGAGAGAGAAGAAAGAGGAGGGTAAAGATAATATTTTTTCAGCAATTACTATATTCCAGGCCTATTCTAATTATTTTCTTCATGTTGGCTAATTGAATCTTGTGAACAAGTTTATTTCATTTTCAGTCACTCATTCATATCCAACTCTTTGCGCTTTCTTGGACTGCAGCACACGAGGCTCCCCTGTTCAAACGAGTTTGTTCAAACTCATGTCCACGATCTACGGATGCCATCCAACCATCTCATCGTCTGTTGCCCCCTTCCCTTCCTGCCCTCATTTTTTCCCAGCATCAGGGTCTTTTCAGCTTCAGCATCAGTCCTTCCAATGAATATTCAGAGTTGATTTCCTGTAGGATTGACTGGTGTGATCTCGCAGTCCGAAGGACTCTCCAGAGTCTTCTCTAGCAGCACAGTCTAAAAGCATCAATTCTTGTGTGCTTAGCCTTCTTTATTGTCCAACTCTCACATCCCTACATGACTACTGAAAAACCCATAGCTTTGACTATACAAATCATTGTTGGCAAAGTGATGTTTCTGCTTTTTAATACACTGTCTAGGTTCTTCATAGCTTTTCTTAAACAACTTTCTGAGGTAAATATTATTAATTTTCTCTTGAAGAAAATTTTACCTTATCTTTTCCTCTGGAAATGTTTTATATGATTGTTCTTATTTCACAGCCATGATGAAAAAGTAAAATTGGAGTTAATTTTAATTGGCAATAGAGAAGAACAAGAAAGAAAAGGGATCCAGATTGGAAAAGAAGAAGTAAAACTTTCATTGGAGACAGCATGATCCTGTACAAAGAAAGCCCTAAAAATACTATCAGAAAATGACTAGATTAATCAGTTAATTTAGTAAGGTTGCAGGATACAAAATCAATACACAGAAATCCATTGAATTCCAATACACTAGCGAAAAAAATCTGAAAGAGAAAATAAAGAATCAACTCCATTCACCAAGGCAACAATAACAATAAAATAGGAATAAATGCACAAAAGAGCTGTATAAATAAAACTATAAGACGTTGATGAAAGAAGTCAATGATGACATAAACAGATAGAGAGACATACCAATTCTTGAATTGGAAGAATCAATGTAACAAAATAGAAAGCCCAGAGATAAACCCAAGCACTTTTGGGCACCTTATCTTTGACAAAGGAGGCAAGAATATCCAACAGAGGAAAGACAGCCTCTTCAATAAGTGGTGCAGGGAAAACTGGACAGCTATGTGTAAAAGAATAAAATTACAGCACTTCCTAACACCATTCACAAAGATAAACTCAAAACAGATTAAAGACCTCCACCTCGTTATGTTTTGGAAATAAAAACAAGTGGGACCTAATTAAACTTAAAAGCTTTTGCACAGCAAAGGAAATCATAAACAAGATGACAAGACAACCCTCAGAATGGGAGAAAATATTTGCAAATGAAGCAACTGACAAAGGATTAATTTCTAAAATATACAAGAAACTCATGTAGTTCAATAACGAAAGAACAAGCCATTGACAAAATAGGCAGAAGACCTAAATAGATGGCTATTTCTCCAAAGAAGAGATAAAGATGGCTAATAAACAGACGAAAAAATGGAAAAAAATACTCAACTTCACTTGTCAATACTACAATGAGGTAAACACATCAGTCAAGATGGCCATCATCAAACAAATGCTGGAAAGGATGTGAAGAAATGGGAATCCTCTTGCACAGTTGGTGGGAATGTGAATTTATACAGCCACTATAAAGAATAGTATGGTGATTTCTTTAAAAATTAGGAATAAAACTTCCATATGACCCAGCAATCTCACAACCAGGCATATATTCAGAAAATCACAATTCTAAAAGACATAGGTACCCCAATGTTCATTGCAGCACTGTTCACAATAGCCAGGACATGGGAGCAACCTTGATGTCCACTGACAGATGAATGGATAAAGAAGTTGTGGTAAGCACATGGACAGAGGAGACTGTCAGGCTATAGTTCATAGGGTCACAAAGAGTTGGCCATGACTGAGCACACATGCACAACCTTATGCTGGGTTATAAACTGGTTCATAACAAGTCAAGCATCCACATAAAGGAACAAACTGGAATCAAATATAATGAGGTAGATAAACCTAGAACCTGTTATACAGAGTGAAGTAAATCAGAAAGAGAAAAGCAAATATTATATATTAGCACATATATATGGAATCTAGAAAAATGGTACAGATGAACCTACTTTCAGTGCAGCAATTAGAGACACAGACATAGAGAACAGACCTGTGAACATAGCAGGGTGGCGGTTGGGAGAGGGTGGGGCAAATTAAGAGACTAGCATTGAAACTCATACGTTAAAATATATAAAACAGATAGCCAATGAGAAGTTGCTGTACAGCACTGTGAGCTTAACCCAGGCCTCTATGACTACCTAGAGAGGTGGGCTGGGGTAGGAGGTGGGAGTGAAGTCCAAAAAGGAGGGAACATGTGTATACTTATGACAAACTCATGTTAACGTATGGTAGAAACCAACACAACATTGTAAAGCAATTATCCAACAATTAAAAGACATTGAAAAACAGTATTCAACATCATTTAATATTTTCTGAATTTATGGAAAGACTGTTTCCTGTCAAAATCAAAATGCAAGTCTCTCTCAGGTGCTGCTACTCAGCCTCTTTCTGTCTGTCCTTAATTTTCTAAGAAATATTGTGAAAACATGGAATTAAAAAACATTTCAAAGAGGGAAATGAGGTCAGTTCCAAGGTCGAGTGGAATGATGAGCCCAAAGGAAGGGCAGTACATGAGAGAATGATGAGAATTTGAAGGCAAAAAATGTATATACTATATTTGGTAGTTCATTTCAGTCATTCACTCATGTTCAAATTTTGCGACCCCATGGACTGCAACATGCCAGGCTTCCCAGTCTATCACCAACCCCTGGAGCTTGCTCAAACTCACGTGCATTGAGTTGGTGATGCCATCCAATTATCTCATCCTCTGTCATCCTCTTCTCCTCCTGCCTCCACTCTTTCCCAGCATCAGGGTCTTTTCCAGTTAGCCAGTTCTTTGCATCAAGTGGCCAAAGTATTGGAGCTTCAGCATTAGCCCTTCCAATGAATATTCAGGATTGATTTTCTTTGGGATTGACTGATTTAATCTCATTGCAGCCCAAGGGACTCTCAAGAGTCTTCTCCAACACCACAGTTCAAGAACATCAATTCTTTGGCACTCAGTATTCTTTATGGTCCAACTCTCACATTCGTACATGACTACTGAAAAAACCATAGCCTTAACTGTTATGCCCGATGTCCAAATCCCCGAGTGGGAAGAGAGAAGGCCTCCAAGACAATGCAACTCGCAAAAAGGGAAGTTTATTACTGACTCAAGCCAGGGCTTCTGCCGCATCCAATGCAGTGGTGCAGGGTCAGAGAGCCCCGAGCCCAAGCTGTTACACAAATTTATAGGGTGAGCACACGCCGTTGATCAAAGCAATTTCATTGGTCAAAACTTTCACGTGCGGGGGACTTTCCCGGGGGTTTCCACCCCATTCCTAATTTCCTAATTGGCAAACAGCGGTCAGTGTTAAGCGAAAGCTGATTGATTGTATCCAGGTGGCCTGATAATCTCACCACCCAGAAGTAGGAAGGCCTACTCCTAATCTAAGCTGCCTGCCATGGCGTTACTTCTGCTCGCCTCACATTAACTAGATGCATCTTTGTTGACAAAGTAATGTCTTCTTTTTAATATGCTGTCTAGTTTGGTCATAGCTTTTCTTCCAAGTTGCAAGTGTCTTAATTTCATGCCTGCAGTTACCATCTGTAATGATTTTGGAGCCCAAGAAATTACAGTTTGTCACTGTTTCCATTGTTTCCCCATGTATTTGCCATGAAGTGATGGAACTGGATGCCATGATCTTAGTTTTTTGAATGCTGTTTCAAGCCAGCTTTTTCACTCTCTTCTTTCACTTTCATCAAGAGACTCTTTAGTTCATCTAGATTTTCTGCCCAAAGGATTGTGTTGTCTGCTTATCTAGGTTATTGATATTTCTCTCAGCAATCTTGATTCCAGCTTGTGCTTCATCCAGCCTGACATTTCACATGATGTATGCTGCATATAAGTTAAATGAGCAGGGTGGCCATACACAGCCTTAGTGTACTGCTTTCCCAATTTGGTACCAGTCCATTGTTCCATGTCTGGTTCTAACTGCTGCTTCTGGAATGGCATACAAATTTCTCAGGATGTAGGTAAGGTGAACTGGTATTCCAATCTCTTTAAGAATTTTCCACACTTTGTTGTGATCCACACAGTCAAAGGCTTTGGCATAGTCAATAAAGCATAAGTAGATGTTTCTTGAATGTTCTATGGTCCAACAGATGCTGGCAATTTGATCTCTGGTTGCTCGGTCTTTTCTAAATCCAGTTCTAACATCTGGAAGTTCTTGGTTAACATACTGTTGAAGCCTCACTTGGAGAATTTGACCATTACTTTGCTGGAGTGTGAGATAAGTGCAGTTGTGCAGTAGTTTGAACATTCTTCATAGTGGAGAGTTCTGACAAAACGTGGTCCACTGGAGAAGGGAATGGAAACCACTTCAGTACTCTTGCCTTGAGAAGCCCAGGAACAGTATGAAAATGCAAAAAGATATGACACTAAAAGATGAACTCCCCTGGTCGGTAGGTGCCCAATATGTTAATGGACAAGAGTGGAGAAATAACTCTAGAAAGAATGAAGAGATGGAGCCAAAGTGAAAACAATGCCTAGTTTGGATGTGACTGGTGATATAAGTAAAGTCTGATGCTGTGAAGAACAATATTGCATAGGATCCTGGAATGTTAGGTCCATGAATTAAGGTAAATCAGTTCAGTTCAGTTGAGTCACTCAGTCGTTTCTGACCCTTTGTGACCCTGTGAAAGGGTAAATCAGAAGTGGTCAAATAGGAGATGGCAAGAGTGAACATCAACATTTTAGAATCAGTGAACTAAAATGGACTGGAATGGGCAAATTTAACTCAGAGGACTTTTATATCTACTACTGTGCATAAGTAGTAGAAGAAATGGAGTATCCCTCATAGTCAACAAAGGAGTCTGAAATGCAGTACTTGGGTGCAGTCTCAAAAACGACAAAATGAACTCTGTTTGTTTCCAAGGCAAACCATTCAATATCACTGTAATCCAAGTCTATGCCTCAACCAGTAATGCTAAAGAAGCTGAAGTTGAACGGCTCTATGAAGACCTACAAGACCTCCTAGAAATAACACCCCAAAAAGATGTCCTTTTCATCATAGGGGACTGGAATGCAAAAGTAGGTAGTCAAGAAATATCTGGAATAACAGGCACATTTGGAGTACAGAATGAAGCAGGGCAAAGACTAATAGAGTTTTGCCAAGAGAACACACTGGTCATAGCAAACACCCTCTTCCAACAACACAAGAGAAGACTCTACACATGGACATCTCCAGATGGTCAATACTGAAATCAGATTGATTATATTCTTTGCAGCTGAAGATGGGGAAGCTCTATGCAGTCAGCAAAAACAAGACTGGGAGCTGACCAGGGCTCAGATCATGAGCTCCTTACTGACAAATTCAGACTTAAATTGAAGAAAATAGGGGAAATCACTAGCCATTTAGGTATGACCTAAATCATATCCCTTATGATTATACAGTGGAAGTGACAAATAGATTCAAGGGAATAGATCTGATAGAATGCCTAAAGAACTATGGACAGAGGTTCATGACATTCTACAGGAGGCAGTGACCAAGACCATCCTCAAGGAAAAGAAAGGCAAAAAGGTGAAATGGTTGCCTGAGGAGGTCTTACAAATAGCTGAGAAAAGTAGAGAAGTGAAAGGCAAAGGAGAAAAGGAAAGATATACCCATTTGAATGCAGAGTTCCCAAGAATAGCAAGCAGAGGTAAGAAAGACTTCCTCAGTGAACAATGCAAGACAATTAAGGAAAACAGTAGAATGGGAAAAACTAGATATCTCTTCAAGAAAATTAGAGATGCCAAGGGAACATTTCATGCAAAGATGGGCACAATAAAGTACAGAAATGATATGGACCTAATAGAAGCAGAAGATATTAAGAAGAGCTGGCAAGAATACACAGAAGAACTATACAAAAAAGATCTTTATGACCCAGATAACCATGACGGTGTGATCACTCATCTAGAGCCAGGCATCTTGGAGTCTGAAGCCAGGTTAGCCTTAGGAAACATCACTATGAACACAACTAGTGGAGGTGATGGAAATCCAGTTGAATTCTTTCAATTCCTAAAAGATGATGCTGTTAAAATGCTGCACTCAATATGCCAGTTTTCATTCCAATCCCAAAGAAAAGCAATGCCAAAGAATGTTCAAACTACTGCACAACTGCACTCATATTTGGTAAGATGCTGGCAATAGAAGTATGAGCACTGAAAAATACTTCCAGTGAGACTATGTGAAAATTAATAGACTTTGAAAGCCCTAGTTTTTATTTGATTGCTCTTTGTTATGCCTCTAATTTATAAAACAAGGTTTTTATTTTTTCATTCCCTTGAGAAGAGTATAGTCTTCCTGACCATGTCCATGAAGGCTCACTTGACTTTCAGATTCCTTAGGGTATAAATAAAAGGGTTCAGCATGGGGATTACTGAGGTGTTTAGCACAACCACTCCCTTGCTCAAAGACACCCTGTCCTTTGCTGATGTATTCATGTACATGAAAATGTAGCTTCCATAAGAGATAGAGATGACAATTTGTGGGAAGAACACGTGGAAAAAGGCCCTTGTCCTCTGAGTGGTGGAAGAGATCCTCAAAATTGTTCTGATGATATATGGATAGGACAGAATTATTAATACCAAAGTGAACATCAAGGCAAACACAACAGTGGAAAAGCCCATCATCTCTAACAATTGGGTGTCTGTACAAGAAATGTGTGAAAGGGGAAATAATCACAAGTAAAATGGTCAATAGCATAATCAAGTTGTCTGAACAGCATGAGTGATGAGAAAATGATTAAGGATGAAGCCAGCCAAGAAACCAAGACAAGTAGTGTGCAGACTCTATGATTCATGATGGTCATGTAATGCAGCTGTTTGCAGATGACAATGTAATGGTCATAGGACTTGGCTGCCAGTAGGCAAAACTCAATGACTCCCAAGAGAATGAAAAAAAAAAAAAATAGCCATACAATCAGTAAAATAAAAGTTTTATCTCCTGTAATAATGGTGGCAAGGGACTTGGGTGTAGTGACAGTTGTGGATGACACCTCTAATATGGGGAAATTTCTGAGGAAGAAACACGTGAGGCTCTGGAGGCGGGCATCCAGCAGGGTCAGGGTGCTAACGGTCAGGTTCCCAGTGACGCTGAGCATGTCGGTGGTGAGTAGAAAGACACGGCTCAGAATGTGAAGTTGTGGGTCATCTGACACTCCCATAAGGATAAACTCTCTTATTTCTATGTAGTTTCTCCTTTTCTTCTTTTGAGTATCCTTCAGGGTGAAATACAAAGAGACTTAAAGAAAAGGAAATTATTCACAGATAGCACTAGAATTTATTTCTGGAAGTGCTATGCCATGTTAATTTAACTTGGGAGATCTTTGAAACAACTTATTTTTAAAGTTTCTTTTTTTGTGTGTGTGTGTGTGTGCCATAAGCCAGTGTGTGTTTTTCACAGAATATTTCTTTTAAAATAACTATTTCACTGACTGAAATGGGGTTAAAAATATGCTTAAAATTTTTATCCAAATCACATACTGTAAATGTGAAGAGCAGGAATTGTAACCTAGGCTTTTCTATATGTTTGAAATACTGGAATAGAAATGCTATCTGTTGATTCTTTTAAATCCTTTCCTAAACTATTTCTTTCCCAATGGGAAACTCCTCATCTTTTCTTCAAATTCAGTTAGATTGCATTATTTTTTAATCCTTTACCTGACTTCTTATATTATTATTTTGCTAGTTAATTTAGAAAATCCAAATATGTCAGGGAAAAGGTCACTCAAATGGGCCCGTCTCCCAAATGAAAGTCATTGGACTTAAATCTTCAACAATATGAAAGACTGTTAAGTTCTCACTCTGACTCACATCTACCTTCTTAACTTCTGACTCCTTATCTGGATCACATCTAATGGATTCACTATTGTGACCACCTCGAGTATTGGAGCCAGGGTTTCTGAACTCTGGAATCTATTGCCTGATGATTTGATGTGACAAAGATGTAATAATAATAGAAATAAAGTGCACGATACACAAAATTAGCTTGAACCATCCTGTAACTAGCCTCCACCCAGGTCCTTGGAAAAGTTATCATCTACTAAACTGATCTGTGGTACAAAAAGTTGGGGAACTTCTGTAGAGAGCCCAGAGTACATAGGAGGCAGAGTGGATTTTTCATAGACTGGATCTGTGCCATTGACTAAGGAAATAAAATTGTATGAATATCTAAAATCAAACATAAAACATTATCTTTCAGAGAACATTTTTTCCTTCAAAATCTCTGCCATCTAAATATTATTATTCTCTCTATATGTATGTGTATATTCTGCTTTCTATTCTATGTTGTATTTTTATATTTTCTTTTTTTTTCTACATCAATATTCACTTAGTAAAATCTCTATTTTGTCAGTATATTGGTATAATTCTTAAATAGCAATGAAAGACTTACTTTGTCTTGCTGTTTAACAGTAACAGTAATAACAATGCATTTGTTTTAAAAGGTCAATAAATTGACCGAGTTCTTTTCAAGATCATTCATTCTGTGAATTCTCTTTGAATGGTAAAATTTACATTTTAGTATCAGGAGAGAACTTTCTGCAATAGAATATTTAATTTCAAAATATAGGTTTATTGATTTGTTGTATGTGCATGCTTAGTTGCTCAGTTCTGTCCAGCTCTTTGCAAAGCTATGGACTATAACCCATCAGGCTCCTCTACTCATGAGATTCTCCAGGCAAGAATACTGGAGTAAGTAGCCATTCCCTTCTCCAGGGGGATCTTCCTGAGCCGGGGATCTAACTGGGTCTCTGGCATTGCTAGCAGATGCTTTACCCTTTGAGCCACCAGGGAAGACTTTTTTAGTATGTAATGCATCATAATATTGTGAAAATTCTCAGTGTTTTTTTCTTCTACAAGCCTGAGCCTTTTCATTCACTTTACTGCATAAGAAAATTATAGTTACTGTCGATTTAGGAAAAATTCCAACTGAGATGAATGGTGGCCAATTCTACTGGGAAATCATGTGATGTTTAGGAGAAAATGAGCATATCCTTTTGCTAATCCTCAAAGAGCAGAGGAAAGCAATATCTTGCAACTTACAAAAACAACAGACTTTACCTTGTCTGTAGACAAATTCATGGCAACTCAAGTATTTGATAAATATTTACTAATGCAAGTGTAAAAGTCATTGTTATCAATGAACAACAATCTTCTCTAATTAACAGTTGTATATGACTCTGATCCTTAAACCATTTCAGAATATGAAGTGTCAACCACTCCTGGGATGTTTTTAGTAAAGCGATGAAGAGTATACTCAAGTATTTAAGACCTCATTTCAGACTTATCCTTCCTTAGGACTTATCCACACTTTTCCTGCTATTCCCATGAAATTTAGGATAACAAGCTTCATATTCCTTTCTCTCCTTTAAGAATTCTAATGTCTTATATATCTCATGTTGAATCAGGCTTGTGGTTCATTTAGAGTGAAAATTAACCTATCCAATAAACTAATGTTTGCCAGAGGAAGGGGGGATGATTGGGACTGGCATATATACATTTTTGCTCATTGTTCATTATTGCTCGTCTCAGTTGCATCCAATGCTTTGTGGCCCTTTGGACTGTAGCCTGCTAGGCTCCTCTGTCCACAAGATTTTTCAGGCAAGAAATACAGGAGTGGGTTGCCATTTCCTCCTCCAGGCAATATTCCTGACCCAGGGATTGAATCTGTGTCTCCTGCACTGCAGGCAGATTCTTTATCTACAGGGCCATTGGGGAAGCCATACACTATTGTTAAGTAATTTTTATAAATTACTCATAAATCTAATTATTTTCACATAGTATTTCTAGAGTTGTTTTTCATTTCTCATACTTTTGTTGCCAGCTCTTGCCAAGGATATTAGATACATTTTTTTTTTTTCCCCCATTCAAATTCCCATCCTTCTCTCATATACTTCCCTTCCTTCAGGCTAGTCCTTCCACTCTATAACCATGAACTGATCTCATAATTCTTCTTTGAAATGTTTTTAATTCCATGTTTCTGGACAACATTTCTTAAAAAATTAAAGGCAGAAGAGGCAGAGCAAGAGCACACAAGAGAGACTTGTGTTTTATGATTTCACCAGAAAACACTTTCTAGAATTTCAAGAAATATTAAATCATGTAAAACACTATTTTTAATTTACTCTACAATGGCCATATGCATAATCTGTTTGTCTTATTAGACTATTACATATGTGAAATACCCCCCTTTTTGGAAATATATAATTAACATATATGATATAACAATTCTTAAAGAAAGGTTGAAGAATGAATCTTACCAGATACCATATATGACTACATTTTTTGTGGCCAACTGTATATTTAAATAAATGATTGATGTTACGCTGAGTTTTTCAATAATCAATAGCTAAGAGTTTTTGTAATTTTCTCAGATTGGTGTGAGAGGGTAACAGGCAGGAAGGCCAGGGGTCTCCAAACGGAGGAAAGAGGCTGCAAGTGCCAGACATTTTTCTCTCTCTTAAGCGGCAGGAGGAAACAAACCAGTGATATGTTTTTCCTTCTCTATACAAATTTAAAAGGAGGTTTCTCTTAAAATGCTGTGTTGCCGTGACACCTGGTTTCACCTGAAGCTAACTACTCTCAAACCTCGAGTTAACCAATACATTTCTTTTTCTTATGGAAATGTTGTCTTAAGCTATGACTCTATCTTCAAGTTGGTTCCGCCAAATGGCCCAACCTACTTACTCAGGTATTGTTCCCCTAATCTATGTAAAGGAAACTATTTGTTGGTAATCTGCCCTTCTACAAGATTCAAGTCAATCGTTTTATGGCCAGGGATGAATTATCTGGTGCCGTTCTAAGTTTTATGACATTCCTTTCTTTTCATTAACAGATTGTGAGTGACTATATAGCAATAATGTATCCTGTCTGAGGACAGTCTTTGGATTAAACCCTCTGACTAATTTTGTTTTCTTAAAACGTAAATTATGGGAGTAGGTCTGGTCTTTACAAGGATGTATCCTGCCTGAGGACAATCTTTGGATCAAACCTTCTGGCCAACTCTGTTATCTTAAAATGTAAATTATGGGAGTAGGTCTGATGAGGTCTTTACAACCTCCAGACATTCTTTGGATTCATTGGAGAGTATATAACTCCATTGCTAATACTAGCAAAAGGGTACTATTTTGCCCCCTTCTGATGCCTATGTCAGAAGCTTTCTCTATCTCCTTTATACTTTAATAAAACTTTATTACACAAAAGCTCTGAGTGATCCAGCCTTGTCTCTGGCCCTGGATTGAATTTGTCTCCTCCGGAGGCCAAGAATCCCACATCTTATCATTCAGCAACGACCTTTCAGGTGGCTATTTTGAGGTAATACCTTACAGATACAGTTCATTCAATAATCTGCGTAAATGACAAATCTAATCAGTAGGGATAAAGAAGCTCACATTGGCAAAGTTAATTGAGGTTAAAAAAATTGTAAGTTCACTATATTTTAAGCATTAGAAAATTGCATTGCTTTGGAAAATGTATTGATTAAAATTTATAAAACATTCACACAAGATTATGCTATTCTGACACTGAAATTTTATTTTATTTTTTTATGTTTTCCATGAAGTCAAAACTTGAAATGATAATGAGATACTCAAACTCATCCTACATTTTTAAAACATTTATCCAGAAAGAGTATAATTGTAATTCAGAGTCAAATTCTTCCTGATTATCAGTTGAGAGACTATTATCAATTGAGAGACTCAAGTCCAAAATTTACTGAAAAACAAATAAAACAACTTATTAAAAAATACTGAGGAGATTTTGATTTTGTAGGAAAGTTGTGGAATTACTATTTCCTCCCCTTATGCTGAAACATTTATGATTTCATAGATTAATTGGAAATATTTGAAGATACTGAACTTTAGACTAGATTGATAATTGTGAGTTCTTGATACCACAAACTGTAATCTGGGAATTAAAATAACTGTAAATGAATTACAAAAGAGGAGTTTATGCAGATATTATCAGATAATGTAGCTCTCCACATAACTGTACAAACTCCTTAGTGGTTAGTATAAATGTTTGCAATCTGCATGAAAACATCGATTATCAATATCAGAGGTAAACACAATTTTTCTGTAAAAGGGTAATATATCAATAATTTAGAATCTGCAGACTGTAGTGTCCCTGTTGAAACTATTCAATTCTCTGTCTTTGTAATAAGAATGCTGCTATAAGCATTGTGTGAATGAAAGGGCTCAGGTGTTTCCAATAAAACTTTTAACAAAAATAGGAACTGGGCCAAATTTGGCCCATAAACCTTAGTTCACCCACCCCTGTTTTAGACTTTTCCCATAAACATTAACCCATATGCTATTTTCTTTATTTAATATGGGCTAATTTGATTTAAATGTGAAAATTTGATAATAGATGTAAGATTTAAATTTAACTCCAGATCTTTTTATTATGAAGGTAAATTAGTATAATCTTATAAAATATTTCCAGGGGAAAAGATGAGGCAAACATTTCTAACTCAGTTTTGGAGATTTTTATTCTTGATATCAAAACATAATGTAAGAAATTAAGTATCATCAGCAATTTGAGCCCTAAATTAAAAGATAAAGTACTAAAAGTATCAAAACTAGTATTTCATGTTACATATGACTTTATCCCAAAGGTAATTTATCTTTAGAAAGCTTATTTGTGGAATCAGTTACATTAAAGGATTAAAGATGAAAATCAAAAGTTGAAAAAAGGAAATCACATATCCTTGAACAAGATGCTGTGACCAGTCATGATTCTTAACAGTGTCTTAGTAAAATATAACAGAATATTTTTTTTCAGTAGCATAAATAACCTGACTAGATCATCACAACTAGATATGCTATATGTGCCTTGTTTGACTCAATTGGGACAAGTTAGCACAAAATGATATTTTCGGACAACTGGGTACCTCTGAGTATTGCAAGATGATAAATAATACCAAAGACCTTTGGTTAATTTTACTAGTTTCAAAATTGCATCATGGTTAAGCAAAAATCAAACATATATTTTAGGAATTCATACTGAAAATATACAGGGATGAAAAAATACTCCATTTCAGTTCTGATTTAAAATATATCAATAAAATTCTTTAAAAGTTTTTAAAAGACAGATAATGCAAATATTTAAAAAGTCCTCATATTTATTGAGTCTGCTTGATCTGTAAATAAAACTTATTTATCCAGTTCTCTATCTTAGTGTATATTTGATAATATTTATAAGAATGATAGCAAACAATTTTAATGTTTTAAACAGTAATCAAGTCTTGACAAAATCACTTATAAAATAAGAACTATCACCATAACTCCTTTCATTTAGTACTCTGCTGGAAGTTCTATCCTTGGAACTATCATAAGAAAATTAAATATATATAAAAGCATTGGAAAGGAGGAAACAAATATGTCATTCATTGCAAATAACATGATTTTCCTCCTAGGGCCTTAGTGTTTTACACTAAATATTTCTTTTACTGGAAAGTCTCCTCTTCCAGATATTTGCATGGTTAGCAAATATCCTTCAGGTCCTCCACTCCTTTAGGTCTCTGTTCAAGTGTTACCTCAATGACAAACATCCACCCCAATGACATTTTTTAATATTACAGTATCTCCCCACTTCCAAGATTTTTCAGTTTTATCTTCCTTTACAAACTACTCATTAACATGTGAAATACCATATATATATAGTTTACTAACCAATTATGTTCAGGTTTATTGTCTATATTCTATTACATCCCTCACCCCATGAAAGCAGGGATCTTTATCTACTTTGTAGATGAACTGATGCACTCCCAGCAGTGGTGTGCTGGAGCTTGCCTGGACCACATCCTGGGACTCCTTAAACATAATCATACAAGAGTCAAATCTAAATTAAATTTTCACGCACTCAATATCACATGCTGTTTCTGAAGTTGCCTCATGTGTCTCAGCCATTTTGCCTTTTTACACTTTCTTATCCATGTTTACAAAGCTGATTCACCTGCATCTTTCAATGCTGCCTCATTGGGCCTCTCTCTACTTAGATTCCCCTGGGCTAACAGGAGACAGATAAAATCAATCCAGTTCCATGTGTGTGACATACATAGAGAAGAACATCCCTATTTTCTGTTTTTCAAAGCAGAATTTGTAAAAAAAAAAAAAATGTTAGGCTCTGAAGGCTAAGGAAAATGTTACTTAAATTGTGTAGATAATCATAGAATTACAAAATATCATTTAAAATCTTCATTAATACAAAGAAAATGTCTTAGTAAGTAGTGTTTCATATTATATGAAAAGGAGCAAGTGTAAGAAGTACTTTATTGAGTTTACCCAGGTGTAATTAAGTTTGTACACAGAGCTTGGCTAAGAGACAAAGAGCAACTATGCGTTGCATTATAATGAAAATATTCCTCAAATTTTGCAGCAGCAGGAATGAAGGATATCGTGGGTCAAATATTACCAGTCTAACCATAATGAGAACTATAAACCTTGAGATTCATGACAAAGTTAAACCACCATACTTGATTTGAGAGTACAAAAGAAACCAAATAAATTGCTAACTCAATTCACCAACTCTGAATTTACAGAAGTATGGAAGTAATCACTTTAAAATTTGAGACTAACTCATCAAGAAGAACCAGAGAGTAAGTATCTTTGTTATTTTCTAGTATAGTAATATGATTCCATCTCATTAAAATGTTATAAAGTAGTATTTGTTTATAGGTTTGCAAATTCAAAACCTTTTTGATATTAAAATGTGAGTATTGACTAACAAGAAAACTATTCATAGAGTCCGAAAGACCAGCACAGCAATAAGTCTTGGGTTTTTCATTAACTTTTCTTAAGTTAAATGGTTTTCTGTTACAGAAATAAAATGGCATTCCCTGTGTAAAGGATTATCTGCTTCCCAGTAAAAGTGTTGACCATCTACTTGGTCAATTTCTTGGTCACTTTTCAAAGCATTATTGTAAAACAAAAGAAAATGGATGTGTTCACTGCATGAACTGAACTATTTCTAGGCAATATTTATTTTAGTAGCAGAAGTTACTCTCTCTTGCCCTTCTGGCCTTTTATCAGAAAAAGAAAACAATGATGTGGGAAAGGGTTGCATCAACCAAACCCATAAGAAAGGAGAGAATACCAAAAAATATTCCCATGGAAAGACACATATTCTAAATTGAGATATTTACTATGTAGACTAGCCATTTAAACTTGTGAAAGTTTCCTAAACAAAGTGGGCCTCAGTTTTTCAAAATATAAATGTGAAAGTAGGCCTACATAGCCTCTGTAAGCTTATAAGCTCTGTATTTAGATTACCTACAAAGCATACTGGTTTTTATACTACTGAAGAAAGGAAAACAATGAATTAAATATTATCATATTATTACCAAAGAAGGTAAATATTTTAAAGACTAACTTGAAGTCTTAATAAAGAAAACAGCAGAAGAAATGGCCCTGTTTAAATGTTAACATGTAATTTTTATTTCATCCATGGCCTGTGATAGTGTATTTTTGAAGATTAGAGTTCAATATTTAACTTTTCAGATAATATTCATTACTTGAATGAAAGGTTGAATGGAAACTGGAGAAAGCTACTGTATGGGAACAGAGGTTTTAAATTTCAAACACTAACTTCATGATGGAATCTTTAAAACTTTTGTATTCTATCCTCAAATATCTTTTAATATTTTTTATGTCCTATAGGGAGAGCATATATTTTCTGTTCTAACAAGGGAGGAAAAGGGATCAGAAATGAAAAACCACACAAGACCCACAGAATTCATTCTTCTGGGGCTATCAGATGATCCAGAGCTTCAGATTGTGACTTTTCTCTTTTTAATCATCACATATATATTAAGTGTCACTGGAAATCTGACCATCATCATTCTCACCTTGGTGGACTCCCATCTACAGACACCTATGTATTTTTTCCTCAGGAACTTCTCTATATTAGAAATTTCCTTTACAACGGTCTGTATTCCTAGATTTCTGGGCACAATTATCACCAGGGACAAAACGATTTCATACAATGATTGTACAGCTCAGTTGTTTTTCTTCATCTTCTTGGGTATCACTGAATTTTACCTTCTAACTGCCATGTCCTATGATCGCTATGTAGCTATCTGCAAACCCCTGCATTACACAGCCATCATGAACAACAGAGTCTGTGGATTGCTTGTCTTTTGTGCTTGGCTGGCAGGGTTCTTAAACATCTTCCCACCTGTTATTCTTTTCCTCCAGTTAGATTACTGTGGTTCTAACATCATTGATCACTTTGCTTGTGACTATTTCCCCCTCTTGCAACTATCCTGCTCAGACACATGGCTCCTTGAAGTGATTGGTTTTTACTCTGCAATAGTGATTCTGCTTTTTACTTTGGCATTAATAATTCTATCCTACATGTTCATCATCAAGACAATTCTGAGACTGCCTTCTGCCAGTCAGAGGAAAAAGGCATTTTCTACATGCTCCTCTCACATGATTGTCATTTCCATCTCTTATGGAAGCTGTATATTCATGTATGCTAACCCTTCAGCAAAAGAAAAGGCATCCTTGACGAAAGGAGTAGCAATTCTGAATACTTCTGTTGCTCCTATGATGAATCCATTTATATATACACTGAGGAACCAGCAAGTGAAGCAAGCCTTTAAGGATACCATCCAAAAGGTTATCTTTTTCTCCAGCAAATGCAAGTATCTGTAGCATTAAAAAAATAATGTTCTGGTCAATGATTTATTTATTCATATTCCCTCAAAACTCTTTCACTACAGTTATATGATTCCTTTTTATTAATTCTTATTCTAAACTTCCCCAGACGTTGAACCAAAAAAAATTGGATAAAGCTGAATATTGCTTCAGAATTTTCTGTAAATTGTTTTTTATTTGTATATATTTGATGAAGTAAAAAAATGTTATAACATAAGCCATTTCATTTGAGAAAAAGAATCTCAGGAATAATGTGGATTTCTGAAATTTTCACTCTTAGAAGATAACAAAATTATTATTAGAAAATTTTAATTCTACTTGGCATTTTCATGAAATCAAAAAACCACATACACTAGCAGGTTGGAAATAAAATATAAATATTTATTTAAATATTTTTGAAAAATAATAACCATATATAGTCAAATTTTTTATACGACTACTAATACTTTTGATAATAGTGAAGAGAAGGGCAAGAAAAAAGAGGTAGAGATAATTTTGTTTAGCAATTACTATATTCCAGAGAACGATTTTCTAGAAGAAAGCAATTTCTTCCTATTGGCTCACTGAATCCTGCCAACATTCTGAGGTACCTGTAATTGCTGTTCTCTTGTGGAAATATTACCTTATCTTTTCCTCTGGAAATATCTTATAAGATTATCATCATTAATAGGCATGTAAAAAATGTTGGAATTAAATTTTAAAATCTTACCTCTGTCAAGAATTTTCACATTTTATTCATGAAGAGTTCAGTCACTCAGTCATGTCTGACTCTTTGCGACACCATGGACTGCACCACCCCAGGCCTCCCTATCCATCACCAACTCCCGGAGTTTACTCAAACTCATGTCCTATGAGTCGGTGATGCCATCCAACCATCTCATCCTCTGTCATCTCCTTCTCCTCCCACCTTCAATCTTTCCCAGCATCAGGGTTTCTTCAAATGAGTCAGTTCTTCACATCAGGTGGCCAAAGTATTGGAGTTTCGGCTTCAACATCAGTCCTTCCAATGAAGATTCAGAAATAATTTCCTTTACAATAGACTGTTTGGAGCTCTTTGCTGTCCAAGGAACTCTCAAGAGTCTTCTCCAACACAACAGTTCAAAAGCATCAGTTCTTCAGTGCTCAGTTTTCTTTATAATCCAACTCACACATCCATACATGATTACTGGAAAACCCATAGATTTGACTAGATGAACCCGCTGACTGCGACTGACCACACAGAAGCGTGGCGGAGAAGAGCTACCCAACGTCCAATGTCAGGGGCGGAGGCTGAGAGGAGCTAACACAGCCAAAGGTCAGGGACAGCGGCTGAGAGGAGTAACACCCCTCCCCCCCGCCGGTCCAAGGAGCGGTGGCTGTGCTTTACTGGAGCAGTCGTGAAGCGATACAACACATCCAAGGTTAAGAGAAACCCAAGTAAGATGGTAGGTGTTGCAAGAGGGCATCAGATGGCAAACACACTGAAACCATAATCACAGAAAACTAGCCAATCTGATCACATGCATCACAGACTTGTCTAACTCAGTGAACTAAGCCATGCCGTGTGGGGCCACCCAAGATGGAGGGTCATGGTAGAGAGGTCTGACAGAATGTGGTCCACTGGAGAAGGGAATGGCAATCCACTCCAGTATTCTTGCCTTGAGAACCCCATGAACAGTATGAAAAGGCAAAATGATAGGATACTGAAAGAGGAACTCCCGAGGTCGGTAGGTGCCCAATATGCTACTGGAGATCAGTGGAGAAATAACTCCAGAAAGAATGAAGGGATGGAGCCAAAAAAAAAAAAAAAAAAAACCAGTTGTGGATGTGACCAGTGATAGAGGCAAGGTCTGATGCTGTAAAGAGCAGTATTGCATAGGAACCTGGAATGTTAGGTCCATGAATCAAGGCAAATTGGGAGGGGTCAAACAGGAGATAGCAAGAGTGAATGTCGACATTGCACGAATCAGTGAACTAAAATGGATTGGAATGGGTGAATTTAACTCAGATGACCACTATATCTACTACTGTGGGCAGGAATCCCTTAGAAGAAATGGAGTAGCCATCATGGTCAGAGTCCAAAATGTAGTATTTGGATGCAATCTTGAAAACAACGAATGATCTCTGTTTGTTTCCAAGGCAAACGATTCAATATCATGGTAATCCAAGCCTATGCCCCAACCAGTAATGCTAAAGAAGCTGAAGTTGAATGTTTCTATGAAGGCCTACAAGACCTTTTAGAACTAACACATCAAAAGGATGTCCTTGTCATTATAGGGGACTGAAATGCAAAAGTAGGAAGTCAAGAAACACCTGTAGTAACAGGCAAATTTGGCCTTGGGGTATGGAATGAGGCAGGGCAAAGGCTAATAGAGTTTTGCCAAGAGAACGCACTGGTCATAGCAAACACCCTCTCCCAACAACACAAAAGGAGACTCTACACGTGGACATCACCAGTTGGTCAACACCAAAATCAGATTGATTATATTCTTTGCAACCAAAGATGGAGAAGCTCTATACAGTCAGCAAAAACAAGACTGGGAGCTGACTGTGGCTCAGATCATGAACTCCCTATTGCCAAAATCAGACTTAAGTTTAAGAAATCAGGGAAAACAACTAGACCATTCAGGTATGACCTAAATCATATCCCTTATGATTATACATTGGAAGTGAGGAATAGATTTAAGAGACCAGATCTGATAGAGAGAGTGCCTTATAAACCATGGACGGAGGGTCGTGACACTGTACAGGATACAGGGATTAAGACCATCCCCATGGAAAAGAAATGACAGAAAGCAAAATGGCTGTCTGAGGAGGCCTTACAAATAGCTGTGAAAAGAAGAGAAGCGAAAAGCAAAGGAGAAAAGGAAAGATATTCCCATTTGAATGCAGAGTTCCAAAGAATAGCAGGGAGAGATAAGAAAGGCTTCCTCAGCAATCAATGCAAAGAAATGGAGGAAAACAACAGAATGGGAAAGACTAGAGATCTGTTCAAGAAAATTAGCGATGCCAAGGGAACATTTCATGCAAAGATAGGTTTCATAAAGGACAGAAATGGTACGGACCTAAGAGAAGCAGAAGATATTAAGAAGAGGTAGCAAGAATACACATAAGAACTGTACAAAATAGATCTTCACGACCCTGGTAATCACGGTGGTGTGATCACTTCCCTAGAGCCAGACATCCTGGAATGTGAAGTCAAGTGGGCCTTAGAAAACATCACTAAGAACAAAGCTAGTGGAGGTGATGGAATTCCAGTTGAGCTATTTCAAGTCCTAAAAGATGATGCTGTAAAAGTGCTGCACTGAATATTCCAGCAAATTTGGAAAACTCAGCAGTGGCTACAGGACTGGAAAAGGTCAGTTTTCATGCCAATCCCAAAAAAAGGCAGTTGAAGAAAATGCTCAAACTACCACACAGTTGCACTCATCTTACACACTAGTAAAGTAATGCTCAAAATTCTCCAAGCCAGGCTTCAGCAATATGTGAACTGTGAACTTCCAGATGTTCAAGCTGGTTTTAGAAAAGGCAGAGGAACCAGAGATCAAATTGCCAATATCCACTGGATCATCAAAAAAGCAAGAGAGTTCCAGAAAAACATCTATTTCTGCTTTACTGACTATGCCAAAGCCTTCGACTGTGTGGATCACAATAAACTGTGGAAAATTCTGAAAGAGATGAGAATACCAGACCACTTGACCTGCCTCTTGAGAAACCTGTATGCAAGTCAGGAAGCAACAGTTAGAACTGGACATGGAACAACAGACTGGTTCCAAATAGGAAAAGAGTATATCAAGGCTGTATATTGTCACCCTGTTTGTTTAACTTATATGCAAAGTACATCATGAAAACCTCTGGGCTGGAAGAAGCACAAGCTGGAATCAAAACTGCTGGGAGAAATATCAGTAACCTCAGATATGCAGATGATACCACCCTTATGGCAGAAAGTGAAGAGAAACTAAGAAGCCTCTTGATGAAAGTGAAAGAGGAGAGTGAAAAAGTTGGCTTAAAGTTCAACATTCAGAAAACTAAGATCATGGCATCCAGTCCCATTACTTTACTGCAAATAGATGGGGAAACAGTGGAAACAGTGGCTGACTTTATTTTTTGGGCTCCAAAATCACTGCAGATGGTGATTGCAGCCATGAAATTAAAAGACGCTTACTCCTTGGAAGGAAAGTTATGACCAACCTAAGTAGCATATTTATTTATTTATTTTATTTTTTCCCAATATTTTTATTACTTGGAGGCTAATTCCTTTACAATATTGTAGTGGTTTTTGCCATACACTGACATGAATCCACCATGGATCTACATGTGTTCCCCATCCTGAATCCCCCTCTCACCTCCCTCCCCATTCCATCCCTCTGGGTCATCCCAGTGTACCATCCCCGAGCACTTGTCTCATGCATCCCACCTGGACTGGCAATCTGTTTCACACTTGATAATATACATGTTTCAAGGCTGTTCTCTCAGATCATCCCACTGTTGTCTTCTCCCACAGAATCCCAAAGTCTGTTCTATGCATCTGTGTCTCTTTTTCTGTCTTGCATATAGGGTTATCGATAAGCAGAGACATTACTTTGCCAACAAAGGTCCATCTCATCAAGGCTGTGGTTTTTCCAGTAGTCATGTATGGATGTGAGAGTTGGACTGTAAAGAAAGCTGAGCACCAAAAAAATTGATGCTTTTGAACTATGGTGTTGGAGAAGACTCTTGAGAGTCCCTTGGACTGCAAGGACATCCAACCAGTCCATTCTAAAGGAGATCAGTCCTGGGTGTTCATTGGAAGGACTGATGCTGAGGCTGAAACTTCAATACTTTGGCCACCTGATGCAAAGATGGAAAAGACCCTGATGCTGGGAGGGATTGGGGGTAGGAGGAGAAGTGGATGACGGAGGATGAGATGGCTGAATGGCATTACCAACTCGATGGACATGAGTTTGAGTGAACTCCGGGAATTGGTTATGGACAGGGAGGCCTGGCATGCTGCGATTCATGGGGTCACAAAGAGTCAGACATGACTGAGCGACTGAACTGAACTGAACTGAACCTTATTTTAAATAAGAAATAATATATGTGTCAACGTTTAGGAAAATTTTACAACAGGAGGTTAATGGATTATCCATAGCCCACTGGGAAAATTTGGCCCACCACCAATTTTTGTTAAAAGTTTTATTGAACACGCCTGAGCCCTTTCATTTACATGTTGTTCATAGCTGCATCCAAAATAAAGACAGGAAGAACTGAGTGATTGCATCAGGGACACTGCCTGCAAGTTCTAAATTATTAATATATTACCCTTTTACAGAAAAAGTGTGTATTGACCACTGCTATTGATAATCAAAATGATTATACTGATAGCAAATATTTAAACTCAACACTAAAGGGTTTGCATAGAATTATGTAGAGAGCTGCATTATCTGATAATATCAGCATAGACTCCTTCATATCTTTTGTAAAAATTTTACAGTTCTTTTAATTCCCAGAACTACCCTATCTACTGTTTATGGTATATTTTTATTGAGTGAATAAGAACTTACAATCCTCAATCAAGTCTAAACTTCAGTATTTTCACATGCTTCCAATTAAGCTTACAAATCATAAATGTTTCAGCATGAGGGAAGGAGAAAGTAATGGCATGACTTCCCTACAAAGTGGAAATCACAGCATTTTTTTATAAGTTGTTTTTCTTGTGTTTCATCAAATAATGGATCTAAGACTCTCAATTGAGTATAGTATGTGAATATCAGGAAAAACTTGCCTCTGAGTTATGGCTACAGTGTTTCTATAATAATGGTTTAAAAATGTAGGATGAGTTTGAGTACTTTTCATCATTGTATAAATGTTTGACTTCATGGAAAACAGAAAAGAAAAAAAGTGTTCAGGGCCAGAATTGCATGATCTTGCATGATTATTCATATAAATTCTAATCAGTACATTTTCCAATATGATAATGCTTAAAATAAGCATTTTTAACAAAAAAACCCCTCAAGTTTATATATGGTAAAACTTTGCTCTTGTTACCTTCTTTACTCATATTGATTAGGCATATCACTTAAAGAGGCAATTAAATGAATTGTATGTGCAAGGTATTATCTCAGAATAGTCACAAATATGACAAAGTTATAACACCCCTTAGCTACTGATTATCAAAAGATCAGCTTAACATCAAGCTTTTATTTAAATATACAACTGACCACAGTAAATGCAGTCATATTTGGTATCCAGTAATATTTATTTTGTCAACTACAAATTGGCACTTGCCATGAGTGCTTGCCATCTACCTCTACAAGGATTAAACCATGTGCTGTGAAGCTGTTGATGTTCAACGTGCCTGAAGGAGTTCAGTGTGCAGAGCAGGAGTGAGGCACTCTGTGCTCTGGGAAAACTGGCAGGACAGGTCTTCAGATAGTTAAATAGTCTCAGGAGATGATTTTATGAGCCAAATTCTTGTATCTCCTCATATCAGGAAAAAACACTAAAATTCTTCATGGTGACAATTGTTTCTCATAACTAGCAGAAGTTTCATGAGATGAGCAGAAACTTTCTACAAAAAAAAAAAAATGTGCTTGAATACATGTACTCCCCTTTTACCAAATTATATATATATAATATATATATATATATATACTGTCCTTCCCCTATACCTCTTTAGATCTGTTTCTCACAGATATCTGAGGTCTGTCTCCCAGTTTGCAATCCTCATATTGCCCCAAATAAAATTGAACTTGCAACTCTCACATTGTGTATTTTTTTAATTGATAATTTCTTCAGGCATTTTAAAAGAATTGTTATGATACATATGTTAATTTTGGAGTTCCCCAAGAAGTGGAGGTTATTTCATAGTTTTCCCTAATAGCTTTCACAATTTTCTTCATTATGATAGTCTTTAAGTTGACAAATTAAACAGCACAGGAAATGTAAAATTCAGTAATGAGAAAAGTTTTTTAATTCCTCAAGAAAATGTAATTACATTACTCTTTTAAGTTGTACAGTTTTTCATGTAGTTACTAAATTGGCCACAATATGAAAAGGAGAGTATATGCAATATTCTAATTCAATATTCTAATCTATATGCAATATTCTAATAATTCTGTCAGATTATGTTTATTGTCCTTGTGTGGTAATAAAAAATAAGGTTAAACATGGTACAATATTTATTCAATTACTGAAAAGAGTAATTCTGGTGAAATCACAAAATGCTCTTCTCTCTTGCATTTTGAAATTTCACCAGAAGAAAAGTGCATGAGAGAAGGTTTACAATCTGAATGGAAAAAATGTATATGTGTATATATATGTACATATATGAGAGTTCGAATTTAAATGGCAAAAATAAAATACACATATGCAAATATCCTTGATAAACTGCTGACAATAAAAGTATAAATGCTGAAAATGAATCTAGGGAGGCTGTGTGGATATTAATAAATTTTGAAAAACCTGGATTTTAATTTAATTGCTCTTCATTCATATGCCTCTAATTCATGAAACAGAACTTTTATATTTTCATTTCCTTGAGAAAAACATAGTCTTCCTTGCCATGTCCACGAAGGCTCTCTTGACTTGCTGATCCTTGAGAGTGTAGATAAAGGGGTTCAGCATGGGGGCTACTGAGGTATTTAGCACAGCTACTCCCTTGCTCAAAGAGACCCTATCTTTTGCAGATGGAATCACATACATGAAAATGCACCTGCCATAAGAGATGGAGATAACAATCATGTGGGAAGAACATGTGGAAAAGGCCTTTGTCCTCTGGGTGGTAGAAGGGATCCTCAAAATTGTTCTGATGACATGTGTGTAGGACAGAATTATTAATGCTAAAGTGAACAATAGAATAAACACAGCACAGGAAAACCCCAGTATCTCTAGGAATTTGGTGTCTGAACAAGAAAGGTATAATAAAGGGAAATAATCACAAGTAAAATGGTTGATAACATTGGACATACAGTAATCAAGCTGTATGAAGAACATGAATAATGGGAATATAATTTAGAATGAAGTCAGCCAAGAGGCCAAGACAAGCAGTATGCAGACTGTATGATTCATGATGGTCATGTAATGCAGCAGTTTGCAGATGGCAATGTAGCGGTCATAGGACATGGCAGCCAGAAGGTAAAACTCAGTGATTCCCAAGAAAATGAAAAAAAAAAGAAAAAAAAGAAAAAAAACAAACTGAGCCATACAATCATTAAAAGAGATTTTTTTTATCTCCCATAATAATGGTGGCCAAGAACTTGGGAATAGTGACAGTTGTGAATGAAACTTCCAATATGGAGAAACTCCTGAGGAAGAAATACATGGGGGTCTGGAGGTGGTTACCCAGCAGGGTCAGGATGATAATGGTCAGATTCCCAGTGATGCTGAGCATGTAGGTGATGAGCAGAAAGATAAAGATCACAACCTGAAGTTGTGGGTCATCTGACAGTCCCAGGAGGATAAATTCTGTTATTTCTGTGTAGTTTCTCATTTTTCTTCTTCTTTTAAGTAACATTCAGGAGAAAACACAAAGGGAAGAGACAGAAAAGGGGATTATCAATGTATAACACTGGGATTTGTCTCTGACAGTAAATTCACTATGCCATGCTAACATAATTCAGGAGATCTTTAAAAACAAGTTAATAAAAATAGATAACTTACTTTGAAGTAAGTTTTTACCATATGCCAGTATGTGTGTTTCACATAGAATATATTTTTTTTTAATAAAATCCCTATTTTACAGGTTGGAATCAGAGTAGAAATAATTCAAAAAATCTTACCTAAATCACATACCCTGAATTGAAAAAGCAGGGATTATAACCTAGATCTTTCTAAAACTTAGGAAATACAGTAAAATAGATGCTACCTGTTGACTTTTTAAATGCCCCACCCCTCACTCTTAGAGGATTCCCTCCTGTTGGGAAAGACTTCATCTTTTTTCAAGCCCCATAAAATCATCCTATCCTAATTTGTGTCACCTGGTTCTTGTATTGTTATTCTCTACTGTAATATAGAAAACCTACATATCTCAGGAAAAAGTCACCCAGTGGATATGTCTCCAAAATAAAAGTGATTGGAATGAAATCTTTAACAACATGACAGATTTCTAAGTTTTCACTCAGACTCACATTAACCTCCCAACCTCATACCCCTCTTGGGAAGCCCCAGATAATGGAATAAAGGAATCCAGAAAATGGATTTGCTTCAGCAGTCTTCTCAGATATTAGATAGTCAAGAGAGGAGGCAGAGTTGACCTTTAGTAGATTGGGTCTGTGTTAAGAGTTAAGGAAACCAAAATGTGTTATTCAGTCTCCAAGTCATGTCCGACTTATTGTGACCCCATGGACTGCAGCCCGCCAGGCTTCCCTATCCCTCGCCATCTCCCAGACTTTGCTCAAGTTCATATCCATTGCATTGAAGGTGCCATCTATGCCATCATGCTATGGTGATTCCATGCCTCTGACGTCTTCTTCTCCTTCTGCCCTCAATCTTTCCCAGCATCACAGTCTTTTCAAATGTGTCAGCTGTTGGCATCAACTGGCCAAATTATTGAAGCTTTCAGTAGATAGCAGCAACGGAGCTGCTCTGCTACATAGGAAATCCCAAACAAGAATTAGGTCATCTGCGAATGGTTTAGCACCAGGCACAAATTGGGGTGCTGTGATGGGGGAGGGGGTGGCCACCTTTCTGGCTGCACCCAGTGTCCCAGGAAGAAGGGCTCTCTGCTCCTGACCCTGGTCCCAAAGCACAGGGTGGTGCTCCCTTAGGGACCCGGTGGAGGCCTGCCAGCAGGGATGTTGGGGGACCAGTATCCAAGGCCAATCAAGGCTCCTGTGATGCTGCTGCATCATTCTGTGTGGGCAGGATTCTGACTTCGAGGTGTTCAGTCATAATCCCACAGATGGTACCTTCGCCCCATTGGCTCCTCAGCTAAGCTCTCAACCAAAGTGTATGAATATCTGAAAACAAACATTACCTTCTAGAGAACATTTTTTCTTCAAAATTTCTCCCATCTAAATGTTATTAGTATGTATGATTCTGATCTGTAAACCATTTCTGGAATGTGAGGTGTTAACCATTCCTGGGATGTTTTTGGTAAAGTAATGAAGAATATATCCAAATTTCTAAGACATCATTTCAGACTTTTTTTCCTTACAACTCATTCACATTTTCCCCCCTTAGTCCCGTGGATCTTAGGATAACAAGTTACATATTCCTTTCTGTCCCTTTCTTTTTAATGAATTCTAGTGTCTTGGATAAGGGCTTCCCAGGTGGCGCCGGTGGTAAAGAACACACCTGCCAATTCAGGAGATATGAGAGATGTGGGCTCCATCTCTGGGTGGGAAAGATCCCCTGGAGGAGGGCATGGCAATCCACTCCAGTATTCCTGCCTGGAGAATCCCCAAGTACAAATGAGCCTGGCAGTCCACAGGGTCTCAAAGAGTCAGACACGACTGAAGTGACTTAGAAGCAGTGTCTTGGATATCTCATTGTCAAAACAGGCATGTGGCTCATTGAAAGTGAAAATTAATCTATATGATAAACAAATGTTGACCATTGTGTTAAATAAGATAACTGGAAGTGATTTTCAGGACACATATGCTATTCCATAGTAAATTGTAAGCATGGCTTCTTTAAGAAAAGATCACTAGCATTCCCCAAATTCACCAATTTGAAAAAGTGACAATATTTAAATGTCTATTAAAGATTGTGTTCCTTATTTTATATAAATTGTGAGACATGAGTGAGGAGCTCTCTAAATTCCACAATATAATTGGAAACAAAATAGCTTCTCACATTCTCTATGTGTGCTGAATTTTCTCTTCTTAACTTTAAGACTCCTAAGGAAATCGTAAGTAATTCGATGAACACATATATCCCCAAGGCAGTTTGCACCCTTTGCATACTATATAATATTCCACTTCCTTATCTTCTCTTTCCACTTGAGGATCTTTTCCTTGGTGTTAGGTTTATAAGATAGAATAATTTGTCACAGAAAAGAACAGAATATTTATTAAATTTGATATCTTGGGTAATAGCTTGGTTTTGTAACAACCCTAATCTTTTTCTAGAATGATTTGTTCCACTCCTGATTGTGTTCGCTGACATCCAATACCATGTAAGAACATCATCATGACTGTATGGGAAACTGGTCAACCACTTGTAAAGGAATGAAACTAGAACACTTTCTAACACCATACACAAAAATAAACTCAAAATGGATTAAAGATCTAAATGTAAGACCAGAAACTATAAAACTCCTCGAGGAGAACATAGGCAAAACACTCTCTGACATAAATCACAGCAAGATCCTCTATGACCCACCTCCCAGAATATTGGAAATAAAAGCAAAACTAAACAAATGGGACCTAATGAAACTTAAAAGCTTTTGCACTACAAAGGAAACTATAAGTAAGGTGAAAAGACAACCCTCAGATTGGGAGAAAATAATAGCAAATGAAGAAACAGACAAAGGATTAATCTCAAAAATACACAAGCAACTCCTGCAGCTCAATTCCAGAAAAATAAATGACCCAATCCAAAAATGGGCCAAAGAACTAAACAGACATTTCTCCAAAGAAGACATACAGATGGCTAACAAACACATGAAAAGATGCTCAACATCACTCATTATTAGAGAAATGCAAATCAAAACCACAATGAGGTACCATTACACGCCAGTCAGGATGGCTGCTATCCAAAAGTCTACAAGCAATAAATGCTGGTGAAGGTGTGGAGAAAAGGGAACCCTCTTACACTGTTGGTGGGAATGTAAACTAGTACAGCCGCTATGGAAAACAGTGTGGAGATTTCTTAAAAAACTGGAAATAAAACTGCCATATGACCCAGCAATCCCACTTCTGGGCATACACACTGAGGAAACCAGATCTGAAAGAGACACGTGCACCCCAATGTTCATCGCAGCACTGTTTATAATAGCCAGGACATGGAAGCAACCTAGATGCCCATCAGCAGACGAATGGATAAGGAAACTGTGGTACATATACACCATGGAATATTACACAGCCATTAAAAAGAATTCATTTGAATCAGTCCTAATGAGATGGATGAAACTGGAGCCCCTTATACAGAGTGATGGAAGCCAGAAAGATAAAGAACATTACAGCATACTAACACATATATATGGAATTTAGAAAGATGGTAACGATAACCCTATATGCAAAACAGAAAAAGAGACACAGAAATACAGAACAGACTTTTGAACTCTGTGGGAGAATGTGAGGGTGGGATATTTCAAAAGAACAGCATGTATACTATCCATGGTGAAACAGATCACCAGCCCAGGTGGGATGCATGAGACAAGTGCTCGGGCCTGGTGCACTGGGAAGACCCAGAGGAATCGGGTGGAGAGGGAGGTGGGAGGGGGGATCAGGATGGGGAATACGTGTAAATCTATGGCTGATTCATATCAATGTATGACAAAACCCACTGAAATGTTGTGAAGTAATTAGCCTCCAACTAATAAAAAAAAAAAAAAAAAAGAACTGCCGAGGATATAAAAGGGAAAAAAAAAAAAAAGACTGCTTTTGACTAGTCCTAAAATCAGTTCAGAATCCTGTTTCTCTTAGTCCTCTAGTTTTTTTTTTTTTTTTTTAAAGGTCTTGTTTTTTTCTTAATGGAAAAAGGAAATCAAATCAAAGCACCAATAAGTGTGAATGGGAATAATGAAGGAAAAACTGTAAAGACCTAAGTCACTCTCAAAATCTGTATATTTTCCTAGAAATGTTGCTTTTTTTCTCTCCTAATTGTCTCAGTTTTAACTATTATCTATGTCTGAAGATAATTTTTAACTTAAAAAGGAAATAAATTCTTATAAAAATATAGCATCAGGACTCAATTTTAGTTAAAAATGTGTGAGACTATTAGGGATTTGCATTCCAAGATAAATTATTAAAAATACAACTCTCTGAGTTACAGGTTTCTTTTCCACTATGAACATGACTATAATATTTCATGGAATTATTATGAGGGCTAATTTAATTAAAAGAAAAGTTAAATTATATAAAACTTTAAAGCATGTATTCCCACAGAGTAAATACTATTTTTATTATTATTCCTAAAAAATAAAGTCAATTATTACCTTCGAGGAAGATGATCCCAATATAAAAAATAATAGCCATTTTTTGTGGAAACTCGTTTGAAAGACAATGCTAAGATTTATGTAGTTATCTAACAGAATCATTACAATAGTTTTGTGTAGTGCTTGAATAAGCTAACAATGAGAGGCTAAATATTGAACAAAATCATACAGCTAGTAAATGGTCAAGTTGGTATTCTAAATTCTTTCTGCTTGAACTGAAGCATGTGTTATTTATTAAACATATATTCAATAAGGAGGGCCAAACTCAAAGGGTAATTTTCTAACAATGAATAAATAATTAGTAATACAAACAAAATATTAATGTGTTCATTCTTCATAACCCTTGGTATTTACAGAAAGGAAAGGCATCTCCAAATTATTAATCTCAATGTAATGAAAAGTTAAGCTAAGAACATATAAATCAATGCTAAGAAAAAGTTGTCATTGGCTTTTACTTTACAGCCTTACCTCTATTTGTACAAATGCATCACTTCAGGTGACTGAGGCTATTCTTAAAAATTGGTAACTATATCAATTTTAGGATAAGATATCGAGCATTTCTAAAAATGCTCTATCTCAACACATTTGGAATTACCTTATTTCTATAGATAAATTTCTTTGATACATTTTACATGGAAGCCATGGGAGCAAAAACAGGGAAGGGAAGCAAGATATGGAGTTACTGTGGCCCTTTCTGGATGTGATTTCTATATGAATTTTAACCTGCATGAGGCAAATGTTGCTTTATCCACCATATGGCCAAGGCTCATGGGAAATACTCTAGCAAATCAAATATGACAACAGAGCCAAAAGGAAAGAAAATACACTAAGGATTATAAACATGTTATCAACATTTATACCACTACTGAAACAGAAAACTTGGCAGATAATATCCAAACAGATAGAAAAGCATGAGAACTTGGCCAGAAGCATATAGATTATTTTGCTTACTATCTATGTGAAGACATCTAAATGTACAAGATTTTGGAAGAGATTTCTTGAATATCCTAAATCACCATTTCTCTGAAGAATAGACCTTTTTCCCCTTGCTGACTAAAATACTGTGATGAATGAATCGTATGTGTAAACATTACATTTTCCTTTCTTATGTAATAAAATGTCTCTATAAAGTGGCTCTCTAGGCTATTAAATATAAAAAAATTAAAAAATCAAATAGAACACAATAAAAACAAGAATGAGATAAAATATCATACTCAGTGAATCCCATGAAAGTTATGAGAAATTTTCAATTAAATACACTTTAAACTGTTCAAACTCTTCCAAAAAACTTTTCAAGTTATTTTTCCATAATAATGGTAATAATTGTTGAGAAGGATCTATCAGAGGTCCTGTTTTCATCTGATTGATGGTCTGTGTTCCAGTAATTACTGAAAGCGTAAAATCTAGAAATTTTTACAACAATTTGCAACTCAGATTCCTTTTAATCTAATTTTAGAAAGGACAGAAAGTTAAATAAATCTCATCTATTGACTCAATCACTGTTATTCATTGAATAAACATTTATTGAGATTCTTCTATCTTCAGATACTATAGGAGCACTAGGGACACTACAGGATCAAATTAGATATGACCCAAACTTTAATCAGCCTACGAAGAACTTTCCAAACAAAAATATAGAAGACACTGTCGTGGTTCGTGCACAGGTTGGAAAAGAACTTCTAGACATGAGGCAGAATGAGAGGGAAATAAAGTTTATTAAAGTGGGAGATTCTGATAAGAACAAATACTACACTTAATCTTACCCCAAAGGCTGAGAAGCAATAGACTTGTGGACATGGGGAGAGGGGAGGAGAGGGTGAGATGTATGGAAAGAGTAACATGGACACTTACATTACCATATGTAAAATAGATCGTCAACGGGAATTTGCTGTATGGCTTAGGAAACTCAAACAGGGGTTCTATATCAACAGGGGTGGGATTGGGAGGGAGATGGGAGGGAGGTTCAAAAAGAAGGGGATATATGTATACCTATGGCTGATTCATGTTGAGCTTTGACAGAAAACAGCAAAATTCTGTAAAGCAATTACCCTTCAATAAAAGAATAAATAAATAAATTAAAAAAAAAAAAAAAACTTGTGGGTCATTTGCTGATTGGACGAGGTAGGTATACTGGGTGGGGAAGAGTAAGGCAAATACCTTCCCTGTGTGGGGTTGGAGGGCAAACAGGTTACACTGCTCAGGAGGACCTGAAATCCATTAATAGTTACAACACGGGGGAGGGAAGGACCATATGTGTCTGGTTTTTCCGTTTCTGCATTCCAAGACCCTCCTTGGTTTTATCTGCTTTATAGTCCTTGGGTCACCACATTCCTCCCTTCCTTTAACACTAATATGATAACTAAAATTTTAATTGACCACATTTTTATCAGGGCATATCAGATCTATACGAATTCCACATAATTTTAGGATATCTATATTAGTAAATCAACCATATAGTATGACGAGAAGAGTTATCATCCCTTCAACAATACTTTTCATGTAACTTAACATGTCTAATGAACCCAGGTAGTCTAATAGCTCTTTGGGATGTCTCAGGGGCCCTCTGAAGCATTCCAAAATCATCCTCATAAAATATGTGAGATGCCCCCAAGTCTCTTGGTGGACTTGATGATGATGAAGTCCTGAACAAATCCAACTCCAAAATACTGGACCGCCACTTGGTGTAGGTAAAAACACCAAATTACAAGTGACAAGAAGAAACAGAAAATAACCCAATCAAATAAAATAAACCTCAAAAATTCTACCCTAAACAAATGGAGGTTTTTGAACACTTGACAAAGACATCAAAATAACTGTCATAAATATGATTACTAAATTCAGGAAAGTGGCAGTGTTTTAGTTTTATTTAATTTATTCTGAATTATTTGAATAATTTTTTTCCAAAATAATAGAGACTATTTGAATTATATACAAAATGCATGATATCATGATCAACATTTACCTTCAAAATGTGTATTGAATTTCACAAAATAAATATCTTGACATTAAAAGTCTGATGCAAGAGTGCATATCTCTTTGGACTGAATTTAGTGTATGTTGACTAAAAAATACAGTCACAACCTGAAAAAAGAGAACTATTTTATTGGATGGGAATGTTTAGGACTCTGAGCCCAGGAAACAGCATCTCAGTAGCTTTGAGAAAACTGCTTCAAGAAGACAGGAGAGTGAGTCAGACTATATACAAGTTTGCAACAAAGAGAGCAGGCAATCTGAACACAAAAGATCAGGTATCAAATTAAGGAATTTAACATTCTAGATGTAGGAAGATGCACGCCTCCAGGTTCACTGAATTAATTCATTTCATAGACACCTCAGCTATCTGGGGCCAAATCCTGTTCCCTTGTTCACCTTAAAGAGTTGTGTGTGGCTACTTCTTGCATCACCCCCAGGTACTCAGCAATCACCATGAGAGCATGAGACTCTGCTGGATCTCAGTTTTGGGAGCCCTCATTCGCATTTGGAGACCAGAAATTGCTGATGGCTGTGACGTTTCTTGTTTGTTGATATGGCAGGAGATATTTTAATTTCACACGTAATATCACACAGAATATATAGATTCTTTAAACCATAGGAAATATCAATGTTCATCTTGAAAATACACAGGAAATTACACACTCATTTTGAAACTCTATATTTGAAGTACAAGGTGGTATCATAGGATCTTTTCAGGGACTGATTAAGAAAATTAAAACTATCTTTCACATTGTGCTATGTCTTAAAGAAATACATTTCATTTTTACAAAAGGTCTTTTTTCTCTGACTGGCAGATGGGATTCTCAGAATAGTCCTGATAAAGCATCTGTGGAAAATAATTTTAGTATTATTTTCCCACTTTTCTGTGCTCGCTTCGGCAGCACATATACTAAAATATTTTCCCGCTTTTCTTGATCCACCCCCATGTATCATACTTCTCCTCTTACTAATCACTGGGCTTTCCTGGTGGCTCAGTCAGTCCAGTATTCTGACCTGGAGAATTCCATGGAGTATGACCCATGGGGTCACAAAGAGTGGGATATGACTGAGTGACTTTCACTAATCACTACCTCTAATCATTACTACTAGTAATCACTTACTAATCATTACATAATTCAGTACCCCTCAAAAGGAGTACTGAAAACTAAAGTTTTTCTAAATTTGTTTTCATGATTCTATTTTTTTCCCATCATCAACATCTTTTATTTTATTTATTTTTTAAACTAATTTATTTATTTAAATTGGAGGCTAATTACTTTACAATATTGTGGTGGTTTTTGCCATACATTGACATGCATGATTCTATTTCTTAGCTCTGTCCCCTTCAAAACGATCTTATCTTATACTTACTGAACTATCATTTTGCTCGTATGTGAAATTCTAATTATTATACCATATCGTTGTTTCTAGAATTATATATAAAACCCCTACCAATGCCTTTATTGAATTCTCAACAAAACAGAGGTCTTATTTTAACATCATGTTTGCTGTCCATCAGAAAAGCTGAATGCATTTCAAGGTAAAGCATTTCAATAGTTCACACAGAAGCTCAGTTGACCCTGTATTGAAGAAACCGTGTTACTTGTTCAAGAACAGATTTTTTTTTTTTTAAAGCACTATTAAACTACCTGGAGATTCAAATTCAGATGCCAATGGTTGTAGGTCTATTAGATATAAAGAGATGCAATATGATACAGACCAAGCAAAATGGCAGAGAAGACAGATAACATAACTTTAATCTTTCTGGGAGTGGGCAGAATAGGAATGGGGAAGTTGTATTTTAGAAGTGCTACACCCTGAGTTGTAGAGCATCTGTGCAGTATAAGTAGTAAATGACAGACATTTAAAAATATATGTGAAACATTTCAGAATAGCTCCATGATAAGTTACTGGTTTAACTTGGATAGTGTTTTTTAAGCAAATTCTTCCTGACTCACACATAACAGAATCAAAACTAAAAAGAACACTGAGAGAGCCTTAGGTTTTACTTTTATAAGATTGTCCAAACATGTTACATGTTTTTTCACATTCTGTGCTCTTAAAATTTCAAAAAGTTAAATAGTGTTCCAGGATCATTAGATATATTTTCTCAACATGAAATAATGATGAAGTAAAGTGATAATAAATTTTTAAAATGTTATTCCTGAAATCATATTCCTGACACATATCTTTTAAGATATACTTCCTTAACTGGTTGTACTGAAACCTGTAAAATTGTCCTGTCACTTATATACTCTATATGTTGTTCTCCCTGGCTATGTATTTTTTCTGGTCTGTAATAAAACAGAATTTTTCAAACATATTTTATTCAAATCAAAACCCATAGTTAATTTTAAAAGGAAATGAAAAAGATATTATAGTCAAATGCACAAACATTTCTAGAAAAAAAATCATGAAAATGATGTGCACCTGGGAAAACCTTTTTTATTCTATTTAATATTTTCAAATTTTGGTCATGACACACAAACTGACTTGAGTTCCCCAAATTCCACTCACTTTATGACTAAGAATTTAAAAATCCTTTAAAAAAATATTAGTTTATTCTATCATCTTGGTTTCCTTGATAGAAGATATAGCTATGTAACTATACATCTACATTTATGATAATCTGAAAAAAAATATATTGACTAGCATTGTTTTCTTCATTTAATAGTTATTTACAAGCAGCTTTCAATAAGTTTCAGAAGTATCCCAAGTTACTGGAAGGTGTCTTTTTACATATGGAAACACCAAAAAACTATTAACATTTTATTATTAATTTTTAAAATAGTCTAGTAAAATAATAGATTTTCATCTCCAATCTAAATACCTGTAAATGCTACCAATTCTCAAATACCAACTAAGCAACTAGTTTCTATAAAAATTGTATTAAAATAACAATCATTTTTTTTTAAAATAAACATCTCTAGTTTGACCATCAACACTAAGGGTTAATCTCTGCAACAATTTTTTCATTAAATTAAATGGACTATGTACAAATATATTGGTAGTATTACAAAGGAACATAAATGAATATTAGCTTTAAGTTCAGTTCAATTCAGTTCAGTCACTCAGTTGTATCTGACTCTTTGAGACCCCATGAACTGCCAGGCCTCCCTATCCATCACCAACTGCCAGTGTCTACCCAAACCCATGTCCCTTGAGTCGGTGATGCCATCCAACCATCTCATCTTCTGTCATCCCCTTCTCCTCCTGCCTTCAATCTTTCCCATCATCAGGGTCTTTTCAAATGAGTCAGCTCTTTGCATCAGGTGGCCAGAGTATTGGAGCTTCAGCTTCAGCATCAGTTCTTCCAATGAATACCCAGGAATGATCTCCTTTAGGATGGACTCCTAGGATGTCCTTCTTTAGGATGGTTGGATCTCCTTGCAGTAAGGGACTCTCAAGAGCCTTCTCCAACACCACAGTTCAAAAGCATCAATTCTTTGGCGCTCAGCTTTCTTTATAGTCCAACTCTCACATCCATACTTGACCACTGGAAACCATAGCCTTGACTATACGGACCTTTGTTGGCAAGGTAATGTCTCTGCTTTTTAATATGCTGTCTAGGTTGATCATAACTTTCCTTCAAAGGAGTAAGTGTCTTTTAATTTCATGGCTGCAGTCACCATCTGCAGTGATTTTGGAGCCCAGAAAACTAAAGTCAGCCACTGTTTCCACTGTTTCTCCATCTATTTGCCATGAAGTGATTGGACCGGATGCCATAGTCTTAGCTTTCTGAATGTTGAGTTTTAAGCCAACTTTTTCACTCTCCTCTTTCACTTTCATCAAGAGGCTCTTTAGTTCTTCTTTGCTTTCTGTCATAAGTGTGGTGTCATCTGCATACCTGAGGCTATTGATATTTCTCTCAGCAATCTTGATTTCAGCATGTGCTTCATCCAGTCTGGCATTTCTCACAATACATTCTTCACATAAGTTAAATAAGCAGGGTGACAATATACAGCCTTGACGTACTCCTTTCCCAATTTGGAACCAGTCTGTTGTTCTACGTACAGTTCTAACTGTTGCTTATTCCTTAGAACAATTAAATAAATCTATTTGATTTTCTGGTTTGTGTTATGATTATCCTTATTTACAACTGGATTACATGATTCTTAAAAAAAAAAAAAAAAACTCATGTGCTATACTTTGCTTTTGTCTTCCTAAGAGTGTATGCTAAATATATGCAATAGTATAAATGAATTAATAATTAACATTACTCTTTGCAATCAATAGTTATACTTTCAATTAGACATAATATCTCAAAATAAGCTGGTTATCATTACATTATTATTTTTAGTTATATACTTATGCTATTATGTAGAATCTAAGGAACATAGTTTCAAAATGAATAGGGAATAGCTGATAAGGTACTAAATGTGATCTTACTAGGCTGCATTTTATTCTTAATCAAAGTTACCTAGATATAGTACACATATATGTCTCAATACTTACTAACTACATAGAATAAAATGTAACATGATTTTTTACTACACTAGCTTAGTGTGAGTGATTCTTTTTAAATTCTAAAGACAAAAAATAACACTGTTTTCTCTAAAAACAAACAAAAAAAAGTTTAGTCTCAACGTCCCCCTTTTAATATCTTTATTTAAAAACATTTTTATAAAATGTGCAAAGGACATAAAGCCAGGAATAAACAGTCTCAGAGAAGCCATATCATATCATTGTTTGGAACGTATTAAGCTTTTACAGAAACTCAAATATGAGAACAAAATTTTCTGAACATATATAGAAATACTTTAAGTCTCCATGAGAAATACATAAAGTTTATTGAAATAACCTTTCAAATATTTGTTACACTTAAGTGAAAGAAGAAGAGTGGAAGGGATCAAATTTGAGCTGCTTGTAATGGAACAGAAAAAGAAAGTTTTGATATTTTTAAATGGAAAACATGATTGATGTAAAACAGCTAATGTAAATACCATGACACTTCAGAAAGAAGTGAAAGGACAAATAATAAATAATACAATAGGGAAGCTGGGAACAAATCCAAGTTCCTCCTTTACTATTTTCCTTAATTATTAATTTCCCTCATATAACTCATTATGATTTTACTTGAATAAAAACAGAAGTCTTTGTAGCAAGTTTTTAAATGCTTGCTTCACCTGCTGGTTCTGTAGAGTATAAATAAAGGGTTTCAAAATCGGGGCAACAGAGGTATTGAGAACTGCGACTCCCTTCACTAAGGAGATCCTCTGTTTGGCTGAAGGTTTCACCTACATAAACATGCAGCTGCAATATGAGAGGGAGAAGAACAAGTGGAAAAAGCCTTTTTTCTCTGTTTGGCAGAAGGAATTTTTAAATTGTCAGGGCAAAAATCTGTTCTATACATCAGTGTCTCTTTTTCTGTCTTGTATATAAGGTTATCATTACCATCTTTATAAATTCCATATATATGCGTTAGTATACTGTATTGGTGTTTATCTTTCTGGTTTACTTCACTCTGTATAATGGGCTCCAGTTTCATCCATCTCATTAGAACTGATTCAAATATATTCTTCTTAATGGCTGAGTAATATTCTATTGTGTATATGTACCCTAGCTTTCTTATCCATTTGTCTGCTGATGGGTATCTAGGTTGATTCCATGTCCTGGTTATTATAAACAGTGCTGTGATGAACATTGGGATACACGAACAGACTTTTGGACTCTATGGGAGAAGGTGAGGATGGGATGATCTGAGAGAAAAGCATTGAAACATGTATATTATCAAATGTGAAGCAGATCGCCAGTCCAGGTTGGATGTATGAGACAAGTGCTCAGGGCTAGTGCACTGGGATCACCCAGAGGGATGGGATGGGGAGGGAGGTGGGAGAGGGGTTCAGGATGGGGAACACATGTAAATCCATGGCTGATTCATGTCAGTGTATGGCAAAAACCACTCTACTATTGTAAAGTAATTAGCCTCCAACTAATAAAAATAAAGGAAAAATAAATAAATAAATAAAATCGTCAGGGCAATATATGTGTATGATAGAATCACTAATACAAAAGTGATCTGTAGAGTCATCAGGGCTAGGATGAAACTCAGCGTTTCAAACAAATGTGTATCTGTACAGGGGATTAGCAGGAGAGGAGCACTGTCACAGTAGAAATGATCAATGACATTGGAGTTACAGAAATCCGAGGTTAAGCCTAAAATGAGTCCTGAAAAAATGGTGAGGAAACCAGCCATCCAAGAGCTAGGGACCAGCTGGATACAGACTTTGTTGCTCGTGATGGTTGTATAATGCAAGGGCTTACAGATGGCAACATAACGATCATAGGACATGGCAGCCAGGAGATAAAATTCGGATGCACCAAGAAGGAAAGCGAAAAACAACTGAGCTGCACAACAGTTATAGGTAATGGTTTTGTCTCCAGTTTCCATGCTAACAAGCAGTTTGGGAATACAAACTGTTGTATAGGAAATTTCTAAGAAGAAAATTTCGAAGAAAGAAATACATAGGAGTCTTGAGATGAGAATCAAGCAAAGTGAGGGTGATGATAGTCAAGTTGCCTGAGATGCTTAACAAATAGGTGAGAAGCAGGAAGATAAATAGCACAATCTTCAGTTTGGGGTCCTCTATCAATCCTACTAAGATAAACACTGTCACTGATGGACGGTTTTCCATTGTTGCCTCCTGATCTGCTTCTAGTCCGGTGAAAATATTGAGGAAAAAAATTATGCAAAGGGACCAGAAAACATGAAGATAACAATGTCAAAACATCACTAATTGCTAAAGGAGTACTTTTTTGATATGATTAATGTAAGATAAACTAGCGAAAGCTGTTACTTTTCTTTTAGGTAAAAGAAAATATGTTGAACAAATTTGATGAAATAAAAGAGTACCTTATGTCATTTTTATATTCTGGTTTAGTTACATTTATGATAATGAAGTGAAGAAATGAATATGCATGTGAAAAAAATTGATCTATTTTTTCTTAATATGTTAAGTATGAGAACATTATATTAGCTTACACTCAGTCTTGCTGATGATTACATAAACAGCATTGCCTCAAGAAGCTGACAGTGAGGGCAACAGAGAAGCAAGAAGCAAATGGTATATAAATGTGTATGATGGTTGAAAACAGAAATCCAGCTTTAGACTTAAGATACATAGTGGAAATAATTCAGTATAATAATGTCCATACCTCTTCAGTTTGGCCTTTTACCAATCTACTCAACTAACTAAAAGTTTTTTCTACAGTTCTTTCTGATTTTTTTTTTGTTTTTTTTTTTTTTTTTTTGGTAAATTAGTGTGATGTATTTTGTCCCTGTTTCCATCGCTTCTCTTTTTCTGTCACTCTTCTCTTTTACCATGTCCTATTCCAATATTATGGAGGAGGAAATGGCAATCCAGTCCAGTATTCTTGCTTGGAAAATCCCATGGATGGAGGAGCCTGATAGGCTACAGTCCATGGGGTCGCAAAGAGTCAAACACAGCTAAGCGACTTCACTCACTCACTTATTCCAATATTAAACTTATCTGATTACATAGAGAACCTGACTTGAACAAAATTAACCAGATTTAATGTTTCTTCAGATTATAGTTCTGAAAATTGGAAGAGAATAATAAAGCAATATGCAAAATTAGTAAGGGTTCAGCATGAGGGAAAATGAAATAGGGTAGAAGAATAAAAGGAAGAGAAAAAGGAGAATAGAGGCAAAGCAGAAAGGGAAGATAATAAAGACAAAGACCTACCATTAAGAGTGAATTTCTCTTCAGATAAGAATTCTATTTACCTCTTGGCTTTTAGACTGATCTATAGATCAAGGCAGCAAATATGTAATTTACCTTTACTGAGGTGAATAAAAAAGAGAAGCTCGGCGGGAGGAGCCAAGATGGCGGAGGAGTAGGACGGGGAGACCACTTTCTCTCCTACAAATTCATCAAAAGAATAACTGAACGCAGAGCAAACTTCGCAAAACAACTTCGGATCGCTAGCTGAGGTCATCAGGCGCCCAGAAAAGCAGCCCATTGTCTTCGAAAGGAGGTAGGACAAAATATAAAAGATAAAAAGTGAGACAAAAGAGCTAAGGACGGAGATCCGTCCCGGGAGCTCTTAGGCGGCATTGCTTGGGGTAGGGTTGAAAGGTTCTTGCTGAACGATAAGACGCGGGATTCTTGGCCTCCGGAGGAGACGAATTCAATCCGGGGCCAGAGACGAGGCTGGATCGCTCAGAGCTTTTGTGTAATAAAGTTTTATTAAAGTATAAAGGAGATAGGGAAAGCTTCTGACATAGGCATCAGAAGGGGGCAAAAGAGTACCCCCCTCCTAGTCTTTAGCTGTATGTTATATAGTCACTCACAGTCTGTTAATGAAATGAAAGGAATGTCATAAAATTTAGAATGGCATCAGATAATTCATCCCAGGCCATAAAACGATTGACTTGAATCTTGTAGAAGGGCAGAATACCAACAAATAGTTCCGTTTACATAGATTAGGGGAACAATACCTGAGTAAGTAAGTTAGGCCGTTTGGCGGAACCAACTTGAAGATAGAGTCTGGGGTTCATTAACATAGCTTAAGACAACATTTCCATACGAAAAAGGAATGTATTGGTTAACTCAAAGTTTGAGAGTAGTTAGCTTTAGGTGAGACCAGGTGTCATGGCAACACAGAATGTTAAGAGAAACCTCCTTTTAAATTTGTATAGAGAAGGAAAAACAGATCTCTGGTTTGTTTCTTCCTGCCGCTTAAGAGAGATAAAAATGTCTGGCACTTACAGCCTCTTTCCTCCATTTGGAGACCCCTGGCCTTCTTGCCTGTTACCCTCTCAGGGTCCAGGCCTGAGTGCCCTGAGGACAATCGGAGGGAACTTCTGTGAGTTGCCAACTTGAACTGTGGGAGACCAAAAGAGAGAGAGTAAATTAACCGGCCCGAACACACTGCTGGCCGTTCGCAGAACAAAGAGACCGAGAGGGTCCAGAGAGGAGCTCGCAGGCTGCGGACTGGCCCAGCCCCGCCGGAGGCAGGAGGCAGGGGGGAGGGGAAGGTCGCGGCGAGACACAGGGCGCAGGCACCCGACCGGCGCGGCGGGGACTGGGGCTGGGGACGCGGAGGGCAGAAGGCGCACGCACCCGACTGGCGCCAGCGGAAACTGAGACTGGGTCCGCGGAGGGGAGTGGGCACGCCACACCTGGGGAGAGTGCGCCCACGAAGCCCCTGGCTGCCTGGACCGCTCTGACGGGGAAGGCACAGAGAGCAGGGGCAGCTTTTCCTTCCGCGCTTTTGTGGAACACCCGAGGGCTGGAACCTCGCGCAGCGCGGGGCGCGCTCCATATAGAACAGCCGGGAGCCTGAGCAGCACAGACGGAGAAAGCAGCGTCAGCCCCTCCGGGCAGCCCTAGCCCATCCCCGCGGCGCAAGCCTATCCTCACAGCACCAGCCTCTCCCTGCAGCGCAAGCCCCTCCCTGCCCCGCAGAGCGACGGAACTAGCTACCTGAATAAGAGTCCACCTCCGCCCGCCTGTGTCAGGGAGGAAATGAGGCTCTGAAGAGACCGGCAAACAGAAGCCAAATAAACAAAGGGAACCGCTTCAGAAGGGACTGGTGCAACAGATTAAAATCCCTCTAGGAAACACCGACTACACCGGAAGGGGCCTGTAGATATCGAGAAGCGTAAGCTGGAACTGAGGAGCTATCTGAAACTGAGCCGAACCCACACTGACCGCAACAGCTCCAGAGAAACTCCTAGATATAATTTTACTTTTTTCTCTTTTTTTTAATTTTATTTTTTTTATTTTTTTATTTTTTTTCTTTTTTTTCTTTTTTCTTTCTTCTCTTTTATTTTCCTTTAAAATCCCCTATTACTCCTCCATTACTCCTTAACTTTCATTTCCACAGACTTTTACAATTTTTTAATTAGGGGGAAAAAAAAAATTTTTTTTTCCTTTTTTTTTTTTCTCTTTTTCGTTCTTTTTTTTTCTTTTTTTTCTTTCCTTTTTCTCTTCTATTTTCTATTTTTCTTTTTTTCTTATTTCTTTTAAAGTCCTCTAGTACTCCTCTACTACTCCTTAATTTTCATTTTCAATACACTATAACCTTACAAAAAAAAAAAAAAAAAGAAGAGAAGCCCTATTTTTAAACCAAAGATTATTCTCTCCCAATCTTGACTCTCTGTTTTCTACCTCAGAACACCTCTATTTCCTCCTTTCCCCTTCTCTTCCCAATCCAATTCTGTGAATCCTTGTAGGTGACTGGGCTATGGAGAACACTCTGGGAACAGACAGCTGCGTAGATCTGTCTCTCTCCTCTTGAGTCCCCCTTTTTCTCCTCCTGTTCATCTCTATCTCCCTCCTCCCTCTCCTCTTCTTCATGTAACTCTGTGAACCTCTCTGGGTGTCCCTAACGGGGGAGAATCTTTTAGCCATTGACCTAGAAGTTTTCTTATCAGGGCTGTATAGTTGGAGAAGTCCTGAGACTACAGGAAGAATAAAACTGAAATCCAGAGGCAGGAGACTTAAGCCCAAAACCTGAGAACACCAGAAAACTCCTGACTACATGGAACTTTAAGTAATAAGTGACCGTCCAAAAGCCTCCATACCTACACTGAAACCAACCACCACCCAAGAGCCAATAAGTTTTAGAGCAAGACATACCATGCAAATTCTCCAGCAACGCAGGAACATAGCCCTGAACATCAACATACAGGCTGCCCAAGGACACACCTAACACATAGACCCATCTCAAAACTCATTACTGGGCACTCCATTGCTCTCCAAAGAGAAGAAATCAAGTTCCACGCACCAGAACACTGACGCAAGCTCCCCTAACCAGGAAATCTTGACAAGCCAATCGTCTAACCCCACCCACTGGGTTAATCCTCCACAATAAAAAGGAACCACAGACCTCCAGAATACAGAAAGCCCACTCCAGATACAGCAATCTAAACAAGATGAAAAGGCAAAGAAATACCCAACAGGTAAAGGAACATGAAAAATGCCCACCAAGTCAAACAAAAGAGGAGGAGATAGGGAATCTACCTGAAAAAGAATTTAGAATAATGATAATAAAAATGATCCAAAATCTTGAAAACAAAATGGAGTTACAGATAAATAACCTGGAAACAAAGATTGAAAAGATACAAGAATTGTTTAATAAAGACCTAGAAGAAATAAAAAAGAGTCAATTAAAAATGAATAATGCAATGAATGAGATCAAAAACACTTTGGAGGGAACCAAGAGTAGAATAACGGAGGCAGAAGATAGGATAAGTGAGGTAGAAGATAAAATGGTGGAAATAAATGAAGCAGAGAGGAAAAAAGAAAAAAGGATCAAAAGAAATGAGGACAACCTCAGGGACCTCTGGGACACTGTGAAATGCCCCAACATTCGAATCATAGGAGTCCCAGAAGAAGAAGACAAAAAGAAAGGCCATGAGAATATACTCGAGGAGATAATAGCTGAAAACTTCCCTAAAATGGGGAAGGAAATAGCCACCCAAGTCCAAGAAACCCAGAGAGTCCCAAACAGGATAAACCCAAGGTAAAACACCCCAAGACACATATTAATCAAATTAACAAAGATCAAACACAAAGAACAAATATTAAAAGCAGCAAGGGAAAAACAACAAATAACACACAAAGGGATTCCCATAAGGATAACAGCTGATCTATCAATAGAAACCCTCCAGGCCAGAAGGGAATGGCAGGACGTACTGAAAGTAATGAAAGAGAATAACTTACAACCTAGATTACTGTATCCAGCAAGGATCTCATTCAGATATGAAGGAGAATTCAAAAACTTTACAGATAAGCAAAAGCTGAGAGAATTCAGCACCACCAAACCAGCTCTTCAACAAATGCTAAAGGATCTTCTCTAGACAGGAAATGCAGAAAGGTTGTATAAACGTGAACCCAAAACAACAAAGTAAATGGCAACGGGACCACACCTATCAATAATTACCCTAAATGTAAATGGGTTGAATGCCCCAACCAAAAGACAAAGATTGGCTGAATGGATACAAAAACAAGACCCCTATATATGCTGTCTACAAGAGACCCACCTCAAAACAAGAGACACATACAGACTAAAAGTGAAGGGCTGGAAGAAAATATTTCATGCAAACGGAGACCAAAAGAAAGCAGGAGTCGCAATACTCATATCAGATAAAATAGACTTTCAAATAAAGGATGTGAAAAGAGACAAAGAAGGACACTACATAATGATCAAAGGATCAATCCAAGAAGAAGATATAACAATTATAAATATATATGCACCCAACATAGGAGCACCGCAATATGTACGGCAAACGCTAACGAGTATGAAAGAGGAAATTAATAGTAACACAATAATAGTGGGAGACTTTAATACGCCACTCACAACTATGGATAGATCAACTAAACAGAAAATTAACAAGGAAACACAAACCTTAAATGACACAATGGACCAGCTAGACCTAATTGATATCTATAGGACATTTCACCCCAAAACAATCAACTTTACCCTTTTCTCAAGTGCACACGGAACCTTCTCCAGAATAGATCACATCCTGGGCCATAAATCTGGTCTTGGAAAATTCAAAAAAATTGAAAGCATTCCAGTCATCTTTTCTGACCACAGTGCAGTAAGATTAGATCTCAATTACAGGAAAAAAATTGTTAAAACTTCAAACATATGGAGGCTAAATAACACGCTTCTGAGTAACCAACAAATCATAGAAGAAATCAAAAAAGAAATCAAAATATGTATAGAAATGAATGAAAATGAAAACACAACAACCCAAAACCTATGGGACACTGTAAAAGCAGTGCTAAGGGGAAGGTTCATAGCATTACAGGCTTACATCAAGAAACAAGAAAAAAACCAAATAAATAACCTAACTCTACACCTAAAGCAATTAGAGAAGGAAGAAATGAAGAACCCCAGAGTTAGCAGAAGGAAAGAAATCTTAAAAATCAGGGCAGAAATAAATGCAAAAGAAACTAAAGAGACCATAGCAAAAATCAACAAAGCTAAAAGCTGGTTTTTTGAAAAAATAAACAAAATTGACAAACCATTAGCAAGACTCATTAAGAAACAAAGAGACAAGAACCAAATTAACAAAATTAGAAATGAAAATGGAGAGATCACAACAGACAACACTGAAATACAAAGGATCATAAGAGACTACTACCAGCAGCTCTATGCCAATAAAATGGACAACTTGGATGAAATGGACAAATTCTTAGAAAAGTATAACTTTCCAAAACTGAACCAGGAAGAAATAGAAGATCTTAACAGACCCATCACAAGCAAGGAAATCGAAACTGTCATCAAAAATCTTCCAGCAAACAAAAGCCCAGGACCAGATGGCTTCACAGCTGAATTCTACCAAAAATTTAGAGAAGAGCTAACACCTATCTTACTCAAACTCTTCCAGAAAATTGTAGATGAAGGTAAGCTTCCAAACTCATTCTATGAGGCCACCATCACCCTAATTCCAAAACCAGACAAAGATGCCACAAAAAAAGAAAACTACAGGCCAATATCACTGATGAACATAGATGCAAAAATCCTTAACAAAATTCTAGCAAACAGAATCCAACAACATATTAAAAAAATCATACACCATGACCAAGTGGGCTTTATCCCAGGAATGCAAGGATTCTTTAATATCCGCAAATCAATCAATGTAATACACCACATTAACAAATTGAAAGATAAAAACCATATGATTATCTCAATAGATGCAGAGAAAGCCTTTGACAAAATTCAACACTCATTTATGATTAAAACTCTCCAAAAAGCAGGAATAGAAGGAACATACCTCAACATAATAAAAGCTATATATGACAAACCCACAGCAAGCATCACCCTCAATGGTGGAAAATTGAAGGCATTTCCCCTGAAATCAGGAACAAGACAAGGGTGCCCACTCTCACCACTACTATTCAACATAGTGTTGGAAGTTCTGGCCACAGCAATCAGAGCAGAAAAAGAAGTAAAAGGAATCCAGATAGGAAAAGAAGAAGTAAAACTCTCACTGTTTGCAGATGACATGATCCTCTACATAGAAAACCCTAAAGACTCTACCAGAAAATTACTAGAGCTAATCAATGAATATAGTAAAGTTGCAGGATATAAAATTAACACACAGAAATCCCTTGCATTCCTATATACTAACAATGAAAAAACAGAAAGAGAAATTAAGGAAACAATACCATTCACCATTGCAACAAAAAGAATAAAATACTTAGGAGTATATCTACCTAAAGAAACAAAGGACCTATACATAGAAAACTATAAAACACTGATGAAAGAAATCAAAGAGGACACAAACAGATGGAGAAACATACCGTGTTCATGGATTGGAAGAATCAATATTGTCAAAATGGCTATTCTACCCAAAGCAGCCTATAGATTCAATGCAATCCCTATCAAGCTACCAACGGTATTTTTCACAGAACTAGACCAAAGAATTTCACAATTTGTATGGAAATACAAAAAACCTCGAATAGCCAAAATAATCTTGAGAAAGAAGAATGGAACTGGAGGAATCAACCTGCCTGACTTCAGACTCTACTACAAAGCCACAGTCATCAAGACAGTATGGTACTGGAACAAAGACAGAAATATAGATCAATGGAACAGAATAGAAAGCCCAGAGATAAATCCACGAACCTATGGACACCTTATCTTTGACAAAGGAGGCAAAGATATACAATGGAAAAAAGACAACCTCTTTAACAAGTGGTGCTGGGAAAACTGGTCAACCACTTGTAAAAGAATGAAACTAGAACACTTTCTAACACCATACACAAAAATAAACTCAAAATGGATTAAAGATCTAAATGTAAGACCAGAAACTATAAAACTCCTAGAGGACAACATAGGCAAAACACTCTCCGACATAAATCACAGCAAGATCCTCTATGACCCACCTCCCAGAATATTGGAAATAAAAGCAAAACTAAACAAATGGGACCTAATGAAACTTAAAAGCTTTTGCACTACAAAGGAAACTATAAGTAAGGTGAAAAGACAACCCTCAGATTGGGAGAAAATAATAGCAAATGAAGAAACAGACAAAGGATTAATCTCAAAAATACACAAGCAACTCCTGCAGCTCAATTCCAGAAAAATAAATGACCCAATCCAAAAATGGGCCAAAGAACTAAACAGACATTTCTCCAAAGGAGACATACAGATGGCTAACAAACACATGAAAAGATGCTCAACATCACTCATTATTAGAGAAATGCAAATCAACACCACAATGAGGTACCATTACACGCCAGTCAGGATGGCTGCTATCCAAAAGTCTACAAGCAATAAATGCTGGAGAGGGTGTGGAGAAAAGGGAACCCTCTTACACTGTTGGTGGGAATGCAAACTAGTACAGCCGCTATGGAAAACAGTGTGGAGATTTCTTAAAAAACTGGAAATAGAACTGCCATATGACCCAGCAATCCCACTTCTGGGCATACACACTGAGGAAACCAGATCTGAAAGAGACACGTGCACCCCAATGTTCATCGCAGCACTGTTTATAATAGCCAGGACATGGAAGCAACCTAGATGCCCATCAGCAGATGAATGGATAAGGAAGCTGTGGTACATATACACCATGGAATATTACTCAGCCATTAAAAAGAATTCATTTGAACCAGTCCTAATGAGATGGATGAAGCTGGAGCCCATTATACAGAGTGAAGGAAGCCAGAAAGATAAAGAACATTACAGCATACTAACACATATATATGGAATTTAGAAAGGTGATAACGATAACCCTATATGCAAAACAGAAAAAGAGACACAGAAATACAGAACAGACTTTTGAACTTTGTGGGAGAATGTGAGGGTGGGATATTTCAAAAGAACAGCATGTATACTATCTATGGTGAAACAGATCACCAGCCCAGGTGGGATGCATGAGACAAGTGCTCGGGCCTGGTGCACTGGGAAGACCCAGAGGAATCGGGTGGAGAGGGAGGTGGGAGGGGGGATCGGGATGGGGAATACATGTAAATCCATGGATGATTCATATCAATGTATGACAAAACCCACTGGAAAAAAAATAATAATAATAAAAAAAATAAATAAATAAAGTAAAAAAAAAAAACACACGGGAAAAAAAAAAAAAGAGAGAAGCTCTCGTAAATTTTACTGTAATGATATGTGTCTGAGCAAGGTTTCAGACACTTACAAGTAATACTGACTGCCCTGAAAATATGGTAAATCAAAAGTCAAGCCATATCAGATGAAGTTGATTATGTGGCTGAGAATTTTATAAGCTCTTACTAAGTTAAATGTCATGAATCCTCCTAGGTATAAATATGTCATCCCTTGAGAGGAAGCCTCTGCTTTGATGACTTCATTATCAGTTATGCTTCTTTGGTGACTTCACCATCAATAACAGACATTAATTAACCAATTTTTATAGGTCTATGGAGAATGCACTGTTGTACATTGTAAAGGTATAAGACACTGTCCAAGATAGAATTGCAGTTTACCAATGTTTTGAGGTGAGAGCATGCATGTGTGCATGTAGCAGTGTACAATGCTCCATGAACTTAAGGGTAAATAAGACTCGTGTTTACTATATGACACTGGAGACTAGGAGAGAAGATTTATCTGGGGCTTGGGACTGTTGGGGAGATGAACAAGAGAGAATGTTGAAAGAGAGGATGGATCCTCAGTTGGGCATTGGAGACAGAGTAGGAAGCAGAATAAAGCCTTTTAAGTAGGATAAATAGTGTCAACAAAGATACATAAGAATGAAAACTCATGAATTGATAAAAATTTACCAGAGACATTATGAAACATAAAGTTTTCTCCAGGGAATATTTAAGGCTCTGGAGATTCTGGCTATTAGTACCAAAATATAATAACATCTTCCTAGTATTTAGACACATTTTCCCAAATCTAAGGGATAATTTCTGAGGAAACTAACTGTATTGTAATGGCAATAGTCACTTGAGTCAGAAACAGATCTATCATCCCAAGTCAGAATTAAATTGGACCTAGTTTTCCTTTTGCTCCATAACACTTGATATACACTGGAACTGTGTTTATTTATATTATATATGTATATAATATATATAGAAAGTTTATTCATCTTATTTGTATTTACATTAAAAACTGAAAGGAAAAAAAAGAAAAAAAAAACTGAAAGGAAATTCCCTCCTTTCAAAATCATGATAAAACTTATTTTAAAATGGTGACATTTAATAAATCAATTTCAGATCACCTACAATTAAAATAAAATTCCCTGGCTTACGCAGCTGGCTCTTACGCTCCAGGGAATCAGCCAGAAATAGACAGATAGAGAGAGATAAAGAGATAAAAAGAAAGAAAGAAAGAAAGACATGGGGACCGAAGCTCTGATGGAGCAAAGGTGTTTTAATCAACATGGTGTGGGCATATATACTGTCTTACAAGGTAGTTATTCTCAGCAAAGATAACAATTAAAATTCCAGACTTACAAAACATAAGGCGATCCTTATCAAAGAGCAAGAGTCACAAACAATCACTTTTACCGTATGGTTCATAAAAAGGAAGAGGGTTCTTATTACCGTATTGAAAAACTAACGAAGGACATGCCTGGATTCCTCAGCCCAGGGAAAGGCTGTGCCTCTCCTCTTAATTCCTGAATGTCCAGGAATTAATAAGGACCAGAGGATTCCTGACAGATCCAAAACAGCACACAGGAAGCCTCCTGTTAAATGCTTCCTGACAATTAAGTACTCTTAGAATTTTTTAATTTATTTTCAATAATATGTGGATTTATATATCAGCTTGCAAAATATATTGAAACTTACAAACTGTTACCCTTAATTGTAAATAAATAGAATTACTTAGGCAAAAACAAACAAACAAAAAAAAAGTGCTGTTAATGTTCACATTCCTTATATTTCTGTTGAAGAATGAAGAACTCAGATTTTTTTTCTTTTTTCCTTCCATGGAGTCACAGTGAAATAGGTAATTTTTAAAATAAATTTAATTCATGTGGATACTTTCTGATTAGCCATTTGTAGCTCAGATCAGCAAATTATAGACTATCTAAATATCTCATTTATTCTTTATATTCACTATATTTTAAGTTAATAATAATACCGCATAATACTAAAATTAAACAACTATTTATCCTAGCAAGTGATTAGGGTTATTTCCAGGAAATATCCTAAAGAGTAAGCAAATCTCTCCAAGACATTCAGATTCAAAGGCATAGTTTCCCTGAGGATCTTTGGTGTGTTAGTAAACAATAAGCCAAAGAGATGTCAATATGGATACAGACTTTTTTCCTATCTCCTTTAACTACATTCTCAGGAGTTTCTCAACAAAAAACACTATATTGAAGTCACCATGCACTCCTTTTACCTTCATTTATTTATAAATTTATTTATTCCTTCCTTGAATACATATTTTTCATGTGCTTGAAATGTGTCAAGCATGCTTCTATGTAATGGGCATAAAACCATAATTAAGATACATGAATATAAATGTGAGTATATGAAGGGTTAAGAATTAGGTTCAGAGCACACCTGGAGGATTTTCAGTTTTAATTCAACATGTAAAGATCTGAGAAGTCATCACTCACATCTGTATTACCAGAAAAAGCAGAAAAAAATTGAAGATCAATGGCTTTCTTGTACCTATTAGAGAACTGAGGTAGCAAGGCAAACCACCACAGCAAAATCAGGAGAAACAGACCCACCCAAAGAGAGGGAGCCAAGAACTGCTTATTTGGACCCAAAGCCATAAGCTGACAGGAATGTTTCAGTGCTTCAAATTGATAAATTGATACATGCTGAATGTCTACATATGGCAGAGAGTGAAGAGGAACTAAAAAGCCTCTTGATGAAAGTGAAAGAGGAGAGTGAAAAAGTTGGCTTAAAGCTTAACATTCAGAAAACTAAGATCATGACATCTGGTCTCATCACCTCATGGGAAATAGATGGGGAGACAGTGGAAACAGTGTCAGAATTTATTTTTTGGGCTCCAAAATCACTGCAGATGGTAACTGCAGTCATGAAATTAAAAGACGTTTACTCCTTGGAAGGAAAGTTATGACCAACCTAGATAGCATATTAAAAAGCAGAGACATTACTTTGGCAACAAAGGTCCATCTAGTCAAAACTATGGTTTTTCCAGTGGTCATGTAGGGATATGAGAGTTGGGCTGTAAAGAAAGCTGAGCACCAAAGAATTGATGCTTTTGAACTGTGGTGATGGAGAAGACTCTTGAGAGTCCCTTGGACTGCAAGGAGACCCAGCCAGTCCATCCTAAAGAAGATCAGTCCTGGGTGTTCATTGGAAGGACTGATACTGAAGCTGAAACTCCAATACTTTGGCCACCTGATGTGAAGAGCTGACTCACTGGAAAAGACCCTGATCCTGGGAAAGATTGAGGGCAGGAGGAGAAGGAGATGACAGAGGATGAAATAGTTGGATGGCATCACCAACTCAATGGACATGGGTTTGGGTGGACTCCGGGAGTCCAGGGACAGGGAGGCCTGGTGTGCTGTGGTTCATGGGGTCGCAAAGAGTCAGACATGACTGAGCGACTGAACTGAACTGAATGGGTAACTTGAACATTTATTAATTTTGAAGAACCAATGGCTTCAAAGTTCCTGCATTTGAAGAACAGCATATATTTACATAATCAAAATTCAAACTAATCCCAAGTATAATAAAAGACCTAAGAACCTCATGATCCAACTACTAAACACCATAGATAATGAGAAAATATTTAATGTGGCCAGAAAAGAAAGACTAATTACATACTATGAACACTGGGAAACAATGGCATAAAAAATTTCTAACTTCACAAACACTGGAGGCCAGAAAACAAAAGGGAATCTTTATAGAGTTCTGAAAGAAAAAAAAAAAAAAAATTGTCAACCCAGAATTCTGTACAGTGAAACTACCCTTCAAAAATGAAGGGAAAATAAAGATATTTTCAGATAAAATAAAACTAAGAGTATTTTCCATTAACGCATTTGCTCTCCAAGAAGCTGTCAACAGTATAAATTATGCATGGGACTTTTCAACAGACTCCAAATTGGTTTAGAACTGAAGTGTGTAACAGAGACTTGGTAGGGTATGAGAAAGACAAATATTACAGCAGTTTAGACAAAAAAAATAATTTATTTTTGTCCCTTTTAAATGTTCAGACTGGTAGGATGAAAATATTCAATGAAGTCTTTCAGTTTCTAATCTAATATCCCTGCAGTGCTGTCAGGAAGCTGGATGAGTTCTATCAATATCTTGTTTATTCACCATTCCTACTGTAATCACTCATCATCAATGTGCCAAATAGCTAGCCATCACATCTGCATAACAACTGTGAGATAGGGTAGAGAGGAGGAAAAGGAACACTGTTTATCAAAGACTAATTCCTGGAATTTGCACAAAGTATCTTGATTTACATCCTTCGGACAGAATTTATTCACTGGGTCACAAGTTGCAAGGAAGTCTGGCAAGAGACATAAATAAATATTCCATTAACACAGAAGAAGTGGAGAATGTTTAGTTACTAGGAACTATCAATTTAAGACCCAATAAAAAATAACACAAACACTAATGAAAGGAAGCTTTTAGAATAGAAATGGAATTGCATAAAGAACATGGAACATCTAGAGAATTAATAATGGTGCATTCAGTATGAGGTACAACTTTTTTCTATGACAGGCTAAATTCTTACACTGTCTTACATGGTCACTTTTTATTACCAATGCGAATGATTTTTTTTTTTTTTTTTCTGTTTCTGTTTCCAAGACATTATCTATGTATTTAGGATTTCAAAACATGAATATGCGGGAGGGCAAATATATTAGAGGAATCAAAACTGAATTCTCTGGAGACATAGTTTAAAGTAGCATAAGAAAATAAAAAATATATATATACATAATTATATTTTTTCAAATATTTAGTGCATGGAGAGAACTCTTGTATAACATATAAATTTGTGATCCTTTGGGAATGGGTTTCTTAGATTTCATATCCTCAAAAGATTTCTTCACAATTATTCATTATTTTCCTTCAGGGCACAGAAAGTATAAATATTCCATGGGATCAAATGTTGAATAATTTTATATGGCATAGTATATAATGCTTCAAAATATATTCAATACATATATAAACAAATTGTAATGGGGAAATGCAATACACTAGTCAAAAACCGTGAAAACAAGTTTTAATTACAAAGCATTTACATTTACAAATTTGCCAAAAAAGAGATTATAAAAAATAATCATTCACTGAGGGGTGGAGTGAGATCCACTCAGAGAAGAAGAAAATACCAGCATGCTCTGTTCAGTATGATGATAAAAAAATTAAATATTGAAGCAGAGATAACTTTTTCTGAATAAATCTGTGTATATATCTTTTCTGAAAAATACTTAAGTTTTTAAGTGATTTTGGCAGACTACTTGAGTCCAAACAGATGAAAAGAATTGATATGCCTAAAAGGTGGCACTAGAGGTAAAGAAGCCATGTATCAATAAAGGAGATGCAAGAGACGCGGGCTTGATCCCTGGATCAGGAAGATCCCCTGGAGTAGGAACTGGCAACCTGCTCCAGTATTCTTGCCTGGAGCACTCCACGGACAGGAGTGTGGAGGGCTACGGTTCATCGGGCCACAGAGTTGGACGTGGTTGAGCGCCTGAGCACACAAATAAAATTTAAAAACCATATTTTCTTTTAGATACATTTTAACCTACTTTTGGTCTATTTTTACCATAAGTATTAACTTCTTTTTCTAAACCTCTTACAGTTTGATTTAGGGAAAATGGTAAAAGAAAACATATGGAATAGAGTGGTAATTTAGTACTAAAGAGATATTCCTTTAAAATTTATCTAATCTTCACAATATCTAACATAACTAGACATCATTGTATTCATTGGGCCAGCATCTAATGGTTTTGTAATGTCATCCTTGTAATTCTTTTACACTGTGTGTTGGAATTAGTTGGTGTGTGTGATTATTGAATTTCAAACAAGAAATGATTTGATGCAGTAAAATTCTGATTTAGGTGTTTTAGATATACATATTCCTATAATTGTTTCCACTGAATTGTGTCTGTAAGTGAAGAAAACTTGCTTGCTCCATAATTATGTGAATATAAAAAGAATGTCTATGAAAAATAACATCATATCCTTTTTACCCATATCTGTCTACATTATCAACATGATTTTGGCAGCAGGTCATATTTTTTATTATAGACTCTTCCCACAAACTCCTTTAGCTACTATTTGGAAACAACTTTTATTTGTCCTTTTATGTTATTTTTATCTATAAAGATGCTTTTTAAATAATAATGTGTGTTTTAGAGGTTGGAAATAATAACTTTGACATCCTCCATACAGAAAAGCTTTAATCTAGTGACCATCACCAAACCTTAATCATTTTATGTGTTTGATGGTGAAAATATTGAGACAGGATTTTTTTCTTAGAGATACCATTAATCTTTCATTTTGTAAAAGAAATACACAATAATTTGTCCTATAATTACTTGTACAAGGTGTACTTTTAAGAGAAAAACTTTGGAAAATACAGTTTTTCAAACTTAATACTGATTTCCAATTTTCTGAAAGGCGGTTGCTGAATGAAAAGACGCCGGGATTCTTGGCTTCTAGAGAATTCAATCCAGAGCCAGAGACGAGTCTGGATCACTCAGAGCTTTTGTGTAATAAAGTTTTATTAAAGTATAAAGGAGATAGAGAAAGCTTCTGACATAGGCATCAGAAGGGGGCAGAAAGAGTACCCCCCTGCTAGTCTTCAGCTGGATATTATATAGTCACTGGCAGTTAATGAAAAGAAAGGGATGTCTTAAAACTCAGAGTGGCACCAGGCCCCTCATCCGTAAGATGCATTTTGGGATAATCTTGGCACCAGATGATTCATCCCAGGCCATAAAATGGTTGACTTGAATCTTATAGAAGGGCAGATTACCATACAAACAGTTTTGTTTACATAGATTAGGGGAACAATATCTGAGTTTAACATACTGGTTTGTCAAGTAGGTTCTGAGCCATTAGGCAAACCAACTTGAAGACAGTCTGGGGTAAATGCATAGTACATTAACAGCTTAAGACAAACATTTCCATAAGAAAAATGCATTGGTTAACTCAAGGTTTGAGAATAGTTAACTTCAAGTGAAATCAGGTGTCATTATGGCAACACAGTATTTTAAGAGAAACCTCCTTTTAAATTTGTATAGAGAAGGAATTGCAAACCATGTTACCCCGAACATTAGGGTGCGTGTATCTTCTCTAATTAGAATTTTCATTTTCCCCAGCTAATATATATGGCCTGGAGTGAATTGCCAGATTATATGGAAGCTCTAGTTTTCTGAGGAACATTCATACTGTTTTTCATATGGGCTGTACCAATTTACATCCCCACTTACAGTGTAGAAGGGTTCCATTTTCTCCACATCCTTTCCAACATTTGTTAGTTGTGGACATTTCAATGATGGCCATTCAGACCTGTGTGAGATGGTTCCTCATTATAGTTTTAATTTTCATTTCTCTAGTGATTAGTGATATTGAGCATCTTTTCATTACTGTTGGCCTGCTGTATATCTTCCTTGCAGAAATGTCTATTAAGGACTTCTGCCTATTTTTCGATTGGGTTACTTTTTGCTGTTGTTGTTTAGTTGTATGAGCTACTTGTATATTTTGGTAATTAAGTATTTTTCAGTCACATCATTTGCAAATATTTCCTTCCAGTCAATAGGTTGTCTTCTCATTTTGTTTGCAGTCTCCTTTGCTGTACAAAAGCCTATAAGGTCTTTGGCCATCTGATGCCAGACACAACTGAGCACCTTCACTTTCTTTCTTTCTTAAAAAGGGTTGATTTTTACACTCTCCTTCTGATATTTCATTGTCGACATAAAGAAATGCAACTGATTCCTGTATGTTAATCTTGTATCCTGCTACCTTGCTGAATTCATTTTTTTTTTTTTAGTTCTAATAGTTTTTCAGTTCTAATAGTTTCAGTTCTAATGTGAGATGCTGTGCAGTGGTTAGTCTTCAGTGATGTCTGACTCTTTTGCAATCCCACGGACTGTAGCCCACAAGGTTCCTCTGTTCATGGGGATTCCTCCAGGCAAGAATACTGAAGTGGGTCACCATTCCCTTCTACAAGGGATCCTCCCAACCCAGGAATCAAACCCAGGTCTCCCTCATTGTAGGTGGATTCTTTACCATCTGGACCACCAAGAAAGTCCAAGAGTACTGAAGTAGGTAGCTTACCCCTTCTCCAGGGGACCTTCCCAACCCAGGAATAGAACCGGGGTCTCCTGCATTGCAGGCAGATTCTTTACCTGCTGAGCTACCAGGGAAGTCCTTCAGTTCTAATAGTTCAGTTCTAATAGTTTAGGGTTTTCTGTATACAGTATCGTGTCATCTGCATCTAATGACAATTTTACTCCTTCCCTTCAAATTTTGGTAATTGTTACTGCTTTTTCTTGTCTGAGTGCTCTGGCTCAGCTTCCAATACTACATTGAATAGAAGTGGTGACAGTGGGCATCCTTGTTTTGTTCCAAATTTTATTGGGAAGGCTTTCAACTTTTCATTATTCAGTATTAGGTTGGCTGTAGGTTTGTCATATATAGCATTTATTATGTTGAGATATGTACCCTCTATACTCACTTTGGTGAGAGGTTCTATCACAAACAGGCATTGAATTTTATTAAGTGGTTCTTCTGCATTTACTGAAATGATCATGTAGTTTTTATTATTTCTTTTGTTAACATGGTGTATCACATTGATTGATTTGTTTATGTTGAGCCATCCTTGTTACCTTGGGATGAATTCAACTTGATTGTGGTGTATGATTTTGTGTGTGTGTGTGTTGTTGGATTCATTTTGCTAATATTTTGTTGAGAATTTTTACATATATGTTCATCAAAGATATTTCTTTTGGTAGTGTCTTTCTTTGGTTTTGGTATCAGGGTGATGGTGGCTTTATAGAATGACTCTGAGAGTGTTCTTTATTTTTCAATCTTTTGGAAGAGTTTGAGAAGGAGATGATATACCCTTCATAGCAATTAAATTTTGGTTCTAATATGCAGATTTCCTTAATTGAACAAGAAAAGAAAGTCATCAATACTCTGGTAGATTATCAAGTGAGAAACGTTTTTCCGTGGATTTAAAGTCCAAAATTCCTCTATGTTTTTCACATAAAAATAAACAATTACAATTATTGTATAGATTATTTTTAGCAAAACTGCAAATTAAAGATTAAATTCTCTGTCCATATACTCTGGAAATGCAAACTATTTTTCTTTCTGACATAACCATCTTTAAAACATGAGTAAGCATAGTGTTATTCTAGCTGAAACATCTTTTTGCTTAACTTTACCTTAAACACTAATTATCACTGTTACTTTTCCATTGGGGTCATTATTTTCTTTCTTTCTTTTTTACTATGAAGACCTGGAAAAGTAGAGGACAATGATGGGAAATCATACACCAGTGAAAGTGTTTATTCTAGCAGGTTTGACTGATGACCCACGATTGAAAATTGTATTGTTCATCTTCTTACTTCTCACTTACTTACTAAGTATCACTGTAATTTGATCATCATCACACCTACCCTGGTGGATCCTCACCTCAAGACCCTAATGTATTTTTTCCTCCAGAATTTTTCTTTCTTAGAAGTCTCCAATACTACTACATGCATCCCTAAATTGCTGGCTACCATGGCAACTGGGGGCAAAACCATTTCTTATAATGGTTGTGCAGCTCAAGTGTTCTTTGCTTTCCTTCTTGGAGCATCTGAGTTTTACTTGCTGGCAGCTATGTCCTATGACCACTATGTTGCCATCTGTAAGCCCCTGTGTTACACAACCATCATGAACAATAAAATCTGCATTCAATTTGTCTTCTGTAGCTGGCTTGCCAGATTCTTTGTCATCTTTCCACCACTCCTCTTAGGCCTAAATCTTGACTTCTGTGCTTCCAACACTGTTGACCATTTCTACTGTGACACAACTCTCCTCCTGCAGATCTTCTGCTCAGACACAGAGATCTTTGAGATGATGGGCTACATCTCAGCTTTGTTGACACTTGTGGTCACATTGATAATATCATATACCTATATCACAAAAACAATTCTAAAAATCCTTTCCACTAATCAGAGGAAAGAAGCTTTTTCAACATGTTATTCTCACATGGTTGTGATAACTCTATACTATGGCAGCTGCATCTTCATATATGCTAAACCATCAATCAAACAAAGAATTTCCAAGGTAATTGCAGTGCTCAATACCTCTGTTGAGGTATTTTGAACCCTTTTATCTACACTTTACAGAACTAACAAGTGAAAAAAGCCTTTGTGAATATGATACACAGGATTCTTTCTTTCTCAAAGAAGTGAATAGGCTACTGCACTATACATAAAGAAAAGTAACAAGTGTCTCAATAATAACAGTGTGCTCAATAGTAGCTTCCCTATCCAGTGAAGTGAAAGTGAAAGTTGCTCAATTCTGTCTGACTCTGAGACTCCATGGAATTCTCCATGCCAGAATACTGCAGTGGGTAGCCCTTCCTTCTCCAGGGCATCTTCCCAACTCAGGGATTGAACCCAGGTCTCCCACATTGCAGATGGATTCTTTACCAGCTGAGCCACAAAGGAAGCCCTCCCTATCCATAGTTACCCTCAGTTTTTCCCTTTAATTTCTATCATATTCATCTTAAATTTCTCCATGACTCATTAACAAAACTCTGTGTTCTGTGAAGTTAGTTTTCTTTATATATTTCAATAGACTTTCCCCCTCACCTCACTTCCTTTTCCTCTTAATATATAAAACAAATTGCACTAATTTTTCAATCTTTTTTCTTTGATTTTAAAATATTGTTTAACTTAATTACATTTAATGTAGCATACAATCCAAAGGTTAATATTCTATTTGTGATCAGTGACAATATACTTAAAACTAATATTCATTTATATTATTTGTTATACTAACCAACTTTTTGGTGCACATTCTACTCAAAGTAATTAAAAGAAAATTTCTGAGATTAGTCATCAATGTTGATGCACATCTTTGAAATGTCTATTTAAAATGTATGGCTGTTTTACTAAAATACTTTCTGTAGTAACTCAGTATTTAGGATAAAGTACATTTGAAAAATACTATCTAAAGAAGCAGAATAAAATATAGGCAGGAAGAAACATGTAATATACAATTGATTGGACAATTTTACATGCTCCTGTACAATTTGTAGAATTTACTGGATCTTAAAATTGTTTGGTTTATAAATATGATTTTAGAAAATATGGCTATTTAAACAAATTATTACTTTTTTTCCCCTGATAATTTAGCTTTTTTTCCCCTCATTATCAGAAAGTGATCCTGAAGCATTATCTAGCTTTCAGAAATCTTTCAGAAATTCTCCAGGCAAGAATACTGGAGTGGGTTGCCATGCCCTCCTCCAGGGGATCTTCTTGACCCAGGGATCAAACCTGCATCTCTTTTGTCTCCTGCACTGGCAGGCAGGTTCTGTATCACTAGTGCCATGTATATATATGTATATATATACATGGCTTCCCTGGTGGTTCAGCTGCAATGTGGGAGACCTGGGATTGATCCCTGGGTTGGGAAGATCCCCTGGAGGAGGGCATGGCAGCTCACTCCAGTATTCTTGCCTGGAGAATCCCCATGGACAGAGGAGCCAGGTGGGCTACAGTTCATGGGGTTGCAAAGAGTCAGACACGACTTAACCACAAGGCACAGCACATACATATATATATATATATACACATACACACACACATCTATATGCATGTATGCATGTGTGCTCAGCCATGTCCAACTCTTTGTGACCCCACAGACTATGTAAGTAAAGCCTAAGGCTCTCAAATTCTGATCATTTTTAATTTTATTAATGAAATCCTTCCATCCCCTCTCCTCTAGCAACTTGTATCTATGATTCTTTATGTTTAGTTACATTTCAAATATAAGTAAAATCATATGCATTTTTTTTCTGTCTGATTTATTTAACATAGCATAGTACCCTCTAGGTTCATCCAAGTTGTCACAAATGGAAAGATTTTGTTCTATTATATGACTGAGTAATATTCCATTCCCACATGGTGCAGTGGTAAAGAACCTGCTTGCCAAGGCAGGAGACATGAGAGATGCAGGTTCTATCCCTAGGTTAGCAAAATCCCCTGAGGTAGGAAATCGCAACCTACTACAGTATTCTTGCATGGAAAATTCCATGGACAGAGGAGTCTGGCAGGCTACAGTCCAGGAGGTCATAAAAAATCAGACACAACTGAGCAACTAAGCACAGACAGACAGATAATATTCCAGAATCTGCCTGCAATGCAGAGATTCAGTTTTGATCACTGGGTCAGGAAGATCCCCTGGAGAAAGAATGGTGAACACACTCTAGCATTCTTGCCTAGAGAATTCCATGAACAGAGGAGACTGGTGGGCTACAGTCCATGGGGTCCCAAAGAGTTGGACATGACTGAGTGACTAACACATACTGCTATTTTACAGGCAAAGCTTTTAAATATTTGTCAATTGGTGAAATATTACTGGTTGAGGAATGCTAAAATCCTCTTTTATTGACTTCTTAGCAGAATGTTTCGCTTTTGTTGTTGTTATTGTTCAATCTCCAAGTCATATCTGACCAAGTCATATCTTTGCAACCCCACGGACTGCAGCACACCAGGACTCCCTGTCCTTCACTGTTTCCTGGAGTTGCTCAAACTCATGTCCATTGAGTCATCCAATCATCTCATCCTCTGTTGCCCCCTTCTCCTCCCGCCCTCAAAATATCCCAGCATCAGGGTCTTTTCCAACGAATCAGCTCTTCCCATCAGGTGACCAAAATATTGGGACTTCGGTTACAGCATCAGTCCTTCCAATGAATATTCAGGGTTAATTTCCTTTAGGACTGACTGATTTGATCTCCCGTCTGTCCAAGGAACTCTCAAGAGTCTTCTCCAGCACCATAATTTGAAAGCATCAGTTCTCTGGCACTCTGCCTTCTTTCTGGTCCAACTCTCACATTCATACCTGACTACTGAAAAGACCATAGCTTTGACTATATATGGACCTTTGTCAGCAAAGTGATGTCTTTTCTTTTTAATACTCTGTCTAGGTTTTTCATAGCTATCCTTCCAAGAAGCAATTGTCTTCTAATTTCATGGCTGCAGTCACCGTCCACAGTGACCTTAGAGCCTAAGAAGAGGAAATCTGTCACTTCTTTTACCTTTTCCCCTTCTATTTGCCATGATGTGATGGGACTGGATGCCATGATCTTAGTTTTTTGTTTTTTTTTTTTTAATACTGAGTTTTAAGCCAGCTTTTTTATTCTCCTCTTTCACTTTCATCAAAAGACTCTCTAGTTCCTCTTTGCTTTCTTCCATTAAAGAGACATCATCTGCTATCTGAGGTTGTGGATATTTCTCCCAGTAACCTTGATTTCAGCTTGGAACTCATCCAGCCTGACATTTCTCATGATGTGCTCTCCATATAAGTTAAATAAACAGGGTAACAATATAAAGCCTTGTTGTCATACTCGTTTCTCAATTTTGAACCAGTCAGCTGTTCCATATAAGGTTCTAACTGTTGCTTCTTGACCTCCATACATGTTTCTCAGGAGACAGGAAAGATGATCTCTTATTTCTGTATCTTTAGGAGTTTTCCACAGTTTATGATTCACACAGCCAAAGGTTTTAGCACAGTCATTGAAACAGAAGTAAATGTTTTTCTGGAATTTTGTTGCTTTCGCTATGATCCACTGAATGTTGGCAATTTGATCTCTGGTTCCTTTGCTTTTTCTAAACTGAGCTTGTACATCTGGAATTTTTTTTTTTTTTTTTTTTTGGAAGTTCTTGATTCAAGTACTGCTGAAGCTTAGCTTGAAGGATTTTGAGCATAACCTTACTAGCATGGGAAGTGAGTGCATTATCCAGTAGTTTGAACATTCTTTGGTACTGCCCTTCTCGGGAACTGGGATGAAGATTTCCCTTCCCCAGTTCTGTGGCCACTGCTGGGTTTTCCAAATTTGCTGACATATTGAGTGCAGCACTTTAACAGCATCGTCTTTTAGGATTTTAAATAGCTCTGCTGGAATTCCAGCACCTTCAGTAGCTTTATTAGCAGCACTACTTCTGAAGGCCCACTTGACTTCACACTCCAGGATCTCTGACTTTAAGTGAGAGACCACACCATCGTGATTATCTGAGTCATTAAGAGGTTTTTGTTGTACAATTTTTCTGGGTATTCTTGCCACCTCTTCTTAATCTCCTCTGCTTCTGTTAGGCCCATACTGTTTCTGTCCTTTATTGTGCCTATCTTTGCACAAAATGTTTCCTTGGTATTTCCAATTTTCTTAAAGAGAAATCTAGTCTTTCCCATTTTATTGTTTTCCTATATTTCTTTTCATTGTTCACTTAAGAAGGCTTTCTTATGTCTCCTTGCTATTCTTTGGAACTCTGAATTCAGTTGGGTATATCTTTTCCTTTTTACTATGTCTTTTTCTTTTTTCTTTTTTCCCCCCAGCTATTTGTAAAGCCTCCTCAGACAACCATTTTGCCTTCTTGCATTTCTTTTTCTTTGGGATGGTTTTGATCACCACCTCCTGTACAATGTTATGCACCTCCATCCATAGTTCTTCTGCACTCTATCAGATCTAATCCCTTGAATTGATTTATCACTTCCACTGTATAATAGTCAGGGACTTGATTTAGGTCATACCTGATTGGTCAAGTGGTTTTCCCCACTTTATTTTTAGCCTGAATTTTGGTATAAGGAGTTGATGATCTGAGCCACAGTCAGCTCCAAGTCTTGCTTTTGCTGACTGTATAGAGCTTCCCCAGTATCCTGGCCTGGAGAATTCCATGGACTGTATAGTCCAGGGGGTCCCAAAGTGTTGGGCATGACTGAGCAACTTGCAGTTGCATAGAGCTTCTTCATCTTTGGCTGCACAGAAATATAATCAATCTGATTTCATTGTTGACTATTTGGTGATGTCCATGTAAATTCATCTCTTGAGTTATTGAAAAAGGGTGTTTTCTATGACCAGTGTATTTTAGTTTACTGATTCCTAAGATGTCAGTGTTCAGTCTTACCATCTCCTGCTTGACCACATCTACTTTACCTTGATACATGGACCTAACATTTCAGGTTCCTTGCAATATTGTTCTTTACAGCATTAGATGTTACTTTCACCACCAGTCAATCCACAACTGAGTGTCATTTCTGCTTTGGCCCAGCCACTTCATCCTTTCTGGAGCTACAAGTAACTGCCCTCCACTCTTTCCCAGTAGCATATTGGACACCTTCCAACTAGGGGGCTCATTTTCTGGTGTCACATATTTTTGCCTTTTCATACCATTTATGGGGTTCTCATGGCAAGGATACCAGAGTGGCTTGCCATTCCCTCCTCCAGTGGACCATGTTTTGTCAGAACTCTCCATTATGACCCATCTGTCTTGGGTGGTTCTGCATGGCATGGCTCATAGCTTTATTGAGTTATGCAAGCCCCTTCGTCATGACAAGCTGTGATACATGAAGAAGCAAAAATGAGATACTAAACATTAAACCTCTAATAAGTATTCTTATATTTTTCCTGAATTTTATATGCATGTAATTTTGAATATCATTTATATTACTGGTTTTTAGATTAAGAATCTTTGGTTCAGAGAGATTTCAGGTAGATATATTGCTATGCTAATTCATGTTTTGTGCAATTTTTGTTAGTTACCAATTTTCTTCCAGAAAAATATCTGGACTGATTTTCTGAATTGTCTACTTAAATTTTGCATCTATATTTGTATTTGCATGGTTTAAAAGAAATTATCTCTGTCAATCTAAGTTTAGCTACATGTCATATATATTTCTGAAAACAAGCAACCACCACAGGGTAAGCAAATGTACTGAATGACTATGATTAATGGACTGCTGATGATGTTTAAAACAACAAATGAGTCAACTAATGAGTCATTACCTGTTGATATAAATAACCAATGAAGTAACAAGTTAACTCACTTGTTAACATCAATTGTGTGTTTGGTATTTAGGCATTTTGATGTAATCATGACAAGGTGTATAAAAACTGACAAGTTCTACATTTTCAATCATTTTTCTCCTTCATGATTTCCCAAGGCACTCTTTTAGTATCTCTCCTACTGGGTAGATTCATCATTATTAAATGGATAAACAAGGAATTCAAGAGTACAAAATTGGCACTAAGTAACTATGTACTTTAGTAAAAGTTTGTTAATATTTCTTGAACTCAATTTTTTCACCTGTATATTAAAGGGATTATAATAGAAGTATCTGGAGTTTCTTTAAATTTCAAAATTACTCATGCTATGAATCTGATCCATGCATTCTGAAAAAGTTAACACGGTCAAGAAATGATGAAAAAATGTCAGTTTTCACTTGTGGAGACTTTGTCTAAGGATATCAGATTATCAAGATTTAAAGTTTAGTATGCAATTTAGATGGAGAAGGCTCTTGCCTGGAAAATCTCATGGATGGAGGAGCCTGGTAGGCTACAGTCCATGGGGTCGCTAAGAGTCGGACACTACTGAGTGACTTCACTTTCATTTTCACTTTCATGCATTGGAGAAGGAAATGGCAACCCACTCCAGTGGTCTGGCCTGGAGAATCCCAGGGATGGGGGAGCCTGGTGGGCTGCCATCTATGGGGTCGCACAGAGTCGGACATGACTGAAGCGATTTAGCAGCAGCAGCAGCAGCTTGCAATTTAGAAAGAGCATGAGTAAAGACTATAAAATCATTAATATAATAGACAATGCTAACATAGTTTTATATTTTTGTAAGTGAGAAGAAGAACAATAACTGTGCAGGACACTAAATTATATGAAATTTGCTATAAAGACATTTTTAATTAGCTTAAATTTGAAATATTCTTCTACCTCTTTCATGGGTTTATTCAAAGAGTTTGTGTACAAATCCTCATTAAGCATTTCCCCATTGATGCTAAAACAAACATATGCTTATTTTCTCTTCTTCAGAAATGTTTTACCTCAACTACTGAGTAATGCTTAGGTTCTCATTAAAAAATCATTGTAGAAAGACTAAGTTTAAATCTGAATAACTTGAAAATAACCAACTTTATATCAGTCCACTAATATATTGATTACACTATTGTCAACAAGCCAATATAAATTTCTTTGATGTAAGTATAATTCAGGTACAAGTATAGAGATTGATGACTACACGGTAATGGGCAAGACAAGAAAAAATTCATTTGTAAAAAGCAAACTATTAGAAATCATATTCCCAATTTGACTTTTGTCAAATCTTCTTTTTCCTTTTAAGTGAAATACAGATGAAGAAAAAAGAACACAAGTGTTAGAGGACACATACACACACACAGAAAGACCTTTAAAGTTTTAAGAACATAAAGAGGTGATAAAGTCAGCTTAATTAAACAAGTAGTTATGCTGTTTCAGTGTTTGGATAGGAATATTAACAACATAGAAAATACTTTTAAATTAAGATAACCTACGTCTATGGTCTTCCAAACATTTATTATATAATAATGAAACTCAATTTTACTTTTTTGAAAAGGTTATTAACTTACTGACCAAACATTTGAAGGCTATTTTCACTTGCTTGTTCCTTAGTGCATAGATGAAAGGGTTCAAGAGAGGGGCAACTGAGGTATTTAACACAGCCACTCCCCTATTAAAAGTCGCAGCATCCTCCACGGAGGGATTTATATACAGGAAGATACAGCTTCCATAAGAAAGTGAGACCACAGTCATGTGAGAAGAACATGTAGAAAAAGCTTTTTTTCTTTATTGAGCAGATGGGATTCTCAGAATTGTCCTGGTAATGTATGTATAGGAAAGAATCACCAGCATCAAGGTGAAGATGAGGGTAACGGCAGCAAAGACAAACTCAATCACTTCTATGAAACGTGTGTCTGAACAGGATAAATGCAACAGTACCGTATAGTCACAACAATAATGATTGACAGAGTTGCAGAAAGGCAGCTGGAGAGTCATTACATGGGGCACAATGACAACTAAAAAGCCAGAGACCCAGGAACATAGGACAAGTTGAATGCAGAGTCTTCTGCTCATTAGAGTCGTGTAATGTAGCGGTTTGCAAATGGCAGCGTAGCGATCAAAGGACATGGCAGCTAAAAGGCAAAATTCCGTTGCTCCCAAAAGCATGGCAAAAAAGTACTGAGTGAAACAACCAGCAAAGGAGATAGTCTTGTCTCCAGTTCCAATATTGACTAACAATTTGGGAACAAAGACAGATAAAAGATATTTCCCAAACAGAGAAATTCCGGAGGAAGAACATAGGAGTCTGAAGGCGATAGTCCAGCAGGGTCACAATGATGATTGTCAAGTTTCCCATGATACTTAAGACATAGGTTAACAGCAGAAAAGGGAAAAACACAGCTTGAAGCTTGGCATCACTTGTCAGTACAAGAAGGCTGAACTCTTTATCACTGATGTTTGGTTTCCCATAGTTAACGTCTGACAAGTTAAGGAAGAATAAAATAAAAATGATAATGGTTGGAATAAAAGTTATCAGGTTTTACTGAAAAATAAAATCAAACTCCAAACAATTAGAAGTAAAATTTAAAACTCGGAATCTTTCTCATCCCTTTATTTTTTCAAAGTCAGATCTTTTAATGAAACAATTAACACATTTTCTATTTTGATTCATAAATAACAAAGATACTGCTTCTTAGAGACATTTTCAATAGATTCTTCTAAAATGTATCAATATTAGTTTTTCATCATTGTCCCACCTGTTTGCACTTTTCTTTGTATTCTTTCTAATTTTCTTCTCTAAACTATTGGATGCTGTCACACATACATACACAAATATAAAGAAAATTTAGAGAGTAGGTTTTATTTGGGATTTCTTAAATTAGCCTTTTAACTCAGTTTATTAGCCAACAAATATATATAATCCAAGATATGAGCTCTAGGAATAAAATTGGACTTGCTCACTTTTTTTTTGCTGTTTTGCATCTTCTCTTATTTCAGATTTCTCATTTTGAACAATAATTCTGTGCCCCTACTGAAGTTCAAAGAGTGGGTAGATTTTTCTTTTAGTTCTGAAGTGTTTGGAACTTACAATACTGACAGTTTCAGTGTCATGAAAAGTGTTCAATAAATGACATCACCATTTAATATAGATATATGGATTAATCCATCCTTGGTGAAATATTAAATTTTAAAAAAATATTGTGCTTTCTTGCTATTAGCAGAATCTTCCCATCAATCTATTACAGTTCCTTAAAAGTCAGTTCAAGTTCGGCTCTCCGTATAATTTTATCTGACAAACACAATTAGCAATAATTGTTTCTCTTCTTCTTTATAAAAATTTATCAAAAAGTAACACTGGGTCAAAAAGTCAAATTATTTTCTAATTATACCAAATGTGTACACTTTATCCAACTTTTACATAAACCTATAGCCCACAAGAACAGGCTCCAGTTTTCTTTATATCTTTTTTAGAGAGGCTAGAAAATTGCACAGATTTGGTAAAAATTTCAATGCAAAATATGTTTTTTTACTTCTCTTTAGATTCATGGGGCTTCCCAGGTGGCACTAGTTGTAAAGAACCCACCTGCTAATGCAGGGGATGTAAGAGACGCAGGTTCAATTCCTGGGCTGGGAAGATCCCATGGAGGAGGAAATGGCAACCCACTCCAGTATTCTTGCCTGGAAGATCCCATGAATGGGGGAGCCTGGCAGCCTACAGTCCATTCATAGACCTATTTAATTGAATACTATAGACTTTTATGCAAATAGAAACTCCAACTAAGTTTGTGCATACAGTTTCTCAGATTTTTCTTTTAATATTTTCCATAATCAGACATGAAAAAAAAATATTACAAGAATGATTTTCCTATGCAGAACATTATGAGGTTTCTTTTTCATTTACCTATTGTTTCACTACTTATGTTGACATATGTTCACATGATGATATACACTAAGGCAGTGAGAGTAATACATTACATCCTTATCAAGGTAAAACTTCCAGAAATATTTGATACACATAAGAAGGTAACTTTGCAGGGAAGATTTATTGTATGATAGAATTATGTCTGGAAAACTTGAAGATTCATGTCTCCTGATATTATAACTATAACCAATTTGCACTTTTGTACAGAATTGTCTCTTTGTTAACTACCTCTATTTAATGTATTAACATGAAGTTATAACATACTATGCAGTTATACAGTATTAGTGTATTAAAAATCCTGTTATGCTAATAATGGATAAATGTACCAATAATGTAAATTTAAATGTTAATTGATTATGGTTATCTATGTCAGAATATATTATCTTGACTACTTTGTAATGAGTACAGATAAATGACTGTGAGAAATTAAAAATTATGCACAAATAATGAATTTCACAGAAATATTTTACATTCAGAGACATACTAGGATAATACTTCCATTATCAAAAGCTAGCTCATTAAATTGTAATATTGCCACAACTACCTTAAATAAATCTTGAGATTTGAACAATGAGTAGTGATTTTCTCCTTTCTACATAAAAATATCTAGTGTATAATATAATTTGAATATATTGATGTTAATCTACTGGTTTGAGGTCCTAGCTATTAAGTTTCAAAATTCTACTTTGGAAATTCATTAAACAATCAATTATATTCACTAAACAACAAAAATACTCTGAAATTTTCATTGTTTAGCATTTTTGACAAAATAAAAACTTTGTAAATAATTTCCACATAATAGAAACACTTTACTGAATGAATAAAAGATTTTTAAAATTACAGCAAAAACACTTTTATATAAGTGATCTCATCTACTAAATAAAAGATGAACAAAATGATATTTTTATATAAGAAGAAAATTTTATAGCAAACATTTTAGCATAATAAAAGATGATAATCCTTTAAGATTAAAATTAGTGTTATTTCCAGAAAAAGAATATATATACTCATATATAAAATCACATCTATATATCATCAAATAACAAATATTTCATTCAAACAAGATTTATTTAGCAAAAGATATATTTGTCATTAAAAGGCATACTGCAAAGACACTGCTTTTAAAAAAGATAAGGCTTATTTGTAGTTGAAAAGAGGTTGATAAACTTTCCCAGACTTTTATGGATATCATTAGTTTTGAATCCCTTCAGAATGAATTATATATAACTCTCAAGTTTAGAGAGTCATACTCTGAGATATATTAGAGAGATATTTTGTCTCTTTCTGCAGTGGACCCTAAGCATTAGAAACCTCTATCCCTTTATGAAACATTGTTCTCGATTACATTTAGGAGGAATGTTAAGAAAACTGAATCCATGAAAAGTAGGAATTAGAATAGTCGAAAAACAGGAACATGGTTATTTATTTTACCACTTCAAGCTCTAATTCTATGAGTGTGGCATAACATTTTTTTGGCTTGAAAATACCTTTTACTTTTAAAATATAGAGCTTTGAAAATTTTTACCTTTATTTAAGTCAATCAAAATTTTATGAAAAAGAATGTGTGTGCAGTTATGTCAACAAGTGAACATGAAAGGTATACAAACAAAACAATAATGAGACATATCTCCACACATCTTTAGTTAAATGCTGCAGTCATCAGCCCTCGCCTACCTCAAATGGGTAAATCAGTTCTACCTTCACTTCAAATCAGCTCCTTTTGTGGCTGAAAGAGAGAATATAAAGTTTTAGAACACATTGGGAAATCCTCCCTGGGCCATGAGAATTTGTCTGCTTCAAAACACTCAGGATGAGCCTGGTTTTCTCTCCTAACAAAGGTGGGTCAAATTAGAAGGTAGGAGAAGAAATGTGTAGAGCGTATACCCAGGCTGCAATCCCCTGCCAAGTCTTCCCTACAATTTCATTGCTCTTAGAAATTATCTATCACTCTTTTTCATATTCACTTTGCTCTGAGTGTATATATTGCTGTTTCCTGGTCAAGTAAGAGCATTACCAACTCGATGTTCTTCCATCTTTCTGCATTCTTTCTCCAGCCATCTCAAGACGAGCTCCCTCTCCTCACTCAGATCTCAGAAGTGGGCATGCCTCACAGAAGCCTCCCTGACCACACTACACAGGACAGTCACTACTCAGTCACGTCTGACACCTTAGCTTGCTTGATATTTAATACAGAGTAGTGTGAAGTAATTAGCCTCCAACTAATAAAAAAAATTAAAAAAAAAATACAGAGTAGATTTTTTTTTGTTGTTAACATCACTCCTAAATTCTATTCTTTTTTGATTTGCTTTCGTGTTTATTGCATATCATCCTCACTAAAATGTAAGCTCCACTAAGTGAAGGACTTTTATTAATGCTAGGTCGTAAGTAACTAGGTGTTATGAAAGTGACCAGTACATATTTAAAATTCTATTAATATATATGAATTGCATCTTTTTTACCTGAATCTTATTTAATATCAATTTTCTCTAGGTTTGAGCTATTCTAGCATATCATATTACTTTAAATTTTCATGAGAGATCAATAGTCTTTAAATTCCTTTTCTCTAAATCAACCCAAAGATACTTCAACATAGAAAAAAATAAGGTTGACAGATTAAAAACAGAGCAAATTTCAAATAAATATTTGGTTTATATCAAGTACTTGAAATATACTGATCTGAAAGGATCTCTGAAGTATTCATTTAAGAAAATATATTTCACTCTAACATTTCCTATTTAAGGAATAACAAGAGAAATTTGTCATCTCTGTCTAAAAAATCATTCTGATAAATATTTCTAATTGAATCATATGAAAACACATACAAACATCAAAATAAAATATTAATATTTTTATAAGCAAAGTGAGTGCAAGAAAAATGGAATGGAATGTCAGGATTATACAGGTAAATAAAATATTTTTATAAGCAAAGTGAGTGCAAGAAAAATGAAATGGAATGTCAGGATTATACAGGTAAATAAAATAAATAAAATTATACAGGTAAATAAAATAAACATTTATGATTATCTTCCTAACTCCATTCTATTTTTTATAAATTAATTGATGAATTATAATTAAAGAGTTATATAGATGATTCTTCTAATCTCCAATATACATGTGTATATCTTCAGTATAAATTCAATTTAGTGATGAGAAATACATTCAACTAAGCATATGCTTAAAAATAATCAGGTCTATAAGATAAATAGTGTATGAAATAAACACCTATAAAATATAATAGATTATTAGTACATATGAGATATATATAAATATATAAATACCTATAGGTGGATAAAGCATATATATATATATATATATACACATAATATATATACTAAATATATCCATGACTCAAAATGATTGTAATCAATGAAAAATATCTATATACAAAACAGAAATATGAAAAAAATATTGTATGCAATTTGAACTTCTTCCAAATACAGTAACTTATTGCTTGCCTGACACAACTTTCTCACACACATGCTAATGTAATGATTTCAATATTTTCTCGGGGAAACATCAGTTTCACTCTTGAACTTCCCTTGATTAATCTATGCATAAATAGCATACTTTCCTCCTTTTATGTATTATCTCTGCGTATGACTTCTTTAGCACTAAATCTAGTATTGCAAAATAACAAGTGAATCACTCAAATGATAACTTATCATTCCATGTTCTCTTGGACCTTTCTTTCAGTATATGTCACATGGATGCTGCCAAGCATTTTTTGCACATCTCTTTCATTGAATCCCTTTTCTGTTTGAAATTCTGTTTCAACATCAATATTCTGTGTAATATCCTATATAAGAAATATTTACTACCTTCTCTGTATACCTATGGAAGTTTTTGGCAACTACTAGTTTTTTGTTTGTTTGTTTGTTTTATTTTATGATCTGTGTGTGTGTGTGTGCTGTGCAGAAGGGCATACAGCATGATAGCTTCTAAATTTAAGCCCAGTTAAGTTACTCTTTTACTGAGGTATACCTGATTTATAATAAATTTCACATATTTAAGATATACAAATTTATTAAGTTTTCAGATTATATCTGTGCAAACTCCACCATAATCAAGATAACAAATGTATCCATGGAATATTTAATTTCCTCACACTCCTTTTTAATTTTTTCCAGGCATTCCACTCATTCCCACACAACTAACTTATTGTTATAGCTATAAAACAATGCATATTTCTAAAATTTTATGTAAATGTAATTATATATTTAGTTCTTAAGTGTAGGTCTTTGAACCATTTTGAGTTAATTTTTATACACAGTATGAGGTGTGGGGCCAACTTCATTCTGTTGCATGTGGCTATCCAGGTTTTCTTGTACCATTTCTTGAAAAGACTGTCTTAGCACCTTAGAAAATAAGTTAACCATATATATGAAGGTTTATTTCTGGGATCCCTTTTCTGTTCCATTGCCTTCTATATATATCTTTTATGCCAGTTCTACAACTGTTTTTGATTATTGTGGCTTTCTAGTATGTTCTGAAACCAAAAAGTGTGAGACTTCCAGCTTTGTTCTTCTTTTATATGATTGTTTTTTTTTGCTATTTGGGATCCTTTGAAGTTACACATGAGTTTGAGGGTAGGTTTTCCGTATCAAAAAAGAAAAACAAGCTGAAGCTGAAGCTCCAATACTTTGGCTGCCTGATGAGAAGAACTGACTTGGAAAAGACCCTGATACTGGGAAAGATGGAAGGCATGAGAAAGGGACAACAGAGGTTGAGGTGGTTGGATGGCATCACCGACTCAATGAACATGAGCTTGAGCAAGCCCCAGGAGTTGGTGATGGACAGGGAGGCCTGGCGTGCTGCAGTCCATGGGGTTGCGAAGAGTCGGACATGACTGAGTGACTAAACTGAACTGAATCATAAATTTTGTCTAATTTCCTTTATGCAGCACAGTGAGGCTTTCATGTAATTCTGCGAACCAATTGTTTCCTTCTATTTCTGAATGTTATTGCATGTTATGTATATACCATTATTTCTTTAGTCTTTTCTTACATAGCATGCATTTGAACATTTCCAGGACATTTTCATTTCACAAGTGAAACTATTATAAATATTTTTGCAAGTTTTGTTTACAGTTCAGTTCAGTCGCTCAGTCATGTCTGATTCTTTGCGACCCCATGAATCGCAGCATGCCAGACCTCCCTGTCCATCACCAACTCCTGGAGTCCACCCAAACCCACGTCTATCGAGTCGGTGATGCCATCCAGCCATCTCATCCTCCGTCATTCCCTTCTCCTCCTGCCCCCGATCCTTCCCAGCATTAGGGTCTTTTGCAATGAGTCAACTCTTCGCATGAGATGGCCAAAGTATTGGAGTTTCAGCTTCAGCATCAGTCCTTCCAATGAACACCCAGGACTGATCTCCTTTAGGATGAGCTTGTTGGATCTCCTTGCAGTCCAAGAGACTCTCAAGAGGCTTCTGCAACACCACAGTTCAAAAGCATCAATTCTTCAGTGCTCAGCTTTCTTCACAGTCCAATTCTCACATCCATACATGACTACTGGAAAAACCATACGCTTGACTAGATGGACCTTTGTAGGCAAAGTAATATCTCTGCTTTTTAATATGCTATCCAGGATGCTCATAACTTTCCTTTCAAGGAGTAAGCATCTTTTAATTTCATGGCTGCAATCACCATCTGCAGTGGTTTTGGAGCCCCAAAAAATAAAGTCTGACACTATTTGCACTGTTTCCCCATCTATTTGCCATTAAGTGATGGGACCAGATGCCATGATCTTAGTTTTCTGAATGTTGAGCTTTAAGCCAACCTTTTCACTCTTCTTCACTTTTATCAAGAGGTTTTATAGTTCCTCTTCACTTTCTGCCATAAGGGTGGTGTCGTATGCATGTCTGACGTTATTGATATTTCTCCCTGCAATCTTGATTACAGCTTGTGCTTCTTCCAGCCCAGCGTTTCTTATGATGTACTCTGCATATAAGTTAAAAAAGCAGGGTGACAATACACAGCCTCGATGTACTCCTTTTCCTATTTGGAACCAGTCTGTTCCATGTCCAGTTCTAACTGTTGCTTCATGACCTGCATACAGCTTTCTCAAGAGACAGGTCAGATGGTCTGGTATCCCTATCTCTTTAAGAATTTTCCACAGTTTATTGTGACCCACACAGTCAAAGTCTTTGGCATAGTCAATAAAGCAGAAATAGATGTTTTACTAGAACTCTCTTGATTTTTTGATGGCCCAGCAGATGTTGGCAATTTGATCTCTGGTTCCTCTGCCTTTTCTAAAACCAGCTTGAACATCTGGAAGTTCATGGTTCATGTATTGCTGAAGCCTGGCTTGGAGAATTTTAAGCATTACTTTACTAGTGTGTGAGATGAGTGCAGTTGTGCCATAGTTTGAGCATTCTTTGGCATTGCCTTTCTTAGGGATTGGAATGAAAACTGACCTTTTCCAGTCCTGTGGCCACTGCTGGGTTTTCCCAATTTGCTGGCATATTGAGTGCAGCACTTTCAAAGCATCACCTTTCAGGATTTGAAATAGCTCAACTGGAATTCCATTACCTCCACTAGCTTTGTGCGTAGTCATGCTTTCGAAGGCCCACTTGAGTTCACATTCCAGGATGTCTGGCTCTAGGTGAGTGATCACACCATCGTGATTATCTGGTTAGTGAAGATCTTTTTTGTACACTTCTTCTGTGTATTCTTGCCACCTCTTCTTAATATCTTCTGCTTCTGTTCGGTCCATACCATTTCTGTCCTTTATCGAGCCCATCTTTGCATGAAATATTCCCTTGGTATCTCTAATTTTCTTGAAGAGATCTCTAATCTTTCCTATCCTGCTGTTTTCCTCTATTTCTTTGCATTGATCACTGAGGAAAGCTTTCTTATCTCTCCTTGCTATTCTTCAGAACTCTGCATTCAGATGAGATTATCTTTCCTTTTCTCCTTTGATGCTTTAATTTCTCTTGGGCAAATATCTAAAAGTAAAATGACTGTTTAACTTTTTAAAGAAACCACAAAACTGTTTCCAGAGAGGTCATAATATTTTATATTGGCCACAACTTTGTGCAGGACTTTCATTTAACCCACATCCACACTAAAATTAGGTACAGTCATTCATTTTAAATTTTAGTCATTCTATTGAGTTTGTAATGGTATCTAAGTGTTATTTTAATTTACATTTTCCTAAAGAATAAGATGTCAAAAATTTTCCCATGTGATTATTTATTATGGGTACATGTTTTTCGGTGAGGTGTCTGTTTAAATCTTCTGCCCATTTATATTGAGTTACTCATTTCATTATTATGTTGTGAAAGTTCTTCATATATTTTATAAAAAAAAGTCCTTCATCTATTTAACAACCATTTTCTTCAGTTTTAGCCTAACATTTCACTTTCATTATAATGTCTTTTGAACAGCAAACTTTTTGTTTGTAAAGTCCAATTTATATGGGACTTTCCTATATTTTTGTGCTTTAAGAAATCTTTGCCAAATAATTATCACTAAGATTTCTCCAAAACAGAAATATCCTTTGTTTTCTTTCAAAGTTTTATAGTTTGAAGACTTACATTTAAACCTATGATCCATTACAAGTTAATTTTTATAAAAAGGTGTGATACAAGGAACAAGGTATTTGACTTGTATATTATCATTATTTTGTATATGACTAAAAATAGTTCTAACACATTTATAGAAATAATAATCTGGTAATGCTTTCCCTCTTTAATTGTTTGGCACTTCTATTTTGAAATATCAATAGACCTATCTTGTGGGTCTATTTCTGGACTCTTTCTTTTTTTTTTTTTTTATTTGAGGTATAATTGATTTGGGGCTGACAAGGTGGTTCTAATGGTAAAGAACCTGCCTGCCAATTCAGAGACATAAGAGACATGGGTTTGATCCCTTAGTTGGGTAGATCCTCTAGAGGAGGGCATGGCAACCCACTCCAGTATTCTTGCCTGCAGAATCCGATGGACAGAGGAGCCTGGAGGGCTACAGTACATGGGTTTGCAGAGTTGGACACGACTTAAGCAACTTAACATGTGTATTTTGGTCTTCCCAGGTGGCCCTCAGGGCAAAGAACCCATCTGCCAATGCGGGAGTTGTAAGAGAGGTGGTTCGATCCCTAGGTCAGGAAGATCCCTTGGAAGAGGACAAGGCAACTGACACCAGTATTCCTGCCTGGAGAAACCCATGGACCAGCTGTAGTAGGCTATAGTCTATAGGGTTGCAAAGAGTTGGACACGACTGAAACGACTTACCATGCATGCATAGTTGACTTAGAAAATTGTAATAGTTTCAGTTGTACAACATTGTAATTCAACATTTTTATAGATTATCCGTTTAAAATAATTGCATAAGAATGGCTATGTTTCCCTTTGTCATGCAATATATCCTTGCTGCTTACCTATTCTATACATAGTAGCTTGTATCTCTTAGTCCTATAACCCTATCTTAGTCTCTTAGTCCTATAACTCTATCTTGTACCTTGTCCCTTCCTTTTCCCAATGGGTAACCACTAGCTTGTTCTCTACATCTATAAGCCTATTTCTGTTTTGCTAAATACATTCATTTTACTTTTAGATTCCACATATAAGAGGTAATGTGTAGTGTTTGTCTTTGTCTGACTAATTTTACTATGTATAGTAAGTTCTAGGCCCATCTGCATTGTTGCAAATGGCAGAATTCTAAGAATTTCTATAGAAGTTTATATATACATATATAAAGTTTATATATATGTGTATATATATATATATACACACACACACATACTCATACATATATCCCCAATCTTCTTTATCTATTCATCTGTTGTTGCACATTTAGGTTGCTTCCATATCTTGGCTATTATAAATAATGCTGCTATGAATATTGCACTATATGTATCTCAGGAGACAGATCAAAAAAATGATTGCTACAACTTACATCAAAGTGTTCTGCCTATGTTCTCTTCTAGGAGTTTTATGGTTTCAGTTAGGTCTTTAATCCATTATTTTGAGTTTAATTTTGTATATGGTGTGAGGAAATGTTCTAATCTCATTCTTTAACATGTAGCTGCCCATTGTATATTCTTGCCTCCTTTATCACAGATTAGTTGATCATAAATGCATGGGTTTATTTCTGGACTCTGTATTCTGTGCCATTAATCTCTGTGTCCTCTCTCTCTCTCTCTCTCTCTCTCTCTCTCTCTCTTGCCTGTGCCAAGCAGCTTACAGATCTTAGTTCCCCAGCCAGGGACCAAACCCAGGGCCCTGCAGTGAAAGTGTGAGTCCCACCCACTGGACTACCAGGAAATTCCCACCATACTGTTTAAGTTACTGTAGTCTAAAGTCTGGGACAGTTATGCTTCCAGTTTTTATTTTTTTTCTGAAGATTATATAGCAATTTGGGATCTTCTGTGGTTCCATATAAATTTTAGGAGTATCAGTTCTAGTTTGCAGGAAAATGTCAGGGGTATTTTGATAGCATTGCATTATTCCTTTAGACTGGGTAGTCTAAAAACTTGTATTATATTTTAAGACTATTAATTCTTCCAATCCAAGAACACAGGATATCTTTCCTTCTTTTATCATTTTCAAATACCTTCATCAGTTTTTTACAGTTCTCAAAGTATAGTATAGTAACCACTTCCTTGATTAATTTTATTCCTAGGTATTTTTTATTGGAATTTCATTGAAACAGTTTTTGGTTGAACTGACATTATAACAACATTGAGTCTTCCAATTCATGAACATAGTAATAAATATGAGAATAGAACAAGGAAAAAATCCCGCAGTACAGAGTTTATATTATGCATTTAATAAGAAAAAGTCGTGAGTATGTATATATATATATAAGTGTGCATATATATATATATATAGACATGCATATATTGGCACTATTAGTAAAGACCCCCCCTGTCAATGAAGGGGACATAAGAAATGTGGGTTCGATCCCTGAGTCAGAAGGATCCGCTGGAGGAGGGCATGGCAACCCACCTCAGTATTCTCGCCATGAGAATCCCATGGACAGAGGATCCTGACAGGCCGCAATCTATAGGGTCATAGACAGTTGGACACATCTGAAGTGACTTAGCCCAGCACATATATGTATCCAAAGAAGTAGGCTAGCTTTATGTAAAGATATTAATGGATACAAAATCCCATGATTATAAGCCTCATCATATGTGCTGTCCTTCCAACTGCTGCCTATCCTCTGTTCTCCAAATCCTTATAATCTGTTACTAACTCCACTACTTTCCTAGCCTCTAAAATATACTTGTTATTCTTTTTCTCTTGCCTTGCAAAGTCAAGGGATTATCAATATCTTCTTTGTGATTTCTTTTTCACGCTGCTTTTTATTTTCAGTCTCCCCTATTGCTATAACCTGGAGTTGACATCACACACTTGATGTGCTCGTGTGTGCTAAGTCACTTCAGCCGTGTCTGACTTTGCGACCTTATGGACTGTAGCATGCCAGGCACCTCTGTCTGTGGGATTCTCCAGGCAAGATTACTGAAGTGGGTTGCCATTTCCTTTTCCAGGGTATCTTCCCAACCCAGGAATCAAACCTGCATCTCCTATGTCTCCTGCATTGGCAGGCAGGTTCTTTATCACTAGTGCCATCTGCTACAGTAATATCCTAATTGGTTTCTCTGAATCAAGCCTGTGTTTTGCACCACATTTCTCCCATTTTAAAGTTCACATGTGTACCACATTTAATGTTCATATATTTGTACCACATGTAATGTTAACATTTGTACCACATTTAATGATCACATATTCACATCTCTCTCATTTTAATGTTGTAATTATCTTTTTTGAAAACTACCCCATTAACCACACATGATTTCTAATATAACAGCTGGCATCCAATTCTTCTGCACTATGGCATAAATACACATTTCAAATCTTTTTTTTTTTTTTTTGTCAATAATTAACTTCAAACATTTTAGCATCTCAAACTAGCAAACCTACAGCCCTCTGATCATGATGTAAACATTCTCAAGTACAAGATATGCCTCAGGACACCTTCCATACCACTTCCCATAACTGTAGCGGGATGAGAGGTGAAAATAATTGCTATTTTCACTAGCTAACATTGTTTCTTTTTAGAGAACAAACTAAATGTATTTAATAAGAAAGTTTGGTATCACTCATGAAAGAAGATAAGGTCATAAGGGTGTGGGTTGAAAGGTAGGTCAAGGAAGTGATTGATAGGTAATTTGCCATAAAAAAGTGAGTAAGAAAATAACAATTACATTTCTAACATCTATGCTGCAGTTTCCTCATCTGTAAAATGAAGATTATATTAGCATTTACTTTAGTTTACTGGAATATATAAGCACATATTCAGTGCTATATAAGTGTTAAGTTCTAATATTATTCTATTCTGAGCCAGCTTTCACATAATAGACAGGTTCACTAGGAAAAGTGAAAGTGAAAGTTGCTCAGTCATGTCCGACTGTTTGTGACCCCAGGCCAGAATACTGGAGTGGGCAGCCTTTCCCTTCTCCAGGGGATCTTCCCAATGCAGGGATTGAACCCAGGTCTCCCACATTGCAGGAAGATTCTTTACCAGCTGAGCCACAAGGGAAGCCTAAGAACAGTGGAGTGAGTAGCCTATCCTTTCTCCAGAGATCTTCCCGACCTAGGAATCCGGCCGGGGTCTCTTGCATTGCAGGTGGATTCTTTATCAGCTGAGCTATCAGGGAACTATCAGCTTCGCAACTGTGCTGCTGCTGCTGCTAAGTCGCTTCAGTCATGTCCGACTCTTAGCGACCCCATGGACTGCAGCCCACCAGGCTCCTCCATCCATGGGATTTTCCAGGCAAGAGTACTGGAGTAGGGTGCCATCGCCTTCTCCTCGCAACTGTGCAGTTAAGTGTTATTCAGAAGGAAATGGATAGAGGACCTATGTTTATCAACTGCCAACTCTAATTTCTTCAATTACATATAATAAGCATAAAGGAGGATGTTTTGATATTCTGTTTCTTTGCATATTTTCCATGAATACCCCAGTATCAGAGTACAACCCTTGTTTTCTTGTCTATAGTTTTTAAATATATAGTATATAGTGACTAACACTAATTAACTAAATGCTATCTATGGTTAGTTATTATCAATCACTTTTTAGTATAAACCTCAGTAAATGAGTATTTTCTTTTCTAAAAAGTAATTTACAATACAGACTATACTAAGAATAGTAGTATTTGTGGGTTAATGAGATTGTTGTATTTCCTAACTACAGCTGTTGTTCATGCCATGATCAACGTAAAGTCAGACCCAGATTGTAAAAGAGTCCAAGTAGAAGACAGAAAAAAATATTTGAAGCTTGAAGATGGGGTTAATATTCAGAGACAGACAGATGAAGGGAGGTAGATTTCAATAAATCAGGTGGGTAGTATTAAGGTAAGTATAGGAAATAGGCTCTGCTACAAATAGGCTCTGCTATAAGGGCTTCCCTCGGAGAAGGTAATGGCACCCCACTCCAGTACTCTTGCTTGGAAAATCCCATGGATGGAGGAGCCTGGTAGGCTGCAGTCCATGGGGTCGCACAGAGTCGGACACGACTGAAGTGACTTAGCAGCAGCATAAGGGCTTCCCTGGTGGTTAAGCAGTAAAGAATCTGCCTGCATTGCAGGAGACCTGGGTTCAGTCCCTGGTGGGAGAAGATCCCCTGGAGGAGGGCATGGCAACTCACTTCAGTATGCTTGACTGGAGAATTCCATGGACAGAGGAGCCTGGTGCGGGCTACAGTCCTTGAGTCACAAAGAGTCGGACAGGACTGAAGCCGCTGAGCATGCATGCACACACAGTGGCTGTAGATGCTAACGTTTATAGCTTCTCTGTGCCATGGTGCACAGCACAAGCAATTTTCAGTGGTAGTTATGGGTGGCTCTGACAGATGTTTTCATAATTTCATTATCTGAAATTAGTTATGCATCTTTTATCACTTTGCCATTTCTACATAACAAATTTTTCCTAAACTTAGTGTCTGAAAACAACAAACTTCTATTTTTGCTTATGAGTCTATGGTTCAGCTAGGAGGTTCTGCTGATCTGGTCAGGATTTTCCCACATTTGGGGGGATCAATTGGCTATAAGCTGACCTAGAATGCTTCAGTTGGGATAAAGAAGCTCTCCTTAAGTATATCTTTCATTATTCAGTAGGTTAGCCTTGTCTTGTTTCTCGTGAGAATCACATGGTCCAAGAGCTATGCGTGCTTGGTTTCTTGACTCTTATGCCTTAGCACATTTCTTTAGTCACGCAAGAGCAAGTCACAGGTCTAGACTAGATTCAAAGGAAAAAATAGGCATTTCTCCAATGGGGATGAAGAAGCACATTCTAAAGAATATGACCATCTGTCTATTCATCACCACACAGGAATTAAATGAGGAATTACCTAATTACTTTCAAAATTGTGATGTGTATTAGTACATCCTAGGGCTTTTGCAATCAAATTACCACAAAGGAAGTGGCTTAAAACAATTGAAATTTACTCTCTCACAGATCAGAGGCAAGAAGTCTGAAACCAAGCTGTGGGCAGGATGGGAACTTGCCAACAATCCCGGTGTTCCTGGCATATAGCCACATCTCTTCAGCTCCTGCCTCCATCTTCACATGGCTGTTTCCTACAGGTCTGTATATCTCTGTGTCTCTAAATCTTTCCTTATGTAATGACACTAGTCATTGGATTTATCACACACTCTAATCCATTAGAGCTTCCCTTGTGGCTCAGCTGGTAAAGAATCTGCCTGCAAAGGAGACTTGGATTCAATCCCTGGGTTGGGAAGATCCCCTGTAGAAGGTAAAGGCTACCCACTTCAATATTCTGGTCTAGAGATTTCCATGGACTATATAGTCCATGGGGTTGCAAAGAGTTGGACATGACTGAGTGACTTTCACTTTCAATCCATTATAACCTCATCTTCATATGATTATAAACACTCTATTTCCAAATAAGGTAGGTCTTCAGCATATCTTTTGGGGGACACAAGTCAGTCCATAAGAGTGATCATATATATTCTATCAAAAGTGCTTAAGAGAAATCAAATTCTCTTATATATAATTGTTATATATGTGTATATATATATATATATATATATATATATATATATATATATATGCAAAAATGTTTGCTTCTCATTTAAAAATGTTCATTCCATAGGCTTCTGTGTAAGATATTTTGATGGAACTTACAAATAAATTCAGTCAAATAACATTTGCTTCCTGAATTGTTTGATTTTTTATTCATTAGAATTTTTCATTTTTAAAAAACAAACTGACTTTTGATGATTTACATAGGAGAAATATTGAAAACATATTTAGAAGTCTACTACATACAAATGGAAAGGAAAATGTAAGAAAAAGCAGGATCGTTGTGAAAATTTAAATTAATACTCCAGAATCAGTTGTGTAAATACCCTGCTGTGGCACAGCTATAATCTGAATGCCATGGCTTAGGCTTGCAGCCTGAGTACTGGACGCTGCGCCCTGCCATGGTCACTGTAGTCTCCTTTGTTCCTGGGCACTGGGAGCCACTGGCTTCATGTGGATCCCCACTGTCCCATCTCTTTACATGGTTAAATTGCAGTCCAAAATATTAATTAAGCTTAAGTTACATAAGTTCAAAGTAGCCATAAGGGAGTCTGGTAAAACATGGTCTATCTGGCCTTCATCTCTTCTCCATGGCAGACGGTTTCATCCTTGCCCTTAGAACCATAAAATGAGGAGTCCAGAGGCTAAGTGATCCATAGATAACTCCTGCCCCCTCTTTTCTGAATATATTAAATTGTAATAGCACAATAAAAACTCAAATGACTTTGCCAAAAGCATGGACAGAAATGAAAATTCATGGAGGATAAATACTCAGTATTGGGTTCTGAATTCAAATTAGTGATTATCTGACTATCAAGTCTGTAGGTTTTATTTCACAGTGAATCATCATGTTACATACATTTTGTTCTCTCTACTACCTGAACTTTCACAGAACTCACTATCAGTATTTATAATAAGCTTATAAATGTGCATGAATTTGTTATTATAAGATTGACTTTGGAGGTTAAGAATTTTGCTTTATGTCATCATTAGATAATTGTATTTTTACTAGCAAATTGTTCTTAAGTTATGTCTCTTAACCAAATCTAAAATTCTTTTAGGACAATTTTATTTATTTCACATTAAAATATAAATATAAACTATGATATACATTGGATTGGATGCATTAGTCTGACTAGAGTGCCACTGAAATAAACCACACAAACTTTTTAAGCTATACTGAAATAAGAAATATGTTTGATCACTTATTCTTCTTACCTCAGCTCCCATATATATGTAACAGGATTGCATACTATAAAACTAATAAATCTAGCTAATTCTTTTCTCATGTGTACCAGGTTTGGCATTGGAGGACACCCTCTAATACTCAAACTAGAGGACATTTAAAGGAAATATTTCCAGAATTGCTTGTAAATAACAATGTGGGGACATATATTTGAAAGCCATCTATGAAACTGAAAACAAAGGAAGGAATCAATGCAAAATGTTTTCTGCAAAAAGTCAATGATATCACCATAGTAACAATGATAAAAATATATGGCTCGAAATAAACCCTGGGGCTTCCCTTGTAGCTCAGTCGGTAAAGAATCCACCTGCAATTCAGGAGACCCGGGTTTGATTCCTGGGTTGGGAAGATTCCACTGGAGAAGGAAATGGCAACCCACTCCAGTATTCTTGCCTAGGAAATCTCATGGACAGAGGAGTCTGGTGAGCTACAATCCAAGGGGTTGCAAGAGTCAGACACAACTGAGAGAATAAACCACTACCACAAATCCTGGAATCACGGTTAGTAAAGAAAACATTAGACGGCACTGGTTTGAGAGAAAAGCTCATCAAATCAACCTTTTCAATCATAACTCCAGATATAATAATGGCTTTGTTAATTAGCTTTTGGAACTTTAAAGAAACAAAATCTAATGCCCCTGGTGGCGAAGTGGATAAGAATTCTCCTGCCAATGCAGGGAAGATGAGACTCCATCCCTGGTTCAGGAAGATTCCACATCCTGTGGAACAACTGAGCCCATGCTCCATAGCTCCTCTAGGGCCCACAGACAGCAACAAGAGAAACCGCCACAATGAGAAGCCCACGTAGCACGAGGAGGAACAGTCCCCACTTCATGCAACTAGAGAAAACACATGAGCAGCAGCATAGACACAGTGCAGCCAAAATAAATAAATAAAAATTTATAAAAACAGAAAAAAATAAACCTGTAAATTGAGGCTGAAAAGTTTTTTTTAAAACATCTGCATGAAGACCTTGCAGTTAAGAGACTTTTATCAATTTTAATAAAACTATTTGAAACATAATAATTATAAATTCTCTGTAAAAACTTATAGACTATCAATCTTACAAAATATGCAATAGGTATATGATTATGAGCATTTTTGCTTTCGTCTTATGGAAGAAATTAATTTGCATTTCAATCAGAATGGAATATATGCATAACTAAAACATACCCTATAATATGTGGGGTCCATTCCATGTTTCTGTTATTCTAACAATAATATTATCAAACAACCAGATAGTGTTTACCATGTATCAGATGCTCTCATAAATTATTTTCATATATTGCTTATTTTATTCTTGTCTATATTTGATTATGCTAATTTATTAAATGCATACACATGTACTACTCAATATTTTTAACAATCTCACAATTTACTTCTGAGTCACATAAAGCTAGTAGGAAACCACTGCAATAGAGTCTTGCCAAAGGGTCACTAAACTTAGTAACTTTAATTTTAAAATATTTGAGTTAGGCTTAAGAAATTAAAAGGCCACTGGAAGAGAAATATTTAAAAGAACTGATATTTCCTGCCCCAAATTCCCATTACATTCAATGGATATAAAATTCAGGGAAACACAATTAAAGTAAAATAGTCAACACAAGTTGGAAATTTGAGATGACTTTTAAATTTTCTTGAAAATTGACAAATAATGATTGAGAGTTGTTACTGCCTAAAGAAAAAATTGTAAAATTAAAAAAAAAAAAAAAAAAAAACACAAAAACGCTGACTAACTAAGACTCAGAGCAACTGATATCATTATATATAAATTGCATATTCAAAGTCAATATATGCTTATGCTAGTGGAAATAAGAGATTTTTCAAAAATTAAATTATTCATCTTGTTCTTCTATGCTGTCTCAAAGTGCTTTCATGCCTGAAAGGCCAAATTACCATGTAAGTGGGGACTTTATCATGATGAAAATGTGACTAGAGACTTTTAAGTGGTTAAGATATTGGACTTCAAATTCAAAAGAGTATGAATTCAAATTCTCAGGACCACCTCTGCATAACTCTTTGCCTTTTCAAATTAATTTTCTGATCCTAATTTTTCTTTTACAAAAACATAAATGCAAAAGAACATCTATCTCTTGGTTGTTGCAGGTGCATTTGTTAAAGGCAGTGACTTGAAAAATCATGTTCAGTTCAGTTCAGTTTAGTTCAGTCACTCTCGTGTCTGACTCTTTGCAACCCCATGAATCGCAGCATGCCAGACCTCCCTGTCCATCACAAACTCCCGGAGTTTGCTCAAACTCATGCCCATCGAGTCGGTGATGCCATCCAGCCATCTCATCCTCTGCTGTCCCCTTCTCCTCCTGCCCCCAACCCCTCCCAGCATCAGGGTCTTTTCCAATGAGTCAGCTGTTTGCATGAGGTGGCCAAAGTATTGGAGTTTCAGCTTCAACATCAGTCCTTCCAATGAACATGCAGGACTGATCTTTAGGATGGACTGGTTGGATCTCCTTGCAGTCCAAGGGACTGTCAAGAGGCTTCTTCTATACCATAGTTCAAAAGCATCAATTTTTCGGTGCTCAGCTTTCCTCACAGTCCAACCCTCGCATCCATACATGACCACTGGAAAAACCATAGCCTTGACCAGATGGACCTTTGTTGGCAAAGTAATGTCTCTGCTTTTTAATATGCTATTTAGGTTGGTCATAACTTTTCTTCCAAGGAGTAAGTGTCTTTTAATTTCATGGCTGCAATCACCATCTGCAGTGGTTTTGGAGTCCAAAAAATAAAGTCTGGCACTGTTTCCACTGTCTCCCCATCTATTTGCCATGAAGTGATGGAAATAGATGTCATGATCTTAGTTTTCTGAATGTTGAGCTTTAAGCCAACTTTTTCACTCTCCTCTTTCACCTTCATCAAGAGGCTTTTTAGTTCCTCTTCACTTTCTGCCATAAGGGTGGTGTCATCTGCATATCTGAGGTTATTGATATTTCTCCCGGCAATCTTGATTCCAGCTTGTGCTTCTTCCAGCCCACCATTTCTCATGATGTACTCGGCATATAAGTTAAATAAGCAGGTGACAATATACAGCCTCAATGTACTCCTTTTCCTATTTGGAACCAGTCTGTTGTTCCACATCCAGTTCATGTTAGCTATTAGTAACTTTACTCTTTTTCATTTACAATATTGTCAAGCAAAGATTGTTGTTTAGATTCTAATAGCTGATTGTGGTGCTGGAGAACTCTTGAGAGTCCCTTAGACTCCAAGGAGTTCAAATCAGTCAATCCTAAAGGAAATCAATCCTGAATATTCATTGGAAAGACTGATGCTGAAGTTGAAGCTCCAATACTTTGGCTACGATATGAAGAGCTAACTCATTGGAAAAGATCCTGATGCTGGAAAAGAATGAAGGAAAATGAGAAGGGAGCAGCAGAGGATGAGATGATTAGACATCGTCACCAGCTCAATGAATATGATCTGAGCAACTTCTGGAATATAGCGAAAGACAGGGAGACCTGGCACTCATGGGGTCACAAGGAGTCAGACACTACAACTGAACAATAACAGCAACAAATAGCTGATTAATCCAAATTAATAGCAGATTTAGCCAATGATCAAAGAAGTCCAAAGTATGTTGACAAATATTAAAACTAAGGTAATTTTTTTTAAGTAACCTCATTCAAACCCACCACACTTATAAAGAATTTACACCATGAATTTTTGGCAACTACAAATCTCTACCTTTTATTATCTTTTAAAAATTAACTTAAAACACATTACATGAGAGTCTTTGCATCACATTAAATGCAGAATATATAGCGGTTTGTGGCAGATATTTTCATTTACCCTTCATAATTTTTTCCATTCTGATCTGTGCTCCAGAAGACTGTTCATTATATTGTACCAATGGACACTCTTGCCCTCTGTCTCAAATTGGTTTGATCAAGAAAAGATACCAGCAATAGATGTAAGAGAGTCAGAGCAGAATTAGGCTGACATGGTTGCCTTTCTCTACTAAAGAAAAAAGCTTCCAATGAGCAGCTTTTTCTTAGAGTTTTAAGACTCTCTAAAGTGCCAGTTAATACCTCTTCTCTTTGCCTTTCAGGTCAAGAGACATGGAATTTCCATCATATGAGCTGCCCCACAATTTGTGAATAATCCCTACATAAAAGAACTTGGTTATCCCAGTCTGAGCTGGGGCTCTGACTGAGACACTGAGATTCACCCATCATAGTAAGTGACCCTGACAAAGTAAGAGCAAATCTTCCACTCCTTCAAAGCTTTTGTTCATGGGTTCTGGTGCTCCTACTTTGTTTAGAAAAACTTGACACAATTGAATTCAAAGCACATTTAACTTCTGCAAGACTTTTCAAGTGATCGTCCTCTTGACTGCCCCCTTCAATTCATTGTTCCCTAGGCTGTAGATGATGGGGTTTAACATAGGTGTGATGACAGTGTAGGAAGAACAATGACACTAGCTTCTTGCTCTCAGGAGACTGGTTGGATTTGGGCCGTATGTAGATCAAGCTGGCTGTTCCATAGAAAAGGGATACCACAATGAGGTGAGATGAACAAGTGGAGAATGCCTTCTGGTGACCAGTAGCAGAGGGCATCATCAGGATGGTTTTAATAATGTGAGTGTAGGAGACCAAAATGAGGGAAAAGGGAAACATAATAAATAACAGTGTGGAGGCAAGTGCTTGAAATGCAAGGTGACTAGTTTCAACACTGGGGAACCATCACAAAAGAAGTGGTCTATGGTGCTTGGTCCACAGAAAGGATGGGCAATCAACCAAGCTGTCTGTAGCATAGACACGGGAATACCAGACATCCAAGAACCTACAGCCATCCACAAACATAGGGACCTATTCATTATGACTGAAAAGCAGAGAGGATTACAGATGGCCACAAAGTAATCATAAGCCGTCATAGAGAGGAGGAAACATTCGGAACTGCCAAAGAAGAAAAAGAAGTACATCTAGGTACCATAGTCTACAAAAGAGATGCTTTTCCTTGGGGATACTAGATCTACCAACATATTTGGCACCATGACCAAGGTGAAACAGACTTCAAGAAGTGACAAGTTCCTGAGAAAGAAGTACATGGCTGTTTGAAGAGCAGGATCCATACTGGTAACTGTGGCAATAAGGAAGTTACCCAATAAAGTGACTATATGTATAGATGACCAGGAACAAAGCAAAGAGGGAAACTGTCATCTCGGGGTTGTTTGTAAAACCATGAAGAATAAATTCAGTCACTTGGGTGTGATTTTCACAGATCATACATTAGACCAGTTTCTCTCTAATAATCAAAGTATATGTGTCAAAGGATCAAAGAATATTCTTTAAATATATATAATATCAAATATAATAGTAAAATCCATAAATGTATCTTTATCTTTGTTCTCAGTTGTCTTACCATTCTATTTCTCTGAAACAGAATATCTAAAATAAGATTAAATCAGAGCAAAGAAATAATTTGCATGAATACCACTAATTGCTTGTCACCTAGGTGCAGTTTGTCTCTCACCAGTGATGATGGTCTGCAGCTCATGTTCTTCATCAGAGGCATGCTATTTTTCAGGATGAAGTAGAAAGAGTTTGGGCAGCTAATAACTAAAATAGAATCACTTGATAATTTTAAAAAATATATCCAAGAGGTATCCAAGAGGCAAAAAGATAAAAGTTGGGCTAGTTTGACTTTTTTAATCTTAGATTATAAATGATATATTTCTACCAAAAAATGGAGTGCACTTTATACAATACACTACCCCATCCAGTATATATACACATATATACATCTTATACTTATATACACATATAAATTATATACACATGTAGATACATATATATGTATATATGAGGGAACCTTAGTAAATAAACATAGGTAAACAAACATAACAGGTACTTATGATTTTAGTACTTTGTGCAGTCCTCACAGGACTGCTAATTTATGTGATTTTTCATGGTGCTTCTTGAACCATAATTTCACATCACTGGACCCCAGTTCTTACTATGCACAAAGGTATAGTCATATAATTTGAATTGGGCTTTTTAAAAATAGCAAACTTCTGAACAAACATAACCTGCAATCCAGAAGTCCTTCCAGCACTCATCTCAATTCCAATCCATCAAAACAGTTCTGCTTCCCACTGTGTTGTGACTTTGTTAAATTAACATATGTTAAATGGAGCTCAGGGGTGTAGGATGGTGAGCCCTGATTCAACAAAAGATCACAAAGGAAAGTGAAATGAAGTTTATTACTCTCAGATTCTGGAGGAGGAGCTATATGAGGAAGACAAGGCAAGCGTGCAGGCATAAAGAAAGGCCGAATGTGGGGTATATGCATTTATCATGGTCCAAAGGTGGAGTATTTTGAAGTTCCTTGGCCAGATTGGTTAATTCAAACAAAAAAAAATGCACAATTTTGGTATGCTTCCCATGTTTTTTTTTTTTTTTCCCCACCCTAAGGGGGCACAAGGAAAAGGCCCTCCCTGGGAAATAGCGGCGACTGTTTATAACAAAGACATTTGGGGTATCATGCCAGAAATTTACATTTACTTATGACTCTTGGGCTGTTATCTAAGGTATGTGTTCAGGGGAGGGGTTAATATCAGTTTAAAGTCCCTGCAAATCAGGGACCGATAATGACTTAGCAGTATTATGAATTAATTTACCTAAATTCTCAATAGACTATCAGTCTTCTCCAAAACTGCATGGACAAAGTGGGAGCTAGTCCCTTACTATTGTGTATCCACTAAAAGTCCACTCATGGAATTACTAATTCAATTAGTATTATCTCAAACACAATATCTTCTTTAGAGTAGAACATTTTGATTGAAAGTAGAATTATATAAATATTTTCTATACAGATCTTACTCAACAACAGCATATCAAATGTTAGGGATCACAAAAATATATGTTGGAAAACACCTATTTATAAAGCTACATTGGAGCTGAGCTGAACAATGTTTCCATTTTTTTCAGATATTGGGGTTACATAAGTATTAAGTATTAGATCAGTTATATTGATCTAATATTGATATTAAGTCAAATTGATAAGCAATTGATCTAAGTATCAGAACAATTATTTTATAAAACATTTTTCAAACTTAATTTTAAAATCTTAGTTTATTTTATAGTCAGATCATGTTTAACACAGATTTCTCTGAAAGTAAGGAGTTGAAAATACAAACTATTTGAAGAATTCTGTTTTAATTCTACTGCAGTGATATATGTACTTTGATAATATCTCACCTATTTTGCATACCACGAGTTCTCAAACCAATATCCTCTACAACAGAAAGAAAGGAACTGGTCATCCCAGGCTGCCCATACTGATGGTACTTCAGAATAATAGGTCGAGACACGACAGTGATTGTGACCACTACCTTTCACCACTATTGCAAATTCTGCTTCAATATCATTCACATCATCAGTAACAATAACAACAACATTATTCCTGATATATTTAGAAAAACTTATAAATAGCTTCGGCGGCTTCCCAAGTGGCTCACTGGTAAGGAATCCACCTGCCAAAGCTGGAGAAGTGAGTTCGATCCCTGGGTCAGGAAGATCATTTGGAGAAGGAAATGACAACCCACTCTAGTAATCTTGCCTGGGAAATCCCATGGACAGCAGAGCCAGGTGGGCTACAGTCCATGGGGTTGCAAAGAGTCAGACAGGACTGAGAAACTATGAACCAGCAACAGCATAAATAGTTTCAGATGCATTATCATGTTCACCAGCATTTTGTAACAATTCTAAATTCACTGTGACTCTAAATATACTCCATAATTTGTCTGAGGAAAAAAATTATGAGAATTGAATAAGGTATCAAGACTTTATAATAGTCCAACAATTTGTAGTATATCTCTAAAATACCTCAACCATTACTGCCTCTCAGATTTCTAATACTGAAGTGGCAGAAAACAATAACAGGTTTAATATATAGTCCTGGAGTGACCAAGGTCTATAATGTGACATCCACGGTCTCCACTGTGAAATAGGAATAAGGCAAGCCAAGAAGATTATCAGTTCCTTTATTTGATAATCAATGATATACATATCCTACCTTGTGTAGGCATATTTAAATTCAATAAAGTTTTGGAGAACTAGAGATTTTTACTGTAACAAAATATACCTCCAAATATCCCTCCCCCATTTCTATATCCTAAAAAACAACAACAAAAAACACTGTTTACATTGCATATATCTTCTAAAAATCAAAAGATTCATCAGCAGTGATGCTGCAATAACTACCACAAAATTATAGTGATACCTTTTTTAAAAACTTGTAAACTATAGATGAGTTATCAGGATTGCTACATAGCTCTAGAGAATGTATTATTTTATTTATTGCATGGAATTCTAAAAATTTAATGACATTTACTTAAGTCCACTAATTTTTGGACTATGTTTTGAGACCAAAGAGTTTCTCACTTGCTATTAAGCAGGCCAGCTTCAAAATTTTCTGGAAAATATGCCAGCTTTCTCATATATATATGTTTTGTCATAAAAATCGTTACAAATCATTCTGCTTCTTTAACTGGAACAGCACTTCTAAGAACCTAAAATATAAATTAGTAAAAATTGGAGAGCAAATAACCCTCATACCTGAATTTAAAATACATTGCTTGGTTATAATGCACAGCATTTCTTAAATAGCCAACCATTGTTTTCTTATTATCTTCCTCAGAATTCTGTAGCTTTCTAGACAGAAAAAACACTCTATTGTTTTTTGTTTTACTTAATAAAGCATCAAGCTATTCCTTTTTTCGTGTCTAAATAAGCTTATAGGTTTATTTTTCTTAAGATGATTTTGTTGTGTATAGATGCACAGATAAAAGTCTTTTGGGGGGAAATGAGGAAAAAAATAAATCATACAGAAATATCTGGATATATCTTCCCCAATAAAACTACATATTTCTTAATTAGAAGTTTAATAATTTTTCAAAGATAAGTAATATCTTGTGAGAATTGTAAACTGATCTTAAAATCTGTCACATTTCAAATTTTCAGAATTAAGCAAATAACTTTGACAGGTTAACCATTTTGCATTGGCACTAAATGGTTGATATACTCCTGTAATGGTATTTAAGTGTGATTGGCCTTAGGGAAAATGATCCTTGGGATATTAGAAGGGATTGCTGCTAATTAAATAATGGTTTTAACTTATAGGGGAGAATATCGAATTTTCAAGAAATTGTTTATATTTTAAGTCACAATGGCTGCAATTCCATATGTATTTCTCAATAATAGCTATTTGTGGTGGGTTTGTAGGGCACCCTGGTCAATCCCTTGGGATTACAATTATTAATACACTAAGACTGTGTGAGGAACATAAATTTTAGCTTTCCCTGTAGAATATTTTGTGGGATAGATTTTGGCCACAAAATGATAGACTATATTTGTACCACATCCTTGAAATTTAAATGATTTAAAATTTTATTTTTTTAATTCATTTTTAAAATTTTATTTTTAAATATATTTTTAGTAATAACCTTTTTAAGTGATTAAACTGTGCAAGTTAAAATGATTATTGGTATGCATTTATTGTTTTATACATCAAATAGTTTGCCTACAGCTTTGTTTAACCATGAGAAAACTGTAAACAGTTCCAGGATGAAAGCAATATCTTATAATAACTAATATGGTTATTGTCATAAAGTGATAAGCATTTCTTTCTTTCTTTTTTTAATCCTTAGAATGTATTCTTGGAATTTCAAAAGCTATTTTAATTTAGTGGGCAGAGACATAACATTATTATTTGAAGTGTTTTCAATGAGCTAACAAAGCTGTATTTTATTATATTTGTTGTAGAACCAACTTATAATAAAGTTAAAATAGTCACAAATTAGCACAGCAAAAATTATTCCCCAAAATTTTAACAAAATGTGTGGCAGTAAAAAAGCCTTGAAAAAGCCCCAGGAGTTTAAATTTTATGCATGAGCAGGAAACATAACAAATAGCTAAATAGGAAACTTTACCACTTCCAATTTTACTTCCTTCTTGAAAAGTAAAAGGGAAGCTTTGTGTATTTGGATTTAATCTTACATAAGGATTAAATTCTTAATCAGTCATTAATTTCAAAAAAAAAAAAAAAAACCACTAAATAACAATGCTATAATAGCTTAAAATTCTTTTTCTGAAATCTTCAATTGGAAACACCTACCTTTAAAATAAGTAAAATAAAGCTATAACAACATCAAAGGAAAAGTTATAAAATATATTTAATCTGTTTTAATTCATACCTGTACCAAATAAATAACTATAGAATATATGAAAGATACATTTGTAACACTGGGCAAGAAAAATCAAATAAAAATGGTGCATTACTGGCTAATGTTTGTTTTGTACCAGCTTTTGTTTTGTTTTCAAATTTTTTAAACAAAAGGTTTATTAGATATCAACAGGATTACTATGAAAACCCTCTCATACAAAGATGATACAAACTTCAATGAGGTTATTTTTTTACTTCTCTGTTTCTAATTAATATCACCTCTCCAAGAAAAAGAAATTCAGATAAAATATAGTTCCTCGTGTAGGTGTTCTAACTGCCACTTTCGAGTACCTCAGTTCCTTATTAATAATTCCTAAAACCATTATACAATGCATTCACTGGTTACATATCACTGCCATCTTGTGGGTAGTTCACTTTAATTATTTTAGCTGAAAATTCTTGATGCAGTTATAATTTAGGATTTGCCTGGAAACAAATCAGTGATTCTTTTCCTATAGGTTTCTTAGTTTGGCTACTAAGTGGCGGGCACAGTAGGTTTGAAAGGTAAAACAAACACAGATTTCCATCTCAGAAAGATTATACTGTTTGTAATTCTCATTTGATGAAATTTGATGAAATTCATGTGCCGGGAGGCAGCACATGAGATCCCACCCATGACAAGGTCGTGAGGAGGAGACCTGACAAGCAAGGCAGATCAGGACTCCAGGAATTTCGAAAAGCTGCCCCGGCGCTCACCTTAAAGACGATCTCTGTCTTTCTGATGCTTGCTATATTAGACTACTCCCTAATTTCTGTGACACAGTAGAAGGCCTTCCCCGATCTCTTTCCAAACAGAATCAACTTAGAACTTTAATTAATATGTCCCCCGGATGGTGGTATCCTATAAGATTATCCAGGATGAAAGGAGTGTTTCAATTTAGACCCCTTTGCTGGCATTCTAGCCTGCTTGGCAAATGCATACTAATGCCCATGACTGCTCACAACACCTTAATCATAAATAGCATAAAGAACCTGATCACACAAAAGGCCCTAATAGGCACAGAGCCCTTCAGGGGGGTGAGGAAGCCCTATTAGAGAACAAAAAATATTATTCTAAAAGTGGTTATAGTTAAATATTTAGAAAAAATAAGAGTTTAGAATTGTTAATTTTAACCAGGAATGCTAAACAGGGGCTGCCTCACCGGAGCTGCAGAGTCTTTGTGTGGTAAACCTTTTAGATAAATTGAACTGATAACTTCTGCAAAAGGACTGACCTTTGTGTTCAACAACAAAGAATAGATTATGAAAAACAGCTTTGCATTCACCTAGGTCAAAAAATGTCATTAGCCCCCAAGGCCAGAAGATAATGTACAAGACTCTCACAAAGAAGTATGCAGAAAACACCCTGGTTCGTGAAGGACAAGCGATGTAATATTAAACTATCTTCCCCTTAAAAAATGTACTAACTTAAAATATAAAAGCTATGGTAAAAAATAAAGATTTGCCAGACTCTGCTGCACACCCCCAGTCTGGTCTCTCTCTCTCTATCTCTTTCTCTCTCTCTCTCTCTCTCTCTCTCTCTCTCTCTCACCGATGTCGTTCATCCTGAGGGTACCCCTGGGTCCTGCCGAGGCTGGACCCCGGCATTCAGGTAACCACTTTTTATACTGTTCATGGGGTTCTCAAGGCAAGAAAGCTAAAGTGGTTTGTCATTCCTTTCTCCAGAAGACCTATCCAAAAAAGATCTTAATGACTCATAAACTATGATGATGTGATCAATCACCTAGCGCCAAACCTTCAGGAGCGTGAAATCAAGTGGGCCTTAGGAAGCACCACTATAAACAAAGCTAGTGAAGGTGATGGAATTTCAGCCAAGCTATTTCAAATCCTAAAAGATGATGCTGTTAAAGGGCTGCATTCAATATCTGGAAAACTCAGCAGTAGCCACAGGACTGGAAAGGACAGTTTTCATTCCAAACCCAAAGAAAGGCAACACCAAACAGTGTTCAACTACCACACGATTGCACTCATTTGCTAGCAAAGCAATGCTCAAAATTCTCCAAGCTAGGCTTCAACAGTATGTGAACCAAGAACTTCCAGATGTTAAAGGTGGATTTGGAAAACGAAGAGGACCCAGAGATCAAATTGCCAACATCCACTGAATCATAGAAAAAGCTAGATAATTCCAGAAAAACATCTACTTCTGCTTTGACTACACTAAAGCCTTTGACTGTATGGATCACAACAAACTGTGGAAAATTCTTAAAGAGATGGGAATACCAGACCACCTGACCTGCCCCCTGAGAAATTTGTATGCAGGTCAAGAAGCAACAGTTAGAATCAGACATGGAATGGGCTGGTTCCAAACTGGGAAAGGAGTACCTCAAGTGTGTATAGTGTCATGTCACCCTGTTTATTTCACTGATATGCAGAGTACATCATGAGTACATCATGCCAGGCTAGATGAAGCACAAGCTGGAATCAAGATTGCAGGGAGAAATATCAATAACCTCAGATATACAGATAACACCACCCTTATGGCAGAAAGTAAAGAGAAACTAAAGAGTCTCTTGATGAAGGTGAATGAGGAAAGTGGAAAATAGTACTTAAAACTCAAAAACCTAAGATCATGGCATTCAGTCCATGGCAAAGAAATGGGGGAACAGTGGAAACAGTGACAAACTTTATTTTCTTGGGATCCAAAAATCACTACAGATGGAGACTGCAGATATGAAATTCAGAGGCTTGCTCCTTAGAAGAAAAGCTATGACCAACCTAGACAGCATATTAAAAAGTAGAAACATTACTTTGACAAGAAAGTCTGCGTAGTCATAGCTATGGTTTTTCCAGTAGTCATATATGGATGTGAGAGTTGGACCATAAAGAAGGCTGAGCACCAAAGAATTGATTCTTTTGAACTGTGTGTTGGAGAAGACTCTTGAGAGTCCCTTGGACTGCAAGGAGATCAAACTACTCAATATTAAAGGAAATCAGTCCTGAATATTTGTTCATTGGAAGGACTGATGCTGAAGCTCCAAAACTATGACCAGCTGAAGGAAAGAGCGGACTCATTAGAAAAGGCCCTGATGCTGGGAAAGATTGAAGGCGGGAGGAAAAGGGGACAACAGAGGATGAAATGGTTAGATAGCATCACCAACTCAATGGACATGAGTTTGAGCAATCTCCAGGACATGGTGAAGGAGAGGGAAGCCTGGCATGCTGTAGTTCATGGGGTTGCAAAGAGTTGAACACGAGCGAGCAACTGAACAACAACATGTAACCACATACCTCAATACTTAAAGCAGTAATAAATATTCATTATCTTACAATTTCTGTAGTTGGTTCTGGAATTCAGGAAGTTTATCTGCAGAGTTTGGCTCAGAGCTTTTAACAAGGTGCAATCAAGATATGATATCACTTATATGTGGAATCTAAAAAAAGTCAAATTTATAGAAACAGAAATAATTTCCAGAGGCAGGATGTGGGTGGGAGGAATGGAGAGATGCTGGTCAAAAGATACAAACTTTCAGTTAAAAGATGAGTAAAATCTGAGGATCTAGTATACCATCTACCAGATCCAGTGGCTATACAAGCACACCTAATTTTACTGTGCTTTGCAGATACTGGGTTTTTTAGAAATTAAACATTTGGGGCAATTGTGCTTTGTGCAAGTCTATCAGCACCATTTTTTTCCAACAGCATTTGCTCAAGTTGTGTCTCTGTCATATTTTGGCTATTTTCACAATATCTCAGACTTTTTCATTGTTATTAAGTTTCTTATGGTGACCTCTTTGGTGATCTCTGAAGTTACTATTGTGATTGTTTGGGGATGCCACAACCACAACTGTATAAGATGGCAAGCTTAAAAAATGTGCCAGTTACACAGGTCAACTGTTCCTTCCCTCCTCTCCACAGGCCTCCCTGTTCTCTAAGAACAACAATATTGAAACTAGGTAAATAAATAACCCTAAAATTAAGGCTATATTATTCTATTTTCAAAATGTATGTGCAGGGGAGATGGGGAGCTACACTGTTTAGTAAAACTCCTTCACAATGGTGAACAAGATGTGAAGGAAGCCTTTCAAAGAATAACACTAAGGAGCACTCACAGACAAATGACCTAAATCTGTTTATTACTAAACTATTTAGAGACCCATGTATCTGCCAGAAGTATTTTCTGGATATTTTCCTCCTCTAATTTTCCTGGATTCCAGAATAAGGGTGATATCCTGGAAGAGAGATGAAAGAAATCCCTTTTCTAAACTTGTGTGACATTTTATTCTGGAGCTTCACAGCAGCTCCTCCACATGTAAAAATTTAAAAAGTCTTTTCTTCATATATCATGAGAGAAATATCAGTACTGACTCTTCATTTAGTAGAATGAGGAGAGGCTCCAAAACAGAAACATAAAAAATGCCTTTTGTATAATGTATGAAAGGAAAAAAGTTTGAACAGATCTTGAGTTTAAGTAATAGAAAGTTGTGGACACCAATGAGATGCTTTCCCATGCACGACTGCTTCTAGGAGACATGCCCCACATAGCTCTCTCATATTAAGACTACTTGACATCTCTTCCAAGGCCCAACCTGTTTCTTTAACCAGAAACAGAAATCTTCAGTAGTTAGTACCTCCACGTACCTCCAAAATGATAAAAACCTGATATCACATCTATTACTCTATGCTTTTCAGATATTAAAGCATTTTAAAATCATGTAATAAATTTAATATTATATTTGCTGTATCTATTGTTTTACATATGTGGCATGAGGGCAGTGGAGCTTGGTTTACTCATTAAGCCATTTCAGAAGTGGCCAAAGCTGAAGTAAAGAGGCACTTTAAGTTCTAAATAAGATGGCAACTGAGTCAAAAATAATTGCATTTATTAAAAACATAGAAAATCACCCTAGGCACCTCCATGTATCCACCCATATGTGTGGCAGACTGTGGAGGGTGAAGCAAGTTGGAAATGTTGCTCTTATAAAACTGTGGGTTCTCAAGGAGATCTTCCTTCTATCTCTCACAGTAGATGGGAAGGGAGAGTGCAAGCATATGCAATCATATTCAGGGCGGGAGGGTGTTAAGAGTGCCTCAAAGATAATTACTGTAGAAACTGGAAGGTCTATTAAAAGGAGAAATTGGATAAAAGTCTCCACTCTGAAGCTTGCTGAAATGTAGCATGTGGGGCAGCTGAACTACTTCCATCTGACAGGAACTTCAGATGACTAAATGTTAAAGACAGACTTTGGTTGTATCCCCTGGAGCTTGGGTCGGGGGAGGGTGTGGATATAGAAACATAAATGTGAGGGCTGCTTCACATACAATTACTGCTATCCTTTGTATTGAGGTTCACTGTAGGAATCTTTAAAAAGCAGACTTAGAAACGAATAAAGAATACTTGAAAAAATAACCAACTTAGGTATAAATTTACAAAATATGCTAATATCTATATAAGGAAAACTACAAAGCTTTGATGGAAGATATCAAAGAACCAGAAAAATGGAAACCTAATAGCTTTGTACATCAACAACTGAACCATGTTGTATATTACATCCTATAACTTCCTGGCCCTCACCCAGTAAGGAAATTTGCCCTTTTCCTCTCTCTCATTTCTAACTTACCAATTCACCAGACCACACAGGGTCTAGAATCTGTAAGGTATTGGATGAGTTCTGAACTTAAAATATGATAAACTTTTTCAAATTCAAATTCACTATATTTCAATAATTTAAAAATCTGCAAGTTATAGTAACTGACAGAGCTAGTTCAGGGACATAAAAGGGAGAATCAAAAGAGCAAAATTAAACAGTTATTGGAAAAAATAAAACCATTTCATAGTTGTGTTCCTAAAGAATTGAGCATTCTGTTACAAATATTTGATTTTTTACATGAAAGCCAGTGACACACATAGCATTGTTATGTTATATGCTATGCCCAGGGTATATGTTATACCCTGGCTTATGAAGAAATTTAAATGGAATCATCTATCATCTTATTATTTTCCAAGTTTGAGAATTTAGCAAAAATATGGAGCACCTTATCAATGGCAAACTGGTAATCTCCTTTATAATTAAAATTTGATCTATAAATTCATAAAATATGTATACAGAACTTATTCACTTTATGTTCAAAGGTCTTCTTTCACTACTACTTTGGAAATTTCCAGTTATATTAATAAAAAAGCTTCTAATGCAGACTAGAAATATTAAAGTCAAATTTTACTTCTTAGAAGATGTTCGCATCTGAGACCACACATAAGGAAACATCAGTATTGGAAGAAGCTGCCATTTCAAAGCAACGGAAAAACAACAGAGGAAGAACAAGTATTGGACATATTTGAAGTGTGTCTTTTTGGTAAAAGTTTATTAGCAAAAAGCATCCTTTAAAGCTCTTGAAGACAGTTATCATTTTTAAGCTTATTTTGTCCTGAAAAAAATCATGTTTAGCCATCTCCAGTAAATGATCAATAAGAACACAAAGAACAACTTCTGAAGCTGGCTGATAATATGTAATATATACGGTTCAATGGCACTTAAAATATGCCTTTGTTTCATCCTAATTTCAATGCATTAACCACTGACACTCCATGGAATCAATCTGAAATTTGAAATCAAGTTTCTAGTTGATATCTCGCTCAGAAATCCAAGGTATCTCAATTGGACATGCCGAAAGCAAACTTATGAATGAACTTACCCTGAAAAACATGTCAAAAATTTCCATTCTATCTTAGCACAAACTATTACACCATCCATTCTGTATGGAAGACAGGAGTCTTAGGATTGTCCTTGTAACATAGCTCTCTTTGTCACTATATTCAATCTGTCACAAAATAATGGCAATTACACACAGGAAATGTATGAAAATCCTTCACTTCTTATTTTTCTTGGCATAGTCCAAACTGTCATCATTTTGACCTTTAATTGACCTCTCTGGTGGTTCAGTGGTAAAGAATCTGCCCGCCAAGATGCGGATTCATTCCCTGGGTCGGGAAGATTTCCTTGAGAAGGGCATGGCAACCCACTCCAGTATTCTTGCCTGGGAAATCATGGACAGAGAAGCCTGGAAGGCTATAGTCCATGGGATTGCAAAAGAGTCAGATAACATCTTAGTGACTAAAGAACACATCTACTAGGAAGGACTGACCTTATTCAGTATGTTCCAAACTACAGTCATGGTGATAGTTGCAAATTAAAATTTTCAGTAAACCATAACCATGTCTGAGTGTATACAGTAGGCTCATAACTTAGAATAGAGACTAACATGAAGAACATAGCCAAAAAAGATCCAGCTCCTTTTTGCTCTCACAGACCTCATCTAGCTCCATGCTCTCTCTGTTCTAATTTCAATGACTTTCTTTCAGTTTCTTGAATATCATCTCACCATGTAGACAACGCACATGTTGCTTTCTCTCCCTAGAATCTCTCTCTCCAATAAATATGTTGTCGTTGTAACTATTCTCTTCATCTAATTAATACAAGTTCTTCAAATCTCAAATCAATAACCACTTATTTATGAAATCTTCATCTCCATAATTACATATTTTCTCCCTATTACATATTTTATGACACTGTTTAACTTTCTTTGGGTCTCAAGTTTGCTTTCCACATTTATGGTGCTTCAGTTGTTTATTTTTATTTATTTTATTATTAACTCATTTGAGATATTCAAATTCATATTCCTTCTCCAAACTGCTTGATATTACCCCTACATACCTTGTTCTTTTCAGATATTTTTATATAGTTAGACAATTAACCATTCTGAAAATGTACTATAGACCTTCACCCTGAGCTACCTCTCCCTGAAAGAGAGGGAATACTAATAATTAGATCAAATATACATTTGGCACCTAATCTATGCCAGGCATTGTCCTGAGTGTTTTACAAAGTATACCTCCCTTATACCTCACAACACTGCAATTGGGGTATTATTATTTCTATTATAAAAATGAAAAGGTTGATGCATAGAGAATTTAAGAAACTTGCCAATGGTAACTAACAGCATTTGTAAATGATAAATTCTTTATCTTAAATATTATACTACTATATATTTTAATTTATCTATTTTTTAATTGAAGGATAATTGCTTTACATAATTTTTTTGTTTGTTTTCTGTCAAGCCTCAACATGATCAGCTACAGGTATACATATGTCTCCTCTCTCTTGATATCTTTTTTCTTCAAATTACACACTTCTATTCAGTATAACACTTAAACTTAGAGGTGCCTGAATGGTGCAGCAGTTCACTTCCTGCTTGTTGCAGATATGAAGAAAAAGTATTTATAGAACATGCTCAGATTTTTCAGTCAATTGTTCATAGGACATCCCCCACGTTATCTTAAGCCAGATGTAGCAATGGGACCTGCAGGTACACTGGCAGAGTGCATAACTTGTTCTCAGAAAAATCTAAATACTTAGGACCTGGTCCCAAATATGAACTTTTTGTTGATAAAGGAAACACAGGATTTAGGAGGTTTAAACTTGAAGAATGAACTGGATAGGGTGAAAAAGTTTCTTGAGCATAAAAGGCAGTAAATGAAGAGGCTGAAGAGAAAATCTAGATATGGATTGTTAATTCAGTCATATGGTATCCCCAAAGCAACTGAGTCAATTTATATTTATAACTTCAAAAATTTGATAGGAAATTAGACATGCATAAAATAGCCTGTGTATTTTCATCACAGTCCACTGACCATGGGCACAGTTCAGTTCAGTCATTCAGTCATGTCCTACTCTTTGCTACCCCTTGGACTGCACCATGCTGGGCTTTCATGTCCATCACCAACAACCGAAGCTTGCTCAAACTCATGACTTTGAATCAATGATGCCACCCAACCATTTCATCCTCTGTCGTCCCCTTCTCCTCTTGCCTTCAATCTTTCCCAGCATCAGGGTCTTTTCAAAGGAGTCAATTCTTCGCATCAGGTGGCCAAAGTATTGGAGTTTCAGCTTCAGCATCAGTCCTTCCAATGAATATTCAGGACTGACTTCCTTTAGGATTGATTGGTTGGGTCTCCTTGCAGTCCAGGGTACTCTTACAAGTCTTGTCCAACACCACAGTTTAAAAGTATCAATTCTTTGGCACTCAGCTTTCTTTAAAGTCCAACTCTCATATCCATACATGGCTACTAGAAAAACCATAGCTTCGACTAGATGGACCTTTGTTGGCAAAGTAATGTCTCTGCTTTTTAATATACTATCTAGGTTGGTCATAGCTTTTCTTCCAAGGAGCAAGCATATTTTAATTTCATGGGCGCAGTCACCGTTGGCAGTGATTTCGGAGCTGAAAAAAGTAAAGTCTGTCACTGTTTCCATTGTTTCCCCATCGATTAGTTTTCTGAATGCTGAGTTTTAAAGCCAGCTTTTTCACTCTCCTCTTTCACTTTCATCAAGAGGCTCTTTAGTTCTTTGCTTTCTGCCATAAAGATGGTGTCGTCTGCATATCTGAGGTTATTGATATTTCTTCCGGCAATCTTGATTCCAGCTTGTGCTTCATCCAGTCCAGCATTTCACATGATATGTTCTGTTTATAAGTTAAATAAACAGGGTGACAATATATAGCCTTGATATACTCCTTTCCCAATTTTGAACCAGTCTGTTGTCCCATGTCCTAACTGTTGCTTCTTGACCTGCATACAGATTTTTCATGAGGCAGGTGAGGTGGCCTGGTATTCCCATTTCTTGAAGTATTTTCCACAGTTTATTGTGATCTATATAATCAAAGGCTTTGGTGTAGTCAATAAAGCAGAAGTAGATGCCTTTCTGGAACTCTCTTGCTTTTTCAATGATCCAACGGATGTTGGCAATTTGATCTCTGGTTCATCTGCCTTTTCTAAATCCAGCTTGAACATCTGGAAGTTCATGGGTTGGAGGAAAGAAATCTGTTTTAAATACATTTCACTATCCTTTCCTTTCTTCATCCTTTATTAACTTTAATGCATATGAGACATCTTTTGAATTTTATCTCCTTAGCAATCATTGGCTCTTTCCCTTCTTTTTCATTGGAATACCACACCTTCCTGATTCTCAGACTACATGTTACCACTACAGAATATGGAAGGGTTGTGACCAAGGCCTCAGAAGATATTAACTCAAAATCTGATACGCGATCTTGAAAGGTTCAATCAAACTAACTCTTGAGTTTTTATTTAAGCAAACAAGGAAGTGATATCTCTTTTTATTAGACTTGAACTTGGGAATATAGAACTCTGGAGTACCCAAGGACTATAGCACAAGCAAAGAAAATATTGTGATTATGATGTCAATGAGAGGAAAACACTGCCTAGATATGCATATTCTTGAGTCATGATGACTTATAGGCAAGTGACTCTAGCTTTAGTAAAACATATAATTTTCTACTGTGGACAATAATGCCCTTCCCTTCTTTTACCATTTTCTTACATCATTCTGAGATGAGGTATTACTTACCAGTAACTGAAAAATGCAATAGCTCAAAAGCCATTATAACTGAAGTTCTAGAGACATCTCTTTTTGTTCTTCAGTCACCAAATCATGTCCAACTCTTCATGACCCCATGGACTGCAGCCCACCAGGCTTTCCTGTCCCTCACCATTTCTCAGAGCTTACTTAAGTTCATGTTCACTGAATCAGTGATGTCATCCAACCATCTCATCCTGTTGCCCTCTTCTTCTGCTTTCAATCTTTCCCAGCATATCAGCATCTTTTCCAATGAGTCAGCTGTTTGCATAGATGGCCAAATTATTAGAGCTTCAGCTTCAGCATCAGTCCTTCCAAAGAGTGTTCAGGGTTGATTTCCTTTAAGATTGGTTTGAAATCCTTGCTTTCTAAGTTGCTCTCAAGAGTCTTCTCCAGCACCATAGTTGGAAAGTGTCAATTCTTTGGTGCTCTGACTTCTTTATTGTCCAGCTCTCACATCAGTAAATGACTACTGGAAAGACAATAGCCTTGACTATATGGACCTTTGTCAGCAAAGTGACATCTTTATTTTTTAACACACAGTTTAGGTTTGTCATAGCTTTACTGTCAAGAAGTAATTGCCTTCTAATTTCGTGGCTATAGTCACCATCCACAGGGATTTTAAAGACATGGATATTGCTATTTTTTAATTCTCTCTTTTTACTCCCCTAGGAAAGATTATTTCCATGCATTCTTTTTTCTAGCTTTACATATCTTTAATGGTTTTCCCTACAAATTTCATGAATTAAAATAGATTTTAACAATTCCATTATTTAATCAAATATAACATGCATATATTCTTTAAGAGTTATTCAAGAATAATGTAGCTTTATTCAATAAATATCACTTACATAATATAGGTAAACAATTCATAGGTCTCCATTTTGCAAGATTCCTGAGACATCTAATTTTATGAGGTTTTTCCATTTACCTCAGAAGGAAAAAGTTGAACAAATTATATCATGCAAAAGTAATCTTTGTGACCAGATCACTTGACTCAAGAGAAACTTCCCACACAGACCAAAGTATATAATCAATGTCTAGACCCTTTCCTAGACAGAGATACTTGTGATATCTTTTGTAGCTAATTTTTGAATTTTTAAAAATAATAATTAGCTAAGAGTCAAAAAATGACATTTTATCAGTTCCTATATACAGTTGCCACTAGGGAAAAGCAGATGCCTAGTGTTTATTAATAATTATTGATTAAGCTAGCAACATTGACCAATCTGGTAACAAGGATAAAAACCTAGAATAGGATTTTGTATACATAGAAATTTTTACCAAATTATGTGTTTGCAATATAAACAATACAATCAGTTCAAGCTACTAATTGCCAAAAATGTCTTGCAAGGAAGGAAATATACCTATACTCACATCCTACCAGTTAGCTTAAATTAACAGGCGGTTTATTTCACTGTATAGATTTAGGAAGACTATGTATTTGGCCATGAAAAGGTCTCTAGCAGTGCCATCTAGTGAACAGAATCTACAATGCTTGTACCTGAACGTAGGTAAAGTCTAAAAATTTTTGCTTAAAAAAAACAAAAAACTGACTCTCTGTGACATTTTAGTTCTCAAGATAATGTGACATATACAATTTCACTAAAATTATTATATTTAATAAAATTATTCTTAAAAATTCACCCAAAGAAATAGAATCATTCCCTCTTTGCTTCTTCAGTCAATTTTATGTGTATGTCCAAGGAAGAGTGACCTACAACTCATTTTATGTCACTTAACTCTGTTATTCTCAATAGCATTCACAACTCCCTGGAATCCTCCAAAATAATTTACATGCTGCTAGAGAGGAGAATGGCTACTGACAGAGCCATTAATGATTTACAAAATATTCAATTCAAGAAGTCCACAGATCTATTTTTCAAGGAGCAAGCACTGAATAAATAATTTTAAATAAATAAGTATTCTGTTCAATTCTAAATGTTACTGCCTATGAAATACCCCTGTGAAATAATAGAGCAAGAACATAAAGGTGGACAGGATTGCTATGTTTGGTCATGATAGACAAGGATTAACTGAAGTCGTCAGGGAAACTGAATATTATACAAGAAAACTGGAGTCATTATCATTACACATGTAAAAGGACAACAGGTTTGATTTATTCTCAAAGACGAAAATGGTAGCATTTAAAACGATAGGAGGAACTGACAGGAAAGCATCTTTCTGCTTAGTATGGAAAAAAAAAACTGTTTTAAGAAGCAGAGCCTTTTAAAAATGAAATAGACTGCCTTCAAAAATATGAAACTTTCAATTGATGAAACTATTCAAGTATATAATTGGTTATTCATTTCCCCACCCTCTATCTTTAGGTAGAATATGATTTCCAATATTTGGGGGGATTATTTATATACATGAATTCTATAAGTTCAACAACTATATTAAATATGTCATTAACCATTAATAATAATAAATTTATGTACCACAATCATCTGATAGCCTATCATTAAAACTGAAATTCTTAACTAAAAATGATAACAAGAATATCTTTCTATTTTAGGGATAATCTTTAAAATTTAAAATATTACCTCTTTTACTTAAAATGATAAATCCCCCGCCTCTAATAGATATAAGGTCCTGGGAAATGTAAAAGAAAAACATTTGATTTATAGCTTAACTATTGTATTTAGTGTCTGGAATTAGCCTCAATCAAAAGCTATAAAGTGTTTTATTTTTTATTAACAGCTAATATAGTGCCTTGCTTTCATTTCCAATTATTCTGAAAAATATAAGTAGAAAGACCCTTTGCATTGTTTTATGTAGATTATAGATAGACACTTACACCATTTCACCCTCTCCTTTCATATTTACCAATTTTAATCATCACAGTCAGTGAGTCCCTCCCCATAATCACCTTCCTATAGTTATTCTGAACTCTTGATGGTTGATAGGATGAAAATTCTTTTAAAATGGCTGAGAATAACAGATGTTTTTGAGGAGATTTAGGCAAGGATTATTTTGGTAGCCATTCGTCAGATCCTGTACATACTTGTTATTACACATTGCTTGTTATATGATTTTGATACTTAGTTGATATCAAAACCTAAATCATGAATGATGAAATTAATTCTTTATTCTCTTGTGTGGCTATTCTGGTTAAAAGGACTAGCTGAGAATATTGCTAGAGCATCATACTACGATAGTTTCTAATGTAGCTCAAGGCAGCTGCTCAATCTAATCAAACAAACAATAATCTAAGGAGATTTTATATGTATAAATATACACGCACACACACACACATACATACATATGTTAATATATGTTTTGTTATAGAATATGTTACAGAAAAATCGAAACAAACTTTTTGGCCAACCCTATATATAATCTATTATATAAATATAAATATATATATATATATATATATATATATACACACACACACACATATATATATTATATATATGTGACCTTGAAGGGCATACAAATGAGTATATTAATTCACTTAAATAAAGATTGTAATATGTTTATTTGACTAACAGAAATATCTTCATTCATTCTCCAATAATAGCATCTCAAGAGAAATGGTTTAACTGCATTTTACTATTCAAACTGATTTTTTAAATACAAATGTAAATATATATTTAAAGTGCCAAGAAATTGGGTAAAATGTTATTTTACATGTGTGTTAGAAGTAAGAGAAAGAGTGAATAAATTTGTCCATATGTTAAATAAAGTCTTAGAAAAACTATTTTTTTCCCAATTTATTCTAGATATTTATTCAACCTGATGAATAATACGTTTATTTCCACTAGAGGAAAAATAACTGTAAATAAATTCTAAACTAACTTCCAGACGTTAAGAAGTATAAAATAAATTTAAACATGAAGTTACAAATCACTCTTTCAAATATATATATATATTTTTAAATAAGATGTGATCAAGAGCAGATATAAATCCTCACAAAAGAAGTCAGAAAATAATAGTGCTTGCATATACTAAAATGATTTTTAACACGTTGACTCTTTGGAAACTACTCCAATAATGTTAACATTCACCCAAGAGATTCTTGTGAGTGTGTGTGTGTGTGTGTGTGTGTGTGTGTGTGGCAAGTATGAAAACTTAAGTAAACACTTGTCTCTGTCTCTATTATTTTTAAACATGTATGTAATATACCACTTAAAACTGTTTCAAGCTTATCTTGCCCTATAATCACCTATTTAGAGGTTTCTTAAAGTTCTTTATAATTTTGCTCTTTGACTAAATTTACTTTTTAATAGGGCCCGATGAGACTGATTAAAATTGTGAGTTATTTTACATGGGCTTTATATAAGATAATTCATAGTAGAATACAAAAGTTTCTTTCCACCAGTGGGGATCATTCAGTCACCCTGGTGCATCCTATAGCTAATTATGATACAACAGATCAATTTGTTAGAGGAAGTTTGAGAAATTAGTTACCAAACACCCCCAGCTGTACTTTGAGACCAGTGGAGTCCCATTTTCTTATTAACTTTCTCAAAGCCATGATTCCAACTCTCTTACCTACCTCTCTAATTGGCACACTTAACTATGAAAATGCAGTGTTATTTTAGACACCCATTGGGAATAACACTATCTGGAAACTATCCGAGTAGAACTGGATTCAAATATGCTACCCTGAGGATGACTTCATCTTTAATTAAAAATATTTGTATAAATACTCTCCAAGGACAAAGATGATTAATGGCAACAATAGAAGAGTGCCTTGTGAGTTTTTTATTGTTCTCCAGGGTTTGCTGCATTAAAGACATAAATTTCTTTTAACTTTAACTCCAGAATGCACATTAGACAATTTAAATTAAAAGGATAATTTAGAGGAATTCTGTCGTCTTGCACAATTAAGATGGTACTCTCCTCAAAAAAAAAAGAGTTAACCAGAAAATGTCCTTACCAATTACACAAATCCTTAGGATTATGTGGAATAAAACATACTTGTTGTTATCTATTCTAGGTTTGGGTAAGGTATTATGAAAAAATATGGAATTAGGAATAAAAAGAGCTGGATTCTAGTGGTGAATTGGTACCAGCAAGAAATGTGCACATAGGATATTCATTCTACATTTTAAATTCTCAAGAATTTTATATGCCTCAGATTATTTTTAAGTCTAAATTTAAAAATCTATACAGACGAATTATCCTCCATTTCCTGGTCTATTCCCCTGACTGAATCATATGCAACACAAATGACCAGATATATATCATATTTTACAGAAAATAAAGCAAACATCTAAAATGGGAGACTTGTCAGTTTCTTTAAATTACTCAGCCTAGGTTTCATAATTCTACTTGTCATGCACAAGATGTCATAGTTAAATGAGTCTTCAGAAATTGCCATGGTTTGCTTCTTCAACTATTTCTTGGTCCAATTGATAATAAGGATTATAATATAAAAAGCATAGCAAAATATATTTTTAAAAATTTAATGATTATACATGATTGATTAAATTGACTATATTGAAAACTGTATTAGAGAATATCTATATACTTCAAAAACCAGCAACAGACTAGGTGGAAGAATACATAAAATATGGAAAATAAGAAACTTTGATAAATTTTTGTTACCTATATATTAAACAATTTATCATTCAAACATAAAACGTTTCCCCAAAATATTCATAGAAAATGATTAATTTGATAACATTAAGTTAAAACTAACATTTATGACATATAGGACAAGAAATTTTCAGAAAAATTATAGTAAAAGATGAAAATAATTTTAAAAAGAGAAAAAAGGAAAGGGACCTAACTGATTTTGGAAATGAAGCTAACAGAAGTATTAGCTTTGAATGGATACTTCACCAGAAGTATTAGCTTTGTATGAATACTTCACCAGAAGTATTCATTCTAATAGGAAATTAAACTTGCAATTTGAGATAATAGAAAGTAATTTTATGTAGAACTAGTAGTACTATAAAGTTATAAAATGAAAATATACTAATATTGAAGATACTATGATTCTTAAATACTTTCATTCTACAAAAATAAAAATAAATAAAGATTGAATTAAAAAAATAATAAAGGCAAGAGTAGAGAATTACCATGGTTGTCATTAATGAACCATTTATTTCTCACAAGTGTATGCATATTATAAACTTATGGAATCGTGTATGTACATATGCATTTCTTTACTGAATTATTAACATATTTATGAACTTATGCTAGAAAGTAAGTACATAAAGATCAATAGGAACATTACAGAATGACATGGAAGCCAGCCTTCAAACACAGCACAGTTTGAGCATCAAGATTAATAGTAAAATGGTGCAACCGACTAAATAATATAGTGTGGCTCAGATGGTAAAGAATCTGCCTGCAATAAAGGAGACTCGGGTTTGATCCCTGGGTGAGGAAGATATCCTGGAGAAGGGAATGGCTAACCATTCCAGTGTTCTTGCCTGGAGAATACCATGGAGAGAAGAGCTTGACGGGCTACAGTAATGGACCAGAAAGAGTCAAACGTGACTGAGTGACAGAGCACACTCTGAATCTATAGTGATTTATTAATCAAATATGCATGTACACATGTATGTATGTATTTCAGCTTCCCTGATAGCTCAGTTGGTAAAGAATCCACTGCAACGCAGGAGACCCTGGTTTGATTCCTGGGTCAGGAAGATCAGCTGGAGAAGGGAAAGCCTACCCACTCCAGTATTCTTGAGCTTCCCTTGTTGTTCAGCTGGTAAAGAATCTGCCCACAATGCAGGAGACCTAGGTTCGATCCCTGGGTTGGCAAGATCCCCTGGAGAAGGGAAAGGCTACCCGCTCCAGTATTCTGGCTGGAGAATTCCATGGATTGTATAGTCCATGGGGTCGCAAAGAGTCAAACAGGACTGAGTGACTTTCACTTTCATATATGTATTTCAAATTGAACAACGCTTAGCTTTAAAGAGAAGGCTAGAAGAGACTTTTGTGTAAATGATTAAAGCAAAAATTATCAGGAACATGACCAAATGAATTCATCTGCCACCAACTTGACACAATGAGAAGACAGCATCACTTCTGTGATATTCCTATTTCACACTGAAAGAGACTAAGAATGCAGGACAACAAATGTAGGCAATCTCTGCTTCTAATAGAGACCTTCTGCTATAAACGTTATCACTGGGAAAACTGGTACCAATATATGTGTATATCTAATTTTATTGATATATCCTTCAGATATATACCCAGAAGTGGAATTGGTTGATCATATGGTAGTTCTATTTTTAATTTTTTGAGGAACCATAAAAGTGTTTTCCAAAGTAGTCTACCAATTTACAACACCACTAACAATGCACTAGTGTTCCCTTTCTCTATATTCTCACCAACACTTTTTACTTCTTGTCTTTTTTATAATAGCCAGCCTAACAGGGTGAGGTGGTTTTGATTTGCATTTCTCTGATGACTAGTGATGCTTAAGAAATTTTCATATACATGTTTTCTTTGTTCAATGTCTATTTGGGTCTTCTGCCCATTTTTAAATTAGATTATTTGCGTTTTTGCTACTGAGTTGTAAGGATTTCTTATTATATATTTTAGATTTTTATTACTTACCAGATATGTGGTTTGGAAATAGGTTGCCTCTGATTGTTTTTTTTTTTTGCTACGCAGAAACTCTATAGTTTCATAGAGTCCCACTTTTCTTTTCTTGCTTGTGCTTTTGGTGTCATATCTACAAATCATTGCTGAGATCAACATCAAGGAGCTTTTCCTCTACCTTTTCTTCTAGGAATTTTAGAGTTTCAAGTCTTACATTTGAGTCTTTAATCTATTTTAAGTTACTTTTTGTAGGTGGTATAAGGATCCAGTTTTATTCTTTTGCAAGTGCATATCCAGTTTTCCCAGCACCATGTATTCCCTATTGATTATTCTTGATTCTGTTGTCAAAAATTTTGACTAAATATGCATGGGTTCACTTCTAGGTTCTCAATTCTATTCCACTGGTCTATGAATCTCTTTTTTTGCTAGTAAATCCTACTGTTCTGAATTCTCTAGCTTTTTGGTATAGTTTGAAATCAGAACGTGTGATGTCAAATACATTTTTAAAATTCTGATTTTGATTGGGGTTTTATATTAAAATTGTAGGTGACTGAAAATATGCTACATTTTTTGTCAATTTGCATGGGCTGATAATTCGATATTTTCATGAGCAGCCCTCAATTTATTTAATAAACTGCTTATGAGTCTTTGTCCAAAAGTTTCCCTTGTGGCTCAGCTGGTAAAGGATCTGCCTGCAAAGCGGGAGACCTGGGTTTGAACCCTGGGTTGGCAAGATCCCCTGGAGAAGGGAAAGGCTACCCACTCCAGTATTCTGGCCTGGAGAATTCCAAGGACTGTATAGTCCATGGGGTCGCAAAGAGTCAGACATGACTGAGCAGCTTTCACTTTCACCTATGGGTCTTTGTCCAAAATAATGTGATGCCTCCAGTTTTAATTTTTTTTTTTTTTTTCAAAATTGGTCTGCAGAGTCTTTTGCGGTTCCATATCATTTTTTTTTCTTCAATTGAGGGAATTTAATAAGTACTATATAAACAGTTTGTACACACAGCAGATTCCATATCAATTTTAAGATTGTGTTCTTCTATTTTTGTAAAAAATGACATTGGAATTTTCAGAGATTTTACACTGGGTCTATAAATGGCTTCGTATATTATAACATTTTAACAATATGAATTTCTCCAACGCATGAAAACAGGGTATATTTCCATTATCTGTCTTCTTCAATTTCTTAGTTTTCTAAGAATAGATCTTTCACTTCATTGGTTAAACAAAAAGACTGTAGAAGCCAAAACATTGTATTAATGGGGGAAAAAACTAAACCAATAATTCAATAAGCAATTATGCAGAAAGCAATAAAGGCAATATTTAAATAATCTGATCTACAACATTTAGATGTATTATGTATAACAAATAGCACTAAAGAAGGAGGGAAGTGATAAATTAACTGAGAAAACAAATATATGAAAGTAAAAAAACTGGGAAAAAAAAACTAAACATGCACTATGTAAGGATAAGAATGCTTGGTTAGCAATATTAGTATCAGACAAGTCAGATTCCAAAACAAAGTATTTAACAAAGGACAAACATTATTGGCCCACTTATTAAAGTGATAAATAGGTCGATAACACAGTAAAAATCAACAATTATAAATGTGGATGTCCACACTAACAAAACATCAAATATGTGAAGTAAAAACCAATAAATGCAAATGGGAACATAATGAAAATCAGAATTATAGGTGGTGAATATAAATAAGCATCTGTTGATAAAATATAAAACAAATATAAAAAATCAATAAAAACATAGAAGACAAGTGATATTATCAACTATCTTAATCTAGTTGATATTTTTTGAGAATTACATTCAACATTTTTTAAACATTTCTTGCAACAGCAATCTTTTAAATTGTACATAAAATCTTGACCAGATAGATAATATCCTGGGCCATATAAAATTCTTAGTATATTTTAAAATAATTGAATCACTCAGAATGTGTTCCCCTACTACAATATTTAATTAGGAATAAAAAAAAAATTAGGCTTCTAGAAAGTCTCCAAATGACTGGAATAGCATCTAAAAATCCATGGGTCACAGGAATGCAAGGATTCTTTAATATCCGCAAATCAATCAATGTAATACACCACATTAACAAATTGAAAGATAAAAACCATATGATTATCTCAATAGATGCAGAGAAAGCCTTTGACAAAATTCAACACTCATTTATGATTAAAACTCTCCAAAAAGCAGGAATAGAAGGAACATACCTCAACATAATAAAAGCTATATATGACAAACCCACAGCAAGCATCACCCTCAATGGTGAAAAATTGAAAGCATTTCCCCTGAAATCAGGAACAAGACAAGGGCGCCCACTCTCACCACTACTATTCAACATAGTGTTGGAAGTTTTGACCACAGAAATCAGAGCAGAAAAAGAAGTAAAAGGAATCCAGATAGGAAAAGAAGTGAAACTCTCGCTGTTTGCAGATGACATGATCCTCTACATAGAAAACCCTAAAGACTCTACCAGAAAATGACTAGAGCTAATCAATGAATATAGTAAAGTTGCAGGATATAAAATTAACACACAGAAATCCCTTGCATTCCTATATACTAACAATGAAAAAACAGAAAGAGAAATTAAGGAAACAATACCATTCACCATTGCAACAAAAAGAATAAAATACTTAGGAGTATATCTACCTAAAGAAACAAGGGACCTATACATAGAAAACTATAAAACACTGATGAAAGAAATCAAAGAGGACACAAACAGATGGAGAAACATACCGTGTTCATGGATTGGAAGAATCAATATTGTCAAAATGGCTATTCTACCCAAAGCAGCCTATAGATTCAATGCAATCCCTATCAAGCTACCAACGGTATTTTTCACAGAACTAGAACGAATAATTTCACAATTTGTATGGAAATACAAAAAACCTCGAATAGCCAAAGCAATCCTGAGAAAGAAGAATGGAACTGGAGGAATCAACCTGCCTGACTTCAGACTCTACTACAAAGCCAGTCATCAAGACAGTTTGGTACTGGCACAAAGACAGAAATATAGATCAATGGAACAGAATAGAAAGCCCAGAGATAAATCCACGAACCTATGGACACCTTATCTTTGACAAAGGAGGCAAGGATATACAATGGAAAAAAGACAACCTCTTTAACAAGTGGTGCTGGGAAAACTGGTCAACCACTTGTAAAAGAATGAAACTAGAACACTTTCTAACACCATACACAAAAATAAACTCAAAATGGATTAAAGATCTAAATGTAAGACCAGAAACTATAAAACTCCTAGAGGAGAACATAGGCAAAACACTCTCCAACATAAATCACAGCAAGATCCTCTATGACCCACCTCCCAGAATATTGGAAATAAAAGCAAAACTAAACAAATGGGACCTAATGAAACTTAAAAGCTTTTGCACTACAAAGGAAACTATAAGTAAGGTGAAAAGACAGCCCTCAGATTGGGAGAAAATAATAGCAAATGAAGAAACAGACAAAGGATTAATCTCAAAAATATACAAGCAACTCCTGCAGCTCAATTCCAGAAAAATAAATGACCCAATTCAAAAATGGGCCAAAGAACTAAACAGACGTTTCTCCAAAGAAGACATACAGATGGCTAACAAACACATGAAAAGATGCTCAACATCACTCATTATTAGAGAAATGCAAATCAAAACCACAATGAGGTACCATTACACGCCAGTCAGGATGGCTGCTATCCAAAAGTCTACAAGCAATAAATGCTGGAGAGGCTGTGGAGAAAAGGGAACCCTCTTACACTGTTGGTGGGAATGCAAGCTAGTACAGCCACTATGGAAAACAGTGTGGAGATTTCTTAAAAAACTGGAAATAGAACTGCCATATGACCCAGCAATCCCACTTCTGGGCATACACACTGAGGAAACCAGATCTGAAAGAGACACGTGCACCCCAATGTTCATCGCAGCACTGTTTATAATAGCCAGGACATGGAAGCAACCTAGATGCCATCAGCAGATGAATGGATAAGGAAGCTGTGGTACATATACACCATGGAATATTACTCAGCCATTAAAAAGAATTCATTTGAACCAGTCCTAATGAGATGGATGAAACTGGAGCCCCTTATACAGAGTGAAGTAAGCCAGAAAGATAAAGAACATTACAGCATACTAACACATATATATGGAATTTAGAAAGATGGTAACGATAACCCTATATGCAAAACAGAAAAAGAGACACAGAAATACAGAACAGACTATTGAACTCTGTGGGAGAAGGTGAGGGTGGGATATTTCAAAAGAACAGCATGTATACTATCTATGGTGAAACAGATCACCAGCCCAGGTGGGATGCATGAGACAAGTGCTCGGGCCTGGTGCACTGGGAAGACCCAGAGGAATCGGGTGGAGAGGGAGGTGTGAGGGGGGATCAGGATGGGGAATACGTGTAAATCTATGGCTGATTCATATCAATGTATGACAAAACCCACTGAAATGTTGTGAAGTAATTAGCCTCCAACTAATAAAAAATTTAAAAAAAAAAAAAATAAAATAAAATAAAATACCAATAAAGAATAGGAAAAAAAAAATCCATGGGTCAAAGCAAGAATAAATAAAAATTTAAAAAAATTAACTGAATGATTTACATTGAATGTTATTGAAAAAAACTTATCAGAATTACTGAGATTAAGCTAAAGTAGGCCTGCAGGAAAATATATAGAAACTAACGTATAGATAGGATAACAAAACAGTATGAAATAATTACTTAAGCGTCTACCTTAAGAAAGTAATAAAATAAGAAAAACCAAGATGCAAAATAATCTGAAGAAAGGAAGTAATAAAGATAAGAAGAGGAAGCAGTAAAATTTAGGGGGAAAAAAAAAAAAACGGGAAAAAAGAAAAGTAAATCATTATATATAAAAAGTTTCCAAGAAAACATCAATAAATATGATAAACTTTAGCCAACTAATAATTAGAAAATTTGACACATATTAACGGATGTCAGGAATAAGAAGATGTCTATTACTATTAGGGAATTAAAAGACTATTAGGGAATATTATGAACAATGTAGTGTGAAAAATTTTAATAACATAAATGAAAAAATTCCTTAAAGGACAAAAATATCCCATTTACTCAAAAATATTTAAAAATCAAAATTTTCAATAAAATGTGAGCAAACAGAATTTTGCTAAAGGATTTTAATAAGAATGATAAAGTGTGATTTATTTCTGGAATGCAAGGATAGTTCTACACATGAAAATGGATCAACATAACACACCACTTTAAACAAATGAAGAGGGCAAAAAGCAATTATCTAAATTGATGTCAAAAAAGCATTTAACAAAAATCAATACACTTTCATGGCAAAATCATTCAACAAACTATGATAGAAGGAAAGGACCTCATCATTATAAAGGCCATATATGAAAAGCCCACAGCAAACATCATATTTAATGATAAAAGACTGAAACTTTCCCCCTAGGTTAAGAAACAAGGCAAGGATGCCCACTTTTGACAATAGTTTTCAACACAGTGCTATAGTTCTAGAAAGAGGAATTTTGACAAGAAGAAAAAAAAAAAGCATTCAAACTGGAAAGAAGGTAAATTATCTCTGTTTGGAGATAATATGATTTTATACATAGAAAACTTTAACTATCACATACACACACACACACACTCACACACAAAATAAACTCTTAGAACAAATAAATTCAGCAAAGTAGCAGAATACAAAGTTACACAAAAATTAGCTGCATTTCCATATATTAATAATGAACAACTAAAAAGAAACCTATATTCAGGTCAGGAAGCAACAGTTAGAACAGGACATGGAACAACAGGCTGGTTCCAAATAGGAAAAGGAGTACGTCAAGGCTGTATATTGTCACCCTCTCATTTAACTTATATGCACAGTACATCATGAGAAACGCTGGGCTGGAGGAAGCACAAGCTGGAATCAAGATTGCCGAGAGAAATATCAATAACCTCAGACATGCAGATGACACCACCCTTATGGCAGAAAGTGAAGAAGAGCCTCTTGATGAAAGTGAAAGAGGGGAGTGAAAAAGTTGGCTTAAAGCTCAGCATTCAGAAAACTAAGCTCATGGCATCTGGTCCCATCACTTCATTGGAAATAGATGGGGAAACAGTGGAGACTGTGTCAGACTTTATTTTTGGGGGCTCCAAAATCACTGCAGATGGTGATCACAGCCATGAAATTAAAAGACGCTTACTCCTTGGAAGAAAAGTTATGACCAACCTAGATAGCATATTAAAAAGCAGAGACATTACTTTGGCAACAAAGGTCCATCTGGTCAAGGCTATGGTTTTTCCAGTGGTCATGTATGGATGTGAGAGTTGGACTGTGAAGAAAGCTGAGCGCCGAAGAATTGTTACTTTTGGACTGTGGTGTTGGAGAAGACTCTTGAGAGTCCCTTGGACTGCAAGGAGATCCAACCAGTCCATCCTAAAGAAGATCAGTCCTGGGTGTTCATTGGAAGGACTGATGCTGAAGCTGAAACTCCAACATTTTGGCCACCTGATGCAAAGAGTTGACTCACTGGAAAAGACCCTGGTGCTGGGAAAGATTGAGGGCAGGAGGAGAAGGAGACGACAGAGGATGAGATGGTTGGATGGCATCACCGACTCAATGGACATGGGTTTGGGTGGACTCCAGGAGTTTGTGATGGACAGGGAGGCCTGGCGTGCTTTGGTTCATGGGGTCGGAAAGAGTAGGACACAACTGAGCGACTGAACTGAACTGAACTGAAAAAGAAAATTAAGAAAAGTATTCTAAGAGTAAAAATAGTAACTACAATAATAAAATATTTAGGGATTAACCAAGGAGCTAAGACTACAAAACATTAACAAAAGATTAAAGACATAAATAAATGGAAACATATAGCATGTATATGGATTGGAAAAATGAAAATTCTTAGGATGTTAACACTACCAAAAGCAATCTACAGATTCAATGCATTCAATATCAAAATCCCAATGAAGCTATTTTTTTTTTTTTGCAGGAATAGAAAAACCCATCCTAAAATTTATATGGAATCTCAATGAATCTCAAATAGTCGAAACTGAAAATACTGAAAAAGGAAGAATAAATTCCTCCTTTTTTCAATAGTGAAATAAGAATAACAAAGCTGATGAAATAACACTTCCTGATTTCAAAACTCACTACAAATCTGTAATACTCAAAAGAGTGTGGAGTTGGCATAAAGACCAGTTGATAAGAAAAGAGAGTTCACAAATAAATTTTCATACATATTGGTCAATGGTTTGTTAGAAGATGCCAAGACTTTTCAATGGAGAAAAGGCAGTCCCCTCAACAAATGGTGTGGGAAAACTGGATATCCACACGGACAAGAATAAATTTGACTCATTACCTAACAGCAGATACAAAGTTTTAACTCAAAATAGATGCATACCTAAAGGGAAGAACTAAAATAATAAAACTCTCAGGAAATAAAAAGGACGAAACTTCACAACTTTGAATTTGCCTATTATTTTTTGAATATAACATCAATAGAATGGTGTATCTATATTTATATATATATATATATACAAATTGACCCTCACAAAAATGTAAAAATGCTTTTCATCAAAAGATATTACCAATAGAATAAATTGTAGCCACCTAAAGAATGGGAAAAAATATTTTCAAATCATATATTTGATAAGGTTTTAGTACTCATAGTATATAGGAACCTCCTAAACTAAAAAAAAAAAAAAAAAATCAGATTCAAAAGTAGTCAAAGATACCACCTTATAAACAATTAGGATGGCTACTATCAAATAAAACAAACAACTTTTATGAAGATGTGGAGAAATTCAAACCTTTATACACTATTGCGGGAATGCAAAATGGTGCTGTTGTGGAAAGCAGTACAGCAGTATCTCAAAAAAATAAAAATACAACTAACTTATGATCCAGCAATTCCACTTTTAGGTGTATACTCAATAGAACTGCCATTAGGGTGTCAGAGAAATGTTTGAACACCATGTTACTAACAGCCTAATTTATAATACCTAGTGTGGAAGCAACACAAGCATCCATTGATGGATGATTGAGTAAGCAAAATATAGTATATACATATAATGGAATATTATTCACTATAAAAAGGAAAGAAATTCTGACATCTGCTACAACATACATGAAACTTGAAATATTATATTAAGTAACATAAATGTTAGTTGCTCAGTCATGTTAGACTCTTTGTGACCCCATGGACTGTAACCAGCCAGGACCCTCAGTCCACAAGAATCTTGGGGCAAGAGTACTGGAGTGGGTTGCCATTTCTTCCTCCAAAGTAATATAAACCAGTAACCAAAAAGACATATCCTCTATGGTTCCATTTATATAAGGTAGTTAGAGAAGTCAAAATCATAGAGACAAAAAGTACAATAGATGGTGGTTTCCAGCAGCTGAAAATCTGGGGAATGGGAAGCTATTGTTTTATAGAGTTTGAGTTTTCCAAGGTGAAGAGAATTCTGGAGATAGATGATGATGATAGTCACAACAACATGAATGTACCTGCAATCAGTGAACTGTACAATTCAAATGCTTAAGATAATAAGTTTTACTTTTTAAATTTTTAAAATATTCTTTTTTTTTTTAAATGTGTACCATTTATTTACTTATTTTTGGTCATGCTGGGTCTTTGTAGCTGCATGCGAGCTTTTCTCTAGCTGTGGTGAGCAAGGGTTACTCTTCGTGGTGGTGCCCAGGCTTCTTAGGGTGGCTTCTCTAGTTGCAGAGCACAGGCTCCAGGCACACAGGCTTCAGCTGTTGCAGTCCATGGGCTCAGGAGTTGCAGCTTGAGGGTTCTAGAGCACAGGCTCAGTAGTTGGGGCACATGGGCTTAGTTGCCCTGAGGCATGTGGTATCTTCCCAGACCAGGGATCCAACAGGTGTCCCCTGCATTGGCAGGTGGATTCTTATCCACTGAACCACAAGGGAAGTCCATAAGTCTTATTTTATGTATTTTACCACATTTTTAAAAATTGGACAAGAAAGAGATAACCTAAATCACCCTTTATCTATTAAAGATATTGAGTTTATAGCTAAAAGCTTCTCCACAAAGTAAAGTCTAGATTGAGATGGATTCAGTGGTGAATTCTTTCTAACATTTAAGAAGAGAATAATGCAAATTGTATAAAATAGCTTGCAGAAATTTTATGAGGTCAGTATTACTCAGATAAAAATTCCTAATATGGCCATTTGAAAAAAACAAAGAACAAGCAAACAACAACAACAAAAAAAACTATAGATAAACTTTCCTTACAAACAAAAAAGATAATCCTTAAAGATGTATTATTAATAGTATCCCAGACGATCTAAAAAAATAATAAACACATCATGACCAATTGGAACATACAGCAATGCCAGGTTATTTTAACATTTGAAAATCAAAGCTATTCACCATATTATCAAACATAAAGAGAAAATATAGGGGGGGGGGGGAAGAGTTCAAAGGTACTCTTAACATATATGGTCTATTAATTCTTGACAAAGGTGAAAAGCTAATTCAATGGAGAGAAAATAGTCATTTCACCAAATCCTGCTAGAAAAATTGTACATCATTATGCAAGAAAAAGGAGCAACACCTCTTAGCTCATGTCATATACAAATATTATTATGAGTACAATTTTAAAAATCTACAAGAAATATAGCATAAACATTCTTATAACCTCAGTCTAGGCAAATATGTCTTAGTTAAGATACATGAGAGAAAAAAATAAATTCCATCCTATTGAAAAATAGTTGGTCTTCAAAATATACTGTTAAGAAACTGAAAAGGCTAGCAATAAACTGGAAGAAAATATTTGAAAAAGGCTTGTCTATTAAAAGACAGTTATCCATAATAATTTTAAAACTTTTACAACTCAATAATTAATAGGCAAATTTTAACAGAAACATTATCAGGCAAGATATATGAGTGTTAAATAGCCAGGTGAAAAGATCCTTGACATCAATAGTCATCAGGCGTGTGCTCAATCGCTCACTCATGTCCAACACTTTTGCAGTGCCATGAACTGTAACTTGCTGGGCTCCTCTGTCCATAGGATTTCCCAGGCAAGAATACTGGAGTGGGTTGCCATTTCCTTCTCCAGGGGATCTTCCCAACCCAGGCATCAAACCCACAGCTCCTACATTGGGAGGCAGTTTCTTTACCACTGAGCCACCTGGGAATCCCCCAATTGTCATCAGGGAAATGTTAATTAAACTATGGTGAAATAATACCCATGCACTGGAATGGCTAAAATTACAAACACTGAGAATACCAAGCGCTGATAAGAATTTGAACACTCACACATTGCTGGCAGTACTGTAAAATGTATGGCCATTTTACAGTTACATTTAAGTTAAGTGGGACCCCCTCATGGCTCAGACAGTAAAGAATCTGCCTGCAATGCAGGAGACCTGGGTTCCATCCCAGGGTGGGGAAGATTCCCTAGAGAAGGCGATGGCTACCTATTCCAGTATTCTTGTCTGGGAAATCCCATGGACAAAGCCTGGAAGGCTATAGTCTGTGGGGTTGCAAAGAGTCAGATAAGACTGAGGGACTAACACTTTCACTTTTACACTTATCTAAAGTAGCAATTTCACACAGTTATATCTCTGAGGGAAATGATAATTCATTCCAATATTTTTATGGAAAGGCAAAAAATACATAACAGTCAAAAAAATGTTTTTAAAGAAAAAGTTGGAAGACTTATACTGCTTTGAAGATTTAATAGAATGCTATAGCAATCTGGAACCATTGTATTGACCTATGAATGTATCAGTATAGCATAAAAGAGAGTGAAAAAGACTGTACATGTATAATTTGCTGATTTTTGACTAAGATGAATTCATTGGGGAAAGATAAGTCTTTTCAACAGACAGTGCAATAACAACTAACCATAAGCAATAAAGAATACAATTCTTGATCACACTTTATATCATACCCCAAAACTGAATTAAAATGAATCATAGATAAAACTAAAATCATTAAACTTACAGAAAAAAACAAAAAACAAAAAAAACAAAGAGTATCTTAGCAAACTTGAAGTAGGCAAGAATTCCTTATACATACAAAAAAAGTAAAAATAACACTATATTAGGATTCTAGAGAAAGTTAATAAGCACATACATGACACTACATTATAATTGTAATACATCTGGATTTCAAGTACAGAGAAAGGAATTAACAGTAAGCCTTGTTTCATGCTACAGTATCAACTTGGACCCATATATGAACATTAACCAGGTCGTTTTCTCTTATCTCATACCGGCATCCTCCTAGCCTAAGGTAACATTCAGACTCCCTTGTTAATCATTCAGTTGATAACATCTAATATAACTTAAGTAATATTCCATCTTATTTTATTTTAGTTGTTTTTACTTTACTAAAAAGTATCACATAAAGAATTTCAAATAATTTATATCTTCACTCTCCCTTCAGGAAGGCAAAGCTTAATTCCTTCCCCCTTAAGTGGGAGCTATACTTAGTGACTGGCTTCCAAAGAGTACATTATGGACAAAAATAGTGTAACTCTATAGAGAAGAAATCGGATAAACACTACCTCAGCCAGGTGAATATGACCAGGGATTAAATAATATGGATAGTCGTTCTTGTCCAGTCTTTCAGCGCTGTCCGAAACTCTGCGACCCCATGGACTGCAGCACTCCAGGCTTCCCTGTCTTTCACTGTCTTCCAGAGTTTGTTCAAACTCTTGTCCATTGAGTCAATGATGCCATACAACCATCTCATCCTCTGTCACCCCCTCCTCCTCCTGCCCTCAGTCTTTCCCAGCATCAGGCTCTTTTCCAATGAGTCAGCTCTTCACATCAGGTGGCCAAAGTATTGGAGATTCAGTTTCAGCATCAGTCCTTCCAGTGAATAATCAGGGTTGATGTCCTTTAGGATTAACTGGTTTGATCTTCTTGCTGCCCAAGGGACTCTCAAGAGTCTTCTCCAGTACCACCATCCAAAAGTAGTAATTCTTGGGCACTCAGACTTCTTTATGGTCCAACTCTCACATCCGTACATGAATACTGGAAAAACCACAGCTTTGACTATACAGATCTTTGTCATCAAAGTGATGTCTCTGCTTTTTAATCCAGTATCTAAGTTTGGCACAGCTTTTCTTCCAAGGACCACGCACCTTTTAATTCCATGGTTACAGTTACTATCCAAATTGATTTTAGATGAAGCACAAGCTGGAATCAAGATTGCTGGGGGAAATATCAGTAATCTCAGATATGCAGATAAAATTTTCCAAACAATTTTCCCATCACAAGCAAGAGAAAACCTTTGCTTCCTTAGGGACAATATCCCTCCTGTTGAGAAGGTATTCTGTAGACCACATGCTCTCATGCATGGACACAAACTTCTTACATTTATCCCAACTGAATGGGTATAAAAATGGTATTTTATTATAATCTTGATTTCCATTTATTTGATCACTATACAAATCCCAGTGATTGGTCATATCATTTGCCATTCTGTGAAATGTCTGCTAATACATTTTTCTTATTTCATATGGGTTAACTGTACCTTCTTTACAGATTTGTAAGAGCTCAGTATATAATCTTTCTGTTGTATGTATTGAAAACCTATTCTTTCTGGTTGTAGGTATTGAAAGCACATTCTTTAAGCCTGCATTTTGTCATTTGACAAAAACCCTTGGATGAGTCAAAATATTCTTAATTTTACTATATTTACAGGAAGATATATATCTGTAAATATATATTTATTTATATATATATATTTATTATACTGTAAATATATTATATATATATACATATATATATATAAAATCTCTTATATGTTTGAAGCTCTTTGGATTTAAGTATGTATTCTTTGGAAAAATGTCAGTTCAGGTAATCTGCCCATTTTTAATCTGGTAATGTGTTGTTTTGCTGTAGAGTTTTATGTGGTCCTTTTAATTGTGGCTGCTAACTCTTTATATAATAAGTTCAGTTCAGTCACTCAGTTATGTCCGACTCTTTGCGACCCCATAAATCACAGCATGACAGGCCTCCCTGTCCATCACCAACTCCCAGAGTCCACCCAAACCCATGTCCATTGAGTCGGTGATGCCATCCAACCATCTCATCCTCTGTCTCCTTCTCCTTCTTCTCCTTCTGTCTTCTTCTGTCTCCTTCTCCTCCTGCCCCCAATCCCTCCAAGCATCAGGGTCTTTTCCAGTGAGTCAACTCTTCACATCAGGTGACCAAAGTATTGGAGTTTCAGCTTCAACATCAGTCCTTCCAATGAACACCCAGGACTGATCTCCTTTAGGATGGACTGGTTGGAACTCCTTGCAGTCCAAGGGACTCTCAAGAGGCTTCTCCAACACCACAGTTCAAAAGCATCAATTCTTCAGCACTCAGCTTTCTTTATAGTCCAACTCTCACATCCATACATGACCACTGGAAAAACCATAGCCTTGATTAGACGGACCTGTGTTGACAAATAATGTCTCTGCTTTTTAATATGCTATCTAGGGTGGTCATAACTTTCCTTCCAAGGAGTAAGTATATTTTACTTTCATGGCTGAAATCACCATCTGCAGTGATTGGAGCCCAGAAAAATAAAGTCAGCCACTGTTTCCACTGTTTCCCCCATCCATTTGCCATGAAGTGATGGGACCGGATGTCATGGTCTTAGTTTTCTGAATGTTGAGCTTTAAGCCAACTTTGTTACTCTCCTCTTTCACTTTCATCAAAAGGCTCTTTAGTTCTTCACTTTCTGCCATAAGGGTGGTGTCATCTGCATATCTGAGGTTATTGATATTTCTCGTGGTAATCTTGATTCCAGCTTGTGCTTCCTCCAGCCTAGCATTTCTCATGATTTACTGGGCATATAAGTTAAATAAGCAGGGTGACAATACATAGCCTTGACGTACTACTTTTCCTATTTGGAAACTGTCTGTTGTTCCATGTTAAGTTCTAACTGTTGCTTCCTGACCTGCATATAGGTTTCTCAAGAGGCAGGTCAGGTGGTTTGGTATTCCCATCTCTTTCAGAATTTTCCACAGTTTATTGTGATCCACACAGTCAAAATAAGTAGTTTGCAAATATTTTCTCCCATTCCATAGGTTCCCTCATTTTATGATTATTTCTTTGCTATGCAGAAGATTTTTAGTTTCATGTATTCCCATTTGCTTATTTTTGCTTTTGTTGCTTATGCTTTTGCTGTCATACCCAACAAATCAATGTCAAGACTGATGTCAAGGAATTTTTTCCCTACGTTTTCTTCTGGGAATGTTACAGTTTCAGGTCTTATGTTAAAGCCCTTAATCCATCTTGAGTTAATTTTCATGGTTGGTGTAAGATAGTCAGTTCAGTTTCATTCTTTACCTGTGAATATCCAGTTTCCCCAACATCTTTCACTGAAAAGACTGTTCTTTTATCACTGAGCACTCTTGGCTCCCTTGTCAAATATTAATTGATAAGGTATGTATGGTTTATTTCTGGGCTTTCAATTCTAAAACATTGGTCTATGTATCTGTTTTAATACCAGGACCCTACTGTTCTGATTACCATAGCTTTGTAAAATAGTTTGGTATCAGGAAATAAAGGCTCTACTTTTGTTATTCTTTCTCAAGATTACCTTAGATATATCTGGTCTTTAGTGGTTCCACACAAACTTTAGAGCAGTTTTTCTTCTATGTTCATGAAAAGGAAAAAAAAAAAATACATGCCATTGGGATTCTGATAGATATTCCATTAAATCTATAGATGAGTTTGGATAGTATGGACATTGTAATAGAATTAGTTTTTCCAATTCATGAAAAGAAGATATCTTTCCATTATTTTTCTCCTTCAATTTCTTTTATTAACATTACACTTTTTAGTAAATAGATCATTTATTTTCTTGGTTAAACTAACCAATCCAGAGTCATATTCACTCTCTCTGGCCTCACACCACAGCAGAAAATATCCCTCTGCTTAATCATCTCAAGGCCAGGAAACTAGGTACAGCCCCTATAACCCAAAACCCTCTGAAATTACTCAAAGTAGCCAATCCTAACCTGTTCACCTTGCTCTGCCTTGCCTTTCTCACAGAGACCCTAACAAAGGCAGAGAGCTTTTTCCTTGCATTATTAGTCCTTTCTTGTGTCATGTGTGTCTGCTTCATTGTGATCTGTGAAGTCTTGAAAATGTGCCTGTGCATTTGAAGAAACAAACACATCTTTCAGTCTTTATTTCTGGGTTTTGGCAGGTAAAGTCTTTCCCCTGTGGGGACCCTGAGCTAATGGAATTACCTCTGATACACATATAAATAGAATAGTCTTTTAAATTAAATATTGTAATTGTTTACTGCCATTGTATGGACATGCAATTGATCTTCTGTGTTAATCCAGACACCTTCATAAATCCTTCTTTAGATTGTTTTTGTAAATTATCATATAAATGACAGTTTAGTCCTACATTTGATCCCCTATACATTAGATTTATGTTTATCATTGTATTGCATTTGTTAGATTTCTAATAGCATGTTGAACTGCATTTAGGGATAATGGGCACTGTGTCTTTTTTGCAATTTTAAAGAAAATGCTCCTAATATTTTCTCAATGAAACTGTGTGTTCATTCAGTTTGTAGCTATAATTTAGCAGCTTAATAAAATTTAGTTATTTTTCTAATTTTACTGCTTTTAAAATCATAAAATGCTGTTACAACTTATCAAATATTCCTTCTACATTTTTTGTGACAATTCTTTTTAAAATATTTCAGTCTGTTAATATGTCAAATATTTTTTGAGTTTTAATGTTGCTTTAAACCACCACAATATTTAAGGTAAGTATCCTCCAATTAAATTAATTAATTAAAATTAAATAATATGTCAAATTTAATTCTGCATTGTCTGACATTGAACCATCAATGCCTACCTGCTATATTCACAACTTAGCCATAATGATCACCTTTTATCATATTCAATATGCTTAAAATCCAATTTGATAATGCATATTAGGACAACATAGTTTCCTTAAATTGTGGAATATTTACAAGTTTAATAGCTAACTAAATGTGCCCCAGAAATTCCACCATAAAGGTTTTTACAGTTTAAATCCTCTGAACTTAAGACAATAAAACTAGAAATCAACAATAAAAATATATTGTCTAAATAAATCTACTATGCTGAAAGAACAAACCTCATCTACATAACCCTTTAATAAAAAGAATATTAAAATGAAAAATTATTTATATTGAATATATAATAATGAAAGCAAAGGAAAATTATATTGAAAACTATATAAAAGTCTTAAACACTTTCTATTAAAGCAAAAACAAAATAAATCAATCAAGCCTTCAACTAATGCATTCAGAAACAAAAGATTAACAAAACCAGAAAAACCTTAGGTATATTAAAATAATCATGGACGTATGCAAATGTTCATGCAGGTATTGATTAATGAACATAATGTGTGTATTTATCAATTAATTTAAATAGCACAATATTTATGAGTTGCAGTTTGGAATATATCTAAACAAAACAAAACTAGAACAGGAAACCTATGTAACACCTATGTCACATCATAAACTACTTTGAAAATAATTATATGGAACTCAAAATTCTAATGGTATAAAGTCAAATTCATGGCAGATTTAATTAAGGAACTAAAATGGAATAAAATCCTAAGAATTAAAAATAAAAATGTATAATTACAGACATTAAAAGAATTACATTACTATAAGACACTATTTTATGTCACTCCATGCCAATGTTTTTTTTTTTTTCAAATCTAGAGGAAAATAAGAATTTTCAATCAATATATAGATTACAAACATTACAAGAAAGAAAGCAATGAGATCAATAAGTATGTGTTTAGTCCCTAAGTCATGTCCGACTCTTTTGTGACCCCATTGAATGTAGCCCACCAGGCTGCTCTGTACTTGGGATTTCCCAGGCAAGAACACTGAAGTGGGTTGCCATTTTCTTCTCCAGGGGAATCTTCCCAACCCAGAGATCGAATCCTCATCTCCTGTATTAGCAGGCAGATTCTTTACTATTGAGCCACCAGGGAAGCCCTCAATAAACACAAGTAATACTAAAAATATTACCAAACATTTATTATTAAGACTCCCCATTACAAATAGGTTTACAGAAACCATACCACATTTATTTATTTGTTCCTTGATGAAATCATTAATGTTTGGACTATTAAGGATATTATAGGTGTAATACTTTGTACCACTCCTTCATATAATTGTTTGAGCAAGGCCAATGATTTATATTACTGTGGCACTTTCAACTCTCATTTGCAAAGATTGGATACTGGCAAACTCAATTATGATTTGGAGAAAACAAATTCCATAGAAACTTTAACAGTGTCTCTTTCTTTTTCCCACAGATATATAGATGGATATATAGATATTCATATAATCATATATTTTCAGATATTATATTAATACATTTAGTGTGTGTACTTATTTAGCAGTACTGTATTCATGAGTTGTAATTTTGAATATACTTAAGCAAAATGTCAGACACGACTGAGTGACTGAAGTGAACTGAAGCAAAACAAACAGAAACAAACCTCTGTAACAAACAGATATCATACCATAAAATAACTATGAAGAAATATAAAATATCTATATTGATTTTCATTCATTTTTTTAAAAATCCATTCATGCTAAAAATAAATTCAAATATTCAAAAACATAGATGATTAGAATTATCCCATAACAAATTATTACATATATTGATTTTAGTCTAGCCTACAGTTTTACAGATGGCCAGAGGTCAATGAAAAGGTTTTTTTCTCAACAATATCCTTTTCACAGAATTTTTTACCTCCCTATTCCTTAGACTATAAATCAGAGGATTCAACATAGGGATGATAAGAGTGTAGAATACAGCTATAATCTTGTTTTTCTCTGGTGAAGAGATGGCTCCAGGCTGGGCATACATGAAGAATACAGTTCCATAGAACAAACTCACCACAGTGATATGAGAGCTACAAGTGGAGAAGGTCTTACTCCTGCCATGAGTTGAGGGGATCTTTAGAACAGTGGACAGGATACATGCATAAGAAACCAGAATGACAGTTGTGGTAGTGATGATGATGAAGGCAGACAGAATAAACAGTACAATCTCATTCACCAAGGTGTCCACACAGGATATCTTGATCAGGGCTGGGACATCACAGAAAAAGTGGTCCAATCTGTTTTCTCCACAGAAACGCAAACTGAAAGTGAAACCTGTTTGGATCATGGAGTTGATGCAGCCACAGATGTAGGAGGCAATCACCAAACAAACACAAGCCTGCTGGGACATACGGACAGCGTAGAGGAAGGGCGAGCAAATGGCTGAGAAGCGATCGTATGCCATCACAGCTAGAAGAAAGCCTTCAGTCCCAACAAAGAGAGCAAAGAAAAAGAACTGGGTTGCACAGCCATTGTAAGAAATTCTCTTGTCTTTGGATAAGAAAGTGGCCAGAGTTTTGGGAGCAATGACAGAGGAGTAGCACAGATCTAAATAAGACAGATTTCTGAGAAAGAAATACATAGGGGTATGAAGTCTGGAGTTGATTTTAATGACAACTAACATGCTGATATTTCCCACCACAATGACCATATAGATAAGCAAGAAGAGTGAAAATAAGAGAATCTGTATATCTGGAGATGTTCGGAATCCCAGCAGAATAAACTCCATCACTTCTGAGTAATTCTTATTCAGTTCATTCTTCATAGCTGAGACCTATATGAGAAAATCAGTGGATGATCACGAATCCTATGGAATGCCTTATCAACTTTCCATTTTTTTTTTAAATTGAAATATAGATCATGTACAATATTAAATGTCATAGGTATATAATATAGTGATTAACAATTTTGAAGTTGTACTCAATTTATAGTTATTATAAAATATTGGCTATATTCCTTGTGTTGTACAATATATCCTTGTAGCTTATTTTATATATAACAGTTTGTACCTTTTACTCCCCATCCCTATATTTCTCCTTCCCCCCAACCTCACCCCAATGGCAACCACTAGATTGTTCTCTATATCTGTGAGCCTGCTGCTTTTTTTGTTATAGCCACCAGTTTGTTGTATTCTTTAGATTCCACAGATAAGTGATATCATACAGTATTTGCCTTTCTCTGTTTGACTTATTTCACTTAGGATAATACCCTCCAGGTTCATCCATGTGGCTGCAAATGAGAGAAAAACACGCTATAGGAATATGAAGTTCTCTTGGCAACACATCTAACAGAATAACTTTACTTTTGGAAGGACCAGTAGCCAAATATATATATATATATATATATATATATATTTTTCTAATATATTCAATGTCAATGATATGAGAAATGTAGATGGGCAAAAGATGTCTGGGACAGTGATGCTATGAGTCATTTTATGCCGTTTGTTCAGAACTTTGGAATTAGATGGACTAAGTCCAAATTTCACCTCTTTCAATCTGAAGTAATCTAAAATCGCTACCTACATTTTCAATGTCTGAAGTCGTCTTCTGTGAAATGGGAGGTAATAATAATACCTACTTTATAGGATTATTGTGATAAAAATGTGAAACTGAGTATGAAAAGCAGTATTTGCAGTTACTGGAACATCTTAAATTCAAAACAAATATTAGTCAAATTAACAAGCAAATAGCCATGTTAAAAATTACTTTTGTTTTAGGAATGAATATCAGATGAAAAATTAGGTCAATTCTTTTTCCTGTCACAAAATGCAGTTAGTTGGACTGTCTTAAAACATCCTGCTATATAAAAGACATTAGGAAACATGGGATTACAGTTTCATGGGATGGAATGAAGCACCAGTCTTACAGTCATCTGAAATGATGAATGAACTCTTACCTCCTACACTAGCTACACACCCTTCAACCTCTACTCCTTTATGACTTAACTCTGACTGCTAGTAGGTCTGCTTCCTTTCTGCAGCCAGACTCCAGCACATCTTTTTCCTTTAATGTAAAGCATTAACATCTCAGTATATGAATCATTGTTTATACAGAAGCAAACTTTATGATACAAGAAGTACAAGATTAACTTTCCTAAGAAGTTTTTTTTTCCTTGTCTATATTATTAATCAAACAGAAGACATTAATGGAAATACATAGAGCAAACAAAATCTGTGTTGCACACGTTTTGCTTTTTAAAATAACTATCAATGCTTAATATCAAACACTAAAGATGTATGTGGATAAAACATCAATAATTTTAATATATCTGAAAACTTAAATCCAAGTGGAAAAGATGAAATTTTATGTTATAAATTTGTGTCCATTTCTCTCTTTAATTTTGGAAATATAAAAAAAAACCTTCCCATCAATAAAATAAATGTCATATTTGAAGTCATTTTAATTTGGACATTTTTACAAAATCAAAATTATAATAGAGTCAGAAAAAGTGAAACCAATTTTGCTTCTGTTACTATTTTTTTATGAAGTAAAAAATGTTTTATTAGCTAAAAGTGTGGCACATAATGCACACTTAGGTTAATGCACATAAACCTAAGTTTTAATCCAGGTCCTGACACTCACTGGATAAGTAATCTTGGGCAAATTGTTCATATTCTATGAACCTCTGTCTACTCATCAGCAAAATATATCTTAGAACATCTATCCCATAGGGTGGTATTGAAAGGATTAAAATAAGTGATGTATATAAATTAAAGAAAATATGTAGGACCTGGGAAATAGAAAGTGTTCATTAAGAGTGGATATATGAGAGATTGAACATATTTTTTTTCTAAATTAAGAAATCTATCTTTAAAAAAGTTATGATTTTTAAAAAATCAGGTACCTTACTTGAGATTCAGCAGATACCAAAAGAAGCTCATTGAAGAATTTTAATAGCCCCTTTTTCCATTAAAAGAAGCTTTGAAGAAAGTGCAGTTAATTGCAAACATGTTTAACAGTATACATTTGATCTATTCAAGTGAGGGCACCCAGAAAACAGACCTATTTATTTCTAAGTCTCATATACCTTAGTTTTACTTGCTAGAACCAAAAGAGGATCAGACTGACTCTTCAGTTTGACATCAGGAAATATCCTACTCTTTATATTATGCAAAGACTGAACCAAAAATTGCTCCTACATAAGTTCTAAATACTTTGATCTAACCATGTAGTTATTCTTGTAAAAAAGAAAGTAAATTAGATATAGATATATAGATATGTGGTCTTTCTGAAAAGTAAAAAGGGCCCTAGAGGTCAATTAGGTCAATATTTGCTAAATTTCCCATATGTTAGAATCAGCTGGGGAGGTTTTGTTTTGCTTCCCTTTTAATACTGATTCCTGGATCACACCTCCTTCTTAATTAGTCTCAATATTGAAAATTGTCTAGTGAGATGAGTGTGGAGAACATTCATTTATATTTTATAATTCTCAACTGATTGCAATGAAGCCAGTCCGTACTTAGAAGTTCGAGGACAAGTGAATTGGTCTCCTTATTGCTTCCTGGCAGAATAGCAACATTCTCAATCAAAGTCAATCAAAGTTATCATTAATCATACATATTCTTCTGGAAGGATATTTCCACCCTTCATTGCATTGATTTACAAATATCCCTTCCAGGAATTTCTGTCTTTGTTCAACACAAATGCGTAATAAATATAATCCATTTCTTATTTTCTGATGCCAGTGAATATCAAAACTAGATCTCTAAATGCTGCATATATAAATCATGCTCCCCACCCCCGACAATTCTCAGGCATTCTTTTAGCTTCTTTACATTTATACCTACTTAAAATCACTGTGTTTCTACTACTTAGGTGGATTGGAAAAGAAGTTTAATTTGTTTTGCAAAATAAAGGAGTTGACTTCTGATTCTGGCAAAGAAAAAGTAAAAGAAACCAGATCTCTGCCTGAATCAGTAACAACAGTCTCTTTCACTCTCGCTCTGGATTTCTCTCCTCCTCTCTCCTTCTTCCCTCTAATACATATGCCACATAGACACACATATGCATATATATAGTTCAAAACTATCCCACAAAGAAAAACACTAGTTCAGTTTACTGGTGAATTTTACCAAATACATAAGTAAGACCTTAATAATAATTCTACATAAACGTTTCCATGGAATTTAAATGAGGGGATACCTCCTAATTTATTTAATGAAGCCAAGATAAAGGTGGTATTAAACCAGACAGACACAGAACAAGAGAAGAAAATACAGGTCAATATCTGTTGTGAACATTAATGTGAAATTTCTAAACAAAAATTTAGTAAATTTCAATCCAACAGAGGACCAAGGGATGTCAAAGGGATAAGACACTAGGATGAAACAGACACTATCCCAGGAATGCATAATGATTTATTGTTCAAAAATAATGTAATTTACTATATTAACAAAGTGGAAAGGAGAATATATACACACAAAAACAGACATTTAATTCTGATAACTCTCAGCAACTTTCCTCAGCCTGATAAAAGGCATCTGTGAAAAATCTAGGGGTAATAATATCACCCTTAATGATGAAAGTCTGAAAGACTTTATCTGAAGATCAGGAACAAGACAAGGAGATAGAAAACTGTAAATATAATTGATATTAGTTTAGCAGAAACCTGGCAAGGATTCAGCATTATAAACAATTTTGTTGAAAGAAGATTATATTTTTTCAAATATAACAACTGACAACTTTAAATTTAATGGGACAGCTAACTGTTGTAATGGTTTGGCCTGTCTAGTCCCCTCTGATAACCTTAGGGACAACTGTGGCTCAGACAGCATTTAGCGAAATATGTCGAACCAAAGTTTTCCCACAGCAATTTGTTTAAAAAAATCAATAAATTATTAGAAAATTTAGCGTTTATGTTAAAAATTTATTCACTAGTAATAACTTTAGCAAGAATACAAAAAGGACTATTTTGAATTATTGATTTACTTTGATATATAAGCACTTATATAAATGATTACTAAAAAAGATGTTAAATATTTTGATTATTACCCCTTTTGTTAACCACTGAAATAATTGAATCATAAGTCAAAACTCTTCCTATTATAAAAAATCCTTTGTCAGATGGCAACTCCCATTAATTCCTGGAAAGCTTGAAACAGTGAATAATTTCAATGTTATACAATCTCTTCAGGATTTTTAAAATTGAAGAAAAATCTGCCATCTTTTAATGATAAGACAAGTTTAAGTACAAAATGTGGCATTATTAGTATGAGGAAACCAAATAATGATCCATCTTGATGGTGAATATATATATACAACAATTCTAAATAATATCCAATAAAACACATGCAAAGGGATCTCAAGATAAAACAAATTCAGATATAATGTAATTGGAAAATATTTTCCATTTTCTGTTCATCTGTTTTTTGAAACAAGTGGTGAGATCTCAGAGGACTTATTTTTGGTGAGGGAAATAACAAAAGGAGGGGAGAGAAAACAAGACTCACAGCATCAGAGACAACTTTATCTTGGAAGACAGGGAGGTGTTTGGGGCTTTGCACATTGCTGGTTATTATTAGCCCAACTCCTTTCCTCAGGACTATCTGATGGGGATGGAAACCAGGTAACAAGGCCATAATTAGAATTCTTAATCATCATTCTGGAAGTTCCACTCTACCATAGTACCTAGAATCTTTGCCTTGGTATTTAGTCAGACAACAGCCACCAGATGGCAGCAAACTGCAGCTGGATCAAGCCTTTGCTTCTGGAGCCAGAATCCTCCAGAAATCCTTAACAGTCCTGCACATCCTTGCCTGCATCACGTCATTCTATTTCTTTTTTAACCTATTTCCTCATATTTTATAAACTCTTTTTCTTTATCAATTAACTGTTAAAAGAAAACAATTTTTTAGTCAAAGTGAGACTCTAAGCCTTTGGAAAGACTCACTGAAAATTTGGCATAGTCTTTGTTAAGGAGACATTCACTTGCTATGGCAGGAAACAAACAGACATAACTCATTTAAACGCAACAGAAAATGTGACTCAGCATAGAGAAATATATGATTCTCACAAGTGTGATCTGACTTTTAAGAATTAAATTAATAAACTTTTCTACATATGGACATATAAAGAATATAATTTAAATATCTATAAAGTTAGTGACTTCTATTTCTTATCTGTATAGTGATACAAAAATATTTTCTGGAAAAATTCTGTTACATTCCATATCATTTGTTTATATATAAGAATAAGTGACAGATATGTATAATCTAACAAGGCTCAGAACAATACTATCTCTAAAAGTAAAAGATGAGTTTGAATAATTTGTTGAATCTTAAAGGTTGAAAGGGAAAATGTGATACACTTGCTAATTACAGACATAAATGATGCAACATAAGCTTATACTTCTGAAAGATGGAAATAGCAGAAGTATTATTTTCCTCTAAAACAACATAAAAAATGGAACATACACAGAAAATACAAAAAATGACTTTGGTGAGTAAAGTAAAGTGAAGCAAAAATGAAGACTAGAGTGAAGTGAATAAATAGATTTTAAAAATGAATGTAAGTGAAATATACTACCTTCATTTAAGAGAATTACATTTGTGATAATGGAAAGAGAACTTGATTTATAAAAATCATAGCTATGAGATTTCATAGAAAAACTGAAATTCAAAGCATAATATATATTGTGGATGATATACCACAATGTAGGTAAATACAATAAATTTGAGTTTTCTAAATTATATTTGGTAGTTGAAAAATTACAATGCAGTCTTCTGTAGTTCTAAATGTATAATATATAGATTAAATATTTTAAAAATTGATTTTAAATGAGAGAGGGTAAACAAATATAAAGAGAGTAAATTCCTATAGGTAGACACAAATGATACATGCAATTTAAGGTTATATTTCTCAAAGTGAATTGGTAATTATTTATTTAATAGCATAATACCAAAAAAAAAGGAACACAGAACAAAGAATTTAAAATGGTAAAAGTAAAGAACAATAACAGATCTTTACAATTACTGCAAATGAGATTATCTCCCCTGTTTCAAAATATAGTGTCTACTGTATATGTGGAGTGGGAGGAGAAGTTTAAATTTTTCAAAGTCATGGCTATAAAATGCTATAGTAAAAAGTTTAAAATCAAAGTTTTTATAAGACACACCAGATAAAAATTTTAAATAAACACATAGCTCATCACAGAGGCGTAAGCATTTTCTTTATCTCTCTCCTTCAATCTACAATCAGTAAAGTGAAGTGAAAGTGAAAGTCACTCAGTTGTATCTGACTCTTTGCTACCCCATGGACTATAAAGTACATGGAATTCTCCAGGCCAGAATACTGGAGTGGGTAGACGTTCCCTTCTCCCGGGGATCTTCCCAACCCAGGGATTGAACCCAGGTCTCCCGCATTGCAGGTGGGTTCTAAAACATTCATAATTCAAAGGTGCCTCTGTCCAACACACTGGTACACACCAGAGAATTCCACACATCGGCACATCTAAAGATGGGTGGACTGGAAACACAGAGGAGGCAGAGCCAGGGCTAAGCAGGGTTGGTGCCCCCCAGCTAGGCTTGCAGTCCCAGAGAGCCCAGGAAAGGTGGCCCAGGACTCAGGCCTCCAGGATGCAAGAGCAACCGCATCCACAAGAAAACAGACAGCGGCGGAGCTGCGACCCCTTTTCTTTAGCCATAGAGGCATCCGTGACTCTGGCCCCTTGCCCACCCACAGCAGCCCCTGTGAGCTCAACGACTCCAGACGTCGCTGAGGAACCTGTGACCATAGCTCCCCCGACACTTCTGTCCTCTCCCTGGGGTGGTGGAGCTGCCATCCCAGGAGACCACAGAGGTAGCAGAGGGGACAGCCACACCAGAGCCCCGGGTGGCGACATCCACCGCAGCAGCGGCAACGCCAGCAGCAGTGGCGAGGCACCACTGGCCCCGGAGGCGCACGCGGTAACAATGAGGGCAGAGGTGGTGGAAGGCGGCAAGGGCCAATCCTATCACATAACCAGAGGCAGCCCAGGTGAGAGAGACGGAAGACTGGTGCTACGGGACCATCTACCGAACACAACAAGAGGAACACCTCTAATTACTGACCTGTTGAATCATTATAATCAGGTTACCCCAAAAAAGGCAGATTTACCTAAGGAAGAAAGATGTTCATTACTTCAACTGCACTAGCAGAGAATAACTCATCAAGCACCATGAAAAACCACAGTAACACAGAAGCACAAAATTAAAATGACAATTCTCCAGAAACCCAACTCGAAGACACTTCATTTGTTACATGAACACATTTCTGGTTTCAACAGAGACATGTTTTTTAAAAGACATAAATGTAACTAAAAGCATCTAAAAGAAAAGAGAAAAAAACAAATGCTTATTTCGGAGAATAAATAAACATGAGACAGTCTCGTGAATGGATACGATTCCTTACATATTCCTTAGAATAGAGTAAACCCTTTAGCAACCATGAAATCAAGCAATTCATGAATAATCAACAGTATGGAAAGCAAACATTTGTTTAACAGGAAGTAATTCTGCAACATAGATCCTATGTCCTCACTGTTTAGATCATGATTTAAGCTTGCTAAGAACAAGTATTAGGGGGGCAGGGAATGCAGCGTCTCTCTCTAGTTCTTTGTACTTGTTAATTGATTAAACCAACAAACATAGCAGCGAAGGGTCCTGAGAGAAACTCTTTCCTGGGGAGAAAAATCAGAGCAGTAGTCATTCCCTCTGCAAGGGACCTAAATGTCTCTCTGACCAGTGTATTGCATCAGGAAGCAGAAAGTGAAAATGAGAACAGTAATTCCTCACCAGACCTTCGGAAAACCAGCAAGGCTGGGGATCGGGCCCCTGGCTCAGCTCCTCCGATGCCTCCCGGACGGAGGAGCAGGCGGGCGCAGTGATGCCGCGCTCGGAGGCCCGGAAGGCGGGCCTTGTGCTAGAAGGAGCACGGCGGCCTGGTGCTGATGCTCAACGTGACCCGACAGCTGTGGCAGCTCCCGCCGAATATCTCGGCCTCCAGGACGCGAACCTGCGGCTGCAGGACGGCCAGCTGCAGCTGCGCGGGCTCTGCGGCTTCCTGGACGCCGCCGACCGGCGCAAGGGGGCAGCCCGCGACCTGTGGCGGCGTTGTGGGCGCCACCTTGCCTGCGCCTGCGGCACGAGGTGGCCCCGGGAGCCTCTGAAGCTGCGGGAACTCGAGGCGCGCCGGGAGGCCCTGCTGGGCGGGAACCTGGAGCTCATGGAGCCCTGCTGCTGCTGCTGCTGGACCAGGAGGAGCGGGGACCCGGGCGGCGGCCCCGGCTGCCACAGATCGAAGGACTGCCGGGCCGGTTTGAGCGGGCGGTAGGCGGGCGGCGTGGGCTAAGGCAGCAGGTCGACCGCCGCAGCGGCGGAGACCCAGGCCGCTACCCGCACTTCCCGGCCCTGCTGCTGACCCCTCAGGCCGCACAAGGACCCCCGGAAGACAAGGCCGTCACCACGCACACGTCCCTGGACCACCCGTTGGAGCCATCTCACCACTGAAGCGTGCCCTATGGCCTGTGCGGTAAGGACGGCACCAGCCGGGCAGCGCGGGTCTCTGGACCACGACCCCTGTCCCCACGGGTGGCCCCCACTCCAGACCCCTCCTCCGGCTCCGGACGGGAAGATCCCAAGTCCATCCGAACTGGGGCTTTTGAGTGGTGATTTTCTGGCTAAGTGATGGAGGCGTGGAATTCTCAGTGGACCCGGTATTTGAGTACCAGAGGCTGGAACTCTAGGGCTGGCTGGAGGCGCCACATCCCAGCCTGGAAACCCTTGTCTGGAACCCGGCCGTTTTTCATGGGGGAAAAAAAATGCAAGGCCATTTGCGCAAATGTGGAATTTCCTGTCTTATTTGTTGCGACCTGCCCCAAACCTGAGCAGCGTCCACGTGTGTGCTGAAATCCCACCCGAGCTTCTCGGTGGGAAGCCGGGCCAGAGGACCAGGGCTAAGAGCCTTCCTGGTCGGCCTTTAGTCCTGCCCTTCTCAGGGTCCAGGGACGTTTCTCAACTGAGGCTCTAAAACTTTGCAGAAGAATATGTGCTTGGAATGGGTTCTGGCTTTTGGTCTCCGTGTGCCCCAGTTTCCTTCTCTGCAGAATGCAGTCGATGATCCCTACCCCTGGGTTTGAGGTGAATAAAAGTCTCTGAAGGGGTTTGTAAACTGATGGTCACATGGCTCAGATGGTAAGGAATCTGTGTGCAATGCAGGAGACCAGGGTTCGATCCCTGGGTCAGGAATGATAACTTGGAGGAGGAAATGGCAACCTACTCCAGTATTCTTGCCTGGAGAATCCCATGGACAGAGGAGCCTGGTGGGCTACAATCCATGGGGTCACACAGACTCGGACACTGGAAAGTGAGTGACTAACACTTTCACTTTGCCAGAAGCTCCATGGTTGCCGGCTGCCAAGGTGAAGGTTGGAGGACTTTTAAGCCTCAGGAAAGCTGGGTCTTCTCCATCCCCCCAGTGACTGTTAGGCAGATTGGAGGGGGACCCCATTCCCCAACCCTCTGGATCAGTGCCTCCTCCTTGCTACCCCGCTCCTCTCCTGCTTCCATGTCCTTCCATAGTTTTGGTGGCTTAGCTCCTCCTTCTGGTGGCAGTTACTGCTGCCTCAGCTGTTTGCCTGAAGGTAGAAATTAAACAGACCTTTCTGGTTCTCTTTGAATCCTTTCCTAGTTCAGAGAAAATATATCTAGGCCTTCAATAACTGTTGTCCCCCAGAGTGACAGCCGGCGGATGGGATGGGAACTGGACCCTCTCTCTTGGGTTGGATGGCCAAGTGGTCTCTGCAGGTGCCTTGTGTTGCGGACTGGGCCAGAGAAGGTTGGGTGCTAGCCCAGCACAGTTTTTGCTTTACCTTCTCAGTCTATCAGTTCAGGGAAGGACTAGGGTTAGAGGGATGTTTTATTACTGATTAGCATTCAAAGGCTACAATTTGGGTTTCTCTCTTTATAACTCTGTACACTCTTCATTCCACTGCTGGCTCCTTAAGGCCAGAGGGAGTAGCTCAAAATGAAGTTTTTTGATACATTAGGGCTATGCAGTCTAGGAGTGAGAAGTCCCAGTCCCAGCCTCAGTGAAATCACTAGCTGGGGGTCCTTGGGAGGGTCAGATTTCTGGGCCTCAGTTTCCCCAAGCACAGTATGATACAGGGGATCACTACAGTACTGTGGCTGGGAAAGGAAATATTTCTGGCTTTTAGCTGCATTGACAGGTGACTGGTGATTTAGGACGTGATTCTCTGCAGGGCAGTGAAGCGCTGGAGTGTCAGAGCATATTTGCAGAGAAGTTCTGTCATGTTTTGGACAAGGAGACGCAGACCCTCTATGGCTCAGGGTTTTGCTGTCGCAGTGCATGGTGTAGGAATTGAGGACTGGGCTTCACCTAAGGTTTCCCACCTCACTGGACAGTGAGTAGAATGGAGCTGTTGGGTTTCCTGCAGGATCCAAGTCCCATGCACACTCAGAGCAGGACTGCCACAGATGTCTTGGTGGCAGAGCTTTGGGTTGAGATGAAATAAAGAGTCAGCACGATGATCACAAGTTTCAGCTACAGGTGGGACTGCTGCCGTTCAGTTCTGTCCGAAAGTTCTGTGTGGCCTTGAGACGTTCTCCAAATGACTGCAAGTAGGAGGCCTGGAAACAAGGAAGGGCCCTCCTCTTAGGAACCACTTTTCTGCACTTGGACTTGTAGTTTTAAGGTGAGTGGAAAGCAAGCTGGAGGTGAGAAAGATGACAAGCCTCGATCTGGGTGCTGGCAAAGGTGGAGTCAAATACCAGGCTTGTGCCATATGTGCTTGCTGTTAGCTCCTCCTCACAAAAGCTCTGGAAAGCAGTATTATTTCCATTTTACAGCCAAACATCCAGAGGCTCAGAGAGGTTCTGAGCATCTCCTGAGAGAAAAAATTGAGATTGAAATGTCTTAGTTCCAATTTCCTGGATGGGTCTCCCAGGGATTCTTTACTGCTCAGGCTATGGGTGGGCTTCCTTTTCTGACTTATTGTCATTTTGGCCAATAATGTTAATCAGCAGACACTAGGTGACTCCCCATTCTTGATTCCTGACCCAGGTTTGCCCTTCTTCCACCCTGAAAGTGTGATTTCCTTATCTGTGACCACTGAGCAGATGATTGATAATTGCACTACCCAGAAAGGCCAGGCTGTCTTGTGTTCAGATTTCCATTCTTCCTCTCCTCTTGGGCAAGTTACTTAACTTCCCTAAGCCTCTCTCTGTTCTTCTTCTGTAAAGTGGAGCAGCACCTACAGTATCCCCTTTATCCACGCAGGATCAGGGGAGGTCAGGATCTGTACACAGTCAGCCTCAACAATTGTCAGTATCTTAGTCATTCATAGTCCTTACCAGGCTCCTTATGAAAAAAGATAGGGACCCATGGGGGTTTGCCAAATGGACATCACTGTTCTCTTTGAAACTCGGTTTGCTGTTTAGACAGACAGCTTGCTTCATTTTCCAACCAAGCCAGTGTCTGGCTGCACCTGCCCCTGGGATAGGAAATAATGACCCTGTAAGTCCTTCCTTGAGGTGCCTAAAGACCCTAAGTGTCTATCGTGGCAGGTGGCCCCTCGGTATTCCAGGCAGTCCCTCACAGGGACTGGGCCTGGCTGCAAATGGGCCTTTCCCCTGGTTGTTTTATTTGACAGATATCTGGGTTGGGCTGACTAGTCTGGACTCTTCGCTCTAGTCCAGGGGGCAGACTGGGGCAGGCAAACCCCAAACACCAGAAAGTCAGGTGCACCACTTTGAACTGATTTGCAAACAAAAGTATTTTCAACAATTACTCCCCTTCCATTCCCCCAGATTGCATATGGTTCCCTGTGCATTACAATAGGACCCTGTTTTTATTTATTTTATATACAGTAGTTTACATCTGTGGATTAATAGATATTTTAAAATTCATATATATCATTTCATTATATTTAAAATACTTTTATTTTAAAAATGATCATTTCTGATGCTAAAAAATAGTATTTGCTATGTCCATCTTAGTATTAGAAGGATTTGTAGTGCTATCTCCTTTACATTCCTGACTCTTGTGATTCAGTGTTGCTGTATTTGTTAAGCTGGCTAGGGTTTTATGTATCTTACTAATCCTTCAAAAACTCATGTTAAGCCTTGTAAATATCCTATAGTATATATTTCTATTTAACTAATTTTGGCCTTTATTATTTACCTTGTTTTATTTTATTGTACTTTTTTTGCTGACTGTTTTCTCCTTCACATAATTAACATAGATAATCTATTTATGTTCCTTTCTTACTCATTTATAGTAGTTACTTCTGGGTGTTATATATCCCACTAAGTATAATACTTCTTTTTCTGCACCCCAGAAATTTAGGTATATCATAATTTATTACAACTTAGTTCAAACTAGATAAAAATATAGTTTGATTTCTTTTTTACCCATGGTCTTTTAGGCAGTATTTATTTCTAACATCCACACTTTCTATTTGTCTATTTGTTATTCATTTCTATATTAAGTTGACCAGGATCAAAGAACATTCACTGAATGATTTCAGTCTTTGAATTTATTGAGAATTCATCCCATTTATTGTTATTTCCAGTAAGTGTTTCTTAGATATTTATAAACAGTAGCATGTTGTTATTGCTAATGGTATTGTGGGAAGTTTAGTAAATGAGAAAAAGTATAGTGAATTTTGTTATATTTTATGGATTAGAACCCAAAGCTCCTCTCCAGGTGCTTTCTAGTTGGAGATGTTACAAAGTTAAAATGTCTCCTGCTACGAAGTTTCTTGACACAGAACTTTACAATACCAATTGTAGTAGATCCATACAGACTTGGGATTTGGGAAGACACAGTGTGTTCTGGATCAATGTTCCTTTCATTTTGACTTTTTCTACTAGTTAGAAAGTTATGGAAACATGGAGACCTTTCTCTGAAGCCTTGTTGAACCTCTAACTTCCTAGGGAAACTATTTTGATGGATAAGAAAGTACTGAAACATTTTTGATGCCACGTACATGATCCTTGGATCACAGTCAACAATATTGTTCTTAAACCATACTTAGAATGGTAGCCTCACTTTGTGAATTAATTCTATGTTTTGCTAAGTCATTGCAAGAGTTTCAGCTAGAAGTTCATTCTGCCTTTCAGTACCTTCAGAGGAAAGGGAAGAGCAACTGGATGGATTTTCAAGCTCTTGCTAGGCCGAGCAGCCTCAGCACCCCATGGAGAGAAACAGGCCAACTGTGCCCCTAGGTCGGGTATGCACGTTCACACACAGGCTGTGTTTCTGTAGGAGCCAAGGATGTTCCTGACAGACTTAGGCTCACTAGAGCTCTCTTACAGAGCAGTGGGCTGGAACAGACGTGTGCATGTGGTTCTGCCTTTGCTTGTGAGTGTGGGTCCCCTAGCTTAGGGGAAACAACCCCTGAGAAAAGATCTCCAAGAAGTGCTTTTACCACAGGCTTGGAAGTGGAGTTCGCAGGATGTGGGGAAAGCCAGCCTCCTTCAGGGAAAAAGAGGCAGCCAACCGGTGAGTGTTTGCAAGCCTCTATTTGGAAGGAACAGTTTAGCGTTTCCAACTAGAGAACTCCAGTTCTGCTCAGAGGACCAAAATTCCAGAGTCAGAGCCGAGCATCTCCCCTGCCCTTTGTGAGCCTTGCAAAGACATTCCCAGCTGAGAGCATACTGCCCATGAAGAGGCAAGCAGCAGGAGTGTGTCAGACATGACTGGGCACCTTCCTGGGCTCAGCTCCTCAAGGGGCCTTTCCTCTCGATGGAGGCCCAGTGTCCCCTTGGGGAGGTGGTTGGGCCCTCTTCTCTGCACACTGCCAAAGGTTGGAGCAAAGCTGACTCTGTCAGAGATATGAAAAGATCATTTGGATGGATTTTCATGCTCTTGCCAGGCTGCACCACTTCAGGGCCCTCTTGAGAGAAAGAGGCGCCCCGTGGCCCCTAAGTCGCGTATGCAGGTTCACACACAGGGTGTGTTCCCATCAAAGCCAAGAATTTTCCTGACAAACCTAGGCTCACTAGAGCTCTGCTACAGAGCAAAGGGGACAGAAGAGATGTGTGGAGGTGGCTGTGCATTTCTCTGTGAGTGTGGGGCAACTGCCTATGGCTCCAAGCTCAGGGATAACTGCCCCTAAGAAATGAACTGCGAGAAGCGCTTTTCCAGGAGGCTGGGACAGGGAATTCACAGGATGTGGAGAAAGCGAGCTCCTTCGGGGAAGAAGCGGCAGCCACCGGGCGTGGGTTTGCAAGCCTCTATTTGGAAGAAAGAAGTTAGCTTGTACAACGGGAGACCTCCAGATCTGCTCAGAGGACCAAAGTTCCAGAGGCAGGGCCGTGTATCTCCCCTTCCCCTTGCGATCCTTGCAAAGACATCCCTAGCTGATAGCAGTACTGATCATGAAGAAGCAAGGAGTGGGAGTGTGTTTGCCATGACTGGGTGCCTTCCTGGGCTCAGCTCCTCAAGGGGCCTTTCCTCTCGAAGTAGGCCCCATGTCCTCTTGGGGAGGATGTTGGGCCCTCTTCCGTCCACACTGCCAAAGGGTGGAGCAAAGCTAGCTCTGTCAGAGGATAGAAAAGATCAATTGAATGGATTTTCAAGCTCTTGCTAGGCTGCACCGCCTCAGGGCCCCCCGGAGAGAAACAGATGCCCTGTGGCCCCTAGGTCTGGTATGAAGGAGGGTGTGAGCCCAGGAAGGAGGGAGCTGAGCCCAGGAAGGTGCCCAGTCATGTCAAACTCACAGGGTTTGTTGGTAGGAGCCTAGAGTTTTCCTGACAGGCTTAGGCTCACTAGGGCTCTACTAGAGCAAAGGGGATGGAAGGGATGTGTGGATGTGGCTCTGCCTTTCCGTTTGAGTGTGGGGCCATTCCCTATGGCCCCAGGCTCCAGAAGAAATTGCCCTTGCATTAACCTGACACCCTAACCCTCACCTGACACCCTAACCCTAACCCTAAAACTAACCCTAACCTGACACCCTAACCCTAACCCCATACCCTAACCCTAACCGTAACCCAACCCCCTAACCTCAACCCGACACCCTAATCCTAACCCGACCCCGTAACCTGACCCCCTAACCCTAACATGTCACCCTAATCCTAAATGGACACTTTCACCCCTCAGCCCTCACCTCTCACCCCTAACTTCTAACCCCTGAGCCACAATGTAACCCACACCCTAAGCCACACCCTAAACTTTACCCACACCCTCCACCACACCCTACTCACAACCTCAACCCTAGACTTAACTTTTGAAGTACTATCTATCTGCATCATCTTCAATTTTGGCACTTCTCATGGATCACAAAAGACAAGGGAGTCATATTTCAAATGTGGATCCAAGACCCATTAGCCACATAACAGGAATGTAAACACTGTGAACACATCATTTAAATCACTTGAACCACCAAATACCTCTCCACCACATATCCTATCAATAACAGTGGAACACATGTATGTCATACATATTGTAACATAGCAATCTAATAACCAACAGTAATCTGGGTAATTATATACACAATATATATTTAAACCATAAATATTTAAACAAATTCCAATTTTTACAATGGTTTCAATCCTCACAGAAGTAGGATTAACAGCACGTTTTTTCCACTAGGATTCAAAGCATTGCACAAAATGACAGTACAAATGTCATGCTCATCATTGACAATGAAAATATTAATTATGACCATCAGAAAAAAAGGTTAGCATGGTTGCTCTAACAGATTCTTCAGTGTTCCAATACAAGTTCTACCCAAATCCATAAAGAAAGACATATGCATAGGAAACTACAAATTAAAAGCAAGTCTATTCAGATAAATACTGGACATCATCTGTATTAATGTTTAAGGCATAAACAACTTCAGACATTCTTCAAATTCACAAAATAACAATAAGAAAGTATGGCTACACACAATCCATTCAGTTTTATAAACTACCAATGAATAACCTCACAAGGAATTTAAAAACAGATGATCATTTCAAATGTCATTTTCAATATTTAATAGCTTTGATCTATGAACAAGACTGTAAGACAGAAAATTAAACAAGCATGACTGAAATAGATGAAGTAAGGCCTCAATAGATATGAAAACATCCCATGGTAGTGAAATGAACATAGTTATTAGGACTTTAATGCACAGACATACCTCCAGATTTGATGTGATCAGAATTAATATTTGGCAAAAAATGCAAAAGCTGATTTTAACAGTCATATTATTTTTCTTTGTGCCCCTAAAAAGAAAAACAAACTTGAAAAACAAAATCGAACTTGGAGACTCACATTTCCCAATGTGATATGTCCATATACAAAGCAACAGCATATAAAACTTTGTAATACTACCATTAACATATGCATCTAAATGAAACTGGATGAAATACCCCCAACTAAACACATACTTCTAGAGTCAATGTTTCACAAGGCAGATAACATTCAATTAATGAAAATGAGAGGGTCACAGGCAGGAAGGCCAGGAGTCTCCAAAGGGAGGAAATAGGCTACAAGTGTCAGACCTCTATTTTTTATCTCTCTCTTAAGAGGCAGGAGGAAACAAGCTAGTGTTATCTTTTTTCCCCTTCTCTATACAAATATAAAAAGAGGTTTTCTCTTAAAATTCTGTGTTTGTATAATGACACCTGGTTCCACCTGAATTTAACTTTTTTCAAACCTTGAGCTAACCAAGGCATTTTTCTTATGGAAATGTTTGCCTTAAGCTATGTTAATGTACTATGTATTTACTGCACAACTGCACTCATCTCACACGCTAGTAAAGTAATGCTCAAAATTCTCCAAGCCAGGCTTCAGCAATACATGAACCGAGAACTTCCAGATGTTCAAGCTGGTTTTAGTAAAGACAGAGGAACCAGAGATCAAACTGCCAATATCCCCTGATCATTGAAAAAAGCAAGAGGGTTCCAGAAAAACATCTATTTCTGCTTTATTGACTGTGCCAAAGCCATCGACTGTGTGGACCACAATAAACTGTGGAAAATTCTGAAGGAGATGGGAATACCAGACCACCTGACCTGCCTCTTGAGAAATCTGTATACAGGTCAGGAAGCAACAGTTAAAACTGGACATGGAACAAGAGACTGGTTCCAAATAGGAAAAGGAGCACGTTAAGGCTGTATATTGGCACCCTGCTTATTTAACTTATATGCAGAGTACATCATGAGAAATGCTGGGCTGGAAGAAGCACAAGCCGGAATCAAGATTGCCGGAAGAAATATCAATAACTTCAGATATGCAGATGACACCACCCTTATGGCAGAAAGTGAAGAGGAACTAAAAAGCCTCTTCATGAAAGTGAAAGAGGAGAGTGGAGAAATTGGTTTAAAGCTCAACATTCAGCAAACTAAGTTCATGGCATCTGGTCCCATCACCTCATGGGAAATAGATGGGGAAACAGTAGAAACAGTGTCAGACTTTATTTTTTTTGGGGGGGAGGCTCCAAAATCACTGCGGATGGTGACTGTAGCCATGCAATTAAAAGACACTTACTCCTTGGAAGGAAAGTTATGACCAACCTAGATAGCATATTAAAAAGCAGAGACATTACTTTGCCAACAAAGGTCCATCTGGTCAAGATTATGGTTTTTTCAGTGGTCATGTATGGATGTGAGAGTTGGACTGTGAACAAAGTTGAGCACCGAAGAATTGATGCATTTGAACAGTGGTGTTGGAGAAGACTCTTGAGAGTCCCTTGGACTGCAAGGAGATCCAACTAGTCCATCCTAAAGGAGATCAGTCCTGGGTGTTCATTGGAAGGAGTGATGTTGGAGCTGAAACTCCAATACTTTGGCCACCTCATGTGAAGAGTTGACTCATTGGAAAAGACCCTGATGCTGGGAGGGATTGGGGGCAGGAGGAGAAAGGAATGACAGAGGATGAGATGGCTGGCTGATATCACCGACTATTTGGGCATGAGTTTGAGTAAACTCCGGGAGTTTGTGATGGACAGGGAGGCCTGGCGTGCTGCGATTCATGGGTTCGCAAAGAGTCGGACACGACTGAGTGACTAAACTGAACTGAACTATCTTCAAATCGGTTCCCCCTTAAGGCTCAGAACTGACTTGACAAACCGGTATGTTTCATTCATACCTTGTTCTCCTAATCTATGTTAATGAAGTTATATATTTGCTTGGAAATCTGCTTTTCCTCAAGATTCATGACAATTGTTTTACGGCCCAGGATGAGTCACCTGGTGCCACTGGTATCTCCATGTATCTTGTATGTGAGAGGCCTGCTGCCATTCTCTGAGTTTTGAGACATTTCCTTTCTCTATTTCAGTTCAATTCACTTCAGTTCAGTTGCTCAGTCGTGTCCAATTCTTTGTGACCCTATGAATCGCAGTACACCAGGCCTCCCTGTCCATCACAAACTCCCGGAGTTTACCCAAACTCATGTCCATCGAGTCGGTGATGTCATCCAGCCATCTCATCCTCTGTCGTCCCCTTCTCCTCCTGCCCCCAATCCCTCCAAGCATCAGGGTCTTTTCCAGTGAGTCAACTCTTCGCCTGAGGTGGCCAAAGTATTGGAGTTTCAGCTTCAGCATCAGTCCTTCCAATGAACACCCAGGACTTATCTCCTTTAGGATGGACTGGTTGGATCTCCTTGCAGTCCAAGGGACTCTCAAGAGTTTTCCCAACACCAGTTCAAAAACATCAATTCTTCACGCTCAGCTTTCTTCACAGTCCAACTATCACATCCATACATGACCACTGGAAAAATCATAGCCTTGACTAGACAGACTTTATTGGCAAAGTAATGTCTCTGCTTTTTAATATGCTGTCTAGGTTGGTCACAACTTTCCTTCCAAGTCATAAGCATCTTTTAATTTCATGGCTGCAGTCACTATCTGCAGTGATTTTGGAGCACCCCCCCCAAAAAAAAAAGTCAGACACTGTCTCCACTTTTTCCCCATTTATTTCCCATGGAGTGATGGGACCAGATTCCATGATCTTAGTTTTCTGAATGTTGAGTTTTAAGCCAAATTTCTCCACTCTCCTCTTTCACTTTCATGAAGAGGATTTTTAGTTCCTCTTCACTTTCTGCCATAAGGGTGGTGTCATCTGCATATCTGAGGTTATTGATATTTCTTCCGGCAATCTTGATTCCATCTTGTGCTTTTTCCAGCCCAGCATTGCTCATGATGTACTCTGCATATAAGTGAAATAAACAGGGTGACAATATACAGCCTTGACTTACTCCTTCCTATTTGGAACCAGTCTGTTGTTCCATATCCAGTTCTAACTGTTGCTTCCTGACCTGCATACAGGTTTCTCAAGAGGCAGGTCAGGTGGTCTGGTATGCCCATCTCCTTCAGAATTTTCCACACTTTATTGTGATCCACACAGTCAAAGGCTTTGGCATAGTCAATAAAGCAGAAATAGATGTTTTTTTTGCAACTCTCTTGCTTTTTTAATGATCCAGTGGATGTTGGCAGTTTGATCTCTGGTTCCTCTGCCTTTTCTAAAACCAGCTTGAACATCTGGAAGTTCACGGTTCATGTATTGTTGAAGCCTGGCTTGGAGAATTTTGAGCATTACTTTACTAGCATGGGAGATGAATGCAATTGTGCAGTAGTTTGACCATTCTTTGGGATTGCCTTTCTTAGGGATTGGAATGAAAACTGACCTTTTCCAGTCCTGTGGCCACTGCTGAGTTTTCCAAATTTGCTGGCATATTGTGTGCAGCACTTTCACAGCATCATCTTTTAGGATTTGAAATAGCTCAACTGGATTTCCATAGCCTCCACTAGCTTTGTTCGTAGTGATGCTTTCTAAGGCACACTTGACTTCACATTCCAGGATCTGGCTTTAGGTGAGTGATCACACCTTCATGATTATCTAGGTCGTGAAGATCTTTTTTGTACAGTTCTTCTGTGCATTCTTGCCACTTCTTAATATCTTCTGATTCTGTTAGTTCCATACCATTTCTGTCCTTTATCAAACCCATCGTTGCATTAAATGTTCCCTTGGTATCTCTAATTTTCTTGATGAGATCTCTAGTCTTCCCCATTCTGTTGTTTTCCTCTATTTCTTTGCATTGATTGCTAAGGAAGGCTTTCTTATCTCTCCTTGCTATTCTTTGGAACTCTGAATTCAAATGGGAATATCTTTCTTTTCTCCTTTGCTTTTCAGTTCTCTTCTTTTCATAGCTATTTGTTAGGCCTCCTCAGACAACCATTTTGCCTTTTTGCATTTATTTTCCATGGGGATGGTCTTGAACCCTGTTGCCTCTACAGTGTAATGAACCTCCATCCATAGTTCATCAGGCACTCTGTCTATCAGATCTAGTCCCTTAAATCTATTTCTCACTTCCACTGTATAGTCATAAGGGTTTAATTCATACCTGAATGGTCTAGTGGTTTTCTGTACTTTCTTTAATTTAAGTCTGAATTTGGCAATAAGGAGTTCATGATCTGAGCCACAGTCAGCTCCCGGTCTTGTTTTTGCTGACTGTATAGAGCTTCTCCATCTTTGGCTGCAAAGAATATAATCAGTCTGATTTTGGTGTTGACCATCTGGTGATGTCCATGTGTAGAGTCTTCTCTTGTGTTGTTGGAAGAGGGTGTTTGCTATGACCAGTGCGTTCTCTTGGCAAAACTCTATTAACCTTTGCCCTGCTTCATTCTGTACTCCAAGGCCAAATTTGCCTGTTACTACAGGTGTTTCTTAACTTACTACTTTTTCTTTCCAGTGCCCTATAATAAAAAGGACATCTTTTGGGGGTGTTAGTTCTAAAAGGTCTTTTAATTCTTCATGGAACCATTCAACTTCAGCTTCTTCAGTGTTACTGGTTGGGGCATAGGCTTGGATTACTGTGATATTGAAATGGTTTGCCTTGGAAATGAACAGAGAGCTTTCTGTCATTTTTGAGATTGCATCCAAGTACTGCATTTCGGACTCTTGTTGACCATGATGGCTACTCGATTCCTTCTAAGGGATCCCTGCCCACAGTAGTAGATATAACGGTCATCTGAGTTAAATTCACCCATTCCAGTCCATTTTAGTTTGCTGATTCCTAGAATGTCAACATTCACTCTTGCCATCTCCTGTTTGACCACTTCCAATTTGCCTTGATTCATGGACCTAACATTCCAGGTTCCTATGCAATATTGTTCTTTAAAGCATCAGACCTTTCTTCTATCACCAGTCACATCCACAACTGGGTATTGTTTTTGCTTTGGCTCCATCCCTTCATTTTTTCTGGAGTTATTTCTCCACTGATCTCCAGTAGCATATTGAGCCCCTTCCGACCTGGGGAGTTCCTCTTTCAGTATCCTTTCATTTTGCCTTTTCATACTGTTCATGGGGTTCTCAAGGCAAGAATACTGAAGTGGGTTGCCATTCACTTCTACAGTGGACCATATTATTTCAGACCTCTCCACCATAACCCATCCATCTTGGGTGGCCCCACAAGGCATGGCTTAGTTTCATTGAGTTAGACAAGGTTGAGTTAGATCTACCTTGAGGAGCTTGGAATCCACTAGGAGCCCTAACGCTGTGTCCATGAGAGCTGTCAACCCGAGGCATAAGGAGATAAAGTTTAACATGGACGTCACTGAACTGGAAGGGCAGCTCCTGGTCTGTATAATTCTGGTCCACTTATGCTCCAGACCACGCAGAAGTGCACCGGCTGTGATGGACCACGCAGAAGTGTGAGCATGAGGAGCTACCCCTCGCCCAAGATCAGGTGTGGTGACCGAGAGGAGCTACCCCATGTCTGAGGTCAGGGGTGGCGGCCGAGAGGAGCTACCTGACGTCCAAGGTCAGGGGCAGTGGCCATGAGGAGATACCCCTCATTCAAGGTAAGGAGCAGCAGCTGTGCTTTGCTGGAGCAACCATAAAGAGATACCCCACATCCAAGGTAAGAGAAACACAAGTAAGATGGTAGGTGTTTCGAGAGGGCATCAAAGGGCAGACAAACTTCCTCTAATTAGTAGACTGCAAATAGCTATATAACACCTGGCTAAAGACTAGCAGCGGGGCACTCTTTCTGCCCCCTTCTGATGTCTATGTCAGAAGCTATTTTATACTTTAATAAAACTTTGTGACACAAAAGCTCTGAGTGATCAAGCCTCGTCACTGGCCCCAGATTGAATTCTCCTAAGGAGGCCAAGAATCCCAGCATATTCCGTGGTTCGGCAACAACCTTTCAAAACAATGGTCTTTTCAAAAAATGATGATAGGAGATGAGTATACACATGCATACGAATGAAACGGGACCCGTGTCTCAAACCACATAAAAATAAAATCTTCCCTCAACATAAATTTAACAAATCAGCCCTTTGTATGCATAGATTCTCCAAATATTAAGTCATGCAAGTATGGATGTAAAATATCTCAATAAATTCCAAAGTTTAAAATTTTAAAAGTGGTGAATATTGACTTTCACCTGCTGGCACTTCTTTACATGTCATCTCCATTATATCAGCTATTACAATGACTCATGTGCTGTGCTAAGTCACTTACATCATGTCCAACTCTTTGGGACCCTATGGAGTAGGGCCCACCAGGCTCCTACGTCCATGGGATTCCTCAGGCAAGGATACTGGAGTGGGTTGCCATGCTCTCCTCTTCAGGAGATCTTCCTGACCCAGGGATCCAACCCATATCTCTTATGTGTCCTGCATTGGCAGATGGGTTCTTTACCACTAGCACCACCTGGTAAGCCCCAAGACACATGAACATCAGTGGATTTGGAGATCCACGGGGCAAATACAGAACCATTCCTCAAAGAAAACTGAAGAATGACTTTAAAATCTCGAACAAAACATGACTATATGTGTTCACAACCTTGATGTAGCAAGGGTTTCCTCGATCTGACAAGTGCCATGGACCGATGAAGGACTATGTGAAGAATACTTCAAAGTTGATTTGGCAAACACAGCCTAAGTTATCTATATTTAGTCCTCAAATAAATAAGAATGTCATTAGTAGTGGTGGTTTCAAACAAGTAGCATCTGAAGCTGTTTACAATTATTGTGATTCGCGGTATACCACATACACAAATTTCAGTAGCATTTGTGCAAAAACCATACATTTCTCAGTGGAAGCTTCTACATGGACTGTTGGGATCAGAGCTCGAATTCACACAGGCATAATTTTACCTTTAAAATGATTCTGCATGGTAATCAAAACACTGGATTAACACCTAGACAGTGTTTGAGCTCTATACTAAATAATTTTAAAGCTAGTAGATGGAGTGAGCTGATGAGGAAGACTACGAACGAGTCATGTTCTTCAACTTGGTCAAACTGCTGATGGTCATATAAGATAATGAAAAGTTAATCCTGTTGTCATTCACTTCAGTTCAGTTCAGTCCCTCAGTCATGTCCGACTCTTTGAGACCCCATGAATCGCAGCACACCAGGCCTCCCTGTCCATCACAAACTCCCAGAGTTTACTCAAACTCATGTCCATCAAGTCGGTGATGCCATCCATCCATCTCATTATCTGTCGTCCCCTCCTCCTCCTGCCCCCAATCCTAACCAGTATCAGGGTCTTTTCCAATGAGTCAACTCTTCACATGAGGTGGCCAAAGTATTGGAGTTTCAGCTTCAGCATCAGTCCTTCCAATGAACACCCAGGACAGATCTCCCTTAGGATGGACTGGTTGGATCTCCTTGCAGTCCAAGGGACTCTCAAGAGTCTTCTCCAACACCACAGTTCAAAAGCATCAATTTTTTGGCACTCAGCTTTCTTCACAGTTGAGTTCTCACATCCATACATGACCACTGGAAAAACCATAGCCTTGACTAGACGAACCTTTGTTGGCAAAGTAATGTCTCTGCTTTTTTGTTGTTGTTGTTGTCATTAAATTGGTTTAAAATAAATAGAATAATAAAACAAATTAGTAAATCTTGTTTTCTTAAGAAACATTGTCTCATTTCTGCACAGCTTTCTTACTGGTATAAATAGAATACCTTAAATTATAATGTCACAGTGAAAAAGATTCACATTCTATATCTGTTCACATCTATAACATATGCCATAGCTGTTTGATACTATTGCTTGAATGAATACAACTTAGGTGACCTCACAAACAACAAACACTACTCACATAATAGGTATTAAAATACCTTGAGTGACATGAGCATTAAGCATTAGTAGAGTTGCTCTCATGAATAATGATAGTATTATTCACTCTAGCCATGGTACTGGAATTTGTACATTTACACCCCTGCAAAGGAAATCAAAGGATAGAATAATACTAAAGGAACTTCATAACTATAAATTTAGTCCTACTGTAAACATTCAACATTGATATATATTTTTTAAACTAACTTTCATATTTGGCCTACTCTAACCTCTTCTGTGTTCACATTATGCTATACTTATTGATAACAGTAAAAATACCATTGGAGCTCTAATAATTTTTTTTTTACTTGCAATGCTAGTGATAGAACCAAAGGCTGATATCTACATCAAACAGGAGAAACATAATGGAAACTAAACAATTTTATGTAATAACATTGCCGTGCTCCTATACAGTCCAATGGACATTCAAAAGGACATGATTTTTCTGAATGCTTATTTCAGAAAGTTAGAATTGGATGACTGCAAACAATAAAGCTAATAATATATTAGTACATAATGTTAATAATACACAGTTGGTCATTCTTTTTCCTATTCTTCCACATCCAACTGACTGGAAGTCAGTTTTAATAACTACTACTAACATAAGACCCTCATCAGTAAGTGAAGATATATAGGAAAACCCATAATATATCTAAAAAACATCAAAGATAAAATGATCATAAAAAAAAAAAACCTACAGTGATATCTTAGTTGGTATAAGAAATAGGATGATTATGAAAGCAAAGCCCACGATCAAGTAGAGGCCATGGAAGTCTGTGACTATCACGAGTGTTGACTTCTCCTTCATTTGAGGTTGTAAAAAGTGTTTGCAAAATCCTACAGTTTGCAGCACTTGTAACCTCCTGAAGAGACTGCAGTAAAAAGGGTTTCTAGAATATCCTGACAATTTCCATCTACCAGGCTGTGGTGAGCTCAAGCAATACATACTCCAGAGGACAGAAGACAGACATGTTGGGAAGTGGGGATGACTTCTACTGCACTTAGGGAGAAAGGGCATGTTGCTACTCAGCCTGGTACAAATGTAGAAGCAACGCCTCAGTGATTAAATCTTTAAAGACTCGATAAAAAATGACAAGGACTGGTAGGAATAAACCTTCAGAAGTGCCTTCTCAGACTTCCCATCGTAAGCACAAGTGTAATAAAAACACTGAGTTTTCATGGTCTCACACAAAATTAGACTCACTTATGACAATGGCTGGAGAGGCTCCTATAAGACATCGGGCCTGGGATTTACTGTAGGATGCACGTCGGTTCAGTGCATCACTATGTGTTATGGAAATATGTGTTACTGGCAGAGTGAAGTCATATTCTTGAATAACACAGCAAATAACACTACAAATTCAAGGAACATGGCTACAATGACAATAGCTGATTTCATAATGGCTACTACTTGGTAGAGCTAGGATTGCCTCTCCCATTAAGTACTTCAATGGCCAGCTGTGATATTAACCATTAGTTTCTCTCTGGAACTCTCACTTAGAAACCGAATCTAACACTTTCCATGTTTACTAGCACAAGAAGAGTGGAAGTTCCTTGTAGAAGAAAGTCAGACAGACATTTTCCTGTTTTATCACAGAAGCTGCTTACGACTGGTCCTGCTCACAGACAGATTGCTAATTCCAAATTTATAGAGTTATGCAGATATTCTTTACCAACTGAGCCACCAGGGAAGCCCTAATAGCTCAGTTGGTAAAGGGTCTGCCTGCAATGAGGAGGCCCCGGTTTGATTCCTGGGTCAGGAAGATCCCTTGGAAAAGGGATAGGCTACCCACTCCAGTATTCCAGCCTAGAGAATTCCATGGACTGTATAGTCCATGGGGTCACAAAGAGTCAGACACGACTGAGCCACTTTCACGTTCACATGCGGATATTACTAAAAAAAAAAAAAAAAAAAATGTGGTAACAGATCTAGTACCTTTGTCAGGCTAACGAATGAGTAATATAAACATGAATAACCAACTTTGTCCTTCATAGTTATTACCGTCAGGCATTTGCTCTGAGAGGAGTTGAACTACTCGTTAAAGAGAAATGATCCTTTCCTCTCTGAAACATTTGTGAATCATTTGGGTGGGTGTGGTGAGTAAAATACTTAAGGATCTAATACATAAAAATGCAATAGGCAAAGCACATAGAGGTTTTGCTCCCTTTCTCGAAGGATGGGATATTTTGCATTTGCCCTGATTTTAAGTCTTGACTTCATGTACAATTGTATGTTGATATTTTTAGTTGAAATACAATAGGGTGAAAAATATTGATATAATACTTATAAATCACGTTGGTATGTGTGATTGTCACATAGGATTCACAGGAGATTTAAATTCACAGTTGTCAACATAAAAGATTAATGTTATTTAGCTTCTTCATGAATCTATATCATGAATAAAGAGCTTTTCTCAACTTATCTCACTGAGGGAACTACAAGGATGATAGGCATAATACTATGCTTCAACTCATGGATTTCTAAGCATAGCTCATGATACAGATCTGATTTTCAATATTAGGGTTGTTTCAGTGTCCTTGAACAGCATTTGTTTCTCTGTTCAGTTCAGTTCAGCCACTCAGTCATGTCCAACTCTTTGTGACCCCATGAACTGCAGCACGCCAGGCCTCCCTGTCCATCACCAACTCCCACAGTTTACCCTAACTCGTGTCCATTGAATCGGTGATACCATCTGACCATCTCATCCTCTGTCATCTCCTTCTCCTTCTGCCTTCAATCTTTCCCAATATTAGGGTCTTTTCAAGAGTCAGCTCTTTGCATCAGGTGGCCAAAGTACTGGAGTTTCAGCTTCAACATCAGTCCTTCCAATGAACACCCAGAACTGATTTCCTTTAGGATGGACTGGTTGGATTTCCTTGCAGTCCAAGGGACTCTCAAGAGTCTTCTCCAACACCACAGTTCAAAAGCATCCATTCTTCTGCACTCAGCTTTCTTTATAGTCCAACTATATATTCTGTATACAGAAGAAAAAAAGACTCATGAGTATAAAACTTGTTCACATAAAACGAATGTATGAATTGTTATCTTCCTGACCCAGGGATCAAGCCCACATCACTTCCATCTCCTGCACTGGTAGGCAGATTATTTACTGACTGTGACACCTAGGAATCGATATGTATTTCAAGAACCACTGCCATCAGCTTCTCCTGTTTATGACCGAAGTAGGAGAAATAACATTGGAAGAAGTACTCATAAGCATATTATTTAGTCAAGGAACTGTTATTCTGGGTACTACAGTTATTACTGGGACAAGTCAGTTCCTCCAATGATGATGGGTATAACTGAAAAAAATTATTACAAATTCATGGGATGCGATGTCTACATGATAAATGTATTTATCTTATGCTACTGCTTCAGGTATGTCTACTTCAGCATGAAGGACTACACTTAAAGTGATGACTACTATTCCAGCTCAAGCAACAGACAGTGAAGTGCAGATCATTGTCCTTTGTTGGAAATAATCAGCAGTTTGTCAACATATGTAACATGCCAGAGCAAGCCTTGGGATGGAACTCTAAAAACAGATTAGGTCCTCTTTTTGCCAAGCCCTGTGATAAAATACAAATCAAAAAAAGAGAAAAATAGCAACGATTCTGTCAGGATTTCCTCATCTTTTCTTTCTGGATGGCAGGAAGCAGACATTGAGGCCAGATGACTGAAGGAATTAATTGTGAGCTAACATTGGGTAGGGTGGAAGCTCATCACTCTAGTAAGAATGTGGCTCCATTAAACCGTTTGACTTTCATTCACTTCATGTACATAGAGTTCTATAATCCTTCCTTAAGGAATTAAATAAGTTATACTTCCTTACACCTTCACAGTCACTTGGTTTACACGAATGTAAATTACTAGCCTGGCACTTATACAACTAGTGTTCCAGGTAGTAATAATGCATAAATGATCATGAGCAATGACAGGAAGTTTATTTATTCTCTGTTTGAATTCTCTATTTTTATATAATCGAGCAGTGAAATATACTTAGGGATGTGAATATTTTAGTGGCGTGTATAAATACATGTTGACTAGTGCTACAACAACTCATAGTGTTGGCACATAATTATCATGGTATTATGTCTTTTTCATATATTCCTTTTGAGATTCTGTTCCATTATACATTATCATAAGATATTCAATACAGTTTCCTAAACTATTCAGTAGATCCTTGTGGTTTCTTTCATATATAGTACTATGCATTTGTTAATAATTCAAACAAAAACTGGTACACAAATATTCATAACAACATTCACAATAACCCAAAGGTAGAACCCATTCAAGTGTCCATTGGTGGGTGAATGAATATGCAACACAGGTATATTCAAAAGCTTGAACAGTATTCTACCATACAAAAAAAATAAACTGAAATGGCTCTGCCACTGTGAAAAGACATTACAGAAATTACTCCAAAACTAACACATGGAATAAATAGATTTTTCAATTCTAATTCATGCTATGTACACAAAATGTTTGGAAAAGGGGGCTGAAAAAATGCATATTTCTGCAGTCATATTCACAACAGCATGATTCACACTGGCCAACAAACAGAAGCAATCCAAGTGTCCATGGACAGCCAATTCCACAAACAAACTGTGGTATACACAGAATGGAATTTGATTCGGCGCTTCCAAGATGGTAGTTCTGACAATGCTACAATGTGGACGAAGCTTATGGTCATTATATTAAGTGAAATAAACAAGACCACAAAAGGACAAATGTTCTGTGATTCCACCAGTATGAGATATCCAAAAAAGTCAAATCCAAAGCCAGAAAAAGCAGAAAGTGATTCCCAGGGATTGAAGACATTTCATGTTTCATTGAACCCACCCAGTTTCCCTTGGGGAAACTGACTTTCCATGACATCTCCAAAACCAATTATACAAATAATTGGAAGCCATATCCCATCAAATGAATGTAGACATAATTTTACAATTGACACCAACCTCATTCAAACTTCTCAACAGAAAAAAAGCCAAAACTATCTATGGTACCTCAGCTTTACTTAAAATTGTATCTAGAGTACTTCAGTTTTGCTTATGAAATTTAACCAAAAAAAAAAAGAAAAACAAAACAAAACACTAAAGTCTATCCAAAAAAGGATATAATGTTTATAACATGAACTTTAAAAAATTATAAATTTAAACTGTGAAAAACTTTATTCACAAAACTTAATCACAAGCCACAGAAAAATATGTTTACAAAACACATATTTGATAAAGGATTGTACTCCAACTATACCAAAAAATCTGGAACAAACAACCTCATTAAAAATGTATAAATCTGAATGCCTGGTCAAAGAAAATATACAGATTGTAAATAAGCATATCAAAAATACTCAAAATCATATATCATTAGGAAATCACAAACTAGAACAACAGTGAAGTAGCACTGCACACCTATTAGACCCAGTAAACTCACAAAAAGGGGAGTGGGCGGGGCTTCTCTGGTGGCTCAGTGGTAAAGAATCTGCCTGACAATGCAAGACACTCAAGTTCGATCCCTCACACAGGAAGATCCCACATGCCAGAGAAACTTAGCTGGATTTTCCCACAGCTAAACAAGGCTCACCTGTGAACTGAACACTACATGTCTAGCACTTAGTAAACAGCTTTGAAAAAATGTCCAGACAAAAACTATCACACAATTATACATAGTAGCTCTACTTGTAACAGCTAAAAACTTTCAAATATCAGTATGTCTTTGGTAGATGACTGTGTAAGCAAATTGGGATACATCCAAAGTGAAGGGGAGCAAATGCTATCCCAAAATATACCTCTTCAGCATGAGAATTAGTTGGACCTAATTAACTTTTTTTTTTTTTTAAGAGGACACATGATCATCTCTGAAACCCAAGTTAAAGACGGCTCTTCTGTGAGTCACATTTACAAGAGAAATCTCATTTCAAAGGAATCCTCGGTATCTACCAGATGGAAGGATGACAGTCTTGTGAAACTTTTTTTTTTTTTTTTTTTATCAATAGGGAAAGCTAAGACGTAAGTCTGTACAACAACCATACCCTCCCTTTCCTTTGGTTTTATTTTTTAAATATCTATTTGTTTGTTTATTTGGCTGCACCAGGTCGACCTTCGTTGAGGAAAGCCAGATATTTAGCTTCAGCATGCAAACTCTTCGTTGTGGCATGAGAGATCTAGTTCTCGGATCAGGGAGTGAACCTGGGCCTTCTTCTTTGGGAGTGTCCAGCCTTAGTCACTGGACCACCAGGAAGCCCCCGTTTTGTTTTTAGATGAAGATGGTATCTAAGGTGATATCTTGAGCCATTTCAGTCACTGACTCAGTTTTCTGAGTTTCTCCAAAGCATGCACAAGGTACACATTATTAAACTGGTTTGCAAAACAAGTAAATGTAGTTCATGCTACAACACTGTATGCTTACAAATATCTACATGGTAAATGGCATGTTATTTATTTTTTTAATTACTATGGGGAAAAAAAGAATGCAGGATTCATACATGTTATAACATGAATAAATATTAAAACCATCTTTAGTGAAAGAAATTCATATAAAAAAGGCCACCCAGATCCCACATACACCATGTCTGCTTTAAATCCATCAAGTTTGTCCAAATAACTGAAAATCTCAGTAACACTCTAATAAAAAAAAAGGAGGGGGGGTGAGGAAAAGGATGGGAAGAAAAGATATATTCATACAACTGAACAATTGCTGAAAGGGAAGTGGGGCTGTGGATTACATTATAATGTAGAAACAATATGATTTCCTGATTTTGGAGGTTATGTGCTGGTTCTGCAGGAGAATGCACCCATTTTGGATAAAACACATAGAGTATTTCAGATGATGTGGGAAATGCCAGCACTTTTCCCCATTGCTAAGAGTTTTCTGTACATTTTAAATTACCAGAAAGTAAATTATGTTTCAAAACAACCATGTCAATACCATTAAAGAAAATCAGATTAGACAGGCATGAAACTTTCTTATAGAGGCCAAGACTTACTCAGACAAAGTTCAAGGGAAGCTGTGATGCTCACCGCCCTTGAAGGTGTCCAAATGAAATGAAGAAGTAGTGTGGGAAGTCTAATAGTAACCACCATATCTTGAGTCCTCTGGATGACCTATTGCAGGAGAAACAGATTTTACAAATAAAATTTTCCCCATAACATCACAAAAAGTTGTTAGACTACATTCAGTAAAGTTGAATAATTTCAGATCAATTTACGATCATATAAAATACTACAATTTACAGTCCAAATCAATATACAAGAATCAGTTCGTTTCTATACACTAATAATAATCAGAAACAAAAATTAAGAAAATCCCACTGATAACTGCATCAAAAAATAAATAAATAAATAAATAAAACATCTAGCAACAAACTTAATCAAGGACATAAAAGACCAGTAGTCAGAAAACTAGAAAGCACTGATAAAGAAACAAAAGAAAACACAAATAAACAGAAAACTATTCCAAGCTCATGCACTGGAACAATAAGGAATTAAAATGCCCATTCCAACCAGAGCCATCAACAAAAACACTGACTGCAATCACAGTCAACTGGCACGAACATAGACACATTGACTCAAGGAAAGAATAAAGAGCCCAGGAATGAACCCACATGTACGTGGTCAGTTCATGAAAATCAAACCAGGAACAAGCGAAGAGGAAAGGACAGTCTTCTCAAGAAACAGTGACAGGAAAACTGGCCACCTACACTGAAGAACATCACTGGTCATCCTCTAGATCATCTAACAGAAATCTAACTGAAACCCTGCCATTTTGCACATGGAGCTCTTTCCCCCCGGTGTCCTCTGAGATGGACCTCCAGTCAGCACTCAGCTGGACACAGGAAACATTTACTTCGTCCTCATTTTTCCCTCTTGCAGCGCCTCCCTGCTGGCTGGCACTGAGGCACCCTGCTCCTCTCAGCCTGGACGCAGCCCCGTTATCCAGAAGCCCAAGCCCTGATGGCCCTGAGGAGACAAAGCCCCTCTAGCTGGTCACTGAGCGCAGAATGAAAGCAAAGCGTCCTGCGCCAGTGGGTCAGAGGGAGCCCCAAGAAATCTTTTAAATCTCAGGCAGAAAACTAGAAGATTTCTGGCTGGCTGTCTGGATTTATGTATGTCTCAGTGTGAGTCTTCTGTTTTTTGATAATATTGATGAAGTTGTGAGTTCTTATTGAAATGATCTAAAGAAAAGGAAGCCCTTACAAATCAAACAGTTGTAAATACAAGAAAAAATTGACCTAAATGAATTTCAGATTTACGTGAACTGGGAAATAGTCACTATTAAATATCTATTATTTTTCTTTCACTACTCTACTATAGACATGTCTAAGAGTCAATATAAGTTCCAAATAGGAAAAGGAGTACGTCAAGGCTGTATATTGTCACCCTGCTCATTTAACTTATATGCAGAGTACATCGTGAGAAATGCTGGGCTGAATGAAGCACAAGTTGGAATCAAGATTGCTGGGAGAAATTATCAATAACCTCAGATATGCAGATGACACCACCCTTATGGCAAAAAGTGAAGAAAAACTAAAGAGCCTCTTGATGAAAGTGAAAGGGGAGAGTGAAAAAATTGACTTGTCAGACTTTATTTTGGGGGGGGGGGCTCCAAAATCACTGCAGATGGTGATTGCAGCCATGAAATTAAAAGACGCTTACTCCTTGGAAGGAAAGTTATGACCAACCTAGACAGCATATTAAAAAGCAGAGACATTACTTTGCCAACAAAGGTCTGTCTAGTCAAGGCTATGGTTTTTCCAGTGGTCATGTATGGATGTGAGAGTTGGACTGTGAAGAAAGCAGAGTGCCGAAGAATTGATGCTTTTGAACTGTGGTGTTGGAGAAGACTCTTGAGAGTCCCTTGGACTGCAAGGAGATCCAACCAGTCCATCCTAAGGGAGATCTGTCCTGGGTGTTCATTGGAAGGACTGACGCTGAAGCTGAAACTCCAATACTTCGGCCACCTCATGTGAAGAGTTGACTCATTGGAAAAGACCCTGATGCTGGGCGGGATTGGGGGCAGGAGAAGAAGGGGATGACAGAGGATGAGATGGCTGGATGGCATCACCGACTCGATGGATATGTGTTTGAGTAAACTCCGGGATTTTGTGATGGACAGGGAGGCCTGGTGTGCTGCGATTCATGGGGTCGCAATGAGTTGGACACAACTGAGCGACTGAACTGAACTGAACTGAAGAATCATTAACATTAAGCACAAAATTGTCATAGTGCCTAGGTTTATTGTAAGTTAAAAATTACTATATTGTTATATCTCTCACAAGCTTGTCAACAAAGAAAGTACCTCTAAAAACAACAACAAAGAAAACCCTAAAAAATGTAAATGTGATATGAGCTTTTAGATAAACTATTAATAATAATTATACTCCAAAATATCTGTCTATAACAGTCTCGATTGATGGCAGAGGAGAAGGGGATGACAGGGATGAGATGGTTGGATGGCATCACTGACTCGATGGACATGAGTTTGAGCAAGCCCCTGGAGTTGGTGATGGACAGGGAAGCCTGGCATCCTGCAGTCCACGGGGTCACAGAGAGTCAGACATGACTGAGCAACTGAACTGAACTGAACTGACAATAGTTTCTCCAGATTTTGGTTACCTGAGTCTCTACCATTGTACTAAACTAAGTGATGACAGTGTATTGAATAGCTAGGTCATTTCCAAATAAAGTAAGGTTCTGAAACATTCACTACTTGGCAGGACCTTCCTCTTACACAGAAACCGAAGAGAGTTTTGACTATCCATGAATAGTGTCTGGTGCCATCCTGAGATGTTCAGTGTAAGAAAGCAATTTTTTTTTTTTTTTAAGATATTATCACTGATACATATGTTCACCAATCTATAGAATGCCAATATAAAAGTCAGTTTTTGGTTCCTTAAGGAAAATGTATGACTTGTTATTAAAGAAGGTGTGAGGAATGAAATCGCATTTGATGAAGGAAACCGAAGTAGTTTTGACTTACAGGTGGCAGTTTCAGGATGGGAGAAGCAAAGGAATGGGTACAGAATGGGATAGGGAGGTTTTATGGAAAGTGGACTCTCAGAAAAGAGTACAAGTTTTCTTGAGATGTTGAATTGCCTTTGCTAATGGATTTTAAGTTTCTTTACCTCTTAAGTGATCGGTTCTAGGTTTACCTTTGAAATCTTTTGTTCACTTTGGCTAAGTGGATAAGTATTGTTTCACGGTGACTTATGTGATCCTACCTGACTGTAGGATATTTATGAACAAACCTTCCTAAATAATTGAATGCTTCAGAGGGCCCCTGAGCCCTCCCAAAGAGAGTTATTAAACAACCTGAGTTCATCTGGCATGTTAAACTACACAGGAAGTGCTGTCAGAAGGAGTGATGACTCTTCCCAAGATATATTACCTGGTGGATGTTACTGTAAGGTATAGTTTGGGCCAAGGCAGAAAAGAAGGAGAGAGAGATGGCGTTTGTATTTGGGCAGGGGGTGGTAAGTTCCAGATAGATACAACCGGCCTGGAGCCTCAGGTCAGGGCGGGGCCTAAAGTTTGGTTTTATTTTCTCTGAAGTGAGATGATTCAGTAAGGGCCTTTGAGACTGTTGTTTTCTTTTCTAGGCCCAAAGACTCCTTCAGTTACTAATCTAGGTATCCTAGAAATTATGTGACATCCATGAAAATCTGATATGTCCTGGTCAAATGCTGTCAGTTATAATTCTAGTTATCATATTAAAATATTTCAAGTGACATCAGTGACCAGACTACTTTGTCAATTTCTATCTAATCTGGTTTTAAACATGCCTTCTACGATTTCAGACTGATGCCTTTGCAAAAATACTGCTACTTCAAATTATATGTGGAAAAGACTTTTCTAAGCTTACCCGTAAACAATTTTTTTGTTTTGTTTTGTTTGTTATCTGGTAAGCTGGTACCTCTCTAGGTTAAGAGAACAAAGTTTTCTTAGAATGCAGCTTTCCATCACAGATAATGACTTTCTTTACCTTTCAGTGATTTATATTTATTTTTATTTTATTTTTTTTTACTTTGGTAAAATAAATAAGCATTATTTAAAATTTAAATAATTATGGTACATAATTTAAAATTATGGTACATGTAGGATGGACCAAGCTTTCCCCAGTCCTGCAAATTCCCTTAAGCCGTCAGATTCTTCTCATGGGACCAAGGTCTCACTTCCCTCAAGAGGGACAACCCAAGCTTTTTATCAGCTGATCTGCCCCTGATATCAGAGTCAATTTGAGCATGAGTTGGTCTATAACTTAGGCATCAGACTATGACTACATAAAGGAAAGATGACTTTTTGATGCAGGATGGCCATGATATTCCTTGGACTTCAGAGAAAATTGGTTAAAATGAAATCTTTTTTCCTTGGAAACTGCAAAGCCAGTTCTTTCAGCACACGCAATTGAAAACATCTAGGTTGCTAGGTCAGTTTTCATTCCAATCCCAAAGAAAGGCAAAGACAAAGAATGTTCAAACTGCTGCAGAATTGAACTCATCTCACATGCTCGTAAAGTAATGCTCAAAATTCTCCAAGCCAGGCTTCAGCAATACATCAACCGTGAACTTCCAAATGTTCAAGATGGATTTAGAAAAGGCAGAGGAACCAGAGATCAAATTGGCAACATCCACTGGATCATTGAAAAAGCAAGAAAGTTCCAGAAAAGCACTTATTTCTGCTTTATCGACTATGCCAAAGCCTTTGACTGCATGCATCACAATAAACTGGGGAAAATTCTGAAAGAGATGGGAATACCAGACCACCTGAACTGCCTTTTGAGAAATCTGTATGCGGGTCAGGAAGAAACAGTTCGATCTGGACCTGGAACAACAGACTGGTTCCAAATAGGAAAAGGAATATGTCAAAGCTGTATATTGGCACCCTGCTTATTTAACTTATATGCAGAGTACATCGTGAGAAATGCTGGGCTGGATGAAGCACAAGCTGGAATCAAGATTGCAGGGAGAAATATCCATAATGTCAGATGTGCAGATGACACCACCCTTATGGCAGAAAGTGAAGAAGAACTAAAGAGCCTCCTGATGAAAGTGAAAGAGGAGAGTGAAAAAGTTAGCTTAAAGCTCAGCATTCAGAAAACTAAGATCATTACATCCAGTCTCATCACTCCACGGCAAATAGATGGGAAAACAGTGGAAATAACGGCAGACTTTATTTTGGGGGCTTGAAAATCACTGCAGATTGGAACCTCTGCATGTCTCCCTAGGGCGAAAACAGAGGGCCCAGGTTGGTGTCTGTAGCCCTTGTAATGCAACAACCCCTGTGCATGCTAAGTCATTTCAGTAGTTTCTGACTCTTTGTGACCCTATGGACTGCAGCCCACCAGGCTCCTCTGTCCATGAGATTCTCTAGGCAAGAATACTAGAGCAGATTGCCATGTCCTCTTCCAGGGGATCTTCCCAGCCCAGGGATAGAACTCAGGGCAGTGTAGGTTTGACCAAACCAGTGAGAGGGTCCGTGGAGAAAGGACCACCAAGACCTCCGGTTTCAAGGAGTAGAACCCAGGCCTTACCCAGCTGTGCCCACAGTCCCCAGCGGCACTGATCCAAAGGGAATGGAATTCGCTCAGACTTCTCTCTAGGGTGAAGGCAGTTGCAGAAGGCTGGGGCCTGGCGGACTAACTCCAGACCCAGTCCCCCGAGTGTGCCATGCCTTTCTGGCTTCATTCCAGGCTAGTCCAAGGGGAAGACATTTACTTCCTCCAAGGGCCCCAGCTGGAGGGCAGCGAGGATAGGGAGGAGCAGGGGGCTCCTTTGCGGAACCCACTCCCAGGGGTTCATGGGGCTCAATCCTTGGAAAGCTTGGAGCAATTTGTAAATTTATTCCCTGGGAGGCGGAGCCTGAGAAGTCGTTCGGGGGTGGGGATAAGAATGGAGTAGAGGGCTGACTGGGGTGGGCAGGGCGGCCAGGGGAGAGACTTGGCTAGGTCTCCCAAGCCTTCTTCACTCTCCAAACTTTCACCAAACTCTTGGCTTCCGCCTGTCCGAAACCAAAACACAACAAACTCAAGAGGAGCTAAGAGCAGCGACTGGCGGCGGCACAGAGCCTCAAGAGGCTGACACAACTTTCCCTTTAAGAAAGCCACCTGCGCACCGCGGTGCGGACCCAGCTCGCCTGCCTGGGCCTGGGCTGCAGACGGGAAGGGGGCGCTGCGGCCTGAGCCTCTCTCTAGCCTGCCTCTGGTCTGGGTGTTTGGTGGCTCCACCGGGCTGAGCCCCAGGAAGAGCGAGAGAGAGCGCGAGCGAGTGTGTGTGTGTGGTCGCGCATGCATGCGGGCATCTGTGCATAAGTGTGGGTGCACACGTGGGGATGTCTGCCTCGCCGGAAAGGTTGGGTAGGTGCATGCGTCTGGGTGTCACCGCTGGCACCAAGGAGCTGCAGCGGGCCGAACGGTGCTGCGGGCCGGCGGCGGCGGCGGCGGCGGCGGCAGGGGGTGGGGGGTGGGAGCCTGCTCCCGGAGGAGGGGAGCTGAGTGCAGATCACCATTTGGTCCCAAGCAGCGGGCGCGTGGGCTCTGGGAGGGGCTACAGCCGCGGTGTTCTCGGCGGCTGCTCTCCCGGGAAGAATCCGCGCCCTCTCTACCCTAGCCTTCATTCCAGGTGCGCTTAGGGAGGGCCCGGGTGGCCGCAGGTGAGGGTGGGGTCCCACAGCCCGGGCGCCCACCCCAGCCGGCGCCCCGCACCCCGCAAACAATGGCAGGAGGGAGCAGACCGCAAGGCTGGGGCCCGGAGGCAGGGGGGCTTTCCTGGAGGGCCGGCAGGGGCTAGCCTCGGGGACGGGGCAAGGGAGCGGGGACCTGGGCGCCCCGGTATTTTCCAAGGCACCCGCCCCCACTCCAGCCAAGAGGCCCACACGAGACAGTTGATCTAACAGCCGCTCCCGACACCTCGCACCCGGATTAAGGCTAAGGCGCCGGCTTTGAGGAATCGGGGCTCTCCAGGCGGTGCTACAGCTTCGAAAGCGACCTCACCTTTTCCAGCGGTTCAGGGGCCTCTTCTCAGCAGACCAGCAGCTTTTTAAAGGAGCCGCGCCCCTTTCGGGCCGCTGGGCACTCTTAAAGGAGCCGCGCGCGTCCTTGTCTCTGACAGCTCTCATAAGGCCTAGGTCTGTTTCTTTTTTGAAACAAGCTTGATGCTGCAGCTGCAAGAAGATAAAGGCTGGAGGCCCGAAGAGTGGAGAACGAGGGAAGGGCCTGAGAGGTTAATGAACCCCAAAGCGAGGGAGTGTCAGAAGACTGGAGGGTAGTGGGTGAGGGGGGCTGGTTCTAGGAAGGGACTAATGGGCGACACTGAGCAAGCCCAGGTGTTTCCAAGCGCCGCGAGAAAACGCCCCCTTAACTCGGCCTGCTCTCGGCCCTGCTCTTAGGATGCAGAAGGATCACACCTCTGCCCTGGGATCTCTCCAGCTGGTGGGGAAGGCAGATTTGGACACAAGTATGGGGTCGCAAAGAGTCGGACACGACTGAGCGACTGAACTGAACCATGCTACAATGGCTGCGTGTGAGGAATGTCTTGATCAGATGCACACTGCGTGCATTGGGTGTAACCGGGGACACAGTAGAAAGACTGCAAATGCAAGAGAAAGGAAGGCTTCTTGGTGGTAATGACTTTGGAACAGATTTTGAAGATGGGTGGGGTATATACAGATGGAAATGGGGACAAGGGTGCACAAGGAAGAGGGAATTGCCTAAGCAACGGAATGAAGGCAAGAACCCTCTGGGGATGCTGCATGGTCCCACATGGCCCGCAGGTGGCCATAAGTGGCTGTAGGTAGCTGATTTTGGCTCTAGGCAGAACTAAGGGCCCTTCCCCACTCCCACAGCCCCTCCCCTCCCTCCGTCACAGTGAATGGGAAATCATGCTTCCTCTTCTATCTTCTAAACTGTGAGGTTCTTGAAGGCAGGGAAAAAACCTTGTCACCTTTCCATCCCCAGTAAGGACTTCAAGGCTTGGCCCAGATGGACCCTTAAAATTGATAGACCTGATAGTCCTGTTTGGAGGAGAGGAAGACTGAGCAATGAGACAGTAAAGATGGACCAGGTCCTGTGACTGTCCTCTCCCTATCCTCCCTTGGGTGGCTCACTGGCAGTATATTCACTTGTGTGGCTAAAATATTAATTTGGCAAGCCAAATCACAGTCAGAAGTTTTCATCATAAGCATACACATTACAAAAAAGCTATTTTTCATGGTGCAAATATTAGATGGCATCAGGTTCTGATTGTCCTTCCGAGGTGGTGCTAGTGGTAAAGAACCTGACTGCCAATGCAGGAGATGCAGAAGACCAGGTTTGACCCCCTGAGTCAGGAAGATCCCCTGGAGCAGGACGTGGCGACCCACTCTCGTATTCTTGCCTAGAGAATCCCACAGACAGAGGAGACTAGTGGGCTACAGTCCATAGAATGGCAAAGAGTTGGACATGACTGAAATGACTTATCATGCATGCATGGTTCTGATTACTTCATATACAGATTTGTACTGTTGAAAGACATACATCATAAACACAAAAGCAGTTGAGTTTTATGTCAGAATTCTTTTCCCCTGAAGGTAGTCTGTCAATTTTGCTTCCCTGTTGCTCAATTTTCTTATTCCATTTCAGACTCTTTCTCATCTTTCTTCTCATCTGTGTCCTTCCCTTCCTTCTATTTTTTTTAAGATATGCTAGTCATTTAATTATTGTCAAGTTTCACACTGTTCTGATCTCTATATCTGTTATTCATTAAAAATTCTTATGTAAAACCTCATTTTCATTATTTATTGGTATCAAGTATTATTCAGTTATGTTTATTTTTTTCCACTGTATAGTTAACTTTAACAAGATATATAAAGTAGGATTTATTTCATTTTTATTTAATAGGAAAACTCAAAATAACAGTGGCGTAAGTAATCATAGAATTATCTGAAGAAGTAGTCCAAGGCAGCACAGTGGAGACAGCAGAAAACATTATATTTCTGTTTATTCTCTTTGGTAATGGTTTTCATCATCAATGTTACCTCACAGTTCAAGATGCTTACCAAAGAACTACCCAGAGCAGTGCTTTGAAAATGACCTAGTACTCTGCCATCAATAGTGTATTAATTACACAGAAAAGGTGATTTGGTTTTATTTATCTCAAATTATAGTATTAAGTGTATGGAGCACTAACATATGCTTGGCAGAGCCTGGAGAGGTCTTCAGGAAACCTTAAAGTGGTTTAAATCTCTTCCACTAACTGGCTATATTGTCCCATAGCCTTGATAACCTTTCGTTTCCTCATGCATGTAGTTTGCCTGCTTGATGAGAAACAGTGAGAGAAAATGGAACCATTTTTTAAAGTACAAAATAAGTGAATACCTTTTTAAGCCATAAATGGAACCATTTTTTAAAGTACAAAATAAGTGAATACCTTTTTAAGCCATGAAAAAGAGAAACTGTTAGTTACTCAGTCGTGTCTGACTCTGCAACTGCATAAACTATAGCCCTCCAGGCCCCTCTGTCCATGGAATTCTCCAGGCAAGAATACTGGAGTGGGTAACCATTCCCTTCTCCAGGGGATCTTCCTGACCCAGGGACCAAACCTGGGCAATCTAAGCTGCCAGGAAACCTTACATATATTTTAAAATGTAGCTTCATTAAAAAAAAAAAAAACTAAATTAATCTCTCTACAGAATCTATTCCATTTGTGGTATAAAGATGCAACCTTTCTTGGAAAAATCAGGGTATACTTAGACAACTTCATTACTGAACAAGTCACTTCAGAATGATCCTTTTTTTTTTTTTTTTTCCCAAAATTATGATTCACCTGAAGCACTCGTTTATTATAGAGTTCTCCATGTTAGTTAACATTTACCCATTCTGCTTTTTGGAATGTTCTACTGCTCTCTGACTTTGGAAATACAACTTCTAATTCCAAAATCATTCCTGTATATATATTTCTTGGCCCCTCATCCATTTCTTCTTTTTCAAAGTCTCCTATCAGCTGGGTAATCTGGATAAATTGGAATTCTCATTCTAACTGATCATGTAGATTTATATATGGATCAGATTGGGATTTTGGACTGTGTTTGCAACTTGAAATGATGTACCTTTCAAAGATATTGTCTATACCTTTAGCTTCTAAAGTATTTTTTCCTTTTAGAATTAGGAATGTATCCATTATTTTTCTTCAGTTTAACACACAAAAAGTAAATGTTCTAGAAATAAAAAGAAATATGATTTTCTAGGAAATTATGAATTGGGGAAGAGTAGTGGAATTTCTACCTAGTCACATCCCTGTGGCAGCTCATTATGTCCATCCTGGTCTCATTTTTCTGTAACTCAGAAATAATAATCAACCCTGCTGGGTAGGGGGATGGAGAATCACAAGTTGTATTTGTGTGTCAATAACACTGCACTGAGCAGTATGCAGATACATAAACATATTGTTGTTGAATAAGAAAATGAAGAATGTCCATGAAATTGGCATAAACACAAGTAGAAATTATGGTTTAACCTTAAATTTTAGTGAAAACTGATATTTTAAAAGCCCTTAAGTAAAGCTTACATTTTTCAGCTTGTAATTCAATTGTAGCTGATCCAAAAACACCTTAGTTCTATAATACCCCTGTTATTTATCACCATAAAGATAGCTGACATTGTCCAATTAGTCCAAATGTTAGGACAGAAAAAGAGTAATGGATAGAATTAATGGAATTGTTTTCATCCTTAATACTTACACCCAGTGGAACCAGTTTTCTCATGCCATGTTATGGTGTGTGAGCAAATCAGAGAGAGCAAGCAAGAGTAAAGAAATATTTTCTCTATTTGACTCAGGAAATGAAAAGCTTTTTTTTTTTTTTTTTTTCTATCAAGGCAACATTCTCAATTTCCAAAATCTGTCACATTTTTAAAGAACCTGATCAATCTATATTTTCCCCCGTCTACCATATTTTGTAAAACAACTCTTAAGGGACAGAATTAAAAATGCCAAGCTCACATGGACATGAGCTAATACTGCCATTTTACTGAGTTATTATTAAAGTAACTCAAGGTTGACCAGCCAGTGATGCCTTCCTTTGTCCACAGACTTTCTTCCATCCATTAATATGAGCATTAAAATATACATTAAGATTTCCAGGTACTTTCTCCTTTCTCACCAAATGCATTTATAGAAATCAAACATAAGATAATTTTTATACAAGATCTAGGAAATTATTTCCTAAAATTGCTTAAATTTATTATATTTGCAAATATTAAATTTGTGTTATAGGGTTTCTACAATCCATATGTGATCATGTGTAACATAGTATATGTGTATATATGCACTTGAATTTTTAAGAAACTGTTGAAGATTCTCAAATAAAACTGGAACTCAGGCAATGCAGAATCAATTTATTGGTCTAAGAAATGTATTTTGCAGATGGGAAGATAATGATCTAGAAAGATTCAGCTAATTCGCAGCCAAGCTAAAACCAGAGACCTGACCTTCAAATTAGCAGTCTATATTTTTCCCAGCAGAAATATTTTGTGTAACTTGATGCACCTCATATTAAATTCAATGTGCATCAAGAACATTGTAGTAGAGACAAGTTAGTTTTTTATGCAATCCATTTTCCCTTAATCCTAAGCACCCAACGGTACTTATATCCGTCCTTTCCAATTATGTGTAGCTGAGACTCTCAATTCTGGCCACAGAAACGTGAGTAGAGGTAATGACAACACCTCTAGACCTGTGTGTGTGTGTGTGTGTGTGTGTGCACTCATTTGCTTGGTAGCTTCCTACTCTTTGCAATCCCATGGACTGTAGCCCACCTGGCTCCTCTGTCCATGGGATTTTCTAGGCAAGATTACTGGGGTGGGTTGCTATTTCCTACCTCAGGGGATCTTCCCCAACCAGGGAACAAACTTGAATCTCCTGCACTGGCAAGTATATTCTTTTTACCACTGCACCACCTGGGAAACCCCCTTCTAGGGCTGACTCATGACAAACTCCCATGTAAATTTCAAACTATTTCTCCCCTTGTTTATAGGATAATGATTAATAATAGGGGAACCTGGAAAATGATAGGAGGACACAGGCAAATGATGTAGCACATGTTGGCCTGAGAATCTAAACAACTTTGTGAGGCAGAGGTCATAAATCTTGTGGACATCAAAGATTCCATTTATAGCCTTTTTTAGAGTTCACATAAAGAAGAAAAAAATCATTTAGGTTTGTGGAATTATCTGATACTGAATGTAACATTATGATAGGTAATTCAGACTTACTAAGGCTATTATCTTGAAATGGAATTTAGGTCTCTAGTTCAAAATTGATCCTATATATTTTAAGTGAGAAAAATTCAATTGATTCTACTTTATATCTATTTGATAGACTCAGGAATACTTGTGGAAGAAATACTTCTTTTAAATAAGGAATGGCAATCAAAATTGTAAAAAAAAAAAGCATTTTAATTAAAACACAGGCTAGTTGTGTAAGGTGAACTCAAATCCAAAAATCTCTTTCAGAAAGCCAAAGAAGGAAAGTTTTACATTTTTGAATAAAAGATTACTGCTCATTTAGTGTTTTTAGGTAAATTTAAGTTATGAAAATATGAAAATATTTCATAATAAGAAAATTTTCACAGTATGAAAATTAGGTGATAGCACCATTGAGTATTACATAATATAATTAATGATGATGCACATAAATAAGGACTTCCCTTGTGGCTCAGCTAGTAAAGAATCTGCCTGCAATATGGGAGATCTGGGTTCGATCCCTGGGTTGGGAAGATCCCCTGGAGAAGGAAAGGTTACCCACTCCAGTATTCTGGTCTGGAGAATTCTATGGCCTATATAGGCCATGGGCTCATAAAGAGTTGGATACAACTGAGCGACTTTCACTTTCACTTCACTTTCCCATGAAAAAGGAATATATTTAGGAATTTTCACTGTACCTCAATTCAACAAACTTGTAGATATCAAGGGAACATTCCATGCAAGGATAGGCACAATAAAGGACAGAAGAAATGTCGAGGACCTAAAAGAAGTAGAAGAGAATAAGAAGAGGTGGCAAGAATACACAGAACTATACAAAAAAAAGAAAAAAAAAGTCTTAGTGACCCAGAAAACTACAATGATATGATCACTCATCTCGAGCCAAACATCCTGGAGTGTGAAGTCAAGTGGGTTTTAGGAAGCATTACTATGAACAGAGATAGCAGAGGTGACAGAATTCCAGCTGAGCTATTTCAAATCCTAAAAGACAATGCTGTTAAAAGACTACATTCCATATGCCAGCAAATTTGGAAAACAACAGTGAGCACCAGACTGGAAAAGGCCAGTTTTAATTCCAGTCCCAAAGAAAGGCATTACCAAAGAAGTTACAACTGCCATATAACTGCATTCATTGCACATGCTAACAAAGTTATGCTCAAATGCCTTCAAGTTACGCTTCAGCAGTATCTGAACCGAGAACATCCCAATGAATAAACTGAATTTCGAAGAGGCAAAGGAGCCAGAGATCAAATTTTCAACATTTGATGGGTCATATAAAAAGCAAGAGAATTCCAGAAAAACATCTACTTCTGGTTCATTGACTATACTATAGCCTTTGTGTGGATGAGATGGTTGGATGGCATCACTGAATAAATGGATATGAACTTAGGCAAATGCAGGGAGTTGGTGAGGGACAGGGAGGCCTAGCATGCTATGGTCCATGGGGTCACAAAGAATTGGATAGGACTTGGCAACTGAACAACAACAATGTATGTATTGTATGACCCAAATTTTCCAAGCAATATGTATATATAGCTGTTTTTTTTTTTTCTTTACTACAACATTTTTAAAAAATCTTTTAACCACACCATATATCATGTAGAATCTTAATTCCACAAACAGGGATTGAATCAGTACCCTCTGCATTTGAAGTGCAGTGTCCTAACCACTGGACCACCAGGGAAGTTTCTAGTATAGAAATTTTGATCAATGACTAAGAGAGTGATTAGCAATGCCATTAAAAACAATGGACTTATCTGAGGAAAAAGTAAAATCTTAAATGTTTCTTTAAAATGGCTCCATATAATAATTTACTCAAAATCTAGAATATAAAATGATGATACCATTTTATCTATAACATAAAATTTAAAAATCACAAATTTAATATTGGCAGGGTGGAATAATATATAATACTTAAGTAAAATTGCTCAAGAAAATTACATGGCATTAAGCATTATTTTTTCTAATTTGCCATAAAATACTCTTTAAAAATGTGATTGACTAATTGAAAAAATGAGCCTTATTCTCCACTACCCATTCATCCATGAATAAGTAAACAGGACTTCAACAGACACAGAATCTGCCAGTACCTTGGTCTTGAACTTCCCTCCTTCCTTAACTGTAAACAAATTTCTGTTGCTTATAAGCCACTCAGTTTATGGCATTCTTGTTACAGCAGTCCAAATGGATTAAGACACTTAAGTCATCTAACCATTCTACAGTTGACCATAGAAATGCGATTGAGCCCAGCTGTGTGACACCAATGAGTTTTGGAGTAATTAGGTACATCATATTATTGTGGCTGTAACTAAAATAGAACCACACTTGCTATAATTATATTGCATCTCTGAAGACACTTTAGGCTTGCATACATTCCATCCCTAGAGATGAAATCAACATGATACTGAATATGAAAATCTTCTCAAAATCACTGTTGATTTAACAAATAATTAAAAAAAAATAATTGTGAGGAAAATCCTTCAACTTTACAGATTTAAGATGTAATTCAATAATATGCAATATATGGCTATGCTTGGATCCTAATTTTAACAAACTAATTGTAAATGAAAACATTAATGACCAATAGATGCATCTGAAAACTGAAAATTATCAACAATAATTTTGTATAAAAAAGATGCTCTGATTGTATTTTTAAAAAATAATTCTAATCTTTGTGAGCTGCATATTGAAATATTTTAAGAAGATAAGATATGTATGTAATTTGCTCAAAATAATTCAATGTGATAGTTGTAAGATGTAGGTTGTGTTAAAACCAATGATTCTCAAACTTCAAAGTGCAAAAGAATCATTTGGGAATTTTTTTAGAATGTGAATTTAGATTCAGCATTTCTACAGTAAGGCCTGAGAGTCTACATGTATAACAAGTTCCTAGAAGATGCCAATGCTACTAGTCACCAGAGCACACCTTGAGTAATAAGAATATGGATGAAATGAATGACTATGAATTAGTAATTGTGTGCCTGGATAATGGGTACATAGGGTTCAAAGAATTATACTTCCTACATTTAAATTTCTCATAATAAAACTCTATAAAATAATAATTCTAATTCAGTTGAACAGATAGTTTCACATTGCTATTGAAACAATGAAGTCTTAAATTGTATTTTTCTCATGGACTTTAGTTATTATAGCTTTGTTTAAAAAAAAAAAAAAGAGAGAGAGAGCCAATAAGACAAGAGAAGTTCAAGAAGGCTTTATGGGGGAGATGTTATTTTTACCTTGGTCTTGATGAATGGATAAGGTTCAGATGTGTGTGATGAAGGGGTGAAAAAGTAGAAACAGAAAGTACTTTGTTTTTGTACATTTGCTGGATCATCGAAAAAGCAAGAGAGTTCCAAAAAAACATCTATTTCTGCGTTAGTGACTATGCCAAAATTTGATTGTGTGTATCACAATAAACTGTGGAAAATTCTGAAAGATGGGAATACCAAACCACCTGACCTGCCTCTTGAGAAATCTGTATGCAGGTCAGGAAGTAACAGGTAGAACAGACTGGTTCTAAATAGGAAAAGGAGTACATCAAGACTGTATACTGTCACCCTGCTTATTTAACTTCTATGCAGAGTACATAATGAGAAATGCTGGGCTGGATGAAGCACAGGCTGGAATCAAGATTGCCAGGAGAAATATCAGTAACCTCAGATATGTAGATGACACCACCGTTACAGCAGAAAGTGAGGAAGAACTAAAGAGCCTCTTGATGAAAGTGAAATAAGAGAGTGAAAAAGTTGGCTTAAAGCTCAACATTCAGAAAACTAAGATCATGGCATCCGGTCCTGACACTTCATGGCAAATGGATGGGGAACAGTGGCAACAGTGACTTTATTTTTGGGGGCTCTAACATCACTGCAGATGGTGATTGCACCCATGAAATTAAAAGATGCTTACTCCTTGGAAGAAAAGTTATGACCAACCTAGACATCATATTAAAAAGCAGAGGCATTATGTTGCCAACAACGGTCCGTCTAGTCAAGGCTATGTTTCTTCCAGTAGTCATGTATGGATGTGAGAATTGCACTATAAAGAAAGCTGAGCACTGAAGAATTGATGCTTTTGAACTGTGGTGTTGGAGAAGACTCTTGAGAGTCCCTTGGACTGCAAGGAGATCCAACCAGTCCTTCCTAAAGATCAGTCCTGAGTGTTCATTGGAAGGACTGATGTCAAAGCTGAAACTCCAACACTTTGGCCACCTGATGTGAAGAACTGACTTATTTGAAAAGACCATGATGCTGAGAAAGATTGAAGGCAGGAGGAGAAGGGGACGACAGAAGACGAAATGGTTGGATGACATCACTGACTCAATGCACAATGGTTTGTGTAAACTCCGGGAGTTGATGATGGACAGGGAAGCCTGGCATGCTGAGGTCCATGGGGTCACAAAGAGTGACTAACTGAACTGAACTGAGTCGCTAAGTCGTGTCAGACTCTTTGTGACCCCATGGACTGTAGCCCACCAGGCTCCTCTGTCCATGGGATTTCCCAGGCGAGAATATTAGAGTGGGGTTGACATTTCCTTCCCCAGGGGATCTTCCTGACCCACAGATACAACCTTCGGCTCCTGTCGCATCTTCTGCATTGCAGGCAGATTTTTTAACCGCTGAGCCACTGGGTAAGCCAGAAAGTTTTCCAGTAAATGCATAAAAGCAAGAATAAAATTAGCATGATTACACAGATAACTAGTAGCTTGCATGACAATTGAAAATTATTTACAAATTTGCAAGAATGTAATTTGAGAATTCAAGATAACTATTGTTGCTTTCTTGAAAAAAAAACCAACTTTTATTTATTTATTTATTTATTTTTAATTGAGGTATGGTTGATTTATAGTGTTGTGCCAATCTCTGCTTTCATCCCGGGACATATTGATCAACTTGGAAAGCGAAACAAACAAGGAAAATAATTTAATTTACTACTAGATGGCGCCAAAATCCCTTGTGACCATCTCACAGTTTGAGTTTACTCATCCAGCCCTCCTCTGTGAAATCTGGAGTAGAATCAGAACATAAAAAAGAAACTCACTGTTTTAAGAAAGTAGTTAAAACAATTAAAATTTGAACCTAGCTATTATCAATAATGATTTAATCATAAGGGAACTCATACATTTTAATCACAGATATTAAATGCATTTATTAGTTCACGTTAAGTGAGGGAAAAAGTACACATTCATATTTGCTAAGTTTATTCTTCCTTAAATATACTGGGCAAATGCAGATAAGTTTTATTGGAAGCACTAATAGTACCACTAAAATGAATTCTGCATGCTTATTTTTTATATCCATTATTGTGATTGATTTTTTAATGTCTTTTCAGAACTGATGATTAATACTTTTTTAAGTGATTATTTTTTTCCTAAACCTTTTCATAAAAGAATGAAATTGGTGTTGTAAAATAACGTATGATTCAAGTACAAAATATTTTTCTGAAAGAATATTTTAAATTAAATTTATGAGATTATGTTTTGATCACACAATGGTCACTTTAACCCTATTTTAAGTGCTCAATTTTTTAATGAGAAATTCCAAGGCACTAGAGACCAGGGTGCTTCCCTGGTAGTTTAGACAGTAAAAAAAATCTGTCTTCAATGTGGGAGACCCAAATTCGATCCCTGACTACTCATTGGAAAGACTGTTGGTGAATTTGACCCTTTGCTTGCCTGATGTGAACAGTTGACTCACTGGAAAAGACCCTGATTTTTGGGAAAGATTGAAGACAGAAGGAAAAGAGGGCTACAGAGGATGAGATAATTGGATAGCATCATCAATTCAATGAGCATGAACTTAACAAACTCTGGGAGACAGTGAGGGATAGGAAAGCCTGGCGTGCTGCAGTCTATGGGGTTGCAAAGGGTCAGACACGACTTGGCAACTGAACATCAACAACACTTAATGAGATACATGTTTAACTTGTCCAAAAATTTCAGTACCAACACATTTTAGAAGTATTTGTAATGAATTATATTCAGTGAAATAAAAATAAATGAGGCATAATTTGAAGGGATGCATGGTAAGCAGTGTTAAATGTGGAAGAATATTCTAGCTAAGTTTTAACTTCTTCATTGGAAAATATGACTGCAAGTTCATTACTTAGCAGTTTGGAATTTCATTATCAACAATGTGATAAAATGCAAAGCCAAATAATATGGGTTTGAAAGCAAATTTAAAGCAAAAATTGAAATAGCAGTGGACACTTCTTTCAAGAAGCAGGGCGCTGTAAAAAATAAAACTAAAACTCTATTTTCAGTGGGAATTCAAGAAAGAGGGACAATTTAGACTATAACATACAGATTTACTACGTAGGTAAATGAGAGACTTAGAGTGATGTGATTTCCAAATTTGAGTACTGTGTAATACGAATTAATAACAAAAATGGCTTTTTAAATAACGAATATGTTGTTTAGAGTTCAGTTAATTTCTATGATTTTACAGGTAAAGAAATAGTATTTCATTTATTCCTCAGGGATAAGTCTATGACTTAATTTTTTTCTGACTTCAAAGTGAAAATTACATAACTTAAAATGATATGAGATAAAAATTCATCAAAGAATACCAGTCAAAAATAATTTTAGAACTTTCTCGAAACATGTATGTTATCAAGTGTGAAACAGATCGCCGGTCCAGGTTGGATGCATGAGACAAGTGCTCAGAGCTGGTGCACTGGGATGACCCAAGGGGATGGGATGGGGAGGGATGTGGGAGGGGGGTTCAGGATGGGGAACACATGTAAATCCATGGCTGATTCATGTCAATGTATGGCAAAAACCACTGCACTATTATAAAGTAATTAGCCTCCAACTAATAAAAATAATTGGGAAAAAATAAATAAAATTTACAATTGTAATCCAAAAATAAATAAATAAGTAAATAAACAGGATAAAAAATAATTTTAGAACTTTCAGAAAAAAACTGTTTATAATTTAAAGTTTCAAAGAAGAAAAGATATAAGCAATAAATAATAAATATTTTTAGAGCTGTTCCTTTAATAAAATAGTGTAAGTGTTTACAGGCAATCGGATGTTTCTAATTAATAACAATAATTTTTAAGTAACTTAGATATTTTGTTACTAGATAAGTGAGAAATTTGCTAAATTGCTCAACAGATATGCTTCATTAAAATATTAGGGTAATCAGTCTGTGCCTCTGGTTCTAAATCTAAAATAAAGAAGACCAATTAGTAATTTTATTTTTTCATAGAAAATCACATGTATTACTTTTTCTTTGAGTTGCAGTCTTTTTTATAGGGTAAGTATTTTAACATTAAATGTGATAACATAAATGAAAATGATAAAATATTTGAATAAAATATTTAAAATCAAATTGTCATTGTGTATAATGGATTATTATATTAACTATACACTTAAAACTTACATGTCAAATTTGTTTAATTCAGTTAAGTAGAATGTTTATATTTTATTTCCAGAAAGACATTTCACTTTTCCTTACAGAAAGACAAGTCATAATATCTATGACTTCTAGATAATATTTTAAAATATCCCTAACCTCCAAATCAGTCAATACAAAATCACTCTGAACTGATTAAGGAAGATTCAGTGGAAAGTGATCTCTTAAACAGAATGATATGCTTAGCATTAATATTTTATAACTGATTAGAAAAGAATATGGAATCCTTTATGGTCAGAATGCTTTGTAAAGAACTTGCACATAGATCTGCTGTTTAAAAAAGCAAAATCAGTACAGAATTTAAATAGTAGGAATTTTGCTTTACTACTTGTGTCAAAACAATTATTATGACAGAAATGACTTTTAGAGAGCCTACATATTCAGTTAATTCCCCCTAAATTACAAGACTCAATTATTGTTGGTTTAATAATTGACAAGTTCTATACCTCCCAACCTCTGAGCTCATTGCCCTGAAACTACATATTTGTAATCTATCATTTTTGATACTCAAGAGTTGGGCTTTGTTCTTAAGCTGGTACTTACTTGGACATGTGGTATTCTCTATTACTCTTCAGTAGAATTTATTGCTTTGGGATGGGATGGAGTGGGGTGGGGTGGGGTTATAAATCACAATTTCAGTTAGTTAACTGTTTTCTTAAAGCATTCTTCAGAAGACATTGTCTTTTAACATTTGTTTATATTTTCAGTTTTTAATTTATGTTTTTAATTGAAGGATAATTGCTTTACAGAATTTTGTGGTTTTCTTTCATACATCGACAAGAATCAGCCATAGGTACACCCATATTCCCTCCCTCCCAAACCTCTCACCCATATCCCTCCCTATTCCACCCTGCTAGATTGTCACAGAGCCCCTATTTGAATTGCCTGAGTCATATAGCAAATTGCCCGTGTCTGTCTATTTTACATATGATATTGTAACTTTCCATGTTACCTTCTCCATACATTTCACCCTCTCCCTTCACCTCTCCCCCAGTGTCCTCAGGTCTGTTATCTATGTCTGTTTCTCCATTGGTGCCTTGAAAATAATTTCATCAGCACCATCTTTTTATATTCTGCATATGTGTGTCAGTATACATATTTATAATTCTCTTTCTGACTTATGTCACTTTGTATATAGACTTTAGGTTCATCCACCTCATTAGAACTAACTCAAATGTGCTTGTTTTTATGGCTGAGTAGTAAAATATCACAGACTCTTTATCCATTCACCTGTCGAAGGACATTTAGGTTGCTTCCATGTTCTAGCTATTGTAGATAGTGCTGCAATGAATATTGGGGTACATGTGTCTTTTTCAATTTTGATTTCCTCAGGGTATAAGCCTAGAAGTGGGATTGCTGGGTCATATGGTGGCTTTATTTCTAGCTTTTTAAGGAATCTCCATACCATCTTCCATAGTGGCTGTATCAGTTTACATTCCAACCAATGATGCAAGAGCATTCCCTTTTCTCCACATCCTCTCCATACTTTACTGTTTGTAGACTTTTTGATGATGGCCATTCTGACTGGTATGAGCTGGTATCTCACTGTAGTTTTGATTTGCATTTCTCTAATAATGAGTAATGTTGAATATCTTTTCACGTGTTTGTTAGCCATCTGTATGTCTTCTTTGGAGAAATGTCTTTTTATTTTTATTTTTTCCCAACTCTTTAATTGGACTGTTTGTTTTATGGATTTTTTGAATTGTATGGACTGCTTGTATATATTGGAAATTAAATCTTTGTCATTTGTTTCCTTTGCTATTATTTTCTCCCATTCTGAAGGCTATCTTTTCATTGTGTTTATAGTTTCTTTTGCTGTGCAAAAGCTTTCAAGTTTAATTAGGTCCCACTTGGTTGTTTTTATTTCCATTACTCTAGGAGGTGGGTCAAAGTAGATCTTTCTTTGATTTACCAGGAGTCATCAAGTGTTCTACCTATGCATTCCTCTAAGAGCTTTATAGTTTCTGGCCTTACATTTAGGTCTTTAATCCATTTTGAGCTTATCTTTGTGTATCACTTTAGGAAGTGTTCTAATTTCATTTTTTGGCATGTAGCTGTCCAGTTTTCCCAGCACCACTTATTGAAGAAGCTATATTTGTCCCATTGTATATTCTTGCTTACTTTGTTAAAAATAAGGTGCCCATAGGTGTGTGGGTTTATCTCTGGGTTCTCTATCCTGTTCCATTGGTCTATATTTCTGTTCTTGTGTCTTGATGACTGTAGCTTTGTAGTGTATTCTGAAGTCAGGAAGGTTGATTCCTCCAGTTCCTTTCTTCTTTCTAAAGACAGCTTTGGCTATTCAGGGTCTTTTATGTTTCCATACGAATTGTGAAATTTTTTGTTCTAGTAGTTCTAGTTCTAGTTCTAGTTTTTTGTTCTAGTTCTAGTTCTAGTTCTAGTTGAATCTGTAGATTGCATTTGGTAGGATCATCATTTTCACAATATTGATTCTTCCTACCCAGGAGCATGGAATGTCTCCCCATCTGTTTGAGTCATCTTTGACTTCTTTAGTCAGTGTCTTGTAATTCCCATATATAGTTCTTTGGTCTCCTTAGGTAGGTTTATTTCTAGATATTTTATTATTTTTGTTACAATGGTGAATGGTATTGATTCTTTAATTTCTCCTCCTGATTTTTCATTGGTAGTCTATAGGAATGCAGGTGATTTCTGTGTATTGATCTTGTATCTCACTACTTTGTTGAATTCACTGATTAGCTCTAGTAATTTTCTTATCATTTCTTTTGGGGTTTTTATGTATGGTATCACATCATCTACAAACAGTAATAGTTTTGCTTCTTATTTTCTGATCTGGATACCTTTTATTTCTTTTCTTCCCCTATTGCCATAGCTAGGAGTTCCAAACCTACCCTGAATAATAGTGGTGAGAGTGGACACCTTTGTCTTGTTCCTGATCTTAGAGGGAATGCTTTTAGCTTTTCACCATTGAGGATAATTTTGCTAAGTGCTTATCATATATAGCCTTTACTATGTTGAGGTAGGTTCCTTCCATGCCCACTTTTTTGAAGCGTTTTTATCATACATGGGTGCTGAATTTTGTTGAAGGCTTTTCTGCATCTATTGGGATAATCATATGGTTTTCATCTTTCAATTTGTTAATATGGTTTATCATGCTGTTTGATTTGCATATATTGAAGAATCCTTGCATCCCTGGAATAAACCTGACTTGATCATGCTGTATGAGCTTTTTAATGTGTTGTTGAATTCTGTTTGCTAGAATTTTGTTGAGAATTTTTGCATTTATGTTCGTCTGTGATATTGGCCTGTAATTTTCTTTTTTTGTGTTGTCTTTGCCTGGTTTTGGTATCAGGGTGATTGTGGCCTTGTAGAATGAGTTTGGAAGTGTTCCTCTGCAGTTTTGGGGGAGAATTTCAGACAAACAGGCATTATCTCTTCTCTAATGTGTGTCAGAATTTCCCTTTGAAGCCATCTGGTAAGGGCTTTTGTTTTGGGGGAGATTTTTCATCTCAGTTTCAATTTCAGTGTTTGTAATTGAGTTGTTCATAATTTCTGTTTCTTCCTGGTTCATTCTTGGGAGATTGCATTTTTCTAAGAATCTGTCCATTTCCTCTAGGTTATCCACTTTATTAGCATATAGTTACTCATAATATCCTCTCATGATCCTTTGTATTTCTGTGTTGTCTGTTGTAATTTCTTTTTCATTTCTAATTTTGTTGATTTGATTTTTCTCCCTTTTTTCCTTGATGAGTCAAGCTAGTGGTTTGTCAATTTTGTTTATCGTCTCAAAGAACCAACTTTTAGTTTTATTAATCTTTGCTATTGTTTCCTTCATTTCTTTTTCGTTTATTTCTGCTCTGAACTTTATGATTTCTTTCCTTCTGCTGACTTTGAGGTTTTTTGGTTCTTCTTTTTTCCTGCTGCTTTAGCTATAGAGTTAGGTTGTCTGGTCAATATTTTTCTTGTTTCTTGATGTTGGATTTTAATCACTGTAAGCTTCCCTCTCAGAACTGTTTTTACTGAGTCCCATAGGTCATCGTGTTTTCATTGTCATTTGTTTCTAGGAATCTTTTGATTTTCCATCTTATTTCTTCAGTAACCTCTTCATTATTTGATAATGCATTGTTTAATTTCCATGAATTTGTGTTTTTTGCATTTATTTTTCCTATAGTTGATATCTAATCTTACAGTGCTATGATCAGAGAAGATACTTGATATGATTTCAATTTTCTTAAATTTACTGAGGCTTGATTTGTGGCTCAAGATTCGGTCTATCCTGGAGAATGCTCCATGTGCCCTTGAGAAGAAAGTGCATTTTTCTGCATTTAGATGAAAAGTCCTTAAGATATCAATTAGGTCCATTTGGTATAATGATCCATTTAAGGTTTGTGTTTCCTTATTGATTTTCTGTTTTGATGATCTGTCCATTGGGGTGAATGGGGCATTAAAGACCCTTACCATTATTGTGTTACTGTCAATTTCCCTTTTTATGTCTGTTAGTGTTTGCCTTATATATTGAGGTGCTCCTATGCTGGGCGCATAAATATTTACAATTGTTATGTCTTCTTCATGGATTGATCCCTTGATTGGTTTGTAGTGTCCTACTTTGTCTCTTATGATATTCTTTACTTTAAAGTCTATTTTGTCTGAAACAAGGATTGCAACTCCAGCATTCTTTTGGTTTCCATTCACATGAACTATCTTTTTCTACCCTTTTCCTTTCAGTCTGTATGTGTCTCTAGTTCTGAACTGGGCCTCTTGTAGGCAGCATATATATGGGTCTTGTTTTTGAATCCATTCAGCCAGCCTATATCTTTTGGTTGGTGATTTAATCCATTTACCTTTAAGGTAATTGTGATAAATATGTTCTTATTGGCATTTTCTTGATTGATTTGGGTTTGTTTTGTAGGTTTTTCCTTTCTCTTGTGTTTACTGAATATATAATCTCTTTAGTATTTGTTGCAAGACTGGTTTGATGGTGCTGATTTCTGTTAACTTTTGCTTGTCTGTAAAGCTTTTGACTTCTCCATCAGTTTTGAATGAGATCTTTGTCTTGTATAGTAATCTTAGCTGCAGATTTTTCTCTTTCAGTACTTTAAACATATCCTCCTATTCCCTTCTGACCTGCAGAGTTTCTGCTGAGAAGTCTGCTGTTAATTGTATGGGGTTATCTTTGTATGTTACTTATTGCTTTTCCCTTGTTGCTTTTATTATTCTTTCTTTCTGCTTAGTCTCTTGTTAGCTTGATTAATGTATGTCTTAATGTGTTTCTTCTTGGGTTTATCCTAAAGGGACTCTCTCTGCTTCTTGGCATTTATTTACTATTTGCTTTCCCATGTTGGGGAAGTTTTCAAGTATAATTTCTTCAAAAATTTTCTCAGGGCCTTTCTTTTTTTCTTCTTTTTCTGGGAACCCTATAACTCAAATGTTGACACATTTAATATTGTCCCAAAGGCCTCTGAGGCCATCCTAGATTCTTTTCTTTCTTTTCCTTTTATTCTGCTGTTAAGCAGTTATTTCCACCATTCTATCATCCAGCTCACTTATCCATTCCTTTGTTTCAGTTATTCTGCTATAGAATCCTTCTAGAATATTTTTAATTTCAGTAATTGTGTCATTCGAATCCTTCTAGAATATTTTTAATTTCAGTAATTGTGTCATTCATCTCTGTTTGCCTATTATTTATTTCTTCTATATCCTTGGTGATAGTATTAACTGTGTTAATTATTTCTTGCATTTTCTCCATTTTGTTTTCCAATCTTTGGAACATCTTTACTATAATTATTCTTAATTCTCTTTTGGGTAGATCACTTATTTCCTCTTTGTTTATTTGGTCTTCTGAATATTTGGTCTTATTCTTTCACTCTGTATTTCTCTGTCTTTTCTTTTATTTTTCCTAACTTGCTCCACTTTAGGTCTCCTTTTCCCTGACTTTAGTTGTATTCCTTCTTTATTTTGATTTTTGCCATTGGAGGGAAAAGCTGGCTGAGTGGTTTGTGTCACTTTCTTACTAGGGTGAGTTGTGCCTGTGTTATAGTGGGAGGAGATCAAGCAGATCAAGCAAGTAATTACAGAAATAATAGGACATATAGACACATTTGCACACATACATTTATAACCAAAGTACTCTAAAGAAAGTGTACAGGAGATTGACTTGGTGAATAAGGGAAACCAAAAACGATATTGACCAATTAAAAGCAGAGCTAGCTAATGCTCAATCTGGAAAACTAAGCGTGGACAGAGTACCAACTGAGGAATATAGCAAAGAATGTTCATCAAGTTAACTTAATTGGGAAAAAGAAAAAACAACAACAACAACAAAGAGTGGAGAAAAACTGGATAAGAAAAAAAAAAAAAGAGAGAGAGAGAGAGAGGAGAAGGAAGGGAAAAGAGAAAAGGCAGGGGGTGGAAAAGAGTTATGTGAAAAAGAGTTATACATACTTAAGAATAGCTACAGCCAGTAACGAACTATAGAAGAAGCAGTTGAATATATCAAAAACAAAAAGAAAAAAGAAAGAAAAAAAAAAAAACAAAACTTAAAAAATGAACAAAAAGGTGAAAAGAGAAAAAAAGAAAAAAAATCCTAAAATGATTTTTTTTTTTTAACAAGAAAACCAAAGAAGAAAACTCCGCAGCACCATAAAATGCTAATGTGAAGGTGGAAATATGTAAGGGGAATAACAACAGTGGGATTTATAGAAAAAAAAGAAGAAAGAAAAAAAAAATGATTCTCAAGGTTGTAGTTCTTTATTTTGGAATCTGCCACTGTCGATGGGGTTGGCTTAGTGTTCTGTGATGTTTTCCTGCTTGGGGGAGCTTGTGCCTGTAATGGAGCTGTATCTCATCTCTCTGAAGGGCATATGTCTTTGGGCAGTCCATCTGGCTTCTACAGTGTTAGACATGTCTATTTCTGCAGCTGCTTCAAAACAGCCCTCTCAGCATGTCCTCACTGCCTCTAGCCTGCTCCTTGTCCCTGGGATCATTGCTGGTGCTTCTGTTCCCCTGATGCACCACAGAGAGTTGTGCAGGCTTCTCTCAGCCCCCTGAGATCACCGTCTGTCCTGTGGGGCTTGTGTGCTCTGGTCTGGGCTCCCCAGGCCTGCCCTCTGCTCTGCGGGGCTTGGGTTCACTCAGCTCCCTGGCCCTCCGCTTTGGTCGCGGGTCCTATGTGTCCTTTGCTCCCAGGGCTGCCGTCTGCGCGCTGGGGTTTCGGTGCCTGCTGAGTTTGTGTGGTGCCCCACACCTGGCTACGTGGGCCCACCCTCTCTGTGATGCCAGGTTTCTACAGGCTCCTCTCAGTTCCCTGAGCCCACCGTCTGGCTGGGGTCACAGTCTGCAAGCTGTTCACAGGCTGAGAAATACAGACTTCTCTGTTTTCTGCCCTCTAAGCCTCTACTTTCCCCAGTTTTCAAGACTCTACAGCTTTTGCTGGCCGGGGAGGGAGCTTCCCTGCGCATGGGAACGCCTCCTGTTTCGTAACTCCCTCTGTCCCTTGGGGCACACGCTCCTGTCCAGAAGTTCTTTTCCCTTTTTATTATTATTATTATTTCTATCCTCTCTCCTGCTTCATTTCAGGGAGCTTAGCCTGTCCCCCTGGAGGCCTGGGGTCTTCTGCTGTCGCCTAGAGGTTGCTTTGTAGGAGTTTTTCCACATCTTGAGGAGTTTTTGATGTATTTGTGGGGAGGCTGGCGACGTCCCCATCTTACTCCTCCACCATCTTCCTCAACAAGCCAATATATTTTCTTTTTTTATTTTAAAACTATGGATTCAATTATTATTCTTGAGACTCTCATTATGTTTGTGGCCATTTCTTTTTCTCTGTGTCAACTAGATCAAGCTAATTTATACTGCTAGATTTTGATCCTTGTACTCCTGATAGTATTCTAAATTTAATCTGTAAAAAACATGGATCATTAGTGAAAGATAAATTTGTAAGATTCCCCTTTAGTGTCTAGAAAGTAGACTAGTTCAAAAGTACAAGCCAGAGAAAATGTCTTCTATTTTGCTGATTGATTGGAGACAGTAAAATGAGATGTAAAATTCAATATATTGGAACCTGACAGGTATGGAGTTTACTCAACTCATTATGTATGCATATTGATGGGGGCTGAGGGACAGTGTTGAAGGGACTTGTGTGAATAAATTTTTATATTCAGGACACTTTTATAATTCTCACATAAAAAATGAAGATCTTTGTGAAAGGAGAAAAAGTCAAATTTTCATCTAATTTTGTTTTCTATCATAATTTTAAATCTGTGACAAGTAAGCTGAAAGAAGGAACTATACTCAAAGTTGTTCACATCCTCTTCTTCTTCAATACTTAAATCATTTATTATGGATTTTTTCCTATTGAGAAACTGCATTTTCTGAGTTTAGTTTTAGAAAGGAACAATTATTAACACTGATAACAATGAACATAAACCTATATATAATGCTTTTACTAAATTTTTCAATGTTTTTTTGAAAAATCTAGGTAGATGTAATTTTACAGGTATTTAATTTTTCAGTTTGGCTACAGTTAAAAGGAAAATGCATATCTAGATGTCATGAAGATCAAAATATGGACAATCTTTGAATTATTTAAATCAGTTCATAGTTTTCACTTTAGAAATGAATACTTTAATGTCATTTAAATACTAAAAGAGATACAGTTTAAATTAATCATTCTAATTAATTTTCTAAGATTATCTTTTTGATATTTTACAGTGGCTACCTTTACAAAAATGAATATAAATTAGTCACTTATGCCTCTATTCAAAATAAACTTTCATATTTGAATATATTAGACAGATTTCCTAATCTGTCTTTAAGTTGAAACTTAAAAGTTTAAAATGAAGTCTTGAAAGAAACATGATTCTCATGTAATAATTCTCCTTAAGAAAAGAATAAATGAAATTATTTCCTTATCTTTGCCATTAGATGTTTATAAAATAATGAATAAATGAACAAATGCTTATCCCCCCCTCTGTACTAGAAAATACTTTTAGTAATGAGTATCAGAATTTGTTCTTAAAACATTAGGTTTTATGCCTTTTATGCTCATGTCGTTATCATTCTCCTGCTAATATTTCTCACTGATTTTTTCAAGAGAAAATGTGTATTTTTTATCATACAATTCTTTTTGTTTTAAACTAAAAATCCCACAAAGCTATCAATATTTTAAACCAAAAATATTAGTTGAAAAATAAATTCATATTGTTACTAGATTTCTTGTTGTAGTAAAAATGAAGATTTTTTTTCTTTTGTACTAGTAACTAAAAGAGGCTTCCCTCGTGGCTCAGACAGTAAAGAATCTGCCTACAATGTGTGGGAGACCTGGGTTTGATCCCTGGGTTGGGAAATGCCCTGGAGGAGGAAATGGCAGCCCACGCCAGTATTCTTGCCTGAAGAATTCTGTCTCAAAGTGTCAGATGTGACTGAGCAACTAAGCACAAACACACACAGTAACTAAAAAGTAGGGTTTCTCCGGTGACTCAGTGGTATAGAATCTGCCTGCCAATGCAGGAGACACAGGTTCCCTTCCTGAGTGAATAAGATCCCCTGGAGAAGAACCTGGCAACCCACTCCAGTGCTCTTGCTTGAGAAATCCCATAGATTTCCTTGTAGTATACCATCCAAGGGATTGCAAAAGCATCAGCTGCAACTTGGTGACTAAACAATAGCATCAATAACTAAAGAAAAAAAAATATTGTTTTCTATTAATCAGTAGACTAGAAGTGTACTCTATGAATCAGCTTTTTGATCTATTTAGATTGTCAGAGTTCAATGCCCATTAATTCAGCTGTGTTTACTATTTTCCAGGCATTAATAGAGGTACTCAGAATACAATAAATCAGTGAACAGAATTGAAGAAAATGAAAAAAACATAATTTGCCATATGGATAATGCATTTAGTATTTTTTAATGAATGATAACGGAGAAATATGCACCATTATTTTCTGTTTGGATTATGCAAATACTTATGGAGATAGTACTCACAAAACTTCCTGGCAATAACCAAATAACCAGTGATCAACTCGTTGTCCAGATGCTTTTTTAAAGCTGTGAAAGCCTGGTGAAAATACTTCTTCAATCACAATAATTTTCAAAAACCCAGTAAGCACTCATTTCTTCTGGAAAATAACAACTGTGCCTATGCATTGATCATGAAGGACTCTTTATCTTGACTAAATTACTGTAGTCTTTGAGAATGAAATACATAATTAATTACTGATTTAACAATAGCATCTTTCTGGAAACATTTGTATGCTTTTAGTATTAGGATTAAATATAAACAAAACATTAAGGTATAAAAGATAATACAAAAATCTTGATTATGCATATACTTAAATAAATGAAACACTGAACTTACAAAACTCCTTTTTGCACCTTTGTCTACTCAACCAATATTTTCAAATACAGAATAGGTATATTTTTTCACTTTTCAAAATTAATCAAGCTTAATTGTATAATCTATATGAGGCAGGAAAGACAGGACAGGGCAAAAGGACAGCCTCCTCATGTATAGGTATTAGGCAGAAGGCAAAGCCACCTCCTTGTTTTGCAATGAATGAGGCCATGACACATGGCTTGTGAGTTATATTAATGGCTTCATTATGATCACAAAGAGCTTTATATATTTTAATAATTAGAATTTGAGAGCACCAAGAAGGGCTCAGATCCAGATGGAAAAAATCGGCATTAATTTGAATATGCTTATTGTTCTTGTTGCTTATAAATATTGTTATAAATTGCAAAGCATTAACAAATCATGGCAATTAATGTTTTATTCAAATGTTTTTTAATATCCAAATCTAATACTACTAGCTGTATTTTAAATGCAAATGTATAGTACATTTTATACATAAAAATGTCAACTTACCACTGTAAAGCATATGGTATGTAAATAATGTAAAGCATTATTTATATGATTTTATATTAATTATCACTTATATTATAAATACATCATATTTTACTTATGTATATTTGTATGTTTGGGGAACTGCCTAATTAAAAGTATGATATTTTCATAAATTATTTTAATTTGATATTTAGAAATCCTTTAAAATAAATAAATTTATCTTCATATTCTCATATATCATTTCTTTGAAAAAAGGAAAAAAAAAATTAGAGAAAACCACCCATGAAGTACACTAAGACCATTCAGACAACTACCGTTCAAAAATAAAAATAAAATGTGCTATGAGCAGGTCTGGAAAACTTCATATTCAAAATTCAAACAAACTTCAAAAGAAAAATAAATCATCTTGGAATGATGCTCGCTTAACCTTATAGAAACTGGTCTCCAATTTACAATGCCACAATTCTATTTGGCCACTTAGTTTAAATATCATGCATTTTCCCACTCTCTAATTCAAATAGGTCAAACTAAATTTTTAATTTTGGTCATACACATATTTATTTTATCTTTGCGATTCTTTAGCCACGTTAAAAACTTGTAATTTCCCCAATGCATTATTTATTATTTCATTACTATTTTTGAGATATTTGTGTGATCTTCATTTAACTTAAATTCTTTCATAAATTCCAGGTTTGACTGCACTAGTGGCCTCTCAAATTAATGGATGGTATTATGTCACAGCACGACTTGTCCAATACAGTCTAGTCATACTGTTCCAGGGGTACTTGTTCAATCTACTACCCTACTTAAAGTGTCTTCTTCACCCACAACATGTTTTATAAATTATTTTTATGGTCTATTTCCAGCATTTTCACCATACTATGTTTAATTCCTTGATTATTATCCTCTTAGGAAAAGAGAGTCCATGATACAATGTTTTTGTTTTTGCTCTCTAATTATAACTGCATGGAAAATATTATCCCTTTGAAATGAGGAACTATTTTTTTCTCTTCTCTTCTGCTTCCATTCCCTCCTCTGTTCTCTCTCCAGTTTAAAAAAAAAAAAAAAAAAGAAAGAAAAAGAAAAGAAACCTGCATATAATACTTTCTCAGAAACTGAACTGAAAGAATACATATATTTTTCAAACATTGAGACATGGATTCAATCTCTGGGTCAGGAATATTCCCTGGAGAAGGGAGTGGAAACTCAGTCCAGTATTCTTGCCTGGGAAACCTCTTGGACAAAGGAGCCTGGAAATCTACAATCCATCGGGTCACAAAGAGTTGGACACAAACTGAGCACAATCTAAACACTTAGCTAATTAATTATTAATGGTTTTCTTCTTATTTCATTCTTATAGCTTGTGGAGACCTTATTTGCAGGAGTGAAGAAAACTGAAGGGCATGTTTCTGTGTCATAACCTTAGTGAATATCTAAGTCTTGTACAATGTGGTGTTTTATTATGATTCTAAAGGTAAAATATAAATTTAATAAAAGTGAAATCAGCCCTGCAAAATACTAATATGAAACAGTAACAAGGAAATAATTTGAAAATAAAAAAAATGAACTAGGAAAAAATGAAGCACCATAAACTCCTTGTCATGTCCGACAATAATTATTGGCTATGATGGGTGAAAGAGTGGGGGAAAAGTGTCATTGTATTTTGTTCTCCTTCACTTGCAGTTAATTAGTATGGAATTATTTGACCTGAATAATACAGTGAATAAATTAAAAATACCTCTTAGATTGCTGGGCTTCCCTGGTTGCTCAGTGGGTAAAGAATCCACCTGCAGGGCAGAAGATGCAGGAGATGCAGATTCGAACCCTGGGTTAGGAAGATTCCTTGGTTGGAAAGATTGCATGGCAACACACCCCAATATTCTTTTTCTTTTTTAAATTTATTTTTATTGGAGGGTAATTGCTTTACAATATTGTGGTGGGTTTTGCCATACATTCACATGAATCAGCCATGGGTGTACATATGTTCCCCATCTTGAACCTCCCTTCCACCTCCCACCCCAACCCATCCCTCAGGGTCATCCCAGTGCACCAGCCCTGAGCACCCTGTCTCATGCATCAAACCTGGACTGGTGATCTATTTCACACATGATAATTTACAAGTTTCAATGCTATTCTCTCAAATCATCCCACCCTTTCCTCCTCCCACAGAGTCCAAAAGTCTGTTCTTTACATCTGTGTCTCTTTTGCTGTCTTGCATATAGGGTCATTGTTACCATCTTTCTAAATTCCATATATATGTGTTAATATATCATATTGGTATTTTTCTTTCTGACTTACTTCACTCTGTGTAGTAGGTTCCAGTTTCATCCACCTCATTAGAACTGATTCAAATGTGTTATTTTTTTTTTTTTTTTTCAAATGTGTTATTTTTATAGCTGAGTATATTCCATTGTGTATATGTACCACAGCTTCCTTATCCATTCGTCTGCCACTGGGCACCTAGGTTACTTCCATGTCCTGACTATTGTAAACAGTGCTGCTATGGACATTGGGCAAAAATAAATAAACGGGACCTAATTAAACTTAAAAGTTTTGCACTCCAATATTCTTGCCTGGAGAATCCCATGGACAGAGTAGCCTGGCAGGTTAGAGTCCATAAGGTCACAAAGAGCCTGACATGACTGAAGTGACTGTGCATAGCACAGAGAATAGATTTCTGTTCTCATCACGCATTATCCCATTGTTGCATTCTAAATGTCTGCATTGTTCATCTATAGGATCTTTTGAAGTCTAATATTAAAGTGTATGGATGTGAGAGTCTAATGTAAAGTCTAATGTTAAATGTGAGACCTAGGATAATTCTATTATACTATAACAAATATTAAGAAGTGTAACAGAGAAGAATACTTACAGCAAATGTTCTCCTTATTATTAATTCATTTCTAGAAATAGTAATGCAAAGATATTAAGGTTCAACATATGTGTAGATCACTGAATCTATTTCAAAACATCTAGTATAGCAATATACTTATCTATTTGAAGTAATAAATTTTGCAATGTTATTACTTTTGATGCATTTTTTCTTAATACAATAAGCTCACCTTCATAAAAGGTACTATTTTCTTTACTCTTGACTTCCTTTTGAGTTCATTTTACCACTTCAAAAACTTTTTATGGAGATGTTAAATTATTTGAAAAACTAAATTTATAACATAACTTGCCTAATCATGCTTTCAAAACATGCTCATTAGTAAAAACAGCAGCATTTCAAGGTTCTTATTAAACTCATAGGGCTAGGAAAATGAGTCACAGAGAATTGGAAGGATGAAAAATTTTAGATAAAACTGATTAATTAATGCAATGTAAGTTTCCCTGTAAACATAGCAACATAGGAAATTAAACATTGCAACACAATGGTAACTAAAGATGACAGCCCCCAAAATTATTAGCTTTTGATGAATGTGAAGATCACAGTCTATATCATTATGCATAAATTGGTATTAATATTAAACTAGACAATATAAGCAAATAATGTAAAAGAAAACCACTAGGCTTACATCAGAAGAATAAAACTACTGTCCATGTGTGTCACTTAATCATTTAATTTTCAGCTAGTATTAATTTTTCTAAACTTCAATTTTCTTAATTGCTTAAAATTTGAATAAGAACATCTGTCCCTCCTTTTCACTAGCATAACTGAAATTTAACAGAATAATGTAAATGAGCTTTATAAAATTGCCAATCAGAATTATAAAATGGGTTAATACTTAAGCCTATTTTAAATTAATTATTTAAGACAATTCATACTTTATTAATCATACTTAGCCTGGTATCTTACAGTCCATGGAGTCTGACATGATTAGTGACTAAACAATAGCAAAGACTATTTTTCCTTTATATTTATTAGCAATTATGCCCCTAATTTGTCTCTCTGTCTCTAGTATTTATATCTCATTTATCTGTATTTGCTCACAGTTTCTCTTAAGTTTCTAGTTGTCAATATTTTGCTAAGGCTAGTCAAATGGATTTATTTGCTTGTTAATTAAATTCCATAGTTTATATTCATTTCCAACTTTATAAAATAAAATCTTCCTTCAAGAAAAATTCTTAATACCATATACATATCTAGCATTAGTTATTCAGGAACATTGCTTCTTCCAGACCACTTGGTACACACAAGCATATATTGGAAAATGTGTTTCTTTTACCTCTTCAGATGTTAAAACTCCACCCAACCTCCAGAAGCATTACTTAAATCCTACCTCTTCAGTACAACTTTAATTAATATCAGAAATGATCTCTAAGACTCTAATTTTTTTAAATAGTTTATTTAAAATGTTATATTAGTTTCATACATACAACATAGGGAATCAATATTTTTATAGATTAAATGTCATTTAAATTTTTTCTAAAATATTTGTTATATTCCCTAGTTCAGTTCAGTCACTCAGTCATGTCTGATTCTTTGCAACCTCATAGACTGCAGCACACCTGGCTTCCCCATCGAACACCACCTCCTGGAGCTTGATAAAACTCATGTCCAATGAGCTGGTGATGCCATCCAATCATCTCATCCTCTATCAGCTCTTTTTCTCCCTGCCTTCAATCTTCCCCAGCATCAGGATCTTTTCTAAGGAGTCAGTTGTTTGCATCAGGTGGCCAAAGTATCAGTGCTTCAGTTCAGCATCAGTCCTTCCAATGAATATTCAGGACAGATTGCTTTAGGATTGACTGGTTGGATCTCCTTACAGTCCAAGGGACTCTCAAGAGCCTTTGCCAACACCACGGTTAAATAGCATCAATTTTATGGCACTCAGCTTTCTTTATGGTCCAACTCTCACATCCATACATGACTACTGGAAAGACCATAGCTTTGACTAGACAGACCTTTGTCTGCAAAGAAATGTCTCTGCTTTTGAATATGCTGTCTAGGCATATATTCCCTAGGCCCTATCTTATTTAAATATACATAGTATTTTTACATGCACTATTTATTTTGCATATATCTTTTATTTACTCATATATGGTCATTCATGTATTCATTCAGTAAATATATTCTTGATCTTCATTGCATGCCAGGCATTATTCTAGCTGGTAAGGAAAGAACCTATACAAAAAAGATCTTCATGACCCAGATGATCACGATGGTGTGATCATCACCCAGAGCCAGACATCCTGGAATGTAAAGTCAAGTGGGCCTTAGGAAGCATCACTACGAGCAAAGCTAGTGGAGGTGATGAAATTCCAGTTGAGCTATTTCAAATCCTAAAAGATGATGCTGTGAAAGTGCTGCACTCAATATGCCAACAAATTTGGAAAACTCAGCAGTGGCCACAGAACTGGAAAAGGTGAGTGTTCATTTTAATCCCAAATAAAGGCAATGCCAAAGAATGCTCAAGTGACTGCACAACTGCACTCATCTCACATACTAGCAAAGTAATGCTCAAAATTCTCCAAGCCAGGCTTCAACAATACATGAACCATGAACTTCCAGATGTTCAAGCTGGTTTTAGAGACTGCAGAGGAACCAGAGATCAAATTGCCAACATCCACTGGATGATCAAGAAAGCAAGAGTGTTCCAGAAAAACATCTACCTCTGCCTCATTGACTATGACAAAGCCTTTGACTGCTTGGATCACAATAAACTATGGAAAAGTCTGAAAGAGATGGGAATACCAGACCACCTGACCTGCCTCTTGAGAAATCTGTATGCAGGTCAAGGAAGCAATAGTTAGAACTGGACATGGAAAAACAGACTGGTTCCAAATAGGAAGGAATACGTCAAGGCTGTATATTGTCACCGTGCTTATTTAACTTATATGCAGTGTACATCATGAGAAATGCTGGACTGGATGAAGCACAAGCTGGAATCAAGATTGCCAGGAGAAATATCAGTAACCTCAGATATGCAGATGACACCACCCTTATGGCAGAAAGTGAAGAACTAAAGAGCCTCTTGATGAAAGTGAAAGAGGAGAGCTTAAAGCTCAACATTCAGAAAACTAAGATCATGGCATCCGGTCTTATCACTTCAAGGCAAATAGATGGGGAAACAGTGGAAACAGTGGCTGACTTCATCTGCAGATGGTGACTGCAGCCATGAAATTAAAAGATGCTTACTGCTTGGAAGAAAAGTTATAATCAACATAGACTGCATATTAAATAGCAGAGATATTACTTTACCAACAAAGATCCATCTAGTCAAGGCTATGGTTTTTCCCTAGTCATGTATGGATGTTGAGAGTTGGACTATAAAGAAAGCTGAGCACAGAAGAACTTATGCTTTTGAACTGTGGTGTTGGAGAAGACTCTTAAGAGACTCTTGAACTGCAAGGCGATTCAACTAGTCCATCCTAAAGGATATCAGTCCTGAATGTTCATTGGAAGGACTGATGTTGAAGCTGAAACTCCAATACTTTGGCCACCTGATGTGAAGAGCTGAATCATTTGAAAAGACCCTGGTGCTGGGAAAGATTGAAGGCAGGAGGCAAAGGGGCTGACAGAAGATGAAATGGCTGGAAGGCATCACTGACTCAATGGACATGTGTCTCAGTAAACTCTGGGAGTTGTGATGGACAGGGAGGCCTGATGTGCTGCAGTCCATGGGGTCGCAAAGAGTTGGGCACAACTGAGCGACTGAACTGAACGGAAGGAAAGGACCGGTGACTCAGATTGTAAAGACTCCTCCTCCCATGCAGGAGACCTAGATTCAATCCGTGGGTTGGGAAGATTCCCTGCAAGATGGCATGGCAAACCACTCCAATATTCTTGCCTAGAGAATCCCCATGGAAAGAGGAGGCTGGTGGGCTACAATTCATGATGTCTCATAGAGTCAGATACAACTGAGCGAGTAAGCACACACAAAGAAATAACAGTAAAATTGACATCAATAACAGGATCAATGTTAACAACAATCACCTACCCTCAAGAGCTTATTTTCCAAAGGGAATAGGGGATGGGAGAGAAAGGATAAATAACGTACATTTGTAGTATGTCACATATTGAAATGTGTTTATGGGAAAACAAAAAAGAAAGCAAGGAAATCTTGTAGGGAGGGAGTGCATGTGTGTTGTGGGTAGGGTTTGCCTTACTACCCATAGAACTGTATGGATATGAAAATCTGAAAAACAAAAAATGACTTTGATATTCCTGGACATATATTCCTGATCAACGTGAATGAGTATACTGAGTAATTCCATTAAGCATGACATAGTCTATCTACCACAGGTTCTGTTCAATTTAACACTGAGACATTAGTTACTTTCACTCTTGTGTCCCTCAAATCTATTGTGTGTAGGTGTGTGTGCCCACCCAAGATCATACATGCATACATTGATTATATCCTCCAGACTCCAGGGTATATACACTCCAAGTATGGATATACACGAGGGCATCTCTGGTGGCTCAGCAATAAAGGAGCTGCCTACAATGCAGGAGACATAAAAAACATGGGTTTGATCTGTGGGTTGGGAAGATGGCTGAAGTAGGACATGGAAACCCACTCCAGCACTCTTGCCTGGAGAATCCCATGGAAAGAGGAGCCTGGTAAGCTACAGTCCATAGGTCGCAAAGAATCTGACAAGACTGAAGGGATTTTAGCACCACACAGATATATATATATATATATATATATATATATAATTATTTTTTCCACTTATTTTTTTACCTTGATGACTACATTTTTCTCTCATCTTCCAGTCAGTTACATTCATTCAGCCTTATTTTTCTCCTTGACTTAAATCACTTTAAGAACTAGACTTTTGAAATATAAAAACTCATACTGTTCCTTTGGTTTCCTGTTTCCCTGTATGACATTATTTCTATATCTCAAATCTCTATTAGATATTTAAACTCGGGATTCCTTAGCTAGCGGTATAAAATAATAGCAAATTGTTAAAATAAATGAGGGAAATACTGCCTAATTTTTTTTTTTTACCCCAAATGACAAGAAGTCTAAATTTCAAAATATATTAATTTATGTTGATATAGATTGCAATGTTTAAAGATCCACATTGGTAACTAAATTTAGAAATAGGTTAGTTCAGTAATCAGTATACTAACCAGTATGTTAATCAATGCTTAGTATAAACATTAAAACCAATTTTGGCTTTGGTTGTTGATGCTATAAAGACAGTAAATTTAAGAACAGTGACATTAATATAAAAGCATTCCTTTAATTCTGGCTACAAAAGCTATCAGATTTACTTTAGAAATAATAAAATAAATTAAAATAATTTCAATATTCTATTTAATCTTAATTTCCTACCTGAAAGATGATACATATGAATTTGTTTATTAAAATTCTATCATGAGCTGCTGTTGTGTTGATGTTTAACCATGAAACTTGTGGGAATACTTTAATTCCCCAAATGGGGGAAACAGAAAAATCAATGAACTGCTTGGTCTCCAGTCAAGAAGTAACTCTCTCTGCCAAAAGGGATGAACTAAAACTTCTTTATCATTCTAATTGAAGAAGGAATTCATAGGGCCTGGACTCCATCTCAGGCCTGTCTGTGCTGGCCGTGCTCGGCTGCCTCTCCAGCGGACTCTGAACTCTCTGCTTAGTGCCTGTGGGGATGACAATGGAAGGATAAGACCCCCTCCAGACAGGGGAATCTTGAAGATCACATCCAGGCTACTCGTTGCCTAAGAGGAAGCATACCGTAATCACCCCTGTCTCTGGACAGGTCATAAACTTTTTTCGTATCTATCAGGATGTAATCACAGGCTTATCGATTATTAACTGGTTGGAATGTAACTGCGGGCTTATTGACTATTGACTGTTTAGACACGTACACATGAGGTAGGTGGTGGGTTTAGACACGTACACATGGGGTAGGTGGTGGGTCTGGACACGTACGCATGGGGTATAAAAGATTTTCACAAATGCTGGACGGGGTCCTTGGCTAAGAGGAGACTCTGCCTTGGGCCTGCCGGTGTAATAAACTGCACTCCACTATCTGCATTGTCCTTCTGAGTGAGTCTGTTTCCCTGAAAGCGTGGCTATAACATAATAACAAAAGACACATAGTTCTGAAGAGAGGAGAAATACATGAAACATTCTCAAATGTCTGAGAACAGTTTAGTCACTCAGTCGTATCCAACTATTTGCAACCCCATGGACTGCAGCACGCCAGGTTTCCCTGTCCATCACCAACTCCCAGAGCTTACTCAAACTCATGTCCATCATGGCAGTGATGCCATCCAACCATCTCATCCTCTGTTGTCTCCTTATCCTCCTGCCTTCAGTGTTTCCCTGTATCACAGTTTTTTCCAATAAGTCAGTTCTTCCCATCAGGTGGCCAAAGTATTGGAGTTGCAACTTCGGCATCAGTCCTTACATTTAATATTCAGGACTGATTTCCTTTTGGATAGACTGGTTGGATCTCTTGGAGTCCAAGGGACTCTCAAGAATCTTCTCCAACACCACAATTCAAAACCATCAATTCTTCTGCTGCTCAGCTTTCTTTATAGTCCTGAGAGGGTAACAGGCAAGAAGGCCAGGGGTCTCCAAACGGAGGAAAGAGGCTGCAAGTGCCAGACATTTTTATCTCTTTTAAGCAGCAGGAAGAAACAAATCAGCGATATGCTGTTTTTCCTTCTCTATACAAATTTAAAAGGAAGTTTCTCTTAAAATGCTGTGTTGCCATGACACCTGGTCTCATCTAAAGCTAACTACTCTCAAAACTTGAGTTAACCAATACATTTCTTTTTCTTATGGAAATGTTGTCTTAAGCTACGTTAATGTACCCCAGACTCTATCTTCAAGTTGGTTCCGCCTAAGGCCTAACTTACTTACTCAGGTATTGTTCCCCTAATCTATGTAAAGGAAACTATTTGTTGATATTCTGCCCTTCTACAAGATTCAAGTCTGGTGCCATTCTAAATTTTATGACATTCCTTTCTTTTCATTAACAGACTGTGAGTGACTATATTACACACAGGTAAAGACTAGGAGGGGGGGTACTCTTTTGCCCCCTTCTGATGCCTATGTCAGAGGCTTTCTCTATCTCCTTTATACTTTAATAAAACTTTATCACACAAAAGCTCTGAGCGATCCAGCCTCGTCTCTGGCCCCAGATTGAATTCGTCTCCTCCGGAGGCCAAGAATCCCGGCGTCTTATCGTTCAGCAACAAACTTTCAGTCCAACTCTCACATCCATACATGACTACTGGAAAAAAACATAGCTTTGACTAGATGTACCTTTGTCGGCAAAGTAATGGCTCTGCTTTTTAACATGCTGTTTAGGTTGGTCATAGCTTTTCTTCCGAGAAGCAAGTGTCATTTAATTTCATGGCTGCAGTGACCATCTGCATTGATTTTGGATCCCCCCAAAATAAAGTATGTCACTGTTTCTGTTAGGGGAAGCACACTGATTGAAACCGCCCACCCTGGCCAGGCACCATAGTAACCATTTGCATGAGTTGTTTTATGGCAGGAGATCCTGATAAGGAATACGAAACTAATAGGCCACCACCAGCCGGAAGAGTTCGGGAAAGATCGAGAGGAGACACTACCTGTCCGTCCACTTCCCAGAATCCCTCTTGCTAGCATCCATCTTGGCTGAGCGATGCGTGCACCACCAGGAAAGACTGAATTAGAATGATTGGCCAAAGACCACCCGGAAACTAATCCCATCACCATAAAACCCAAGACTGTGAGCCACGCGGTAGAGCAGTTCTCCTGGGTTCCCTTACCTACTGCTCTCCACCCGGGTGCCCTTTCCCAATAAAATCTCTTGCTTTGTCAGCACGTGTCTCCTCGGAGAATTCATTTCCGAGTGTTAGACAAGAGCCCAGTTTCGGGCCCTGGAAGGGGTCCCCCTTCCTGCAACATTTCCATGTTTCTCCAGCTATTTGACATGAAGTGATGGGACCAGGTGCCAATGCCTTAGTTTTCTGAATGTTGAGTTTTAAGCCTTATTTTTCACTCTCCTCTTTCACTTTCATCAAGAGGATCCTTAGGTCCTCTTTGACTTCTGCTATCAGGGTGGTGGAATCTACGTACCTCAGGTTATTTATATTTCTCCTGGCAATCTTATTCCAGCTTGTTATTCATCCAGCCTAGCGTTTCTCATGATGTACGCTGCATATAAGCTAAATAAGCATGGTGACAATATACAGCCTTGACATACTCCTTTCCTGACTGATCATGAACCAGTCTGTTGTTTCATGTCCAGTTGTAACTGTTGCTTCTTGACCTGCACAGAGATTTCTCAGGAGGCACGTCAGGTGGGCTGGTATTCCCCTCTCGAAGAATTTTCCACAGTTTGTTATGATCCACACAGTCAAAGGATTTGGCATAGTCAATAAAACAAAAATGGATGTTTTCCTGGAATTCTCTTGCTTTTTAGATGATCCCAGCAGATGTTGGCAATTTGATCTATGGTTCTGCCTTTTCTAAATCCAGCTTGAACATCTGGAAGTTCACAGTTCATGTACTGTTGAAGCCTGGCTTGGAGCATTTTTGAGAATTACTTTGCTAGCATGTGAGATTGTGCAGTAGTTTGAACATTCTTTGGCATTGCCTTTCTTTGGGATTAAAATGAACACTCACCTTTTCCAGTCCTGTGGCCACTGCTGAGTTTTCCAAATTTGCTGGCATATTGAATGCAGCACTTTCACAGCATCATCTTTTAGGATTTGGACTAGCTCAAATGGAATTCCATCACCTTCACTAGCTTTGTTCATAATGATGCTTCCTAAGGCCCACTTAACTTCACACTCCAGGATGTCTGGCTCTAAGTGAGTGATCACACCATAGTGGTTATATGGGTCATGAAGATATTTTTTGCATAATTATTCTGTGTGTCTTACCACGTCTTCTTAATATCTTCGGCTTCTGTTAGGTTCATACCATTTCTGTCCTTTATTGTGCCCATCTTTGCATGAAATGTTCCCTTGGCATCTTTAATTTTCTTGAACAGATCTCTAGTCTTTCCCATTGTATTGTTTTCTTCTATTTAATTTTGCCTTCTCATACTGCCCATGGGGTGCTCAAGGCAAGAATACTGACATGGTTTGCCATTCCCTTCTCCAGTGGACCACATTTTGTCAGAACTCTCCACCATGGCCTGGCTGTCTTGCGTGGCTCTACATGGCATGGCTCATAGTTTTATTGAGTTAAACAAGGCTGTGTTCCATGTGGTCAGTTTGATTAGTTTTCTGTAATTGTGGTTTTCATTCTGTCTGCCCTCTGATGGATCAGGATAAGAGGCTTATGAAAGATTTCTGATGGGAGAGACTGATTGTGGGGGAAACTAGACTTGTTCTGATGGCTGTGCCATGCTCAGTAAATCTTGAATCTGATTTTTGCTGATGGGCAGGTCTCTGTTCCCTCTCTCTGTTTGACCTGAGCCCAAACTATTGTGGAGGTAACAAAGATAATGGTGGCCTCCTTCAAAGTGTCCCATGCACGCACTGCCACACTCAGTGCCCCTGACTCAGCAGCAGGCCGCTCCTGGCCCATGCCTATGCCGGAGCCTCCTGGACAGCTACAGGAAGCCTGGGCCAGTCTCTTGTGGGGTCACTGCTCCTTTCTCCTGGGTCCTGGTGCACACAAGGTTTTGTTTGTGCCCTCCAAGAGTCTGTTTCCCCAGTCCTGTGTAAGTTCTGTGATCAAATCCTTCTGGCCTCCAACGTCTAATTCCCTGGGGGCTCCCAGTCCCTTCGCCAGGTCCCCAGGTTGGGAAATCTGTTGTGGGTCCTAGAACTTCCTTAACAATGAGATTATTTCTTTGACATAAGTGTTCTGCAGTTTGTGGGTCATTTTCTTGGCAGCTTTATGGTGGGGTTAATGGCAACCTCCAAGAGGGCTTATGCCACAGGCTGTGTGCCCAGGTAGCTGCACCCAGAGCCCCTTACCCCGTGGCAGTCCACTGCTGACCTATACCTCTTCAGGAGACTCAAACACAGGTCAGATCAGTGGGGTCTCTGGGTCCTGGTGCACACAAGAGTTTCTTTGAGCCCTCCAAGTGTCTCTGGAGGGTATGAGGTTTAATTCTAAATATGATTTTGCCCCTTCTACCATATTGCTGGGGCTTCTCCTTTGCCCTTGAGTGTGGGGTAGCTTTCTTTGGTGGGATCCAACATTTTCCTCTCAATGGTTGTTAAGCAGTGAGTTTCAGTTTTGGAGTTCTCATAGGAGAAGATGAGCACATGCCTTTCTACTCCACCATCTTTTCCTACTACTCTTATATTTAAGTAATTTATATTAATTTTTTTAATTAATTGGTTTATTTTAATTGGAGAATAATTGTTTTACAATATTGTGGTGGTTTTTGCCATACATCAACATGAATCAACCATGGGTACACGTGTCCCCCCATCCTGAACCTCTTCCATCTCCCTCCCTACCCCATTCTTATGGGTTGTCCCAGAGCATCAGCTTTGAGTGCCCTGATTCATACATGAAACTTGCACTGGCCATCTAATTTACATGTGGTAGTATACATGTTTCAATGCTATTCTCTCAAATCATCACACCATTACTTTCTCCCATAGAGTCCAAAAGTCTGGTTTTTACATCTGTGTCTCTTTTGTTGCCTTGCATATAGGATTGTCATTAGTGTCTTTCTAAATTCCATATACATGCATTAATATACTGTTCTGGGTTTCTCTTTCTGACTTACTTCTCTCTGCATAATAGGCTCCAGTTTTATCCACCTCATTAGGACAGACTCAAATGCATTCCCTTTTATAGCTGAGTAATATTCCATTGTTTATATGTACCACAACTTCCTTACCCTTTCATCTGCTGTAGACATCTAGGTTGCTTTTATGTTGTAGCCATTGTAAACAGTGCTGCAATGAACATTGGCATACATGTGTCTCTTTAAATTCTAGTTTCTTTGGTGTGTATGAACAGCAATGGGATTGCTTGGTCATATGGCAGTTCTAGTTCCAGGTTTTTAAAGGAAATTCCACACTGTTCTCTATAGTGGCTGTACCATTTTACATTCCCACCAATGGTGTAAGATGGTTTCCTTTTCTCTACATCCTCTCCAGCACTTACTTTTTGTAGATCTTTTGATTGTGGCCATTCAAACAAGCATGAGATGATACCTGATCATGATTTTGATTAGCATGTCTCTAATAATGAGTGATATGGAGCATCTTTTCATGTGTTTGTTAGCCATCTGCATGTCTTCTTTGGAGAAATGTCTGTTCAGTTCTTTGGGCCACTTTTGATTGGGTTGTTTATTTTTCTGGTAATGAGCTACATGAGCTGCTTGTATATTTTGGAGATTAATTATTTGTCAATTGTTTCATTTACTATTATTTTCTCCCATTCTGAAGGCTGGCCTTTCACCTTGCTTATAGATTCCTTCACTATGCAAAACCTTCTAATTAGGTCCTATTCATTTATTTTTATTTTCATTACTCTGGGAGGTGGGTCATAGAGCACCTTGCTGTGATTTATGTCAGAATGTTCTTCTTATGTTTTCCTCTAAGAGTCTTATAGTTCCTAGTCTTACATTTAGATATTTAATCCATTTTGAGTTTATCTTGTGTATGGTGTTAGAAAGTGTTCTAGCTTTATTCTTTTGCACATGCTTGACCAGTTTTCCCACCTCCACTTGTTAAAGAAATTATCTTTTCTCCATTGTATATTTTTGCCTCCTTTGTCATCATAACCTACACAAATATATTTAGTTTTTTTTATTTCATGTGTTGTTATTAGATGTCCATAGAATATTTAGAAAAACTAGCAAAAGATAGACATTGATAAATTTCAAAAAGTAGAATTCTTGTTTGTGTGTATGATTCAGTTATACAAATACACATGCATTATTTTCCATTATAGGTTATTGCAAGATATTGAATATAGTTCCCAGTGCTATACATACAGTAAACTTCTGTTGCTTATTGCATATCTATTTTTTAAAATTAGAAATTTAACATTCTATTCATACTAAATCAAACAATGTCATAACTTTTTAGATAGGCAAAAATTCATTAAATTCTCTAAAATATAAATATAAGGACTTCCTGATTTTAAATTGTGAATGCTGTTCTATTTCCAGTTTTTTAAGGAATCTCCACACTGCCATATGACCCAGCAATCCCACTCCTTGGCATACACACTGTGGAAACCAGAACTGAAAGAGACACGTGCACCCCAATGTTTATCACAGCACTGTTTATAATAGCCAGGACATGGAAGCAACCTAGATGCCCTTCAGCAGATGAATGGATAAGGAAGCTATGGTACATATACACAATGGAATATTACTCAGCCATTAAAAAGAATTCACTTGAATCAGTTCTAATGAGATGGATGAAACTGGAGCCCATTATACAGAGTGGAGTAAGCCAGAAAGATAAAGACCAATACAGTATACTAACGCATATATATATGGAATTTAAAAAGATGGTAACGATAACCCTATATGCAAAACAGAAAAAGAGACACAGATGTACAGAACAGAATTTTGGACTCTGTGGGAGAAGGTGAGGGTTGGATGTTCTGAGAGAATAGCATTGAAATAAGTATACTATCAAGGGTGAAATAGATCACCAGCCCAGGTTGGATGCATGAGACAAGTGCTCAGGGCTGGTGCACTGGAAAGACCCAGAGGGATGGGATGGGGAGGGAGGTGGGAGGGGGGATCGGGATGGGGAACACATGTAAATCCATGGCTGATTCATGTCAATGTATGGCAAAAACCACTACAATATTGTAAAGTAATTAGCCTCCAACTAATAAAAATAAATAAAAAATAAAAAAAATTGTGAATGTTAATTTTGTGAAGGAAGTAGTAAAATTTAAAAGAATGCAGTGGTTCACTTGGGATTTAACTTACACTAAATTTCTAAATGTGATAAATTTATCTTTGTATTTTCAATTTACTTTCATGGTATATATGCCCAAATTTGGTTGGTTTCTGACCTAGCTAATTATTAGTATGCTTGATCTTATGGATATATAACTCTTGCATGAAAGTAGAGTTGATGAAAAGTTAAATCTGTTTACATAAATTCAGTTAGCGAAATGTGATCATTATGAATATATATCATAGTTTGATTGGTGTATATGGTTCTTGTAAAAAGATTTTACTTCAAAATATTATGTGCACAGAGCAAAGATAATGCACGAAAGACCAAAATTTGGAATGCAATAATTAGGATTTATTTTACTCAAAAATTTAATTGAAAGCAAAAGAAACAGACTCCTTGTGAGGAGTCACGATATCAAAGGAGGGTGTGGTGTTCATCTCTCTCCACAAATACATCAAGAATACATCTACAAGTGGAACATTTCACACAGAGCACTGGCTGAACAGTAGCAGAGGACACTGGATGCCTAAAAGGATAAGAAAGATCCCTGCATAACCAGGTAGGACAACAGAAAGAGGAAAGGGAAACAAAGGGGAGAGGAAGCAGGGTGGGATTTATGCCCCTGGGCAGGGGTGAGGAGAGGGAGGGCTGAAGGACAGAAGAGATTCCTGCATCCAAGGAAATCCCCTCATCACTGGGGAGATGAGTTGGGAGAGAAGGTGAGCTTTGGGAGTTATCAGAGGAAAACACAGCAACTGGTCTGTGGCAGACAGAACAAGTGAGATCTACACAAATGGTCTGTGCCACCGCCCTCTGCTTATGCCAGACTGAGACATGTGTCCACCAGGGTGGACAGCGGCTGGGTGCTAGAACATGGAACTTAGAGAGCAAACTCGAGGAGAGGACTGCTGTTGGCTGTGGGGAGACAGCCTGAGGGGACGGGAGCGAGGAAATCTAAAACCAGGACTGCTTGTGGAGGAAACACAGATCATCATAGAAAGAAAACACCACTGTTCAGTGATGCATAAGGGGCGGGACCACGATTGCAGCCTCTTATGCATGCACCATCCTCTGCCTCCCTGAAAACTATGAAGGGCTCTCTCCAGGGCAAGCTCTCACATGTTCATGACTCCCAGCTCCCACACATGCCCTGTCTCCACCAGGGCTCCCACGATCCCAGCAGCACTTACTCCTTCTCTGTCCCCACCACAATGGATGCTGTGGTGACCCCAGCCACTGCCAACTCTATGAACCCTCCTTACTGCGGTGAACACTTATGTTCTGATGTAGCCTTGGGAGCAGATCCACACTGAGATGGAACTGAAAGCATAGCTGAGTCCCAGGGGCAATGCAACTTTGAAGAAAAAATGAAACCTCTCCTTGCAGCTGTAAAAATCATGAATGGCACCCTATGCCTGCCTTATAAATTCAACATCTGCAGGACATCTGAACATACAACAAGAGGTCCCTTAGTCAAGATGGGTTTAGCGTTAGCGGCTGTAGACTATGAGCACATACACGTAAGGAATAGAGATAGTGCCCACAGGGGTTCAGATACATCATTACAGCCATCCTGTGACTTACTTCAGTGGACCTATGCTGGTGATCTGGTAAAAATAGTCTGAGAGACACCAGGGTCAATTACAGGTATACCTACAGTTAAGGTAGGGCCAAGACTAGTGCCAACAACACTGTAATCTTAGAGCTGATAAAATGGTGAAAGGTGACACAAGAGAGACAAACACAGGTGAACAGTTCCAGAGGAGAAACAGTCAGTGACTTCTCTCCCAGGGGGAGTGATCCAGTACAATCAACCTTGCATCACAAATAAGAAACACAACTCAGAAAAAGAACTGGAGGCATTTAACACCTCAATTACACAAATGAACAGATCATCCAGACAAAAATTTAATAAGGAAACACAAGTCTTAAGTGATACTTTAGACCAGATAGACTTAACTGATATCTATAGGACAATCCATCTGAAAGTAGCAGAATACACTTTTTCTTCAAGGGCCCATGGAAAATCCTCCAAGATAGAATATATCTATGAGGCAAATCAAGCCTCAGTAAATTTAAGAAAACTGAAATCACATCAAGCATCTATTTTGATCTCAAAGATGTGAGATTAGAAATTGATTACAGGAAGAAAAAAAAAAAGAAAAACTATATAAAGCACAAAGACATGGAAGCTAAACACATGTTACTAAACAACGAATGGATCACTGAAGAAATCAACGAAGAAATTAAAAAAAAAAAATACCTAGAGATAACTGTCAATGAAAACATGATCTAAAACCTAACAGGTGCAGGAAAAGCAGTTCTCAGAGGAAAGATTTTAGCAATACAATCCTACCTCAAGAAACAGAAGAAAACCTCAAGAAACAAGAAAGCTTACTTTACATGTGCTTTGCATTTTTTGTTTAAGAAGACCTTCTTATCTTTCCTTGCTATTCTCTGTAACTCTGCATTCAGTTAGATATATCTTTCTCTTTCTCCCTTGCCTTTCTCTTCTCTGCTATTCTCAGCTATCATAAAGCCTCCTCAGACAACCGCTAGGTCTTCTTGTATTTCTTTTTCTTAGGAATGGCTTTGGACACTGCCTTCTGTACAATGTCATGAACCTCCTCCCATAGTTCTATCTAGCAGATCTAATCCCTTGAACCTATTCATCACCTCCATTATATAATCATGAGGGATTCAATTTAGGTCCTACCTGAACGTCCTAGTGGTTTTCCCTATTTTTTTCCATATAAGCCCGAATTTTCCAATAGGAAGTTCATATGAGCCATAGTCAACTCAGTTCATGAAAAACCAATAGAGCAGGAAAGACTAGAAAACACAACAGAATGGGGAAAAACTAGAGATCTCTTCAAGAAATATCTTCAAGGGATATCAAAGGAAAATTTCATGCAAGGATGGGCATGATAAAGTACAGAAATGGTAAGGACCTAACAGAAGCAGAAGAGATAAAGAAGAGATGGCAAGAATACACAGAAGTGCTTTTCAAAAAAGAACTTAATGACCCAGCCAATCATGATGGTGTGGTCACACATCTAGAGACAGACACCCTAGAGAGTGAAGTCAAGCTGGCCTTAGGAAAGATTACTGTGAGCAAAGCTAATGGAGGTGATGAAATTTCATCTGAGCTATTTAAAATCTTAAACTGTGCTATGAAAGTGCCACACTCAATATGTCACCAAATTTCAGAAACTCGGCAGTGGCCACAGGACTGGAAAAAGTCAGTTTTCATTTCAATCTCAAAGAAGGGCAATGCTAAAGAATGTTCAAACTCCCATACAGTTCTTAGCATTTCACATACTAGCAAGGTTATGCTCAAAATCTTTAGAGCTAGGCTTCAGCAGTATGTCAACTGAGAACTTTAGAGGTACAAACAGGATTTAGACGAAGCAGAGGAGCCAGAGATCAAAGTGTCAACATTCACTGGATCATGGTAAAAGCAAGGAAGTTCCAAAAAAAAAAAAAAAGTCTACGCTTGCTTCATTGGCTATGCTAATGCCTTTAACTTTGGGGATCACTAAAAGCTGTGAAAGAATTCTTAAAGGGGTGGGAGTACCAGAATACCTTACCTGTCTAGGGAGAAACTTGTATGTGGGTCAAGAAGCAACAGTTAGAACAAAACATGGAAAAATGGATTGGTTCCAAATTAGAAAAGAAATATGATAAGGCTGTATATTGTCAGCCTGGTTATTTAATTTCTATGCAGAGTACATATGTGCAAGCTATGTCATTTCAGTCGTGTTTGACTCTTTGCAATCCTAACAAATGGATCTGTAGCCCACCAGGCTCCTTTCTCTATTGGATGCTCCAGGTAAGAATACTAGAGTGGATTGCCTTGCCCTTCTCCAGGGGATCTTCCTGACCCAAGGATCAACCCTCATCTCTTAAGTCTCTTGCATTGGCAAGTGTTTTTTTTTTACTCTTTTTACCACTAGCATCATCTGAGGAATCCTCTATGCAGAGTACATTATTTAAAATGCTGAGCTAGACGAATTACAAGCTGGAATCAAGAATGCCAGGAGAAATATCTACAGCCCCAGATTGGGGGGGGGCGGGGGCGGAGCGCAGGGATATCTGAGGAACCCCTCAGATAAGGTTCCACCAAAGACAGATTTTATTTTCTTGGGGTCCAAAATCACTGCAGATGGTGACTGTAGCCATGAAATTAAAATATGCTTGCTCCTTGGAAGAAAAGCTATGATAAACCTAGATAGTGTATTAAAAGGCAGAGACATCACTTTCCTGACAAAGGTCTGTATGGTTAAACTATGGCTTTTCTGTGCTTCCCAGGTTCTCTAGTAGTAAAGAATTTGCCTGGCAATGCAGGAGACATAAGAGATGCAAGTTCAATCTCTGGGTCGGGAAGATCCCCTGGAAGAGGAAATGGCAATCCACTCCAATATTCTTGCTGGGATAAATTCATGGACAGAGGAGTCTGGCAGGCTACAGACCATGGAGTCTCCAAGCGTTGAACATGACTGAAGTAACTGAGTCCATGGTTTTTCCAGTAGTAATGTACAGACGTGAGAGTTGGAACACAGAGAAGGCTGAGCACCAAAGAATTGATGCTTTTGAATTCTGATTCTAGAGAAGAATCTTGAGAGTCCCATGCACTGCAGTAAGATCAAAGCAGTCAATCCTAAAGAAAATCAACCCTGAATATTTACTGGAAGACTGATGCTGAAACTGAAGATCCAATACTTTGACCACCTGATACCTTTAAAGATATGGCTCATTGGAAAAGACCTGACTCATTGGAAAAGACTGTGATGCTGGGAAAGATTGAAGTAGAAGAAGGGGTTGCAGAGGATGGGATGCTTAGACATCATCTGAAGAATATGGGATGCTTAGACATCATCACTGACTCAATGGACCTGAAATTGACCTAACTCCAGGAAATAATGAAGGACAGTGAGCTTGGTATGATGCAGTCCATGGGTATGCAAAGAGTCGGGCATGAGTTAAATGACTGAAAAGCAGCAAATTTATACTTAGAGCTACCAGAGAAAGCAGAAAAACAAAAACTAAAGTTAGTAAATGGAAAGAAATCATAAAGATATAGAAGAAATGAATTAAACAGAGACAATGAAAACAGTAGCAAAAATAAATGAATAATAAAGGTGGTTCTCTGAGAAATAAACAAAATTTATAAACCTATAGCAGACTCGCTGAGAAAAAAAAGAAAGCACTCAAACCAATAAAAGTAGAAAGTTGAGATTTCTTTAAAAACTGGAATTAGAATTGCCATATGACCCAGCAATCCCACTTCTGGGCATACACACTGAGGAAACCATATCTGAAAGAGACGCATGCACCCCAATGTTCATCCCAGCACTATTTATAATAGCCAGGACATGGAAGCAACCTAGATGCCCATCAGCAGACGAATGGATAAGGAAGCTGTGGTACATATACACCATGGAATATTACTCAGCCATTAAAAAGAATTCATTTGAATCAGTTCTAATGAGATGGATGAAACTGGAGTCCATCATACAGAGTAAAGTAAGCCAGAAAGATAAAGACCAATACAGTATACTAACGCATGTATATGGAATTTAGAAAGATGGTAATGATAACCCTATATGCAAAACAGAAAAAGAGACACAGATGTACAGAACAGAATTTTGGACTCTGTGGGAGAAGGCGAGGGTGGGATGTTTCGAGAGAACAGCATCAAAACATATATATTATCTAGGGTGAAACCAATCACCAGCCCAGGCTGGATGCATGAGACAAATGCTTGGGCCTGGCGCACTGCGAAGACCCAGAAGAATAGGGTGGAGAGGGAGGTGTGAGGGGGGATCGGGATGGGGAATACATGTAAATCCATGGCTGATTCATGTCAATGTGTGACAAAAACCACTACAATATTTTAAAGTAATTAGCCTCCAACTAATAAAAATGAATGGAAAAAAAAAAAAAGAAGAAGAAAGTATAACTTATCACAAAAATGCAAAGGATTGTGAGAGACTACTACAAGCTGCAGTATACAAATAAAATAGACAACATAGAAGGTATTAAAAACATTCTTAGAAATGTACAATCTTCCATGACTGAAACAGGAAGAAATAGTAAACAGGAACAGATCCACTGTGAGTACTGAAACTGAAACAGCTATTAAAACCTTCAACAAGCAAAACTCCCAGACCATTTATCTTCACAGGAAAATACTGTCAAATATTTACAGAAGAGTTAACATGACTCCTTCTCAAACTGTTGAAAGAACTGCAGAGGAAGGAAGGCTCTCAAGTTCTTTCTATGAGGCCAACCTTACTCTTTCTCAGTATGCCAGCAAATTTGGAAAATGCAGCAGTATCCACAGAACTGGAAAAGGTCAGTTTTCATTCCAATTCCAGAGAAAAGCAATACCAAAGAATGTTCCAACTACCACACAAGTGTACTCATCTCACACGCTAGGAAAGTAATGCTCAAAATTCTCCAAGCCAGGCTTCAACAGTACATGAACCAAGAACCTCCAAACATTCAAGCTGGATTTAGAAAAGGCAGAGGAACCAGAGATCAAATTGCCAACATCTGTTGGATCATAGAAAAAGCCAGAGCTCCAGAAAAAAAATCTACTTCTGCTTTATTGTCTATACCAAAGCTTTTGTGTGGATCACAACAAACTGACGTATTCTGCAAGAGATGGGAATACCAGATCACCTTACCTGACTATTGAGAAATCTATACAGGTGTCAATAAATAGCAGTTAGATCTAAACATGGAACAATGAACTGGTTCCAAATTGGGAAAGGAGTACGTCAAGGATCTATATTGTCACCCTGCTTATTTAACTTATATGAAAAGCATATAATGTGAAAGTCCAGGCTGCATGAAGCACAATCTGGAATTTAGATTGCCAGGAGAAATAAAAATAACCTCAGATACACAGATGATACCACTCTTATGGAAGTGAAGAAGAGCCTCTTGATGAAAATGAAAAAGGAGAGTGAAAACGTTGGCTTAAAATTCAACATTCTAAAAACTAAGATCACGGCATCTGATCCCATCACTTCATGACAAATAGATGGGGAAATATTGGAAAAAGTGACAGACTTTGTTTTCCTGGACTTCAAAATTACTGCAGACGGTGACTGCAGCCATGAAATTAAAAGACACTTGCTCCTTGGAGGAAAATCTATGACCAACCTAGACAGCATATTAAAACGCAGAAACATGGGGGCGGTCCTAAGACGGCAGAGGAATAGGACGGGGAGACCACTTTCTCCCCCACAAATTCATCAAAAGATCATTTGAACACTGAGCAAATTCCACAAAACAACTTCTTCGTGCTGGTGGAGGACCCCAGGCACCCAGAGAGGCAGCCATTCTCTTCAAAAGGAGATAGGACAAAAGATAAAAAGAGAGACAAAAGAGTTAGGGACAAAGACCTGTCTCAGAGAGGGAGTTGTGAAGGAGGAGAAGTTTCCAAACAGGAGGAAACCCTCTCACCAGCAGGTCTATGTGGGGTTTTGGAATTTCAGAGGGCAGCATAACCAGGAGGGAAAAACAAAACAAAAAAAACAAAATCTCCACAGAATATGTGTCTAACTGCAACTTCTATCAGAGAAGTAGCCCAGACACTCATGTCTGTCACCAGTGAGTGGGGGCTGAACAGGGGGGCATGGGCTGCATGCTTAGGGTAAGGACAGGGTCTGAATGCTCTGAGGACAATCTGAGGGAGCTAACAATAGCTCCCACTCACAAGTGCTATTGTGAGATAGCAATCCAAACTGTGAGATAGCCAGAGAGAGAGAAAGAAAGAGAGAAAGAGAGAACTTTCCCTTAAAAAGGTCTAAGGCACAGCCTGGCCTGCTCACAGAACAAAGGATTGAGCAATCACCAGGGGAGAGATAGCCAGCTATCGACTGACCCCTCCCCCCACCAGAGGCAGAGAGACAGGTGGGCGACAGCCAGAGACAGAGGGCGAGCAGCAACCTTGGCCCCAGAGGTGGCATCCTCCACTAAACTGTGAGCAGGCTCCCAGTTGCTAACCAAGTCTTCCTGTGATCCGGGACAGATGACATCCGCCAGGAGGGTCGCACCCAGAGATCAGCTCCCCAGAGGAGACACACAGCACATCTGAGACAGCGCTCTCACTGCACACCCAGGAAACCAAGCAGCTGGGACTGGGGAGGTGATAAGACATACCGCCCCACCTGGGAGAGTGCACTTGCCAAGCACCCGGTCACCTGAGCTGCTTGGACCTGGGAAGGGCACAAAACTCAGGCCCAACCAAGTCTGTGCCTTTGTGGATTACCCGAGAAATTGAACCTGAGCAGCTTAGACCTAGGAAGTGCACGAAACCCAGGGCCCACTTTGGACAGTTCCACTGCAGAGCAAACTAGAGCTGAGCAGTGTAGACCAGGAAAGCACGCACATCGTGAGCAGGAACAAACCTAGTTTGGCCCAGACACTGCAAGCGCTCCCCACAAATGCCGGTGATAATTGTTTGCAGTATTCCTCCCTCCCCACAGCACAGCTGAACAAGTGAGCCTAAATAAGCGACCACCTTCGCTCCCTTCTTTCAGGGTGGAAGTTAGATACTGAAGAGACTTGCAAACAGAGGAAGCCAAAACAAACAAGGAAGAAGGAACAGCTTTGGAAGAGATAGGTGCAACAGGTTAAAACCCTGTAGTTAGCACTGACTACATTGGAAGGGGCCTTAAAGACATTAAGAAGAAGTATAAGCTGGAACAAGGAACTATCTGAAACTAAACTGACCCCATACTGCCCTCAATAGCTCCAGAGGAATTGCTAGATATATTTTACTCTTATACTTTTTTAACTTTTTATTACTCCTATGAGTTTCATTTTCATAACCTACTATTACCTTGAAAAAAAAAAAAAAAACTATTTTAAAGCAAATTTCATTTACTTATTTTAATTGGAGGCTAATTACTTTACAATATTGTAATGGTTTTTGCTATATACTGACATGAATCTGCCATGGGTGTACACGTGTTCCCCATCCTGAACGCCCCTCCCACATCCCCCGCCCCCAATCCCGTCCCTCAGGGTCTTCCCAGTGCACCAACCCTGAGCACCCTGTCTCATGCATCGAACCTGGACTGGCAATCTGTATTACATATGATAATATACATGTTTCAAACCTTTCTCTCAAATCATCCCACCCTCGTCTTCTCCCACAGAGTTCAAAAGACTGTTCTTTACATCCATGTCTCTTTTGCTGTTTCACATATAGGGTCATCATTACCAACTTTCTAAATTCCATGTATATGTGTCAATATACTGTATTGGTGTTTTTCCTTCTGACTTACTTCATTCTGTATAACAGGCTCTGGTCTCATTAGAACTGATTCAAATGCATTCTTTTTAATGGCTGAGTAATATTCTATTGTGTATATGTACAACTGCATTCTTATCCATTCGTCTGCTGTTGGACATCTAGGTTGCTTCTATGTCCTGGCTATTGTAAACAGTGCTGTGATGAATATTGGGGGTATATATATATATATTTATTTATTTTTGTGATTCTTCTTCTTTTTTGATATTGTATTTTTGAGAGTCTAACCTCTACTCTAGATTTTTAATCTTTGCTTTTTGGTATTTGTTATCAATTCTGTACCTTTAAGAATCCAATCTTCAGTACGCATTTTTAATTAGGAGTGTGATTACTGGCTTGATTGCTCTCTCCCCTCTTTGACACTCCTTCCCCCACACCACCCCCTCCCCAGTCACTTCTATCTCCTCCCTTCCCCTTCATTTCTATACCAAACTCTGTGAATCTCTTTGGGTGTTCCAGACTGTGGAGAACACTTAGGGAACTGATTACTGGCTAGATTGGTCTCTCTCCTTTTGACTCCCCCTCTTCTCCTCCTGGTCACCTCTATCTCCTTCCCCCCTCTTCTCTTCTCCATGTAACTCTGTGAACCTCTCTGAGTGTTCCAGACTGTGCAGAGCTCATAAGGAATTGATTACTGGCTAGACTGCCTTCTTCCCTTTTGCGTCCCCCGCTTCTCCTCCTGGTCACCTCTATCTTCCTGCTCCCTCTTCTCTTCTCCATGTAACTCTGTGAACCTCTCTAGGTGTCCCTCGCTGTGGAGAATCTTTTCACCATTAACCTAGATATTTTATCATTGGTGCTGTATGGATGGAGAAATCTTGAGGCTACTGTAATAATAAGACTAAAAGCCAGAGGCAGGAGGCTTAAATAAAAAACTTGAAAACACAAGGAAACTCCTGACTCCAGGGAACATTAATCAACAAGAACTCATCCCAAAGCCTCCATACCTACACTGAAACCGAGCTCCACCCAAGAGCCAAGTTTCAGAGCAAGACATACCACACAAATTCTCCAGCAACATAGGAACATAACCCTGAGGACTAAAATACAGGTGGCAAAAAGTCACACCAAACCCAGAGACACCTCAAAACTCACTACTGGACACTTCATTGCAAACCAGAGAGAAGAGATCCAGCTCCACCCACCAGAACAGAGACACAAGCTTCCCTAACCAGGAAACCTTGACAAGCCACTCATCGAACCCCACCCATAGGGAGGAATCTCCACAATAAGGAGGAACCTCCACAATTAAGAAGAACCACAAACTTCCAGCATACAGAAAGACCACCCCAAACAAAGCAACCTAAACAAAATGAAAAGGCAGAGAAATATTCAGAAGGTAAAGGAACATGATAAATGCCCACCAAACCAAACAAAAGATGAAGAGACAGGGAGTCTAACTGAAAAAGAATTCAGAATAATGATAGTAAAGATGATCCAAAATCTTGAAAACAAAATGGAGTTACAGATAAATAGACTGGAGACAAGGATTGAGAAGATACAAGAAATGTTTAACAAAGACCTAGAAGAAATAAAAAAGAGTTAACCACTAATGAATAATGCAATAGTGAGATCGAAAGCATTCTGGAGGGAACCAACAGTAGAATAACTGAGGCAAAAGATAGGACAAGTGAGGTGGAAGATAGAACTGTGGAAATAAATGAAGCAGAGATTAATAAACAAAAAAGAATTAAAAGAAATGAGGACAACCTTAGAGACCTTAAATGCCCCAACATTCGAATCCTAGGAGTCCCAGAAGAAAAAGACGAAAAGAAAGGCCATGAGAAAATACTTGAGGAGAAAATAGTGAAAACTTCCCTAAAATGCGGAAGGAAATAGTCACCCAAGTCCAAGAAACCCAGGGAGTCCCAAACAGGATAACCCAAGGTGAAATACCCCAAGACACATATTAATCAAATTAATGAAGATCAAACACAGATGTTAATAGCAGCAAGAGGACAGCAACAAATAACACAGGATGGGGATTCCCATAATGATAACAGCTGATCTTTCAATAGAAACTCTTCAGGCCAGAAGGGAAAGGCAGGGCATACTTAAGGTGAGGAAAGAGAAAAACGTACAACCCAGATTACTATACCAAGCAAGGATCTCATTCAAATATGAAGGAGAAATCAAAAGCTTTACAGACAAGCAAAAGCTGAGAGAATTCAGCACCACCAAACCAGCTCTTCAACAAATGCTAAAAGGATCTTCTCTAGACAGGAAACACAGAAAAGGCTTATAAGCTTGAACCCAAAACAGCAAAGTAAATGGCAACGGGATTATACTTGTCAATAATTATCTTAAATGTAAATTGGTTGAGTGCCCCAACCAAAAGAAAAATACTTGCTGAATGGATACAAAAACAAGACCCCTATATATGCTGTCTACAGGAGACCCATCTCAAAACAGACTGAACGTGAAGGGCTAGAAAAAGATATTTCATGCAAATGGAGACCAAAAGAAAGCAGGAGTAGCAATACTCATATCAGATAAAATAGACTTTGAAATAAAGACCATGAAAACAGACAAAGAAGGACACTACATAAAGATAAAAGGATCAATCCAATAAAAAAATATAACAATTATAAATATATATGCACCCAACATATATAAGGCAAATGCTAACAAGTATGAAAGGGGAAATTAACAGTAGCACAATAATAGTGGGAGACTTTAATACCCCACTCACACCTATGGATAGATCAACTAAACAGAAAATTAGCAAGGAAAGACAAACCTTAAATGATACAATGGACCAGTTAGACCTAATTGATATCTATAGGACATTTCACCCCAAAACAATGAATTTCAACTTTTTCTCATGTGCACGCAGAACTTTCTCCAGAATAAATCACATCCTGGGCCATAAATCCAGCCTTGGTAAATTAAAAAAAATTGAAATCATTTCAAGCATCTTTTCTGATCACAATGAGGTAAGATTAGATATCAAATACAGGAAAAAAAAGCTATTAAAAATACAAACATATAGAGGCTAAACAGCACACCTCTGAATAACCAACAAATCACTGAAAAAATAAAAAAGGACATCAAAATATGCATAGAAATGAATGAAAATGAAAACATAACAACCCAAATCCTATGGGATTAAGTAAAAGCAGTGCTAAGGATAAGGTTCATAGCAATACAAGCCTTCCTCAAAAAACAAGATGTTAGTTTTTTGAATATTGAGTTCTAAGTCAGCTTTTTCACTCTCCTCTTTCATATTCATCAAGAGGCTCTTCAATTCCTCTCCACATGTGTGAGGTTACTGATATTCTCCTGACAATATTGATTCCAGCTTGTGTTTCATTCAGTCCAGCATTTTGCATGATGTACTCTGCATATAAGTTAAATAAGCAGGATGACGATATACAGCCTTGACATACTCCTTTCCCAATCTGGAACCAGTATGTTTTTCCATGCCTGGTTCTAGCTGCTGCTTCTTGACCTGCATACAAATTTTTCAGGAGGAAGGAAAGGTGTTCTTGTATTCCCATCTCTTGGAGAATTTTCCGCAGTTGTGATCCATGCAAACAAAGGCTTTGGTGTGGTCAATAAAGCAGAAGTAAATGTTTTCCTGGAACTCTCATACTTTTTCTATGAGCCAACACATGTGTTAGTTTGGTCTCTGATTCCTCTGCCTTTTCTAAATCAAGGTTGAAGATCTGGAAGTTCATGGTTCACATATTGTTGAAGCGTGTCTTGGAGAACTTTGAGCATTACTTGGCTATCCTGTGAGATGAGTGCAACTGTGCAGTAGTTTGAACATTCTTTGGACTTTCCTTTCTTTGGGATTAAATGAAAACTGAGGTTTTCCAGTCCTGTGGCCAATGCTGAGTTTTCCATTTGAGCACAGCACTTTAACAGTATTGTCTTTTAGGTTTTGAAATAACAGCTGGAATCTCATCATCTTAACTAGCTTTGTTCATTCTGATGCTTCCTAAGGCCCATGTGGGTTCAGACTCCAGGATGTCTGCCTCTACATGCGTGATCATACTATCGTGGTAATATGGTTTATTAAAAGTTTTTTGTATAATTCTTCTGGGTTTTCTTGGCACCTCTTGTTAATATCTTCTTCTTTTTTAAGGTCCATATCATTTCTGTCCTTTATTGAAACCATCATTGTGTGAAATGTTCCCTTAATATCTCTAATTTTCCTGAAGAGATATTTCTTTTCATTGATCACTTCAGTTTAGTTCAGTTGCTCAGTCGTGTCCGACTCTTTGTGACCCCATGAATCGCAGCACTCCAAGCCTCATTGTCCATCACCAACTCCCGGAGTCCATCCAAACCTATGTCCAATGAGTCAGTGACGCCATCCAACCATCTCATCCTCTGTCGTCCCCTTCTCCTCCTGCCCTCAGTCTTTTCCAACATCAGGGCCTTTTCAAATGAGTCAGCTCTTCGCATCAGGTGGCCAAAGTATTAGTTTCAGCTTCAAAATCAGTCCTTCCAATGATAGACTGGTTGGATCTCCTTACAGTCCAAGGGACTCTCAAGAGTCTTCTCCAACACCACAGTTCAAAAGTAACAATTCTTCTGCCCTTAACTTTCCTTATAGTCAACTCTCACATCCACACATGACCACTGGAAAAACCATAACTTTGACTAGATGTACCATTGTTGACAAAGTAATGTCTTTGCTTTTTAATATGCTATCTAGGTTGGTCATAACTTTCCTTCCAAGGAGTAAGTGTCTTTTAATTTCATGGCTGCAGTCACCATCTGCAGTGATTTTGGAGCCCAAAAAATAAAGTCTGACACTGTTTCCACTGTCTCCCCACCCCCCCCCCCCCCCCAAAGAGTTATCAATAGAATGAATTTACATAATTCCAAAGTTTGTTGTCATACAATTAAAAAATATATCATTGTGTAGGCAAAAGCTTGATAAAAAAATTTCATAATTCTGCAGCTATCAGTTTAGAAAAAATTTGTTATAGAGAATGGTTGAAAGATTGAATATTGTATTCTTCCAGTGCATAAGTTGTACTGAATATTGTTATAGCTAAGACTGAATTTTCAGCACTTCACAATGTACCATTTATTTATTTATTTATTTATTTATTTTAATTGGAGGAAAATTAATTTACAATATTGTGATGATTTTTGCCATATATCGATATGAATCAGCCATGGATTCTCATGTGCTCCCTCTATCCTGAACCCCCACTCCCACCTCCCTCCCCACCCTGTTCCTCCAGGTTGTCACAGAATACCGGTTTTGGGTGCCTTGTATCATGTATCAAACTTGCACTGGCTATCTATTTTACATATGGTAATATGTATGTTCAATGCTACTCTCTCAAACCACCCCACCCTCTCCTCCCACCGAGTCCAAAAATCTATTCTATACGTCTGTGTCACCTTTGCTGCTCTGAATGTAGGATCATCAGTATCATCTTTCTAGATTCCATATATATGCTTTAAAACAGTATGTGTCTCTTTCTGATGTACTTCACTCTGGATAATAGCCTCTAGGTTTACCCAACTCATTAGAACTGACTCAAATGCATTAATTTTTAATAGCTGGATAATATTCCACTTTGTATATGTATGACAACTTCCTTATCCATTCATCTGCTGATTGACATAAAGGTTGCCTTCATGTCCTAGCTAGTATAAATAGTGCTGCAATTGTGAGTGTTAATAACCTTGGCAGGGAGGCCAGAGGTCCCCAAGTGATAGGAGAGAATAAGCTGCAAGTGGCAGACTTTTTTCCCTTCTCTTTTGATGACTCCTGGTTCCACCTGAACTTACTTTTTGCAAACCTTGGGTAACCAATGCATTTTTCCTATGGAAATGTTTTTCTTAAGCTCTGTTAATTAAATTATGCATTTGCTTGGCAATCTGCCTTTTTTCGAATTGGTTCCATCTAAGACTAACTTTTTTCTTTTCTCAAACCTTGGGCTGATAATGGCACAACAAACCAGTATTCATGCCAGTTGTTTTATGGCTGGAGATGACACGCCTTATGCCATTCTATCTCAAAAATGTGTATTTTGGGAGAGGGGCCTGGTGAAACTCCCTCAGTCTTGAGTTGTTTCTTTTATCTGATTAGGAGCTCACTAACAGACATACAATACCTTGCTAAAAACTAGCAAGGGGACACTCTTTTTGTCCCCTTCTGATGTCTATGTCAGAAGCTCTCCCTATCTCTGTTATCCTTTAGTAAAACTTTGCTACACAAAAGCTATGAATGGTCAAGCCTTGTCTCTGGCCACAGATAGAGTACTTCTCTTCCAGAGACCATGGATCCCAGTACAGCACATGGCTTGCAATCACAACCCTTCACAATGAACATTGGGGTACATGACTTTTTCAGTTCTGGAATGCTCAAACTACCGCACAGTTGCACTCATCTCACACGCTAGTAAAGTAATGCTCAAAATTCTCCAAGCCAGGCTTCAGCAACATATGAACCGAGAACTTCCAGATGTTCAAGCTGGTTTTAGAAAAGGCAGAGGAAACAGAGATCAAATTGCCACTATCTGCTGGATCATCAAAAAAGCAAAAGAGTTCCAGAAAAACATCTATTTCTGCTTTATTGACTACACCAAAGCCTTCAACTGTGTGGAAAATTCTGAAAGAGATGGGAATACCAGACCACCTGACCTGCCTCTTGAGAAATCTGTATGAAGTTCAGGAAGCAACAGTTAGAACTGGACATGGATCAACAGACTGATTCCAAATAGGAAAAGGAGTACATCAAGGCTGTATATTGTCACCCTGCTTATTTAACTTCTATGCAGAGTACATAATGAGAAATGCTGGGCTGGAAGAAGCACAAGCTGGAATCAAGATTGCAGGGAGAAATATCCATAATGTCAGATGTGCAGATGACACCACCCTTATGGCAGAAAGTGAAGAAGAACTAAAGAGCCTCCTGATGAAAGTGAAAGAGGAGAGTGAAAAAGTTGGCTTAAAGCTTAACATTCAGAAAACTAAGATCATGGCATCTGGTCCCATCACTTCATGGGAAATAGATGGGAGACAGTAGAAACATTGTCAGATTTTATTTTTTGGGGCTCCAAAATCACTGGAGATGGTGACTGCAGCCATGAAATTAAAAGACGCTTACTCCTTGGAAGGAAAGTGATGACCAACCTAGATAGCATATTAAAAAGCAGAGACATTACTTTGCCAACAAAGGTCCATCTGGTCAAGGCTATGGTTTTTCCAGTGGTCATGTATGGATGTGAGAGTTGGACTGTGAAGAAAGCTGAGCACCAAAAAATTGATGCTTTTGAACATTGGTGTTGGAGAAGACTCTTGAGAGTCCCTTGGACTGCAAGGAAATCCAACCAGTCCATCCTAAAGGAGATCAGTCCTGGGGTTCATTGGAAGGACTGATGCTGAAGCTGAAACTCCAATACTTTGGCCACCTCATGCGAAGAGTTGACTCATTGGAAAAGACCCTGATGCTGGGAGGGATTGGGGCCAGGAGGAGAAGGGGATGACAGAGGATGAGATGGCTGGATGGCATCACCGACTCGATGGGCATGAGTTTGAGTAAACTCCGGGAGTTTGTGATAGACAAGGAGGCCTGGCGTGCTGCGATTCATGGGGTCGCAAGAGTCGGACACGACTGAGGGACTGAACTGAACTGAACTGATGCTCAGTGTAAATGCCCAGTACTGGGATTGCTGGGTCACATGGTAGTTTTATTCCTAGTTTTTAAAGGAACCTCTATACTGTTCTCCACAGTGATTGTATCAGTTTGGATTTCCACCAACAGTGTAAGAGGGTTCCCTTTGCTCCACACTCTCTCCAGCATTTATTGTTTGTAATCTTTTTGATGATGGCCATTCTGACCAGTGTGACATCATAGCTCATTGTGGTTGTGATTTGCATTTCTCTTCCTTGGTGGCCCAGAGGGTAAAGTGTCTGCTTTCAATGAGGGAGATCTGGGTCCAATCCCTGGGTCGGGAAGATCCCCTGGAGAAGGAAATGGCAACCCACTCCAGTACTCTTGCCTGGAAAAATCCCATGGATGGAGCATCCTGGTAGGCTACAGCCCATGGGGTCGCAAAGAGTCGGACATGGCTGAGCGACTTTACTTACTTAATAATGAGTGATGTTGAGCTCCTTTTCATGTGTTGTTAGCCATCTGTATGTCATTTTTGGAGAAATGTCTGTTAAGGTCTTCTGGCCACTTTTTTTTTTTTTTTAATCAGATTTTTCATTTTTCTGGTTTGAGGTGCGTGAGCTGCTTGTATATTTTGGAGATTAATTTTGGTCAATTGCTTTGTTTGCTAGTATTTTCTTCCATTCCAAGGGCTGTCTTTTCATCTTACTTTTAGTTTTCTTCATTCTGCAAAAGTTTTTAAGTTTAATTTGGTCCCTTTTTTGGTTTTTATTTTTACTTCCATTACTCTGAGAGGTGGGTCATAAAGGATCTTGCTGTGACTTATGTCAGAGAGTGTTCTGCCTATGCTTTCCTCTAAGAGTTTTATAGTTTATGGCCTTTTATTTTTGTCTTTAATCCATTTTAAATTTACTTTTGTGTATGGTGTTAGAAAGTGTTCTAACTTTTTTTTTTTTTTTTAACACTTAGTGGACCAGTTTTCCCAGCACCACGTGTTGAAGAGACTGTCTTTTCTCCATTGTATACTTTTTCCTCCTTTGTCAAAGATAAGGTGTCCATAAGTGCTTGGATTTGTCTCCAGGCTTTCTATTTTGATAACTGTAGATTTGTAGTACAGTCTGAAGTCAGGAAGGATGATTCCTCCATCTCCACTCTTCTTTTTCAAGATAGTTTTGGCTGTTCAGAGTTTTTTCTGTTTCCATACAAATTGGGAAATTGCCAATTTTAGGCAAGACAACAGTAGAAGTGTGTGTCTATGTAAGTTAGGTAAAGAATAGTTAGTAATAGTCAAGATATAGTGTTGGTAATCTGACAGAACAGTGATGTTAATATTTATGGTTTAAGAATGCAGTATTTTACAAATTGTAATTCATGATTTTTACTAGAAAACTAAGGAAATACAAATAATCTGTGAATAAACTAACATGAAAACAAGAAGGTATTTTTATAAACCTACAAGCCAAAGTTTTACTACATTATAAGAAATATGTAAAAATATACAGAGAGATATTTATCATTAAATTGGGATTCTATAAGAAAAACACTTACTAAGTTACTAACTATAGGGATGACCCTATCAAAAATGAGTTAGATGCCCAATTTGGGGAGAGATGACAGGTATAGGAAAAAGAAAAGTCATAACACTTACTGATAAGGATTTGTCTCCATCAGATAGTGCATTTGACAGGAATTTTTTTAATTAAAATTTTATACATGACACTTTTATTGAGCTTAATTATTCTGTGTACAGTGTAGTTTTAAAGAATCCTTATTTTGTTAAAATATTATATTTATCTTTTCATCATGACAAATGTTTCACACACTCTTCCCCAGTAAACCCAAGACTAAAAGCAGCATACTTCCTTAGAAAAAATAAGTAAGAATTCTGTTCAAAATCTCAGCAAAAATTAATAAATTATATTTTTAAATTTATTATACAATTTAAAAGATTGATCTGAAGAATTGAGTTATAACTCATAGGAGTTATAACTCATAACCAATTATGATATAGACATGATTTTATATAATAAATGGTTGACATATATGCAATATTTTATTAAAAAGGGAATTTTTCTTTACATATGTGAAAATTAATAGGAAGTGCTTGAAGTCTTTAACATAATAAGCTACGGTCTCCTTAAAGACAAAATCCTGTAAAATAATTTGTTGCTTAATATTTGGCACACAGAACAACTTAGTTCAGGGAATATTGCATCAATTCAATACTAACAAGGTTATTGACTACTAAAGTAAGTCTTTAAGAATTTCATAAACTCAGATTCATTGATTTTCCATTTACCATAAATTGACAGAAAAGTTGCCAGAGACAGTGGGGGTATATTCTCTAAAAAATGCATTGGCTATGTAATTGATCAGTAGGCAAGTTTTACTTACAATTAAATCTCTCATCACCACACAATTGACGGCCTGCATTTGGGCCACTTCAAGGGCTCTCCTCTGGGTACTGTGAGAAAAGCAGAAGCTGGCTTCTTCAAGGCTTGTCATTTATGTTGTGAAATAAAACTCATATTTTATGGTTAGATAAAAAGAAAATAAACATAATTTTTCTTCTCTGCCCTTTGCACTCCTTTCTCCTCCCTACTGTGCACTGTATATCTGTATGATGCATCAACCAAAGCTCCCCCATTGGCAGAAATACCTGTTCAACCATAAAAAACAACATTCTCCCAGCATCAAGACAATTCCTTAAAATATATCATTCCTTCTTGGTGCTATAAGGGGCCACAGTGATTCTCACATCTGGACTGTGTAAACTGTCAGTAACACATCATTTAATATACAGCCATCTATCAAAAAAAAAAAAAAAAAAAAAGCAAAACTGATATAACTGTGCCTTGGCTTCTAACAGATGGAACAGTTCATGGTGATGTGCTTTCTGAGATGCTCTTCCTTCCCAGAGTAAGAACATCTCAGAAGGAGCTGAGATCCTCAATTTTGGTTTGAATAACATTTTCCCTTTCTTTTTTATATAACTAATTATTTTTATTGACAATGATGAGTGCTGCCTTCCAGCCCAGATATTTATGAACTAGCTTCTTCCTGTATAATGCTGTATGTTTAAAAGTGAAAGTAACAGTCACACAATATAAAACTTAAAATCCTTTATTAGCTGTCTGACACTGGAGGCTGACTTTGCATCTCTGTAATACAGTTCCCTTAACTGTCAAATAGGTATAGCACAGTAAACATATTTGTAGGTATAAAATAAGATTATACATGTGAAGTGCTAAAAAGATTGCCTGGCTTTGAGTAAGTATTCAATGGATATAATTTATTGAAAAATTAGTACAACTTCTCAGTTCCCCTCCCATCTGGCTTAAAACAATTATTATTATTCATTTTCTGCTGGGACTTAGTAGTAACATTAACTGAGGAATAGCAACAATGACAACAACAAAACCAGCCACGACAAAACAGTTGCTACTTCACTTAAATGAATATAGTTAACCCATTTGCAGTCTGGTCCTGTATACATAGCACAGAAATATTTGCATTTTGCCCATTAAGTAAGGACTGTGACAAAGTTACCACTGTTTGGGTTTACAACGGAACTCTGTAGCTCTTGGGGGACTCAGGATAAGAACTTCAGAGCCTAAATTGATATTCATTTTTTTTCCCCAGAAATAACTAGTGTGATACGTCTCAATCAGTTACTAAGTTGTCATAAGTATATATTTGTCTACTTCTGAGTTATAGTTCTTTGATTAAATAATAAAAACAATCAATCATTTGAGGCAGACTTCCCTGGTAGCTCAGTTGGCAAAAAATCCACTTGCAATGCAGGAGGTGTGAGCTTGATCCCTGGGTCAGGAAGATCCCCTGGAGATGGAAATGGCAATATGCTCCAGCTGAAGTGCCTGGGAAATCCCATGGAAAAAATAGTCTGACAGGCTACAGTTCATGGGGTCTCAAGAGTTGAACATGCCTGAGTGACTAAACCACAACTAGCAAACATTTGCAATTTGCTTTGCTTAAAAAGAGATTGTTTCTATCAGACATAGTTTAGATTTTGCAAAACAGTAAAAGTTTAGGAACCAAACAGTTCTTATACAACATTTCAATATTATATTAACTAAATATTAATCTAGTATAACAATTACATATAACTTGACCTCTTTAGAGAGAAAATATCTCAAGGAAATGGTAATAAATCCATAAAGAATAAGCATTCAAAACATCAGATAGTGGAAAATATATTCTAATCAAACTTCTCAAAACAGTCAAGAATGTGTATCTTATCATTTCTTATCATTATTTATACTTTGCTAGTAATAAATAATTTTAAAGATACAAAATCAAGCCTAGTCAGATTATTTGCCTTGATCTGAAGAAGAGGATTAACTTATTAACCCAATCCTTTATGATTATACAGTGGAAGAGACAGATTCAAGGGATTACATCTGATAGTCACAATGCCTTAAGAAGTAAAGATGGAGGTTCATAACATTGTACAGTATGCGGTAATCAAAACCATCCCCAAGAAAAAGAAATTAAAAAAGACAAAATAGCTGTCTGAGGAGAGCTTACAAATAGCTGAGAAAAGAAGAGAAGCAAAAGGCAAAAGAGAAAAGGAAAGATATACCCATCTGAATGTATAGTTCCAAAAAATAGCAAGGAGAGATAAGAAAGCTTTCTTAAGAGAACAGTGAAAAGAACTATAGGAAAACAATAGAATGGAAAAAGCCCATTAGGATATATATTTATGTTTGAGTTGACCTATTAGAATCTGACATTAAGGTAAAGTATGACATAGATCATTTTGTCTTAAAATGTGTCATTAATTTTTAACCACAGGGCATCAGTTCTCCTTTACAAAAGCACCACATTTTTTATGATTATGATTATTTTATATAATAGTTTTCTAGATAATTTCACTCTACCCATTAATATAAGTGATCAGATTCAGATCCCATTATTTGTATTCAAAGTGCAATAGCGAATACAAAACCTTCCAAAATTTTATTGTCCACACAGATTCCATTATACTATCAGATATGTGCTATTATGACAGAATTAAAAAAAAAACTATATGTCTATATATTATAATAATTTCCTTTGAATATGTCAAGTTTTAGTATGCTATAGCTGTATATCTAACAAAGAGGACCAGAAATTTTATTTGTCCAGAATACTTTCTCTTGATATTTTTTAAAATTTATCACATTAGCAATAAATTCCCCATTTTAATTGAGTAAAACAACTTAGCTAAATTGTAAATACTACTGCCTAGATGTATGTGAGAAATTTTGTGATAATCTAAAGTAGTTAGTTTTGATGTTAAAATAAATTACAGGAAAAACATAAAAATCTTCTGTTCATGACTTTTATTTGAAGAAAAAATATCTAAGTGTGAAATATGGAAGGATTTAAAATTTCCTCTACTTTTTTTTTTTTCCAATTCTGTTTGAACCTTACATTTAGGAATGGTTTAGTGACCTCTAGCCTTCTGTTTAGAAGATTAAATAAAATATTAGAGGGAAATTATTTTCTCTACATTTCTCTGATTAATTGAGAAAGCATTTTAATGCTTTTTACCAGCCAGTCTTGTGGATATTACTAAAAGGTAGCATAAGTGATTGGAAAAACTTGGGATTTGAAATGAGAATATCCAGATTTAGTTTTATTATGGAATTTGTAAACTTGGCTTCCTCATATGATAAATGGGCATAATATATCATCCAAGTGAGTGTAACTATACTAAATGCATCACAAATTCATACATATTTGACAGGTCTCGTGACATGAAGTCATATATATCCAGATTAAAAAAAAAAAACCTGATATATTTTGTGGACTAAAAGATACTAAACAATTCTTTGAGGCTAAAGGCCTTTCCTCAGTCTAGACTCGAACTGATAGAGGGCAAAAACAACATTTAATTGGTTAAACTATATATGATTTTTAAATGATATGCATTGTGTCAAAGACCCATGTAGTCTGTTACCAAAAGATATTGATCACATACACACACACACACACACACACACACACACACACACACACACACACCAGACATCTCAAGCTAGTGATTTTAGCACTTTTCTATGTATGAGAAGATTCAAAAATCTGGGTTAATTGAAATTATTCCTTTGATATCTAGGGCAGGACCCTCTTTTCCTTCATCTTGAATTTCCTTCAGGGTGCACTGTTGGGGGTGGATGTAGTGGTTGATGGCTTGGTGGTGGCAACTGAAACTGTAGGCAACATTCTTTGTCCATGGTGCCTCATCTTGTTAATAAATTTGGCCAAGATTTGGGAGGCATTTTATAACCAACTTGTCCCATGACAGTAGAAAGACTCATTCCTAGATAAGGCAATAATTCTAGGGACAGGACACTCAATGTGCTAATTTTTGGATTAGGCACCACTGATAACTTTAAATTCTCTGGATCACCTGTCTTACTAGCCTGTTATGATCCAGGAAGTGTTTTCACTTGTTGCTTCTCCCCAAGTCTAGATTTGCATGATTATAATTATTCTATGTGTGTGGGGGGTATATATCCTATATATTTGTGGGGTATATGCACACATATGATTAATAGCCTCAAGTCATCTGGCCATTATTGACTTTGCCAAAGGCTGGTTACACATTGGTAATGCAAGAGATGACAATCTTAGAAAACAGACAAAATATAAGTAATGCAGCTAGTAACATCAATTAACTCATAAGTAGAAATATAAGCCATGAGCTTCTGGAATCAAACCAGTTCCCTAGAAGATCAACAAGACTAGGAAGTGGCTCGGGTAAGGCAGAAATCAGAGTTTTCATGTGCGTCATTAAATTTATTATATTAGAGAATCCATCTGATTTGAAAACACAGAGTTCAGCTTGAACTATAGCCCAGGTACCTCCTTGAAATGCTATTAGGAAGTCAAGGTTCATATGATTTTGAAATATGGCTTTCCTCATCATAGAGATTTCAGAATTCAGTAAGTTAATATTTTTAATAGATTGCTATCATTTAAAGTCTTTGGGTGCATTCTGTAAAGGCTTCTGTGTGAGTGATTACATCTCTCCATTCTACTGAAGGCAGAAAAATAGCTGCTAGATGGTCATACAGGTAGAATACACATTTCTTGGTCCATATATTCATAGCAAATTTGCAGAAGTCATATCTAAATTGACACATTAGTGGCCTTGAGCTCAAAGAAATTCTAAAGTTTATCTTTCTAGCCATCCTGGTGGAAATCAAGACTATATTAGTGCCATAATGTCATTGAGTTTCATTAGGTGAGACTCAGTATTTTTTCTTGTTGACTGACCCAATCTGTTTCATCACAAGGAAAATGGAACAAGGGAAATGGTATTTTAGCTTTTCTTTATAATAAAGAAACCTGAGTGCCAAAGAATTGATGCTTTTGAACTATGGTGTTAGAGAAGACTCTTGAGAGTCCCTTGGACTGCAAGGAGATCTAACCAGTCAATCCTAATGGAAATCAGTACTGTATATTCATTGGAAGGACTGATGCTGAAGCTCCAATACTCTGGCCACCTGATTCGAAGAACTGACTCATTGGGAAAGGACGAGAGAGGATGAGATGGTTGGATGGCATCACCAACTCGATGGAAATGAGTCTGAGCAAGCTCCAGGAGTTGGTGATGGACAGGGACGCCTGACGTGCTGCAGTCCATGGTGTCGCAAAGAGTTGGACATGACTGACTGACTGATCTGATACTGATAATATGCCCAACTTAATTTTCTAATGTTACTAGGTTGAATATTTTTAATATGGTTTAGTTGATCTCAACATGGGGGGGGTGGCTTATACTTAAACAGTCATAGTCTACCATTGGGATATGAGATGGTACTAGTGGTAAAGTACCTACCTACCAATGCAGGTGACAGAAAATACGCAGGTTCGATCCCTGGGTCAGAAAGATCACCTGGAGAAGGAAAAGGTAACCCACTCTAGTATTCTTGCCTGGGGAATCCCATGGACAGAAGAGTCTGTCAGGCTACAATCCATTGGGTGGCAGAGTCAGACACAACTGAAATGGCTGAGCATGAGTCTTGTGGTAACCTTAAAAATCCATCCTGTAACTGAGGGCTGGTCCCTCCTAATAATTAGGAAGTTATATTTTTGACTGAAAGTTAGTTCATTTTTCTGATTGAACTTGAGCAACTTTGAAGGAAAACTCATACCTATGGTCAGGGTCAGATCAAGTGTGCCTGATTAGCCAGCTGAGGTTGTCCAATATAGTAATATCAATAGGAGCTCAAACAGAACTTTAACTTATTTCTTCTAAAAATAAATTTTCTAGCGGACTTGTTGAGGAGAAATCCACCAAGGTACACCAGAGATATTGGGCATATTTACTTGTCCAAAAACCTAACAATTGGATTATTTTCTAAAATTTTCATAGAATTGTGCCCATGATAGAAAAACATTCATGCACAAAAGTCCAAGAAACCAAGATAACATACACATCAGATCTGGTATCTTGAGACAGCTGTATAACGTCATTTTCTTGTCTTGGGTTTTTCTTTCTGCTACTTATTTTGAAGTGAGTTTGAGGTCAGAAGTTTTCTTTCTTTTTTTTTTTTTTCAGAAGTTTTCTTTATAGAACAGCTCTGTTCCAGGTTCCCTTTTGGTGGGAAATATAAATCTAAGAATGAATTACTTTCAGTTTTGCTGTGTATGAGCTAGTTAAAAGAATCTGATAAGGACCTTTCCATCCAGGCTGGAGAAACACCTTTGAAAGATACCTTTTCCAGTATACATAGTGTCATGGCTGTAGGTCATGGCTTATCTGATCTTCATTTGAGTGTACATTACTGTATTAAGCTATAGAAACAAGCTTAAAATGGACATGCTGATAATTCAATCAAAGCCCTGTAATAATGTAATATATCCTCCTTCAATAACATAAGTCCATCTATTCCTTCACCCGATCCCGTTGGCCTCCCTATGATAATCTCAAAAGGAGAAAAAATGATGTTTGCCAAAGGAGGTGGATTCTGAGGTTGAGGAGGACCAAAGGAAGGCCTATGGGCCAGGAAAAGGAATCAGAATCTATAATCTTAGTTAATTAAGTTTTAATTGCTCTATATGCTCTTTCTATGGGCCCAGAGACTTAAGATGATAAGCACAGTGGAAATATTGCATAATTATCCAAATATTACACAGTTTTCAACAATTTGCCCAGTAAAGTGAGTTTTTCTCTCACTATGTAGTTCTGAGGGGATTCCCAAAATGAGAATGACTCTTTCTATTAATAAAATCATTTTCCTACTGATTTTGCTGTGGTTGTTCTGCATGTGAATGCCTCATTCCAATGTGAAAGCATACAAATCATAGCAAGAACATACTGATAACCTTGAGAGGGAGTCATTTGTATAAAATCAATCTGACAAATTTCAAATGGATCTACAGGCCATGAAAAATATCCTTGAGAACTGAATAATGGCTTCCTTGGCTTATATTTTGGACAAGTGGTACAATTTGAATAGATTTTCAAATAATTGTATAATTAAGCTTCTAACAATATTGGTTACACATAATACCATCTTATTTGAGTTCCAACATGTTGATTCATTAAAAAAAAAAATAATAATGTAAAATAGAAATAGAATATTGGTTTCCAAATGGAAGGAGAAGCTTCCCATTTGAGACTATCCACAGTCTTTGCTAGAGTTGAGCATTCCTCCCTTTTGTGTCCAGATATTATTTTGTTTTTCTGGCTCCATTTCCTGAAAATTCAGCAATATGTCAGTAAGATTACGTGTGTGCTGAGTCGTTTCAGTTGGGTCCAAATCTTTGCAACTCTATGAACTGTAGACTAGCAGGCTCTGCTGTCCATGGGATTTTTCAGGCAAGAATACTGGAGTGGGTTGCCATTTTCTCTAGGGAATCTTCCTAACCCAGGGATCAACCCATGTTTCTTTATGTCTCCTGCATTGGCAGGCAAGTTCTTTACCACTGGCACCATCTAGGAAATGCCATCTAGGAAGCCCCGTCAGTAAGGTTACTGGGAAGCTGAAAATGGAAGCAATAGATTGTTGTCAAGTAAAGCTACTGTTTTGGCAAAGTGATCAGCTGATTAGCCAGAATTTCCTACTGCTTTTTTAATGTCAGCCTTTGAATGAACTGATGTCTTAATATTAGCAAGTTCGTTCAACTAGAACTGCAGCTAATAATTTTGCTACTGGTTTCTCATTTTCAATAGGCTGTCCTGACATGTTAAAATTCATCTTCATTTTGAAATAATATGAAAATCATGTGCCACCACAAAAGTGTAGCTATCTGTATAAATATTAAGAAAATTCCCTTGTGTCAAATGGCAGGCTCTTGTTAGTGTTAGTAACATTAATTCAGACTGTTGAATGGAAGTCATATGAAGCAAGGGACTATTTTCAAGAATAGAAACTGGAGAAACAACGGCAAAGCCCAGCCTGGATCCATAAAGTCCTTGTAGATATAGGCCATTAGTGAGTATTATTAAATCAAGATTTCCCACATTGCTATTTTGAAGAAGAATTCTAGGATATAAAAATCATCAGTTAAAACAATACCATCATCTTTTCCATTACTTTCATCTGTATCTTCTGGGAGCAAGGTGGCTGGATTAAGTTTATTACATCTGTGAGAGGTTATGTTTGGTAAGAGCAAGACGAGTCTATGAGAAGTTAATCAGCTTCCTGAATAATGTGTATGAGGAGACACACATAATAGGTAACAAAAAATATTGAGAGATTGACTTATGTCTCCTGTAGTCTGAAACAGCACAGCTGATGCTGTGACAGCTTGGGGACAAGGGGGAAGATGCTTAGGTATTGGATCTAGCTTTTGGCTACTGATCAATATCCTATTTAAAAATAATAATCACCATGCTGCTGGCTTAATACTCTTGGAAACAAACAAATAAATACAAAACCTTATTTTCATATACAGAGAGAAAAATGAAATGTAAATCTTAATTTGAATGTCCCAAGACTGAGGCCTTTGACAGGAGGTTTTTTAAGGAATCCATGACTTTATAATATCTGTTTCCCAGAAAAGAGTTTATGGTTGGTCTTCTGTTGTTGTTTATTTGTTTGTTTTTGGTCATGCTGCACAGCTTGTAATATGTTAGTTCTCTGAGCAGAGGTTAAACCTGGGTCCCAAATCCCTGGACCACCAGGGAATTCCCAAGATTGGTCTTGTTTGAACAAAATATGTAATGGTTGAGCCAATATAGAAAAAAAAAAAAAAAGAATCTAATTCCTACAGTAGCCTGAAAGAGCTAAAAATTCTCTTAATTATCCTTTTGTCTTATTGGTAGGGAAAGCCAAACTGTCTCTTACTCTATATAGGTCAATTAAAAGCCCTTCTTTTGATATAATATATCCTAAATATTTAACATTGGCCCTAGAAAATTGTGCCTTTATTTTTTCCCCTGGACACTTTATGTTCCTTTGAAATAAATGCAGGGTGTCTTCCTATTTGGGCTTCCTAGGTGGCTATAGTGGTAAAGAACTTGCCTGCCGATGTAGGAGACATAAGATACCCGGGTTCAATCCCTGGTTTGGGAAGATGGTATGACAGCACACTCTGGTATTATTGAGTGGAGAATCCCATGGAGAGAAGAATATGGTGGGCTACCGTCTATAGGGCCACAAAGAGTCAGACATGACTGAGGTGACTCAACACGCATTCACATATTCCTATTTATCAAAAAGTTTGGATAAATGCAACAGTAGATAATCTACATACTGTATCAAAATAGACATGAGGAAAACCTAGATAATCTAAGTCTGTTTTTTAATTTCTGGTAAGAGTAAATGAATCTTTCAATATAGTACTATAACAACACAGTTCACATGTATTGCTGTTTATTTCAAGTGAAGCAAAAATATATTGTTCATCAGGAGGTATTAAAGAATGCACTGCAGAGATCTATTCCAAAGAAGAGGTCTCTGTTGTTAGGCATATAGTACAGTAAACTACAAGGCTTTAGCACTACAGAAAGGTAAGGAATAAAAATAATATTAACAGATCTCAAAACTTATACAATTTTCCAACCCTTGGCATTAGTGTTTTAACAGGCAAAATAGGAAAAGCACATAGGTTGATGCACGGCAAAATAAGTGATTTCTCAATTTAAGCTAACCACAAAGGTTTTATTATTTCTATAGCTTCTGCCTCAATGAGTTTTAATGAATATTTGGCAGGGATTATTTTGGTTTATCTTTCAGTGTCATATATGTTTGCCCTTTCATACTGTTCATAGGGTTCTCAAGGCAAGGATACTGAAGTGGTTTGCCATTCCCTCTCCAGTGGACCATGTTTTGTCAGAACTCTCCACTATGACCCGTCTGTCTTGGGTGGCCCTACGTGGCATGGCTCATAGTTTTATTGAGTTAGACAAGGCTGTGGTCTGTGTTATCAGTTTGGTTAGTTTTCTGTGATTGTGGTTATCATTCTCTCTGCCCTCTGCTGGATAAGGAAAAGAGGCTTATGGAAATTTTCTGATGGAAGAGATTGACTGTGGGGGAAACCACAGTCTTGCTCTGATGGGTGGGGCCATGCTCAGTTCAGTTCAGTTCAGTTCAGTCACTCAGTCATGTCTGACTCTTTGCAAACCCATGAATAACAGCACACCAGGCCTCCCTGTCCATCACCAACTCCCGGAGTCTACTCAAACTCATGTGCATCGAGTCGGTGATGCCATCCAGCCATCTCATCCTCTGTCGTTCCCTTCTCCTCCTGCCCCCAATCCCTCCCAGAATCAGGGTATTTTCCAATGAGTCAACTCTCCTCATGATGTGAGCAAAGTATTGGAGTTTCAGCCTCAACATCAGTCCTTCCAATGAACACCCAGGACTGATCTCCTTTAGGATGGACTGGTTGGAACTCCTTGAAGTCCAAGGGACTCTCAAGAGTCTTCTCCAACACCACAGATCAAAAGCATCAATTATTTGGCACTCAGCTTTCTTCACAGTCCAACTCTCACATCCATACATGACCACTGGAAAACCATAGCCTTGACTAGATGGACCTTTGTTGGCAAAGTAATGTCTCTGCTTTTTAATATGCTATCTAGGTTGGTCATAACTTTCCTTCCAAGGAGTAAGCATCTTTTAATTTCATGGCTGCAATCACCACCTGCAGTGATTTTGGAGCCCCCCAAAATAAAGTCTGACACTGTTTCCACCGTTTCCCCATCTATTTCCCATGAGGTGATGGGACCAGATGCCATGATCTTAGTTTTCTGAATGTTGAGCTTTAAGCCAACTTTTTCACTCTCGTCTTTCACTTTCATCAGGAGGCTCTTTAGTTCCTCTTCACTTTCTGTCATAAGGGTGGTGTCATCTGCATGTCTAAGGTTATTGATAATTCTCCCAGCAATCTTGATTCCAGCTTGTGCTTCTTCCAGGTCAGCGTTTCTCATGATGTACTCTGCCTATAAGTTAAATAAACGCAGTGACAATATACAGCCTTGATGTACTCCTTTTCCTATTTGGAATCAGTCTGTTGTTCCATGTCCAGTTCTAACTGTTGCTTCTGGACCTGCATACAGGTTTCTCAAGAGGCAGGTCAAGTGGTCTGGCATGCCCATCTCTTTCAGAATTTTCTACAGTTTATTGTGATTTACACAGTTAAAGGCTTTGGCATAGTGAATAAGGCAGAAATAGATGTTTTTTTCTGGAGCTTTCTTGCTTTTTCGATGATCCAGCAGATGTTGGCATTTTGATCTCTGGTTCCTCTGCCTTTTCTAAAACCAGCTTGAACATCTGTAAGTTCACAGTTCACGTATTACTGAAGCTTGGCTTGGAGAACTTTGAGCATTACTTTACTAGCGTGTGAGATGAGTGCAATTGTGTGGTAGTTTGAGCGTTCTTTGGGATTGCCTTTCTTTGGGATTGGAATGAAAACTGACCTTTTCCAGTCCTGTGGCCACTGCTAAGTTTTCCAAATTTGCTGGCATATTGAGTGAAGCACTTTCACAGAATCATCTTTCAGGATTTGAAATAGCTCCACTGGAATGCCATCACCTCCACTAGCTTTGTGCATAGTGATGCTTTCTAAGGTCCATTTGACTTCACATTCCAGGATGTCTGGCTCTAGGTGAGTGATCACACCATCGTGATTATCTGGCTCGTGAAGATCTTTTTTGTACAGTTTTTCTGTGTATTCTTGCCACCTCTTCTTAATATCTTCTGCTCCTGTTAGGTCCATACCATTTCTGTCCTTTATCAAACTCATCTTTGCATGAAATGTTCCGTTGTTATCTCTAATGTTCTTGAAGAGAGCTCTAGTCTTCCCCATTCTGTTGTTTTCCTCTATTTCTTTGCATTGATCACTGAGGAAGCCTTTCTTATCTCTCCTTGCTATTCTTTGGAACTCTGCATTGAAATGGGAATGTATTTCTCTTTCTCCTTTGCTTTTTGCTTCTCTTTTTTTTCACAGCTATTTGTAAGCCCTCCTCAGACAACCATTTTGCCTTTTTGCATTTCTTTTCCTTGGGGACGGTCTTGATCCCTGTCTCCTGTACAGTGTTACGAACCTCTGTCCGTAGTTCATCAGACTCTCTGTCTATTAGATCTAGTCCCTTAAATCTATTTATCACTTCCACTGTATAGTCATAAGGGATTTGATTTAGTTCATACCTGAATGGTCTAATGGTTTTCCCCACTTTCTTCAATTTAAGTCTGAATTTGGCAATAAGTAGTTCATGATCTGAGCCACAGTCATCTCCTGGTCTTGTTTTTGCTTCTCCATTGTTGGCTGCAAGGAATATAATAAATTTGATTTCAGTGTTGACCATCTGGTGATGTCCATGTGTAGAGTCTTTTTTTGTGTTGTTGGAAGAGGATGTTTACTATGACCAGTGCGTTCTCTTGGCAAAACTCTATTAGCCTTTGTCCTGCTTCATTCTGTACTCCAAGGCCAAATTTGCCTGTTACTCCAGGTGTTTCTTGCCTTCCTACTTTTGCATTCCAGTCCCCTATAATGAAAAAGACATGTTTATTGGGTGTTAGTTCTAAAAGGTCTTGTAGGTCTTCATAGAACCATTCATCTTCAGCTTCTTCAGTGATACTGGTCAGAGCATAAGTTTGGATTACTATGATATTGAATGGTTTGCCTTGGAAATGAACAGAGATCATTTTTTCATTTTTGAGATTGCATCCAAGTACTGCATTTCGGACTCTTTTGTTGACCATGATGGCTACTCCATTTCTTCTAAGGGATTCCTGCCCACAGTAGTAGATGTAATGATCATCTGAGTTAAATTCACCCATTCCAGTCCCTTTTAGTTCGCTGATTCCTAGAATGTCGACGTTCACTCTTGCCATCTCCTGTTTGACCACTTCCAATTTGCCTTGATTCATGGACCTAACATTCCAGGTTCCTATGCAATATTGTTCTTTACAGCATTGGACCTTGCTTCTATCACAAGTCATATCCACAAGTGGGTATTGTTTTTGCTTTGGCTCCATCCCTTCATTCTTTCTGGAGTTATTTCTCCACTGATCTCTAGTAGCATATTCAGCACTTACTGACCTGGGGAGTTCCTCTTTCAGTATCCTATCATTTTGCCTTTTCATACTGTTCTCAAGGAAAGAATACTGAAGTGATTTGCCATTCCCTTCTCCAGTGGACCACATTCTTTCAGACCTCTCCACCATGACCCGTCTGTTTTGGGTGGCCCCATACAGCATGGCTTAGTTTCATTGAGTTAGACAAGACTGTGGTCCATGTGATCAGATTAGCTAGTTTTCTGTGATTATGGTTTTAGTGTGTCTGTCCCTTGATGCCTTCTCACAATGCCTACCATCTTACCTGGGATTCTCTTACCTTGGACATGGGGTATCTCTTTACGGCTGCTCCAGCACAGTGCAGCCGCTGTTCCTTACCTTGGAAGAGGGGTATCTCCTTACTGTCGCCCCTCCTGACCTTAAATGTGAAGTAGCTCCTTTCGGCCCTCCTCGGGGCCATGCTCAGTAAATATTTAATCCAGTTTTCTACTGATGGGTGGATCTGTGTTCCCTCCCTTTTGTTCGGCCTGAGGCCAAACCTGGTAGGGACCTTCTTCAAAAGGATTTGGGCATGCTGTCCCCCTGGCCCCTTAGCAGGGCATTGTCAACCCATGCCTCTGCTGGAGGCTCCCGGACACTCACAGGCAAGTCTGGTTCAGTGTCTTGTGGGGACACTGCTCCTTTCTCCTGGATCCTGGTGTGCATGAGGTTTTATTTGTGCCTTCCCAAAATCTGTTTCCTCAGTCCTGTGGAAATTCTGTAATCAAATCCCATTGGCTTCCAAGTCAAATTCCCTGGGTATCTCAGCCCCTTTGCCAAATCACCATGTGCAGAAATTCACTGTGGGTCCTAGAACTTTAACAGTGTGAGAATTTCTTTGGTATAACTGTTCTGCAGTTTGTGGGTTGTCTGCTCGGAGGCTCTATGGTGCTAATGGTGCCCTCCTCCAAGACAGCAAACAGCTTATGCCACACACTGGATGACACAGGTCTACTGCAGCCAGAGGCCCTGTCCCCCTGGCCATTCACTGCTGACCCCTGCCTCTGCAGGAGAAACTCAAAGGCAGGTCTTGCTCAGTCTCTGTGGGGTCTCTGCCATCTGGTGTAAACAAGGTTTTGTTTGAGCCCTCCGAATGCCTTTGGTGTGTATGGGGTTTGATTCTAAACACAATTTCATGCCTCCTACTGTCTTGTTGAAATTTCTCCTTTGCCCTTGGATACGAGGTATCTTTTTTTGATGAGCTCCAACGTTCTCCTGGTGCACATAAGGTCTGTTTATGCCCTCCAAGAGTCTGTCCTCCAAGTCCTGTGTAAGTTCTGTAATGAAATTCCACTGGCCTCCAAAGTCAAATACCCTGGGGGTTCTCAGTGCCTTTGCCAGATCCCCAGGTTGGGAAATCTGTTGTGGGTACTAGAGCTTTCTTAACAGTGCAATAATTTATTTGGCATAATTGTTCTGAAGTTTCTGGGCATCTGATTGGCGGCTCTCTGGTGGGGTTAGTGGCGACCTCCTCCAAGAAAGCTTATGTCACATGCTGTGTGACCCAGGTCTGCTGCACTGAGTTCAGCAAAGCCCAAATTTGACTAGAGATCACATTGCCAATATCAATTGGATCATTGGAAAAGCAAGAGAGTGCCAAAAAAACATTTGCTTCGGCTTTATTGTCTACACCATAGCCTTTGACTGGGTGGATCACACCAAAATGTGGAAAATTCTTAAAGAGATGTGAATATCAGACCACCTTACCTGCCTCCTGAGAAATCTGTATTCAGGTCAAGAAGCAACAGTTAGAACCAGACATGGAACACAGGTTGGTTCCAAATCAGGTAAGGAGTACGTCAAGGCTGTATATTGTCACCCTGCTTATTTAACTTATATTCAGAGTACATCATGTGAAATGCTGGGCTGGATGAAGCACAAATTGGAATCAAGATTGCCAGAAGAAATATCAATAACCTCAGATATGCAGATTACACCACTTTTATGGAAGAACATGAGGAAGAGCCAAAGAGCCTACTGATGAAAGTGAAAGAGGAGAGTGAATGAGTTGGCTTAAAACTCAACATTCAGAAAACTAAGATCATGGCATCTGATCCCATCACTCATGGCAAATATATGGGGAAAAATGGAAACAGTGAGAGACTTTATTTTCTTGGTCTCCAAAATCACTTCAGACGGTGACTGCAGCCATGGAATTAAAAGACACTTGTGCTCCTTGGAAAAAAGTTATGATTAACCTAGACAGCATATTAAAAAGCAGAGACATTACTTTGCTGACAAAGGTCCATCTAGTCAAAGCTATGGCTTTTCCAGTAGTCATGTATGGATGTGAGAGTTGGACCATTGAAGATTTGATGATTTTGAACTGTGGTGCTAGGGAAGACTCTTAAGAGTCTCCTGGACTGCACAGACATCAAACCACTCAATTCTAATGGAAATCAATCCTGAATACTCATTGGAAATACTGATGCAGAAGCTGAAGCTCCAATACTTTGGCCACTTGACATGAAGAACTAACTCATTGGAAAAGACTCTGATACTGGGAAAGATTGAAGACAGGAGTAGTGGGCAACAGAGGATGAGATGGTTGGATGCCATTACCGACTGAGGAGTTTGAGCAAGCTCCAGGAGTTGATGATGAACAGGAAAACCTGGCCTGCTGCAGTTCATGGGGTTGCAAAGAATCGGACACATCTGAGTGACTGAACTGAACTGATTTTGGTTTATAGCAATTTTAATGGGCAATGCAGAATGAAATTTCCCTATATCAGTATGATCAAGTGCTCACAATTCTTCAAGTACTAAGCTTAGCAAGTTTTCTTATTATGCATCACCCCATCATGGATCACAAATAATACATGATGAAATAATTTTGATCAATCGTTCAGATTTATTTCTTAGATCTAAAGTAAATATGGATTTCATAAGTTTCTAATAAATCTCCATTTGTCAAGTGGATAGGGGCATTTTCTACTAGGAAAAAGGATCACTTTCCTTTAAGTTCTCCTAAATAAAATTCCAAGGTAATAATTTAAAAGCCTTAATAGACACATTAGAAACACTTACCATTTGCACTGACATTTAATTTCAAGGGAGCGAGCCTTTCATTTCAGTAGGGCTTAAAACTGAAAAGGTGATCCCTGTGTATATTTGGGCTTTAATAGTTTCTCCTTGTATTTTCATTTCTACTTTTCCCTGGTTATTAGAGAAAATAAGAGGAAAGACTTCCAATGTCTCCTCTGAGCTGCCTTATTCTTGTTTAATTTGGTATTCTGGTCTGAATGAAATCTAGTTTTCACTTTAAATATTTTCTACAGTCCACACCTCAATGACCTTTTATAGTAAAAGATCATTGGCTTTTACAGTAAAGCCAAACATTAGGTTCTTTGTCAGTTGTAGATTGAAGAGGTGTTTGTTAAACGTCGACTGATCTTGAATATTTCATTGGTATAATTGAAAATTCATACTTTCTATGGATGTATTTCTCTCTTTCCTTTTAATGGTTTTGGAAATTTGGTTAGCCAGAGTGATAAGAGTGCTTGTATGTAATACAAGCCAACTTAACTTATGTAGTTTAGTCAAATTATCCAGTGCTTCCTGCATACCTTCTAAAAAAAGATGGAGCTAAAGGATCATTTTGGTTTTTGAGAATGATTCAGGTTTCATGACTGAAGATTGTTTCAAAGTTCTCTCAAGCCTGTCATAATAATCAGAAATTGATTCATCTGGTCTCTGTTTACACTACTAAATCTTTATCATATATATATATTAATTTATAAACTAATTCTATGTATTCAACTCCAGACTATGTACTATGCAAATCAAAATTTCTTAATGAAGTTTTCATTCTGCTTCCTCTATACATTAATTTGTCTCACTTTCAGAAACCAATCACTATATTAATTAATACAGCTCTGAAAACCTAAATTCATAGGTTTGAATGGTTAACTCCTTAGCAAACCCCAAATAGAATCAGTAAATCTCTTAGCTAAATTTCTGCATTCTGCTCAGGTCAAGACTTTGTATGTGAACACTGAAGATGGTATGCAGCTTCCTGTATTATGTTTCTCCTTAAGGGAAGATATAACTACTTCTGATTTTATGTCCTCCTTTACCTGGGGAGAAGAAGCAGCAAGAGATGGGTGACAGAAAATAGAAAGAGATATTGTCTTGGCTAGATGTTCAGATAAAAGAGAATATGGAAGAATAGTAGAGGGAGGGACGAAGTTAATGCTAGTAACTTTTTTTCTGTTCTTATACTGTTTCAAGCATTTTTGTTGTTGTTGTTCCTAAAACAAAATTACTTTATCATTTCCTTTTTTTTAAAATGGAAGCTTCTACATACCAATCAAAACTACCACTCCATTAAGTCTGTTTGATCTTATGACTGACTTTCTCTAGCTGAAGATGCACACACAAAATGTTTTAGAATGTCAAAAGAATTCCAATTTGGATATTTTAGCTTGAGAACTCCCTTAGTTTAGTTTCTCCAATCAAACAAGTATTTGGAAGTATATTTCATGCGCATGATGCATGAATCTGGCTGAGGTGTCAGTTGGACACTGGGATCTTCATTCCCTTTTTCTTTGCTTTGAAAGCTTTGTTCTCAATTGTAGGATTGGTTTGTTGAAATAAAAACAGTAATGTTAATTGTGTGATGGGACAATGTGCTGTTTGGTTATTAATTACTGTATGTGTCACTCTAGAGGCATTTGAACTCGCTTATGTGTCTCAGTCTGTCCCTCCAGCAATCTAAAACCACCCCAGGTAGGTCACTGAATGGCCAGCTCTTATATATTCCTGGACAAGCAACATTTTTTTTTCATTATTAATATTTAAAAAAAATAACTTATTTATTTTAATTGGAGGCTAATTACTTTACAATATTGTGGTGGGTTTTGCCATTTATTGACATGAATCAGCCACTGGTGTATATGTGTCCCCCATCCCAAACCTCCCTCCCACCTCCCTCCCCATCCCATTCCTCAGGGTCATCCCAGTGCACCAGCTTTGAGTGTCGTGTTTCTTACAATGAACTTAGACTGGTGAGCTACTTCTCATAGGGTAATACACATGTTTCAGTGCTATTCTCTCAAGTCATCCCACCCTCGCCTTCTCCCACAAAGTCCAAAAGTTTGTTCTTTATATCTGTGCCTCTTTTGCTCTCTCGCATATATGGTCATCATTACCATCTTTCTAAATTCCATATATATGTGTTAATACACTGTATTTGTGTTTTTCTTTCTGACTTACTTCACTTTGTATAATAGGCTCCAGTTTCACCCATCTCATTAAAACTGATTCAAATGTGTTCTTTTTAATAGCTGAGTAATAGTCCATTGTGTATATGTACCACAGCTTTCTTATCCATTCCTCTGCTGATGGACATCTAGGTTGCTTCCATGAGTGGATTTCCCTCTGAGACTGCTACACAGTATGAGAACTTGCCTCCACTACTGCCAAAAGTTTTTCAGTTGCCTGAGAAAGTGAATGCTTGCTGAGAGATTTTGCTTCCTTAGAGCTGAAATCTCTCATGAAATATCTTCACTTTTATCCTGATAAATTATTTTAAAGTAACCAATTCAAGGAAAAATGACAGAGTAGTCTCCTACCTAATTCAATTTAACTCTACTCAATGTCTTTCAATGGAGCAAAACTGAAGGTAAACCAGGTACCTCTTCTTGAACCTAAGTTCAAGGAGGACTACTCTCCAGTGAACAGTTTAACACCATAAGGGGAGATCTAATAGCCAGGAGAGACTTTCTCAAACACTTTAGGACCCACCAAAGAGGCAGATGGACTCAAGAGGCCTCTGCTTGCACCCAAGTTCTGAGTCCTTGTGGAGTTCAGGTGAAGGAGAGAAGTCTGCTCTGGGTCACCTAATTGGTCACCAAAACTGGTGACTGAATAAAATAGCAAAAATTGTGAGTTAAGTTTTATTAAGACACTTTACTGAGGACTATAGACTGGGAGACAGCCTCTCAGATAGCTCTGAGGAACTATTCCAGAGAGGTATGGAAGGAGCCAAGATATACAGTTTTTGCTGAAGAAAAAAAAAAAAAAAAAGTATGGCATATTCAAATTTACTGCTAATCATGGAGACAAACATCAAAACTTAATGATTTTAGTGCTTTTTTATGTATGGGAAGATGCAAGAGCTTGGGATCAATAATAATGAAATTATTCATTTGATATGAATGCTAACTATTTAGAGCCAGTATCCTTCTTTTCTTCATCCTTAATTTCCCTTAGGGTGCACTCTTGGTGTAGGCTGCAGTGGCTAATGGCTTGATAATGGCAAACAAGACAGCAGGTGACATTCTTTTTCCAAAATTGTAATTGGAGAGCTAGAAAGCTTAGAGTAGATATGGAAATAACACTCTTTGTTATGTGAAAGAAGAAGAAACCTTAGGCAATGGATTGTGTCCTGGCATTTAAATGAACTTCCAGACTGGTTACTTCTGAGTAAATGCCAAAGCCTTGGTTAAAATTACCTAAATAAATTACTATGAAATACAACCTTTATTATTAACTTTTACTTAGGTATTTGTGTTTTGTAAATGATTAAAAAAGGAAGACAGAAAATCAGGTTGTGCATCTCAGGACAAATGCAGTGAAGGTTTACACAGCAATGTAACAATTTTCTCTGGACAATCACTCAGCATTGTGCAAGAGTCTGATTATTTGAACAGAACCTAGTATTTGGGCTCCAGAAATGACATTATCATTGGAGAACTTGCATAGAAAAATAAATGCTATGATAAATTTAGTAACATTATCCCTTCTCAGCTGTTTTGAGCCTTATGGGAAAATATATCTTTGTTGATACAACTGCTTCTCTCTCAAGTACATTAAGCTTATTTTGCAAACAACTTTGTAATTAAATGGCCTTCTTCCTAAAAAGAAACATTGGTTACAGTAATGTGTTGGGAATAAAAATACATCTGCTTGAAGACAGTTATTTTCATATCAATGAAAATAACTCATTTCTGATCTATATAATTGTCTGAATCCCAGTGTCATACTGTTTTAACTACTGCAAGTTTGTAAAAATAAATATGATTTAAAGTCAGGAAGTATGATGCCTTCAACTTTTTTTCCTCATTGATCTTTGTTTTTATTATTATTATTATTATTTACTAAGCATATGCCTACTTATTTTCCTCAGTACCTTCCCTATGCTCAGTATGAAGGTGTTTTACCTACATCATTTCATTTTATTGCATTATCATTGCAACCTCAGAAAAGAAGTGACCCATTCAAGGTCCAACAAGTTCCTGGCATTTGCAACCAGGAGAGAATTGACATCATTCCATTCTCTGCAGTACAGGTGACTTTAACCTTTCATTTCCATATGGATCAAACCTAAAGCCCCTGGAAGACATCACAGATATGAGCATCCTATCTTCTGAAGCTGGCCAATATTGATTTACTACAGGTCTTAGCAAATGGCACCCCACTCCAGTATTCTTGCCTGGAGAATTCCACGGACAGAGAACCTGGCAGGCTGCAGTCCATGGGGTCAAAAAGAGTCAGACACGACTGAGCGATTTTCACTTCACTTGCTACCAATTCACCAGTTCATAAAGTAAAGAAAGAATCGCCCTGCACCAAGAAGGGGGATCTTTCATTATTTTTATAGCAGTTTCTATGTGATAGGAATAATTTTGCCATTGGAAACTCCATGTTTACTATAAGATTATTAACTAAGTGCGAATGAATAGTATGTGTGCTGGGTAGCTGGTTGGTGAATGGGTCATGTGGCAGTGTGTGTGTGTGTATGTGTGTGTGTGTGTGTGTGAGAGAGAGAGAGAGAGAAAGATGGGTTTACATCCTAGGAACACATGAGGACTTGTATAGAACAAGGGGATTAAATGCGGTGTATCCATCGTTTCAGATGAGTTTAGTCATGTTCTGCTGATGACTTTTTTAGGAGGAGGTAGAGTCTTAGAAAAGGGAGACATCATATTGTATGCATTCCCTGATTTTGCTCTTCCTCTCTTTCTCATTCTCTGTAATATTTTTTCCTGTAAGCAGATGTCTGTTCCCATTCAAGTTTGAAAAGCTCAGATTCTATCCTTAAATGGTTTTAAGAGAAGAATTTCCACTGTTTTTTCAAAGAAGAGGAATACCTCCCCATAAGGATTCTTCTACTGACTGCTACATGAAGACAAAAAAAAACATGTTGTTATTGTCGCTGTTTATAATGGTTAGGAATTTACATAGTATTCTTATATTTGTCATTTTAATCAACTATCATAACAAATTTTTTAAGGCATTTAGAGATATGTCTTCTTCAAGGTCATATTCCCACTGGGTCAAAGTTTCCAGAGGCTTAACTGATTTCCACTCCAATATCCATGACGTGAAGGTATTCATTTTTAAAAATACTTTGTCAATATGGTCTTTAAGTTTTACTAATTTGATGAGTCAATTTTATCTTGAGGACTTCAAAATTTTCTTTCGTATTTTGAATGTTTTATTGTGATATGTCTGGGTGTGAATCTCATTGAATTTAACCTCTGTGGAGATCACTGAGCTTCTGGGATACACAGATTAATGTTTTGGATAAAATTTCAAAAGTTTTTAACCACTACCTCTCCAAATATTCTTTCTGTCCCTTTCCTCTGTCTTTCTGTCCCATTGTTCTTATGTCAGTACACCCAAACTGTCACATTGGTCTCTGAGGTTCTGTTCATTTTTTTTTATTATTATTATTTTTCTATTTCTTATATACAATAATATCAATTGCCCTATCTTAATTTTTCTTATTCTTTATTTTATGTGCTCAGATATTGTTGAGCTCCTCAAGGCAAATAAGCCCATGAACCACAATTATTGAGCCTGTGTGCCCTAGATCTTGTGCCCTACATCAAAAGAAGCTACCAAAATTACAAGCTCATGCACTGCAGCTAGAGAGTATGCTAGTAAGGGTGAGGAGGGACAGAAAATATTCAAACAAATACAAAGGAGATGGAAAGAATCATATGAGATGGAGTCATATGAGATTAATCATATAAGATGGAATCATATAAGATGGAAAGAATCATATGAGATCAAAGGAGATAGAAAGAATCATAAAGAGGAGGTGTGAAGTCCAGGAAAACCTCCCATTAGTTAACATTTGAACAAAAGTTAAAATATTATATTTAGTGAAAAGACATGACAGATTTTATAACCAGCTCACACTTATAAAAGGCATTTAAAAAAATCCATTAAGGAAGAATGAAAGCAATCACAAATGGAAATTTCAACTTGCAAGGAGAAATGAGAAGAAAAGAAATGGATACATTCCAAAAAGATGTACCCTGACATTGATTCTCTGGCCTAGCAATTTCCAAAGTGTTTCATCAAATACTTCTTTCATCTACTCTATGAAAATCCCAAAAGATCTAATAATTGATAAACAGTAACCTGAGTAACTAGACTTTCACCATTTTATTGTTACTTGAAATTGAAAACCATGTCTTTTCTTTTTACTTTACCAAAGAAAATTATTCACATATTAATTAAGGGACAATGGGCAAAACTTTAAATGAAGACAGAAGATGATAGGGAAGGGAAGAGCTAATTGAGGAAGTTAGACAAAATTTTGGCACCACCAAATGAGCAAGCAACAGACATCTATAGAAGCTTGATTATTTTGCTGCAACAAATTGAAATTTCATTTCCCCTTTAGCTTCTACAGGAATAGTTCCTCTACTGGGGTGTTCATTTATTTGTCCCTTGAATTTGAAACAGTATGTGGTCAATCAATCACAACTAAATTGAGAATAGAGATAAGCAGCTAACCTGGTCCAAAGCTGTTTTCCTTTACAGCTGTTTGCTCTCTTTTGTCAAGTTTCTTTCCATTCTGTGTTGATTAAAATTTTCCTCCAAATCAATACTAAACCAATTCTGACCCCCAGTCACACAAAGATATAAACCACAGACAAAATTTAGCGCATACACTTCCTTACACTTTGCTGCTGCTAAGTCGCTTCAGTCGTGTCCTACTCTGTCCCACAGACAGAAGCCCACCAGGCTCCCCCGTCCCTGGGATTCTCTAGGCAAGAACACTGGAGTGGGTTGCCATTTCCTTCTCTAATGCATGGAAGTGAAAAGTGAAAGGGAAATCGCTCAGTTGTGTCCGACTCTTAGCGACCCCATGGACTGCAGCCTACCAGGCTCCTCCGTCCATGGGATTTTCCAGGCAAGAGTACTGGAGTGGGGTGCCATTGCCTTCTCCACCTTACACTTTAAGAGAAGATTTTCTAGAAATATCAATAGCATGAGACAAAGACTCTGTGTATCTATGGAATGAGATACTATTCAGTTTGTTAGTATGTGTTTACACATTCTAATTGAAACAGCTAATTACTACCTATGTACTAATCAAGGTACCATCCTGTTGGACTTGCATTTACTCTATAATGTTGCCCAGTCATGTCTGACTCTATGACCCCATGGACTGCAGCACGACGGGCCTCCCTGTCCCTTGCCATCTCCTGGAGTTTTCCCAAGTTCATGTCTATTGCCTTGGTGATTCCATCCAGCCTTCTCATCCTCTGATGCCCTCTTATCATTCTGGTCTCAATCTTTCCCAACATCAGGGACTTTTCCAGTATGTTCACTGTTCACATCAGATGACCAAAATACTGGAGCTTCAGCTTCAGCATCAGTTCTTCCAATGAATATTCAGGGTTGATTTCCCTTAAGATTGACTGGTTTGATCTCTTTGCTGTCCAAGGGCCTTTCAAGAGTCTTCCCCAGCACCACAGTTCAATGGCATCAATTCTTTGGCATTCTACCTTCTTTACAATTCAGCTCTCACAACCCTATGTGACCACTGGGAAAACCATCTCCTTAACTATATGGAACTTTGTCTATATAAGCAAAGTAATGTCTCTGCTTTTCAACACACTATTTAGGTTTGTCATAGCTTTCCTGCCAGGAAACGATCATCTTATGATTTCATGGCAACTGTCACCATCTACAGTGATTTTAGAATCCAAGAAGAGGACATCTGTAACTACTTCCACCTTTTCCCCTTCTATTTACCATGAAGTAAAGGGGCCAGATGTCATGATTTTTTTTTTTTTTTTAATATTTAGCTTTAAGATGGCTCTTTCACTCTCCTCCTTCACCTTCATCAAGAGGCTCTTTAGTTCCTCTTCACTTTATTCCATTAGAGTGGTGTCATGTGCATATCTGAGGTTGTTGATATTTCTCACACCTATCTTGATTCCAAGTTTGTAACTCATCCAGCCCAGCATTTCTCATGATGTTATCAGCATATAGGTTAAACAAACAGGGTGACAGCAGACAGCCCTGTCATACACCTTTCTCCATCTTGAATCAATCATTTGTTCCATACAGCATTCTGTTACTTCTTGACCCACATACAGGTTTCTCAGGAGACAGGTAAGATGCTCTAGTATTCCAATCTTTTTAACAGCTTTCCACAGTTTGTTATGATCCACACAAAGTCAAAGGCCTTAGCTTAGTCAATGAAACAGAGGTAGATGTTTTTTCTGCAATTCCCTAGCTTTCTCTATGATCCAGTGAATGTTGGCAATTTGATCTCTGGTTTCTCTTCCTTTTCCAAATGCAGCTTGGACATCTGGAAGTTCTTAGCTTGCATAACGCTGAAACTTAGCATGAAAGATTTTAAGCATGACCTTATTAGGATGGGAGATGAGTGAAATGGTCCAATCTTTAACACATTCTTTAGTGCCAACCTTCTTGGGAACTGGGATGAAGATTAACCTTTTCCAGTCCTGTGGCCACTGCTAGACTTGCTGGCTTTCAGATTTGCTGACATATTAAATAAAACACTTTAATGGCATCATCCTTTAGGGTTTTGAATAGCTCTACTGGAATTCCATGGCATCCACTAGCTTTATTAACAGCAGTGCTTCCTCACACTCCAGAATGTCTGGCTCTGGGTGACTAACCACACCATCATAGTAATCCAATTAATTATGATGTTTTTTGCATAGTTCTTCCCTGTATTCTTTGCATCTCTTGATCTCTTCAGCATCTACTATGTCTCCACTCTTTCTGTCATTTATTGTGCCTGTATTAGGTAAAAAAATAATAAAATAATAACTAAACTTTAAGTTATTTCTGCTCAGATAACTTTCTCAAACATCGTGCTTACCAAGATTCAATTTTTTTAATTAAAATTGTATTTTGTAGTTTAAAACAATTTCAAAGGCAAATTTGTCTAGTGATGGATGCTATCTATACCTCTTTGAGTTTCGTCCCTGGTTCTCTCAGCAATATGGAATGGACAAAATGGAAATGATATCTATTGTTATGGAATTTTTCATTTTACAGTTTATTTGCATAAATCAGAAAAAAATGTACTTTTTAAAAATATATATAAGAAGTGAAGGTAATATCATGCATGAATTCTTTCAAAAACTATTTGTAAGCATCTGTTCTGTGAAAGGTATCTTTAAGAATAGTGAGGATGTATCAATAAATGATATAAAGTTCCACCTTCACAAAACTTAAAAATCATCTGGTTGATCTAATTCAAGACCATTATATATGACTGACATTTTAGAATCTGTTGAAAACTGTTCTTGAATTAGATGATTCAGCCATAGAACTGGAGCAACTTTTAAGGAAAAATTCTAGATTACTAAATCTGTGACTGACTATTTTATTTAAGCTGTAATAACATTATATCGAAGCTCATTTAGGACCAAGACTTATCATAGTATTTCAAAGGAGTCAGGATCAAGGTGGCAGAGTATAAGAAGCAGAGTTTACCTCCTTTCAGAGATACCTTGGAAGGACATCTCTAAGTGGAATGATTCACACGGAACAGCTACTGACACTGACAGACTTAAGATGTCTGAAAAGACAAGAAAACCTCCCCTTAACTAGGTAGAAAGAAGTAAAAAGAAAAAAAAAAAAAAAGAATCAGAATGGAGCCTCACCCCAGGGAGGCAGATGGGAAGGATGAAAGATTCCTGCATCTTGGGAAGAGTCCTCACCAAGGATCCTTAGTGGATGAAGGGAGAATTTCAGCGCCTAAGAGGAGAGAGCAGCAACCTGCTCCTGGAAGGCAAAATGGCGGGAACACGCACAGAGCGCCGGCACCACCCTTGTGCTCCACAGCCTGAGACACTCCTCTGTTGATGATAGTGGGGGAAAGGTGCAGAAACTGAGACCCTAAGGCTTTGTCCTAGGGAGAGGTCCAGGGTTAGGTGTTAAAACAAGTTGAAGAGATCTGGCTATGGTAGCTTAGGATGTACGAGTAAGAAGCCTGGGCCCGCTAGAAAGGCAAGGCACCATTATTGGGAGGCACGTGAGGAGAGAAGCAAAACCAACATAAGAATCCCGTTCCCCGTGAGTGTTCCCAGGCAACAAGGCAGCAACAACAGAGCTTTAAGGGTGGGAACAAGTCACTTCTGCCATCTTGAACTCCAGAGCGGGGAGCTAGCTGCCTCTCCCAAATCTGTGGGAAGGTGCCAGGATTCCCTAACCCTGCTGACCCAGAAGGGCACAGATAGCTCCTGCCACTAGGAACTCTTCCAACAGGACTCAGGACCTGCCCATGTTGTGCTAGGAGGGCACAAATAGCTTCAGTGACATTGGGTGAATGTCAGAACCCATTCTGCTGGCCCAGAATCCTGCAGATAACTACCCTGACTCAGAGGTCCACCAGTAGGTGCCACGACCTGCTATACTGTCCCTGGAGGTCACAGATAACTCCCCCCACTAAGAAATCTGTCACCAGGTGCCAGGACCTGTTTTACTCTTTCAGGAGCACTTGGAGCAAAGGTCAATGAAGCTAAAGGCATTTTCCTTGAGAAGACAAGCAACATTGATAAACCTTTAGTGAGACTCATCAAGAAAAAGAGAAGATACAAATCAGTACAATTAGAACTGAAAAAGGAGAAATTACAAATGACACTCCAGAAATACAAAGAATCATAAGAGACTACTACGAGCAACAATATACTAATAAAATGGGCAACCCAGAAGAAATGGACACATTCTTAAAAAGGCATAACCTTTGAAGAATGAACCATGGAAGAAACAGAAAATATAAATAGCCCATCACAAGTAATAAAATTGAAAATGTGATTAAAAGTCTTCCAACAAATAAAACTCCAGGACCAGATGATTTCAAAGGAGCATTCTTTCAAATATTGAGAGAAGAGCTAATACTCATTCTTCTCAAATTCTTCCAAAAACTGCAGAGGAAGGAGCACTCCAAGCTCATTCTACAAGGCCACAATCACCCTTATACCAAAATCAAACAAAGATATCACACAAAAAAGGAAATTATAGACCAATATCACTGATGAACATAGATGCAAAAATCCACAACAAAATGCTGGCAAACAGAATAGAACAACACGTTAAAAGGAACAAACACCATAATCAAGTGTGATTTATCCCAGGGACATAATGATTCATCAAACACAAATTGAACTATATTACACCATATTAACAAATGGAAATATAAAAACCATATAATAATCTCAATAGATGTAGGAAAATATTTTGACAAATTTCAATACCCATTTATGATAAAAACTGTCTAGAAAATGAGAACAGAGGGAACCTACCTCAACACAGTAAACTTCAAATGCAACAAACGTACAGGAAACATTCTCAGTGGTGAAAAACTGAAAGCATTTCCACTATGATCAGGAACAAAACGAGGATGTCCATTCTTGCCACTATAATTCAACATAGTTTTCGAAGTCTTCACCATTGCAATCAGAGCAAAAGAAGAGATAAAAGTAATCCAAAGTTGAAAAGAAGTAAAATGGTCACTGTTTGCAGATGATATAATGTTATGCATAGAAAATACTAAAGATGCTCTCTAAATCTGTGTCCCTTTTTCTGTTTTGCATATAGGGTTATCGTTACCATCTTTTAAAATTCCATATATATGCGTTAGTATACTGTACTGGTCTTTATCTTTCTGGCTTACTTCACTCTGTATAATGGGCTCCAGTTTCATCCATCTCATTAGAACTGATTCAAATGAATTCTTTTTAATGGCTGAGTAATATTCCATAGTGTATATGTGCCACAGCTTCCTTATCCATTTGTCTGCTAAAGATGCTACTTGAAAACAATCAATGAATTTGGTATATTTTCAGGATACAAAATTAATGCACAGAAATCTCCTGAATTTCTGTACACTAACAATAAAAAGAAAACATCAGAATGAGAACTTGTAGAAATAATTCCACTTAACATTGCAACAGAAAGTGTAAAATACATAGGAATAAACTAACCTAAGAAAGTAAAAGACCTGTACTCAGAAAGCTATAAGCTATAGATTGTTGTTTTTCAGTTGCTCACTTGTGTCTGACTCTTTACTATCCCATGGATTGCAGTGTGCCAGGCTCCTCCATCCATCGGGTTTCCCAGGCAAGAATCCTGGAGTGGGTTACAATTTCCTCCTCCAGGGGATCTTCCTGACCCTGGGATTGAAAATTTGTCTCCTGTTTGGCAGGTGAATTCTTTACCACTGAGCCACTTTGGAAGCCTAAAAGTTACAGATAAAAGAAATCAAAGTAAACACAAACAGAAGGAGAGATAAAGCGTGTTCTTGGATGAGAAGAATCAATAACATGAAAGGAACTATACTGTCCAAAGCAACCTACCAATTCAATACAATCCTTATCAAATTGCCAATGACATTTTCACAAAACTAGAATAGACAATTTTAAAACTTGTATGGAAACACAAAAGATCTTGAAGAGTCAAAGTAACCTTGAGAAAGAAAAACAGCTGGAGGAATTAAAGGCCCAAACTTTATATTATACTACAAAACTACAGTAACCAGAACAGAATGGTACTGGCATAAAAACAGAAATATAGATCAGTGGAATAGAAAAGAAAGCCCATAGATAAACTCATGCACCTATGATTATATAATCTATGACAAAAGAGACAAGAATGGAAAACAAATAGTTCCCTCAATAAATGGTGCTGGGAAAACTGGACAGTAAAACTGTGAAATTAGATTATTTCCTAATAACATACAAGACAATAAACTCAAAATGCATTAAAGAAGTACATTTAAGGCTGGACATTATAAAACACATAGAGGAAAACATAGACCACTCTTTGGTATACACTACAGCAAGATCTTTGTTCATCCATCTCTTAGAGTAATGAAAATAGAAACAAAAATAAATAAATATCATATGACTAAATTTAAAAACTTTTTTACACAGTAAAGGAAAACATAAATAAAACAAAGGCAAGCCTCAGAACAGAATAAATTGTTTGCAAAACACAATTAATATCATTTTTACAGAAATAAAAATTATATGAAAATATAGCAGATTTTAATCATTTGAGTTTTCTTGTCTTGGTTAGTCTAGTTAAATATTATTAACTTTTCATCTTTTAAAAAACCTAACTTGTATTATTGATTCTGTCTGTTTTTCTATACTAAACTTTATAAAATTCCACTTTGGTTTTTATTATATTCTTACTTTGCTAGCATATATATAGTTTACTCTTGTTTTTGTCTTAGGTAGAAGGTTATATTGCTGTTTTTAGATATTTTTAATATAAATATAAGAATCTAGGCTACAGATTATCTTATAAGCCTTAACTTAAATGATTCCACAAGTTTTGATATCCTGTATATCCATGCTCATTCATCTCAAAGTGTTTTTCAGTTTCCCTAGTGATTCCATCTTTAACCCATTGTTTATGCAGGAATGAAGTGAAGTGAAATGAAAGTCACTCAGTCGTGTCTGACTCTTTGCAACTGCGTGGACTATATAGTCCATGGAATTCTCTAGGCCAGAATACTAGAGTGGGTACCCTTTCCCTTATCCAGGGAACCTTCCCAACCAAAGGACTGAACCAGAGTCTTCTGCATTGCAGGCAGATTCTTTATCAACTGAGCTACCAGGGAAGCCTACATAAACCAATTTTATGTTATATTTTTATGTTTTTTTATGTTAAAGCAGGAATATATAAATTTAATTTCCACATATTTCTGAATTTCCCAAGTTTTCTTCTGTTATTGATTTTTAATATTACTCTATTGCCAGAGGTCATAACTTGTATTATTTCAATCCTTGCATGTTTATTTAGACTTGGCTTATGTCTTTTTATGTGGCCTATATCAGAGAATATTCCAGATATATGTGAGGGGAATGCATATTCTACTTTGTTGGGTGGAGTATTACATAGAAGTTTGTTAAATCTAGTTGGCTTATACTGTTGTTCAAATCTTCTATTTCTTCTTGTTATACAGTAGTGCAAGTGGGGTATTTAAGTATCAACTATTATTGTGAATTATCTATATCTCCCTTCAATCCTGTCACCTTTTCCTTTATGTATGCTGAGGCACCATTGTTAAATGCATGTACATTTACAATTGCTACAGCTTTGTGATATGTTTAAAATGCAATCAAAACTGCTCATTATTTCTAGTCACATGTTTTGCTTTAAAATCAACTCTTGTTTGATATTAATACAGCCACTCCAGCTTGCTCATAGTTGCATTTGCATGATATATGATTTTCCATATCCTAACTTTACCTTATTTCAATTTTGAGTCTAAAGTGTGTCTCCTATAGCTAGTATATGGTTGGCTTTCCTGTTTGTTTGTTTGTTTGTTTGTTTTTTCCCATTCTGACAGCCTCTGCTTTTATTAGATTTTTTTTTCTAATAAATTCATGAATGTGTGAAAGTCGCTCAATCGTGTCTGACTATTTGTGACCCCATGGACTATACAGTCCATGGAATTCTCCAGGCCAGAGTACTGGTGTGGGTAACCATTCCCTTCACCAGGGGATTTTCCCAACCCAGGATTGAACGCAGGTCTCCCACATTGCAGGTCGATTCTTTACCAGCTGAGCCAGCAGGGAAGCCCAAATTCATTAATAGTTATTTAATTTCAATAATCCAATAACACCATTATAATGGTAATATTGTTAATATAGATATAATTATATTTATTGTATCATTTTACTTTTTTGTTTCCTGCATGTATCATAGTGGTTATTTCTCTGTTCTCCCTTTATTACATTTTTTGAGTTAACTGAATATTTTCCAGTATAGTATTTTAATACTTTTAATGACTTTTTAAAAATATATATGCTTATTTAATAATGGCTACTTGAGATCTTGCCACATACGTTTTAATCCATCAGAATCTGCTTCAGTGTATATTGAAATTTTGGTGAGAATGGCTCTGTCTAGTATTTTTCCTTTTCCTTCTTTATGCTATTATTTTGTATATATTTCATTTATATATGTTACAAAACCACAATATATTGTTATAATCATTACCTTATATAATGCTTTTTTTTAAAGAAGTTGAGAGAAAAAAGAGAAATGTGTGTGTGTGTATCTATATCTATCTATCTATCTATATATACACACACACATACATATACATATATATGTTCATTATATCATTCTTCTCTTTTTTAAATTTTTTATTGGCATAAAATTAATTTCCCCTGCATGGACCACAGCCTTGTCATGGCAAAGAGGTTTTAGTAAATGAAGGTATGAGCCATGCCTGGCAGTGCCACCCAAGATGGGACAGGTTATAGTGGAGAGATCTGACAAAATCTGGTCAACTGGAGAAGACAACTCACTCCAGTATTTTTGTCCAGAGAATCCCATGGGCAGTATGAAAGGGCAAAAAGTGGTGCTGCCAGAAACCCTGCGAACAAGACAGCTGCACAACCTCCACACCTGCCCTCACGGGGGCAAACCTAAGTCTTCCAGGACAGCCTCAGGAGTAAACCCCAGTGGACGACCCACAAGCATAGGTGGAAACAAAACCACAATTGAAACCCAGGGGCAGTGTGGCTAAGGGAGAAGACTAAAAAACTTCCCACCAGCTCTATAAGCTGCAGATTAGCTCCACACACTTAACTAGGCAAAGTCTGTGTCTATGGAATATATCAGAGGACACTGAGAGTTCCCACAAAAGAAAACACACTAGTTCTGACAGCTGTAGACAGAGCTAGTCTCACCATTGGAGGTAAGAACACACAGGGGTAGGAGCAGATTAGAATCTGAGCTGTTCCTGCAGCAGGTCCAGAGATCAGCACAGTGATGGGGGGTATCCTAGGGAGGTGAGGCAGACTGTGACTCCCAGTGAGGGAAAGGACTCTGACAGTACTGACTCAAGAAAAACATTTATTATTCTTATGTTTTGACTTGTTCTGTACATGCTTTTGAATATTTTTCCCTCCCCCCTCCCCCCATTGCAGTTGTTGATTTTATTGGCACTATGAAATCTAACTAAACTTTTGAGTTTTTCTTCCTCAATCACATTTTTTATTGTTGTTATAAACCTCTGCCTCTACACTGGGCTTTTGCAGTTCTGTGGATTGTTCCTATTCTTTTTTTTTTTTTTTCTTTTCTTTTTTTAATTTTAATTTTGAGTTTTTTAAACCTATTATTATTTTTTATACATTTATTCCTTTGTTTTCTTTTCCTACTGTTCTTTTCCACTTGCAATTAATCTTTAATGTATATAAATCTTCTTTATCTACCTCTGTTTACCTTTGTATATCTATTATTTCTTTCTTCTCTTTATCTCCTTCCCTCTCAACCTATTTGTTAGTTTTATTTTCATTGCTTTATTCTCCAAATGGCAATTCCAGTTTGTGCTTTAGTTAGTTTTTTTCTTAACTGTTAGACATAATTTTTGGTTTCCTTCCTTTGCCTGGTCAATCTACTGTACTTTATTTTTGTTGAACTGTTTTGATTTTGCTTATGGGTGTATATGTATATGTGCATATTCAGTCACACTTTTTAATGTTGTTATAAACCTCTGCCTCTAGGTTGGGCTTTTGCAGTTCTGTCGAGATTTTTCTTTTTCTTTTTTTTCCCCTTCTTATTCTTCCTCTTTTTTTCTTTTTTTAAAATTTTAATTTTTAATGTTTAATCCTATTATATTTTTTCTACATTTATTCCTTTGTTTTCCTTTCCTTCTGTTCTTTTCACCTTGCAGTTAACCTTTAATGGATATAAATCTTCTTCATCTACCTCTATTTAGCTTTACATATGTACTCATTATTTCTTTTGCTTCTTTCCTTTCCTCTCAATATATTTTTTAGTTTTGTTTTCATTGCTTTATTCACCACTTGGCACTTTGTTCTAGTTTTGTTTTCCAACTTGTGCTTTAGTTTTGTTCTAAACTCATAAATGCAATTTTTTATTTCCTTTGTTAGGAATCTACTATTCTTTATTTCTGTTGGACTGCTTTGACTTTGCTCATGGGTGTATATGTATATGTGTATATTCCATTATTTTAATTATTATGTGCTTGATTTTGTAACTGCCATTTGTCTGGAGTTGCTCTTTGGTTTCATGTTTTTGTGTACTTGTTTTAATCTCACTTAATGCCGTAACAAACCGCTTGTGGAATCTTCATTCTTGACCAGAGATCAAGCCCTGAGCCTTCAGAGTGGGAGCACTGACTTCAAAACCCTAGACGGCCAGAGAACTAACCCTAGGGAACATCAAGTAGTGAGAACTCACACAAAGGAAATCATTTGAATCCAAGACCTGGCGTCATCCAACCACCAGTATCACCCTGGGCAGGACATCTCATCTAAACAACAACAGCAAAAAAACAAAAATAGAAACCCAATCATTAGTAGACAGGATTACCATCTCACTGAGCCTTGCCCATTAGAAGAAAAACAAACAAACAAAACAGAACAAAATGAACAAACAAAACAAAGCAAAAAGAACTCAGCACAAATCTCGCCCTATACAAAGCTTACACAGACCGCTGTACTAACCTGAGGAGGGCAGAGACAAGAAAGAAGAAATAATTCAACGGAGAAACCTGAGAAAAGGAGATCTCAAACACAAGTTAAAAAAAAAAAAAAAAGAAAAGGCAGAGAAATGCCACACAAGTGAAGGAATAAACTAGAAACACAGAAGTCCAAGTGAATGAAGAGGAAATAGGCCAACTACCTGAAAAAAATCATAATAATGACCGTAAAGATGATCAAAAACATTGAAAACAAAGTGGAGAAACTGTAAGAATCAGTTAGCAAAGACCTAGAGGAATTAAAGAATAAACATACAGAGAGAAACAATACCATTACTGAAATGAAAAATGCTCTAGGAGGAATCAATAGCAGAATATCTGAAGCAGAAGAACAAATCAGTGAACTGGAAGATATAATGGTGGTAATAACTTCTGAAGAACAGAATAAAGTAAAAAGAATGAAAATAACTGAGAATAGTCCCAGAGACGTCTGGGACAATATCAAATGCACCAACATTGGAATTATAGGGATCCCGGAAGATGAAGAGAAAAAGAAAGGGTATGAGACAAATTTTGAATAGATTGTAGTTGAAAATTTCCCAACATGAAAAAGGAAATAGTCAATCAAGTCCAAGAGGCACAACGAGTCCCATACAGGATAAGCCCAAGGAGAAACATGCCAAGACACATACTAATCAAACTAACAAAGCTTAAACACAAAGAAAGAATATGAAAAGCAACAAGGGAAAAGCAACAAGTAACATACAACGGAAACCTCATATGCTTAACAGCTGACCTTTCAGCAGAAACTCTGCAGGCCAGAAGGGGATGGCAGGATATATTTAAAGTACTGAAAGGGGGGAAAAAAAACTACAACCAAGATTACTGTATCTGGCAAGGATCTCATTCAAAATTGATGGAGAAGTCAAAAACTTTTCAGATAAACAAAACTTAAGAGAATTCAGTACTACCAGACCAGTTTTACAACAAATGTTAAATGGACTTATGTAGTCAAGAAATACAAGAGAAGATAAAAAGATCTACAAAATCAACCCCAAACAACTGAGAAAATGGCAATAGAAACATATATATGAATAATTAGTTTCAATGAAAATGAATGAAATGCTCCAACCAAAAGATGTAGGCAGGCTAAATTGATAGAAAAGCCCCATATATATGCTGTCTACAAGAAACCCACTTCAGACCTAAAGACACATATAGACTGAAAGTGAGAGGATGGAAAAATATATTCCATGCAAATGGGAAACAAAGAAAGTTGGAGTAGCAATCCTTATTTCAGACAAAACAAACCGTAAAACAAAGAGGATTACAAGAGATAAGGAAGGACACTACATAATGATCAAGGGTTCAATCCAAGAAGAAGATATAACAATTATAAATGTCTATGCAACCAACATAGGAGTACCTTGATACATAAAGACAAATACTAACAGACATAAAAGGAGAAACTGACAGTAACACAATAATAGTAGGAAACTTTAACACCCCACTTACACCAATGGACAGAACATCAAAGCAGGAAACTGATTAGAAACACAAGTCTTAAATGATACTTTAGATGAGATGGATCTCATTGATATCTTCAGGGCATTCCATTCAAATGCGGAAGAATATACCTTCTACTCAAGTGCATATGGAACATTCTCCAAGATAGACCACATCGTGGTTCACAAATCAAACCTCAGTAAATTTAAGAAAATTGAAATTGTATCAAGCATCTTCTCTGACCACAATACTATGAGACTAGATATTAATTACAAGAAGAAAACTCTAAGAAACACAAACACATAGGTATTAAACACGTGTTTAATTTTTTTTCCCAAGCTTAATTTTGATCAATATTTCCAACCATTTCTTTGAACAGATTTAATTTTGATGGCTACTCAGTTATCTCTCTATAAAATATAAACTGGTTTGACTCCTCTCTCCTTAATTTTTTTTGTTCATCCCCCTTTTGTTTTTCTCTCTTTTTTTTTTTTTTCATTTATTTTTATTAGTTGGAGTCTAATTACTTTACAATATTGTAGTGGTTGTTTATCCATGGCTGATTCATGTCAATGTATGATAAACAATGCATTTCTAAATAATGAACAGGTTAGTGAAGAACTCAAAAGTGAAATAAAAAAATTTCTAGAAACAAATGGCAATGAAAACACAACTTAAAACCTATGGGTTGCAGCAAAAACAGCTCTAAAAGAGAAGTTTATAGCAATATAATCCTATCTCGAGAAACAAGAAAAATATAGAATAGACAACCTATCTTTACACCTAAAGCAACTTGAAAAAGAAGAAAAAAAAAAAATCCCAAAATTAGTAGAAGGAAAGAAATCATAGAGATCTTAGAAGAAATAAATGAAAAAGAAATGAAAGAAACAGTAGTAAAGATTAATAAAACTAAAAGCTGATCCTTTGGAAGATAAACAAAATTGACAAACCTTTAGCCAGACTCATCAAGAAAAAAAAACAGAAGAATCAAATAAAAAAAGAAAAATTAGAAATTAAAAAAGAAGAGATTACAACAGACAATGCAGAAATTCAAAGGATTAAAAGAGAATATTATGAGCAATTATATGGCAATAAAATGGACAACCTGGAAAAAATGCAGATTCCTAGAAAAGTTCAGTCTTCCAAGATTGAATCAGGAAGAAATAGAAATTTTGAACAACCCAATTACAAGCACTAAAATTGAAGCTGTTATCAAAAATCTCCCCAAAAACCAAAAGACCAGGACCAGATGGCTGCACAGGAGAATTCTATCAAACATTTAGAGAAGAGCTAATGCCTATCTTCTTTCAAAAAATCGCGGAGAAAGGAATGCTTCCAAACTCTTTTTATGATGCCACCATCACCCTGATACCAAAATCAGCCAGAGATAACACACACACAAACAGAAAACTATAGGCCAATATCACTAATGAACATAGATGTAAAAATCCTCAACACAATTTTAGCAAACAGAATTCAGCAACACATCAAAAAGCTCACATCATGATCAAGTTGTGTTTATTCCAAGGCAGGGTACAAGGATTCTTCAAAATATGCAAATCAATCAATGTGATACACTGTATTAACAAATTGAAAGACAAATCCATATGATGATCTCAATAGATGCAGAGAAAGCCTTTGACAAAATTCAGCACCCATTTATGATTAAAACTCTTCAGAAAACGGGCATAGAAGAAACCTACCTCAACATAATAAAGGTCAAATATGATAAGCCTACAGCAAGCATTATTCTCAATGGTGAAAAGCTGAAAGCATTCCCCCTAAGATCAGGAACAAGACAAGGGTGTCTACTTTCACCACCATTATTCAACATAGTTTTGGAAGTCTTAGCTACAGCAATCAGAGAAGAAAAATAAATAAGTGGAATCCAGATCAGAAAAGAAGAAAAACTCTCACTGTTTGCAGATAACATGATACTGTACATAGAAAACCCTAAAGATAGTATCAGAAAGTTACTAGAGCCAATCAGCGAATTTAGCAGAGTTGCAGGATACAAAATCAATACACAGAAATCACCTGCATTTCTATAAACTAACAATGAAAAATAAAAAGGAGAAATTAAGAAATCAATCCCATTCACCATTGCAACAAAAAGAAAAAAAAAAAAAAAATCTAGGAATAAACTTACCTAAGGAGACAAAGACACAGAAAATTGTAAGACACTGATGAAAGAAATCAAAGATGACATAAACAATTGGAGAGATATTCCATTATACTGAGTAGGAAGAATCAATATTGTTAAAACGACCATGCAACCAAATGCAATCTATAGGTTCAGTGCAATCCCTATAAAAATACCAATAGCATTTTTCACAGAACTAGAACAAAAATCTCACAATTCATATGTAAATGAAAGATCCTGAATAGCCAAAGCATTATTGGGAAAGAAGAATGGAGCTAAAGGAATCAACCTTCCTGACTTCAGATTATGCTATAAATCTACAGTCATCAAGACAATATGGTACTGACACAAAAAAACAGAAATATAGGCCAATAGAACAAAATAGAAAGCCCGGAAATAAACCCATGCATCTATAGGCAACTTATTTTTGACAAAGGAGGCAAGAATATACACTGGGGCAAAGAGAGACTTTTTGATAAATGGTGTTGAGAAAATTGTACAGCTACGTGTAAAAGAATGAAATTAGAACACTTCCTAACACCATACACAAGGGTAAGCTGAAAATGGATTAAATACATAAATGTAAGTCTAGAAACTATAAAATTCTTAGAGGAAAACATAGGCAGAACACTCGATGACATAAATCCAAACAAGGTCATCTATGACCAACCTCCTAGAGTAATGGATATAAGAACAAAAGTAAACAAGTGGGACCTGATTAAATTTTTCAAAGCTTTTGCACAGCAAAGGAAACTATAAGCAAGGTGAAAAGACACCTCTCAGAATGGGAGAAAATAATAGCAAATGAAACAACTGACAAAGGATTAATTCCCAAAATATACAAGCATTGCATACAACTCAATACCAGAAAAACAAGCAACCCAATCAAAAAGTGGGAAAAAGAGATAAATAGACATTTCTCCAAAGAAGCCATGAAGTGAAGTGAAGTCGCTCAGTTGTGTCTGAATTTCTGCTACCCCATGGACTGTAACCTACCACACTCCTCCATCCTTGGGATTTTCCAGCCAAGATTACTGGAGTGCGTTGTCATTTCCTTCCTTCAGAGGACCTTCCCAACCCAGGGATGGAACCCAGGTCTCCCACATTGTAGGCAGACTCTGTACCATCTGAGCCACCTGGAAAGTCCAAAAAGAAACCATATAGATCGTTAACTAAAGCATGAAAAGATGCTCAACATTGCTCATTATTAGAGAAATGTAAATCAAATCCACAATGAAATACCACCACACACCAGTCAAAATGGCCATCATCAAAAAGCCTACAGACAATAAGTGCTGGAGAGGGTGTGGAGAATAGGGACACTGCTGCACTGTTGGTGAGAATGTAAATTGATACAGCCTTTATGGAAGATGGTATGGAGATTCCTTAAAAAGCTAGGCCTAAAACCACCATGGGGCCCAGCAATCCCACTCCTAGGCATATACCCTGAGGAAACCAAAATTGAAAATGAAATGTATCCCATTGTTCATTGCAGCACTGTTTACAATATCCAGAACATGGAAGCAACCTAGATGTCCATTGACGGTTGAATGCATAAAGAAGCTGTGGTATATATACACAATGGAATTTTACTCAGTCATAAAAAGGAACACATTTGAGTCAGTTCTAATCAGGTGGATGAAACTTAAACCTATTATACAGAGTGTAGTGAGTCAGAAAGAGAAGTATAAATATCATATTCTAAAGCATATATATGAAATCTAGAAAAATGGTACAGAATAATTTATTTACAGGGCAGCAAAGGAGAAACTGGCATAGAGAATAGACTTATGGACACGGGGAGAGGGGAGGAGAGGGTGAAATGTATGGAACGAGTAACATGGAAACTTACATTACCGTATGCAATATATATAGCCAATGGGAATTTGCTGTATGGCTCAGGAAACTCAAACAGGAACTCTGTATCAACCTGGAAGAGTGGGATGGGGAGGAGATGGGAGGGAGGTTCAGGAGGGAGGAGACATATGTATACTTATGGCTGATTCATGTTGAGGTTTGACAGAAAACAGCAAAATTCTGTAAAGCAATTTTCCTTCAATAAAATAATAATAATAATTAATTTAGGGAAAAAAAACAAAACAAAACAAACAAACAAGAAGTGGCTACGCCAAAGGGGTAATGAGGAATGCTGCTGAGCTGAGGATATGACTTGTGCTGAAACTAAAGCCCAATGCTGTAAAGGTCAATATTACTTAGAAACCTGGAATTGGACATACCTTGACCTTGGAGTCAAGGTAAATTGGACATCATCAAGCAGAATATGGTTAGAGTAAACATCAACATCTAACACATCAGCAAAATAAAATGGACGGGATTGGGCTAATTTAATTCAAATGACCATTATATCTACTACTATGGGCAAGAATCCCTTAGAAGAAATGAAGTAGCCCTCATAGTCAACAAAAGAATTTCAGTACTTGGGTGCAATCTCAAAAGTGAAGAATAATTTGTTTGTTTTCAAGGAAATCCATTCAACATCACAGCAATCCAAGTCTGTGTCCCAACTACTGATGCCAGAAAACCAAAGCTGATCCATTCATGAAGACCTACAACATCTTCTAGAACTAACATCAGAAAATATGTCCTTTTCATCATAAGGAATTGGAATGCAAAAGTAGAAAATCAAGAGATACCCAGAATAAAAGGCAAGTTTGGCTATAGAGTACAAAATGAATCAGGGCAAATGCTAACAGAGGTTTCTCAAGAGAACACTCTGGTCATAGTGAACACCATTTTCCAACAATCTAAGGTACAAATCTTCACATGGGCATCACCAGATGGTCAATACTGAAATCAGGTTGACTATGTTCTTTGCAGTCAAAGATGGAGAAGATCTACACAGTCAGTCGAATCAAGACCTGAAGCTGGCTGTGGTTCAGGTCATGAGCCCTTTATTGAAAAATTCAGGCTTTAATTAAAGAAAGAAGGAAAAACCACTAGGCTATTCGGGTACAACTTAAATTAAATTAGTTGTGATTTTACAATGGAGGTGAAGAATATATTAACAGGATTAGATCTGGTAGACAGAGTGTCTGAAGAGCTATGGATGAAGGTTTGTACATTGTACAGGAGCCAGTACAAAAGCATCTCAAAAAGAAATGCAAGAAGCAGAGTAGTTGTCTGAGGAGTCTTTACAAATAACTGATGAAAGAAGAGAAGTATAAGATAAGGGAAAAAGAAAAATATATACCCACCTCAATGCAAAGTTACAGAGAATAGCAAGGAGAGATAAGAACAATGCAAAGAAACAGAGGAAAACAATAGAATGGAGAAGAGTAGAGATCTCTACAAGAAAAATTGGAGCTATCAAGGGAAGAATTCATGGAAGGATGAGCAAAATAAATGACAGAAATGGTAAGTACATGAAAGAAGCAGAAGAGGTTAAGAGAAGGTGGCAAGAATACACAGAAGAGCCATACAAGAAAGATATTAACGACCCAGAAAACTTTTATAGTATGGTCACCCTCCTAGATCTGAACATCCTGGAGTGTGAAGTGAACATCCTGGAATGTGAAGTCAAGAGGGACTTAGAAAGCATTACTGCAAACAAAGTTAGTGAGGTGACAGAATTCCAACTAAGCTATTTAAAATCCTAAAAGATGATGCTGTTCAAGTGCTGCACTCAATTTGTCAGCAGATTTGGAAAACACCCACTAAGGACAGGAAAATGTGAGTTTTCATTCCAATCCCAAAGAAGGGCAAGGCCAAAGAATATACAAATTGCACTCACTTCAAATGCCAGTAAAGTTATGCTCAAAACTTTTCAAAGTTAGGCTTCACCAGTATATGAACCAAGAACTTCCAGATGCAAAAGCATCTGGTTTCAAAGAAGCAGAGGTATCAGAGATCAAATTGCAAACACTTTTTGGACCATGGAGAAATCAAGGGAGTTTGAGAAAAACACCTAATTCTTCTTCATTGACTAAAGCCCTTTACTGTGTGAATCACAAAAGCTGTGGAAGATTTTTGAAGCGATGACAGTACCACCCACCTCACCTGTCTCCTGAGAGACCGGAAAGAGTCAAGGAGCGACAGCTAGAACCAGCCACGGGATAACTGACTGTTCTAAATTGGGAAAGGAGTATGAAAAATGTCGTATATTATCACCCTGATTATTTAACTTATATGCAGAGTGCATCATGTGAAATGTCAGCCTGGATGAATCACAAGCTGGAATCAAGATTCCTAGGAGAAATATCAGCAACCTCAGATATGCAGATAATACCACTCTAATGATCCTGATTCTGAGAAAGATTGAAGATGAAAGGAAAAAGGATTGGCAGAGGATAAGATGCTTAGAAAGCATCACTGACTCGAATAATATGAATTTTAGCAAAGTCTGGTTGATAGTATAGGACAGAGAAGCCTGGCATGCTACAGTTCATGGAGTCACTAACAGTGGGGCACCACAATAACAACAATCACTCTAATGGCATAAAGTGAAGACAAACTATAGAGTCTCTTAATAAGGGAGAAAGAGGAGAGTTAAAAAGTTAAAAAAGCTGGCTCAACATTAATAATACTAAGATCATGGCATTCACTCCCAACACTTCATGGCAAATTGAAGGGGAAAAAATGAAAGCAGTGACAGATTTTATTTTCGTGTGCTCCAAAATCACTGTGGACAGTGACTGCAGCTAGAAATGAAAAGTCACTTGCTTCTTGGAGGAAAAGCTATGACAAACCTAGATAGCATATTAAAAAGCAGAGCCATCACTCTACCAACAGAGGTCCATATAGTCAGAGTTATGGTTTTTCCAGTTGTCATGTACGAATATGAGACTTGAACCATAAAGAAGGCTGAGTCCGAAGAATCGATGTTTTATTTCTGTGGGGCTGGAGAAGACTCTTGAGATTCCCTTGGACTTCAGGGGGATATAAACAGTCAATCCTAAAGAAAATCAACCCTGAATATTCACTGGAAAGACTGATGCTGAAGCTCCAATACTTTGGCCATTTTATGTGAGGAGCAGAGGCATCAGAAAAGACCCTCATGCTGGGAAGGATTGAAGACAAAAGGGGAAGGTGGTGGCAGAGTCTGAGATGGTTAGATGGCATCACTGACTCAATGGATATGAATTTAACAGACTCTGGGAGATAGTTGAGGACAGAGATCCTGGCCCGCTATACTCAGTGGGGTGGAAAAGAGTCTGACACGACTTAGGGACTGAACTACGAAAACTGGAATATAATGTTAAGTTAGTTTCAGGTGTACAGCAAGGTGAATCTGTTATATAAATAGATAAATCCACTTTTTAAAATTATTTTCCCATATATGCTATTAAAAAATATTTTGTAGACTTCCATTTGTTATACAGTAGCTCCTTTATTAGCTACCTATTTCATAAATAGTAAGGTGTTTATGTCAATACTAGTTCAATTCAGTTCAGTCACTCAGTCCTGTCCAACTCTTTGCAACCCCATGGACTGCAGCATGGCAGGCCTCCCTGTCCATCACCAACTCCCGGAGTTTAATCAAACTCATGTCCATTAAGTTGGTGATGCTATCCTACCATCTCATCCTCTGTTGTCCCCCTCTGTTCCCACCTTCAATCTTTCCCAGGATCAGGATATTTTTCAGTGAGTCAGTTCTTCTCATCAGGAGGCCAAAGTAATGGAGTTTCAGCTTCATCATCAGTCCTTCCAAAGAATACTAAGGACTGCTTTCCTTTGGGATGGACTGGTTGGATATCCTTGCAGTCCAAGGGACTCTCAAGAGTCTTCTCCAACACCACAGTTCAAAAGCATCAATTCTTTTGTGCTCGGCTTTCTTTATTATCCAACTCTCACATCCATAGATGACTACTGGAAAAACCATAGCTTTGACTAGATGAACCTTTGTTGGCAAAGCAATGTCTCTTCTTTTGGTCATAATTTTTCTTCCAAGGAGCAAGCATTTTTTTTTTTTTTTTTTTAAATTTCATGGCTGCAGTCACCACCTGCAGTAATTTTGGAGACCAAAACAAACAAACAAACAACAACAACAAAAGAAACTAAAGTCTGTCACTGTTTCCCCATCTATTTGCATGAAGTGATGGGACCAGATACCATCATCTTAGTTTTCTGAATGTTGAGTTTTAAGCCAAATTTTTCACTCTCCTCTTTCCCTTTCATCAAGAGGCTCTTTAGTTCTTCTTCACTTTCTGCCATAAAGGTGATGTCATCTGCATATCTGAGGTTATTGATATTTATCCTGGAAATCTTGATTCCAGCTTCTGTTTCATCCAGTCAAGCATTTCTCATGATGTACCCTACATATAAGTTAAAAAAAAAAAAAAAAACAACAACAACAGTGTATCAATACACAGCCTTGACGTACTCCTTTCCTCATTTGGAACCAGTCTGTTATTCCATGTCCAGTTCTAACTGTTGCTTCTTGACTTGCATACAGATTTCTCAGGAGGCAGGTTAGGTGGTTTGGTATCCCCATTTCTTGAACAATTTTCCACAGTTTTCTGTAATCCACACAGTCAAAGGCTTTGACATAGTCAATAATGCAGAAGTTGATGATGTTCTGGAACTCTCTTGCTTTCTTGATGATCCAGTGGATTTTGGCAATTTGATCTCTGGTTCCTCTGCCTTTTCTAAAACCAACTTGAACATCTGGAAGTTCATGGTTCAAGTACTATTGAAGCCTGGCTTGGAGAATGTTGAACATTACTTTGCTAGACTGTGAGATGAGTGCAATTGTGCAATAGTTTGAGCATTCTTTGGCATTACCTTTCTTTGGGATTGGGATGAAAACTGACCTTTTCCAGTCCTGTGGCCACTGCTGAGTTTTCCAAATTTGCTGGCATATTGAGTGCAACACTTTCACAGCATGATCTTTTAGGATTTGAAATAGCTCAACTGGAATTTCATCACCTCCACTAGCTTTGTTCGTATTGATGCTTCCTAAGGCCCACCTGTGGAGAAGGTGATGGCAGCCCACTCCAGTACTCTTGCCTAGAAAATCCCATGGACGGAGGAACCTGGTAGGCTGCATTCCATGGAGTCACTAGGACTCGGACATGACTGAGCGACTTCCCTTTCACTTTTCACTTTCATGCATTGGAGAAGGAAATGGCAACCCACTCCAGTGTTCTTGCCTGGAGAATCCTGGGTACGGGGGAGCCTGGTGGGCTGCTGTCTGTGGGATCACAGAAAGTCAGACACAACTGAAGCGATTTAGCAGTAGCAGTAGCAGCAGCAAGGCCCACTTGATCTGCTTTCCAGTAGCGAGTGATCACACCATCATGATTATCTGGTTAGTGAAGATCTTTTCTGGATAGCTCTTCAGTGTATTCTTGGCATCTCTTCTTAATATCTTCTGTTTCTGTTAGGTCCATACCATTTCTGTCCTTTATTGAGCCCATCTTTGCATGAAATGTTCCCTTGGTATTTCTAATTTTCTTGAAGAGATCTCTAGTCTTTCCCATTCTATTGTTTCCCTCTTTTTTTTTGCACTGATCACTGAGGAAGGCTTTCTTATCTCTCCTTGCTGTTCTTTGGAACTCTGCATTCAAATGGGCATAGCCTTCCTTTTCTCCTTTACCTTTCACTTCTCTTCTTTTCATAGTGTTTGAAAGGCCTCCTGAGACAACAATTTTGCCTTTTGCATTTATTTTTCTTGGGGATGGTCTTGATCACTGCCTCCTATACAGCATCATGAACCTCTGCCCATAGCTCTTCAGGCACTCTGTCTATCAGATCTAACCCCTTGAATCTATTTGTCACTTCCACTGTATAGTTGTAATTGATTTGATTTAGGTCATACCTGAATCTAGAGGCTTTCCCTACTTTCTTCAATTTAAGTCTGAATTTTTCAAAAAGGGATTCATTTATCTGAGCCACATCAGCACCTGGCCTTGTTTTTGCTGACTGTATAGAGCTTCTCCATTTGGGCTGCAAATAATATAATCAATCTGATTTTGGTATCAACCATCTGGTGATGTCCATGTGTAGAGTCTTCTCTTGTGTTGTTGGAAGAGGGTGTTTGCTGTGACCAGTGCATTTTCTTGGCAAAACTCTATTAGACTTTGGCCTCCTCATTCTGTACTCCAAGGCCAAATTTGCCTGTTACTCAAAGTATTTCTTGACTTCTTATGTTTGCCTTATAATGAAAAGGACATCTTTTTGGGGTGTTAGTTCTAGAAGGTCTTGTGGGTCTTCATAGAACTGTCAGTCCCAATCTCCCAGTTTATTCCACACCTTCCCCTTTACCCCTCAAATATCATAATTTTATTTTCTACATATGTAACTCTATTATGTGTAACTACATGTGTAACTCTTCCAGTTTTGTAAACAAATTAATTTGTAGCTTATTTTAAGATTCCACATAAAAGTGATATCATATTTGTTTTCCTTTGTCTGACTTAAAATTCAGTCATTATGAGAATTTCTCAGTCCACCCATGTTGCCATTGTTATTTATATTTGTTTCCCAACAACTAATAGTGTCCAACTCTTTGCGATAAGCCTGAGTAATATTCTACTTTGGCCTTCTCCAGTGACTCAGGTGGTAAAGAATCTGCCTGCATTGCAGGAATTTGTGCTCAATCCCTTACCAATATGTTTTTTTTCCCCACATTTTAAATGGTTTCCTTTAATGTACAAAAGCTTAATTAAGTCCCATTTGCTTAATTTTATTTTTAATCAACAGATGGAGCAAAAAATATCTTTCTGCTATTTAGGTCAGAGAGTATTCTCCCTGTGCTTTGCTCTAAAAAGTCAATAGTATCCAGCCTTATATTTAGGTCTTAATACATTTTGAGTTTATTTTTCTGTATTATTTTGTGTTGTGTGTATTCTTCTTTTATTCTTTCAGATGTACCTGTCCAGTTTTTTCCAGCATGACTTATTGAAAAAACTGTATAATCTCTTTTGTGCATTTTTGCCTCCTTTTGTCGTAGATTAGGTGACAATAAGTGTGTGGTTTATCTCTGAACTTTCTATCCTATTACATTGATCTATATTTCTGCTGTTGTGCCAGCGGGCATCCTTGTTCTATTCTTAATCTTAGAGGAAATCTTAGAGAAAATTATTTCAGATTTTCACATTTGAGTATGATGTTAGTTGTGGGTTTGTCACATATAAACTCACATAATTATTGAGTTGTGTGCATGCTATGTTCAGCTCTGTGAAACCTTATGGACTGTAGCCCACCAGGCTCCTCTGTCCATGATATTCTTCAGACTAGAATACTAGAGGAGACTGCCATGCCCTCCTCCAGGGAATGTTCCCTACCCTGGGATTGAACCTGAGTCTCCTGCATCTCCTAGATTGCAGGCGGGTTCTTTATCACTAGTGCCATATGGGAGGACCTATGTTGAGGTAGGTTCACTTTTTCCCCACTTTCCACAGAGGGTTTTTTGTCTTTTTTTCATAAATGGCCTTTGAACTTTGTCAAAACGCTTTTTATGCATCTATTGAAGTGATTATATGGTTTTTATCCTTCCATTTGTTAATGTGGTGTATCTCCTTGGTTGATTTGCGTATAACGAAGAATCCTTGCATCCTTGGAATAAATCTCACTTGATCAGGATGCATGATCCTTTTAATGTATTCTTGGCTTTAATGTGTTCTTGCTAATACTTTATTGATTTTTGCATCCATATTTATCAGATATATTGGCCTGGGATTTTCTTTTTTGTGATATCTTTGGCTTTGGTATCAGGGTAAGGATGGCCTCATAGAATGACCATGACAGTGTTCTTTCTTCTGCAATTCTTTGGAAGAGTTTAAGATGAGTAGGTGTTAAGTCTTCTCTAAATATTTGACAGAATTGACCTGTGAAGTCATCTGGTCCTGGGCTGTGGTTTGCTAGAAAATTTTAATTATATTTTCCATTTCAGTACTTGTGATTGTGCTGTTGACATTTGCTATTTCTTTCTGGTTCACTCTTGGAAGATTGCATTTTTCAAAGTATTTGCCCATTTCTTCAAGGATGTCCATTTTATTCACATATAGGTGCTTGTAGTAATCTCTCGTGGTCATTTGTGTTTATGTGATATTCATTATAACATCTTTTTCAATTCAAAATTTATTGATTTGAATCCACTCATTTTTTTTTTCTTGATGAGCCTGGATAAAGTTCATTAATTTTGTTCATCTTCTCAAAAGAAAAAAAAACGGGGGGTGGGGAGGGGAGAGAAGATGGCGGAGGAGTAGGACCGGGAGATTGCCAGCCTCCCACAAATACATCCAAAACCTATCAAGATATGAAACAACTCCTACAAAGAAACCTCTAGGTGGCAGCAGAAGACCCCAGGCCTCCAGGGAGACAGGCTAATGAAGAGAGGGAGCTCTGAACAGGACTTCCTGTGCCCAGGGAAACTCCCTCACAGGCGGGCCCAAAGGGGAGCTGCAAAGTCCCAGAAAACTAGGCGAAGCAGGGAAAAGAGGGCAGCAAACAGAGAAAGATGTGGCAACCCATTCCAGTGTTCTTGCCCAGAAACTCACGTGGACTGAGGAGCCTGGTACAGTCCATGGGGTCACAAAGAGTCAGACATGACTGAGCGACTTCACTTTCAAACAAAGAAAGCTGCACTTCTCAGCCTGTTAACAGGTCCTGGACTGTGACCCCAAACAGATGGTGGGCTCAGGGAACCGAGAGCGGTGGGGCATCCAAACCCAGCCAGTGCGCACACCCTTGCAGCACAGAGGGCAGGCTCAGGCAGCTGAGTGTGACGCTGCAGACAGACGCAGTCAGCGCAAAGGGTGGGACGGGTGTGCCAGACAGAGGGGAGGCATACAGACTTGGGCAGCGCACACAGCCCTCACGGCACAGCTGAAGAAAGAGCAAATAACCCCCGTCACAGAGAGTGAAGTCAGTGAGACGAAACAAGTGCACATAAACCCAGTGATGCAGAGGGTGGGCATGGGGAGCTGAAACAGGTGCACGCAAGCCCCGCCATGCAGAGTGCGCACCGGGAAAGCCAAGACAAGTGCACACAAGCCCCATGACACAGAGGGCGGACCTCAGGAACTAAGACAAGTGCACACAAGCCCAGCGACACAGAGGGTGCGATCAGGGTGCTGAGGGAAGCCCGCACAAGTCGCTGCGATGCAGAAGGATCCCTAAGCACATACCAAGCAAGTTTTGGCCAGCAGCGCAGGTCGGGACAGGGGAACAGAAGCACTGGCAATGATGCTGGGGGCAAGTAGGAGTCTGGTGGCACTGCAGATATGCTGAGAAGGCCACTTTGAAGCAGCTGTGGAATAGACATGCCTAAAATCATGAAAGCTAGAACGACTGCCCAAAGGAATACTGAACCCATAGACACTCCAAAGCCTGCTACTGGACACTGCACTGCCTTTCAGAGAGAGGAGATCTAGCTCCATCAACCAGAACACAGGCACAAGCTCCCCCAACCAGGAGAACATCATAGGGCACTAACCCACCCCCATCCACGGGGCAGACTCCACAACCAAGAGCTACGATCTTGAGAACCTTTTTTTTTTTTAATATATTTTTTTTCTTTTTTCCTTTTTTTTTCTCTTTTATAAATCACACTGTTCATTCCCCCAATGTGTCTCCACCGTCAAACTAGCCTTTAGCAGTGCTGCGTAGTTTTCCTCTTTTTCTTGTTACAAAACTTAAACAAAAAAATATATAGATTAAGATTCTATATTCTTATAAATCACACTATTTATCCCCTAACATATGTTCACCACCACATTAGCATTTTGTGGTGCTGTGGAGTTTTTCTCTTTATGTTTCTTTTTTTTTTTTTTTCCTAGTCAAAAAAAAGAAAAAGAAAGAAAAGAAAGAAAAAGAAAAAAAAAGAAAGAAAGAAAAGAAAAGAAATTTAAAAAATCATTTTAAGATTTTTTTTCTTTTTTCTTGACGAGATTTTTTGGATTTTATATTTACGTATATATAGTAACTGATTTTTCTACAGCTCTTTACCTGCTGTAGCTATTCCTGAATATATATAAATCTTTTCCACGTACATCTATTCATCTGATTTTCTATTTTTTTTTTCTTTTTCTCTCTCTCTTCTTAATCTCTTCTCCACTCCCTCCTTTTCCCTCTCTTCTCCACTTTCTTTTCTCTCTTTCTCTTTTTATTCTCCATTTTTTCCTTCACTTTTCCTCCTTCACCAAGTAAGTTAAACTGTTGAGCTCTCTATGCTATATTCCCCAGGTGGCCTTCTGCTCATGCTCAGATTTCCAGATCAAGCATTAACAAACTGCTTACAATTGGTTGATATCACCTCAGGTTTCCCTTGCTCACCAAGTCAATCTCCTGTATTCTTTTCTTTAGAACACTTTGATTATAACTGTATGTGTGGAAGTGTGTGTGTATATGGCCCAGTATTTCTGAAATTACCTACTTGATCTCCTCCCACTAGAACACAGGTCACCGCTAACAAGAAATCATGACAAACCACCCAACCAACATTTCCCTCCACGGGCAAAAAATCAAAAGAAAGAAATAATACAACCCTAAAGCCTGGAAAAAATGAGACCTCAAGTGGAGCAAGTTAAAAAAATAATAATAATAATTAATAAATAAATAAAAATGAGAAAACAGAGAAATACAGCATAAATGAAAGAGCAAGGTAGAAACTGACAAGACCAAATAATCAGAGGAAATAAGTAATCTCCCTGAAAGAGAATTCAAAATAAACAGTGAAAACACTCTGAAGACTTGAAAATCGAATGGAGAAAATGCAAGAAGCATTTAATGCAGTTAATGCAATCACCAAGGACATAGAAGAAATAAAGAATAAGCAAACAGAGATGAATAACACAATTACTGAAATTAAAAATACTCTAGAAGGAACCAATAGCAGAATAACTGAGGCAGAGGAATGGATAAGTGAGCTGGAGGATAAAAAAGTGAAAATGACTTCTGAAGATCAAAATAAAGGGAAAGGAATGAAAATAATTGAGGATAGCCTCAGGGGCCTTTGGGACAATATTGAAAGTGACAACATTCAAGTTATAGGGATCCCAGAGGAAGAAGTAAAAAGAAAGACACTGGGAAACTTTTGAAGAAAATAATAGTTGAAAAGTTTCCCAATATGGGAAAAGAAATAGTCAATCAAGTCCAAGAAGTGCAGAGAGTACCTTACAGGCTAAACCCCAGGAGAAACACATCAGGCCACATATTAATCAAGCTAACAGAGATTAAGCACAAAGAAAGAATATTAAAAGCAGCAAGGTAAAAGCAACAAGTAACATACAAGGGAAAACCCATACAATTAACAGTGGATCTCTCAGCAGAAAACCTACAGGCCAGAAGGGAATGGCAGGATATATTTAAAGCACTGAAAGAGAAAAACCTACAACCACGATCACTATAACTGGCCAAGATCTCATTCAAAATTGATAGAGAAATCAAAAGCTTCATGGACAAGTAGAGGTAAAGCAAATTCAGCACCACCAAATCAGCCTTGAAACAAATACTAAAATGACTCACATAGCCAGTAAACACAAGAGAAAGGCAAGACCTACAAAAACAAACCCAAAACAATCAAGAAAATGCCAATGGGAACTTATGTATCAATAACTACCTTCAAGGTAAACAGATTAAATACACCAACCAAAAGATACAGACTGACTGAGTGGATACAAAAACAAGACACACATACATGCTGCCAACAGGAGACCCACTTCAGATATAGAGACACATACAGACTGAAAGTAAATGAATGGTAAAAGATATTCCATGAAAATGGAAAAAGAAAACTGGACTGGCAATCCATATTTTAGATAAAATAGACTTTAAAATAAAGAATATCATAAGAGACAAAGAAGGCCACTACATAACAATCAAGGGATCAACCCAAGAAGAAGATATAACAATTGTAAATGTCTATGCAACCAACATAGGAGCACCTCAATACACAAGGCAAACACTAACAGGCATACAAGGAGAAATTGAAAGCAACAAAATAATATTAGGGTACTTTAACACCCCACTTTCACCAATGGACAGTTCATCAAAACAAAAAATCAGTAGGGAAACATAAACCTTAAATGAAATATTAGACCAAGTGGACCTAATTGAGATCTTCAGGACTTCCCATCCAAATGCAGAAGAATACACTTTCTTCTCAAGTGCACATGGAACATTCTCCAGAATAGACCACATCTTAGGGCACAAATCAAGCCTCAATAAATTTAAGAAAATTTAAATCATATAAGTATCTTCTCTGACCACAATGCTATGAGACTAGATATCAACTACAGGGAAAAAAATAGCAAAAAAAAAAAAAAAAAACCCACAAACTAATGAAGATTAAACAATACATTATTAAATAACAAAGAGGTTAGTGAAGAGATAAGAAAAGAAATCAAAAGATTCCTAGAAACAAATGACATTGAAAACATGACAACCCAAAACCTATGGGATTCAGCAAAAGCAGCTCTAAGAGAGAGGTTTATAGATACAATCATACTTCAAGAAACAAGGAAAGCATTGACTAGACAGCCTAACACTACATCTAAAGCAGCTGGAAAAAGAAGAACAAAAAACCCCAAAGTCAGCAGAAGGAAGGAGATCATAAAAATCCGAACAGAAATACGTGAAAAAGAAATGAAGTAAACAATAGCAAAGATTAATAAAACTAAAAGCTGGTTCTTTGAGATGATGAACACAATTGACACGCCACTGGCCAGACTCATCAAGAAAAAAGAAAACAGAGGAAAATCAAATCAACAAAATTAGAAATGAAAAAGGAGAGCTTACAAAAGACAATACAGAAATACAAAGGATCAAAAGAAAATATTATGAACAACTATATGCTGGTAAAATGGACAACCTAGAAAAAATTGAGAGATACTTAGAAAAGATCACCCTACCAAGACTGAACCTGGAAGAAATACAAATTATGAACATCCTAATCACAAACACTGAAATTGAAAGAGTGATCAAAAATCTCCCCCAAAACAAAAGTCCATGGCCAGATGGCTTCACAGGGGAATTCTAACATTTAGAGAAGAGCTAATGTCTATTTTTCTGAAACTCTTCCAAAAAATTGCAGAGGAAGGAACACTTCCAAACTCATTCTATGAGGCCACAATCACCCTGATACCCAAACCAGGAAAAGACAACATGGAAAAGAAAATTACAGGCCAATATCACTGATGAACATAGATGCAAAAATCCTCAACAAAATTCTAGCAAACAGAATCCAACAACATACTGAAAACCTCATACACCATGATCAAGTTGGGTTTATTCCAGGAATGCAAGGATTCTTCAATATATGCAAATCAATCAATGTGATACACTGTATCAACAACTTGAAAGAATAAAACCATATGATAATCTCCATAGATACAGAAAAAGCTTTGGACAAAATTCAGCATCCATTTATGATAAAAATGCTTTAAAAAATGGGCATAGAAGGAACCTACATCAACTGAGTAAAGGCTGTATATGAAAAGAACACAGCAAACGTTATTGTCAATGGTGAAAAACTGAAAGCATTCCCCCTAAGACTGGGAATAGGACAAGGGTGTCCACTCTCACTACTATTATTCAACATAATTTTAGAAGTCCTAACTACAGCAATTAGAGATGGAAAAAAAATAAAAGGAACCCATATCAGATGAAAAGAAGTAAAACAATCACTGTTTGCAGATGACATGATACTGTACACAGAAAATCCAAAAGAAACTTTCAGAAAATCACTAGAGTTAATCAGTGAATTCAGCAAATTCACAGGATACAAGGTCAATACACAGAAATCACTTGCATTCCTAATAAACTAACAATGAAAAATCAGAAAGAGAAATTAAGGAATCAATCCCATTCACCACTGCTACAAAAATAATAAGATATCTAGGAATGAACCTACCTAAGAAGACAAAAGATCTGCATACAAAAACTATAAGACACTGATGAAAGAAATCAAAGATGGCACAAACAAATGGAGAGATATTCCATGTTCCTGGGTAGGAATGATCAATATTATGAAAATGACTATACTACCAAATGCAATCTATGGATTCAATGTGATCCCTATCAAATTACCATGGGCATCTTTCACAGAACTAGAGCAAAAGATTTCACAATTCATTTGGAAACACAAGACACCCCAAATTGCCAAAGCAGTCTTGAGAAAGAAATATGGAACTGGAGGAATCAATCTTCCTGACTTAAGATTATACTACAAAGCTACCGTCATCAAGACAGTATGGAACTGGTGCAAAAACAGAAATATAGACCAATAGTACATGATAGAAAACCTAGAGATAAATCCACACACCTAAGGGTACCTTATTTTTGACAAAGAAGGAAGAATATACAATGGGGAAAAGAGAGCCTCTTAAGTGGTGCTGGGAAAACTGTACAGCTATGTGCAAAAGAGTGAAATTAGATGTCTACCTAGTGCCAGACACAAAGATAAACTCAAAAAGGATTAAAGACCTAAATGTAAGACCAGAAACTGCCCAACTCTTAGAGGAGAACATAGAACATTCAGTGACATAAATCAAAGCAAGATCTTCTTTGACCTACCTCCTAGAGTAATGGAAATAAAAACAAAAATAAACAAGTGGGACCTAATTAAGTTTAAAATCTTTCACACAGCAAAGGAAATTACATACAAGGTGAAAAGACAACCCTCAGAGCGGGAGAAAATAACAGCAAAGGAAACAACTGACAGAGAATTAATTTCCAAAATATGCAAGCAGTTTATACAACTCAATCCCAGAAAAGCAAACAATCCAACCCAAAACTGGGAAAGGGACCTGAAGAGACATTTCTCCAAAGAAGACATATGGATGGCTAACAAGCACATGAAAAGATGCCCAACATCACTTATTATTACAGAAATGCACATCAAAGCTGCAATGAGATACAACCTCACACCAGTCAGAATGACCATCATCAAAAAGTCTACAAACAATAAATGCTGGAGAGGGTGTGGAGAAAAGGAACCATCCTTGCATTGCTGGTGGGAATGTAAACTGATACAGCCATTATGGAAGACGGTATGGAGACTTCTTAAAAAGCTAGGAATAAAACCAGCATCAATCCCACTCACAGGCAGGTACCCTGAGGAAACTGAAAACTGAAAAAGACACATGTACCCCAATATTCACTGCAGCAGTATGTACAATAGCTAGAACATGGAAGCAACCTAGATGTCCATCGACAGATGAATGGATAAAGAAGCTGTGGTACATACACACAGTGGGATACTCCTCAGCCACAAAGGAACACATTTGAATCTGTTCTAAAGAGGTGTATGAAACTAGAGCCCATTATACAGAGTGAAACAAGTCAGAAAGAGAAATATAAATATCATATACTGACACATACATATGGACTCTGAAGAGATGATGGATTTGTTTTTATGGCAGCAATAGAGAAACAGACATAGATAACAGATGTATGGGACATGGTGGGAGGAGAGGAGGGAGATGTATGGAGAGAGTAACATGGAAACTTACAATACCATATGCAAACAGATAGCCAATGGGAATTTGCTATATGACTCAGGGAACTCACACAGGGCTCTGTGACAGACTGAAGGGTGGGATGGCGAGGGAGATGAGAAGGAGATTCAGAAGGGAGGTATCATAGGTGTACCTATGGCTGATTCTTGTTGTATGACAGAAAGGCACAAAATTCTGTAAAGCAATTATCCTTCAATTAAAAAAAAAATTTAAAAAAAGAAAGAAAGAAAGAAAAGGAAAGACAAAAATTAGAATACTGATAGGAATGGGCTTCCCTGGTAGCTCAGCTGATAAAGAATCTGCCTGCAATGCAGGAGAACCCGGTTCAATTCCTGGGTTGGTAAGTTCCCCTGGAGAACAGATCGGCTACCCACTCCAGTATTCATGGGCTTCTCTGGTGTCTCAGATGATAAACGATCCACATGCCATGCAGGAGACACTGGTTTCACCCCTGGTCGGGAAGATTCCGCTAGAGAAGGGTGTGGCAACCCACTCCAGTATTCTTGCCTGAAGAATCCCCATGGGCAGAAGAGCCTGGTGGGCTCTTCCATGTGGTCACAAAGACTCAGACACAACTGAGTGTCTAAGCACAGCACAGCACGCTGATAGGAATATAAGATTACAGGGTTAGATGCAAACTGAGTACTGTGCAACTTTGGAGTTATCTGTCTACAGACAGAAATTATTTGGATTTAGACAAGACAAAAATCTACAAGTTAACATATAACATCAGTAAGTCTGGAACCTTAAATCAATAGTGAAGAGTGAGCTGAATAAGTTATTACCCAAGGTCTCCCAGATCAGGGGTTGGCAAATTACAACCTAGGTCTCCCACAACAGGGGTTGGTCTGTGGGCCAAATCTAGCCACTCGTCTATTTACAAATGGTGTATGGCTGCTTTCATGTTATGACAGAGTTGAGTATTTGTGAGATAGTATGGCCCAGAAAAGTCAAAATATTTACTATCTGGACCTTTATAAAAAACATTTTCTGATCATTGTCCTGACAATCCTTGGATGACCTTCACTTTCTTATGACATTGAAAATATGTGGCCCCAAACTTTTTGTATTATTTTTGTTTTGGATACTTTTTCTAATACTACTCTGATTCTGCCATGGTGAAAATGTTATCTTCCTCTTTTATGTTCACATATTTATTTATATCTTTCTTATCATATCATCTGTGGTATTATGACCTCTTTACTAGATTTAAGCTTATTAGGAATATCTCATTCATCTTTGAATCTGCACTTAGCACGGTACTTTGCAAACAATAGATATTCAATACATTTTCACTGAAATGGAAAAAAAAAACAAATAAAATAACTTTTAGTTTCATTGATCTTTGCTATTCTTTTCCATCTTTATTTCATTTATTTCTGCTGAGATGTCTACGATTTCTTTCTTTCTACTTTAAGTTTAGTTTCTCTTTCTTTCTCCAGTTGCTTTGTGTGTGAAGATAGGTTGTTTGAGATGTTTCTTGTTTCGTGAGATGAGATTGTATTACTATAAACTTCCCTCTAACAACTACATTTGCTGCCTCCTATAGGTTTTGTATTGTCATGTTTTCATTGTCATTTTTCTGTAGATATTTTTTCAATTCTCCCTTTGATTTCTACAGTTATCCATTGATTACTTAACAACATAGTGCTTAGCTTCCATGTTCTTGTGTTTTTTGCAGTTTTTTTTTTTTTTTCTGTAGTTGATATCTAATCTCAGCACTGTGGTCAGAAAAGTTGTTTGATATGAATTCAACTTTCATAAATTTATTAAGGCTTGACTTGTTCCCTAAGATGTGGTCTATCCTGGAGAATATTCCATATGCACTTGAGAAGAATTTGTATTCTGTTGTTTTCAGATGGATTGTCCTATAAATATCAATTACATTTATCTGGTCTAATGTGTCATTTAAAACTTGTATTTTCTTATTAATTTTCTGTTTGGATGATGTAAAGAGTGAGGTAAGTGGCATGTTAAAATCCCTACTAATAATGCATTATTATTGATCTCCTCTTTTATGGCTGATACCGTTTACCTTACATATTGAGGTGTTACTATGCTGGGTGCGTATATATTTACAATACTTATGTCTTCTTCTTAGATTGACCCCTAGATCATTATATAATGTCTTTTTTGTCTCTTATAATATTTGCTTTAAAGTTTATTTTGTCTGATATGAATATTTGTACTCCAATTTTATTTTTCCAGATTGTTCTTTTTTTTTTTTAAACTTGAGGTGTATTAGCTTTGCAATATTGTGTTTGTTTCTGCTATACAATGAAGTGAATCAGCTATATTCATACATATATTGCATCTCTATCAGATCCCCTTCCCACACCCTCCATTCTCTCCATCTGGGTGACTACAGAGCACCAAGCTGAGATATACAGTAAATTTGCACTTTATATCTATTTTATACATGGCAGTGCACATAGGTCAATCTGATTTACCAATTCATCCCACCCATCCCCACCTCCACACATTTGATTGCTATGTCTGCATTTTCATTCCTGCCCTGCAAATAGGTTCAGCTGTATCATTTTTCAAGATTCCATATACATGCGTAAGTATATAATTATTGTTTTTCTTCTGACTTACTTCATTCTGTAGGACAGACTCTACATCTATCCACATCTCTATAAATAACATAATTTTGGCTTTTTATGACTATTATACTGTTGAATATACATACCAAATCTTCTTTATCCATCTATCTGTCGATGGACATTTACATCTGTCCTGGCAATTGCAAATAGTGTGGCAATGAACATTGATTTGCATGTGCTGTTTTGAATTATGGTTTCCTTAGGATATATGCTCAGGAGTGGGGTTACTGATTCATATAGTAGCTCTATTTCTAGTTTAGTGTTTTGTTTTGTTTTGTTTTAAGGAATCTCCATACATAGGGACTGTTATCAATTTATATTTTCACCAACAGTGCAAGAGGGGATTCCTTTTCTTTGCACCCTCTCTAGCATTTATTTTCTTGTAGATTTTCTGATGATGACCATTCTTACAGGTATGAGATGTTACTTCATTGTAGTTTTGATTTGCAGTTCTCTAATAATTGGCAACATTGAGCATATTTTCAATTGCTTCTTGGCCATCTGTATGTCTTCTTTGACAAAATGTCTATTTAGGTCTTTTGGCCATTTTTTTACTTGGTTGTTTGTTATTTATGTTGAGCTTCATGGGAGTGAAAGCTTCTCAGTCATGCCCGACTCTTTGCAACCCCATGGACTATACAGTCCATGGAATTCTCTAGGCCAGAATACTGGAGTGGGTAGCCTCTCCCTTTTCCAGGGGATCTTCCCAACCCAGGGATAGAACCCAGGTCTCCCACATTGCAGGCAGATTTTTTACCAGCTGAGCCACAAGGGAAGTCCAAGAATAACCAGAGTGGGTAGCCTAGCCCTTCTCCAGGGGATCTTCCTGACCTAGGAATTGAACCCAGTCTCCTGCATTGCAGGCAGATTCTTTACCAATCGAGCTATCAGGGAAGCCCTCAGAGCTTCATGAACTATCCGCATATTGTGGAGATTAGACCTTTGTCATTGCTTTGTTTGCAAATACTTTCTCCCATTCTAAAGGCTGTCCTTTTTATTATTATTATTATTTATGTTTTATTTTGTGGTGTAAAAGTTTTTAAGTTTCCTTAGGACCTATTTGTTTATTTTTGTTATTATACTTATCATTCTAAGAGGTGGACTGGAAAAGATATTGCCATGATTTATGTAAAAAAGTGGTCTAAATTTTTCTCTAATAATTTTGTAGTACACAGTGTTAAATATAAGCCTTTCATTCACTTTCAGTTTATTTTTGTGTATAGTCTTAGGATGTATTCTAATTTCTTTTACATGTAGTTATGCATTATTTTTTTTACTAACATCAGTTATTCTTTTGTATATTCTTGCCTCCTTTGCCATAGATTAAGTGAAAATAGGTGCATGAATTTATCTCTGGACTTACTATCCTATTCCATATATTTTTATTTTTGCTCCAGTAACACATTGTTTTGATGACTGTTGTTTTACAGTATAGTCTAAAGTCAGGGAGTCTGCTTTCTCCAGTTCCATTTTCCTTCTGAAGACTGCTTTGGCTTCTCAGTGTCTTTTATGTTTCCATACAAATTGTAAACTTTTTTGTTCTAATTCTGTGAAACATATCATTGGTAATGCGATATTAATTGCACTGAATCTGTAGATTATTTTTTATAGAATAGTTATTTTCAAAATATTGATTCCTCCAATCCAAAACTATGGTATATTTCTTTTTTTTTAATTTTCATTATTATTATTATTTTATAAACATGTTTTATTTGTTTGCTTATACCATCAGAAGTGAAACTATTGACTGTCATTTCCCTAAAATAGGGAAATCAATCTAAAACACATACTGGTGCTTTTCAAAAGATAGTAATTTAAAAGGGTGGCAGCAGCAGGCATTTGATGTCTTTTTCTTTTAAAAACTTTCAGGCTGCAGGAAAAACATGTGACCAAGAGTGTTACCATTATCCATTAGATTTTCATCAGTACCTGTACCAATTTAGGTGACAATACAGCAAGATCCAAGGATTAGTGACAGACAATGTACATCATAAGGAATGATATATACTACCAATCCTTACAAAAGTCATTGTCAAAGAAACTGTTAAATGTTCAAAAGGTATCTAAATATTTCACATTAAGTACAGAAGTGGCCATCCAGATTACATCCCTTAATTGTTGCATATTTTTCAATTTTTTGAAATTTTGTATTTTGGCTTTGTCTTATATGGTATCAGCTGTTAAAAAGCAATTTACATGTGTCTTAAACCACAGTCGTCTGGCCAGAGGATGAATAGTGCCATGTCAAAGCCTAAGGCTGGTACCCAGCCTTGTATGTGTGCTTAAGGGCCCATGCATACTTTGGTATGCATCTAAATGTTCAGTGCTCCAATTTAACTGGAAAAGGTGTGAAATGCAGTTGTTCTGCCGAACCACACTCCACTCCTTCCATCTTCATTTCAAGGGAAATATTTTAGTTTTGTCAGTTACCATTGAATGACTCTAAGGCTGATTTGTAGATTTTATCCAATGTCAGAAGTCAATCTTGCTTTATCCAAGCCACTTCAAACAACTATGGAGATATCACCCCATTAAAGTATATTATGTTTTACTCCTAAGCAAGGGTGAGGAATCTGAGTATTATGTGCAAGGCTCAAGATGACGCTTAGGACAGAACATGCAGAGTAAAAACAGTTCCCCTCCATATCCAGGTAATATACAGCTGACAATTGTAGTCCTGTCTTTATGGGATGAAAACAGTCCCTTTACAATAAGTTTCCTGAAAGGGAGAACAAATAGGTAATAACTCTTCTGGTAACATGTTATGGTACACTGGCCAGTGTGCTTTTGGCGATTAAACATAATCCTGTGAATTGGATTAATTCACTTGCTTAGTGTTCATTTGCGGCATCCCTCTATTGGGTCTTGGGGGCCCTCCACGACCTCGTGGGGCTCCCCATGGTCCACTCTGCCCAGAGCCTCGCTTGAAATTCTGCTGATATGTATCCCGCTGACAGCCAGAGTAGTCCCGGGGAGCACTGAACTGATATTGTGTATAACCACTGTTTGGAGTGTTAGTAGAGAATGAAGGGCGGTAACCATCATATCCTCCTCTGAATCCATTAACAGGTCCTCTGTATCCATTCATCAAGCCTCAAGCTCCACGGAAACCTCCACGAGACACACCATGACTGTTGTAATAGGGCTGACTGCTCCGTGGAAATCCAGTGTTCTGCTGAGGAGGCTGCTGGTGGTTACCAGTCACTTGATGGGGCTGGTCCTGGGAACCATGATAAGTGCCAACCACTGTTTGAAGTTGTTCTTGCTGAAGCTCTGTTTGTTCTACTTGGTGAGGTTGACTGGAAAAGCTCTGGTTATAACAGGCTTGGTATTGATTTTGCTGTTTTAAAGTTTCTGGTTCATTAACAGTAGGAACTGGGGCATTCATATTGAACACCGTTTGCATGAATTGGAATGGAGCTGCATTTACATTGATTCCACTGCTATGTAAAGGTTTGCTTGTCCCAGCCTGGAACACTTGAGGCTGAGAAGCAGCAGGAAGGGATGATGATGCTGTAGTCTGGTCTGTATTTAAAGAGATCGTTGCCTGAATCTGGTCAATCGGTTCCTTTTGTGGTTGTTGCTCAGTAGCATGAGAAGGTTGGTACAAGGGTTGAGATGCTGTATATCCCTCACTTGTGGATGAAAGCAAAGGAACCTGTGTAGCTTCTGGCTGTACAGAAACCTGATTAGGTTGAGCAAGTCTAGATTCAGAATGAACTGGAGGGCAAACCAGCTGGGGTATGTCCATGTTCTGTGCTGGATTCATCGGCTGTGCAGATACAATGGCAGGATCAAGTGTCTGGTTTTCAAAATCCAGCATTGAATCCTGTATGAAGTTATAGGGCCCCCAAATTCGTGCCATAAGCTCCTGTACTCTCTGTTTTCTCACAAGGGGATCAGCTTGAGCCACTGGGGTCAAAGAGTGGGGTTCTGGTACTGAAGGAGATGCAGCTGAGGTTGCTGCTGGAGTGAATTTACCACCTCAACTGTTTCAACTGTCCATTCATCTACCTGCTGCTTTTCACCACTGCTGAACTGCGTTTCTGCCATAAATTGTCTATCTATATGCTCTGTTGATTCCACCTCATTTTGTTCAGTGTATTCTTCCGCTGGCTCAGGTTCAGCTTCAGCTACCTGGTCTTCAACTGTAGGTGCCGAGGCTGCCTCCTCTTCCTCACACAGACCGTTCTGGCGGTTGTGGGTGCTGTCAAAGTAGTTTGACTGGAAAACATGCTCAACAATTTCCTTTAGAGCTTTATAAGTTGTTCCACATACAGGTTTCCCTTTCCTTCCAGCAAGTCACACAGGTGAATGGAGGCATGTTCATACTGCTAACTCAACCTCAGGCTCATGTCTCGTTCAGGGTCTGCTAATTTGTATAACTCATCTAACAATGACAATTCCTCTTCAGACAATATTGGCACTCCATTCAAACCTTGCTTCAGGTCAGTTCTCATTTCATCATCTCCCAGTTTGTCCAAAACATGCTGCAGTTCAAGTACTGTTTTTTAAAAAATATGGAACACTTCATGAATTTGCGTGTCATCCTTGGGCAGGGGCCATGCTAATCTCTGTATCATTCCAATTTTTAGTATATGTGCTGCTGAAGTGAGCACAAAACTATGGTATATTTCTAAAACTCTTTCTGTCATCTTTGATTTTTTTTTTTTTTTACTAGTGTCTTATAGCTTTCTGAATGTAGATTTTGTTTTTTTGTTTTTTTTACTTTCTTTAGTAGTTTTATTCCTAAGCATTTTATTCTTTTTGATGCTATGTTAAATGTGATTGATTCCCAGATTTCTCCTCCTGGTCTTTTGTTGTTAGTGTATAGGAATGCAAGAAACTTCTGTGTATTAATTTTGTATCCTGCAAATTTACTAAGTTCATTGATTAGGTCTAGTAGTTTTCTGGTGGTGTCTTTAGGATTTTCTACCTATAGGATCATGGTATCTGCAAACAGTGACAGTTTTATGTCTTCTTTTCCACTTTTAATTCCTTCTGGTTTTGCTCTTCTTCACTGATTATGTCAAGAACTTCCAGAACAATGTTGAACAACAGTAATGAGAGTGGACATCCTGCCCACAGGGATCTCATTCAGGTTCAGTGGAGAAATTAAAAGTTTTACAGATAAGCAAAAGTTAAGAGAATTCAGCACCACCAAACCAGCTTACAAGTAGTAAAGGAACTTCTCAAGACAGGAAACACAAGAGAAAGAAAAGGCCTACAAACACAAACCCAAAACAACAAAGTAAATAGTAATAGGCTCACACATATCAATAATTACCTTAAATATAAATGGATGAAATGCTCCAACCAAAAGACACAGACTGGATGAATGTATATGAAAACAAGACCCACATATATTTGGTCTACAAGAGACCCATTTCAGACCTAGGGACACTTAACAGACTGAAAGTGAGAAACTGGAAAAAGGTATTCCATGATTAGTGTCATTATGTCCACTGAAAATGGATTAAAGATATAAACCTAAGGCCAGAAACCATAAAACTCTTAGAAGAAAATATAGGCAGAACACCCTTTGTCATAAATTACAACAAGATTCTCTATGACCCACTTCCTAAAGTAATAGAAATAGAAATAAAACATAAATAAACAAATTACAGCTAATTAAACATACAAGATGTTGCACAGCAAAGAAAAAAAATAATACGTCAAGATGAAAAAAGTCAGTCCTCCGAATGGGACAGAATATTTGCAAATGAAGCTACTGACAAAGGATTAGCTTCCAACATATATAAGCAGCTCAAGCAGCTCAAGTGAGCAGAAGACCTAAACAGACACTTTTCCAAAGAAGACATACAGATGGCTAACAAACACATGAAAAGATGATCAACATCACTAATTATTATAGAAATGCAAGTTAAATCTAAAATAGGGTACCACTTCACATTAGTCATAATACCCATCATCAAAAGATCTACAAACAGTAAATGTTGGAGTGTATGTAGATAAATGGGAATCCTCTTTGTACTGTTGGTGGGAATGTAAATTTATACAGCCTCTATGGAGTACAGTATGGAGCTTCCTTAACTAGGAATAAAGCTACCGTATAACCCAGCAATCCCACTACCAGGAATATCACCTCAGAAATCCACAATTTTAAAAGACGTATGCATCCCATTGTTCACTGAAACATTATTTACTATAGCCAGGCATAGACACAACCTAGACATTCATTGATAGTTGAATGGATAAAGAAGTTGTAGTAATATAAGGGAATATAGTAGTAGTAATAAAAGGGGATATTACTCATCCATAAAAAGGAATGGATTTGAGTAAGTGGTAGTGAGGTGTATGAGGTATAGAGCCTGTTATAAAAAGTGAAGTAAATAAAAAGGTAAAAAACAAATATATTAAAGCATACTAATTGGAATCTATAAAAATAGTGCTGATGAACATATTTTCAGGACATGAATGGAGACACAGACATCAAGGACAATTTGTGGACACAATGGGGGAAAGAAAGTTTTGGATGAACTGAAAAATTACAGTTGACATATATGCACTATCATGTGTAAAATAAATATCTAGTGGGTGCTGGTATGTGATACAAGGAGCCCAGCCTGGCAGTCTGTGATGACCTAGAGGAGTGGGATGTGGGTATTAGGGAGCCTCAAGATGGAGGGGACCTATACATATATATGCCTATACATATGCTTATCGATATCTAGCTATGACTGATTTTCATAGTGGTATGATGGAAACAGCACAACATTGTAATTGTCCTCAAATTAAAATTAAAATAGGTAATTATCAATATGCATGTTTCTATTGCTATTTTTTAAATTGTTTTGAGTTGGGGTTGTAGGTTTTTTTTTTTTTTTTTTTTTTTTCTCTTTTGTTCCCTGCTTCAGGAAATTCCTTTAGTGTTTCTTGTAAAGCTGGTTTAGTGGTGCTGAATTCTCTAAGCTTTTTCTTCTCTGTAAAGCTTTTGATTTCTTCACTAAAACTGAATGTACTACTGAGTAGAGTACTCTTGATTGTAATTTTTTTGGTTTTTTCTTTTGTTTTTTCCTTTTCATTACTTTAAATGTATCTTCACACTCCCTTCTGGCCTGCAGAATCTCTGCTAAAAAATCAGCTGATAGTGTTATGCGGAATTTCTCATACGGTATTTGTTGATTTTTCCTTGCTATTTTTAATATTTTTATTTCTTTTTTTTCCCCCTTTAGTTTGACTAACTATGTTTTGTCCTGTTTCTCCTTGACTTTATCTTGTATAGGACTTTGGGTTTCCTGCACTTGAATTTTTACCATCCTATGTTAGGATAGTTTTCGATTATAATCTCTCCAAATATTTTCTCAGAGCCTTTCTCTTTCTCTTTCTTTTCTGGAACCCCTTCTGACCTCCACTGTTTTTGACAGCTAGCTTTTTTGAAATACCTTTGTACATAATTAACACAAGGATTTGCTGTTTTAAAGATGTTCTTGAAAATCTTTATCCTTTATTAATTTTACTATTATTTATCCGAGTATGATTTTTTTCCTTTTATCCTGCTAAGAGTTGGTTGAGATTTTGGATGTGTAGATAGGCTTTTTTCCCTCAAATTTTGTATTTGAGCACTGTTTTCAATTTTTCAAATTTTTTTTTCCTCTCATCTCACTGCCAAAATACACCCTTGGAAACATGTCAATCACCCAGGGACAACAGTGGTTCTAGCAGTTGTCCTGGGCAACTCTTTCCCTGATCTCTCTGTCAAGCTCTAGGCCTTTCTTAGTATCATACCAACAGTTTGTTGTTGCTGTTCTGTCACCAAGTTCTGTCCAGTTATTCACTACCCCATGGACTGCAGCATGCCAGGCCTCCCTGTCCTCCACCATCTCCCAGAGTTTGACCAAGTTCATGTCCATCGCTTTTATGATGCCATCCAATCATCTCATCCTTTGTCACCTCTTTCCCAGCATAAGAGTCTTTTTGAAACAGTTGGTTGTTCACATTAGGTAACCAAACAATTGGAGCTTGTTTCAGCATTAGTCCTTCCAATGAGTACTCAGAGTTCATTTCCTTTAGGATTGACTGATTTGATCTGACTGATTTGATCTCCTTGCTGTCCAAGGAACTCTCAAGAGTCCTCCGGTTCAACAGCATCAGTTTTTCGGCACTCTGCCTTTTTATGGTCCAGCTCTCACAATTGTACATGACTATCATATACCAACAGTTAGGTTGCACTAATTGCTGGCTCTCTACCATACTTGACAAAGCCCTGAGGCATAAAATCCTATGAATTAGGATTCAGTTAACTTAAAGATCCTTGAAGAGGTGATCAGTATAGTGAAGGATTGAGAAGTGGAGCCTACCTTCTTCCTACAGATACATCAAAAATATATCTATGTGTGGAACAAGTCTCAGAAAATATCTTCTAAATGCTGGAAGAATACCTCAGACATACAAAAGGACAAGAAAATCTCCATGTAAGAGGGGAGGGCAGAAGGAAAAGAAAATAATAAAAATAATAAGAGAGAAAAAGGAATCATGACAAGATGTGTGTCTCTGGGAAGGATTGGTGAAGGAGGAAATGTTTCTTCACACTGGGAAGTCCCTCCCATGTGGGGATGGGGCAGGGGTTATCTTTGCAGCCTTGGAGGAAAGCTCAGGGTCAGATATATGGCAGGCAAAGTAGAGAAAGACCAGCACTGAAAGTCAGTGTTGATTATTGGCACTCCCCAGTCTGAGACACTTGTCTATTCATCCAACTCCAGGGAAGTTGGAGGCTAAATGTTAAGGCTAGGGCTTCAGAGGGCAGACTTTGGGGAGAGGGCTGGGATTGAGAGAAAACAGCCTACAGGAGCTAGGGTTTAGTTTGGCAAAGCTGAGAGTATGTCAAAAGAAGCCTGGGGCTGCTAGAGGGACCATTGTTGGCGGCTGTTGGGGGCTCATGGGGGCGTGTAAGGAGGACAGGCTCAGAATAGGAGCCTCTTCTCTGTGCAGTCTCAGGACCGCCTGCATGAGCTCAAGGGGTGGGAATGAGCTGGGGCTGATATCTCTGACTCCAGAGGCAGGCGTGGGCCACTGCCCCCACTATTACTGAGGATCCTGTGAGAGCGCAAAGGTCACTACTCACACCTTGCTGGGAGCCTGAGCAACCCATTACGGTCAACAGTCATGCAATTAGGGTCCCACTTACCCAGGAGTTTGCATGGTACACCCCAGTCTTTTGCCGCTTCCTTCCAGTCTCTGCTCTGTAGGTACTTTGTTCATGTCCCAATAATGGTTGCTTTAATTTCCTTGGTCTGAGTAAGTATGCCCCATGCAGCTGCTGCTTTGGACTCCTTATACCTGGGTGCAGAAGATGCCTGAGGATGACTGATATGCAGAATTGGGGCCAAAATCAGAGATGACCCACAGGTCCAGTGTAACTAAAGAAGGGGAGCAGAAATGTCTCCATGCAGTTGCCCAAGATGCAAATTAAATCCCTGCCATCAGCATGTTAAACCTTGTGTCTGTGGAATGTTGGAATGGACAATGAGTGTTCCCACAACTGAGATCAGTCTAGATTAAGCAGTTTTGGATTTTGGGGGCAAGTACACATGAGAGTTGAGAAAGATTAGAGTATGATCTGCTCCTACAGTACCCCAAGAGTGTCCAGAGACCAATCTAGAGGAATTAGAGGATCTCCCGGGGAGGAAAGCACTGGTTTTGGCTCATTGTTGGGACAAGGGTACAGATAGCTGATGCCTCAAGAAAATCCTATTATTAGTATTGGTTTTGTTTCATTTTGTTATTTTATTAGTTCTCTTTATTGTACTTCATTTTTCTTTTCTTTTTCATATATTTAGCTTTATATTTTGACTGTTTCATTGTTTTGTGTTTTTCCTTGTTTTTGTTATTTTTTCTTTATTTGATTTGCTTCTGTCTCCTTTTGATCATCTTTATTTATATTATTTTATTTATTTATTTTTTGCTTTCTCTGCTTTTGGTTTGTTTTTGTTAGTTTTGTTTTCAGTTTTTGTTTTCATTTGTGGGTACTTTCATTGTTCTCTTGTTATTTTGTTTTCCTTTTACTTGTGTGTGTGCTTGTTTTGCTTGTTTGATTTTTCTTTTACCATTTTTCTTGAGTTTTGTTTTTCTGCTTGCTTTTCTCTTTTTGTAGTTGTTCATTTCTTTCTTTCTTATCTGTCTTGGCTTTTGCTTTTCTGCTTTCATTCCTTCACTCAGTTTTTAATTTCTTTTTGCCATGCCATGCAGTTTTCAGGTTCTCTGTTTCCCAGTCAGAGATCAAGCCTGAGTTCCTGTGGTGGGAATGCTGAATCCAAGATCTGGACCACCAAAGAAATCCCAGAGCCAAGAAATATTAATTGGTGAGAGTTCTCCCAGTGATCTCCATCTTGACATAAAGTCCCAGCTCCACACAATCATCTGCAGGTTTCAGTGTTTGACACCTGGTGCCAAACAGTTGGCAAGACAGGAACCTACCCATCAGTAGACAGAAAGTCTAAAGTCACACTAAGCTCACAGACATCGTAAAACAACACCACATGATATGGCCCTTAAATTAGAGGGACAAGCCTTAGTTCCACCCACTGGAGTAGGGGCACTAGTGCTTCCAACCAGGAAGCCTACATGTCACTGGAACAAACTCCTGCAACAGGGAGCAGACACCAGAAGCAGGAGGAATTGTAGCCCTGCAGCTACGGGAAAGGAGACCTCAGATGCAGGTAATTAGACAAAACGAGATGACTGAGAAATATTCTGTAGGGGAAGACCCTGCTGTGTCTGATGAAGCATGTGCAAAGGGTATCAGTCTGGAGGGAAAACCTGCATGCTGAGTCGCTTCAGTCATGTCCAATTCTTTGAGACTCAAAGGACTACAGCCCACCAGGCTCCTCTGTGCGTGGGATTATCCAGGCAAGAATACTGGAATGGGTTGCCATTTCCTCCACCAGGGGATCTTCCCCAGCCAGGGATGGAACTCAATCCCTCTTTCATGTCTTGCATTTGCAGGCGGGTCCTTTACCATTAGTGCCACCTGGAAGCAAGGAAAAAACCTACAAGATCAACTAAATGAAGGAGAGATATGCAATCTACCTGAAAAAAAAAACAAAAAAATTCAGAGTAAGGACAGTAAAGATGATCCAAGATCTCAGAAATAGGCTGGAGACACAGATTGAGAACATAAAAGAAACATTTAACAAGGAGCTAGAAAAACTAAAGAACAAACAATCTGATGAACAACACAATAACTGAAATAAAATTATGCTAGAAGGAATCAATAGCATAATAGCTGAGACAAAAGAATAGATAAGCAAACTGCTATATAGAATAAGTGACAGGAAGCAGAATAAAGATAAAAGAATGAAAAGAATTAAAAATAGTCTCAGAGATCTCAGGGACAAAATTAAGAGCATCATCATTTGAATTATAGTCCCAGAACAGGAAGAGTAAGAGAAGAGTCTGAAAAAATATTTGAATAAATTATAATTGAAAATTTCCTTAACATTAAGAAGGAAATAACCACTGAAGCCCATGAAGCACAGAGTATCCCAAATAGGATAAACATAAAGAGAAATACATATTATGTGTTTATTAATATGTGAAACATATTAATCACACTAACAGAAATTAAAAGAAAAAATCAGAAACAGCAAGGAAAATGCAAAAAAATAATAATAATAATACAAGAATCCCCATAAGGTAATCAGCTTATTTTTCAGCAGAAAATCTTCAGGACAAAATATAGTGACATTCTATATTTCAAGTGGTGAAAGGGTAAAATCTACAACCAAGAATACTCTAACCAGAAAGAATCTCTTTCAGATTCTACAGAATAATCAAAAGATTTACAGACATGTAAAAGCTAAGAAAATTCAGCTTCACCAAATAAGCTTCACAAAAATGCTAAAGGAATGTCTTTAGGTGGAAAACATAAGAGAAAAAAGACTACAAAAACAAACCCAAGATTGTTAATAAAATGATAAAAGGAACATGCATATTGATAACTATTTTAAATGTAAAAGGATCAAATGCTACAACTAAAAGATGTAAAATTAAAGAATGGATACACAAAAAGATCTATATGCATATTGTCTACAAGAGACCCACTTCAGATTTACAGGCACCACAGACTGAAAATGAGGGAATAGAAAAATATTTTCCATTCAAATTGAAGTCAAAAGAAAGCTGGAGTAGGAGTTCTTATATCAGATAAACTAAAAAAGGACACTGCATATGAAGAAATTATTCCAAGAAGAAGATATAACAATTATAAATATATATGCACCCAACATAGGTGCACCTCATTGTATAAGGAAAATGCTAACAGATATAAATGATACAACTGAAAGTACCACAATAATATTGGGGGACTTTAATGTCTCACTTACAGAAATGACCATCCTGATAGAAAATTAATAAGGAAGCACAAGCAGTAACTGACATATTAGACCAGATAGACTAAATTGATATTTATAGGAGATTACACACAAAAACAGCACAATACACTTTCTTCTCAAGTGCACATGAAACATTCTCCAGAAAAATCACATCCTGGGTCACAAATCAAGCTTTGATAGATTTAAGAAAACTGAAGTCTTATAAGGCTTCTTTTCTTACCATAATTCTATGAGTTTAGAAATCTATTACAGAGAAAAAAAACTATAAATATCCAAAACAAAACAAAGCTAAACCAATATGATACTAAATGAACAAGAAATCACTGAAGAATTCAAAGAGGAAATAAAAAAATAAATAGAAAAAAATGGCAATAAATAAATAGCCTATAACCCAAGAGATGCAGCAAATGCAGTTTCATGAGGGAAGCATTTCCCAATAAGAAACAAGAAAAATCTCAAATAAACAACTTTGAACCTAAAATAACTAGAAAAAGAAGAACAAACCAAACCCAAAATTAGTATAAGAAAGAAATCATAAATAGCAGAACAGAAAGAAATGAAATAAAACAAAGGAACAATAGCACAGATAAATGAAACTAAAAGCTAGCTCTTTGAGAAGATAAAAACAATTAATAAGCCTTTACTCAGACTTTTCAAGAGAAAAGGGAGAGGATACAAATCAATTAAATTAGAAATGAAAAAAAAAAAAAAAAAAGAAAGAAAATGTATAACTGCCTCCACAGAAATATGAAAGATCATAAGAGACTACTACAGAAAACTATATGCCAATAAAATAGATAAGCTGGGGAAAAATGGACAGAGTCTTAGAAAGGTACAACCTTCCAAGACTGAACTAGGAAGAAACAGAAAACATGAACAGACCAATCATAAGAAGTGAAATTAGCACTATGGCTAAAATTTTCCAATAAATAAAAATTCAGGAACAGATGGCTTAAGAGGTGAATTTTATCAAACATTTAAAGAAAAGGTAATATCCATCCTTCTTAAGGGCTTCCCCAGTGGCTAAGTGGTAAAGAATTCATCTCCTAATAAGCAGATGTGAGTTCAATCTCTGGATTGGGAAGGTCCCCTTGAGAAGGAGAGTAACCCACACCAGAATTCTTTCTGGAAAATCCCATGGACAGAGAAGCCTGAAGGGCTCCAGTCCATGGGATCACAAAAAGATGGACATGACTTAGTGACTCAACAACAGCCTCCTTAAATTCTTCCAAAAAAATTGCAGAGACAGGGATAATCCAAAACTCATTCTAAAAGGCCCCCATCACTCTGTAACCCAAACCAGACACAGATATCACAGAAGAAGGGAATCACAGATCCATATCACTGATAAACATGGATGCAAATATCACCCAACAAGGTACTAGCATATGGAATCCAGCCATATATTAAAATGACCATTTGCCATGATCAGGTGGGAATTATCCCAAGGATGCAATAATTATTCAATATCTATCAATATGAGAACCATATTAACAAACTGAAAAAGAAAAAAACAATCATATGGTCATCTCAATATATGCAGAGAAAGTTTTTGACAAAATTCAACATCCATTTATGATAAAAGCTCTCCAGAAAGTGGGGATAGCATAATACTCCCCATATATGACAAACACAGCAAATCTCATTCTAAATGGTGAAAAACTGAAAGCATTGTGTCCACGATCAGGAACAAGACAAGGATGCTCACTCTAGTCACTATTATTCAACATAGTTTAGCAAGTCCTGGCCATGGCAATCATGAAAGTAAACACAATAAAGTGAACCAAATTGGAAAAGAAGAATTAAAACTGTCACTGGTTGCAGGTGACATAATATCATGGATAGAAGATTCTAGAGAGGCCACTAGAGCTAATCAATGAATTGGGCAAGTTTGCAGGATATAAAATCAATACACATACATTTCTTGCATTTTTATACAGCAAAAATGAATGGTCAGAAAGAGAAATTAAGGAATCAGTCCTATTTACCATTTTGACAAAAACAATAAAATATCTAGGAATAAACCTACCAAAAGAGGTAAAACCCCTGTATCCAAAAAATTAGGGGATACTGATGAAATAAATCAAAGACAATGTAGATAGAGGGATACATCATATTCTTGGGCTGGAAGGATCAATGTTGTGAAAATAATTCTACTATTCAAAGCAGTCTGTAGATTCAAAGCAATTTCTGTCTGATTACTGAAAGGTTGCTGCTATGAATCGTGATTGACACCAGGATTCTTGGCCTCCAGAGGAGAGGAATTCAATCTGGGGCTAGTGACAAGGCTTGATCACTTAGAGCTTTTGTGTAATAAAGTTTTATTAATGTATAAAAAAGATAGAGAAAGCTTCTGACATAGACATCAGAAAGAGGCAAAAAGAGGGCCCCCCTTGCTAGTTTATAGCAAGAAGTTATATACCTATTAGCAAACTGCTAATTAGAGAAAGGAAATGCCTCAAAACAGAGAGTTTCACCAGGCCCCTCACCCGCAACATGCATTTTGAGATAGCATTGGCACAAGGTGAGAGATCCCAGGACATAAAACAATTGACATGAATCTTGAAGAAAGGTAGATTTCCAAGCAAATACATAGCTTCATTAACAAAGCTTAAGAGAACATTTCCATGAGTAAAAAATACTGGTTTGTTGAGCCATTATTGGTTCTGAGTCTTAGGCAGAACCAACTTGAAGAAAGACAGAGTTTAAGGTAAATACATAGTTCATTAACACAGCTTAAGAAAAACATCTCCATAAGGAAAATGTATTGGTTAGCTCAAGGTTTGAGAAAAGTTAAGTTCAGGTGGAACCAGGTGTCATCATGGCAACACAGAATTTTTAAAGAAATCTTTTAATTTTGTATAAAGAAGGGAGAAAAAGTCTGACACTTGTAGTCTGTCTCATCCTTCTGCTTAAAAGAGAGAAAGAAGCACATGACACTTGCAGTCTATTTCCTCTGCTTGGGGACCCCTAGCCTTCCTGTCTATTACCCTCTCATTATCAATGACATTTTTTCACAGAATTAGGAAAATATCATCCAATTAGTATGGAAATGCAAAAGAACCTGGAATAGCCAAAAGAATCTTGAGAAAGAAATACAGAGCTGGGTTTGTCAATCTCTTTGACTTCTGGCTATAATACAAATCTACAACAACCAAGTCAACATTGTACTAGAAGAAAAACAGAAATATAGGTCAATGGAACTGAACAGAGAGCTCAGAGGTAACCCATGCACCTGCAGTCAATAATCCATGACAAAAGGGGTGAAAGCATACAGTGGAGAAAAGATAATCTTTCAGTAATTGATCCTGGGAAAACTAGACAGTGACACATAGAAGAATGAAATTAGAACACTCTCTAATCCCATAGTAAAAGTAAACTCAAAATGGATTAAAAACCTGGATGTAAGGCTGGGCACTGTAAAACTCTTAGAGTGAAACATAGGCAGAACACTCTTTGACACAGATTTCAGTAAGATTTTTTTTTTTAAACTATCTCTTAGAGTTATAAAAATAAAAGGAAAAATAAATGATAAATGAAAACAGAAACAAAACAATGGGATCTAACTAAACTTAAAAGCTTTTTCACAGTATAGGAAGCCATAAACAAAAAAGTAGACATAAGACTAAAGGACAATCCTCAGAATGGGATAAAAAGGGTTAAACTCATACAGTTCAATTATATATATATATATAAAAAGACAACAACCTAATAAGAAAATGGACAGAAGATCTAAATAGACATTTCTCAAAAGAAGATATGTAGATGACCAGCAAACACATGAAAAGATGTTCAATATTGCTGAATATTAGAGATATGCAAATCAAAATCACAATGAGTTTTCATTTCACACCAGTCAGAACTGTCATCATCAAAAATATCTACAAACAGTAAATGCTGGAGAGGGTGTGAAGAAAAGGAAACCCATTTAAACTGTTAATGGAAATCTAAATCGATACAGTCATTATGAAGAACAGTGTGGTGGTTCCTTTAAAATCTAAAAAACAGAGATTATTATGATCCAGCAGTCCCACCCCTGGTCATATGCCTGGATAAAACCATAATTGAAAAACATACATGTACCCCAAGTTACATTGAAGCACTACACTTTGTAGCCAGGACTCGGCAGCAACTTAAATGTCAATCAACTGAAGAATCAATAAAGAAGTTGTGGTACATATTTAATATTACTCAGCCAAATAAAGGAAAGACATTGTTCCATTTGCCAATATGTGGTTGCCATTGTTCCATTTGCAGATATGTAGATACCACTTGCATATGTGTTGATGGACCTAGAGACTGTCATATAGAATGAAATGAATTCGAGATAACCAAATATCATATATTAACGTGTGTTGTTTTTGTTGCTGTTCAGTCACCCACTCGCATCCAACTCTTTGCAACCTCATGGACTACAGACACCAGGCTTCTCTGTCTCATTAATGCATATATATGGAATCTAAAAATATGTTAGAGGTTAACTTATTTGCAAAGCAGAAATAGAGATTCAGATATAGGGAGCACACCTATGGATACCAAAGGGAGATTGTGATGGACTGGAGATTCAGATTGACAGATATACCTTATGTGCATACTAAGTAGCTTCAGTCATGTCCAAATCTTTACAACGTTATGGGCTGCAGTTCACCAGGTTCCTCTGTCCGTGGGATTCTCCAGGCAAGAATATGGGAGTGTATTGCCATACTGTCTTCTAGGGAATCTTCCTGACTCAGGGATGAAATCAGGGTCTCTTTTAGCTCCAACAGCTGGATTCTTTACCACTAGTGCCACATGGGAAGTCCAGATATACACTACTATGTCTAAAATAGATAACTAGTTAGAACCACCAGTATAGCACAGGGGACGTTGCTCAATGCTCCATGGTGATGTAAACTGGAAAGAAATTTTTAAAAGGAGAGGATGTCTGTATATTTGTAGCTGATTCACACTTCTGTACAACAGAACCTAAGACAACATTGTAAAGCAATTCAGTTCAGCTCAGTTCTGTCATTCAGTCATGTCCAGCTCTTTGCGACCCCATGAATCGCAGCACTCCAGGCCTCCCTGTCCATCACCAACTCCCAGAGTTTACTCAAACTCATGCCCATCGAGTCGGTGATGCCATCCAGCCATCTCATCCTCTGTCATCCCCTTCTCCTCCTGCCCCCAATTCATCCCAGCATCACAGTCTTTTCCAACAAGTCAACTCTTCCCATGAGGTGGCCAAAGTATTGGAGTTTCAGCTTCAGCATCAGACCTTCCAATGAACACGCAGGACTGATCTCCTTTAGGATGGACTGGTTGGATCTCCTTGCAGTCCAAGGGACTCTCAAGAGTCTTCTCCAACACCATAGTTCAAAAGCATCAGTTTTTCGGCACTCAGCTTTCTTCACAGTTGAGTTCTCACATCTATGCATGACCACTGAGGAAACCATAGCCTTGACTAGATGGACTGTTGTTGGCAAAGTAATGTCTCTGCTTTTTAATATGCTATCTAGGTTGGTCATAACTTTCCTTCCAAGGAGTAAGCGTCTTTTAATTTCATGGCTGCAATCACTGTCTGCAGTGATTCTGGAGCCCCCCAAAAAATAAAGTCTGACACTATTTCCCATGAAGTGATGGGACCAGATGCTGTGATCTTAGTTTCCTGAATGTTGAGCTTTAAGCCACCTTTTTCACTCTCCTCTTTCACTTTCATCAAGAGGCTTTTTAGTTCCTCTTCACTTTCTGCCATAAGGGTGGTGTCATCTGCATATCTGAGGTTATTGATATTTCTCCTGGCAGTCTTGATTCCAGCTTGTGCTTCTTCCAGCCCAGCTTTCTCATCATGTACTCTGCATATAAGTTAAATAAACAGGGTGACAGTATACAACCTTGACATATTCCCTTTCCTATTGGAACCAGTCTGTTGTTCCATGTCCAGTTCTAACTGTTGCTTCCTGACCTGCATAGAGGTTTCTCAAGAGGCATATCAGGTGGTCTGGTATTCCCATCTCTTTCAGAATTTGCCACAGTTTATTGTGATCCACACAGTCAAAAGCTTTGGCATAGTCAATAAAGCAGAAATAGATGTTTTTCTGGAACTCTCTTGCTTTTTCAATGATCCAGCAGATGTTGGCAATTTGATCTCTGGTTCCTCTGCCTTTTCTAAAACCAGCTTGAACATCAGGAAGTTCATGGTTCACGTATTGCTGAAGCCTGGCTTGGAGAATTTTGAGCATTACTTTGCTAGCATTTGAGATGAGTGCAATTGTGTAGTAGTTTGAGCATTCTTTGGGATTACCTTTCTTAGGGATTAGAATGAAAACTGACCTTTCCCAGTTCTGTGGCCACTGCTGAGTTTTCCAAATTTGTTTGCATATTGAGTGCAGCACTTTCAGCAACTAGAGTTCAGTAAAAAGAAACAAATTAAGGGTCCTATTAAGGGTTGTTTGAGGTAAATCTTTGAAAATTTTTCTGGCTACTGAAGAGCTCTTCTGATTTGTATATTTTCCTGATTCTTTCCAGTATATTCACTGGCCTACAGTTTAGCTTGTTTCTCTCTTGGAACTACCAGCATCCTGTTAATTGCTTAACGAATAAAGTCAGTCCCTGTGGTGAAATCTTCAGAGCTCTCTGTTCTTATAACCAGCCTCTCCTTCTGGACTAAATTTCTACACCACAGCTCCAGAGCTGGGGATGTGAACTTGCCTTTCTTGGAGTGACACCCCTGCTTGAAGAGCATGGAGCTGCATAGAGGCAGAGGTCCTTAATCTTCTTAACTTATTCATCTGGTGTGGAGTCCCCAGCAGACAAACAAATGAAAGTGAGGGTGATTCTCATTTCAGTATTCTCAGTCTCCCACTCCTGAAGTATGACTTCTAACTTACACATGTCGGTTAGTTAGATAAAGGAAACCTCTGAACTCGGTGCATGAGAAGGGAGAAATAAAAATGCTGACAACTTGTCTTTCCTGGAGAGACAGCATCAACATTGAGCTGGTGAATTGGAAGCTTCACACTCATCCAGTGTGGCACATCTATTGTGCTGTGAGGGGCCGTTAGTGTAGAGCAGTTGTGACAAGTACTCTGTAATTACTATTATTGCTGAGATTTAGTAGATGTTCTTGATTAAAAATTCCTATATGTGTTTAATCCCATAGGTCTGCATGAGAATATAGATAATTGTTTACTTTTTATCAGATTATTTTCCTGAGGAAAGAGTCCGTGAAACTGTTCACAAGGCCTTATAGAGTATAAGTTTCTTAATAATTAATTAATTAACTTTAATTGGAAGATAATTACTTTACAATATTGTGATGGTTTTGCCATACATCAACATGAATAAGCCACAGGTGTACATGTGTCCCCTCCATCCTGAAAGAACGTGAGTTTTACTTCATGCTTTCTTTCTTTTCCTCAACAATGACAAGATTCACCTATAATAACAAATATGATATGTAGCATTTGTTAATTGCTGTGGCAGAAAGTGAAGAGGAACTAAAAAGCCTCTTGATGAAAAGAAAGTGAAAGAGGAGAGTGAAAAAGGTGGCTTAAAGCTCAACATTCAGAAAACTAAGATCATGGCATCTGGTCCCATTACTTCATGGGAAATAGATGGGGAAACAATGGAAACAGTGGCTGACTTTATTTTTTGGGGCTCCAAAATCACTGCAGATGGTGATTGCAGTCATGAAATTAAGAGACGCTTACTCCTTGGAAGGAAAGTTATGACCAACCTAGATAGCATATTAAAAAGCAGAGACATTAGTTTGCCAACAAAGGTCCGTCTAGTCAAGACTATGGTTTTTCCAGTGGTCATGTATGGATGTGAGAGTTGGACTATAAAGAAAGAAGGAGAAGGGGACGACAGAGGATGAGATGGCTGGATGGCATCACTGACTTGATGGGCATGAGTTTGAGTAAACTCCGGGAGTTGGTGATGGACAGGGAGGCATAGCGTGCTGTGATTCATGGGGTCACAAAGAGTCAGACAAGACTGAGCGACTGAATTGAACTGAACTGAACTGTTTGCTTTAATTTACTTCATTTTGTGACTCTGTCGCAATTTCTTTCACCCAATCTAAAACTGCAAGACTCTCTAGGTTATATTCCTAGGACTGAAACCATTAGATTTTATAGAATGAAAATAAGCAACTGTTATTACTTAATGTCACATTTTTTTAAGACATTTTCATTAGTAGTGTTCAAGAGAATTCAGAATAGATCTCAAATGACATAATTTAGAATAATACATTGTTTAAAATTTTTTTTTTCTGTAGTTTTAAGGTTCCAGTTCCTGACTATTACTAAGATTGAATGGTTATTCAATGTATTTCTTGGTCATGCATATTTCCTACTTGATAATGTCTATATCATCTTTTTGTCAATTTTTCTGTTTGATTATGTGTGTATTCAAGCTTTGATTTTTTTTCTAAAAAATATATTGAAAATTACTGTAGTACTTTGTCTAATACTGAAACTAAATTTTTGGAAAATCTTTTTTAATACTTTTTTTCTGACTTGTCATTTAATTTATTAATTATGTACTGATGAATAGGAGATCTTAAGATTAATGAAACTCATCATTTTTCCATGAGTCTGTGTCCTAATTATAGTGTCCTTGAATTTCTCACCACAGTTGGTACTTCGCCCACTGTGTTCATTAAAGGCAAAGGATCGAACTTAGGGCTCTTCTGTCCTTTCCCAAAGTTTCTATTCCATCCATACAGTTTTCCCAATCTTCACCATAAGCATTGATCCATCTATCAGTTCAGTTCAGTCATTCACTCGTGTCTGACTCTGTGACTCCATGGATTGCAGCATGCCAGGCCTCCCTGTCCATCACCAACTACCAGAGTTTATTCAAAATCATGTCCACTGAGTCAGTGATGCTATCCAACCATCTCATCCTCTGTCATCCCCTTCTCCTCCTGCCTTCAATCTTTCCCAGCATCAGAGACTTTTCAAATGAGATAGTTCTTCACATCAAGTGTCCAAAGTATTGGAGATTTAGCTTCAACATCAGTCCCTCCAATGAATATTCAGGACTGATTTCCTTTAGGATCAACTAGATGGATATCCTTGCTGTCCAAGGGACTCTCAAGAGTCTTCTCCAACACCACAGTTCAAAAGCATCAATTCTTTGGTGCTCATCTTTAATAATAGTCCAACTCTCACATCCTTACATGACCACTGGAAAAACCATAGCTTTGACTAGATGGACCTTTGCTGGCAAACTAATGTCTCTGCTTTTTAATATGCTGTCTAAGTTGGTCACAGCTTTACTTCCAAGGAGCAAACATCCTTTAATTTCATGGCTAGAGTCACCATCTGCAGTGATTTTGGAGCCCACAATATAGTCTGACACTGTTTCCATTGTTTCCCCAACTATTTGCCAAGAAGTGATGGGACCAAATGCCATTCTCTTAGTTTTCTGAATGATGAGTTTTAAACCAACTTTTCAGTCTCCTTTTTCATTTTAATCAAGAAGATCTTTAGTTCTTCCCTTTCTGCCATAAGGGTGGTGTCATCTGCATATTGGTGATTATTGATATTTCTCCCAGCAATCTTGATTCCAGCTTGTGCTTCATCCAGCCTAGCAATTCTCATGATGTATCTGTGTGGATCACAATAAACTGTGGCAAATTCTGAAAGAGATGGGAATACCAGACCACCTGACCTGCCTCTTGAGAAACCTCTATGCAGGTCAGGAAGCAACAGTTAGAACTGGACATGGAACAACAGACTGGTTCCAAATAGGAAAGGGAGTATGTCGAGGTTGTATACTGTCACCCTGTTTATTTAACTTATATGCAGAGTACATGATGAGAAAGCTGGGCTGGAAGAAGCACAAGCTGGAATCAAGATTGCCAGGAGAAATATCAATAACCTCAGATATGCAGATGACACCACCCTTATGGCAGAAAGTGAAGAGGAACTAAAAAGCCTCTTGATGAAAGTGAAAGAGGAGAGTGAAAAAGGTGGCTTAAAGCTCAACATTCAGGAAACTAAGATCACAGCATCTGGTCCCATCATTTCATGGGAAATAGATGGGGACACAGTGGAAACAGTGTCAGACTTTATTTTTTGGGGGGCTCCAGAATCACTGCAGATGGTGATTGCAAGCCATGAAATTAAAAGACGCTTACTCCTTGGAAGGAAAGTTATGACCAACCTAGATAGCATATTAAAAAGCAGAGACATTACTTTGCCAACAACAGTCCATCTAGTCAAGGCTATGGTTTCCTCAGTGGTCATGTATGGATGTGAGAACTCAACTGTGAAGAAAGCTGAGTGCCGAAAAACTGATGCTTTTGAACTATGGTGTTGGAGAAGACTCTTGAGAGTCCCTTGGACTGCAAGGAGATCCAACCAGTCCATCCTAAAGGAGATCAGTCCTGCGTGTTCATTGGAAGGTCTGATGCTGAAGCTGAAACTCCAATACTTTGGCCACCTCATGGGAAGAGTTGACTTGTTGGAAAAGACCCTGATGCTAGGAGGTATTGGGGGCAGGAAGAGAAGGGGACAACAGAGGATGAGATGGCTGGATGGCATCACCGACTCGATGGGCATGAGTTTGAGTAAACTCTGGGAGTTGGTGATGGACAGGGAGGCCTGGAGTGCTGCGATTCATGGGGTCGCAAAGAGTCGGACACTACTGAGTGAGTGAACTGAACTGAAGTGAACTGATACAGCTTTTCTGTTTTTTTCCCAACAGGCGCCTCCTATTTTTCAGTGTCCTTGTGCTCATAATCACAAGCTCCATCAATTAAGGTCTCCCATTCATCACCACAGACACTGCTCCATCTGTAATGCTTTTTTCATTCTTCACCATGGTAAGAACTTCATTTTTAGTGCCTTTTCCTTCATTACTATCATGTGTGGCTTTTGATTCTGCACCATAGGCTGTTCTCCATTCCCAGTACTTTTTCTCCTTTGTCAGTGCTTCATTCATAGTTTACTTACATTTTGTTACAAAAGGCAATATGGTTACCTGGAACATTTGCCTAATCTTCGTTTCAGGCAATATTCCTCTGTAGTACTCTTCCATCTTCATCTATGCAGAACTTCATATAAAATCTCTTCTCCTAATCTCACAAATGACCCAAAATTTCTCCTCATTGAGAGCCTTACACTTTGTTATTTTCTCAGCTTCTTTCCTTTATTATTTTATTGTCTAATCCCTAGTTTTATTCCATTTTAGGTGCAATTATCATACTTGAAAAGGGGATTCTGAATTACAATGTAAATTTAATCAATCATTGTTATTCTTTCTTGTTATTCTGTGTTATTTTTGTAAAAATCAAATTTTGACTTATATCATTTAATATTTTCTAATAAATTAAACTATGCTTTTATGTGAAACTTTTGGCCATGTTAGCACAGCTTTTCTAATGTACACAGTACCATACAATAAACAATAGTATTTTTAAAAAATGAGCTTGAAAATTATTAAATGAATGTGTAAATATTAAGTATGTCAAGCATGGACACATATTTAACATTTGTTTAAGCAAGAAAGGAATTTTTAACAATTTTTAAGCAATCTGACAGACCTTCTAGACATAACACCAAAGAAAGATGTCCATTTCATCATAGGGGACTGGAATGCAAAAGTAAGAAGTCAAACAATACCTGGAGTAACAGGCAAGTTTGACCTTGGAGTACAAAATGAAGCAGGGCAAAGGGTAACAGAAGTTTGACAAGGGAAGACACTGGTCATAGCAAACACCCTCTTTCAACAACACAAAAGAAAACTCCGCATGTGGACATCACAAGGTGGTCAATACAAAATCAGATTGATTACATTCTTTGCAGCTAAACATGGAGAAGCTTCATACAGTCAGGAAAAACAAAACTGGAAATTGACTATGGTTCAGATCATGAACTCCTTATTGAAAAATTCAGACTTAAATTCAAGAAAGTAGGGAAAACCAGTAGGCCATTCAGGTGTGACCTAAATCAAATGTTACAGTTATACAGTGGAAGTGACAAAGAGATTCAAGGGATTAGATCTGATAGACAGAGTGCCATTGTACAGGAGGCAGTGATCAAAACCATCCCCAAGAAAAACAAATGCAAAAGGCAAAATGGTTGTCTGAGGAGGCCTTCCAAATAGCTGAGAAAAGAAGAGAAGTGAAAGGCAAAGGAGAAAAAGAAAGATATACCCATCTGAAAGCAAAGTCCAAAGAACAGCAAGGAGAGATAAGAAAGTCTTCTTAAGTGAACAATGCAAAGAAATAGAGGAAAACAATACAATGAAAGGTCTAGAGATCTCCTCAAGAAAATTAGAGCTACCAAGAGAATATTTCATGCAAAGATGGGCACAATATAGGACATAAGTGGTATGGACCTAACAGAAGCAGAAGATATTAAGAAGAGGTGGCAGGAATACACAGAAGAACTATACAAAAAGATTTTAATGACCCAGATAATTACAATGGTGTGATCACTCATCTAGAGCCAGACAACATGGAGCGCAAAGTTAAGTGGGCCTTAGGAATCATCACCATGAACAAAGCTAGTGGAGGTGATGGAATTCCAGTTGAGCTACTTCAAATTCTAAAATATGATGCTGTGAAATGCCACACTCAATATGCCAGCAAATTTGGAAAATGCAGCAATGGCCACAGGACTGGAGAAGGTCAGTTTTCATTCCAATCCCAAAGAAAGGCAATGCCAAAAAATGTTCAAACTACCACACAATTGCACTCATCTCATATGCTAGCAAAGTAATGCTCAAAATTCTCCAAGCTGAGCTTCAACAGTATGTGAACTGAGATTGCCCAGATGTTCAAACTGGATTTAGAAAAGGCAGAGGAACCAGAGATCAAGTTGTCAATATAAGTTGGATCATGGAAAAAGCAAGAGAGTTCCAGAAAAAATTCTGCTTCACTGACTATGTTAAAGCCTTTGACTGTGTGGATCACAACAAACTGGAAAATTCTTAAAGAGACAGGAATACCAGACCACCTTACTTTCCTTCTGAGAAACTGTATGCAGGTCAGGAAGCAACAGTTAGAACTGGACAGGGAACAGTTGTAGGATGGACTGGTTCCAAATTGGGAAAGGAGTACATCAAAGCTGTATAGAAACACCAAAAACCTCAGATATGCAGATGGCACCACGCTTATGGCAGAAAATGAAGAGGAATTAAAGAACCTCTTGATGAAAGTGAAAGAGGAGAGTGAAAAACTTGGCTTAAAACTCAGCATTCAAAAAATGAAAATCATGGCATCTTGTTTCATCACTTCATGGAAAATAGATGAGAAAACAATGGAAACAGTGACAGACTTTATTTTCTTGGGTTTCAAAATCACTTCAGATTGTGACTGCAGCCATGAAGCTAAAAGACGCTTACTCCTTGGAAGAAAAGTTATGGCCAGTCTAAACAGCATATTAAAAAGCAGAGACGTTACTTTTTGCAAACAAAGTTCTGTTTAGTCAAAGCTATGGTTTTTCCAGTAGTCATGTGCAGTATGAGAGTTGGACCATACAGAAGGCTGATTGCTGAAGAATGGATGTGTTTCAACTGTGATGTTGGAGAAGACTCTTGAGAGTCCCTTGGATTGGAAGCCGATGAAACCAGTCAATCCTAAAGGAAATCAATCCTGCATATTAATTGGAAGGACTGATGCTGAAGCTAAATCCGCAATACTCTGACCACCTGATGTGAAGAACTGACTCATTAGAAAGACCCTGATGCTGGAAAAGATTGAAGGCAGAAGGAAGGGGATGACAGAGGATGAGATGGTTGGATGGAATCCCCAAGTCAGTGATGGGAGTTTGAGCAAGATCCAGGAGATGGTGAAGGACAGAGAAGTCTGGTGTGCTGTAGTCTATAGGGGTCACAAAGAGTCAGACATGACTGAGTGAGTGAACAACAACAGAAAATGTAAACAACATGAAAACAATCAAATAACATCTTACGAGGAAATTTTGTTTTCTTACTTAAGTATCATTTACCTTGAAATGAAAAATCTTCTTATTTAAAAAAAAAAGATTTTCTAGATATTTTGTCACAGTTTTCCCTGTCATTTATAGTTCCTTAATCAGATTTGTATTTCTATTTTGTTGTTCAATTTTCAATTTTTCCATTCACAAAGTTGTTTGAATTTTTTGTCAATTTCAGAACTAGAAATTTGAAATTCCTCAAAAGAAAACATTTTTCTGAGGAATTCATTAATGACACACATGAAAAAATAAACATTTTAAATATTTTGGAAAAATTGAAAGCTTTTATTTAAATTAAAAAAAAAGTTTTTAAATCATATTTTGACGTTTGATTTTATCCCTAGCCTTGGGAACAACTGCCTGTGACACTTATTTTATTCTTGTATTCAATATAATCACCAAAATGGAGAAATCACATCAATTTCTTTCCTTTTCAATGTAATTTTGCATATTTTTTAGTTTTGAAATATAATTGATACATGACATTGTTTTAATTTAGGTGTAAAACATAATGATTTGGTATATTTATATACTGCCAGATGATTATCACAGTAACTTTATTTAACAACGTCCATCACCACATATTAGTTATACATTTTTTTTTCTTGTGATGAGAACTTTAAAGAATCACACTTGTAGCACCTTTCAAATATATTATATAGCATTTTGAACTATAGTCACCATACAATACATTATGTCCCCCAATGTTATCATATAATTGAAAGTTTATGCCTTTATTACCTTCCATCAATTCCCCCAACCTCCACCGTCTCCTTTGCCCTGGCAATCACCATTCTGTTCTCTATATCTGAGTTTGATTTTTTTTTATATAAATCTCACATCTTTATTTTTAAATTGGCATTTATTTAAATATGTTATTTAAGCTTTTTAAGTATTAAGAAGTATCTTAAACCTTATTGTTAACTTCTCGTGTCCCTACAGTGTTATCCTGCACTGAGAATTGCACAGAATCCTTCAAAAAATCTATTTTTGACCAAGGTGACTGCTTATAGATGTCTCACTGTTACATGGGAAACACCGCAAAGAGTAGCTCACATTCGCCACAACTACTGGAAGTCTGCATACATCAAGGAAGACCCAGTGCAGCCAAAAAGTAAATAACTGAATAAATAAATAAATGATACCACATGTTTACAATAGGTGTGCTGGTTCTTTTCTCAGTAACTATCTGCATGACTTTTTAGGTGTAAAAGTGGGGCATATATTTGGAAATATATAACTTTTACAATAGATAGTCTAACATTTGGGAAATGAAGGAGCTGAGGAAGGTGTTACTCATTTGGTATGAAATAATTAATTGCCTTCTTCTAGGTTTCTGCCAGGTCTATAGACAGCAGTTTAGTAAGTCTGTTTAGCTTTTATTTCTCATTAAAAAAAGCATTTAGCGTTACTTGATATTTAAACTCCTGATACTAAGTTTCTAATTTCACATATTTTCTTGAGGAGTTGTGGAGGAAATTGGAAAAATTTCCTCTCACCAAAGGATGAGGATGAATAAAAGGGTAGAGGCAAAAAAGAGAGGTGGAAGAAGATGGATAAGAAGCAAGGAAGACTGAAGGGAAAAAAGAGAAAGAAGAGAGCAGAACAATAGTGATTATATGATGCATATTATAGAATAATACTTTTTTTCACTAGGACAGTCTCTGATTTAAGTGACTGTAGACTATCTGTGAAATTAAGTTGTGAGACTACCATCACTGTAAAACAGTATAATGACCACCACATAACCATATTGGTTAACACCTTCACAAGGAATTTTCTGTTCATTTATAAGAAATTACCATGATTTTATTAATGGAAGGGAGTAGAACTCAATTTGTGTCACCTGGCTGTATATCAAATGACCTGGAGTAGCTTAAAAATCATTATACTTAAAAATATTTTTAAATTCATAATTTTTAAAAGTTATGAATTTTTAAAACCTTGGTCTTATAATTAGATATTTAATATGTATCTGCATTTATAATATCATCTGTAAGGGATCCTTCTGTAACATGATCACCATCTATTTTGTTTATGCATTTAACACAGGCATTCTATTTAAAAAGTTAATTTATTTTATATATTAACACAACCAGTCTGCAGAAACAGACAATTTTCTCTGATGATGTATCATTATATAAACCTCATTGAATCAATTTTGTACTATAAGTTATTCTGGGCCAACCATGACCTTTACCCATGTGGGCAGAATCTACTTGCTCATTCATTTTTTCCAGATTCTAATTGACTATTTCCCTTGTAATTTGTTTGAAGGGTAGGGCTTTTATGACATTTATTTTAGTTTTATAACTCAATTCACAAAGGTTATTATAGAGATATGGACAGTTATAACTTGGAGATACTTTTGCTGTATTTCTATACTTTAAGCCATCTGCTATATAAATGCTAGTTTGTTCCCTGCTTCTGGGTAAATAAGTTGCATTGATTAGAAGGCAAACTAAAATAAATCCCTCAACTCATATGTGTGTGTGTGTGTGTGTGTGTGTGTGTGTGTGTGTGTGTGTTTTAATGTTCCTTTTTGTTTCTAGGTCAATGCTTCATTTTCTGCAGATATTCACCTCTGCTCTGAGCTCATCAAATGGGCTTACATCCAGAGCTCATCTCTTCTAATTAAGAAGCCAAATCAGAGAGAGAAAGACAGAAATAAAAGGGGAGGGGTTCCTCTCCACTGCAATTGCTCTTCTAGCCTCTCCACTCCTGATGGAACTTGTTTGTAAATTATTCAAGTTGTACTGGGACCACTGTAAAATAATCTTCTAGTTATTTATCAAAACTTAAGGTATGTTTGTGAGGGAAATCTATGAAGAACACCCTGCCTTTCTTTATCTCTTTTGTTCAAGCCATATTTTATTTTGTGAATATTGTGCAGAGCTTGTCAAACAGTGATTAGGTCATTCTCTAATTGGTATTTAAATAAAGTTTTCTTTGCTACATATAGTTGCACTTCCTCTGATATTTCTTTCAGAACCTTTCTTTAACATCAAAGAAGATTTGATGGCTGTAAGTCTACCTGACTTGGATTGAGTTATTCTGAGTTTTTGTTTGCTTTGTTTTACATATGTTTGTACACATAATTCCATGTGCATGGTGGAGTCAGTATTATTAAACAATATATAAAATAAGTACAGGTAACGAATGGCTCAACTGACAGACAACCATCCAGTCAGTTATAAAGAATCAAAATGTAGTAACCCCCCAAAATTCCTCTCTCTGTTATATTATTGTTACAAGCAACAGATAGGAAAATGGAGCTTATGGGCAGCCTTTTGTTACAATAAACATAAGAACTTTTCAAACTTTGCAAGTTTATGAGAAATTACAAATGAAAAAAGATCAACTTTTCTTATACTCTATTTATCTTAGAAAAATAGTTAATACTTTGTGAAAAAATGCCCATAGAAATATTATGTAGATCGATGAGATTATGAAAATCATTTGAAAGCCTTACTTAGGTACATTACTCAATACTTATCACAATAAGACCCTTGAACACAAAGTAATGAAGAGTCGTTAAAATTTTCTTATTAGTTGAAAATATTTATTAAGTATAAAGTCTCTTTCTCCAACTTCAGAAATATTTTTAAAAAGCTATTTGAGTCTCATATATTTAGCATATTTCTTCTTGCTTAGCAAGGAGAAAACACACAAACATTGTCTTCGATCATTTGATTCTGTTACAAAAAATTGATTTTCCCTTTTAAAAATGTTCTTATTTATAAACACAGTAAATCTGTAGAACTAGATAACCTTCTATATAATGTAGCATTATGTAAACCTCACTAAATCTTTTACTGTAGCTAATTCTGATGAAATAAAATTGTCATACACTTTAAAAGACTTCTGAAAAGGCAAAGGTTGACTTAATCATTTCAAATATGTGCATATACACAAAGCAGAAAACTCAAAACTACCAAATTTGAACACTAGTCAAAAACAGAGAGCCTTCAGAATTAAGTATGCATCTGTTTGGCCAGTTATATTCAGTATTTTCTTGCTTTTATGTTTTTAATCCTTTAAAGTAATCCTTCTTAGAGATCTAGGGACTACTAGAAGATGTATAATATGTTATCATGTTTTAAAAAGCAAAAAAACATGGAAACTCTCAATTAAATTTTATATTAATTAAGTCTGATTTTTTGAGCAAATTCTTATGCCAACTTTAAGCTAATTTATATTCAAAATTTAACTGACTTATTTGAATGACTCTTACTGAATTACTTGGGCTTCCCTTGTGGATCAACTGATAAAGAATCTGCCTGCAGTGTGGTAGACCTGGGTTTGATCCCTGGGTTGGGAAGATCCCCTGGAGAAATGAAGGGCTACCCACTCCAGTATTCTGGCCTAGAGAATTCCACGGACTGTATAGTCCATGGGGTTACAAAGTGTTGGACACGACTCAGCGACTTTCACTTCATTTCAGTTCACTGGATTATTTTCTTTGCTCCAAAGATTACTTTGTACCCATGATAATTTTTATATAGCTTATGATTAAAGATACTAGGCATATTTAAAACACTCATCCTATCAAACAATATCCAGTCAGTGTCAGGGAGAGCCATGAAAGTTTTCTTCTGACTGAAATGAAGGCTGTAGGGAAAAAGGAGTCATATGTTTGAGTTTTGAAGACTTGCTACACTTTGTAAAACTCAGAAGGAAGAAAAGAGTATTTTCAACAATACAAGTTTCTTTTTAAAAGACAAGATGTAAAATAGCTAACCATCTCTGTAGAAGCAGAATATAGTTGTAAAGTTTGTAGATAGTGAAGATTTTTTTTTTTTAAATGTTGTGTCTGGAAGAGAAGTGTCTTCTGAGGAAGACACAACTAAAGTTTCTACTGTTGTGTTTGGTTTTATCCATTTTTAATTGATGAATTCTTAATGTTTAAACTTTCACACAGATATCTTGCTTTATTATTAGATATTAAGTTGGCTCACTGAAAACCAGAAACTCAATGACCATAGAACTTACTCCTCCTAAGAGAAAGATACTTCCCTAATTTTTGCTGTTTGTTTTAAAATAATTTTTACTAAAATATATTTTAATATAGGTATCAGAAAAGCTCCCAAGTCATGAGCATACAACTGAATGAATCTTTATCAAATGTCCACACCTGTGTAATCACAGCACAGATGAAGAAAGAGAATATTTTATATTTACTGCCATATAGTGTCCCATGGACCATACTAAGATAAAAACACAATACATGCAATTATCCATTTTACTATTTAAGCTGTCTCTTGTTTGGGAGTACTGTATGTAGTGTAGAAATGAATAGTATCTGTTATGGAATGAATTGTGCACCAGGGTTCACTTTCTAAATAAATCAGCAAAAGCCTGATTCAGTGTAAGATGATGGTACAATATCCAGTATAACTGAAAATATTCTAATTATAAACTTTTTCCTCATCCATAAGCATCTTTCTCCTTGAAGTAGTAGACATCAAGGTAGAGCAGGTAGAAAGAATGGGGTCATGTCATGCTAATAAATAAGGCATTGTGTTTAATTTCTGCTGTGAGAAGCTGCCCACACAGCTCAACCTAAGAAATTTCTAATGTTTTTTGTCCACCTAATGTTCTACATCTTCATTCCTAGCACCATGTATTTTATTTTTGGGAACTTCTTGACTCAATAGCTATAGCCAGCTTCTCCTTTACCTGGGACTGCAGAATTTGTGTTCGTGCTATCATAAAAGCATATCTCCATCCTCCTGCCTGAAGGAGAGTGAGCAACAATCAAATCACCATTTGGGCAGCCTTTTTCAATTCTTCTTCTCATGTGCATCCTTCAGACATGTATTAACAGGTACAGAAATGAGGACAACTTACTAGCACTCCCAGTCACTCACCACTTAGATAAGAACATTTGCTAACAGCCGCAAATGCAAATTTTGTGTTCCTTATGTCAGCTCAAATAGTCATCCTTTTTCTTCTAGAAAGCCATGCCTCTGTCAGCACTTCATTCTCATGGCCAAAACTCACAGTGCCTATGAAGAATCTGAAAGTTTACCCTGTTGGCAAGCTAACAAGTTAGTCTGCTACAGTTTGATGGATACTGGAAAGAAGAATGAATGTACCGAGTCAAAGATAAAGAGTTGAGTCAAAGATAAGAGTTATTAGTCACAAAAGTAGCAATAGCCAGAGTATCAGCAATTGTGCTGGTTCCCTGAGATCCAATTCCCACAAAGTGATTCAAAAGGGGTTAGATATTGACTGAATATATTATAGCCTACATTACAATAGGAAGTAAAACAAGTTTAGGAAACCCAAGCTTTTATTCTGTTGGTCTATTTTTTTGCCTTGACATTATTTTTATTATGGGTGTGCTGTGTGCTTAGTCACTCAGTTATGTCCAACTCTTTATGACCGCATGGACTGCAGCCAGCCAGGCTCCTCTGTCCATGGCGATTCTCCAGGCAAGAATACTGGAGTGGGTGCCATGTCTTCCTCCAAGGGATCTTCCTAACCCAGGGACTGAACCCAGGTCTCCTGCGTTGCAGGTGGATTCTTTACTGACTGAACCACCAGGGAAAGCTCATCTTTATTATACTGGACTGTAATTAAGCCTGTCATGTTCTCCAGAGGGAGACGCTATCTTTCTCTTCAAAGGCTCTGTGCTCTACAAATATCCTTCAAAAGGTAAGGTAGAGCAAAACCAGTCAGCTCCTTTGCTCAGAAGACATGTAACAGTGTAACAGACCCATGGAAAATCACCCCTCAATATTCAACTGAACTCTACAAAAATCACAGTTATAGATAGACAAGAAAGAGGCAACAAAGTAGGAGGATGGGCTGTGGGCATCTAAAACATAGGCCAAGCAAACTACATACAACTTTAAGACCTACCCAAGCCAAATCTTGTATATACCACATCTGTTTGATGATGGATTATTGCTGTATGCATACACATTTAAGGTTTGAAATGTCACAGAATACCTAAGTCATGATAGACAACTCAAGTCAAATGGTAATTTTAGTTTGTATGGTCAAACATTCTGTCTCTCCTAGGGCCCTGAGGAGAGGCAAAAGTAGTTTCTCAAAAAAAAAAAAAAAAAAAAAGCTATTATCAGCTGGGTAAGGGAACACATTGCTACAAATTTCTAAGGAGCAAACCCTGAGTCCAAACAGCAATCTTGTGTGTACAGCCAAAGCCATTTCAAACAAAATTGGTTTCTCTGGGTCATATAGTCCAGTGGTAGAATAGTTTCTTGTTTTGTATTTTAAGGAACATTGCACATATTACAGAAATTTATATTGTTCTAAATGACTGTGACTCAGACCATGAACTCCTTATTGCCAAATTCAGGCTGAAGTTGAAGAAAGTGGAGAAAACCACTAGAACATTCAGATATGACCTAAATCAAATCCCTTATGACTATACAGTGGAAGTGAGAAATAGATTTAAGGGACTAAATCTGATAGACAGGGTGCCTGAAACTGTAGGCAGAGGTTCCTGACATTGTACAGGAGACAGGAATCAAGACCATCCCCACGGAAAAAGAAATGCAAAAAAGCAAAATGGCTGTCTGAGGAGGCCTTACAAATAGCTGTGAAAAGATGGGAAGTGAAGAGCAAAGGACAAAAGGAAAGATATATCCATTTGAATGAAGAGTTCCAAAGAAGAGCAAGGATAGATAAAAAAGCCTTCCTCAGCGATCAATGGAAAGGAATAGAGGATTTAGAAAGATGGTAACGACAACCCTTTATGCAAAACAGAAAAAGAGACACAGAAGTACAGAACAGACTTTTGAACTCTGTGGGAGAAGGTGAGGGTGGGATGTTGCGAAAGAACAGCATGTATATTATCTATGGTGAAACAGGTCACCAGCCCAGGTGGGATGCATGAGACAAGTGCTCGGGCCTGGTGCACTGGGAAGACCCAGAGGAATCGGGTGGAGAGGGAGGTGGGAGGGGGGATCGGGATGGGGAATACGTGTAAATCTATTGCTGATTCATGTCAATGGATGACAAAACCCACTGGAAAAAAAAAAAAAGAAAGGAATAGAGGAAAACAACAGAATGGGAAAGACTAGAGATCTCTTCAAGAACATTAGAGATACCAAAGGAACATTTTATGCAAAGATGGGCTCAATAAAGGACATAAATGGTATGCACATAACAGAAGAAGAAGAAGATATTAAGAAAAGGTGGCAAGAATACACAGAAGAACTGTACGAAAAAGATCTTCGCTACCCAGATAATCACAATGGTGATTATAAAAAAAGATCTTCACGAATCAGATAATCACGATGGTGTGATCACTCACCTAGAACCAGACATTCTGGAACGTGAAGTTAAGTGGGCCTTAGGAAACATCCTTACGAACAAAGCTAATGGAGGTGATGGAATTCAAGTTAAGCTACTTCAAATCCTGAAAAAAGACGCTGTTAAGTGCTGCACTCAATATGCCAGCAAATTTGAAAAACTCAGCCGTGGCCACGGGACTGGAAAAGGTCAGTTTTCATTCCAATTCCTAAGAAAGGCAATTCCAAAGAATACTCAAACTACCACACAATTGCACTCATCTCACACGCTAGTAAAGTAATGCTCAAAATTCTCCAAGCCAGGCTTAAACAATACGTGAGCTGTGAACTTCCAGATGTTCAAGTTGGTTTTAGAAAAGGCAGAGGAACCAGAGATCAAATTGTCAACATCTGCTGGATCACTGAAAAAGCAAAAGAGTTCCAGAAAAACATCTATTTCTGCTTTATTGACTATGTCAAAGCTCTTGACTGTGTGGATCACAATAAACTGTGGAAAATTCTGAAAGAGATGGGACTACCAGACCACCTGACCTGCCTCTTCAGAACCTGTATGCAGGTCAGGAAGCAATAGTTAAAACTGGACATGGAACAACAGACTGGTTCCAAATAGGAAAAGGAGTACATCAAGGCTGTATATTGTCACTCTGCTTGTTTAACTTATATGCAGAGTATATGATGAGAAAGCTGGACTGGAAGCACAAGCTGGAATCAAGATTGCCAGGAGAAATATCAATAACCCCAGATATGCAGATGACACCACCTTTATGGCAGAAAGTGAAAAGGAACTAAAAAACCTCTTGATGAAAGTGGAAGAGGAGAGTGAAAAAGGTGGCTTAAAGCTTAACATTCAGGAAACTAAAATCATGACATCTGGTCCCATCAGTTCATGGCAAATAGATGGGGAAACAGTGTCAGACTTTATTTTTGGGGGCTCCAAAATCACTGCAGATGGTGATTGCAGCCATGAAATTAAAACACTTACTCTTGGAAGGAAAGTTATGACCAACCTAGAGAGCATATTAAAAAGCAGAGACATCACTTTGTCAACAAAGGTCTGTCTAGTCAAGGCTCTGGTTTTTCCAGTGGTCATGTATGGATGGGAGATTTGGACTGTAAAGAAAGCTGAGTGCCTAAAAATTGATGCTTTTGAACTGTGGTTTTGGAGAAGACTCTTGAGAATCCCTTGGAGTGCCAAGAGATCCAACCAGTCCTTCCTAAAGGAGATCAGTCTTGGGTGTTCACCGGTAGGACTAATGCTGAAGCTGAAACTCGAATACTTTGGCCACCTGATGTGAAGAGCTGACTCATTTGAAAAGACCCTGATGCTGGGAAAGGTTGAGGGCAGGAGGAGAAGGGGGCGACAGAGGATGAGATGGTTGGATGGCATCACTGACTTGATGGACAAGGGTTTGGGTGGACTCCGGGAGTTGGTGATGGACAGGGATGCCTGGCATGCTGTGGTTTATGGAGCCACAAAGAGTCAGACACAACTGAGCTACTCAACTTAACTGAAATGCTATTCAAAACTGGCAAGTTTTAGTGTTATTTGGTATATGGGTCAGCGATGCTCACCCATATTGTGTATATGTTGCCTCCAATATTCAAAAATCAGACTAAACATGTGTCTCTTTTTCTAGCAGTACAAGGTATCAGATGCAAAAATTTGTTCATTGAAGAAATATATCTCCATGTCTTGAACAACTGGACCTCAAGAGATTTCGATAGTCGACAGACACCTAAATTTTCATTAAATTTATTTCCCATTTACTGGCATACATGCATTTTATAAGGGATACTAGAATATTTGCTACTTTCTGCTACTAAGTCAAAAGAACATATTACAATCAGTATAATAGAAGAACACAGTGTTCTGTAAATAAAGAGGCAATCAAGGATGGAGAGTTGAATTAGCCCCAAGGGAAGGCAGAGAATCTATATTACTAGCCCTAGGAGTTGGACAAAAATGGCTGTTGAAGATCTTTAGCAAGTATAAAAAAAAAAAAGAAAGAAGGAAAACACACTGGCCAGATTACTGGCGCTTATCAAATCCCTACACATGTGTTGATTTGTTCCAGCAATGAAATCACTTAGGAACAGCAACTTTAACTGTTAATAAAAGAAAGATCCATTAAGCCTCTAATAATATGTCACTGCTATCTAAAATTCATCTATAAATTATATGGGTATGTGTTAAGTAATCATTATCACTGAATCTTTCAGGCTTTTAATGGTGGCAGAAGTCTCTGTAGTCCCTCCAGTAATGTGATATATATTTTGTTTTAATATTTTTGTAGTTCAGAGGAAGTTCTGATGGTTCCATTTGGCTTACTCTGCTGCTGCTGCTAAGTCGCTTCAGTTGCGTCTGACTGTGTTTAATCACATAGACAGCAGCCCACCAGGGTCCAGGCAAAAGTACTGGAGTGGGTTGCCATTGCTTTTTCCTTTGGCTTACCCTAGCATCATATTTATCAGTTAATTTGTTAGGGAATGAAAGTGAAATTGTTAGTCTCTCAGTTGTGTTGACTGTGACCCCATGGACTGTAGCCCACCAGGCTTCTCTGTCCATGGCACTTTCCAGGATAGAACAGTGGAGTGGGTAGCCATTCCTTTCTCCAGGGAGTCTTCCCAACCCAGGTATCAAACACAGATATCCTGCATTGCAGGCCGTTTCTTTACCATCTGAGCCACTAAGTTAGGGAATATATGTGGACTTTCTGCAAATTAATAAATGTGCATGCATGCCAAGTCACTTCAGTCATGTCTGACTCTGCAACCCTATGGACTATAACTCACCAGGCTCCTCTGTCCATGGGATTCTCCAGGCAAGACTACTTGAGCAGAGAAGAGTGCACTGCCATTCCCTCCTCCAGGGGAACTTCTCAACCTAGGGATCAACCAGCTTCTCTTGCCTCTCCTACCTTGGCAGACAGGTTCTTTAGCACTTTCATTTTCACATTGGCAGACAGGTTATTTACCACTAGTGCCACCTGGGAAGCCACCCAAATTACTAAATACCTCTATCCAATTAGGCATTCTGGACTGGGGATACAATCACAGAGATGATTCATGACCTATAGGGACCATTGTGAGAAGAGCTCAGGCCAAAACGCCATTTCTAACATAACTTCCATAATCCCTAGTATAATTGTGGACCACAAGAGAATTTGGGGTCAACTATAATTGTCAGTTCAAAGCATTGTATCCAGCAGTATCCACAATGTCTGATTGTTTCCCTTTCTGCAGTACACAGTCACCTTAGTAAATAATCATAGGTCTCTTTGTAGAAGGCTGGGGAGATATATAGCATATGGCATCTGACTATATAGTAGAATTCTTTCTCAAGCTCTACCATCATTCCCTTAACTCAAGGTGTTCTTGGGTTGTGAACTAACTCTATCCTGGAATTGTTTATGGGATTATTGTAGTGATTTCAGTTAGATCTTAGTTCATCAGAGCTAGAGATTTTCAGGTTATACACAAATCAAGTGAGATTTTAGCAGTCCACTCATATATTTTATTTCAGTTCTCGGGGTACTATAATCTACGAGGCAATGCCAAAGACCTCTGATGGTCAAAACATTCTGATCATTTGCTTCCTCCATGCTACCTAGTATGGTGAGCAAGCTTATTGCCTTTTGTTGAGTTTGAGCAAAATCCCCATAGCTTTTTTGTCAAGTCTAATTTTAGCCCCAAATTTATTCTCCTTTTCTCCTATGTTTTTGTGTGTATTCCTGACTGTTTGCACTATAAAAATAAATGTACTTGCACATATGCATGCAAACACAGACACACAAAGATAGGACTGGTGAATTTAACATTAAAATTATGTATTGTTATGCCTAGAAAAGTAGTGGTCACATGAGAGAGCCTTCTTAATATTATAGATGATATCTGTGAATCATAAATCAATTCTCCACAGAATAGTTGTGATGGAAACCCAGTTCAACATAGCTTAAGGAAGGAGGAAAATAGATCAACTCCTGTAACTGAGCTATAAGAATGATACAACCTAACTTTAAGTATATTGAAAACTATAAGTTACACCACAACCCAGAACTTTGTCTCTACTGCTTCTTAATATTTCTTTCTGTATGTTGGCTTAATTCTCTCTGAATAGTTTTGTCAATTTTGAACATTACTATGGCCCTCAAGATATATTAGCATGATATATTTTCACTTTTATTACCAGAGAGTATAAGCAGGGCCAAACAAGCAAGATATTAAAATAAATAACCCATTCCAGGGAAATATTATTGGCACAAAGTTAATAATAGCCTTCCCAAAGTAAGCATACTATCCTGTAATGAAGAAAAACTAGATAGACAAAATAATAACCATTACTGATAAGAAAAATGTAATATTCATTTGTCTAAAAATTTTATCTACATCACCAAAATGAGGTTGAACAAATAAAGACAAGATTTGTACTCATGGAAATATACCTAGGAACTGTAAATTATGTTACCAATAGGTGAGTAATTACTTGCATGCATTATGTATATATACATTTATGTGCACATATATGTATGTAGGTAGATATATAATTGAGTTAAATTTAGCAAGGGAAAAATCTTATATAAAGAAAATGCAATATACTTTTAAAAGGATGCAGATCTTTGTTACCTCTTTTTTATTCAATTAACTACGGAAAAATCACCAAGCAAAATAAATGATCCAAATTAGAAATTTTATGTTTTAAATGGCATCTGTGTTTTGTTACAACAGATGATTAAATTACCTTGGAAACTAAGTTGGGAAATTTCCTCACAATATTGAAAGAGAATAGATAAAATTTGTAAATTGACTTTAAACAAATGTGTGTGTCCATATTATAATTATACATAGATAGATGTTAGAAAATTGACATCAAAGGGAAACAATATTTAAAAGGAAAAAGGAAATCAAATGACACTTGCATGTGCAATAGTTTAGTATATGATTGTTAAAGAAATAAGCATATTTTAACCTATTACTTTGCCAACAAAGGTCTGTCTAGTCAAGGCTATGGTTTTTCCAGTAGTCATGTTTGGATGTGAGAGTTGGACTGTAAAGAAAGCTGGGTGCCAAAGAATTGATGCTTTTGAACTGTGGTGTTGGAGAAGACTCTTGAGAATCCCTTGGACTGGAAGGGGATCCAACCAGTCCATCCTAAAGGAGATCAGTCCTGGGTGTTCTTTGGAAGGACTGATGCTGAAGCTGAAACTCCAGTACTTTGGCCACCTGATGTGAAGAGCTGACTCATTGGAAAAGACCCTGATGCTGGGAAAGATTGAGGACAAGTGGAGAAGGGAACCACAGAGGGTGAGATGGTTGGATGGCATCACTGACTCAATGGACAAGAGTTTGGGTGGACTCTGGGAGTTGGTGATAGACAGGGAGGCCTGGCATGCTGTGGTCCATGCGGTTGCAAAGAGTCAGACACGACTAAGTGACTAAAGTGAAGTGAACAGGTCTGTATTACACTCTGTACTATATCTGCAAGTAACAAGCTATGCTGTGTGTTAGAACTTAAGTCTAATAATCAGTTCAAGCTACCATAATTCAACTGAACTGAAAAGAGATCTGTGAATTTTGCCATGGTTTCCCACCTGTTGATTAAGGAGCTGTTTCCTGAGTGATCTGATGCAAAAATAATGACTATGACATGGATTGGTCGAGGACTCTGGCATCTTTATATTTCAGCTCCAGATAACTAGTACCCATAACACTGGGATGTTTTAGATTTTTATGTAACAAAATATACAGTAGAATAGGGACTATGTGATTACAGAAATTTTAAATTTATCCAAAGTAAAACTATTTGCCTTTTCTTAAATGAAAATAATCTAGACTTTACAACTAAATGATACTATTCATAATAGATACAGTCAAGGAGGATGGATGAACAATTTTATGATTTGGATATAATTACTACTTTTCCCTCTACTGAGATATGCTTTTGAGGCTCTTCTGTGTTTTGTCTTGACCTGTCACAGTCAGGAAATTGCCTTGTTCGATGCTGGGATTCTACAAAGGTACATTAAACAGGAGAATATGACAGCCTAGGGGTTAGGGCTGGGCACCTGCTAATTCCAATACCAGGCTGACAGTACTAGGTCAGCTTCCACCTGTCATTTTCCTATGGAAATAAAGATGTGTAAAACTTAACATAGTATCATAAAAGCAGAATAAAGAGTACAGATGGCAGTTGAGTAAGGGAGAGGGGTGGATAGTTTCTATCAGCTAGATTCACTTGAAGCATTTACCTTATCAAATAAAATGCACATCTATCCAAGAAACTCAAAGATATTTTTGAATTCTGGAAATATTTGTGAGATCTGCTCAGGTTGTGACAACCACTTCAATTATATTATTAAGTGAACAATTTTTCTGAAATAATTTATGTGGCAGAATATTGTCTTTATATGCTTTTTGAAGTATTAGTCATATCTCACACTCAATATTTTCAGTTTTCCAGGGCAGTAACTGTACCATACACACCTTTTTATCCATAATATAACACCTACTCAATGATATTCTTAGTGATTGGCCATAGAAATAGATTAAATAATTAATAATTAGATGGAAAATAGAACTGGATTAAAAACAGAAGTGACTTATCAAACTGCTACAATTCATAATATTAGGTGTCATCAGCTTCAGGAAATCATTTTCTTCTGAAATGGATTTAAAATGCAATTTGTGGAATATGGTATTTTAATCTTCCTCCTCCTTGAAAGCTTACCTTCAATTACTCTCTGAGCTGCAACTTGAGATGATATCTGTTTCAATTATTTCCTACTGTTTCTGAAATTAATAAGGATAACAAGGATACCCAGACATTTAGCCTTTATAAGCACTTATACTTTGACCTTCTCTGATTTCTAGAATTGCTATCCTATTGAAGAGTAGTTAGATTACTCCAGACTTAGATATAGCCACCTCATAGAAGCTTGTTAAGTATTAGAATGGTTTACAATGCTCTCAAACTTTACCATATATTAAAAACAGCTGGAATCTTGTGACCACATAGTTTCCTGGGTCCCATCTTCAGAGTTCCAACAGACACACAGTTATTGTCTTTGTCCAAAAGACAAACAGATTTTTATACAGAGCCTTCAGAAAGAAACTCAGCTCTATTGACAACTTGAGTTTAGCCTACTGAGATTCATGTTCAATTTATATAGAATATAAAATAACAAATTCATCTTTTTAATCAAGAAATAATACAAAATATAAAGTAATATAAAATGTATATAGGTATTGAAAAATTTCTATGACCTTAGAGTTGTACTTCCCTATCTGTTCTTTACTGACCTTCACCTGCCACAAATTTAAAATATAGGTGACCATCACAGCGTGAAGATCCCTGAACCTAATACCAGAAAACTAGCATTTGAAATATTTATCTACCACTTACTACCTGTATTAATTTACACAAGTACATTTCTTCATTTAATTGACAAACATTTGAGACTCTTCTATGGAAAAGGCATATCTTATGTGTTGGGACAGAAAATTAGGTATGGCTGCTGTCTTTAAGTAACTTTGATGTTGGAGGATTGGCGTGAAATCAAGATATAGAACAGTGTGAAATGATTTAGACATTGATATTCAGAATTGTGACATGAAAACCTAGAAGAGGGGTGTTTCAACTCAAGTTTTATGATTCTAATATTTTTTTATATAAAACTATAGTTCTCACAAGGAAGGGGATCTAATATTTAATAAAGTTGGTCAGAGCTGCCAGATGATTAAGTGGTCAGTTAAGACAAATAATGGTCAAGTTTTTATTCACTAAGTATAATAATATAAGCAAGTGTCCAGAAATAGAATGCTGCCAACTTCTTTCTTCCCTGAATATTGGCATCAGTGTGGATCAAGTGATGTGCAAGGCAGACAAGGGGAATTGCCCTGGTGTTGATGAACTCTGAATAAAAAAGGCTCTAGATGTTTTATGGACCAGAAAACTTGGGGAAAGGGAAGGGTTAAGAGTGGGAAAATAATGAATATGCATAGTCAGAGCCCTCAGATAAAAAAGTCTAGGTGCAAAGTCTGGAAAACTGCTTCAGCAGTATCCTCTCTTCTGTTCCCAGAAAAGAGACCTCCAAATGGAGGGTCCTAGATTAATATAAATATGTATTATAGCATGACTGGGCCCAGGTGGAAATTCTTGAATACAACTCTCTCGAAGGACTGCAGTTCATTGGCTGTGCATCCTCTGGTGTGAGGACAGCAGCTCCCCGGTGAGGTCTGTGAGTCATAGCATTTGTAACTGTCAGTGATTAGGCTTTAAAAATCAAACACATAATTCTAGCCTGATAGGTCCTATATGTATAGACCAGTGCTGACTAAAAGAAATATAATGAGCCATATAATTTTAAATTTTATACTAGCCATATTAAAAACATAAGGACAGATAAAATCAACTCAATAACACAGTTTATTTGAACCAATGTAGCCAAACATGTCCAAGTATATTCAATATTGAAAATATTTTTAATTATTAAAAATTATTAATGAGATGTATTGCATTCTTTTTTTTTTTCCTGTGTTTTCAAAATCTGGTGTATGCACACACTTATATAGCATATCCATTGGGTCTAGCCATACTTGAGTATTTAATAATCATTGGCTATCATACTAGACACTGTAGATGCTGTTTTCTAAGCATTTGGGAAAAGGCACAAAAGTGTTGTCCAAAATTATCCAATCCCAATTTTCAGCTTTGGGTCCCCAGTTACTACTAGTCATGTGGCCATAGGGAAAATTCATACTTCCTTGAACCAATATATTTAAATTATCTAGTAAACTCTAATACATATTTGGGACTCAAAATGCATTAGTTCCCTTTACCTCAAAGTTTCTTGCTTTACATGAATTATCTTAATTGAAGAGGATCATTGTAGGGTTTTAATATATAAAACATATTAACTATTTTGGTGTGTGTGCAGAAAAGAGTTAACATAGCAGATCTTCCACTGCTATCTTCAGAAAGGCCAGCTTGCAAGGTTGGACTGTGGCTGCTGTCTTGACCTATTTTCTAACTGATGAAAGATAAATCATAGTGTGTAGACTGTAAAAATCTGATTTATGGTAACCGCTTGTTTTCCTTTTCAGAATGTGGAATTCTAAAGATGTGGAGGGGGCACATGTGATTAGGCAACTAAAACCACAGGAGCCGAGCCCCTAAGGGGCTTCCCTGGGAAGAAAGCTGCAAAGATTTTAATGTACTTTTTCATTGCTTTGGAAAGGAAATACTTAATTTGCCCCATCATAAGAAGAAGAGAGCATAATGAATCCTGTTTATAGATTTCTACAGATACTGTCTACTTTGTCTTTTTTTTCTTTGTTAATCCTATCATATGTCTTTTCATTGTAATAAACCTTAGTCTGAGTCCATCTAGTGAATCACTAAACATGAGGGTGATCTTGGAGAACTCTGAAACATTCTAAACATGGAATAAATTATTATTTGAGTTTAATCTCTATAATAAAACTATTTCCACTTGAGTAATGTATTAGCACTTTCAGGAAAGGCAAAATTAAATAAATAAAATACAATTTTCAAGACTATACTTTCAGGGATCATTTCTATAGTTTGTTACTAGAGAAGTTTCTCTGATTGTGTAGAGCACCCGAAACCATGAGGAGGAGATGCAGTGTTCTCTCCTGAGCGTGAAGCCAGTCTTTGGTGTTGCTTCTGCAGCTGCCGTTGGCCACTGATGATCGTTCTTCTCTTCCTTTGGGAGAGTAAGAGGGAGAGGACACCATCTGAGTGGTTTCCCAAAAAAAAAAAAAAAAAAAATACAATTTTCAGGTAGACAAATTGAGAAAACTGAGCTTAAGTAGTGGAGAAGGAAGTGGCAACCCACTTCAGTACTCTTGCCTGGAGAATATCATGAACAGAGGAGCCTGGCAGTCTGTGGTCCATGGGGTCGCAGAGAGTCGGACACGACTGAACGACTGAGCATGAGCATGAGCTTAAGTGGTGCTTCTGGCTGAATTTCTGGGAGTCTTGAGAGCTCCCACCATGGACCTCCCACCAGAGACTATGATTTCCAATGTGTTCCAAACTATTCAGGTTTGCAGCTAAGAAGGAAACGAAATGATTTCTTCAGGACCCTGATACTTGTTTCATGAAAGTAGAAAGTAAAGTCGCTCAGCCGTGTCCGACTCTTTGCGACCCATGGACTGTAGCCTACCAGGCTTCTCCTTCCATAGCATTTTCCAGGCAAGAACACTTGAGTGGGTTGCCATTTCCTTCTCCAGGAGATCTTCCCGACCCAGGGATTGAACCCGGGTCTCCTGCATTGTAGGCAGACACTTTACCGTCTGAGCCACCAGGGAAGTCCACTTGTTTCATGATGATGTGTTAAAACAGATGAGGTTAACTATTTGCAATGAATTTTCATATAAAAATATCATAAATGTAGAAGCTGCCAATGGTCTGTCTTGGATATGGAGAAATACTCTCAACTAATTGCAGACCTTGTCAGGGTGGGTATTTGTTGTTGGAAACTCCATAAAATCAAGACAATGTATCTGAGTCTTCCTTTCAATGTGATAAGACCATATAACTAATTCTTAATGGAACATGGGCGGAAGTGATGTGTTTCTTCCAGGTGTCATTTTCTAAGAAGCAGATGTCCTTCTCCACTGCCTTCCACTTTGTCAGCTGGGTAAAGCAGAAAATTCCAAGATCACAGTGGATGGAAAAATTGAAAAACAGAAACAGGCAATGCTTTGATCTAGGTCACAGGCCAAACATCTGACCCAAAATATCCACATTGGGCTGTTATAGAAATAAGGCATACACATTGATTGTTTGAAGATTCTAAAACTGTAAGAATACTTAGCAGTTGTTACTCTAACACAAGAAAATTTCAGGATATAGGAAAATAACTGTATTTAAAAACTACCCCCAATTCGACTTCACCATTCAAACACACCTTGACAAGTTTTACTTCCAGAAGATCCTGTTACTTGTAGATACATTAGTGCCTTGGCAAGAGTAATGAGAGCACTCTTCATGGTGATTATGTTTTCTGAAGGGTTAAATCCTGGGCAGTCTAGTCCCAGATCAGAATTACTTTTAAAGAATCCCAGGCCAAAAATAAATATATAAAATTAAACCTAAATTGTTTCATAAACAATTAAAGGTGTTTTTACAATATAAATACCTCTGACTCTTAGTACCCACCTATGGCTAACAACTAGCATCATAGCAACCCTAAAACTTCACACTCACTTAAATGCTCCATGAATTCCCTCTCGTATTCTCTTGGTGATCTCTTCATCACCTCTATTCTTTCATCCCCTCCAACTTTACCAAAATGCTGCTACAGTCAGCAGAAGTGTGAGCCCCACAAGCATTACAACTTCAAGTGGATACTTGTTAAGTAGAAAATGTAATGCTATAGCAGATTTTTATACACTCAGTGAATTATATATCAGTTGACAATTTGACACATAGTCATCTCTCAGTATCTAAAGGTATTGGTTCCAGGACCAAGCAGAGACAAAAATCTGTGGACATTCAAGTCCCATATATAAAATGAGTTATAATAACTGCATATTTAATTTCTATATTTTCTTAACAGAACTTTAGTCAGTTATATGACTTTTCTGAAGAGTTTGAAAACAAAAATCTCCAACTGTAGATGCCACAATACATAATGTTTATTTTAATATATTAAAAGATTCAATATAGTCTTAATCCTTTCCAGGAAGAAGTAAATGTTTGCCTTTGACTGTGTGGATCACAACAAATTATAGAAAATTCTTAAAAAGATGGGAATACTAGAGCACTATACCTGTCTACTTAGAAACCAGTATGCAGGTCAAGAGCAACAGTTAGAACTGGACATGGGGCAACTGACTGGTTTAAAATTAGAAAAGGAGTATGGCAAGGCTGCATATCATCATTTAATTTATATGCAGAGTGCATCATGCGAAATGCTGAATGGGATGAATCACAACCTGGAATCAAGACTGCCACTTGTTCCTAGGAACAAAAGCTAGGACAAATCTAAACAGTGTATTAAAATGCAAAGACATCACTTTGCTGACAAAAGTCCATATAATCAAAGTTATGTTTTTTCCAGTAGGCATGTATGCATACGAGAGTGGGACCAAAAAGAAATCTGAGAGCTGAAGAATTGAGGTGTTTGAACTGTGGTGATGGAGAAGACTCTTGAGATTCTCTTGGACTGCAGGGAGGTCAAACCAGTCAATTATAAAGGAAATAAATCCAGACTATTCATTGGAAGAACTGATATTGAAACTGAAGCTCTGACTTTGACTACTATATGTGAAGAGTTGATTCATTGGAAAAGACACTGATGCAAAAGATGAAGTCAAAAGGAGAAGAGGATGGCAGAGGATGAGATGGTTAGAATACATCATTGATTCAATGGACATGAATTTGAGGAAACTCTGGGAGATAGTGAAGGATGGAGAAGCCTGACTTTCTGCAGTCCATGGGGTTGCAAAGAGTCGAATATGACATGGTGACTGAACACAACACATCTGCTAATTCAGTTCAGTTCAGTCGCTCAGCTGTGTCCAGCTGTGTCCCCATGGACGGCAGCACTCCAGGCTTCCCTGTCCATCACCACTCCCAGAGCTTGTTCAAACTCATGTCCATCCAGTCGGTGGTGCCATCCAACCATCTTATCCTCTGTCACCCCCCTGTATCCTCCTACCTTCAATCTTTGACAGCATCAGATTCTTTTCAAATGGGTCAGTTCTTCACATCAGGTGGCCAAAGTATTGGAATTTCAACTTCAGCATCAGTCCTTTCAATGAATATTCAGGACCGATTTCCTTTAGGATCTACTGGTTTTATCTCCTTGCAGTTCAAGGCACTTTCAAAAGTCTTCTCCAACACCACAGTTTAAAAACATCAATTTTCTTCAGTGCTCAACTTTCTTTTTGGTCCAACTCTCACATCCATAGATGACTACTGGAAAAACCATAGGTTTGACTAGATGGACCTTTGTTGGAAAGTACTGTCTCTGCTTTTTAATATGCTGCCTTGGTTGGTCATAGCTTTTTTTCCAAAGAGCAAGTGTCTTTTAATTTCATTGCTAAGTCACCATTTGCAGTGATTTTGGAGCCCAAGAAAATAAGTCTGTCACTGTTTCCATTGTTTCCCTATCTATTTGCCATGAGGTGATGGGACAAGATGCCATGGTCTTCATTTTTGAATGTTGAGTTTTAATCAGCTTTTTCACTCTCCTCTTTCATTTCATCAAGAGGCTCTTTAGTTCTTCTTCACTTTCTGCCATAAAGGTGGTGTCATCTGCATATCTGAGGTTATTGATATTTCTCCTGGCAATCTTGATTCCAGCTTGTGCTTCATCCAGCCCAGAATTTCACATGATGTATTCTGCATATAAGTTAAATAAGCAGGATGACAATATACAGCCTTGACATACTCCTTTCCCAGTTTGGAACCAATCTATTCTTCCATGACCAGCTCTAACTTTTGCTTCTTGATCTGCATACAGATTTCTCAGGAGCAGGTCAGGTGGTCTGGTATTCCCATCTCTTGAACAATTTTCCACAGTTTGTTGTGATCTACACAAAGGCTTTAGTATAATCAATAAAACAGAAGTAGATTTTTTTTTCTGGAATTTTCTTGGTTTTTCCATGATTCAGCGGGTGTTGGCAATTTGATCTCTGGTTCCTCTGCCTTTTCTAAGTCCAGCTTGAACATCTGGAAGTTCACAGTTCACCTACTGTTGAAGGCTGGCTTGGAGAATTTTCAGCGTTACATCAAAATTTTGAAAATTTTGAGCATTTCAGTCAGGTGAAAATATCTCTATGTGAAAAAAAGAACATAGATAGTTCTTGATTCTTTTTCTATTTCACTGACTGAATATATAATGCCTGATGAATTTACAGCCATAACATAACCAGGAAACTATTTTTTGACCTCTGAAAAATGCATAACCATCAAAAGTTATTATAAAAGCAGTTCTTATAACAATTTGACCATATTAATTTAAAGAGTTCATACTCATCTTTACCACCAAGGCAGGCTGAAGTGTTAACCCACGGTATGGCCTAAAGCTGTGGTACCTAGTTTTGTTTTTTTTTTTTTACTAAAAAACTTCTGAGGTATTTTTTGGAGGTTATTGTTGAGGCAGTCCGAGTATGGGTTGGAAAATAATTTCCAAACAGAAAGCATTTCAGAAGGACTGAGTTTATTAAGAACAAAGAGCAGAGATAATGATAGCTCTGTGAGCTCAGTGGGCCAAACTCTTGACAGACCAGGGAGAGTGACAGTTTTCCTGGGTTAGTGGCCAATTTTTAGTCTCAAGACAAAGAAAACTCCTGGAAAGTTGGCAATAAATGATTGGTTAGGGTACTATAGAGTGGCTGACCAGACTGGGCATCTTTGCCTAATTTGAAGTCAGGAAGACTCAGTGATGATTGGGGCGAGTGTTGGCAATGGCCAGAAAGGGGCTCAGTCAATTTCGGAGGTGGGCTTAGTTCTGGGGTCCACCTCCGTGGCCTTGGTACAAGGCTTTGAACCTGTGGCTTTAGGGCAGGACTCAAGTTGAGGTTTAGAAAAATATACATACAACTTTATTTTCATCTACTTTTCATATTATTTCCAAGTTTCCTGAAACTTTTTCACAGATCCAAGTTTTAGAATATGTGACTTGGAATATGTGTATCCCACACACAAACCCTGTATTTCCTTTCCATTAAAAATCAAATGGTTAACAATAAAAAAAAAAAAAAAAATCAAATGGTTAAATATCATCCAGCCTCTGTTCATTTTTCTCACACTCAGTTCTATACAACATTCAATTTTAAAAAAAAACTTGAGGAAAGTTTAGAAACGAGTTTGGAACAAATCTTAATTTTCTGAAGTTCATAAATTTGTCTAATATCCACTACCATGCTGTTTATTGTTTTGGGCTTCCCCAGTGGCTCAGTGGTAAAGAATCTGCCTGCAATGCTGGAGACATGGGTTTGAACTCTGGTTTGGGGAAGTAGATGTGTGCATGCATGCCGAGTCGCTTCAGTTGTGTTCAACTCTGTGCGACCCTATGAACTGTTGCCCACTAGGCTCCTCTGTCCATGGGATTTCCCAGGCAATAATACTGGAGTGGGTTGCCGTGTCCTCTTCCAGGGTGTTTTCCCGACCCAGGCATCAAACTCATGTCTCTTCTGTCTCCTGCATTGGCAGGCAAGTTGTTTACCACAAGTGTCACCTGGGAAATAGCTAAGTAATCTTAAAAATAAAGAAGAGAAAAAAAAAAAAAGAGAAAAAAAAATAAAGAAGAAATTTTGCAGACCATATTTCCAATAATGACTACTTTTCAATTTTTTAAGTAAGTCTTCATAATGTTAATACAACAATAATCTAACTAGCCTTTAACACTTAGGGCTTGCCCAGGACATCAGTGAAATGGTGGTATAGGAATTTCAACTTGCTTATACCCATCCACCAACCTCAATTTGAACTATTCTCTGTGCAGAAAAATATCTTCACAAGAGCCAAGGATTACAGGTGATTACAGAATCTGGGTAAAGCACAGAAATAAGACTCTGAGGATGGTGGAAAAAATAGATTCACACAAATGCCTTCAACCCTCCCCTAGGCCCAGGCAGCCTGCAGGGAAAGAGATACCTGCTCCCTGGGAGGAGAAGTAATGAGCACTTGACTGAAACATGGAAACCCAACTTGCTCTCTCTGTCTAAGTGACTTCTGAGGGTTCCCGGGAACTCAGGCCTGTGACTTGGTTTGGGGTCTGCCAGAGGCCCCAAGTATCTCCTTGCAGGATCCCATGAACTCAGACCATAGTAGGTTCTGGAAGTGGGGGCACTCCTGTGAATCCAAGTCTACCCTCTCAGCTTTCCCCTGTTGACTTCAGTGGCGCAGACATCCCAGGAGCCAGCCCAACTCAGAAGGCACCACCAGCCCCTGCAGCCCCAGGTGACTTCCAGAGCCTTAAGCTCACAACACTTCCTCAAACCGAGTCCCCAGGCTCACCTCATTGCTGCTACACTTGTGCACTGATGGTGAGATTGCAAATTGTTGCAACCACTATGTAAGATTATGGAGGTTCCTCAAAAAAAAAAAAAAAAAATCCATTTCTGGGTATTTTTCAAATGAAATAAAATCATTATATGGAAAAGATATCTGCGTCTTCCCCATATTCATTGTAGCATATTTACAACAGCCAAGAAATGGAAACAATCTAACTGTCCATTGGGGAATGAATGGATAAAGAAACCATGATATACAATGGACTATTACCCAGTCATAAGAAAGAGTGACATCCTACCTACTTATGTGGATGAATCTTGAGGATACTATGCTAAATGAAATAAGTCAGAGAAAGACAAATATTTCACTCATATGTGAAATCTAAAAAAGCTGAACTCAAAGAAATAGAGAATAGAATGGTGCCCATCTATAAGGGGCTGGCTGTGGGGGAAAAGGGGAAAAGTTGGTCAAAGGGTACAAACTTCCAGTTATAAGATGAAGAAGTTATGGGCATCGGGAATATAATGTATAGCATGGTAACTATAATTAACGATACTGTATTATATAGTTGAAAATTGTTAAGAGAGTAGATCCTAAAATTTATTATGACAAAAAATATTAATTATATGAGGGATTGGAGGTGTTCACATATTGTGATAATCATTTCACAACACATACATATATCAAATTATCACTTCCTACACCTTAAATTTGCATGTTACATGTCAATAACATATCAATAAAGGTGGAAAAATATTTTTTTAAAATAAATTAATGAAAAAAGTGCCTTCATTAGTGTTGGCACTAATTTGTTTCTAACAGTAGTGTATATGGGAAACTATTTCTTCACAGTTATATGAATTTTGTACACTATTACACTTTTACATGATTCTAATTTAAAAATTGAATCTTAGGTACATCTGGAAATGTTTTAACAACAAATACTTAACTTGAAACTTAGGTGGAGCCAGTGGTAAAGAATCTGCCTGCCAATGCAGGAGACATGAGATGTAGGTTCTGTCCCTGGGTAGGGAAGATCCCCTGGAGTAGGAAATGGCACCAGAGGAGCCTGGTAAGCTATAGTCCATGGGGTCACAAAGAGTGGAACATGACTGAGCACACATGTCTAAACCTGAAACAATTACCTTTAGTGTCTGAAAGTAAAGAATGAAAGTGAAAGTGTCGCTCAGTCATGTCTGGCTGTTTGTGATCCTATCGACTGTATGTAAGGAGCCTCCAGGCTCCTCTGTCCATCAGATTTTCCAGGCAAGAATACTGGAGTGGGTAAAGAATATAAGTAGTCAAAACATTTTAAGGTGTCAAACTTATTTTCCTCTTTTATTATAGTACTAAATCTTTATCCTTATATTTCAAAATATTATCTCCAGTGTCTGGAGTCTCTCTGAGTTCTTGGTTTGCTGTTGTTGGTGTTGTTTAGTCACTAAGTCGTGATAATAAAGTGCAAGTGAGATGACTGATTTCTCAGTCTTCTGTTTCTGTCCCAATTTTACCCCACCCAATTCACTATAGAATTATTTCTAGTAGAAATTGATCCTTAATACCCTAGAATCTGCCTTATTTATTATTTTCCTGCATTTACAAAACTACAATATTTTAATTATGCCTTATTTCTTCACTGTATCTGCATCTATATTTTAGCTCTAAACTATACGAAGGGACACTATATGCCTAAGCCTTCCCAAATAAGACTTATAGTCATTGTACAATCAAGTCTCATAAGATGGCTGCTCTCTTGCTCTCTGTACATCCCTTGCAAGAACTGGCCTTGCCTCGGTCTTACCTTATGCACATGATTTTCTTCCCCTCCTAAGCTGAAATTTTAAACAGTAACTACATGTATGATCAGTCCAACTCCCACCGACAATTATTCTAGCCCTGGAACCAGACCACAATGGCTCCAGATTTGGCTCATCAATTGGAAGCAATGGCCTTCGTAATAGTTGCCAACACAAAGAGCTGAGGAGGAACTTGTTAGAATGGTATCCCGGCAAGCACGGAGGCTTTCTGTTGCCATGCCCCCATGTATGATAGCTTCCTCCTCCCCTACGTAGCAAAGATAGTTGCTATGTCCTGCCTGCCATTGGCCTTACATTGTGGGATGTCACTCTAGGACTTTTGCCTCTAAGATTCTCTGTCCAGTAAAGCTGATGTGTCTGTCACTGACTCAGTCTTCAGTCTCATGGCTGGCAATTGCAAGGATTGTAGGACTGTTGAGTGTAGCCCAACATTCATGAATACAAGATTGCCCTTATTTATTTATTTTTTTAATGCTATGAATAAAAGCTTACAACCTGCCACCCTATCTGCCCCTGGGATGGATTTTCCATACTCTAGATACTAAATTATGACATGTCAGTCCTCCAGAATTCATGATTAGTCCAGAATTTGCCAAAGAAAACTTTATGAAGGAAATCACTACATTGTTTCTGGACTAGAATCAGTGGTCTAAACAAGAAGTACTTCTAAATGCTTTAAATATTGCTGATGACTGGCACTTGTGCCTAATTGTTACAAAAGTCTGGACACATCAAGAAAATGACAAACTGAAATATCTCACTTAGACATTACCTATTGCTTAAATCTTTCTACCATTCCTGTATGGTGAATTAAACTGTGTAAAAACTAAAAATGGATCAAATTATTGACCATACTAATTCCATGTGAAAATCAAATATTAAAACATTAAAAAAATAGATGAATAGCTAGAGCAATAATAGCACTCTAAAACTATATTGTTTTAGGCACGTTTCACATGTGGCTATTTAAATATAAAATTTAAGCCAATTGAAATCAAATTTAAAAAATCAGTTCTTTGGTTGTACTATCCAAATTTCAAGTACTCAACAGACATGCATTTCCATCATCACGGAAGGTTATATCGAGCTGTGCTACTAAGGATAAATTACATTTTAATTTACATTTTACATTTTAATGGAAAATAATTTTCCACCTTTAAATACACAGAAACTCCTTGGTTATATATTTATTCCCAACCTTGCAAACTAGCATAAGTGCTTTTGAATGATCAAGAACAAAGATAATGATTATATTAATCAAGACAAACATGTAGCAAAATCTGGTTTATTTTGCACTGATAAATTTCCACTTTTATGTAATACTTGACTTAATAATGATCAATTGCTGTGCCCAGGGCACCTCTGCAAAAATCCCTATGTCTAAAAATTTAAGTTGTAAAATTACCCTTTGTTTTTTAAAAAACAAGGGAGAAAAATAGCAAATGAAATGCCAGAATCAAATTGACATGTCCTTGAAATAAATATTTTTCATAACTACTAAGGGAATTATAACTGCTCTGTTGTGCGACAGTTCTCTGTAGAAAGAAAAATAAATTGAACTTTTTGGTTTTATATTTATTTTTTTAGAAATTCAAATCCACAGTTAAATTTGACTATTCTAGTTATTTTTAATTTTAATAAATTTTAAATTCTAGCTATTTTTCAGAGACTAAAATTACAGTTTATCTACTAAACCTACAGAAAAGAATTTATAAACCACAAGAAACAGATATCTGTAAGAGGCAATATTAAAGTAAACTTTTAAAAAAAGAACATTTCAGCTGAACTACTGAAGCATTCTATCATTCTCCATAATACAACAACAAAAAAATAATCTTTCTCCTCAATATCATCACAACTCATTGTTTGTGTAACACATATTTGGCAAACTACTATAATTTTAAGTTATTAAATGGAGTATGGGAGAGTTTTGCCCTCTAAACCATATTTTCCTGGAAAATTAATAAATTGTTAACGCACATAAGCTTGAAATTTCTCTTATAAACAAATAATTTTTTAGAAAATGTAGTTAAGTTTCTTCTCTCTCTCTTTTTTTTTTTTTTTTTAAGCTTTGGTTTTGCCTTCTTATACTCCTAATTGCGTAAAGATCATTATTACATTGCAACATGAATAAAAATAAATATTATAATATGAATTATACCACTTCTATGAGACAGTATTATGTTGATATTTTCAAAATATGTACCTAATTACTTTTTAATAACACATTATAAGTGATTTTTCTAAATTAAAGTGATTAACATTTAATGTAATGAAAGTTAACATTATTTCTGCTTTAATGATTACACATAAAATAATAATAAGTGAACAAGGGAATGAATTATAATAAAAAATCTATAGAATATATGATTAAATGTATAAGTAAAAATCTCTATCCACTGCGAATAGAGATTGTTTAAATTAAATATACTTATTTTCACATGCCAATATATGATAATAAATTTGTGAGAAACTCATAGTGTTAATTACTTAGAAAAAATATACCACATTGTTATTTAGTTTGTAAATGAAACAATTTCATCATACTTAAAGATATCTTCTAGGCAACAGCATCTCTTCTACTTAAAATTTTAGGTACTCAACAGGTCTTTCCACTTTTGTGAATATAAATATTTGCAATTTAAAAATATCTATATATGGCCCATTTTCAGGATGTTCGAAATGTAATACATTTAAATCTATATTTGAATGAATGCCTTATTATTTTTATTTTTCAAATTAACTATTAAACAGTGTTCAGCTTTTTCAACACAGAAAACTTAAATTAGCTATTTGTAGCACAAAACAAGTGACAATCACAAGGGAAAGTTCAGAAGTCCTTTTTTGTGTGCATTGGTTATTATGCAATAAAATGAATATTTATTAATATATAAATAGCATAAATGTCTCTTTCTATGGACAACTTACACCCCAACTATATGCTAAAGTGCTATTTACCCTTGAGAGATGGACTAGTACTTGGATTTGGGTTTTGATACTCTACGCAATTTTGTCTTTACAAATTTAAGAAGTTTTTTGAAAATATGAAATACACATATATGAATATTAAGTTAAGCTGATCATTGAATAATCTTGAGGTTTCTAAAGATATTACAATTGTCAAAAGTCACAAAATGTCAATTATGTCAAAATGACTTTAATCCCCCTAAAATATGTTCAATATTTATAGTTACATTTTAACTAAAATATACTTGCAAATTTTGGAATTCTTTCAGTTAATTATTCAAAATTAAGGTAGTTCTTCCTTTATATGAAAAATATTCCTTGTAACATACCTTAATTAAATATGCTAATTTTGCATGTTTTTTCTTATTTATATTCACTCAGTTCATCAAGGAAGTATCATATTCAATTACTGAAGATACATGCCACTATAAAATAATACTGGAGTGGTTGCGACTTCTTTCTGTAGGGAATCTTTCTAATCCAGGAATCGAATGTGCATTTCCTGAATCTCCTGTGTTGGCAGGCATATTTACTGCTGAGCCAGTCACAAAAATGTTCTATCTTTTAAATTGATAAAGTTATTATTTTGTGCAGCTTACAAAAGAAATATAAAATGTTTCTTTTTAATATTTCATGAGCTAATTGGGGAAAATGACAATTACGTTGCTAGGTAAATATTGAATTTAATATATCTAGAGACAGGTTATAACAGTTTTAATCTAATAAAGGTATCAGATAAAAACAGATGTCTGAATAATATAGTTGTGTAGCCCAAGGCTAACATTAATGGAAGGCATACTGTGAACTGTGTCAAGTACTTCATATGCTTAAACTTGCCCCGAGTTTTCGCACTCATTTTACAGAAAGTACTGAGGCATAGAAAGGTCTAGAGCTTGTTCAGATTCACACAGCAAGGAAGTAGCAGTGCAGGGAGCAGAATCTGGAAGTCTAACCCAAAAGATAACACTCGTTATCACTGTCATACATTTCTTCTGAAGAGAAATTTTAGCCCCATTGCAGTTGTTTTACAATAAACACAACTTAATTTCTCTTGGATAAAAGCAATTTTGGGAAAGGAAATTACTCACATTGGCAAATGTGACATAAGAGGTAGAGGAAAGGGAAAATATTTTAAATGGAAATGTGGAATTTAGAATTTCACAATACATATTATATATATTTTGCATTTTTTTTTTCCTAAGGGGAGTCATAATTTTTGGAGAGCTCAAAATTTAGCATCATTAAATTGAGGGGGAAGAGAATTCTCATTATTGGTCCCCACCATTTCCTTTCTTCCAAATTTTGACCTATCTGATCACTACAAGTGGTCACTAATGCTGTAAAATATATTTCCTGGTGTCTGTTCTTGGAAGATGACAGGAGTGTACTTCTCTGTCTCTTGGAAGTAACGTGGAATGAGAAAAGAAACAACACATAAACTTCTTCAAGGAATAGCCAGTGCGTAGTTAGCCACCTTCCCTTCTTTCTGCTATAGCGATCAGAGAGCATATGTCAAGGGCAAGTCTCCATTGGCCTGGGTTTCAGAAAGACTACAAAGAATTGAGCCTAGAAAACAACTTCTGTAGAACATATAGCCTGGTGAGAAATAAACATATATCCTAATAAAACCGCTGATATTTGGGGTCTCTGTGTTACATCAGGTTATGCTGAATAATACATTCTCAAAGCACCATGAGGTGTTTGGGAAATAATTATCTGTTTATACAAAACCTGGGCTTCCCTGTGGCTCAGCTGGTAACGAATCTGCCTACAATGCAGGAGACCCGGGTTCAATCCCTGGGTTGGGAAGATCCCCTGGAGAAGGGAAAGGCTACCCACTTCAGTATTCTGACCTGGAGAGTTCCATGGACTGTATAGTTCAGAGGTCGCAAAGAGTTGGACATGACTGAGCAACTTTCACTTCACTGCATGCAAAACCTTGGTCATAAAACTGTAAGGAGGATTTTATTATTAATAAACCTAAAATAAATTTTAAAATAATTACTTGAGACAACGTTTTGAAGTTAACTTTGAATATGTGTTAACTTTGAATATGTGTTCTAAAATAGCAACAAATAATCTTCACTTTATAATTCCATTGCTGAAAATGTCCGTGGATATAAATCACGATACATCTCCTAGTCAGAAGATAACATCAGTACTGTATCACCAACAAATTTAGCAAAGAAAAGGGGCGCTATTTTCCATTAGTTATGATATCCAAATTTCAGATGTCTTCTCCTTAATCTGGAGTAACCCTGGAGTGATCATCCCCCATTGTTAGTTGAAATATTCTTTCTTTCAAGAATATCTCTGAGTTTCCCCACTTAACCGATGCTATTTAGGCAGAAAAGACAGAGGGGTAAAAAGGATGAGTATTCTAGAGAAAGGAAAACCAGAATGTAGATAAAAAGCAGTCTTTTCTATATATTTACCAAGTGGCCATTATGCCATCACCATTTTTTTTTTTTTTTTGTGCTACTGCTACTCTTCACAATATTGAAAAAGGAATTGTAAAAATTTGTTGTCAAAGTAAGATTTTTTTTCTATGGCAACACCCACCTTCAGGGCACTCTGTCTTGTTAGGAGATTTTGAGTTAGAAATTAAATTTACATGTTAATTGACTGGCTCAACATACTCTAAACAAAATTATATAGATTTTTAGTTTTCACACTAGCTTAAAAAGCCTGCACAAATTGTGTGTGAGTGTTTATATATCTTTCAGAAAATTAACTTTCTTTATGGGAGCTTTTAACTTCCCATATACTAAATATTTCTCAGCAACATCAGATTTTCTCATTTATATGTCAAGGTGCAATTATTTGCTCTGGAGAAGAAAGTGGCAACCCACTCCAGTGTTCTTGCCTGAAAATCCCATGAACTGAGAAGCTTGGCAAGCTATAGTCCAAAGGGTGGCAGAGTTGGACACAACGGAACCATTGAGCACACACACTATACATTTAAAAAATGTGGTGGTAGTTTGGAGGAAAATATTAAAGCAATTTTTAATTGTGTTATTTACTTAATAGCTAGAAAATTAATGTTATTTTTAATGATATGGCTCAAAATTGAGGCAAATCATGAGGTTCTCAAAATGGACTTTGAATTGCTTTCAATAAGTAAAGCTTGTGACATGGTCTTCTAGGGCTTTTCTATTGTGTTATTTGATAATTGAAATTAGATTTCTAAGAAGACTTGATATTTCACAACTTTTTATGAACATTTTGACTGCTGAGTCAAAGGTTCATGCTTTGTTTAGTTTACCTTTTCAACCACATTTGTAAGTACCCTAGATATGACTTTTCAAAATCCATGTGTAAAAATATCATTTGCATCCCTCAGTGTAATTATAAGTACTAAATAGAGAGAATAAAGAGAAAGTCCTTTGTAATAATTTAATATTGTATTAAGAAAGAGAAAAATGCTTCTTATAACTAATTGATTAAATAATATTCAAAAGTGTATCTTGATCAAAAATTTATGTTTTTTTCTGGTAGGAAGAAAATATCTAACTAAAGGTAGTAAATATAGTTGAAATATCAGTGAAAGTGAAAGTTTCTCAGTCATGTCTGACTCTTTGTTACCCCATGGACTACACAGTCCATGGAATTCTCTAGGGCATAACACTGGAGTGGGTAGCCTTTCCCTTCTCCAGGAGATCTACCCAAACCAGGGATGGAACCCAGGTCTCCCACATTGCAGGCAGATTCTTTACCAGCTCAGTCACCAGTGAAAGTCTGTTGCTGAGCCATGAAAGATGCTGGGATTCTTGGCCTCTGGAGGAGAAGAATTCAATCCAGGGCCAGTGACAAGGCTTGATAGTTCAGAGCTTTTGTGTGATAAAGTTTTATTAAAGTATAAAAGAGGTAGAGAAAGCTTCTGACATAGACATCAGAAGGGGGCAGAAAGAGTGCCCCCCTGCTAGTCTTAAGCTACTAGCTAGTCTTAGCTACTAGCAGTCTGCTAATTAGAGAAAGGAAATGTCTCAAAACTGAGAGACTGGCACCAGGCCCCTCACCCACAACATGAATTTTGAGACAATATTGGCACAAGGAGAGTTGTCCCAGGCCAAAAAATGATTGACATGAATCTTGAAGAAAAGAAGATTTCCAAACAAATGCAGTGTCATTAAAATAGCTTAATAGAACATTTGCATGAGTAAAACAGACCGGTTTGTCAGGTTGGTTCTGTCTTAGGCAGAACCTACTTGAAGACAGAGTCTAGGGTAAATACATAGTTCATTAGCATAGCTAAAGACAAACATTTCCATAATAAAAACACTTTGGTTTGCTCAAGGTTTGAGAAAAGTTAAGTTCAAGTGGAACCAGGTGTCATCATGGTGACACACAATTTTAAAAGAAACCTGTTTTTAAATTTATATAGAGAAGGGGGAAAAATATAACACTAGTAGCTTGTTTCCTCCTGCTGCTTAAGAGAGAGATTAAAATGTGTCTGACATTTGCAGCCTATTTCCTCCATTTGGAGGCCCCTGGCCTTCCCGTCTGCTACCCTCTCACCAGGGAAGCCCAATCAAGTGCTATTCTAATTCCAATTTGTCTTTTTTTCTCTCTCTCTCTCTTTTTATTCAAAGGATCAAAATTGCTCTCTAAAAGAATACCAGAAAGGAATGTCATGGATAACTTTATGATGTAATTCATAGCCAATTCATTTACATATATGTGAATTAATAAAAAAGAGATCCTATGTGAATATATATATATATAGAGAGAGAGTTCTATATTTGATGAACTTCTCATTATTCACTATATTAATTATATGCTATTTTAACATAAGAATGTCAGAAAAGAATACAATTTATAAGCCTGGGAAATAAATATTATAGTATTTCTCAGAGTATGGGGTTGGCACTTGTAGTTTTGACATAATATTCACTTCCCCCTTTTCAACAATAGTATTTGAATGTTTCTTTGTAGAACAATCTTTTGCTCTGTAGATTCAACTTACAGAAGTGAGTGTAGTTCAAAACTAATTTGTCACAGCCTAGCTACAGTGAATGTATTGTAGATGGATAAATGACCATATTCATTTTAGATTGGTGGCTTTACATTCAATAATTAAAGAACAGGGGGAAACACACACACACACACACACACAAAACAAAAAACAAGAAACAGCATTAGAGAAATCCAAGTAACAAAGGCTGCTTGGACAAAAATAAAAGGCAATACATATGGAAGAGGAAGGTACAGGTGGATACAAATAGCCTAGATTGAACAGGCAGACAATCTAAAGTTGTATATGATTGAGCTGTATAAAAATAAACATTTTCCTTTTGTCATCTACTTGTTACTTTAATCAAAGTAATATGCAAAAACATGCAAAATATAAAGAGATGCTTATATATTCTATATGCTTTCTGGATAACTGCCTTATCAGTTTTGTTTATATACATGTGTTACAATAGTGTAATTGAATGATGAGGCAACTGCAATTTACTGTCTCAACTGTACCTTTGGCTCAATGACAAGATTTCTCCAAGGGAATTGAACAAAGCTGACTTTGATTTCAATGTGACAATTAAATTTTTGTGGAATGATAATAAGTTCCTCTTTTATAAATTCCTCTTTATCTATAACATGTGTATTTATTAGCATAAAACAAAAAGCTTCACTGTGAAGCTTTTTGAATAGTCTACACTGATCTCATCCTAGTCTTAAAAAAGCAGACACTGGTCAACCTGGTCTAAGAATAGAAAACAAACATCATTTATCTGGATTACATATTTCAGCTGAGTTGATTTTATCGAACCTTTCATTAGCTTCATCAAGACATGTTGTAATCAACCCATAGTCACAGAGATCAAGGGAGAATGTCAGCTTTGAGTGGAACATATTTTCTGGAAGCAATTTTTAACAGATACTTCATAGTTCAAGTGCTTAATATCCATATATATTTTCTGTAAAAGGTCATTTCTTTGTGTCTAATTATGGCTTAATTTATTTCTCTTTTAATATATTAGAATCAAAAGATCAATGCTGCTTCTTAAATAAGCCAGAACATTTTTGGTTATTTTTACAACATGAGTTTTGTGGCAGATTCAACAATTTCAATAAAATTTTGAATGGAAAATTTCAAATATTATACCTATAGAACTATACAATGACTGATTTTTAATATCTTTGATCAAATTAGGATAAAGTTACACTACTTACTTTTCCCCCAAATTTGTCTTTTTTCACTATAATTTTGTTTCCATTAATTTTTACTCATTAACTTATTGAAGTCAAATCAATGAATATTTATATTGTCTTTAGTATGAGAATTGTTGAAGGGGACAAAAAATGATGAACTAGGCCTGTTCAACCAAATTTTCTTATAGTGCTGAGTGAAGAATGTATTATTATGAAATATAAATTTTATGTATGAGAGACTCATCCTTTCTGGTGATATTAGGAATGATTTTATACAGGAGCAGAGTAGGAATCACTTATTTACACTGAAAGATGTTCAAGTCATAGCCAGATGTCTGGGAGTTTGTAATTTCCTTGGTTCTGTCTTGTTGCAACAACATTTTTGAAGTGATGGACAGAGCAGCATTACAGCCCTCAGAAGGACCAGTGTTACAGCTCCGTGTTACATATCAATTTTATTTAGAAAGCAAAGAAAAACATATCCTTAAGGCATGAGGGAATGCAGACCCAAAAGATGTGAAGAGAAGAGAGCCCTCCAGCCCAATTTTGGCTTCTCTTTTTATATGATTTTTTCTCCTCCCCCTGGGCCTGTCCTATGTAAATTGGGCTAGCCAGGAGTACTGTTCGTTTTACCTGGAGTCCTCACTCTGGTCCTCGGACCTTCCTTTGTTCTATTATTTTTTGGACATTTCCCTTTCTTGTCTTTTAGCCACTGCCATTCTGGACTCCTTTTTCCTATTCTAGCTACTTAACATTTCCCCCCCCCCCCCCCCAAGATATAGGAGGCCCAATTCTTTGGGAATAGGGGTGTTGAGGTCTCTCTGGCTACTTCCTGCTGAACTGGGACAGCGAGGGCATTGAGCCTCCCCTCTTGCTAGTCTCAGGCCTCAGAGTCCTTTTAACTGTGTCCATTTAAGGGTGAGTAATACTTTCTGTGGTCGGTTGTAGTTTTACATATCCTTGCTGAACTGGCACTGTGTATTGTAGCTTGTTGACCTGGGCAGAGACAAACGGGTTAGACAATTGATAATACATAGAGGAATCACAAGCAGCATCAATATGGTGATGACAGAGACTATTAGGGGCATTCAGTTCAGTTCAGTTCAGTTCAGTCTCTCAGTCATGTCTGACTCTTTGCGATCCTATGAATCACAGCACGCCAGGCGTCCCTGTCCATCACCAACCCGCGGAGTTTACTCAAACTCATGCCCATCGAGTCGGTAATGTCATCCAGCCCTCTCATCCTCTGTCGTCCCCTTCTCCTTCTGCCCCCAATCCCTCCCAGCATCAGGGTCTTTTCCAATGAGTCAACTCTTCGCATTAGGTGGCCAAAGTATTGGAGTTTCAGCTTCAGCTGAAATGAACACCCAGGACTGATCTCCCCTAGGTTGGATTTCCTTGCAGTCCAAGGGACTCTCAAGAGTCTTCTCCAACATCACAGCTCAAAAGCATCAATTCTTCAGTGCTCAGCTTTCTTCACAGTCCAACTCTCATAGCCACACTTGACCACTGGAAAACCATAGCCTTGACTAGACGGACCTTTGTTGGCAAAGTAATGTCTCTGCTTTTTAATATGCTATCTGGGTTGGTCATAACCTTCCTTGCAAGGAGTAAGCGTCTTTTAATTTCATGGCTACAATCACTGTCTGCAGTGATTTTGGAGCCCCCCAAAATAAAGTCTGACACTGTTTCCACTGTTTCCCGATCTATTTCCCATGAGATGATGGGACCAGATGCCATGATCTTAATTTTCTGAATGTTGAACTTTAAGCCAACTTTTTCACTCTCCTCTTTCACTTTCATCAAGAGGCTTCATTAGCCAACTCCAAATTTCCCATCGCCAGCAGAATGTCCCAAAGAGAGATTATAGCCACCCCAAGAACTCTCCAGCTAATTCTTTGAGATCCGGTAGGGTCTGACTCTTTTTCTTGAGGACTGTGAGACTTTCTTTAACTTAGCTGGAGGTATTTACCCAGAAACAGCATTTCATTTGAGATGGCTCAAGTCCCTCCTTGTTCAGGAATCGGGAGATCTATCTATTGTCTGTTTTGGAGTACAACCTCTCCCAAGTTGTGTTGGCTCTTTAGAGCCATCCTAAGAATTAATAATTCTTAGGATAATTAATTTGGGGGTGTTCATTAGAATGGCACTCACTTCTACTTCTGAATAGGCATCTGAGATCGCTCAGGGGCTCACAGGTGTATTGAGTGACCTCTTCTGTTTTCTTCCATGGCTTGACGCATGAGTAGTGAACCCAGGAGTCATGACCTGGTACCTTGACTGCTGTGGGGTAGAAATCATTACAAGTTAGGGGCCCTTCCATGTGGGCTGGAGTTGACCCTTTGGGGACCCATCTTTCCAGACTTTAATTAGGACTTGAGTCCCTGGAGGATACATATATAGTGGTGACTCTTTAGAATCTTTTGGGTCTTGGTTGACACCCAACACGTGTATATCCTGTTGGATTTGCCCAATGGCCATGGTATAAGACCAGAGGATCTGAGCCTTTGGATCTAGGAAGAGGTCATTGACATAAACAAAAGGTCTCCCATATAGCATCTCATTAGGACTAAAACCAATCTGTTCCTTAGGGGCAATACAGGTGCGGAGGAGAGCTATTGGTAAAGCCTCCTACCATCCCAGGGAGGTCTCCTCGGTTATTTTATTTTATTTTTTTTAATCTCTGATTTTAATAATTGGTTGGCTCTTTCTACTTTTCCTGAAGACTGAAGTCTCCAGTCACAATGGCATCTCCTCTCCTGGGTAGGTCCCAGGTCATTGGACAGGCTGGGCCAGCTAGGGTCTTTGAGTTTCTTGGGGGTTGTTTAATTGGCAAGTGGGACAAGAGGAGACCACTTGCCTTATAGTCATTTGGAGGCCTGTTCCTCTGAAGGATCTTTCTTGTAGTCTTTGGAGGGCCTTTTCCCCTAAATGAGAGGTGGCATGTAAGGAGTTAACCAACTTCCCTTGGAGGTTCCCAGGCAGAAAAAGGAGCCCCACTTTATGGGACTACCCCATATGATCTTCTTGAAAGCCCTCACTCTTAGCTTTAAGAGTCTCACCTTCAGTATATAAAGGAATTTCTGACAAATTAGTCTATGGACCTAAGGTGGCAGCCCCTATTAGGTCATGGTTCTGTAACGCTGCTCTCTCAGCTGCCTGATCAGCTGCTTGGTTCCCTCGTGCCACTTACGTGCTCCTTTCTGGTGTCCTTTACAGCGGGAGCCTGAAACCTCAGCGGGCAGATGGACTGCCTTCAGGAGCCTAAGGATTTGATCACCATAACTGATTTGGGACCCTGGAGTGGTCAAGTGGCTTCTTTCTTTACAAATTGCAGCATGTGCATATAGCACTAGAAAGGCATACTTGGAGTCAGTGTAAATGACTACTTTTTTTTCCCCCCTTTTCCCAGCTCTAAAGCTTGAGTCAGGGCTATGAGCTCAGCTAATTGGGCTGAAGTACCTGGTGGCAAAAGTTTAGCCCCTATGATCTCAAAATTGGAAACTACTGCATACCTGGCTCTCTTTTTTCCATCCAATACAAAGCTGCTTCCATCAGTGTACCAGATTTCCTCAGGATTGGTCAGAGAATCTTGTGACAATCCCTCTCGTGATTTTGTCCAGTGGTCCAAGGTTTCTAGGCAAGAGTGAAAGGGGAGAGAGCCCTCGGGGGTAGGCAGGAGGTTGGCTCGGTTAACAACTCACAAGGGGATATAGTCAGGCCTGGCTTTTCCATCAGCACTACTTGATATCTGAAGATTCTTTGATCAGACATCCATAAATGGCCTCTCCCATTTAGGAGTTGTTTCACTTGAAAGTGAAAGTGAAATCACTCAGTTGTGTCTGACTCTTTGTGACCCATGGACTGTACTTGGCCAGGCTCCTCCGTCCATGGGATTTTCCAGGCAAGAATGCTGGAGTGGGTTGCCATTTCGGTGGCTTGTAAAAATCATTAGTTTTCCCCTAAAAGAGAGTTTTAAAACATCTGCCATCAGGATTACAATAGCTGCAAGATTTTGAAGGCAGGGAGGTTTGAGCCTGTCCGCTGGGTTGCGCCTCTTGGATAAGTAAGCTACAGGCTGGGGCTCAGGTCCCAACCTTTGAGTTAGCACTCCCAAGGTTTTTCCTTCTTTTTCGTGGACAAAAAGTTGGAATGCTTTTCTGGGTCTGGCAACCTCAAGGCAGTTACTTGAGTTAAGGCTTGTTTTATTGTAGGCTCTGGCTTCTTTTGAGGAGTTCCCCACATCAGTGGGATTGAATCATCCCGTCCCTTCAAGTTTTCATATAAGGGTTGGGCAATTAGACCATAGCTGGGTATCCAACTTCTACAATACCCATTTAGCCCCAGGCAAGTTCGCAATTGTTTTTGAGTCATGGGGGAGGGAAAATGAAGGATTCTTATACCCAATCAGAGGACAGCCTCCTGGACCTGTGGGTAATCTGAAATCCCAGGTAAGTGACCTTTGTCTTGACCATATGTCCTTAGCACAGGAGACTTTATATCATCTCTCTGCCAAAAAGTTTAGAACCTGAATTGCATGTTTCTCATCTGGACAGCAGATTAGTAGGTCATCTGTAAATTGCAATATTTTCCCATTAGGTCCCAGATCCAGACCTGGGAGATCCTTTCTAAGAACTTGCCCAAACAGGTGGGGGTTATCTCTGAACCCCTAAGGTAATAGTGTCCAAGTCATCTGTTGGTGTTTTTCTCCTGGAGCTTCCCACTCAAAGGCAAAATGTCATTGGGATTCTTTGGCTGGTAGTATGCAAAATAATGCATCTTAGAGGCCCAAGACTGTAAACCACTTGGCACTGGGTGGGATTTCCTCCAAGATTACATAGCAATTGGGTACTGTGGGATGGAGGGGGACTGTAGCTTCATTTATGATCTGGAGATCTTGAACCATTCACCAGGTACAGTCCTTTTTCTTTACAGGGAGGATCCAGGTGTTTCATGGCGAATTGGTGGTGACCAATAGCCCACAGGCAAGGCATTTATTTATTAGAGGCTGTAGTCCTTCCCGAGGTTCTCTTTTGAGGGGGTATTGTTTCTGGCTAGGAGACCACGTGGGATCTCAGAGGGCAGTGATGACCAGTTCAGCTTGGTGGGCTCATCCAGGAGTCCCCTGGTCCCACACCAGGGGGTTAATTTTTTCCTCTCATAGTTCTTGGTCCCTCTCTTTAGAGAGGGTATAATGGGTTTTTCCATAGTAACCAGAAGCTGTAGGGCTCTAGGCGCTGAAAAGTTTCCCATCACAAGGGTGGTCCCCAGTTTAGTGAGTATATCTCTTCTCAGTAAGGGAGTAGGACACTCAGGGACTGCCAAAAACAGGTGAGAAAATATGTGTCCAATCCAGGAACAAAGAAGTGCTTCGGTGAATCTTTTAGTAATTGTTTTTCCTGCAGCACACAAAACGGTACAGGTTTGGGAGGAGAAGGCTCCGGAGTAGGGAGTTAGGACAGAGTAGGTAGCTCCTGTGTCAACCAAGAAATTCTCCAACCTACCTGCCACATCCAGTTGCACCGTTGGTTCCAGACCCGTGATGATTATCTGTGATAGGTGGGCTGGCTGGAGTGGGCCGCTTCAGTCCTGTTGAACCATCATGATGGAAGGCTTGGTGCTCGACTTTGAGGCTCTTGAGTTCCCAGGGCAGAGTGCCGCCCTTGTAGCAAGCCATTTTAGGAGACATGCAATGGTTTGGACACGCTTTGGCCCAATGCCCCGCCTGTCTACAGATTAGGCATTTGCCTCGTGCCTTATCCTTCAAGGACTCAGGGTTTGCCATAAGACTTCCCTGGAGGGCGGCCAGCATCTGGGCATGCCTTATCTCTTTCCTTTTCTCCCTTTCCAGGGCCTTGGTCTCCCTCTCCTATTCTCTGATATAAAAGGTATTGGTGGCTATCTGGACCATGTCATATAAAGAGGCAGCAGGGTGCTGCTGCTGTAGCTGTTGTAACTTTATCCTGATGTCTGATGCACACTGGGACAGGAATTTGTCCTTTAAAATCACCTGCCCCTCATAAGAGTCTAAGTCCAGATTGGTAAACTTTTGGAGGGCTTTCAGAAAGGCAATGAGGTTCTCATTGGGCTCCTGAGTTATTGCTGAGACCCAGGCATAGCTGATTACTTTTTGCTGTATTTCTTTCAGTCCTGCCTTCACACAGATCAGAAAATGATCCCTTTCCCAGATGTGCTCAGGGTCATTATAATTACAATTAGGTTCTGAGGAGGGGGCTACAGTCTCCCCTACTGGGTTTGTATCGCTTGATATGCGAAACCCTGTAGCATACCTTCGGGCTTCCTTTAAGACCCTAGTATGCTCAGGGTCAGATAAATTTTGACTAAATATGGCCATGGTGTCTTTCCACATCAAGTCAAAGGCCACGATAATGTGTTGGGATGTATCTAGATATTTGCCTGGGTCATCTGTATAGCTTCCCAGGTCTTGTTTGATCTGTCTTCTAAGAGGGAGGGCTTATGGATCCAGATTGGTCTGAATTCTCCTCCAGTTTCAACTAAGGGACATACTCAAGTTGGCTTTTGTGGTGGTTGGCACTCCCAGATATGGGGGCACGTTTGGATACAAGGAAGGGGCACCAGGCAACTCAGGAGCCATGGGAGGTGAGCCTTCAAGTGGGTGGGGGGGGGGGGCAGTTTCCTTCTCTTGGTTGTCTGCGCCTAACACCATTTGCCTAGTAGGTTCACTTTTAGGGCATACAACAATCCCATACTTAAGACAGAGTTCCTTCATATCTCTTAGTCAGAAGAAAATTTGGACATTCGGGATCTCTGTCCATTCCCCTTATCTTTTGCAGAATAAGTCTAGCTGCAGGATGGTATTGTAATTTAAACCCCCATCCTCGGGCCAGTGTTCCTTGTCCCCCAGAGGATATCACGCGGTGGCAGAAAATAATTTTAAGCTACTTCTCCTTAGAGTTAGAGGATCGGACAGCTTCCAATTATCAAGGATGCATTTCAAGGGCATCTGCCAGGAAGCAGATTGGTTATTTCCCATATGAAAAACAGTGATGACAGGGAGGAAAAGAAAAAAAGAAAAAAACTAATTGGCATCCTTCAATTTCCATGGGTGGTCTTCCTTAGGGGTGAGTCTTTCTGAAGCTTATCCTACCCAGTACTATTGCAACCTGAGAACCAGGCATCCCTGGGTCAGGGTGCAGATCCCCAGGCAAGCTGAGACATGACAACCTCCTGGAGATTGAACCCCTGGGCAGGTCAAGACATGTAGATCTCCCAAGAATTGGGTCCCTGGGCAGGTTGAGGCATGTCGACCTCCTGGGACCCTTGGACTGGCAAATCCCCAAGCAGGTTGAGGCATGACAACCTTTCGAGGACCAGATCCCTAGGCAGGTCGAGGCAGGATGACTTCCTGGGATCCCCCAGACTGGAGTTGGGCATCCCCAAGGTCTCCAGCATAACCAGTGCTGAGTAGGATTAAGAGAGTGTAATTTTAACTCATTGCCAGTTTGTTCACCACAGATGGGAAGAGTTATCATGATGTAAAGCCATCCAAGTCTGTGCCCTGAGACTGAGAACCTGGTGAACAGCCATAAGCAATAAGCCTCTTACTGCTCTAAGGGAATGTAAGTCACTGACTTCCTCCCCTTGTGGAAATCTAGTGATTTCCTGGATTTCCTGCATAAGAGCAGGTTAGGGTGTCTCCAATGGTAAATATTTCATTGTCGTAGACCCACTTTAGGTAATAATAGAAGTAATGACAAAGGAGTGGGTTATCTGGCCCTGTTAGGGGCATTAGTATCTTAACTCACTCACTCAATAAGCAGGGTGGAGTAATGTTGCCTACAGGGGGGCAGGGTCCCGGTTGTAGGAGTTAGTAAGTGGCTTCAGAACAAATTGATAAGAGGCAACAGGCCAGATGTTCCATAAAGTGGAGTGGAGATTTGATCTGGGGGTACGTTTGTAACTTTAGGAGAAGGGTGGTAAGGGTTTGGGCCCTAATGGCCTGCAGGGCTAATTCCCAAAGTGGCAGACTTTATCCCCAGAAGCTCAATTGCCTTTGAAGGGCTGCCATCAACAGATGAACTTCTAGCAGGCATTGTGTGCCTGTCACCTGCCCTAGTGGGTCCACTGAGAGATGCTGTTGTTGCACATGTTGTAGGAAACATGGAAGATGAAGTCTTGAATATCTAGAGGGATTGAATATTATACAGTATTTCTCTCCCACGGGCCAGCTATTTTCTGGTTGTCCCTCCAGAAGATTGTACAGGCAACGTTGTGGATCTGGATGGGGCTCAGGAAAAGAGCATGAAAAAGGAGAGAAGGGGGCAGGGCACAAATTCTGAAAAATGACATAAGCGAAGGGCATAATAAAAATTGATTAAAGTCAAATGGGCCCAAGATGACAAGTCAAATTCAACTAAACCTTGATCCCCAACCTGTAAGCTTAATGACATACCCAGAGGTGGCAGGACAGTTCCAAGTCACTGTCAAAAGACAGAGGAGTGGGTGGTTCCCCAATGGTTGGAATGATCCTCCCACTCAATAGCATATGAATTTACCCAACTGGAAAAAAATAGCCACACTACATCCCATGGCCCCTGCACTTGCCCTCTGTGATGGCCCACACCCTGTGGAGTGTACTTCTGTCTGATTCCAAACAAACCCGCCTCTTACCTATCGCTGTGTCTCTCACTGAATTTTTGCAATGAGACATCAGAGCCTGAGCTTTATTAGGTCCTGAAGCCAGGCACCATGGGTTTTGGCTGGGCTCAAGTCCCAGGAGAGAGGAGCTGAAGGACAGGAGGAAAAGGTAGTGGAAAAAATGCGCCAAAGAATCCCCTTCATAACCTGCCAGAAAATCTGCTAAATACCTGACCTGTGTTCACAGTTTTCATTGACCTGATTTTGGCACAAGGAAGATTAAGGACAGAAGAACACCCACCAGCATGGGTAACAGCTACTAGAGCACAGAGGATAGTGGAGTCTTCAGGACACACTGGGGAGTAGCCTCTCCAGAGTCCCTCAACTGCACCCACTGCAACTCGCCTGGGGTTTGAGGAAACAAGAAATGAGAGATTGTAAAGAAATTACGATTTTGTTAGGCTTATGTCCTTCCAGGCATAGGAGCGATACCGTCCTACCTTAACTGAAAGTCTTCTGGAATCTGAGAATGAGCAGCATGAGCTTTCTGCTGAGTTTGTTTTTCACTGTTCCGGTTTCCAGCACACTGGGCTTCTTGTCACTTCCCCTGTGCTGGGTTTTCTTCATGTTCAGCTTCTACCACAGGAGCTTTCACCGATTTGGGCTCCTTCTGTGCCTGGCCTCCTCCTTGTGGGGGTCACACCGAGGTTGTTTCAGCCAGATTAAATCCAAGAAACAGCTCCACAGATGTAGCGGAAGTTTGTAATTTCCTTAGTTCTGTCTCATCGCAACAAAAATTTGAAGCGACAGACGGATCAATGTCACAGTTCTTGGGTGGACTAGTGTTGAAGCTCCGTGTTACAGCTCAGTTTTATTTAGAAAGCAAAGAAAAATACATCCTCGAGACATAAGGGAAGGCTGACCGAAAACACACTAAGAGAAGAGAGGCCCCCCAGCCCAATTTTGGGTCCTCTTTTCATGTTTTTTTCCTACTCCCCTGGGCCTGCCTGGCAGGAGCTGGCACATGAGATCCCACCCATGACAAGGTCATGAGGGAGAAAACCTGACGGGCAAGGCGGATCAGGTTTTCAGGGATTCCGAAAAGCTGCCCCCAGCGCTCACCTTAAAGATGATATCTGTCTTTCTGATGCTTGCTTCAATAGACTACTCCCTAATTTCTGTGACACAGGCAGAAGGCCTTCCCCGATTTCTTTCCAAATAAGAATCAATTTAGAACTTTAATCAATATAGTTTCCCAGGTGGTGGTATTTTATGAGATTATCCAGGGTGAAAGGAGGGTTTTAATTTAAACTCCTTTGCTGGTATTTTAGTTTGTTTGGCAAATGCGTTTATGCCTTTGGTACTAATATGCATGATTGCTTATAATACCCTAATCATAAAACAGCATCAAGAACCTGATCACATAAAGGCCCTAATAGGCACAGAGCCCTTCGGGGGTGAGGAAGTGCTATTAGAGAACATAAAAATATTATTCTAAAAGTGGTTATAGTTAAAGCTTTAGAAAAATAAGAGTTTAAAATTGTTAATTTTAACCAGGAATGCTAAACAGGGGCTGCCTCCCTGGAGCTGCAGAGTCTTTGTGTGGTAAACCTTTTAGATAAATTTAACTGATAACTTCTGCAAAAGGACTGACCTTTGTGTTCATTAAAGAATAGATTACAGAAAACAGCTTTGCATTCACCTAGGTCATAAAATGTCAATAGGCCCCAAGGCCAGAAGATAATGTACAAGACCCTCATAAACAAAGTATGCAGAAAACACCCTGGTTTCGTGAAGAACAAGCTGATGTAGTGTTAAACTATCTTCCCCTTAGAAATGTACTAATTTAGGGTATAAAAGCCACGGTAAAAAATAAAGCATTGCCAGACTGCCAGACCCTGCAAACATCCCCGTCTGGTCATTCTGTCTCTGTCTCTGTCTCTGTCTGTCTGTCTCTCTCTCTCTCCCTCGCAGACTTGGCCCTATCAAGGCTGGTCTCTCGTGTCTTTTCTCTCTCTCTAGCCGACGCCGTTCATCCTGAGGGTATCCCCTGGATCCTGCCAAGGCTGGACCCCGGCAAGTGGCACCACGAACAGGGAACCTGAAGGTAATCCCCCCCATTGTTCAGTCTTCGGGACAGCTAGGACCCCGCAAGGGCGCAGCGGGCCCCCCTGCATAAGATAGGTAAGGTGAGGAAAGTGGGTAGGCTTTAGGTTTTAGAACCCCATAGGGCGCTACAGGCCCCCTACATAAGAAAGGTAGGGTAAGAAAGGTGGGTACGTTTCAGGTTCTTTCCTTCTTCTCTAAATTAAGCCTCTTCCTTTTTTCTCTTTTTATCTTCTTCTAATTTGTAACAAAAAAAAAAAAAAAAAAGAAAGAAAAATAATTAGTAACAAAAATGGGTAACAGTGAGTCAAAAGAAAGACAGCTTTTTATTGGAATCATAATGAAACTCCTTAACCACAGAGGAATTAAAGTTAAAAAGACCAGTGTTCAGTCCTTTTCCACCTTTGTCCAAGAGCAATGTCCTTGTTTTCCAGAAGAGAGCAGTTCTCCTGGGTTCCCTTACCCTCCTGCCCTCCACCCCGGTGCTCTTTCCAATGAGATCTCTTGCTTTGTCAGCACATGTGTCTCCTCCGACAATTCATTTATAAGAGCTCAGTTATGGGCCCTAGAAGGGGTCCCCCTTCTTGCAACTGGTGGGGACTCTTCTTTGCTGAGACTGACCCCTGACCACTCGGGGTACTCAGAGGCCAGTTTGCCTGCCAATGGACCAGACCCAGCGGCCGCAACTGGGACCCTTTTGTCCCTGGTCTCCTCCTGATGCAGGCAACTGGCCAGAGTGCCCCGACCGGTAAGGAACAAGAGACTTTATTGACCTCTCTCCCCTTCCCTCTCTCTGTCCTCTCCTTAGCCCTTCCTATCCTTCCTGTTCTTCTAATCCCCCGGTCCTGGAAGCAGGAATTTGGGCGAAGGGCCTCAGCTTGAGCTGAGGACTGGAGACTGATCACCTCCTCTTGGCAGAGAACTCAAATTGCGGTAGGGCCGAGTTCCAGTCCTCCCTTCTCTGGAAGCCCAGGGAAAAGTCCCGTAACGCCTGGGTGTCTGCAGGTGGCAGGAGACGTCTGTAAGGCCACCCCTTTTGCCCCCCTTTCCCGCCTCCTCCTCCTCTTTCTTTTCCTTTCCTCCTCTTAAAACCTTTGAAGACATCTAAAGTTCTGTGTCTCTATAGAATGTTTTCTGAGAGACTGTATTCTTGTATTTAAGGGAGTGTCTGATGAGGACTACCAGGTTTATATGTGTGTGTTTTAATTCTGTGTTCTGTGTTGTGATTTTTGATGGCCATTTTGCTTTTTGTTAGAACTTGATTTTCTTTCCCTGTGCCTTGAGACCAGGGCTCTCAGGAACAATTATCTAGACCATCTCTAACTCCTGAGACTGAGGGTAAAAGGGGAAAAGCCTTTAAAAATTTTTATTTATTTCACCTTTTTTATAAACTAGTAAATTTTATATTGTAATATCTAATTCATGACCAAAGTTAAAAAATGAAGCTAGATCTTGCACTGTCTGTCTAAATATGCCTTGGTATGTCTTTGTCTCTGGGTAATATTTTTTAGGTTAATTTGTAAAAGAGCTCTAATTAATTGGCTTTAAAAAAAAAGGTAAGTGCTTACAAATCAAATAATTCTAAATTAAACAATAAATTCCAGGTTCAGGTAAACTAGAAAATATTCAGTATTAAATACCTGATATTAATGTTTGTTTGTTGACCTATCTAATATAGACATGTCTTGGAGTAATTAACATCAAGTAAAATATTTTCATTATGCCTAGGTTTATTATAAGTTAAATATTGTTATATTGTAATATCTGTTACAAGTTTGTCAGCAAGGAAAGTACCTCAAGTAAAGAAACTTCAAAAAAAAAAGGGGGGGGGGTAAATGAGATATGAGCTTTTGAACTTTATTAAGATTAAAAATGTCTGTCTAAAACAGTTTCTCTAGATTTTGGTAACCTAAATTTCTGAAGTTGTGCTAAACTAATAACAGAAGTTTATTAAATAGCTAGGTCATTTCCAAATAAAATAAGATTCTGAAACATTCATTACTGAATACTAACTTACAGAGAAACTAAAGATTTTAGACTATTAATAAATAATGTTTGATGTCATCCTGAGATGTTCACTAGAATTTTTTTAGAAATTATCACTGGTATTTATGCTCACCAATCTATAGAATGCTAATATAAAGGTAAATTCTTGGTTGCTTAAAGAAAGTAGGATGTGTGTCTTCAGTAAAGAAGGTATGAATAATGAAGTTACATTTTATAAAAAAAAAAAGGGGGGGCGGGGGAGTAAATCTGACTTACAGGTGGCTGTTTCAGGATGGGAGAACAAAGTAATGGGTACAGAAAGTGTTAAAAAGGTTTGATGAAAAGTGCAAATATATTATTTCACAGTGATCTATATGATTCTACCTGACAGAGCACTATAAACCCTTTTGATATTTATTGACAAAACTGCCTAAATAGCTTGACTTCTAGCTGACTTTGGGATGCTTCAGAGGGCCCCTGAGACATCCTAAAGAGCTATTAAAGAGCTATTAAACTACCTGAGTTCATTTGACATGTTAAATTACATGGGAATTATTGTTGGAGGAGTGATAAATCTTCTCAGGTTATATTGTATGGTTGATGCTACTTATATAGATATCCTAGAAATTATGTGAAATTCATGAAAATCTGATATGTACTGGTAAAATGTCAGTTATAATTTTAGTTATCACGTTTAAGTGTTACAAATCATAACAATGACCAGGCTACTTTGTCAATTACAATTTAATTAGATTTTAAACATGCCTTATATGGTTTCACTCTCATGCCTTAAAAAAAAAAAATACTGCTAGTTCTTCAAGATTTATAAAAAGACTTTTCTAAGATTAACTGAAAAATTTCGGTTGTTTGCTGTCCGGTAAATTGGTAACAGACTGGAATTTAGTCTACTCTCTATGTTAAGAGAACAAAGTTTTCTTAGAATGAACCTTTCAATAACAAATTATGAATTTCTTTGCCTTTAAGTGATTTATATTTGTTTTTAAAATCTTTTGATACTTTAGTAAAGTAAATAAGTGTTATATAAGATTATGGTACATATGAAAGCTCATTCTGCTTCTACCAAAAATAACCCCTCACTGTTAGACTTGTGCTATCTTAATGTCTTAAAACTGACAAGCCCCTGCTTACACTTCTAAATCTTTTCAAGACTTTTGTACAAGGTTTCATATAAAACATAGCACAGGTATCCCTTGTAACCCACAGGGACAAGCCATCGTAAAAAGAGCACATCAGACCCTAAAAACTCAAATTTTAAAACCACATAAAGGTGGAATTAAGTATAGTTCCCCTCACCAGATTCTACAACACACTGTTTTTGTAATATACAATCTAAGCACTGATTCATTTGGGGTTACTGCAATGCTCCGACATTGGAGTCCAGAGCAGCAGAGTACAAAACTTCTGGTTAAATGGAAAAACCTTCTTTCAGGACAATGGAGGGGTCCTGACCCATTACTAACCAGCGGCCGAGGGTGTGCTTGTATTTCCCCCCAGGGTGCTGAGTAGCCAATTTGGATCCTGGACAGACTGATTCACCATGTCACAGTCCCCCAGACATCCGTTTCCCCCATTGCTTTGACCACAAAAGAAGAAGGACACTCCTCTGCCCCTGCCTCCGCCGCCCACCTAGAAGGTCCAGCAGACTCTGAAACAACCGGCAATGGAGATCCCGGAAGAACAAATGGAAACCACCAGGACGTCCTGCGTGGGCAACTCAACAAGCCTCCATACCGACATGGGGGCAAATTAAGTCACTTTGCCATCTAGCACAGGGAATAGCTTCTCTACAGGGATCCTCAGCCTCTCCTGAAAGGGTTTTTATTGCTATGTTTGCTTTACTGTCTTGGCAGGCAAGTGCTACCTCTTCTACATCAGAAAAACACTGGGCATATTTCCCTGATCCCCTGACCTTCCAAGTAGTTACTTGGAACAATGACCCTATACGGGTCAACACAGACCAGCCTCATCTCTTGGGAGGATACTATACTTCTTATAATAAAGATCATTATACTTTCAGGGGATTAACGGATGACCTTCCCTTTTGCTTTAACTTCCCCATAGTCATATAAGAGATCTTATCACTCCCTCTAAGGAGGGGTGTGTCGGAACCTCCAAGAAAGCAATTTTGACAGATACCCCAGCACAAAAATTTTCAGATAAAACAGGAGATTGGCTGGTTTGGATATTACAGGCCCGTATGCCCGGGGTCCTTGACCCCTATAAATCCTTGTTCCTTAATGCTCCACCAAAATATCCCAATTGTATTGATGTTGCTCCTTCAGATGTCGTATGGAAAACTATAGACAACCGCCTGGGATATCCGGTATGAAAATCTTGTGCTTATAATTCGAGAATAGATTATAGAATACCGAGAGGCAGAAACTATTCGGTACAAGACTGGAGCAATCCAAATCCAAGTCAGAATCTGGGATCTGTTTCTGACCATGTCAGTAGGTTTAACAATTGAAAATATGATTCCCTCCCTTGGCCATTGGTGGCCAGCAGATGGTGTTATAATCAATTTGTTCCCCCCATGTTGCCCTATACAACAAAGGGTAAAACTTTTTGGCAACCAGAAACTTGGAGAGCCCTTGCTGCCACCTCCGTTGTTACTCTATCTTGGCCAGAAAATGATTCCACCTATTCTGTGCTGGCTTGTTTACCCTCCCCTTATGTTTTTTTGTTTGCTAATGATTCAAAAAGGCTTCATATACAAATGAATTATTCAGGTGGATCAAATATAGTCTACTGTGAACAATGCATGCTTTCATCCGGTTTAACCCCTCAATATAATCTTTGTTCTTTTGTGGTGCTGCAACGTCCACCCTACCTTATGGTGCCTGTCACAGTGAATGCCTATTGGTATGACAATTACGGTTTAGTCGTTCTGCAACAACTACAAGATTTAATGCGTTCCCGATGGTTTGTAAGACTACTTATTCTAGGGATTTCAGCTTTGATAACAGCAATTACCTCTGTCACTGTGGCAGCGATATCATTGACTCAACAGGTACATACTGCTCAATATGTCAATGATATGTCAAAAAATGTTTCTTTAGCTCTAGCTATGCAAGAATTTATAGATAGAAAATTAGAAGTAAAAATAGATGCCCTAAAAGAAGCAGTCATGCATATTGGAACTGAGTTGCAGGCTTTAAGGGTAAAGTTAGCACTATCCTGTCACGTTGACTATTGATGGATCTGTGTAACACCCCTGAAAGTAAATGATACAGATTACAGTTGAGAAAGGATTAAAAATCATATTTCAGGTGTATGGAATAGCTCCAGCATTAGTTTAGATCTTGGAAAGCTTCACGGTCAACAAAAACCTTAGAACATTCCCGCCTGCACTTTACTGCTGCAGGAGCTGCTAATGAATTTTTTCATACCTTTTCTAACTTTATTACTGGAAAAAATATCCTATCAACTATCTTCTGTTATGCTGCTGTAGCAGCCCTAATTTTACTTCTCATTATAATCCTTCCTTGCATTGTCAGAACTCTCTAGCAGAGCACTCAAAAGCTCGCGACTGAGATCCATCTGGCTGTCTTAAAAAATAAAAAAGGTGGAGATGCTAGGAGCCGGCACACGAGATCCCACCCATGACAAGGTCATGAGGGAGAAAACCTGACGGGCAAGGCGGATCAGGTTTTCAGGGATTCCGAAAAGCTGCCCCCGGCGCTCACCTTAAAGATATCTGTCTTTCTGATGCTTGCTTCAATAGACTACTCCCTAATTTCTGTGACACAGGCAGAAGGCCTTCCCCGATCTCTTTCCAAATAAGAATCAGTTTAGAACTTTAATCAATAAGTTTCCCAGGTGGTGGTATTTTATGAGATTATCCAGGGTGAAAGGAGGGTTTTAATTTAAACTCCTTTGCTGGCATTTTAGTTTGTTTGGCAAATGTGTTTATGCCCTTGGTACTAATATGCATGATTGCTTATAATACCCTAATCATAAAACAGCATCAAGAACCGGATCACATAAAGGCCCTAATAGGCACAGAGCCCTTCGGGGGTGAGGAAGTGCTATTAGAGAACATAAAAATATTATTCTAAAAGTGGTTATAGTTAAAGCTTTAGAAAAATAAGAGTTTAAAATTGTTAATTTTAACCAGGAATGCTAAACAGGGGCTGCCTCCCTGGAGCTGCAGAGTCTTTGTGTGGTAAACCTTTTAGATAAGTTTAACTGATAACTTCTGCAAAAGGACTGACCTTTGTGTTCATTAAAGAATAGATTACAGAAAACAGCTTTGCATTCACCTAGGTCATAAAATGTCAATAGGCCCCAAGGCCAGAAGATAATGTACAAGACCCTCATAAACAAAGAAGTATGCAGAAAACACCCTGGTTTTGTGAAGAACAAGCTGATGTAATGTTAAACTATCTTCCCCTTAGAGATGTACTAATTTAGGGTATAAAAGCCACGGTAAAAAATAAAGCATTGCCAGACTCTGCCAGACCCTGCAAACACCCCCGTCTGGTCATTCTCTCTCTGTCTTTCTCTGCCTCTCTGTCTCTCTCTGTCTCTGTCTCTCTGTCTCTCTCTGTCTCTATCTCTCTCTGTCTCTGTCTCTCTCTGTCTCTGTCTCTGTCTCTCTGTCTCTCTCTCTGTCTCTCTCTCTCTCTCTGGCCGACGCCGTTCATCCTGAGGGTATCCTCTGGATCCTGCCGAGGCTGGACCCCGGACCCTGCCTTATGTAAATTGGGTTAGCCAGGAGTGCTGTTTGTATTACCTGAGGTCCTCACTCTGGTCCTTGGACCTTCCTTTATTCTATTTTTGCGGGCTTTTCCCTTACTTGTCTTTTAGCCACAGCCATTCTGGATTCCTTTTTTCCTATTCTAACTACCTAACACATATTCAGCAAGAAATATTTGACTTTATCTTTAAAAATTGTAAAAGTTATTTCTGAATAATAATTCTACATCTAGAAACTAATTTCCAGAAAAGTTGCCCTATTCATACGTGCAAGATTATTTCATTGAATATATTATAAATGTTAAAAGCTAAAATTTGATTTATAATGAATGCTATAGCAAAAGAAAGTACACAGTTCATTTATCAAAGTGAGCTAGAGGAATCCATCTGTACCAATTTAAAATAATATCAACTTATATTAATAAGAAAAAAGTTGGTTGCCAAAGATTGTGGTTATATTTATATGAATAGACATATACATAATCACAATAAGAGAAATTTATATCAGCCCAATAGCTGTATTTTTGTGTTGTAATTTGGGATAATATCACTTTGATAACATATTTTAGGAATCTTTGAATTTTGAAGGTGTATGTATTACTTTTGTTATCACAAAGCTATGAAAGACTGAGAACTTTTCTAGCTACCACCTTACTTCTCTCTTCATAGTGAAACTTAAAGAACATTCCTTACTTTTTCTTTGGCTTGACATCTCTCATTCCTTCTACAAACCATGTTTCCTCTCAATATCTTCTCTTGCCATAGGTTTTCAAGAGGGAAAAAAATAAAAGAGGAAAATAGGGGGAAATGAAATGGTTTTTTTTGTTGTTGTTGTTTTGTTTTGTTTTGTTTTTTCAATGTAAGTTAAAGTGATTCTTTTTTCTGGCTCTTATTTGAGAGTACTCTTCTTCAATGAACTATTTTACTCATCATTTTCTTTTTACTTCTCTTGCCTTCTTGCTCACTTTTTTTTTTTTCTGCTTCTTGTCTACTTTTGACAATAGCAGAAACATTTGTTGATTGCTCAACATTCATTCCCATTTTTATACTGGCTAACAGACTTTTAACTTTGTTCAAATAATCACCTCTCCCCTTCGTTTCTCAAGAGATATTTACTCCATCTCCAACACAGAGGTAAATGCTGAATGGACTGAACCAATCAGAGTGAAACAATCCCCCAGTTAATGTAAAGGGTGGCCATGTGTTCTGTTCCTATTCAGTGAGATTTTATAACATATCTAAGATCACAGATGGCTTTCCACAAGGTTCAGTGGTAAAGAATATACCTGCCAATTCAGGAGACATAGCAAATATAAGTTCCATCCCTGGGTCAGGAAGATCCCCTGGAGAAGGTAATGGCAGCCCACTCCAGTATTCTTGCCTGGAAGATTCCATGGACAGAGGAGCCTGGCATGGTACAGTCCACAAGGTTGCAAAGAGTTGTACAAGACTGAGTGACTGAGCATGCATGAATGCAAGGTCACAGATAGACTTGAATGGTTTTCTATGTATTTTAATGTTACTTCTAATGACTACAACACTTTGTAACCATGATAAAATCACTCTGAGGGCAGAAACACAAATGAGGATGATGAAGCATAAAGGAGATGAGAGTGTTAAATCATTACAAAAAAAAAGAAAGAAAGAAATCTAGAAAACTGACTTTCAGTTCTTGTTCTATGGACAATTCATTTTCTTGCTATGTAAGTCAATTTAACTTAAGGTTTCCAGATACTTACAGCCCAAAGAATCCTAAATAGGAGATTGCTATGTGCTCTAGAATGCCTCATTCATCACCTGTCATCCTGACTGTCCACTCACTGAGGAGCCACACATAGTAATGGCCTTTGGAATTGTAACTTCTAGGTCTCTATCTCAGACTTCTCTGCTTAAAAAAAAAAAATAAAAATAAAAAAATGTATTGACAAATCACAGTAACTTCTAACTTCATGTTGGTGCCTCATGTGTATTTTTCCCCCCCGCACTCAATTGTACATTTTAAATGATTGAATTAAATGTGAGTTGCATCTGAATAAAGACGTTAAAGAAGGAGAGACAAAATCAGTAAATAGTTCGATGTGTTAGTTGTTCAGTCATGTCTGACTCTTTGTGACCTTATGAACTTTTATCTGCCAGGTGCCTCTGTCCGTGGAATTCTCCAGGCAAGAATACTGAAGCGGGTAGCCATTCCCTTCTTAGGGGATCCTCCCAACCCAGGGATGGAACTGTGATCTCCCACATTGCAAGCAGGTTCTTTACCACCTGAGCCGCAAGAGAGCCCCAGTCTACTCTAATTCATTCTAATCTGACACTTCCCACCCCAATTTTGAAACCACTCATTTTCCTTTTATAGGCATACAACTCTTAACTGCTTGTGGTTATATCAGCCAAGAAAAATGTAAAACTACTTTAGTTCATGAGCTTTTGTGTGGGGAACAAGCAGGGACTTGAGTTGCCAGCTACTGTGCCTTTAAGTCAGTTTATTTCTGTTCATCTTGCAAGAAATTTAAGAAAATAGAAGTTTTGTTGTAGGGAATAAATTCAAAGTTCACAAGCAAATATTGTAAAAAAAAAAAATCACAAAATGATGTAACTAATAAAAATGCAATAAACTTGCAAAGGCCAGGAAAAAAAAAAAAAAAGATAAAAGTGAGAAGAAATACACCAAGTTTGAATCCTAATTCTACAGCTTCCTAGCAGGATGATGTTAGGCAAAACACTAACCATTTCAAGCATTGTTTTTCTGTTTCATGAAATGGAGTTTTTATACTATTCAAGTTTGTTCTGAAGGTTAGAAATAATGTATATAAGTGCCTGGCACTGAATAAATGGTAGTAATTATTGTAAACAACATACGTAGAGGTTATACCTTTGCTCTAAAAATATGCATATTACTTTATTAATTCTGAGTAAACTTACAGTACTCAGGATAAGTTATTATGGTGCAAAAAAGTGTGATCAATCACACATAGATTCCTAAAATGTATGTCTGGAGATGACACATGCTATTTTGCTTCCATTTTCCTGGCTGAACCAAGTTACATGGAGATATTTCTCTTCAAAAGAGTAGGGAATTCCATCTTAAACATATGCATAGAAGATGATAAAACAGAATACTTACCAACAGCCTTACTGATTACCACACAGTGTTATAAGGGAGGTATTTATTTATAACAGTGGATATGTGCATTTTATAGTCAATCTGTTCTCAATGAAATAAATTTTCTACTCTCTAATCTCCAACCCACGTCAGAAACTCAGGAATCATCTTAAATTTATCTTTCCCCCTCATGTTTTTATCTTTTTAACCTGCAAATAATGTTGATTCCACATCATTAACATATTTTGTCTCTAAAGGTACTAAAATATGGATTCTAAAGCCAAGCTTCCAGGGTTTAAATTCTATCTCGGCCATTTTCTTGCTGTATACTAGTGGTGATACTGAGTGAATCACTTAACCTCTCTGAGCTTCAGTGTCTTCATCTGTAAAATGGTATTAGATGGTCAAATTTATATATATTGTGACAATAGTTGTAGAAATTGAAAGGGATTATAAATGTAAGCACTCACAACAGTGCACAGCACTTGAAAAATACTCAAAATGTATCAGTTATGGTGATTTACTTACTTTGTGATCTTTATCCTCCCCTACTTCATTTCAATTGCTCTTGTGAGTTCAAGTTCTCACCATTTTTTATCTAAATTATAGAACTACACTTTCCCCATCTCCTTTCTCAATTTCTTTGAATCCATTCTCATGTTGTGAGAGGTCTTACCCAATTATCTCTTCACTTAGGGAACTTTCTCAGTAAAATCTGTTCATACAACCACCAATTTAGAATATGTCCACTGTACAATTGTAAGGGGTTTGATTTAGGTCATACCTCAATGGTCTAGTGGTTCTCCCTACTTTCTTCAATTTAATTCTGAATTTTACAATAAGGAGTTCATGATCTGAGCCACAGTCAGCTCCTTGTTTTGTTTTTGCTGACTGTATAGAGCTTCTCCATCTTTGTCTGCAAAGAATATAATCAATTTGATTTCGGTATTGACCATCTGGTGGTGTCCATTTGTAGAGTCTTGTGTTCTTGGAAGGCGGCGTTTGCTATGACGAGTGAGTTCTCTTGGCAAAACTCAATTAGCCTTTGATCTGCTTCGTTTTGTACTACAAAGCCAAACTTGCCTGTTACTCCAGGTATCTCTTGACTTCCTACTTTTGTATTCTAGTCTCCTATAATGAAAAGGACATCTTTTATGGGGTGTTAGTTGAAGAAGGTCTTGTAAGTCTTCATTGAACCATTCAGCTTCTTCAGTATTACTGACTGGGGCATAAACTGAACAGTTTGCTTGGAAACAAACAGAGATCATTCTGTCATTTTTGAGATTGAACCCAAGTACTACATTTTGGACTCTTCTCTTGACTATGATGACTACTCCATTTCTTCTAAGGGAGTCTTGCCCACAGTAGTGGATGAGTTAAATTCACCCATTCCAGTCCATTTTAGTTCGCTGATTCCTAAAATGTCAATGTTCACTCTTGCCATCTCCTGTTTGACCACTTCCAATTTGCTTTGATTCATGGACCTAACATTCCATGTTCTTACGCAATATTGCTTTTTACAGCATCAGACGTTACTTCCATCACTAGTCATATCCACGACTGGGTGTTGTTTTTGTTTTGGCTCCATCTCTTCATTCTTTCTGGAGTTATTTCTCCACTGATCTCCAGTGGCATATTGGGCACCAACTGACCTGGGGAGTTCATTTTCAGTGTCCCATCTTTTTGCATTTTCATTCTGTTCAAGGGTTCTCAAGGCAAGAATACTGAAGTGGTTTGCCATTCCTTCTCCAATGGACCACGTTTTGTCAGAACTCTCCACCAGAGACACCATTCAGGTATGACCTAAATCAAATCCACTACAATTATGCAGTGAAAGTGACAAATAGATTCAAGGGATTAGATCTGATAAACAGAGTGCCTGAAGAACTATGGATGGAGGTTCATGGCATTGTATAGGAGGCAGGGCTCAAGATCATTCCCAAGAAAAAGAAATGCAAAAAGGCAAAATGGCTTTCTGAGGAGGCCTTACAAAGAGCTGAGAAAAGAAAAGATGAAAAAGGGAAAAGAGAAAAGGAAAGATATACCCATTTGAATGCAGAGTTCCAAAGAATATCAAAGAGAGATAAGAAAGCTTCCCTCAGTGATTAATGTAAAGAAATAGAGGAAAACAATAAAATGGGAAAGCCTAGAGATCACTTCAAAAAAATTAGATATACCAAGGGAATATTTCATGCAAAGATGGGTGCAATATAGGACATAAATGGTATGGACCTAACAAAAGCAGAAGATATTAAGAAGAGGTGACAAGAACACACAGAAGAACTATACAAAAAAGATATTCATGAACCAGATTGCCACGATAGTGTGGTCACTCACTCATTCTAGGAGCCAGACATCCTAGAATGAGAAGTCAAGTGGGCCTCAGGAAGCATCACTACGAACAAAGCTAGTGGAGGTGATGGAATTCCAGTTGAACTATTTTAAATCCTAAAAGATGATGCTGTGAAAGTGCTGGACTCAATATGCCAGCAAATTTGGAAAACTCAGCAGTGGCCACAGGACTAGAAAAGGTAAGTTTTCATTCCAATCCCTAAGAAAGGCAATGCCAAAGAATGCTCAAACCACCGCACAGTTGCAGTCATCTCACACACTAGCAAAGTTATTCTCAAAATTCTCCAAGCCAGGCTTCAACAGTACATGAACCAAGAACTTCTAGATGTTAAAGCAGGATTTAGAAAAAGCAGAGGAACCAGAGATCAAATTGCCAACACCCACTGGATCATCGAAAAAGCAAGAGAATTCCAGAGAAACATCTACTTCTGCTTTATTGACTATGCCAAAACCTTTAACTGTGTGGATCACAACAAACTGTGGAAAATTCTTAAAGAGATGGAAATACCAGACCACCTTACTTGCCTCCTGAGAAATCTGCATGCAAGTCAAGAAGCAACAGTTAGAACTGGACATGAAACAACAGACTGGTTCCAAATCAGGAAAGTAGTATGTCAAGGCTGTATATTGTCACCCTGCTTATTTAACTTATGTGCAGAGCACATCATGAGAAATGCTGGCTCGATAAAACACAGACTGGAATCAACATTGGTGGAAGAAATATCAATAACCTCATATATGCAGATGACATCACACTTATGGCAGAAAGCGAAGAACTAAAGAGCCTCTTGATGAAAGTGAATGAGGAGAGTGAAAAATTTGGCTTAAAACTCAAGATTCAGGAAACTAAGATCATAGCATCCGGTCCCATCACTCCATGGCAAATAGATGGAGAAACAATGGAATCAGTGAGATACTATTTGGGGGGGGGCGGGTTCCAAAATCCCTGCAGATGGTGAGGCAGTCATGAAATTAAAAGACATTTGCTCCTTGAAAGGACAACTATGACTGTCTTAGACAGCAGATTAAAAAGCAGAGACATTACTTTGCCAACAAAAATCCATCTAGTCAAACCTATGGTTTTTCTAGTAGTTATGTATGAATGTGAGAGTTGGGCTACAAAGAAAACAGCACAGAAGAATTGATGGTTTCAAACTTGGGTGTTGGAGAAGACCCTTGAGAGTCCCTTGGACTGCAAGGAAATCCAACCAGTCAATCCTAAAGGATATCAGTCCTGAATATTCATTGGTAGGACTGATGCTGAAGCTGAAGCTCTAATACTTTGGCCACCTGATGCAAATAACTTACTCACTGGAAAAGACCCTGATGCTGGGATTGGTTGAAGACAGGAGGAGAAGGGGACGACAGAAGATGAGATGGTTGCATGGCATCACTGACTCTACGGACATGAATTTGAGTAAGCTCTGGGAGTTGGTGATGGACAGGGAAGCCTTATGTTCTGCAATCCACAAGGTTGCAAAGAGTCAGACACGTCTGAGTGACTGAACTTAACTGACGGAATCTTTCAGTTAGTCTCATTGTCAATGGCATATAATCTAAGCTCTGTAGGTCAGCAGGCAATGCCCTGATAATAGGTATTTTTCCTTTCTTTCTCATTTCCAGAAGCACTAGACCCTCTCAAAACCCAAGGTATTTGTAAGTGCCATTTCTGATCCCCAGAAAGAATTTCTGTTTTCCTTAGGATTGTCACAATTTTGTATTTGAGGATCAGCTAAGTTACCATTATTTCTAGGCATTCTTGATCTCTTCAGGACTCACTATACATTTATATTCTGTGCCTACTTGAATCTCTAGCACATCATTTTTCCTGTGTGGCAAATATTTCTTCATGAGTGTTGACTATTTTTTTTTAATTTTCTCTTTGTTTGTTTGTTTTTAGGATACAGTCTCTGCAGATCCAGATATTTTGCCTTTTATCTCTGTATCCATAAGACCTACAATATCAATGAGCACATGACACATATTCAATAAATGGGTTAAAAGAATAAAACAATGAGCTATGTGTAACCTCTAATTTCTAGTTATCTAAAATCTATTAGCCTAGAATTTATCAACACAATTCAAATACCACCACACTAACCCAAGATAATCTTTCTTCCTTGGAAATGGTTAAATTTTGTGATTAAGCAAATAAGCAAGCTATTAATTTAAAAGCATTTATGGAAAAATTTTATTTATTGCATAAATTGCATGCATTCAAGAAATATTTACTGAATAGCTACCATGTGCCAGAGTCTGTTATGAAAGTAAGTACACTTGCTCATTAATCAACAAAAATGGCAAAAGCTTCCTGAAGCACAAAATATTTTATTACTATTTGTTAGTTCCAACTTTTATCTCGTCTTCCCAAGAATATTAGTCTCCATAATATCCAGATTTTATTTACATTTTATAGTCTCTGAAAGGCAGTATTGTTCCCTGAATTTAAATATTTTCTTCCCCAACCACTATTTTCTGTCTTTTTCATTCTCTTTGTATTTTTCTTCACTGTATTTTCTTCACTTTTTCTCCCTCTTCTTGAAAAATCTACATGTATTCAATTGTATATAGTTAAGATGTATAGTTTCTCTCAAATTTCACACACACTTCAACTATTCCATTCTGTTTTTTAGACACTTGAGGATTTTGCGTTTTGGGATACTGAGAAATTGGGAATGAGCACTGATAATTAATGAGCGTATAAAATTTCACCATAGTAGTGTTTTCTCTAATCATGTACTGCTTTCTCTTGAAACTTCACCTGATGAGGTTCCTTTTTAGTCTATTACTGATGACTCCTATATCACAGATGTTGCTTACATGGTGTTTGGAAAGTAGGTAAATGTGCTTACCTGAGTTTTTTCTATTGAGTCAAAAATGAAAATTAAGTACTTACTGCCTATCTCATGACAGACTAACACTTAAATCACAAAATTGAACAAGATCAAATATGCATTTTTCATTTTGTCAGCAAGTGGGATAACCAAAGACAAGTTCTTCAACTTATTGCTTTAACTTAAATAATTTGGTAATATAAAGATTGTTAAGATTACTACTTTATACCTTTTCTTTATAACTACACTTCACTCTCTTAAGTGTGTGCATCTGTGTGTGTGTGTGCTTGTGTTACATGACTGTGATTTCCCCTTAAATAAATGAAGAAAATCTGTGAATCTCATCCCAACTTCATAACCCCCAGATTAAGTTCTGATAGGACAGATCACCACAAAAGGACTGTTTTAAAGAACTCTTTAATGGTTATATGATTAACATTGAACTGTTGTTGCCTAGTAAGTTACATTGATCCAGATGATCCAAGGGAAGAAACTAGTATTTTAAATAATGTGTAAAATTGTTTGGAAACTACTTGATATAAGGTGAGAAGATTCTATTTTTGAAGTCAGGCAGGGTGTATGTGAATTCAAAAATTACATTGAGACATGTTTCTTAAAATTTGTAGACTTCTTTATTTAATATTCTTATACTGAAAGCAACATAAATTGAATTAGTGAAAAGAGTATCAGTATTCTGCAAATAAAATGGCATTAGTTAAGGTCATTTCACGTTGGCTCCCATATAAAGCAAAGTTAAGAGCAATTACAATAATATAAATTATGCTAGACTTGCCTAGAAATTGCTGCACAAATTCATATAGGATCAGAAACTCAAGCAGCAAGACAAAATAGTAATACACTTAGTCCCTTAAGAGGAGTTATTAAAAAAAGAAAGAAAGAAAGAAAACACTACTAATGATGAAATGAGAGCAGCAATATTATTAATATTTAAATAAATAATTAATTATTTATTGCATAACCTAGATGAATTGGGTATAAGATGAGAATAGCAAAATATGATTGAAGTAATATATTGTAGAACCTATATATAAAAAGAGATCATAGGATCCTAATTTACCCACAATTAAAATCATTTATACGTTTTATCATTCTTAGAATAAATGTCATTAATGACAGAAGCTGTAAAGCAAAATACTTCGTGATCCATTTTTTAATACTTCGTGATCCATTGATCTTTAAATCAATCTTTCTTAGTCTAATATCTTGGCACATTTGTTGAATTTTATTCAATAAATAAGCAAGTATTTATAAAGTAGCCCCAGACACCATAATAGGCTCAGGGGAATCAGCAATGAATGAAAAATGTCTCTTCACTTATAGACTTTACTTTCTATGAATGAAGAAAGATAGTGAATAGATACACATGATACATAGTGGTTGATAGTGTAGTGGAGGAAAAAATGAAGATTAAGAATAATCTTTAGCTTAATGAAGATTAAAAGAAGAGATTCTTATATGAAATATCATCTCTTTGTTCTATGATTATGTGTCCAATTTTTATAGCAAGAGGCTATGTGGAAATTTCCTGAGGTACTTAAAAACATGAAGTACTTAAAGAGAGTGAAATTAAAAGATTATTTAAAGTCTATCAGGGATCCATGAGCATGTTGGAAAACAAGGGAAGACACAGCTGAGGTAAAAGTACCTATGTGATCAGGGATGCCTTGAGGCAGAAGTGGGAGGCAGCTAGTCTGTGAATAAAAATAGAATATAAGCAAGTGTATACCATGAACAAACACCGGAGTCAACATGTTCAGAATATTCAAAAGTACAATGCTGGGTGGAAGAGGTATATTATGGAATAGTTGAGTAGGATAGAGAAGCTTTTATTGAATTATAGAAACTTTTTTTAGATTATGTCAAATCAAATTCTTAGTATATAATCTATTAATTGTGCATTTATATTGTTACAAATTGAAGACAGTTATCTTTCAAGAGTTAAAGCTGGAGCAACAATTGGAGATTTCTAGACATATCTTAATATGTCCTGGGTCATGACTTTAGTTTTATTTAATTAGATGAGATAGTTTGATCTGTAAACTTACTTTTCTACTACAATTATTCAGCATGAGTTATTGGGCTTCTTTCTCATTTTGTATGTGTGACTTAAGAGAAATCTATACCCAAGCCCAGGTGTATTCCGCACTGAAGAAGCAACTGTGAAACTCAATATAAGTAAAAATGTTCTTTTTGGTTTTTTGTTTTTTTTTTTTTTTAATAAAGAAGTCCTAGAAGAATTTCTTTAACTTAACTTTTCGGACATAGTTAATGCTTTACTTAGTTTATTCTAAATTATTTCCTATATTAATTGATTTTCCTGTATAGGGTGTTATGCCTCTTTATGAAGAGATATCATAGGAAAAATGATGCTACTTTTTTTAATGAAAACATAAACACTAAATATAGAAAACTAATGAAGCTGACTGTCCCATAGAGTTGAACTTACATGCCCTTCAAAGAGAGAATCGACCTCATTATTAGCAGCTTATAGGAAGTTGCAATGAACAAATGCAAAGGATACATTTTGCCAAGATTTTGTTTCTTGGCACTGATGCATAATCAAGTTGAAGTTACTTTAATCAAGTAACTGTGGATCTGGAAAACAGAGCACAATTGGTAAAGTTCAAAGGAACACTTAGAAATTTCCCACATTTAAAACCTTTGTTAAGCTCAGGTCTAAACAGCGGAGGAGGCAATGGCAACCCACTCTGGTACTCTTGCCTGGAAAATCCCATGGACGGAGGAGCCTAGTAGGCTGCAGTCCATGGGGTCGAGAAGAGTCGGACACGACTGAGCGACTTCACTTTCATGCATTGGAGAAGGAAATGGCAACCCACTCCAGTGTTCTTGCCTGGAGAATCCCAGGGACGTGGGAGCCTGGTGGGCTGCCGTCTGTGCACAGAGTCGGACACGACTGATGCGACTTAGCAGCAGCAGCAGCAGACTAAACAGAGGAACTTATTATACAGTAATGAGTGACATAGTACTGAATCCTAAGGAACACTTCTTGATTATATTATATAGTGAAATAAAAGTCACTACTTAAAGCTCACTGGAATGATAATTTCAAAACTTTGTTTCAAAATGTAATGTCTTGATCAGTATACATATGTGAAGTGTACCATTTTAATAAATTACAATTAAGGGGCTTCCCTGGTGGCTCAGAGGTAAAGAATCCATTTGCAGACATGGATTCAGACCCTGGGTTGGGAAGATCCTCTGCAAAGGGAAATGGCAACCCATTTCAGTATTCTTGCCTGGAAAATCCCAAGGACAGAGGAATCTGATGGGCTACAGTTCATGGGCTCACGAGATTTGGACCGAACTTAGCCACTAATCCACCACCACTACTACTATCAACAAAAATCTTATTTCACAAGCAACTTTTTCTTTCTTTCTTTCCTTCTGTTTTTTAACTTTTTCTTTATATTATAAATGGAAGCACTTGATTATTTCTTTATCAATAGCAGTTTATTGACTTATACCTCAAAAAAATGTCAACAAGTTCCACATTATACAAGCAATGACAGTGAAAAAAAAAAAGTCAAAGGAGAACTAATTGTAATTAAGGAAACTTCAAATTGCCCTCATCTCTGTAATCAGCAGTGCTTAGAAATACAGAACTAACCAGCACTCCTAGAAATATAATGAGCAGTGATAGAAATATAGAAATGTAATCATCAGTGGCAGAAATATGAAAATATTACCACAGCAAGAGAAGTTGGGAAAAATCATATAAGTCTTTAATGAATTGTTGGTAAAATTTATACATATTTTATGTCCATAAAGAAGCTTGGAAAGCTGGCTATCAAATTTACAAATATCTGTTAAACTGTTCACCACCACCCCAAGTCAAATCATGATTGTTATCCAAATCTTACAATTCTGAGTACTGGGTTTGGAGATGAGGTTTGCAAATACCCTTAAAAGTTGTTATCTGAACCAAAAGCCTTCACTTGATAAATACTTTCTACCTCTTTTTTCTTTTTTTTTTTCTTTTTTGATATGGAGAAAGACCTCATTATTACATCTCTGTGTGACACCTGAATATCTAACCATGTCATATAACTATCTCAGTCCTTGTAAATTGCTCTTTCCTAAGTTCCAGCCAACTTTTGAAGTAATATCTGATAATTACATAATTTAATTCATTCAGCTGCCCTCAACTTTTACAATATGTTGTTAGCTCTTCATTACAACCACATGTTGAAATACTTGAACTAAAGATGATAATGATACTACTTGTCCCAAGAAAGTATCAGTTAATTGTGATCCTACATACATAATACTTTGCCCAATCATTTCTACTTAAAATGATTATGAGAATGTCTGTGTTGTGATAAACTGACACTTATGTGAGCATTTTATGAAATTCAAGTATTCAATAAAAATTCTAGGATGATCATATAATTTACCAAACCAATTATATCTGTTTTGATAATGAGAGTGAACACTATTAATAACTATATAAAAATAAAAAAAACTATATAAAAATTAAACACACTCTGTAGATAAAATCCCTACATTCCAAATGTCTATTTATCAAAACTTTTAAGACTTATGGAAAGTAACTAAAAACTTAAGGAATGGAAATAGCTTAACTCCTTGTGTTGTTTTCAGTTCAGAGAGAGGGAAAACCACATTCTCAAAACTTGACAAAGATTTTTCTGTCACAGAGCTTTCATTGGCTGTAGCCTGCTAGACTCCTGTGTCTATGGGATTCTCCAGGCAAGAATACTGAAGTGAGCTGTCACGCCCTCCTCCAGGGAATCTTTCCTACCCAGGGATCAGACCTAGGTCTCCCACATTGCAGGTGGATTCTTTACCATCTGAGCCACCAGGGAAACCCTGAGAATTTGGAAGAAATTGTCAAAAGCTACTTCACAATTATCTATTATTCAAGGCTGAGAGATCTTTTAAATCTAGAATCAGAGTTTCATTTTGGAACTAGGGAAGTTTTCCTTCCTAAAAATGATACAACATATACCCCTGCCTCCTTTAAGGTTATGGTTAAGAGGGGAGTGAGACCCTGATACCTGTCTGGAATTTTCTGCACCTGAGAATCCAGCATTAATGAAGTAAACATAAAACTGCTGATTATAATAGTATCTTTGTGAAGAAAAAAAAAAGCACAAAATAAGGTAGAAGATCTACCTATAATTTGATGATCACCAACCACAACTGATCTTCCCTGTAGCTCAGATGGTAAAGAATCTGCCTGCAATGCAGGAGACCCAGGTTTGATCCCTGGGTCGGGAAGATCCTCTGGAGAAGGGAATGGAAATTCACTCCAGTATTCTTGCCTGGAGAATCCCATGGACAGAGGAGCCTGGTGGGCCGCAGTCCAAGGGGTCGCAGAGAGTCGGACACGACTGAGCGACTACTACTACTACTGCTACCCACACCTAAATAACCCTGTGTTGTTTCTGGTTTGTCTTATTCTCCCTTTCATCACAACGGCTATTCACCACAATTTCCTTAAAAACTACTTCCTTTTATCCTCTGATCTTATTTCTCACTAAAAATAAAAGAATAAATTCTATCAGCCTTCTACTGATCTGAGAAATTCATCTAAAATAGCATTATATGAAGATGCCGTAAAATACAATCAATATCATCCTCCCTCATTAGAATTTGAGTGCTGCTACAAATCCCTTTGCATTTATCTAATGATCGTGAAATTCTTTCTCTTGCATTTTGTTTTGTCCTTAACATTATGAGGAGAAAATGTTTCAAAGTTTAAATTCTGAACAGTTTAACAAAAGTTTTGAAAACTTACAAGGATGGCTCTCCAGATGTCAATTATATTTTCTTGAAAGATAATGCAACACTTCAGTAATATAATTAGAAAACTATGGATGATACAACAGTGATGATTTAATTTCATTATTGCATACTTCTTCTAGGCAATCCCACTCCTTGTCCATTTTGTCATTATTTTAGTCCTTTGTATTATGGACTAATAATTTGCAAATAATGTTGAAATTATTTCTAGAATAATGAACTGCAAAATATTTCAAAATTCTGCTTTGTTTTTGGAAGAATTCTAAAAAAAGAATAAAAGTTTCAAAAGATCAATTTTTGTAGATTATTAGAATATTTAAATAAAAAGCTCAAAATTCCATTGAGTTCAATAAACCTTGATGACACAACGAGAAGTAAAGATGAAAGTTTGAGGTCACTTGTTTGGAAAAGATTCCTGCCAGATGAGAACATAAATGTCAAAGACATAGTATTATGTATGGCAGAGGACTGAAGTCATAAATATAAGCTCTATTGCTCTTCAGTTGCTTAGTTGTGTTCGACTTTGTGACCCCATGGACTGCAGCATGCCAGGCTCCTCTGTCCTTCACTATCTGCCAGTGTTTGCTCCAATTCATGCCCACTGAGTCAGTGATGCTCTCTAACCATCTCATCCCTTGCTGCCCCCTGCTCCTTTTGCCTTCAGTCTTTCCCAGGGTCTTTTCCAATGAGTCAGATCTTCATATCTGGTGGCCAAAGTATTGGAGCTTTAGCTTCAGGAACAATCCTTCCAATGAATATTCAGGGTTGATTTCCTGAACCTTGATTGCCTGAAGGTTTATTTCCACAAGCTCTATACTTAAGATGATCACAGAAAATACAACTGGAGCTTCTTCTTTTTCACTTCTTTACTATATATGTAGGTTGTTTGGTAGTTGTAGCATTTTTTTTTTTTTTTTCATTCACACAACAAAGAATACCAGTGTCTCTCATAGCTACAGAATTGGTAAAAAAAAAAAAAAAAAAAAACAGACACCAATTTAAATTCTAGTCTTGAGTTATATTTAGTAACTGAGTGTGACTTTAGTTTTTCTTTATCCAGGATAAGGTCAAACATTCTCAGAGTGTTTGTGGGAGAAAAGAAGTAACAGAGGTTCAGTTCAGTTCAATTGCTCAATCATGTCTGACTCTTTGCAACCCCATGGACCACAGCATGCCAGGCCTCCCTGTCTATCACCAACTCCTGGAGATGAAAAATTCTTTTCACCAAGAAGAATTGACCTGCTATGAGGGAAGCTGTAACCTTAGAAGTGGAAATGTTCATGTGGCAGATGAAGGTTATATTTTATCTTTATAGGATTTATCCACAATAAAATTTTTCACATAACATAAAAATTAATGGAATTTCAATGATTAACTTTGTGTTGCTTTCCCAGGTGGGCAGAAGGAATGGAGTAACCCTCAGAGTCCCAAATTCAATACGTGAGTGTAACTTCAAGAGATAAAAATAATTATCTTGAAGGGAGAACAAGATGACAGAGGAGTAAGTGAACATGGAGTACATCACTCTCCACAGTTACATCAGGAACACACCTTCAGACACAGAAGTGCATGCAGAGCGCCAGCTGAGAGTGGACAGGAGTACCTGACCAGCAGAAAAGAATATATAGGACCATGCAAAACTCGGTAGGACGAAGGAACTAGGGGGAAAAACAGGAGTGTTAGTAAGACTAGAACTGCCCTCAGCAGGTGGGGGAACTGAAACAGGGGTCTGATCCCCACATCAGGGCAATTGTCTGAGTCAGAGGAGAAACATTTAAGGTTGAGAGTGAAACAGCTGATCTGCGGCAGCCTAAATGGAATGAGAATCAGACAGTCATTTCCACAGCCATACATACCCCAGACAGGGACATAGATCCCCTGGAAGGTGCAGAGGCTGGGAGCTGGAGTTTAGGGATTGTGGAGCAGTCCCAGGGTGAAGGCTGCTATTGACTGTGGAGAGATGGGCCAAGGGGACCTGAGAGAGGAGACTGTGGTGGGAAATGCCTGTGGAGGAAAACCGGGCAGATGTGGAAGCAAGGTGATACTGCTGAGTCATGCATAGAGAGTGGAGTCATCACCATAGCCTCTTTTCCCCCAACATCACCAATTAAAGAGTAGAGAGGCTGGCCCAGCAAATGCCTGATGCACTGAAATACAGAGTAGGACCCCACCCAGGGTGCTCCTTTAAGTGACCGATGCACCAAATTACTGAGTAGGACCCCAGATGGGGAACCCTTCTATATACCTGACGTGTGGAAAAAAGAGAAGGACCCTTGGGTCCTCAGCCCTCTAAGTGCCTGAATGGGTGGAGCTATGGAGATAGACTGTCCAAAGTAGCCATCTGATCACCAAGCTACAAGAGGCTCGAAAAAAGACTCTGGTAGGGCCATACCTCCTGGGGTGGAGGCAGTCTGTGGGGTGGAGGCGGCACACTTGGTGCCGCCAGGGTCCCCAAAAGCCAAGCAGCTGCACCACCTTCACGCTCAACCCTCACCGGGGTAGAGCTGCCACAGGCAAAAAGAATCTTGCATTTATGCACACAAGGTCATTTCAGTAGTTTCCGATTCTTTGTGATGCTATAGACTGTGGCCTACCAGGCTTTTCTGTCGGGGGGGGGGGGGGGGGGTTCTCCAGACAAGAAAACTGGAGTGCACAGGCCAATACTGTTAGCCATACTCTTCTAGAGCAGTATATTTCCTGCTGCCCTCACTGCCAACTCCTCTGAGTACCTGTTGCTGCCAGAACCCCTGCTGCCCAAGAAGCTGGACCACTTCCACACCTGGCCCTCACAGGGGCAAGCCCTAGTCCTCCAGGGCAGCCTCACGACCAAACCCCAGTGGATGACTCACATGTAGAGGTGATACCCAGGGACAGTGTGACTAAGGAAGAAAACCCAAAACCTTCCCACCAGTTCTGCAAGCTGCAGATTACATCCAAATGATTAACTAGGCAAACTCTGTGACTATGGAATATACAAAAGGTGGAGCGCTCCAACAAAAGAAAACAAACTAGTTCTGATAGCTGTGGACACTGGAGGCAAGAACACACAGGAATAGGACCAGATTAGAATTTGAGCTGTCCCCACAACAGATCCAGAGGTCAGCACAGTGTTGGAGGACATCCTGGAGATGAGATGGGCTGACTCCTAGCGAGTGAAACAACTCGACAGCAGTGACTCAAGAAAAGCATTTATTATTCTTATGGTTTGACTTGTACTGTAGATTCTTTTGGAATGTCTTTCTTATTTCTTTCCCTTTATTTTCACCCTCTGCTGTAGTTGTTGATTTTATTGGCACTATGAAACCTAATTAAGCTTTTGAGCTTTATTTTTTTTTCTTTTTCTTTCTTTCTTTTTTTAATCAGTCACATTTTTTTGTTGCTATTATAAACCCCTGCCCCAAAGTTGGGCTTTTGCAGTTCTGGGGAGTTTTCCATTTTTTATTTTTCTTTCTTTCTTTATTTTTTTTGGTTGTTGTTTTCTTTTCTTTTTTTAAAATTTTAAGCCTATTTTTATTTTTTTCTACTTTTATTCTTTTGTTTGTTTTTCCTACTGTTCTTTTCCCCTTGCAGTTAATCTTTAATGTATATAAATCTTCTTTATCTACCTCTATTTAACTTTGCATATCTATTCTTTCTTTCCTTCATTTATTTCCTTTCCTCTCAACATATTTTTGGTTTTATTTTAATTGCTTTATTCCCAATTGGCACCTTGCTTTACTTTTGTTTTCCAGTTTGTGCTTTAGTTAGATTTGTTCTGGTAGACATAATTTTTGCTTTCCTTTGCTCGCTGAGTCAACCTAATGCACTTTATTTTTGTTAGACTTTATTTTGTTAGACTTTATTTTTGTAGACTGTTTTGATTTTGCTTGTGGATCTATATGTATATGTGTATATTCTGTCACATTTCATTGTTGTTACAAACCTCTGCCTCTATGTTGGGTTTTTGCAGTTCTGTGGCATTTTCTTTCTTTCTTTTTCTTTTTTGTTTTGTTTTTCTTCTTCCATTTCTTTTTTCCTTTTTTTAAATACTTTTAACTTTTCAATTGTTTAAACCTATTAAATTTGTTCTATATTTATTCTTTCTTTGCCTTTCTTACTGTTCTTTTCCCCTTGCAGTTAATCTTTGATGGATATAAATCTTCAATTGCATTGATTTAACATTGATATCTATCCTTTCTTTCCTTTCCTATCAACATATTTGTTATTTTGTTTTCATTGCTTTATTGCTCACTTTACACCTTGTTTTAGTTTTGTCTTCCACTTTGTGCTTTAGTTAGTTTTGATCCTAATTGGTAAATATTATTTTTTATTTCCTTTATTGATGGGTCAGTCTGTTGTACTTTATTTTTCTGGACTGTTTTGACTTTGCTGATGGGTGTAAATGTATATGTGTATATTCCACTATTTAAATATCATCTGCCTGATTTTGTAACTTCCGTTTGCCTGGGGTTCACCTTTGGTTTCTCATTTTTGGATATTTGATTTAATCTCACTTAATGCCATAACAACCCACTTGTGGAATCTTCATTCCTGACCAGAAATCAAGCCCTGAGCCTTTGGAGTGGAAACACGGACTCCAAGGTCTTAAACTATCAGAGAACTAACCCTAGGGAGTACAAACAGTGAGAACTCACACAAAGGAAACCACTTGAATACAAGACCAAGTATCACGCACCCACCAGTAGCACCCTATGCAGGACAGCTCACTTAAACAACAAAAAGAAACAAGAATGGAAACCCAGACATCAACAGAAAGGATTACCACCTCACTCAGCATTGTCCATCAGAGGAAAAACAAACAAACAAAAATTTTAGCACAAATCTCACACTATACAAAGCTGACACAAACCACTGGATCAACCATAGGAGTGCAGGAGCGAAAAGGAAGAAAGAATTCAACTGAGAAGTCTGAGTAAAGGAAAGCTCAAACACAATAAGTTAAATTAAAAAAGAAGAAGAAGAAGAAGAAGAAAGAAAAGAAAGAAAATGTAGAGAAATACTACACAGATGGAGGAACAAACTAGAAACACTGAAGTCCAAATAAATGAAGAGGAAATAGGCAAACAACCTGAAAAGATTTCAGAATAATGATAGTAAAGATGATCAAAAACATTGAAAACTAAATGGAGAAAATGTAAGAATCAATTAACAAAGACCCAGAATAATTAAAGAATAAACATACAGAAACAACATCATTACTGAAATGAAAAATACTCTAGAAGGAATCAATAACAGAATATCTGAAGCAGAAGAATAATCAGTGAGCTGGAAGAGAAAATGGTGGTAATAACTTCTAAAGAGAAGAATAAAGTAAAAAGAATGAAAAGAACTGAGAATAGTCTCAGAGACATCTGGGACAATATCAGACACACCAACATTGGAATTATAGGGGTCCCAGAAGATGAAGAGAAAAAGAAAGGGTATGTGAAAAATTTTGAAGAGATTATAGCTGAAAATTTCCCAACATGGAAAAGTTATAGTCAATCAAGTCCAAGAGGCACAAAGAGTCCCATACAAGATAAGCCCAAGGAGAAACATGCCAAGCACATACTAATCAAACTAACAAAGATTAAACACAAAGAAAGAATGTGAAAAGCAGCAAGGGAAAAGCAACAAGTAACATACAAGGGAAACATCATATGCTTAACAGCTGATCATTCAGCAGAAACTCTGCAGGCCAAAAGGGATATATTTAAAGTACTGAAAGGAAAAAAATCTACAGCCAAGATTATTGTACCCGGCAACCATCTCATTCAAAACTGATGGAGATATCAAAAGCTTCTCAGACAAGCAAAAGTTAAGAGAATTCAGTACCATTAAACCAGCTTTCCAATAAATGTTAAAGTGACTTATATAGTCAAGAAATACAAGAGAAGAGAAAGATCTTCAAAATCAACCTCAAACAATTAAAAAAAAAGTCAATAGAAACATATACATCAGTAATTACTCTAAATGTAAATGGTTAAATGCTCCAAGCAAAAGACACAACAGGTTAACCGGATATAAAAACAAGACACATATTTATGCTGTCTATAAGAAACGCACTTCAGACCTAAAGACACATATAGACTGACAGTGAGAGGATGGGAAAAAATATTCCGTGGAAATGGGAGGCAAAAGAGAGCTAGAGTAGCAATCCTCATTTCAGACAAAATAGACCTTAAAATAAAGAGGATTACAAGAGATAAGGGAGGAAACTACAAAATGATCAAGGGATCAATCCAAGAGGAAGACACAACTATTATAACTATCTGTGTATACAACATAGGAGCACCTCAGTACATAAGGCAAACACTAACAGATATAAAAGGAGAAATTGACAACACAATAATAGTAGGAGACTTTAACACCCCACTCACACCAAAGGACAGATCATCAAAACAATATTAACAAGGAAACACAAGTCTTAAAGGATACATTAAATGAGATGGATCTCATTGATATCTTGAAGACATTCCATCCAAATGCAGAAGAACACACCTTCTTCTTAAATACACATGGAAAATTCTCCAGGATAGACCACATCTTGGGTCACAAATCAAACCTCAATAAATTTAAGAAAATTTAAATTGTATAAAGCATCTTCTCTGACTATAAGCTAGGAGACAGATATCAATTACAAGAAAACAAAACAAACAAAAACAAACAAACAACAACAACAACAACAAAAACACACCCAAAACTGGAAGAAACACAAGCACATGGAGATTAAACAGCATGTTTCTAAATAACCAGAAGTTTATTGAAAAAATAAAAAAAGAAAATCAAAAAAATTTCTGGAAAGAAATGACAATGAAAACACAACAACTCAAAACCTGTGGGATGCAAGAAAAGCATTTCTCAGAGGAAAGTTTATAGCAATAAAATCCTACCTCAAGAAACAAGAAAAACATCGAATAGACAACCTAACTTTTCACCTAAAACTGCTGGAAAAAGAACAACCCCCCCCCCCCAAATTAAAAAAAAAAAAAAATCAGAAGGAAAGAAATCATAAAGATTCGAGCAAAAAAGATAAATGAAAAAGAAATAAAAGAAACTATATTAAAGATTAATAAAACTGAAAGCTGGTTCTTTGAGACAATAAACAAAATTTACAAACCTTTAGCCACACTCACCAAGAACGAAAGACAAAGGAACCAAATCAACAAAATTAGAAATGAAAAAGGAGAGGTTACAACAGGCAATGCAAAAATACAAAGGATTATAAGAGACCATTATGAACAACTATATGGCAATGAAATGGATAACGTGGAAGAAATGGATGGATTCTTAGATAAGTTCCATTTTCCAAGATTGAACCAGGAAGAAGTAGAAATTATGAACAGCCCAATTACAAGCACTGAAATTGAAGCTGTGGTCAAAAATCTCCAGGAAAACAAAAACCCAGGACCAGATGGCTTCACAGCAGAATTCTATCAAACATTCAGGGAAGAGCTAATGGCTATCCTTCTAAAACTCCTTCAGAAAATTGCATACCAAGACACACTTCCAAACTCATTCTATGAGGCCACCATTACCCTGATACCAAAACCAGACAAAGACAAAACACACAAAAAAGAAAACTACAGGCCAATATCACTGATGATTATAGATGCAAAATTCTCAACACACTTTTAGCAAACAGAATTCAGCAACACATCAAAAAGCTCATACACCATGATCAAGTTGGGTTTATTTCAGAAATGTAAGGATTCTTCAATATATGCAAATCAATCAATGTGGTACAACATGTTAACAATTTGAAAGATAAAAACCATATGATAATCTCAGTAGATGCAGAAAAAGCCTTTGACAAAATTCAGGACCCATGTATGATTAAAACTCTTCAGAAAATGTGCACTGAAAGAACCTACCTCAATGTAATAAAGGCCATATATGATAAGCCTATAGCAAGTGTTATTCTCAGTGGTGAAAAACTGAAAGCATTCCCCCTAAGATCAGCAACAAGACAAGGGTGTCTACTTTCACCATTATTCAACATATTTTTAGAAGTGTTAGCTACAGCAATCAGAGAAGAAAAAGAAATAAAAGGAATCCAGATCAGAAAATAAGAACTAAAGCTCTATTTACAGATGGCATGATACTGTACATAGAAAACCCTAAAGATAGTATCAGAAAATTACTAGAGCTAATCGATGAATTTAGCAAAGTTACAGGATACAAGAGCAATACACAGATATCACTTGTATTTCTATATACTAACAGTTAAAAATCTTAAAGAGAAATTAAAGAATAAATCTCACTCACCATTGCAACAAAAAGAATAAGATATCTAGGAATAAACTTATCTAAGGAGAAAAAGAACTGTACACAGAAAATTGTAAGACACTGATGAAACAGATCAAAGGTGACATAAACAGATGGGGAGATAATACATGTTCCTGGGTAGGAAGAGTCAATATGGGAAAATGACTATACTACCAAAAGCAATCTACAGATTAAATGCAATCCCTATCAAAATACCAGTAACATTTTTCATAGAACTAAAACAAAACATTTCACAATTCATGTGGAAACACAAAAGACCCAAATAGCCAAAGCAGTCTTGAGAAAGAAGAATGGAGCTGGAGAAATCAATCTTTCTGATTTCGGATTAGACTACAAAGTCACAGTCATCAAGACAGTATGATACTGCCACAAAAACAGAAATATAGGTCAAAGGAACAAAATAGAAAACCCAGAAATAAACCCATGCACCTATGGACACCTTATTTTGACAAAGGAGGCAAGAATATAAAATGGGGCAAAGACAACCTCTTCAATAAATGGTGCTGGGAAAACTGGACAGCTATATCTAAAAGAATGAAATTAGAATACTCCCTAACACAATACATAAATATTAACTCAAAATGGATTAAAGACCTAAATGTAAGACCAAAAACTATAAAACTCTTAGAGGAAAACACAGGCAGAACAATCGATAACATAAATCAAAGTAGATCCTCTTTACCCCACCTCCTAGAGTAATGGAAATAAAAACAAAAGGAAAAAAGTGGGACCTGATTAAACTTAAACATTTTTGCACAGCAAAGGAAACTGTAAGCAAGGTGAAGAGACAACCCTCAGAATGGGAGAAAATAATAGCAAATGAAACAACTGACAAAGGATTAATTTTCAAAGTATACAAGCATCTTATACAACTCAATGCCAGAAAAACAAACAGTTCAATCAAAAAAGTGGGAAAAAGACCTAAAGAGACATTTCTCCAAAGATGACATACAGATGGCTAGCACATGAAAAGATGCTCAACATTACTTTATTAGAGAAATGCAAGTCAAAACTGCAATGAGATATCACCTCACACCGGTCAGAATGGTCATCATCAAAAAGCCTACAAATAATATATGCTGGAAAGGGTGTGGAGTAAAGGGAGCACTCTTGCACTGTTGGTGGGGATATAAACTCATACAGCCACTATGGAAGACGATATTGTGATTCCTTACTGCCAATGAAGCATCAAATGCATTAAAAAGAAAACGTGATGATGATGACGACGATGACGATGATGATGACGATGACTATGATAATTTGTAATCTAGCCTTGAAGCATGTAACATGTATACTTGGTTTTGAATCTATTGTACTGAGATTAAACATGCATGCTAGATGTTTCCATGTTGTGTTCTAGAAAAAATAGTATTTAATGAGTAAATATGTTTACCATACTTTTCGATTGAGCTGTTGTGTTGGATTTTCTTTAATAGGATTAGTAATGGTTTCTCGTCAGCCTTTTAAGTGTAAAAAATAAAGTTGCAATTCGTGTTAAAAAAACAAACAAACAAACAAACAAACAAACAAAAAAACTAGGAATAACAGCAGCATATGACCCAGCAATTGCACTCCTAGCAATATACCCTGAGGAAATCAAAAGTGAAAAAGACACATCTATCCCATTGTTCATTGCAGCAGTATTTACAATAGCTAGAACCTGGAAGCCACCTAGATGTCCATTGACAGATGAATGGAGAAAGAATTTGTGGTACATATACATAATGGAATATTACTCAGCCATAAAAAGGAACACACTTGACTCAGTTCTGATGAGGTTAATGAACCGAGAACCTATAATACTGAGTGAACAAAGTCATAAAGAGAAAGATAAATATAATATTCTAACAAACATATACAGAATCTCAAAAAATGGTACTGAAGAATTTATTTACAGGGCAACAATGGAGAAACAGACATAGAGAATAGACTTATGGACATCAGGGAAAGGGAGGAGAGGGTGAGATGTATGGAAAGTGCAACGTGGAAACTTATATTACCATATGTAAAGCTGATAGCCAATGGGAATTTTCTGTATGGCTTAGGAAAATTAAACAGGGGCTTTGTATCAACCTAAAGGATTGGGAGGGGGAGAGAGATGGGAGGGAGGTTCAAAAGTGAGGGAATATAAGTACACCTATGGCTGATTCCTGTTGAGGTTTGACAGAAAACAACAAAATTATGTAAAGCAATTATCTTTCAATAAAAAATAGTAATAATTAAAAGAAATAAAGCAAGCAAACAAACAAACAAAAAAGAATGATCTTGATTCTTTTCCAAGGCAATCCATTCAACATCACAGTTGTCCAAGTCAATGCACCAGCCACTAAAGCAGAAAAATCTTAAGTTGAACCATTCTATGAAGATTTACAAGACTTTCTAGAACTAACACACACACACACACACACACACACACAAAGAAGTCCTTTTCATTATAGTGGACTGGAATGCAAAAGTAGGAAGCTAAGAGAGTCCTGGAGCAGCAGGCAAGTTTGGCCTTGGACTATAAAAGGAAACAGGGCAAAGACTAACAGTCTTGCCAAGGGAACACACTGGTCATAGCAAACATCCTGTTCCAACAACACGAATTGACTCTACACATGGACATCACCAGAAGATCAATGCTGAAATCAGATTGATTATATTCTTTGCAGCCAAAGATGGGGAAGATCTATACAGTCAGCAAAAACATGAGACCTGTAGATTATAAGGGCTGAGATCATCAGCTCCTTATTGCAAAATGCAGGCTTAAACTGAATGAAGTATAGATTCTTCAGTTTCATCAGTTCTTCAAAACCACTAGGCTATTCAGGTATTCAGTTCAGCTCAGTTCAGTCGCTCAGTCATGTCTGAATCTTTGTGACACCATGAACTGCAGCATGCCAGGAATCCCTGTCCATCACCAACTCCAACCCAAACCCATGTCCATTGATTCGGTGATGCCATCCAACCATCTAATCGTCTGTCGCCCCCTTCTCTTCCTGCCCTCAATCTTTCCCAGCATCAGGGTCTTTCGAAAGGGTCAGCTCTTTGCATCAGGTGGCCAAAGTATTGGAGTTTCAGCTTCAACACCAGTCCTTCCAATGAACACCCGGGACTGATCTCCTTTAGGATGGACTGGTTGGATCTCCTTGCAGTCCAAGAGACTCTCAAGAGTCTTCTCCAGCACCACAGTTCGAAAGCACCAATTCTTCTGTCCTCAGCTTTCTTTATAGTCCAACTTTCACATCGATACATGACCACTGGAAAAACCATAGCCTTGACTAGATGGACCTTTGTTGACAAAGTAATGTCTCTGCTTTTTAATATGCTATCTAGGTTGGTCATAACTTTCCTTCCAAGGAGTAAGCATCTTTTAATTTCATGGCTGTGATCACCATCTGCAGTGATTTTGGAGCCCAGAAAAATAAAGTCAGCCACTGTTTCCCCTGTTTCACCATCTATTTCCCATGAAGTGATGGGACCAGATGCCATGATCTTAGCTTTCTGAATGTTGAGCTTTAAGCCAACTTTTTCACTCTCCTCTTTCACTTTCATCAAGAGGTTCTTTAGTTCTTTTTCACTTTCTGCCATAAGAGTGGTGTCATCTGCATATCTGAGGTTATTAATATTTCTCCCGGCAATCTTGATTCCAGCTTGTGCTTCCTCCAGCACAGCATTTCTCATAATGTACTCTGCATATAAGTTAAATAAGCAAGGTGACAATATACAGCCTTGACGTACTCCTTTTCCTATTTGGAACCAGTCTGTTGTCCCATGTCCAGTTCTAACTGTTGCTTCCTGATCTGCATACAGGCTTCTCAAGGGGCAGGTCAGGTGGTCTGGTATTCCCATCTCTTTCAGAGTTTTCCACAGTTTATTGTGATCCACACCGTCAAAGAATTTGACATAGTCAATAAAACAGAAATAGATTTTTCTTTCTGGAACTCTCTTGCTTTTTCAATGATCAAGCAATTTTGCAATTTAATCTCTTGTTCCTCTGCCTTTTGTAAAACCAGTTTGAAAATCTGGAAGTTCACAGTTCACATATTGCTGAAGACTGGCTTGGAGAATTTTGAGCATTACTTTACTAGCCTGTGAGATGAGTGCAATTGTGTAGTAGTTTGAACATTTTTTGGTATTGTCTTTCTTTGGGATTGGAATGAAAACTGACCTTTTCCAGTCCTGTGGCCACTGCTGAGTTTTCCAAATTTGCTGGCCTATTGAGTGCAGCATTTTCACAGCATCATCTTCCAGGATGTGAAATAGCTCAACAGGAATTTCATCACCTCCACTAGCTTTGTTCATAGTGATGCTTCCTAAGGCCAACTTGACTTCACATTCCAGGATGTCTGGCTCTAGGTGAGTGATTGCACCATCAGGATTATCTGGGTCGTGATGATCTTTTTTGTTCAGTTCTTCTGGGTATTCTTGGCACCTTTTCTTAATATCTTCTGCTTCTGTTAGGCCCCTACCATTTCTGTAGGGACTATCAGAGCTAACCCCTTAAATCTATTTCTCACTTCCACTATATAGTCATAAGGGATTTGATTTAGGTCATACCTGAATGGTGTAGTGGTTTTCTCCACTTTCTTCAATTTCAGTCTGAATTTGGCAATAAGGAGTTCATGATCTGAGCCACAGTCAGCTCCTGGTCTTGTTTTTGCTGACTGTATAGAGTTTCTCCATCTTTGGCTACAAAGAATATAATCAATTTGACTTTGGTGTTGATCATCTGGTGATGTCCATGTGTAGAGTCTTCTAAATCAAATCCCTTGTGATTATACACTGAAGGTAACAAAGAAAAGGATTATATTTGGATGACAAAGTGTCTAAAGAACAATGGATGGGGGTTTGTAACATTGGACAGAAGGTGGAGACCAACACGTCCCCAAGAAAAAGCAGTGCAAGAAGGGAAATCGGTTGCCTGAGGATGCTTTACAAATAGCTGAGAAAAGAAGAGAAATGAAAGGCAAAGGATAAAGCAAAGATAAACCCAACAAAATGCAGAATTCCAGGTAATTGTAAGGAGAGATAAGAAAGCCTTGGTAAGTGAACAATGCAAAGAAATAGAGGGAAACACTAGCGATCTCTACAACAGTTGGAGATTCCAACAGAACATTGCATGCAACGTTGGACACAATAAAGGAAAGAGATGGTAAGGACTTGCAGAAGCAGAAGAGATTAAGAAGAGCTGGCAAGAGCATATAGAAGAACAGTATAAAAAAGGTCTTACTGACCCAGATAACCACAATGTGTTCATGCACCTAGAGTCAGATATCCTGTAGGGTGAAGTCAAGTGGGCCTTAGAAAGCATTACTATGAACAAGACTAGTGGAGGTGATGGAATTCCAGCTGAGCTATTTCAAATCCTAAAAGATAATACTGTTAAAATGCTGCACTCAATATGCCAGCAAATTTGGAAAACTCAGCAGTTACCACAACACTGGAAGAAGTCAGTTTTCGCTGTGATACCAAAGAAAGGCAATGTCAAGGAATGTTCAAATTACCACACAATTGCACTCATTTCACATTGTAGCAAGATTATACTCAAAATCCTTCAAGCTAGGCTTCAGTAGTACTTGAATTGAGAAGTTCCAGATATATAAGTTGGATTTAGAAAACACAGATGAACTAGGGATTAAGTTGCCAACATACACTGGATCATAGAAAAAGCACGGGAATTTCCCCCCGCCAGGCCCTCCCCCCCCAAAACAAAACAAAACAAAACAAAACATCTAGTTCTGTTTCATTGATTATGCTAAACACTTTGTGTGGATCAAAACGAACTGGAAAATTCTTTGTTGATGATGTTCAATCGGTCAGTCATGTCCCGCTCTTTGCAACCCCATGGACTGCAACTTGCCACGCTTCCCTGTCCATGTTGGCTCAAAAGATGTAAAACTTGAGAGCTGCGAGTTAAGTTTTATTCGGGACAAAATGATGCCTGCAGCCCATGAGGCAGCATCTCAGATAACTCTGAGATACTGTTCCAAAGCAGCAGTAGGGGGAGGTCAATACATAAGGTTTTAGTGAAGGAGGAGTTCAGTACCATGAAGCACTCATTTTGCAAAAGGTTTTTTGTTAGTCATGAGGATCTGATGTAACCATGAAGGTATTTAGTGCTTCTCTAGATATGAGGAGATGCAAGGATTGAGATAATAAAATCTGTCCCTAAAACTTCCAATTATCTAAAAAGACCTGCCCCACTAGATTCCCTGGAGCACAGAGTGCCTCACTCCAGCCTGAATTCCCTCAGGGGTTGTTGAAGGTCAATAGCTATAGCAGCATGGGGTTCAATCTCCATACAGGCAGTTATAAAATACCTTTATTGTTCAGTCATTGGCAATACTCTTGATAAGTGCCAATTTGTAGTTGACATGGCCCCCTTCCAGTCATAAATCCAACAATACTTTGGGGAGAATTTCATGACCATTTTGTCACACATTGCTGGAAAGGCTCGTTTCCAGTTCTGAAGGTTTTTGTTGATAGGCTACTCAATGTGCTGTTAGGACTTGGTCTTAATAGCCAGAGATCTCTGGAGACCTGTCTTCTTGTTATGGTCCAGGAAAGTATTCCCATTGGTTGCATCTCCCCATATCTAGAATTACACAATTACAATCATTGATCATATATCAAGCTATACATTTGATCAGCTGCTTCAAGTCTAGCCATCATTTTCATTGGAGACTCAGTCATACACTTGGTAATACAAGAAATAATAATCTTGTGAAACAAGCAAAATACAAATGGGTGCAGTTAATAACATTAGTGGAATTGAAAGTAAATATTTTACCCATGAGCCTCCCACACCAAACCAGTTTTTTTTTTTTTTTTTTTTTTAAGATCATCAAGACTAGGGAATGGGCCACTTAAGAAATCTGATATTTCATGCAGTTCATTAAATGTGTTGCATTAAAGGATTTATCAGGTATGAAAATAAGGCATTCACTTTGAATTTTAGTGCACATATCTCCCTGGGATGTTGTGAGGTGTCAAAGCCCTGCAGTTGTGCAGCATTTCCTTTCTCATTATTGAGATCTCAGAATTTAATAGGCTATAGCCTGGTTACCAATTAAAGCTTATGAAAGTTATTAAGGCTTTGATATGGCCAATTACATCCTCTAATCGCATTGAAGGCACACACACACATACACGAACAAAGATGCTAAATGATCATACCAACAGAATACAGATCTTTGACGCATTGGGATCATACAAATGGTATATTGGTGAGGGTTACCTCTAAGTTATTACTGTATATGACCTAATATTCATGGGAATCCCAGGCAACACCTTCGTATCCAACCCTGTAGATTTCAAGGCCATAAATTAGTGTTAAAAATCCACTGAGTTACATATCAATCACTCTCTCTAAGGGTAAAAAATAAGTATAGTTCATCAACAACCTGTGCCTTGTCTCATAATTACAAGGTTGATCATTTTTAGTATGAATCAATCCTTCCCAACATAGAGTAAGCAGAAGATACTAAGAGAAATAACTATACAAAAAGGTTTTCATGAGCCAGATAGTCACCAGAGTATGATCACTCACCTAGAGCCAGACATCCTGGAATGTGAAGTCAAGTGGGCCTTAGGAAGTATCACTATGAACAAAGGTAGTGAAGGTGATGGAATTCCAGTTTCAAATCCTGGAATTCTATTTCAAATCCTAAAAGATGATGTTGTGAAAGTGTTGCCCTCAATATGCCAGCAAATTAGGAAAACTCAACAGTGGCCGCAGGACTGAAAAAAATCAGTTTTCATTCCAATCCCAAAGAAAGGCAATGCCAAAGAATGTTCAAGCTATCACACAAATGAACTCATCTCACAGGCTAGCAAAGTAATGCTTCAAATTCTTCAACCAATCTTCAACAGTGCATAAGCCATGGACTTCCAGATGTTCAAGCTGGATTTAGAAAAGGCAGAGGAACCACAGATCAAATTGCCAATATCCGATTGACCATCGAAAAAGTGAGAGAGTTCCAGGAAAAAAAAAAAAAAAAGAAAAAATCTACTTCTGCTTTATTGACTATGTCAAAGCCTTTGATTGTGTGGATCACAATAAACTGTGTAAAACTATCAAACAGATGGGAATACCAGACCACTGGACTTGCCTCTTGAGAAATCTGTCTGCAGGTTAAGAAACCATAGAACCTGACATGGAACAACAGACTGGCTCCCAGTCAGGAAAGGAGTATGCCAAGGCTTTATATTGTCACCCTGCTTATTTAACTTATATGCAGGGTATATCATGAGAAATGCTGGACTGGAGAAGCACAAACTGGAATCAAGATTGCCAGGAGAGATATCAGTAACCACAGATACGAAGATGACACCACCCTTATGGCAGAAAGCAAAGAAGAGCTAAAGAGCCTCTTGATGGAAGCGAAAGAGGAGAGTGAAAAAGTTGGCTTAAAACTCAACATTCAGAAAACTAAGATCATAGCATCTGGTCCCATCACTTCATGGCAAATAGATGGGGGAACAATGGAAAGAAACAGTGACAAAACCTTTTTTTGGGAGTCTAAAATCACTGCATATTATGACCTTGGCCATGAAATTAAAAGACGCTTACTCTTTGGAAGAAAAGTTATGACCAACCTAGACAGCATATTAATAAGCAGATGCATTACTTTGTCAGAAAGGTCTGTCTAGTCAAAGCTTTGCTTTTGCCTGTAGTCATGTATGGATGTGAGAGTTGGACTATAAAGAAAGCTGAGTGCTGAGGAATTGATGCTTTTGAACTGTGGTGTTGGAAAAGACTCTTGAGAGTCCCTTGGACAGCAAGGAGATCCAACCAGTCCTTCCTAAAGGAAATCAGTCCTGAATATTCATTAGAAAGGCTAATACTGAAGCTGAAACTCCAATACTTTGGCCACCTGGTGTGAAGAACTGACTCAGCGGAAACGATCTTGATGCTGGGTAAGACTGAAGGCAAGAGAAGGGGATGACAGAGGATGAAATAGTTGGATGGCATCACCGACTCAATGGACATGAGTTTGAGTAAGCTCCAGAAGTTGGTGATGGAGAGGGAGGCCTGGTGTACTGCAGTCCATGGGGTCGCAAAAGATTTGGACACATCTGAGTGACTGAACTGAACTTAGAGGAGCTTTTAAACTTAAACGACCGTGGCCTGGTGTTAACAACCTAGATCCACCCCAAAATTGTGGGAATTTTCCTTTCAATAGATGAGAGGTTAATCATTTTATTGAGACTTAGCTCCTCACTCCAGTTGAGTTTGAATGAAACTAAGAGAAAATGTAAATCTATGGCCAGCATCAGAGCAGGCATTATTAAATGGCCAGGTGAGAGGATCCCATCTAGCAATATCATGAATAGATAGGACAGAACTGAACATTCATCTAAAATAAATTTCTTAAGGGCTATCTAAGCAGAGCCCTAGAGATCAGAAATCCACCAAGGTAACCCAGAAGTACTAGACACAGGTAATTGGACACAACCCAACAATAGCATTGAGTTTCAAACTAGCATAGAATGATGTTTATGGTAGAAAACATTCAATTGATATGCATAGGTTCAAGGAATCAAGAAAGCACTATAAATGATCATACATATCAGATCAGCGCTTGGGCAAGCTGTCCACTTCTGATGTCGTCTTCTTCTTATCCTAGTGTAGTGTAGTTTCCTCTGTTTGAGCATTGTTTTAAGGTGAGTTTGAGGTCAGCGGGCCTCTCTATAGACCAGTCCAGCTTAGGGACCCTTGGAAGCGGGAGTTACCCCAAGAGTCAGTTTCTTTTCAATTTCACTGGGCGTGAGCTATTTAAAAGTACCTGATAGGAAGGTCCATCCAACCAGGTTGGAGACAGTTCCTTAAATTATGCCTTCTTCCAGTCTTGGCTGCAAGTCATGCATGAGGCAACTGATTTTCAACCAAAGACGGGTTACTGAGATAAGCTTCAGAAATAACCATACAGTGTCCTTTAATAATTCAATTAAATTTTATATTAATATACACTAACAGCAAAGAACAATCCAGGAAATGAGTCTTAGTAGACACAGACCTCTATTAACAAACAGGGATTTAACATTCATTGAAACATATTTTTTTCTCCCTAAAATCACCATATTTTTACAAAATATAACCAAACTAAGACTTGTTTGTTACATAGGTCTGATCTCAATAAACTTGGCCTGATGATTTATATAGCCATAATTGATCATGGAATTTTTTTGCTTTGCTGAAACTTTTATAGGCTCTCAGACTGAACTTTTAAAATAAAGCCTCTCAGGGCTAGGGAAGTCATGCCAAAGGCTTATGACAGATTTTGCCTAACAGATCAATGTAAATTCCTCCCTTCTCAAGGTCTCCAAAGTTTCTTGAGATTTCTGTACCTGTTAGTGAGATAACCTTCCTAACGTATCTGATAAAGTTGCTGGAAACTAAGAGCTTTCATTCACCTAGAGCCAGACATCCTGGAATGTGAAGTAAAATGGGCCTTAGAAAGCATCACTACGAACAAAGCTAGTGGATGTGATGGAATTCCAGTTGAGCTTTTTCAAATCCTGAAAGATGATGCTGTCAAAGTGTTGCACTCAATATGTCAGCAAATTTGGAAAACTCAGCAGTGGCCACAGGACTGGAAAAGGTCAGTTTTCATTCCAATCCCTAAGAAAGGCAATCCCAAAGAATTCTCAAACTACAGCACAATTGTACTCATCTCACACGCTAGTAAAGTAATGCTCAAAATTCTCCAAGCCAGGCTTCAGCAATACGTGAGCTGAGAACTTCCAGATGTTCAAGCTGGTTTTAGAAAAGGCAGAGGAACCAGAGATCAAATTGTCAATATCTGTTGGATCATTGAAAAAGCAAGAGAGTTCCAGAAATACATCTATTTCTGCTTTATTGACTACACCAAAGCCTTCGACTGTGTGGATCACAATAAACTGTGGAAAATTCTGAAGGAGAAGGGAATACCAGACCACCTGATCTGCCTCTTGAGAAACCTCTATGCAGGTCAGGAAGCAACAGTTAGAACTGGACATGGAACAACAGACTGGTTCCAAATAGGGAAAGGAGTATGTCAAGGCTGTATATTGTCACCCTGCTTATTTAACTTATATGCAGAGTACATCATGAGAAACGCTGGGCTGGAGGAAGCACAAGCTGGAATCAAGATTGCCAGGAGAAATATCAATAACCTCAGGTATGCAGATGACATCACCCTTATGGCAGAAAGTGAAGAGGAACTAAAAAGCTTCTTGATGAAAGTGAAAGAGGAGAGTGAAAAAAGTTGGCTTAAAGCTTAACATTCAGAAAACTAAGATCATGGCATCTGGTCCCATCACCTCATGGGAAATAGATGGGGAGACAGTGGAAACAGTAACAGAATTTATTTTTTTGGGCTCCAAAATCACTGTGGATGGTGATCGCAGCCATGAAATTAAAAGATGCTTACTCCTTGGAAGGAAAGTTATGACCAACCTAGACAGCATATTAAAAAGCAGAGACACTACTTTGTCAACAAAGGTCCATCTGGTCAAGGCTGTGGTTTTTCCAGTGGTCATGTATGGATGTGAGAGTTGGACTGTGAAGAAAGCTGAGTGCCAAAAAATTGATGCTTTTGAATTATGAAGTTGGAGAAGACTCTTGAGAGTCCCTTGGACTGCAAGGAGACCCAGCCAGTCCATCCTAAAGGAGATCAGTCCTGGTTGTTCATTGGAAGGACTGATGCTGAAGTTGAAACTCCAGCACTTTGGCCACCTCATGCGAAGAGTTTACTCATTGGAAAAGACCCTGATGCTGGGAGGGATTGAGGGCAGGATGAGAAGGGGACAACAGAGGATGAGATGGCTGAATGGCATCACCAACTCGATGGGCATGAGTTTGAGTAAACTCCGGGAGTTTGTGATGGACAGGGAGGCCTGGCGTGCTGCGATTCATGGGGTCGCAAACAGTCGGACACGACTGAGCCACTGAACTGAACTGAATTAAACTGAAGAGCTTTCAACCTCTGGAGGGTTCAGATTGAGAAAAAAGATAAATGTTTCAATTTGTTTATAAAATATAATTTTACCAATTACTGTCATTATTATTTTGAGGGGAAGGTTTTTCTTCCACCTGGAAAACACAGATTCAACCCAGTAGTTTTTTAGATAGAAACCATAAAATTTATAACGTATTTGCCAGTTTATTCAGTCCTTTTGTTAGCTTTTGTGCTGCCATCTGGTTTTCCTTTAGAATTCTTAGCTAGTTCAGAAACTGGTATTTATCCAAAGGCCTTTCTATAAATCTTCAATAAGAGGAAGTATTTTTGTGAAACTTGGTTAGTGTTATGAAAATATTTGAGACAGAAACTAGAATTATGGCTGATAATATTTCACCCAAACATATCAGAACTTTAGGAATCCCACACAGTTTCTAGGATATCTGTATTAGTAACATTTACCATGCTATATAACCTGAGACTTATTACTTGACATTACTTTCCATGTCATTCTGAATACAAAATGAAACAAATTAGTGTAATATCTCTCATTGGGATGTTTCAGGGACCCTCTGAAGTATCATTCAGGAAAGTTTGTCAACAAATGTCAAAAAGGTTTAGAACACCCAGTCAGATCACTGTGAAACAGTGACTATTCACTTACCCAAAGTGACTATAAAGGATTTCAGAACAAATCATTTAAGAGATAAAGAAACTTAAATCTATAATCAAAGGCAATTTAACATCTGAAGAAATGGTTTCATCTTAACAAAGAGGAAAGCTAAATTCAAGTTTTTGCACCAGTTTACTTTATTTAAAAGGCAAACAATTAAATTTATTTGAAATATTATTTTAAGCTATGCACAAAATTCTTTTCTCATGATTCATTTTCCACAAAATTTCTTGTCACTTTCTCTACCCATTACTTTGTTCTTCCATTCTCAAAAGCAACCTGTAAGTCAGGCTTGTTTTCTTTTCCCTTGACAAAATGTAATTCCATTCCTCATACCTTCTTTACAGAAAACACTCTTCCTACTTTGTTTAAGTAATCAAGAACTGACTTTTATATTGGCATTTTATAGATTGGTGAGCATAAATACCAGTGATAATTTCTAAAACTTTGCTTTCTTAGAGAGAACATTTTAGGATGACACCAAACATCATTGAGTTTTAACCCCAAATATCTATAGTTTCTCTATAAGAATGTTCAATAGTAAATGCTTCAAAATCTTATTTTATTTGGAAATCACTCAGCTATAATATAGACTTCCAACACTTAGTTTAGCACAACCCTTAGAAGTTCAAGTTACCCCAATCTGGAGAGACTATTTTAGACACATATTCCTAAAGCATAATTATTCTTAATAGAGTTTACCTAAAAACTCATATCTCATTTACATTTTTTAGAAGTTTCTTCACTCGAAGTAATTTTCTTGCTGACAAATTTGTAACAACTATAATAATATTTAGCTTATATTAAACCTAGGTACAATGAAAATATTTTGCTTAATGTTATTACTCTTAGACATGTCTATATTAGTTAGATCAAACAAATGTTAAGATCAAATATTTAACATGAGTATTTCCCAGTTCACATGAACCTGAAATTCATTTAGGTTAATTTTTTTTGTATTTAGATTTAAATTATTTGATTTGCACTTTTTTTTTTTTAAGGCCAATTAGATTAGAGCTCACTTACAAACTGATCTCAGCAATCAACAATATTATCCAAAAAACAAAGACACACACTGAGACATACATATATCCAAATAGACACAAAAGGTCCTGTAGTTTTGCTTTCCAAACTTAGTTATGAATCAGATATCACAATACAAAAAACACCAGCTATTTAAAAAAATAAAATGGTTGGAATAAGATTTTAAAAGACTTTGTTCCCTTTTTTCCCCCCTTTTGCTTTCAGGATCTAGAGATGGTCTAAAGAAGTGATACAGAGAGCTCTGGTCTAAAGGTTTAAGAGGAGGTACTGCCTCGGGGCAATTTTTTTTTTTTTTTTCCCTTCAAGCTTTCTCTGGAACCTAAAGAAATTGTGCCCACATAGTCAAAAATCGTATTTTTCTGTGACCATAGTTTTATAGCCAATATTTAGATGAGACAGTGCTCAACTTGGCCTTGATAACAAGGGAAGGTTGTTCCCAGCATGGATTGTCCCTCTGGGGAAGTAGGGGTCTTAGTTTGATCAGCTCCAGGCTATTGACTACAGGAAGAAGTCCTGGACATAAGGGAACTTCAGTCCATTTTCCTATCCTATGTCAATAAAGATCTTATATTTTTAGGCCATTTTTCTTGTCATTGGATCATAGCTATAGATTGCCCAGTCAAAAAAAAAAAAAAAATTTTCCCCCCAAGGGTTCCCAGGTGGAGTATGGAACCTTAGAGTTAGCAATTCCCATATTACCTCATGCAGTGTGTACCAGACGTCTGTGCACTCAAACCAACAAAACCAAACTTAACCAGAACTTCACCAGCCAAGAGTCCCACTCCAAATGAAACAAAAGGCAAAGAGATGCCCAGAAATCAAAAGCCAAATGACATAAATGTTAAATGTGACTTTCCAGTTCCACTAGACCTGAGACCTGGCAAAACCAAGGCTAGCAGCCATTTTTAGTTCTGATACAGTTTCAAGCAATTCCTTGTTGGTTTCTTGTGAAGAATTACCCTATCATTTGCAATTTTAGAAGCTTCTAGATAACAGTCAAAGTAAGCATGGCCAACCTTTTCTAATTGTGGGTGCAAAAAATATGAATTTTGGTATATCAAAGGAACCACAATCTGGCCATTTTAGTATAAATTCTCCAGTTAACTAGGTACTTGCAATTATGAGCTCCATATGTATTGTGCATGAATCTGGCTGGAGTGTTAGTCAGAGGCTGGCTTTCTGACACCCCTTTGTTTCTGTTTTTGAGAGATTCTGTTTCCCATTTTCAGCTGAATTTGTCAAGGATAAAAATCACTAGTGAAGTGTAGTAGTCCCTTGTGATGCTTTTGAGCTTAACTCCTCCAGGAGTCACCCCCGAGTCATTTCAGCTCAACTTATGTGTCTCAGATTCTGCCTCCAGTAATTGAAGACCACAGCTGCTCAGGTTACTGAATTGTCAATCCTTATAAGTAACCCCCGGGTGAGCAAGTGTTTTAATTAATGAGTGGGTTTCCCTATGGGACCACTGCACGGTATGAGGACTAGGCCTCCACCACTCCCATAAATTTCTCAGTCACCTGAGAAAACTGAAACTGGCTGGGAGGAGTCTTGTCCCTTTTCTTCAGAGCAAAGCTTTCATATATTTTCCTCACCCCTGCCCGCCCCCACTGACTGAACATATTTAATCTGAAAAAAAGCTTTGTAAGAGTAGTCAATGTGATTTTCCCTTTCTCAGTTATATTCTGTTTCGATGTAGGGAAAATATTCTCTCTAGAGAGCTTGCATAATTACAAAGTACAAAGTAAGGTGTAGTAAATGTGGTTGAATAAGGAGAAATTGGATCTTTAGAACATAGTACCTCTAACAAATCTCAACATTATCCCCAGCACTGATGTTCAAACACACATGTGTACATCTATGCATATACAGAAAGTCACAGACTAGAAACTAGCTTCAGTTCAGTCACTCAGTCGTGTCCAATGCTTTGTGACCCCATGAACTGCAGCATGCCAGGCCTCCTTGTCCATCACCAACTCCCGGAGTCCACCCAAACGCATGTTCATAGAGTCAGTGATGCCATCCAACCTCTGTTGTCCCCTTTTCCTCCTGCCCTCAATCTTTCCCAGCATCAGGATCTTTTCCAGTGAGTTAGCTCTTCACATCAGGTGGCCAAAGTACTGGAGTTTCAACTTCAGCATCAGTCCTTCCAATGAACACCGAGGACTGATCTCCTTTAGGATGGACTGGTGGGATCACCTTGCAGTCCAAGGGACCCTCAAGAGTCTTCTCCAACACCACAGTTCAAAAGCATCAATTCTTCTGTGCTCAGCTTTCTTCAAAGTCCAACTCTCTCGTTCATCGAAAAAGCAAGAGAGTTCCAGAAAAACATATATTTCTGCTTTATTGACTATGCCAAAGCCTTTGACTGTGTGGATCACAATAAACTGTGGAAAATTCTTAAAGAGATGGGAATACCACACCACCTGGCCTGCCTCCTGAGAAATCTGTATGCAGGTCAGGAAGCAACAGTTAGAACTGGACATGGAACAACAGACTGGTTCTAAATAGGAAAAGGAGTACATCAAGCCTGTATATTGTCATCCTAATTATTTAATTTATGTGCAGAGTACATCATGAGAAACACTGAGCTGGAGGAAGCACAAGATGGAATCAAGATTGCTGGGAGAAATATTAATAACCTCAGATATGCAGATAACACCACCCTTATGGTAGAAAGTGAAGAAGAACTAAAGAACCTCTTGATGAAAGTGAAAGAGGAGAGTGAAAAAGTTGATTTAAAGCTCAACATTCAGGAAACTAAGATCATGGCATTCGGTCCCATCAGTTCATGGCAAATAGATGGGGAAACAGTGGAAACAGTGGCTGACTTTATTTTCCTGGGCTCTAAAATCACCGCAGATAGTGACTGCAGCCATGAAATTAAAAGACGCTTGCTCCTTGGAAGGGAAGTTATAACCAACCTAAACAGCATATTAAAAAGCAGAGACATTACTTTGCCAACAAAGGTCCATCTAGTCAAGACTATGGTTTTTTCAGTGGTCATGTATGGATGTGAGACAAGCTTGGTAAAGTACAAAAATTGATGAGACTTAGTTCCTTATTTTACAGCATGTAAAACTATTTGAATAAAAATACATGAGATCACACATGTGGTGATTATTATTTGCTTTATATTGAAAGGTTTAGTCAGATCGTCTCCTTCCACAATCTTCAATACTACAGATTTTTATGTGACAGGACTTACCCATTTGAATGCAGAGTTCCAAAGAATATCGAGAAGAGATAAAAAGCACTTCCTTAGAGATCAGTGCAAAGAAATAGAAGAAAACAACAGAATGGAAAAGTCTAGAGATCTCTTCAAAAAAGTTACTGATACCAGGGGAACATTTCATGCAAAGATGGGCTCAGGAAAGGACAGAAATAGTATGGACCCAACAGAAGCAGAAGATGTTAAGAAGAGGTGGCAAGAATACACAGAAGAACTACTTGAAAAAAGATCTTCACGAACCAGATAATCACGATGGTGTGATCACTCACCTAGAGTCAGACATCCTGGAATGCAAAGTCAAGTGGGCCTTAGGAAGCATCACTACAAACAAAGCTAGAGGATGTGATGGAATTATAGTTGAGCTATTCCATATCCTAAAAGATGATGCTGTGAATGTGCTGCACTCAATATATCAGCAAATTTGGACAACTCAGCAGTGGCCACAGGACTGGAAAATGTCATTTTCATTCCAATCCCAAAGAAAAGCAATGCCAAAGAATGATCAAACTACCGCACTATTACACTCATCTCACATGCAAGTAAAGTAATGCTTAAAATTCTCCAAGCAAGGCTTCAACAGTACGTGAACTGTGAACTTCAAGGTGTTCAAGATGGATTTAGAAAAGGCAGAGGAACCAAAGATCAAATTGGCAACATCCATTGTATCATCGAAAAAGTGAGAGTTCCAGAAAAAAAAAAAAAAAAAAAAAATCTACTTCTGCTTTATTGACTATCTCAAAGCCTTTGATTGTGTGGATCACAATAAACTGGAAAAATCTTAAAGAGATGGGAATACCAGACCACCTGAACTGCCTCTTGAGAAATCTGTATGCAGGTCAAGATCAACAGTTAGAACTGGACATGGGACAACAGACTGGTTCTAAATAGGGAAAGGAGTATGTCAAGGCTGTGTATTGTTACCCTGCTTATTTATCTTATATTCAGAGTACATCATGAGAAACGCTGGACTGGATGAAGCTCAAGCTGGAATCAAGATTGCTGGGAGAAATATCAATAACCTTAGATATGCAGATGACACCACCCTTATGGCCAAAAATGAAAAAGAACTAAAGAGTCTCTTGATGAAAGTAAAAGAGGAGAGTGAATGTGGCTTGAAACTCAACATTCAGAAAACGAAGATCATGGCACCCGGTCCCATGACTTCATGACAGATAGATGGGGAAACAGACGAAACAGTGACAGAGTTTATATTTGGGGACTCCAAAATCTCTGCAGATGGTGACTGCAGCCATGAAATTAAGAGATACTTGCTCCTCAGAAGAAAAGCTATGACCAACCTAGACAGCATATTAAAAATCAGAGATAATAAATAAATAAATACATAAAAAATAAAAATCAGAGACATTACTTTGTCAACAAAGTTCCAGGTAGTCAAAGCTATGGTTTTTCCAGTAGTCATGTATGGATGTGAGAGTTGGACTATAAAGAAAGCTGAGCACAGAATTGATGCTTTTGAACTGTGGTGATGGAGAAGACTCTTGAGAGTCCCTTGGACTGCAAGGAGATCCAACCAGTCAATTCTAATGGAAATCAGTCCTGAATATTCGTTGGAAGAACTGATGCTGAAGCTAAAACTCCAATACACCTATTGTGTAAAACTGACTCACTAGAAAAGACCCTGATGCTGGGAAAGATTAAAGGCAGGATGAGAAGGGGATGACAGAGGATGAGATGGTTGGATGGCATCTCCAGTTTAATGGACATGAGTTTGAGTAAGCTCTGGGAGTTGGCGATGGACAGGGAGTCCTGGCCTGCTGCACTCCATGGGCTTGCAGACTGATAGAATGAACTGAACTGAACTGAGGGACTTATGATTAGTTTGCCCACTTTTGAGTTACTATTTCTTAAGTTGTTGATTCTTGATCATTTATAGAGGTAGGTTGTACTATTGTTGCCCTCAGTAATGTTCAAATCATTTAGACCAGGTGGTGATCCCAACTGAACTCACCGGAAAACTGGATCTGTGATACCCATATCAGGAAAGTCAAAATCATATCCCCAGTTTAAAGGAAAATTTTAAATAAGCATAATAAAAAAAATTCTTATTTATTGCCTTCCTGGGTCTTTATTACTGCCCAAGGGCTTTCTCTAACTGTGGCAAGCAGTAGTTACTCTCTAGTTGCAGTGTTTGGCTTATCATGGAGTTGGCTTCTCATGTTGTGGAATGCTGGCTCATTATTTGGGACACATGGGCTTGGTTGCTTTGAGGCATGTGGCATCTTCTCGGATCAGGGATTAAAGTGGTACAAGTCAAAATCTTAACTACTGGACCACCAGGAAAGACTCCAAATAAGCATAATTTGAAAACATAGCACCACAAACATCAGACCCTTTTGAAGAGACTGAGATATAAGAAATCATGTTGATTTTGACAGAACTGTGGGACAGAAACTGAAATTCCTTGACTAAGGAGTAAAGTCAAAGGCTTTAGAGCAGAGCACACAATGCAATCTTGAGGACATTTGTTTGGGAGATACAGTTCAGAAAAAGGCCCAGGTGGTGGGCTCCCTAAGAGCTAGCAGGAGATTGAGGTTGAACAGGAGTCCTACCTCTAGGGCTGTGTGATCTGGACTCAATTTTTGCTTCTGCCTCTTAGAACTGTTAGGCACTTAGTCTTAGTTTTCCTGTCCAAAGATAGAGATACAGGAGTTACCATGCCTGTTCAACAAGATAATAAATAATAATAGGAATTATCATAGGTATCAAATGTCATATAAACCATAAATTTTCACTTACACAAATGTATATTGTTTTAAAGCAATCCTTTTTTTTTTTTTTGCTTTGTTATAAATGTGGAATTATTTTTAAAATTTATTTATTTTTAATTGAGGAATAATTTCCTCACAGAATTTTGCTGTTTTCTGTCAAACCTTAACATGAATCAGTCATAGGTATACATACATACCCACCCTTTTGAACCTCCCACCCATTTCCCTCCCCATCCCAAACCTCTAGGTTGATACAGATCCCCTATTTGAGCTTTCCAAGCCATACAGCAAATTCTGTTGGCTATCTATTTTGCATATGGTAGTGTAGGTTTCCATGATACTCTTTCCATACATTTCACCTTCTCCTGTCCTCTCCGCATGTCCATAAGTCTATTCTCTATATCTGTTTCTCCATTGCTGCCATGTAAATAAATTATTCAGTACCACATTTCTAGATTCCATATATATGCATTAGAATAAGATATTTATCTTTATCTTTCTGACTCACTTCACTTTATATAATAGATTCTAGGTTCATCCACTTTATTAGAACTGGCTCAAATGTGTTCCTTTTTATGGCTGAGTAATATTCCATTGTGTATATGTACCATAAAATCTTTATCCATTCATCTGTCGAAGGGCACCTACATTGATTCCAAATTCTAGTTATTGTAAATAGTACTATAATGAACCATGAGATACATGTGTCTTTTTCAATTTTGGTTTCCTCAGGGTATATGCCCAGGAGTGGAATAGCTGGGTCATGTTTGTGGTTATATTCTTAGTATTTTAAGGAATCTCCATACCATCTTCCATAGTGGCTGTATCAATTCATATCCCAACCAAGAGTGCAAGAGTGTTGCCTTTTCTTCACACCCTTTCCAGCATTTATTGTTTGTGGACTTTTTGATGAGGGTCATTCTGACTGGCGTGAAGTGATAATTTATTGTGGTTTTGATTTACATTTCTCTAATAATGAGCGATGCTGAGAATCTTTTCATGTGTTTGTTAGCCATCTGCATGTCTTCTTTGGAGAAATGTCTGTTTAGGTGTTTTTCTCACTTTTTGATTGGGTTGTTTATTTTTCTGATATTGAGTTGTATGAGCTGTTTGTATATTTTGGAAATTAATCCTTTGTCAGTTGTTTCATTTGTTATCATTTTCTCCCATTCTTAGGGTTGTCTTTTCACCTTGCTTATTGTTTCCTTTGCTGTGCAAAATCTTTTAAGTTCAATCAGGTTCCACTTGTTTACTTTTGTTTTTATTTTCATTACTCTAGGAGGTAGGTCAAAGAGGATCTCTCTTTGATTTATGTCATCAAGTCTTCTGCCTATGTTTTCCTCTAAGAGTTTTACAGTTTCTGGTCTTACATTTAGGTCTTTAATCCATTTTGAGTTTAACATTGTGTATGGTGTTAGGAAATGGCAATCCACTCCAGTATTCTTGCCTGGAAAATCCCACAGACTGAGGATCCTGGTAGGCTATAGTCCATGGGGTCACAAAAAGTCGGACATGACTGAGCGACTTCACTTTAACTTCATTATGGTGTTAGGAAGTGTTTTAATTTATGCCATTGATAATTTGACAGGGATCAAATTGAATCTGTAGATTGCATTTGGTAACCTAGTCATTTTCACAATATTGATTCTTCTTACCCAGGAACATGGAATATGTCTCCATTTGTTTATGTCATCTTTGATTTATTTCATTAGTGTCTTATACTTTTCTGTGTACAGTACTTTTGCCTCTTTAGGTAAGTTTATAACTAGATATCTTATTCTTTTACTTGGAATGGTGAATGAGCTGATTCCTTAAATTATCTTTCTGATTTTTCATTGTTAGTATATAGAAATGCAAGTGATTTCTGTGTGTTGACCATGTATCCTGCAACTTGGCTAAATTCACGGATTAGCTTTAGTAATTTTCTGATACTATCTTTAGGGTTTTCTATGAACAGTATCATGTCATCTGCAAACAGTGAGAGCTTTACTTCTTAATTTCTGACCTTGGTTTCTTTTATTTCTATTTCTTTTCTGATTGATGTAGCTAAGACTTCCAAAACTATGTTGAATAATAGTGGTGAAAGTGGACACCACTGTCTTCTTCCTGATCTGAGGGAGAATGCTTTCAGTTTTTTACCATTGAGAATAATCTTTGCTGTAAGGCTTATCATATACAGTCTTTACTATGTTGAGGTAGATTCCTTCTATGCCCACTTTTTGAAGAGTTTTAATCATAAATGAGCCCTGAATTTTTTCAAAGGCTTTTTCTGAATCTACTGAGATTACCATATGGCTTTTATCTTTCTATTTGTTGATATGGTGCATCACATTGATTGATCTGAGTATACTGAAGTATCCTTGCATTCCTGAAATAAACACAACTTGATCATGGATTGTGAGTTTTTTCATGTGCTGCTGAATTCTGTTTGGTAAAATTTTGTTGAGGATTTTTGCATCTATAATTATCAGTGATATTGGTCTATAGTTTTCTTCTCTTGTGTGTGTTGTCTTTGTCAGGTTGTGGTATCAGGATGATGGTGGCCTCGTAGAATGAGTTTAGAAGTGTTCCTTCCTCTGTAATCTTTTGAAAGAGTTTTAGAAGGATAGGCATTAGCTCTTCTCTAAATGTTTGATAGAATTCTGCTGAAGCCATCTGGTCCTGGGCTTTTGTTTTTGGGAGATTTTTTATCACAGCTTCCATTTCAGTGCTTGTAATTGGGTTGTTCATAATTTATAGACTCTTATAATCCTTTGTATTTCTGCATTGTCTGTTGCAACCTCCCCTTTTTCATTTCTAATTTTGATGATTTGATTCTTGTTTTCTGTTCTTGATAAGGGGAGCTAAAGTTTGTCAATTTTGCTTATCTTCTCAAAGAATCAGCTTTTTGTTTTATTAATCTTTAGAGTTGTTGTTTTTTTTTATTTCTTTTTCATTTATTTATTCTCGAATCTTTATGATTTCTTTCCTTCTACTAATTTTGGAGTTTTTTGTTCTTCTTTTTCCAGTTGTTTTAGGTGTAAATTTAGGTTGTATATTTGATGTTTTTAAACTTCCCTCTTAGTACTGTTTTTGCTTCATCCCATAGATTGTCATATTTTCATTGTCATTTGTTTCTAGAAGTTTTTTGATTTCCCTTTTCGTTTCTTCAGTAATCTGATGGTTATGTAGAAATATACTGTTTAATCTCCATGTGTTCGTTTTTCTTACTTTTTTTTTTCTTGGAATTGATATCTAGTCCCAAACAATTGTGGTCAGAGAAGATGCTTGATGTGATTTCAATTTTCTTAAATTTACTGAAGTTTGATTTGTGACCCAAGATATGGTCTATCCTGGAGAATGTCCAATGTGCACTTGAGGAGAGGATATATTCTGCATTTGGGTGGACTGTCCTGAAGATATCAATGAGATCCATCTCATCTAATGTATCTTTTTTTTTTTTTTCATCTAATGTATCTTTTAAGACTCTGTTTTTCCTTATTAATTTTCTGTTTTGATGATCTGTCCTTTGGTGTGAGTGGGGTGTTAAAGTGTCATACTATTATTGTATTGCTGGCAATTTCTCCTTTTAAGTGTATTAGTGCTTGACTTATGTACTGAGGTGCTCCTATGTTGGGTGCAGAGATATTTACAAATGCTGTGTCTTTACTCTTATATTGATCCATTGATCTTATGTAGTGTTCTTCCTTATCTGTTATAATCTTTATTTTAAGGTCTATTTTGTCTGATATAAGGATTGTTACTCCAGCTTTCTTTTGTTTCTCATTTGCATGGAATATATTTTTCCATACTTTCACTTTCAGTCTATATGTGTCTTTAGGTGCGAAGTGGGTTTCTTGTAGACAGCATATATAAAGGTCTTGTTTTGTATCCATTCAGCCAGTCTGTGTCTTTTGTTTGAAGCATTTAATCACTTTAAATCATTTGCATTTAAACTAGTTATTGATATATATGTTCATATTGCCATTTTCTTAATTATTTGGGGTTCATTTTGTAGATCTTTTTTCTTCTCTTGTATTTCTTGACTATATAAGTCCCTTTAACATTTGTTGTAAAGCTGGTTTGGTGGTACTGAATTCTCTTAAATTTTGTTTGTCTGAAAAGCTTTTGATATCTCCATCAATTTTGAATGAGGTTCTTGCTGGGTACAGTAATCTTAGTTGTAGATTTTTCCCTTTCAGTACTTTAAATATATCCTGTCATTCCCTTCTGGCCTACAGAGCTTCTGCTGAATGGTCAGTTGTTAAGCATATGGCATTTCCCTCATATGTTACTTGTTCCTTTTCCCTTGCTAATTTTAATATTTTTCCTTTGTGTTTAATTTTTGTTAGTTTGATTAGTATATGTCTTAGCATGTTTATCCTTGACCTTATCTTCTGTGGGACTCTTTGCACCTCTTGGACTTGATTGACTATTTCCTTTTCCATGTTGGGGAAATTTTCAACTATAATCTCTTCAAAAATTTTCCCATACACTTTCTTTGTCTCTTCTTCTTCTGGGACCCCTATGATTCCAATATTGGTGTGTTTGCTATTGTTCCAGATGTCTCTGAGACTATCCTCAGTTCTTTTCATTCTTTTTCTTTTATTCTGCTCTTCAGAAGTTATTACTATCATTTTATCTTCCAGTTCACTGATTCTTTCTTCTGCTACAGATATTCTCCTATTGATTAGAGTATTTTTAATTTCAGTAATGGTTTTGTTTGTCTCTGTATGCTTATTCTTTAATTCCTAGATCTTTAATTGATTCTGGCATTTTCACCATTTTGTTTTCAAGCTTTTTGATCTTCTTTACTATCATTATTCTGAATTCTTTTTCAAGTATTCCTCTTAATTTATTTGGACTTCTCAGTTTCTAGTTTGTTCTTCCATTTGTGTAGTATCTCTCTGCCTTTTCATTATTATTATTATTATTTTACTTATTCTGTTTGAGGTCTCCTTTTCCAAGGCTTCAAGGATAAATTCTTTCTTCCTTTTGGTTTCTGCTCTCCTAAATTTGGCCCAGTGGTTTATGTGATCTTTGTATAGAGTGAGATTTATGCTGAGTTTTTTTTTGTTGTTTTTTTTTTGTTTGTTTTGTTTTGTTTCCCTCTGACAGGCAAGGCTGAGTGAGGTTGTAATCCTATCTGTTTGTGGTTGGGTTTGTATTGTGTGTTTGTGTGTGTGTGGTTTAGATGAAGTGTCCTGCACAGGGTGCTACTGGTGGTTGGGTGATGGTGGATCTTTTAATCAAGTGGTTTCCGTTGTGTGAGTTCTCATGGTTTGATACTCCCTAGGGTTAGTTCTCTGGTAGTTTAGGGTCTTGGGGCCATGCTCCCACTCCAAAGGTTCAGGGCTTGATCTCTGGTCAAGAACGAAGATTCTACAAGTGGTTTCTTAAGACATTAAGTGAGATTAAAACAAATACCCAAAAATGAGAAGCCAAAGTTGAACCCCAGACAAATGACAGTTACAAAATCAGGCAAATAATTAAAATAATTGAATATGTACATATACATATACACCCATAAGCAAAATCAAAACAGTCCAACAAAAATAAAGTACAGTAGACTGACACAACGAACAAAGGAATTCACAAATTATATCTACCAGTTAAGAACAAAAGTAACTAAAGGGAAAACTGGAAAACAAAACTAAAGCAAGGTGCCCAGTAGGGGATAAAGCTATGAAATCAAAAGTAACAAATATGTTAAGTGGGAAGAAATGAAAGAAAAGATAGGTAGGCAAAGTAAAATTGAAGTAGATAAAGATTTATATACATGAAAGGTTAACTGTTAGAGAAAAAAAAAAGTAGGAAAAGCAAGCAAAAGAATAAATGCAGAAAAAAATAGTTTAAAAAATTAAAAATTAAAATTATAAAAATAAAACAATAATAATTAAAGGAAGAAAAAATTTTAAAAAAAGAGAGAGAGAACTCCACAGAATTGCAAAAACCCATCATAGAGGCAGAGATTTATATCAATAATAAAAAATATGACTGAGAAAAAAAGTCAAAAGCATAATTAGATTTCATATGACAGTAAAATTAACAACTACAATTGGGGTGGGGAGAAAAAGAAAAAAAGTATGATTGAAAAGAATCTATAGAACAAGTCAAAGCATAAGAATAACAAATGCTTTTCTTGAGTACACTCCAGTACACTCCAATATTCTTGTCTGGAGTCAGAGTCCTTTCCCTCACTGGGCGTTACAATCCACCTCACCTCCCTGGGATGCCCTCCAACACTGCTGGCCTCTGGACCTGTTTTGGGGTCAGCTCAGATTCGAATCTGGTCCTACTCTGGTGTGTCCTTGCCTCCATGTGCTCAGATTTCAGAACTAGTACATTTTCTTTTGAGGGAGCTCTAAATGTCCTTATATATTCCATAGACACAGAGTCTGCCTAGTTGATCGTGTGGATTTAATCCGCAGCTTGTACAGCTGGTGGGAAGGTTTTGGGTCTTCTACCTTAGCCACACTGACCCTGGGTTTCAACTGCGGTGTTATTTCCACCTGTGCATGTGGGTCGTGCACTGGAGGTTGTTCCTGAGGCTGCCCTGGAGGACTTGTGTCTGCCTCAGTGAGGCTCGGGTGTGGAGGTGGTGCAGCTGCTTCGGTTGCAGGGGTTCTGGCAGCACCAGGTACTCAGGGGAGTTGGCGGCTAGGGCAGCAAAATACAGTGCTCCAGAAGGGTATGGCTATCACTGTTGGCCAGTACACTCCAGTATTCTTGTCTGGAGACCCCCCTCTCTGACAGAGAAGCCTGGTAGGCCACAGTTCAGTTCAGTTCAGTTCAGTCGCTCAGTCGTGTCCAACTTTTTGCGACCCCATGAACTGCAGCACATCAGGCCTCCCTGTCCATCACCAGCTCCCAGAGTTTACAAAAATTCATGTCCATTGAGTTGGTGATGACATCTAACCATCTCATCCTCTGTCGTTCACTTCTCCTCCTGCCTTCAATCTTTAACAATATCAGGGTCTTTTCTAATGAGTCAAGGTCTTCGCATCAGGTGGCCAAAATATCAGAATTTCGACTTCAACATCAGTCCTTTCAATGAACACCCAGGACTGATCTCCTTTAGGATGGACTGGTTGGATCTCCTTGCAGTCCAAGGGACTCTCAAGAGTCTTCTCCAACACCACAGTTCAAAAGCATCAATTCTTCTGCGCCCGGGTTTCTTTAAAGTCCAACCCTCACATCCATACATGACTACTGGATAAACCATAGCCTTGCCTTTGTTGACAAAATAATGTCTCTGCTTTTTAATATGCTTTCTAGGTTGGTTATAACTTTCCTTCCAAGGAGTAAGCGTCTTTTAATTTCATTGCCGCAATCACCATCTGCAGTGATTTTGGAGCCCAAATAATAAAGTCAGCCACTGTTTCCCCTGTTTCCCCATCTATTTGCATGAAATAATGGGACCAGGTGCCATGATCTAAGTTTTCTGAATGTTGAGCTTTAAGCCAACTTTTTCACTCTCCTCTTTCATTTTCATCAAGAGGCTCTTTAGTTCTTCTTCACTTTCTACCATAAGGGTGGTGTCATCTGCATATCTGAGGTTATTGATATTTCTCCCAGAAATCTTGATTCCAGCTTGTGCTTTCTTCAGCCCAGCATTTCTCATGATGCAGTCTTCATATAAGTTAAATAAGCAGAGTAACAATATACATCCTTGATGTACTCCTTTTCCTATTTGGGACCAGTCTGTTTTTCCATGTCCAGTTCTAACTGTCGTTTCCTGACCTGCATACTGGTTTCTCAAGAGGCTGGTCAGGTGGTCTGGTATTCCCATCTCTTTCAGAATTTTCCACAGTTTATTGTGATTCACAAAGTCAAAGGCTTTGGCATAGTCAATAAAGCAGAAATAGTGGGTTTTCTGGAACTCTCTTGCCTTTTCGATGATCCAATGGATGTTGGCAATTTGATTTCTGGTTCTGCTGCCTTTTGTAAATCCAGCTTGAACATCTAGAAGTTCAGTTCATGTATTGCTGAAGCCTGGCTTGAAGAATTTTGAGCGTTACTACTAGCATGGGAGATAAATGCAATTGTGCAGTAGTTTGAGCATTCTTTGGGATTGCCTTTCTTAGTGACTGGAATGAAAATATTTCATTCCTTTTCCAGGCCTGTGGCCACTGCCAAGTTTTCCAAATTTGCTGACATATTGAGTGCAGTACTTTCACAGCATCATCTTTTAGGTTTTGAAATAGCTCAACTGGAATTCCATCACCTTCACTAGCTTTGTTCCTAGTGATGCTTCCTAGGCCCACTTAACTTCACATTCCAGGATATCTGGCTCTAGGTGAGTGATCACACCATTGTGGTTATCTGGGTCCTGAAAATCTTTTTTGTACAACTCTTCTGTGTATTCTTTCCACCTCTTCTTACTATCTTCTGCTTCTGTTAGGTCCATACTATTTCTGTCCTTTATCGAACCCAATCTTTGCATGAAATATTCCCTTTGTATCTCTAATTTTCTTGAAGAGATCTCTAGTCTTTCATATTCAATTGTTTTCCTCTATTTCTTTCCATTGATTGCTGAGGAAGACTTTCTTATCTCTCCTTGTTATTCTTTGGAACTCTACATTCAAATGGGTGTATCTTTCCATTTCTCCTTTGCTTTTAGCTTCTCTTCTTTTCGCAGCTATTTGTAAGGCCGCCTCAGACAGTCATTTTCCTTTTTTGCATTTGTTTTTCTTGGAGATGGTGCTGACCCCTGTGTCCTGTACAATGTTACGAACCTCCACCATAGTTCATCAGGCACTCTGTCTATCAGATCTAGTCCCTAAATCTATTTCTCACTTCCACTGTATAATCATAAGGGATTGGATTTAGGTCATACCTGAATGGTCTAGTGGTTTCCCCCACTTTCTTCAATTTCAGACTGAATTTAGCAATGAGTTCATGATCTGAGCCACAGTCAGCTCCCATTCTTATTTTTGCTGACTGTATAGAGCTTCTCCATCTTTGGCTGCAAAAATATAATCAATCTGATTTTGGTGTTGACCATCTGGTGTTGTCCATGTGTTTTCTCTTGTATTGTTGGAAGAGGGTGTTTGCTATGACCAGTGTGTTCTCTTGGCAGAACTCTATTAGCCTTTGCCCTGCTTCATTCTGTACTCCAAGGTCAAATTTGCCTCTTACTCCAGGTACTTCTTGACTTCCTACTTTTGTATTCTAGTCCCATACAATGAAAAGCACATCTTTTTGGGGTGTTATTTCTAAAAAGTCTTGTAGGTCTTAATAGAACCATTCAACTTCAGCTTCTTCAGCCTTACTGGTTGGGACATAGACTTGGATTACCATGATATTGAATGTTTTGCCTTGGAAAGAGCAGAGATCATTCTGTCGATTTTGAGATTGCATCCAAGTACTGCATCTCGGACTCTACTGTTGACCATGATGGCTACTCCATTTCTTCTAAGGGATTCCTGCCCACAGTAGTAGATGTAATGATCATCTGAGTTAAATTCACCCATTCCAGTCCCTTTTAGTTCGCTGATTCCTAGAATGTCGACATTCACTCTTGCCATCTCCTGTTTGACCACTTCCAATTTGCCTTGATTCATGGACCTAACATTCCAGATTCCTATGCAAGATTGCTCTTTATAGCATCAGACCTTTTTCTATCACAAGTCACATCCACAACTGGGTGTTGTTTTTGTTTTGGCTCCATCCCTTCGTTCTTTCTGGAGTTATTTCTCCACTGATCTCCAGTAGCATATTGGGCACCTACTGACCTGGGGAGTTCATCTTCCAGTATCCTATCATTTTGCCTTCTCATACTGATCATGGGGTTCTCAAGGCAAGAATACTGCAGTGGTTTGCCATTCCCTTCTCCAGTGGACCACATTCTGTCAGACCTCTCCACCATGACCAGTCAGTCTGGGGTGGTCCCACACGGCATGGCTTAGTTTCATTGAGTTAGACAAGCTGTGACCCATGTTATCAGATTGGCTAGTTGTCTGTGATTGTGGTTTCAGTCTGTCTGCCCTCTGATGCCCTCTCTTAGCACCTACCATCTTACTTGGGTTTCTTTTACCTTGGACATGGGTTATCTCTTCACGGCTGCTCCAGCAAAGCACAGCCGCTGCTCCTTACCTTGGACATGGGGTAACTCCTCTCGGCTGCCGCCCCTGACCTTGGGCTTGCGGCAGCTCCTCTTGGTCGCTCCTGTGCTAACGCGCAGCCACCGCTACTGTGTCCTCACAGAGCCATCACAGTTCACAGTGCTGGCAAAGATGTGGACACAACCATAGAAATCCTGCATACCTGCATGCATGACTCTTTTTGTCTGTGGCAGCTCTGCCCCAGTGAGGGTTGAACGTGAAGGTGGTGCAACTTCTTGGCTTTCGGGGACTCTGGCGGTGCCAAGTGTGCAGAGACATGGACTGCCTCTGCCACAGGATATATGGCCCTATCAGAGTCTCTTTTCGAGCCTCTTATAGCTTGGCGATCAGAAGGCTACTTTGGCCAGTCTTTCTCTGTAATTCCACTCCTTCAGACTTAGAGGACTCCTTTGCCTGGGGCCCTTCTCTGTTGTTCAGCGCATCAGGCACACAGAGGACCCGCCCTGGCTGTGGACTGGCACATCAGGCACTTGATGGGGCACCCTGGGTGGGGTCCTCCTCTGTTCCTCAGCGTGTCAGGCATTTGATGAGCCAGCCTGTCTAATTGCCCAGCTACCTATGCTGGCATGTCCAGAGAGAGAGGGTTTGGTGATGGCTTTACCCCTATCCGTGACTCAGCAGTATCGTCTTGCTTCCATGGCTACCTGGATTTCCTCCATAAGCTTTTCCCACCACATTCTCTTCCCTCACATCCCCTTGATCTGTCTCTCTGTGGTCATCAGCAGTCCTCACCCTGGGATTGCTCCACAATTCCTAAACCCCAGCTCCCAGCCACTGCACCTTCTAGGGGACCTGTGTCCCTGTCCAGGGTATGTATATGGCAAGGACTGTCTGATTCTCATTCCATTTAGGCCGCCACCGGTCAGCTGTTTCACTCTCAGCCTTAAATGTTTCTCCTCTGACTCAGACAGTTGCCCCAATATAAGGATTGGACTCCTGCTTGAGTTCCCCCATCCACCAGGGGCAGGTCCAGTCCTACTAACAATCCTCTTTTTCACCCAACTTCCTTTGTCCTACCAAGTTTTGTCTGGGTCTATATATTCTTGTCAGCTGATCAGGTACTCCTGTCCACTCTCAGCTGGTGTTCTGCAGGCACTTCTGTGTCTAAGGTGTATTCCTGATGTACCAATGGAGAGAGATGTACTCCACGTCCACTTACTCCTCTGCCATCTTTTTCTCAAGCTATTTTCTTCACTTTTATCCTGACAAATTCTATAACGGTTGTCAGACTGAGATAAAGTGTCAAATCAGCCTCTTACTTAACCACTCAGCCAAGACCATTCAGACCATGTGACATTGGAATCTTTCAGCCAAGCCCTGAGTATTCCTCAATTTTTTTTCCCAATTGAGCTCCCCTACCCTGTACCTTTCCACTGGGTGGATAATTCCCCTGACATCTTTCAGCCTGCACCCCCACCCAGTATATTTTTCCTGGGTGGGAATTTCTTGGTATCTTTCAACATAGCCCCATTCAATGTCTAGACCATGAGTGTGTATGCCCTGGATGCTTCACTCAGCCCTTCCCCAGTATCTGTCCTACTGGGAGAGGGTAGGTAACCTACTCCACCACCAAATAAAACTCAGAATCTCAACAAATATGGGAGATTTGAGAACCAGTAGAGACTTACCCAAATTCATCTGCACTCCCTGAGGATGCAGATGGGCACAAGGGGCTGCTGCTGGTATTAAAGGTCTGGTTCCTCATGGAATCCAGTAGAAGGAAGTCCACTCTGGGTCACTTCTTTGGTCTCCATAATGCTGACTAAAAAGATGCACAACATGAGAGTTGTCACTTAAGTTTTATTTGGGGTAAAATGAGGCCTTTACCCGGAAGGTAGCATCTCAGATAACTCAGACAGACTGCTCCAAAGCAGCAGTGAAGGAAGGTCAATATATAAGGTTTTGGTGAAGGGGGAGTTCAATACCATGAAGTATTCATTTTACACAAGGTTTTTTGTTAGTCAGTAGGATCTGATGTCACCATGGAGGGATTTAGTGCTTCTTAAGATAGGAGGAGATGCAAGGATTGAGATCATAAAATCTATTCCTAAAAATGTCCAACTAAAGACCTGTCCCATCAGATTCCCTGGAGCACAGAGTGCCTCACTGCACCCTGAACCCCCTGAGAGGTTGTTGAATGTAAACAGCTATAGCAGAGTGGGGTTCAATCTCCATAGAGGCAGATGGAAAATGCCTTTGTTTTTCAGTCATTGGAAATGCTCTTTGTAAGTGCCAACTTGCAGTTGACATTCACTGTCTCCTGGAGCTTGCTCAAACTCATGTCCATTGAGTAGGTGATGCCATGCAACCATCTTGTCCTCTGTCATTCCATTCTCCTCCTGCTGTCAATCTTTCCTAGCATCAGGGGCTTTTCTAATGAGTTGGCTCTTCACATAAGTTGGCTGAACTATTGGATTTTCATCTTTAACACAAGTCCTTCCAATTAATATTCAGGATTAATTTTCTTTAGGAATCACTGGTTTTATCTCTCTGCAGTCCCAGGGACTTTCAAGAGTTTTCTCCAACACCACAATTCAAAAACATTCATTCATGTTGATGTATGGCAAAAACCACCACAATATTGTAAAGTAATTACCCCCCAATTAAGATAAATTAATTGGTTTTTTAAAAAAGCATAAATTCTTTGGCACTCAGTTTTCATTATGGTTCAACTCTCACATCCTTACATGACTACTGGAAAAACCATAGCTTTGATGATACCAATCTTTATTAGCAAAGGACTGTCTCTGCTTTTTAATGTGTTGTCAATGTTTGTGATAGATTTTCTTCTAAGGAACAACTGTCTTTAAATTACATGGCTGCAGTCACCATCTGCAGTGATTTTGGCACCCCAAAAAATAGAGTCAGTCACTGTTTCCATTATTTTCCCATCTATTTGTCATGAACTGATGGGACTGGATGTCATGATCTCAGTTTTTTGAATGTTGAGTGTTAAGCCAGCTTTTTCACTCTCTTCTTTCACCTTTATCAAGAAGCTCTTTAGTTCTTCTTGGCTTACAGCCATTAAGGCGGTGCCATCTGCATATCTCAGCTTATTGATATTTCTCTCTGCAATCTTGATTTTGGCTAGTGTTTCATCCAGCTCAGCAATATGCATGATGTACTCTGCCTAAAATTTGAATAAGCAGGATGACAATAAACAGCCTTGACATATTCATTTCCCAATTTGGAACCAGTCCGTTGTTCCAGTCTGGTTCTAACTGTTGCTTCTTGATCTGCATACAGATTTCTCAGGAGACAGGTAAGGTGGTCTGGTATTACCATCTCTCTAAGAATTTTCCAGTTTGTTGTGATCCGCACAGTCAAAGGCTGTAGCATAGTCAATGAAGCAGAAGTAGATGCTTTTCTGAAATTCTCTTGCATTTTCTATGTTCCAACACATGTTGGCAATTTGACCAGACCATCTTACCTACCTCCTACAGAACCTGTATGCTAGTCAAGAAGCAACAGTTAGAACCAGACATGGGGCAATGGACTGGTTCAAAATGGGACAGAAGTACATTAGGCTTATGTTGTCATCTTGATTATTTTAACTTATATGCTGAGTACATCATGAGAAGTGCTGGGCTGGATGAAGCACAAGCTCGAGTCAAGATTGCCAGGAGAAGTATCAATATGTAGATATGCAAATGATGCCACATTTATGGCATAAAGCAAAGAACTAAGAAGCCTTTTGATGAAAGCGAAAGAGGAGAGTAAAAAAGTTGGCTTAAAACTCAACATTCAGAAAAACAAGATCATGGCATCTGGTCCCATCACTTCATGGCAAATAGATGGGGAAACAGTGACAAACTTTATTTGGGGTGGGGGGGGAAGGGGCTCCAAAATCACTGCACATGGTGACTGCAGCCATGAAATTAAAAGATGCTTACTCCTTGGAAGGAAAGTCATGACCAATCTAGACAGCATATTAAAAAGCAGAGACATTGTTTTGTCAACAAAGGTCCATCTAGTCAAGGCTATGGTTTATCCAGTAGTCATGCATGGATGTGAAAGTTGGACTATAAAGAAAGCTGAGCACTGAAGAATTGATGCTTTTGAACTGTGGTGTTGGAGAAGACTCTTGAGAGCCCCTTGGACTGCGAGGAGATCCAACCAGTCCATCCTAAAGGAAATCAGTCCCAAATATTCATTGGATGGACTGATGCTGAAGCTGAAACTCCAATACTTTGGCCACCTGATGGGAAGAGTTGACTCATTTGAAAAGACCCTGATGCTGGGAAAGATTGAAGGCAAGAGGAGAAGGTGAGGACAGAGGATGAGAAGGTTGGATGGCATCACTGACTTGATGGACATGAGTTTGGGTAAACTCTGGGAGTTGGGGATGGACAGTGTGGCCTGGCGTGCTGCAGTCCATGGAGTTGCAAAGAGTTGGACATGACTGAGCGACTGAACTGAACTGAACTGAACATCATATGCAATGCTTGGATGGATGAAGTTCAAGCTGGAAGCAAGAATGTAGGGAGAATATCAATGACCTCAGATATGTAGATTATATCATTTTAATGGCAGGCAGCAAAGATGAACTAACTAGCCTCTTACTGAAGGTGAAATAGGAGAGTAAAAAAGCTGACTTAAAACTCAACAGTCTTAAAACTAAGATCATGGCATCCAGTCCCATCACTTCATGGCAAATGGAGGAGAAAAACGTGGAGACAGTGACATATTCTGTTTTCTTGGTCTCCAAAATCACTGTGGATGTGAATGCAACCATGAAATTAGAAGACGCTTGCTCTCTGGAAGTTCAGTTCAGTCGCTCAGTCATGTCCAACTCTTTGCTACCCCGTGAGCTGCAGCACACGTCGGAGGAAAAGCTGTGACAAACCTAGACGGCATGTTAGAAAGCAGAGATGTCTACTTGCTGATAAATGTCCATTTAGGCAAAGCTATGTTTTTTCCAGCAGTCATGTGTGGATGTGAGTTAGACTGTAAAGATGGCTGAGTACCAACAAGTTGATTCTTGCAGACTCTGGTGTTGGAGAAGACTTATGAGAGTCCCTTGGACAGGAAGGAGATCAAACCAGTCTGTCCTAAACGAAATCGACCTTGAGTATTCGTTGGAAGGACAGATGCTGAAGCTGAAGCACTGATACTTTCACCACCTGATGGGAAGAGTAGACTCTTTTGAAAAGACCTTGATAATGGGAAAAATTGAGGGCAAGAGAAGAAGCAGGCAACAGAGGATGAGATTTCTGGATGGCATTACTCACTGAGTGGATATGAGTTTGAGCAAATTCAGGGAGTTAGCGAAGAACAGGGAAGCCTGGTGTGCTGCAGTCCATAGTCTGCGAAGAGTTGGACATAACTTAGCAACTGAACACAAACAACAAGTTGGCTCAGTGGTTGTATTTCTGATCTTGTTCGTGTTGCCAACTAACTTGCTGTTCACACTTTTCTCACTGTTCGCTGAACCCATGGTAGGCAAGGCATAAGCTAAGAGGCTGGAAGAATACTCGAGGAGCCATTGCAAATGCAGACATGTTTATTCTCTCTTGGCTGGCATGACAGTCATAACACAACCTCTCTTCTGGCTGACACAGCAGCTGTAGCAGCAGTCATAACATCACCATAATGCAGTCATAACATAGCCAAAACATAAGCTCACATAACATAACCATAATGCTGCCTTGGTGAAGCCCCAGTGCAGCAGAGGCTAGGGCTTTCATGGTGAAGCTCATACAGGAGTACCATACAAAGTAGCCTGTGACCAAGCGAGTACCTCATAATGTCCATATGCAGTGCTGTAAGTGATTTCAGCTGTTGCAAAACTGAGCAAAATCATTGCTTACAGAACATGGGGTGAGAGGGCGTGAGAGCATGGTGCGAGAGCGTCTGACTGGCGCCATCTTATTTATTTTCCCGTAAAAGTGAATATTCTGATTGCCAATGCAGGAGACACAGGAGATGTGGGTTCCATCCCCGGGTCAGGAAGATCCCCTGGGGGAAGAAATGGGAACCCACTCCAGTATTCTTGCCTAGAGAATCCCATGGACAGAAGAGCCTGGCAGTCTACAGTCCACAGGGTCACAAAGAGTTGGACATGACTGAGCACACTCACAAATGAACATTTAGAAGTAATTACTAATTAGCATCAAATTATATCTGTAAACTTTTATAGTAAAAACTTGTATAATTTATCCTCTGATATACTTCTCTAAAAAACTAATACAAAATTTGGAGCTATTTGAAGATTGTAATAACATGCATCAAGCAATAAAATTATCAGAGATAATCAAATTACAACATTCTTTCCTGTAAAGAAAAAAAAAAAACAAATCTTTTATTGAAATTAAAAAAATATTATATAGCTCATTTAAATCAAATGACAGTGATATCTGCAAGACAAACTTTCAGTCAGTGAACAGAAAACAAAAGTTTTAACTTGGAAATCCTGAAATTAATGGCAAATAAGAATAATACAAATAATATTGCAAAAGAAGTCTTACTTACCTATGTTTTAGGATGTGCATTTAAATCTTTCACATCTTTAATTTTCAAAAGCCAAAGGATATTTTCATTATATAACAGTGATATCTCATTATGTTATCAAACAAGCATAAAGGAGTGTAACCATTTTAAAGTTGGACTAGCACTTAGGAATACTACCAGCTGCTACCATTTTTACTTTTACAATGAAGTAAAAATAGCTCAAAGCAAAACTATAAATAAAGTCATTTAAATCTTATTTTACAGGTTGGAAAATATTCACAATGAAATCCTTTAATGAGTTTGCCATTTTTCAAGCTGCCTTGCAGTATAAATAATGTTAGACAACATCCTAAAGGGAAATTTTCAATAATGCTCTTTTATTTTTGCCTTATTAGAAGGTATTACTATAGTTTGGACTTTCCTTATAGCTCAGTTGGTAAAGAATCTGTCTGCAGTGCAGGAGACTGGGGTTCTATCCCTGGGTCAGGAAGATCCCCTGGAGAAGGAAATGGCAACCCACTCCAGTATCCTTGCCTGGGAAATCTCATGGACACAGGAGCCTGGTGGGCTACAGTCCACGGGGTCGCAAAGAGTTGGGCACGACTGAGTGACTAACACTTACTTACTTACTATAATTTACCATAGAGGTTTTACAGTATTTAACATAAAGTGCACAAGCTCTGTTTTATGGATTAATGAATAGAAGGAACAGGAATTAAAGCAGAACAGGAAGGATTTGAATTTATTTCTTTTAACTGCTGTAAGTTTTAGGCAATATTTTGTTGATTAAATATTTATATATATTTATGGCCAGGGCTTTCATGGTGAAGCTCATACTTATTCACACATACTTTTATAAATAACAAACATACATATATGTATGTATATATTTTCTGAGAGCTAACACATTATCACAAAATGTAACTGATGCTATTCAATAGGTAAGCATTATTCATTAGTTAAAATTCAAAACCACAATATGAACCTAGCTAATATCAGAATTCCATAGTCTCTTCTAATAACTTGCCTCTACAAATTTTCTTATCTGTAATAAATACAAATTAATGTGTAGATATTTATTTAGTGAATTATTAAAGTATTCTAGTCTTTCATTATTTGGAGAAAAAATGTCAGCAAAATTAGTTTACTGAGGTTTAAAGGTATTTTCTCTAAATTTATAAATTAGGATGAGTATTTGACTTATTATCATGACTTTGTAGGCTGATCGTTGCACATAGGTTAAGAAAAAAAAAAGATTAATTATTGAAGAAGAAGCCCAGAAGTCAGATACTAAATTTCATTCAGTACTAAATCTGTTACTTTACAAAAGCAATCTGAATGTCAAATTTCTGACATCAAAATTGGTAGCAAGCAAGTCTCACAGAACTAAACTGCAAAGTGGCATGCAAAGTTTAGAACAGTAGGTTGTATATAATTAGGAGAGTCTGTGCTTCCAAATATAAAAGTCCTACATTACTCATGCAGAAATAAAACCCTTTGGAAATCAGCAGTCTGGTTGTACTCTTTAAAAACCCTTAAAACAAACATAAGGGCAACAGATAAAACATGTCTGCTAAGTTAGGAGAAGCAGGCTTTCCACAGAAAAATGTGTACGGTCATCAGCAGAACTAAGCAGAGAATGCTATTATGCTTTGCCTTCCTTTATACTTAAATATTTTGCCTACATTTCTTTCAATAGAAGAAAGGTTTGTAAAGGTTTAAGGCAGAGACATGTCAAACCTAAAAGACTTGCATTTCCAAAACTCTTGCATACTGCATTCACTCACAAAACAAATAATCCCAAATATTTATGGCAAGGCAGTGTTTTAAATTTGGGAGATACAGATGAAGGAGGAAAAAATCCCTTTCTTTAATACTTAAATACTAATGATATAGACAGATGGTGAATAAAAGTTTAAATAAGTATAAAATAAAGCAGACAGTAAATAAAAAGTGATTTGAGTGGGGGATAATTTACAAAGAAACAGTCATTCAGACACATTCTGAAGGGGTGTCTTGTTTTTTAATTTAATTTTTCATTTTACATTGGAGTTAGTTGATTTACAATGTTGTATTAATTTCAGGTATACAGCAAGGTGATTCAGTTATTTGCTGTTTAGTCACTAAGTCATGTCTGACTCTTTGAAACCCCATGGATGATAGCCCACAAGGCTCTTCTGTCCATGGGATTTCCCAGGCAAGAATTCTGGAGTGTGTTGCCATTTCCTTCTCTAGGGAATCTTCCCCACCCATGGATTGAAACTGCATGGCAGGCGGATTCTTTACCACTGAGTTATATATATATATGTACACATATATCCATTCTTTTTCAGTCTTTCCCATGTAAGTTATTAGAGAATATTGAGAAGAGTTCCCTGTCCTTGTTGATTATTTTATATATAGTTTTGTGTATATGTTAATCTCAAACTTCTAACTTATCCCTCCACTCCAATCTTTCCCCTTTGGTAAACATAAATTTGTTTTTGAAGCCTGTGAGTTTGTTTCTGTTTTGTGAATAAGTTTATTTGTATCACTTTCTGAGATTCCACATATAAGTGATAGCATATGATATTTTTCTTCCTCTGTCTGACTTACTGCATTTATAAGCTTTGCATAGCAAAGGAGACCATAAACAAAAATGAAAAGGCAACCCACAAGGAAAATATCCACAAACCATCAACTGATAAGGGATTAATCTCCCAAATATATGGACAACTCATGCAACTCTCTCTCTCTCTCTCTCTCTCTCTCTCTTTCTCTCTCTCTCTCTCTCTATATATATATATATATATTTATAGATAGATATATATAAATATATATGTATATCTATCTCTCCCTATATATATATAAAACAATCAAAAATGGGCAGAAGATTTAAAAAGACATTTCTCTGAAGAAGACATACAGAAGGTCAATAAACGCATGGAAAGATGTTCAACATTGCCAATTCTGAGAAATGCATCAAAACACAAGACTGTGGTTCACCTCACACCAGTGAAAATGGCCATCATCATAAAGTCTACAAGCAATAAGTGCTAGAGAGGATGGTCAGAATGTATTAATAAATATATACAACCACCGTGGACAACAGTATGAGTGTTCTTTAAAAATTAAAAGTAGAACTAACACATGATCCAGAGAAAACTATAATTCAAACAGATACAGGAAACCCAATGTTCACTGAAGCTCTATTTACAATAGCCAAGACAAGGAAGTAAGCTATGTGTGCATCAAGAGAGAAATGGGTAAAGAAGAAGTGGTACATATATACAATGGAATATTACCCAGCCATTAAAAAAAAATAAAATAATGTCATTTGCAGCAACATGGATGGACCTAGAGATCATCATACTAACTGAAGTGACGTCTTTTGAGGTGAGACCAGGATTAAATGAGCACATGATCCATGCAAAGGTATGAAGGATAAACACCATGCAGCTAGAACAGCATGTTCAAAGAGGCAATAAACCAGGTTATTTTGACAGGAGGCAAGCAGAACGGAGATGAGGTGAAACCCATTAGAAAGTATTTCTAGAATTCTAAGGAGCGAAGGACTAGATTAGGATTGTGCTATCATTGTGGAAATGATAAAAAGTATGTTGACATTATAATTGAATTTTGAGGCAACTGTAAATCAGTTCCATGTGGGCTGAGGGGAAAAGAGACAAATCAAATATATTGCCAATATGAAGTCTTTAACTATAGAGTAAATGATGGGACAACTACTGATATTGTACCATTGCATGGAGACAGCAGAATCAAGAATTACATATTGGATATATCAGATTTGAGATGCCTCTGTATTTGCACCTCTATATTTCAAAGCCAGATATCTTTCATTGAACTTTAATATTTATGTTTACTGACTATCCAGAGATATCTCACCCCAAATATATCAGAAATATTACTCAGTATTGTCCTGCCTCTTTCCAGAACCTTTCACTGTTTTCAGAAGAGCACCAACTTCAATCTCACTTTTAAAACTGAAAACAGGGAGTGATCCATAAGTTTTGCTTTCCTTCTTTATATTCTTACAAGCATACCTTACATTCATTACACTTCCTTTGCATATTCTGTCTAGTTATCTCTTTGTCTTATGTACTCCATCTCTTATCTGACAGCATCAACCTATTTTGTCTCCCTACTCTTAAATAAGACTCACTCTTTCTCAGCACTAGCTTTAGACATCATATTTCTACATGATCTGAGCTCTAATTGCCACTCCACCCTTATTTAGAATGTCACATACATAAATAAACCAAAAAGGGACTATACAAACTCTTTTTCATGTGTCTAGAGACCATGAGGAGGCAAAGAATATGAATTAATCTAATAATAAGTTAATTTAATAACAACACTACAGTGCAAAATATGTACTTTTGTTATGGGAAACTAAAGTCAAAAGTATCTTCTTTTAGAAATTACAGTTGTTTTACAACAAACATAAAGGAATGGCATATACTCTAAAAATTAAAATGCAGAATCTAAGACAATTTATCTGAATTTACCCTCAAACAATAGGATAAGATTATGATAAACAATCAGCTCATATTCTAAGTGAGAGTTATAGAAAACAAAATACATTTTCAGAAGTTAAATTCAATTGACTATAAGAAGAATACATTGTGTAAAACTGCATCCTGACACCCTTACCCTTTACTTATGGAAATCATCCTAATTTTTCAAAATCTAACTCAAAAGCCGTCTTCTTGATGATGACTGTTTTAAAGCCTAATTAAACAATACTCCATCTGTGTACTGTGTTTTACTTCTCACTTTCTTGTAAGGCATACTTTATTCAGTCTTTAATAAAATTAAATTAAATTAAAATAGTTTTAATTAAATTAAAATTTAATTAAATTTTAATTTTTAACAATTTAATTTGTTAACAAATAAAAATTTGTTAACAAATTAAAATAGTTTTGTTGGCAGCATACTGCAAAATATTATATCTTCCTTGAAGACAGGTGAAATGATTACATATATTTGCTCTCACTGAATACAAATATCCCTCATTTAATAAAGATTAGGGTTTTATAGTTATATTTTATAGTGTCTTAAAATAATTTCTATATTTTCTTTTTATTTTTAGTTAAAAGTTACAAATGGACAAAAATTTAACTTCATATCTGACACAAAACTTATTTTGCTACTAATTCATATTATGATTTCTCATGAAATAAATAGCTATCTGTGCTCACCATCACTTCAGTTCAGTTCAGTTCAGTTCAGTCGCTCAGTCATGTCAGACTCTTTGTGACCCCATGAATCCCAGCACGCCAGACCTCCCTGTCCATCACCAACTGCCGGTGATGGACAAACTCTTGCCCATCGAGTCGGTGATGCCATCCAGCCATCTCATCCTCTGTGGTCCCCCTCTCCTCCTGCCCCCAATCCCTCCCAGCATCAGGGTCTTTTCCAATGAGTCAACTCTTCACATGAGGTGGCCAAAGTATTGGAGTTTCAGCTTCAGCATCAGTCCTTCCAATGAACACCCAGGACTGATCTCCTTTAGGATGGACTGGTTGGATTTTCTTGCAGTCCAAGGGACTCTCAAGAGTCTTCTCCAACACCACAGTTCAAAAGCATCAATTTTTCGGCGCTCAGCTTTCTTCACAGTCCAACTCTCACATCCATACATGACCACTGGAAAAACTATAGCCTTGACTAGACGGACCTTTGTTGGCAAAGTATTGTCTCTGCTTTTTAATATGCTGTCTAGGTTGGTGATAACTTTCCTTCCAAGGAGTAAGTGTCTTTTAATTTCATGGCTGCAATCACCATCTACAGTGATTTTGGAGCCCAAAAAAATAAAGTCTGACACTGTTTCCACTGTCTCCCCATCTATTTCCCATGAGGTGATGGGACCAGATGCCATGATCTTAGTTTTCTGAATGCTGAGCTTTAAGCCAACTTTTTCACTCTCCTCTTTCACTTTCATCAAGAAGCTTTTTAGTTCCTCTTCACTTTCTGCCATAAGGGTGGTGTCAACTATACACTTATTCTTTATGTAGGTTAAGGTTTATAAACATTTGTAGCCATTTTAAGTGAATGTATACATACAAACATGTATATCAATATATATTAGACATATATATAACAAATACATATAGCCTGTTATACATACAGACTCATTTATGTGCATAAATCAAAGGCTATTTTTTTTATAAAATTCTTCACAGAAATAGATCTCAAATGAAATTATAAATATGACTGGTGTTATAATAAATGGATTAGAAGTTAATTATTTAATACTTAGAATGAGACACAGAAAATACTTTGAATTCCAAATAAAATATAATTCTCAATGACTTCAATGGAGCAATTTCTTTTGAGTTTACTCAGAATACTTTAAAGTCATCCCAAGAAGCCATTTTGATCAACACCCTTAATCCCACGTTTTATTTTGAGAAAAAAATATGCCACTGATCTCAGTTTACTTTGACCTTATGCACTCTCTCAGTCATTCCAATTGAGTTAAACAGAATAAGGATATCAATTTTTTGTCTATATGACATATAGTTAGAATCTGAAAGTTAGAGTGGTTGGAGGGGCTAGATTATCTCTCCAAGTTCTATTCTACCATTTGCAAGATGTTTTTCAAGAAAGAGTGGATTGTAAATCACAGGCCCTGGGCTTCTGTGGAAACCTGTCCTGATGAACATAGGCAAGCCATATTTATTTTATTATGCCTCTCTCAAATTCAATTCAGTTCAGTCTCTCAGTCATGTCCAACTCTTTGCAATCCCATGGACTGCAGCACATTAGGCTTCCCTGTCCATCACCAACTCCCAGAGCTTGCTCAACCTCATGTTCATCCAGTCGGTGATGCCATCCAACAATCTCATCCTCTGTGGTCCCCTTCTCCTTCTGCCTTCAATTTTTCTCAGCATCAGGGTCTTTTCCAATGTCAGTTTTTCGCATCAGGTGGCCAAAGTATTGGAGTTTCAGCTTCAGCGTCAGTCCTTTCAATGAATATTCAGAAGTGAGTTCCTTTAGGATTGACTGGTTTGATCTCCTTGCAGTCCAAGGGACTCTCAAGGTCCTGATCTAAAGAACTGATTCCAATGCAATTACTGAAGTATTATTAGATACCAAAAATTAATAAGTTTAAAAATCAATGGAAAATATCATCACCTAGGTGGAGACTTTGAAAGGTTTTATCTATTTATTTATTGATGATGATTTTGAAATACAAAATAATGCCTAGGTCATTGGAATTGGGGTTACTTCTTTTAAAACTCTTAAATGATTCTCTAGACATAGGGACTGACCACAATTTGCTTAAGTTGGAGTTTCCCAAACTTCCAATGTTAACATTTTGGGTCAAATAACTGTTATGGGAAGGTGCTCTGTGCATTACAGGATGTTCAGCAGCACCTTTGGCCTTCACCCACTAGGGGTCAGTCGCATCTCTTCCTCAGGTTGTGTCATCCAAACTAGACCTTGTTAATGTTTTTCATATTAGCTCAAAGCAACTTTGCGATATTGGTCAAGACAGAAGTTCATTACACTGACTTCCAAAATGTGAGACTAAGAGAAATATCTATATATGAAAAGGAGTATTTGGACTAAGAGACATATTATACATAGCAATCATAACAAATTATAGTGTGTCTTTAAGATGTTACGTAGTAACATGTTAACAATATGGTGAATTTTAATGTGTAAAAATTATGAAAAAGTGCTAAGGGTATATTTATGACATATTGCATATTTACCTATATTTGTTCTATCTTCACAATCTATTAGGCATTATCTCTGTTATGGTTGAATTTGCTTATCAATCTCCATATTTATAGTCACTATATTTTTATATCCTGAATATCATTTTTCTATCCTTATTAATTGGGATATAGCTAGTATTATAAATATATTTTAAAAAAGAATAAAAGAAAGAAAAAAAGAAAAGAAAACGTGTGTGTATATATATACACATATATATATACATGTATATACAATACACACCTATATGCTTTTGTGTGATATTATGTATAATATATATAATTTATGTGAAGTGTGTATATATTATTTATACATTTATGTTTGAAATATATATATAAATGTTGAAAAAATCATTGAAAAATAATATTCCACTGCCAAAATTGAAAATAATCACCTCTTTGTAAAATGAGAATGTCTCTAACATTTCCTCTATTTCTTAACAAAGTATACATAAAACTTAGTTGTTCTCATTTATTCCCATATAATTATTTCCTATCCTTGCCTTTTCCAGAATAGATACTTCAGTATCTATTGACTTCAGTCAACAGCCTTGTCCCACAAAAACTTGAGGAATTTAGAGTTTAATCAATAGTTAAAATGCCACTATTTAAAAAAAATTATATTCTATACATTGATTTTTAGACCTCTAGTGACATTCAAAAGTGCCCACCATGCTGAGCACCATGACTTTGGGATGAAGTTATGGGTGTATAGGTAATATGAATTGTGACTATGGTGATAGTTACTACTTTAATATACCTGTCCCTAGAAACTTTCATCCAGGCCTTAATGAAAAATATTGTTATTTTCACATATATTACACATGTAATTTGGGTCTGCAAGGAATAGCCACTTTGTAATAATTGGTATATTGATTAATAAGAATTAGATATTGTGCGGGTGCTTCTGTATGCAGTGTAGGTTCTTATTTATATTATTTCCTCTCAGGATGCATGAATGCAAAAGTTGTGATGATATTTCCATTATGGACATTTGTTAGTGATATTTGAGCATGATTTTTCTCACAGAATAATATTATGTAAGAATATCTTCATGTTAAACTCTGAAATAAATTTTACTATTATATCATTTTAAAACTTTTGATAAAAGTCTCCATTCTATCACACAACCTTGTATTTTTTACTGTGTTTGTCAGTCACTTTCACATTATTTTGACTAGATTTTTCAAAGGTATCTAAATGAATATTCTAAGATTTAAAATGTTAAAACTAACACTACATGCAATTTTGATGCTATTATGGCATAATTGCCCAAATCTTAATAAGGAAAATTAGATAAAAGCAATAATGTTAAAAAATTAGACTTTGAGTAACTCCAATAGGAAAATGTCCAGAATAAATATAATTCACCAAATGAATAAAATATACGTGCCGGTAATAAGTTTGTATTAGTAGCAGAAATCATTTTTCATTGCTTTTCTTAGGTTATTGTCATCCCACTAATTAAATGTCTCTCCCCCTCTCCTTTTCTCCTATATCCTTCCATTAAGTGGCATAGGAAAAGCATAATCTTGCAAACAAGGAATCTCTGTATTCATATAACAAAGATACTTTAGCAACTAGGCCACTCACAATATTAACATCTCATCAGATTTTTTTTTAAAAAAAGCCTCTAATGATAACAATGACTATGCTAAAAATTCTCCCCAAAAATATAAATGGAAATCACAGTGAGCAATCATGATATTTTAATGTATAGGACAAAGTGAACTGGATTTGTTTAATAGTCTCAGCATTCTTGATTTTTATTGAGGGGGGGGAAAAATCCAAATATATAAAGCCAACTGAGAGAAGGTAGAATAACTCAATGTTAAATATTTTTTGCAATAGGCTGCTTGATATGTTCCTTGAAGCCTAATGGATCATCATAGACACATAATGGTTTTATTAACTAAAGACCTGAAAATTAAAAAAAAAAAAAAAAAAAAGACCTGAAAATAATGTCCTACTTCGGGGCTTCCCTGGTAACTCAGACAGTAAAAAAATCTGCCTGTAATGCAAGAGATATGGCTTTGAATCCTGGGTTGAAAAGATCATCTGGAGAAGGGAAAGGCTACTATTCCAATATTGTTGCCTAAGAATTCCATGGACAGAAGAGCCTGGAATTGCAAAATAATTGGACTCGACTGAGTGGCTAACTTATTTTAGACTGATAAACTTCAAGATGGGCTTCGCTAGTGGCTCAGAGGGTAAATCATCTGCCTGCAATGTGGGAGACCCAGGCTCGATCCCCAGGTAGGGAAATGAAATGGCAACCCACTCTAGTACTTTTGCCTGGAAAATTCCATAAAGTTCAAATTAGAATAATTCATAAACTTATATATGCAAAAACACTATATAATTTTTCCTATCTTATACATACAGTTAGCATGCTTATTTATAAATATCTCTGTTTGAAGATCTACCAATTCATGTATATTTATGCACAGATATACAGATATTGTTATAGGAATTAGCCTTGTAAACTCTATTGCAATGGCTATGTGTAAACTTAATATGATAGATGTTTAACAGGACGATCAGTGAATCAGGAGACAAGTATATATCTATTCAATAAAGTAAATCTATAATAACCTAAAGTTGCATAACAAAAAAAAAAATGGTCTTCCTTTAAACAAATTATGGTATTATTCTTAGTAATTATAAGGAAAAAAGATCCCAAATTTTAATGACATTGGATGTATGTCGTTCATAGCATGTGGTTCTTAATGAAATAGTGATTACACCAGCATAATATGCCAATAGTTTTTACTTATTTTTAACATATACTTTTTATTTTATTCATTGATTTATTTTTTGGCTGCACTGGGTCTTCATTGCTGCACATAGATTTTCTCTGTTGTGTCGAGTAGGGGCAACTCTCTAGTGGAGTCCGTGGGCCCCTCATTGTGGGGGCTTCTGTTTTTGCAGAGCATGGGACTAAGGTCATGTGGTTTCAGTACTGCAAGGTGTGGGCTCAGTATTTGCTGTATGTGGGCCCCGGAGAGGGTAGGTTCAGAAGCTGCTGAGCAGGGGTTTAGTTGCTCTTCAGCATGTGGAGTCATCCCAGACCAGAGAACGAACTTGTGTCCTCTGAATTGGCAGGCAGATTCTTAACATCTGGACCACCATAGAAGTACTTTTACTTCTTTTTTTTTTTTTTCTTTTTAGGCATTTCTTAATATTTTATTAGGTTTTCCTTTTAAAAAATTTATTTATTTTAATTAGAGGCTAATTGCTTTACAATATTGTGGTGGTTTTTTGCCATACATTTACATGAATCAACCATGGGTGTACATGTGTTCCCCATCCTGAACCCACCTCCCTCCCCATTCCATCTTCCAGGGGTCATCCAGTGATTCGGCCCTGAGCACCCTGTCTCATGCATGGAACCTGGACTGGTGATCAGTTTCACATATGATAATATACATGTGTCAATGCTATTTTCTCAAATTATCCCACCCTTGCCTTCTCCGACAGAGTCCAAAAGTTTGTTCTTTTCTTCTGTGCCCCTTTTTCTGTCTTGCATATATGGTCATTACCATCTTTCTAAATTCAATATACATGCATTAATATACTGTATAATATACTGTATTGGCCAAATTCAGACTGCAATTGAAGAAAGTGGAGAAAACCACTAAACCATTCAGGTAAGATCTAAATAAAATCCCTTATGATTATACAGTGGAAGTGAGAAATAGATTTAAGGGACTAGATCTGACAGACAGAGTGCCTGATGAACTATGGACGGAAGTTAGTGACATTTACAGGAGACAGGAATCAAGACCATCCCCAAGAAAAATAAATGCAAAAAAGGAAAATGGTATCTGAGGAGGCCTTACAAATAGCTGTGAAAAGAAGGGAAGTGAAAAGCAAAGGAGTAAAGGAAAGATACATATTTGAATGCAGAGTTCCAAAGAATAGCAAGGAGAAATAAGAAAGTCTTCCTCAGTGATCAATGCAAAGAAATAGAGGAAAACAATAGAATGAGAATGACTAGAGATGTCTTCAAGAAAGTTAGAGATACCAAGGGAGCATTTCATGCCAAGATGGGATCAATAAAGGACAGAAACGGTAGGGACTTAACAGAAGCAGAAGATATTAAGAAGATGTGCCAAGAATACACAGAAGAGCTGTACAAAAAAGATCTTCATGACCCAGATAATCACGATGGTGTGATCACTCACCTAGAGCCAGACATCCTGGAATGCAAAGTTAAGTGGGCCTTAGGAAGCATCACTAAGAGGAAAGCTGGTGGAGGTGATGGAATTCAAGTTGAGCTATTTCAATTTCTAAAATATGATGCTGTGAAAGTGCTGCACTCAATATGCCAGCAAATTTGGAAAACTCAGCAGTGGCCACAGAACTGGGAAAGGTCAGTTTTCATTCCAATCCAAAAGAAAGGCAATGCCAAAGAATGTGCAAACTACCACACAATTGCACTCATCTCACACGCTAGTAAAGTAATGCTCAAAATTCTCCAAGCCAGGCTTCAGCAATACATGAACGGTGAACTTCCAGATGTTCAAGCTGGTTTTAGAAAAAGCAGAGGAACCAGAGATCAAATTGCCAACATCCGCTGGATCATCGAAAAGGCAAGAGAGTTCCAAAGAAACATCTATTTCTGCTTTATTGACTATGTCAAAGCCTTCAACTGTGTGGATCACAATAAACTGGAAAATTCTGAAAGAGATGGGAATACCAGACCACCTGACCTGTCTCTTGAGATACCTGTATGCAAGTCAGGAAGCAACAGTTAGAACTGGACATGGAACAACAGACTGGTTCCAGATAGGAAAAGGAGTACGTCAAGGCTGTGTATTGTCACCCTGTTTATTTAATTTATATGCAGAGTACATCATGAGAAACGCTGGGCTGGAGGAAGCACAAGTGAGAGGGTAACAGGCAGGAAGGCCAGGGGTCTCCAAACGGAGGAAATAGGCTGCAAGTGCCAGACATTTTTCTCTCTCTTAAGCGGCAGGAGGATACAAACCAGCGGTATGTTTTTCCTTCTCTATACAAATTTAAAAGGAGGTTTCTCTTAAAATGCTGTGTTGCCATGACACCTGGTTTCACCTGAAGCTAACTATTCTCAAACCTTGAGTTAACCAATATATTTTTTATGGAAATGTTTATCACAAAGCTATGTTAATTTACCCCAGACTCTGTAAGTTCTGCCAAATGGCCCAACCTACTTACTCAGGTATTGTTCCCCTAATCTATGTAAATGAAACTATTTGTTGGTAATCTGCCCTTCTACAAGATTCAAGTCAATCGTTTCATGGCCAGGGATGAATTATCTGGTGCCATTCTAAATTCTAAGACATTCCTTTCTTTTTAACAGACTGTGAGTGACTATATAACTTACAGCTAAAGACTAGGAGGGGGGTACTCTTTCGCCCCTTTCTGATGCCTATGTCTGAAGCTTTCTCTACCTCCTTTATGCTTTAATAAAACTTTATTACACAAGAGCTCTGAGCAATCCAGCCTCGTCTCTGGCCCCAGATTGAATTCATCTCCTCCAGAGGCCAAGAATCCCGGCGTCTTATTGTTCAGCAACAACTTTTCACAAGCTAGAATCAAAATTGCCGGGAGAAATATCAATAACCTCAGATATGCAGATGACACCGCCTTTATGACAGAAAGTGAAGAACTAAAGAGCCTCTTGATGAAGATGAAAGAGGAGAGTGAAAAAGTTGGCTTAAAGCTCAACATTCAGAAAACGAAGATCATGGCATCCTGTCCCATCACTTCATGGCAAATAGATGGTAAAACAGTGCAAACAGTGGCTGACTTTGTTTTTCTGGGCTCCAAAATCACTGCAGATGGTGATTGCAGCCATGAAATTAAAAGACACTTACTCCTTGGAAGGAAAGTTATGACCAACCTAGACAACGTATTAAAAAGAAGAGATATTATTTTGCCAACAAAGGTCCGTCTAGTCAAGGCTATGATTTTTCCAGTGGTCAATTATAGATACGAGAGTTGGACTATAAAGAAAGCTGAAGGCCAAAGAATTGATGCTTTTGAACTGTGGTGTTGGAGAAGACCCTTGAGAGTCCCTTGGACTGCAAGGAGACCCAACAAATCCATCCTAAAGGAGACCAGTCCTGGGTGTTAATTGGAAGGACTGATGTTGAAGTTGAAATTCCAATAATTTGGGCACCTGATGCGAAGAGCTGACCCTTTGAAAAGACCCTGACGCTGGGAAAGATTGAGGGCAGGAGGAGAAGGGGATGACACAGGATGAGATCATTGGGTGGCATCACTGACTCAATGGACATGGGTTTGGGTGGATTCCAGGAGTTAGTGATGGACAGGGAGGCCTGGTGTGCTGCTGTTCATGGGGTCGCAAAGAGTCAGACACGAGTGAGCGACTGAACTGAACTTATACTGTATTGGTGTTTTTCTTTCTGGCTTACTTCACTCTGTACAATAGGCTCCAGTTTCATCCACCTCATTAGAGTTGATTTAAATGTATTCATTTTAATAGCTGAGTAATATTCCATTGTGTATATGTACCAATGCTTTCTTATCTACAAGTCTGCCAATGGACATCTAGGTTGCTTCCATATCCTGGCTATGGTAAACAGTGCTGCAATGAAAATTGGGGTACACGTGTCTCTTTGAATTCTGGCTTACTCAATGTGTATCACCAGCAGTGGGATTGCTGGGTCATATGTCAGTCCTATTTCCAGTTTTTTAAGAAATCACGCTCTTCTCCATAGTGGCTATACTAGTTTGCATTCCCACCAACAGTGTACAGCAAACAATGTAGTTTGCATTCCTTTTTCTCTTCACCCTCTCCAGCCTTATTGCTTGTAGACTTTTGGATAGCAGCCATTCTGACCGGCATGAGATGGTACCTCATTGTGGTTTTGATTTACATTTCTCTGATAATGAGTGATGTTGAGCATCTTTTCACGTGTTTGTTAGCCATTTGCATGTTTTCTTTGGAGAAATGTCTGTTTAATTCTTTGACCTATTTTTTTTTTTTTGATTGGGTCATTTATTTGTTAACTTTTAAATTAACCATGGTTCTCTATAAAATGCAAAATATATGTTTTATTAATATGATATCCTGGTTCACAGAAGATGAGATGAAAAGATAAGAGAGGAGTTATCTAGATGAAAAATAGCTAAAATTGATAGATCAAAATTAGATATTTAAGTATATTTCTTAAAGAATTAAGGGTAAGAGTTAACATAACAAAAATATAGGTAACAAAATTTGAGGATGGAAATTGAAAGATAATTGTAAGTAGTGTGTTCAAGTTTTCTAATGTTTCAAAAAAAATCAGTTGGCAGAGTATATGTTCTTTTAATTTAACATTTAATTTAAATATTAATATGAATTAATAAATATTAATACAAATGTTTAACTTAAATATTACTCAGTTATTTATTTAAATTAATCTAATTTAATTTTTAATTTATTTAATTTTATATTTATGTTTATATAATTATAATTTATAATTTTATAATTATATTATAATTAATAATAGTTTTAATTAATTTATTTAAATTAATATTTATTTAAAATTATGGTGTTATGTACCACCACTAAAAGCTAAACATGCTTACCTCTAAGAAGTGGTAAAAGTATGAGGAAGGAATGGGGCAAGAGACTTTTATTCTTCATTTTCCATTCCAGAGAGTGATCTGTTTTTCACCAGATATGTGCCCAAGACTGAAATTGCAAAGTTATATGGCAGCTCTATTTTTAGTTTTTTAAGGAACCTCCATGCTGTTCTCTATAGGGGTTGTAAAAATTTACATTCCAGAGAAGGAGGGTCCCCTTGTCTTCACACCCTCTCTAGCACTTATTGTTTGTGGATTTTTTGATGATAGCCATTGTGATTGATGTGAGATGATATCTCATTGTATTTTTGATTTGCATTATATGATAATTAGGGATGTTGAACATATTTCATGTGCCTCTTGGCTATCTGTATATATTCTTTGCAGAAATCTTAATGTTTATTTTTTAGACCAAATTTCAAATTGACACCTCAGTGAATTAATATGCATCTTCAAATCATTAGCTATAGATTGGAGGGAAAAACAAAAAAGAAAATCATCTCCAATTTCACTGTTTTAGTCAATTGTTGATCATTAATCTAGTGTGCAGTACCCAATGGGTCTCATCCTACAGTATTTCAGAAAAATTATTTGTGAGATACTGGCAGTTCTAACATACAAGCAAGTTGTACTATAAAGTTCATTTGTAAGTCACAGAATATAAAGGTCAGAAAAGACCTTAGAGACCATTATAGTTCCATTAGAGCCCTATTATTTGTAGAGGACCATTATTTGTATAAATCCCTCTGGAATATCCTTATCACTGACAGATGCTCATTCATCCTATGTTAAAAATGTCAAGTTCAGTAATTTAAAGGCAGCCCATTTTGCTTTTGGACAGGTTATTTATTAAATTTTATTTCTGTTCAACTGTTTCCCTGTACTCATGCTTTCCTGTTACAAGAATTTATTTAATCCTAGATATGAAAGATACATCAAAATCACAGAATTCACTGTATAATAGAAAAGACATAGAATAACCAATAAATAACACAAATGTAAATTAAGATGAGTACAGAGAAAAATTAAAACAAAAACAAAAACAAGTCACTGTTAATTCTTAGCTGGGAAGAGATGTCCTCTAGGAACTGACAAAAAGCACACTGAGAAAATACTATTGCAAAAACTGAGATAATGGGGAAGTTAAACAGAGGTTGGGGTGGGGATGGGATTAGGGGTGGAGGATGTCCAGAGGAGGTTAAGGAAGGAAAGATTGCTTCTTTTCAGACATGGGAGTGAGGAAAATGGAGAGTGTACATTTTGAATGAGATAGCGACCTTTGTATTTAAGAAACTGAAAAGAGGGCCAAGGCTGTACATTGTCATCCTGTAGATGTAATTTATATGACAACTACATCACATGAAATGCCAGGCTGGATGAAGCTCAAGCTGGAATCAAGATTGCTGAGACAAATATCAGTAACCTCAGATATGCAGATGACACCACCCTAATGGCAGAAAGTGAAGAGGAACTAAAGGCCCTCTGGATGAAAGTTAAAGAGAAGGGTCAAATAACTGGCTTAAAACTCAACATTCAAAAGATGAAGATCATGGCATCTGGTCCCATCACTTCATGACAAATAGATGGGGAAACAATGAAACAGTGACAGGCTTTATTTTCTTGGGCAGAAATGGAGAAACAGGTATAGAGAACAGATTTACGGACATGGGGAGAGGGGAGGAGAGGGTGAGATGCATAGAGAAAGTAACATGGAAACTTAAATTACCGTATATAAAATAGACAGCCAGTGGGAAATTGCTGTATGTCTCAGGGAACTCAACTGGGGACCTATGTCAACCTAGAAAGGTGGAATGGGGAGTGAGATGGGAGGGAGGGGACATAGGTATACCTATGGTTGATTCATGTTGAGGTTTGACAGGTGGTGGTTTAATCTCTAAGTCCTGTCCGACTCTTTGCCACTCTTTGGACTGTGGCCTACCTGGCTCCTTTGTTCATGGGATATTCCAGGCAAGAATACTGGAGTGGATTGCCATTTCCTTCTCCAGGGAAACTTCCAGACCCAGGGATTAAACCCAGGTCTCCTGTGCTGTAGGCAATCTCCTGCACTGCAGGCAGACTCTTTACCAGCTGAGCCACCAGTGAACTTGAGGTTTGGCAGAAAACAACAAAATTCTATAAAGCCATTATCCTTCAGTTAAAAAATAAATACATTAAAAAAAGAAAGAAAGAAAGCTAAGTGACAAAGAACTGGTGCTTTTAAGTTGTGGTGTTGAAGAAGACTGTTGAGAGCCCCTTGGACTGCAAGGAGACCAAACCATTCAATCCTAAAGGAAATCAGTTCTGAATATTTATTGGAAGGACTGATGTTGAAGCTAAAACTCCAACACTTTAGCCACTTGATGCAAAGAACTGACTCAGAAAAGGCCCTGATGCTGAGAAAGATTGAAGGCAGGAGGAGAAGGGGATGACAGAGGATGAGATGGTTGGATGGCATCACCAAAGGGGTTTGTAAAAACAAAATTGTAATATACATGCATGCAAACTAGATGCAAAATACAAAACAAAAATGCAAAACCAATTTGACTATTACTGGAACTTCTTTCCTGACTTTTAAGTATCTAAAGCATTTTAATTGATTATTGGAAATTTTTCAAAACAAATGATGTACCACTGATGATCATCACTCCCCAACAGTTTCCCTACAACTATGGCAATTTTCTGTCAAACTGTTGCTATAGTTTAGGAATGCATTCCAGAAGATTGTCATTTCAAGGTCTCTTACTATAGCTGTTCTGGTATGGTATACAGCCATTGTGTGAGATCTGCCCCACTTTCAGGTTACATTTTTGAGTGCACTTAAATTTCTGAGGCAGAGACAGAGGAGAACAGAGGTTCACAAAGAAAATTTATTTGGGGGTGAAAATGTCAACAGGTTACTTTTTAAAAGAGCACATATGATTAGAAAAACTTCCTCCTGGAGTCTGGTAATAGGCTGATTTAAAATCCCAGTTTATGGTTCTGTAGAGAGGTTTGCCTTACACTGTAACTTCTTAGATTTGTTAGACAGATGGTGGAATAACTTGGTTTAGGGAGGCTAATCCAGTGTATTTTACTCCAAAAAAAAAATCATATCAAATTATTATTTTTTTATTTAGGTTTCATTTAGGTTTGACTTCCCTTATATATTTAAGCATGACTGAGCAGCATCAGGAGCAGAGCACACTTTACAAAATTGGCAAAAGGCTAACAACAAAAAAATATAAATTCCTTGACTTTTCCAGTCTAAAAACTATTCCCCACAGGCAACAAATTTAAATTTTTCAAATTCTTTGAGTATTAACTCCAATTTTTAAAAATAATCTACTATGATACTTTTCCTTAGTTTGTTGATTTTGTGAATTATCTGTTGATATTTAATGATGCTCAGTTCAGTCCCTCGGTTGTGACCGACTCTTTGTGACCACATGAATCACAGCATGCCAGGCCTCCCTGTCTATCACCAACTCCCGGAGTTTACTCAAACCCATGCCCATCGAGTTGATGATGCCATCCAGCCTTCTCATCCTCTGTGGTCCCCCTCTCCTCCTGCCCCCAATCCCTCCCAGCATCAGGGTCTTTTCCAATGAGTCAACTCTTCACATGAGGTGGCCAAAGTACTGGAGTTTCAACTTCAGCATCGGTCCTTCCAATGAACACCCAGGACTGATCTCCTTTAGAATGGATTGGTTGGATTTCCTTGCAGTCCAGGGGACTCTCAAGAGTCTTCTCCAACACCACAGTTCAAAAGCATCAGTTTTTCAGCAATCAGCTTTCTTTACAGTCCAACTCTCACATCCATACATGATCACTGGAAAAACCATAGCCTTGACCAGACGACCTTGTTGGCAAAATATTGTCTCTGCTTTTTAATATGCTATCTAGGTTGGTCATAACTTTCCTTCCAAGGAGTAACTGTCTTTTAATTTCATGGCTGCAGTCACCATCTGCAGTGATTTTGGAGCCCAGAAAAATAAAGTCAGCCACTGTTTGCACTGTTTCACCATCTATTTGCCATGAAGTGATGGAACCAGATGCCATGATCTTAGTTTTTTGAATGTTAAGCCAACATTTTCACTCTCCTCTTACACTTTCATCAAGAGGCTTTTTAGTTCATCTGCATATCTGCATATTGATATTTTTCCCAGCAATCTTGATTCCAACTTGTGCTTCTTCCAGCCCAGCATTTCTCATGATGTACTCTGCATGTAAGTTAAATAAGCAGGGTGACGATATACAGCCTTGACATACTTCCTTTCCTATTTGGAACCAGTCTGTTGTTCCATGTCCAGTTCTGACTGTTGCTTCCTGACCTGCATACAGGTTTCTCAAGAGGCTGGTCAGGTGGTCTGGTATTCCCATCTCTTTCAGAATTTTCCACAGTTTATTGTGATCCACACAGTCGAAGGCTTTGGTGTAGTCAATAAAGCAGAAATAGATGTGTTTCTGGAACTCTATTGCTTTTTCGATGATCCAATGGATGCTGGCAATTTGATCTCTGGTTCCTCTGCCTTTTCAAAAACCAGCTTGAACATCTGTAAGTTCACGGTTCATGTATTGCTGAAGCTTGGCTTGGAGAATTTGAGCATTACTTTACTAGCGTGTGAGATGAGTGCAACTGTGCCATAGTTTGAACATTCTTTGGGATAGCCTTTCTTAGGGATTGGAATGAAAACTGACCTTTTCCATTCCTGTGGCTAGATGACCATTTAGACTCCCAAGAGTTATCACCCTCTCTTTACTCATAAATACATATACGAGGACTTTTAATCACCATTTTTATTGCAACAAGGTACTGTTACCAAATAGTATGCTTTCTATGATTTGAATAATCTGAAATTGTGATGATTTATGGACTATCACACATTTATGTTTGTAATTATGTTCAGTGTGCTTAAAATAATATGTATTCTATAATTATTGGGTGAAATACTCTATGCAAGCCTTTTGGTAAAGTCATTTAAACATTTCTTAGATTTTTCTATACACATTGAGTTTTTGGCTTTTTTTTTTTTTTTTTTTTTTTTGCTAATTGCCTGTAGATGTCAGTTTAAATAGAACTATTTTGTACGTTACTCTCTTGGTCATGTCCAAGTCTTTTGCAACCCCATGGACTACAGCCTGCCAGGCTCCTTTATCCATGGAATTCTTCAAGCAAGAGTACTAGAGTGGGTAGTCAGTCCCTTCTCCAGGGGATCTTCCCAAACCAGTGATCTAACCTGTGTCTCCTCCATTGAAGGTGGATTCTTTACTGTCTGAGCCACCAGGGAAGTGGTAAAATAGTCCTTAAAAATATCTGTGAAACTACAAAAGATCTTTATTTAGGTAAAACAATCTTAAGAAAGAAGAACAAAAAGTGGTATTATACTTCTTGAATTCAAACTATATTACAAAGCTATAGTAATCAAAATGTTATGGCATTGGCATTAAAAACAGGCACACAGATCAATGTGATAGAACAAAGATCCCAGAAATAAACTCATACAAATACATCAGCTAATTTTCAACAGCAGCATTAAGAGTAGACAATAGGGTTAAAGATAGACTCTTCAATAAACAGTACTGGGAAAAAGTGGATAGCTTCATGCAAAAGAATTTGGATCCTTATCTTAACAGTATACATAACAATTAACTCAAAGTAGATGAAAAATTAAATGTAAGACCTGAAACTAAAACTCCTGAAAGAAAACATAAAGAAAAACTTCTTGGCAATGAGTTTTGGATATGCATAGGCAACACAAAAGTATAGGCAAAAAATTAAAATAAAAAAAAGTGAAGTTATATCAAACTAAATAACTCCTGCACTGAAAAATGAATCAACATAATACAAAGACATCTTGCATAGTTGGAAAAAAATGTTCACTAACCACATAGTCTGTAAGTTGCTAAAATTCAAAATATATAAATAACTCTTGCAAACTCAATAGCCAAAAACAAACAAACAACAAAATTTAAAATGAATTAAGGACCTAAGTAAACAATTTAAATAATTTATTGGGCATAGTATCCTTGATTATGTACATTTCTTAAAATTGAAGTTCTCATTCTACTTCTTTTGTAAAAATATATTACAGAATATAGAAATAGATATAGAATACAACATTTCATGGTATCTTTTGCGTCTCATTTCTTATTCTGCATTTCCATATTTTCTCTCTATATTCTTCAATAATTCTGCTCATTAAATCTCATTTAGTTGTGTATAATCTATAGTTTTTAATTTCAGATTTTGTATTTTCCATTTTTAGAATTTCTATTTGATTTTTTTCCAAACTGGTATTTTACTTTTAATAGTTTCTTGCTGTCTATAAATGTTTTCAGAAGTTTTCCCATCTCTTTAGAAGTTTGATTATTTTATAGTCTATATCTGATAATTTCATTATCTCATTTTTTGTACTATTCTATCTTTTATCTATTTTTTACTGATTTTCATTCATTATTCCTAATTTTCTTTTACATATTGTTATTTTAATCTGTAGCTTAGACACTGTATACAAATTACTTTTTGGTATAATTTGTAGCCTAGGTTAGCAGAACTTTTCCCATAGAGGAATTTCAAGTTTCATTTGGAATCTTTTGGGCACTACATATCCAGGAGGTATTGAGTCCATTTATATTATGCAAGGTTCTGTGGACCAGTCAGGTAACAGAAGATGACTATAATTATAGGTGAAGTTCTGATAATCCCAGTTATTTTTAATGTGAAGCTAATCAATGTCCCAGCTTAAAGTGGGGAATGTTGGAAGACTATATCTTATGCAAAATCTGAGTTTTACTTCTTCTTTTCCTCTTGATGCTGCCCAAAATAGCTCAGTTTCAGAGCTGTTTGCAGTATATTATCAAGTGCTCAGGGTATAGGGAGTTATACCTATATGGTGTTAAGTTTAAATGTCTTTGTTCTTACATTTTCCTAGAATTTGGATGGATTTATACTGATATTTGTTAGCATTTCTATAGTTTTTTCTGAATTTTTCAAAAGATAATGACTATATAGCTGATGTTAATTTTATACAAAGAGAAATGGAAAACACTGATGTCAGGTAACTGCTGTTTTTATTTATTTATTTTTTTCTATTATTTATCTTGTCAGTTTGTGCTGATGAAATATATTGATGCCTACTATCTAAAGTGAAATACAAAAATATCCTAATGTCAAGAAATGATGACAAAATTCACCAAATTTTTCATTTTTTACACACAAAAATGTCAAATAAGCCTGAATCAACAGTAACTATTCACTCAGTTCTAAAAATAAACTAGTTCACAACCTGACTGCTAACACCAGAGAATAAATAGAAAATCGTGTCTAACCTTGTTATAGACCAAATTTATATTTGCAAAAATAATTGTTAATATCCATAAGTTTATAATCTTCTCCTTAAAATAAATAATTGTTTTCCCTAGGGAAAAAAAAAATGTAATATGAAGAATGGAAAACAAGATAACTTCACTGTTTTACCAAACACAGTTGAAATAGGCATACTCAGATGGCCTTGAATCTTGTCTCCTCTTCCCCTCCATTTCACCTACTACCTAAACAATCCCCTATAGTTTTCTGGTATTTAAAAGTACATTGTTATTCAGTTAAGTTGGCAGTTAAGGGGAAATCAAAATATATACCTCAATTTTCACTTTTCAACAATTCACATTTACTAGTTAGGCAAAATTTGAGTTGTGAAGTCAACCGTCTAATTAAGTTTTCAACTTGCTACTGGTAAAGCTATGTTTCTCATAACAGAGAAATAGTTCACATATATTTTAGGAGATTCATCCTGAATTGGAAATTTGCATGCTTTACTTTGTCCTAAAATAATTTTCTTATAGGACATTAACCTCTGAAACTTTGTCTTGCAGTATTATATACCCATTAGATATTTTCATGCCACAAAATTATAAATTTCTTTATATTCATCCTCATTTTTAATCACTTTTAAAAATGCAATCAAATCTTTCTCCATGCTATAATTTTCAGAAACAAAAGCCAGCCACTCTTATAGTATAACTGAGACTTGTTTGTATTGTTATAGGGAGGAAATGAAAAACAGTAGTTTTAGATGTGTAAAGAGAATATATTTGCAGTTTTCTAAATGACTTCTAGGTTTAAAGGATGTCACCCTAGTGCCCAATACTGGCACATTTACTTTTTGCCTTTTGTAATGACGATAAACTCCAATACTTAATATAATAAATATTTCCAGAGAACAGTAAGCCATATTCAGAACAGCAATGTTTCCAATAATTCATATTATTTATGAGACAAAAATAAGAATTAAAGTAGTCTCAAAAGCAAAATGTATACATGAATTAAAAACACAGCTTCAAAAATAAAATGATTAGAATGACAGAATATGGCATGCTAATATAACTTAATCTAAATGACTCCAATATTTTTACAAATGAATATAAAAAATTATATTAAAATGCATGACAGAATTTGCTGTCTTCACCATTTCTAAATGTTCAGTTCATTAGTGTTACAAATGGTCACACTGTTGTATAACCAACCTCCAGAACATTTTGATTTTGCAGAAATTCTATACTCATTAAATAACTACCTATATCTCTTTCCTAGGTAAAATACATAAAAATGAATAAAATGTTTAAAATAAGACATAGTGACATTGGTTCTTACCACTCAGGATCTTTTTCTCCCTTCTTTTATCTCAGCAGAACCTAAATTTAAATCAAGTAGTCTCTCCATTACCAATCCCAGGATGAATACAAACCCATAATAAAATCCATATTCCCAGTGATTATTTTAGGAACCCAGGCTTGGGTTGATCACCATATAATTTTCTCTTGTTAATTATTTTTGCCCTTTAAGAGTAAGCATTTATACTGAGTTACTAAACAGAGTCTAAGGAAGAACTTATAATCTATAGTTTTTGGGAGATCAGTTTTTTCTCTCTCTAATTAAACTCAAAGAAAGAAACAGACTGTCTTAATTGCTACTGGAAATCACATAATAATAGGCCAAGATAGTCTTAATGTTTTTCTCAGTGTGACTAAACTTCAGACAGGCTTCTGTTTGACTCATGACCCCTGACTTCCTTTTTCTTAGAAAATTTACTTCAGAATGTTTTTAATTAAAACTTTCTTCTTTGTCCTTTTGAAATGTAAGTCTTTTTAAAAGACACATGCTAGTTTTATAAACCAGGTTTGTCATTTTCCAGGGTTTATGAGGCCATCTTTTTGAAATGTAATTATTTAGGATGCTGGATACCTCCTCTTCTGGTTTCCGAGGTAGAGTAGGAGCCTAATTTCTGGGGTCACCTTGCTCCAATTGTAAAACTATCAATACTTCCTGCCATGGAAATATAAGAAAATTCAGTTTCATTTAGGTACAGACAATTAGCCAGTTAACAAACTCAGAAGGTCTATAATACACTTCATTCTATCTCTTAAAAATCCTTCTATTTTCATCATAGTTGAGTTCAGACTGAGTTCTGGCCTCTCTCTCCTCTATCACAACAGCTTCAAATAAAATCTTACTTATTTAAGAATGACTACTGCAAATTTTGCTTTGATATAGTTACATGATCTGTTAGCCTGGGGACAAAGGTGTTGGTGTAGGGTAGAAAGTAAAGGCAAGAAAATTTAAAAAAAAAAAAAAAAGAAAGAAATGAAACCAGAGCCCTGATGATACCATGTCTCTACTCTACCTTATTTGTAGGTTTCCTGTTATATGAGATAATATATGTCATAAAAGTTGAAGTCAGCTTGATTGAGGATTTTGTTATAGACACAGATTTATTCATGATAATCTTATATTTTAACTTCATATAATAGACATTAAATTACTAATGACCCATAACATATAATAAATGAAATTAGAAGTTTAAGTAATTCTTATTTTTACTCATTAAAGTTTGATGGACTAAAGATTCAAGCTGTGAAAATTATATGGAAAACACTATATCAAAATTCTGATATTTTTCCAGTAAGGATAGCATATATGAACTTTTGTATAGCTAAAATGGAAAGATCTAACTAATAAAATTTAAATATACTGATTTTATTATGCTCAATACTTAAAGCAGTGTCTAAAGTCTGTTATCATTGAACAAATATTAACTAATTGAATAATCGTTGCTATGCTGAATCCACCTACCCTAATCCAAAATAATTTTGCTTAAACCAAAATAATTGTTCAAAAAGAAAGTATATTTTTAAGAGAAATTATATTTCAGCCTTTAAATGAGCATCAGCATGATTTTCCATGTATTAAATGAATGTCTTACCTGCCTATTTTGCAAAAAGAAAAACTTACAAATTAGAAGTCACAGTAGAATACAGATTCATTCACTGCTATTTTTTTTTTTTTCTGTCAGTGAAAAGATATCAGATATACAGAATCACATAGGCAAATACAGGAAATGGCCTAGTGCCATGCAAAGGACTTATGCAAAACTATCAGCTTTAGGAGATCAATAGTAAACTGCTAAATTACTACATCCACAACTGCAAGAAAGTCAGCAAGAAACTTGGCAATGAAGAAACAGAAAGCATACATACCTCCACTTCTGCTGCCAACACGCAGCCCACTGTCCCTGTGCTGTGACTGGATGACGCGGGAACATATCAGAACAGAAAACCCTTGCCCACTCTTCTCTCAGGTTTTGTGCTCCTCTGCAGGCGACAGAATCTTGTTGAGAAAATCCAACTTCTGGAGGAAAAAAAGCCAACCTTAGCTACTGAGTGATATCACAGAGTCAACATGCACTTATTTTCACAAGGTTTAAATATTCATGAATCTCCAATAGCTGGAGGCAATGGGAAGCTAAGCTGGCCAGGAGAGACATGCTGTCCCTGTGTTAATGTGATAAGAAATAGTATGAAAGGCTTATGGTATTAAGCATTCTAACTGTATCATATTAGCAGTGTATCATAGACCTTACTTTTTCCCAGTACAATACAGAAATCATTATTAAGGTTTTCTTCCAAAGAAATATTGGAAAAAGAGCTAATGGGATAAAAGGTCTAAAATGCACTGTTGATTTCAATTTTTTCTTAAAAAAAAAAAAAAAGTGTATCTTTAAAACTCTTCCCCAAATCACAGTGTCTGAAAATGTTTGGTTTGTATTATCTTCTGGAAATAATAGAATATTTTTGTTAGGAAATTTTTATTACTCCATATTCTTACTATCTTTTATCAGAAATGGGCAAGTAGGTATTTGACATTTATGTGTGTGTGTATGTGTATAACTTCGTAAGTGTGAAGGCCTGTATGGGGTGTGAGTGTAAGGGTATGAAAGGTTGTTGCTGAACAAAAAGATGCCAGGCTTATTGGCCTCCAGAGGAGAAGAATTCAATACGGGGCCAGAGACAAGGCTTGATCGCTCAGAGCTTTTGTGTAATAAAGTTTTATTAAAGTATAAAGGAGATAGAGGAAGTTTCTGACATAGGCATCAGAAGGGGGCAGAAAGAGTACCCCTCTGCTAATCTTCAGCTGGATGTTAAATGGTCGCTAGCAGTCTGTTAATGAAAGAAAGGAATGTCTTAAAACTCAGAATGGCACCAGGCCCCTCATCCATAAGATGCATTTTGGGATAATGTTGGCACCAGATGATTCATCCCAGGCCATAAAATGATTGACTTGAATCTTGTAGAAGGGCAGATTACCATACAAATAATTTCATTTACATAGATTAGGGGAAAAATATCAGAGTATAACATACTGGTTTGTCAAGTAAGTTCTGAGCCATTAGGCAGAACGATTTGAAGACAGTCTGGGGTAAATGCATAGCACATTAACAAAGCTTAAGACAAACATTTCCATAAGAAAAATGCATTGGTTAACTCAAGCTTTGAGAATAGTTAGTTTCAGGTGAAACCAGGTGTCATTATGGCAACACAGTATTTTAAGAGAAACCTCCTTTTAAATTTGTATAGAAATAGGAAAAAAAATCGCTAGTTTGTTTCATCCTGCCGCTTTGGAGAGAGAAAATTGTCTGACACTTGCAGCCTGTTTCCTCTGTTTGGAGACCCCTGGCCTTCCTGCCTGTTACCGTCTCAGGTATGTGTGTCCAGGCTTATAAAACAGGTGGAATTAGAATAGTATTAGAACTGAAAAGGGCCTACGAAGTTATATAAGATATTAACCTTCAAGTTTCCAAACGACTTGTGAAGAAATCTAGATGTCCGTATATATATTGTAGAATTCTTATTCTTTGTCTTAGAAAAGTGGACAAATTTCAAAATAAGAAATGATTAGTAAATCAACATTTAATAACCACATCAAAATTATGTAGAGTGACTTGTCCACAAAATGTTTTGTCTAACTTGTTTCAGCAATTGTGATTTCTATTTATTTATTTCATCTTGAAAGAATATAAATTATGCTTAATCAGAATTACTCAGAATTTATATACACCTTTCATATTTAAAAAAGACAGTATAATTTACTTATTTAATGGCCACCCTAGCAAGTGTATAGGAGTTAATATTCTTCCCAGAGCCCAGCCTTGTTCTCTGTGATGACTTGGAGGGGTTGGGATGGGGAGAGGTGATGGAAGATGAAGAGGGAGGGGTATGTGTATAATTATGGCTGATCCATGTTGTTGCACAGCAGAAACCGATATAACATTGTAAAGCAATTTTCCTCCAATTAAAAAAAAAAAAGAAGAAGTTGGTGTTCTCCATTGCTTTGTGTATATCTTAGCTAAATTGAAAACATGCTTTGACGTCACTTATAATTTCATCTTCAATGTCAATCTTAGAATCTTGCTAGTAGTGAAACAGGTCTTTAAAAGAGAATTAACTAATGATTGATCATTGAAAACTGACATAGATGGTATAGTCTCCTGGAACTGAAGACTAAATCTAGTTTAATTTTTCACGAGTTTGCTTGGACATGTTATACACATAGATTGCAAGATGTTTAGTAGATTTCTAAATTAAATAATTCTAGGTTATATAGTTGATTTTTACAAGTGAAATATTTTGTTTTAAAGGGTGAATATTAAGATGATTTAGATAATTTTTTCTGCTTTTTTTTAAAAAAGGGAATCTTAGATTTTTACATTATTAAACCATTAAAATAGATGATATGCTCGTATTCAGTGCTTTGCATTTATCAAATATATTTTCTCAATATTGTATACAATGCATATCTTCATTATTTAATACTTGAAAACATTTTCTATGCTATTTGTACCTGAATCAAGTAGTGAATCCCAATTAAGTAGTGAATAATGGAGAGAACAAGAATAGTGAGAAGGAAATAGCCTCTTTGGCTGATTTGGAAGAAAGGTATAAAGAGAGAAAATCAGGAAGAAAGAAAATAATTTTAAAAAGGAAAGTAAAAAGGGGAAATGGGGAAAAGGAAGAAGGAAGAAAGAAAGAGAAAGGAAAAAATGGAATGGAGAGTGAAAGCTCTGATCCTTGCAATAAACATAGACATTTGGAGGAGATATAAATATTCAGTCCATAACAAAGACTGAGTGATTTGCTCAAACTGCTAGTTGGTGACAAAGGAGAAGACCCTGACTTAGATATTCTGAAAATTGGTCTGATGTCACTTCTAGTGCACAGTGACCCATAATTCCTGCTTTTCAAAGGGGTTAAAACAAAAGAAAGAAACACATAATCAGGGGAATCATTCAAATCCAATCTTTCTCAGGAAAATGATTCAGCTTTATTGTATCAGTCCTTCCCTAAGGCATTGCTCCATAAATATTTCTCCAAAGCATTGCTCCACAAATATTTCCATCTTGAGTTTCTCTCTAAATATTCCATAAAAGTGTCCTCTGTTAATTTCCATCATTCTGTTCAACCACATCCCCAGTATAATTCTTTTCACTGTCAAACATTTAGAAAATTATGCTCCATTAATGGTCTCCACAACTATATTGCTGAGTCTGGTTTTATTCTTCACACTCTTCAGAAGTTTCAGAGTATAATCACACATTAGCAATGGCAAATAATATTCCTGTTTGAAGTTATACATTATCCAAGTGACAGGAGATTTTATGAATATTACTTAATTTATCCATCTAAAATGATTTAAGGATTATTTACATTTCAGAGGAGAAAACTCATTGATCTATGAAGTAACTCACTCATTTCCACCAGGTTATTTTATGACTTTGGGCATTATCAACTCTCCATCTATTCTGGTACAGAGTGGAATTTAAGAGTGTGATTTGCAGTCAGAGAGACCAGAGTTTGAACCTTACCTCTAACACTAGATATGTGTAGCATTAAGCAAATCCAACTATTTGCTTTTTCACTCATTTCATTTGTAAAATTAGCAATATAACATAATATTTCATGAGCCTGTTGGTGGTGGGAGGGGGGGCGGGGGGGCATGGTGATGTGAAAGAAAGAATGTAAGAACTTAGTACAGTGTTTAACACCTAAATACTTTACTAAAGTTACCCTTCATTTCCACGAAAATGTCTGCTGCCTTTGTCTTATCTTTCTGGCTTTAAAGCTGTACCTCTCTAGCTTCTTTTTCTCATATGGTTGTCCTCTAACTATTAGGGTCCAGATTCCTGCTTTTGACTCCTCTTATCCCTTTGACCACTTTCCCTAGATGATTTTTAAAAGCCCATGGTTTCACTTGCCATGGCTAAGTTGATTTTTTTTTAATGTTTGTTTTAAGTTATTTTTTTTTTTTTATTGAAAGATAATTGCTTTACAGAATTTTGTTGTTTGCTGTCAAACCTCTACATAAATCAGCCATAGGTATACGTATGCTCCCTCCCTTTTGAACCTCCCTCCCATGTCCCTCCCCATCCCACCCCTCTAGGTTGATACCAAGCCCCTGTTTGAGTTTCCTGAGCCATACTGCAAATTCCCAGTTGGCCATCTGTTTTACATACGGTGATGTAAGTTTCCATGTTACTTTTTCTGTATATCTCACCTTCCCCCCCCATGTCCACAAGTCTATACATTTCTAATTTTCACCTCTGTCCAGAAATTAGCCTGTATGTCTAAATGCTCATAATTATTTCTTAAATAAGGAATATTTTTTTTAATTTATTTATTTTTTCAGTGGGTTTTGTCATACATTGACATGAATCAGCAATAGATTTACACGTATTCCCCATCCCGATCCCCCCTCCCACCTCCCTCTCCACCCGATTCCTCTGGGTCTTCCCAGTGCACCAGGCCCGAGCACTTGTCTCATGCATCCCACCTGGGCTGGTGATCTGTTTCACCATAGATAATATACATGCTGTTCTTTCGCAACATCCCACCCTCACCTTCTCCCACAGAGTTCAAAAGTCTGTTCTGTACTTCTGTGTCTCTTTTTCTGTTTTGCATAAAGGGTTGTCGTTACCATCTTTCTAAATTCCATATATATGTGTTAGTATGCTGTAATGTTCTTTATCTTTCTGGCTTACTTCACTCTGTATAATGGGCTCCAGTTTCATCCATCTCATTAGGACTGGTTCAAATGAATTCTTTTTAACTGTTGAGTAATATTCCATGGTGTATATGTACCACAGCTTCCTTATCCATTCATCTGCTGATGGGAATATTAAATACAATTTCTACAGATAACTTATCACTTTTCCTGATAAAAATATGCCCCCAGTTATCAAAATAGAAATCATGATCAGGCAGAAATTTTCTCAATTCCTTTCCAATTGCCATTCATATGTATTAAATGGAAAACTCAACTCCTCACATCTTAGTTTTCCTTTTTACTGTTAACCCATCCCTATCATTCCACCCCAGGGCCTCAAAATATCACCCTACTAAGCAATTTGTCTTTCCTAAAGTGGTTTGCTTTACTGTTCCTGGGCGTCGTTAACCATTCTGTTTGTGCTACATTTTTTCAGTCTAAATAAATTCCTTTGTAATATTCTTAACTTTTAAATGCTCACTTTCATTTTCCTCCATAAATTCTCTAGGATTTAATGGATTTCTTTTATATGCTTCTACTAGCACTTTGCAAGTGACTCTCACATGGCATGGCATTATAGTCATTTTGATGTCCCTGTGCTTTCAGAAAAGAAGCTGAATATTATTCATTTTTATATACAAGTAGATTTCAAAAATATTTAGTACCAAGAAATTGAATATTAATTTATCTCCCAGCTATGTTTTTGTTGTTGTTGTTGTTTTTGTTGTTGTTGTTGTTGTTTTCATTTGGGAAGAAAATAATTCACTCTCATACAAAATTTCTTATAGTCTTCAGGGGAAAAAATGGCAAAACACTGAGGGTCACTTTATTTATTTTTTTAATTTCTTTTTATTTTTTTAATTTATTTTTTTTAGTTGGAGGTTAATTACTTTACAATATTGTAGCTGTTTTTGCCATACATTGACATGAATCAGCCATGGATTTACATGTGTCCCCCATTCCGATCCCCCTCCATCCTCCTTCCCCATTCCATCCCTCTGGGTCTTCCCAGTGCACCAGCCCTGAGCACAGATCACCAGCCCAGGTTGGATGCATGAGGGTCACTTTATGAAAGTACATATTTGCAATAACTACTTGTTAATGCCTACATTATATATGCTTGATACAAAAACAATACATCACTTTAAAAATTCTGAATAAAAGCAGTAAATTAGCTCACACTCAACTTAAGAACTAGACAATGCAACTATTCATGAATCTCTATTCCTTCCCTATGCCATTCACTGCCTTCCTCTCAAATATAACTGTTAGTCAGAAGTATATGTTCACAATTCCTTTTTTCCTAAAATCTATGGCTCTTTTACATACATAAGTATCTTTAAACATTGCTAAGTTGTGTTCTCAAGTAGAGGGGTCAACTGATATAGTGCCAGCAGACCAGTAGTATATGAGAATCTCTATGTGTTCACACACTTGGTTTTATTAGACTTGTTAATTTTCACCAATTTATAAGGCATAAATAGGTTTCAATAAATAAATTATTGATTTTAATTTATCTGATTACTAATGAGCTTTATTCTATTTATTTTTTCTCCCTTTGATAAAACCAAGAGCCAATACATCCTACCTGTTGCTTCTTACCATCCAACATGACTTTTCAACAAAGGATTAGAGTTTTGATACAGTGTGATGAGATTAGTTTGGCCAAATAATTTCAAAGCTTATGAAAATTTAAGAATAAATTGTCATTTAATTAGTGAAATATAAGGAAAAAGGAGTAGATTTATAAGACAAAGTGATTCTGTCTTTAACTGTTGTCTGCTTAAATCATAAAAGGTGTCATATAGACTCAGAATTAAAATTTCTGAGATTTAGAATTTTATTGTATGTAATGAAAGTTAGAGTCTACCTAATCCAGCATATTTTTAAATAAATTATAAAATTGCAGCACATAAGAAAGTCAAATGACCTGATCAAGGTCAAAGTCATGGTTAGAGATAATCAGAGGTAAAATGTATCTTCTTCCTTTTAAGGATTCTATGCCCTCCTGTAGGATCTATATCAGTCCAAACAGAATAGTTTATAACAGTCTCAGATAAAGAAGAATAAAAATTTGTGAGAAGATAAAGTTCAATTTGAAAAGAAATGTTTAATATGATAGAAGCTCAATATTCTAGATCTATTTTGTTTATTTTTCAGTACATTTTAAAATTGATATTTATTTACTTGGGTTGTGCAGGATCTTCACTGCCTAGTGCAGGCTTTCTCTAGTTGTGGTGTGTGGGTGTTACTCTCTGTTGTGGTGTAAGGACTTAGCTTGGTGGCTTCTTTGGCTGTGGAGCACAGGCTCTAAGCACATGGGCTTCAGTAATTGCAACATGTGGGCTCAGTACCTGTGGTACATGGGTTTAGCTGATCAGCCACTTGTGGAATCTTTCTGGACCATGATTGCACTCTTGTCCTGTGCATTAGCAGCTGGATTCCTATGCACTGCACCCCTAGGGAAGTACTAGATCTCTTTTAACTATTGTTACATGTTCATTGCAGACTGATAAACATAAAATCTTCTTATTGTAGAGCATAGCTTTGCAGCAATAATAATAATTTCTCTGGAGGAATGTAGAAGATATTAGAATAAATATTAAGAAAAAACAGAACTCTAGACCTGCTGTTGAAAATTGCCTTGTTACGAAAACATACAACCTTATAGTTATAATACAGTTTTTCATTAAAAAGCCATGTTACAGAGCTGGTTCACATCATAATCTCATAGGTCCCACAAGAAGGAAGTACTTCTTCTCCTAGGTGACTAAAATGGCATTGCAACATGAATAAGAATGTGAGAAGCCAGTCAAGCCTTCTAAAGTCACAGCTAAATTTACCATAATATCAAATTAATCAATGCACAGTTCATTATATGCCTCTGTAAGTTCACTTTTGCTTTGCTTCAAAACTTCTGTTGTTTATTCTATGGAATTCAAGGCATTTGTGGTAAGCATCTTCATGTTTAATTGTAAACTGATCAGAATATTCAAAATTAAAAATTTATCAGAACTATAATTCAATGAAAAGTAAAAGATAAATATTTAGTATTACAAGATAACAGTTAATAGACTTAATTAGTCCTACTTAGACATTAGTTAGATATTTAGTAGCATGACCTTCACTTCTCTAAGCCTAATTTTCCCATGTATGGAATAAGAGTTTTATAACATTAATTGGATTCTAAAGCATCTTACTAGGATAAACATGTATAAATCTAATAGGTAATGCTAACTTTACAAATTGTACAAGCAAATCAAATTTGAGTTTACCTCAATTAATTCTATTTTGTATTCTTAATTGGTTTTATTTAAACCTTAATATATGGCACTAATTGTTGCCAATGACCTCAATAATTTTTTTCTCACAGTGTAATAAAATAATTGATTATAATGAGTTAATGCAAATCAAAGGAAAGGCACTAATCTAAAAGCACACAAAAAACAGAAACTTCAATATCCTAATTTATTTCACTATTGCATATGCTTTTTCATAACAGATCCATACAAATTTGTAACCTTATGCATGTCTGAAATTCTTTTGGCAATAAAATGTCTTTCTTGGAGAAAAGACAATCTCTTTAACAAATGGTGCTGGGAAAACTGGTCAACCACTTGTAAAAGAATGAAACTAGAACACTTTCTAACACCATACACAAAAATAAACTCAAAATGGATTAAAGATCTAAATGTAAGACCAGAAACTATAAAGCTCCTAGAGGAAAACATAGGAAAAACACTCTCCAACATAAACCACAACAGGATCCTCTATGACCCACCTCCCAGGATATTGGAAATAAAGGCAAAAATAAACAAATGGGACCTAATTAAAATCAAAAGCTTCTGCACAACAAAGGAAACTATAAGCAAGGTGAAAAGACAGTCCTCAGATTGGGAGAAAATAATAGCAAATGAAGCAATGGACAAATAATTAATCTCAAACATATATAAGCAACCCCGGCAGCTCAATTCCAGAAAAATAAACCAATCAAAAAGTGGGCCAAAGAACTAAACAGGCATTTCTCCAAAGAAGACATACAGATGGCTAACAAACACATGAAAAGATGCTCAACATCACTCATTATCAGAGAAATGTAAATCAAAACCACAATGAGGAACCATTACATGCCAGTCAGGATGGCTGCTATCCAAAAGTCTACAAGCAATAAATGCTGGAGAGGGTGTAGAGAAAAAGGAACCCTCTTACACTGTTGGTGGGAATGCAAACTAGTACAGCCACTATGGAGAACAGTGTGGAGATTCCTTAACTGGAAATAGGCTTGCCATATGACTCAGCAATCCCACTGCTGGGCATACACACTGAAGAAACCAGAATTGAAAGAGACACGTGCACCCCAATGTTCATCGTAGCACTGTTTATAATAGCCAGGACATGGAAGCAACCTAGATATCCATCAGCAGACAAATGGATAAGAAAGTTGTAGTACATACACACAATGGAATATTACTCAGCCATTAAAAAGAGTACATTTGAATCAGTTCTAATGAGGTAAATGAAACTGGAGCCTATTATACAGAGTGAAATAAGTCAGAAAGAAAAACATCAATACAGTATACTAACACATATATATGGAATTTAGAAAGATGGTAACAATAACCCTGTATACGAGACAGCAAAAGGGACACGGATGCTTTGAAGTCTTTTGGACTCTGTGGGAGAGGGCGAGGGCGGGATGATATGGGAGAATGGCATTGAAACATGTAAATTATCATATGTGAAACAAATTGCCAGTCCAGGTTTGATGCAAGATATAGGATGCTCGGGGCTGGTGCACTGGGATGACCCAGAGGGATGGGATGGGGAAGGAGGTGGGAGGGAGGCTCAGGATGGGAAACACATGTACACTCATGGCAGATTCAAGTCAATGTATGGCAAAACCAATACAATGTTGTAAAGTAAAATAAATAAATAAATAAAAATAAAATGTCTTTCTTTTTCCCAGTAAGCACTGTTTGGAATAAGTCTAATACATGAGAAAGCATTTCTATCCATTCCCACAAGAAATCCAGCATCTTCTTCAGACTTTATGATCCTCATCTTATTTGTTATTCAGCAGACAACAAGAAAATCTGAAATCCAATGTATATTTTAGATTTTTGTTTTCTCTAGCTGGACTAATGGTATATATAGGAAAAGCAAACTTTGTATTTTGTGGAGTATTTACATTTATATTTTGCATAGTGTACATAAATTATAATATAGAAAATCTGAAATCCACTTGTTATTTAGAAAACTAGACAAAAAATTGTTTAATGCTTAGAGTGACTCAAGCACTTTTATTTAATAGGCCAACAAAAAATTTTCTATAGCTCTAGGGTATAGGTAGAATGACCTGAATACTTTGTCCTCCCTCTTGACTAGTAAACTCATAAAATAACTGATATAGTGTGACACTTAAGAATTTGAAGAGAATGAGCAATTGAGAGGCACTCCTTTAAAAAGTCAGGTAAACTAAACAGACACTGGAATAGTTATTGATGTCAGTTGTAAATATCATATATATTTATATCTTAATTATATATATATATGATCTATACATGCTATTTTCTGAAACATAGCAAATATATTTTCAGGAAATAGTATGTTCTTGAGCACATTTCTCATGGATGTGTATTAGGTGAGACAAAGTTATAATTTTTCAATAAGTAATTTCTTTAATAGTTCTGAATACAATAGGTGTTTGGAATAAATAATTCAAAGATCAATTAGTAAGGTTATAATTTAATTTAGAAAGAAATCATGTTATCTTATTAAATACTAACAATAGTATAGTTGTTAGTATGATTGACTTTGGAGCTAGCTTGTCTAGATTTGAATTTCAGTTCCACTCAATTCAGTTCCGTCGCTCAGTCATGTCCAACTCTTTGCGACCCCATGGACTGCAGCACGACAATCCTCCCTGTCCATCACTAACACCTGGAGTTTACTCAAACTCAAGTACACTGAGTCAGTGATGCCACCCAACCATCTCATCCTCTGTCGTCCCCTTCTCCTCCCACCTTCAATCTTTCCCAGCATCAGGGTCTTTTCCAATGAGTCAGTTCTCCACATCAGTTCCACTACTTACCAGCTATTTGACCTTGGGCAAGCTACTTACACTTTGTGCTGAAATTATTCTGTGTTCAAACCTGACTCCTCTTTCCTTCTTAAGCTTATGAAAAGACTGTATTTCCCCATCTCTTACAGATTGGCAAGAAATGCGATGAGTTTTGGCCAGTGAAGTATTTCCAGAAAACATGTCTGTACAGTTGGGCCAAGATTGGTATGAGTGGTCCATATTTTCTTCTTCCTACTATAGTAGCCCTGAAAGCTAAGAGATGGGGCAGAGGAATCACAAACAGTGCAGTCTTAGCCAACCTGGTGCCATAAGTGAGAATATATGGAGACAAACAATGAACCTGTGATTATATTACAGCAAGAAAAATAAAATAAACCTTGGTTGTGTTAAGCTGAGAGTTGGAATTTATTACTGCATATGACCTTGCCTAATATGGCTTGTATATTCACCGTGTCTCAGTTTTCTCATCTATAATTGTGATAATAACAGTATCCATTTTTTATGGCAGTTAGCAAGACTTTATTGAAGTAAGAGATCAATACAGTTTTAATTCCTATTAAAATTAGCAGCATACACATCTCCTCACTTAATAGATTTTAAATTATAGAACATTCTACGTGTTATAAAGCCCAGATTTAACTAGAAGTGAGTTATCTCTGCAATGCCTACCACCACAAATTAAAACAAAAACAAGGTCTCAAATTCTGATCTAATATTAAAATATCAATATTTCTACTAATGGGAAACAATGGAAACAGCAACAGACCTTATTTTCTTGGGCTCCAAAATAACTGCAGATGGTGACTGCAGCCATAAAATTAAAAGACACTTGCTCCTTGGAAGAAAAGCTATGACCAACCTAGACAGCAGAATAAAAAGCAGAGACATTACTTTGTCAACAAAGGTCTGTCTAGTCAAAGCTGTGGTTTTTCCAGTAGTCATGTGTGGATGTGAGAGTTGGACCATAAAGAAAGCTGAGTGATGAAGAACTGATGCTTTTGAATTGTGGTGTTGGAGAAGACTCTTGAGAGTCCCTTGGACTTCAAGGAGATCCAACCAGCCCATCCTAAAGGAGATCAGTCCTGAATATTCATTGGAAGCACTCATGTTGAAGCTGAAATTCCAATACTTTGGCCACCTAATGCAAAGAACTGACTTATTGGGAAAGACCCTGATGCTGGGAAAGATTGAAGGTGGGAGGAAAAGGGGATGACAGAGGATGAGATGATTGGATGGCATCACCCACTTGATGGACATGAGTTTGAGCAAGCTCTGGGAGTAGATGATGGACAGGGAAGCCTGCATGCTGCAAGCTATGGGGCTGCAAAAAGTCAGACACGACTGAGTGACTGATCTGAACTGTTTTCTGCTAAAATATGCAACATTTTTGTCATGTGAAACATTTGCATGTCGACAAATATTCCAGTTGCTGACTTAATAATAATACCATTCACCTTTAGAAACAATGTTTGGTTTTTTTTTTTCCTATTATACAAAATAAAATACTAGCTAGGTAAGAGAAAGAAGTGGGTGAGGGTAGAGAGAAACAATACAAATGATTACTGCTGGATTCTCCTGTAATACTCTGATTATAGCTTTCTCTATCAAGCTCTAGAATTTAAAACTATTTGTGTTTATTTCTGACCTTAGGAGTTAAATAAAAATTTTCTTTTTGTTTCAGAAATTTAAGCTGTTTACAGACATTCTTTTTACTTAATCCATATGACATCAGAGAAAGGTATTGTTTCCTGCATTTTACAGCTAAGAAAAATCATAGACCATGGGAGAAATAAAAGGGAGTCACTCCTCACGCAAACACATTTCCTTTCTGTGGGGAAAGCAATTCTAAGATCTTCATTTCCATTCAGTTTCTTATTTATTGCTCTCTCTCTCATGGTTTAAAGTAGAGCCAAAAATGAACTATTACTGAAAGCATAAAGAAGAAAACATTTTCCCTGGAGGAGCAAAGTGTTTTTATATTATTTTTATTTTGCTGAACTCTACTAAAGAGTGCAACGACCAAGAAAAGAACCAAGTGGGTTAGACGCTTTTGCTGGACCAACAGTCTCTACATCCTAGATGTCTTTGCCATCCAGCAGAGACAAAACTGAGAATATAAAATTTTCAATATGTTTACTTTGGAGAAAAAACGAATATCATATTTCTTCAATAAAGTTAATCACATTGCAGTTTAACTTTGGTTAATAAATATTAATTGATTTGCTTATACTCAATTAATAGAATTATATAATACATATTATAGTTAAAAAGCATTTATGTTAATACACATTATTATAGCCATTAAAAAAATAAATGCAGACTTGAAAAATACCACATAAGTAGACAGAATCTCCTATACCTAGAAATTCATTATCCATGCTGCTAGTGAAACTTGAAGATATTTTAGAATATTTAAATTTACCTAAAATCAAAGATATTAATGCTTTTGGTAACTTAATAATTATTAATTGTACTTTTACTGTTTTCCCAGTCTGTGCTAACTATTATCCATAGGAAGAGCTTGTTACTTTGTTGGAGGAATGCAAGTCAAGATACAGCAAAAAGTTAAGAAACCTATCTAACATTTGACAGACAAATTAGTTCTCCTATCACTTATGAATAGTGAACTTTATAAAGCAATAAGAAAAACAATGAATTGCCCCCCCCCAAAAAAAAAAAAAAACTTGAAAGAAATTTTCCAAGACTATTACTCTTCCAATAAAAACACTGATAAATGTTATTTGGGCCTATCTTATTGGAAATAAATAAAACAACATTATCTATTATAATGTCAAAATAAAGAAATGAGTGCCCTCATATATTGCAAATACTGCAAATTACTAAAAACATTATTGGGATATATTTATTAATCTTTTTCTTCTTCACTGACTGTACTAAGCCTTTGGCTGTGTAGACCACAACAATCTGTGGAAAATTCTTAAGGAGATGAGAATATAAGACCACCTTACTTGCCTTCTGAAAAATCTGTATGCAGGTCAAGAAGCAACAGTTAGAACTGGACATGGAACAATGGACTGGTTCAAAATTGGAAAAGGAGAATGTCAAGAATTGTCACCCTGCTTATCTAAATTATATGCAGAATACATCATGTGAAATACTGGAATGGATGAAGCCAAAGGGAATCAAGATTGCTGAGAGAAATATCAATAACCTCAGATATTCAAATGACACCATCCTTATGTCAGAAAACAAAAAGGAATTAAAGGACCTCTTGATGATAATGAAAGAGGAGAGTGAAAAAGCTGGCTTAAACCTCAACATTCAAAAAACTAAGATCATGGCATGGCCCCATCCCTTCATGGCCAATAGATGGAGAAACAATGGAAACAGTTACAGACTTGATTTTCTTGGGCTCCAAAATCACTGAAGCCAAGAAATTAAAGGACCCTTGCTCCCTGGAAGAAAAGCAATGACAAACTTAGATAGCAAATTAAAAATCCTAGATATTACTTTGCCTACAAAGGTCTGTATAGTCAAAGTTATGATTTTTCCAGTAGTCATGTACAGATGTGAGAGCTGGATGGTAAAAAAGACTGAGAGATGAATAACTGATGCATTGAATTGTGGTGATGGAGAAGACACTTGAGAGTCCCTTGGATAACAAAGAGACTGAACCAGTCAATCCTAAAGGAAATCAACCCTGAATACTCATTGGAAGGGCTGATGCTGAAGCTGAAAGTCCAATACTTTGGCCACCTTACGTGAAGAGCTGACTCATTGGGACAGACCCTGATGCTGGGAAAGATTGAAGGCAGAAGGAGAATGAGTCGACAGAGGATGAGGTGGTTGGATGGCATCACTGACTCAATAGAAATGAGTCTGAGCAAACTCTGGGAAATGGTGAAGAACAGGGAAGCACAGCTTACTGCAGTCCATAAGATTGCAGAGTCAGACACGACTAAGCTACTGAACAAAACACCATTATACTAGTATTTAGACTGATATATTCCATGGGCTTCCCTGGTCCTCAGTGGTAAACAATCCACCTGCAATGCAGGAGATACTGGTTCAATTCCTGGGTCAGGACTATCCCCTGGAGAATGAAATGGCAACTCACTCCAGTATTCTTGCCTGGGAAATCCCATGGACAAAGGAACCTGGCTGGCTATAGTCCATGGAGGTGCAAAATGTCAGACATAACTTAATGACTAAATAACAGCAAATTATATTCCATACTGCTGCTGCTGCTGCTGCTGCTGCTAAGACACTTCAGTCATGTCTGACTCTGTGGGACCCCATAGACGGAAGCCCACTAGGCTCCCCTGTCCCTGGGATTCTCCAAGCAAGAACGCTGGAGTGGGTTGACATTTCCTTCTCCAATGCATGGAAGTGAAAAGTGAAAGGGAAGTCGCTCAGTCGTGTCCGACTCTTAGCGATCCCATGGACTGCAGCCCACCAGGCTCCTCCGTCCATGGGATTTTCCAGGCAAGAGTACTGGAGTGGGGTGCCATTGCCTTCTCCGACTAGGAAATATTAAATGTTTGCATCCCATTTTTTAAAAGTTTTTTTTTTTTTTTTTTTTTTAATGTGAATCATTTTTAAAGTCTCTGTTGAATTTGTTACAATATTGCTTCTGTTTCATGTTTTGACTTTTTGGTCATGAGGCATGTGGGACGTTAGTTCTGCACCCAGGGATTGAGAAGTATGAAAAGGCAGGAGGAGAAGGGAGGAGGGAGGATGAGATGGTTGGACGGCATCACCGACCTGATGAACTTGAGTTTGAGCAAGCTCTGGGAGTTGGTGATGGACAGGAATGCCTGATGTGCTTCATTCCATGGGGTCACAAAGAGTCGGACATGACTGAATTGAACCCCTGCATTGGAAGTGTGGAGTCTTAACCACTGGGCCACCAGGGAAGTCTCCTACACTCCATTTTAAATACATATTCATTATTTAATAACTTCTACTAAATAATCGTGAAAGTTTACAAAGATGTGGATAAAGGAAGCTTCACTGAAAACATGTATATATGAAATATTGAAATACTTAAAAGGTTTATATCCACCAGAAAAAAAAATTGTGTGAGTGAATTCTGTCCTGTCCAAAAATTATACAGGAAAATAAGTAAAGATATATAATATACTCATAAATCATTACAAAATATAAATAATATTATTTGAAAAATCTAATACCAATCTGTACATCCAGGTCAAGAAGCAACAGCATGGAACAGCAGACTGGTTCCAAATTGGAAAAGGAGAATCTCAAGGCTGTATATTGTCACCCTGTTTATTTATCTTATATGCAGAGTACATCATGTGAAATGCAGGGCTGGATGAAGCACAAGCTGGAATCAAGATTGCCAGAAGAAATATCAGTAACCTCAGAAATGCAGATGATACCACCCTTATGGAGAAAGTGAAGAGGAATTAAAGGGCCTCTTGATGAAAGTAAAAGAAGAGAGTGAAAAACCTGGCTTAAAACTCAACATTCAAAAAAATAAGATCATGGCATCTGGTCCCATCACTTCATGGTAAATTGATGGGGAAACAATGGAAACAGTGGCAGACTTGATTTTCTTGGGCTCCAAAATCACTGCAGATGGTGACTGCAGCCATGAAATTAAAAGACGCTTGGTCCTTGGAAAAAAGGTATGACCAACCTAGACAGCATATTTAAAATCATAGATATTGTGTTGTCAACAAAGGTCCATCTAGTCAAAGCTATGGTTTTTCCTATAGTCAGGTACGGATGTGAGAATTGGACTATAAAGAAAGCTGAGTGATGAAGAATTGATGCTTTTGAACTGTGGTGTTGGAGAAGACTCTTGAGAGTCACTTGGACCACAAGGAGATCCAACCAATCCATCCTAAAGGAAATCAGCCCTGAATATTCATTGGAAGGACTGATGATGAAGCTGAAACTCCAATACTCTGGCCACCTGATGTGAAGAACTGACTCACTGGAAAAGACCTAATGCTGGGAAAGATTGAAGGCAGGAGGAGAAAGGGATAACAGAGGATGAGATGGTTGGATTGCATCACTGACTTGATGGACATGAGTTTGAGCAAGCTAGGGGAGTTGGTGATGGACAGGGAGGCCTGCCGTACTGCAGTCCATGGGGTTCCAAAGAGTCAGACACAACTGAGCTACTGAACCTAACTGAACTGAATTCAGTAAAACCCATAGGAATAAAAATTGATATAGATAAAAGTGCAAAAAAATGGAATAAATTAAACCACATACACTGGACTGTGAAGGATAAGCATGTTGTGAAAAACTTAGTAGATAATATAGGAATCTTTAATTAAAGAAAAATTTATTTCCAAAAAGCAATTATTATGCAGTATGCTGGAAATAAAAACAGCTATGGGGTTTAATCTAAGTGAAAGTAAATGATGAGAAGGAGAAAGAAAAATAGAATTAAAAAGAAAGTACTAATATTGTTACATTTTCCGAGCTAGCATTTATTGAACCTCACTTTGTGCCAAGACTGTCATAGAAATTAGTTAAATGCACTCTCTAATTTACATTCTTACCACTACTAGGTTTGTTGTTGTTTCAGTTCAGTTCAGTTCATTTCAGTCACTCAGTGGGGTCTGACTCTTTGTGACCCCATGAATCGCCACACTCCAGGCCTCCCTGTCCATCACCAGCTCCTGGAGTACACCCAAACTCATGTGCATCGAGTCAGTGATGCCATCCAGCCATCTCATCCTCTGTCGTCCCCTTCTCCTCCTGCCTCCAATCCCTCCCAGCATCAGGGTCTTTTCCAATGAGTCAAATTACTAGAGGTGGCCAAAGTACTGGAGTTTCAGCCTCAGCATCAGTCCTTCCAATGAACACCCAGGACTGATCTCCTTTAGGGTGGACTGGATGGATCTCCTTGCAGTCCAAGGGACTCTCAAGTTGCTGTTTAGTCCAACTCTTTTGTGACGCTTTAGACTATAACCTGCCAGGTCCATGGGATTTCTCAGGCAAGAATACTGGAATGGGTTGTCATTTCCTGCTCCTGGGAATCTTCTTGACCCAAGAATTGAACTCATGTCTCTTTCATTTGCAGGCAGCTTCCTTACCACTGAGCCAGCCACTTAGTAGGTAAATACCCTTAATTCTGCTTTACAGGACAAATTAAAGGAGAATTCTAGAAGCACTCTGACTCATTTTGCATCTCAGCAAGTTACTGAGCTTTTTTGTCTCATATTAAAATAATGAGAGAGAAATACTTAGTTCATATGATTGTTATGAAGATTAAATGCTCTAAAACGGGCAATGACCTTGTGGCAGTGCCTGGAAAATGGCAAGTAACAAAAAATTGAAGGTATTTTTATTAATGGAAATACTGAGTCTTCAAATTTCTAATAAAACTCAGGGTAGTACCACTAGTGACTTGTAGAATGGGGAACTGAAACCAGGTCTTGAGCAACATCAAGTTGCCTAGTCATGTCTGACTCTTTGCAGCCCCATGGACTGCCGTAATGCACACTTCCCTGTCCTTCGCTATCTCCAAAGTTTGCTCAAACTCATGTCATTGAATTGATGATACCATCCAACCATCTCATCTTCTGTCACTCCATTCTCCTCCTGCTTCAATCTTTCCCAGCATCAGGGTCTTTTCCAATGAGTCATCTCTTCACATCAGGTGGAGGCCAAAGTATTAGAACTTCAGCTTCAGCATCTGTCCTTCCAATGAATATTCATGCTCAGTTTCCCTTCAGATTGACTAGTTTGATCTTCTTGCTGTTGAAGGGACTCTCAGGAGCCTTCTCCAGGACCACAGTTTGCAAGCATAAATCCTTCAGTGCTCAGCATCTTTATGGTACAACTCTTATATCCATGCATGACTACTAGAAATACCATAGCTTTGACTATACAGACCTTTGTCAGCAAAGTGACGTTGTTGCTTTGCAATACACTGTATAGGTTGGTCATAACTTTCCTTCCAAGGAGCAAGGGTCTTTTAATTTCCTGGCTACAGTCACCATCTGCAGTGATTTTGGAGCCTCCCCAAAATAAAAGTTACTGTTTCCATTTTTTCCTGTCTCACCACAATGACAAGGCTAATAGGCAAAGTGTCCTATTGTCCATACAAACAGGCTACACTACATTCAGGAAAACAGTGCCCAGACTAAGGTAATACTTGAAAGTCTCAGCAGTTAGGGAGAACATCCTCTTCCCTGATTTGATACATTATCAGAACAAAAGTTTGAAAGTGCTCTTCACTGAAGAGAACAGTTCCTGGTCATCAGTGTTCTCCATCCCCTGAGACAGGTATCTATGCTTTTAAAGAAAGCAAGTGTTCATCAGTTAGAGACACAATGGAAGACAAATGGCTGTGGGTATTGCATTTCCATTGACTGGACTATCTTATACTCAAGCTGTTGTTCATAAACATGATCAATTTTGTAATTTTCTTCTCACAGTTCTTCTTTTGCCTCCCACTTAGATTTGTCTTCAGAAAAGAATATACATGTTACAGTATATAAAATTCTTTGCAACAGTTATATTTTTATAACTCATTGATTTTATGTAACAATCTTGCAAGTATGTTTACTTTAAGTTGGACTTAACACTCATTATCTAAGCCACAGTATTTTCAGAGTGAAAGAGGGCACTATCAGTGCCTTGAGGCAATAGGCTAAAACACACTGGGGGGAAATTGGGACATGAAGTCAGATTAGTCAATTTGACTTAATTTTGATATTTTACGATATGATATATTGGTTGGATGGCATCACCAACTCGATGGACATGAGTTTGAGGAAACTCTGGGAGTAGGTGATGGACAGGTAAACCTGGTATGCTGCAGTCCATGGGGTTGCAAAGAGTCAGACACTGTTGAGCAACTGAACTGAACTGGACTGTTATTTTAAAATACTCTCTCTCTCTTCTCCTTCCCCAACTTAGATTTGTCAGCCTGTATGACTATATAGCCTAGCACAGTCAGGAAAACAGTGCCTGAATTAAGGTAATGAGTGAAAGGTTTTACATTACAGATACATGCTCTTGGCTCACATGATGCTTTAAGCTGTAATTTCCCCATTTTTAAATTGGAAATTATTATTCCTATATGATAGTGCTATTGTGAGAGTCGTATTGAACATATACATACTTGTGTATGTATGTACGGGCATATCCATATATGTGTGTGTGTATATACATACAAGCACATTTATATATGTATATATCTTAGTCCTATGAATGCTCAAAAGCTAGTAGCTGTTATTATTTTGTCACTACTCTAATTAGCTCTCAGAGGACTCTTGAAAGGTAGATAGCTGATTTCTCAAGCAACAGTGTTCAGTAATGCTATGTGATTTCTTCACACTTTTACCTCTGTTCTGATAAGGAGTAGTTAGCCCTCTATGTGTAAAATGATGAACACACAGCTCTGCACCACAGTTCTGCCTTTCTCCAAAAGATGGCAACAGCAGTTACCTGTTTTCTGCTAGAAGCATTGTCATATGTTAGATTTCTTGATCTAAAACAGGCCATTTTTAAGAAAGAACAAGTATTCATAGAAGGCTATTTTCGCCCAGGAGAAAGGCATACTCAGGTCCAGGTAACTTCTCCTTATTGTGGTTGTTGAGTTGCTCAGTCATGTCTGACTCTTTGCAACCCCATAGATTGCAGCACACCAGGCTTCCCTGTCCTTCACTATCTCCCAGAGTTTGTTCAAATCCATGTTCACTGAGTCCATTACAGCATCCAACTGTCTCATCTTATGTTGACCACTTCTCTTCCTGCCTTCAATCTTTCCCAGCATTAGGGTCTTTTCCAATGAGTCAGCTTTTCCCATCAAGCGGCCAAAGTACTGGAGCTTCAGCTTCAGCATCAGTCCTTCCAATGAATATTCAGGACTGATTTCCTTTAGGATTGACTGGCTTGAACTCCTTGCTGTCCAAAGGACTCTCAAGAGTCTTCTCTAGGACCACAGGTTGAAAGCATCAATTTTTTAGTGTTCAGCCTTCTTTATGGTCTGCCTTTCACATCCAGTAGTACATGACTACTGGAATAACTGCAGCTTTGACTATACAGGCCTTTGCTGGCAAAGTGATGTCTCTGCTTTTTAATCTGCTCTCTAGGTTTGTCATAGCTTTTCTTCCAAGGGTCAACTGTCTTTTAATTTCATGGCTGCAGTCACTGTCCCCACTGATTTTGGAGCCCAAGAAAATAAAGTTTGTTACTGTTTATATTTATTTCCCCATTTATGAAGTGATGGGACTAGATCTTCCTTTCCCATGATCCTTTTTTGAATGCTGAATTTTGTCTTGTTTTTAATTGAAGGATAATTGCTTTTACAGAATTTTGTTGTTTTCTGGCAAACCTCTCAACATGAATCAGCCATAGGTATACATATGTTCCATCCCTTTAGAACTTCCCTCCGATCTCCCTCCGCATCTGGGTTGATACAGAGCCCCTGTTTGAGTTTCCTTAGCTGTACAGCAAATTCCCATTGGGTATTTTACACATGGTAATGTAAGTTTCCATGTTACTCTTTCCAGATATCTCACCCTCTCCTCCCCTTTCCCCATGTCCACAAGTCTATTATCTATGTCTGTTTCTCCATTGCTGCCCTGTAAGTAAATTTTTCGGTAACATTTTTCTAGATTCTGTATATATGCATTAGAATACGATATTTATGTTTCTCTTTCTGACTTACTTCACTCTGTATAATAGTTTCTAGTTTCATTCACCTCATTAGAAATGACTCAAAGGCATTCCTTTTCATGGCTGAGTAATATTCCCTTGTGTATATGTGTCACAACTTCTTTATGCATCATCTGTCAATGGATATCTAGGTTGTTTCCATGTTCTAGGTATTGTAAATAGTGCTGCAATGAACAATGCGATACATGTGTCTTTTTCATTTTTGGTTTTCTTAGGGTATATGCCTAGGAGTGTGATTGTTGGGTCATATGGTTTTAAGCCAGCTTTTTCATGCTCCTCCCTTACCTTCATCAAGAGACTCCTTAGTTCCTCCTCACTTTCTGCCATTAGGATGGTGTTATCTGCATATCTGAGGTTATTGATTTTTCTCTCTACAATCTTGATTCTACCTTGTGCTTTACTCAGCCTGACATTTGGCATGATGTAATCTGCATATAAGTTAAATAAGCAGAGTGACAATAAACAGCCTTGCCATACTCCCTTCCCAACTTGGAGCCAGGCCATTGTTCCATGTTCATTCTAACTGTTGCTTCTTGACTTGCATGCAGGTTTCTCAGGAGGCAAGTAAGGTGATCTGGTATTCCCATCTCTAACAATTTTCTACAGATTGTTGTGATCCACACAGTGAAAGTATTTAGCACAGTCAATGAAGCAGAACTCCTAATGGCAGAAAATGTCTGTGTTTGTAGAACGGGGCTAAATGGGTGGATAGAATCATAAGGAAAGGGCTCCCCAGAGAGTGATTGGAAGGAAACAAAAGACCTTTGGAGGAACCTGTATTAAAAAGTTAGAAGAGAAAATTCAGCAAGGACAAAATAGGTTCAGGATTAAAGGTTGAAAATACATTTCAGTTTCAGGCATCCCAGATGGCACAGTGGTCAAGAATCCACCTGTCAATGTATGATACAAAAGAGAAGCAAATTGAGTTCCTGATTTGGGAAGAAGCCCTGAAGTAGGAAATGCCAATCCATTCCAGTATTTTTGCCTGGAAGACTCCATGAACAGGGGAGCCTGGCAGGCTACAGTCTATGGGGTTGGATGTGACTGAGCACTCATGCACATTTCAGTTTCACAGAATCAGGGAAAGTGGAAAATGAACATGTAAAGTCAGGAAAAGTAGGCCATAATCATGTAACAGCAACACAAAAATATAAGTCTAGAACCTTCTATGTTGTTTCTGCCATCATTCTGTGTCTGGTAATTTGTAAGGAATATATTGTTTGCTTGCCAAAACCTATTGGAGGAGAAATATAAAGGTGGTTCAAGATTTGTAATATTTTTTGCTTAATGGTATGTGATAAGTGAAAACCTGCCCTTTTGCAAAAAACGTCACTGCTGCTTCAATTATGGTACTAAGGAGATTAATTGTAGCCTTTGTTATAACACCTCGGAGAACCTTGGCATTGATGTTGATTCAAAAGACCCATATCTAGTCTTACAAGAGCTTCTTGTAGTTATGACATACATATGTGGAGATGGCACCTGGAATCAATCTTGATCCAGAAATCCCACAGAAATGCTAAAATATTCACACAGGTATCAAGGGTACCCGAGATTTCTCAGCTTTATGACTAGTGGATGTTGTGTGTAAAATGTCTTTTATGATGATTACTAAATAGTTTAATAACCTCTAGCAGGACTTTAGTAGACTCAGGGCTTTTGAAAAAGAGATTTTGGAATATGGAAGTAGAACTAACTGTGTTTTAATGCTTCTTTCCCCCCAATAAAGCATATCATATACATGCACATTTAGAATGAGGAAAATTGCTTCCACAGAAAATATATGTCATGCTTATGATGCATTTAGGGAATTCTTAATCATTTTATTTAGAGGCTTCCCAGGTGGTGCAGTGGTAAAGAATCTGTTTGCCATTGCAGGGGACACAGGAGACGTGGGTTTGATCCCTGGGTGGGGAAGTTCCCCTGGAGAAGCAAATGGCAACCCACTCCAGAATTTTTGCCTGGAGAACCCCACGGACAGAGGAGCCTGCTGGGCTATAGTCCATGGGGTCGCAAAGAGTTTAACATGACTGAAACAGCTAAGTATGAGTAGAATAAAAAGTGCTTCTCAAGTGAGCTTCTCAATTTCTAGCATTCTTTCTTATTCTGTCTATGTAAGTGTTAAATTGCTCAAAGTCTAAATTATGGGTAATAAAAATATTATTCCAGTCATTTTTAACTTATTTGCATTTCTTTGAGTTATTTTAAATCCTAAAAGATCATATAAATATTTAAAATAAAGTTGGTAATGCAATTTTGTTACTAAAAGCCAGTTACTGTTAGTGGTGGTCTACTTAAATCTAGTTAATGAAGAAGTTATTTATCCATAAAAAGGAGCAATACACAAAGAAAACTATAATTATTATTATTGATTCTATATAAAGTTGATACCAACTTGATCAGGTTTAAGTATTATGTATGATTAAGAATGGGTAGGCCTTTAAGATGTTTATAATTTTTTTTTCTCAAGCAACACACTATTTTCACTAAATAAATGTTTTGCTGCCATATAATTCCAAACCATTAATGAAAGTTTATTTACAAAATTTTTCTTTTCTTGATAGTCTAAATAAGGAAATAAAAAATATTTGTTATTTCATAAATTGGACTTATATACATTTTTATTGAAGTTCATAATTATGCAATTTTTTCACAAGTTTTGTATTTTGGGAGTGATTCTGTGGCTGTCAGATTCTGCCCATTGTTGATAACATTCACATATTCAACATACAACATACATGCTTATCTTAGTGAATATTAGATTAACACCAATACACAGAAGGATTTGTGAAATTAAAATAAAGTACCAAATTTTCCTTATTTAATTCTAACTTGGCTTAATTCCTCGCTATGTAACCTGAAGCAACCTACTACCCTCTGAGAATTTCAGATTTCTTCTCTTAAAAATGGGATTATTAACTTTCAGTTTTCTTGTGAAGATTAGAGATAATGCTCACCATGCACCTGCAAAACTTAGGTGCTCAATGATTGGTACCTGTCAGCAGTAAATGAAATTGAGGTCAGCAACTGTACCTTCTTTCTACAAAGATACCCAGGGGGAAGCTAGTGGTCGTAGGGATACTACTGTGAACATGTTGACTTTTTACATCATTGACAGAGACTTTGATTAACCCTACAACACTAATTCAGTGTATGCCAAGATCAGAACAGTCATGCAGTTTTTAGCAATCCCACCTTAAATTCAAAGACTCAGATAAAAAAGAGATTTTCGAAAGCCAGGCAAAAGATCCATCAATCGGTGTAAAATATTATAGGAGGACAAGTTTTCATTAAGCTTCTTCCAATGTAACACTTCAATCTGTGAGAGTGAAGAAAAGGTACCTGAAGGATATAGGAAACAGGATCAGTGTCCTAAAATGAAATTTCAAATGATTTTTCTCCTTCAATAGATTTGTTTTGTCCCTGACCTAATTTCTATGCTAATTTATAGAGCTTAAAATTGCTTCATTCTCAGCAAAGCCCATACTTCTCCCTTCTTTCAACTCTCCCAGGGGCTGACTCTAGGGAACAAGGCTAGATGATACATACACATCATCAATAAACTGCATTTGGTTAACTGTTCATTATTCAGCAACTGCTGATCCACTTTGTGGATTTTGCATGCCCTTCATTTAGTCTTCTCCTCAATCCTGCTACCTTTCTTTTGATGATTTCACTGCTCATTATCACCTCCACCAGAAGCGAGAAGGAAGAATGTGAAATTTAAATGAATCGAAAATGACTTTGAAATTTATTTTAAGGATAAGGAGAGAAAGTTGAAAATGTGATCTAAAATTAGGCCTGGAGTTTTCTGATGACTTCATCCAGCTATACTTATCCTTTTTAAAGTGCTGCTAATGGAGTTCTGGAAATAAAAAGACAGTTCAATTCTACTACATTCCTTCCTCTTGGAAAGCAGGGAAAAAGAAGTGATATGTGAAATCTATTTATACAAAGTTTTCTAAAACAAAAAGGAAAGTAGTATTCAGAATGGACCAATGCTTAACAAAAGTCACATTTATAAGTTGCACAGTACAGTGGTAAATGTTTTAGAATACAATTTTGCATTACAGTAAATTAGCTTATGTGTGCCCTTTTCATACAAATAATGCAAGATAAATACATATTTATTTCTTAAGTATCCAGTTTTCTTAGCAGAAGAACCAATGTTTTTACTTTCTATTAGTCTTACAATTAATTTCTTAGTTGTGTAGGGAAAAACAATAGGATTTTTTCAAAGTTTGTTTTACTTGAACAATAATTTACTGAAATTAGGGATGATGACCATTTAGTCAGTAGGTCTTCGTCTGACTCTTGTGACTCCATGGACTGTAGCCCACTGGGCTTCTCTGTCCATTGAATTCTCCAGGCAAGAATACTGGATATGGGTTGCCATTTCCTTCTCCAGGGGATCTTCCCGACCCAGGAATCAAACCTGGGTCTCCTGCACTGCAGGCAGATTCTTTACCAACTGAGCTATGAGAGAAGCTATTATTATTTCTTTAAAAAGTTTGTGAATTTGTAAAATTAGTAAAATATAAAACAAAGTAACCAGTACTTATGGCAATGTTTAGTAATAGGGTTTGGGAAATAATAGATAATTTGAAAAAACAAAATGGTCTTTTACTAAGCTATCTTCTAATATTGGGGCGATAATCCTGAGGCCAAAATCTACTACTATTTTAAGAAATAGTGTTTTGAGGACTCTCATTAGCTAGGGACCATCTCTCTTGCTCTCAACTAATATGTAAAATGAGGGCTAACTAGGAGATTCATAAAGTTATTCAGACCCTCTCAAGTATACACATGCTTTCAAGTATACACATATACATCAGTAAAAAAAAAAAATCATAATATATGTTGTTTACAAGTTGTGAGATGATCTAAGCTAGCCAAACACTGAGAAGTCCGTGTCTGTGTGTATATGTGTGTGTGTGTGTGTGTGTGTGTGTGTGTGCGCTGTCGTGTCTGACTCTTTGCAACCCCATGCCAGGCTGCAACCCACCAGACTCCTCTGTCCGTGGAGTTTTTCCAGCCAAGAATACTGGAGTGGGTTGCCATTTCCAACTCCAGGGATCTTCCCAACCCAGTGACTGAACCTATATCTCTTGCATCTCCTACATTGGCTGGGAGATTCTTTACCACACCACCACCTGGGAAGCACATGTACGTGTTTACAAAACAATATTTGACTAAAGAGGTTTTTACTTCAAAAAGGTCTCAAATAGCAAATCTATGCCTACAATAGTGTTTTTCTCATTGTTGGTGAGTGATAAATACTTGTTGACTCTGCCCCAAGGATTGAACGCATGTTTCTTGCATTAGCAGGCAGATGATTTACTATTGAGCCACCAGGCAAGAATGCTGGAGTGAGTGAGCATGCCTTTCTCTAAGGTATCTTCCTGACCTGGAGATTGAACCCAGGTCTTCTGTATTGCAGGGAGATTCTTTACCATATATTTACAATGATTATACAATACATTTACATGTTATTAAATGTCCCATATATACTGTAATAATCACATTTATTACATATTGACATAAACATTATACATATATACAGCATATTTTAAGACATCTAAAGTGACTGCTAAAATCATGTATTAACAAGCAAAAAATAAAATAATCTTTTTTTTTCCTTTTTATTGAAATATAGTTAATTTACAATGTTGTGTTAGTTTCTGGTATAAGTGATTCGGTTACACACACACACATATATATATATTCTTTTGCATTTTTTTTCTATATTGATTTATTACAGGATTTGGATATAGTTCCCTGTCCTATATAATAGGACATTGTTGTTTGTCTATTCTCTACATAATAGTTTCCATCTGCTAGTCCCAAACACCCAAACCAACCACTCCCAGAACTCCCTACTCCTTGGCAACCCCGTCTGTCCTGTATGTCTGTGAGTCTGTTTCTGTTTGGTAAGTAAGTTCATTTCTGTTGCATTTTAGATTCCACATATAAGTGATATCATTTGGTATCTGTCTTTCTGACTTACTCCACTTAGCATAATAATCTTTAGGTCCATCCGTGTAGCTGCAAAGGACATAATTTCATTACTTTTTGTGGCTGAGTAATATTCCACATTTTCTTTATTCAGTCATCTGTCAATGAATATTTAGGTTGTTTCCTTGTCTTCACTGCTGTGAACAGAGCTGCTATAAATATAAGGGTGCTTGTGTCTTTTCAAATCATAGTTTGCCTGGATATATGCCCAAAAATAGGATTGTTGGATCATATAGCAACTCTGTTTTTAGTTTTTTGAAACCTCCATATAGTTCTTCACAGTAATTGTACCAATTTGGGTTCCCACCACAGTGGAAGTGGGTTCCATTTTCTTCATGCATATAATTTCTTATTTGTACATTTTTTCATAATGACCATCCTGAATAGTGTGAGTTGGTACCTCAATGTAGTCTTTATTTGCATAAAGTAGTCTTAAAATAAGGCCATATGCTTAATTTGTATTTATTTATAATCTTGAATCACCAGAATGTGGTTCAAAATAAGTTTAACTGTCTGTATATGCATTAATCACATGAAATGTTATGGATAGCATACTGTCATTTAAATACTTTAAATGATATAACAGAGTTAACTGAAAAATACAAACAAAAACTACCTGGAACACATAACACTTCACAATTTTAGAAGTTTTAAACTTGCAATAAATGAAAATTATTATTAACCTTCTGCATTATACTATAATAAAATAAAGATAAAACTAATCTATGTATCATTATGCAATTTCTATCAAAGACGTATATTCGGTAAGCTATTTCCCTCATACATGTGTATGTAGTGTGTATGGGTATTTTTATAGGAAATTGAAGCAGAGAGATCTGATGGCTTGCCTAAAGTCACATAGTAACTTCATAACAACCTAGAGAAGGGTATCCAAATCCCCTGGTTCAGCTCAGGGCCATCTATTTCATCAAGTTGTTTTCCTTGTCTATAGAAAAAATAAGCTTGGGAGGCTTATAATCTAGCTATTCTTCTAGGTTGATTTTTATAGAACACCTGGGAAGCAGGCCCAGAGCAAATGAGACATCTGAGAAGTTCATAAGTATTATTTTCAAGGGGTTAATAGCATAGAAGCTCTCTAAGTCATCCTTAGAAATATGTGACACCAGATGGCAGGTCACAGAGCTGGCTCATAAGGAGCAGGAGTTTGGGGACACTTTCACAGTGCCAACTAAGAAGATACAAGAGAAGAAAAAAAGGAATTTGTTCTTTTCTTTTTATTTCTAAGCTCATTTACAGTTTAAACCTGCATGAAATCTTAACTTAGATCTCCAAAGAGGAAAGATAATAAGTAGCTCAGTTAACAGTCTGGAATGTGTCATGTAAGATGCTACCCCAGATTGTGCTGGCCTTGATGATAAACTTCCATGCAGGAACTTTGCAATAACCACAGCAACTTAAAGCAAAGGAGGTTATTACTGTCCCAAACATTATCTCCAGAATGTTTAATTTTTGTGTTTTGACTTATAATTTATATGGTCATGCTTTATAAAAACAGTAGAGAAAATTATTGCTGATTGTAGTGTCCTTCTGGACAAAGGATAAATTAAAGAAAACAAATCCCAGATTTTCACCAAAATAGGTGAGTAATCTTAACCTGTTGCAGAGGGGATGAGCTGTAAGGGAATATGGTCTACCACTGTTGCTATCTGTACAGATGCAGAATTAATTCAGATTGTGTGTCTAAGCTGTATGTATCCTGACTATGGATGGATTGCCTAATTCTGGTCATGTGCCCCAAACTTTCAGAAGCTGTGAGCATTGTGTGAAGACATGAATTAAACACATTTCAGAAGCAGCTTTCTACTGATTTTTGAAGTTGGATATGTTTCAACTGCAGATCCCAAAGTAACTGTTTACCAGTCCTGTGGTAAAGGTTCAGTTGTGGGGCAGAACAAGAAGCTGAAGAAGCAAGGAGAGGCATCCTTCCCTGGATGTTTGTTTACCAGCTGTGTGATGGCCTTACACCTACATGCACATGTTCAAGTGTGTTTATCACTTCATCAGCATTAAAAAGTTCACTTCAAAGAGCTTAAAGGAGCTAATTTTATAAGCCAGATTTGTATCATAAGAAGTTTTGTTTGTGAACTCCATGTATAGCCATATTAGTGCAGTAAGAAGCTGTTGCACACACCAGGTTTCTGATGTAGTGTGGCATCAATATTTAGGACTTCCGTGTCTCTGGGATTAGTACAGATGAGGAGAAAATAGGAAGTTCCAGAAGCAAAACAATTAGCTCTGCTAAGCAATTTATATTCTATTCAGCATAGAGTAGAAGGAAAAAAAAAAATTAAAGTGGATCCTATGGAAAACATAGGATGTCAGATTTTTCTCCAACCCAACAGAAAGACTTTTCTATTCCAGGCTCAGTGGTTAGTTACTCAACTGGAGGGCTTCATGTTTAAGACAGTACAAGGGATATATGAAAACCTAGTGATGAATGGAAATGTCTACTCGGGGAAAGGCCAATGGTCTTTCCCATCAGGCACCCTGCAGATCAAAGAGTGTTTCACAGACTTAATACACTGTGGTTTCTCACCAGCCCTGATTTTATAAATTAGAATTTTGTCATATGTCTATTTAGTGCCAGGGTCAGAGGGGCTATTCAAGCATTTTGCACCACACTCCTCCAGTATTCCTTTCTCAGTAAGCATTCCAAGAAAAAAAAAAAAGTAATAACCTGAAAAGTAGCCTTGATTTCTAAAAAGCCTAGGCTTCAGTAAAGAAAAAGAAGAAAGATAGCGCCAAGTCGTGTCCGACTCTTGTGACGATCCTGTAGACTGTAGCCTAACAGGCTCCTCTGTCCACAGGATTCTCCAAGCAAGAATACTGGAGTGGGTTGCCATTTCCTTCTCTGGGGGATCTTCCCAACCTAGGAATCAAACCCAGATCTCCAGCATTGCAGGCAGGTTCTTTACCAACTGAGCTATGCGGGAAGCCCCAGGCTTCAGTAAGTGCCCTGCAAAAAAAAAGAAAAGAAAAGAAAAATCCACCTCTTTTCCTTAGAGAAATATGGTAAAATTGCTTGCAGGCAGAACCACTTGTGCTACCAGGCAATAGTTTCCACCCTCCCCTTTGGCTGTTTACCTTAACCAGAAGCCGCGACTCTCTTAAAGACCACAAGGCAGACACCCAGGGACGCTTGCGCCTACGACAAGGAAACTGGCAGAAGCCACCAACAGCGAAGCTTCAAAATTAAAGCATATTGAAATATTCACTGGGTTCCCATATTTGCTTCTCAGCTTAAGACCGCCTTACAAAGAGCTTGAAGTCCCTTCCCTCCGCAGAGAAAGTGGGGTTTCTTCCTCCTTGCCAACATTGCTGAATCCAAGTCTCCGATGAACTGGTTGCAAAGCTGGCATTTGGGGATCGCGCCTGTGGTTGCTGCGTAGCGCGGACTTGCTATTCCGATATAAATGCATACTTACTCTCCATTCGGATATGAATGCATGCTTATTTACTCTCTATGCTCTATTCGGATATAAATGCAGACTTATTTAATTAATCTAAATCTCCCTCTCACATTTTCAACCTGTGGACTTGGGACCTGACTGGTGCTGCGAGGAGAGAGGCCGGGGGCACGCGCCCGGAGCCGGGCCAGGTAGAGCCTAGCCTCGGTCTTCCGAGGCAAGTCCCCGCTCCGGCTCCTTAGGCCGGGTCTGGACGTGCCCACGTCCGGAGCAGGAAATCACAACCGTGCCACAACGCCCCCACGGCTTTCTGTCCTCCCGGAGCTGCTGGCCTTGATTGACAAGCCGGGGACTATTGGCTGAAGTTCCCCCCGCGATTTGCATGCCCAGAGAGGGAGTGTCCTCTGCCGCCCTCCTGCGCGAGCCAGCAGCCTGCAGCCTCCCGGGGAATGCGCGGCGGCAGGGATGCGTGCGCCTCGCGGGCCCGGGCAGTGAGCTGGAGTCGGGCGACCTGGCGCCCGAGCCCGGATATGGGGAGTCTCCGTTGTCCTAGCAGCAGCGCCAGCCACGGAAGCCTGCCGGTAAGGGTTGAGGTCCAGGAGTCCCGCGGCCCTGGCACGTTGCAGCACCGTGGTGCGGTTCCTACTCCTTGATGTTTTTCAAACCTTTTACCTTAGTCCAAACTTCCCGGGAAGGTTGAGGGGAGGGAAAGAGAGTTTGGGATGATGTCTCTTCATTTTAGCAAGGAATAGGCAAGTCCTTGGGTAATGAGAAGTTTCTGAAGGAGGAATGGAAGGAGACGAGGTAAAGGGGGTTAGGGTGTGCTCATACGGCTTTAAGATAGACGGGTTTCTGCGGCCGGCATCTGGCTTTAACTGTCTGCTGAAACTGACGAATTGTTTTTGCATTTCATTTTCCGCGTTTGCTTCTCTTTTCCTAGGGAGGGGGATTAGTGAGAGCTTATCATGGGGTGGAAATTCAGATCTTTTCGATTTGATTTTAGGTACGTGTTAAAACGAAGATCAATTCTTCAGACGTAAAGCGTTTATTTAGTGGATTAGGGAGCCCGAGGGGCTAGAGTTTCTATGTTTTCATCGTTGTTGTTGTTGTTGTTATCGGTCTCATAGCAAGGGATGTAAGACATTTCCCGTTCCTGGGACCTTAGCTGTAGAAACACTTCAGTGGGAAAAAATAGAGAGCCCACCTCTCGGCCCGCTCCACTACCAGCCCGCTCCCTCCCCGTGACCGGCCCTGGTGATCTCCCTTAGGGGCGGCGCGGTCCCGCCACCACGCTTCCCGGGGTGCGTGATGGTTTGCGATTCCGAAGGTTTGCCGAGTGAGGGTGATAGGGAACCGGCTAGAGCCGGGGTGGGGGTGCGGTGCGGAAAGTAAACAGAAAATAAGTTTTGGAGACAGCGTTGCCGCGCAGATCTCTCCCTTGCAGCAAGTTTCCTCTTAACCCTGTTTTGACTGGAGCCTTTGCCTTTGAGAACGGGGATGGAGCCGGAAGGAGCCCGGGGCACGTGTTCTGACTCCAGGCTCTGTGATTCCACGTGTGTGTAACAAGCTTTCTCTCCCCCCCGCCCCGCACCCCCCACCCCACCGCCCCATTCAGCATCTGCTTCTGTTTCTCCTCTTCGTGGGACCTTTCAGCTGCCTAGCGAGTCACAGCCGGGCCACGGAGATTCTGTACAGCCTGAACGAGGGGCTGCCGGCGGGGGTGCTCATCGGCAGCCTGGCAGAGGACCTGCGGCTGCTGCCCAGCGCCGGGGGGCAGGACCTGCAGTCTCAGCCTCCGCAGCACCGCGTCGCCGAGCGGAACCCTCCTCTCTCCTTCAGCCTGGCCTCCCAGGGGCTGAGCGGACAGTACGTGACCCTAGACAACCGCTCCGGAGAGCTGCACACTTCTGCCCAGGAGATCGACCGGGAAGCCTTGTGTCTTGAAGGAGGCGGAGGGACTGCCTGGGGGAGCAGCATTTCCATCTCCTCTTCGCCTTCTGCTGACTCTTGTCTTTTGCTTCTGGATGTCCTAGTCCTGCCTCAGGAATACTTTAGGTTTGTGAAGGTAAAAATCGCTATCCGGGACGTCAATGACAATGCCCCGCGGTTCCCTATTTCTCAAATATCAGTTTGGGTCCCAGAAAATGCACCTGTAAACACCCGGCTGGCCATAGAGCATCCTGCCGTGGACCCAGATATGGGCACTAACGGTGTTCAGACCTACCGCTTGCTGGACTACCATCGCATGTTCACCCTGGACGTGGAGGAGAATGAGAGCGGGGAGCGCACCCCCTACCTAATCGTCATGGGACAGCTGGACAGAGAGACCCAGGACCAGTATGTTAGCGTCATCATAGCTGAGGATGGTGGGTCTCCACCACTGCTAGGCAGTGCCACCCTCACCATTGGCATAACTGACGTTAATGACAACTGCCCACTCTTCACAGACTCACAAATCAACGTCACTGTGTATGGGAATGCTACTGTGGGCACAGCGATCGCAGCTGTTCAGGCTGTGGACAGAGACTTGGGAAACAATGCTCAGATCACCTACTCTTACAGTCAGAAAGTTCCGCAAGCATCCAAGGATTTATTCCATTTGCATGAAAACACCGGGGTCATTACACTTTTCAGTAAGATTGGAGGAAGTGTTCTGCAAACACACAAGCTCACCATCCTTGCTAATGGGCCAGGCTGCATCCCTGCTGTGATCACTGTCCTGGTGACTATTATCAAAGTCATTTTCAGGCCACCTGAAATCATCCCTCGTTATATAGCAAATGAGATAGATGGTATTATTTATCTGAAAGAATTGGAACCTGCTAACACTCCAATTGCATTCTTTACCATAAGAGATCCAGAAGGTAAATACAAGATGAACTGCCATCTGGATGGTGAAGGACCATTTAGGTTATTGCCCTACAAACCATACAGTAACGAGTATCTTCTAGAAACGACAAAACCTATGGATTACGAGCTACAGCAATTCTATGAAATAGCCATAGTAGCTTGGAACTCTGAGGGATTTCAAGTCAAAAAAATGATTAAAGTGCAACTTTTAGATGACAATGATAATGCTCCTGTTTTCCTTCAACCCTTGGTAGAACTAACCATTGAAGAAAATAATGCACCCAATGCCTTTTTGGCTAAGCTAGATGCTACAGATGCTGACAGTGGAGAGAGGGGCCAAGTTTCATATTTTCTGGGATCTGATGCTCCATCATATTTTTCCTTGGACAGTGTCACAGGAATTCTGACAGTTTCTACTCAGTTGGATCGAGAGGAGAAAGAAAAGTATAGATACACGGTCAGAGCTGTTGACTCTGGGAAGCCACCCCAAGAATCAGTAGCCACTGTGGTTATCACAGTGTTGGATAAAAATGACAACAGCCCTAGGTTCATCAACAAGGACTTCAGCTTCTTTGTGCCAGAAAATTTTCCAGGATACGGTGAAATTGGAGTAATTAGTGTCACAGACGCTGATACTGGGCAAAACGGATGGGTCGCTCTCTCCGTGGTGAACCAGAGTGATATTTTTGTCATAGACACTGGAAAGGGCATGCTAAGAGCCAAAGTCTCTTTGGACAGAGAGCAGCAAAGCTCCTATACTTTGTGGGTTGAAGCCATCGATGGGGGTGTGCCTCCCCTCTCCTCTACTGCAAAAATCACAATTCTCCTTCTAGACATTAACGACAACCCACCTCTCGTTTTATTTCCTCAGTCTAACATGTCTTACTTATTGGTGTTGCCTTCTACTCTCCCTGGCTCACTAGTTACAGAGGTCTACGCAGTTGACAAAGATACAGGCATGAATGCGGTCATAGCCTACAGCATCATAGGGAGAAGAGGGCCTAGGCCTGAATCCTTTAGAATTGACCCTAAAACTGGCAACATTACTTTGGAGGAGGCATTGCTGCAGACAGATTATGGACTCCATCGTTTACTGGTGAGAGTGAGTGATCATGGTTATCCAGAACCTCTCCATTCCACAGTCATGGTGAATCTATTTGTCAATGACACTGTCAGTAATGAGAGCTACATTGAGAATCTTTTAAGAAAGGAACCAGAAATTAGCATAGAGGAGAAAGAACCGCAGATTTCAATAGAACCAACTCATAGAAAAGCTGAATCTGTGTCTTGTATGCCCACCTTAGTGGCTCTATCTGTAATAAGCTTGAGTTCTATCACGTTCTTAACAGGGATGGGCATATATATCTGTTTAAGGAGAGAGAAGAAACACCATAGGGAGGATGACAATTTGGAAGTACAGACTCCATTAAAAGGAAGAATTGACTTGCATATGAGAGAGAGGAAACCAATGGCTATTTCTAATATTTGATTTTTTTGCTGTAGGATAGCAGAGATATTTCAGCTGACTTTGGGGATTTCTCACCACCAAAATAAGAATGTGGATGGCAGTTCCAATGAAGGACATCTAATTTATAACTTGTACTATATTGTAAATAGCAGTTTACAGGTTTTTAAATTCAAAATCAGAGGTTATAATATGTGTACAGACATTTTTAAATGAAATTGGTACTAACAGCTATGGAGCTGTTATTTAGAAAATCTTGGACATGATTTGCAGCTTTCATACACCAAGCAGATGATTGTTAAAACCTAGGAGTAAGGTGAGAAAATGTACATTGCATTTTTTGTCTAAAAATTCCTTTAACCACAAGAGGGCTTCAACTGCTCCTTTGCAGGGAACTATTTTAAGGTATTGTACATGACAGTTGTACATGAAATTAATGAAAAAGTCTATTTTAATTATATTGTTTTTAACATTAAACAAAGATGAAATTAAATGGGATTTCACCCTACTTAAATATATGATTAAAAAGAAAATAAATGCATTTGTAAACAGAATGTTTATCACCTCACAAATGCATCCTATATAATTTGAAAGAGAAGGCATCTTTAATTTGAAAAAGAAGTCATCTGTGAAGAAGCACAGTTCTTTTTTAGCAAGGATAAATATTTTGCCATGTGTTAAAGATCTGATGTGCTGAAGAATAATTCACTTTCTGTGTACTCTCGTGGCTTTCTATTTGCTTTACCACTGCATTTACTATTATTACAGGGAATTCTTTCTTACAGAAAATGTAACTAGAAGTTACATCCAAGAAAGCAAAGATATGTTTCAATCCTTAGTTATTTAATAGGTGTTTATGACATTTTGATGCTTTCACAACTCGTCAGTAGTACTTTATATTTGGGCTTTGTGTTAGAACTTATATGCTTAAATTCATGTGTTACATTAAAAAAAACATAAATCTTATTAAAATTATTCTAGAAGCTGGTGGACACTATCTGTTGTTTTAGCAGGGCCTTTTCTATGAAAGTTATACTTATCGTTTTGTTGTTGTTTAGGTTTGTTGGCTACCGTTTCTGGCTTCCTTTCTTTGGCTTTGGATTAGTTCCAAGAGTTTATTTGTAAGCCCAGCAGCAGACCTCTTTGATAATTTAGCTTTTACTGAATGCTTTGCAGTGAAGCAAGCTGGTTTATCAGTGATTAATCACCCTCACTTCATTGTGTGAGCTGGAAATTTTATTTTATATGAGAGCTATAGCAAAACTATCTGTGTAAACAAATAGTTTGTTAGCTTAAACTGGATCATTCTACTTTTTGGCATCATGTGTCTGTACTGTACCAAAAGTGTTTATATGTCTCAAATTAAAGGTATATATTTTCATAATTTTCTCATTTCTACTGTTTTGTATTTGAACATGGGTTTGTTGTTTTACTGAAGTGCCCATTAATGGCATTCATCTGCTTTTAAAGATAAATGTGAGTAAATTGTAAATATTATGTTATGCTAAAGTATACGTTATACTAATTTATTACTTAAATAAACATTGGGTAAATTATTAAACATATGTGAAGTTATAAACATATATATATGTGTATATGTGTGTGTGTGTGTGTGTGTGTGTGTATCATAGACAAAGACTATGGCTATGTACTTGATAGTTCATATGAAAATTTATAGCCATGCATGTGTACATGCATATTTATTTACTATGACTTAGAATCAATTATAAACACTCATTTTAATTGCAAATCCTCTATTAACTCAGTTATAAACTTCGATTTTAAAATAAAAACACATTGCAAAAAAAAATTGAATACAAAAACTTAAGATCTTTTGAATATGTATTAACTCATTTTCTTATTTTCAATTTGACAATTTAAATAAGTAAGATAATAAGATATGAAACAGTAGTTCTTGCTACAAAAGGGAAATATACTTTTATTGGAAATTCTTTTTGTTTGAGAGCCAACTGAGCTAAGAAACTAAGATCATTTAGCTCCCCAAACTTTTCATTCATAATTGATATAGCCCTCCAAACTTCATTTGTAATTAATACAGAGCAATGGAGGAAACTGTTCTCCACCAGTTATTTTTATATCTATTTCTCTTTTTTACAGGAAAGAACTACATGTGAAACAAGCAGCACCATTAAAAGAAAAAAAAAAAAAGCAGTCCTCCACATTTGCAATGATTTAATTATCAGTATAAATAGCAAAATACTTAATTCACTTCTGAATTTGAAGAGGTTCATGTGTTTGGGAATACAAATTTCATCTCTAGCATTAAAAAATGCCTTTAACACTAATAAAAGGACATATTTTGATAACTTCTTGTGCCAGGATTTCCTTTACAAAAACATCTCATCCACACTAAAAACATTTATAACAAGGGAAGTTAAAGTAAATTAAGCTCAAAGATAAAAACCCCTTTTTACTAACACCTTGTGCTAGAATGGTTGCCAAAATGTATGCTAATCATGTCAATGTTGCTAGTTGAGCTGGCACAAAAATAAATGTTCCATTCATTAAAAGCCCTAATATCCATTTAACAGTTTGAGGACCAGTGAGTCTTCTTTGCCCAATTTAATGAAGAAGAGATTTCTCTGATCTTTGCACTGCCAAGTCCATTCTTACACTACAGAGAAAATTGTTCATTAATTTGGATTGGGAAATTTAAAGCAACAAAGTAATTTCAGCTACAAGGGAGGAAACAATTTGCATTACTTAATTGTTTAGATGCCTTGACCCTATTTAAAAAAAAGAAAAAAGTTTTCTTGGCAGTTATGCTTCTATCAACGGTAGTTAAAAGGAAAAAGAAAAAAAATCCTTCTTTTAAAACAATGGTGTAGAATACATGTATTAAAAATAAAATCCAAAGCCTTTGTCTTAGCTTTGCGCAGTGGCAGTATCGAAGCCAATGAGGTTTATCCGAGGCGAGATTATTGCTAATTGAAAACTTTTCCCAAAGCCTTTGTCTTTTTGAGTGCTCTGCATGTGTCTTTATGTAGACACCAGGAATAATCTTGCCAATGAAGTAGCATCGCTGAAGCAATATTGTGGTGCCAAGTCATTTCAGTCACGTCCAACTCTGTGTGACCCCGTAGACTGTAGCCAAACTCCTCTGTCCATGGGACTTCTCAGGCATGACTACTGGATTGGATAGCCTGGTTCCTTCTCTAGGGGATATTCTCAACCTAGGGATGGAACCCATATCTCTCATGTCTCTTGCATTGGTAGGCATGTTCTTTACCACTAGCACCACCTGGGAAGCAATACTAGGGATGGTGCATAAAGTGGATTTGACTGCAATAATAACTGTCTTGAGGATTCTAATTTATACTCCTAGAACATCTCAATTGACAATTGCGAAAAGGGGAAAATACATCCCTTTCCTGAGCTTATGGAGACTCCAGTTCTAATCTATCTCAGCACAGAGAACTGGGGTGCTGACCTGTGGCAGAAAAAGAAGAAAGTAATGAAAGGACAGTGTCAAGCATATGAAGCTCTTCAACTCATTGGACAGTCTCAGTTCACAGATAAGGGACACAGATACCTTAACACTGTCCTCACTCTGAGGAAGATTGGCTCACTGTAAGAAAGCAGTCAGTACTACCAAATACCATTTTGCTGATTTGTACAATCTCTGCCCAGCAATGTGCCTTTAGAGTGTGAGTAGTCAACAAATATTTATTGAAAGGAAGAGGATTGACAGTTATGCAAATGGAAGCAAAAAGGAAAAAAATCAATCAGTTAAAAATAAAAGTAATTCCTGGGCAAAATGCCCACTGTAACTTTTTTCTAGTTATTTATAGTTCCAATAAGAAAAGTTCATGAATATTTTTCAGGTGATATATACATGAACACCTACAGTCTATAATCATTTTTTAAATGTCAGTTATTGTTTGTAATTGTTCTTAAAATACTAGTACTTTTGCCTCTGATAAGATTCTAAACTGGAAATATATTCCATTAAGGATATGAAACAAAATTGAATGAACTTTAAGGCTCAGTCCACTGGTGTCAAGAAGTAGGAAGACTGCGATGGCTAAAAAAAAAAAAAATCAGTCATTCATATCATACATATTTATTTTGGTACTCTTGATATCATGGGCTTAACTGAGAACAAGACAGAGTCCCTTGATGACTTTAGATAATGGTGTGAAAGGCTAACAAGAAAAACTTCAATCTGAAAACAAAAGCATTGTGTGGGATAAATGCCTGTTTCCGGGATATCAAGTGAACAGGATCTAACTCAATTTTGGGAAGTCTTTGAGAAAGCTTCCCAAAGGAGGTTATTTCTAAAGTGGACACTCTCAGGAAGATGATGTCTACTCTGTGTATTAAAAGGAGAAGTTATCCAGGGGAAAGTGGGCAGAAGAGAGAAGGATATTTGAGGAAGAAAATATAATGTGCAAGACACACATGTCCTAGTGAGCACATCATGACTTTTTGTTGGTGTTGTTCAGTCGCTAACTCATGTCCAAATCTTTGCGACCTCATGAACTGCAGTATGCCAGGTTTCCTTGCCCTTCACTACCTCTCAGAGTTTGCTCAAATTCATGTCCACTGAGTCAGTGACGTCATCCAACCATCTCATCCTCTGTCACCTCCTTCTCTTCTTGCCCTCAATCTTTCCCAGCATCAGTGTCTTTCCAATGTGTCAGCTCTTCGTATCAGGTGGCCAAAGTATTGGAGTTTCAGTGTCAGCATCAGTCCTTCCAAAGAATATTCAGAGCTGATTTCCTTCAGGATTGATCTCCTTGCTTTTCAAAGGGCTCTCAAGAGTCTTCTCCAGCACCACAGTTTGAAATCATCAATTCTTTGGTGCTCAGTCTCCTTTATAGTCCAACTCCCACATCCATACATGCCTACTGGAAAAATCATAGCTTTGACTATATGGACCTTTGTCGGCAAAGTGATGTCTCTGCTTTTTAATACACTCTCTAGGTTTGTCATAGCCATTCTTCCAAGGAGCAAGCATTTTTTTTTTTTTTTTTTTAATTTCATGGCTGCAGTCACCACCTGCATTGATTTTGGAGACCAAGAAAATGAAATCTAACACTGTTTCCACTGTTTCTCCATCTATTTGCCATAGGGTGATAGGACTTGATGCCATGATCTTCATTTTTTGAATGTTGAGTTTTAAGCCAGCTTTTTAACTCTCCTCTCTCACCTTTGAAAGTTCCTCTTCACTTTCTCCCATTAAAGTGGTATATCATTTGCACATCTGAGGTTGTGGATATTTGTCCTGGCAATCTTGCTTCTACCTTGTGATTCATCCAGTCCATCATTTCACATGATATCCACTGCATATAAGTTAAATAAGCAGAGTGACAATATACAGCCTTGACGTACTTTTTTTCCCCATTTTGAACAGCCCTTTGTTCCACGTCAGGTTCTAACTGCTGCTTCTTGCCTTTCTTTGGGATTGGAATGAAAACCGATCTTTTCCAGTCTTGTGGCCACTGCTGAGTTTTTCAAATTTGCTGGTGTAATGAATGAGGCATTTTAACAGCATCATCTTTAAGGATTTGAAATAGCTCAGCTGAAATTCTATCAGCTCCACTAAATTTGTTCATAGTAATGCTTCCTAAGGCCCACTTAACTTCACACTCCAGGATGTCTACCTCTAGGTGAGTGACCACACCATCGTGGTTGTCTGGGTCATTAAGAACTGGTCATACAGTTCTTCTGTGTATCATTGCCACCTTATCTTAACCTGCTTTTGTTAGGTCCTTGCAGTTTTTATTCTTCATTGTGTCCATTTTTGCATGAAATATTCCCTTGGTATCTCCAATTTTCTTAAGAAAAATCTCTAGTCTTTCCTATTCTATTGTATTCCTCTATTTCTTTGAATTGTTCACTTGAAAAGGCTTTCTTATCTCTCCTAGCTATTCTTTGGAACTCTGTCTTCAGTTGAGACTTTGCCTTTTGCTTCTCTTCCTTTCTCAGCTATTTTTACCCCTCCTTAGACAACTGCTTTGTCTTCTTGCAGTTGTTGGACATGGTTTTAGTCACCACCTCCTGTACAGTGGTATGAACCTCTGTCCATAGTTCTTCAGGCACTCTATCAATTCTAATCCCTTGAATCAATTTTTCACCTCCACTGTATAATCTTAAGGGATTTGATTTAGGGCATGCCTGATGGCCCAGTGGTTTTCCCTACTTTGTTCAATTTGAGCCTAAATTTTGCAATACAGAGCTGAATAAGGAGTTTAATTTTGCAGTAATGATTTGAGCCACAGTTGGTTCCAGTTCTTATTTTTGCTGACTGTTTCAAGTTTCTTCATCTTCAGCTGCAAATAATATACTCCATCTGATTTCGGTATTGACCATCCGCTGCTGTCCTTGTGTAGAGCCATCTCTTGTGTTGTTGGAAGAGAGTGTTTGCTATGACCAGTGCATTCTACTGGCAAAACTCTGTTAGCCTTTGCTCTGCTTCATTTTGTACTCCAAGGCCAAATTTGCTCATTATTCTAGGTATCTCTTGATTTCCTACTTTTGCATTCCAGTCCCCTATGACAGAAAGGACATCTTTTTAGTTCTAAGAGGTCTTGTAGATCTTCATAGAATTGTTCAACTTCAGCTTCTTTGCCATTAGTGGTTGGGGCATTGACTTGGATTGCTGTGATGTCGAATGATTTGCCTTGGAAACGAATAGAGATCATTCTGTCATTTTTGAGACTGAAACCAAGTACTGCATTTCAGACTCTTTTGTTGACTACAAGGGTTATTCCATTCCTTCCAAAGGATTCTGGCCCACAGTAGTATATGTAATGGTCATCTGAATTAAACTCACCCATTCCAGTCCATTTTAGTTCAAGTTCACTGATTCCTAAAATGTCAGTGTTTACTCTTGCCATCTCCTGTTTGACTACATCCAATTTACCTCGATTCATGGACTTAATATTACAGGCTCCTATGCAATATTGTTCTTTCTATTATCAGACTTTACTTTCACCAACAGATACAACCACAGCTGGGTGTTGTTTCAGCTTTGGCTCAGCCTCTTCATTCTTTCTGTACCTATTTCTCCACTCTTTCCCAGAAGTATATTGGACATCCACCAACCTGGGCGGGGGGGGGTCATCTTTCAGTGTTAAATCTTTTTGCCTTTTCATACTGTTCATGGGGTTCTCAAGGAAAAAATACTGAAGTATTTGTCATTCCCTTCTTCAGTGGACCACGTTTTTGTCAAGCCCTAACTAGCAGGGACTAAAGAGGAGCAAATATTACTGTTCTCAGCTGAGGGGATGAAGAGATTAAAAGATATTATTAACAACAAACTTAGAAATGTACATGCACTGCAAATAATAAAGAGACTTGCATCATATCTGGAGGTTGATATTTTACCCTAGGTATAATGGGAAACTTAAGGATTTGACCAGAGAATGTGTGCTTTTAGAAGGACACATTGCTCATGTGTGGAGCTTATATTGAAGAAGATTTTGGAAACTGACTAGAAGGAGTCGTGACAAGTGAAAGACAGGGCCTTAAACTAGGCAATATAAAAAGGATATACAACATAGTAGATAGTAATTTATAACTGAAAAGTGTGGTACTAATAGGAATTAATCCACATGTAATATATAATAAAGTTCACAATTTTCATAATTTACTTTCAAGCCTATTTTACAAATTTGAAAAGCATAGAGACCTTGTTTACTAAACCTTAAATCAGCAGTGAAAGCACTGTAGCCATCACCCCCATTCTAATGTTGGATTTTGTGATGCGGGTGGAATTATAAAGAAACTAATTCACTAAGCTTATTTCATACTTATAATTGTCAGTTCTACTCAGTTATACACATAGGACTGTGTGCCCATATGGTAGATGTTCCAACATGAGGTTGACCTCATCAAGAATATTTTATGTAAGACATTTGCAATACTGTGCTTGTAGTTGTTTTAAAAATCTCCACTTGAGGACTTCCCTAGTGGTCCACTTGAGGACTTCCCTAGTGATCCAGTGGTTGAGAATTCTCCTGCCAATGCAGGAGACATGGGTTCAATCGCTGGTCTGAGAAGATCCCGCATGCTGCAGGGCAACTGAGCTGGTGTACCACAACTACTGAACCCATGCCCCCTTGAGCCTGTACTTCACCACGAGAGAAGCCACCACAGTGAGAAGCACATGCACCACAACCAGAGAGTAGCCCCACTCACAGCAACTAGAGAAATTTCATGCACAGTGACAAAGACCCAGCAACAGCTAAAAATAAAAATACATAAAAATTTATCTCCACATGCATAAGGATCATGTTGGAAATTTAAGAAAAAAGGCAATGAAATGTCAAGTAGACAATGTAAGATGTAAGTATAATTTCAAGTGTTGTGGGAGTATCAAGAAAAAATGATATATCTGTGGCAGGCAATTCTAAATAAGATCCAGGAAATACAAGCAGGTAAAAGAGGTAGTTGGGGTCAGAAGTATAGGTCTTCAAGTTTAACATCACTTTTGGATGAAAGAAGTCATTCAACATATTTTATGCTTCAGTTTATTTTGTGTAACTGAAGGATTTAGTAGTATCTAGTACCCACTGGTGGAAATTTCAAACCCAGTCTAAATAAATATATATAATAGATGAAAAATAAAAAAAAAAGTATTGTATGCAGTCCTAGATTCAAGAAAAGTCATTTGCCCTCTCCAAATTTGCCCCTCTTATGGCTTATCTCTGTGAAAATTATTAACTTATTCTACTTCACAGTGTAGTTTTGAAAATCAAATAAATTAGTTTATGCAAAATATTTCACACATATTAAATGTTCCTCAAATATTAGCTATCATTATTGCTATTTGTATTATAAGGTTGTCTTAGCAGTTTTTCACTCATTCTTCTTTCAAATTCATTCAATCCTTATTTTTTTACACAGAAAAATAATCCATAAATTTGATAGTGTTTTAGATTAAAGGCCTATGTGCTCGATATAGTCTAACATGTTCATCCTCATTATCCATTTCATAGGTCCATTAACTTTGTTTTCCACAATAACTTTGTATGTCCTTTTTCATTTGGAAATCTGAGGGCCAGAAATATGATATAAATGATCAGAACATGAATGTTACATGATAATTTGGTCCAACCCCATCATTTTACATTTGGAGAAACTAAGACAGAATATCAGAAAAAAAATTGACAGTTGTGGGGATTAGAATAGAAAACAACAATCATGAATGTAAAAAAAATACAAAATCTTACTGAAAACAGCAGTTACTTTTCCTTCAAATCTTCCCTTAAAACACACATTTTTACATTTTCTAGAAAGTTAACCAAAATATGATACTTAAAAAGACAGTATGAAAAATATTAAAAAAAAAAAATCTGAGATAAAACTGCATCTAAAAATGAAGTCAGTTAAAACTAATCATTAAAATAATTAATAAGAATTGTACATCTTTCCTGCATATACTTGTAGAAAAAAATAAATACAATTTAAAACATAAAGTTACAACTTTAAACATAAAGTTACCCAGGTGGCTCAGCTGGTAAAGAATTCGCCCGCAATGTGGGAGATCTGGGTTCGATCCCTGGGTTGGGAAGATACCCTGTAGAAGGGAACTACCCACTCCAGAATTCTTGCCTGGAGAATTCCATGGACTGTATTGTTCATGGGGTTGCAAACAATTGGACTAGACTGAGCGACTTTCACTTTCCCTTTCCCTGGCGGCTCAGTGGTAAAGAATCTGCCTGCAAGGCAGGAAATGCAGCATGAAGCTATGAGTTTGATCCCTGGGTTGGGAAGATCCCCTGGAGAAGGAAATGGCAACCCACTCCAACATTCTTCTGTAGGAAATTCCATGGACAGAGGACCCTGGTGGGCTTCTGTCCATGGGGTCATGAATGAGTCAGATATGCCTTAGGAGTAAATAACAATAATAAAAATGCCTCATATAGAGAAAAAATACTAAAAAAATATAAAATTATTTATTTGATGAACATAATTGCAAGAAAATAGTAGGGACACAAACTTGAGGAGATGAGAGAATAAGTGAGAGTTTTCAAGGAAAACTGTGTGAGCCTTACAGAGAAATGGAAGGAAGAAACTTGATTTACAAGATAGAAATATATACATATAAAGACAGCTTCAGTGTGGTTATAAGAGATACCATTAATTTGAAAATGAAGATGACCAGGCTTGTATACAGTAAGGTAAATGAAAGTAAACCCAGAATGACCGAATGTAGAAACTAACTAAATCACAAACTTGACAACCTCAAAAGAAGTTTGGATTATTGTCCTTCTCCTTACAGTTTTGGGTACAATATCCTAACACATCACCAAAGATAAAAACTATTATCAACTATTTATTTACTTAACATATTCACTATTAGCCGATACCTCTGATAAGCAAGACATTGTGCTAGGCACAAGGGTAAATTTCCTTCTGTTCTCAACAAAGCCCTTTCTCCAGTTTGAGGAAACTAATGCAAACCACACAGAATAATGAATGAATATGTCCTCCCTCTATCTACTTTCCACTTGTGCTTCTTGCGACTATACCAGAGGGAGACAAGGATCATAATGGCAGATGAATAAACTACATATTGGGAGCTAATAAGGAGAATTTCAAAATTATTAGAAGAATGCAATCTTTGCAATGTTCGTAAATAAATAGGAACTGGGTGCTTTGTATGGATAGAATGGGTGAATTTAAAGACTTTTATAACATATATTTTGTAATCCTTTTGAAAATTGGAATTCCCTATAACTCCAAGTACAATTTTCACTTAAAAGATTTATCGAGTAAAAGCAATGGATGCTGTGAACAAAATATTCCCTTCAGATTGACATGTAACTATGATACTCATTGGAGAAGGAAATGGCAACCCACTCCTGTGTTCTTGCCTGGAGAATCCCAGGGAAGGCGGAGCCTGGTGGGCTGCGGTCTATGGGGTCGCACAGAGTCGGGTAAGACTGAAGCGACTTAGCAGCAGCAGCGGCAGGATACTCATAGTACTTCCCTGGTGGCTCAGACGGTAAAGCGTCTGCCTACAATGCGGGAGACCCAGGTTCAATCGGGAATATCTCCTGGAGAAGAAAATGGCAACCCACTCCAGTATTCTTGCCTGGAAAGAATGGACGAAGTCCATGGGGTCGCAAAGAGTCGGACACGACTGAGCGACTTTACTTACACTTTCATGATATTCATTGACTACATGTGTACATATGTACCCTGTAGTAACTGTGCCACTATATTTCAAAGACAGCTGATTTCTGTCTTGCAAATATACTTTATATCATTTCAAATTCATAGTTTTGAGGTAATAAGCTTTCTTAAAGTTCTTCCTTGGCAATGTGAGGTTTTGATTTAGTGGAGTGTAAAATGTACTTTGGGAATTGTTATGTAAATCTTTCAAATAATAAAATGCAACAGTATTTTTCAAAGTTATGAGACCTGATATAATGTACAATGGGAGGATATTTTAACATTAATATAAAAAATTGCTGCACATATATTCTGAATCTCCATCTCATTATGAAGAAAAAATATACTCCAAAGAAGTTAATTCTAGAAGATTCATAGAAAAAAAGGTGTTGTACTTTAGAGTGAAATAGACAAATAATATATATATTTTTTTAATCTAAAAAGCTAAATTGCTTTTTTCTCCTTTCCAAAAACATCATCTACCCAATTTTCTTCCTCACCCCATTGTCTTACTAAATTGGGAAACTAGTTTCCTTCACATTTTTGCAGTTAAATTATAAAATCACAAAAGTTTTCAGTCAGATGAATGAGGGCAATGCTAATTATAAAGTAGGTGCAAAAATTACTATTGGTTTATATTGCGACAAATTTCCATTTATGATTTTTTCAATTATTATTTCATTGTAAAAAGTTGCATTTAATTTACAGATTTCCATGTAAGTAGCAGTAGTTAATATTCCCTGCAAGGAGAAAAGTTACAATAACAGGTATTTAGTTTATCTTTAAAATACTAACATTGACTTATTTAAGTATTCAAGTTTAGCAAAGCCAACTATCCTGTATGTGTTTGATTTCCCTGTCTATTCCTACAAAGAATTTTTCCTACAAAAAGCAATATAGAACTTACAATTTTCCCAATCTCAATTATACATGTATTTAGCAATTGAATCAGATTGCTGTGAATAATAACCGAGAATAAGTTGTCTTATAAGAGTCTCTGAAATGGGAGATTTAATGTAACTTCAGTAAATCAAATTGATCCCTTTTTTGTGGTTTATGCTTGACGTCTCATAAAAATCAGCATCAAACCATTTGATGGGGAATGTCAGCTCGCACAATTAGAGATGATTTCTAAAAGACCTTAATAGTGAATGTACATTCAGGAAAGAAAGGTAAAATATCTATGAAGATTTACAAAACATCTGTCTCGTGGAGTCAGGAGGAATCTTAAAACATCAATGCTTTCTTTCCTTTTGAGTTTCTCTGATTTTTCTTACTCGATCATCCTATTGATCTCTAACAAGGAAAGTTCAATATTATCAGAATCCAGTGATTAATCTATCTATGGTATCAAGATTTCTGGGAAAAATAACAACAAACTCAGACATGCTGGTGATATCACTCTAATGGCAGAAAGCAAAGAGGAACTAAAGAGCCTCTTGATGAGGGTGAGAGAGGAGAGGGAAAAAGCTCGCTTAAAACACAACATTTAGATAACATTAAGATCATGGCATCCAGTCCCATCACTTCATGACAAATAGAAAGGGGAAATGTGGAAGCAGTGACAAATTTTCTCTTCTTGGGCTCCAAAATCCCTGTGGATGGTGACTGCAGTCATGAAATTAGATGTTTGCTTCTTGGAAGGAAGGCTTTGGCAACCTAGATAGAGTACTGAAAAGCAAAGGTATCACTTTGCCAACAAAGGTACATATAGTCAAAGCTGTGGAGTTTCCAGTAGTCATGTAAGGATGAGAGGTGAACTATAAAGAAGGCTGAGTGCTGAAGAATTTATGATTTCAAACTGTGGTGCTGGAGAAGACTCTTGAAAGTCCCTTGGACAACAAGGAGATCAAAACAGTCAATCCTAAAAGAAATAAACCCTGAATATTCATTGAAAGGGCTGGTGATGAAGCTCCAGTATTTTGCCCACCTGATGTGAAAAGCTGACTCAATGGAAAGACCCTGATGCTGGGAAAGATTGAAGACAAAAGAAGAAGAGAGTGGCAGAGGATGAGATGGTTTGGTAGCCATCCCTGATTCAGTGGACATGAACTTGGGCAAACTCTGAGAGATAGTGAGGGATATGGATGCCTGGAGTGCTACAGTCCATGGGGTCACAAAGAGTTGGACACGACTTGGTGACTGAACAACAATGGTAAGCAAAATGGCTCCCAAATTTATACACAGCTTCATGCAAGGAACCTATGAACACATTATATTATGTGGCAAAAGGGATCTTGCAAATGTAATTGATGTTATGGACCTTAAAACAGAGAAATATCCAGCCTGACAGTCAACAAAGAATTAACTTGTAAATGGATTCTTTCACAGAAAGCAATACAGACTTACCGATACCTTGATTTTCTGTATTTCAAAACACCAAGCAGGGAGCCAGCTGAGTCACTCTGTACCTTGACTTCTGGCTGCAAGAACTTAATAAATGGGTTTATTTTAAACTTCTAATTTTATGACAGTTTGTTAAAGCAATGACAAAATACTGTCACAGTATCCTGAAAAATACTTTATACATCCATTAAAGGTGGAGTTTAGTTGACCTATTATAACAAAATATTTATTTTATTTTGGGTAACTTTCCCAATACGTTAATTTTTCTTTACAAAGCATGTGGGCTAAGTATACATTTAATGATAATTTGCTAAATGAACTAAAAAACGAATCTGTAGAATAATATATATTCATGAAAACAAAATATATATGAAAATACATATTATAGAAAACAATTTACACTGGTAGAATTATATTATTTTGCAATAATAGTTAAATGTTTTGGATTCATATCAGAACTCCTGTGACTGAAAAGCTAAAATACGGTCATTTTTCCCTCATTTTGCAAAAAAAGCATGTTTCTTTCTCAAATATGTACATATCTATTTCACTTTGTATGTCAATCATTTTCAATAAGTATAGGGTTTTGTACAAGTTCTAATCAAAGAAATAAAATAAGTACATTTATTCAAATGAATTCAAAATAAAGGAAATGAAATAAAGCATATTCCAAGAATGATTTTTTTCATATATAAAGAATTGGGGTGGATAGACAGGCAATTGTAAGTGATCATTTAGAACACATTTTAGAAAGAAATCGGGATCATCACTCATGGAGCTAGATAGCTCACTTCTAAATGTTGTTGAGTATAAGCTACACTTTGACAAAAAAAGCATGTCTTTCCCATCATTTGTCTAATCACTCACTATGTTGTGGAATAATTTCTATTCAAGTTATTCACCTATGAAACACATTAGGATACAGAGAAGCTACAAAACTGGAATTTCACATAGAAGTGATAAGTCTGGCTCCCTCTTATCTTCCTAGAGGTTTAGGTGTCTGTTAAACATATGCCTGGGGCTTCCCAGGTGATGCTAGTGGTAAAGAACCTGGGGGTTCGATCCCTGGGTCAGGAAGATCCCCTGGAGGGGGACATGGCAACCCACTCCAGTATTCTTCCCTGGAGACTCCCATGGACAGAGGAGACTGGTGGGCTACAGTCGATATGGCCCCAAAGAGTCAGACACAAACATAATGTATTTCCCAAAGACCTTTAAAATCAGCATTTCCAGGTGCACATCCTAGAAGGCCTTCTCATACTTGGGTTGGGATGGGAGTTTTTCCAAAATTGTGGGAGAAATGTATGACATTGAAGAGTCTCTTCTCTATTTTTCGGTGGTCCTTGTTGATGTGGAACAAGGTGCCTCCACTGTCCCTGATGGGCTGTGTAACTGCCGATCAGAAAAGGACAGGCAGCTAGCTGCAGAGCCTTCACGTGCCTGATAAGGTGACATGTGTTGTTTCCTAATTATATTTACTAGGTGGCATACAGTTCAACAGCAGAAGCTGTAGCAAGTTCTGGTTGCTTGTTGGACATGAAGAATCTAGGGCCTACCCCTGATCCATTAAACTAGAATCTGTGTTTAATAAAATTCTTAGTTGATTTGCCTATACATTAAAGGTTGATAAGAGCATGTTGGATCATTGACTACTGAGTTTGTCTACATGTTGAAATAACCTAGGGAGTTAAAAAATCACAACTGATCCTTTCTTAATTTAATTGGCTCAGTGGTAAAGAATCCTCCTGCCAATGTAGGAGATGCAGAGGACTCACATTTGATCACTGGGTCAGGAAGCTTCCCTGGACGCCAGTATTCTTGCCTGCAGAGTTCCATGGACAGAGGAGTCTGGCAGGCCACAGTCCACGGAGCTGGAAAGAGTCAGACACAACTGAGCACACATGCACAGAGTACAGGATGAAGGAGGGCTTCCCTGGTGGCTCAGATGGCAAAGAATCTGCCTGCAATGGGGGAAACCCTGATTCGATTCCTAGGTAGGGAAGATCCCCTGGAGAAGTAAATGGCTCGCCACTCCAGTACTCTTGCCTGGAGAATTCTGTGGATAGAGGAATCTGGCAAGTTACAGTCCATGGGATAGCAAAAAGTAGGGCATGATTGAGCAAGTAACACTTATTTCATAGGATGGGAGTTAGGGTTTTTTAAAAAGTTCTCTAGCAGTTTTTTAATGTGCAGTAAAGTTTGAAAATCACTAAGTTCAGTTCAGTTCAGTTCAGTTCAATTCAGTTCAGTCTCTCAGTCGTGTTCGACTCTTTGCGATCCCATGAACCGCAGCACGCATGAATTAGCGATTTATTTTATTGCAGTCAACCCCTCCCAACCTACTATAAAGTATGACACTATTTCCAATACTTCCTGAAGACTAAACTCATAAATTGGTATGAATCAGATCTTTTTCATTACCATTGTCGAGAACATTATCATTGTCATCAAAAACAACAACATAACTAGGATGATAACTAACATGCCTATTTCTACCTTTTAGAAAATTTAGTCTAGGAAAATTCCTGGGATATAAGCCTGATGAGCACAGCAACTTTGTTTTTTCTTTTCTTTTTTTTTTAAAGTGTAGTTCTAGAACCTAGGAAAATATTTGGTACATAATAGAGCATTCATAAAAAAGTATCTGTGGAATGAATGAATGCATGAACGGCAGGTATTCCTAATACATAGATTAGTATATATACGTACTTCAGAGCTTCCCAGGCAGAGACACAAGAGATGTGGGTTCGATGAGTTGGGAAGATCTCCTAGAGTAGGAAATGACAACTCCAGTATTCTTGCCTGGAAAGTTCTATAAGCAAAGAAGTCTGACAGGCTACAGTCCATGGGGTCTTGAAGAGTTGAACACAACTGAGCGACAGAGTACACAGATACTTCAGGAAAAAAAAAAAAAAAAAAACCACCATATTTTGACTTTAAAAGGCAATATAAGAAACTATACTCAATATTTCATAATAATATATAAGGGAAATTATTTATCTATGTAACTGAATCACTTTGCTTTACAATTGAAACTAGCATAATATTGTAAATCAACTCTATTTCAATTTAAAAATAAATAAATAAAAGAACTTAAAAAAAGACAATGTGGCAGTCTTTAAACAGAGCCTGAGAGTTGTGCTTTGAGAAAGAATTGCAGTTAGAACAGCTATGATCTTCCCCATCATCTTACATACCCTTAATGTTCTGGTTCATGCTTGGGAGGGAAAAATAGGGAAGTGGAGTAGCACAAATATCATATATTGGCCATTGAGACAAGAATGTAATTATTTAGGAGGTTCTCTTTTCTAGGGGCTATAAAAGCTATTTCAATTTTCAATATGTGAGTTACCTAGTCAGGCAAAATAATAGTGGAAAAGGACAGAAAAGTATCTTCTAGGTGTGAAAGTCTGAAGTAAACAAAAATGAAATTACTAGCAATTTCTATTGTTGAGAATGAAAGATGTGCTGATGAGAATTTCAGTACTTATCCTTCCATTTTATATGATTGAAAACAAACAGAGAAATCTTGCCTAGATTGATTAGAAGTGAAATAAAACTGGTAAACCTGGAGAAGGAAATAGCAATTCACTCCAGTATTCTTGCCTGGAGAATTCCATGGACAGAGGAGCCTGGCAGACTACAGTCCACAGGATCGCAAGAGTCGGACACTACTTAGCGACTAAACCACCACCACCAACAAAACTGGCAAAATCCAACAAGGTAAAGGAAACATGTATTTAAACCCTTCATCTTCTGACTACTGGTATTAAAAACTATGGGAAACTTCATGAATATCCAACCACCTTTTCTCCAAATGCACCCAGGATTTGACCTGGGTTTGTTATTGGTCTAGAAATAATGCATGTAATGTGACCTCACTCTGTCTTGAATATGGGGCTCAATCATTCAAATATTATTTCCCATCTCAGTTCCTGTTTGCCTGCTCACCTTATTTAAAGAATGACACATCAAAGGCATAGATATCTTCAGGGTCAAATTTTATATCTTTAAGATCTAGCACTAAATGCTTGTTCAATGTACAAATAATAAAGGTCATTAGTATTATTTTAGGCTTCAATTGTTTTGAATGGGGGTTAGCAGAAAAACAAATGAAGATGAAAAAATTGATTCTTAATTTATTAAAATTCTCATTAAGCTTCCAGTATGTAGGATGTACAGAAGTATTTTAAAATGTGCAACTGGAAGTATTCTTTGTCACACAGAGTTTATCTAAGGGCGTTGAAATAAAACCTCAATTTAATGGGATAAATTTCTCAATAGGGGATGAATAAGGCCAAGGGAATCAATTCAAGCATTTGGTTTACAGTATTTTTCTATGCAGCTGGTTTCAATTAAAAAATTATTAATAGTATCAAGGCTGAAGACATTTCATTGAGTGTCCACATATACTGTTATAGGAGAAAAAGCAGAAAAGGCAGGCTGAAAGATTTTAGGATTTCAGGCTAGAGGCGTCACCCATCTGTTCCTTAGTTTTTCTTCCTTTTCTCTGTTTCCTGCTTTGTAATTACATCCAAATGGCTCTCTTATTTGTTTTCTGGCCCTTCCATCTGAGACATGGTGCAAGTAGCACATGCCATCTTCATCTGACTCCCTTCTTTCTAATTTATACTGTTAACCTATTGTTTTTATAAAGATGTAGGATTTGTCAATTCTCTCTTACACCTGACTTTATCTTTAAGTTAGATGTACATGGATATCTTTTGTGATTAGAAATTCAGTCACAAGATAGCAAATGTGCTGACCAACTTTTTTGCCACCTTTACCAACCAAACCATGAATGGACCCAGAGGACAGCTATAAATGTATCTCACTTTGCAAAAATATACATAAATAAATTATCTTCCAATGGAATTGCACTATCATATTGATAGTTACAAAGATACATAAGTTCAGGGAATCTATTCTGCTGGAAAATTAATACAACTAGATTGCTGATGAAAATGAAAGCTAGGATTTTTTTTTTTTCTTAAGGCTATTTATTGACTGATATGTATGATATGTATACATTTATAAGTATGCGTTATTCTTTTCCTTGCATTTCAGCTTCTAAAACTATAAACAAAATAGCTTCCACAAGCATACTTATTGTAGAGTTTAATAGCAATGGGAAAAACTTTACATTTACATTAATACATAGTTGCCTAAATAAATTGGTTAAATGAATTATGATATAAACATAGTAAAGATAATATGTTTCAATTATCACAAATGCCACAGAAATTTTTTGTTTCCTGTATTATCCCTCTAGTTACTGGAGTTACCTTGTTTTTCTCACATATTAATTTATTGCATTTCTGACAAAGGCTCACCATTTATCTATATCAGTTTCTTAACCTGATATGTATATGAAAGAAATGTGGGTAAAAAACTAGAAAATAAAATGGGGCGGGGTAGTAGGGGACATATTATCAGGAAATTTACATCATCCATGGGAGATCAGTCATAAAATGAATACACACTTTGTGACCCAGGATGATCTTATTTCAGCACTTCTGGTGGTGATCTTGATTTCTCTGTAGTAAGAGCCTGTTTGAGGGTCAGAGTAACTCAGAAGCCAAAAGAAAAAGGAAGGCAGAAAGAAAGAAAGACATAGATGGGAAGAATGGGAAGGGAAAAAATAAAACAGAGAACTGATGGCATCTTTTAAATCTTCTCATCCATTTATGCTTGAAAAGAGCCTCTGGAGATTTTCCATTGTTTGAACAATAAATTCACTCTGCTGTTTTTGTTCCTCCAAACTGTTTTGAATTGTCATCCTGGTAATTTTATTCTTTAAAGTCTTGACTTCATTGGAACAACTGATTGTGGTTCTCTGTACACCCCATGATATCTATGTCTCTGCATTTTTCACATGCTGATCCTCCCCCCCCTCATCCACCTGGAGAGTATCTATAATAATTAAGTCTTAGCTCAAGGGTCCTTTCTTCTGGAAGCCTGCCATTCAGGGCTTATCTTCTTCTGTTCCCAGGGCACATAATCATACCATAGCAACAAACTAGAAATTCTTGTGCATTTTAATTAGTCTTCTGCATAATTTTCTTATTAACAAAATATAAGTTCTTCAATGAAAAGAGATTTTTTTAAAGAAAAGAGAAAAAATAGAGAATTGTTTCCCAATCAAATCAGAGATACATCAGAGATCTATCATTCAATACTTGGCTTTCTAGGTCAATCAAGCCAGTTACTAACAAGTGAGATTTTAAATATTTCAGTGTTCCCTTTTGTACTTTTAAGTTAATTTATATTACTTAGGAGGAATAGTCTGTTTCTAACGTATTTAGTGCCCTTAATTTTACTAGATAATTCATGAGGCAAAATTTTCTTCATTAGTTTCCATGGTCCCCAGAAATATTTGGATCACATTGTTGTTAAAAACTTCAGATGTTTTGGCTTGTGTTATCAATGTAGGCCATGAAAATCTGCAATATTAAGTAAAAAAATAAATTGTAAATATCCACAAAATAATGAATATGAGGGTATAATTGATTCATCTTATTTTAATGTAGCAAAATGTAGGTTCCTAAGTCAGAAGCCCTCAATTCAAGCTCAATCTTTGCCACTTATAGCTACAGGTTTGTCATCTTGACCTAAATAAACTTTTAGAATATCAATTTCTTTCTCAGAAAATATGGATAATACTACAAGGTTGAAATAACACTAAAATATCCAAAGGTAAGTAGAAATGATTTGTTTATTCAGAAACTGCCTGATAATTCTAGCAGTACCAAAGTTACAATGGTCTTGACCAGAGGAGTTTTAGTGGAGTGGTGAGTGTGAAAGCAAAAATGCAGTAGAATTTGGGGTTAATTGAAAGTGGATAAAGAAAGAGAATTCCCGCCAAAAGAAAATTGGCTTTGAGAGAGAGGAGAGATATGGGGCAAATTTGAAGAGCCATGTCTGGTCAGAGGAGGTTTTCTTTTCTCCTGCCTCCAGTAAAAAATACTGCATGTGTTGAAATAGATAGAAAAGAAGATTTGAAGGGAGAAAATAGAGAAAATCAACGGCTCAAGTCAAAGATAAGCCAGTAAGGCATGTTATCCAAAAAAGAGTAGATGTAGAGACTGGAGGCAGGATGAAATATGCTTTATTGTATTGAGAAAGGCACCAAAGATGCAATCGTAGATAGGTGAAATTGTAGAGCTCTTTGGAGGAATTTAAGGGAGCAATTATCTATTCCTTCTGTGAAATAGAAAGAAGTAGAAAGGTGAAATCATCTGTTAAGAATTAAAAGGAGATGGGAAAATAGAAATTTGTGGACAGAGGAGGATGTTTGAATTAATTGCTTTCAAGGAAAGAGAATAGGAATCATTTATAGAAACTGAAAGTGAAACTAGCTCAGTCGTGTCCGACTCCTTGCGACCCGCTGGACTATATAGTCCATGGAATTCTCCAGGCCAGAATACTGGAATGGGTAGCCTTTCCCTTCTCCAGGGGATCTTCCCAACCCAAGGATTGAACCCAGGTCTCCCGCAGTGCAGGCGGATTCTTTACCAGCTGAGCCACAAAGGAAGCCTAAGAATACTGGAGTGGGTAGCCTATCCCTTCTCCAGTGGATCTTCCCAACCCAGGAATTGAACTGGGATCTCCTGCATTGCAGGCAGATTCTTTACCAACTGAGCTATCAGGGAAGCCTTCATTTATGGAAAGAATAACATAAATTGGGATGACTGTGTGACCTGATCTAAATCACTGCTCAGATGCATAGATGAACTTGACATGGAGAAAGGAAACATATAAAACCAAAGCAAGACTGAGATACAAGTGGTAAAAAACAGTGCAAAGGAGATAAAGATACCAAAAAGAGGGTGGTTGAAATGGTTAATACTCAGGGAGATGTTAAAAAAAAAAAAAAAAAAAAACTGATGAAACAGAGCTGCCATGGAGAAATTAGAAGATTCTATGGATTAAAATATAGAATAAGGTGGCATAATTAATTTATTTTAATTAAAAGAGAGGGTTAAAAGTTTATGATCAGACAAAATGATTTATTTATTATTTTAGAATTTGAGCAGCTTTGATTGGCCACAGAGTCAACCATTGATAAAAGGTGGTCAATAGGGAAGGGAGGTTTAACAGTGGAGATGGAAGAGAACTTGACAGAAGGTAATAGATTACTAGAGTATTGTCAGTTTTAACTACATGGACTGTAAAGTAACCTGTAAAGTGGCAGGACCCAAGGAATTAGGGAAGACTATGAGGAATATTGGAACAACAGACTTGTTCCAAATAGGAAAAGGAGTATGTCAAGGCTGTATATTGTCACCCTGCTTATTTAACTTATATGCAGAGTACATCATGAGAAACACTGGGCTGGAAGAAGCACAAGCTGGAATCAAGATTGCTGGGAGAAATATCAATAACCTCAGATATGCAGGTAACACCACCCTTATGGCAGAGAGTGAAGAGGAACTAAAAAGACTCTTGATGAGAGTGAAAAAGGAGAGTATAAAAGTTGGCTTAAAGCTCAACATTCAGAAAACTAAGATCATGGCATCTGGTCCCATCACCTCATGGGAAATAGATGGGGAGACAGTGGAAACAGTGTCAGACTTTATTTTTGGGGGCTCCAAAATCACTGCAGATGGTGACTGCAGCCATGAAATTAAAAGACACTTACTCCTTGGAAGGAAAGTTATGACCAACCTAGATAGCATATTAAAAAGCAGAAACATTACTTTGCCAACAAAGGTCTGTCTGGTCAGGCTATGGTTTTTCCAGTGGTCATGTGAGAGTTGGACTGTGAAGAAAGCTGAGCACCAAAGAATTGATGCTTTTGAACTGTGGTGTTGGATAAGACTCTTGAGAGTCCCTTGGACTGCAAGGAGATCCAACCAGTCCACCCTAAAGGAGATCAGTCCTGGGGTGTTCATGGGAAGGACTGATGCTGAAGTTGAAACTCCAATACTTTGGCCACCTCGTGTGAAGAGTTGACCCATTGGAAAAGACCCTGAAGTTGGGAAAGATTGGGGGCAGGAAGAGAAGGGGACGACAGAGGATGAGATGGCTAGATGGCATCATCGACTCGATGGGCATGAGTTTGAGTAAACTCCGGGAGTTGGTGATGGACAGGGACGCCTGACGTGCTGAGATTCATGGGGTCGCAAAGACTCGGACTGAGAGACTGAACTGAACTGACGAGGAATATTCCATATCCTCAATGAATAAGCCGAAAGGATGAGGAACTTTGACAGTGACAAAGAAAAGTATAGCAGAATGTAAGCATTTCAATCTCAAACACTGTGGTATGAGACACAAAACTTTCTTAACATGTATTAATGTACTCACTGCTACCAAATGAGAAATAACATGGGCCTCACAAATTCTCTAGTGAGCTTTAAATTAAATTTTTAAATTAAAAATAAAAACACTTTTATCAACTCTAAAATTCAAAACACTGTTTCAAGCCAAAATCGTTTTTCATTAATCTTCTCAGTCTCAACTATTCTACACCATTAAAATGAATGGCCATTAAAAGTCATGCAAGTTGTTTATTCTAAACTGTTGAGAATTTCCACTTTTGTTATCACAGTTTAAAAAGTGATACAAATTTCATCTCATTGAACTACTGTCAGCTTTAAATCTGTATTGTATGAATGCACTTGTATCTTTAGGTAGTAGGGTTTTCACACCAGATAGGACATATGACAGTGTTTTCCAGCACTGTGAAGTAAAGAATATTTTTGCACTTCTTGACCCTGAGTCAAATGAGGTATGGAAAAATTGAAAATTTAGTGGTCTTTCAGTTCAGTTCAGTTCAGTTGTTCATTTGTGTCTGACTCTTTGTGATTCCATGAATCTCAGCACACTAGGCCTCCCTGTCCATCACCAAATCTTGGAGCCTACCCAAACTCATGTCCATCGAGTCGGTTATGCCATCCAGCCATCTCATCCTCTGTCGTCCCCTTCTCCTCCTGTCCCCAGTCCCTTCCAGCATCAGGGTCTTTTCCAATGAGTCAACTCTTTGCATGAGGTGGCCAAAGTATTGGAGTTTCAGCTTCAGCATCAGTCCTTCCAATGAACACCCCAGGACTGATCTCCTTTAGGATGGACTAGTTGTCTTTAGGGCAGCAGTAATCTCTGGAAAAAGCTATGTTTCTACTTAGTTCAGAGAATTAAATAAAGAATCAAAGAAAAAGTGTGAAGATGTTAACTGAGTGTAGCAGAATAAAAATCTGAGACATTAATGCGGAATATTTTTTTCTGCTACTCCATGATCACTGAAATTCAGAGTGTAGGACCCAAGATGTGTCATTCACTTTAGAAAAACATGTCAGATGAAAAGCCAGGGAGAAAAGAAACATTTTCCTTTTCTAAGTGCAAAAGCTGAGGTTCCAGATGTGAGATGAAAAGTCCATATATCCTGGCCAAAGAAGTTCTTCCTTGAAATTTGTGATCTAGAAAACACTTGAAAGAAAGGACAAAAAGAAGGGAACTTGGAAAAGGAAAGCTAATGTGTTAGAAGTAATTCGTGTGTGTGGGGGGAGGCAGGGGCATGTTAATTCACAGACTCCACCTCTTTACCTGGAATCCACCTTCAAGTTTGCAAGACAAAAGTAGGGGTCAGCTGTGCTTCTACACATAAGATCAATATGGCAGAAACAGAAACCTGGTGCTGAAAAGTAAAAATCTCATTATGGATATGTGTGACATTTGCAGACTTGCAATGCCTGGAGATCATCCATGTTGTCTGAGTCTATGGATTAAAGTAGTATCTGAAAGCTTTTCTTATTTCCAACTAAGGTTAGCTGAGAAAAAGCTATTGGGCCTGCCAAGAGATGGCTTGACAACTACATCTGGACCACCCTCACTGGAAATTGTGTGAAGATAAATCTCAAGTATTAGTGGGCTGTTAGCACCAAAAGGCAAAATAGAAATATAATAATATGCTTCAACTCCATTCACCTTGCCATGCCTTTGCCTATGCACATGGTTTCAGATGTTTGATATTCTGAAGAATATAGAGATTCTTGTCTTTATAGTAACCCTCCAGCAACAGATGTGACTGCTAGAACTTATATTTAAAGTAACTTCATTATAGAAGGGCAAGGAGAAAAAATCAGAAGTACACTTTTATCTTGATGGTGGTGGCTTAGTCTCTCATTTGTGTCTGACTCTTGCAACCCCGTGGACTGTAGTCTGCCAGCTCCTCTGTCCATGGGATTTTCAGGCAAGAACACTGGAGTGGGTTGCCATAACCTTCTTCAGGGGATTTTCCTGACCCAGGAACAAAATCTGCATCTCCTGCATTGCAAGCAGATTCTTTACATTTGAGTCATCTAGGTAGTCTACATTTTTATCATAGCATTATTGAATTTAAAGCACATATTAAAAAATAATGACAGATTTGACTGTTTACTTTTAATTGGCAGGATTAAGCTTTCTATTACAGAATGAAATGAGGTTAAAAATTAAACTTAAATTGGATTTTATGAAAATACTGTTACATTTTTGCACACTTTATATAGACAGTAAAATGCCTACCTACTACAAACAGAATAGAGTTTGAATCAGGCATATTAAAAAACTAGGAGAGAGATGAGTGTGAAATGGATTCAAAAGAAAGGACAATATAGGTTGGAAAGATGATTATGAAAGCATACATCTTAAATGTAAACCAGGAAAACAGAGGGGTGGATTTAATGTTAAACAGAATAACTTCTGATAGTCCCAAACTAGTAAGGATTTAGAAAAAGAAGATATTACTCAAAACACTCAGGATTTACTTGTAGGTTAAGTTATACAAGGAATTCAAGTCTGTAAATACTTTTATTCCAGTCCCTCTGAACAATACTAATTATGGTTGGGCTGAATGCAAGAGCTTAAAGGAGGGGATAAGGACTCAAGATCATAGTTATTTAATTTTAAAGTTTCATGGAGGATCCAGGGGTTGAGTTTAGAGGTCGTAGTGCCATATTTCATGAGTTCTAAGATGTGAAATTTTGCATGCATATTATATCTGAAATAGAAATAGATTTTATACTTGGCACTGTTTTTGCTGTCTTAGTACTACATGCTATAGTCAATGACATCTGAGTTTCAATAAAATGCAATATGTATTAAAAAGATTTTCATTGAAGAAATCAGTTTCATATCTGGTTTCCTTTCTATTGAAATGCAAAAGTGGAAGAAAAAAAAAAAAAACCGTTGACTCTTATACTAAAATCATCAATAATCTCCTGTTGAGACACAGTTGAACAGAATGTGTTTTCAAAAGTCTATATGTGGCTTGAGAGGCAAAGAAAATTAATGCTTGCACAAGGTCTTGATTGCCTTAAAATCCCATTTACAATAAATGCAATAATATATGTCTCAAGCATAATTTTTTTATTATGAGCACTATATTTCATGTAAAATATTCTAGGATTTTAGAGGGTTCTTTTTAATGTTAGCATAAAATGACAAAATAATCTTATCCATTTGTACATTTTACATTATAAACTCATATGAACTATAATGATGCATAATAAAATGTAATTGCTGATTTTATATTTTGAATTATCAATTGAATTATGATTTCAATCATTTAAAAAATTCAGTTTTATCTCCACTTTCAAAAGATTTTCTTTTTTCTTTTTAACAGAAAAGCATTTAGAATTTGTAGAAATTCTTTAGATAATGTTAGGTGCTTGGAGAAGTAATCTTTCAAAATTTAGGACTTTGATAAATCTGGGGTTAAGGTTTTGCACCTTAAAGAGTCTTGAAAACTAAAATAGTGTCTAATACCTTTACATTAAAAACTTTAAAAACTCATTTTACTTCAGCTTTGACATTAATTTTACAAATATATGTTTATAAACCTGTCAATTTTAGCAGTTGTTTCTAGAGGATCTTTGAAAAATGATTGGTTTCTTTTACAAACCTAGAAAAAAGACTTTAAATCCTACTACAGAGTGAGAAAATTTTATTATTTTTTAACAGCTGTTGGCAGTGAGTTTGTTATGCTTACTAATTTAAATGTTTTATTATGGAAAAATCTCAAACATATTCAAAACAATAAATATAGTGAACATTCATGCATTCATCACATGGCAACTTAGGCATCCTAGCATTCTTTTTTAAGTTTCTATTTGGAAGATAATTGCTTTACAATGTTGTGTTGCTTTCCGCCATACAAGGTGAATCAGCCATAAGCATGCACATATCATGAGCCTGCTTCCCACCCACCATCATCCCATTCCTCAAGGTCATTGCAGAGCACTGAACTGAGCTCCCTTGTTACACAGCAACTTCCCACTAGCTATCTATTTTGCATATGTTAATGAATATATTTCAATACTACTTACTCAATTAGTTCCACCTTCTCCCTCCCCTGCTGTGTCCACCACTCATATTTCCAATTTAATGTCTATTTTTTGCAGCAATTTTTTTTGGGGTATAATTGCCTTACAATGTTGTATTAGTTTCTGCCATATAACGTCTATTTTGAAGAATAAATTTTGAGTATTAGTAAATAAGCTTGGCATCATATTTTTAAAAAACACTATTTATGCTCATTTCTGATTTTTCTTAATATAAGGTTTAATTTTTCAGGCATGCTAATTATGATTCTGCAGTAACATCCATAAGTGAAATCAAGCATAATAGATATCAATTTCTTAATATACTATATATATATATATATATATATATGTTTTCTGTATTTAATCTTTAAAAATGTCACAATTTCAGGAATATGCTAAAATCATGAAATAAAACATTTCATATATTCTTTGGAACAATTGGATAGGGTTGAATTTAGAAAATGTTGAGTGGAAACATCTTATGCTGCTGTTCAAGGGAATGTAAGGAATGTTTCACTAGTGTTGGCCATCTAAGAATCTCACGTCTCCCAGGAGCCAGTCTGGCAGCTAAGTAATCGTCCCAGAGCAGCCTGTGTGAGGTACAACCTTGGCACGAACTTAGGAATGGATTTCAAAGCACAGCACCTGGAGCTCTTGTTCAGTTACAATCTCTGTAGAAAAAGCCCTGACACAAATAAGCACTATAAAAGCTAAAATGGAATGAAGTAAAATGAAATACAAATGTGCAAACTGTCCCTAGGACCCTCCTTAGCGGGACCCTCCTATTTACAAACACAATGCCTTTATTTGCATGGAGAGTAGAACTCAGAGTGTTTTCCATTTGTAACTTTAAATCTATTTTGAAGGAAGGCAGTATCTCAGAATACCCAGAGACCTAGTTGCCACATGTATTTTAATAGCAGCATGCTTTTGTAGGAATATACTTTCTGTTTGTCAAATTTTGGGAGGAAATTTCTGCTTATTCAGTATTACAGCAGCTTGGAATGTAGGCTCTGTTCTATAAGACATAGATGCGACTCCCTCATAAACTTTTCTCAATAGGTTTTCATTCTGGATTAAAAGATAACATTGCACACTATTATATATAAAATAAAAAACTAGTAAGGACCAACGGTATAGCACAAGGAACTCTGTAATGACCTGTGTGGGAAAAGAGTCTGAAAAGCAGTGGAGATGGCTGGTTCATTTTGCTGTGCAGCAGAAAGGAAGACAACACTGTAAACCAACTATAAACCATTTTTTTTAAAGACAGAATGTTACTTAGAAGATGCACATATGTGCAGGACGCTCACACAGGAGATGGCCACCAGTGTCAGGTGAGAAGCTGGGGTAGCTGACCTCCACGTGAGCCAGGGATAGAGCTAGGACTGACACGGCTCTATCGTATTTGTGGAGAGTCTGACAGTTCTCTGATACAGTGGACTCTAGTGCTGTGTCTCTTGACAAGTCCCAAGTTTTGTCTTTACCGCCACAACGATCTGTCCAGGACTTGTCACTCTATTTGTAATTAACTTTAGAAAACTAAGGTTGTTGTGCATTTCTTAATTATCTCTAAAATAGCACATAGAACACAGAAGCTATACTCTTTTAAATTTCTGTTTTTTAGGAGAATAAACATTTCTTTTACAAAAGAGCACTTGGAATGAGTCTGTAATATTTTTATAATTGCAATAAATTAAATAAATAACATGAAGTCTAGATCAAAATGTTGCTCCTTCTTGCCTTTTATTCAGCAAAATAAATTATTTTCTAACTTTACATGAAATAGAACTTGTGCCTTTTTATTTAACTATTATTAGGTCATGCTCAATATTTAATAACATCACCTTAAAAATAGTGGATTTTAATTATTTTAATGTCAGTCACACTAATTCTTCAAGGTAATTGATCATTTATTTTAGCCCTTAATAAAAGATGCTCCAATCAAAATAAATTAATTTAAAAAATAAAAATTACAAAGCCCCCCTTCCAAAAAAAGGTCCTGTCACTGGACTCTGAAGGAGAGGTAGGAGGTTGAAGTTTTAAATGACAAATACAATTTCAGACAAGTATTTACCTGGCATTTTTAATATAAAAATGTGAGAATATTTTCCTAAAGAAAGGAAAAGGAAAATTGTTCAAAAAGGCAATAACTTTTATTCAAAGTAAGAAGTTATTCAATTCTACTAAGAAGCCTTTTCAATCTGTTATGACTCCACAGTAAAATTATTGGGCGATTTTCTAATATTTTGATAATTTATAATACTTATTCTGTGAAAACTTTTGCTTCTTCATATTTGGGTTTATCTGTAATACATATAGAGCAAATATATATGAAATGTTGTTTTGTTGTTCAGCAGCTTAGGTATGTCTGACTCTTTGCAACCCTATGGACTGCAGCAGGCCAGGCTTCCCTGTCCTTCACTATCTCCCAGAGTTTGCTCAGATTTATGTCCATTGAGTCAGTGATGCTATCTAGCCATCTTATCTTCTGATACTTTCTTCTCCTTTTGCCTTCAATTTTTCCCAAAATCAGGATTTTTCCCAGTGAGTTGTCTCTTTGCATCAAGTGGCCAAAGTATTGGAGCTTCAGCTTCAGCATCAGTCCTCCCAATATCTAGGGTTGATTTCCTTTAGGATTGACTGGTTTGATCTCCTTTGTGCCCAAGGGACTCTCAAGAGTCTCCTCAGTTCAGTTCAGTTGCTCAGTCATGTCTGACTCTTTGCAACCCCACGGACTGCAGCACACCAGGCCTCCCTGTCTATCACCAACTCCCAGAGTTTACCCAAACTCATGTCCATTGGGTCAGGGATGCAACCCAACCGTCTCATCCTCTGTTGTCCCCTTCTCTTCCTGCCTTCAATCTTTCCCATCATCAGGGTCTTTTCAAATGAGTCAGCTATTCACATTAGGTAGCCAAAGTATTGGAGTTTCAGCTTCAACATCAGTCCTTCCAATGAGTATTCAGGACTGATTTCCTTTAGGATGGACTGGTTGGATCTCCTTGCAGTCCAAGGGACTCTCAAGAGTCTTTGCCAATACCACAGTTCAAAAGTGTCAATTCGTCGGCATTCGGCTTTCCTTGTAGTCCAACTCTCACATTCATATATGACCACTGGAAAAACAACAGCCTTGACTAGATGGACCTTTGTTGGCAAGGTAATGTCTCTGCTTTTTAATATGCTGTCTAAGTTGGTGATAACTTTCCTTCCAAGGAGTGTCTTTTAATTTCATGGCTGCAATCACCATCTTCAGTGATTTTTGGATAAAAGAAAAGATAAAGTCTGACACTGTTTCCACTGTCTCCCATCTATTTCCCATGAAGTGACAGGACCAGATGCCATGATCTTAGTTTTCTGAATGTTGAGCTTTAAGCCAACATTTTCACTCTCCTCTTTCAGTTTCATCAAGAGGCTTTTTAGTTCTTCTTCACTTTCTGCCATAAGGGTGGTGTCATCTGCATATCTGAAGTTATTGATATTTCTCCCAGAAATCTTGATTCCAGCTTGTGCTTCCTCCAGCCCAGCATTTCTCATGATGTACTCTGCATATAAGTTAAATAAGCAGGGTGACAATATACAGCCTTGGCGTACTCCTTTTCCCATTTGGAACCAGTCTGTTGTTCCATGTCCAGTTCTAACTGCTGCTTCTTGACCTACATACAGGTTTCTCAAGAGGCAGGTCAGGTGGTCTGATATGTCCATCTCTTTCAGAATTTTCCACAGTTTATTGTGATCCACACAGTCAAAGCCTTTGGCATAGTCAATAAAGCAGAAATAGATGTTTTTCTGGAACTCTCTTGCTTTATTGATGATCCATTGGATGTTGGCCATTTGATCTCTGGTTCCTCTGCCTTTTCTAAAATCAGCTTAAACATCTAGAAGTTCATGATTCACGTATTAATGAAGCCTGGCTTGGAGAATTTTAAGCATTACTTTACCAGCATGTGAAATGAGTGCAATTGTGTGGTAGTTTGAGCATTCTTTGCCATTGCCTTTCTTTGGGATTGGAATGAAAACTGACCTTTCCCAGTTCTGTGGCCACTGCTGAGTTTTCCATATTTGCTGGCATATTGAGTGCAGCACTTTCACAGTATCATCTTTCAGGATTTGAAATAGCTCAACTGAAATTCCATCACCTCCACTAACTTTGTTCATAGTGATGCTTCTTAAGGCCCACTTGACTTCACATTCCAGGATGTCTGGCTCTGGGTGAGTGATGACACCATCGTGATTATCTGGGTTGTGAAGATCTTTTTTGTCCAATTCTTCTGTACATTCTTTCCACCTCTTCTTAATATCCTCTGCTTCTGTTAGGTCCCTACCATTTCTGTCCTTTATTGAGCCCATCTTTGCATGGAATGTTCTCTTTGTGTCTCTAATTCTTGAGGAGACATCTAGTCTTTCCCATTCTACAGTTTTCCTCTATTTCTTTGCATTGATCGCTGAGGAAGGCTTTCTTATCTCTCCTTGCTATTCTTTGGAAGTTTGCATTCAAATGCATGTATCTTTCCTTTTCTCCTTTGCTTTTCACTTTCTGTCTTTTCACAGCTATTTGTAAGACAGCCAGTTTACTCTTTTGCATTTATTTGTCTTGGGGATGGTCTTGATCCCTGTCTCCTGTACAATGTCACAAACCTCCATCCATAGTTCATCATGCACTCTATCAGATCTAGTCCCTTAAACCTATTTCTCACTTCCACTGTATTTTCATCACCTCACAAAGAAACCCAAAGCCATTCTACTCTCTCCCACTCCCAGTCTTAGGCAAATACTAATACATGTCTGTCTCTATGGATTTCCCATCTTTGGATATTTCATATAAATTGACTTACACAATATGTATTTGTGTGTGTGTGTGTGACTGCTTCTTTGACTTGTCATGTTTTAAATATTCATCCATGTTGTAAACTATATGTACTTCATTTCTTCTCTCTGCTAAATTATTTTCCAAAGTGTGAGTGTGCATTTTGTCTGTCCATTCCTAGTTGATGAACTTTTGGGTTGTTTCCACTTTTTTTGGGGATTATTTTAAATAACAATAATATGACTATCCATATGTAAGCTTTTTGTGGGGACATACAGTTTCATTTCTCTTGGTAATACACCTAGAAGAATTAAAAGATCATATGGTGACTCTGTTTAACCTTTTGAGAAACTGCCAGACATTTTTCTGCATCCTTGTCAATACATGCTATTTTTTTTTTGCTTCTGTTTGTACTCATTGTTTTGATTATCATTTTATGTGCCTATTAACCAACTGCATATCTTCTTTGGAGAAATTTCTGTTCAAGTACTTTGCTCATCTTTTAATTTGGCTGCTTGTATTTTTGTTATTGAATTGGAGGAGTTCTCTGCATTATGTATACAAGTTCTTTATCAGATACGTGATTTGCAAATATTTTCTACCATTCTGTTTTCTATTTTCTTAGTGTGTCCTTTGTAACAAAAGTTCTTAATTTGAATAAAACTCAATTTGTGTCTATTCTTTCTTTTGTCATTTGTGATTTTGGGGTCATATCTAAAAATGTTTTATGTAACCCAAAGTCACAGAGCTCTATTCCTATGTTTTTATCTAAGAGTTTATAATTCTGTGCTGTTGTGCTGTGCCTAGTCTCAGTCATGCCTGACTCTGTGCCTGCATGGACTGTAGTCTGCCAGGCTCCGCTCACTATGGGGATTCTCCAGGCAAGAATACTGGTGTGGGTTGCCATGTCCTTCTCTACGGGATCTTCCCAACCCGGGGATGGAACCCAGGTCTCCCACATTGCAAGTGGATTCTTTACCATCTGAGCCACCAGGAAAGCCCAATAATCCTGGAGTTGGTAGCTTATCCCTTCTTCAAGGGAAATTCCCAACCCAGGAATCGAACCGGGATCTCATGCATTACAGGTGGATTCTCTACCAGCTGAGCTATCTGGGAAGCCCACTTATCATTCTACCTCTAACATTTTGCCCTATGATCTATTTTGAGCAAATTTTCATATATGGCATGAGGAAGAAATTCAACTTCATTCTTTGGCCTGTGGATGTCCAGTTGTTCAAGTTCCATTTGTTGAAAAGATTATTATTTCCTTCTTTAATTATATTGGCTCTCCTATAAAAAAATCAATTGACTACAAATGTGGAGATTTATTTATGAGCTCTAAATTCTATTCCATTTATCAATATGTCTAAGTTTAGCCACACCTACATTATTTTGATCACTGCAGCTTTATAATGTGTTTTGAAACTGAGAGGTGTGAGTCCTCCAATTTTATTTTTCTTTTTCGAGATTATTGTTTGACCCCACTGGTTTTCTTAAATTTCTGTATGTATTTTCAGGTCCTTTTATCAATTTATGCAAAGAATCTAGCTGAGATTTGATTGGGATTGTGTTCCATCTGTAGATAAATTTGGGGAGTATTAGCTTAACAATATTAAGTGTTCTGGCCCATAAACCTGACATATTTTCATTTATTTGGATTTTCATATATATATACACACATATATACCTTTCAGGGTATAAACTTTGTATATCTTTCTTAAAGTTACACTTGAATTTTGTTTTGAATCTATGGTAGATATAATTGTTTCCTTAATTTCTTTTTCATGCTGGTGTAAAGAGTATAATTGATTTTTCAATTTTAAATTTATTTTTAATTGGAGGACAATTGCTTTACAATGCTGTGTTGATTTCTGCCATATAGCAACAAGATACATATGCCCCCTCCCTCATGAACCTCCCTTCCAATCCCCACCCTATCCCATCCCTCTAGGTTGTCACAGAGTACAAGAATGAGCTCCCTTTGTTACAAGCCACTTCCCATTTACTATCTATATTACATATGGTAATGTATATGCTTCAATAGTACTCTTTCAATTTATTCAATCCTCTTCTTCCCCCTGCTGTGTCTGCAAGTTTGCTCTCTATGTCTATGTCTCTATTCCTGCCCTACAAATAGGTTCAATAGTATCATTTTAATGAACTCCTATATAAGTGATAAAGTTGCTGTTGTTCAGTCACCCAGTCTTGTCTGACTTTTTGTGACCTCAGGGACTATAGCACACCAGGCCTCACCGTCCCTCACCATCTCCTGAAGTTTGCCCAAGTTCAGTTCTGGGCAATGCAGTGTTCACTGCATCAGTGATGCCATCCAGCCATCTCATCCTCAGTTGCCCTCTTCTCCTTCTGTCCTCAATGTTTCCCAGCATCAGAGACTTTTCCAATGAGTTGTCTGTTTGCCTAAGGTGACCAAAATACTGGAGATTCAGCTTCAGCATCAGTGTTTCCAATGAGCATTCAGGGTTGATTTCCCTAAAGACTGACTTGCGTGATCTTGCTGTTCAAGGGACTCTCAGGCGTCTTCTCCACCACCGCAGTTTGAGGGCATCAATTCTTTGGTGCTCTCATAGCTGTTTGCAATAATATAAGAAATTTGCTTTTCTTTTTCTTATAATAAATAAATTTTATTTTCTTTATTAAATAAAGAAAACTTATTTTCTTATTTCACTCTGTATAACAGGCCTAGGTCTATCCACTTCTTTCTGATCTTGAAATATAGCTGCTTTCATTTATTACTTCTAACCTGTGAGAATTTTTTTAATTTTCATTTTTATTTACAATGAAATATAATAGGATTACTAGACTCCATGGAGTACCCAGGTAAGATTTTAGAATCACATATTTAAAAATAAAAGAGTTAGCAAGGTAGAGTGAATTACTTGATTTGAGTTCAGTTGCCTATATTAGAAGTGTATAAAACTATGCTCAATATTTGATAGATGAAATGAACAATGAAAAGTATAAAAAATGACTGAATACTATTTTTAAAAATTTGATGATCTCAAAACTATAAATTATTTTTTTTAAATGGTTTTCTCTGGTGACTATTTGTGCAAATTTATATAAATAGTAATTCAGGCCCAAATAAAATAATCATCTTACTTCTATGTTGAAAAATCCTTGAGAAAAAAACCCCAAACATTTATCACAATTGAAAATATTTTAAGAAGTTCTCACTTGTTATTAGACATTCTGTAAGTGTATATTTAATGAATAATGAATAAATTAATTTTGAATTTTTCAGGATAAATTAAGTAAACTTATACATGTATGTTCTTAATGTTTGAATGACCTAATTAAGCATTATTCACTTAAGGTACTCCCCCACCTAGAGTTTTTGATTTAATTGATGAAGTAGGGTCTAACAGCAAGAATAGCAAGAAGAGATAAGAAACCCTTCCTCAGGGATCAATGCAAAGAAATTGAGGAACAAAATAGAATGAGAAAGACTAGGGACCTTTTGAGGAGAATTAGACACATCATGGGAATATTTCATGCAAAGATGGGTACAATGAAGGACAGAAATGGTATGAAACTAACAGAAGAAGAAGAGGTTAAGAAAAGGTGGCAAGAATACACAGAATAACTATACAAAAAAGATCTTCTTGACCCAGATAACCATGATGGTGTGATCACTCACCTAGAGCCAGACATCCTGGAATGTGAAGAAAAGTGGGCCTTAGGAAACATCACTATAAACAAAGCTAGTGGAGATGATGGAATTCCAGTTGAGCTATTTCAAATCCCAAAAGATGATGCTGTAAAAGTGCTGCACTCAATATGTCAGCAAATACAGAAAACTCAGCAGGGGCCACAGGACTGGTAAAGGTCAGCTTTCATTCCAATCCCAAAGAAAGGCAATGCCAAAGAATGCTCAGTCTACTGCACAATTGCACTCACCTCACACTCTAGCAAAATAATGCTCAAAACTCTCCAAGCCAGGCTTCAACAGTATGTGAACTGTGAACTTCCAAATGTTCAAGTTGGATTTAGAAAAGGCAGAGAAACCAGATATCAAATTGCCAACATCTGTTTGTACCTCAAAAAAAGCAAGAGAGTTCCAGAAAAATATCTACTACTTCTTAAGACCTATGCCATAGACTTTGATGGTGTGGATCACAACAAACTGGAAAATTCTTTTTTTTTTTTAATTTTTTTATTAGTTGGAGGCTAATTACTTCACAACATTTCAGTGGGTTTTGTCATACATTGATATGAATCAGCCATAGATTTACACTTATTCCCCATCCCGATCCCCCCTCCCACCTCCCTCTTCACCCGACTCCTCTGGGTCTTCCCAGTGCACCAGGCCCGAGCACTTGTCTCATGCATCCCACCTGGGCTGGTGATCTGTTTCACCATAGATAGTATACATGCTGTTCTTTTGAAACATCCCACCCTCACATTCTCCCACAGAGTTCAAAAGTCTGTTCTGTATTTCTGTGTCTCTTTTTCTGTTGGAAAATTCTTAAAGAGATGGGAATACCAGACCATCTTACCAGCCTCCTGAGAAATCTGTATGCAGGTCAAGAAGCACCAGTTAGAACTGAACATGGAACAACACACTGGCTCTAAATTGGGAAAGGAGCACATCAAGGCTGTATATTGTCACCCTGCTTTTTAAACTTATATACAGAGTACACCATGAGAAATGTCAGACTGGATGAAGCAAAAGCTAGAATCAAGATTGCTGGGAGAAATATCAATAACATCATATATGGAGATGACACCACTCTTATAGCAGAGAGCAAAGATAAATTAAAGAGCCTATTGATGAAGGTGAAAGAGGAGAGTGAAAAAGCTGGCTTAAAACTCAATATTCAAAAAACTAAGATCATGGCATATGGTCCCATCACTTCATGGCACATAGATGGGGAAATAATGGAAACAGTGAGAGACTATTTTTTGGGGGTCCAAAATCACTGCAGGTGGTGACTGCAGCCATGAAATTAAAAGACACTTGCTTCTTGAAAGAATAACTATGACCAACCTAGACAGCATATTAAAAAACAGAGACATTACTCTGCTTACAAAAGTCCTTCTAGTCAAGCTATGTTTTTTCCAGTGACTACTGGATGTATGAATGTGAGAGTTGGGTTATAAAGAAAGTTGAGCACCAATAAACTGATGCTTGTGAAGTGGTGTTGGAGAAGACTCTTGAGAGTCCCTTGGGTTGCAATGAGATCAAACAAGTCAATCCAAAAGGATATCAGTCTGAACATTCTTTGGAAGAAATGATGCTGAAGCTTAAGCTCCAATACTTTGGCCACCTGATATGAAGAACTGACTCATTGGGAAAGACCCTGATGCTGGGAAAGATTGAAGGGAGAAGGTGAAGGGGACGACAGAATGTGAGATAGTTGGATGGCATCACTGACTCGATGGACATGAGTTTGAGCAAACTAAGGGTTTTGGTAATGTGCAGGGAAGCCTGGCATGCTACAGGCCACGGAGTCACAAAGTGTCAGACATGACGAGTGACTGAACTGAACTGGACTGAAGTGGCGTCTAAGCTGGAGTACTTGAAAAACTACCAGGGTGATTCTAACATGGAGCACATGTTGGGAACAAGAGGTCATTAACCTCTGTAGACTAAAATGACTTTGATTATAGTATAATTAATATTGATATTAGAAACTCTTTCAGTCCAAAATAGTCCCTATGTTTAGCTACATACAAGTATAACACTTATTCTGTGCGATATACATGATCTAACATCTGATATGTAAAAGAAATCCATGCATTGTATTTACCTAGAATTTTTTTCATATTTTATATGCTTTAATAATATGCATTTAAGTGTTCTAATTATAGTACACAGTGTTTTATGTGATAGTCAAAATCATCCTAATATATTGTTCCATGTACTGTAGCCCGCCAGGCTCTTCTGTCTGTGGGGTTTCTCCAGGCAAGAATACTGGAGTGGGTTGCCATGCCTTCCTCCAGGATAAATTCTCTAACCATGACTAATTTCAAGCTCCCAGATAACTAACCTCCAGTTGGGAAAAGATGGACACAGTAGGTTCAGTAAAATCAATTTGAATTTTTTCATACCACTTGATGTATTAGACTAGACCATAAAGATTAGCAAATGGACCTAATAAGTACATGCAGGCCATTGCTCCTACTACTAACTGCAATACTCCTCTTTCTACATTGGAAACTTTTGTTATGACTGACTTATGCTTGGCAATAGAGTTGAAGAGATAAAAAATAATATAAAATATTTTTATTATCACAATTAAGATAGAAATGAATGAGAAAAGACTGTTTGGAAATTATCAGAAAACTCACTGATTTAAAAAATTGAGGTAAATTTTTAGACATATTTTGAAGGAATGTTGAAAAATAGTGTATATTAGAACTAGGGAGATACAACTTAAATTAGAGGGAAATATATACTGTTAAATGTATATATTAACAATAAGAAAGTTAACAATCGATAGACCAAGGCTATATCCTGAGAAACCAGTGTAAGGAGGACATATTGAATTAAATAATATAATACATAAATAATAAGATAGAAGGAGGAACTATAAAACAGAAAAACTAAAATAAAAATAGAAGATCAACAAAAGCAAAGCAAAAGCACTAACAAATTGGTTGGAAGGAGCTGATTAAAGAGAAAAAATAGCTGTGTGATTTTGAACTGACAACTCGCAAAAGAGAATTTGATAGATTTTATTTTTGTACAGAATTTTCACACTCTTCTATGTTTTATTAATAAAAGTCTTCACCATGCAAATTCACTCACTTTGGGCAATGAAATATGAGTGAAAGTAACATGTGCTACCTGAGCAAAAGCTTAATCCATGGAGTGTACTTATCATGTTCTCCTTTCCATTTGGCATGAGACAAGCGATGTCTGGGAAGGGGCATCTTTATCAGCTTAGGTACCAGAGTGTAGAACCTGTGTTGAGCTACAATCAACTCTAGATATATGAAAAGCATATATTTGTCATTTGAAGTCTCAGATTTCTTTTCTGTTTTCCTTCTCTCTTTTTTCTTCCCTTTCTTTTCTTTTAAATTTTATTCATTTCTTTTCATTTAATAATGAAATGTTTTATTAAGAATCATAGCAATTTAAAATAAATTGACTGATGTAAAGATTAAAGAAATTAAAAATAATTCATGAGTATGTTAATTAAAATCATGAGGTACTATTAATCATTCATGTAATGTATGAATTTAAATGTACTGATAATACGGAACAATCTTACAATAGAATATTAAGCCAGACATAAAAATAAAATATACTAAATGACTATATGTTCTATTTAAAACACACACACACACACACACACACACACACACACTCACAAACAGGAAAATCTGAACTAGATTGTTTACAGACACCTGCTTAGTTAAACTCTGAAAAAGGCAAAGAGCATTTATACCTCTCTGAGAATAAGCTATAAGAAGAAGCTTTAAACTCTCTATTTTCAGAAAACTTTGCAAGGAACAAGTGACCTAAAAGTCAAGATTGTACTTACTTTTGAGAATAGTTTTTAAAAGGTGATGTGATGTTGATTTTGTGGTAGTGGCAAATAGATAAATAAAATAAATACAATGAAAAGGAAGGTAAAAGAAGAAAGAAAAATTGAAAAGTCCTACTTCTCAAGGCAACAATATAGGGAGAATTTCTAATACTTTTTGCTTATTGAAAAAAAAAAAAAAGGAGGACTTACCTGGGAGACTACAAAGACAAATAGCCTGTCCTGTGCTCCTATGAGTCATCAAATCCCAGGAAATCCCAAATAGGTCACATATTTTTAATCTATTTTTACTTATAGGCTTTTTCTTAAGCACAGACCTATAATTAACTTCTCCTCAGCATCTTACTGTGGTAGGTCACAATTGGTTTGTGGAGATGAAATCTGAAATAAAATGAAAATAGTGAGCTTGCAAGCATAATATAACTAGAATATATAAATGTGTACTGCCAAAAACTTCAAAATTTTACACAAAGCAATGTGAGCTACCATTGTTCCCTAATTCCCAGTAAAAAGTACTAATGTCAGTGGAAAACTTACTTAAGCTATTCTTGAATCTGCACTCACAGTTAAGGTCAAACTTTTGGAGTATCTGCAAGAAGAAGCAGCAAGACACACCAGCTTGTGGCATCCACCAAGTGTCCCAATACTTATTTGTTTTCTACACAAATATTTGGAGAATTTACAACACTTATTTATGAATTTAGTGAAGCTTGCCTTGGGTGAGCCCAGGTAACCTCATCAGTCTTTAAAACTAGACCATTGTGATCTATCCTACCTTATCCAGACACAGAAATCATCTAATAATTGTGAAAAATAAATCATAAAAACTTAATCAGAATGAAGAAATAAGCAAATAATAAAGTAAAAATGTCAACATCAATAATTAAAATAAAAACCAACTACAGATATGAAAAAGAACATAACATAGAAACTATTATGCAAAAATTTATGAATGTACAGTTGCATGCTTGAAATAGAAACTATTCTGTTTACAATAAAAGAGAGAAGATAAAACTAAAATAAAAACTAGAAATTAGAAAATATTTTAAATAGTTATGGCAAAGTCTTTATGTTGCTAAAACAAAAAAGACCTATACCCTGAAAAAAGAGAAAAACCATTCTAATGATCACAAGCAAAAAGATAGTATTGTTTCATTTTCCTATTAGCTGTTTTGTATTTAATCTTGTAACTCTTTGAAGAGTATTTCACTGGAACTGAAACAAAAGATCTGTTTGGCAGTAAATTAATCTGAGTGAATAGTATTTCTTCTGAAACTCTCAATGCCATCAAAAATGACTTAGTGTGAAGAGTTTAAACTATGAGGCAGAAAGCACTTCTTTTTAGATTAAAAAGTGTTAGAATAAAATGACCTCAGTTCAAATTATGTTTAACATGTGTTGGTAGTGTTACTTTGAGAAAAAAATATTTTTGAGCTTTACTCTCTTTTCCAAATGGAAATGATATACTTCTAATGATGAAAAATACACCATTATCCGCATCTCTCAGAAAATATTGCTATTTTATTTCTAACATGCCATCAAATATAAAATCCATGGTTATTTTAGAGATGATAGATTTAAATTGTAAAATCAATAAAACATCATAATACAAAGGAAGCATGAATGCAAAATGAAGCAATACATCTTAAAATGGTTTAGAAATGAAATCAATAGCATGTTAATTATATGTCTATATTCTAGTATTTCAGTATATATACCTTAGTATGATTTCTTTCTTTCTTTTTTTTTTTTTTTTTAGTTTGCTTCATTCATGGATTTTATGTCTTCCCATAGAAATTATAAGCCATTTCAAGAATATAACTTTTTGGTAGCACCATAATGCATAGTATAAATTTCCAATAATCACCATTTATTCATTTTCAGATTCTGTGGAAAAAGCCTAAAAGGCCTAAAAGGCTATATTTCTCTAAACCTTACCATTTTAATATACTGTATCATTAAGATCTCAAAATCCCTACCCAATCTGACTTTCAGTTTAGGCATTGTAAATGAATGTTCACTATGTTATTCCACTGATATTTATTTATATCTTACATTTGTTTTAGAGAAATTATTTTGCACATTTTACTTTTGAGAAACAATTTTTCCATGGGCTTCATATATTTCTACTAATCTCGGAAAGTAAGGCGCTGACTATCCTTTGATCCACATTATCTTTTTAAGGATAACATGGCAAAAGCAATGCTCTTGGCAAAGAGCAGGAGAGTGTTAGGTAGTTAGAACAGGAAACAAGAGTCCAGAATGGCAGTGGCTAAAAGACAAAGGGAAATGCCCATGAAAATGGAACAAAGGGAGGTCAGAGGAAGGCCGGAGGACCAGAGTGAAGATCTCAGGTAGAACAAACAGCACTCCTGGCTAGCCCAATTTACATAGGGCAGGCCCAGGGAGAGGAAAAGATATATAGGAAAGGACCCAAATTACTCTCTCTCTCTCTCTCTCTCTCTCTCTCTCTCTCTCTCCTGAGCGCTGAGGCTTTCTTCTATTCGTATCTTTGGGTCGACATGCTCTCACGCCTCAAGGATGGATTTTCCTGCTATTATCTAAATAAAATAGAGCTAGAACATGGAACTGTATCACTGATTTGTCTAAGAGCTATAACATGGTCTGTCCAAGACCCAAGAGCTGTGACATACTGAGGGCTTTAATGTCCGTCACTCCAAATCTTGGTTGTGATGAGACAGAACCGAGAAGCATACATTCGCCTGACACGAGGACAGGAGTAACTTAAACCTTTGGGAGATGAGATAATGTCCCTCCAGAATGAAGGTGCCATACTTTTTGCCTTTTCATACTGTTCATGGAGTTCTCAAGGCAAGAATGATGAAGTGGTTTGCCATTCCCTTCTCCAGTGGACCAGGTTTTGTCGAAACTCTCCAACAGGACCCATCTGTCTTGGGTGGTCCTACATAGCATGGCTCATAGTTTCACTAAGTTACACAAAGCTGTGATCCGTGTGATCATTTTGGTTAGTTTTCCATGTTTGTAGTTTTCATTCTGTCTGGCCTCTGATGAATGAGGATAAGAGGCTTGTGCAACCTTCCTGATGGGAGCAGCTGTGTGTAGGGGAAACTGGGTCTTGCTCTGGTGGGCAAGGCCATGCTCAGTAAATCTTTAATCCAATTTTCTGCTGATGGGTGGGACTGTGTTCCCTCCCTGTAGCTTGACCTGAGGCCAAACTATGGTAGAGACAATGGTGACCTCCTCCAAAAGGACTTATACCAGCATGCCACATCTCCCAGGACTGCTGCTGTCTGTGTCCGTGACCCCGTGGCAGGTCACTGTAAACACACACCTTCACTGGAGACTCCCAAACACACATAGGCAAGTCTGGTTCACTCTCTTTTGGGATCCCTGCTCCTTTCTCTTGGGTTTTGGTGTGCACAAGTCCTGTGAAAGTTCTGTAATCACATCCTGCTGACTGACCTTCAAAGCCAGATTTCCTGGGGACTCTCAGTTCCTTTGCTGGATCCCCAGGTTGGGAAGTTTGTTGTAGGGCCTAAAACTTTTGCATGAGTGCAAGAACTTCTTAGGTACAATTGTTCTCCAGTTTGTGGATCACACACTTGGCAGCTCTATAGTGGGGTTAATAGCAACCTCCTCCATGAGGACTTATGTCACATGGCACACCTTCCAGGACTGTTGCTGTGAGCGCCCCTGTCCTGGGAATCATGCCTCCTGCTGATCCATGCCTCCACAAGAGACCCTTAAACTCTAACAGGCATGTCTGGCTCAGTCTATTGTGGGGTTCACTGCTCCTTTCCCTCAGTCTTGGTGTGCACCAGAACTGGAAAAGTCAGTTCCCACTCCAATCTGAAAGAAGGGCAACGCCAAACAATGTTCACACTACTGCATAATTGCACTCATTTCATATGATAGCAAGGCAATGCTCAAAATCCTTTAATATTCTTCAACAATACATGAACTTAGAATTTCCAGATGTATAAGCTGGGTTTAGAAAAGGCAGAGGAACCAGAGATCAAATTGCCAACATTGATTGCATCATAGAGAAAGCAAGAGAATTCCAGAAAAACATCTACTTCTGCTTTATTGACTACACTTCAACTGTGTGGATCACAAAAAAATGTGGAAAATTCTCAATGAGATGGGAATAAAGAATGTTTTACCTGCCCCTTGAGAAACTTTTATGCAGTTCAAGAAGCAACAGTTAGAACCGTGTATGAAACAATGAACTGGTTCAAAATAGGAAAAGGAGTATGTCAAGGCTGTATATTGTCACCCTGTTTATTTAACTTATATGTACAGAACATCATGCAAAATGCTGGGCTGGATGAAGCTCAGGCTAGAATCAAGATTTTTTGGAGAAATATCAATAACCTCAGATATGCAGAGGACACCACCCTAGTGACAGAAAGCAAGGAGGAACTTAAGAGACTTTTAATGATGGTGAAAGAAGAGAGTGAAAAAGCTGGCTTAAAACTCAACATTCAAAAAACGAAGATCATAGCATGCAGTCTCATCGCTTCATGGCAAATAGATGGGGAAAAAATGGAAATACTGACAGACTTTATTTTCCTGGGCTTCAAAATCACTGCAGATGGTGACTGTCACCATGGAATTAAAAGATGCTTGCTCACTGGAAGAAAAGCTTTGACAAAACTAGACAGCATTTTAAAAAAACAGAGGCATCATTTGTATAGTCAAAACTATGGACTTTCCAGTAGTCATGTAGGGATTTGAGAGCTGGACCATAAAGAAGGCTGAGCACCGAAGAACTGAGGCTTTCAAATTGTGGTGCTGGAGAAGACTCTTGAGAGTCCCTTGGAAAGCAAGGAGACCAAACCAGTCAAACCTAAAGGAAATCAACTCTTCATATTTACTGGAAGGACTGATTCTGAAGCTGAAACTCCAATACTTTGGCCATCTTATGTGAAGTCTACTCATTGGAAAATACCCTGGTGCTAAGAAAGACTGAGGGCCAGAGGAGAAGGGAATATCATAGGATGAGATGATTGGATGTTATCATCTATTCATTGGACATGAGTTTGAGCAATCTCATGGGAGACAGTGAAAGACAGGGAAGCCTTGTGTGCTGCAGTCCATGGGGTCACAAAGAGTTTAACACAATTGAGTAACTGAACAAAGTCAACAAGAACAAAGGTAACATATGCTTACTGTTCAGTGTAATAAAGATAATGTTTTTCCCCAGGGCAACGAATGGGCATAATTTGGACCCCTAATTTCTGTGTTCTTCTCCAATAATGCAAGTACTATATATGCGTCTGTCCACTGACTCTCTTAATGTTTCTTTATGGAACTGCAGCCACAAAATTAAAAGATGCTTGCTCCTTGGAAGAAAATCTATGACAAACCTAGACAGCATATTAAAAAGCAGAGATATCACTTTGCCAACAAATTTCTGTGTAGTCAAAGCTATGCTTTTTTCCAGTAGTGCCTTTATAGACTTGAGGATTGGACCATAAACAATGTTGAGTGTTGAAGAACTGTGGTGCTTTCAAGTTGTACTGCTAGAGAAGATTCTTAAGGGTCCCTTGGATACCAAGAAGATCAAACCAGTCAATTCTAAAGGAAAACAACCCTGAATATACTTTGGAAGTACTGGTGCTGAAGCTGAAGCTCCAATACTTTGGCCACCTGATGTGAAGAACACATTCATAGGAAAAGACCCTGTTGCTGGGAAAGTTTGAGGGCTGAAGGAGAAGGGGGTGAAAGATGATTAGATGGTTGGATGAGGGCATCACCAACTCAGTAGAAATGAGTCTGAGCAAACTCTGAAAGATAATGATGGACAGGGAAGTCTGGCATGCTGCAATCCATGTGGTCACAAAGAGTTAGACATGATTTGGTGACTGAACAACAGCAATAAAAATTGGAGTCTTAGAAAATGATTTTAAAAATGTTAATATTCTGTCTTCTGCTATTGCTGTTATCAATAAACTGTCCTTTTCTCTGAATGAGAACTCTTGTGTTTTCTATCACCAGTCAAGAAACTATGGCAGCTAATTTGATAAGTTACGAGTAGGGTAAAATTTTTGAATTTCCACAGTTGTTGAAATTTTAATTCTTTTTTTCTTTTCACAATAACTTTGATAATATATGATAATGTTTTAGGTGGTGCTAGTGGTAAAGAATCCACCTGCCAATGCCAGAGATGCAAGAGATGGGGATTCAATTCCTGGGTTTGGTAGATCCTTTGAAGAATGGAAAGACAACCATCTCAGTATTCTTGCTTGTAAAATCCCATGGACTGAGGAGCTGTTGTGTTACACTCTATGGAGTTGCAATGAGGCAAACACAACTGGGTGACTAACTGAGCAGCAGAATCTCCTATGTTTTTAGGACTCTTTTTTCTACAAAGAGAAATACTATTTTCCTCAAATGATATGACAATATGATATCTCAATGACAATATATTGGCACCTAAGTTAGGAAATTAAAATAATATCTTGGAAAAAAATCATAGCTTGTGATGATAAAGCTCTAAACAGATGTTTGAAGGCTTCACTTGTAAAACTCATTAAGAAAATAGATTACAACGTACTTTTTTAATAATTAGAATTTAATCATGACAAGAATAGGGTTTATTCTAAAGGAAGCCTAAGAATCCATTCTAGTCTTAAAAGATATGATTTTGAGATGAAACCATCATTGATATGTCAAGAGAGTAAAGTAGAAAAAAAATAACAACACTATAAAAATAACATGGCAGCCTAGAATTAGCATGTTTTTCTTTAGACACTATCATTAGATTTGACCCACAGATTCTAATCATTATCACATCAGGATAATTTCCAAAAGGAAATTTTAATATTAACTTACATACTATGCCATTGTATAATGTGAGGGCAGTTTAAAAATACCATCTAATTTGCTGCATATAGTGCTACAAATATTACATATTTGTTAATATAGGGTTCTAATAAAAGAACTATGGGTTCTTGCAGACACCTAAGGTTTCAGCTACTTCATTTTATATGGTTTTCTTTTCTTTTCTTTTTTTTTTTTTGATAGATTTAATGTCTAAAAGGAAAATCTTTGATATATACCAACACTTTTTATATCTACTGTAATTTTGCATAGAAATACATAGCTATGTATGTTTATGAAAGGTTAATAATGAAACGTGTTGACAAGACAGCACAGAAGAAAAACCCTAAGCTCATATTCTTTCACAGACACACCAAAATTACAATTATTTATATAACAACTATCTATGAGAATGACCTGAAGTACACCAGAAAAAAAAAATATTTTTTTTTCCATAACTAAGATATAAAGAAGAAACTACAGTGAAATGGGTAAAGGGGGTGGAGATATGGTATAGTCAGGATGAAACCTCTGGGTAGGTGACTCAAAAACAAAGATAATCACCATTGGAAAGTATGTTTCCAAGGAGAGAGGTGTCCAGGTCTCACATTGGGTTCCTTAGCTCAGGGTTCCTGCACCAGGAAGAAGATCCCTCAAAATGCCTGGCTTTGATGTCTAGTGAGAACTGCATACAGGAGACCTGGAGGGTCTTAGGAAACAGAGACTCCACTCTTAAAAGGCGTGCACTAAGTCTCACGTGCTCTATGTCCCAGCACAGAGGCAGTGATTTTTAAAAACTCTGAGTCACACCTACTTGGTTGTCTAGGAAAACTTCTCAGAGAGGCAGAAGACATCTGTAACTCCCTCTGGGGACCTACTTCCTAGTATGAGTCATTTTGGGTAGCTTATTCTACCATGAGGTCACGGGTACTGGAAAGTAGTATTTTGAATGTTGGATTCCTCCCTCTAGTCTATTAGTGGTTGAGGCTCAATTGACCACCAGTGGGTTAGCATCAACTGCAGAAACCACAGGCCCCAGGAAGCCATGTGGGGACATGGCACCACACACCAGTGTGCTGGCAATGGGCCACCTAGGTCCTAATAGTCTTCGGGCCCAGAACCCAGCTCTGTCGACCAGAAGGCCAGCAGTGACCACAAGATGGAGGTTCTGGCACACAACAAGGCTGGAGGCCAGCCCTTCCTCCTAGCGCACCACATTAGTCTAACCCATTAAAGCCAAAGAACCCACACAGGCCACATAGGGTGCCCCTCCCTGTACAGCATATCGCTCTAGTGACCAGAGGACAATGTGCTGATGGGTACCATAGGATGTCTCCTATTAAAGTCACTTCTCAATATTGAGACAGGTAACAATCCTATCTGATACATAGAAATAAACGCAGAAAATCAGACAAAGTAGAGCAAGAAGGGAATGCATTTCAAACAAAGAACAAGACAAAACCTTAGAAGAACTAAGTGAAGTGGAGATAAAGAGTCTACTTGATAAAGGGTTCAAGGTGTTCAATGAAATCAAGGTAAGAATAGATAAACATAATAAGAATCTTTACAAAGAGTTAGAAAATATAAAAAAGAACCAAACAGAACTAAAGAGTATAAGTGAAATAAAAAATACAGTAGAAGCAATCATCAAAAGAACAAATGACACAGAGAAATAGGTTAGGGAATTAGAAGACAGTAATGGAAGTCAACCAAGCTAAATGGAAAAAAAAAAAAAAAAAAAGAGAGAGAATTTATAAACAGACCTCTGAAACAATATCAAGCAAATAAGATTCATATTATGAGTCCCAGAAGGAACAGACAGGGAGAAAAGAATAGAGACTTCTTTTGAAGAAAGAATAGCTAAAAATTTCCAATTCACCAAATTGGAAAAAGAAGCAACTATCCAGGGCCAAGATTCACAGAGTCCCAAGCAAGAAACCCAAAGAGGTCCACACTGAGACACTTGATAAAGCAGCAAAGGTTAAAGATATAGAGTGAATATTAAAAGCAACAAAATAAAAGCAACTGCTGCTGCTGCTGCTGCTGCTAAGTCACTTCAGTCGTGTCTGACTCAGTGCGACCCCATGGACAGCAGCCCACCACCAGGTTCCTTCGTCCCTGGGATTCTCCAGGCAAGAACACTGGAGTGGCTTGCCAATTCCTTCTCCAATGCATGAAAGTAAAAATTGAAAGTGAAGTCGCTCAGTTGTGTCCAACTCTTCACGACCCCATGGACTGTAGCCTACCAGGCTCCTCTGTCTATAGGATTTTCCAGGCAAGAGTACTGGAGTGGGCTGACATGTCTTTCTCCCATAAAAACAACTAGTTATCTACAAACGAACTATCCTGAGACTCTCCAAAAATCACTGCACATGATGACTGCAGCCATGAAATTAAAAGACGCTTGCTTCTTGGAAGAAAAGCTATGACCAACCTAGACAGCATTTTAAAAAGCAGAGACATTACTTTGCTGACAAAGGTTCATCTAGTCAAAGCCATGGTTTTTCCAGAAGTCATGTATGGATGTGAGTTGGACTATAAAGAAAGCTGAGCACCAAAGAATTGATGCTTTTGAACTGTGGTGTTGGAGAAGACTCTTGAGAGTCCCTTGGACTGCAAGGAGATCCAACCGGTCAATCCTAAAGGAAATAAGTCCTGAATATTCATTGGAAGGACTGATGCTGAAGCTGAAACTTTAATACTTTGGCCACCTGATACTAAGAACTGACTCATTGGAAAAAAACCCTGATTCTGGGAAAGATTGAAAGCAGAAGGAGAAAGGGAGGACAAAGGATGAGATGGTTGGATGACATCACTGACTCAATGGACATGAGTTTGAGCAAGCTAAGGGTGTTGGTGATGGACAGGGAAGCCTGGAGTGCTGCATTTCATGGGGTCACAAACAGTCGGACACAACTGAGCAACTGAGTTGAACTGACTGAGGCTGTCAACTGACTTTTCAATAGAAATGTTGCAGGAAAGGAATGGTGCAGTATATTCCTGTGCTAAAATGACAATATCCTTAAAGAATATTCTACTCTACAAGATTATCACTAAGATATAAAGGGAGATAAATAATTTTACATAAAAGCTAAAGCTAAAGAGTTCAGCAATACTAACCAGCTTTATAGGAAATATTTTAAGGGATTTCACTAAGCAAGGAAAAAAAAAAAAAAAAAGCACGATTACAAATACAAAATTTAGGGAGGAAAAAATTCCAATTGGTAAAGGCAAATATGAATAAAAGAGGTAGATCAATCACTCATAAAGCTACTATAAGGATAAAACATGAGGTGTTAAACTCATCTATATGTACAATAAGTAAAAATATTGTTACTACTGTTCAGTCACCCAGTCGTGTCCAGTTCTTTGCAACCCAATGGACTGCAGCACACCAGGCCACCTGTCCCTCACCATCTCTTGAAGTTTACCCAAATTCACATCCATTGCATTGGTGATGTCATCCAACAATCTCACCTTCTGATGCCCTCCTCCTTTTGCTGTCGATCTTCCCCAGCATCAGGGACTTTTCTAATGAGTCAACTATTCACATCAGGGGACCAAAATACTGCAGCTTCAGCTTTAGCATGAGTGCTTCCAATGAGTATTCAGAGTTGATTTCCCTTAAGATTGACTGGTTTGATCTCCTTGCATTACAAGAGACTCTCAAGAGTCTTCTCCAGCACCACAGTTCAAAAACATTAGTTCTTCGGTGCTCAGCCTTCCTTATGGTCCAACTCCCACATCCATGCATGACTACTGGAAAAAAATCATAGCTTTGACTAGATGGACCTTTGTTGGCAAAGTAATGTCTCTACTTTTTAATATGCTGTCTAGTTTGATCATAGCTTTTCTTCCAAGGAGCGAGAGTTGTTTAATTTCATGGCTGTCACCATCCATGATGATTTTGGAACCCAAGAAAATAATCTATCATTGTTTCCCCATCTATTTGCTATGAAGTGATGGGACCAGAGGCCATGATCTTATTTTTTTTTTTGAATGTTGAGTTTTAAGCCAGCTTTTTCATTCTCCTCTTTCACTTCCAACAAGAAGCTCTTTAATTCCTCTTTGCTTTCTGCCATAAGGGTGATGTTTCCTGTGTATCTAGGTTATTTATATATCTCCTGGCAATGTTGATTCCAGCTTGTACTTCATCCAGCCTGGCATTTCATATGATGTACTCTGCATATAAGTTAAATAAACAAGGTGACAATACATAGATTAGATGTACTCTTTTCCCAACTGGAGAACAATTATACCAAAGAAGTTCTTGCACTCATGCAAAAGTTCTACAGCCTACAATATATTTTCCCACTTGGGGGTCCAGCAAAGGGAATAAGAACCTTCAGGGAATTTGACTTTGAAGGCCAGTGGGATTTGATTACTTCCAAAGGACAGGGGAAACAGATTCTTGGAGGGCAGAAACGAAATATTTTTGTGCAGCAAGACCCAGGGGAAAAGAGCAGTGACTCTACAAGAAAGTGAGCTAGACATGGCTGTGGGTGTCCAGAAGTCTCCAGTGGAGGCATGGATGTGAAAGGTTATTGCTGAACCATGAAAAGATGCCAGGATCCTTGGCCTCCGGAGGAGAAGAATTCAATCAGGGGCCAGAGACGAGGCTTTATCACTCAGAGCTTTTGTGAAATAGAGTTTTATTAGGAGAAGACTCTTGATATGCAGCTGACACCACTTTTATGGCAGAAAGTGAAGAAGGACTAAAGAGCCTCTTGATGAAAGTGAAAGAGGAGGGTATAAAAGTTGGGTTAAAGCTTAACATTCAGAAAACTAAGATCACGGCATCCAGCCCCATCACTTCATGGGAAATAGATGGGGAAAAATGGAAACAGTGGCAGACTTTATTCTGGGGGCTCCAAAGTCACTGCAGATGGTGATTGCAGCCATGAAATTAAAAGGTGCTTACTTCTTGGAAGGAAAGTTATGGCCAAACTAGACAGCATGTTAAAAAGCAGAGACATTACTTTGCTAACAAAGGTTCATCTAGTCAAGGTTATGATTTTTCCAGTGGTCATGTATGGATGTGAGAGTTGGACTATAAAGAAAGCTGAGGGCAGAAGAATCGATGCTTTTGAACTGTGATGTTGAAGAAGGCTCTTGAGAGTCCCTTGGCCTGCAAGGTGATCCAACCAGTCCATCCTAAAGGAATTCAGCCCTGAATATTCATTGGAAGGATTGATGCTGAAGCTGAAACTCCAATATTTTGGCCACCTGATGGGTAGAAATGACTCATTTGGAAAGACCCTGATGCTGGGAAAGATTGAAGGCGGGAGGAGAGGGGACAATAGAGAATGAGATGGTTGGATGACATCACCAGCTCGATGGACATGGGTTTGGGTGGACTCCAGGAGTTGGTGATGGACAGGGAGGTCTGGCGTGCTGCGGTTCATGGGTTCACAAAGAGTCGGACATGATTGAGTGACTGAACTGAACTGAACTGAACTGTCCTCAAGCAGGATACATTATTGTTATATAATCCTAAGAAATGTAGAGGGGGAAAAATGTTTGTCCTTTCTTCCTCCTTGAGAATTCCAGACCCCTCTCTCCTTGGGGACCCCTGGACTTCTTATCAAGCTGCCTTGGAAATGGCTCTCTGATTCCTCCCTTTTTCTTTTAGGAGATTTATGTTGCCGAGGGAAAGGGGTGTTGTTTTCATTCCATAAATGCTTCCTGCTGGTGAGGGGCATGGTCCCTAAATTGTTGAGGTACCATATTCTCCTAACCCTCGTATTGAGAGTCTCTGATCCAGGGGCCCCAAGTTAGAGGAGGCTGTGGCACTCGTAGGGCTTGGACAACCACTTGTAACATAAAAGCTTTCATGCGACTAGAAACAAATCCAATTACACAGTTACAGATGCAGGGAGCAAACAGCAAAAACAGAACAATTAGAATTATTGTAATTAAGATAGTTTTCCACAATGGTGAACTAGTTAACACCTCCCAAAGTGAGGTAATTGAGGCTTCAGGAGTATCCATAGCCTCAATCATCTGGTTCATATGTTTAGTAAAGTGGGTAACATTAGTCCTCATATCAGGTATATATGTACAGCATTGGGTATGAATAATGGCACAAGTTCCTTCTTGTGCAACTGTCAGAATATCTAAAGCCAATCTGTTTTGTAAGACCACCTTTCTAAATTGTGCTTATTCGGCATTAAGAGCTGAAATAGTTTTTTGACATTCTTATAATGCCTGTTGAGTAAAATTAGTTAAAGCATCCACTCGCAGCATAATATCTGTAGTTCCCAGAGAGGGAACAAATACTGCAGCCAAATAATCATACTAGTGAAATACAGACCTTGCCCACCGAGTTTTAAGGTGTGGTAAATTAGCAGACTTTTTTTGGAAACTCTGATAACATAAAGCCATGAGTAAAAGCTAGACTTAGGGTGCATCTCCCTATCCAACCAGGGGGAAGCCATGTCCATAGGTAAGAGCCACATATCTAATAGGTCCCATTTGGAGCAAGTCAGCTGACTGAGATATCCAGTCCCAATCTATGCCTGGCCAGGCAAAGGGAGGACCTGAACTGGGGTTGGAAAACATGAGAATCATCACACTGCATATTTCCTGAGGCAAAAATCCCGTGTTCCCAATCATTATAATTAAGTTGTTGACTAACTTCTGGGGATGGCTCTATTTGTTCCCAGCATATAGGGGCAGTAGATATTAGATGTCCTTTTTTCAGGAGTTAACCATATAACCCCATCCCATAATTGATAGACGTCAGGTAAAAAAACCATTAGATCTAGACCCATTTACCTTATGTGTAGTGACATAACCATTAAACTGAGACAATGTATAATCAAAAGTAAAAGTCACCTTATGTCCATAGTTAAAGTACAAAGTGTTGCACCAGTCCATCTTACGGTTATTAGATGTCATCAGTTTAAGAGGAGTCATCACATGCGATTGTTGTTGAAGGCATTTTCAGACTTGGAGAAAGTCTTTTCCTTGAAGTGGAGATGTCTACCGCGGGAAGCCTTCCACTGATGAAGAGGGGAGCACTCTGCAGACCTCTCAGTTAGACAGATTGTGGAATGCAGCGTAGGAGTGAGCCCAAGACAGGAAGGCATTGTCTTGAGGATCAAGTGGCAGACTCAGGATTTTTGGAGTCAGCAGAAGTAGGCTCACAGAGATTATCAGGCCCATCTGAAAATACAAAGTCAGAGCATAGAAAGTAAAGACATAAAATGACACCACTTATTTCTGGTCAGGGTGCCACCTCTTAACTCAAGTGTGATGTACCCACAAATCAATTCCTGGCACTTTGACAGCTGTGGGAGAAGAAAGAATAACCTGGTAAGGGCCTTCCTTGAGGGACTCAATGGAGAAGGCAATGGTACCCCACTCCAGTACTCTTGCCTGGAGAATCCCAGGGATGGGGGAGCCTGGTGGGCTGCCGTCTATGGGGTCACACAGAGTTGGACACAACTGAAGTGACTTAGCTTAGCTTAGCTTAGAGGGGCTCAAGGGACTGGCCCCTAGAACCCAATTTTTTATCAAGACTTCGGTTCCTGGCTCAAATAGAGGTTTGCTTGACTCAGAGGCTGGGTCAGGAGTCATCTCCTGGAGTTCCATTAATGCCTGTTGAAAAGCTGAGAGCTGAGTTACATAATTTGTTAATTCCAAGGCTTCAGGGTCTATAACAATGTCTGTGCATAAGAAAGGGCTTCCATAAATACATTCAAAGGGAGAGAGTCCCTCCTTTGGGGGGGAGGGGGAGCAGTCCGAGCCTTCATTAAAGCTATGGGTAGAACTTTAATCCAACTGCCCTGCATCTTTTGAGTTAATTTGTGCAGATGTCTTTTGATAATGTCATTAGCCTTTTCAACCTTTCCTGAGGATTGGGGTCTCCAGGATATTCGAGTAAGTGTAAGTGATATTCGATTCCTAGAGCTTTAGATACCCCCTGAGTTACAGCAGCTTTAAAGGCGGAGCCATTGTCACTCTGAAGGCTCCGTGGCAGCCCAAACCTGGGGATAATTTCGGGGATTAAAATCTTTATAACCTCCTTAGCCTGTTCACTATGACAGGGAAAAGCCTCAATCCATCCAGTAGAAGTATCCACCCAAACTTGTAAGCAACAATATCCATTAGCTTTTGGCATATGAGTAAAATCAATTTCCCAGTCCTCTCCAGGATATTCCCCACTTTGTTGTAATCCAGATTTTGCTAACTTTCCAGTCTTTGGGTTATTTTTCTGACAAACCTCACACCTTTGGTAATATTCTTTAAATTTTTCATTATATTTTTACCTTCAAACAAATGAGAAGCCATCTGGTAAGTACTTTCTGCACCCAAATGAAAACTCTGATATAAAACCCTTAAGAATTTTCCACTGAGCATTTTCAGGAATTATTAATCGTCCAACCTCGGACTGTAACCATCCTTTATCAGTAATCTTTGCTCCTCTTTTCTCATATCTTTCTAATTCTTCCACTGTATATTGTGGTTTTTCCTGTTCCACAGGACCTGTCCAGATCAATGGTGTCTGTAGTGAAGGGGTTTCGTAAAGTGCCGCTTTTTTGGCTTGAGAGTCAGCTAACTGATTACCTTCAGCTACTTTACCCCCATCCCTGCTGTGTGCCCTTTGCAATACATAACCTCTACTTCTTTAGGTCAATATATAGCAGTTAAAAGTCTCTCGATCTCTCTGAAATGTTTAATAGGTTCTCCTGTTGCTGTTTTAAACTGCCTTTCTTTCCATATTGTGTGTGAGCATGTAAAGTAAAATAAGCATACTTAGAATCAGTGTAGATATTTACTCGCTACCCTTTGCTTAACTCTAGAGCCACAAGCCACAAGCTCCGCTAACTGAGCACTGGTTCCCTGGGGGAGAAATTTTGCTTCTAAAACCTGTTCAGCAGTCACCACGGCGTAACCAGCTTTACACTTTCCACCCCAAACAAAATAATTGCCCTCTGTAAATATTTCCAGGTCAGGATTGTCTAATGTGGTATCCATTTTATCTTCTCAAGCTGCATAGTTTAAAGTTAGGAATTGGGAACAATTGAGATCAGGTGTTTCATTTTCCTTCTCAGGAAAGAAAGTGTCAGGATTTTATTTCCACAAACATTAAGCTTAGTTACTGGTCCTTCTAACAACAATGACTGATATTTAAGAAGCCTACTATCTGTCATCCAAGTATTAACCTTAGAATTTAAGATTTCACTCACATCATGAGAAGTCAATACAGTAAGATTTCATCCATTAATTATTTTTAAAGCTTCAGGTGTTTATAAAGTCATTGCCCCAATTACTCTCAGACAGTGGGGTCGCCCACATGAAATTATGTCTAATTCTCTGCTTAGATAAGCAATAGATTGCTGGTGAGTCCCTCGGGGTTGTGTCAAAACTCCCAAGGCCATACCCTTTCTTTCAGTGACAAACAAATTAAATTCTGACCCTGTGGGAAAGCTCAAAGTAGGAGCTTGCAGGAGAGCAGTCTGAAGAACCTTGAAAACCTTGCAAGTATCTGGAGACCAAACCAGTTTGTCAGTTTGGGCCTGCTGAGTTTCAGCTATAAGTCTATATAAAAGCTGGGCAAGTTCCCCATAACCCAGACTCCAAATGCGACAGTAGCCCATGATTCCCCCAAATCCTCTCAATTGCCTTAAAGTCATAGGTAGGGGATAGTTTAGTAAAGGTTTAATTCTCGGGGCCTATGGCTGTAGTCCCTTCTGATATGATTAGGCCCAGATATCTAACAGATTGTTATCAAAGCTGAGCCTTTTCTCTTGATGCCTTGTAACCACAGCCTGCCAGAAAATTTAAGAAATCTTCTGAGGCTCATGAACAAGCTTCCTCTGTCTCAGCACAGAGCAAAATATCATCTACATATTGTAACACCACCATTTTGGAGCTATTAAAATTTTGTAGATCCCATGACAAACTTTGTTAAAATAAGTGAGGACTGTCACAAAATCCCTGGGGCAAACCTGTCCAGGTTAACTGAGATGCTGGCTACGTAGGGTCCTCAAAGGCAAATAAAAATTGACTTTCCTCTGCCAAAGGCACTGAATAGAAAGCATCTTTTAAATTAATTACTGAGAAATATTTGGCCCATTCAGGAATTTCAGACAACAGCATATTAAGGATTAGGTGCCACAGGATGTAAAGGAACTACAGCCTCATTTATTATTCATAAATCTTGAACTAGTCTCCATTTATCATTTGATTTCTTTATACCCAAAATAGGAGTGTTGCATGGACTGTTACAGGGAATTAATAGTCCCTGCTCCTTTAAATTTTTGATGATGGGTTTTAACCCTTCCTTAACCTCAGGTTTCAGTGGATACTGCTCCTTATGTGCAAATAAGTGTGGTTCTTTTTTTTTTTTTTTCTTGTCTCTTGTAACAGTCTTTATTATTATTATTATTAGCCTCCAACTAATAAAAAATAAAATAAGTGTGGTTCTTTGAGCTGGACAACTACAGGAATAGCATTTTGTGCTCAACCCACAGATTTTCCATCAGCCAGCCCTTACTCTAGGATTCACATTTTCTTCATTAAAGGGAGAGAAAGGGAAGACTCCATATTCATGAAAACAGAGGCATGCACCTTGCTCAGTATATCTCTCCCCAAAAGGGGTGAGGGAGACTCTAACATGATCAGAAACTCATGTGAAAATAGCACAGAGTCCCAGTCACAACTTACAGAAGAACTGAAGTAATACCTTTTGCTTCGTCCAGACAGTCCCATTACAGAAGCGGATGGGGAAGAAAGTGGGCTAGGGGCTTCAGTAAGCACAGAGAAAGTCGCCCCAGTGTCTAAAAGAAAATGGATTGGCCCTCCACAGTTATTAATACCTGGGGTTCCTCAGGTGTAATTAGGATGGGAGTTTGTGTGGGGACCCCTGGGTACCTTCAGTCCTGATTGTCTTGAGAGTCTGACCCCTGAAATCCACGCCTCTGGGGGCAGTCTCACTTGCGGTGTGGTCCTTTGCAGACCTGACATGGAGCCTGGGGCAGCTTAGATGCCTGAGGACAATCCTATTTGAGGTGCCTCTCCTTTCCACAGTAATAGCAAGATTATCCCTTTTCACCTGGGTCCCTCTAGGCATTTTTCTCAGGCTGTTTAGAAACGGTTCTTACAGTCATTGCGAGGGCTTCCGCCTGTTCCTTTGTCTTTTTCTGCCTTTCTTTTCCTCATATTTCCTACCATAGTAGACTGTCTCAGCCAGTTGTAACAGATTATCTAAAGACAGATTTGGTCCATGCGCCCGTTTTAACAGCTGATATCTGGAGCTGACTGAGTGAGAAATCTATCTTTTAAGATCACTTTTCCCTCTTCACTTTCAGGATCAATCTCAGTGAATCTGCAAAGGGCTTTTCTCAGTCTATCTGGGAATTTACCAGGAGCTTCCTTCTCCTCCTGTTCTATGTTTGCCAATTTGGCATAGTTTAAAGGCTTAGCACATGCCTGCCTGAGTCCTTCAAGAATACATCTGACAAAATTACTCTAATCCCATCTTCCTTTAGCCTTATGGTCCTAATCTGGTTCTATAGTTGGGACCGCCTGATTCCCAGTGGGGAGGGCGGCTATCTCGTCCTCCCTCTTCCCTACTGATTCATCACCAAGCCATTCATCTCCATAAGCAACTGCTTTTCCCAAAACTCAACTTTTTGAGTCAGGAGTCAGCATTTGTCCCAAAGATATACATCACATCCTTCCAAGTAAGGTCATAAGCAGAGTAACACCTTTAAAACTCTAATATATTTTTCCGGGTCTTCTAAATAGTCTCCCAGATCCTCCTTGATTCTTTGTATTTCTTGATAAGAAAAGGGCTTATTAACTCTCATAGATTGATTATTTCTCCTGATGGGTGCTTCATGAACAGGCAACAGCTTGTGTGGCTGTTCCTCAGTCTCTCTGGCTGCTCTGCACATATGATCCCAGGGATAGATTGGAGAAACCTGATTTACTTTATCTCTTTGTCTCCTGTCCTCTATCTAATCTCTTACTTCGATGGTCTGAGTTTCTATTGAAATCAGAGGTCATACTGAGACAGGAGTCATTTGGACCTCTACTTGAGCAGTTTGAATCTTAGTTTGGGTTTTTACTGAGACCAAGGCAAGCCTTCTTGCGGTGGAGGGGGGAGTTCTTTGACTTCCAGTTTGCCCAGTTTGGAGCCCCAGGTATGGGGGCAAAGTAGGAGGCAGGAGGGAGCTAAAGGTTTCACACCCAAATTTATACCCTTAGGACATAAATCTGGCATATTTCACAGAGAGAAACAGGGCAACACATATGCTATTTCTACCCATTTCCCTTGTTTTCTACAGAATCGGTCTAATTGTAAAACAGTATTATACTTAAGAGACCCTCCAAGTGGCCACCGTTCGCTGTCCTCCAGTGGGTACTGCAGCCATGCAGTATCACATGGGAAGACCAGGTGTGTCTTCTTTAAGTCCCGGGGATCAAATTTATCCCAGTTTTTCAGGATACAGTTCAAAGGAGTGAGGCCGGAATTGTTAGCTCCTATCTGTAAGAAAGCAAAAAAGCGACCAGCGCCATCTTTCTACTGGAGGCATCCCTCCCTCTCTAGATGGGGATGTAAACAGACTTTACACTAAAGCTTTTCTTTCCTGGTTGTACTTAGTCTGTCGCTTACCAACTCAGGCGCCACACTCATCCCTCCCAGTTCTACCACTGAGATGGGGTGGGGATGCACCAGGGGTAGACTTGATGGCATCTCTGACTGATGTCCAGTTCCTCATCATTAAAACTTTGCTTGCCTATGATGCCACCTGGGGTGCAACCAGAGTAACCTTCCAGAATGCCTCCCAAGCTAAGACCACTGGGCGAAACATTCGTCACCTGAGTGCCTGTGCACGACCCTGAGTATATTTCTGACCACAGTAAGATAGATACGAACATAAAACTGAGATGTTCCTTCCAAGCGTCACCACACCAGTATAAGAGCCTCCTCTGGTCCACTAAGAGCCAGTGTTACCAAAGGGGGGAGGGGGGAATGCAGTTCCAATCTGAGTAACCTTGAACCTCAGAGATGCACTTGTAGCTAGACCTTCATCTAACTTCCTAACTTTCAATTCCTAGCGTGGCTAGGCGCTTCCTGACTACCAATCCAAGTTTGGGACCTAAATCATAGTACACGGTAACATCATAGATCACAAGTTCCTTGAAAGTCTGTGATCTGACAGGTTAGGTTAGTACTTCTAATTACCAAGGAGTTATGAAATGGTCAAAGAGACTGAAAAGTTTGACCGAGAAAGGAGAGTTCAGTCCACACCCTTTGCCCATTTCTGGTCAGTCCCCAAAGGAGACATTGGGTGCCTCTTGGCATTGGCAGGTCGGTATAAACCCCAAACACGTTTCTGCCATAAGCTGTATGAGGTCACTGGGAAAGTGCAGAGCAGGGATCCTCACTTGCTTCACGCAGGGCATGTCATTCACTCACACAAGCACACCATAGAGTTAGCAAAGTACAGCAGAAAATGTGTTTGCTAGGAGAACAAAGAACTAGAGCTCCAAGCATCCTTACCTTGTCCTGAAGGATCCTGGATGAGCCCTCAAGATGAAAGGTTGCTTGCTGATGAGCCATGAAAAGATGCCGGGATTCTTGGGCTCCAGAGGAGAAGAATTATATCCAGGACCAGAGATGAGGCTTGATTGCTCAGAGCTTTTGTGAAATAGAGTTCTATTAAAGTATAAAAGGGATAGAGAAAGCTTCTGACATAGACATCAGAAGCGGGCAGAAAGAGTACCCTCTTGCTAGTGTTAGCAATGGAGTTATATACTCTCCAATTAGTTATTACAATGAATAAAAAGAATGTCTGGAGATTGTAAAGACCTCACTAGACCTACTTCCATAATTTACATTTTAAGATAACAGAATTAGCCAGAAGTTTTTTTCCAGAGATTGTCCTCAAGCAGGATACATTATTGTTATATAATCCTAAGGAATATAGAGGGGGGAAAAAAAGTTTCTCTTTTCTTCCTCCTTGAGAATTCCAGACCCCTCTCTCCTTGAGGACCCCTGGACTGCTCATCAACCTGCTTAGGAAATGACTTTATCAACCTGCCTAGGAAACGACTTTCTCTGATGAACAGTGGAAAGACCTGCCAAAACAAACAAGCAAACAAACAAAAAGAAAAATTAAGAAAATGCCAATAGGAACATATGTATCAATTCGTATTTTAAATGTAAATAGGTTAAATATTCCAACCAAAAGACATGGACTGGCTGAATGGATACAAAAACAAGACTCATACATATGCTGTCTACAAGATCCACGTCAGGCCTAAAGACATGTAAAGACTGAAAGCTAAAAGGTAGTAAAAGATATTCCATGCAAATGAAAATCAGTAGAAAGCTGAAGTGGCAATTCTTATTTCAGACTAAATATATCTTAAAATAAAGAATATTACAAGAGATAAATAAGGACACTACATAATGATCAAAGGATAAATACAAGAAAAAGACATAACAATTGTAAATATCTATGCACCCAACATAGGAGCACTTCAATGTCTAAGGCAAATAGTAACAGACATCAAAAGGGAAATTGACAGCAACACAATAATAGTAGGGGACTTTAACAACCCACCTATACCAAATGGACAGATCAGCAAAACAGAAAATCAATAAGGAAACACAAACCTTAAATGAAGCATTAGGAAAAAGGGACTTAATTGTTATCTTCAGAACTTCCCATGAAAGTGCAGAGGAATACACTTTCTTCTCAAGTTCACACAGAACGTTCTCCAGGATAAACCATATTTTACATAAAAAGTCAAACCTCAGGGAATTAAAAAAAAAAAAGAAATCATATCAAACATCTTTTCTGACCACAGTGCTATGAGACTAGATATCAATTACATGGGAAAAAAAAAAAAGAAACTGTAAAAGACAAAAACACATGGAGATTAAACAATAAATTTCTAAATAATGAATAGGATGCTGAAAAAATCAAAAATAAAATTTAAAAAAATTTCCTAGAAACAAATGACAATGAAACAAGACAACTCAAAACCTATGGTATGCAGCAAAAGTAGTTCTATGAGGGAAGTTTATAGCAATACAATACTACCTCAAGAAACCAGAAAAACGTTGAATAGACAATGAAACTTTACACATAAAACAACTGGAAAAAGAAGAAGAAGAAAAAATTAGTAGAAGGAAGGAAATCATAAACATCAGAGCAGAAATAACAAGAAATGAAAAAAAAGCAAAGATTAATAAAACTAAAATCTGAGGAGACAAAATTGACAAACCACTAGTCAGACTCATCAAGGGGAAAAAAAAAAGGCTACAAATCAATGAAACTAGAGACAAAACAGGAGAGGTTACAATATACAATGCAGGAATACAAAGGATCATAGGAGACTTTATGAAGAACAGTATTCCAATAAAATGGACAACTTGGAAGAAATGGACAGATTCTTAGAAAAGCTCAATCTTCCGAGACTGACCCAGGAAGAAATAAAAATTATGAACAATCCAATTATAATCACTAAAATTGAAACTGATCAAAATCTCCCCCGAGGCTGTTTGTTTTCACTTCTCTGGGATGTGTTCCTCTCCAGGTTCCTAAAAATGCAGCTCAGACCAATAGAGATTAACCCTGAGATGCTGAGCAGAGCGCTGGTCCCGCTGGTGGTCGCCAGCCAGTGGCTCTCTGAAGACGTTCTGGGACGGGAGGAGGAGTCTCTGGCCTGAGAGCATGGTGCTGCTCTTTCCACTCACAGAACAGCAGGAGAATTTCAGGGAAAACAGACTGGGGAGCTGAAGGGACACAAAGTCAGTCCCGAGGTGTGCCTCACGAAGCAGGCCATTGGCAACTCCTGTGGAAACATGGGATTCGTTCGTGCAGCAGCCGATAATCAGGACAAACTGGAGCTCGAGGATGGGTCCATTCGGAAACAGAGACGTTGTCCCCTGAAGACAGAGCGAAGTGCTTTGATAAATGAAGCCATTCAGGGATCCCACGACCCCATGGCATAGGAAGGCCTACCTCAATATAATAAAGGCCATATATGATAAATCCACAGCAAGCATTATTTTCAATGGTGAAAAACTGAACGCATTCCACCTAAGATCAGATTACTACCAAATGTAATCTACAGTTTCTATGCAAACTATCAAATTACAATGGCATTTTTCACAGAGCTAGAACAACAACAACAACAAAAATCTCACAATTCATACAGAAACACAATATACTCCAAATCGCCAAATAAATCTTGAGAAAGGGAGCTAGAGGGATCAGCCTTCCTGACTTCAGACTATACTACAAAGACAAAGTCACCAGGACGGTACAGTACTGGCACAAAGACAGAAATATAGACCAATGGAACAAGATAGAAGTTCAGAGATAAACCCATGTCCCTCTGGCTACCTTATCTTTGTCAAAGGAGGCAAGTATATACATTGGGGCAAATACAGTCTCTTCAATATGTGGTGCTGGGAAAACTGGACAGCTTTGTGTATAAGAATGAAATTAGAACACTTCCTAACACCATACACAAAGATAAACTCAAAATGGGTTAAAGACCTAAACGTAAGACCAAAAACTAATAAAGCTCCTAGATGAAAATATGGGTAGAACACTCTATGACATAAATCAGAGCAAGATCCTCTATGACCCACCTCCTAAAGTAATGGAAATAAAAACAAAAATAAAAAACTGTGGCCTAATTAAACTTAAAAGCTTTTCCATAGCAAAGGAAACTCTAAACAAGGTGAAAAGACAACCCTCAGAATGGGAAAAAAATAATAACAACTAAAACAACTGACAAATAATTAATTTCAAAAATATATAAGCAGCTCATAAAGTCATACCTAAAAAAGCAAACAGCCCAATTAAAAAATGGGCAAAACACCTAAACAGACATTTCTCCAAAGAAGACATACAGAAGGCTAATTAATATGTGAAAAGATGCTCAGCATGGCTCATTATTAGAGAAACGTGAATCAAAACTACAATGAGATATCAACTCACAGCGGTCAAAATGGCCATCAACAAAAAATCTACAAACAATAAATGCTGGAGAGAGTGTGGGGAAAAGGGAATACTCTTGCACTGTTTGTGGGAATGCAAATTTACACAGCCACTATGGAGAACAGTATGGATATTCCTTAAAAAACTAGAAATAAAACCACCCCAAGACCAGCAGTTCAACTACTAGGAATATACTTTGAGGAAATCCAAATTGAAAAACTCACGGGTAACCCAATATTCCCATGGAGGAGGTCATGGCAACCCACTCCAGTATTCTTGCTTGGAGTATCTCCATGGACAGAGGAGTCTGGTGGGCTACAGTCCATGGAGTTGCAACGAGTCAGAAATGAATGAATGACTAAGCATAGCACAGCACAATGCAATGTTCATTGCAGCTCTGTTTATAACACCTAGGACATGGAAGCAACCTTGATGTCCATCCACAGAATAATGGGTAAAGAAGCTGTGGTGCATATATACGATGGAATAATACTCAGCCTTTAAAAGGGAAACATTTGAGTCAGTCATAATGAGTAGATAAACCTAGAGACTATTATACAGAGTGAAGTAAGTCAGAAAGAAAAAATCAGTTATCATATGCTAATGCATATATATGGAATCTAGAAAGAAGGTACTGATGAACCTATTTGCAGACCAGCAGTGGCGACATAGACATTGAGAACAGACTGACGGACATGGCTGAAGGCAAGAAAGAATGTGTGGGTAGGAAGAATGAAAAGAATAACAAGTAAATATACATTACCATGTTTAAAACAGATAGTCAATGGTAATTTGCTGTATGACTTATTGAACTCAAAGCAGGGCTTGGTAACAGTTTAGAGGGGTGGGATGTGGAGGGAGGTGGGAGCAATATTTAAGTGGGAGGGGGAATGGGTAAACCTATGGCTGTTTCATGGTGATGTTTGGTAGAAAGTAATGTGATAATGTAAAACAATTATCCTTCAATTAAAAATAAATAAATTTTTAAAAATTTAAAAATACAAACTATGGGTGAGGATATGAAGAAAGAGAAACTCTGTGATCTATTGATGCAGGCACTATAGAAATCAGTTTGAAGATTTCCCCCCACAAAATTAAAAATTAAGAATTCAGCAATTCCACTCAGGTATTTACCTAGGAATAAAACAAAAACATGAATATGAAAAGATATATGCACTCCTATGTTCATTGAATCATTATTTTCAATAGCCAAGACATGGAAGCAACCTAATTGCTTATTGACAGACAAATAGATGAAAATGTGATACATATACATGGTCAGCCATAAAAAAACAATGAAATATTGTCATTTGTCATGATGTGGATGGACTTACAGGGTTTTATGCTAAAGGAAATAAGTCAGAAAGAGAGAAATATACTGCCTTTCACTTATATGTGGAATCCTAAAAACAAACAAACAAACAAAAAGAACAAACACAACAAAATAGAGACATAGATACTGAGAAAACAAAAACAAAACAACTGGTGATTGCCAAAGTGGAAAAATGAGCAGGAATGAATGATATATTGAGAGAGATTAAGTACAAATTTCCAGTTAGAAAATGAAGGAATCATGGGATTCAATATACAACATATGAAATATACTTAATAGTATTATAATCACTTTGTATGTCAAAGATGGTAATTAGATTTTTTTGTGCTAATCATTTCAAAATGTATTAAATATTGTTAATTAATTATAATTCAGTTTAAAAAATTAAAACATAAATCATCATACCTCTGTATTTTATCATCTTTGGGAAAAGGTAAAATAATATTTCAATAACTTCCTTACCAACGTTTTGTGGTAAAATAATCTATCATAATATTCATTATGATAATATCATGATATCATATGATAATATTCATAATATCATAATATTCATTTATATCATAATGATATGTTTCAACTATTGCATCAATGAAGAAGATGGATATTTAAGGGAGTAAAATGATAGTGGTCAGAGAGAAATGTAATAGAAGACAATAATAAACAAATATCAAAATGAGAGGGGAAAAAATGCTGATTCTCAGAAGTCATCTGAAATGTTAGTGTTTTTAATTTGATTTTGCTCTTTTAAAAAATATTTACTTATTTTATATTTTAGTTGCATTGAATGTTAATTGCTGCACATAGGGTATTCCTTGCAGGATGCAAAATCTTTCATTGTGGTGCACAGGCTCAGTAGTTGCAGTGTGCAGGCTTAGTTGCCTTGCAACCTGTGGGATCTTAGTTTCCTGACCAGGAATCAAACTTGTGTCTCCTTCATTGGAAAATAGATCCTCAACCAATGGACCAACAGGGACATGCTTTATTTTACTCTTGGCTCACTCTCAAATTATTACTCTTCAGAACTACTAATCTATTAATATTTAATGTGATAACTATTTTTTTCATTTATTTTTATTACCTGGAGGCTAATTACTTTACAATATTGTAGTGGTTTTTGTCATACATTGATATGAATCAGCCATAGATTTACACGTATTCCCCATCCCGATCCCCCCTCCCAACTCCCTCCCCATCCCACCCCTCTGGGTCTTCCCAGTGCTCCAGCCCTGAGCACTTGTCTCATGCATCCAACCTGAGCTGGTGATCAGTTTCATCCTTGATAGTATACTTGTTTCAATGCTGTTCTCTCAGAACATCCCACCCTCGCCTTCTCCCACAGAGTCCCAAAGTCTGTTTTGTACATTTGTGTCTCTTTTTCTGTTTTGCATATAGGGTTATCATTACCATCTTTTTAAATTCCATATATATGTGTTAGTATACTGTATTGGTCTTTATCTTTCTGGCTTATGTCACTCTGTATAATGGGCTCCAGTTTCATCCATCTCATTAGAACTGATTCAAATGAATTCTTTTTAATGGCTGAGTAATATTCCATGGTGTATATGTACCACAGCTTCTTTATCCATTCGTCTGCTGATGGGCATCTAGGTTGCTTCCATGTCCTGGCTATTATAAATAGTGCTGCGATGAACATTGGGGTGCACGTGTCTCTTTCAGTTCTGGTTTCCTCGATGTGTATGCCCAGAAGTGGGATTGCTGGGTCATATGGCAGTTCTATTTCCAGTTTTTTAAGAAATCTCCACATTGTTCTCCATAGTGGCTGTACTAGTTTGCATTTCCACCAACAGTGTAAGAGGGTTCCCTTTTCTCCACACCCTCTCCAGCATTTATTGCTTGTAGACTTTTGGATAGCAGCCATCCTGACTGGTGTGTAATGGTACCTCATTGTGGTTTTGATTTGCATTTCTCTGATAATGAGTGACGTTGAGCATCTTTTCATGTGTTTGTTAGCCATCTGTATGTCTTCTTTGGAAAAATGTCTGTTTAGTTCTTTGGCCCATTTTTTGATTGGGTCATTTATTTTTCTGGAATTGAGCTGCAGGAGTTCCTTGTATATTTTTGAGATTACTCCTTTGTCTGCTTCTTCATTTGCTATTATTTTCTCCCAATCTGAGGACTGTCTTTTCACCTTGCTTATAGTTTCCTTTGTTGTGAAAAAGCTTTTAAGTTTCATTAGATCCCATTTGTTTAGTTTTGCTTTTATTTCCAATATTCTGGGAGGTGGGTCATAGAGGATCCTGCTGTGATTCATGTCGGAGAGTGTTTTGCCTATGTTCTCCACTAGGAGTTTTATAGTTTCTGGTCTTACATTTAGATCTTTAATTCATCTTGAGTTTATTTTTGTGTATGGTGTTAGAAAGTGTTCTAGTTTCATTCTTTTACAAGTGGTTGACCAGTTTTCCCAGCACCACTTGTTAAAGAGGTTGTCTTTTTTTTCATTGTATATCCTTGCCTCCTTTGTCAAAGATAAGGCGTCCATAGGTACATGGATTTATCTCTGGGCTTTCTATTCTGTTCCATTGATCTATATTTCTGTCTTTGTGCCAGTACCATACTGTCTTGCTGACTGTGGCTTTTTAGTAGAGCCTGAAGTCAGGCAGGTTGATTTCTCCAATTCCATTCTTCTTTCTCAAGATTGCTTTGGCTATTTGAGGTTTTTTGTATTTCCATATAAATAGTGAAATTATTTGTTCTAGTTCTGTGAAAAATACCATTGGTAGCTTGATAGGGATTGCATTGAATCTATAGATTGCTTTGGGTAGTATAGTCATTTTGGTAGTATAGTATATTGTGAAAACAATATTGATTCTTCCAATCCATGAACATGGTATATTTCTCCATCTATTTGTGTCCTCTTTGATTTCTTTCACCAGTGTTTTATTGTTCTATATATATAGGTCTTTCATTTCTTTAGGTAGATATACTCCTAAGTATTTTATTATTTTTGTTGCAATGGTGAATGGTATTGTTTCCATAATTTCTCTTTCTGTTTTCTCATTGTTAGTGTATAGGAATGCAAGGGATTTCTGTGTGTTAATTTTATATCCTGCAACATCACTGTATTAATTGATTAGCTCTAGTAATTTTCTGGTAGAGTCGTTAGGGTTTTCTATGTTGAGGATCATGTCGTCTGCAAACAGTGAAAGTTTTACTTCTTCTTTTCCTATGTGGGTTCCTTTTATTTCTTTTTCTGCTCTGATTGCTGTGTCCAACACTTCCAAAACTATGTTGAATAGTAGTGGTGAGAGTGGGCACCCTTGTCTTGTTCCTGACTCTAAGGGAAATGCTTTCAATTTTTCACCATTGAGGATAATGTTTGCTGTAGGTTTGTCATATATAGCTTGTATTATGTTGACGTATGTTCCTTCTGTTCCTGCTTTCTGGAGAGGTTTTTTTTTTTTTTTTTTTTTTTTATCATAAATGGATGCTGAATTTTGTCAAAGGCTTTTTCTGCTTCTATTGAGATAATCATATGGTTTTTATCTTTCAATTTGTTAATGTGGTGTATTACATTGATTGATTTGCAGATGTTAAAGAATCTTTGTATTCCTGGGATAAAGCCCACTTGGTCATGATGTATGATCTTTTTACTATGTTGTTGGATTCTGTTTGCTAGAATTTTGTTAAGGAATTTTGCAACTATGTTCATCAGTGATATTGGCCTGTTGTTTTCTTTTTTTGTGGCATCTTTGTCTGGTTTTGGTATTAGGCTGATGGTGGCCTCATAGAATGAGTTTGGAAGTTTACCTTCTGCAATTTTCTGGGAGTTTGAGTAAGATAGGTGTTAGCTCTTCTCTAAAATTTTTGGTAGAATTCAGCTGTGACACCATCTGGTCCTGGGCTTTTGTTTCCTGGAAGATTTCTGATTACAGTTTCAATTTCCTTGCTTGTGATGGGTCTGTTAAGATCTTCTATTTCTTTCTGGTTCAGTTTTGGAAAGTTATACTTTTCTAAGAATTTGTCCATTTCTTCCAAGTTGTCCATTTTATTGGCATAGAGCTGCTGGTAGTAGTCTCTTATGATCCTTTGTATTTCAGAGTTGTCTGTTGTGATTTCTCCATTTTCATTTCTAATTTTGTTGATTTGGTTCTTCTACCTTTGTTTCTTGTCTCTGGGGCTGAGTTTGCCCCTTTCCCCTCCCCCCTGCCTCCTGCCTCTGGCGGGGGATGGGCCGGTCCACAGCCGGCTAGCTCTTCTCTGGTATTAACTCAGTCCTTTGTTCCGGGAAGGGTCGGGTAGTGCCTAAATTTAGGGCTTTTCCCAGGTTAATTCTCTCTCTCTTGCTATCCCACAGTTTAAGTTGCTATCTCTCGTTAGCTCCCTCAGATTGCTCTCAGGGCTTTCAGGCCCAGTCCTTACTCTAAGCAATATTGCCCGCTCCTCTCCGTTCAGCCCCCACTTGCTGGTGTTGGATGCGAGTGTCTGGGGTACTTTCCTTCTGGGGGTTGTTTTTAGGCATGTAATCTGTGGGTTTTATTTATTTCTCCTCCCAGTTAGGTTGCCCTCTGAGATTCAAAAACTTCCCCCAGACCTGCTGGTGAGAGGGTTTCCTGGTGTTTGGAAACTTCCTCTATTAAGACTCCCTTCCCGGGACAGACCTCCATCCCTAACTCTATTGTCTCTCTTTTTATCTTTTATATTTTGTCCTACCTCATTTCGAAGACAATGGACTGCTTTTCTGGGTGTCTGATGTCCTCTGCTAGCCATCAGAAGTTGTTTTGTGGAGTTTGCTCAGCGTTCAAATGATCTTTCGATGAATTTGTGGGGGAGAAAGTGGTCTCCCGGTCCTATTCCTCCACCATCTTAGCTCCCTCTGATAACTTTTAAATTTAGAAGAATAACTGCAAATTTTCATTTTTACTGAAAAAGAATAGTAAACTGTGTCAAAAAACAAACAAAAAAAGCGACTTTGACTTTTTGTTATAAAACCAAAGACAAAATAATTAAATATCACCTGAGTTTTTAGTTGGAAAGTTCTTTATAAATTATCAATCTGTAAATATCTATCAGAAAGCCCTAATGCAATATATTTATACTAGCATGATTGAAACATCTCAAAACCTTTTGCAGTTTAATTTACATCACAAATTGATGATTAAATTTAGATTTTAGATTTCAATTATTCATTATTTAAAGACTAAGTATTCCTTAAGTCTTCCCTGAAGTGATTGGACTGGATGCCATGATCTTGTTAATGGCATCCAGTCCAATCACTTCATGACAAATAGATGGGGAAACAATGTAACAGTGAGATAATTTATTTTGGGGGGGCTCCAAAATCACTACAGATGGTACCTGCAGCTATGAAATTAAAAGATGCTTGCTCCTTGGAAGAGAAGTTATGATCAACCTAGACAGCATATTAAAAAGCAGAGACATTATTTTGCCAACAAAGGTCCATCTAGTCAAAGCCATGGTTTTTCCAGTAGTAATGTATGGGTGTAAGAGTTAGACTATAAAGAAAGCTGAGCACTGCAGAATTGAAGCTTTTGAACTGCGGTGTTGGAGAAGACCCTTGAGAGTCCCTTGGACTGCAAGGAGATCCAACCAGTCCATCCTAAATGAAATCAGTCCTGAATATCACTGGAAAGACTCATGATGAAGCTGAAACTCCAATACTTGAGCCACATGATTCGAAGAACTGACTCAGTAGAAAAGACCCTGATGCTCGGAAAGATTGAAGGGAGGGGGAGAAGGGGATGACAGAGGATGAGATGGTTGGATGGCATCACCGATTCAATGGACATGGGTTTGGGTGGGCTCTGGGAGTTGGTGATGAACAGGGATGCCTGGTGTGCTGCATTCCATGGGGTTGCAAAGAGTCAGACATGACTGAGTAACTGAACTGAAGTCTTTCTTATAAAAAATTATTTCATTTGTGAAAAAAAATTTCAAGTTGCACAAATTAAGTTGCCAAAATAAGTTGTTTGATCATGTTAAAGGAGTGAAACTGGGAAAAATTGATACCCCTTTTCTCATTTTCAAACTTAAGCATGTATGTGAAATTGGCCACAAGTTTTCTGAATGTCTGCTGTGGAGAAGTAATGATAATATTGCCTCCCCTTGAATATGGCCAGGTTCTATATCTGCTTTGACCAATAGATAATGGTGGAAATGATGAATAAAGTTTCTATTCCCAAGTCTTAAGAGACTTGCAGTCTCCAATTACTGCCTCTTGAGTTATTCTCTCAGAATTCAACTGCCTAAATAGCCTATGGAATATGGAGGGATTATGCTTGTAGAAAACTGTCAGCAGCCACAGATGAGCTCTTAGAGGATAGCTAGCATCAATGATAATCCATGTGAGTGAGCTATCTTGGATATCTGATCCTGTTGAGTCTCAAGATATCTCCAGTCCTGATGGCTATCTGACTACGATCACATATGATATCCCAAGAAAGAACCACCTGAGCTTATTTAATCAAAAACATATTACAGAAAAACAACAAAATGTTTTTAAACTATTACGTTTCAGGATTGTTCATGGTTGTTTTGCAACAATAGATAAAACATAATTTTAAAATTGTACCTACATATTTTATATTTCAAGTATTCTAGATTGGTTTACAAGAAAAACCTATTGTTCCCTTAAGATGAATCTTTGCTCCTACTTTGAAAAATTACCAATTTTGATGGTTGAGAATATATTGCTACACAAGCTAGAAGAGATACTTGAGTATCAAGTTATCCCAGACAGAAAGATTTCCTAGTAGTCTAAAGAGCTATTAATTATGGAGTTGTATGTGATCAATCAATTGTGGCTACTGTGAATAAAACTTCCCAGGTGGCTCAGTTAATAAAGAATCTGCCTGTTATGTGGGATACTTGGGTTGGATCCCTGGTTCAGGAAGATCACCTGGAGAAGGGAATGGCAACTCACTCTAGAATTCTTGCCTGGAGAATTGCTTGGACAGAGCAGCCTGGCGGACTACAGTCCATGGGGTCGCAAAGTCAGACAACTGAGTGACTTTCTTTCACTTTTCATGAATAAAACTAAACAAACTTGCTGAACCATAAGTGATTACACATGCAGACACTTCACCTCATAAATGATCACACAGGAAAAGCTATAACACCTGTGCTCTTTATTGTTGAAATCACCAGTCCAAGATTACTAAAGATGGTTAAGCTATTTCTCTGGTGGTTGCATTAGATAGATAGATAATAGATATTTATGTATGCATATCTCCCCATGCATTCATATATGCCACATACACTCATTTATTAAATATAAAGTTTGTGGAAACATTGAATAGAACCTTGGTGAAAAAGCATTTTAGGGATGACCAGTTTTGGAGAGCTACATTTTTTTCCCTTGGGATATATATGTCTCATTGTTGATACACATATAATACAAAATTTCAGTTAAAATTTCAACCAAATCTATTTGGTAACAATTTCACTTACAATCAAAATTACAGCTTGAAATATTTAAAAAGTCTTCATTTATTATCTATCAATTTTGTTTGTACTTTCTGGCTTATCCAGGATTAAAAGAAATGGCTGACCATGTAAAAGTAATTAAATATAGTTGTGATATCATTACAGCAATGAAGTAGTCTATAGCTCCTAGAAACTCATCTAAGATATTTTTGCTCTTTTTAAAATTTAAGTCAATTTTAATGTGAAATATCTGTTTTTAAAAGTTAATGAGTATTAAATATACATAAAATCTCTATTAACTCAGAGAGTGAATTGCCAGTTTCTTTGTCATCACATGCTGACAATCTCTCTTGTAAACTTGAGGAAATCTCCTTGTATGCTGCTATCTCCTGGCAAATTTATATCGTTGAAAGTGGCTAGGGAATGACCAATAAGAAAAAGGCCCTATTCTTCCCTTATTTTTAGAGAGCAGAGGGCCCTAAGTAAGCGTAGAGAGGTCATGGTTGAATAGAAAAATCTTGTATTATCATTAGAATGAAAACTAACACAGAATGGGTGCTCAGTTCCCAATTAGCCAACCCAGGCAAAGGTTTAGTGTTTGAAGAAGTGCTCAGAAGGATAAGGCAGATGGATTATCTGCTTTATCCATCTGAGGATGGATCTGCTTCAGAAGGGCATGATTTTCAGCACAGCTTTATTCTTAAAACAAAGAGCATTAAACAAGTCAGGGAAATATTCGTTCAAGGTTTCAGAAAAAAAGGGGACCAGCATGTACACAGCGAGTCAGTATGGCCTTGGCACCTGGGAGGAAGACATGTCAAAGGAGTATTAGCATCAGTGCCTCAGGAAAGAGGGGTTTAATCTTTATTTTTAGTATGCATATTTCTTTACTTCTGGCCAACACATCATTTTTCTTGATGGTTAAATCAGATGTACAATGTATGCTTGATAGTGCATAAACTGGCTGTTTCAGTCAGCACAAACTACAAGTTAACTCATGATAAGGCAGAATAATATCCCCATACCTACCTCAATATGTGAAAAGTTATTTCATTATATCCTATCAAAGCAAAGAAATTTGTAATTTCAGTGTACTGTGTTGCTTTTTGTAATGTTTAAATGGATGCAAAGCAACTTTTAAATTATTAAACTAATAATAATAAACAATAATCCATTTGGAAGATACTATTGTTCCCTTGGCAAAGTATACACCAGGATATGTATTCTTTTTCATTGTAGCAAATAATAGAATAAAATTTGTCAGCTGTCACTTCCAGTTTTGGATAAAAGTTTCCAGGTAGAAATTTCATAATTTGTTTCTTTTCAGACAAATATTTTCTGTTCTTCTAGATCTGGTCACCATAAATACCCTGTGTGTTCTAGAGAGTTGTTGTTGTTTCCCAAAAAACAACTAAATATTAAGTGGAAATAAACTAAAGAGAAATATGTTGCTACAGAATCTCTCTTGTTTTTATTATTATTGTTCTATTTACACTCTTTTTTTTTTTCTGTTACAAGCAGAATCAAGGTTGCCAACCATTCATTTTGCTCTTGCTAAGCAGTTAGCTACCAGGCTGCCTACAAGCCTCCTGCCCTTGTAAGCTGCCAACTTAAACTGAACTAACAGATGAGTAGTCTAAGTCACTTGTATTCTTATTCAAGTGAAAAAATAAGATATAAATTAGGCAAATCAAAATAAATATGGAAATGGAAATCCTCATTTCATCCAAGGAAAACTTTGTAAATTGTGTCTATGAGATGTGAAGTTGCACACAAGTTAAAGCAAATAAACAATAATGTCTCCTCCAAATATGAGATTCTATGACTTATAACATAGACAGGTATATGAAGAATGCCATGCATTTTATCTCCACCACATCTAGCATCATGTGTATATAGTAGTAAACCACAAGGGCAGACATTCTCAGTTAACCTTCAACCTTCAATGAACATCATGTATAAGTTTTCACTTTTTACACTGCCTCCCTGCTGCTAGAGATCTCTCTTTTATCTTTAAAGAAAATATCCCATCCCCTTTTTAATTGCCATGCTGCTAAATTATCACTATCTTTCCAAACTCCATTCACTTCTTGATTCAGCTTCAAGACCAGGCTGGGTTAGAGGGCTTAATACTCAGGATTCAAAGACATTCAAAAGATCTATTTGGAGTATCAAACAAATTTTTATAAGTAACAGAAATCCAATATTGCTATCAATATTTCTGCTCTATATGTCAGGAAATAGGTTCTTACTTGGGAATACTAAAACTTTCTGTGAAAAAAAATTATAATAAATTTTCAGTATACAGCAGATACTTATTGTATGAAATTTATTAATAAAAATGAAGACTGATAAATTGCAAATGACAAAAATGATCTTTCATCATGGACTTTAATTTGTCTTAACAGTTTGATTAAACATACAAATCAAAATTATGATTTCATACAAATCTGTATGTCATCGTCATTTGCATAACATAGTCCTTGCCTCAATTTTAATGGGAAAAGGTACTTATATAGGTTATCAATCTTCTTACAAAGTCTTGTATAGTAAGAATTTAGCTGCGTGCCAGTTGCTTTACACATTTAACTCTCACAACATTTTGCAGGTGAAGAAACAGAAAGTCTGACAGTAAATCATTCTCACACTGTTTTGTGTTTGCATGTTTGTGCTCGGTCACTGAGTTGTACCCAACTCTTTGCAACCCCATGGGCTGTGGCCTGTTAAGCTCCTCTGTCCATGGAATTTTCTAGGTAAGACTACGGGAGTGAGTCGCCATTTCCTGCTCCAGGGGCTCTCCCTGACCCAGGGAAGGGTGTGTCTCTTGAGTCTCCTGCACTGGAAGGTGGATTCTTTACCTCTGGGTCACCTGAGAAGCCCCTCGTGTTAATGGCATTTTAATTTGCCATTAACAACAAAGTCGGAGTCTTTGCAATATAATATTATACATAGCTTTTGCATTTTCACTATAATCCAATGAATTAAATAAGTAGAATTTATTAACTGTACATTACAGACAAGGAAATTAATACAGCCAGGCACACTGATCTGCACGTGGTCACACGGTAACACGAACTCTAAATAAGACATTAAGTTACCTAAATTTCAGGTTTTCAATAAAGCACTGTTTTGTATAAATTTAAATTCTGGAGTTTGCCTTGTTCCTGGTTTAAATTTCTGCCTTTCAGCATCATTTATTTTTGCTCTTCAAAGTTGCACGTTAATTATTTTTTCCTCACAGATCAGATAGAATATTATAGATATGGAGAAAATAATGAATAATCTCTAGCAAACATAAAAACAAATTTCAATTTCCAAAAAGTAATAAATTTAATTTGTTTAAAACAGTCCAGTGAATGGCTTCTAGGTGAGTACTTAAGAAAGGAGAGTTAATAAAATTTAGATCTGCTTTGGTACACATATTTTATAGATATTTTTAACGCCCTCATATGCCAAATTGTGTTCCTGTGCTTGTTTTACTGCACCTTAATATGTCAATAATACATAAGAATTCTTTCAAATTTAAATTGTTAAAAATTGGCATGCCACATAAAGACCTCAAAACTAAGAATAAGCATAGAGACCTCAAAACTAAGAATACATTAATTGATATATGAGTTATATTCTTTTTTAGAGATTGCCCCCAGCAATCGAATTAATATTACCTTATCTTGTAACAAGGCATTCTGAAAACTAGTATAGATAAACTTACATTGAATTATTAATTGTGTAGACAGCCTGAGGTTAATAATGATTCTGAGCTGCTCACATTTCTGAAAGCACTTTATTCTTCTAGCCATGGCATTGCCAGAAACAATTAGTAAGTCAAGAAATGAGAAGGTAAAGTTACATGGAACTGAAATCATAATTAGCCTCTGACCTGGTTTTGATAACCAATTAAGTTCTAGTCTTCTGTTTTTTCTTCTGAATAATGCAGATATGCCTTTCTCTTCTTTTCGTAAATATACTTTACCATTTACTATTAAGGGCTGTCCTGTACCACATGGCTCCAATCCAGGGGCATCATTAATGAGAATTTAATAGTTCTTAATAGTTTGCCATTAGCCAGTTCCAGTGTCAACAGCCAGAAGAGGTTAAAGTGAATACAAATAAATTGTCTCCTTTGCCTTTCCTTTCCAGAGAATACACTAAAGCAATTCATTTTACCCTGGGGGTTTGATGAGCAGAAAATTTTAATTTGTTTCTTCACAGACATCCCTTAAGGTTACAGTACAGCAAAATGCATAGGATCATTTTGATCTTGACAAATAACAGATACCAGTCAGAATTTGAGGTTTAAAGGAGAAATAGCTGAAACTGACCTTAGATTGGTATAGAGATGTATAATTTGGTATAGAGATGTACTGGTAAGCAGGGCAAAAGGATATAATTCCTGGTCTTAAAAATCTAATAATCTTTGAAAATCAATATAGCACCTTAAAAAAGCTTTGATATCCTAAACTTAGGAACCATGGTTCTAGCTATGTTCTTTAAATCATTCTATGGCCTCAAGCTTAGAAAAGAATCAGTGGAGGAGTGACATCATCAAGATGGTGACATAGGTCATTCCTGACTTCAGTTCTACTCACAAAACCAACTAGCAACAACCACAGATAAGACACCACTGTGAAAATCTCAGAACCTGAGGATAAGGCTGAAGCATTGCCCTTAACCACAAAGATGGAGAAGGACCTCAATAGAACTGCAAGAGGAAAATTTCTGCATTGATCTCATCACATCTCCCCAAGAATGGCAAGGTGCTGTGCCAAGCAGGCCCACCAGACCTACAGCTTAACCAATGGGAAAAAAAAGAACCCAAGGTGGATATCTACTTCCCCAGCATAGGAGAACATTCCCCAAGAGGCCCACATAGGTCTTACCTCACAGGGATCACTGGGAGAAACAGAAAACACTGCGGGAGTGGAGAAAGGCAGAGTTTACAGCAACCAGCCCTCATATTTCAGTGAATCCCATTCCTGCTTGCAGTGTCCCTCTCACAGAGATTCCAGCTGTGGCTCTGCCCATCTTCAGAGCTGATCCAGTGGCCCCAGAAAGCCAAAAAGATTGGTTGGTAGTTCTGTCTTATTGGACTTCCTAGTCAACAGGCCATACTGGTCATGGAGACTACTCTGTGGCCTTACTCAAGCAGGGTAGCAAATTAGCTGCTGCTGCTAAGTTGCTTCAGTCATGTCTGACTCTGTGCGATTCCATAGATGGCAGCCCACCAGACTCTGCCGTCCCTGGGATTCTCCAGGCAAGAACACTGGAGTGGGTTGCCATTTCCTTCTCCAATGCATGAAAGTGAAAAGTGAAAGTGAAGTTGCTCAGTTGTGTCTGACTTCTAGCGACCCCATGGACTGCAGCCTACCAGGCTCCTCTGCCCATGGGATTTTCCAGGCAAGAGTACTGGAGTGAGGTGCCATTGCCTTCTCCCAGCAAATTAGCAGTAACACCCAATTGCTAAGCACAGGCTCCAGTTCCACTGCAGATGGAAACTGGGCCACAGATGACCAGCAGCTCAGAGAACATCCCTGTGGTCTGTCTAGGGAGGGAATTAAGCCAGTAGCTCTGCCCAACTTTTGAGCACATAACCTCTAGACACAGGTACCAGGTAGTCTGAACAATGACCCCAAGCAGCCTTGGAGCCAGCCTACAGCAGTACCCAACCATAAAGCCCAGCCTACAACCTCATCCTACAGCACAGCTCACCTGTGGTTTTGCCTGATTCCTGAACACAGCCTGAAGCCTTGCCCAGGCAAGGAGCCCAGCTCTGACCCTGTCCATGTGTGGAGTCTAGCCTGAGGCTCTACCCAACAGGAAAGCCCAGCCAGTGACACAGAGCAGCTGCAGGGCACAGGTCTCCAGATTCAGCCAACTGTGGGGTACAGCCAGAAAAGCCCCACTTAATGAGACAGCCTGGCCGGCAACTTTGAGCAACAAGGTCCAACGGCCAACACTGAGGCAGAGCCAGTGGCTTGTCTGACTGGAAATCTCAGCCTGCAGCTCCATCCACATTAGGCACAGTCTGATGCCCTAACTGATTGCAGAGCACAACCTAAGACCTGTCTTGACCATGAAGCAGAGCCCACGTCTTGCCTGTACATGGAGTTCAGACAGTGGCAGCATCCATTTGAGCACAGCCTGAGGTCCCAACAAGCAGGAATAATTGCAGGGCACAGACTGTGGCTCTGTCCAGTTGCAGACCAGTGGTACCTCTTTTCCAGGGAACACAGACTATGACCCCACCCAACCAGAGGTAATTCAGAGCTTAGCTTGTGGCCCCATCTGACTGTGAAACCAGAGAGCTGCCCCGTTAGAATGTGGAACATGGCCAGCCATAAGGCCCAGCCAGTGGCACTTTCCTTCACCTCAGATCATGGGCAGTGGTCTTGACCAACTAGGACCCCAAAAGTAAGCTTTTACTTGTCCATAGATACTACCAGCTAACATCTAGTATCCCAAGCTGAAATGACAGGTAAAAGTCTTTCCCTGATGAAGAAAATCTGCGAAGTCTAGAAGACTTACTCAAATGCACAGATACCAACACAAAGATACAGAGATCATAAAGGATCAAGTAAAACAAAAAATATATCCCCAAAAAACACTAATTAACTCCCCAAAACTGACCCTGAAGGCATGAGGATCTGAAATGTCTGACAAAAAATTCAGAATAATCCTCTTAAACAATCTCAGCAAACTTCAAGAACACAGACAGCTAAATGAAATTAGGAACTGAAGGAAATAATGCATGCATTATGAGACTCCTGAGAGAAAAGGAAAGAAAGAAACAGAAAATCTATTGAAACAGTAATGACCAAAGCTTTCAAAAGGTTGTGGAGAAAAATGCACATCTAAATTCATGAAGAACAGAAAAATAAAATAATTTGAACCAAAAAAGATTTAGAGTGAGATATATTAAAATTAAATTTTCAACAAAGACAGAGTTTTGAAAGTAGCAACATGAAAGTAACTCATCAAATACAAGAGAGTCCCCATAAGATTATAAGCAAATTTCTCAGAAGCTTTTCAGGCCAAGAGAGAGTGGGCTGAGATACTCACTACAATGAAAGAAAAATCTATTTCTAAAGAATTCTATGCTGCCAAAGCTATCTTTAAAAAAAAAAATTAAGGAAGACTAGATTTTAACAGACAAAAATTGACATTCTCACAACTAGATATGTCTTAAAAGAAATGATAAATGAAATGCAAGCTGAAACTAAATCATTCTAATAAACATAGAAACATACAAATGTGCAAAACATCTGTAAAAGTAGCTATCAAAGAATCAAAATCAAATTATCTAATATTATAATGATGAAGTACCAATCAAAACTCTTGTTAGAGAATAGGAAAGCAATGAAAAATAAACTAAGAGTTGAGTCTTTGAAAGATAAAAAAAATTGACAAAACTTTAGACTAATCAAGAAAACAAGAGGATGCAAATAAAATTATAAATGAAACAGAAGACATTAAAATAAATATCACAGAAATACAAAGGACCAAAACAGACTACTATGAACAATTGTATATTAACGAATTGAGCAGCCTAGAAAAAAATGTCCTGGGTGTTCACTGGAAGGACTGATGTTGAAGCTGAAACTCCAATACTTTAGCCACCTGAAATGAAGAGCTGACTCATTGGAAAAGACCCTGATGCTGGGAAAGATTGAGGACAGGAGGAAAAGGGGACGACAGAGAACGAGATGGTTGGATGGCATCACTGACTCGATGGACATGGGTTCGGGTGGACTCCAGGAGTTGGTGATGGACTGGGAGGCCTGGCGTGCTGCAATTCATGCAGTCACAAAGAGTTGGATATGACTGAGTGACTGAACTGAACTGAACTATGACCCAACTCTGATACCACCACTGATTTTATAAATCCCCTTCAAGTCTTTATAGTTTGGCTTTCAAATCTATATTTTTCTAAAATTATTTTCTCCAAGTAGTTACAGATAAATAAAATAGCATATTTAATTCAATATTTCTATGTTTGCTTTAATTTTAGGTATTAGAAAACATTTTTATTATGTATTTATTATAAGTTTAATAAGACCAACATCAGACGGTTATCAGATCAGTTCAGTTCAGTCGCTCAGTCGTGTTTGACTCTTTGCAATCGCATGAATCGCAGCACGCCAGGCGTCTCTGCCCATCACCAACTCCCGGAGTTTACTCAAACCTATGCCCATTGAGTCAGTGATGCCATCCAGCCATCTCGTCCTCTGTCGTCCCCTTTTCCTCCTGCCCCCAATCCCTCCCAGCATCAGGGTCTTTTCCAATGAGTCAACTCTCGCATGAGGTGGCCAAAGTATTGGAGTTTCAGCTTCAGCATCAGTCCTTCCAATGAACATCCAGGACTGATCTCCTTTAGGATGGACTGGCTGGATCTCCTTGCAGTCCAAGGGACTCTCAAGGGTCTTCTCCAACACCATAGTTCAAAAGCATCAATTTTTCGGCACTCAGCTTTCTTCACAGTCCAACTCTCACATCCATACATGACCACTGGAAAAACCATAGCTTTGACCAGATGGACCTTTGTTGGCAAAGTAATGTCTCTGCTTTTTAATATGCTGTCTAGGTTGGTCATAGCTTTCCTTCCAAGGAGTAAGTGTCTTTTAATTTCATGGCTGCAATCACCATCTGCAGTGATTTTGCAGCCCAAAATAAAACTAAAGTCTGACACTGTTTCCACTGTCTCCCCATCTATTTCCCATGAAGTAATGGGACCAGATGCCATGATTTTATTTTTCTGAATGTTGAGCTTTAAGCCAACTTTTTCACTCTCCTCTTTCACTTTCATCAAGAGGCTTTTTAGTTCCTCTTCACTTTCTGCCATAAAGGTGGTGCCATCTGCATATCTGAGGTTATTGATATTTCTCCTGCCAATCTTGATTCCAACTTGTGCTTCTTCCAGCCCAGCGTTTCTCATGATGTACTCTGCATATAAGTTAAATAAGCAGGGTGACAATATACAGCCTTGAAGTACTCCTTTTCCTATTTGGAACCAGTCTGTTTTTCCATGTCCAGTTCTAACTGTTGCTTCCTGACCTGCATACAGATTTCTCAAGAGGCAGGTCAGGTGGTCTGATATTCCAATCTCTTTCATAATTTTCCACAGTTTATTGTGATCTACACAGTCGAAGGCTTTGGCATAGTTAATAAAGCAGAAATAGATGTTTTTTCTGGAACTCTCTTGCCTTTTTGATGATCCAGCGGATGTTGGCCATTTGATCTCTGGTTCCTCTGCCTTTTCTAAAACCAGCTTGAACATCTGGAAGTTCACAGTTCACAGATGGTCATAGTAGCATGTAAAATGACATTAGATTTTATTTTTTAACTTCGATGCCTAGGACATTCATTCTAAATTTCTAATGCTCAACTCACTATGTTTATTGTGGGTTACAGCATAGTTTTAAACATACACTTAAGTTAGGCTTCACATGAACTGTTGCTTTTTTTAATTCACAATTTCTTGAGATTTCCTCAAAGGTCCTATAGAGTAAGACAAACATTACCAACTAGTTTAGTGCTCTTTGAGAGAAAGGCTCAGAGCAATTCAGCCCTGCTGAATCAGGCAAGTACAAATGACTGATTGCAGTCAACTATCAGAAGTGTTATGTTACATGATGAAGGTTGGCAGCCCAAGGTGATCACATTAGAGAAAAGGTTAGGTTATGTATTTTCAAACTCACTTGTGTATCTTCTATTAAGGCCATTGTCATTATCATTCATGAAAACGGGGGGGGGGGGGGCGGATAGCTTAGATATGGCATCATGAAAGGGGAAAAGAATTTAAGAAATAATTATGTATATACTTTTAAAAATAAATGCATGTATTGTAAAACAGAATGTCGAATGAATGTGGAGAAAAAATAATTCCCAGCAAGTACATTTGTTTGTTATAAACCTAGCATTAAACACCAGTGAACATTTTCATATTCCAAATATTAAAAACCTCTTACTAAATCATAGGATATGTTAATCAATGACTAATCTTTGAAACTGAAGTTATATTTGCCCCTTAATTGTCACTGTCTTTAAGTTTTAATACCCATAAAAAAGCAAAGGTGTTAGTTGTTCCGTATTGTCTGACTCCAGAGAAGGCAATGGCAACCCACTCCAGTATTCTTGCTTGGAAAATCCCATGGACAGAGGAGCCTGGTAGCCTGCAGTCCATGGGGTCGCTAAGAGTGGGACATGACTGAGAGACGTCACTTTCATTTTCACTTTCATGCATTGGAGAAGGAAATGGCAACCCGCTCCAGTGTTCTTGCCTGGAGAATCCCAGTGACAGGGGAGCCTGGTGGGCTACAGTCCATGGGGTCGCTAAGAGTCAGACACGACTGAAGCGACTTAGCAGCAGCAGCAGCAGCTTGTCTGACTCTTTGCGACGTGGAACAGTAGCCCACCAGGCTCCTCTGTCCACAGGATTTCTCAGGCAAGGATACCAGAGTGGCTCGCCATTCCCTTCTCCAGGGGAACTTCCCAATTGAGGGATCAAACCCAGGTCTCCTGCATTGCAGGAAGATTTTTTTATCATCTGAGCCACCACAGAATAACCATAGAATGACTAAAAATTGTGTATGTGAAAATCTTTGTTGAGAGGTGTAAAATTTTATACTCTAAACATATCACAAATATTTTTTCATCCTGATGACGGGCCTGTAGATGGAACACATTTTATATTCTTTATGTTACAACATATATATTTGAAACATCCATGTATTTATTTAATATATATATATATACATATATACAACATAACTATTTTCTACTGAAAAATGGTAGCATTAATACAAAATCATAAGAACATTCCAGATTAAATTTTTCTTTCTTGTTATATCCTAATACTATAAAATTCTGAGGTATGGATCTTGTACTATGGAATGACTCATGGTCCATGAGTCCTGGGGGACAAGAAACTTTCTACGGGTTTATCAAATTTCTGTAGATCTGTGAGCAAGGCGCTGACTAACCTTTATTCAAGAATGCTTAGACAGTGAACCACCTACAAGACTGAGTTAGATAGTCCTTCCTTATTGAGCAAACAGCAGATATGCTTGAAAGTGAAGTAAAAGTGAAAGTTGCTCAACTGTGTACGACTCTTTGCAACCCCATGGACTATAAAGTCTATGGAATTCTCCAGGCCAGAATACTGAAGTGAGCAGCCTTTCCTTTCTCCAGGAGATCTTCCCAACCCAGGGATCAAACCCAGGTCTCCCGCATTGCAGGCAGATTTTTTTTACCAGCTGAACCACAAGGGAAGCCCAAGCATGCTGGAGTGGGTAGACTATCCCTTCTCCAGCGCGTCTTCCTGACTCAGGAATGGAACCTGGGTCACCTGCATTGCAGGCAGATTCTTTATCAACTGAGCTATGAGAAATATGTTTAGAGCCCATAAAAATTCACAGTCCAGCGCCCTCTTCCTTCCATGCATCTCGCTAAGTGTGCATATATTAACCAGCACTCTTCCCATAGCCGTGTCAGAACTGGTACTCAAGAAATTGGTGCAAAAATACTAATACTTTGACTTCTATAGCTGTGAGCAATAAGCTGCCTGTTGTTGTGGGTAACAAACTGTCCTGTTTCTCTGATGCAGAAGTCTTACATCTTCTGCTGGCATCCACAAATCTGACAGGATAATTTGTTAACATGCCACTAAGTAAAATCTCAGATCATTCATGGATGTTTGCAGAGAGGAGCTCCACATTGACTGCTAGTTGATCATCTTAAGTACAGCTACAATCCCACAATAATTTTGTTATTGTTAAGAATTTGTAGCCCCACATCTTTGAGTTGACCCCAGAACACAGTTCTTTCCACCATCAGGGTATGAATCATTTGAGGAGACAGGATGACTGACTCTCCTACCCTGGGGAAAACAGACTCATAGACTCCACCTCCCAGAAAAATTCACACAGGATGTCTCTTGAATTGAAAATGGTTAAGATATTAGAGAGACAAAAAGAAACCATTTAGTATATTAACACAAGAGGAGAAAAAAGAATAAACCACATTTTAAAATGTCTTTAATATGTCTATGAGTTGTAGTATTTTATAACCAATTTATGTAAGACAGGAGTTTTACCACTTCTTGTCAGTTTATATAATATAATATAATATAATATAATATAATATATCCAACATATTTGTATATTGTCTTGCTACTTTATGTTGCCATTCTTTTTCCATTTCTGACATATTTTTCCTCCCTGGGATTAATTATTTATATTTTATTTTAAAGCATTCCCATCAGTACAAAAATAAATATATTTAATTTTTCTAAATTCATAAAAAATAAACACATAAATATCTGAGTATAAAATAACTTAAGCTATCTACTCTCAATATCAGATGTTCATTCAGCTACTTGATTTATAGAAGCTGCCTGCAAAATAAAATATCAAGTTTAATCAAATCATATTAGATTGAAAACTCTAAAGAGTATGCCTAAAATAATTAACTAAATAATTAGGTACTCTAGGAAAAAAAAAAAAAAAAAAGTTGTGATACTGCTACCTTCTACCTTGTTTTATTCTATAATCTGTTTGGTATTTTATAAAAGAAAATTAAGGTACATTTAATTGACACTCTTGTTGCAGCACTCTTTTTCATTGGGAATTATAAAAATACCTTCAATGGTTATTATTATGTACCTCTCTAGTATTTGTAATACAATATTTTGCCCACTTGGTCATTATGAAAGCACTTCTTTACATCATCTTCTATTTTTATCCTCATAAAAATAGGGTCTTACTTCACAAGTTAGGGAAACACCATACTGAATATTGTTCAAATTTATATTTTATAATGAACGATTATAGGTTTACCACAAGTTGTAGTCTTTTCAAAAAAACGTTATTGAAGTATAAGTGACTTACAATGTTTTTAATTTCTGCTGCACAGCAAAGTGACTCAGTCATACATATATATGTTCTTTTCATATTCTTTTAATTATAGTTCATCACAGGATATTGAATATAGTTTCCTGTACTGTATATTCCCCTTTATGGATCACTGCCTTGTCGTGGCAAAGGGGCTTGTGTACCTCAATGAAACTATGACCCATGCCTTGTAGGATCACCCAAGATGAACGGGTCATAGTGAAGATTTGACAAACATGATCCACTGGAGGAGGGAATGGCGAACTACCCTAGTATACTTGCTGTGAGAACCTCATGAACTGTATAAAAGGACACAAAATATGACACTGAAATATGAGTTCCCCAGGTCAGAAGGTGTCCAATATGCTACTGGGGAAGAGCAGAGAACAACTACTAAAAGCTCCAGAAACAATGAAGCAACTGGGCCAAAGCAATAACAGTGCTCAGTTGTGGATGTGTCTGATGATGAAAGTAAAATCTGATGCTGCAAAGAACAGTATTGCATAAGTACCTGGAATGTTAGGTCCATGAATCAAGGTAAATTGGATGTGGTCAAGGCGGGATGGTAAGAATAAACATTGACATCTTAGAAATGAGTGAAGCAAAATGGATAGGAATGGGTGAATTTAATACAGATGACCATTGTATCTGCTACTTTGAGTAAGAATCCCATAAAAGAAATGGTTAGCCCTCAAAATCAACAAGAGTCTGAAATGCAGTACTTGGGTGAAAGCTCAAAAATGACAGAATAATCTCAGTTTGTTTATGTTCCTACCACCAATGCAAAGAAGTTGAAGTTGATCAGTTCTATGAAAACCTAGAAGACCTCCTAGAACTAATACCAAAAAACCGATGTTCTATTCATCATTGGAGATTGGAATGCAAAAGTAGGAAGTCAAGAGATATCTGGAATAACAGGCAAGTTTGGCCTTGGAGGGACTTCCCTGATAGTTCAGTTGGTAAAGAATCTGCCTTCAATGCAGGAGACCTGGGTTTGATCCCTGGGTTGGGAAGATCTCCTGGAGAAAGGAAAGGCTACCCACTCTGGTATTCTGGCCTGGAGAATTCCATGGACTTTATAGGCCATGGGGTCGCAAAGAGTCAGATACGACTGAGCGACTTCGCTTTGACCTTGGAGAACAAAATGAAGCAGGGTAAAGGCTAACTGAATTCTTCCAAGAGAATGCACTAATTATAACTAACACCATTTTTCAACAATACAAGATATGACTTTACACATGGACATCACCAAATGGTCATTACTGAAATCCAATTGATTACATTCTTTCTAGTCAAAGATGGAACGTTTGTTTATAGTCAGCCAAGACAAGACCTGGAGCTGACTGTGGCTCAGATCATCAGCTTCTCACAGCAAAATTCATGTTTAAACTAACGAAAACAGTGAAAACCACTAAGCCAACCAGGTACAACTTGAATCAAATCCCCTATGAATATGCAGTGGGGGTAACAAATAGGTTCAAGGAATTAGATCTAGTAAACAGGGCACCAGAAGAACTATTGACAGAAGTCTGTAATATTGTACAGGACGTGGTGAACAAAGCCATCCCAAAGAAAATTAAAAGCAAGATGGCAAAGCGGTTATCTGAGGAGGCTTTACAAATAGCTGAAGAAAGAAAAGAAGCAAAAAGCAAGGGAGAAAGGGAAAGGTACATCTGACTAAATTCAGAGCTTCAAAGAATAACAAGGAAAGACAAGAAGACCTTCTTCAATAAACAGTGCATAAAACTAGAAGAAAACAGCAGAAGAGGAAAGACTATAGACATCTCTTCAGAAAAATTGGAAATATCAAGTAAATATTTCACCAAAAGATGGGCACAAATAAAGGGCACAATGGTAGACATCTAGTAGATGCTGAAGAGATCAGAAAGAGATGGAAAGAATAAAATTAAGAACTGTACAAAAAAGATCTTAATGAGCCAGATTACTCTGATGGAGTTGTCAGCCACCCAGAGCCAGACATTCTGGAGTGTGAAGTCAAGTGGGTATTAGGAAACTCTGCTGTTTATAAAGCTAGTGGATGCAATGGAATTCTGGTAGAGCTATTGAGAACCCTAAAGGATGTTGCATTCACCACCAAGCTGTTACATTCACTATGTCAGCAAATCTGGAAGACTCAGCAGTGGCCACAGGACTGGAAAAGGTCAATCCTCATCCAAATTCCCAAGAAAGGTAGTACTAAAGAATGTTCTAATCATCAGATAATTACACTTATCTCCTATGCTATTCAGCTCATACTTAAAATCTTGCATACTAGGCTTCAGTGTTATGCAAACCAAGAACTTCCAGATGTCCAAGCTGTGTTTAGAAAAGGCAGAGTAACAAGAGATCAAATTGTCAACATTCTCTGGATCATAGAGAAAGCAAGGGAATTCCAGAAAAAAAAAAAATATATATATATATATACACATATATATATATATATACACATATATATATATGTATATGTATACCTCTATTTCATTGACTACAATGAAGCCTTTGACTGTGTGGATCATAACAAACTGTGGAAAGCTCTTGGAGAGATGGGAATACCAGACCATCTTACCTGTCTCCTGAGAAACCTGTATGTGGGTCAAGAAGCATCTTTTAGAAACCTGTATGGAAAAACTGATTGATTCAAGATTGAGAAAGTAGTATAACAGGGCTGTCTGATGTCACTCTGCTTGACTAACCTATATGCTGAGCACATTATGAGAAATGCCAGGTTGGATGCATTACAAGCTGGAATCAAGATAGACAGTAGAAACATGAACAACCTCAGATATGTGGATGACGCCACTGTAATGGCAGAAAGAGAAGAGGAGCTAACGGGATTCTTGATGAGGGTGAAGAAGAAAAGTGAAAGAGCTAGCTTAAAACTAAATATCAAAAAATATGAAAAACTAAGATCATGGCTTCTGGCCCCATTACTTCATGGCAAAAAGAGAGAGAGAAAGTGGAAGTAGTGGCATATATCCCCTTTGTGGACTCCAAAATCACTGCAAATGGTGACTGCAGCCATGAAATCAGAAGATGATTGCTTCTTGGCAGGAAACTTATTACAAACCTAGACAGTGTGTTGAAAAGTGGAGACATTACTCTGCCAACAAAGGTCCACATAGTAAAGGCTATGGTCTTCCCATAGGTCATGTACAGTTGTGAGAGATGAACCATAAAGAAGGCAGGGCGCCAAAGAATTAATGCCTTCGAACTGTGGTGCTGAAGACTCCTGAAAGTCACTTGGGCAGCAAGGAGATCAAACCAGTCAATCTTAAAGGAAATCAATCCTGAATACCCATTGCAAGGATTGATGCTTAAGCTGAAGCTCCAGTATTTTGGTCACTTGATGTGAACAGCTAACTCGTTGGAAAAGCCCTTGATGATGGGAGAGATTGAGGGCAGAAGGAGAAGAGGGCATCAGAGGATGAAATGGCTGGATGGCATCACTGATGCAATGGACATGAACTTGGGCAAACTTCAGGAGACGGTGAGGAACTGCGAGGCCTGGCATGCTACAGACCCTGGGTCACAAAGAGTCAGACACGACTAGGTGACTAAACAACAGCAGCAACTATACAGTAGGATTTTGTTGTATATCCTTCCTATACGTAACAGTAAAGTCTTTATTGATAGTAAAATACTAATTTGTATTGCTTATGCTTGAATTAATTAGAATATTAGATTATTTTCACAGCAATGTTACAAATGAACTGAACTGAACTGAATAACACCTGCAGTACTTAGATGCCATCTCAAAAATGACAGAATGATCTCTGTTCGTTTCCAAGGCAAGCCATTCAATATCACAGTAATCCAAGTCTCTGCCCAGACAAGTAATGCTGAAGAAGCTGAAGTTGAATGGTTCTATGAAGACCTATAATATCTTTAGAAATAACACCCAAAAAAGATGTATTTTTCATTATATGGTACTGGAATGCAAAAGTAGGAAGTAAAGAAACACCTGGAGTAACAGGCAAATTTGGCCGTGGAGTACAGAATGTAGCAGGGCAAAGGATAATAGAGTTTTGCCAAGAGAACACAGTGGTCATAGCAAACACCCTCTTTCAACAACACAAGAGAAGACTCTACACATGGACATCACCAGATGGCCAACACTGAAATCAGATTGATTATATTCTTTGCAGCCAAAGATGGAGACGCTCTACACAGTCAGAAAAAAAAAAAAAAAAAGGGAGCTGACTGTGGCTCAGATCATGAAATCCTTATTGCCAAATTCAGACTTAAATTGGAGAAAGTGGGGGAAACCACCAGACCATTCAGGTATGACCTAAATCAAATCCCTTATGATTATAGAGTGGAAGTGAGAAATAGATTTAAGGGACTAGATCTGATAGACAGAGAGCCTGATGAACTATGGATGGAGGTTCGTGACATTGTACAGGAGACAGGGATCAAGACCACCCCCAAAACAATAAATGCAAAAAGGCAAATTGGCTGTCTGAGGAGGCCTTCCAAATAGCTGTGAAAAGAAGAGAAGCGAAAAGCAAAAGAGAAAAGGAAAGATATAAGCATCTGAATGCAGAGTTCCAAAGAATAGCAAGGAGAGAAGAAAGTCTTCCTCAGTGATCAATGCAAAGAAATAGCAGAAAACAATAGAGTGGATAAAACTAGAGATCTCTTGAAGAAAATTAGAGATACCAAGGGAACATTTCATGCAAAGATGGGCACAATAAAGAATAGAAATGGTATGGATTTAACAGAAGCAGAAGATATTAAGAAGAGATGGAAAGAATGTATGGAAGAATTGGACAAAAAAGATCTTCACAACCCAGATAATCATGATGGTGTCATCACTCACCCAGAGCCAGACATCCTGGAATGTGAAGCCAAGTGGGCCTTAAGAAGCATCACTACAAACAAAGCTAGTGGAGGTGATGGAATTTCAGTTGAACTGTCTCAAATCCTAAAAGATGATGCTGTGAAAGTGCTGCACTCAATATGTCAGCAATGGCAAACTCAGCAGTGGCCACAGGACTGGAAAAGGTCAGTTTCCATCCCAATCCCTAAGAAAGGCAATGCCAAAGAATTTTCAAACTACCACACAATTACACTCATCTCACACTCTAGTAAAGTAATGCTCAATATTCTCCAAGCCAGACTTCAGCAACACATGAACTGTGAACATCCAGATGTTCAAGCTGGTTTTATAAAAGACAGAGGAACCAGAGATCAAATTGCCAACATCTGCTGGATCATCAAAAAAGGAAGAGAGATCCAGAAAAACATCTATTTCTGCTTTATTGACTATGCCAAAGCCTTCGACTGCATGGATCACGATAAACTGTGGAAAATTCTGAAAGAGATGGACATATCAGACCACCCCCTGCCTCTTGAGAAACCTGTATGGAGGTCAGGAAGCAAAGGTTAAAACTGGATATGGAACAGTAGATTGGTTCCAAATAGGAAAAGGAGTACGCCAAGGCTGTATATTGTCACCCTGCTTATTTAACCTATATGCAGAGTACATCATGAGAGATGCTGGGCTGGAAAAAGCACAATCTAGAATCAAGATTTCTGGGAGAAATATCAATAACTTCAGATATGCAGATGACACTGCCCTTATGGCAGAAACTGAAGAAGAACTAAAGAGCCTCTTGATGAAAGTGAAAGAGGAGAGTTAGAAAGTTGTCTTAAAGGTCAACATTCAGAAAACTAAGATCATGGCATCTGGTCCTGTCACTTCATGGCAAATAGATGGTGAAACAGTGGAAACAATGGTTGACTTTAATTTGGGCAACTCCAAAATCACTGCAGAATGGTGACTGCAGCCATTAAATTAAAAGATGCTTACTCCTTAGAAGGAAATTTATGACCAACCTAGACAGCATACTAAAAAGCAGAGACATTACTTTGCCACAAGGCCCATCTAATCAAGGCTATGGTTTTTCCAGTGGTCATGTATGGATGTGAGAGTTGGACTACAAGGAAAGCTGATTGCCGATGAATTGACACTTTTGAACTGTGGTATTGGCAAAGACTCTTGAGAGTCCCTTGGACTGCAAGGAGATCCAACCAGTCCATCCTAAAGGAAATCAGTCCTGAATACTCATTGGAAGGACTGATGTTGAAGCTGAAAGTCCAATACTTTGGCTACCTGATGTGAAGAGCTGACTCATTGGAAAAGACCCTGATGCTGGGAAAGATTGAAGGCAGGAGAAGAAGGGGACAACAGAGGATGAGACGGTTGGGTTGCATACCTGACTCAATGGACATGAGTTTGGGTAAACTCCGGGAGTTGGTGATAGACAGGGAGGCTTGGTGTGCTGCAGTCCATGGGGTTGCAAAGAGTCAGACACGACTGAGCAACTGAACTGAACTGAGGAGACTCTTGAGAGTCCCTTGGGCACAAAGGAGATCAAACCAGTCAATCCTAAAGGAAATCAACCCTAGATATTGGGAGGACTGATGCTGAAGCTGAAGCTCCAATATTTTGGCCACCTGATGCAAAGAGACAACTCACTGGGAAAAATCCTGATTTTGTGAAAAGTTGAAGGCAAAAGGAGAAGAAAGTATCAGAAGATAAGATGGCTAGATAGCGTCACTGACTCAATGGACATAAATCTGAGCAAACTCTGGGAGATAGTGAAGGACAGGGAAGCCTGGCCTGCTGCAGTCCATAGGGTTGCAAAGAGTCAGACATACCTAAGCTGCTGAACAACAAAACAACACTTCATATATATTTGCTCTATATGTATTACAGATAAACCCAAATATGAAGAAGCAAGTTTTCACAGAATAAGTATTATAAATTATCAAAATATTAGCAAATGGCCCAATAATTTTACTGTGGAGTCGTAACAGATTGAAAAGGCTTCTTAGTAGAATTGAATAACTTCTTACTTTGAATAAAAGTTACTGCCTTTTTGAACAATTTTCCTTTTCCTTTCTTTAGGAAAATATTCTCACATTTTTATATTAAAAATGCCAGGTAAATACTTGTCTGAAATTGTATTTGTCATTTAAAACTTCAACCTCCTACCTCTCTTTCAAAGTCCAGTGACAGGACCTTTTTTTGGAAGGGGGGCTTTGTAATTTTTACTTTTTAATTAATTTATTTTGATTGGAGCATCTTTTATTAAGGGCTAAAATAAATGATCAATTACCTTGAAGAATTAGTGTGACTGACATTAAAATAATTAAAATCCACTATTTTTAAGGTGATGTTATTAAATACTGAACATGACCTAATAATAGTTAAATAAAAAGGCACAAGTTCTATTTCATGTAAAGTTAGAAAATAATTTATTTTGATGAATAAAAGGCAAGAAGGAGCAACATTTTGATCTAGACTTCATGTTATTTATTTAATTTATTGCAATTATAAAAATATTACAGACTCATTCCAAGTGCTCTTTTGTAAAAGAAATGTTTATTCTCCTAGAAAACAGAAATTTAAAAGAGTATAGCTTCTGTGTTCTATGTGCTATTTTAGAGATAATTAAGAAATGCACAACTACCTTAGTTTTCTAAAGTTAATTACACATAGAATGTACAAGTCCTGGACAGATCATTGTGGGGGTAAAGACAAACTTGGGATTTGTCAAGAGACACACCACTAGAGTCCACTGTATCAGAGAACTGTCAGACTCTCCACGAATATGACAGAGCCGTGTCAGTCCTAGCTCTATCCCTGGATCACATGGAGGTCAGATATCCCAGCTTCTCACCTGACGCTAGTGGCCATCTCCTGTGTGAGCGCCCTGCGCATATGTGCATCTTCTAAGTAACATTCTCTCTTTAAAAAAAGATGGTTTACAGTTGGTTTACAATGTTGTCTTACTTCCTGCTGCACAGCAAAGTGGACCAGCCGTCTCCACTGCTTGTCAGATTCTTTTCCCACACAGGTCATTACAGAGCTCCTTGTGCTATACCGTTGGTCCTTACTAGTTTTTTATTTTATATATAATAGTGTGCAATGTTATCTTTTAATCCAGAATGAAAACCTATTGAGAACAGTCTTATGAGGGAATCGCATCTATGTCTTACAGAACAGAGCCTACAATCCAAGCTGCTGTAATACTGAATAAGCAGAAATTTCCTCCCAAAATTTGACAAACAGAAAGTATATTCCTACAAAAGCATGCTGCTATTAAAATACATGTGGCAACTAGGTCTCTGGGTATTCTGAGATACTGCCTTCCTTCAAAATAGATTTAAAGTTACAAATGGAAAACACTCTGAGTTTTACTCTCCATGCAAATAAAGGCATTGTATTTGTAAATAGGAGGGTCCCGCTAAGGAGGGTCCTAGGGACAGTTTGCACATTTGTATTTCATTTTACTTCATTCCATTTTAGCTTTTATAGCGCTTATTTGTGTCAGGGCTTTTTCTACAGAGATTGTAACTGAACAAGAGCTCCAGGTGCTGTGCTTTGAAATCCATTCCTAAGTTCGTGCCAAGGTTGTACCTCACACAGGCTGCTCTGGGACGATTACTTAGCTGCCAGACTGGCTCCTGGGAGACGTGAGATTCTTAGATGGCCAACACTAGTGAAACATTCCTTACATTCCCTTGAACAGCAGCATAAGATGTTTCCACTCAACATTTTCTAAATTCAACCCTATCCAATTGTTCCAAAGAATATATGAAATGTTTTATTTCATGATTTTAGCATATTCCTGAAATTGTGACATTTTTAAAGATTAAATACAGAAAACATATATATATATATATATATATAGTATATTAAGAAATTGATATCTATTATGCTTGATTTCACTATGGATGTTACTGCAGAATCATAATTAGCATGCCTGAAAAATTAAACCTTATATTAAGAAAAATCAGAAATGAGCATAAATAGTGTTTTTTAAAAATATGATGCCAACCTTATTTACTAATACTCAAAATTTATTCTTCAAAATAGACGTTATATGGCAGAAACTAATACAACATTGTAAGGCAATTATACCCCCAAAAAAATTGCTGCAAAAAATAGACATTAAATTGGAAATATGAGTGGTGGACACAGCAGGGGAGGGAGAAGGTGGAACTAATTAAGTAGTATTGAAATATATTCATTAACATATGCAAAATAGATAACTAGTGGGAAGTTGCTGTGTAACAAGGGAGCTCAGTTCAGTGCTCTGCAATGACCTTGAGGAAGGGGAGGATGGTGGGTGGGAAGCAGGCTCATGATATGTGTATACTTATGGCTGATTCACCTTGTTGTATGGTGGAAAGCAACGCAACATTGTAAAGCAACTATCTTCCAAATAGAAACTTAAAAAAGAATGCTAGGATGCCTAGAGTTGCCATGTGATGAATGCATGAATGTTCATTATATTTATTATTTTGAATATGTTTGAGATTTTTCCATAATAAAACATTTAAATTATAAGCATAACAAACTCACTGCCAACAGCTGTTAAAAAATAATAAAATTTTCTCACTCTGTAGTAGGATTTAAACTCTTTTTTCTAGGTTTGTAAAAGAAACCAATCATTTTTCAAAGATCCTCTAGAAACAACTGCTAAAACTGACAGGTTTATAAACATATATTTGTAAAATTAGTGTCAAAGCTGAAGTAAAATGAGTTTTTAAAGTTTTTAATGTAAAGGTATTAGACACTATTTTAGTTTTCGAGACACTTTAAGGTGCAAAACCTCTACCCAGATTTATCAAAGTCCTAAATTTTGAAAGATTACTTCTCCCAGCACCTAACATTATCTAAAGAATTTCTACAAATTCTAAATGCTTTTCTGCTAAAAAGAAAAAAGAAAATCTTTTGAAAGTGGAGATAAAACTGGATTTTTTAAATGATTGAAATAATAATTCAATTGATAACTCAAAATATAAAAGCAGCAATTACATTTTATTATGCATCATTATAGTTCATACGAGTTTATAATGTAAAATGTACAAATGGATAAGATTATTTTGTCATTTTATGCTAACTTTAAATCCATGGCTGATTCATGTCTATGTATGACAAAACCCACTACAATATTGTAAAGTAATTAGCCTCCAACTAGTAAAAATAAGTGGAAAAAAAAAAAAAAAGAACCCTCTAAAATCCTAGAATATTTTACCTGAAATATAGTGCTCATAATAAAAAAATTATGCTTGATACATATATTATTGCATTTATTGTACATGGGATTTTAAGGCAACCAAGACCTTGTGCAAGCATTAATTTTCTTTGCCTCTCAAGCCACATATAGACTTTTGAAAACACATTCTGCTCAACTGTGTCTCAACAGTAGATTATTGATGATTTGAGTATAAGAGTCAAGGTTTTTTTTTTTTTTTTTTCACTTTTGCATTTCAATAGAAAGGAAACCAGATATGAAACTGATTTATTCAATGAAAATCTTTTTAATACATATTGCATTTTATTGAAACTCAGATGTCATTGTTGGACTCTAAAGAAAGCTGAGCTCTGAAGAATTGATGCTTTTGAGCTGTGGTGTTGGAGAAGACTCTTGAGAGTCCCTTGGACTGCAAGGAGATCCAACCAGTCCATCCTAAAGGAAATCAGTCCTGGGTGTTCGTTGGAAGAACTGATGATGAAGCTGAAACTCCAATACTTTGGCCACCTGTTGCTAAGAGCTGACTCATTTGAAAAGACCCTGATGCTGGGAAAGATTTAGGGCAGGAAGAGAAGGGGATGACAGAGGATGAGATGGTTGGATGGCATCACCGACTCAATGGACATGGGTTCGGCTGGACTCCAGGAGTTGGTGATAGACAGGGAGGCCTGGCGTGCTGCAGTTCATGGGGTCGCAAAGAGCTGGACATGACTGAACGACTGAACTGAACGTAATAACACCTGGTAAATGACCAAAAGGCAAAAAAAGGGGAAACTTCATTCACTGCTTCTCAGAAGGAATATAATTGCCAAAAACATTTTAAAGAACTATTACACAACATTGAATAAAGTTGATATGATAGACAGAACAATGATCCCCAAAATGTCACTTTCCTAATCATCAAAATCTGTTAGGTTACATGCAAAAGGGGATTAAGGTTGCAGATGGAATTAAGGTTGCTAATTAGCTGACCTTAAAATAAACAGATTACTCTGGATTATCTGGGTGGACCCAATGTAATGAGTTTTTAAATGTGGATAAACTTTTCCAGTTGTAAGAGAAAGATGTGTCTATGGAAGAGGTCAATTGAGATTTGTGAAGGAATCAACTTACCATTGCTGGCTTTAATGATGGAGAATGGGGCCATGAGCCAAAGAATGTGGACAGCCTCAAGAACAGGGGTTCTCAAGCCCTGGGATCTAGTGCCTGCTGATCTGAGGTGGAGCTGATGTAATAATAAAGAAACAAATTGTGCAATAAATGTAATGCATTTGAATAATCCAGATACCATCCTCAAGCCTACATTCTGGGTCTGTGAAAAAAATTGTCTTAAAAAACTCTGGTACCTGGTGCCAAACAGATTGGGGCTGCTGCCTTACAACCAAGGAAGAGTAGAAAACAGATTTTCCTTACAGCCTCCTGAAAAAAATGCAGCCCTGCAAGCATATTCATTTTATCTCAGTGAGACCTGTATCAGCCTTATGATCTACGGAACTGTAAATATATATATATATATATATATATATATATATATATATTTGCTATTTTAAGCTACTCAGTTTGTAGAAATTTGTTACTACATCAGTAGAGTTGAAGAAGCACCTGTTCTTTTAATCAGCAATTCTACTTCTAAATATAAGCTTTTGAGGAACTCTTGCACTTTTGCACATTAGATAGAAATTAAGCTGCTCATTGCAGCATTTTTTTTTTTTTTTTGTAAAAAAGAAAGCTGGAAACAATTTAAGTATTATTATGGGAATGAATATAGTGACATAGATTATGTTATTGAAAAGCTTAAATAGACAAACTATATCATTATACTTCCTTGGTGGCTTAGACGGTAAAGAATCCACCTGCAATACAGGAGACCTGGGTTCAGTCTCTGAGTTGGGAAGATCCCCTGCTGGTGAGCATGGCAACCCACTCCAGAATTCTTGCCTGGAGAATGCCTATGGACAGAGGAGCCTGGCAGGCAAAAGTCCATGGGGTCGCAAATAGTTGGACATGACTGAGTGACTGAGGATATATTATTATATTCCACCATAAGTAAATTTCAAAAATGCAATATTAAAGGCAAAAGTAATTTACAGAATAACACAAATAGCATGATACCATTTATTCAAAATTATAAAACACACAAAACATTATATTATTTTTTAATACATACATATATGGTGAATTTTTCATACTGTTCATACAGAAGTTTGTGACACTGTACAAGAGACAGTGAGCAAGACCATCCCCAAGAAAAAGAAATGCAAAAAAGCAAAATGGCTGTCTGAGGAGGCCTTAAAAATAGCTGTTAAAAAAGAGAAGTGAAAAGCAAAGGAGAAAAGGAAAGATATACCCATCTGAATGTAGAGTTCCAAAGAACAGCAAGGAGACATATGAAAGCCTTCCTCAGTGATCAATGCAAAGAAATAGAGGAAAACAAAAGAATGGGAAAGACTAAAGATCTCTTCAAGAAAATTAGAGACACAAAGGGAACATTTCATGCAATGATAGGCTCAATAAAGGACAGAAATGGTATGGATCTAACAGAAGCAGAAGATATTAAGAAGAGGTGGCAAGAATACATACAAGAACTGGATAAAAAAGATCTTCACGACCCAGATAGTCATGATAGTATGATCACTCGCCTAGAGTCAGACATCCTGGAATGTGAAGTCAAGCGGGCCTTAGGAAGCATCCCTATGAACAAAGCTAGTGGAAGTGATGGAATTTCAGTTGAGCTATTTCAAATCTTGAAAGATGATGCTGTGAAAGTGCTGCACTCAATATGTCAGCAATGGAAAACTCAGCAATGACCACAGGACTGGAAAAGATCAGTTTTCATTCCAATCTCTAAGAAGGCAACACCAAAGAATGCTCAAACTACCACACGATTGCACTCATCTCTCATGCTAGTAGAGTAATGCTCAAAATTCTCCAAGCCAGGCTTTAGCAATACATGAACCGTGGACTTCCAGATGTTCAAGCTGGTTTAGAAAAGATAGAGAAACCAGAGATCAAATTGCCAACATCCGCTGGATCATCAAAAAAGCAAGAGAGTTCCAGAAAAGCATCTATTTCTGATTTATTGACTATGCCAAAGACGTTGACAGCGTGGATCACAATAAACTGTGGAAAATTTTGAAAGAGATGGGCATGCCAGACCACCTGACCTGCCTCTTGAGATACCTGTATGTAGGTCAGGAAGCAACAGTTAGAACTGGACATGGAACAACAGACTGGTTCCAAATAGGAAAAGGAGTACGTCAAGGCTGTATTTTGTCACCCTGCTTGTTTAACTTATATGCAGAATACATCATGAGAAATGCTGGGCTGGGGGAAGCACAAGCTGGAATCAAGATTGCCAGGAGAAATATCAATAACCTTAAATATGCAGATGATACCATCTTTATGGCAGAAAGTGAAGAACTAAAGAGCCTCTTGATGAAAGTGAAAGAGGAGAGTTAGAAAGTTGTCTTAAAGCTCAACATTCAGAAAACTAAGATCATGCCATCTGGTCCCATCACTTCATGTCAAATAGATGGGGGATCAGTGGAAACAGTGGCTGACTTTATTTTGGGCAGCTCCAATATCACTCCAGATGGTGACTGCAAGAAATTAAAAGATGCTTACTCCTTAGAAGGAAACTTATGACCAACCTAGACAGCATATTAAAAAGCAGAGACATTACTTTGCCAACAAAGGTCTGTCTACTCAAGGCTATAGTTTTTCCAGTAATCATGTATGGATGTGAGAGTTGGACTATAAAGAAAGCTGACCACCAAAGAATTGATGCTTTTGAACTGTGGTGTTGGAGAAGACTCTTGAGAGTCCCTTGGACTGCAAGGACATCCAACCAGTCCATCCTAAAGGAGATCAGTCCTAGGTGTTCCTTGCAAGGACTGATGTTGAAGCTGAAACTCCAATACTTTGGCCACCTCATGCGAAGAGCTGACTCATATGAACAGACCCTGATGCTGGGAAAGATTGAGGGCAAGGGCAGAAGGGGACGACAGAGGATGACATGGTTGGATGGCAACTCCGACTCAATGGACATGAATTTGGGTAAACTCCTGTAGTTGGTGATGGACAGGGAGGCCTGGTATGCTGTGGTTCAGGGGGTTGCAAAGAGTTGGACATGACTGAGTGACCAAACTGAACTGAACTGATGATGAATTTTTAAAAACATGAATGAAAATGATCCACACAAGCCTCCTCTCTTGTAGAGGTGGAATGAGCGTAAATAAATGATGGAATAGGTGTAGTGTCTTTGTAGAAATGGGGAATAAAGGAGGCCTAAGTAATTGCACCCAATCAATTATAAAATTATTATAAAATACTAAAGTGAAGCATTAATATTTAGTGAATATTGACAGCAACAGGCTTCATCATTTTTTAATTAATTTGTTTTGAAATATTTGATACTGTATAATATAAAACAGAGATAAAAGAAAAATGATAGTGAAAGCTCTGGGTTGACTTCTAGCTCTGGTAATAACTTTATTAGGATTTTAGGCATGGGGTTAGAGGAATAGTATATTTGAACAATGATATATTTGAAGCATTTGCAAATTTAAATGATCATAACTAAGCTTGGTAAGAAGATAATATTTGATGTACCAGGAAGTACACTCAGCACCTTACATATATTATCTCATTTATCTCATAGCAATCATCATGAAGAATGAGGCAGTTTCTACTATAATTTTCTTCCATACAACTGAAAAAGCAGAAAAATACTTAACCTAAAAACATTAAGTATTTTGTCCAAGATCATATATCTGGTGATTGGCCAAGTGGGATGCAATAAACCCAGTGAATAAAACACCAAAGAATGTACTCTGAACCACCAGGGCAACCTCTATAGACCTTAATAAGGAAAAAAAAAAAATCTCTCTGTGTGCATCAGAAAACTCCTCCCTGTTACTTAAGATGCACCTCAATATCTCAATTTTACAGAGAAAGTAAATGACCCTAACTTTCAATAGAGTTTGTGTGAGACTTAAATGTACAAATACTTGTGAATATAAAATATCTAGTGTCAACTGAAAGAAAACCACATGCTGTAAGAGCTGTGAGTTTAAATTTTAATCAGGGTCTTATTGCGGACTACAGCCTGGAAAACAGTTTCTCAGATAGCTCTGAAGAACTGCTCCAAACAGGTAGGGAGGAAAGGCAATATCTGAAGAACTTCTCCAAACAAGTAGGGAGGAAAGGCTATATATATATATACGGCTAAGGAATATGTGCAGTCAAGCACACATTTTGGTAAAATATTACTGCTAGTCACAAATAACAGATATCTCAGTTAATGATTTTGATGCTTTTCTGCATATGTGAAGTTATAAGAATCTGAGTTTATTAAAATTCTTCCTAAAATAGACATCAAATTTGCTAAGAAGCTTGTTTTTCCAAAGCATAGAATGCCTCATCCAGTTTTCCTCCAAAACCCTTCCAGGGTGCACTGTCCAGTCATCGACTGAAGGGGCTAGTGACTTAACCTTATAGGATGGTGAAGAAAATCCTTTGATTTTATGCTGGCAACATCTCTTCCCCCAGTGGTCAAGCTTTCTTTCACTCCCTGTCCTCCCGCTCTTCCTTTATCAAGTATTCTCCATAAGAAAGACTTATAAGAAAAATGCTATTGTTTTGTGCTTATCAACAGTGATGCTATGGCTAGAAACACGTGGGAGCACTCATCTGGGCCCAGAAATCTTCCCACAGATAACTCTTGTTTCAAAATTCATGTTGTGGCTGGACTAGCCCTTGTGGTTCTTACTGTGATTGCAAGATGCCCTTAGTCATAACCATCAGGAAACTTCGAAGGACAAAGTTTATTACACACACTTCCTGGAGGGTACACCTCGGACCTCAGAGTGAGGTGGGGGAGAGTAATGATGTGGGGAGGTTAGGAAGTGGGGGAGATGGGTGTTTGGGAAGGTGGGGAAGCAGATCTGGGCTTCTGATTTTATTTGGTTGAGGGTGGGGGCCTGAGGTTTCACAGGTTCCATTGCTTATTGGTAATAGAAAGCATGAGTGGTTAAGAGCCAGAAGGGAAAAGCAAGTGATCAAAAGGTCTATTATGAAGTCAACCAGCTACCAGATACCTCTGAAACAAAGGAAGAGGGTGGGGCCTACAGGGGAAAGGGGTAGGATGCCCCCTCTCGCAGACTCTCACTAAGTCCTGTTCCCAGGTGAAGCTGCAGAGGATGGAGAGTGTGCTGGACCAGCTCGAACAGTTGATTGCAGTGGAGGCCGACACAGGCAATTTCCACACTGTTGACTAGTACAAGCCCCAGAATGCCACAACCAATACATCCTTGATCCTGGCCCTGGCACAGACACCCACCTATCAGGAGCTGGTGGAGGATGTCATAGCCTATGCAGGAGCCTGGATGGGTCACAAGAGGAACAAATTATAAATGCTCTTGATAAATTTTATTTGCTATTTGAAGCAGAAATATTGAAGAAAATTCTGGACTGGGTATCCATGGAAGTGGATGCAAGGCTCTCTGTCAATAAGAATGCCATGTTGGCCCTGCCCAGCACCTCATCAAGAGACACAAGGAGGCCAGGATCAGCAAGGACTGGATTCTGATAAAGCTGTCATCCACCTGAGAAGGAATTCAGTCTGGAAAGAAGCTAGAGAAGGAGCATGGCATGCATTACAGGATGACCCTACTCTTATCCTTTGCCCAGGAGATGGCCTGTGCAGAGACAGGTGAACTCATGTCCCCATTCCTGGGTTGTATCTTCGGCTGTCATGTGGCCAACACATACAAGAAGTTGTAGGAACCCCTGGAGGACTCACTAGTGAAGAGTGTCAACAAGATCTGCAACTATTACAAGAAGCTCCACTATAAGATGATCATCACAGGTGCCTACTTCCACAGTACTGCTAGGTCAGGGCCCTGGAAGCCTGCTGTTTCCTCACCCCCTCAACCCAGGTCAAAGACCACGGAAAGATGGTGCCCGCACTGTTCACCAAGGTGGTACAGCTCTGGAGAAGTTCCACCTGGATGAAAAATCCATCTGCTGATTGCACAAGGAGGACCACATGGTCATGGAGAAGCTCCCCAATAGTATCCATAGGCTTGCTGCAGAGACTATGAAGCTGAATCAGATGCTGATGAAGGAATGTTCAGCGTGGAGAATGGAAAATAGCACAACTCCTAAAGCTGGACCACAAGATCTGCACTATCTTTGAATTGGGGCCTAGTTGCATATGTTTTGAAATGAATCTTGGGTTCTTTACTACTTTTAATAGGGAGGAACCATAGATACTTGATTATATGTAAAACTTTTTTATTTTTTAATATTTTGTTTTTTTGTTAAATAGATAACCAGTTGGAGTTTGATGTGATGCAGGGCGTCCAAAGCTGGTGCTCTGTGACAACCTGGAAGGATGGGGCAGGGAGGGATGTGGGAGGGGGTTCAGGGTAGAGGGGACATACGCTTGCCTATGGCCGATTCACACTGATGTATGGCAAGAACCATCACAATATTGTTAAGCAATAATCTCCCAATTAAAATAAATTAAAAAAAATAAACAAAAAAATTAGAAAAGATCCCCCCCCCAAAAGCCATCAGAGAGTGTAAGTCTTTTGAACATGAGCTGCCCATTCTCCTTGCTTGGTGCCCCGCAATAAATGCTGTATTTTCCTTCACTGCAACCTGGTATCAATAGATTGGCTTTGCTGTACATCAGGTGAGCACACCTAAGTTTGGTTTGGTAACTTTGGCTATTCCAGCCAAAGAAGAACCAGTGAGGATAGTTCTATAAAATATGCAAAGTTGGAAGATTTGATAGAAGGAAGTTTCACTGTCTATTACTATACCCATAGGAGACTTTTATGTTATATTATATATGTAGAATACTTCAGACAAACATAACAGAAAAAATAAAAAAGTAGCCTAATTTCAGCAAAAATTTCTCTTCCAAATACTAATTTTTAAAAACTTCTGTTGATATAATTTGTTTACACTTTGATACCAAATTTACTCTAACAAAAATTCTTGCTTTTTTATAGTTAATTCCATTAAGGAGGATAAGCAATGATAATTTTTATAGTAACTAAAAATAAGATATTTTTCCTAAGAGGAAAAAAATGTCCAAAGTGATCCAGGTGGAACTGTTTCCAAATTGGAGACATGTATTTAAGTGATACAAACTGACAGTTTCTCACTTTGGAAATTTTGTGCTATGTTTTGAGTTTTCCTGAACCATCACCTTCCCTTTCTTGTCATAAATAAAATCACACAGCAAGTCACATTCTGAAATTAGCAGGAAATTTCTGAAAACAAGAGCCAATACCACAAGGAGAGGTCTGGGTTGGCAGGAAAAAAAGCCACTCAGTCTGAGCTTTCTTTTTTGTCTTTGGATAATAGAAAATGCTCAGATTTTCTTCATACCTATATCTCAAAAAGCATTTAAATTTAAATCTTTGTAAGTTCTTGTTGCATTTAGTATTTTAAAAATCATGATCTTCTCTATACTGTAGAGCTCTTTCATAGCTCATTCTGCCGTAGCAGTTTAATCTCTTGAGAAAAGATAGCATGTAAATGTCCACCATAACAGACATACCTAGCCAAGTAAAACATCTCCTGTCCACTATCTAATTTAATATCTGAGACGATGATGTGGTGGACACCCTACTCAACACTGATAACAATTCAGGGACTTTTTTAGTCCACTCTATTTATTGTCTTCGAGGCTGCCCCAGTGGCGCTAGTGGTGAGGAACCTGCCTGCGTTGACTGGAGACATAAGAGACTTCTGTTCAGTCCTGGGTCTGGAAGATCCCCTGGAGGAGGGCATGACAATCTCCCCAGTATTCTTGCCTGGAAAATCCCACGGACAGAGGAGCCTGGTGAGCTATAGTCTATGGGATCGCAAAGGGTTGGACACAACTGAAGAGACTTACACACACACACACACATTTATTGTCTTCATTCTCCAGTGTTGAAAGGCACAGTGAAAATACTGACATTGGAATAAAAATATGAGTGAATGTAAGAGTAAGCAGAGGGTAAAAGAACAATCTTAGATTTCTGTCGAGAAAGGAAAAATATACATAATACTTAAACTTGTATATTTTATAACATTGTCATAAACTTTAGAATAATAAATTTTCAAGAACTAAAAACTTGGTGAGACCACAAGCTATCCAGCCTCCAAAATACTTAGCTCAGTTTGGATGATATATTGCAAAGAACATTATTACTTTGCCTTTAGTTTGTGATCATTTAAAGTATAGCATAATTATTGATAACTTCTAAAATTTTCACTAGAGGCAGATTAACTGCATGGGACATTCTGAATCAGATATAGTATCTAATTTCTTATTGAATCTTGGTAAGTTATTTGCCTTCATAAAATACTATGGCAGGGTTCCAAGGGTTAATTATGAGTTGCATAAAAGGTAGTTCCTTCAACTCATTTTAATTTATTGCTTTCTGCTAAGCATTGCCCAGGAACTTGGCTCATTGAAGTTGCAAAGAAGAGTTACTTTTACTTTACCCCCTCCTATTCTACTTACATCTGATATATATAGTCAACAACATCTAATTTCACAGCTCAGTTGTTCAGTCCTTGAAAAAAAGACATTTCCTCAAAGTTAGATGATAAAAATGAGTTGGAGAAGCTGTACTAAAGAAATTAATAGTTTTAAAAGTGATATTTATGTAAGCTGTATTTATGAATTCCATCAATTTACTGAAAGTATACTAATAAACTCTCTCTAAACTCTGCAAGAGGGAATAACTTATAGATGCACATTTCTAATAATATAATACCAACATATTATATCAATTATGCACTCAAAGCCTAGAAACGGATGGTTATGATATATGGGATAATAGATGATCAACAAGTGACTCTACACTGTAATTCAGAAGATGGCCACAGCAGTTGAGTAGTTTATGAGCTGCAGCAGCTAGAATCCCCAAATGTCTTCATACATTCAGTGGGAAGCTATTACTGTTATAAAAATGAAAACATTTATTTAAATCTTAACAAATTTCAATGCCATGCCTGAAATCTCAATACCCACATTTTAGTATCTGCCTCATGAGAAGAAACTGCTCAAATAATAATATAATGTAGAATCTTTAAAGCTACATTCACAAAATTTGATTGAGATAAATGTTTATCAAAATCTATCCAGAATGATTATTAAGGTTGAAAGTGGGGAAAACAGTGACAAGAGGAGGAATGACTTTAACTTTTTCATTTTAGCTATGTTAATTGTTGGGTGATTCTATATTTATAAAAGCATAAAAGGATAATCTGGTGTTTTCTCTGTTATGTAGTGCTGTACTGCAGATGGTGACTGCAGTCATGAAATTAAAAGATGCTTGCTCCTTGGAATAAAACTTAAGACAAATCTAGACAGCACATTAAAAAGCAGAGCCATCACTTCGTCGACACAGGCCCATATAGTCAAAACTATGGTTTTTCCTGTAGTCATGTATGTTATGTGAGAGTTGGACCATAAAGAAAGCTCAGTGGCAAAGAACCGATGCTTTTGAAATGTGGTGCTGGAGAAGATTATTGACAGTCCCTTGGGCAGCAAGGAGGTCAAACCAGTCAATCCTAAAAGAAATCAACCCTGAATATTCATTGGAAGGACTGATGCCAAAGCTGAAACTCAATACTTTGGCCACCTGATGCAAAGAGCCAACTCACTGGAAAAGTCCTGGATGCTGGGAAAGATTGAGGGCATGAAGAGAAGAGGATAACAGTGGATGAGATGGTTGGATGGCATCATCGACTCAGTCAACATGAGTCTGAGTAAGCTAAGGGGGTTGGTGATGGACAGGGAAGCCTGGCGTGCTGCAGTCCATTGGGTCTCAAAGAGTTAGACATGACTGAGTTACTGAATAGGAACAAATAAAAGATATACTCCAAAAGACCATAATATTTTAATATTTGTAATAATATTTAAGTATGGAGACATGGAATCTTTTTGCTTTTGGTATTCCATTATGAACCTCTTCTCCATGAAATATGTTCAATTTCAAGGAACCACATTTTCAGTTTATTCCACTTAGCTTTTGAAATATCATTGTCTTGCATGAGTTTTTAAGTGAACATAGTTTAAGCTTTAAGTATCTCTTATTTTTTATAAACTGGGAAAATGTATTTCTAGGATATATCATGTTGAAAAAATTTCATTTAGTGACTGTTCACAAGTGCCACATATTTTATATGTATTTTATTATATTTAACAGAATCTGTGTCAGCTATTTTACAAACCTACTTTACAGCAGAGAAAATGAAGCTTGAGGAATGTGAAACAATTTTTCTATGATGACATATGAAGTGAAAACTCAAAGCTCCCAAAATTTGAAGAATATCCTCTGAAATGCTACTTTTTACTCTAGATTGGGAACCCTGAGATGCATGATAGATTGATTTCAGAACAATACAAGAAAAGAAAAAAAGTGAATGCTGTAGTAAAAGAGATTGTGTCCACATTGTCTTGAGACATATATCCTAGCCTGTGGAATGGACTGTCTCCTGTGACTATTCCCACCATTGTGCAGAGAGACAATCTGGCAAGGATTGCCAAACAAAATATAAACAAGTCATTTAAATCTGAGTTGCAGACATACCATAATTTTTTCAATATGTGTGTTCCAGATATTGCATAGACATACTTACACTAAAATCTAATTAAGTTTTTATCTGAATTTCAAACATAATTTGAATCCTGTACTTATATTTGCTTAACTTGGAAAATAACGTCCTTTCTTTTTTAGGTAGCTCTGAGAAAGCTGACTCAGCAGGTCTGAGCTAAATCAGTGGAATACTAGAATTGTTTGCTCTGGAGCTCTCCCTTTTAAAAAGTCCACTTCTAAATGACTTGCTCAAAGACATACAACTAGCTAACAGGGCTTGGACTAAAATCCAAGTCTCTTTACTCCCACATTAGGAATCTTTACCCTATTCCATGCTGTTCTCCTTCATTTGACTTTTTTTAATTCCCCCCCCCCCCCCAGAGAGTGTCAAATTTCATTCTCTACACAGGAAAGATGCTTGTATTTCTGTATAAAGTGATTATAAATTGTGTGGAACTATAATCACCATACTTATTCCTACAAACAATTGAAATACAAAATTTAAAAATGCCTTATCTTCATAGCCAATGGAAATATAACCAAATGACAATTACTGAATAGCAAAAGAGTCACATAGCAGCTATTGTCAAATGTTCTACCTGAAGGCAAACCTTTTTTGAAAGCAATGAATTCAAGAGAATACAGTGTTCCAAATTCTGACTCATCAAATAAGAACTGAAGTTCTCAATAATCAATGGTTAGAGGGGTACATCAGAAACTGAGGAGACACTGAGGAGTTTACCAAATGATGTATTAATATCTTATGCTGAATTGCCCTGGTTTAAAATTAGCAAGAATACATTCCGTCTCTAATTTCTAAGAATTAAAGACTGCTGTGGTTGTTTACTCTAAGTTTAGGACAAAACTGAAGTGAATGAAAGCAAGACGTGGAATAGAAAATTTAATATTTAAAAAGCTGATGACTTTAACCTAAACCAGAATTATTTATCTTTTAAGTCATTTAGATTCCCTGAGTTTCTGTTTCCTTATCTATAAAATTAGGTGCTCTATTTTCATGGTAAAAATAATGTAATACAAATGTTGTTGATAGGAAGAAAAATGAAAATGCATTAAAGAAGACAATATAAAAAGCAAAATAAATAAGTAAAATAAAAAGTCCACTTCTCAGACCAGATAGATGCCCCTGTCTGCCGTATTCACAAATCTGGAGATCCACAAGGGCCAGAGCCCCCTCTACTGGGACTGCAGACATGGTGCGTGCAGGCCATCTATCCGGCCTGGAGACACCATTGAAAAACCACTACAAATATTGTAAAGTAATTAGCCTCCAACTAATAAAAATAAATGAAAAAATAAAGAGAAAAAAAGAGAAAAAAAGAAAATCTCAGGGAATTATGTGCATTCTGTCACTTCTCTGATAGTAAATTATTACCCAATAAGGTCTATTTCACACCTACAACACATGGTATTAAATACATGTTTACGTGTCTCCACAACCATTTCCATAACATTTTGAAAAATTTTTGTTCTCTTTGTCCTTTTCAACATTCAGCCATATATAACTGAGACATGCTACACATATGGGTTTTGGGAAGGAAGATTTCTCCTGTCCTCTTGTTTTTAGAAAGAGAGTTAATAGTTTCTCTCATTTACTTTTTAAATTTCCAGAGTAAAAATTTAGTCACTCCTGATATAATATCAGGTGATAATAGCTCATCACCTGAAATATACTATTTTTACTTCTCTAAGTTCCCAGTTTTATAAAGTTTTTCCTGAAATACAACTTGTAGACTCACAATTCTCCTTCCATAGATGTGCAATAATTTGGTCCCAAAGACAATATTTTCCCTTTCATTCATCATACTTTTTCCAACAGGGCTCAGCATTTTATTGGTATTTGTTTAGAGTAAACATGAGAACATTTGAATTCTATTTATTTTCTACAATTCAGTTGTAAGTTTAGAATTTATTAATACAGTATATGTTTTGCTTGTAAAAATCCATATTCTGCATTTTGGAAAACTGCAAAAATATATAACCTTATATAATCATTTCTTGTTTTATTTTTGGACCAAAATAGTATTGTACTTTTAACAGTTCTCATACAAATCTTTTTTTTATATAAAAACATTTATTTTTTTATTAAAAAATATTTTCCCAAGATATTGTTTTTGACATTCCTTTCTCTACCATGTTCTAATTCCAAACTAATTTTCCCTTTCTATACACTCTATATTTTTACTACTATGCCATTCTCATCAAGCTGATATTGTTTTGCTTCCCTGTTAAAGGGGAAAAAAAGGCCCATTCTCCAAGAAAGCTTGGATAACATCTCCTGCTAAATGAAAACTTGCCAAATCTTTTCACTTAAGGTTCATAACTTTATATGAATTATATTTATGTTATTATTCCTTGAAGTATAATCTCTGACACATTATCCTCCAGATAAAGAAGAATTTCACTGAGGCTGGTAGTAATATCATGCATATCTCTTAATCATTTGAAAGACTAGGAAGAATTCTCCTCACACACTAATAGTCAACATACCATTGTAGGTTCGTTATTAGAATGAAATGAAAGAATTGGGGACTATAGTGCAGCACATTTTTTTTTAACAATTTTATTGTTTTCCTTCATGACATTAAAACACTCTATAAGGCTATTTTTCCCCCTTTACACTTGTTTGAAATCCTGTGATCGCTTTAATCCCTAAAGTAATCCTGAAAACAATTTAACTTGGTAGCAAAAACATCTATTTTGATGTAATAAAATTACCAGTTCCATATGGAGGTCAATTTGCTCCCCTCCTCTGGTTGGGGAAAGCTTTAGGCTTGTGGTGCCCGAAGTAGGACAAGGAGGGTGTATGTGGTTCCTCTGCTTCTCCCATCACTAACCCCCCTCAGGTGCTTCCCTTGTTGGAGGAGTAGGAAAAGCCAGCTAAGTCTCACCTGCTGTGTATTCTTAAGGAGATTTAACTTTGTAACTCTTGGCTTGGCGGGAGTTGAAAGCTGATTTTCTTTTTTCTTGCAGTGAATCACATTGTCCTATCTCCAGCTTTTTCCTGCTGGCGACTACTTGCAATTCTGGGTAAACTACTTAGATAGAAACTGACACCGTCCACAAGAAACCTCCAGACATTCTATCCCTCGCTGCAATCTGCATGTGTCACTGAGCAAATAGACACTTGCTGCTCTTTAAACTGGTCATGTGCTATTACTGTTCAGATTTCATGCCTGTAAACCCAACAGAAAGTCCCTGAGTTCCCCAAACTCCAGAGAACACTTATCAGAGGTAATAAGGTTCAGGTTTCACAGAGCTGCAAGCTGAGACTTGAATATCTGTGTCCCCGTCAAGATTCCTGTGTTGAAACCTAAACCCTGAGAAGAAGTGGGACCTTTAGGAGGCAATTAGATCATGAGATCAGATACATGAAACAGTAAAGATCCTCATGAATGGATTGGTGACCTCATGAAAGAGACTCAGGGAGCTCCTTTGTCCCTTTAGCACATGGAGCGCAGTGAGGGCCACAGTCTGCACCCTGGAAGAGGGCCCTCACCAGGACCCACCATGCTGGCCCCCTGATCCTGGATGGTCAGGCACCTGGAATAAATTGTTCAGAGTCCTCTTGGTCTCTAATACACACACACACACACACACACACATATTACAGCTGCCTGAACAGACTAAGACATGGTGTCACAAGCAAGAGATAACTACTGTTTTTTCTGAAGCTGATTCTACCCCTTCTGTACAGAAAGACCTGGAATCATGGCATGTTAGAGACAATTAAAATTGCCCAGTCCAAAACAGCCAAATTATAGATGAAGAAACTGAGAACTGGCCAATGTTTGATTAACTTTTAGTTCAACAAACATCACTGAATGCTCTTTTGTAAATGATAATGGGGTAACAAAGACAAATTTGACTCAGAATTGATCTTGCAGGAGCTTTAGTTAGTAGATGAGCTGATGTTACAATCCACGTCTCCTGGTTTCAAAGTAATATCTGTCACCACACACTTGGGAATAGTGCTCAAGTTTAGTACAAAAAAGACTCTCCTGAGAGCTGTTAAAATGCAGATTCCAGAGCTCTGCTGCTGCTGCAGATTCCAATTCAATGTGCTCCTGAATCTTCATGTTAACAAGTCCCTTAAGGACAAATTGTTCTGTTCCAGAATTTAAAAGCATGGTTCTTTTTGTTGTGGAGAAGGTCCTTCTCCCTGATAGTGATTGCCAAAGAGAAGTGATTCTTCTGTGTCATCCATTGCCTGCCCTATCATCCCATGATTTGTACAGTTCAAAAAAAAAAAAAAATGTGTGCAGTTTTACTGAATATAGGGTGTGTTCAGGTGCCTCTGCTTTCCTGAAACATGTTTTGGGGGGATTATTTTGGAGTTTCCTGCTGAATCCTGCCAATCTGTGATTCCTGAGGACTGTTTGTTATTTTATCTTTTCATTCTTAGTGAGTAAAACCTTGCTCACACTGGGCCTATATGGAATATATAGTAGATGGGATTGATTGCATGTTCTTTCTTCTCTTTGCATACATATATTTATAAAATACCAAATTATAAGAGAAATATTCATAGAAATATTGACTTTTGTTGATGCTCCCTTATATCTCATAATATGTTAGGATATAGCAAAGCCTAATGTCTCAAAAGTTAAGCAGGTCTGATTGAACATTAAGAAATAGATTGCCAAAGCAGGTACTCAAGGCATGGCGAGACATTTCTCACTTGATAAATGGTGTAGTTAGGGTGTTGATGGCACTTTTTCATCAGTCACTCACAGAAAGCACTCTGACCCTTGTTTCTAGTATGTTCTGACCAACCTCAGTTCTCATCCACGTGGTGTGACACCACTGAGCTTTGGTTACTCTTTCATGGGATGCAATGAGAAGCTCATCCACTCATTTAGGATGATAAGTATATGTGTTTTATGAATTATCTAAAATGTGCACAAACCACTTTTGTTTCTTTCAAAATGCTGATCATCTGCAATTAGATTGCATTTATTCTTGGCATAGACAAAATCTTAGAGTTTATCAACTTTAATGAGATTAATTTTCTAATAATAACAGTTAATTGAGAAGGAAAAGCTAACCAAGCATCTGAATGCAAGCTCTTCCTTAAACAAGAATACTTAATTTAGTGATATAAACTCTTTCTTACTTTTATAAAGAAAATAAATCATAAGGCTAATGTCCCAATATCTGTATGGCTAATTGGAATAAGTTAAAAAGCAAAAGCATTGAAGGTGTCATAATCAAATACTTTTCTACTGAAAATTATCTTCTCCCAAGAAACATTGTTTATACTATTATTCCATTAATATTTTTACCAATATTTGGAGATTACCTTACAGAACCCACACATCATATCTTTTAATGCTCATTCACTGCTGAGTGTGATGAGAAAACAACTATTTTGAGTTGCTATGTGGGCATTTTATAGTACAGCAACCCTGATCCCACCTAGTCTAGAGATTTAGATAAGAAGCCAAGTTAAGGATTCCTGCCATGAGTTCCTGTTTTGCTTTTCCTGGGGCTCCTTTCAAAATAACTGCTTGGAGTTGAGTCCTTGAGAAGTTAATGACCTCCACCTCCACCACCTTATGAGTAGTAGATGTTTTGTTACCTTGTTATCTGTTGCTCCTTGATGACCATGGAGGGAGGGCTGCCCTTCCTCTGGCTCATCGCCCACCCCACACTCACCTCACACCACACACCCCACTCTTCCATTTCTGGGATTTGTAAATCATAAACCTAGTGATTTTACTTCCTTTGTGTGAGTATATTGAAATTTCAACTTTAATCAAAATGACCTGGGGTTTCACTTCCCCAAAGTGGCTGCTCAGATGTGATTGAGCTACACAATGACCCCATGTTGAATTGTGTCTCCTTATTCAGCTGGTCATAATGTGCATATCCTTAATTTAAAACACCAGGTATGGATCAGTAAACACAATGAGGACCTGCAGTAGCCCAGGCACTCTAGTAGATGCTGGATATCCAATAAGGAGTGTGTAATACTGAAACATCCCCAGATGCAGATCCAGGTCGTTCAGTTGTGTCTGACTATTTGAGAATCCATGGACTGCAGCATGCCAGGATTCCCTGTCCTTCACCATCTCTCAGACACAAACTCATGTCCACTGAGTCAATGATGCCATCCAGCCATCTTATCCTCTATTGCCCCCTTCTCAACAAGCCCTCAATCTTTCCCAGCATCAGGGTCTGTTCCAATGAGTCATCTCTTCGCCTCAGGTAGTGAAACTATTGGAGCTTCAGCTTCAGCATCAGTCCTTCCAATGAATATTCAGGAGTGATTTCCTTTAGGATTGACTGGTTTGATCTCCTTGTCTTCTCCAGCAGTACAGTTCAAAAGTATCAGGTCTTCAGCACTCAGTCTACTTTATGGTCCAACTTTCACATCCTTACATGACTACTAGACAAACCATAGCTTTGACTAGATGAACCTTTGTCAGCAAAGTGATGTCTTTGCTTTTTAATACACTGTCTAGGATTGTCATAGACTTGATTCCAAGGAACAAGGGTCTTTTAATTTCATGGCTGCAGTCACCATCCAGTGATTTTGGAGCCCAAGAAAATAGTCTGTCACTGTTTCCACTGTTTCCCTATCTATTTGCTGTGAAGTGATAGGACCAGATGCCACAGTTTTTGTTTTTTGAATGTAGAGTTTTTCACTCTTTCACTCTCCTCTTTCACCTGCATCAAGAGGCTCTTTACTTCCTCTTCTCTTTTTGTCATTAGGGTGGTGTCATCTGCATATCTGAGGTTACTGATATTTCTCCTGGCAATCTTGATTCCAGCTTGAGCTTCATCCAGCCCAGCATATCACATATGTATTCTGCGTATAAGTTAAATAAGCAGGGTGATAATATACAGCCTTGTCATAACTCTTTCCCAATTTTGAGCCAGTCCATTGTTCCAAGTCTGGTTCTAATTGTTGCTTCTTGACCTGTATACAGGTTTCTCAGGAGGAAGTTAAAGTGCTCTGGTATTCCCAGCTGTTTAAGAATTTTCCACAGTTTGTTGTGATCAACACTGTCTGTCCTAAGTTGCTTCAGGCATGTCCAATCTTTGTGACCCTGTGGACTGTAGCCTGCCAGGGTCCTCTGCCCATGCAGTTCTCCAGGCAAGAGTAATGGAGTAGATTGCCATTTCCTACTCTGGGGAATCTTCCCAACCCAAGGATTGAAACTTCGTGTCTTAGATCCCCTGCATTTGCAGGCAGGTTCTTTACCACTAGCACGACCTGAGAAGTGCCATGATCCTCACAGTCAAATGGCTTTATGTAGTCAATGAAGCAGAAGTAGATGTTTTTCTGGAATTCTCTTGCTTTTTCTATGATCCAACAGATGTTTGCAATTTGATCTCTGATTCCTCTGCCTTTCTGAATCCAGCTTATACATCTGGAAGTTCACAGTTGAGGTACTGTTGAAGCCTAGCTTGAAGGATGTTGAGCATTACCTTGCTAGCATGTGAAATTATCTCAGTTGTATAGTAGTTTGAACATTCTCTGTCATTGCCTTTCTTTGGGATTAGAGTGAAAACTGACCTATTTCAGACCTGTGGCCACTGCTGAGTTTTCCAAATTTGCTAACAAATTGAGAGCAAGGAGACTGATGCATAAATAGAAATATTATGTCTATATGAAAAATATCAGAATTATGAGTAGATCTTTGACACCCTATGTGAAAGTCTTTCAATCATGTTCAACTCTTTATGACCCCATGAACTTCTCCAGTCCATGGAATTCTCCAGGCCAGAATTCTGGAGTGGGTAGCTGTTCCCTTCTCCAGGGGGTCTTCCCAACTCAGAGATCAAGCCCAGGTCTCCCACATTGCAGGCAGATTCTTTACCAGCTGAACCACCAGGGAAGCTTGACACCCTAAAGGGCAGAACAATTCAACATTTCCAGAAGAGCTGAAGGAAGTTTGAGAGAAATGAATCTAAAACCAACTTCATATTAGAACCACCTGAGAAGCTCTTAGAACAAACGCTACTCATGATCCAGGACAGATTAATTAAAACAGAATGTCTGCAGGTGGGTTATCAATGCTGCTAAATTTTAAAGTATGTCCAAGTTTTTATATTTATCTAGTGTTAAGAACTACCAATATAAAGAAAATGGCAAATGAACTCTTTTTTTTTGTTTGTTTGTTTGTTTTAGTTGGAAGCTAATTACTTTACAATACTGTGGTGGTTTTTGCCATACATTGACATAAATCAGCCACGGGTGTACATATGTCCCCCTGTCCCAAACCCACCTCCCACATCCCTCCCCACCCTCTCTCTGGGTGTCCCTAAGGCATCAGCTTTTTTTTTTTTTTTTTTTTAACTTAAGGATAATTGCTTTACAGAATTTTGTTGTTTTCTGTCAAATCTTGACATAAATCAGCCATAGATATACATGTATCCCCTCCCTTTTGAATCTCCCTCCCATCTCCCTCCCCATCCCACTCCTCTAGGCTAATACAGAGCCTCTGTTTGGGTTTCTTGAGACATACAGCAAATTCCCATTGGCTCTCTATTTTGCATATGGTAATATAAGTTTCTATGTCACTCTCTCCATACATTGCAGCTTCTCCTCCTCTCTCTCCATGCCCATAAATCTAACCTCTATGTCTGTTTCTCCATTGCTGCCCTGTAAATAAATTTTTCAGTACCATTTTTCTAAATTTTATATATCAATGTTGAGCATCTTTTCATGTATTTATTAGCCATCTGTATGCCTTCTTTGGAGAAATGTCTGTTTAGGTCTTTATCCCACTTGTTTTTCCTGGTATTGAGTTGTATGAGTTGCTTGTATATTTTGGAAATTAATCCTTTGTCAATTGTTTCATTTGCTATTATTTTCTCCCATTCAGAGGGTTGTCTTTTCACCTTGCTTACAGTTTCCTTTACTGTGCAAAAGCTCTTAAGTTTAATCAGGTCCCACTTGTTTACTTTTGTTTTTCTTTCCATTACTCTAGGAGGTGGGTCATAGATGATCTTGTTTTGATTTATGCCATCAAGTGTTCTGCCTATGTTTTCCTCTAAGAGTTTTATAGCTTTTTGTCTTATATTTAGTTCTTTAATCCATGTTGAATTTATCTTTGTGTATGGTGTTAGGAAGTGTTCTAATTTCATTCTTTTACATATAGATGTCCACTTTTCCCAGCACCACTTAGTGAAGAGGGTGTCTTTGCCCCATTGTATATTTATGCATCCTTTGTCAGAAATAAGATACCCATAGGTGCATGGGTTTATTTCTGGGCTTTCTATCTTGTTCCATTGGACTATATTTCTGTTTTTGTGCCAGAACCATACTGTCTTGATGACTGTAGCTTTGTAGTATAATCTGAAGTCAGGAAGGTTGATGCCTCCGGCTCCATTCTTCTTTCTGAAGACTGCTTTGTATATTTGGGGTCTTTTGTATTTCCATATGAATTATGAAATTCTTTGTTCTAGTTCTGTGAAAAATGTCATTGGTAATTTGATGGGGATCACGTTGAATCTGTAGATTAGATTGCATTTGGTAGTATAGTCATTTTCACAATATTGATTCTTCTTACCCAGGAACATGGAATATCTCTCCATGTATTTATGTCATCTTTGATTTCTTTCATAAGTGTCTTGTAATTTTCCTAATACAGTTCTTTTTTTTTTTTTTAAGTAAGTAAGTTTTTCATCTAGTTAAGTTCCTAGATATTATATTCTTTTAGTTGCAAAGATAAATGGGATTTGTTTCTTAGTTTATCTTTCTGATTTTTCATTATTATTATATGGGAATGCAAGTGATTTCTGTGTATTGATTGTGTATCCTGCAACTTTACTAAGTGCACTGATTAGCTCTAGTAATTTTCTGATTGTATCTTTAGGGTTTTCTCTGTACAGTATCATATCATCTGCAAACAGTGAGAACTTTACGTCTTCTTTTCCGATCTGGATTCCTCTTTTTTTTCTCTTCTCTGATGCTGTAGCTAGACTTCCAAAATTATGTTGAAAAATAGTGCTGAAAGTGGACACCCTTATCTTGTTCCATATCTTAGGGGGAATGCTTTCAATTTTTAACCACTGAGAATAATGTTTGCTGTAGGCTTGTCATATATAGCCTTTTCTATGTTGAGGTAGGTTCCTTCTAAGTACACTTTTTGAAGAGTTTTAATCATAAATGGGTCCTGAATTTTGTCAAAGTCTTTCTCTGCATCTATTGAGAGGATCATATGATTTTTATCTTTCAATTTGTTAATATCACATTGATTGATTTGCATATCTTGAAGAATCTTTGCATCCCTGGAATAAACCCAACCTGATCATGGCGTGTGAGCCTTTCAATGTGTTGTTGAACTCTATTTGGTAAAATTTTATTGAGGATTTTTGCATCTCTGTTCATCTGTCATATTGGACTGCAGTTTTCTTTTTCGTGTGTTGTCTTTGTCTGATATCAGACAATGACAGTTCTCATTGAATGAGTTTGGAAGTGTTCCTTCCTTTGCAATTTTTTGAAAAAAAAAAAAAAAAGTTTTAAAAGAATAGACATTAGCTCTTCTCTAAATGTTTGATAGAATTCTGCTGAAAAGCCATCTGGTCCTGAGCTTTTGTTTTTTTTTGGGAGATTTTTGATCACAGCTTCAATTTCAGTATTTGTAATTGGGTTGTTAATAATTTCTATTTCTTCCTGGTTCAGTCTTGGAAAATTGAATTTTTCTTAGAATCTGTCCATTTCTTCCAGGTTATCCATTTTATTGCCATATAGTTGTTCATAATAGTCTCTTATAACCTTTTGTATTTCTGCATTGCCTGTTGTAACCTCTCCTTTTTCATTTCTAATTTTGTTGATTTGGTTCTTCTGTCTTTTGTTCTTGATGTATGTGGCTAAAGGTTTGTCAATTTTGTTTATCTTCTGAAAGAACCAGCTTTTGGTTTTATTAATCTTTTCTATTTTTTCTTACATTTCTTTTCACTATTTCTGCTCTGATCTTTATAATTGCTTTCCTTCTGCTAATTTTTTTAAATTAATTTTCTGTTTTGATGATCTGTCCGTTGGTGTGAGTGGGATGTCAAAGTTTCTTACCATTATTATGTTACTGTCAATTTATCATTTTATGTCTGTTAGTCTTTTTCTTATGTATTGAAGTGCTCCTATGTTGGGTGCATAGATATTTACATTTGTTATGTCTTCCTTTTGGATTGATCCCTTGATCATTATGTAGTGTCCTTCCTTATCACTTGTAATTTTTTTTTCTTTCTTTTTAAGGTCTATTTTGTCTGCTATGAGGATTCTTACTCCAGCTTTTCTTTTGCTTTCTATCTGTATGGAATATACTTCTCCATCTTTTCAGTTTCAGTCTACAGATGTCTTTAGGTCTGAAATGGTTTTTTGTAGATAGCACATATATGGGTCTTGTTTTTGTATCCATCCAGCTAAACTGTGTCTTTTGGTTGGAGCATTTGATCCATTTTCATTCAAAGTAATTATTGATATATATGTTCTTATTGCCATTTTCTTAATTTTGGGGGGTTTGATTTTGTAGATCTTTTTCTTCTTTTGTATTTCTTGACTATATAATTCCCTTTAACATTTGTTGTAAAGCTGGTTTGGTAGTGCTGAATTCTCTTAAATTTTGCTTGTCTGAAAAGTTTTTGATTTCTCCATCAACTTTGAATGAGATCCTTGCCGGGTACAGAAATCTTGGTTGTAGATTTTTCCCTTTCAGTACTTTAAATTTACCCTGCCATTCCTTTCTGGCCCACAGAGTTTCTGCTGAAAGATCAGCTGTAAAACATATGGGGTTTCCCTTGTATGTTACTTGTTGCTTTTCCCTTTCTGCTTTTAGTATTCTTTCTTTGTGCTTAATCTTTGTTAGTTTGATTAGTATGTGTCTTGGCGTGTTTCTCCTTGGGTTTATCCTGTATGGGATTCTTTGCACCTCTTGGACTTAGTTGATTATTTCCTTTACCATGTTGGGAAATTTCAACTCTAATCTCTTCAAAAATTTTCTCATACCCTCTCTTTTTCTCTTCTTCTTCTGGGACCCCTATAATTTGAATGTTGGTGTGTTTTATATTGTCACAGAGGTCTCTGAGACTATCCTCTGTTCTTTTCATCCTTTTTACTTTATTCTACTCTTTAGAAGTTATTTCAACCATTTTTATCTTGTAGCTCTCTGATTCCTTCTTCTGCTTCAAATGTTATTGATTTCTTCAATATTGATTCCTATTTTTAAATTCAGTAATTGTGTTCTTTGTCTCTATATGTTTATTTTTTAATTCTTCTAAGTCTTTCTTAATTGATTCTTGCATTTCTCTATTCTGTTTTCAAGGTGTTTGATAATCCTTGCTATCATTATTCTGATTTTTTTTTTCAGGTAGTTTGCCTATTTCCTCTTCATTTATTTAGACTTCTGTGTTTCTGTTTTTTTTTTTTTTTTTTTTTCTTTCATTTGTGCAGTACTTCTCTGACTTTTCATTGCTTTTCTTAACCTTATTGTGTTTGAGGTCTCCTTTTCCCAGGCTCAAAGGTTGAATTCTTTCTTCCTTTTGGTTTTGCCCCCCCCGCTAAGGTTGGTGTGGTGGTTTGTGTCAGCTTTGTGTCAGATTTATATTAAGTTTTAATTTTTTTTTTGCTTTTCCTCTGATGGGCAAGGCTGAGTGAGGTGGTAATCCTGTCTACTGATGATTGGGTTTATATTTTTGTTTTGTTTGTTATTTGGATGAGGCGCCCTGTGTGGGGTGCTACTGGTGGTTTCGTGATGCTGGGTCTTGTATTCAAGTGATTTCCTTTGTGTGAGTTCTCACTATTTGATTCTCCCTATGGTTAGTTCTCTATTAGTCTAGGATCTTGGTGTCAGTGCTCCCACTCCAAGGCTCAGGGCTTGACCTCTGGTCAGGAACAAAGATTCCACAAGTGGTTTGTTATGGCATTTAAGTGAGATTAAAACACATACCCCAAAATGAGAAACCAAAGATGATCCACAGACAAATGGCAATTACACAGTCAGGCAAATAATAATTAAAATAATGGAATATACCCATATACATATGCATCCATAAGTAAAATCAAAACTGTCCAACAAAAATAAACTATAATAGATTGACCCAGTGAACAAAGGAAACCAAAAATGATATCTACCAGTTAAGAACAAAGCTAACTAAAGCACAGATTGGAAAACAAGACTAAAGCAAGATGCAAACTGTGGAAAAAAACAATGAAAACAAAACTAACAAATATGCTCAGAGGAAAGGAAAGAAATAAAATAAATAAAGAATGGATATGAAAATCTAAATAGAGGCAGATAAAGAATGTTTATGTATATTAAAGATTAGCTGTAAGGGGAAAAGAATAGTAGGAAAAGCAAACACAGGAATTAATGCAGAAAAAATAAGAATAGGTTTTAAAAAATTAAAAATTAAAATTAAAAAAAAATAAATGAAGAGGAAAGGAAAAAAAAAAAAAAAAGGAAAGCTCCAGAGAACCGTGGAAGCCCAACGTAGAGACAGAAGTTTATAACAATAGAAAGTGTGGTTTAAAAAAAAAAAAAAAAAAAAAAACTGAAAAGCTTAGATTTCATAGTGTGTCAATAGTATTGACAACTACAATAGAGCAGGGTCTGGGAGGAGTAAAAGGAAAAAAAAAAAAAAAGAAGAAGAAGAAAAAAATCCAAAAGAAACTACAGAACAAGTCAAAACAAGAATAATAAATGTTTTTCTTGAGTCACTGCTGTCCAGAACCTTTCCCTCGCTGGGAGTCACAGTCCGTCTCACCTCCCTAGCATGCCCTCCAACACTGTGTTGGTCCTTGGACCTGTTATGGGGACAGGTCAGATTCTGTTCTGGTCCTACATCTGTGTGTTCTTGCTACCAATGTCCACAGCTATCATAACTAGTGCACTTTTTTTTTTTTTCCCTGCAATTTATTTTTTTTAATTTTTTTTTCATTTATTTTTATTAGTTGGAGGCTAATTACTTTACAATATTGTGGTTTTTGTTCTTTCTTTTGAGGGAGCTCTGAATGTCCTTTTATATATTCCATAGGCACAGAGTCTGCCTAGTCAATCATATGAATTTAGTCTGCAGCTTGTGCAGCTGCTGGGAAGATTTTGGGTCTTCTTCCTTAGCTGAACTGCCCCTGGATTTCAACTGTGGCTTTATTTCCATTTCTTCATGTGGGTCATCCACTGGGGTTTACTCCTGAAGCTGCCCTGGAAGACTTGGGTCTATCCCAGTGATGGCCAAGAGTGGGGGTGATTAGTTCTTTGCCATGTTTCTTGAATGGGTTACTTATTTTTCTGGTATTGTGCTGTATGAGCTGCTTGTATTTCAGAGATTAATTCTTTGTCAGGTGTTCCATGGCAGCCCACTCCAGTACTCTTGCCTGAAAATCCCATGGATGGAGGAGCCTGGTAGGCTGCAGTCCATGGGGTGGCAAAGAGTTGGACACGACTGACTGACTTCACTTTCACTTTTCGCTTTCATGCATTGGAGAAGGAATGGCAACCCGCTCCAGTATTCTTGCCTGGAGAATCCTAGGGACAGAGGAGCCTGGTGGGCTCCATCTATGGGGTTGCACAGAGTCGGACATGACTGAAGCAACTTAGCAGCAGCAGCACTTGCTTAATTTACTATTATTTTCTCCCATTCTTAAAGTTGCTTTTTCACCTTACTTATAGTTTCCTTTGCTGTAAGAATGTTTTAAGATTAATTAGGTCCCATTTGTTTCTCTTTGTTTTTATTTCTGTTACACTGGGAGGTGGGTCATAGAGGATCTTGCTGTGATTTATGTCAGAGAGTGTTTTGCCTATGCTTTCCTCTAGGAGTTTTATAGTTTCTGGTCTTACATTTAGATCTTTAATCCATTTTGAGTTTATTTTTATGTATGGTGTTAGAAAGTGTTCTAGTTTCATTCTTTTACAGGTGGTTGACCAATTTTCCCAGCAGCACTTGTTAAAGAGATTGCCTTTTCTCCATTCTATATTTTTGCCTCCTTTGTCAAAGATAAGGTGTCCATAGATGCTTGGATTAATCTCTGGGCCTTTTTTTGCTTGCTTGTTCCATTGATCTATATTTCTGTCTTTGTGCCAGTATCATATTGTCTTGATGACTGTAGGTTTATAGTATAGTCTGAAGTCAGGCAAGTTGATTCCTCCAGTTCCATTCTTCTTTCTCAAGATTTCTTTGGCTATTCAAGGTTTTTTTGTGCTTCCATACATATTATGAAGTTGTTTCTTCTGGTTCTATGGAAAATACAGTTGGTAGCTTGATAGGGATTGCATTGAAACTATAGATTACCTTGGGGAGTATACTCATTTTCACTATATTGATTCTTCCAATCTATAAACATGGTATATTTCTCCATCTATTTGTGTCATCACTGATATCTTTCATCGGTGTTTTATAGTTTTCTATATATAGATCTTTTGTTTTTTAGTTAAATTTATACCTAAGTAATTTATTATTTTCATTACAATGGTGAATGGGATTGTTTCTTTAATTTCTCTTTCTATTTTCTCATTGTTAGTATATAGGAATGCAAGGGGTTTCTGTGTATTAATTTTATATCCTGCAACTTTACTATATTCATTGATTAGCTCTAGTAATTTTCTGGTGGTGTCTTTAGGCTTTTCTATGTAGAGGATCATGTCATTTGAAAAGGGTGAGAATTTTGCTTCTTTTCCATCTGGTTTCCTTTTATTTATTTTTATTCTTTGATTTCTGTGGCAAAGGCTTCCACAACTCTGTTGAATAGTAATGGTGAGAGTGGGCACCTTGTCTTTTTCCTGACTTTACAGGAAATGCTTTCAATTTTTCACCATTGAGGATAATGTTTGCTGTGGATTTATTGTAGATGACTTGCATTATGCTGAGGTATATTCCTTCTATTCCTGCTTTCTGGAAAGCTTTTGTCATAAATGGATTTTGAATTTTGTCAAAGGCTTTCTCCACACCTATTGAGCTCATCATATGGTTTTTATCTTTCAATTTGTTAATATGGTGTATCACATTGATTGATTTCTGAATATTGAAAAATCCTTGCATCTCTTGGTTAAAGCCCACTTGGTCATGATATATGATCTTTGTAATATGTTGGTGGATTCTGTTTGCTAGAATTTTTTAAGGATTTTTGCATCAATGTTCATCAGTGATATTGGACTGTAGTTTTCTTTTTGTGTGACATCTGTGTCTGGTTTTGGTATTAGGATGATGGTGGCCTCATAGAATGAGCTTGAGAGTTTCCATCCTCTGCAGTTTTCTGGAAGAGTTTGAGTAGGATACATGTTAGTTCTTCTCTAAATTTTTGGTAGAGTTCACTGGTGATGCCATCTCGCCCTGGGCTTTTCTTATTCCAGCTCTTCAACAAATGCTAAAGGATCTTCTCTAGACAGGAAACACAGAAAAGTTTATAAAATTGAACCCAAAGCAGCAATGTCAATGGCAATGGGATCATACTTATCAATAATTACCTTAAATGCAAATGGATTGAGTTCTCCAACCAAAAGACAAAGACTGGCTGAATGGATACAAAACAAGACCGTTATGTATGCTATCTTCAAGAGACCCACCTTAAACCAATGGACACACACAGACTGAAAGTGAAGGGCTGGAAAAAGTTATTTTCTGCAGATGGAGACCAAAGGAAAGCAGGAGTAACAATACTCATGTCATATAAAATAGACTTTGTAATAAAGACCATGAAACAAGACAAAGAAGGACATTACAGAATGATCAAAGATAATAAAAATTAGAAAAAAATCATAAACATCAAAGAAGATATAAAAATTATAAATATATATGCACCAAACATAGAAGCACCTCAATACATAAGGCAAATAATAACAAGTATGAAAGGGGAAATTAACAGTAACACAATAATACTGGGGGATTTTAATACCCCACTCATACCTATGGATAGATCAACCAAACAAAATTAGCAAGGAAACACAACCTTTAAATGAAACAATGGGCCAGTTAGATCTAATTGGTATTTATAGGGCATATCACCTCAAAACAATGAACTCCATCTTTTTCTCAAGTGCACACTAACATTCTCCAGGATAGGTAATACCCTGGGCCATGAATCTAGCCTTGGTAAATTTTTAAAAATTGAAATCATTTCAAACATCTTTTCTGATCACGATGCAGTAAGATTAGATATCAAATACAGCAAAAATATTGAACTTTTCTATTTTTTCTTACATTTCTTTTCACTTATTTCTGCTCTGATCTTTTTGATTGCTTTCCTTCTGCTAATTTTGTTTCTTATTTTTATTTTTTCTTCTTTTCCACTTGTTTTGGGTGTAAAGTTAGGTTGTCTATTCAATGTTTTTCTTGTGTTTTGAGATAGGATTGTATTGTTATAAACTTCCCTCTTAGACCTGTTTTCAGTACATTCCATACATTTCGAGATGTCGTGTTTTCATTCTCCTTTGTTTCTAGATTTTTTTTTTTTTTATTTCCCCTTTGATTTCTTCAGTAACCTGTTGGTTATTTAGAAATGTATTATTTAATATCCATGTGTTTGTGTCTTTTTACAGTTTTTTTTTTCCTTATAATTGATATCTAGTTTCATAGCATTGTGGTTGGAAAGGATACTTGATACAATTTAATTTTTCTTAAATTTACTGAGGTTTGATTTGTGACCCAAGATATGGTCCTTCCTGGAGAATGTTCCATGGCACTTGAGAAGAAGGTGAATTCTTCTGCATTTGGATGGAATGTTCTATTTTATTTAAAAATTAATTATTTAAAAATTAGTTTATTAAAATACAAACATATGGAGGATCAAGATCATGCTTCAGATTAGCCAACAAATCATGGAAGAAATCAAAAAGGAAATCAAAATATGCATGGAAACAAATGAAAATGAAAACATGACAACCCAAAACCTATGGGATTTAGTAACTAGTAACAGAAGTCTTAAGAGGAAGGTCATAGCAATACAAGCTTACCTCAAGAAACAAGAGAAACATCAAATAAATAAACTACCTTTGCACCTAAAGAAACTAGAAAAAGAAGAAATAAAGAACCCCAAAGTTATTAGAAGAAAGAAATCATAAAATTCAGAGCAGAAATAAGTGATAAAGAAACAAAGGAGATATAACAAAAATCCACAAAACTAAAACCTGATTATTTGAAAAGATAAATAAAATAGTCAAACAATAGCCAGACTAATCAAGAAAAAAAGGGAGAAGAATCAAATCAATAAAATTAGAAATGAAAATGGAGAAATCACAACAACACAGAAATACAAAGGATCATAAGAGATTACTGTCAGCAACTGTCAATAAAATGGACAATGTGGAAGAAAGGGACAAATTCTTAGAAAAGTGTAACCTTCCAAAACTGAACCAGAAAGAAATAGAAAATCTTAACAGACCCATCACAAGCATGGAAATTGAAACTGTAGGCAAATAAATTCTTTAAAATGGAGGCTGAGTAACGAATCTGTGTGTTTAAACACAGCCCAATTTAAATTACCTACTGGTAAATAAGAATGTTTTGTCAGTTTTACCCTTCCAAGTTATTTCTATTATTTTAATAACTATTGATCAGTTAATGTGGAATGGAGTAGAATTTTAATGGAACAGCCAGTAGAAGGTGATCAAGGTTAGCTGAAAGTAGGGTTTTTTCTCCTACGAAAAGAAATCTGTCAGTCCATTAATTTTTTATTCTACTAGTAAGTATACTAAACTATATAAATTGTGCTCATCATTTTGAGTGTAAGAAAATAAAGTGAAACCTGAAGCTGAGTGAAATAGAATATTTAGAGGACAGATTTTCCAGATATCACAGCAGTAAGTGACCGAATACAATAGTGAGTAAACAGTATAGCAATAATGTTTATTCAGAGGAATATATCATGAGTTTAAAGTTTCTGTAACACATTATCAATATTTATAAAATTTAGTTGGCATATTAATAATTAATTTAAAATATTATATATTTAATGTTTGCTATAATTAATGGTGATCAGTAATCATTAACATCTGCTATATTGAAACAAAGATTATCGACAATATCTTCTCATTCTGAGAGTTAGTTCCATGAAGCTCTATCTACCTCATGTGTGACCTAATTATGTATCCTTCTCTGCTCTCCATATTACCAATTACTCAAATCAAAGTTGTCCTTCTCGCAAATCATACTGCTCTCTAGACTTCCTCTCCACAATCTGAGCCTATTAAAACATCATTTTTCACAGAGCACTGGGTTTGAGTTCCCTGAGTCGTAAATACCTTCTCTTTCTCTGTGTCCCCAAATAGGCTCATCAGCACCATCTTTCTCTGTTCCATATTTATGTGTTAATCGGCTTCCCTGCTGGCTCAGCTGTAAAGAATCTGTCTGCAATGCAGGAGACTCAGGAGACTTGGGTTTGATCCCTGGATTGGGAAGATCCCCTGGAGAAGGAAATGGCAATCCACTCCAGTATTCCCGCCAGGAAAATCCCATGGACAGAGGAGCCTGGCGGGCTACAGTCCATGGGGTTGCAAAGAGTCAGACATGACTGACGCAACTGAGCACAGCACATATGTGCTAATATATGATGTGTGTGTGTGTGTGTGTGTGTTTTCTCTTTCTAACTTACTTCGTTTTGTATAATAGGCTGTAAGTTCATCCACCTAGTTAGAACTGACTCAAATGCATTCCTTTTTGTAGGTGAATAATGTTCCACCATACATGTATGTACCACAACTTCGTTATCCATACATTATCTGTGACAACCTAGAGGGATGGGCCAGGGTGGGAGGTGGGAGGGAGGTTGGAGAGGCAGGGGCCATATGCATACCTATGGCTGTTTCATGTTGATGTATGGCCGAAACTAACACATATTGTGAAGCAATTTTCCACCAATTGAAAATAAATAAATTTATCTTAAAAAGGCATTTGTCTTTCAAATTCCAGAAGAATACCAGCAGTCCTCACTAGAAGTCATGTACTTATATTTTGAATCTTACACTACTTATTTTTTAATCAAATGATATTGTCATATGATTTCTTATTTTGTGTTTTGTGTTGCAAATACATTCTGTCAGGTGCCAGCTCCTGGGGGAATGAGGAAAAAGAAGGATGTGCAGAGATCTTAATATGCCTCTCTCATTTAATTTAATTTGAACCTAATCTGATGTAAATTTTAGCATATGACTTTATGGATTAAAAGCAACTGAAATGTTGAATGACTTGCCCAGGGTCACAAAATACGTGACAGAAAGCCATGATTCAAATGTTCAAATTCTGATGTGTTTGTTATGAAATTCATGAACTTTCTAGTACTTAATGTTGAATAGAGTATATTTTATGTTGAATTTTATTTTCCATATTTTTTCATCCATTCAAATGATCAGATTTATTGAATACTTCTAAGTCTATAGTATGAAAAAAAATATTTTCTTTAGTTTCTACTTACTGTCTTTAATTATGCTGTTCCTAATTTTCTTTCTCTCCTGTAATACTCTCATGAGAAAAATCTCATTGGTTTTAGGTCACATTCAGGTACTTAACCAAACTAATCTAGCCCAACTAAAAACTTCAATTACCTGGAGTTGCTGACTCTTTCCCTTTGCTACTCTGCAGACTCAAGGAGATAATCAATTAGGATCAGCTACCCTACTGCATGAGAAGAAGACATTCAAATGAGGAATGAGATGTCAGTTTTCACTTCTTGTTTGAATATAGGTGATATAGCTGCTGTGTACCTAAAAGTGGAGTGAGGGATTAGCCTATTACCATAAACTATGTACTCTCCTTGACTCCTGTTTTAAGCAATTCCTTTGTTTTCATGGAACTATGCATTTATAGACTTGAGGAGGGCAAGGTGTTGGACCAAGTTAGGTCCCACAGGACTATTGTGGTCATTTTGCTTAGATGTTTGGAAAAGTCATCTCTCCACACTGGAAGGATTTTCAGCCTTTTTCATTTTAGCTGCTAGTTCTGAGGCCTGTAATATCTTCTATACCAGGGATCCACAATCACCAGGCCACCGATCAGGAATTGGGCTACACAGCAGAAGTTGAGCAGCAGGTGAGTGAGCAAATGTTTATATATTTTTACAGCCACTCCCTATCACTCACATTACCATCTGAACTCTGCCTCCTGTTGGATCAGTAGTGGCATTAGATTCTCATGGGAGCACAAATCTTTGAAAAAGAGAAAAGACCCAATGATGAGACAGCAGAAGACTGCCAGAAAAATAAGGCTGCCTTTAAAAGAAAATACCAAGAGTCTTACTCAAATTACAGGTTCATTGCAATATCAATTCCCACTCTCCAAGCTTGCTTTGTATAATATGTAGTGATTGACTATCCATTAAAGCCATTAAACCTTCTAAACTGCTTCACCACATGGAGGCCAAGTGTCTCTGCTAAAAGACAAGCTTTTGGAATTTTTCAAAAGTGAACACAGACAACAGATGTGATTGTTGAAAGCCATCATTTCATCAAATGTGTCTATACTAAGAGTATCATTCTTGATGGCTAATCACATTAAAGCTAGGAAGCCCTTTCCTATTGATGAAGAGTTGATCCTGCCTGCTGCTAAGGACATCTGTAGTGAATTTGTAAGAGTCTGTGCTTCAAAGGGTAGTGCATGTTCCTCTTTCGACTAGCACCATAACTAGATGAATTGATGAAATAGGCGAAGATATTGAGGCAGAGTTGTTAGAGAGGATTAATGAGTCACCATGATACACAATCCAAGTTGACAAGTCTACCAATGTTGACAATAAGGCAATGATGCTTGTTTTTTTATGATATATATTTTTTAGGAGGGTATGCATGGGGTATGTTATGTGCACCTTTGTTGCCAACCAACAGCACAACTGCAGAACTATTCAAGTCTTTGAATGTTTCCATGTCAGGAAAACTGAATTGGTCATTTTGTATCAGTATATGCACAAACAGAAGGGCTGCCATGATTGGATGGTTTTCTGATTTCACTACCCAGGTCAAAGAGATTGCTTCCGAATGTGAGTTTACACACTGTATCATCCATAGAGAAATACTGAAGAGCCAAATTTGTCACCTGAACTTAAAAATGTTTTGCAGGATATGATTTAAAATGTTAACAATATTAAAGTGTATGCCCTTAACTCATACATGCTTGTACAGCTCTGCAGAACTCACATGTCTTCTCTTGTATACAGCTGTAAGATGACTGTCTAAAGAGAGATCACTGGCCAGAGTTTTTGAGTTATGAGAGTCACACCAGAGATTTCTTTTAGAAAAATGGTCCACACTGGAGCATATTTCAGTGACACAGAATGGGTTGCAAAATTTGCTTACTTATGAGACATATTCAGCTGACTCAATGAACTCAATCTGTCACTTCAGATGAGAACAACTGTATTCACATTGGCTTATTAAGTGGTTGCATTCAAGGTCAAACTGGAATTATGGAGGTGATGAGTGAATATTGGGATATTGGGGACAATTCAAACATTAGCAGAGACTTTGAAAGAGACTGAACCAGGGCCTTCTTTCTCCAGCTGGTGCATGATAACCTTTCTCAGCTTTCAAAAGAGTTTGAACATTACTTCCCAACCACAAAAGACCCTGAACAGAGAAAGAATGGATCCATGATCCATTTGTGAATAAGTCAGGTGAATCAACTTTGTTCATGCTGTAAGAGAATCAACTGCTTGAGATCACAAATGATGGTGGATTTAAAAGTATGTTTCAGACAACTTAAAATCTCTATACATTCTGGATTAAAGTTGAGGTGAAATATCCTGAGATTAACACAAAAACACTGGAAAAGTTGCTTCTATTTCCAACATCCTATCTTTGTGAAGCAGAGTTTTATGCAATGACAGCAATCAAAAGAAGAATATAGAGTAGTCTAAACATAAGCAACTCACTTAAAATGTTACTGTCTCCCATCACTTCCAGATGGGGCCATCTAGTTGCAGAAAAACAAACTTAGTACTCCCACTTATTCTGCATTATGGTGAGTTGTATAATTATTCCATTGTATATGTAATATGTAATAATAATAGAAATAAAGTACATAATAAATGAAATGTGCTTGAATCATCCCAGAACTGTGCCCCCAATCCTGGTATGTGGAAAAACTGTCTTCCATGAAACCAGTCCTTAGTGCCAAAAAGGTTGGGGAAAGCTGTTATATACAATATTATTTATTGAGGGACTTTATTTTTCAGTATTTATTCAGTATTTATTTATTTATTTATTCAGTATTATATAACATCATTATCCTCAAATTGAGGATGCACTAGTGAATAAGATACTGAGTATAGAATCTTGCACATAGTGAGTACTCAATATGTACTGAAGAATAAGAGTAGATAGGTAAGAGACAGAAATATAATAATCATGAATAAAGTTATTGAACTGGGAGATTCATTGTTTCACCATATACACAAAGTGTACTGATGAATAGAAAAAGGAAGTAACTGTTGGCACTGGATAAATGAAGTTTAAATCATACCAATGCAACCATAAGAAGTCCAACTGAGAAAGATACAGGGAGAAATTTGCGGACTGTGCTGAGTAACACTGAGATTGAGTACAAAAGATATTACTCAGTGGAGAGGGTGCAACTGAAATGTTGAACATTGTGATGAGAAGTGCTACAGCAAGTTCACATTCAATGCAGGAACAAAGCATGTAATATCTTCAGTTTATTCTGCTATGTGCTCCTTATGTGGAAAAAAAAAATGAAAAAAGGAAGGCTAAGTTTCTTCCCAGATCTCATTTTCAAAATATTGAGAGAATTATGAATAACTTACTTGAAACCATAAACAAACCATTAAGAGCAACATGTAGCATGGTAATCATTGTATTGCTGCAAGGAAGGTAGAAAAGGGAGTGATCACTGACAGCTGGGATAATGGGTAGGATTTCCTGGAAACTCTGAAATTGTTGGGAGGAATGATGCACACAGGACTTCATAATTTAAGATTTCAGTGGGGTAAGTGAGCAGACTTTCTAGTGAAAAAGAAAAATGGATGAGGTAAGGAAAAACGAGTTGGACATTTTTAGATGTGAAACAGTGCTGTGTGATTTTGAATTCTGTAATATAACCTTACATTTATATAGCTGAAAAAAAAGTGAAACTCAGAACGTCTAGATAGTATGGAATATTGAATTTAAGGTATAAAATAAGGTTTCACAGAATTCACAGCTTATATTTAAAGAAAAAGTAAATTCATTTTCTTCTTTTATTTCTGTTTTTAATTTTTTTTCTCTTTTTGCTTTTATTATCTCTCTTTCCTTTATCCAGCCATTAAACACATGTTTTATGCAGCTACTATATAACAGGTGATAGAAATAAAGCAATCAACAAACAACTTATATTCTACAAGAAGACATTTTATGTATGTGTATCTAAAATTATGTTTTTTGGTATTAACTGGCATGAAGATAAAGAAAGATAGGATATAAAATGATAAAAGGTAGAGGTCTCAGCAAATTTTAAAATATCCAATACAGTATTTTAAATTATAGATACTATATTGTACAGTACATTCCTAAGACTATTTCACCTGATATAACTGAAACTTTGTACACCTTTTAAAAGAAATATCTTAGAAAGAGAAATATAATAATGCCTACTGGGAGCTTATTGTGACTTGATCACAGGAGATTTTATTGCACAAAAAATTTAAATTTTAACTTATTTGGTGTTTTGAGGGGTTTTAAGACCATGTGCAATGCACTATGATAACATTCATGGTAGGCAAAAGATGCCTTCTGTCTAGTGCAGGAACACAGTGAATGTTGTAGTAGAGGTATGAAGATAAAGTAGCCTATTCTCAGGAGTGCTCCATGGTAAAGCTGTTCTAGAAAAGAGGACACAGAAATCCAAAAAATGTATTTCCTTAAAACATATCTGTTAAAATATACCCTTTAGTGTACAGTGACCCCAGGAGTACATGTACCACATTTTAAAAACTTTTGTTTTATTGTGGTAAGGTATGTACAGTAAAGTATATACTTGTGGTAAAGTGTATACAGTACACTAAAAATGGTTATAGTAGTAAGTTTTACTGTATATTGTTGTAGTTTCTTTGCTAAATCGTGTTTGACTCTTGGCGACCCCATGGATGGCAGCACATCAGGCCTCATTGTCCCTCACTGTCTCCCAGAGCTGCCCAAGTTCATGTCAATAAGGTGGTGCTGCTATCCAATCATCTCATCCTCTGCTGTCCCCTTTTCTTTTTGCCTTCAGTCTTTCTCAGCACAAGGGTCTTTTCCAAAGAATTGACTTTTCACATCAGGTGGTCAAAGTATTGGAGCTTCAGCTTCACCATGGCAAAACCTTTCAGTATTCTTGCTGAGAGAACACAATGGATGGTATAAAAAGACAAAAAGTTATGACACCAAAAGATGAGCCTCAAGGGTGGAAGGTGCCCAATAGGCTACTGGGTAAGAGTAGAGGGCAATTACTAATAGCTCCAGAAAGAACGAAGCATGTAGGCCAAAGTGGAAATGACCCTCAGTTGTGGATGTGTCTGGTGGTGAAAGTAAAATTTGATGCTGTAAAGAACAATATTGCATAGGAACTTTGAATGTTACATCCGTGACTCAAGGTACATTCAACATGGTCAAGAAGGAAATGGCAAGACTAAACAGCAACATTTTAGGAATCAGTGAACTAAAATGGATGGGATGGGCAAATTTAACTCAGATGACCAATACATCTACTACTGCGGGCAAGAATCCTATAGAAAAATGGGGTAGCCCCCATAATTGACAAAAGATTCTGAAATGCAGTACTTGGGTGCAACCTAAAAATTGACAGGATGAACTAGGTTCATTTCCAAAGGCAAACCATTCAACATCACACTAAACCAAGTCTATGACCTTACCACTGATGCTGGAGAAGCTGAAGGTTATCAGTTCTATGAAAACCTAGAAGACTTTCTAGAACTAACAATAAAAAGATGTATATTTTCAGCATAGGGGATTGGAACACAAAATTAGGAAGTCAAGAGATACCTGGAGTAATGGGCAAATTTGGCCTTGGAGAACAAAGTGAAGCAGGGGCAGGGCAAAGACTAACAGAATTCCTCCAAGAGAATGTGCCGGTGATAGCAAACACCCATTTCCAATAACATAAGAAACAACTCTACACATGGACATCACCAGATTGTAAATACTGACATTATATTCTTTGCATTCAAAGGTGGAGAAACTCTATACAGTAAGCAAAGACAAGACCTTGAGGTGACTGTGGCTCAGATCATCTCCTTATTGCAAAATTCAGGGTTAAACTGAAGAAAATGGGAAAAAGCATTAGACCATTCAAGTATGACCTAAATCAAATCCTTTATTATTATACTGTGGAGGTGATGAATAGATTCAAGGGATTAGATCTGGTAGACAGTGTCTGAAGAACTATGAACAGAAATTCATAACATTGTATAGGAGGCAGTGGCCAAAACTATCCCAAGGTGTGTGTGTGGGAGGGGGGGTGGAATGCAAGAAGGTAAAATGGTCATTTGAGGAGGGTTCACAAATACCTGAGGAAAGAAAAGAAACAAAAGGCAATGGAGAAAGAGGAAGATATACCCAACTGAATGCAGAGTTTCAGAAAATATTAAGGAGAGACAACAAGGCCTTCTTTAATGAACTTTGCAAAGAAATAGAAGAAAATAGCAGAATGGGAAAGACTAGGGATCTCTCTGAGAAAATTGGAAATATCAAGGGAACAGTTCATGAATGGATAATCATGCTAAAGGACAGAAATAATAAGGACCTAAGAGACACAGAAGAAATTAAGAAGAGATGGCAAGAAAACACAGAAAAACTATACAAAAAAAGGTCTTAATGACCAGGATAACCATGTTGGTCTGTTCACTCACCTAGAGCCAGACAGGATGTTGGCAGACAGATTAGGAGTGTGAATTCAAGTAGTCCTTAGGAAGCATTACTACCAACAAAGCTAGTGGAGGTGATAGATTTCCAGCTAAACTATTTCAAATCCTAAAAGATGATGCTGTTAAAGTGTTGCACTCAATATGTCAACAAATTTGGAAAACCCAGCAGTGTCCACAGGACTGGAAAATGTGTTTTCATTCCAACTCCAAAGAAGGGCAATGTTAAAGAATGTCCAAACTACCAGACAGTTGTGCTCATTTCCCATGCTAGTAAAATTATACTCAAAATCCTTCAAGCTAGGCTTCAGCAGTACTTGAATTGAGAACTTCCAGATGTACAAGCTGGAGAAGGAAATGGCAACCCACTCCAGTATTCTTGCCTGGAGAATCCCAGGGACGTAGGAGCCTGGGGGGCTGCCATTTATGGGGTTGCACAGAGTTGAACATGACTGAAGCGACTTAGCAGCAGCACCAGATGTACAAGCTGAGTTTAAAAAAGGCATAGGAACCAGAGGTCAAATTGGCAAGATTGGTTGGACCATAGAGAAAGCAAGGAAATTCCAGGAAAAACATCTACTTCTGCTTTATTAACTACTCTCAAGCCTTCGTGTGGATCACAACAAACTGTGGAAGATTCTTAAAGAGATGGGAGTCCCAGACCATCTTACCTTTCTCCTGAGATGCTGTATGCAGGTCAAGAACCAACAATTAGAACCAGACATGAAACAATGAATTGGTTCAAAATCGAGACAGGAGTCCATCAAGGCTTTATATTGTTACCCTAATTATCTAACATATTCAAAGTACTACATGTGAAATGCTGGGCTTGATGACTCACAAGCTGCAATCAAGATTGCCAGGAGAAATATCAACAACATCAGATATATAGATGATACCACTCTAATGGCAGAAAGCAAACAGAACTAGAGTCTTTAGATGAGGATGAAAGAGGAGAGTGAAAAAGCTGGTCTAAAACTCAACATTCAAAAAAGTAAGATAATGGCATCCAGTCCTATCACTTCAAGGCAAATAGAAGGGGAAAAAGTGGAAGCAGTGACAAATTTTGTCTTCTTGGGCTTCAAAATCACTGCGGATGATTTTGTACACCATTTTTATTGTAGAGTTTAGAGGTATTAAGTACATTCCCATTGCTGTTCAATCATCACCATCATACAGCTCCATTTTTTTTTTTTTTTTTTTTTTGTCTTCCCAACTGAAACTCCATACCTATTAGTGAATAACTTTTCATTCTTCTCAGTTTCCAGTCTTTGGAAACCATCATTTTATTTTCTGTCTCTATGAATTTGACTACTCTAGGTACCTACATGAACTATACAGTATTTGTCCTTTTGTGTCTCACTTTGTTTACTTAACATAATGTCTTCAAGGCTTATCCTTATTGCTTCATATTCGAGAATTCCTTTCATTTTTAAAGACTGAACACTATTCCACTGTATATACATATACAATATCCATACATTACATCGAATCTGTAGATTTATTTTGATAGAATTAACATCTTAACAATATTAAGTGCTCCAGTCCATGAACACAGGATACCTTTCTATATATTTGTCTTTAATTTCTTTCAGCACTGTTTGGTAGTTTTCACTATACAAGTCTTTCAGCTTTTTGGTACATGTCCCGTTTTTTTTTTTTTTTTTTTTTCATGTCCCGTTTTAAAGACGTTAATTGCATGCCTTAGCAAAAACATCAGCTTTTACCCTAAGTGCTTTGAGAAACTTCAGTATCATTAAAGACAAAATGTAATCAGTATTATAAAAGACATACAAAATTTATGATCACATATGCAATGCAAATTCTGAGTTCTTTTCTGAGGTAAACGTAATGCTCCACACAAAATCACCTTCAAATGGTATGGATTGTGCTTTAATGTTGTGGTTCTCTTTATGTTCTCCAAAACTTTGATTCATGTTATCAAAACATAAGAAACATGTGAAAGATTATTCCCTTGCTTTTGTGAGTAAACTAGTTTTACAAATAATTAAATAAAATATAAGTATTGATTCTGATCTGAGTTCCCATCCAGTGGCTTTCCTGTCTCATTTTGCATCATTTCAGTAGTCACAAAGTATCACTTAATACATAGCAGATGATATTTTCACTCGACAATCCTGAGTATTCATTTATTTAAAAGTTGTGAAGGAGGCCTTAAATATGTTAATAAAGCAATTTTTTAAAATAATAAAACAAGATTTCTTTTCTGATGAAGTTCCCACACTTTGCTTGGCTTTCTTTTTGTGTGAAAGTGCTGCTAATTCAGTATGATCCAGTAAGACTCAGTCACTCACTGTTGAATTAATGACTCTGTAATTATTTGTCATCTATTATTGTCAGACACCATCATTGTACACAAAGCTCACAAAACAGAAAATGGATATGGAAATGGTTTTAAATAGCTCCTAAGGAATAAGTGGCATTTGAAAAATACTTGATTACTTAATTATATTAGTGATCTGAAAATATATGGGTATGAAATTCAGCAAAATTTCTCTACTTTGCTCCCTCATATTCTGAATAGAGGGAAATAAACTAGATGTACTATTTAAAGACTGTATTTACCTAATTTTATGATTCACTGGAAAATCCCATGGACAGAGGAGCCTGGTAGGCTGCAGTCCGTGGGGTGCGAAGAGTCAGACATGACTGAGCGACTTCACTTTCACTTTTCACTTTTATGCATTGGAGAAGGAAATGGCAGCCCACTCCAGTGTTCTTGCCTGGAGAATCCCAGGGATGGGGTCGCACAGAGTTGGACACGACTGAAGTGACTTAGCAGCAGTAGCAGTAGCAAGATTCATTAAAGGTATGATAGGTCTTGAGAAATAGCAGCTTTCTAAGCACTATTCTGTGTATGCATACACATAAAAAGTTCATTATTATTTTATAGAATACTTTTATACAAAAATTATATATATATATATCTTGCACTCACTATCAAATCTGAATCAAAGCTTCTATACATCCACAACCTGGAGAAGTGTTGCCATTAACAGTAATCACAACATCCCAGGAAGGCACTGCTATTCAAAATGTTTATTAGTCATCTCAAATTTTTACCAATTTCAGATTTAGTAGTTCAGATGGTAAAGAATCTGCCTGCAAAGTCAGAGACCCAGGTTCGATCCAGGAATTGGGATATTCCCCTGGAGAAGGAAATAGCAACTCACTCCAGTATTCTTGCTTGGAGAATCCCATGGACAGAGGATCCTGGTGGGCTACAGTCCACGAGGTCACAAAGAGTCAGAAATGATTAAGAGACAAACACACACAATATAATTTTAAGCATTTTGCAAAGAACTTCATTTTAATGCTTTACCAGCTACTTACTTTCTTCCTGCTTTTCTTTTCTTTTTCTAACTATAAATTCTAAGAGAAATTCATCATAGTAAGCAATATGAAAATCTGACTTACTCTATTGATTTCTTGCTCTGTTACTTAAGCTGTTTATTTTTATTTATTTATTATTATTATTATTATTTTTACATTTTTGACTCCCCAACTAAAATGTGATGTCCTAAAGTTGTATCCTATTTGTTCATTTTATCCCTAGGCATAAGCACAGAGCCTGTTAAGTGAAAAGGTTGTTAGTGGATACTGAATGTAAGTTCCACAGGACAGAGATTTGTTTACATTTTTGCTTGAGCTTGATGTTGTGTATCCAGTGTGTAGAAAAGAAGAATAACTGCCACATTTACTGTGCTCAATAAATATTTGTTGGAAGGATGAGTAAATAAATGCTTCAAATTAAAGGACAAAAGACATAGAAGTTTACGACTAAAGAAAAGAGGTAAATTAACCTCTAAATAGCAAAACCATATGCTGTATCCGCCAGGATATGTTTTGTGGATGAGTTGTAAAATTGAACCAAGAAAACTGTTCTTAGGGAGCCAAATGGAGCTTGCTATCATGGTCTCCATATCTTCTTCTTATCTTATCGAGACTCTTCCTTTCTAATTGCCCTACACTGAAAATTTAAACTTTAATTCATAGTTTTCACTGAGAAAATCTGATGCCTTAAAGAATGGGCTATAATATCCAAGAGAAACACACACACACACACACACACATACACATCATTACAATACCAAGAAAATATATTGCATTAAAGTTTCAATTTAATTTTATTTTACTTTAAAAATAATGACGATATTAGGCTTTACTACTTTCAAGTGTATAAATTGATTGTGAACACACACCATGCTTAAAAGATAGATAATACATTGCATATGAAGCCAGAGAAATTTTTACAAAGCATGGAAAATCTATATGGTAGAGTGGTTGATGGTACCTTGTCTTATCAGTTACAATTTACATGAACCGGTAAAGACATTTGAATGCAGAGTTCCAAACAATAGCAAGGAGAGATAAGAAAGCCTTCCTCAGTGATCAATGCAAAGAAATAGAGGAAGCAACAGAATGGGAAAGACTGGAGATCTCTTCAAGAAAATTAGAGATACCAAGGGAATATTTCATGCAAAAATGGGCTCAATAAAGGACAGAAATGGTATGGACCTAACAGAAGCAGAAGATATTAAGAAGAGGTGGCAGGAATACACAGAAGAACTGTATAAAAAAGATCTTCACAAGCCAGATAATCACTATGGTGTGATCACTCACCTAGAGCCAAATATCCTGTAATGTGAAGTCAAGTGGGCCTTAGAAAGCATCACTACAAACAAAGCTAGTGGATGTGATGGAATTCCAGTTGAGCTATTTCAAATCTTGAAAGATGATGCTGTGAAAGTGCTGCACTCAATATGCCAGCAAATTTGGACAACTCAGCAGTGGCCACAGGACTGGAAAAGGTCAGTTTTCATTCCAACCCCTAAGAAAGGCAATCCTAAAGAAAGCTCAAACTACCGCACAATTACACTCATCTCACACACTAGTAAAGTAATGCTCAAAATTCTCCAAGCCAGGCTTCAGCAATACATGAACTGAGAGATTCCAGATGTTCAAGCTGGTTTTAGAAAAGGCAGAGGAACCAGAGATCAAATTGCCAATATCTGCTGGATCATCAAAAAAGCAAGAGAGTTCCAGAAAAACATCTATTTCTGCTTTATTGGTTATGTCAAAGCCTTCGACTGTGTGGATCACAAAAACTATGAAAAATTCTGAAGTAGATGGGAATACCAGACCACCTGACCCGCCGCTTGACATACCTGTATGCAAGTCAGGAAGCAACAGTTAGAACTGGACATGGAACACAGACTGGTTCCAAATAGGAAAAGGAGTACGTCAAGGCTGTATATTGTCACCCTGCTTAGTTAACTTATATGCAGAGTACATCATGAGAAACGCTGGGCTGGAAGAAGCACAAGCTGGAATCAAGATCACCGGGAGAAATATCAATAACCTCAGATATGCAGATGACACCACCCTTATGGCAGAGAGTGAAGAGAAACTGAAAAGCCTCTTGATGAAAGTGAAAGAGGAGAGTGAAAAAGTTGGCTTAACGCTCAACATTCAGAAAACTAAGATCAAGGCATCTGGTCCCATTACCTAATGGGAAATAGATGGGGAGACAGTGGAAACAGTGTTAGACTTTATTTATTTATTTTGCTCCAAAATCACTGTGGATGGTGACTGCAGCCATGAAATTAAAAGACACTTACTCCTTGGAAGGAAAGTTATGACCAACCTAGATAGCATATTAAAAAGCAGAGACATTACTTTGCCAACAAAGGTCCGTCTGGTCAAGGCTATGGTTTTTCCAGTGGTCATGTATGGATGTGAGAGTTGGACTGTGAAGAAAGCTGAGCGCTGAAAAATTGATGCTTTTGAACTGTGGTGTTGGAGAAGACTTTTGAGAGTCCCTTGGACTGCAAAGAGATCCAACCAGTCCATCCTAAAGATCAGTCCTGGGTGTTCATTGCAAGGACTGATGCTGAAGCTGAAACTCCAGTACTTTGGCCACCTAATGTGAAGAGTTGACTCATTGGAAAAGACCCTGATGCTGGGAGGGATTGGGGGCAGAAGGAGAAGGGGACGACAGAGGATGAGATGGCTGGATGGCATCACCGACTCGATGGACATGAGGTAGGGTAAACTCCAGGAGTTGGTGATGGACAGGGAGGCCTGGCATGCTGTCATTCATGGGGTCGCAAAGAGTTGGACACGACTGAGCCACTGAACTGAACTGAACTGAACTGAACAGGACAAGAGGGTTCTCTTTTCTTTACATTCTTACCAACACTAGTTATTAGTTGTGTTTTTGACAATAGCCATTCTGACGGGTATGAGGTCATATCTCTACGTACTTTTGATTTGCATTTTCTATTGGTTACCAATGTTGAGAATATATCACAGCATACTTCTGTTGGCCACTGGTATGCCTTCTTTGGGAAAAATATCTCTTCAAGTTCTGTGCACATCTTTTAATACTGAGTTCATTGTATATTTTGGATATTAAACCCAACCCCCATCCAATAGAACATTTGAAAATATCTTCTCCCTTTCAGTAGACAGATTGTTAATTGTGTTGATGCTTTCCTTTGCTATAGAAAAACTTGTTTGATGCAGTTTCACTTCTTTACTTTTTTATTTGTTTCCCCTGCCTGAGGAGACAGATCTTAAAAAAAAAAAAAAAAATTGCTAAGATTAATGTAAAAAAGTGTACTGTCAATGCTTTCTTCTAGAAGTCTTATGGTTTCAGGTATTAAAACAATTAAGCCTTTAAATCAATTTTGAGGTTTTTTTTTTTTTTCTTTTTTGTATAGTTTTTGTACCAGTACCATCCTGCTTTAATCATTGAGCCTTACCAAGTACAGTTTGAAATTGGGGAACTTAAAATCTCAGATCTTGTTCCTCTTTCTTAGTTACTTTGACTTTTCAATATTGCATTATATATACATGCGTGGGCTTCCCTGATGGCTTGCAAAGAATCTGCCTGCAATGTAGGGGCTGCAGGAGGCATGGGTTCTGTCCCTGGGTTGGGAAGATCCCTTTTAAGAGGGTCTGGCATCCCTCTCCAGTATTCTTACCTGGAGGATACCAGGAATAGAGGAGCCTGGCCGGCTACAGTCCATAGGGTCACAAAGAGTCAGACATGACCAAGCAACTAACATTTCTTTATCTTAGCTTATATATACACATACACACACACTACTCTTTTACGGTTCTGTACCAGCTATAGAAACATTTGTTCTAGTTCTGTGAAAAGTGTCACTGTTACATTGATAGGAATTTTATTGAATTCGTAGAATACTTTGGATAGTATGGGAATTTTAACAATATTAATTCTTTGAATCCTGAGCTAGAATACCTTTCTATTTGTTTGTGTTGTCTTAAATATCTTTCATTAAGTCTTGTAATTTTCAGAGTACAGATCTTTTACCCTCCTGTTTGCATTTATTTTTTGATATTTTATTGTTTTTGGTGAGTGATACATGGTGTTATTTATTTAATTTCTCTTTCTGATATTTCATTGTTAGTGCAGAGAAATGCAAGTTTTTTACATTTTAATATTGTATCCTGAAACTTTACTGAATTAATTGAAGTGAAAGCGTAAGTGTTAGTCACTCATTCATGTCTGCCTCTTTGTGATCCCATGGACTGTAGCCTACCAGATCCTCTGTCCATGGAATTCTCCAAACAAGAGTACTGGAATGGGTTACCATTCACTTCTTCAGGGAATCTAAATTCAATGGTGAGTTCTCATAGTTATTTGATTTTGTCTTTAGTATTGTCTGTATCCAGTACCATGTAAATTGCAAAGAGAGATGGTTTTCCTTTCCTATTTGAATTATTTTTTATTTCTTTTTCTTGACTGATCACTGAGGCTAGAACTTCCAAACTCTGCTGAATAAAAGTGATGAAAATGGGATCCCTTGTCTTGTTTCTGATCTCAGAGAAAAAAATTTCAGCTTTTTATCACTTGGTAAGATGTTGACTATGAGTTTGTCATATATGGCCTTATTATGTTGAGGTATGCTTCCTCTATAAACACTTTATTGAAGGATTTTATTATAAATGGATACTGATTTTTGTCAAAGTTTTTTCTGCATCTATTCAGATGATTTTATGATTTTTATTCTTAGTTTTGTTAATGTAGTGTATCACACTGATTGATATGAAGATAGTGATCCACCTTGGCGTCAATGGGATGCATTTCACTTGGTCTTAGTGTAGGATCCTTTAATGTGTTTTTAAGTATTGCTTGCTAGAATTTTGTTCGGCAAGAACATTGGTTTTTAATTTTATTTTTTGTGGTGTCTTTGTCTGGTTTTGGTATCAGAGTAGTATTGGCCTAATAGAATGAATTCAGAAGCATTCTGAACTTGAAGTTCTTCAAGTTTGTGAAATAGTTCAAGAAGGATTGCTCTAACTCTGTAATGTTTATTAGAACTCCCTGGTGAAGCTCTCTGATCCTGGACTTTTGTTTTTCGAGAGTTGTTTTATTACTGATTCAATTTCTTTGCTGATAACTCATCTATTCAATAGTTTCTATTTCTTCTTTAATTAGTCTTAGAAGATTGTAGGAAGGTATAGATGACTTAGTCTTAGAAGATTAAAAGTTTTATAATATTTTGTGGGAGTTTATCCATTTCTTCCATGCTGTCTATTTATGTCATTTTTCCTAGTAATTTCTTATGGTCCTTTGATTTTCTGTGGTGTTGGTTATGATTTATCATCTTTCATTTCTGATTTTATTTACTTGGGCATTCTCTCTTTTTTTCTTGATGAAACTGTCTAAATGTTTAAATTTTATCTTTCAAAGAGACTGCTCTTAAATTCATTGATCTTTTTTATTGGTTTTATAAATATTTATTTATTGTTTCCACCTGATCTTTTTATTTTCTTCCTTCTAGTTTATGTTGTGTTTGTTCTATTTTTAGATAATTTAGGTGCATGTTTAAATTGCTTGATTTTTTTCTTGTTTTCTGAGATAAGCCTTTATAAACTTAGCATGTTGAGCTGCTTCTGTTGTGTTCAGAGGTTTTGCATTATGGTTCCATTTCACTTGTATGAAGGTATTCTTTATTTCCTGTTTGATTCCTTCAGTGATCCATTGGTTGTTTAGTAGCACATTATTTAGCCTCCACGTGTTTCTTTGTTTTTCAGTTTTCTTTTTTTTTCCCCTTGCATTTGATTTCTAGCCTCGTTATCTTGTGGTCAAAAAAGATGCTTAATATGATTCAAGTTTTCTTAAATTTACTGAGACTTGTTTTGTGATCAAGTATATGACCCATTCTGGAGAAAGTTCCATGTGCATATGCATTCTGCTATTTTTGAATGAAATATTTTGAATATAACATTAAGTTTATCTAGTTAAAGTGTCATTTAAAGCCAATGTTTCCATATTTATTTTCTATCTGTATGATATTTCCATTAATGTACTAGGGTATTATAGCCCCCTACTGTTATTAAAATACTCTAAATTTCTTCCTCCATGATTACTAGTATTTACTTGATGTATTTAGGTGCTTCCATGTTGGGTCCATATATAAGTATTATATTTTCTTGGTGGAGTGATCCCTTTATAGCTATGCAATGCCCTTGTTATGGTCTTTGTTTCAAAGTCTATTTATCTTATATATGTGTTGCTACACTGGCTTTCTTTTTGTTTCTATTTGTATGGAATGTATTTTTTCATCTCCTTAATTTCAGTCTGTGTCTTTAGATATGAAGTGAGTCACTTATAGGCAGCACATAGATTTTTTTTTTAACCCATTTAGCCAGTCTATGCTTTTTGATTGGAGAATTTAGCTTATCTACTTTTCAAAAATTAATTAATTTATTTATTTTTTTTATTTTTTCATTTATTTTTATTAGCTGGAGGCTAATTGCTTTACAATATTGTAGTGGTTTTTGCCATACATTGACATGAGTCAGCCATGGATTTACATGTGTTCCCCATCCCGATCCCCCCTCCCACCTCCCTCCCCATCCCATCCCTCTGGGTCTTCCCAGTGCACCAGCCCTGAGCACTTGTCTCATGCATCCAACCTGGGCTGGCGATCTGTTTCACACTTCATAATATACATGTTTCAATGCTATTACTTTTAAAGCATTGGTAGCTATTGTTTTTTTGATTAGAGAATTTAATTTATTTACTTTAAGTATTGATAAATATGTACCTATTTCCATTGTTTTCTGGTTGTTTTTCCTGTTGCTATTCCCTTCTTCTCTTGCTCTCTTGCTATGTGATTTGATGGCTAACTTTACTGTTATGTTTGGATTCCTTTCTCACTTTTGTGTATATCTATTATATATTTTTTGATTGTGGCTAACATGAGGTTCACAAATAACAATCTACACATATAGCTTTCTTTTTAGATTGATGATCTCTTAAGTTTGAATGCATTATAACAGCCCACATTTTTACTCCTCTTTCAGGTTTTATGTTTTTGACATAATAATTTACATCATTTTGTGTATCTCTTAAGTACTTATTTTATATATAAGCAATTCTACTTTTGTCTTTTAACCTTCCTACTAGCTTTAAAGTAGTTGATTCACTACCTTTACTTTATGTTTGCTTTACCAATGGGATTTTTCTCTTAATGATTTTCTTATTTCTAGTCATAGCCTTTTATTTTCTACTTAGAGAAACCCCTTTTAACATTTCTTCTTCTAAGGCCAATTTGGTGGTAATAAACTCTTTTGCTTATCTGTAAAATTCTTTGTGCCTCCTTCAATTCTCAATGTTAAAGTTGCCAGGTAATGTTATTCTTAGTTATAGGGTTATTTTTACTTTCAGCACTTTGATTATACTAGTGCTGAATTACTAGTATACTATATACAAGTATACTATACTATATTAGAAAGGTTGCTAGTACCTTCTAATCTACATCATTTCTGCTAAAAATTCGATCAACTAATTAGTTTTATGGGAGTTTCCTTGTTTGCAACTAGTTGTTTTTCTCTTGTTGCCTTTATTTATTTATTTTTTTTTAATTTTTTTATTAGTTGGAGGCTAATTACTTCACAACATTTCAGTGGGTTTTGTCATACATTGATATGAATCAGCCATAGATTTACACTTATTCCCCATCCCGATCCCCCCTCCCACCTCCCTCTCCACTCGATTCCTCTGGGTCTTCCCAGTGTACCAGGCCCGGTTGCCTTTAAGAGGTACTCTTTATTTTTAATTTCTGACATTTTCATTATAATGTCTTTGTGTGGACCTCTTTGTGTTCATTTTTATGGGACTTTGGACTTCCTGGACCTGGATCTCAGTGTTGTTGCCCAGGTTAGGGAGGTTTTCACCTATTATTACTTCAAATAAGTGTTCCACCCATTCTCTGTCTCTTCTGTTTCCCTACAAAGTTAATATTAGTACATTTGGTGGTGTCTTAGAGGTTTCTTAAATTATTATTTTTTTGTTCTTTTAATGTTTTTTATTTTTAACATCTTTATTGAATTTGTTACAACATTGCTTCGGCTGTTTATGTTCTTGTTTTTTTGACTGTGAAGCATGAAGGATCTTACCTCCCTGACCAGGGATCAAACTCACAACCCCTGTTCTACTGGACCACAAGGGAAGGTCCTATTATTATTATTAGTAGTAGTAGTAGTAGTAGTATTTAGATTCTTCTTTTGTTTTATCTGTTCAGCTTGTGTGATTTCCACTGTTTTCCGGATCACTATTCTGTTCTTCTATATCATCTAGCCTATTGTTGTTTTCATTTGTGCATGCTAAGTCGCTTCAGTCATGTCAGACTCTGTGAGACACAATGGACCATAGCCCTGCAGACTCTTCTGTCCATGGAGATTCTCCAGGTAAAAATACTAGAGTGGGTTGTCATGCCTTCCTTCTAGTGTATTTTTAATTTCACCTCTTGTATTTAATTTCAGATCTGATTGGTGATTTCTTTATATTCTCTAATTCTTCATGAAATTCTGTGATCATCCATTATTTAGTGAGCTTCTTTATAGTCATTACTTTTAACTTTTTATAAAATAGATTGTTTATTTCTATTTCTTTTAGTTCATTTTTTTCTGAAATTTTATCTTGTTTCTTTTTTCTAACAAATTTCTCTATCTATTCATTTTACATAATTATCTATTTTTATTTTTATGTATTTCTATGTATTTGGTAGGTCTGTTATGACTGTCAATCTTGGAGACGTGTCCTTATGTAGAAAACATTCTGTGAGGCTCTGTAGATCACTCCCTCTGGTCACCAGAGCTAGATGCTCCAGTGATGACACTTAATTTGGTTGGGCTGCACATACCTTTCTCTTATGTTAGGGTCAGCTACTATAAGCGTGTTAGTAAGCAAGAAAACCCTTATGCCCCTGGCCTTGAGGCCCTTCCTTAAATGGTTGCTGCAGGTTTGCTGGTAGGCAGGGAAATCCTCTAGTGCTAATAGGCTAGAGAGAAGATTTAAAAATGGCGTTTGGCAGTTGATGGTATTAGTACAGTAGAATAAGATCCCCAAAATAACTGCAACCAGTCTCTCTGTCCCTAGAGAGAACCCCAGCTGTCTCTTGCCACTTTTGGTGACTCTCCAAGGTCACCAAAAGGTCATTCAGGTGCCTTTCAGATTATTGCTTCTACACTGGGACTCAGAACATGTGAGGTTTTGTACACACCTTCTAAAAGCAGAATCTCTGTTTAGCTTCCAGCTCTCTTTAACATAAGCCTCACTGGTTCTCAAAGACAGACATTCCAGAATGCTCATCTTCTTGGTTTAGGACATGGGCTGGAGAGCCTAATGTGAGGTTTGGAACCTCTACTCTGTAAAGAAGATCTCTGTAGTTATAACATCTTTCTCATTTGTGGGTCACTGACCCACGGATGTGGGTTCTCACTAGACCACATCTCTGTCCTTACTGCCCATATCATATAAAGACTCCTTTTTATATCTTTAGTTGTGGAATAGCTTTTCTGTTGGATTATTCTCATAGACACTCACTTTGTAAGTAGTGGTAATTTTGGTATGCCATGGGATGGGATGAGTTCAGGGTCTTCCTATTGTGTAATCTTGATCCTGCTCTAATATGCTGCTTATTCTTTAAAAATAACTTACTTTTGCCTACCATTTAAAACTGTCTAATTACTTGACCACCTTTTTTTTTTTTTTTTCTTTTCTGTCTGCTATTGCATTTCATTATTCTTCAGTATGAATCTTTTAGTTATATCAAAGGTATATGTTTATTTCTCAGCAAGCAGATATACTATGTCTGTGTTTCAATATTATTTTCATAATATAAATGATTGTCTTGTCTTACAACATTTATCAAGATTTGCTTAATTTTTAAAGCCCAGATTAAATTAGCTTCCAGCATGAAATACAGATCTATTTTTGAATTCTCTTTGTTTCTTATACCACAAATTTTAATCAGCTTCTTCCTTCTTATTGACCTAACTATATTCTTTCTAATCATATGTTAGATGTTTAGAAAGAACGTTTATGTTATATAACCCCAAATCTTATTATCTATTTATTATTATTTTTGGCTATTCCACACAGTATGTGGTATCCTAATTCCCAGATCAAGGATTGAACCTATGATGCCTGCAGTGGAAGCATAGAGTCTTAACCACTAAACCACCACAAATTCCCGTATGATCACACATCTTCTAATATTATAGTATTTAATTTACTTCTAAAAATTTAATTGTAATTGATTATTGAAAGAAACATGAAGGAAGAACTTTAGAGTTTATACAATGAACATTAAAAATGTATTATTAGCTTATTTCAATTTTATGTAATCCAGAAATAGATGAATTATTTAAAAAACTAATCTTAAAATAGTTCACTGAAAATTTAAAAATTGTGAGACTTTTTTATTACTTAGAGCAATCACTATAGAATTTTTTAAAATGATATGTTTTAAGTATATTTTATTTATTTATTTATTTTTTCATTTATTTTTATTAGTTGGAGGCTAATTACTTTACAATATTGTAGTGGTTTCTGTCATACATTGACATGAATCAGCCATGGATTTACATGTATTCCCCATCCCGATACCCCCCTCCCATCTCCCTCTCCACCCGATTCCTCTGGGTCTTCTCAGTGCACCAGGCCCAAGCACTTGTCTCATGCATCCAGCCTGGGCTGGTGATCTGTTTCACCCTAGATAATATACATGTTTTGATGCTGTTCTCTTGAAATATCCCACTCTCGCCTCCTCCCACAGAGTCCAAAATTCTGTTCTGTATATCTGTGTCTCTTTTTCTGTTTTGCATATAGGGTTATCGTTACCATCTTTCTAAATTCTATATATATGCATTAGTATATTGTATTGGTCTTTATCTTTCTGGCTTACTTCACTCTATATAATGGGCTTCAGTTTCATCCATCTCATTAGAACTGATTCAAATGAATTCTTTTTAATGGCTGAGTAACATTGCATGGTGTATATGTATCACAGCTTCCTTATCCATTCGTCTGCTGATGGGCTTCTAGGTTGCTTCCATGTCCTAGCTATTAGAAATAGTGCTGTGATGAACATAGAGGTGCACGTGTCTCTTTCAGATCTGGTTTCCTCGGTGTGTATGCCCAGAAGTGGGATTGCTGGGTCATATGGCAGTTCTATTTCCAATTTTTTAAGAAATCACCACACTGTTCTCCATAGTGGCTGTACTAGTTTGCATTCCCACCAACAGTGTAAGAGGGTTCCCTTTTCTCCACACCCTCTCCAGCATTTATTGCTTGTAAACTTTTGGATAATAGCCATCCTGAGTGGCATGTAATGGTACCTCATTGTGGTTTTGATTTGCGTTTCTCTGATACTGAGTGACGTTGAGCACCTTTTCATGTGTTTTTTAGCCATTTGTATGTCTTCTTTGGAGAAATGTCTGTTTAGTTCTTAGGCCCATTTTTTGATTCGGTCATTTATTTTTCTGGAGTTGAGCTGAAGGGGTTGCTTGTATATTTTTGAGATTAATCCTTTGTCTGTTGCTTTGTTTGCTATTGTTTTCTCCCAATCTGAGGCTGTCTTTTCACCCTGCTTATAGTTTCCTTTGTTGTGCAGAAGCTTTTAAGTTTCATTAGGCCCCATTTGTTTATTTTTGCTTTTATTTCCAATATTCTGAGAGGTGGCGTCATAGAGAATCCTGCTGTGATTTATGTCAGAGAGTGTTTTGCCTATGTTCTCCTCTAGGAGTTTTATAGTTTTTGGCCTTACATTTAGATCTTTAATCCATTTTGAGTTTATTTTTGTGTATGGTGTTAGAAAGTGTTCTAGTTTCATTCTTTTACAAGTGGTTGACCAGTTTTCCCAGCACCACTTGTTAAAGAGGTAGTCTTTCTTCCATTGTATATTCTTGCCTCCTTTGTCAAAGATAAGGTGCCCATAGGTTCGTGGATTTATCTCTGGGCTTTCTATTCTGTTCCATTGATCTATATTTCTGTCTTTGTGCCAGTACCGTACTGTCTTGATGACTGTGGCTTTGTAGTATAGTCTGAAGTCAGGCAGGTTGATTCCTCCAGTTCCATTCTTCTTTCTCAAGATTACTTTGGCTATTCAAGGTTTTTTGTATTTCCATACAAATTGTGAAATTATTTGTTCTAGTTCTGTGAAAAATACCGTTGGTAGCTTGATAGGGATTGCATTGAATCTATAGATTGCTTTGGGTAGAATAGCCATTTTGACAATATTGATTCTTCCAATCCATGAGCACGGTATATTTCTCCATCTGTTTGTGCCCTCTTTAACTTCTTTCATCAGTGTTTTATAGTTTTCTATGTATAGGTCTTTTGTTTCTTTAGGTAGATATACTCCTAAGTATTTTATTCTTTTTGTTGCAATGGTGAATGGTATTGTTTCCTTAATTTCTGTTTCTGTTTTCTCATTGTTAGTGTATGGGGATTGTTAGGAATGAAAGGGATTTCTGTGTGTTTATTTTATATCCTGAAACTTTACTATATTCATTGATTAGCTCTAGTAATTTTCTGGTAGAGTCTTTAGGGTTTTCTATGTAGAGGATCATGTCATCTGCGAACAGCGAGAGTTTCACTTATTTTCCTATCTGGATTCCTTTTACTTCTTTTTCTGCTCTGATTGCTGTGGCCAAAACTTCCAAAACTATGTTGAATAGTAGTGGTGAGAGTGGGCACCTTTGTCTTGTTCCTGATTTCAGGGGAAATGCTTTCAATTTTTCACCATTGAGGGTAATGCTTGCTGTGGGTTTGTCATATATATATATAGCTTTTATTATGTTGAGGTATGTTCCTTCTATTCCTGCTTACTGGAGAGTTTTTTATCATAAATGGATGTTGAATTTTGTCAAAGGCTTTTTCTGCATCTATTGAGATAATCATATGGTTTTTATCTTTCAATTTGTTAATGTGGTGTATTACATTGATTGATTTGCGGATATTGAAGAATCCTTGCATTCCTAGGATAAAGCCCACTTGGTCATGATGTATGATCTTTTTACTATGTTGTTGGATTCTGTTTGCTAGAATTTTGTTAAGGATTTTTGCATCTATGTTCATCAGTGATATTGGCCTGTGGTTTTCTTTTTTGTGGCGTGTTCGTCTGGTTTTGGAATTAGGGTGATGGTGGCCTCATAGAATGAGTTTGGAAGTTTTCCTTCTTCTGCAATTTTCTGGAGGAGTTTGAGTAAGATAAGTGTTAGCTCTTCTCTAAATTTTTGGTAGAATTCAGCTGTGAAGCCATCTGGTCCTGGGCTTTTGTTTGCCGCAAGATTTGTGATTACAGTTTTGATTTCCTTGCTTGTGATGGGTCTCTTAAGCTCTTCTATTTCTTTCTGGTTCAGTTTTGGAAAGTTATACTTTTCTAAGAATTTGTCCATTTCTTCCAAGTTGTCCATTTTATTGGCATAGAGCTGCTGGTAGTAGTCTCTTATGATCCTTTGTATTTCAGTGTTGTCTGTCATGATCTCTCCATTTTCATTTCTAATTTTGTTAATTTGGTTCTTCTCCCTTTCTTAATGAGTTTTGTTAATGATTTGTCAATTTTGTTTAGTTTTTCAAAAAAACAGCTTTTAGCTTTGTTGATTTCTGCTATGGTCTCCTTATTTTCTTTTGCATTTATTTCTGCCCTAATTTTTAACATTTCTTTCCTTCTACTAACCCTGGGGTTCTTCATTTCTTCCTTCTCTAGTTGCTTTAGGTATAGAGTTAGTTTATTTATTTGACTTTTTTCTTGTTTCTTGATGTAAGCCTGTAATGCTATGAACCTTCCCCTTAGCACTGCTTTTACAGTGTCCCATAGGTTTTGGGTTGTTGTGTTTTCATTTTCATTCGTTTCTATGCATATTTTGATTTCTTTTTTGATTTCTTCTATGATTTGTTGGTTATTCAGAAGCATGTTATTTAGCCTCCATATGTTTGAATTTTTTATAATTTTTTTCCTGTAATTGAGATCTAATCTTAAAATAAATTTTCAAATAACCTTAAAAAGAACAAGTTTTGTTTTTAGTGAAATATATAATTTTCTTCTTAAATCTCTCTCTAAGAAGACGTGGCATTGAATATTTTATTATTGATGTATAGCATAAGCTCACTAAGGGAATATAATAAATTATTTCTTAACTGATCTTAGTTTTACATTTGTCTTGAATAGGTTTTAGTCCACCTGATAATTTTTTATCATGACTATTAAAGTTCATCCAATATTTTTCAAATTACTGTTTGAACACAAATAAAGTTTATATGAACACATGAGTCATATGAATTTTATGAATTTTGCCCAAGAAGTAAAGTTCAAGCTCATTTTAGCATGTTATATTAAAATAACCAATCACATATTTGAAAAGGCATCTATCACATATTTGAAAAGGCATCTATCACATATTTGAAAAGACCTAATTTATGTAAGGTACTACTTGTGCCTTACACATAGCTCACTCTTGATAGTAACAATTGTGGACTAAGAAGATGTATATTCTAAACAGTATCGAGAGAGGTGATCTTTCTACAAGTAGTTATATAAGACTGGGTTGCTCTATAATTGTCAATGACTTTTAAAAATATAAAATATGTTCTCGTTATTATCTCATTTGACATTCCATACAATCTTAAATGAGAATAAACTAATAAAATAAAGTGTTTTTTTTTTGTTTTTTTTTTTAAGATCTACTCATATGAGGAAGTCTAGTGCTATACTCTTTCACCTACATTAACACATTTTGCATTAATAGAAAATTACATTGTATATATGCTTATTACCATTTTGCCAGATGAGAATGATGAGGCTTAGAAAATGCTGATATATAATGACAAAGTCAAGATTCAGACCAATATTTTTTAACTTCAGAATGTTCTCTGTTTCTCCTACTCTGGAGTATACATGGGAGATATCTTTAATTTATTAATGAGTGGTTGGGGTCTGAGCAGACTAAATCATTTGCCCCAAGTTAAAAATATGATGTAACTATTTGAAAACTTGAAATACAACCTAAATGCAAAGGTTTTCCTCTGTGCATTATTGGCTCAATGTAAAGGTTTCCTATAGCACTCATAGACATGTAAGCTACTGGCTTGATGGTTAGACAGCTACTGGTATGTTATACACAGAAAACAGAAACTAAGAAGAAAGCCTGAAAATGCAGGAAGGAAGCAAAACATAATTTGCCACCTCTTCCGATTTGATGAATTACATTTCCGTTGTTGTTGTTGTTGTTCAGTTCCTCAGTCATATCAGACTCTTGGCAAACCCATGGACTGAAGAACAGCAGTCTTCAATGTCCTTCACCATCTCCCGGAACTTGCTCAAACTCATGCCCATTGAGTTTGTGATGCCATTCAACCATCTTGCCCTCTGACGTCCTTTTCTCCTCCTGCCCTCAATCTTTCCCAGGATCAGGGTCTTTTCTAATGATTTGGCTCTTTGCATCATATGGCCAAAGTATTGGAGCGTCAGCTTCAGCATCAGTCCTTCAAATGAATAATCAGGATTGATTTCCGTTAGGATTGACTTAGGCAAAATTAACCCTATGTCTTTTTGGAATAAACAATTCACATGCATGCATGCACACACAGGGGCACTCTTAAACACAACACACACTCAACACCAAATTGCTATAGGCTGAGAGTAAATGCTTCAGAAGTCCTGATGAGGCCTCCACCTTAATTTCTGTGTCCCTGAGGACTAAAGGAGTGGTACTCTTCTCCAGTTGTAAGGTTCAATCTTATCTCTCTATCCACCTGGGCATAGATATCAATCACAGTATCTAAGGATTTAACTGTTACAAATCTTTCAGCATATTATTTAAGATTGTGTATTCTCACAATATACATAGATATACTCAGAGTTACAGCAATAGAAAATAGAGCTACTTTTTTAATTTCAAAGTTCACAGTTTTCCTAATCAGAGAATAGTTATACTTTAAAAGACTTTGTCTTAAAGACCTCATAGCTTCTATAGACCATTCCTTCACCCAGATTGTCATGACTATTTTCCAGATTCTTTAGCAATGTATTTTTAAACTTCTTTTCTGCTAATTTTTCCTAGTAAAAACTGATTTTCATCTGATAGCAAAGTACACAATACTTCTGACTTAAAAATAATAGAAGTAGAGGTCTCTTTCCCATAAAAAACAGATTGCAGATGCTGATTTCATATTTTCAGAAGGAACCTCCATACCTCCTATCTAGCTGCTCTGCCATTCACAGCACACAGTTCCCATCTTGTAGTCTAAGAAGGCTGCCTCAGTTTCTGCTGACGCTTCTGCAAGTTAGGAGGTAGGCAATGTAAGATAAGACTACTCCTCTGGAAGGGTGCCATGAGCCAGGATTGCAAATTGTGCTCTTTGTCTTCACCTCCTCATGTTTGAAAAAACAACTGCGATTTTCCTAGCAGTCAAGTGGTTAAGACTACACACTTCCACTGCAGGGGGCACAGGTCAGTTTCTGGTGGGGAAAGTTCTGCATGCCATGCAGTGCTCAAGAAAGAAACAAAACAAAAAACTGATTATTTGATATTATTTTGTTTCCAGAACCCTTAAGCCTCCATATTAGGTCGATTATTTTCTTGGATTTGTCATGTAGATAATCATGTTATATGACATGACATATATTGACATATGACAATATGTTTCTTTCTTCCATTTTTTTCTTACCTCAGTATCCAGTCTAAGACCTCCTCCAGCACAATGTTAAACAGAGTAATGAGAGTAGACAGTTTGTCTTTTTCCTGATATCAAAAGAAATGATTTCAAGTTGCAATGAGGTAGGTAACTCTCAGATACCACTCTTCAGATTGATAAAATTTTCTTTAATCTCTTGGATAACCCAAGCTGTTGATTATATAGAGGACTTTTACACATACCTGCATTCATTCCTCTAGTATTTCATTTAGGAGGAATGTATCTAAGCCCATAAATGTGTTTCACTTGCAATTTTTCATGATAGTATTGTTTGTCATCAATTTTGAAATGAAATTTTTACACGCTTCATAAAATAAATTCAGGATTTTCTCCTAACTCACTACAGAAAAGTTTGGTAAACATAAATATACTTGTTCATTTACTGCTTTGGAGATTTTTTCATGCCAACAGTTTGCTCTTATTATTTAGCCTGAAACATCTCTAGTGATCTCCCCTTCATTTCTGACTTGCTTATCATGTCTTCTCTTTTTTACTAAATAAATCTTGGCAGAAGTTTGTCAATTTTATTTGACTTTTCAAAGAAACAACTTTTGACTTTGTTCATCCTCTATAGTTTGTTCATACTCTTTAATTTCTGCTTTATTTTCTTTATTATTTTATTCCTTCAATTGTGCGTATTTGGGGGAAAGGTGAGTATTCTTTTTCTACTTCTTTAGATGGCTGTCTCAGGCTTTGCATTTAAAGTTGAAAATCTCTCTCTACATTCTTTTTAACTACATGGCACAAGTAATGCTTTTATCATTCAGACTAAAATACTTTTTTAACTTTCACTGTCATTTATTCCATGAACTACAGGTTATTTAGCAGTATATATGTTTTTATTTAGCTTTTTATTTTGAAGTCATGTCAAAAACACTTTAGAATGGTATAAAGAGCTCCAATATATGTTTGAACTAAACAAGGGTTAACCTTCTTGGATTACTTGTTTATCATTTCATGACTCTTTTTTTGCATGAACACATTCTCATACATAATTTTTCTGAATCATTTACCTTTTGAGAGAAAATTGCAGACATGATACACCTTTATCCTAAAATACTTCAGTATGTATTTTTCGAGAACAAGGATATTCTCCTATAAAAATACTATACAATTACCATTATCAGGAAATCTGATTTGGATATCATCATGTAATTAACATTTTTTTGAAATTTGCCATTTCTCTCAGTGATGTCCTCTATGACTAATTTTTCCTAGATATTTCACCATATTTTATTGTTTGGAATTAACATTTTGCTTCTTTTTTCCTAAGTGTTAGGTGGTTATTTAATGATTCTCTCTGAGAAAACAGCACAAACAAAAATAAGTAATCTTGTACACAAGTATATTTTAGAAACCAGGCAACTGAGCTCAAATAACACTATACAGTGAACATCTGCAAAGATTTGTATCAGACAGAAGGAAAACACAAGTGACCATGGAGTTTTGCTTAAGGCAATACAAAGGGAAGGTTTTTTTGGAAATGCCATTATGTGGGAGGGCATTAAAAAAAAAAAAGAAAAAGGACAATACAAGCCAAGTGTCATTTCTATATGGTTCCTGTTACAGCACTCCTTTTCTAGCTGGACAACATGATCCATTACTGGATAATGGAATTAGCTTCACAAGGTAAAGCCAATATTTTATTGAGAAAGATAAAAAAAATTAGAGTATATAACATATAATAAGAGAAATATCTCGGAAATTTTCAATTTTTTATGTGAATGTGAATCAAACCATGGTAGAAAATACACTCCTTTCTTTGCTTTCACTAATATAAAAGTTTACAAAACTGGGTTGGATTATCCCAGCCACAGTAATCGAATTGTTAGTTTTCTGAATTTTTCCAGAAAAGCACGTAATTTGTATTTCTTCTAAGAGTAAGCATAAACAACTAGAGAGAATTTTTAAGCTCCTGGAACATCAAGAAGCAGATAAAACATTAGGGAAACAGATTCATTAGCTTGTAAATTTGAGTTTCAACAAAATATTCAGGTTTCCATTCATATACAAATAACAACTTTATCCTAATGCCCCCTTGTAACTGATGCTGAAAGGATATTTTGATTGTATTCTTAGGATCAGAGGAAGCACCTCCAGACCCACGCACTACTCATGCCTCATTATGGAGAGCTACCTAATGGGATTTGTGTTGACATCCAAGAGGGATTATTTTCCAAGGAGTTATGTACCAAGACCATCTTCTCCTGGCTCAGAAAATATCATTTTGTTGCTCTATCAATGAGACCTTCCTCAATGGCATTTACTGTTGCCATTCATAAGGGCCTGGACTTGTAGCACAATCAAGGTGATAGCAACCATAGTAGTCACACATGGATGGATTCCTCAAACAGCAAAATCCCTGTCAGCAAACAGAAATTCTTGAAGAATAGTTGGATACAGGTGATGTATTTTACTAGAATCAAGTTTTATTCCAACTCAAATCTTCCCAAGCTGAACAACCTGGACAACAATCTGACAGTGGGGGTCAGTGTCAATAAAGAGACACAGGTGAAACATGTCATGGACCACTTGGCCATGACATACCAAAATACCCTTGCCTAGACCAACATCCACAGGGTAAACTACGGTCGACTTCAGTAACCTTGAGTGGACAGGACAGCACAGAATAGGATCACAATGGTTTTGCCCTCCACAATGCATCAAACCTGTATCAGAAGCATGTGGGTATTGAAACCATGAGATAATTTCAAAGACACAGTAAGACATTCTAGAGCCTGTCTTGGTTTAGAATACCCAACTCCTGCTTCTGGTAGTCCACTTGGTTCAGCCTGAGCAACTCCTTAGTCTTATACTCAGTTGGCTTCCCACTGGCAGTGCTGCTGTTCATCCAACCAGGAAGATCTGTGGATGAGGCTGGTCCATCCCCCAAAAAACCATACTCCCAGCTGCTGCCACTAGCTGCATTAATCTCCAGTTCCCTTTCCCACATAAAATTTCCCTTCCTTCCCTTTTCCCTAACCAAGCAAATCCCACCAAGGCCACAAAACAGATGTAGGAAATGACCCCTTACAAACAGCTACTGCCATATTTCTTAATTTCCAACTATGTGCAGAATTTCCTGTCTTCTTTTTCTGGCTTTAAGGTGCTTTGAAGTGTCAAGGGTCACTTCAAACCAATTTAACATATTGTGGTTATCTTGGCCAAATAAATAGTTGCTGCATTCAGGATTCTTCTGTCCATTTAATTTCCCAGGCAAGAAAACTGGAGTGGGTTGCCATTTCCTTCTCAAGGGGATCTTCCTGACCCAGAGGTTGAAGTCTGGTTTCCTGTTTGCAAGTAGATTCTTTACCGAATAAGCCACCAGGGAAGGGGTAGAGTTGGGGTTAATCCAGTCAACTCTTAACCAAAGTAGCATGACCCTTTATGGTGCCAGCTAATTGTGGAAACGTTTCCAGTTGAAATTTTAAAAAAGTTTGTTCCAGGAAGGCTTAATCTCACTCCAGCTGTCTGTAGCTCCTGGACTCCACCTAAATGAACCTGAATTCTGAAACCAGGTGTACCAAATATGCAAATTTGATGTGGACAAAAAGATGGATTAGTGCGCTGACACAGTTTATCACTCTGAAGTGTGGGAAAAGAGTGGCAGTGGAGGAAATGGGACAGGTGAAATAATTGCAATTCCTATGAAACTTCACCCTAGAAAAGAGCAGCAAGATGACTAAAAGAGAAGTGGCATAGAGTTTAGGAAAACTTGTCATTTTAAGGTCAGAGACTTTAAACTTACTCTTTTTTTGTCTTTTTTTTTTTTTTTTTTTTCAGGTCTAATCATTTATCTCACAGTGTCTGAGTTTGGGACTTCATTTTGATTACTCAGTTGTGTGTGTGTGTGGTTTTTTTTTTTTTTTTTTAATTTTTTTTTAATTTTTTTTTAAAGAAGCTTGGTATAAAAATATGTTTGTGTTGTTGTTTTTGTTCAGTCACTAAGTCGTGTCCAACTTTGAGACGCCATGCACTGCAGCATGCCAGACTTCTCTGTCCTTCACCATCTCCTGGAACTCATGTCCATTGAGTCAGTGATGTTATATAACCATTTCGTCCTCTGCTTCCCCCTTTTCCTCTTGCCCTCAATCTTTCCCAGCATAAGGTTCTTTTCAATGAGTCAGTCCTTTGCATCAGGTGGCCAAATATTGGAATTTCAGCTTCAGCATCAATCTCTCCAATGAATATTCAGGGTTGATTTCCTTCAAGATTGAATGGTTTGATCGCCTTGCTCTCCAAGGAACTCTCAAGAGTCTTCTCCAGCACCACAATTTGAAAACATCATCTCACTAGAAATTCAAGCCAGGGAATCACGTTTTTTTGTTTTTGTTTTTTTTTTTTTTTTAATTTACTTTTTTAATGAAGGATAATTGCTTTACAGAATTTTGTTGTTTTCTGTCAAACCTCAATATGAATCAGCCATAGGTATACATATATCCCGTCCCTTTTGAACCTCCCTCTCATCTCCCTCCTCATCCCACCCCTCCAGATTGATAATGGATAAAAAATTGTGGTACATATACACAACTGAATATTACTCAGCCATAAAAAGGAACACATTTGAGTCAGTTCTGATGAAGTGGATGCACCTAGAGCCTATTATACAGAGTTAAGTGAGTGAGGAAAACAAAGACAAATATTGCATTCTAACACATATATATGGAATCTAGAATAATGGTACTGAAGAACTTATTTACAGGGCAGCAGTGGAGAAACAGGCATAAAGAATAGACTTATGGTCATAGGGAGAGGGGAGGATAGGGTGAGATGGATGGAAAGGGAATCACATTTTTATGCCATTAACTGTTCACTATTGAAGAGTCCTTATATTTTAAAAGTTATTTTAAGGTTACAGTGACAACAAGATGGAAAATTATTTATTTTTTTTTTGTTGTATACTCTTTCTTCTATGTAACACATAGAGAAAGTTTTGCATATTCTCAAGTGTTCCTTTAATCCATCTACTTGTATACAATTACTATACTCACTAATCAATGATAAGTGACACTTGTACATGATTTTTTTTTTTTCCTTTATATGGGCACACTAATTTCTCAAGACCCACTATCCACTTTTTCCTTCATTGATATTCTAACCTCCTGTCATGCATTCAATAAGCACTCATTGAAGACAGTAAGTATTGATGGTTGGGGACACAGATGTGGAGAACAAAGTATTTTTATAAATCAAGAGGGAAACAAAAAACCTCATAGAGGACACAATCTTCCAAGTGAGAATGTGTCATCCTGTATGGTTATTAAGAAAAAAAAAACAGGAATATAGCTGATATATAAAGAAAAGAGTGGCAACCACTTTAATCAGTTTCAAAAAAAGAGTTTGGTTGACATGGACTTTGACAAAGGAGCAGCTGCTGCAGGGCGCAGGGGGGCTGAGAGGAGCTACTCCACGTTCAAGGTCAGGAGAGGCGGCTGTGAGAAGATACCCCTCCTCCAAGGTAAGGAGCAGTGGCTGCGCTTTGCTGGAGCAGCTGTGAAGAGGTACCTCATGTCGGAGGTAAGAGAAACTCAAGTAAGACGGTAGGTGTTGCAAGAGGGCATCAGAGGGCAGACACACAAAAACCATAATCACAGAAAACTAGCCAATCTGATCACAGGAACGCAGCCTTGTCTAACTCAATGAAACTAAGCCATGCCATATGGGGCCACCCAAGACAGTCAGGTCATGGTGGAGAGGTCTGACAGAATGTGGTCCACTGGAGTAGGGAATGGCAAACCACTTCAGTATTCTTGCCTTGAGAACCCTGTGAACAGTATGAGAAGGCAAAATGATAGGATACTGAAAGAGGACCTCCCGAGGTCAGTAGGTACCCAATATGCTACTGGAGATCAGTGGAGAAATAACTCTAGAAAGAATGAAGGGATGGAGCCAAAGCAAAAATAATACCCAGTTGTGGATGGGACTGGTGATAGAAGCAAGGTCTGATGCTATAAAGAGTAATATTGCATAGGAACCTGGAATGTTAGGTCCATGAATCAAGGCAAATTGGAAGTGGTCAAACAGGAGATGGAAAGAGTGAATGTCGACATTCTAGGAATCAGTGAACTACAATGGACAGGAATGGGTGAATTTAACTCAGATGACCATTATATCTACTACTGTGGGCAGGAATCCCTTAGCAGAAATGGAGTAGCCATCAGAGTCAACAAAAGAGTCTGAAATGCAGTACTTGGATGCAATCTCAAAAATAACAGAATGATCTCTGTTCGTTTCCAAGGCAGACCATCCAATATCAAGGTAATCCAAGCCTATGCCCCAATCAGTAATGCTGAAGAAGCTGAAGTTGAACGGTTCTATGAAGACCTAGAAGACCTTTTAGAACTAACACCCAAAATAGACGTCCTTTTCATTATAGGGGACTGGAATGCAAAAGTAGGAAGTCAAGAAACACCTAGAGTAACAGGCAAATTTGACCTTGGAGTACAGAATGAAGCAGGGCAAAGGCTAATAGAGTTTTGCCAAGAGAACGCACTGGTCATAGCAAACAGCCTCTTCCAACAACACAAGAGAAGACTCTACACATGGACATCACCAGATGGTCAACACCAAAATCAGATTGATTATATTCTTTAAACCAAAGATGGAGAAGCTCTATACAGTCAGCAAAAACAAGACCAGGAGGTGACTGTGGCTCAGATCATGAACTCCTTATTGCCAAATTCAGACTTAAACTGAAGAAAGTAGGGAAAACCAATAGACCATTCACGTATGACCTAAATCAAATCCCTTATGACTATACAGTGGAAGTGAGAAATAGATTTAAGGGACTAGATATGATAGACAGAGAGCATGATTAACTATGGATGGAGGTTCATGACATTGAACAGGAGACAGGGTCAAGACCATACCCATGGAAAAGAAATGCAAAAAGACAATATGGTTGTCTGAGGAGGCCTTACAAACAGCTGTGAAAAGAGAAGCGAAGAGCAAAGGAGAAAAGGAAAGATATTCCCATTTGAACGCAGAGTTCCAAAGAATAGCCAGGAGAGACAAGAAAGCCTTCCTCAGCAATTAATGCAAAGAAATAGAGGAAAACAACAGAATGGGAAAGACAAGAGATCTCTTCAAGAAAATTAGAGATATCAAGGGGACATTTCAGGCAAAGATGGGTTCGATAAAGGACAGAAATGGTATGGACCTAACAGAAGCAGAAGATATTAAGAAGAGGTGGCAGGAATACACAGAAGAACTGTACAAAACAGATCTTCATGAGCCAGATAATCACAATGGTGTGATCACTCACCTAGAGCCAGACATCCTGGAATGTGAAGTTAAGTGGGTTTAGAAAGCATCACTGCAAACAGAGCTAGTGGATGTGATGGAATTCCAGCTTAGCTATTTCAAATCCTGAAAGATGATGCTGTGAAAATGCTGCACTCAATATGCCAGCAACTTTTAAAAACTCAGCAGTGGCCGCAGGACTGGAAAAGGTCAGTTTTCATTCCAATCCCTAAGAAAGGCAATCCCAAAGAATGCTCAAACTACCGCACAATTACACTCATCTCACACACTAGTAAAGTAATGCTCAAAATTCTCCAAGCCAGGCTTCAGCAATACATGAACTGAGAGATTCCAGATATTCAAGCTGGTTTTAGAAAAGGCAGAAGAAGCAGAGATCAAATTGCCAATATCCGCTGGATCATCAAAAAAGCAAGAGAGTTCCAGAAAAACATCTATTTCTGCTTTATTGACTATGCCAAAGCCTTTGACAGTGTGGATCACAATAAACTGTGGAAAATTGTGAAAGAGATGGAAATACCAGACCACCTGACTTGTCTCTTGAGAGACCTGTATGCAGGTCAGGAAGCAACAGTTAGAACTGGACATGGAACAACAGACTGGTTCCAAATAGGAAAAGTAGTACATCAAGCCTGTGTATTGTCACCCTGCTTATTTAACTTATATGCAGAGTACATCATGAGAAATGTTGGGCTGGAAGAAGCACAAGCTGGAATCAAGATTGCTGGGAGACATATCAATAACCTCAGATATGCACATGACACCACCCTTATGGCAGAGAGTGAAGAGGAACTGAAAAGCCTCTTGATGAAAGTGAGAGGAGAGTGAAAAAATTGGCTTAAAGTTTAACATTCAGAATACTAAGATCATGGCATCTGGTCCCATCACCTCATGGGAAGTAGATGGGGAGAAAGTGGAAACAGTGTCAGACTTTACTTTTTTTTTGACTCCAAAATCACTGTGGATGGTGACTGCAGCCATGAAATTAAAAGATGCTTACTTCTTGGGAGGAAAGTTATGGCCAACCTAGATAGCATTTAAAAAGCAGAGACATTACTTTGCCAGCCATGGTCCATCTGGTCAAGGCTATGGTTTTTCCAGTGGTTATTTATGGATGTGAGAGTTGGACTGTGAAGAAAGCTGAGCGCTGAAAAATTGATGCTTTTGAACTGTGGTGTTGGAGAAGACTCTTGAGAGTCCCTTGGACTGCAAGGAGATCCAACCAGTCCATCCTAAAGGAGATCAGTCCTGGGCGTTCATTGCAAGGACTGATGCTGAAGCTGTAACTCCAATACTTTGACCACCTCATGTGAAAAGTTGACTCATTAGAAAAGACCCTGATGCTGGGAGGGATTGGGGGCAGGAGGAGAAGGGGATGACACAGGATGAGATGGCTGGATGGCATCACTGACTTGATGGGCATGAGTTTGAGTGAACTCCGGGAGTTGATGATGGACAGGGAGGCCTGACGTGCTGCGATTCATGGGGGGTCGCAAAGAGTCAGACACGCCTGAGCGACTGAACTGAACTGAACTGAACTGAGGATCTCAGCAAATGGCTGCTGCTGCTGCTAAGTCGCTTCCGTAGTGTCCAACTCTGTACGACCCCATAGATGGCAGCCTACGAGTCTCCTCTGTCCCTGGGATTCTCCAGGCAAGAATACTGGAGCGGGTTGCCATTTCCTTCATGAAATGAAGGGTGAGTTGCCATTCCTCCTTTCCAATGCATGAAAGTGAAAATGAAATCTCTCAGTTGTGTCCGATTCTTCGGAGCCTAGCAGGCTCCTCCATCCATGGGATTTTCCAGGCAAGAGTACTGAAGTGGGTTGCCATTGCCTTCTCCTCAGCAAATGGAATAAATCTCAAATAAGGCATTTTAGGTTCATTTTCTGAAATATCTCATGATACATAATTATATAAAAAATACATATGGGTAAAGATTTATATTGGGGGAAAAGAAGGTGAGACATTAACACCCTGTATGCAGTGGGCATGTAAATATAAAATATTCTTTTCATTAGATCTTAGTCATAGTGATATCTTCTGTAAACAAATTCTAAGAATAGTCCATATCTATCAAACTGAAAAAGTAGATGAAGTCACCTCTATAGACCACTTCAGACTCTGAGCCAAGCCTGTTCTTGAACTGGTTCCCAGAACTGTTGTTGATGTCAGTAGGAGTTGTGCTCAGAAATCTTGCCATTGAAACTAACTGATGGACAGGATGTTATTACAAAGAGCAAATCTGTAAAATGTTTCAAATATCAGTAACAGCCAAATGGGGAAAAATAACAGTTAATCAAATGTCAAAGCAATATCATGTAGAGCCACTTTTGTCCCTAGAAAAGTACATGTGGTTCTTTGTGACTGAGTCAATTTGAGATGAATATCTCAAGACTAAAATATGTGACCTTCTAATTTTTAAAATAGGGGATTCAACAAAATGACAAATAAGTTTGATCATTAAAAGATCAAGGAAGAAAACAGATGTATGTCTGGGGGAAAAGTAAAAATTAAAAAGAAAATGAAACATATAAAAATAAATAAGCATAGCATTTAGATTTAGATGAATATCTATAGTTCAGAAACACAGCCAGGGTGATGACTTCAAAATGTGAGTCTGTTTATGTTACCTCCTCTTATGGAAGTCTGTAGTATTTTATATCTTTTTTCTTACAAAAGATATAAAATGTCTTAATGTGAAAATGAAGCCTATGCATGACCTGGCTTCCATCTTCTTCAGCCTTATCTCTATCTTGCCTCTCAGGTCCACACCCTCTTCTCAAGCCTTACACTTTCTTGCAACTAAGGTCCCTTATATAAATGATTTCTCCTCCCAGAAAGGGTTTTTCTTTCCTCTAAACTCTTGTGTGCATGCTGAGTTCCTTCAGTCAAGTTGGACTCTTTGCAACACTATGGACGATAGCCCACTAGGCTCCCCTGTCTATGGTATTCTCCAGGCAAGAACACTGGAGTGGGTTGTCTTGCCCTCCTCCAGGGGATCTTCCTGACCCAGGGACCAAACCCACATCTCTCTGTCTCTCTTATGTCTCCTGCTTTGGTAGGTGGGTTCTTTACCACTAATGCCACATAGGAAACTCCCCCTTAACTCTTACCTTCCCAGTAAATTATCACTTCTTTAAATAAGTGGACCAAAGAAATTTTCCACTGTTAAGCTCATAAGAACAGGTTTCTTTATATTTTGCCCCCACCACCATTAGCCCAGAAGCTCTATATAAAAACCATGTATGTTTTGTTGTTCATTGTGTCTCCAGTGCTTAGCCTCATGCCTATACATTGGGGAAAATCCTCAATAAATATTCACTGAGTGAAGGAATAAGTGAGATATCAAAACAAATTTTAATAACAATCACCATATTTACTTGTTGAATTACTTTGAAGGCAAGAAGCATAACAATCTTCTCTAAGTAAACTGTGACCACAAATCATTAGTTCATCTCTTTTATTCATAAATGGAGGCTACCTACACCTTTCCTCAATAATTATTATTCCATAGGCCAGATACCGATGGAATATAGAGACAACACTCCTTTTTTTAATTAGAGGATGATTACTTTAAAATATTAGGACAGTTTATGCCATATATCAACATAGCAATCATCCATAGCTATATATATATATGCCCCCTTTCTCTTAAACCCCCCTCCACTTCCCTCCCCATCCCACACCTCTAAGTTGTCACAGAGCACTGGATTTGGGTCCCCTGCAAGATGTAGCACTCTTATATCTCCATATCACTTCTATTTCCACCATGAAAATATCACCCAATGCAGAAAATACAATGCAGATTGTCCATATAGAGATTTGCAGTCATGCTCTAAGTGGCTTTCCAGAAGAAGAGCAAATACATGAAAAACTTTTAATTTCTAGAGCAAGTTCTCTTAACTACCTTAATATGCAAGGAAAATAAGCTTTAGTATTCATTATATCAATTCCCAGATCATGAGACACTAAAAATAAGCATTGGCAAGGACACTGAGAATGATTCATTAAAAGAAACAAAACAAGAACAAATTCTACAAGGGAGAATTTGAAAATATTCTTGATGCTTATGATTAGCTGAGCATACTGCTGGGCTGGTACAACAGGGCTGCTTTTAGAGAATCCCAATCATGGAAAAACTCAGGAGATATTGTAAAAAGTGTTAGCAGCTTAGTATTATGAAAGCTTTTAAACAATTCCCTGTTTAAATATGCTGTCATAAAAATTTCAATGGTTTAGAAACAAAGCTGTTTGTTATTAATATCAGAACCTTTGTGTGTTATGAGAATCTGAAGTCTTCAAGTATAATTAACAGAAGAGAATTAATTCTCATCATAAAAAAAAAAAAAAAAAAAGCACAATGGGGGAACAAGAAAAAAAAAAAAAACCTGAAAACAAAAATTCAGAAAAGTCCAGAGACACTTAAAAGTAGTGACAACAATCCCTTAAAAGAGTGGCAGGCAAATTGAACCATCTGTTTCAAGAAACTGAACTTACTGAAGGTGTTTCAGGCCTTTGCAGAATCAACAGCGAATCAAGCATATACTGTAACATATCTAACAGAAACCAGAAAATATATAAATAGAATAGTACATATTGACATGGCAATGTCCTCAAAATCACTTATTAATGATGCACCTTTGAAGGAAGTGCTATTGTCTTCAAACATTCAGCTGTCTCAGAATCAGTTAGCCTGAGAAATATTATCATTACAAGTCAAGCTATAAAAAATCCAGTAGCATATGAGATAATCCATACAACAAGAATACACTGTGTTAACATTATAAGCAGGTATTTTTAAAATATTTTTTTCAATAAAGGTTGTGAGACTAAGGAGTTTACTCAGTCATGGTGGCAGAGTTCTTAAATGGTAGATAGAATAAATTTTGAGAAAGAATTATTTGACTCTGAAATCCACAGATTACTGAAGAAAATGAAAGAAACCTTCCAGACTCATACTAGTATCTGCAGAAGAATACTTGTGTGTGGGGTGGGTGTAATCCATATTTTTTAGCAAGATGCAATTCCTCTTACATCTTTAGTCATATTTGGACAAAGTGATCCAATGGAAGACAAAATATGATCCTATTCCTAGAATTTTTAAATTCCAATATCTTTTAAAAATCTTCTCTTTTTTCTAGAGTTTACTTCAGTTATGTTGACATTTCAGTCAGCTTTGTACATACTTAGGCATATGATCCATGTACTTCAAATTCATGTATAGCTTAAAAATTTTTTCTTATAACTAAATATTCAATACTTCTTATCACCCAACTTGAATTCATGCCCCAATTTTATGTTTTTTTGGGACACTGGTTTTTGGAGGGAGTGAAATGTGGAACAAATCCATCTTTTACCCGTGCAAGAAAATCTCATGTTACACCTCATTCCAGGGAGGCAGGTCTTAAATTTGAGTAAACCAAATATTAAAACCCCACTACCTTTTTTCTATAATTATTTCAGTGATCCAAACATTAGTAAGTTATCATATGGCAAAATGACTATTATTCATCTATAGATGGGTGACACAGCTAGATAATAGGACAGGGGTTTTCTTTGATATGAAATGATATACTGTTATACTAAACACAAACAAGGAAGTTGTTATGCTAGTTAGTTCTTATACTAAACACAAACAAGGAAGCCCCTATCACTCCTGCTGCCCTCTGTGACCACAGTAGAAGCCAACCTAAAGACTAGGCTGACATAATGAAGCCAGAATCAAAAGAATCCACAGGGAAGCAGTGACCAAGCCTTAAATATCCAGCTATTCAAGCCTGTTATACTTCTTGTGTGGTAATGTGTTCTCTTATTCTTAATGTTGGTTTAAATCACAGTTTGTATTATAATTGATTTAAGACATATAATTTAGTTAATAAAATATAAGCTGGGTTTTAGGCTGAATATCTTATCTAAGATGTGAGTACAACATGTTAACTGCATAGTAAAATCTTTTTTATTATTTTAGTTTGTATATAAGAAAAAGTTTCAGATATAAATTGTAATATTTTCATCATCCCTAACCCAGTGGTTTAATACAAATACAAATTATACTCAATTAAAATTATTTAGAAAACTAGGCATAATGGTACCTTGAATTACAGAATAATAAAATACTAGTTTTTTCTTAATTTGTCAAAAAATCAGATTCTGTTACTTTCTGCTTAAAATGAAATTCAATGGAATCTCATTGCATTTGCAACACTCTTTTCTAACCAAGACTCCTGCATAATTCTGATTCATTTGGCCTCAGATATAAGAAACATTTTCTCATACTTCCGTCCTCAGTGAAAATGTGACCTCCTCCAAGAGGATTTACCTTCCCATTCTGTCTAGATAAATTTTCTCTTTCATTTACTCTCTATCATCTTGCTTACTTCCTTCATAACTTTTATCAACACCTGAAAGTATATTTGCTTAATTACTTCTTTACTTGTTTATCCTCATGAGATTATAAATTCTCTCATGACTGAACCCTGGTTGTTTATCCTCAGCATTAAATTCCCAGCAAATAGAACAACGCCTGGCTTACAGTAAGCAATCAATGAATATTTACTAAATAAATGAGTGAATGATTAAATGAATGAGTATTTCCCAAAACACCAGTCTTTTCCCAGTTTTGTTTCATAATACTCTTGATAGTGGCCAATTGGGTTTAAGAAACCAACCATAAACACATTTATTTGCATGGGATATCCTCCCTCATCTTAGCACTTCATTAATTTTTAGTTTTCAAAGTAGAGTTCCTCTTTGAATAATCAGAAAAATCTTTAGATAGCTGTAAATTAAGGAGGTAAGGAGAATTCGACCTGGGCTATTCACTGGAAGGTTTTGAATTGCCTATCTATCTCCTATTCCAACTGAAAAATTGCGCTCTAGCAACCTATCCTTAATGAATATCTTGGCAATTTCAAAACTGTGAGTTTTATCTGTTTACATGACTTCAAATTACAGTGAATTCCACAAGCACTTAAAAGTACAAAGACTACAAGGCCTTTCCTGACACTCATTTCACATTTACAATCACCTAACTATAAACAAATGAGAATAATACTGAATATAAATTTTCCAATATGACCTTCTTTTTAAATAAAATGAAATGACCTAGGCAGTCATCTGTACTCAGCTTTTTTAACAACTTGAATTTAAATTGACAATATAATTTCTTTTCATCACTGATAGTAGAAGAGACTAATTCTTAAACTGTGATATTCCTGAGTTGAAAATCTGTCTGATCTACTGTCATTAGTAAGGACATCTGTTTAGTCAGCTACTTATACTGTCAATATTGTATAAACCATGTCTTTTATTCTCTGTATTCTGATGTCCCACATCTTGAGTCTTGCTGACCCTGGAGTCTTCCTTGACTCTGCTGACCCTGGCTGATCCTAACAGGGTTAGCCAATTCCTAGAGGTAGACAGCACTTCACTGAGAAGCATGCTTTTCAAATATATAATTCACCCAGAGTCCAGGCCACCAGCAACTGCCATTATCAGATCTAAGGCTATTGGCTGCTATCCACCTGTCCTTATCACCCTGGGATAAGCACCTGACAACTATGCCCTAGAGCCTTCTTGACCAACCTTGTGGTTTCTCCAAGTTGACCTTTCTTCTTGGGAACTGACTATTGTCTCCTGTTATGTTGCCATTGTTGTTGTTTTGGTTTAGTTGCTAAATCCTGTCTGACTCTTTTACAAACCCATAGACTAGAACCTACCAAGCTCCTCTGTTCATGGGATTTCTTAGGCAAGAATACTGAAGTGGGTTGCCATTTCCTTTTCCAGGGGATTTTCCTGACTCAAGGAGTGAACTTGAGTTTCCTGCATTGGCAGGTTGATTCTTTACCATTGAGCTAGCAGGGAAGCCCTTCTGCTGCCATTAGCATACCTAAATAATAAAAAACTTGTTAAAACACATATGCTATAATTGTATGACAAGAGAGTTATAAAACAAGAGTTTCTATGAAGAAAGAAACATGGTTGAAAGCGAAAGAGAAAGTCACTCTGTCGCATCCAACTCTTTGTGCCCCCATGGACTACACAGTCCATGGAATTCTCTCGGCCATAATACTGGAGTGGGTAGCCATTCCCTTCTCCAGGGGATCTTCCCAACCGAAGGTTCAAATCCAGGTTTCCCATATTACAGGCAGATTCTTTACCAGCTGAGACACAAGGAAAGCCCAAGAATACTAGAGTGGGTAGCCTATCCCTTTTCCAGGGGATTTTCCCGACCCAGGAATCAAACCAGGGTCTCCTATGTTGCAGGTGGATTCTTTAAAAACTGAGCTATCAGGGAAGCCCAATTAAATTCCTGTACTAGGTTAAAAGAAATCATGAAAGACCCTGAAAATTGGAAATTAAGTGAACAATTTTCAGATGTGTAATATGAACACTGTAATAGTTTTTATCAATATTTTAAAAATTATATTCATAGATTTTCATAATTTGGCTTTTAATTTGACTTTTAAATTCTGTCATTACCTGTAATCTTGTTATATCACATTTTTTTTTCATTTTAAAGAAGTGGCACATAATTTTAAGGAGACTTAGAGTTATATATATATATATATATATATATATATATATAGTTTACTCCTCCTACCCAGCATTGTAGATTTTTCCTGATTCTTTCTTCTGAAGGTAGAAGAGTGTATGCCAGAGCCATTTAGAGGTAAAGCCAATTGCTTGGGTCTGAGAAACTAAAAATGAGTAAGAAAAGTAAATCAGAAATGTAAATCAAGTCCTTCGGAAAAACTAATGAGAGACATTAAGTACCATCACCATTACTAGTAAGCCACAATTTATTAAAGATTTATTAATGCTGGGCATACTGTTAAGCATTGGATATATAGACACAAAATATGAAGTTTTTATCTCTATTAGGGTTTGATTAGAAAAACAGAACTCAGTGTATGATATAGGAAAAAGGAATTGTTATAGGGGTTAGACAGCTGGCTATGACTCTATACAAGGATGTTGCCTTATTGTCTAATATTGGACCTGAAGCCGTGATAGGTCAGCCTAGCCTGCAGCCAGGAAGGAGAGCTGCATATAACTTAGGTGAAAGCAAGAGTAAACAAATGCATAAAGATAAAATAAAACATACCTATTTCATCACATCTAAACATGTGAATGACCTGCTGAAAAAGGTACTACCATTCATTACAGAATTAAACACACACCTGGCCCATGGTATAGAGACATTAAAAGAGGAGGAATCTTGGGAACTGGGAGGCTGGTGGACCTGGTAACGCCCGGGCCAGTTTTTGAGTTAACAGGACAGAGATAACATGTATGATGTGCCAAACCCAGTCCATAAAAATGGCTTCTCATTTGTTTCCTTTTTTCAAATCTCACACAGATTTATGTTGTGGCTACCCCTATCCTGGACTGGCTAAGAAAAGGAAGTTCCAGTTTGGCTGTATTGGCAAAATAGAAAGCCACCAAAGTCTACCCATTGTCAAGGTGGCATCATGTCCACCTCCCCTCACTATATTTAACTCTTCTGTAAAAATAATAACCAAGTCATACTTTTACCTAGAACCATACAAGTATCTTTTATTCAACCACAAGAATATTAAATCTCTTCAAAAGGGCATAAAGTTTCTCTAACCAACTCAGGCAACGTTCATTTCTAGCTGAATCATGCTGACTCTTTGGTAGTCTGTAATGTAACTTCTGAAATATGAAGTTGACACTTCTCATATTAGATTACAGAGGAATGGGGAAGGGAAAGGAGGTAATTGGTTAATGTATTTACAAGTAGATTCATACCAGAATAGGAAAAAAAGTATTTATAAACTATTACAGTTCTCAGTGATGCAACTGCTCGTGCTCATAACTGCTGTTTATTAACTATTGATATTTTCATAGACTATTCATTCCACATAACTATTCATCTCAGCAAGCACTTTGCTGTTCACAATTTCATGCTGGGTAGGGTGATCTAAACTATCCTGGCTGAATGGTCGTGTCCTTTGGCAATCCGGCCTGAATGGAGTTGTAGTTTCCCATTGCCCTTTATCACTTGTCATAGAAGTACTGAGCCTTCAGGCAATCATCTCCGTTGCAGACATGCTCCTCCTTAACCACATTATTTGGTAGTAACTCAATTTCTCCAGGATAGTTAAGAATTATTCACCACAGCTAGTACAATGGTCTCCTTCTTTGTCCATTGATTCACTAGAATGAGGAACCCAAAGTGGCTAAATGGCAAATTCATTTAATGGAATCATTGATGCAACCCTGGCAGAGGCATTCCTTCCTTGTGAACTAAGATGCCTAGATCAAAAGAGCCCAGATTCACAACTATTAGAAGTGTTTATAGCAGATTTCTGAGGCATTAAAGAGAGAGACCGCTCCTATTCTTTCCCTGATTCCCAGATCTGTAAATACTGGCTAGGAAAGAATGACACCACACTTTGATATAATTTGTATATATATATATATGTGTGTGTGTGTGTATATATATACATATATCTCCCAGGAAAATTACCCAAACTCTCAAGATACTACTAAACAAGTGGTGTTATACCTGAATCTTCAAAATGTCATTCCACTATTCTATCAGGTTAAGTGGTTCAGTGGGATAGGAAATATGGTAAAACTAGTCAATTCAATGCACAATATCCAGTTGTAGTACTTTATTTGCTATAAAATGAGTTATTTGGTCAAAAGTAGGGCTGCATGGAATATCATGATGACTAAGGCATTCTGTAAGTACCTGGATAAAGTTCTGCAAAAAAAAAAAAAAAACAAAAAAAAAACAACACTGTAGAGAGAAAAGGAAAATTCATATTAAAGGTAATTGCTTATCCAGTGTGTATTGCTGATCCTGTTCACACTGTTGGCACTGTTTGCTGAGCCCAGGGTAGGAAAGACATGAGCTAAAAAGCTGGAAGGAGACTCAAGGAGCCAAAGGAACTGCAGACAATTATTCTCTCCTGACTGGCATGGCAGACATAATGCAGCCTCTCTCCTGGCTGATGCAGCAGCCATAGCAGCAGCCATAACTTAACCATAATGTAGCAACAATGTAGCCACAACATAACCTCGTATAACACAATCATGATGTCACTCCAGTGTAGCCCCGGTGCAACAGTAGCCAGGGCTTTCATGGTGAAACTCATACAGATGTATAGCACAAAGTAACCTGTGACCAGGTGAATACCTCATGATGCACATTTGCAGTGCCATAAGTGATCTCAGCTCTTATGTTACTGTGCAGAATCAGCGTTTACAGAACATGGGGCAAGAAGGCATAAGAGTGTGGGGCAAGAGAGCCTGACTGGTGCCATCTTGTTAATTTCCCCACGCAGTTATTATACAACATTCTCTCTTCTGTGATGGGCATGTTTCAGTGTAATCAACCTACCATAAGGTGATAGATTGATTCTCAAGGAGTGATACTATTTCAGAGTAGATTGGCCACTCATCAGTGGCTATTGTCAGATATTGGGAGTATAAGTTCATTTTGCTGATCCTATGAATCTTGTGAACATGACCTCTTAGCTTGTGAGGACAGAAGCTGTCTAAACAGTTATCTTATTTCACAAAATTATAAGAATACCCCTAGTTGAGTGTTACTTTTTGGTAAGCATTCCTGAGGAGTACAAAGATGTTTCTATTCTCTACCTATTTAGAAATGTCTGTCCATCTATCTTTACTCCAGAGCCTATTGCACCAGTTTCCCAGAAATGAAAGTCTCTGATCATTCAGCATTACCATTACTCACTAACTAAAAATCAGAATAGATTCATAATTCTGAATATCTATCATTCTGGACCCATCCCCCCAAAAAAAGCAGGATGCATTATTTAATGTTCTGCCCACTAAGAGAATTTTCTTTACCACTATCCTTGAAGGACAGCATGGAGTGGGGCTGTAATTTTGTACTCATTTATTTTCAGGTAGTTCTGGCATTATCATATAGAACCACCTGCCAACCAGAAGCATTTTTTCTTAATTTTTTTTTTTTAAATAACTCCCTATGAGGAGAAGGTTACATACTGAGAAGGAAATATAACAGAAATAGGAGACATAGATATCTAAGTCAAATATCCTTGCAAGGTTCTTATGCTTTCAGTACGTATGTGAACTTGATATTTTATAAACATTGATGATAGGACACTGCTGTGTATCCTGTTGAATTTTGTATGTTTTTATAGGTCAAATAACCCTCACAGTTTGTTATGATTTTGGAGTCTAGTTCAATGGCAGCAATTCTATCTTCACTGATGGCCTATAAAGGATATCCATCCCAGGGCTTTTTATAAAACCAGGGCTGCCTCCTAAATACATTTCTTACCTCCTCAGTGAGGGAGTATGCCCTGGATCATCTTGTGAATAGAGTTTGGGGTTTCCCAACCAGGTCTTACATGAGAAATCCACTGTATAAATCTAATCTCTACTGAAAATTTGGACACTGTCTTTAATAGTATATCAATGGTAACCCATTCCAGTGTTCTTGCCTGGAGAATCCCAGGGATGGGGGAGCCTGGTGGGCTTCTGTATATGGGGTCGCACAGAGTCGGATACAACTGAAGTGACTTAGCAGCAGCAGCAGCCGTCAACTTGAGAAATTTAAACTTCATTTAGGAAGGTCCACCTTTGGGTCCAGAATTTTCAGTTGTGCTGAAAGAGCAGTATTAGGATTACAAGCAGAAAGCAAAGTTAAAGGGTTTTGAAGCAAAGCAAAGACAAAGTTCAAGAGGACAAATTGAGCTAATAGTCAGATGATCCCAGAAATTATGTGCATGTTTGAAAGGCTTGAGGTTAGGATTTATAAGACCATAGTTAAAATTTTTGAAAGAGTAAACAAATCTTTAGCATCCACACAAGACCTCAGAAATATCAGGAAAGCTTAAATTTGTTTTAATGTATGAATGCTTACTAAGTACCTTAACTTTAGTTTTGCATCCTGATTACCTGCCACTTCAATTCAGTTGAAGGTATAGAGCCTCAAAAAGTCTTTGAGGACATACTAGACTAATTTTTCAACAATTTATTTAAGTATGGAAGACTAAAATTAATATCATCGGAACCTCCTTTCCATCTCCGGAAAATGATGTAATACATACATCAGTATGATTCACCAGTGGAGGCAAGAAAACCTGGTGTGATTCCACCCTGAGGCTGAAATGAGGGGGTTCCCCCTTTCTCTGATGCTTTAGATATAACTAGCCTATAGAGGAGAACCCTAATGTTCTCTGTTGGTGTGGGAATGCTCGCCACTACTCCCAGCTCTTGTCTTTCTCTTCTGATTCTGAGCTTCATGTTCTGGTTTTCCATAGCTACATTTCAGTTTGGCATATCGCTACCTTTTCAGCTTCATTTTTCCATCCAAGTAAGAGAAAGTTGACACTCTTTATCAAACCCCTTTTTCAGATATGATTGACTCACTGATCTTACAAATCTATAATTATAAAGGATACCAATTGGATTTGTGGTATGAATGATACAAGAAAACTGTCTTGTAAGTTAGAAGTAGGATGTCATTCTTATTTCTAATGAGATAGTCATGAGAAATCCTTGATACTTAAGTACAATAAACAAGGTAAGGGAAAATTTTTATAGACAATTATTTGTTGCTATATAGCAATACAATAAGGTGATATAGTTCTTTACATTGTATATAATACCAGTCACACATTTGATTAAGATTACTGTTTCTATAAAAGAGTAACCTGCTTTACTCAACTACTAATATTTTCGTTAATTATACTAAGAAGTTGTACATATGTGTGTGTGTATGTATATGTACCATATTATTTTCTCTAGCTACACCATTGCTACATACTAAGTATGTAGATGGCCCTTCTTCATACTGTTTGCATATGTCATTATGTATTCACATTTATTTCCAGAAGCACCCACTTGAGAAATGAGAAGGTGATGGAAGGGGTGTCTGGGGGGTGCCCATATTTTATGCAGCCTGTGTTCAAAACTGGGTTTGATTTTCTTGTTCTGGATTTAACCTCTGTATAGCTAGAGGAAGCAATGTCAAAATCTGGTAGCATGTATATATATATATATATATATATATATTTTTTTTTTTTTTCCATAAGGCATTGTCAGATTCTGAACTAGGAGTATTTCCAGAAGGTAATGGGGATCTTTTTTTTTTTTTTTTAATAGAAGTCTGTGAAACTCTGGGGACAAGCGTGAGCAAATATGAGGGCTCTTATTCCAGCCCAGCACGATATCCTGCACAGTTCTTGCTCAGGGAAGATCTATGACTTTGGGAACAGTAGAAGATGACACCTCTGACAAAACTTGTTGGGGATCATTGTTAACAGTGGTAAATACAATGTTCCAGTAATCAGTCAGTTGCAATAGGATATTGACAAGACAAGTCAGAGCAGGAGAGGAAGAAAATGGGGTTTCCAATTAGGTACAGCAAATGGCAGACTCTTTATTATAGATTTATGGAAGTTGTTCTCTTGGAAATGTCTCTGAAATGCTCATTCTTTGTTAGGTTTTACAAAGTCTCCACATGTATAAGCAGATAGGAATGGTGCAATTGCAATGTCAACACAATAGCAAAGTTGGCTTCATTCATCTGCATAGTCATTAATATTTGGAGTCATTAAAATAAACAAACAAAACTTTCAAAATAGAGATAAGTTTATTTGAGGAGGAATAAAAAATAAAAAGTGATAACTGTCATTCTCTTCATTTCCACTTTAGAATAAAATTTTGCTGCACTTTTAATTTTTGCTTAAAATATATATATTGGAGAACTTGAGTTCATGGGAAATTTCTTTATTAAGTCTCCACTGTAAGTAGAGTCAGTAAAACTAGGAATGTGGATTATTTGAAAAATGTATTTTTTAAAAAACTTGATGCTTTTATTATAATCAATTCCAATCAATTTTGTGTGTTGAATCTATTTTTCATTAGATTGATGTGATTGATTTCTATGAACCGATTTTCAGCTGAGAGGTTATACGTGGTATTTGGCACTGAGGTTTAAAAAGTAATCATAAGTTATATGTTATTTCTAAGAAATTTATGATATCATACTGTTATTTATTTCAGACTTCTTCAAGGATTTTCCTTAGTTTTGCTATCTTCCAGTTAAAACACATGTTAGAGAAAAAAAGTGTTATCTTAAAGTAAGTATACTAATATCTATTACACACATTGGTTTTATATATATTGAAATAACTTTGGAAAAGAAGCTTGTTTAAAGTCAACTGTAGTATATCAAGTGTTAAAGGCAGTAAACTCCTGCTTTTAAGTATTTTTTTAGCTTGGTTGACTAGGAAGTCAAACTCAGTTGTACATCTGCATTGGTATCTGATGGTGCCAGCTCTTTTAAAATCCAGAATGTAGCCTTGAATTGGAACAAAACTTTTCACAGAAAAGATGTCCTTCAAAATAAATGGTCTCTTGCTATAACTATATTTTCACTAAAGAATAAAATGTTGTTCATTTTAGAGAGGAATATATAATTTTTAGAAGTGTTTTGCTGATCAAAACATATACCCCTCATAAAAATTTATGAGCTTACATAGAAAACTAGCTCCAAGATGTTGCTGTATTTTTGCACATGAGCACACTGCTGGCAGCTAACCTCCTTGATTATGCAAAGATGGAATTATAGCAAGAATTACTGACAGGCTGGTAGATTTGGAATCCCCAATTCAAAAGTGGTGAATTGTTTCCTTTATGTTCTGTGACAAATGATCTACCTAACTGCTTGGCCATGCAGAGAAGCTTGGAACAAGAAGAGAAGCTGACAGGACTGCTGATATTGGTGAAAGTTAACTGCAAAAAGTAAATTTCTAATAAAAACAGATATTTTTCAGTATAATCAGATGCATATTCTTTCAGTTAAGAATATTCCATGAGAAGATTCTTGAAATTACTATCAAGTGTAGTGGTCAGTTCAAAGAACATTGAAACCTTGTATGTACTGTTGATTTAGAAATATATAGTATGATTAGCATACACATATATACACATATATGGATATGTGTCTGTATGTATGTATGCAATGACTAGTAACAGATAACTGGAATGAAAATGTCAACTGTGAAATTTTCTTTCCTTTATGATCTTTGATTTAGGATTAAATATAATAGTAGTATATAATCAGGAAACTTCAATTACTTTCCCAAATTTTACACTATCCTGTTAACTATATATGTAGTGAGTTATTTATGTAAGGATTGATATTTCTGTTAGATTTCTTGATATCAAAGCTGTGATTTCTCCTAGAAAGCATTTCTAGATAAGTGTTTATATTTATTGGGCATTCTACAAAATAAAATGAGTTGGTAAATATCTTGATAAGGCAAGACGTTCAGGAGATAGAGTTTAGGATAGACTTGACAATGTCTTGAGCATAATCACCTTATCAATAGGTGTAACAAAGCCAAATAAATATGAAGCAGTGTTCACAGCTAAATGTGCAGAAAATAAAAACCTGAGCAGTTCCATGTGTTCAGAGAAAGTAGAACTTCTACGAGCATGAGGGGAAAAAAAAACTTATTTCAAGGATTGATTTATTTATTACGGCTGAAGCCCAGCTTGCTGTTTTTCAGTCACTCAGTCGTGTCCGACTCTTTGTGGCCCCATGGACCACACCATGCCAGTCTTCCTTGTCCTTCACCATCTTCCAGAGCATGCTCAAACTCATGTCCATTGAATCGGTGATGGCATTCAACCATCTCATCCTCTGTCATCCCCTTCTCCTCCTGCCCTCAACCTTTCCCAGCATCAAGGTTGTTTCTAATGAGTCAGCTCTTTGCATCAAGTAGCGAAAGTATTGGAGTTTCAACTTCAGCATCAGTCCCTCCAATGAGTATTCAGGGCTGATTTCCTTTAAGATTGACTGGTTTGATCTCCTTGCTGTCAAGGGACTCTCAAAGAGTCTTCTCCAACACCACAGTTTAAAAGCATCAGTTTTTCAGCACTCAGCCTTCTTTACAGTCCAAGTCTCACACCCATACATGACTACTGGAAAAGCCATAGCTTTTACTATATGGAACTTTGTTGGCAAAGTATATTTATTAAGCCCAGATTAATAAATATAAATCTAGTTTCAAGAACCATCTAACTATATAGAACAGCCATGTGAGAATATGGTTGTTCTTTCTGATCATGAATTTCAGATTATTTCTGTATACAGTTAAAACAGTTGGAAGAAATCTTGCTCAAATTGATTCAATTGCTATTCTTATACAAGTCAGAGCTCTTTTAGTTTCTACATACGAGCAGATGAGGCAAATTGATTAGTTCAACTGGTAATTCTTGGAAAGCCTTAGCGACCACTCAGAGTGATGTTTATCAACCATTCATTTCTAATCCATGATCCTAGTACCTGTCCTTTAGGGAAGATAGGATAAATATCATTTTCTCTAATATACAAATGATAAAACACAAGTCCAAAATGGTGAAATGGTTAAGGTCATGGTTAGCTTGAAATAGGATGTGAATTTAGCCTTTCTGGGGCTTCCCTCATAGCTCAGTTGGCAAATAAGAGAATCTATACTATTTTTCTAGATTCCACATATGGGTAAATATACCGTATTTGTTGTACTCCTTCTGAGTTCCTTCACTCATATGGCAGTCTCTGCGTATGACACAATGCCCTCCCTTTTACGGCCGAGTGATATTCCGCTGTATGTATGTGCAGCGTCTTCTCTATCTATGCCTCTGTTGATAGACATAATGGCTGCTTCCATGTCATGATATGTAAATAATGTTGCAATGAGCATTGGGCTGCATGGATCTTTCTGAATTATGGTTTTCTGTCCGTACCCAGGAGTGGGGTTTTTCTGGGTCCATTGTTGTTGTGATTCATTCTCTATGTTGTGTCTGCCTCTTTGCAACCGCATGGACTGTAGCACTCCAGGCTTCCCTGTCCTTCATTATCTCCCAAAGTTTGCTCAAACTCATGTCCACTGAGTCAGTGATGCTGTCTAAACATCTCATCCTCTACTGCAGCCTTCTCCTTTTGCTTTCAATCTTTCCAAGCATCAGTCATTTCCAATGAGTCAGCTCTTTGTAGTAAGTGGCCCAAGAATTGGAGGTTCCACTTCAGCATCAGTCCTTCCAATAAATAATCAGGGTTGATTTCCTTTGGGATTGACTGGTTTGATCTCCTTGCAGCCCAAGGGACTCTCAGGAATCTTCTCCATCACCACAGTTCAAAAGCATCAATTCTTTGGTCCTCAGCCTTCTTTATGGTCCAAATCTCACATCCATACATAACTACTGGAAAAATCATAGCTTTGACTATATGGACCTGTGTCGGCAAAGTGATGTCTCTACTTTTTAATATGCTGTTTAAGTGTGTCAAACTTTCCTAAGGCCCACTTGGCTTCACACTCCAGGTTGTCTGGCTGTAGGTGAGTCACCACATCATCATGGTTATCCAGATCATAAAGATCTTTCATGCACAGTTCTTTAGTGTATTCTTGCCACCTCTTCTTAATTTCTTCTCCTTCTGTTAGGTCTTTACCACTTCTGCCCATTACCGTGCTCATCCTTGGATAAAATTTTCCCTTGATATCTCCAATCTTCTTGAAGAGATCTCTAGTCTTTCCAATTCTTTGTTTTCTTCTATTTCTTTGCACTGTTCATTTAAGAATGCCTTCTTACCTATCCTTGCTATTGTTTGGTACTCTGCATTAAGATGTGTATATCTTTCATTTTCTTTCTGTTTCACTTCTCTTCTTTTTGCAGCTATTTGTAAAACCTCTTCAGACAACACATTGCTTCTTGCATTTCATTTTCTTTGAGATGCTGTTTGTCACTGACTCTTGTATGATGTTATGGACCTCTGTCCATAGTTTTTCAAGTACTCTATCATATCTAATCCCTTGAAACTGTTCATCTCATCCACTATATAATCATAAGTGAGTTAACTTGTGTCGTACCTGAGTGGCCTAGTTGTTTTCCTTACTGTCTTCAATTTAAGGCTGAATTTTGCAATAAGGGATTCATGATCTGAGCCACAGCCAGCTCCAAGTCTTATTTTTGCTGGCTGTATAGAGTTTCTCCATTTTCAGCTGCAAAGAATATAATCAAACTGATTTCTGTATTGACCAATTGGTGATATTCATGTGTAGAATCATCTCTTGGGTTGTGGGAAAAGGATGTTTTCTATTACCAGAGTGTTCTATTGACAAAACTATTAACCTTTGCCCTCCTTCATTTTGTACTCCGAGGCCAAACTTACCTGTTACTCCAGGTATTTCTTGACTTCTTATTTTTGCATTCCTATCCTCTATGTGAAAAGGAATTCTTTTTTTGTTTTGTTTTGTTTTTTATGTTAATTCTAGGTCTTGAAGGTCTTCATTAAACCAACCAACTTCAGCTTCTTCATCATTAGTAATTAGGGTACAGGCTTGGATTACTGTGATGTTGAATGGTTTGTCTTGGAAACAAATCAAGATCATTCTGTCATTTCCAAGACTGTACTGCAGACTATACTGCAATTTCAAATACTTCATTTCAGACTCTTGTTGATTATGAGGGCTACTCCATTTCTTCTATGGGATTCTTGCCCATAGTAGTAGATATAATGGTCTTCATAATTAAATTTGCCCACTCCAATCCATTTTAGTTCACTGATACTTAAGATGTTGTTCACTCTTGCCATCTCCTGCTTGACCACATCCAATTTCCGTTGATCCATGGATCTAACATTGCAGGTTTCTATGCAGTATAGTTTTTTACAGCATCAGACTTTACTTTCACCATCAGACATATCCACAACTGAGAGTCGTTTTTACTTTGGCCCTGAGGCTTCGTTCTTTCTGGGGTTAGTGTTAACTGTCCTCTTCTCTTCCACAGCAGCATAAGGTACTCTGTAATCTGGTAGTTCTATTTTTAGATTTTAAGGCACCTTTCTACTGTTCTCCATTGTGGCTGTATCAGTTTACATTCTCATCAACAGTGTAAGTGGATTCCTTTTTATCCACATCTTCTCCAGATTTTTTGTTGATGGACTTTCTGTCTGGTGTGAGGTGTTACTTCAATGTACTTTTGATTTGCATTTCTCTAATAATTAGTGATACTGAGCATCTTTTCATGGGTTTGTTGGTCATCTGTGTGTCTTTTTTGGAGAAATGTCTATTTTGCTCCTTCACTCATTTTTTGATTGGGTGGTTTGATTTTTGAATATGAGCTGCATGAGTTGTTTACGTATTTTGGAGAGAGATTAATACCTTGTCACTTGCTTCGTTTGCAAATATTTTTCTCTCATTCTCAGGGTGGTCTTTTTGTCTTGCTTATGGTTTCCTTTACTGTTCCAAAGCTTTTAAGTTTAATTAAGTTGATTTTTTTTTTCACTCTAGGATGTGAGTCAAAAAATTGATATGATGATTTATGTCAAAGAGAGTTCTGCCTATGATTTGCCTCACAGACTGTCTGGCCTCACACTAAGTCTTTAATCCATTTTGAATTTACTCTTGTGTATGATACTAGGGTGTTTTCTATTTCATTCTTTTACATATAGCAGTCCAGTTTCCCCACCAGTACTTATTGAAAAGACTGTCTTTTCTCTTTTGTATTTGCCTGCCTCCTTCGTTATAGATTCAGTGACCTTAGGTAAGTAGGCTTATTTTGGGGATTTTTTTCCCCTGTTCCATTGATCTATATTTCTATTTTTGTGGCAGTACAATATTGTCTTGATTACTGTAGCTTTGCAGTTAGTCTGAAGTCAGGGAGCTTCATTCCCCAACTCTGTTTTTCTTTCTTAAGATTTATTTGGCTATTTAGGATTTTTTCTGTTTCTATACAAACTATAAAATTTCTTGTCCTAATTCTATGAAAATTGTTGATATTGCTTGAATAGGGATTGCCCTGAATCTAGTAGATTACTATGGGTAGTATATTCATTTCACAATATTGACTCTTCCAACCCAAGAATGTGTATATCTCTCTGTTTGTGCCATCATTGATTTCTTTCATCACTATTTTATAGTTTTTTGTGAACAGATCTTTTGCCTCCTTAGGTGGATATTTTATTATCTTAGATATTTTATTCTTTTTGTTACAATGGTAAAGGTGATTTTTCCTAAATTTCTCTTTCTAATCTGTCATTGTTAGTGTATAGGAATGCAAGAAAATTCTGTGTATTTATTTTGTATCCTGTAAGTTTATTAATTCATTGTTGACTCTAGGTTTCTTGTGGTATTTTGAGGAATTTCTATGTGTAATATCAAGTCATCTTGCAAACAGTGATAATTTTATTTCTTCTAGTCCTATCTGAATTAGGTTTTTTTTTTTTTTTTTTTCTTTTTCTTTTTTTTACTTAATCTGACTGCAATTGTTAGGACTTTCAAAACTATGCTGAATAATAGTGGCAAGAATGGACACCCCTGTCTGTTCCTGAACTTAGTTAAAATGCTTTCATTTATTTACCATTGAGAATAATGTTTGCTGTGAGTTTGTCATATATGGCTTTTATGTTGAAGTAAGTTTCCTCTATGCCCAATTTCTGAAGAGATTTTTTGATAAATGAGTGATGAATTTTGTCAAAAATTTTTGTGCATCTTTTGAGATGATCATAGGTTTTTATTCTTCAATTTGGTAATATGGAGCATCACATTGACAGGTTTGTGTACTTGAAGAATCATTGCATCCCTGGGATAAATCCCACTTGATCATAGTGTATAATCCTTTGTATGGGTTGTGGTGGTGTCATAGAACAAATTTAGAAGTGTTCCTCCCTCTGCAATTTTTGGAATAGTTTATGAAGGATAAATGTTGGCTTTTCCCTAAGTGCTTGACTGAACTCATTTGTGAAACCATGTAGTCCTTGTCTTTTCTTTGTTGGAAGATTTTTAATCACAGTTTCAATTTCATTTCTTGTGTTTGGTCTGTCCATGTTTTGTATTTCTTTCTGATTCAGTCTTTGAAGGTTGTACTCTTCTAAGAATTTGTCCATTTCTTTCAGGTTGTTCATTTTATTGGAGTATAATTGCTTGTTGTAGTCTCTTGTGATTCTTTGTGTTTCTGTGGTATCGTGATTTCTTTTTCATTTCTAATTTTATTGATTTGAGTCCATTCCCTTTTTTTCTTGATGAATGTGGCTAAAAGTTTATCAAATTTGCATATCTTCTTAACAAACCAGGTTTTAGTTTCCTTGATCTTTGCTACTGTTTTTTTCATCTCCATTTTACATATTTCTTCTCTGATCTTGATGATTTCCTCTACTAATTTTGGTGGTTTTGTTCTACTTTCTCTGGTTTCTATAGGTTAATTGAGATGTTTCTTGTTTTTAGGGGTAAGACTCTCTTCCTATAAACTCCCCTCTTGTTTTTGATGCATCCCATGTGTTTTGAGTCATCACATTTTGTTGTCATTTATCTCTAGGTATTTTCTGATTTTCTCTTGGATTTACTTAATGATCTCTTGGTTATTTCATAGCATACTGTTTGGCCTCCATGTGTTTGTGATTTTGTACATTTTTTCCCTTGGATTGATACATAATTTCAAAGCCTTGTGGTTGGAAAAGACGCTTGATGCAATTTCAATTTTTTAAAACTTTATCAAGGCTTGATTTGTGACCCAAGATGTGATCTATCCTGGAGAATGTTCTGTGTGCACTTGAGAAAAAAATGTATTCAGAGCTTTTAGATGGAATGTTATATAAATATCAATCAACTCTATCTGATATAATGTGTCATTTAGGATTGTATTTCCTTATTAACTTTCTGTTTGGATGATTTATCCATTGGTGTAAGTGGGGTGTTAAATTCCCCCACTATCACTGTGTTAGTGTCACTTTCCCATTTTATGGATTTTAGTAATTACATTATATATTTATCTGCTCCTATGTTTTGTGCATAAATTTTTATAATTATTATATCTTCTTGGATTAATCCCTTGATCATTGTGTAGTAATCATTTTCTCTCCCTTTTAATAGTATTTATTTTAAAGTCTATTTTTTCTGATATGAGTATTGCTACTCCAGTTATCTTTTGATTTCCATTTACATGAAATATCTTTTTCATCCCCTCACTTTCAGTCTTAGTGTCCCTAGGTCTTAAGTTGTTCTTCGTAGATAGTGTGTGTGTGTGCATGTATATATATATATATATATATATATATATATATATATATATATATGTCATATTTTGTATCCATTCTGTAAGTTTTTTCTTTTGGTTGGAATATTTAATCCATTTACATTCAATTTAATTATAGATATGTATGTTCCTACTACCATTTTCATAATTGTTTGGGGTTTGTTTTTGTCAGTCCTTTTCTTCTCTTTTGTTTCCTGCCTAGAGAAGTTCATTTAGCAGTTTTTCTGTAAAGATGGTTTGACAATGCTGGATTTTCTTAGCTTTTGCTTTTCTGTAAAGTTATTGATTTCTCTATCAAATCTGAATGAGATCCTTGCTGGGTAGAGTAATCTTGGTTGTAGGTTTTTCCCTTTTATCACTTCAGATATATTCTGCCACTCCCTCCAGCCTGCAGAGTTTCTGCTGAAAAAACAGGTAATACCTTATAGGGATTCTCTTGCGTGTTATTTGTTACTTCTCCCTTGCTTCATTTGATACTTTTTCTTTGCATTTAATTTTTGTTAATTAATGCACATTTTGGCATGTTTCTCCTTGGCTTTATTCTGTATGGAACTCTGTGCTTCCTGGACTTGGTTGAGCATTTCCTTTTCCACATTAGGGAAGTTTTCAACTATACTATCTTCAAATATTTTCTCAGACCCTTTCTGTTTCTCTTGTTTTTCTGAGACTCCTCTAATTTAAATGTTGGTGTGTTAAATGCTATCTCTGAGGTCTCTGAGGCTGTCCTCATTTCTTTTCATCTTTTTTTTTTCTTTATTCTGTTCTATAGTAATTATTTCTATCATTTTATGTTATAGCTCACTTATTCATTTTTCTGCCTCAGTTATTTCTTCTATTGACTTCCTATAGTGTATATCTTTTCAGTAAATGTGTTGTTCCTCACTGGTTTTTCTTTAGTTCTCCTAAGTCCTTTTTAAACATTTCTTTTAGCTTCTCTATCCATGCTTCCATTCTATTTCCAAGATCATGGATCATGTTTGCTATCATTACTCTGATTCTTTTTAGGGTAGATTGCCCATATGTTCTTCATTTATTTGGTCTTGTGGGTTTTCACCTTACTTCTTTATCTGCAACATATTTATCATCTCATTTTACCTAACTTATTGTGTTTATGATCTCCTTTCTGCAGGCTGCAGGACTCTAGTTCTCTTGCTTCTGTTTACTTTTCTCTGGTTGGTGAGGTTGGTTCAGGGGCTTGTTTAGGCTTCCTGCTGGGAGGGATTGGTGCCTGCACCCTGGTGGGTGGAGCTGAGTTTTCCCTCTGATGGCTAGGGTCACATCAGGTGATCTATTTTGGCATCTCTGTGAGTTCAGTAAGATTTTAGGCAGCCCATCTGCTGATAAGCATGATGGTTTTCCTGTCATGCTGGTTTGTTTGGCCTGAGTTGGCCCACTGGAGCCTGTGGGCAGTTGAGTGGAACCAGATCTTGGTGTCAGGATGAATACCTCTGGGAGAGTGCACACCTATTCCTTGGGTCTAGGTAATCTCTGGCAGTCCAGTATCCTCAACTTGGTGCTCTCACACCAGACGCCCAGGCCAGGGAACCAAGAGCTTACAAGCCACGCAGCTTGTAGTAGAAGAAAGGAGGGGGAAAAGGGGAAAAAAAAAATAGAGAAACAAAACCCAAGACAGATAGCAGAAACAAAAACAAACAGCAATGACAACAATAGCACACAAAAAAAATAAAGCAGTAAAACTAAACCCAAGACAAATTATGAAAATGAAATGAAACAAACAGAAATAAAGAAATGGACAAAAAAAAAAAAAAAAGAAAGAAAAATAAGCAAGCTAACAAAAAAACATAAAAATGAAAAATCAATAAAGACAAAATTTAAAAATAAATAGTAAAGCAAAAACAGAAAACTAAAAAAAAAAACAAAGAAAAGATAAAACAAACACACAAAAACAATAAAAATGAACAAAAAGAAGGAAAGGACAGCAGGAATTACAGTTAAAAAATTAAAAAAGAAAAAGAGGTAAAAATTAAAAACAATAATGAAGAAAACCAAATAAAATAAAAGAATAATAATAGTATTTTCCCGGGTTTGTTACTGTCAGCGTCCATACTAACACAGTGAGCCACAGCCAAGCCCTGCCTCCCCAGTAGGCCCTTCGAGACCCCTAGGTAAGTCTCTGGACCCGTCTTGGGCACTGTGGGGGCAACCCAGAGTCTGGCCTGGCCCAACTCACTCATGTGTGTGTTTGTTCCCAAAGTCCACAGCTGCTGTAACTCGATTGGTCTGAGTTGTGGGAACCCTTGTTGTCTATGAAGTTATTCCACAGACTCAGGATTTACCAAACTGATTGAGGGGATTTCATCTGCTGCTAATGCAGCTGCATGGAGAGATTCCCACTTCTCTTTCTTAGACACACAGTACCTGAGCTCAGACTTGGTTTTGGCTCCACCCCTGCATGTGTGCCACTTTCATGTGTCTGTCCACCACCCAGGTGAAAGGGAACAAAACAGCAACTGACTGGGGAACGCACTCACTCAGCTGGAGAGGGGTATGACAGCCACACCTGGGATGTGTGCAAAGTGCCTGTGGCGATTGCAATAGACTGGGGCACACTTGGTCTGGTGGGAATCCTTCCCAGTGTCTGTGGAGGCGGGGGCTGGTGTGTGGGGGTGGTAGTGGCCCCCACCCCTTGTGAACTTCTCAACAAAATGTCCTGTTTCCTAGGCAGACCACAGTCCCTCTAGGGGCATTCCTGCCCATGGTACACCTCACTCTTGTCCCCTCTGTTGTATCCTTGCAGCCAACAACATTCCTCTCCCCTGACCCACTCTCCTAACCTCATGCTTTAGCATTTAGCGTTTGCCAGCATTGCTGGATTCCCATTTCAAACAGGGGTGCCCAGACTGATTCCCAAGGAGGCTTTGGCATGGGCAGCTTTCAGGACCTGGAGTCTATGCAATGGAGGTGGTTTTGGCTTGAGGGGTGCGTGAGCTTTCTCAAATGGGGTGGGGAATGGGAATTGCAATGCCAGTCCTACTCCTTGCATACCACTCAACAATGATGCCTTGCTTCTGCCATATCCTGGGATTTTTTTCTGCAAAATTTCTCAGTTGTGGAGTTACTTATTCCCGTCCCTTCAGGCTGTCTTTTGCAACCAAAAGCTGTCCCCTACCTGGATCCATGCTCAAAACCCCATTTTTCCAACACCCCCTCTTCAATAGAAGACACACAATTCAGGCCAGGTTGTTTCAGGGCTGCCACACAGACTACGTGTACAGTTCTTGATTTGTACTGCCTTCCATAGACTGTCCACTGCATTCCCCTTCGATCTCCTAAAGGTCCCTTTTTGTCTCAGCTGATTTCCTCACCATGAGGGTGTTTTTCTGAATGTGGGACCCTCTTCTCACCTTCAGTTTCCCACAAGGGTTCCAGTCTTCTTCTTCTTTTTTTTTAATTCCTCTTTCTTTCTTTTTTTTTTTTTCTTTTGTCTTACCTGATTATGAGGGAATTTTTCTTGTCCTTTTAGATGTCCAAAGTCTTCTGTTAATGTTCAGCAGGTGCTCTGTGAGAACTGTTCCATTTGTAAACATATTCTTTTTTTATTTACTGGAGTATAATTACTTTAGAATGTTGCATTCATTTCTTCTGTACAACAACATGAACCAGCCATATATATGTATATGTCCCCTCTCTTTTGAGTCTCCCTCCCCGCCCCCCCCTCTGACTTAGGTAATCACAGAGCATTGAACTCAGCTCCCTTGTGGACATAGGGGAAAGGGAGGTTGAGCTGGATTGAGAAAGTAGCATTGACGTATATACACAACTAAGTATAACATAGATGACTACTGGGAAGCTGCTGTATAGCGATTATAACGTATCCTTGATGTACTTGTGAAGAGAGATGAATTTTGCACCCTCCTATTCTGCCATCTTCAATCTTCCTTCAATGCTCATTAATTGATTCAGGGTTGTATCTCTGATTATCTCTCTTACTAATCAAAGTTTTTACATAGCTCTACTACCAGAAGATCTGCCAACTTAGCAGGATTTTATTCCCTGCTGATTTACATAGCCAGTCCAGACAGGGCTGTAGTGCTGCTCCTGACTGTGCCATCAAATCCTACTTAAACATCTGAAAACAAGACTTGATTATTTTCCCTTTTTGTCAGCTTCATATTGATTTATCAAGCTACACAATGAGATGCTGAAAAAAATAAGAGCCCCCAAAGTAGTTCCTGAAATAAGGGGAAAGTGTGTTTCTCTCAAATGTTGGAGCAGAGCTAGTAAAGTTATTCTAACACCTTCAATGTGTGGCTTTCATCTCCAGCTCCAAGGTGCTTGCTCTAATTTTAATTATTTCCCACAAATGGAAAAGGAGAATATATAAAAAGAGGAATATATCAATCTCTTAAGGACAAGAAGCATATTCATTATTTGCTACTTCAGAGGTATTCATTATCTTTCTATTTCAGAGGTAAGAATTTAGTTGCATCATAAATTTTACACAGTTGCAAAGAGTCTATGAAATGACAGCCCTGTGAGTAGAAGGTAGAATATATAACAGAAGACTACTCACAATATTATATATATATACATATATATATATATATCATAACTAGAGATTCTACTTCAAATATAAATCTTATATATTACAAATAGAAATTCCACTTCAGAATATTTATCTTCTTGTATATATGATCCAGAAAACATCATCATGATCATCAATACTTAATAGCATTTAAAATATTAAATAATTTATATATTATCTCATTTAATCCTTATAGTGGCCTAAAGAATTAAGTACTATTTTGTTTCCATTATACAGCTGGAGAAATAAGAAATAGAGAGTATAAGTCTGTGCTATTGAATAGAGGGAAGAAAAATGGGTGGTATTTGCAGGAGACTTCAAGGCTAATAGTTATATTCTACTATTTCTTAATCTGCATCTATTCTCTGTGCCTTGCACATATTTTACAAACTTTATAATATATCAATTAAATATTTAAAAATATTTCTAAGAAAGTGATAATAAATCAAACTCACCAAAATTAAAAGTAGTCCCATAGATTTAAAAATAACAATATAGAGCCATTTTCATTTTGGAAGTAATATCATATTATTTATCTTTTAAAACATAAATAATTTATAGTATTTTGTAATGAAAGAACTTTAGAAATTAAGCAAATGACATCTGTGACACTGGATTGCATGTGAAACTGAAGAATGAGAATCAATGATAACAGACAATTTAAACAACAGGTGAGAAATAAGGGGAACAAGAATAATTTAAATAGATAACTGAATGTCAATGCATTATTTATTATTAAGTTCAATGTAGTCAATGTTTATCCATGCAGAAATCAGAAGAAAGTGTTGAACACATCGTATCACATCTCTGAATGCTAGCAAGTCTAGATATTAAAAAGACACTGAAGAAAGCTTTATAGCTAAGCTATTGCAGATGAAGTATGACTTCTTACACCAATAGAGAAGTTTCAAATAACTCAGAGGAGGATCATTTCATTTCTCTATAATTTCTTACTGGATAACATACAATTGTAGCACTTCAATGTGTCAGGGAAAAAAAAAAAAAATCCCCACCCCGCCCCTTGGGTCTTAGCCTATTTCCATTTGCAAGACTATATCTCTTGTCACTATGTATATTCTGACCCTGGAGTAAACCATGTATAAGTGCCTTGGGGTGTATAATCACCAGCAGCAGGAAATATGAAACACCAAGATGCATAAATCATTGTCAAGTGGAAAATTGTCTAATATTTTTAGTAAAGAGAACACAAAAGAAGATTTGATCAATTTAAGGAACCTCAAGGCACTCATCTAAATGATGTAAACATCATTCCTTTCAGAGAAAAACTTCAGTACCTCAGAGATAAGTACAATCATACACCAGCATATACACCATACGCCAATCATACACCACACACCAGGACTTTGGATTAACGAAGAAAGAAAACTGAGGTGCCAGCGAGCCTGTCTGTCACTTCCTTCTGCCTTAGACACATGCCTGCCTAGAGGTACTGTGTATATGATATCCCAAGACCTTTAAAGAATATATTCATATTATTTCATAGTAAGAATTTATGAATACAATAGCTTAAATGTATTGAATAATAGCTAAATGCCAAATATTTAAAACAGAGTGTCTAAAAATCTTTTCAACAGTTTTGCAAAATAGGTATAATTAACACCACTCTAAGAACAGTAAAACTGCAGATGAACAAAATTAAACTTTTTTTTCCTGTGATCACACATCTAATAAATGTGAAAATTGAGCTTAAATATTCCTGACTACAGAGTCCACATATTTTCTGCTACATCAGACTTCTTCATGAAGTTGTACGAAGCTGTGAAAATTATTTTACATTTTTTTAACATTAAGGATGTACATGGCATGCAAATAGCTTCCAAAGAAAAGTCTTCAGCAGAAGTTATAAAATTGAGTCTAACAAAAGATGTCTAACAAAAAAAATAAAATAAAATAAAATAAAATTTTAATAACCCCTCAAGTTACATGTACTAATGTCAGTGTTTTGTTGAATAAGGTATTAAACATATATATATATACATATGTATAAATGTATATTAGCCTTATGTAGTAAAGGCATATCTTCCAAGGAATGCCTTCTGTAGGTCAAGGAAGACTGCCTATTGAAGAAAGACATTTTAAAAGCAGAAATAAAATTGTATTCAGGCTAAGTCTGAGGTGTATAACGATGTATAGATGTATAGAATTAAAGATATGTAGAATTTTTGAGCTGTTAGAGCCTGGAGACCTCTCCTTTGTATCTATATGCATAATTAAATAGATGAGTAGATATGATAGAAATATTTGGCATATTACATTATACTAAATATTTCCATGAATAATAAGCATTTTCACACTACTCATCAGGAGGAGTTAATTTCCCAATACACTGAACAGTTTAATAAAGAATACAGATTTGCTTTCTACAATAAAGGAAATTTCCTCTTTGATCAAAGCAAAACAAGCAAACAAGTGAGTGCTGTCACTTTTCTTATCTGACCTGTATCATAGAAGCTGCTTTAAAGGTTAATGGTTAAAAATGTGTATTTCTCTTTAAATATGCAATAGCAAGTTTAATAAATGTCAATAATCTGTAATATGATAAATATACTCCAATGTTTCTATGCTGAATAAGATTTTTAGTTCCCAAAGCCTGAAAGCAACCATGATTCCAGGCCACTATGATCATTCCAATTAACTGTACAGTCTTACTTTGCTCATTAAATTATATTTTTAATAAGAGAAAGCATAGTAAGCTTGTTACAAGCATAGTCTTTCTGATTAGAAAGAACTTTAATGCAATGTTTGGTTCATCAATTACCTGATCTCTCAAGGGTTAAGCCATAATAAGCTAGGGTGTTTTTTAACTATCAAATAAAGACAAAATTCAGAAACAAGGCCAAAATTCTGAAAACTAAGATCATGGCATCTGGTCCTATCAGTTCATGGCAAATAGATGGGGAAACAATGGAAACAGTGAGAGACTATTTATTTGGGCTCCAAAATCACTGCAGATGGTAACTGCAGCCATGAAATTAGAAGATGCTTCCTCCTCGGAAGAAAAGTTATGACCAACCTAGACAGCATATTAAAAAGCACAGACATTACTTTATCAACAAAGGTCCATCTAGTCAAAGCTGTGGTTTTTCCAGTAGTCATGCATGGATGTGAGAGTTGGACTATAAAGAAAGCTGAGCGCCAAAGAATGGCTGCTTTTAAACTGTGGTATTGGAGAAGACTCTTGAGAGTCCCTTGGACTGCAAGGAGATCCAACCAGTCCATCCTAAAAGAAATAAACCCGGAATATTCATTGGAAGGACTGATGCTGAAGCTGAATTTCCAATACTTTGGCCGCATGATGCAAAAAACCTACTCATTGGAAAATACCCTGATGCTGGGCAACACTGAAGGCAGGAGGAGAAGGGGACGACAGAGGATGAGATGATTGGATGGCATCACCAGTTCAATGGAGTTTGAGTAGGCTCTGGGAGTTGCTGATGGACAGGGAAGCCTGTTCTGCAGTCCATGGGGTTGCAAAGAGTCGGAGACCACTGCGTGACTGAACTGAACTAAAGACCAAAATTAAAACTTATTTTTGGTGGTGTAAGAAGAGCCCAGTAAATAACATGCACTCTCTCACCTGAATTCTCAATCAGTAGAGAAAGAAAGGAAGTTAACATATGAAGACAAAAATACCTCCTTTATTTTTTATAAAATTTATCTTCACAATTTTGATTTGGGTCCATGAGCAAGTGGTTGGACCTACTACTCACATGAAACCCAAATCTGTCAGGATTAGATAGACTATCATACATGCTTGACATTATAAAGCATACAGCAAGAAACACAGCAGATCATATTCTGCATGGCGGTAGGACCTCATCTAAAGGAAGAATTGTCCAACTTAGACATGACAACCTTTATCAAACAGAAAAGTCACTCCATCATCCCTGGTGACAAAAAAGTAAGAGAGATCAAGAAGGAAATATTAAGTGTGGGAAGAACCCTTTATCCCAACATTTTAAAGGAGTGGGATTTCAATCAGAAATAAATGAAAAGCACATCAAACATAGTAAATTTTCAATAAATATTAAGTGCTATCATTTTGTATATAATAATTCCCTTTATTTCATTTTGCTTCTTAAAATAAAATACTTCTCCAACAATTCCTAAAATGATGAATGCTGTGAAATTATTCTTTAAGTGTGAAAATTATAACACCTTGTGTGTTTTCTCTGTTTTCGAATTTGGGGAAATATTTTCCTCATTACCATTTTTTGAACCTTTCCCTCTTAAAGAAGCCTTTGCTACTACACATAATATAAGATTTACATAGCAAATTATAAAATGCTGATAAGCAAATGATGAAACATATATTACTACATCTGTCACACACACAAACACTGTTAGTAGGAGTTGCAATTATTTCTGAAATGCAAATAAAGAGCTTCAAAAATGATTTCAGGTATTTTGACTTGATAATTGTACTTATAGGAAAATATCTGATGAACTAATAAAATATTAAAAAATCATTACAAACTGTAATTTTCATCTCAGGAATATTTTGAATACTAAAACTGAAAAAGAATATAATTTTGACAATACGTGAATGAATTAAATGAAGGGGGTTCCAGGATGGGGAACACATGTACATCCATGGAAGATTCAAATCAATGTATGGCAAAACCAATACAATGTTGTAAAGTAAGATAAATAAATAATTTTAAAAAATAAAATAAAAGCAATGGGAATAGACAAAATTAAATAAATAAATCATTCTGGCATACTTTTTAATGTAGCAGTTAAAATCAACTCTAATTAAGAATGTTTCACTAGTAGAAATAATTATAAAGTAAAAATGAAGTTCATAAATTTATCTATTTAATCAGTGAACAAAATATATTCTATTGCTAAGTACAAGGGATGGGCCTAATTTCTGGGGTTATAGTGCATTAAATATATAGGTTGGTAACTTCATTGCATAGGGCTTGGGCAAAGCTAGCAACAACTGAAACAAGAAGTAGACATCATAATTGAAGATCATGATGCTATAAAGATAAATAAGAAGGATTTCCATTTCCGGCAAGATGACATATTAAATTCCCCTACCTAAAATCACCCACAATTGAAATAATCATTTGCTAGATAAGACAGTTAATCTTGCATGAATGTAAGAATTTTGTAGGTCCCCCAAAACAAATGGAAAGCAGATATAGGGAGGTAAGTGAGGACAAAGTTGGATTTTGCTTTAAAGTTTCTCTAGACTCTAGAGTCCTTGAGCTTCCTATTTATGGCCACGAGAGATGAAAAGGTTCTGGAGGTAGAATCTGAGACCTCACCAAGTAGAGAATTTCCAGAAACAAGAAACTAATCCAGAGAATTAGAAAGTATAGCTTCCAATAAGTAAAACTTCCTATAAAGAAAAATTACAAGAGAAAATTTAACAGTTTTTACTTTGGTGCTTAAGGAAAAGTTTTGTTTTGTTTTTTTTTTAAATATAGCAAATGAAGAAACAGACAAAGGATTAATCTCAAAAATATACAAGCAACTCTTGAAGCTCAATTCCAGAAAAATAAATGACCCAATTAAAAAATGGGCCAGAGAACTAAACAGACATTTCTCCAAAGAAGACATACAGATGGCTAACAAACACATGAAAAGATGCTCAACATCACTCATTATCAGAGAAATGCAAATCAAAACCACAATGAGGTACCATTACACGCCAGTCAGGATGGCTGCTATCCAAAAGTCTACAAGCAATAAATGCTGGAGAGGGTGTGGAGAAAAGGGAACCCTCTTACACTGTTGGTGGGAATGCAAACTAGTACAGCCGCTATGGAGAACAGTGTGGAGATTTCTTAAAAAACTGGAAATAGAACTGCCATATGAGCCAGCAATCCCACTTCTGGGCATACACACTGAGGAAACCAGATCTGAAAGAGACATGTGCACCCCAATGTTCATCGCAGCCCTATTTCTAATAGCCAGGACATGGAAGCAACCTAGATGCCCATCAGCAGATGAATGAATAAGGAAGCTGTGGTACATATACACCATGGAATATTACTCAGCCGTTAAAAAGAATTCATTTGAACCAGTTTTAATGAGATGGATGAAACTGGAGCCCATTATACAGAGTGAAGTAAGCCAGAAAGATAAAGAACATTACAGCATACTAACACATATATATGGAATTTAGAAAGATGGTAATGACAACCCTTTATGCAAAACAGAAAAAGAGACACAGAAGTACAGAACAGACTTTTGAACTCTGTGGGAGAAGGTGAGGGTGGGATGTTGCAAAAGAACAGCATGTATATTATCTATGGTGAAACAGGTCACCAGCCCAGGTGGGATGCATGAGACAAGTGCTCGGGCCTGGTGCACTGGGAAGACCCAGAGGAATCGGGTGGAGAGGGAGGTGGGAGGGGGGATCGGGATGGGGAATACGTGTAAATCTATTGCTGATTCATGTCAATGTATGACAAAACCCACTGAAAAAATAAATAAATCAATTAATTAATTAAAAAAATAAATAAAGAAAAAAAAGAAAAAAGAAAAAAAATTATATCTTCTGCAAGAGAAATTAAAATCACAAGTTCTGCTCTTCATATGAAGCTTGCTTCATATTTCTTGATGAAAAATAAAAGACATAGAGGAAATTTTCTTGATTTCATCAACATAAACTATACAAGCTAATTGCATGGTTCTGAAAAATCTTCATCAGAAAATTTTACTTAATGTTGCACCAGGTTGGAAATGAGAATGTCGGAAACACACACACACACACACACACACACACACACACACACGTCCTCTGTAGTGCATGTAGTGCACGGATTGCAAAATTTTCTTTATAGTTTCTTATTTCCTGATTGCATTTTAAGTTTAGATGAATTACTTAAAAATGTATAATTTATTTATTTTGCATTAAAACTTCCAGTATTTGATGTTTTTGGTAATGTATTTCTCTATTTATTTTTCTTCTGTTTCTCGCTAATAGTTCCAATCTTCAGTTCAGTTCAATTTAATCACTCGGTTGTGTTTGACTCTTTGCGACCCCATACTGCGGCACACCAGGCTTCCCTGTCCTCACCATCTCCTGGAGTTTGCTCAGACTCAAACCATTAAGTTGGTAATACCATCCAAACATCTCATCTCTCTTTCTCCTCCTACTTTCAGTCTTTTCAAGCATCAGGGTCTTTTCCAATGAGTCAATTCTTTGCATCAGATGGCAAAATATTGGAGTTTCAGCTTCAGTATCAGTCCTACCAATGAATATTCAGGATTGATTTCCTTTTGGATTGACTGACTTAATCTCTTTGCAGTCCAAGAGATTCTCAAGTCTTCTCCAGCACCACAGTTCGAAGCCATCAATTCTTTGGCGCTCAGCTTTTTTTTTTTTTTTTTTAATTTTTATTGTCCAACTCTCACATCCATACAAGACTACTGGAAAAACCATAGCTTTGACTATACAGATCTTTGTAGGCAAAGTAATGTCTCTGCTTTTTAATATGCTTTCTAGTCTTCTCAGTGCTTTTCTTCCAAGGAGCAGGTGTCTTTTAATTTCATGGCTGTAGTAGACACCATCCACAGTGATCTTGGAACCTAAGAAAATAATGTCTGTCCCTGTTTTCATTGTTTCCCCATCTATTCGACATGAAGTGATAGGTGCAGATGTCATGACATTCATTTTTTGAATGTTGAGTTTTAAGCCAGCTTTTTCACTCTCATCTTTCACCTTCATCAAGAGGCTCTTTAATTTCTCTTCACTTTCTGTCATAAGGGTGGTGTCATCTGCATATCTGATGTTATTGATATTTCTCCCAGCAATCTTGATTCCAGCTTGCACTTCATCCAGTGCAGCATTTCACATGATGTACTCTGCTTATAAGTTAAACAAGCAGGGTGACAATTTACAGCCTTGATGTACTCATTTTCCAATATGGAAACTATCTGTTGTTTTATGGGCTTCCCTGGTAGATCAGTTGGGAAAGAATCTGCCTGCAATGCAGGAGACCCCTGGTTAAATTCCTGGGTTGGGAAGATCCCCTGGAGAAGGGAAAGGCTGCCCACTTCAGTATTCTGGCCTGGAGAATTCCACAGAGAAATGTCCATGGGTCACAAAGAGTTGGACACAACTGAGCAACTTTCATTAACTTCACTGTTGTTCTATGTCTGGTTCCACCTGTTGCTTCTTGACCTGCAACAGAATTTTCAGGAGGCAGGAGGGTGGTCTGATATTCCCAAATATTTAAGAATTTTCCACAGTTTGTTGTGATCTATGCAGTCAAAGTCTTTAGTGTAGTCAATAAAGCAAAAGTAGTTTGTTTGTTTTTTGTTTGTTTGTTTGTTTGTTTTTTAATTCTCTACCTCTTTCTATGATCCAGCCGATGTTGGCAGTTTGATCTCTGGTTCCTCTGCCTTTTCTGAATCAAGCTTATATATCTGGAAGTTCTTGGTTCACATGCTGTTGAAGCCTAGCTGGAAGGATTTTGAGCATTAATTTGCTAGCACATGAAATGAGTGCAATTGTGCCCCTTGAGAAATCTGTATGCAGGTAAGGAAGCAACAGTTAAAACTGGACATGGAACAAAAGACTAGTTCCAAATAGGGAAAGGAGTATGTCAAGGCTGTATATTGTCACCTTGTTTATTTAACTTATATGCCAAGTACATCATGAGAAAAACTGGGCTGGATGAAACACAAACTGGAATCAAGATTGCTGGGAGAAATATCAATAACCTCAGATATACAGATGACACCACCCTTATGGAAGAAAGCGAAGAAGAACTAAAGAGCCTCTTGAGGAGAGTGAAAAAGTTGGTTTAAAACTCAACATTCAGAAAACTAAGATCATGGCATCTGGTCCCATCACTTCATGGCAAATAGATGGGGAAACAATGAGAGACTTTTTTTGTTTTTGGAGGGGCGGGGCTCCAAAATCACTGCAGATGGTGACTGCAGCCATGAAATTAAAAGCTTTATTCTTCTTAGAAGAAAAGTTATGACCAACCTAAACAGCATATTAAAAAGCAAAAACATTACTTTGCCAAAAAAGGTCTGTCTAATCAAGGCTATGGTTTTTCCAATAGTCATATATAGGTATAAGAGTTGGACTATAATGAAAGCTGAGCACCGAAGAACTGATGCTTTTCAACTGTGGGGTTGGAGAAGACTCTTGAAAGTCCCTTGACTGCAAGGAGATCCAACCAGTCCATCCTAAAGGAAATCAGTCCTGAATATTCATTGGTAGGACTGATGTTGAAGCTGAAACTCCAATACTTTGGCCACCTGATGTGAAGAATTGACTCATTTGAAAAGACCCTGATGCTGAGAAAGATTGAAGGTGGGAGGAGAAGGAGACAACAGAGGATGAGATTGTTGGATGGCATCACCGACTGAATGGACATGAGTTTGAGTAAACTCCAGGAGTTGGTGATGGACTGGAAGCCTGGAGTGCTGACATCCATAGGGTCGCAAAGAGTCAGTCATGACTGTGGGACTGAATTGAACTGAACTGCACTGTAGTTTGAAGAATCTTTGGTATTACTCTTCTTTGGAATTGGAATTAAAATTGACCTTTTCTAGTCCTGTGGCCACTGCTGAGTTTTTCAAATTTGCTGCATATTGAATGCAGCATTTTGGCAGCAGCATCATTTAGGATTTGACCTTCCTCAGGTGGAATTCCTTGACTTCTACTAGGTTTGTCCATAGTGATGCTTCTAGGGCCCACTTTACTTCACACTCCAGGATGTCTGGCTCTAGGTGAGTGATCACACTATTGTGGTTATCTGGGTCATTAACCCATCATGATTATCCAGGTCATGATCTTATTATCATTTTCTTAATGGCTTTCTGTTTATTTTATGAAGGTCTTTTCCTTCTCTTATGTTTCCTACCTAGGGAATTTTGACTAGCATTTGCTGTAAAGTTGATTTAGTGGTGCTGAATTCTCTTAACTTTTGCTTGTCTGGAAAGCTTTTGATTTCTCCATTAAATGTGAAGGAGAGTCTTGCTGGGTAGAGTTCTTCTTTTTCATCACTTTAAATATACTGTGTCATTCCCTTCTGGCTTGTAGAGTTTCTGTTGAGAAGTCAATTGACAACCTGATGGGAGTTCCCTTGTATACTTTCATTTTTTCCCCTGGGTTGCTTTTAAAATTTTATCTCTCTTTAATTTTTTCAGTTTGAGTAGTATGTGTCTCAGTGTGCTCCTCCTTGGGTTTATCCTGTCTGGGACTCTCTAGACATCTTGGACTTTGTTAACTATTTCCTTTCCCATGTTAGGTAAGTTTTCAGCTATTATCTCTTCAAATATTTTCTCAGTTCCTTTCTCTTTCTTTTCTCTTTTTGGGATCCCTATAAAGCATTTTTTTTTTTTTTTTTAATATTGGTCCAGAAGTCTCTTAGGCTGTCTTCATTTCTTTTCATTCTTTTTTCTATATTCTGTTCTGTGGCAATGATTTCCACCATTCTGTACTCCAGGTTATTTATCCATTCCTCTGCCTCAGTAATTCTGCTATCAATTCCTTCTAGTGTATTTTTCATCTTTGTTTGTTCTTTAGTTCATCTAGGTCCTTGGTAAATAATTTTTGTATCTTCTCCATTGTTTTCCTGAGTTCCTAGATCATCTTCACTATTATTATCCTGAATTCTTTTTCTGGAAGACTGTCGATATCCACTTCATTTAGTTGTTTTTTCTGGGGTTTTATCTTGTCCATATTCTGGGACATAAGTTTCTGCTTTTCATCCTAATTAACTTTCTATAATACGGTTTTGTTTTAGCTGCTTTGGGACTGCGGTTCTTCTTGCTTCTTCTGTCTGCCCTCTGATGGAGGAAGCTAAGAGGCCTGTGTAAGCTTCCTGATGGGAGAGACTGGCAGTGGGAAAACTGGGTTTTGCTCTGGTAGATAGGGTCTTGCTCAGTAAATCTTTAATTATATGATGATGGGTGGGATTGCATTCCTTCCTTGTAGTTGTTTGACCTGAGGCAATCCAACCATGGAGTCTAGGGCTCTCTGGTGGAGTTATTGGCAACTTCCAAGAGGGCTTATGCCAAAGGGGACCTTCCTGGACTGTTGCTGCCATGCCTCCATCCCTGCTGACCCACACCTCCACAGGAGACTCTCCAACACTTGAAAGTAGCTTTGGTTCAGTCTCTTTTGGGTTACTGCTCCTTTCCTCTGGGTCTTAGTGTGCACAAGATTTTGTTTGTACCCTCCAAAACTGGAATCTATTTCCCCCAGTCCTATGGAAGTCCTATTATCAAATCCTACTGGCCTTCAAGATCAGATTCCCTGGGGATTCCCAGTCCCTTTGTGGGATCCCCAGAACCTTCACAATAGTGGGAGAACTTCTTTGGTATCATTTTCTCCAGTTTGTGGGTCACCCACTGGGTGGTATGCAATTTGGTTTTACCATGATTGCACCCTTCCTACCATCTCACTGTGGCTTCTTCTTTGTCTTTGGATATGGGTGACAGCCAGCATACTCACACTGATGGTTGTTCAACAGTTAGTTGCAATTTTTGGTCAGTTTGGTTGTTTCTTATAAAATTAAACATACTTTTTACCATATGGTCCAGCAATCATACTTCTTGGTATGTATCTAAAGGAGTTGAAAATGTACGTACCCACAAAAACCTGTACATGGATGTTTATACCCGTTTCATTCATGATTACCAAGACTTGGATGCAATCAAGATGTCCTATAGTAAAGGAAAAAGATAAATTATTGTACATATAGATAATAGAATATTTTTCATTACTAAAAAGAAATGAACTGTCAAGCCATGAAAAGACATGGAGGGAATGTATTACTAGGCCATTACTTATTGTATCACTAGGTCAATCTGAGATGACCACATACTACATGACTCCAGTCATGTGATATTCTATAAAATGGAAAAGTATGAAGACAGCAAAAAATCCAGTGATTGCCAGGGATTGGGGGAAGACAGGGAATAATTAGAGCACAGAGGATTTTTAAGGCAGTGAAACTATTCTTCACAATGCAATATTTTTTGATACATGCCATATACATTTATCAAAATCCACAGACTATATAGGACACCAAGAGTGAATGTTAATATGAACTATGGACTTTGAGTGATAATGTTATGCCAGTGTAGGTTCATCAATTGTAATAAGGGTACCACAACAGGTACAGGATGACAGTAGGGTAGGCTGGGCACTTCTAGGGGCAGAAAGTATATAGGCACTCTTTGGACATCCCACTATTTTTCTGTGAATTCAAACTGCCCTAAAAAGCAAAAACTATTTAGAAAATGAAATACAAAATTTAGTTTCATGCAATATTTCTATAATATGTCAACTGCTTTGCTTTTTTGAACATATAATAAACCATATATACTATAATTTCAATAGTTTTACTTTTAAATTTATTTCCACTGATCTTGACCTCCAAGCAGAAAAAAAAAAATAATCTTAGACTGCATACCAAATTAATTATTCAGTTTTTATCAATATTTAGTGCCAATTAGTCTTTGATGTTTCCAACTAGCAAAAAGAAAAAAAAAATCTTCTGTTTTAAACAAAGTTTCACCCTTCCTGCCATTTTCTCTTTCTATTCTCTCCTTAAATGGAAAAGTAATTCATAAAAACTTAACTGTAGTAGCTTCAATTTTAACTTACACAAAAATCACTAATATGATAGACAAAATATTATTATTTATTTTCCCTGATATTTTGGATTGATGTTTCTCTCTACTTTTCTCTGTTTTCTACTAAAACATTACAAAAATTAAACAGAAGTTATTCTTTTCTATCCTCTTTTGTTGTACAGTTCTCCCATGACATTTTAATAGATGAATTACAGCTGTAACTTATTTCCTGGTCTATTTAATGAGATTGTTGTTTTTGCTATTTCAAGAAGATTTAAAAAAAAAAAAAAAATCCATATAACTGTGTAGTCCATTAAAAACTTGCTATTGGCTTCCTAACTCAGGACAGGGAGATGTGTGCTTAAACACTCACAAACTAGAAAGGAAAAATGGATCATTTTGAATTACACACCATATGCCAAAGCCTTTATTTAGTATGCTCAAAAAAGTGTTCATTAAAGATAAATACTCCACAGAGTTAGAAAGGATTTCAGCAGATAAAGTCCTGATTGCACAGTATAGAACAGGTGATAAGGAATGTGTGACATTGATGTTTCTCTTATTTGTTTTCTGTTATTCTGAAAATATTTTCTATTCTGTTTTTCAAAAAAGTGCAATCTGTGTCATCAAAAGAATTTGCATGCTAATTAAACAGTTCTATATATCATAATATCTTCTACTATTTTGAATCATGAAAAAATGCTCTCTTGAAAAAAATAATAAGATTAAGTAATAGAGAGAAAAATGATTTCTGTTTCTTGATATAGCCATATGTTTCTTGGCAGGATTACTGTTGTTTAGCTGCTAAGTCATGTCTGATTCCTTTATGACCCCATGGACAACTGCAGCCCACCAGGCTCTTCTGCCCATGGAATTTTACAGGCAAGAATACTGAAGTGAGCTGCCACTTCCTTCTTCAGGGGCTCTCCTCCACCCAGGAATTGAATCCATGGCTCTGGCTGCATCTCCTGCAAAGCAGTTTATTTATTTACAGTTGAGACACTGGGGAAGCCCTCTTGGTAGGACTAGGGGCAGAAAAATTAAATTATTCATTCAATGAATGTTTAACAACTAGGAATTTATATTGTATGTTCTAGAGAATATAAATAATATGAAAATATGGCACCTGATCTTGAAGCATTCACAATATAATTTATAGTAAATATCTAAAAGAGATGAACGTGGATCACAAGGTTTGTGCATATAATTCTTGAAGGTTGAAAGAATTGTACATTAAAAGGAGATGGACATTTAAGACTGTGAGGTCATAGAAAAACACCAGTCAAACGTTCTGTTAAGGAAATATAAAACAAGTTCACAGAACTGAAAGTGGTGTATCATGAAAAGAAAAGCTGAGAAATAAAGTGAGTGATGTATGCAAGGTACAGATAGTCAGTGGTTTTATGTGCCAGATTAAGAACTCTGCTTTAGGCAATTCTTGGGTTTTGGATGATTTTAAGCAAAAAAGAATTTCTGCATTTGAAATTATGTATCTATTTTCAGGAAACAATGCTGTATCACACTTAAGGAATGCTTTGATGATGCTCTGAATCTTTTTAGGATAATTATTGGATCATCCAAATTAAGTGGAGTAAAATAATGGGAGGCCAAAAGCTCATCATCAACCCATATCCATGTTTCTCTCTAAGAGATTGGTGAACAAGTCTTAAAAGGATTCATAATTAAGATGTTGTCTGTCCAAGTATTGTTAGATAAAATACAGAATATCGGTTAAATTTGAATTTCAGATAAACATTGCATTTTTATTATGTTTATGTTCCAAATAGTTTATGGACATATTATACTATAAGACAATCTTTATTGTTTATATGAAATTTGAATTTAACTAAGCCAGCTGCAACGGACCGCGCAGAAGTGCGCCGGCTGCGATAGACCACGCAGAAGCGTGGCCGCGAGGAGCTACCACTCGCCCAAGGTCAGGGGCGGTGGCCAAGAGGAACTACCCCACCCTGAAGGTCTGGGGCCCCGCCCGAGAGGAGCTACCCCACGCCCAAGGTCAGGGGCGGCAGCCTAGAGGAGCAACCCCACCTCCAAGGAGCGGCTGCTGCGCAGGCGCAGGAGGGCTGAGAGGAGCTACTCCACGTTCAAGGTCACGAGGGGCGGCCATGAGAAGATACGCCTCCTCCAAGGTAAGGAGCAGCGGCTGCGCTTTGCTGCAGCAGCCGTGAAGAGCTACCTCACGTCCAAGGGAAGAGAAACCCAAGTAAGACAGTAGATGATGCAAGAGGGCATCAGAGGTCAGATACACTAAAACCATAATCACAGAAAACTAGCCAGTCTAATCACCGGACCACAGTTCAGTTTAGTTCAGTCGCTCAATCGTGTCCAACTCTTTGCGACCCCATGAATCGCAGCACACCAGGCCTCCCTGTCCTTCACCAACTCCCGGAGTTTACTCAAACTCATGTGCATCGAGTCGGTGATGCCATCCAGCCATCTCATCCTCTTTCCACCCCTTCTCCTCCTGTCCCCAATCCCTCCCAGCATCAGGGTCTTTTCCAATGAGTCAACTCTTCACATGAGGTGGCCAAAGTATTGGAGTTTCAGCTTCAGCATCAGTCCTTGCAATGAACACCCAGGACTGATCCCCTTTAGGATGGACTGGTTGGATCTCCTTGCAGTCCAAGGGAGTCTCAAGAGTCTTCTCCAACACCACAGTTCAAAAGCATCAATTTTTCGGTGCTCAGCTTTCTTCACAGCCCAACTCTTACATCCATACATGACCACTGGAAAAATGATAGCCTTAACCAGACGGACCTTTGTTGGCAAAATAATGTCTCTGCTTTTTAATATACTATCTAGGTTGGATATAACTTTCCTTCCAAGGAGTAAGCATCTTTTAATTTCATGGCTGCAGTCACCATCCGTAGTGATTTTGGAGTAAAAAAAAACCCAACATCAACAACAACTCTGACACTGTTTCTACTGTCTCCCCATCTATTTCCCATGAGGTGATGGGACCAGATGCCATGATCTTAATTTTCTGAATGCTAACCTTTAAGCCAAATTTCTCGACTCTCCTCTTTCACTTTTATCAAGAGGCTTTTCAGTTTCTCTTCACTCTTTGCCATAAGGGTGGTGTCATCTGCGTATCTGAGGTTATTGATATTTCTCCCGGCAATCTTGATTCCAGTTTGTGCTACTTTCAGCCCAGCGTTTCTCATGATGTACTCAGCATAAAAGTTAAATAAACAGGGTAACAATATACAGTCTTGATGTACTCTTTTTCCTATTTGGAACTGTCTGTTGTTTCATGTCCAGTTCTAACTGTTGCTTCCTGACCTGCATACAGGTTTCTCAAGAGGCAGGTCAGGTGGCCTGGTATTCACATCTCTTTCAGAATTTTCCACAGTTTATTGTGATCCACACAGTCAAAGGCTTTGGCATAGTCAATAAAGCAGAAATAGATGTTTTTCTGGGACTCTCTTGTTTTTTCAATGATCCAGCAGATATTGGCAATTTGATCTCTGGCTCCTCTGCCTTTTTGAAAACCAGCTTGAACATCTGGAAGTTCTCAGTTCATGTATTGCTGAAGCCTGGCTTGGAGAATTTTGAGCATTACTTTAGTAGCGTGTGAGATGAGTGTAATTGTGCGGTAGTTTGAGCATTCTTTGGGGTTGCCTTTCTTAGGGATTGGAATGAATACTGACCTTTTCCAGTCCTGTGGCCACTGCTGAGTTGTCCAGATTCGCTGGCATATTGAGTGCAGCACTTTCACAGCATCATCTTTTAGGATTTGAAATAGCTCAACTGGAATTCCATCACATCCACTAGCTTTGTTCATAGTGATGCCTTCTAAACCCACTTAACTTCACATTCCAGGATGTCTGGCTCTAGGTGAGTGATCACACCATTGTGATTATCTGGCTCATGAAGATCTGTTTTGTACAGTTCTTCTGTGTATTCTTGCCACCTCTTCTTAATATCTTCTGCTTCTGCTAGGTCCATACCATTTCTGACCTTTATCGAACACATCTTTGCTTGAAATGTTCACTTCATATCTCTAATTTTCTTGAAGAGATCTCCAGTCTTTACAATTCTGTTGCTTTCCTCTATTTCTTTGCATTGATCACTGAGGAAGGCCTCCTTGTCTCTCCTGGCTATTCTTTGGAACTCTGCATTCAAATGGGAATATCTTTCCTTTTCTCCTTTGCTTTTTGTTTCTCTTCTTTTCACAGCTATTTGTAAGGCCTCCTCAGACAACCATTTTGCCTTTTTGCATTTCTTTTCCAAGGAGATGGTCTTGATCCCTGTCTCCTGTACAATGTCACAAACCTCTGTCCACAGTTCATCAGCCTGTCTATCAGATCTAGTCCCTTAAATCTATTTCTCAGTTCCACTGTATAGTCATAAGGGATTTGATTTAGGTCATACCTGAATGGCCTAGTGGTTTTCCCTACTTTCTTCAGTTTAAGTCTGAATTTGGCAATAAGGAGTTCATGATCTGAGCCACAGCCAGCTCCCAGTCTTGTTTTTGCTGACTGTATAGAGCTTCTCCATCTTTGGCTGCAAAGAATATAATCAATCTGATTTCAGTGTTGACCATCTGGTGATGTCCATGTGTAGAGTCTTCTCTTGTGTTGTGGAAGAGGCTGTTTGCTGTGACCAGTGTGTTCTCTTTGCAAAACTCTATTAGCAATATTTATATTGTCACTTATATTACATTATATTTATATATAATATATTTTCATATTTTCTGTATTATCTTGTTACATTTATTAAATATTATGATATTATATTCATGTAATTTAATTCTATTTTTATAATTATGTGATTATGATATAATTATTCATTATCTAATATAATATATAAATATAATTATATGACTATAAACATATAATATTATGTAAAGTATTATATTTTATCATATTCATTTATACATATAGCAGTATATATAATTATAATATATAATTGTATTACTATAAATATGCATTTCATTGTTTATCATATAAATATATATTATTTATGTATATCAATATAAATATTGTAAATAATTTATTCACATATTTGAATAGTATAAATTCATATACAATTCATTTTATAAATAATTATATTATTTATATTCATATATATGAATACTACTTATGATAATATACACATTTAAATACTGAATCATGAATATGAATTATACGTCATATGGTGTAAATATGTCAGTCATATTCATTGTATTCATTAATCTTTTGAAAAACCATAAACAAATTATTTATTTTATAAGAGCTAGTATTTCAAATTTCAGAAGTTCTGACTTTGGGTTATATCACACTGGCTCAGATGGTGCTTCACATTATTATTTAAAAAGTTGTGATTACATAAAGAGATTTGAAAGGACTGAGAAATCTGCTGCCAGTACAAAAGCATGGAATATGTAAAAATTTTGGCATCATTTTTCTCTTTTACTCATTAAAAGAAGTTCATTTAATCCCTTATATGCAATTTCCAAATGAAAATTCCGTCTAGTCAAAGCTATGGCTTTTCCAATAGTCATGTATGGATGTGAGAGTTGGACTATAAAGAAAGCTGAGTGTCGAAGAATTAATGCTTTTGAACTGTACTGTTGGAGAATACTCTTGAGAGTCCCTTGGACTGCAAGGAGATCAAGCGGGTCAATCCTAAAGGAAATCAGTCCTGAATATTCATTGGAAGCACTGATGCTGAAGCTGAAGCTCCAGTAGTTTGGCCACCTGATGTGAACTGACTCATTTGAAAAGACCCTAATGCTGGGAAAGATTGAAGGCAAGAGGAGAAGGGGATGACAGAGGACAAGATGGCTGGATGGCATCACCAACTCGATGGACATGAGTTTTAGTAAACTCTAGGAGTTGGTGATGGACAGGGAAGCCTGGTGTGCTGCAGTCCGTGGGGTTGCAAAGAGTTGAACATGACTGAGCAACTCATCTGAACTGAACTGATACTTTTATTAAAATAGTGTAAACCAAGGGGTTAAAACCCACAAATTGAGAAAGAATCTCTTCATGAAGTTAAAGAATATTTGCTATTCTTTCCTTCCCTTATACTAGTGAGTGAAGTGAGTGAAGTCGCTCAGTCGTATCTGACTCTTTGTGACCTCATGGGGACTGTAGCCTACCAGGCTCCTCCCTCCATGGGATTCTCCAGGCAAGAATACTGGAGTGGGTTGTCATTTCCTTCTCCAGGGGGTCTTCCTGACTCAGGGATCGAACCAGGGTCTCCTGCACTAAAGGCAGATGCTTTAACCTCTGAGCCACCAGGGAAGTCCCTTATACTAACCTCATCTTAATGATAAGTTTATATTTGTAGATGTTATATAATAAAAATCCAAGTTTTCCATTTTAAAATTCCCTACATCTTATATTTTTCTTTGATTCCCAAGTCCTCCACATAGTTATAGACATCCTTGGACATTTTTTATCTCTGCTATAAAGGCCTTGAAGAGCATCAGCCTCACTCATTTATTCAGTTTCAACATTAAAACTATGATGTTTAATTGTATCTCTGAATGTTGCTGCTTATCCTAGTATTTCCAGAAAGAATCACCTTAGATAGGATGGATATCTTTTGTCAGACTCATCTCTTGAGGTTTTCTTCTTCCAAATAAGAATATAAAAAAAGAGTAAAAGGAATAGAAGTTTCCTACAGTCTTCAGAAGTGTGATCCAATACGTTCAGTTTTCTCCTTAAGGAAGAATTTTTAAGATGACTAGAGAAAAAAGTGAATCCTTTGTTTGTTTGTTTTCTCAATGAAGGAATAGTAAGCTGAGTAAGTAGACTACTTCTACTGTATCTTCACTCCAGTGCAAAATGGGTTTCTTTGTATTACATTATAGTTCTTATGAAAGCTGGTGTTACTCTCAAATTGTATACCTTTATTATTGTCTGAATAACCTCAAATAACTTTTCCAGCTTTATTAGGATGTAATTGACAAAATTAGAATATGCTTAAAGTGTACAATGTGATTATTTCAAGTACATTTACATTGCAAAAGCATTTCAATAATGAAATTGATTAACATATCCATCATCTGATATATTTACCTTTTTCTTTGTGAGACCACTGAAGTTCTATGTTTTAGCAAATTTCAATTTTATGTACTATATAATTATACAGTATTAACAAGTCTAGTCACCATGCTGTACTTTAGATTTGCAGATCTTATTCATCCATATAGGCAACAATATGGTTTTTCCAGTAGTCATGTACAAATGTGAGAGTTGGACCATACAGAAGACTGAGCACTGAAGAACTGATGTTTTTGAACTGCAGTGCTGGAGAAGACTCTTAACAGTCCCTTGGACAACAAGGAGATCAAACCAGTTAATCCTAAAAGAAATCAACCTGGACTCTTCATTGGAAGGACTGATGCTCAAGCTGAAGCTCCAATACTTTCACCACCTGATGTGAAGAACTGACTCATTGGGAAAGACCTGATGTTGGGAAAGATTGCAGACGAAAGAGGAATGGGGTGGCAGAGGATGAGATGGTTGGATAGCATCACTGACTTAATGGACATAAATTTGAGCAAACTTTGGGAGACAGTGAAGGACAAGGAAAACTGGCATAACAGGCAGTAAGCAGTGCATGGGATTTCGAAGAGCTGGACACTATTTAGCAACTAAGCAACAATAATTCATCTTATAACTGACAGTTTGCACCCTTGATCAACCTCTCCTCATTTCTCCCACTTTCCAGCACCTCCAGAAATCACTTTTCTACTTTCTGTTTCTATGAATTTAATCTTTTATTATTCTAGATATATTTGTTTTTGTCTGGCTTATTTCACTTACCACATTGCCTTTCAGGTCATCCATGCTATCACAAATGGAAAAGCTTTTTTTTTTTTCCTTTTCTCTTTGAAGGCTGCATGATATTTCATTGTAAGTAAGGCCAAGATGGTGAAGTAAAAAAACCCTGAGCTCAACGTGTCCCACAGGCAAACCAAAATTACAACTATTCATAGAGCAAGTGTTGATGAGAATAAGCTGAAAAATAGAAGAAAATATTCTTTACAACTAAAGATGTAATGAAGGAATTATATCAAGATAGATTGGGTGGAAAAAGGTGCAGTGGGATCAAAACCCACAATTCTGGATAGGCAGCCCACAAATGAGAGGGCAACAGCAACTGCAGAGGTTCTGCGTAAGAAGCAAGGGTCTGAGCCCCACCTCAGTCTCCCCAGCCTGAGGGCTCTCCGTCAGGAAGACAAGGATTTGAAGGTCCCAGAGGGTCCTTTGTCTTTCAGGTGACAAAGAGGGCTGTAGGAGACAGAGACTTTGTACTTCAAAGACACACACAAAATCTCACATGCTTTGAGACCCAGGGCAGAAGCAGCAATTTGAAAAAAGCTTGGGTTACATCCACTTGCTAATCTTTGAGAGACTCTTAGAGAGGCGATAAGTAATCAGGACTTACCCTGGCAGTATGGATTCTGGAAGCAAACGTTTTTGGGAACTCACTTTACCATGAGGACACTGGTACTGGCAGGCACCACTTTGGAGTCCTCCCTCTAGCTGATTAGCACCAGAACCTGGTCCCACCCACTGGAAGGTCAGCAGCAGCCATAGGCATCCCTGCACTACTAGACATGCCAGGACTTATCCCCAACCACCAACAGGCTGACACCAACCTTGGGACTCCTGGGGCAACCTCCCAGTAATAGACTGGCAAGATCCTGGGGCACCCAAGTCCTGCAACCAACCATATCAAGAACCAACCCCACCAACCAAGAAGCTGACATCAGTCTCAAGCATGCTGAGGCACAGTCACACCCATCATCTGGCCAGTACCAAGACTGGGCTACCCTGGACTGTGCAGCCAGCTGCACTAAGACATAGCCCTACCTACCATCAACTAGCAGCCTCTGCCCTAGGAAAAGCCTGACAACTGGATAGGCATCATCCGTGTCTATCAGCATACCCATATATAGTCAACCCTGCCACAACAGAAATGCTCACACGGATCATGTAGGGGGTGCTCTAGACCATAGAGCTTTAGTGAACAGATGTGAGCTCTGTAGGATGTCTCTTGTGTAAGTACATTTCTCCAACAGCAGGAAATGTACCCACTCTTTATAATACATAGAAGTAAACACAGAATATTAGGTAAAATGAGGATACAGATACATATTTTTGAAACAACATAACAAGATAAAACCCAGAAGGAAAAATAGGAGAAATAAGCAAAGTGTAGATAAGCAAATTACCCAATAAAGAATTCAAGGTTATGGTAAAGATAGAAGACAGAATAGTAGAAATGTCTCAAGCTGAACAAAAATATCTCAAGCTGGAAATATTTCAAGCTAAACAGAAATGTTTCAAGCTGGAAGGCAGAATAATGGAAATGTCTCAAGTTGAACAACAACAGAATGACAACAACAACAAAAAAAAATGAAGAAAAATGATTTCAAACTATGAAACAGTTTAAGAAAGGACATCACACAGATGTAAGAGGAAAAGGAAAAAAAAAAGGAACAGAGAAAATATTTCAAGGCACAACAGCTGGAAATGTCCCTAATCAGGGAAATAAAACATGCCTCCTGCTTCAGGAAGCAGGGAGTACCAAACAAGACCAAGCAAAAGAGGTCCACAACAAGACACATTTTAACTAAAATTATAGTGACAAAAACTGAAGGCAAATTGACAATATATAAAGTAGAAAGGTAAAGCAACCAGTTACATAAAAGGAAATTCATAAGGCTGTCAGTTTATTTTCCAGCAGAAACACTGGAGCCCAGTGAGAATGGCAGAGGAAGTGGCAAAGTGAGTGTCAGGACATTTTTAAAATATGAAAAGAAAAAACAAAAACCACAACCAAAAAATATTCTACCCGGCATGGTATCATTCATATTTGAAGAGAATTTTGTTGTTGTTCAGTCGCTAAGTTGTGTCTGATTCTTTTCAACCCCACAGCATGCCAGGATTCTGTGTCCTCCACTATCTCCTAGAGTTTGCTCAAATTTAAGTTCATTTAGTCAATGATGCTACCTAACTATCTCATTCTCTGTTGTTCCTTTCTCCTCCTGCCTTCAATGTTTCCTACCATCAGGGTTTTTCCAATGAGTTGGCTCTTCATATCAAGTGGCCAAAGTAAGACAAGCAAAAGCTAAAAGAGTTTGTTTTATAAAAAACTTATTAAAGAACTTCTCTAAACAAAAAATAAATAGTGAAAAATAGAAATATAAAATTCACAAAAGGAAAAATCTCATTGCTAAAGGCAAATGTACAGTAAAGGTAGTAAATAAACCTCTAAAAAGCTGGTAGGAAATTTAAAAAAAACAAAATTAGTAAAGTAATTTATATCCATAATAAGTGCTTAAGGATTATACAACAAAAAGATTTAAAACATGATGCCAAAATATAACTTTGAAGGGGGAATATAAACCAAACACATGCAAGAGACACACACACACAGAAAAACAAACATAATACTAAAGATAATCAAATCACAATGGAAGAGTATAAACAAAGAAAAAGAAACAAACAGAAACAAAAGAACCACAAATAATTAGAAAACAATTAACAAAATGGCAATAAGTATATAGCTGTCCATAATTATTTTAGATGTAAATGAATCAAATACTTCAATTAAACTACACTGACTAGCTGAATGGATACAAAAACAAGTCATATATAGCCTACTAGTGACTCACTTTAGATCTAAAGACATACACAGGTTGAGAAGATGGAAAATGTATTCCATGCAAATGAAAAGAAAAAAAAAAAGCCAAAGTAGCAATGCTTATATCAGACAAAAATAACTTTAAAGCAAAGACTATAATGAGAGACAAAGAAAAACATCACACAATAATAATCAATGCAACAAGCAGATATAGAAATTATAAATGTATCTGCACTCAATCTGGGAGCACCAAATAAAGCAAATATTAACAGGCGAAAAGGTAGAAATTGACACTAACACAATAATAGTAGAAGAATTTGACATCCCCCTGCATCAACAGACAGATTGCTTAACCAAAATATTAATATGAAAACATTAGCCTTAAATGATTTATTAAAGCCAGTAGATGATATATACATATTAAATATTTTTTCCATAATCAGCAGAATATACATTACATTATTTTCAAGTGCATATGTAACATTCTCCAGGATAAATCAAATGCTAGACACAAAACAAGTCTCAATAAATTTAGAATATAGAAATTATATTAAACATCTTTCAAGCCACAATTGTTTTTGGCTAGGAATCACAAACAAGAAGAAAACTACAAACAAACATGGAGGCTATGCAATATGTAGTATAAATATAATATTAACTTTATATATAATATAAATATAGATATAAATACTATATTTAAATAGTATAAATACAGTATTAAACAGTGAGTGGTTCAATGAAGAAATTAAAAAAAAAAAAAGAAAGAAAAAAATACCTGGAAATGGGTGAAAAGGAAAACACAATGATCCAAGCTTACCTCAAGAAGTAAAAAAAAAAACAAAAAAAATCAAATAAATAATAGTAACCAAAAGGAATTACAAAGATAAAAGTTTTTGTAAAAAACTTTGACAAAACTCAAAGTTAGTAAAAGGAAGAAATCATAAAATTCAAGGCAGGCAGAAACAAATGAAATAGAAACAAAAAAAGAATAGAAAGATGACAGTTCTTCAGAAAGATTAACAAAATTGATAAAACTTTAGCTAGATTTGTGAAGAAAAAATAGAGAGAGAGGGCTCAAATAGATAAAATCAGAAGGAAAAAAAAAAAGATGTTGCAACTGATACCCCAGAAGTACAAAAGATTATAAGTAATTACTGTGAGCAATTATATGCTAAAAAATGAACAACACAGAAGAAATGGATGCGTTCCAGAAAGTTGCAATCTCCCAAAACTGAGTCAGGAAGAAACAGAAATTATGAAAACACTATGTGTGTTAGTCTGTCAGTTGTGTCCCACTCTTTGCAACCCCATGGACCCTCTGCCAGGCTCCTCTGTCCGTGGGATTCTCCAGGCAAGATTCTCCTGGTGAGAATACTGGAGTGGGTTGCCAGTTCCTTTTCCCAGGTAACTGTGAAAGCACAAATTGACAGTAATAAAAATTATTATTAATTTAAAAATCTCCCTCCAAACAAAAGTCTAGGATCAGATGGCTTCACAGGTGTATTCTACCAAACATTCAAATAAGAGTTAGCACTTATCGTTCTCAAACTATTAGAAAAAATTGCATAAGAATAAACACTTCCAAACTCAATCTAGAGGCCAGCTTTGCCCTGCTGATACATTGAGGCAATGATATTGTTAAAAAATAAAAAAAAGAGACCAATAACACTGATGAGAGTAGATGCAAAAAATCCTTAACACAATAATAATGGGAAAATTCAAACATAAATTTGAAGGACCATGCACTTTACATGGTCAAAGTATAATTGACCATGGATGAAAGGCTAGTTCAATATCCACAAATTAACCATGATAAACCACAGGAAAATGAAAAAGAAATACCATATGATCAATTCAATATATGCAGAATTTTGACAAAATTCTACATTCTCTTATGATAAAAATTGTCAAGAAATTGGGTATAGATGGAACATATTTCAACGTAATTAAGGCCATATATGACAAACTCCAGTTAACATGATACTAAGTGATAAAAAGCTGAAAACATTTCCTTTAAAGTTAGGAATAAAACAAACATGCTCATTCTGCTACTTTAATTCAACAGAGTCTTGGAAGTCTTACCCACAGCAATCAGACAAGGGAAAAAAAAAAAAAAAAGGAACAAAAATTGAAAAGAAAGAAGCAAAATTTTCACCGTTTGCACATGACATGATACTATTCATGGAAAGTCCTTAACATACCTCCAAAAAACTACTAGAAGTCATCAATGAATTAAGTAAAAGTATAGGATATAAAATTAATATATACAATCTGTTGCATTTCTATACGCTAATAATGATTTATAAGAAAGAGAAATTAAGGGAAAAAATACTATTTGCAAATGCATGGGGAGTATTTAATGGAATAAATCTTACCAAGAAGGAAAAGAGAGCTGTATTCTGAAACCTATAAGAAAATGATAAAAGAAATTTAAGACTACACAAACAAATGTGAATATATAGCATGCTCATGAACTGGAAGAATTAATATTCTCAAAATGACCATACTGCCCAAGGCAAACTACAGATTCAATGCAATTACTATCAAAACAATGATGACATTTTTCATAGTACAGGAACAAATAACTATAAAAACTGTGTGAAAATACAACAGATCCCAAATAATCAAAATGATCTTAAGAAAGAAGAAAGTTGCAAGTTTTCACATTCCTTCATTTCAAATTATACTTCAAAGCCACAGTATTAACTGCATGTTACTGGCCCCAAAACAGGCAGAATAGAGAAGCTGTAAATAAACATAACACACTTATGCGGTCAATTAGTCTACCACAAAAGAGGCAAGAATATAGATCGGAGGAAAAATAGTCTTTTCAATGAATCTGTAGAGAAAAATATACAGCTACAAGCAAAAGAATGAAATGGAAATACTTTCTCATATCATGTAAAAACCAAACTTAAAATAAATTAAAGACTTAAATGTAAGATTTGAAGTCATTAAACTGCTGATAGAAAACAGACAGTCTTAATATTGTTTTTTTGATCTGTCTCGGGCAAGGGAAACAAAAGAAAAATAAATAAATGATTCTACATCAAACTAAAATACTTTTTCATAGCAAAGGAAACTATCATCAACAACAACAACAAAAAAGGATTGTCTACTGAATGGGTGAAGATATTTATGATAAGGGATTAATATAAAAATACAATGAATTTGTACAATTCAACATCAAAAAACCAACAACCCAATTAAAAATGGGTAGAAGACATTGTTGCCCTAAAGGTCCAGGAGTGAGCAATGAGAATGAAAATAAAACATGAAATCTGGTGCAATGGGTCAGGGGACCGACAGCCTGTATTGGACTGAGGTGCAGAGTCCACTCTGAGTCCAGCTTTTATTCTTGATTGCAGACTAGAAAACTTTTTTTGATCTTTCTTTCCCAAGACACTACATTGACATACTCCACATCTTGTTTTTACTCCAGGCCGTTCCTTTCTGGGAAAGTCTCTGGAACAATCAGTAAGTGAGTGTAGGTGGTGTTCACACCTGACGTTGACCCGGTGTTCCAAAGTCCATGGTTTCATGATCCTAGTCATACTCCCTTCTGGGTCTGGCCTTGGGGTTTGTAACAAGGCTATTATTCTAAGAAAAACATGAATAATCATAATGCACTTTCTTAACATATGCTGTTTTTCCAAGTGCTATTTATGTGAAATTTCTCAAGGCTGTGAAAGCACATTGTTAGGAATTCCCACTACAAGACATGAATAAATATTTTCCCAAGGAAAAAATACAGAAACATGAAGAGATGCTCAATATCACTACTGATCAGGGAATGCAAATCAAAACAGATATCACCTCATACTCTCAGAATGACTATTATCAAAAAGACAACAAATAAGTCTGATGAGGATGTGGCTATACAAACACTTGTGCACTGTTGATAGGAATGTAAACTGGTGAAGCCACATTGGAAAACAGTAAAATTAAAACTACAACATGACCCAGAACTTCCACTCGTGAATAATTTTCTTCCAATAATATTAAAACATTAAGTAAAGCAGATGTGTGTACCCTAATATTCATTGCAGCATTATTTACAATAGCCAAGATAGCAAAGAAACCTAAATAACCCCTCAATAGATGAATAAATGAAGACAGGTCATATGTATGTATGAAAGTGAAAGTAAACGTTTCTTTGTCATGTCTGACTCTTTGCCACTCTACAGACTGTAGCCTACCAGGCTCCTCTGTCCATGCAATTCTCCAGGCAAGAACACTGGAGAGGGTAGCTGTTCCCTTACCAGAGGATCTCCCCAACCCAGGGATCGAACCCAGGTTTCCCACATTATAGGCAAATTCTTTACCATCTAGTGGAGTATGACTCAGCCATTAAAAAAAAAAAAAAAAGAAAAAGAAATCTTGTCAATATTTACGAACCGAGAAGGTACTGTGCTAGGTGAAAAGAATCAGACAAAGGCAAATATTCCATGATTTCACTTATATGTAGAATTAAAGAAAACAAATGAAACGAACAAACATAGCAAAATGGAAAGAGTCATAGACTCAAAGGATAAACATGTGGTTGCCACAGGGGTGGAGATGGAGGAATGAGATAAATAGGAGAGGGAGATAAAGAAATATAAACTTCCAGTTAAAAAATAGTTGGCTTATGGGTATGAACTATGTGATGTAGAAAATATAGAAAATAATGTAATATTTTTGTATGGTGATGGAAAATACTGAAACATTGAAGGGATCTTTGGTAAAGTATAAAAATATAGAACCACTATGCTGTGCATACAGTAACTAATATAGTGTTGCAAATCAGTTATATCTCAAAAACAAACATAGAGAAACAAATCTAATTTACATTTACCAGAAGTATAAGTTGGTAGAATAGGGAATTAAATGAAAATGGTCAAAAGATACAAGTTATAGAAGAAATGGAGTAGCTATCATAGTCAACAAGAGTCCAAAATGCAATTGTTAGATGCAATCTCAAAAACAACAGTATGATCTCTGTTCATTACAATGGCAAACCATTCAATATCACAGTAATCCAAGTCTATGCCCCAACCAGTAAAGCTGAAGAAGCTGAAGTTGAATGGTTCTATGAAGACCTTCTAGAACACCCAAAAAAAGATGTCCTTTTAATCACAGCAGACTGGAATGCAAAAGTAGGAAGTCAACAAATAGCTGGAGTAACAGGCATTTTTGACCTTGGCATACAGAATGAAGCTGGGCAAAGGCTAACAGAGTTTTGCCAAAAGAACACACTAATCATAGCAAAGATACACTTCCAACAACACAAGAGATGACTCTAAACATGGATATTGGGATGTTGGCAATTTGATCTTCATTCTTTTTCTAAAGGGCTTCCCTCATAGCTCAGTAGGTAAAGAATCTACCTGCAATGCAGGAGACCAAGGTTCGATTCCTGGGTCAGGAAGATCCCACGGAGAAGGAAATGGTAACCCACTCCAGTATTCTTGCCTGGAGAATCCTGTGGACAGAGGAGCCTGGCAGGCTACAGTCCCTGGGGTTGCAAGAGTTGGACACTTAGCGACTAAACCACCACCACCTTTTCTAATTTCAGCTTGAATAGCTGGAAGTTCTTGATTACTGGATACTAAATTTCCTGGAGATACCAACTCCATATTTTTTGGTGATATGAATAGAATATTAAGTACACTGTCCAATCTATATTGGCCTTCCTTCATAGCTCAGTTGGTAAAGAATCCGCCTGAAATGCAGGAGACCTCGGTTCAATTTCTGGGTCAGGGAGATCCCTGGAAAAGGGATAGGCTACCCATTCCAGTATTCTTGAGCTTCCCTTGTGCCTCAGCTGGTAAAGAATCTGCCTGCAGTGTGGGAGACCTGAGTTCGATCCCTGGGTTGGGAAGACCTCCTGGAGAAGGGAAAGGCTACCCACTCCAGTATTCTGGCCTGGAGAATCCCATGGACTTTATTTTCCATGGGGACGCAAAAGGTCAAACACAACTGCGCGACTTTCACTTTCCAAGCTATATCAGGTTTCAACTATCTATATGTATGATCAATCAGTTCAGTACAGTTGCTCAGTCATCCGAATGTTTGTGACCCCATGGACTGCAGCACACCAGGCTTCCCTGCTCCATCACCAACTCCTGGAGCTTGCTCAAACTCAAGTCCACTGAGTTGGTTAAGCCATCCAACTATCTCATCCTGTCGTCCCCTTCTCCTACAGCCTTCAATCTTTCCCAGCATCAGGGTCTTTTCCAATGAGTCAGTTTTTTGCATCAGGTAGCCAAAGTATTGGAGCTTCAGCTTTAGCATCAGTCCTTTTAATGAATATTCAGTATTGATTTCCTTTAGGATTGACTGGTTTGATCTCCCTTCTGTCCAAGGGACTTTCAAGAGTTTTCTCCAACACCACATATCAGAAGTATCAATTCTTCGAGGCACAGCTTTCTTTATAATCAAACTGTCACATCTGTACTTGACTATAGGAAAAACCATAGCTTTGACCAGATAGATCTTTGTTGGCAAAGTAATGTCTCTGCTTTTTAATACGCTGTCTAGGTTGATCATAGCTTTTCTTCTAGGGAACAAGTGTCTTTTATTTATTTATTTTTTTTTTAAGTGTCTTTTAATTGAATGGCTGCAGTCACGATCTGCAGCGATTTTGGAGCCCAAACAGATAAAGTCAGTCACTGTTTCCATTGTTTCTCCATCTATTTGCCATGAAGTGATGGGACTGGTTGACATGATCTTCACTTTTTGAATGTTGAGTTTTAAGTCAACTTTTTTAACTCTCCTCTTTCACTTTCATCAAGAGGCTCTTTAGTTCTTCTTCACTTTCCACCATAAGGGTGGTGTCATCTGCATATCTGAGGTTATTTATATTTCTCCCAGGAACCTTGATTCAAGTTTGTCCTTCATCCAGCCTGGCATTTCACATGATGTACTCTGCATATAAGTTAAATAAGCAGGTGACAATATACAGCCTTGATGTACTTCTTTACCTATTTGGAATCAGTCTGCTGTTCCATGTGTGGTTCTAACTGTTCCTTCTTGTCCTGCATATGGATTTCACAGGAGACAGATAAGGTGGTCTGGTATTCCCATCTCTTTGAGAATTTTCCACAGCTTCTTATGATCCATACAGCCAAAAGCTTTATTGTAGTTAATAAAGCAGAAGTAGGTGTTTTCCTTGAACTCTTTTTTTTTTTTTTTTTCTATGATCCAATGGATGTTGGCAATTTTATCTCTGCTCCTTTTCTAAATCCAGCTTGCACATGTGCAAGTTCATGGTTCATGCACTGTTGAAGCCTGGCTTGGAGAATATTGAGCCTTACTTTACTAGTATGTGAGATGAGTGCAGTTGTGTGGTGGTTTGAGCAATCTTTGGTATTAATTTTCTCTGGGATTGGAATGAAAACTGACCTTTTCCAGTCCTATGGCCACTGCTGAATTTTCCAAATTTGCTGGCATATTGAGTGCAGCACTTTCATAGCATCATCTTTTAGGATTTGAAATAGCTCAGCTGGAATTCCATCACCTCCGTTAGCTTTGTTCACAGTGATGCCCACTTGACTTTGCAGTCCAGGATATCTGGCTTTTAGGTGAGTGATCACACCACCGTGGTTACCTGGGTCATGAAAATCTTTTTTATATAGTCTTCTGTGTATTCTTGCCACCTTTTCTTAATATCACACAGGGCCCGACGTGACTGAGCTACTTTCACTCACATTATTTAATCAATAAATGAGTATTTTAAGACATAAATCCATCAAAATGTAGTAAGAAAATAATATGCTCTGGTACAAATTTTATTTTCAGTGTAGGTTGCTAGAAAACCAAAAGACTGTTATTTACTCCCAGGTTTCCAGGAAAATTCAACATGCAATCATTATCTCCCAAACAATCCTGAACAATACTTTAATTTTCCTTCATTAAAATATTTAAACATTAAAGCAATTATTTATCTTTAGGTATCATATTTATAAAATATGTAATAATATGATATTTATATTTAAAATGTTAATTTATATATCAAATGTTTCTATAAAATATAATTTTAAATATTCAATGTATAGTTATCAACATTTTATTTTTGTAAAATTTTCAGAAATTTACATTTGTGATCTATGGTAAGAATGGGGTTATAGCAAAGATAATGCTTATTTTGACCTGTGGTATGTGATAAAGAAAAAAATTAAGGCTACTATATTTTTTTAGTACTAACAAAGCCCAATTTCCCAACTTTTATTAACACATATTTGAGGACTAACTTGAGAGATTAACAAAGTTTTTCAAGGCTTCAGAACTTAGTAAGAGAAGATGACTGGATTTAGATTCAAGTAGACTTGGCCTAAAGATGTACAAGATAATGCGTCCAAAGGATTAAAAAAAAAAAAAAAAAAGAATGGAAGTAAAGAAGGAGTGAAATAAAGTAAAGTAAAGAAATAAAGTAAAGAAATAAAGTAAATAAAGGAGTGAAATATAATGATGAGACAAAAATTTCAAGGTCTAAATATTGTTTTCTGTATTTAATCTGTTTGTTCTTTTAAAAATTTTTGCCAGTGCAGATTAGCAACTTAATTGCATTACATTCTCCCTTCTGATAAATAACAAAATAAGAGGGAAAAAAATAAGAAAAAAAAATGATAAGTGACAAAATGAAACATGGTAAATCTATTTTAATGATTAATATCTCACTACAAACATAATTAAAGATAATTTTTTTTGCATTCAAATGTCTAGCTGTATGTTATAGCTGTATTTATTGCTTCATAACTTACAATATGAAGTTAGATAGGAGTCACATCCATGGAGATACTTCATTAATGGTAATGCAGTATGTTACAACACTTACAAAATACAGCCCAGGGACTTGGTAACACAGAAATTAAAAAAAAAAAAAGTAGTCAAATCAGAATTATCCACTTTTGTTTATCATTATTACTAATTAACTTCCAACCCATAAAAACATTATTTCCTTGTCAGTATATTAATAAATACTGACATGATACCTAATTAAGATAAAAAGTAAGAAACATTTTGGCACCATACTGGCATTGGTAAAATACTGACAAACGTAAAGTGAAATTCCTAGAAATATGTTTAAATACCATTTTCCAGTGAATATAATTAAACAATCTCTGACCCGACATTATCTAATTTTTTGGAATAGCAGAATGTTAACTAAACACAGCCACATTCCTTCTCCAAACAAATAAACAGTTCATTAAAAATAATAATAATAATACTTTAAATGCAATTGAAAAAAAAATTATTCAAGCATTTTGGTCAAACTCTCAAATTGGAAACTTAATTAATCTCATAAAACTCTTAAAAGATGCACATTGCTGAGGCTTATATTTTCTGAGCTTAAGTAGTATGAGAAAAACACTTGGACTATTATGTAATTTCAATTTAATATGATAGCATTTGGGCTCATATTTTATAACATAGTCCTCTCCACTTTTCTTTCAACTGTAGGCTTTAATAATGGGATTTTCTTGTGCTGTTTAAAAATATGTCTTATTTCCAATAGTACATATGACAAACATGAGCTAATTAACTATAATTAACCTGAAACCCATTATAGGGAAACAGAAAAGTCTAGATAAACTTGTGAAAGTTGTGTGCTCATCTTGTAATTAAAATAACATGTCAAAATGCTATAATTTCACTAAGCTGGAAATATATGCAGTACATTAGAGAAAGATAACATTTTTATGCACAGTCAGTTTGAACATATGTGACTATACTCTATAATCAAAACCAATGCAGTTAAAAAATCTTCCAATCAGTCTTAGCAGTACAAAAACTACAAAAATATATTGACACAATTTTAAACAAAATGGAATATTTGTAGAGAGTTCATACCCATAGATTTGCATGTACTTTACATGCAACAAGAATGATGACCAGAGATGTTCTAAACAAAAGAGAGATACAAACACACTAAGTGAATCACTGACAGAAGCAGAAAAATAATGATCAGTTTAACAAATAACTATGTCTTTTGTTATTTGCAAGGGTACCAAATAGCTTCTTTCAGTAATAGCCAGCTTTATAATATTGGACCTTATTATGCTATGTTCAAAATGACCTATGGCCAGTTGCAACTAATCTTTGGTTGTTGTATGTAAGTGTGCTTAACATATACATAGATCAACTTCAACTGAATCACATATTTTATCAATATGAAGCAAAGCTTGTATTTAACTTTATAATTCCCTATCATCATATCGTTGTTATCTAAAGCTGAAGGTGTCATCCTTTTTCCAGTTTTTTTTTTTTTAATATCTAATAACTGCGTTTGATATTTCAACTACATCATTTCACTTACAATAACAGTTTTCTCCCACACTCTTTAATAAGTCTTTTATTTGTTTTTTGGATATTTACTTCATTGTCTTAATATAAAGAAGTGTAAAATCAACTTAATGTCTATAGTAGTTGCATACTTCTTTTTTAAAGGCTATATTTCATGATTTAGTCTGTAGAATTTTTATATAGAATCATATCATTTTTCTTTTAATTTCCTTTACTCCAGGGAAGATATTTTACCTAAATAGATGAAGTACTGCTTAAACCCTTCTCCAAATATACTATTTGACTATAAAATTACCATCTCTTTTAAAGTTATATATAATATGCTCTATATTCTATAATAAAAATAATCAAATTTCATGCACTGACAAACTACATATTTCCTTGAAGTTTTACACATTTACTTTTTATAATTTGAGATATTTTAATTTCTTAGTGGTTAATAACATTTTTAAAGGAACAAGCTCATCTCCATTGCTTTTAAGCCACAAAAATTAAGGTGTATGGGAATTTCATTCTTATTAAATAAATTATAGGAATATTTAGCCAGTTCAAGCTATCACAAAAAAATTCTATAGAATTTTGGGTAGTTTAAGCAACAGAGATTAATTTCCTCACAGTTCTAGTGTCTGAAAGTGTGTAAGATCCAGCATGATCAAGTTCTGTTGGAAGCTCTCTTTCTGGCTTGTAGATAGTGTCATCTCACTGTGTCCTCGCAAGGAAGAGACACAGCTCAGGTGTGTCTTTCTCTTATTATAAGGGCACTATTACCATCTTGAGGCCCCCACCATCACTGCTTCATGTAAACCTGATTACCCTCTAAAGGCCCCACCTCCAAACACCATCACATTGAGAGTTAGAGCTTTTAACATATGAAATTCGAGGGGAGGACACAAGGGGATGCTATACAGTTCATAGCATCAAGTTTTATATCCAAAACTCTCAAACCTGAAACAGATATAAGAAATATATGCAAATGACCAAAAGTTTGAAAATTTGCCTTCAAACAGCTATCATTTAATCCATAAGCACTTATACAGAGAAAGTAGTTTGGGGTGGGGAGAGTTGTTTATATCAAAATCTACAGACATTCTGAATAAATTTAAAACACTTTAATGCCTACATTTGCATAATATTTTATAGAAAATGAAGTAATTTCAAAGATACTATCTTTTTTACATATCTAAAGTGATAAACCTGCTTTAGACCTTTTCATTTTTTTTCCTGTTGATACTCATATTTCAAAAAGTTTTTTCTTGGGATCATAATGCTATTTGTGGTTGCCTAAAATCCAAAGAAAGAAGTAGACAAGTCCCCTGCTCTGAATCTTTGCTGTATCAAAACTGATGTTAATATAGCCTGTCGTATTAAAGGACACTTTGAGTTGAGGGGAAAACAGCCAAGCAATTCTCTTACTAAAGATCTCCCAGCATAATCCTCTTTCATGCAGGTGACAAACTGGAATTCCAATTCTGAGCGGAGGTCAGTTCTTTGTGATATATAGATCAATATGATAATTTTTACCTAAAAATTCACTCTTTACAAAAAAGATTAGTCTCTGTCTCTTTCATGGATATTTTATTTGATGTATTTCTGCAGAGGCTGAATATCCCTTGAAAGAATACATGACCATTTTGATTTCCTTATACCTGAATAATTTAAATATTTATAGGCAGAATGAAAGTGGACAAAGACAGATAATCAGCCCTACACAATATTGCATTTAAATAAGTAGCACATGTGGGTTTTCTTTAGCTGCTCCTTACAGATTCTACAAATATATCAGTATCAACAAACACTTTATTCATGTAAATTATTTTACATCAGTGAATCTCTCTGTGAGTTGCTCTACAATTTGAATCATTAATGCTCCTTCTGAAAATAAAAAATAAAAAAAAAAACATCATTTTAGTTATATTTTACCAAATTGTAATTCTGATTGAACTAGGAAATAATGAAATTCAATTAAAGAAATAAAATGACGAGCATATATTTAAAAGGCTCTGTATAGAAGTGTTAATATAAAGAAAAGAGCCAGTATATTTCTTCCATTTATTTTCTAAGAAGGATTAAGGATATAAAGTAGCTGGTTCATTTGAAAATCACTCAGATTCTTTTAAAAAATGCATGAATCACACAATTTAATTTCCAAAGTCTGAAATGTTGTCATTCTAATACTTTATAGTGGATAATATATTGGATAATAATATAGTGGATAATACAGTGAATATTTCTAGATACATAAAACCACTTAGAGTACATTTTGATATCAAGGAATCAAAATCTAGCAATTACATTATTTTTCTAATCAAATTATTTTTAGTCATTGTTTTTAGAAGGTCATTACATGAATAAATGGGGAAGGAATGGGAGGTAATAATTATTAAGTTAATTGAAATGAATGAAAGTATGTGTCAAAAACAACAGATTCATACTTTCTTGCACCCTTAGCACATTCATGAAAAAAAAAATTTCATAAGTTATCAAATTTTTCTTTTATTTTAGAAGATGATATTATTCAAAATGATATATTACTCCAATGTATGTTGCATACTTAGAGAATTTAGAGTCAGAATTCAAGTATCATGATTAAAACAATTACATCATTAATAGAGAGACTTAAATTGTCTTATTTTTCTACTCCAGTTCACCAGATGCCCTTTTATTTTGTATCCCTCTGTCCTACAAGTTCCTTATTTATTATTATGAATATTCTCTTAGAGTTCCATCCAGAGTTTGAAAGTTACATAAGAAAGCACTTTTACTAAAGAATGCAATCAAGGCTATGGGATTTTCCTGGCAATTCCTGGTCTGAAATACCCCAAGTGTGACACAGGTTTGGATGGAAATAAGAGGAGCCAAAGCACTGCCAAATCTAATGTAAATTATCTTACTTGGTTTTCAATTTATATTTAACAAATATAATTTACTGTATTTTGATTCTTAGAATTCTGACTGTAGGGTGTGCCTGCCATGTGACCCTGACCAGTTCATCGTGCCTCTCAAACTGCTTTCTGGCCTGTTATATGGGGCTAGGGGGCTTCCCCCTGGCTCAGTGGTAAATAATCCACGTGCAATGTAGAAGATACAAGAGACATGGATCTGACCCCTGGGTAAGGAAGATCCCCTGGAGGAGGAAATGGCAACCCACTTCAATATTCTTGCCTGAAAAATTCCATGGACAGAGGTACCTGGTGGGATATAGTCCACAGGCTCACACAAAGTCAGTCATGACTAAATGACTAAGCATGCATGTGTATGCAGAATTGGAACACCTGACATTAGAGTGCTATGAAGATTGAGTGGTACAAACTGCATCTGTTTATTCTACCCTATCTAAGAACATAGATGTGTAATAAAAGGATATAAGCTTTACATACTGTGAATTCACTACTGTGAGACAGTAAAACTATGATGAGACATATATCATTTCTTATGGCAGAGTAGTATCTTAGATGTGAAATTACTATATCTTGTTATTTTGCTATATATTTCTTTATATAAATGACCCCAAATTAATTTCTATGACAGAACTGTGGCACAAGAGACTTTGTGCAATAAATTGTAAATCTCTAATTGCTTTTCAGAAGTATGTTTGGATGCAGTTGAATATAACTAATGCATGAAGCTTTCTGCTTCTCTATGAAATATTAGTCTAAATTCACCAACATCACATGATACTAGCAAGAAAACAAACAAGGAATAAATTTATGCTTGGAGGAATAGTGAAGAAACTAATATTGGCTTTTGGAAAGCAATCACCAAATACCCTACATTTATATCATGCCTTTGGTGTCTCATCACACATCATGAAGCTTATTAGGAAGAAAACACACATACATCTGGAAATAAGCAAAAACAAGAAAGCTTCACTGTACTTGAAAGCTAACTATTCTCATTTGTAATATATTTAAAATACTGATCTTCTGAATCCCAATTTTTTTTTAAATTTTTTATTGATGGATAATTGCTTTACAGAATTTTGTGGTTTTCTGTCATACAAGAATCAGCCATGCAAGAATATACAACAGAGAAAAGACAATCTCTTTAACAAGTGGTGCTGGGAAAACTGGTCAACCACTTGTAAAAGAATGAAACTAGAACACTTTCTAATACCAGACACAAAAATAAACTCAAAATGGATTAAAGATCTAAATGTAAGACCAGAAACTATAAAACTCCTAGAGGAGAACATAGGCAAAACACTCTCTGATATAAATCATAGCAGGATCCTCTATGACCCACCTCCCAGAGTAATTGAAATAAAAGCAAAAATAAACAAATGGCACCTAATTAAACTTAAAAGCTTTTGCACAACAAAGGAAACTATAAGCAAGGTGAAAAGACAGCCTTCAGAATGGGAGAAAATAATAGCAAACGAAGCAACTGACAAATAATTAATCTTAAAAATACACAAGCAACTTCTGCAGCTCAATTCCAGGAAAATAAGTGACCCAATCAAAAAATGGTCCAAAGAACTAAACATACATTTCTCCAAAGAATACATACAGATGGCTAACAAACACATGAAAAGATGCTCAACATCACTCATTATCAGAGAAATGCAAATCAAAACCACAATGAGGTACCATCTCATGCCAGTCAGAATGGCTGCTATCAAAAAGTCTACAAACAATAAATGCTGGAGAGGGTGTAGAGAAAAGGGAACCCTCTTACACTGTTGGTGGGAATGCAAACTAATACAGCCACTATGGAGAACAGTGTGGATATTCCTTAAAAAACTGGAAATAGAACTGCCATATGACCCAGCAATCCCACTGCTGGGCATACACACTGAGGAAACCAGATCTGAAAGAGACACGTGCACCCCAATGTTCATCGCAGCACTGTTTATAATAGCCAGGACATGGAAGCAACCTAGATGCCCATCAGCAGATGAATGGATAAGAAAGCTGTGGTACATATACACAATGGAATATTACTCAGCTATTAAAAGGAATACATTTGAATCAGTTCTAATGAGGTGGATGAAACTGGAGCCTATTATACAGAGCGAAGTAAGTCAGAAAGAAAAACACCAATACAGTATATTAACGCATACATATGGAATTTAGAAAGATGGTAACGATGACCCTATATGCGAGACAGCAAAAGAGACACAGATGTACAGAACAGAAATTTGGACTCTGTGGGAGAAGGTGAGGGTGGGATAATGTGAGAGAACAGCGTTGAAACATGTATATTATCGTATGTGAAATAGATCACCAGTCCAGATTCAATAAATGAGACAGGATGCTCAGGGCTGGTGCACTGGGATGACCCAGAGGGATGGGATGGGGAGGGATGTGGGAGGGGGATTCAGGATGGGGAACACAAGTACACACATGGCTGATTCATATGAATGTATGGCAAAAACCACCACAATATTGTAAAGTAATTAGCTTCCAATTAAAATAAATTTAAAAATGAAAAAAAAAAAAGAAAGAAAGACACTACCGTAGGTACCCCCATGTTCCCTCCTTCCCACTTCCCTCGCCATCCCACCCTTCAGCCTGTCACAGAGCCCCTGTTTGAGTTCCCTGAGTCATATAGCAAATTCCCATTGGCTATCTATTTTACATATGGTATTGTAAATATAGCATCCCTCTGCTATACGCCAGATACTAAGAAAGGCTTTTACTTGCATTGCATCACTGAATTTTCAAATATGCGGAAACTGAGACTTCAGATGCACTAAGACACCTGGGACAAAACTGAGAAAAGGAGAGTCAAGTTCCCTACGACAATGCCCAACAAAGAACACGTGCCATCTTTCACTGTGGTGTATGGACTTTGATTAGGCAGTCTTGTTTTCAGCTATTAGTGATCACAAAACTTGCATCTCAATATTCTTACACTGAAAAGGTACAAATACCATAGACAGTATATACATGCTCTACTGAGTAATAAAGTTTACTACTTCAGTGGTGTATCAAATATTCAATTATTATGCCATTTAGTAAGTGGTGAGCTATAAAATAAAACATTTTGGAAGTCGTTACATGGTAAGAAAAAGTGGAAAAGAAAATCAGACAGAAAAACCTGTTATTTTAACAGTACCAAATTCAGAGTGTAAATCTTAGACTAGTCGACTAGATAGAATGCAAAGAAGTCAATTTTCTATTCTACAAAGCAACCACCTTTTGAGTCATCATTTATTACTAATATGTACTTGAGTTAATAATATAAAACTGGCAGGATTAAAAATGAATTATTAGTCCCCTGTGCATCTCTTTTAACAGTCATTAATTAAGGCATTGATTTACAAATGTGTTTTCCCCATGAAGTTATTGGAATTTTATAGGAAATTTTACCTTTCAACTCTTGATCTTATGAAGGCTGAATAGAATTTACATTATCAACTCTGGAAATCTAAAACCTTGAAATTTTTGTTTAATATAAAAAATAATCATAGGAAAAGTCTAGATTTCCCAGCAAAGAAAGGGAAAGGGAGATGAAAATTGTTGTGGCTTAAGTCAGGTACTAAAAGGGTCAAAGGTCATGAAACTCAGAATAAAGCAGCAGTGGTGCCAGGAAGCTATCACCAATTTTGGGTGTATTTTACATTTTGTGTTTTACAGAAAATCCTGTTTGGTTTATGAAATGACTGGATCCTACTGGCTTACAACTTCATGTATTTCTTGGACTCTTTCATGTTGCATGGAGGAAGCAAAGCATCCTTAGATTATGAGTTCCAGAATTCCTGGTGCTCTAAAATCACAGGCTCTAATCAATTGACATATGGCTTGCTGAGCTGTTACTTCATCCTACTGAATGTTCCCTTTCTATAAGAATTCCTAAATGATATCCATAAGGTCAACTTATATTTTTTATTCCATGTTGGCCTTGTTCATGTCCTTTTGAGTATATAACTGTTTCCTGGACACTGCTTCCTCTTATATCTCTTCTTACCTCTTCCCATATAATCAGTATTTCAGAGTTTTATTTCATACCATTGTTATTACATCCAGTCTTCTCTTATTTAGGGGAAGTGAGTTATTGCAGTCCTCATTTGTGAGCTGCATCAACATTTTGCTTGAACAAAGTTACCTCCCATCTCTTCAGGGAGTATACATACTTTTCCTTCAAGTGTCTTATTATCTCTTTAGCATTGTATATAATCACCACCATTATTTCTTCTGCAGATATTAACTGTGGTATCATAATATTTAAAAATAATTTCCTTATTTCTAAGCACAGTCCAACCCTACCTCATCTTCCAAAACAGAAGTTAGAACTTCGGAGTTCCTTCTTTTAAGGAGAGAGGAGCATGACAGCAGAAAATTGAAACTATTTGTTGATCTCTGCATGTATATTTCCAAAAGTTTATACCTTTAGACATATTATGTGAGTTATTTAAGGCCAAAGAACATTGGGGCAGAGAAATTGTATCTGAGGAAAAATCATGATGAATAAGAAGAGCAGTAATGAGAACAGAGAATTAGATGGATTTGTGGGGTGTAATGCAATGCTTCCCTGGTTGTAGCTTGGAGACAAATTAGAGATGTGGAATCTGTGAACAAAGGTGTCTGTACTCTATATGCAGGGTTAGAGATGCAGGGAGGCAATATTGTGGAAGGGACACTTGAGTGAATGATTGGCTCTGTAGTGTGTATGCATTTACAGCTTACATGTATCAATAAATATGTAAGGGGGCAGATTTTCCCTGCCCAAACACACTCATAGCCTTGAATCTACTTGTATTGCTAGGATTTTGTCACAATTCCAAGGAAAACAGGGAAAACAGCATAAAAATAATCAAGATCATGCTCTTCTTTCCTGATAAAATAGATTCAAAACATAAGTTGAGTTATGCTGTAGTAATACTTGTATATGTAATGTTTCTCTCTCTCTCTCAGACACACACACACACACACACACACACACACACACACACATACACACAAATATGAACCTGTTGAAGACACAAGTTGCATCTTAATCATTTTGTGTTTACTTTTCTGATTTCATCAATAAATGAATCAGAAGTGATAAATTGACTTATCGGTTGAGAACAGTCTTCCATTATGTGATGTTATATATTATTTGGAAACACCTTAGTAGGTTTCACTTGTCCCTTACCTCTAGTCTATGAGCCGTAAAGCAATTCTTTTGAATGTATAGTTAACAACTTCAGCACTTTATTTCCAAAGTGCAATAAAATAAAATACTGTCAATATTCTGAGTCACCTTCCTGGCAATGCTTTAGTGACATCACTGATAAAATTTAGAAAAGACTAAAAATATTTGCATCTATAAGGGAGATTGAGAAATATATATAACTATTATAAATTAAATATATTTTTAGAAATGTAGTTTTGCTACTAAGCATTGATAAAAATTATATTTTAATTTTTTATAAGCTTAACTATGATTTTCTATAACCTCAATGAGATGAAAAGTTTAGTAATAGTTGATGGCTCATAGAAGTTCAGAGGATAATTATTAAAACATGCTTTGAACTTAAAATAGCTATTGAACTTTACTTTTTAAGTGGTGTTATAAATTATAAGCTGATCTGATTTTTTTTTTTTTTTTTTGGCTCTACACTAAATCCTTAACCTATGAGTGATGGAGGCTTTGACTAGAACAATCTTAAATAGAATTGAAGCTGTCTTATAGGATGGCTAATTCCCACAGGAGCTCAATGCAATTTTAGCACTACAATGTGAAGTGCCACTGTCCCTTGTTAAAAAAAAAAGTAGGACACTACTGTGACCCTCTGTGGTACTTTATTTTAACTTGACCTTTTGTCAGAAGTATTCTACGCTTCTGTTTCTCTTTAATAGCCTTAGGTTATGTCTAGGATAAGTTGACCTAATTAAAGCAAATAGAACAAGAACAATAGCAGTTCTATTTTACTGAAGCTCCCACCTTTTCCACAATTTAAGGAATAATTTTTCTTTTTCTACTGTCCTACTAGACCACACTTACTTATGTTGATAATTATTATTTATAAAAATTCAAAAGATGTTTATAATAAAATTTAAAAGTTCTTAAATATTTTCTTCTGGAGTTGTTTACCTTACAAAAAAGGTAAGCTGGTATGATGTGTAACTGGAATTAAATGAGGTGAATTACATTTTTTTAAAAAACCATGGTTTATAGCAAAGAGATTTTACTTATGATAATCACAATCAAAGTGATAGCCACAATCAGATGCTAGGAAAAAGAGTGGATCATTTTTCATTAGAGTGAAAATGTATTAATATCTGCTAGTTACTCATGATTCTACAGAGCTCTATGAGAATGATGAAAAAATATTTTAAAACAGTTTACTTTATAGTGACAACATGGGTATGAAATGTCAGTGAAGAATATAATATATAAAAAATCAACCACTGAATTATCTGATATAGAGAGTATAAATATTGACTAAAATGTTTAAACCAATTCGGTGTAAGTGTGGATCAGATGAGATTTGAAGCAAGCATTGAAAGATGGATAGGATCAGAATAGACAAATGGAAAGAAAAGAACATTTTAAGTGAGGAAAATGAAAGATCAAAAGCAGTAATTCAGATAGGAGCAAGATTGACTTAAGGTACAATGATATGTGAGGTGAAATTATGAAAGACTTTCAAAACCATGAGAAAAAATATTGACTTAAAAAGCTAATGACATAAAACAAGATGGCAGAGGAATAGTTGGATGTGGAGTACATCTCTCTCCACAGATACATCAGGAATACATCTTTGTACACAAAAGTGTTTGCAAAACACCAGCTGAGAATGGACAGGAGTAGCTGACCATCAGAAAACAATATGTAGAGACATGCAAAACTTGGCAGGATGAAGGAAATAGAGGGAAAAAACAAAACACACACACACACACACAAAACACAGGAGTGATAATAAGACTGGACCAGCCCTTAATGGTGTGGGGGAACTGAAGCAGGAGTCTGATCCCCACACTGGGGCAATTGTCTGGGGCAGAGGAGAAACACTGAAGACTGAAAGTGAAGCAGCTGATCTGTGACAGACTAAATGGAATAAGAATCAGACAGTCCTTGCTGCAGCCATATGTAAGCTGGACATGGAGGCAGGTCCCCAGTGGCTGGGAGCTAGAGTGTAGAGATTGTAGAACAATCCCAGAATGAGAGCTGCTGCTGACTGCAGAGAGATGAACTGAGGGGACGTGAGGGGGGAGATTTTGGTGGGAAATGCCTACGGAGGAAAGGCAGGAAGTCATGGAAGCAAGGCGAAACTGCTAAGTCATGCATAGGAGGTGAAGCCATAACTGTAGCCTCTCTCTCCCCACACACCAGCATCAGCAGCTGAACTGAAAGACTGGCCCATCAAGCGCCTGACTCACCAAACTACAGAGTAGGACCCACCCAGGGTGCCTCTTTAAGTGCCTGATGGGCCAGTTTACAGAGCAGGACCCGGCCGGGGGGCCCTCTTTGTGCCTGATGCGCTGAACAACAGAGAAGGGCCCCAGGCAAGGGAGCCCTCTGGGTGCCTGAATGGGCAGAGCTACAGAGAAAGACTAGCCAAAAAGGCCTTCTGATGACCGGCCACCAGAGGCTTGAAAAAAGACTCTGATAGGGCCATATCTCCTGGGGTGGAGGCAGTCTGTGTCCCTGCACACTTGACACTGTCAGGGTACCTGCAACCCAAGCAGCTGAACCGGTTTCATGCCCAACCCTCACTGGGGAAGAACTGCCACAGGCAAAAAGCCTGTGTCTATGCCTGTGGGGAAGCGTCAGTCATGCCCAATACTTTGCAACCCTGTGCACTGTGGCCTGCCAGGCTTCTCTGTCAGTGGGATTCTCCAGGCAAGAATACTGGAGTGTATTGGCCGATAGTGGTTGCCTTACTCTTTGAGAACACTTTGTTTCCTGCTGCTCTAGTTGCCAACTTCCCTGAGTTCCTGGTGCTGCCAGAACCCCTGCAAGCCAAATAGCTACCACCCCCACACCTGGCCCTCACTGGGGTAGACCGAAGTCCTCCAGGGCAGCCACAGGAGCAAACCACAGTGGATGACCCACATGCAGAGGTGGAAATAAAACCACAATTGAAACCCAGAGACAGTGTGAGTAAAAAGAAGACCCAAAACCTTCAGACCAGCTGTACAAGCTGCAGATTAAAGCCACACGGTCATCTAGGAAGACTCCGTGTCTATGGGATACATAAAAGGACATTAAGAGCTCCCACAAAAGAAAACACAATAGTTCTGATAGCTGTGGACACTGGAAGTGAGGATATACAAGAGCAGGACCAGAGTCTGAGTTGCCCTACAGCAGGTCCAGAGACCAGTGCACTATTAGAGAGCATCCCAGGGAGGCAAGGTGGACTGTGACTCCCAGAGAGGGAAAGGACACTGATGGCAGTGACTCAAGAAAAATATTTATTATTCTTCTATTTTGACTTGTTCTGTAGTTTCTTTTGGACTTTCTTTCTTTCTTTTTTTCCTTTTTTCACCCCTCTGTAGTAGTTGTTGATTTTATTAGCACTATGGAATCTAATCAAGCCTTTGAGTTTATTTTCCTTTATTTTCTTGTCTCATACTTTTTAATTGCTGTTATAAACCTCTGCCACTACACTGGCCTTTGGCAGCTCTGTGGAGTTTTCCTTTTCTTTTTTTGACTTCTCCTTTTTCCCCTTTTTTAAATTTTAATTTTTAAGTTTTTTAAACTTATTGCTATGTTTTTGTACATTTATTCCTTTGCTTTTCCTAGTGTTCTTTTCCTCTTGCAGTTATTCTTTAATATATACAATTCTTCTTTGTCTATCTCTATTTAACTTTGAATACCTAATCTTTCTTTCTTTAATTTCTTTTTCTCACCTTATTTGATGGTTTTGTTTTCATTGTTCTACACAGTTGACACCTTGCTTTAGTTTTTTGTTTGTTTGTTTGTTTTTGTTGTTGTTTTTCCAATTGTCCTTTAGTTAATTTTGTTCTTAACTGGTGGATATCATTTTTTGGTTTCTTTTGTTTGCTGGGTCAATCTATTCTACTTTATTTTTGTTGGACTGATTTGATTTTGCTTATGGGTGTATACGTACATGCATATATTCCATTATTTTAATTTTGATTTGACTGATTTTGTAACTGCCATTTGTATGCAGTTCATCTTTGATTTCTCATTTTTGGGTATTTGTTTTAATCTCACTTAGTGCCATAACAAACCATCTGTGGAATCTGTTCCTGGCCAGAGGTCAAGAAGCCCTGAGCCTTCGGAGAGGCAACACTGACTCCAAGACCCTACAGTACCAGAGAACGTCTAACCCTGCTGCTGCTGCTGCTGCTGCTAAGTCGCTTCAGTCGTGTCCAACTCTGTGAGACCCCATAGATGGCAGCCCACCAGGCTCCCCCATCCCTGGGATTCTCCAGGCAAGAACACTGGAGTGGGTTGCCATTTCCTTCTCTAATGCATGAAAGTGTAAAGTGAAAGTGAAGTCGCTTAGTCGTGTCCGACTCATAGCGACCCCAGGGTCTGCAGCCTACCAGGCTCCTCCGTCCATGGGATTTTCCAGGCAGGAGTACTGGAGTGGGGTACGTCTAACCCTAGGGAGTACCAAACAGTGAGAACTCCCACAAAGAAGACTCAGCATCACCCAACTACCAGTAGCAACCTGTGCAGGGCACCTCATCCAAACAACAAATAAGACAAAAATATAAAGCAAATAATTAGCAGACAAGATTACCACATCACTCAACCCTGCCCATCAGAGAAAAAATAATAATAATAATAACTCAACACAAATCTTATGCTATATGGAGTTTACACTAATCACTGGACCAAACCTGGGAGGGCAGAAATCAAAAGAAAGAAAGAATTCAACCCTGAAGCTTGGGTAAAGGAGACCTAAAACACAACAAGTTTAAAAAAAAAAGAAAAGAAAAGGCAGAGAAATACTCCAAATGAAGGGACAAACTTGAAAAACAGAAGTCCAAATAAATGAAGAGGACATAGGCAAACTACCTGAAAATGAATTCAGAATAATGATATTAAAGATGATCAAAAACCTTGAAAACAGAATGAAGAAAAATGCAAGAATCAATTAACTAAGACCCAGAAGAATTAAAAAGCAAACATACAGAGACAAACAACATAATTACTGAAATTAAAAATACTCTAGAAGGAATCAATACCAGAATATCTGAAGCAAAGAATAGGCCAGTGAGCTGGAAGATAAACTTGTGGAAATAAATGCTGAAGAGTAAAAATTAAAAGAACTGAGGATAGTCTCAGAGACATCTTGTAAAATATTAAATTCACCAACATTCTAATTACAGGGGTCCCAGAAGAAGAGGAAAAGAAAGAGTATGAAACAATTTTTGAAGAGGTTATCATTGAAAATTTCCCCAACATGGAAAAGGAAATAGTCAATCAAGTCCAAGAAGCACAAAGAGTCCCATTCAGGATAAGCCCAAAGAGAAACAAACCACGACACATACTAATCAAAATAACAAAGATTAACCACAAAGAAAGAATATTAAAAGCAGCAAGGGAAAAGCAACAAGTAACATACAAGGGAAACTCCTTATGTTTAACAGCTGGTCTTTCAGCAGAAACTCCGTAGGCCAGAAGGGAATGTCAGGATATATTTAAAGTACCAAAAGGGAATAAATCTACAGCCAAGAATACTGTATCCGGCAAGGATCTCATTCAAAACTGATGGAGAAATCAAAAGCTTTTCAGACAAGCAATAGTTAATAGAACTCAGCACCACCAAACCAGCTTCACAACAAATGTGAAAGGAACTTGTACAGTCAGGAAGTACAAGGGAAGAAAAAGATCTACAAAAACAAATCCCCAAAATTAAGAAAATGGCAATAGGAACATATATATATATATACTTTATATATACTTTAACTGTAAATGGAGGTAAATGCTCCAATCAAAAGACAGGCTGAATAGATACAAAAGCAAGACTAATTTATATGCTGTCCACAAGAAACCCACTTCAGACCTAAAGACACATATAGACTGAAAGTGAGAGGATGGAAAATATATTCCATGTAAATGGAAAGCAAAAGAAAGCTTTAGTACCAATCCTCATGTCAGACAAATTAGACCTTAAAATAAATAATATTATAAGAGATAAGGAAGGACACTACATAATGATCAAGGGATCAGTCCAAGAGGAAAGTGAAAGTGAAAGTGAAGTCATGTCTGACTATTTGTGACCCCGTGGACCCACCAGGCTCCTCCGTCCATGGGATTCTCCAGGCAAGAATACTGGAGTGGATTGCCATTTCCTTCTCCAGGGGATATTCCTGACCCAGGGATTGAACCCAGGTCTCCCACATTGCAGGCAGACACTTTAATCTCTGAGCCACCAGGGAAGCCCAGTCCAAGAGGAAGACATAACAATGCATAAGAAAAACACTAACAGACATAAAAGGAGAAATTGACAGTAACACAACAATAATTGGAGACTTTAACACCCCACTTGCAACAATGGACAGGTCATCAAAACTGAAAATTAATAAGGGAACACAAGTCTTAAATGATACATTAGACAAGATAGATCTCATTGATATCTTCAGGATATTCCATCCAAATGCAATAGAATACACCTTCTCAAGCGCACATGGAGCATTCTCCAGGATACATCACATCTTGGGTCACAAATAAAATCTCAGTAAATTTAAGAAACTTGAAATTGTGTTAAATATCTTTTCTAACCACAATGCTACAAGACTAGATATCAATTACAAAAAACAAACAAACAAAAACTTTAAAATGCACAAACAAGTGGAGATTAAACAATACTTTTCTAAATAAAGAACAGGTTACTGAAGAAATCAAAAAGGAAATTAGAAAATTCATAGAAACAAATGAAAAAATATGACAGCTCAAAACCTATGGGATGCAGCAAAAGCTGTTCATAGAGGGAAGTTTATAGCAATACAATCCTACTTCAAGAAACAAGAAAAACATTGAATAGACAATCTAACTTTACACTTAAAACAACTGGAGAAAGAAGTACAAAAAGACACCAAAATTAGCAGAAAGAAATAAATCAAAGATCACTGCAGAGATAAATGAAAAGGAAATAAAAGAAACAATAGTGAAGATTAATAAAACTAAAAGCTGGTTCTTTGAGAAGATAAACAAAATTGATAAACCTTAAGCCAGGCTCATCAAAAAAAAAAAAAGAAAGAAAAGAGAAAAGAATCAAATCAACAAAATTAGAAATGAAAAAGGAGAGGTTCCAAAAAAAGAAAAAGGAGAGATTACAACAGACAATGCAGAAATACAAAGGAATATAGGAGTCTATTATGAACAACTATATGGCAATAAAAAGACTCTTGAGAGTCCCTTGGACTGAAAGGATATCCAACCAGTCCATCCTAGAGGAGATCAGTCCTGGGTGTTCATTGGAAGGACTGCTGCTGAAGCTGAAACTCCAATAATTTGGCTACCTCATGCAAAGAGTTGACTCATTGGAAAATACCCTGATGCTGGGAGGGATTGGGGGCAGGAGGAGAAGGGGATGACAGAGGATGAGATGGTTGGATGGCATCACCGACTCGATGGACATGAGTTTGAGTAAACTCCGGGAGTTGGTGATGGACAGGGAGGCCTGGCGTGCTGCCATTCATGGGATTTCAAAGAGTCAGACACGGCTGAGCAACTGAACTGAACTGAACTGGTATGACAATAAAATGGATAGCCTGGAAGAAATGGGCAGATTCTTAGAAAAGTTCAATATTTCAAGACTGAACCAGAAAGAAATAAAAATTATGAACCACCCAATTGCAAGCACTGAAATTGAAACTGTGACCAAAAATCTCCCAAAACACAAAAGCCAAGGACCAGATGACTTCACAGGTGAATTTTATTAAACATTTAGAGAAGAGCTAATGCTTATCCTCTAAAGCTGTTTCAAAAAATTTCAGAGGAAGGAACACTTCCAAACTCATTCTGTGTGGCGACCATCACCCTGATACTAAGACCAGACAAAGACAACAACAACAAAAAGAAAATTACAGGCCAATATCATTGATAAACATAGATGCAAAAATCAAAATTTTAGAAAATAGAATTCAGCAACACATTAAAAAGCTTATGTTATCACTAGGTCCTGTCTGACTCTTTTTTAACTCCATGGGCTGTATTCTGCCAGGCTGCTCTGTCCATGGGATTTCCCAGGCAAGAATACTGGAGTGAGTTGGCATTTCCTCCTCCAGGGGATCTTCCCAACCCAGGGATTGAACAGGCTTCTCTCGCATTGGCAGAGGGATTCTTATCCACTGAGCCACCTGGAAAGCCATAAAAAGCTTATACACCATGGTAAAGCTGGATTTATTCCAGGGATGTAACTATTCTTCAATACATACAAATCAATCAATAAGATACACAATATTAAAACTAAAGGATAAAAACCATATGATAATCTCAATAGATGCAGAAAAACCCTTTAACAAAATTCAGCACCCATTTATGTTTAAAATTATTCAGAAAATGGGCATAGAAAAAACCTACCTCAACATAGTAAAGGCCATGTATGATAATCCCACAGTAAACGTTATTATCAATGGTGAAAAAACTGAAAACTTTCCCACTAAGGTGAGGAAGAAGACAAGGATGCTCACTTTCACAACTATTTTCAAAATAGTTTTGGAAGACTGCTTAACTACAGCAGTAAGAGAATAAAAATAAAATAATGCAGACTGGAAAAGAAATAAAGCTCCCACTGTACATAGATGACATGATATTATTCATAGAAAACCCTAAAGATACTATCAAAAAATTACTAGACTTAGTCAGTGAATTTAGCAAAGTACAGGATACAAAGTCAATGCACAGAAATCACTTGCATTCATATATACTAACAATGAAAAATCAGAAAGAGAAATTAAGGAATAAATCCCATTCACCATTGCAACAAAAAGAATAAAATATCTTGGAATAAACCTACCTAAGGAGACAAAAGAACAGTACACATAAAATTATGTGACACTGATGAAAGAAATCAAAGACAACATAAGCATATGGAGAAATATTTCATGTTCTTGGATAGGAAGAATCAATATTGTGAAAATGACTATACTACCAAATGCAATCTACAGATTCAATGTGATCCCTATCAAATTACCATGGGCATTTTTCACAGAACTAGAACAAAAATTTTAACAATTCATATGGAAACAGAAAAGACTCCATGTAGCCAAAGCAGTTTTGAAAAAGAATGGAGCTGGAGGAATCAGTCTTCCTGACTTCAGATTATACTACAAAGCTACAGTCATCAGGAAACTATGGTACTGGCACAAAAACAGAAATGTAGACCAATGGAACAAGATAGAAAGCCCAGAAATAAACTCATGCACCTTTGGGTACCTTATTTTTGACAAAGGAGGCAAGAATATACAAAGGGGCAAAGACAGCCTCTTCAGTAAGTGGTGCTGGAAAAACTGGACATCTACATGTAAAATAATGGAACTAGAACACTGCCTAATACTACATACAAAGATAAACACAAAATGGATTAAAGACCTAAATATAAGACAGAGGCTATAAAACTCTTAGAAGAAAACATAGACAGAACACCAAATGACATAAATCAATGCAAGATCCTCTATGACCCATCTCCTAGAATAATGGAAATAAAGACAAAATTAAAAGTGGTCCTGATTAAACTTAAAAGCTTTTGCATAGCAAAAGAAAACTAAGCAAGGTGAAAAGACAACCTCCAGGATGGGAGGAAAAAATACCAGCAAGTGAGACAACTGACAAAGGATTGATTTCCAGAAAATACAAGCAGTTCATATAACTCATACCAAAAAAACAAACAAACCAATCAAAAAGTGGGGAAACGACTTAAACAAACATTTCTCCAAAGAGGACATACAGATGGCTAACAAACACATGAAGAGATGCTCAATATCGCTTATTATTAGAGAAATGCAAATCAAAACTACAATGAGATATCACATTACACCAGTCAGAATCAGTTCAGTTCAGTTCAGTTCAGTCACTCAGTCGTGTCTGCCTCTTTGCAAACCCATGGACTGCAGCACACCAGGTTTCCCTGTCCAACATCAACTCCAGGAGCCTGTTCAAACTCATGCCCATCTGACTATCTCATCCTCTATCATCACCTTCTCCTGTCTTCAATCTTTCCCAACATCAGGGTCTTTTCCAATGAGTCAGTTCTTTGCACCAGGTGGCTAAATTATTGGAGTTTCAGCCTCAACATCAGTCCTTCCAATGAATATTCAGGCCTGATTTTCTTTAGGATTGACTGGATCAAACTCCTTGCAGTCCAAGGGACTCTCAAGAGTCTTCTCCAACACCACAGTTCAAAAGCATCAACTCTTCAGTGCTTGGTTTTCCTTATAGTCCAACTCTCATATCCATATATGATATGAGATATGGCATGTAATGGTACATCATTGTGGTTTTGATTTGCATTTCTCTGATAATGAGTGATGTTGAGCATCTTTTCATGTCTTTGTTAGCCATCTGTATGTTTTCTTTGGAGAAATCTATGTTTAGTTCTTTGGCCCATTTTTTTATTGGGTCTTTTATTTTTCTGGAATTGAGCTGCGGGAGTTGCTTGTATATTTTTGAGATTAATCCTTTGTCTGTTGCTTCATTTGCTATTATTTTCTCTCCTTCTGAAGGCTGTCTTTTCACCTTACTTATAGTTTCCTTTGTTGTGCAAAAGCTTTTAAGTTTAATTAGGTCCCATTTGTTTATTTTCACTTTTATTTCCAATATTCTGGGAGGTGGCGTCATAGAGGATCCTGCTGTGATTTATGTTGGAGAGTGTTTTGCCTATGTTCTCCTCTAGAAGTTTTATAGCTTCTGGTCTTACATTTAGATCTTTAATCTATTTTGAGTTTATTTTTGTGTATGGTTTTAGAAAGTGTTCTAATTTCATTTATTTAAAAGTGGTTGACCAGTTTTCCCAGCACCACTTGTTAAAGAGGTTTTCTTTTTTCCATTGTATATCCTTGCCTCCTTTGTCGAAGATAAGGTGTCCATAGGTTCGTGGATTTATCTCTGGGCTTTCAATTCTGTTCCATTGATCTGTATTTCTGTCTTTGTGCCAGTACCACACTGTCTTAATAACTGTGGCTTTGTAGTAGAGCCTGAAGTCAGGCAGATGGATTCCTCCAGGTTCCTTCTTCTTTCTCAAGATTGCTTTGGCTACTCGAGGTTTTTTGTATTTTCATACAAATTATGAAATTATTTGTTCTAGTTCTCTGAAGAATACCGTTGGTAGCTTGATAGGGATTGCATTGAATCTATAGATTGCTTTGGGTAGTATACTCATTTTCACAATATTGATTCTTCCAATCCATGAACACGGTATATTTCTCCATCTATTTGTATCCTCTTTGATTTCTTCCATCAGTGTTATATAGTTTTCTATGTATAGGTCTTTTGTTTCTTTAGGCAGATATACTCCTAAGTATTTTATTCTTTTTGTTGCAATGGTGAATGGTATTGTTTCCTTCATTTCTCTTTCTGTTTTTTCATTGTTAGTGTATAGGAATGCAAGGGATTTCTGTGTGTTAATTTTATATCCTGCAACATTACTATATTCATTGATTAGCTCTAGTAATTTTCTGGTAGAGTCTTTAGGGTTTTCTATGTAGAGGATCATGTCATCTGCAAACGGTGAGTTTCACTTCTTCTTTTCCTATCTGGATTCCTTTTATTTCTTTTTCTGCTCTGATTGCTGTGGCCAAAACTTCCAAAACTATGTTGAATAGTAGTGGTGAGAGTGGGCGCCCTTGTCTTGTTCCTGATTTCAGGGGAAATGCTTTCAATTTTTCACCATTGAGGAAGTTTGCTGTGGGTTTGTCATATATAGCTTTTATTATGTTGAGGTATGTTCCTTCTATTCCTGCTTTCTGGAGAGTTTTAATCATAAATGGATGTTGAATTTTGTCAAAGGCTTTTTCTGCATCTATTGAGATAATCATATGGTTTTTATTTTTCAATTTGTCAATGTGGTGTATTACATTGATTGATTTGTGGATATTAAAGAATCTTTGCATTCCTGGGATAAAGCCCACTTGGTCATGATGTATGATCTTTTTAATATGTTGTTGGATTCTGTTTGCTAGAATGTTGTTAAGGATTTTTACCTCTATGTTCATCAGTGATATTGGCCTGTGGTTTTCTTTTTTTGTGGCATCTTTGTCTGGTTTTGGAATTAGGGTGATGGTGGCCTCATAGAATGAGTTTGGAAGTTTGCCTTCTTCTGCAATTTTCTGGAAGAGTTTGAGTAAGATAAGTGTTAGCTCTTCTCTAAATTTTTGGTAGAATTCAGCTGTGAAGCCATCTGGTCCTGGGCCTTTGTTTGCTGGAAGATTTCTGATTACAGTTTCAATTTCCTTGCTTGTGATGGGTCTCTTAAGATCTTCTATTTCTTCCTGGTTCAGTTTTGGAAAGTTATACTTTTCTAAGAATTTGTCCATTTCTTCCAAGTTGTCAATTTTATTGGCATAGAGCTGCTGATAGTAATCTGTTATGATCCTTTGTATTTCAGAGTTGTCTGTTGTGATCTCTCCATTTTCATTTCTATTTTTGTTGATTTGGTTCTCCTTTGTTTCTTGATGAGTCTGGCTAACGGTTTGTCAATTTTGTTTATCTTTTCAAAAAACCAGCTTTTAGCTTTGTTGATTTTGGCTATGGTCTCTTTTGTTTCTTTTCCATTTATTTCTGCCCTATTTTTTTTTAGTATTTCTTTCCTTCTATTAACCCTGGGGTTCTTCATTTCTTCCTTCTCTAGTTGCTTTAAGTGTAGAGTTAGGTTATTTTTTTAATTTTTTTTCTTGTTTCTTGATGTAAGCCTGTAATGCTATGAACCTTCCCCTTAGCACTGCTTTTACAGTATCTGATACGTTTTGGATTGTTGTGTTTTCATTTTCATTCATTTCTATGCATATATTGATTTCCTTTTTTATTTCTTCCATGATTTGCTGGTTATTCAGAAGCGTGTTATTTAGCCTCCATATGTTTGAATTTTTAATGTTTTTTTTTTTTTTTTTTTTTCCCCTGTAATTGATATCTAATCTTACTGCATTGTGGTCAGAAAAGATGACTGGAATTATTTCATTTTTTTTGTTTTTAATTTACCAAGGCTAGATTTATGGCCCAGGATATGATCTATTCTAGAGAAGGTTCTGTGTGCACTTGAGAAAAAGGTGAAATTGATTGTTTTGGGGTGAAATGTCCTACAGATATTAGTTAGGTCTAGCTGGTCCACAGTGTCATTTAAAGTTTGTGTTTCCTTGTTAATTTTCTGTTTAGTTGATCTATCCATAGGTATGAGTGGGGTATTAAAGTCTCCCACTATTATTGTGTTGTTGTTAATTTCCCCTTTCATATTCATTAGCATTTCCTTTACATATTGTGGTGTTCTGATGTTTGGTGCATATATATTTATAATTGTTATCTTCTTGGATTGATCCTTTGATCATTATGCAGTGTCTCTCTTTGTCTCTTTTCACAGCCTTTATTTTAAAGTCTATTTTATCTGATATGAGTATTGCGACTCCTGCTTTCTTTTGGTCTCCATTTGTGTGAAATATTTTTTCCAGCCCTTCACTTTCAGTCTGTATGTGTCCCTTGTTTTGAGGTGGGTCTCTTGTAGAAAGCATATATAGGGGTCTTGTTTTTGTATCCATTCAGCCAGTCTTTGTCTTTTGGTTGGGGCATTCAACCCATTTATATTTAAGGTAATTATTGATAGGTGTGATCCCGTTACCATTTACTTTGTTGTTTTGGATTTGCGTTTATACAACCTTTCTGTGTTTCCTGTCTAGAGAAGATCCTTTAGCATTTGTTGAAGAGCTGGTTTGGTGGTGCTGAATTCTCTCAGCTTTTGCTTCTCTGTAAAGCTTTTAAATTCTCCTTCCTATATGAATGAGCTCCTTGCTGGGTACAGTAATCTGGGTTGTAGGTTATTCTCTTTCATTACGTTAAGTATGTCCTGCCATTCCCTTATGGCCTGAAGAGTTTCTATTGATAGATCAGATGTTATCCTTATGGGAATCCCTTTGTGCATTATTTGTTGTTTCTCCCTTGCTGCTTTTAATATTTGTTCTTTGTGTTTGATCTTTGTTAATTTGACTAGTATGTGTCTTGGGGTTTTTCGCCTTTGGTTTATCTTGTTTGGGACTGTCTGGGTTTCTTGGATTTGGGTGGCTATTTCCTTCCCCATTTTGGGGAAGTTTTCAGCTATTATCTCCTCGAGTATTTTCTCATGGCCTTTCTTTTTGTCTTCTTCTTCTGGGACTCCTATGATTCGAATGTTGGGGCATTTCACATTGTTCCAGAGGTCCCTGAGGTTATCCACATTTCTTTTGATTCTTTTTTCTTTTTTCCTCTCTGCTTCATTTATTTCCACCATTTTACCTTCTACCTCACTTACCTATCTTCTGTCTGTTATTCTACTGTTGCTTCCCTCCAGAGTGTGTTTTATCTCATTTATTGCATTATTCATTTTTAGTTGACTCATTTTTATTTCTTCTAGGTCCTTGTTAAACATTTCTTGCATCTTCTCAATCCTCGCCTCCAGGCTCTTTATCTGTAACTCCATTTTGTTTTCAAGATTTTGGATCATTTTTATTTTCATTATTCTAAATTCTTTTTCAGGTACATTCCCTATCTCCTTTTTGTTTGACTTGGTGGGCATTTTTCATGTTCCTTTACCTGTTGGGTATTTCTCTGCCTTTTCATCTTATTTAGATTACTGTGTTTGGAGTGGCCTTTCTGTATTCTGGTGGTCTGTGGTTCCTTTTTATTGTGAATGTTTCTCCCAGTGGGTGGGGTTGGACGATTGGCTTGTCAAGGTTTCTTGGTTAGGGAAGCTTGTGTCGGTGTTCTGGTGCATGGAACTTGATTTCTTCTCTCTGGAGTGTATTGGAGTGTCCAGTAGTGAGTTTTGAGATGGGTCTATATGTTTGGTGTGACTTTGGGCAGCTTGTATGTTGATGCTCAGGGCTATGTCCCTGCATTGCTGGAGAATTTGCATGGTATATCTTGCTCTGGAACTTGTTGGCTCTTGGGGGGTGGTTGGTTTCAGTGAAGGTATGGAGGCTTTTGGATGGTCTCTTATTACTCAATGTTCCTTGTAGTCAGGAGTTCTCTGGTGTTCTCAGGTTTTGGGCTTAAGTCTCCTGCCTCTGGATTTCAGTCTTATTCTTCCAGTAGCCTCAAGACTTCTCCAATTATACAGAACTGATAATAAAACTTCTAGGTTAATGGTGAAAAGATTCTCCATGGTGAGGGACACCCAGAGAGGTTCGCAGAGTTACATGAAGAAGAGGAGAGGGAGGAAGGAGATAGAGATAAGCAGGGGGAGAAAAAAGGGGTTCAAGAGGAGAAAGACAGATCATTGCAGTACTCTGTTCCCTTAGTGTTCTCCTTAGCCCAGAACACCCACAGGGATTAACAGAATTGGATTGAGAAGAGAAGGGGGAGGGAGGAATAGAGGTGATCTGGGGGAGAAAAAGGAGAGTCAAAAGGGGGAGAGAGTAATCATCACACTCCTGAGTAAAAATGGGTACTGAATATTGGATTCTTAAATGTCCAAAATTGATATCAAATACTGAAAAACAAAGGTTAAAAACCTAGAGCAGAGATTAGACTCTTAAAAAGACAATATTAAAAACAAAAACACAAAAATTTTATATATATGAAGTTCACTTTAAAAATAGGGTCTATTTTTTTGCAAAGTTATAGTGAAGTGACAATGAAAATTAAGGAGTAATAGAGGAGTAATAGAGGACTTTAAAAGAAAATAAAAGAAAAAATTTAAAAAAAGAAAAATAATTTTTAATTAAAAAATAGTAAAAATATATGAAAATGAAAATTAAGGAGTAAGAGAGGAATAATAGAGGACTTTAAAATAAAAGAAAAAATTTAAAAAAGGAAAAAAAAAACAGTAAAAGTATATGAAAATGAAAATTAAGGAATAATAGAGGAGTAATAGAGGACTTTAAAAGAAAATAAAAGAAAATGAAATTTAAGAAGTAATCGAGGAGTAATAGGGAATTTTAAAAGAAAACAAAAGAAAAAAATAATAAAAAAAAGAAAAAAGAAAAAAAAATTTAAAATAAAAAGTAGTAAAAACATATCTAGGAATTTCTCTGGATCTGTTGTGGGCAGTGTGGGTTTGGCTCAGTTTCAGATAGCTCCTTGTTCCAGCTTACACTTCTCAATATCTATAGGCCCCTTCCGGTGTAGTTGGTGTTACCTACAGGGATTTTAATCTGTTGCACCTGTCACTTCTGAAGCGGTTCCCTTTGTTTATTTGGCTTCTGTTTGCAGGTCTCTTCAGTGTCTAATTTCCGCCCTGACACACGCGGGCGGAGGTGGTCTCTCATTTAGGTTCCCTTGTTCAGTCGTGCTGCGGGGAGGGAGGGGCGCTGTAGACTAATATCACTGGCGTGTGTGGGGAGCACTCGCAGTGTTCCGGCCACACTGGGTTTGCCCCCGCTCACGGTGTGGGTGCTTTCCCTGTCCACACTGCTCAGGCTCCAGGCTGCTCTACAGGGAGCGGGCCCTGAGTTGCGTTCGGTTCCAGTTTTCGGGTACTCCACAAAAGCGCAGACTCAGTTGGGCCCGAGCAGCTCAGGCAGCCAGGAGCTTGAGGAGTGCACTCTCCCCGGGTGCAGTGCGCTTTATCCCCTCCTCGGACCCAGCCTCAGTTTCCGCGTGTGCTGGTTGGGTGTGCCTTGTGTCTGTTCTAGGGAGCTGGTCTCTAGCTGGGACCCTCCCTCTGGATGTCAACTATCCAGAATCTCAGGAAGTCTTTGGTTAGAAACTGGAAGCCTGTTTGCAGTTTGGTAGGGGATGCCATCTCTGGGGCTGAGTTTGCCCCTTCCCCTCCCCCCTGCCCCCTGCCTCTGGCAGGGGATGGGCCAGTCCGTGGCCTGCTAGCTAGATTGCCCCCTGAGATTTGAAAACTTCCCCCAGACCTGCCAGTGAGAGGGTTCCCTGGTGTTTGGAAACTTCCTCTATTACGACTCCCTTCCCGGGATGGGTCTCTGTCCCTAACTCTTTTGTCTCTCTTTTTATCTTTTATATTTTGTCCTACCTCCTTTCAAAGACAATGGGCTGCTTTTCTGGGTGCCTGATGTCCTCTGCTAGCGATCAGAAGTTGTTTTGTGCAGTTTGCTCAGCATTCAAATGTTCTTTTGATGAATTTGTAGAGGAGAAAGTGGTCTCCCCGTCCTATTTCTCCACCATCTTAGCTCCCATATCTATTTATTATTTTTCTAGTTATTGTTGTTGTTCAGTCACTCTGTTGTGTCCGACTTTGTGAGATTCCATGGACTGCAGCACAACAGACTTCCCTGTCCTTCACCATCTCCCAGAGCTTGCTGAAATTCATGTTCATTGAGTCGGTGATGCCATCCAACTATCTCATTCTCTGTCCTCCCCTTCTCCTCCTGCCTTCAATCTTTCCCAGCATCAGGGTCTTTGCCAAAGAGCAAACACTTCGTATTGCATGGCCAAAGTATTGGAGCTTCAGCATCAGTCCCTCCAATGAATATTCAGGATTGGTTTCTTTTAGGATTGACTGGTTTAATCTCCTTGCAGTCCAAGGGACTCTCAAGAGTCTTCTCTAACTCCACAGTTCAAAAGCATCAATTCTTTGGCATTCAGCTTTCTTTATGGTACAGCTGTACCATACAAACATGACTACTGGAAAAGCAATAACTTTGTCTATATGAACTTTGTTTGCAAAGCAATGTCTCTCCTTTTTAATATGCTATCTAAGTTTGCCATAACTTTCTTCCAAGGGGCAGGCATTTTTTTTAATTTCATGGCTGCAGTTACCATGTGCAGTGATTTTGGAGCCCAAGAAAACAAAGTCTGTCACTCTTTCCATTGTTTCCCCATCTATTTACCATGAAGTGATGAGACCTGATGCAGTGATCTTAGTTTTTTGACTCTTGAGCCAACTTTTTCACCCTCCTCTTTCACCTTCATCAAGAGGTTCTTTAGCTCCTCTTTAATTTCTGCCATAAGGGTGGTGTCATCTGCATATCTGAGGTTATTGATATTTCTCCTGGCAATGTTGATTCCAGCTTGTGCTTCATACAGCCAGACATTTCAGATGACATACTCTGCATATAAGTTAAATAAGCAAGCTAGTTATAGCCTTTATTTTTCTATTTATTTGAAAGTATATTGTTAATATTTTCTTAATTGACATTAAGAAATTATGTATCTGTCCAGTTCAGTCACTCAGGTGTGTGTAACTCTGTGTGACCCCATAGTCTGCAGCACATCAGGTACCTTGTCCAGCACCAACTCCCAGAGCTTGTTCAAACTCATGTCCATCAAAGTTGGTGATGCCATCCAGCCATATCATCCTCTTTCATTTCTTTCTCCTCTTGCCTTCAATCTTTCCCAGCATCAGGGTCTTTTCAAAATGAGTCAGTTCTTCACATAATGTGGCCAAAGTATTGGAGCTTCAGCTTCAACATCAGTCCTTCCAATGAATATTCAGGACTGATGGGATTGACTGATTGCATCTCCTTGCAGTCTAAGGGACCCTCAAGAGTCTTCTCCAACATCACAGTTCAAAAACATCAATTTTGGGGGGCCAACTTTCTTTACAGTCCAACTCTCACATCCATTCATGACTACTGGAAAAACCATAGCTTTGACTATATGGACCTTTGTAGGCAAAGTAATATTTTTGCTTTTTAAAATGTTGACTGAAAGGTTGGTCATAGCTTTTCTTCCAAGGAGCCAGCATCTTTAATTTCATGGCTGCAGTCACCATCTGCAGTTATTTTAGAGCCCCCAAGAATAAAGTTTGTCACTCTTTCTATTGTTTCCATCTGTTTACCATGAATGGATGGAGTGGATGCCATGATCCTAGTTTTCTGAATGTTGAGTTTTAAGCCAACTTTTTCATTCTCCTCTTTCACTTTCATCAAGAGGTTCTTTACTTCCTCTTCACTTTCTGCCATAGGGTGGTGTCATTTGCTTATCTGAGGTTATTGATATTTTTCCCACCAATCTGATTCCAGCTTGTGCTTTATCCAGCCCAGCATTTCACATGACGTACTCTGCATGTAAGTTAAAACAGCAGAGTGACAAATATACAGCTTTGAGGTACTCCTTGCCCAATTTGGAACCAGATCATTGTTGCAAGTCTGTTTCTAACTGTTGCTTCTTGACCTGCATACAGATTTCTCAGGAGGCAGGTAAGATGGTCTTGTTTCACCATCTTTTTTAAGAATTTTCCACAATTTGCTGTGATCCATACAGTCAAAGACTTTAAGCATAATCAATGAATGAGAATTATATGTTTTTCTGGAATTCTCTAGGTATTTCTATTATCCAGTGGATGTTGGCAATTTTATCTCTGGTTTCTCTGTCCTTTCTAAATCCAGATTGAACATCTGGAAGTATTATTGAAGCCTAGAATTTTGAACATTACTTTGCTAGTGTGTGAGATCGGTGCAATTGTGTGGTAGTTTGAACCTTCTTTGGCATTGCCTTTCTTTGGGGTTAAAATGAAAGCTGACCTTTTCCATTGTATACATATATGCATTATATATATATATGTGTGTGTGTGTGTATATATATATATATATATATATGCAGTAATAATTATAAAAAGGTATAAAAATATTGGTAAATACCAATTTTAAAATTAAAAGTACTTTTTAACAAGAGAGTTTTACATTAAAAGAGATTTACAATTCCAGAAATTAGATGGTACAAAAATAAAAAGAATCAACTAAAGCAAAAATAAAAATTATATATACCAAAAAAGTGCATACATTAGTTATCTAAACCATTCTCACAGTTTGGATAAAATTCTGAGGCTCACATAAGTTATGTGGTTTCTCTTTTATATGGCCAACTGACAGAAGATTGAGGACTTAGTCTTCTACATTTTAAGTAAAATGGTCTTTTATGACATATTGTTTTTATTTTGTTTCCCATTCAATTTTGTACGGACTTGCATGTTTCTTAAATGCTATATAGTACTATAACTAATACAATCAGTTAGTGCATTTTCCCCTGGTTAAGTAAGATACATATTATAGTTTTATGTGACATGCATATACATATAATTTTGAACTCCCAGCCACTCCACTTTCCAAGATGTCCCAGGAATACGGGAAATTCAGGGCATGTTAAGCCATTAAATAAGACTCATGCAATAAATAAAATAGTATTGGAAAATGTTAAAATGCTGTATATGAAAATAGAGCAACCATTTTCATTATTGATAAAGAAAAATATGCCAATTATTGGGTGTGAGGTTTGCCATGTAAGTCAAATCCAACAGACTTGGATTTGAATCCTGACTCATCTTCTTAATTGTTTTACATTGGGTCATTACTTGATTTTATGTTGTTCTCTATGTTTATCTGTAAAATTGGAATATTAATGCCTCCTTGCAGGGTACCTGTAAAGAGATCAAGTGAGATAACGTATCTCACTAGTATAGAAACTTGGTAAATGCAGAACAAATTGAGTAGGTTGTTATTGTGTGGGTCTTGGAACAGTTCAGATATTTCTTTCAACCTCTCCCACAGGTCAAACATCATATCTCTTTTCTCCATTCCTTCTTGGCTCAAATTCCTTGATCATGAAAAGTTGTGATTACATTATTTCTTATATTTGAGAAAATCACTTGGCTATGATAGCTATTTAGCCTGTTTCATATACAGAGCAAAAGAGACCTACAATGGTATATGTGCTGCCAGGGGAAGAGGAGTTGGATTTAGCTGTTTCAAAACCTCTGGGTCATTCAAACCCATGTGGTCCTTCAGTATTCTAATAGTCTATGATTTGCTAAATTCAGCATATTTCAGTGCAATTATTTCCAATACTCAAAGCTATTTTTCCATTTTGTTTCTTGATACATTTTTTTCAAAATACCTTTCAAAATGCTAGGACATATTCTAAGAGCATTCCCAGATGACTATTACTTTTTCAATTTTCTTGTTGCAGTTTACAAAAGAAAGAAAGAAAGAAATCTTCTGGAATTCTGCTTTAAAATTGAGAAATATATTGTCTGAAAGAGGAGTTTGGTGTATATTTTCTAATTTTTCACTCCATGTGCTTCTGTCAATCAATATGTTTCGTGATTATATTTTTTTATGTTGAAGTTCTTGAAATATGCATGGGATTTAATAAATATAATAGATAGTTCTAATTGTAAATCCTTTAGTTACATTTTTAAATAATGTTTAGTTTAAAATATATTTAACTTCACTAATGTCTTTATTTAAAAAGATATATATGTGTGTGTGTGTGTGTATATATATATATATATATATATATATATATATATAAAGTGACATGAAATATAAGTTGTAACTTTAGTGAAAATACATCCTTATCCTTGAGTTATTTTTCATATATTATGTTTATAAACTAGGACATTGCTGATCAAAAATTTAAATTGGCAGGGCAGGTATCCATCTGAGAATACCACATTTTCCCTAACCTTTGGTTTGAAAATCAATAAACATTTTTAGTCCACATTCACCACATTCTGAACCTCCATGATTATTTTGAAGGTGTGGGAGAAGTAACTTGAAGAAGTGTTATTCTAAGCAACCTAACTCCATCCTCATTTAATTTTGATAAGTTTGAAAGTATGTTTCATTTCTACTTATATAAAGCTATTGGATTTGATTTATATTTTTAAGCAGAGTTCTGGAGAGTTTTGTTTCCAAACTCAAAGAAAAGTCAAACTCACTAGATTTTGAAAATCAACAGTAGACATAATAAAATTATTCAATGCCTTCCTACAGCTGTCAAGATAAAATTCCAGCTCCTTAGCACAGCAACAAAGATCTCCCTTTATGACTCAGAAATGCTCAGTTACTTCCATCCCTGAAGAAGCCATTGTCTCAGCCACACAGGATGACTTACAGTTCCTAGATACATAAGGCTAACTCTCACTCCTACTCACAGTATATTCTTTTTCCAACTGATTTTCTCCTGCCAACACCTCCTCATTACTGAGGAAATTAATTAACATTAATAAAGTCCCTTATGACTGAATGCTATAGCAAGAAGGAGCATAAAGATAGTCACATAAAATAAAGCTATGGAAACAAATGGATCTCCTTCTGAATATTAAAATGGAACTTCATTCCAGAAATTTGTGGGATTTCTAGGCACTTTCTTTTCTAGAATTCACACTGATCAGAGGTGCTTTTTCCTTTGACTCTTAAATCGTTATGCAGCATAGTTGGTACTTAATATGCATGAGACTGAGTACGTATAGAGAAAGTGTATATTAAGAGGGAGAAGACAATGGCAACCCACTCCAGTACTCTTGCCTGGGAAATCCCAGATGGAGGAGCCTGGTAGGCTACAGTCCATGGGATCACAAAGAGTCAGATACGACTGAGAGACTTCACTTTCATTTTCACTTTCATGCATTGGAGAAGGAAATGGCAACCCACTCCAGTATTCTTGCCTGGAGAATTCCAAGGACAGAGGAGCCTGGCGGGCTGCCGTCTATTGGGTCACACAGAGTCGGACACGACTGACGCGACTTAGCAGCAGCAGCAGCAGGTATATTAAGACCAACAGGAAAGATACTCTAAATAAAGTTTTTAAAAGTCTCAAATGGGAATGTGCCAAATTGTGTTAACCAAGTGAAAACAATTATGTTATTTGGATTAACCCATCTGCTCCAATGCTGATACGTAGAGTGAAAGATTCTTGTTTTTTTAAAAAAGATTTTTAAAAAACTCTTTGTTGTTGTTCATTTGTTTTGTTTTGTTTAAGGGGCAAATGGAAGAAGAAGTAAAAACAATTAGACTGTAACAGTTAACATTTTCATGATGTAGTCTAGCTAAGAGAAGGCAGAGTTCAGAAAAGGATAGCCGCACCGACAATGTACAAAAATGGATGGATTTTACAATATAAAACTTGATCTCTATATTAATAAATTGATTTGAAGAAGACAAAAGTTGATAGAGGAAATAAAGATGACTTCCACATTTCTTGTTTGAGCATTGGGGTGAGTTCAGTTCAGTTCAGTAGTTCAGTCGTGTCCGACTCTTAGCGACCCCATGGACTGCATCATGCCAGGCCTCCCTGTCCGTCACCTACTCCTGGAACTTACTCAAACTCATGTCCATCGACTCGGTGATGCCATCCAGCCATATCATCCTCTGTCATCCCTTTCTACTCTTGCCTTCAATTTTTCCCAGCATCAGGGGCTTTTCTAATGAGTCAGCTCTTCACATCAGGTGGCCAAAGTATTGGAGTTTCAGCTTCTGCATCAGTCCTTCCAATGAATATTCAGGACTAATGTCCTTTAGAATGGACTGGTTGGATCTCCTTGCAGTCCAAGGGACTCTCAAGAGTCTTCTCCAACACCACAGGTCAAAAGCATTTCTTTGGTGCTCAGCTTTCTTGATAGTCCAACTCTCACATCCATATGTGACTACTAGAAAAACCAAAGCTTTTACTAGATGGACCTTTGGTGGCAAAGTAATGCATCTGCTTTTTAATATGCTGTCTAGATTGGTCATAACTTTTCTTCCAAGAAGCAAGTGTCTTTTAATTTCATAGCTACAGTCACCATCTGCAGTGATTTTGGAGCCCCCCAAAATGAAGTCTGTCACTGTTTCCATTGTTTCCCCATCTATTTCCCATGAAGTGATGGGACCAGATGCCGTGATCTTAGTTTTCTGAATGTTGAATTTTAAGTAAACTTCTTCACTCTCCTCTTTCGCTTTCATCAAGAGGCTCTACTAGTTCTTCACTTTCTGCCATAAGGGTGGTGTCATCTGTATATCTGAGGTTATTGCTATTTCTCCCAGTCATCTTGATTCCAGCTTGTGCTTCATAAAGGCTGGCATTTTGCATGATGTACTCTGCATATAAGTTATATAAGCAGGGCAAAAATATGCAGCCCTGACATACTCCTTCCCCAATCTGGAACCAGTCTATTATTCCATGTCTCATTCTAACTGTTGCATCTTGACCTGCACACAGATTCCTCAGGAGGCAGGTCAGGTGGTCTGGTATTCCCATCTCTTTAAGAATTTTCCACAGTTTGTTGTGATCCACATAGTCAAAGGTTTTGGCATAGTCAATAAAGTAGAAGTAGATGTTTTTCTGGAACTCTCTTGTGTTTTCGATGACCCAACGGATGATGGTAATTTGATCTCAGGTTCCTCTGCCTTTTCTGAATCCAGCTTGTACATCTGGAAATTCATGGTTCATGTACTGTTGAAGCCTGGCTTGGAGAATTTTGATCATTACTAGCGTGTGAGATGAGTGCAATTGTGTGGTAGTTTGCACATTCTTTGGATAGGTACTTTGAACAACATTGGGGCGAAGGCAATGCCACTTTCTGAATGGAAAAGACTGAGGTGGAAATTAGGATTTGGAGAAGAAAAAAATATTGTAAAAATTGACTTTGAATTTAATCACTGTAAACAATGGGTATTTCAAATAGCATCAGGGAAAAAATAGTTCATAAAATAAACCACCTTTCTGTTATGTTTTATGAGAATAATGCAAATATGAAAAATATTGCTGTTGTAGAAATTTATCTCAACGGAAATCAAGAATTCATTTTCCTCAAAAGAGTTACAACTACATACACCTCATTTCCATCATATTTTGTAAACTGAGTTTTAGCATAGTTTCAGAACTTCCTATTGATATGTGAATATCCATATGAACTTGGGAAAAATAGAATCATTTTGGTTCTAGTAATTATAAAATACAGCTTCAGAAAATACCTAGTAGCAAAACCCACTATGACCCTAGTTCAGTTCAATTGCTTAGTTGTGTCTGACTCTTTGTGACCTCATGGACTGCAGAATGCCAGACTTCCTTGTCCATCACCAACTCCTGGAGCTTGATAAAACCACATCCATTTGAGTCAGTGATGCCATCCAACCATCTCATCCTCTGTCGTCCCCCTCTACTCCCAGTTTCTATCTATCCAAGTATCAGGGTCTTTTCTAATGAGTCAGTTCTTCACATCAGAAGGCCAAAATATTGGAGTTTCAGCTTCAGCATCAGTCCTTCCAATGGGTATTGGAATACTATGCCCCTAAGGGTTTTTGAAAATTACTCCCAGTAGTGGTTTTACTAATGCTTTTATGTCTTTGCAGAGCAGCATGTTAGATATAGTATGGTTGTAGCCACTAGTAAAATTTGTTGAGAAGTTTTCAAAAATACAGAGCATCTTATAAAAAATAATCTTCAAATCAAAGTGACATGTGACATTTGGAATTAAAATTAACTAAGGTGGAAATTATACACCAAGAGTTTTATCCCTCTTTAGTACCCTCTATAAGTGAAAGTGAAAATTGCTCAGTTGTGTCCAACTCTTTGCGACCCTATGGGCCATACAGTCCATGAAATTCTCCAGGTTAGAATACTGGAGTGGGTAGCCTTTCCCTTCTCCAGGGGATCTTCCCAACCCAAGGGTCGAACCCAAGTCTCCCACATTGCAGGTGGATTCTTTAAGAGCTCAGCCATAAGGGAAGCCCAAGAGTTTTACATATTATGTTTATTCAACAAAGGAAAATATTATTTTAAGAGTTAAAAACAAGGACATTGTAAAAACAGAATAATCAAAAGAGCATAATCTTAATGTCTTAACAGATGAAACAGAGTACTGAACAGAAATCAGTCTACAAAATGGATAATAACTATATTCTCTTCTACTTCATGAAGGACAAAAATAGCAAATTTTTCATTAATGATAAATTTTGAAAGTCATCTGAATACCCTTGGAGTAATTTCTAATAACCTGCCCAAGGAATTCATTTGCTGCTTCCTGAACAAACTCATTGTCTTTTCTTTTAGATGGGATATTATAGCCCTGCTGACTATATTTCTAAAATACTGAGAAATTTTGCATAAATAACCTGTCAGTGTTATTTTGAGTATCTTTATAAAAATGTAATATGTGATGAGTAATCCTACAGTTTCTCCTTGTCAAAAATAATTTATTCTTATAAAACCATCAATGAAGCATAAGTTTAGGGGATTTTCTTGTTTGTGTTTTCTCCAGATCAGTCAATCTGACTTATCAGAACTGAATGAATTGCACTTAACATAGACAGGGAATTCTCCACTTATTAGAAACAAGGACATCTTTTCTGGGACTCAGTTCACTCATGTAATTCAATTCATTTTTGATAAAAGAAGAGCAATTTTCTGTGCTTTTACAGAAGTAATTTGCATTCTGTAAGTGAACTGAATCCTAGAAAATTCTTCTTTGTTCTTGATAGAACCATTATAAATATTGAATATATTTTTGCTGCATGATAAAACAAGTAAAATATGGATGGAAGACAAGACTTTCTGCTTCCTCCTCCAACTACATCTATGTTCAGCACAGCATCTGATTTCCTGTTAACATAAGAGTCAAGTTATGTCACATATAACCCTGAGTAAATTACCATGTAATTACCATGATCTACAAGGGCCTAATAAGCTTGAATATTCATTTCTCATTCAACTTTACCTCTTTCTACCCTATTTTGCTCACTCTGCTCTAGCCTTCCAGGTTCCTTAATCATATCCAAATTATCATACATATCCCAGATGAGAGAGCCTTTGCACCCATTGCTGTACTCTTTACTCAGATGCCACTTAGTTATCAACTGTAAGGAAATCACTTAAATGAAAGCTTCTCAATGAAACATTCCATGACCTCCTTATTAAAAAAAATATATCTTTCTGCATTGGCAGACAGGTTCTTTACCACTGAGTCACCTACAAACAACAAATGCTGGAGAGAGAGTGGAGAGAAGGGAACCCTCTTGAACTGTTAGTGGGAATGCAAACTGATACAGCCACCATGGAGAACGGTATGGAGATTCCTTAAAAATTAGGAATAAAAGTACCATATATCCCAACAATCCCATTACTGGGCATATACCCTGAGGAAACCATAACTGAAAAAGACTCATGTACCCCAATGTTCTTTGCAGCACTATTTGCAATAGCTAAGAAGTGGAAGCAACCTAGATGTTCATCCACAGGTAAATGGATAAAGTTGTTGTATGCATACATACTAAAATATAAACATAAAATGAAACACATTCGATTCAGTTCTAATGAAGTGGATGGATCTAGAGTTTATTATACAGAGTGAAATAAGTCAGAAAGAGGAAAAAAATATCATCTATTAATGCATATATATGTAATTTGGAAAGATGGTACTGATAAACCTATCTGAAGGGCAGCAATGGAGAGGCAAACATCAAGAACAGACATGTGGACTCCACAGGGGAAGGGAGGTGTGGGATGAATTAAGAATAGCATTGAAACAGATGCATTACCATATGTAAAGTTAAATAGTCAGTGGAAATTTTCTGTATGATTCAGGGAGCTCAAATCTGGTGGTCTGTGGCAACCTAGAGGTGTGGGATGGGGTTGGGAGTTGGGAGAGAAGCTTAAGAGGAAGGTGACATATGCATACCTATCGGTGATTCATGTTGATATGTGACAGAAACTAACACAATATTATAAAGAAATTATCCTCCAATTACAAATAAATAAATTTAAAATAAAAAAGAAGTAATCTCTATGTCCTATTGTTATAAAGGAGAAGTCTAATAAAATGCAATACAAAAATTAAAAAAAAAAAAAATCCTCCATCAATCCCTCTGTGTGTTCTCTGCTTGATTTTTCTCCATACTGTTTATTACCATCTAGCACTTCATAAATTTACTTATTTCTTTCCATTTGATTTTCTGTATTTACAGATTACGATGTATGCATACTCCAAAAGGGGAATTTTTTTTTGGTCTTCTATAACCCTCAGAATAGGAGTACATAGTAGACATGCAATAAATATTTTTGCATGAATGAATGAATCAAGACAAATGTTCTGACAGATTTGAATCCTCAGGCAATTATTTTTGTAAATGAACCCAGGAGATATACAGTTACTTTAATTAAAGCAATGAATATTTTATAAAAAGCATCATTACTTAAGGAGGATTCTTTCAGGGCATATCTCATTTTCAACCAAATAAGCAAGCAAAGTAAATCATGACTAGAAGATTTTGAGTCTCATCACAGTAGTTATCTGCATTCCTTTTCTCTGAAATGATAAAAAGAGAAATCTACATGAAACTGAAGGTGTTGTTTATTTCAACTGCCATTGATATTTTGACTGCCATTGACTTCTGCACTGAATGGCAAAATGTTGGTACAGCAAGGCACAACTAAGAGAAACAAATCAGAATATCTTGAAATAAGAGGCTCTCCCTATATTTTAATATCTCATTTGCGGCAAGCCATCTTTCCAACTAGTGCTAAGTATGGCCCACAGGTGACCCGATTATGAAATGTCTCTATATTCTTTTCAAAGCCTGTCAGTGAAATGGATTAACAAAAAGGATGAGTGACACTTATAAATTAGTTTGGCTAAGTTCCAAGCACACCAAATTAAATAAGCTTTTGCCTAGCTTGATTTATAGAGAATTGCTTGGTCTTTAATAATAACCAAAAAGAGAATCTTTCATTGAAAAATATATTTTATAAAATTTCTATAAAAGCCTTGATTTTTCTCATTTTTCAAACTTTCCAGTTTTCTTATCAGCTAAATTATTGGCTAAACTAACCTTAAACATTCATTATATGTCTATTGGACTCAGATTCAGCAAAAAATCAACCAATGTACTAAAAGGGTTTGAGGCGTCAGTTGAGAGAAAATTAGTGGGGGTCTTTGATTCTTTACCATTATCCTATTCTAATAAAAAGGTGTTGCTTATTTAACAGCTTGATTCATTTAAGAAATATTTACTAAGCACCATTAGATAGATACTGTTTCATGTTTACTGACCTTCAGGATCTTATTCTCTGAATGTCAAAATGGCCAAAACAAAACAAGCAATTGAAAAGTCCATACAGTATCAACAGTCCATACAATAGCAACAGGAGATGCTATTATTCTCATGGCACAGAAGAGAAATAACAGCTTTCTGAAAAAATGATTGTGACAACTAATTCGTCTAAGGAATAACTGGTCTTCCTTGGTGGCTCAGAACCCACTTGCAATGCAGGAGATCCAGGTTTGATTCCTGGGTGGAGAAAATACCCTGGAGAAGGAAATGGCAACCCACTCCAGTATTCCTGCCTGGGAAATCTCATGGACAGAGGAGTCTGGCAGGCTGCTGTCCATGGTGTGTCAAAGAGTTGGACATAACTTAGCAACAGACTTTCACTTTCAAGGAATAACCAGCCTGGTTCCAATGGTCCTGACAGCCACTTTATCCCTAAAGGGAGAATATTGCTTTTATTCATTTGGATGATATGGGATGGAAAATAAAGCAGTATTTCAAGAGCTTCCAGAGTAAGCAAATACTGGGGAAAAAACAAATGGCACATGTAGGAAGACATAAGTAGTTGTGTATGTGTGTGTGTGAACCTGTGAATTTTGTGTGCTAATATGCCCCAGTGTATGAATTTACATTCATATGCCACAGTATACCAACTTACATTGGTACCAATGAACTGTGAGAAGGTGACTATTCACTACCGATAGAATACTGTGGTTGACACAGTCAGGTGTTCCAGGAACGATGCCTGCTTGGTCTTGTAGATAAACAAGAATGCATGCTTACAGATTGATCATCATTGCACATTTGCAATGTATCATCCATTGATTTAATATCATGTGCAGTTATTCTGAGTGGCATATGTGGGGTAATATGAAACTGTAAAAGGCAATACACAGTATTGGATTCAGGAGACATGGCTGATTGAATTGAGTTTTCCAACCACAAGAAGTGGTAGGTTCAGACTGACATGGCTGTAAGGCTTCATTTACAACTTACCCCAACCAGAGCAACATTGCCACCAATCTAAGCACTTCGATGAGTTGATCAATAAGACTGGAGAAGCCATCTTCATTGAACATCTCAGAGGCTGATGCCTTACCAAAACTATCTCTTGCTCTCATTTCACTAACTTTCATTTGTATGGCTATTTTGGGAATAAACACATGAGTGTTCAACTCTTTGGGGGAGTTAAGGGGGAAGTATCTTCTGTTGAAGTACCCAAAAGAAACAAGGCGGTTATTCTGTGAATTTTTAACAGATGTCAACATGAAAATAAATTGCCCATGTGCTGAAGGGGAAACGTGACTTGCCTTTTGGTGGCTTATGGAACCTCGGGTGTTCTGTGGGTGTCCTGCCAGTGCTGCGGTTCTCGACCAGCTGATGAGGCCCCTCTGATGAAGGAATCACTTTTGGGTGTCACTGGTGCTGCGGTCACCTGCTCTCCTTGCAGTAGTCTGAGCGCTCTTGCTCTTTCTTTGCTGTTCTCTTTTTCATGAAGGGGATGAACCACAATTTAGGCCTTGTGCTTAATTTTTTTGCTTTGTTTTTTTTTTTCAATTTAGGCCTTGTGCTTAATTTTTTTGCTTTGTTTTTTTTTTTTTTTTTTCCAACAGGATTTAAGGTCTCCAGAGCTTACATGGAAAAAATTGTTCTCTTTTGTGAAAAGGGACAGGATATAGAGTTGGAGGCTCAGGTCCATGTTAAAATGCCTTCCCACTTAATTTTATGAAATTCCCTGTATTTTCTCCATTATTCATTTTTCTTTCTAAATCAGTTTTGTTACACTCTTCAACTTAGGGATGTATTTTCAGTGGATGGCCCTTTAACCCATCATTGACTGTTTTGGAGTTGTAACAATCTGTCATTACCCATTTGGATTTATGGAAATTGCCTCTCTATTTTTCCATGCAGCATGTCCCCCAGATGTATGTTCATCTCCATGAAGTCTCAAACACAGTCCTTTTAATGATCACAAGGTAAACAAAGGTAAATGTACATGTCTATATGATTATTAAAAAGGTGAGCCAGTAATGTTTCCTGAAACTATACATGGTGCCTCATATATATATATATATATATATATATATATATATATATATATATATATATATATATATATATATATTTTTTTTTTTTTTAATAAAGAGGAAAAGAAATGTATTTTGACTAGTAAAGTATGGGCAGGGATGAAGTATGTAATATAGAAATAAGTTGTCCATAATCACTGAAGAAGACCTCTACTGTGTAGAGATAAACAATTTTTATGCCAAATTATTGGACTTCCTTGGGGACTAAGAGGGTTAAAGCGTCTGCCTGCAATGCAGGAGACCTGGGTTCAATCCCTGGGTTGGGAAGATCCCCTGGAGATGGAAATGGCAACCCACTCCAGTATGCTTGCCTGGAGAATCCCATGGACGGAGAAGCCTGGTGGGCTATAGTCCATGGTGTCGCAAAGAGTTAGACATGACTGAGTGACTTCACTTCACTATAAAAGGAAGAATTATTTATGTTTTATACCCTTGGTGTGTTACTCAAGAGACACTGAAACAATAGGGATGGGAAATGGTTTAATCTCAAGTCATCATACCTGTCCTTTGACAGTACTGCCTTGAATGCTGAGCTAAGAAGGATTCTGATGTAATGCCCTGAATCAGCTGAGAAGTGTGAAATGACCCATGAGCAAATATAGTGGAAAAGGTTGAGGAGGTACATGTGTCAAATAAGTGCTATCCCTGATACTGAAGAGTAAAAATAAAATATTAAACTTCATTAAGAGAAACAATAATCACTCTTAATGTGGTAAGGATAGATAACAGAAACAGACAGGAAGAGCCTGATTTAACACAGCTTTGTTGAGCGAAAAGCCTAGCATTTACTATAAATCCTCAAATTTCCTTTGGCAATATCTAGTAACTTTGTTCTGACTTGGCAGGATACCAGGATTTCACATTAATGGAGAAAAATCAGGACTCAACATCTTGAGTTATTAAAATAAAAAAAATAGATAATTTTTGAAGCTCATTAAACTATGAAGCTTAAACCTCCCTGCCCCCCCCAACCAGTGGCCTAAGCAATATTTCAAGTATTTGTAATTTCAAATGAATAGAAATAAGAAAAAAAATCATAAAAGTGAATTTTCTTCAAGGAAGAGAATTAATTGTGCCTTATTTTTCTATGTAGGAATAGATGACTCTCAACGAGTATTACTGTATTTATCTCTATTTTTTCAAATACGTACGCATTATGCATCTTCTTAGAAAAATTTTAAATTATTAGCAAAGTTGCTTTTTTTTTTTTTTAATCATCACAACACCATTTTCATGAGACTTACTCTTGACTTTTTTTTTTTTCTCCTCTCAGCACAATGGTGGCTTCATCTTCATGACTTCCAAATGTTGGCAAGTCCCAAGGTTCACTCCTTAGACCTTTTCTTTTTACTATACAGTAGTCACTTCCTTGGTTAACGAATGGCTTTGTATATTATCTATATACTGACAATAATATCTCTTCAGTCAAGAACTACCTCCTGAACCTGGGATTTCAACTACCTACTCAATATCTCCAACTGGATGACTAATAAGAATCAGAAACTCAACACATTCAAAGTGGGCTTCCCTGGTGGCTCAGCTGGTAAAGAATCCACACATTCAAAACCAATTTTCTAATCTTTCCTTCAAAATCTGCTCAATTGCGTCCAGTTTAGTTCATGACAACCTCACATCTAGTTGGGAATAGTTAACACTTCTCCTATTACCCTCATATTCTCTATTTCCCCTCATACCAACTATCCAGTTCACTAGAAAATCCTATTGACCCTATCTTCAAGACATGTGCAGAATCCAACCACTATTAATCATTTCTACCCCTCCTGCCTTAGTCCAGATTTCTTTCCAGGTCATAGAAAGGACTTCCTGAATCCTTCTATTTCTACCCTTCATTTTCTGTAGTCTAGAAATCTCACCACAGTAATAGCTTACTATTGTAGCTGAAATAAATTATCACAAAATGAATGACTTAAATCAGCACCAGTTAGATTTTCTATGGGTCTGAATTTCAGGTACAGTATGGCTCAGTTAGTTCTCTGTTTATGTCAAATCAAGACATTAGCAGGGCTATGTCCTTTTTAGAGGCTCTAAGGAAAGAGCTTCCAAGACGGTTGAGTTTGTTGACAGAATTCAGTTCTATGCAGTGTTAAGTCTAAGATTTCAGTTTTCTTGCTGGCTTTTGGTTGAGTGTGGTTCTTGGCTTCTAAATGTTGCCTACATTCCTTGGCGTATGGCCCCCTTCTTCCATCTTCAAAGCTAGCAATGGTGGGTGGCATCTTTGTCACAGTTAGAATTCATCTCTGGATCTTTTTTCTGCCACATCCTTCTGACTAACACCAGATGGAGAAAGTTCTCTGCTTGAAGATTTCAAGTGTATAGGTTGCACCTCTCCAAGTATTCCATAATGATCTTACTAGCTTAAGGCCTATGATCTTAATTACATTTGTTAAGTTCCTACATAGAAGAACCTAGATTAGTGTTTAATTGAATAGCTAAGAGAAGGGAAACTTGTAGAATATTTTTAGAATTCTATCATAGAAGCCAAACTTTTCTGTTAAAACAGTAGGTAAATATGCTTTTCCTCTGCTCTATACCATAGAATGTTCCTTATTTCATGCAAAGCAAAAATCAAATTTCATAGAATGGCTTTAAAAAACCTACTCTTCTCCTCTTAGCTAGGGCTCCAGTTTTTATTTTCCCTATTATTCAAATTTTCTTCTAAAGAGAAGATATTTTTTAAATTTAAAAAAATGGAGAATAATTGCTTTACAATGTTACGCTGGTTTCTGCCATATAACACCATGAATCAGCCATAAGTATACATATGCCCCTTCCCTCTTGAACTTTCCTTCCACTCTGCTACCCAATCTCACCCTCTAGGTCATCACAGAGCACTGGGTTGAGCTTCCTGTATTATACAGTAAATTCCCACCAGCTAGCTATTTTACATGGTAATGTATATATTTCAATGCTACTTTCTCAATTAGTCCCACCCTGTTTTTCCCCTACTGTGTCCACAAGTCTATTCTCTATGTCTGCATCTCTATTCCTGCCCTGCAAATAGGTCCATCAGTACCATTTTTCTAGATTCCATACATATGTGTTAATAGACGATATTTGTTTTTCCCTCTCTGACTTACTTCACTCTGTTCAGGCTCTAAGTTCACCCACCTCAGTTCAACTGACTCAAATTCATAACTTTTTATGACTGAGTTATAGTCCATTTTATATATGTCCACAGCTTCTTTATCCATTCTTTTGTCACTGGACATTTAGGTTGCTTCTGTGTCTTTCTTTTGTAAGTAGTGCTGCAGTGAATTTTGTGGTACATGTGTCTTTTTGAATTATGATTTTCTCAGGGCATATGCCCAGTAGTGGGATCATTGTATCATATGATTTTTTATTTCCAGTTTTTAAAGAATCTACATACTGTTCTCCATAATGGCTGTATCAATTTACACTCCCACCAACAGTGCAAGAAGGTTCCCTTTTCTCCACATGCTTCCCAGCATTTTTCATTTGTAGTTTTTTCATGATAGCCATTCTAACTGTCGTGAGGTGACACCTCATTGTAATTTTGATTTGCATTTCTCTAATAATGAATGATGGCCATCATTTTTTCATGTGTTTATTGGCCATCTGTATGAGAAGATATATTTCAATACTGTAGTCTTTTTGAAGAATTTTACATACACTAAGTAAGTATAAATTTTATCTACAGTATTAAAAGCAAACTTTAAAGTTTACTACTATGTAAATTCTGAAAACTTTATTTCTATAAACTAGTTTTTCTCAGTTTCAGCACCATTTCCACTTTGAATCACAACACTGTTTGATTCAGAGACTGTTCTGTGCGTTATAGGATGTTTAGTACATCCTTGGCTTCTACTAGCTAGATACCATGGGCACAACCCAGTTGTGGCAACCAAAACATCTCCAGACATTGCCAAATGTCTCTGAGTGGCAAAATTCCACTAGTGCAGAACCAAAAAATGTCAAAATAAATCTGTTCTGATGCAGCAATGCCCAAAGGCAGGCAGATACTCTTTTCTTAAATTTATAATTTCAGAAGTTTCATAATATCTTTTTAATACATTTATATAAGTACATTATATTGGAAAGATAAAACAAATGTCAGAACTTTCTATATTAATAAACAACCTTCATTCAATCAGAAACATGGCTCAAATGTTTAACAATGAAAACAAAGTAATAAAACTAAAGAGCTAGACTATAGGAATTTCATACCAAAAAAAAAAAAAAAACCTGGCTAATATAAAACATGTATATGATCATTATCACTGGTCCTTTTTATGACAGGTTAACAAAATCTGTCTTTACATGAATGCCCAATATTAATATCTGATATCCATGTTCTACAAAATTTATTTTCAGTATCCTAAGACTGCATGTTTAAGAAGTCTTTGATGAATATTTAAAATGTACCATGAATAGATTTTAAATAAGAGCTTAGTGCATGTCCCTGGTATTTGGCTTAAGGTTAATATAAAAGTCTAGGATACTGATAAAACTCTGATAAATAAATCCAAGTTGCTCTCAAATGTTTTCATGAAAAAATTATGTATGATGTAATAGTCACATGCTATGTCTGATTTCTGGACAATAAAAAAATTATTAGTTCAAGCAGAGTGCAAACATAATGACACACTTTAGCAGTGGAAGAAATTGAAAACTTTTGAGCACAATGACTAGCCAAGATGACTGAGATAGTTATTTCCAAGGTCATTAAGAATATATGCACCTTTAAATTAAAATACAATTAAAAGCACAAATAAATGCTTTCATTTGTATCAGATTTTAAGCAGAGCAATGATGCTTAGAAATAAAAATTCAAAATCAACTACACAATAATATTTCCGAACAAATTAACTACATTTAGAATATTCTTAGAGTTGGAAATTTTAATACTTAACATCCTTTCTAAAAGGATGTAGTGAAAGTGAAAGTCACTTAGTCATGTCTGACTCTTTGCAACCCCTTGGACTCTACAGTAAATGTATATGTAAAATAAAATATGCAATAAATGTATATGTAAAATACATAAGTAAAATGATGTAGGAGTATATGCAATTCTATGTTTTCAGTAACAAATTTAAGATACTATTTTAATTTGTTTTTGATTTACTAATACATTTAGAAATATCTAACATCAGTAATTTTAGAGACCTTCATTTATCAATATTCAGTCTGCCATTCAACTATCATTTCCTTAGAGTTTTCCTTATGCCAGGCACTGTTATTTTGCAAGACCAAACAAGAGAGGCTTGGTTTCTTGGTCATGGATCTTGTGTTGTAGTGGGGGAATAAAATGAAGAAATTAACGAACAATGAGTAACAAAATATGAAACAGTAATAGCAATAAAGACAAAAAGATAGAAAGAATCTGAGCATTAATTAGACCAAAAGGTCGGGGAAGGCTCCCAGAGAAGTGATTCTAAACCAAGCCATGAATGACAAAACAAACAAACAAACAAACAAACAAAAAACAAACACACCTTATGAGATTCCAGGGAAACAAAATAACTACTATGTTTGTAAAATTAAGCACTTCTTGAGTGTAAGCTAGAGTGTTGGAGCACTAGAACAATGTTTCTCCTTCGAATCATGAAAAAGAGAAAAGTAAAACTGAATCAGAAGAGACCGCAGGATCTGCTTACTGGCTTGTCAACAATCGACATTATTTTTTCATGCATCCTGAAGAAACAGTACTTTCAGGATCTTCCTTCTTGCTGATTCTTCAGGAAGAAATGAATTCTGTAATTTACAAATGAAAATTACAGAGTTCTCAATTGAATACATGAAGCAATTGGAAAAGATAGTTTCTGCAAAAGGAAAATCAAAATTTCAAAATACAGTACCACAGTCATCAAATAGCCAATAAAAGTTCAAAAAGGACTTTAAGATCAGAGAAAGATGTGGTCAAAAAAAAAAAAAAAAAGAACATTTGTAGGTTCTGAAGTCATGGGGAAAGGGATTAAAGAGAATTCCAAACCCAGAGGGTTGTGATTGTCTTGCAATGTTTAAGAATATACCCATTTTGAATGTGTCATCCTGTTTTCTCCAGAGATAAAATGGTACTGTCAAAATAGTTGTCCTGATTTTAATGTGGTAAAGCTTTTTCTACAAAGAAGAAAAAAAAAAAAATCTAATATTCATGAGTGGAAATTAATTTTAAATTTGAGGGAGGGAAGGTATAATCAGCTCCTCCTCAAGAGCACATGACTCTCTAAATGTGTCCAATCTTTCTGTAGTGTTATGGGAATATGATTGAGTAACACAGTGAAGTGCTAGGGAAAGCTGAGGCTTAGAATTAGGTAGAAATAAAAGTCAGGAATTAAATAAGGACGATGAATTTCTGTTGATATCTTCAAAGGCAAGTAAAGTATCTCTGAATTTAAAACTTCTTCCTCTGCTCTATTATAATTCATTTGTGATATATACCACTCAGCTCCTCCAAATCTTATTCCTTGGCATCCATCAGTCAGTCAGTTCAGTCGCTCAGTCATGTCTGACTCTTTGCGATCCCATGAATAGAAGCACGCCAGGCCTCCCTGTCCATCACCAGCTCCTAGAGTTTACTCAAACTCATGTCAGTTGAGTCCACGATGCCATCCAACCATCTCATCCTCTGTCGTCCCCTCCTGCCCCCAATCCCTCCCAGCATCAGGGTATTTTCCAATGAGTCAACTCTCCACATTAGGTGGCCAACATATTGGAGTTTCAGCTTCAGCATCAGTCCTTCCAATGAATACCCGGGACTGATCTCCTTTAGGATGGACTGGTTGGATCTCCTTGCAGTCTAAGGGACTCTCAAGAGTCTTCTCCAACACCACAGTTCAAAAGCATCAGTTTTTCGGCACTCAGCTTTCTTCACAGTCCAACGCTCAGCATCCATAATCCCTGTTAATTTCTTCATCAAATTGATATACATTAACTTTTTACAATCATCAATCATTAAATTTGAACATTTTAAAATCATTAATATGATCAGATTATTTTCCATGTTTCCTATCTAAATGAATAACTTTACAGTTGAATTCTTGCAAATTTCTATGCATTCTAATGGATTTAAGTAAGTATGATGAAAAAAAATTAGGAAGATTTAAAAAAAATGCTTTTGGCTTTAAGATAAAACTTCAAAAGTAGAATCAACAAAAGGTTGGTATTTAGTTCCCCTAGATATATTGCCAAATTATTTTTAAATTCTTGTGGATCCCTGTGAGTAATAGACAAAGCTCTTTAAAGTTATTTATTCAGAACTTTCTTTCTACTCATTTTCAATAATAATGATACAGGATTATTATATTGTTAATTTGTTTAAAAGCAAACAGTGCTAGGTCATAGACCTTTGCCATTATTTTTCTAAGTATGAAAGTAAAAGTGTTAGTCACTCAGTCCTGTCAGACTCTTTGCAGTCCCATGGGCTTTCCTGGTACCTCAGCTGGTAAGAATCCACCTGAAACGCAGGAGACACCAATTCAATTTCTGTGTCAGGAAGATCCACTGGAGAAGGGATAGGCTACCCACTCCAGTATTATTGGGGTTCCCTGGCGGCTCAGCTGGTAAAGAATCCACCGGCAAAGTGGAAGACCTGTGTTCGGTCCCTGGGTTGGGAAGATCCTTTGGAAAAGGGAACAGCTACCCACTACTCCATAGTCCATGGGGTTACAAAGAGTTGGACATGACTAAGCAACTTTCATTTCCCTGGAATGTAGTCCTGTCAGTCTCCTCTGTCCAGGAATTCTCCAGGCAAGAATACTGGAGTGGGTTGTCATTCTCTTCTCCAGGGAATCTTCCCAACCAACGTTCTCCTACATTGCAGGCAGAATGTTTACTGACTGAGCCACAAGGGAAGCCCTTTTTATAAGCACATAATTTTTTAAATGGAATTCTGATTTCTACAGTAATATATAAATAACTTACTCTTTGTAGACATGTTAAACTTCCTAGGATGTTGGAAGCTCATTTTAAAATAGGAAATAGTTATTTATTATGTGGATAATAAATAAAACTGGTTTGCATGCTTGTTAGGTGCATGCTAAGTCACTTCAGTTGTGTCCCACTCTTTGTGACCCCATGAACTGTAATCTGCCGGGCTCCTCTGTCCTTGGGATTTCCAGGCAAGGATATTCTTATATCTCCTGCATTGACAGACTGGTTCTTTACCACTAGGGCCATCTGGGAAGCTAACTGGCATAGTGAAGCTTAAAATAGAACTTTTTTTTTTTCTTCTCATTATGGAAATATGAATGCTAGCATCACTAAGTATTTGAAAATCAAAGGCAAAACCTGTATTTTGAAAATAAAAAGAAACAAAACAGTATAATGTTTAGGGAATTCTGTATTTGTGTATATTAATTGCCTGTGTTTTCAAGGATGACTGATGCATTATAACTCAAACTTCAAATGCCCTTCCAATGAACACCCTGTATGTGAATTTAAATCATTACAAAAAAATAGCATTAGAAGCTCTACTTTCATTTTAAAGGTACTTTGGAATGTAAAACTGTCTCTTTTTTTCTCATTTTCCCCAGATTAACCTTAACCTATTGATTATCAAAGTTTTAAATGCATCTAGAATATTTTGCTTTTTGAAAATCAGTTTGTGTTAATAGGCAGAATTTCAGGGTTAAGGAAGAAAAAAAATAAGTAAAATGTGCTATCCCTAAGCTTTAAAAATTCACTTCCTCAAAAATCAAGCATTGATGATAAAACAAATATTGTGTTAACAATTATTTTCCAAGGTTTTCTGAATCACAAATGTTGGGTTTTAAAATATTTTTGATCGTTTTCTTTACCTGCTTTTGTAATTTTATTTCTGACAAAAAATGAAGTGCTAAAAATAACAAACATGACTAATTCTCAATTGCCTGCAATAAAGAGAAGGCAAATAGGAAACTGGCATGATGGAATAAATTATATATGCTGTTAGTTTAAAAATCCAATTTCAACCATTACTTTCAACCTCCTTTTTATTAATAAATAAAATTGGACTTCTCTAAGTTCCATTACCTCTTCTTTCATCTGAAAAATTCCCTGATGGAGCTGCTAGCATAAAGATTAATATCCCAAGAAAGGAAAGAGGGGATAGAAGGCAAGAAATAAATATAGATCCTTTACATACTTGATGTTTCACTCCAAATATATACATAAAATTAGGGAAAACATAGCTAAATTTTCTTAAACATTTCACAATACTGACTCACTCAATTTAGAATCAGATTTCAAATAGACACTACGGTTGGATTAAAATCTATATGATACTAAGATTCCTTTCACTTTGAAAAGTGTGTGATTTTATATATGATCAAAATACAGAATTATATCTCTGTAAGTGAAATTAAAAGATGCTTACTGCTTGAAGGGAAAGTTATGACCAACCTAGATAGCATATTAAAAAGCAGAGACATTACTTTGCCAACAAAGGTCCATCTAGTCAAGGTTATGGTTTTTCCAGTGGTCATGTATGGATGTGAGAGTTGGACTGTGAAGAAAGCTGAGTGCCAAAGAATTGATGCTTTTGAACTGTGGTGTTGGACAAGACTCTTGAGAGTCTCTTGGACTGCAAGGAGATCCAACCAGTCCATCCTAAAGGAGATCAGTCCTGGGTGTTCATTGGAAGGACTGATGCTGAAGCTGTAACTCCAATACTTTGGCCACCTCATGTGAAGAGTTGACTCATTGGAAAAGACCCTGATGCTGGGCAGGATTCGGGGCAGGAGGAGAAGGGGAAGACAGAGGATGAGATGGCTGGATGGCATCACGGACTTGATGGACATGAGTTTGAGTAAACTCCAGGAGTTGGTGATGGTCAGGGAGGCCTGGCATGCTGCAATTGATGGGGTCGCAAAGAGCAGGACATGACTGAGGAACTGAACTGAACTGAAGTGAAGTGGACTCTAAAATATTTTTATAGTTCACTAGTAAGAACTTTATTTAAAGTATGAATCATTAATATTATAAGGAAAAGTAGATATGTTCATAGAAAGTTAATCTAGAAATCCCAAAATCTGTTTAGCTTCTTTTTTTATAATTAATTAATTTATTGTAACTGGAGGCTAATTACTTTACAATACTGTGGTGGTTTTGCCATACATTGACATAGCCATGGTGTACATGTGTCCCCGCATCCTGAACCTCCTCCCACATCCCTTCCCGCTTGATCCCTCTGGGTTGTCCCAGAGCACCAGCTTTGAGTGCCATACTTCATGCATTGAATTGGTCATCTATTTTACATACGGTAATACACATGTTTCAATGCTATTCTCTCAAATCATCCCACTCTCACCTTCTCCCACAGAGTCCAAAATTTGTTCTTTACCTATGTATCTCTTTTGCTGTCGCGAATATAGGGTTGTAATTACAGTCTTTCTAAATCCTATATATATATGTGTCAATATACTACATTGATATTTCTCTTTCTGTCTTACTTTGTATAATAGGCTACAGTTTCACCCACCTCATTAGAACTAACACATAAGCATTCATTTTTATAGCTGACTAATATCCCATTGTGTTTATGTGCCACAATTCCTTGTTCTTTTGTGTGCCAATGGACATCTAGGTTGCTTCTATATCCTAGCTATTGTAAACAGTGCTGCAATGAACATTGGGGTACATGTGTTCCTTTCAATTCTGGTTTCCTCAGTGTGTATGCCCAGCAGTGGAATGCTGGGTCATATGGAAGTTCTATTTCCAGTTTTTTAAGGAATCTTCACACTATTCTCCATAGTGGCTGTACTAGTTTGTATTCCCACCAATAGTGTAAGAGGGTTCCCTTTTCTCCACACCCTCTCCTGCATTTATTGCTTATAGACTTTTGGATAGCAGCCATCCTGACTGGCGTATAATGGTACCTCATTGTGGTTTTGATTTTCATTTCTCTGATAATGAGTGATGTTGAGCATCTTTTCATGTGTTTATTATCCATCTTAATGTCTTCTTTGGAGAAATGCCTGTTTAGGTCTTTGCCCCCCCCTTTCTTTTTTTTTTTTTTTTGATAGGGTTGTTTATTTTTCTGGTATTGAGCTGCGTGAGATGCTTATATGCTTTGGAAAGTAATTATTTTTCAATTATTTTGTTTGCTATTATTTTCTCCCATTCTAAAGTGTGTCTTTTTAACTTGTTTATAGTTTCCTTTGTTCTGAAAAAGCTTTTAAGTTTAAATAGGTCCTATTTATTTATTTTTGTTTTTTATTTTCATTATTTGTTTTTTAATTTTTATTTTTATTAGTTGGAGGCTAATTACTTTACAATATTGTAGTGGTTTTTGCCATACACTGACATGAATCAGCCATGGATTTACATGTGTCCCCCATTCCTATCCCCCATCCCTCCTCCCTCTCCTTCCCATCCCTCTGGGTCTTCCCAGTGCACCAGCCCTGAGCACTTGTCTCATGCATCCAACCTGGGTGGGTAATCTGTTTCACACTTGATAATATACATGTTTCAATGCTATTCTGTCAGATCATCCCACCCTCACCTTCTCCCACAGAGTCCAAAAGTCTGTTTGATACATCTGTGTCTCTTTTTCTGTCCTGCATATAGGGTTATCCTTACCATCTTTTTAAATTCCATATATATGTATTAGTATACTGTATTGGTCTTTATCTTTCTGGCTTACTTCGTTCTGTATAATGGGCTCCAGTTCCATCCGTCTAATTAGAACTGATTTAATTCTGAGAAGTGGGTCATAGAGGATCTTGCTGTGATTTATGTCTGAGATGTTCTGACTATATTTTCCTCAAGGAGTATTATAGTTTCTGGTCTTACATTTAGATCTCTAATTCATTTTGAGTTTGCTTTTGTGTATGGTGTAGAAAGTGTTCTAGTTTTTTCCATTGATCTATATTTCTGTGTTTGTGCCAATACCATACTGTCTTGATAACTGCAGCTTTGTAGTATAGTCTGAAGTCAGTAGGGTTGATTCCTCCAGTTCCATTCTTCTTGTTCAAGACTGCTTTGGCTAGTCAAGGTTTTTTTGTGTTTCCATACAAACTGTGATAGTGTTTGGTCTAGTTCTGTGAAAAATACTCTTGGTAGCTTGACAGGGATTGCACTGAATCTATAGATTGTTTTGAGTAGTAAACTCATTTTCACTATATTCATTTTTCTAATCCACATATATGGCATATTTCTGTCTATTACTGTCATCTTTGATTTCTTTCATCATTGTTTTGTAGTTTTCCTTATGTAGGTATTTTGTTCCTTTAAGTAAATTTATTCCTAAGTGTTTTATTTTTTCATTGTAATGGTGAACATGATTTCTTCCTTAATTATTCTTTCTGTTTTCAAATTTTTAGTGCATAGGAATGCAAGGGATTTTAGTGCATAGGAATGCAAGGGATTTCTGTGCATTAATTTTATATCCTGTAACTTTATTGTGCATTGATAAGATCTAGTAATTTTCTGATGGTGTCTTTCAGTTCAGTTCAGATCAGTTCAGTTCAGTCGCTCAGTAATGTCTGACTCTTTGCGACCCCATAAAAGGCAGCACGCCAGGCCTTCTTGTCAATCACCAACTCCTGGAGTTTACTCAAATTCAAGTCCATCGAGTCGTTGATGCCATCCAGCCATCTCATCCTCTGCCGTCCCCTTCTCCTCCTGCCCCCAATCTCTCCCAGCATCATGGTCTTTTCCAATGAGTCAACTCTTCGCATCAGGTGGCCACAGTATTGGAGTTCCAACTTCAGCATCAGTCCTTCCAATGAACACCCAGGACTTATCTCCTTTAGGAAGGACTTGTTGGATCTCCTTGCAGACCAAGAGATTCTCAAGAGTATTCTCCAACACCACAGTTCAAAAGCATCAATTTTTCAGCACTCAGCTTTCTTCACAGACCAACTCTCACATCCATACATGACCGCTGGAAAAACCATAGCCTTGACTAGATGGACCATTGTTGGCAAAGTAATGTCTCTGCTTTTTAATATGCTATCTAGGTTGGTCATAACTTTCCCTCCAAGGAGTAAGTGTCTTTTAATTTCATGGCTGCAATCACCATCTGCAGTGATTTTGGAGCCACCAAAAATAAAGTCTGACACTGTTTCCACTGTCTCTCCATCTATTTGCCATTAAATGATGGGACCAGATGCCATGATCTTAGGTTTTCTGAATGTTGAGATTTAAGTCAATTTTTTTTCCCTCTCCTCTTTCACTTTCATCAAGAGGCTTTATAGTTCCTCTTCACTTTCTGCCATAAGGGTGGTGTCATCTGTATATCTGAGGTTATTGCAATTTCTCCCAGCCATCTAGATTCCAGCTTGTGCTTCTTCCAGCCCAGTGTTTCTCATGATATACTCTGCGTATAAGTTAAATAAGCAGGGTGACAATATACAGCCTTGACATACTCCTCTTACTATTTGGAACCAGTCTGTTGTTCCATGTCCAGTTCTAACTGTTGCTTCCTGACTTGCATATAGGTTTCTCAAGAGGTAGGTCAGGTGGTCTGGTATGCCCATCTCCTTCAGAATTTTTCACAATTTTTTGTGATCCACACAGTCGAAGGCTTTGACATAGTCAATAAAGCAGAAATAGATGTTTTTCTGGAACTCTCTTGCATTTTCGATGATCCAGCAGACGTTGGCAGTTTGATCTCTGGTTCCTCTGCCTTTTTGAAAACCAGCTTGAATATCTGGAAGTTCTAGGTTCACATATTACTAAAGCTTGGCTTGGAGAATTTTGAGCATTAGTTTACTAGCGAGTGAGATGAGTGCAATTGTGCGGTATTTTGGGCATTCTTTGGGATTGCCTTTCTTAGGGATTGGAATGAATACTGACCTTTTCCAGTTCTGTGGCCACTGCTGAGTTTTCCAAATTCGCTGGCATATTGAGTGCAACATTTTCACAGCATCATTTTTCCGGATTTGAAATAGCTCGACTGGAATTCCATCACATCCACTAGCTTTGTTCGTAGTGATGCTTTCTAAGTCCCACTTGACTTCACATTCCAGGATGTCTGGCTCTATGTGAGTGATCACACCATCATGATTGTCTGGGTCATGAAGATCTTTTTTGTACAGTTCTTCTGTGTATTCTTCTCACCTCTTCTTAATATCTTCTGCTTCTGTTAGGTACATACAATTTCTGTCCTTTATTGAACCCATTTTTGCATGAAATGTTCCCTTGGTATCTCTAATTTTCTTGAAGAGATCTCTAGTCTTCCCCATTCTGTTGTTTTCCTCTATTTCTTTGGATTGATCACTGAGGAAGGCTTTCTTATCTCTCCTTGCTATTCTTTAGAACTCTGCATTCAAATGGGGTTATCTTTCCTTTTCTCCTTTTCTTTTTGCTTCTCTTTGTTTCACAGCTATTTGTAAGCTCTCCTCAGACAACCATTTTGCCTTTTTGCATTTCTTTTCCATGGGGATGCTCTTGATCTCTGTCTCCTGTACAATGTCATTAACCTCCGTCCACAGTTCATCAGGCTCTCTGTCTATCAGAACTAGTCCCTTAAATCTATTTCTCACTTCCACTGTATAGACATAAGGGATTTGATTTAGGTCATGCCTGAATGGTCTAGTGGTTATCCCTACTTTTTTCAGTTTGAGTCTGATTTTGGCAATAAGGAGTTCATGATCTAAACCACAGTCAGCTCCCGGTCTTGTTTTTGCTGACTGTATAGAGCTTCTCCATCTTTGGCTGCAAAGAATATAATCAATCTGATTTTGCTGTTGACTATCTGGTGATGTCCTTGTGTAGAGACTTCTCTAAGAGGGTGTTTGCTATGACCAGTGTGTTCTCTTGGTAAAACTCTATTAGCCTTTGCCCTGCTTCATTCTGTACTCCAAGGCCAAATTTGCCTGTTACTCCAGGTGTTTCTGGACTTCCTACACTTACATTCCAGGCCCCTATAATGAAAAGGACATCTTTTCTGGATGTTAGTTCTATGAGGTCTTGTAGATCCTTATTGAACCGTTCTACGTCAGCTCCTTCAGCGTTACTTGTTGGAACATAAGCTTGGATTACCATGATATTGAATGATTTGCCTGGGAAACGAACACAGATCATTCTATCGTTTTTGAGATTGCATCCAAGTACTGCATTTTGGACTCTTGTTGGCCATGATGGCTACTCCATATCTTCTAAGGGGTTCCTGCCCACAGTAGTAGATATAATGGTCATCTGAGTTAAATTCGCCCATTCCAGTCCATTTGAGTTCGCTGATTCCCAGAATGTCGATGTTCACTCTTGCCATCTCCTGTTTGACCACTTCCAATTTGCCTTGATTCATGGACCTAACATTCCAGGTTCCTATGCAATATTGCTCTTTATAGCATCAGACCTTGCTTCTATCACCAGTCCCATCCACAACTGGGTATTGATTTTGCTTTGGCTCCATCCCTTCATTCTTTCTGGAGTTATTTCTCCACTGATCTCCAGTAGCATTTTGGGCACCTACTGACCTGGGGAGTTCCTCTTTCAGTATCTTATCATTTTGCCTTTTGATATTGTTCATAGGGTTCTCAAGGCAAGAATACTGAAGTGGTTTGCCTTCTCCAGTGGACCACATTCTGTCAGAGCTCTCCACCATGGCCCATACATCTTGGGTGGCCCCACACAGCATAGCTTAGTTTCACTGAATTAGACAAGGTTTTGGTCTGTGTGAACAGATTGGCTAGTTTTCTGTGATTATGGTTTCAGTGTGTCTGCCCTTTGATATCCTCTGGCAACACCTACTGTCTTAATTTCATTTCTCTTACCTTGGATGTGGCGTGTCACTTTAGGGTTTTCTATATAGAGGATCATATCATCTGCAAACAGTGTGAATCTTACTTTTTTTCCAATCTGAATTCCTTTTATTTTTGCCATTGAGGAAAATGTTTGCTGAGGGTTTGTCACATATGGCTTTTAATATGTTGAGATATTTTCCTTCTATGCCTGTTTTCTGGAGAGTTTTTGTCATAAATTAGTGTTGAATTTTGTCAAAGCTTTCTCTGCATCTATTGAGATAAACACATGGTTTTTATCTTTCTGCGTGGGCGCAGGAGGGCCGAGAGGAGCTACTTCATGTTCAAGGTCAGGAGGGGTGGCCATGAAAAGATACCCTCATCCAAGGTAAGGAGCAGTGGCTGAGCTTTGCTGGAGCAGCCGTGAAGAGATACCCCACGTTCAAAGTAAGAGAAACCCAAGTAAGATGGTAGGTGTTGCGAGAGGTCATAAGAGGGCAGACACACTAAAACCATAATCACAGAAAACTAGCCAACCTGATCACAGGACCACAGTCTTGTCTAAATAAATGAAACTAAGCCATGCCGTATGGGGGCGCCCAAGATGGTCGGGTCATGGTGGAGAGGTCTGACAGAATGTGGTCCACTGGAGAAGGAAATGGCAAACCACTTCAGTATTCTTGCCTTGAGAACCCCACGAGCAGCATGAGAAGGCAAAATGATAGGATACTGAACGAGGAACTCCCCAGGTTGGTAGGCGTCCAGTATGCTACTGGAGATCAGTGGAGAAATAACTCTAGAAAGAATGAAGGGATGGAGCCAAAGCAAAACCAATACCCAGTTGTGGATGGGACTGGAGATAGAAGCAAGGTCTGATGCTATAAAGAGCAATATTGCATAAGAACTTGGAAAGTTAAGTCCATGAATCAAGGCAAATTGGAAGTGGTCAAACAGGAGATGGCAAGAGTGAATGGCGACATTCTAGGAATCAGCAAACTCAAATGGACTGGAATGCGTGAATTTAACTCAGATGACCATTTATCTACTACTGTGGGCAGGAATCCCTTAGAAGAAAAGGAGTAGCCATTATAGTCAACAAAAGAGTCCAAAATGCAGTACTTGGATGCAACCTCAAAAACAACAGAATGATCTGTGTTCGTTTCCAAGGCAAACCATTTGATATCACGGTAATCCAAGCTTATGCTCCAAACAGTAACACTGAAGAAACTGATGTTGAACGGTTCTATGAAGACCTACAAGACCTTTTAGAACTAACACCCAAAAAAGATGTCCTTTTTCATTATAGGGGACTGGAATGCAAAAGTAGGAAGTCAAGAAATACCTGGAGTAACAGGCAAATTTGGCCTTGGAGTACAGAATGAAGCAAGGCAAAGGCTAATAGAGTTTTGCCAGGACAACGCACTGGTCATAGCAAACACCCTCTTCTAACAACACAAGAGAAGACTCTACACATGGACATCACCAGATGGCCAACACCGAAATCAGATTGATTATATTCTTTGCAGCCAAAGATGGAGAAGCTCTATACAGTCAGCAAAAACAAGACCGGGAGCTGACTGTGGTTTAGATCATGAACTCCTTATTGCCAAATTCAGACTCAAACTGAAGAAAGTAGGGATAACCAGTAGACCATTCAGGCATGACCTAAATCAAATCCCTTATGCCGATACAGTGGAAGTGAGAAATAGATTTAAGGGACTAGTTCTGATAGACAGAGAGCCTGATGAACTGTGGACGGAGGTTCGTGACACTGTACAGGAGACAGAGATCAAGAGCATCCCCATGGAAAAGAAATGCAAAAAGGCAAAATGGCTGTCTGAGGAGGGCTTACAAATAGCTGTGAAATGAAGAGAAGTGAAAAGCAAAGGAAAAAAGGAGAGACATTCACATTTGAATGCAGAGTTCTAAAGAATAGCAAGGAGAGATAAGAAAGCCTTCCTCAGTGCAAAGAAATAGAGGAAAACAGCAGAGAGGGAAAGACTAGAGATCTCTTCAAGAAAATTAGAGATACCAAGGGAACATTTCATGCAAAAATGGGTTCAATAAAGGACAGAAATTGTATGTACCTAACAGAAGCAGAAGATATTAAGAAGAGGTGAGAAGAATACACAGAAGAACTGTACAAAAAAGATCTTCATGACCCAGACAATCATGATGGTGTGATCACTCACATAGAGCCAGACATCCTGGAATGTGAAGTCAAGTGGGACTTAGAAAGCATCACTACGAACAAAGCTAGTGGATGTGATGGAATTTCAGTCAAGCTATTTCAAATCCGGAAAGATGGTGCTGTGAAAATGTTGCACTCAATATGCCAGCGAATTTGGAAAACTCAGCAGTGGCCACAGAACTGGAAAAGGTCAGTATTCATTCCAATCCCTAAGAAAGGCAATCCCAAAGAATGCCCAAAATACCGCACAATTGCACTCATCTCACTCGCTAGTAAACTAATGCTCAAAATTCTCCAAGCCAAGCTTTAGTAATATGTGAACCTAGAACTTCCAGATATTCAAGCTGGTTTTCAAAAAGGCAGAGGAACCAGAGATCAAACTGCCAACGTCTGCTGGATCATCGAAAATGCAAGAGAGTTCCAGAAAAACATCTATTTCTGCTTTATTGACTATGTCAAAGCCTTCGACTGTGTGGATCACAATAAACTGTGAAAAATTCTGAAGGAGATGGGCATACCAGACCACCTGACCTGCCCCTTGAGAAACCTATATGCAAGTCAGGAAGCAACAGTTAGAACTGGACATGGAACAACAGACTGGTTCCAAATAGTAAGAGGAGTATGTCAAGGCTGTATATTGTCACCCTGCTTAGTTAACTTATATGCAGAGTATATCATGAGAAACGCTGGGCTGGAAGAAGCACAGCTGGAATCAAGATTACCAGGAGAAATAAATCAATAACCTCAGATATACAGATGACACCACCCTTATGGCAGAAAGTGAAGAGGAACTAAAAAGCCTGTTAATGAAAGTGAAAGAAGAGAGTGAAAAAGTTGGCTTAAAGCTTAACATTCAGAAAACTAAGATCATGACATCTAATCCCATCACATCATCGGAAATAGATGGAGAGACAGTGGAAACAGTGTCAGACTTTATTTTTGGTGGCTCCAAAATCACTGCAGATGGTGATTGATTGCAGCCATGAAATTAAAAGACACTTACTCCTTGGAGGGAAAGTTATGACCAACCTAGATAGCATATTAAAAAGCAGAGACATTACTTTGCCAACAAAGGTCCTTCTGGTCAAGGTTATGGTTTTTCCAGTGGTCTTGTATGAAGGTGAGAGTTGGACTGTGAAGAAAGCTGAGCACCGAAAAATTGATGCTTTTGAACTGTGGTGTTGAAGAAGGCTCTTGAGAGTCCCTTGGACTGCAAGGAGATCCAACCAGTCCATCCTGAAGGAGATAAGTCCTGGGTGTTCATTGGAAGGACTGATGCTGAAGTTGGAACTCCAATACTGTGGCCACCTGATGCAAAGAGTTGACTCATTGGAAAAGACCCTGATAATGGGAGGGATTGGGGGCAGGAGGAGAAGGGGACAACAGAGGATGAGATGGCTGGGTGGCATCACCAACTCAATGGGCATGAGTTTGAGTAAATCAGGGAGTTGGTGATGGATAGGGAGACCTGGCGTGCTGAGATTCATGGGGTCGCAAAGTGTAGGACACGACTGAGTGACTGAACTCATCTCATTGTCTATTTATGTTCCCTGGATTCAGGAGTCTCTGATGTTCTAAAGTTTTGGAATTAAGCTACCTGCCTCTGAGTTTTGGTCCTTCTCTTACAGTAGCCCCAAGACTTCTCCATCCATACAGCATAGAGGATAAAACCCCTTAGTTATTGGTGAAATAATTCTCCACAATGAGTAACACCCATAGAGATTCACAGAGTTATAGAAAAAAGAGGAGAAAGAGGAGGGAGATAAAGGTGAGCAGTAGGAGAAAAGGGAGAATCAAAAGGGAATAGAGTAATCAAGCCAGTAAAGAGTTAGACATGACTGAACGACTGAACTGAACTGAACTGAACTGAATTAAATCCCTAAGTGAAAATGGATACTGAAGATTAGATTCTTAGAGGTGCAAAATTGATAATAAATACCAAAAAGCAAGGATTAAAAACCTAGACTAGATGTTAGACTCTCAAAAATATGCTATAAAAATGAAAAACAAAATCAATCACAAGTATTTATATATATGTGTGTGTGTGTATATATATATATATATATATATATATATATATATATATATATATATATATGTAAATATATATATGGAATTTTTTTAATGACTTTTTTAAAAAGGTAATCATAGGCTCTAAAAATGAAAGTTAAAGGAGTAATAAATAACTAACTTTAAAAAAAAGTAAAAAGTGATAAGAGTAAAAATATATTTAGGAACTCCTCTGGAGCTGTTGTGGGCAGTGTGGGGTCAGTTCAGTGTCAGATAGTCCCTTGTTCCAGCTTTTGCTTGTTCTCAAGTTCTATAAGTGCACTTCAAATGCACAATCAGTATTAACTGCAGGGTTTTAATCTGTTGCACCTGTAACTCCTGGAGTGGTTTCCTCTTATTTGTTTATTTGGCTCCTCTGTTTGCAAGTCTCTTCAGTGTCTAACATCTGCCTTACATAAGGAGGCAAAGGTGATCACTAGTTTAGGCTCACTCGTTCAGTTGTGCTGTAGGGAGGGAGGGAGGGACAGTGCAAACTAACATCACTGGCATGTGTGGGGAGTGCTTGCAGTATGGGGCCACAGTGGGTTTGCCAGAGCCCAAAGTGGCATGTGCCTCCTGGGTCTACACTGCTCAGGCTCTTAGTTGCTCTGCAAGAGTACAGTTCCAAGTGTGTCCTGCATTTCATGCACCTCCCAGGTCTAAACAGCTCAGGTTCTCGCGTACTCCCAAGGGCACAGAGCTGGATGGGCTGTGCATTTTGTGCCCTTCCCAGGTCCGAGCAGCTCAGATGACCAGGAGCTTGGCAAGCGCACTGTCCTATGTGGGCCATGCATCTTATTCACCTCCCTGGTTCCAGCAGCTCAGTTTCCCAGGTGTGCCACAAGAGCAGTCTCAGGTGTGCTGTGTGTCTCTTCTGGGGATCCGATCTCAGGTTGTGATACTTATGTCAGATATCAGCTGTCCAGGATCCCAGGAAGATGTGGTGAACAACTGGGAGCCTGCTCACAGTTTGGTGGAAGATGCGGTCTCTGGAGCCAAGATTGAAGCAGCCCCTTGCCTTCCGGCTCTGGCTATAGCACTCCTGCCTCTCCGCCTCTGTGGAGGGAGGGCCCTATATGACAGCCGACTTGCTCTCCTTTGGTATTCTCTCAATCCTTTGGTCTGTGAGCGTGCCAGGGTTCACCGTGCAATGCTAGAGCCTTTTGTAGGAAAGGTCTCTCTCTCCCAATGATCCCGTGGTTTGGGTTGCTGTCTCACATTAGCTCTCTCAGATTGTCCTCAGGGCATTCAGGCCCTGTCCTTAACCTAAGGGACCTATGAGGTAGCCCACGCCTCCCTGTCTAGTCCCCACTCACTGGTGGTGGACATGAGTGTCAGGCCACTTCTGTCTCCACTTATAGCTTTACAGTTAGGTGTGTGTGTGTGTGTGTGTGTGTGTGTGTGTGTGTGTGTGTGTGTTTTATTTATTTATTTTTTTCTTTTCTTTCCTTCCTGATTATGTTGCTCTCTGAAATTCCAAACCTCACCACAGACATACCTGTGAGGGGTTTCCTACTGTGTGGAAACCTCTCCTTCTCGACTCCCTCCCCAGGACAGGTCTTGGTCACTAAATCTTTTGTCTCTGCTTTTGTCTTTTGTATTTTGTCCTACCTCCTTTTGAAGAGATTGTCGACTTTCTGGATGACTGGTGTCCTCTGCCAGAGTTCAGAAGTTGTTTTGTGAAAGTTGCTCAACTCTCAAATGATCTTTTGATGAATTTGTAGGAGAGAAAGTGGTCTCCTGATTCTATTATTCCACCATCTTGGGGCTGCCCCATTAACTTCTTAACCTTCTCAATATCTTGACCAAATTGTTAATTTGGCTATAGTCACATAATTTATATAATGAGGGCAATGAGAATGCTGAGAACTACATGATCTATAAATTCTTTTAATTTTTTTAATCTAACAAAAATATCAGGTGTAAGCAAAACTTCTAAAAAGAAGATATAATGTTTGTGAGGTGATAATCTTGCCTGAAACCCATTATTCTCCAATATGCATATACATTCCTTTTTGTTGTTGTTGTTCTTATTGCTTAGTCACTATGTCATGTCCAACTCTTGTGACCCCATGCATTGTAGTCTGTCAGGCTCCTCTGTCCATGGGATTTTCCCTACAAGAATACTGGAGTGTGTTGCCATTTTCTTCTCTAGAGATCTTCACTACCCATGTCTCCTGTATTGGCAGACCACTGAGCCACCTGTGAAGCCCTTTAAATTTAACTGTGTTCCTTTACCCTTCAAGTTTAGGTAGTGTTTGGGTAGAGAGAAGGATAGGTGTATAGATGTGTGATAAAAACAAGTATAGCAAAATAATAATTGTTAAATCTAGGTGGAGTGTACAATTTTTTCAACTTTGCTCTTTTAAATTTTTCATAATGAAAGTTGGGAAATAAAAAAATAATAATCAGAATTATAAAAGAAATTCCCTCTATATAAAGTTAATATAATATTAGAAGAGAAGTAAGTATTGCATGAGTTGGTTTTCTTTGACTATATTAAGTCCTTTCTAATATGTGGAACTACTAAAACCTTTATACATTGCTGGAGAGGATGTAAAATTATACAAGCACTTTAGGAAATAATTCAACATTTTCTTAAGAATTTAAATATATAATTGTCATGTAAACCAATTGTTCATCTTCTAGGTATTTGCCTAAGAAAATTAAAAATCAGTATCATTCACATAAAAGCCAAACACCAGAAAGAATTCAAGATTCTAACAATACATCAATGATAAAAAAAATTGTCCAAAGAAATAGCTGTCAGCAATAAAAAAGAATGGGATTTTGATCAATATGGCAATGTGAATGAATTTCAAAATCATTAGACTGAGTGAAAAAGGTCAAATATGCATAATCTATGCTTTCAGATAACTCAGACAAGTCTATAGTGACAGAATGTCTTTCAGTGCTTCCCAGGTGATAAGGTGGACAGAAGCAAGGACGAATTACAAAAAAGGCTGAAGGAAACTTTTGAGAATGATAGAAACATGTATTATAGCCATGTTTTTTGAGTTGATGCTTATGTTGAAAATGTCCAAGTTTTATGCTTTAAATATGTACAATTTGTTAATAGTTCACTTCAACAATGTCTCAGTAAAATTACCAAAAAAAGACATAGATTGTACTTTTCAAATATGCTTCAACACACAGACTGTATAGAGCTTCTCCATCTTTGGCTGCAAAGAATATAATCAATCTGATTTTGGTGTTGACCATCTGGTGATGTCCATGTGTAGAGTCTTCTCTTGTGTTGTTGGAAGAGGGTGTTTGCTATGACCAGTGCATTCTCTTGGCAAAATTCTATTAGACTTTGCCCTGCTTCATTCTGTACTCCAAGGCCAAATTTGCCTGTTACTCCAGGTGTTTCTTGACTTCCTACTTTTGCATTCCAGTCCCCTATAATGAAAAAGGACATCTTTTTTGGGTGTTAGTTCTATGAGGTCTTGTAGGTCTTCATAGAACTGTTCAACTTCAGCTTCTTCAGCGTTACTGCTGGGGCATAGGCTTGGATTGCTGTGATACTGGATGGTTTGCCTTGGAAATGAACACAGATCATTCTGTCGTTTTTGAGATTGCATCCAAGTACTGCATTTCAGACTCTTTTGCTGACTATGATGACTACTCCATTTCTTCTAAGTGATTCCTGCCCACAGTAGTAGATATAATGGTCATCTGAGTTAAATTCGCCCATTCCAGTCCATTTGAGTTCACTGATTCCTAGAATGTCAACATTCACTCTTGCCATCTCCTGTTTGACCGCTTCCAATTTGCCTTGGTTCATGGACCTAACATTCCAGGTTCCCATGCAATATTGCTCTTTACAGCATCGGACCTTGTTTCTATCACCCGTCCTATCCACAATTGAGTATTGATTTTGCTTTGGCTCCATCCCTTCATTTTTTCTGGAGTTATTTCTCCACTGATCTCTAGTAGCATACTGGGCACCTACTGACCTGGGGAGTCCCTCTTTCAGTATCCTATCATTTTGCCTTTTCATACTGTTCACAGGGTTCTCAGGGCACGAATACTGAAGTGATTTGCCATTCCCTTCTCCAGCGGACCACATTCTGTCAGACCTCTCCACCATGACCCATACGTCTTGGGCGGCCCCACATGGCATGGCTTAGTTTCATTGAGTTAGACAAGGCTGTGGTCCGTGTGATCAGGTTGGCTAGTTTTCTGTGATTATGGTTTTAGTGTGTCTGCCCTCTGATGCCCTCTCGCAACACTTACCGTCTTACTTGGGTTTTACCTTGGACGTGGGGTATCTCTTCATGGCTGCTTCAGCAAAGCACAGCCGCTGTTCCTTACCTTGGATGAGAGGTATCTCCTCATAGCTGCCCCTCCTGACCTTCAATGTGGAGTAGCTCCTCTCAGCCCTCCTGTGCCAGCGCAGCTGCTGCTCCTTGGAAGTGAGGTTGCTCCTCTCCTCTACATAGTTAATGATGAGTAATTCTCAGCAGGTCGTATTTATTTCACATTTTTTCTTCCTATGTCGGGGTATAAATTATACATCATTCCCCAGATGTGTGCTCATAGTTGGAGGCCATTTCTAAGAGTTATTAGGGACTTGATGATGTACATATTATTTGCTCTTGGGATCTGCAGAAACAAACATGTTAAACCATCCTGCATAGATGTTTCTTGTAGCCAAATTACTGAAACAGCCATGCACTGTACCAAAATTTCCAAGCATGAAGCATAAACAAAAATGACTATGAGTGTTTAATTAATTCAATCTCCTTTCATTTGCTTATTTATTTATATATTTGCCAACAGACATGATGAATATCAACAAACTGATTCAGTACTATCAGCAAGAGAAATTGATTAAATATGTATCACCCTGAAACTTGCTGGTATTTCTTTGTGTAACAAAAGCTTAACCTCTCTGTTCTCCTACTTTTAAAAGTTTTAGGTTTGGTATATTGATGAATCAAGAAAGGGCCAAGAAAGAGTCTTTGCCTTAGTTATATAGAAACCAACCATAACAATAAGTCCTAAGCCACTTGCTTGATGTTTCATAGCTAGATACAGCTGTCTTCTTGAGACTATTTATAAAATAAAATAAAAAAAAAATTCTAAGCCTTTGCTGAGTTATGAATCTCATTCCTCACCCCAAGAAAAATACAGACAATAAAAATTTAGAAGCAAAAAAATAAAATAAAATAAAGGGTAAGCTGCTCATGGATAATCATGAATTGAACTTTCAGTAGGGCTAATTTATTATCATATTGGGTATTATACTTCACATTTCAGCTTACAGGCATATAGTTCAGATTGTTGAGGAAACTAATGTAAATACACAGTTGTGAGTTAGAGTCAGAACTTGGAGGACATTGGGTCTACAGACATGGTAGTAAAAGTAAAATCACATGGTATGGGGTATTTCACCAAAATGAAATTTATGAATTAAATATTGCAACTTATTCTACCCAGAGTACAGGTGTGACCTTGTTCCAATTATTGACTGGTTGACTGGCTGAAGAAGAGGTTCAATTTTGCACCTGCAAAGAGTTCAAGAAGTTTGACTGTCTTGGGTTACCCTAGATTCAGAGATTATGAGGGAAAGCAAAAAATTATTAAACTAATGCAGGATCTCAGGATCCATAAAGGCTTCTGGACCAAATTGTGCCATGACCTCCAGGGTCACATGATTGACAAATTTCTGTCATGATAAGTAATTTAAATTGCCCTAATCATTTTTTTAACTCACTTAATTGAATAAATCTATAAATCCAAAATGTATAGCCACCCAGAGACAGACATTCTGGAGAGCAAAGTCAAGTAGGCTTTAAGAATGCTGTTAACACAGCAAGTGGATGTGACGAAATCCCAGCAGAACTATTCAAAACCCTAAAGGATGATACCATCACGGTGTTTTATTCAATATGTCAGCAAATCTGGAAGACCTAGCAGTGGCCACAGGACTAGAAAAGGTCAATCCTCACCTCAGTTCCCAAGAAGGGTAACATTAAAGAATGTGGTAACCATTAGACAACTGCACTCATCTCCCATGTTATTAAGGTCATGATTAAAATCTTGCATGATCAGCTTCAGCATTATGAGAGCCAAGAGCTACCAGATGTCCAAACTGGGTTTAGAAAAGGAAGATGAACCAGAGATCAAATTGCCAACATTTACAGGATTCTAGAGAAAGTTAGGGAATTCCAAAAAAACATCTACCTCTGTTTCATTGACTATGTCAAAGCCTTTGACTGTGTGGATTGTAATAAACTGTGAAAAGCTCCTAAAGAGATGGGGGGTATCAAGCTATCTTACCTGTCACTTGAGAAACCTGTATGTGGGTCAAGAAGCAACAGTTAAATCTCTATATGGAGTAGATGATTTGTTCAAGATTGAGAAAGGGGTACAACAGGGCTGTCTGCTATCACCCTCTTTATTTAATCTATATGCTGAGCACATCATGAGAAATGCCAGGCTGGATGAGTCACAAGTTGGAATCAAGATAAGTGGAAGAAACATCAACAATCTCAGACATGTGAATATCATCAGTCTAATGATAGAAAGTGAAGAGGAGCTAAAGAGCCTCTTGATGATGGTTGAGATCCTCTTGATGAGGGTGATGAAGGAGGAGAGTGAAAAAGCTGGCTTAGAACTATATATTAAAAAAAAAAAAAAAAAGATAATGGTATCCCACCCCATTACTTCATGTAAGATAGAGAGGGAAAGGTGGAAGTAGTGACAGATTTACTCTTGTGCTCTAAAATCTCTGCAGTTTGTAAGTTTAAAAGTATTGTTCTTATTAATACAGATATATTATTTCCAGTAGCTTGTTAAAGGTAAGTTTTTATGTTCATTCAAAGTAAATTAAAAAAAAATTTGCCTTTACCAAGGACAAAATCTGTTAATCCTTCTAAGGCATGAGTCTATAGGGAGTCTGTCCAGCAGTCTCTCTAGTAAGATCATAGAGAAATGGAATAATGTATGTTTCCAGAATAAGTCCTTGAAAGACGGCTGTTCCAGGTGCTGCTTCTACTCTAACTTTAAAAGCAAGCATTTTCATTTCTAATACAATACTATTATATGAAATATGAGAATAAGTAAAAATAGATACTAAAGAAAGCCAGTACATGATAAAGTTATCTCACATTTATCTGGAGAAGGGAAAAGCCCTAATGAAATTCTCTTCTAGTGTATCATACAGACTTCAGCTTGATTTTGTCTATACCAAGCTTTCCCAACTTTGTCACTACTAATGCTTTAGGCCAGTACACAAATCTGTATTGTGCATTCAAGAGTTTTTAGAAGCATCCCTCGTCTCTACCTCTAATATGCCAGTAGAAGTGCCCTTCAATTAGTCACAGCAATGTAGGGGAGCAGAATTTGCCATCCCAAAGTATTTCTTTGTAATGAACTTTATTCTGGGCTATTTGTTTTCACTTCTATTTTTATTGGAATATAGTTTCAAGTGTATAGCAAAATGATTCAGTTATACACATATATTTCAGATTATTTTCCATTATAAGTCATCACAAGATCTGAATAGAGTTCCCTGTGTTATACAGTAAGTCCTTGTTGTTTATTCTATATATACTAGTGTGTATCTGTTAATTCCCAATTCCTAATTAATCCCTCCCACTTTCTTCCTCTTTGGTTACCATAAGTTTGCTTTTCTTTGTCTGTGGGTCTATTTCTGCTTTGTAAAATGTGTTCATTGACATAATTGTTTTAAATTCTACATATAAGTGATATATTTATCTTACTCTGTCTGACAAACTGCACTTAGTATGATAATGTTTCTGCAAGTCAGATTATCCCATTATTTTTTATGACTGAGTAATATTCTATTTAAAGTTCAACATTCAGAAAACTAAGATCATGGCATCTGGTCCCATCACTTAATGGCAAATAGGTGGGGAAACAGTGGCAGACTTTATTTTTGGGGGCTCCAAAATCACTGCAGATGGTGACTGCAGCCATGAAATTAAAAGATGTTAATTCCTTGGAAAGAAAGTTATGACAAACATAGACAGCATATTAAAAAGCAGAGACATTACTTTGCCAACAAATGTCCGTCTAGTCAAGGCTATGGTTTTTCCAGTAGTCATGTATGGATGCAGGAGTTGAGCTATAAAGAAAGCCGAGGGCTGAAGAATTGATGCTTTTGAACAGTGGTGTTGGAGAAGGCTCTTGAGAGTTCATTGGGCTGAAAGGAGATCCAACCAGTTCATCCTAAAGGAAATCAGTCCTGAGAGTTCATTGGAAGGACTGATGTTTAAGCTGAAACTCCAATACTTTCGCCACCTGATGCGAAGAGCTGACTCTTTGGAAAATAACCTGATGCTGGGAAAGATTGAAGGTAGGAGAAGGAGATAACAGAGGATGAGATGGTTGGATGACATCACTGATTCAATGGACATAAGTTTGAGTAAACTCCAGGAGTTGGTGATAAACAGGGAGGCCTGGCGTGCTGCGGGCCATGGGGTCACAAAGAGGAGGACATGACTGAGCGACTAAACTGAACTGAATATTTTATTATAAATATATACCAAACCTTCTTCATCCATTCATCTGTTGATGGACATTTACCTTGCTTCCATGTCTTGGCTATTTAGAATAGTGCTACTATATTGGGTTGCATGTATCTTATAAATTAGAATTTTCAGCTTTTCTGGTGTTACGCCCAGGAGTCGGATTGCTGGAGCATATGGAAATTCTAGTTTTAGTTTTTAAGGAAACACTATACTGCACATACTGACCATTATATCTACTACTGTGGACAAGAATTCTTTATAAGAAATGGAGTAGCCATCATAGTCAACAAAAGAGTCTGAAATACAGTACTTGGATGCAGTCTCAAAAACTGCAGAATGATCTCTGTTCATCTCCAAGGCCAGCAATTCAATACCACGGCAATCCAAGTCTATGCCCCGACCACTAATGCTGAAGAAGCTGAAGTTGAACGGTTCTATGAACACCTACAATACCTTTTAGAACTAAAACCTAAAAAAGATATCCTTTTCATTCCGGGGACCGGAATGCAATAGTAGGAATTCAAGAAACACCCAGAGTAACAAACAAATTTGGCCTTGGAGTACAGAATGAAGCAAGGCAAGGTCTAATGGAGTTCTGCCAAGAGAACACACTGGTCATAGCAAACACCCACTTCCAACAACACAGGAGAAGACTCTACACATGGACATCACCAGATGGTCAACACCAACATCAGATTGATTATATTCTTTGCAGCCAAAGATGAAGAAGCTCTATACAGTCAGCAAAAACAAGCCCAGGAGCTGACTGTGGCTCAGATCACGCACTCCTTGTTGTCAAATTCATACTTAAATTGAAAAAAGTAGGGAAAACCACTAGACCATTCAGGTATGACCTAAATCAAATTACTAATGATTATACAGTGAAAATAAGAAATAGATGTGAGGGACTAGATCTGATAGACAGAGTGCCTGATGACCTATGGATGGAGGTTCATGACACTGTACAAGAACAGGGAGCAAGACTATACCCAAGAAAAAGAAATGCAGAAAAGTTAAATGACTCTCTGTGGAGGACTTACAAATAGCTGTGAAAAGAAGAGAAGTTAAAAGCAAAGGAGAAAAGAAAAGATATACCCATTGAATGTAGAGTTCCAAAGAACAGCAAGGAGAGATAAGAAAGCCTTCCTCACTGATCAGTGCAAAGAAATAGAGGAAAACAATAGAATGGGAAAGACTAGAGATCTCTTCAAGAAAATTAGAGATACCAAGGGAGAATTTCATGCAAAGATGGGCACAATAAAGGACAGAAACTTTATGGACCTAACAGAAGCAGAAGATATTAAGAAGAGGTGGTAAGTACACACAGAGGAACTGTACAAAAAAGATCTTCACGACCCAGGTAATCACGATGGTGTGATCACTCGCCTAAAGCCAGGCACTCTGTAGTGCAAAGTCAAGTGGGCCTTAGGAAGCATCACAATGAACAAAGTGAGCAGAGGTGATGGAATTCCAGTAGAGCTATTTCAAATCCTAAAAGATGATGCTGTGAAGGTGCTACACTCAATATGTCCGCAATTTTGGAAAACTCAGCAGTGGCCACAGGACTGGAAAAAGTCAGGTTTATTCCAATCCCAAAGAAAGGCAATGCCACAGAATGTTCGTACTATGGCACAATTGCATTCATCTTACATGCTAGCAAAGTAATGCTCAAAATTCTCCAAGCCAGGCTTCAAAAATATGTGAACCGTGAACTACCAGATGTTCAATCTGGTTTTAGAAAAGGCAGTGGAACCAGAGATCAAATTGCCCACCTCCATTGAATCATCAAAAAAACAAGAGAATTCCAGAAAAAAAAAAAAATCTGTTCTTGCTTTATTGACTATGCCAAAGGCTTTGACTGTGTGGATCACAAAAAACTAGAAAATTTTGAAAGAGATAGGATTACCAGACCATCTCTTCTGCCTCTTGAGAAACCTGTATGCAGGTCAGGAAGCAACAGTTTGAACTGGACATGGAACAACAGACTGGTTCCAAATTGGGAAAGGAGTATGTCAAGGCTGTATATTGCCACCCTGCTTATTTAACTTATATGAAGAGTACCTCATGAGAAACACTGGGCTGGATGAAGCACAAGCTGGAATCAAGATTGCCGGGAGAAATATCAATAACCTCAGGTATGCAGATGACACCACCCTTATGGCAGAAAGTGAAGAAGAACTAAAGAGCCTCTTGATGAAAGTGAAAGAGGAGAGTGAAAAAGTTGTCTTAAAGCTGAACATTCAGAAAATTAAGATCATGGCATCTGCTGCCATCACCTCATGGGAAATAGATGGGGAAACAGTGGAAACAGTGTCAGACTTTATTTTTTGGGCTCCAAAATCACTGCAAATGGCGATTGCAGCCATGAAATTAAGACACTTGCTCCTTGGAAGAAGAGTTATGACCAATCTAGACAGCATATTAAAAAGCAGAGACATTACTTTGTTAGCAAAGGTCCATCTAGCCAAGGCTATGGTTTTTCTAGTAGTCATGTATGAATGTCAGAGTTTGACTATAAAGAAAGCTGAGCACTGAAGAATTGATGTTTTTGAACTGTGGTATTGGAGAAGACTCTTGAGAGTCCCTTGGACTGCAAGGAGGTCCAACCAGTCCTTCCTGAGAGAAATTGGTCCTGAATGTTCATTGGAAGGACTGATGTTGAAGCTGAAACTCCAATACTGTGGCCACCTGATATGAAGAGCTGACTCATTGGAAAAGACCCTGACACTGGGAAAGATTGAAGGCAGGAGGAGAAGGGGACGACAGAGCATGAGATGGTTGGATGGCATCACTGACTCAATGGACATGAGTTTGAGTAAACTCCAGGGGTTGGTGATGGACAGGGAGGCCTGGCATGCTGCATTCCATTGGGTCACAAAGAGTCGGACATGACTGAGCAACTGAACTGAACTGGACTGGTGATAATATACAACCTTGTTATACTCCTCTCTCGATTTTGAACCAATCAGTTGTTCCATGTTCACTTCTAACTGCTTCTTCTTGAGCTGTATACAGGTTCCTCAAAAGATAAGTAAGGTGGTCTGGTACTCCCAACTCTTGAAAAGTTTTCCACAGTTTGTTTTAATCACCACAGTCACAGTATTTCATCTTTCAATGGAGCATAAGTATATATCATTCTGTCATCCCTTTGTTTTTTCCATGATCCAGTGAATATTGGCTATTTGATCTCTGACTCCTCTCCCTCTTCCAAATCCAGTTGTATATCTGGAAGTTCTCAGTTCACATACTGCTGAAGCCTAGCTTGAAGGATTTTGAGCATAACCTTACTAGTATGTGGAAAGAGAGCAACTGTATGATAGGTTGAACATTCTTTGAAATTCTGCTTCTTCGAGAGTTGGAATGAAAACTGTTCTTTTCCAGCCCTTTGGCCACTGCAAAGTTTTCCAAGCTTGCTGACATGCTGAGTCCAGAATTTTAACAGCATCATCTTTTAGGATTTTAAATAGCTCAGCTAGTATCCCATCACCTTCTCTGTTTGTTATAGTAATACTTCCTAAGGCCCACTTGACTTCACACTCCAGGATGTCTGGTGTTAGGTGAGTCGCCACACCATCACGGTTATCTGGGTCATTAAGATCTTTTTGTATGATTATTCTATGTATTCTTGCCAACTTTTCTTAATATCTTCTGCTTCTTTTAGCTCCTTACCATCTCTGTCCTTAATCATGCTCATTCTTATATGAAATGTTCCTTTGGTATCTCCAGTTTTCTTGAACAGATCACTAGCCTTATCCATTCTATTGTTGTCCTCTATTTCTTTGCATCGATCTTTTAAGAAGACCTTCTTATCTCTCCCTGCTATTCTCTGGAACCCGGCATTCAGTTGGTTATAGTCTTCCTTTTTCCCCTTACCTTTCACTTCTTTCCTCCATCAGTCACTTTGCCTTTTTATATTCCTTTTCTTTGGGATGGTTTTGGTTACTGTCTCCTGTATAATGTTGTAAATCTTCATCCATAGTTCAGGCAGTCTCTTTATTGGATCTAATCCCTTGAATTTATTAATCACCTCCACTACATTAGAAATTTTCTTTAGATCATACTGAATGGCCTAGTCATTTTCCTTACTTTCTTCAATTTAATCCTGGATTTTGCAATAGGGAACTAATAATCTGAGCCACAGTCAGCTCCTGGTCTTGTTTTTCTGACTGTATAGAGTCTCTTCATCTTTGGCTGCAAAGAACATAATTAATCTGATTTCAGTATTGACCATCTGGTGGTGTTCATGTGTAGAGTCATCTTGGGTTTTGGAAAAGGAATTTTTCTATGACCAATGTGTTCTCTTGTCAAAACTCTGCTAACCATGCCCTGCTTCAATTTGTATTCTAAGGCCAAATTTGCCTGTTATTTTAGGCATCTCTTGACTTCCTACTTTTGCATTCCAACCCCCCCTGATGAAAAGATTTTTTTCTTTTTCTTTTCTTTTTTGGTGTTAGTTCTATTCATAAATGGTCTTGTAAGTCTTCATAAAGCTGGTCACCTTCAGTTTCTTCAGCATTAGTGGTTGGGATGTGGACTTTGGTTACTGTGATGTTGAATGGTTTGCTTTGGAAATGAACCAAGATCACTCTGTCATTTTTGAGATTGCATGCAAGTACTGAATTTTGGACATTTTTGTTCACTATGAGGGCTACCTCATTTCTTCTAAGGGATTGGTCATCTAAATTAAATGTGCCCATTCCCTTCAATTTTAGTTCACTGATTCTTAAGATATTGATGTTCACTCTTGCTATCTCCTGCTTGACTATGTCCACTTTACCTTGATTCATGGATATAATATTCCAGCTTCCTATGGATTGGACTTTACTTTCACCACTGGACACATTCACAACTGAGCATCATTGCCTCTTTTGCATAGCCACATCAATCTTTCTGGAGCTACTAGTAACTGCCCTCTGCTCTACCCCAGTAACATATTTCTCATCTATTGGGCTCATCTTCAGGTATCATATCTTTTTGCCTTTTCATACTCCCCATGGGGTTCTCCATGCAAGAATACTATATTAGATTGCATTTTCTACTCCAGTGGGCCACATTTTTCACAAATCTTCACTATGACTTGTCTGTCTTATGTGACCCTGCACAGCAAAATGCATAATTTTATTGAGTTACCCAAGTTCCTTCACCATGACAAGGCTGTGACCCATGAACGAGGATGAGGTCCATTAGGTTATGTATAAAATGTATTTTTATTTATGATATTTTAATCTTATTATGAGTATTCCAATATAATACTATTGTATATAAAGGAAGGTCTGTACAAAGAAAACCTCCATCTGTGAGGGTGCCTGCCTCTTTGTTTCTGGAGGAGGGGGGGATAGCCTTATCATTGGAAACTCTTATTAATGCAGAAGACAAATTAACTCTGTATAATAACCTTACTCTTGCTTACTGTGCTTTTCCTCATAACCTCACTTGTTAACTGACTCTGTACCTCTAACATTTTCTTTTTTCTTTAGTTGAAGACAGTATTTAAGATGAGGATTTCTGTATTTCAGGAAATTACTCAGGATTTCTGGGTATCTCCCATGAACGCAGGAGGTATACATGTTATTAAACTTTGTTTTTTTCTCCTGTTTTTTCATAACAATATAATTAGTAAGACATCTGAAGATACTGAAAAGGAATTTTTTTCTGCTCTTACAACAACTAAAACTATCTTCAGACATTACCCATTATGTCCCTGGGGAGAAAAGACATCTGCAGTTGAGAACCACTACCTGTTCCAAAACAAACCACTACCTGTTCCATAAGAAATGGTGGAAAATTCTTAAAGAGATGGGAATACCAGACCACCTGACTGCCTCCTGAGAAATCTGTATGCAGGTCAAGAAGCAACAGTTAGAACTAGACATGGAACAACAGACTGGTTCCAAATCTGGCAAGGAGTACATAAAAGCTGTATATAGCCACCCTGCTTATATAACTTAAATGCAGAGTACATCATGGGAAATGCTGGGCTGGATGAAGCAGAAGCTGAAATCAAGATTGCTGGGAGAAATATCAATGACCTTAGATAAGCAGATGACACCATCTTTATGGCAGAAAGTAAAGAACTAAAGAGCCTCTTGATGAAAGTGAAAGAGGAGAGAGAAAAAGTTGGCTTAAAGCTCAACGTTCAGAAAACTAAGATCATGGCATCTGGTCCAACCACTACATGGCAAATAGGTGGGGAAACAATGGTAACAATGACAGACTTCATTTTTCAGAGCTCCAAAATCACTGCAGATGGTGACTGCAGCCATGAAATTAAAAGACACTTGTTCCTTGGAAGAAAAGTTATGACCAACCTAGACAGCATATTAAAAAGCAGAGACCTTATTTGCCAACAAAGGTCCATCTAGTCAAATCTATAGTTTTTCCAGTAATCATGTATGACTGTGAGAGTTGGACTATAAAGAAAGCTGAGCACCGAAGAATTGATGCTTTTGAACTGTGGTGTTGAAGAAGACTCTTGAAAGTCTCTTGGACTGCAAGGAGATCCAACCAGTCCATCCTAAAGGAAATCAATCCTGAATATTCACTGGAAGGAGTGATGATGAAGGTGAAACTCCAATACTTTGGCCACCTTCCATGAAGAACTCATTTGAAAAAAACCCTGATGCTGGGATGAGATGGTTGGATGGCATTACTGACTGGACAGGCATGAGTTTGAGTAAGCTCCGGGAGTTGGTGATGGACAGGAAGGCCTGGCGTGCTACAGTCCATGGGGTCGCAAAGAGTTAGACACAACTGAGCAACAGGAGTGAACTGAACTTTACACAGCACTGACTAGAAAGGTACCTGGCATATTCCCTTCAAAAAGCTTTCGCATGTACTGTTCCTTCCCTCTGGCTTGGTTTTCTTCAGACAATACACAAACACTTGCGCGTGCACGTGCAAACACACACACACACGTTTCAGATTTTTAAAACAATTTTAAAGAGAAATGTTAAAACTTGAAGGTCATATTTTCTTATTTTATTTTAAACAATATATACTAAGCACTTATTACATGCAGAGCAATGTAAAATACATTAAATAAGTTATAAAGTTAAATAAGAAGGCTTCCTTTCAAAAAAATTTACAATCTATAAAGAGAAATCCAGATTATTAAAACACACTGCAAAGTAAATTAACACCATTACAGAGAACAAATGGTGAATAAATTAAAGGTATGATACCTAGGAATATTGGTCGAATGGCCTCATCATGGCATTTTGCAAGAAGCAGTCTTCAGTTCAGTTCAGTTCAGTTCAGTCCTTCAGTCGTGTCCAACTCTTTGCGACTCCATGTACTGCAGCACGCCAGGCCTCCCCCTCCATTGCCAACTCCCAGTGTCTACTCAATCTTATGTCCATTGAGTCGGTGATGCCATCCAGCCATCTCATCCTCCGCCGTCCCCTTTTCCTCCTGCCTTCAATCTTTCCCAGCGTCAGGGTCTTTTCCAATGAGTTTGTTCTTTGTACCAGGTGGCTAAAGTATTGGAGTTTCAGCTTCAGCATCAGTCCTTCCAATGAATATTCAGGACTGATTTCCTTTAGGATGGACTGGTTGAATCTCCTTGCAGTCCAAGGAACTCTCAAGAGTCTTCTCCAAAACCACAGTTCAAAAACATCAATTCTTCAGTGCTCAGTTTTCTTTATAATCCAACTCTCACATCCATACAAGATTACTGGAAAAACCATAGCCTTGACTAGATGGACCTTTGTTGGCAAAAGCAATGTCTCTGCTTTTTAATATGCTGTCTAGGTTGGTCATAACTTTTCTTCCAAGAAACAAGCATCTTTTAATTTCATGGCTGCAGCCACCATCTGCACTGATTTTGGAACCCAAAAAATAAAGTCTGTCATTGTTTATACTGTTTCTCCATCTATTTGCCACGAAGTAATGAGACCGGATGCCATGATCTTAGTTTTCTGAATGTTGAGTTTTAAGCTAACTTTTCCACTCTCCTCTTTCACTTTCATCAAGAGGCTCTCTAGTTGTTCTTTGCTTTCTGCCATAAGGGTCATGTCATCTGCATACCTGAGGTTATTGATATTTCTCCCGGCAATCTTGATTCCAGCTTGTGCTTCATCCAGCCCAGCGTTTCTCATGATGTACTCTGCATATAAGTTAAATAAGCAGGGTGACAATATACAACCTTGATGTATTCCTTTCCCAATTTGGAACCAGTCTGTTGTTCCATGTCCAGTTCAAACTGTTGCTTCCTGACCTGCATACAGATTTCTCAAGAAGCAGATCTTACCCTCTTTCTTCAAGACATTTTTAAATTTCCTGAGCTTACAATTGTTCCCTAAAACCTCCTTCTCATCTTTTAGAAATGTTAGGATTTAGTGAGAAGGACCATGAATTTCCCTCAAGTGATGTTAAATTTCAAAGCAGTTAATCAGAGGCATCTTGTTATTTGTCACTATTCCATGCCAATACTCTCTTACCTTAGATCCCATGACATTGACTATTTGTTTGGTTTTCACAGAACTGTGATATTTAACTAAGGGAATTACTAGCTTCGTTTTATAGGAAGAAACTAAAGACCCAGAAAATCTCCTTGATTTTTCAAAACTGCTGTGAAAAATATATTTATAACCTTATTTTAAAATGTGTTCTTGCTAGCTTTCATCTGGTTTGAAAGCTTGAATTACTACTGACAGAAGCTGGAATCAGAACGTGGTTTGGCTATGAGCTAAAAAGTCACCTGGCATTATTATTAAGGGAGCTGGGAGAGAAATATTTCATACATAAACATAAAGATCTTTAGTGATCCAAGCTTTAATTTCAAAAGCAAAGTGATGTATCAGAAAATTGATAATTAGAAGAAAAAAAAAAGCTTAATTATTTCATCCACTTTTTTAATAGGAAAAGCAAAGAAGTCAAATAGAACATATAGGAAATCTGCTGGCTGATCTTTAAAACTGGGAATGTCAATAAGGTAAATCACATCATTTCTTTAGTTAACAGGCTAAATAAGAACAGAAAAGCAAACAAAATGTTGTAGTTTGCAAGTGTGCCACAAAATTCTTCTGAAACAGGATAATGATTCACAATTGATTTAGTATAGTGGGCCTCACAGTTTCTGACATTGAAGATTCTAGAAGGGTAATATTCATTATAGCCACAAGTTGAGATATAAACAACCCTAAGACTAATCAAAAGTGAATAACACATGATGACTAATATTTAAATAAGTCTTTAAATCTGATAATCTGTTCAAATTGATGATGGTATCAATGTTTATTACTAGAGGTTTTAATTAATACTATTGATAAGGTTATTGTTTTTTTACTAACATTTTATTACTAATATGAAGCCACATCTATGGGTAACTTGTTAACTTAGACCACAAGGCAGTAATTATCTTTTCTCTGTACATGTTAATTTAATGGTGGGGAAAATATGCAGGAGAAATAGTTCCTAACAGGTGAACCTTATGCCAGGTCATAAAGTGTCAGTAAGTAAAACACTGTAATAGGAAAATTGTCAAAAAAAGACAAGGTACACATCCATGTAATATCCATGGAAAATGAGATCAGGAGCAGTAGATAACCTTAGGCTGTTTTGGAACCATGATAACAACAATAAAGTTACTAAATATATATATATATTTTAATTTTTGAAATAATTTTAGGCTTACAGAAAGTTGTGAAAACACTACAGAGAGTTCTTACTTCACCCAGTATTTCCTAATGTTAACATTTCATATAATTATGAATATTTTGCAAGGAATTAATATTGATGCAACACTTAAACTGCAGACATTTGCTCATGAACTTTCTATTGTTTGTTTTTTTTTTCTGAAAAAAAAAAAAAAAAAAAAAAACAGGATTCTATAGGATTCTACATTGATTTTGACCATTATGACTTCTCAGTATCTTCCAATTTGTTCCTTTTCTTTATCTTTCATGACCTTAACACATTTGAGGAGCATTTGCTAGCCATTCTGTCCCTTAAAAATATTCTTTAATTTTAGATTGATTCAGGTTTCATCATGATCATACTGAGGTCACATTTTTGGCAAGAATACTATAAAAATGATGGTATAGCTTTATCCTAATATTGTATTGTGAAATAGATGAAGAGATAATAATATGTCTCATCACTAAGGATGATAAATATGGTCAACATTGTATTTGCCATATTTGTCCACTATGAAGGTACAAGAACCTTCAGAAGGAACACTGCTATATTTACATGTTAGTTTTAGCCCACTGAACACATTTTGAACTTCTGACATCCAGAGCCAGAAGGAAATAAACTTGGTGCTTTTAAAGTACTGAGTTTGTGGTAATTTGCTACTGTAGCAATAGGAAAACAATACAGTACTCATTTTATTAGTTAAAATAAAAACATTCAGTTTGTTAGATAGATCTGAAAGAAAAGTATTTGCATTAATCAAGATCTGTATCTTTCAAAGCACAGCTTGATTTGCTACTCTGGAAAATGAGGAAACCTTAATTTTGGAGACCACAATAGGTTGAAAACAGGAGATTTTAATTAGAAAATGTCCGCATCATATTTACTTTCAATTCCAGGTCTAGTTAACTCTAGAATCAGCAGAGCCAAAGCACTTCTTCAAAGAGACAAAACTCAGAAAAATTCTTTCGAGTTGGTTGGTATATGCGTGAAATGTTACGTCAAGTAATACCGAGAGTTCAAAGTGACTACTTTAGTCAGATAAAAAATTATCTAACTAAATACTTTGCCTTGGTATTTAACTATATTTTCTGTGTATGTTTTCCTGTATTCAAATAAGTGTGGTTGCATGTGTGTATGTGTCTTTATATGCATATATTCTTTTTCATAATGAATTCAACATAGAATTAACATTTTTATTTCATTGAAATGACAGGTACTCCACAAGTATTTTCTCTTGTTGGTAGGGAACATGATATTGATAATGATGAGAAATATATTAATTTTTTTTTTTTAAGACCACTACTAGCATTCTTTAAAGTCAATTTGATTTTCTCTGGACAAATTCTTCAGAAACATTGACTTATTTTCCCTCAGCCTTATTGATGTGTAATTGATTGTAACATTGTGTAAATCAGTCACTCTCACATCTCACTCTTTGTGACCCCATGCGCTAGAGCCCACCAGGCTCCTCTGTTCATAGAATTTACCAAGCAAGAATATTGGAGTATGTTGCCATTTCCTCCTTCAGGAGATCTTCTCAACTCAGAGATTGAACCCTGTCTCTTGAGTCTCCTGCATTGGCAGGCAGTTTCCTTACCACTTTGCCACCTGGGAAGCCAGTAATATTGCAAATGATTTTGAAAAGATGATTAGCTAGCATATGTATCACCTCACATAGTTATTGCTTTATTTTCTGGTGAGACTATTTTAGATTTACTTTCCTAGAAATTTTCAAGTATATAAAATATATATGAGAGTGACTAACTTACACAATGTTACAAATCAATTTCATAAATCCATTCATTCATTGCCAGACATTTAAATTGTTTCCATGCCTTGACTATTATGAATAATGCTACAGTAAACAAGTAAACATAGAAGTGCAGATATCTCTTCAAGATGATGGTTTCATTTCCTTTGGATATATACCTAGAAGTGAAACTGTGGGGTGATATGGTTGTTCTATATTTTTCTCTTGAGGAAACTCCATTCTGATTCCTATAGTGGTTGACCCAATTTAAATTTCCACCAATAGGGCATAAGGGTTCCTTTCCTCCACATTATTCTTAAGCACGCGTATACTTTCATATCCTTTCTTGGATATTAGCTGAAAAGACGACATACTGCCCCTGTGGTCACAAGTGCACTATTTTCACTTGGACAGGACACATTTCTTCTTAACTTCAATTTTGATACCCTCCTTAACTGGGGAATGAAATAAAAGTTTGATTTTTTGTTGTTGTTGACAGTTTGTGACAAAGAACAATTACTCTTCCAAACTCCTTTTTATTTAAACTGTTGTTGCTTGATGTCTAGATTTTGAAAATATTCCCAAGTAATTATCTTATTTTGGTAAAATAAATTTGATTTCATTAATGTTGTTTAAATTTAGAAATTTCTAAATAGTGCCTATGGATTTTGAACTAAATGTAATTTCTTCATATAACCTGATCTGTTTCAATTTATTTATTTGAAAAAAATTACAATGCAAAATAAAATTTAAAATGAGATCAGTTCCTGATTTTAGGGGAAATGCTTTCAATTTTTCACCATTGAGGGTAATGTTTGCTGTGGGTTTGTCATATATAGCTTTTATTATGTTGAGGTATGTTCCTTCTATTCTTGCTTTCTGGAGAGTTTTAATCATAAATGGATGTTGAATTTTGTCAAAGGCTTTTTCTGCATCTATTGAGATAATCATATGGTTTTTATCTTTCAATTTGTTAATGTGGTGTATTACATTGATTGATTTGTGAATACTAAAGAATCCTTTTATTCCTGGGATAAAGCCCACTTGGTCATGATGTATGATTTTTTTAATATGTTGTTGGATTCTGTTTGCTAGAATTTTGTTAAGGAATTTTGCATCTATGTTCATCAGTGATATTGGCCTGTAGTTTTCTTTTTTTGTGGCATCTTTGTTTGGTTTTGGAATTAGGGTGATGGTGGCCTCATAGAATGAGTTTGGACCAGAAAGATAAAGACCAATACAGTATACTAACACATATATATGGAATTTAGAAAGATGGTAATGATAACCCTATATGCAAAACAGAAAAAGAGACACAGATGTACAAAACAGACTTTTGGATTCTGTGGGAGAAGGCAAGGGTGGGATGTTTTGAGAGAACAGCATTGAAACATGTGTATTATCAAGGGTGAAACAGATCACCAGCCCAGGTTGGATGCATGAGACAAGTTCTCAGGGCTGGTGCATTGGGAAGACCCAGAAGGATGGGATGGGGAGGGAGGTGGGAGGGGGGATAGGGATGGGGAATACATGTAAATCCATGGCTGATTCATGTCAATGTATGGCAAAAACCACTACAATATTGTAAAGTAATAAGTCTCCAACTAATAAAAATAAATGGTTAAAAAAAAAAAGCAACAAAGACCCAGCACAGCTGTAAGTAAAATTATTAAAAGAATTAGATGTAACAATTTATGATATGATATATTTAATTTCTTTGTCACAAAATATGTTTCCTTTGAGAAATCAGTGAAAAATACTTGTAAGTTTGCTATATAAAAAACTAATAGTCAATGAGATAACTAAGTTGTTGTAATAATTTTAAATCTAGTTACTTCAATATCTATTTTAAATATGAACATTGATAGAAGATTAAAATTATTCTTTATATGCCCCCCAAAAAAATAAAAATAAACAAAATGAGATCAGATGATAAAATGATGATTCAGATAAATGTTATAAGTCCTACTTCATTTGGGACTGCTATCAAATCAAGAAACACTAATTTTTCATCAGTTCCTAAGATACAATTGAAAAAGCAAGGATCTTCTTAATAATTTTCTAGAATTGAAACTAATCTTCTTTATTGAAAAACTTCATTTCTCAAAACACAATTTAAAAAGATTTGTTTTTAAGGTTTGTATTAATTTACACAAAAATGACCATGAAAACTATACTAAATTTTCTTATTCATTGAAAAGAACACTTCTGGGCACCTACTATGTGTAGGACATTATGCTGTAGTGATAAGCATAACCAATATTTTAAAATAAAGAATAGAACACTGAGAAGCTAACTGGAAGTGTTATTAAGCTTTTGGCTAGATTTTGCTTGGGGTAACTCAGGCCAAGAATGGGAATAATAAACTATATTAAGTCAGCCCAGGATGTCAGGCCAAAACCTGATGAATGAGATGGAAACACAAGGCGTTAGTGAGCGGGTTTTTCTTACTGATTTCAGTGTCAGAGATGAAACTTGAAAAAGTAAAGCTTTCCGTTAGGCAGGGAAAGGGATGCATGAGTGCTTCTCCAGCGAACAGGCAGCTGCCAGTCTTGAGAACAAGCTAACCAGTGTACAAGTCACAGCCAAGAGAGCCAGAAAGATCTTCCAGGTAGACTGCTGCTAAGTCGCTTCAGTCGTGTCCGACTTTGTGTGACTATAGACGGCAGCCCAACAGGCTCCACCGTCCCTGGGATTCTCCAGGTAAGAACACTGGAGTGGGTTGCCATTTCCTTCTCCAATGCATGTAAGTGAAAAGTGAAAGTGAAGTCGCTCAGTCCTGTCCAACTTGTAGCGACCCCATGGACTGCAGCCTACCAGGCTCCTCTGTCCATGGGATTTTCCAGGCAAGAGTACTGGAGTGGGTTGCCATTGCCTTCTCCGACAGGGATGATTAATATTCAACCACTTATCCACTCACAGGGGCACGTTAACACTTCAAACAGTAAAGTCAAACACAGAAAAAATAATTTCTCCCCTTGCAGGCTTTTGTGATAGCTTGATTGCTAACCAGCTGGCTTAAGAGTTACTGTGATTACATCACCGATATTGTCGACATTCTCTTTATCCTTACATTCTGATAGTATGCAGGTACTGTTGTCCATCTGTTTCTTGTGAAATATTCCATATTATATACTGAAAATTTTAGAGTCCCATAGTGCCTTCACATTATCCTTGTTATAAATTAACTTAGAAACACCTTTGTTTTTTCTGATACCAATGATAAAATTGGGACCTAAAAGGACAGCAACATATTCAGGAGGCCAAGCAAAGGGGATCGGAGACTTTCATTTAGGGACTATGCTATCTTCCCTGTGTCCTATTTGCTTAATATTGCTCTATTGTTATTAGGGCCTCTGCAGTTGGGTAAAATGAAATTATAATTGGCATTAAATGAGTTACCTTTTTGGTAATAGGACTCCTAGCTGGGTTTATCACCGATTAAACCTTCCAAGAGAGTGTGATTAGAGTGCTATTTATTTTCTGGCTACTACTTGTCAATTATTTAACATAATCTTTGATCACCAGCTTATTTCAACATCTAAGAATATTAAGGTACAATTAGGAGAGGTCTTTTTGAAGCTATCTCCTATATTTTCTAGAAAAAGTATGCTTCCAGGGAAGTAAAGGAAGAAAAAGTCAAGTTCTCTTGCTCAGATAATTTGGAACATAAAATGCCTATCTCTATTCCAGTAGCATAATTCATTCACTGAAGTTCATGACATAATAAGGCTCACAAGACTATAGCAGAGACAAAAGGGGTAATGGGATTTCTACTCTTCAAGACTCCATGTTTCCAGGGAAGGAGATAGTGGAAGTTACAAAGAGGCTAGTGAATAACACCTTTATTTTCCTTAACCAGATTCTAAATCTGGCAATAAGAAGAAGAATCAGCATATGGAAGCAAAAAAATTGACCTTACAACTGATAAACTGCATGAGGATAGAGCAAGATAGTGGGCTTCCTAATACTCCAAGAGAGAATTAGACTCACATGCCCATACATTAATAATCAGGGCTGGAAATGTGCAGACCTCTGCATAGGAAGGCACACCTTGCAAAAGTTAATAAAATCCAAGAGTGGACCATAGCCCATGCTTCTTACAGCTAGTTTGGTTCCTGAGAGGAAACAGTGGCTTAGCCAAGCATGCCTTCTTCAAGCAAACATCAAACAAACTCATCCCAGCTCTCCTCATTTTCAAATGAAGAAAAAGTATAGTCAGGTCTACTTAGAGAAAATGTCCTATTGTTTAGAGTTACAGAATTGAGGGCTAAGCACCCTTTTCAAGTGAGGTTCTACTCCTGTTTGAATGGAGTGGGCTCTGCTAACAGAAAAGTAATCAAATCTTAGAAAAAGATCAAAGTCCTCAGGTGAACCTGGCCTCATCCCAGCTTTCCCTCTACACCTTAAACATTCCAGGCCTCAGGGAAATGAATAGAAAAAAGTGATTGGTTTTAGAGAAAGTTTTATTTTCATTTTAGGTTTGAAGGATTTGTTGACAAAAGAAATCATTTGTTATTCACAAATAATTTAAATTTTTACATAAGATTATTTGACATAATTTCTTATATACAGTCATTAAAAGAAAAAAATAGAAACAACAGACAGAAGTAACGGTGTATATACATCACCAAATTGGGGCAATCTACATCCAGAATTGAATAGTGTTGGGAAGTCCCTTGCTAATAGCAATCTGGAGTCCAAATTAGGAAAGATCCTGGGTGGTGCATCCACCCCACAGATGAGACTTCAAACTGAAGTTTGGGGAGGCGGGGGGAGTTCCTGCTTATAAACCTAGGCTGCTAACTGATATCACCATCAGTTCTGCATGCAAAAATGCCACTCTGGTTTTACTTTAATTTTTACAATGCTATTTGTTTCACCCTGTGAGTCTTCAGACTTCTTAAGGCCCAGGGTGTTGGCCACACCTCCAGAAACTCAAGAATTCGAAGGCCCACTTCCTTTCTTATCTAAAATTCTGCTGGACTTGCTGTGCTTACAAGAAGGCAAAGAAGCTAAGCAGTGTTTAGGCAGGACAGAAAAGGTCAGAGGACTTTTGTCTTGCCCCTGATGTCTGAACAAGTTTCCTCCATCTTAATTTTCCTAAGAGGAAAGGATGTAAGGATATGAGAGTTGGACCATAAAGAAGGCTGAGTCTCAAAGAATCAATGCTTTTGAACTGTGGTCTTGAAGAAGACTCTTGAGAGTCCCTTGGACTGCAAGGAGGTCAAACCAGTCAATCCTAAATGAAATTAATCCTGAATATTCATTGGAAGTATTCATGCTGAAGCTGAAGCTCCAATACTTTGGCCACCTGATGAAAAGAAACGACTCATTGCAAAAGACCCGGATGCTGAGAAACATTGAAGGCAGAAGAAGGGGATGACAGAGGGTGAGATGGTTGGATGGCATCACTGACTGAATGGACATGAGTTTGAGCAAGCTCTGGAGGATGGTGTAGAACAGGGAAGCCTGGCATGCTGCAGTCCATAGGGTCACAAAGAGTTGGATACAACTGAGTGACTGAACAGCAACAAATGGGAAAGGAAAGGCAAATTGCATCATTAAAAATTTAAAATGAGATGAAAACATACTACAATATTAATGGAACAAATGTAGAAACAAATAACTTTAATATAGATGTATGGCTTAAGTTAAAAATTTGAGATAGAATATATGTGGAATAATAAGAAAAAAATTGGCATATTTATAATGAGTTAAAAAGGCAAGAATAAGGATAGTGAGGAAATGAAAATTATATAGAACAGAAAAAAATGAAAAATCAACATAACATCTCTAAGATAATGAATATAGGATATGAAGCATAAGAACATTCAGAATACAGGAAAATGGATTTGAAATGTAGAAATACATGACTAGTCAGACTTAAATAGGTATAATATCTCATGGAAAAGTGATCAAAACAAGTATATCAAGATTAAATTTGATCTATAAAGAAAAAAAGATTTTTGGCATCCAGTTACACAAAGTAAATCACTTGCAAAAGAGAAAAATTAAATCTAGGCTGATCTCAGACTGCATAGCAAAAATCAATACCAGAAGATAGAGAATATTTTCTAAAAAAAGTTCTGGAAAGGGTATTTTGGCTCAATAACATGCTGACACAAATTCTCCTTCAAGTTAGATAGAACTAGAAAAACTGAAAACCTGAGCTAATTAGTAAACATTAAAATAGCTCTAAATGATAGAAATCTGTCTATATTTGCCAATAAATAAATAATAATCATAGAATGATAGCATGGATAAACCTGGATGGTACAGTTTGAAATGATATGTTGAAATACTATTTTCATATTATTTCAGTTTAATCAAACATGGATTATTTTAATAAAAATCATGAAGTATGTATTTCTCAAGAACAAATCATAAAATTTCATTTAGGTAAAAAATTTAAATACTCAAAATTTATTTACGGTACAGAAATAAATCAACATTTGACTGAGTCTACGAGTAGGACAGTTACCACAAACGCACATGGAGGAAATTTTTTGTAATGTAAATGTCTACATCTTGTGCTCTCCTACCTACATAGGTGCATAAATTCATATAACAGTTTACTGAAAATAGGAGCATCTTATCATAATTAACTTACACTTCAATACAATTGATTTAAAATGCAATATGTGTAACTGGTAAAAAATAATCTGGTGGTATGATGATTGTTAATCATATTCAAAGTATACACAAAAACAGTCTCCTACTGAGTGGCTATAGTTACTTTCCTACTAAATGCAATCAAACAAACAATAAAATTTTGATATAGAATTCAGGTAAAGAGATGAAACAAAAACTTCAAAACCCTTAAATGAGTGATACTCTGTGAGATCCACAAAGATCCCCTTAAGAGACTGTTCTCTCTAACATTGTTTCCCCTCGCCAATCATCTGATGCATGTCCTCATCTATCCACAGTGATTTTATAATGTTCATAAAATATATCCAAAATTATTATCCAATTTCCTCATTAGACTCTGGATTCAACGTATTGTGATACAGAAACACATGCTATCTCCAATACAATTTATGGTCCAATTTGATTTCTTTCATTTTGAAATCAATTTACAGTGAAATATAAATTTTTGTTATTACTTCTAAGAGTTTATTATATATTTAAGACCTGTGCAGAACATTTTAATCCAAATGCAAGCTATTTTAATACTCCTGAATTTTTTGATACATATGACTTTTACATGAACAAATATTTATGTTTTACTCCGTACATCTATGTATGTGACTACTTTTTAGATAGATGATAGAAATAGATGTTAGATTTATAGATGAAAAATAGGGAGCTAGGTATATAGATATTAGATTGACTTTTTTTTCCCCTCTATATCTCCCAGATCTACATATCATTTCCAATTTGGGGAAACCATTCTCAAAGTAGGACTGAGTGTACATCAATGAAGCTCCAGCTCCATGTGTCCTAACCTGCAGATCCTCTGTGAGTGCTAGATGATGTCATCAAGTTACGCCATATACAGATTTGAGATTTTTCAGGTAACAGCAAAGAGATGTGGAGCCCTGGTGGAGCTCAGGATACTTCCTGAGTTAAGAAACAGAACTGAGAGTAAGGACACCAAAGGGGGAGAGCACCAAAGAAGGAAAAGCTGCACAGACAGAAAACTCAGGAGGATCCATCTGGATCCATCTCGAATATTCATCAGAGAACTGATCAACATATTTTGTGAGAAAACTACACAAAACTGGGGAAAGGCCATGTGAAATGAATAGTGGGGCAGTTACCAATGATCGAGGAAAACCAGGAAAGTTTCCTCTTCCCAATGGCCAGATTTGAAAACGTTATGACCATAGGACACTTTGATGGAGTACTCAGAAGTGTCTTGCCCTAGTAATGGGGAATAATTAACCCTAGACTAAACATTGCCATGATCTGACACAATAAATCATAAAAGGATCAAACTGTTTCTAAGAATCTTGAATGCCCTGAAACAAAGTTCAAGAAAATTCATGGAAATAAAATACACCTAGAATTCAGCAAGTAAAAAAGTAATAATGTGTGACGACCACTCAAAGGTTATGACGAAAAGAAACAGCAAAAAATGACTCTAATGAGGGGGGAAATCTAGTACTATGTTAAACATATGCTAAATGATGAGTAAATATTTACTGAATAAAGGAATGAATCATAGAAAACAAATTTGTATCAGTGTTCTTGCCCAGTAAGAGTATTTGTTTTCCCAAGTTTTTTTTTTTTTTTTTTTTTTTTTCAGCTAAAATTCTTGTCATGTTGTTTCTTATCTTTTAAACTGTACATCTCCCTACAAGATGCTGGATGGATATTTCAGCATCTATCACAAATCTCGATTATATTGAATATAAAATATTATGAAATGAGCAACTGAGGGAAGGAAGGAGGAAAATAAGTAATAAAAGATGATAAAATATGTTATATTTTAATATGATATTTAATATGTAATGCTGGGGTTCACAACAAATTAATTATTCACCATTACTGGTCAGTTCAACAGCACTTTCTTCTCTAATTGAATATTAGTTCTGGGATTTAAATGATACCTGAGCTTGTGTATTTTGGACCACATATTCATAATCTAGAGAAGAATATAATTTTCTTCTCACCATTTTCAAAATTGCCTGCATATAATTTTTAAACTACATATCAAATCATAGCTCCATCTTACAACTAACTATTAATATTTAATTAATTACTAATAAAAAGCAGCAGTTTTTCTGGAGGCATCTGGATTTATTAAAAAAACTATCAACATACTAATTTAACTTTTTTTTTTAAATAGTTTGCCAGTTGTTATTTTAGTTTCAGAATTAAACACAGATGTGATCCAAAAGTCTTGTTCTTTCCTGCCACTATCTGAAAGAAACTTCCATCACTGACAGTTGCTAAGCATGTGAAACAGAATTAATTATGTGTTTCAAGAAGTTTTAAATTTCACTACAATTTTAGAATGAACTATACAATAAAAAATCGTTCAAAAATAGTTTTATATGTTCCCATATGATGTGTCTTACTAGTCTTATCTAGGGCTCTGATGAGTCCTAGTGACAGAATATAGTGATGGAAAAAAGAAAAAATGTAGATAAGTACAATGGATATTTTAAAATAGTATTCTTACTTGTATAAAAGAATTAAATCCGTCTCTACCTTAAACAAGAGTGTTTACTGTCTTTGAAAATCAATCTTTATTTTCTTAAATCTCAATATGATGTTCACTCAGTTTTATACTTTTTTCTTTAAATTATGAGATCTTGTTTGATACAAAATAAATGATTGAAATATTTTGAAATACATATTTTGTAAAATATATTACTTAAATACTTTATCCAAAGAGATATGAAAATCACAATGAAAACCACAATCACAGAAAACTAACCACACTGATCACATGCACCACAGCCTTGTCTAACTCAATGAAACTATGAAGTATGTCATGTAGGGCCACCCAAGATGGACAGGCCATGATGGAGAGGTCTGACGAAACATGGTCCACTGAAGAAGGGAATGGTAAACCACTTCAGCATTCTTGCCTTGAGAACCCCAAGAACAATATGACAAAGCAAAAAATATGACACTGAAAGATGGAATCCCCAGGTCAATAGGTGCCCAATATACTACTGGAGAAGAGTGGAGAATAACTCCAGAAAGAATGAAGAGACAGAGCCTAAGCAAAAAGAACACCCAGGTGTAGATGTGACTGGTGAAGGAAGTAAAGTTTAATGTTGTAAAGAACAATATAGCATAGGAATCTGGATTGTTAGGTCCATGAATCAAGGTAAATTGAAAGTGGTCAAATAGGAGATGGCAAGAGTGAACATCGACATTTTAGGAATCAATGAACTAAAATGGATAGGATTGGAAGAATTTAATTCAGATAGCCATTATATCCACTACTGTGGGCAAGAATCCCTTAGAGGTGGAACAGCCCTCATAGTCAACAGAAGAGTCTGAAATGCAGTATTTAGGTGCAATATCAAAAATGAAAGAATTATAACTGCTTGTTTCCAAGGTAAATCATTCAGTATCATGGTAATCTAAGTCTAGGCCTCAACCACTACCACCAAAGAAGCTGAAGTTGACTAGTTCTATGAAAGACTACATGACTTCCTAGAACTAACACCAAAAAAAGATACCCTTTACATCATAGGGGACTGGAATGCAAAAGTAAAAAGTCAAGAGATACCTGGAGTAACAGGCAAGTTTGGCCTTAGAGTACAGAATGAAGCAGGACAAAGGCTAACAGAGTTTTGCTAATAGAACTCACTGGTCATAGCAAATACCTTCTTCCAACAACACAAGAGAAGACTCTATATACGGACATCACCAGATGATCAACACCGAAATCAGATTGATTATATTCTTTGCAGCCAAAAACGGAGAAGCTCTATACAGTAAGCAAAAGCAAGACCAGGAGCTGATTGTGACTCAGATCATGAACTCTTTATTGCAAAATTCAGACTTAAATAGGAGAAAGAAGGGAAAACCACTAGACCATTCAGGTATGACCTAAATCAAATCCGTTATGATTATAGAGTGGAAGTGACAAATAGATTCAAGGGATCGGATTTGAAAAGTGCCTGAATAACTATGGATGGAGGTTCATGACATTGTACAGGAGGCAGTGATCAAGATCATGCCTAAGAAAAAGAAACGCCAAAAGGCAAAATGCTTGTCTGAGGAGGCCTTACAAATAGTTGAGAAAGGAAGAGAAGCAAAAGGCAAAGGAGACAAGGGAAGATATATCCATCTGAATGCAGAGTTCCAAAGACAATTAAAGAGAGATAAGAAAGCCTTCCTCAGTGGCAATTGCAAAGAAATCGGGGAAAACAATACAATGGGAAAAACTAGAAATCTCTTCAAGAAGATTAGAGCTACCAAGGGAACATTGAATACAAAGATGGGCACACACACACAAAAAAGGACATAATGGTATGGACGAAACAGAAGCAGAAGATACGAAGAAGAGGTGGCAAAAATACACAGAAGAACTATTAAAAGGAAAAAAAGAAAAAAGAAAAAATCTCAATGACCCAGATAATCACGATGGTGTGATCACTCACCTAGAGCCAGACATCCTGTAGTACAAAGTCAAGTGGGCCTTAGGAAGCATCACTAAAAACAGAGCTAGAGGAAGTGATGGGATTCCAGCTGAGCTATTTCAAACCCAAAAAGATGATGCTGTGAAAGTGCTGCAGTCAATAATACAGCAAATCTGGAAAACTCAGCAGTGGCCACAGAATTGGAAAAGGTCAGTTTTCATTCCAATCCCAAAGAAAGTCTATGCCAAAGAGTGTTCAAACTACTGCACAATTGCACTCATCTCATACACTAGCAAGGTAATACTCAAAATTCTCCAAGTCAGCCTTCAACAGTACATGAACCAAGAACTTCCCAATGTTCAAGCTGTATTTAGAGAAGGCAGAGGAAACAGATCAAATTGCCAACATCTGTTGCATCATTGAAAAAGCAAGAGAGTTCCAGAAAAATATCTATTTCTGCTTTATTGACTATGCCAAAGCCTTTGACTATGTGGATCACCACAAACTATGGAAAATTCTTAAAGAGATGGGCATACCAGACCACCTGACCTGCCTCCTGACAAATTGGTATGCAGGTCAAGAAACAACAGTTAGAACCTTACATGGAACAATGGACTGGTTCCAAGTTGGGAAAGGAGTATGTCAAGGCTGTATATTGTCAACCTGCTTATTTAACTTATATGTAGAGTATATTGTGTTAAATGCTAGGCTGAATGAAGCACAAGCTTGAATCAATATGGCTAGGAGAAATATCCAGAGAAGGCAATGACAACCCACTTCAGTGTTCTTGCCTGGAGAATCCCAGGGGCGGGGGAGCCTGGTGGGCTGCCATCTATGGGGTTGCACAGAGTCAGACACGACTGAAGCGACTTAGCAACAACAGCAGCAGCAGGAGAAATAGCAATAATATCAGATATGCCGATCATACTACCCTTATGGAAGGGAGCTAAGAGGAACTAAAAAGCCTCTTAATGAAAGTGAAAGAGCTGGCTTAAAACTCAATATTCATAAAACAAAGATCATGGCTTCTGGTCTCATCATTTCATGGTAAATAGATGGAGAATCAGTGGAAATAGTGACAGACTTTTTGTACTTGGGCTCCAAAATCACTGCAGATGGTGACTGCAGCATTAAAATGAAAGGACGCTTGCTTCTTGGAAGAAAAGCTATGATCAACCTAGACAGCATATTAAAATATAGAGACATTACTTTGCCAACAAAGATCTGTCAGGCGAGTGTATGCTCCTCAATTCTATCTTGTCACAACAAAGATTTGGAGTGATGGAAATTAAAGTCCCCCTCGGCGTGTCACAACTCTAGGGTCTTGGACAGACTGTGTTATAGCTCTCAGGTCTTGAATGGACCGTGTTATAGCTCTTAGACAAATCAGTGTTACAGCTCAGTGTTACAGCTCTATTTTACTTAGATGATAGCAGGAAATCCATCTTTAAGGCATGGGGGCATGTCGACCCAAAGACGCGAAGAGGAGAGTGCTCCAATGAGCATGTGTGCGCATGCGAGAGAGCCCTTTGGCTCCTCTTTTTATATGTTTTTTTCTTCCCCCTGGGCTTGCCCTGTGCAAATTGGGCTTGGTCAGGAGTGCTGTTCTGCCTGAAGTCCTCACTCTGGTCCTCGGACCTTCCTTTGTTCTATTTTTGCGTGCTTTTCCCTTCCTTATCTTTTAGCCACCGCCATTTTGGACTCTGGCTTCCTATGCTAACTACCTAACATTCCCCCCTCAAGAGATGGGAGGCCTAATTCTTTGGGAACAGGGGCGGCAAGCTCTTTCTGGCTACTTCTACTGAATTGGGATGGCGAGGTGCATTGGGCCTCCCCATCTTGCTAGTCTCAGGCCTCAGAGTCCTTATAGTGGGGTCCATCTAAGGGTGAGTGATATTTTCCATGGCCGGCCGTAGTTTTATATCTTTGTTGAACTGGCACTGAGTGTTGTAGCTTGTTGACCTGAGCAGAGACAAAACAGGTTAGACAATCGATAATGCATGGAACAATCATACGCAGCATCAGTATGGTGTGCCAAGGACTAGTAGGGGCATTAGCCAATTCCAAATTCCCATCACTAGGATGGCTCAAGTCCCTCCTTGTTCAGGGATCAGAAGATTTATTACCTGCCTGTTTTGGATCCCTACCAAATTGTGTTGGCTCTTTAGAGCTATCATGAGAAATCTTGTCCCCAGAAACCAGATTTTGAGGGTGTTCATTAGAATGGCACTCATTTGTAGTTCTGAATAGGTATCTGAGATCTCCTAGGGGCTCACAGGTGTATTGAGTGTGCTCTTCTGTTTTCTTCCATGGCTTGACTCATGAGTAGTAAATCCAGGAGTCATGTTCTGGTACCTTGACTGCTGTGGGGATAGAAAGTATTACAAGGTAGGGGCCCTTCTACCTGGGCTGGAGTTGAGCCTTTGGGGACCCATTTTTCCAGACTTTAATTAGGACTTGAGTCCCTGGAGCATATAGTGGTGACTCCTTAAAGTCTTTTGGGTCCTGGTTCATACCCCACAAGTGTATATCCTGTTGGAATTGCCCAATAGCCATGGTACAAGACTAGATTGTCTGAACCTCTAGATCTAGGAAGAAGTCATTGACATAAACAAAAAGTCTCCCATATAGCATATCATAAGGACTAAGACCAACCTGTTCCTTAGGGGCAATATGCATGCAGAGGAGAGCTATTGGTAAAGCCTTCTTCCATCCCCAGGAGGTCTCCTGGGTTATCTTTTTTACTGCTGATGTTAAGAATTGGTTGGCTCTTTCTACTTTTCCTGAAGACTGAGGCCTCCAGGCACAATGGAGATAAAAAGTAATGCCCAATACTTTAGAGACCCCTTGGGTGACCTTTGAAGTAAATGATGTCCCATTGTCACTTTGTAATGACCTGGGCAGACCATATCTTGGAATGATTTCATGGAGCAGTTTTTTTTGTTTTTTTGTTTTTTTTTTTACTACCTCCTCAGGCTTCTCAGTCCAGGTGGGAAAGCTTTCAATCCATCCTGTGAATGTATCTATCATGACTAATAGGCATTTATACCCTTGAGAAACTGGCATCTGGGTGAAGTCCATCTGCCAGTCCTCTCCTGGATAGGCCCCACGTTGTTGGATGGGCTGGGCCAGCTGGGGTCTTCGAGCTCCTTGGGGGTTGTTTAATGGCAAGTGGGACAAGAGGAGACCACTTACCTTATAGCTGTTTGGAGGCCTGTTCCTCTGAAGGACCTTTGTAGTAATTTTTGGAGGGCCTTTTCCGCTAAATGAGTGGTGGCATGTAAGGAGTTAACCAACTTCCACTGGAGGTTCCCAGGCAGAAAAAGGAGTCCCTCCTTTAGGAACCAACCCATATGATCTTCTTGAAAGCCCTCACTCTTACCTTTAAGAGTCTCACCTTCAGTATATGAAGGAGTTTCTGGCAAATTAGTCTGTGGACCTAAGGAGGAAACCCCTATTAGGTCACTGTTCTGTAACGCTGCTCTCTTTGCTGCCTGATCAGCTACTTGGTTTCCTCTTGTCACTTCTGTGCTCCCTTTCTGGTGTCCTTTACAGTGGAAGACTGAAACCTCAGCGGGCAGATGGACTGCTTCCAAGAGCCTAAGGATTTGATCACTATATTTGATTGGGGATCCTTGGGTGGTCAAGAGGCCTCTTTCTTCCAAATAGCAGCATGTGCAGGTAGCACCAGAAGGGCATACTTGGAGTCAATGTAAATGGCTACTCTTTTTCCTTTTCCCAGCTCTAAAGCTCGAGTCAGTGCTATGAGCTCAGCTAATTGGGATGAAGTACCTGGTGGCAGAGGCTTATGATATCAAAATTGGAGATGACTGTATATCTGGCTCTTCTTTTTCCATCCAAGACAAAGCTGCTTCCATCAGTGTACCAGATTTCCTCAGGATTGGTCAGAGGATCTTCTGACAATCCCTCTTGGGGTTTTGTCCAGTGGTCCAAGGTTCTAGACAAGAGTGAAAGGGGAGAGAGCCCTCGAGGGTAGGCAGGAGGGTGGCTGGGTTAAGAACCTCACAAGGGGATATAGTGAGGCCTAGATTTTCCAGAAGCATTACTTGATATCTGAGGATTCTTTGATCAGACATCCATAAATTCCCTCTTCCATTTAGGAGCTGTTTTACTTGGTGGCTGGTAAAAATAGTTTGCCCCCAAAGGAGAGTTTTAAAGCATCTTCTATCATGATTGCAATAGCTGCAAGATTTCGAAGGCAAGGGGGCCAGCCTTGGGTGATTGGGCCAAGCCTCTTGGATAAGTAAGCTACAGGCTGGGACTCAGATCCCAACCATTGAGTTAACACTCCCAAGGCTATTCCCTCTCTTTCATGGACATAAAATTGGAATGCTTTTTCTGGGTCTGGCAACCTCAAGGCAGGTGCCTGAGTTAAGGCCTGTTTTAGTGTAGCCTCTGCCTTCTTTTGAGGAGTTCCCCACATCAATGGGATTAAATCATCCTGTCCCTTTAAGCTTTCATATAAGGGCTGGGCAATTAGACCATAGTTGGGTATCCAGATTCTACAATACCCAGTTAGCCCCAGGAAAGCTCGCAATTATTTTCGAGTTGTGGGGGAGGGCAACTGGAGGATTCCTTGTGCCTTATCAGAGGACAGCCTCCTGGACCCGTGAGTAATCTGAACTCCCAGGTAAGTGACTTTTGTCTTGACCATTTGTGCCTTAGCACTGGAGACATTATATCCCCTTTCTACAAAAAAGTTTAGAACCTGAATTGCATGTTGTTGGGCACTTCTCTCATCTGGAGAGTAGACTAGTAGGTCATCTACATATTGTAATATTTTCCCATTAGGTCCCAGGTCCAGACCTAAGAGATCCCAGCTAAGGGCCTACCCAAACAAGTGGGGGTTATCTCTGAACCCCTGAGGTAATACTGTCCAAGTAATCTGTTGGTGTTTTTCTCCTGGGGCTTCCCACTCAAAGGCAAAAAGATATTGGGATTCTTTAGCCAGTGGTATGCAAAAAAAAAAAAAACAGTATCTTTGAGATCCAAGACTGTAAACCACTTGGCACTGGGTGGGATTTCTCCCAAGATTACATAAGGATCGGATACTGTGGTATGGAGGGGGACTACAGCTTCATTTACGATCTGGAGATCTTGAACCATTCGCCAGGTTCTATCATTTTTCTACTGAGAGGATTGGGGTGCTACATGGTGAATTGGTGGGGACCAATAGCCCACAAGCCAGGAATTTTTTTATTAAAAGCTGTAGTCCCTCCTGACCCTCTCTTTTGAGGTGATATTGTCTCTGGTTAGGAAACCGAGTGGGATCTCGGAGGACAATGATGACTGGTTCAGCTTGGTGGACTCGTCCAAGAACCCCCTGGTCCCACACCTGGGGGTTAATTATGTCTTCCCATAATTTTGGTCCCTCTCTATTGGAGGAAGTGCAATGGGTTCTTCAGTAGTAACCAGGAGCTGTAGAGCTCTAAGGGTTGGAAAACTTCCCATCACAAGGGTGGTCCCCAATTTAGTAAGTATATCTCTTACCAATAATGAAGTAGGACACTCAGGGGCCACCAGAAACTAGTGGGAAAATATTTGTCCATCCCAGCAACAAAGAAGTGCTTGGGTGAATCTTTTGGTAGTTGTTTTTCCTGTAGCACCCAAAATGGCACAAATTTGAGAGGAGAAGGCTCCAGAGTAGGAGATCAAGACAGAGTAGGTAGCCCCTGTGTCAACCAAGAAATTCTCAGACCTACCTGCCACATCCAGCTGCACCCTTGGCTCCAGCCCCGTGATGGTTATCTGTGACAGGCGGGCTGACTGGAGAGGGCCACTTCAGTCTTCTTCAACCATCATGAGGGAAGGCTTGCCGCTTGACCCTGAGGCTCTTGGGTCCCCAGGGCAGAGTGCCGCCCAATGTCCCAGTTGATGGCATTTGTAGCAAGACATTCTAGGAGACTTGTCACGATTTGGACACTCTTTCGTTCAATGCCCCGCCTGTCTACAGATTAGGCATTTTCCTCGTGCTTTGTCCTTCAAGAAGTTGGGGTGTGCCAAAGGGCTTCCCTGGAGGGCGGCCAGCATCTGGGCATTCCTTGTCTCTTTCCTTTTCTCCCTCTCCTGGGCCTTGGCCTCCTTCTCCTGTTCTCTGTTATAAAAGGTATTGGTGGCTGTCTGGACCATCTCATCTAAAGAGGCAGCAGGGTCCTGCTACTGTAGCTGTTGCAACTTAATTCTCATATCTGATGCACTTTGGGACAGGAATTTGTCCTTTAAAATCGCCTGTCCCTCATACGAGTCTAAGTCCAGATTGGTAAAATTTTGGAGGGCGTCTTTTAGCCTTTCCAGAAAGTCAATGGGGTTCTCACTGGGCTCCTGAGTTATTGCTGAGACTGGGCACAGTCCCACAAGTAATAGGCTTCCTTCTATTTCCATGGGTGGACTTCCTTAGGGGTGAGTCTTTCTGAAGCTTATCCTACCCAGAACTGTTGCAACCTGAGAGCCAGGCATCCGCGGGTCAGGGTGCAGATCCCCAGGCAGGCTGAAACGTGACAGCCTCCTGGAGACTGAATCCCTGGGCAGGTCGAAGAGTGACAACCTCCTGGGACCCCTGGGACTGGCGGATCCCTGAGAAGGTTGAGGTGTGACAACCTTTCAAGGACCAGATCCCTAGGCAGATCAAGTCAGGTTGACCACCTGGGACCCCCAGACTGGAGTTTGGGCATCCCCAAGGTCTCCAGCGTGACCAGTGCTGGGTAGGATTAAGGGGTTGGGTATTATACAGTATTTCCCTCCCAAAGCCAACTATTTTCTGGTTGTCCCTCCAGAAGATTGTAGAGGCAACATTGTGGGCCTGGAAGGGGCTGAGGAAAGGAGCATGAGACAGGAGGGAAGGGGAGCAGAGCACAACCTTTGAAAGAATGACATAGCACAAGGGCATAACATAAACCAATTAAAATCAGTTGGGTCTAAAATGACAAGTCAAATTCAAGTAAACCTTAATCCCCAGTCTATAAGCCAACAGACACACCCAGAGATGGTAGAACAGCTCTAAGTCACTGTCAAAAGACAGAGGAGTGGGTGGTTCCCCAAAGGTTGGGATGATCACCCCACTCATTAGCATATGAATTCACCCCTCTTGCAAAACCTAACCAGACCACATTCCACGTCCTGAGCCCTTGCCCTTGGCAATGACCCACACCCTGAAGCATGGCTTCTCTCTGAATCCTAACAAATCCACCTCTTACTTATCGCTTTGTCTCTCACTGAATTTTTGCAGTAAGACCTCAGAGCCTGAGCTTCATTAGGTCCTGAAGACAGACATTCTGGGTTTTGGCCGGGCTCAAGTCCTGGGAGAGAGCTGAAGGACAGGAGGAAAAAGCAGTGGGAAAAACGTGCCAAGGAATCCCCTGCCGGAAAACCTGCTAAATTCCTGACCTGTGCTCAGTTTTCATTGGTCTGATTCTTGGCACAGAGAAGAGTAAGGACAGAAGAACCCCCACCGCTTGGGTAGCAGCTACTGCGGCCAGCAGATAGTGCCTTTGGGACATACCGAAGAGTAGCCTCTCCAGAGTCCCTCAATTGCGTCCACTGCCGCCCGCCTGTTTGTGGGGGGTTCAAGGAAACAAGAAATGAGAGGTTGCAAAGGAATTAAGATTTTGTTAGGCATGTCCCTTCAGCCATAGGAGTGGGGACCTCCTACCTTAACCTGAGGTCTTCTGGAATCTGAGGCTGAGCCAGGTGAGCTTTCTGCCGAGTTCGTTTTTCGCTGTCCTGGTTTCCAGCACAATGGGCCTTCCCCCTGTACTGGGTTTTCCTCACATTCCGCTTCTACCGCAGGAGCTTTGCTGAGTTGGGCTCCTACTGTGCTTGCCCTCTTCTGCATGGAGGTTGTTTCAGCCAGGTTAAATCTGAGTCACGGTGCCATAGATGTCAGGTGAGAGTGTGCTCCTCGGTTCTGTCTCGTCACAACAAAGATTTGGAGTGATGGACATTAAAGTCCCCCTCGGCGTGTCACAGCTCTCGGATCTTGGACAGACGTGTTATAGCTCTTAGACAAACCAGTGTTACAGCTCAGTGTTACAGCTCTATTTTATTTAAATGATAGCAGGAAAATCCATCTTCAAAGTGTGAGGGCATGTTGACCCAAAGACGCGAAGAGAAGAGCTCCCCAATGTGCAGGAGAGGGAGAGAGAGGGAGAGAGAGGGAGAGAGAGGGAGAGAGAGGGAGAGAGAGGGAGAGAGAGGGAGAGAGAGGGAGAGAGAGGGAGAGAGAGGGAGAGAGAGGGAGAGAGGGAGAAAGCCCTTTGGCTCCTCTTTTTATATGTTTTTTTCTTCCCCCCCTGGGCCTGCCTCCATGCAAATTGGGCTTAGTCAGGAGTGCTGTTCTACCCAAAGTCCTCACTCCAGTCCTTGGACCTTCCTTTGTTCTATTTTCACATGCTTTTTCTTTCCTTGTCTTTTAGCCACCAACATTTTGGACTCTGGTTTCCTATTCGAACTACCTAACAGATCCATATAGTCAAAGCTATGGTTTTTCCACTAGCCATTATGAATGTAGAGTTGGACCATAAACAAAGTTCAGTGCTGAAGAATTAACGGTTTTGAACTGTGGTGTTGGAGAAGACTCTTGAAAGTCCCTTGAACTGCAAGGAGAGCTAACCATTCCATCCTAAAGGATATAAGCCCTGAATAATCACTGGAAGGACTGATGCTGAAGCTGAAGCTCTAATACTTCGGTCACCTGAAGCGAAGAACTGAATCATTTGAAAAGAACCTGATGCTGGGAAAGATTGAAGGCAGGAGGAGAAAGGGACAATAGGGGATAAGATGGTTGGATGGCATCACCAACTCGATGGACATGAGCTTGAGGAAGTTCTGGGAGTTGGTGATGGATAGGGAGGCCTGGCATGCTGCAGTCCATGGGATCACAAAGAGTCGGACAGGACTGAGCAACTGAACTGACCTGAACTGGAGAGGTGTTTTTTTTTTTTTTTTTTTTTTTTAATGTAGTCCAGTTCTTTTTAGGTTTAATAACTCTATATGGCCAAAGAATTTTACAACTATAGTTTGGATGAACACAATTTCACTTTCTCTGCTTTAAAACCAATCCCAAAATAATAATGCCTTGAGAGGGTATAATGAACAATATTATTTTTAATTTAATTATAAGTACTGTTTTTAAGGAAAATAATGCCTTAAAAATATTATGTAAACTTTTACTTCTATTTTTTTTTTCTGTTTCTTTACTCACTAAAGTATGTTTCAAAGGACTAACATTTTGTGTCATTTTAAAAACAGCACCATTATTAATTATTATTTAAATAATTATCATTTAATTTACCTGTCAATTACTGAATCCATTGGTTTCCTTAAAGATAATTGAACATAACCTTTTCTTGCCAACTTGAAAAGCACAGAAATTTCTGAAATTGTGTGGGTAGTAGATCTTTCAAACAGTGTGAAAAAATATATCTTGTTCCTCAGTCTTAATGGCATTTTACAATTTGCCTGTGGCTTCTAGAGTCGGAGCATAAGAGAGGGACCCCATAACTATCTTTCAGAAGGTATAAAGAATTCCTAGATTATTTGTTAATGGCTGATATAAATGTCTAAGATTTGGTCAATAAAATTGGTTGAGCTGTCCTATGAAATCACACATTGCTTCAAGCTTATAAGAAAAATAGATTAATATTATCAGAAAATTTTTACATACTACCATTTTAAATGAATACTTATTTAGAAGATGTGTGTGAGTGTGTGTGTGTGTGTGTGTGTGTGTGTGCGTGTGTGTGTGCAAAGTTCTTCAGTCATGTTTGACTCTGTGAGACCCTATGGACTACACAGCCCACCAGACTCTTCTGCACATGGAATATTCCAAGCAAGAATACTGGAATGGGTTGCCATTTCCTTCTCTCATATAAAGTTTTAGTTTCTATGTACATTAGATATGGTTTAATATCCAAACTTGGAGTATATTTATTTTGAAAATTTGAGTATCTGGAGGTGGGGGTGAGGGGAGGGAAAATGAGTGAAATTCATTAAAATGTAAAATAGAAAAAACCTGTAGTTGATATAAAAAGACATAGAAATTTTGAATCATATTTAAAATATTGATTTATTATGTGCATATATATGTTGGCATATAATTAACTCTATTTTACTTCATAAAAAAAAAGAAAGAAAGAAAGAAAGAAAAAGTTAAATGCTTTTGGAGCATGAATTAACCAAAAAGTAAATAACACAAAATAGCTATAAAAGATGGTGGTCTTGTTGTCAGTCTTGGGATTGGGATATATATTAAAATTTTCCTCATTTCTTTATGTTAAAAAAAAAAAAAAAACAAAAAAACTTAGTGAATCTCTTCAGACAGTATTTCAGAAAAATTCACCAGAATCTATTTCCCAGGCAAAGGCTGGAAGGATAGAACCAATCTACTTAACCATCTCCACAATTATTACCATTCACTGTGTCCAAATCATTTGTGTAGAGACCCATATTATCAGGTTTAGCAGGGCCAAAGTGAATGGGCAAATTTTTGGCCATTTAGTTAGCTTGTCACTTAGTTAACTTGCAGATGTGTATCATCAGGCTACTAAGCACTCAGAGCTTTGTGGCTTATTTTCGATTTGTCTGAAGGCATATTTCCTGGCAGGGATGACTAAACCTTATTGGGTCATTTTTAATGAACTTGTGTTAGTCATTCACCACCCCTTTCCCACTTGTCATTACCACAAAAAGTATGCTTTGTAACCTTCATCCAAATTTTGTTTTATTTTTAGAAGTGCCTTAAAATGAAAATTCTTGGCTGAAGAGTCTTTGGAGTAAGAATATATTTTAATATTTATATGTGAAGAATTTCTATGTTGAACTCTAGGCTTTAAGATGAGATCACTGAAATTTCCATATCAAAAAATGTTCCAAATAATCTAGCATTCTGAATCCATATGTGGTTCAAAAGAAATGATTACAAGAAAAATAGAGGTGAGATACATAAATGCTATTTTAAAAAATAGACAAGGGAAAGCTTTTGTAAGAGAACAACTTGTCCCCCAAATTTTAATATTTGGTTATTGACTATCTCATCTTATTCTTCATTGCTATAAATATTCTTAGCTTTTTTTTTTTTTTTTTTTTTCCCCAGCATTTTCTGCCAAAATTGGTTTTCACATGATAAGAAGTTTATTTTGGAAGATTTTAATATTGCTCGTTGGGTTTAGCCAAATCTACTGACTGTACATTCTGTAGATATGAGCACCGTGTAGTGGTGAGGAAGACTGTGGTGTCAGACTGCTTAGGTTTGCTTGGGCTCCACCACATGGTAGCTGTGGGATCCAGAACAATTTGTTTAATTCTTCTGTGCCTTCATGGCTTCACTTCTAAATTGTCACTAATAGCAGAACTTAAAATATGGGCTATTTTGAGTTTAAATGAGATAATGCCATTCTTCGCAATAGTAAATACTCAAATATAATTATTACTGATGCTGTTACAAATAGTTTCATAGTCTCTGCTTCTGCTCTTGCCCACCTCCAATCTATGCTTCCCACAGCAGCAGGATGAGTTTATTTAAAAATTAAAACAAATAATATTACCACTGTTCTTGAACTCTCCAGGAGCTTCCTATACATTTAGAAAAAAGTTCCAAATCCCTTACCAAAAGTAAAAAGTTCACAGGGACCTGTCCCTAGAGTGTTTCTGGTCCCATCTGTTAATGCTTGCCTGCGTGTGTGCACAGTCACTACAGTTGTGTCCGACTCTTTGCAACTCCATGGACTGTAGCCCACCAGGCTTCTCTGTCCATGGGATTCTACAGGCAAGAATACTGGAGTGGGCTGCCATGCCCTACTTCAGGGAATCTTTTTGACCCAGGGACCCAACCTAAATCTTCTGCTTTGCAGGCAGATTCTCTACTGCTGAGTCACTGGGGAAGCCCCTTTAAATGCCTAATTTTCTGCTTCCCTGATAGCTTAGACAGTAAAGAATCTGCTTGCAATGCAGGAAACCCAGGTTAGATCCCTGGTAGGAAAGATTCCCCTGGAGAAGAAATGGCAACCCACTCCAGTATTCTTGCCCGGAAAATTCCACAGACAGAGAAGCCTGGTGGGTCCCAGTCTGTGGGGTCACACAGAGTCAGATAAGACTGAGTGACTAACACTTTCACTTTCACAATGGTTTTCTGCTTGTTTCTTTGGCATACCAAGGCTTCTTACTGAAACACTTTGCTTGGAGCCCAGCTCTTTTCTTGGAGCCCAAGATATGTGTATGATTCTCCCTTTATTAATCACTCTATAGTCTTGGATTCTTTTCTTCACAGAATTTGACATTAACTAAAATTATCTTATTTATCTATTCACTATTGGTTTTCTTTCCCTTTCAGTAGATTAAAAGGTCCACAGATATAAGGACATTTTCTGTCTTACTTTCTATCTCCAATGCCACAATTACACTTGATAAATATTTGCTTAATGATTGAATATGAAAATTTCAAGTTAAAATATTTTCCATCTTGCCAGTAATTAATTTATGTTAACTATTTAATTCTACATCTATTTAAATTCATAGCAAGACACAGTTTTCCAACTAAATTGAGGATTTTAACTGCAAAATTCCATCTTACTTTTCTTATATTGTGGATAATGTTGATTAAAAGTATAATAAAGAATGACTATAAATTTGATATTTATTGTAAATAATAGATGGACTCTTATGACAGCTCTATAGTAACCTGGCTATTTTCATGCAGAGTTAATCATATTAATTATGGAATTAATTAACTTCTGCAGAATTAATTAACTTCTGGAGAATTAATTAACTTTTGGAAAAAAAGTTAAAAATTACTTCAAAATGAATCATCAGAGTACAACAATTTAACAGTTAAATGTACTGGAGATTATATGAAAAGGCATTTGAAACTATGTTAAGAGGGGACTTCACATGGATAAATGAATTCAATAATATTTATTATTAGAATGAATTTTATAATGTATAAAACTATTACATGTTTATCACTATAAGCACTATTAGGAGTTTCTACTATGATTTAATACAGGTCTTGAAGCAGGAAGTTGGTTAACAGCCATGTTTATTATAAATAATAAGATCCTTGAAGAATTAAACTTTTCCAGCCTCATGTAATTATTCTCCAAATTATTTTATACATAAGAATTCAATACTTGATCATCTTAAGTTCCCAATTGTTTCACCCTCTCCTTCCACCTCTGTGTCAATATGTATGTTCTCTACATTTGTGTCTCTATTCCTGCCCTGGAAATAGGTTCATCTGTACCATTCTTCTAGATTCCACATGTATGTGTTAATATATAATATTTGTTTTTCCCTTTCTGACTTACTTAACTCTGTATGACAGACTCTAAGTCCATCCACTTCTCCACAAATGACCCTATTTAATTCCTTTCAGTGGAGTTATATTTCTTTGTACATATGTACCACATCTTCTTTATCCATTTAGGTTGTTTCCATGCCCTGGCTATTGCACACTTGTTTAGTTGCTAAGTCTTATTCATATACTATCATGTGTTAAATAGATAGTTAGTGGGAATTTGCTATAAAAAACAGGAAGCTCAGCTTGATGTTCTCTGATGACCTAGACAGATGGGATCAGGGATGGGAGGGAGGTCCACAGGAGAGGGAATATATGTATATACATATATAGCTGATTCACTTCATTGTACAGCAGAAACTAACATGATATTGTATAGCAATTATATGCCAATAGAAATATTTTTTAAAAAGAGTGTAACATTAAATTACATTTTGTAGAAACTGTAACATCAAAATAACACTTAACATACTAGTCTCTTTGACATCCAGACATAATGCAAATCATCTTCAAAAACAGTTAATATGTAAATATATATAAAATGAAGCCATTTTTAACATAAAATAGTCATTTAGACATGAATGTCTGGAAATATATGACAAAGACTAAAATATCTAATGGAGTAACTGCTAGGAGATATATTTTTGCCTTCCTGTTATTTTGCTCTTTGATCATTCAGCTTATCACTAGAGCATGCCCCATTAGCTAATTAGACTAGTTGAAATAAAAATCTATGATTTTGACTAAAAATGTTCCAAAAGCTTTTTAATCTTCCTGAAAAAAGAATAATAACTTGCAATTTTAGCCATGCTCAACCAGTTGAAAATAACTAAATGCCAGCTTGTCAAAACATATTGCCAAATATATATATATATATATATATATATATATATATATATATATATATTCAGTTTTTGAAGTATTAATAGTATATTTTAGGGTGCTATTAACTGCCAAGCTCAACAATAAGCACTAATCAGTATTCTGCTAAACTTTTCAGACTGAATCACATAAAACTTACTGTGAACTCTAATGTTAATTTGATCATCTAGTAATATTGGTCAAATTTTAACAAGAGGCTCTCTCCAAATAGCAATATAATAAATCAACGACAATAGTACTTTACTTTTTTAAGACATTTTTTAGATACTTTATTTCCTTTTATCCAGTTGATGAATTTATAAAAAAAAAAAACAGATATTTTCCACTAACTAAAGGAAGAAAATAATTTATAAGATGATTAATTGACTTACCAAAGTGCATATAGATGTAAAGAAATAAAAAAGTCCAAATCTAGGCTTCTTGCCATCTCTTTTTTCCAATAAGCAACAAAGCCTGAAGGGACAAGGGCATGGGGCATTCTCTAAAAAGACATTTTATCATCATCATTTCCATAAACTGTTCTTCTGATAGACTCAATGCAACCTATTGCTATAGTCCTACTTTTATTAACATGGGAATTTCATAATTAATATTAGCTAGTGCATCTTCCATTCTTTCCTTTTAGAATATCTGAACAACATAACTCTGACATCTCTCTCTCTCACACTCCATCCATAGCATTTCAGTAGCAGCAACTTTTCTTCAAGAAACTCTACTCAGATGCTTCTGACCCTCTCGAATGGAGGTCACAGCAGCCCTATATATCCATCTAGAATTTAGTAAACCCCATATTGCCAGATCAACAATTTGCTAAGCAATATGGCATATATACTAACTTAGTATATAACAGCTTGCTCCTACAAGGAAAACTAACTGTGATACAATAAATTCTAGATATATAATTCCAAAAATTTTATAATGAAGACATGGGAAGAAAAATAAAGAAATCTAGTAATTGGAATATAGATTTTCTAAATCTTTGCAACATGTTATCATCAGTGATAGTGAAAAGGAAAGAAAAAACTCACTAGTAAAGGTAAAGAATATAATCTAAATTTCCTGACACATATACAAATTTTCAAATTATCTTTCTTGTTTTATTTTAAAATTTCATGAAGTTAGCATGTAAAAAGATGCTTAACATCGCTTATTATTAGAGAAATGCAAATCAAAACAGCAATGAAGTATCACCTCACACTGGTCAGAATGGCCATCATCAAAAAATCTACAAACAGTAAATGCTGAAGAGGATGTGGAAAAAAAAGAATTCACCCACACTGTTGGTGAGAATGTAAATTGTTATAGCTACTATGGAGAATTGTATGGCGGTTCCTTAAAAAACTAAAAATACAGCTACCATCCAATCCAGCAATTCCACTCCTGGCCATATATACAGGGGAAAAAAAAATGAAAAGATAGATGCAAAGAAGATATGATACATACATACAGTGGAATTTACTCAACCATAAAAAGGAACAAAATTCTGGCATTTGCAGAGACAAGGATGGACCTAGATGCTAGAGTGAAGTAAGCCAGAAAGAATATATATATATATATATATCATACATTAATAAATATAGGTGAAATCTAGAAAAATTGTATAGATGATCTTATATGCAAAGCAGGAATAGAGGCACAGACTTAGAGAACAAAGGTATGGATACCAAGGGAGAAGGGGTTGTGGGATGAATCGGGAGACTGTTATTGACATATACATACCTACTATATATAAAACGGGCTTTCTTGGTGGGTGGCTCAGACAGAAAGAATCGCCTGCAATTTGGGAGAAGGTTCAGTCCTGGGGTTGGGAAGATCCCCTGAAGGAGGGCATGGCAGCCCACTCCAGTACTCCTGCCTGGAGAATCCCTATGGACAGAGAAGACTGGAGGGCCACGGTCAATGTGGTTGCAAAGAGTCGGACACGACTGAGTGACTAAACACACCACAACATATATAAAATAGACAACTAGTAAAGACAGGGAACTCTATTCAATACCCATTAGTGACCTATAGGGGGAAAAGAATCTAAAAAAAGGCTGGATATATGTGTATATGTAATGGATTTACTTTTCTGTACACTTGAAACTAACACAACACTGTAAATCAACTATATTACAATAAAGATTATATTTAAAAACAGACAATGGTGAAGGGTGGAGCTTGGAAGTCTTTGACATCAACTGGTGATGCTTGTATCCATTTTTCTATATGCTCAAATTATTAGGATTTTTATTAGTGTTAATAAAATGAAAAGCCAACATATATTAATTTCTTTTTTTTTATAAAAGTGCTCTATTTTTTACATAAAAATGCAATTGACACTAAAGAAAATGTTTGTAAAAATTCCCCACTGTATCTTCACTTTAACACAACTGTTTCACAATTTTGGTTTATTCTCTTTCAATCTTTTCCATACAGTACTTATAATAATAGTTATAATACACACACAGTATATCTTGCTTTTTATACACTAGTAAGAAAAGCTATGACAAACCTTGACAGTGTATTAAAAGACAGAGAGACCACTCCACCAACAAAGGTCCATATAGTCAAGCTATGGATTTTCCAGTAGCCATTTTTGAATGAATGTGAGAGTTGGACCATAAAAAAGTCTGAGGGCCAAAGAATTGATGCCTTTGAATTGTGATGCTCGAGAAGACTTTTAAGAGTCCCTTGGAGTGCAAAGAGACCAAACTAGCCAATCCTAAAGGAAGCCAACTATGAATATTAATTGGAAGGACTGATGCTGATACTGAAGCTCCAATAGTTTGGACACCTGATGCAAAGAGCTGACTCACTGGAAAAGACTCTGATGCTGGGAAAGATTGAAGGCAAAAAGAGAAAGGGATGGAAGAGGATGTGATGGTTAGATGGCAACACTGACTCAGCTGACATGAATTTAAGCAAATTCTGGGAGATAGTGGAGGATATAGGAGTCTGGCATGCTACAGTTCATGAAATCACAGAGAGTCAGACATGACAAAGGGACTGAACAACAGCAATAACATAATAAATATTTTCCATGATTTTATATTATTTGAAATAAATATAACTTTTAATGATGTAAAAATATTTTCATGAAGTTTTTCTATTCTGGATCATATGTGTGAATGTTTTACTAGTGAAAACAATATGTGTTTAAAAAATAAAACCTCACTTTTATGTAAAGCTACTGATATAGTTGTATATCTTCATGCCAGGATTGCCATCATGTGACCCCAATGGTAATAGTTCATTCCTTTGAGAAGCACAGAATTACATTTTTTTTTTTCAGATACTATCAAAGGCCTTAAAACTAATTTTGGCCCAGATTTTCCCAGTACAACAAGGATAGTATCTATTGTCAGTTATGGAATAGAGCCAAATTTATTGCATGAAAGAAATAAGTAAAAATTCATTCTAGTTTATTTAAAAATAGGGAAAATAAGAACAAAATAAATGTCACTAATAGAATTTTGCCTTGAAAATTGTACTACATGTAAATATGAGATGAAACAAATTTATGAACTCACAAATGGAGATGTGCAATAAGAAAAAAAATGTCAGCAAACAATAAAACAACTATGAAAATATGTATTGATTTTAGGTCACATTTTAAAATTTGATGAAAGTTCTAAGATTCATTCTTTGTGCATGTGTATGTATTTGTGTAATCCTCACTTTACACAGTAGTGCAGGACTATAAAACTAATCATGTGTACTGAAACCATGTAAAGCAATCTGTATAGTCAATGGAAAGCTTGCAACTGTTCTGAAACGTTTTGCTTGCTTCAGACGAGATTTTCAAAGATATTTGTAGGGCAAGCAGCTTTGGAAGATAGAAACACAGGTCACTACTGAAGGACCTCTATTTACTGTTCAGTAAAACAAAAATAAGTTCTCCCTCTGGAGCAGTTGTGCATGCATGATGCGCTAGCAGTCTTCTTAATAAGATTGGACTCCCTAAATTCAAGTTTCTTCTGTAACACACCACACTAAGTATCACCTGGCTGTCCTCTTATTACCCTGTGGAAACTGGAGCTCAAGGAAGAAACACAATAATGGCACTCTGGCTAATGCTATTATTGTAAGTAATGCTTATTTTTTGTCACTGACAAAAGACAAGACTAGAAGTCTCCTGTCTTCTGTCAGAATCTATTAAACTGGAGCAAGCTAACTTCTTGGGTTGCAAGTAAGGTAAAAATCTCAAATACTTTGCAATTCTTAACAAACAATCATAATTCCTTGAATCAACCTAATATGTAAGTCAGAAGTTGAAACTGCATAGAGGAATTTCTACAAATAAATTCATGTATAAAGGAGAAAAAGCCCTAAATAAATATCACCAAACAGATTTCAGATTAATTCCATTATTATAGTAAAGTAATGTATTGCATTTTAGAATTCATGTGTATTCTGGAAATGTAAAGATGGAACTAGAATAAAATTATATTTGGTGTAATCGTATAAGTAATAACTCAACTGTTTATGAAATTTGGCATCACTTATTCAAAATAGTAAGGCAAAATATATAACACTTTTGTCTATGTTGTTCAATTGCCCAGTCATGTCTGACTCTTTATGACCTCATGGACAGCAGCACACCAGGCTTCTCTGTCCCTCACCATCTCCCAAAGTTTGCTCAAGCTCATGTTCATTACATTGGTGATGCCATTCAGTCATCTCATCCTCTGATGCCCTCTTCTCCTTCTGCCCTCAATATTTCCAGAATCAAGGACTTTTCCAATGAGTCAGCTGTTCACATCAGATGACCAAAATACTGGAGTTTCAGCTTCAGCATCTGTCCTTCCAGCAAGTATTCAGGGTTGATTTCCCTTTAGATTGACTGGTTTGATTTCTTTGCTGTTGAAGGGGACATATATTGTCTATATATAGTTGACCATGGTGGTTATAGTTTAGTTGCAAAGTAGTGTCCAACTCTTGTGATCCCATGGACTGTAGCCTGTCAGGCTCCTCTATATTAAAAGGTAAATACCTACAATGTGCAGATTGAATATTTGTTAAGTGAATTAGTAACTAATTGAACAAAGAACACATTGTTAGAAAATTTCCATTGAGGTCATAAATAGGACAAGAATTCTAGTATCATTTATACTATTCAAGCTGTTAAGATATAGAAAGCAATTACAAAACAATATGAGAGAGAGTGGCCAAGATGGCAGAGTAGGAAGACCCTGAATTCACCTCTCGTGAGTACACAATATATTGCATACTTTGAGACCCACACAGAGGCAATAATTTGAAAAGTTCCAGGTCAGACACACATGCTGACCTTAGAGAGTCTCCTGGAGAGGCAGGAGGCAGTGAGACTCACTTTGGGAACACAGACACTAGTGGCAGATATATTGGGGAGCTCAGTGTCCCATAAGGACATTGGTGCTCAAAAGCACTATTTTGGAGTCTTCCCTCCAGCTTACGAGAGCCAGGACCTGGACCCATACACTAGCTGGTCAGCACCAATCCTGGGAGTCCTCATACCAATCAGTCAGATTCATGCGGATATAGCCACACCAGCAGGCTACACATCCATAGGCACAAGACCTCTGGTCACCCCAGGAGCCAGCCCTGCCCACCAGCAAGCAGAGTATGAGCACTGGAACACTCAGATCTCCCGCCAGCGACCACAGTACTCAGCTCACACTAGCAAGCCAGCATATCACTGGTACTTCCCCTGGGCCCCCACAGTCAGGCAAGACGGGACCTAACTCAACCTACTAGTGGGCTGGTGCCAGGACCAAGACTTCCAGACCATGTTGATAGCTGTATGGGAACCAAGCCTCATCCCCCAGCAGCCAGTTGACTCTACATGAGGCAGGGCCCAATATCCATCCAGGCCAAGGTCCATCCCATGATTACCAGCACATTTACAGGAGTTTGCCCATCACAACAGAAGGGTCAACTCAGCCCACATAGGCAAAACCCATAGAGCATATATCTTTGATTAACAAAACAGAATGTGCTGCTCAGCCCTAAAGGACATATCCTACAAAAGGCCACTTCTCCAAAATTGAGAAACATAAATGACTAACCCAATACATAGAAATAAAAATAGAGAATCAGGCAAAACAAGGTAATGGAGGAAAACTTTCATATAAAGAATCAAGATAAAACTTCAGAAGAAGAGCTATGCAAAATAGAGATAAGCAATCTACCCAATGAAGTGTTCAATGATCGTAAAGATGTTCAACAAACTCGCGGGGGATGGGGATTGGATGACCACAAGTATTTCTTTATCCTGACCATTGGATACTATTTTGTCTTTACCAGTTATAGTTTGGCCTAATTCTAGCTTTCCTTCCTTTTAGATAAGATTTGCAAGAATCAGTAAGATAACCAATCATAGAATTATCCCCACTTTCTGACAGCACTTAATCCAGAACCAACCCTACTCCTTTAAATCTCCCTGAAAATCACCCAAATCAGAAAAATAAGCCCAAATTCTGTGCATGCATGTGTGCTCAGTAACTAAGTTATGTCCAACTCTTTGCAATCTCATGGAGTGTAGCCTGACAGGCTCCAGACAAGAACACTGGAGTGGGTTGCCATTTCCTTCTCCGTGGGATTTTCCCAATCTAGGGGTCAAACACATGTATTCTGCAATGACAGGCAGATTCTTTACCTGTGACACACCTGGGAAGCCACCAAATTCTATAGATATTTTTAATACTCTCTCACTGTAATGTCCTATTGTTTCCCTACCATGGGGGCTTTTTCTTCTAATAGAAAGTTGTGATCCCAAATTATTCGATCACAGGAGTCTTTGGAGAGCACAGACATTGAAAACACAGAACAATTTCTAGTACTTGGTAGATGCTTAATAAGTATGAGCTGTTATTATGGGAGACAGTTTATTGTATAGTAAAATATATGGTAAAATATAAATTTAGAAGTCAGATCTCATCTTCACTGCCCTTGCCAAATTCTAGAGTTTTGTAAACCTCAGTTTCTTCATCTATAATGTTAGTGACTGTAACACTTTCCTGCAGAAAGAAAAAAATAATTAGATGAAGCACTCATTTAATAATACAAGTAAATGTGCACATTTGCTCCTTGACCAAGAGAGAAGTAAGCAGAACCAAACTAGAAATATTTCTTAGAGATTGGACAGCAATTTATATAAAACCATTCCTACACATATTTAACACATGGTTTGATGTCCTCAAAATTCAGATTATATAAACTTGAATGGCCATTTACTATGTAAATAATGCAACACTTGAATATAAATACACTTTATTAATGTCCTTTCCTAACAAAGGACACTTGAAATGAAAAGATATCAATACAAAATCTCTCCTCCTTTTTGAGTACATGTTCATCATAGAAAAAAAATAATAAACAAGGTTTTTAAAAGGTGATTTTTCCCATCAATAATTGAATAAGAAAATAAAAGGGGGGAAAAAAAAGTATAGTGGCAATAGGTTATACTCAAATCAAATATAAAAACAGAAGTGTGCCTACTGAAAATAAAATTCAGTGACTATATTCCAGGAATACTTTAATTTCCTTGCTTCAAATATCTCTAGGTTATCTAAGCATATTAGATTATTTTTAGCTTTTTTTTTTTTGTTTTTTGTTTTTTTTAAGAGACTGACAAACTTCTCCATTAAGAAAAAGAAAACAAATTTGTGTTAAAGGACTAGCATAAAAAAGAATTAAAATAAAAGAAATCATGTCTAATGGAAATCAAGCTTCAGTATAGTATAATACATCTAATTTGTTTAATTATTTTCCCCCTTTCAGTTACTTAACAGAACTTTTGTAACTAAAACGTTTTTTGTAACCAAACTTGTAACAGAACTTTTGTAACCAAACTTAAGTTTGGCTGCTCTCTGCTCATATGCCAGGAGTTCAAGAAGCAAGTGTCGGTAGAAAGGAAAGGTGCTTTAGTCAAAAAGCCAGCAATATGGGGAGACAGTGGACTCAGGTCCAGAGACCAAATTCAAAGATTTTGCTCAGTCAAAGCAGTTTTTAAAGGGAACAGGCGGTCAAGGGGTTGGGTTTTTTTGTGTGTGTTAACCAGTGAATCAAGGAAGGAGGTTGGGTTCTGCATTATTCTCCATTACATGGAAACTGGCTGACTTTTTCTTCAGACATTATCTTGTCTGCATGATCTGCCTGCAGGGTTGCAAAGGGGTCTGTTATGGGTAGAGAGCTAATCACTTTTTAACTGCTTAATTCTTCATTGTTACTTCTTTTTATCTAGGAAAAGAATCAGCAATTTAGATCAGGCATGGTGTGCACTCAGGAGAGTGTAAGTCAGGAGTTTCAACTGTTTAGTGATCTACTTCCTATAATTAGATTTCTTTTTTTAAGTTAAGAAGGAATAGAAATTGTCAAACAGGAAAAGGGGCAAAGAACTGCTTTAACCTTACCCTCATAATTTATATTGCCTCAACTTCCGTTAAAGTAATCTAATAAAATATGAATTTATGGATTTAATAATATTTGTGGATCTCCTAATGTTATGGATTAGTCATGACTGGAAAATAACTGTGATTGAGGAGCAATTTTATCGTAATTTATTGCTGTATTTTCACTTATTTCATTTTCTAATTTCTGGAATCCTTTTTTGGTACTTAAATTCTAACACACTTAAATACATGTTTCAATTTATATGCATATATAGTTCTGTATTCCAACATTATCTGTACCATACAAAATATCTATATCAATTTAAAATTCATATTATTTAATAATATTTAAATGTGGATTTTTCATTCTCTCTTTTACAAATTCATAATTGTTAAATTAATATCTTCCTTCAAGTTGGTTATTGAACTTACAGTCACTGTTCTTTTTACTGATTTTCCTACATACAATGAAGTATTCTATTGGTCTCACCACATGTGGATAGATTTGATTTTCTTTTTTTTTAAAGTGCTGGTAATAAAATGGACAACTTGGAAGAAATGGATAAATTCTTAGAAAAATATAACTTTCCAAAACTGGACCAGGAAGAAATAGAAGATTTTAACAGACCCATCATAGGCACAGAAATCAAAACTATAATCACAAATCTTGCAGCAAACAAAAGCCCAGGACCAGATAGCTTCACAGCTGAATTCTCCCAAAAATTTAGAGAAGAGCTAACACCTATCTTACTCAAACTCTTCCATAAAATTGCAGAAGGCAAACTTCCAAACTCATTCTATGAGGTCACCATCACCCTGATACCAAAACCAGACAAAGATGCCACAAAAAAAGAAAACTACAGGCCAATATCACTGATGAACATAGATGCAAAAATTCTTAACAAAATTCTAGCAAACAGAATCCAACAACATATTAAAAAGATCATACATCATGACCAAGTGGGCTTTATCCCAAGAATGAAAGGATTCTTTAATATCTGTAAATCAATGTAATACACCACATTAACAAATTGAAAGATAAAAGCCATATGATTATCTCAATAGATGCAGAAAAAGCCTTTGACAAAATTCAACATCCATTTATGATAAAAACTCTCCAGAAAGCAGGAATAGAAGGAACATACCTCAACATAATAAAAGCTATATATGACAAACCCACAGCAAACATGACCCTCAATGGTGAAAACTTGAAAGCATTTCCCCTAAAATCAGGAACAAGACAAGGGTGCCCACTCTCACCACTACTATTCAACATAGTTCTGGAAGTTTTGGCCACAGCAATCAGAGCAGAAAAAGAAATAAAAGGAATCCAGATAGGAAAAGAAGAAGTTAAACTCTCACTGTTTGCAGATGACATGATCCTCTACATAGAAAACCCTAAAGACTCTACCAGAAAATTACTAGAGCTAATCAATTAATACAGTAATGTTGCAGGATATAAAATTAACACACAGAAATACCTTGCATTCCTATACGCTAACAATGAGAAAACAGAAAGAGAAATTAAGGAAACAATACCATTCACCATTGCAACAAAAAGAATAAAATACTTAGGAGTATATCTATCTAAAGAAATGAAAGATCTATACATAGAAAACTATAAAACACTGATGAAATAAATCAAAGAGGACACAAATAGATGGAGAAATATACCATGTGCATGGATTGGAAGAATCAGTACTGTGAAAATGACTATACTACCCAAAGCAATCTATAGATTCAATGCAATCCCTATCAAGCTACCAACGGTATTCTTCAGAGAACTAGAACAAATAATTTCATAATTTGTATGGAAATACAAAAAACCTCAAATAGCCAAAGCAATCTTGAGAAAGAAGAGTGGAACTGGAGGAATCAATCTGCCTGACTTCAGGCTCTACTACAAAGCCACAGTCATCAAGACAGTGTGGTACTGGCACAAAGACAGAAATATAGATCAATGGAAAAAAATAGAAAGCCCAGAGATAAATCCATGTACCTATGGATACCTTATCTTCGACAAAGGAGGCAAGAATATACAATGAAAAAAAGACAACCTCTTTAACAAGTGGTGCTGGGAAAACTGGTCAACCACTTGTAAAAGAATGAAACTAGAACACTTTCTAACACCATACACAAAAATAAACTCAAAATGGATTAAAGATCTAAATGTAAGACCAGAAACTATAAAACTCCTAGAGGAGAACATAGGCAAAACATTCTCCAACATAAATCGCAGCAGGATCCTCTATGACACCACCTCCCAGAATACTGGAAATAAAATCAAAACTAAAAAAATGGGACCTAATGAAACTTAAAAGCTTTTGCACAACAAAGGAAACTATAAGCAAGGTGAAAAGACAGTCCTCAGATTGGGAGAAAATAATAGCAAATGAAGAAACAGACAAAGGAGTAATCTCAAAAATATACAAGCAACTCCTGCAGCTCAATTCCAGAAAAATAAATGAACCAATCAAAAAATGGGCCAAAGAACTAAACAGACATTCTCCACAGAAGACATACAGATTGCTAACAAACACATGAAAAGATTCTCAACATCAGTCATTATCAGAGAAATGCAAATCAAAACTACATTGAGGGACCATTACATGCCAATCAGAATGGCTGTTATGCAAAAGTCTACAAGCAATAAATGCTGGAGAGGGTGTGGAGAAAAGGGAACCCTCTTACACTGTTGGTGGGAATGCAAACTAGTACAGCCACTATGGAAAACAGTGTGGAGATTTCTTAAAAAACTGGAAATTGAACTGCCATATGACCCAGCAATCCCACTCCTGGGCATACACACTGAGGAAACCAGAACTGAAAGAGACACATGTAACCCAATGTTCTTTGCAGCACTGTTTGTAATAGCCAGGACGTGGAAGCAACCTAGATGCCCATCAGCAGACGAATGGATAAGAAAGCTGTGGTACATATACACAATGGAGTATTACTCAGCCATTAAATATAATACATTTGAATCAGTTCTAATGAGATGGATAAAACTGGGGCCCATTATACAGAGCAAAGTAAGCCAGAAAGATAAACACCAATACAATATACTAATATATATATATATATATAGAATTTAGAAAGATGATAACAATAACCCTATATGCAAGACAGAAAAAGAGACACAGATGTATAGAACAGACTTTTGGACTCTATGGGAGAAGGCGAGGGTGGGATGATCTGAGAGAATAGCATTGAAACATGTATATTATTAATTGTTAACCAAATCGCCAGTCCAGGTTGGATGCATGAGACAAGTGCTCAGGGCTGGTGCACTGGGATGACCCAGAGGGATGGGGTGGGGAGGGAGGTGGGATGGGGGCTCAGGATGGGGAACACATGTAAATCCATGGCTGATTCATGTTAATGTATGGCAAAAACCACTACAATATTGTAAAGTAATTAGCCTCCATCTAATAAAAATAAAGGAAAAACTAAAGAAAAAAGAAAAAAGAAATAAATAAAAAATAAATAAATAAATAAAATATCAATTAAACTTTGATATTAGTGGTTAATGATTATTAGTTTATTACTATGTAATTTGGGAGGACTGTTCTCTAAGGAGCATGTAAATTGGAAAATATAATTAATCTTTAATGTGAGTTAATGAATCGCAGCAGCCAGACCAGCCATGATAGTATTTTTTTTTTTTTTTTCCATGATAGTATTTTTGACTCTGAGAATCCATTTCATCAATCTAATGAGAAGTACAAGTAATTTCACTTTTTCCTGTTTAAACTCCCTTCTCCTGGAATTCACCAGGAAATTGATTAGGAATTTATCAGTGACCCTCATCTTGACTAAACTTTAGATAAGCATCCTCCTAACTTTAGGCACCCTTATATTAGAGCATTTGCTGTAGATACTTTGTAATCATAAAACTCTTTCTCTACTTATTTAGGATGCAAAGTGTTTTTAAAACTTCTTGCCAATTTTATTATACAGGAAAGTCTTTCTCAAGGAGCCATCCCTTTCAAATCAAGAATGATAACACCCCTTGGGTGTCTTGGAGAACAAGGAGATCAATCCAGTTAATCCTAAAGGAAATCAATCCTGAATACTCACTGAAAAGATCAATACTGAAGCTAAGCTCCAATATTTCGGTCATCTGATGTGAAGAGCCCACTCATTGGAAAAGACCCTCATGCTGGGAAATACTGAGGGCAGGAGGAGAAGGGGGTGACATAGGATGAGATGGTTGGATGGCATCATTGACTCAATGGACATGAGTCTACACAAACTCCGGGAGATGGTGAAGGACAGGGAAACCTGGCATGCCGCAGTCCATGGGGTCGCAAAGGGTCGGACAAGACTGAGTGACTGAACAAAAACAACATTACCCCTGTCTTCCAATCTCTGTGACAGTGTAAGTTTAAATTCATTTGGAGTCAGTTATCAGGGACAGATGTCTTAATTGCAGAGAAAAACACTGCAAATTCAGGATTAATGCAATTTTCTCAAAACAGCACATTGACTAACCTCCTCACTAATGCCCTTCAGTAATTTTTCACTAGCTCACCCCAGAACTTTAAAACCTTCCCACACTTTATTCTTGTAGACTTTTAGACATTCAAAACTTACCATTCAACCTTGATTAAGTTGTCATACACAACTTGTTCAGTAGCTAACTTTCCCATGGCTAAATTATTTTAATATTCTCCTCACTAGAACTTGGATCATATCTGAAAACAACAGAAAACAAATCTGATCAATTTAGACAAAAAATTGCATTTGTTCAAAGAGTAGGCAAAATATCACCAGATACAGTCTGTTTGTAAGACATATATTAAGTTAACCTTAAAAATTCATTCAAATATATGATAGGTGCAGACAAATACTGTTTGATTCCACTTATATGAAGTATCTAGAATAGTCAAAATGAAAGTAGGTTGGTAGATGCCAGGAGTCTGAGAGTTGGGTGCAGGGAAGGGGGAGGGGAGAAGAGGAGTTACTGTTTAATGAGGACAGAGTTTCAGTTTAGGAAAGTGAAAAATTCAGGAGTTGTGCAGGTGAAAGTTGCACAGCAATGTCAACGTTTTCAGTGCCACTGAACTGTACAATTAAATATAGTTAAAATAGCATGTTTTATGTTATGTGACTTTTACCACAATAAAAAATGCATACACAACATACACAATAAAAAAATACTGAAAGATGAATTCCCCAGGTCAGTAGGTGTCCAGTATGATACTGGAGATCAATGGAGAAAGAACTCCAGAAAGAATGAAAGATGGAGCTAAAGTAAAAACAACACCCAGTTGTGGATGTGACTGGTGACAGAAGCAAGGTCTGATGCTGTAAAGAGCAATATTGCATAGGAACCTGGAATGTTAGGTCCATGAATCAAGGCAAATTGGAAGTGGTCAAACAGGAGATGACAATAGTGAACATTGACATTTTAGGAATCAGTGAACTAAAATGGTCTGGAATGGGTGAATTTAACTCAGATGACCATTATAACTACTACTGTAGGCAAGAATCCCTTAGAAGGAATGGAGTAGTCATCATAGTCAACAAAAGAGTCCAAAATGCAGTACTTGGATGCAATCTCAAAAATGACAGAAAGATCTCTGTTTGTTTCCAAGACAAACCATTCAATCTCACAGTAATCCAAATCTATGTCCCAACCAGTAATGCTGAAGAAACTGAAGCTGAACGGTTCTATGAAGACCTACAAGATCTTCTAAAACTAACCCCCCCCGCAAAAAAAAAAAAAAAAAAAAAACATGTCCTTTTTATTATAGGGAACTTGAATGCAAAAGTAGGAAGTCAAGAAACACCTGGAGTAACAGGCAAATTTGGCCTTGGAGTACAGAATGAAGCAGTGCAAAGGCTAATAGTTTTCCCAAGAGAACGCACTGGTCATAGCAAACACCCTCTTCCAACAACACAAGAGAAGACTCTACACATCACCAGATGGTCTATACCAAAATCAGACTAATTATATTCTCTGCAGCCAAAGATGGAGAACTTCTATACAGTCAGCAAAAAAAAGACTGTAGCACAGACCATGAACTCTTTATTGCCAAATTCAGACTTAAATTGAAGAAAGTAGGGAAAACCACTACACCATTCAGATATGATTTAAATCAAATCCCTTAAGATTATAGAATAGAAGTGACAAATAGATTCAAAGGATTAGATCTGATGGAGTGCCTGAAGAACTATGGATGGAGGTTCACGACATTGTACAGGAGGCAGGGATCAAAACTACCCCCAAGGAAAAGAAATGCAAAAAGGCAAAATGGCTGTCTGAGGAGGCCTTGCAAATAGCTGTGAATGGAAGAAATGTGAAAGACAAAGGAGAAAAAAAAAAATATATATATATATATATATATATGCAGAGTTTGAATGCAGAGTTCCAAAGAATAGCAAGGAGAGATAAGAAAGCCTTACTCAGCGATCAATGAAAAAAATAAATAAATAAATAAAAAATAAAGGGAAACAGTAGAATGGGAAAGTCTAGAGATCTCTTCAAGAAAAGACAGGGAGACCTGGCATGCTGCAGTCCATGGGGCTGCAAAGGTTGGACACGACTGAGCTACTGAACTGAACTCAACAGCAGAATGTTGCAAGAAGTGCTGTTTCTTGCCTCTGTAGGGCATCAATGCTACATCTTGTCTTGCCAGTTCTGCTGACTGATTTTGGCATATTGCTGCCTCTACTTACTTTGGAAACAGAAAATAGCTCCGTCTGTTACTGATTCTGCTGCAGATACTACTCACTGCTACCCATCCTCAGACTGAATCTCGTGTATCTGACTTCTTCAAGATGGCCCATTCCCCAGTGGCAGAGAAGCTGGGACAGTGACTATTTTTGTATTCTATAGTGAGAGGTGAGCTCTACCACATAAGATGGAAAATTCCAAAAATATTGGAAAGTGTTTCATATGCTGCTGCTAAGTCGCTTTAGTCGTTTCCGACTCTGTGCGACTCCATAGACAGCAGACCACCAGGCTCCCCTGTCCCTGGGATTCTCCAGGCAAGAACACTGGAGTGGGTTGCTATTTCCTTCTCCAATGCATGAAAGTGAAAAGTGAAAGTGAAGTAGCTCAGTCATGTCCAACTCTGCCCACCAGGCTCCTCCATCCATGGGATTTTCCAGGCAAGAGTACTGGAGTGGGTTGCCATTGCTTCATATGCTGAGCCCTAAAATAATGACAAAACCCCATATAATATCCCTTTGCCATTGATCTTATGTAAAAATTTAATGTTGCTCTATTATCTTGCCATACCCTTGCTTTAAAAAGTATTTGCTGATTGCAACAAAATGGATGAACCTGGAGAATATTATGTTATGTGAAATAAGTCAGACACAGAAGGACAAATACTACATGATATCACTTACAAGAGAAATATAAAATAGTCAAACTAACAGAACCAGAGAGTAGAGTAGTGGTTGTCAAAGACAGGAAGAGGAAACAGAATATTAGTCAAAGGTTAAACAAAAGTTCAGCTACAAAAGAAAGTAGTTACTGTATAGTATTGAACCTACAGTATACAATAATATGCTACATACTTCAAATTCTGCTAAGAGGGTAGATCTTAAGTATTTTAATCACATACAAAAAAAGAAAAGAAATTACAATAAACAAAGAGGGCTGTAGGAAACTTTAGGAGGTAGTGGATAAGTTTATAGTATAAATGTGGTTTCACAAGTGCAATTTTATCTCCAACCTCACCAAGTTGTATACACTAAATATGAACAACATTTTGCATGTCAACCACACCCGAATAAAGTAGCTTTAAAAATCCCACTGGTTCTCAGTAACCAAGTGAGATTATTATCCTAAACTGGACATGTATGTTCTTCTAGTTAGGCCATATTGTAATTACTTAACCTCCCTTCTAATACTCAGTGTAAATATTGACTTTTTGTTGTTCTTGGAACATAAATTCCAAGACCAAGCATTTGCATATGCTGTACCCAATACCTGAAAGTCCCTTTCCTCAATATCTCTGTACAAATTAGAGACGGTAAACATTTTTCAAAAAAGTAGGGTCTTTCTTAAATACTTTATTGGGAATTATTAATGCTGTTTCCAGGTTCAGTGAGAGCATGACTGGTTAGTGATGTTTGCCATATCTGAGAGAGAAGGGAGTTATGCCCTCATAAATGGTCTGTGCCCTCCCTGGCCTAAGTATACTCAATTTTTGAATCTCTTGTCAAATAACCTCTTCTGTTAATCCTTGCCCATCTGTTATAGCTCACCATGATCAATTTAGTTTAAAATCCTTATTTTTATACCCATTTTGACACTTTTCTATCTTTTCTCACAATATCATGAACATAGCATATCTGCATATATCTGGTTTTCTAGATATTAATCTCCTAAAGGCTAGAATTCTTCTTCCTGCTTTGGCACATCAGCCCATTGATCTGTATTCTGTACTCAGCAGATAGCCAAGAAGTTTACTTACTGAAAGAGTAACTACCATTATGAATTTATCTCAGGTTTTGTCTTCCTCTTTAAAATGTTGGAATCTCATATTCTCCACAGTGACTCTTATGATATCTTGTATTCTTGCTGAACAAGGTTGGTAGGTAAATTACTTTAGTATCCCAAGTGGATTCCCTGAGATTCCTTGGAGCCAGAACCTGCTACAGATGTGTTGTGTTTGATTCATTTGACAAATCTGTTATGCTCCCCATCACCTATTCTCACATAGCTTTGGCAAATTCACCTATGTGCAAATGACTTTTCTTTTCAGCCAGTTATTCGGCAAATATCCTAGTCAGACATTTCATCTTTTAAGGCTTTATATGGATTTGTTCTACCCATTATTTCTCTGTGCTAAGAAAAATGTCTTAGCTCCTAAAGAAGGGAAAATCCTCTGTTAAAGAGTCTGATGTGAAAACACTATGACAATATTTTTCAAGTATACAGGTTTTGAATTTTGAGTATGTGAATTATACACACTAGTTTCTGATATCTCAGAAGAAAATGTCTGGAAAACAATGGAGGCTTAAGTAAGTATTTTCTGTACATGTATGTGTATGTATATGTTATTTTCTATAAAACAACATTAATTATGAAGAAAGTCAAAATTACCTTCATAACTAAGTTTAACTTGTAATAAATTAGATTAACAAATCTATATTCAACTGGGAACTCTTACAATTTCTTCAAAGAGCATATGTATCACAAGCATCTTCTATTATTTTCATTCAGTCCCATAATAAATTTTCCACTTATTGAATATTTTCTATGCCACAAAATTTTCAAAATTTCTAAACTAGTAATTACTCAAATCAACCTTTGCAATATTTTCACCACCCAACCAAGTGCATATCCTAAATCCCTGAATCCATTCTTCATGAAGCTCAACATTCTGGATTTGCTTTTATGTTTCTTCATCCTGCAACACCTCCCTAATCCCACTTTTATGGCCAATTTTTTTTTTCTTTTCTGCTGAGTCATCCAAGAATAAGCTTATATACCTCCTTATCAGTTAAGCTCACCTAGATTCTCAAGGTCAATTAAAAGTGGTCCACTGTTTTAAGTTTCCACAGAACTGTTCCCTAATACTGGATATCAAGGCTTTTACATTATCAGCTTTCTAAGTCTCTATGCCTGGAAATTGTGAGCTCCAGAAATGCAGAACCTATCCCATTCTTTGTGTTCCTGATGCATATTATAGGCAAATATCAAGAAATAGATGAAGAATGACTGTGTTTATAATAACTTTTGATAGATTTTGATTGCTCTTAAAAAAAACAAACAAATGAGATATTTTCATTTTCAGACTTTCTTTTCAGCACTATATTTCTTCAATAGCTCTACCATTGAAAATGGTTCAAAATGCTGCATAAAATGTGAAAGGCATCATGTTAAACCTATTACTGCATTGATGAGATAATTAGAACCTCTTGATGACAAAAAAACAAAGACAAAGGAGAACCCTAGTGGCTTCGAGACTTCTTTTTAATGTCTAGAGATAGTATAATATTTTAATTACTCCTAAGTCATTGAATCTGACAAGACACCACTCAATAATGCTGAAAAACTAAAGCAAGACATACTCGGTGGAAAGGTGAACTATAAATAAACCTGCTGTGCAGGAAAAAGATAGCAAGGGAAATTTCCTTTCTTCACCTCTTTAGTTTATGAACAAATGTAGTATCTCCCTATAGTTCTTAACCATGAACTGGTCCTCCTCAAAATTTTGCCCCCAAATGGCAGTACTTGGATGGTTCAAAATCCTGAAAGGAAAACCTCAGTTATAAAGTAACTATCGATTAGTAGTATTTCTAGTTACTTGGCTGAAGCAAACATAAATCTTTTTTGGATCAACTGAATTCTCAAGAAATCCTCTCTAAAATAATTTAAGAACATAAATAATAACAAAAAAGCACATCACACAAATAATGCACCATAATATCCAAAGAAACAACAGGTAAAAAAAACCAAATATATAAAGGTTTAGTTACTTTGAATATAGAGATTTAGAAATTATTTAATTATAAATTCTTTTATATGAAATACATAATAAGAATATTAACATTTGGAAAAAAAGGAGAAAATTGAAAATATGGTCAAGGAACAAATGTTTTTAAGTAAGAAAATTTAAAAAGAAGTTCAACTTTTAATAATGAAATAACTCCATGGCTGAGTCAGAAAGCAACTTAGACATAACTAAGGAAATGATTAGATAAATTAAAAATTTATTTGAAAAAACTATCCATATTGCAACCATCAATTACAAAGAGATAAAAATATAAAAATTTTTAAAAGATTTAAAGACTCTACTCCATAGATAGAAATACTTAAACAATAATGATTTAATTCTTCCCAAATAACCTATAGATGCAATTGCCAATAAAAACACAGAGAAATTTTAGAACGTGTGTGAGCACAATCTAAAGTGCTTTTGTATTAATATAATGAAGTGTCTAAGAAGGACCAAAACATCCTGGAAAAGAACAGGGGAAGAGACATACCATACCTATGTATACCATGGTATGGTATGTATACCATACCATATGGAGAGCTGTTAAATATTTTTACATTAAATTGATATTATAAATAAGATAACATCTATAAGCACACAAACAGAGAATCAGAGCAATAAAACAAGATGGAGAATTCAAAGTATAGTGAAAATACATAAAATGTAGCATCAGTGTAGATGAATACTACAAATGTGATGTTTTAAGCATAAGGCATATGATGAAACTTTCAAATTTTCAAATTTTTAAAATAATAATTTCAAAAATTATTATTCTATTTATATAAAGTTAAAATTATATAAAAATAAGTGACAAATTTTAGAAAACATTCACGTGTGGTAAAACAATAAAGAAGTACAAAAGAGATTACAAAATAAGAAGGCAAGTTTATTCATGTGGAAATCAGAAGATATTGAAATAAGTAATAAACAAACAGAAGAGTACTTGAAAAAATTGATAGCTTATGACCTAAATGGAGTTGGATTTGTGATCTCTAAAGAAGAAAATTTAGCTCTGGAGCCAGAGACGAGGCTTCAGTCACTCAGAGCTTCGTGCAGGAAAAGTTGTATTACCATGAAATAGGGATAGTGAAGGTGATGGAATCCCAGTTGAGTTATTTCAAACCCTAAAAGATGATGCTGTGAAAGTGCTGCACTCAATATGCCAGGAAATCTGGAAAACTCAGCAGTGGCCACAGGACTGAAAGAGGTCAGTTTTCATTCCAATCCCAAACGTAAGCAATGCCAAAAAATGTTCAAACTACTGCACAATTGCACTCATCTCACATGCTAGCAGTAATGCTCAAAATTCTCCAGGTCAGGTTTCAACAGTATGTGAACCATGAACTTTCAGATGTTCAAGGTGGATTTAGAAAAGGGAGAGGAACCAGAGATCAAATTGCCAACATCTGTTGGATAATCAAAAAAGCAAGAGAGTTCCAGAAAAACATCTACTTCTGCTTTATTGATTACGCCAAAGCCTTTGACTGTATGGATCACCACAAACTATGGAAAATTATTAAAGAGATGAGAATACCAGACCAACTGACCTGCCTCCTAAGAAACCTGTATGCAGATCAAAAAGCAACATGTAAAACCAGACATAGAACACACTGGTTCCAAATTGGGAAAGGAGTGTGTCAAGGCTGTATACTGTCACCTGCTTATTTAACTTAACGTGCAGATTACATCACGCGAAATGCCGGGCTGGATGAAGCACAAGATGGAATCAAGATTGCTGGGAGAACTATCAATAACCTTAGATATGCAGATGACACCACCTTCATGGCAGAAAGTGAAGAAGAACTAAAGAACCTCTTGATGAAAGTGAAAGAGGAGAGTGAAAATGCTGGCTTAAAACTCAACATTCAAAAAACTATGATCATGGCATCCCATCCAATCACTTAGATGAAGGAATAATGGAAACAGTGACAGACTTTATCTTTTTGGGCTCCACAATCACTGCAGATGGTGACTGCAGTCATGAAATTAAAAGACGCTTGCTCCTTGGAAGAAAAGCTACTACCAACCTGCTGCTGCTGCTGCTGCTAAGTCGCTTCAGTAGTGTCCGACTCTGTGCGACCCCATAGACGGCAGCCCACCAGGCTCCCCCATCTCTGGGATTCTCCAGGCAAGAACACTGGAGTGGATTGCCATTTCGTTCTCCAATGCATGAAAGTGAAAAGTGAAAGTGAAGTTGCTCAGTCGTGCCCAACTCTTTGAGACCCCATGGACTGCAGCCTACCAGGCTCCTCCATCCATGGGATTTTCCAGGCAAGAGTGCTGGAGTGGGTTGCCATTGCCTTTTCCGACTACCAACCCAGACAGCATTAAAAAAAAAAAAAAAAAAAAAAAAAGCAGAGACGTTACTTTGCCAACAAATGTCTCTCTAGTGAAAGCTATAGTTTTTCCAGTAGTCATGTATGGATAGGAGAATTGCACTATAAAGAAAGCTGAGTGCCAAAGAATTGATGCTTTTGAATTATGGTGTCAGAGAAGACTCTTCAAAGACCCTTGGACTGCAAGGAGATCCAACCAGTCCATCATAAAGGAATATTCATTTAAAGGACTGATGCTGAGGCAGAAATTCCAATACTTTGGCCACCTGATTCGAAAAACTGACTCATTGGAAAAGACCCCAGTGCTGGGAAAGTTTGAAGGCGGGAGGAGAAGGGGACAACAGAGGATGAGATGGTTGGATGGCATCACTGACTCAATGGACATGATTTTGAGTAAGCCCTGGGAGTTGGTGATGGACAGGGAAGTGTGGCGTGCAGCAGTCCATGAGGTTGTAAAGAGTTGGATACGACTGAGCGATTGAACTGAACTGAGAGATAGAGAATGCTTCTGACATAGACATCAGGAGGAAGACAGTGCCCTGGTCCCTACTCTTATCAAGACCTTATATACTTTTTCAGTTGGTTACTAACAATAGAAAGGTCTTTCCAGACTCACTCCCACAATATACATCTTAAGATAACAGGATTAGTCAGAAGGTTCTTTTTAAGAAGTAGAAAAGTGTCCTCCAACAAGTTACATTGTTGTTATATAACCATAAGTACAGAACTTAAGGAAGAGCATACCCTTGAGCAAGATGAGTTGTTTTCTTGTGTAAGTATTAGCTCTGGGCTTAAAGAAAGTTAGTCTTAAAGGTTGTTGTCATAACAACTCGGAGTTTAAGAAAAAAGAAATTCTTATGTCACTAAGATGAAGGAATATGGGGGGGGGGGTGTCGCTTTCTCCTCCTTGAGGACCCCAGACTCCTTTTTCCTCTTCAAGGGCTCCAGAATCCTTTTCAACCTAAGTATCAGCTCTATCAAACTGATCATGTTCCCTTGCTTATACTGTATGGTGGGATTGGAGATGTTTTGTGCTGTATACTCCTCATACCTCCATTCATATGCATTAGACATACTGCTTGATACCTTTATAGCAAGAATTGATATTTGAATTTAAGTATCTAGAATTTGTTGATTAATTTGACAAATATTTATTGAGAAGATTTATTCTGCATTCAAAGCACTCTTTCAGGTGTTGGGATACAGCAGTAATTAAACCAGATTAAGTTTTTGTTCTGGTGTGGCTGACATTCTGATATCAGAAAAAAATGATGAACACAATTCTTTCTACTAATGAAGAAACTGAGAAATCAAAAGTTCATATGAGTTTTATAAAGTTTCAAAACAAGTGTAAAATTCAAATTTAGACATGAACAGTCCCAATAGCCAATGAAGGGTTCCTTTTAGTGCAAATTCAATTTCTACATGCAGAAGAGTGTGATATAATAGAGAGATATCAAGACACACGAAGAATGGAGAGATGGAGAAGGAGAAAGATACACACTCATAAATATTATACTTAAATACAAGCAAAACAACACACTAAATGTTAAAGTAACAATTATCTGTTGGATGAAGGCATGTACTCTTTCATTTCTGAATAGTCTTCATAAAAGTTCATCTCCTGATAAACAGTCATTAGCATTTCATTTTTATTTTAAACAGTGACAAAGACACTATAATATGCCTTCAACACCCTGAATCCAATAGGAGTCATTTAACATAAAAAATTAATCAATAATAAATAAATGATAGCAAATTGCTTAAATGAATGAACTCATATATATTTATTTAGGAGTGACTTAGTAGCAATAATAAGATTTACTATGTGTTTATAGATCTTTAAAATGAAAGTGTATAAAGCACAAATAAATACTTAAATTTTTATACAGTTCACACATACTGTTAAATATAAATAAAAACTCCTGTGTACCTTCACCTACCCATTTTTCTAAGAATGTCAATGTTATTTACATTAATGGAATAACTAATTAATTAAATGATTTAATGCAATATTCTCAAGGTTAATTTGATTAGTAATTCCAAAAATCAATTACGAACTATTGATTATTTTCTCTTGAGGAGAATAAATGATCAGTCAATAATTGCAGATATTTTTCTTGAACCAGTACAAATTTACATGTATTCAGTTATAAAAGCCAGGTATAAAGATAGCTATGAGAGACACACTACATCATATGATATATATTTTTACACAATGGGGATGGAGAGCAAGGAGATGGGGAGATTGGAGAGAGTGTGAGGGAGAACACAACCAAAACCTAATCCAATAATAGCTTGATATGGCTTTGAGAATATCTTGAAATTTTATTTTTATAAAAATGTAAAATGTTTCATGCAAGATACAGATTATATATATCATTTAGTGAATATAAAAATATTGATTCAAAGTATTGAGTCCCTGAATCTGTCATAGTTTCAAATCATTCAATCATTCAGAAAAAATGCTTCTCATTAATAAAGTCTACCATCTTACTGTTTCTGGTAAATAAAATTGTGTCTCTGGGTTGTCAACTTATCTTCAGTTCAGAGAAAAACTCATTCTTGTAGAGAGTCATAGAGTTAAATAATATGATGTGAAGTGACCCAGAATTTAAAATTATTAAATGATAAAAGTATATGATATGGCTTTAGCTTATTTAATAACTCTAATAGATAAACCTAACAGTTCTAGAATAGACTGAGGAATATGGCATTTAAAAAAGTATACTGTTAATTGTATCATCACATATGTTCTGAATCAAAATGACAGGATCACCAATGAATTATGCAAATACTATTTATTTAATTAATATGCTCATAACTCAACTAGTCAGGAGTGGTTATAATACCTATTCCTACTCTATTTGTACTATCTCTACTACCAGCTATCAGTCAGTCAGTCAGTTCAGTCGCCAGTCACTTCCGATTCTTTGTGACCCCATGGACTACAGCACTCCAGCTATGGACACAGGTATTTCATTTAGTTAATATAATAACATATTCTTTGAGGTGTTGAGGTTTTCTTATGCTAGTTGGATCTACTTGCTCAGCAGTACTTAGTTCTATCTTATTAAAATCTCAATATATTCCCACATCAGTTCAGTTCAGTCTCTCAGTCATGTCCAACTCTTTGCAACCCCATGGACTGCAGTATGCCAGGCTTCCCCGTCCATCACCAACTCCCAGCTGCTGCTGTTGCTGCTAAGTCGCTTCAGTCATGTCTGACTCTGTGAGACCCCATAGACAGCAGCCCACCAGGCTCCTCCATCCCTGGGATTCTCCATGCAAGAATACTGGAGTGGGTTGTGACCCCATAGACAGCAGCCCACCAGGCTCCTCCATCCCTGGGATTCTCCATGCAAGAATACTGGAGTGGGTTGCCATTTCCTTCTCCAATACATGCATGTATGCTAAGTCACTTCAGGCATGTCCAACTCTGTGCAACCCCATGGACAGCAGCCCACCAGGCTCCTCTGTTCACAGGGCTCTCCAGGCAAGAATACTGGAGTGGGTTGCCATTTCTTTCCCCACACCAACTACCAGTGTTGACTGAAACACATGTGCATTGAGTCAGTGATGCCATCAAATCACCTCATCCTCTGTTGTCCCCTTCTCCTCCCACCTTCAATCTTTCCCAGCATCAGGGTCTTTTCATGAGTCAGTTCTTCACATCAGGTGGCCAAATTACTAGAGTTTCAGCTTTCCAATGAATATTCAGGACTGATTTCCTTTAGGATGGACTGGTTGGATTCCCTTGCCATCCAAGGGACTCTCAAGAGTCTTCTCCAACACCACAGTTCAAAAGCATCAACTCTTTGGCACTCAGCTTTCTTTATAGTCCAACTCTCACATCCATATCTGACTACTGGACAAATCATAGCTTTAACCAGATGGACCTTTTTTGGAAAAGTAACATCTCTGCTTTTTAATATGCTGTCTAAGTTGGTCATAAATTTTCTTCCAAGCAGTAAGCATCTTTTAATTTCATGGTTGCAATCACCATCTGCAGTGATTTTGGAGCCCCCAAAAATAAAGTGTGTTACTGTTTCCACTGTTTCCCCATCTATTTGCCATGAAGTGATGGGACTGGATGCCATGATCTTAGTTTTCTGAATGTTGAGCTTTAAGCCAACTTTTTTTCACTCTCCTCTTTCATTTTGATCAAGAGACTCTTTAGTTCTTCACTTTCTGCCATAAGTGTGGTGTCATCTGCCTATCTGAGGTTATTGATATGTCTCCCGGCAATCTTGATTCCAGCTTGTGATTCATCCAGCCCAGTATTTCTCATAATGTACTCTGCATATAAGTTAAATAAGCAGGGTGACAACACACAGCCTTGATGTACTCCTTTTCCTATTTGGAACCAGTCTGTCATTCCATGTCCATTTCTAACTGTTGCTTCCTGATCTGCATACAGATTCCTCAAGAGGCAGATCAGGTGGTCTGGTATTCCCATCTCTTTAAGAATTTCCAACTAGGTTCTTACTGTGAGTTTGGAAACCCATTTGCAGAAAGAAAACTATTCAGATCTTCACTGGACCCTCCCTCAATCTTTATAAACTGAAAATTCAAGAGTATGCTATCCAATCAAATCCCTATTATAGTTTTTATGACACTGACATTTAAAACTGCATTAAAATTGCTATTACATTAGCTTTTAGCTTCTAGTGAACTAAAGGCTCTGGGTATTTGAAGCTATATTTATATCTCTCACACTTTCCTTGCTGACTTGCACAAAGTAGAGATGGAGAAATATTTGTTTAATGAAACAACTGCTTATCTGTCCTAACTAATTAGGCAAATCTTAGGGTCAGAGATCTCATTTCATCAGCCATTCTGTTCAATCCTTTCACTTACAGGGGACCTCATTGGTCCCCTGGCCTTTGTCACAGGGACAAGGAACAGCTCAATATGTTACTAGGTGTCATTGTTTGATCTAATTCCTGTCCAGAGAGGTTCCTGCAGCCACATTTCCTTCCTTCTACTCATCTGTCCCGTCTCTTCCTAGTGATTGTCATAGTTCTCTGGTTTAAACAGCTAAAAAGATTACAACCTCATTAACACTAGATGTAAAAGACTGCTTACTATCGATTTTATTTATTTATTTATTTTTAATAATCACTCGTTTTGGGAACAAAATTTCAGGAACAAATATCTAACCCAGAACACATGGGATCCACACATTTTCCAGCTTATTATATGTTTTATCAACCCTTTAGAAAAAAAAAAAACAACAACTTACATGTATTGTATGCTAAAATACTCAAACTCTGCTATGTTAAAAGAATAAAACACTGCCATTTACTTCTGTTACAACTGATATATGGCAGAGGCATCTGCAATTACAATTGCTTAATTGTAAAGCAATTATCCCCAAATTAAAACAAAATGAATTAAAATATATAAAATTAATGCATTCTAAGTGTGTATGCCCAGAAGTGGTATTGCTGGGTCATATGGCAGTTCTATTTCCAGTTTTTTAAGGAATCACCACACTGTTTTCCATAGTGGCTGTACTAGTTTGCATTCCCACCAACAGTGTAAGAGGGTTCCCTTTTCTCCACACCCTCTCCAGCATTTATTGCTTGTAGACTTTTGGATAGCAGCCATCCTGACTGGTGTATAATGGTACCTCATTGTGGTTTTGATTTGCATTTCTCTAATAATGAGTGATGTTGAGCACCTTTTCATGTGTTTGTTAGCCATCTGTATGTCTTCTTTGGAGAAATGTCTGTTTAGTTCTCTGGCCCATTTTTTGATTGGGTCATTTATTTTTCTGGAATTGAGCTGCAGGAGTTGCTTGTATATTTTTGAGATTAATCCTTTGTCTGTTTCTTCATTTGCTATTATTTTCTCCCAATCTGACGGCTGTCTTTTCACCTTACTTATAGTTTCTTTTGTAGTGCAAAAGCTTTTAAGTTTCATTAGATCCCATTTGTTTAGTTTTGCTTTTATTTCCAATATTCTGGGAGGTGGGTCATAGAGGATCTTGCTGTGATTTATGTCGGAGAGTGTTTTGCCTATGTTCTCCTCTAGGAGTTTTATAGTTTCTGGTCTTACATTTAGATCTTTAATCCATTTTGAGTTTATTTTTGTACAAATGCATAGGTAATAGAAAGTAAAATATACCATATCAGACTTTTTTGTTTCCCATGTGCAGCTCTCACAAATAATATATTGGTCCAAACTTGAAAATACTGAGAGAAGTGCATCTCCTGGCATTCTCTATCATCCCTAAATTTAGCACTACTGAAACCATAGCACCAGATAAGTGATATTGCAATACCTTGGATGCTGGTGCAATGTAACATGCAGAAAGAAATTGTACACTTTGCAGGCTGGGAAAATTGTATGTATATCCTGATGCTGCTCCTTATAGCTTTTGTGAGTTTGGGAACTTACAACTTCTTATCAATAGTTTCCTCACCTGCAAAGTAAGGCTCAGTGATAGTTTCCAAATCAAAGGGTACCCAAAATTTAAATGAGATAATCCATATAAAAGTTATTATAGAGTTTGGCACCTATATAAAATTAAGGTTGTTGTAATTAATGTGCTATATCTGCCAACTTAATTTGAGAATAAGTAACATCACTTCAAGTGAAATAGATGGGGAAACAGTGGAAACAGTGTCAGACTTTATTTTGGGGGGCTCTAAAATCACTGCAGATGGTGATTGCAGTCATAAAATTAAAAGATGCTTACTCCTTGGAAGGAAAGTTATGACCAACCTAGATAGCATATTAAAAAGCAGAGACATTACTTTGCCAACAAAGGTCTGTCTAGTCAAGGATATGGTTTTTCCCACGGTCATGTAAGGATGTGAGAGTTGGACTGTAAAGAAAGCTGAGCACCGAAAAATTGATGCTCTTGGAACTGTGGTGTTGGAGAAGACTCTTGAGAGTCCCTTGGACTGCAAGGAGATGCAACCAGTCCATCCTAAAGGGGATCAGTCCTGGGTGTTCATTGGAAGGACTGATGCTGAAGCTGAAACTCCAATACTTTGGCCACCTCATGTGAAGAGTTGACTCAATTGGATAAGACCCTGATGCTGGGAGGGATTGGGGGCAGAAGGAGAAGGGGACGACAGAGGATGAGATGGCTGGATGGCACCACCAACTCGATGGACATGAGTTAGGGTAAACTCCAGGAGTTGGTGATGGACAGGGAGGCCTGGTGTGCTGCGATTCATGGGGTCGCAAAGAGTCAGACACGACTGAGCGACTGAACTGAACTGAACTGAACTCAGTCATGTTTAAGGAATGCTTCTGAGAGATTTTCTTACATCTTTGTGTTTCTTAACCAACGAAGCCTGACATATCTAATGCTAGTATGAAATAATCTTATGGTAGTTTCTTGAGGAATTCAAAAACCTATTTTATTCCCTCTCCCTTTTCCAGAATATTTGGTAGCATGATCTCAATAGAAGTGGGGAAAAAAAATTAAAGCATGACAAGTAAATGGTAGAAAACATTCTGTGTAAGATTAAGGCTTTATCTTAGTAGGGCTTGACAAACTACTGCCTGTTTAATTGAAGATTATTTCAAAGGCTGTCTAATGAATACAGAGTTAATTAATTTTTTCCTGTGATAAGAAATACATACTAACTTTTGAAATATGGTCTGAGTCATTTTCTCTTTTCATTTCAAAGACATTTTAGACATCTCTATGTTTCAGTTTTTTATTGTAATTTCACGCTGGTGAAGTACAAAGGATTGTCTATGTCAGTAACTGACTATTTAGGCACTAAGGAAAAACATTTATAATTTATTTTATAAACTTGATATAATACATCTTAGCAGAGAATACCAATATACATTTAATGTGTAACTTTTTAACTCTTCATATCCCTTCTTTAGTAAAATACAAGGGAAATATCCTTTATGCCAAACAATAAACATGTTTAACTGATTATCCTTGAGAAAAGCAGATACCTATCTGTTTTATCAGAACTCTTTTAGAAAAAAAATCATGTTTTCACACCTGAAAAGTAGCAATGCATATTTTATTACTTCCACATAAATATATATCTTAAGAAGAGGTGATATTGTTGACAAATTTATTTTCTCTATTAATTTTGGTAATTAAACTTAAGTTGATCATTCTACAAAACAGTTCAAACTCTGTAATCAGCATATAAATGTGTGATATTTCCTTGTTATTTTTGTGAAAAGAATACTTAACGTAAGACATATTCTCTTGCTGATGCTGCTGCTAAGTCGTTACAGTCGTGTCCAACTCTGTGCGACCCCATAGCCGGCAGCCAACCAGACTCCGCCGTCCCCAGGATTCTCCAGGCAAGAACACTCAAGTGGGTTGCCATTTCCTTCTCCAGTGCATGAAAGTGAAAAGTGAAAGTGAAGTTGCTCAGTCGTGTCCGACTCTTTGGCGACCCCATGGACTGCAGCCCACCAGGCTCCTCTGTCCACGGGATTTTCTAGGCAAGAGTACTGGAGTGGGGTGCCATTGCCTTCTCTGACATAACCTCTTAGCAAATTTTAATTGTACGATAGTGTTCTTTTAAAAAAAAAAAAAAATTGTAATGATAAAGATGGTGAGAGGAAACTCAGAGGTGATGGATATGTTTATTGCATACATTGTGGTGATAGCTTTAAAAAGTATATTTCTTTCTAAACTCATTAACTTGTATACATTAAATATGTATAGCTTTTGCATCTCAATCATACTTCAGTAAGGTGATCTTTTTTAAATGCTAAAAATTCTGTACTTCTGTGTCTCTTTTTCTGTTTTGCAGAGAAGGTGAGGGTGGGATGTTTCGAAAGAACAGCATGTATATTATCTATGGTGAAACAGATCACCAGCCCAGGTGGGATGCATGAGACAAGTGCTCGGGCCTGGTGCACTGGGAAGACCCAGAGGAATCGGGTGGAGAGGGAGGTAGGAGGGGGGATCGGGATGGGGAATACGTGTAACTTTATGGCTGATTCATATCAATGTATGACAAAACCCACTGAAATGTTGTGAAGTAATTAGCCTCCAACTAATACAAAAAAAAAAAAAAATGCTAAAAATTTATGTCCAAAAGATTGTTGTTAGGAATCTTTGTTCCACAATTTCATTAAGCTCTTAAGGAATAGTGTTGTAATTTTGAAGTTACTTATTTTCTGGAGCCTGCTAAAAATTTATATAGTTAAAAATAATATGATTTCATAATGAAGATTGCCTATGTGAAAGAACTGAGCTCAAAATATTTGTCTACATGTAGATATTTAATTAAAAAATAAACATAACTTATTGACAATGAAACATCATTCATTCTTTATAAAGGGTGATTTTCATTTTGCTAAGATTTCCAAACTTTTCTGTGAATTTTTGAACACTATATCCTTCTTGACAACTTTTAAATAAATCAATAAGGAAAATGCATGACTAATGAAATTATGATATTCCAATTACCTTGTAACTTTTCCTCTTGATCACTTGAATGCAAATCAGTTTTTTTTAAAAAATACTAGTGACATTGCCAAAATGTAGTTGACTATAAGTGCTTATTAATTTTATACTTTTGTGCCTTGTGTTTCATCACTTTTTTTTGACATCTTCACTGGAGTTGCTCAGTGGGGTCATAACTATCTATATGCTACATTTAGATGTCATTAAAAACACCGTCTCTATTTTTAACTTATATAACCAATGAGAATACTTGAGTCTTACTTTCTTGAATATATATTATTTGGGAATTGAAGACTAATGGATTGAGGAAATTTCTGTCTACAGCATAGGTACAGAATAAAGGAAGCGTTTTTGCTTGTGATATTTCCCTACTAAAGTTATTATTTGCTTTAGTCTTCACATTTGTCATTTAATTATAGTGATTGTAAAATATAAAAGTCCCAGGGATGAGTATGAGTGTAGGGGGTGGTGTAGAGAAAGACAGACATTAAGATGCACTGGAAAATCTGCAAAGTTTGAGGACAAAGGAAATAGTTTTCCCCTACTTCTATATCAGACAAGTTGAGTTTTATGATAATAAAGTATGAAATTAAGGTACATACAAATGTCCAATTTTCAACCAAGACTTTGATTGTCAAGACTTTATGCATTTAACCTTCTGGAAAGAAATGTAATGCCACTCAGGCTTGAGGTGGAGTACATATAAGTTCATGTGAAGGTAAACATGTGGACTTACTATCATAAAAAGCTGACTTTTCGCTAAGTTTGCTAAAGGTCAAAGACAGAAAACGTGTGTTTCTTTCTTTACTCAAGAACATAACAAACCCAAGAAATTGTGTACCAAAGTTACAGCACAGTTTAGAAATACAAACTGCTTCAAAAAGAATTAGTGAAAACTGAAAATTGTTTAGTTAATAATAGGGAACTCCTACTTCTGGTAAATGAATTAAATGTACTCATAAAATTTCATAATTATGGAAGGTGCAAAAATATGTATAAATATTCATAAAATAATGTTAATAAAATGAGCTTAACACAAACCTTATACTTAATTAATTACTAACGATATGGTCTACATGGAAATAAAACTAAAATAGTTCATACATCAGTTAGTGGAATTAGCAGATATTTCCTGCTAAAACTCTTGTACAATTTTTGTTTACACACAGATTTTTCAACAAAAATATTTTACAGAAAGTCTCTTATATGTGACTAACTATAATAGCTAGTAAAAGAAGACTAGGAAATTATGAATATAAAAACTGAACATATTTCTACATAGGTCAGGAATTTTACTTCTAGGAATATACCCAGCATAAATGTGTTTGCATGTTCATCAAAAAACATGTTCTAAAATATTCTTGATAGCACTAATAATCATAACTCCAAACTGAAGATTATTCAAATACTCATCAACAATAGAATGGATGAATAAATTGGATATTCATCCAGTAGAATACTGCACAGCGATGAGAATGAACCTTCTATAAGTATGTCCTGCAATATGGATAATTTGTCTTTGCTAACTCAGTATTATGTTTGTGAAATTCCATTTGTATAAAATTCACAATAGACCCTTCCAGACCAAAGGCACAACATTTCAAGCCATGGAAAAATTCTTCCAAAAGAAACTAAGAATCTCAGTGAGCTATTATGACTCAACACATATATCAAAGTTGAAATGTTTTACAATGAGATAAATCACTTTTACCTAATGATTTTTATTAATCTAAAATAAATATAAAATCTGTGTACATAGACAGGAATGCATGTGTATTATAAGCGTGTACATTATAGTGTATATATGAAGAGAAGTGAAGTGAAAGTCGCTCAGTCATGTCCAACTCTTTGCAACCTCATGGACTGTACAGTTTTTGGAACTCTCTAGGCCAGAATAATGGAGTGGGTAGCCTTTCCCTTCTCCAGGGGATCTTCCTAATCCAGGGATCGAATCCAGGCCTCCCACATTTCAGGCAGATTCTTTACCAGCTGAGCCACAAGGAAGCCCAGTGTATACAGAGTGTATCTTATATGCACACAAAGTACGTATTTTTAAAACTTCTTATGGAAAAAACAGCTGTGTGTCTACCAAGATATCCTACTCCTTTTCTATGGTGAAAACTATTGCTGCAAAGTGGTTGCTCTGCCAATGACTACATTTACTGGCCATTTAACTCTTTTCACCAAAGGGGAGATGAGATGAATACTTCAAAACAATGGAATGTGATCATAAGAGATGCTTCAATTAAGAACAAGTGTGCTTTTTCCACACTGCCCTGCCCGGGTCTGCCAACAGAATCCAGAAAATCCAGAATAGGACTCCAAGGTCCTAGATGTTGAACAAGTCGCAGGATAGACAAAGCATTAATATAAGTTTCTGAATCTCTATGTAGAAGGTTGTTCATCTGCCAGAACCATCTGCATTGACTGAATTATTACATAAGCCCAAAATAAACTTGTGTTAGTTTGACTCTGATATCATGAGGTCCATTTGATAGCAAATTGTATTTTAATAATGTGGTTTTAGTTTTTCTAATGCTAGCTTGACCCAGTTTTAAGGTGCTAGTCAGCCAGTCAGTATCCTTTTTGACAAGAAGTCAGAACCACACTCCTACCACTTCCCTTATTTGGTTCTCACACAAAAGGCCACTAAGCATCAGTCCAAACCACCCTGAGGCCAGGTAGGAGTCAGCCAGGAACAGTCATTGCCCCAGAGCCCACAAAATTATTCAAATTAGTTAAACCACAAAGAGACCAACTCTCTCTGTCACCCTGCCTAGCAGTTATCTCTTATTTGGAATTGTAAGTGGCAAAGAAATTTTTTCTTTCAACTATCCAACTATTGTATTCCATCAACAAAAAATCTTAAACCTTATAGAACACGAATTTAGTTCAGTCTTTAAATGTAGTTATTCAGCATTAATGGATTTAATATTTGTGGGGTTTTTTTTCTTAAGATACCAAAGACTCAATACATACAGTAGTTTGTACATTTCCTAAGACACAAATTTGAATAGCCTCAAGGATGGTTGAGTACATATTCTATTTAACTGGCAAGATTTATCAAGCTGCCTGACATCTGCATTGCAATGTGGGCTTTGTCCTTGCCTCATAATTATAATTGCACAAAATATAATAAAGTGGCAAAGTCTGTATTTCCTGATGAAAATAATCACTGAATGAAAGATAACTTCAGTGAAATCTGAAAGGATAGAATGGAGCACACACGCACAGACAAAATGACTCTTCATAGAAAGTGATTCAGGAATAAGTTGAAAGCCTGTGTTAATTTTCTTGAATTCCATGTATTTCAAAGATATGAACCATATCTTTCCAAAATGATAAAAAATAATCATAAAAATGTGTGTATATTGCATATAAATTCATGTAGTTCAATTTTTCTTGCCTTTTTTGGTCTTATATTTGCCAATCTATTTTGTCCTATATAATACTAATTTGATAAATGTGAATTATTTAAGGATAGAGGGCGATTGTGAGTGATTAGCAGTTCAAATTTGAAAGAAAACAGCAATCTTGATATCTATTCATTCTAATTATTACCTCATGCTTCCTCATTTGTATGAAAAAAAAAAAGAAAAGAACATATCTGGGACCATTGACTAGGAATTTTGCAACTTGATAGCTTCTTGAACGTGAATAGGAAATATGTATATTTTCTTTTTACTAGGCTATTAGAGATTTTTTAAAAAGCTGCAAATAATTATACATACTGCCATAACACATATTTAGTGTATAAAAGATGTCCATTTATATATACACAAGGCTTCCCTGGTAGCTCAGCTGGTAATGCAGGAGATGCCTGCAATGCAGGAGATCCTTGTTCAATTTCTAGGTCAGGAAGATTCCCCTGGAGAAGAGATAGGCTACCCACTTCAGTATTCTTGGGCTTCCCTAGTGGCTCAAATGGTAAAGAATCTGCTTGCAATGTGGGAGATCTGGATTAAATCCCTGGGTTAGAAAGATCCCCTGGAGAAGGGAGCAGCTACCCACTTCAGTATCCTTACCTGGAGAACTCCCATGGACAAAGGAACCTAGCAGGATTCAGTCCATGGGGTTGCAAAGAATCGGACAAGACTGAGTGACTTTCACACATATACACATGTGACTCTTTGTGACTCTATGGACTATAGCCCACTAGGTTCCACTGTCTATGGGATTCTCCAGACAAGAATACTGGAGTTGTTTGCCATGCCCTCCTCCAGGGGATCTTCCCAACTCAGGGATCAAACCAAGTCTTTTACTTATCCTGCATTGGGTGGCAGGTTCTTTACCAGTAGTACTGCCTGGGAAGTCCATATGTACACAAAGACTTAGTTAAATCACTTAATAAAATAGTTGTTTAAGCAAAAACTATGCTGTACTACTGAATGGTAGATTTAAATAATGTTATGAGACTCCCCTGATGGTTCAGTGGTTAAAATCTGTGCTGCCAATGCATGGTGTGGAGGTTTGATCCCTGGTCTGGGAACTAGGATCCTGCATTGCTACACACAGAGCCAAAGGATAATAAATAAATAATAAGTTATGGGCACAATAAAGTACAATGGTTAAGGTCACAGGCTCTGGAGCCAGGTTGCAGATTTGCACACCAGTTTCTCTCTACTTGCTGTGTGGTCTTGGATGAATCACTTCATCTGCTTGGACTTCACTTTGACCATCAATAAAACAGATAATACTAGTAACTATGTTATAGTGCAGCTGTGATGATTAAATAAATGAGTGCATATGATGTGCTTAGAATTTTGCCCAGTACTAATTAAATGCTGCCTATCACTGTTATTTGGAGTGATAGAAAAGGTGGATGTGAAGAGATTCAAACTCTGTAACTAATTCTCTACATAAACTTGAACACATTATTTACTTCTCTGGATCTCCAAGTCTGTACATGCAAAATGAGAGATTTTTAATATATTGTTTCTAAGGTCTTTCCTAGCCCCAAATTTTTGGAAGTAAATAATATGTTATAGAAATCACTTGACTAGTCTCTTCAGTTATTACTCAGTAACCACATCCTCATAAATGTCTTGAGGCTACATGCAGAATCTTTGGTGCTATAGCTGGTTGATTGAAGGTGAATTCTAATGAGTCAACTGCTTAATATCATAGTCCCTTTCTGTAAAACTATAAGAAAGTGGTGAGTTTGAAAAGTTCCATTCCATAAGAGATAGAATCAATAATAGAACCAAGGGAAAATAGATTTGCACTATTTGCCACACTGTAGCTGCTTTCTCAAATTAATCAATTTATCTTGACTTTTAAGGAAATAGATTTATGACATGTCATTTACAACAGGCGTCCCCAACTGCCAGAATCTAATGACTGATGAGCTGAGGTGTTGTGTGTGTGTTTGTCATTCAGTTGTGTCCAACTCTTTGTGATCACATGGACTAGTGCAACTCAGCAGGTTTCTCTGCCCATGGAATTCTCTGGGCAAGAACACTGGACTAGATAGCCATTCCCTGCTCCAGGGGGTCTTCCTGACTCAGAGATCAATCACAGGTCTCCAGCATTGTAGGCAGATTCCTTACCGTCTGAGCCACCAGGGAGCTGATGTAATACAAATAGAAATAAAGGGCACAATAAATGTAATGCACTTGAATTATCCTGAAACCATTCTACCTCCACCCCAGTCTGTGGAAAAATTGTCTTCCATGAAACTGGTCTCTCATGCCAAAAAGGTAGGGGACCCACAGTTTATAATACCAAAAATTAGATTTTCTATTGTAAGGCTGGTTCATTAATAAAGAGCACTATCTGCTACATAATACAGATAACACCTGATTTTGTACATACATTATTGTACTATATTAAAATGAATTTGTGTTTAAAAAAAAAAAGACTTTTTTTTTAGATAAAAGGTAAGCATTTGTGTAAGGTTTTCCATAGTAGAAATAATAGTGTCTTTTCCTTTAAATGTTGCCTTCACTAGTACTGTGGCCATGACCAGAAAATGTGTGTGGAAATTAAGGTATAATGCCACTTGGAAAATAATTATTTGACAATTATAAACTCTTAAATGTGATTATTTTTAATCCTTGCATACTGAAGTCCATAACTGTTGTCATTTTGCCATAGATTACACAGCATTTAATCAGCTCCGAAATAAAACACAGATGGCCATTGTTCCACAAAATCTCTAGTCTGCTTCTTCACTGACCACATAGTCAATATGCATGAATCACAAAGCTGAGACTTAACATTTTCTTCAGTTAACCCTGGGGCAATAATAAATCAAAGATTCATTTTTGGAGATAGCAAAAGACAGATACAACATTGTAGAGAGTAGATAGATGTCTATTTTATAAAAGAATGTTGCTAATGATTATCAGATGCACATTAATGCATCATTTTCATTCATCTTTAAATGGGTCAAAATCTTATTAGCTTAATTTCTTTTTTTTTTTGTTAGTTGTTACTGAACTGCAAGCTGATTTAATGAGATGGATACATAATACTTAGAATTTCAAGTCAGATGTAAGCATTGCAATAATTGCTCTACTTCAGCTTCCTAATAAATCTCAAGCTCTGGGCAGTAAACCGGATCCAACTGTAGTACATCCTGAGGGCACGCTCAGCCGCGGTTGAATCTAACTCTGTGAGACCCTTTAGACTGTGGTCCGCCAGGCTCCTCTGTCTATGGGTTTATCCTGGCAAGAATACTAGAATTGTTTGCCACTTCCGCCTTCAAGTGATCTCCCCTACCTAGGAACCGAGCCCACATTGGCAGGCGGATTGCTTACCACTGAGCCACCTGGGAATCCTGTAGTACATCCTGACCATACTGTAAACTCAGGCCATTTTTTTTCCTTTTTTGGTAATTAATATGAAAATATATTTTTGAGAGACATATTGGCTTCATTCAGAATATATTTCAATAAGATTTCTATGGATAGAAATTATGGCATAGTTTAAAAAACTGCAAAATGAAGAGGGGATGCTATTGAGGTTTCTTTGAATGAAATCAAGACAAAAAAGACTGAACTTTGAGGCTTGGTGAGAAAAGAGAAAAGGAAGACTTCCATTGGGAGACAGAGACAAGGAGAAACTTCATAAGGAATACCATGTAAAGAGTTCTCAGTTTAAATGTCGTGCTATACAATTTTTACTCTTCTTGATGACTCTTGGAATCTTCAGCTAAATTACCCTTAACAAAATCCTATTACAAACGTGTTATGAATGTCTTTAACAAAAAGAAAAACAAGGAAGCACCTGAAATTTTGCAGCAAGGGAGAAGGAGAGAAGATGGGAAAAGAATCAAAACAGCAAGAGGTAGGGGCAAAGAATAGCAGAAAACCCTGCCCCATGGATGAATCATGAATCATGAGCATGAATCATGTTTCAAAACCAGGTCGAATTCACAGTGGTCAGTTCTTGGAACACCAGTCAGATTCATAGAATGGAAGTTTAGCATTTATGTAAAATAAAATATTAAGTGCCTGATACCTGGGATGCATGAACCTTTAGTAATGGAAAAGCAGAGGCCCATGGCCATTTCCTTCTCCAGATCATGGATAAATGGTAAGAGCAGTTCCCTTGGAAAAAGTATCAACTAGCTGAGATCCAAAATATGTAAAGGGAATGTCCAAGTGGAAGAGAAATGGAGAGTGCTGAAAGCAATAAATAAATAAATAAATAAAATGGTTAATGCAGAAGTCAGAGTGGAAGACTTCCACATTCAACAAGCTAAAATGACTCCTGATTTATCAGATTTTAGAATAGGATATATAATATGTTAGGAAATAAAACTGGAATCGACAAGAGTTAGACCACTAAAGACTCTGTAGTTTATACTAAAGAGTTTGGACTTGACCCTCAGAAATGAATCATCAAAGAATTTTAAACAAGGGAGTGATAATATCACAGTATTACAGAATTCAGAAAACCAAATTCTTATCTACGGTTTCCTCTGTCCATCCAAAGGGCAAGGAGTCTAAATGGCCAAGGCCATAAAGCCACATGGCATTCATGCCCATTCTTCTAGAGTGTTTTCTGTGTATATATTCACACAAAATTTCATGTGAAGACCTATTACCTACGTGGGTTCTTCTCCAGGTCTTTCCCCTAAGGGCAGATCTCTCCTATCAGCTTATCTCTAGGCTTGAAAGGAGATCCCTGACAGTTGTTAAGCTGAGAAAGACAATGATCAAATATACAGGTAGGACTGTCTACATATAAATGCACATAAATAGAACTTATGTATAAGTGCCCTAGCAGTAATGGCTGAAGCATGAAGACAGAAAAGTGGAAGAGCCATGTATCTCCATTTATACCCTTGCCTGAACTCCACAAATTTTTGAGATGGCTAGATTATTATATCCCAGCTTTAAAAGACCATTCTGTCATTGTTGCAGAGAATGGAATAGAGGTACTGGTAAGTGGAAGGACTGGTAAAATGCATGGTATTTTAAAATCTGTTGAAATATTCTTGGAAAGAGTTGATGTCATCTAGTGTTGGGTGGCGGCAGTGGGCATGAAGATAATTTGATAGAATTTGGTGTTTGATTGCCGTGGGGGCTGAGATGAAGAGACAAATCAAAGATAGTACTCTGGTTTTCAGTTTTCAAAACTAGATGATGATAGTAGTTTTAATTTCAATAAAAATTATAAGTGAAAGAACAGTTTGCATATAGATGATACTGACATCAGTTTGGAGCATAATGAATTTAAAATGCCTATGGCAATGAAGATAGAGATGCTCAATAGGACAGTGGATTTTGTGATCTAAAGAGCTAAAAGGAGTAAATGTGAGTCTTGTTAGCAAATGATAGGAATTGAGGCCCTTGGAGTAGATGAAGTCATCTGAAGAGTGGTAGATGAGAAGAGAGCCAAGGATAGATTAGTGAGTAAAGACAACATTTAAACAATAAGAATTCGAAGAGAACTCCAGAATTCAATATATCCAGAAACATAAGAAATTTGTTCCTAAGGGGGTTAATGAAATAGGGTAAATAAAATGAAGAACATAAATTAATTCATAAAATGGATCAATAAAATTAAATGCAAGTTTAAATGTTAATAGGCAAGATGACCTGCTAATCCTGAGGATATAGACTGCCAAGACATTCTGCATTTTTCTTTTTGCAGTACTTAGTACATGCATACATGAGCTAGTATAAATACTCAACTTTCCACCAATGATATTTTTTAAATGGCTGTTGTTAAGGATCATGAAAATGAGCTTTGTTTTGTAATTTTAATTGAAATTGAAAGTGGTGGATTATACTATTATGTACTTTTTATATATAACTGTATTAAAATAATTTAATTTATGTACTCTTCATTGAGTACTATATGACAGAAATCATGCTGAGAACATTTTATTCACAATATAATTTAGTTTTCATGAAAAACTTACAAAGTAGTTATACACTTTTCACAAATAAACTGGAATCTAAAGAAATGAAATAACTTGACCATGTTCTCAGAACTTATTATTGGCAAAGTTGGATTGAACCTAGGTTGATTAGTATCTTAAAATTGATATCTTAAAATTAAAATTCTAATTTGGTATCAAAAAACAAAGTAGAGATAAAGATACTCTTAGCAGTATATTCATATTTGATTGACATTTCTTGACTTACCATAATTTAAAATAAATAATTTTAGGACATCCAGATATTGATTTTTTCATGCATTCACTATTTTAAAAAACTTGATTAACTTTAAATTAGTTCTTTCTTTCTGTTGCATAATAAATGACTTGAATGTAATCAGTTTTAAGTGAAACATTTAAATATTGAATCATCTTGGTATAATATCCAACCAATTATTGGCTCCTGTACTAATCAATTTATGTTGAAAATCTCTTTAACTTAAAAAGAATTGAGAAAAATGCAATTTAAATGTGTTAAAATTTATAACTAGAGAATATTTAAGCTTCAACATATTAATTAAATCATATCAACACAAAATCATGATAACACAATTTTCCCACCCACTGATACACTCAATCTTTAGTAGATAAATCACATCAGAACTTTATCATCAATTAAAGATTCATTCAAAAATTACTTAAGATCACCTCCTATATACCAAAAATACTACATGCTCAGAGTGAAGAAATGTGCAAAATAGTTTTTTATCTCTACAAACTCATAATCTATGAGGAAAGAAGTAAAAAAGTCAATGGTTATAATGTGGTTTGTTACTGCTCACATCGTGTATGCCCAGATGCTACAAAAGCAAAGGAAAGAAGAGAATTCCAGTTAATCCATCATATATTGGGACTTTTCTTAGAAGAGATTTGTTACTCTTGAAATGGTTCTTGAAGTTCAAGAAGAATATTCACAAGTAGAGAAAAGCCGTAAGAAAGTTCTACATCTGGAGAATACACATCATTATGTCAGGATCAGGAGTCCCAAACTTGAAAATTAATTAGAATGGTTTAAGTGAGATTACATATGGAGAAATAGCAGGATATTGTTGATGTTGTTGTTCAGTCACTAAATAGTGTCTGATTCTTTCTACCTTCATGGACTGCAGCACTCCAGGCTGTTCTATCCTCACTATCTCCTGGAATTTGCTCAAATTCACATACATTGGGTTGGTGATGCTGTCTAGTGACCTCATCCTCTGCTTCCCCCTTTTGTAGCCTTCAGTCTTTCCCAGCATCAGGGTCTGATCCAATAAGTTGGCTCTTCACATCACGTGGCTAAAGTATTGCATCTTCAGTTTCAGCATCAGATCTTCCAATGAATATTCAAGGTTGATTTCCTTTAGGATTGAGTGGTTTGATCTCCTTGCTGTCCAAGGATTCTCAAAACTCTTCTCCAGGACCACAATTCGGCATCAGCAATTCTTGGATACTCAGGATTTTTTTATGGACCATATCCATAACTACCACAATGGTGTGGTCATTCATGTAAAGCCAGATATCCTGGAGTGTGAAGCCAAATGGGCCTTAGGAAACATTAATACAAACAAAGCTAGTAAGAGTGATGGAATTCCCCCTGAGCTCTTTAAAATCCTAAAAGACTATGCTGTTAAAGTGCTGCACTCAGTAAGTCAACAAATTTGGAAAACTGAGCAGTGGCCAGAGGACTGGAAGATGTCAGTTTTCATTCTAATCCCAAAGAAGGGCAATACCAAGAATATTCAAATTATCACACAATTGCACTCATTTCACATGCTAGCAAGGTCATGCTCAAAATCCTTCAAGCTAGGCTTCCTTCAGAAGGCCATGTACTGAGAACTTCCAGGTGCACAAACTGGCTTTAGAAATGGCAGAAGCAGCAGAGATCACACTGCCAACATTTGTTGGGATCACAGAGAAAGCCAGGACATTCCAGAAAAACATCAACTTATGCTTCACTGATAAGCTAAAACCTTTGACTGTATGGACAATTCTTAAAGAGATGGGAATACCAGGTCAATTTACCTGTCTCCTGAGAAGCCTGTATGAAGGTCAAGAAGCAACAGTAAGAACTGGACATGGGGCAACACACTGGTTAAAAATCTTCTTGGACTCCAAAATCACTGTGGATGGAGACTGCAGCCATTAAATTAAAAGACACTTGTTCCTTGGAAGGAAAGCTACGAAAAACCTAAACAGCATATTAAAAAGCAGAGACATCACTTTGCTGACAGAGGTCCATATGGTCAAAGCTATGGTTTTTCCAGTAGTTGTGTATGGATGTGAGATTTGGACCATAAAGAAGGTTGAGTGCCCAAGAATTTCTGATGTGGAATTATGGTGGTGGAGAAGACTTCTGAGAATCCCTTGGACTGACAGGAGATCCAACCAGTTAATTCTAAGAGAAATCAACCCTGAATATGCATTGGAAGGGCTGATGCTGAACTGAAGTCCAGTACTGTGATGAGAAGAGCTGATTCTTTGGAAAAAGACCCTGGTAACGGGAAAGATTGAGAGTAGGAGAAGAAGGGGGTGACAGAGGATGAGATCGTTGGATGGCAACATCAGCTCAATGGACACAAGTTTGAGCAAACTCCAGGAGATAGTGAAGGACAGGGAAGCCTTGCATGCTGCAGTATATGGGGTCACAAAGAGTTGGACATGACTCAGCAACTGAACAACTCACTTCCATACCTGACTATGGAAAAACCATAGCTTTGACTGTATGGACCTTTGTTGGCAAAGTGATGTCTCTGCTTTTAAATATCCTGTCTAGGTTTGCCATGGCTTTCCTTTCAAGGAGCAAATGTCTTTTAATGTCAGGGCTCCAGTCACTATCCACAGTCATTTTGGAGCCCACAGAATAAAATCTATCACTGCTTCCACTTTTCCTCTTCTATTTGCAATCAAATCATGGTACTGAATGCCATGACCTTATATTTTTGAATGTTGAGTTTCAAGCCAGCTTTTCACTCTTCTCTTTCACCCTCATCAAGGCACTATTTAGTTCCTTTTTACTTTCTGCCATTTGAGTAATATCATCTGAATATCTGGGGCTGTTGATATTTGTCCCAGCAATCTTGAATACAACTTGTGATTTATCCAGCCTGGCATTTTGCATGATGTACTCTGCATATAAGTTAAATAAGTAGGGTGAAAATATACAGCTGTGACATACTCCTCTCCCAATTTTGAACCTGTCAGTGTTCCATATTCACTTCTACCTATTGATTCTTGACCTGAATACAGGTTTCTTAGGAGGCTCTAAGATGGCCTGGTATTTCTATCTCTAAGAATTTTCCACAATTTGCTGTAATCCACACAGTCAAAGACTTTAGAATAGTTAGTAAAGCAGAAGTAAGTATTTTTCCGGAAATCCCTTGCTTTTTCCATTATCCAATGAATGTTGGAAATTTGTTCTCTGGTTCATATGCCTCTTCAAAATCCAGTTTGTACTAATACATCTGGATGTTTTTGATTCACATACTGCTGAAACCTAGCTTGAAGGATTTTGAGCACAACCTTGCTAGCATGTAAAATGAGTTCAACTGTATGGTAGTTTGAACATTTTTTGGCACTGTCCATCTTTGGGATTTGAATGATAACTGACCTTTTCCAGTCCTGTGGCCACTGCTGAGTTTTCCAGATTTGCTGACATATTGAGTGCAGCACTTTAACAGTATCATCTTTTAAGATTTTAAATAGCTCAGCTGGTGTTCTGTCACCTCCACTAGCTTTGTTTGCAGCAATGTGTCTTAAGGCCTACTTGACTTTACACTCAGGATTTCTGGTTCTAGGTGAGTGACTACAACATTGTCATTATCTGGATCATTAAGACCTTACTGGTATACTTCTTCTGTGTATTCTTGCCACCTCTTCTTAATCTCTTCTGCTTCTGTTATTTCCTAACTGTGTCTGTCCTATTCCATGCCCATTTTTGCATGAAATATTGCCTTGATATTTCTAATATTTCTAAAGAGATCTCAAGTCTTGCCTATTCTATTGTCCTCTCCTTCTGAATTACAAAGGGGCTTGTGTAACTCAATGAAACTAGAAGTCATGCCGTGCAAGGCACCCAAGATAAATAGGTCATAGGGAAGAGGTCTGACAAATCGTGGTCCACTGGAGTGTGAAATGGCAACTCACTCCAGTATCCTCACCTGAAGGACTGAGGATACTGTCCTTGAAGGAGGACAAATCCTGATGCTGAAACTGAAGCTTCAGTACTTTGGCAACCTGATGTGTAGAACTGACTCTCTGCAGAAGTCCCTGGTGAGAGGAAAATTGAGGGCAAGAGAAGAAGGAGATAGCCGAGGATAAGATGGTTGAATGGCATCATCAACACACTGGACATAAGTTTGAGGATAATGAATAGGATCAACACTCAAAAAGATATGACACTGGAAGATGACCCCCCCCCCCCCCCCGCCCAGGTCAGAAGGTGTTCAATATGCCACTGGGTAAAAGCTGAAGGTGATTACTTATAGCTCCAGAAAGAATGAGGTAGCTGGGCCAAAGTGGAAACAGCACTCAGTTTTGGCTGTGTCTATCAGTAAAAGTAAAATCAGATACTATAAAGAACAATATTGCATACAAACCCAGAATGTTAGGTCCATGAATCAAGGTAAATTGGATGTTGTCAAGTGGGAGATTCAAGATTGAATATTGACATTTTAGGAATCAGTGAACTAAAACTGATGGGAATAGAGGAATTTAATTCAGATGGCCATTATATCCACAACTGTGGGCAATAATCCATTAGAAGAAATGTAGTAACCCTTGTAGTCAACAGAAGAGTCTGAAATGCAGTTCTTGAGTGCAGTTTCAAAAACAACAGAATGATCTCGGTTCTTTTCCAAGGCAAACCATGCAACACTCACAGAATCCAAGTCTATGCCCCAACCACTAATGTCAAAGAAGCTGAAGTTGACCAGTTCTATGAAGACCTACAAGATCTTCTAGGACCAACACCAAAAATATGTCTTTTTCATCATTCTTGTTTGCTTTGTTCAGTTGCTAATTGGTGTCCATTCTTTGTGACTCCATAGGCTGCAGGCTTCCTGATCTTTCTCTATTTCCCAGAGTCTGCTCAAACTCATGTCCATTGAGTTGATGATGCCATCCAACCATCTTATCCTATGCTATCTCCTTCTTCTCCTGCCCACAATTTTCCCCTCACCAGGAACTTCTTCAGAGAGTCAGTTCTACACACCAGGTTGCCAAATAATTGAAGCTTCAGTTTCAGCATCAGACCTTCTAATGATTATTCAGCATTTTCCTTCTTCATCACAGGGGGTTGGAATTCAAAAGTAGAAAGTCAAAAGATATACAGAATAGCAGCTAAGTTTGGCCTTGGATTACAAAATGAAGCAGGGCAAAGGCTAACAGAGTTTTGTCAAGAGAACATGTTGATCACAGCAAATACCCTTTTTCAACAACACAAGAGAGGACTTTACACATAGACATCATCAGATAGTCAATACTAAAATCAGAGTGATTAAATTTTTTGTGGCCAAAAATGGAGAAGCTCTTTACAGTCACCAAAAAAAAAAAAAAAAAAAAAGCCTGTAGCTGACTGTGGCTCAGACCATCAGCTCCTTATTGCAAAATCCAGGATTAAATTGAAGGAACTATGGAAAATCACTAGGCCATCCAGGTATAACCTAAACCAAATCCTTTATGATTATACAGTGGAGGGGATGGATAGATTCAAGGGATTAGATCTGGTAGACAGAGTTCATGAATATCTGTGGACAGAGATTTGTAACATTGTATAGGAAAACGAAAGTGAAAATGTTATCTACACAGTGGTGTCTGACTCTTTGCAACCACATGGACTATAGCCCCATCAGCCTCCTCTGTATATGAGATTTCCCAGGCAAGAATACTGAAATGGGTTGCCATTCCCTCCTCCAGGGGCTCTTCCTAACCCAGGAATAGAATCTAGATCTCTCACTTTGGAGGCAGATTCTTTACCATCTAAGCCAATAGGAGGCAATGACCAAAACCACCCCCAAGATTTAAAAAAAAAATGTAAGAAGGCAAAGCGATTTTCTGAAGAGGCTTTAAAAATAGCTGAGGAAAGAAGATAAGTAAAAGATAAAGGAGAAAAGATAAGATATACCAACTGAATGCTATGTTCAAGAGAATATCATGAGAGATAAGAAGACCTTCTTAAGCAAATAATGCAAAGAAATAGAGGAAAGCAATAGAATGGGAAAGACTGCAGATCTCTTCAAGAAAATTCCAAGAAAATTAGTGATTTCAAGGGAACATTCCATGCAAGGATGGTCACCATAAAGGACAATATCAGGAGATAAATCTGTAAAATGGTCAGGAGGTTGTGAAGTAATCTAAAAAGTTTGAAAATTAACCTGAAGTCAAAACCACAGAATAATTTTATAGCAAGTTTTCTATTTATCTAAGCAGCATTTTGAAACAATCTGAAGCATGTGTTCTCACAAAAGATTCAGATATTAGCTAAGGAAACAAGTGAATATACTATTGCAATGACCTAGATCAGAAGGTGGACCCAAAGTTTGGTAGTTGTATGAGGATTGTTTTGCATAAGTTTTACTTACTTTCATTTTAGGCATAAAGGGTTTGTTAAGAAAAAGACACATTCATCACACTCAAACACTTTCAATTTTTTATAGAAAATTAATTTAATTTCAATATACAGTTATTAGAAGAAAAGAATATATAGATATATATTCTTTATATATATGATATAGAGATGTAACAACAAATACATCACCTACATTCAGATTTGAGCAGCCCTGGAAAGTCCTGATAACTGCAATCTGGAGCTCCAAATTGAAAAAGTCCTGGGCTATGAGTCTTTCCCTGAGTGAGACTTCAAATTGCAAAAAAATTTTTGCAAAACTGCAAAAATTGCAGTTTTGACAGCTCCTGTTATAATGTCAGGCCGCAAACTGATATCATCAACTCCAAAAATCCACCTCTTTCCTTTAACAACGCTGTTCATTTCACCTTGTGTGTCATAAGATTTTCCAGACACTGGAGGACTTGTCAGGTCCCCAGGGCTCAAAATATCCCAGGATCTACTCCCTTTCTTATCCTAAGTGATTCTTTACATCCTGATAGTAATTGGTTTATGTGCAGGCAGGCATGTAGTTCACGCAGGGTCACGGGTTGGTCAGAGGGCTTTTTCTACCTCTGAAGCCTGAACAAGACTGCTTCCATATTAATTTTGCTAACGAGGATGGAGTTATGAGGAAAGAGGAGTAAAGAATTGCATGTGGAGTGGTGATTGAATCCTCTGACTAACATAAATGTACACAGAGATTCATTGGTGACAGGTTGCAAATGTTAAATAAAGGTATAAATGATCTTTGACGTATTATCTGATGGACTGAATCTTTGGAATAGTAAAGTATTACTGGCCTACAAATGATAACTAATAGGATACTCAGATCTGGACATCAGAAGAAGGTAGATACAACGAACAAGAAAGCAACATGAAAAAGGCAATAAGATTTAGTCAAAGTCACCCAGGGAAGAGTGTAAAGAGTGAGAACCATATGCAAGCATAGTGTCAAATTATTTGACTAGGGAGGAAACTTCAGTGTATGAAACAATATTTTTTTCAGATTTTTCCAGTGATAGAAAGTCATTTCTTCTTCAAAAGTAAAGAACTCAAATAAATAAATACATAAATAAAGAGCAAATAACACAAATACACACACTAATCCATCTCTAAAGTGATCTGTATTTCTTAAACATTTACAGTGAGCATGATTTTCATTTGACTTTTGATATAATATTCACTTTGTATTTAAAGACAGATCCACCTTCAAATTAATGGAACTTATATATCCAGTTCCATTGTTTGGTTCCTTCCATGACTCCCTAAAATGGTTCAGCAATGTGTTCATCTAGCCTTATGAGTTTTGCAAATTTTGTGAAAGTGAGATAATTCAACTGCAGTTCATTAAGGCCACATATCATTTGCTGTTCATCTCCCCCTCTTGTTAGGTTATGGAATGAGTTTGAGCATTTGGAGATACAGCTAGGGAGATTTTAAGGTGGAGATATATTTAGTTTGAGTTTAGTAGGAAATATTTATGTTATTCACAGTCATTTCTGTACAAAAATAGAGTATTGCTACCTGTTCCAGGGCAGGAATAAACTCTAGACATTCTCCCCCACTTATTGAACTAAGATGCTTTCACTTATTGATCTAAGGTCACATTGTGATCCTGGCAGGTCTGATAGCACCTCAACCTATAACGTGGAGAGAAGAGTGTGGTTGTAAAATATCTGGAACCAGAAAGTAGTCTGTAAAAATTTTCCAAATATTGCTTATGTTTAAAAAAACAAACAAAAAAAAAACACCTCAGAGACTTTTTTTGAATTTGAAAACAATTCTAGAAATTGCATTACATTTTCAAAAATATATAGAAAGAACTCTTATGAGCCATCAAAAATAAATACATTTTGATTAAACATGGAAAAAAATGATTATTTTTCTGTTCTAGTTATAGAAAAAGATATTAGGAAACCACTGTCATATGAGGAGTTGATTAACGAGATGCAGCCAAAAGTGTAGAGGAAAAATGTATAAAAGGTGTTATGCAGTTAATTGACCAAGAAAGAAAGAAAGAAAGTGAAGTTATTCAGTTGTGTCTGACTCTTTGCGATTCCATGGAGTATAGCCTACTAGGCTCCTCCATCCATGAAATTTTCCAAGCAAGAGTACTGGAGTGGGTTGCCATTTCCTTCTCAAGGGGATCTTCCCGACCATAGCCCATACATCATGCTAATTTTCTGGTTTTCAAACATTTTTTTTGTTTCCAAACCAAATGGTTTATGGTTTTCAAACATATTTTTTCAAATATACTCATTATGATTTCTTTCTCATTCTAATTAGATATTTATTTTCATACTTAATTATACATTTATAATTTCAAGTTACTTTATTGAAAAGAACTTCTGAACTTGTATAAGGTGATTAATCTCCTACAAAACTTACTTCTTCCATGATAATGTCCTCATCACTGCTGTTTGTCCTTTAATGGACCAGAACCTGGTGTCCAGAGTTAACGATAAGAAAGTGAGAGAGAGAAAGAGGCTGATATCCCCTGGTTTACGCGGAAAACCAATAGAGTCCCGTTCTTAGGGCTCGCGCTGCTGCACGTAGGCACCAGGCACCTTCTCAAGAGGGTCTTAGAAGCCCGGGCAAGAAAGTGAGCTCAGCGGGCCTCCGCGCTCCAAGGAATTAGCCAGAAATAGAGAGAGAGAAAGAAAGACAGAAAGAAGGAATAGAAAGAAAGAAAGACACGGGGACCAAAGCTCTGATGGAGCAAACGTGTTTTAATCAACATGGCTGGGGAATATATACTGTCTTACAAGGTGGTTATTCTCAGCAAAGATAAAGATTAAAATTCCAGACTTACCAAACATAAGACATCCCTATCAAAGAGGGAGTTGCAAACAATCACCTTCTCATAAGAAGGAAGAGGGTACTTATTACTGTAATGAGAAATGCCTGCATTCCTCAGCCCCATGCCTCTCCTCTTAATTCCTGAATATTCAGGAATTAATAAGGGCCAGAGGGTTCCTGACAGATCCAAAACGGCACACAGGAAGCCTCTTGTTAAATGCTTCCTGACAACTGCCATGGGGAAAGGAAAATAGATTGAAAACATTTCTATAATGCTCGCTACACCACTGTTGAAAAGACGAAGAAAAGTTACTGAGTACTAAGATATTCATGATATTTTAATTTCTTTAAATGGTTTTTAATACACCAAATATTATCATTATAGGTAACAACATTTCAAAGGCATCATCATTATATAACAAATTAACATGGAGTTTGGAAGGCTATGATCTATACATAATTGATTTAAAGGCATGTTAGTCTCTTTTATACTTTTTGGATAACTGGCATCTACTGCTTTGGCAAAATATCGAGTTTCATAATACAGTGTATATTCTCCTCGCTTTATTACTTGAGCATAAAAAAAAAAAAAAACTAACTTTAAAGCAACTTAAAAAGTCAGTTATTTTCCAGGTTAAATTGTAGCTGTAAAAAAAAAAAATCTTATTTTTGTTTTATTTAGCAAGGATATCACATTTACCCATCACATTACAGATAGACCTACTCTTAAACTTTAAAGTATAGAAGATTCAAAAATTCTTCAAAATCACTGCTTTAGCATGTTAAGTTAGACATGCTGCAGATACTGATATTTAGAGTATGAGAAAAAGCCAATTTCCTAAAATGTCAATTGTACAGTTGTGCTGCTCTGAAGCACCTTAAAATTGCAAAATATACCCTCAGTCAGTCAGTCAGTTCAGTTGCTCAGTTGTGTCCGACTCTTTGAGACCCCATGAACTGCAGCATGGCAGGCCTCCCTGTCCATCACCAACTCCCGGAGTCCACCCAAACCCATGTCCATTGAGTCAATGATGCCATCCAACCATCTCATCCTCTGTCGTCCCCTTCTCCTCTTGCCCTCAATCTTTCCCAACACCAGGATCTTTTCAAATGAGTCAGCTCTTCACCTCAGGTGATCAAAGTATTGGAGTTTCAGCTTCAGCATCAGTCCTTCCAGTGAACACCCAGGACTGACATCCTTTTGGATGGACTGGTTGGATCGCCTTGCAGTCCAAGGGACTCTCAAGAATCTTCTCCAACACCACAGTTCAAAAGCATCAATTCTTTGGCACTCAGCTTTCTTTATAGTGCAACTCTCACATCCATACAAGACCACTGGAAAAACCATAGCCTTGACTAGATGGACCTTTGTTGACAAAGTAATGTCTCTGCTTTTTAATATGCTGTCTAGGTTGGTCATAACTTTCCTTCCAAAGAGTAAGCATCTTTTAATTTCATGGCTGCAATCACCATCTGCAGTGATTTTGGAGCCCAGAGAAATAATGTCAGCCACTGTTTCCCCTGTTTCCCCATCTATTTGGCTTGAAGTGATGGGACCAGATGCCATGATCTTAGTTTTCTGAATTGAGCTTTAAGCCAACTTTGTCACTCTCCTCTTTCACTTTCATCAAGAGGCTCTTTAGTTCTTCTTCACTTTCTGCCGTAAGTGTGGTGTCATCTGCATATCTGAGGTTACTTATATTTCTCCTGGTAATCACTAAACATTATAAAGAAGTTTCACCTTCCTAGAAGATTGGGAAAAGTGGATTTCTGAAAACGAACCACTTTCATAACATTTTTCCTTAGTGTTGAATGAATTTGTTGTAAATCGTTCTCCTCCTGACATCATTTATTACTTAATTTATCAAGACCAATAGTTTAAACTCTATACAGCTTTTAATTAGTATTTATCTCTAATGTGAGCACTTATAATTAAACAAAGAATGGAGTAGGTAATTTTTCATGTATTTTAAATCTAGAAATGTAGGTCAGATGATTTTCACAGAAAATTTTCCAGCTTTTAAACTCAATATATGTATATGTAGCTTTTCAGGGACACACACACACACACACACACACACACACACACACACCCCAGAAGAATTACCCTGAAATATACATTCTTCAATGTATATTTGTATATATATGTATACTGTCACCCTGCTTATTTAACTTATATGCAGAGTGTATCATGAGAAATGCTGGGCTGGAAGAAGCACAAGCTGGAGTCAAGATTTCTGGGAGAAACATCAATAACCTCAGATATGAAGATGACACCACCCTTATGGCAGAAAGTGAAGAGGAACTAAAAAGTCTCTTGATGAAACTGAAAGAGGAGAGTGAAAACGTTGGCTTAAAGCTCAACATTCAGAAAGCTAAGATCATGGCATCTGGCCCCATCACTTCATGGCAAATAGATGGGGAAACAGTGGAAACAGGGCTGACTTTATTTTTTTGGACTCCAAAATCACTGCAGATGGTGATTGCAGCCATGAAATTAAGAGACGCTTACTCCTTGGAAGGAAAGTTATGACTAATCTAGATAGCATATTAAAAAGCAGAGACATTACTTTGTCAACAAAGGTCCATCTAGTCAAGGCTATGGTTTTTCCAGTGGTCTTGTACGGATGTCAGAATTGGACTGTGAAGAAAGCTGAGTGCCAAAAAATTGATGCTTTTGAACTGTGGTGTTGGAGAAGACTCTCGAGAGTCCCTTGGACTGCAAGGAGGTCCAACCAGTCCATCCTAAAGGAGATCAGTCCTGGGAGTTCACTGGAAGGACTGATGTTGAAGCTGAAACTCCAATACTTTGGCCACCTGATGTGAAGAGTTGACTCATTGGAAAAGACCCTGATGCTGGGAGGGATTGGGGGCAGGAGGAGAAGGGGATGATAGAGGATGAGATGGTTGGATGGCATCACTGACTCAATGGACATTAGTTTGAGTAAACTCCGGGAGATGGTGATAGACAGGAAGGCCTGGAGTGCTGTGATTCATGGGATGGCAATGAGTCGGACACGACTAAGAGACTGAACTGAACTGAACTGAACTGAATTGAACTGATTATATATATATATATATATATATATATATATATATATATAGTGCAAAACTACCTCCAATTCATACCACCTCTATCTCCTGAAGTTCTCTATTCTCCACAAAATTTTCATTGAATAGCAGTTTAGACTCATATGAAAAAGTCCACATCTAATGGCACAGGGAAATATGAGTAACAGTCATATACCAGAATCTAGAGAGAGTTTACAGAAACTATGATACCAGTGGACTGAATTTTAAAATTGAATAAGTGTCATGTCATATCTTTCTTGGGCTTCCCTGGTAGAATCTTCCTGTGGTGCAGGAGATCTGGGTTTGATCCCTGGGTCAGGAAGATTTCCTGAGGAAAGGAATAGCTACTCACTCCACTATTCTTGTCTGAAGAGTTCCATGGACAAAAGAGCCTGTTGGGCAACAGTCCATGGGGTAGCAAAGAGTCAGACACAACTGAGTGACTGACACTTTCACTTTCATACCTTTATTACTCTAAATATGTAGTAAATCAAATTATCATTCCCTTTAATATCTAATTATATTGCTTGTTTGCATAAAATATATTATCATCCTTTGTACCTATTCTAGCTTGGGGGAAAAAAAAGTGTCAGAATACAGTAGTTTTCTAATAAACATTCTTTATTTTGTGTATGTGCTATATTTACTCACACAGAACTGTAGGCTGCCAGGCTCCTCTGTCTATGGGGAATCTCCAGGCAAGAATACTGGAGCGGGTTGCCATGCGCTCCTCCAGAGGATCTTCCCAACTCAGGGATTAAACCCAGGTCTCCTGCATTTACCAACTGAGCTACCAGGGAAGCTTTATTTTGTATAACTGAGGCTTAATACAAGTGTTATCAATAATTCTTGGATTACAAGGCAAAAGTAACAGCTAAGTTTCTAATCTAAAATACTATTTGGCTTTCTTTTGAAAAATTATGGCTTAAATTCATATATCTATTAAATGAAATCTTGAAAAGTAAACTCCCATGTCTGTTATAGATCAATTGCAATTACTTTTCATTGGATGAGTAATTGTATTTCTGTGCTTATAGTACACAAGAAACTGCCTAAAGCTTTAGTTAAATATTTACCCCAAATTTATTAGTAATTTAATCATCTTGGCTAACAAACAATTAAGTTTCAATGGTTCTTCTGTTAGTTTCAGGGTAGTTTGCCTAATAAAGTATATATGGACTAGTTGACCTGGTAGTTTTTGTTTTTTTGTTTTCTTTTTTTTTTTTTTTTTTTTTTTTTTGTTTCCAGAATATTTTTTCCTAAAGGTGTGGAAGAAAATAAAATAATTGAAAGAAATATTCTTTAAAACTTTCAACATTCTTCAAAAGGCTAGATCTTTGTAGCAAGAAAATAATTCAGCATTTCACAAAGGATGAACTAAATTGGCATCCTGCCATTTTAATAAAATTCTGTATTAGCCTGACCTGATCTGTACACATTGATTGGAACATTGTGCTGTGTGTTCTTTATAAATGGTTCAGAATAAATGACCCTGCTGTGCAACAGTCATTACAAGGCAATTTAACTAGAGCTTACCATTCTTTGGTTGTCGAAAGAAAAGAGGGAGATTATCCAGGATGAATAAGTCTGCAATGACATTCAGTAGATCAAGATAAAAAGCAAGCAGAAAAATAAAAAACAAAAAAAAAAAAGAAAGAAAGAAAGAAGGATATGCAAGGGAATTGGCTAAGCTTCCGATTTTGTGAGTTAAGACTGATTTAGGACCACAGAATAATTTCTCAGGTCATTTCTGTGGAAAATATTACCATAAAATACAAATATATTTATACAAATATGTCTGTTATTTGCATCATAACTAGTTAGGGAATTAAGAAGATAATTGTGTTAGTTACAATGAGCAATTAAAACACAACAATAACAACAAGAACATGGGTAATTGTTGCTATTGTTTAGTCACTAAATCATGTCCAACTCTTTGTGACCTCATGAACTGAGGCCTGCCAGGCTCCTCTGTCCTCCACTATTACCCAGAGTTTGCTTAAATTCATGTCCATTGAGACAGTGATGTTATCTAACCATCTTATTCTCCGCTGCCCCTTTTCTTTTGCCTTCAATCTTTCCCAGCAACAAGGTCTTTTCCAATGAATCACTCTTCACATCAGACAACCAAACTATTAGAGCTTCAGCTTCAGCATCAGTCCTTCCAATGAATATTCACAGTTGATTTCCCTTAGGATGGACTGGTTTGATCTCCTTGCAGTCCAAGGGACTCTCAAGAGTCTTCTCCAGCACCCCAGCTAGAAAGCACCAGTTCTTTGGCATTTAGCCTTCTTTATGAGCCAACTCCCACATTCATACATGACTACAGGAAAAAATCATAGTTTTGATTATATGGACCTTAGTGAGCAAAATGGGTCTCTGCTTTTTAATACATTATCCAGTCTTGTCATAGCTTTCCTTTCAAGGAGCAAACATCTTTTAATTTCATGGGTGAAGTTAGCATCCAGAGTGATTTTGCACCCCAAGGAAAAAAACAATCTGTCACAGCTTCCATTTGTTCCCCTTCTACTTGCCACGAAACGGTGATGGACTGGAAGTTATCATCTTAGATTTTTGAATGTTGAGTTTAGAGCTAGCTTTTTCACTCTCCTCTCTCACACTCATCAAGAGGCTCTTTTGTTTCTCTTCACTTTCTGTCATTAGAGTGGTATCATCTGCATATCTGAGATTGTTGGTATTTCTCCTGGCAACCTTGATTCCAGCTTGTGATCCATCAAGCCTGGCTTTTCACATGATGTACCTTGCATATAAATTAAATAAGCTGTGTTTATCTTTAGTCATGATAAAAAACAAACCAGAATAAATGATCCTAGATTGAATATCTGGATAACTGGAAGTTTTGAAAAATGTGATGGCAAAATGCTGGGCCTCAGTAAATAATCCAAGGTTTAATACATGAAATCATTATAACATCATCCATGATAATATGATAGAATGATAGAGCTATGGTGTAGTAGGTATTTCCAGAGTTGACTTCTCCCCACTATAATTTCTGAAAAGTATCAGAATAACTGTAAAAATAATTGAGGAATATGGCTGTTACTGGGCCCAGTACCAATAATATAAATTAAATTCTGTATTGTTTTGGATTTTCATAGAGGAGAACTTTCTGGTTATAAGGAAAAGTCACCTTGTTTTTTCGTTTTACTTTTCATAATAATAATAGGCTATGTGCTTTTTGAGTCATAGACTTATACAATCAACAAACTTTTCATTGACTATGCTAAAGCCTTTGATTGTGTGGATCACAAAAATTGTGAAAAATTCTTAAAGACATGGGAATACCAGACCATCTTATCTGCCTCCTAAGAAACCTGTATGCAGTTCAAGAAGTAACAGTTAGAACTTGACATGGAACAATGGACTGGTTCAAAATCGGGAAAGGAGTACATCAAGGCTGTATACTGTCACCTTGCTTATTTAACTTATATGAAGAGTACGTCATGTGAAATGCTGGGCTGAATGAAGCACAAACTGGAATCAAGATTTCCAGGAGAAATATCAATAACCTCAGATATGCAGATGATACAACCCTTATGGCAGAAAGTGAAGAGGAACTAAAGAACCTCTTGATAAAGGCGAAAGAAGAGAGTGAAAAAGCTGGCTTAAAACTCAACATTCAGAAAATGAAGATCATGGCATCTGGTCCCACCCCTTCATGGCAAATAGATGGGGAAACAGTGGAAACAATGGCAAACTATTTTCTTGGGCTCCAAAATCACTGCAGATGGTGACTGCAGCCACAAAATTAAAAGACACTTGTTCCTTGGAATAAAATTTATGACAAACATAGACAGCATATTAAAAAGCAGAGATACTACTTTGCCAACAATGGTTCATACAGTCAAAGCTATGGTTTTTCCAGTAGTCATATGTGGGTGTGATAGTTGAACCATAAAAAAGTCTGAGTGCTAAATAATTGATGCTTTCAAGATGGAGAAGGCTGGTATTGGAGACGACTCTTGAGAGTCCCTTGGACTGTGAGTAGATCAAACCAGTCAATCCTAAAGGGAATCAATCCTGAATATTCATTAGAAGGACTGATCCTGATGGGAAGAGCTGACTCATTAGAAAGAACTTGATGCTGGAAAAGGCCAAAGGCAGAAAGAAAAGGGAATGACAGAGGGCAAGATTCTTGAATGGTATCACTGACTCAATGGACATAAGTTTGTGCAAGCTCCAGGAGATGGTGAAGGACAGGGAAGCCTGGCATGCCAAGGTCCACGGGGTCACAAAGAGTCAGACATGACTGAGTGAGTGAACAACAAATACTTTTCAAAATATCTAAAACTACACAGGGCTCATTTCAGTACATGAGGGAGAGTTGAAGCCAATAAATATAAGAGGTACATAGGGACATAATTTGCATGGAGATAACATCCTAAATAGGACTTCCTAGCTGGCTCAGTAATCAAGAATCTGCTCGCCAATGCAGGAGACACTGGTTCAATCCCTGGGTTGGGAAGATCCCTTGGAGAAGGAAATGGGAACCCATTTCAGTATTCTTGCCTGGGAAATACCATGAACAGATGACCCTGGTGGGGCTACAGTCCATGAAGTCACAAAGTGTTGGACTTGACTTAGTGACTGGCATGCACACAATATTTTCATCTTTTCTCAATTTTATGTTGATAAATGTGTGTGTTGAGTGAGTTTATAACAGATCAAATGGGCTCTATTAAAGGGCTAGGGAATATTCCTCAAATGGCATAGTTGGATTTATGGAAGTGAGTTACAAGATACTAACAGGAAATATTGATTATACTGTTGCTTTCAATTCAATGTCACCACATCCACTTATGAGAATTAGATATAATTATATTTTGGTAACCTTTGGTAACCCCACAATAACAGGGTCATTGTCTTCTGTCACAAACTCTGATGCCATTATGTCATATGAATGATTTAGTTCACAAGTTTCTAAAAATGTTTTTCAGCTCCTCTGTATCTGGGAAAATTCCAATAAACTCCAAGAAAAACAGAGGCTCACTATGGCATTAAATCTCAAGAGGTGGGATGCCTTCCCTTTCCTAGATGTCAAAGCATCTGGTAGTGAATTAATCAGAAAAGATCTTCAGGTGATCCTACAGATGATTTCCCATTTCCATTATTTCTCCCTTCAAGCCATATCCCATACATTAGGCTCCCCAACCCTCAAGCCATGGACAGGCACCTCCCATCAAATCAGCAGCAGTATTATATTAGAAATAAAGTGCACAGTAAATATAATACACTTGAATCATACTGAAACTACCTCTTCACCACCAGCTCATGGAAAAATTGTCTTCCATGAAACTGGTGCCTGGTGCCAAAAATGTTGGGGATCACTGCCATACAGGATCAGAGTTATCAACTTAAAACATAAGTTAAATCGTATCACCCTATATAGAACTTTTCAATGATTCCACAATGCACTGGTGTAGGAGTTGGGGCTGGGAGAAGAAACCCATCACATTTAATACAATTCTGGAGTCCCTGTGTGAATTGTCCTGTGTGGTCTTCTTTCAGTTCATCAATCTCCCTTGGGCTTTTCCCTTGCTTTTTCACCTAAAATTCTCTTCTTTGACTTTTTGCTTGCTAATGTCACTCTTCCTTCAAATTGCACCTTAAAATAATTACTTTCCCTGAGATGACTCCCAATAAAAATTAAGAACTTCTGTAATATTTTTTATGGAAATATGAACTTATAGTGCTAATAAATTTAATAATTATGTTTTAAAGGCATTGTTTATTGCTTGCATTCCCATTTAGCTGGTTTCTAATTGCATTGCCCTTTAGTTGGTTTCTAAACACCAGGAATGATATTTGTTGGTTCACCTCTATTTTCAGAATATATAACCAAGTGTATAGTGGATACTCAATGACTTGATGAAAGAATAAAGAAATGTATGATGGTGATTTTAAGGTGTCAACATGACTAGGTTACAATACCCATTAAGTCAAAAAAAGCATAATCAAATGGTTGCTGTGAAGATATTTTGCAAATGTGATTAAAGGCTAGTCTGTTGATTTAGAGTAAGGGAGCTTATCCTGGATAATCAACCTTTAAAAACTGTCCTGGGATTTATCCACAAGGGAAAAGAGCCCCTCCCCATGTCTATGGTTGAACTCTAACTAATGGAGAAAGAATGAATGAATACTATCTGGGCCACATTAATGACCTTTGCAGCAAGTCATTTATCTACTCTATGTTAAATATGCAGAACACAAACTTACAGTGCCTAACCCACAGAGGGGTTGATAGAATTACAAATGTCATGGTTATAAAACATTTGGTACAATATTTAGTATGTATTTCAATAAATAGTTGGCATTATTATTATTAAATTCTTATAAAATAATTAATTAAAATAAATTTACTATTTTCTTATCAGATATATGCATGGTCTTTAAAAAAATATTTTCCAATTGTCTCCTGGTTTCTGATTCAATGAAAATAATATAACACTCCATTTAAATAAAGGAAAATAGAAGTCACTGACTCAAGAAAGAGTAATTACTGAGAAAATGAAACAAAGTATCTCATCCTTGGTTCATTTGTCTAATACATATATTTCTTGAGTCAATAATTTCCTTTATTTAAGTACTGTGCTATTTTTCTTTTCATTGAAACAAAATGATATATTTTCATATATACTATATGTATCTTAAATATCATATAACCGTGGATCGGGTATTCATTCACATTATGCTTGATTCATACTTTAAGTTTCACCTGAGGATATTAAATAATTAACTTGGATTCTAAATAAAATTTGTAAACAACAAACTTAAACATTTTAACTTGCAGTAAAGATAGTGAGATAGGAGGAAAGGGGACAGAATGACATAGCCCAAGATTTGACATAAACAGATTAGAATGAATAGGTCCAACATGGCAGATGAGTCAACTTCCACTGGACCTTGAGCCTCAGTATACGCTCATTGTAACACATCAGCAAGCAAAATGACATCCGCAGAGGCCATGACAGTTCCAGGTCGACCGGAAATGTCAAAACTGGGTGACAACCCAATCTTGGAAATCCCCACCACTTTCCCAAAATACCTGAAATGCCCTTCCCACTTATTAACCTATAAAATTACTTACCTCTCTAAAAACTGACAACCTCATACCCTGCAGCCACTCCCACAATCTGAGATGGACTATACTGTTTCCGTGGAGTGTGTATCTTTCTAAATAAGTCCATTTCTCACCTACCACTTTCTCTCTCACTGACTTCTTTCTGCAAAGAAACATCAAGAACCTGAGCTTCATTAAGTCCTGAGCCAGGTATGTGATCTCAATAAAAGACTGTGTTCCTGTCTCAAACTAGGTCAGGTTGGAATCCCAGCATGTGCGTTCAATTCTCAATCTGACTTACATGGTTTCTACAGCAGTGGAAGTGGAAATGCCTACATGATTAATTCACATTTGACATAGATTAACAATCAGCTATTCTGTTCAAATGCAGAAAAAACTGATATAAAGTTTCCTATAGGATTGATTGGTTTGATCTCCTTACTGTCCAAGGGAGTCTCTAGAGTCTTCTCCAGCACCACAGTTCAAAAGCATCAATTCTTCGGTGCTCAGCCTTCTTTGTGGTCCAGCTCTCACATCCATACATGACTACTGGAAAAACCATAGCCTTGACTAGAGGGACATTTGTCAGGAAAGTTATGTCTCTGCTGTTTAATATGCTGTCTAGGTTTGTCACAGCTTTTGTTCCAAGGAGCAAGTATCTTTTACTCATTTTTAAAAATATATTTTATTTATTTAACATCTTTTAATTTCTTGGTTGCAGTCACTGTCCTCAATGATTTTTGAGCCCAAGAAAAGAAGGTCTGTCATTGTTTCCCTATCTATTTGCTGCGAAGTGATGGGACTGGATGCCATGATCTTAGTTTTTTGAATGTTGAGTTTTAAGCCAGCTTATTCACTCTCATTTATCAAAAGGTTCTTTAGTTCCTTAGTTCCTCTTTCCTTTCTGCCATCAAGATGGTGTCATCTGCATATCTGAGGTTATTGATATTTCTCCCAACAATCTTGATTCCACCTTGATCTTCATCCATCCCAGCATCTCACATTATGTACTCTTCATATAAGTTAAATAAGCAGGGTGGCAATATACAGCCTTGACATACTCCTTTTCCAATTTGGAACCAGTCCATGTCCAGTTCTAACTGTTGCTTCTTGACCATATACAGTTTTCTCAGGATGCAGGTAAGGTTTATCTACTATAGTGTTTTATCTTTAGTGTGGAGAAAAGTAAAATGTTTATATTTTCAATGAGTCTTTTAAATTGATCATCAACACTGTCATCACACCTGAAGACTGATAATATTTCCTGTGCCTTCCTTCCTAGCTTTGCACAGCCCAGCTTTAACAAGCATCATGTTAAGTCAGTGTAGACAGAATGCTCTACCCTTGGCATCTGATCATCTTGGCTACCTTCAGCAAGAATTCAGTAAGGTCAATTTAACAAGAATCCACCCTACCTTTGTTATCTCTTCTTAATACTTCTCCATCCATCAAATCCTTATCCTATTCCTTCACTACAGATTTTCAGTTGCTCTTTTCTGGACTCAAAACAGAAGCCAAACTTTCTCCACTACTGTGGTAGTCCTGAATATTCTTCCTTGCCATTTTTACAGAATATATTTTTTTTCTTTAGCAAGAGTTAAAAAGTTAATCAAAGGGAAGGAGTCTTTTTTGTTGCTGTTGTTGTTTTTTTTTTAAACACCAGAAGATACTAAGGATCACAGGTGACTAGACCATGTTTGATGATTTGTGCCTATTGAGTTAGGTTCCTACCTTCCTATCAAGAATGGAAGACAGAGTCACTTTTTTTTTTTCTTTAATTTTGGTGATTATTTTCAAGGGTTTGGTCCTAGATCCTTGAGAAAGGCATTCCTGGATTGTAGAAGATTACATCTCAAAGAGGCAGAGAGGGTATTTACAATTGCAAGTTTTCTAATATATAAAAAGGGAGCTCAGAAAGAAACCTAACAAAAGTTTAGTCAAGCTCAGGGCAACTCCTTAAGACCACTTTGTCCAGTAGACAGCACATTAAAAAGTAACGGCATTACTTTCCCAACAAAAGTCTGTCTAGTCAAAACTATGGTTTCCCTCTTAGTCATGTATGGATGTGAGAGTTGGAACGTAAAGAAAGCTGAGCACCAAAGAATTGATGCTTTTGAACTGTGGTGTTCTCTCAAGAGAATACTCTTGAGAGTTCCTTGGACTCTTGAGAGTTCCAAGGAGATCAAACAAATCAATCCTAAAGGAAATCAGTCCTGAATACTCGTTGGAAGGACTTGCTGAAGCTAAAGTTCCAGTACTTTTGCCACTTGATGGGAAGAACTGACTCATTGGAAAAGACCCTGATGCTGGACAGGGTTGAAGGCAGGAGGAGAAGGGGACGACAGAGGATGAGATGGTTGGATGGCATCACCGAATCAATGGACATGAGTTTGAGCAAGCTCTGGGAGTTGGTGATGGACAGGAATGCCTGGCCTGCTGCAGTCGATGGGGTTGCAAAGAGTTGGACATAAATGAGCAACTGAACTGTTCCAGTATCAAATATTTTAATATTAATTAAATGCCAGGAGTGAGAGTAAACTGAGTTTGATAATTTTTAAATGTTACTGAATATCCTTTTTTATGTTTCCAGTATCTGTTACACACATCAAATAAGGTCAACATTTTTTTTTAATTAAAATGCCATTTTATGCTAATAAGGTTTTTGTTAGTTCCATAAATTATGTCATCAAGTTAGAATGGGACCTAATGAGAACATAATGAGATTTCACTTTAGACAGGGGTGCAAGAGAAGAGTATCAGTGTACTAATTAATAGATGGTATGTCACACCAACTGCACATCACTTAACTCCAGGCTAGATATCTTAGATTTTTAACCTACAAACCATGAAATTTCAACCATTATAATATGTATGATATCTCCTAGGGAGGAGTGTTTCACTTTCTAAAAGTTATTTGAATATCTGAATAGATCTAAGTTACTAATCACCTTCAACTCACCGAAGTTCAATTCTCATCATATCAAACCATTCAATGTTTCCAATTTTGCTAAAAATGTTATATGTTTTATGTCATAACACAGACAATTACTATTTAATCAGAGAGTAACGGGCTAAAATATGACACTTACTGACTAAACTTCCTAGAAAAATTTCAATCTTCAAAAGCAGTTTTCGTGTGGTATTCATACTGACAAGAAGCAAACGTGACTGAACTAATACACTATCTTCAGCTACAACTGTAGTGAATCCCTGATAATTAATTATCTTAATGGCTCCTCAGTAGGTCACTAATTACAGAAGTGGAAGAACAGAGGAAATTCAAGGCATGACTGAACAAAAACAGATTCTACTCTGGATTGCCACCAAACTCTTGGCTCTCTCTGCCCACCAAAGCTGAATTTAAAAAATAGGGAGGTAGAGTTTGGAGGAAACAGAAAGGAGACTTTGACCTCTGGCCAGTGGAGGGGGAAAACACAGTAGGATCACACCTCAAGAATATCGAAAAACAAAAAAACAAAACAAAACAAACAAACAAACAAAAAAGAATAGTGACCCCCTTCCATGAGGAGTCCAGGGGCTTATGTAAGAGGAGGGCTCACAGGGACGGGTGATGAGAACAAAGTGTAAGGATCTTGCATTCTTCTTCCTCTTGCATTGTTCCCCCCTCCAAGATTTTATTTATTTATTTATTCATTCATTTATTTTTATTAGTTGGAGGCTAATTACTTTACAATATTGTAGTGGTTTTTGCCATACATTGACATGAATCAGCCATGGATTTACATGTATTCCACATCCCGATCCCCCCTCCCACCTCCCTCCCCATCCCATCCCTCTGGGTCTTCCCAGTGCACCAGCCCTGAGCACTTGTCTCATGCATCCAACCTGGGCTGTGATCTGTTTCACACTTGATAATATACATGTTTCAATGCTATTCTCTCAGCTCATCCCACCCTCGCCTTCTCCCACAGAGTCCACAAGTCTGTTCTGTACATCTTGCATTGTTTTAAAACTAGTCCTCAGGTAACCCAGTAGTTGAGTCTGGCAGTTCAGTAGCCCTGTGGCCTTCTTTCTGTAATGCAGAAAGAGAAGAACTTGGGGTGGTCTGCGAAGAGATTGCTGTAAAAATGAGCACCAGAGTGGTGGTTTAGTCGCTCAGTCGTGCCCAACTCTTGTGATCCCATGGACTCTAGACTGCCAGGCTCCTCTGTCCATGGAATTCTCCAGGCAAGAATACTGGGGTGGGTTTCCATGTCCTCCTCCATTGGATCTTCCTGACACAGGGATTGAACCTTTGTCTCCAGCACCTCCAGATAATAAGTGAAAAAAATGTAGTTCATGCAGAGTTAGGGAGTAGAAAAGCAAACTTGGTTACAGATTAGAAACAGTTAAAGTAAAAGCTAGGAGTGATCAGGCCCCCTTACTATTATCATCTTTGTCCTCAGGAAAGAAAAGAAAAATCCATTCCTCTTTTTTCCTTGCCACTGCAACAGCTTCACATAAGATGATCTCTGTTGTTTTAGCATCAGACACTGGTGACATAGAACTTGGACATCACATACATTATATATTTTATCTCTTCATTTCTCAATCTTCCACATATAGACTAAAACACCACTCCTTTACGGCCAATATAGGCATGACTTTGTAAACTCCCAAGACTACAATACAGTTTAATATCTTCCTTCCTCTAAGCCCTCCCCCTTGCCAATTTCATTACACCTGGAAACCACTAAGATTAAGCTTTCCCTTTTTTCCCATTAGACTGAAACCTGGAAGTTATATTTGACTCTTTTGTTTGTTTGTTTTTGCTATTTTAAATCTCAGCTCACAATCAGAACCAATGCCATGTATCTTCTATAATATATATTATCTCACCTACTTCCCTTTGCCCTACAAAGTGAGGGGGGGAAATCCCCAAGTTCATCTGCCCCTTTCTCTTGGAAGGTCAGTCATTAGAACTGAGATTAAACAGAAAAAATAAATTCAAGAGTACTTCCTTCTTGAAATATTTTTAAGCATGAAGGACCACCCTAATATATTTATAGAGAAGAAAGAATCAGTGAAGGTAAGACATGTTTTAATTTAAATCCATTTTGCGGTCACTTCATGACTCTCCTTTGCAATGATGCTACTTTTCCAGGGCAGGCATCTGCATATGTTAACTGTTAATATAACACAGATAGGAAAATGCAGTTTAGATTGTATTATATTGACCTATCTAAACATTTAAATAAAATTTTCCATCCTTCATTAATTTTCATGTTTTGAATTAATATTACCTAAAAAAAAAAAAAAAAAAAAAAAACCCCTTAGTGAAAAAAAAAAAAAAAAAAACCCTTAGTGGTGGCTCTCTAAGTAGCTCAGTGGTAAAGAATTCACCTGCAGTGCAGGAGACACTGGAGATGTGGATTCAACCCCTGGATTGTCAATCGACTCCAGTATCCTTGCTCGGAAAATTCCACAGACAGAAGAGTTTAGTGGGCTGCAGTCCAAATGGTTACAAAGAGTTGGATGAGACTGAGAGACTGAACATACATACACACACCAAAAATGAACTGGTATCTATTCAGTGGTAAAACATATAAAATATCAACTCCATAGGAAACTAAGACTGCTAATTGTCAAAAAATATATTTACTAAGGACTTAATGATATAATGAAAGTGAAATAGGAGTGGTTCCTACTTTCATGGAACCCATAGGTTTGTGAAAAAGACAACACTAATCAAGTAATTATAAATACATTGAGGGCTGTCATAGTAAAGTGTGTGTATGTGTGTGTGTGTACTCAGGTGCATCTGACTCTTTGCTACCCCATGGACTGTAGCCAGACAGGCTTCTCTGTCCATGGAACTTTCCAGGCAAGAATACTGGAGTGGGTTTCCATGTCCTCCTCCAGGGTATCTTCGAAAATCCAGGGATAGTACCCACGTTTCTTGCATCTCCTGCATTGGCAGGTGGATTCTTTACCACTGCACCATCTGGTAAGCCCCATAGTAAAGTATATTGGAAGTAAAAAACTTCCAGAAAGAAGTGAGTTAAGCAAAGACATAAAAGATAGAAATAATAAATTAAAGAATCATCAGCATTGAAATGTTCATCTAAGCTATGAGAATGAATGAGACCACCAAAGGAAGGAGTATAATTAGAAAGAGAACTATAGACAAAGAAAGAAAACAACAAAAAAGCACATGTACATAATAAAAACTTGAGGTGTTATCAGCAGGGTTATTATGTGCTACCAGGCTTCTCTGTCCATGGGATTCTCCAGGCAAGAATGCCGGAGTGTGTTGCCATGCCCTCCTCCAGGGGATCTTCCTGACATCGATATTAAACCTGAGTCTCTCATATCTCCTGTATTGGCAAGGGAATTATTTACTACTCCTGCCATCTGGGAAGCCCTAGATATACAGAATCATAAAAATTAGTGCCAGATTTCTGTGATCCTTCTTACTAATACGATGTAGACACATCTGCTTTCTGAATTCCCTGATCATTTTATCTCTAATTTCTCTTTTGTCTTTGACCCCAACAAAAGTTGTTTTTTTGTTTTTTGTTTTTTTTTTTTTCCCCCTCAGTAATCCATATCAGGCTTGTCTACCTCAAATGTACTGAGTAATAGTCATTGTAATAACCATAACCTAAAAGATTTCATGTGACCTTGTACCTGTTTCTTTTTGATCCATTCTCTTCCTCATTCTCAGTCTCTTTCAGCTACACTGGCCTTGCTGTTTCTTGACAACACCAGACATACTCTCTTGTTAGAGTTTTGTGCTAGTCGTTCCCTACTTCTTAAAATGCTGTTCTTCCAGATTTGCACACAGCTAATTAAATGTGGGAAACTCAGCAGTGGTCACAGGACTTGGAACGGTCAGTTTTCATTCCAATCCCAAAGAAATGCAATGCTAAAGAATGTTCAAACTACCGCACAATTGCACTCATCTCACAAGCTAGTAAAGTAATGCTCAAAACTTTCCAAGCCAGGCTTCAGCAATATGTGACCTGTGAACTTCCAGATGTTCAATCTGGTTTTAGAAAAGGCAGAGGAAGCAGAGATCAGATTGTCAACATTCACTGGATCATCAAAAAAGCAAGAGAGTTCCAGAAAAAACATCTATTTCTGCTTTATTGACTATGCCAAAGCCTTTGACTGTGTGGATCACAATAAACTGTGGAAAATTCTGAAGGAGATGGGAATACCAGACCACCTGACCTGCCTCTTGAGGAACCTGTATGAAGGTCAGGAAGCAACAGTTAGAACTGGACATGGAACAATAGACCAGTTCCAAATGGGAAAAGGAGTACATCAAGGCTGAATACTGTCACCCTGCTTATTTAACTTCCATGCAGAGTACATCATGAGAAATGCAGGACTGGATGAAGCACAGGCTGGAATCAAGATTGCCAGGAGAAATGTCAATAACCTCAGATATTCAGATGACACCACCCTTATGGCAGGAAGTGAAGAGGAATTAAAAAGCCTCTTGATGAAAGTGAAATAGGAGAGTGAAAACGTTGGCTTAAAGCTCAACATTCAGAAAACTAAGATCAAGGCATCTGATCCCATCACTTCATGGGAAATAGATGGGCAAACAGTGGAAACAGTGGCTGACTTTATTTTTCTGGGCTCCAAAAACACTGCAGATGGTGATTGCAGCCATGAAATTAAAAGACGCTTACTCCTTGGAAAGAAAGTTATGACCAACCTAGACAGCATATTAAAAAGCAGAGACATTACTTTGCTAACAAAGGTCTGTCTAGTCAAGGCTATGGTTTTTCCAGTAGTCATGTATGGATGTGAGAGTTTGATTATAAAGAAAGTTGTGCCTTGAAGAACTGACACTTTTGAGCTATGGTGTTGGAGAAGACTCTTGAGAGTCTCTTGGATTGCAAGGACATCCAACCAGTCCATCCTAAAGGAACTCAGTCCTCAGTGTTCATTGGAAGGATTGATGTTGAAGCTGAAACTCCAATATTTTGGCTACCTGATGCGAAGAGTTGACTCATTTGAAAAGACTCTGATGTTGGGAAAGATAGAAGGCAGGAGTAGAAGGGGATGACAGAGGATGAGATGTTTAGATGGCATCACCGACTCAATGGACATGAGTTTGGGTAAACTCCAGGAGTTGGTGATGGAGAGGGAGGCCTTGTGTGCTATGGTTCATGGGTTACAAAGAGTCGGACATGACTGAGCAACTGAACTGAACTGAATTGAACTGAATATCCCCCCTTAAACTATCTTAAATCATTCATTATGCTATCTAAAATTGCAGCAATCCTAGCTTTTCTCAGCTGTCTCATTTTTTTCATTTTCTCATAATAATTTGTATATTAATATTTTTCAATTGCTGAGATCATTCTATGTGTCTTTAGTAAATAATTTTAGAGTGAATGGATGAATGTTGAAAGAATCTAATTGTTCCAAATTTAAGCAGCTTAGAAGTAGATGAACCCATATATATTTCATAGACTAAAGCAATGCAGTAAATATTGCTTTCAGATAATGTACAACGTACCAAAGTGCTAATACACTAATTAATTTAGAGAAGATTGTATAAAAAAGAAGTTAAATCTTTACATATCCTGCCTGAATGACTATGGATTAGACATGCATAATCAATAAACACAAAAAGGAATAATTCCTAAATTTGAAAGCTTTGCTCATTGCTTCTTAACCACCTGATTCAAAGAAATCATAGAGGAATTCATTATTAAAAGTTACTTCCAAATTACAAGACAGAGTATATTGATGTATCAGTGAATTTTTGTCCTAAAAGTGATTACACTTCATAAACGGAACTCTGCTCCTTTACCTGTGGTTTAAAATAGAGAACTAAGTAGACTTTAATGTAAGGTATTCACTAGTTCGAATAAGGATAGGAAACAATAAGAAAACCACCTCTAAGTTCACAAATATTGTACACATGTATAGCATGTGTGTGTGCTAAGTCACTTCAGTCATGTACAATTCTTTGTGATCCTATGGACTGTAGCCCACCAGGCTCGTCTGTCCCTGAAATTCTCCAAATAAGAATACTAGAGTGGGTAGCCATTCCCTTCTCCAGGGGGTCTTCCCTACCCAGGCATCAAATCCGTGTCTCTTATGTCTCCTACATTGGCAGGCAGGTTCTTTACCACTGGGAGCCACCTGAGAAGTCTCACACATGTGTAGACATACTCCTAAATAAAAGTCCATTTCCGGTCCCATGGTAAACGTGAACCAGAGGCTAGAAACCACCAGTTTTAATAAAAGTTAAGCTTTTAGGTATCCTCTCCAGGTTTTCTAATGACAAATTATTTTCAGTTTTCAAATCAATAGAATAAACATTTAAACATAATCATATTCTAAATTAAAGATTATTTTACTAACATAAATTTTTCATTTGAGGAATCATAATTCAAAGTTTGGGTAAGGAAAATATAATTAATATAATGCAGCAATGCTTGTTCCCTATGTTTTGTCCTAAAGCGAAGAGTAATCAGTTTTGTTGCCAAATTAATCCTTTGTCTTCTTTGAATTTAATTCTAGATTTAATGCCACTTTTAGCTGTAAAGATACTTTTTTTTGCTGAGGTAGAAAAACACAGAGACACTATAAAGTTCAATAACTAACTTTGACATGGAGAGTTTGTAGTCATCACTCTTTTTCTAATGACATTGCCATTATAAATGATTTGATAAATTATTATAGTCTTATCCAGAGAGACATCACTGTGTTCTACTAAAGTTTAATTGCATAAGTATACAAGAAACAGTTTTCAAATGCTGTAAGGCTTGGTTTAAATTGAGCAAGTAAAAAGTGAGATAGAAAGATGCAATTTAGGCATAAAAACAAATACAGCAATAAATTACATGTACCTGGAGTGAGAAAACAGAAAATAAATAACTTGTGCAACTCATGAGACACTTAATTTCCATGTGCTATTAAAAAGCTTACCAGCTGAGAAGTCTCTGTTAAGAAATGGGTAGGAATCAAATTAAATGATGGCACTCAAAGTAACTAATTGTGATTTCAGTTACTTTGAAATGAGAATGCAGACATATTATGTTAAACAAATTGAAATAAAAATTTAGTTTCTGATAATAAGAATACCTCTGGGCTTGAGTAGTGCTGTATGATTCTAGTGAAATCAGTACTGTGAAGATGATCTCTCTTCATCTGCTTTATAAATGGAGAAACAAGCACATAATTGTATTCTACACAGCTAGACCAAGCAGCTGCCTCAGATTCTTTTTGTGGTAATAAGCAAAGGAGAAGACTATGAATATGGGTGGGAAAATATATTAGCATTACTTTTAAATAATCTTCAAAGTTCCTGTTTTACTGTTACTATACAATAAAAACATAAAGAGCAGTAAATTTCACTTAACCTACAAATATTGTCAGAAAAGAAACTCCACAGCTTTTGTTAGCAGACAGTATTTAAAACGCTACTGCTTAGGAAATGTCCTAAATATTTGATGCAACCATTTTATGATCCTTTTAGGTAAAATCACGCAAGAGTTTATCAACTTCTGTATAATTCCTGAGCAGTAAGCTTGTGTAAGAAAAAAGTTGCAATTTGAAATAAGATAAAAGAGGGCAGAAATGCTCTTCTGAGATTATTAACTATAGAGGGAAATCACAAACCTCTCTGAACTTCATCTTGTTCTAAAAAGATGCATTCACACTTGTAATCTGCAGTTGCTATGAGTATCAGAAGAAACAACAGTTTTGAGTATGTTTAGCAGTGTCCAGCACATGGTATTAATAGAAATTAGTTTTCTTCTTTTCTAATAACATTAAAATTTTACAGCTGAATTTCTCAATAAAATTTCAGGGCATCTAGAGACTCTGGAATTAAAGTGGGGAAACACTTAAATGAACAGTTGGGAGATCAGTGGGCTGAATCTGACATTGTCCCTTGCTTCTTGTACATTCTATTGGGGTAATTTCCCTGATGGCTCAACAGTAAAGAATCTACCTGCAATGCAGGAGACGCGGAAAACACGGGTTTGATCCCTGGGCCAGGATAGTCTCCTGGAGGAGGAAGTGGAAACCTAATTCAGTATCCTTGCCTAGAAAATCCCATGGACAGGGCAGCCTGGCAGGCTATGGTCCATAACGTCGCAGAGTCGGACATGACTGAATGCACACACGCTGCACATACATATTCCACTGCATCTAAAGCTATTCAGTGGGATGCTCATCCAGCACTAGCTTCAGAAAACCTAAACATACTTCTTGGTTCCAGCTTTATCTTTCTGTTGTATTTTTTGAGGTCTGATTTGAGAGTTCCTAGCTGTATTATAGTTTGTTCAGGATGGTTAAGTGATACATCCAAAAGCCCCACAAAATAAAATATTTTACTTCCTTAAAGTCAAGAATGTGATGAATTGTTTAAGGCTACACTTTGATGAGTCCCTGTGGGATACCATGCATATCCTACACTTAAGTAAGTGTGTGTATGCTCAGTCACTTCAGTCACTTTGTGACACCCATGGATCCTAGCTCACCAGTCTTCTCTGTGGGATTTTCCTGGCAAGAATACTGGAGTGGGCTGTTTGAAGACAGTATGTTTTGATATAGACAAAACCAAAATATAAAAATTACATATATTATAAATTCTGCTCAATTATTATAACTACTTGACTATGACCATTATAGGCTAGACTTTTGAAAAATGGCTTTGTGTTATGCCTAAGATTTATACAACATAATTGAATCACTGCTACTCCCATCTCTGGGCCTTCAAATTATACTTAAAAATTTTAAATTATAAAGACAGGCCAACAATGGCCAAAGCCAGACGTAAAGATGAAAAGAGAAAATCACCAAATGAAACTCACTGAAAAATCTACTAATACTGTTGTTGAATCCTAATCACTTATTCATTCATCCATTCAAACATTTAATGTCCCCATATCATGTTCCAGATAAATGAGGAGACTCTAAGGTAAAGCAGCTAATGAAACAAGCAATTTAGAATCGGGGGAGGGGGGAACATTGAACAGATTATTAGAGGTTCAGAGAATGTTGAGGGAAAAGGAAAGAGATTTAACAGCAGGGAAGAAAAACTAGTCTGAAGCTTAGAGAAGACTTTTTAAGAAAATGATACTTAAACTGAAGAAACAGGAGTGAGCTTTGCAACAACCCAGTAAACAGTATCATCTACCCAAAAACTTGCATCAAAACAAAAATACCTCAAATTCAAGATTCTCTCACTCTCTTTTTCCATTTACTGTAACCCCATCTGACTGCCTCATGCTCCTCAATAGACAAAGCTACATGAACTTGTACTTAGATATCATGACTAATCATTCTCCACTGAAGCAATTGCAAGCAGAAGATAAATTAATCTAGACCATTTCAACTGCCTCATTTCAGATCATGGATATTGATTTACGGTGTGCTACTCACCCTTCACTTATGTATTTTTCCTATAAAGACGAGAATTAGCTTCAGTGGTAAACGTTCATGATCACGTAGTTGATTTTTGCCTGTACATACTTTGAATCACTTTTGACACACATATAGCTAATGGAACATTTCTAGAAACTGACTCTAATATCTGAAGTTTTAAGCTCATTGGTGTTGATAGCGCACTATCAGATATTTGGCTTTTTAATTCTTCAACTACCAGAAGTTCCACAGTGAGCGTGTTTCCAAAATTATTTGGCTCAGAGATGACATTAGTAAAACATGCATAATAACGTGTTATAATTCAATTTAACAGACATTTTTAGTTGCCACTAATGTACACAGCAACATTCCAGGTGTCATGAGAGATTGAAAGAAAAAATAGTATTTTTCTTGCTTAAAAGGACTTTCTTGATTAAAATATTTGTGAAAGTTATTAGTAAGTTAGTGGATTTACAACCTCAGGTGTCTTCAATGAATAGGTATTTCTGTACTAATTTTACAAAGCAAGTCATAATCTTTTGATTACCTTACCTTCATTATTTCTTTTTTTAATTAATGTATTTACTCGGAGGATAATTACACTTCTGTGATTTTTTTCCCATAAATCAACATGAATCATCCATAGGTATACATTTGTACCACCTTCCTGAAGCCCCCTGCCTACCTCCATCCCCACCCTGTCCCTCTGAGCTGTCCCAGAGTACTGGCTTTGAGTGCCCTGCTTCATGCATTGAACTCACATTAGTCATCTATTTCACAAATGGCAATGTATATGTTTCAATGCTGTTCTCTCAAAGCATCCCAACCTCACCTTCTCCCACTGAATCCACAGTCTGTTCTTCACGTCTGTGTCTCCTTTACTGCCCTGCATGTAGGATCATCAGTAACACCTTTCTGGATTATATATAAATATATATGCATTAACGTACAGTATTTGTCTTTTTCTGATTTACCTCACTCTGTACAATAGACTCCAAGTTGATCCACCTCATTAGAACTGACTCAAATGTGTTCCTTTATATAGCTGAGTAATATTCCATTGTGTGTATGTACACAACTTCCTTATTCATTCATCTGCTGGTGGACATCTAAGCTGCTTCCATGTCCTAGCTATTGTAAATAATGCTGCAATGAATATTGGGGTACATGAATCTCCTTCAACTATGGTATCCTTGGGGTATATGCCGAGCAGTGGGATTGCTGGGTCATATGGCAGTTCTATTCCCAGTTTTTAGGACTCTCTACACTGGTTTCCATAGTGACTGTACCAGTTGTTATTCCCACCAACTGTGAAAGAGGGTTCCCTTTTCTTGACACCGTCTCCAGCATTTTTTGTTTGTAGACTTTTTGATGATGGCCATTTTGACTGCTATAAGATGATACCTCATATGGTTTTGATTTGCTTTTTGCTGATAATGAATGATCTCCTTGCAGTTGAAGGACTCTCAAGAGTCTTCTCCAACACCACAGTTCAAAAATTGACTGCAAGGAGATCCAACCAGTCCATCCTAAAGGAGCTCAGTCCTGGGTGTTCATTGGAAGGACTGATGCTGAAGCTGAAACTCCAATACTTTGGCCACCTCATGCGAAGAGTTGACTCATTGGAAAAGACCCTGATGCTGGGAGGGATTGGGGACAGGAGAAGGGGATGACAGAGGATGAGATGGCTGGATGGCATCACCGACTCGATGGACATGAGTTTGAGTAAACTCTGGGAGTTTGTGATGGACAGGGAGGCTTGGCGTGCTGCGATTCATGGGGTCGCAAAGAGTCGGACATGACTGAGTGACTGAACTGAACTGAATAATGAGTGATATTGAGCATCTTTTCATATATTTATTGGCTATCTGTATGTCTTCTTTGGAGAAATGTGTGTTTCAGTCCTTTGCTTGCTTTTTGATTAGGTTGTTTCTTTTTATTTACTTTAGACTTAATTTGCCCTTTTGCCCTTTTTCTACGTATTCTGCAGTTGTTGAGTAGGAATGCTGTGTAAATGTGAATTCAATTAAATTGAATGTATTGTTTATTTTTTGTTTTCCTATTAATTTTCTATCTTTGCCCTATCAACATCAAGAAAGAAAAGCTGAAATGTCCAATAAGAATTGTGGATTTGTCTTTTTCCTCTTTTTAGTTGTCAGTTTTTGCTTGATGTATTTTGGAGCACTGCTAAGAGATGCACACATATTTTAGATGTGTGTCTTCTTGATTACTTGACATTCTTATTATGAAAAGACCATCTGTATTCCATTAATAGTCATCATTTTTATGTATACTTTGCCTGATACTAATATATGCTTTCTTAAGATTAGTAATTTTACCCCACTATTTTTCTCTCAGCTATTTTTATTTTTTTTTTTTGTGGAAAGTGTATACTTCAATTTTGCTTTTCAATACAATCTTATAATAATCTTTTTTAAGTTGAAATATTAACACCATTTATATTTAATGTAGTTATTAATATGATTAATTTAAATCTATCACTTGGTCTTTGCTTCCTTATAGTCTCATCTGTTTTTTAGTTATTTTCTCTTCTTTTCTAAAATATTTAGATTAAATGTAGTTTTATAGTATATGCTTGGTTTTCTAGTTAATGCCTCTTTATTTCTTAGTGATATGTCTAGGGTTTGTAATATCTACTTTTAATTATCACTGTCTACCTTCAATCATATTATACCAATTTAGTATAAGAAACATATTTTACTTTCATATCCCTCTTTCCATATTTTGTGCCTTTATTTTGTTTTAGTGTATTTATAAACCTCACAATATACTGTTGCTATTTTGCTCTAAGTGGTCAAGTGTCTTCGACCAAAATTAGAGGATGAGACAATTTTTTAAAAAATAAACATCCAAATATGTATCATGTTTAATACTTGTCATATCTTGACTTACACCTAAAATCATTTCCCTTTTTTTACTTTTTTATCTGAAAAAAATCTTAATTTTTACCTTAGTCTTTGAATGATAATTTTGCTAGTAAAGAATACCATATTGGTAGATTTTCCTTTCTTGATACAGCATTTTAAAGTCATTGCTTTTTGCCTTCTAGCTTTCAGTTTCCAATGAAAAGTAATTATCTTTATATCTGTGTAGATATTTGGCCTTTCTATCTGGCTTATTTCAAGCTTTTCTGTTTTTAACACACTTCTCTGGTTTTCAGAAATTTGAACATAATGTACTTGGTATAGTCTTCTTCTTCTTTTTTTTTTTTTTTTAATTCTTCAGGTTCTTTAAACTCCCTGGATCCATGGCTTCTAATTGTCTCAAATTCAAAGAAAATCTCAAACACTACTTTCAAATTATTTTCCTGCACTTTCTTCCTCTGGAACACCAATTATCATATGTTAAAGTGCTTGAAATACTTCCACAGATCACTGAGAACTTTTCTCTCTGCTTCATCCTGCATAATTCTGTTGCTATTTCTTGCAGTTCACTGACATTTTATTTTTATATTATTATTACATTTTATTGCTTAATGGTTAATCATCTAGCAAACAAATTCAGTAACATTTTCATTTCAGAATTATAAATGTTTCATCTTTAGAATTTCATTTTTTGTTCATACTTTTCTATAAATCCTGAGCATATTGAACATATTTTAGTAGCTTATTTAATGTATTTGCCTAGTAATTCTCTCATCTCTGTCATTTCTATTTATATTGACCCATTTTCCTCCTGATTATAGAGGACAGTTTTCTACTTCTTCATATGTTAATTCTTTAATGGATCTCTAATATTTTAAATTTTATATTGTTGAGTGCTACATATTACTGCATTTTTACTGATTACTGGAATTTGCACTGCCAAGCAATTAAGTTACTTATTAATCAACTCAATCATTTAAAATCTTGATTTTTAACTTTTATATGATCAGTGTTGAATAGCCTTTCCTATATTGCTATTTTAGCTCCACTACTAAAACAAGAAGAAATGATTCTATTAGAATCCCCATTGTGTGTCCCATGTTTTCAATAAGATCTCTTTACGTTAACTCACAGAAAATCACTCTGGTAATTTTCCACCTTACAATTCCCTGGAAATTTTTCCCTCATCATACATTTTTCCCCAGGTGGTTCAGTGGTAAAGAATCTGCCTGTAAATGCAGGAGATGCAAGAGATGTGGATTCTATCCCTGGGTCAAGAATATCCCCTGGAGAAGGAAATGAAAACTTACACCAGCATCTTTGCCAAGGAAATTCCGTGGACAGAAGAACCTGCCATGCTACAGTCCGTGGGATTGCATGTGCAACTGAGCACACACACACTTTCCCTCACGAGGTTTCACCCTATTCATGCATAGCTTGGTATACAGCCAAAGATATAAGGAGAAGCCTATGCAGATTTCTAGAGCTCTTTATCTTTGTATCTCTCTCTTTTCAAGTCTTCTGCCCCACAAACGTTAGCCATTTGGTCTCCTCAGACTGATATTCATTCCTCCAACCAAGCTGGATAGTCAGGTTCTCTTCACATTTCTTTCTTAAGAAGATTGTGGGATTTACCCAATTTGTTTCCCTTTTCTCAGGGATTGCATTCATATGCTGCCTTTTTTCCAACTCCTAAAAGCAGTTGTTTCATGTATTTTTTTTTAACTTTTCCTGTTGATTTTTTTGTGTAGGGAAAATGTGGACCATTTGCTTATTTCATTATTTTAAGATAAAATTTATTTTATATTTTAATATAAAGGACTAAAAAAAGTAGGATTTAAAACTTCCAAATGATTAGCAAAGATAAATGTAAAAACATTCTTTTACAATTCATAAATTATATAGGATGAAAAAGTGAAGAAAAAACTATGAAACAAGCTATAAAGATATAAAAGGTAAGGAAAAACATGAATGTTACAGAAGTGAGAGTCGAAAATCAAAATAATTTTGAATGATCAATGATTTTGAGTCCGTATGTATGGTGGTGGTGACAATGATTTATGTGTGTCTGAGTACACACAGAGAAACAAAGACTAAAATAATGCAATGAAACATTAACTGAAATTATCTCTCCTTAATACAAGGTTATTGAATAGTTATTTCAAGGTCCTTTGATGTTGTTCATAGATTGCTGAACTTGAAGAGTTTCCAGATTAGTTTCAGGTTTCTATTTGTATTCCCAAGCAAGCAGTGTAAAATAGAGTGCATTAGACTAGGCTATTAGTTTCACTCCTTTGTTTTCTTAACACTCCTTTGTTGACAAAAATTGACTTAAGTATTTTGTCATAAAACTGAACTGAGCACATCCTCATGGTTCTGCTTACTATTATAATGAACTCTGAACAAACATTTATTTAGTAAATGCTAACAAACATTTTGATGGCTTCCCAGGTGGCTCACTGGTAAAGAATCTGCCTGCCTATGAAGGGGACATAAGAGATGTGAGTTCAATCCCTGGGTCTGGAAGATTCCCTGGAGGAGGAAAAGGCAACCCACTCTAGAATTCTCGCCTGGAAAATCCCATGGACAGAGGAGCCTGGTGGGCTAGAGTTCACGGGGTTGCAAAGAGTGACAAGACTAAGCATACAAGCACAGCTAATATTTTGTTATGTAAATTTGCCTGAATCTTTCCTTTGTGCACATTTTATTGCCAACTAATTACAAGTTCTCATTAACTTTAATTCTGTTCCAATTCTATTTTGGTACTTTTGACAATTAATAAAGTTAAGATTTTTAAGCAAGGTAGTCTCTCTGGATTTCAGTTTCTTCATCTCTGTGACATACATATATGTGCTCTTAAAATAATTTAATTTTTGTTATTTAACATGTTATAAAGGATTTGATGTGAGTATTAGGACAGCTCCAAGGAAACACAGGGAAAAAAGGAATACTTCCAATTTCATTTTAGAGGTATAACATAGACCAAATAGCAATACCTCTCTCTTCTTCTCTCTATCACACACACACAAAGACACAGATATCAAATTCACTTATATGCATACAATCTTACACATATATTACTAAAACTACCAAAGCACAAAATTGGAAAAACAAAACTGATCCACATGAATATCAGAAAATAATTCTTAAATAAAAAATATGCATAAAGTATTCTTGGATGGAAGACTTCTGGTATACACTTGTCAGTGCCCACGTATTAATTCATAAATGTAGTGACTATAAATAGGATTTACAAAATATTATATAAGATGGAAAAAAAGATTCCTCATTTTTCTGAAAAGATAATTACAGAAAAACAGAAATCTGAAAAAGATAAATTTTATTGCTGCATATGAAAAGATACTCTAAAGTTAAAATAATTGAAACATATATTGATTCAAGAAGTCACTGAAAACAGAATATATACTTCAGGTACATATATAAGTATGTTTTAATGCATTAGGTAATAAAGTATGACACCAAGTAAGCAGGTAGTGGATGAATAAAGTAGTTAATCTTTGTTTTGTCACCTAAACATTTGGAAACAAAATAAAAAATTACTTCTCTATATAATGCCAATAAACAAAACTGAGATGAATTAAAGAGCTAACAAAAAATATAAAACTTCAGAGTTCTTGTGAAAAAGCTTACGTGGCTCATTATATATGCTTGGTATAGAAGAGGTCTTAATACCTCCAAAAGAAACTATAAGGAGAAGATTGTTTTATCAAACTACAAAAAATTTAAACTTCCACAGTTAAAGAAAATCACATCATAAAAAAACTAAAATGACAAAAAGCAAACTGGGAGAAATTACTTTAACATATTGAACAGGAAACAAATGATAGCTTTACTAAGTCATTTTTGTATATTGATAAGAAAATGTGAACATCATTAGAAAAACAGGCAAATGACATAACTAGCAATCACAAAAGAAGAAAAACAAATAATTGCAGATATGACAAATTTTCAGTCTCTATAGTAGAAAAAGATATAGAAATTTTGCCAAGCTGTCAAATATTAAAAGTACTAGCCTCCAGTGTTTGAAATAAGTATTTTATGTGTATTTTTGTATTTTGCTATTAGTTGTGTATAAACATCTGCATAGATATAGTGATACACATCTAGAATCCTAAGAAAGCGTATCTTTCCAGAGGGTGAAAACTCATCATAAGACAATGGCTTTAGAATTCATTACAAAGTCAGGGTGGTGGAAGCAGTATGCCCAGAATACAGGCAATAATGACATGCATTCTGTGTAGAGAATTTACAACAATAATAAAGTTGACTAAAAGTCAGTTTGCTTTTATTATCACCACACACAGGAAATTTTAAACAATACCATTAAAAAAAAAATACCAGTGATTTAAACACTCCTTGTCACTAGGTTGGATTTCTTCTGTTGCCTAATCTTGGTACTCTATTGTTCTAAGAAATAAGAAATGTGTGCAAAAATATTTTATGAATTATACTCATCACCCAATTTATTTTAATATTAAAAGAACTATCCTAAATGCCTAATATTATAGGATTGATAAAATAAAGCCTGGAACACTCATGTTCCCAATTGCAGTACTATTCTGTATTTGTTTACCCATGGTATATTGTTAAAACAAATAAAATACAGAACAAAATTATTTTAATTTGTTTTTACAGTATTTATATTATGTTAAATAAAATGTTACCAAACAATAGTTCAGTCACAATTTGATTTTAAGTGTATTTTTATTATAGTATAGAAAATAAATGCCAGGAAAGATAAACAGGATCTATAACACCTGTTCTCTCCAACACGTGCACGTGCACGCACACACACACACACATGCTTTTTACTAGAGCAGTTGTTTTCATACTTGACTGAATATTACAATATCCTGAGGAGTTTTTATAATCATAATATGCAGATTCTTCCATATCAAATAAGAATCCCAGGTTGGGACAAGGCATGTGTACTTTTCAAAAATTTCCCAGTGGATATATTGAGCCAAACTTAGATCTAATCAACAATAGAATTGTCATTCACTTGTAGTCCATGAACCTGCATACAGCAGAAGCAGCCACCAGGAGCTGATTAGAAAGGCGGAACCTTCAGCCCCATTCACACCACTATTACCATTTTAACAAGATCCTCCGGTGATTTCACTTGGGTCCAAGCAGCACTGATAGAGAACCGTTTCCATTTCTCCAAGACAAGATTTCATTGGAGTAAAGAGTTCTCAGTTTCAAAATATAGAGATTTATTAGAAACAGGTTTAGAAAGCAATGAATCTTCTTGCTCTTTGTAAAACAAATTAAATCAGGATTATTTTTCCTCTTTTGTCTGAGAAAAAGAAATTTCCAGATTTTGGGTTCAATGTTAACTTTCTTGATTGTCTTTTTTTCAGAGACATATTAGCCAAATATATTCATAAGCTGAACTTCAATAAATTTTCCAAGTCTTTAGAGGAATTCGATTATATATCAGTTGTCCAGATCAAAAGAAAACCTGAGTGACTCACACACATCATTCTAGTTCCAGCTGTTTAAAAAACAAACTGCAAATGAACAAAGTTAATAAAAAAAAAAAACAAACAGAGCTTGGGGATGGGTGTTAAAATGAAACAAACTTTTAAATTGAAAAAGCAATTGCCATACAAAGTATTTCATGCAGGGAATAAATTTGCATAATGGAAATTCAAGCCAACCTGAATAAATGCAGATAACCCAGTGTAATAACAACTTTATTAAGATAACAGCTACAAACATATAGAAAATAAAGGCATTTCCCCCAGCCTTGAAATGGTATTCTCCTAATGGAAACCAGCATTATAAACTTTCAGTACCAGGGAAAAAAATAATACACTGATTTTGCTTGTGTTAACATATTAATGAAAACTCAGTCTCTTAGCAGTTTCTGCTGTAAGTATCAACACTGTTCTATGTGATAGATGAAAGTTAAAACTGAATTCTGTATCATAAAGCTTGATTAGTACTTCCAAGTTTTTAAAGAATTTTTTCTCTCCTTATTCACCGACTCCTCACCAAAACTCTTTAATGGATGGATATTCCCATTTTAGAGAGAAACTAAAAGTATGAGCTACGTAGCATATTCAAGAATATATGTCTGCAAGTGGTAGAACACACACTAAAGTTTTCATTCTGAGTTTCTCCCATATCAAATCTTCCCCCCAAATAATCTAATTCTACTTATCTCAATATTTTCTTAATTCACTGTGTTTGTGAGAGTACATATGAGCCTCTACACACATACACATACATACTTTGGGGGTAATTCTGGCCAAAACTCAGGTCCCAGATAACCTGTTGTTAAACAAATGCAGCCATGTATTAGTTGACATTTTCAGATTCTGATGCCAGTTGCCCATTTCCTGGAAACTCAATATTAAGAAATAGGTTCTTCTTTGGTTTCACCCAAACAGGCTGAAATGCTGAGAGTCAGCATTGAATTCTATCTCTTACACAGATTGTTCTCAGTCACACTTGCCCAAATTAGCAAGGAAGTGGTTAAGAATAAAATGTTATTGATAATTATACAAATTTAATTGTAAATGAAATTCTTTAATATAAATGTCATGCACACCTCTTCAGATGTGCCTGAACACTTCCTATTACTTACCCTGTTTTATTTCCAATGTTACTTTTCTAATTTGAAAGTTATTAAGTGTATTTTCATGGTACAAACACAAGACATGGTAAACTGATATATAAATATTTGGAAGACAGATTAGAGTTTGTTTATTTTAAACATGACAGTCACAAAATTTCTCATTTTTCTATAACTCATTTGGATTTCTTCTAATTTGTGCCAGTTCACTTTTTTCTCGAAGTGAAAACAAATTAGGAATTCTAATCAACCTTGATGTTAACATTCTATATAATAGCTTTGCATTTGCTGAAATCTTCATAGAAACAAGAAAACCCAAGGAGAATGTGGAAATAGATCTAAAATGAATTAATAATACCAAATACAAATAAACAAGCAACGCAATTCCAAAATATGTCTATTATAAATAATTCATAATGGTTTATCCAAAACCATTTTGTTTTCATTCAGCCAGCAGTATAATTACAAGATAGGCAGGTATATCCTTTGGTATATTTTCATTATTAGTAGAGTACACTATATCTTCCCTATTCTTTGAAGGTAATTGTAAGCATTGTATAATATAGAACTGAAAACTAAGAAAACAAATCTTAAAATACCTAGCCATGTGACTATTCATATATTTTTCTTAACTATGTTTTCTCTATTGCTTTGGATATATATATAATTCAAGTTCAGATCAAACTAAGTTTTCAATCCAGCTCATATTAAATGGTGTGTCTTAGTAAAGACTAAATAAACATTTCTCATATACATTATTAGTGCTAGGATATCATATACCAACCAACTAATTTTTTAAAAAAGAAATGTATTAAATGTAAGAAGACATGTTAATTGTGGCCTCCAAATGTAATTCCCCCAATAAATCATACTCCCAGTGTTTACTGTCTCACATACATAGCATCATCCTCTTGAGTATGCGCTGACACGACATGCTGCTTTTGACCTGTCAAAGACAGTATGTGTGTCCCTGTTATTTCCAAAGTTGGATCATAAGAAGCCAAGTAGATTATACAGAGATCTCTTGACATGCTTGTTCTAGGGGAAGCCAGCTACTTTAGTAAGAAGCTCTATAACCTGAATCCTACTATCCAATCATGCTGTGAGGAACCACAAACAAACCACAAGGAGAGAGAGAAGGGGGAGAAGAGTGCTTGATTAGTCCCCAGTTATTTAACCCATCCAAGACCAAGCATCAGACATGAGTGAAATCTGAGTAAAGAAGCATTCTTAGATATTAGTCCCAGGACACCTCCTGTGGGGAAGAACCCAGGAATCAGGCTGGCAGCCTTCAGATGGACGGCTGCCCCTGACTCACCTAACTCCTCAAATCAGATGAGTCTCAGACAGCAAACAGCAGACCTGACAGCTCTCACTCTATCTGACATACATCTTAACACTCAGAGTTTTAAGCATAACTGATATATAAATGAGCCAGAAAGATGTTCTCTGTATTTTGGCCCTTAGGTTGTTTTATTCTTCACTGCAGGCTGAGAACTGCTCATTTGAAATCACTCCAGTGTCAAATTCAAATTTTTACAAATCCAATTCCTTTAAAAATAGTTCAAACAAGAAGATTTTTAACCATTTAGAGCCTCCCTGCTTTACATATCCTCTAAGAAATCTCACCCAACATCTTCCTATGATTAAGAGGATGAGATGAGATAAGCCTGTGATGAAGACTCGAAGACGCCACTGTTCTTTGGGGCTTTCTGACTCAGACTCTCCACAGTGCATCTTCTGCAGCATCACCCAGGTTCTCTAGATACAGAACCCTTTTCAGGAGCCGCTGGGCGGCCTCCTGCTGTGAGGGATTACCCCACAGGCAAACCTGTCATAGCATAGTCCAGGAAAGCATGTATAAACCTCTCTCACCCCTTATTCTTTGATCAGCCTCCAAATCCCCTAAACTCCCTGCAGTAAAATTGCTTTCATTTTATTGAACTAAATATTGGGCTTTTTTGTTACATAACAGTAAGAAATAACAGAAGCAATTTAAACCTTTTCCCTAAGGCATCCAAAGCCAATTGTAAAACAATAGCTAACTGCTCTACGAAATTTACCAAAGTTGTATTTTATGCATTATTCATGTTAATGCATGTAAACTATGGTCCAAAGCTAAGATGGTAACGTTCCTGAAATAATGTTACTTTTCATGTTCCCTCACATCTTTCTGAAGAACACTATGAGATGAAAAAACATTTTAGTAAGAACAGAAGGAATTTTCCCAAAATTTAACTGTTACTAATGCGCAATGTAAAATCACAACTGCAGTAGTCTTGCCCATCAAAGGAAAAAAACAGCAATTCTGGAAGTAATCAACTCTTCCTAAATTGTTAATATTAATGTTCTTCCCTTATTTGTTTTCATTTACTTTATGTAACTTTGTTCATTTGTAATACTTGTTTATTAACAAATAATAAATTATTAACAAATAAATACTCATTTATTAACCTTCATTAACAAGTTGTAGTAAAAAAATTGTAGAAAATATTGAAGCAAAAATAAAACTTGGAAAATTAAAACTTTATATGTAAGTGCTTATAAATAAGAATTAATTTATTTATAACTAAGAAAATTAGCCTTCCTGAAAATTAGAAATACACTTCCATATCGTTATTTGGCAGTATAAAACTCTCTGGTCTGCTTGTGGGACATTCATGTTCTATGTGAACATCATCTGAGAACATTGAAGTGAAGGTATTCTATCACATATTTTTATCTTGCAAGATAAAGGAGAATTAAATAGTAAGCCCTAAATGTATGTGATTAAATCATGTTTGAAGTTAAAGAAAATTTTTAAGCTTGCCTGGGAACTAAGCACATCTTTTCTGGCACTGGGCTAAGAGCAATCCACAAATCCATAGTAATTGACATATACTTATGATTCCACTCTACTCAGGCATGTGAGAAAACTTTCCAAAGAGCAGAGAAATTGAACTAAGAAAACCCAGGTTTTATTTCTGACTTTGCCACTTAACTTATAGGGTGATTTCATGAAAAGTATATAACCAGACTGAGTCTTCATTTACTTACCTATAAAATCATATTGTGATAAAAGCAAATGGTCATTTTTGAGAATAAGTTATAAATATCTGTTTTATATTAAGTAATTTGTTATTTTCATGAATTATCATAGAAGTCCAAACAATATTATATGAGCTTGAGGAGGGACAAAGATCTCCATTTTACTTACCAAGAAAATTTGTCACATGACCTAACACTTTCAGAAAAAGTGATATTCAGTTATGCCGCTTATAAGTCATTTATGGCATAATGTGGCAAGATGTACTGAATGGCAAAGAAACTGACAAAGCAGACTGCGATATCCATTTAGAAGCTTTGGAACCAAAGAAAATATAACATCAATGTGACATAAAAAATCGTACCCAACCCAAAATATCAAATTCTATTCAAGTTTCAAATATTAATTAATTATGTTTTGATTTCATTTCAATCTTCTTAAAAACATATAGCATAATTGTTTCCTTCATTTTATCAATAAAATTATGGATATTGTTGAGTTATCAGAGAAGTGACAGTCAAATCTCTAAACCCAATTCAACTTTTGTCAATAAAAATTTTATTTCTACATGTGAAATCCTGTAGGAAGATTCAGTTGGCTAATATTAATTTGAAAAGTTGATTACATTTGAAAAGGTGAAACAGATTAGGATGATAATTATTAATCAGTGTAAACTAGCATGTACAGAAATAGCTGACTTTTTGGAAGAGAATGATTGCTTACCTAAAGTTATTAAACATTTACTGTGGAATATCAAATATTAGGAACAGTTTATTCATGCACTTCCATGTCTCAGCTGGCGTGGCTCCTGAGCCAAAGCTTAGAAGACCCAGGAGAACCTGGAGGACACTAGGTATGGTTGATGAGTTCAGTCAAACATGGTATGAAAAATAGAAGCCAGAAGTAAGTCAAACTGAGAGTTGACATTCAAAAGTACAAGATAAACACAAGTGCTGCCAACAAGTAAAATAGAGCATTTAAGCTAGAATGAAAGGACAGAGTCTTAACCAAAAACCATGGCAAGGATGCATCATGGTATGACAAAGTAAAGGTATGAATTGAGAGGAACAGAAAGAAGATGTAAGTTCCAAAATGCCAGAAGTGGACAGATTGTAGGAGTAGAATCAGCATTCAAATGTATTTCATAAATTTTAAAGCACCATAAAATTTTTAGTAACTATTAAGTGTATGCATGTATATGCTCACTCGTCTGACTATTTTGCAACCCCATGAAATGTAACCCACCAGGCTCCTCCATCATGGGATTTTCCAGGCAAGAATACATTAGTGGGTTGCCATTTTCTCCTCTATGGGATCTTTTCAACCCAGGGATCCAACCTGCGTCTCCTGTGTCTCCTGAATTGACAGGTGGATTCTTTAACACTAAGCCACCTGGGAAGTCCAATTATTAGGTATTATTGGTCAATTAAATTTTACGTTATGGCTTCAAATTAATCTCAATTATTTACAAAAGCTCTGCTTTACTCCAGATTTACACTAATTCCTTTCTACCTGAATCATTTTAGAGATTAGTTAGCACTTACCTTGCCAATTTTTTCTGTCTTCATTCATTACTCACCTCACTACTCTCCAACTTGCAACCCCATGACCCTACTGTGACAGTTCTCATTCAGGTCACCCATGACTTCTAAGTGACTTAAATCAGGGAGGATCTTTAGCCCTGATCCTGAATGAGTGTCACCAATAGTGTTCCCATTTGACCATTCTGATCTTTGCTTAAACACTCCCCTTGCTAACTTCCATGATATCAATGCTCCTAGGATGTCACTTATTTTTCTGGTTGCTCCTTCTCTTTCTCCTTTGCTGACTCCATTTTCTCAACACAGTCCTTACGCGTCAAATCCCATTCCAGGCACTTTCTTCAGTCCTTTCCTCTTTTCACTCTGTGCTCTCCTTATGCCCTTCCACTCATCCCATGTTCTTCAGTTACCAGATATATTTTTGTCACTTTTACATATAAAACAGTAGCTGAGGCCTCCTACGTCCAGGTTCATATAGTCAGTTCACATTATCCTCACCTGAGTGTTCCAAAGATACCCTAAACAGCCAATTCAAAGCCAACCCCTGAGCATCTCTCTCTCTGTTCTCCTCTCATTGTTCCCTAGTGAGCAACACTCTCTTCCATTGAATTTTTCAAGGCAGAATCTTAAGGGTCATCCTTGGCTCTTTTCTGTTTCTCTATAATCAGTCCATCACTAAATGCAGTTGAATTTATCTTATAACGTTAAATCTATCTTTCCCTCATTTCTATTTTTACCTGTAGTCCAAGTTACTACATACAGTCTTTCACATGGATGCAATGCTATAGCTTCCTGACAGGGGTTTCTCCAATCCACAGGAAAAGCATTTTGTAAAGCAACCTGTCCAGGTATTTCCTCTGCCTGAAACTCTTGAGGAATGTTCACCAACCCTAACCGACTCGTAGGGTCCTGGGTGGCCTACTTCCTGAGGCCGTCTCTGGCCTCTCACATGCCTCCCCTCTGCAGTCTGTTCACAAACCACACCACATTGTACACTCCATGTGTACATGAACACTCCATGTACACACCTGTCATTGCCTTTGTGTCTAGTGCACTCATCACCGTTCTCTACCATTCCCTAAATTAACTCCAGTTTATCTTTGGATCTCAGCCCCAGAGTCAACTCCTCAGAAAGCCTTTCCTGGCCTGCTCCTCCCAGGTTCCTCTAAAAGAATCAAGTCCCCCATATAGTTTCATTACACCTTGAACTTTTCACACATAGTATTCACAACAGTGTGTAAGTGCAGGTATTTGTGTGACTGTAAACCCTGGGAGTAAGGGATGATACTCATCTTGATCACTCCTGCAAGTCCAATGCTAGGTGCAGGAGCCATCACAGAGTAGAGGTGCAACATTATCTATTGAAAATTAAGTGCATGAACTGAACCAGCCAAGTGAATACCTTTTCATCATTTGAAGGTTTTATGTTTTCCTCAAATGAAATATTTCCAACTTTGTGCTTGTAACTCCATTCACGCTTGTATCATATTTATCATACTGACGATGTATATGTATCTCTTTTCCAACACAGATTGTGAGTTCTTTAGCAGCCTGAGGTTAGAATCATGTCTTGTTCACTGGTGTACACAGAGGCCTCTCACAGCACTAGGCATATCACAGGCTCACAGGAGTAGAAAGAACTGAAATAGAGAAAAAGATAAACTCTGCTGGTTTGAAGATTTCAATTGGCCTTGCTTCAAGAATAAACCCATCTGTGCACAGGAGGTGAAAGCAGGCATTACTGAGGAAATGTGTTAATCTGCTCTATGTATTACAGATAATGTCCTGAATCTGCTTTCAAGTCTTGCCAACCTGCTGAATTTCAGAAAAATTCAAAGCTTGCTTCCTTTTTTCTCCTTCTTCTTCTTCCTCCCTCTTCATGGTAATTCTGTGTTTTGTTTTGTTTTTTAAGGACAGACTTTAAATCCAAATAATTATAAATTTCTAAAGTTTATTACCCAGAGATAAGATGTCAGAGACAGGAAGTAGGAAGGAACTTCACTCTTAAAATTCTAGTTTTACTGTGAGTAATAGTAATACGAGTCTTGAATCTTCACTAAACAAACTAGATATAGTTAACTTTTGAAATTCACATTAAAATTAATAATTGTGCCTTCTCATGACCAGTCTGTTGAGGCTTTTGTTGTCAACATAACTTCTCTAAATGAACCATTGCTTCTCACCCAGGTTGTCAATTTCTAGTTTATATGCTCTGTTAAATATAACTGATAAATACATATTGAATTTTGCTTTTAATAACTGGCAATCTCTCATATGGATTAAAACATAAAAGCAAATAGACAAAGAGAAAAACAGTAATCTGTCCCTTACTTTCCCAAGCCTGAAATACTAACATTATCCAAGTGAAAAGTGTTGTATTTACTATGTAGGGAAATCTGAGGCGCTACACATGACATAGATAATGAGTCTGCATTAAAAGAGATAGGAATAGGAATCTTTGAAGTTTTGAGATAGTAATCTCCAGATAAGGAAAAAGTGGCTATCTTTACCTATATTTAACAACTAAGCAAGTTATCAAAGCAAGAACACACTAAAAAAAATGACATGCATATGATTCAATGAGTAATATTTTAAAATAAACATTACAATGATTTCTTATTTGTATGTATCAAATGATGTGCACATTAGATGCAATTAACCTTATCAGAAAGAGTATTTCCAAAAGATTTTGTTTTCATTGGCCTGGGGTAACAGATTTCACACACTTAACTCTGGATTATGATAGAAACAGAAAATATTAATATGCTGATATGAATTACTTCCTAGAATTTTCCACTTGTTTAAAAAATGAATAGAAAATTACATTTATATTTTTAATCCATTCCTATTGAAATTCAACATACGTATAATAAAATGCCTCTTTTTTAACGTACTGTTCAATGAACTTTAGCAAGTATATACAACAAGAATTGTGCAAATCATGCTGTATACAAGTGTATACTTTTGAATACAACATGAGTAACTTTTTTTTTTATTTTCCCATTTATTTTTATTAGTTGGAGGCTAATTACTTTACAATATTGTAGTGGTTTTTGCCATACATTGACATGAATCAGCCATGGATTTACATGTGTTCCCTATCCAGATCCCCCCTCCCGCCTCCCTCTCCATCCCATCCCTCTGGGTCTTCCCAGTGCACCAGCCCTGAACACTTGTCTCATGCATCCAACCTGGGCTGGTGATCTGTTTCACCCTTGATAGTGTACTTGTTTCAATGCTGTTCTCTCAGAACATCCCACCCTCGCCTTCTCCCACAGAGTCCAAAAGTCTGTTCTTTACATCTCTGTCTCTTTTTCTGTTTTGCATATAGGGTTAGCATTACCATCTTTTTAAGTTACATATATATGTGTTAGTATACTGTATTGGTGTTTATCTTTCTGGCTTACTTCACTCTGCATAATGGGCTCCAGTTTCATCCATCTCATTAGAACTGATTCAAATGAATTCTTTTTAATGGCCGAGTAATATTCCATAATGTATATGTACCACAGCTTCCTTATCCATTCGTCTGCTGATCCACGTACCTGCGGACACCTTATCTTTGACAAAGGAGGCAAGAATATATAATGGAAAAAAGACAATCTCTTTAACAAGTGGTGCTGGGAAAACTGGTCAACCACTTGTAAAAGAATGAACCTAGAACATTTTCTAACACCATACACAAAAATAAACTCAAAATGGATTAAAGATCTAAATGTAAGGCCAAAAACTATAAAACTCCTAGAGGAGAACATAGGCAAAACACTCTCTGGTGTAAATCACAGCAAGATCCTCTATGACTCACCTCCCAGAATATTGGAAATAAAAGCAAAAATAAACAAATGGGACCTAATTAAACTTAAAAGCTTTTGCACAACAAGGAAACTATAAGCAAGGTGAAAAGAGAGCCTCCAGAATGGGAGAAAATAATAGCAAATGAAGCAAAAGACAAAGGAGTAATCTCAAAAATATACAAGCAACTCCTGCAGCTCAATTCCAGAAAAATAAATGACCCAATCAAAAAATGGGCCAACGATCTAAACAGACATGTCTCCAAAGAAGACATACAGATGTCTAACAGACACATGAAAAGATGCTCAACATCACTCATTATCAGAGAAATGCAAATCAAAACCTCAATGAGGTACCATTACACGCCAGTCAGAATGGCTGCTATCCAAAAGGCTACAAGCAATAAGTGCTGGAGAGGGTGTGGAGAAAAGGGAACCCTCTTACATTGTTGGTGGGAATGCAAACTAGTACAGCCACTATGGAGAACAGTGTGGAGATCCCTTAAAAGACTGGAAAGAGAACTGCCATATGACCCAACAATCCCGCTCCTGGGCATACACACCAAGGAAACCAGATCTGAAAGAGACACATGCACCCCAATGTTCATCACAGGACTGTTTATAATAGCCAAGACATGAGTAAATATTTTAATGAAAATATAGAATATGTGAATTTGTTTATCCATTCATCTGTTGATAAACATTTGGGTTATTTTCAGTTTGGGGCTATTACGATTGAAACCTTGATGAATATTTATTTACAAGCTTTCTATTGAACTTTTATTCCTTTTTGATACATATCTAAGAGAAGAATTGCAGAATCACATGGAAGGTATATGGCTTCCCCACTGGCTCAGCGGTAAAGAATCTGCCTGCCAATGCTTTCCAATGCAGAAGACACAGATTCAATCCCTGCGTCAGGATCGGGAAGATCCCTTGGAGAAGGATATGGCAATTCACTCCAGTATTCTTGCCTGGAAAAGCCCATGGATAGTGGAGCCTGGAGGACTATAGTCTACGGGGTCACAAAGAGTTAGACACGACTGAATGACTAAATAACAACAACAATTAAACTTTATAAGAAACTGTTAAATCTAAAAAAACAATTTTAATAATAATTTTCAAAGGTGTCAAAAGGGCATCAATAAATATTAAGTCCATTATATGGCAAGCACTATTTATTGGCAAGCACAAATTTGCACATTGGGTATATAGATTTTGACAAGACACAGAAACTTCCCTAATAAAATTCAAATAGTATTGAAATGACTCTTCTTTATGTACATACCAAAAAAAAAATCTATATGCAATGCATTTTAGGAAGCAATTCCTGTATAATTAGATATGCTAGACCGTGCTCTGATATCAATTAGTTATTTAACTTTGAGAAGATTCTTAATCTCTCCATGCTTTTTTAGCTCTAAAAAGACAAGATTTAAATAAATACTTTTATTTTCAAACTCTAAAAGAAATGTATAATTTATAGTGAAGGTAATATAACAACAGCTTACTAAATTTGTCAACTACAAATACAGTTCATAGCTTAAAATTTCAAACACTAAAGTAGTTGATAGTTTTATTAAGGCTTGAGTAATGGGGTTCAGTTTAGTTGAGTCACTTAGTCATGCCCAACTCTTTGTGGCCCCATGGACTATAGCACACCAGGTTTCCCTGTCCATTACCAACTCCTAAAGCTTGCTCAAGCTCATGTCCATTGAGTTAGTGATGCCATCCAATCGTCTCATCCTCTGTTGTCCCCTACTGGGTGATTTCTAGTAATATGAGCACATGAATTACTTATTAGGGCATAATAGTTCATTGACCCAGGATTAAAATGTTAAGTATATGAGAAATCATTCCAATGAGAATCACGGAAATCTACAGTCCATCAAATCTCAACCAATCTAAAATCTAAACATAAAGACAAATTTTAATCAAACATAGCAGAACACTGAACTAAAAAAAAAAAAAAGAAAGAAAGAAAAGCTCTAAGCTTCCACTGGTTCCCAACATTATAATTTCCAGCTGTTAACTTTTAATGCTCTGGAAATCAAATAATCTGAAAACTGGTTTGTCCAGCACCTGTTAGTGAGATCTGTTCCTGTGAACAGTTCCAAAAGTGATTTCCATCAAAAATCAAAAGAGGGACAGTAACCAACCTTATGTAAGAAATAAGAATGTAACACTCTTTGTCCGTCATTAAGAAAAATTTTCAATTAATTCTTTCAGATTTACAGAGAGTAAATTTCTATTTCTTTTCATAAGAATTTAAACACCTTTCATGAAGAAGAGTTTGATCTTAAGTTGTTTTCCTTTGTTGTTCTGGAAGCATATTCAACTATCATCAGTCTCTACCACCATGTTCACATTAAGACTAATTTGGCTTCTGGTTCAAGATGGCAGAGTAGAAGGACATGCACTCATCTCCTCCTGCAAGAACACAAAAATTGCTATTAGCTGTTGAACAAACATTGACAAGAGGATGCTGAAACCGGCCAATAAAATACCCCACGTTCAAAGACAAAGAAGCCTCAGTGAGATGGGAGGAGGGTCATAACAATGATAAAGTCAAATCCCATACCTGCCAGGTGAGTGACTCACAAACTGGAGAATAATATTACCAAAGAAATTATGAACTGTTGTGAAAGTTCTGAATCCCATGCCAGGCTTCCCAGACTGAGAATTCAACAAATGGACTGGGAATACCCAAGGAATCTGGACTTGGTGGCCAGCAGGATTTGATTATAGGACTTCCATATGCCTGGGGAAAACAGAGACTCCAGTTATGCAGGGCACAAACAAAATCTTGTGAACACCAAGACCTAGAAGAAAAGAGCCATAACTCCACAGACAACTGAAGTAAAGCTACCTGCTAGTGTTGGAGGGCCTCCTGTGGAGGTGTGGATTGCCAGGGACTTGCCACAGGGAAGGGGGCACTTGGTAGCCTCAGCTGGGAAGGTTCCCCTTGGCATAAACCCTCTTGGAATCCACTATTAACCCTACCAAGAGCCCATAGACCCCAGGGCTGGGTCCTCAGGCCAAACAACTACCATAGAGGAAGTACAGCACCACCCATCAGCAGAAAATTGAGTTAAAGCCTTACAGCGCAAGGCCCTGCCCACCAGAACAAGACCCAGGTTTTTTTTTTCTATCTCCAGTCCATAGTATCAGGAAGCTTACACAAGCCTCTTTGTTGTTGTTGTTCAGTCACTCAGTCATATCTGACTTTTTGCAACACCATGGACTGCAGCATGCCAGACTTCCTCATCCTTCACCATTATCCAGAACTTGCTCAAATTCATGTCCATTGAGTCAGTGATGCCATCCAACCGTCTCATCCTGTGTCATCACCTTCTTCTACTGCTTTCAATCTTTCCCAGCAGCAGGGTCTCTTATACTGAGTCAGTTCTTCACATCAGGTGGCCAAAACATTGGAGCTTCAGTTTCAGAATCAGTCCTTCCAATAAATATTCAGGATTGATTTCCCTTAGGTTTGGCTGGTTTGATCTCCTTGCAGTCCAAAGGACACTCAAGAGTCTTCTCCAACACCACAGCTGAAAAGCATCAATTCTTCAGTGCTCATTTTTCATGATGTACTCTGCATATAAGTTAAATAAGCAGGAGGATGATATACAGCCTTGACAGTACTCCTTTCCCAATTTGGAACCAGCCCACTTGTCTTGGCTTTCCAGGATGTCTGGCTCTAGGTGAGTGATCACACCCTCATGGTTATCTGGGTCATGAAGATCTTTTTTTGTAAAGTTCTTCTATGTATACTTGCCACCTGTTGTTAATGTCTTCTGCTTCTGTTAGGTCCATACGGTTTCTGTCCTTTATTGAGCCCATCTTTGCTTGAAATGTTCCCTTAGTATATCTAATTTCTTTGCAGAGATCTATAGTCTTTCCCATTATATCTTTTTCTTCTATTTCTTTGCACTGATCACTGAGGAAGACTTTCTTATCTCTCCATGCTATTCTTTGGAACCTTGCATTCAAATGGGTATATCTTTCCCTTTCTCCTTTGCCTTTATCTTCTCTTCTTTTCTCAGCAATTTGTAAGGACTCCTCAGACAACCATTTTGCCTTTTTGCATTTCTTTTTCTTGGGGATGGTCTTGGTCACTGTCTCCTGTACAGTGTCACGAATCTCCATCCATAATTTTTTAGGCACTCTGTCTATCAGATCTAATCCCTTGAACCTATTACTTCCATTGTATAATGTAAGGGATTTGATTTAGGTCATACCTGAATGGTATAGTGGTTTTCCCTACATTCTTCAATTTAAGTCTGAATTTTACAATAAGGAGTTCATGATCTGAGCCACAGTCAGCTCCTGGTCTTGTTTTTGCTGACTGCATAGAGCTTCTACATCTTTGGTGGCAAAGAATAAAATCAATCTGACTTCAGTATTGACTGGTGATGTCCATGTGTAGAGTCTTCTCTTGTGTTGCTGGAAGAGAGTTTGCTGGGACCACAGAGCTTAGAAAATGATAAAACATAGAGATATTTTATATATTAAATGACACTGTATGTGTAAACATAAAATGACCACTAGTGTCATATTTTGAATACAGAGTTAAGATTTCTTGGAAGGATTAGTGAATACTTCTCCAGTTCAGTTTAGTCACTCAGTTGTGTCTCACTCTTTGCGACACCATGGACTGTAGCACACCAGGCCTCCCTGTCCATCACCAACTCCCGGAGTTTACTCAGATGTCCATTGAGTTAGTGATGCCATCCAACCATCTCATCCTCTGTCGTCCCCTTCTCCTCCTGCCTTCAATCTTTCCCAGCATCAGGGTCTTTTCCAATGAGTCAGTTCTTCGCACCAGGTGGCCAAAGTATTGGAGTTTCAGCTTCAGCACCAGTCCTTCCAATGAAAATTCAGGACTGATTTCCTTTAGGATGGATTGGCTGGATCTTCTTGCAGTCCAAGGAACTCTCAAGAGTCTTCTCCAACACCACAGTTCAAAAGTATCAATTCTTTGGTGCTCAGCTTTCTTTATAGTCCAACTCTCACATCCATACGCAACTACTGGAATCTTTCATAAATTCTTGAACTTCAAATTGAACACAAAAGTGAGGCTAATTTTCCATCGGTGCTTGGTAGGCCTCATGAAATGATCCCAAAGTTTACCACTTATGAACAAAGAAGAACAAAGTGTCCACCACCCAGTTCAACAAGGGTTAAGTTGTAGACAACCACCAAGGTTGTCTACCCACAGTATACTCTGAAAAGAATTCAGGATGACAATAGCATGAGGCACTCTAAACTTTGGTAAAACAAGTCCTTAGTTTGTCAGATGCACATCTTAAGGAGAATTTCAATGACCTCAGATTCTCACATTGTTCCTTATATAAGAAAGCATTACAATCATTAACTTGAGTTATCTGTTATTTATAATCAGCAGTAATCTTTTACCATAATATGTGCCTGACTACATGTATTTCCTAGCCAAAAATCTTATATAAATTGGTTTCTCCCCTACCTCTTTGGATCAGTTTTCTCAGAGCTTACTGAGTAACAGTTTCCTAGGCTTTAGTCCTCAGTAAGAGAAGACTCTTGAGAGTCCCTTGGACTGCACGGAGATCCAACCAGTCCATCCTAAAGGAGATCAGTCCTGGGTGTTCATTGGAAGGACTGATGCTGAAGCTGAAACTCTGGTACTTTGGCCACCTCATGCGAAGAGCTGACTCATTGGAAAAGACCCTGATGCTGGGAGGGATTAGGGGAAGGAGGAGAAGGGGCCAACAGAGGATGAGATGGTTGGATGTCATCACTAACATGATGGCCATGAGTTTGAGTAAGCTCCGGGAGTTGGTGATGGACAGGGAGGCCTGGTGTGCTGCAATTCATGTGGTCACACGACTGAGTGACTGAACTGAACTGAACTGAAGACCCTAAATAAAATGTAAACTCACAGCTCTCATGTGTGCATTTTTCTTTAAGTCAAAAACCTATAAAACAACTATAAAAAGGATACGAGAGATGATTGTCCCACTCATATCATGAAAACAAACTTACTCTTGGATGTAACTCTGGATTGGCTATGTTACATTTATTTTCCCTGTGATCAACACAGTAACAATGTCTATTAGGGAACCAGTCTTCCATCTAAGACATTAAATGAATGTTGTTTTCATATACTAATTGGTCAATATAATCATATCAAATTGTCTGGAAGACTGAAGAGGAAGCTGATGAGTTCCCCTATGGCTCTCAGTTCTGTATTTAAATACTAAAAATTGTGAGTCAGTTTTATTTTTCTTTGTTTTTGTTTGTTTTGTTTCTCGGTGTTTGATTATAGGGCTTTCCCAGTGGCTCAGAGGTAAAGAATCAGCCTGCAATGCATGAAAGAACTGCAGAAGACCCAGGCTGGATTCCTGGGTAGGGAAGGGCCCTGTAGGAGGGTATGGCAACCCACTCTAGTATCCTTGCATGGGAGAATCCCATGGACAGAGGAGACTGGTGGGCTTCAGTCCATAGGGTCATAAAGAGGTACACATGACTGGAGAGACTTAGCACACATGCATGCACATTCAATTACACCTTAGATTATTTAAGTCTATTCTCTGTATTCAATCTTATAATTCTGTAGTGTGGAAACTAGGAGTAAGAGAAGGCCTTAATAGAATGAATATTCAGTGAGTACTAGTCTTAAGACTCCCAAAAACAATTGGCATCATCCAGTTTGTAAACAAAAATCATGGTTCTGTACTCCATCTGGTCTCTCCTTACATTTGGAGCTAAAGGTAAGCCCATGCTAGTTAGCCACACTAGCAAAGTAATGCTCAAAATCCTCCAAGCCATGCTTTAACAGTATGTGAATTGTGAACTTCCAGATTTTCAAGCTGGATTTAGAAAAGGCAGAGGAACCAGAGATCAAATTGCCAACCTGCGCTGGATGTTGAAAAAGCAAGAGAATTCCAGAAAAACATCTGTTTTATTGACTACACCCAAGTCTTTGACAGTATAGATCACAACAAACTGTTGAAAATTCTTAAAGAGATGGGAATACCAGACCACGTGACCTGCCTCCTCAGAAATCTGTATGCAGGTCAAGAAGTAACAGAAACAGACATGGAACAACAGACTGGTTCCAAATTGGGAAAGGAGTATGTCAAGGCTGTATATTGTCACCCTGCTTATTTAAATTATATGCAGTGTACATCATGGTAAACGCTGGCCTGGATTAAGCACAAGCTGGAATCAAGATTGCCGGGATAACTATCAATAACCACAGATATGCAAATGGCACCACCCTTATGGCAAAAAGCAAAAAAGAACTAAAGAGCCTCTTGATGAAAGTGAAAGAGGAGAGTGAAAAGTTGGCTTAAAAGTTAACATTCAGAAAACTAAGATCATGGCATCTGGTCCCATCACTTCATGGCAAACAGATGGGAAAACAGTGGAAACAGTGACAGGCTTTATTGTTTGGGGCTCCAAAATTACTGAAGATGGTGACTGCAGCCATGAAATTAAAAGACGCTTGCTCCTTGGAAGAAAAGCTATGACCAACCTAGACAGCATATTAAAAAGCAGAGACATTAGTTTGCCAACTGAGGCCCATCTAGTCAAAGCTATGGTTTTTGCAGTAGTCATGTATGGATATGAGATTTGGACTATAAAGAAAGCTGTGCGCCGAAGAATTGATGCTTTTGAACTGTGGTGGTAGAGAAGACTCTTGAAAGTCCCTTGGACTGTAAGGAGATCCAGCCAGCCCCTCCTAAAGGAAATCAGTCCTGAATGTTCACTGGAAGGACTGATGCTGAAGCTGAAACTCCAATATTTTGGCCACCTGATGTGAAGAACTGACTCATTGGAAAAGACCCTGATGCTGGAAAAGATTGAAGGCAGGAGGAGAAGGGGGCAACAAAGGATGAGATGGTTGGATGGCATCACCAACTCAATGGACATGAGTTTGAGTAAACTCTGGGAGTTGGTGATGGACAGGGAGGCCTGGTGTGCTGCAATCCATTGGGTCGTAAAGAGTAGGACACGACTGAGTGACTGAACTGAACTGAATGCGTTTATAAATATGTTGTATTAGAAATACCCATTCTCAGTGAGAGGGGCAGAAGTTTTTATATTCTGCACGTGATAACTAATATTTGGTATAAAGAGTTAGCTCAAGATAAACTCAAATATCCTGGCATTTCCCTGGTATCCCACTAATGCTTTAAAATGTATCTGCTCTTTCCTTATCAATAATATTTCTGGTTTGTAGTAAGAATTTAATTTCACTTAACTCATGCGTAAATTATAGGCAACTTGGAATCAGTATGGCACAGTGTTGGATTTAATTCAAGGAAAGTGAGAGAATGTAAGAGATCATGATATGGTTAGATATTGTGACTGAACTATAATGGAGTTTACTGCTAAATATCAAAAAGTACAAAATAGATGGAAAAGACAGAGAATCATCAAAATTTGCCCATCTGGATATTTTGTGTGATATACAATGAATAGGCTCAACTGAAAGAAAATTGAAATAGCTATTATGATTGTTTTCTCTATAAAAATTTTGAAATTTTGCTATCTAGAGTCAGACTTGATACGTCATCACCTGATTTCTCTCACAGAAATCTTGGTACTCCTCTCCAATTTGTTGTTTCCCCATCTCAATAAATGACATCATTATCCAGCAAATTTTTAAAAAAGGTCACCATTTACTTCTGCCTTTACGTCAACTCTCATCAGTCAGTTCAGTCACTCATTCATATCCGATTCTTTGTGACCCCATGAATTACAGCATGCCAGGCTTCCCTGTCCATCACCAACTCCTGGAGCTTGCTCAAACCCATGTCCATCAAGTTAGTGATGCCATCCAACCGTCTCATCCTCTGTTGTCCCCTTCTCCTCCTGCCTTCAATCTTTCCCAGCATCAGGATCCTTTCCAATAAGTCAGTTCTTCACATCAGGTGGCCAAAATATTGGAGTTTCAGCTTCAGCATCAGTCCTTCCAATAAACATTCAGGACTGATTTCCTTTAGGAGGGACTGGCTGGATCTCCTTGCAGTCCAAGGAACTCTCAAGAGTCTTCTCTAACACCACAGTTCAAAAGCATCAATTTTTTGGCACTTACCTTTCTTTATAGTCTAACTCTCACATCCATACATGACTACTGAAAAAAAACATAGCCTTGACTAGACAGACCTTTATTGACAAAGCAATGTCTCTGCTTTTTAATATGCTGTCTATGATGGTCATAACTTTTCTCCTAAGAAGCAAATGTCTTTTAATTTCATGACTGCAGTGACCACCTGCAGTGATTTTGGAGCCCAAGAAAATAGTCTCTCACTGCTCCCGTTTTTCCCTATTTGCCATGAAGTGATGGGACCAGATGCCATGATCTTCAGTTTTGGAATGTTGAATTTTAAGCCAGCTTTTTCAGTTTCCTCTTTCACTTTCATCAAGAAGCTCTTTCGTTCCTCTTCACTTTCTGCCATAAGGATGGTGTCATCTATGTATCTGAGATTATTGATAATTTATCCTGGCAATCTTGATTCCAACTTGTGCTTCATTCAGTCTGGCATTTTGCGTGATATATTCTGCACATAAGTTAAATAAGTAGGGTGACAATAGACAGCCTTGACATACTCCTTTCCCGATTTGGAACCAGTCTGTTTTTCCATGTCTGGTTCTGTTACTTCTTGACCTGTATACACATAGCTAATCCATTACCAAAGTCTGTGAGTTCTGCTTCATGTTTTAATATTTTTAAAACTTTTATTTTGTATTGGGATATAGCTGTTTAACAATATCATTATAGCTTCAAGTGAACAGTGAAAAAACTCAGTTATATATATATATATATATATATATATATATATATATGTATTGATTTTTTAAATTATTTTTTATTGAAGTGTTGTTGATTTACATTGTTAGTTTCTGCTGTACAGCAAAGTGAATCAGTTACACATACACATAAATCCATTTATTTTTAGATTCTTTTCCCATGTTGCTTGTGATTATTGTGTAGAATTCCCTGTGCTATACAGTGGGTCCTTACTAGTCTACTTTATACATAGTAATGTGTATATGTTGTCCAACTCTCCAAATTTATCCCTTCCTGCTGTTCCCCTTGGTAACCATAAGTTTGTTCTCTACATCTGTGACTCTATTTCTGTTTTGTAAGTAAATTCATTTCCAGATTTTTTTTTTACCTTCCACATATAATTGTAATATTCGCTCTTCTCTGTCTGACTCTATTTTACAATATATCTCAAATATGTTTTCTTTTCTTCATCTCTACACAAGCCCAGGTTTTCCTTGCCTCACTGGGAGTTTAATATTAGCAGATAACCAGTCTTACATACTCTACTCTTATCAACAATGAAATCATTCTTGTCACAGTAGAATAATTTTTTAAAAGTAAATTTAAAAAATCAGCCCTCATCAGTCCTCTGACTTAAATCTTCCAACGACTTTCTATTGCAATCTGAATAAAAACATTTCCAAACTATAACTTTATGTGTCCTGAATGATGTCATTTCTAATTTCTCCCATTTCTTCTGATACCTCAATCTAAGATGACTTGTTTAATTACTTTTTTTTCTCTTACTTAGATGTAGGTTTCAAGTCCCTAGCAATTGGCATGTGTTATATAATTATATATACATTTATATGTAATTTACATATTCATATTGCTAATATATGACAAATGAGAAAGTAAATGCATGCAAGTCAGCTCTCTGCCATCTCTACAATTCCTTATGTCAGTAAGGGACTAGCCATAATGACTCCAAAGGAAGTCTAAAGCCACTTTCCAGTGACAACCTCTTGTTAAGCTTATTAAGCTAAGTCTCCAACCACAACTCTCCAGGCAAGATTGGACTTTGCTCTGCACTCATTCCAATCTTGTTCTTAGCTTTATTATCATAATTGGCCTGGAATATGGCATAGACTATGTATAGTTCTTTTATGAGAGGAGGCAACAAATCTAAAAAGTAAACTAAGATAAAGCTACACTGTGTTGAAAAATGGAGATAACACATTATTGAAAGAATATTTATTTAATCATTCCATAGATATTTACTAAGTATTTTACCAGTTGTTCCAAGTTTTGTTGGACCTGAGGTATATAAAATTGAGAGTGCAGAATTCCTTTAAAAAATACAAAGATTACTTTTTCAGCTTTCAGTAAAGCATGTGACATGTGAATACATGCCTAGGGCTTCTCTCTCTTGTTTACACAAATGAGGGGTCTGAAAGTTAAGTGTAATATCCTTGATGGCAAGTGGTGAGAGCTGTCTGAGAGCTGACAAAACATTGTACCAGTTACTGGAATCAGTTGTGAAAGACATCTCAGCTCTGAAAGAGATAGTCAATAGTGCAGAATTATAATAAATATCACAAATGCTGGGGTCAAGGTAAGTCCAGCATGCTTAGAAAGCAAAATAGAGGACCGCTTGGGGAGGCCTTATGGAAGAAGTAACAATGTGACAGAGTGTTTTAGTTCAGACTTGCCCTTGCCAGGAAAATAGCCCTGAGGGGAGAGGATGGTGTTAATGAAAATGAGGTACAACAGTGCAACAGAGGTGATAGCCTTTGCAAAAGCCCTGAGGTTGCTAGACTTGTGAACTGTCAATCTAAGGGGGAAGCATCAAGCGCTGATGACAGCAGAGGGCAGATATCCATTCAAAAGAAACTGGTGTCACACCAAGCAGCCTGTTTTCTCCTGAAAGTCACTGAAGATGTTTAAATTGGGAAATAATTGAAAAATACATGTCTTAATAATGTTATTCCTTTGGTAATGTAGAAAATCAGTTGAAGTGGGGCAAGATTGGAACCAACAGGGATAGTGTGCTGTTTTTGTAACCAGTGAGGAGGAAAATAATAAAGGCTTTGAAATAAAGAATCTGGAAGATGCTTACTTCCAGTTCATGTTCTTCATTCAAAGAAAAATCATTTAAACAATGCAAAATATAGTGGGAATTTTAATCTCGTTAATAACAGGAACATTAGGAAATTGAGTATCCTGGCTCACTGTCTCCAATCTGCTTCTACTGGGCCTCCCTTGTGGCTCAGCAGTAAACTATCCACCTGCAATTCAGGAGCTGCAGGAGATGCAGGTTCAGTCCTCGGATCAGGAAGATCCTCTGAAGGGCAAAATGGCAACCCACTCCAGTGTTCTTGCTTGGAGAATCCAGTGGACCTGGGAACCTGGCAGGCTACTGTCCACAGGGTCACAAAGAGTCGGACACAACTGAAGCAATTTAGCACACACACTGCTCCTACTGCACCAAACTTAACAGTTCATTAAACTTCAGTTTTCTAGTCTGAGGAATGGGAGAAACAACCTAGAAAATCTCTGAAGTTGCCTTGCAATTCTAAAATTCTATGGACTGCACAATTTGTCTCATTTCTATTATAGAGCTGTTATTTATTGCTCTTTTCTGCAAGTTAGGAAAAGAAAATGAGCTCATTTACTTGGAATTAATCCTCTGATTGTGCTGCCTTATATCTAGAATGCCAAGCATTGAGATAGATGTTTACAAATAGTAATTAAAAATCAGTTATCTTTATCGGAAAAGGCTCTTCAAAAGAAGAGCATAATTTAAATATAAATCCTAAATTAAAAAGTTAACTGTGTTTTCTCTTATGCCATAATAGCAGAAACTGTCTCTCTCTCTTTCAACATATCATATATTATTTATCTTAAAATAACATAAATTAATAGTTATGTACAACTAAGCACCTCAACATTCCATACTTATACATTCAGTTTAGGCTGTTTTAAATAATTCTACTAATTAATTCTAACTGCAGTTTTGTTGAGGTGCTCCTAGTCTCCACTTGAATCAGAAACCTGGTTTCAAGCAAGTGCTTATGCATAATTTACTATGTATACACGTCAGTAAGCCATTCAAGCCCCCTAATCAATATCTAAATAATGTGTTTTATTTTACAAATGGAGACACATAGAATTGAATTGCTTGTGTTTGAACATATTTGAGTTCAAAACAGCAATTTCATATGCTTCATCTAATATGTGAGATATTTCATATGGTTTATACTAATATGTGAAAGTCATTAAAATAATTTATATTTTCAAGAATTTTAATTAATTAAAGACCACTTTGTGGAATATTAATACATAAAATACAGGATATAAAGCCCAAAGCAAAGAAAGCTGCATTGTGAAAAGATCACATTTTCAAATATATTAGAAGCAAAACCAAAAAAAAAAAGAAAAAAAAAATGGAAATTCTGGACTTGATTTTCCCCTCAGCTGAAGCATCATAAGAACCAGAAGCTCTCTGTTGAGTAGTTGCAAATTATCTATGGAAGAAAAGGGGAAAACACATATGCCAAGTCTTCTATGGAGGTTACCTGGAACTCCAGCTGCAAAGTACATGACTTAGAAGCCCTCGTACTAGAAATACATACTTCACAGGTGGCAGCGATGCTGGATGGAGATGAAGCCTAGTACATTAGGAAAATAAACTAAAAACTGTTTGGGGAGATTTTGGGTAAATTAAATTAGCAAGAATGTGTCTTAATCACTCAGTTAAGTTCAACTCTTTGTGATCACACGGACTGGAGCTCACCAGGCTCCCCTGTCCATGGAATTCTCCAGGCAAGAATGCTGAAGTGGATAGCCATTCCTTCCTCCAGGGGAACTTCCTGACCCAGGGATCGAACCCAGGTCTTCAGCATTGTAGGCAGATTGTTTACCATTAGAGCCACCATGGAAGCCCAGAAGATTGTAATTGACATGGTGTCAATTACATGATTGTAATTGACATGGTAGGACTGTTTTATTCTAGTCAGATATTGGGGCAAGTACAATAAGATAAGGACTTTAGAGCAGAGTAGATCCTCCTTTTTCATATTTTCTCTTTACATTAATGCCCTTGTAAAGAACTGTTTTAAAAATATGAACATTTAGAATTTGGCTGTTCAGTGCTAAGTTTACAGTGACTTACTCCCCCTCACCAAAAGAATATATATGCCATAGCACATGTGGGAAAAGATAATTATGGCAAAGGAAACTGCTTACAGACTAGTGTGAGCCAAAGAGAAGCTTTAAAAAGTATGTGGAGAAATAAAATGTTCAATAGCATTACTATATTAGAACAAAACAAAGTTCAGTAGTAACTTACATCACTTTGAGTTGATCTTGAGGAGAGATTGGGAAGCTCATCATAAATTATATATCTTCTGAGTAATATATAAAGCCACAAGGAATTTCTGGCAATCAGGAAAAAAAAAAAAAAAAAAAGACAAACAGCTCAGTAGGAGATGAATAAAAATAAAAACAAATCAATAAATGTTTAACCCCAATAGTAATTAAGAGAAATGTTAACTAAGATAACATACTACTTTACATTCTTCCTTGGTGGCTCAGACGGTAAAGTATCTGCCTACAATGCGGGAGACCCGGGTTTGATCCCTGCATCGGGAAGATCCCCTGGAGAAGGAAATGGTAACCCACTTCTGTACTCTTGCCTGGAAAATCCCATGGACAGAGGAACCTGGTAGGCTACAGTCCATGGGGTCGCAAAGAGGCAACTGAGTGACTTCACTTTCACTTACATTCTTCAGACTGAAAAATAATTCAGGCAACATCAAGAGATCATAATGATAAAGGAAAACTAGAACTCTCATGAACTGAGAGAATGGGAGAACAAACTATTGTAGTTCCTGAAGAGAGAAATCAAAATATTTAGTCAAATTCAGTATGTGTATACAGTGTGAACTAAGACCTGTGACCTATGATAAATTCTAGTCCTGGATATAGATGCAGAAATACACCACAAAACATATTTAGGGACTTTCCAAGAAAGCGTTAGTGAAGGAAAAGCAATCTCATTTTCCATTATTATGAAATGGAGATAAAATTATGGTGGAAGTTTAAACTACCATGCAACAGTCAGAGGACTGAATGAAATATTTCTAGAGCTCCGAAATTATTCTTAAAAACAGTAAGAAAGAGGATGAGATTTATAAAGTAATGTCATAACTTATTTCTATTTATTTCTGATTTTTCTTAAAGCATAGTACACATATAATAACCAGTCAATCCTAAAGGAAATCAGTCCCAAATATTCATTGGAAAGATCGATGGTGAAGCTGAAGCTCCAATACTTTGGCTACCAGATGTGAAGAACTGACTCATTAGAAAAGACGCTGATACTGGGAAAGATTGAAGGCAGAAGAGGGGGACACAGAAGATGAGATGTTTGGATGGCATCACTGACTCAATACACATGAGTTTGAGCAAGCTTCAGGAGTTGGTGATGGACAGGGAAGCCTGGCGTGATGCAGTACATGGGATCTCAAAGAGTCGGACACTTCTGAGCAACCGAACTGAACTGAACACTGAATATATATAATAATATATCAGTTTCTAGTGTACAACGTGGGGGAAGTGAAAGGTTGTTGCTGAACGATAAGATGCGGGATTCTTGGCCTCCGGAGGAGAAGAATTCAATCCAGGGCCAGAGACGAGGCTGGATTGCTCAGAGCTTTTGTGTAATAAAGTTTTATTAAAGTATAAAGGAGAAAGAGAAAGCTTCTGACATAGACATCAGAAGGGGGTGGAAAGGTATCCCCCTCCTAGTCTTTAGCTGTAAATTATATAGTCACTCACAGTCTGTTAATGAAAAGAAAGGAATGTCTTAGAATTTAGAATGGCACCAGATAATTCATCCCTGGCCATAAAACGATTGACTTGAATCATGTAGAAGGGCAGATTACCAACAAATAGTTTCATTTACATAGATTAGGGAACAATATCTGAGTAAGTAGGTTAGGCTGTTTGGTGGAGCCAACTTGAAGATAGAGTCTGGGGTACATTAACATAGCTTAATACAACGTTTCCATAAGAAAAAGAAATGTATTGGTTAATTCAAGGTTTGAGAGTAGTTAACTTCAGATGAAACCAGGTGGTATGGCAACACAGCATTTTAAGAGAAACCTCCTTTTAAATTTGTATAGAGAAGAAAAAATATTGCTGGTTTGTTTCCTCCTGCCGCTTAAGAGAGATAAAAATGTCTGTCACTTGCAGCCTATTTCCTCTGTTTAGAGACCCCTGGCCTTCCTGCCTGTTACCCTCTCAGAAGGAAATGGCAACCCATTCCAGTACTCTTGCCTGGAGAATTCCATGGACAGAGGAGCCTGGCAGGCTACAGTCCGTGGGATCACAAAGAGTCAGACACCACTGTGTGACTAACTTTCACTTTCAGTGTACAACATGGGCTTCCCTGATGGATTATTAGGGGTAAAAAATCCACCTGCCAATGCAGAAGCAAGGAGATGCAGATATTATCTCTGGGTCAAGAAGATATCCTGGAGGAGGAAATGGCAGCCCACTCCAATATTCTTGCCTGGAGAATTTCATAGATAGAGGGGCCTGACAGGCTACAGTCCAGGGGTGTCACAGAGTCGGACACAACTGAGCAACTGAACACACATACACGTACAACATTTCTATATATTGCAAATTGATCACCACATAAATCTAATAACCATCTGTCACCATAGAAGAAGATTGCAATCTTTTTAATTTTTATTTTGTTTCGAGGTATAGCTGATTAACAAACAATGCTGTGATAGTTTCAGATGAACATCGAAGGGAGTTAGCCATAGATATATATGTTTCAATTGTTCCCCAACTCCCGTCCCATGCAGGGTACCACATAACATTGAGCAGAGGTCCATGGGCTACACAGTAGGTCCTTGTTGGTTTTGCATTTTAAATATAGCAGTGTGTACACATCCATCCTAAACTTCCTAACTATCCCTACCATCCTTCACTTTGGCAACAGTAAGTTTGTTTGTTTTGTTCAATAAGACTATGAGTCTCTGTCAGTCTGCTAAGTTCATTTGTATCATTTCTTTTTAGATTCCCTATATAAGGAATGCCATACAATATTTCTCCTTCTCTGACTTACTTCACTCAGCATGACAATTTCTAGGTCCATCCATGTAGCTGCAAATTACATTACTTATTTTTAATGGTTGAGTAACATTGCATTGTATATATGTTAACACATCATCTTTATCATTTCCTCTGTTGATAGACATTCAGGTGGCCTTGGCTATTTTAAACAGTGCTGCAATGAACATTGGGATGAAGGCATTCTTTTTGATCATGGTTTTCTCTGGATATATGCCCAGGAGTGGGACTGCGGGGTTATATGGTAACTCCGTTTACAGCTTAGTTTTTTTTTTTTTTTTTAACTTATTTTTTAATTGCAAAAAAATTATTTTACAATGCTGTGTTGGTTTCTGCTATACACAGTGCAAATCAGCCATAATTATGCACTTATCACCTACCTCTTTATCCTTCCTCTAATCCCCACATCCCATCACTCTAGGTATCTCAGAGCACCAAATGGGACTTCTTATGTTATATAGCAACTTCTGAGCAGCTATCTATTTTACTATTTTATACATGTTGATGCTACTTTATCTGTATGTATCACTCTTTCCTTCCTCCACTGTGTCCACAAGTCCATTCTCTATATTTATGTCTCCATTGCTCGCCAGCAACCAGGTTCATCAATACCATTTTTCTAGATTTCATTTTGCTATTGTTGTTCAGTTGTTGTGTCTGACTCTTTGTGACCACATTGACTGCAGCACACCAGGCTCTCCTGCCCTTGACTATATCCCCAGGTCTATTCAAATTTATCCATTGAGTTGGTGATGCTATTTAACTATTTCATCCTCTTCCTCCCATTCTCCTCCTGCCTTCAATCTTTCCCAGCATCAGTGTCTTTTACAATGAGTTGGCTCTTTGCATCAGGTGGCCAAAGTATTGGAACTTCAGCTTCAGCGTCAGTCCTTCCAATGAATATTCAGGGTTGATTTCCTTTAAGATTGACTGCTTCAATCTCCATGCTGTCCATGGGACTCTCAAGAGTCTTCTCTATCACCACAGTTCAAAAGCCTCAGTTCTTCAGCACACAACCTTGTTTATGTTCTGACTCTTACATCTGTACACGACTACTAGAAAACCCGTAGCTTAGACTGTATGACTTTTGTTGGCAAAGTGATGTCTCTGCTTTTTAATAAGCTATCTAGGCTTGTCATAGCTTTCCTTTCAAGAAGCAAGCATCTTTTAATTTCATAGCTATAGTCACCATCCCCAGTGATTTTAGAGCCCAAGAAAATAAAATCTGCCCACTGCTTCAATTTTTTCCCCTTCTAATTGCCACAAAGTAATGTGACTGGATGCCATGATCTTAGTTTTTCGAACGTTGAGTTTTAAGCCAGCTTTTCACTTTCCTCTTTCACCATCTTCAGGAGGCTCTTTAGTTCCTCTTCATTTTCTGCCAGTAGAAAGGTATTATCTGCATATTTGGGATTGTCTATATTTCCCCCAGCCATCTTGATTCCAGTTTGTGATTCATCCAGCCTGCCATTTTGAATGATGCACTCTGCATATAAGTTATGTAAACAGGATGACAATATACAGCCATATCACACTCTTTTCCCAATTTTGAACCAATCCATTGTTCCTTGTACAGTTGTAACCATTGCTTCATGACTTGCATACAGGTTTCTCAGGAGGCAAAGGAGGTGGTCTGGTATTCCATCTCTTTAGAAATTTTCCACATTTTGCTTGATGCACACAGTCAATGCCTTTGGCAAAGTCAATGAAGCAGAAGTAGAGGTTTTTCTGGAATTCCTTTGCTTTCTCTATTATCCAAGATTGTTGACAATTTGATCTCTGGTTCCTCTTCCTTTTCTAATCCCAGCTTGTACATCTAGAAGTTTTCTCTTCATGTACTACTAGAAAGATTTTGAACATTGCCTTGCTAGCATGTGAAATAAGCACAATGTATAGTACTTTGAATATTCTTTGGCACTGCTCTTCTTTGTAATTACAATGGAAAACATCTTTTCCAGTCTTGTGGCCACTGCTGCATTTTCCAAATTGACTGACATACTGAGTGTAGCAGTTTGATAGCATCATCATTTAGAATTTTAAATAGTTCAGCTGGAATTCCATCACCTCCACTACCTTTGTTCACAGTAATGCTCCCTATGGCCCACTTGACTTCACACTCCAGGATGTCTGGCTCTAGGTGAGTGACTCCACCATCATTGCTATCAGTTCAGTTTAGTTTCTCAGTAATGTCCAAGTCTAAGAGAGTTACAGAAAAACATCTATTTATGCTTTATTGACTATGCCAAAGCCTTTGACTGTGTAGATCACCATAAACTGTGGAAAATTCTGAAGGAAATGGGAATACCAGGCCACCTGACCTGCCTCTTGAGAAAACTGTATGCAAGTCAGGAAGCAACAGTTAGAAGTGGACATGGGACAACAGACTGGTTCCAAATAGGAAAAGGAGTACGTCAAGGCTGTATATTGTAACCCAGCTTATTTAACTTATATGCAGAGTACATCATGAGAAACCCTGGACTGGATGAAGCATGAGCTGGAATCAAGATTGCTGGGAGAAATATCAATAACCTCAGATATGCAGATGACACCATCCTTATGGCAGAAAGTGAAGACGAAATAAAGAGCCTCTTGATGAAAGTAAAACAGGAGAGTGAAACAGTTGTCTTAAAGCTCAACATTCAGAAAACTAAGATCATGGCATCCAGTCCCATCACTTCATGGCAAATAGATGGGGAAACAGTGGAAACAGTGGCTGACTTTATTTTTCTGGGCTCCAAAATCACTGCAGATGGTGATTACAGCCATGAAATTAAAGGACACTTACTCCTTGGAAGGAAAGTTATGACCAACCTAGACAACATATTAAAAAGCAGAGACAAAAAAACAAACAAACAAAAAAAAAAGCAGAGACATTACTTTGTCAACAAAGGTCCATCTAGTCAAGGCTATGGTTTTTTCCAGTGGTCATATATGAATGTGAGAGTTGGACTACAAAGAAAGCTGAGTGCCAAAGAATTGATGCTTTTGAACTGTGGAGTTGGAGAAGACTCTTGAGAGTCCCTTGGACTGCAAGGACATCCAACCAGTCCATCCTAAAGGAGATCAGTCCTGGGTGTTCATTGGAAGCACTGATGCTGAAGCTGAAACTCCAATACTTTGGCCACCTGATGTGAAGTGCTGACTCATTTGAAAAGACCTCGATGCAGGGAAAGATTGAGGGCAGGAGGAGAAGGGGCCAACAGAGGATGAGATGGTTGGATGGCATCACCGACTCAATGGACGTAAGTTTGGGTGAACTCCGGGGGTTTGTGATGGACAGGGAGGCCTGGTGTGCTGCAGTTCATGGGGTCACAAAGAGTCAGACACAACTGAGTGACTGAACTGAATGTCCAAGTCTTTGAGACCCCATGGACTGCAGCACACCAGGCTTCCCTGTCCATCACCAACTCCCAGAGCTTGCTGAACCTCATGTCCATTTAGTCAGTGATGCCATCCAACCATCTCATCCTCTCTCATCCCCTTCTCCTCCTGCCTTCAATCTTCATCAGGGTCTTCTCCAGGGAGTCAGTTCTTCGCATCAGGTAGCAAAGTATTGGAGCTTCAGCTTCAGCATCAGTCCTTCCAATGAATGTTCATAACTGATTTCCTTTAGGATTGACTGGTTTGATCATTGCTATATGGGTCATTAAAACCATTTTTTATAGTTCTTTGTGTATTCTTAATCTCTTCTGCTTCTTTTAGGTCTGCTGGATTCCATATATATGCATTAATATATGATATATATTTTTCTTTTTCTTACTTGCTTCACTTTGTATACCAGGTTCTAGATTCATCCACCTCACTAGAATTGACTCAAATTTATTATTTTTTATGGCTGAGTAATATTGGATTGTATGTATGTACCACATCTTCTTTATTCATTCATCTGTCAGTGGTCATTTAGGTTTCTTTCATGTCATAGCTGTTGTAACAGTACAACAGCTTTTTTGGGTACATGTGGCTTTTTCAATTAATGTTTTCTTAGGGTATATGCCCAGTAGAGGGATTGTTTGGTAATATGGTAGTTTTGTTCCTAGGTTTTTTAAGGAATCACCATACTATTCTCCATAGTGGCTTATCAATTTACAATCTCACCTACAGTGCAAGAGGGTTCCCTTCTCCCCACATCTCCAGAATTTATTGGTTGTGGGTTTTTTTGATGATTACCTTTCTGGCTGTTGTGAGGTGGCAAATCATTTTAGTTTTGATTTGCATTTATCTGATAATTATTGATAGTTCATTAGCCTATGCCCATCTGTATGTCTTCACACACACACACACACACACACAAACCCGCCCCGCCCCCCTCCCACCCGCCCGCTGGCCCTGAGGAATGTCTATTTAAGTCGTCTGTCCATTTTTTGATTGGTTTGTTGTTTTGATGTTATTAAGCATCATGAGCTGTTCATAAATTTTTTAGCTTTATCTTTTGTTGGTTACTATTTGAAAATATTTCCTTCCAATCTGTGCATTGTCTTTTATTTAATCTATTGTTTCCTTTGCTATGCAAAAGTTTTTTTTTTTGTTTTTTTTTTTTGCTTAAGTAGGTCCTGTTTATTTTTGTGCTTTTTTCCCCATTATTCTAGAAGATGGATTGAAAATGATATTGCTGTAATTTATGTCTGAGAATGTCCTGCCTATATTTTCCTGTAGGAATTTTATGGTTTCCAGTCTTACTTCTAGATTTTTAATTATTTTTGTGCTAATGTTGTGTATGTTGTTAAAGAATGATCTAATTTCATTTTCTTTTCTTTTTTTTTTACATGTAGCTGTCCAATTTTCCCAGTGCCATTTGTTAACAAAACTATTTTCCAACATTGGGTAGTCTTGCCTTCTTTGTTCTAGGTTAGCTTTTCATAGGTGCATGGGTTTATTTCTGGGTTTTCTATCCTGTTCCATTGATCCATATTTCTATTTTGTGACAGTTTCATACTGTTTTGATGACTGTAGCTTTGTAGTAGAGTCTGAAGCCTGGGAGCCTGATTCCCCCAGATCCTATTTTCTTTCTCAAGATTGCTTTGGCTATTCTGGTCTTTTGTGTCTCCATACAAATTTTTTTGTTCTAGTTCTGTGAAAAATTTCATTGGCAACTTGATAAGCAATGTGTTGAATCTATATATTGACTTGGCTAGTATAGTCATTTTGAACATATTGATTCCTCCAATCCATAAACATAGTATATGTTTCCATATGTTTGTATCTTCCTCAATTTCTTTCATCAGTGTCTTATAGATTTTGTAGTACAGGTCTTTTGTCTCCTTATTCCTAGGTATTTTTTTCTTTTTGGTATGACAATAAATTAAATTGTTTCTTGAATTTCTCTTTCTGATCTTACATTGTAAGTGTACAGAAATTCAAAAGATTTCTCTGTATTTATTTTGTAACCTGTAACTTTACAAAATTCACTGATGAGAACAAGTATTTCTCTGGTAGCACCTTTAGGATCATAAATTTAACATCCTGTCATCTGCAAATCAGTTCAGTTCAGTTCAGTCGCTCAGTCGTGTCTGACTCTTTGAGACCCCATGAATCACAGCATGCCAGGCCTCCCTGTCCATCACAAACTCCCTGAGCTTACTCAAACTCATGCCCATCGAGTCGGTGAGACCATCCAACCATCTCATCCTCTGTTGTCCCCTTCTCCTCCTGCCCCCAATCCCTCCCAGCATTAGGGTCTTTTCCAATGAGTCAATTCTTCACATCAGGTGACCAAAGAACTGGAGTTTCAGCTTCAGCATCAGTCCTTCCAATGAACACCCAGGACTGATCTCCTTTAGGATGGACTAGTTGGATCTCCTTTCAGTCCAAGGGACTCTCAAGGGTCTTCTCCAGCACCATAGTTCGAAACCATCAATTTTTCGGCACTCAGCTTTCTTCACAGTCCAACTCTCACATCCATACATGACCACTGGAAAAACCATAGCCTCGACTCGATGGACCTTTGTTGGCAAAGTAATGTCTCTGCTTTTTAATATGCTATCTAGGTTCGTCATAACTTTCCTTCCAAGAAGTAAGCGTTTTTTAATTTCATGGCTGCAGTCACCATCTGCAATGATTTTGGAGCCCCCCAAAAATAAAGTCTGACACTGTTTCCACTGTCTCCCCATCTATTTCCCATGAGGTGATGGGACCAGATGCCATGATATTAGTTTTCTGAATGTTGAGCTTTAAGCCAACTTTTTCACTCTCCTCTTTCACTTTCGTCAAGAGGCTTTTTAGTTCCTCTTCACTTTCTGCCATAAGAGTGGTGTCATCTGCATATCTGAGGTTATTGATATTTCCCCCGGCAATCTTAATTCCAGTTTGTGCTTCTTCTAGCCCAGCGTTTCTCATGATGTACTCTGCATATAAGTTAAATAAGTAGGGTGACAACATACAGCCTTGGCAGTTTAAATTCTTTTCTTCCAATTTGGATTCCTTTTACTTTTTTTCCCCCCTTCTGATTGTTGTAGCTAAGACTTCCAAAACTATGTTGAATAAAAATAGTGAGAGTGGCTCTCCTTGCTTTTTCCTGATCTTAGAGGAAATGCTTTCAGCTTCTCACCATTGAGTTTGATGTTAGCTATAGGTTTGTCATTATGGCCTTTATTATGTTAAGATATGTTCCCTCTAAGTCCACTTTCAGGAGAATTTTTGTTAAAAATTGTTGTCGAATTTTGGCAAAATCTTCTTCTGTATCTATTTAGATAATCATATGGTTTTTATTCTTCACTTTGCTGAGGCAGTGTATCATGTGGATTGATTTGTTGATATTGGAAAAACTCTTGCGTCTTTGGGATAAACCCCATTTGGTCATGGTGAATGACTTTTTTAATGTATTGTTGAACTTGGATTGCTGGTATTTTGTTGATGATTTCTATATCCATGGTCATCAGGGATATTGGTCTGTAATTTTATTTTATGTCTGATTTTGGTATCAGGGTGATGGTGGCCTCATAGAATGAGTTTGCAGGTTTTTCTTCCTCTGAAACTTTTTTTTTTTTTTGGGCGGGTGGGGGAACAGTTTCAGAAGGACAGGTATAAACCCATCTCTAAATGTTTGAAGAATTCACCTGTGAAGCCATTAGGTCCTGAACTTTTGTTTTTGGGGAGTTTTAAAATCACAGTTTTAAATTTAGTGCTTATGATTGTACTGTTCATATTTTCTGTTTCTTCCTGGTTCAGTTTTGTGAGACTGTATCTTAAGGGCAAAAGAACTTGCCCTTTTCTTCCTGATTGCCATTTTATTGGCTCACAGTAGTCTCTTATGTTTCTTTGTATTTCTAGGAAATAATTTGTAACTTCTACTTTTTCATTTTCAGTTGTATTGATTTCAGTCCTCTCCCTTTTTTCTTGAAGAGTCTGTCTAAAGGTTTATCAATTTTGTTTATCTTTTCAAATAATCAGCTTTTAGTTTCATTCATCTTTGCAATTGTTTTATTTGTTTCTATTTCATTTATTTCTTCTTGGACTTTTGATTTCTTTCCTTATACTAATTGGAGGTTTTATTTGTTCTTCTTTCTCTAGTTGTTTTAGTTGTAAGTTTAGATTGTTTGTTTGAGATTATTCTTCTTTCCTGAGTAAGATTGTATTGCTATAAATTTCCCTCTTAGAAATGTGTTTGCTGCATACCTTAGGTTTTGTGTCACTGTGCTTTCATTTTCATTTGTCTCGGTATTTTTTTATTCCCTCTTCAGTATCTTCAGTAATCCATTGGTTGTTTAGCAGCATATTGTTTATTCACCGTGTGTTTGGATTTTTTCTAGTATTTTTTTTTCTTGTAGTTTATTTCTAATTTCATAGTATTGTGATCAGAAAAGATGCTTGATAAAATTTCAATTTTCTTAAAGCTACCGAAACTCACCTTATGGCTCAGCATGTGGTCAACCCTGGAGAATATTCCATATGAATCTGAGAAGAAGGTATAGTCTGTTGCTTTTGGGTGAAATGCTCTATAAATATTAATTAAGTCCATCTTGTCTAAAGTGTCACTTAAGGCCTCTGAGTCCTTATTAATTTTCTATCTGGATGATCTGCCAGAAATAATTTTCATTTATAGATATTTCATTAATATCATATATTCCTTTAATATATTATATATTTATATATAAATACATATGTATAACTTTTATATGTTCTTAATTGAACCCTTCATCAGTAGGTAGTGTCCTTCTTTGTCTCTTGTAACAGTCTTTTTTTACATTTATTTTGACTGATATGAGTTGCTACTCCAGCTTTCATTTGATTTTCATCTGTGTGGAATATCTTTTCCAGCCCTTTGCTTTCAGTTCAGTTGTGACCAACCTAGATAGCATATTAAAAAGCAGAGACATTACTTTGCCAACAAAGATCCATCTAGTCAAGGCTATGGTATTTCCAGCGGTCATGTATGGATGTGAGAGTTGGACTGTAAAGAAAGCTGAGTGCCAGAAAATTGATGCTTTTGAACTGTGGTGTTGGAGAAGACTCTTGAGAGTCCCTTGGACTGCAAGGAGATCCAGCCAGTCCATCCTAAAGGAGATCAGTCCTGGTAGTTCATTGGAAAGACTGATGCTGAAGCTGAAGCTCCAATACTTTGGCCACCTGATGTGAAGAGCTGACTCATTGGAAAAGACCCTGATGTTGGGAGGGATTGGGGGCAGGAAGAGAAGGGGATGACAGAGGATGAGATGGCTGGATGGCATCACCGACTCAATGGACATGAGTTTGAGTACACTCCGGGAGTTTGTGATGGACAGGGAGGCCTGGTGTGCTGCGATTCATGGGGTCGCAGAGAGTCGGATACGACTGACCAACTGAACTCACTGACTAACTGACTGATTTTCAGTATTTAGATGTCTCTAGGTCTGAAGTGCGTGTCTTGTAGACAGCATATATATGAGTCTTTTTTTGGATCCACATAGCCAGTCTATGTCTTTTGGGTGGTGCATTTAATCCATTTACATTTATAATTTCTGATATGTGAGCCAGCACATGAGACCCTACCCATGACAAGGTCATGAGGGAGAAAACCTGACAGGCAAGGTAGATCATGTTTTCAGGGATTCCGAAAAGCTGCCCCCGGCACTCACCTTAAAGATGATATCTGTCTTTCTGATGCCTGCTTCAATAGACTATGCCCTAATTTCTGTGACACAGGCAGAAGGCCTTCCCTGATCTCTTCCCAAATAAAAATCAATTTAGAACTTTAATCAATAAATTTCCCAGGTGGTGGTATTTTATGAGATTATCCAGGGTGAAAGGAGTGTTTTAATTTAAACTCCTTTGCTGGTAGTTTGTTTGCCAAATGCATTTATGCCCTTGGTACTAATATGCATGATTTCTTATAATATCCTAATCATAAAATAGCATAAAGAACCTGATCATATAAAGGCCCTAATGGACACAGAGCCCTTTGGGGAGTGAGGAAGCCCTATTAAAAAACACAAGAAAAATTGTTCTAAAAGTGGTTGTTGGGTTAACATTTGCTTGCTGTGTTTTTGTTCTTAATGTGCTAAGGTTGTGTTATAGAAACCATTGTTAATATATTTATATATCTAAAAAAATAAGAGCCTAGCTCTAGTGTGGTAAAATGAGATGGTTGTTAATTGTCAGCCAGGAGTGCTAGGCAGGGGCTGCCTCACCAAAGTCGCAGAGTCAGTTTGGGGTAAACTTCTTAGATAAACTCAACTGACAAGTTCTGCAGAAGGATTAATTTTTATGTTAACAAGGTTATACTCCTACTCTGTACCGTTGCCCTATGAGACTGCTACCTTTCAGTTAAGGTCACCACAGAAACGGAAAATAGGTTTACATTCACCTGGCCTGCATAAAATGTTAATGGGCCCCAAGGTCAGAAGATAATGTACAAGACCCTCACAAACAAAGTATGCAGAAAACACCCTGGTTTCATGAAGAACAAGCTGATGTTATGTTAAACTATCTTCCCCTTAGAGATGTACTAACTTAGGGTATAAAAGCTACAGTAAAAAATAAAGCATTGCCAGACCCTGCCAGACTCTGCCAGACCCTGCTACAAACACCCCGTCTGGCCTCTCTCTCTCTCTCTCTCTCTCGCCATTCATCCTGAGACTTGGCCCTATCAAGTCTGGTCTCACGTGTCTTCTCTCGCCGATGCCATTCATCCTGATGGTACCCCCTGGATCCTGCCGAGGCTGGACCCCGGCAGATATGTATGATACTATTTGGAGAAGGAAATGGCAACCTACTCCTGTACTCTTGCCTGTAAAATCCCATAGATGTATACTGGTAGTCTACAGTCCATGGGATCTCAAAGAGTGGGACATGACTGAGCGACTTCATTTTCACTTTTCATTTTCATGCTTTGGAGAAGGAAATGGCAACCCACTCCAGTGTTCTTGTCTGGAGAATCCCAGGGATGGAGGAGCCTGGTGGGCTGCCGTCTATGGGGTTGCACAGAGTTGGACACGACTGAAGCGACTTAGCAGCAGTGGCATGACACTATTTAGGCTTTCCTAGTGGCTCAGAGGTAAAGAGTCTGTCTGCAATGCAGGAGCCACAGGCACGCAAATCTCTGGGTTGGGAAGAGCCCCTGGAGGAGGGCATGGCAACCCACTCCAGCAGTCCTGCCTGGAGAACACAATAGGCGGAGGAGCCTGGCAGGCTATAGTCCACAGGGTTGCAGAGTCTGACACGACTGAAACAACATAGCACAGAATAGCATAGCATGTGATCCTATTGCCATTTTCTTATTGTTTTGGGTTTATTTTGTGTGCATCTTCTCCTTGTCTTGTGTTTCCTGCCTAGAGAATTTCCTTTAGCATTTGTTGTAAGGCGGTTTGGTGGTGCTGAATTCTCTTAACTTTTGCTTATCTGGGAAGATTTTGATCTCTCTATCCTCTGAAGGAGAGTCTTGCTGGGTAGAGTATTCTTGGTTGTAGTTTCTTCCCTTTCATCGCTTTCAATATATCATGCTATTTCCTTCTGGTTTGTAGAGTCTCTTGAAAAATCAGCTGATAACCTTACAGGAGTTCCCTTGCACATTATTTGTTATTTTTCCCTTGTTGCTTTTAATATTTTGTCTTTAGTTTAGTTTTTTTTTTTTTTTCTTCCCAGTTTGATTACTGTGTGTTTTGGTGTGCTCCTCCTTGGTCTTATCCTGACTGGAACTCTCTAAGCATGTTGGACTTGGTTGACTATTTTGTTTCTCATGTCAAGAATTTTTCAGCTAGTATTTCTTCAAATAATTTTGGGGTGTTTTCTCTCTTTTCTTTCACCCCTATATTGTGAATGTTGGTGTTTTTAGCATTCTCCCTGAAGCCGCTTAGGCAGTCTTTTTCTTTTCTTTTTTTTTTTTTTTAATTGTTTTTTACATATTCTGTTCTGCTGCAGTGATTTCCACCATTCTGTCTTCCAGGTCACTTATTCATTTTTCTTTGTCAGTCATTCTACTATTGATTCCTTGTAGTGTGTTGTTCTCTGTTTCTTTGCTCTTTAGTTCTTTTAGATTTTGGCAAACATTTCTTGCATCTTCTCCATTCTTTTTCTGAGATCCTAGATCATGTTCATTATCATTATTGTAATGATAATACAATATGGAAGGTTGCCTATGTCCATTTCATTTACTTGTTTTCCTGGGATTTTGTCTTATCCCTTCACTTGGATATCATCTTCTGCCTTTTCATTTTGATATTTAACTCTCTGTGATTGTGGTTTTTGTTCTTGAGGTTGCTTGATTATAGTTCTTCTTTGCACATCTGACTGCCCTCTGGTAGAAGAGGCTAAGAGTCTTGCACAAGCTTCCTGATGGGAAAGACTGCTAGTGTTGGAGGGTCGCCAGCAGAGACGTGTGTCAGTTGTGACTCGCCACAGCGGTAGGAGCACCAGAAGCAATAGTCTTGGGATGTGTTTCCCTGGCATGAGACCCGCTTATTGCAATATAACCATATTTACAATGTTGTGCCTTATATCCATGTGATTTATTTATAACAGAAAACTTGCATCTCTTTATCCCTTTCACCTATTTTATGTGACCTCTGACACTCATCTCCTCTAGTGATCACCATTTTGTTCTCTATATCTATGATTCTGTTTCTGCTTTTCTTAAAATTGTTATTTGTTTTGATATTAGATTGCACATGTAAGTGAAACGATGTGGTATTTCTTTTTCTCTGATTTATTTCAGTTAACATAGTAACATCTAGGTCCACTCATGTTGGCACAAATGGCAAAATTTCATTATTTATACATACATATATATGTATATACATGCATATATATTATATATTATATTTTTACTTTTCTCTCTCCACTTATGTCATTTTTATATTTATTTATGTATTGCTAACTGTTTTAGATGACTTTACTACTTTTGTGTATTTGCCTTTATACTAGTTTTATAAGTGATTGACCCACTACATATATATTTTACTAATGGGATTTTTTTTTTTTTTTTTTAATTTTCTTGTTTCTAGTTAGGGCCTTTCTTTTCATTGTCTCTCTATATATACATATATGTATATATGTATCCATTCATTTCAGATTCGTTTCCAACCTATGCTATTACAGAGTATTGAATTGAGTTCTCTGAGCTATGTGGTAGGACTTTGTTAGCTAACTATTTTATACATTATAGTGTGTATATGTCAGTCCCAAACTCCCAATTTCTCCCTCCTCCCCATAAACCTTGGTGACAGTAAGTTTATTTTTACATTCTTTACTCTATTTATGTTTTGTAAATAAGTTAATTTATACTGTTTTTAAAAATTCCACATATAAACAATATAATATGATATTTGTCTTTCTCTGTCTGATTTATTTCAGTAACTATGGCAATCTCTAGACCCATCCACGTTACTGCAAATCATATTGTTTCATTTTTTACATGATTGAGTAATATTGTATATAAGTCTTCCCTCCTGACTCAGTGGTAAAGAATCCACCAGCCAACTCAAAAGCTGTGTTCTTGATCTCTGGGTTGGAGTTTCCCTGCAGAAGGAAATGGCAACCGACTCCAGTATTCTTGCTTGAGAAATCCCATGGACAGAGGAATCTGGCAGGCTATAGTCCACAGGGTCACAAAACGGTTAGACACAACTCAGCAACTAAACAGCAACAATAATATAGAGTATAAGTACCATTGTATGTAGCTAAGACATCTTCTTTATTTCTTTGTGATGGACATTTAGGTTGCTTCTGTATCTTGGTGATTGTAAATAGTGCTGCAGTGGATATTAACGTGCATGTATCTTTTCTACTCATGGTTTTCTCCAGACATATACCCAGGACTGGCATTGCTGGATTATATGATAGCTTTGTTTTTAGGTTTTTGAGGCACCTCCATACTGTTCTCCGTAGTGGCTATACCAATTTACATTCCCACAAACATTGTAGGAGAGTTCTCTTCTGTCCACCCCCTCTTCAGCATGTATTGATTATAGATTTTTTGGACCATAAAGAAGGCTAATCTCTAAAGAATTTATGCTTTTGAAATGTGGTGTTGGAGAAGACGCTTGAGAGTCCTTTGAGCTGCAAGGACATCAAACCAGTCAATATGCTTTGTAAAGACTGATGCTGAAGCTGAAACTCCAATACTTTGACCACCTGATGAGAAGAGCTGACTCATTTAAAACGACCCTGATGCTGGGAAAGATTGAAGGCAGAAGAAGGGGACAAGAGAGAATGAGATGGTTGTATGGCATCACCGACTCAATGGACATGAGTTTGAGCAAACTCTGGGAGACGGTGAAGGACAGGGAAGCCTGGTGTGCTGCAGTCCATGTGGTCACAAACAGCTGGACATGACTGAGCAACTGAACAGCAATAGAATTCTGAACAGTATGAGATGATACATTGCTTTAATTTTTATTTGCATTTCACTTATAATTAATGATATTGAGCATGACTTCATTTGCCTCTTATCCATCCGTATGTCTTCTTTGGAGATACGTCTATTTAGATCTTCTGCCCATTGTTTTTTGTTTGTTTGTTTGTTTTGTTTGTTTCTTTGTTTGTTTTTGATATTGAGCTGCATGAGCTGTTTATCTATTTGTATATTTTGTAAATTAATCCCTTACCAGTCACTTTATTTCCAAATACTTCCTCCCATTCCAACGGTAGTCTTTCCACCTTGTTTATAGTTTCTCTTTTGGTGCAAAGTCTTTTAAGTTTAACTGAGTCCCATTTGTCTTTTTGTTTTTTTCATTGCTCTAGGAGGTGGACCATAAAAGATCTTGTTGTGATTCATGACGAAGAGTGTTTTGCCTGTTTTCCTCTGAGTTTTATAGTGTCTACATTTAGGTCATTAATTTATTTAGAGTTTAGTTTTGTGTATTGTGTTAAGGAGTGTTCTGCTTTTATTCTTTTACAGGTAAGTCTCCAGCTTTCCCAGGATTCCTTTTTAAAGAGACTATGCTTTACCTGTTGTATGTTCTTGCTTCCTTTGTCATAGATTAGGTGACCACAGGTGGAAAGGTTTACTCTGGACTGTCTATACTACTCCATTATCTATATTTCTTTTTTTGTTCCAGTACCACACTGCTTTGATTACTGTGGGTTTGTAAATAGTCTGGAGTCAGACAGTCTCATTCTTACAGCTTCATTTTTCATTCTCAAAATTGATTTGGCTCTTCAGGGTCTTCTATGCTTTGGTATAAATTGTAAAAAATTTTGTTCTAATTCTGTGAAAAATACCATTGGTGATTTGATAAAGATTGCATTGGATCTGTAGGTTATGTTGGATAGTATAGTCATTTTGATAATACTGATTTTTCCAATCCAAGAACATGTCATATCTCTCCATTTGTTTGTGCCAACTTTAATTTCTTTCATCAATATCTTACAGTTTAATGAGTACAGGTCTTTTGACTCCTTACGTAGGCTTATTTCTAGGTAACTTTTTTTTTTCTTTTTGATAAATGAGATTATTTCCTTTCTGATCTTTTACTGTTAGTATAAGAACACAGAGATTTCTTTGTGCTAATTTTGTATTTGAAACTCTACCAAATATATTGATGCTTCCTAGTATTTTTCTGGTGGCATCCCTATGATTTTCTACATATAGTATCATGTCATCTGCAAACAATGACAATTTTGCTTCTTTTCCAATTTGGATTCCTTTTATTTCCTTTTTCTTTCATGACTGTTCTGGTTAAGACTTCCAAAACTATGTTGAATAATACTGGAGAGAGTGGCCATCTTTATCTTATTCCTGATCTTAAAGGAAATGCTTTCAGGTTTTCACCATTGAGAATTATGTTTGCTATAGATTTGTTGTATATGACTTTTATTATGTTGAAACAGTTTTTCTATATGCCCATTTCCTGGAGTGTTTATCATAAATATGTGTTGAATTTTGTCAAAAATTGATATTCATTTCTTTTGATAATTATATGGTTTTTATTCTTCAGTTTGTTAATGTTTTATATCATGTCAATTGACTTACATATGTTGAATACTTGTATCTATGGGATAAATGCCACTTGTTCATGGGATCCTTTTAATGTGTTGTTATGTTGTTAGATTTGGTTTGCTAGTATTTTGTTGAGGATTTTTGCATCTATGTTTATCAGTGATATTGAGAGATAATTTTTCTTTTTTGGGATATCCTGGTCTGGTTTTGGTATCAGGATGATGGTGGCATTGTGCAATGGGTTTGGAAGTGTTCCTTCCTCTGCAATTTTCTGGAAGAGTTTCCAAAGATTAGGTGCAAATTCTTCTCTAGATGGTTGATAGAATTTGCCTGTGAAGTCTTCTGGCCCTGGACTTTTCTTTGTTGAAAGTTTCTTAATAATACTTTCAATTTCAGTGCTTGTGTTTGGTATGTTCATATTATCTATTTCTTCCTTGGTTATTCCAGGAATGTTGAACCTTTCTAAACTTTTGCCCATTTCTTCTAGTTTGTCCATTTTATTGACATATATTTGCTTGTAGTAGTCTTTTATAAACCCTTCTATTTCTACGGTTTCCATTTTACCTTCTTTTTCATTTCTAATTTTTTTTTTTTTTTGTCTTTTCTTCTTGATGAGTCCACCTAAGGCTTATCAATTTTCTTTATCTTCTCAAAACACCAGCTTTAAATGTCCTTGATCTTTGCTATTCTTTCCTTCATCTTTATTTTATTTATCTCTGCTCTCATCTTTATGATTTAATGTATTCTACTACCTATGGGTTGTGCTTGTTTTTTTCTTTCTCTGTTTGCTTTAAGCATAAAGTTAAGTTGTTCACCTGAGATTTTTCATGTTTTCTAAGGTAATATTGTATTGTTATAAACTTCCCTCTTTGAACTGCTTTTGTGATGTTCATAGGTTTTCGTTTGCTGTGTTTTCATAGTCATTTTTCTCTAGATATTTTTGGTTTCCTCTTTAATTTCTCCAGTGATCTTTAATTTCTTCAGTAACATATTGTTTATTCCCCATATGTTTGTAGCTTTTGCACTTTCTCTAGTAATTTATTTCTAATCTCAGCATATTGTGGTCAGAAAGATGGTTGGTATGATTTTCATTTCCTTAAATTCACTGAGACTTGATTTCTGTTCTAGAGAATGTTCCATATGCACTTGAGTTAGAGTGTATTCTTCTGTTTTCAGATGGAATATTGTATGGATATCAGTAGGTCTATCTGCTCTAATGTGACATTTACAGCTTGCATCTCCTTATTAATATTATGTCTTGTTGATCTGTCCATTGGTGAAAGTGCATTATTAAAGTCCCCTACTATTATTGTGTTACTGTTCCCCTTTTATGGTTGTTAGCATTTGCCTTATGTATTGAGGTGGGTTCTATGTTGGGTACATATATATTTAAATTATTATATTTTCTTCTTGGATTGATCCCTTGATTAGTATGAATTGTCCTTTCTTGTCCCTTGTAACAATAGTTATTTTAAAGTCTATTTGTCCAATATAAATATTGCTACTCCACCATTATTTTGATTTTTATTTTTATATAATGTACTTTTCCATCACCTTACTTTAAATATGTATATGTCCCAAGATCTAAATTGAGTCTCTTGTGAAAGTGAAGGTCACTCAGTTGTGTCCGACTCTTTGCAATCCCATGGATAGTCCATGGAATTCTCCATGCCGGAATAGTGAAGTGGATAGCCATTCCATTCTCCAGAGAATCTTTTCAACCCAGGGATCAAACCCCAGGAATCAAATCCACCACATTGTAGGTGGATTCTTTGCCAGCTGAGCCACCAGAGGAGCCCAAGAATACTGGAGTGGGTAGCCTATTCCCTCTCCAGTGGATCTTCCCAACACAGGGATCAAAGAAGGGTCTCCTGCATTGCAGGAGGACTCTTTACCAGTTTAGCTACAGGTGCACCGTCCTTCCTTGTCCCTTACAACAGTCTTTATTTTAAAGTCTATTTGTCGGGGGAGGAGCCAAGATGGCGGAGGAGTAGGTCGGGGAGACCACTTTCTCTCCTACAAATTCATCAAAAGAATAACTGAATGCAGAGCAAACCTCACAAAACAACTTCTGATCGCTAGCTGAGGTCATCAGGCGCCCAGAAAAGCAGACCATTGTCTCCGAAAGGAGGTAGGACAAAATATAAAAGATAAAAAGTGAGACAAAAGAGCTAAGGACGGAGACCCGTCCCGGGAAGGGAGTCTTAGGCGGCCTTGCTTGGGCTAGGGTCCGGGCCCGAGTGCCCTGAGGACAATCGGAGGGAGCTTCTGTGAGGTGCCAACTTGAACTGTGGGAGACCAAAAGAGAGAAAATTAACCGGCCGGAACACACTGCCGGCCGTTCGCAGAACAAAGGGACGGAGAAAGTCCCAAGAAGAGGTCGCAGGCTGCGGACCCGCCCAGCCCCGCCAGAGGCAGGAGGCAGGGGGGAGGGGAAGGTCGCGGCGAGACACAGGGCGCAGGCACCCGACCGGCGCGGGCGGGGACTGGGGCTGGGGACGCAGAGGGCGGAAGGCGCGCGCACCCGACTGGCGCCAGCGGAAACTGAGACTGGGTCCGCGGAAGGGAGTGAGTGTGCCACACCTGGGGATAGTGCGCCCATCAAGCCCCTCGCTGCCTGGACCACTCTGACGGGGAAGGCACAGAGAGCAGGCGCAGCTTTTCCTTCCGCGCTTTTGTGTAACACCCGAGGGCTGGAACCTAGCGCAGCGCGGGGCGCGCTCCATATAGAACAGCCGGGAGCCTGAGCAGCGCAGACGGAGAAAGCAGCGTCAGCCCCTCCCCGCAGGGCCAGCCCCTCCCCGCAGCGTCAGCCCCGCCCCACAGCGCCAGCCCATCCCCGCAGCTTCAGCCCCTCCCAGCAGCGCAACGGAACTAGCTAACTGAATAAGAGTCCACCTCCGCCCGCCTGTGTCAGGGCGGAAATGAGGCTCTGAAGAGACCGGCAAACAGAAGCCAAATAAACAAAGGGAACCGCTTCAGAAGGGACTGGTGCAACAGATTAAAATCCCTGTAGAAAACACCGACTTCACCAGAAGGGCCCTGTAGATATTGAGAAGTGTAAGCTGGAACGAGGAGCTATCTGAAACTGAGCCGAACCCACACTGACTGCAACAGCTCCAGAGAAACTCCTAGATATATTTTTACTTTTTTTTTTCTAAGTAAGGAAAAAAAAAAAACATTTTTTTTTCTTTTTATATTTTTTCTTTTTTATTTTTTCTCTTTTATTTTCCTTTAAAATTCCCTATTACTCCCCCATTACTCCTTAACTTTCATTTTCATAGATTTTTACGATTTTTTTAATTAGGGGAAAAAAAATTTTTTTTTTTCTTTCTTTCTTTTTTTTTTTTTGTTTTTTTTTTTTTTTTTTTTTCTTTTTCTTTTTTTTCTTTTTTTTCTTTCCGTTTTCTCTTTTATTTTCTATTTTTCTTTTTCTCTTATTTCTTTTAAAGTCCTCTAGAACTCCTCTACTACTCTTCATTTTCATTACACTATAACCTTACCAAAAAAAAAAAAGAGAAGCCCTATCTTTAAACCGAAGATTATTCTCTCCCAATCTTGACTCTCTGTTTTCTACCTCAGAACACCTCTATTTCCTCCTTTCCCCTTCTCTTCCCAATCCAATTCTGTGAATCCTTGTAGGTGTCTGAGATACGGAGAACACTCTGGGAACAGACAGCTGCGTAGATCTGTCTCTCTCCTCTTGAGTCCCCCTTTTTCTCCTCCTGCTCATCTCTATCTCCCGCCTCCCTTTTCTCCTGTTCATGTAACTCTGTGAACCTCTCTGGGTGTCCCTAACAGGGGAGAATCTTTTCGCCATTAACCTAGAAGTTTTATTATCAGTGCTGTATAGTTGGAGAAGTCCTGAGACTACAGGAAGAATAAAACTGAAATCCAGAGGCAGGAAACTTAAGCCCAAAACCTGAGAACACCAGAAAACTCCTGACTACATGGAACTTTAAGCAATAAGTGACCGTCCAAAAGCCTCCATACCTACACTGAAACCAACCACCACCCAAGAGCCAGTAAGTTTTAGAGCAAGACATACCACGCAAATTCTCCAGCAACACAGGAACACAGCCCCAAATGTCAACATACAGGCTGCCCAAGGTGACACCTAACACATAGACCCATCTCAAAACTCATTACTGGGCACTCCATTGCTCTCCAAAAAGAAGAAATCATGTTCCACGCACCAGTACACTGACGCAGGCTTCCCTAACCGGGAAACCTTGACAAGCCAATCGTCTAACCCCACCCACTGGGTAAATCCTCCACAATAAAAAGGAACCACAGACCTCCAGAATACAGAAAGTCCACTCCAGACACAGCAATCTAAACAAGATGAAAAGGCAAAGAAATACCCAACAGGTAAAGGAACATGAAAAATGCCCACCAAGTCAAACAAAAGAGGAGGAGATAGGGAATCTACCTGAAAAAGAATTTAGAATAATGATAATAAAAATGATCCAAAATCTTGAAAACAAAATGGAGTTACAGATAAATAGCCTGGAAACAAAGATTGAAAAGATTCAAGAACTGTTTAATAAAGACCTAGAAGAAATAAAAAAGAGTCAATTAAAAATGAACAATGCAATGAATGAGATCAAAAACACTTGGGAGGGAACCAAGAGTAGACTAATGGAGGCAGAAGATAGGATAAGTGAGGTAGAAGATAAAATGGTGGAAATAAATGAAGCAGAGAGGAAAAAAGAAAAAAGGATCAAAAGAAATGAGGACAACCTCAGGGACCTCTGGGACACTGTGAAACGCCCCAACATTCGAATCATAGGAGTTCCAGAAGAAGAAGACAAAAAGAAAGGCCATGAGAAAATACTCGAGGAGATAATAGCTGAAAACTTCCCTAAAATGGGGAAGGAAATAGCCACTCAAGTCCAAGAAACCCAGAGAGTCCCAAACAGGATAAACCCAAGGCGAAACACCCCAAGACACATATTAATCAAACTAACAAAGATCAAACACAAAGAACAAATATTAAAAGCAGCAAGGGAAAAACAACAAATAACACACAAAGGGATTCCCATAAGGATAACAGCTGACCTATCAATAGAAACCCTCCAGGCCAGAAGGGAATGGCAGAACGTCCTGAAAGTAATGAAAGAGAATAACCTACAACCTAGATTACTGTATCCAGCAAGGATCTCATTCAGATATGAAGGAGAACTCAAAAGCTTTACAGATAAGCAAAAGCTGAGAGAATTCAGCACCACCAAACCAGCTCTTCAACAAATGCTAAAGGATCTTCTCTAGACAGGAAATGCAGAAAGGTTGTATAAACGTGAACCCAAAACAACAAAGTAAATGGCAACCGGACCACACCTATCAATAATTACCATAAATGTAAATGGGTTGAATGCCCCAACCAAAAGACAAAGATTGGCTGAATGGATACAAAAACAAGACCCCCATATATGCTGTCTACAAGAGACCCACCTCAAAACAAGAGACACATACAGACTAAAAGTGAAGGGCTGGAAAAAAATATTTCATGCAAATGGAGACCAAAAGAAAGCAGGAGTCGCAATACTCATATCAGATAAAATAGACTTTCAAATAAAAGCTGTGAAAAGAGACAAGGAAGGACACTACATAATGATCAAAGGATCAATCCAAGAAGAAGATATAACAATTATAAATATATATGCACCCAACATAGGAGCACCGCAATATGTACGGCAAACACTAACGAGTATGAAAGAGGAAATTAATAGTAACACGATAATAGTGGGAGACTTTAATACCCCACTCACAACTATGGATAGATCAACTAAACAGAAAATTAACAAGGAAACACAAACTTTAAATGACACAATGGACCAGCTAGACCTAATTGATATCTATAGGACATTTCACCCCAAAACAGTCAACTTCACCTTTTTCTCAAGTGCACACGGAACCTTCTCCAGAATAGATCACATCCTGGGCCATAAATCTAGTCTTGGAAAATTCAAAAAAATTGAAATCATTCCAGTCATCTTTTCTGACCACAGTGCAGTAAGATTAGATCTCAATTACAGGAAAAAAATTGTTAAAAATTCAAACACCTGGAGGCTAAATAACACGCTTCTGAATAACCAACAAATCATAGAAGAAATCAAAAAATAAATCAAAATATGTATAGAAATGAATGAAAATGAAAACACAACAACCCAAAACCTATGGGACACTGTAAAAGCAGTGCTAAGGGGAAGGTTCATAGCATTACAGGCTTACATCAAGAAACAAGAAAAAAGCCAAATAAATAACCTAACTCTACACCTAAAGCAATTAGAGAAGGAAGAAATGAAGAACCCCAGGGTTAGCAGAAGGAAAGAAATCTTAAAAATTAAGGCAGAATTAAATGCAATAGAAACTAAAGAGACCATAGCAAAAATCAACAAAGCTAAAAGCTGGTTTTTTGAAAAAATAAACAAAATTGACAAACCATTAGCAAGACTCATTAAGAAGCAAAGAGAGAAGAACCAAATTAACAAAATTAGAAATGAAAATGGAGAGATCACAACAGACAACACTGAAATACAAAGGATCATAAGAGACTACTACCAGCAGCTCTATGCCAATAAAATGGACAACTTGGATGAAATGGACAAATTCTTAGAAAAGTATAACTTTCCAAAACTGAACCAGGAAGAAATAGAAGATCTTAACAGACCCATCACAGGCAAGGAAATCGAAACTGTAATCAAAAATCTTCCAGCAAACAAAAGCCCAGGACCAGATGGCTTCACAGCTGAATTCTACCAAAAATTTAGAGAAGAGCTAACACTTATCTTACTCAAACTCTTCCAGAAAATTGCAGAAGAAGGTAAACTTCCAAACTCATTCTATGAGGCCACCATCACCCTAATTCCAAAACCTGACAAAGATGCCACAAAAAAAGAAAACTGCAGGCCAATATCACTGATGAACATAGATGCAAAAATCCTTAACAAAATTCTAGCAAACAGAATCCAACAACATATTAAAAAAATCATACACCACGACCAAGTGGGCTTTATCCCAGGAATGCAAGGATTCTTCAATATCCGCAAATCAATCAATGTAATATGCCACATTAACAAATTGAAAGATAAAAACCATATGATTATCTCAATAGATGCAGAGAAAGCCTTTGACAAAATTCAACACTCTTTTATGATTAAAACTCTCCAAAAAGCAGGAATAGAAGGAACATACCTCAACATAATAAAAGCTATATATGACAAACCCACAGCAAGCATCACCCTCAATGGTGAAAAATTGAAAGCATTTCCCCTGAAATCAGGAACAAGACAAGGGTGCCCACTCTCACCACTACTGTTCAACATAGTGTTGGAAGTTTTGGCCACAGCAATTAGAGCAAAAAAAGAAGTAAAAGGAATCCAGATAGGAAAAGAAGAAGTGAAACTCTCACTGTTTGCAGATGACATGATCCTCTATATAGAAAACCCTAAAGACTCTACCAGAAAATTACTAGAACTAATCAACGAATATAGTCAAGTTGCAGGATATAAAATTAACACACAGAAATCCCTTGCATTCCTATATACTAACAATGAAAAAACAGAAAGAGAAATTAAGGAAACAATACCATTCACCATTGCAACAAAAAGAATAAAATACTTAGGAGTATATCTACCTAAAGAAACAAAAGACCTATACATAGAAAACTATAAAACACTGATGAAAGAAATCAAAGAGGACACAAACAGATGGAGAAACATACCGTATTCATGGATTGGAAGAATCAATATTGTCAAAATGGCTATTCTACCCAAAGCAATCTATAGATTCAATGCAATCCCTATCAAGCTACCAACGGTATTTTTCACAGAACTAGACCAAAGAATTTCACAATTTGTATGGAAATACAAAAAACCTCGAATAGCCAAAGTAATCTTGAAAAAGAAGAATGGAACTGGAGGAATCAACCTGCCTGACTTCAGACTCTACTACAAAGCCACAGTCATCAAGACAGTGTGGTACTGGCACAAAGACAGAAATATAGACCAATGGAACAGAATAGAAAGCCCAGAGATAAATCCACGAACCTATGGACACCTTATCTTTGACAAAGGAGGCAAGGATATACAATGGAAAAAAGACAACCTCTTTAACAAGTGGTGCTGGGAAAACTGGTCAACCACTTGTAAAAGAATGAAACTAGAACACTTTCTAACACCATACACAAAAATAAACTCAAAATGGATTAAAGATCTAACTGTAAGACCAGAAACTATAAAACTCCTAGAGGAGAACATAGGCAAAACACTCTCCGACATAAATCACAGCAAGATCCTCTATGACCCACCTCCCAGAATATTGGAAATAAAAGCAAAACTAAACAAATGGGATCTAATGAAACTTAAAAGCTTTTGCACTACAAAAGAAACTATAAGTAAGGTGAAAAGACAGCCCTCAGATTGGGAGAAAATAATAGCAAATGAAGAAACAGACAAAGGATTAATCTCAAAAATATACAAGCAACTCCTGCAGCTCAATTCCAGAAAAATAAATGACCCAATCAAAAAATGGGCCAGAGAACTAAACAGACATTTCTCCAAAGAAGACATACAGATGGCTAACAAACACATGAAAAGATGCTCAACATCACTCATTATTAGAGAAATGCAAATCAAAACCACAATGAGGTACCATTACACACCAGTCAGGATGGCTGCTATCCAAAAGTCTACAAGCAATAAATGCTGGAGAGGGTGTGGAGAAAAGGGAACCCTCTTACACTGTTGGTGGGAATGCAAACTAGTACAGCCGCTATGGAGAACAGTGTGGAGATTCCTTAAAAAACTGGAAATAGAACTGCCATATGACCCAGCAATACCACTTCTGGGCATACACACTGAGGAAACCAGATCTGAAAGAGACACGTGCACCCCAATGTTCATCGCAGCACTGTTTATAATAGCCAGGACATGGAAGCAACCTAGATGCCCATCAGCAGATGAATGGATAAGGAAGCTGTGGTACATATACACCATGGAATTTTACTCAGCCGTCAAAAAGAATTCATTTGAATCAGTCCTAATGAGATGGATGAAACTGGAGCCCCTTATACAGAGTGAAGTAAGCCAGAAAGATAAAGAACATTACAGCATACTAACACATATATATGGAATTTAGAAAGATGGTAACGATAACCCTATATGCAAAACAGAAAAAGAGACACAGAAATACAGAACAGACTTTTGAACTCTGTGGGAGAAGGTGAGGGTGGGATGTTTCAAAAGAACAGCATGTATACTATCTATGGTGAAACAGATCACCAGCCCAGGTGGGATGCATGAGAGAAGTGCTTGGGCCTGGTGCACTGGGAAGACCCAGAGGAATCGGGTGGAGAGGGAGATGGGAGGGGGGATCGGGATGGGGAATAAGTGTAAATCTATGGCTGATTCATATCAATGTATGACAAAACCCACTGAAATGTTGTGAAGTAATTAGCCTCCAACTAATAAAAAAATTAAAAAAAAAATAAATAAATAAAGTCTATTTGTCCAATATAATTATTGGTACTCCAGCTTTCTTTTGACTTCTATTTGAATATACCTTTTCCATCGCCTTACTGTAAATATGTATATGGACTGAAATCTGAATTGAGTCTCTTGTAGAGAGCACATATGCAAGTCTTGTTTTTGCATTCATTCTGCCAGTCTATATTTTGTTGTTGGAACATTTGATCCATCTACATTTAAGCTAATTATCAATATGTCTGTTCCCACTGCCATTTTCTTGTTTTGAGTTTATTTTTCTGTTAGGTCTTTTTTATCCCCTTCCTGTTTTGTTCTCTCCCCTTGTGTTTCCCACCTAGAGAAGCTCCTTTAGCATTTGCTGTAAAGCTGGTTGTGGTGCTGACTTCTCTTCATTTTTGCTTGTCTGTAAGACTTTTGATTTCTCCATTGAAGCTAAATGAGATCCTTGCTGCATATAGTATTCTTGGTTGCAGTTTTTTTTTTTCCCTTTCATCACTTTAAATATATCATGCCACTCGCTTTCGGCTGAGTTCCTGCTGAAGACTAAGCTGATAGCCTTATGGTGATCCCCTTGTGTGTTATTTGTTGGTTTTCCCATGTTGCTTTTGATATTTTTTCATTGTCCTTAATTTTTTTCAGTTAGTTTAAAACATATCTTGGCAAAATCATCCTTGGGTTCATCCTGTGTGGGATTGTCTGTGATTCCTAGACTTGAGTGTTTCTTCCCTTTCTCGTGTTATGGAAGCATTCTGTTGTAAAGTCTTCAAATATTTACCGAAATTCTGATTCTTTCTCTTCTCCTATGGGACCTTTGTAATGTGAATGGCTTAATATTGTTCTAGTGATCTCTGAGACTGTCTTCATTTCTTTTATTTTTCTTGTTTCCCTATTCTGTTCTACGGTAGTAATTTCCACTGTTCTGTCTTCCCATCCACTTGTATGTTCTTCCTCCTCAGGTATTCTGTTATTGATTCCTTTTAATGTATTTTTCATTTCAATTATTATATTGCTTATCTCTGTTCTTTAAATCTTCTGTCTCCTTTTTAAACATTGCATGTATCTACTCAATCTGTGCCTTCATTCTTTTTTGTAGATTTTGGATGATCTTTACTATCATTACTCTGAATATTTTTTCAGGTAGATTGCCTATCTCCACTTCATTCAGTTGTTATTGTGGGTTTTCTTCTTATTCCTTCATTTGAAACATATTTTTTGTCATCTCAGTTTCCCCATTTTCTGTGTCTGTGATTGCCTTTTCACAGGCTATAGGAGTTTTATTCCTCTTACTTCTGGTATCTGTCTGTTGGTCGATGAGATTGGTTCAAGACCTTTTAAAGACTTCCTAATGGTAGGGACTTGTGTCTGCCCTCTGGTTGGTAAAGCTGAGTCTTGTCCCTCTGATGAGCAAGGACATGTTGTGGGGTGTGTTTTGAGGTGGCTGTGAGCTCAGTATGGCTTTAGGCACCCTATCTTCTGCTGAGTGGGACTCTATTTAGGTGATTGGTGTAGGCTTTCCAGCACTGGAGCATACAGATTGTTGGCTGGAATATAGTTTTTGATGTTAAAATGTGGATATCCAAGAAAGCTCACTCAGATCAATATCCCCTGATAATTACACTGCTAGAGTCATTGCCATCACAGTGAGTTGCATTTGATCTTCACCTTTCCAGGGGATTCTCCACGATCTTTAGGTTGGTGTAGTCCAGGTTCCTGTGGACTTATAGCATTGTGCTGGGTCCCAGTGCATGTGAAACATTGCGTGTGTCCTCCAAGAATAGAGTCAGTGAAATAGTCCACAAGACTATTTCCCCAGTCTTGTGGATCTCCTGCACCAAGCCCTGCTGGCCTTAAAATCTAAATGCTTTCAAGGTTTTTCCACTGATGCCAGATTCTCAGACTGTCTTGGAGGGCTATTATATGTTGGAACTTTCCTGTGTAAACTTTGTGGGTTTAAAAATTTTGGCATAAGGGTTGTGTTCATATAGATATCCACCACCTTTCTCCTCAGTGTTTGCAGGCTTTTATCCCTTTTGTAAGAGCTATGACAGATATTGTGACCAGAACCTGCACTTGATTTTTAGCATGGCCTCCACTTTGCTCTGTGGCTGCTACTTTCCTGTCAGAGGTGGAAACTGCTCCCTTGTTATAGTAGAGGCCCCCAGATCTGTTTCTTAGACATTCCTTTTCAAAAGGAACCACATGAATCCAGAGCATGTAGCCACTACTACATTAGAAACAGTTTTGGTATTCTCCTTTGCTTCAGCTTTTCAATCTCTGACATATTATTTCCATTGGCATCCTAACATGACAAACCATGTACATATGATAAAATGTTTCCCTTGCTCTTATATTCCTCCAGCAATCACCTGATTTCTCTGCTCACTTTTTTCTGCTTCTAAACATCTTGCTTTCTCTTTAGTTCACTCGAGTGGAGGTTTCAATCGCCATCACTTCTCTTGTTTGTCACCAGTGAACACCACTTTGCCAAAACTAAAGGACACTTGCTGGCTCTCCTCTTTCTTGGCTTATCAGTAGAATATAATAGAAGTGACCATTTCTTCATTCTTGGAGCACTCTTTACTTTAACTCCATGTCACCAAAGGCACTTATTTTCAGGTACCAGCAGCTCCTTCCTGCCCTCTTCTAGTATGCCATCTTCCTTCTCCCTATTTCCTAATGCTGGAGTTACCTAGACTCAATCCTTAGATGTCTTCCCTTTCCTATCTGTACTCATTTAGTACATATTTAAACATAACCACATGGCTCTAAATATTGGGACCTTAGTTTGGAGTAATTCCAGTTATTAAAAAAAAAAAAAAAAAACAGACAACACATCGAATTGCTTTAATTAAATGAAATGAAAGTTGATTTCTGACACAACACTTCGTGTGGTTTCCAGATTAGTGAACTGTTATTTAAGAAAGAATCTTGGATCTCATCATATAAAGAGTTTTGCTTGACTTGCCTTCTACTTCTTCAATTCTTACTTCCACTTCAAGGACATGACCTTTTAATTATTCTTTGTAATTAAAGTGTTATCATTGTTAATAATTGTATGATTATAGAGGCATGTGGTCTCCATGAACATGTACTTACTACCAGATTGTCAAGCTGGATTTGGAAAAGGCAGAGGAACAAGAAATCAAATTGCCAACATCCGTTGGATCATAGAAAAAGCAAGAGAGTTCCAGAAAAATATATACTTCCACTTCATTGACTATGCTAAAGCCTTTGACTATGTGGATCACAAAAAATTGTTGCAAATTCTTAAAGAGATGGGAATACCAGACCACCTTACCTGCCTCCTGAGAAAGCTGTATCCAGGTCAAGAAGCAACAGTTAGAACTGGACATGGGACAATGGACTGCTTCCAAATTGGGAAAGGAGTATGTCAAGGCTGTATATTGTCACCCTGCTTATTTAACTTATATGCAGTGTACATCATGTGAAATTCCAGGCTGGTTGAAGCACAAGCTGGGATCAAAATTGCCAGGAGAAATATCAATAACCTCAGATATGCAGACGACAGCATCCTTATGGTAGAAAGTGAAGAAAAACTGAAGAGCCATTTAATTAATGTGAAAGAGGAGAGTGAAAGAGTTGGCCTAAAATTCAACATTCAGAAAACAAAGATCATGGCATCTGATCCCATCACTTCATGGCAAATAGATGGGGAAACAATGGAAAGAGTGGCAGACTTTATTTTCTTGGGCTCCAAAATTACTGCAGATGATGACTGCAGCATGAAATTAAAAGACACTTGCTCCTTGGAAGAAAAACTATGATCAATCTAGACAGTATATTAAAAAGCAGTGACATTACTTTGCCGACAAAGGTCCATATAGTCAAAGCTATGGTTTTTGCAGTAGTCATGTATGGATGTGAGAGTTGGACCATAAATAAAGCTGAGCACCAAAGAATTGATGTTTCTGAACTGTGGTGTTGGAGAAGACTCTTGAGAGTTCCCTTGACTGCAAGGAGATCAAACCAGTCCATCCTAAAGAAAATCAGTCCTGAATATTCATTGGAAGGACTTATGCTGAAGCTGAAACTCCAATAATTTGGCCACCTGATTTGAAGAACTCACTCATCAGAAAATACCCCCACTCTGGGAAAGATTGAAGGCAGGAGGAGAAGGGGATGACAGAGGATGAGATGGTTTGATGGCATCACCAACTCGATGAACATGATTTTGATTAAGCTCCAGGAGCAAGTGATGGACAGGAAGCCTGGCATGCTTCAGTCCATGGGGTTACAGTGAGTCAGACGCGACTGAGCAACTGAACTGAGATGCATGTGGTCTCACATGAGCATGTGCTTACCAGGGAGGAAGATCTACGTGCATCACAGAAAAGAACTAATTAAAGAAAACAGAGGTAAATAGATCCATGGGGGAAGATGAAGTTTCATAGCGAAGTCTAGTTGATGGATCAATTCAGAGTTACTTTAATTCAGGCAAGGGCAAAACTTTAGTGAATAAATATTCAAATTCATCTGATACTCTCACAATTTTGACAGGTTTACAGATATGTGTGTAACAGAAAGAGCATGTGAATTTAAAATACATTTGTTAGGAAAGCAGAGAAGGTTTATTATTTAGAAAAAAAATCACCAAACTTCAGATGTTATAATAGAAATTTAAAAATTGGCTTAATAACAATTTATTTCACTGGATAATAACAATATCTACAATAATAATAGTTAGCATCAATATATGTTAACTATCATATCTCCATATCATAAAGCTACTGTAACTCTTTATAGCTTTACATAAATAAACTTTACAACAATCCAATAATACTAAAAACTAAATTTCCTTTATATTGATGAGAAAAATGAAGAATAGAGCTGGTTAATTAGCCTATTAAAGTTCAACTGTCTGAGCTGCTGGGGTGCATCTGCCATGAAACCCAGGCAATTCAGTTCCAAAATCTGTGATCCTATAAAATATGAAATACTGTATCTAAAATATTAGAACTGTGAAGTCCCAAATATGAAAGAAAAATAATAATGTTTACAGAAATTATAGTATTATTATTTCTGAACTTCATAAAATTAATATTTAATATTTATAATCAATACATAATTTATGATAAATACATAATCAATACATAATACAACTAAAGAAACAGAAAAAGAAAACAACATGCTATAGTCTCTGTGATGACAATATCCTCAGTTGCTATATTAATAAACAACAGCAAATATCACTTTAAAGCAGTTCTTGAACCTATGAAATGTTTAGTCACAAATTACTAAATCTTAGTGTTATTCATTAATAGTACCATTGTCAAAACAGCAAATCATGGAGTACTATATATTTTTTTCAATCTGAATTCACACCTTTTATCAGGAAATAATGCATCTAAATTCACATTGCTAGCATAAAGTAAACACAGAACTATGAAGCATCATATCAAAATAGAGAATTGATAGAACTTAGACTATATTTCATTAGGCAATGATGATGTTAGTATCATACATTCTTTTGTCAGAATTGTCATGGGATCCATCCTGTCAAGTTGATCTTCATGCCCAACAAAGACTGAAGAAATGAAAACTTGCTTAATTTTTTTTATTTAATTGATGACTCCTCACTGTAGGGCTAAGATAAATGATCAGTTCAGTTCAGTCGCTCAGTCATGTCCGACTCTTTGCGATCCCATGAATTGGAGCATGCCAGGCCTCCCTGTCCATCACCAGCTCCCGGAGTTGACTCAAACTCATGCCCATCGAGTCAGTGATGCCATCCAGCCATCTCATCCTCTGTCATCCCCTCCTCCTCCTGCCTCCAATCCCTCCCAGCATCAGGGTATTTTCCAATGAGTCAATTCTTCTCATGAGGTGGCCAAAGTATTGGAGTTTCAGCTTCAGCATTAGTCCTTCCAATGAACACCCAGGACTGATCTCCTTTAGGATGGACTGGTTGGATCTCCTTGCTGTCCAAGGGACTCTCAAGAGTCTTCTCCAACACCACAGTTCAAAAGCATCAATTTTTCAGTGCTCAGCTTTCTTCACAGTCCAACTCTCACATCCATACATGACCACTGGAAAAACCATAGCCTTGACTAGATGGACCTTTGTTGACAAAGTAATGTCTCTGCTTTTTAATATGCTGTCTAGGTTGGTCATAACTTTCCTTCCAAGGAGTAAGCGTCTTCTAGTTTCATGGCTGTTATCACCATCTGCAGTGATTTTGGAGCCCAAAAAAATAAAGTCTGACACTGTTTCCACTGTCTCTCCATCTATGTCCCATGAGGTGATGGGACCAGATGTCATGATCTTAGTTTTCTGAATGTTAAGCTTTAAGCCAACTTTTTCACTCTCCTCTTTCACTTTCATCAAGAGGCTTTTTAGTTCCTCTTCACTCTCTGCCATAAGGGTGGTGTCATCTGCATATCTGAGATTATTGATATTTCTCCTGGCAATCTTGATTCCAGCTTGTGTTTCTTCTAGCCCAGCATTTCTCATGATGTACTCTGCATATAAGTTAAATAAGCAGGGTGACAATATACAGCCTTGATGTACTCCTTTACCTATTTGGAACCAGTCTGTTTTTCCATGTCCAGTTCTAACTGTTGCTTCCTGACCTGCATACAGGTTTCTCAAGAGGCAGGTCAGATGGTCTGTTATTCCCATCTCTTTCAGAATTTTCCACAGTTTATTGTGATCCACACAATTGAAGGCTTTGGTGTAGTCAAGGCTCAGATCATGAACTCCTTATTGCCAAATTCAGACTTAAAGTGAAGATTAAGTAGGGGAAACCACTAGACCATTCAGGTATCACCTAAATCAAATCTGTTATGACTATACAGTGGAAGTGAGAAATAGATTTAAGGTAAATGATAGGAGGACTTAAATGCATAAAACAAATACTAACACACATAAAGGAGAAACTGGCAGGAATCCAATAATAGTAGGAGATTTTAACACCCAACTCAATATGAGTGGACAGATCTTGCAGAGAGAAGATCAATAAGGCAACAGAAATACTAAAAGCTACAATAAAACAGTTAGATTTAATTGATATTTGCAGGGCATTACATCCAAAAGAAAATAAAACACATATTCAAATGCATATGGAGCATTTCTCTAGGATGGCCACACAAAACAGTCCTCAATAAATTTAAGAGTACAGAATGTATCTTAAGCATCTTTTCTCACCACAATGTTATGAAACTGGAAATTAACCACATAAAAGGAAATGAGAAAAAATGATTACATGGAGACATGCTATTAAATAACATTCTACTAAAAAGCCATGAATAACTGATGAAATCAAAAAGAAAATTTTAAAATATGTTAAAACAAATAACAATGAAAACACAACCATACAAAATATATAGGATGCTACAAAAGCAGTTAGTATAGGGAAGTGCATAACAATAAAGGCTTTCCTCAGAAAAGAAGAAAAATCTCAAATAAACATCCTAATCTACCACTTTGAAGAATTAGAAAAAGAAGAACAAATAAAGTTTAAAGTCAGCAGAAGAAAAGAAATAATAAAAATCAGCTTGAAAATAAATAAAAGAGAGACTAAAACACACACACACACACAGAAAAACTTAATAGAACTAGGAGTTTGTTCTTTGAAATGATAAGATTGACAAACTTTTGAACAGGCTCACCATGGAAAAAACACAGAGAACACGAATAAAATAAGAAATGAAAAAGGAGACATAACTGATACAACAGAAATACAAAAAAAAAAAAAGAAACGCTATGATAATTATATGCCAGCAAACTTGACAGCCTAAAACAGGCAAGATTCTGGAAAACTTCAGCCCACACAATTAAATCAAGAAGAATCATATAGATAATCAGAACAGACCAATCACTGGACTTGAAATAGAGTTTGTAATTTGTAAACTTCCTACAAACAAAAGTTCCAGACCAGATGGCTTCACAGATGAGTTCTACCCAAACACACAAAGTCCTTTTCAGTCCTTCTCAGACTCTTCCAAAAAGTTGAAGAGGATAGAATACTCTCAAGGGCTTTCTATGAAGCCACCATCACCCTGATACCAAAACTTGACAAAGCCACCACCAAAAAAAAAGAAAATTAAGGCCAATATCTTTGAAGAATATAGACAAGATTCTCCTCAACAAAATATTACCAAACTGAATCCAACAACACATAAAGACTATTATTCACCTTGGCCAAATGGGATTCATTCCAAGCTCATAAGGATAGTTCAATGTATGCAAATCAATTAATGTGATACACTGCATAAACAAAAGAAAAGACAAAAACCTCATGATCATCTCAATAGATGCAGATAAAGCATTTGACAAACTCCAATACCCATTCATGATAAAAACTCTTACTAAAAGTGAGCATAGAGAGAACATATCTGCAAATAGTAAATGTTATTCATGACAAACCACAGCCAACATAATACTCCGTGGAAAAGTTGGAAGACTTCCTACTAAAATCTGGAACAAGACAAGGATGCCCACTCTCACCACTTCTCTGCAGCATAGTATTAGATGCCCTACCTACAGCAACCATAAAAATAAATGCAGAATGGCCTAAACACTTAAAACATAAGACATGACACCCTAAAACATCTAGAAGAGGATGTAAGCAAAGTTTTCTCTGATGTAAATTGTACCAATGTTTTCTTAGATCAGTCTCCCAAGGAAATAGAAATAAATGTAAACAAATGGGACCTAATCAAACTTACAAGCTCCTGCAATGAAAGGAAGCCATAAACAAAATGAAATGAATGGCAGAAAATATTTGCAAATGATGCAACCCACAAGGGTTTAAATTCCAAAGTATACAAACAGCTCAAACAACTCAACAACAATAATAAAAGTCAAACAAGCCAATCAAATAATGGGCAGAAGACCTAAAGAGACATTTCTCCAAAGAAAAAAATGCTGATGGCTAATAGACACAAGAAAAGATGCTCAACATCACTAAGTATTAGAGAAATGCAAATCAAAACTACAATGAGTCATTACATGCCCAGTCAGAATGGATCTAAATAAAAAGTCTAGGAATAACAAATGTTGAAGAGGGTGTGGAGAGAAAGGAATTCTCCTACACTGTTGGTGAGAATGAAAGTTAGTGCAGTCACATGGAAAACAGTAGAGGTTTCTAAGAAAACTAAAAATATAATTACCATATGATCTGGACTTCCTTTGTATCTCAGGCAGCAAAGAATCTGCTTGCAATGCAAGAGACATGGGTTCAGTCCCTGGTGGGGAATATCCCCTGGCGAAGGAAATGGCAACCCACTCCATTATTCTTGCCTGGGAAATCCCATGGACAGAAGAACCTGGTGGACTATAGTTCATGGGGTCACAAAAGAGTCAGATATGACTTAGTGACTAAACAACTGTATAGCATAGGGACCTATAATCAATATTCTGTGATAAACCATAATGGAAAAGAATATGAAAAATAATGTGTGTGTATGTATAAAATGTATATTATATATATATTTTTTGTATACATTACATATATACAACATAAATATAATGTATATCTAATGTATATTTTGTATACATTATATATATAATGCATATTTTTATATACAATATATATATACATTTCATATATATAATGTATATATAGGCTTCCCTGGTAGCTCAACTGGTAAAGAATCTACCTGCAGTGCTGGAGACCTCGGTTTGATTGTTTGATTCCTGGGTTGAGGGATCTTCCCCTAGAGAGGGATCTCTAGGGATCTTCCCCTAGAGAAGGAATAGGCTACCCACTCCAACATTCTTGGGCTTCCCTGGTGGCTCAGATGGTAAAGAATCTGCTTGCAATGAGGGAGACCTGGGTTTGAGACCTGGATCGAGACCTGGGAAGATCCCCTGGAGGAGGGCATAGCAACCCACTCCAGTGTTCTTGCCTGGAGAATTCCCATGGATGGAGGAGCCTGGTGTACTATAGACCACGGGGTTTGCAAAGAGTCAGATGGGACTAAGCACAGCACAGCATTTATATGTATAACTGGGTCACTTTGCTCTTTGGTAGTAATTGACACAATATTGGAATTCAACTTTACTTAAATAAAAAAAAAAAAAAAATCTATTTGCCTCACTTCCTCTCCAGAAGTTTCAGTGGTGCTAAATGAATTCCTGATGGGCCCTTTCCACCTCTTGTGCAGACAAGACTATATGATTATACTCATGATCTGATTACTGTTCAGAGTCAGACTCGACCACTGCTTCTCATTTCATAGTCACTAGATCTGATATATTAAATACTTGGCATTTGCTAGGTTCTAATCCAGATGGAGTTGGAATTTCTCTGAATTATTTTTTAAAAATTTAAGTAGATATAAACCCTGATAGCTCAGTTGGTAAAGAATCTGCCTGCAATGCAGGAGACCATGGTTCGATTCCTGGGTCAGGAAGATCCGTTGGAGAAGGGCTAGGCTACCCATTCCTGGATTCTTGGGTTTCACTTGTGGCTCAGCTGGTAAAGAATCTGCCTGCGATATGGGAGACCTGGGTTCGATTCCTGGGTTGGGAAGATACAGTGGAAAAGGGAAAGTCTGGCCTGGAAAATTCCATGGACTGTATAGTCCACAGGTTCACAAAATGTCGGACACGACTGAGGGACTTTCACTTTCAAACTCATTGAGTATTACTTCCTCACAGTAAACAAAGTTGTCAATAATTCTTAATGAAAAACATTTTGAAAATATTGAAAAAGTAAAATGAGTCTTAGAAAGTTCTTATTAATACTCTTGCTAATAAAAAATAATTCCATATGGCTTTCTTTTAAAACTACCCAATACACTCGAGAGCTGGTGGCTCAGATGGGAAAGAATCTGCCTGCAATGCAGGACACTGGGTTTGATCCCTGGGTTGGGAAGATCCCCTGGAGAAGGGCATGGCAACCCACTCCAGTATTCTTGTCTGGAGAATCCCATGGACAGAGGAGCCTGACGGGCTACAGTCCATGGGGTCACAGAGTTGGACATGACCGGGCGACTAACACACACATATACTTGATATCACAATTTTTGTCCCTTTCTCTTTTATATTTTTAATAAAAATAAATTTTTCAGATTTTAAATGTTTTCTGTAAAAGTAATGTGAAAGCCACGTCACATTCCAATGTATGGATATACCATATTTGTCTTAATTTTTAGTTCATAACTTTTCATTGTTGCAAATATTGGGTTGGCCATAATGTTGCTTAAGTTTTTAGGTAAAAATAAAGGACATGTTTTCATTTTCACCAAGAACTTTTTTGAACAATGTACAATACACTTTCTGCAATTTTTCAGGCAACTTCATAATTCCATCTTCTCAAAACTTTTTATCTTTTTGAACAAAGAACTACTCCAGGTGTCTTCTACAGTCTTCCAGGGAACTTTTTATTTTCCCCCCATTAAGAGAATTTTGTAAAGATCAAAATAAATAGAAATCTGAAGGTGCAATGTCTGGTGAATATGGAAGATGAATCAGAACTTCCCAGTCAAGCTGTAAAAGGTCATCAAGGAAACATATGGGCTTTCATATTCTGATGGAAAACAATGAGCTTTCTGTTGACTAATTCCAGGCACATTTTGTTGAGTGCTGTTTTCAGTTGGTATAATTGGGAGCAGTAGTTGGAATTAATTATTTGCTTTTCTGGAAAGAGCTCGTAATAGAGGACTCCCTTCCATTCTCACCGTCTATACAACATCACTTTCTTTGTATGAAGACTGAATGCGGTGTCTGGTGGTGGTTCATTTCATTTGTACCATGATCTCTTCCATTCCACATTATTGTACAGTATCCATGTTTCATTACCCATCACAATTTTCTTTAAAAACAGACACTTTTGTTATGTTTCAGAAGAGAAAATCGCATGCAGAAATACTGTCAATACTGGCAAGTGTTTTTTTGTTTTTTGTTTGTTTGTTTGTTTGTTTTGCTTAACTTACATGGAACACAAACATCAAAGGGATTGACATAACCAAACTGGTGTAAATGATTTTCATTGCTTAATTTGGATATTTTGAGTAGGTCGGCTATCTCCCTAGTGGCATAATGTTAATTTTTCTCAATTAATGTTTCTATTTGATTGCTATCAACTTCAACTGGTTTATCAGATCATGGAGCATTGCTAGCAAGAAATCTCCAGCATGGGAACTTCACATACCACTTAAAAAAATTAATTGGAGGATAATTACAATACTGTGATGGTTTTTGCCATACATCAATATGAATCGGCCATGGGTATACATGTGTCCACTCCATTCTAAACTCCCTTCCCACCTCCCTCTCCACCCTATCCCTCTAGGTTCTCACAGAGCACCGGCTTTGGGTGCCCTGTTTCATGCATTGAACTCTCATTAGTTATCTATTTTACATATGGCAATGAAAAATGGATGTTTCAATGCTGTTTTCTCACATTTTATCAGTCACAACTTTTCCATACATTGCACAAATCGTTCTTTGCACTTCAGTTGAGTTCTTACCTTTCTTGAAATAATAAAGTATCATATGCTGAAATGTTGTTTTTTTCTTCCATCTTCAATATTAAAATGGCTACACAAAAATTCACTAATTTTGATATTTTTTTTAGATACACCTTGATAGATAATACACAATACAACATAACAAAATTGTTTCTAACAAAGCATTCCTAGAACCGTCATACGGAAAACACAAAAGGTTTGTTTTGGTCAACCCAATAAACTTCAGTGAACATCTTGAATACAGAAAATAGTCCTCCTTTCTGTTTTGTCTTTAGCATTAAAAGTGTGGATAAAACAAAGCAGTTTAACATTTCTACGTTTGTAAATCTTTGGTTTTACTAGCTTAAACTTGTGTTCTGGAAAGACTACATACCTTTGAATGTTGTCACTAGAAATATACAAAATACCCAACTATCAAAACATGATCGACAATATGCATTTCCCATTTATATTTTGATGATGTAATGAATGAACATGTGTCTCATTCCATGAATTTAAATTTATTATTTTTTATGAGAAAGGATTGTCTAAATTTTTTATCATTAATATGTCTCTATATGATTAATCATCCAAAAGATCTGGTTTAAGATACATTCATTCATCTACTGTTTTTCCATTTTCTGATTCATTCACTTCAGCTCAAATTTTACCATTTAATTCTTCCTTTTTCACCTTTAAGCTTTCTGGAGTTGTTCCTTTTCTAAACTCTTGGTTTCAATGTGAAATTTTAAATTTTCTGTCATTCTAATAAACAATTTGCTTTTAAGAACTTCTTTGGCTATGATGTACTCTATTTCAAAGTCAGTTTGATTGTGTATCTGGATCATATGTGTTCATTTAAGAACATATTTTTGAATTTTTGTAGTTATTGAAATCTCAGAGTCATCTCAGATATGCAGATGACACCATCCTTATGGCAGAAAGTGAAGAAGAACTAAAGAGCCTCTTGAAGAAAGTGAAAGAGGAGACTTAAAACTCAACTTTTTCAACTAAGTTTCTTAAACTTCCGGAGACTTCTATATGCCTGTCAAGAAGCAACAGTTAGAACATGGAACAACAGACTGGTTCCAAATTGGGAAAGGAGTACATCAAGGCTGTATATTGTCACCCTAATTATTTAACTTATATGGAGTGTATATCATAAGAAATGTCAGGCAGCCTGACAAGCACAAGCTGATGAAACACAAGCTGGAATCAAGATTGTTGGGAGAAATATCAATAACCTCAGATATGTAGATGCCACCAACCTAATGACAGAAAGTGAAAAAGAACTAAAGAGTCTCTTGATGAAAGTGAAAGTGGAGAGTGAAAAAGCTGGCTTAAAACTCAACATTGAGAAAATTAAGATCATGGCATCTGGTCCCATCACTTCATGGCAAATAGATGGGGAAACAATGACAGACTTTATTTTCTTGAGCTCCAAAATCACTGCAGATGGTGATTGCAGCCATGAAATTAAAAGACACTTGCTCCTTGGAAGAAAAACTATGACCAACCCAGACAGCATATTAAAAAACAGAGACATTAGTTTGCCAACAAAGGTCCATCTAGTCAAAGCTATCCATATAGTCATATATGGATATAAGAGTTGGACTATAAAGAAAGCTGAGCACTGAAGAATTGATGCTTTAGAACTGTGGTGTTAGAGAAGACTCTTGAGAGTCCCTTGGACTGCAAGGAAATGAAACCAGTCCATCCTAAATGAAATCAGTCTTAAATATTCATTAGAAGGACTGATGCTGAAGCTGAAACTCCAATACTTTGGCCCTGATGCAAAGAACTGACTCATTTGAAAAGACCATGATACTGGAAAGATTGAAGGTGAGAAGAAAAAGGGAAGACAGAGGATGAGATGGTTGGATGGCATCACTGACTCAATGGACATGAGCTTGAGTCAACTCTAGGAGTTGGTGATGGATAAGGAGGGAGGCTTGGCATGCTGAAGTCCATGGGGTCGCAAAGAGTCAGACATGGCTGAGGGACTGAACTGAACTGAATTAATAGGCATTGAAAATTTAACTTTTGTTAATACCTAGGTTTATTCCTTTCTAGTCATAAAACACGGCCCTAATTTATTTTTATTATTTCTGTAAATAATTTAGAAGCTTTTTTTTTTTTTTAAGACAAGAAAGGCCCTGCCCAAATTCTCTCACCAAGTGTTTTTTTTTTTTTTTTTTTTCACCAAGTGTTTTTACTTCACAGCATTTACAACTTCTAGTAATTACCTATTTCATAGCATTTTCACTTGCTTATTATGTTTCCCACACTATGTTATTAGCTCCATAAGGGTAGCATTCTGGATGCCTGCTATTTTTATTATGGATTCCCAGAACCTAACTATATATTTCTATTTTTGGAATGAGAGAAGTAAGTAATGAAATGACCAAGGAGTGGTCACAGGGTGAAGAAAGGAATGGTGGAGAGGGATGGAAAGTGGCACAGCTGAAAATAAATACACCCAAGAGATTCCTTGACGAAAAGTCAATGTCAGCTCTAAGTGAGAGATATTGGCATTGTTTGCCTTTTGCTTGGTTTGGACAAACTAAGGGAAGAAGACAGCCAGTTGGCATGTTTGAATATCAACTTCCCGACTGGGTGTGCTGTTTCATTTCAAAAGGCAAATTGTGCATAAATCATGGATAGATTTTTCGTTTCTTTCTTTCCTGTGTGTGTGTGTGTGTGTGTGTTGATGATGATGATGTTTTGTTTTGTTGATCTCTATTGACATTCTCTAGTTTTTAAAACTTTCAAGACTGACAGTCAATCTTATTGCTCCAAGTTTTAATCTTTTATAAGCTTTCATCAGTTTTTCTGGGGTCTTAATAAAATGTCTGTGAAGACAATATTAGAATTACTGGCCTAATCCTGTTTTAACCTGAAATCTGGATGCTGCTTCTTATGGTTGGAATTGCTGCACTGTTGAGATTTCAGTTAATGAATTTGTTCTCTCACAACCACATGCTAGTTACAGCACCATGCTGTCTTTTTATTTAACAGCTTCCACAAGCACATTATTATCCACAAATTTGGAAAACTTATTTTAATTTGAACCAAGAAAAAATACTACAGAGAGTGAGGTGTCATTACTTGTTACCACCCTTTATTCATTAAGCATAATTGGGAATGAGTTAACATAGGAAAAGAATTCCCAAGCCACTCTTTAAGGAATCATTGAAGTTTCTAATGATATGCTTGTTTTCTGAATCATCTTTCTTTTTAATGCAGGTTGATAGTATCACCCATCTTTATTTCCCTGAAGAATTATGACTGAGCTTCAAGATACATCACAAGCATCCCACCTCTGATTTTCCTCTTCCCAAAGTAAATTGTGTATTTTTTTGGCTATTCTCTAATAGAAAATTATTCATATATTTTCAAATTTGCTATTACTTACTTTTCTCAGTACACATTGCAATTATTATCTACTTACTGATCAGTATTTCCAGTGAGATTTTGAACGTTATTTCATTTAGAGAACACCATTACTTACAATAATGCTAAAGAGGTTAAGCCAAAGTAGAAACAATGACCAGTTGTGGATGAGTCTGGTGGTGAAAATAAACTCCGATTCTGTAAAGAACAATATTACATAGGAATCTGGAATGTTATGTCCATGAATCAAGGGAAATACAGGTCAGTTCTGTCGCTCAGTCATGTCAGACTCTGTGACCCCATGGACTGCAGCACGTCAGGCCTCCCTGTCCATCACCAACTCCTGGAGTTTAATCAAACTCATGTCCACTGAGTCACTGATGCCATCCAACCATCTCATCCTCTGTCTTCCCCTTCTCCTCCCGCCTTCACTTTTTCCCAGCATCAGGGTCTTTTCCAATGAGTCAGTTCTTTGCAACAGGAGACCAAAACATTGCAGTTTCAGTTTCTGCATCAGTCCTTCCAATGAATATTGAGGACTGATTTCATTTAGGATGGACTGGTTGGATCTCCTTGCGTCCAAGAGACTCTCAAGAGTCTTCTCCAACACCACAGCCCAAAAGCATCAATTCTTGGGCATTCAGCATTCTCTATGGCCCAAATCTCACATGCATGCATGACTACTGGAAAAACCATAGCTTTGACTAGACGGACTTTTATTGGCAAACTAATGTCTCTGCTTTTTAATATGCTGTCTAGGTTGGTCATAGCTTTTCTTCCAAGGAGCAAGCGTCTTTTAATTTCATGACTACAGTCACCATCTGCAGTTATTTTGGAGCCCGAGAAAATAAAGTCTGTCACTGTTTCCATTGTTTCCTCATCTATTTGCCATGAAGTGATGGCACTGGATGCCACAATCTTAGTTTTGAATGTTGAGTTTTAACCAACTCTTTCACTCTCTTCTTTCACTTTCATCAAGAGACTCTAGTTCTTTTTCACTTTCTGCCATAAGGTTGGTGTCATCTGCCTATCTGAGGTTATTGATATTTCTCCCAACAATCTTGATTCCAGCTTGTGCTTCATCCAGCCCAGCATTTCTCATGATGTATTCTGCATATAAGCTAAATAAGCAGGGTGCCAATATACAGCCTCGACGTACTCCTTTTCCTATTTGGAACCAGTCTGTGTTCCATGTCCAGTTCTAGCTGTTTCTTCCTGACCTGCATACAGATTTCTCAAGAGACAGGTCAGGTGATCTGGTATTCCCATCTCTTTAAGAATTTTCCACAGTTTGTGGTGATCCACACAATCAAAGGCTTTGGCTTAGTCAATAAAGCGAAAATAAATGTTTGTTTCTGGAATTCTCTTACTTTTTCGATGATCCAATGGATGTTGGCAATTTGATCTCTGGTTCCTCTAGCCTTTTCTAAATCCAGCTTTAACATCTGAAAGTTCACAGTTCATGTACTGCTGAAGCCTGGCTTGGAAAATTTTGAGCATTACTTTGCTAGCGTGTGAGATGAGTGCAATTGTGTAATTTGAACCATTTTGACATTGCCTTTCTTTGGGACTGGAATAAAAACTCACCTTTTCCAGTGTTGTGGCCATTGCTGAGTTTTCAAAATTTGCTAGCATATTTAGTGCAGCACTTTCACAGCCTCATTTTTTAGGATTTGAAATAGCTCAACTGGAATTCCATCACCTCCTCTAGCTTTGTTGACAGTTATGCTTCCTAAGGCCCACTTGGCTTTGCATTCCAGTATGTCTGATTCTAGGTGAGTGATCACACCATTGTAGTTTTCTAGGTCTTGAATAACTTTTATACAGTTCTTCTGTGCATTCTTGCCAGTTCTTTCAAGGGAAATTGGATGTGATCAAACAGGAGATGGCAAGAGTGAACATTGACATTTTAGGAATCAGTGAGCTAAAATGCATGGGAATGGAAAATTTAATTCAGATGACCATTATGTATTTTATTGTGAGCAAGAATCCCTAAAGAGAAATTATGTAGACCTTGGTTCTGTTTCAAAAATTACAGAATGTTCTCAGTTCATTTCCAACACAAGCCATTCAACATCACAGTAATCCAAATCTATGCCCTAACCACTAATGCCAAAGAAACTGAAGTTGAATGGTTCTATGAAGGCCTATAAGACCTACTAGAACTAACACCAAAAAAAAAAAAAAAAAAAAAAAAGATGTTCTTTTCATCATACAGACTGGAATGCAAAAGTAAGAAGTCAAGAGATACCTGGAGTAACAGGCAAATTTGACCTTAGAGTACAAAAGGAAGCAGGAGAAAGTCTAACACAATTTTGCCAAGAGAACACACTGGTCATAACAAACACCTTCTTCCAACAACATAAGAGAAGACCCTACACATGGACCTCACCAGATGGTCAATACTGAAATCAGATTGATTATATTCTTTGCAACCAAAGATAGAGAACCTCTGTATAGTCAGCAAAAACAAGACTGGCAGCTGACTATGGCTCAGAACATAAACTCCTTATTGCCAAATTCAGACTTAAACTGAAGAAAGTAGGGAAAACCACTAGACCATTCAGGTATGAACTAAATCAAATCCCTTATTATTATACAGTGGAAGTGAGAAATAGATTCAAGGGATTCGATCTGATAGACAGAGTGCCTGGAGGACTATAGGCAGAGGTTCATATCATTGTACAGGAGGCAGTGACCAAAACCATCCTCAAGGAAAAGAAATGTAATAAAGCAAAATGGTTGTCTGAGGAGGCCTTGAAAACAACTGAGAAAAAAGAGAAGCAAAAGGCAAAGGAGAAAGGAAAGATATACCCAACTGAGTGCAGAGTTCCAAGGAATAGCAAGGAGAGATAAGAAAGCATTTTTAAGGAAACAATGCAAAGAAACAGAGGAAAACAATAGAATGAGAAAGACTAGAGATCACTTCAAGATAATCAGAGATACCAAGGTAAGATTTCATGCAAAGATGGGCACTGTAAAGGACAGAAATGATAAGGACCTAACAGAAGCAGAAGATGCTAAGAACAGGTGGCAAGAATACACAGAAAAAAAAATTGTACAAAGAAATCTTAACGACCCACGTAATAACTATGGTATGGTCGGTCACCTAGATCCAGACACCCTGAAGTGTGAAGTCAAGTGGGTCTTAAAAGTTAGTGAAGGTAATGGAATTCCAGCTGGGCTAATGAAAACACTGTTAAAGTGCTGCATTCAATTTTCCAACAAGTTTGGAAAACTCAGCAATGGCCACAGGACCAGAAAACATCAGTTTTCTTTGCAATCCCAAAGAAGGGCAAAGCCAAAGAATGCTCAAACTACTACACACTACACTTGCTAATCTCATATATTAGCAGGTAATGCTCAAAATCCTTCAAGATAGGCTTCAACAGTATATGAATCGAGAACTTCCAAATATACAAGATGAATTTAGAAAAGTAATAGTAATATTCAATAAATATCAGTAAAGTGAGGGAAGGGGAAGAAAGGAAGTACCAAAAGAGTAAAGGAAGGTGAGGGGAAGGGCAGAAAAGAAGAATGATATAAAAAGTAGTCTGAATTAGAATTGCTATTGTAAGCATGGACATTTGTATGTGTGAGAGTGTGTTGTGGTAAGAAGAAATAAACCTATACAGAAGTAATGAAAATCATGAAAAGACTGATTACTACACAGCTCCCTCAGATTTGATTGTAGAACTAATAATCCTCATGAAATACAAGCTGGAATCAAGATTGCTGGGAGAAATATCAATAACCTCAGATACAAAGATGACACCACCTTTATGGCAGAAAGTGAAGAAGAACTAAAGAGTTTCTTTGCTGATTTTTTTTTTTTAATTGGAGGCTAATTACTTTACAATTGTGTAGTGGTTTTTGCCATACATTGACATGAATCAGCCATGGGTGTACATGTGTTCCCCATCTTGAACCCCCCCTCCCACTTCCCTCCCCATCCAATCCCTCTGGGTCATCCCAGTGCACCAGCCCTGAGCACCCTGTCTTATGCATTAAACCTGGACTGGTGATCTATTTCACATATGATAATGTACATGTTTCAATGCTATTCTCTCAAATTATCCCACCCTTGCCTTTTTCCACAGAGTCCAAAAGTCTGTTCTTCACATCTGTGTCTCTTCTACTGTCTTGCATATAGGGTCATTGTTACCATCTTTCTAAATTCCACATATATTTGTTAATATACTGTGTTGGTATTTTTCTTTCTGACTTACTTCACTCTGTATAATAGGCTCCAGTTTCATCCAACTCATTAAAACTGATTCAAATGCATTCTTTTTAATAGCTGAGTAATATTCCATTGTGTATATGTACCACAACTTTCTTATCCACTCATCTGCCAAAGGACATCTAGGTTGCTTGCATGTCCTGGCTATTGTAAACAGTGCTGTGATAAAGATTGGAGTACACGTGTCTCTTGATGAAAGTAAAAGAGGAGAGTGAAAATGCTGGCTTAAAACTCAACATTCAGAAAATTAACATCATGGCATCTGGTCCCATAACTTCATGTGAAATAAATGGGGAAACAGTGGAAACAGTGACAGACTTTATTTTCTTGGGTTCCAAAATCACTGCAGATGGTGACTGCAGCCATGAAATTAAAAGACCCTTGCTCCTTGAAAGAAAAGCTATAACCAACCTAGACAGCATATTAAAAAGCAGAAACATTACTTTGTCCAAAAAGGTCTATTTAGAAAGATGGTAATGATGACCTTAAATGTGAGACAACAAAAGAGACACGGGTGTAAAAAACAGACTTTTGGACTCTGTGGAAGAAGGCGAGGGTGGGATGATTTGAGAGAATAGCATTGAAACATGTATATTACCGTATGTGAAATAGATTGCCAGTCCAGGTTTGATGCATAAGACAGGGTGCTCAGGGTTGTTGCACTGGGATAACCCTGAGGGATGGGATGGGGAAGGAGGTGGGAGGGGGGCTCAGGGTGGGGAACACATGTACACCCATGGCCGATTCATGTCAATGTATGGCAACATGAATAAAATATTGTAATTACCCTCCAATTAAAATAAATACATTAATTAATAAAAACAAATAAACAAAAAGAATGCAAAAGTATCTGAATCAGTTTAAATAAATATCTTCTTCATAAGAAAAAAAAAAAGATCTGTCTAGTCAAAGCTATGGTTTTTGCAGTAGTCATGTATGGATGTGAGAGTTTGACTATAAAGAAAGCTGAGCATTGAAGAACTGGTGTTTTTGAACTGTGGTGTTGGAGAAGACTCTTGAGAGTCCATTGGACTGTAAGATCCAACCAGTCCATCCTAAAGGAAATCAGTCCTAAATATCCATTGGAAGGACTGATGCTAAAGCTGAAACTCCAATACTTTGGCCACCTGATGCAAAGAACTGACTTATTTGAAAAGACCCTGATGCTGGGAAAGATTGAAGGCGGGAGGAGAAGGGGAGGAGAGGATGAGATGTTGGATGGCATCACTGACTCAACGGACATGAGTTTGAGCAACTTCTGGGCCTTGTGATGGACAGAGAAGCCTGATGTGCTACAGTCCATGCGGTCACAAAGACTCAGATGCAACTGAGCAACTGAACTCAACTGAACTGAATCCTCATAAAAATATTCTAGTCTTTTCTAGAGAAACAATTTCTCCCATATCTGCCTCACTATTTCTTTTTCTGTCTTATCAACCATCCAAAGAAATGAATAACAAACTGAGCACATATTTAGTAAGCACACAATATCTCCTGAATAAGTCAATGAGTGAACGAATACCTGTTGTAAACGAATACCTAAGGCAGAAAGTTAAAAATAAAACTTCATTTACAAAAAAAAAAAAAAAAACTTCATTTACTTATCTCAGAAGTTTTTAAATGTGCTTGAAATACTTCATTTCTTTAGTGAAGTGGTAGCTGATGATGCAAAATGAGAGAGATGCATCTTGTAAAGGATAAGGACAATTTCACCATAACTATCCTTTGTGTTCATAGAAGAGGTTGTAGACTGCCATGTCCAGGTCTAATCTAGACCAATAAGTTTCTAGACACTGATTTGGCTCTGTCGTCTAAAAAGCAAAGGAGTGGTTAATTAGCAAGGGAGAATAATACTTGATTGATTCTGCTAAATTTAGATTTTGTTGACATGCCAAAGTGAATTTGTCATTAGCATTTATTAGAAACACACATGTGTACACACACACACACACACACACATACACACACACACACACCCTCCAAAGGGGTTAAGAATCCTAGATTGTTAGTGGCATTTTCTTTTCACTCACTAATAGTATAAGTGAAAAGACAGAGTTTTGGAGTCAAAGGCCTACAAAAAACTTTTGAGCTTTTCCTACTTCAACTATTGTCTCTGGACATACTATTTAACTTCTCTGAGCCTCAGTTTTCCAATAAATAAAAGAGTGATACTGGTGTTTCCATTGTAGGATTGTTATGAAACTCAAAAGACTTAAAAAGAAAAGCTTGTCTGTATCTAATCCTATGTCTTGTGTCTATTCGGTGCCTGATAAATCTTTTTAAACAGGACTCCTTAGGATTAATCCTGTTGTTATAACAACTTTGAAGTTGAAGAAAGTATTCTGACTTGATTCATTAATTAAATTATTCAGTGTATCTGCATTGGGAGAATATTGAATGGAAGACTTTGATAGACACTGAAATATAATTCCTGTCTTCAAGGGGCTTATGATTCACTTAGCAAGATAAAATACATGCAGAGATGGCTAAAATACTATGTGTGATATGATTAGATCATTTTTGATCCTTTTTTCTATATCAGATCTAAGTGTCTTTCCAGAATTGAAGTATAACGGTGATAGATACGCTGACAGTGAATAAGAGCAGCGCTGGCTGAGAATACACTTGAGAGTTCAGCAGATTAATTCACGTCTGAGAGCTAAGGCAAAGTGAAAGGTGCTTCACAATTTGCGTAGGAATGACAATATGTCAATTAAAATTCTGAGCTTCTACAATGCCTAACTAGTTGCCATGCCCCCCAAAAATTTGCCCCGTGCTTTACTTCCATCACTATCATTCAAAGACATTTTCTTAAAATTGGCACTAATTACAACAACTCATATTTGTCTCTATTAACTAAACAATGGAAAGTGTTGCCATTACTTTTTTTTTTTTTCCTAAAAGGAATATTACATAATTTCTGCTTCTTAGAAAGAAAATGTGTGCTGTGCGGTGCTAAGTTGTTTCAGTCATGTCTGACTCTTTGCTCCCTTATGGTCTGTGCCTGCCAGGCTCCTTTGTCCATGAGATTCTCCAGGCAAGAATACTGGAATGGGTTGCCATGTCCTGCTCCAGGAGATCTTCCTGACCCAGGGGTAGAACCTGCACCTCTTACATCTCCTGCGTTGACAGGCATGTTCTTTACCACTAACATCTCCTGGAAAGCTCTAGAATGAAAACAGACTATTATTAAACTGTGGGCAAACACTCATTCTTTACTAAGGAGTATAATATGTTAGCTATTTTCATCACCATACTTCATAACACCACTTACTAGCTCTGGGCACCTATGAAACATTTAACTCACTGAACCTGAGTGTTTATAATGTGGAGATAATGCATGTCTTTTAAATTTTGAGATAATAAATGTAATCCAGAGAATATTATATGCACAAATAGTCCTATTCTTAATATCCCTGCTTGTTTGCTATTTTTTCACTCTTCATTTGCCATTAGGAATAGCTGTCTGAAAAAAAAAAAAAGGAATAGCTGTCTGACTACTTTCTTCTACTGTGGAGGATAGCATGCTGAATAAGTGTAATTATAAGCTACAGCTCCATAAGCAAGCTCCTTATAAATTATAAATTTCAATAAAACACAGAGAAAAACCAAAATGAGAAAGAAATTTGCTTTTAATTAACATTGGTCCCCTCTATTTCTTTGAAAATAAAAATTTAAGTCAACATCATCCCATAAAATCAGTCTACAGAATTGATTCCATACCAGAGTTATGGAAAGATAAAAATCAGTCCTTTGGCTAGTCTGATCTATGTTCTAAAGCCAAAATACACAATCTCTAATCTAGAGGGAAAACAACAAGCAATTTCAAGCTACTAAGTTATCTTGAAGCCAAGAATAATTTATGTCCAAGTGCAATAAATAGTACAATTTATGATTATAATATTTTTGTAAAATGAAATTTTATAATAAAAGAGCAAGAACTGTTACAGTGATGAAGGAAAGTATTTTTATTTATGTAAGGTCTATAAAATGTGCTTAAATTTGTTAGAAACCATTCTATGGCAGAGAGTGTCCTCAAAGAATCAATAGCTTTTCTAGTGTAAACATTGAAAAGTCACTGTATTCTTTTAGTACCAGCTACATTCTTTTAATAGCAGCAATAATCCTCTAAGACTATTATGAGAACTTCCTTTTGGGCTTTATTTGCCTTTTAACATTATATAAGCTTGTGAACTGTGCAGTTTTGGACAAGATGTAGGCACATTGTTAACATGCTAAAAATAAAGTTGGGAGGCAATAATAGCATACTTTTTTAGAGCTTGAACAACTATAAAGCAATAATAATTGAATGTAACAAGCACTACCACTGTCTCTAAAAAGGAAAGCACAGCATGTGCTATGGAAAAGCACCAAACCAAATAAACAAATCCTCTGAAATTGCAAGGCACACTTCCCGAAAAATGCACAATACTCAAATACACACATACACAAGAAAATATGACAAGGGATAATATGTATGTTGATCACTGAGGCTACCAAATGGCTTAGTTAAGTGATATAACCTCAAAGGACTTCAGAGTGCTGCAGACATAATGATAACCTATTATAACAGTACTTCATGAACTATAAGGCAGTTTCTTATGAGCTGAAGATCTGCATCTAAGGGGAGCATTATATCTTCTGCTGTCTCACAGCCTCTCCATTGTGCTAAACAGCCACAGTTGCTCTCTCTCAGTGAGAAAGAATAAGAGGTTTTAATCCATTTCATACATAGCTTGCTACTCCTCTACCATAACTCATGAAGCAGCTGCAAGAGTAACAGCCATCAGAGAGAGAAGGCAGCAGCCACTGTAAAATAAGATCCCTAACTACTCTGACACACCATTCCATCCTGTGAGGAGACTAGGATATATTCAAAGAGGAAAATGTAGCTTATCTAGGAATGCACCTACACCAGCAGAACCTCATCCTGAAGAAATGAATCTCAATCTCAATTAAGTACTTACATGAATATCCTCAGAGACAGAATAGTAACATGTTTTCAACTCTGAATACAATTGATAACATCCACCTATGAGATTTCTAATTATGTCACTGGCATTTTACACCTGTGGAAATAAAACACAGGCAAATACATGAAGAACTCTATGAAAAAATGGGCTTCATTATTATATGTGTGTATTTTCTATTCTAGAAATGCTATCATTGTCACATTATGTGAGAAATAGATACAACTGGACTGGATCTGTTATGAAAAAGGCATACTTTGCTGTGACAAAGGCTGGTTCTTATTTTTATTCACCCCTTAAAACTTATAATATTTATTGAGAGACTTTCATGTGCCAGAAAGCCAGAATATTAATATATTACTGGTATTGCTCAGCTCTGAGTAAAGCATATATACCCACAAGCATATAAAACTCTGTGGAAAATTGTTCTACATTATTATATGTATGTAATTCTTATTCTATGAATCCTATCATAATTCTATTACATTAGAAATACATACCTGGGCCTGTCCAGATAAAGATATAATTCACTCTGAAGAAAGCTAGATCTTACTTTCATTTTTTCATAAATTAAAAAATAGTTATTGAGAACCTTCACTCAGTCCAAAGTAGTATTCAGTCCTAGAGAATACAATGAAAAGTAAAAGTGTTAGTCATCAGTCCTGTTTGACTCTTTGCAATCCCATGGACTGTAGCCCACCAAGCTCCTCTGTCCATGGAATTCTCCAGGCAAGAACAGTGGAGTGAGCTGCCATTCCGTTCTCCAGGGGATCTTCCTGACCCAGGGATTGAACCCAAGTCTCCTGCATTGCAGGCAGACTCTTTATTGTCTGAGCCACCAAAGAAGCCCGTGAGAATACAATATACAAGACAAAACAACAGGGCCTGCTTTCAGAGATCTAACAGTGCAGAGAAATAGTCAGAATTTAAAGTAGTGACTGTTTGTCATGGTAATGGGCATTCAGAGATAAGAGGTTAAGGGGACTAAGGGGACATCTAGGACAGTGAAAATGAATCTGAAAAAAAACTCCCTATAGATCTGATGTTAGATTCAACAGGTAAGTGGAACAGTTTCTGGTAGGTATCAAAGTTCTAAGGTAAAAGAGAAAAGTGACTTCATCTACGAATAGAGAGAGAATGGACATATGGCCGAACTAAAAAGTGATCAGAAGTGAGGCAGAACAAATCAGCAGGGCTAGATTTGAAGTTCCTTTATCCCATGATGTGGGGTCTGAATTTTATCTCAAAGAATAGTAAATTCAGGAAAGTGTTCTAATCAGGTGAATGATAGGATCAGATTGACATTTATTCTTCTAGTTGTAGTTAGAGAGTAAATTTGAATAAGGTGACTTTAGAATCAAGAGATTCGGTGTATAGATTGTTAACATATTTAGTTAGTAAATGAGGATGGTAGCGCTAACATAGTAAGGATGACATATGAATGGAGAAATAACTGGATAGCAAAATCAGCAGGACATGGACAAATACACACATAGAAGATTCAGAAGATGCAGAGTTAAAGGTGACACCCACATGAATTAGGAAGCAGGGAGAATGGTGGTACCTGTTGATGAGACAATAGCACAAGAGGAGACATAGGTTTAGGGGACCAAGAGAAATGATAAGCTTTGTTTAAAACTTGGCAAATGAACATGCCACTAAGACATCTAAATAAGAGATATCCAAAAAGCAAGTGGTAACAGGGTTCTAGAGTTTGGAACAGGGTGTAAGTTTGAGAACAATCAGCTCTATCAATTCTGTGATGTCACATATGGAAAGTGCATAAACAAAAGAAAAGAATCACAAGGATATCAATGATTTTAAAGGAAGAGAGAAACACAGAGGCAATTGAGAGGTGATGATGAAGGGAGAAGTTATGATGAAGTGAGATGCAGTTCTACAGAAATCAAGAAAAAAATCTATGCTTCAAAAAGTCTGACTTCCCTGATAGCTCATAGCTTGTTGTGAGATCAAGGAAAATGAAGACTGGAAAAGTCCATCCTCAAATAAGTAATTTCTGCTATAGATGAAATCAGCTGCAAATAGAAATATGTTGAGAAGTAAGCTGGAGATGTAAAAATTAGAATGAGTTCTTTAGGTGTTGAATAGAGGAAGAGATATTTTTCTCAGACAAGATACTGGAACTGATAGATAAACCTTGGCAAGAAGTAAGTGGATATTCTTAACCTGTAGTACAGCAGAAACGAACACATTGTAAAACAGTAACTTTTTTTTCTAATAAAAAAATTTTAAAGATAGATACTCTTTTGAATAAAGACTCTTGATGTTGTCTTAGAAAGTACCAGTTTTCCATGGATCTCCTACATTTCTGCATATCTTAAAAGCAGAGGCACTGACTTCCCTATGTTGCAGAACTTGTACAGTAAACAGCCTTGGATAGTAGAATAAGTTTATCTACAGCAAGTGGTGTGCATGCTTACTGACCCTTGTAAGATAGGTATTTAAGTTCCCTCAATTTGGGGTTTCTCTCCTATAATACAACACACTGCATATGCAGCTCTCACTGACCCTCTTCGTACCCTCTTGTGGAAATTGGGTCTCAGGGAACATGCACAAAAAATGATGAGACTCTGGCTACTTTAATACTGTGAGTAATAAAGCCCTTTTCTAATAAAGCCCTTTTCCTCTGGCCAAGGAAGTCTTTTGTCCTCTGACAGTTTGACTATTTGCACTTCTGTCCTGGTTCTGTTCAGAACTTTAACTTTTCAGGATTTATGCCACCTAAAAAGTCAGAGTAAAATTGTTACTGTAAAGAGAAAGAGCTTACTGCTTTACATTGTATTCTCCCAAATATATACTGTCAGCTCCAATGGAAGCTATAAACCAGCAGCATAAATTAGAAAAATGAGACTGCATCCTGCACACCACTGACAAGCTTGCAAGACAACATTTGTTAGCTCTGCATTTGAGCATATCACTTAGAGTGCATATTTCCTGGTTATGTTCACTCTGCATACACATATACAGCAATAACTGCAGTGCTGTCATTTAAATGGCAGTTACTTATATGACACAGACGTATGATTCTGGTAAAACACCACAGGGCAAATAATTTCTGAATGATGGAGGCTCTTTGGAAATGCATTACAATTATTCAAAGAATGCTATGTAATCTAAAAATGGTTATTCTTTTCTAAAAAATAAGGACTTAAAAAAAATAATAGACTTCTTCTAAAGGATCCAATAGAATCCAACTATGTCTTGAGTAAAATTCTACACTGACCAAGTGAATTAAGACTGACTTGAACTGAAGACTTTACGCTAGCTTGGAGCCTCATTGGCAAAAAGTCATCTAAAGTCTTCTCTGAGTAAAGACAGCAAAATTTTGTAAAGCAATTATCCTTCAATAAAAAATAAATTAATTAAAAAAAAAAAAAAACACTTTCAATACTTTTAAATAGGCTGTGTTCCCTTAAAGAAGTATAGACCCTATCAGGCTCAAAATTATTGGAAAAAAAAAGTCATATTGACCTGCACTTCATTAAATGTTCAAAAATAAAAATCAATGGAAAACAATATAAAGCTAAAAGGACAAACACAGAAGGGGCATGTATATACATTTAGCTCAAAGGAACATAAAAATATTAAAAATAGAATTTTCACCTTGAAATCATAATGAATAGATCAGATATACCAGAGAAAAAACAGCTAGAAAGATGAGGTCGTTGTATTCTTTAATGTCTATTGAGACCATCATTATGCAGATTCCTCCCTGTCAGATAGGATTCAGTATTAGGTTTGACAAGAGAGATGAGTAAACAACTAAACACTGCAAGTGTAGAGGGGGAGCGTTCTAAAAATCATATTAAGCTCCAAGTAACTCTGGGAAGAATCATTGCCAGATGCATTGTGTACTGAATTACCAGTAAAATTTCAAAGATAGCTGCTGCTGCTGCTGCTGTTACTGCTAAGTCGCTTCAGTTGTTTCCGACTCTGTGTGATCCCACAGAAGGCATCACCATTCTCTCTCGTGAAAAGTCACAACTCAAGAGCAGACACATTTATGAAACACAGATTTTTCAGTTTTTGTTTTTTATTTTACTTTTCTTTTTTGTAGCTATTTTATTTTAGTTTTTTGCTTTACAATAATGTATTGGTTTTGCCTTACATTGACATAAATCCGCCTTGGGTTTACATGTATTCCCCATCCTGAACACCCCTCCCACCGCCCTCCCCATCCCATCCCTCTGGGTCATCCCAGTGCACCAGCCCCAAGCACACTGTATCAGGCATTGAACCTGGACTGGTGATTCGTTACACATAGGATAATATACATGTTTCAATGTAATTCTCCCAAATCATTCCACCCTCACCCTCTCCTAGAGTCCAAAAGACTGTTCTATACATCTGTGTCTCTTTTGCTGTCTCACATACAGGGTTATCATTACAATCTTTATAAATTCCATATATGCATTAATATACTGTATTGGCATTTTTCTTTCTGGCTTACTTCACTTTGTATAATAGGCTCCAGTTTCATCCACCTCATTAGAACTGATTTAAATGCAGTCTTTTTTTAATGGCTGAGTAATATCCCATTGTGTATGTGTACCACAGCTTTCTTATCCCTTAATCTGCTGATGGGCATCTAGGTTGCTTCCATGTCCTGGCTATTGTAAACAGTGCTACAATGAAAAATGGGGTACATGTGTCTCTTTCAATTCACATTTCCTTGGTGTGTATGCCCAGTAGTGGGATTGCTGGGTCATATGGCAGTTCTATTTCCAGTTTTTTAAGGAATCACCACACTGTTCTCCACAGTGGCTGTACTAGTTTGCATTCCCACCATCAGTGTAAGAGGGTTCCCTTTTCTCCTCACCCTCTCCAGTATTTATTGCTTGTAGACTTGGATAGCAGCCATTCTGACTGGTGTGAAATGGTACCTCATTGTGGTTTTGATTTACATTTCTCTGATAATGAGTGATGTTGAACATCTTTTCATGTTTTTGTCAGCCATCTGTATGTCTTCTTTGGAGAAATGTCTGTTTAGTTCTTTGGCCCACTTTTTGATTGGGCCATTTATTTTTTTGGAATTGAGCTGCAGGGGTTGCTTGTATATTTTTAAGATTAGTTCTTTGTCAGTTGTTTCGTTTGCTATTATTTTCTCCCATTCTGAAGGCTGTCTTTTCACCTTGCTTATAGTTTCCTTTGTAGTGCAAAAGTTTTTAAGTTTCATTAGATCCCATTTGTTTAGTTTTGCTTTTATTTCCAATACTCTGGGAGGTGGGTCATAGAGGTTCCTGCTGTGATTTATGTCAGAGAGTGTTTTGCCTATGTTTTCTTCTAGGAGTTTTATAGTTTCTCATCTTACATTTAGATCTTTAATCCATTTTGAGTTTATTTTTGTGTATGGTGTTAGAAAGTGTTCTAGTTTCATTCCTTTACACATGGTTGACCACTTTTCCCAGCACCACTTGTTAAAGAGGTTGTCTTTTCTTCATTGTATATTTTTGCCTTCTTTGTTGAAGATAAGGTGTCCATAGGTGCGTGGATTTATCTCTGGGCTTTCTATTTTGTTCCATTGATCTATATTTCTGTCTTTGTACCAGTACCATACTTTCTTGATGACTGTGGCTTTGTAGTAGAGCCTGAAGTCAGGCAAGTTGATTCCTCCAGTTCCATTCTTCTTTCTCAAGATTGTTTTGGCTGTTCGAGGTTTTTTGTATTTCCATACAAACTGTGAAATTATTTTTTCTAGTTCTGTGAAGAATACCGTTGGTAGCTTGATAGGGATTGCATTAAATCTATAAATTGCTTTGGGTAGTATATTCATTTTCACTATATTCATTCTTCCAATCCATGAACATGGTATATTTCTCCATCTATTCTTGTCCTCTTTGATTTCTTTCACCAGTGTTTTATATTTTTCTATATATAGGTCTTTTGTTTCTTTAGGTAGATATGTTCCTAAGTATTTTATTATTTTTGTTGCAATGGTGAATGGAATTGTTTCCTTTATTTCTTTTTCTGTTTTCTCATTGTTGGTGTATAGGAAGGCAAGGGATTTCGGTGTGTTGATTTTATATCCTGCAACTTTACTATATTCATTGATTAGTTCTAGACTGAAAGTGAAGGGCTGGGAAAAGATATTCCATGCAAATAGAGACCAAAAGAAAGCAGGGGTAGCAATATTCATATGAGATAAAATAGACTTTAAAAGAAAGGCTGTGAAAAGAGACAAAAATGGACACTACATAATAATCAAAGGATCAATCCAAGAAGAAGATATAACAATTATAAATATATATGCACCCAACATAGGAGCACTGCAATATGTAAGACAAATGCTAACAAGTATGAAAGGGGAAATTAACAATAACACAATAATAGTGGGAGACTTTAATACCTCACTCATACCTATGTATAGATCAACTAAACAGAAAATTAACGAGGAAACACAAACTTTAAATGATACAATAGACCAATTAGACCCAATTGATATCTATAGAACATTTCACCCCAAAACAATGAATTTCACCTTTCTCTCAAGCACACACAGAACCTTTTCCAGGATAGATCATATCCTAGGCCGTAAATCTAGCCTTCATAAATTAAAAAACAAATTGAAATCATTCCAAGCATCTTTTCTGACGACAATGCAGTCATATTAGTGGTCGATTACAGCAGAAAAACTATTAAAAATTCCAACATATGGAGGCTGAACAACACGCTGCTGAACAACCAACAAATCACAGAAGAAATAAAAATAGAAATCAAGATATGCATTGAAATGAATGAAAATGAAAACTACCCAAAACCTATGGGACACTGTAAAAGCAGTGCTAAGGGGAAGGTTCATAGCAATACAGGCTTACCTCAAGAAACAAGAAAAAAGTAAAATAAACCTAACTCTACACCTAAAGCAACCAGAAAAGGAAGAAATGAAGAACCCCAGGGTTAGTAGAAGGAAAGAAATCTTAAAATATTAGGGCGGAAATAAATGCAAAAGAGACAAAAGAGACCATAGCAAAAATCAACAAAGCTAAAAGGTAGCTCTTTGAGAAGATAAATAAAATTGACAAACCATTAGCCAGACCCATCAAGAAACAAGGGAGAAAAATCAAATCAACAAAATTAGAAATGAAAATGGAGAGATCATAACAGACAACACAGAAATACAAAGGATCATAAGAGACTATTATTAACAGCTATATGCCAACAAAATGGACAACTTGGATGAAATGGACAAATTCTTAGAAAAGCACAACTTTCCAAAATGAACCAGGAAGAAATAGAAAATCTTAACAGACCCATCACAAGCATGGAAATTGAAAATGTAATCAGAAATCTTCCAGAAGACAAATGCCTGGGATCAGACGGCTTCACAGGTGTATTCTACCAAAAATTTAGAAAAGGGTTAACACCTACTCTACTCAAATTCTTCCAGAAAATTGCAGAGGAAGGTAAACTTCTAAACTCATTCTATGAGATCACTACCACCCTAATTCCAAAACCAGACAAAGATGCCACAAAAAAAGAAAACTACAGGCCAATATCACTGATGAACATAGATGCAAAAATCCTTAACAAAATTCTAGCAAACAGAATCCAACAACATATTAAAAAAATCATACACCACGACCAAGTGGGCTTTATCCCAGGAATGCAAGGATTCTTCAATATCCGCAAATCAATCAACATAATACACCACATTAACAAATTGAAAGATAAAAACCATATGATTATCTCAATAGATGCAGAGAAAGCCTTTGACAAAATTCAACACTCATTTATGATTAAAACTCTCCAAAAAGCAGGAATAGAAGGAACATACCTCAACATTATAAAAGCCATATATGACAAACCCACAGCAAGCATCACCCTCAATGGTGAAAAATTGAAAGCATTCCCCCTGAAATCAGGAATAAGACAAGGGTGCCCACTGTCACCACTACTGTTCAACATAGTGTTGGAAGTTTTGGCCACAGCAATCAGAGCAGAAAAAGAAGTAAAAGGAATCCAGATAGGAAAAGAAGAAGTGAAACTCTCACTGTTTGCAGATGACATGATCCTCTATATAGAAAACCCTAAAGACTCTACCAGAAAATTACTAGAACTAATCAACGAATATAGTAAAGTTGCAGGATATAAAATTAACACACAGAAATCCCTTGCATTCCTATATACTAACAATGAAAAAACAGAAAGAGAAATTAAGGAAACAATACCATTCACCATTGCAACAAAAAGAATAAAATACTTAGGAGTATATCTACCTAAAGAAACAAAAGACCTATACATAGAAAACTATAAAACACTGATGAAAGAAATCAAAGAGGACACAAACAGATGGAGAAACATACCGTGTTCATGGATTGGAAGAATCAATATTGTCAAAATGGCTATTCTACCCAAAGCAATCTATAGATTCAATGCAATCCCTATCAAGCTACCAACGGTATTTTTCACAGAACTAGACCAAAGAATTTCACAATTTGTATGGAAATACAAAAAACCTCGAATAGCCAAAGTAATCTTGAGAAAGAAGAATGGAACTGGAGGAATCAACCTGCCTGACTTCAGACTCTACTACAAAGCCACAGTCATCAAGACAGTATGGTACTGGCACAAAGACAGAAATATAGATCAATGGAACAGAATAGAAAGCCCAGAGATAAATCCACGAACCTATGGACACCTTATCTTTGACAAAGGAGGCAAGGATATACAATGGAAAAAAGACAACCTCTTTAACAAGTGGTGCTGGGAAAACTGGTCAACCACTTGTAAAAGAATGAAACTAGAACACTTTCTAACACCATACACAAAAATAAACTCAAAATGGATTAAAGATCTAAATGTAAGACCAGAAACTATAAAACTCCTAGAGGAGAACATAGGCAAAACACTCTCTGACATAAATCACAGCAAGATCCTCTATGACCCACCTCCCAGAATATTGGAAATAAAAGCAAAACTAAACAAATGGGATCTAATGAAACTTAAAAGCTTTTGCACTACAAAGGAAACTATAAGTAAGGTGAAAAGACAGCCGTCAGATTGGGAGAAAATAATAGCAAATGAAGAAACAGACAAAGGATTAATCTCAAAAATATACAAGCAACTCCTGAAGCTCAATTCCAGAAAAATAAATGACCCAATCAAAAAATGGGCCAAAGAACTAAACAGACATTTCTCCAAAGAAGACATACAGATGGCTAACAAACACATGAAAAGGTGCTCAACATCACTCATTATTAGAGAAATGCAAATCAAAACCACAATGAGGTACCATTACACGCCAGTCAGGATGGCTGCTATCCAAAAGACTACAAGCAATAAATGCTGGAGAGGGTGTGGAGAAAAGGGAACCCTCTTACACTGTTGGTGGGAATGCAAACTAGTACAGCCACTATGGAAAACAGTGTGGAGATTCCTTAAAAAACTGGAAATAGAACTGCCATATGACCCAGCAATCCCACTTTTGGGCATACACACTGAGGAAACCAGATCTGAAAGAGACACGTGCACCCCAATGTTCATCGCAGCACTGTTTATAATAGCCAGGACATGGAAGCAACCTAGATGCCCATCAGCAGATGAATGGATAAGGAAGCTGTGGTACATATACACCATGGAATATTACTCAGCTGTCAAAAAGAATTCATTTGAATCAGTCCTAATGAGACGGATGAAACTGGAGCCCATTATACAGAGTGAAGTAAGCCAGAAAGATAAAGAACATTACAGCATACTAACACATATATATGGAATTTAGAAAGATGGTAATGATAACCCTATATGCAAAACAGAAAAAGAGACACAGAAATACAGAACAGACTTTTGAACTCTGTGGGAGAATGTGAGGGTGGGATGTTTCAAAAGAACAGCATGTATACTATCTATGGTGAAACAGATCACCAGCCCAGGTGGGATGCATGAGACAAGTGCTCGGGCCTGGTGCACTGGGAAGACCCAGAGGAGTCGGGTGAAGAGGGAGGTGGGAGGGGGGATCGGGATGGGGAATAAGTGTAAATCTATGGCTGATTCATATCAATGTATGACAAAACCCACTGAAATGTTGTGAAGTAATTAGCCTCCAACTAATAAAAAAATTTAAAAAAAAAAAAAAAAAGTTCTTTTTGGGATACAGTAGTTAAATACCACAAATTTCTACTAGTAGAGAATCTGAGCAAACCCTATAGATCCTGAATGTACCACAACCCTAGATTATCACTAATGGCCATTTGAACAGAAAATAGCATTTAACATACAATCGTGCTAGAGTAACTATCTTTTTTTCACATTTTATAGTTTCCATTTTAGTATGCTATTATGTCAATATATGGAAATTTTCTGAAATAATCAAACAATACCTTTAAAATGTCTGCAGACCTTTTCAAATCCCCAAACGGAATCTTCCAAATAAATTGATCAGAATGGGAATTATTTAATGATCACACTTAAGTAAGTTGATAACTGATTCCAGAGAGAAGCCAGTTATCAAGTGAGAAATAGCTATACTTACAACTTTTAGAAAATTATTAGCTTCAGTCCACAAGATACAGAGAAAAGGACAACCTGAAAATGATATTACTGAAGTTTCCATTCCATTTCACCTGTGACAATCTCAAGTGGTTCAATTACCTAGTATGTGTTTGGTAAGAAGTTAAAATACTTACCTTATTTTATTGAAGAGAAAAGGAAAGTGGCCAACTCCTGCATGAGCTGATCTGTCTGCAGAATCACAGCAAATGTATTAGTCTTTTTAAGTTCATTCTCTAAGTACTGGGATATCCAATTTGTTTCTGCCCACCTTGCCCATTTTTTTTTTTAATCATGTTTTCATTAAGAATGCACAGTTTTGAGTAACAGGCAACATAACTAACCTAGAGTAAGCAATCATGGAGATGCTATTGTTTACGATTATCCATTTTTAAAAGTTCTGTTTGTGTGTATCTGGGCTGTAGTGTGAAGGTGCATGAGTTTGGATGGTGCATGAGTTGGGGGAGGAGGGAAAGTGAAATCTGTTTTGTGAGCATGGAGAGAAAATTATGGGAAAGTGATTAATATACACAGTGGAAAATGTTATTAGCTTAAGCCAAGAGAACATTTTGGATGAATCATTTAGCCTAATGTCATCATATCTTCCTCTAAATATAGTTATTTTTTTCCATGTTTCTAAATCTTCAGAAAAAATAACCCTTAATTCTGCCAGTACAATGTTTCACATCTGGTAAAAGCAAAAAATTTATCCTAAACTCTAAAGCCCTTTTCTACTGCTTTATAGGCATACTCCCTGGTTCTGACCTCGAAAGATGAGAGAAAAATTTAGTCAACCTTACTCACAAAATATATCTCTTCTGTTCCTAATGTATCTAAGCTACTATCAAGACAGAGAGAAAGTATGGTATAAGGGACAGAAAACTGGAATTAAATGTTAAAAATAGATAATTTTAAGTGACAGTTCCAACAGTTACTAAGAAAGTCCTGGGAAGTTACAATTTAATTGAACCTTTGATATCTCAGCAATAACTTGGGGTTACTGAAGTCTCTATTAATAACTACAAAGAGATGTGATCTCAAACGAGATAGCAAATGGGATAAAGCTTCTAAAATTCTGTAACACTTCTAATCTTTCAGCAAAAAAGTCAGTACTATTCTAGTCAAATATGGATTTCTTATCTACATAACTGCATTTAAAATCTCTTGCTGATAAAGTTAATTTTAAAATTAGGTCCAGAGAACATAACATAAAGTAGCTGACTAAATAAAATATCTCAAGTGCATATTAGAAGCAATAAGTTTATGTAAAGCCACTGTCCCAATTGATGTGAGAGTTGGACTGTAAAGAAAGCTAAGTGCCAAAGAATCGATGCTTCTGAACTATACTGCTGGAGAAGACTCTTGAGAGTCCCTCGGACTGCATGGAGATCCAACCCGTCCATCCTAAAGGAAGTCAGTCCTGAATATTCTTTGGAAGGACTGATGCTAAAGCTGAAACTCCAATACTCTGGCCACCTGATGTGAAGAACTGACTCATCTGAAAAGACCCTGATGCTGGGAAAGATTGAAGGTGGGAGGAGAAGGGGACAACAGAGTATGGTTGGATGACATCACCAACTCAATGGACATGAGTTTGGGTAAACTCTGGGAGTTGGTGATGGACAGGGAGGCCTGGCGTCCTACAGTCCATGGGGTCACAAAGAGTCAGACATAATTGAGCAACAGAAGTGAACTGACCTGAACTGTCCCAATACAGATTACATAAAAGATGCTTGATAAACAAACATTATTGCTAATAGTAGCATTAAAAGTGGTAGTAATGCTGCATCTCAATTATACTTTTGCTTTATTTATAAGAGAAAGAATTGGAACAGTTGATGGGTTGAGCACCTTATGTGACAGACACAACATCTGATATCATTTGGAAAATATTAACTCCAAGAATTAGATATTAGTTTCTCCACTTTGTATGTGAAGAAATGGAGACTTGTGTAGGCTTTATAACTTGCCAAATGCTCAAAGCTGAAACCAAGTTATGTTCAATTCCAAAGTTGTTCTTCTTCAATTACAGTCTATTATCTCCCACAAGTTCAGAGGTAATTCCCCCAGTCTTAAGAAAAAATGGCTAGAATAAATATGTGTACTAGAAGGTAGTCCCTCTATCTCCACAGGCTCTTCAGCCATTTACATAGGCTTTACAATTTTAAACTAACCCCTCAGGCTCTTAAAACACATTGAAGAATGAAAGAAAATGTTAATTTTATTTGTTTAACAGAGCTTTAGTATTTTGATTTCTCTAGTAAATATGAAGAATTATGGTAATGCATGCAATTAAAATTTCCTTTGTTAAATAGCTCCATTACTGTATTAAGTAGCTTCATTAAGGAGAACTACATTTCCTTACAAATTATAGCATATGTATTTTACCACATCCTACTTGTCAATATTGTCCTACTAAATGTATACCAAAAATGTCTCTCTCTAAATAACTCACAATTATTTTTATCAAAGGATGAAATTAGCTTTGAGAGATAGCATCTTGTGACCCTGATACTTTTTTTTAAATGTGTAAAAATAATGAAATTGAGATGCACATTTAAAGCTTTGAATATTATGTCTAGACTACTTTCAACAAAGATGACAGACTAGGCTCCAGTAATTCTAATTACTCTGGTATCAGAAGAGTTGTAGTTTATCATTTTTATAAATGTTTCATATTTGTAATTATATAATGTTATGCATGCTTTTCCTTTATCCTTACTACTTAAAAAAAAACTTCCATAGATTGTTGTCCATTTTTTTTTTTTTTTAATGAATTGGCCCATTTTATAAAAACCATTTTATGTTTTGCATAGAAGCTTGGACCAACAAGCTTTTAATATGTATTTTTACTAAGCATTTACTACTACAATCTCTGGATAAACTGTTTTCTCAAGACTATTCAAATGTAGTCTTACTACAAAATAACAATGAAAATACATTTATAGGAAACAACACATTTGCAAATTCAATTTAAACCAATCCTTTTGAAATTTGACAGAAAATCTTACTACTTGTTTTAATACTGAATCTATAAGAAAACTTGTATAACAGTGGAAAAAAACAAAAGCAGAAACCTTCCTTTCGATCCCAGTCCAGCTCTATTGCTGTTGGCTCCTGAAGAACAGAGACTATTATTCCATCTGTCAGGTGAGTGTAATCTCCTTGGTTCTGTCTCATCTCAACAAAAATTTGAAGCGATGGACATTAAAGCCCTCGGCATGTCACAGTTCTTGGACAGACCGTGCTATAGTTCTTGGGTCTCAAACAGACTTTGTTATAGCTCTTAGACAGATCAGTGTTACAGTTCCATGTTACAGCTCAGTTGCATTTAGAAAATAGCAGGAAAATATATCCTCAAGGCATAAGGGCATGCTGATCCAAAGACACGAAGAGAAGAGAGAGAGAGAGACCCCTGGCCCTTTGACTCCTTTTTAATATGCTTTTTCCTCCCCCTGGGCCTGCCCTATGTAAATTGGGCTAGCCAAGAGAGCTGTTTGTTCTACCTGAGGTCCTCACTTCTGTCCTTGAACCTTCCTTTGTTCTATTTTCACGGGTTTTTCCCTTCCTTGTTTTTAGCCACTGCCATTCTGGACTCCTTTTTCCTATTCTAACTACTTAACACATCCATTCTAGTATGAATTCAAAGCCATCCTAGGCCCTTCTCTCCAACCATATCACCAACATAAGCTGTTTCTTACTATTGGACCTGGTTTTGAGGCATAAAACAGATCCCCCACCCCACCCCACCATTGGTTAAAGCAATCAGAGATTCATTCTGTGTTGACTGAAACTCCAAGAGGAAAAGAGCAGGACAATTAAGGGAGGAGACTGGGCTCTGCCTAGAACACATATTTCTTGTTCCCAAAGTCAGGAGACCTCCCTGACCACACAAGTACACAGAAAGGCTCCTCTTAGCCCCAAGGGGGAACAATGTCAAGGAATGCTCCACCCATACACCTTTGCAGTAGAATCCATTTTGGCTAAGAGATGGCTGTGCACACATGGAAGAATTCTGAGATATATAAAATATGGGCTGTGAACCAGGCAAATCAGAATGACCAACCAAAGGAAATTTGGAAGAAATATCCCAGAAAAATGATTTAGATTATCATGAGAGCACAACTCAGCAACTCAGTGACTTTCCTTCTGAGTCTGCTGGTGTGCCTATCTACACGCACTGTAGTCTTTTTCCTCTTAATAACTTGACTTGTTTTCACCACTTTCCATCTTTGTGGAAATTCATTTCTGCAAAGCCTAAGGACCAGAGCCCTTGTCACTGACCATGGTTCTAGGGACTAGGATCTGGTGCTTTCACTTCTGCAACTCAGCCTTAAACTCTGGTTGGGAATCTGAGCCCCGTCCCAAGCCATCACAAGTTGAAGTCACCTGAGATCAGTTTGATTTTGTCTTGTTTTTCATTATAGATTTATTTGATCTGAGGTGGTCATTACTCTTTTTTCAGCATCTGACCAGATCTACTGATGAACAAGCTAGCTTAGATTCAGATTATCCCAGTACAGTCATAGAAGCATGAGCTTCCTGCATGCCCTCGGTTCCCATAGAATTGCTGTCTCACATATGTGTGTGCACAGTGCTATAGTTAGTATTAGGCCTGACTCATGCTTAGGGTTCCAGTGCCAAGGACAACTAGGTAAGCTACCATTACCTCTGGCTACACATCATATTCAAAAGACAGATTAAATAAAATAAGGATGTGCTTAGTTTTTCAGTCATGTCTGACTCTTTGTGACCCCCATGACTCTTTGTAGCCCACCAGGCTCCTCTGTCCATGGGATTCCCCAGGCAAGAACTTGAGTGGGCTGTCATTCCCTTCTCCAGGGGATCTTTCTAACCCAGAGATTGAACCTGGGTCTCCAGCATTGCAGGCAGATTGTTTATCAGCTGAGTCGCCCTGGAAGCCCCCAAATAATGACATACTTGCAAATTTTCATAGATAAACATGTAGACATTCTCATTCATACACTGACACAAATCTCTTCTAGGACAACCAAAGAGGGAGACAAAAAATATATATTTATGCCAAATAATCAAGATGAGACTGTACAATTATCTGGGGGAGAAGAGGATATACTTGTGAGGAATTTTTAAAAATCTCTATGACATTGTGAAACTCTTTAATGACATCTTTTACATTGTTTCATATTATTATTCTTTACCTATCGGTCTTATTCCCAGAGTTTCAGATTCTTCAAGAGGAACTCAAGAGCCAGCTCTTGTCAGCAGCTTTAGGACATGAAGCAAAAGGGAATTGAAGCTTATTTAGTAAGAATGAGCACAAGAAGATATGTCTAAAGCACCATATCTGAAGATTGACATCAAGACTCAGAACAAAAAAAACTCAGAAGCCAAAATAAGACAAGTTTTCCTGAGATACTGCTGCACTGGGGAGTAAAATTTTTTAAAGAGCGTCACTGATATTCTCATGGGTAGGCAAGCATCTGTTACAGACACTGCTACAGTTCCGACATTTGTAGACTGAAAACTTTTAAATGTCAAAGATGCTATATGTCTGATATCTTTCAAAGACAGCTCAAATGTCACCTCATTTGTGAAGGCTACTCTGACAGATCCCCATATCAGAATTAATTTCTTGCTTCTTAGTGTTCCCAAAGCCACTAGAATGTCTCTTACTTTTCTTTTATCGCCAAATATATAATTTCTCCCTCCTCTAACAGAGCTTCTTGAAGTTGGGGTCCATATCTTATCCATATTTTTATTTACCCTCCCTGTTGTGGAAGATTGGCATAGAAGAAGCAATTAATAGACACTTCTTAGGCTGGCTTGAGGTGCCCATCATACACAAAAGTGTGGAAAGACTTAATTAGATTAGAATAGAAAGGACTACATATATGAAAGTAACTGAATATATGAAATTTTGGTCATATGTCCTGGGAGGCTTGAGTTAGCAATAAAGAAAACAGGGGTCACCCAAACTGATGCCAATCAGTTGTGAACAATGAAGAAGTGCGGTAGAAATGAAGAAAGTTCATTGCTGTATCTTGGGAAGGAAGCCAATATGGGAACATAACCTTGAGACTCATATAGCAGAGAAAGTAATTTAACCTGTGGGAACATATTAGATTACCAAGGGAAAAATGAGTTGAAGATTAATGATAAAACTTTAAAGAATTCCTATATTTACAGGGTGAGAAGAAGAAAATTTCCTACATATGAAGCAAAGGAGAAATCTTAGAAGTGGGAAACAAAATGAAATAATGCCCAGTTTGAAAGCCTAGAAAAGAGTTTAAGAAACTTTGGGGGCAAATATGTCATAAAACAAGGGTGCTTAGGTGTTCAGTCATGTCTGACTCTTTGTGACCTCATGGACTGTAGCCCTCTGAAAGGCTGTTGCTGAGCCATGAAAGATGCTGGGATTCTTAGCCTCTGGAGGAGAGGAATTCAATCCGGGGCCAGTGATGAGGCTTGACCGCTCAGAACTTTTGTGTGATAAAATTGTATTAATGCAATCACAAAAATGACAGAATAATCTTTGTTCATGTCCAAGACAAACCAATCAATATCATGGTAATCCAAGTCTATGTCCCAAACAGTAATGCTGAAGAAGCTGAAGTTGAACGGTTCTATGAAGACCTAAAAGACCTTTTAGAACTAACACCCCCCAAAAATGTCCTTTTCATTATAGGGGACTGGAATGCAAAAGTAGGAAGTCAAGAAACACCTGGAGTAACACACAAATCTGGCCTTGGAGTATGAAGCAGGGAAAATAACAATAGAGTTCTGCCAAGAGAACTCACTGGTCATAGTGTCTGTTCAAACACCCTTTCCAACAACACAAGAGAAGACTCTATACACGGACATCACCAGATGGTCAACACTAAAATCAGATTGATTATATTCTTTGCAGCCAAAGATGGAGAAGCACTATACAGTCAGCAAAAACTAGAACAGGAGCTGACTGTGGCTGAAATCATGAACACTTTCTTGCCAAATTCAGGCTAAAATTGAAGAAAGTAGGGAAAATCACTAAGCCATTCAGATATGACCTAAATCAAACCCTTTATGATTATACAGTGAAAGTGAGAAATAGATTTAAGGGACTAGATCTGATAGACCGAGTGCCTGATGGACTATGGATGGAGGTTCACGACATTGTACAGGAGACAAGGATCAAGACCATCCCTATGGAAAAGAAATGCAAAAAAACAAAGTGGCTGTCAGAAGAGGCCTTACAAATGGCTGTAAAAAGAGAAGTGAAAAGCAAAGGAGAAAAGAAAAGAATTTGAGTGCAGAGTTCCAAAGAATAGTAAGGAGAGAGAAGAAGGCCTTCCTCAGTGATCAGTGCAAAGAAGTAGATGAAAGCAATAGAATGGGAAAGACTAGAGATCTCTTCAAGATAATTAGAGATACTAAGGGAACAATTCATGCAAAGATGGAAAATAAAGAACAGAAATGGTAGGGACCTAATCGAAGCAGAAGATATTAAGAAGAGGTGGCAAGACTACACAGGAGAACTATACAAAAAAAGGTCTTCATGACCCAGATAATCGCTGGTGTGATCACTCACCTGGAGCCAGACATCCTGGAAAGTCAAGTCAAGTGGGCCTTAGGAAACATCACTACAAACAAAGCTAGTGGAGGTGATGGAATTCCAGTCGAGCTATTTCAAATCCTAAAAGATGATGCTGAAAAGTGCTGCGCTCCATATGCCAGCAAATTTGGAAAACACAGCAGTGGACACAGGACTGGAAAAAGTCAGCTTTCATTCCGATCCCAAAGAAAGGCAATGCCAAAGAATGTTCAAACTACTGCAAAATTGCACTCATCTCTCATGCTGGTAAAGTAATGCTCAAAATTCTCCAAACCAGGCTTCAACAATATGTGAACCGTGAACTTCCAGGTGTTCAAGCTGGTTCAGAAAAGGCAGAATAACCAGAGATCAAATCGCCAACATCCATCGGATCATCAAAAAAGCAAGAGAGTCCCAGAAAAGCATCTATTTCTTCTTTATTGACTACACCAAAGCCTTTTACTGTGTGGATCCCAACAAACTGTGGAAAACAAACTGAAAGAGATGGGCATGCCAGACCACGTGACCTGCCTCTTGAGAAATCTGTATGCAGGTTAGGAAGCAACAATTAGAACTGGACAGGAACAGCAAACTGGTTCCTAATAGGAAAAGGAGTATGTCAAGTCTGTATATGTCACCCTGCTTATTTAACTTATATGCAGAGTACATCTTGAGAAACGCTGGGCTGGATGAAGCACAAGCTGGAATCAAGCTGGGAGAAATATCAATAACCTCAGATATGCAGATGACACCACCCTTATGGCAGAAAGTGAAGAAGAACTAAAGAGTCTCTTGATGAAAGTGAAAGAGGAGAGTGAAAAATTTGGCTTAAAACAACATTCAGAAAACTAAGATCATGGCATCTGGTCCCATCACTTCATGGGAAACAGTGGCAGACTTTATTTTCTTGGGCTCCAAAATCACTGCAGATGGTGACTGCAGCCATGAAATTGAAAACGTCCGCTCCTTGGAAGAAAAACTATGACAAACTTAAACAGCATATTAAAAACAGAGACATTACTTTGCCAATGAAAATCCATCTAGTCAACGTTTTTCCAGTAGTCATGTATGCATGTGATATTTGAACTATAAAGAAAGCTGAGTGCTGAAGAACTGATGTTTTTGAACTGTGGTGTTGGATAAGATTCTTGAGAGTCCCTTGGACTGCAAGAATATCTAACGGGTCCATCCTAAAGGAAATCAGTCCTGAATATTCGTTGGAATGACTGATGTTGAAGCTGAAACTCCAATACTTTGGCCACCTGATTTGAAGAACTGACTCATTTGGAAAGACCTTAATGATGAGAAAGATTGAAGGTGGGAGGAGAAGGGGATGGCAGAGGATGAGATGGTTGGATGGCATCACCAACTCAATGGACATGAATTTGAGTAATCTCTGGGAGCTGGTGATGGACAGGGAGGCCTGGCATGCTGCAGTCCATAGGATCGCAAAGAGTCAGACACAACTGAGCGACTGAACTGAACTGAACTGAAAGTATAAAAGAGATAGAGAATGCTTCTGACATAGACATCGGAAGGGGGAATAAATAGTGCCTCCCTGCTAGCCTTTAGCAGTATGTCATCTACCTATCAGCAGGCTGCTAATTAGAGGAAGGAAATGTCCCAAAACTTAGTGACACCAGGCCCCTCACCCACAGCATGTGTTTTGAGATATAATTAGCACAAGGTTAGCCATCCTGGACCATAAAATGATTGACATAAATCTTGAAGAAAGATAGGTTTTCAAGCAAACATATAGTTTCATTAACATATATTAGGAGAACAATTTGATGAGTGAAACATACTGGTTTGTTGAGCCCTTATCCGTTCTGAGTCTTAAGTGGAACCAACTTGAAGAAAGACAGAGTCTAGGGTAAATACATAGCTCTTTAACATAGCTTAACAAAAACATTTCCATTTGAAAAATGCATTGGTTCACTTAAGGTTTGTGAAAAGTTAAGTTCAGGTGGAACCAGGTGTCATCATGGCAACACAGAATTTTAAGAGAAACTTCCTTTTTCAAGTTGTATAGAGAGGGGAATACGATCTGACACTTGTAGCTTGTTTCCTCCTGCCACTTAAGAGAGAGAGAAAAAATGTCTGACACTTGCAGCCTATTTCCTCTGTTTGGAGATCCCTAGACTTCCTGCCTGTTACCCTCTTACTTCCATGTTCCTCTGTTCATGGAATTCTCCAGGCCAGAATACTGGAGTGAGTTGCCATGCCCCCCTCCAGGGGACTTTCCCAACCCAGGGATCAAACCCAGGTCTCCTGCATTACAGGCAGATTCTTTACCCTCTGAGTCACCAGAAAAGCCCAAGAAGGCTGAAATGGATAGCCTATCCCTCCTTCATGGGATCTTCCTGATCCAGGAATCGATCTGGGGTCTCCTGCATTGCAGGCGGATTCTTTACCAGCTGAGCTACCAGGGAAGGGAGTGAAGTGGAGTTGAAACTCTGAAGTTGGCAGGGAACAAGGTGAATTGAGCTGAAAGTTGAAAGAGATACACAGAAGTGAAAAATGTTAAGAATTATCTTGAAAGAAGGTATGAACAGTGTAAAGAATATACTGCCTGAACAATGCAATGAGTCCAAAGGAGGAGCTTGAAATACAAAGGAATTTGTAACGTTAGGAGAAAGCCAAGTTTCAGTGAAGGGAATCAAGCAGGCAGTTTTAAAGGCAGTTCTAACAGGGTGGAGGACTTGCTTAGGACTAGGCTAAAATAATGATACAATAAGCCAGGAATGGTGGAATCAGCAAGTTTAGGATTTTGAGTCCAGTGATTCAGAAAATCTTAGAGCCCAAAGTGTCTATTAGTTTTCCTTTGAAGACTTGATAGGTCATTCAGAAAGTTTCAGTAATGAAAAATCAAGCCACTTATCTGAGCAAGGAACTCTAGGAAAAAGTTTGGGCATGCTAATGAAGACAGTAGAGTAGCAAAATAATGTTAATGTAGACAAAAGGTATAGTTTTTTATTTTTTTCAGTACTAAAACTGTATAAAATATTTCTTTATATCCTGAAAGCTTACCATAGTACCCAGCATTTGTAGTTATTTTCCATAGATGCCTATCAAAAAATGAACTTATTTTTATTTTTGCAGATGATGATTTATCTGACAGGAGGGGAGGCATATGTAACATGTTTCCATAAGTAACAAAACTTAAATCAGCCCAGCTATGTAAATATTGGTTAGTTTCTTGTAAAAATCACTCCTGTGTAAAATTTTCCAGTTCTCAAGAGACATGCCTTTCCTTCACATCAATGTTTTTTTTTAAGTGTATTTTGCATTAAAATGTGTCTTTTTACTAAGTTAAGAAAATGAATTTAAATGAATCTCTTACTCAGTTTTTAATAAATGTATACCATGAATTTAAGCCTTAGAGCATTAAAAAATAACCATTAAAATCATCTTCTGCTACAGCTAAGCAGTCATTTGTTATTTCTGTAGGAAATATTTACAGTTAAATCATATTTCTGTATACTTTATTTTAGGTGATGTTTTGGAAGATTTTCTGGCCTTTCTAGAATCCCTAAAGTCATACCTGCTTTGCTGTGGCTGATAATTATGTTGCTTCATGCATTTGTCAACTCAACTCCATAAACAGAGGTAAATAATAAGAGACCTACTCATGAAATAGACATTTTTATACGTGCACTCCTTGGAATACTTTTGAATCTACAGATGGTAAATAATGAGAATATTTTTGAATAATAATTCTGAAAATAATGATAACAATAATGAAACTGATATTTATTGAATACCTGCTATATTTCAAACATCATAGAAAGTGCTTAAAATTATCTCATCTAATTCTCACAACAGTCTTATAAAGCACATATTATTAGTATCTCCATTTCATAGGAAACCAGTGTTTGGAAAAATGGAATAATTTGGCATAGCTAGTATGTGACTGAACCAGAACTTGAACTGCAGGGTCTGATCAGATTCCAGGATCTGTGAGACTTTTGAGGTCAAATGTTACATCTCATGTATTTCTATATCCTAGGAGTTATGACAATGACTAGTGTATTTCTTGTTCAGTCTCTCAGTCAGTCATGTCTGACTCTTTGTGACCCCATGTACTACAGCACACCAGGCTTCCCTGACTAAAGCATAGTGAGAATTTAACACACATTTGTGAACTGAGTGCTACTGTTGAAGAAAGAATCAATAATAATATAATACAAAAATTAATTGGTTAAAATGGCACAAATATAGAAATGCTCAGTTTTCATATAAGTTTTAATAGAAGAGTTTGACATGTTCCTTACATAACATCACATTACTTTGTCCAAAATATTTTGTGCATAAAATGACAGCATCATATCAATTATACTCTCCCCTAATATTTTATAACAAAAATGTGACAATATGTGTTTTGCTCATATAATAGAAACAAAGTAACTGAAACATTGAGGCATGTCTGTTCTTATCTCAAGACAAAATACTTTGATTTTCTCTGATGTAAGGTTTGTTTTGTTTTGTGCTCAAAGCTTCTCATGCTGAGTTTAGATTATACCCTTTGCCTTTAGAGATTATAGAGTATGAATAATTTATCAAATAAACCGAAGTATTATGTCAGATATGCAAGACTCATACAAAACTAAAATGACAGCCACCAACATAACATGCAAAGGAGACAGACTTCAGCCAAGTATAGGCCCCAAGACACATCACACCCACAAATTCTCTCAGCAAATATTAAACAACACTGAGATAATACACTTGTGATGAAAAACAAACATTCATACAGACAACAAGAGTCACTTTGTTAATAACTGTCGAACTGTGACATCCATAAATTTTATCCTGAGTTCTTACTAAGCTAATCATAGTCTTAATTCAGTTATTTGCTACCTTAAGTGTGGCAGAACATACTGGGAAATTACAAGGAATTATTTACATCTTGAACATCCTTGCTAAACGAAAATAAAAGAAAGTTGAAGTGTTGTTATCTCTCATCAATTGTTTTAACTATCTTTTATCTTTCTGTGCTGAATGAATAGTGTTGGCTATACCATTGCATTGATGTTACTGCACATTGCATTGATGTTATAGTCTGCCTATTGTAATCATTTTACCACTGAGATAATGAACAAAGGTTGATGGTAAGTAATATCAACTTAAGACATGATTATTTATCCTTATTAGTTTTCTCATGACATTCTCTTTTTATCTTTGGAAATTTTAGAAATTAAAGATGGGCAGAGGCAGTGTGCTTCAATGTTTGAAAGATGTTACAGAAGGGGACCAGCCTCAAGAATCCTGGCAATAACAAGCAATAAAGCAGTGGGGTAGGCTTCAGAAAGCTTCAGGGGGATAGCCCTGTGGAAAGGAAGGAGAAAATAACTCATGGACTCTCATCCGTGATAAAGTAACTGTGAATTATTCATTCACTTGTTTTAGCAAATCTATATTGAAGGCTTACTAGATGCTGAAGTATAATGGTAAACAAGGTAATAATAAACAAACAAATAAATAGTCATGGAGCTTAGGGTTTAGGGTAGAGTGTCATCATATACCAACCAAGCACAAATAAATATGTGGAGCTTTGTGATCAGAGGGGAAGCTTCATGATAGTAGGAAAACATCAAATAAGGTGAGTGACAGTGTCAAAAAGTCAGGGATGCTTCCTTGAGAAAGTAATGATTAAACTGGGATCTGAGGAAGGAGGTGGAGTTAGCTAAATAGTACATAGCATAGGAGCATTCAGGCATAGGGAAGAGCATTTGGAAAAGTTTGTGTTAAGGGAGCAGGGAACATTCAAAGAATTGACAGAAAAGAAAGTTGTATAACAGAGAGGTGGAAGGAATATGGGGAAGGATGATGGTGAAGAGGTAGAGAGAAGCCAGCCCTCTATTGTCTTGTGGTGAAAGCATTAGTTACTCATTCATGTCCAACTCTAGGCGACCCCATGGACTGCAGAGTGCCATGCTCCGCTGTCTACATAATTCCCCAGGCTAGAATACTGGAGTGAGTTGCCATTCCCTTCTCCAGGGGATCTTCCCAACCCAGGGATCAAACCCCAGGTCTCCCACATGGTGGGCAGATTCTTTACCATCTGAACCACCATTGCCTTGTAACTCCAAGATACTATTTTTAATCTCAAGAACAATGGGAAGCCACAGATGGTAGAGGAAGGGTGCATGCTTGGGTATAATCCAGCTGGCTTTTGAAAGTGTTTCTCTGCTGTGGTGTGAAGAATGATTGTCACAGGCATGAGCAAGTAGAGACAGAGCACTTAGGAGGGCATTTTAGTACTTGAGGGAAAAACTGACTGCCTAAGGATAGAGTGGTAGAAAGTGAGATAGGCAGAAGTGAATAAATTTAAGCTATTTATATATAGACATAGAGATTTAGATTATCTATACATATGAGGAGAAAAGTTTGGTAGAGGATAGATGTGTAGATAGCATCACTGAATCATGGACATGAATTTGAGCAAACTCCAGGAGATAGTGAAAGACAGAGAAGCTTGGCATGCTGCAGTCCATGGGTTTGCAAAGATTTGGATGTGACTTAGTGACTGAAAAACAAATACATATGAGGATGATCTAAGGAGAAGCATATAGACGGGATGTGAAAGAGAGGGGGCAAAAAGCAGCATGACTGATCAATAGATTTCTGGATTTCATTAATGGTTCAACGGAAGCATCATTGAGAGAGGAAGATATGGGACGTTGCAGAGGAGCAGACTGGAGTTTGGTTGGTTAAGTGTGTGGAACTGGATATGCCCTTAAGACGTCAAGGAGGAGAGTTGGGGAAGGCAGTTAGATATGTGGATCTCTAGTTCAAAGCAGAGGAGATCTGCAATGGCAGTTTATATTTGGCAGTGTGTAATATAATTGGGGAATCATCTGTGTTTTGTGTTCTAACTGATGGTCAATAGGCGATTTTGGTTTCTACGAGAGCATCTATAAACCTAGTATTTATCATTAGAGTATGCTTATTTAATTTAATCTTTAAAAAGTCAACTCTTTTCTTTTTCAACTCATCCCAAACCCTTTTGGAAGTAGCCAGGCATGAAGGCACCCACAGTGCAGAGGGAGGGGACTAGGGAGTCCAGTGGGCCAGAGCAGATGTCAGAGTTTGAGGGCAGCAAGGAGCATCTCCAGGGCAGAGGCTGGAGTGGGAGTGGTCCTGAGCCAGAGAGCAGGGCCCAGCATGGTGCAGGGGCTGTTCACACAGGGAGCGGCCCCAGGGTGGAATGTGGGACCCCAGGGGAATGAAAAGGACATGGGGGACAGAGTGGTCCTCTGCAGGATATGGGACCCAAAGAAAGTAAGGAGGGATCCCACAGACAAGAGTGGGGACAGCCCAGAACAGGGTTTCAGAGAGTGGGTAAAATGTGATGAGCACACACACTAGCTGCTCAATGTAAATGAAGGCTCCTGAAAGGTTGGCTAAATGTCAGGGTTAGGGCAGAACATGTATAAGATGAATTTGGAGCAAATTATTGTACTTGAAAATAAGAATGTGCTCAGAGAGTGATTGGAAATGACAAAAGGACAAAAACAAAACAAACAACAACAAAAAAGCCCACATCCTAAAGAACTGACCAAGTATGGGAAATTTTGAGTATCAGAAGGAATAGTCACAGAATGAATCACAACTCATTGAATAAAATAAGAATCTGACTGTGCTTACTAATAGAAATAAGTAAGTGAATAAATTAAATGTTGCGTGAACAATGGGCTATTTACATAGGATCATGTATCTCCTCTCAAAGTACTTTTCAATTTCTAAGGGAAGAAAAGCCTGGCAGAGCTACCTTTATCAAATAAACATTACTGTCACCAGTAATGAAACAAACCATGTACTATGTGATTGTATACATCATTATTTCTGGGTATTCCTGCCAAAGATGCATAACCTGCTGAAGTGAATCATGAGGAAGCATCAGAGAATCCCAAACTGAAGATGATTAGTATAAAGTGGTGTGATATCTCCAAATGTGTCAATCTTGTGAAAATCATGAAAAGATTAGGTAACTGCTCCAGACTGAGGGGACTAAGGTGACATGATAACTAAATACTACATGTGAACTAAAAATTGCTCTTTTGATATAAAGGTTATTACTGATACAGGTGGTGAACATTGACTAGGATCTGATTGTCAGGTGGTACTAATAGGCTGTATTTAATTTCCTGATTTATTGGTTGTCTTGGGGCTATGTAGGAGAAAGTCTCTGTTTTTAGAAAATATGCTCTAGCCTATTTAGGATAATAGAGGGCCATATCACCAATTAACTTTAAATCGATGAAGATAATAATGCTATTTGCACAATATATTTAACTTTTCTCTAAAGTTTGAGGCTGTGTGTTTTGAAGAGGACCAAATCATCTGAAATTTACATGTAACCAATTATGAAAAGTAGATTACTGTTTATTTGAAAAAAAGAAAACAAAATAAAACATCACCTAATGGAATAAATATTATGCTTCCATATTTTTTCAGCCTGCCTTTTAATCAACAATGCATCTGATCACTGATGAGCATAGATGCAAAAATCCTTAACAAAATTCTAGCAAACAGAATCCAACAACATATTAAAAAAATCATACACCACGACCAAGTGGGCTTTATCCCAGGAATGCAAGGATTCTTCAATATCCGCAAATCAATCAATGTAATACGCCACATTAACAAATTGAAAGATAAAAACCATATGATTATCTCAATAGATGCAGAGAAAGCCTTTGACAAAATTCAACACTCATTTATGATTAAAACTCTCCAAAAAGCAGGAATAGAAGGAACATACCTCAACATAATAAAAGCTATATATGACAAACCCACAGCAAGCATCACCCTCAATGGTGAAAAATTGAAAGCATTTCCCCTGAAATCAGGAACAAGACAAGGGTGCCCACTCTCACCACTACTGTTCAACATAGTGTTGGAAATTTTGGCCACAGCAATCAGAGCAGAAAAAGAAGTAAAAGGAATCCAGATAGGAAAAGAAGAAGTGAAACTCTCACTGTTTGCAGATGACATGATCCTCTACATAGAAAACCCTAAAGACTCTACCAGAAAATTACTAGAACTAATCAATGAATATAGTAAAGTTGCAGGATATAAAATTAACATGCAGAAATCCCTTGCATTCCTATATACTAACAATGAGAAAACAGAAAGAGAAATTAAGGAAACAATACCATTCACCATTGCAACAAAAAGAATAAAATACTTAGGAGTATATCTACCTAAAGAAACAAAAGACCTATACATAGAAAACTATAAAACACTGATGAAAGAAATCAAAGAGGACACAAACAGATGGAGAAACATACCGTGTTCATGGATTGGAAGAATCAATATTGTCAAAATGGCTATTCTACCCAAAGCAATCTATAGATTCAATGCAATCCCTATCAAGCTACCAACGGTATTTTTCACAGAACTAGACCAAAGAATTTCACAATTTGTATGGAAATACAAAAAACCTCGAATAGCCAAAGTAATCTTGAGAAAGAAGAATGGAACTGGAAGAATCAACCTGCCTGACTTCAGACTCTACTACAAAGCCACAGTCATCAAGACAGTATGGTACTGGCACAAAGACAGAAATATAGACCAATGGAACAGAATAGAAAGCCCAGAGATAAATCCACGAACCTATGGACACCTTATCTTTGACAAAGGAGGCAAGGATATACAATGGAAAAAAGACAACCTCTTTAACAAGTGATGCTGGGAAAACTGGTCAACCACTTGTAAAAGAATGAAACTAGAACACTTTCTAACACCATACACAAAAATAAACTCAAAATGGATTAAAGATCTAAATGTAAGACCAGAAACTATAAAACTCCTAGAGGAGAACATAGGCAAAACACTCTCCGACATAAATCACAGCAAGATCCTCTATGACCCACCTCCCAGAATATTGGAAATAAAAGCAAAACTAAACAAATGGGATCTAATGAAACTTAAAAGCTTTTGCACTACAAAAGAAACTATAAGTAAGGTGAAAAGACAGCCCTCAGATTGGGAGAAAATAATAGCAAATGAAGAAACAGACAAAGGATTAATCTCAAAAATATACAAGCAACTCCTGCAGCTCAATTCCAGAAAAATAAATGACCCAATCAAAAAATGGGCCAAAGAACTAAACAGACATTTCTCCAAAGAAGACATACAGATGGCTAACAAACACATGAAAAGGTGCTCAACATCACTCATTATTAGAGAAATCCAAATCAAAACCACAATGAAGTACCATTACACACCAGTCGGGATGGCTGCTATCCAAAAGTCTACAAGCAATAAATGCTGGAGAGGGTGTGGAGAAAAGGGAACCCTCTTACACTGTTGGTGGGAATGCAAACTAGTACAGCCGCTATGGAAAACAGTGTGGAGATTTCTTAAAAAACTGGAAATAGAACTGCCATATGACCCAGCAATCCCACTTCTGGGCATACACACTGAGGAAACCAGATCTGAAAGAGACACGTGCACCCCAATGTTCATCGCAGCACTGTTTATAATAGCCAGGACATGGAAGCAACCTAGATGCCCATCAGCAGATGAATGGATAAGGAAGCTGTGGTACATATACACCATGGAATTTTACTCAGCCGTCAAAAAGAATTCATTTGAACTAGTCCTAATGAGATGGATGAAACTGGAGCCCCTTATACAGAGTGAAGTAAGCCAGAAAGATAAAGAACACTACAGCATACTAACACATATATATGGAATTTAGAAAGATGGTAACGATAACCCTATATGCAAAACAGAAAAAGAGACACAGAAATACAGAACAGACTTTTGAACTCTGTGGGAGAAGGTGAGGATGGGATGTTTCAAAAGAACAGCATGTATACTATCTATGGTGAAACAGATCACCAGCCCAGGTGGGATGCATGAGACAAGTGCTCGGGCCTGGTACACTGGGAAGACCCAGAGGAATCGGGTGGAGAGGGAGATGGGAGGGGGGATCGGGATGGGGAATAAGTGTAAATCTATGGCTGATTCATATCAATGTATGACAAAACCCACTGAAATGTTGTGAAGTAATTAGCCTCCAACTAATAAAAAAATTAAAAAAAAAAAAAAAACAATGCATCTGAACTCATTTTTAATGCATACAAAATTTGACATAGAAAAATGATGAAGAGCATGAGCAAGACACAGGTACCCAATTCAAAGGCAATAAAAAACAATGCAATTCTATCCTTGTGGTCTCAAGCATTTCAGATATTACTTAATTCTGGCTCCTAATACTGAAAATCACTATTATCATATTACAGAAATTCCTTCCCATATAACAGTACCATTCGTTTTTGATAATGTCTTTGGACAAGTAGATTAACCAAGATGTAAATAAGGTGCTTACCAATTTGAGATGCTTTCAAGCCATAATGAATCGCTGAATGAATCATTAGGTTTCAGTAACTTGAAAGCCCTTGATCTTCAATATAGCCTCTTAAGAATATCATGTGCCACTTATTTTTCTTTTACTACATTTTACTTTTGAACATCTGATTATCTAAAAAGATAAGATGGAAATATTTTTTAAGATGTTTCTCTCCTCTCATCTATATTTATTGCTTGATTGCTATCACTATTCTAAAGTAAACAATAAATTCAGCAGGGTTAGGATCCTGAGACCTAAAGACCTGTTTTGCTTTCTACCAAAGGGGAGGGAATCTCTCTCTTCCCCCTCCCCTACCTTTTTGTTACTATAACACTTGACTCTTATTAAGTATCTCCCATGGACTTAAAATACCAATCAGAGTATTTTCGTGTAATTGCCTCTTCGGTTTGTATTTACCACCCTCAGTCCACCTAGGACTCACAAATAAGACAACAGAGGGTCTATTGTGATCAATCTGAGTGCTAGAACTCTGCTATCATGCTCCAGACAGGCATGCATATAAATAATTGTACTATAGCGGGTAAGGGCACGTTAGCAGTTTGGACCAGGACCAGGGGATTAGAAAGGAAAGTATCATCAATTCTGCTCGGTTGAATGAAAGAAAGCTTAACAGAGGAGAACACACATTAGACTCAGTCTTGCAGGATGAAAGTCTCAGAGTCTATCAGGTGAACGATAATAATGCTTCTGTTGGAACTTAACAACTTCTTAACAACCTTCTAAAGTTATTTACTCTAGCTTTTCACATCATGATCTAACACTTCATTCCTTTTAGAGAAGGAGTGCATGGAGGGAGGAAGTACGGGAGGAAGGAGAGTTTAGGTAAAATTCCTTCTAAGAAAGTTGTTGCCACAATTAATAAATGTATCAATAAAATAGATGTTAAATGGCAAAGGTTTATCACTGTTATTATTAAAGTAAATCTGTCTATAGACTTTTAATTGTACAGCTTGCACTAAAATAACCAGACATGCAACCTCTTTCTGAAATTAAACAATAATTATTAATAATAAATGCAGAATGTTAGGAAATGCAAGATTGGTATCTCTTCAATCCACATTCATGTTATCACAGTAGTTCCTGTATCACATGGCATCATCAGTAGTTACCTGCTTAGTCAGAACAGCTATCTCCCCCCCATCCTCCACACCATCACTTCAGGTGTCCATTGTCCACAAAACAAATATACTCTGCTTCCATGTGGCATCTTATTTTCTTTAGTCTTTTTCTTGAGACACTCCCAATAAAACTGATAGCATTCAAAAATCAAACCATTTTCCCCTTTTTAGCCTGAAATCTCTTTATTAACACCCACCATCTCTGAAAATCCTGGAAAGTTAATGTACCCCCTCCAAATAAGACCTAGAGTTTCATGAACAGCAGCTGCATTAATGCTCACAGGCAATGAAAGCTTGAATTTCAATAAGGTCTTGAGTCCACTATGTTCACTAATGTCCACTAACATTACTGCTACTTTCTCCACCAGGTACTCTGCATCCTTATGGTAACATCCTTGCTTCAGTAGTGTGATTGTTTTAGAAGCCCTTGAAAAGTCAAAAACAATAACAACAACAGAAAACCTGTTTTGCTTTCTACCAAAGGGGAGGGAATCTCTCTCTTCCCCCTCCCCTACCTTTTTGTTACTATAACACTTGACTCTTATTAAGTATCTCCCATGGACTTAAAATACCAATCAGAGTATTTTCATGTAATTGCCTCTTCGGTTTGTATTTACCACCCTCAGTCCACCTAGGACTCACAAATAAGACAACAGAGGGTCTATTGTGATCAATCTGAGTGCTAGAACTCTGCTATCATGACCACCCCTCTCTTCTGAATATTGGACTTTGTAATTGGAGCAACTGCCCTGTGTTGAAATGAAGCCTGATTCTTTGTTCCCTTAGGATTTTCTTTTTCTCTTCTCAAGAAGGTTGGTTTTTGGCTAGCTCATTCACTCTCCTAGTCAAGCTCTCAAATGTATTCATCCTAAATGGGCAAAGGTTAGTTTCACACCAACAACTTCTTTTTTTATCCTCCCAAATGTGTAAAAGTTGTTACATATTTGTGTTTCTTCCATTTTAGAATATTCTTATTTTTAATCTACAATTTATTTAATTAATTTATTATTTAATTTATTTAATTTACAATTGATTTAATCTACAGTTGAGAGAAGGAAGTTAGACAAGGTGACAAAAAGAATATCTGCAATAAAATACAGAAAAAAATTATGCTAATGAATTAACCTCCCACTAACGTGAATACATTTTCTGTGACCTTCTTTTACCTTTCCTAAAACCTTCTATTTAAAATTAGGAGATTTTTATTGAGTATTGTGATAATTTCATGTTTCTAGTCACCGTAACATGTTGTTTCTTGGTGGAAGGGCATTTGTTCATTCACCCTTCACTCAGTTAGCAATGTCCACTGTGCTCCAGACAGGCATGCATATAAATAATTGTACTATAGCGGGTAAGGGCATGTTAGCAGTTTGGACCAGGACCAGGGGATTAGAAAGGAAAGTATCATCAATTCTGCTCGGTTGAATGAAAGAAAGCTTAACAGAGGAGAACACACATTAGACTCAGTCTTGCAGGATGAAAGTCTCAGAGTCTATCAGGTGAACGATAAGGAAAAACATTACAGGCAGAATAAAAGTTTGTGCAAAGAATGAAATAATAAGGCTTGTTCAGGGAACTGTAAATAGTTCTACATACTTGAAAAGTCCCAGAAGCCACAGATTTTGGCATCAGAAAAGCTGGATTTGAACTCACCTCTGACACTTACTATCTGTGTAACTTAGATCGAGGCATTTAACTTTTCAACACCTCAATTTTACCAATTTGAAAAATGAAAATAATGATATTCATATCAGTTTTTTTCAAGGATGAAAAAATATGATCTTTTATAGAGTCTTGTCACAGTTCATGGCTTATAGAAAATGCTCTATAATTGCAAATAGTTGTTGTGGTTGACATTATGACTGTTGTTGCTATTAGCATAGGGAAAAAAGGAGATAGAGTTGAAGAGGTGAGTAAGGATCAAGTAGCATAGGACTTGAATGTTCTGCTAAGAAGTTTGATCAGCACATTCCTAAATGTTAATTTCACTGATAATGTCTTTCAAAATTTAATAAAATTCATCTTTAAAACTTACCATCTTTTATCTGCACCATTTGACCTTCTAATTATATTTATCAGTCTTCAATACCTATACTGATCCTTTCTTTATCACACATTCTTTCAAATGTCAGTTTTCTTTTATGTTTAGCTATGTAATTTTAGTTGTTTTTCAAATATACACAAATTAATTTGTATTTGCATCTTCACTGGTAGTCATTTCTGTGAAGAAGGAATTAAACTTTTAGCTTGTCATTTTTATCATAAAACTTCTCAAAATTTTCTTTGTCTTAATTTTTTCATTGAACTCGCTTGCTTAAATGATTAGCTGTTAAGAAAATGGAAAAATACTCTTTTATCCACATGCTTTAGTGGAGCTACAAGACTGACATAACCATGTTAATTATGAAATATAGAGTTTTCATTATATGTTGTCAAAAACTTCTGTTTTTTTAATCTATTCTATAATTTACAAATGTGGACAGATCATTTTGTTCAGATTTGCAGGTCTGAACAAAAAAAAAAAAAAAAAAAAGAAGCTACGTATGGAAGCTATCAAGAAGATACTCATGCATGAAAATGACTTAGAGCTTGAATAGCATCCTGTGAAATTATGTTCTTTTGCTATATTTCAAAGTAGCCATTTCCATAACACTCACCAATGATATATTTGCATTGCCAAATCCCTTCTACTGAACTAGCAGTATCTGAAAAATTTCTCAGACATAAAAATGTTTGAAGAGTCTGTTCTGTATTTCTGTGTCTCTTTTTCTGTTTTGCATATAGGGTTATCGTTACCATCTTTCTAAATTCCATATATATGTGTTAGTATGCTGTAATGAGAAATATGTAATCTAAATGTTATATTTTGCAAGCTGAATATGCCAGAATACTACCTTTACAATTTTCTCAAAGTAGAATCATTAAAAAAATACATTTATGAAAAAAAGAAACTCAGAAAAAGAGATCAGATTTGTGGTTAATAGAGGTTGAAGTTGAGAGAAGAGGAATTGGAAGGTGGTGATCAAAATGTACAAACTTTCAGTTATAAGATAAATGAGTAACAGGGATATAAAACACAATATGATGGCTATAGCTAACATAGCTATACAGCATACAGCAAGGGTGTTAACAAAGTAAATCCTTAGAGTTCTCATCAAGAAGAGAAAAACATACTTTTTTTTTTTAAAGCATGTGAGATGATGGATGTTAACTTACTTCAGTAATCATTTCAGGATATTATGTTGTATACCTTAAACTTATACAGTGATATATGTCAATTATAACTCAATAGAACTGAAAAAAAATTGAAGAATAAGCTTTTCTTTAATTAACAGGAATGAATCTTTAAATACTAAAGCATTTATAAAGGACATATTTAACATTATTAAAATATAACTCATAAAATTCATTCATTGAAAGTAGAAATTCAGTAGTGCAACCATTAACAAAATCGAGATGTAGAACATTTTCATCACCTCATTATCTTGTATCCATTTTAGTCACTCCCCATACCTGCCCCAATCCTGGAAATAATATCTACTTTTCATCTGCATTAATTTGCCTTATCTAGACTTTTCATATAAATGGAATCATATAATAAGTAATTTGTTTTAATTGGCTTCATTCACTTAGCATAATGCTTTCAAATTTCATGCATGATGTACCATGTATCAGTAATTCATTCATTTTATTCAGTCAATTCAGGTGCTCAGTTGTGTCTGACTCTTTGCCAGTCCCATGAACTGCAACTTGCCAGGCTTCCCTGTCTATCACCTACTCCTGGACGTCACTCAAACTTATGTCTATCAAGTCAGGGATGCCATCCAACCATTTCAACCTCTGTCGTCCCCTTCTCCTCCCACCTTCAATCTTTCCCAGCATCAGGGTCTTTTTCAATGAGTCAGTTCTTCACATCAGGTAGCCAAAGTATTGGAGCTTCAGTTTCAACACCAGCCCTTCCAATAAATATTCAGGACTGATTTCCTTAAGGATTGTCTGGTTTGATCTCCTTGCAGTCCAAGGGACTCTCAAGAGTCTTCTCCAACACAGTTCAAAAACATCAATTCCTCAGCGCTCAGCTTTCTTTATGATCCAGCACTAACATCCATACCTGACTACTGCAAAAACCATAGCTTTGACTAGATGTACCTTTGTTGGCAAAATAATGTCTCTGCATTTTAATATGCTGTCTAGGTTGGCCATAACTTTTCTAAAAAAGAGCAACTGCCTTTTAATTTCATGGCTGCAGTCACCATCTGCAGTAATTGTTGAGCCAAAGAAAATAAAGTCTGTCACTGTTTCCAATGTTTCCCTATCTATTTGCCATGAAGTGATGGGACTAGATGCCATGATCTTTGCTTATTAAATATTGAGTTTTAAGCCAAACTTTTCACTCTCCTCTTTCACATTCATCAAGCAGCTTTTTAGATCCTTTTCACTTTCTTCCATAAGGGTGGTGTCATCTGCATATATGAGGTTGTTGATATTTCTCCTGGAAATCTTGATTCCAGCCTGTGCTTAATCCAGCCTGGCATTTAGCATGATCTACTTTTCATATAAGTTAAATAAGCAGGGTGCCATTATACAGCCTTGATGCACTCCTGTCCCAGTTTGGAACCAGTGCATTGTTCCATGTCTGGTTCTAAATGTTGCTTCTTGACCTGCATACAGACTTCTCAGGAGGCAGATAAGGTAGTCTGATGTTCCCATTTCTTTAAGAATTTTCCACATTTTGGTGTGATCCACACAGTCAAAGGATTTGGCATAGTCAATAAAGCAGAAATAGATGTTTTTCTGGAAGTCTCTTGATTTTTCAATGATCCAACAGATGTTGGCAATATGATCTCTGGTTCCTCTGTCTTTTCTGAATCCAGCTTGAACATCTGGAAGTTCTCAGTTCACATACTGTTGAAGCCTCACTTGGAGAATTTTGAGCATTACTTTGCTAGTGTGTGAGATGAGTGCAACTGTGCGGTAATTTGAACCTTCTTTGGAATTGCCTTTCTTTGGGATTGGAATAAAAGCTGACCTTTTCCAGTCCTGTGGCCACTGCTGAGTTTTCCAAATTTGCTGGCATATTGAGTGCAGCACTTTCACAGCATCATCTTTTAGGATTTGAAATAGCTCAACTGGTATTTCGTCACCTCCACTAACTTTGGTTGTAGTGATGCTTCCTAAAGACCACTTGAGTTCGCATTTCTGGATGTCTGGCTCTAGGTGAGTGATCACACCATCGTGATTATCTGGGTTGTGAAGATCTTTTTAGTATAGTTCTTCTGTGTACTCTTGCCACCTCTTCTTAGTATCTTCTGCTTCTGTTAGGTTCATACCATTCCTTTTATTTTTTAATAATATTCCTTTGTATGGATATAGCTTGGGTTTCCTCCATAGCTCAGTGGGCTTCCCTCGTAACTCAATCGGTAAAGAGTCTGCCTGCAATGAAGGAGACCTGGGTTTGATTCCTGGCTAGGGAAGATCCTGGGAACCCACTCCAGTTTTGTTGCCTGGAGAATCCTGTGGACAGAGAAGCCTGGCAGGCTACTGCCTATGGGGTCACAGGAGTTGGGCATGACTGAGCAACTAAGTACACACACAGACATACATAACACAGTTTGTTTATCCATATATTTATTATTGTATGTTTACTTTTTTGGAGGTATCATTTGCAACACAAAATTTTTCATTTTGATGTAGTTTATTTTCCTCTGTTGCTTGTACCTTTAGTCTCATATCTGTGAAACCATTGTCTAGCTTTTAGTCACAAAGATTTATTCATATATTTACTTCTGAGGTTAATAACTTACCTCCTACATTAAGTTTATTATTTATTTTAGGTTTTTATTTTTTGGGTATGGTATAAGGAAGGGATCCAGCTTAATTTTTGTATGCTAATAACCAGTTATCTCAGCACCATTTGTTGAAAAGACTTTATTATTCATTATATTTTATGCACTCTTTTAAAAATCAACAGAATGAATATATAAAGATTCATTTCTGCACTCTTAGATCTATTCCATTGACCTATATGCCTATCTTCATCCCACTACCACATGAATATATTAATTACTGTAGCTTTGCAGTAAGTTTTGAAATCAGGAATTGTAAATACTCTAATTTTGTTACTTTTTCCCCAAGATAAATCTGGTTATTTGGGTTACTTGAGTTTCTATGTGAATTTTAGAAGTAGCTTGTCAATTTCTGCCCAAAATATGGTAGCTAGAATATTGAAATGTCTGCTGTTCAATCTCTAGATCAGTTTGGGGAATATTGTCATCTTAGCAATAAGTTATCTAATCCATGAACCTGAGATGCAAGATTATTTAGAACTCAGTAAAATTTTTCTTTTAATTAGTATTTTTCAGTGTAAAAGTCTTGTGCTCCTTCTGCTAAATTTATTCCCAAATATTTTGCTATTTTTGAGGCTTATTATAAATAAAAGTATATTTTAAATTTCATTTCAACTTGTTCACTGCAATGTGTAGAAATATAATTTAGTTTTTGTATATTCATCTTGTATACTGCAGCAGCTGAATTCACTTATTAGTTCTAATGGCTTTAGTGAATTGCTAATGATTTCATAGATACAAAATTATGTCATCTGTGAATGGAAAAAATTTTAGTTCTTTCTTTACTATCTGTATACCTTTTATTTCTCTTTCTTAATCTAATTACTCTTGCTAGAAACTCCAGTACAAAGTTGAGTATAAGTGACTAGAGAGAACTTCTTTATCTTGTACCTGGTTTCTGGAGGAAAATATCCAGTGCTTTATTATTAAATGTAATGTTGACTGCAGGGTTTAGTAGATTATTTATCATATTGAGGAAATTATCTACTGCTTCTAGCTTGTTGAGTATTTTTTTTTTCACATAAGGATGCTGAATTTTGTCAAAATGACTGCTCTGCATGCACAGAGATGATCTTGTGATATTTGTCCCTTTTTTCTATTAATATGATGTATTCACTGACTGGGCTTTCCTTGTGGGCCTAGTGGTAAAGAACCTACCTGGCAGTGCAGGAGATATAAAATGGGTTCACACCCTGGGTTGGGAAGATACTCTGGAGAAAGGAACAGCAACCCACTCCAGTATTCTTTCCTGGAGAATTCCGTGGACAGAGTAGTCTGGTGGATTACAGCCCAGGGGGTCACAGAGAGTCAATCATGACTGGCGTGACTTAGCACACATTACACTGTTTATCAGATATTCCACCACTCTTATATTTCTCTCTCTCTCTCTTTTTTTTTTTTTTTTTTTTTTTTTTTAATAGTCAAGTGGGCCTTAGGTAGAATCACTATGGACAAAGCTAGTGGAGATAATGGAACGCCAGCTGAGCTTTTTCAAATCCTAAAAAATGATGTCATGAAAGTGCTGCACCTAATATGCCAGCAAATTTGGAAAACTCAGAATCAGCCACAGGACTGGAAAAAGTCAGTTTTCATTCCAATCCCAAAGAAAGACAATTCCAAAGAAGGTTCAAACTACCACACATTTGCACTCATCTCACATGCTAGCAAAGTAATGTTCAGATTCTCCAAGTGAGGCTTCAACAGTATGTGAACTGAGAACTTCCAGACATTCAAACTGGATTCAGAAAAGGCAGAAGAACCAGAGATCAAATTGCCTACATCTACTGGATCATAAAAAAAGCAAGAGAGTTCCAGAAAAACATCTACTTACACTTCATTGACTATTAAAGACTTTGACTATGTGGATCACAGAAAATTGTAAAAAATTCTTAAAGAGATTGGAATACCAGGCCACCTTTTCTGCTTCCTGAGAAATCTGCACGCAGGGCAAGAAGCAACAGTTAGAACCAGACATGGAATAATGGACTAGTTCCAAATTGGGAAAGGAGTACATCAAGGCTGTATATTGTCACCCCGTTTACTTAACTTATACCCAAAGTACATTATGCTAAGTGCCAGGCTGGATGAAGCACAAGCTGGAATCAAGATCACGGGGAGAAATGTCAATAAACTCAGATATGCAAATAACACCACACTTATGGCAGAAAGCAAAGAAGAACTAAAGAGCTTCTGGATGAATGTGAAAGAGAAGAGTGAAAGAAAGCTGGTTTAAAACTTAAATTCACAAAGCAAAGATCATGGCATCTGGCCCCATCACTTCATGGCAAATAGATGGGGAAACAGTGGAAACAATGACAGACTTTATTTTCTTGGGCTCCAAAATCACTGCACATGGTCACTTCAGCCATGAAATTAAAAGACTCTTGACCTTGGAAGAAATGCTATGACCAACCTAGACAGCATATAAAAAGCAGAGACATTACTTTGCTGACAAAGGTCCATATAGTCAAAGCTATGGTTTTTGCAGTAGTCATGTATAGATGTGAGAGTTGGACCATAAAGAAAGCTAAGCTCCCAAGAACTTCAATGTGGGAGAAGCCTCTTGAGAGGCCCTTGGACTGCAAGATCAAACAGGTCAATCCTAAAGGGAATGAGTCCTGAACATTCATTGGAAGGACTGATGTAGCTGAAACTCCAATACTTTGGCCACCTGACATGAAGTACTGCCTTATTGGAAAAGACCCTGATTCTGAGAAAAATTGAAGGCAGGAGAAGGGGAGGACAGAGGGTGAGATGGTTGAATGGCATCACTGACTTGATGTACATGAGTTTTAGCAAGCTCTGGGAGTTGGTGATGGACAGGGGAGCCTGGCATGCTGTAGTCCATGTGGTCACAAAGAGTCTGGCATGACTGAGTGACTGAACTGAACTGAACTGATGGTATATTATCATTTTCATATGTCACTGGATTATGTTTGCTAGTATTTTGCTGAATATTTTTGTATAGTGGAAGAAGCCAATTTTACCACCCTAAAATGTATCTATTTGGTGTGAGGTTTCAGTTCAGTTCAGTTCAGTCGCATCTGACTCTTTGAGACCCCACTAGGTGCCACACACCAGGCCTCCCTGTCCAATGCCAACTCCTGGAGCCTACCCAAACTCATGTCCATTGAGTCGGTAATGACATCCAACCACCTCATGCTCTGTCGTCCCCTTCTCCTTCTGCCCCCAATCCTTCCCAGCATCAGGGTCTTTTCCAATGAGTCAACTCTTTGCATCAGGTGGCCAAAGTATTGGAGTTTCAGCTTCAGCATCAGTCCTTCCAATGGACACCCAGGACTGATCTCCTTTAGGATGAACTGGCTGGATCTCCTTGCAGTCCAAGGGACTCTCAAGAGTCTTCTCTACCACCACAGTTCAAAAGCATCAATTCTTCAGCATTCAGCTTTCTTCACAGTCCAACTCTCACATCCATACATGACTACTGGAAAAACCATAGCCTTGACTAGACGGATCTTTGTTGGCAAAGTAATGTCTCTGCTTTTTAATATGCTATCTACGTTGGTCATAACTTTCCTTCCAAGGAGTAAACGTCTTTTAATTTCATGGCTACAATCACTATCTGTGGTGATTTTGGCGTGAGGATTAATTTAGCCTTATCGTTTCTAAGAAACAAGATTTGGGACATTTTTCTTGCTACCTGTTTCTTAACTGTCTAAAAAAAAATTTAGATAAAGGGCCAGATCCTCAATTAGAGCCAGCACCAGAGACGGTGCTTTAGCCACTAAGTCGTGCCTGACTCTTGTGACCCCATGGTCTGTAGCCTTCCAGGTTCCTCTCTCCATGAGATTCTCCAGGCAAGAATACTGAAGTGGGTTGCCATTTTCTTCTCCAGGATTTTTCCCAATGCATGGTTTGAACCTGGGTCTCCTGAATTTCAGGCAGATTCTTTACTGATTGAGCTATGAAGGAAGCACAAAAGATATCAGCAAAGAATTAAGGCTGGGGTGTAGCTGGGCATGGAAGAATCAGAATCCACTCTATGTTGCATGGTCATCAGATAGTAAATATTTGTTAACCAAATATTTACATTTTTCATCTTGAGAATTGCCTTTGATGTCTCAACCACTACCTGCAATATTCTCTTTTTGTCTTTAGCTAAATGTGGTTAAGGGCTTTGGCCATTTTGGCATGTTACTCAGTTTTCCTAGGTTTCTCCTATGGATGCATGTTATTAAACTTTTGTTTGACTTTCTCCTTTTAGTCTGTCTCTTGTAAACTCAATACTTAGGCCAGCCAGAAGAACCTGGAAGAGTAGAGGAAATTGTTTTCTTTCTCCCTGACAGTGTCCATATTCATAAGGTATATTGTTCGTACTTTTCTTGTGATCACTTTGCCTGGTTTTGGTGTCAGGAGAGTATTGACCTCATGGAATGAGCTGGTAAAATTGCACAATCACTTTCTAGAGTTGGTTTCAATAATTTGCTTTTCTTGAAATGTGTCCATTTTATCGAAATTATCTAATTTATTGATGTATAGTTATGCACAATATTCCTTTATGAATCATTCCATTTCTGTAAGGCTAGTGATGATGTCTTATCATCTTATTTTTTGTCATTTGAATTTTCTCTCTCTCTCTCGCTCTCTCTCTTTTTTTTTTTTTTTTTCTTTTGTGGTCGAATTAGTCAAAAATTTGACAATGTTGTTGATCTTTTTAAGAAACCATTTTTTTAAAATTGTTTATCTCCTCTATTACTTTTATATTCTCTATTTCATTTATTTCACTTCTAATCTTTATTGCTGTTTTCTTTCTGCCTGACTGGATGTAGCTTGCTCTTTTTTGCTTAACTTCTTTTTTTTAAGTTTTTACTTTATATTGAAATATATTGAAGATTGGGCTTCCCAGGTGGCAGAGTGGTAAAGAATCTGTCTGCAATGTAGAAGACCCAAGAGATTCATGTTTGACTGAGCAACCAGACATGCACACACCCTTAACTGAAGATCAACCATGCCATGTCAGTTTCAGGGGTACAGCAAGTGATTCAGTTATACATATACATGTATCTATTCTTTAAAATTACTTTTCCACATGTGCTGTGCTTAGTTGCTCAGTCATGTCCAGCTCTTTGCAACCCCATGAACTGTAGCTAGCAGGCTCCTCTGCCCATGGGGAATTTCCAGAAAAGAATACTGGAGTGGGTTGTCATGCCCTTCTCCAGGGAATCTTCCCAACCCAGAGATCAAACCCAGGTCTTCTGCATTGCAGGCAGATTCTTTATCATCTAAGCCACCAGGGAAGCCCAAGAATACTGGAGTAGGTAGGTAGCCTATCTGTTCTCCAGGGGGCCTTCTTGACCCAGCAGTCAAACCAGGGTCTCCTACATTGCAGGTGGATTATTTACCAGCTGAGCTACCAAGGAAACCCCATTTGTCCACTTGCTGTTTATCTATTTTTTACATGTCTAGTTTCTTAATGTGAAAGATAATGTTATTGATTGAGATTTTTCTTCTTTAACACAGGTGTTTGCAGCAACAAATTTCCCTCTGAGCACTGCTTTCCTCAAATCCCCCAAAAATTGTGGTATAATGTGTTTTTCTTTCATTTTATCCCTGGGAGTTTCTAATTTCCCCAGTGATTTCCTTTGACCCATTAGTTATGAAACAGTGCATTGTTCAATTTCCACAAATTTCTTAATTTATCAAATATTCTTATTGATATCTCATTTCATCCCAATATATTCAGAGAACATAAACTTTAGTGATTTCAATTCTTTTAAATTTAATGAGACTCATTCTATGGCCTGAGTAGAAAATTGTTAGTTGGAAATTACATAAGTAAAAATCAAGTTTTATAAAAATACTGTTTTGCAATTTAAAAGAATGTAGCAAGCCCATTTACAACATTAAAGTACTATTGCTCCTTTTGATAACCTTGAATGCCTTAGTATCTATAAAAATAAATTATGGCTTAAATATTTATATATTTCTCCTTTCTAAACTTGTATTCAAATCAGGCTCTCTGACTTCAGATTATACAACAAAGCTACAATCATAAAATCAGTATGGTAGTGGCACAAAAGAAGACATGTAGATCAACAGAACTGTACAGAAAGCCCAGAAATAACTCACATACATACGATCAGTTAACCTACAGTCAAGGAGGTACAGTGGAGAAAAGACAGTTTCTCCAATAAATAGTGCTGGGAAAGTGAAAGTTGCTCAGTCATGTCCAATTCTTTGCAACTTCATGGACTATACAGACCACGGAATTCTCCAGGCCAGAATACTGGACTGGGTAGCCTTTCCCTTCTCCAAGGATCTTACCAACACAGGGAGTGAACTGGAGCCTCCTGCATTGAGGGTGAATTATTTACTAAATGAGCTATCGGTGGACAATGATATATAAAAATAAAATCAGAATATTTTCTAACATCATGCAGAAAAATAGATTTAAAATTAATTAAACCTAAATGTAAAATCAGATACTAGAAAACTTTTAAAGAAAAGCATAGGCATAAAACTCTTTGACATAAATCACAACAATATCTTTTGGATCAGTAACTAGAGTAATGGAAATAAAAATAAACCAACAGGACCTAATTAAACTTAAAAGTTTTTGCACTGCAAAAGAAATCATAAACAAAACAAAAAGATAATCTACTTTGCTATACACTTGAATTTAACAGAACAATGATGTCTATCTGAAAGTAGCAAAACTTTGTAAATCAACTATATGTCAACAAATAAATAAATCTTACATTCATATCATTTTGTTCTTTAGTAGTTAACATTGTATTTTCTCTGTGATACTTTCACTTCACCAGAAGCAAGTAGTAAACACTAAATTATTAATTGTTTTTAAAAGTAAAATTGCCTTTCTTTCCAGACTCTTCCACATTATATTAAAATTTTTCAAAATTACTAATTGAGAAAATGTTGTGAGAACAACATTGAATATTCTATAATCTATTGGTAACTAAAACTGGCTGGAACCAAATTTGTAGCTTCTTCTACACATAATATTCTCCCTTACCCCATGTATGGGCCTAACTCTACATATAACATATGCCCAATAAAAGAATGTTTTATTTTTCCCACAAAGTTGCTATCATACTGTAACCAACAGAAGAATATCTAGAATAATCAGGAGTTTTCCCACAAAAAGGAGAGGAGAATTCTTTGGGGTTGGATACTTTGCTCCAGGAATCACTGGAGAGTTTATAATTACAAAGGCCGCAAAAATGTTGTCTAAAGTATAGGTAAAGGAGAACAAGGGATAGAAAACAGGGTGGCAAGCAAAGGTCAGGAGGCTAGAAGATGGGCATAACAAAGAGCAATCAAAATCAAAATGGCTTTAATTGTAGAATAGAACAGAAACAACTTCATGTCACAAAGTCAGTAAATCTTTTAGAAAAGATAAGGAGTAGAAAGAATAGCAAGGAGAGATAAGAAAGCCTTCCTCACTGATCAGTGCAAAGAAATAGAGGAAAACAATAGAATGGGAAAGACTAGAGATCTCTTCAAGAAAACTAGAGAAACCAAGGGAATATTTCATGCAATGATAGGCACAATAAAGGACAGAAATGGTATGGACCTAACAGAAGCAGAAGATATTAAGAACAGGTGGCAAGTATACACAGAAGAACTATACAAAAAAGCTCTTCAGGACCCAGATAATCACGATGGTGTGATCACTCACCTAGAGCCAGACATCCAGGAATGAGAAGTCAAGTGGTCTTTAGGAATCATCACTACAAGCAAAGCTAGTAGAGGTGTTGTAATTCCAGTTGAGCTATTTCAAATCCTAAAAGTTGATGCTGTGAAAATGTTGCACTCAATATGCCAGCAAGTTTGGAAAACTCAGCACTAGCCATAGGACTGGAAAAGATCAGTTTTCATTCCAATCCCAAAGAAATGCAAAGCCAAAGAATGATCAAACTACTGCAAAATTGCACTCAACTCACACACTAGCAAAGAAATGCTCAACATTATCCAAGCCAGGCTTCAATAGTACATGAACTGTGAAATTACAGAGGTTCAAGGTGGATTTAGAAAAGGCAGAGGAACCAGAGATCAAATTACCAACATCCACTGGATCATCAAAAAAGTGAGAGAGTTCCAGAAAAACATCTACTTCTGCTTTATTGAATATGCCAAAGCCTTTGACTGTGTGGATCACAATTAACTGTGGAAAATTCTTCAAAAGATGGGAATACCAGGTCACCTTATCTGCCTCCTGAGAAATCTGTATTCAGGTCAAGAAGCAACAGTTAGAACTGGACATGGAACAGCAGACTAGTTCCAAATCAGAAAAAGAGTATGTCAAGGCTATATATTGTCCCCCTGATTTTTTAACTAATATGCCGAGTACATCATAAGAAATGCTGGACTGGATGAAGCACAGGCTGGAATCAAGATTGTCAGGAGAAATATCAATAACCTCAGATTTGCAGATGACACCACACATATGGCAGAAAGTGAAGAAGAACTAAAGAGTCTCTTGATAAAAGTGAAAGAGGAGAATGAAGAAGTTGGCTTAACTCAACATTCAGACAACTAAGATCATGGCATCTTGTCCCATCACTTCATGACAAATAGATGGAGAAACAATGGAAACAGTGACAGACTTTATTTTGGGGGGCTCCAAAATCACTGCAGATGGTGACTGCAGCCATGAAATTAAAAGACACTTGCTCCTTGGAAGAAAAGCTAAGTCCAGCCTAGACAACATAATTAAAAGCAGAGATGTTACTTTGCCAACAAACGTCCGTCTATTCAAAGCTATGATTTTTCCAGTAGTCAAGTAGGGATATGATAGTTGGACTATAAAGAAAGCTGAGTGCCAAAGAGTTGGTGTTTTTGAACTATGGTGTTGGAGAAGACTCTTGAGAGTCCCTTGGACAGCAAGGAGATCCAACCAGTCCATCTTAAAGGAAATGAGTGCTGAATATTCATTCAAAGGACTGATGCTGAAGCTGAAACTCCAATACTTTGGCCACCTGATGCAAAGAACTGACTCATTGGAAAAGATCCTGATGCTGGGAAAGAGTGAAGGCGGCAGGAGTTGGGGACGACAGATGATGAGATGGTTGGATGGCATCACTGACTCAATGGACATGAGTTTGAGTAAATTCTGGGAGTTGGTGATAGACAGGGAGGCCTGGCGTGCTGCAGTCCCTGGGGTCTCAAATAGTCAGACATGACTGACTGACTGAACTGAACTGAATCAGTACCAGATAAGATATACTTCATTTTAGCAAACATTAATAACTTTTACTAATAAATATTTATTCTATGTACAGTGCTACAAATCTAAGATATATTTCCTAGATTATGAATTTCCAAATTTATTATAGCTTATTGACTGTTAACATACTGTACTTCTATTTGATTAGTGTTAAGGTATTTCACTCTTTGTCCCATTTTATCTTTTTCAAGATTCATTGATTATCTTTCTGTTCCACTGTGATATTATAAACAATTTGATCTCTCCTAAATTTTACTTGTAAATTCTTCAATGATTTCTCCAAATTCTTCTACATGATTCAGCAATTTTATACTTTTTAATATTAGCAAATTTTTGCTATATAAGTAAATACTTAAGAACACATATATTATTTGAAGAAATAAGCACTGAGAAATGTAAATTTTACTTAAAATGATTTATGCTCCATATTAACATTAAAACGATGATACATATATAAGAATACAAGCTATAGATATCCTAATTATATTTTCAAAGAGATTAATAAATATTTGAAAATGTATACAAGTGTTATTATACATATCCATTAGCTTTGTCAACATTATAAATTAAGCATTGCTTTTACCTACCTATCATAATCTTCTGTTAATGCCAGGGTAATGATATAAATATGTACTCAGTTAAACATTCAAAAGAAAAATAAGAGAATTCTGTACTTTATGGGGACATGATAATTGGATTATAAGCAAGACTTTAAAGCAAATGTGCGGACTACAAATGATTACTGATAAAGCAAGTTACAGAAAGGACTTTTTTTTTTTTAAACAGGTTTCAAATGCTCACTTTATACCAACATGAAATGAAGATGTGATGTTTTAAAACAAGTTCAGAGTATGATACTACGTAAGCATAAGAGAGGCCTTCCTAGGTGGCCCTAGTGGTAAGAAAAAAAAAAAAAAGTCTGCCAATGCAGGAGGCATAAATGACACAGGTTTGACCTCTAGGCCAGGAAGATTCCCTGAAGGAGGACATGGAACCCACCTCAGTATTTTTGCCTGGAGAATCCCACGGATAGAAGAGCCTGGCAGATTAGTCCATAAGGTTGAAAAGAGTCTGGGCGTAACTGAGGGACTAAACAGAGCACACCACTGGTATTATTAGTAAAGTCAATCTGCAAGTGCCACCACCCTTATGGCACAAAGTGAAGAGGAACTAAAGAGCCTCTTGGTAAAAGTGAAAGAGGAGAGTGAACAGCTGGCTTAAAGCACAACCTTCAAAAAATGAAAATCATGGCATCCAGTCCCGTCACTTCATGGCAAATAGTTGGGGAAACAATGGAAACTGTGACCGACTTTATTTTCTTGGGCTCCAAAATCACTGTAGATGGTGACGCAGCCATGAAATATAAAGACGTTTGCTCCTTGGAAGAAAAGCTATGATCAACTTATATAGCATATTAAAAACAGAGACACTACTTTGTGACAAAAGCCCATATAGCCAAAGCTATGATTTTTGCAGTAGACATGTATGGATATGAGTGTTGGACCATAAAGAAAGCTGAGTGCTGAGGACTGAAGTTTTTGAACTGTGGTGTAGAAGACTCTTGAGGGTCCCTTGGACTGCAAGGAGATCCAACCAGTCCATCCTAAAGGAAATCAGTCCTGAATATTCATTGGAAGGACTGATGTGAAGCTCCAATACTTTGGCTACCTGATGGGAAGAGCATCTTTTCATTAGAAAGGACCCTGGGAAAGATTGAAGGCAGGAGGAGAAGGGGACGACAGTGGATGAGATAGTTGGATGGCATCACCGACTCAATGAACATGAGTTTGATGGATGGAGCTCACCAAACTCCGGGAGTTGGTGATATACAGGGAAGCCTGGCATGCTGCAGTCTCTGGGGTCGCAAAGAGTTGGACACGACTGAGCACCTGAACTGAACTGAAAGGCTATATATAGTTGTTTATTATCTCACTAAAGACTTTCTAGAGGGGAGATATGGGTTCCCAGCAACTGCTGGGGAGAATAAATGCAAGTGTCTTTGCTGCTACTTATCAGAAGGCTACATCTTTTTAAAATGGGAACTGGATTAACTTCCACTCCCTACCTGCTGTCCCAAGGGAATTCTTGAAGGCATGAGAACAACTCATTTGGCTAATCTCTAGCGGTGTCTCTCAATCTTAGTTGATTATCGGACTCCTGGGGCATTTGATTCCCACCCCACCGCTTCTGAAAAAACTGGTCTGGAGAATAGACTGAGGATTTTTCAAGCTCATTATTGATTTTAGTTCAGCCAAGGTTGAGAATCACCATAGGTAAGTAGAGAGAATTTTTCCTATAGACATGCACACTCACACATGCACGAGTGTACACACACACACACACACACATATTGACTTCACTGGGTTATTTGACTTTTCCAGAGTCCCTCATTCCTCCAAAGCAATAAAGCCCTCTTTGTTTCTGGTCTAGGAAAGATTATCTGAGATTATCTTCAATGTTAAGAAATAAAGACTTGGGAGAATCAGGTGGGAAGATAAGGAGCACATGAAAGAAAAAACAGAAAGGTAGAGATAGACCCTCTGCTGCATATTTTTCTGTGCTTTCTGTTATTTCCATGTTCTGTGGTCTAGCAGAATAAGAATCAGTCAGAATAATAAAAGGTTTCAGAACCTTTGAGTGAGTTGTGTTTGCTTCCTCTTAAATATTTATGTGTTTCCCCCAAATGTGCTCTCATGAATTCACAGATCCTTTTCTTCCTGACGCTAATCAATGTTGTGTCAACTTGTACACCTTTTCAAAATCCAAAATGTTCTCAGCCATGCACTTCTCAAAACTACCTTTAGCTGCCTGTTGTAAGTTTAACTACTTTGCCCTAAACACTTTTATCAATAAACAACACATTCTTTCCTTCAGGTCTTTTATGTGCAAAAGTGTAGGAAAAAAGTTTCCTCTGCCTCACAGTTCGTAACTGAGTCCTCTCACTTTAGCTAAATATTTAATTGTACCCTCTGGTCTCATATTTTTAGTTATAGCAATCAAAAAGTTCACTCATTATAATTTCCTTCCTATAATTAGATGTTTTAATTCAGGTATTTCTGATCTCTAAATTTTCAAAGAAAAAAATAGCCTTTTAACTAGAAAAGACTTCATCAGTATCAAGGAATATCAGTTCAGCCAGTCATCTCCATGGAGCTTTGAAAAAACAGGAGCCAGATCATGCATATTTTCTTACTTTGTTAAATGTGCGCTTTCTGCAAACGTTAGCTGTGATCTCTTTTCTCTGATTTCATGCTGACTGTAATTAAATTACAAGTGTCTATGTCTTTCTCCATAGAGTCCTTTATCAATTCCACTTTTGTTTTTTTCTCAATTGCCAAAATTAATTTGTTGAATGGAATTTTTTTTTAAGTAATGACTCTCAATTACAGCTTTTATACTCAGTGGTAAGTCTTGTTTTCAAAGATATTATGTATATAAACTTGTGTGTCTTTAACTTCTTTCTCTAACCTTCAAGCCTGAGTTTTCAACTCATATATATTATCTAATCCCTGTTGAAATGAGTTAGTGAAAAGTTTAAGGAATTAGACATCAGGCAGTCTATATTTGAGTCTTGAATTCCTTCTAATTAGTGGTCATTAATTTGGAAAGTTATACAACTTCTTTGAAATTCATGGTAAATTCTTCAGCCTTACTTTATAGTTATTGATAAAATCTTAAGAAATATATACAGGTTAAAAACATTGTGTAAACTATAAAACACTATATAAATAATGTCTATTTTTTATGAACTTTGCTACGAGCACTGATCTTTTCCTCCAAAATTAACAGGCAATTAAAATATTCTATAATTAGAGAGGTGTTTTTGAAAGACTGCCCCAACCTTCATTCTCCAAATTCAACTTTTCCTTGTTAACTCGAACTTATGGCAAATCCCACCATCAGAGGCCATTATGTGATTTAAATATGTGTATCTTCAAAGAGGGGCCCAGGGATAAAGAATCTGTCTGCAGTGAAGGTCCAATGGAAACGGGTTTAATCCCTGGGATGGGAAGATCCCCTAGAAGAGGAAATGGCATCCTCTTCCAGTATTTTTGCCTAGAAACATTCCATGGACAGAGGAGCCTGACAGGCTTCAGTCCAAAGGGTCACAAAGTGTCAGACAAGACTGGGAGACTAAGCACACATGCTCTCTGAAGAGAGATGGCATATATTTAGTGACAGTTTTGAGATTAAATGCTTGGACAATAATGTCTGAATTTAAATCCCAGCTCTATCATTTATTAGTTTTATGACCATAAACAAACTTTTTAACTTTCCAGTAGCTTAATTTCTTTCTGTGTAAAATAGGGAAAATTATAGGATCTACCTAGTAAGGTTGTTATGACAGTTAAATTAATTAATGCATATCAAGTGTTTAGAATCAAAGCTGGCACATAGTAGAAATTAAATAAATATAACAATTTGTTATTGCTGTTATCATTATGAGTTCATGCCTCTTCCTTATACCAGCTGTTTCTTTACCCCTAAACTCTGCTCCTGTTCTCCCATGTTTGTTATATATAAATGTCATTATTTCCAGGAGGTCTACCCTGACTTCTTACCTCCCTTCCCTTGGAGTGGATACAACAGAAGAGTAGAATAAAGAGGAGAGATGAATGGTCATCAAACAAATATTTTTCTTCATAGTTTTACTCAACAATTGCCTGACTTATGGAAAATAGAAAATGCCTGAGAAAACCACAGTGCATCTCTTTCCTTTGCCTACTCTCTGCTCAATGTGGTATCAAGAATAAGTAGTGAAGGATTACTTTTACCCATGGAAAAAATCACTCTCTTCTGCCAGTTGACTGTATCAAAGCAAAAATTGAACTGGACAAAATTAAACAGATAAGATTTTATTCAAAGTACCATGAACAGAATTTTATTCCAAGTACTAACAATTCATATTTGAAACTCTAATTTCAGTGTGACATATTTAGAGGTGGGTCTTTGGGAAGTGATTAGGTTTCAATGAGGTTATGAGGATGAAACCCTAAAAAAAGGAATTAAGAAGAAACATCAGAGAGTTTGCTTGCTCTTTCTTTCTGCCAGGTGAGGACATAGGTTGAAGACAGGCAGTTGCGAGCCAAAACAAGAACTCACTTGCTGGACCCCTGATAGACTTCCCAGCCTCCAGAACCATGAGAAATAAATTTCTATTGTGTAAGCCACCCAGTATATTTTGTTGTGATGCCATGAGCTGACTGACATACAAATTTATTGCAGTAGAGGAAAGAGGACAGGATTCAATTGGAACTTAACTTCACTAAAACAAAAGGGAGAAGGTTTTTCAGTGCCAGGGCAACTAGTGCGAAAGAACTGGAGGATGTTAGGGGAGGGAAATAGGTCAATGGGATATGCTGAACAAATTGATAATTACTCAGCTTGCATATCTCTTTGATTAATCCATCTGAATTTTTATTACAGGGGAGGGGTCTTAACCAAAACTTAAAAGGACAGAGAAAAATGACTATTCCTCCACCCACTGGTAGTAAATAAAACAGAAAAGCCAGCAACATAAATTTGTAAATGCAATTAATTTTCTCCTGATTTTTGTCAAAGAAACTATCTCTTCAAGTTTAAAAGCAAATAGCAATTGAGGATCAAGCCAGTGTTTAAATATGAATTAAAAAGTTTTAAAAACCCTAGAAATTACCAATAACGCTACAAAGAAATAACCTTTCACAAGGTAACCTTTTTCCTTGAAAGCACACATAGAGTTCACTCAAATGATGTGTTGCCAGAAAGTCTAAATATCACTAATTTTTCTTGCTGTGGAAAAAGAGGCAGCCATGCTGACTTCAAAACAGTTCATAAGATGCAAAGTTACCAAGGTTAAAATATTGATTTTATAAGCCCTTGTTAAATCTATGAGTAGAGGGATACCTATATTATTTAAATAAACAACAAAAAAAAAATTAGTAAAGTCAAACTTCCATAAAAAATAAAAAGCAAGAAATCTTAGTGATGAAAATGCTAAAATAGAATGTATACAATAACTCAAAATGATTGACGGTATAAATTAGTTTCATTTTAAGATGTTGTGCATGGGTAGCTTAAATTCTAATTTAGAAAAATTTTTCTTTCCCTCCCTATTTGGGGACACACTGGTATGAGTCCAAGTCTCTTACTAGGAACCATTTATCTGCAAGAATCAGAATTTCCTTAGAGAAATTAAAAGATTGAAAAACTCATAAACAAGTTGTCTTTCATACTTCTGCTTTTTTATTCCTGCTATGTGAAAGAGAAGACAATAAATAAATAAATCCATAGTTGATGCTACATTAGGTTCAGAGGGGAAGAATATCAAGGTTACAACAGAAGGGGAAGTATTGACCTAACCCCCTGCCCTGGATGGCTACAAAGCTTTCAACTTCTTGAAACACCACAACTTATTCTGAACACTGAGTAACTCAAGTTACACTGAAGCATAGAATCATCATAAAGATGAGCTTAACTACATAACCCTGATTATTCAAAAACTTTTAATACTGCTTTTCTTTCTAAAAACTAGCTGTTATAAAAATGTTTTCTGGATTCAGATTCAGGAAAAAGAAAAATTGGAAAATGTATTTATGGCTCTACATAACTTAATCTTGTTTCAGTCCAAACATGAAATAGAAAATAAACTTTATACTATTCTGGTTGGATTGATGAACAGAAAGAAGAAAAAAAAAAAAAAAACAGTTATACTGGAAAAAGGTAGGGAAACAAGAAAAAGATTTGGTAGACAAATGGAGATGTTCTTTGCACAAAGCTCCCATCTACATAACCTAAATTTGATCTTTGGAGAGTTAATCCAAACCAAAATCCACATCATTTGTATATACAAACGTCTTGGATAAACTAGTGAACTTTATCCTGATTGGGCTTCCCTTGTGGCTCAGAATATGTTCACAATGTGGGAGACCTGGGTTCGATCCCTGGGTTGGGAAGATTCCCTGGAGAAGGGAAAGGCTACCCACTCCAGTATTCTGGCCTGGAGAATTCCATGGACTGTAGGGGGTCGCAAAGAGTCGGACACGACTGAGTGACTTTCACTTTCTAGCAGGATTAGAAAATAGAATGTTATCAGAGTGACTTCACTCTGTTAGCTTTAACATACCTGGAAACATAATATCTTTCTGTGGTGTACAACTTAGCTAATTATTTGTACTATCTTGTTATCCCAGTTTCACAACAGGTAGTAGATCAATTATAATTGGTACATCCCTAAAGACAATAGATTAAGGAATAAACAGAGTAAAAGAAGAAGAAAAAAACCTCTGCTTATTAACTTCAAAATCCTCAATAAAGGCAGTTAAGAAATTGTTTTAAAACATTCCCTTCTGACAGTAATTGAATATTTGCCTGTTGCTATTGTAAAGTGAAGATAGAGTCATTGTGTAGCAAAGTAATTAACATACAATGCAGAGTTTTGCAGTTAGTTATACCTCAGCAATCATTGAAGATAAGACTGAGAATTTGCCCTGGAACAGAGGCAGTTAGGTCGTTCATGAAAACACTGTTTTATTCTGAAATATTTTTCACTGTACATATCTAATAATAAATATTGGAGATCAACAACTCTGTGACAAAATTCTTCTCTAAAAATCCAAGACCTAGGTGAATTCCTGTGGGTTTCTTTTCAAGAATCACAACAAACTAAAAACAGCCACAGGAGCATACCAAGATATCTGTTTTCCAAATCATTTTGTATCTCAAGCAATATATCATTTTGCAGATGTTGTTGTTCAGTCACTAAGTTGTGTCTGACTCTTTGAGACCCTATGAACTGCAGTACACCAGGCTTCCCTGCCTTCCACTATCTCCCAGTGTTTGCTCAAATTCATGTCCATTCAGTCAGTGATGCTACTTAACCATCTCATCCTCTACCACTTCCTTTTCCTTTTGCCTTCAATCTTTCCTAGCATCATGGTCTTTTCCAACGAATCAGCTCTTCACATCAGGTGACCAAAATACTGGAGCTTCAATTTCAGCATCAATTCTTCCAACGAATAGTCACAGTTTATTTCTTTTAGGGTTGGCTGGTTTGATCTCCTTGCAGTCCAAAAGACTCTCAAGAGTCTTCTGCAATGCCACAATCTGAAAGCTGCAAGTGCTGTATTTTGCATATATTGATGGATGAACCTTTAAAATCATAAAGTTTCTTTTGAAAGTTTGTTGATATCTAAAAGCTGTCCTTTGATAAGGAACTCTTATTATTTATTACTGTCAACTGCAAATTGGGACTTGCCATGGGCATTTACTGTCTTCCTATTTACCTTTAAAAGGATTAAATCATTTGCTGCTGCTACTGCTGACCTTCAACACCCCCTAAAGGAGTTCAGTGTGGAAAGCAGAAATGAGGTACTCTGTACTAAGGGAAAAAATTGGCAGGACAGGTCTTCGTATCATCAGATATTCTCAGGAGCCGATTTTATGATCTTAATTCTTGTATCTCCTCATATCTAGAAAAGCATTAAAATCCTTAATGGTTCAACCCTTTCTCATGACTGGCAGAAGCTTCATGAAATTAGCAGAAAGTTTCTACAAAAAAAACAACAAAAACTGCTTGATTGCATGGGCTCCCCCTTTACCAACATTGTATATATAGGGTCCTTTCCCCTACCTCTTTGGAGCAGTTTCTCAGAGCTATCTGAGGTGCTGTCTCCTGGGCTGCAGTCCTCATTTTGCCCCATATAAAACTTAACTCTCAACGCTTACATTGTGCATTTTTAAGTCATCATTACAGATATAAAATTTATAATAGAGAAAGATGGATATAGATCCTTTTATATTATTTTCATACTTGTATAGTTAACTGGGATTCCCAGGTGGTGCTAGTGGTAAAGAACTCGCCTGCCAGTGCAGGAGAGGTAAAAGATGCTGGTTTGATCCCTGGGTTGGGAAGATCTCCTGGAGGAGGGCATGACAATCTAGTCCAGTGTTCTTGCCTGGGTAATTCTCTAGACAGAGGAGCCTGGTAGGCTACAGTTCACAGGGTTGAAAAGAGTCAAACACAACTAATGCAACTTAACACATAGTTAATTACATGCATTAACTAGATTATATTAATTAATAACTCTTTGACTATGTCATGCATGTACATTAAATGTTAATTTTATGAATTTAATTCTTATATCTTATAATGTATCCCACAATTAACACTTTTCTTTTTTCTCGAGATAATATAGAAGTTTTGCAGGTCTGAGGTACAATCCAAAACAAAACTTAATCACAGACATAGAAGAGTCAAAACACATTTAAGTACATGGGTACTCTCATGTACATGAGTGGGTACACTCGGACCTTCCAATAAAATAGGTATTGTCAGTTCCAAAGAGGACTTAGACCCTCGATCTCTGAAAAGAGTGTAAGTATCAATATATTTAAAGTGATTTAAGTAAAATGACTGAGTCAACTTCGACCAACACTTATGTAAACATTTATTTCAACTAAGGATTCCCTTGAGTTAGCAAGTGATATTTCAGTGAATATTTAACATTTCACCTGACTTGTAAATACTTGAAATTACACTTACCATTAAGAGAGCAGTTATTAAAAAAAAAAAAAAAAAAAAGAGAGAGAGAGAGAGAGAGCAGTTATTTCTCAAGTCCTAAAATTACCGTAGGGGGAAAAAAAAGTCAGAAACTAAATTCCAGAGAATTGTTAATCCCTTAGGGATTCCCTAAGTCAAGCAGACTTCCAATTTCAATGTCCAAATAATTAAACTTTAGCCTTAGGGGAATAAACAAAAAGAGTTTACTTCTGATGTAAACATTTTACCCAGAGACAGAAACTATAAATAATATGCTAAAGTTATATTTCTCAATAATGACTTCCCATATCATATTATAAAATTAACATAGTTTTGATACTTAAACTTGGCAAATATAGAAATAAGAAATATAGAAATAAGAAAGAAAACTGTGGAGCAATTTCATTAAAAAAATACACACATAAAAGCCTGATAAAATATCAGTCAAATCTAATCTGACAGTTTATCAAGTAGATAACATACCATAACCAAATATAAAAGATTTTAAAATATAGATAGATGGCTCAAAATTAGAAAATCAATTCTGACATTATATGTTATCAATAGATCAAAAGTTTTCAAAAACACTTTTTTAAGGAGTTTTTCTTAAAATTATTGTGGTATATGGCTGGCCAAAATCCAGTAGTATTCTTAATAAAGAAATATTAAAGGAATTATAGCAAATAGAACAAAGCAAGGCTGTTATCACCAATACTATCTAAATATATGTAGCTATGTTGGAACACAGCCACACCTGATCATTTACATATCACCTATGACTGCTTTCCACAAGGACAGAGTTGAGTATTGTGACCAAGCCTGCAATACCTAAAATATTTACAACTACTGATTTCTGATAGTAATTAACAATAAAAATAATAACTTTTTTAACGTATAACTGGAATAGGGTGAACTAACCATATTTGAACTAAACAATTTGAATTTTGATGTACATATAAACCTATGAAGCCATCGTTATAATCAAATAATCAATATATCCATATTTTCCTGAAAATTGCTCATGCTATCTGTGAACCCCCCTTTTCCTCCAGTCAACCGCAAGACATGCCACTACATTAATTTAGACTTACTTTAATTTCTTTTTAGAAATATTTTGTAGTCTCTGCACAACTTTTGTTAGAGTTATCTGAAAGTATCTCTTAAATTTTTATAATCTTCCAAGACCAAATCAGTAAGCACAGTTCATAGTATAGTGGTGAGCACACCTGCCTTTCAAGACTGAATCAGGAAGAAATAGATAATCTGAACAAACTAATCACTAATCACTATCAGTGAAATTGAATTAATAATAAAAAAACTCTCAACAATCAAAAGTCTAGGACCACACAAATTCACAGGGGAATTCTAATCAACATATAAAGAAGAGTCAATATCTATTCTTCTCAAACTAGTCCAAAAAATTGAAGAGGAGGGAATACTCCTTCAATCTATAAGGCTTTTATTACCCTGATATCAAAACCAAACAAAGACTACAAAAAGAAATTTATAGGCCAATATTCTTGTAAAATCCTCAGTAAAGTGTTATGAATTAAATTCAACAATATGTAAAGATGATAATACACCACTATCACTTGGAATTTATTTCAGGAATGTAAGCATTGTTCAATATCTACAACTCAATCAATATAATATACTATATTAACAAAATGAATTATAAAATCACATGATCATCTCCATAGATTCAGGAAAAAACATTTGACAAAACATAGCCCATCCCTGATGAAAAGTCTCAACAAAGTTGGTATAGAGCAGCCATATCTCAACATAGTAAAGACCATTTATGATGAACTCAAGGCTAACACTATACTCAGTAGTAAAAAAACTGAAAGTCTTTCCTCTAAAATCAGAAATAAGGCAAAAATGCCTACTCTTGCGATATTTGTTTAATCCCATATTTGGTAAGTCCTAGGTGCAGCAATCAGACAAGAAAAAGAAACAAAATGCATCTAAATTAGAAAGGAAAATTAAAACTAGTCATTATTTGCAAATGTTGTACTACTGTGTATGGAAAACCCTAAGGACTCCACAAAAAAGCTATTAGAACTGATAAATGAGTTCAGTAAAATTGCAGGATAAAAGATTAATATATGGAAATGTGTTGCTTTTTTATAAACTATCCAAAAAAAGCCAGAAAACAACCTAATTTACAATTACATCAGAAAGAATAAAATACCTAGGAATAAATTTTACCAAGAGGTAAAACACCTATATGCTAAAAACTGTAAGACTTGATGAAGGAAATTGAAAAAAAAAAAAAAACTACAAATATATGAGAAAAAATATATCATGTCCTTGGGCTGAAAGATTTAATATTGTTAAAATATTTATAATATTGAAGTAATCTATAGGTTTAATGCAATCATCATCAAAATTCCAATGGCACTTTTCAAAGAACTAGAACAAACAATCCTAAAATTTGTTTGAAACAGCAGAAGATCCCAAATTGCCAAACCAATCTTGAATAAGAAGGACAAAACTGGGCATATCACACACTCTGCTTCAGACTATACTATAAAGCTACAATAATCAAAACAACATGGTACTGGCACAAAAACAAACATATAGATCAATGGAACAGAAGGGAAAGCCCAGAAATAAACTTATAAAAATCTGGTCAATTAACCTATGACAAAGGATGCAAAAATATACAATGGGAAGAAGATAGTTTCTTCAATAAATGATGCTGAGAAAACTGAACAGCTGCATGTTAGAAATGAAATTAAAACATTTTGTCACACTGTGTACAAAAATAAACTCAAAATGGATTAAAGATAGAAATTTAAGACCAGAAACCATAAAATTCCTAGAATGATTCTTAGGTAGTATCCTCTTTGATCTAAGTCTTAGCAACATTTTTGGGGGGATCTGTCTCCTCAGGCAAGGAAGCAAAAGCAAAAAGTAAACATATAAGACCTAATTAAACTTCAAAAGTTTGGTGTAAAGGAAATTATCAACAAATAAAACAACCTAATAAATAGAAGAGATATTTGTAATTGATATACCAGATAAGAGGTTTATATCCAAAACATACACAGAATTGAAACAACTAAATATGAAAAAAAAAAAAAATTTAATTTTAAAAATGAACAGAAGACCTAAATAGACATTTTCTAAAGAAGGCATGCAGGAAGCCAAAAGTGACATGAAAGCATGCTCAACATCACTAAGTATTGAGGAAATGAAAATCAAAGCCCGAATGATATGTTATCTCACACCTGTCCGAATGGTTATGACAAAAGGACAATGAGAAATAACAAGTAATACATGTTGACAAGGATGTGGAGAAAAGAGAAACTAGTTTACTGTTAGTGGGAGGGTAAATTGGTACAGGCCACTATAGCAAACAGTATGAAAGTTACTCAAAAACTTATAAATGAAACTACCATATGACCCAACAATTCTACTTGTGTGTACATATCTGAAGACATGCTAACACTAGGCAGAACAGATTTATGCACTCCAATGTTAATAACAGCATTACTTACAATAGTCAAAATATAGAAGCAACTTAAGCATCCATCGACATATGAATGGATAAAGAACATATGTATAATAGTTGAATATCACTCAGCCATAAAAATAAATCAAATTTTGCCATTTGCCAAAATATGGATGGACCTGCAGGGAATTATATTTACTGAAAACACAGAAAAATACTGTATTTCTTCACTTATATGTGAAATCTAAAAATTAAACAAATAAATGTAACAAAACAGAAACAGACTCATATATACAGAGAACAAACTTGTAGTTACCAGTGGTGGAAAAGTTGGAGAAAGGGGCAAGAAAGGGGAAGGGTATTAAGAGGTATGAACTACTAGGTTTATAATAAATAAGGTGCAAGAATGATACAATAAATATATAATAAATAAGATACAAGAATGCAATGTACAGCACAAGGTATAAATGATATTTTATAATAACTTTAAATGGAGTATATCTATAAAAATATGAAATCATTATGCTGTAACCTGAAACTAACATTATAAGGGAAATATCTTCAGTAGTAAAAAAAGAAAAAGAATATTGTTAACAGTTCAATGATATCTGTGTGTACTGATTTTTAGCCTGGGTGGAATTAGCAAAATAACACTCTCAATCTAAAAGAAAATTCACTTTGGCAAGAGAATTCAGGAAAATACTCAATAGTTAAGAGTGCACACATTAAAATTCAAGTTATACAAACCATTTATAGCTCACAGACTTAATACATCTTAAATATCAAAGAAACCAAAAAGAAGACAATTAATATAGAAATTTATTAAATAGAGACTCTTTGAACAACTGCAAGAGATTTGTAGATGCTGGAACAGAACAATAGACTTACTCTGGATCTCTCAGTGAGTCCACTACACACGCAAGGCCTTTGGAGGCCTCCAGGAAAAACTACTTTTCAGTCTTACATATCAACTAAATCCATATTTGTAAACTACAGAATATAAATCATTTGCTTTATCAGCTAACCATTTGTTCTAATTTGCCTGATATGATTACTGCTACAGGATTACTCCATTTACACAGGACAATATTATTGTCATATTTTCTGGATTTTTTGGCCACTTTTTTCATTGTTCATAACTTTCTCAAATCTTTACCTTTCTACTATTTTTGAAGCCGTAAAATACATCATGAGATGATCTTAATCATAAAACATGCTCACAAAGAGCATCAAATATGTGCCAAGTTCTAAACCTTATCTTAAAAAGTAAACATAATTCTTCATTTAACAGATTAAGATATTGAAACACATGGAAGTTGTTGTCCCTTCCCCATAAAACTTTAGTTACAAAGTGGCCTCCTTGGGACTTAGACTAAGGATTATGTAATTGCATAGTCCCTGATACATCCAAATTAACTGTCCTCTGTTTCCAGACTTTCTTTTCTAAGCATAAATAAGCCAATAACAAAAACCATTTCTCTAAATGCTCTTGATATCATCATTCTCCATTGTAGAATTCCAGCTTAGCTTTCAGTCATCATTTATTCATAAATTATTCTTTCCCCAAATTGCCTAGCTCTTAAGCTGTATTTATGTGGATCTTATACTCCTCACCACTATCAAGCCAATCTCCGTCATTGACTGATTTGACAATACGTGTTGATTTATGTGCTCAGTTCATCCATTTTGATTCTCAGTCCCTTTAATTTACAACTCTGTCTCATACAAGTTTCCTTAACACTCTAACAAGGCTCAAGGTTACCTACAGTATGCACTCCAAGAATCAGTTCGAATTCAGGAATGTGATTTATGCACAGCTGCAGTTCTTACATACATGTTCTCTGTTTACACAGATGTGTCCATCTGTTTATTTGTGTTTATTATTCCTTTACTGTCTGTCAGTACTGTTATGTGTATCCTTTGGAATTCTGCATAGAACTTGATACAATGGCCAAGTGAATGCTTATGCTTTATTCACCACTGCTACACATACTGAAAAAGGTGAGAATCAGTTAATATATACCGCAGAGAATAGTTAAGCACAGGAAAAATATTTTATCTTAATTACCTATGTGAAGTCAAATTTGGTATATTAGGATGCAAAGGCGATAGGGTATCAAATACATCTGAATACATCTATGATCACTAAATTCTGATCACTAAAATTACATTGCAGTTTTGGAGTGGAGTTGGAGGTTAAAAATAGCAATATCCTATAGTGTCAGGAAGCATTTAACAAAAGACTTCCTGTGTGCTGTTTTGGATCTGTCAGGAACCCTCTGGCCCTTATTGATTCCTGAATATTCAGGAATTAAGAGGAGAGGCACGCCTTTCCCAGGGCTGAGGAATCCAGGCATTTCTCATTACAGTGATAAGTCCCCTCTTCGTTTTTATGAGCCAAACGGTAAAAGGTGATTGCAACTTTCTCTTTAATAGGGATCATCTTATGTTTTGTAAGTCTGGAATTTTAATCTTTGTCTTTGCTGAGAATAACCACCTTGTAAGACAGTATATATGCCCACGCCATGTTGATTAAAACACCTTTGCTCCATCAGAGCTTTGGTCCCCGTGTCTTTCTTTCTTTCTTTCTTTCTTTCTTTCTTTCTTTCTTTCTTTCTTTCTTTCTTTCTTTCTTTCTTTCTTTCTTTCTTTCTTCCTCCCTTCCTTCCTTCCTTCTCCTCCCTTCCTCCCTCCCTTCCTCCCTTCCTTCCTTCCTTCCTTCCTTCCTTCCCTCCCTCCCTCCCTCCCTCCTTCCTTCCTCCCTTCCTCCCTCCCTCCCTTCCTCCCTCCCTCCCTCCTTCCTTCCTCCCTTCCTCCCTTCCTCCCTCCCTTCCTCCCTTCCTTCCTCCCTTCCTCCCTTCCTTCCTTCCTTCCTTCCTTCCTTCCTTCCTTTTCTTTGTCTTTCTCTCTCTATTTCTCTATCTCTGGCTAATTCCTTGGAGCACAGAGGCCAGCTGAGCTCACTTTCTCCCCGGACCTCTAAGACCCATTCGAGAGGGCACCTGGTGCCTGGTGCAGCAGCGTGAGCCCTAAGAACGGGACTCTATTGGCTTTCCGTGTAAACCAGGGGATATCAGCCTCTTTCTCTCTCTCACTTGCTTATCCTCGACTCCGGACCACCAGGTTCCGGTCCATTAAAGGACCAACACTATAGCATACAAGAGGGATAGTCAGATTGGCACAGACTTAAATATTATTAAGATGGTTAGCTCTTGGGAGGCTTTCAACAAATGTTTATTAACTGAATAAATGCCTAAAAGATTGCTGCTTTTTGTTTTAATGCTGTGATTCTATCATTACAGAAATGGGATGGAGTAGAGTTGAAGGGAAATTTTTTTCTCTATAGATTATCCATACCCTTATCTCAGAGCCACACTATATAAACTCAGAAACTGAAATTTAATTATTTGGTCATATGCAACCCAAGAAAAATCCTAATTTTATGTAGTGAAAGCATATTATACATATAACCTTTATTAATAGTGTATGATTTTTCAAGAAAATATAATATGCTGATCTCATTAAATTTGCAAGAAAATTCACCAAAATATTAAAAGGGCAAATAATTGAAAGGAATAACAAACTTGTTCGATTTTATTTATGACAATGAAAATAATAAAAATATGAACATAGTCTTATTCTAAGAAACAGTAAAATCCTACTAACTTGGTAATTGCTCAATTTCTAACAGTTTTCAGTTCTTTATTTTTGAGCAAAAATTGCAGTTTCCAAAGGCAAAAATCTAATTGCATATTGTTAAATCTGTTTCCTTCTGAATTCATAAAAAATAAAAATAATTTTAATGTACATAACTGAAAAATAACTACTTTGCAGTTACAAAGCATTATTCATTAAAAAAAAAATTTTATCGCCTTCTGTTGCTAAGCCATCGGCATTTTATTCTGTACTTAATTTATATTCTTTAACGTGTGTTTTGAAATTCAACACAATGTATTTGAAGTAGTGATCATTTTTCTTTACAGTGACTGAATCTAAAAGCTACTCAACTCTTGTACTAATTATTTTATTTTGCGCCTCAGCAAATTAGTGAGTACTAGGCACAAAGCTAAGAAAATGGTTATAAATTCATAGTTATCAAAAGATTTCATTTAGTAAACAATGATTTTAGATTGAAAGCCATCTTCTCATTGTAAACATAAGTCCTCCCCCAAATTTATTACACTTAGTTAAGATAGTTTCACATCAATCTGTAAAGCTGAAATAAAAACTTACTTGAAATTCTCTCTAGAGTCTTCAGTTTGGCCAGTTATTATTATTAACTTATCCATTCTTAAAAACTGAGGATGATGACTGAGGTCCTAAAATATAAGCAGTCTAATATTCTTGATAATACATTTTCTTTTTTATTGTGATTAAATTGACATATAATATCATATCAATTTTAGGCGCACAACACAATTACTTGATATTTGTATACACTGAGAAATTACCACTACTAGAAGTCTCAGTCAGTTCAGTCACTCAGTCATGTACAACTCTGCAACCCCATGGACTGCAGCACACCAGACTTCCCTTTCCATCATCAACTCCTGGAGATTACTCAAACTCATGTCCATCGAGTCGGTGATGCCATCTTACCACGTCATCCTCTTGTCATCCCCTTCTCCTCCTGCCTTCAGTCTTTCCCAGCATCAGGGTCTTTTCAAATGAGCCTGCCCTTCACATTAGTTAGCCCAAATATTGGAGTTTCAGCTTCAGCATCAGTCCTTCCAATGAATATTCAGGACTGATCTCCTTTAGGATGGACTGGTTGGATCTCCTTGCAGTTCAAGGGACTCTCAAGAGTCCTCTCCAGCACCACAGTTCAAAAGCATAAATTCTTCAGCATTCAGTTTTCTTTATAGTCCAGCTCTCAACATCCATACATGACTATTGGAAAAACCATAGCCTTGACTAGACGGACCTTTGTTGGCCAAGTAATGTCTCTGCTTTTTAATATGCTGTCTAAGTTGGTCATAACTTTCCTTTCAAGGAGTAAGCATATTTTAATTTCATGGCTGCATTCACCATCTGCAGTGATTTTGTAGCAAAAAAAAAAAAAAAAAAAATACTGCCACTGTTTCCACCATTTCCCCATCTATTTGCCTTGAAGTGATGGGACCGGATGCCATGATCTTAGTTTTCTGAATGTTGAGCTTTAAGCCCCCTTTTTCACTCTCCTCTTTTGCTTTCAGAATGAAAGTCTAGTTTACTAGTCTAGTAACTATAAGTCTAGTTACTGTTTATTATGATACACAGTTACAATGTTTTTCTTGTTATGAGAACATTCAAGATCTACTCTCTTAGCAACTTTCAAATATACAATACAGTATTAATAACAATACTTTAGACAGGACATGTGCCTCGATAAGGTTGAAGTCAAGGATACACCAGTAACTGCAGTGAAACAACTGGTAAAAGAATGATTGAAGGACCCACTTAATCACAACTTGAGCAATTTGTCATAGCAGCAAACAGAAGCTCCATTGTTTTGGCCAGCTGATATGAACAGCTGACTTATTGGAAAAGTTCCTGATGCTGGGAAAGATTGAGGGCAAAAGAAGAAGAGAGTGTCAGAGCATGAGATGGCTGGATGGCATCACCGATGCAAAGCACATAAATTTGGGTAAACTCAAGGAGATGGTGTGGGATAGGGAGGCCTGGAGTGCTGCAGTCCATGGAGTCACAAAGAGTCGGACATGACTGGGCAACTAAACAATGACAGATTAGGAAGAATAACCTGGGCCAACCACTTTGCACACAGCATTCAGAGGTAGGATAGCTTTACTTAAGCAAATACTTCAAGCACATCATGAAGTCAAGGGGCAAATGCGGAAGGAGTAAGATAAGCCCTAGACAAAATCATGAGGTAGACGAAGCTTTTTCAGTTTCAGTTTTCTGTAACTTATTTGTTTCTCCTGATATTTTGCTCCAACCTTTTGTCTGCCTCAGTTGATCAATCCTAAAATGTGCATTTGATTTCCTGTAATATCTTCAAGTTCACTCTTACCCTCATTCTGTTTCATTTTTTCTACCTGCAAAATTTAAGATATATCAAAACTGCCCCCAATACCTATCAAAAAATCTCCTAACTCATGTTTTGTATTCTTTCATTTCAATTATCTACACATAAAGGAGTTCTAACACATTCACTCTAGAACGTTCATACTGGAGATTTAAAAAAAAAAAAAACAAAGCAAAACCTAAACAACATTACAGTCTGAAGCATTTGCATTTTTAAAGCTCTCTAAAAATGGTACCAATGTTACATTTAAGAAAATGTGGTGTTAAAAATGACTATTTTTTTAAACATTCCAGAAGCATTTTATTATTAACTATTGAAAACATCATTTTTTTCACTTACCTATCAAAGGTTGATTCTTCTACTGAAATTAACTGTAGCCATAAACCAAATAAATTCTCCATATATGCAATGTTGGAGAAGCTAGCAATGACTTGTCTATCCTTTTAGACACAGTCAAATGAATGTGTGAAATAATTGTGTTTATCTCAAAATCATATTTCTCAGTATGAGGGCCAATCCCATGGATACAAAATTATCCATGAGTTTACTGAGGGGCTGAATCTTCTGCAGGATTATATACGCCAAGATTCATGTTTTAAAAGTAATTTATCATAAAGGAATTAATATTTTGGTGAAGAAAAAAGTAAAAGAAAATATCTTACTTAAGTCTTGACTCAAGTAAGACAGAGCAGAGGAGCTAAGATGGAGGAGGAATAGGATGGGGAGACGACTTTCTCCCCTACAAATTCGTTGAAAGAACATTTGAACACTGAGCAAACTTCACAAAACAACTTCTGACCGCTAGCAGAAGACATCAGGCACCCAGAAAAGCAGCACAGAAAAGCAGTCTTCTAAAGGAGGTAGGACAAAATATAAAAGATAAAAAAGAGAGACAAAAGAGCTAGGGACAGAGACCCGTCCCGGGAAGGGAGTCGTAATAGAGGAAGTTTCCAAACACCAGGAAGCCCTCGCACTGGCGGGTCTGGGGGAAGTTTTTGAATCTCGGCGGGCAACCTGACTGAGAGGAAAAATAAATAAAACCCACAGATTACATGCCTAAAAGCAACTCCCAGCAGAAAAGTACCCCAGACACCCACATCCGCCACCAGCAAGTGGAGGTGGAATGGAGAGGAGCGGGTGGCATTGCTTAGGGTAAGGACCAGGCCCGAATGCCCTGAGGGCAATCAGAGGGAGCTAACGTGAGATAGCAACTTAAATGGTGGGATAGCAAGAGAGAGAGAGAAAATTAACCGGCTGGAACACACTGCCAGCCGTTCACAGAACAAAGGAAGGACTGAGCAATTCCTGAGAAGAGCTAGCTGGCGGCAGACTGGCCCATCCCCCACCGGAGGCAGGAGCCAGGAGGCAGGAGGCAGGAGGCAGGGGGAGGGGAAAGGGGCAAACTCGGCCCCAGAGACCGGACCCCCTACCAAACAGCAAACAAGCTTCCAGTTTCTAACCAAAGACTTCCTGAGATTCTGGATGGTCGACATCCGCCAGGAGGGTCACGGCTAGAGGTCAGCGCCCGAGAACAGACACAAGGCGCACGCGCCTGACCAGCGCGTGCAAACTGAGGCTGGGACCCCGGAGGGGATAAGGCGCGCTGCACTCGGGGAGAGTGCACCCGCCAAGCTCCTGGCTGCCTGAGCTGCTTGGGCTGGGGAAGGCACAAAACGCAGGCCCGCTCTTTTGTGGAATACCTGAAAACTGGAACTGCATGCAATGCAGGGCCCACTCCATATAGAGCAGCCCGGAGCCTCAGCAGTGTAGATGGGAAAGTACACACCCATGAGCCGGGGCAAACCCAGTGTGGTGGGAACACTGCGAGTCCTCCCCACACAGGCCAGTGACATTTGTCTGCAGTGCCCCTCCCTCCCCTTAGCACGACTGAACAAGGGAACCTAAATAAGAGACCACCTCCACCCGCCTGGGTCAGGGCGGAAATTAGACACTGAAGAGACCGGCAAACAGAAGCCAAATAAACAAAGGGAACCGCTTCAGAAGTGACCGGTGCAACAGATTAAAATCCCTGTAGGTAACACCGACTACACCGGAAGGGGCCTATAGATACCGAGAAGTGTAAACTGGAATGAGGAGCTATCTGAAACTGAACCGAACCCACACTGACCTCAACAGCTCCAGAGAAATTCTTAGACATATTTTTACTAATTTTTTTTAAATTTTCCTTTTTTAAATTTTTTCTCTTTTATTTTCTTTTAAAATTCCCTATTACTCCTCCATTACTCATTAACTTTCATTTTCATTCTCATATATTTTTACTATTTTTCTAATTAGAAAAAAATCTTTTTAAATTTTTTTCTCTTATTTTCTTTTAAAGTCCTCTATTACTCCTCTATTATTACTCCTTAATTTTCATTTTCATTTCACTATAACTTTGCAAAAAAAAAAAAAAAGAAGAGGCCCTATTTTTAAACCAAACTTCATATATATTTCTAAATTTGTTTTGTGTTTTTGTTTTTAATATTGTATTTTTAAGAGTCTAACCTCTACTCTAGATTTTTAATCTTTGGTTTTCAGTATTTGATATCAATTTTGGACATTTAAGAATCCAATATTCAGTACCCATTTTTACTCAGGAGTGTGTTGATCTCTCTCTCCACTTTTAACTCTCTGTTTTCTCCCTCAGATCACCTCTATTTCCTCCCTCCCCCTTCTCTTCCCAATCCAATTCTGTGAATCTCTGTGGGTGTCTGGGCTACAGAGAACACTTTGGGAACAGCCAACTGCATAGATCTGTCTCTCTCCTCTCGAGTCCCGCTTTTTCTCCTCCTGCTCATCTCTATCTCCCTCCTCCCTCTCCTCTTCTTCATGTAACTCTGTGAACCTCTCTGGGTGTCCCTTGCAGTGGAGAATCTTTTCACCATTGACATCAAAGTTTTATTATCAGTGTTGTATAGTTGGAGAAGTCTTGAGACTACTGGAAGAATAAGAATAAGAAATCCAGAGGCAGGAGACTTAAGCCCAAAACCTGAGAACACCAGAAAACTCCTGACTAAAAAGAACATTAAGTAATAAGAGACCATCCAAAAGCCTCCATACCTACACTGAAACCAATCACCATCCAAGAGCCAATAAGTTCCAGAGCAAGACATACCATGCAAATTCTCTAGCAATGCAGGAATACAGCCCTGAGCATCAACATACAGGCTGCCCAAAGTCACACCTAACCCATAGACCCATCTCAAAACTCACTACTGGGCACTCCATTGCACTCTAGAGAGAAGAAATCCAGTTCCACGCACCAGAACACTGACGCAAGCTTCCCTAACCAGGAAACCTTGACAAGCCAATCGTCCAACCCCACCCACTGGGTGAAAACTCCACAATAAAAAGGAACCACAGACCACCAGAATACAGAAAGCCCACTCCAGACACAGCAATCTAAACAAGATGAAAAGGCAGAGAAATAACCAGCAGGTAAAGGAACATGAAAAATGCCCACCAAGTCAAACAAAAGAGGAGGAGATAGGGAATCTACCTGAAAAAGAATTTAGAATAATAATAATAATAATGATACAAAATCTTGAAAACAAAATGGAGTTACAGATAAATAGCCTGGAGACAAAAATTGAGAAGATGCAAGAACTGTTTAATAAGGACCTATAAGAAAGAAAAAAGAGTCAATTAAAAATGAATAATGCAATAAATGAGATCAAAAACACTTTGGAGGGAACCAACAGTAGAATAACAGAGACAGAAGATAGGATAAGTGAGGTAGAAGATTAAATGGTGGAAATAAATGAAGCAGAGAGGAAGAAAGAAAAAATAATCAAAAGAAATGAGGACAACCTCAGGGACCTCTGGGACAATGTGAAACGCCCCAACATTTGAATCATAGGAGTCCCAGAAGAAGAAGACAAAAAGAAAGGCCATGAGAAAATACTCGAGGAGATAATAGCTCAAGTAAGACTTAGTGACTATAAATATATAAACTGCTGAGGATTAAATAAGCATGAACCTTCATGAAGTTTCCCTTACTTGTTGAAGTGTGTGTAATGGGTTGTTATTTGCCTTAGGAAAGTTAGAAGTTCCAGAGTCATAAGAAAGCCTACTTATTTAATAATGATCCTTCTCAATTACTATAACCATTTCTTAACATCATCACTGGAAAAAAATTCTCTTGATGATTTTAAGATGTAGTACAAATTAATGAAAATATGAGCATCAAGATATACAAAAATATAGTGCATCCCAATTTATGGGGTAAAATAAGAATCTATGAGTCCATAGGGATATTACTTAATTAATTAATTGAAAAATGCTTCTTTAAACAAAATATTAACTAATCAATATGAGAGATTGATGAAGTTAGAAAAAAACATTAACTAATGAATATAAAAGACTGATGAAGCTAGAAAATCATCTATAGTGGTCAAAATTAACATTTGGTCCAAAAAATAGTAGGCTGAAATTAAAAGAGATAGCTATTTATTTTTAAATATGAAATAACCTAGAGCTCTTCCACAGAAACTCTTTGTGGAATTAGCTATGATAGTCTACAAGCATTTGTATTCACCACTCAGGTCAATATTTGAAAATTGTATAGCATTTTTAAAATCTGGCACAACTTGTCAATTTTTAAAATTACACAATTTTACAGCATTTAAAAAGCTAAGGAGAGAAAACCTTAGTATCTATAAAGTATAGGGATATGTTTAAAGACTAACAAGATGAGTAAGCAACATGCTAGTCATCAATATAGGTTAATTTGATATATTTTGTACAAAACTACAAAACAAGCAGGGAAAACATCTCCATTTCTATTTATCATTGATTTTGATCACTGATTCAATACAGCCTCTCAGTGGATTCATTAGAATTCCTACTTTTAAAAAAGAGAAGGAGGCAGTGTGTCTGAAAAATTTCACATTGCTTTATTCTCTGATCATCTTTATGGAAATAAGAGACAGGATATTTAACCTTCTAGTCTGCTGAGGTGGAGAAAACTTAAAGCCAGACTACAATCTATTAACGTTCTACTAAAATATTTCCAGAAAAATGCAATAATTGAAGTGCAATAAAATGTAAATTTCACTAAGTCATTTATAGAAGTAAAAAGGTACATACACCAATTTAATTTTATATTCATAAAATTTCACTTTTTAAATTACATGTATAATCAAACCCTGGCAAATTAACACTGGGGAGCAAACTAAACTGAAAAGTGGAATGAATTCCTTACACCTCATCTAAAATATTTATCTTATGATTGTCTAAGTTTGCTATTTAAGTATAATTCCTTAGTCTTTACCAATATCTTTTCACTTAATATTATTATGTTATAGCTATGTTAAAATTAAAAGAGCTTTTTTTGTTTTTTATTCTTTGGGTTCAAACAGTGTTCCAGAGAAATAATCTATATGGAAAGAACGTCTTGAGCCCACACTTACTGTGAATAAGCTTTGTGAGAAGTGTATGAATATTCAAGTCCCCTAAATTATCAAGTCAGCTATTATTAAGTCAGATATTAAAACAAAATCTGTTGAATACTGACTGTCAAACTGGTGCCATCAGCTTGAAGGACCAAAATTCACTTTTGTAATACAAACATTATATATATATATATAGCAAGATATCTAGTTTACAATGTCAAGAGGCTGACTAAGTTCATTTTCACAGCATGTAAAGTAGATCAGAAACTGATCCTTTGCTCAGTTCAGTTCAGTCACTCAGTTGTGTCAGACTCTATGACACTCCATGGACTGCAGCATCCCAGGCCTTCCTGTCCATCACCAACTCCCAGAGTTTACTCAAAATCATGCCTGTTGAGCCATCCAACCATCTCATCCTCTGTCGTCCCCTTCTCCTCTTGCCTTCAATCTTTCCCAGCATCAGGGTCTTTTCAACTGAGTCAGTTCTTCACAATAGGTGGCTTAACTATTGGAGTTTCAGCTTCAGTATCAATCCTTCCAACAAATATTCAGGAGTGATTTCCTTTAGGTTGGACTGGTTGGACCTCCATGCAGTCTGAGGGAATCTCAAGAGTCTTCTCCAACACCACAGTTCAGAAGCATCAATTCTTTGGCGCTCAGCTTTCTTTATAGTCCAACTCTCACATCCATACATGACTATTGGAAAAACCATAGCTTTGATTAGACGGACTTTTGCTGGCAAAGTAATGTATCTGCTTTGTAATATGCTGTCTAGCTTGGTCATAGCTTTTCTTCCAAGGGGTAAGGGTGACAATATACAGCATTGATGTACTCTCTTCCCGATTTGGAACCAGCCTATTGTTCCATGTCTGGTTCTAACTGTTGCTTCTTAACCTGCATACTGGTTTCTCAGGAGGCAGGGGCAGGTGGTCTGGTAGTCCCATCTATTTAAGAATTTTCCAGTTAGTGGTGATCCACACAGTCAAAGGCTTTGGTGTAGTCAATAAAGCAAAATTAGATGTTTTTCTGGAACTCTCTTGCTTTTTTTAATAACCCAGCAGATGTTGAAATTTGATCTCTGGTTCCTCTTCCTTTTCTAAATCCAGCTTGAACATCTGGAAGTTCATGGTTCACGTACTGTTAAAGTTTGTCTTGGGGAATTTTGAGCATTACTTTACTAGCATGTGAGATGAGTGCAAGTGTGTGGTAGTTTGATCATTCTTTGGCATTGCCTTTCTTTGGGATTGGAATGAAAACCGACCTTTCCTTGTCCTGTGGCCACTGCTGAGTTTTCCAAATTTGCTGGCATATTGAGTGCAGCACTTTCCAGCATCATCTTTTAGGATTTGAAATAGCTCAGCTGGAATTCCATCACCTCCACTAGCTATGTTTGTAGTGATGCTTCTTAAGACCCACTTGACTTCATGTTCCAGAATGTCTGGCTCTAGTTGAGTGATCACACCAGTGATTATCTGGGTCATTAAGATCTTTTTTGTATAGTTCTTCTGTATATTCTTACCACCTCTTCTTAATATATTCTGCTTCTGTTAGGTCCATACCATTTCTGTCCTTTATTGTGCCCATATTTGCATGAAATGTTCCCTTGGTATCTCTAATCTTCTTGAAGAGATCTCTAGTCCTTCCCATATTATTGTTTTCCTCCATTTTGTACTGACGGCTGAGAAAAGCTTTCTTATCTCTCTTTGCTATTCTTTGGAACTCTGCATTCAAATGGGTATATTTTTCCTTTTCTCTTTTGCCTTTCACTTCTCTTCTTTTCATAGCTATTTGTAACGTCTCCTCAGACAACCATTTTGCCTTTTTGCATTTAATAATGCCCAACATTATTAAAATATTAATATATTAAAATGGTAATATAAAATAGATATTATTTTGTCATGTAGAAAAGAAATATATTTTCTTTTTTTTTCATTTATTTTTATTAGTTGGAGTCTAATTACTTTACTAAGAGAGATAAATGTTCTCCTATAAAATGACTCAGATGGTAAAGAACCTGACTGCAATGCGGGAGACTTGGGTTCAATCGCTGGATTGATACAATCCCCTGGAGGAGGGCATGGCAACCCACTCCAGTATTCTTGCCTGGAGAATCACAATGACAGAGGGACCTGGTGGGTTACAGTCCATGTGGTCGCAAAGAGTTGGACATGACTGAGTGATTAAGCACACACACACATAAATACACTTCTTCTAGAAAAAAGTTAAAAGTTGTTTCTTATTCTCCAGACAGTGTGAAGATGAAGTTAGAATGCTCTTAATTTGAGCCATGTTTGAGTTCTTGCTCCATTCCAAGTAAATCCTTTCAAGCATCACAAGTGCCCTTCCTTTTCCTGGGCGAGAGCCAATGCTATATATACTATACCCTTGGGGATACTTTGCCTCTTCTTCCATTATTTCTAACACTGACTTCTTTTTCCTTAGTAAGATGGAAAAGAGTTCATTCAATCCCTTAGAGTTACAAACCCAGAGAATAACCTTAATCTTTTAGTTGTTTTAAGCCAATTACTTTAAATAATGGATTAGAGATTGCTTGAAGCTGGGTTAGAGTAGAGTTGATTGGTACTTCTTAATGTCTTACTCTATTAATTACAAACTTTGTTTTCTGAGCAAGCATTGTGTTAGACATCTCAACTCTCTTCAAGAAGGATAGGTTCAGTGTGGCTCTCCTTCTTTAGAGCCAACAGTCATCATTCCTCCTTGTGATTCAAATCTTTTGATCCTGGTCAAATAGCCATCATTCCTTCTTGTACTTCAGGAATTTTAATCCTGTGTTCCAAAATGCAACCAAGAACCTCACAATACTCTTTATTCTCTCACCCAAGATGTCTCTAATCAAAGAGATTAGTTATTCCAGAATTCCACAGTTTCTCAAGTAGTCATGCAACTGAGGGAAGTCCAGGATTTTTAATATTTAAATACATATGCATTGCTTAGACAGTTTAGCATTCCAGAGCTTTACATATTGACAAGTACAGTTAATGTCCAAACTCAGTATTATTTTTCCATTTTACTTCTGGCCTCTAAAAATCTGTAGAGAAATTTAAGTCCTTAAAACATTTTTATTATTGCAATTATCTGTAGCTACTTAGATATAAATGCAAATAATAAAATAACTATCAGTTTTTCCTCTTCATTAATAGAAGAAAATTAGAAAAATGTCAAGAGAATTGTGATTTTATTAGCAGAAAACTCAAATAACTTCAGTTCAGTCACTCAGTCGTGTCTGCCTCTGCGACCCCCTGGACAGCAGCACACTGGACTTCCCTGACCATCACCAACTCCCGGTGTTTCCTCAAACTCATGTCCATTTAGTCAGTGATGCCATGCAACCATCTCATCCTCTGTCATCCCCTTCTCCTCCCGCCTTCAATCTTTCCCAGCATCAGGGTGTTTTCCAATTAGTCAATTCTTCACATCAGGGCCAAAATATTGGAATTTTAGCTTCAGCGTCAGTCCTTCCAATGAATATCCAGGATTGATCTCCTTTAGGATGGACTGGTTGGATCACCTTGCAGTCCAAGGGACTCTCAAGTGTCTTCTCTAACACCACAGTTCAAAAGCATCAACTCTTGGCCACTCAGCTTTCTTTACAGTCCAACTCTCACATCCATACATGACTACTGGAAATACCATAGCTTTAATTAGATAGGCCTTTGTTGGTAAAGCAATGTCTCTGCTTTTTAATATGCTGTCTATGTTGGCCATAATTTTTCTTTCAAGAAGCAAGCATCTTTTAATTTCATGACTGAAGTCGCCATCTGCAGTGATTTTGGAACCCAAGAAAATAAGGTCTGTCACTGTTTCCCCATCCATTTGCCATGATGTGATGGATCAGATGCCATGACCTTCGTTTTTTGAATGTTGAGTTTTAAGCCATTTTTTTCACTCTCCTCTTTTGCTTTCATCAAGAGGCTCTTTGGTTCTTCTTCACTTTCTGCCATAAGGGTGGTGTCATCTGCATATCAGAGGTTATTGATATTTCTCCTGGCAATCTCGATTCCAACTTGTGCTTCAACCAGCCTGGCATTTTGCATGATGTACTGTGCATACAAGTTAAATAAGCAGGGTGACAATATACAGCCTTGATGTACTCCTTTCCTGAATTGGAACCAGTCTGTTGTTTCATGTCCAGTTCTACCTATTGCTTCTTGACCTGCATACAGATTTCTCAGGAGGCAGGTCAGGTGGTCCGGTATTCCCATCTCTTTAAGAATTTTTCACAGTTTGTTGTGACCCACACAAAGTTACATGAAATTAAATTTAAACATGCAAAATTTCAATTTTAGTCAGCAAAAGTCAACAGGTACCATTGTGCTTTACGTATTGCCTGTGAGCTTTGATTGGAAGAGTTGCACACCAAGAATTTGTTCCTAGGTTAGGACTTCCCTTGTGGCTCAGATGGTAAAGAAACTGCCTGCAATGCAGGACACCCAAGTTTGATCCCCAAGTCAAGAAGATTCCCTGGAGTAGAGAATGGCAACCTACTTCAGTATTCTGCCTGGAGAATCCCATGAACAGAGGAGCCTGGTGGGATACAGTCCATGGGGTTGCAAAGAGTCAGACATGCCTGAAGTGATTTAGCATGCATACAAGGGCTGGTATGACTAATGTGCCTATCAGTTGTGTAAAACAATCATTAAGACAGAAAAACATCAATTTGTCAGAAATTTGATGCTGATTTTGAGCAAAGCTATTTAACATCTTGTGATTCATGAGTCAGTGAAGATAGAATAGAACTATAAATTAGTCAAGTAGAAAATATCAGTCTCAAAAGTTTTATGTTAGTAACTTGGAAGAAAACCTCAAAGTGCTTTTAAGGAAAGCTACAGTACTTTTTCCATTCATATCTCTTGTGCAAAATAAAACATTTTGCATCAGAGATTTCACTCTAAGACAATGATTTTCACCTGGGGATGATTTTGCTGCCCAGAGGACAGGTATCCAGCAATGTCTGGATACTCTTTCAAAGTTGTTATAGCTTGTGGTGGGGTGCGGCTGGCATCCAGTGAATCAAGGCAGAGGATGCTGTGAAACATACTACATGGCATAAGATAGTCCCTACAATAAGCATAAAATTAGTTCCCAATATCAAGTGTGCCAAGATTGAGAAACGTCTCTGTAAGATAAAGTAGAATTTTTTTTAAAATAATATCTTTAATTAATGAACTTAATTTTGTGGGACATTTCAGTCTACCCTTTACCTTCATAATATTGATTAGGTCCTTATGCTTCCATAGTGGCTCAGATGGTGAAGAATCTGCTTATAATGCAGGAGACCTCAGTTCAAATCCTGGGTCCATAAGATCCCCTGAAACAGAGAATAGCAAGCTACTCCAGTATTCTGCCTGGAGAATCCCATGGACAGAGGCCCATGGCAGGCTAAAGTCCATGGGGTCTCAAAGAGTAGACTCTCTCAACTGAGAGACTAACACTTTTTCTTTTCACAGTGTTCTTAATGGAACATGTTATAATGAAAAGTGAAAGTATTAGTCACTGTCATGTCTGACTCTTTGCCACCCCATGGACTGTAATCTGCCAGGCTCCTCCATCCATGGAATTCTTCAGGTAAGAATACTGGAGTGGGTCGCCATGCCCTCCTGCAGGAGATTTTCCCAACCCAAGGTTCAAACCCAGATGTCCTGCACTGCAGGCAGATTCTTTACCGTCTGAGCTATCAGCAAAGCCCCATGTTATAAAACCATGTGCAGAAACACAAAGGACATTGCCAAGTTGAAAACTGATACAAAAAGTTGGCCTCCAAATATGAGCAAGTTTTAGGATATTTACCTATTTTCTTTCCTTATAAATTTTGGTTTCAGATATGCACAAGTGTGATATATTTTTTAAAAATCTGTGACAAACTCTTTACAATAGCTAGGATATGGAAGCAACCTAAATGTCCATCGGCAGATGAATGGATAAGCAAGTTGTGGTACATATACACAATGGAATATTACTCAGCTATAAAAAGAACTCATTTGAGTCAGTTCTAATGAGGTGGATGAAACTGGAGCCTATTATACAGAGTGAAGTAAACCAGAAAGAGAAACACCAATACAATAATGCATATATAACATCAATACATATATATGGAATTTAGACAGACAGTAATGATGACCCTATATACAAAACAGCAAAAGAGGCACAGATATAATAACAGACATTTGGACTATGTGGGAGAAGGTGAAAGTGGGATGATTTGAGAGAATAGCATTGAAACGTGTATATTACCATATGTAATATTGATGACCAGTGCAACTTTGATGCATGAAGTAGGGTACTCAAAGCTGATGCTCTGGGACAACCCAGAGGGATGGGGTGGGGAGGGAGCTGGGAGGGGTGTTCAGGATGGGGGAACACATGCACACCCATGACTGATTCACATTGATGTATGGCAAAAACCACCAAAATATTGTAAAAGCAATTAGCCTCCAATTAAAATAAATTTATATATAAAAAATTCTGTGACCAAATAAGTCTAAGAGAACACTTTCAATGAATAAACAACAGAATTCTACTTTGAAAATAAGACACTGCTTGATTAGCATGTATCACTATTATTAGTGCATATAATAATGGAGTGTCTCATCTTACAATAAAGGCATCTTAATGAATTTGATATGCATGCTTGCGTGCTCATTTGTATCCAACTCTTTGTAACCCCATGGACCATAGCCTGCCAGGCTGTCAGCAGGCAAGAGATGAGAAAATCTTCATTATTGGCAACTGCACTAGAATTAAGAACCATCTCTGAATAATTCTGAGAAAATTTTAAATGGGCTGCTCAGGAGATGGTCCCTCTCCAGAGAAGTTTGCCTAAGCCTCGACTGATTCTTGGCTTCTGGCAGCTGCTTTACCTTCCTTGACTTGAAAAATGGTGGCCCCGCTAGCTCAGAGCTTCATCTCGTTTGCATTGACTCAGTATCTGTTGCTTTGCTCTGGCTGGAGTGTTGACAACATCTACTCAGCTGTTTTTGTGACTTTCTAACAGTTCCATGGTTGTATCTGTTTTCCTCTGATTTTCAGAATACATTTGTGGCTATTGGACTTGGACCTGAAATCTTGCAAAATTCCTTTACTGTTTCTCATAATTTATTTGTGAATTGTTTTGGAATTTCTGTGTAGACAATCATTTAATCTATATTACTAAAATTTTTAGTCATTCCACTAAGGGTGATGGTTGTTTCTTTATAACTATACTAAGTAAGACTGAATAGAGTTATGATTAAAAGTAATGAAATTGTGTCTCTTTTTTATGTTCCTAAACTCAGTAAGACAGTTTTCATATTTCACCATTTGCAAAAGTTTATTTTCTCATTAGTCTTCAATTATTAGATTTCTTTAACATTAATTTTTCTATACTTACACCTATAAATTGCTTATTTCATCGAAATGTTCAAGTTTACAACACAGGTGTGTTTAAAATACCCTCCTTTTTTAGTGTCTGCAATATATTTTCAGGCTTCCCAGGTGAAGATAGTGGTAAAGAACCCTGCTTGCCAAAGTAGGAGACACAGGAGATGTAAGTTCAGTCTCCAGATCTGGAAGATCCCCTGTAGGAGGGCATGGAAACCCACTCCAATATTTTTGCCTTGAGTATCTCAAAGACAGAGGAGTCTGGTGGGCTACAGTCCCTAGGGTCACAAAGAGTCAGACACAACTGAAGCAACTTAGGATGCAATATATTTTCATTTTTCATTCCTAATTCTGGTCATTTGTTCCTTCGTTTTTTTTTTTTTTTTTTTCCTTTATCAGTCTCACTACAAGTTTATCAATGTTTTAGCTTTAAGGAACAACTTTTACCATTGTTTATTCTTTCTTCCACAAATTATCTTTTGATTTCTTTAATTTCTGTTCCTTTCATTTTTTCCTCTGCTTTTTTTAGGCTTGTTTTCTTCTTTTTTTTCTAAATTATTTAAAAAAGATACTCAACTAATTACATTTAACTTCTCTTTCTAATATGCTCTTTTAAGTTTATTCATTCCTCATCTAAACTTAACTATAACTACCTCCTACAAGACAAATGAAAACAGAGGGCATTGTCTCTAATATTCCTTAAAGACTTATTTATTTATTTTTCTTTATTATGCCAAGGTCTGCAGTGACCTCTATCTCCAACCAATACTAAATTCTCTTTAAATTTCTTTAATCTCCATAGTTTGGGAGATATTAGATCCCCAAAATGCATTGATTTTTTTGGATGCTGTGATGTTAGTATCTTTTGGTTTTCTACTCACTTCACAGCCTGTCCCACAACTGCTCAGGTTAAAAGCTTAGGAATTATCTTTGTTCACTCTTAACTGTGTGCATTCTGAAATGTGTATACTGTCACATATGTGTGCATTAGCATGTGCATATACACAAAAATAGATTCAAAGGATGAGATCTGCTAGGCAGAGTGCCTGAAGAAATATGGATAGATGTTCATAGCATTTTACAGGAGGCAGTTACCGAAACCATCCCAAAGAAAAAGAAATGTAAAAAGGCAAAATGCTAGCCTAAGGAGGCTTTACAAATACCTGAGGAAAGAAAAGGAGTAAAAGTCAATGGAGAAACGGAAAGATATATTCAACAGAATGCAGCGTTCCAGAGAATAGCAGAGACAAGAGGGCCTTTTTAAGTGAACAATGAAAATAAATAGAAGAAAGCAACAGAATGTGTAAGACTAAAGAACTTTTCAAGAAAATTGGAGCTATCCAGGGAACATTTCATGCAAGGATGGACACAGAAAAGGACAGAAAAATGGAAAGGACCCAACAGAAACAGAAAACAGTAAGAAGAGGTGACAAGAATACACAGAAGAACTAAGAAAAAAGGTCTTAATGACCTGGATAACCATGGTGATGTGGTCACTCACCTAAAGCCAGAAAACCTAGAGTGTGAGGTCAAGTGGGCTTTAGGAAGCATCACTATAAACAAAGCTAGTGGAGGTGATGAAAAAAGGTTAGTTTTCATTGCACTCTCAAAGAAGGGCAATGTCAAACAATGTTCAAACCACTGTACAACTTCTCTTATTTCACATGCTAACAAGGTTACAATTAAAATCCTTCAAGCAAGGTTTTAGCAGTATGTGAGTTGAGACCTTCCAGATGTACAAGCTGGGTTTAGCAAAGGTAGAGGAACCATAGATCAAATTGCCAACATTCCTTGGATCACAGAGAAACCAATTCCAGAAAAAGAACTTCTGCTTCCTTGACTATGATAAGCCTTTGACCGTGTGGATCACAACAAGCTACAGACAATTCTTAAAGAGATGAGAGTACCAGATCACCTTACCTGTCTCCTGAGAAATCTGTGTGCAGTTCAAGAAGCAACAGTTAGAATTGAACATGGGACAACAGACTAGTTCAAAACTGGGAAAGGAGTATGACAAAGCTGCATATTGTCACCCTGTTTATTTAACTTCTATGCAGAGTACATCATGAGAAATGCCAGGCTGGATGAAGCACAAACTGGAATCAAGATTTCTAGGAGAAATATCAACAATCACAGATATGCAGATGATACCACTCTAAAGTCAGAAAGTAAAGAGGAATTAATGAGCGTCTTGATGGAAGTGAAAGAGGAGAGTGAAAAATTGGCTTAAAACTCAACATTCAAAAAACTAAGATCATGGTATACGGCCCCATCACTTCATGGCAAACAGAAGGGGGAAAAGTGGAAACAGTGTCATATTTTATTTTCTTGGGCTCCAAAATCACTGTGGATGTGACTGCAGCCATGAAACTGAAAGATGCTTGCTCCTTGGAAGGAAAGCTGTGACAAACTTAGGCAGCACATTAAAAGCAGGGATGTCACTTTGCCAACAATGGTCCATCTAGTCAAAGCTATGGTTTTTCCAGTAGTTATTTATGGATATGAGAGTTGGACCATAAAGAAGACTCAGAGCCAAAGAATTGATGCTTTCAACCTATGGTGTTGGAGAAGACTCTTGAGAGTCCCTTGGACTGCAAGGGAATTAAACTAGTAAATCCTAAAGGAAATCAGTCCTGAAAATTCATTGGAAGGACTGATGCTGAAGCTGAAGCTCCAATACTTTGGCCACCTAATGCAAAGAGTTGACTCACTGGAAAATACCCTGATGCTGAGTATGATTGAAGGCAAAAGGAGAAGGGGGCAGTAGAGGATGAGATGGTTAGATAGCATCACCAACTCAATGGACATGAATTTGAGCAAACTCAGAGATAGTGGAGGACAGAGGAGCCGGGCATGCTGCAATCAGTGGGGTTGCAGAGTCAGACATGACTTAGTGACTGAACAACAACTTTTAACTGTGTCCATCCCTAAGTGTGCATACTCTCACATGTGTGTGCATCAGCATTTGCCCATACACACATATGCAACCATGTAGAAGCCTGGAATGCTGCAGTCCATTGGGGGTCGCAAAGAGTCAGACATGACTGAGCAACTGAAATGAACTGAACTGAACACACTGACAAATCCTGTCAATTCAACCTCAAAGGCATATCCATATCTCATGTATACACTCTTTGTTTCCCACAAACATTGAGTAAATCATTAAAAGACCCTCCTAACTGGTTTCTATGTTCAGTGGCATGCTTCCCTATAATCCACCTGCCAAAGGAGCACAGCGATTGGAGATTTCTTAAAAAACTGAAAATAGAACTGCCATATGACCCAGCAATCCCACTTCTGGGCATACATACCGAGGAAACCAGATCTGAAAGAGACATGTGCACCCCAATGTTCATCGCAGCACTGTTTATAATAGCCAGGACATGGAAGCAACCTAGATGCCCATTAGCAGACGAATGGATAAGAAGGCTGTGGTACATGTACACCATGGAATATTACTCAGCCATTAAAAAGAATTCATTTGAATCAGTTCTGATGAGATGGATGAAACTGGAGCCCATTATACAGAGTGAAGTAAACCAGAAAGATAAAGACCATTGCAGTATACTAACATATATATATATGGAATTTAGAAAGATGGTAATGATAACCCTATATGCAAAACAGAAAAAGAGACACAGATGTACAGAACAGACTTTTGGACTCTGTGGAAGAAGGCAAGGGTGGGATGTATTGAGAGAATAGCATCGAAACATGTATATTATCTAGGGTGAAACAGATCACCAGCCCAGGTTGGATGCATGAGACAAGTGCTCAGGCCTGGTGCACTGGGAAGACCCAGAGGGATCAGGTAGAGAGGGAAGTGGGAGGGGGGATCGAGACGGGGAATACATGTAACTCCATGGCTGATTCATGTCAATGTATGACAAAAACCACTACAATATTGTAAAGTAATTAGCCTCCAACTAATAAAAATAAATGAAAAAAGAAAAAGAAAATAAAAAATAAATAAAATATATTAGTTTCATTCTAGTTATATCATCATTCCAATCAGAACTCTTTAAGGAATTACCATTGCACCAGAACAAAATCTAAATTTCTTCACCTGATTGACCCATCCTATGCAACTTGGACCATGCCTTCCTGTCCAGCTCATCTAGCTCCATGCTTCTATTTCCCCTACTGTACTCCAGTCTCTTACTATTCCTTAAACACAACAAGTTTATTTTTGCTTTAGTGCCTGGCCTTAGCTGTTTCCTCTTCCTGGAATGCTCTTACCCGAGGTCTTTTCAGGCTAATTCCTTCTCTTCTTTTGGATTTTATTTTTGCCACCAAATTTAGCCACACAATCACTTTATCACACTTATCAGTTGCAATTTTGTGAAAAACTTCATGTATATATATATATTCTGAAAGATACAGAAAAACAAATATCTTTTAAAAATTCAGCATTATAAAAACATCGTTTATCTTTGTTCACTACTTTATCCCCAGCATCTGGAAAAGTATCTGTCACCTGAGAAGAACTTAATAAATAAAAGTGAATCGTCGAGACAAAATACAAAAAAAAAAAAAAAAGAAAGAAAAGAAAATTTGTCCCAAAGTAGCTCAGAAGAACTGTATTTATATTGTTATCTTAATGATTGTTATCAGAATGATTTGAAAGCTCAGAGAAGAAATTAGGAAACCAAAATGTATTATCCCTGATTCAAAATCATCTTGTAATAACCATTTTTCTGAGAGCGCTGCCTCAAGGCAATTTAGAAGAAGATTTTGAACCAAGAGGAAGACTCACAAAACATCAAGAAATACCTCTCACCTCTTCCTTCAATTCTTGCAAAGCATGTTGAGCTCTCTTTACAGAACCTGTTGAAAATGGCTTAGGCAGAGAAATAATTTTCTCTCAAAACACGTTTGGCTTTGCTCTGATTTTACTTTTTATTTTATTCTCTAATAAAATTGTTCAATGACTGATCTCATTCCTCTAAAAGGTTAAAGTTCCTTGACCAGTGCTGAGCGAGGGGAAATTGTGGGGACCAGGGGGATCCAGACAAGACAACATCTGCTGTGAGTCCACTAGGGTGTGAAGGGTCGTCACACTCTGTTTGATCTCAGTGCAGGGGATGGCAGGTGGGGCTAGGGAACCCTGGAAGCTGCCTTTGGCCAAAATGCCCAGCTGCACTGGCCACCTGCAGTGCTAGGCAGAGCAGGAACAACTGAAGCCTGACCACTGTGACCACTAGTTTCCTCTCATTCCTTCCCTTCAAAGGGAAGTGTTAAGAAAACCTTTGGGCTGGAAATGCAAAAAGTTGAAAATCAACTTAAAATAATGATTATACAAAAATTTTACTCAACCTTCAAGATCTAATCAAATAAATATGATTAAGAAAAAGCTGCCTGAGCCTTGTCACTAGCCCTCTTGTGTCCTGTCCCCAAAACAGCCACTGCCAGACGGGCAGGAAGCAAACAGCGCATTTGACCAAGGAAGGCCACTGGTGCTTTGGGAAGTGAGGACTCTTTAAGGTTTTACAACAGGCAGAGCTATTATGGTAACTAAAATTATGCTCGATTTATTTTACTTCCAGAAAACATCTTATTAAAACTGAATCTTCTCTTTTAGAAGTAGGGATTTAAAGGATCTTATATTTGTGAAGGTATGAACCAATTCTTTACTTACAGAACTGAAGAACTAAAATTATTGACAGTGGGCTTCCCACAGCAGGGTATTACTGCCCATATTAAATTTGCCCTTTTCACAAGATCAGGACCCAGAATGAGTGACATGTTACACTCTCAAAGTGCTCTAAATTTTGGAAACTGTTCAATTTCCTCCCCCAAACTCTTTGCTTAGAAGTATGTACTAAAAGGTCATTTAAAGTAACTTGGAAGTGGAAATTCAGTATAATGGCACAGAATTTTATTACACAGTTTCAGAACACATCTGGACCTCAAGAACAACAGAACCAGGGACATAGGCTGGCTCCTCATCTCTAAATTCTGTTCCATTTCCTTTCTGCTGAATTCTTTCCTTGCTTTCTTTCTCTGCAAACTGGACTCTTGTTTCTCTTGTCACCCAGGTAGAGATGGAGGCATGCATTTTTTTTTTTTTTTAATGTTTAACTGCTTAGATTTAAATTTCTATAACAGCCTCTTCTAGAAACAAACAAACAAACAAACAAAAAAGAATGACTACTGACCTGAGTTTAGCCAAATAGTAATAATGAAAATTCTGTGACCTCTACAGATCATCTAGAATGCCACAAAGTTGAGCTAGTAATTCTAAAGTGGTGGCTTCTAAAATGGGGTTCATCTACATCAGAGATTTTTAAGATGATGCACCAGGATGCTAGGAGGAATTCTAATGCTGCAGAAAAAAACTAGCATTTAATTTTGTTTTTATCCTGTTCTCTTTTTATTGCACCTACAACTTCAATGCTAAAGAACTAGAAATTGGACTAACACCTGGTATGTCCCAATCCACAAGTGAACAAAGAATCAGGTTCTAAAAATAAAGTACCAGCAGTTAATTCCAAAGGAGATATTAATGGAACACTGACCACAAGTCCTATTATGGATTGTTATGTAGAATGCTCAGTGCTCTAAATATCTTTAGAAACTTTATTTTGTAGTTTTCCAATCTGCTAATTATCTTCAGTTCCACATTGTTGAACTGGAGATGTTCAGTCCTAATGACTTTAATATTGACTATTGTTGAGCTGACATTAAACGCATGCATGGGACCACCAAGACACTTTCACAGAAGAGCTGCTGAAGGTAAATGGCTTAACTTGTCTACAAAAAGAAAGAACATTTTAAAGAAAACAATAATTTTTATTTACTAATTCCTTCATAATTTGTTTGCAAATTAGAAGTTTTTATTATTAGCATAATAATAGGAAGGCTGTGTAGTCTCAATTGCCATTATGAATCATCTAGAATAAAGTTGGACACCGATATATCATCACTCTATGGTCTTCCCAGTGCAAGGAAAAATGTGAGCTATTGATTGTATGGAATCAATGGGCAAGTCAACACTTGTACAGAACATTCATGGTTGTGTGCATGTGTGTGTGTGTGTTTTTCTTTTCTTTTGTTACTTATGTTGTGCATGAAGTGGATCTGTAGCAAATCGCTGGTACTTCAGTAAATACAAAAAAGAAAAATTAAATCAGGTAAAAACTTAATCTTAAAAAAAAAAAAAAAAAAAAAAACAGGAATTTATCCAGCATCCTGAAGGCTTAGCACTTTGTGGGAGCTCAGTAAATATTGATATAATATTTAATACTTAACTACTAAATCAAAGTCACAAGATTCAAAGTTGGTTTAATCCTAAGGAAAAACTAATATCAAATCCCAGGCTTTCTATAAAGGAACCCCTGCTTCCAGGCTCTGAATTCCAATTTTAAGGTGCCTAGCAGATATGCTTTAACAGATAATGCTTACAGGAGCCTGCACAAGGAGAAATATTATTTGTGAGGCAAAGATGAATACAACCTTATAGAATATAATGAATGAAACATTTGCACTGTGACTGGGAGGAAATAATTAGAGCACATTAAAGATTCCGGGGAAGAATGAGTCATCAGATCAATTGGTGAATAATTTTCTTTACTCTCTAATTGTAAAAATGATTTGAAAACTAATCAAATCTTAAGGCAAGTTCCAATAATTTGATAGGTGAATTGAGTCCTACATGGACTAGAATTTTTAAAAGCAAAACCAGTGAGCACAGATTAGTTGGGGATAATATTACTCCACTCCTTTCTGGAGCTTCTCTTGGTAATTCTCAGTTCAGTTCAGATCAGTTCTGTCGCTCTGTTGTGTCCGACTCTTTGCAACCACATGAACGGCAGCATGCCAGGCCTCCCTGTCCATCACCAACTCCTGGAGTTTACTCAAACACATGTCCATTGTGTCGGTGATGCCATCTAGCCATCTCATCTTCCGTCATCCCCTTCTCCTCCTGCCCCCAATCCCTCCCAGCATCAGGGTCTTTTCCAATGAGTCAACTCATCGCATCAGGTGACCAAAGTATTGGAGTTTCAGCTTCAGCATCAGTCCGTCCAATGAACACCCAGGACTAATCTCCTTTAGGATGGACTGGTTGGATCTCCTCACAGTCCAAGGGACTCTCCAGAGTCTTCTCCAACACCACAGTTCAAAAGCATCAATTCTTAGGCACTCATCTTTCTTCACAGTCCAACTCTCACATCCATACATGACCACTGGAAAAACCATAGCCTTGACTAGACAGACCTTTCTTGGCAAAGTAATGTCTCTGCTTTTTAATACACTATCAAGGTTGGTCATCACTTTCCTTCCAAGGAGTGTCTTTTAAGTTCATGACTGTGATCACCATCTGCAGTGATTTTGTAGCCCCCAAAAATAAAGTCTGTCACTGTTTCCACTGTTTCCCCATCTATTTGCCATGATGTGATGGATCAGATGCCATGATCTTCATTTTTTGAATGTTGAGTTTTAAGCCAACTTTTTCACTCTCCTCTTTCACTTTCATCAAGAGGTTCTTTAGTTCTTCTTCACATTCTGCCATAAGGGTGGTGTCATCTGCATATCTGAGGTTATTGATGTTTCTCCCGGCAATCTTGATTCCAGCTTGTGCTTCATCCAGTCCAGCATTTCTCATGATGTACTCTGCATATAAGTTAAATAAGCAGAGTGACAATATACAGCCTTGACGTACTCCTTTTCCTATTTGGAACAAGTCTGTTGTTCCATGTCCAGTTCTAACTGTTGCTTCCTGACCTGCATACAGGTTTCTCAAGAGGCAGGTCAGGTGGTCTGATATGCCCATCTCTTTCAGAATTTTCCACAGTTTATTGTGATCCATACAGTCAAAGGGTTTGGCATAGTCAATTAAGGTTCACTTAAAAGAATCTAGCTTATATAATTGTGATTTTTATGTGTAAAGCTGATTGCAAACATCCTGTATACTTCAGAGTTACTTCTCGGCAAGTTCCATAAGGATCTTGAATAAGACCAGGTTCCTATTAAAGACTGGGGAGTCAAAGATCTGAATGTAAGTAATTAAGTGGATGTGTGACTTGTCATTTAACGTCTTGGGTCCTCAGTTCCATCACTAGTAAAATGGAAATGGTAACACTTATATCAAAAGGTCCCTGTGGAGAATAAAAAAACTATATGAAGAAGATACAACGTGATGGAAACATGGAATCTTTCCATGGGATCTCAGTTGAATCCGAGAGAACTGGTGTTTCTCCATAAGGAGCAGAATGGGCCTCAGAAGACTTTGGCTGCTCTGTCTTCTGGCTGCAGATTCTCAGGGTGCATGAACAAACAGCACTGCACTATTGGGCACTTCTTGCCAGCTCCCATCCATGAATAAAAGGAAAATCTTGGAGAGATGCCGGGATAGCTTTGGAGGCTTGAGACAAATAGAGACTCATAACACCTTCAGACATTTTGCAGCCTCCCTGGGATGTCACACCATATTCAGTTTCCCAGGACAGAAAGATCTTTGATAGATGAACCAATTTTGTACCACCCACAGATGCAAATTATCTGGACGATTCATTAATTCCCATGATATTTTTGCCTGTTGCAATTGTTCAAGGCCTGGCTCAAACATTGATTCTCCTAAACATTTGCTGATACCAGTCAAAGGTATGAGTTACCACCACTGAAAATCATGTTGCATTCCAAGTATCTTTATGAAAGTATTTCAACCTACCTTATGTTTTATTTGGTGTATGTTTGTCTTACTGCCTATATTAATCAACTGTTACTATTGTAGTGCTGCAGATAAAATAAACCTAAGCCCCAGTGGTTTATAACCACAGCCACTGATTTTCTCTCTTGCGTGTTTTCATCAGTCTCCCATGACCGGTGGCTACTGGGTGCATGTGGGGATTCAAAGTAGTACAAGAAGGTAAGCTAAACCTCACAAACACATTTGAAGCCTCTGCTGTGTCATACATATTGACAGTCAGTGGTCAAAGCAGGTCATATGGTGATGTCCAGGCAATGAGCCTGTGGTATGTATTTCACACATACTAGTGAGAGGCATGAACACGGCACAAGAAAAGGAGTAAAAAATCAAGAACAATCACCCAGTACCAAAGTCCTCATACTGTAGAATGAGTGCTACTTTTCCAAATATGTGTAGTTCACTTATCTAATCTAAAAGCCTAAGTACTTTAAAAAGTACTCTAAAAGCCTAAGTACTTAGGCTTCCCTGGTAGCTCAGACAGTAAAGTGTCTGCCTACAATGTGGGAGACCCACATTCGATCCCTGGGTTGGGAAGATACCCTGGAGGAGGGAATGGCAACCCACTACAGTACTCTTGCCTGGGAAATCCCAAGGACCGAGGCGCCTGGTAGGCTACAGCCCACGGGGTCGCAAAAAGTTGAACATGACTGAGCGACTTAAATTACTTTCAAGCACTTTAAAAGCATTTGCTCTCTCATCAATCAGTTCACTGTTGAATACTGGAAACTCAAGGTTTCCTATTCCTAGCCCAGTGCCAGGCATGCAGGAGACACACAACCATATTTACTGAAGTAATTTTTTCAGTGAAGAAGAGTAGAGAACTTCCTTACATGATTCACTAATGGATAGCAGACACTGTGGGGGCTCTCTACACCATTTGTGTGCTCCCTGAAGCCACAAATCTGATCTGAAAACCCAGTCAAGAGCTCTTCAGTGTCCCTAAACTGTGGACTCTGAGAACCATGCAATGTCTGGAGTGATTAAATAGGGTTATCACCCTCGTGGCCACTTAAACACAATAGAGTTCTGTAATTTTTTCTGTGGCTTGTCACACAAAGCAGCACATCACACCAGGAGTGACAAAACTAGAGCTCTGCCTTTCTCATAGACACACCTTATCACCAAGCCAGATATGCTCCTCTCAGGACCACTTCTCTTTCTTTTTTCTCATTTTTATTTTGCAATTTCCTTTAAACATGAAAATGTATAAGACCTAAAGATATGAATGTTTGGTGAATGAAAAAGAAACTGATGATTTTTTAGTTGCTCATTGTATCTATGGAAAAGGAAATTTTACTAAATTTCTCAGATGATTTACTCATTCTGAATTTATACAAACACAGTGTAAAATTTATTTGTCTATCTCTTGCTTATATAGTAACATTGAAGTTTCAACTACAAAGATTTCTCGGTGCCCAGTGATTACTTAATTATCTCCTGGAAAATAATTTCCAAATGCGACAAGGACATCATCCATCTTCTCACACCTACTAAATTTACTTCTTTCTTCATCTTATCTACCCTGTCTCTTCATATTACTCCCTGCAGGGACAGATCAAGTTTTGTGAAGCCTAAGGTTTATATAATTAAGGAGAAGGCTATTTAAAGAGAAAACTGCAAATTACAGCTACAACATTAGATGAAAAATGCCTCCAAAATTTAAGCTACATTAACTTCAGTATTAATCCGTGTTTGTTCCCATTATAACTAGGATTGACAGATAAAATATAGGATGTCCAGTTAAATTTAAATTTCAGGCAAACAGCAAATAATATCTTATTATACAGGTACAGTCTTTGAGATATATTTAAATTAAAATTTATTCTTTATTTATATGAAGGTCATCTTTAACTGTGCATCCTATATTTTAATTTACTAAATCTGGCAACTCTACTTAAAAGATGAGGAATAAAAATATACACCTAAATCACCAAAATAAGCCTATCAATACCCACATGGATCTTCTTAAGCCTTCTCTGACTTCCATAGATAATTAAAAATTAATAAATATTTTTTGCTCCTCCTTGGGAAAATATCATGAATTTCAAATTAATCCCCACATTAAAAACTTATGTATGGAAGTTATGTAGAATGAATAAGTGCTTCTCATTTAAAGATAAATTTGATAGCAGAGATTATGATGATTTGAAAAATGTCAACAGATTGCCACATTGAAGAAGAGTTAGCTTTGTCACACTCAAATTTTCTCAGTAACGTATTTAGTCTCTCATGGCCTTTACAGTCAAGAAGGACCCAATAATGTTCAAATCTAGAAAGTCGTATATTAGTGAGTGATAGTTCCCATTCGATTAAGGAAAAGATAAGAGGGTTAAACAGAAGTAGGAGGCTTTGCATAGAAATTCTATTGGTGTCTAGTGGGTAGAGGTCAGAGATGCTGCTAAATATCTACAATGTACAGAACATCAACCAAAGAATCATCTGATCCAAAATGTCAATATAGTTCCATAACTGAGACATCCTACCTAGTTTTTTAATGTCTGTGTAAAATATGGAATCTTGATAAAAGCACAAAATTTCTGATGTGATCTGACCAGTTTGAATAACGAGCAACCCTTATATTCCTTAACCTATACTCACACCTAAATTAATTAGACTAAAATGCACTACTATTTTCACTAGCTAGTCACAATAGCCACGAAGCCCTTATGAAAATTAGAATCATAGGCTTCCCTTGTGGCTCAGCTGGTAAAGAATCCATCTGCAGTTCAAGAGACCTGGGTTCGATCGCTGGGTTGGGAAGATCCCCTGGAGAATGGAAAGGCTACCCACTCCAGTATTCTGGCCTGGAGAACTCTAAAGTCCATGGGATCGCAAAGAGTCGGACACAACTAAGCAACTTTCACTTTCACTTTCAAATCTACTGTATTAATCAGTTTTTCACCTATTGTTATTTATTTATTTTGGTTTTAACCTGTAGTTTTAGGTACTGAGAAATTTCTACTCTAAATTAAGGTTTCTACATTCCCCACTCTGATCCATGGAAAAAAATTGTCTTCCATGAAACCAGTGCCTGCTGTCAAAAATGTTGGGGACAATTGGCATGCAGGTTTCTGGATAAGGTGTCTCAACCAGCATCCTCCATGACACCACCACTGCTCTAGGGTCTGTAGTCTAGACTAAAAAGATCATTTGACTGCTGGGAAGCTTTTTCTCTCAATAACGATAGCTTACAGATAAAACAGGATCTCTGTCATAACTGCCTAGATAAGCAATATGGAATTCAAGTACTAATGTCATTGGCAAGGCATTTGTCATTTCAAACTAGCAGGGATAGATTTTCTGATCTATACAAACAATTTTCAATCTTGGATGATATGTGCACAGACACACGTTTCATTCCTTATTTAGATATTTGTAATTTACAGGTGGCCCCAGAACAATCTGGTGGTTAGTAATACCAACCTTCCACCCAGTTCAAAATTCACATATAACTTTAATGTCAGCCCTCTGCATTTGTAGTCAGCCACTGAAGATTCAAGCAAGCAGCAGTCATGTAGTACTTTAGTACATATTTATTGAAAAGTATATACATGTAGGTGGACACATGTGGTTCAAACTCATGTTGTTCAAAGGTAAGCTGTATATGTATTTGTATAAATATGTATATATTTATGTATCTGCACATATATATATATATATACACATTGCCTATCTTTTTTAGTTTGAAAACTATTTTATTTTTATTGAAATATATTAAATATTTGACAGATAACACTGTGCAAATTTTGGGTGTACTGCAAAATGATATTTTGTATATTCTAATATGATCTCCATTATACAGATAGTTAGCTCCTCTATCATGTTACATAATTATTATTTCTCTTTTGTGATGGTAATAATTAAGATCTAGTTTCTTAGTAAATTTGATGATTATAATACAATAAAGTCTATATTCACTATAAAAAATAAAAACAAAATAAATTTAAATTTCTGATCTAAATTTGATATGTCTGTCCTTTATATCTTTATCAAAATAGTGGTGAAAATGCCAAGAAAACTCAACCACATATCATTAAACTGTAAATGTACCTTGAGAGCTGGAAACTTGTCAATCAGGCAGATTTTCAGGAACAGACTCTCAATAATAATTTCTTAGCAATCTGCTATATGCAAACAATATTGTCGTTGTGGTGGTAGTTGTTGTTCAGTCGCCCAAATGTGTCTGACTCTTTGTGACCCTGTGAACCGCAGCATGCCAGGTCTCCCTGTTCCTCACCATCTCCTGGAGTTTGCCCAAGTTTATGTCCGTTGCATCAGTGATGACATCCAGCCATCTCATCCTCTGACTCCCTCTTCTCCTGCCCTCAATCTTTCCCAGCATCAGGGACAGAAACATTATCACTATCTAAATCTAAAGTTTGAGCTCACTCCAATAAAGTGCTAAAACTCTAAATCCCAAAACAATGATGTGTGAGTAAATACAAGTAGACTAGTTACCAGCCAAGGACACTGGGAGTTTATGAGACTGAGGAACTTTCCCAAAGGACACAGGCAGTGAATGGGCAGGAGAGACTTTTATACCACATCTCCATATCTTCCAAACATCATGAATGATCTTTCTACATTGTTTCAAAAGCAACATCAACTAGTTGCCATTACTGAGCACTCAAAACAAAGCTTTACCTATGAAGCTAATCCTGAAAACAATTCTGTGAGGTAGACATTATTATAATTGTGTTACACATATAGACACGCTTGATTAACTAAACTGTGATTTGTGCATAGGCCCTAACAATGTTGCCTCACCCTCTTCTAAAGGTCATAAAGTCTCCCAACTTCACAGTCAGCTAGAGGTCACTTGCATTTTGTACACAGGGGTGTCCTGGAGTATTTTTGCAAATTCTTTCCTAGAATAATGTTATATCTTGATTCTGGTTATTAAGATTTTTATCACACATTCACCTATTTGGGAAGAATGTACATTTATGGATAAGAACAGAAAACATCCAGAGAGAATTATAGAAACAGTCTAATTCCTCAGTAATCATTATAAAATGGCAGTAAAGTCTACCAGTTTTTATATATTGCTCAACTTTGGTGAGTTTGTACCTGTTTTGAGGGAAAAATAGGAAAAAAAAAAATATTTTCTACCTTTAAATGTCCCATTGAGAAAAGGAATGATTTCTTTCATATCTAATTAAAATATACCTTGAAATTACACACAGAAGCTTAAAATTGAAGTTCAAAAAATATATAAAGCAAATATTGCAAAATATTTTAATATGTTTTATTAATTTCAGTATACCCAGTGAAAATATGAGATAACTCTTCTTTCTATCCTTAGTATGTTGAAATTTTCCATAGTAGTAAAAATTAAAATACAAAATCAAGGATTTGGAAATATGCATTTTCCCTTTATAAGTAATTTTTCTTTAAAATATTTTCATTATTTATCAATGCAGTTAAATGTAATTTATTTCAAAATATTTTTCTCCAATGTAATTCTTAAAAATCATTAGATCCCAACCTTTAAAGTGTAATCAGAATCTCAATTAAACCCTCATTACATTCAAAGCATAAAATCTGTCAATTTTTACTTTAAAGCCTTACTAACCATGCTGACTTTGAGTAAAGTATTAAATTCATATTTGATTTATTATCAAATGCAAAGTGCTTCCATTTCATTTTAGATCCTTCACCTTTAAACAACATTTAACAGGGCTGAAAGCTCCTGCTGAAATTGACAAGTGTTAGTGTAACAGGTAAATGAGACAACTGCCATTTTACGTGTATGAATTATTTGGCAGTGTTATGAGTCAGTCTTACCCTGAAATGATAGTTAATTATTGAGCTAGCTGTAAGTAAACTACTCCTGCAGTGAGTTCAAAGGAGAGGTATTAAAAAAAATACAACTCCTCCTTTTCAGTCTTTTTTAAATCTTTCCAAATATTATATTTTCTTGAAAAAGGAAGTACTGCCAAAAATATTGAAAGAACCAGACACTACTATTTCATTACTGTAGACTCATCCAGATGGCAGCAAGGTGTCTGTAGTTGATTTCCTGTTTCACACATGTGAGACAGAGAATAGGTTTTCACAGATCCTTGAAATGCACACTAACAGAGAAATAACTATTAGCAACCATACGCTACATGAACTCAAATGCTTCCCAGTGCCAAAGAGAAAATGGAGTCTCAGTCCAGTAGACTGCCAAAACTACTGTGTCAATATTAGGGAGCTTTGATTCAATTATTAATATTAAAGAGGGGGGTTGAAAAAATACATGATGTACATAATAACTATCACTCTTGAGAACTCAGTATGTGAAACCCTTTATGTACAGTAATTCCTGTAATCCTCATCACCACTTGTTACAGTTAATTTGCTGTGAAACTTGACAGGGCCAGAGATGCCCAGATATTTGGTGACACATTATTGTAGATATTTCGGTCTACAATGTGTTTGGATACTAACATTCAAATTGGTAGACTGAATAAAACAGTAAGTCTCCTTAGTGTGGATGCACCCTATCCAGTCAGCTGAAAGCCTGAATAGAACAAAAAGCTGACATTTCCCCAAGTAACAGAAAATTACCCTTCCCTGACTACCTTCAAAGTGGAGCATCAATGTTTTCCCTGATTTCTAATTAAAACTGAAACATTGGCTCTTCCTGGGTTTTGAACCTGTTAGCATTTGGAGGGGAAGTAAACTATCAACACTGCTGGGTTTTCAGCTTGCTGACTGCTGATCTAAAAACTTTGCAACCTCTGTAATCACACGAGCTATTTCCTTAGATATATACATATCTTAGATATATACATATCTTAAATATATTTATGTACATATATTTCTAAGGTATTTACACATTCTATTGATTCTATTTCTCTGGTGAACACTAACAAATATACCATCTTATGAATGGTTGCACATTTATCTGCACTTTTCAGCTGGGAATAAAAAAGCAGATTTTGAAAATTTATATTGTTTTTCCAAGGTTTCTTCTCCTGTTAAGCTCTAAGCTCTTTAGAAAAAATATTTTTGCCTATTTTATTTGCTGATGTGTCTTAATTGCGTAAGATGGTATGTCACATAGCTCTATCTGTTAACTGAATAAGTGACTGAAATCAGCTAGAAAGTGGCTTGAAATTAGGTCTGGCTGCTACCCAAATCTGCTCCTTTAGCCTCTATGATGAACCATCTCAGAGTTTATATTTTCAGAAGTCAATCTTTGAAAGAATAATCCTTAAAAGAATATTACTAGCTATTTAAGCTCAGTTATAAAGCTATTAATTCCTGAAAAATGATGGAATCAGGATTCAAAAAGATCCTCCAAAGTGGAACAATGCATTTGTAAGATGAAATTTGATTAGGAAAAAAGTAAAACCACTTCCATTATTCCAAAATCACTAAACTTATGGTTCTCAGAGTCATAACTTAGAACAAGTATAAATTAAAATGTCCCAGGAGGATTAAGTGACAGAGAGCTTGATATAAATCAAGACTATTGATTGCCAAAGGAACTAATGCAATTCTTGGCTGCAATGACAGAATATTTTGTCCAAATCAAGATAAATAATAATTACATTCTATTATGCCACTATAGAAAACCAAATTGAAGCTACACATTTCAAGGAGAGGTAAACTAGAGTACACTCAAAAGACACCAAGAAGATGATGAGAATCAAAGCCACATTTGCACAAAGATTAGCTGAAGGATAAGATACTTGTCAGAAGAAGAAAGCGTGTCAGTAAATTAATGCCTTCAAAATTTATAAAGCTGTTATGTCTAAAAGATATTAGATTTTACTTCCAGACTTGCCCCAATGAATACAAAGTTAATGCTAAAGTAGACAGTCTCAATTTTCCAAAAGTGAGATTTAACTACTCATGAAAGTAGTTAAATTCTCAATTTCTAATGCCGTTTAAAATGAACAAAGCTATATTTTAGATTTAGTTGTCAGCTAAGCTTCAGATAGATTGTTGAAATAGAAGACCATTATAGTTCTTTGCATAACTACCATGGTTCTCAAAAAGGATATATATATACACATAAAGAATCAACATGATCAGGATGAGTGAAATGAGACAATAATTTGCAAACCACATATCTAGTAAGAAGTTAATATCCAAAGTATGTAAAGGATTCATATAACTCAATAGCAAAAAATAGCAATAATCCAATTAAATGTGCAATTAAATGTGCAAATGACCTCAATAGACACTTTTCAAAGAAGATATTCTTGAGGCCAATGGCCAGTAGATATATGAAAAGATGTTCAATGTCACTAACAATCAGAAAATGCAAATCAAAATCATAAGGAGATATCACTTCACACCTGTTAGAATGGCTATCATCAAAAAGATAGGAAATAATAAATGCTGATATGAATGTGGAAAGAAGGGAAGTTTTGTATACTACTGGTGGGAGTGTAAACTGGTATAACTACTATGAAAAACAGTGTAGAAATTACTCAAAAACTTAAAAACAGAACCACCATATGACAGCAATTTCACTTCTGGGTATGTTTCCAAAGGAAACAAAATTACTGTCAAGGAGAGATATCTGTGCCCTGTGTTCATTGCAGTGTTGTGTAAAATAACCAAAACATGGAAAAAACTTAAGGGACTATTAAGGGATGGATGGATAAAGAAAATATGGAAGATACAGATGAGCATGGGAGATACAGATATGGACATAGATGAATGTTTTTCAGCCATAAAATGAAGGAAACCCTCATTTGTGACAAAACGGATGAACTCTGAGGGCATTATGCTAAGATAAATCACTCAGACAAAGAAAAATACTGTATGATTTCACTTATATGTGGACTCATTTTTTTTAATATAAATTTATTTTAATTGGAGGCTAATTACTTTACAATATTATGTGGACTCTTTAAAAAACAAATCCATCACTCTAACAATAGCAGAGAAGAAAAGGAAACAAAAGGAATCCAAACTGGAAAAGAAGAAGTGACATAAATCTCAGCAATGTATTTTTGGATCCATCTCCTAGAGTAATTGAAATAAAAACAAAAATCAACAAAATAGGATTTAATTAAATTTAAAGCTTTTGCACAGCAAACCATAAACAAAACAAAAAGACAACCTACAGAATGGGAGAAAATATTTGCAAATGATGTGAAAAATAACAGCTTAATCTCCAAAATATACAAATAGCTCATACAGCTCAATATCAGAGAAACAGACAGCCCAATTAAAAAATGCACTGAAGGTCTAAACAGACAATTCTACAAAAAAGACATGCATATGGCCAAAAGGAACGTGAAAAGATGTTCAGCATCACTAATTATTAGAGATCTACAAATCAAAACTACAGTGAGGTACTACCTCACACTGGTCGGAATGGCCACAATCAAAAAGTCTACAAATGTTAAATCTGGTGAGGATGTGGAGAAAAAGGAACCCTCCTATGCTTTTGGTGGGAATGTAAATTGGTGTAACCATTAAGGAGAATATTATGGAAATTCCTTAAAAAATAAAAATGGAGATATCATAGGAACCTGAAATACAGCTCCTGAGCATATATCTGGAGAAAACCATAATTTAAAAAGATGTATTCACCCCAATGTTCATAACAGCACTATTTACAACAGCTAAGGCATAAGAGCAAACTTAATGGAGGTACATATATACACAGTGGAATATTACTCAAGTATTTTTAAAAAGAATGAAATAATGCCACTTGCAGCAACTTTGATGAACCTAGAGATTACCATACTATGTGAAGTAAGTCAAAGACAAATATCACATGATATTGCTTAAATGTAGAATCTAAAAAATGATACACATGAACTTATTTACAAAACATAAATAGACTCGTAGACATAGAACACAAACATGATTACCAAAGGGGGAAGGATGAGGAGGGATAAATTAGGACTTTGGGATTAGAATATATACACTGCTATATGTAAAATAGATAACCAGCAATGACTTAAAGCACAGGGAATTCAATATCTTATAATAACCTACAAAGGGAGAGAATGAAAAAAAAGAATATATATATAGTGTACATTTCAATAAAAATCATAAAATAATAAAATAAACTAGACTCATAGAAACAAAGAACAGATTAATGGTTGCCAGATGCAGGAGTTTAAGGGTGAGGAAAATTGGTAGAGGTGATAAAAGGGTACAAACTTCCAGTTATAAGATGAAAATATTTTGAGGGTAGAATGTAGAGGATGGTGACTATGCTTCACAACACTACATTTTAACTAAGAGAGTATATTTTAAAATAACTAAGAGTATAGTTATTTTTAAGTAACTAAGAGAGTATATTTAAAAAATTCTCACCACAAGAAAAAACTTGTAAGTACTTGAGTGATCTATGTGTTAGCTAACTTTTAGCAAAATTTTAGTCCTTTTGCAGCACGGACATCTACAAAATCATTACATTATACACCTTAAAGTTATATAATGTTTTAAGTCAATTATATCTTAATAAATTGGAGACAAAAAATAGATAATGATGCTTCATCACAAGATTGAATAAAATTTTAAGGAGAGAAGTGGTTTAAGATGGGGGCTTAAGAAAGTCCTAAACTCACCTCCTCCCATGGACACAACAAATCTACAGCTACATTTAGGAAATGTAATAGCTACATTTAGGAAATGTAACATTTCCTGAAAGGAATCTGAGAACTAGTTAATAGATACTCTAAAAATATAATAGAAGGGTCACTAGAGACATGAGTGGCAGAAAAAATCTTCCCTAAATCCTACCTCTGACAGAGCAATCAAAAGTGAGAGCGATATCATAAGTACAGATTCCATAAATATAGATTTGTGCTCTACATAAGGCATCCCAACCCTTGGGACCTGCACTGGAGACCTAAAGCCCCCTAACCATCTGACTGAAAACCAAAGGGGCCTACATCCATAAACTCTCTTCTGTATAGGAAATAAAGATCTAGCTTTAGAAGGGCTCATTCACAGACTCATTTACCCTGGGACCCACTGCAAAAGACACCAGTTTGAAAAGAGCCTATATCGTGTGTGAAGACTCAATTTAAAGTACCTGTCAAAGGGAAAGAAGCCTATTTAAGACTCTCTCCTGAGATAGAGGTACTGGTGGGAGATATGTTTACATTCTCTGTCCTTATAGCACAACTGCTGGAGGCACAGTTTTTACCTTGTCCCTTTAATCTGCTAGTGCGGGCAGGTGAGTGTCCTACTCTGCACCATGCTGAGGTCCTGCCAAGGATGACAGGTAAGCACTTCAACCCCTGAACCGCTTGCCTCCAGAGTCATGGGCATGTGCAGACCACACAGCCCCTTGATCATCAGGCTGTTTTGGCAAGGGGAAACTGCATTTCTGGGTCTGAAACAATTGGAGAGACAAGTTGAGAAACAACAAAAAACTGGACAGGTTAAATGATAAGGTTCATCTCCTCCACAAGTCTACTCCATTAAGATTGGGAGTGATATGCATCTTGTCTATACAGAGAAACAAACACAGAAAATCAATAGAATGGGGAAGTAGCCGACTACATTTCAAATGAAAGAATAAGGTAAACACCCGGGGGGGGGGGGGGGGGGAAACTAAGTGAAATGAAAATAAGTAATCTGCCTGATAGAAATACACCTTTCAAATAAAGGTCCGCATAGTCAAAGCTATGGATCTTACAGTAGTCATGTACAGATGTAATAGTTGGACCATAAAGAAGACTGAGTGCCAAAGAACTGATGCTTTTTAAGTGTAGTGTTGGAGAAAACTATTGAGAGTAGCTTGGACTGCCAGGAGATCAAACCAGTCAATCCTAAAGGAAATGAATCCTGAATATTCATTGGAAGGACTGATTCTGAAGCTGAAGCTCCAATACTTTGGCCACCTGATGTGAAGAGCTAACTCATTAGAAAAGACCCTGATGCTGGGAAAGCTTGAAGGCAGGAGGAGAAGGGGGTGGCAAAGGATGAGATGGTTGGATGGCATCACCAATCCAATGGACATGAGTTTGAACAAACTCTGGGAGTGGGTGAAGGACAGGGAAGCCTGGCGTGCTGCAGTCCATGGGGTCACAAAGATTCAGACATGATTGAATGACTAAGCACAACAACAAAACCAGATAGAGAGTTAAATAATAGTCATAAAGATGCTCACTGAACTTGAGAAAAGAATGAATGCACACAGAGAACTTCAACAAAGATAGATAAAACTTAAGAAAATATGAAACATGTGTCACAGAACTAAAGAATACCTCAACAGAACCAAAAAATACACTGGGGTGGGGGAACACAGCAACAGACTACCTGAAGCAGAGAAAGAATTAGTAATCTGGAGGACAGGTCAATGGCACTCACCCAAATAGAGCAGCAAAAAGATGAAGGAGCCTAAAATGGGCCAAAGAACTAAACAGGCATTTCTCCAAAGAAGACATACAGATGGCTAACAAACACGTGAAAAGATGCTCAACATCACTCATTATCAGAGAAATGTAAATCAAAACCACAACAAGATACCATTACACGCCAGTCAGGATGGCTGCTATCCAAAAGTCTACAAGCAATAAATGCTGGAGAGGGTGTGGAGAAAAGGGAACCCTCTTACACTGTTGGTGGGAATGCAAACTAGTACAGCCACTATGGAGAACAGTGTGGAGATTTCTTAAAAAACTGGAAATAGAACTACCATATGACTCAGCAATCCCACTTCTGGGCATACACACTGAGGAAACCAGATCTGAAAGAGACACGTGCACCCCAATGTTCATCGCAGCACTGTTTATAATAGCCAGGACATGGAAGCAACCTAGATGCCCATCAGCAGATGAATGGATAAGGAAGCTGTGGTACATATACACCATGGAATATTACTCAGCCATTAAAAGAATTCATTGGCATCAGTTCTAATGAGATGGATGAAACTGGAGCCCATTATACAGAGTGAAGTAAGCCAGAAAGATAAAGACCAATACAGTATACTAACGCATATATATGGAATTTTAAAAGATGGTAACAATAACCCAATATGCAACACAGAAAAAGAGACACAGATGTACAGAACAAACTTTGGGACTCTGTGGGAGAAGGTGAGGGTGGGATGTTCCGAAAGAACGGCATCGAAACATGTATATTATCAAGGGTGAAACAGATCACCAGCCCAGGTTGGATGCATGAGACAAGTGTTCAGGCCTGGTGCACTGGGAAGACCCAGAGGGATGGGATGGGGATGGAGGCGGGAGGGGGGATCGGGATGGGAACTACATGTAAATCCATGGCTGATTCATGTCAATGTATGGCAAAAATCACTACAATATTGTAAAGTAATTAGCCTCCAATTAATAAAAATAAATGGAAAAAAACAATAAATAGCTCAGCTGAAATTATGTCACCTCCAAAAAAAAAACCAATAGTGACACTAGTTTAAGAGGTTTATGAGACAACATCAAGTGGAATAGCATTTGTATTATAGGAGTTCTAAAAGAAAAAGAGAGAAAGGGGCAGAAAATATATTTGAAAAAAATAATGGCTGAATATTTGCCTAACATAGGAAAATGAAACAGTTCAGAAGGCCCAGAGAGACCCAAGTACAGATGAACAGAGAGAGACACATCAAGAAATGTTGCAAATAAAATGAAAATAAAAGGGGGGGGGGCTGTAATTTTAAAAGCAGAAAGAGAGAAACAACTTGTTACATACAATAGGACTCCCATAAAACTATAAACACATTTCTGAGGAGAAACTCTGTAGGCCAGAAAGGAGAAGCATAATATATTCAAAATGCTGAAAGGAAGAACTTCCAACCAGGAACACTCTACCCATCAAGGTTATCATTCAGAATTGAAGGAGAGAGAAAGAATTTTTCAGACAAGCAAAAGCTAAAGGAGAGTTATTACCATTAAACCAGCTCTACAGGAAATGTTAAAAGAACATCTTTAAGCTGAAAAGAAAGGGCACTGATTGATAACAAGAAAACACAGAATAAAAGTCTCACTGGTGAGAGTAAATACATAATAAAGGTAATGGATTAATCATTTATAAAGCTAGATTGAGTTAAAAGACAAAAATGGTGGAAAAAATTATAAGGATTAGTTAAAGGATACACAAAATAAAATGACATAAAATGTGACATCAGATCATAAGAAATGGAGAGTGGGGATTAAAAAAAAAACAAACAGAGTTTTAGAACGCATTCCAACATTCTATAAACATAAAATAGAGTCATATGTGTAGGCTGTTATATGTGAGCTTTATTGTAACCACATAGCAAAAGCCTACAATAGATACACAAAAGGCAAGAAAAAGAAATTTAAGCATAACACTATAGAAAACTGCCAAATCACAAGGGCAGAAAGTAAGAGAAGAAGGGAAGAGAGCAGAACTACATAATAGCTGGAAACAATGTACAAATGGCAATAAGGGCGTACCTATCAATAATTACTTTAAATGTTAATGGACCAAATGTGCCTATCAAAAGCAAAGTGGCTAAATAGATCAAATTTTAAGAGTCATCCAAATGCTACCTACAAGAGACTCACCTCAGACATCAAGATATACACAGACTGCAAACGAATGGGTGGGAAAAATGTTTCATGCAAATGGAAAACAAACAAAAAAAAGAGATGGATGGTTATCTTATAAAAAGTATAGACTTCAAACAGACTAATAAAAGATAAAGATGGGCAGTATATAATAATAAGAGTCAATTCCACAAAAAGATATAACATTTGTAAATATATATTTACACCCAACATGTGGTGGTTTAGTCGCTAAGTCATGTCTGATTCTTACGACCCCATGACAGTAGCCCGCCAGGCTCCTCTGTCCATGGGGATTCTCCAGACAAGAATACTGAAGTGGGTTGCCATTTCCTTCTCCAGGGGATTCTACACCCAACATAGGAGCACCTAATTACATAAGGCAAATATTAACAGACCTAAAGGGAGGGATTTCCAGAAATACAATAGTAGTAGACTTTAATACTCCGATTACATCCATCAATATTTCATTCAGACAGAAAATTAATAAAGAAAGCATTAGCCTGGGATGAAATCAAGATGGTAGACTAGAGAAATGTGGAGCTCATCTTCATGCCATGAAGAGAACAAAAATACATCTAAATGTGGAGGAATTTTCACTGAAAACAAACTGGAGACTAGTAGATATACTCTTATATAACCAAAGCTGTGAGAAATATACACACAGAATTGGGTAGAAAGAGAAGAGAAGCTATCAGGTTGGGATTTGCACACCTGGGAGGAGACATAGAAGAAGAGGGGGATTACCTGGGATCATAGATCTTCCCTGAAGAGTGAGGTTTCTGAACCATCTCCCTAGCCCTGTGGTCCAACATTAGGATGTCAACTCCTTTTAGCTAATTTGAACTGGAACTGACAACTCCAGAAACTTAGACTCTACCTATGAAGAGTGTCTACATGCTTGTCTACTCCTACGAAGAAGCCAGAAGAAGCAAACTGAAACTGTTGTGAAGAAAAGAGCCAGATCAGACTAGAACAGAAGGTGAACAGGGCCACTGCTGGTGCCTATGGGGGCAATGGATCAGGTGCAATGTGGGACTCTGACTGGTGCCAAGACAATCACAGTCACTTTTTTATATACGCCAAGGGCTTGCTCTATCCCTTCTTGCTCCAGCATTGTTCCCCTCTTAGGCAAAGGTGCCAGTGCTGGGTGAGGGGGAGAGTACACTGAGAGGGAGTGGAAACAGCTCACACCAAACTCTTAGGGCTTCTGCCCTAACAATGTGGGACCTATCTCTACTCCCAATACAGTGGTGTTGGCCACTGAACACAGTGAATGAGAAGCCCCAGCTCACACTTGGGTCTGGCTCTAGCCCCTCCATTTTCAGGTCCAACTCCTACCAAGGTGATAGCACAATATAGGGGAAGATTAGACTTTTACTCACATGATATCCAGTTCAGTCGCTCAGTCTTGTCCAACTCTTTGCAAATCCATGGACTGCAGCACGCCAGGCTTCCCTGTCATCACCAGCTTCGGGAGCTTGCTCAAACTTGTGTCCATCAAGTTAGTGATGCCATCCAACCATCTTATCCTCTGTTCTCCCCTTCTTCTGCTGTCTTCAGTCTTTCTCATGCAGCTCTCCCATTAAAGTCACTGGATATGCACAGTTTTTATAGGGATACTCCCACACAGGAGACCCTTTCAAGACTGTAATAGGCAAGTGGTTCACCTAATTTCATAAAGACAAAGAAAGTTAAACAAAATGAGAAGGCCAAGGAGCTTGTTTCAAAAAAAAAAAAAAAAAAAAAAAAGAAAGAAAGAAAGAAAGAAAAGAAACCTGAAAAAAGAGCTAAAGAAACATAAGTAATTTACCAGATAATGAGTTTAAAGAATTAGTAATGGAAACCGCTAACTGAATCAGGGAAAAAAACAGATAAACACTGATAATTTTAACATGGAACAAGAAAACAGAAAAGGAACCAGTCAAAACTGAACACTGTATTTGAAATAAAAAATACACTAGAAGGAATTAATAGCATACTAGGAGAGAAGAATACTTAAGTGATCTGGAAAATGTAATAATGGAAATACTAAAATCAGAAGAGCAGGATTATTTGTTTTTTTAAAAAAATAAGAACAGTTTAAGAAAACTCTTGAACAATATTAAAAGTATCAAATTTACATTATATGTATACAAGATGAAAAGAGAAAGTTGTAAAACAAAATGTACTTGATGAAAAAATATCTGAAAACTTCCTGAAACTGAAGAATAAAAAAGATATCCAGCTATAGAAATCACAGAGGTTCCCAAAAAAGATAAAACCAAAAAGACTAACATGAAGACATATCATAATTAAAGCAGCAAAAGTTAAAGACAGAATTCTAAAGACAGCAAAAAAATAAAAAATAAAGAGTTGTAACAAGGAAACGTCAACAATGCTACTAGCTGATTTTTCAGTAGAAACTCTGCAGGTCAGAAAAGAACGTCATGGTACCATTAAAGTGGTGAAAGAAAAAAAAAAAAAAATCTGAAATTTAGCATACTCTACCCAGCAAGATTATCATCTAAAATTTAAGTGATGATAAAGATTTTCTCAGACAAGCAAAAACTAAGAGTTCATTAATAGTCACTTACATTCATCTCATACACAAGCAAATTGCACTCATCTCACACGCTAGTGAAGTAAGCCTCAAAACTCTCCAAGCCAGGCTTCAACAGTATGTGAACCATGAAATTCCAGATGCTCAAGTTGGATTTAGAAAAGGCAGAGGAACCAGAAGTCAAATTTCCAACACCTGTTGGATCATCAAAAAAGCAAAAAAATTCCAGAAAATCATCTACTTCTGCTTTGTTGACTATGCCAAAGTCTTTGACTGTGTCAATCACAGCAAACTGTGGAAAATTCTTCAAGAGATGGGAATACCAGACCACCTGACCTGCTTCCTGAGAAATGTGTATGCAGGCCAAGAAGCAACGGATAGAATTAGACATGGAATAACAGACTGGTTCCAAATTGGGAAAGGAGCACATCATGGCTGTATATTGTCACCCTGCTTATTTAACTTACATGCAGAGTATATCATGAGAAACGCTGGGCTGGATGAAGCACAAGTTGGAATCAAGATTGCCAGGAGAAATATCAATAGCCTCAGATATGCAGATGACACCAGGCTTATGGCCAAAAGCGAAGAAGAACTAAAGAACTTCTTGATGAAATGAAAGAGGAGAGTGAAAAGGCTGGCTTAAAACTCAACATTCAGAAAACTAAGATCATGATATCTGGCCCCATCACTTCATGGCAAATAGATAGGGAAACAGTGGAAACAGTGACAGGCTTTATTTGAGGGGGTTCCAAAATCACTGCAGATGGTGACTGCAGTTATGAAATTAAAGGATGCTTGCTCCTTGGAAGAAAAGCTAGACTAACCTAGACAGGACATTAAAAATCAGAGAAATTACTTTGCCAACAAATATCCATCTAGTCAAAGCTATGGTTTCTGCGGTAGTCATGTATGAATGTGAGAGTTGGACTATAAAGAACTGAGCACCGAAGAATTGATGCTTTTGAACTGTGGTGTTGGAGAAGACTCTTGAGAGTCCCTTGGACTGCAAGGAGATCCAGCCAGTCAATCCTAGGGGAAATCAGTCCTGAATTTTCATTGGAAGGACTGATGCTGAAGCTGAAACCCCAATACTTTGGCCACCTGATGCAAAAAACTGACTCATTTGAAAAGACCCTGGTGCTGGGAAAGATTGAAGGTGGGAGGAGAAGGGGACAACAGAGGATGAGATGGCTGGATGGCACCAACGACTTGATGGACATGAGTTTGAGTAAGCTCCAGGAGTTGGTGATGGACAGGGAAGTCTGGTATGCTGCAGTTCATGGTGTTGTAAATAGTCACACACGATTGAGTGACTGAACTGAACTGATCAATGATCACTGAAAATGTCATTGGCTTAATGCTCCAATCAAAAGTGATATAGTAGTGTTTTGCCAAGTTTTACTTTTGTTTTAGATTCAAAGGATTCCTTAACAAAAGAAACCACTTATTACATACAAATACAATATTTCAATTTTTAATAGAGCATTATTTGACTTAATTTAAATATACAGTCATTAAAAGAAAAGAAATAAAAACAGTAAAGAAAAGTAACAGCATATATGTCACCAAATTGGGCCAAAACCTACATCCAGATGCTGGGAAGTCCCAAATGACAACAATCTGGTGTCCTGTTGGGAAAAGAGTCCCGGGAAGCGAGTCCAGGCCATTGATGAGACTTCAGATTGCAGCTTTGGGGATTCCTTCTTATAGTCCCAGGCCAATATTATCATCAATTTGCATCCAAAAATACTGTTTTGAATAGGACAGAGAGACCAATTTCTCCCCCACAAATTCATCAAAAGATCATCTGAATGCTGAACAACTTCCACAAGACAATTTCTGAACACTGGTGGAGAACATTAGGCACCCAGAAATGCAGCCCAATCTCTTCAAAAGGAGGTAGGACGAAATATAGACGACAGAAACAGAGACAAAAGATTCAGGGATGGAGATCTGCCCTGGGGAGGGAGTTGTGAAGGAGGAGTTTACACACAGTAGGAAACCCTCTCACAGGCATGTCTGCGGGGAGTTTTGGAATCTCAGAAGGCAACATAACCAGGAGGGGAAAAAAAAAAAATACCCCCAGAATATATATTCTAACAGCAACTGTCAATGGGTAAGTGACCCAGATGCTCGCATCTGCAACCAGCAACTGAGGGGTGGGCAGGGAGTTGTGAACTGCATCATCGGTCCTTAGGGTAAGGACCAGGCCTGAATGCCCTGAGGACAATCTGAGGGAGCTAACGTGAGATTTCAACCCAAACCACTGAATCTCCAGAAATACCAAAAAAAAAAAAAAAAAAAAAAAAAAAAAAAAAACCTTTCCTGCTCAAAGAACAAAGGATTGAGTGAATGCCAAAGGAGAGTAATCCCTATAGCGCCCTCCCTCCTCAGAGGCAGAGAGTCAGGAGTGTGACAGCCAAAGCTGGAAGGCAAGGGACTTCTGCAATCTTGGCCCCAGAGATCGCATCTTCCACCAAACTTTGAGCAGGTTCCCAGTTGCTAATCACATGTTCCTGGATCCTGGATGGTTGACATCTGCCAAGAGTGTCAGAGCCTGACATCAGCCTCCCAGAGGAGACACATGGACGCCTAGGACTGTGCTTTCACAAAACACCTGGGAAACAGCATCCCAGACCGGGGAGGTCATTAAGATGCATGGCCCATCTGGGACAGTGAGCTCGCCAAGCACCCAGTCACCTGAGCTGCTCAGACCTGGGAAGGGCACAAAAAGCACAGCCCATCTGGCTGTGTGCCCTTTCAGAGCACCCGAGAACCTGAGTGGTTTAGACCTGGGAAGTGCACAAAATGCTCGATGCACGTGGGACAGCGCCCTTGCAGAGAACACTGAAGACTGAGCAGTGTAGACCCTTGGGCTGTGGCAAACCCAGTGTGGCCCATCCGCTGCAAGCATTCCCCATGCATGCCAGCTGTATTTGTTTGCAGTGTCCCTCCCTCCCCACAACACAACTGAACAAGCGAACCTAAATAAGTGGTCACCTTGTCCCCCTGTGTCAGGGCGGAAATTAGACACTGAAGAGACTTTCAGAGGAAGCCAAATTAAACAAAGGAGTGGGAACCATCCTGTAAGTGACAGATGCAACAGATTAAAATCTTGCCTTTAATACTGGAGACTGCATTTGAGAGACACCTATAGACCTTGACAGCAAATGAAAACCAGAACAAGGGGCTATCTGACACTGAACTGAGGCCATACTGCCCACAGCAGCTTTTCAGATTTATTTTTGCTACTATCAATTTTTAATTTAAAAAAATTATTTCTTTATTACTCCTTTAACTATCATTTTTATAGCCTATCATTACCCCTGGGTGTGTGTGTTGGGGGCAGGGGGGGGACCTAATTTTTATTTTTATTTTTTTAAACAAATTCCATATTTTTTTAAATTTTGTGATTTTTTTTATATTGTAATTTTGAGAGTCTAACCTATCTACATTTTTAAACTTTGTTTTTTATATTTGTTATCAATTTTGTACCTTTAAGAATCTTGCTCCTTGGAAGAAAAGTTATGACCAACCTAGACAGCATATTAAAAAGCAGACACACTACTTTGCCAACAAAGGTCCATCTAGTCAAAGTTATGGCTTTTCCAATAGTCATGTATGGATATGAGAGTTGGACTATAAAGAAAAACTGAGCATTGATGAATTGATGCTTTTTAACTATGGTGTTGGAGAAGACTCTTGAGAGTCTCTTGGACTGCAAGGCGATCCAACCAGTTCATCCTAAAGGAAATCAGTACTGAATTTTCATTGGAAGGACTGAAGCTGAAATTCCAATATTTTAGCCACCTGATGCGAAGAGCTGACTCCTTGGAAAAGACCCGGATGCTGGGAGGGATTGGGGTAGGAGGAGAAGGGGATGAGAGAGAATGAGATGGTTGCATGGCATCACCAACTCAGTGGGCATGAGTGAGTAAACTCGCTGAGTTGGTAATGGACAGGGAGGCCTGGTGTGCTGCAGTCCATGGGATCACAGAGTCAGACACAACAGAATGACCAAACTGAACTGAACTAAAGAAGCTAACCTTCCGTATCCATTTTCACTCAGAGATTTTATTACCAGCTTGATTGCTCTCTCTTCTTTTGATTGTTCTCTCCCTTTTCTCCTCCAGATCACCTCTATCTACTTCCTCCCTCTTCTCTTATTTACATAACTCCATAACTCTGTGAATCTCCCTGGGTGTTCCTGGCTGTGGAGAACTGCTTCACCAATAACCTAGGGATTTTACTTCTATGCTGCATGGATGGAAAAGTCTTGAGGCTACTGTAAGAGAAAGACCAAAAACCAGAGGTAGGAGGCTCAATTCCAAAACTTTAGACCATCAGAGAACTCCTGACTCCAGGGAACATTATAGATAACAGCTCACCCAAAAATCTCCACACCTACACTGAAACCAAGCTCTACCCAGGAGCCATCAAGATCCAGTGCAAGACACACCACACTAATTCTCCAGAAAAACAGGAACACAATACTGAACATTAGAAGATGGGCTGCCCAAAGCCATGCCAAGCCCATAAACACCCCGAAACACACTACTGGACGCTTTATTGCACTCCAGAGAGAAGAGATCCAGCTCCACCCACCAGAACACAGACAAAATCTCCCCTAACCAAGAAACCTTGACAAGCCATTAGTCCAACCCCACCCACAGGGAGAAGACTCCACAATTAAGAGGGACCATGAACTTCCAGCCTGAAGAAAGGGTATCCCAAACACAGCAATCCAAACAAGATGAAAAGGCAGAGAAATATTCAGCAGGTAAAGGAACATGATAAAAACTCACCAAACCAAACCAAAGAGGAGGAGATAGGGAGTCTACCTGAAAAAGAATTCAGAATAATGATAGTAAAAATGAACCAAAATCTTGAAAACAAAATGGAGTTACAGATAAATAGCCTGGAGACAAGGATTGAGAATATGCAGGAAAAGTTAACGAGGACCTAGAAGAAATAAAAAAGAGTTAATCAGTAATGAATAATGCAATAACTGAGATCAAAAGCACTCTGAAGGGAACCAACAGTAGAATAACTGAGGCAGAAGATAGGATAAGTGAGGTGGGAGATAGAATGATGGAAATAAATGAAGCAGAGAGGAAAAAAGAATTAAAAGAAATAAGGACAACCTCAGAGACCTCTGGGACAATGGTAAATGCCCCAGCATTCAAATCATAGGAGTTCCAGAAGAAGAAGACAAAAAGAAAGACCATGAGAAAATACTTGAGGAGATAATAGTTGAAAACTTCCCTAAAATGGGGAAGGAAATAGCCACCCAAGTCCAAGAAACCCAGAGAGTCCCAAACAGGGTAAACCCAAGGCAAAACACTCCAAAACACATATTAATCAAATTAACAAAGATCAAACACAAAGAACAAAAATTAAAAGCAGCAAGGGAAAAATAAAAAATAACTCACAAGGGGATCCCCATAAGGATAACAGCTGATCTTTCAATAGAAACTCTTCAACCCAGAAGGGAATGGCAGGACATACTTAAAATGATGAAAGAGAAAAACCTACAACCCAGACTATTGTACCCAGCAAGGATCTCATTCAAATATGAAGGAGAAATCAAAAGCTTTACAGATAGGCAAAAGTTGAGAGAATTCAGCACCCCCTCACTAGCTCTTCAACAAATGCTAAAAGATCTTCTCTAGACAGGAAACACAGAAAAGGTTTATAAACTAGAACCCAAAACAATACAGGAAATGGCAATGGGATCATGCTTATCATTAATTACCTTAAATGTAAATGGGTTGAGTGCCCCAACCAAAACATAAACACTGGCTGAACTGTTACAAAAACAAGACCCCTATATATGCTGTCTACAAGAGACCCACCTCAAAACAAGGGAAACATACAGACTGAAAGTGAAGGGCTGGAAAAAGATATCTCACGCTAATGGAGACCAAAAGAAAGCAGGAGTAGCAATACTCATATCAGATAAAATAGACTTTAAATAAAGGCTGTGAAAAGAGACAGAGAAGGACACTACATAATGATCAAAGGATCAATCCAAGCAGAAGATATAACAATTTAAATACATATGCACCCAACATAGGAGTACCACAATATGTAAGACAAATGCTAACAAGTATGAAAGGGGAAATTAACAGTAGCACAATAATAGTGGGAGAATTTAATACCCAACTCACACCTATGGATAAATCAACTAAGCAGAAAATTAGCAAGGAAACACAAACTTTAAATGATACAATAAAACAGTTAGACCTAATTGATAACTATAGGACATTTCACCCCAAAACAATGAATTTCCCCTTTTTCTCAAGTGCACACGGAACCTTCTCCAGGATAGATCATATCCTGGGCAATAAATATAGCCTTGGCAAGTTCAAAAAAATTGAAATCATCTCAAGCATTTTTTCTGATCACAATGTGTAAGATTAGATGTCAACTACAAGAAAAAAAAAAAACTATTAAAAATACAAACATAATGGAGGTTAAACAACACTCCTGAATAACCAACAAATCACAGAAGAAATGAAAAAAGAAATCAAAATATGCATAGAAATGAATGAAAATGAAAACACAACAATCCCAAACCTATGGGATTCCATTAAAGGAGTGCTAAGGGGAAGGTTCATAGCAATACAAGCCTACCTCAAGAAACAGGAGAAAAATCAAATAAATAACCTAACTCTACACCTAAAGCAACTAGAAAAAAAAAAAGAAATGAAGAAACCCAGGTTTAGTAGAAGGAAAGAAATCATAAAAATTAGGGCAGAAATAAATGCAAAAGAAACAAAGGAGACCACAGCAAAAATCAACAAAGCGAAAAGCTGATTCCTTGAGAAGATAAATAAAATAGACAACTCATTAGTCAGACTCATCAAGTAAAAAAGGGAGAAGAACCAGATCAACAGAATTAGAAATGAAAATGGAGAAGTCACAACAGGCAACACAGAAATACAAAGAATCATAAAAGACTACTATCAGCAACTATGTGCAAATAAAATGGACAACTTGGAAGAAATGGACAAATTCTTAGAAAAGTATAACTTTCCAAAACTGAACCAGAAAGAAACAGAAAATCTTAGCAAACCCATCACAAGCACAGAAATCAAAACTGTAATCAGAAATCTTCCAATAAATAAAAGCCCAGGACCAGAAGGCTTCACAGATGAATTCTACCAAAAATTTAGAGAAGAACTGACACTTATCCTACTCAAACTCTTCCAGAAAATTGCAGAAGAAGGTAAACTTCCAAACTCATTCTATGAGGCCATCATGACCCTAATACCAAAACCAGCCAAAGATGCTATGAATTAAAACAAACAAACAAAAACCTACAGGCCAATATCATTGATGAAAATAGATGCAAAAACCTATTCTTATTTTGTTGTTGTTAATTTTTCACTTTATATCTGCTTGTATTTGCTTTATATGTTTAGGTGCTTCTGTACTGGATGTGTATATATTAATATAATATCCTATTCTTATATTGATTCCTTGATCATTATTGAATGCCTTTCTTTGTCTTATGCAACTTGCTATAAAGTCTACATTAATACATTGCACCAGCTTTCTTGTCATTTCTGTTTATATGAAAAATCTTTTTCCATTGCCTCCCTTTCAGTCTGTGTTTTTCTTTAGCTCTGAAGTAAGTTTCTTGTAAGTAGCCTCTAGATAGGTTATTATTATTATTTTTTTAACCAATCAACCACCCAGTAGGAGTTTAAAATGGAGATAGTCTTATTCAGGCTTTAGAAATAGGGGAGCAGGCCTCTAACTGACTTCTGACCTTGCCTGGACCATGCCTGGAGTACATGCCTGCCTGCAAGCACATCAGTTGTTACCAGAAAGTTAAATGGCACTTTAGATAAGAAAGGGTGTGGGTCTTGATATTTCTTCAGCTCTTGGGGCCCTGGTCATGAAAAAATTTATGAAATTCCCTTGAAGACCTCAAGCAAGAACCTATAATTTAGCCAGATATAACTGAGTAGCCTGTAAAATGTGGAAACTGACCCCTTGACTTTTTTTAACTGCACAAGAAAAACAGCATGCTTGGTTTACTGATCGATCTGCTAAATATACAGGATCTACTTGCTATTGGAAAGTGGTGGCATTTAATTTGGTCACTACTAAACTGCTGACTACTACTGAGGAGGGTAAAAGTAGCCAGTTTGTTGAGTTATATGCTATCTATGAGGTATCAAAGCAAGAGAATTAAATTGAATGTCATATATACACAGATTCTTGACTGGAAGCCAATAGATTGGCCACTTGGCTTCCACTGTGGGTAAAGAATAACTGGCAAATTCACTCCAAAGAACTATGATGGAAGGAATTACAGTCTGACATTTGGGAAATTATTCAAACTACTAATGTTTCAGTATTTCATATAGATGCTCACAGTATTCCAAATTCTGATGGTATAGCTCTGTTACAGATGAGCAAACCTGAATCCAAACAGTAGAAGTCAATTCAGACTCCAGTGATTTAAAAGGTTTCACTTTGTGGGTACACCAAAAATGTAGCAACCTGGGAGAAAGAGCAACATACAGGTGATCTCAGGATTCAGGTATTTCCTTAACTATGTATCTCAATGTGCTTCCCTGGTGGCTCAGAAGGTAAAAAAAATATGCCTGTAATGCAGGAGACACAGGAGATGCAACTTTGATCCCTGGGTCAGGAAGATCCCCTGGAGAAGGAAATGGCAACCCACTCCAGTATTTATGCCTGAAAAAAATTCTCATGGACAGAAGAGCCTGATAGGCTACAGTTCTAAATGTTGCAAAGAATTGGGCACAACTGAGCAACTAAGCACACACAACACATGAATCTCATTAAATCTGTTATTTCACAATGTCCAATTTGTCAGCATATTAAGCATAAGAGCTTGCCATGACTAGTCAAAGTACATGGGACACGTGGCAAGCTGCCTGAGCAAATATGGCAAGTTGATTATATTGATCAGTTCATTTGAAAAAAGGATACCAATACATGTGTATTGCTGTGTACATTTCTGAATATATAGTGGCCATTCCCTTCCGGAAAACCATTCAGACTAATATTATTAAAACATTGGAGATAATTAATTTATATTACAATGCTCCACTTCAAATCCAAAGTGACAGTGGGTCAGGTTTTAAAGGTAAGTTGATGCAAGAGTCTGCCCAGGAACACAATGTAAAATGGATTTTTTAAGTTCTTTATTATCCTCAAGCTACTGGTTTAGTTGAAAGAATGAATGTTTGCTAAAACAGCAATTAATTTAACTTGCAATTAATTTTCCTTTATAAAAATTGGATGACTAACTTGAATACTGCCGTCAACATTTTAAATAATAGGCCTATAGGAGAATCAGAAACTTTTTTGATGAGAATGATTATTCCAAACTTATAGATAATATGGACTTCCATCCTGAAACAATGGAATATTGGGAAATAAGCCCAGGAGCACTAGCTCCTTTCTGAGCTACTTCTGAGGCCACTGAACTGGATTTTCACTCTATATCTGAACATAGACTTACTAAAATATGTGCTGTATCAACTGCTGTTGGAATCAAAATGTTTCCCAGATACTTTGGGTTAATTAAGGTATGCTCAAGTTTAGCACTGAAAGGATTTTTGTCCATGGGGGAGTTATAGACCCAGAATATCAAGGAGAAATCTGAGTAATTCTACAGCATGAGGAAAGGATGATATACTCATGAATAAACATGATTGAATTGCCTAATTGCTGATTCTTCCATGTGTAATTGGCAAAGTATGAAAGGAACCCCCCGCCCCCCAGCTTGTTAACAGTTAGAAGTGATGAGAGAAAGTTTGGATCCACAAATTAAATACATGCAATCAGAGCTAAAGTCTGAGTGAAGCAGACACACTCCTCCCATACTTTCTGATGTGATTGTGCAGGGAAAGCATACTACCATGTTAGTGATGATCCATGGACAGGAAAATGGAAATATGTGCCATTAACACCTTGTTATTCCTGTGAATAGATCACTCTTGGAAGTATGCATTGAGGATTGTCATTCATGCCTCAACTCCTGAATATATGCTACAGTTAGCAAAAGAACATGAAGGAAAACGCTGGGGAATCTTCATGTGGAGAAGTATGAGTCAGATCTAAACTCAGTATAACTTCATCTGTCCTGCAGAAGTCTGTCATTTTTTTAAATTATGGGCAAAACATAACTATAGTGGTAAGAAGTAAACCCTGACAACCCATGGGATAGAGGTTTTATATGATTTCAACCCTCACCTCTTGTAATTGAATTGAGTCCCCATGCCTCCGTGGAGTACTGTAACATATCAGAATTTCCTGCCATACTGTTGACCAGCAAATGCACAGTATCATAAATTATTGTGGAAATAATGCTACTTTGAAGCTATGTGATGAGAATACAACACAAAAATGTATCTTTAGCACAAGTGCCTATGTTAATATGCTTCAATAACTCTTAAATTACTGGAATGCGTACCTGGATGGATGTCCTTACAATTTGGGCGATTCACCCGAAGGTTATGCCCCTCAATAATATAGTCAGGTAAAGAACTGACTATATATATTGAGAGAGAACCCCTATATAGAAAGAGAGTGAGAGAGAACTATACATATAGAGAGAACCCCTCAATAATATAGTCAGGTAGCCCCAAATTATCAGAAATTTATATTGTATTTTGATATTGCCTTCCTGCCCATCCTAAATGAGGAATTAGGCAAACACAGTATAATACTTTACTAGGAATTACTGGTACTGGAATGGGTCTGATGAATATTATTGATGTAGAAAGTTTGGCATCTATATTAACAGCACTAGAAATGATATACCTTAAGCCTTAATGGTAAAATGGATGCCCATAGTGCTAAAACATAATGAAGATAGCTTAATCTATGATAATGTTTTTGGTAATTGTTTAATGACAGCAATGTTTCAGCTACACCAAGCTAAATCCTTAACTGACATATTTGATTGGACTGTTTATTCTATGCAAATTCATACTACCTTGTTCAAAAGGATAAGACCCAAGGAATTTTAAAGTCTACTAAAGCAAATGCATGGAAAAAACTATTTAGAGACTAGATTCCTGACAACCACTATTTATCCCTGAAGACATTAAAAATGTACTAATACCTGCTGCCAAAGAATTCTATATAATTATAATATAGTTAACACATGTATTATGTGCTAATTTCATGTCTTACCCACTGTATTTGGAAAAGAATATTGGTTAGCTCATTTGGGGGAAATTATTTGGACTTTAATAATTGCATCCACTTACTGATACACTGTGACTATAAGACTACTGAAGGGTTGCTATATGGACCAACTTCTCACATTTGGGAACCCTGCTTATTGGAGAACTCCATCAACCATTGTGAATGGACTACCTTCCATAAATCCTAAGTATGTTTTTAAAATAGTCTCTCAAGTTGTATGTATTGTAACCAATGACGTAGAAACTACTTCTATGTATCATTGAGGAATCCCTTTCTCTAGATGCTTAACATATGTTGGAGGGGACCATCTATTACTTTCCACCAGTGAGAACTCAGGTTTATGGACTCAAATCTTACTGTTACTCTTCTGTTCCCAATATTATCTTCCCCTTAAAACCTTTATGTAAGATTTTGCAAGGAACCAGAGTTACAAAAAAAAAAAAAAATCATAGGTAAGTATAAATGTACCTTGGTCGAATATTCCACTGTTACTATTATTGCTGCCAATAAGTTAATGGATGTGGGAGCTAATGTACAAAAACATATTTCTCATTAATTGTGGGAATTTTTTCTTTACTAAATCCCCTGCTGCTCAAAAATTGCTTTCTGCATTGTCTAACCCTTTACTTGTTTCTTTGATCAATTTATTTTTAATTTATTTTAATTGAAGGCTAATTACTTTACAATATTGTGGTGATTTTTGCCATACATTGACATGAATCAGCCTTGGGTTGTGTCCCCCATGGATGTGTGTTCCCTCATCCTGAAGCCCCCTCCCACCTTCCTCCTAACCCCATCTTTCTGGGTTGTCCCAGAGAACCAGTTTTTTTTTTTTTTCTTTTTCATTTCACATATTATTTATTTTTACCCTTTTAGAAGCTCCCTCTGATACACTGTGGAGAGAAACAGGACATACATATTCCCAAATTCATTATTTTATTTACTCTTCAGAAAAAAGCTTAAATGTGGATGAGAAGTATATACCCATTTGACCAAGAAGTAAAGCAAGGCAGAGAGGTCAGGTATTTGCCCAAGTTGAATAAGAAGCAGTGGACCAGACTCACACTGCCTGTCCTTTCCTCAACATCACTAAGTTGGTGTGAGAGGAAGACTGAGGAAGCTAATGAGGAGGGGGCCCCTTCTTAGGGCAGGTTTGTTGCTGGTTACATGCTAAGTTGTGTCTGACTTTTCTGCAACTTCACACACTGTAGCCTGCCAGGCTCCTCTGTCCATGAGACTTTCCAGGCAAGAACACTGGAGTGGGTTACCATTTCCATCTCCATAGAACCAGTTTGTTTGTTTGTTTGTTTGTTAATTAATTTAATTGTAATAAATTTTAATTTATTTATTTTAATTTAATGTATTTATGCATAATTTAATTTATTTACAGTTTTGGGATGGTTTTTGCCATACGTTGACATGAGTCAGCCATGGTTGTACATGTGTTCCCCATCCTGAACACCCTTCCCTCCTCCCAACCCATCCCATCCCTGAGGGTCATCCCAGTGCACCAGCCCTGAACACCCTGCCTTATGCATCAAACCTGGACTGGTGATTGTTCTGCCCGTAGTCCGAGTCCCCGGTCGGGAAAGAAGACTCTTCGAAACAATGCAACTCGCAATAGGGGAATTTATTACTGACTCGAGCCAGGGCCTCCCGCCCTCACCAGGTGTGTGAGGACAAAAGGCCCAGAGGCCCAGTTCTCTCGGGTATTTATTAGGTCAAAATAAGCAGCAGGTAGTTGGCGCAATCGGATTGGTTACACAGTGGGTAGTTGGCACAAGCTGATTGGTTACACAGTTGCAAGGTAATTTTTGTTGGCCCAACGTGGGGCTTTCAGCTTTCCCCTGATAGGTTCCCTTTTTTCTGGCTAGGCATATGTTGATTGGCTGGCTCCAGGAGGCCTGATAATTATGTTACCCCGGGAAACCAGGCCTACTCCTAATCTAGGCTGCCTGCCATGGCGTTAGCTGTGACAGCCTCACAGTGATCTATTTCACATATAATAATATACATGTTTCAATGCTATTCTATCAAATCATCCCACCCTCACCTTCTCCCACAGAGTCCAAAAGTCTGTTCTTTACGCCTGTGTCTCTTTTGCTGTCTCACATATAGGGTCATCATTACCATCTTTCTAAGTTCCATGTATATGTGTTAATATACTATATTGGTGTTTTTTCTTTCTGACTTACTTTGCTCTGTATAATAGGCTCCAGTTTCATCCACCTCGTTAGAACTGACTCAGATGCATTCTTTTTAATAGCTGAGTAATATTCCATTGTGTATATGTACCACAGCTTTCTTATCCATTCATCTGCCAATGGACATCTAGGTTGCTTCCATGTCCTGGCTATTGTAAACAGTGCTGCAATGAACATTGGGGTACACGTATCTCTTTCAATTCTGGTTTCCTTGGTGTGTATGCCCAGCAGTGGGATTGCTGGGTCGTATGGCAGTTCTATTTCCAGTTTTTAAAGGAATCTTCACACTATTCTCCATAGTGGTTGTACTAGTTTGCAGTCCCACCAACAGTGCAAGAGGGTTCCTTTTTCTCTGCACCCTCTCAAGCATTTATTGTTTGTAGACTTTTTGATAGCAGCCATTTTGACCAGCGTGTGATGGTACCTCATTGTAGTTTTGATTTGCATTTCTCTGATAATGAGTGATGTTGAGCATCCTTTCACGTCTTTGTTAGCCATCTGTATATCTTCTTTGGAGAAATGTCTGTTTAGTATTTTGACCCACTTTTTGATTGGGTCGCTTATTTTTCTGGAATTGAGCTGCAGGAGTTGGTTGTATATTTTTGACATTAATTCTTTGTCAGTTGCTTCATTTGCTATTATTTTCTCCCATTATGAGGGCTGTGCTTTCACCTCGCTTATGGTTTCCTTCGTTGTGCAAAAGCTTTTAAGTTTAATTAGGTCCCATTTGTTTATTTTTGCTTTTATTTACGTTACTCTGGGAGGTGGGTCATAGAGGACACTGCTATGATTTACATCAGAGAGTGATTGCCTATGTTTCCCTCTAGGAGTTTTATAGTCTCTGGTTTTACATTTAGATCCTTAACCCATTTTGAGTTGGGTTTTTTTTTTTTTTAATTAATTTATTCATTTTTTCAGTGGGTTTTGTCATACATTGACATGAATCAGCAATAGATTTACACGTATTCCCCATCCCGATCCCCCCTCCCACCTCCCTCTCCACCCGATTCCTCTGGGTCTTCCCAATGCACCAGGCCCGAGCACTTGTCTCATGCATCCCACCTGGGCTGGTGATCTGTTTCACCATAGATAATATACATGCTGTTCTTTCGCAACATCCCACCCTCACCTTCTCCCACAGAGTTCAAAAGTCTGTTCTGTACTTCTGTGTCTCTTTTTCTGTTTTGCATATAGGGTTATCATTACCATCTTTCTAAATTCCATATATATGTGTTAGTATGCTGTAATGTTCTTTATCTTTCTGGCTTACTTCACTCTGTATAAGGGGCTCCAGTTTCATCCATCTCATTAGAACTGATTCAAATGAATTATTTTAATGGCTGAGTAATATTCCATGGTGTATATGTACCACAGCTTCCTTATCCATTCATCTGCTGATGGGCATCTAGGTTGCTTCCATGTCCTGGCTATTATAAACAGTGCTGCGATGAACATTGGGGTGCACGTGTCTCTTTCAGATCTGGTTTCCTCAGTTGTATGCCCAGAAGTGGGATTGCTGGGTCATATGGCAGTTCTATTTCCAGTTTTTTAAGAAATCTCCACACTGTTCTCCATAGCGGCTGTACTAGTTTGCATTCCCACCAACAGTGTAAGAGGGTTCTCTTTTCTCCACAGCCTCTCCAGCATTTATTGCTTGTAGACTTTTGGATAGTAGCCATCCTGACTGGCGTGTAATGGTACCTCATTGTGGCTTTGATTTGCATTTCTCTGATAATGAGTGATGTTGAGCACCTTTTCATGTGTTTGTTAGCCATCTGTATGTCTTCTTTGGAGAAATGTCTGTTTAGCTCTTTGGCCCACTTTTTGATTGGGTCATTTATTTTTCTGGAATTGAGCTTCAAGAGTTGTTTGTATATTTTTGACATTAATCCTTTGTCTGTTTCTTCATTTGCTATTATTTTCTCCCAATCTGAGGGCTGTCTTTTCACCTTACTTATAGTTTCCTTTGTTGTGCAAAAGCTTTTAAGTTTCATTAGGTCCCATTTGTTTAGTTTTGCTTTTATTTCCAATATTCTGGGAGGTGGGTCATAGAGGATCTTGCTGTGGTTTATGTCAGAGAGTGTTTTGCCTATGTTCTCCTCTAGGAGTTTTATAGTTTCTGGTCTTACATTTAGATCTTTAATCCATTTTGAGTTTGTTTTTGTGTATGGTGTTAGAAAGTGTTCTAGTTTCATTCTTTTACAAGTGGTTGACCAGCTTTCCCAGCACCACTTGTTAAAGAGGGTGTCTTTTTTCATTGTATATCCTTGCCTCCTTTGTCTAAGATAAGGTGTCCATAAGTTCGTGGATTTATCTCTGGGCTTTCTATTCTGTTCCATTGATCTATATTTCTGTCTTTGTGCCAGTACCATACTGTCTTGATGACTGTGGCTTTGTAGTACAGTCTGAAGTCAGGCAGGTTGATTCCTCCAGTTCCATTCTTCTTTCTCAAGATTACTTTGGCTATTCGAGGTTTTTTGTATTTCCATACAAATTGTGAAATTATTTGTTCTAGTTCTGTGAAAAATACCGTTGGTAGCTTGATAGGTATTGCATTGAATCTATAGATTGCTTTGGGTAGAATAGCCATTTTGACAATATTGATTCTTCCAATCCATGAACATGGTATGTTTCTCCATCTGTTTGTGTCCTCTTTGATTTCTTTCATCAGTGTTTTATAGTTTTCTATGTATAGGTCTTTTGTTTCTTTAGGTAGATATATTCCTAAGTATTTTATTCTTTTTCTTGCAATGGTGAATGGTATTGTTTCCTTAATTTCTCTTTCTGTTTTTTTCATTGTTAGTATATAGGAATGCAAGGGATTTTTGTGTGTTAATTTTATATCCTGCAACTTTACTATATTCATTGATTAGCTCTAGTAATTTTCTGGAAGAGTCTTTAGGGTTTTCTATGTAGAGAATCATGTCATCTGCAAACAGTGAGAGTTTCACTTCTTCTTTTCCTATCTGGATTCCTTTTACTTCTTTTTCTGCTCTGATTGCTGTGGCCAAAACTTCCAACACTATGTTGAATAGTAATGGTGAGAGTGGGCATCCTTGTCTTGTTCCTGATTTCAGGGGAAATGCTTTCAATTTTTCACCATTGAGGGTGATACTTGCTGTGGGTTTGTCATATATAGCTTTTATTATGTTGAGGTATGTTCCTTCTATTCCTGCTTTCTGGAGAGTTTTAATCATGAATGGGTGTTGAATTTCGTCAAAGACTTTCTCTGCATCTATTGAGATAATCATATGGTTTTAACAAGGAAACACAAACCTTGAATGACACAATGGACCAGCTAGACCTAATTGATATCTATAGGACATTTCACCCCAAAACAATCAACTTCACCTTTTTCTCAAGTGCACACGGAACCTTCTCCAGAATAGATCACATCCTGGGCCATAAATCTGGTCTTGGAAAATTCAAAAAAACTGAAATCATTCCAGTCATCTTTTCTGACCACAGTGCAGTAAGATTAGATCTCAATTACAAGAAAAAAATTGTTAAAAATTCAAACATATGGAGGCTAAATAACACGCTTCTGAATAACCAACAAATCATAGAAGAAATCAAAAAAGAAATCAAAATATGCATAGAAATGAATTAAAATGAAAACACAACAACCCAAAACCTATGGGATACTGTAAAAGCAGTGCTACAGGGAAGATTCATAGCATTACAGGCTTACATCAAGAAACAAGAAAAAAGCCAAATAAATAACCTAACTCTACACCTAAAGCAATTAGAGAAGGAAGAAATGAAGAACCCCAGGGTTAGTGGAAGGAAAGAAATCTCAAAAATTAGGGCAGAAATAAATGCAAAAGAAACTAAAGAGACCATAGCAAAAATCAACAAAGCTAAAAGCTGGTTTTTTGAAAAAATAAACAAAATTGACAAACCATTAGCAAGACTCAGTAAGAAGCAGAGAGAGAAGAACCAAATTAACAAAATTAGAAATGAAAATGGAGAGATCACAACAGACAACACTGAAATACAAAGGATCATAAGAGACTACTACCAGCAGCTCTATGCCAATAAAATGGACAACTTGGATGAAATGGACAAATTCTTAGAAAAGTATAACCTTCCAAAACTGAACAAGGAAGAAATAGAAGATCTTAACAGACCCATCACAAGCAAGGAAATCGAAACTGTAATCAAAAATCTTCCAGCAAACAAAAGCCCAGGACCAGATGGCTTCACAGCTGAATTCTACCAAAAATTTAGAGAAGAGCTAACACCTATCTTACTCAAACTCTTCCAGAAAATCGCAGAAGAAGGTAAACTTCCAAACTCATTCTATGAGGCCACCATCACCCTAATTCCAAAACCAGGCAAAGATGCCACAAAAAAAGAAAACTACAGGCCAATATCACTGATGAATATAGATGCAAAAATCCTTAACAAAATCCTAGCAAACAGAATCCAACAACATATTAAAAAAATGTCGTGTACACCATGACCAAGTGGGCTTTATCCCAGGAATGCAAGGATTCTTTAATATCCGCAAATCAATCAATGAGTTTATTTTTGTGTATGGTATTAGAAAGTGTTCTAGTTTCATTCTTTTACAAGTGGTTGATCAGTCTTCCCAGCACCACTTGTTAAAGAGGTTGCCTTTTCTCCATTGTATATTCTTTCCTCCTTTGTCAAAGATAAGGTGCCCATAGGTGCGTGGATTTATCTCTGGGCTTTCTATTTTTTTCTACTGATCTATATTTCTGTCTTTGTGCCAGTACCATACTCTCCTGATGACTCTAGCTTTGTAGTATAGCCTGAAGTCAGGCAGGTTGTTTCCTCCAGTTCCATTCTTCTTTCTCTAGACTGCTTTGGCTATTCGAGGTTTTTTGTATCCCCATACAAATTTTGAAACTATTTGTTCTAGTTCTCTTAAAAAGTACTGTTGATAGCTTGATAGGGATTGCTTTGAATCTATAGATTGCTTTGCATGGTATACTCATTTTCACTGTATTGATTCTTCTGACCCATGAACATGATATATTTCTCCATCTATTTGTGTCATCTTTGATTTCTTTCGCCAGTCCTTTATAGTTTTCTGTATATAGGTCTTTTGTTTCTTTAGGTAGCTTTAGTCCTAAGTATTTTATTCTTTTCATTGTAATGGTGAATGGAGTTGTTTCCTTAATTTCTCTTTCTGTTTTCTCATTGTTAGTGTATCGGAATGCAAGGGAATGCTATATGTTAATTTTATATCCTGCAACTTTACTATATTTATTGATTGGCTCTAGTAATTTTCTGGTGGCATCTGTAGGCTTTTCTATGTAGAGGATCTTGTCATCTGCAAACAGTGAGAGTTTTACATCTTCTTTTTCAATCTGGATTCCTTTTATTTCTTTTTCTTCTCTGATTGCGGTGGCCAAAACTTCCAAAGCTAAGTTGAACAGTAGTGGTGAGAGTGGGCATCCTTGTCTTGTTCCTAACTTTAGGGGAAATCCTTTCAATTTTTCACCATTGAGGATAATGTTTGCTGTGGGTTTATCATATATGGCTTTTATTATGTTGAGTTATGTTCCTTATATGCCTGCTTTCTGGAGGGTGTTTACCATAAATGGATGTTGATTTTGGTCAAAGGCTTTCTCTGTATCTATTGAGATAATCAAGCAGGGATACTCAGCAGTATCCCTTGCTTCCATGGCTGCCTGACATTCCTCCACAGGCATTTTCCACCATGATCTTCTCCCTCACATCCCCTCAATTCGTCTCTCCACAGTCAACAGCAGCCCTCACCCTGGGTTCGCTCCACTATCCCCAAACTCCAGCTCCCCTCTGCTGTGCCTCCCAGAGGATCTATGTTCCTGTCTGGGTATGTATGGCTGTGGCAAGGATTGTCTGATTCTCATTCCATTTAGGCTGCCACAGATCAACTGTTTCACTCTCAGCCTTAAATGTTTCTCCTCTGACTCAAACAATTGCCCCTATGTGGGGATCAGACCCCTGCTTCAGTTCCCCCACCCACTGAGGGCAGTTCCAGTCCTACTAACACTCCTGGTTTTCCCCTTAGTTCCTTTGTCCTACTGAGTTTTGTGTGATTCTATATATTCTTTTCCTCTGGTCAGGTGCTCCTGTCTGCTCTCAGCTGGTGTTCTGCATGCATTTCTGTGTCTGAAGGTGTATTCCTGATGTAACTGTGGAGAGAGATGTACTCCACGTCCACCCACTCTTCCATTATCTTATTCTCCCTATGCAGTTTTTGTCAGATATTACTTACTGTTCATCTTCAAGGTAAAATTAGAGTGAAAGTTAGCAATAATAACATGAATTCATGAACCATAAAATTGGTACCTTGAAATAGATTGCACTAATTTGGCTTAAGATTTGAACACTGCCATATGTATCCGCTTAACACAAACTCTAAGATAATAAAAAGTTTCATTTTTGACAATGTTCAAAAACATAAGGATTCATTCTTTGGAATGAGGCAGCATAATAAAATAGAGTACAAATTGTAGACAAGGAAGAGAGATTTGGTGTTTGGTTGAATCTCTAGGAGAGTCAGGGCCCTCTAAAGCAGGTCAGAACGTTTAGCTTACAGTTACTGAAGTCAGAGCCCTTTGAAAGAAGATTTTTGCATTTCTAAGTAAATCTTTTTTCTCTAAAGTATTTCACTCATATTTATTTTTCTTCCAGTTGTATTGGAATATAATTGACATATAGCACTATATACGTTTAAAGTGTACAGTATAATGATTTGACTTACATGCATCAAGAAATTATTTTCACAGTAAATTTAGTGAAAATCCATCATCTCACATAGATACAAAATTTTAAAAACAGAAAAAAAATTTCCTTATGATAAGTACTCAGGACTTAAAAAGCTATCATATATAATATAAAGCAGTGCTGATTATATTTATATGTTGTACTTTACATCCCTAGTATTTATTTATGAATGAAAATCTCTGCCTTTTGACCACCTTTATCCCATCCACCTGTGATAATCACAAATTTGGAAACACTCTCATCACGCACACACACACACACACACACACACACACACACACAAATTCTTCTTCACCTGGGTCTTGCTGAACATTCTAGAAAAGTTTGATTAAAATTGTCACAGAAGTGAAATGCCCTTTCCCTTCTTCAAGTTTGCTTTGAAGAACATTAATGAGACCATGGGGAAGTTTGGCTTGTGGCTGCTAGACCTGTATTTGTGCCACAGATAAATTTCTTGGGGACTATAGTGTCTATGTTGTTCTGGAATGCCTCATTCCATTCTGCAGTCCATGGGGTCGCAAAGAGTCAGACACGACTGAGCGACTGAACCAAACTGAACTGAACATTATGTTGTAGGAAGTAGCTCTGCATTTTGAAAAGAAAATAAAAATGTCTCGTGTATATAAAGAATATATTTCCCTTTAAAAAACATATAAAATGTGATGCTGAAGTTATTTGTCCCTGCTGCCTTAGCCGATTTTAAGTTAACTCTAACACATTTAGTCTTCTCAGATGTTAAATTACCAGCTACAGTCCTATTTCTCTATCCTTGAAACTACAGTCATATATTTGATTCCTTTTTCAAGCTCGGATTGATATTTAAACTAGTTCAGTTATGTGGGGGATATACTTGCCTTTTAAAAAATGATATGTGAATTTACTAGCTGAATATTTGAGGGCTGACTTAGGGTAAGTTGAGTTGATTACACATAACTCTCCAGAGTATTCTCTGAAGCCCTGTCAATGAAGGGAGGCTAATATGACATCACTCAGGTCTGTCAAATATATGAAATAATCTATATTGGTTCAGTTGTTCCCCAAATCCAGATCTGTCTCACATTCACCTGGGGTTCTATTTTTAAATATATCTTAATACAGTGTGACTATATAAAATAGCCTTGCTCTACTTCTGCTGGTTAAGCATCTCCAGAATTTTGTTTTAATAAAGACTCACTGAAAATACAATGCCACTAATCCACAACCAACTCTGTGCCAATGAGAGAAGGTTCTTGGAAACTCTCAAGAAGAAAATGTGTCCATTCAATCTGACATCTTGAGAGTGTTTCTAAAACTTTTGAATTAAACACAAAACTGTCATTTAACGGAAGAGAAAACTGAGGCCAAAAGAAGGTGAGTAACTTCTTCACATCAGTAAACTTAGTTAATAGCTAAATGGACTATTAGAACCCAAATCTGGCTGGTGAACTGACCTGTCAAATAACTATTTAGCTCAAATAGCCAAGATAACCAGATCGCCATCTAGTTCTTTTGATTATCTTCCAGGTAATGGAGTTCATTGTGTCATATCTAACTGTCAGGATAATTTTAATCTGAACAGTGCATGAAATAGTTTGATAAGAGCTATTCAAGTAAAAGGACAAGATTTTTAAAGGATACAAAGTACTGACAAAATTCACTGTCCTTTACACAGCAATTAAAACTGGGTGTTTTCTAAAACTTTTTTGAGTTTTAAAACCATTTCCCACAGTGGCTGCATCAATTTACATTCCCACCAATGGTGCGCAAGGGTTCCCTTTCTCCGCATCCTCATTAACACTTGTTATCTCTTGTCCTTGGATGATAACCATTCTAACAGATATGAGTTGATATTTCATCATGGTTTCTATTTGCATTTCCCAGATAATTAATGATATTGATTATCTTTTCATATATCTACTGATTATTTGTATGTCTTCTTTGGGAAAAAAAATGTCTATTTCCTCTACCATTTTTTAATCAAAATGTTTGGGCTTTTGCTATTGAATTTTATGAATTCCTTGCATATTGTGGATGTTAATTCCTTATCAGATATGTGATTTTCAAATATTTTTTCCTGTTCCATTGGTTGCCTTTTTATTTTGTCGGTGTTTCTTTCCTCTGCAGTGCAAAAGCTTCTAGTCTGACATAATCACACTTGCTTATTTTTGCTTTTGTTGCTTGTGCTTTTGGTCATTTTCAAAATATCATTGCAGTGTCATGGAGTTTTTCCCCATATGTTTTATGGTTTCAGGTTTTGTTTAATTATTTAATTCACTTCAAGTTAATTTTTTGTGACTGGTATAAAATAAGCTATTCAGTTTTCCCTCAGCATTATTTTTTGAAGAGACTATTCTTTCCCCCTTGAGTACTCTTGATTTCCTTGTCAAATATTTGCTTACCATATATGTGTTTATTTCTCAGCCCTTGATTATGGTCCATTGGTCTAGGAGTCTATTTTTATGTCACATTTACTGTTTTGATTACTATAGATTTTTAATATGGTTTGAAACCTAGGAATTGTGATTTCTCCAGCTTCGTTCTTTCTCAGGATTGTTTTGGCCTTGGGGGATCTTTTGTAGCTCCACACAAATTTTAGGAGTGTTTTTTTCCATTTCTGTGAAAAAGATGCCATTTTCATAAGGATTATATTGAATCTACAAATGGTTTGGGGTAATGTAAACATTACATGTGTTATGGACAGCAACCCCACTTCTGGGTATATATCCAAAGAAATGAAATCACCATCTGGGAAAGATACCTGCACTCCCATGTTCATTGCAAACAGTCAAGCCGTGGAAACAACCTAAGTACCCACCAGTAGATGAATGAAGGAAGAAGACATGAATAAACACACACACACACTGGAATATTATTCATTCTTGAGAAAGAAGAAAATCCTGCCACTTGCAACAGCATGGAAGAAACCTGAGGGAATTAGCTAAGTGAACAAAATCAGATAAGCACAAATCACTGTATCTACCACTTACATGTGAAATCTCAAAAAGTCAGACTCATAGAAACAGAATACAGTGGTGACTATCAGGGTCAAAGAAGTATGGGAGGAGCTTCTCAGGTGGTGCTAATAGTAAAGAACCAGCCTGCCAATTCAGGAGACTGAAGAGATGTGGGCTCAATCCCTGGGTCAGGAAGATCCCCTGGAGGAGGGCATGGCAACCTACTCCAGTATCGTTGCCTGGAGAATCCCATGACCTATAGTAAGACATGACTATAGTGAATTAGCAAAATACAGTCCACAAGAAGTATGGGAAATGGAAATTCCCTGATCAAAGGATTAAAACTTCTATTCAGAAAATGAATATGTTTTGGGGACCTAATGTGTAGCATGGAAATTAAAGCTAATAATGCTGTATTATACACTTGCAAGTTGCTAAGAGAGTAAGTCTTAAATATTTTCCCCTAGAAAAGAAAAATGGTAATTATGTGACAGGATGGAAGTATGACTTGATGCTATTATTGTGGTGATCAATTTGCAACATATAAATGTATCATATTAACTTGTACACCTTAAACTTACATAATGCTCTAAGTCAATTATATCTCAATTAAAAAAAAAAAACTAGATGCCATAGGAATATGTCCAGGGTTTCTATCAGGGTTGTGTTCAGGGTTGCTATCGTAGGAATGCTATCAGGGTTCTGTGGACAAATCAAGAGGTAATATGAGATGCTCCCTACTTGCTCTGGCTGGCACCTGCCTCACCTTCTAATTTGCTATCTATCTGCTCCTGCCATGTTTCCACCATACATTACCATCATGCAACTCAGAGATAAAACAGAGATGAGAAACCTGGTCAGCCACTGGGAGATGTGTGGAAGTACCCATCTTGACCAGAATAATTTTTTCCCCAAAAAAATACATTGGAATCGTAACTACTACTGCCAGTATGTCTTTACACATTTACTTTGACCCAAATAAGAGTATATGAGCCTCAGACCTGACTATAGCTTTATACTTGGAAGTAACTTTGTATGGTCAGTCAGTTCAGTCACTCAGTCATGTCCGACTCTTTGCACCCCCATGGACTGCAGTATGCCAGGCCTCCCTGTCTATCACCAACTCCCAGAGCTTACTCAAACTCATGTCCATCACGTCAGTGATGCCATCCAACCACCTCATCCTCTGTAGTCATTGTTCCCTTCTTCTTCTGCCTTCAATCTTTCCCACCATCAGAGTCTTTTCCAATGATCCAGCTCTTCACATTAGGTGGCCAAAGTATTGGAGTTTCAGCTTCAGCATCAGTCCTTCCAATGAATATTCAGGATTGATTTCCTTTAGGATAGACTGGCTTGATCTTGCAGTCCAAGGGACTCTCAAGAGTCTTTTCCAACACCACAGTTCAAAACCATCAATTCCTCAGTGCTCAGCTTTCTTTATAGTCCAACTCTTACATCCATAAATGACCACTGGAAAAACCATAGCCTTGACTAGACAGATCTATGTTGGTAAAGTAATGTCTCTGCTTTTCAACACATTGTCCAGGCTGGTCATAGACTTTCTTCCAAGGAGCAAGTGTCTTTTAATTTCATGGCTGCAGTCACCATCTGCAGGGATTTTGAAGCCCCCAAAAATAAAGCCTGTCACTGTTTCCATTGTTTCCCCATCTATTTGCCATGAAGTGATGGGGCCCAGATGCCATGAACTTAGTTTTCTGAATGTTGAGTTTTAAGCCAACTTTTTCACTCTCCTCTTTCACTTTCATCAAGAGACTCTTTAGTTCTTCTTCACTTTCTACCATAAGGGTGGTGTTATCTGCATACCTGAGATTATTGATATTTCTCTCAGCAATCTTAATACCAGCTTGTGCTGGTATGGTATCTAATGATTTAGGGAGGATGAAGGTAGGTATCTAATTTTAAAAGTTCCTTCTAATTCATAATGTAAAAATTATGCAACTTTCAAATATATATTTTTAAGCAGGCCACCATAAACATGTTATATAACTGCTTAAAACTATTAATAGTGTAGCGAGATCAGTGACTATAATGTGAACATCTTTAAAAAGCAATTCTGCTAATTTTGCTATTAGAATCAAGGGCGATTAAATACAGCCAGGTGCACTGCAGATTACTTTTTCCTTTAAGTATTTGAGTATGTACCAAGGGACTTTAATAATGACACATTTTAATGAAGTAGCTCTAAAATAAGAAAGTGACTTTCACTTGCATTAGCATGGTGTGTTAAACTTACACCCAAAAACATTCATTGCAAACTACTTCTATGGAAATCTTAGGCTTCAAATCATAACAATGCTGCTTTTTATTAAAACATCTCCTCAGGCATTTACATGCATCCATTTTTGAAGGATCACCTTTACTTGCCTACTTAGACTCCACTTAATAAACCTAATCTGAATTGTAGATAAAACATGTTGTGGTTTACACATGTCCAATTTTGTATGACAAATGTGAATGTACTCTATAGTTTTACTTTGTTTTAATCAACATTAAATAATTCATAAACTTTCATTACTAGTTTCTATATTTTCTTTATTTCAAATATATTTGCTGGCCTCAAATCACACCATTTATTTTACTAATGACTTTATAACAGCAAATTAAATATGGATTTAGCTGTCAAAAACAAACAAACAAAAAAAGATGTGCAAAGTGTTGGTGATTCTGAACAGAGATTTTATTCTTATTCATATTTAGAATATGTACTTGCAATTATTGGTGCAATGTCTTGCAAGTAGTAGATGTTTATAAATATTTGTTGAATAAATAGTTAAACAAATCTCTTCAAAAGTTCCAGGAAGGAGCTTCAACATGTCTTCTACAAGCACAAGTTCAGGTAAGCCTGCAGGGCCAGGGCTGCCTAATGGTCTGGAAGACCATTCTATACGTATGAGGCAATTCCCAAGCAAGAAACAAAGACTGAGTAACAAACTGGATAAAGGTTTTGGTGTCAGACTGGGGAAAAAATTCAGGAAAAAATTATCTTATCAGCTTGCAAAAACCAAAATTCTACTTTACTTAGTCCAGAGCCAGGGTCTGTCCTTCTTCAAAGCTTATGCTCTTTATATCTCTTCTGTTTTGCCTTGAAGAGACAGCCCATGAAAATAAAATGCAAAGCATAAAATGTTAATCTCTCTCTCCCTCACCCTCCTACACATTTGCTGTGACCCTGCAGTTTAGTATTATATTTGCTGTTGTTGTTCAGCTGCTCAATTATGTCTGACTGTTTGTGACCCCATGGACTGCAGCACACCAGGCTTCCCTGTCCTTCACAATCTCCTAGAGTGCTCAAATTCATGTCCAGTGAGTTGGTGATGCTGCCCAACCATCTCATCGTCTATCACCCCCTTCTCCTCCTGCCTTCAATCTTCCCCAGAATCAGGGTCTTTTCCAATGAGTTGGCTCTGCATCAGATGGCAAAACTACTGGAGTTTGAGTTTCAACTTCAGCATCAGTCCTTCCAATGAATATTCAGGACTGATTTCCTTTAGGATGGACTGTTTGGATCTCCTTGCGGTCCAAGGGACTCTCAAGAGTCTTCTCCAACACCACAGTTGAAAGCCATCAATTCTTGGGCATTCAGCCTTCTTTATGATGCAATTCTCACATCCACACATGACTACTGGAAAAATCATAGCTTTGACTAGATGGACCTCTGTCAGCAAAGTAATGTCTCTGCTTTTTAATATGTTGTCTAGGTTTCTCATAGTTTTTCTTCCAAGGAGCAAGTGTCTTTTAATTTCATGGGTGCAGTCACCATCTGCAGTGATTTTGGGCCCAAGAAAATAAAGTCTGCCACTGTTTCCATTGTTTTCCCATCTATTTGCCATGAATTGATGGGACCAGATGCCATGATCTTCATTTTTGAATGTTGAGTTTTAAGCCAGCTTTTTAGCTCTCCTCTTTCACTTTCATCAAGTGGCTCTGTAGTTCCTCTCCCCTTTCTGCCATAAGGGTGGTGTCATCTGCATATCTGAGGTTATTGATATTTCTCCCAGAAATCTTAATTCCAGCTTGAGCTTCATCCAGCCCAGCATTTCACATGATGTAGTCCACATAAAAGTTAAATTAAGCAGAGTGACAATATTCAGCTTTGACATACTTGATTCACTATTTGGAACCAGTCTGTTGTTCCATGTCTGGTTCTAGCTGTTGCTTCTTAACCTGCATACAGATTTCTGAGGGCCCAGGTAAGGTTGTTTGGTATTCCCATCTCTTGAAGAATTTTCCAGTTTGTTGTGATCCACACAGTCAAAAGCTTTAGCATAGTCAGTGAGTCAGAAGTAGATAATTTTCTGGAATTCCCTTGTTTTTTCTATGATCCAATGGATGTTGACAATTTAGTCTCTGGTTCCTCTACTTTTTCTAAATCCAGCTTGTACATCTGCATATTGTACCGTCACATATTGTTGAAGCCTAGTTTGAAGGATTTTGAGCATTACCTTGCTAGCATTACCTTGAGTGCAATTGTGTGGTGGTTTGAACATTCTTTGGCATCACTTTGAGATTGGAATGAAAACTGACCTTTTCCAGTTCTGTGGCCACTGCTGAGCTTTCCAGATTTACTGGCATATTAAGTGGTATTATATTGGTTTGGGGAAGATGTTCCTCTTGTTTTTAAGTAAAAATAAAAAGGCAAAATTTTCATTTTCATCAAGAACTTCATTAAACAATGTGCTCACTGTATTGTTCTACTACCTCCTGCCATTTTCCAGGCAACTTCCTGAAATTCCATCTTCCCAAAACTTTGTATCTTTTTGAGTAAAGAACTCTTCCAGATGCCTTTTACAATCTTCCATGGAGTTGAAATATTTTTCATTAAAAGAATTTTGTAACAACTGAAATAAATGGAATTCTGAAGGTGCAATATTTGGTGAATATGGTGAATAAATCAGAACTTCCCAGGCAAGCTGTAACTATTTTTGTATATGTCATCTCTGAGTGTGATTAATCCAAATAGGTTAAAATTTCTAATAAAAGGGAAAAAAATGACTAAGATGGCGTTTTTTTTCCCTTTTCTCAGAGTCCTCCAAAGAGAAGGACTCAGTAAGAACCTCATCTTTCTAAATTGTTTCTTATTGCCTTTGGTTATGTACCTCAAACTGTTAAATAACAGAAGATTTATGTCTTAAAGGAATATGACCTCCCAACGCAATGGCTAAAGTGACAAATAAGATTAAAAGCTTTTTCAGATTCTTTCCTAAAGGAGAGAAATGCCTGGCTGCTTGTGTCATTGTTTATATTATTCAAAGGCAAGCTGAATACATGATGAGAGTCAGTGTAGGAAAAGATGTAGCCTTGACTGCAGCCTTCCTGACAAATGTGGTTAAGAAGAGAGCTGAGGCACTGTGATGGGGTAAATCAAAACTACTAGACAACAGACTCAGAATCTGTGGCTTAGAAAGCAAGAAAATGAGGTTTCCGATTTTGCTGGTTACTTGATTTTTAACTTGTAGTGTTTTGTAGGAAACAATGGTTGTGAAAATTCATTCACTTATTTTTTCATAAATATTAACTAATCACATTCTATATATCAGCAAATGTGATAAAAGTGTTTTATTTTCTTCAGACAAATAGCATATACGTTCCCTTTCGGGTATGGGAAATTTTTTCTTTCAGAAATAATACATTAAAGCATCTTTAAAAAGTTTGTATGAAGGTCCAATCACCAGTTCCCATGTTAAAAGAATGATTCCAGACTGAAAGAGCTAAAAAAAAAAAAACAAAAACTTAAAAGTGAAAGGGAAAAGTGAAAATTTTAGCCTCTCAATTTTGTCCAACTCTTTGCCACCCCATGGACTATAACAAGCCAGGCTCCTCTGTCTGTGGAATTTTCCAGGCAAGAATACTGGTGTGGTAGTCATTCTCTTCTCCAAAGTTTTGCCTGTACAGACCTTTGCCAGAAAAGTAATGTCTCTGTTTTTTAATACACTAAGTTTGTCATAGCTTTTTTCAAGGAGCAAGCATCTTTTAATTTCATGGCTGCAGTCACCATGTGCAGTGATTTTGGAGCCCAAGAAAATAATTTCTGTCACTGTTTCCGTTGTTTCCTCATCTATTTGCCATGAAGTGAGGGGACCAGATGCCATGATCTTAGTTTTTTGAATGTTGAATTTTAAGCCAGCTTTTCACTCCCTTCTTTCACCTTCATCAAGAGGCTCTTTAGTTCCTCTTTGTTTTCTGGCATTAGAGTGGTGTCATCTGTAGATCTGAGCTTATTGTTATTTCTCCTGGAAATTTTGATTTCAGCTTGTGCTTCATACAGCCTGGCATTTCACATGATGTACTCTACATATAAGTTAAATAAACAGGAATACAATATACAGCCTTGACATTCTCCTTTTCCAATTTTGAACCATGTATGAAAATGTAGGCTTTATGTCTCTGAAAGCCAGGGATTGCTCATATAAGTAGTTATATTTTAGAAGAAATTTATAGTCCTTAATTAAGTAGGTTTTAGTTCTAATAATGCTGAGAAAAGTTGTTATAGAAATCAGCTGGCTCTTTTGGCCTTCTCCAGTTGTTTTACTATTTATTTGTTACTACTTTTTGATTCAATTTTGAGAGACTATACTGTCATCTTGCCATTCATTTTGTTCTTTTTAAATTTGTCTACCTATTCATCAATTCTTTTTCTCCAACTCCTCTCCATTCAATTATTTGGCCCCTTACTAACCCATGAACTGCAATTAGGATTTATCTCTATAATCTTCTGGTATGCTTTGATAGGCTCTATACACAGATATCTCCATATTCTCACACACTCTATCTTCTACTTCCATCTTGAGTTATTTACCAAGCAACAAAACTAATCAGAAGGAGAAGGCAGGTTCATATGCAAGCACTAAGTTTCAAGACTTCAAAATGAAGGGAGTTTCTTCCTTCAATATCAATGAATTTTGAAGTATCTGTATGCTTAAGATCCTTACTGTGTTGGCTTTATATTATGGAGTCATATCAGTGAAGTCGACTACTACCAATATAGCATGTTCATGGGGAAAGAGAAGCTGTTATTCCTTCCTATGTGTTAAGTTTTCATAGTATTGTCTATGGTTGAATGATGCTGATATTCCAGTTCATGAAGCATGTGTGAAACACTATTGCTGAAATTCATGTTATCAGAATTCTGCTTTCATTTTAAGGTAGAAGGCCATAATAAAATGCTACTACCTTACCCAAGAGGACAAACCAATCGTGAATGGAAACACCTTTCAAAAAGCAAGCTATGATAACAAGTTAAATTGAAAAGATCAATAAAACTCATAGCCATAAATATAAGTACTTTTTCAAGCTCTGTTACTAAATTGGCTCAATAGTAGTAAAAACATCATATTTGGTTCTCATTAACTCTCATGTGCATGTTATTTTGTGGATTTGTTTTCTAATAACATTCTCCACTAAAAGAAACCAGAATTCTGTCAAGGGTACCTGATTCCATGACAAGTTTAGAATATCCAGTGATGTTAGTGAATAGAAAGAGTAACAGTTATAAGGGAAATGAAATCAAATTAAAAGTGATTCCTCTGGGCAAGTAATAACTTCTGGTGTACATTCTGGGAGAAGATGAACCTGCAAAATGACATGTATATTAGTACATGGTGAGATTCAAATGAGAAAAGTTAATATAAATTGTACAGATAAATGGTTGTAGAAAAAAAGAGTTGAGTAAGTTTGGATGACTATTCTAATAAAGCCATGTGTGTGTATATGCACATTTGATGTATTCATTTTGTTAATTATGTTTCTAAATTATAGACTTGTACTTCCTTCTCTTTACACATGCAGGTGTCAACTGAAAAATTTATAAACAAATTTGATAATTATGTTTTATTCAGCAGACTTACTGAGGACTATAACCCAGGATACAACCTCTCAGATAGCTCTGAGGAACTTTCCAAAGAGGTAAGGGAGAAGAAAGGATATACAGGGTTTTTTGCTGGGAAAAAAAATGCAGTGGATCATCAACTACATTAAATTAGTGCTAATTATAAAAACCAACATGTCAGCAAAATGATTTTACTTTTTTTTCTACGTATGGGAAGATGCAAGAGTCTGGGTTTACTGAATGCTTTGATATGCATTTTTACTATCTGGGGTCAGCATTCTGTTTGTCTCCATCCTGAATGTCCTCAAGGCACAGTGAAATAACTGATAGCTATGGCAGCAACATTCTTTGCTTACTGAAATGGCAGACACTGTGCTTTGCCCACACAGGAAAGAACAAGTAATACTGAATAGAACAAAATAGTCTTGGAAAGGGAAGGAATTTACCAAGAATGGAAACAATTGATCCTTTCTGTCAATCATGCATCACAAGGAGTTGAAAAAAAGAATAGGCATTGAAGACAATTGGCCCAGTGACTTGGGCCAGTGAAGTAGACTTCAATCAAGTGCTCTACGGTGATTGACAAAATAAATGTACTATAAGCAAGGATTATATCAGCTGACTGAATGCTTAATATTTTATGAAATTTAAAGAAACTAAATGGTACAAAAACTGATAAGCCACACATATATTTTCAGTAAGTCCATCATATCATAATGATGAAACAAAGGAAGTAGCTGGTTGCAAACAACAGAAACCTATGTCAAAGGCATAAACAAGTAAATAAAAAAAAGAAGCATTATTGACCTAACAATGAAAATTTAACAATACCAAAAGAAGCTCCACTTGAAGATTAATAGCTCAATTTTGAGTCACCTTGAGAGAAGCAAGACAGATCTTAGTCCCCAGCCAAGATCCAAAACCTGGCTGTTGTCAGAAGGTATCCTTGATTCTTTTAAGTCAAATAAGATAACTGCAATTCCAGAATTATATCAAAGTAGCATCAGTAAAATCTTTAAAATATACCAAAGTAACTGTAGCTATGATACTTGAAAGATATGGAAACAAATAGAGAACTAATAAAAAAATGTATTAAATCACAGAATTGGTTTGAAATTAAATGAAGTAATTAATGTAGTGATAACTGCATTTGTATATACTTTGCCTACTGTTTAAGGTATATGAATCAGTTATAATGATTTCACAGTGATATTGAATATTTTAATTTTTAGTGAAAATAAAATATACAACCCATTTTTAAAGCTACAAATGGCTTAAAATTATTTAGTATATTTATGTGTTTAATAAACTGAACATTAAACAAAGAACAAGTAATCATGCATGTGCCTCTCCTATTCAAAAGCCTCTCAGACATAAAAGAACCTTTTGTCAGGAAGTGGAGTGTGCCCATGAACACCTATTGTTGCATTAGCAGAGATCATTTCCTTGATAACAAGAGAGGGTAATTCTCAGAAATAACACTCACAGAAAACTTTTAATAACAAATGAAAGATAAGAGCCAGAGGTATTATCCAAAGAGGGCAGGATTTCTAAGTTTCAATTCTTTTATCATTAGTATGGGGTATATTTATATTTACTATAAATGTGAAAGATTAAACATATAAAAGTCCCTGATAGAAAATGATTCATAAATGTTATTTGTAGATTTCATAAGGATGAGGTGCAAATAGACATAATAATGAATCTGATCCTCCCCTGGGGATGGAGATTTTTCACCCTGGAAGCTGATGATGACCATTAAAGACGCCCTCCATGGAAGCATAACTAACCCACAGCACCAGCCGCTGTGCTCTGACTTACCATTTTGCACTGAGGCTATCTTTCCAGTGATGCTCCCAGCTAACGATGGAACATGGCAAACCTGCTTAGGCAGACCTATGCCTGAGGAATGGGGACTCTTCCAATGGAAGGTTTTGGCTTGTAGACTCCCCCATTCACCTTGTTGAATCCTATCTGAACAGTACTGCAGCTTAAGACTCTTACATGTAGACTTCCTTCTTAATTTCTCTTCACAAGATCACACCTGCATCACAGTCTAATGTTTTCTCAGCCTCTCCTATTTCCTTCCCCATCTTGGCTCAGAAGTATTTCACCTAATAAATCTCTTAATATGTATAATGGTGTCTCAGCATCTATTTCTCTGGAACTCAGCTTCTTACAGTAAGGGCAATACTGGAGGTGTTGTTCGTGATAAAGAAACCTCCTGCAAATGAAGGAGACATAAGAGACACGGGTTCAATCCCTGGGTCGGGAAGATTCCCTGGAGGAGGAAACAGCAACCCATTCTAATATTCTTGCCTGGAGAACCCCATGGACAGGGGAGCCTGGCAGGTTACGGTCCATAGGGTCACAAAGAGTTGGACACAGCTGAAGCCACTCAGCATGTACACACAGAGCTTTTATTAAGCTGAAGAGTTTATTCTTTTCTGAAAGATTTTCATTTAGAGGTAGTAGCAGAGTCAATAAGTTTAAAGAACTTAAAAATCCTAACCTTCAAAGACTATACTAAATCCATGAAAATAGTGCATTTACAAAGCTAATGCTACCATTAGTGAAAATAATAAATACTTGTGAAAGTGTATGTTTGGAATTCAAGGTAATACTTGATTAAGGTCATTTGACTTTGTCTGAAAATCAATCATAAAATGTACTTTCTAAAATATGTTTTTATTTATTTAAAAAGCAAGTGCCCCTAAAAGGCCACAGTACAGACCAAAAAAAATCTATAATAGAAATAAAATTTTGTATTTTAAATTGGCATATACTTCAATAGTGTATTAGCAATTACATAAACTTTAGCACTATTAAGTGATACTGATAAGACTGTTCAAATTCCTTCTCATTCTATCCATGGATCAAAATCTCAAAAATTCTGCTACTGAAAAGGCTTCCCACAAACATTTTTTATATTCCATGAAGGCTGAACAGTAGGTTTACAATTCATTTCCTTAGCTGTTCTTTCCATTTTGCCTTCATTCTTGAATTTTAAAATAATCATTTTTAATTCTCAGAATTATTACGGTAACTCTTTTGACACCTGGATTCCGAAGAGACCAAAATTTAAACAAACTGACTTAGAAAAAAATTAATCCCTTTTCAAAGTGCTCTCTCTGCTACTTTTATTCAATCTGTCTACTTCTGCTCAAAGGCTATACATGAACTCAGATGCCAAACTCCAAAAGAGTCAATAAATATGCAAATACTTATTGAGTACCTAATATAGGGAATACACAGTTCATGGGGTTCTCATGGCTAATATACTGGAGTGTTTTACCATTCTCTCCTCCAGTGGATCACATTTTGTCAGAACTCTCCACTATGACCTGTCCATCTTGGGTGGCCCTATGCAGCATGGCTCATAGCTTCATTGAGTTACGCAAGTACCTTCACCACAACAAGGCAGTGATCCATGAAGGGAATGAAGAGTGCCAGGAGAAATATCAAACAACCTCAGATATGCATATGAGACCTGTCTAATGGCAGAAAGTGAAGAGGAACTAAAGAGCCTCTTAATGAGGGTGAAGGAAAAGAGTGAAAGAGCTGACTTAAAACTCAATATTAAAAAAACTAAGATGTCATCCAGTTCCATCACTTCATGGCAAATAGAAGAGGAAATGGTGGAAGCAATGACAGATTTCCTCTTATTGGGCTCTAAATCACTGTGGATTGTTACTGTAGCCATGAAATTAGATGATTGCCTCTTGGCAGTAAAGTTATGACAAATCTAGGCAAATTTAGTGTGCTAAAAAGCAAAGACCTCACTTTACCAACAAAGTCTATATTGTCAAGGCTATGGTCTTTCCAGTAGTCATGCACAGATGTGAAAGCTGGACAGTAAAGAACTCAGAGTGCCAAAGAATTGATGCTATTGAACTGTGGTGCTGGAGAAGACTCATGAGAGTCCCTTGGAAAACAATGAGATCAAATCAGTCAATCTTAAAGGAAATTAGCCCTGAATATTCATTGGAAGGATTGATGTTGAAGCTGAAGCTCCAATACTTTGGCCACCTGATGCAAAGAGTTGACTCAGTGGAAAAGACCCTGATGCTGTGAAAGATTGAAGGCAGAAGGAGAAGAGGGTAACAGAGGATGAGATGGTTGGATGACATCACTGATTCATTGGACATGAACCTGGCCAGCTAAGGGAGATGATAAGGGACAGAGAAGCCTGGCATGCTGTAGTCCATGAGGTCACAAAGAGTTGAATGCAATTTGGTGACTGAACAATTACAACAATATAAGGGAATATATCATAACAAAAAGGAAGATATCTGGGACTTCCTAGTGGCCCAGTGGTTAAGAATCCGCCTACCATTGCAGAGGACATGGGTTTGATCCCTGATCCAGAAAGATTCCACATGCCTCAGGGCAACTACTGAGACTACAAGTCACAACAACTGAATCCTGCTTGCCCTTAGTGTCCATGTTCTGCAACAAGAGAATCCATTGGCTTGGGAAGTCCGTTCATCACAACTAGAGAGTAGATCCTGCTCGTCACAATTAAAGAAAGCCTGTGCATAGCAACGAAGAGCCAGCACAATCACAAATAAGTAATTTTTTTGAAAAAAGGAAAATATCCTACTTCTAAATTACTCCTATACTGTTAACATTACAATGCATTTAAATGCTAGAAGATTCTGTCCTGCTTGAGGAATGGATTCAACTACATAGCCTAATAAATTACTTAGATGTACTTCTTTCCTGACATTTGATGTTTTTCCTTACTTCAACCTCACCATGTTTTCTTTGTCCATACCCTAGTAAATGCAACTCTTTGCAAAAATATTTAGCTTTCAAGTGTCATTTTAAAATATTAGTTTCTTCAGTCCTTTAATCACTTTTACTGAAATAACTGGACTTCTGCCAATTGATGACATTTCTTTGGAATTCATTTCACAGAGAGATTTTATTTAAAGTATGTTCTCAAAATATAAATTTACATGGGTTCTATAATACAAAAAAAATCCATCACCTTGTCTTCTCAATCCAAGAGTGGTTATCTTCAGGAAAGTCATGATTTAGAGAGATCTTAAAAGCTAGAACTGATAATCTTATTTAACAAACACTTATTTAATGCTTACTGATATAGAAAGAAGTAGAAATAGAAGAAATAATTATCTTCTATTTAGAAGTATTAATTCATAAATGTCCATCTGTATTCCTATGAGGTAGATGGTATTATTTCCAATGCTGCAAATGAATTTACATAATCTCAAGGTCACACAACTTAGTCATAGGCTAGATTTGAAACCAGATAGCCTTGATTCAGAGTCAGCCATCTTAGTACAGTTTATGTGGTCCATGGCATGACTCTGGCGACTACAATCTGTAAATTGCATAAGTCTGTGCTGCAGGAGGAGAAGGCAATGGCAACCCACACCAGTGCTCTTGCCTGGAAAATCCCATGGACAGAGGAGCCTGGTGGGCTGCCGTCTATGGGGTCACACAGAGTCAGACACGATTGAAGCGACTTAGTAGCAGCAGCAGCAGTGCTATAGGAAGGGGTGATTATTTCTTGATAATTTCCCTGGATGACAACAGATTGTCTTTCTACTTTCCACTGTAGAATGATCGATGGTGGCTGCTTGGGGTTATGAAGAATTTTGAATAAATTAGTCTGCACCCAAAAGAAAAGTGTAATGATACTGTCTAGGGATGTCTGACAAAGGCACGAGGAGATAAGCTGTGCTCTCCAGATACACATTAGCCATCCATGAGTCAGGCTCTTCTAATTTAGGCCTGCTGTATCTGTTCCTTCTATGCTTAAAACACATGAGGTTTTAAAATAAGGCCAAAGGAGCTAAGGAGCTTTAATGGAGTTTAGTTTTTCATTGTCATAGCATAATGATACTCTTGAGAGTCAAAAATGCTCCTTATGGAAATCAGTAACTTTAAATATTTAAAATCCATGAAATATGAAGAGCGGTTTGGTTTTGTCCAGCACCTGAGACTTTCTTCCCAGACAACTTGGCTTCTACAGTACTCTCTGAAAAAGGATGTGGTGACTGAAGTGAGTTTTGTCAGTTGATGTCTACCTAATTGGCTTCGAGATACAATCTAGCAGATAATTTTGGCCAAACAATCATGAGGAAAGGAAAGGATATAGTAACTGAAAATAGTAATCTTCCTTATCTCCTAGTCTCAGCAAACATCTCCCTCTTTAGAAACAGTATGCTTTCAAAGATTTTTCTCTAGTTAAGGGTCTGATAAATAAATTTCTCATTATTTCTAAAATGTTTTTAAAAGTGGTTTTTTTCTGATTTTATTTTTAAAATTGACTGTTTTTTTAATTTTATATTTTAATTGAAGGATAATTATTTTACAGAAAAAATTAATTTATAGTTAAATTTTATGGATTATAGCACATGCATTTACATAGCTGGCAAGAATCATGATATACAACAGTTCTATCCCCACCAAAACAAAACAAAACAACACAAAAAGTGTGTTATGAACAGAAATGATTGGTCCATTAACTAGAAACAAACTACTTAACTGAAACAAAATCTGATACATACCTTTTCTAGCTATTCATCCACTCATGCACCAAATGTTTACTGAGAACATACTACGTATGTGTGTGACATTCTATGGGTGATACTGAAACAAAGAACATAACAAAGACTCATACTCACATACTCATAGTGTGGTATGGGTGGCAGATAAATAAGAAAAATTTAATACAAAATACAAAATAATAGAGATATGTACAAGGTATTATATTGTATGAAATCATTTTTTATGATTTTTTGACTTTTAACTTTTTTTAACTTTTCCTCCAAATAAAGAGAAGATTAGGTAAGTCTTCATTGGAATCACCTTTGTTCTGAATATTAAAACATATTCAGGATTTGTCCAGTGGACAAGAAACAGAGGAGGTATTTTTAAAAAAGCATCTTGTGAAAAAGCACAGAGGAAAAATTAGCATGCCATGAAACAGTTCTATGGAGAGGTGGGGATGGTAGATGGGAAGGCTAGAAAGGTGGAAAGGTGGAATTGAAGTCATATATACCATGAGAATGAGAGAACTGGGTCTTTCTCCAGAACCTACTGAGAAGCCATTGGGAATGATACTTTTACTATTGATATAACATGGTTGAAACTGTATATTTTCAAAATACAATTTATACACAGACTTTTTATGTCTATCTGAGAGAAGGATGGAGGGTAGAACATGGGAGAAGAATAGAGATAAAGAAATTGATTGATTATTTAAACAGTAAAGAAGATGTGATGAAGGCCTAAATTTCAACAGAAAAGCTCTGATTCAAAAAATATCTGTGTATATGAGTTCAGACTGTATGGATCAATGGGCTCCAGTTGCTTTATGCATTAATTATATTTTTCCTACTTCATATACACATATTTGTACTCCACATATTCTTCACAACAACCTTATGAGATTAGGAATGTAATCTCAATTTTGCTGATAAGAAAATGAGATCTAGAGAAGTTGCTCACCCAGTGACACACTAATAGAAAATAATGAAGGCAAAGGTCAAAGTCAAGACTCACACCCCACTCTTCTTTTTGACCTATGATCCCTTTAATAGAAGATTGTTAATCCAAATTTCTAAAAGTTATTAATTAAAATGACTTTCATTGTTGTGACTTATTTGATATTTCAATGGCTGTTTTGTCACACGAATGTTCAAAACCTATGATTTTCTGTACTGTAAGAGACACAATAATCTTTGCAAATATTTAAAATGCCAATCAAGGAGGCAGAATCAACATATACAAATATTGTCTTTTGTGATTCAATAAAATAAAAATTTCTTATATAATCCCACAAATTCTCCTCATTAGCCATTAGATAGAAATACTTATTTACTTGAAAATATAAAAATAAAGCGTTCAGTTTTGTTTTCTAGCTACTTTTTTGTTAAAGTTTGTATGCACTGAAATTTACCGATCTTAAATGTAAGGTTCTACACAAGGCTGTTGAATAGAGGATTTGTTCATATCGACTCTCCATCTCTCCTAACAGAGCATTAATTAATCCTTTTCCTCATTGTAAGCAGAGAAAACCCATTTTTATTCATCCCCCATCAACAGAGTGTCAAGCTACTCTCTAAAACCTTTGACCCCATTTTCACTGTGTCACTGTATAGTAATCATGTCTTGCCTGGAACAAGATGGGACAGGCAACAAAAACCTAATTTGTTCCTGTGGAGCAACTGATAAGAACTGTATCTCTGGACCAGTGTAACAGGTGTGCACATTCAGGAGAAAATTAATGAAGATGAATACTAAAAACCCAACACTGTTTTACATGGCTATTTATGCTTTTAACTATCAGTTATCTTATTTTGGAGTATAGTTGTTTTGCTATGTTGTGTTACTTTCTACTGTACCACAAAGTGAATAGGCCACACGTATGCATATATCCCCTCTTCCTTGAATCACCTTCCCATTTAATTTACCACACAACACTGAGTAGGGCTGCACCTATTTTACAGTCAGCTATCATTGTTGTTGTTTTTGCCGCTAAGGCATTTCTCATTCTTTGGAAACACATGGGCTATAGCCTGCCAGGCAACTCTGTCCATGGGATTTCCCAGGTAAGAACACTGGAGTGGGTTCTCATTTCTTTCTCCAGGGTATCTTCCTGGCCCAGGGATCAAACCCATATCTCCTGCATTGCAGGGAGATTCTTTACGACTGAGCCATCAGGGAAGCCCCTCAGTTTTCATTAGTTATCTATTCTGTACTTCAGCAATACGTGAACCATGAACTTCCAGATGTTCAGAAAAGGTAGAGGAACCAGAGATCAAATTGCCAATATCTGCTGGATCATCAAAAAAGCAAGAGAGTTCAAGGAAAACATCTATTTCTGCTTTATTGATTATGTCAAAGCCTTTGACTGTATGGATCACAATAAACTGTGGAAAATTCTGAAAGAGATGGGAATACCAGACCACCTGACCTGCCTCTTGAGAAACCTGTATGCAGGTCAGGAAGCAACAGTTAGAACTGGACATGGAACAACAGACTGGTTCCAAATAGGAAAAGGAGTACATCAAGGCTGTATATTGTCACCCTGCTTATTTAACTTTTATGCAGAGTACATCATGAGAAACGCTGGGTTGGATGAAGCACAAGCTGGAATCAAGATTGCCAGGAGATATATCAATAACCTCAGATACGCAGATGGCACCACTCTTATGGCAGAAAGTGAAGAGTAACTAAAAAGCCTCTTGATGAAAGTGAAAGATGAGAGTGAAAAAATTGGCTTAAAGCTTAACATGGAGAAAACTAAGATCATGGCATCCGGTCCCATCACTTCATGGGAAATAGATGGGAAGACAGTGGAAACAGTGTCTGACTTTATTTTGAGGGGGGGGGGGGGGCTCCAAAATCACTGCAGATGGTGACTGCAGCCATGAAATTAAAAGACGCTTACTCCTTGGAAGGAAAGTTATGACCAACCTAGACAGCATATTAAAAAGCAGAGACATGACTTTGCCAACAAAGGTCCATCTGGTCAAAGCTATGGTTTTTCCACTAGTCATGTATGGATGTGAGAGTTGGACTGTGAAGAAAGATGAGTGCCAGAAAATTGATGCTTTTGAACTGTGGTGTTGGAGAAGACTCTTGAGAGTCCCTTGGACTGCAAGGAGATCCAACCAGTCCATCCTAAAGGAGATTAGTCCTGGGTGTTCACTGGAAGGACTGATGCTGAAGCTGAAACTCCAATACTTTGGCCACCTCATGTGAAGAGTTGACTCGTTGGAAAAGACCCTGATGCTGGGAGGGATTAGGGGCAGGAGGAGAAGGGGATGACGGAGGATGAGATGGCTGGATGGCATCACCAACTCGATGGACATGGCTTTGGGTAGACTTCGGGAGTAGGTGATGGACAAGGAGGCCTGGAGTGCTGAGATTCATGGGGTCGCAAAGAGTTGGACATGACTGAGCGACTGAACTGAACTGAACTGATCAGTAGTGTATATACATCAATCCCAGTCTTCCAATTCATCCCAGCCCCCTTCACCGCTTAGTATTCATGTGTTTGTTTTCTATATCTATGTCTCTATTTCTGCTTTTAATTATCAGTTATCTTTTAAGACACTTTAAAAATAATGCAAAAGTCTCTTTTATTTATCCTATCCACATATTTACTATTTCCACTTTCTCTTGGCCTTTATGTAGATTCACCTTTCTATCTGGTATTATTTTTCTTCTGCTTGAAGAACTTTAAAACAAACACACAAACATTTCTTGTAGTGTAGATGGCTGACAGTGAATTCTTTCAGCTTTATTTTTCTTTAAAAACATCTTTCATCTTTTAAAAGTACTTCTTGGAGCTTATAATTCTAGGTTGACAGATTTCTTCACAAATGTTTTCATTTGCAGAGTCTAATCTACCGTTAATCCTATTCTGTAAAATTGCTCAATTTATATGCTTGCCTACCTCAGACATTATTCTTTTCTGGAAGCTGTTCTTTTCCTGTCTGTGGAGGATTATCTTAAGCATGTATAAATTCAGTCAAACATTAAGGGAACACCTCTACAGATTTCTAGACCCCTTTCTTTCTGTAACTCCTTTTTGCCAAGTAACCCTACAAATTTTAGTCTTGTTGACCTCTAAATTTCTGACCTTTATCTCCTCAACTCAGCAAAACTGCCAAGCTAGGTTTGATTCTTCACTCTCTGTACCACAGAATGAAAATTTTCTCCAGGTAGAAAGCCAAGTCAATTTGGAAGGATTACATTTTTTCATATCCCTTCTCCTGGGGTTCATGGTCCCATGCCTCAGTATGAAAAGGCTCCTTCTAGTTGTTTGCCTTGTGATTCTCTAGCCTCTTACTCCCTCAAGGATGGTAACAGATTTCCCTAACACATCCATGGCTTTGTGTTTATTTTTTAAAGCAGTATTCCATTTTTTTCACTTTACCTATTTATTCTCCAGTTAGTAAATGTTTTGAGGTGTTTTGTTTATTTGTTTGTTTGGTTGGTTGGTTGTTTGTTTGTGTTTTTTTTTTTGTAATTTTAGCTATTGAGCAAAAGCTTTTACAAACACCTGTGTATCAATATTAAATTTAAGATACACTTCCTTTTCTCCTGGACATTTCCATAGAATTGTTGTGTTATGTAAAAGATGAATGATTAATTTCACAAGAAATTACACAGCAATTCTCCAATATGTAGTTATACCACTTTGCATTCCCACTAACAATGTATAAACAATCCAGTTGCCTACAAATTTGACATTTTCATCTTTTTAACTTTAGCCATTCTAAGTAGTTTTAAATGGTATTTAATCATGATTTTATCTTGCATTTTCTTGCTGACTAATTCTGCTGCTGCTGCTGCTAAGTCACTTCAGTCGTGTCCGACTCTATGCGACCCCATAGACGGCAGCCCACCAGGCTCCCCCTTCCCTGGGATTCTCTAGGCAAGAACACTGGAGTGGGTTGCCATTTCCTTCTCCAATGCATGACAGTGAAAAGTGAAAGTGAAGTCGCTGAGTCATGTCTGACTCTTAGCGACCCCATGGACTGCAGCCCACCAGGCTCCCCCGTCCATAGGCTTTTCCAGGCAAGAGTACTGGAGTGGGGTTCCATTGCCTTCTCCGGACTAATTATGCTAGGTATATTTAAAGTGCTGATTGGCTATTCAAGAATATTCTTTTGTAAAGTAGACACTTTACAGGCTTTTTGGTCATTTTCAATTGAGTTTTTCCTTCTAGTTGAATTTTCTAAGCGTTTTGGGTCTTTTTTTTTTTTTTTTTTTTTTTTTTAAACATGTTGAACATAGTAAACAGTGTGGATTATGTTGACCCTCTAAATCTTTTTTACAGTCTGTTAATTTTGTTGTTGGTAGTGGTTAAATTACTGTCCACTTTTTTCAATCATGTTAGATTTGGTTTTATTCTTTGAAATTGTCAGAGGTTTGTCATTAGTCCTATTCATACAGTGGTGGTTTGCCTGTTCTCCAAAGGGGTCTGGGGTCTCAACTAAATGGCTGTGGGGCTCTGCAGGGTCTCTCCACAGTATGAAACACTAACAACCTCTGATATCTGTTCTTCTATCAAGCCACCAGCGACGACTGCTGGGTGGGCCACATAGAGCTCTACCCTGTACTTTGGCCAAGAGCTTGCAACAGGCCTCCCATAGATTTCTGATGCTCCTCTTGGCATAGCTCCGTCCTTCCTAGTTCCCTGCCTTACAAATACCAGACATTTCAGTCTCTCTTCAATGAAGCCACCAGGTTTTGTCTGAACTACTTCCTGTGCTGTAGTATGGAATGTGCCTCAATCAGTCTTTGCAAATGTAGACTTGTCTCCGGTTTTCACCTAATCTCAAAGATCCTGAAAAATGGTTGGCTCATACAGTTTGCTTAGACTTATGGTTACATGTAGAAGGGCAAGTCTGAGACAAGCTGCTACATTATGGCCAGAGTGAAGTCGTCAAGCTATATTAAACCCTTAAAGTGTTAAAAAATTCTATTCTATCATTACCTATCAAGTGAGATTGCTGTTTTCAAAAGTGTCCTGTAATAATTGGAAGAATTTCTATTTCTTTTTCCATGGTTTTAAGGAGTCTCTGAAAAGAGGTATTAGCTAGAATTTGCCTAAAGATTTCAGATTCATCAGTTCAGTTCAGTAGCTCAAACATGTCTGACTCTTTGTGACCTCATGGACTGCATCACGCCAGGCTTCCCTGTCCATCACCAACTCCCGGAACTTACTCAAACTCAGGTCCATTGATTCGGTGATGCCATCGAACCATCTCATCCTCTGTTGGCCCCTTCTTCTCCTGCCTTCAATCTTTCCCACCATCAGGGTCTTTTCTGGGGAGTCAGTTCTTTGCATCAGGTGGCCAAAGTATTGGAGTTTCAGCTTCAACATCAGTCCTTCCAATGAATGTTCAGGACTGATTTCCTTTAGGATGGACTGGTTGGATCTCGTTGCAGTCCAAGGGACTCTCAAGAGTCTTCTCCAACACCACAGTTCAAAATCATCAATTCTTTGGTGCTCAGCTTTCTTTATAGTTCAACTTTCACATCCATACATGACTACTGGAAAAACCATAGCTTTGACTAGATGGACCTTTGTTGGCCAAGTCATGTCTCTGCTTTTTAATATGCTGTCTAGGTTGGTCATAACTTTTCTTCCAAGGGGTAAGCGTCTTTTAATTTCAAGGCTGCAGTCACCATCTGCAGGGATTTTGAAGCCCAAGAAAATAAATTCTCTCACTGTTTCCATTGTTTACCAATCTATTTGCAATAAAGTGATGGGACCGGATGCCATGATCTTAGTTTTCTGAATGTTGAGCTTTAAGCCAACTTTTCCACTCTCCTCTTTCAATTTAATCAAGAGGCTCTTTAGTTCTTCTTCACTTTCTGCTGTAATGTGGTATCATCTGCATATCAGAGGTTATTGATATTTCTCCTGGCCATCTTGATTCCAGCTTGTGCTTCATCCAGTCCAGCATTTCTCATGATGTACTCTGCATATAAGTTAAATAAGCGGGATGACAATATACAGCCTTGACATACTCCTTTCCTGATTTGGAACCAGTCTGTTGTTCTACGTCCCGTTCTAACTGTTGCTTCTTGACCTGCATATAGATTTCTCATGAAGCAGGTCAGGTGATCTGGTATTCCCATCTCCAAGAATTTCCCACAGTTTGTTGTAATCCACACAGTCAAGGTCTTTGTCATATTCAGTAAAACAGAAGTAGATTTTTTCTGGAACCCTCTCATTTTTTCAATGATGCAACAGATGTTGGCAATTTGATCTTTGATTCCTCTGCCTTTTCTAAATCCAGCCCAAACATCTGGAATTTCATAGTTGACATATTGTTGAAGCCTGGCTTGGAGGATTTTGAGCATTACTTTGCTAGCATGTGAGACGAGTGCAATTTTGAGGTACTTTGAGCATTCTTTGGCATTGCCTTTCTTTGGGATTGGAATGAAAACTGACCTTTTCCAGTTATGTGGCCACTGCTGGGTTTTCCAAATTTGCTGGCATATTGAGTGCAACACTTTCACAGCATCATCTTTTAGGATTTGAAATAGCTCAACTGGAATTCCATCACCTACACTAGCTTTGTTCCTAGTGATGCTTCCTAAGACCCACTTGACTTGGCAATCCAGATCCATGGTAAAACACAAAATGAAACTGCAAAACATATTAAGCAAGTTTTAAATTACATGCAAATATTAGTCCTTAGCTACTGTAATAAAGTGTGAAGAATATTAAAACCAAATATAAAACTATTCATTTAATCCAAGACTTTCAAAATGCATCAAGTTAACAATGAAATGACTTCAAATTAAGTATAAAATCTTTCATGTCAATCAAAAGCAATGTTATATATGGCTCTGACATAAAATATGCACACAATAAGACATCTGACAGATGCTTGAGGAACTACAAAAGATATTAAAATGCTATTTTTAGCAAATCCCAATTTAGCTTCAAAATGCATATTACAATTTAGAATATCAATATATAAAAATTAATCAAATCAAAGAATAATAATATGTTCTGTTTAAAAATAGAACGAGGGAGGTACATGAGAGTAGAAATTACAAGATGCTTATATTCATTTTACAAATGTATATTTCTTAAAGCCATGCCATATAATGCAAATTAATATGTTTGACAAGAAGATACTAATTATATATATTAAAATTAGAGAATCTTATGAAAAAGTATTACTAATTTTGTTTATGTATACTTGTGCTGATAAGGTAAAATATTTTATATTTTTGTAACCATTTTCTGTCAGCAGTTTCTATCTATATAGAATTAAAATGTCTGTGGATATTTCAAATTCCTTCTCCTAATCTTCCCTTTGTGAGTCTAGGAAATCTGAGAACAGAGCAGTGCTGAAAGGGTGACTACTCTGAATTTCCAAATATTCATAATGTCATGCTGCTCATTATTTGTGAGCTATCTGGAAAATTCTGCTGTGGACTCAGATATTTTAATATCCACAGTCTCAGAAGTATTGGTAGACCTGAGAACTGAGAATTAAGACACTCAATATTGCCTTTTATTCATTCATCTGCATTAAGATAATTTTTTTAAATTAACTGAGCTCCAGATGCTTCCTCAGTAATTATGAGTGCCATGTAAATAGGAATTAGATAGTGGAGGGAAAATGTGACAGAATGAATCTGTAGAGATGATCTTTCAGGTACTTTCTATTTCAAATAATTTGTGTGTGGCCTAAGCAAGGACATTTCAAATATCCTTTTGTCCAAAGACAAAAGAAAAAAAATTATTTTTCAAAATTATTTTGATCAATAACCCAAGCATCCTTAGAAGAAAGTAAAGCTCTCTAAATGATTGTTGTGCATTATGTTACAGCATTCATTTTAAGGTAAACATGGAGGTATGTTATATATAGCTGCTGCTCAGCTGTAAGTCATGTCTGACACTTTGCAACCCTATGGACTGCCCCACAGCAGGCTTCCCTGTCCTTCACAATCTCCCTGAGTTTGCTCAGATACATGTCCATTGAATTGGTGATGCCATCCAACCATCTCATCCTCTGTTGTCCTCTTCCCCTTCTACCTTCTATCCTTCCCAGCATCAAGATCTTTTCCAGTGAGTCAGCTCTATGCATCAGGTGGCCAAAGTATTGGAGTTGCAGCTTCAATATTTGTCCTTCTGATGAATATTCAGGGTTGATTTCCTTTAAGATTGACTGGTTTGATCTCCTTGACTTCCAAAGGACTTTCATGAGTCTTTTCCAGCACCACAGTTTGAAAACATTAATTATTTGGCTCTCAGCCTTCTTTTTTGTCTTTTCATACTGTGTATGGGGTTCTCAAGGCAAGACTGCTGAAGTGGTTTGCCATTCCCTTCTCCAGTGGACCACGTTTTGTCAGAACTCTCCACCACAACCTTTACCTCTTGGCTGACCCTACTTGGCATGGCCAATAGTTTCATTGGGTTAGACAAGGCTGTGACCCATGTGATCAATTTGGTTAGTGTACTGTGGTTGTGGTTTTCATTCTGTCTGCCTTCTGATGGATGAAGATAAGAGGCCTGTGGAAGCTTCTTGATGGGAGGGAGTGACTGTGGGGAAAGCTGGGTCTTGCTATGGGGGGGTAGACCATGCTCAGTAAATCTTTAATCCAGTTTTCTGCTGATGGGTGGGGATGTGTTCCCTCCCTGTAGTTTGGCATGTGGCCAAACTGTGGTAGGGGTAATTGTGGCAATGGTGGCCTCCCTCAAAAAGACTTAAGCCAGCATGCAGCAGCTCTCTGAACTGTTGTATTCAGGGCCCCTGACTACTATCCATGCCCCCACTGGAGACTCCTGAACACTCACAGACAAGTCTGGCTCAGTCTCTTGTGGGGTCACTGCCCTTTTCTCCTGGGTCCTGCTGTGCACAAGATTTTTTTGTGCCCTACAAGAGTCTGTTTCCCCAGTCCTGTGGAATTTCTGTAATCAAATCCTACTGGCCTTCAAAGACAAATTCCCTGGGGGTTCTCAGTCCCTTTGCCAAGTCCCCAGTTTGGGAAATCTGTTGTGTGCCCTAGAACTTTTGTGACAGTGCAAGAACTTATTTGGTATCACTGTTATCCAGTTTGTGATTCGTCTGCTCAGTGGCTCCATAGTGGGGCTAATGGCGACCTCCTCTAAGAGGGCTTATGTCACATGCCATGCCTCCCAGTCTGCTGCAGCCAGAGTCCCTGTCCCCACGGCAGGCCACTGCTGAACTGTGCCTCCACAGGAGACACTCAGACACTCAAAGGCAGGTCTGGCTCAGTTTCTGGTGGGATCACTGCTCTTTTCCTTGGGTTCTAGTGAGCTCAAGGCTTTTGTTTGCACCCTCTGAGTGTCTCTGGCAGGTGTGGAGTTTGATTCTAAACATAGTTTCACCTTTCTGTTGGGGTTTCTCCTTCTCCTTCACCCTTGGACATGGAGTTTCTTTTAGATGGGATCCAGCACTCCTCTGTCGATTGCTGTTCAGCACCTACTTACGACTTTGGTGTTCTCACAGAAGATAAGCAGACATCCTTCTACTCCACCATCTTAGCTAGTCATAGAAAGCAAAGAGATCAAACCAGTTAATCCTGAAGGAAATCAGTCCTGAATATTCACTGGAAGGACTGAGGCTGAGACTGAAGCTCCAATACTTTGGCCACCTGATGTGAAAAGCCAACTCATTAGAAAAGAACCTGATGCTGGGAAAGACTGAAGACAGGATGAGAAGGGGAGGAGACAACTGAGAACGAGATGATTCGATGGCATCACTGACTCAATGGGCATGAGTTTGAGCAAGCTCCAGGAGACGGTGAAGGACAGGGAAGCCAGCCATGCTGCAGTCCATGGGGTCACATAGAGTTGGACATGACTTAGCAACTGAACAAAACCAACAACCTTCTTTATGGTCCAACTCTCACAACTATACATGACTACTGGAAAAACCATAGCTTTGACAGTATGGACCTTTGTCAGCAAAGTAAGTCTCTCCTTTTTAATATACTGTCTAGGTTTGTCATTGCTTTTCTTCCAAGGAGCAAGCATCTTTGAATTCCATAGCTGCAGTCACCATCTGCAGTGATTTTGGAGCCCAAGAAAATAAAATCTGTCACTGTTTCCACTTTTTCCCCATCTATTTGCCCTGAAATGATGGGACTGGGTGCCATGATCTTAGTTTTTTTATAGTTTTATTTTAGCAATTATTTTTATTAATATTTTATACTTATGATTCATGTATTTTAATTGGAAATTAACCAATAATTTCCTTGAAAGAGTTATTTATGCCCATTGTCTTCAATTCATCTCTTTCTATTCTCTTAAACATACTGTATTCATATGCTGGCCCCAACACTACCACAATGTTCTCCCCATTCTATGTCCAATGATTGATTCTCCAGTCTTGCTTGACCTAAGAGTAGCAAATGATTCTTAAAACATGTGATTCTCTGTTGGTCCTTTAATGCATCAGAACCTGGTGGTCTGGAGTCGACGATAAGAAAGTGAAAGAAGGAAAGAGGCTAATATTCCCTGGGTTATGCAGCCAGTTTTCGCGTTGCAGGGAATCAGCCAGAAATAGAGAGATAGGGAGAGAAAGAGAGAGAGAAAGAAAGAAAGACACGGGGACCCAAGCTCTGATGGAGTAAAGTTGTTTTAATCAACATGGTGTGGGCATATAGACTGTCTTACAAGGTAGTTATTCTCAGCAAAGATAAAGATTAAAATTCCAGACTTACAAAACATAAGGCAATCCTTATCAAAGACAGAGAGCCACAATCACTTTTACTGTATGGTTCATAAAAAGGAAGAGGGTACTTATCACTGTATAGAAAAATTAATGAGAGAAATGCCTGGATTCCTCAGCCCCAGAAGAGGCTTGCCTCTCCTCTTAATTCCTGAATATTCAGGAATTAATAAGGAACAGAGGATCCCTGACAGATCCAAAACAGCAAACAGGAAGCCTCCTGTTAAATATTTCTTGACAGTTCCCCCATTTTATTATATTTGTAAAAAAAAAAAAAAAAGTCCTGACCAAATGAGTTTGGTTCGTATTAACCAACCTTATAGAAAGGGATGATAAACAACAAATATAATTATCAAGACAATCACCAAAGTTACAGTTCCAGACCCGATGTTGTGGGTAATACTTTGGAATCATCTTCATGGGTCTAACCCAGGCAATTGACCCGCGAGCTGCTCAGCTAAAGTTTCCAAATTAGTGGAAGAGGGTAGATGTTTAGAAAAGGTTTCAAAGATTTCCTTTTGCAGTAATTGCACATTCAGAGAGGCATTATCATGTAAATGAAATTTGATTTGTTCCCAGTTGTAGGTACTATGATTGAAATGAACAGGAGTAACACAAAATTAGCAATTAATACAAGTTACAGAACATAAAGTCTTATTAAATTATAAATTTAACAAAAGGAAGTGGGACACAGGCCTATATAAAATATGACTGATTATAGTGAAATAAATAGTTACTATGACCACAACTGGTCCCTGCGAAATGTCCAGTCCAAGTCCCAAGTTCTTTGGTGCTGGCAGCAAGTTTCCCAATGTCCCATTGTTTAGGCCCGATGTCTGTTTATCGAGGATGATTCTAGGATGAGGGAATGCCATTCCATGGTCAAGCCAGCCAAGAAGTCCTTTGTTATGATAATGTTTTATCATAGTGTTAGTAACCTTGTAAGCATAATACATAGTATTTTTTTCTTGTTGTTGTTCTTTCCCTAACTCTTTCCCTAAAGTTTCAGTAGTGTAAACATGGTTCACAGTAAATAACCCAAGCAATGTCTGAAGGTCTTCTTTTGGAGGCAGGACGAAAGCCCAAGTTTGTCAGCAGATGTTTATGCATACTTTTCCTGGGCCCAGGTACAATGTAAAGACTTCATAGCCTAAAGAAATATTAATTAGTTTTCCCTCCTCCCCAGGGTGTGAGGGTTCCAGGGAGGAGGCATATGGGTGGAGTCATTGGTTGATATGATCGGTCTTTTCTTCATCCATTTTATGACCTGTAATAAAGGGGGGTTGGGTAAGTAAGCCCAGTTAAGTCTGATTTTGTTAATCCGGCTCTAGCAGGGAGGTTTTCAGGACTCCGAGGCAATCCCTGCTGAGAAACCAGATTTTCAGCTTGATTAGTAAGGGTTTTTATCTGTCCCCAAGAGGAGAGGTCATAAGGTTGAAAGCCGCCATGGCCCATATTGGAATTTCTTCCTCCTGGGGTTCTTGTTGTTTCGTCTCCATTTTGAATGCAAGGGCCTCCATGGGTTGAATTTTCTGAGGAAAAAGTTTGTTGGATCCATCTGGGGAAATATAAGCATATCCCTTTCCCTGTAAGATTAATTTCCCAGATTTCCATTGTTTATTGAACCCATCTTGATACCAAATGGGCAGAGGAAGAGAAGTGTCCTTCAATTCCTTGAAATGTATTTCTGTTTTTGTCAAGATATCTCCTTGTGGCAAATTTAAAAAATTTAAAACAAATAAAGCTGTATTAACAATTAAGAATTTAAAACAAATAAAGTTGTATTAACAATAGTTATAGGTTTAGAAAATATCTTATGTTGGAATCTAGTAAAGTCTGCTTTAGATAAGGAAGACAGTAGTGTTCCTGCGCATGCCTGCTTTTTTTTTTTTTTTTTTTTTGCAACTTTAGTGTGTGATGTGCTTATATATGTGTAATATAAATGGGAGAATTTCAGTTTCTAACAACAGATTGTAGTTTGAAAAAGAGTTGCTGAGTGATAGATTGATTGCAGTTTATGGTGGAGGTTTCTATATTTTTTAATAAAAAAACTGAATATACAGAATCATAGACTCTATTAATGGGGTAAGGATGTAGGCAAATAACTTGAATAAGAGCATATAGCAGATTGAAAATTAGTATAAAAGACTTTATATTCTTTAAGAGACCAGAATGAGACTTTAGAGTTTTTAGTCCCATCTATATAAAAAACCTCAGCTTGTGGTATAGGCTGTGAGCTGATAATGTGGGAAATAATAAATTCAGTATTTTTGAAGAAATTTTATAGCTTACCAGAAGGAAAATGGAATGAAATTTTTTACAAAATATTTCAGAAAAGTTATTTGGAAATTGGTAGAAGTTTGTAATGTGTTCTCAAATTGAGATTTATTTTTAATAATGTTTTATTAAAGTATAAAGGAGATAGAGAAAGCTGAATATTCAGGAATTAATAAGGAACAGTGGATTCATGACAGATCCAAAACAGCACACAGGAAGCCTCCTGTTAAATGCTTCCTGACAATTCTCCAGGTCCCTTAATTTTTGAAGTTACTCATCTTCATTTTTCTTTGTAAATTCCTCCCATTTTCTTTAATTCTCTAAGTTAGAGGTACTTGAAAGTTTGTCCTGAGCCTCTTCTCTTTTGTTTTGTAATACTCTTACTCTTTGGGTGATTTTATTCAACCTTATGGTTTCATCTCATCTCTATATTGGCAATAGCCACATTTGTATCTATGGAACTCACTATGCAAATTTTTATTTAACTAATTTCATCTAAATTAGTTTAATAGCATCTCAAAATTAATAGATCCAAAAATGATCTCTTGATCTTCTCTCCAAAATTGCTTCTTCTTCAACTTTTCCCAATTTTATTAATGTCGATTCAATTATTTCTTTTTGTTTAGGGCAAAATTGTTATTCATTCCTCTTTGGCTCTTATCTTGATGGACTAAAATCAGTGAAATCTGTTATATTGGGTAAAGGATTCTTCACTGACTTTAGAACAAAGCTTAAATGTCTAAAAGAGAAGAACAATACTTTCCAATCTATTGGTTTCTCCCAATCTATTCAGCTCTACTTTCTATTTAATTTCCAAAAGATAGTCTACTATTGCATAGTTATTTCCTTTCTCTTTACAGCATATCTATACCTGCCATTTTTTTTTCATATTGCTTCTATACACACATATCGCATACATACATTTGTACATACATACATATAATGTATATGAGTGGAACATACACCTATATACATTCCATTCTTTTTTGATCCAAATATTATGCATTCTTCAAGGTTCACTTCAATTTTCAGTTTTTCCACTTTGCTTTTAGCTGGTTTTCCAGTTCACTCCAATTCAAATTGCAGTTGTACTTCCCAAGACATCTAAAATCTCGTCATCCAAAATTTGCTGATCAATTTCATTCTGATGTTCCAGAAATACTCATTAAATACCCTCAATGCATAAAGCACTATGTTAAATGCTGCAGCTATAGAAGTAATCAAGATGAACACGATTCCTCTTATCATGGAGTTATTCTTAATTTAAGATTAATGGTGTGCTTTCTCTGCAGAATTTTCCTAAAAGTGGTGTTTTACATATATATCCAATTCATATATACTACAGACTCCTATATATAAGAATTAAGCCAAGCAGTTATTGTGTATCCTCTATAATAGTTCATAGATACATGAATCATAGGTATCCACAAAAGGCAGGTGAGTTAAAAAGAAAAAAAATACACAGGGCTAAATTTAAGATGAAATATTTTTTTTTCTCTTTATTCCCATCTCTTTATACTTCAAGAAAGATTAGCAATATAAAAGGTTGTATTTGAATTCCACGATTCAAAACAGTCTTTCTAATAGATCTCTATTTAAACTTTTTTAAAAAGTGTCTTTAAAGACGAATGTGTGTTCTGGATGGTCATAGCTCACTAGAGAATATAGTTCTTCACAGGCTTTCCAGTATTTTATTAATATGTCTCTTCTAGAAACGTGTGTGCTTTTTTTTTTTCTTCTGTAGTCTAATCAGAAGACTTTACAATGCATCCTCCTTTGTAATACTATTATCTTGAAAGTGAATCAAAGCTAACCTAACTAAACCTAAATAAACATTATTGCACAAAGGGCATCTTAAAATAAATCATAACTTAAATGTCTACCAGGTCATTTTAAAATAGCCCAATAGCTTTTGGAACTAGGACTATAATTGACATAAATTTGTTATATACTATGGGGTAAAAGTGTTAAAAATGTTAGGCAATCTTCATCAATATTCTAATTCATCATTCAAGTAAAACTTGGTTTCAACCATTGTTCTGGGATGAGTTTTTGTCCTACTTTGACCCTATATTTTTCAATGCTGCCCTAATTCATTGTTTAAAATACAGAATATAATACTCAGAACCAAGGGCAAATACTTCAAAATATGATACTATTTGGTCCAATATACCTATTCCTTTCAATTGTGTAGAAAAGGAGAGCAAATTAAGACAGTGTTGTTATATGGCCAATGATAGCTTTAGCCTGTTGAAACAACACACTAACACACACTCTCATTCAAACGGGGAAATAAATGTTAGGAACAAACATGGGAAAAAATGCTTAGAGTGTTACTCCAGTTAATCCCTCTGACATGATTAGCGGATTTATTCCCCAAGGGACTGTTATAGTTCTCTTATATTCTAAGCCAAGAATTTAAACGATTCATTTTTAAAAAGAATAACCTTTGAGCTCTGTTCACATTTTACTATAAAGGGACATGTGTCTTTCTTTTGTATTTTCTCCTCTCATTACCAGATTCATGGGACCATACCTAGGCCTGTTGATATCCAACATCTCTGAATACTTCATTCCCTGATCTTATGTGTTTGTCTTACTCTTTGTCTCAATGAAATCCACTTATAAAGCCAATAGGTAAATGATTGATTGATTTTGATCTTGTAACTAGAATGTAAACATTTTCCCCATAGCCAAAGGGATTCTCCTTGCATATTTCATTATCTTTTCTTCCTTGTGTTATCTATCTAGGACTCTACATTAGTATTCATTCATTAAAACACATATGCTGTAACATTTCATAAGACTTAGAATGTCAGAGGAAAAATATTAGAAGAGGAAATTGTGTGTGCATGCTCAGTCCCATGTCTGACTCTCTGCTAACGTCAAGCAAAGTATTAAAAGAATGTAAAGTCAGTAAATCATAAATTTAGAGATTTTCAACCTTATTTGCATACTAGAGTTACTTGGAAACATTAACAACAACAACTAAAAAGTTTCTGCCCAGATTTCAGCCTAGAATGATTACATAAGCTCCTGAGATGTTAAGGTGACAATCACCTACCCAATAAAAGAGGTAATAGGTCACAGGGAAAAGCTAAAGAATGTTTCCACTTTGTTCCTGTTGGAATGACAGAGAAGCTAAGTGGGAAAGTCACGTGAAGTGCCAGACTTTCTTCAGTTAGGAAGAGGATCTGGGAAGCAGACGGAAAGGATACTAATACCTCTATAGGGAAAAAAATATTATTGATTTACAATATTGTTTTAGTTTCTGGTGTACGAAACAGTGATTCAGTTATACATACATTTTTTATTCATTTCCATCATAGATTATGATAGGATATTGAATATAGTTCCCTGTGCTATACAGTAAACCTTTGTTGTTTATCTATTTTGTAGACTGTAGTGTAGATATGTTAATGCCACACTGTTAGTTTATCCCTCACCCTCCCTCTTTCCCCTTTGATAACTATAAATGTGTTTTATATGTCTAAAGTTTCTTTCTATTTTGTAAATAAGCTCATTTGTATTAACTTTTAACTTCCACACAGAAGAGATATCTAATATTTATATTTCTCTGTTTGACTTACTTCATTTAGTGTGATAATCTCTAGGTCTATGAATGTTGTTTCAAATGTCATCATTTCATTCCTTAAGATCCAACAAGTCCATCCTAAAGGAGATCAGTCTTGGGTGTTCATTGGAAGGACTGATGTTGAAGCTGAAACTCCAGTACTTTGGCCACCTCATGCAAAGAGTTGACTCATTGGAAAAGACCCTAATGCTGGGAAGGATCAGGGGCAGTAGGAGAAGGGGACAACAGGGGATGAGATGGCTGGATGGCATCACTGACTTGATGGACATGGGTTTGGGTAGACTTCAGGGGTTGGTGATGGACAGGGAGGCCTGGAGTGCTGCGATTCATGGGGTCGCAAAGAGTCAGACACGACTGAGCTACTGAAGTGACTGAATATTCCATTCCATAAACATACTACATCTTCTTTATCCATTCATCTGTCAATGGGCACAAGTTGTTTCCATATCTTGACTATTATGAATAGTTCTGCTATGAATATTGGGGTGCATGTATATTTTTAAATTAGAGTTTTTGTCTTTTATATATATATGCCCAGGAATGAGATTGTTGAATCACATAGTAACTCTATATTTTGGGTTTTTTTTAGGAACCTCCACACTTTTTTCCAAAGTGATTATACCAGTTTACATTCTCACCAATAGTATAGGAGAATTTCTTTTTCTCCACATCTAGATTTTATTGTTTGTAGACTTATAGAATGATAGCCATTCTGACTAATGTGAGGTGGTACCTCACTGTAGTTTTGATTTGCATTTCTCTAATAATTAGTGACATGTAACATCTTTTCATATGCCTGTTGGCTACCTGTATGTATTCTTTGGAGGAATGTCTATTTAGGTCTTCTGCCCATTTTTTGATTGGGTTCTTTGTTTGTGATATTGAGTTTTATGAGCTATTTGTATATTTTGGAACTCGATCCCTTGTCAGTCACATAGGTTGATAATATTTTCTCCTAGTCTATAGGCTGTCTTTTCATTTTGTTTATGGTTTTCTTTGCTGTGCAAAAGCTTTTAACTTTGATGGTCTCATTTATTTCTTCGTTTAATTCTTTTGCCTTGGAAGACTGATCTTAAGATCTAAATACTGATTCTAAATATTGTTGACAATGTTTGACCTGAGTTCTCTTCTAGGAGTTTCATAGTGTCATGTCTTATGGTGTGAAGAAGTTTTCTAACTTCATTGGTTTTCTTAAGGCTATCTAGCTTCCTAATGCCACTTGCTGAAGAGAATCTCTTTTTTCCATTGTACATTTCTGCCTCCTTTCTCAAAGATTAATTTACTGTGGATGTGAGGGTTTATTTTGGGGCTCTCTATTCTGTTCCATTATTCTATATGTCTGCTTTTGTGTGAAGGCAAAATTTTAAAAATCAGTGTCATGGGTTGAATTAAGTCTCCCTCAAAAAGATACATTTAAGCCCAAATCCCTAATACCATGGAATGTGATATTATTTGGAAATAGGGTATCAGCAGAGAAAATCAAATTAAAATGAAGTTATCAGAATGAACCCTAGTCCAATATGATGGTGTCCTAATAAAAAGGGAAAATTTGGACACAAAGACACACATAACAGAGGGAAAACAACATTAAGATACATAGAGAAGACAGCCATATGACTGACTAATGCATCATCAATTTCTGTTTTCTTTTTTAATTCACCTAGTGTATGATACTTTATTATAGCAAACTACTACTAAATTAGTGTTTTGAGAAAGTTTACAAGAGTCAAAGGAAAACTATGCAAGGAGTAAGTCTTTAAAGTGACTTTAAAGACTGTGGTCTCTAAGTAGTTGAAACTGCTTGACACAATGTGACTGACAATTACTAATTCATTTTTGTTTTCTTCAAAACTAATTGTCCAGTTATTATAATGCATGACCATGTATAGTAACAAGCCCAGCTATTTTTCCTTTTAAAAAATCTTTTGCAGTATTAATTAGATCAGCATGCATTTTGTCTGAGACAGTTCAAAACACCAAAACCACTGTTTTTGATTGGATGTTTCTCAGTGTAGAGACACACATTTTGCTTAACATAAACATCTTCAACATTTTTGCAACAAACCCAAACATTTTTGCAGATGGAAGATAATTACTTTGGAAACAATCAAAACCGAAATCTAAACACTGACAGTGTGAATGTAAGTGATAAAGATAAAATCTAGCCATTTGTTTCCCAGATTGACTATTGAGTTTTATTTTTATTACTCTAACATAAATGTATATAAGTGTGTGTAAATATATACATTGTAATACTACTGTATACATATATAATATATATTACAGACATATTTATGTAATGTTTCTATTCTGCTTAATTTCTTATTTAATACATTGAAATTCAATACTCGTGCTATAAAAAAATGAATTTTAAAATTAATCAAAATGCAAAGATAAAAAGAAGATTGTCATACTATGCAATTAATTATCTTTTGCTTTACTAAAATACTAATTTCTCCTCCTAACCTCTTATGATTGTTCAGAGTAACACATTTATTATTCTCAGCTGAGATAAAATCCTTATTGATTTTACAGGCACTGTAATAGGATTGGAAACTCCCACTGATAACCTTCTCCCAACTCTTACAGGATTTATAACCCATACTGCAGCACTGATATTTATAGTATTCTGTAACGTGGCTGGAAATTCCACGAGGGCAAGAATCCAAGAGAGGGACATATGCACAAGAGAGAGTTAACAGGGCGTGGTGGGAAAAGAGCTTAGTCAGCTGAGTTAAGCTGTCTGTGATGGGCGGCCCAAGCTGCCGCTTTGTAGCAATGTGATTTCAGTCATATCACAACTTTCCTGAGTGTCTCCTGCTCATTAAGAGGAAAAGCATTAGTAGAGCGATCAATAGCAATAATGTGAAAAAATAGAATAGAACTATCCACTAAAGTACTGGCAATCAATGCTTTCCCTTCTTTTGCCTGTTCTTAAAATTCTAAAAATCTCATGAGAATGTTGTGATTCCCTTCTTTTTTTTAACCTAAAGCAGTCCCTCTGTACAATTACATCTACTACCCGTCTAAACTTTGATATCCAAATTTTTTGACTAAAGTTATCGACTAGTAAAAACCTACTATTAGTGAAAACTGCCTCACAGCTCTGTCTTAAGAGTCACATGTGTGCATCCAACTTCTGGTCATACTTCCTCACTTGGCTTTCTCACAGATAGCACAAGCAAAAAGTTCAAAAGAAGAGTCATCTGCCTCCTAGGCATGCCTCTCTCCTCACGTTCTATGTCTTTGTGGACTTGCCACCTCCAGAAATACCAACCCCTGATAAACCAAGTCCATAAACGAACTCTTTCTGTGGGTTTACATGTATATGGGCATCTGAGTTCTACTTAAGGAACAGCCATGAATTGGTATCAGAATAATTTGGGTCAGAATCATCTTCAACTTGAGGGCATCAGCCTCTTTGTAGCATAATCTGTCCTGTGAGGAATGTTGATGAGTTCCAAGGTAAAATATGTTTGAAAAACACTACTATACAAAGTTAAATAAGCTTTTTCTGATGAAGGAATCCTTGGTCTGTAATAACTTTAAAAGTTCTGTAAATCTGCATTCAGTGAGGGAGTTGTAATGTGCAGCATTCCTGAAGTTATTTGCCCATACAAACCTCTCCCCCAGAGCATCTCACAGAGAAAATACTCATAAGAGCATATTTTGCTTAGCTCTGGTGTAGTAGACTGTGGATATGTTCATACTTTGCCAAAGTCAGCCCTATAATCTCCTGGGGCTTCAATTCATCTTCACTACAAGCAGCAATCTGGACTTCAGAAGAGTAACTTGTTTTACATTAAAATAAGTTCTAAGAGTTTTTTGTGAAGCCAACTGAGCCCAATTATTTTCTTTTTAATTCTATGAAGTGGTGTTATCTCTATTTTACAAAGAAGCAAACAAGGTCCAGAGAGATCAAATATTCTCTCAGAGAACATAGCTATAAACTTACAAAGCTAAGGGTTTAAATTTTATTAAATAATAACTCCCCCTTATGGAATACTGCCTTGTCATGGTGAAGGAGCTTGCATAACTCAAAGAAGCTATGAGCCATGCTGTGAAGATGGATGGATCATAATGAAGAGTTCTGACAAACATGGTTCACTGGAGGAGGAAATGCAACCCACTCCCTAGAGAACTCCATAGATGCTATGATGAGGCAAAAGGATGTGATACCAGAATATGAGCCCCGAGGTCAGAAGGTGTCCAATATGCTTCTAGGGAAGAGTAGACAGTAATTAATAATAGTTCCAGAAAGAATAAGCTGGGCCAAAGTGGAAACATTCACTTGTGGATGCGTCTTGTGGTGAAAGTAAAGTCTGATGCTGTAAAGAATAATATTGCACAGGTACCTGGAATCAAGTCCATGAATCAAGGTAAATTGGACATGATCAAGCCAGAGATGGCAGGAGCAACCATTGACATCTTAGGAATCAGTGAACTAAAATGGAGAGGAATGGATGAACTTAACTCAGATGACTGAAAGATCGAACCAGTCAATCCTAAAGGAAATCAATCCTGAATCTTCATTGGAAAGATTGATGCTGACCCCCCAAATATTTGGCCACCTCATGCAAAGTGGTGGAAAAGACCTCAATGCTGGGAAAAATTGAAGGCAAAAGGAGAAGGTGACCACAGAGGATGAGATGGTTATATAACATCACCAATTCAATGGATATGAATTTGAGTAAGGAGATAGTGGAGGACAGAGGAGCCTAGCATGCTACAGTCTTTGACTCTGACAAAGAGTCAGACACAACTTAGTGAGTGAACAACAGCAATATGAAAATGAGGCTAGTATTCTTACCCTTGTATTGAAATTCTGAGACTTAAGATTGTTAGCAGGCAAGAAAGACAAGTAAATGACAAACTGGGAAAGATCTCTCATTTGCCCTGAGTTAAAAGTTTGTCTAATACACAAAAATAAATTCAAAATGGATTAAAGATCTAAATGTAAGACCAGAGACTATGAAACTCCTAGAGGAGAACATAGGCAAAACACTCTCCGACATAAATCACAGTAGGATCCTCTATGACCCACCTCCAAGAATATTGGAAATTAAAGCAAAAATAAACAAATGGGACCTAATGAAACTTAAAAACTTTTGCACAACAAAGGAAACTATAAGCAAGGTGAAAAGACAGCCCTCAGATTGGGAGAAAATAATAGCAAACGAGGCAACAGATAAAGGATTAATCTCAAAAATATACAAGCAATTCCTGCAGCTCAATTCCAGAAAAATAAATGACCCAATCAAAAAATGGGTCAAAGAACTAAACAGACATTTCTCCAAAGAAGACATACAGATGGCTAACAAACACATGAAAAGATGCTCAACATCACTCATTATCAGAGAAATGCAAATCAAAACCACAATGAGGTACCATTACACGCCAGTCAGGATGGCTGCTATCCAAAAGTCTACAAGCAATAAATGCTGGAGAGGGTGTGGAGAAAAGGGAACCCTCTTACACTGTTGATGGGAATGCAAACTAGTACAGCCAATATGGAGAACAGTGTGGAGATTTCTTAAAAAACTGGAAACAGAACTGCCATATGACCCAGCAATACCACTTCTGGGCATACACACTGAGGAAACTAAATCTGAAAGATAAACGTGTACCCCAATGTTCATCGCAGCACTGTTTATAATAGCCAGGACATGGAAGCAACCCAGATGCCCATCAGCAGACGAATGGATAAGGAAGCTGTGGTACATATACACCATGGAATATTACTCAGCCATTAAAAAGAATTCATTTGAATCAGTTCTGATGAGATGGATGAAACTGAAGCCCATCATACAGAGTGAAGTAAGCCAGAAAGATAAAGACCAATACCGTATACTAATGCATATATATGGAACTTAAAAAGATGGTAACGATAACCCTATATGCAAAACAGGAAAAGAGACACAGATGTACAGAACAGACTTTTGGACTCTGTGGGAGAAGGCGAGGGTGGGATGTTTCGAGAGAACAGCATCGAAACATGTATATTATCTAGGGTGAAACAGATCACCAGCCCAGGCTGGATGCATGAGACAAGTGCTCGGGCCTGGTGCACTGGGAAGACCTAGAGGAATCGGGTGGAGAGGGAGGTGGGAGGGGGGATCGGGATGGGGAATACATGTAAATCCATGGCTGATTCATGTCAATGTATGACAAAAACCACTACAATATTGTAAAGTGATTAACCTCCAACTAAGAAAAATAAGTGGAAGAAAAAAAAATTAAAGTTTGTCTAAATCAAGGGAATTTAAAATTAGCAGGTATTTTCAAAGAAATATGATTTTCTCCTGTTTTAAGCACATATACAGTAATACTAACAAAAATTTTTGAATTATACTTTTATGACTACATTAGAACAATTTCAAACATAAGTATCACCTATTTTATTCAGTCTTCCATGTTTATGAAAATAAAAAAAGAAAGCTTCACTTAGATTTTCTTTATGTTACTAATTTTTTAAAGAATATTTTATAATATTAAGTAAACTTCAACCCTGACTATTATGTGCAACAATAATAATGATAATAATAGTAACTAACATTGATCTAAAATGGACTGTGGTGAAAATATTAAAAAATATTATCTTACTTAAGCCTCACAATCAAGATCTCAGGTGAGTTGTTATTCAGTTCAGTTCAATTCAGTTGCTCAGTCGTGTCTGATTCTTTGCAACCCCATAGACACCAGGCCTCCCTATCCATCACCAACTCCCAGAGTTTACTCAAACCCATGTCCATTGTGTTGGTGATGCCATCCAACCATCTTATCCTCTGTATTACCCCACATTACAGGGGAGGACAGTGAGTCTTGAAGAAGCTATAAAACCTTCTGTAAGGTTTTCTGTACTAGTAGACTGAGCTAGTAGACAGAGCTGGATTCAAACCTCTGACCATCTGACTTCATAAACCTATTCACAATAAACATAGTACAGCGATTCATGAGGACAAATAAGACAATTTCAGACAAAATATTAGTCATTTAAGAAGAATATCTGAGAATACATATTGTAAATATGTGGCCATTCTGAAATGGAATTTTACATTAAATTTGTGCATTTTAGGGATAGGCTGAACAAAATTCTTCTGAAAGCTCTCCCCAAAATTGATCAGGATCACAAGGTCAGGACAAGCGACCTCCTCACCTGTCTGTTGACATTAAAGAAGACATCATAAAGCCCACTCACCCAACAAGAAAATTTCCTATCATGACTTGACACGTCCTATCCAGAACTGGTCTGGAATTTCTTTCCTGGTCAAGGAGAAGAAACGAGTGAATTTAGGATGACCCCAAGACTACAGGGTTGCCTCTGAGATTGGAGCTACATGTAATATTCCTGTCCCTCCTGTACTCCTCTGGCCAAAGCCTGCAGTGATGACTGCTCGAAATTCCTTCAAACTCTGCTATTCTGATTCTCCTAGTAAACTATTCCCCAGTTGTCAGGGAACAACTCTTCTAGCAGACACATAACTGCTTCAGGCTCCCAAATTGCCAATTAGTGTACTGGAGATGAAATGTAATGTCCTGAAAGAATTAGTGTTCCAAAGAGTCAACAAGATGTTTCTTATTCACCTTGAGGGCTGGCTGGTGGAAGTTACCTGTCCAAGAACCAGTAAGCCACTTTGAAATATGTATCCTGAGAGTAAAGCTGGGTTCACTCACCTTTGTCTAAACCTGTAGCAAAATTACACATGAAATGTGAAATAAACCACAGTATGTTTATGAGAAAAAATGACATTATCTGAAGGAAACTAATTGGAAAACTTTTATTTTTCTGAAAAATCCCCTGAAGAAAACCATTTATCAAATGAATTTGTGTCCTGAGCTGTTATATATGATGCTTTCCAAACAGTGAGCTGTTAATTCACCGCCTTACCTTCCTAAACTCACTCATCTTTTCCCTCATATGTTATTTTCTTTTTAATCTTATAATGAAATATGAGGCTATAGGGGTTCTGTGTATCACACAATACCTGGCACTTGTGGGCCCATCCACTGATACACTCGGGCTCCTTTCTTGGAAAGTGGGATCTGCTCTTGGGTTCAGTTCTCCCCCCTACTCTTCATCATCATCACCTCTTCTGATCCCAGACCTATCACACACATAGGCAAAAAGGGCATTTAAACTTGACTTCAAGGTAAGAGAATTTTAAGGTACAGTTAACTGTTGTTAAGGTAAATGTAATATCTGAGTTGTTGGCTTAGTTTGTAATTTTTTAAGACCCTCAGATACTCACAATCAAGGTTGTTAGAACTCAGGCCATAAAATTCTATCAAATGATTCCACCAAATTGTGCTTGCCAATCATTTGAAAATAGTTATTGAGGAATATCCATGTGCTGGCACTGGAAATTCAGCTGTCCCCAAGAAAGGGTTAGGCCTTCTCTCCCAGACATTTAGAAGGCATACACTAGTACACAAAATGTCCATGTGGTATCTTCAAAACCACATGAGGGAAATGAGACAGTTGAGTGCACAGATAGGGGCTCCCTACCCTTCTCTTTCCCAGACCCACCTTCTATTGGCCCTAGTGAGTGTTAATTGAACTTGATCATCTGCCATCTGGAACATACTAAGTGTACTGAGTTGCTTATCAGGTCTCAGGACTGTCAGAATCACACAACACGTGTTACTGTATTTAATCACTCCAACAACCCAATAAAGCTAGTATCATTTCTATATTGCCTTTAAAATGAGAGAACTGTGGCAAGAAAGTTTACAGAATGACCTAATAACCCACAGTTAATAAGTGGTAGAGATAATGTTTCATCCTGGGAAGCCAGTTTCCAGAATCTACAGCCTAAAAACTCCACAAATTCTAGACTAGACTACTTTTAGACTATAGCCTATTTTTTTATGTTCCTTTATGATGAAAGGATTCTCCAAGCTATTCCAGTCATCCATCAAATGCATCCATCTGTTTAACCAACAAACCTTGATTAGGTGCTTACCAAGTACAAGGCCCTATGAGGTCATAAAAATTAATTTCCTGGAAATTTAAAGATAAGGTTGAGAAACAAATAACTTAGAAGGCAAGATGAATACAATTCCATCAGATACAATACTTAACTACCCTCAATCTGGGGGAATGTCAAGAACATTCTCTGTGTTTAAGCTCCCTCATACCTGAAGAGTGACCAGAAGTTAGCCGGGGAAAGGGCTTTGAGGCAGAGAGAAAAACATGTTCTGAGCCTGAGCAGAGGGAGAGCTTAGGATAGTCCTGAAAATCAGTGAGATAAGCAGTGAGATGAGGGCTTGTAGAGCCTTCTGTGCTGTAAGAAGGTGGGAAGTCAAGATGTAGGGTTGGCAGGGAAAGCATGTGTCATGTCATGAAGGATGTGACCCTCCTACCTTGAGCAGACAAGGAGACCCTAACCAATTGAGGAAATTAACCAAAAGAGTGAAAATTCAGAACTCTGTTTTAGGAAGAAAACTTTGACTATATGGATATCACTTCTAGTCTTTTTAATATCACCATCTGACCAAGTTCTCCATCTGAACATAGAAATTAGCAAACCTCTCTCCCTCTCAAGTCTGTAGAACTTCATCATTGATTCAAATAGTTGCCTTTGAGAAAGTCATTTTCTCACAGTTCTGCAATAAAAGAAGTTAGATTTCTTTTCACAAGCTCTATTTTTCCTTTGGTTTCACAAAGCAAAAATAGAACACAAAAGTGAGTAGAATGAGAAAAATGCTATTTTGGATGTGATGAATGGCAGTATTGCATTTAGTGTTGCTCTCCTGGAATGTCTTTCTCTCTAGAAAAGGATTACTAAATAGCTAATAAAACATACAAAAAGTCAAAGCATATTAATTTAACTCACTTCAATCACCTAACACCTGTATACAGTTCAAGCTTTTAATGGTATTACAACTTCACCCTAGACCTTCTATCTACTGTAGTTTTAAAATGCAATTGTCCTGTGCCTTCTTCAGGTTTCAGAAACCTCTACTGAATTTTAGTGACCATGTTTTTCTCTTCTTTGCTCTTTTGTATGAGTCATGTAGACAAAATAGTATATCATGAATGTGTCTGTGTGTGTGTGTATACTAAAATATATATATTTTTATATATTTTGTAAAATTAAAAACAATTAAATTGGTTTTTAATAAAAACTATAAAGCAAACATAAGTGTATCTATCATCCAGCATAACACATGAAGACTCAATAACAACTTTAAAGTCCCTCATGCTTCTTTACACATCCCTCTTAAGCTTCCCTGGAATAGCTACAATTCTAACATTTTTGTTAATTGCTCATTTGCTTTTTGTATGGTTATAGTATTTCTGTGGGAATCTCTAAATTATGTAGCCTGGTTTGACCATTTGAAACTGTGGAATATTCTTAAACAAATGGCAATACCAGACCATCTTACCTGCCTCCTGAGAAACCTGTATTCGGTCAAGAAGTAACAGTTAGAACTGGACATGGAACAACAGGCTGGTTCCAAATTGGGAAAGGAGTACACCAAGGCTGTATATTGTCACCCTGTTATTTAACTTATATGCAGAGTACAACATGTTAAATGCCAGGCTGGATGACTCACAAGCTGGAATCAAGATTGCCAGGGGAAGTTTCAACAACCTCAGATATGCAGACAATACTACTTTAATGGCAGACAGTGAAGAGGAATTAAAGAACCTCTTGGTTAAGGTGAAAGAGGAGAGAATGAAAAAGCTGGCTTAAAACTCAACATTAAAAAAACTAAGATCACGGATTCTGGTCCCATCACTTCATGGCAAATAGATGGGGAAAATGTGGAAACAGTGTTAGATTTAATTTTCTTGGGCTCCAAAATCACTATGGACAGTGATTGCAGCCACGAAATTAAAAGACACTCACTCCTTGGAAGAAAAACTATGACAAATCTAGCTAGTGAATTTAAAAGCAGAGACATCAGTTTGCATACAAAGGTCTATATAGTCAAAACTAGAATCAAGATTGCTGGGAGAAATAACAACCTCAGATGTGTAGGGGCTTCCCCAGTGGTTCAGTAATAAAGAATCTGCTTGCATAGATCTGATGGTAGTACTCTGTTATGATCCTTTGCATTTCAGTGTTGTCTGTTGTGGTCTCTCCATTTTCATTTCTAATTTTGTTAATTTGGTTCTTCTCTCTTTGTTTCTTAATGAGTCTTGCTAATGGTTTGTCAATTTTGTTTATTTTTTCAAAAAACCAGCTTTTAGCTTTGTTGATTTTTGCTATGGTCTCTTTAGTTTCTTCTGCACTTATTTCTGCCCTAATTTTTAAGATTTCTTTCCTTCTACTAATCTTGGGGTTCTTCAAAACCACAATAAGGTACCATTACACGCCAGTCAGGATGGCTGCTATCCAAAAGTCTACAAGCAATAAATGCTGGAGAGGGTGTGGAGAAAAGGGAACCCTCTTACACTGTTGATGGGAATGCAAACTAGTACAGCCAATATGGAGAACAGTGTGGAGATTTCTTAAAAAACTGGAAACAGAACTGCCATATGACCCAGCAATACCACTTCTGGGCATACACACTGAGGAAACTAAATCTGAAAGATAAACGTGTACCCCAATGTTCATCGCAGCACTGTTTATAATAGCCAGGACATGGAAGCAACCCAGATGCCCATCAGCAGACGAATGGATAAGGAAGCTGTGGTACATATACACCATGGAATATTACTCAGCTATTAAAAAGAATTCATTTGAATCAGTTCTGATGAGATGGATGAAACTGGAGCCTATTATACAGAGTGAAGTAAGCCAGAAAGATAAAGAACATTACAGCATACTAACACATATATATGGAATTTAGAAAGATGGTAATGATAACCCTATATGCAAAACAGAAAAAGAGACACAGATGTACAGGACAGACTTTTGGACTCTGTGGGAGAAGGCGAGGGTGGGATGCTTCAAGAGAACAGCATCGAAACATGTATGTTATCTATAGTGAAACAGATCACCAGCCCAGGTTGGATGCATGAGACAAGTGCTCGGGTCTGGTGCACTGGGAAGACCCAGTGGAGGAATCGGGTGGAGAGGGAAGTGGGAGGGGGGATCAGGATGGGGAATACATGTAACTCCATGGCTGATTCTTGTCAACGTATGGCAAAACCCACTTCAATATTGTAAAGTAATTAGCCTCCAACTAATAAAAATAAATGAAAAAAAAATAAATAAATAAGCAGGGTGACAATAAAAAAAAAAAAAAAAGAATCTGCTTGCAATGCAGGAGACACAGGTTCAACTCCTGGGTCAGGAAGATCCCCTGGAGAAGAAAACAGCAACCCACTCCAGTATTCTTGCCTGAGAAATCCCATGTACAGAGGAGGCTGACAGGCTACAGTCCATAGGGTCTCAAAGGGTCTTACATGACTTAGCTACTAAACAGCACTTATGTAGCTGATACCATTCAAATAACAGAAAGTGAAGAGGAACTGAAAAGCCTTTTGATGAGAGTGAAAGAGGACAGTGAAAAAGCTGGCTTGAAATTCAACATTAAAAACAAAAACACTAAGATCATGGCATCTGGTCCCATCATGCTGTGTGGGAAGTCACTTCAGCCATGTCCAACTCTTTGGGACTGTAGCCCACCAGGCTTCTCTGTCCATGGGATTCTTCAGGCAAGAATACTGGAATGGGTTGCCATGGTCCCATCACTTCATGGCAAATAGAAAGGGAGAAAGTGGAAGCTGCTGCTGCTAAGTTGCTTCAGTCGTGTCTAATTCTGTGTGACCCCATAGATGGCAGCCCACCAGGCTCCACCATCCCAGGGATTCTCCAGGCAAGAACACTGGAGTGGGTTGCCATTTCCTTCTCCAATGCATGAAAGTGAAAAGTGAAAGTGAAGTTACTCAGTCGTGTCCGACTCTTAGCGATGCCATGGACTGAAGCCTACCAGGCTCCTCCATCCATGGGATTTTCCAGGCAAGAGTACTGGAGCGGGTTGCCATTGCCTTCTCTGAAGTGGAAGCAGTGACAGGTTTTATTTTCTTGGGCTCCAAAATCACTGTGGACAGTGACTTTAGCCATGAAACTAGAAGACACTTGCTCCTTGGAAGGAAAGCTATGACCAACCTAGACAATGTGTTCAAAAACAGAGATGTCACTTTGCCAACAAAGTTCTGGATAGTGAAAGCTATGGAGCTGTGTTTTTTTTCAGTAGTCATGTACAGTTTGAGAGTTGGACCATACAGAAGGTATGAGAGCTGAATTCTGAGTGCTGAAGTATTGATGCTTTCAAACTGTGGTATTGGAGAAGACTCTTGAGAGTCCCTTGGACTGCAAGGAGATCCAACCAGTCAATCCTAAAGGAAATCAGTCCTGATTATTCATTGGAAGGACTGATGCTGAAACTGAAGCTCTAATACTGTGGCCACCTGATATAAAGAGCTGACTCATTGGAAAAGACCCTGATACTGGGAAAGATTGAAGACATAAGGAGAAGTGGGCAGCAGAGGATGAGATGGTTAGAAAACATCACCAACTCAATGGACATGAATCTGATCAAACTCCAGGAGATAGTGAAGCACAGAGAAGCTTGGTATGCTGCAGTCCATGGGGTTGCAAATAGTCAGACATGACTTAGCAACTGAACAACAACAGTACTGAAAACAGATTATTCTCCTCCACTATGAACCTTAAGCTGAGGCTACTGCCCCAGTCAACAACTTGACTGCACCTTAATGAGAGATGTTGAGCCAGAGTCACCCAGCTAAGTTTCCCTCATAATGTTCCTAATCCACAGAAACTTTAAAATAATCAATGTTTGTTATTTTAATTTGTTGAATTTGGAGCTAATTTGTAGTGCAGAAATAGCTAGTAAAGATTTTGCCATGTGGCATTACAAAACTAATATATACTTACCTCAGCCCCTCAGACAATGATGTTCTTAAGTATCTGATTCCTAAGCCTGGATTGTTTATCAGGTAAGACCAATAGTTCTGTAAGACTAACTCCATAATATTGGAACCAGAAGGGATGGACAATCAGATTTTATACAAAAATTTGCATTCTTGGTAACTGCTTAAAGAAAAGGGATTGTGACAGTAATAGCAACTTGATAATTATAATAATATTTTACATTTATATTGGTTTTTATAGTATACAGAGCAATTTCACATAAAAGACCTAATTTTGTTCTCAAAAATAACTCTATGAATTTGATCATAATTTTAAAGATAAATAAAATGCATATTAAAAATTTAGAGACAAGCCCAAACTCATCTTCTAATAAGTGCTAAAACTGGCCTTGAAATTTCATCTTCTGATTACATAATCCACCCTCACTGTGTCTCTGGAGTTTTTCTGATTTGATATAGATGCAGGCAGTCTGTGGTTGTAGACTTAGAAGATAAATTCTAAAATGCCAGATGTTACTTGATATCTTATAAATTACAATTAAAGTATCTCTGATAATGTTCTGGTTTAACTAAGTGAAAACAGATGAAAATTAAATGGTTCTATAGCATAGCAAAATTATCAGACTTTATTAACAGATCAGATCATTATTAGATGAGTATTTTATTTCACTAGCAATAGCCTTGCAGTAAAAGAAAGAAAGCAATTTCACATTCAGAACCATTATGTTTTTGTCTCTGACTATAAAATTGGAGCTGTCTAAAGATTTGATAAAAATACCATTGCATTTCCTTTCATTTCTTGGTCCTTCAGTCATTCTGAAATATTCAGGGCTCCAATTTGCTAAAGAATTGATCCTTTTGAACTGTGCTGTTGGAGATGACTTTTGACAGTCCCTTGGACTGCAAGGAGATCCAACAAGTCCATCCTAAAGGAAATCAGTTCTGAGTGTCCATTGGAAGGACTGATGCTGAAGCTGAAACTCTAAAACTTTGGCCACCTGATGCAAAGAACTGACTCACTAGAAAAGACCCTGATGCTGGGAAAGATTGAAGGCAGGAGGAGAAGGGGACAACATAGGATGAGATGGTTGGATGGCATCATTGACCCAATGGACATGAGTTTGAGTAAACTCCAGGATTTGACGATGGACAAGGAGGCCTGGTGTGCTGCAGTCCATGGGGTCACAAAGAGTCGGACACAACTGAGCAACTGAACTGACTGCATTTTCCTCAACTTGCAGAAGGCCCTGAATATAAGTTCCTGTAAAGAAAGAGTACATGGCAGATTATCTCTATCACGTACATTAAAATGTAGCATTTCATTTTCAAGTTAAAATAGACCTGAAACCCTGTGGTTTTGTATAGGAAGGGATTGAAGAACACCCAAAGTACATACCTCAGAACACACAGAAAAGGTATTTTCCCAAACAAAACCTTCTAAATACCTCCATTAAGTTTTTGGACTCAGTCATTTCAGGAGACAAATAAGCAAAACTTTCTTATGTTTGGTTCACATTTCACACCCACCCAACAGAGGCCTTTTTTAAATGTAGTTTGCATATATTTGTTAACAGTAATTTTGAGATTGAGATGTTAATCTGGTTTTTAATTTTTAAGATGATAAATCTACAAAAGTCATTTTCATAAACAAAAATTGGTATTTCAAATCTTTAAGCTATTATTTTTAACTTTTTCCAAATGAAAGACCAGCATTTATTAAGGGTTTCAAACGTCTAGTTAAAACCTAAAAATTAGTTGAATTAAGATGTAGCTACTTATATAGTACTATTAGTGGACAGATACTTAGTATTTAACAACTAAAGATATTTGTGTAAAAATATAATCTGAACTTTTAAGACTTCATCTGTGGCTCATTCTTCTTTACTCAAAATTATAATATTTCGTTTACAACATCATAATCTTTCCAGGGAACAAAATCTACTATCATTCAGTACCATTATGATTTCAAGTGATCATTAAGTACATGCAACAAATAAACTTTTATAAAAAAAAAAAGTCTTTGTTTACAAAAGAATTTCACAGCATTTGAGAAAATAGTCAACACTTTGCATCTTTTTTTTAAACAGATAGCCAACATATTTTAAATTTCCAAAAGGTAATATGTAATGTCTAGTTAAATGAAAAATATCATCACTTTATCATTTTAAAAGGAAGAGCCTTAACTCTTGATATTCTGACAAAATTATCATTTTTTCTCACAACTGAAAACAGAAACTTCTTTAACTTTCAGGAAAAAAAGAAAAAAAATTCTGTCTCTTTGGAAATATTGAAGGGTCCCACACTTAGCTGATTGCTGTTTTGAACACACGGATTTGATTGAATTTTTCTACACATCTTTGTTAAACAGATTATATCATTACCTTTCTTTCTTCACTCTCTCTCCTCTCAAGACAAAGTCTGAATTGTTCTTCATGTTAGGCATATAAGCACCTTCACACATTGATCAGTCTCTGGGTTAGGAAGGTCCCCTGAAGAAGGGAAAGGCTATCAACTCCAGTATTCTGCTTGGAGAATTCCACAGATAGAGGAGTCTTGCAGGCTACAGTACAAAGGGTTGAGAAGAGTTGGACAGGACTGAAGCAACATAGTATGTATACATTGGCCCCTGAATATCTAGTATCACCTTTCACAACTATCCTCTTTCTCCTCCAATCCCCTTTCCTATCCTGACTTACAGTTTTGTGTGTGTGTGTGTGTGTGTGTGTGTGTGTGTGTTTAATAGCAAATTTTACATCTTCAATAGCTTTTAAAGCATTTATTATTTGAAAAATTGTTCTTTCCCTGGCATCACTTTGGTCACCTGGAAAAAGTATTTCTTGTGCATCAGACAGAATATGTTATTCCCTACTTTAGATTCACCAAAGTTTGTTCAATGATAGTGTCTAATTACCTGAGTTTTAATTATTTGTTTCTCTATTTAACTATCACTACTAGAAAGTGCCTTGAAGTCTGTGTCTCCAGGACATAGCATATAGAAGATATAAAAACTTATGTAAAGTTTCTCAAACAGGATAGATATTATTATAGCTAATATTCAGTGAACTCATTTTAGGTACCAGGTGTGATCAGCATTATTCCATTTAATTGTCAAAGAAAATTTTCAGGGTAGATTATCACAGTCCTATTCTTTAGGTAATAAAATTGATGTACAGCAAGAGGGTCACAGCTAATAATTAGGGAAGATCTTGAACTACACCCCCAGTCTACGTGTCTTGAGCCCAGGCTCTCACTGCTACACTGGAAGGCACCAGATAAGTGAAACATAAAGCTGAGAAACATCTTTTTCAACCCACCTTCTAGAGTAAAGAAAATAAAAACAAAAATAAGCAAATTAGACCTAACTAAACTTGAAAACCTTTGCACAGCAAAAGAAACAATACAAAAAGACAACCCTCAGAATGGGAGAAAATATTTGCTAATGAGGCAACCAACAAGGGGTTAATTTCCAGAATTTACTAACAGCTCATGCAGCTTTACATCAAAAAGTAAACAACCCAATCAAAGGGGGGGAAGAAAAGGACAGGAGATCTAAATCATCATTTTTCCAGGGAAGACATACGGATGACCAAAAAGCACATGAAAAGATGCTCAACATCACTAATTATCAGAGAAACAAAAATCAAAACTGCCATGAGGTATCACCTCACACTATCAGAATGACCATTATCAAAAAATCTACAAACAATAAATTCTAAAGAGGATATGGAGAAAAGGGAACCTTCCTACACTGTTGATGAGAATGTAAATTGGTACAACCATTATGGAGAACAGTATGGAGATTCCTTTAAAAATTAAAAATAGAACTACCATGTGATCTACTAATCTCACTTCTTGGCATATATACAGAGAAAACCATAGTTAGAAAAGATACATGCACCCAGTGTTTGTTGCAGCACTCTTTACAATAGCCAAGACATGGAAGCAACCTAGATGTCCATCAACAGAAGAATTGATAAAGAGGCTGTGGTACACATATACAATGGAATTACTCAGCCATAAAAGGAATGAAATAATCTCACTTGCAGCAGCATGGATGGACTTGGAGGTGATCATCTTAAGCAAATCAGAAGAGAAAGACAAATATAATATGATATCACTCATATGTAGAATCTAATTTTTTAAAAAAATGATGCAAATGGTACTGAAGAACCAATCTGAAGGGCAGGAATAAAGATACAGAGGTAGAGAACAGACTTGTGGACACAGCAGTGAGAGGGGAGGCTGGGACAAATCGAGAGAGTAGCATTGACGTATATACACTACCATGTGTAAAATAGATTGCTAGTAGGAAGTTGCCCCACTCCAGTACTCTTGTCTGAAAATCCCACGGACGGAGGAGCCTGGTAGGCTGCAGTCCATGGGGTCGCGAAGAGTCTGACCGACTGAGCGACGTCACTTTCACTTTTCACTTCCCTGCATTGGAGAAGGAAATGGCAACCCACTGCAGTGTTCTTGCCTGGAAAATCCCAGGGATGGCGGAGCCTGATGGGCTGCCGGCTATGGGGTCGCACAGAGTCGGACACGACTGGAGCAATTTAGCAGCAGCAGAAGGAAGCTGTTATATAACACAGGGAGCTCCGCCCGGCCCTCTGTGATGACCTAGAAAATTGGGATGGGGGTGAATAGGGGTGGGTGGGAGCGAGGTTCAAGAGGCAGGGGCTATATGTATACTTATGGCTGATTCATGTTGTTGTATGGCAGAAACAAACACAATATTATAAAGCAATTCTCCTCCAATTAAAAATAAACTTAAATTTTAAAAACTTACGGTTTAAAAAAGGGGAAATATGGGATGAAGAGTTAAATCAGGAGCTTGGTATTAACATACACACACTATTACATATAAAATAGATAACCAGTCTTCCTTGGTGGTCCAGTGGTAGAGAATCTGCCTGCCAATGCAGGGGACCTGTGTTTGATCCCTGGTCTGGCAAGATTCTACATGCCACCAGGCAACTAAGTCCATATGCCACAACTACTGAGCCTAGTCTCTGGAGCCACTGCACTGCAAAAAGACAAGCCACTGCAAAGAGAAGCTAGAAGAATCCTGCACAGAGCAACAAAGATCCAGAGCAGCCAAAATAAATAAATAAATAAAATTTAAAAATAAAGTAGATGATCAAAAAGGACCTCTTGTATAGCATAAGGAGCTCTACTCAATATTCTGTGATAACCTATATAGAAAAGAATCTGAAAAAGAATGAATATATGTATATGTATAACTGAATCAATTTGTTGTGCACCTGAAACTAACACAACACTGTAAACCAACTATAATCCAATAAAATCTTAAAAGGAGAAAAGACATCATCTGTAGTTTATTTATGATCAAAGCGGTTGCATGAATATTGTATTACAAATGTAACAAAATAAACTTTTTCTAAACATGAGCAATCCAAGTCATATATTTCTTTGATAAATTGAAATGACCCAAAGGAGGCAGCAGGAAGCAAAATAGGAGCTCACTTTAAACCTTGATTAGAGTGATACCTGAAACAAACCTATCTTTCCTTAAGTATTGCCAGAAAAAATCATGAATCACATTATTTGCCAACCTCTTAAAATTGTTGGATAAAACACTTAGTTCACTTTCATGACACTTTTTAGATATTCCAGTTAAATATTTAGATTAAGGTAAATGTAAACTGTAATTATTATTAGCAATAATACTATTTTGTCTCACAATAGAAATGTTTGCTACTTTAAAGAGAGTTGATATCAGGGATTACTTTTGAACAATTCCATTCAGGTAAATATTTCTCCTAAGTGACTTGCACATAGACAAACCTTTTATAAAGTTCAACACAAATTTATGCATCTCTGACATATATAAACAGACACAATAGCTGCCATTAGATGACAACCCTCAAACATCACTCAGAAATTCCCTGCACAGAAATATCTTTCAAGCAGATAAATGGCTTTTGCAGAATTTCTTTTCCAGCAGAAAAAATATAGAATATATTTGGCTTCCTTATGCTCATAGCACCTAAATGTGAAGGAAACCATACACACCGTCTACCCCAAAGGTTCTCAAAGTATGGTCTCTATAACTGCAGCACTAGCATGGCCTGAAAAACTGTGACAAATGAAAATTCTTGGGCCTCACCAAACCCTAATTAGAAACTAGTGAGTGAGATTCCCCTACCTGCATCTTAACAAGCTCTACAGGTAAATCTGATGTATAGCAATATTCCAGAACCATTGACTTACCCTTACTCTCAGTTCCCAGGTGAGGAAACTTGAGGCCTCAGGGTCTGTAACTGACCAAATTTAACAGACTGAGAGATCATGATTTCTTGTACAAAGGTCAACAAACTCTCCTATCCCTGATTTCCCCATCTGGGATTTCTATAGGTAGGAGTCAAGCCCAGAAAGTCACAATAGGAATAAGTCATTGTTGATTTTCTGGTTAGCAGTGCAATTAAAGCCTATTTCCTAAAATGGAAGTAACACCTCTGAGCATTTCATTCTCAGTTAAGACTAGACAGCTGCTTCACTAAGAATCCAGAATTCTGATAATCAAGAATTCTGATAAGGAATCCTATATTCTCATACAGTTCTTCAAAATAAGCCTATTTTAACTTCCCTATTGAATCAGAATAAAGACCAGATTTCCCCTTTCTTGCAACTATCCTTAAATTTGTATTTACTTCCACTTGACACAACCCATCTAGAAGACCCACATACAAATGGAGGTACAAAACTTTGAACTTTGTCATATGTGTCTTCAATATGTTGGGACAGTTTGGGACTCCTGGATTTTGGGCTGTCTGGTGCAAACCCTCACCCGATCTGTGTTTCCAGGGCCAGTACAGTCACAGCCCTATCACTCTTTCTTAGTGCTTATCCAATCTAAAATCACTTGATCCTTTTTTAAGTGAGGGAGTTTTTTCTCCTCTTTGAGCATCAACATACCAAAAACTTCTCCAGTGTTCCACAAAGATCCCCACATATACTCAGAAGTACATTTCCAATATATAGATCTCAGAGGAAGCAGAATTTGTGTATACATAAAAATTTTACTCAAGAACAAGAGAATATCATCTTCCATTCATTGAAAGAAAATATTTCTTTTGGAATCAGAGATTGTAGCTCAAGTCAAAAGTGTTCATGAAACAGAGAGGTCTGATAAGAATTGCCCTATGCCAGTTCCTTGATCCAGATTTGTCAACTGAAATACTTGTGTCTGTGTCCAGGAACTGCATGTTCACTCATGGTCTGATTATTTCCTATGTTGGTCAGGCATCTAGGTTTATAATACCGTACTTCTTATTCTTAAGATGAGTGTTAACCATAATAAGGATGTGTGTTTAGTGTTCTGTGATGATATTAGTGCTTCCAAAGGGCTGATCTTTGTCTTCTAATTTCAACCATCTGCTCTGTCAGTATATTAACTAAACTCTTGCTAAGTCTCCTAAGGCTAATAAACATTTCTTTATCCCAGGATTTATTTGTTTATAGTATTTTAAATTACTAGAGATCATAAAGAATAATCCTTTATGTCCCTTATTGCCATGACCTTTCAGGGAGAAGAACACTATAATGTTTTTTTTATAGAAAGAAAAAATGCCTCTGCTGAAGCATTTCAAGTCTTTATGCCAGTGTCTGGCTCACAGTTTTCTCAACAGCTTGGTGCTTTCCTAATGATCCTTTTTTCTGTTTTATTTCCTCAAATCCATTTATTTTCAGGTCTGCAAGAGCATATGCACTTTCTGTCTCTCCAGATCCATCATACCCATTTCCAGAGATTAAATAACATCCAATCACAAATCAAATAAAATAATTTAGGAAATGCTGCCTGTTTGTCAGCACTTTCCTGATAGCTCTATTCATAAAGAATCCGCCTGCAATGTGGGAAACCTGGGTTTGATCCCTGGGTTGGGAAGATCCCCTGGAGAAGGGAAAGGCTACCTTCTCCAGTATTCTGGCCTGGAGAATTCCATGGACTGTGTAGTCCATGGGGTGGCAAAGAGTCAGACAGGACTGAGTGACTTTCACTTCACCCATCAGCTCTGCCTTCAGACACCCAGAAAGGGATCAAGTGCAAGGCTTTGCTTCCCAGACCTGTAGTCAGACACAGGCTCATTTCACAGGAGCAGCACATAGCAATTCATTCTAGAGCAGCATTTGTTCCCACAGTTTTACACACTATTAAGAACTAAGAGGCAGGTCAGGCGGTCTGGTATTCCCATCTCTCAGAATTTTCCACAGTTTATTGTGATCCACACAGTCAAAGGATTTGGCATAGTCAATAAAGCAGAAATAAATGTTTTTCTGGAACTCTCTTGCTTTTTTGATGATCCAGCAAATGTTGTTAATTTGATCTCTGGTTCCTCTGCCTTTTCTAAAACCAGCTTGAACATCTGGAAGTTCACATTTCACATAATGCTGAAGCCTGGCTTGGAGAATTTTAAGCATCACTTTACTAGCGTGTGAGACGAGTGCAATTGTGCAGTAGTTTGAGCATTCTTTGGCATTGCCTTTCTTTGGAATTGGCAGGATAGGAAGTAACAGAACTGAACATGGAACAGCAAACTGGTTCCAAATAGAAAAAGGAGTATGTCAAGACTGTATATTGTCACCCTTATTTAACTTATATGCAGAGTACATCATGAGAAACACTGGACTGGAGGAAACAAAAGCTGGAATCAAGATTGCTGGGAGAAATATCAATAACCTCAGATATGCAGGTGACACCACCCTTATGGCAGAAAGTGAAGAAGAACTAAAGAGCCTCTTGATGAAAGTGAAAGAGGAGAGTGAAAAAGTTGGCTTAAAGCTCAATATTCAGAAAATGAAGATCATGGCATCCAGTCCCATCACTTGATGGCAAATAGTTGGGGAAACAGTGGCTGACTTCATTTTTATGGGCTCCAAAATCACTGCAGATGGTGACTGCAGCCATGAAATTAAAAGACGCTTACTCCTTGGAAGGAAAGTTATGACCAACCTCAACAGCATATTAAAAAGCAGAGACATTACCTTGCCAACAAAGGTCCGTCTAGTCAAGGCTATGGTTTTTCCAGTGGTCATATATGGATGTGAGAGTTGGACTGTGAGGAAAGCTGAGCACTGAAGAATTGATGCTTTTGAACTGTGGTGTTGGAGAAGACTCTGAGAGTCCCTTGGACTGCAAGGAGATCCAACCATTCCATCCTAAAAGAGATCAGTCCTGGGTGTTCATTGGAAGGACTGATGTTGAAGCTGAAGTTCCAATACTTTGGCCACCTGATGCAAAGAGCTGACTCATCGGAAAAGACCCGGATGCTGGGAAAGATTGAGGGCAGGAGGAGAAGGGGACGACAGAGGATAAGATGGTTGGATGGCATCACAGACTCAATGGACATGGGTTTGGATGGACTCCGGGAGTTGGTAATGGATAGGGAGGGCTGGCGTGCTGTGGTTCATGGGGTTGCAAAGAGTCGGACACAACTGAGGGACTGAACTGAACTGAGGAACTAAAAGTGGCAGCCTATATTTTCATGCTCAGTGAACTTACTCATACAATGAGGGGTTGTCATTGTTTACTTTGTTAAAAGTTATTGATAACATAGGAAGCAAAACAATTAAGAAAAAAACCTCAGACCAACGTTGACTAGGCTAGATTTAGAAAATATACCATCATTTAGTCATAATATGTGGGTTTTTGTATTTGGTTTTTCATGTATAGGAAAAACACTATTTCTACTTTACTTATACACAATACTTTTGACACCAGAGGTGTGGACTTTTCCCCCGTACCAAGCAATTCTCTGAAATGCTAGTTGGGTATTTTATAATATAATTCAATTCTGATGCTAACTGGAATTGGCATAGACCTCACAGGTTAAGGAATCATAAGACAGCCCTCCACTTAGATGCAAATTGCAGGCAACAAAATTACACACAACTTCTGCTGACTTGGCTACAGATCAGAAGTTCCTATGTCTCCCTCCTTAGATTTGGTCATTTGTAAGAACAGTTCACAGAACTGAGAGAAACTTACATTTACTGGTTTATCATATAATCAGGGTATGATAAATAATATAGATGAACTGCCAGAGGAGGCACAGGACATGATCTGGAAGGGTCTCAAGTGCAGGAACTTATGTTCCTTTGAAATTGGAGTGTATCACTCTCCCATCACATGCATACCTTCACCAAACAGGGATCTTTCCAAACCCCATACTTTTGTGATTTTTATATGGTGACACCATCATATAAACATGATAAATCATTAACTTAATCTTCTGCTTCTCTCCCCTTCCCAGAGGATGGGGTGATGGATCTAAAATTCCTCAGGTTCCTATTATTCTTTGGTCTTTCTGATAATCAGTACCCTGGTTATCCTGAAACTACCTAGGAACCCAGCAATAGTCACCTCATTAGAACAAAAGACATTTCTATCACCTCAGGAATTTCAAGGGATTTAAGAACTCTGTTTCAGCAAAACGAGTCAAAAGCCAAATAAAGAACAAAAGATGCTCCTAGTGCTCTTATCACTTTGCATATTGCAAGTGTTAGGAGTTCTGTGTCAGAAACCAGAAGTAGAGATGAATACAGATATTTTGGCATATCTATAGGCCAATATAATAGATAATGGTGTGGTCAGCCACCCAGAGCCTGACATTCTGGAGGCTAAAGCCAAGTGGGCCTTAGGAAGCACTGCTGTTAATAAAGCTAGTGGATGTGACAGAATTTCATTCGAACTATTCAAAACCCTAAAGGATGATGCCATCAAAGTGTTGCATTCAATATGTTAGCAAATCTGAAAGACCCAGCAGTGGCCACAGGACTGGAAAAAGTCAATACTTATCACAATTCCCAAGAAGGGTAGTACTAAAAAATGTACAGCTTTCTTTGCATTGGACATCTGCATTGGACATCCCATGCTATCATACCCTTATTATATGATAAAGAAAGCTGAGTACTGAAGAACTGACGCTCTTGAACTGTGGTGTTGAAGAAGACTCTTGAGAGTCCCTCGGACTGCAAGGAGATACAACCAGTCAATCCTACAGGAAATCAGTCCTGAATATTCATTGGAAGGAGTGATGCTGAAGCTGAAGCTCCAATACTTTGGCCACCTGATGCGAAGAACTGACTCATTGGAAAAGGCCCTGATGCTGGGAAAGATTGAAGGAAGGAGGAGAAGGGGACAATAGAGGATTACATGGTTTGACGGCATCACCGACTCAATGGACATGAGTTTGAGCAAGCTCTGGGAGTTGGTGATGGACAGAGAAGCTTAGCGTGCTGCAGTCCATGGGGTAGTAAAGAGTTGGACATGATTGACTGACTGAACTGAACCCATGCTAATAAGGTCATGTTTAAAATCTTGCATACTTGTCTTCAGCATTATGCAAACCAAGAAATTCCAGATGTTCAAGCTGGAATTAGGAAAGGAAGAGGAACCGGAGATCAAATTGCCAACATTCGCTGCATCATAGAGAAAGCTAGGGAATTAAAAAAAAAAAAAAAAATCTACCTCTGTTTCTTTGATTACACCAAAGCCTTTGATGGTGTCAATTATAATAAACTGTGGAAAGCTCTTAAAGAAATGGGAATACCAGACCATGTTACATGTATTCTGAGAAATCTGTATGTGGGTCAAGAAGCAACAGTTAGAACCCTCGATGGAACAGCTGGTTGGTTCAAGATTGAGAAAGGAATATGGCAGGACTGTCTTATAGGTGGGACAAACATCAGTAACCTCAGATATGAGGAAAGAAGCAAATGGCAGAAAGCAAAGAGAAACTAAAGAGCCTCTTGATGAGAGTGGAGGAGGAAGTTAAACAGCCAGCCTAAAATTAAAAATTAAAAAAAAACTAAGATCATGGCATCCAGACCCATTACTTCATGGCAAATAGAGGGAGAAAAGGTGGAAGTAGTGGCAGATTTCCTCCTCTTGGGCTCTATAATCACGTGGACCGTAACTGCCATGAAAACAGAAAACAATTTCTTCTTGCCAGGAAAGTTATGACAAACCCAGACAGTGTGCTGAAAAGTAGAGTCATTATTCTGCTGACAAATGTCTGTACAATCAAGGCTATGGTCTTCCCAGTGGTCACATTTAATTATGAGAGCTAGACTATAAAGAAGGCAGAGCACTGAAGAATTGATGCTTTCAAATTGTGGTGCTGGAAAAGGCTCCTGAGAGTCCCTTGGATAGCATGGAGATCAAACCAGTCAATCTTAAGGGAAATAAACCCTGAATACTTGTTGGAAGGACTGACGCTGAATTTTAAACTCCAGTATTTCAGTCATCTGATGCAAACAACTGACTCATTGGAAAAGTCCCTAATACCGGGAAAGGTTGAGGGCAGAAGGAGAAGAGGGCTTCAGGGGATGAGATGGCTAGATGGCACCACTGATGTAATGGACATGAACTTGGGCAAACTTCAGGAGATGGTGAGGGACAGCCTGGTGTGCTGCAGTCCATAGGATTGCAGAGAGCCTGACACAACTTGGTGTCCAAACAACAACATCATTATAGATCATACATTTTCTATTATTTCAGTTTCCTTACTGGAATTTTCACATTTTTCTGATCAATGAAGCTCCTGTTTTGGATTTCTTTGTCTTTTTCTACAATATTCCCATTGGCTTCCATTTCTTCAAATGGGTCTGTGGCCTTTGCTGAGTTTCCACATAGAAAAAAGATTTAAAAAATGCTTTAGAATGCCACGTCACTCACAAACACAATAAATATCAAGTTTACAAAATGAGATATTCATTGTGCTAGAGCCTCTCACTCTGTGTATGATTCTTTTCGTTCATTTGTAAATATTTTTGAAGGTTTATAATATGCCATCCACTGGACTGAACACTTGGGAAAACAATGAAATAACCATGGAATCGACTTTACGCCTGAGTGGTTACATTTAAAGAATGAATTAAATTGAATGTTTTCCATACTATCTTAAGATTGCTGTTTTATTACTAGAAATAAATACCTTTCCAAAAGAAATCTATTTCTATAAATATAAGAAATTTCCATCCACCTTCAGAAATGAATGACGCCTCAAACATTCTCATTTCCAAAATAATCCCCAAACCTCAATAATTTGCACTTTTATTAAAAGAATATCACTAGTATCTCGGTAAAAGGAAGATATGGCTATAGAGGATATCGTCTTCTGTAGAAAAGTGTTAGTATTTGCGGCCCCAACTCTCTATTTCTTTACTTTCCTTTTTCTTCTCAGAGGCCTCACTGTTTCCAGAACAGTAGAGGAGCTTCATAAAGCCCCCCCATCCAGGCCTCCCAGCTCAGCCCCTCATAGATCTTCCACTTCCCCACCATAAGCCAGATTAATACAGGCTGATGTGAGCTACTTGCTCAGGGTAGAACACACCATCTGTGCTAATGAAGCAATAACTTAACACGCAGATTTCTTATGCCTCTCAAAGAATTTATTTGTAATTTAAAGTCACAATTCCTTAAGTGAAAGAATTGTTCTAGGTGGGAAATTAAGCCTTCTGTCATATCAGCAGATGAGCTGTTTGGGGGTAGGGGAGGATCTTACAATGTTCATATTAGATTAGCTTCTGGAGTCCTCTCTTCCCCTCTTCAATCTCTGCAATCTTTAAACATCATCTCAAGTCCTAGCTCCTCCATGGACTTCTCCCAACCACTTCAAATCCTGAAATTACACATCATTTTGGGTCTGTTCCCTAAGTGAATGTTTCATTCATTCATTCATTCAACAGATATTCATTGACAAATTAGGATGTGGTAAGTATAGTAACAAGTGCCAGAGATAGAATAATGTGTACGGAAATAAGTATAAGAGATTTAACACTGTAATATATGCCTTCATGAGCTTTCAGCCAATTAAGACAAAAGATAATTAAGCCTATGAAAAGTTACAGAATAAAACCCTGTAACAACAAAATTTGATAGTTGCACTTCATTTTAAAATTTATGTTATAATTCCATAATAGAACTAAGTAGCTTTATTGCAATTTTTTCCCATAAATTAAACATTATGAGACCAGTGGGAAGCTGGCCAAAATGACGTTTAACTTAAATACTGTAAGAAACAATGCATGTGGACTGCTGCCTGGCACATAGTCCTCTGCCTGGCACATGTAATAGCGTAGCTGCAGGTGCTGTTTTAAACTGTTGATCCAATTCTCAAACTCTACAACTTTATAGAAATTCCTGATAATCATTGTTAGCTTGATGGATGATCATCAAAGTCCACAGTACAGCAGAACTTCATTTTGAAGTAAGAATGATCAGGATAAACTTTCAAAGTTTTAATTATTTTATCAATTTATTTGACAAACAATAAAACTGCATGTCAGGCATTGGGAATATAAAGTTGGTTAGCTACATCCCTACCCTCAAGGATTTCACAATCTATCAGTAGTTGAAGAGGAATACAAGGAAACAATTTCAGAAACAGCCATTGTAAAGCTAGATGTCTTCTGCAATCACATAGAAAGACAGACTGTCTATTACTGTTCTTAAAAAAGATAACATAGAGAGTTGGTCTCATGGGCATTCTAGACAGATGTACTAGTAAAGGTGCAGAAGAATAAGAAAACCTGTCAAGAATGTGCATGAATTCTTCAGACAAACGCTAACAGTGAATCTGGAATTGAAACTAGATGCAATTAAGTTGCCTATAAAAAACATATAACTATAACCTCTGATGACTGGGTAAGTGGGAGAATGTCAGATCACAAAGGCTTCACGTGCTATTCTCATGGGTTTATCTAACAGACAATTAAAAAATGAAAAAAAAAAAAAAAACCTAATAAGCCTGTTTTTAAGGTAAAAATATTTTACCCCTTCTATTCTCAAAAATCATCTTCAAATAATAAGCACAAGAAACAAAACTACTACTTTTTGAAACTAGAAAAAATTTCCAATGAAACTAGAAACATATGTAGAGTCAAACTATGGTATATGAAGACTGAACGCATACAGGAATGGCAGGTAAATTGCACAGCAGAGGAAGGTCAAATCAAACTGCCAGTAGAGGAGTGTATTGACAGGCTGCTTTACCTTGAGAAACACAAGAGATGTTGAGGACTTGATAGGGCACTAGAAGTCAGGGGGTGTAGGAGAAATATTTATATGTTTAAAGTCGCTATAAAAAGTGTATAAAAATTTCAAGCTGCCCACAGGTTCGGACATTCTCCCTCAACAGGAAGAGAGAGGTGTTTATCCTGATGAAAGTGAAACAAATTACTAACTCTGGGACCCCACACATACAAAAGAAGAAGGTTGAAACAAAGGCATATGATCATGAAAATATGAATGATAGAATATCCCAGCTCCTTTTTGTTGCCCAGTTACAGAACAAAATCATACTATCAAATTTATTCCTATCCAAATACCCACAAGGAGATAACTGTAACATATGACTGGAGGGTGTTTTTCTAGAGAAGCTATCCTCCTTGGAGAGAATACTTGCAGGTCTTGATAAGGAAGTCCCCAGTGAAAAAGCTGGACTTCCTGTCATTCCAGAGCAAAGCCAACCTTTCATACAAGACTTACTCAAATACTCACAATCTCTAGTTATCTTTTCAGTTTTTACTCTTAAATAGGCATAGACACTAATGACAAGAGATTTTAGGAAAGCCTTCAACATAAAAGATAAGACAAACAAACCAACTATTATAAATAAAAAGAAATAAAGGGAAAACAAGCATGAAAAATATAGTCAAACATAATAAATTGATATTCTTAGGAAGAAACAGAGAGAGTAGATATTATATCTCCAAAATAAAAGCAAGATATTGTGAAAGAAGGGCTACCCTAGTGGTTCAGTGGTAAACAATCTGCCTGCAATGTAAGAGACCGCCTGCAATGCAGGAGATGCGGGTTTGATCTCTGGGTCAGGAAATCCCCTGAGACAATGGAGAAAGAAATGGCAAACCACTCCAGTATTCTGGCCTGGGAAACCCCATGGACGGAGTAGTCTGGCAGGCTACAGTCCGTGGGGACACAAGGGTCAGACACAACTTAGCTACTAAACCACCACCAATGTTGTGAACAAAAGGAAAGAGTAGCTCTTAGAAAAAAACAAAATAAGAGAGTCAAGACCAAAAATCAATTCTGATTCTGATGGGAAGAGGAGGTGAAAAAACATTTTTGAAAACAGAAATGGATATAAAGGGGGAAATCATAAAATTGGGGGATCTAATCAGGATACTCAACACACAACAAATAGCAGTTTCAGAAAGAAAAAGAAAGAAATGGTGATAAGAATAATTTTTTCATAATTGAAAAGCACAGGTCACCAGATAAGGGGGTTATGTGAGCAAATAAAACTGCTATTGTTTGGAACCTCTAAGTTTCAGATGATCTGTTTTATACCAATTTTTAACTGATACACCCAGCCAAGGTCATTTTCTATACTCCAACTGTCTGGAGGCTGCCCAGAAATTTAGATCTAGAGTGAGCAACTTAAAGGTGAAAGCACAGTGAAGAATACTTTTTATTATGTTGGTCTGGTTTTTATAAATGCCTTAATCTAAGAATTTATAATTATTTTAAGTTAAGTATTTTTTGCACTTTTTAATATCTATCTTTTACTCTGCAAGTTCCATCCAGTAAAAAATCATGCCTCTTTTTTTCCCACCTCTGTTACCCCAAGTAAGTAAGTAAGTGTTAGTTGCTCAGTCGTGCCTGACTCTTTGCGACCCCATGGACTGCAGCCTACCAGGCTCCTCTGTCCATGAGATTCTCCAGGCAAGGATCCTGGAGTGGGTTGCCATTTCCTTCTCCAGGGGATCTTCCCAACCAAGGGATCGAACCCGGGTCTCCTGCAATGCAGGCAGATTCTTTACTGACTAAGCTACAAGGGAAGTGGGCAAAATCCCTAATCATTGCTTTTTAAATGAAGTAATGGAGTAACAAATATTAACAGAAATAGGTAGGTTCTAAGGTCAACCATAGCACCAAACACGGGGAAAAACCTGGAAGTAGATGACTACATGGCAATTTTAGCACATGGACTGATGTAAGGGATAAATCAAATCATCTGTATGTCTCACACATAATCATAACAATTTGTTAAATATGAACTTAGCAAAACAAAACTGTGACCTCTGACCTAGATAGCATTTTGCTCCCTGTCCTGTTGGGAAACTGTGTGAATGTCTCTGCATTCACAGACATATCAGCAGAGCAGTAGTTCTAACTCTTCAATCCAAGACTATTTTTAACTTTTAAAAATTATTGAGGAGTCCAAAGAACTTTTATAGATGTGGATTTTTTTCTATAAATGTTCCTCATTTATTTCAAAGTACCTTTTAAAATATTTAATTCTTTTTTATTTATTTTTATTAGTTGGAGGCTAATTACTTTACAATATTGTAGTGATTTTTGCCATACATTGACATGAATCAGCCATGGATTTACATGTATTCCCCATCCTGATCCCCCCACCCACCTCCCTCTCTACCCAATGCCTCTGAGTCTTCCCAGTGCACCAGGCCTGAGCATTTGTCTCATGCATCCAACCTGGGCTGGTGATCTATTTCACTATAGATAATATACCTGTTTCGATACTGTTCTCTCGAAACATCCCACCCTTGCCTTCTCCCACAGAGTCCAAAAGTCTGTTCTGTACATCTGTGTCTCTTTTTCTGTTTTGCATATAGGGTTATCATTACCAACTTTCTAAATTCCATATATATGTGTTAGTATGCTGTACGGGTCTTTACCTTTCTGGCTTACTTCAATCTGTATGATGGGCTCCAGTTTCATCCATCTCATTAGAACTGATTCAAATGAATTCTTTTTAATAGCTGAGTAATATTCCATGGTGTATATGTACCACAGCTTCCTTATCCATTCGTCTGCTGATGGGCATCTAGGTTGCTTCTATGTCCTGGCTATTATAAACAGTGCTGCGATGAACATTAGGGTACACGTGTCTCTTTCAGATCTGGTTTCCTTGGTGTGTATGCCCAGAAGTGGGATTGCTGGGTCATATGGCAGTTCTATTTCCAGTTTTTTAAGAAATCTCCACACTGTTCTCCATAGTGGCTGTACTAGTTTGCATTCCCACCAAGAGTGTAAGAGAGTTCCTTTTTCTCCACACCCTCTCCAGCATTTATTGCTTGTAGACTTTTGAATAGCAGCCATCCTGACTGGCGTGTAATGGTACCTCATTGTGGTTTTGATTTGCATTTCTCTGATGATGAGTGATGTTGAGCATCTTTTCATGTGTTTGTTAGCCATCTGTATGTCTTCTTTGGAGAAACGTCTGTTTAGTTCTTTGGCCCATTTTTTGATTGGGTCACTTATTTTTCTGGAATTGAGCTGCAGGAGTTGCTTGTATATTTTTGAGATTAGTCCTTTAAGGAAACAATACCATTCACCATTGCAACAAAAAGAATAAAATACTCAGGAGTATATCTACCTAAAGAAACAAAAGACCTATACATAGAAAACTATAAAACACTGATGAAAGAAATCAAAGAGGACACAAACAGATGGAGAAACATACCGTGTTCATGGATTGGAAGAATTAATATTGTCAAAATGGCTATTCTACCCAAAACAATCTATAGATTCAACGCAATCCCTATTAAGCTACCAATGGTATTTTTCACAGAACTAGAACAAATAATTTCACAATTTGTATGGAAATACAAAAAACCTCGAATAGCCAAAGTAATCTTGAGAAAGAAGAATGGAACTGGAGGAATCAACCTGCCTGACTTCAGGCTCTACTAAAAAGCCACAGTCATCAAGACAGTATGGTACTGGCACAAAGACAGAAATATAGATCAATGGAACAGAAGAGAAAGCCCAGAGATAAATCCACGAACTTATGGACACCTTATCTTTGACAAAGGAGGCAAGGATATACAATGGAAAAAAGACAACCTCTTTAACAAGTGGTGCTGGGAAAACTGGTCAACCACTTGTAAAAGAATGAAACTAGAACACTTTCTAACACCATACACAAAAATAAACTCAAAATGGATTAAATATCTAAATGTAAGACCAGAAACTATAAAACTCCTAGAGGAGAACATAGGCAAAACACTCTCCGACATAAATCACAGTAGGATCCTCTATGACCCACCTCCCAGAATATTGGAAATAAAAGCAAAAATAAACAAATGGGACCTAATGAAACTTAAAAGCTTCTGCACAACAAAGGAAACTATAAGCAAGGTGAAAAGACAGCCCTCAGATTGGGAGAAAATAATAGCAAATGAAGCAACAGACAAATATTTAATTCTTTAAAAATAATAATAACAAACTTGTTCCATGTAACACAAATAGCATATTTTTGCTAGAAAAACACATTCAATTTTCCAAAACAAAAACTTTAGTGAGAAGAATGGTATTGTATAACATTCTTGCAAAGCTCTTTTAATTTCTGACATAATAGAAGAGAACTGTATTCTCCTTCTATATTCATGCTGTTACAATATCACAGATCATGGAGCTCCTGGAAAATTCCACAATGTAATTATGAGAGAAAGAAAATCAAAAGGGAAAATAGCAGCTCAGTATTATTATGAAGATACTTTTGACCTTGTGAATCCTCTGAAAGGTTCTCCAGCATTTGTCAAGTAAAAGTGGTGAAATATTTACCCCTAAAGGTGGTGGCAATGTTTACAACTGACCAGCAGGATGGCAGAGTAGAAAGATATGATATCATCTCTTCTTACAAAAACACCAAAATCACAACTAGCTTCTGAACAACCATCAACAACAACAGCAAAATTTATGGAACCTACCGAAAAACATACCTTATATCCAAAGACAAAGAAGAACCCACAATGAGATGGTAGGAGGGACAGAAATACAACATCATCAAATTCAATGCCCACAAAGGGTGTACCACAGAAGTTTTCCATAGCAGTGAAAGTCCTGAGCCCTACGTCAGTCTTCCCAGTCTGGGGGCCTGGCAATGGGAGTCAGAGCCCCCAGAGAATCTGGCTTTGAAAGCCAGCAGTGTTGATTGCAGGACTTCCACAGGACTAGGGGAAACAGAAACTCCCATTCTAAAGGGGCACACACAAGTTCCCATGCATACCAAAATCCAGGGAAAAAGTAGTGACCTTATAAGAGACTGGCTTAGGCTTACCTGCTAGTATTGGAGGGCCTCCTTTGACTGTGGCTCGTTGTAGAGACAAAAACAATGGCAGTGACAGGTTAGGTGAATACTCATCAGTTTGAACCTTCCTTTGTTGTTGTTCAGTCATTCATTTGTGTCTCATCTTTGAGAGGCTTCCTAGAGGCTGCTATTTTCTCCCTGAGATATAGTGTCACCCAACAACTTGTAGGCCCCAATTCTGGGATGCTTCAGACCAAACAGCCAATATGGTGGGGACACAGCTCCACCCATGAGCAGAAAGGCTGCCTAATGTCTTCCTAAGCATGGCTCTGCCCACCAGAAAGACAAGACCCAGTTCAACAACCAGTGGGCAGGAACTAGACCCTCCCACCAAAAAGTCTGCACAAGCCTTAAGAGGACAACCTAATCCAACAGAGGGCAGGCAGAAAAAGTAAAATGAACTACAATCCTGCAGCATGTGGAATGGAAAGTGCAATTACAAATAGTTAGACAAAATGAAATGGCAGAGGAATATGTTCCAGAAAAAGGAACAAGATAAAACCCCAGAACAGCTAAATGAAATAAAGATAGGCAATCTATCAAAAAAAAATAATTTAGAATAATGACACTAAAGATAATCCAAAAATCTCAGAAAAAGAATGGAGGCAGAGATTGAGAAGATAAAAAAAAATATTTAACAAAGACCTAGAAGAACTAAAGAACAAGCAATCAGAGATGAACAATACAAACAATAAATGAAATTAAACTATTAATGTTGGTTTAAAATTAATTGCAGTTTGGCATTGTTGAACTTTGCTATTTGATATTGGAATACATTCTTAAATAAATGTGGTTATGCTATACATCATTTTAATGCATATTTCTCACTTTATGCTTTTGCTAATGATTTGCTATTTGTTGTTTATTTTATATTTATTTTAGACTAAGGGAATGATGTTAGACAAATTCCAGCAAATTCAAGTGATTTTATTGTTTCAGTTCAAAATGGGTTGTAAAGCAGAAGAGAAAACTCACAACATCGACAAAGCATGTTGCCCAGGAACTGTTAATGAACATATAGTGCGATGATGGTTTAAAAAGTTTTGCAAAGGAGATGAGAGACTTGAAGATAAGAAGTGCAGTGGCAAGCCATTGGAAGTTGGCAATGACCAATTGAGAGGATCATCAAAGTTGATCCTCTTACAACTACACAAGAAGTTGCCAAAGAACTTAGCATTGGCCATACTATAGTCTCGGCATTTGAAGCAAATTGGAAAGGGGAAAAGTCTCGATAAGTGAGTACCTTATGAACTGACCAAAAGTTCTTTAAAAAAATCATCTTTTGAAGTGTCATCTTCTCTTATTCATCTAAGTCTTCTTCTTCTCTTATTCTTATGCAATAAACAACCATTTCTCAATTGGATTGTGATATGTAACATAAAGTGAATTTTACATGACAATCAGTGACAACCAACTCACTGATTGGACCAAGAGGAAGCTTCAAAGCACTTCCCAAACCCAAATTTGCACCCTAAAAAGGTCATGGTCACTGTTTGGTGGTCTGCTGCCAGTCTGATCCACTAAGATTTCTGAATCCCACCGAAAATATTACATCTGAGATGTATGCTCAACAAATTGATAAGACACACCAAAAACTGCAATGCCTACAGCCAACACTGGTTAATTGAATGGGCCCAATTCTTCTCCACAATAATGCCCCACCACATATCACACAACCAATACTTTAAAAGTTGAAAAAACTGGGCTACAAAGTTTTGCCTCACCCATCATGTTCACCTGACCTCTTGCCAACCAATAACCACTTCTTAAAGCACCTCAACAACTTTTTTCAGGGACAACACTTCCACAGCCAGCAGGAGGCAGAAAATGCTTTCTAAGAGCTCATCAAATCCTGAAACAGATTTTTATGCTACAGGAGTAAACAAACTTTTTTCTTGTTGGCAAAATGTATTGATTGTAATGGTTTCTATTTTGATTAAAAAAAAAAAAAGACATATTTGAGCCTAGTTATTATAATGATGCAAAATTCACAGTCAAAGACACAATTACTTTTTCACCAAGCTAAATGCACTCCATGGGGTCGCAAAGAGTTGAACAAGACTGAGTGACTAATTTGGGGCTTCTTTGGTGCCTCAGACAGTAAAGAAACTGCCTACTATGTGGGAGACCTGGATTTGATCCCTGGGTCAGGAAGATGCCTTAGAGAAGGAAATGGCACCCTACTTCATTGTTTTTGTCTGGAGAATACCATGGACAGAGGAGCCATGTGAGCTACAGTTCATGGGATTGGAAGGAGTCGGACATGACTGAGTGACTAAATGCACTAGAAGTAGTCAATAGCAGAGCAACCAAGGCAGAAGAATGAATAAGTGAGCTAGAATACAGAATGGTGGAAATTACTGCTGCAGAATAGAATAAAGAATGAAAAGAAATAAAGGCAGTATAAATTGACAAAATTAAATGCATCAGTGTTGCACTATAGGGATCACAGAAGGAGAAAAAAAAAAAAAAGAGAGAGAGAGAGAGAAAGAGAGAAAACTTGAGAAAATATTTGAAGAGATAATAGCTGAAAACGTCCCTCAATGCGAAAGGGAAAAGTTACCCAAGTCCAGGAAATGTAGAGAGTCTCAGGCAGGATAAACTCAAGGAGGAGCATGCTGAGATATATATTAATCAAACTGACAAAAATTAAAGACAATGAAAAAATATCAAAAGCAACAAGGGAAAATTAATAAATAACATACAAGAGAACTCCCATAAACTTCAGTTCAGTTCAGTCGCTCAGTCGTGTCTGACTCTTTACGACCCCATGAATCGCAGCACGCCAGGCCTCCCTGTCCATCACCAACTCCCGGAGTTGACTCAAACTCATGTCCATCGAGTCGGTGATGCCATCCAGCCATCTCATCCTCTGTCGTCCCCTTCTTCTCCTTCCCCCAATCCCTCCCAGCATCAGGGTCTTTTCCAATGAGTTAACTCTCTTTGCATGAGGTGGCCAAACATCCATAAGCTTATTAGCTGATTTTTCAGCAGAAATTCTGTATGCCAGATGGGAGGCACATGATATACTTAAAAGTGATTAAAGGGAAGAACCTACCACCAAGAATGCTCTACTCAGCAAGGCTGTCATTCAGATTCAAGGAAGAAGTCAAGAGCTTTACAGACAAGCAAAAGTCAAGAGAATTTAGCACTCCCAGGCCAGTTTTGCAACAAATGCTAAAAGAACTTCTAAAGTAGAAAAGAGGCCACTACTAGAAACAAGAAAATTAAGACTGGAAAAACTCACCAGTAAGGAAAACATGATGCAAAGTTGGGATATAATCTATACAAAATTCTGATATCAAAAACAACAATAGTGAGAAGAAAATACAAATGCAGGATATTGGAAATGCAAATGCAGTCAAAATTTAAAGACCACCAATATAAAACAATCTTGTTTACATATAGACTGCTATGTCAAAAACTCATGGTAACCACTAACCAAAAATCTACAATAGAGACACACACACAAAAGAAAAAGGAATCCAAGCACAACACTAAAGTTAGTCATCAAATCACAAGAGAAGAGAACAAAGAAGAAGGGAAGGAAAAAATCAACAAAAATAAACCCCAAACAAGAAAATGGCAATAGAAATATACATATCAGTAATTAATACAAATGACAATAGGTTAAATGCTCCAACCAAAAAACACAGACTGACTGGATGAATACAAAAACAAAAACTGTACATATGTTATGTACAAGAGGCCAACGTCAGATAGAGGGACACAAAGTGAGCAGATGGAAAAAAGGTATTCCATGCAAATTAAAATCAAAGGAAAGCTGAAATAGCATATTCATATCCAACAAGATAGACTTGAAAAGAAAAACTATTATGAGAGAAAAGAAGAACACTATGCAATTACCAAGGGATCAATCCCCAAGAAGGTATAACAATTGTAAATATGCATATGCACACAAAATAGGCTCAATGTATAAGGTAAATACTAAATAAAAGGAGAAAGCATCAATAACACAATAATAGTGGGGGACTTTAATACCACACTTTCACCAATGGATCAATGGACAGATCATCCAGACAGAAGGTCAGTAAGGAAATACAGGGCTTAAATGACAAATTAGACCAGGGAGAATTAATTGATATTTATAGAACATTCCATCCCAAAGCAGCAGAATAAGCCTTTTCAAGTGCAAATGGAACATTCTCCAGGACTGACCAAATGTTGGGCCACAAAGCAAGCCTCAGTAAATTTAATAAAATTGAAATCTCATCAAGCACAAATCTTATCCTTTCCAGTCACAATGCTATGAGACTAGAAAGCAACTATAAGAAAAAAAGAAAAAAAAAAAAACCTGCAAAAAATACAAACACATGGAGGCTAAAAAATATGTACTAAACAACAAATGAGTAATAAAGAAATTAGAATGAAAATAAAAAATTACCTGGAGACTTGTGATAATGAAAATACAATGGTCCAAAACCTTTCAGATGTAGCAAAAGGAATTCTAAGAGGGGAGTTTTAGTAATACTATCTTTTCTCAGCAAACATGAAAAATATCAAATAAACAACATAAAAGCAAAAGAGAAAAAGGAACAAACAAAACCTTAAGTTAGTAGAAGGAAACAAATCATAAAGATCAGAGCAGAAATAAGTGAAATAGAGACAAAGGAAATAGTAGCAAAGATCAATGAAACCAAAAGTTGGTTCTTTGAGAAGAAGAACAAATACAGTAAAGCTCTAGCCAGACTCACCTGGGAAAAAAAAGGAAAAGCCTCAATTTAATAAAATTAGAAATGAAAGCAGAGAATTTGCAATGGGCATCACAGAAATACAAAGGAGCAAAAGAGACTACTACAAGCAACAATATGTAAGTGAAATAGATAACCTGGAAGAAATGGACAAATAATTTAAAGGTACAATCACCCATGACTGAAAAAGAAAGAAATAGAAAATATGAACAAACCAATTACTAGCACTGAAATTTAAACTGTGATTAAATCTCCAACAAACAAAACTCCCATCCCATATGGCTTCACAGGCAAGTTCTATCAAACATTTAGAGAAGAATTAACACAATTCTTTCTCAAACTACCCCAAAAAAGATTGGAAGGAAGAAACACTTTCCAGCTCTTTCTATGAGCCTACCCTCATCTTGATACCAAAACTGAAAATATCACACACACAAAAAAGAAAAATACAGGCCAATAACACTAATGAACATAGATGCAAAAGTCCTCAACAAAATACTATCAATTTGAATCCAACAATGCACTAAAAGAATCATACACTATGATTAAATGGGGTTTATCTGAAGGATGCAAGGATTTTTTGATATCCACAAGTAAGTCAGTGTGATACACCATCTCAACAAATAGGAGATTAAAAACACTATGATCGTCTCAATAGGTGGAGGAAAAAATTTAACACCCACTTTTTATGATTAAAAAAGTTTCTCTAGATAGTGGGCAAGAGGGAAACCAATAATATAATAAAGGCCATGTATAATAAGTCTGGGCTTCCCTGGTGGCTCAGATAGTAAAGAATCTGAGAGATTCTTTGCAAATTCAATGCAGGAGAACTGGATTGGGAAGATACTCTGGAGGAGGGAATGATACCCCATTCCAGTATTCTTGCCTGGAGAATTTCAGACAGATGAGCCTTTCAGGCTACAGTCCATGGGGTTGCAAAGAGTCAGACGCAACTAAGCGACTAACCACACCAGCACACATAATAAACCTACAGCTAACTTCATACTGGAAAGTGAAAGTTGAAAACATTGCCTCTAACCTCAGGAACAAGAAAAGGATGTCCACTCTCACTACTATGTTATCGTAGTAGTGAGATACTATGAATAACTTTTGGAAGTCCTATGCACAGCAATCAGAGAAAAGAAATGAAAGGAATCCAAATTGGAAAAGAAGTAAGACCATCACTGTTTGCAGATGATATGAAACTCTACATGGAAAATTGTAAATATGCAACCAGAAGACTACTGGGGTTCACTAATAAATTCAGTAAAGTTGCAGGATACAAAATTAACACAGAAATTCGTTGTATTTCTATACACTAGCAATGAAAGAGCAGAAAGAGAAATTAAGGAAACAATCTCATTTACCAGTGCATCAAAAAGAATAAAAAACCTAGGAATAAATCTACCTAAGGAGATGAAAGATCTGTACCACAAAAACTATAAGATACTGATAAAGAAAATCCAAGACAACACTAACAGAAATATAAACCATGTTCTTGAATTGAAATAATGAATATTGTCAAAATGACTATACAGCCCAAGGCAATGGACAGATTCAATGCAATCCCTATCAAATTACCAATAATATTTTTCGCAGAACTAGAAAAAAAAAAAAAAAACTCAAAAATTTTATGGAAGCAAAAGACCACAAATATCCAAAACAATCCTGAGAAAGAAAAACAGCTAGGAGAATCAGGCGCCCTGTCTTTAGAATATGCCACAAAGCTACAGTCATCAAAACAGTATTGTACTGGCATAAAAAACAGAAATATAGATCAATGAAACAAGATGGAAAGTCCAGAGATCTCCTATGCACCTAATCTATGACAAACAAGACAAGAATATACAATGAAGAAAACAGTGTCTTCAATAAGTGGGAGCTGGGAAAACAGGAGAGCTACATGTAGAAGAACGAAATTATAACACTCTCTGACATCATACACAAAATTAAGCTCAAAATATATTATAGGCCTAAATTTAAGGGTGGATACCTTGTAACTCTTAAGCAGAACCCAGTAAGATCTTTTTTTATCTATCTCCTAAATTAATGAAAATAAAAATAAACAAATGAGACCTGATTAAACTTAAAAGTTTTTGCACAGCAGAAGAAACCATAAACAAGACAAACCATAAAAAATACAAACTTTAAAATGGGAGAAAATATTTAGAAAGGAAGCAACTGACAAGGGATTAATCTCTAACATATACAAAAAGTTTATGTGTCAGGAAGCATTTAACAGGAGTCTTCCTGTGTGCTGTTTTGGACCTGTCAGGAATCCTCTGTTCCATATTAATTCCTGAGTATTCAGGAATTAAGAGGAGGGACAAGCCTTTCCCAGGGCTGAGGAATCCAGGCATCTCCTTCGTTAGTTTTTCAATATGGTGATAAGTACCTTCTTCCTTCTTATGAACCATACGGTAAAAGTGACTGTTTACAACTCTCTCTCTTTAATATGAATCGCCTTATGTTTTGTAAGTCTGGAATTTTAATCTTTATCTTTGCTGAGAATAACTACCTTGTAAGACATATGACCACACCATGTTGATTAAAACACCTTTGCTCCATCAGAGCTTGGGTCCCCGTGTCTGTCTGTGTTTCTTTCTCTGTCTCTCTCTATTTCTGGCTGATTCCCTGGAGTGCAAAAGCCGACTGTGTAACCCAGGGAATATTAGCCTCTTTCCTTCTTTTGCTCTCTCATCATCGACTCCAGACTACCAGGTTCCGGTCCATAAAAGACCAACAAGTGGCGCCCAGAACAGGGACTGGTACATGTGGCAGATTCGGACGGAGTGACCCCAGAGGGCCTATTGAGGCCGGTAAGTACTAAGACATAGGTCAATCAACTAGAAAGCCCCCTCACTTTTCTACTTTACTTTATCACTTATTTAAAGTTCAGGGATTTTCTGTTTCACATCAGCGAATAGAGGCTTGCCTTCAGACAGTGGTTGAATGTAACCCTTGGTTCCCTGATGAAGGTAGTTTTGATTTAGAAATTTGGCATCGGGCCATAGAGAATGTTTAACAAGCCGTCAGACAGGGGAAAAATATTCCGATAGATTTCTGGCCCCTATGGGCTCTCACTGAAGCTGTGATTCTGCCATTTCAAGGTAATTCTAGCTCTCCTGAAATTCGGCAACAGGCAGAACACTTATTACATGAATATTAATTAGATGATGAAGACTTACAAAAGGCCCAATTCAAACAACATAAGATATTTCAGAATTTTCCTACTAACCCTTCCCCAGTTGCTCCAAGCGCTCCTCCCCTGCCAGCAGGCACAAATCCCAAAGTCTCTCCCCTGAGAGAGACTGATAGAACCTAATGATTCTGGCAACGACTCCCTTAAGACACCTTTTAACATTAAAACTGACAACACCTTTCTGAATAACAATAATCTACCCCCTTCAAAACAGAGGCTTTCTGAATCGCTGGCTTTGCAATCACAAGTCTCTGAAGATGATTGTTTCTCCACCTTTCCAGTTTTAAGAAATATTGACACTCAAAGACAAATAATGCCTCAATATGAAGGTATTAACCTTTTTCACATGCAACAAATGAAAAAGGCTGTAACTATGTATGGCCCACATTCGCCTTTTACTAGAGAGATTCTAAATGCTATGCTGTCTTTTATTATAACCTTTATTCTCTATGATTGGCAAATTTTAATAAAAGCTCTCCTTAAACCAGGAGAGTATCTTCAATGAACAATGTGGTTTCAAGATATAGCCAGAAATCACGCTAACAAAAACGCTCAAGCTGGTGCTCCCCAAAACCAAATTACTTTTGAAATGTTAACTGGCACCGGACAGTATGATTCTATAGAAGCTCAAATACAATTCCCTCCTTTGTTACATGGACAATTAAAAACAGTGGCCCTTAAAGCTTGAGATAAAATTACTCCTCAAGAAAAACCTATAGGTAGCTACACTAAAATATTGCAAATACCTAATGAAAAATTATGCTAATTTTTTAGCTGGATTAGAAATTGCTCTTTCCCATACTGTATTTGAAAAAAGAGAGAGAGAGAGAAAGAAAGAAAAAAGCTAAAAGACAACTAAAAAATTTACTTGCTTATGAAAATGCAAATCAAGTATGTTAAAAGGCTATAGCTCTAATTCGTGAGACAGGGACGATTTTTGATTATTTGAAGGCTTGTCACAATCTAGGATCAGAAACTCAAAAAAAATGCAAATACTAGTTGAGACAATGGCTGCTTGCTTTAAAAAGGAAAATGAAGGGTGCTTTGCATGTGGAGATAAAAACCATTTTAAAAGGGGCTTCCCTAAGTAAGCTAATTAAAAAAAAACCTCCAAAAATCTGCCCTCGCTGCCATAGAGGAATGTATTGGGCCAAAGATTGTAAATCTAAATTTGATATTTTTTTCCTTCTCTATACAAATTTAAAAGGAGGTTTCTCTTAAAATACTGTGTTGCCATAATGACACCTGGTTTCACTTGAAGTTAACTATTCTCAAACCCTGAGTTACCCAATGCATTTTTCTTATGGAAATGTTTGTCTTAAGCTATGTTAATGTGCTATACATTTACCCCAGACTTTGTCTTTAAGTCAATTCCGCCTAATGGCTCAGAACCTACTTGAAAAACCAGTATGTTATACTCAGATATTGTTCCCCTAATCTATGGAAACAAAACTATTTGTATGGTAATCTTCCTTTCTTCAAGATTCATGTCAATCATTTTATGGCCCAGGACAACTCACCTGGTGCCAAGGTTGTCTCAAAATGCATGTTGTGGGTGAGGGATCTGGTGCTATTCTCTGAGTTTTGAGACATTTCCTTTCTCTAATTAGCAGACTGCTAGTAGTTTTATGACATCTGGCTAAAGACTAGCAGGGGGGCACTCTTTCTGCTCCCTTCTGATGCCCATGTCAGAAGTTTTCTCTACCTCCTTTATACTTTAATACAAATAAGTCTCAATTTGAGTACACATTACAAACTTCTACTGATTTCCAAATAGCTTTTCTAAGAAAGTTATTATTTCTCTCATTTATTTTATATAGATGGGACTAAAAATGCCAAAGCTGCATTTTGCTCTCTTAAAAAATATAAAGTCTTTTATACTAAATTTCATTCTGCTCAACAAAATGAATTATATGCCCTTATTCAAGTTATTTACCTACACCTTTACCCCATTAATATAGTTTCTGACTCTATATATTCAGTTTTTGTATTAAAAAATATAGAAACCTCCACCATAAACTCCTAACTCTAGTAAAACAGACAATGGCCCTGCCTATATTTCTAGACACTTTAAACAATTTTTACAATCTTTTTCTATTAAATATATTACAGGTATTCCTTATAATCTACAGACACAAGACATAGTCAAATGAACACATCACACACCAACGTTACAAATAAAGAAAATTAAAGAAGGGGGAATACACAGGAACACTACTGTCTTCCTTATCTAAAGCAGATTTTACTAGATTCCAACATAAGATATTTTCTAAACTCATAACTATTGTTAATACAGCTTTATTTGTTTTAATTTTTTTTAAACTTACTACAGGGAGATACCTTAACAAGAACAGAAATACATTTCGATGAATTGAAGGACACTTCTCTTCCTCTGCCCATTTGGTATCAAGACGAGTTCAATAAAAAATGGAAATCTGGGAAATTAATCTTACAGGGAAAGGGATATGCTTGTTATTTCCCCAGATGGATCCAACAAACTTTTTCCTCAGAATATTCAACCCAAGGGGGCCCCCAGGCATTCAAAATAGAGATGAAACAACAAGAACCTCAGGAGGAAGAAATTCCAATATGGGCCATGGCAGCTGTAAAGATCTCCAGAAAGTTCTGCCCTCAGCGGGATCAGCCCTATGACCTCCCGTCTTGGGGACAGATAAAAACCCTTACTAATGAAGCTGAAAATTTGGTCTGTCAACAGGGAATGCCTCAGAGGCCTGAATACATTTTCCTGCTAGCCTGTGCCTCCCAAACTTAACTGGGCTTACTTACCCAACCCCCCTTTATTATAGGTCATAAAGTGGATGGAGAAAAGACTGATCATATCAACCAATGACTCCGCCCATATGCCCCCTCCCTGGAACCCTCACAACCTGGGGAGAAAGGAAAACTAATTAACATTTCTTTAGGCTATGAAGTCCTTCCATTGCCTGGGCCCAGGAAAATTATGCATAAACGTCGGCTGACAAACTTAGGCTTTCGTCCTTCCTCCAAAAGAAGACTTTTGGACATTGCTGCCCTTTCTCTGTCTGTGAACCATGTTTACTACTGAAACTTTAGGGAAAGAGTTAGGGAAAGAACAAAAAACATTATGTAAAAGGTTACTAACACTATGTTGAAACATTACCATGACAAAGGACTTCTTGGCTGGCTTGACGGTGGAATGGCATCCCCTCCTCCTCGAATCGTCCTCGATAAACAGAGTGGGCCTAAACAATGGGACATATGGAAACTTGCTGCCAGCACCAAAGAACTTGGGACTTAGACCGGACATTTCACAGGGACCAGTCCTGGTCATAGTAACTATTTCTTTTGTTACAATCAGTTATACTTTACACAGGCCTGTGTCCCATTTCCTTTTGTTATAGCCATAGGAAATTTACAATTTAATAAGATTTTATGTTCTTTAACTTGTATTAATTGCCAATTTTGTGTTACTTCTGTTCATTTCAATCATAGTACCTACAACTGGGAACAAATCAAATTTCATGTACATGATAATGCCTCTCTGAATGTACAATTATTGCAAAAGGAAATCTTTAAAACTTTTTCTAAACATCTGCCCACTTCCACTAATTTGGAAACTTTAGCTGAACAAATTATCCAGGCTAGACCCCTGAGGATGGTTTCAAAGTATTACCCACAGCAATGGGTTTGGAACTGTAACTTTGGTGATTGTCTTGATAATTATATTTATTGTTAATCATCGCCTTTCTATAAGGTTGGTTAATACTAGCCAAACTCATTTAGTCAGGACTTTTTTTCTTTTTTTAACATATATAATAAAATAGGGGGAATTGTCAGGAAGCATTTAACAGGAGGCTTCCTGTGTGCTGTTTTGGATCTGTCAGGAATCCTCTGTTCCTTATTAATTCCTGAATATTCAGGAATTAATATTCAGGAAAGGGCAAACCTTTCCCAGGGCTGAGGAATTCAGGCATCTCCTTCATTAGTTTTTCAATATGGTGATAAGTACCCTCTCCCTTCTTATGAACCATACAGTAAAAGTGATTGTTTACAACTCTCTCTCTTTAATATGAATCGCCTTATGTTTTGTAAGTCTGGAATTTTAATCTTTATCTTTGCTGAGAATAACTACCTTGTAAGACAGTCTATATGCCCACACCATGTTGATTAAAACACCTTTGCTCCATCAGAGCTTGGGTCCCCGTGTCTTTCTTTCTTTCTCTCTCTCTCTCTCTATTTCTGGCTGATTCCTTGGAGTGCAAAAGCTGGCTGCATAACCCAGGGAATATGAGCCTCTTTCCTTCTTTCACTCTTGCATCATCGACTCTGGACGTCCAGGTTCTGGTCCAATAAGGGACCAACATTTATGCAGCTCAATATCAAAAACAAACAAACAACTCAATCAGAAACTTGTCAGAAAATCTAAACAGGCATTCCTCCAAAGAAGATGTACAGATGCCCAAGAGGCACAAGAAAAGATGTTCAATAGCACTAATATTAAAGAAACACAAATCAAAAATACAATGAGATATCATTACGTCACACCAGCCAGAATGGCCGTTATCAAAATATCTACAAACAAGTAATGATAACCCTATATGCAAAACAGAAAAAGAGACACAGAAATACAGAACAGACTTTTGAACTCTGTGGGAGAAGGTGAGGGTGGGATGTTTCAAAAGAACAGCATGTATACTATCTATGGTGAAACAGATCACCAGCCCAGGTGGGATGCATGAGACAAGTGCTCGGGCCTGGTGCACTGGGAAGACCCAGAGGAATTGGGTGGAGAGGGAGGTGGGAGGGGGGATCGGGATGGGGAATACGTGTAAATCCATGGCTGATTCATATCAATGTATGACAAAACCCACTGAAATGTTGTGAAGTAATTAGCCTCCAACTAATAAAAAAAAAAAAGAAAGAAAGAAAGAAAAGAAAAAAAAAAATGCTGGAGGGGTGTGGAGAGAAGGGAACCCTCCTACACTGTTAGTGGGAATGGTCATTGCTATGGTCACTATATGGAATAGTATGGAGGTTCCCTTAAAAAATAAAAATAGAGATACCATATGATCCAGCAATTCCATTCCTAGTTATATATCCAGAGGAAAATGTGGTTCAAAGGATGAATTCACCCCATTGGTCGCTGCAGTTTTGTTTACAATGACCAAGGTATGGAAGCAACCTAAATTTCCATTGATAGATGAATGGATAAAGATGCAGTATATATATATATATATTCTGTGGAGTATTACTCAGCCATCAAAAACAATGAAATAATGCCACTTGCAGCAACATGGATGGACCTGGATATTATAATACTAAATGAAGTAAGCCAGACAGAGAAAGATAAATAACATATGATATTCTTTATATATGGAATCTAAAAAATATACACAAATGAACCTATTTACAAAATGGAAACAGACTCAGAAACTTAGAGAATGAATTTGTGGTTATCATGGGGAAGAGTGGGTGAGCGGGATATTGGGAGTTTGGGTTATATTTAAAACAGAAAACCAAAAAAGACCTACTGTATAGCACAGAGAATGTAGATCAATATTCCGTAATAACCTAAATGGGAAAGAATCTGAAAAGGAATAGATACCTGTATATATGTAACTGAATCACTTTGGTGTACACTTGACACTAACACAACTCTGTTGATCAACTGTGCTCCAATATAAAATAAAAATTAAAAAAATAAAGTTGCTGGTATATTTAAGATAATGCAATTATTAAGAATCATAAAGAACCCAAGAAACAAAATAAGCCATTGGGTTTTCTTGGTTCCAAACAAAATACCACTCTAAAAACTCTGTTAATATTAATAAGGCTATTGTTAGCAAGATAAATTTGGATTTCTTAATGGATTAATCATATATAAGGTGAACTGTTTTTCTGTTCTGTGGACAACTGTATAAACTCAGTAATGTTTGCATTCTCTCCTTAGAATTCTAAAAACTGAAAACAACTCTACAGACAGCTCTTTTGTCTTCCAGTGTAATCATAATGTTACATTAGTTACAAACTAACAACTAAATTTTCTTAAATGTTTCATATTTTTTAAAGAAGTATTCAGTGTGGACTAATCTATTTGACCCTCAAAATTACTATCTGAAGTAGATACTAACCTCATTATCATTTTATAAATGAGAAGACTGAAATCCACTGAGATTAAGTAATGTATTCAATGTCACACAACTAGTAAAAAACAAACATCAAAGCTTTCAGTGACTGTTCCATACCACTTCCCTATTCATGGGTCTGGTGATAATATTCTCTATTGGTTTTCATTTCAACCACAGTTTTCATTATAGCTTTAAATGTCTTTGTACATCTAGTCTGAGAAACTTATCTTGCTTTCAATATCTTACCAGTGTAAAAGTGTGTACCCAACTACCTATCTCCCATGGAAGCAGACATTTGGACCACAGTGCATTCCTATACTCACTGTTCTGCTTCATTCCAAGCAATTTCTTCTAGATCATTCCTAAAACCACACCACCTCCACCCTGGGCATTTATTTGGTCATCCTCCACTCCCTCCATTTGAATTTTCTAATAGCCAAGAACATCAAGGATCTGGGACAATCTTGTGGTGTCTTTACTTTTTACACTTTTACTCTTCTTTTCAGAAATTCTGTCAGCAACAATTTCTACAGACCCCTGTGACTTAGAAAATAGCCTCTTTATAAACTGTGCAGAAATGAATAGCAGGTGTGTGCTAGCAGCCATGGGAAATTCAGAAGTGTCAGTTAAATATCCTGAGTGTTGCTGCCTGAACTTGAAAAGTCAATTCAGGTTATAAAAATTTCAGTAAATTGCCACAAATGCCTGAATGTTCTCCTCAGTTCATGTAGTGCAAAGATAATGGTCCACAGGGGAAAAGCAAGAAAAAAAAAAAAAAAATGGATCCCATCTCATTAATTGAGAGCTGGCTCTTGAAACAGGTAATTGCATAAAGATCCCATTTCCTCCATAATCACCACTTTAGGGTAGCAAAAATATATATAAGCCAACATACTCGTGTCATCAAGGGCAAGTCAAAATGAAATCATTAAAATGCCAATTTTTTCTATTATAGCCTCATTTATACAAGATAAAGTATATGATTTGGGCTTCTCAGGACATAATTCACTTAATAAGTATTTTGTCCAATTATCTATACTACAGATGGGATTATCACTGATCCAACTTTTGAGAAAATTGAAATGCCACCTTAAATAGAGGAAAAATGTGCTTTTTGTAAGAATTTTGTATTTAGCTTAATACATTAGAGCACTATATATTGCTTTTGTCAATTAAATCACTTACTCTGTCAATAAGAATATATTCATTTATTACTAAAATGATATAACTATGTTATTTTGGAATGAATGTTCCCAAAGAACCTATCTTTAATGAAGTACACAGGAAAATGAGAATAACTAAAGCATTTTTCACTTCAACTATACCATGTTACATAATGCACTGTTTTAGTTGATACCCACATTGAGTACTTAAAATTAGTTTGTTCATTTATTTGTTACATAATTGTTTAATAAATATTCATTTATTACATAATGGTTTAATAAACATTTACCCAGTAGCAAACAGTGTGGCAGGTGCTGGAAGCTATGAAGATTGATGGATGTTGGTCCTACCTCTCCAAGAGTTCACAATCATATCTGGTAGGATTATATGTGAAGAAATCAAATACACTGCAGAGTGATATGTTCTATAATAAGAGAAGGGACTGATCATGTGTGGGGCCACTGATCAAGAAGCTAAATTAGGCACAAAAATCAGGAGGAGCTTAAAAAGTTTTTTTAAACATTCTTCAGAAATCAAGTTGTTTTGCCAATCAGTTTGTTTTATTACAACACAAATCCTCAAATACTGTATCATTTGACTATCCATGAATAGAGGTACTGTCAATCAAAGCAGTCTGCTCACTTGAAAAATCTGTTCTCATAATAAAGTTTTCGCTGCCACAAACATTCTATGAGGAAGTCAGAAATACCTTCATTTTATAGATGGGCAAAGGGCAATGCAATGAGGTTAACAAACTATCAAACACTGAATTGTAGTGAATGTTCTCTCTGGCATGAAAACAGATTCCTGAGCCTAAAATTTTCCTTCTCTGCTAGACTGCCCAACTAACTACTCTGCCCCCCCCTCCACAGTTATCAGAGATACGCTCTATGTGCATACCCAATCATGCATTTCAATGATTTAACTAAAAACAAATATGAAATGTCTGAGCAGCTGACAGATAATATCACCTTAGTGAGAAGATGGATAGCATGGAGACTCTGTAGACTAACAGTGAAGAATAAGATTGGAAACTACAGCAAATACGTATGTTGTATTTGAACACATATGTTACATGGACTTCCCTGGTGGCTCAGATGGTAAAGAATCTGCCTGCAATGTGGGAGACCTGGGTTTGATCCCTGCGTTGGGAAGATCCCCTGGAGGAGGGCATGGCAAGCCACTCCAGTATTCTTGCCTGGAGAACCCCCATGGACAGAGGAGCTTGGCAGGCTACAGTCCATGGGGTCACAAAGAGTCAGACACAACTGGGCCACTAAGCGCAGCACACTACATGATTTGTTTGTTTCTTGGTATGTTCCCGACATATTCTGTTTTAAATATACATTTCCTTATGATATACTCTGAAATGAATTTATCTTGCAGGAAAAAAAAAGAATCAAATTAATGTTATAGTTAGTTGAATATAAATGGGAACTCCATTGGTTTAGTAGTCTGTTACAACAGGAAAATTAATATTAATTGCGTAGAGGTAAGTAGCTAAGATCATGTGTCCAGAGAGGCAATAGGGCATGGAGGTTAAGGGTTTAAGGCCTGGAATTAGATTGTGCTCAATCCTTGCCTCTAGTGCACAATTGTTGTATAGTTTGGGACAACCTTAACTTTTGTCTTACTTTCATCACTGTAAAAGTGGAATAATTAACAATATTAGCACCTACCTCGAAGCACTGTTGTGAGGATCAAATGAGTTACTACTTGTTAAAGCCAAGAACAGTAACTGACTCGAAGTAGTGTTCCATAAATGTGTGCTATTGTACTAAACATAAAGCACATTTGTATTACCTCATTATTATTATGTGGCCTGATGCTATCTGGTTCAAAAATAATATGTAATGTAAATTCAACCCTTAAAAGTTATGTACAGTTTTAATTAATGTTAAAGGAGCACTTGCAAATTCTATTTGCCATTCTATTAAAAAAAAAATTAAAAACCTATTTTAGTCAGGATGCATGCATGCATGCTAAGTCGCTTTAGTTGTGTCCGACTCTTTGCAATCCTATGGACTATAGTCCCACCAGGTCCATGGACTATAGCCCAGTCCTCTGTCCATGGGATTCTCCAAGCAAGAAGACTAGAGTGGGTTGCCATTCCCTCCTCCAGGTTAATCAGAATAGTCCTTATAGATTATGGCCTTTCATAATAAAGAGTTTAAAATGGCTACAACATATCCAGTGTCAGTGTGGAAAGATTCTAAAACACTCCACTTCAACACTCCACTTCGGATGTGCTGGACTGGATTCAGCATTTTAGTGACTCATTTTTGAGATTCCTGCTATCTCCAAACTCAGGATAAATATCTAAAGGATTCTAAAATGTGATCGAATCATACCCAGTTAAGAATGGCTACCATTTCAGTCTTAGAATGGGCAGAAGCAGAGAAAGGGGGTGTATACAGTGTGGCAAGATTTCATTTTACACCTTTCTTTATCTGTTCCTCCAAACAGGTAAAGAGCATGATTTCCAAGGCCCTCTGATTTTCTGCTATTTGTCAATGCCACTTCTGTCAGTGTCCTCGAAGAGGTAATTAACCTCATACTGATAAGCAATTTTCTGTGAAGACCATGCTTTACTAGCCCTCTTACAGCTGTTATGCCCTGAATGGGGGTCAGATCCACTCCCACGTTCCCTCCAATACCTGTCAAGGTTTTGCAAATGTTATTAGGTAATAACTTCACATTAGTATTTCCTTTGACGTAATGGTGCTAAATTTAATTTTGCCATGACACAAGCACATAAAATCAGGATATCACTTGTCATATGTCCAAAGTTCTTTATAAGTCTATAGATACTGTGTTCTTTGTATTTTCTCAGTGCCCCTGGAAATAACCAGGATAACCTGTATGGAAGTTGTTTAGCCCCACAAGTGTTTGGGATACTGCATCAGAGCCCAGGAGCAAGCTTAAGCTCTAGAAGAGTGTGACATTTCCTTCCAATCCCCACCTTAACACCCATTATCAGTAGCAGAAAACATATTTGAGGACAAAATGGTGAGAACATCAGGCAATTATCTAGCAAATATGCCAAATAAGAACTTAAACTCCAAATTTAGCTTCTGCAATGGTTGTTCTCTGTCCATTTCTATCAGCTGCTTTAATTGCTCTATTAATATGTGAGTTGCTAGGTACTTGACATTTGCAATCCTTCGAGTTTTATAGATGAGAGGCAAACTATTTTAATAATAATCTTTTATTTGTATTCCTCTAGGGAGTAAAAGACAAGAATGGAGTTTTGAGAAAGAAAACATGGACTTTATTTTGGGGTTCACTACCTATGTATTACACATCCCTAGAAAAGTAATTCAAACTCCCTGAGATTTAAAGTTTCTCATCTGCAAAATCTGAATAATAATAATATAAACCTTACCAGGATGGTATGAAAACAGAATAGATCATGCCTATAGAAAATTTGTAAATATTACTTCTCTCCCAAAAGGGAATAATTCTGGTACTGTCTTGACCTTTCTGGGGACATGTTGTAACAGACATGAGTGATGAGACAAACAGCTACTTGCACTACTAGCCTTGGGATATAATGACCCAGAACTGGAACTGCAAAAATGTGAATTATGTGCTTCTCTTATTTCTTCCACTCTATTCACCTCAGGAGAAGAGGGGATACCTGAAAAAAATTCAGTAGAAAAGACAAAAATTATTGTTCAAAATGATGCAGTATAAAAACATCTATCAGCAAGATGTTGTTTGATACTGAATGACAAATGTAGGTGAAACACACCATTCAGTTCAGTCACTCAGTCGTGTCCAACTCTGCTACCCCATGGACTGCAGCACTCCAGGCCTCCATGTCCATCACCAACTCCCGGAGCTTGTTCAAACCCACGTCCATTGAGTCAGTGATACCATCAACCATCTCGTCCTCTGCCACACACTTCTGCCTTTCCCAGCATCAGGGTCTTTTCCAATGAGTCAATCCTTTGCATCAGGTGGCCAAAGAATTGGAGTTTCAGCTTCAGCATCAGTCCTTCCAATGAATATTCAGGACTGATTTCCTTTAGGATGGACTGGTTTGATCTGCTTGCAGTTCAAGGGACTCTCAAGAGTCTTTTTCAACATCACAGATCAAAAGAATCAATCATTTGGCACTCAGCTCTCTTATAGTCCAACTCTCACATTCCTACATGACTACTGGAAAAACCATAGCCTTGACTAGAGGGACCCTTGTTGGCAAAGTAATGTCTCTGCTTTTTAATATGCTGTCTAAGTTGGTTATAGCTTTTCTTCCAAGAAGCAAGCATCTTTTAATTTCATGGCTGCAGCCACCATCTGCAGTGATTTGGGAACCCAAGAAAATAAATTCTCTGTTTCCGTTGTTTCCCCATCTATTTGCAATGAAGTGATGGAACCACATGCCATGATCTTAGCTTTCTGAATGTTGAGCTTTAAGCCAATTTTCACTCTTCTCTTTCACTTTCATCAAGAGGCTCTTTAGTTCCTCTTCACTTTCTGCAGTAAGAGTGATGTCATCTGCATATCTGAGGTTATTGAAAATTCTCCTGACAATCTTGATTCCAGCTTATGCTTCATCCAGCCCAGCATTTCCCATGATGTACTCTGTATATAAGTTAAATAAGCAGGGTGACAACATACAGCCTTGACATACTCTTCTCCAGATTTGGAACCAGTCTGTTGTTCCATGTGCAACTCTAACTGTTGCTTCTTGACCTGCATACAGATTTCTCAGGAGGCAGGTAAGGTGGTCTGGTATTCCCATCTCTCTGAGAATTTTCCACAGTTTGTTGTGATCCACATAAAGGCTTTGGCATAGTCAATAAAGCAGAAGTAGATGTTTTTTCTGGAATTATCTTGTTTTTCTATGAACCAATGGATGTTAGCAATTTGATCTCTGGTTCCTCTGCCTTTTCTAAATCCAGCTTGAATATCTGGAAATTCATGGTTCAAATACTGTTGAAGACTGTCTTGGAGAATTTTGAGCATTACTTTGCTAGCATGTGAGATGAATGCAATTGTGCAGTAATTTGAATATTATTTGGCATTGCCTTTCTTTGGGATTGGAATAAAAACTAAGCTTTTCCAGTCCTGTGGCCACTGCTGAGTTTTTCAAATTTGCTGGCATATTAAGTACAGCACTTTCACTGCATCATCTTTTAAGATTTGAAATAGTTCAACTGGAATTCCACCACCTCCACTTGCTTTGTTCATAGTGATGCTTCCTAAGGCCCACTTGACTTTGCATTCCAAGATGTCTGGCTCAACATGAGTGATCACATCATCATGATTATCTGGATCATGAAGATCTTTTTTGTATTGTTCTTCTGTGTATTCTTGCCACCTCCTCTTAATATCTCCTGTTCTGTTAGGTCCTTATGATTTCTGTCCTTTATTGAGCCCATCTTTGCATGAAATGTTCCCTTGGTATCTCTAATTTTCTTGAAGAGATCTCTAGTTTTTCCCATTCTATTGTTTTCCTCTATTTCTTTGCATTGATCCCTGAGGAAGGCTTTCTTATTTCTCCTCGCTATTCTTTGGAACTCTGCATTCACATGGGCATATATTTCCTTTTCTCCTTTGCCTGTAGCTTCTCTTCTTTTCAGAGCTATTTGTAAGGCCTCCTCAGACAACCATTTGCCTTTTTCCATTTCTTTTTGTTGAGAATGATCTTGATCACTGCCTCCTGTACAATGTCACGAACCTCTGTCCATAGTTTTCCAGGCTATCTGTCTATCAGATCTAGTCCCTTGACTCTATTTGTCACTTCCACTGTAAAACAAAAGGGATTTGACTTAGGTCATACCTGAATGGTCTAGCGGTTTTCCCTACTTTCTTTGATTTAAGTCTGAATTTGACAATAAGGAATATATGATCTGAGCCACAGTCAGCTCCTGGTCTTGTTTTGCTGACTATATAGAGCTTCTCCATCTTTGGCTGCAAAGAATATAATCAATCTGATTTCAGTGTTGATCATCTGGTGATGTCCATATGTAGAGTCTTCTCTTGTGTTGTTAGAAGAGGGTGTTTGCTATGACCAGTGCATTATCTTGGCAAAACTCTGTTAGCCTTTGACCTGCTTCGTTTTGTACTCCAAGGCCAAATTTGCCTGTTACTCCAGATATCTCTTGACTTCCTACATTGCATTCCAGTGAATTCCAGTCCCCTATAATGAAAAGGACATCTTTTTTGGGTGTTAGTTCCAGAAGGTCTTGTAGGTGTTCATAGAACCGTTCAACTTCAGCTTCTTCAGCATTACTGATCAGGGCATAGACTTGGATTACTGTGATACTGAATGGTTTGCCTTGGCAACAAACAGAGATCATTCTGTCATTTTTAAGATTGCATCCAAGTACTGCATTTTGGACTCTTTTGTTGACTATGATGGCTACTTCATTTCTTCTAAGAGATTCTTGCCCACAGTAGTAGATATAATTCTCATCTGAGTTAAATTCACCCAGTCCAGTCCATTTTAGTTCACTGATTCCTTAAATGCTGATGCTCAGTCTTGCCATCTCTTGTTTGACCACTTCCAATTTGCCTTTATTCGTGGACCTAACATTCCAGGGTCCTATGCATTATTGCTCTTTACAGAATCGGACTTTACTTCCATCACCAGTCACATCCACAGCTGGGTGTTGTTTTTGCTTTGGCTCCATCTCTTCCTTCTTTTTGGAGTTATTTCTCTGCTGATCTCCAGTAGCATATTGGGCACCTATCGACCTGGGGAGTTCATCTTTGTGTGTCCTATCTTTTTGCCTTTTCATGCTGTTCATGGGGTTCTCAAAGCAAGAAAGCTGAAATGGTTTGCCATTCCCTTCTCCAGTGGACCACGTTTTTTCAGAACTCTCCACCATGATCCATCCATCTTGGATGGCCCTACAAGGCATGGCTCATAGTTTCATTGAGTTAGACAAGGCTGTGGTCCATGTGATAAGTTTGCTTAGTTTTCTTTTTTGTTGTTGGTGGTTTTTTGTTTGTTTATTTGTTTTTGTTTATTTTACTTGGAGGTTAATTATTTTACAATATTGTATTGGTTTCTGCCATACTTTGACATGAATCAGCCATGGATTTACATGTGTTCCACATCCTGAACCCCCTTCCCACCTCCCTCTCCATCCCATCCCTCGGGGTCACCCCAGTGCACCAGCCCTGAGCACCCTGTCTCATGAATCTAACCTGGACTGGCAATCTGTTTCATATATGATAATATACATGTTTCAATGCTATTCTCTCATATCATCCCACCCTTGCCTTTTCCCACAGAGTCCAAAAGACTTCTATACATCTATGTCTTTTTTTGCTGTCTCGCATATAGGCTTATCATTACCACCTTTCTAAATTGCATATATATGTGTTAGTATGCTGTATTGAGGTTTATCTTTCTGGCTTACTTCACTCTGTATAATAGGCTCCAGTTTCAACCACCTCATTAAAACTGATTCAAATGTATTATTTTTAATGGCTGAGTAATATTCCATCATGTATATGTACCACAGCTTTCTTATCCATTTGTCTGTTGATGGACATCTAGGTTGCTTCCATGTCCTGGCTATTATAAACAGTGCTGCTATGAACATTGGGGTGCACATGTCTCTTTCAATTCTGGTTTCCTTGGTGTGTATGCCCAGCAGTAGATTGCTGGGTCATATGGCAGTTCTAATTCCAGTTTTTTAAGAAATCTCCACACTGTTCTCCATAGTTGTTGTACTAGTTTGCATTCCAACCAACAGTGTAAGAGGGTTCCTTTTTCTCCACACCCTCTCCAGCATTTATTGTTTGTAGACTTTTGGATAGCAGCAATTCTGACTGTCGTGAGATGGTACCTCGTCGTGGTTTTGATTCACATTTCTCTGATAATGAGTGATGTTGAGTATCTTTTCATGTTAACTATCTGTATGTCTTCTTTGGAGAAATGTCTGTTTAGTTCTTTGACCCATTTTTTGATTAGGTCGTTTATTTTTCTGGAATTGAGTTGCAGGAGTTTCTTGTATATTTTTGAGATTCTTTGTCAGTTGCTTCATTTGCTATTATTTTCTCTCATTCTTAAGGCTGTCTTTTCACCTTGCTTATGGTTTCCTTCATTGTGCAAAAGCTTTTAAGTTTAGTTAGGTCCCATTTGTTTATTTTTGTTTTTATTTCTGTTACTCTGGAAGGTGGGTCACAGGGGATCTTGCTATGATTTATGTCAGAGAGTGTTTTGCCTATGTTTTCCTCTAGGAGTTTTATAGTTTCTGGTCTTGCATTTAGATCTTTAATCCATTTGGAGTTTATTTTTGTGTATGGTGTTAGAAAGTGTTCTAGTTTCATTCTTTTACAAGTGGTTGACCAGTTTTCCCAGTACCACTTGTTAAAGAGATTGTCTTTTCTCCATTGTATATTTTTGCTTCCTTTGTCAACTATAAGGTGTCTATAGGTTCGTGAGTTTATCTCTGTGCTTTCTATTTTGCTCCATTGATCTATATTTCTGTCTTTGTGCCAGTACATACTATCTTGATGACTGTAGCTTTGTAGTATAATCTGAAGTCAGGCAGGTTGATGCTTCCAGTTCCATTCTTCTTTCTCAAGATTTCTTTGGCTATTTGAGGTTTTTTGCATTTCCATACAAATTGTGAAATCATTTGTTCTAGTTCTGTGAGAAATACCATTGGTAGTTTGACAGGATTGCATTGAATCTATAGATTGCTTTGGGGAGTATACTCATTTTCACTATATTGATTCTTCCAATTCATGAACATGGTATATTTCTCCATCTGTTTGTGTCCTCTTTGATTTCTTTCATCAGTGTTTAGTTTTCTGTGATTGTAGTTTTCAGTCTGTCTACCCTCTGATGGATAAGGAGAAGAGGTTTAGGAAACTTCTTGATGGGAGAGACTGACTGTGGGGGAAACTGGGTCTTGTTCTGATGAGCAGGGCCATGCTCAGTAAAACTTTAATCCACTTTTCTGTTGATGGGTGGGGCTGTGTTCCCTCCCTGTTGTTTGACCTGAGACCAAACTGACTGTGGTTGAGGTAATGAAGATAATGGTGACCTCCTTCAAAAGGTCCCATGCACAAACTGCTACACTCAGTGCCCCTGACCCTGCAGCAGGCCACCATCAACCCGTGCCTCTGGTGGAGACTTCTAGACACTCATGGGCAGATCTGGCTCAATTTTTGGGGGGGTCATTGCTCCTTTCTCCTGAGTCCTGGAGCACACAAGGTTTTGTTTGTGCCCTCCAAGAGTCTGTTTCCCCAGTCCTGTGTAAGTTCTGGTGGATCTATGGTAGAGTTAATGGTGACCTCCTCCAAGAGTGCTTATGCCATACCCAGGTCTGTTGCACCCAGAGCCCCTGCCTCTGTGCCAGGCCACTGCTGACCCATACCTCCACAGGAGATGCTCAGACACAGTTCTGGCTAAGTCTCTGTGGGATCTCTGGGTCCTGGTGTGCACAAGGTTTGTTTGAGCCATTATGAAACCATATGTGGGTCAGATAATATATGGAAATATTAATAGTTATAATCTCTAGGTGAAAGAGTTAACTTAGGTAGATTGATAAGGAGTCCAAGCCTAAGGCCACTTTAAGGAGGAAATATACATTCTCATTCTTTTACCTTAGACAAGTAGGCCTCATAGGCAGCAATATCTCTTATTCAAGGACATGTCTTTTTTTTTTTTTTTTTTTTTTGAACTTTGGATGTATATTGTGGGAGAAGGTCTGGGTAAAATCTTCCACAGCCCTGAGCTCTGGGTTATCCTGTTTTTTCTGGCTAATCTCATGCTGATGTCATCCCAGGATGTATGTTATGTGAAAGGGTCTGAACAAAATTCTACAGCCATGAGGTATTTTTTATCTATTCTCAGCAGCTAGTTGAGAAGTATATAAGCCCCCCTTAAACTAATGAGGCAAGTACTGTCCTGCCTGCTTCTGATGTCTGTGTTGGAAGTTTTTTCTGTCACTTTCACTTTAAATAAAATCTACACAAAACTCTGAATGACTGAGACTGGCTTTGGTCCTGGAGTTAAATCTTCTCCTTCAGAGACATCAAATCCGGTGACACCTTTCACTCACTGTTCACCATAAACTATCATAGGTAGTGGGATTGCAATTATTTTTTCTTCTTTAAATTTATTCCATTGACATTTCCTTTGATTAGCATGTATTACTTTAGTACTAAAATGAAAATGTTATCTCAAAAGAGAAAGATCGCAAAATCTTAATATCTCATTTGTGTTTTTCTATATAGCTTTAAGTCCCCAAAACCAGTTTTCATCCCAGCTTTGCCATCTATATTTCTTCACCTAATCACTTTGCAGATGCTTATGTGTCATTGTTTATTTCCCTTTTACATGTCTGCCAATCCCCTAGTATTTACCTTTACAGTCCTGAACTTTGATTCCCTACAGTTTTTCAAATGTTGTATATGACATTCTTCCTTATTCTCCCATGTCTTCATCCCATGTTCCTGTGAGTTCCCAAACCTGTCTTACTAAGCCAGTTTTCCTCATCCACACTGTCTATGGCCTGTACCCAAATCTAATATAGGCACACTCTATCCCAATTTCAAACCTTTACAGAGCATTCCCATTTCTCTTCCTCACTTTCCTCTTTCTGTCTTTCTCAAAATTATTAACATTATTGGGGAAAAAATGTACTTTTTAACATATTTAAAACTTGTTCTTTTTACCTCCAGCCACTCCAGTGACCTGAGCATCACTAAAAGTTTTACAACTGTGCCCATTCACATACTCACCATTTCCCTTTAACAGGGAAAGGAATGTATTCAGCTCCTTGCTCTTTTTTTCTAGGTTCTTTGTGTTGTGTATGTGTGCTAACTCTCTTCAGTCATGTCCAATTCTGTGTAACCTCATAAACTGTAGCCCACCAGGCTCATGTGTCTATGGGACTCTCCCAGAAAGAGTACTGGAATGGGTTGTCATACCCTCCTCCAGGAGATCTTCCTGACCCACTGATAAACCCACATCTCTTAAGTCTCCTGCATAGTGATAAAAATCAATAGAACCACTGGGGAAGCCCTTTCCTTTGTGTTATCCAGGTACAACTGAGACAGGCCTGGGACCTGGGACCCTTTACTGCAGAGATGCAATGCTTGAACCTGGACACACCTGTCCTCCAGCAATAGAATACAAAGAAAATATATGGAACTGAAAATAACTGCATGCATGCACAATTAGAGTAAATTCTTGGCAAAAGAGTCAAAGAGACAAAAAAAAAAAAAAAAAAAAAAAAACCCAACCACCACTTTTGAAGAGTCTGGAGCAAAAGCAGGGTACTGTGCATGCCCCCTGCACACAACACCACCTAGGGGTGGGCAAACCACAGAAGTTACCCTCCAGCCAGACCCCTGGACACACACTCCTACCCTTACCCCATGTAAGGAAGAAGCTCACCTCCACTGTGGGAAGCAAGCGAGCAGGGAACATGGTGTTTGTTCTCACTTACCCCTACTGTAGCAGGGGCTCCGATAAAGCCTTGCCTGAATATCTGGTCTAGCCTTTGATCAATTTCTACTGATTAAGAAGGCCAGGAAATCTGGTTGGTAATGACTCAAACATAGATCCTTGCACAGCTTCAAAATGTGTCTCTGACTCCACTATCCTTTCTTCCACAAATTCTAAAACAATATAACTCAAATTTAATTTAACCATGAAATTTCGTTTATGTAAGAATCTGCTGCTGCTGCTGCTAAGTTGCTTCAGTCATGTCCTACTCTGTGCGACCCCATAGACGGCAGCCCACCAGGCTCCCCGTCCCTGGGATTCTCCAGGCAAGAACACTGGAGTGGGCTGCCATTTCCTTCTCCAATGCATGAAAAGTTAAAAGTGAAAGTGAAGTCACTCAGTCTTGTCCGACTCCTAGCGACTCCATGAACTGCAGCTTACCAGGCTCCTCCATCCATGGGATTTTCCAGGCAAGAGAACTGGAATGGGTTGCCATTGCCTACTCCAGTAAGAATCTGCATTTTGTTGTTATTGCCATGCCAAATACTCCCTCCACTGCCATTTAGGCTCAGCACCATCTTGCACCATAGTGTGAGGCTCTGAAAAGAATGTTCCAGTATTTCTGCACAGTTAGTACTTCTAGTGCTTTCTGAGAAAATTTTATTGAAACTTACCTGGACTAGAAGACAAAGCTAAATTATAACTGAATTGATATTGAGAATTTCAGAGAGATTTAACTTTCAGGAGCTTAACAAGGCAATAAAACCCTAAACAAACTTTGGGTTTAAATGTCAGAGATAACAGTCTTTTCTTCCCACTAAGACATATTTTTACATTCCAAAGGATAAAAACTTAGTATCCTTAAACAGCAGTGATTTCTCTCCATCTCTTGGGGATGGGGGAACTGTTCCTCTATAAGCCCCCAAATTCTTAATTTTAGGCTTCTTCACTTAGAGTTCAGACCCCAGTATGTGTAGGGAGATATCTGGTATATATACCTTAGCACTCAAAAAAGGGAATTGGCCCAGTCAAGTAATAATGAACCTGACTGCCTTAAGTTATCGTATCTACTCTAAAGAAAATACAAATAGATAAGATAGTAAACATTTGTCACATACTAAGTTCATCTAATCAAACTCATTTTTTTGTCACTTTTCAATTCCTGTTTAGTCTTTCAGTTCACTTCAGTCACTCAGTTGTGTCCAACTCTTTGTGACCCCATGGACTGCAGCACGCCAGGCCTCCCTGCCCATCACAAACTCCCGGAGTTTACTCAAACTCATGTCCATTGAGTCGGTGATGCCATCAAACCATGTAATCCTCTATTGTCCCCTTCTCCTCCTGCCTTCAATCTTTCCCAGCATCAGGGTCTTTTCCAATGAGTCAGTTCTTTGCATCAGGTGGCCAAAGTACTGGAGTTTCAGCTTCAGCATCAGTCCTTCCAATGAATATTCAAGATTGATTTCCATTAGGATGGACTGGTTGGATCTCCTTGCAGTCCAAGGGACTCTCAAGAGTTTTCTCCAACACCACAGTTCAAAAGCATCAATTCTTTGGCACTCAGCTTTCCTTATAGTCCAGCTCTCACATCCATACATGCCTACTGGAAAAACCATAGCCTTGACTAGACGGAACTTTGTTGACAAAGCAATGTCTCTGCTTTTTAATATGCTTTCTAGGTTGGTCATAGTTTTTCTTCCAAGGAGCAAGTGTCTTTTAATTTCATGGCTGCAGTCACCATCTGCAGTGATTTTGGAGCCCAGAAAAGTTAAATCTGCCACTGTTTCCCCATCTATTTGTAATGAAGTGATGGGACCAGATGCCATGATCTTAGTTTTCTGAATGTTGAGCTTTAAGCCAACTTTTTCACTTTCCTCTTTCACTTTTGTCAAGAGGCTCTTTAGTTCTTCTTTGCTTTCTGCCATAAGAGTGGTGTCATCTGCATTTCTGAGGTTATTGATATTTCTCCCAGGAATCTTGATTCCAGCTTGTGCTTCATTCAGTCCACTGTTTCTCATGATGTACTCTGCATATAAGTTAAATAAGCAGGGTGACATTATACAACTCTAATGTACTCCTTTTCCTATTTGGAACCAGTTTCTTGTTCCATGTCCCATTCTAACTGTTGCTTCCTGACCTGCATACAGATTTCTCAAGATGCACGTCAGGTGGTCTGTCATTCCCGTCTCTTTCAGAGTTTTCCACAGCTTGTCATGATCCATACAGTCAAAGGCTTTGGCATAGTCAGTAAAGCATAAAAAGATGTTTTTCTGGAACTCTTGCGTTTTCAGTGATCCAACAGATGTTGACAATTTGATCTCTGTTTCTGCCTTTTCTAGAACCAGCTGGAACATCTGGACGTTAACGGTTCACGTATTGTTGAAGTCTGGCTTGAAAAGTGATTATCTAAAGGTTTTACTACACAGAGTATCTGTTACTACACTCCATGTCACTGTAAATGCTTTCCATTCATCTGAATGCTTCCTTTCCTCTTTTAATCAAATTAAATTCCTTGCCATTAAAAATTGAAAAGTCAGCTGAGTAGACTCCTTTATTTTGTTCAATTTATTAGGCCATATATTAATATTTCAAACTCTTATACTTGGCTAGTAATTATACAATATACACTGTCATGTTAATTCAATTTCAAGGAAGACATTATTAATTCCATTTTAAATATAAGGAACAAGAATGTAAAAAAGAAAAAGAAAAATTGCCCAGAGTCATAGAGTCAGTAATGGAAAGGACCATGATTCAGATCTATCACTGCTTAATATAAGGATTGGCCATGTGGCTTTCTTTGGCCAACAAAATATCACTGGAATTGGCACGAATCATCTCTTAGCAGAAGTGTAAGCAGCTTTTGCATTGTTCTTTCTGCCACAATCTCAGCAGTGTTCCAAATGGGCCCTTTTCATCAACTTTTAGTGGAAAAAAAAATAGGTGTGATGTGTAGTTCAAAAAAAATTATATACAGGTACCATAAATGAGAGAAAAAAATGAAAAAAAAAAAAAAAAAACTTTGTTAAAGCCAGTGCAATTTCCAAATCCTTTGTTATTATATTTTAGTCTAAGCTGGACAAACAGAAAAATTATTCTTGGCTCTAAAGCGTAGCCAGAATGCAGGCAGCCTAAAATATTTGCTGCCAGATCTGAGGCTATTGGCAAGGAAAACTTATTTTGGAGAAAGACAATCATCTTTGTTGTATGATAGCAAATATTTGATAAAACTGACTCCCACAATAAGTTGAAGGGCACATAATATACCTGACCATCTTGTGATTTCCAATAAAGACATTTTAAAAAAGAATATTGCTAACATGAATTGACTGCTGTTGGCTGCTTTGGGGCAAGGTACTATTAGTAAAATATGAATACAGAAAAGAACTAGCTAATTTGCCAGAGAATTGTAGTGTGGGGGAAAACAAAGAAAAGAGTCTAGAAATTCTAGGCCTTACCAAAGTACAAGATACAATTTGTCTTTATTCCTTATTGGTAAATAAATGATAAACCTGAAAACAGAGGCTGATGAAAACTCGGCTCATTCAAAGACAAAATTAAAGACACTTTAAAAAAATGTATTATGAAGGTGAATGGCAGATTTATTCAGTTTTACAAAATGGTTCAAGGTAAAGAGACTAAAAGTATAGCTCTCTTATGAACATTTGACAATTACAAGATACCAGTTATATGCAGAATAATAACATCTCCCCAGTGATATCCTTGTCTCTCCTGATTCCCAGTGAATACATATTACCTTACATGGCAATACGATTAAGTTAAGGATTTCTAAATGTTATTATTCTAGATTATCTGAATGACCAAAGTGATCAGTCATAAAGATCCTTATAAGTAAAAGAAAGAGAGAGAGATGAGTTAAGCAAAGAAGATATGATAAGCATGATGACTCTGAAAATGGAAGTGAGCCTTGAGCCAAGGGTGTGAGGGAGGAAAAAGTCTCTAAAAGCTGGAAAATACAGGCGAACAGAATTTTCCCTCAAGCCTCCAAAAGGAACACAGTCTTGTCAACACTTTGATTTAGCCCATGAGGCCCATTTTGGACATCTGATCTATAGATAATAATAATAAATCTGTATTGTTTAAGACTACTGTTATCTACTGCTAAGGATATCTTTTAACACTAAATTTGTAGTAATTCATTATAGTAGTAACTGAAAACTAATGTTGTAGCCATAACTAAGTATAGAAAGATGGAGCATGTCTCAAAGGAATCATGTATATTGATCAATATTGATTTATCCATCAAATTAATAAAAAGCTGACTCGGTTCTTAAGAGAGATGTAATAGCAAAATAGTGAGTTTAAACATAGAGAGAAAGTGATTATTTGAGAAATGAAACTGTCGTTTTGACTTCAGTGAGCAGGAAACAGATTGAGACCCCTGCTCCGACCTCAAGCAGCGCACACTCCCCAATTCCCTTCTTTAGGTACAACAAAAGAGGATGCATGGAAATAGGAAGACCTTCAAGAGAGCAGAACCAAGAGCCCCAAGAGTCTTGGAGGGCAATGGACAAGGGCCTAACTGAGAACTATTCCTCATCTTCTCTTTAGGGACCCTCACACTGTTCAATTGTGATTGCAGAATTGCTATGATCAATGACTTCTTGTGTTCCCCCATTCTTTTCTTTTTCAGATAAGAATTTATCATAATTATCCATCCCTATTCTTCCATTGATATGTGGAGAATGTGGAGCATATAGGAATGAATTTTAAAAAAGAGATAAGCCTCCAGCTCAAGGTAAACCACACTTGGACATGATATGGAGACTCTCATACATATCTAGATTTTGAGCATGCTTGGACAGAAATTTTGGATCTTTTCCATTGGAAGAGAATTCTAATACTTCAAATATTTTGGGTACAAAAGGAAGATAAGTGAATTTTGTTACCAAGTAGTAGGTTCCATCACTTCATGGCAAATATGTGGGGGAAAAAAATGGAAACAGTGACAGACTATTCTCCCCAGAATCACTGAGAAGAGTGACTGCAGCCATGAAGTTAAAAGACAATCCTTGAAAGAAAAGCTATTAAAAATCTAGACAGCATATCAAAGTTATGGTTTTTCTTGTAGTCATATATGGATGTGAGAGTTGAACCATAAAAAAGGCTGAGCATTGAAGAACTAATGCTTTCAAACTGTGGTGCTGGAGAAGACTTTAGAGAGTCCCTTGGAGAGCAAGGAGATCAAACAAGTCAATCCTAAAGGAAATTAACCCTGAATATTCATGGAAGGACTGATGCTGTAGCTGAAGTGCCAATACTTTGGCCACCTGATGTCAAGAGTCGACTTATTTGAAAACACCCTGATGCTGTCTCTGTGGAAAACTTGTACTTCCCTGCCCTGTTGATGTCAGGCTTGGTCATGTGATTGCTTGGACAGTAAAATATGAATCCAAGTAAAATATGTCACTTCTGAAGAGAAGTTGTAATAGTCCCTGCAAATCTAGCAACTCTCTTCTTTCTCTGCCACAAGCCCAGCAGTTCGTCACATAAGGGCTTCTTTGTTGACTTAAGTTTCCAGAAATAAATAAATAAATAAATAAACAAAGACATTGTGAAACTGAGCCATAGGCAATGAATGATCCATGATTAGCGTGTAGCATGAGCAAACAACGACGCTTTCTTGCTTCTATAAGCCATTGGCATTGTGATAGAGATAACAGCCTAAGGTGACTTACACAGGAGAGGACTAGGGAAAATGAACTTGTGACCACTGTTCTTAATAAAAAGACCCAAGAAACAGTACTATTAATATATATTTGATTTTTAATTCAATAAAATGCTCTGACTATAAAATAATATTAAAATCATCCTGTGTTCATGTGTTTTTTGTAACTTATATGACAAGCATTGAATTTTATATTTGAGAGCAGCTGCAAGAAAAAGAATTCCCCATGGTATTACAGGAGCCCAAAAGAGAAAGCAATCATTCACTTGAAGAAAAAAAAAAGTTTAAACCCATTAAAAAAAAAAAAAAAAATGTGAGGCATAATCTGTACTTCATTCTGGTGAAATGCTAGTCACAATTCTCCTATAACAAATGGTAGATTTCCAATAGGACACAGAGACAAAAATAAAGGAGCCTTTGACATCACAATCATGTATTTAATGATCATATTACATAAGGATTATTGTCCATGAACCAACATAATTTATTTGCTATAGCTGTGTCACAAAGCCATTGAATATGCATAATCACTTATTTCTAAAGAGCAACCACAAAACTAATCCTTAAAACTCATTTCCAAAGAGGAAGTCTGAACTTACAATAAACAATATCCATATATGTACATGTTCAGGGCTTCTCTGGTGGCTCAGTGCCAACATAGGAGATGAGGGTTTGATTCTGGGTTGGGAAGATTCCCCGGAGAAGGAAATGGCAACCCGGTCTAGTATTCTCACCTGGGAAATCCCATGGACAGAGAAGCCTGGCAAGCCACAGTCCATGGAATCACAAAAGAGTCAGACACAACTTACTGACTAAGCAATGACAACAAAAACAAGGTAGTGAATATTTGGCCCAAAGAAGACAGGAATACAGGTAATATCATCAAAAGAGTGCTCACTTCCCCCACTATGACATTTGAGTAAAAGAATGATTGTGACAACATGAACATCAAGTCTGTCGTACACAGGAAAAATTTCCTAAAACTCCCATGTAATATATTTATGGAGGCCAGGAAGGCAATCCCACCCTCTTGTCTTGTTAATACTGAGGGGGAAAGAGGCTGATAATAAGAGTTTGACATTGTGTTTCAGCTGTTACAGCTGTAGCTGTTTCTGTTGATGTTACTGGTATTGTTATTTTATGTCCAAATATTTCTCCTCTAATTGTTGTTTCATTGAGTCACTGTCAACTGTTTGGAGGCATTATGTTATGGTTGGACAAAGGTTATGCTTTCGAGATAGTAAATAAGACGTAAAAACAGCAATGACATTAAGACTTTGGGTTTTACACCCCCCAAAACGCATTGTACCTTGAGAATTGTGCACAGTGGCCAGAAGGCATGTCTTTGAATATACAAAATTATTTCCATATTGCTCAAATAACACACCTGAGAAGGTGGTAGGTGTTTAGGCTTACCTCCAAATGCTAACCTACAGGGAAAAAACTGACAATGAGGAATACCAAAGCTGCCAAGAATAGGAAGCACAAAAAGTATGGCTTTTTAATGATGTATAAACTTAATTAGAGCTTTCTTTCCAGTTTATTACTAAGAATACTATGTTCCACCTATAATATGTAATAAGATTCCCAAATAATGCACTCAATATCTATCATATATTTTTAATACTATGCTATGTTGCATAGATAAAAAATATTTTAATGCATTATAATATGAAAGATTCCAACTATCTTAGCTGATAATACAGGAGTCACAAACTTAAATAACTATAGGAATGAGAAAGAGAAAACCTCAGAGTTGGGGAGACAACACAGAGTGTTGGAGACTAAGGCAAATCCAAAAAGCACACATCCCATCTAAAGGGGCAGCTACCACAAAACTCTGTCACGTATTCCCTTATTGAAGTCATCCCAGGGCAGTCATCTGATTTTCCAAGACAAGCCAGAAATCCAGAATTTTATGCCAAATTCCTTGATTTTTAAATGATACCCACTAATTCAAAGAAGTGGTAATAGTGTAAACCCTGCAAATGACAACAGTGTATGGGCTCAGTAAACATATATGCAGGACAGACTTCCCCAAAGACACAAGTAGTTGTCTGTTGATCCTCTGGACTTTGGTTCTAGTGCTTTCTCAACATAACCCAGAGAAGGGAATGGCAACCCACTCCAGTATTCTTGCCTGGAGAATTCCATGGACAGAGAAGCCTGGTGGGCTACAGTCCATGGGGTCACAGGTAGTCGGACACACTGAGTAACTAACACACACACAGATACCAAAGGACATCAATGAAATGAAAGTTTCTTTTTGTTTGACATAAAACTAAATTTTAAATTAAAAGAAAAATATACATTTTGTCATCAAGTACCATGACCATGAAATTCCCCTTTTGTAAGTAACATGTTTGTTGTGTGCTAGTCTTTTAGGGTTATTCTTTTTTTTTTTTTTTAATGTTTCTTTTTTTTTTTTTTTTTAATTTTATTTTTTTTTCCAGTGGGTTTTGTCATACATTGATATGAATCAGCCATGGATTTACATGTATTCCCAATCCCGATCCCCCCTCCCACCTCCCTCTCCACCCGATTCCTCTGGGTCTTCCCAGTGCACCAGGCCGGAGCACTTGTCTCATGCATCCCACCTGGGCTGGTGATCTGTTTCACCATAGATAGTATACATGCTGTTCTTTTGAAATATCCCACCCTCACATTCTCCCACAAAGTTCAAAAGTCTGTTCTGTATTTCTGTGTCTCTTTTTCTGTTTTGCATATAGGGTTATCGTTATCACCTTTCTAAATTCCATATATATGTGTTAGTATGCTGTAATGTTCTTTATCTTTCTGGCTTACTTCACTCTGTATAATGGGCTCCAGCTTCATCCATCTCATTAGGACTGATTCAAATGAATTCTTTTTAATGGCTGAGTAATATTCCATGGTGTATATGTACCACAGCTTCCTTATCCATTCATCTGCTGATGGGCATCTAGGTTGCTTCCATGTCCTGGCTATTATAAACAGTGCTGCGATGAACATTGGGGTGCACGTGTCTCTTTCAGATCTGGTTTCCTCAGTGTGTATGCCCAGAAGTGGGATTGCTGGGTCATATGGCAGTTCTATTTCCAGTTTTTTAAGAAATCTCCACACTGTTTTCCATAGCGGCTGTACTAGTTTGCATTCCCACCAACAGTGTAAGAGGATTCCCTTTTCTCCACAGCCTCTCCAGCATTTATTGCTTGTAGACTTTTGGATAGCAGCCATCCTGACTGGCGTGTAATGGTACCTCATTGTGGTTTTGATTTGCATTTCTCTAATAATGAGTGATGTTGAGCACCTTTTCATGTGTTTGTTAGCCATCTGTATGTCTTCTTTGGAGAAATGTCTGTTTAGTTCTTTGGCCCATTTTTTGATTGGGTCATTTATTTTTGTGGAATTGAGCTGCAGGAGTTGCTTGTATATTTTTGAGATTAATCCTTTGTCTGTTTCTTCATTTGCTATTATTTTCTCCCAATCTGAGGGCTGTCTTTTCACCTTGCTTATAGTTTCCTTTGTAGTGCAAAAACTTTTAAGTTTCATTAGGTCCCATTTGTTTAGTTTTGCTTTTATTTCCAATATTTTGGGAGGTGGGTCATAGAGGATCTTGCTGTGGTTTATGTCAGAGAGTGTTTTGCCTATGTTCTCCTCTAGGAGTTTTATAGTTTCTGGTCTTACATTTAGATCTTTAATCCATTTTGAGTTTATTTTTGTGTATGGTGTTAGAAAGTGTTCTAGTTTCATTCTTTTACAAGTGGTTGACCAGTTTTCCCAGCACCACTTGTTAAAGAGGTTGTCTTTTTTCCATTGTATATTCTTGCCTCCTTTGTCAAAGATAAGCTGTCCATAGGTTCGTGGATTTATCTCTGGGCTTTCTATTCTGTTCCATTGATCTATATTTCTGTCTTTGTGCCAGTACCATACTGTCTTGATGACTGTGGCTTTGTAGTAGAGTCTGAAGTCAGGCAGGTTGATTCCTCCAGTTCCATTCTTCTTTCTCAAGATTATTTTGGCTATTCGAGGTTTTTTGTATTTCCATACAAATTGTGAAATTCTTCGGTCTAGTTCTGTGAAAAATACCGTTGGTAGCTTGATAGGGATTGCATTGAATCTATAGACTGCTTTGGGTAGAATAGCCATTTTGACAATATTGATTCTTCCAATCCATGAACACGGTATGTTTCTCCATCTGTTTGTGTCCTCTTTGATTTATTTCATCAGTGTTTTATAGTTTTCTATGTATAGGTCCTTTGTTTCTTTAGGTAGATATACTCCTAAGTATTTTATTCTTTTTGTTGCAATGGTGAATGGTATTGTTTCCTTAATTTCTCTTTCTGTTTTTTCATTGTTAGTATATAGGAATGCAAGGGATTTCTGTGTGTTAATTTTATATCCTGCAACTTTACTATATTCGTTGATTAGCTCTAGTAATTTTCTGGTAGAGTCTTTAGGGTTTTCTATATAGAGGATCATGTCATCTGCAAACAGTGAGAGTTTTACTTCTTCTTTTCCTATCTGGATTCCTTTTACTTCTTTTTCTGCTCTGATTGCTGTGGCCAGAACTTCCAACACTATGTTGAATAGTAGTGGTGAGAGTGGGCACCCTTGTCTTGTTCCTGATTTCAGGGGAAATGCCTTCAATTTTTCACCATTGAGGGTGATGCTTGCTGTGGGTTTGTCATATATAGCTTTTATTATGTTGAGGTATGTTCCTTCTATTCCTGCTTTTTGGAGAGTTTTAATCATAAATGAGTGTTGAATTTTGTCAAAGGCTTTCTCTGCATCTATTGAGATAATCATATGGTTTTTAATCTTTCAATTTGTTAATGTGGTGTATTACATTGATTGATTTGCGGATATTAAATAATCCTTGCATTCCTGGGATAAAGCCCACTTGGTCATGGTGTATGATTTTTTTAATATGTTGTTGGATTCTGTTTGCTAGAATTTTGTTAAGGATTTTTGCATCTATGTTCATCAGTGATATGGGCCTGTAGTTTTCTTTTTTTGTGGCATCTTTGTCTGGTTTTGGAATTAGGGTGATGGTGGCCTCATACAATGAGTTTGGAAGCTTACCTTCATCTGCAATTTTCTGGAAGAGTTTGAGTAAGATAGGTGTTAGCTCCTCTCTAAATTTTTGGTAGAATTCAGCTGTGAAGCCATCTGGTCCTGGGCTTTTGTTTGCTGGAAGATTTTTGATAACAGTTTCGATTTCCTTGCTTGTGATGGGTCTGTTAAGATCTTCTATTTCTTCCTGGTTCAGTTTTGGAAAGTTATACTTTTCTAAGAATTTGTCCATTTCATCCAAGTTGTCCATTTTATTGGCATAGAGCTGCTGGTAATAGTCTCTTATGATCCTTTGTATTTCAGTGTTGTCTGTTGTGATCTCTCCATTTTCATTTCTAATTTTGTTAATTTGGTTTTTCTCTCTTTGTTTCTTAATGAGTCTTGCTAATGGTTTGTCAATTTTGTTTATTTTTTCAAAAAACCAGCTTTTAGCTTTGTTGATTTTTGCTATGGTCTCTTTAGTTTCTTTTGCATTTATTTCTGCCCTAATTTTTAAGATTTCTTTCCTTCTGCTAACTCTGGGGTTCTTCATTTCTTCCTTCTCTAATTGCTTTAGGTGTAGAGTTAGGTTATTTATTTGGTTTTTTTCTTGTTTCTTGATGTAAGCCTGTAATGCTATGAACCTTCCCCTTAGCACTGCTTTTACAGTGTCCCATAGGTTTTGGGTTGTTGTGTTTTCATTTTCATTCATTTCTATACATATTTTAATTTCTTTTTTGATTTCTTCTATGATTTGTTGGTTATTCAGAAGCGTGTTATTTAGCCTCCATATGTTTGAATTTTTAACAATTTTTTTCCTGTAATTGAGATCTAATCTTACTGCACTGTGGTCAGAAAAGATGACTGGAATGATTTCAATTTTTTTGAATTTTCCAAGACCAGATTTATGGCCCAGGATGTGATCTATTCTGGAGAAGGTTCCGTGTGCACTTGAGAAAAAGGTGAAGTTGATTGTTTTGGGGTGAAATGTCCTATAGATATCAATTAGGTCTAGCTGGTCCATTGTGTCATTTAAGGTTTGTGTTTCCTTGTTAATTTTCTGTTTAGTTGATCTATCCATAGTTGTGAGTGGGGTATTAAAGTCTCCCGCTATTATTGTGTTACTATTAATTTCCTCTTTCATACTCGTTAGCATTTGCCGTACATATTGTGGTGCTCCTATGTTGGGTGCATATATATTTATAATTGTTATATCTTCTTCTTTGATTGATCCTTTGATCATTATGTAGTGTCCTTCTTTGTCTCTTTTCACATCCTTTATTTGAAAGCCTATTTTATCTGATATGAGTATTGCGACTCCTGCTTTCTTTTGGTCTCCGTTTGCATGAAATATTTTTTTCCAGCCCTTCACTTTTAGTCTGTATGTGTCTCTTGTTTTGAGGTGGGTCTCTTGTAGACAGCATATATAGGGGTCTTGTTTTTGTATCCATTCAGCCAATCTTTGTCTTTTGGTTGGGGCATTCAACCCATTTACATTTAGGGTAATTATTGATAGGTGTGGTCCCGTTGCCACTTACTTTGTTGTTTTGGGTTCACGTTTATACAACCTTTCTGCATTTCCTGTCTAGAGAAGATCCTTTAGCATTTGTTGAAGAGCTGGTTTGGTGGTGCTGAATTCTCTCAGCTTTTGCTTATCTGTAAAGCTTTTGAATTCTCCTTCATATCTGAATGAGATCCTTGCTGGATACAGTAATCTAGGTTGTAGGTTATTCTCTTTCATTACTTTCAGTACGTCCTGCCATTCCCTTCTGGCCTGGAGGGTTTCTATTGATAGATCAGCTGTTATCCTTATGGGAATCCCTTTGTGTGTTATTTGTTGTTTCTCCCTTGCTGCTTTTAATATTTGTTCTTTGTGTTTGATCTTTGTTAATTTGATTAATATGTGTCTTGGGGTGTTTCGCCTTGGGTTTATCCTGTTTGGGACTCTCTGGGTTTCTTGGATTTGGGTGGCTATTTCCTTCCCCATTTTAGGGAAGTTTTCAGCTATTATCTCCTCGAGTATTTTCTCATGGCCTTTCTTTTTGTCTTCTTCTTCTGGAACTCCTATGATTCGAATGTTGGGGCGTTTCACAGTGTCCCAGAGGTCCCTGAGGTTGTCCTCATTTCTTTTGATCCTTTTTTCTTTTTTCCTCTCTGCTTCATTTATTTCCACCATTTTATCTTCTACCTCACTTATCCTATCTTCTGCCTCCGTTATTCTACTCTTGGTTCCCTCCAAAGTGTTTTTGATCTCATTCATTGCATTATTCATTTTTAATTGACTCTTTTTTATTTCTTCTAGGTCTTTATTAAACAGTTCTTGAATCTTTTCAATCTTTGTCTCCAGGCTATTTATCTGTAACTCCATTTTGTTTTCAAGATTTTGGATCATTTTTATTATCATTATTCTAAATTCTTTTTCAGGTAGATTCCCTATCTCCTCCTCTTTTGTTTGACTTGGTGGGCATTTTTCATGTTCCTTTACCTGTTGGGTATTTCTTTGCCTTTTCATCTTGTTTAGATTGCTGTATCTGGAGTGGGCTTTCTGTATTCTGGAGGTCTGTGGTTCCTTTTTATTGTGGAGGATTAACCCAGTGGGTGGGGTTAGACGATTGGCTTGTCAAGATTTCCTGGTTAGGGGAGCTTGTGTCAGTGTTCTGGTGCGTGGAACTTGATTTCTTCTCTTTGGAGAGCAATGGAGTGCCCAGTAATGAGTTTTGAGATGGGTCTGTGTGTTAGGTGTGTCCTTGGGCAGCCTGTATGTTGATGTTCAGGGCTATGTTCCTGCGTTGCTGGAGAATTTATGTGGTATGTCTTGCTCTAAAACTTATCGGCTCTTGGGTGGTGGTTGGTTTCAGTGTAGATATGGAGGCTTTTGGACGGTCACTTATTACTTAAAGTTCCATGTAGTCAGGAGTTTTCTGGTGTTCTCAGGTTTTGGGCTTAAGTCTCCTGCCTCTGGATTTCAGTTTTATTCTTCCTGTAGTCTCAGGACTTCTCCAACTATACAGCCCTGATAAGAAAATTTCTAGGTTAATGGCTAAAAGATTCTCCCCCGTTAGGGACACCCAGAGAGGTTCGCAGAGTTACATGAAGAAGAGGAGAGGGAGGAGGGAGATAGAGATGAGCAGGAGGAGAAAAAGGGGGACTCAAGAGGAGAGAGACAGATCTACGCAGCTGTCTGTTCCCAGAGTGTTCTCCGTAGCCCAGTCACCTACAAGGATTCACAGAATTGGATTGGGAAGAGAAGGGGAAAGGAGGAAATAGAGGTGTTCTGAGGTAGAAAACAGAGAGTCAAGATTGGGAGAGAATAATCTTCGGTTTAAAAATAGGGCTTCTCTTCTTTTTTTTTTTTTTGTAAGGTTATAGTGTATTGAAAATGAAAATTAAGCAGTAGTAGAGGAGTACTAGAGGACTTTAAAAGAAATAAGAGAAAAAGAAAAATAGAAAATAGAAGAGAAAAAGGAAAGAAAAAAAAAGGAAAAAAAAAGAAAGAAAAAGAAAAAAGAAAAAAAAAATTTTTTTTTTTTCCCCCTAATTAAAAAATCGTAAAAGTCTGTGGAAATGAAAGTTAAGGAGTAATGGGGGAGTAATAGGGGATTTTAAAGGAAAATAAAAGAGAAGAAAGAAAAAAGAAAAAAAAGAAAAAAATAAAAAAAATTTTAAAAATTAAAAAAAAAAAAGAGAGAAAAAAGTAAAATCATATCTAGGAGTTTCTCTGGAGCTGTTGCGGTCAGTGTGGGTTCGGCTCAGTTTCAGATAGCTCCTCGTTCCAGCTTACGCTTCTCGATATCTACAGGCCCCTCCGGTGTAGTCAGCGTTTCCTAGAGGGATTTTAATCTGTTGCACCAGTCCCTTCTGAAGCGGTTCCCTTTGTTTATTTGGCTTCTGTTTGCCGGTCTCTTCAGAGCCTCATTTCCGCCCTGACACAGGCGGGCGGAGGTGGACTCTTACTCAGGTACCTAGTTCCGTCGCTCTGCGGGGCAGGGAGGGCCTTGCGCTGTGGGGACAGGCTTGCGCCGCGGGGATGGGCTGGGGCTGCCGGGAGGGGCTGACGCTGCTTTCTCCGTCTGTGCTGCTCAGGCTCCCGGCCGGCCTATATGGAGCGCGCCCCGCGCTGCGCGAGGTTCCAGCCCTCGGGTGTTCCACAAAAGCGCGGAAGGAAAAGCTGCGCCTGCTCTCTGTGCCTTCCCCGTCAGAGCGGTCCAGGCAGCCAGGGGCTTGGTGGGCGCACTCTACCCAGGTGTGGCGTGCCCCCTCCCTTCCACGGACCCAGACTCAGTTTCCGCTGGCGCCAGTCGGGCGTGCGCGCCTTCCGCCCTCCGCGTCGCCAGCCCCAGTCCCCGCCCGCGCCGGTCGGGTGCCTGCGGCCTGTGTCTCTCCGCGACTTTCCCCTCCCCCCTGCCTCTGGCGGGGCTGGGCCAGTCCGCAGCCTGCGAGCTCCTCTCTGGACCCTCTCGGTCTCTTTGTTCTGCGAACGGCCGGCAGTGTGTTCGGGCTGGTTAATTTACTCTCTCTCTTTTGGTCTCCCACAGTTCAAGTTGGAAACTCACAGAAGTTCCCTCCGATTGTCCTCAGGGCACTCGGCCCGGACCCTACCCCAAGCAATGTCGCCTAAGAGCTCCCGGGACGGATCTCCGTCCTTAGCTCTTTTGTCTCACTTTTTATCTTTTATATTTTGTCCTACCTCCTTTCGAAGACAATGGGCTGCTTTTCTGGGCGCCTGATGACCTCAGCTAGCGATCCGAAGTTGTTTTGCGAAGTTTGCTCTGCGTTCAGTTATTCTTTTGATGAATTTGTAGGAGAGAAAGTGGTCTCCCCGTCCTACTCCTCCGCCATCTTGGCTCCTCCCTCTCTAGGGTTATTCTTAAAGTTAAATTAGGAGCCAAAAGTTATTTACAGAACTATTTTGCTGGGAACATGATACAGCAAGAACATGTATAACTAGGATTTAAGAGAGATTCTAGGCCTGATTCTGTTGTTTTCCTCTCCAGAGTGAACAGATGGGGTCTATGAAAAAATGAAAGACAGAAGTGACCAATTACCTATAATTTTAGTTTTTTTCCTGTTTACTTGGTGATTTCTACTTGGGGGTTTATTGTAGTGAATGAACTTGCATGGGTTGGGGCAAGGAGAAAGCATAGCATTCAGGGCAATGGATCAATTTATGGTCACTTGTTTCCTAGGGTCCCACCAAAGTCATGAGGAATTTGCAAACCTTTCTGCAGCTGAGATGAAGTTGAGTCCATCTTGGAAAATTGAGGATTTCCCTGGCAGTCCAGTGGCTAAGGCTCCATGCTTCCACTTCAGGAGGTGCAGGTTCAATCTCTGGTCAGGGAACTAAGATCCTACATGCTACACAGTATGACCAAAAAAGAAGGGGAAAAAAAGTAAGAAAAAAAAAAAATGGGACTGGCTCTCTGCAGTTGTTTTAAAATCTTATAGGAGAGGAAAATATTATACCTACTTCTGCCCCCAAGAGACAGAATGGGAAACCAGGGACATACTTCATAAGAAGGTAGAAAAATCCAAAAGTGGTCTTGAGTTGTCAGCCTTAATTCAGGTTATTTCCTCAAGTTGAAAGTAGAAATCATTGTTCACAGATTCCGTATTTGTGAATTCATCTACTCGCTAAATTTACATGTACCTTCCAAATCAACGGTCATAGTGCTTTCACAGTCATGGTCATTCCCAGGCATGGGCACACGCAGAGCTGTATATGAGTCACCTGCACACGTGTTCTCAGTGAGGCAGAACAAGGCACCGTGCAGCCTTCTCCTTCAGCTCTCATACTGGAAACAAGTATTCCGGGAGCCAGCACACGAGATCCCACCCATGACAAGGTCATGAGGAGGAGACGTGACAAGCAAGGCAGATCAGGACTTCAGGGATTTCGAAAAGCGGCCCCGGCGCTCACCTTAAAGATCATCTCTGTCTTTCTGATGCTTGCTATATTAGACTACTCCCTAATTTCTGTGACACGGGTAGAAGGCCTTCCCCGATCTCTTTCCAAACAGAATCAACTTAGAACTTTAATTAATATGTCCGCTGGACGGTGGTATCCTATAAGATTATCCAGGATGAAAGGAGTGTTTCAATTTAGACCCCTTTGCCGGCATTCTAGCCTGCTTGGCAAATGCGTACTAATGCACACGACTGCTCACAACACCTTAATCATAAACAGCATAAAGAACCTGATCATATAAAGGCCCTAATAGGCACAGAGCCCTTTGGGGGTGAGGAAGCCCTATTAGAGAACATAAAATATTATTCTAAAAGCGGTTATAGTTAAAGATTTAGAAAAATAAGAGTTTAGAATTGTTAATTTTAACCAGGAATGCTAAACAGGGGCTGCCTCACTGGAGCTGCAGAGTCTTTGTGTGGTAAACCTTTTAGATAAATTTAACTGATAACTTCTGAAAAAGGACTGACCTTTGTGTTCATTAAAGAATAGATTACGGAATACATGTAAATCCATGGCTGATTCATATCAATGTATGACAAACCCACTGGAAAAAATAATAATAATAATAATAATAATAAAGAATAGATTACGGAAAACAGCTTTGCATTCACCTAGGTCAAAAATGTCAATAGGCCCCAAGGCCAGAAGATAATGTACAAGACCCTCATAAACAAAGAAGCATGCAGAAAACACCCTGGTTTCGTGAAGAAGAAGCTGACGTAATGTTAAACTATCTTCCCCTTAGAAATGTACTAACTTAGGGTATAAAAGCCACGGTAAAAAATAAAACATTGCCAGACTCTGCCAGACCCTGCTGCACCCCCCGTCTGGTCACTCTCTCTCTCTCTCTCTCTCTCTCTGGTCTCTCTCTCTCTCTCTCTCTTCCCCCCCCCCCCCCCCCCCCGCAGACTTGGCCCTATCAAGGCTGGTCTCACGTCTCTCTCTCGCCGACGCCGTTCATCCTGAGGGTATCCCCTGGATCCTGCCGAGGCTGGACCCCGGCAAAAGTATTCTTTTCTGCTCTATTTAGTGCCATACTTTTTTTTTTTTTTTCCAAATTTCCTTTTGGGATGGCAATTTCACTGCTTAAAATTTGCTCCAAGCATACTTCAGAAGGGCTCTCCAGTGTTCCCAGCCTCAAAAAGGCTGTGATGTGCCTTACAAAGAAAACACAAGTATTAAATAAACTTCTTTGAGGTATAGGTTATAGTGCTTTTGGCCATGAGTTCAAAGTTAATGAATCAACATTACATAATAAATAAGGTGCTTTAAACAAAAACATACCCTGGGAAGACCCAGAGGGATCGGGTGGAGAGGGAGGTGGGAGGGGGGATCGGGATGGGGAATACATGTAAATCCATGGCTGATTCATGTCAATGTATGACAAAAACCACTACAATATTGTAAAGTAATTAGCCTCCAACTAAGAAAAATAAATGGGGAAGAAACAAACATACGTAAAAGAAAGTTATGTATTGATTGGTTTCCAAACTGTGACCAGAGGCTGTCAGGAACCTAACCCCATAGTTACCCTAGAAGCAATGATTCAGTATTCACTAATTTAGTGTTCAAGGCAACTTAAAAATATAACTACCATAAATAACAGGAATTATTAAATAGCAATTTGATAATCTCTTAAGAATGGTGCTATGCAAAGGCTTCACACCTCAGATCAAAGAACAACAACAAAAAGAGTCATTCAGTGTCATCTTCAGCCTCAAATTCTTACACTCAGTGGAAAACGGATTCAGGTCCCAGATGGTAGTTTCATTAAATACTCTTTCATAACTTTGAATCCCTCAAATGCCATGATTCTACAATTGGTCAAGGACTTGATTCAATCTCAATTTATGCTTGTATATATTATGAAATGGGAAAAAAATAATATCTTAGATCTCTTCCCAGCTCTAAAGTTCTATAATCCAAGAAAAAGATTTTCATAACAGTTTCCTGGAAAAATATGCATTTTTGTCATTAAATACCATTACCATGGCTTCCCTTGTGGCTCAGCTGGTAAAGAATCCATCTGCAATGCAGGAGACCTGGGTTCCATCCCTGGGTTGGGAAGATTCCCTGGAGAAGGGAAAGGCTACCCACTCCAGTTTTATGGCCTGGAGAATTCCATGGACTGTATAGTCCATGGCGTCACAAAGAGTCAGCCGTGACTTAGTAACTGAACAACAACGTCATTTGCAGCAATGTGAATGGACCTAGAGATCATCATACTAAGTGAAGTAAATCAAACAAAGATAGACAAATACCATCTGATAGCACTTATATATGGAATCTAAAATATGACATAAACAAATACATCTACAAAACAGAAACAAACTCACAGACACAGAGAACAGACATGTTACCCAAAAGAGGGGGAGTGGCAGAGGGAAAGATAGGGAGCTTTGGATTAGAGGATACTAGCATATGTATATGCACACCAGTATATGTAGGGTGAATCAAGAATCAGGTCATACCACAGAGGACTATATTCAATATCCTGTGATAAACCATAAATGAAAAATTATATAGGTATGTATAACAGAATCATTTACTGTATAGCAGAAATTAACACAACAGTGTAAATCTGCTATACCTCAATAAAACTTTTTTAAAAAGAAAAAAGAAAAGAAAGTTCAGAATTTTGAGCAAAAGTACATTTAAATTTATTTATAAATACTAGTGTGTCACACCAATAGTATCAATAACCAAAGACACAACATGAATTTAAAAAGGCAAAGAAAAAGGAATCAAATAGAAATCACTGTAATTTCATGAACAGCAAAAAAATATTGACCTTTCTTGACTTAGAAATAAATCTTTGTAGTTACACCTCAAATGACAAGCACAAAATGAATCAAGTATCACTATCAATAAGCATTGAGTAACTACGTAAAAGAGAAAAGTACACACAAAAAAAATCAACATCAGACTGGATCATTTTCCTTCAACTGCCCCGATTCCTTTTTGCTTTGTCTGCACCAGCCTCCACACTCTTCAACACAATGCACATCCTTAATTTATGAATTTTTGTGTTGAACAAGCTTGACCTATCCCTATTTATGCAGGTCGCTGAATACTGCAAAAACTCTAGGTGACAGCTTGTTGCAGGCTTCTTATTCTCTTTGTGTCATGAGCAACTTCGATGATCTGATAAAAGCTATAGATAGACCCTCTCCCCAGAGAGGAGCTGAGCTACAAAAATTGCATTAACATACAAAATCTTCACTGATTCAAAGCCCTGAAAGGTATACACACTGAAACTCTCAGGGAAAAGTTTATGTGAGAACTTAAGAAGGGATATAAGGGAAACGACCTAGAAAATAAACTTCCCAAATGTGTTTTTAACAAAAACATAATCAATAAACACTGATATAAACCCAGGGATCAGGGAAATACCTTGTGATGATAGCAAGGGCAGAGCTAAGTAACCTGAATCACCAATAACTGGAAACATCCTTGAAGGTTTAATTCTTCCAATTTTTAGAAAGTATGCTACAAATAAGAGAATTGCAATTACAACTTTTCATAAGGATTAAATTATGAAGACTTTAATCATTAAGGATTCATTTCAAATTATATCTAAAGTAGAAAGAGTTATTTTAGAAAAGAAATTATCATTAGAGGTGATTGCTTCAGGATAAAATAGAATTACATTTGCTTAGCATAACTAGAACCATTTCTATCAAACTAGTCAAGCGCCATTGAAAAAGAACCAGGATAAGGGCTAAGGAAATGTTCGCTGATATTTATCTAGCTGTGCAGCCCCCTCCATCTATTCTTTGTCCCACTCCTAGACATCTCCCAGAATTCGTCCCACTCCTAGACATCTCCCAGAAGATGACACCAAAGTCACTCCTCCCATATATGTGTTTCTCTCCATCATTCCCAGAACCCATGGGCCTCTGCTTAATTTTTTTCTGGTCTTTTATGTATTTTTTTTTTTTTTTTACAAGATCACCATTCTTTTTGAGTGGGTTCCATCAGTGTAATAAGTGTGTATAAGAATGAATAAAGCAGGTCATATTTCCCTTTATTACTCTTTCACTTTATTCTTTACAACATGCACACAAGTTTTTAAGTGTACACAAGATTTTAGTGAAGCCTTGGGAATAGGTGTAGGGAATATTGAAAAAGCAAAAATTAAATTATCTGGTAGCATTACTTTTCCTGTAGTCAATGACAGGATTTCCCAGGTGGTTCAGTGGTTAAAAAAAAACAAACAAACAAACAAAAAAAAAAAACCGTCTGCCAATGCAGGAGAACCTGAGATTGAAGTCAGGTTCAATCCCTGAATCAGGAAGATCCCCTAGAGGAGGAAATGGAGTACTCTTATCAGGAAAATCCCATGGACAGAGGAGACTGGCAGGCTATAGTCCATGGCATTGCAGAGAGTCAGATATGACTAAGTGACTGAGTACACACACACACAGCCAATGACAACAACATCTAAACAGTAAAAAGCTTTACCTTCTGTAAATATTCTGTTTCTAAATGTCCTTCCCAATCCTCAAGATTACCTTACTAATACTCTACCTAACATTTTCCCTTCCTTTTAATCTTTGTCTCCTTTGAGGAAACCTCCCCACAAAACACAGTGGTTGGTTCACTGTAACAGCTCATCTCCCAGGCCCGAGGGAACTGTTCTAGGGTCAGCAAGAGAAAGGCCAAGGCGGCTTTGGCGGTCATGTCCTACAGAACAGTAGAGATGTAAATGTTGTTTTGAGCATTTGCTCACTTGACATCTCTTACCAGTACGGCCTAGGATAGGCCTTGTTCCTCTAGTTTTCAACCAGATAACTGTTACATTTATCACCATACTCAACATAGCACACGTACCCATCCCCCAGGTAAGGATGACTATTCCTCAGAGACAACACTGTCTAGACCCATGAGCAAGATACGAATGTCTTCAATTACCTGATGATCTGTATGGCTGCCAGCCTTATTACAGAACTTCTATTTTATTTTATTCTGCAGGGCAGTGTATATAATTTTAATCTCACTCCTAATTTCCAATTTTGCCCTCTCAAGTTTGAGGAGGATAAAAACAAGGCTAAAAACATAAGCTCCTTAATTGCTACTTTCTTGATTCACAAGTTTTTATCCAATGTTCTAAAATAATCACTTGAATCACTTTCAAAGGCTTGATTTAAAATCATGAACAAGGCATCTTTCTTTGTCCCATTCACTCTGTAGTCATGAGCTTGAGGGGTCATGGTGTAAGTACAAGTTCTGTTTTGATGGTATTTATTAACTATTCATCTAAGCATTGGAAAATACCCTGATGCTGGGAAAGATTGAGGGTAAGAGGAGAAAGCAGAAACAGAGGATGAGATGTTTGGATGGCATCATCGACTCAATGGACATGAGTTTGAGCAAAACTCCAGGAGAGAGTGAAGGACGGGGAGGCCTGGCGTGCTGCAGTCCACAGAATCACAGAGTCAGACACAACAGAGCAACTGAACAAGAAACAAAACATTTAGTCCAGATAAAATATTGTTTCTTAGGAGGGACAACACAATGTACTTAATCCCTTAAGATGGGCACACTGCCTCTGCATTCACTGCATGCACGCTAAGTCACTTCAGTTGTATTTGACCTTTGTGACCTCATGGACTGTCACCAGGATCCTCTGTCCATGGGGTTCTCCAGGCAAGAATACTGGAGTGGGTTGTCATGCCCTGCTCCAGGAGATCTTCCCAACCCAGGGATCAAACCCACATCTCTTATATCTCCGGCATTGTCAGGTGGGTTCTTTACCACTAGCACCACCTGGAAAGACCCCTGCATTCATTAGACCATCCCATTTTACATGAAAATCCACATTTTTCAGTATTCTCATCTGAGGCACTACTTGCTTATCTTGTGTCTTCTTCCCTCTATGTGCGTGAAAAGTTTGCCATCGTCTCCTCCCTCCTCAACCTCCAACTTTGCAAACAGGGGTCATTAATTTAAATACAGTGATTGCCAGAATTAGCCTTACATTACTACTCATCACTATAGATAAGTAAAAATATATTGGCCCATGGCAAGGAAAGCAAAAGAGAATTCACTTTGTCCAATCAATTTTAAATTAAAGAAAAACCCATAATTGAGGCTAAAATGTTAATTATTTGTGTGGGTAAGTATGGTAAGAAATAAAGAAACACAATCAGTTAATACCTACTAGAAATTGCTATCATAATTTCAATGATAATGAAGGTAAGCTATTTAATTTACAGGTATATTGTATGCTTAGGAAAATTTCTTTCTTAGTAAACAAAGGACAGAAACATAAACTTGAAAGCTATATAAATGAGGAAATATCAATAAATAAGAATATTGTCAATCACTGTATTAATAAAAGCTCCGAGACATCTTTTTTTTTTTTTTTTCATTTGTTTTTATTAGTTGGAGGCTAATTACTTTACAATATTGTAGTGGTTTTTGCCATACATTGACATGAATCAGCCATGGATTTACATGTGTTCCCCATCCCGATCCCCCCTCCCACCTGTCCTCATCCCATCCCTCTGAGTCATCCCAGTGCACCAGCCCCGAGCATTTGTCTCATGCATCCAACCTGGACTGGTGATCTGTTTCACACTTGATAATATACATGTTTCAATGCTGTTCTCTCAAAACATCCCATGCTCGCCTTCTCCCACAGAGTCCAAAAGTCTGTTCTGTACATCTGTGTCTCTTTTTCTGTCTTGCATATAGGATTATCGTTACCATCTTTCTAAATTCCATGTATATGGATTAATATACTGTATTGGTCTTTATCTTTCTGGCTTATTTCATTCTGTATAATGGGCTCCAGTTTCATCCATCTCATTAGAACTGATTCAAATGAATTCTTTTTAATGGCTGAGTAATATTCCATGTGTGTATGCACCACAGCTTTCTTATCCGTTCGTCTGCTGATGGGCATCTAGGTTGCTTCCATGTCCTGGCTATTATAAACAGTGCTGCGATGAACATTGGCGTACACCAAGATGTCTTTCTTAAATGAGCCTTTATTTCCCAAGTTCAGAAATGACAAACTATTAACTGTGTTTTTTAGTTAAACAATATCTTATAATTCATTGGAAGGAAAAATTGAAAACTATAATCAATTTCATGTAAATTCTAACTGCTTAAACCTAAATTCACCAAACACAATGGAAGATGATCAAAAAATAATCAAAATAAAAACTTAATCTCCAAATCTGAATCACTGTAACTAAATCTTCATGGAAAATATTTGTCAAAAATATTGTTAAGTCAGTTTCCAGTTTAGCAAAAATATTATCAAGTGAATTTCCAACTTCTAAACACTAATTATTAAAAAGTGACTTATCCATGTAAACATACAGATACTCATGCCTAATTTTTTGGCTCTTGAATATCTTCTATTTTAAAATTGTTATTGCAATACTATATATTAATATACATTTCTAATGCAGTAATAAAGTCCTGAAATCCTAACTAGAAGGATAAAAAGAAGGCATAATGTATAATCATTTTATTTCAAAGCAAAATTCAACTCCTATCTTTTTAAAGCAAGGAAGTGAAACATACACATATTATCTGATATAGTTAGCTTCTCATTTGCAATTAGTTATGCTTTGAACTCCACCATGTTGCCAGATCCATTACATGGAGAAATTGCTGAATGATTCGCCAAGTGAATAACCAGGAAAATATTGAAGGGACCTGAGGCAAATTGAATGCTAAAGCAAAATTGGAACTTGAAAGTTATTTATCTGTTTGATTCCCAAAACATGTATAAGTAAAAGGAAAGCAATTGATTGGGAGAAAGGAGCTGGAAAGAAAAAAAGTGACTGACTTTATTTCTAAACAATAAATTCTACAATGGAAGAGAGCTATTGGACATCAATAAATCTGAATCACTGCACTTACACTGGTATAGAAATATAGGCCAACATTAAAAAAAAAAAAAAAAAAAAAATAGGCTAGTCCTGGAAAGACATAGTTGGGTATCATTGTCCTGAGAGGATGTGTGTTATGTATTCTAATCTCAATTGCTTCAATTTGAAGATGAACTGTTGTATTGAGGCATCAGACAGAGTTCCATTATTTTAAACCAACTGTGAAAAGTCCTGATTAATTTTCCTAAAATCACTGAAGTATCAAAGGCTATGGCATTTTCAAGTCTTTGGGAATTTACTGAGTAAATTGTATCTACATTTTCTAAGCTACAACTACTTGGATGATCTACTTTGAGGCTTAGAAAAGTTCCAACGCCCCGCTCAGGGACAGCGCGGCAGCTGCTGCTATAGCTGTTCATTGTGTCAATGCACTAGTAAATAAGTGGAGAGGTGTGGTCACAGACTAAGTCTAGTTTTAAAGAGATACAATAATAAAGATTTGTTTCCTAATACTATTACTGATGATGTCCAAAGTTTTGCTGGCATTTTGACACTAAATTTCATCAGGAAGTTGAAAGGGATTAATTAAACCAGATAGTAAAATACAGCTGAAGTGAAGTGAAAGTTGCTCAGTCATGTTGCTCAAACTTTTTGTGACCCCATGGGCTGTACAGTCCATGGAATTCTCCAGGCCAGAATACTGGAGTGGGCAAACCAGGGGATCTTCCCAACCCAGGAATTGAACTGGGATCTCCTGCTTTGCAGGCAGATTCTTTACCAACTGAGCTATCAGGGAAGCCACATTTTAAAGCTGCTGCTAAGGCACTTCAGTCATGTCCGACTCTGTGCGACCCCATAGACAGCGGCCCACCAGGCTCCTCTGTCCCTGGGATTCTCCAGGCAGGAGTACTGGAGTGGGGTGCCATTTCCTTCTCCAGCGCATGAAAGTAAAAAGTGAAAGTGAAGTTTCTCAGTCGTGTCCGACTCTTAGCGACCTCATGGACTGCAGCCTACCAGGCTCCTCTGGCCATGGGATTTTCCAGGCAAGAGTACTGGAGTGGGGTGCCATTGCCTTCTCCACATTTTAAAGCTAGATCAATTTAAAGATGACATAATCCCTTGAATAGCAAGGGGATCAAACCAGTCAATCTTAAGGGAAATCAACTCTGAATACTCACTGGAAGGACTGTTGCTGAAGCTGAAGCTCCATTATTTTGGTCACCTGATGCGAACAGCTGACTCACTGAAAAGTCCCTGATGCTGGGAAAGATTGAGGGCAGAAGGAGAAGAGGGCATCAGAGGATGAGATGGCATCACTGATGCAATGGACATTAACTTGGGCAAACTTCAGGAGATGGTGAGGGACAGGGAGGCCTGGCATGCTGCAGTCCCTGCGGCCACAAAGAATCGGACATGAAAGGGTGACTGAACAACAGCAACAACTCTCACACAATTTAGAAGTTGTAGTTTAATTATACTAGTATGAAATATCACAGCTCATGACTATTAGATGTGATCATATAAAAAGGTCATATATAAGATCATATATTCGATCAATACATAATATGAAGCCATCAAAAATCAAAAGGGAGTCTTCTGTATCCAGAAAGATGGAGCTGACATTGTTTTACTTATTCCCTCAATAAGAAAACCTAAATCTTGGACATTATGTATAGGACAAATGTAATAAGATCTGAAAGTTTGAGAAAAGAAGCCCAGCCAGGGCCCTTGTGACCCAAGGAACAACACTGTGATGAGTCCCTTGAGGGTCATTTCTGCTTCACATATCCCATACTTAGAGATAAACAAGGCATGCTTCCCCTCTAAGATCAAGAACAAATCAAGAAAGAATGTCTTCTTTATTATTCTTATTAAATATAATGCTATAACCAGAGAACAGTAAAGCAGGTGAAAGAAACAAAAGGTACACAGCTTGTAAAGGAAGAAATAAAACTGTCCCTATTTGTAGACAAGATTATTTATGTGGTCCAGTGGCTAAGACTGCATGCTCCCAATGCAGGGGACCCTGGTTTGATCCCTGGTAAGGAAACTAAATTCTGCATGCTGCAGTTAAAACCTGGTGCAGCCAAATACGTAAATAAAAATGATTATTTGTGTAGAATACCTCAAGGAATCTACAGAAACCTCTTAGAAATAATAAAGTAAATTCAGTAAGCTCACAAGATACAAGATAAACTTTAAAAAAATAAAATTAAAAAACAGTTTTATGTCTACATTCTAGAGTGAAGGAGGGTATATCACTACAGACCTACAGCTGGAAAAAGGAAGAAATCAGGAGAAACTCAAGTTAGAAAAAGAATTAGGTAAGTTACTCTTCCAGTGTGATGATTGCAAAGCAAAATCATGTTAAATGAAGTATGTGAGAATAAAGAAACCAAGAACAGTGAATGTGTCCTCATATCCCAGTGTAGATACATTTCTAAAGTTGTATCAGCTTTTTGTAGCTTCTCTCCAGTGCTCATATCTCCTCCATTGTCTCTGCCCACAGTAAGGAACAAATGCAGTAGTGGAGAGATGTAATATTTAAAGGACAAGTGGACTTTTCCAATAGAATTTCAGGGAGTTGCCAATGATGGTAACCTGAGAGCTAATAGCAGTGTGTCTCAGGAATGTTCATACTTCTTATCATTGAGAGGAACCTGGAGGGAGTCACAGTCTAGCAGTTGCAGGGCCCATGAAAAAAAGAATGGCAGTGTTTATAATTTGCATTTTGACTGTAAGTACAAGCCAATTCCTAATGAAATTCCTTTTCTTTTTTTAAATTGGAGAATAATTGCTTTACAATGTCATGTTGGTTTCTGCCATACAACAACATGAATCAGCCATAAGTGGAATTCTTTTCACAGGTTGAATTATGAAAGATGGGGTAAAATATCATCTGCTCTGGCCAGGATTCAAGTGAGGCTGAGTAGTGTAAGTGCAGGATTGGTTGCTTTCTTTATTTAAAATTTTGATATTTTGTTCAATTTGGATCTTTTTTACATAATTTTAATCTTTTAAATATATTAATTAAAATTATTTATTTTGAGTACTGTTTTTTGTTGCCTCCTTAAATTTAGCATCTAAGGCAGGTGCCTCACTCACCTCACCTTAGTGCAGACCCTGTCATCAGGGTGTGGGGAGCAGCCAAGACACAAATAGATTTTAGGATAGAGAAAATGGTAAAGTGTCAAAAGAAAGAAAATGAGAGAAAGAAATGAAAGAAAGCCAACAAGGTTAATTGAATACGAGAAGGAATTATAATGGAAGCATACTTGCCAGGTATGGAATTTCTATGCTCAAAGGCAGATTTTAATACAAATCCCCATTTGTTCAGCCTCTGGAAGACAACAGTGAGAACCACCATTTAATGAGGGTTTATCATCATAATTGTGCTTCCCTCATAGCTCAGTTGGTAAAGAATCCACCTGCAATGCAGGAGACCCTGGTTTGATTCCTGGGTCAGAAGATCCCCTGGAGAAGGGATAGGCTACCCACTCCAGTATTCTTGGGCTTCCCTTGTGGCTCAGCTGGTAAAGAATCAGCCTGCAATGCGGGAGACCTGGGTTTGATCCCTGGGTTGGGAAGATGCCCTGGAGAAGGAAATGGCAACCCACTCCAGTATTCTTGCCTGGAGAACCCCATGGACAAAGGAACCTGGTGGGCTACAGTCCATGGGGTTGCAAAGAGTCTGACATGACTGAGTGACTTTCACTCACTCACTATCATCATAATTAAGCCTCTTTTACTCTATTAAATATGCATCAATAAATCCCAGTTGTATATATTAGGAAATTTAGGTTCAGTTAAGTACAGTTTCCAACATCATGGAGTTTGTAATTGGAGAGGTGTGGTCACAGCGTATGTCTATTTGAATGCAAAACTTCGCAGAGCTAGTCTCTGCCCCATACTGACCTACTCACAGAGACAAGAGGGGATAAGAGCCAACAGGAGTTGCAGAGTGCAGGCTGAATCATAAAAATTCAGTGTTTACCTTCTGAAAATGTCTTTACTTCTCTCTGAATAGTGTGCATCTAGTACATGCTCCCAAACTGGGAAGAACAAACCCTTGTCTGAACTTCAATCAGTCACAGGCCATGTGTATTCAAAGCCAAGCCAGCAACCATCCAGTTACCCAAACACATGGGGTCGGGGGGAGGATGCAGAACACAGGGAGAAATAAAAATTGCAAAGTACCAAGGCTTGCTCTAATCCCACCCCAACCAGAGGAGACTTTAAATGATCAGTATAGCATTATCCAGAGAGAATGTTCCCCAGCCCATCAAAGGACTCTGAGGCTTGAGGACTTGACTCTGCTGGTTAGAGCTAACTAACCAACTAACCAACCTGTTAACTCTGCTGGCATAGCAAGAGTAATGCAGGACTGGAAAGTGGGACTATGAGATGATTACAGGATGCTTTTTCTCTTTGTATATTTATGTCTTTACATAACAATACAGCACACTGAACGTTAAATAAGCTCCTCTGAGGCTGACCAAATGAGATCAATAATTCATCATAGTCCCCAAAGATATTTTGGGGGATCCTCAGTCTATATAATATAAAGTGAGTGCTTCTGTAGAAATGTGATTAATTCTGAATAAAGCTGTCAGAGAGCATGTCCCTATAGTGTCAAAGGGAATTATTCAAAACATCTGCTAGAAATACCAGGATAACAGCAGCAGTTAGTGCCAAAGCCTTCTGGTTTTATAGGAAAGAAGTTTAACATACATCAGTATTTAGGTAAATATTGATATAAAAAGGCTTAGCTATCCCACAGTGTAAAGAATGGAGAATACAGCTTTTGTATTGTTTTAATTCAAATTTTTTATTTATGGAACAATCCAACTGAAAGGTTAACCACTCATAGTAGTGAATTATGGATTTAGTAGATGTTCACATCATAATTATATCAATTTTAAAGTTTCTTAAAAGCAAGTATACTTTGAAATTAAAAGCTAGATGGGGTTTGATATATTTTCTAAAAGATTTATACATATCAATTCCTGATAATACAGTTCTCTTTTTAAAAAGATTGAACTTTAAAAAAGATTTTCCTCTTAAACTTACTCCAGGAGGAAGGAATTAGAAAAGGAAAAAAAAAAAAGAGAGAGAGAGAGAAAGAAGAAGAAGAAGCAAGCAGCACCATGGGGTAGCACTTTTTTCAGTTTTACCATCTTACCCCATGCTTCCACATAAGAAATACAGAATGGCTGGCATGTCAATAAAATTGAATGCAGACGTTTTAAGGCGGTGTTCTACAAAACACAAATTTTAATAAATATTCAGCATAACCCCATAATTTTCAACTCCTGGTTACAATCCCTGCCAGGGAAACAGGACTGTAAGGAAAACACTGCCATAGCCATAGTCCATAGAAATGACTAGCAGGGTATCCTTAGTAGAAAAGTCACACTCTGAGAAGCCAGAAGTATGTAATCCCAAGGGCCACCATCACACTGTAGTCACTACAGTCATCAACCCTTGCAGTTGGGCAGCATGTATGCCACACAGCTATATCCTGTGACCCTGGTCACACTGGTATCAGAACACTAAAACATATGTAACAAGCACAGTTTCTTAAGACCAAATTAGTACTATTTTAGAATTGGCTTGAGCAAGATAATCCAAGCCTAGCAGGCAAAACAAAAGGTAGACACACTAATTTTAAATCAACTGTGGGAACATTAAGCTTCTTTCAGAACTATCCATAGGGCTTCACTTAAAATTTCACTGACAGCCAGCTTTGATGGCTAAGGTCTGTCCAGTTTGACTTCTACTGACCTTTTCTCTCTGTTCCAGCTTCCACTTGTGCCACATTCAACAAATCACCTGATATCATGTTCATCCCAATCTAACAACTGCCTCGTAGCCTGAGAACTCAGCTAATTCCAGACACTCTGCTGAGAAGTCTGAGACAGAACAGTAACGTGAGGCAGAAGAAGGGCACACAAATTAACATTTAATGCAGTGCTTTAGAGGTAGCCAAGATGGTGGAATATGAAGACCCAGAACTCACCTCCTCTCACAAACAAACCAAATTTACAACTATTTACAGGGCAACTGCCTATGAGAATGATCCAAGACTAGCAGAAAAGATTTTCTACAATTAAGACTTGCCAATCAGAGTATCCCAAAGAGACAGGAGGACCTAAGACTCTACTTGGAGATTAAACACTGGCAACAACCATTTTGGGAGTTTATTATACCACTGTAGCACCACTGCTGGTAGAAACCATTTTGAAATTCTCTCTCTAGCATATTAGTGCTGGGCCTTACACTCACCAGGAGGCAAGCACCATTCCTGAGTACCCCACCCCCAAGTGCTAAAGAGACAGCCCATGAGGACCCAATCCTGCTTCCCAGAAGGCCAGCACCAGCCCTGCACTACCCTGAAACAAACAACCAATCATGCAAGAAACCTACCCTGCACTCTAGCAGACCCACAGCCTCACAGTAAACTGGGCAGAGGCCAGTCCCACCCACAGTAGTCAGCCCTACTACTAAAGAAGGGTGCACATAGTCCACATAGGGAGCATCCCTAGAACATACAGCTCTGGTGACAAAGGGGAGCATGGTTTTGGAGGTCCTCTATGATACCTTTTATATAAGGCTACTTCTCCAATATTAGCAAACACAATCATCCTACCTAACACAGAGAAAGCAACAGAGAGAATTGGGGAAAATGAAGAGACTGGAATATGTTCCAAATGAAGCAATAAGACCAAACCTGAGAAAATAACTAAAAAACAAGTGGATATATGCAATCTACAAGAGTACAAGATAATGATCACAAATATGCTTATCAAACATTTGAGAAGGATTTTGAGATATTGAAGATATGTTTGAGACCAAAGATTAAGATGAACACAGTGAGAATTTTAACAAATATGCAAAAATATAAATAAGAACCAAACAGAGCAAAAGAATGCAATCACTGAAATAAAAATATACTAGAAGAAATCAACAGTAGATTAAATGATATGAAGGAATGAGTCAGAGAACTAGAAGACACAGTCATGGAAATCATCAAGTGAGACAGAAAAGAAGAAAAAAAAAATTAATGAGGATAATTTAAGAGACCTTTGAGACAGCATCAAGCATATTAACATTTCCATTCTATGGATCTTAGAAGGTGAAGAAAGAAAGAGACAGAGAACTTATTTGAAGAAATAATAGCTGAAAAATTATCCAACCTGAGGGAGAAAACAAACATCCATGTACAGAAAGCACTGAGGGACACAAAGAAGATGAATCCAAAAAGTCCACATCAAAACAATATAATTAAAAAGAAAAAAAATTAAAGATAAAGTGAAAAATCTTAAAATCAACAAGAGAAAAGTCAGCTAGTTATATATAAGAACTCCTATAAGGCCACCAACTGACTTTTTAGCAGAAACTCTAAAGGCCAGAAAGGAGTAGCATGATATATTCAAAGTAATGAAAGGAAAAAGACTTACAACCAAAAATACTCTACGCAGCAAGGCTATGATACATATTTGAAGGAGAAAAAAGAGTTCTACATATAAGCTAAAGTTAAAAACATTCAGCATCACTAAACTGGTCTTAAATAAAATGGTAAAGGAAGTTCTCTAAATGTTCCAGCCAAAAGGCACAGAGTGGCTGAATAGACAGAAAAACAATACTCATATGCGAGCTGCCTACAAAGAACTCATTCCAGAAACAAGCACATGCACACAGGCTGAAAGTGAAAGGATGAAGAAAGGTATTCCGTGCAAATGAAAGTCAAAAGAAAGCTGAAGTAGCAATATTTATTTCAGACAAAACAGGCTTCAAAATGAAGACTGTTATAAGAGACAAAGATATTACTTAATAATAAAGGGATCATTTGAAAAGGAAGATATAACAATTGTAAATATATATGCACCCAAAGTTGTTGTTTCTCAGTCACTAAGTCATGTCCAACACTTGGTGACCCCATAGATTGTGGCACACCAGGCTCCTCTGTCCTCCACTATCTCCTGGAGTTTGCTTAAATTTATATTCATTGAGTTGGTGATGCTATCTAACCATTTCATCCTCTGCCGCCCCCCTTCTCCTATTGTCTTCAGTCTTTCCCAGCACCAGTCTTTTCCCCTGAGCTCACATTAGGGGGCCAAAATATTGGAATTTCAGCTTCAGCAACACTCCTTCCAGTGAATATTTATGGTTGATCTCCTTTAGGATTGACTGGTTTGATCTCCATGCACTCCAAGGGACTCTCAAGAGTCTTCTTCAGCTCACAAAAGCATCAATTAAAATCTGTCACTGCTTCCACTTTCTCCCTTTCTATTTGTCATAAAGTGATGGCACCAGATGCCATGATCTTAGTTTTTTGAATGTTGAGTTTCAGGCCAGCTTTTTCACTGTCCTCTTTCACTTTCATCAAGAGGCTCTTTAGTTCTTCTTCTCTTTATGCCATAATGGTGGTGTCATCTGTATATCTGAGGTTATTGATAATTCTACCAGCAATCTTGATTCCAGCTTGTGCTTCACCCAGCCCAACATTTCACATGATGTACTCTGCATATAATCTGGAATCAAGATTGCCGGGAGAAATATCAATAACCTCAGATATGCAGATGGCACCACTCTTATGGCAGAAAGTGAAGAGGAACTAAAAAGCCTTTTGATGAAAGTGAAAGAAGAGAGTGAAAAAGTTGGCTTAAACCTCAATGTTCAGAAAACTAAGATTATGGCATCTGGTCCCATCACCTCATGGGAAATAGATGGGGAGACAGTGGAAACAGTGTCAGACTTTATTTTGGGGGGCTCCAAAATCACTGCAGATGGTGACTGCAGCCATGAAATTAAAAGATGCTTACTCCTTGGAAGGAAAGTTATGACCAACCTAGACAGCATATTAAAAAGCAGAGACATTACTTTGCCAAGAAAGGTCTGTCTAGTCAAGGCTATGGTTTTTCCAGTAGTCATGTATGGATGTGAGAGTTGGACTGTGAAGAAAGCTGAGTGCTGAAAAATTGATGCTTTTGAACTGTGGTGTTGGAGAAGACTCTTGAGAGTCCCTTGGACTGCAAGGAGATCCAACCAATCCATCCTGAAGGAGATCAGTCCTGGGTGTTCATTGGAAGGACTGATGCTGAAACTGAAACTCCAATACTTTGGCCACCTCATGCGAAAAGTTGACTCATTGGAAAAGACCCTGATGCTGGGAGGGGCTGGGGGCAGGAGGAGAAGGGGACGACAGAGGATGAGATGGCTGGATGGCATCACCGACTCAATGGGCATGAGTTTGAGTAAACTCCGGGAGTTTGTGATGGACAGGGAGGCCTGGCGTGCTGTGATTCATGGGGCTGCAAAGAGTTGGACACGACTGAGCGAATGAACTGAACTGAACTGAACTAAACTGAATTCTGCATATAACTTAAATAAACAGGATGACAGTACACAGCCTTGATGTATTCCTTTCCCAATTTGGAACCAGTCCATGGTTCCATCTCTGGTTGTAACTGTTGCTTCTTGACCTGCATACAGATTTCTCACGAGGCAGGTCAGGTGGCCTGGCATTCCCATCTCTTTAAGAATTTTCCATAGTTTGTTGTGATCCACACAGTCAAAGGCTTTCAAGTGGTAAATGAAGCAGAAACAGATGTTTTCCTGGAATTCTCTTGCTTTTTCAATGATCCAATGGAAGTTGGCAACTTGCTCTCTGGTTTCTCTGCCTTTTCTAAATCAAGCTTGAACATCTGGAAGTTCTTAGTTAATGTACTATTGAAGCCTGGCTTGTAGAATTTTGAGCATTACTATGCTAGCATGTGAGATGAGTGCAATTGTGCAGTAGTTTGAACATTCTTTGGCATTGCCTTTCCTAGGGATTTGAATGAAAACTGACCTTTTCAAGTCCTATGGCCACTGCTGAGTTTTCCAAATTTGCTGGCATATTGAGTGCAACACTTTCACAGCATCATCTTTTAGGGTTTGAAGAAGTTCAGCTGGAATTCCATCACCTCCACTAGCATTGTTTGTAGTGATGCTTCCTAAGGCCCACTTGACTTTGTGCTCCAGGATGTCTGGCTCTAGGTGAGTGTTCACACCATCGTGGTTATCTGGGTCATTAAGATCTTTTTTGTATGGCTCTTCTGTGTATTCTAGCCACCTCTTCTTAGTATCTTCTGCTTCTGTTAGGTCCATACCACTTCTGTCCTTTAGTGTGACCATCTTTGCATACACTTGTATCAATAAAATAAAATACCTTGGAATAAACCTAACTAAGGAAGTAAAGAATCTGTACTCAGAAAACCATATTACACTTAATGGAAGAACTGAAGACACATGTGGCTTTGGTGGTATATTGGTGAGCATAGCTGCATTCCAAAGAAATTGAAGCTGTCACAGACAAGAAGACACATCTGCACATAGCTTTGAGGAGTTAACATTGTTAAAATAATTTTACTACCCAAGATAATCTACAGATTCAGTACAATCCTTAAAGTGCAAATGGTGTTTTCCCAGGACTAAAACTAATAATTCTAAAATTTGAATGGAAACATAAAAGATTAGGAATAGCCAAAACATTCAAGAAAGAAGAACAAAGCAAAAGATAACATTCCTCTCACTTTCAAACTATACTAAAAAGCTACAGTTATCAAAACAGTACAGTTCTGGCACAAAATGGACATATCAATCAATGGAACTGAATAGAAAGCCCCCCCCCATAAAAATCTATATATATGTGCATTCTAAGTTGCTTCAGTCGTTTTACTCTGTGACCCCACGAATTGTAGCCTGACAGGCTCCTCTGTCCACAGGATTCTCCAGGCAAGAATACTGGAGTGGATTGCCATTCCCTTTTCCAAGGGAGCTTCCTGAACCAAGGATTGAATCCAAGTCTCCTACCTCTCCTGCATTGGCAGGCAGGTTTTTTACCACTGGTATCACCTGGGAAGCCCCAATATTCAGCACATATTAAGAGTATACCCCAATATTAAGAGTATACTGTGCATGCATGTTAAGTCACTTCAGTTGTGTTCTGACTCTTTGTGACCCTATGGACTGTAGCCCGCCAGTCTCCAATGTCCATGGAATTCTCCAGGCAACAATATTGGAGCAGATTGCCACGCCCTCTTCCAGAGGATCTTCCCAACCCAGGGATCGAATCCATTTCTCTTATGTCTCCTGCACTGACAAGTGGGTTCTTTACTACTAGTGCCACCTCATATTGTCAATTAATCTACAACAAAGAAAGCAAGACTATACAATGGGGAAAAGACACCCTCTTCAATGAATATGTTGGGAAACTGGACAGTTACATATGCAAAAGACTCAAACAGGACTACTTTCTCACACCATATAAAGATAAACCAAAAATGGATTAAGGACTTAAATGTAAGGCCTAAACCTACAAAACTCCTAGAAGCAGCACGCTCTCTGACATAAACCTTAGCAATATTTTTTGAGATCTATTTCTTCAAGCAAGGGAAACAAAAGTGAAAGTAAACAAACTGGATTGCAGAAAACTAAAAATATTTTGCATAGCAAAGGAAACTATAAACAGAATGAAAAGTCAACCTAATGAATTAGAGAAGATATTTTCAAACAGTTTAATCTAATAAGGGATTAATAACCAAAATTTATAAAGAAAACAAGTCAAAGTTTAAAAAATAAAGGCAATAAAAATGGGAAGAAGACTTGAATAAATATTTTTCCTAAAAAGACACACAGATGGCCAGCAGACACAGATGTTCAATATCTCTAATCATCAGGAAAAAGTAAATCAAAACAAAATGAGGTACCACCTGATATAAGTCAGAGTAGCTATCATCCAAAGGACAACGAATGAATGTTGGCAAGAATGTGGAGGAAAAGGAACCCACTCGCACTCTTGGATGGCTTGTAAATTGGTACAGCCACTATGCCAAATGGTGTGAACTTTCCTCAAAAAATTAAAATAGAACTACCATATGACCCAGCAATTTTACTTCTGGGTATTTACCTATAGAAAACAAAAACACTGATTGAACAGATATGTGTACCCTTATGAACATTGCAGCATTATTTGCAATAGGCAAGATATGAAAGCAACCCAAGTGTCATCTATTGATAGATGAATAGATAAAGAAGGTTTATGGGGAGTGGGATGTATGTGTGTGTATACAATAGATTATTATTGTTAGAAAAATAAAACAAATCTGGCCATTTGCATCAACATGGTTGCATCTAGAAGGATGAATGAATGCTAATGAAAGAAATCAGATGAAGACAAATATTACATGGTCTCATTTACATGTGAAATCTAAAAAACAAAATGAAAACAGATTCATAAAAACAGTAAAAATTAGTGGTTGCCAGAGGACAGAAGGGTTGGGGGGAATGTTGATGAAAGGATTAAGAGATTAAAAACATTTAGTTATAAGTAAACTAGCTGCAGGGATGTAATATTCAGCAAAAATGGGTCAATAATACTGCAGTAGCATTTTATGAGAACAGAACTAGACTTATTGTGGTGTTCATGTCAAAATGTGTATAAATTTGAAATCACTATATAGCATACCTGAAAGCAAAATAATTATTGTACATCAACTGTATTTCAATTTTAAAAATGTAATGTTTAGAGATGGTTGAGATTAAAAAGTAAATATGGCCCTTCACTTTTGTTAACAGGTGCAAATTTTTAATTATGTTTTTAATTAATTTATTTTTAGATGAAACAAAGATGAATATTTTTAATAATAAAAGGTACAATTCACAAAGAAGATAGACATCATAAACCATTAGACACCTAACAACAAATAAACAAAAATACATAAAGCAAAAATTAGAAGAAATATAATGAAGAAAAATATATATTTATAGTGAGAAATATTAACATTTCTCAGAATATTTTAGTAAGTGAAAAAAAAATAAAAATAGAAGCATCTTGAATGATTTATTAATAATGTAAATATAATAGATTCATATTTACATTAATTTACATTAATCTTATATCCTACACAGACATATTTAAAAGTTTGTATCTCATAGGTTGTTATTAGATTTCCATAGACATTTAGAGAAACTGGCAAAATGAGAAATATTACTAAATTTCAAAAAGTAGAATTCATTCTTTTGTGATTCAGTTATACATATACACATATTATTTTTAAAATTATTTTCCATTATAGGTTATTATAAGACATTGACTATAGTTCCCTGTGCTATACAGTAAACCTTTCTTGCTTGTTATATATCTATTTTTTTTAATTAGACACCTAGTGTTCTATTCATACTAAGTCAAACAAGTAGAATCAAAAATGTCACAAACTTTTTGTTAGACAAAAATTCATAAGCTTTCTAAAATATAGATATTATATATATATTATTTACATATACGTATGTAAGCCTTTCTATACACTTGATAAAGGCTTGAGAAAGAACATCAGAAAATGGAGAAACTGGAAAACATAAACTAAGTGAAATGGAGCACTGAATATAAAATAGAAAAAATAAAACAAGCTAGATAAAAGTAAAACATCCTCAAACAGCATCTTTTCATGCATTTGTTAGCCATAAGTATGTCTTCTTTGGAGAAATCTCTGTTTAGTTCTTTGGACCATTTTAAAAATATGGAATGCTTCATGAATTTGCATGTCAACCTTGCACAGAGGCCATGCTAATCTTCTCTGTATCATTCCAATTTTAGCATATGTGCTGCTGAAGTCAGAATGACTGCTATCAAAAAGTCTACAAACATTAAACACTGGAGAAGGTGTGGAGAAAAGGGAACCCTCTTATATTATTGGTGGGAATGCAAACTAGTACAGCCACTATGGAGAACAGTGTGGAGATTCCTTTAAAAACTGGAAATAGAACTGCCATATGACCCAGCAATCCCACTGCTGGGCATACACACCGAGAAAATCAGAATGGGAAGAGACACGGGTACCCCAATGTTCATCACAGCACTGTTTACAATAGTCAGGACATGGAAGTAACCTAGATGTCCATCGGCAGACAAATGGATAAGAAAGCTGTGGTACATATACACAATGGAATATTATTTAGCCATTAAAAAGACTGCATGTGAATCAGTTATAATGAGGTGGATGAAACTGGAGCCTATTATACAGAGTGAAGTAAGTCAGAGAGAAAAACACCAATACAGTATAATAACACACATATATGGAATTTAGAAAGATGGAAATGATGACCCTATATGTGAGACAGCAAAAGAGACACAGATGTAAAGAACAGACTGTTGGACTCTGGGTGAAGGCGAGGGTGGGGTGATTTGACAGAATAGCATTGAAACATGTATATTATCATATGTGAAATAGATTGCCAGTCCAGGTTCGATGTGTGAGACAGGGTGCTCAGGGCTGGAACACTGTGATGACCCTGAGGGATGGGATGGGGAGGGTGGTGGGAGGGGGTTCAGGATGTACATGTACATGTACACATGTACACCCATGGCTGATTCATGTCAATGTATGGCAAAACTCACTACAATATTGTAAAGTAATTAGACTCCAATTAAGTAATTAAAATAAATTAAGTAAGTTTAAAAAATCCTCATATAGTCCAGCTGTTTAGAAACATGGCTGCTCATTAGAAACAAATCTGGAGCCCTGGTGGAAAAAAAGCAATACCTGGGCTTTTTTTTTTTTTTTTTTTTTTTTTAAAAAATTTCCAAGATAATTCTGATATACTTCCAGATTTTAAAAAGTGATTATGGATGTTTCTATTAAATAGTAGTTTTGATGATATAGAATTCTATTATCTTTTTCTGTTGACCAATCATGATACAATCGTATCAGGTAATAGTTACATAATCACAATAGTAAAAGATGTTTACCAGTTTTCACAGTCAATATTCAGACAAAAAGTAAAAGATAATTGCAACTGCAAGCCATAATGGGAATATGATTAACCTAATGAAAAATTGATGCTTTTGAACTGTGGTGTTGGAGAAGACTCTTGAGAGTCCCTTGGACTGCAAGGAGATCCAACCAGCCCATCCTAAAGGAGATCAGTCCTGGGTGTTCATTCGAAGGACTGATGCTGAAGCTGAAACTCCGATACTTTGGCCACCTCATGCGAAGAGTTGACTCATTGGAAAAGACCCTGATGCTGGGAGGGATTGGGGGCAAGAGGAGAAGGGGATGACAGAGGATGAGATGGCTGGATGGCATCACCAAATCGATGGGCATGAGTTTGAGTAAACTCCGGGAGTTTGTGATGGACAGGGAGGCCTGGCGTGCTATGATTCACGGGGTCGCAAAGAGTCGGACATGACTGAGCGACTGAACTGAACTGAACTGAATAATATAAAATAATTATATACAATTTGGTGGGGGGTCAAACAGAGTGATGTAGTAAGTGGAGGTGCATACATGCACATATTTTTATCTGCTCAGTCAGTCTATCTTTTGGTTGGTGCATTTAATCCATCCACATTTAAAGTAATTATAAATATGTATGATCCTATAATCTTTTTCTTGGTTGTTTGGGGTTTATTTTCTGTAGGTAGGGATTTTCCTTCTCTTGTTTACTGCCTAGAGAAGTTCATTTAGATTTGTCATAGAGTTTGTTTGGTGGTACTGAATTCTCTTAACTTTGGCTTGTCTGGAAATCTTTTGATTTCTCCATCAAATCTGAAGGAGAGTCTTGCTGGGTAGAGTATTCTTGGTTGTAGGATCTTCCCTTTCATCACTTTATTTATTTTTTTTTCATTTGATTTTCATTTATTTTGTTTGTTTTTGTTTTTTTGTTTATTATTTTTTATTTTAATTTTTTATTTACAATATTGTGGTGGTTTTTGACATATATTCACATGAATCAGCCATGGGTGTATATGCGTTCCCCATCCTGACCCTCCCTCCCACCTCCCACCCCATCCCATCTCTCAGAGTCATCCCAGTGTACCAGCCCTGAGCACCCTGCCTCATGCATCGAACCTGGACTGGTGATCTATTTCACATATGATAATACATATGTTTCAATACTATTCTCTCAAATCATCCCACCCTCGCCTTCTCCCACAGAGTCCAACAGTCTGTTCTTTACATCTGCGTCTCTTTTGCTGTCTCACATATACGGTCATCGTTACCATCTTTCTAAATTTCGTATATATGCGTTAATAAACTGTATTAATGTTTTTCTTTCTGACTTACTTCACTCTGTATAATAGGCTCCAATTTCATCCACCTGATTAGAACTGACTCAAATGCATTTCTTTTTAATGGCTGAGTAATATTCCATTGTGTATATGTACCACAGCTTTCTTATCCATTTGTCTGCCATTGAACATTTAGGTTGCTTCCATGTCCTGGCTATTGTAAACAGAGCTGCAATGAACATTGGGGTACACGTGTCTCTTTCAATTCTGGTTTCCTCAGTGTGTATGCCCAGAAGTGGGATTGCTGGGTCGTATGGCAGTTCTAGTTTCAGCTTTTTAAGGAATCTCCACACTGTTCTCCATAGTGACTGTACTAGTTTGCATTCCCACCAACAGTGTAAGAGGGTTCCCTTTTCTCCACACCCTCTCCAGCATTTATTGTTTGTAGACTTTTGGATAGCAGCCATTCTGACCAGTGAGATGGTACCTCATTGTGGCTTTGATTTGCATTTCTCTGATAATGAGTGATGTTGAGCATCTTTTCATGTGTTTGTTAGCCATTTGTATGTCTTCTTTGGAGAATGGTCTGTTTAGTTCTTTGGCCCATTTTTTTATTGGATCTCTTATTTTTCTGGAATTGAGCTGCAGGAGGTGCTTGTATATTTTTGAGATTAATTCTTTGTCAGTTGCTTCATTTGTTATTATTTTCTCCCATTCTTAAGGCTGTCTTTTCACCTTGCTTATAGTTTCCTTCGTTGTGCAAAAGTTTTTAAGTTTAATTAGGTCCCACTAGTTTATTTTTGCTTTTATTTCCATTACTCTGGGAGGTGGGTCATAGAGGATCCTGCTGTGATTTATGTCAGAGAGTGTTTTGCCTATGTTTTCCTCTAAGAGTTTTATGGTTTCTGGTCTTATATTGAAATTTTTAATCCATTTTGAGTTTATTTTTATGTATGGTGTTAGAAAGTGTTCTAATTTCATTCATTTACAAGTGGTTGATCAGTTTTCCCAGCACCACTTGTTAAAGAGATTGTCTTTTCTCCATTGTATATTCTTGCCCCCTTTGTCAAAGATAAGGTGTCCATAGGTGTGTGGATTTGTCTCTGGGCTTTTTATTTTGTTCCATTGATCTATATTTCTGTCTCTGTGGCAGTACCATACTGTCTTGATGACTGTCGCTTTGTAGTATAGCCTGAAGTCAGGTTGATTCCTCCAGTTCCATTCTTCTTTCTTAAGATTGCTTTAGCTATTCGAGGTTTTTTGTAATTCCATACAAATTGTGAAATTATTTGTTCTCTGAAAAACATCATTGGTAGTTTGATAGGGATTGCATTGAATCTATAGATTGCTTTGGGTAGTATACTCATTTCCACTGTATTGATTCTTCTGATCCATGAACATGGTATATTTCTCCATCTATTTGTGTCATCTTTTATTTCTTTCATCAGTGTTTTATAGTTTTCTATATATAGGTCTTTTGTTTCTTTAGGTACATTTATTCCTAAGTGTTTTATTCTTTTCGTTGTAATGTCACCACTTTAAATATATCATGCCATTCTCTTCTGAGAAGGGAGTTCTCAGAGTTGTAGAGTTTCTGTTGAGAAATAAGCTGATAGGCTTATAGGAGTTTCCTTGTATATTGTCTTTTTTCCCCTTTTGCTTTTAATATTTTATCTCTGTCTTTAATTTTTGTTAGTTTGATTATTATGTGTCTTGGTGTGTTCCTCCTTGGGTTTATCCTGCCTGGGATTCTCTGTGCTTCCTGGACTTGGTTGACTCTTTCCTTTCCCATGTTAGGGAATTTTTCAGCTATTATCTCTTCAAATATTTTCTTAGGTTTTTTTCTCTCTCTTCTCCTTTTGGGACCCTTATAAGGTGAATGTTGGTGCATTTAATGTTGTCCCAGAAGCCTCTTAAGCTGTCTTCATTTCTTTTTATTTATTTATTTATTTTTCTATATTCTGTTCTGTGGCAGTGATTTCCACCATTCTGTCCTCCAGGTCACTTATCCATTCTTCTGCCTCGATTATTCTGCTATGGATTCCTTCTAATGTATTATTCTTCTCTGTTTGTTTGTTCTTTAGTTCCTCTAGGTCATTAGCAAACAGTTCTTGCATCTTCTCAATCTTTGCCTCCATTCTTTTCCTGAGACCCTGGATCATCTTCACTATCATTATTCTGAATTCTTTTTCTGGGAGGGTGCCTATCTCCACTTCATTTAGTTGTTTTTCTGGGGTTTATCATGTCCCTTCATCTGGGATATAACTTTCTGCTTTTTCATTCTGATTAACTTTCATGTTAATTGATTTTCTGAAAAAAAAGCTATGACCAACCTAGACAGCATATTAGAAAACAGAGACATTACTTTGCCTACAAAGCTCTGTCTAGTCAAAGCTATGGTTTTTCCAGTAGTCACGTATGGATGTGAGAGTTAGACTACAAAGAAAGCTGAGTACTGAAGAATTTATACTTTTGAACTGTGGTGTTGGAGAAGACTCTTGAGTCCCTTGGACTACAAGGAGATCAAACCAGCCAATCCCAAAGGAAATCAGTCCTGAATATTCATTGGAAGGACTGATGCTGAAGCTGAAACTCCAATACTTTGGCCACATGATGAAAAGAACTTACTCTTGGAAAAGACTCTGATAATGTGAAAGGTTGAAGGCAAGAGGAGAAGGGGACAACAGAGGATGAGATGATTGGATGGCATCACCGACTCGATGGACATGAGTTGGAGAAAGCTCTGGGAGTTGGTGATGGACAGGGAGGCCTGGTGTGCTGCAGTCCATAGGACTGCAAACAGTCGGACACTACTGAGACTGAACTGAACTGAACTTCCTGTAATGTGGCTTTTGTTTCAGTCTCTGTGGGGCTGTGCTTCTGCTTGGTTCTTCTGTCTGCCCTCTGATGGAAGAGGCTAAGATGCTTGTGTAAGCTTTCTGATGGGAGGGACTGGTGATGGGAAAAACTGAGGCTTGTTCTAATGGGCAGAACCTTGTAGAGTAAAGCTATAATCCAATTTACTGCTGATGGGTGGAGTTGCACTCTACTTGGTAGTTTTTTTTTGGCCTGAGGCAACCCAGTCCTCAGGTGTACAGGCTCTGTGGTAGTGTTAATGGTGATCTCCAAGGTGGTTAACACCAAGGGGGGCCTTCCAGGACTGCAGCTGCCAGTGCCCCCATCCCTGTAGTGAATCCCTGCTAACCCATGCCTTCACAGGATACCTTCGAACACTAGCAGGTAGTTTTGGTCAGTCTTCTGTGGGGTCATTGCTCCTTTCCTTTGCGTCTTGGTACACACAAGATTTTGTTTGTGCCCTCCAAGACTGGAATCTCTGTTTCCCCCACTTTGTGGAAGTCTTGTTAAAAAAATCCTGCTGGCTTTCGAAGCCAGATCCCCGGGGATTCCCAGTCCCTTTGTCAGATCCCCAGACTGGGAAGACTGATATGGGGTTCAGAACCTTTGCAACAGTGGGAGAAGTTCTTTGGTATTGTTTTTCTCCAGTTTGTGGGTCACCCACCTGGCAGGAATGGGATTTAATTTTATCATGATTTTTCCCCTCCTACCATCTTGCTATGGCTTCTTCTTTGTCTTTGGATATGGGAGTATCTTTTGTTGGTTCCAGCATTCTCCTGTTGATGGTTGTTAAACAGCTAGTTGTGTTTTTGGTGCTCTTGCAGGAGGAGATGAATGCATGTGCTTCTATTCTGCCATTTTGAACCAGAAGTTATTTTTTCAAATACTTATATTTGGGGATGTTGCATGCATTTTTTCATTCAAGAATGCAGACTTCAGCAGGAAATAATGTCACATAGAGAGCAAGCTTCAAAAACAAATCGAATTCTATGGCATTCTTGTAACTGACACTGTACAGTGTATTTCTAAGTGCCCAAAGCAAGGGCAATATAAGAAGGGAGAACTGTATAGGTTAAAGCCACAAGTAGGTAGAAAGTTCAGAAATTCTGTGTGGCTCTTTTTTCCCCTTCATGTTGATACTTGTATTCCCAGCCTACAAACCCAACTTTGGATCTGAAAGTTTCCCTACCAAGCTTTTTTTCCTTGAATATCTACTATTCTCAGAATGGTTTCCAGGACCTGCTCCTGTGTTCATTCACCATTGACTGTCTTAGTCAACAGTACACCTCTGCTTAGATTAGTCTCATTATAGACCTGACAGGGCCTAGGATCCTGAGTACTATTTTTCTTCCTCACAATATTCCCATATAATGGCACTGGATTCCTGATAGCATTGCTGTACCCATACCAGTAGATGCCTTTTTTCTCTCTAGGCCATATTTAAAACAAAGTATTCACCCTTGATTACTGCCCAAGTAACAATGACAATATGGAGTATTCCTTTGTTCCCTGAAGCTTTCTGAAGGAAGCTGAAACTCAGAGAGGATTTGAAAAGCATTAAAATGTATTTTTATCTCAATCAGCTCAAATGTACTGAAAGAAAGAGAACATTTATGTCCAAGACTACTTCAGGTAAAACCTCAAATTCTCTGATCTCTCTAAGGTTTCCACTTCTGTGTGACAAATCATACTGTCTTTCTTAAATAAACCCATAAGAGATTTAGAATGCTGCAGTCCCTGCAAGCAATCCCAAAATGATTTAATACTATTTTTTGAGGTTTTTTTTTTTTCAATTCAATGGCAATTCAGAATGGATTATAATCAATCAATTTTTGATTCTAGACTTCCAATTGCTTCACAAAATATGCCTTTAGAAGAAATCAAAATTATTTCTATGCTTCTCTATAGGCCTGGAAAAAAAAAAATATTATGGGTCCATAATAGGCAGTTTTCTGACCAGAAAGTAAATCCATGATGAAATCATCCTAGAGAAATAACTGTTTCATCTTCATATAAAGACACATAAAAGAGAAAATTCCACAGACTTCTTGAATTACACCAAATGTTAACAATAATTAATCTTCACAAATCTTGGATCGACCCTTGAAAATTGGATTTATAAGTGCAGTGGTTAATTTTATCTGCCAACTTAATTAGGCCACAGGTATTTGGTCAAACATTATTCTGTGTATTTCTGTGAAGATATTTTGGGAGGCAATTAACATTCAAATTGATAGACTAGAAAGCAGTTTGCCCTTGTTAAGGTAGGTAGGCCTTTTGTAATCAAGAACAATAGAAAAGCTTACCACCAATTAAGAGAGAATTCTCCTGCTTTTCAGACTTTGAGCTGGGACAACAGCTCTTCTTGGTTCTACAGCAGCCTGCTGGCCTTCAGACTTGAACTGGGTGTCAGCTCTGACAAGGTTGAGCTTGCCAGTCTTCACAGTTGCATGAAGCAATTTCACATATATATATGAAATCAAGAGGGTCTTAGGAAGTGTTACGACAAAGAAAGCTAGTGAAGCTAAGGAATTCCAGCTGAGCTATTTCAAATCCTAAAAGATGATGCTGTGAAAGTACTGCACTCAATATGACAGCAAATTTGGAAAACAGCAGTGGCCACAGGACTGGAAAAGGTCAATTTTCATTTCAATCCCAAAGAAGGGCAATGCCAAAGAATGTTCAAACCATTGCACAATTGCACTCATCTCACATGCTAGTAAGATCACGCTCAAAATCTTTCGTTAGACTTTAACAGTACTTGAACAGAGAACTTCCAGATGCACCAGCTAGATTTTAAAAAGGCAAAGGAACCAGAGCTCATATTACCAACAAACTTTGGATCATAGAAAATGCAACAGAATTCCAGAAAAATATCCATTTCAGCTTCATTGACTACATGAAAGCCTTTGACCTTGTGGATAACAACAAACTGTGGAATATTCTTAAAGAGATTGAAATATTAGAACACCTTACCTGCCTCCAGAGAAACCTGTATGCAGGTCAAGAAGCAACAGTTAGAACTAGTCATAGAACAACAGACTAGTTCCAAATTGGGAAAGGAGTACGTCAAGGCTGTATATTGTCACCCTGCTTATTTAACTTATATGCAGAGTACATCATGCAGTATGCTGGACTAGATGAAGTGCAAACTAGAACCAAGATTTCTGGGAGAAATATCAATAACCTCAGATATGCAGATGGTACCATCATAATGGCAGAAAGCAAAGAGCAACTGAAGCGCCTCTTGATGAAAGTGAAAGAGGAGAGTGAAAAGCTGGCTTAAAACTCAACATTCAAAGAACTAAGATCATGGCATCTGGTCCCATCACTTCATGGCAAATAAAAAGGGAGAAAATGGAAACAGTGATAGATTTTATTTTCTTGGGCTCCAAAATCACTGAGGATGGTGTCTGCAGCCACAAAACTAAAAGACACTTGCTTCTGGAAGAAAAGCTATGGCAAAACTAGAAAGTGTATTGAAAAGCAGAGATATAACTTTGCCAACAATAGTCTGCATAGTCAAAACTATGTTTTTCCAGTAGTCACGTACAGATAAGATAAGTCACGTACAGAAAGAAGGTCGAGCACCAAAGAAATGATGCTTTTGAACTGTGGTGTTGGAGAAGACTCTTGAGAGTCCCCTGGACAGCAAGAAATTCAAACCAGTCAATCCTAATGGAAATCAACCCTGAATATTCATTGGAAGGAATGAGGCTGAAGCTGACATGCCAATACTTTGGCCACCTGATGCAAAGAGCTGACTCATTGGAAAAGACCCAGATGCTGGAAAAGATCGAAGGCGGGAGGAGAAGGGGACAACAGAGGATGAGATGGTTGGATGGCATTGTCGACTCAATGGACATGAGTTTGAGTAAACTCTGGGAGGTAGTGAAGTACAGGGTAGCCGGCTTGCTGCAGCCCATGGGATTTTGAAGAGTCAGAGATGACTGAATGACTGAACAATGATAGGTATCTACAGATATAGCTTGATGGATAGAGACAGAGATCAATAAATGAATAGATATATATGATAAAGATAGAGATATTCTGTTTGTTCTGTTTCTGTAGAGAATTCTAATATAGGAGGGTAAACAGAATGAATTCAACTTCAGATATGATGAATTTGTGGCTTCTCTAAGATATTTCATATACTTAAAATATGTCTTGAACTATTAAGTGCACTTTTTGAGGCAAAAAATTATCATACATGAAAGCCAAAATTCCAAAACATTGTTCAATCAAAAAAAAAAAAAAAAAAGAAATGTTTTTTCTAAACGGGATGGGCATAATATTATAAAACTTTTTACTTTTTACTATTTACTTTAGTTGAAGGTAAAAGGATGAGAGTCACAGACCCTTTTGAATATCTCATGGGAGCCATGTCCTCCATAAAGAAAGAAACAGAAATAGACAACCAACTTTCAGAAAGCACAGCACTGAAGCCCACAGGTTCTAGTCTGGCAGGAAGATCACTGCAGTCCAAAAAACATAATGTGGAAATAATAAAAAGCTAAGTAAAATGCAAGGTCATTTGAAAGCTTTCAAAGCAGCAGCAATAACTTATATTTTAACACACTTAATAGACCATTTGGATCACATAGAAATATCTAATAATGTTAACATAAATATAATTTCAACTTGAATAAAATACAGCTGAGTGCTAGGTAACTACTACATGACATTGTTAGGCCTCATATGCATGACTTTAGACTAGAGTTTTCAAACTCCAACCATATGAGGGAGGTGATACATTTGGACTAGCCTCCAGCCAGAGTAGCTGATGGGAAAAGAAGTCAAATCAGTAGCAAGAAGCAGCTCACCTCAATGACAACAGGACTGTGAGAATCCAACAATGTATGTGAGCTAAAAAACAGAGCGGGTTGCTATTCTTATCATTAAGACAATTTGTCCACATTTAGTTCCCATGCAGAAAGCAAAATAAATGTGAGGATGACAAGAGAGGACTGACATAAATATTCTTTGTATCTTTGATTCTGTTCAAGTCAGTTTCCCCTTGCCAGCAGGTGGCCTCTGGCTGGGGAAGTTAAATAATAGTATTGTCTGTCTGTTATTTACACCAGGTGAGCCAGGTGAGTGGTAATTGCTTATTCTAGGATATAGACACTTTATTTTCCTCTGTCACGAAGAGGTAATATTTCAGAAAACTGTACTTCAGTGAAATACACAGTATGTTTTGACATTTGAGAATCACAGTTTTTCTCTACAAGAATATAGATAATATCCTCTCAAGTGTTTTGGCAGTTGTGTAATCTTAGTATTTATTTCTAAAATATTTATCAAGAATGAAACATTGTTACTCAGGTGCTTTCACTAGTTGGTGTGGGTTTTTTAAAAATAAGCTTCTGTACAGCTTGTTTCTCTCTTCAGATCTCTTCAGGGAAAAAAAAGTTGCTTTTCTTCTTAAGAAACAGTTCAATATTCTTGACTGGTTGCAAGCTACTGCTCCAAACTATATTTTACAGTATACTAAATAGAATATTAGTCACATAGCAGTAGTGCTTATAGTTTATATTCCATTTTCTAGGTTTTATACCTAGAAGTCCATAAGGTTTTCTCTTCTGCCTTATCTTGCCTTCTATTTACATCTGCCCACCCCAGATGTGATTATTTGACATGGCATTGTATATCATTGCCATGTAGGCGACATAAAGATTTATGTCCTATTCAAGAATGGTTGACAAATTCTACTTTCATTTCACAATGGATGAATGCAAATGACTTGGCCTTAATGTTTCAAAAACAAAGTTATTACTGTTTGGTATTCTTTTTGGCTTGAAAAATGTTTGGCCTTTTGTGCACACACAGACATGCACAGATACACTATATATATACATTTTTTTCTTTACCTTTCTAGTTGTCTGTATATAAGTTTCACTGCCTTTACAAAGCCTTGGGCTTCAACTCTGCTGTCTGAAGATCAGCATATTAGGCAAATAAGCATGGTTATATTTTTCATTTGCATTGCTTATCTCCAATGTGTGATTTTTTTTTCTACAGCACTAAGTTATCAAGCCTCTGATTGATGCACTTGCTGTCCTGCATACTGATCTGTAACAGAATATCTCATTTGTCTTCACAATTCCATCTTTCATAGACTGAGCGGTTTCCAAATGCATCAGATGACACCATTTCAGAGATTAGATATTTACCTCTTTTCAGCCTCAGGCCTCTCTGTACACGAACCATTCTATTTTGTGTAATCTATTTACTTTCATACATAAAATACATTTTAGGCATTACTTTAAATATTGCATGGAATTGGCAATGTGCTCCTACACAGTGTTTTGATTTTAAAGTGTTAGTGGATGCTTTAACATCTAAGAAGCACAGGAAGAGGGTGAAGTGCTGAGGCTATAACAGAACCTTCCCTTGTCCTAGCAAACTATTTTGAGCAAGTGCTTGAAAATGCTTTTTTGACTGATTCAGATAGAATGGCTTTTGTATGTTATGAAAAATAAGCATCTTCACCAGATACCAATATTGACTTTGAAAGTATAGGAACCCAGGGATTATATCTTCCAGATTTGACTTAATAATCTGTTTTTCCAACTCTGAATCTCAGTTACAAATATAATAAACCAAGATAAACATTATTCTGGGCTTTCCTGATGGCTCAAATGGTAAAGAATCTGGCTACCAGGCAGGAGACCTGGGTTTGATCCCTGGATTGGGAAGATTCCCTGGAGAAGGGAACAGCTACCCACTCCAATATTCTGGCCTGGAGAATTGCATGAACAGAGGCACGACAGGCTGCATTCCATCGAGTAGCATTATTCTAAGCAGGTAGAGGAATTCAATCTTGATTTTTAAGATATTATAGTATTCTTGACTTCAGTTAAAAATCACAGTCCTGGTGCTAGCCAAAAAAATATTGGAGAACTTTTAATTAGCCCAATCTGTTTCCATAGCCATCTCCTCCAAATTAAAGGATTATGGCTGATTCATATCAATGTATGACAAAAAATAAATAAATAAACAAATAAAGTTAAAAAAAAATAAAGGATTAGTTAATTAAAAAGAAAAGACATATTATAAAGGAAATGAGTTTAGTCTGAGAAGCTGTGCTGGAGAACTCAATCTCAAACCAAGTCATCATGAGGTGAAAGCACCGAACTTTCTTTAATGCTGAGAATCTGAAGGTAGATCTGTACCTGCTTCCTAGGTCACTCCCAGGGATGCTGCAATATTTCATGAGGAAGCTGCTCTACCTCTTGCAGCATGGCAGGAGTAGGAGCAGGACTGGTTGGTCTAGGAATTGGGGAGCAGGAGAAAACCTCTTGAGATTCCTGTGGCACCAGAGTTGAATAGGAGAGTGTCTGAAAGTTTTATGGGACTCTCCTAAAAGGTATGAAATGTTGCTCCAAGTGTAACCCTCAGGTTCAAAAGTGGACTAACAGACAAAGCTTTGGTTGATCCAATGTGGACTTGCCTCTCAGAGGTCAGAAGAAAGGAGACTATATATAATGTATGCTCAGTCGCTCAGTCATGTCTGACTCTGCGGCTCCCGCCAGACTCCTCTGTCCTTAGGATTCTCTAGGCAAGAATACTGGAGGGTTGTGTCATTTCCTGCTCCAGGGGATCTCCTTGACCCAAGGACTGAATCCTCTCCTCCTGAGTCTCCTGTATTGGTAGGCAGATTCTTTACCACTGAGCAACCTGGGAAACCAATTATATATAATGGCCTAATGGAAAAAGACTACACATAAGTAATTACATCTTGCCATAGGACTTCAATTGAGAGCTAAAAAGATACTTTTTCTTCTCACAGGTGATGAATTTGTACATTCCCTCCGTTTCCACTTTAACTGTTTAAACTTAAATGACTGATGAAGTTATTCCACTAAGTTTACCTATAAATGTAAATGAAATTTTCCTATTATACTTAAAAAATGCACTGTCACATACTGTTAAGAGCTCAGATTCAGAAACAACGTCTGATAGGTTCAAATCCTAGCTTTGCCTAAGATTTGTGACATTAAGCAAGTCACATTATCTCTCTGTGTCTCTGTTTCCTCATGTACAAATTGGTGTGAAATAGTGATTTACTTATAATATTGTGAGAATTAAATGAATTACATACATGCTTAGAAAAGTACCTATGGCAAGTACTATATATATACATACATATGTATATATATGTATATATGTAAAATCAATCTCATTATTATTCATCAGATGGAATGGGTGCTGAAGATAGAAATTACTGTTAAAAAGTGTGCTTTTTGCAGACCAAGTTTGGGCTTGTTAAATTAAACATGTAAATGCTACATAGAGATATTAACATTATAGAATTTTAGAGAAGAAATAGCATTAAAGATTGTTTAGTTCAAGACTTATTTTTAAAGACAAGATGAATGATATTTAGAAAAGTTGGATAATAGCTATGGAGCTAATAAATCTCAGAACTGGAATTCAAACCCAGGTCATTCAACGTGCCAGCTACTACACTGTATTTGAAAATACAACAGTATGCAAGGCCCACATAGGTCTTACCTCACAGAGTTTGCAACATACCAGGAAAGATGGCTGGAAAGATGGTGGTGTGTTACAATGGGAGAAATATGTGGTACAGTATTCCTAGGAGACAAGCAAGACTTAAAGAAAGTGACTTGAAGCTGAAATCTACCTGAGAAGTGGGAGTTAGACGGAAGACAGGGTAGAATTAAAGTACCTAAGGTCAAAGGAGAGCTGTGAAAGTGGCTTCAGAGTTGAGAAAAAGCACAATTTGTTCTAAGAGTTGATACACATTTAGCAAATTTTAGCAAAGTGTATAAGAAAGGGGGTGAACAGAAGTAGTAATAGGGTGAGATTCTTTAGTGATATTGTAAACTATGGTTTGCAACATATTAAAAAGCAGAGACATTACTTTGTCAACAAAGGTCCATTTAGTCAGGGCTATGTTTTTTCCAGTAGTCATGTATGGATGTGAGAGTTGGACTATAAAGAAAGCTGATTGCCAAAGAATTGATGCTTTTGAACTGTGGTGCTGGAGAACATTCTTGAGAGTTCCTTGGACTGCAAGGAGATCCAACCAGTCCATCCTAAAGGAAATCAGTCCTGGGTGTTCATTGCAAGAACTGATGCTGTAGCTGAAACTCCAAAATTTTTGCCACCTGATGCAAAGATCTGACTCATTTGAAAAGATCCTAATGTTGGGAAAGATTGAAAGCAGGAAGAGAAGGGGACAACAGAGGATGAGATGGTTATATGGCATCACCAACTCAATGGCCATGAGTTTGGGTAAACTCCAGGAGTTGGTGATGGACAGGGAGGCCTGGCGTGCTGCAGTTCATGGGGTCGCAAAGAGTTGGACACGACTGAGCGACTGAACTGAACTGAACTCAAACTGTGGTAAGAAATTTGGGCTTGATCCTAAAGGCAAGGAAAAGTATCAATGCTTTTAAGCAGAGAGTCAAAATAGATTTTCACTGTTGGAGGCTCTTTCTAAAAACCATAGGAGAAGAGACTGGAAAGGAAAAGATGAATCAGGGAGACCATTTAAGGGACAGTTGTACTTAAAGAAAGCTAGATCTTCTGTCTTAAAATCCTTTGTTCTTTTGAAGGCTATCACTGTAGAAAAGCAAGAAAAAAATTGGAATGAGGAAAATAAAGAGACTGTAATACTATTTTTGCTCCCCTTAACAGACCTTCAACTCTTTTCATATAGATCACAGATTGTTAGAGTGAAAAATGACCTTGAGGAAACCAGCCTTTAAATTGTAGAGACAGGATACATGTCTTTCTCACATTCTATTAAATGGCAGAGTCAAAACTAAAGCACAGATCTAACCTGCCAGCCTATCCCCTCCACCACACCATAATGAAATAAACTCCTAGAAGAAAGACAGAGCCATGGCAGTCACCCAGGGACAAAAAAAACCCAGAATCCTGAGCAGACTATCCTGAAAAGAGAAGCTTTAACAAACCCTGGTGTCCCAGCCATTTGCCAGAGCCTACGAAAAGTTGTTTCTCTGGAGGCTTTTGCCCTCAGTTTTGTCATATGGTCCTCTCCCCTCACAAGAAAATTCTCAACTAAAATTAATTAAGATTAAATCTCAGTAAATAATGTAGTTCAAGTTCAGCATGAAAAATAGTCTAATACATTTATTATAGACAACCATAATGAGTTACCAATTGCTCTCAGTCTAATTGGTAAGTAGTTCCAATGGTTAGGGAGAAAATTATATTAAGCTGAAGTCTTCCTGCCTATAATTTCTCCTAACTGGTCTGATTTCTTCCAAGTGCCCTCAAATGCATCATGTCAATAAGCAGGGAGGAATTAAGAAAACTCTGCCTCTTACAGCCTTCAAAATCAAGCTTTGGCTCATCTACCAGTTCAGCAGAAAACACTGGGGGTTGAGCCTGGATTTGGCAAATGAGCTCAGTTAATTCAGTTCACTTTGGGAGCAGATTTTTTATTTAAAATAACTCAATTCTCTTAAGTGTGCTTCACTGGTGGCTCAGATGGTAAAGAATCTGCCTGCAACGCAGGAGGAGACCCAGATTCAATACCTGGATCTGGAAGATCCCCTGGAGAAGGAAATGGGAACCCACTCCACTATTCTTACCTAGAGAATTCAGTGGACAGAGGAGCCTAGCAGGCTACAGTCCATGGGGTCCCGAAGTCAGACACAACTGAGCAACTTTCATTTTCACTTTCTTTCATTTCTCTAATAGAGACTATTTAAGATATGAACATAAAAGACATTAAACTCCCCAGAGCCACAAGAAACACTTTCATAGACAAGGCCTAGAAGCCCATAGCAGTGACAACTAACCCAGCACCTGCTCCACTGCAACCTCTGGTTCTCTGAAGCCTTTCTGGAAGTGGGCAACATGTCAGGTAGCCAAGGTAGGTTGTGTATGCTTCAGTCATATCTGACTCTTTGACACCCTATGAACTATAGCCCTCCAGGTTCCTCTGTCCATGGGATTTTCCAGGCAAGGATATTGGAGTTAGTTACCATGCCCTTCTCCAGGGGATCTACCTGACCCAGGGATCCAACCCATGTCTCCTGCATTAGCAGGGAGAATCTTTACCACTAGCACCACCTGGGAAGGTAACTTGTACCATTAGCCTAATAGGACCAAGACAGAACCAGCATGATAGTGACACAGTGACAAAATCCCCATATATTCTAGAACTGCATTCAACTTGAGGCCTGGTTGGGATTTATAAACACCCACCTATTTTACTGAGTTCCCAAATCCTGCTCATCCCTGCAGTAAATAAGCCTCCTTTAGGCCTGGATGTCAAGGGAAAAGATTCAAATCTAAGATCCTCTGCAGATCATGCAAGTTTAGGTGTTCTCTTAGAAGAATGTCAAAATCTAAAATAAACTTGCCTTAAAGCCCCAAACACTTTCTATAAAACAGGAATAGTCTTTAGCCAAAGGACTATTTACCATAACAGAAATACTGTTATAAATATTGACAAATTTTTAATCCAAAAAAACCAAATACTTTATTCACAGTTATTGCTGGATTCAGTATTCAATCCTCAGGATAGAGTCAGGAAAAAGGATTGCAGAGACTAGTGTTCCAGTGGTGAATAACAAAGGCATCTATAATCCCTGACCTCCACAGCTCCAAGAGTTTACTTGATTGATTTTAGTTTTTATAGAAATAATATAGTGACACACAAAATTATTCCATAATATTCATTTGCTAGTCTAAGCATGTGATGGCAAGGAGATCAAGCCAGTCAACTTAAAGGAAACCAATCCTGAATATTAATTGGAAAGACTGAGGCTGAAGCTGAAGTTTCAATAATTTGGCCATCTGTTGTGAAAAGCCAACTCATTTGAAAACACCCTGATGCTGGGAAAGATTGAAGGCAGGAAGAAAAGGGGGTGACAGAGATTGAGATGGTTGGATGGCATCATCAATTCAATGGACATGAATTTGAGCAAACTCCGGGAAATAACGAAGGACAAGGAAACCTGTGTCCTGCAATACATGGGATTGCAAAGAGTTGGACACAACTGAGTGACTGAACAACAACAAATGCTATTGTGTGTGTGTGTGTGTGTGTGTGCATGTGTGCACACGCACATGTGCACAGACTCATGCAGGGACTAAACACTAGAATTTGCCACATTTCTGGGACAAAAGATATTGAGTTCTTTCCCAGTCCACCCTGGATAATACCAAGTTCACTTCACAGTGATTAGTTTCAGCTGACAACTCCTCGAGGATCATTAGCTCTTCTATCCAAAAGGTAGTAGAGGGGGGCTATTGTTTCCAATTCTTCATTCCATCTTAGCTAGAGAATAATACTTAATACTCACTTTGCCATATGACTTTGCTGAAACTCCTGTAAGAGTAAGCCAATGTGACTTGGCCATGTAATTTGCTTCAGCCATTACATTAGCAAATGTAATGTGAAAAGAGGCTTTAAACACATTTGGCTTCTGGCATACTTATCATCGTGATGAGAAAAGCATGCCCGTAGTAGTTACTCCTCCCAGAATGAGTTATGCAGAGCAGAACCAAACCCAACCTATAACCTAGAGCCAAGACCAGCAGGAGCCTTCCCCAACCCATATACTCATAAGGCACAAAAATAAATGTCTATTGTTGTAAACTGCTAACAGCTTGTAAGCTTTTATAAAGTTGTTATATAACCTTATTTCTGCAATAATATACAAGATGTTCCAGAATTAAATTAACAGTTCTGATAAAACACACTAAGACATACAAATCCGAAGGATGTATAATTCCACACAAGCAAGTGAGTGAGAAAAATGATCTTTATATTGTGTAAATAAGCTATATGAGCCTAAATAGTCAATTAAATCATATACATATTTTTATTTTACATATGTCTTTCAATAAGAGAAACAGATTAAAATGTGAAAGAAAATTTAAAAAGGAATTAAAAAAAAAAAAAAGGTTGTCTAGTCAGGCCACTAATGAATATTAGCTGAAAACACACCAAACAATTTCCTTAAGATGAGTCAATATTTCCTGATTTCTTCAGGAAAAATTTTGGTGGAAAATATTGTCATTTACTACAGAAAATGTATGCTGTTTTTATAATAATTGTGATGGTAGATGTTTTAATGGAGGGAGATAGTCCTTATCTCTAATAAGCCACTTTTTAAACTCAAGAAAATAAGTTCCTGAGCTGACACATAAAATGGCCAATTTAATCATTTTAGACAAAACAAGAATCAATGGGAAATTCTGTACAATAAATTCAGTGGTAGAGAACTGTATCAAATGTCAAGGGAAGTGAAGTGACTGGATCATAAATTTATCACAAATTCTTGGGGCTAGAAAAACCAAAGGATAATGTACTACTCTATCTCCACCATGTATCAAGCCTTTCAAGTATAAGGAGTCAAGAGCCACCTCCCATTTCCTGGGACCCCGGATATGGTCTCTCCCAATAGTTTACCAGACAGGGGCAAGCCTTGTCTTGAGAGATTGACAGGGATTACTCAATTCATCACAAATCATGAGTGCCCACCTATTTAGACCACTTCCCCAACATCAACTCTCAGAATCATGTGGAGTCTAACAACCTGTATTTGTCCTAACTCATCACTTCCTCTGACCTCATTTTTGTCTCAAGGAAATCTGCTCATTCTCCATAGAAACTCTTTCTCTAGCTTACCTTAAAAACCCACTGCCCTTTTAAATTTTTTGATAACAGACTCTAGCGGCTCATTAGATCCAGTGCAGAAATTAAGCCAAGAATAATCCTTCCAGTGTGACAAAGAAAGGACAAGTACAAAATTTAAGGTCTATATTAAAATAGTCTAGCTCTCTAAATTATGTTAAAGACATCTTAGGCTACTTAAACCATGTAACAAAACTAAGTGATAGGTATTTTCCTACCTGTTTTTTCCATCAAAGAAATGGAAATTCAGAGCGGCTAAATAACTTAGGGCTTCTCTGATAGCTCAGTTGGTAGAGGATCCACCTGCAGTGCAGGAGACCCCGGTTTGATTCCTGGGTTGGGAAGATCTACGGGAGAAAGTGTAGGCTACCCACCCCAGTATTCTTGGGCTTCCCCTGTGGCTCAGCTGGTAAAGAATCCACCTGCAATGCAGGAGACCTGGGTTTGATCCCTGGTTCAGGAAGATCCCCTGGAGAATCCCCTGGAGTGGGAAAGGCTACCCACTCCAGTATTTTGGCCTAGAGAATTCCATGGACTATATAGTCCATGGGATTGCAAAGAATCAGACACAACTGAGCAATTTTCACCTCAAATAACTTATCCAAATTCACAAAACTAGTAAATAATGATGCTAGAATTTGAAATAAGTATCTTTTAAAAATAAAGTTCATATAAATCAGTCCCTTATTTTACAGGTAAATCAGGAAAATGTAGCTGGAAGGAAAAAGTCAACAACTGATTTGTTATCTTTGCTCTTGCCTCAAGGAAACCTGAAGAGTTAATCGTTGATTGAAATATTCTTAGGTGATGAGACCTCCAGAGTTGGGGCTTCCCTGAACTGAGAAGTCCTGCACTCACACACTCTTGCTTTTTCTGACCACATTACTTGAAGTGTGGAGTGACTGGGACATTAGTAAGCTGTGCATTGAAGATAAAAGACCTCCACTATGTTGTCACCATGGATGTTGCATCTGTGTCTCTTCTTAAAGCTAAGCACATATGGTGATGGATAAAATCCATGGTATCTTGTGAGTTTGATTGTCAATATGAAACCAGTGCCAAGCTGCTGGTTTAGTACAATGGATTTTGCAAAGGCCAGAGAGGCTAATTTTGTCCCATAGCAAGCCCACTGAAGAATCTTGATAAATATGGCCTCATGCCTCCTAAATCAATGGCCTCATGCTCTCTACTACATAACTATGACTCAAATGATGTCAAGGTAGCAAAGACTCAAATGACTCAAATGACTTCAAGGTAGCAAAATCATGCTTTTTCAAAATTAGGTGAGGTTATATATTATATTTATATATATATATATATATATATATATATATATAATAATATATATATATATATCTCCAATTCTACCTTCAAGACCTATCTAAAGTCATACAACTTTTCGTAAAGTTTTCAGAAAACATTCTGCACTGGATACAGTATTGCCTTTTTCCAGACCTCTCATATCATGTATGGAACTTTGGGGCACTTAATTATCTTCTGCCTGATGTTGCTCTCTAACTGTTTCATGTCACTCTGCCTTCTTGACTCACTAGACAGTGAAGTATTCAAGGGCAAAAAATACAACTTACACTTCTCTAATCACTTTTAAAAGTGCCTACCTAGTCTAGTACATGACATTTACAGAGTACTCAATATAGGGCTTCATTCGTAAGGCACAATGAAGATTTTTAAACCTGTAATGGAATAGGTTCAGACATCTATAGTTAAAAAACATTTGCAGTTTAAACATATATGATACAGCAGGTCTAATTAAACTGAAAATTTATTAGAAAGGTAATTTTGATTCAAAACATTTAACCTTGAGAAGAAAGGTCATGGTATCCTCAGTAAGCAAATTATTAGATATATATGTTGTTTATACACTAAGTCATGTCCAACTCTCCCCAAGAACTGTAGCCTGTCAGAATCCTCTGTCCATGGGATTTCCCAAGCAAGAATACTGAAGTAGGTTGCCAGTTTTTTCTACAGGGCATCTTTCTGACCCAGGAAACAAACTCATGTCTCTTGCATAGGCAGGTGGGTTGTTTACCGCTGAAACAACAGGGAAGCCCATTAGATACATAAAGGAGACAAAAAGTAGAATCCTTGGTATCAAGGGTCAATTTCCAAAGCATATTATTTTTTATTTGGCTAAACACAATCTTATGATAAAGTCAAAAATTATGTTTTTCTCCAAAATGTTGTATGTTTTCTTCACTAATTGTTTGATTGGAGCTGAAGTAGCAAGTTTACTTCTGTTTCATTTCAGTTCAGTCACTCAGTCATGTCTGACTCTTTGCAGCCCCATGAACTGCAGCTTTTCAGGCTTCCCTGTCCATCACCAATACCCATCAGTTCAGTTCAGTTCAGTCGCTCAGTCGTGTCCGACTCTTGGCGACCCCATGAATCGCAGCACGCCAGGCCTCCCTGTCTATCACAAACTCCCAGAGTTTACTCAAATTATCGAGTCGGTGATGCCATCCAGCCATCTCATCCTCTGTCATCCCCTTCTCCTCCTGCCCCCAATCCCTCCCAGCATCAGGGTCTTTTCCAACGAGTCAACTCTTCTTTTTTTTTTTTTTTTTTTTAGTATTCCCCATCCCGATCCCCCCTCCCACCTCCCTCTCTACCCAATCCCTCTGAGTCTTCCCAGTGCACCAGGCCCAAGCACTTGTCTCATGCATCCAACCTGGGCTGGTGATCTGTTTCACTATAGATGATATACATGTTTCCATGCTGCTCTCTCGAAACATCCCACCCTCACCTTCTCCCACAGAGTCCAAAAGTCTGTTCTGTACATCTGTGTCTCTTTTTCTGTTTTGCATATAGGGTTATCATTACCATATGTCTAAATTCCTTATATATGTGTTCTTATACTGTAATGATCTTTATCTTTCTGGCTTACTTCACTCTGTATAATAGGCTCCAGTTTCATCCATCTCATTAGAACTGATTCAAATGAATTATTTTAATGGCTGAGTAATATTCCATGGTGTATATGTACCACAGCTTCCTTATCCATTCATCTGCTGATGGGCATCTAGGTTGCTTCTATGTCCTGGCTATTATAAACAGTGCTGCAATGAACATTGGGGTGCACGTGTCTCTTTCAGATCTGGTTTCCTTGGTGTGTATGCCCAGAAGTGGTATTGCTGGGTCATATGGCAGTTCTATTTCCAGTTTTTTAAGAAATCTCCACACTGTTCTCCATAGCGGCTGTACTAGTTTGCATTCCCACCAACAGTGTAAGAGGGTTCCCTTTTCTCCACACCCTCTCCAGCATTTATTGCTTGTAGACTTTTAGATAGCAGCCATCCTGACTGGCGTGTAATGGTACCTCATTGTGGTTTTGATTTGCATTTCCCAACGAGTCAACTCTTCGCATGAGGTGGCCAAAGTATTGGAGTTTCAGCCTCAGCATCAGTCCTTCCAATGAACACCAGGACTTATCTCCTTTAGGATGGACTGGTTGGATCTCCTTGCAGTCCAAGGGACTCTCGCCTTCTCATATTCATGTCCATCGAGTTGGTGATGCCATCCAACCATCTCATCCTCTGTCATCCCCTGCTCCTCCTGCCTTTAATCTTTCCCAGCATCAGGGTCATCTCTGAACAGTCAGTTCTTCGCAGCAGATGGCCAAAGTATAGGAGCTTCAGCTTCAGTATCAGATCCTTCTAATAAATATTCAGGACTGATTTCTTTAGTATTAACTGGTTTGATCTCCTTGCAATCCAAGGGACTCTCAAGAGTCTTCTCCAACACCATGGTTCAAAAACATCAAGCTTTTGGCACTCAACTTTCTTTATGGTCCAACTCTCATATCCATACATGACTACTGGAAAAACCATAGCTTTGACTAAACAGACCTTTGTCAGTAAAGTAACATCTCTTATTTTTAATATGCTGTCTAGGTTGGCCACACCTTTTCTTCTAAGGAGAAAGTCTCTTAATTTCATGGCTGCAGTCACCATCTGCAGTGATTTTGGAGCCCAAAAAACTAAAATCTGCCACTGTTTCCCCATCTGTTTGCCATGAAGTGATGGCACTGGATGACAGGATCTTAGTTTTCTGAATGTTGAGCTTTAAGCCAACTTTTTCATTCTCCTCTTTCACTTCTATCAAGAGGCTCTTCAGTTCTTCTTCACTTTCTGCCATAAGGATGGTGTCATCCGCATTGTGCAGTAGTTTGAAAATTCTTTGGCTTTGCCTTTCTTGGAGATTGGAATGAAAACTGAACTTTTTTCAGTCCTGTGGCCACTGCTGAGTTTTCAAAATTTGTTGGCATATTGAGTGCAGTACTTTCACAGCATCATCTTTTTAGGATTTGAAATAGCTCAACTGGAATTCCATCACCTCCACTAGCTTTGTTCATAGTGATGCTTCCTAAGGCCCACTTGACTTCATATTCCAGGATGTCTGGTTCTAGGTTAGTGATCACACCATCGTAATTGTCTGGGCCATTAGGATCTATTTTGTATAGTTCTTCTGTGTATTCTTGTCACCTCTTCTTAATATTGTCTGCTTCTGTTAAGTCCATACCATTTCTGTCCTTTATTGTGCCCAATTGCCCAGTTCTATTCCTGAGTCAGGAAGATCTGCTGGAGAAGAGATAGGCTACCCCTTCCAGTATTCTTGAGCTTCCCTTGTGGCTCAGCTGGTAAAGAATCAACCTGCAATGCAAAAGACCTGGGTTCTATCCCTGGGTTTGGAAGATCCCCTGGGTAAAGAAAAGGTTACGCACTCCAATATTCTGGCCTGGAGAATTCCATGGACTGTATAGTCCATGGGGTAGCAAAGAGTAGGACATAACTGAGTGACTTTCACTTGCATGAAATATAACCTTGGTATATCTAATTTTCTTGAAGATGTTGCTAGTCTTTCCCATTCTATTGTTTTCCTCTATTTCTTTGCATTTATCATTTAGGAAGGTTTTCTTATCTATCCTTGCTATCCTTTGAAACTCTTCATTCAGATAGATGTATCTTTCCTTTTCTCCTTTGCCTTTCACTTCTCTTCTTTTCTCAGCTGTTTGTAAGGCCTCCTCAGACAACCATTTTGCCTTTTTGCATTTCTTTTTCTTGGGGATGGTCTTGATCACCAACTCCTGCACAATGTCACAAACCTCCACCCATAGTTCTTCAGGCACTCTGTCTATCAGATCTAATCACTTGAATTTATTTGTCACTTCCACTGTATAATCCTAAGAGATTTGGTTTAGGTTATACCTGAATAGTCTAGTGGTTTTCCCTACTTTCTTCAATTTAAGTCTGAATTTGGCAATAAGGAATATATGATCTGAGCCACAGTCAGCTCCCGGTCTTGTTTTTGCTGACTATATAGAGCTTCTCCATCTTTGGCTGCAAAGAATATAATTAATCTGATTTCAGTATTGACCATCTGGTGATGTCCATGTATAGAGTCATCTCTTGTGTTGTTAGAAGAGGGTGTTTGCTATGACCAATGTGTTCCCTTAGCAAAACTCTGCCATACCTTTGTATAACAAGTCATCTTTACTTGCAATCAGCATCTCTGATGTCAGCGTATCTCTGAAGTGGATTTTTGTTGACAATGCATTATGCAAAGACAGTACTAAGAACACTGATTTTCTATAGCATGTTCTGAAATGACAGAATTGTTTCCCTTTTAAATAGAATGATGGTACTTTTTTCCGAATAAACTATTATTATTTACTGCTAGACTAAATTTTCAGCTAGTGAAAACTTATACTTTTATTCCTTAAAGATGATATTCAATAGCTGGGTGATTATTTTTTTTAATCATCTAATATCTTTTATGAGAAATAGATGGGGAAACAGTGGAAACAGTGTCAGACTTTATTTTTTGGTGCTCCAAAATCACTGCAGATGGTGATTGCAGCCATGAAATTAAAACACGCTTACTCCTTGGAAGGAAAGTTATGACCAACCTAGATAGCATATTTAAAAGCAGAGACATTACTTTGTCAACAAAGGTCCATCTTCTAGGCTATGGTTTTTCCAGTAGTCAGGTATGGATGTGAAAGTTGGACTGTGAGGAAAGCTGAGCACTGAAGAATTGATGCTTTTGAACTGTGGTGTTGGAGAAGACTCTTGAGAATCCCTTGGACAGCAAGGAGATCCAACCAGTCCATCCTAAAGGAGATCAGTCCTGGGTGTTCATTGGAGGGACTGATGTTGAAGCTGAAACTCCAACACTTTGGCCACCTCATGCAAAGAGTTGACTCATTGGAAAAGCCCCTGATGCTGGGAAGGATTGGGGACAGGAGGAGAAGGGGAAGACAGAGGATGAGATGGCTGGATGGCATCACCGACTCAATGGACATGGTTTTGGTTAAACTCCAGGAGTTGGTGATGGACAGGGAGGCCTGGCGTGCTGCGGTTCATGGGGTCACCAAGAGTCGGACACGACTGAGTGAATGAACTGAACTGAATATCTTTTATCAGTACCAGGTACCCTGACCAATTTTTCTAATCATTCTTTAAAATTTTCAAGTGAGTCTTTTGGATTCATTTGTAACTGAAATAGAGAGTGACTAGGATATAGAAGGGCTTCCCTGGTGGCTCAAAAGGTAAAGTGTCTGCCTACGACGCGGTAGACCCAGGTTCAATCCCTGGATTGGGAAGATCTCATGGAGAAGGAAATGGCAACCCACTCCAGTATTCTTGCCTGGAAAGTCCCATGGATGGAGGAACCTGGTAGGTTACAGTCCATGGGGTCACAAAGAGTCGGACATGACTGAGCGACTTCACTTTCTTTTAAGTAGGATATAGAAATAGCTGTATTTCTCTAAGTGTTCTAATGTATAAAGTCACCCTGAAGCAACAGTGTAATTTAACAGCATTACAGGAAATTACTGAAATTCCTCCTATAAGTACTGGAAGTATATAGAAATACTCCCCTAGAAGTATTGGAAGAGATTAAGCTTGTGTAGTATATCCATAACCCTAAGTCTTCTCATGCATAAATTTGGAAAATATTATATTCTCTAGAAATGGTATTTATATCAATCATTTGAGTGAGCATTAAAGGATTCTTCTGGGAAAATTAAGTATATATGGGCGATTATCTTAATATAAAATTGTTAAAATCAAACTATAATAAAATAATATTTATAGAGGTAAAACTTTTAACATGTTCAGCAGTATAGAAGGTGTTTCGTATAATATTTTCAAAGACACTGTACTGCAATTTTGTGATATATGTTAAAAATTGGTAATAGCTGTCAAATATGAGAGAGAAAATAAAACTCTTTAAAGCAGAAAACTATGAAATAGAAACCTTAGGCTACTTAGTGTTGAAACAACCAACCTCACATATAGCAATAGTTCCAGCAGCATCACTATATTATAAATTTGTAGGCGCTACTGGTTATGATAACTAACCTTAGTCAGTGTTCTCATTAATTGGATTCAGTATAGGTCTGTTGACAAATGAAAGGAAGTGTATACTAGATTTATGCCCCACTTCAAATTTCTTAAAAATAAATTTCAACATTTAAAGAAGCAAGTCTCAGTAATCTTGGAGATACATGTAAGCAAAATTCATTATAATACTACAAAAATCAGATGTCAGTCTCATCATAGATAATGCAAATTAACTTTCAAAGCTAAAACTAAAGATCTTTGTTATTTGTCATTATGAAGACATAAAATCCTTAAGTCCTGTAACAATTAAGTATTCTATAATTATCAAGTAAATAAAATAGAATAGCAAAACATGAAACATAATATAGAAAATTACAGAAAAGAAATAAAACTGGTCAAATAAAAATAAATATGGTTATAATATCATGTCTTTTAAGGTATTTCATGGAAACTACTTTCAAGTAGATAATAAGCTATAGAATATTGAGGCAGAGTTTCTTGCTTTTCTGAAACAAGATAAATCCAAAAATACTTCCAAATATGCTTTGAGAAATATAGCAATTGAAGCATTGTTGGAATAAGTTACCAAGAATAATTTTGAAGTGAAAATGAAATATAGGTATATACATTCTAAGAAGTATGTTTCAGAATAATTTATAGCTCCATTTGTTTTAAAATAAAATGCAAATCAGGACCTCCATTTACTTCCATACTTGAGTTTTTTTGTTATTGCTGTTTAAAAAGTACCAATACCAGTCCCAAGATTTTTCTACAGTTCCCAGATTTGTCAGTCCTTGGTGAGCCTCACTACATCACAGATGTCTGAGCTTCAGGAAGAGACAACTCTGTAAGGAGTTGATTCTGTAAGAATTGCAGCTTTTCAAATCTGCCCACTGGGGGGGGGGGGGGGGGAAATGTCACAGATGGACAAAGTTTCACTTCTGGCCAAGATGGATTACCTGTAACTAGATTTATCCTTACACAAAACAAAATAAAACAAAAACAAAAACACTGGATATCAGGCACTGAAGATCAATGGTCTCTGAGAGACAAAATTTAAATTCCGTGACTCCTATGATTGCCTAGCCTACAGCCTTGAGTTTCCAGGTCACATCCCAAGGAGGTTCTACCAGGTGACAAGACAGAGCTAGGGATCCAGCCAGATGGCACAAGTATACAGGACAAAGTGTTGGATAGCGGAGGCCTGCATGGAAAGAACTGTGGATATCTGTATAATAAGGCTGCCAAAACAACTCAGGGATAAAGAGTAAATCTTTAAGAGAGTTGTAGGGGAGCAGGAAAACATGTTACATACATCAGAGCAAAATAATAATGATGACAGCAAATTTTACTATGAAAACAATGTAAGCAAGAAGACAATGAAACAACATCTTCAAACCCCTAAAGAAGAACTAAAATTCTATACTCAACAAAGCAGACCTCAAAAATATAGGCAAAATAGATAATTGTTTAGGTATACAAAAACAATTTATTACCAATGGAACTTAACTAAAGCAAGTGTTATAGGAGGGACTTCAGGTTGAAGAAATATGACATCATTTGGAAATAAAAGTCTACTCTAGGATTTTTCAACCAGAACATCATTGATATTGGACACCATAATTGTTTTAGGGTGAGATGAGGCAGGGTGAATCCTATTCATTACAAAATGTTTATCAATATTCCTAACCTCGACCCACTGGATACCAGTAGCTTCACCACCACCTTCACTGTGACAATCAGAAATATCTCCAGACATTACCAAATGTCAGCTGATGGGTAAAGCCACCTCTTAATCAGAATTACTAATATGTACAAGGGCCAGAAGAGAACTGGCTATGAAAATTACATGAGTAAATATGTAAGATTTTTTCTTACTACTTAAATCTCCATAAAAATATTTGATTACTTCTTAAAAATTAACAACAGTCTAAGCTGTAGTTTCTTCCATGTATTTGAAATATAAGAGCATAAAGGCCAAGAACTGAAATAGGGAGCATGCTGTAAGGTTCTTCTATAAAACAAGTAACATAACTTTATTTGAAGTTAGACTATAATAAGTTTAAGATGTGTTCTATAAACTTTAAACACTGAAATAGCACAACAATAACTGTGAGCTAATAAGTTAACAAATGACATAGAACAGAATCATTAAAAATTCAATTCAAAGAGAATGCAGAAACAGAGAAAGTGAGGAACAAATAGATGTTAACAGAAAAGGAATAAAAAGTTGATTAACTGTCAGTTATTATATTAAATTTAAATGATCTAAATAGCCTAATTAGAAGACACAGCTTTGCAGATTGAATTAAAAAGCAATACTGTACCCTATGTTACCTAGAGAAAACTCATTTTATTATAAAAACACAAATTCCTTGACAATAAAAGGATAGAAAAAGTTGTACATGTTAACACTAGTACAAAATAAAACCTAGAGTGACGGCATCAATGCCAAAGTAAATGTTAAAGCAAAAAAATATTGCCAGGGATAAAGAAGTTTACTTCATAATAATAATTTTTTAAATGTCATAACAGCTCTAAACATTTATGGGCCAAATAATAAAATTGTAAAATGCATGATACAACTCCAAGGAGAGGAGAAAAACCTACAACTATAATCAGAGATTTCAAATACCCTTTCTCAAAAATTGATTAAAAAAAAAATTGACAAAAATATCAGTGAAGACAAAGATATAAAATATATTATTAATCAAAAAAATCACAAGTAACAAATATTGGTGAGGATGTGGAGAAAGGGGAACCCTCATACACTCTTGAAGGGAATGCAAGTTGGTGTAACTACTGTAAAACAGTATGGAGGTTTCTCAAAAATCTAAAAATAGAACTACCATATGACCAGCAATTCCACTCCTGGGTATTTATTTGAGAAAAAAAGAAGGAAGAAAAATAGAAAGAAAAAAAGATAAACTCACTCCAATGTTCATAACAGTATTATTTACAACTGCCAATATATGGAAGCAATCTGTTTCGATCAACAGATGAATGTATAAAGAAAATGTGATATAAATACGTATATATATACATATACATATACACACATATATATTCACATACATATACACAGTGGAATACTACTAAGTCATAAAAAAGATCAAATCTTGTCATGTGCATATATTTGTGTGTGTGTGTGTGTGTGTGTGTGCGCACGCGCATGTGTATGTGCTAAGCCATTTGCAACAATATGAATGGACCTAGAGATTATTCTAAGTGAAATAAATCAGAGAAAGACAAATATTATATGACTTCACTTATATGTGGAATCTAAAAAATAAAAGAAGCAAATATAGCAAAAAGGAAACACACTCATAGAGTGTGTGCTCATAGATATAGAGTACAAACTAGTGGTTACCAGTGGAGAAAAGGAAAGAAGGAGGAACAAGATAAGAGTAAGAGATAAAGTTCAGTTCAGTCGTTCAGTCGTGTCTGACTCTTTGCAACCCAATGGACTGCAGCACAACAGGCTTCCCTGTCCATCACTAACTCCCGTAGCTTGCCTAAACTCAAGTCCATCAAGTCGGTGATGCCATCAACCATCTCATTCTGTCATCCCTTTCTTCTGCCTTCAAACTTACCCAACATCAGGGTCTTTTTTCAGTGATTCAGTTCTTCACATCAGGTGGCCAAACTATTGGAGTTCCAGCTTCATCATCAGCCCTTCCAATGAATATTCAAGACTGATTTCCTTTAGGTTTGACTGGCTTGATCTCCCTGAAGTCCAAGAGACTCTCAACAGTCTTCTCCAACATCACAGTTCAAAAGCATCAGTTCTTTGGGGCTCAGCTTTCTTTATAGTGCAAATCTCACATCCATACATGACCACAGGAAAAACCATAGCTTTGACTGTGAGGACCTTTGTAGGCAATGTAGTCTCTGCTTTTTAATATGCTGTCTAGGTTGGACATTGCTTTTCTTTCATGGCTGCAGTTAACCATCTGCAGTGATTTTGGAGCCCAAAAAAATAAAGTCTCTCACTGTTTCCATTGTTTCCCCATCTATTTGCCATGAAGTGATGGGACCAGATGCCATGATCTTCATTTTTTGAATGTTGAGTTTTAAGCTAGCTCTTCACTCTGCTCTTTCACTTTCATCAAGAGGCTCTTTAGTTCTTCTTCACTTTCTGCCCTAAGAGTGGTGTCATCTGTGTATCTGAGGTTATTGATATTTCTCCTGGCAAACTTGATTCCAGCTTGTGTTTCACCCAGGCCAGCATTTTGCATGATGTACTCTGCAGAGAAGTTAAATAAATAGGGTGACAATATACAGCCTTGACATACTCCTTTCCCAATTTGGAACCAGAGGGTTGCTCCATGTCTGGTTTTAACTGTTGCTTTCTTGACCTGCACACAGATTCCTCAGGAGGCAGGTAAGGTGGTCTGGTATTCCCATCTTTTTAAGAATTTTCCATAGTTTGTTGTGATTCACATTGTCAAAGGCTTTGGCATAGTCAATGAAGCAGAAGTAGATGTTTTATTCTGGAATTCTCTTGCTTTTTCAATGATCCAACAGATGTTGGCAATCTGATCTCTGGTTCCTCTGCCTTTTCTAAATTCAGCTTGAACATCTGGAAGTTCTTGGTTCATGTACTGTTGAAGTCTGGCATGGAGAATTTTGAGCATTACTTTGCTAGCATGTGAGATGAGTGGAATTGTGCAGTAGTTTGAACATTCTTTGGCATTGCTTTTCTTGGAGATTGGAATGAAAACTGACCTTTTCCAGTCCTGTGGCCACTGTTGAGTTTTCCAAATTTGCTGGCATATTGATTGCAGCACTTTCACAGCATCATCTTTTAGGATTTGAAATAGCTCAACTGGAATTCCATCACCTCCACTAGCTTTGTTCACAGTGATGCTTCCTAAGGCCCACTTGACTTCATATTCCAGGATATCTCGTCTAGGTGCGTGATCACACCATCATGGTTATCGGGGTCATTAAGATCTTTTTTGTATAGTTTTTCTGTTATTCTCGCCACTTTGTATCTCTAATTTTCTTGAAGAGATCTCTGGTCTTTCCCCTTTCTATTGTTTTCCTCTATTTCTTTGCAAAGAACAGAATGAAAAGGCAAAAGGGATTAAGAGGCACAAACTGTTGGGCAAAAAATTAATTAGATACAAGGATATATAGTACAACACAGGGAATACAGTCAAAATTTTACAGCAACTATAAATAAAAAATGACCTTTAAGTTTTCTTTCATTTAAGTATAGTTTGATGTACATATTCACAACTTTTAAATGTTATATTCCATTTATGCAAAAACTAACTACATATACCTAAATAAAAGAAAAAAAACATTGTTTTATTTTATTTAAGTATAGTTTGTTGTACAATATGTTGGAGTCACAATTTTTAAATGTTATATTCCATTTATAGTTGCTATAAAATGTTGACTATATTCTATGTGTTCTACTATATATCCTTGTAGCTAATTTATTCTATGCCTAATAGTTTGTACCTCTTAATCTCTTATTCTTGTCTTATTCCTCCTCCCATCCTTCTTCTCACTGGTAACCACTAGTAAAGAATCTACCTGTAATGCAGGTTCGATTCCTTGGTGGGGAAGATCCCTTGGAGAAAGGCATAGCAACCCATTCCAGTATTCTTGCCTGGAGAATCCCATAGACAGGGTAGCCTGGCAGACTATAGGCCATATAGTCAGACATGACTGAAGTGATTTAGCAAGTGCACACATACACACATACACACAAACATATATATACACACACACACACACACACACAAGTGCACACATACACACAAACATGTGTGTGTGTATATATATAAAATTAATCAACTTAGAGGAGTCAAGGTGGCAGAGGATACGGAGGATGTGGAGTTCATCTCTCCCCACAAATGCATCAAGAATACATCTGCAAAGGAGCAGTTCTCACAGAGGACCTGCTGAAGACTAGCAAGGACTTTGGACACCTAAAAGGAGAAAAAAAGATTCCCATATAACTGAATAGGATGAAAGAGAGAAGGGAAGAGGAAGAGGGGGGAAAGCAGGATGGGACCTGAATTCTGGGGGAGTGCTGAAGGAGATAAAAGCTTCCCGAATCCACAGAAGTCCCCTCACCAGTAGGGAGATCAGTTGTCACAGAAGGGGAGCTTCGTGGACTATCAGAGAACATAGCAATTGATCTGTGTCAGGCAGGACAGAGTGAGACTGAGACCTACACAGATGGTCCTTGACAGACTTCTGTGCTGTACCTGAGACAAGTCTGCCGGTGTAGATGAGGACTAGATGCTGGAATGCAGAGGTGGGGTTTAAGGTACAGTTGAGTGCCGGTAGCCATGCAACTAAGGAAAAACAGCTAAAACCTCTCCATGTAGCTGCAGAAATTGCAGACTGACACCCCTGCAACTTGTTTTGTAAACACAGCACCAACAGAATAACTGAACAGATAACAAGATCTCTCACAGCCAAAACAGGTCTAGCTTTAGCAGCTGTAGGCTTTGTGAGCACATACATATGGATGCTTGGCTAGACCAGCATCTGAGCTTCCCCATAGTACCCACAAAGGGTTCAGATCCATGATTACTACAATCTCAGCACCTGATTTTAGTAGCTCTGTGGTGGCCTGGTGAAAACACCTGAGAGACACCAGGACCAATTACCAGCATACCCATGGTTAAAGTGGGACCAAGAGAATTGCCAACAATAAATGCTCATACAATGGTAAAAAGTGACACAACGGAGAATACCTACAGGTAAATAGCTCCAGAGGATAAATACTCAGCGGCTTCTCTCCCAGTAACGTGTTCCAATCCTGGATAACTTTCACCTCAGATCAGTAACACAGCTCAGAAACAGATCTGGGGGCCTCTATTCCAACGTCCAGGGAGAAGACCCTGTCCCTGACATGTCAATGATGCCCACAGAGCAAAGGGGAGGCACTGTTTAATATCCAGAGCAGGCTTTTGTCATTACAATATCAATATATAAAATAAATGTTAACAGCCATAAAAGATGAAATCATGCCTTAAATGACACATTAGACCAAATGAACTTAATTAATATTTATAGAGCATTCTACCCAAAGGCAGCAGAATACACATATTCCCCAAGTGCACCTGGAACACTCTCCAGAATAGGTCATATCTTGAGCCACAAATCAAGCCTTGGTAAACTTAAGAAACTTGAAATCATATCAAGCATCTTTTCTAATCACAATGCTATGAGATTAGAAATCCATTATAGGAAAATAAACTGTAAAAAGCACAAACATGTGGAGGCTAAACATTGGTACTAAACAACCAATAGACCACTGAAGATATCAGAAAAAAACAAAAAACATCCCGAGACAAATGACAATTAATACACAACAATCTAAAACAATGGGATGCTGCAAAAGCAGTTCTAAGAGGATAGTTTATAGCAATACAATCTTACCTTAGGAAACAAAAAAAGTCACAAATAAACAACCTAATCTTACACATAAGCAACTAGAGAAAGAAGAATACACAAAACAGAGAAAGAAGTGAAGTCGCTCAGCTGTGTTCGACTCTTTACAACCCCATGGACTCTAGCCTACCAGGCTCCTCTGTCCATGGGATTTTCCAGGCAAGAGTACTGGAGTGGGTTGCCATTTCCTTCTCCAAACAAACCAAACCCAAACAAAACCCAAAGTTAGAAAAAAAAAAAAAAAGATATCATAAAGATCAGAGAGGAAATACATGAAAAAGAAATGGACACAATAGCAAATATCAACAAAACTATAAGTTGGTTCTTTGAGAAGATAAACAAAATTGGAAAACCATTAGCCAGACTCATCAAGAATAAAACAAAAAAGGAGAAGACTCAAACCAATGAAATTAGAAATGAAAAGGGAGAAGCTACAACAGATGAGGCAGAGCTACATGGGCTCAAAGGAGGCTACCATAAGCAGCTATTAATAATTTCAGTGGGCTCTGGATTATAGGGACTATATCTAACAAAATGGACCACCTAGAATAAATGGATAAATCCTTAGAAAGGTACAACCTTTGAAGACTGAGTCCAGGAAGAAATAGAAAATATGAACAGACCAATCTCAAGTACTAAAATTGAAACAGTGATTGTAAAACTCCCAACAAACAAAAGTCCAGGACCAAATGACTTCAAAGGCAAATTCTATCAAACATTTAGAGAAGAGTGACACCTATCTTTCTGAAATTTTTTCACACATCAAAGAAGATAACAAAGAGAAAAGTGGCTTGAAGTAAATGAAAAAAATTTAAAACATATCAAAATGTAAGGAATGCTGATGAAACAGGAATTAGAGGGAAATTCATAGCTTTGAATGTTTATATTCGAAAAAAAATTAAAAGTCTCAAATCAATGACCTCAACTTCCACCTTAAGAAACTAGAAAAAGAGCAAAGTAAGACAAAAAGAACAACAGAAATTACAAATGTCATCACTTTAAACAGTGAAATTATAAAACAATCAAGAATAATCAATGAAATAAAAACTGACAACAATATTGAGAAGATCAATATGTGTGTATTAGTTGCTCAATCATGTCTGACTCTTTTCAACACCATGGACTGTAACCCACCAGGCTCCTCTGTCTGTGGAAATCTCTAGGCAAGACTACTGGAGTGGATTGCCATTTCCTTCTTCAGGGGATCTTCCTGAGACAGGGATCAAACACAGGTCTCCTGCATTGCAGACATATTCTTTACCATCTGAGCCACCAGGGAAGCCCTAGAAGATCAATAAGTGGATAAATCTCTAGCCAACTTGATCAGTAAAAAGAGAGAAGACACAAGTTGCCAATAAGAATAAAAGAGGGCAACATCAGATTCAATTGATATAAAAAGGATTATAAGATAATAATACTAAGAATTTTATTCTAATAAATTGGCAATTTTGGAAGGAATACAATTCTTGAAAAATACAAATAAGTCTCAGGAAGAAAAAGACAACCAAAGTAGTTCTATTTCTAATAAAGAAGTTTACCTTATGCTTAAAATCTGTCCCACTAAGGAAAGATTCTACTCACAAGACTTCAGTAGTGAAGTCTACTAAATATGTAAGGAAGAAATACACACACACACACACATATACATATATATATATATATATATATATATATATATATTCTCTCAGAAAATTGAAAAGAAGAGATTTATTCCTCTCTTATTCCATGAGACCAGCATTATCCAGATACCCAAACCAGATAAATATACCAAAAATTGTCAATTTCCTTCATAAGCTTATATGTAAAAATTCTAAATAAAATTTTAGTAAATTGAATCTAAAAATATATTAAAATAATAGCACATGATAAACAAGCAGAGTTCATCCCAGATGGCAAGGTTTTTTGAAATTCCAAAAATAAACCACTGTAATTCATCAAACTAACAAGTTTTAAAAGAAATATATATACACACACACACATATATATATATGATTATATCAGTATATGAAGAAAGAGTATTTGACAGAAACCAACACCCATTCTTGATAAAAAGCTTAGAAATCTTTGAATAGAGTTGAACACCATCATTCTTATAAAGTATCCAATACATCTACAAAGAACCTACATCTAACATCAAACTTAATTGTGAAACATGATTGTTTTTCCTTCTAATTCCAGGAACGCAACAAAAATGTCAGCTCTCTGAACTCTATTCTACATTATATTTGAGGTTCTAGTCAATGCAATAAGGCAAGTAAAACAAGACAAAAATCATCCAGATGGGAAAAGAAGAAGTAAAACTATCATTTTTCTAAGACAACATGGTTGTCTACATAAGGATTATAAACTTTACAGAGTCTATATAAAGTTCCTATAATTAAGTGGGTTTATAAATCTGCAGAATACAAATATCAATTGTATTGCCATATAGTAACAAAATAATCAGAAATTGAAGCTAAAAACAAAACCGCTTACAATGGCACAAGAATTATTAAATATTTAGGAATAAATCTGACAAAAGATAAACAAAGCTAGCACACTAAAACTGCAAAACATTGCTGAGTGACACTAAAGAAGACCCAAATAAATAGACATAGATACCATGTTTATGGGTCAAAATGGTCAGTACCACTAAGACATCAGTTGCCTCCAAAAAGATCAATATTTGGATCTATTTGCAGAAATTCAATGCAATTTTTTCCAAAACACAGATCTTTAAAGATAAATTAGTAACTGATTCTAAAATTCATATGCATATGCAAAAGACCTAAAATGTCCTAAATAATTTTGTAAAAAGAAAAACAATTTTGGAAAGCTAACACTTTCTGATTTTAGTATTTATTATAATATGTAGCATGGATATACAAATTGGCATATAGATCTATAAAACAAAATAGACACCAGAAACAGACCCATACATAAAAAGGGAACTGGTCTTTTAAAACAATGCAAAGCCAGTTCAATGGAGAAAGAATCTGAACAGACATTTTTCCAAAAAAGACATACAAATGACCATTGGTACATGAAAAGATGCTCAGCATCATTAATCATCAGGGAAATGCAAAGCAAAAACACAATGAGATAGCACCTGACATCTAGAAGAATAACTATTCTCGAAAAGAACAAACAACAAGTGTCAGCGAGGATGTGGATAAAAAGGAATGTTTGTGTATTATTGGTAAGGATGTAAATTGGTACAGCTGCTCTAGAAAATACAGTGGAGTTTCCACACACACACACACACACACAAAATAGACCTACCACATGATCAAGCAATCCATTCCTTGATGTAAACCCAAAGGAAACAAAAAATCTCAAAGAGATCTCTGTACTTTTGTATTCATTGCATCATTATTCACAATAGCCAAGATATGGAAACAACCTAAGTGATGTCAACAGATGAATGGATAAAGAAGATATGATATGTATATATGTGTGTGTATATATACATATATATACACACAATGTCATATTGCTCAACCATGAGAAAAAGAAGGAATTACTGTTATTTGCAACAACAAAGATAGTCCTTGAGGACATCGTGCTAAGTAAAATAAGTCAGACAAAGAAAGGCTATGTATCACTTATATGTTGAATCTTTAAGGCAAACTGACAAAAACAAAGAGTAGAATGGTGATTTCCAGGGTTCAGGAGGTGGGAAAACTGGGAAGATGTTGGTTAAAGCATACACACTTTCACTTGTAAGATGGCTGAGTTTTGATGATTTAATGCAATATAATTGTGAATATAATGTAGCATATACTTGAAAGTTGTTAAGAAAGTAAATCTTAAACATTCCCACAACAACAAAAAAGTGATAACTATTCGAGGCAATGAGGGTGTGAGCTAACACTATAGTGGTAATCATTTTGCAATATGTAAGTGTATCAAATCAACAGATTATACACCTTAAACATACAATGTTATATGTCAGTTTTATCTCAACAAAGATGGGGGGATTTAAAAAACAAATAAACTTTTTTAAATGACCCAGAAGAATTGCCACCCTTAGTTCAAAAATAAGTAAAATTCCAGAAGACTTGCCTTCTTTTCTACCAACCTGCATGGCCTCTCTCTGTATTTCCTACTTCAGCCTTTTATGACAGTAATTTGAGAACAATTTCCACTTAAACTCTAATTGAGACCTACATACTTCTGTCCTCACTAATGTAGGTAGTTATTATACTTTCTGGCTTTTTAAAATTCACTCCATGGCTATAGTAATTATTTATTTGAAAAACATTTATTAAAGATCATTATAAAGGGGTCACTCCAATAATATCTTTCAATGCTTGTATTAGGAGCAAAGAATTAAAAAATAGAGATACTGGAGAATATCATCTCAACATAATACTATAAACAATAGCATTCAAATTGCTACATGTAATTGCTATATTTAAGGTCAATAAGATGAGAGCCTTTGTCTGATATTATATTGTCAGATATAACACAGTCAAGTGGTAAATGCTCAATAAAATCTTTTGGTTCAATAACAGTGCTAATTGTAACATATATAATGTATTAAGTAGTATCAGTAGAACAACATACTAAGTTCTTTAAATACATCACTTATTATAAACTTCACCCCCCCAAAAAAAGTCTATAGCATAGATATTATACCCTTATCTTACAAACAAGAAAATGGAGATGCTGAAACTATGTCAAATCCCAACATCTTTCTAAAGATTTTAAAATTCAAAAAAAATTTTAAAAACTTCTTCCTGTCACTCTTTGACTTAATTGTACTTGATAATAGATTCTGTTTGAAAAGTGCCATCTAAGAAGTCAGTGAAGCACACAAATTCAACATTATTATCATCATGCCACTATGACACAAACAAGTGAAGACAAGCCACCCCAGTTATACCACAGTAGGAATCCCATAGGGAAATTCTGAGGGCTCTGAAGTCTCTCATATTTGTGTTTGGAATGAGAATAATTGCCATCAAAGGCGGAAACAGGCAAGGTATAAGTTTGCCTTTTTGCAAGTGAGCAGGCAGCATGGCACATCCAAGAGCTTAAAAGACAGCTGGGCTGTGAGATGAATGCTAGTCATCAAGCCAATCGTGGAAAATGTGTGGGAGAATTTTCTTCAACATGCTTCTCTGTCAATCCTGAAAGAAAAGAGACAAAACTGTGGAAGGCCTAAAGCTCAAAGATAGCTTGGGTCAAATGTTTTCTAAAAGAGACAGTAACTTGGCAGCTATATCTCTGTACTGCTAAGCAGTGTTTAACATTTATGACACTACTAGTTGATGGTAATTTTTAGAGTGACTATTTGCTGAGTCAGACATACATTTATTTTGATTTCTGTTCTTATTATGTAGCTTGTTGAGAAGTTATGTTGCTCCTAACGTTGCAGGCAGATTCTTTACCGGTTGAGCCACAAGGGAAGCCCTGTTTCTCCTAATAATTCTAAAAACAGCAGACTTAAACTTCAGGAGAGCAAGTCTCCATCAATTGTGTTCATGAAGTTATCTATCCCCAGTATATAGAACAATGGGTGCCATCTGTGGATTTTCAGTAAACATTTGCTGGATAGACAGATAAATGAATGTGTCTGAGTAACTATTCTGCGCCCCTGAATGTCACCAGAGGAGAAAGGAAGGTACACATTGCCTCACACATTCACCCTGATTGCTCCTCTGGTCCTCGATTACTTGCATGTCTGTCCCTAGTGAATTCCCATTAGCCGATGCCTATCCCACTATTCTCACCATACCTAGAAAAGCTCAACTCCAGAATTAAAGGAGCACATTGACCCATCTAACATGAATTCTTCTCTCCTCAGAGACTTTGTCTTTCACACATAGCCTAGATCATGACAACACTTGTGGACCTTGGGCAGAAGTAGAAATGGATACCCATTTCACCAATTTAAAATATTTAAAAGAAACAATCTAATAAATTACCAAAATAAATATGTTCTATCCTCCTGTAAGCATGCTAAGTCACTTCAGTCATGTCCGACTCTTTGCAACCCTAAGGACTGTAGCTTGCCAGGCCCCTCTGTCCATGGGATACTCCAGGCAAGAAAACTGAACTGGGCTGCCATACCCTCCTCCAAGCAATCTTCATGACCCAGAAATCGAACCTGTTCCTCTTGAGTCTCCTGCATTGCAGGCGGGTTCTTTACCACTAGCATCACCTGGGAAGCCCTCTATTCCCCTTCCCTAACAATTATACAAAGTGTAATGATTCAGCAGGCCAAATTGAAATATAGAAGTTGAAATTTATGAGATGTGGGCTCCTCCAGGTGTTGTAATGGAATCTGGCAGCAGGAAGACAGTAGCCCAGAGACCCCATGTTCCCACCCTAAGCTTTGTTCAAGTAGTTTTGTGCATGTGCTGCTGGATACTCAACCTACTCTTCACCCACACACCCTCAAAACAAAAAATTCTTGGTTGCCTCTCAAGGTTAGACATGTATACACCAGTAATGGGGCCCACCTCATGATGAAATACCTGGGCCAAAAGTCCATGTAAACCCTGGGCTCAGCCCAGAACATTGCCGGGTCCTGAGAAAATGGAGCACGGCCAAGCAGCCCTATGCAAAAGCTCAGGTGGCATGTCCCTTGACCCAATGAACTCCTTGCTCTGCGAGAAGAGGTGTAGCCTAAGGAAAGCCAAATAGGACTCTCAAGCATAGAGTCCAAGGCAGCAGCTTCTGACTCTTAAGACAGTACTGCTTTAAATCTTACCTCAAGAATTAATTGTCATGTCTCCTTTTAACATCCATTCTCTTGACAACATTGCTCTCCTGGCTGTCAACATGTGTTCCACTACTTGTAATTCTGATATCTCTCCCTCTGTTGCTGCTTTTCTTCTGCACATGAATGCACTTCCAGCTTCCCTTTCCATTAAAGCTGTTTTCATATACCTTCTTCCCTTCAACACTGAATGTTTAATGCACTGAATCCACTCACCTTAGAGACAAAAATAAATGTCCAAATCTCCACTCAGCAATAATCATTACACAGCTATTGGTGAACAACATTCCAGATGCTTTTCTATCAATTCATGCAGATAAACTATAAATAGCAAAAGTGTTTTAATTAGGACAGTGTCAGATATTATGTTTATTAAAAATGATAGAAATTACTTTTTCTAGAATTCAACCTTCTTAAGAAACTGAAGTGAAACAATCACTCAACTTAAATGTTTCTTCATAACAGTCACTATTAGATCCTGAAAGGCACTTCTATAGAGGCATCAAGAACAGTGATGCCTCTGTCCTTATTTTGTAAATGTTGCTGAGAAACACAAGTGAGTCCTCTCGCTTTTACCTTCAAAAATCCACCAAATGGACTTAACTGTGGCAGGCCGCATCCCTTTGCTCTCTGCCTAACCATTCTGAAGCAGGTTTCTTAAACTGGTGTATTCAGACTCTACAGAAGGATGGAAATCAAAGGTTTGCAAATGTGTAAAGGAAAAAGTTGGATTTTTCAGAGCCTTTAACTGAAATTGAGAATTCCCCTTGATTATGAATGTATGTAGGTAACAAATTTCAGTGGTATTAGAACTGCCTATAAGTTTATCACTAATAGAAATCACTATCTTTACATATTACATATAACTATTCTCTCAGATCTTAAAATAGCAGTAATAGTCATCAATCATTCCTTAATCAAAGAACACACACATTTTTTTTCAGCAAAAAAACTTATTATAGTTTCACAACTGTTGATTTTTCTTATAAACTTAAACATTTTATTGTATGCATTTAAAACCTACTGAGAACGCAATTTTGTTCATATTTTATGGCTGACTAATATTTCACTGCATATATGTACCACATTTTCTTTATCATTTCATCTGTTGAAGGGCATCTAGGCTGTTTCCATGTCCTCGCTATTGTAAATAGTGTTACGATGAGCATTGGGGTACATGTGTCTTTTTTGAGTTATGGTTTTTCTCAGAGTATATGCCCAGTAGTGTGATTGCTGGATCATATGGTAGTTCCTGGAGAAAAAAATGGCAACCCACTCCGGTAATCTTGCCTGAGAAATCCCAAGGACAGAGGAACCTGGCGGGCTACAGTCCATGGAGTCACAAGACTTGGACACGACTTAGTGACTGAATCATTACCATCGTGGTAGCCCTATGTTTAGTTTTTTAAGGAACCTCCATGCTGTTTCCCCCAGTGGTTGTACCAATTTGCATTCCCACCAAAAGTATAAGAGTGTTCCCTTTTCTCTACACCCTCTCCAGCATTTATTGTTTGTAGATTTTTTGATGATGGCCATTCTGGCTTGTATTAGGTGATACCTCATTGTAGTTTTGATTTGTATTTCTCTAATAGTGATGTTGAGCATCTTTTCATATGCCTCTTGGTTATCTGCATGTCTTCTTTGGAGAGATGTCTGTTTAAGCCTTCCACTCACTTTTTGATTGGATTTTTTTATATTGTGTCCCATAAGCTATTTCTATATTTTGGAGATTATAATCCTTTTTCTGTTGCTTCATTTGAAAATATTTTTTCCAATTCCAAAGTTTGTCTTTTCATTTCATTTATGGTTTCCTTTGCAGTACAAAGCTTTTAAGTTTAATTAGTTTCAAATTTTTTCTTCTTGTTTTTATTTTCATTATTTTAGGAGGTAGGTCAAAAAAGATCTTGCTGAGATTTATGTCAGAGTGTTTTTCCTGTGTTTTCCTCTAAGAGTTTCACAGTGTCCAGTATTAAATTTATCTCTTCAATCCATTCCAAGCTTACTGAGTCAGTTGAAGTGATGAGGATTAACCTAGAGTTTGTCTTACAGAGTGACGTGAGTCAGACAGAGAAAGACATCACATATTAACACATATATACAGACTCTGATGAACCTATTTTCAGGGAAGGAATAGAGGTGCAGACATGAAGAATGGACCTGTGGACACAGGGCGGCGAGGGAGAGGGGGAGATGAGTTGAGAGACTGGCACTGACACAGATACACTACCATGTATGAAATAGATAGTTAGCGGGGAGCTGCTGTGTGTCTCAGGGAGCTCAGCTCGGTGCTCCGCGATGGCCAAGATGAGTAGGACGGAGGGGTGTGGGAGGGAGGCTCAAGCGGGGTAGAATACATGCATGCATATGGCTGATTCACGATGTGCAGCAGAAACGAACGCAACATGATACAGCACTTATATATAATAATAAAAAAAAAAATACTGAGAAGACATCCACAAGCTTCAACTGCCTGCAAAGGGAGCTTTGGTATCAAAAAGGTTAAGAATCTTGCTTTGAATGCTTTTGTCAGGCCCTAGCCACCAATTCTCTTCGTCTGAATTATAGGGAACAGATTTGGTCCTTTCTTAGCTCTGGCAGAAACTGATTAAGAAAAAAAGGTATAACAATCCCCTAACAAATTCCGTGCTCATAATTTCCAAGTAAACAGCTTCTTTATTCTCAGTAAAAAAAATCACATTCCACAGATGCCAGAGCCTCATATCACTGGCTTACAGATGGGTTTCCTGCCAGTCAACATGTGCAGTTGCCAGAACTGCTGCTCTGACATTCTGATAAGGTTGGAATCGTGCCTTTTAAAAATAACACCATTCTTAAGGCAAATGATTGTTTTACGGTGGCCTTCTGACACTGTCCATACAGAATGAGATCATTAAGTCAATCAGATCTGAATCATGGGGTCATTCTACTCTACTTCAGTCAATAACAAAGCCATTTATCTCTTGCTACTTTTCATATCTATGATGCCAGTGTTTCTATTATGTGCATTACTATTTCTATAACTCCTTAGAAAGTGTAAGTGATGGATGGAATATATGTCAAAGAATACACACACACACACACACACACACACACACACATATATATACACCTGATGTATTCTTTTCTGTGCAAGATTGAAATGGCAGTATTGGTAGCATAATAAAAGGTAAATATCTAAGTTTCCAGGGTTTCTGTCAGCCTTAGATGTTTCCACTGCAAAACCCAACATGCATTCGTGTGCACTGTAAAAACATAACCACATTAAACAGCAGAATTATCATCTAGCTCTATTATACTGTGAATATGTGAAAAACAGAAACCATATATATATATACACCAAACTCATAATCAAGGGCTAGGAAATTACCTCCAGATTTTTATCAACACAAAAGTGTCCTTGAAATCAGTGAGTGTTTTGTTCAAGAAAAGAGTGTTTTGTTCAACCACGTGGTACTGTCCATGTGTAGGGTCTTCTCTTGTGTTGTTGGAAGAGGGTGTTTGCTATGACCAGTGCATTCTCTTGGCAGAACTCTAGTAGCCTTTTCCCTGCTTCAGTCTGCACTCCAAGGCCAAATTTGCCTGTTACTCCATTGTATTGTGTTCTAGTTTCAAAATGATATTTTTGTTTCTCACATTATTGGTATTTAATGTCAATTTTCATTTAACAGGATTTGCATCCAACTGTCTCTGGAAGTCATAAACCCTATGAGTCAGAAGCTGAAGGAAGGAAAATTTTAGAAACACGATTCAAATGTCATTCTCCATGTACATTCTGCTAAGTATATGGTGGCTATTTGTACAATGTTAGTCTATTCATTTGTAAAATAGAAGATATGGTCTTATACAAAATTTTCTGTGGGTTTTAAATGAAATAATAATATACAAATAAACTACCTGGTAGAAAATAGCAGCTCAATAAACATTAAGCCCATTATCTCGTTCCCCTTTAAATTACATCTCAAGATATTATCATAGTGTCTAAGGAAACACATGAAAAATTATAAAATAAAATGCCCCCTTGTCCTGAGAAACTGTGATATAGCTCTGTGTAATAGTGGGATCTATGGGGAACTTGAGAACATGAGCCTGGCTAACATCATACAAACTACAAACATTAAAGAACCACTTCATGAGCCAAATAAATAACCAAAAAGGCAGCATTCAGTCTCCTGGGCAACCCAACTAAAATTTATGTTATCAGGGAAAATAATTTTCTCAGCCATGGAGGCTTTTTCTTTGGTGTGGAAGAGTCCTGAAGCTTCCTAAACAGGTGAGGTGACCCAGAGCTAATCTATTTGTGTCATCACTGTTTCCGTTATTTTAAATTGCCGAACCTGATTCAAGTCTGGATGGAAAAGAAGTTTTTTAGGGTCCACACAAGTGTATAATGCTCTGAATAGAGCTCTACTTCTTTGAGTAACAACACTTCCTTTCATGACACTGCTCTGCATGCACAAGGGCAAACAGTTTAAAAATGGCCCCACACTGCAGGATGAGAATCCAAAGGGAAAAGTCCCTTTAGTGAGTACTTCTTTTGTGTTCTTTAACTAAATCATGAATTTTTGATTTGTTAGCTGAAACAGTCTTCCTAAAAGAAATTTGCTTTTCTATAAGATGGGTGCTCTCATTCATTTTTGTCTCTTTGTTTTCAAGGTAGGAGGCATATAAATCATGCATCCAGTCACACATGACTATTAATGCCACCTAACTGGGGAGCCCAGATATGTGAAAAGTTTAAGTGAACTTGATTCATATACTCTCTGTGACTGTTGTGTTGGGAATACTGAGTTGCCATGGGAAAGTTAAATGTAAGTTACAGTCTTCAGATCATTGGGGCCACCTCCCTATAGTGGGTGATATGACTTAAAAGATGTGTGTCTCTCTTCTGCTCTATCAGTATTTGCCTGGATTTGAGTAAAATAGAAATAAAAGGCTGGTGAATATGAACATTCACAAGGAATGAAGCAGCTCCATAATAGGTAAGGTGGCAGGTTCATGATCAGCTGGGGGTATAGAGAATCTGACAAAGCATAAGTAATGGGAGAGCAGAGCACATGAAGTGGGAAATGACTGAGCCGGGCTTCTATACGTTCTTTGCTTGGAACTGGACGGTCCGTGAGGTGGGGGCCAGATCAGAGCAGCAGAGAGGAAGACGAGCATAGGAAATGAAGTTGTACTTTGCTGTGCTTGATTGCTGCTCTGTGATGTGCTTAGTCGCTCAGTTGTGTCCAACTCCATGGACTATAGCCCATCAGGCTCCTCTGTCCATGGGGATTCTCCAGGCAAGAATATGGAGTGGGTTCCCATGCCCTCCTCCAGGGGATCTTCCCAACCCAGGGATTGAACCCAGGTCTCTTACATTGCAGGCAGATTCTTTACTTATCTGAGCCACCAGGGAAACCCAAGAATACTGGAGTAGGAAGCCTATCCCTTCTCCAGGGGATTTCATGACCCAGGAATCAAGCCAGGGTCTCCTGAATTGCAGGCAGGTCTTTTAGCAGCTGAACAACCAGGGAAACCCCACCTTACTGATTACCATATGCCACATTAGGTGCAGATAACAACCTACTAGTCAGTATAAGATATGAATGAGATATCTGCTGTTGTGGGTTGGACCCAGGGCCTTAGAAAATCAACTAGTAAGAACTCATTGGAAACTAAGTGTTACCAAAGGAAACTGCACCCCAGGAACTAATAGAGAGGATTCCTGGGCATTGAGTGTCCAGGCCCTGGGTGTGGTCAGAGTCAGGTAGGTGTCAGCTTTATGGTTGTAGGTATTCTCCTAACTTGGTAGTAGAAGCCCAGCGACTACATATAAGGACAAAAAGGTGGCCTGACACCTAACTGAGACAATATAAGATATCAAGTGATGATCAGATTATCTGGCAGGACCTGAAAGGCTGAACTTAATCATACATTAAGACAGATCCCAGTCATACAAACTGTACAAACACATCCAGAGACTTTGGTGTGATAGGCACAAAACTTTCCAGGACTCATGCAGTCATACTGGTTCCAGATTCACAGCTGCTAAGCAATTTCCGCCTGAGAAAACTGAATGTAAGTCAAGAAGCAACAGCTAGAACCAGACATGAGCAACAGACTGGTTCCAAATTGGAAAGAAGTATGCCAAGCCTATATATTGTCACTCTGCTTATTTAACTTATATGCAGAGTATATCATGTGAAATCCCAGGCTGGATGAAGCATAAGCTGGAATCAAGATTGCCAGGAGAAATATCAATAACCTCAGATATGCAGATGACACCACCCTAATGGCAGAAAGTGAAGAGTAACTAAAGAGCCTCTTGATGAAGGTGAAAAAAGAGAGTGAAAAAGCCGGCTTAAAACTCAACATTCAAAAACATAGATCATGGCATCTGATCCCATCACTTCATGGCAAATAGATGCGGAAACAATGGAAACAGAGACAGATTTTATTTTGCGGGGGTTCCAAAATCACTGCAGATGGTGACTGCAGCCTTGAAATTAAGACACTTGCTCCTTGGAAGAAAAGCTAAGACAAACCTAGACAACGTATTAAAAAGCAGAGACAATACATTGCTGACAAAATTCTGTATAGTCAAAGCTCTGTTTTTTCCAGTGTTCATGTACAGATGAGAGAGTTGGACCATAAAGAAGGCTGAGTTCCAAAGAATCTATGCTTTTGAATTATGCTGCTGGAAAAGACTCTTGAGAGTCCCTTGGACAGCAAGGAGATCAAACCAGTCAATCATAAAGGAAGTCAACCCTGAATATTTATTGGAAGGACTGATGCTGAAGCTGAAACTCCAATACTTTGGCCACCTGATGTGAAGAGCAGACTCACTGGAAAAGACTCTGATGCTGGAAAAGATTTAAGGCAGGAGGAGAAGAGGACAACAGAGGCTGAGATGGTTGAATGGCATTGCTGACTCAATGGACATGAATTTGAGCAAGCTCTAGGAGATAGTATGGTACAGGGAAGCTTGGTGTGCTTCAGTCTATGGGGTCACAAAGAGTTGGACACGACTGAACAGCAACAAAGCTATTTCCAAAATCATTTCTTTACCATTTACTTACACTCATACTTTTTACGAAAAGACATCTACATGTTATCAAATATGGGCACAGATTGCTGACCAAAGATTCTGGTTAACCCACTCACAGTAAACAACTGTTGTCAAGATGCAGACACCAAGTCAAGGATCACAGTCCTTAGTCCTTTTGCCTCAAGTATATCATGTGAATGGTTCTTACCACGCAGAATGATATACATTATTTCCAGCCATGCTGCTTGAGAAGCAAATGTGCCCACTCCATTCTCTCATTCTTCATTTGCCACTATACACAGAGGACTATGCAACCCTAAGAGAAGCCTGAGCCATGTAAGGAAGGCAGCTGCAGCCCCTGGATCACCATGAGGAGAACAATCCACCAGTCAGGGACACCAGCACTGAACTGTTATGCAAGGAGAATATGAACTTCTTTGCAAAAGCACAGAAGGATGTAACAGCTGCAAGTATTACACTAATAAATGTACTGAAATACATACCACACAATGAAAATCAGAAAATGAAAAGATCAGGGCAAAAGGAAAATGTATAAAGCCAAAATTTAATGTTAGTACACAAAAATATGTGCCTAAGATTGGTAATGTTTCCATCAGATGTAAAGAGGTCAGAAGAAGATGTATCTGACTTGAAGAGATTCTCACTGGGGTCCTCATAAAGGGAGGCCTATAATGTAATGGACAACTAGAAAACTGATTACAATACATGTTCTAGAGTCCAGAAGTCTGGCTTCCAATACCGGCTTTGCAAGGTACTAGCTTACTTAGGCAGGTTAACTAACTTTTCAATGCTTCCAATTTCTGAACTATAAAGTGAGGATAAGAGTATTCCATAGGATTGTTGTGAGAATGAAATAAAAATAATCCATGTAAAATGCTTGAAGAAGTTCATTCCACATATACTGCATGAATGTTCTAAATAAAGCTGAAGCCATCATCCTTATAAAGCCATCATCCTATATTTTAAAAAATATTATTTTTTAAACATAAGATTGGTTATTAGAAATTATAACGAGTTCAAATCTCTGAAGTATTTTTTTTTTCATTTATTTTTTTTAGTTGAAGGCTAATTACTTTACAATATTGTAGTGGTTTCTGCCATACATTGACATGAATCAGCCATGGATTTACATGTATTCCGCATCCCAATCCCCCCTCCCACCTCCCTCTCCACCCGATCCCTCTGGGTCTTCCCAGTGCACCAGCCCCAAGCATTTGTCTCATGCATCCAACCTGGGCTGGTGATCTGTTTCACCCTTGATAATATACATGTTTCGATGCTGTTCTCTCGAAACATCCCACCCTCGCCTTCTCCCACAGAGTCCAAAAGTCTGTTCTGTACATCTGTGTCTCTTTTTCTGTTTTGCATATAGGGTTATTGTTACCATCTTTCTAAATTCCATATATATGTGTTAGTATACTGTATTGGTCTTTATCTTTCTGGTTTACTTCACTCTGTATAATGGGCTCCAGTTTCATCCATCTCATTAGAACTGATTCAAATGAATTCTTCTTAAAGGCTGAGTAATATTCCATGGTATATATGTACCACAGCTTCCTTATCCATTCATCTGCTGATGGGCATCTAGGTTGCTTTCTTGTCCTGGCTATTATAAACAGTGCTGCGATGAACATTGGGGTGTACATGTCTCTTTCAGATCTGGTTTCCTCAGTGTGTATGCCCAGAAGTGGGATTGCTGGGTCATATGGCAATTCTAGTTCCAGGTTTTTAAGAAATCTCCACACTGTTCTCCATAGCGGCTGTACTAGTTTGCATTCCCACCAACAGTGTAAGAGGGTTCCCTTTTCTCCACACCCTCTCCAGCATTTATTGTTTGTAGACTTTTGGATAGCAGCCGTCCTGACTGGCGTGTAATGGTACCTCATTGTGGTTTTGATTTGCATTTCTCTGATAATGAGTGATGTTGAGCATCTTTTCATGTGTTTGTTAGCCATCTGTATGTCTTCTTTGGAGAAATGTCTGTTTAGTTCTTTGGCCCATTTTTTGATTGGGTCATTTATTTTTCTGGAATTGAGCTGCAGGAGTGGCTTGTATATTTTTGCAAATCTCTGAAGTATTAAAGAAATCCAGATCCTAACTGACATCTCCTGACACCTGGGAAAGATTAGGAGCTGGGTGCCAATCAGATGTCATAGCTCAGAGCTACTCTGTGGCATGTCAGAAGTAGATTCTGCTCCACACCCCATGTACATGTGGCAGGGTTCCAGACTTCACCTTCTTGCAGATGAGGCTTCTAATGCTCAGCTCCTGGCTTACTGAGGATTGACCTGGATAGAACTGGTCTTTACCTCACAGAGAGTGGGGCCTGAAAATGAGGGGAATTAGGGATCACAATGACTGACCTTAACAGAACTTCAAGGGTAAGAATTTTAATTCCTTTAATAATGCAGTTAATCTTCCCACTAAAATCAGAAAACTATATCAAATGTATCATTTCTGAAATGGGCTGAATGTTTATGTCTCCCCAAATTCCCATGTTGAAAGCATGACCTACAAGGTGATGTTACAGGAGGTGGGGCCTTTGGGAAGTAATTGTATCATGCAGGCAGAGCCCTCACACATGGGATAGGGCCCTTACAAAAAGAGACCCTCGAGAGATCCCTTGCCCCTTCAAGTGTGTGGTTACAGCAAAAACACCTCCGTCTATGAATCAGAGAGTCGACCCTCACCAGGAGCCAAATCTGCCCACACCTTCCTCTCTGACTCCCCAGCCTCCAGAACTGTGAGAAATGAATTTCTGTTACTATAAGCCACTGTGGCTAAGGTATTTTGTTACAGCAGCCCAAACTGACTAAGACAGTTTCCTAATCCTTTCATTAGGGTTTTAAGTTTGAATTAGTCTTCCTTCTAAGGAAAAGTAAGTAGTGGTCTGATGACACCCAGCTATGTACCAAAGATGGAGGAGACATCCATCTCCAAGATAGATGCTTCCCTTTCCATTGAGGTAGCCCTAATTCAAACATCTCCTACCTCTCATCTTTGAAGGATTAGACAATGAAAACTACACACATACACACACACATGCAAAAAGTCCAAGGTCCAAGTCATCTGTCATCCCTCAGGAAGTGATTTTCTTCATCACTTGACTGTCTTTCCCTGAAGAACAAATTATGCTACCCTGAAATGAATGTTAATCTTTTAGCCCACAGGGAAAAGGCAACAAACAGCCAAATATCCGCTCATTACAATTGCGCTTAAATGAAGCAGGATTTAAGCTGCTATTATGTGGACAACCCATGATCTTTATTAGAGTTTACTTTGCATAATTACTTCAGGGAACTATGATAAGCCCAGAGCCATTATGTGTTGAGTCTCGCATTCATTATGTGTTGCTTTGCCCAAGGAAGTAAATATAAATTAGAGGATTCTGCCAAGCTCCCAAGATTCCTGAATTATCCACCACAGAGAGAGAAGCGTAGCATCCTGGAATCCTTTGGGTATCTGAGAATACACTCTGAGCCAAAGGAGAAATACACAGATCATTTCGCTGCCTCAGAGAAAAATAGAAAGTTGCTGAGGGGATAGTATGACAGTAAATATTTACACAGATTTGTTTTCCCAAAGCCAATCTAGAGGACTCTGAACGGTGTCCTTAAAAGAGCTGTTACTTCGAATGACCATAACCAAAAAAAGCTGTGGAAAAAAACAGGTTTATCTTAGACAGTATGGCCGAGACCTTACCACAAACTCTCCTCTGGGAAAGTCACAGGGAATGAGAGATGGTTTGAAGAGTTGAGAGACCCAGGAAATAGAAGAAGGGCCCGGAAGAGTGAGGCAGTTTGAGGGGATAACAGACACAAGTGTGTGGTCAGGCTGCTTATGATGGTTGTTTTCTCTCTGTACATCCCCTGCTTGACTAGTGCCTGCTCTACCTACACTCTCCTCAAGTGACCGACCTTATGCATACTTTCCCCAAACCCAAGCTAATGACTGTTGGCCACTATGACAGCTTATCAAAGGGGTAGTGAGGGGCAAGCTCCTCTACTGGTTTCTCTGGTAACTGATGAGTCCCTATAATCATAACTTCCCCTTACCCCTGGAAGTGAAGACATCTGCCACACATCGTAGAGCGTCACTCCAGAACCTTGCTTTGAACATGTAAGATTCCCCTTCCATTAAGCCATTGATGTCTCTGTCACTGACTCCAGGCTCTTTCTTTGGTCTTGAAGCTGTGCAAAAACAAGTTATATGATGTTGCCCCGAAATAAAGAGAAGCCCCAAGGAAATGCCCATATGGTCCATCTGTGATTGTGTTAAACAGACATGAGGTGAGACTTTCAGCCCAGAAGAGCTTTGGCACCTGAAAGCCCCCACCTCACCTCCTACAGAGCAATCAATCACTCCTCAAGCAAAAGGAAGTGTTGGTGTCCCTTGTTTATGTGCATTCAAAGAGAAAAAAGTTTGTCTCTAGGAGGAAAAAAAAATAATAAACATGCATTCATTTTATACCTTGGAGAAGTTTATTTTTTTTTTATTCTTTTTTTTTTTCTTCCTTTTTTTTTTCCTTTTATTTTTATTAGTTGGAGGCTAATTACTTTACAATATTGTAGTGGTTTCTGCCATACATTGACATGAATCAGCCATGGATTTACATGTATTCCCCATCCCGATCCCCCCTCCCACCTCCCTCTCCACCCGATCCCTCTGGGTCTTCCCAGTGCACCAGCCCCAGTCATTCATCTCATGCATCCAGCCTGGGCTGGTGATCTGTTTCACCCTTGAAAATATACACTTTTCGATGCTGTTCTCTCGAAACATCCCACCCTCGCCTTCTCCCACAGAGTCCAAAAGTCTGTTCTGTACATCTGTGTCTCTTTTTCTGTTTTGCATATAGGGTTATTGTTACCATCTTTCTAAATTCCATATATATGTGTTAGTATACTGTATTGGTCTTTATCTTTCTGGCTTACTTCACTCTGTATAGTGGGCTCCAGTTTCATCCATCTCATTAGAACTGATTCAAATGAATTCTTCTTAAAGGCTAAGTAATATTCCATGGTATATATGTACCACAGCTTCCTTATCCATTCATCTGCTGATGGGCATCTAGGTTGCTTCCATGTCCTGGCTATTATAAACAGTGCTGCGATGAACATTGGGGTGCACGTGTCTCTTTCAGATCTGGTTTCCTCAGTGTGTATGCCCAGAAGTGGGATTGCTGGGTCATATGGCAGTTCTAATTCCAGGTTTTTAAGAAATCTCCACACTGTTCTCCATAGCGGCTGTACTAGTTTGCATTCCCACCAACAGTGTAAGAGGGTTCCCTTTTCTCCACACCCTCTCCAGCATTTATTGTTTGTAGACTTTTGGATAGCAGCCATCCTGACTGGCATGTAATGGTACCTCATTGTGGTTTTGATTTGCATTTCTCTGATAATGAGTGATGTTGAGCATCTTTTCATGTGTTTGTTAGCCATCTGTATGTCTTCTTTGGAGAAACGTCTGTTTAGTTCTTTGGCCCATTTTTTGATTGGGTCACTTATTTTTCTGGAATTGAGCTGCAGGAGGTGCTTGTATCCTTGGAGAACTTTAATTCTAAAGGTTCTGGCAGAATTTCAACCATAGGATTCCAAGTGAAAGATACATTGCAGAAAACAAGGGTGTCTTTGATTGCAAAGAATCTCTCATCAATAAAACAAAGCTACCCTACTGAATCCCAGTTTTACTAATAGGAAAGTATAATTGAAACCTCTGAGGTTTGGAGCAGCTGGAAAAGTATAAGAGGTCATCTAAACCAGTGGTCTTCTTAGTCGATGGAGCATCAGGGTGCCAGCAGAGAAGCGTCAACAACCACCTTGCCGTATAGTTGACGAATGTCACTCAGAGAGGTTATGGGATAGAACGGACTTGCCGTAAAAGAGCTAGAGCCACAACTTGGGTTTCTTGTCTGACATTCCACCTACCATGTCACCTACTTATCATGTCTTGTATGATTGTTTCTTTCATCTTTTTTTTTTTCCCCTCAGAGCTCTTTTTATTAAGATTTTCTGAAATTCTCAGACCAACAAGCATAGCTCAGTCTGTACACACTTAGAGTAAATTGGACCAGACATGTCCTATAACCATAAGCTTCCACTAGGAAGTTTTGAAACCACCTTTACTACATTCAACAGAATAACAACAACAAAAATCAACAAGAAAAGTCCAAGATCTAGATTCCCATAGGAATCTTCTCAAGCTTAATTTTCAGGCTATTTCACATTTTGGTAGGATTAATTGCCACACATGTGACCTGAGGTGACTATTGCTCTAAGTCAGTTCCTCCATTACTGAAGTTGTTATCAACATTTTGGAATTAGAGAATGAGACCATATCTTAAAGAACTCCCTGGGAGACACAAAACGCTAATCCATCAACATGCAATAATGCCTTTTGGTGTATTAGTGTACCATGTCAGCTAATTGTTATGAATCAAAAGGAATGGGGAAAAAATACTGGTAGCTTTGAGAATAAAGTAAATAGAAGGAATAGTATATAGAAATATACATTCATTTTATGTGTGAAAGAGTTCAACAAATAAGAGTGAGAGAAGGCTTGAATACAAGGAGGGTGGATGTTAGGTAGGAACATAGGCAAGAGATGCTGAAAAAGATTCAAGCTGATTTCTAAACCCCACCACAGTCATGCCCCATTGTGGCCCAGAAAAGCTCACAGATATGCTACAAAATAACCACAGAGACTTTTCTAACTCAGGTGGACGCATCCTAGACACACAGTGGATGCAAACTAATCACAGGGGCTTCTCCATCTACAGCACATAGCGCCCTTGATGCACATCTGTGTCCTCAAGTGACCTTAGGCAGCTGGAGCCCAGACTGAATTATGGGAAAGACATGCACCATAGAGCCTGTTGTTATGTAACTCTCAACTGTCAATCAAAACTGTCAGTCCATGCCCACACCTAGATGAAAACATAATAACTCTGCCTGGAAAACTCTGTATATCATCATTGCAGCACCAGTGCCTCTCTTGACTTGGCCCACCTCTCCCTTGAGGTATTCTTTCTGTTCTTTTTAAATAAATTTGTTTTTGCCACGGGTAACACCGCAGATTCCTTGTGTATTTACCAAGAACTGAGGCCCACAAGGGAGGGCCTTCTTCAACCCTCCCCAAATCTTGTAACATGGAGAGACATAAACCCTACAGATGAGAGCCGGAACTGACCTGGACAATTTGAAGATTCTGGGTGCTTAAAAACAAAAGCCCAAGTAGAAGATCCACGAGCGGAAAAGAGAGACTAGAGAGAGGGCAAAGATTTTTACTAATGACCATTCTTACTGTCAGGCGAGTGTATGCTCCTCGGTTCTGTCTCGTCACAACAAAGATTTGGAGTGACGGACATTACAGCCCTCTCGGCGTGTCACATCTCTCCGGTCTTGGACAGACTGTGTTATAGCTCTTAGACACATCAGTGTTACAGCTCCACTTTATTTAGAAGCTAGCGGGAAGGCGTGAGGGCATGTTGATCCAAAGACGTGAAGAGAAGAGCGCCGCATCAGGCGGGGGTGGAGAGAGAGAGAAACAGTGAGCGAGCGCATGCACGCATGGGACAGAGAGAGCCCTTTGGCTCTCTTTTTATGTGTTTTTTCCTTCCCCCTGGGCCTGTCCTTTGCAAATTGGGCTTAGGCTGCAGTGCTGTTCTACCTGAAGTCCTCACTCCGGTCCTCGGACCTTCCTTTGACCTTCTCTATTATATTTTCATGGGCTTTTCCCTTCCTTGTCTTTCAGCCACTGCTATTTTGAACTCCTTTTCCCTATTCTAACTACCTAACATTACCCAGGGTCAGGCTTGCCTCATTCTATTTCCAAGACTTAATACAGGGATTACTAGAGCTAATCACTAGGTTTCCCAGGTGGCACTAGTGGTAAAGAACCCACCTGACAATGAAGGATAAATAAGAGACACAGGTTTGATCCGTGGGTCTGGAAGATTCCCCTGGAGGAGGAAACTGCAACCCACTCCAGTATCCATAGACAGAGGAACCTGGTGGGCTACAGTCCATAGGGTCACAAAGAGTCAGACACAACTGAAGTGGCCTAGCATGCCCACACTAGAACCAAAAACAATAGTGACATTTCTTCTTAAAATGTGGTATACATATATATAAATCTGATTTGCTAGCCAATATTTCTTTTCTTGTATTTTTTCTGTGTCTGCATATGTGGCATTATAAATTACTTTAGGAATTCAATTCCATCTATTCAACTATTCATATTTCCTCACTACAGCCTTCTGAAATCCTCACATAATATTCAGATTGATTTTTGGCTGCCCTTATGATATCCACAACTGTAGAAGCAGTCAGAATGATGTAGACAACAATGTCATCTGTCTTTCTGGGTGGTTTCACATTTGCAGTCTTTTGGGTATAAGACCCAAAACATTTCTGGGCTTTGCTGAGGATATAGGTTCCTTCTGCCAGCTTCTTCATTCTTTTTTTTTTTTTTTTTTTCCTTTTAAATCTCATTCAAAAACCTTTGTACCCACATCTCATTTTTTTTTTTCTTTAGGTATCTTTCCTCTTTTTCACTATAACCATGCAAATTGTCTTCAGATATTCTTTGTGTGATGTTAACAGCACAAAGTAAGGTTGAATTATATGGCATTTTAAAAGCCATTTTGAAGGTTAATAGCTTTTGTTGTGTTTCTTTATGACTTTGAATGCTCCACAAAAAAACTCCCAGGGTCCCCACCCCCACATCCCTACAATGCCTCATTTTGGGAGCAGTAGTCAGAGTCAAATTCTGTGCTTTCCTATTGAGAAACAACATTTGCAACTCTGTGGTTATCTTGTTGGATTGACCACTATAATTAGCATCCACTCTGCAGCACACCACCCTCCTCTCACAAATATATGTCCTAAAATAACTCTCTTTATTGTTTACATTGTTTTGAATACCAACATTTATTAACACATTGTCAGTGAATTACTCAGTTTAAATGCCTCCCCCAATTCATAATCTTGTGATAAAAGATATTGTTCAAAATTTTTAAGACATCATGAAGAAGAATATTAACTGAAACTCCTGGGTTTGCTTGCCAATTGAAGAAAAATCTTTCATTTAAAAAAGGGGAAGAAAAAGAGTAGTGATATGATTTTTCACAAGAATAGAATGCTGTAATTTGCTCGAGCAAAAGCTTCTAAAAGCCTGCCTTGTAGGAAGGCTTACTTTAGAAAAGCAAAATTTCACTAACGTAACAGACTCTTGAGCCCACGGAGACATAATTACATATTCTCTCCTTTAACTTATAATTTCTTTGAGGTCCCAGGTTGCTACAGCAGAGCACCAGAGAGTTGTATATTTGAAAATGAGATCCAGTTTGATGTCTTCTGGTTTGCTTTTCATTGCCAACCACAGTAGCCCAGTTTAAGCCAATGAAGCTGATGCTAGGGGTTCTATTTGGGGAAAAATCTGGAACAGTCTATTTTGACTCTAATACTTACTTGATCTGGCATTTAAAATCCTTTGTATCCATTCAAAAGCAAATTGCTTAAAATTTCTACTATAGACCTGCCATAGTTTGATTAAAGACCTCATGAAGAATATAAGTTAATAACAGATATGAATCTTTTTTAGAACTAGGCATAAATCCTCTGAACCTAAAAAATGTTGCAGTGCATTGCACATTCCTATGCACCATTTCACCAAAGCAGTTCTCCTGCTTTCTGGAAACAAAACAACTGTTCATCAACCCCCTTACCCCAGGCAAGGACAAAAAGGCTAGTTTCAGCTGGATGATATGACTCAGGTGTCTTTGTGCCAGCAGAGCTCAACCCAACAAGGAGTTAATGAAATCTCGCTTTTTATCAAAGGACTCTCAGGATGGGGGAACCATTTATTTTTTAGTTACTGAAGTCTATCAGGTCTCAGAAACTTCAGTGCTTTCAAAAGGAAAATACAATTGCTATGGCAGGGTGTAGTCAATTGTGTCTTTTAAAAATACAATGGGGTAGCTACATTTCACACAGAACCTTCAAAGAGTACCCTGCAGTGAATAAGATAGATGAAAAAATGTTCCCTTTTGTAACCATAGGTAGTCCTTGATTCCATAGTAAGGTTGTGTTGGCAATCGAAATTTCCCAAATCATCGCGTTTGGAAGCTAAAAGAAATCTCCATCTTTCCTGAATTACTTGAAGTCAGTAACTACTAAACTATTAGTTTGAAAAAGAGAGAGTGTGCTTGATGAGGGCTTCCCTGGTGGCCCAGTGGTAAAGAATCTGCCTGAAATGCAGGAGCCACAGGAAATGCAGATTTGATCCCTGGGTTGGTAAGATCCCCTGGAGGAGTGCATGGCAACCCACTCCCGTATTCTTGCCTGGAGAATTCCAAGGACAGAGGAGCCTGGTAGGTTACAGTCCACAGGGTCTCAAAGAGTCGGACAAGACTGAAGTGACTGAGCACACACACACATGTTTAGTGAACTACCTGTGCTATTAAAACCATTCTAAAAGATCAAGTAAAGAAACTTTTAGCCTTGATTAATTGGTAGAACTATTCAGAATCCATGTGATACTGATATTTTGTAGGAAGCCTTAGCCTATTCAGCCTTTAGCCATAGTAAAGGAGACTTTTTCCTTACTCCAAGTTTAAAACTGCAGTAAATTCATTCAATTCATGCTTTAGTCACATAAAACTGAAATTTATGAAAAGTTCAACCTGTCACTTTCCTAGGAATGCCTCCTGATGAACATCCATTGATGACTGATTGATTCAAAAAACCATTGTGGGAAAAAGGAAAGATGTCACATTGAAATTATACACCACTGAAGAGCTGTGTATAGTAAATCCAGTATATAGTCCTTTTATTATTTATTAAATTATAAAGGAAATGAATATTGATTTCTGTAATTGAGGTAAAAAGTAAGCAAGTAATTGCCTTGTGCTAAGGCAAGATAAAAATTATATACTATTTCATGGAAAGGATGAAAAAGATGTGAACATATTCTTAAATCATTGCCTAGGTAATTAATAAATATAATGGAAGCATTTTACCTCCTAGCAACTGATGGGAATACCCAGAAACATAATAAAAACTAATAAAAGTATCCAAATGTCATACTGCAGAGTATGGTAAGAACTGTTGTTCCCATGATGTTCTCAAACACACCTGCAAACACAGATGGTAAATTGCTACCAGGAGCTCGAGTTGGGAAAGAAGAAAAGGAAAGCCATCTTTTTAAAGTATCATTTAAATGTTTTAGAATGTAATATACTACATAAGAAAAGAACAGCTTTCTTTTTTTTTGTTTTTTTTTGGGTCTGGGGAAGGATCAGTCATATTTTTCTCACTCTAAAAGATACCTGCTCATTAATAGAAATTTTAAAAATTCAGAAAAGTATACACAAGGAAAAGTTATCACAAAACCACTGTTTTGGTGTATAATTCCTGTTTGGGCAGTGCATAGTTCTTTTATACTATTCTGATCACATGGAGATCAGTCAAAATTAAGGAATGTCCCAAAGCAGTTGGTAATCAGCAAAGATTGTTGAAAATGAGCGATAAAATAATCTAAAATAGAAGGAATATTTCTATCAGAGGTATAGAAGATACTATACATAATATCTACAGAGGTACTGCATACTCAATATAGGCAGCAATGTTTGGGGCAAAAGAAAAATATATGTCTGTATGAACTCTGAAAACAATTCAAAATGGACATTCTGAACATATTTTGAACAATGTAAGCTTAATTGAAATGCACTGTACATCTCTCCCTTGAGAAGCAGAGCCCTCAATGTGGCTCTATTCCCTAGGCAAGCCAGCCAGACCCTTGGTAACTGGTTGCTTACACTGGATGTCTTCCATTGGGGAAAAGGCATTGATCCAGTGTGTGACCAGTCAGACTGTGCCTTCCATGCCCACATACTTCTGCCAGGCAAGTACCAGAAATACAGACTTAGGGAATGTCTTCTTCCCTCATGTGATGCCACATACAATTGCTTCTGATAAGGCAACACACTACTCAGCAAAAGGAGAAGGGAAATTAGCATATACCCACAGGATTCACTGGTCTCACCCTGACAACCCAACTGATGGAGCAGTGAAGCAGCCTACTGAAGACTAGGTCACACGGTCAGCTGTTATCTTGTGGGAGACAGTCTCTTGTAGGTTTGGTTCCTCAGGAAGCTGACCCTGAGAAGATGATTAGCATAAGGGGTCTTAGGATTAAATTCTGTGGAGGAGATGGAAGGAAGCAGGGTTGAACAGAGACAGAAGCTGTGATATAGGCTGAATGGAAGCCTCAGCTAACCCTGCAGAGAGAACTGAAGATGAGACCATCCAGAATTGGCGATGGGGGGGATGGGCCTTAACACATGAATGTTAACTAGTCGTGCAGTGCAGCAGGCCCTAGGAAAGAGACCAGGACCTCTTGAGCTGAAGCAACCCTGAAAAGAGCTGAAAGCTGAAGAGCTGAAATCTCTCTGCCAATCACAGCCCCAGTGGCTGAGAATGAATAGTTTATTTCTGAAGAGGGGGCCTGGATAATGCATCAAAATGTCTGCCTTAAGTTCTGTCTTGAAATGCAAGACATGCTCTGAACCAGGAAATAAAACATGGTTTCTGGGAATAGGTGGTAGAAGTGAAGGTGATTCCCTTCACTATTGTCCTTAATAACCCACCGGTATGTTTGCTTCCCAGGTCCTAGCATTTCTGTGCTGTGCTGTTTTGGCTGTCATGGTTCCCAGGAAAGGAGTACTTCCACTAGGAAATAGTCAAAAACTTCCTTTTAACTAGAGGCTGAGACTGCTATCCAGCCATGTCTGATTCTTTACGCCACTGAGATGGCAAAGAAAAAAATTTCTGTGTTTCTAGGGAGATTGACTCTGATTATTAAGGGGAAATGGTGTTGCTTCTAAACAATGAAGATTCTGAAAAGAAAAATTCCAGTGAGTGAAAGTCAATGGGTTACTCCAGTAACCCAATGCAGAAAAGTCTACTAATAATCCCAACCCTTCAGCAATTAAAGTTTTAAATCACTCTACAGGTAAAGAATCTAACCAGGTAAGGTAAGAAAAGAGAACATGGAATGGATATTGAGAGAAAGAATTCATGAATACCAAGTATAGCCACATGACCAGTGTTAGATGCGAGGACAACAGTGACTAAACATTTCCTTTCTTTATTTCAGAACATATCTATATTTATTAACTTTTTTCTCCCTTTCTATGTCTAATGCTATCTTTGTTCATAGTGGTTAGCCCTATAAAGGCATACTATATCCAGAAAGGCATACTGCTGGAATGCAGCCCTGCTCTCTATAGAATGCCTGAGGGAGCAAGCCTGCATCAGAAGGCCTTGAGCATGATTCTCACAAAAATGCTAAAATGTAGATTTCCTACATGGATCACAATCCAAGTCTATACTGGGCTCCTATGACCTATCACTTGCAAATTTCTGTCCACAGAGTCTAAGACACAGGAAAACTACTTTGTAAATTATCTTCTCTGTTACTCTTACTTGAAACATTCATCCCATCAGCAGGAAAAGGGAGAGAGAGAGCTTCTGAAATACTACTCACTTCACTTGGCTCCAACCATGTCATACCTTCTTCCTATTTCTATATTCATTCAAAGTCTCCTCTGCAATAGTTCTATGTTGCCCTTAGTGGAAACTTGAAGTTCAACCTTTCTTTTCCCATCTATACTTTCTCCATCAGAAATCTCATCAGTGTTCATGAATTCAATTAGCAATTAATACAGGTGTTTCACAAATTCATACCTTAACTCAGACAAAATCATTCCTCTGAACTCAACCTATTTATCCAATGTACTACTCAACATCTTCACTTGGAAATCTCTAAGATGTATCAGAAACAACACATCAGGGCTCAAATTCATTATCTTTTCCTCAAAATCTAGTGCTCAAGTAAGTGAATCAAACTGCTATCATTCAGCTTCTGAAGGTAGGAACATAGATGTGATCTTTATTGCCTTCCCCAACACCTAACATCCCAAGTAGCTTGTCCAGTTGATTCAGCTTTTAAGTTCCCACATCTGCAAATTTCCACTGCCATCATCCTATTCCCAAGTGACAGGGATAGCATGGTGCCCTCAAAGAAGTATTCTTGGACTACTACAATACCTCTAATTGGACTCCACCAGCTCTTTCTTATCTCTTTATCATCTGTTCTTCTTAGCAGCAAGGAATATTTTTTTCTGAATGAAAGTCTGATTTTACAATTTAAAATTCCTCAGTAAGTTCTGCATTTCTTGGACTTAAGCCAACATTACCACCAACCATGAGGCTTTGTCAGGTCTAGGTCCTACCTCTCATACTCTATCCTTCCCTGGACCACAGGCACATTGGCCTTCTCTCAAATCCACAAGCATCAGTCCTCTTTTCTGCTATAGGACCTCTGTGCACACTGCTTCCTTGTCTGGAATAAGCCTGGACCCCCGTCAGGAATTAGCTTTCACACATGTACACACACACATAAACACACATGCGTGTATATGCACACACTCACATAATTAATTCCTATTCAGGTTAATCCAATTCATGAGAATCTTTTCCTCAAAGACTTCCTTAATGCCACACTCAAGATCAAAATGCCAGGCTAGGTACTCTCATATCACATTTCATTTCCTTCATAGCTTTTAATTAAACAATGATTTCTTTGGTTCTATTACTTAATATCATCTTCCCCACTGGACAACAAGCTCCACAAGGTCAGGGCCATGATAATTTTATTTATTTTACCCTCAGCATCTAGCAAAGTATCTCACACAGAGGTAGCACTCTCTAAAGGTTTGTTGAATAAAAAGTGGCAAAAAAGAGTTTTCAAAGACTTTTAGTCTTGAGAGATTTTGTAAGAGAAAGGAAAATGATTTTAAATTTATAAAGCACTTTTACACACATAATCTCATTTATCTACACAAAGGCCTATTAGATGAACTGGCTACAATGCTTTGACAGCTTATAAATCTCTGCTGCATGCACTATTTGCACCCCTTCACTCAGGTCTTCCTAGTTCAAGTACAGACATTTCTGGTCTATGGCAAAATTGCCTTCCTGAAAAACCTCATTGGAGGAAAACAGGGTTGTGGCAGACCAGTAGAAACTTATGAGATTATAATCAGAAGATAAAAATAATCACAGTTCTGTTAAATCCATTGGCATAGATTCTCATGGCACTGCTGGTATTTGCACCTAAAATCACCCTCAGCACATCCTTTCCAATCTTATACCCTTGGGCTTTTGCTTCCTACTTTGAGATGTAGATTCCTGCAGAATTCACTTCCAATAGAGTTCAATCGTATAAAAATTAAAAATTCAATCCAGGAATACTCTTCTTCTTTACCTTTTTTAACATGGGAGCCATGTGTCCTCAGCTGCTGCTCCTGCACTTGCAGCTTCCCCCAAAAGCATCTCATGGCAGAAATTATCCCATTTTTGAAGCCACTATAGAAGAAAGCTGCTTTCTCAAATGAAATCACTCTAAAGTATTTGTCATCTGTTTCCTTAAAGTCTTCCTTATTGCTAAGGTTTTTTCCTCAATTGTGAAAAACTTTATATCTGATGACTATAAAATATTAATATTGTGGAACATAAAATGACACATCCTCCATGTTATGCCAACATCATCCCCCCATTGTCAATTGCATATAAGTTAATCCATATTAAAGAAACATGCATTTCAGCAGAACAAATTGTATAGTGTTCATTTACTATATCCCTGATATGAATGGCATTGGCAAGCTCACTTCAATATTGACATTTTATCTCTTTATTGAAAATGTCTCTTCAACTTACTACTATTTGTACAAAGAAATGTACACTCTAACAACTGCAGATCTTTCTTATCAAGGTGTTTCGTAAATGACAGTCAAGCAAAAAGTTTTTATCAAAACAGAAGACATCATTAAGGGTTTGTTTTTTTTTTTTTTCCTTTAATAGTTTAGTGTTGTTTCCTGAAGGCTGTATAGACAATTCAATAAGCATTAAAAAAAAAAAAGAAACCACTAGGGTAAGATTATCTGTATTACAGAATAAAATACCCCATTTTGATCTTCTTGCAATTTATGAAACCACCATCTTTAAAGTAATATCATATACTAAAAACTGAGTCTAACTGATGTGTTTCATGATTTAAAGCTGTCATGTAGTTGACAAATAAGAAAAATCAAACCAGCTAGAACATATCCCTACGAGCACAATGCTACACATACTGGAGGTCAATATCTTTCTACAAGACATTTCATACACTCAGACATTTTACCTGACATATGACTTATCCTTGACAAAAATTGAAGGCATTTTGCTGTGCACATTCTGTTGACGTTTTGTGAAATATTCTAAAATGGAATCCTTTTTTGTGAGTTCTTCAAAAAAAGAAACTTAATTTTCTCAAAGTTTCTCTTAAAGTAAGGCAAAGTAAAATGGATTCTAAAATGAAATCAATGTATTTCACTCTTCTTTTTTTTTTTATTTTACTCTTCTTTTAACCACAAAGTATATAAAATAAATTTGCTTAATATTATATATACACATAGGAAGGTAGCAATTTTTTTAAACTTTCTATTTTATCTTGAAGTATAGCCAATTAACAATGTTGTAATAGCTTCAGGTGAACAGCACGGGACTCAGCCACACATATACATGTATTTATTCCCCCCACATGCCCCTCTCATCCAGGCAGCCACATAATGTCAAGCAGAGTTTCCCATGCTAGAAGGTAGCAAATTTAAAATATCTATCCTTCCTTATTCAACCACCAAAATAACAATAGAAATATTTATACAAACACAACAAATTATGATTGTTATCAAACTAATAAACTTCAAAAGCAATGGCAATATGAATAAAAGCAATGTGGATCCAAATCCCACACTCTTGATGGCTCTCGAAGACAATGTGAAGAGTAACCATCAAAATGGAAAAATTTTGAGTGGTATATCTAATCATCTACTCCTTGTAGAAGAGGAGATGGTCTGAAGTATGGATCCATATTGATTGATGGGAAGAAGCTGGCTAGGTGGCAAGGGTCTTAGAAAAGTGTACAAGATCAATGACTTCACAGAATAGACACAAAGTGGTAAAATACTTCTATTGCATTTTTGTGCACATAAATACTTACCAGAGGTCACTACAAAACAAATGGGAGTGGGAGCCATCCTGTGAATGTCAGTCACCACAATTTCACTGTCACTCCAATATTTAATCTGCAAGGCCATGTAAAATTGGCTATGGTGATATATGTAGAGGCAATAGATGGCATCAACAGCATAGCTTTCCTATTACCACTGTTTATCTGGTACTATGAGTACCCCTTCTGCCAAACATGGAGAACCATGATGAGACATCTAGAACAACTATCCAGCCATCTGCTGGCAATATCATTGTTTTAAACTCCTCTCATTATGAAGAACATTTGGTCTACATTGAAATAAAGACCACCATTCTATTGGTAACACTGTCTGTGATCTTATGAAATGCCTCTATTTCTATTCTATTACTATATTCCAGAACTGATGTTATTTCAAGAAGATTTTCTTCTGACCCAAGACTGAATTTTATGACCAAGAAAAAAAAAAAAAAAAAGTGAAGTTATCAGCTGACATCTGTGATATTTCCTGTTATTTTCATGCATCATCATGAGAAATCAGATGACTTCACAGAACAATATGCTGAATTATTGAAGACCCAATTATAGCATCACCTTGGAGGCAACACCTTGCAAAGTCAGAGTGTTCTCCTACTGGAGAACTGTATATGCTATATGGTCTGGTGGGAGCACCACATCTTAGCATTACACGTAATTGCAAAACAAAAGTTTTCCATCACAATGCACAACTTTAGGTTATACGGGTTTAACTGTATTAATACCCAAGGAAAGAATATTTCTGGAAGGGACCAAATTATTAGTTTCACTAAGTTTGAGGTTGATACAACTGTATGACCCTTACAAGCATTTTAGGCAGTTTAAGTCATGAAATAAGTAGAAAAGAGAGAAAAGCAGAGTTATTACTAAGTTTGAGTAATTATTCTTGATTATCAAGGAGCAATATTTTGTGCTACACAAAGAAAGTGGAGAATCACATCTCCTTTCTTTTAGCGTGCCCGGTGGTAAAAGTTTATGGAAGACTAGAACAACCCAGCACAAGCAGGACTGTCAAGGTCCCTCATGCCTCAGGATTGAGCTGAGGTTACCCCAACCAACCCAGGTTTAAAAAAAATTTAAGAAAAAGCTAACTAAGGTGCTGGCTTAGGAAAAAAGGAAACAAAAAATAGGAAATGAAGAAAATACAAATACCAACTATACTGTCATGACCAGTTGCAGAAACGAAGACTATAGGGGTTATATTTTTCTTTGTTCTTGACATATTTTTTTTCATTTTATTTATTTTTATTAGCCACTTTCTCTCTTCCTCTAAAAATTTATAAAAATGTGTTGTTGACAGCTAACTTGTAATTTAATCATCAGGTTAAATATGTCAAGGTAGAGTTGTGACTAAAGTAAAACAGGAATAAATATCACTCAGAGATGGTGTAGGGCTAATTGGATTTTAGATCTTATCTTTTGGGGAAAGGACTTTACATATATGGAGAACAATTGTGTTTACAGAAACATGTTGTTACTCTTTTAATTCTTATTTCAAATGGTGGTTTCAACAGTTTTTTAAGAAGGTTGAAGCTTGAGGACAAAGACCTTATCAGGACATTATTTCCACAGTATGCCAGTCTAGCACCTAGCCTATGCATAGCAAATGCCAACAATTACTGAAGATCATACATATGGAACCTAGATCATGGGTTGAGGAGAAGAATTTTCAATGAAATTAAGAAATCAGCAGTTCCATTGTAAACAAGACCAGCAACCACTGGCCTCTGGCACAAAACTGGAGTCCTACTTGCACACTTTTACCACCAATTCCCCTATCAAAGCAGTCAGGCTGTTACTTAACCAGTAGCTTTTGCTCTACAACTGACTGACTGATATTTGTAATATTCAAAAAGTATCACAGCAAGTCACCCATTAATTCACTTGATTGGAGAAACTATGTTTGTCCTAATATTGATTAGTCTTTTAACAGTTTCAATTGCAGTCGTTATTTAGGACTCATAAATCTAGAATTTGCAGTAAGCTTCATTCAAGCTTGTATATTTACACTGTTAGCTATACTTTATTTATATGATAATACTGACTCACCAAACACATATATATTACATAGTAAGTCTTAACCCAACCATTAACAGAATTATGCACACTTTTGATACCATCAGGATTAATTATGTTTTCATTTAATTTAACAACTTCATTAATTTTGAGGCTTCCCAGGTGGCTTAGTGGTAAAGAATTTGTCTCCCAAGCAGGAGACCTGGGTTTGATCCCTGGATTGGAAAGATCCTCTGGAGAAGGAACTGGCTACCCACTCCAGTATTCTTGCCTGAAGAAGTCCATGGACAATCCATGGAGTCGCAAAGAGTCGGACACAACTGAGTCACTTTCACTTTCATTAATTTTAGGCTTGTTAACAAATATTTCAACAATGTATCAGCATGACCAGATACTGTAAGAGAAAGTACATTTTAAGGTCACATAAAAGAAGGAGAAATGAGTTTAAAATTTAAGATAATAATACAGAGGAGAAATTGTGTAAATCTCTACACAGTTGTGGCATTTGAAAATGAGAAAAGCAGTTGAAAGTGTTTATAAGTCAGAGCTGCTGAGCTGAGTGACCATTTGATTTGAGGAAAGAGAGAAAGAAAAGGATTAGACTAGCATGACTCTCAGCTTTTCAGTTATGTGACTATGTGGATCATGGTGCCACCAGATAAATGAGCCTGGAAGGAGAAGGAGGTCAGTTTTGGAATACCATGCTTTAGGCATCAATACACTCGGTTGTATTATATACAGCTCTCTGGATTGGAACTGATTTGAATGCCATCCGTGCCTAGGTAGCAGTTAACATCATGTATTTTATGAGTTTTCTCAACAAATGAAATATTTACTACTTGCTCTTCCCTTATCCAATCTTGTTTTCTATGTAGACACACAAGCTATACTGATCTGACCTCAAGAATCAAAGAGAGTGAAACAGGGTAGTGCACCCTGTTACCAGAGTTGTGGGCTAGTTGCTGCTCTGGGGCTTGCATGTGGATAGGTTAGCTGCATTCTCTCCACACTCAGATCATAAGCAGCTTCTGAAGACCGATGCAGAGCAGTGAGCACGTGCCCTGGGTCCCCACTGTGCCAGCAGTTAGGCACCCTTCACTGTTCCACTATACGCAGCACCTAAACATGAGAGCTGAGTCCAGCTCCAGCCTCCACAACTGCCCAGACGAGCCTTCCTCTACCATTCTGCTACATATGGGACCATGGAACACACTCCCTCCCCCAAGGTCACTGCTCGATCTATCACCTGGACTTTTGAGCTCTGGCTCCTTCATGTGCCTATTAACGTTCCCCTGAGTCATCCTCTTTTCCACATAATGCCCCAAAGAAATTTGAGCAGTCACCCTCTGACAGCTCACTAAGATGGTATGGAGAGATGAGAACTGAAAGAAATGTTATATAAGAGGGCAGAGAAAGAAGTGGCACAGAGGGGAACTGGACATAGACAATCAGAATAGAAAATGTTATTGATGATCAAGTTGACAGTAATCTGAGTGCCTGAAGGGGAGAACAGTCAGTGGATTTAGAATTATGAAGAACTAGCTAAGAGGTAGAAAATATAAGTCATTTCTCTAGAAGTGTGGTTGTTTGTCCTAAAAGGTGTAAGAAAAATTGCACAGCACATACAATACCATGCAAGTTCATGAACTTTACTCATTGGAGAGTTCCTGGGAACCGATTTATCTTTACTACTATTTCTACTTCTTATATGCTTGGTAATCTGGTTTCTCATTCCATGCAAAATTATAATGAGCAAATCAGAAGGGAGAACGCACTAAGAATATTAAATAGAACATCACAATTTGACAAAAGAGAAGAACTAGGGGGAAATAAAGAATAGCAAACCTCAAACAGAACCATCCAGCATCATTTAGTATAAATATAAACCACCCTAAACAACTCACCCAGAGAAAAATCATTGCATTTCAGCAAAATACAATAAATGATATTCACAAGATCAATCTTGTCAAGAAAATGATAAACTGTGTTCAATGGACTCAATTTTAGAAGATTATAAAGTGAAAAAAGTTCCATCTAAAAATGTTTTTAGAAGTTTGGATCCTTAAAAACATAGTATTCAATTACCAAGGAAATGCATACATACAAAACATGATATTACCCGATACTGAGCAAATGAGATTTTTCTCAACACAGGACAGAAATGGTCACCAGTTATCAAACTCAGGCTAAGACCAAATCAGCATTGGATAATTTTGGGGAAAAATTCATAAAATACTTTCTGTTTATTATTTTATTGATTGCTGAATTTTCAGTTAAACTTTTTTCTTCATATGCTAATTTTACTTTCTGACAACTTCTACTTCTCATTGCCGTTATGTAAAGTATATCCTATACGGAATGTTTGGAGCAATGTTATTCTATGAAGCGGCCTTTAGTTTCTTTGAACCATAAGCTCCAAGTCCATAAATGTGGGATACATAAGTCCTGATAAATGGAGGCCCTCTGTATTCACTGTTCTGAATGTTTGCTCTCAATACTGACAATTTGTTTCCATCCGCTGAGTCCCATCTTTACCTAGTCCCTAGCCCCCTGGCCCCAGACCAGCTGCTGTAATGATGCTCCTCACACCAGTTCCACTTGTTAAAATAAGAATTAGCAATAGTGGGAATTAGCAACATATTAACATTTATTGGAAGCTTACTTCTTGCTATAGCACTGAAAGAAAAGAATTGGTGAGAAAGTTTGTACTGGAGGAAAAGAAAAGTCCATGAAGAAAACAAATTATGCTTTATCATTTGGGCAGCATAGGTAAAGGAAAATTGATTATCGATTTATGTCTGTGCTTTATAGAAAGGATTTATCAATCTCATAGGTAAGGTGCACCCAGACAGGAGAAGACAAGGGGTGCAGGAGTCACTATGACCGTTACTTGTCACAGCAATAGTTTCTTTCCAACTGACATAATCTACAATGTGATATAGAAAGTTTCTGATTGATTGTGAAATGGCAGTCTCCACTCTAGGTTGAGCAGTTAAAACTAGCTGGGAGTTTCCACTTGTAGAACATTCAAAATGAGTTTCCAGAACTCTCGGCGCAGAGCATAGGAGACAGAACAAGGGCAAAGCTAAAGACTCAGTTACTCAGAGAGGGATACTGAACAGAGTAGAGCAAAGGTGGACAGACAAACCCAGGAGACGCACTGCATCAGGGAAAAGACACCCACTTTCACTTCACTGCCATAAACAGTTCCATTAATATTTTGACTAACCCAATAAAAGACCTTGCAACCCTGGGCATTTCAGCTTCAACTCTGCCTTTCCCAGATTCCAATCACTTCAGTGCCTACATAAAGCTGTGCAATAAAACAAGTATTACTGCTAACTTCCTTTAACATATTGTACTTCCCAAGGTTGCCCAGCCATGGTTATGCTCTCATGCTGTCATTTCTCAAGTGAGTTACAGTTTTCATTTTCCCTCTCCCTCCCTCCGTCTTTGTCACCCACATTCGGGGTCCTTCATGGTCTCGATACTCTCTGAGGAATAAGGCTGCTTCCCACCAGGTACAAAGAAACGGAACTCCACTTGGCAAAGCAGCATAGCTTTTAGGTATTCATGAATCAAAGGAGCTAGTTGATCCCTAACTATTTAACCTGGAAAAGCAAACTCAGATGTACAAATGTGATATCAAGTAGATCATTGGAAAAAAAACTTTTAGAGGGGACACTTTTTGGTCTGACAGTTACTGGAAAAATCGCAGTAGCAGAAAAAGGATCATGTATCCTGCTGCTGCTGCTAAGTCGCTTCAGTCGTGTCCAACTCTGTGCGACCCCATAACTGCAGCCCACCAGGCTCCTCCATCCCTGGGATTCTCCGGGCAAGCATACTGGAGTGGGTTGCCATTTCCTTCTCCATCATGTATCCTAATGATCAGTACTAATATGGAGGAGTGAGCCAGAGAGACTCTATTTGGATGAGGGCAGAGTAAACAGAATCACCTTAATAAACAAGGCAGATGGCATTCACCAGCTCTTTGACCTTGGACAGGTTATTGTACCTCTCTGGGATTGTTTTAGTATTGGGATCTAGTTGCTTTACACTGTTGTGTTAGTTTCTGCTGCACAACGAAGCGAATCAGCAATACGTATACATCTGTCCCCTCCCTCTTGGAGGCTCTTTAGTTCTTCGCTTTCCGCCATAAGGGTGGTGTAATCTGCATATCTGAGGTTGTTGATATTTCCCCTGGCAATCTTGATTCCAGATTGTGAGTCATCCAGCCCAACATTTCACGTGATGTCCTCAGCATATAAGTTAAATAAACAGGGTGACAAAACATAGCCTTGTCATATTACTTTCCCAATTTTGAACCTGTAAGTTGTTCCATGTCCAGTTCTGTTTCTTCTTGACCTGCACACTGGTTTCTCAGGAGGCAGGTAAACTGGTCTGGTATTCCTATCTTTTTAAGAATTTTCCACAGTTTGCTGGAATCCACACAGTCAAAAACTTTAATGTAGTCAATGAAACAGAGGTAGATGCTTTTCTGGAAATTCCTTGCTTTCTCTATGATCCCATGAATGTTGGCAATTTGATCTCTGGTTCCTTTGCCTTTTCTAAACCCAACTTGTACATCTGGAAGGTCTCAGTTTATGTGCTGCTGAAGCCTAACTTGAAGGATTTTAAGCATAAACTTACTAGCATATGAAATGAGTGCAGTTGTGCAGTAGTTTGAACATTCTTTGGCATTGCCCTTCTTTGGGGTTGAAATGAAAACTGATTCTTCCAGTACTGTGACCATTGCTGAGTTTTCCAAATTTGCTGACATACTGAGTGCAGCACTTTAATGGCATCATCTTTTAGGATTTGAAACGGGTTAGCTGGAATACCATCACCATCACTGCTTTTGTTCATAGTAATGCTTCCTAAGGCCCTCTTGACGTCATACTCCAGTATGTCTGGCTCTAGGTGAGTGACTACATCATTGTGATTACTCAGGTCATTAAGACCCCTTTTATATAGTTCTTCTGTATATTCTTGCCACTGCTTCTTAATCTCTTCTGCTTCTGTTAGGTCCTTATCATTTCTGCCCTTTATTGTGCCCATCTTTGTGTGGAATGTTCCCTTGATATCTCCAATTTTCTTGATGAGATAGTTCTTCAAGCACTCTGTCTACCAGATCTAATCCTTTGAATCTATTTGTCACCTCCACTATATAAGCATAAGGGATTTGATTTAGGTCATATATGACTGGCCTAGTGGTTTTCCCTACTTTTTCAATTTAATCCTGAAGGAGCTGATGATCTGAGCAAGTCAGCTCCAGGTCTTGTTTTTGCTGACTATATAGAGATTTTCCATCTTCAGCTGCAAAGAAAAATACAATCAATCTGATTTCGATACTGACCATTTGATGGTATCCATGTGTAGAGCTGTCTCTTGGGTTGTTGGTAAAAGGTGTTTGCTGTGACCAGCATTTTCTCCTGACAAAACTCTCTTAGCCTTTGTCCTGCTTCACTTTGTAAACCAAGGTCAAATTTTCCTGTTATTCTAGGTATATTTTGGCTTCTTACTTTTGCATTCCAATCCCCTATGATGAAAAGAATATCTTTTTTTGGTATTGTATCTAGAAGGTGTTGTATGTCTTCATAGAATTGTTCAACATTAGCTTCTTCAGCATCAGTGGTTAGGGTATAGACTTGGATTACTGTGATGTTTAGCCTTGGAAACAAACCAAGATCATTCTGTCATTTTTCAGATTGTACTCAAGTATTGCATTTCTGACTCTTTTGTTGACTATGAGGGCTACTCCATTTCTTCTAAGGGATTCTGTGACCCATCACATATACAAAATACCACTACCACTATTACTACACCAAAACCAAATAATCAGCTCCTCCTAATGGACCGAGGAAGAGTCCAAGGCCCTGTATTAATTGTTGGCCAGGAGCCTCTGATTGGCTCCACTTGCCCTGCTTCTCTGCCTGGAGTAATCCTAATTACTGCCTTTAATGTATGCTGATATGACTCATTTTTATTTAATTTCTATCTGTATGTTCCTGACCTGATTATAAAATGTATTTGTTCTAGATATTCAGCTTCCTCTCAACTGATAACTTAATTAAGACTGCTGAATTTTTCACCTCCTTTTTTATATTCTAACCTTCAGATTTTTATTTTTTGAAAATCTCATATATAATAGGCCCTATATAAGCCTCTTTATTTTTGTTTGTTTGTGGCATGTTTAATGTATTTATTCACTCAGAAAACAATTACTGAGTGTCAATGATGTGTCAAATATAAAGGGTACAGCTCTCATCAATGATCAAACAAATGTTAAGTTTACTTTTTCTCTACTATTCCCTACTATTTTCTCTATCCCTGTTCCCCAAACTCCTAAGTATTTGAAAAAATACAGTTGCTCTCATAATTGAATACAGATACTTACCATGCATCTTTTGTTTTAGAAAACACAACCTTCTTACGTTTCTTCCTTTAAAATGGATCACTAAAGCAGGTGCCCTCTAGTTCTTCTGACAGTTGTACATTCTGTTGGGGACTAACACAAGAGCTGAGTTCAAGGCCAGGCTGCTTCATACCCACCATGTAACCCATTGTCGCCCATTCAGTTCAGACCCTCAAAGCCCAGGCGTTTCAGTCTGCATGAGAACAAGAGCCATCATAAAATGGAAAGTGTGTAAAGGTTCCAAGATTTGGACTCAAAGCCTGAGGCAAAAAGCAGAAGAAGCTAAGGTCCCAGCGGTGTGAGACACATTCACCCCAGTCTGCTTCCTTGAGCCACAGTCTAAAGTGCAAAGGTGGCATCTGCCCCCTGTGGGAGATGAGGGGTTGTCTGGCTAACATAACCACATGGTGGCCCTAAAGGGAACTGAGCCTTATCGACCTGCATCCAAACTAGATTGAATTGACTTCTGTCAAGTTGCCCGGTCAGTCTAAGGCACAGTATGGGCTTCCCTGTTAGCTCATTTGGTAAAGAACCCAGCTGCAATGCACAAGACCCTGGTTCAATTTCTGGGTCATGAAGATCCCCTGGAGCAGGGATAGGCTACCCACTCCAGTATTCTAGGGCTTCCCTGTGGCTCAGCTGGTAAAGAATCTGCCTGCAATGTGGGAGACCTGGGTTCGATCCCTGGGTTGGGAAGATCCCCTGGAGAAGGGAAAGGCTACCCACTCCAGTATTCTGGCCTGGAGAATCCCATGGACTGTGTAGTCCATGGGGTCACAAAGAGTAGAACATGACTGAGCTACTCTCACTTTCCTTCCCTTTCTCAGGCACGGGAGTGACCGTCGGGGTTAGAAAGAACACAGGGTCCCCTCTCTGGTCCCAGCTATGAGATTCAGCTGCTCTGCCTTCAGACAGGGAAGGAAAAGAATGGTGGGACCATGAAGGGACAGTGTCAGGTGTCCCCAGAACACAAGCCTCTTTAAATTCACTATCCCTGCTCGTTTCAAAAACGTGTATGCTCGTTATTACTATCTCTGGCTGACAGTTAGGGAAACCTAACTAATATTCTGAATTTCCAGAATGATGGCATTGAATCTGAATCCTAATATGTCTGAATTCTGTTTTGGTCTTTTCCACCACTGCATAATGAACTTGACTCCTTTCTCCTCTGCTTGGCATTTTACTTTTAGCTCCTAATATTCTCTGACTAAATTTATAGCAAGTCAAAATTTTTTTCAGACACAATGGGAAATAAGATTTGGAGGGGGCGGTGGGGGGATGGAATTTTTTTTAGTAAAAAGAAAGTAAGAATCACCCATACTCTCAGCATACAAACTTGGTATTTTGATCTATTTGCTTCTAGTATTCTAATATTGTCTACATGTATAAACTTTTTAAAATGCATAAGTAATATATGAGGAGATTCTCTGTAAAAAGTTTGAAGATCACAAATAAAACCAAAAATCTTATTTTTAGTTCAACAATAAAACCAAAGTCTCCTTTGACTATCACTCCAATACTCAACCCCAGCTTCTAAGACACTATGAGTTTGATGTATATCCTCCAATCCATTTTTATCTTTTTATGTAAATACATTGAAATGTAATAGTATTATTTTGTGTATGATTTTGAATATAAATATATTGGGTTAACCAAAAAGTTCATTTGGGTTTTTCTGTACAATCTTACAGAAGAACCCAAATAAACATTTTGGTCAGCCCAATAGAATAATGAATGTATTAATTTATAGTTTGTTTTTTCATTGATTAATTCTACTTAAAGTTCTTGCACCTTTATTTCCAGACACGTCACAGGTTTTGTTGCCATATTGAATGGAATTCCTTTTTAATTACATTCTCCAATGAACTATTGGCAGAACATAGAGAAGCAATTGATTTTGATATGCTGGTCTTGTATCCAACGTCCTTGCTATCCTCTTATCACTTCTAAGAAGGCAGGTCTTTTTCTACTGCCTTATTATTATACTTCCAGAGACACTGAGTGCCACACTTTAGTCCTGAAAACTGGACAGTTTGAGAAAGGTTCTGAAAATAACAAAATTCTACTCCAATAATACTGTGATGTCCCATGAAGTTCTTGATGATGAGGATTGGCCTGTCATGCTTTGCTGATTTTAGCTCTGTCAGACGTTACACACACAAGTATGCTTATGAAATAATTGCACTAAATTTCTTTCTGTGGTTTCTTTTATGTCATAGCACAAACTTATAGTTACCTTTCTAAAAGTCAAAGTCACATTTAATTCTCCTCTGGTAGACAATGGTGATTAAGATGATGATAAGTTTCTCAGGAGTAACCATAGGAAGTAAGAGGGAAGAGAAGTGCTCTAAACAAAAATTGGAAGTTAATGCAATGTCATCAATTTCCCATAATAAGCAACTAACAAAGAAAAAGATAAGTGAAAAAATTCATAATTGTTATTGAAGAGAAAGTGATGCAGTTAAAGCTTTAAAGTAAAATGACTTTTTATATATGCAGATTTTCATGCTAGTCCTAATTGTTACTTTTGTTACTCCAAAAAGGACTTTGATCACATCTACCTGTGCAAAGTGAACCCATAGTACAATTCATCTGCCCATTTCAGTAGAATTAATAATCAGCCCCAACTATGCAATAGATTCATCACTGATGATTGTTATCAATCAGAAATGCACAATGTTAATAAATTGGCCATCCTTTTATTTTATCTTCCTGGTCTATGTAAGAAGATAAAATTCTCCAAGCTAGGTTCCAAGTTAGGCTTCTTCAAGCTAGGCTCAAAATTCTCCAAGCTAGGCTTCAACAGTATGTAAAACAAGAATTTCCAGATGTTCAAGCTGGATTTAGAAAAGGCAGAGAAACCAGGGACCAAATTGCCAACATCCATTGGATCATAGCAAAAAGAAGAGATTCCAGAAAAACATCTACTTCTGCTTCACTGACTACTCTAAAGCCTTTGACTGTGGAGATAAACTGTGGAAAATTCTTAAAGAGATGGGACTACCAGACCACCTTACCTGCCTCCTCAGAAACCTGTATGCAGGTCAAGAAGCAACAGTTAGAACCAGATATGGAACAACAGACTGATTCCAAATTGGAAAAGGAGTACATCAAGGCTGTATATTGTCACCCTGCTTATTTGGCTTATGAGCTAAATATATCATGTGAAATGCAAGGGTGGATTAAGCACAAGCTGGAATCAAGACTGCTTGGAGAAATATCAATAACCTCAGATACACAGATGACACCACACTTATGGCAGAAAGTGAAGAGGAACTAAAGACCCTCTTGATGAAGGTGAAATAGGAGAGTGAAAAAACTGGCTTAAAACTCAACATTGAAAAAACTAAGATCATGGCATCTCATCCCATCTCTTCATAGCAAATAGATGGGGAAACAATGGAAACTGTGACAGACTTTGTTTTCTTGGTCTCCAAAATCACTGCAGATGGTGACTGCAGCTATGAAATTAAAAGATGCTTGCTACTTGGAAGAAAAGCTGTGACAAACCTAGACAGCATATTAAAAAGCAGAGACATTACTTTGCTAACAAAAGTCCATATAGTCAAAGCTATGGTTTTTCCAGTAGTCATATATGGGTGTGAGAATTGAACCATAAAGAAGGCTGAGTGCTGAAGAATTGATGTTTTTGAATTGTGCTGCTTGAGAAGATTCTTGAGAGTCCCTTGGACTGCAAGAAGACCAAAACTGTCAATTCTAAAGGAAATCAATCCTGAATACTCATTGGAAGGACTGATACTGAAGCTGAAGCTCCAATACTTTGGCCACCTGATGAGAAGAGCCAACTCATTACAAAAGACCCTGATTCTGGGAAAGATTAAATGCAGGAGGAAAAGTGGGTGACAGAGGACAAGATGGCTGGATGACATTGCTTACCCAATGGACATGAGTTTGAGGAAGCTCTAGGAGATGGTGATGGACAGGGAGGCCTGGTGTGCTGCAGTCCATGGTCACAAAGAACCAGACACAACTGAGCAGCTGAACTGCAACAAAAGTCTATGCAGATTAACTTCAATAGAAAGCTGGCTTTCCTTCCCTCCTTCCTTCCTTCCCTTCTTTCCAGAGCATTTCACTGAAGTGAAAGGAAAACTGCCAACAAAAAATTCATTTTCAAAAGGATGAAATCTTCTTAAAGGATTTTAAAATGATGACTGTGGATCTCTCCACACCCATCTCCTTCACCTCCCAGTCAGATTTAGGACTTTCAGAGCACTGTTGAAATGAATAAAAAACATTTGCTAAATGCCTTGAAGGGAAATTATTTATTTCAAGGTATAGTGAATCTGAGCTCTCTCCAGACTCTTGAAAGCACTGAGCATATGACGGCATTAGGGCTCCTCGGCCTTATGCCATAGCACCTTTTTTTTTGTGAAAATTAGGCTTTTTAAGAGCATTTCCAAAACTTTAAGATAACTTTTTCATTCATAATGAACATTATAGAAAAAATAGGTGGGAAGAAATACAGTCTTGACATAGAGCTCCACCTCAAAGCAGGTAGTTTTCCAATCATTATAATACCTGGTTAAAAAAGGCCAAATTAGCCATGACTGGTTTCCCAGAGAAGGCAATGGCACCCCACTCCAGTACTCTTGCCTGGAAAATCCCATGGACGGAGGAGCCTGGTAGGCTGCAGTCCATGGGGTCGCTAAGAGTTTGACACGACTGAGCGACTTCACTTTCACTTTTCACTTTCATGCGTTGGAGAAGGAAATGGCAACCCACTCCAGTGTTCTTGCCTGGAGAATCCCAAGGAGAATTCTGGTGGGAGCCTGGTGGGCTGCCATCTATGGGGTCGCACAGAGTCAGACACGACTGAAGCGACTTAGCAGCAGAAGCAGCAGTAACTGGTTTCCTTGTTCCCACTCCTACTTCAACGGAAGAAATTCTTGAGGTCTTTGAGGATGGTGATTCAACAGCTTGAAGAGTTCTGAATAGTTTTAAGTCAAAATATTAAGTCCTGAATTTGCAAGTTTTTATTTTATTCTTACTTTAAAAAGTCAGTAGTGAAAATAGATGATTAAGGCAGAAATTTAGTAAGTGGGTGCCCCTGTGTGGTGAGTAATTATGCTCTTCTGGGTTATAACCTGGCCCAGAGGATCACCATAATTCACGCTATGTAATGCAACATGAATCCTTCTATTCGAAGACATAGATAAGCCACAAGTAAAGGAAATCTGGCAGGTTTTGCATTATACACGTTGGCCACTCTATAGGATCTGTATCCCATAATACTGTTCTTTACATTCAGACAAATAGCAATTTATTATTAATGAAAAGAACAATTTTTTCCAGATCACGGTTTAAAGTGGTATAAGTAAAAATATCCCAGAAGGATGTTTTAGTAGAGTATATCATTTTTAGGTAGATATGTGATAATAACATTTTAAGTTTTTCCCATGACAAACCTAAACAACATATTAAAAAGCAGTGACATCAGTTTACTGACAAAGGTCTGTATTGTCAAACCTATGGTTTTTTCAGTAGTCACGTACAGATGTGAGAGCTGGACCATAAAGAAGGCTGAGCACCAAAGAATTGATGCTTTTGAACTGTGCTGCTGGAGAAGACTCTTGAGAGTCCCTTGGACAGCAAGGAGATCACACCAATCAATCCTAAAGGAAATCAACCCTGAATATTCTTTGGAAGGACTGATGGTGAAGCTGAAGCTCCAATATTTTGGTCACCTGATGTGAAGAGCCGACTCATTGGAAAAAAACGCTGATGCTGGGAAAGATGGAAGGCAGGAGGAGAAGGGAACAGCAGAGGATGAGATAGTTGGATGGTATTACTGACTCAGTGGACATGAGTTTGGGCAAACTCTGGGATATAGTGAAAGACAAGGAAGCCTGGTGTGCTGCAGTTCATGGGGTCACAATAATTGGACATGACTGAGTGAATGAACAACAGTAAAGCTTTCCCATAAGCTTAGTCACTGTACAGAAAGATATTTTGTTTCATTATATTCTCACTCTTAATAGGAATAAAAATAATCTACTTTGTCATATATGTGTCTTTTCTAAAACATTTGCCAACATGGAAGCGAAATAGAATTATTCTCAGGAAGGATATTGAAACATACTGTGACTAGGACAGGAGAATAACTTATATTCCTTAACAGAAAATCTTGGAGGAATGCAGTGGTTTAATTGTAAAGTGTTCTTAACAGGGAAAAAAAAAGAGAATAATGCTTATGAGTACACAGTTACAGTAATTCAGAAAGATTTAATCAGACCAAACATGTAATTTTCTTTTCTCAGGAGTGGAGATTTTAAAGTGCTTTAATTATTAGCCATACATTTATACTACTTTTTTTCCATGCTCAGCCTTTTACTGAAAATGTATTACTGAGAGAAGAGAGAAGAGAAGAGAACATGAGGATAGGAGCTGAGTGCTTTGACAAGCAAAGCCTCTTCTAGAAAGAACACGGCTGTTGGGCTCTGTTCCACCCTGTATGCAAGGAAAGAGTTGGAACATACTTAGGGGAGCCCTGCCATGCTCCTTAGAAGGTGGCTAGGATGGTGACAGCTCAATGGCACAGGGTACACCTCCTAACAACAGCTTCTGACGGTGCAAGATACATTGGCTGCCAGCTGCCAGAAATCTTAAGCTCACAGTTTTACTCACAGGCTCACTGATATTCTGCTGCTGATTGCCCTGAGCATAAGCAGGAAAGCATGCAAATGTAGAGGAGGATTTTATGTATCCATGGAATAGGCAGTTCTCAGAGCTACCTATTCTAAGTGGATTAGATAAAATACCCTCCCTTACTTCCTTGTGAGAAACAATTCTTTGCAAATCCAAATTAGAAAAAAAAAAAAAAATCTTTTTAAATGGAGACCAAGCTCTCTTTAAATGGAGAGGAAGTCTGTGCAATTTCAATAGCACCTGCCACGGTTTCTGGGCCTCTTGTGCAACAGAGATATTGGGAGGTAACAGAAAGGTTTCTTGCGAAGGGAGCAACTACTCGGTTCTGAGGCGCTGAGACTGAAGAGATGCCGCGGAACTTGAATCAGTCCATTTACAAAGGACCAAAAGAATCTCTTGGAGGGTTTTTACAACACTGAAAAAGGGAAAGTTTCTGAGACCGACTGTGGTAATTCAGGGACGTCTCAGATATGGATTCTCACAATCCCATTTGCCTATGTCTGTATCAGTTTGCAGACATGCCATATTTTCAGGATGGCACATAATTATGCACTAAATCTCCACATGCTAAGGTGAATACAATTACTAAGAGGAAAAAAAAAAAACTTATAGAGGCAAAAATTTGTCAAAAGACAGTTTTTTAAATCATTTTTGTCTTAAAATTCTACCAGAATTCTCTTCCTTACAGAAATTCAGCCTATTACAGACAAAAATAAAATCCCTGCTCTGATCTCATCAAAGCAAAGACAACAAGGAAGTTTTCCCAGGCTACTCTGAGGACAGTATTCATACAAAGCATTGAAATTAAGTTAGCAGTTTCTTAGTCATTTTGAAAATTGTTCTTTTTTGTTTTGCTTCACCTGGTTGTCAGGGAGGAAAGAAATGCTATAAGAACTTAAGAGAAATAGGGAGAAACATGTTTTCACTGTGTCAAAATTACTTAGCTAAAAAGGATTCATTAATTTTAATGTATATTCATCACATCCTCTATGATGGCTCAAATGCTCTGACTGGGGAATGCAAACTACTGGTAATGTGCATTGGAGCTCTGCCTTGTCAACCACATTAATTGTAATTAAGCGACAGATTGACAGCTACATATTGACGGACAATATGGTGAAGATTCCTTACTGTTACTATGTATAGTGTGGATGCATATTCACAGAATAATTAGCATATATAAAGCTGATAACATCTAGTCTTGAATTTTTTCCTTGTATCAATAAATACAATCAGTATAGTAAAATAGCCTTTCACAAATTAAGAATAATTCCATAAGCAACAACCTCTAGCCCTGACATTTGTATCCCTGGCCATTTTAAAGTAGTAACATAAGTAAGTCATCTATTTTAAGAACTAATACTTAAATTTTAAAATGAAAGCATTTTTAGTCACACATATATCAAACTTCTATGCACTAGGGTGGGCTCAGAAAGGACACACCTGCTCATTTTGCTAGGTCCAAAACTAGCAAGCTAGTAGATTGGTGGAACAGATGGTAGTGGGATTTCATGGGCTCTGGGGTCAGGCTGAAATGGTTTTAAAGTCCTCTACCACTTGTTAGCAAAGACTTTGGACAAACTATTCAATCAACTGTTCTTGTTTCTCCTTAGAAAATTGAGAATTACAATAAATACCTCAAGGGGTTTCAAGATAAGAGAATAACGTGAATGAAGAATTTAGCATAGTATCTGGCACATGATAGACACTATACAACTTACAGTTACTATCATTACTGAAGCAGAATTAATAGAGATAAAACTCATAGTGATTATAAGGACATTATGAATGAAGTTGTTAGGTAGTTAGAATAGGAAAAAGGAGTCCAAAATGGTAGTGGCTAAAAGACAAGGAAGGGAAAAACCCTCAAAAATAGAACAAAGGAAGGCCTGAGGACCAGAGTGAGGACCTCAGGTAGAACAAACAGCACTCCCAGCTAGCCCAATTTACACAGGGCAGGCTCAGGGGAGGAGAAAATATATTTTAAAAGGAGCCAAAGGGCCGAGGCTCTCTGTCTCTGTCACGCTCTCTCTCTCTCTTCTCTTCATGGCTTTTGGGTTGGCATGTTCTCACGCCTTGAGGATGTATTTTCCTTTATTTTCTAAATAAAACTGAGCTGTAACACGGAGCTGTAACATGGTCTGTCTGAGAGCTGTGACACGATGAGGACTTTAATGTCCGTTGCTTCAAATTTTTGTTGTGACAAGACAAAACCGAGGAAATTACACATTCCTCCGACAGTCTATCAACCATTTCCAAATTTATAATAGTGTCAGTAAACAGTCAATGCAGAATGCATCTTTAAATCCTCATTCCACAACTGTTTCAGTTTTATCCAATTCTCACTACATTTTTGCTGATCTTCAGTTTTGCCCTCCTTTACTAAGGAGATGCTGACATGGTCAAGAGAAAGGAATAAGGCAAATACCCCACCTACAATCATCACATTAAACCTTTCTATAAAAAGAAAATTGAACACTAACTGCTAATTTCACCCTGCTTTAGAATAAGGTTTTTTGTTTGGTTGGGTTTTTGTTTGTTTGTTTGTTTTTAGTTCAGGCATTTGAACAGTTTGTTTGGCATCTGAAAGACTCTACTTCTACAGTAAATACAATAGAATAAGTGTTTTGGACTTAAAATGGCTCCTGATTTTTAGGCATTGGTATGGTTGGAATCAGTGCTAATGAGTCTTTACTACACAGTACAGTGAAGCATCTTCCTGTTACTGTACAAATTTTATTAACAAGGGCTTAAGTAAGTCAAGGCATATTATAGAGCTGGTAAAGAATCTGCCTGCAATGCAGCAGATCCCAATTCAGTTCCTGGGTTGGGAAGATTCCCTGGAGAAGGGATTGGATACCTACTCCAGTATTCTTGGGTTTCCCTGGTGGTCCAGATAGTAAAGAATCTGCCTGAAGTGCAGGATACCTGAGTTTGATCCCTGTGTTGGAAAGATCCCCTGGGAGGGGGCATAGCAACCCCTCCAATATTCTTGCCTGGAGAATCCCCATGGACAGAGGAGCCCAGCAGGCTACAGTCCATGGGGTTGCAAAGAGTCAGACATGACTGTGCGACTAAGCACAGCACAGCACTTTTAATTAGAAAACACTCCAAAATCCACGTGACCTTCTGAGGCTTTGTTCCAGATACCACTATGACTGAAAACTGGAACATCTAATGATACAAACAATGAACTATGAGATTCAGTGTTCCTGACCAACAAGCAGGAAATGAATATGTCATTTGCTTGATCATACAAGTCATTGGGAAATGGTCAGGAGGGTGTTTTTCAGTACCTTAGTGTTCCATTGTATACCCTGTATATATATCATCAATGCTCTAATCTCCTGAGATGAGCACAGATGTATACTTAGTTTTCATTGACAGACTACAAAACTCCTGTGAGTAAGTGAGTGAGTGAAAGTTGCTCAGTCACGTCTGTGTATGCTATTTATATTATTAAGTGACTAATTTGTTTCATTTTCCCACTTATTTTCATGAGTCTTGGATTTATATAATCCTGAAACTTTGGCATGGATTTGAAATTAAAATTTTTGCTTTGAACACATGCCCTGATTCAGAGAGAGAGAGATCCAGGCCTATTGTACTTCCTATAAAGTGGTCTACAGATTAATTCAGTTCAGTTCAGTAGCTCAGTCGTGTTCAACTCTTTGCGACCCCATGAATCACAGCACACCAGGACTCCCTGTCCATCACCAACTCTCAGAGTCTACTCAAACCCATGTCCATCGAGTCGGTGATGCCATCCAGCCATCTCATCCTCTGTCGTCCCCTTCTCCTCCTGCCCCCAATCCCTCGCAGCATCAGGGTCTTTTCCAATGAGTCAACTCTTCGCATGAGGTGGACAAAGTATTGGAGTTTCAGTTTCAGATTAGCTACTGCTAAAAACACAATCCATTTAGTATATAGGTGTTCCTCTCTATCACCTCTATCTTACTTTTTGTGGACTTTCAAATCTGACAGTACTGAAAAGTGATGGCTTTGTTCATTTCAAAATGTAAAAAAGAAGAAAAATCTATCAAATAATTTCACCTGAGTATTTTTCTTAGTATTTTGAATTCCATCTGTGTTGTAGTTTCTCACATGAAAGCAGACAGAGATGTGTGCACTCTCAGACAAGTTTGACAAACAAATTAGAAGTTCACACAGGCTTTCCCCATAGCTTTTAAACAGCAGTATCAGCCAGGCTCATATTTAAACTATGCCCTTCCTGATATCTAAAACAATATATGTTATGACCTATGAATGTCTTTGTGCAGGTACCATGATTTTAAGTCTAGAAGAATTCAGATTATTCAAAGCATGTGTGTTTATTTCTCAAAAAATTGTGTTGTATTTTTCATCTCCTGAAGTAGTGTCTCCTAGAAAAGCATGAAAATCATTGCAATGAAATCTCAAACAACATGTTCATCTCACACCAGCGATTAACATATTTTAAGTATTTTGGAATGTGTAATTATGTGTAATTATACAGTGTTATCAGCAAAGTTAACGTTCAGAAATCCACAGCCATTTGCGGTGTGGTGAGTCTGAGGCAACTCGAAAGGTCAACTGTGAATATCCTCAGCCTACTATCAACCAGCAGGAAGTGACCTGAGCTTTGGAAGGGGACCTCAGAGGAAAAATTCCACGTTTCTTCGGCTTCACTCTCTGAAGCTCTAAGTAAGGCACAGGATGAATAATCTATCAAAATTGACATAAATGCATTGGTTTTTAAAAATCAGTGTATTGTGACTTGAACTGTTATACATTCTTCCATTCAATATTCAGAACAATGAATGCATTTAGACATTTTTATTTTATTATTGTGAAAGAAAATTATAATGAATTTATAGAAAGCAAGTATTTGCCTAATTAACAGTTTAAAATATTATCTCTACTGATTAAAAATATGATATATTTTGATAAATAACCAGAAAAATATTGAATCCTAAGTTCCATAACAATTCATACAAGAGAGTTGAACTTTTCACTGTTTGTTATTTACTTTCAGAGAAGGTTCCCTGAAATAGTATTAATAACTTTCCTGTCACTACAGCTTGGATAGCTGTGAGGTTTAGATACTGACACTATGGCTTTGCTATCCAGATAACTCTAAACTGAATTTGATAATCAAGAATCTGGCTTGCCTTGGAACAATTTCCCTCAGTTCATTCATATATTAAGTAAAAATAATAAGGTAATATCATTTTCATGACAAGAATTCAAGGAAACAATAATTCAAAAGATGTCATGGTGAAGAAACATAAGGGAAGTGTACGCTAATCATTACTAAAATTGAGGCTGAATTTGACACCTTTCTGACCATTTAAAAACCAGGAAAATATCTCTGTAAGGAGGCAAACATCTTTTACCTCATCAATTTTCACTTTCATTAAGATGTGATCAACTTAATTGGAGTTTCATCTCCTTTTAATTTTCCTATTTTCCTCTTGCTCAGCACTTCTCTAATTTAGTGCTTCATTTCAAACTAACACCACTGTTCAATTCAGTTCAGTCACTCAGTTATGTCCGACTCTTTGTGACCCCAGGTACTGCTGCACGTCAGGCCTCCCTGTCCATCACCAACTCCTAGAGCTTGCTCAAACTCATGTCCATCAAGTCGGTGATGCCATCCAACCATTTGATCCTCTGTCATCCCCTTCTTCTGCCTTCAATCTTTCTCAGTATCAGGGTCCCAACACTACTGTAAGCTACTAGAAATAGTTGATACTCCTCTATTTTCCCACACTTCATACCTTAATTCTTAAATTTTCAGTTAGCCTGTAATGTAGTAGTAAGAGATGACCATCTGGTGGGATTAAGGAGCCTTGGGACTCTCATTCCTGACTTATGCACAAACAGACACACACATGCATACACACCACCCCAACCCAGGCTGTAAACCATCAGGTCCCATTATGCTCTTGGATAGCATACTAACATGAAAAAATGTCCATAAAAATCAACACAACAGGATCGTTAATTATATATAGTTCAGTGTGAACAAGTACATTATTTTTAACAACAGAGTTTAAAGCAGTATACTGGGGACCCTAGGCATCTATTAGAATGTCTATTGGGAAGAAGTCAGAGCTCAACAAGTTAGTGCAAGACACAGAAGAGGGAAAGTAACATAGATGACTGTAAAGTCTCAATTTTGTTTAGAGGTGCACTAACACAAAATCGTGGCCAACCAAGAGTTCAGCTCTATTCTCTGCTACAATGACTCCAGGACCCTTGGTCCTTGTGTCTATCACAGCCCTAAAATACTGTAGTACCATGCATCATTTACATCCATGTCTCTCTTACAGACTTACAGATGCCTTCAAGGCAAAGGGTCTTAGTTTTTAAAATAGCTGTCTTAGCACTAAATAGAGTTGACAGCATATAAGAATCATCTGGAATTTAATAAAAATAAAGATTTTTAGTCCTGCCCAAGACCCAGTGAACTAATATCTACAGAAATATGGCCTGAGCACCTATATCTCTTACAGCTCGAGGGATGATTTTGATATGCAGCTTGAGGGTAATTATGTGAAATAGATGTTGAATGAAAGAAATAGCTCTGTTTATATCCTGTTTACCTACTGTCCACACTGGGACAGAATTCGTGTGATGCACAACACCAGGGGACCACCAGGCCCATAAACCACAACGTGAATGGGACTCTTTGGATTTACATAAGTCAATGGCTCTGGAGTATACACAAAGACCCTGGGTTCACAATGCTATTAAATAAAACTTTGCTGATGCCTCCAAGTCTTCAGTCTTTGCAACTTTAAAAACTTACCACTGGAGAATGTAAATTGGTGCAGCCTCTATGGAGATTCCTCAAGAAATCAGATAAAGAACTACCATACAATATAGAAATTACATTCTTGATACTTATCTGAAGGAAATGAAAACACTACTTAGAAAAGCTATATGCACTACCACGTTCGTTGCACTGTTACTTACAATAGCCAAGACATGGAAGCAACCTAAGAGTCCACTGATGAATGAATGGGTAAAGAAAATGTAGTAAATATATATAATGGAATATGATTCAGCCATAAAAAAAGAAGGAAATCTTGCCATTTGTGACAATATGGATGGATATTGAGGGTATTATGCTAAGCAAATACCATATGGTCTTACTTATATGTGGAACCTGTAAAAGAGATAGCCAATGGGAATTTGCTGTATGGCTTAGGAAACTCAAACAGGGGCACTGTATCAACCTAGAGGGGTGGGATGGGGAGGGAGATGGGAGGGAGGTTCAAAAGGGAAGTAATATATGTATACTTATGGCTGATTCATTATGAGGTTTGACAGAAAACAACAAAATTCTGTAAAGCAATTATCTTTCAATTAAAAAAATAAATAAATTTTAAAAAACTCAAGCTCATAGATACAGAGAACAGATTGGTGGTTGCCAGAGCCGAGTCAAAATGGGTGAGGGGGTCAAAGGCACAAATTTTCAGTTATAAAACAATTGAGTCCTAGAGATGTAACATGCGACATGATGACTAATAATACTGCATTGTGCTTTTGAAAGTTACTAAATAGTAGACCTTAAAAGTTCTATCACAAGAAAAAAGTTTGTAACTATGAATGTTAGCTAAACATTTGCAGTGATCACTGGCAATACATATATACAAATACTGAATCATTATACTGTACACTTGAAACTAATATAATGTTATATTCAATTTCACTTCCATTTAAGAATAAAAATATATATATTAAAAAAGGAAAACTTAGTACTGCATGGTTTACTTATGGATCAAAAGAAACATTTTCCATGAAAATAAAAGGAACTGATCTTTCACCTCTTATTCTTCCTCAATAATCTCAGACTACAGCAGAGTTATCACCACCTTATTTGGAACTCCTGTGAGAAAACTGCATCAGAGTCCCCTTCTAACTCTGTTCCTTTATGACATCTCTTTCAAACAACAAAACCAGCATTTTACCCAAAGCATTGAATGCCTGGAAAATGGATCACAGCTGTCATTTTGCTCGAGTAGACCAAAAGTCAACTTCCAAATGTAGTAGTGTGTTTACAAAAACAGTAAACCGTGGCACCAACATTCATAAAATATGGGGCACTGATGCTTGGAAGAATTCTCTTCTATAATAGGATTTGTGTTCTATTGCAAATACATCAAGTTTTGGGTGGGCATTCCAAAGGGGAGGGTCTCTATAACTGCAGGACAGATTGTTTGGACTCGTACATTGCGGCTGGAATCATCTTCTCATTTTTCCTCCAAATTCTCTACAGAACTACTTTTCTAACTTTACTGTTTTTACTAATTGCCTGGAAATCATGTTGACATGCAAATTCTGACTCAGTAGGTCTGAGGTTGCAATTCTAACAAAAACCCAGACGATGCTGATGCTGTCTTCCCTCAGACCACCCTTTGAGTAGAAAGTAACTGAAGTATTGAGTTAGCACCCAAAGAACTTTACTAAATTCTCTCTAGAGTTCATAACCACATCTTGATACCTAAGTACAGAATGTCTTTGTCCCACATGGTCTTTTGAAAGTAATTTGAGAAGTTTTTGAACAAAAAGAAAAATTTCACAAACTGTTTTTCAGAGCCAAAGGCTAATTTTTGTCATTAACTTAGCATGATTAAGTAAATTCTAATGGCAGAAATTAAGCAATAGGCTCAAACTCTAGTTGCAATATGTCCATTTTCCAATTATTCCCTCTGTCACTACAGATTATTAAAAATCTTTACTGGAACAGTAATTTGGAATGTGCATGAAAGAATTTCAAGACATGGTCCAGGGAAACCAGAACTCTTTCTACAAGAAAATATCCAGTACTCACTTCTAGGAAACCACTCTGGCACATAGCAGGCTCTTCGGGGGCATCAGAGCCACTCAGGGAGCAAGTGAAATAAAATGCAACAGAAACCATGGCACACGGTAAGCATGCACAACAGAATCTGTGGGTGACTCACCTTTGCTTTGACTGCCACCTTCAATCTTCTCTCACCTTTGTTCCTGCCTTGGCATTCTTGTTCCTGATTCTGAATTCACCCTTGTTTGTCTGACAACCTCAGAAAATATTTATTAAAGTTTGATTGGTGATTATGCAGACTTACATTTGGGATGAGAAAGATGAAACAAATGTGTGGAAATTTTCTTCTACAGGTATATTTTCCCCTTTTGCTGAGAGATTCAGACTGAGGGCACAGAACTGATCAAAATTTAGATGGTGGGTGTCTTTTAGATCAAAATGCATCATGAATCAAAAAGTAATTTTGTACTGGCAATGAAACCCAGCCAGATGGATGCCCTAATGTATTAATGTTACTTCCCTGCATAAGATGAAGTGGTTAAGCCAAGAGTATAGATCCTGCTTCCTCTGCCATGGCATTAAGATAAAATAAGCCCCACATGGGCTGACAAAACAGCCTCAAGGGAAAGAGATTAGAGAGAAGCTGACCCACTTTGATGGACAAAAGTGAGGCAGGGAGTTACTATACAGCATCCATATCCCTGGTCGGTTTTGCCATGATCCTTACCAGTCTGGTCAGTTAACCCCCAGCTAACTCATCAGTCTAGGAAAAACCAGGACAATTTTCCTAGCATCATCTCAATTCTAGATTCCCCTCTTCCTGGGGAAAACAGGACAATTGTTCATCCTAGCCATGGATTCTAATTCAGCCTCTACTTATAGTGTGAAACACCTGTGCAGTTAAGCTGTGGTTCAGAAGGTGCAACTGAAGCCACAGTTCCCAGGGGGTAGATACACCAATGAAAGTGTGAAAAGTGAAAGTGTTAGTCACTCAGTCTTGCCTGACGCTTTGTGACCCCATGGAATGTAACCTGCCAGGCTTCTCTGTCCATGAAATTCTCCAGTCTAGAATACTGAAGTGGTTAGCCATTGCCTTCTCAAGGGGATCTTCCTGACTGAGGGATTGAACCTGGGTCTCCTGCATTGCAGGCAGATTCTTTACCATCTGAGCCACTGCACTTATACCACCATGATACTGTTCCTCTAGTGAGCTAACCGGAGAAGGCAACGGCACCCCACTCCAGTACTCTTGCCTGGAAAATCCCGTGGACGGAGGAGCCTGGTAGGCGGCAGTCCATGGGGTCACTAAGAGTCGGACATGACTGAGTGACTTCACTTTTACTTTTCACTTTCATGCATTGGAGAAGGAACTGGCAACCCACTCCAGTGTTCTTGCCTGGAGAATCCCAAGGAGAATTCTGGTGGGAGCCTGATGGGCTGCCATCTATGGGGTCGCACAGAGTTGGACACGACTGAAGCGACTTAGCAGCAGCAGCAGCAGCAGTGAGTTAACTGGAAGCTGGTCCATGGGCAGCACTCTGTAGCACGTTCCATTCTTGATATGACTTGCTTTGACATTCTGACTTCAACCCACACTACCTCAAACACTGCCATAACCAGTTTCAACATGTCTGTGAGCCTGACAGCTGATTTCTATAATGACCACAGTCCCCCTCATCTGCACAAAGCTCATCTCCAGCTTTACCAGAGTCTGGTCTTATCTCTAGGGACCATTAATAGCAGAGTCTATTGTCACCCATGTGTACTTAGTCACTTCGTCATGTCCAACTCTTTGAAGCCCCATGGACTGTAGGTACCCACCAGTTTCCTCTGCCCATGGAATTTTCCAGTCAAGAAAACTGTAGTAGGTTGCCATTTCCTTTTCCAGGGGATCTTTCTGACCCAGGAATCTAACCTGTATCTCTCACATCTCCTGCACTGGCAGGCAGATTCTTTACCACTAGAACCACCTGGGAAACCCACTATCATGACCCATGAAGGACTGTTAAGTCCTAACAAAATGTTAAAAATGAAACTTTGAGGACTCATTGAATTATAAAATATGTTGCAAAGGATTACATTAAAAGGTAAAGGAGGAATACAATGTAAGAGTTGTAGGTTTTACTCAGATTCCTGTCCTTTCCTCACCAGATTCACAAAGATGGCATTCTTCTTTCACACATTCAACTAGTGTTTATTGAGTCTCATGCTGGTCAAAGAGTTGTATCCTCTGTTTATGGTGGTGTGGTGGAAGGTACAGTTAGCAAAATATACCAGGGAAGCTTTTACTATTAAACCAATGAGATGCCTCAGAGGGAATTAGGGATAACATTCTCATATCTACAAAACTCCTAAGAGACAATCTAGAATACCTCTTCACTGAAAATTCTAAGTACCAAACAAAAAGGCTTAAGTCATATTCTCCGTTTCAGCGGTCCCCAACAGTTTTGGCACCAAAGATGGGTTTCATAGAAAACAATTTTTTCAAGGATGGGGAGGAGGATGGTTTGGGGATGATTTAAGTGCATTACACTTATTGTGCACTTTATTTCTATTATTATTGCATCAGCATCACCTCAGATTATCAGGCATTAGATCATGGAGGCTGAGGACCCCTGTTCTATGTCATCCCTAGACACACCCTAGCTTTTGAGAATCCTCTCTCCATATTTTGGACACTTGGGTCATGCCACAAGGGCCCCCAGGCTCTTCCTACTGCAGGAAATAACTGTTCTTGACATAAACCTGAGCAACCAGTTTGACCTAAGAAATATTAGTCCTCATTTCCATGAGTGTCTCTACCATAAAATGATTTAAAAATTATAGAAGACATAATTCTAATCAAGCCATTTTCCTCTTTGGAAAACGTCTAGTTGTGAAATATTGCTGACTTACCTCTTTCTGGATGACCATGTATTGACATTAACTTGTCAAACCCCAGTGGTTAGTTCATTCAATTTTTTTGAAAGTTGGTATTCTCCTGAACTCCCTATGCACCTACAACTTTGCACTCCTTTCTGAAGTCTTTTCCCTCAGGAGCCTAACAGTCATGCTAGGCTGAGTGATAACAAATGGCAGTGTGGTGCTGTGAACTAGCTTGGACGAGTGATCATATTTTATCCAATCCATCCCTCCCTCCCAGGTCTTCCAAGCACACGCGCACTCGCTCCATAACTCACTCAGCTAAATCCTGATAGAGCACTTCCTTTTCACCCCCTGCACCAGGTTCCATTCACAAAGAGAGTGATACATTTAAAAGAAATATTTCACTTTCTGCAGAATAATTTTGAGCCTCATGCTACTGGGCCAGCAACTGGCTATTTTCTGTTTCAGCTCTTCCCACCCACTTGCCACTCTGACTCACTGGGTTGGTCCCAGACAGCACAAGATGACAAATGAGCCCTGCCCAGGTGGCTCCAACTTTACCTCAGGCAAGAGAAGCCCAGGGCTTCTAATGATGCTGATCACACCAAAGTACTCTGGCTTCTTAAGCGAGAGGTCCTGAATAATACAATTTATTTTTCATTTTAAAATGACTACAGAATACTTTAATTGGATACCAGTCTGCTGCAGCAACAGAAAATCTAATTCCTAAGCATAATAAAGACTTCTAAAGGTTGTAGAAATTCTCATCATCTTTTTCAGCATTTGGCATCTGGAAGAGGTCCCATACGGCCGTCCTGCTGAGGGCCTCGGTAATTGGTGAAGCAAAGCTACAATGAGTGCCTCTTGGCACTTAAAGGTGCTCTCACTGCTCAAGATGGATCAGCCTTGCACACAATTTTATTCTATAGTGAGGCCCCTGGGTGTTTACTGATGTGTTCGCCCTGCACTGACCAATTAGGAAGGAAATAACATATTGCGAGGGAAAAAAAAACAAACAAACAAAAAAAAAACCCCTTACTTGGCTCCGTAAGTGCTTCTTTTATAACATATAAAAAATGGGCATGCAGAAAACAAGCTACCAAGACAATGTCCTAAGATATTTTAACCTTCTTTTTGAGTTTTGTAGCAATTTCCTTTGACTCTATGCTCTGTGTTTTCCAACTGAGCATTTTAAGAGCATTCAAAATTGACTTTAAAACACCCACATGTTACATAAAACCTTGAGAGGGTAACAGGCAGGAAGGCCAGGGGTCTCCAAATGGAGGAAAGAGGCTGCAAGTGCCAGACATTTTTATCTCTCTTAAGCGGCAGGAAGAAACAAACCAGCGATATGTTTTTCCTTCTCTATACAAATTTAAAAGGAGGTTTCTCTTAAAATGCTGTGTTGCCCGACACCTGGTCTCACCTAAAGCTAACTACTATCAAACCTTGAGTTAACCAATACATTTCTTTTTCTTATGGAAATGTTGTCTTAAGCTATGTTAATGTACCCCAGACTCTATCTTCAAGTTGGTTCCGCCAAATGGCCTAACTTACTTACTCAGGTATTGTTCCCCTAATCTATGTAAATGAAACTATTTGTTGGTATTCTGCCCTTCTACAAGATTCAAGTCAATCGTTTTATGGCCAGGGATGAATTATCTGGTGCCATTCTAAATTTTATGACATTCCTTTCTTTTCATTAACAGACTGTGAGTGACTATATAACATACAGCTAAAGACTAGGAGGGGGGTACTCTTTTGCCCCCTTCTGATGCCTATGTCAGAAGCTTTCCCTATCTCCTTTATACTTTAATAAAACTTTATTACACAAAATCTCTGAGCGATCCAGCCTCGTCTCTGGCCCCGGATTGAATTTGTCTCCTCCGGAGGCCAAGAATCCCGGCGTCTTATCGTTCAGCAACAACCTTTCAACCTGACATAACTTTTGGTGTGTGTGTTTGTGTATGTACACATATATTATAGAAAGAGCTAAGAATCTTAACACTATACCCAAGACCAAACAGGAGTTATATACTTAATTTCTGTCTTTTTTTTCTGAAGATGTTGGATATGATATGAGGGATATACTTTATCCCAATGCACTTGAAGCAAACATAAAAATAACAAAGCACTTGTATGCTAAATTCTATATTTATTCTAATTTTAAAATTAGGATATGATAATCTCCTTTTTATATTTTAAAACAAAAACCATGGAAATATTTATTTTAAATACATAAATCTTTCAAACAGGTGAAAGTGCATCATATATTTTCAGAAAGACAATATAATATCATAGTCAGAAACATGAAGATGGGAGTCAGGGGTTAGAATCCTACTTTGCCAACTTAGTATCTTCATGAACTGGGGCAAGTTATTTAACCTCTTTTGGCCCTATTTACCTTATCCTTAAAATGATAACAACATCTGCCCCATTGGTGCTGTGAGGACTAAGAAAATAGTTTAATAAAAACCTGTTTGGTCTTGGGTATAGTGTTAAGATTCTTAGCTCTTTCTACAATATATATGCACATACACAAACACACACACCAAACGGTATGTCAGGTTTTATGTAACATGCAGGCATTTTAAAGTCAATTTTGAATGCTCTTAAAATGCTCAGTTGGAAAACACAGAGCATAGAGTCAAAGGAAATTGCTACAAAACTCAACATAGTACTTGGCACATATTACGTGTTTAATAAAAAGATACAAATTTGTCAAGTTTGTAGCATTTTTATAACTAACCAGATACCAAATACATAACTGGCACCAAAAATATTTAAATTATATTTATGGATATTTATTGAGAACCTGCTGTGTTCCACATACTATTCTAATCATGAGAACTATAAAGAAAAATGTAAGCTGCTTGTTCTCAATAAAATCATTATCTGCATAAAAGGCTACCTGAATTATATTAAAAATATTCCTACCAAATAAACAAAATGAGAAAGTATGGATGACCCCCTTTCCTTTTCACAACTTTCCATTTAAACGCTAATGCACAAAGAGAAATGAAGAGTTTCAAGAGTTCTAGAAACTAAGAATACTGACCAGTGATCTATGAGACATTAGTCAGTGAAAGTGAAGTCACTCAGTCATGTCCAACTCTTTGAGACCACACAGACTGTAACCTACTAGGCTTCTCTGTCCATGGGATTCTCCAGGGAAGAATATTGGAGTGGGTTGCCGTTTCTCCTCCAAGGGATCTTCCCAACCCAGGGACTGAACCCCAGTCTCCCACATTGCAGGCAGACTCCTTACTGTCTGAGCCACCAAAGAAGTCCCAGATACCGGCCAGGTCCATGACAGTCATGAGACAGAAAATGGGACCTTAATTGAATGAACAGAGCAGAGGAACAGATTCTACTAACAACCCCCACTGGGTACCTTATCCTCTCTGCAAAAGCAGGAGAGCTACTCTATCCCCACGCAGGGGCTTTCTAGGCTGGCCTGTGTTATTTCTCTGCCATTTTTCCTCTCACTTCTATGGCCCTCATCATCTTCCAACTCTTTTTCTTGCTCTGCACATTGTTTAACTATCTTCAGATAATTTTAGACCTATGGAGGAGTTACAAACTACAGAGAATTCCCATATACTCTTCAATCAACTTTCCCTAACATAATATCTTACATAATTCAAAAACAAAGATAAGAAATTAACATTGGTATAATACTTTAGCTGTACTAGAGACTTTATTCAATTTTTACCAGTTTTTCTGTTAATATTCTTTTTCTGCTTAAGGATTTAAGTGTTATTACATTAAATTGATTAAATTAGATAATTGGCATTGTGACTCATATTAAATAGCTGTCATGTCTCCTTAGCCCCCTCTAATCCATCGTAGTCCTTAGTCTTTCCTTGTCTTTTATCATCTTAATATTTGCTGAGTTCTAGTGAGTTTTCCTATAGTGTGTCTCTCCACTGGGGTTTATCAGATTCTATCTCATAATCAGATTGTAGCTATGATGCCAGAGAGATGGCATGCCCTTCTCAGTGCTTCATATTGAGAAATGCATGATGCCAATATGTCTTAACTGGTGAGGTTAACCTTGGTCTCTTGATTAAGGTGGTGTCATCCAGGTTTCTTCACTGTAAAGGTACCATTTCCCCCTCTGTAGCAAGTATTTAGTTTGGGTCTCCCTTATTTTTTATTTCTCATATTAGAAAGTCCCTTTGTTTGACCTATACATCCAGGGCTATTTTACATTAAGGTTCAAGCACAACCTCACAACAGTCATTCCCCAGGTCATGGGGGTTCACATAATGTTGAAGTGCCTAACAATGAAACAAAGGCATGCAAGTATCGTCTGAACTTTTTCAACTGCAAGTTACAGAAGCCCAGCTCAAAGAGGGTTGCTTAAGCAAAGAGGGAATTTATTGGCTCACATACTGTGAAGTGAACTTGTTCAGAATTGTCAAATCTTTGGGTTCAAGTAACACCATTAAGACTCTTCATTCAACTGTGCTTCTGTATTCATTTCATTTTGCATAAATTCCCTCCACAAGGGGTAGAATATGATCGGCCAAGAATTCTAGATTCACACACTTTCAACCTGGTACCACAGGGGATAAGGGTATTTCCTTTTCTGAGTATCCATATATTAATCCAGTCACTGATTCTATTTGGCTACTTGACCTTTGCAAGACCTATGCTGAAGAAATCTCTATGGCCTGTGGAATGGTACATACTGTAGGCAGATTTTTTATTTGTGCTTGTTTAGGATTTCCTGATATTTTATAATAAGCATGCCTTACTCTCAAATTTATTCACCACCTTCACTGTATAATTATAAGGGATATGACTTAGGTCATACGTGAATGGCCTAGTGGTTATCTCTACTTTCTTCAACTTAAGCATGAATTTTGCAACAGGGAGCTCATGATCTGACAAGTAGATATAAGGGATTAGAACTTGTAGACAGAGTGCCTGAAGAACTATGGACAGAGATTTGTAACATTATACAGGAGGCAGTGACCAAAACCATCCCAAAGGAAAAGAAATGCAAGAAGGCAAAGTAGTTGTCTGAGGAGACTTTACATATGGCTGAGGAAAAAGAAAAGCAAAAGGCAAGGGATAAAGGGAAAGATATACCCAACTGAATGTAGACAATAACAAGGAGAGATTAGAAAGCCTTCTCAAAGAACAATGCAAGAAATAAAGGAAAACAATAGAATGGGAAAGACTAGAGATTGCTTCAAGAAAACTGGAGATATCAAGGGAATATTTCATTCAAGGGTGGGCATGATAAAGGACAGACACAGCAAGGACTTAACAGAAGCAAAAGAAATTAAGAAGAGGTGGCAAGAATACACAGAACTAAATAAAAAAGGTCTTAATGACCTGGATAACTACAATGGTGTGGTCACTCGCCTAGAACCAGACATCCTGGAGTGCGAAGTCAAGCAGGCCTTGTGCAGCATTACTACAGACAAAGCTAGGGATGGTGTTGGAATTCCAGGTAAGCTACTTCAAAACCTAAACGATGATGCTGTTAAAGGGCATTGAAAATGTCAGAAAATTTGGAAAACTCAGCAGTGGCCACAGAACTGGAAAAGATCAGCTTTCATTTCAATCCCAAAGAAAGGCAATGCCAAAGGATGTTTGAACTACTGTACAACTATACTGATCCAACATACTAGTAGGATTATGCTCAAAATCTTTCAAGCTAGGCTTCAGCAGTATGTGAACTGAGAACTTCCAAATGTACAAGTTGGGATTAGAAAAGGCAGAGGAACCAGAGATTAAATTATCAACATTCATTGGATCATAGAGAAAGGAAGGGAAGTCCAGAAAAGCATCTACTCTGCTTCACTAACTACATGAAAACCTTTGACTATGTCATTCACTCGGTTCACTCTCTCAGTGGTGTCTGACTATTTGTGACCCCATGAATCGCAGTGTGCCAGGCCTCCCTGTCCATCACCAACTCCCTGAGTTTACTCAAACTCAAGTTCATAGAGTCGGTGATGCCATCCTGCCATCTCATCCTCTGTCGTCCCCTTCTCCTCCTGCCCCCAATCCCTCCCGGCATCAGGGTCTTTTCCAATGAGTCAACTCTTTGCATGAGGTTGACAAAGTACTGGAGTTTCAGCTTCAGCATCAGTCCTTCCAATGAACACCCAGGACTGATCTCCTTTAGGATGGACTGGTTGGATCTCCTTGCAGTCCAAGGGACTCTCAAGAGTCTTCTCCAACACCATAGATCAAAAGCATCAATTGTTTGTCTCTCAGCTTTCTTCACAGTCCAACTCTCACATCCATACATGACCACTGGAAAAACCATAGGCTTGACTAGACAGACCTTTGTTGGCAAAGTCGTGTCTCTGCTTTTTAATATGGTATCTAGTTTGGTCATAACTTTCCTTCCAAAAGTAAGCATCTTTTAATGTCATGGCTGCAATCATCATCTGCAGTGGTTTTGGAGCCCCCCAAAATAAAGTCTGACACTGTTTCCCCATCTACTTCCCATGAAGTGATGGGACCAGACGCCATGATTTTAGTTTTCTGAATGTTGAACTTTAAGCCAACTTTTTCACTCTCCTCTTTCACTTTCATCAAGAGACTTTTTAGTTCCTCTTCACTTTCTTCCATAAGGCTGGTGTCATCTGCATATCTGAGGTTATTGATATTTCTCCTGGCAATCTTGATTCCAGCTTGTGCTTCTTCCAGCCCAGCATTTCTCATGATGTACTCTGCATAAAAGTTAAATAAGCAGGGTGACAATATACAGCCCTGACATACTCCTCTTCCTATTTGGAACCAGTCTGTTGTTCCATGTCCAGTTCTAACTGCTGCTTCCTGACCAGCATACAAGTTTCTCGAGAGGCAGGTCAGGTGGTCTGGTATTCCCATCTCTTTCAGAATTTTCCACAGTTTATTGAGATCCACACAGCCAAAGGCTTTGGCATAGTCAATAAAGCAGAAATAGATGTTTTTCTGAAACTCTCTTGCTTTTTTGATGATCCAGTGAATGTTGGCAGTTTGACCTCTGGTTCCTCTGCCTTTTCTAAAACCAGCTTGAACATCTGGAAGTTCGCAGCTCACGTATTGCTGAAGCCTGGTTTGGAGAATTTTGAGCATTACTTTACTAGCGTGTGAGATGAGTGCAATTGTGACATAGTTTTGAGCATTCTTTGGGGTTGCCTTTCTTAGGGGTTGGAATGAAACCTGACCTTTTCCAGTCCTGTGGCCACTGCTGAGTTTTCCAAATTTGCTGGCATATTGAGTGCAGCACTTTCACAGCATCATCTTTCAGGATTTGAAATAGCTCAACTGGAATTCCATCACTAGCTTTGTTTGTAGTGATGTTTTCTAAGGCCCAATTGACTTGACATTCTGGGATGTCTGGCTCTAGGTGACAGACACACCAGCTGTCTGTCACACCATCATTGTGATTATCTGGGTCATGAAAATCTTTTTTGTACAGTTCTTCTGTGTATTCTTGCCATCTCTTCTTAATATCTTCTGCTTCTGTTAGGTACATACAATTTTTATCCTTTATCGAACCCATCTTTGCATGAAATATTCCCTTGGTATCTCTAATTTTCTTGAAAAGATCTCTAGTCTTTCCCATTCTGTTGTTTGCCTCTATTTCTTTGAATTGTTTGCTGAGGAAGGCTTTCTTACCTCTCCTTGCTATTCTTTGGAACTCTGCATTCAAATGGGAATATCTTTCCTTTTCTCCTTTGCTTTTCACTTCTCTTCTTCTCACGGCTATTTGTAAGGCCTCCTCTGACAACCATTTTGCCTTTTTGCATTTCTTTTCCATGGGGATGGTCTTGATCCCTGTCTCCTGCACAATGTCACGACCCTCCATCCATAGTTCATCAGGCACTCTGTCTATCCGATCTAGTCCCTTAAATCTATTTCTCACTTCCACTGTATAGTCCTAAGGGATTTGATTTAGGTCATACCTGAATGGTCTAGTGGTTTTCCCTACTTTCTTCAATTTAAATCTGAATTTGGCAATAAGGAGTTCATGATCTGAGCCACAGTCACCTCCCGGTCTTGTTTTTGCTGTCCGTATAGAACTTCTCCATCTTTGGCTGCAAAGCACATAATCAATCTGATTTTGGTGTTGACCATCTGGTGATGTCCATGTGTAGAGTCTTCTCTTGTGTTGTTGGAAGAGGGTGTTTGCTATGACCAGTGTGTTCTCTTGGCAAAACTCTGTTAGCCTTTGCCCTGCTTCATTCCATATACCAAGGCCAAATTTCCATTACTCCAGGTTTTCTTGACTTCCTACTTTTGAATTCCAGTCCCCTATAATGAAAAGGACAACTTTTTTGGGTGTTAGTTCTGAAAGGTCTTGTAGGTCTTCATAGAACTGTTCAACTTCAGCTTCTTCAGCATTATTGGTTGGGGCATAGGCTTTGGATTACCATGATATTGAATGGTTTGCCTTGGCAACAAACAGAGATCATTCTGTAGTTTTTGAGATTGCATCCAAGTATTGCATTTTGGACTCTTTCATTGACCATGATGTCTACTCTATTTCTTCTAAGGGATTCCTGCCCACAGTAGTAGATATAATGGTCATCTGAGTTAAATTCACCCATTCCAGTCCATTTTAGTTTGCTGATTCCTAGAATGTCAACATTCACTCTTGCCATCTCCTGTTTGACCACTTCCAATTTGCCTTGATTAATGGACCTAGCATCCCAGGTTCCTATGCAATATTGCTCTTTACAGCACCGGAGTTTGCTTCTATCACCAGTCACATCCACAACTGGGTATTGTTTTTGTTTGGCTCCATCCCTTCATTTCTTCTGGAGTTATTTCTTCACTGATCTCCAGTAGCATATTGGGCAGCTACCGACCTGGAGATTTCCTCTTTCAGTATCCTATCATTTTGCCTTTTTCTTGACTATGTAGATCACAACAAACTCTGGAAAGTTTTTTAAGAGGTGGGAATACCAGGCCACCTTACCTGTCTCCTGAGGAACTAGTATGCAGGTCAAGAAGTGACAATTAGAACCAGACATGGAACACAGACTTGTTTCAAATTGGGAAAGGTGTAAGTCAAGGCTATATAGTGTTACCCTGCTTAACTTATATACAGAGTACATCATATGCAGTGCTGGACTGGATAAACCAAAAGCTGGCATCAAGGTTGCTGGGAGAAATATCAACAATCTCAGTATGCAGATGATACCACTCTAACGGCAGAAAGTGAAGAGGAACTAAACAGCCTCTTGAAGAGGGTGGAAAGAGGAGACTGAAAAAGCTGGCTTAAGAATTAATATTCAAAAATCTAAGATCATGGCATCTGATACCATCATTCCTGGCAAATAGAAGGGGGAAAATTGGAAACAGTGACAGATTTTATTCTCTTGGGTTCCAAAATCACCATGGATGGTGACTGCAGCCATAAAATTAAATGACACTTGCTCCTTGGAAGAAAAGCTATGACCAAACTAGAGAGTATATTAAAAAGCAGTGATATCATTTTACCAACAAACGTCCATATAGACAAAGCTGTGATTTTCCCAGTAAGTAATGTATGAATGTGAGAGTTGGACCATAAAGAAGACTGAATGCCAAAGAATTGATGCTTTCAAGCTGTGGTGCTGGAGAAAACTCTTAAGAGTCCCTTGGACTGCAAAGAGATCAAGTCAGGCAATCCTAAAGGAAATCAACCCTGAATATTCATTGGAAGGACTGATGCAGAAGCTAAAGCTCCAATACTTTGGCCCCATAATGAGAAGAGCAAACTCATTGGAAAAGACCTTGATGCTGAGAAAGACTGAGGGAAGAAGGAAAAGGAGGCAACAAAAAGGATGAGATAGTTGGACGTCATCATCATCTTAATCGACATGAGTTTGAGCAAACTCCAGGAGATAGTGAAGGACAGGGAAGCCTGGCATGCTGCAGTTAATGGGGGTGCAAAAAGTTGGACACAACTTAGGCACTAAACAATATCAATGCATTACTCTTGAAATACATTTTCTTAAGTGTATCTTTTTGATGGTCTTTGAGGGGGTAACAGACTTTATTAAAAGTCTCTATTACTGTGATCTCTTATTAGAAACTACCACTGTGGCCCCTCTGACAGTTGCAGTACCTGAGAAGTGATGGTATATGTTAACACTTGTAGTCGAACTAAGCACCCCTATGAGTTCTTCACTCCTTGATTGTCTGAGGCCTCTATTGCAGCATGATTTATCCTCAAAAGAAAAAATAAGTTTCACTGGCTAGTTAACATTCCATTATAGGCAGAGATCACTGATTTTTTTCATAATACTCCTTGGTAAAGAGAAAGGATAACCATTACCTTAGAAAAAGCCTCATAAGAAGCTTGAGGAGCCTAAAAATCTAGGTAGAAGCTTGGATCAGCACAAATGTTCTTGAAACTATCACCTGGAACATAAAATAGTTACTTAGCTTGAACAGACTAAAATTAGCCTATATACATAGCACCTGTAATATTCTAGGATACTTTAAGAGCCATTGACCTAATAAAAATGATTCAGTGGGAATTTCCCCATCAAAGACAGTGATATATTTCAGCCACAGCAAAGCCAAGAAGGCATTAGGGAAGGTTTTTTTAGCAACACTACCAACACAAAAGGAAGATTATACATTTGCCTATGTATCCTGCACCTTTTTGTATCAAGAACAGGATGCTAACAATGCCAGACCTAGATATTTCATTATAAATTATATCTCTGAGTAAAAATACCAAATACTTTCTAAAGTCAGCCAGAGTCCCTAAAACATCTGATAAATTTAATAATGCATGGACAGGGAAAGAATTTTAAGAGTCTCAAAACATAAACTGCATTGACTATTAGACTTTTAATCCTCATTTGCCTTCCAAAAGTAATCATACAGTAAAAGAAATAAAATCCAATGGAATCTCAAATGTTATACTTTTGAAAATACACTATTACATTATGCAACAGCATCTGTATAACTCTGTATAACTCATTGTTAATAGTGGTTTCGAGTAATTTAAACTATAATCTCAGTCTTATTTTATGTTTTCTGTATGACACATGGAGATGCTTTGGCATCTGAATAAACTGGTATACTTGATCCTCAGAGGCCAAACATGTCTGTGTTACAGTTCATTCAAATTCCCCTGGTTAATTTTGTAATTACCTTAATTAAGCACAATTAACTATTACTTAAAATAGCTTTAATTAAGCTACTATAATTAGCTCAGAGGGCACTGTGATTTTAATGGTTTCATAACAAATCTTTTGTTCTTGTATCTATCTCCTTGGATGCAACAGACTCACATCACTTTATTTCTGAACTATTCCTTGCTTCCAGAAAAGAAATGGAACTAAGTTAATTTCTATGATAAACCCACACTGAATTAACTTCCTTTTTGTTACCCTAATTATCTAGATGTTAAATTGCAAGTGATTTCAGGAGTATTGAGTTTATCAACTTTTATCAACTCACATAAAATTCATAGTAAATAAAACTCCAAATGCAGAAGTCAGACAATTAAAGTACAAAACTGTTTTCTTACACAGGCATTCAATGATAGTGATTTTGAGGTTTTCTCTGGTAAGCACCTCAGTTCAGTAGAAGTAGAGGAAAATGTCACATAAAGAACTACATTGTTCTCATTCCAGAGAGATTGCATGCCCTACATGCTTCAATAAAAGATTATTCTGAATTCATACCTGACCTCTTCCTTTAACTTGCTAAGTAAGTGAAGCTTACAAGCTCTTTTAGCTTTACTTAAACTTCCTTTTCTTTAAAATAAGGATAATTCTAGTTTTAAAATGCACTGTGAGGATTCAGTGAGATAAGATTTGGCCACTACCGGGCACTCAGTGGGCACCAAAGAAACGGTGGTGACTTCCTTCTGCCTTCTGCATTCTTCTCTCTGTTATCAATTCATGACTCAGGATGGCTTACAAAATGGGTGGGGGAAAATCAGAGATGACTAAGAACACACAGAAAGTGGTTCTTTGAAAAAATATGTCAACCATTAACGACATCATATTTTGTCTTTTTCTGTGTTTTTGATCATGTGATTCTATGTGATGTGTTTTCTCCCTTTGAATTATCTCTAGCTGGTAAGCTCTTTCTCATTGGTTGAGACTCATACAAGCTGTGATCACCTGTCTTTGGACACAACTGTGGGCTCCACAGTAACCATGCAGCACTTCCTCTCCATGCGAACAGCCTGCTGCTGGAGGAAAAAGGAGAGTGGCCTGGGAATAAGTCTGAGTTCCTAAAATATTGATTCCAGAAAACCCAAGCCAATCTATTGTGTCACTTATGTTCTATCCTGTGTTCCTTATTGTTTCTGTATTAGGTGGTGGTAAAAGGGTGTTTAAAGGAAATATAATGGAATAGGGACTAAAGGAATTAGTGCATACAAACAGAAAGAGCATGAAAGTCTTATTTCCTATAATTTATTTATGATTTATTTCCTATAATCTAATGATTTCCTCTCATGCAATGATCACAAAGAACATAACAGCCTCAGATCCATCCATCAGCCCCAACATCTTTAGGGCATATACACAATACTTTCCCCATTTTCTTGATTCCTTGACTTCTCAGGTTCTAAACAGCTTAACTTCAAAAGCCCTTCGCAACATTCTTCCTCTTCAGGTTTTAACAAGTGGACCCTAATCCTCAGCTTATAAATTAAAGAGATACAGTCCTTTGTTTGCTCATTGTAATTTTTCTCTTCTTCTTTTAATGTATAATGACCAGGAAAAGAAAAAAAAAAAATCCTTGAGCAATTTGTTTATTAGGGGTCCTCTCTGTGAATATATGCCCTGTCTGCCAGCTTCCTTGTTCAGTGTTGGAGAATGAAACATGGGGGACTCTATACAAAATTCCTGTTCTTTGTCTTTTTCTAGGTCTCTGCCCCTGCCTGCTTTTCTACCCCATTGTAATCGGCTGGACAGTTTCAAAAACAGTACATTCTGGCTCTGAGGATATAATAGCAAATCAAAGCAGGCCCACTACCTGCTCTTGGTCACACATGCATGGATACACACACACACCTGGGGCTGCAAATCCTAAATATCACAATGTCGTCTGCAGTGGCAACTCTACCCTCATCCTCGAAATGAATTTTTACTTCTTCAAATGCTGGATACTGAAACAACCTCAAAAGTATTTTGGTATACACAGCAGTGTATTTAGTGGAGATTTTCCTGTTGTCTCAAAGGTTTAGCTGAAGCTTTAAAGCTAAGGACAAATTGTAAAGTGCCCCCCAAAAGATATGCCAAAACACCTATGCATGATTTGCTAAGAACTGGCCCAAAGCTAGTTGGGCAACCTTTAATTCAGTCCCCACTGCTAGGTGATATAAAGAAAAGGCCACTGGGAGATGGATAAGCAAAGACTGCTGTGTTAAGAAAACAATTTACAGAGAGCTGTAGACATGCTGGGTGTTGGGGACTTTCTCCCACCCCCACTGCTGCCTCAAGCCAGATGGCTCCTCCAAGAGAACCATTTAGAGACTTTGACATATAACCCTAGTATTTGAAAGGTGCAAAGTCTCATGCCTGAAAAAGTCCAAAATGAACTGGTAACCAGAGCAGAAGAAGGTGGCAGTGGGTGGAGGGGGGGGTATTTAAATGAACTGAATTTCCAGAATTTTCTGGGGTACAGGAATTAAATTTACCCCATAAGACCGACAAGTGCAGCAGTGGCTGGCCAGGAAAGGGTCATCTTGAATGATTTTGACAAAGAAACTTATGTGCCAGGTGCAGGGTCCCTCACAGCAACAAATAGGGTGTGAGGAAGGTAAATTGGGGAGCCATGTACTGTTATCAGTTACCCTAAGGTGTCCCCTGCAGCTTCCCATGTGGCTCAGTGATAAAAGAATCAGCCTGCCAATGCAGAAGACCCAAGTTCAATCCCTGGGTTGGGAAGATTTTCCTGGAGTAGGAAATGACAACCCACTTCAGTCTCCTTGCCTGGAAAATCCACTGAACAGAGACACCTGGCAGGCTACAGTCCATGGGGTTGCAAAGAATCAGACAAGGCTGAGTGACTGAGCATGCAGTGTGCCCCCCTAGAATTCATAAGTGCCTCAGAAGAAAAAGATTCTGCTTTGGAGCATCATCTCACAGAAGGCGCCTATGAGAGGTCGCCCACCACCCATCCAATAAACTTTTGTTCTCTTCCCCCAATCCCTGCCCCTCCTCCTCTCTTACCCTGAAGATCCCAGGAACAGCAGAGTGAATGGAGAAGGACAAAGATGCAAGTTTCTGAGCCTGAGAAGAGGACAAACTTTAAATTAGACAAGTGGGACTGAACTTATTAATATACAAAAGTGGAGAAGTTATGGATCTGAAAAATACTCAGAAAACTAACTTTTTAAAAACCTACTGAGAGGGTAACAGGCAGGAAGGCTAGGGGTCCCCAAGTGGAGAAAATAGGTTACAAGTGTCAGACCTTTTTTCTCTCTCTCTTAATAAGCAGGAGGGAACAAACTACAGGTATAAGACTTTTTTCCCCCTTCTCTATACAAAATTAAAAGGAGGTTTCTTTAAAACTCTGTGTTGTTATGACAACACCTGGTTCCACCTGAACTTAACTTTTCTCAAACTTTGAGATAACCAATGAGTTTTTATTATGGAAATGTTTGTCTTAAACTCTCTGGGCCACCATCCTACTGATCTATAAAATGATCAGTTAGATCATGCAGTCTAGAATTACACCTAAATATAAACTTTTTTGTAAGTCAATTTCATACCTCATCCTTCTCTTCTTAAAGTTACATCTCACTACTCTTGACCCTTCGTTCCTTCCCTATAGTAATGATATTATATGTTGGTAATGATAGGAAGCAGGGAGGCTTGCAAAGAGTATAGATGAAATCTCAATATCACCTCTGTCTTAATTGTACTGATTTGTGCTGATTTATTTTACCCAGCCTTCATTTGATCTCCTAATGGTGTGCTTCACCAGAAAATAACTCCTTTGGTTTTCCTCCTTTGAGTTAGTTAGAGAAGAGGTGTGAACAAGTCCCCATTGCTCATTCTAACAGAGTAAATCTCCTTTGATGATTCCAAGCAACTTGCCTAGAAGGTGGTTGTAGGCTCTTTGAATGAAAGATGCAAAGTTATTCCTAGGAGGATAGGTAGGAAATGAAGTGCAATCAGACCCATTCTTTTCTGCAGTTCAGAAGGAGAAACCTATAAATTCAACACAATGTCAAACACAATCCCAATGGGTATGCCTTGAGCCTGAACTTTGAAAAGCTGATTCTAAAATTTGTATTAAAGAACAGAAAAGCAATTTGAAGTAAGAGAAGAAAAGAGTCATTCTGCCATATAACAAGTCTTGTTACAAACTATATTATTTAAGATAGTACAATATTGAAGCAGAGACAGATGACTAAACCAATGGGAGGGAATGGAGAACCAGAAACAGATCTATGCATCGCTGGTAACTTGCAGATGAGCCAAGGAAGTGTGGACAAATCAATAATGGAGCTCATACAGTTGATTAGATACATGGTGGGGGGAAAGTGGATTTTCTGCTTTACCTCATAAACAAAAATAAATTTCAAGTAGTTTAAAGATTCTGGAACATTTAAAGAAAAAACGATAGAATATCACGTTTTAAAAGACCCAAAAAATGAATCATAAAGGAAAAGGTTAATAAGTTAGATTACATTAAAATTAGAAATTTCTGCATATCAAGTGGAAGTGTTAAATAAAAACTGTCAAAAGACAAGCCTTAGGCTGAAGGAAGATACTTGTAACCAGCTTAAGATAGAAGAGATCAATATCCAGGATAAGCAAGCCAAAAGAAAAATAATAATGAGCATAATATTAAAAGATAATCATGGAAGAGAAAGGATCTTCAACTTCACAAGAGATTAGGGAAATACATAAGAAAACTAAAACAAGTTAACATTTCACATCATCTAATATTGCCAAGTATTGAGACAATTACAGAGTAAAAGGAAATTGTATACACTATATTGACAGTAAATTGGTATAATCAGTTTGAAGACCAATTTTACAACATTTAATGAATTTAAATATGCACAGATCTTTTTTACTCTGGTAATCCATTTTATGAGCAAACTTTTGACAAGAGAAAAGACCCAAAATTTGAGGAAAACAGTGAATTCATTTTGGCTGTAGCTCACATGAGGACTTGTTGGATGAAATAAAAGCTTTGGTTCGGCAACAGGGTCCTCTAACCTGACCCCAAGCAGTATTTCCTACTCAAATTCTATTCCATAAATGATGAGGATCATTGAGGACTGATAAGCAGGAGGACAGCAAACAGAGCAGAGCTTTGGGAATTTAAACAGGGCAGCGAGGAAACCACTGAATGATTACAAACCAAAGAGTGTCATGATCCAATACCCATTCTGGAAAGATCTTTTAGTGGTTTCCTCACTGTCCTAAGTTTGAATCTCAGGACATTCTACCTCTGTGTATTTGCTGCCAGTCAGAGTTGATGCTCAATAATAGATCAGGGAAAGTGCACAGGGATAAATGACCAGCAGAAAGGTAGGTGAACAGAATATACTAAAAGGTAAATTGTAAGCCCTTCAGTATGAAGTTTGTCCAACAGAGGCCATATCACTGGAGAAAATTAATTGGTAAAGTTTAAGAAACAGAGTTGCTATAGGATTTGAAATACTGTGATAGTAATAGTGTGTACATGTCAATCCTATCTTCCAATTCATCTCACCCCTCCTTTCCCCCCTTGGTAACCCCTTGGTAAGTTTGTTTGCTACATCTGTGACTCTATTTCTGCTTTACCAAAACGTTCATCTGTACCACTTTCTAGATTCTACATACAATTGATTTTATGCATTTGTTTATCTCTTTATGACTTACTTCACTCGGGTATGACAATCTCTAGGTCCAAACACATCTCTGAAAATGGCACTATTACGTTCCTTCTTATGACTAAGTAGCATTCCATAGATAACTAATGGGAACCTACTGTACAGCACAGGGAACTCTCTACAAGTCAAAGATCTGTGGTGACTCAAGTGAAAATGAAAAAGAGCAGACATATGTGTATGTACAATTGATTCACTTGACTGTACAGCAGAAACTAACACAACATTGTAGAGCAACTGTACTCCAATAAAAATTAATTTTTAAAAAATACTATGATAATTTGCCTGTGACTGATGATTGCTTTTCTCTTAATAAAAAAGTTCCCCTTACAGTGAAGTTTCTCCCTTTTTGCCAATAGGCATTTTTGATATGAGAATTACATAAGTAAAAAGGTTTGCCTTCTTATCACTCATATTTTTTTCCACTGTCCTGATATTTACACAGCTCCTAAGAAAATAATTCATAGAAAAGGTACATCAATACTGGAGAAATGAAAATGCAATAAAAGAGATATATTCAAATGGCCACCCCAATCTCACTTTGTAAATCAGCCAAGCTCCTTTGCTATGATTTAATAATATTCTTTACAGAGGTGTATAATGAAAACAAATTTCCATAACTAAAGCACTAAAATAGTAAAAGACTGTTTTATTATAGCTTATTGTCTATCAACAGAAAAGATTATTTTATAAAACTTACCATTAATTTGTTGAGAGGAATGATATCACATTCTTATTTTCTCTTAAACAAAAAATAACTCAGTATACATAAATGGGGTATATTATAACTAATTCTAGCATATCAAAAATTCTCCTGAAACTAGTACTATAGCTACTGTCAGGTAGAATAGTATAAGTGATAAAAATAGCTATTTTTACACCATACTTATTTCTTTTTGCTTCTTTTCTTACAATATTTGAAACTGAAAGACTATCTGAAAACATTTTTTCAAAAATTTATCATAAGAAACTACTAATTCCATTTACTAAAATCCCATTCACCAATTTCTACATAATAGTAGAATATAGTTCTGATTTTTTATTTCAAATATATCAGAGAGATGTATAAAAGTCACCAGCTTTTATATGAACATTTTAAAAATTCATTCACTCTAAGAAAAATATAACTAGCCTCAAAATAATGCTTTGTCTAAGATGCTTATTAGTTTCATTTTAGTACTACTTTTTAGCATTTAATACTATATTTTCAACAAGTTTCTTGTTGCTTTCCCAACAATAAAAATTCTTGAACTTGGAAAGGAACATTTAAGTACCATGAATTTGACATGTCAATTCGAATATCCTGCCTCTGTGTTTCCTTTTTTTTCCCCAAAAAAACATGGCATCAGTTAGCTCTTTCTGGCAAACAAACATAATGACAGACTTCTGAATGGGCTCTCCATTATCAGAAGATGTGATTTTTCAACTACATGTGGAACCACAGAACTAACATAAGACCACTTTCTCCAAACAAAGCAGGGGCTAGGTTTCAATACTGTCAATATTTTGTTGAAACCCTCTTCACAATAAAGAACAAGCTGGAAAAGCAGAGCAGACATGGGGAATCTTGGGTCACAGTTCCACGTGAAATTATTGTCATGACAATTGTAATCATCATAAAATATATAGAATTCTGGCTCCGCTAGAGTACAAAAAGGGGCTGATTATTTGTCTTCAATTTTGTAACAATTTTCTCCATTATTCTTCTTGACCTATTACCAGCTTGTTTCTGCAACTATTATAATAGAGGAAAAATCACCCATGCTCCATATGAATGTAGGAGCACCTTTTCTTTCTTTTTCATCTCTTTCAGCAAGTGTCTCCTGAATATTCAGTTCAGAAAATCATAGGAAGACTTATTCATACAGATATTTTCCCTCAAAAACAGCCTCTGCTGAGATCTCTACTAAAAGAATATTATTATTAAGAATCAAATAGAAATGCATTTTATGAGTTCATCAAAAGGTAAATTAGGAAGACCACAATTTCCTTCCAAAATTGCTAACACAAATCTATGTGTGCATGGTAAATCACTTCAGTTATGTCCTGTGAACTTTAGTCCATCAGGCTCCTCTGTCCACGGTATTCTCCAGGCATGAATACAGGAGTAGGTTGCCATTTCTTTCTCCAGGGGATCTTCCCAACCCAGGAATCCAACCTGTGCCTCTTACATCTCCCTAGTTAGTAGGTGAGTTCTTTTACACTAGCACCACCTGGGAAGTGCATAATAGAATGGGTCCTTACTTAAGGCTTTGATTTCTGACCATGAAATCTGACTCATCAGTGTTGCTTTGATTAGAAAATACTGCTTACCCTGTAAAGAATCACAACTTTGAAAGTGGAAGTCAATTTTCTCTATTTCGAGAATTTCATTGTCCTCAGAGGGGGAAAAAAGCACTCTTATGAATATCTATAGGACATTATTTTACCTTTCTGGTATTCTCAATTACCTTCCAGATAAAAGAGAACAAAAACTTTGGCATTTGGCATTTTAGCACTAAATAAAGGACATCGACATTTAAGTTTCTGGGTTTTGTTTTCACTTGCTAAAGAGCTTACAATTGTTAATATATTAACATGTTTATAAATATTTTGGCCACCTGATATGAAAAGCCAACTCATTGGAAAAGACTTTGATGCTGGGAAAGAGTGAGGGCAGGAGGAGAAGGGGACGACGGAGGATAAGATGGTTGGATGGCATCATTGACTCAATGGACATGAGTTTGAGCAAGCTCCAGGAGATAGTGAAGGACAGGGAAGCCTGGCGTGCTGTAGTCCATGAGGTCGCAGAGTCAGACATGACTGAGTGACTGAACAACAAAAGTGTTTATAAATATATTAATTCACCTATCCCATAGGCTAATACCTATGGAAAATCTATGCCTTTCATGTTTTACACAAAGGACCTCAGACAGAAATTTCACTTTTTTCTGTGAAAAATAAATTTTAATTGCTAATGGAAGCACATGTGCTTTGAGTTGTACCATGCTCCACTGATAGCCCCGTTCCCATAAGCTTCATAGCCTGGATTTTGATAATAGCCCCCATTTCCTACAGTTGCCTCATTTCATCTTGAAACCTTGAAGTCTTCTCTTGGATGGAAAAGCTATAATTTCTCTCCTTTTAAAAGTAATTCATAAGCTTAATTTAATATATTTAAACTGTAGGCTAAAATTTCAAATGATGCACCAGGGCTAAAAGAACCAGCCTTTGCTCTCAAGGGGAGGCAGCTTCATAATGCTCTGAATTAATTCTAGTACATTGTCAAGAAGAAGCAAATAATTAAGTACCCACTGAAGCAAAACAAATACTCTGATATCAATACAGCACATAAAACACAACTTGTCACGTAATTTAGCATGTTGGAATTCTTTCAATGTAACTGGCAGTAGCAGCCTCAATTCTCAAGGTAATCTGGAAATTTTATCATGTATTGAAATGCAATTCCTTTCAAATGTTGAACTCTGCACATTTTAACAGCAGTTGTTTCACAGCCTCATGAATATCATCATTTATTTTGCTATCAAAAAACCAGGCTAGAACCAGAAAAAAAGAGCCATAGAAATCCTGTTCCAGCACTCCCTTCCCCTTCAGAAGGGGCCATAACCAAAACCACTCAACATTCAAAAAGAACTGAAATTATAAAAGCAAATAACAGTGGGATTTACTGACTTATGACACTTGTAACTGAAGATATTATGATAACTTCCCATGTTAACCAAAAAACAAAAACAAGAATTGAGTAGAAGGAGTAGAGCTTGAATATAGGCTGAAATTTTTGGCCTCTCTTTCTCACTTATTTATACTAAATGCCTAGGATAGTGTCTACCCATAGAAGGCATTTGTTGATTGAATGAATGAATGAAAAAATGAATATGTTTGAATCCTACATCGTCCCCAACTCTAAAACTAGTTTACAATAGCTTTTCTTATCTTAGAATTAAAATGCATTAAACTTCCATGGTACACCATTAGCAATTTAAAACCCCAAATAACCTCTTTCGCCTCTCTACCAACCTTCCCACACCTTTAATTCAGTTATTAGGTTTAGCCTATATATGCTTGTATCCAAGATTTTACATGCTTTATTATCTAGAGAAACCCTAGTTGCTGTAACAGTTCAGTCACTCAGTCGTGTTCGACCCTTTGTGACCCTATGGACTGCAACACGCCAGGCTTCCCTGTTCATCACCAACTCCTGGAGTTTGCTCAAACTCATGTCCATCGAGTCGGTGATGCCATCCAACCATCTCATCCTTGTCCCCACAGTGAACCACAGCTGCCTCCCCAGGAGATCCTCCAAGACCAGTAGGTACCTCTCATCTTCTCCTGGGAGAACTTCAAAAGTATAACTCACTGCTGAACAACCGTCAACAGGAGAATGTTGGATCCCACCAAGAAAAGATACCCCACATCCAAGGGCAAAGGAAAAGCCCCAGAAAGACAGTAGGAGGGGAAAAATCACATTTGGAATGAAAAAATCCCATACCTGCCAGAGATGTTCCGAGGGCTCAAACAAAGCCTTGTGTGCACCAAGAGGCCCCAAAGAGACTGAGCCAGACCTGCCTTTGAGCATTTGAGTGTCTCCTGCAGAGCTGCAGGTGAGCGGCGGCCTGCCACAGAGGCAGGGGCTCTGGGTGCAGCAGACCTGGGTTTGGCATAAGCCCTCTTGCAGGAGGTCACCATTTACCCCACCATAGAACTTCCAGACCTTACATAGGACTGGGGAAACAGACTCTTAGAGGGCACAAACTAAACCTTGTGCACACCAGAACTCAGGAGAAAGGAGCAGTGACCCTACAAGAGACTGCCCTAGACTTGCCCATGAGTGTCCAGGAGTGCAATTGTGTGCAATTGCACTCATCTCACACGCTAGTAAAGTAATGCTCAAAATTCTCCAAACCAGGCTTCAGCAATATGTGAACCGTGAAATTTCAGATGTTTAAGCTGGTTTTAGAAAAGGCGGAGGAACCAGAGGTCAAATTTCCAACATCCGCTGGATCATCGAAAAAGCAAGAGAGTTCCAGAAAAACATCTATTTCTGCTTTATTAACTATGTCAAAGCCTTTGACTGTGTGGATCACAATAAACTCTGGAAAATTCTGAAAGAGATGGCAATACCAGACCACCTGACCTGCCTCTTGAGACACCTGTATGCAGGTCAGGAAGCAACAGTGAGAACTGGACATGGAACAACAGACTGGTTCCAAATAGGAAAAGGAGTACACCAAGGCTATATATTGTCACTCTGCTTATTTAACTTATATGCAGAGTACATCATGAGAAATACTGGGATGGAAGAAACACAAGCTGGAATCAAGATTGCCAGGAGAAATATCAATAACCTCAGATATGCAGATGACACCAGCCTTATGGCAGAAAGTGAAGAGGAACTAAAAAGTCTCTTAATGAAAGTGAAAGAGGAGAGTGAAAATGTTGGCTTAAAGCTCAACATTCAGAAAACTAAGATCATGGCATTTGGTCCCATCACTTCCTGGGAAATAGATGGGGAAACAGTAGAAACAGTGACAAGACTTTATTTTGGGGGGCTCCAAAATCACTGCAGATGGTGACTGTAGCCATGAAATTAAAAGATACTTACTCCTTGGAAGAAAAGTTATGCCCAATCTTGACAAGTTAATAAAAGCAGAGACATTACTTTACCAATAAAGGTCCACCTAGTCAAAGCTATGGTTATCCAGTAGTCATGTATGGATGTGAGAGTTGGACTATAAAGAAAACTGAGGGCCAAAGAATTGATACTTTTGAACTGTGGTGTTGGAGAAGACTCTTGAGAGTCCTTTGGAGAGCAAGGAGATCCAACCAGTCCATCCTAAAGGAAATCAACCCTGAATATTCACTGGAAGGACTGATGCTAAAGCTGAAACTCCAATTCTCTGGCCACCTGATGCAAAGAACTGACTCATTTGAAAAGACCCTGATGCTGGGAAAAATTGAAGGCAGAAGGAGAAGGGGACAAGAATGATATGGTTGGATGGCATCACCGACTCAATGGACATGAGTTTGAGTAAACTCTGGCAGTTGGTGATGGACAGGGAGGCCTGGCGTGCTGCAGTCCATGGGGTCACAAAGAGTCGGACACAACTGAGCGACATAACTGAACTGTCCAGGAGTGGAGGTAGAGGCGTGGGTCAGCAGTGGCCTGCTGCAGGGTTGGGGGCACTGAGTGTGGCAATGCATGCATGGGACCTTTTGAAGGAGGTTGCCATTTTCTTCATTACCTCCAAGACAGCTTGGCCTCAGGTCAAACAACAGGGAGGGAACACAGGCCCACCCACCAATAGAAAATTGGATTAAAGATTTACTGAGCATGGCCCTGCCCATCAGAACAGGACCCAGTTTCCCCCACAGTCAGTCTCTCCCATCAGGAAGTTTCCATAAGCCTCTTATTCATAAGCCTCTTATTCATCACAGAAAACTAACCAAACTGGTCACATGGACCACAGCCTTGTCTAACTCAATGAAACTATGAGCTGTGCCATGTAGGGCCACCCAAGATGGATGGGTCATGGTGGAGAGTTCTGACAAAATGTGGTCCGCTGGAAAAGGGACTGAAAACCACTTCAGTATTGTTGCCTTGAGAACGCCATGAACAGTATGAAAAGTTGCTGTAGCAAATAAAACCAAAAACTTCAGAGACACAACATAATTAAAATGTATTTCTTGTTCACCTAATAATACTAAAAAATAGGAGGAGTAGCCCTTCCCTGAGGTCTTGGGAACTCAAGATCATGTAAATCCTGTCATCTTCACCTCAGAACTAGTACATTCTTCTGGGAGTTCTTACCTTCCCAGCTAGCTAGTGGGATTCTTTCCCACCCAGAGAAGAGAGTGACAGCAGCTTTTATGAGTCAGATTTGAAAATGATATACATCTCTTCTAATCACTTCCTGTCTCCTAAATCTCAATCAATGGCTGCATTTAATTGCGGGGGGGGGGGGGGGGGAGGCTGGAAAATGGAGCCCCCAGCTAAGCAGTCCCTTCTCACTGAAAGTGCTACAACATGTAAGGTGCAGGCAGGGACAGCACCACGTCTCTCTCTTGCATGCTTCCTCAACAGAAACAGAAGATCTAAGGCAGCCTGGGACTGTGACTGGATGCTCCTGACTGATGCTGTCAACCTCAGGTTACCCATAAATTGCCATTGAGACTCATGTTGAATAAGAAAACATGAGATACTCAACATGACTGAAGACAATTGATTTTTTTTTTTCATTTGCTATAAGCAATCTTGAAAATAACTTTGTGACATCACCCAGAAGCCATCCAATGTTACAGTTCAGTTGACAATATAATTTTCCAGTTCCCTGGGACTACTAGTTCAGATGTATAGGAAGTGGTAGTAGAAATCAACATTTTAATCACCTGGAGTGTAATATGTGTTTTCCATAGCACTTCCAGTTTAAATCAGTGAAGTGGGCCTTTAATACATCATAGAGCTCATATTTAGAAGGGTTCTATTCCTACTCATTTTCTCCCAAAGAGTCTGATCATGATCTCAGCAGAAGTCTGTAGTTCTGGACACCAAATTTAAAGAGTTTCACACTTGTATTTTAAAAGGCTTTAGTGACATCAACTTCTGCCTCTGACCCTTTTCTTTTTACTGGCAATTCCAAAAGGACTGAATAGATCTAACAAAACATCCTGAACTCTTTCAAGTGGTCAGTAATCGAAAGGATATGCACTAGTAAAAAAACATTATTGCCAAAGTTATTTCAAAAAGTTGAGTAGAGCACTGTGCTACAATCTTCCAATAATTCAGCCTACATTTAAGGAAAATCATTTTACATGGAAAAAAAAATTACAGAGACTAGTCAGTTGCCCCTTCTATTGAACAAGACTGAAAAACACAGGGATTTCCAAGAGTGGTAATTGGGAGTGAAACAGTTGTCATGGTAAATGTAAAAGTAAGATTTAAAATTTTCTAGAAACAGATTAAAAGTTATAATCATTGAACCTTCTTAAATGTCATGCAACAACTCATTAACTTCAGACAGAATGAAAGGATACAAGAAACCTCATGTCTCCACAGAACACATCACTAACTGCTTTCACTATATTTTCTACCCACTCACCTGAATTACGTGCATGTTCTTGCAAAGTATTTCTCTCTGTGAAATTTGCAACAGCAAGAAATCTACATGTGAACTCTAATTTTTTGTGAATTTAATTTATCAGTGATTTGATAAGTATAATGAAGGGCACAAAGACTGGAAAAGGAAAATGTTTGCCAATAGAACTGAAAATATGTTGTGCATAGCAACTTGGTCCAATTTAACTTTTGATCAATAGTGGTACTGGGGAGTAAAGAGAAAATAGACTGAGAGTATCAATTAAACATTGGTCTAAAATAACAGAAGCCATTGTAGTTGAACCTCAACTACATTTGAAAAGTGTGTTTTCTTCTAAAAAGCCAAAAGAGCACTTGGTTACCATAACAGATTCTACTTTTACATCATGTTTAGAAAACTGGACACACAGTGCTGGTCTGCACAACATATAACATTTTCCATTTTGTATTTTGTGATTTGAAAAAGAAATATGCTGGTACTTCACTCTGATGAACAATGCAGTGAATGAAAAGTACTCTCAGGCGAATAACCTCATGCCATGGATTTATTTTTTATTTGTGGGGCTGCTCCAACATGTGGTGCAACTGAGTTTTCCAGGTAATCTCGGGGTCTCTCCAAGCATTCACTCAGCCACTTTGTCTGCCCTTTTCAACATAACACATTATTGTACCAGCGGAAGTTGATTCCCATAAGATAGCAGCAATATAAATTCAGAAACCTGTTTCTCCTCTCTGTATTTCCAATTTTGTTCTGCAGGTTACCATGGCGTGACACCTACTTATTCTTGTTAGTCTCTCACAAAAAAACATCATCCTGTCATCTTGCTCTGGTCTGTTTTTCATTTCATATATAAATATTATGCCCACTCGGCCTGGAGTAGCAGGAGTATAAGTAAGAATATATTCTTGTTCCAAATCACTCAATGCTATTTTGATCGGAGGGACTTTAATTTTCTCATGTGCAGTATTATGAAATATACCACACAGATTAATTATTTAAACCAACAGTCTTAGTGAGATGATTCAGCATCTTTGTTATTCTGAAAAAATCCATATGATACTTCACAGATAAACTCTGAAGTGAAGAAAGTGAAGTCGCTCAGTCGTGTCCAACCCTTTGCGACCCCATGGACTGTAGACCACCACGCCGCTCCGTCCATGGGATTCTCCAGGCAAGAGTACTGGAGTGGGTTGCCATTTCCTTCTCCAGAGGATCTTCCCAACCCAGGGATCGAACCTGGGTCTCCCGCATTGTAGGCAGACACTTTACCGTCTGAGCCACCAGGGAAGTCACAGATAGTATCATATAATAGATATATGATACTTCACAGATAAACTCTAATTACACTAATTACAATGCAGGGGGAAAACAGCCTTTGGTTTGCAAGAGCCTAATAAAATTGAGCATTCCAAATGCACACATTAGGCTTTGGTTAAACAACAAGTCTCTTTGTCAGGTTATTTACAGAGACCAGGAGAAACAGCCTTCCTCAGATATTTCCTTTGGCATAATTCTCCAACTTGGACACAAACATGTAATGACTAAACTTAAAATTTAAACAGGGGGAGAAGCAAAACAAATTGATTTCTATGTTTATAGACCAAGCTAATTTTTCTTAATTATCTCGGACAAGACTAACCAAATAAAGTCACTATTTTATACTGTGAAGAACCTTACCTATCTATATAAAGACAGGCTTGGGTTGCATTAGGGAGAAGCACAAGAAGAACATAAGTAGATTTTTGTAAGCTGCTCCAAGAAAGCTATAGAGCTTTGGAAGTTGTATATATCACCCTGAAAGTAGTAGGACACTATCTGGAAAGAGAGAGAAAAAAGAAAAGGAAAATGAAGGATGACATACAACAGTGATATGGCTAATGAAGATCCAAAAAATGTTCTTTTTAGTGACTGTATTATCAGTCAAGCTATGACTAAGCATTAATTGAATATTAGTCATACTGGTCAGAGAACTAACTAGTAAACCCAGGCAAAAGATCTAAAATGCCTAGAAGTAAAGGAGCAAAGTTATTGAGACTATTTATCTTCCTATTCTTATTCCATTAGAAAAGAAATATTCTGGGAAGGTAGTGGCTACGTAGTTTTTGCCTCTTCCTAAATAGTCATGTAAAGTATCTAGATACAAAGAAAAATGCACAGACATTTGTTTTAAAGAGGGGCCATAAAGCACAAGGCATTCCCACAGACCCTAAATTCTGAAAAAAATGGGGACAAAACATCAAAAAACTAACAATATCTGCATGGCATTAGTGTTTGTGAAGGAAAAAGCAAAGGAAGACAATAAGACGTCTGATGGTAATGAGCATAAGAAATGCTAACAATAGACAACACATGCTTGCTAAAAATCATGACAAGTGAATCTGGAAACAGTACCTGACACCAAAAGGGATTTTTTTTTTTTTTTTTGCTCTAACATTGGGAGAGTCCAAAGAAACTTCATTTAAAAACTAAGGAGCTGGAGCAGTCTAGACCATATGAAATTGACCAGAAAGAGTTTTCTTTGAAAACAGAGCCCATGCTGAAAAGAAGCTGGTGGGAACTGAATCAAAATTTGATAGAACAAGGAAAATAAGAATGAAGAAAAGTGAATATTTAGATGAAATAGACACAGGAGATTTCAGAAAGCAAGCCATCAGATTATGAACACTACTCAAAAACAATGAAAGGAAGAGTACTGTGAAGTCAGAAAAGCAGTATTAGCAATAAGATAAGATAAATAGGGTTGTGAGATGCCTTTTCTTATAAAAGGAACCAGGGTTTCTTGGGTAAACAGTTGATTTCTGCGTCTGGGACAGGATATGTACAACATGAGTTTGGTGTATCTTGTCAGAAAAGTAGCAGAGACTACTAGAAACACAGCAAAAAGACTCAGTAGCCAACTTTATGAGATTTCCACCAGTCAAAGATAATTTATCTTCAATAAAAATTTTAAAAAATTCCCATGTACTGAAATAAATATGCATACATTTATTCATTAATAATAGTTTAATTATTAAAAATTAAATGATCCTACCAAAGAATTGTAAATAAAGGGAAAGAATAAAGCATTTATTCTGCTATATGATCATTACTTGCATGTGTAAGTTGCTTCATTCATGACTCTTCACGACTTCATGGACTGTAGCCTGCCAGGCTCCACTGTCCATAGAATTTTCCAGGCAAGAATACTGGAGTGGGTTGCCATTTCCTACTGTTAGGAAAATTAAATAATCTTATTTAGTTTTCAGAGACAAGGCAGAACAGGCCTCTGACGTTGCTTCTAACCTGCCTAGACATTGCCCTGACTGTGAGTGACTGCCTGCTGCGAGTGCTGGACTTGCAATAACTGAAGTTGTTGAGCCCCTGGAGTGGGCTGGCCAACAAAACCCTGGGCTTAACAACATTCCAAGTTTTGGGTTTTTTTTAATTTTAAATTAATTTATTTATTTTAATTGGAGGCTAACGACTTTACAATATTGTGGTGGTTTTTGCCACACATTGACATGAATCAGCCACAGGTGTACATGTGTCCCCCATCCGAAGCCCTCCTCCCACCTCCCTCCCCATCCCATCCCTCTGGGTTATCCCAGTGCACTGGCTTTGAGTTCCCTGTTTCATGCATCGAACTTGGACTGGTCATCTATTTCACATATGGTAATATGTATGTTTCAATGCTATTCTCTCAAATCACCCCATCCTTGCCTTCTTCCACAGAGTCCAAAAGTCTGTTCTTTACATCTGTGCCTCTTTTGCTATCTCGCTATAGGGTCATTGTTACCATCTTTCTAAATGCCATATATATGTGGTAGTATATTGTACTGGATGGGCTTCCCTGGTGGCTCAGAGGGTAAAGCATCTGCCTGTGAAGTGGGAGACCCAGGTTCAATCCCTGGGTCAGGAAGATCCCCTGGAGAAGGAAATGGCAACCTACTCCAGTATTCTTGTCTGGAGAATCCCATGGATGGAGGAGCCTGGTGAGCTACAGTCCACAGGACTGCAAAGAGTCGGACATGACTGAGTGACTTAACTTTAACTTTATACTGTACTGGTGTTTCTCTTTCTGGCTTGCTTCACTCTGTATAATAGGGTCCAGTTTCATTCAAATGAGTTCTTTTTATAGCTGAGTAATATTCCATTGTGTATATGTACCACAGCTTTCTTATCCATTTGTCTGACGATGGACATCTAGGTTGCTTCCATGTCCTAGCTATTGTAAACAGTGCAGCAGTGAAAAATGGGGTACACGTGTCTCTTTCAGTTCTGGTTTCTTTTGTGTGTATGCCCAGCAGAGGGATTGCTGAGTCATATGGCAGTTCTATTTCCAGTTTTTAAGGAATCTCCACACTGTTCTCCATAGTGACTGTACTAGTTTGCATTCCCGCCAACAGTGTAAGAGGTATCCCTTTTCTCCACACCATCTCCAGCATTTATTGTTTGTAGACTTTCTGATAGCAGCCATTCTGACCGGCATGAGATGGTACCTCATTGTGGTTGATTTGCATTTCTCTGATAATGAGTGATGTTGAGCATCTTTTCATGTGTTTGCTAGCCATCTGTATGTTTCTTTGGTGAAATGTCTGTTTAGTTCTTTAGCCCACTTTTTGATTGGGTCATATATTTTTCTGATATTGAGCTGCAGGAGGTGCTTGTATATTTTTGAGATTAATTCTTTGTCAGTTGGGTCATTTGCTATTATTTTCTCCCATTGTGAAGGCTGTCTTTTCACCTTGCTTATAGTTTCCTTCATTGTGCAAAAGTTTTAAGTTTAGTTAGGTCCCATTTGTTTATTTTTGCTTTTATTTACGTTACTCTGGGGGGTGGGTCATAGAAGATCTTGCTGTGATTTATGTCAGAGAGTGTTTTGCCTATGTTTTCCTCTGGGAGTTTTATAGTTTGGGGTCTTACATTTAGATCTTTAATCCATTTGGAGTTTATTGTTGTGTATGGTTTAGAAAGTATTCTAGTTTCATTCTCTTACAGTTGGTTGACCAGTGTCCCCCAGCAGCACTTGTTAAAAAGATTGTCTTTTCTCCATTGCATATTTTTGCCTCCTTTGTCAAAGATAAGGTGTCCATAGGTGTGTGGATTTATCTCTGGGCTTTGTATTTTGTTCCATTGATCTATATTTCTGTCTTTGTGCCAGTACCATACTGTCTTGATGACTGTAGCTTTGTAGTATAGTCTGAAGTCAGGCAGGTTGATGCCTCCAGTTCCATTCTTCTTTCTCAAGATTTCTTTGGCTACTTGAGGTTTTTTGTAGTTCCATACAAATTGTGAAGTTATTTGTTCTAGTTCTGTGAAAAATACCATTGGTAGCTTGATAAAGATTGTGCTAAATCTATAGATTGATTAGGGTATTATACTCATTTTCAGTATATTGTTTCTTCTGATCCATGAATATGGTATATTTCTCCATCTATTTGTGTCATCTTTGATTTCTTGCATCAGTGCTTTATAGTTTTCTATATATAGGTCTTTTGTTTCTTTAGGTAGATTTATTCCTCAGTATTTTTATTCTTTTTGTCACAGTGGTGAATGGGATTGTTTCCTTAATTTCTCTTTATGCTTTCTCATTGTTAGTGTATAACAGTGAAAGGGATTTCTGTGTGTTAATTTTATATCCTGAAAATTTACTATATTCACTGATTAGCTCTAGTAATTTTCTGGTGGTGTCTTTAGGGTTTTCTGTGTAGACGATCATGTCATCTGCAAACAGTGAGTTTTACTTCTTTCCCAATCTGGTTTCCTTTTACTTCTTTTTCTTCACTGATTGTTGTGGTTAAAACTTCCAAAACTATGCTGAATAGTAGTGGTGAGAGTGAGCACTCTTTTCTTGTTCCTGACTTTAGGGGAAATGTTTTCAATTTTTCACCACTGAGGATACTGTTTGCTGTGGGTTTATCATATATGTCTTTTATTATGTTGAGGTATGTTCCTTCTATGCCTGTTTTCTGGAGATTTTTTTTTTAATTATTATAAATGGGTGTGGAGTTTTGTCAAAGGCTTTCTCTGCATCTATTGAAATAATCATATGGTTTTTATCTTTCAATTTGTTAATGTGGTGTATCACATTGATTGATTTGTGAATATTGAAGAATACTTGAATCCCTGGAATAAAGCCCACTTGGTCATAATGTATGATCTTTTTAATATGTTTTTGGATTCTGTTTGCTAGAATTTTGTTGGGGATTTTTGCATCTATGTTCATCAGTGATATTGGCCTGTAGTGTTTTTTTTGTTTGTTCATTTGTTTGTTTGTGGCATCTTTGTCTGGTTTTTCTATTAGGGTTATAGTGGCCTCATAGAATGAGTTTGGGAGTTTACTTTCCTCTGCAATTTTCTGGAAGAGTTTGATTAGGATAGGTGTTAGCTCTTCTCTAAATGTTTGATGGAATTCACTTGTGAAGCCAACTGGCCCTGGGCTTTTGTTTTTTGGAAGATTTTTTATTACAGTTTCAATTTCTGTGCTTGTGATGGTCTGTTAAGATTTTCCATTTCTTCCTGATTCAGTGTTGGAAGATTATACTTTTCTAAGAATTTTTCCATTTCTTTCATGTTGTCCATTTTATTCACATATAGTTGCTGATAGTAGTCTCTTATGATCCTTTGTATTTCTGTGTTGTCTGTTGTGATTTCTCCATTTTCATTTCTTTTTTTGTTGATTTGACTCTTCTCCCTTTTTTTCTTGATGAGTCTGGCTAATGGTTTGTCTGTCTTATTGATCTTCTCAAAGAATTAGGTTTAAGTACATTAGCATGAAATAAGAGCTGCAATTGGCTCACAGATGGTGATGATATCAGTTTGCATCCTGGGATTAAAAGCACGAAGCCTGAACTGCAGTCTTTGAAGTCTCATGCACAGATTGGATGCTCTGCCTGGGACCTTTTCTCAGTTGAGACTTTAGATGTACTGTGTCATGGGACTTTCCAGGGCTGTTTGAGTATGGATGTTGGTCAAAACCCAATTAGGTGATGTATCCTCTACTGTTTATATTTCTCTTATCTTTTAATGTTAGTATATTGAAAGGAAATAAGATAATTATCTAATAAATATTGGTATTATTTATTTGTATAGAACTAGTGACCTTATTTTATTAACAAATCCTTTGAACCTGAGACAAAAGTGAAAACTTTTGGCTAAACATCTAGTCCAGGGGATCTTCCCCATACAGGGATCAAACCTGCATCTCTTGCCTCTCCTGCATTGGCAGGCAGATTCTTTACCACTGTGCCTCCTGGGAAGCCTCGTATATACCATTGGTAGTGGTTTAGTCACTAAGTCGTGTCCAATTCTTGCAACCCCATGGACTGTAGCCTGCCAGGCTCCTCTGTGCATGGGATTCTCCAGGCAAGAATACTGGAGTGGGTAGCCATTTCCTTCTCCAGATATATATACCATTGGATAATCAAGTAATAGATGAGGGGAAGTATCGGTTTATAAGAATATTCTAAACAATAACTTTTTAAGTGATAGATCTATCCCCATTTGTAACCACCCTGCACTCAATGAATTAATGTATTTACATATTATTAATGCTAACAAAAACAGAAAGAAGACATATGTCCCTTCTATTGTCTTGCCAAAATGTCATACATGAGACCAATCAACTCTCTGGATCCTGCTGCCAATTTTCAGGAAATAGAGAAGCAAGAACATGTTAACTTAGCCAAGAATATATAGCTAGCAAAATTCAGACAATAGGAAATTTAACAATTCAAATTCTCTTAGTCCTTTAACAAAATTATAAAGAAAAGAAAGGGACAAGGTGGGAGTGGGGAGAAGACTTGCAGATTAAAAGATCTAAAGACATCATTTTTTAATGGAAAATACTAAGATGTAATGTATAAGGATGCAATCTTGGGTGATCAAACTATTTTTTTAAATGTAAGGCTATTATTACTATAAAAGTCAGGAAGAGGGAGTAATAAAACTAGTGTTTGTACCTGGGCCAGGCCTCATCTAGGGGTTCCTGGTGTGACTGGTAAAGTTCTGTCTCTTGGCCTGGATAGTAGTTACAAAGGTGTTGGGTTTAAATAATTCATTAGTTGAAAACAATATTAAGAAAAGGAAAACTAAAAGAAAAAAAGGAAGAAAAAGAAAAGCAATGACGGACCCATGGACACAGGAAGATGGTAGAAACTGTGAACAGGTTTGTTCTGTCTGTGTGCATGCTCAGTTGCTTCAGCCATGTCCAACTTTTTGTGGCTCCATGGACTGCTGCCCACCAACCTCCTCTGTTCATGGGTTCTCCAGGCAGGGATTCAGAGTGGGTTGTCATTTCCTTCTACTGGGAATCTTTCTGACCTGTCTACTCAGTCACAAAGGGACTGAACCCCCACCTTCCACCTAGAGTGAAATCTTCAAGGATATGGAAGCAGAGGCCAGACTTTAGTAGAAAGTACCCTATTTGCCATAAATTGCTGTGTGTTCAGATTTCTTATCACAGTAGTCTTACAGAATTGTGTTGCTGCTCTCACTGCAGGTCCCATGATCAAGTAATAGAAAAACTATACTGGGAAAATTATACTTTGCATTGACATGAAGAAAAGAATTAGCCTCACTACTCCATCATCTCATGTAAAAAACAAGAAGTTGGAAATGTTTCAGATGATTTTGTTTTATCGTTTTTTCTTTCTATATTCCTAACTTCCATAACAATAAAAAAAAAAGATTTGGCATGGCAATATATTGTTATGTATTCTATGAAAGTATAATTTGATGGAATGACAATTTTGAAGCCTGAAGCAAGTACAAATGCTTAAATTAGAGGAAAATGGGAGAGTAGGAAGCCATTTTCTTGAATTAAGTTGAATGCCATGCTGTAGGTGTTACTCTTTGCTGCTCCCTACATTGTACTGTGCTTAGTCACTCGGTCACGTCCGACTCTTTGCGACCTCATGGACTGTAGTCCGCCAGGCTCCTAGGTCCATGGGGATTCTCCAGGCAAGAATACTAGAGTGGGTTGCCATGCCCTGGTTCAGGGGATCTTCCCAACTCAGGGATCGAACCTAGGTCTCCCGCATTGCAAGCAGATTCTTTACCATCTGAGCCACCAGGAAAGCCTCTCAACAGCATTACCTGGCCACTAATTCTCTTATTATAGAAGCGTAGTGGCACAGTCTGTCTACCATGGTCTGACAGGAACCCATGGAGGTCATTCACCACACTGTCTTCCACTCTGAGGGAATCTGAACATCAGCTGGGAACAGAGAAGAAAAGAGGACCTACACTTCTTTGGACCATGAAGTGCATATACCAGAATCTTTTTAAAAAATATTCAGTCATTTACTGTATGTTCAAATGATACATAATCTACAATGGGGACAGAGATCTAGGTTTCCTGCAAAGGAGTCTTACCTATGGCATGGAACCACGTTCCTCAGCCCTTGTGTACAGCATGAGGTCTCCCTTGACCAAAAGAGGCTCGCCCCCAGACCCCTCCAAAAACTTTATCCTACCGCCCTTCACTCCTGGTCACCGCTCGCCCTCCACACCCCAATCAGACGTCCCATGTTCTCTTCTAGTTGGCCTCCAGAGAAGGGATTTAATTCATCCCTTCTTCCTCCGTTTCTCTCATTGCTCAGGCAGAAATGATACTTTGGATTCTTCACAGTCGCTGACCTTCGAGTAGAATATCCAGAAAACACCCAGGCAGTGCTGTAGCGGGAAATACATACCCCCTGCTGGCATACCCCCTGTATCGCCGATCCTGTTCATGGCGCCATGGTCTTGCTGTTCACACTGTGTGCACTGTTCGCTGAACTCATGGTAGGCAAGTGTGAGCTAAGAGGCTTGAAGAAAATGTCAGGAGCCGTAGGAACAGCAGACATGTTTATCCTCTCCTGGCTGGTGCAGCAGCTATAGCAGCAGACATAACATAACCTAACACAACACAACCTCTCTCCCGGCTGACGCAGCAGCTGGGGCAGCAGACATGCTAGAGTCTCTCCTCTCACGGCTAACCCAACGGACACAGCTGTGACCCAGCAGTGATGCTGTCACTTTCCAGGTGGAGCCCATATATCCTTTCAGCACAAAGGAGCTCATGACCAAGCAAATACCTTGTGATGTTCATGTGCAGTGCTATAAGTGATCTCAGCTGTTACATAATCATTATTTAGAAAACGTGGGGTAAGAGCGACAGGCCATGGAGGGAGAGAGCCTGACCATGCCATCTTGGCTAATTTGCTCTTTCTCTACACATCCTCAATCTTGTTTTGCTAAAGGATTAGCCTTTCCTTCTCCAGCTTTGAGTTACATTACAAAACCTCTAGCCTTAGCAACCAGGGAAGGAACTGGGGTCACCACAGAGCTAATGCAAAGGGAACCTGTGTGTACGTGACAACTAAAGTTTCTGACTTACATAACATACATTTATATATATATAGACCTGTGATATCTTCTGTTTAAGACACTTGAAAATCATAATGGAAATTCCCAGAAAAGCAACGTTAAAGGGAGGAGTATAAGGTTTACTCTGCTGTAACAAAAGGCAGGATTTCCAGAAGCTGGGTTTTAGGCGGCCTAAATATAAGTCTCCAAGAGGGCATATGGCCACGGGAAGGATTGTTTCAAAAAGGCTGTTGAAAACATCAGCAAATGCAGATGAGCAGAAAGTTATGATGAGCAAAAGTTATGAGCATAAAAACTAGTATACAGTAAATAAATAATACATAGTTGTTAAATAACCAAAGGAATTACTAAAAACATAGTAGAATTAATGACACATGTTACAATTCAAGTGTGCAAAACATGATAATTATTTTCTACAAGGAATCTGATGTTGCTTTTGAGCCTACTCAACAGAAACAAATATCTTCAGTTCCTCAATGAATATACCTCAGTCTCTTCTAGTTTCAGCCAATGTTTTTCATGTATTATCTCAGTTGCTTCAGGATTTAATCTCAATGAATTTTATCTTTTTTTCTTTCTCCCTCCTTCTGATGACCTCCTCCCCCAGGGACTTTCTAAGTCCTTGCAGATTTGAGGCAGAGATGTTCAGGCATTAATGTGGTCTGGTTTACCCAACTGACTGGGCATTCTGCTGAAGTGAGGCTGGTCCCACCTATCTCCAACCTGTGCTCACTGCTGAAATGGGCGGACCCTACTCCAGACTCTGGTCCCACAGTCCCTCACTCTGCAGCCTTCTTGTCCAGACCCTATGTCTCTTCCACTCTTAGCATTTGTGCACCACTCAGAAGTGCACAAGAAAGTTTGGGCTCTCAAATGACACACACATATTATGGGAACCAGAGGTGCTAGCGTGGGCTCATTTGCCCAGAATCTTCTTCAGGCATTGCAAATCCACCACAGCTCACTGCTCTGCACACCAGAATACTCTGAATGTTTGACTTCATGAAAGAGGTTGCAATTTCCTCAGGCTATCCTGAGCAACAAAGATGCCTTTTACTCTGGGATTCTCCAAATCTCTCTGGTTCTCCATATATATTGCATTTTCCCAAAGGTTTGCTTGTAGGGGAACAGATTCAGGAATGAAGACACTCAGCCTGAATTTTCTTATCTTCTCTCTGCTAGGCCCCTGCATCAGAAGAGCTTTTCCTCTGCCTTTTAGGCACAATATTTATTTGCATCCCCACTCTCCACTGGCATTATAAGGATATTAATTCCAACCCCAAAGGTTTTTGAAAGAATTGAACAAAACTATCTATATATATACAAAAAAGATCTTCAGGACCCAGATAACCAAGATGGTGTGATCACTCACCTAGAGCCAGACATCCTGGAATACAAAGTCAAGTGGGCCTTTGGAAGCATCACTACAAACAAACCTAGTGGAGGTGATGGAATTCCAGTCGAGCTATTTCAAATCCTAAGAGATGATGCTGTGAAAGTGCTGCACTTAATATGCCAGCAAATTTGGAAAACTCAGCAGAGGCCACAGGGACTGAAAAAGGTCAGTTTTCATTCCAATCCCAAAGAAGGACAATGTCAAAGAATGTTCAAACTACTGCACAATTGCAGTCTTCTCACATGTTAGCAAAGTAATGCTCAAAATTCTCCAAGCCAGGCTTCAACAGTAAGTGAACTGTGAACTTCCAGTTGTTCAAGCTTGATTTAGAAAAGGCAGAGGAACCAGAGACCAAATTGCCAACATCTGTTGGATCATCGAAAAAGCACATGAATTCCAGAAAAACATCTAATTCTGCTTTATTGATTATGCCAAAGCCTTTGACTGAGTGGACAACAAACTGTGGAAAATTCTTAAAGAGATGGGACTATCAGACCACCTTACCTGCCTCCTGAGAAATCTGTATACATGTCAAGAAGCAACAGTTAGAACTGGACTTGGAACAACAGACTGGTTCCAAATAGGAAAAGGAGTATGTCAAGGCTGTATATTGTCACCCTGCTTATTTAACTTATATGCAGAGTACATCATGCAAAATGTCGGGCTGGATGAAGCACAAGCTATAATTAAGGTTGCCAGGAAAAATATCAATAACCTCAGATATGCAGATGACACCATCCTTATGGCAGAAAGTGAAAGAAGAACTAAAGACACTCTTGATGAAAGTGAAAGAGAAGAGTGAAAAAGCTGGCTTAAAATTCAACATTAAAAAACTAAGATCATGACATCTGGTCCTATCACTTCATGGCAAATAGATGGGGAAACAATGGAAACAGTGAGAGACTTTATTTTGGGCATCTCCAAAATCACTGCAGATGGTGACTGCAGCCATGAGATTAAAAGATGCTTACTCCTTGGAAGAAAAGTTATGACCAACCTAGACAGCATATTAAAAAGCAGAGACATTACTTTGCTGACGAAAGTCCATCTAGTCAAAGCTATGGTTTTTCCAGTAATCATGCCTGGATGTGAGAGTTGGACTATAAAGAAAGCTGAGTGCTGAAGAATTGATGCTTTTGAACTGTGGTGTTGGAGAAGACTCTTGAGAGTCCCTTGGACAACAAGGAGATCAAGCCAGCCAATCTTAAAGGAAATCAGTCCTGGGTGTTCACTGGAAGGACTGATGCTGAAGCTGAAACTCCAATACTTTGGCCACCTGATGTGAAGAACTGACTCATTAGAAAGACCCTGATGCTGGGAAAGATTGAAGGTGGGAGGAGAAGGGGACAATAGAGGATGAGATGGTTGGATGGCATCACCGACTCAATAGACATGAGTTTGAGTAAGCTCTGGGAGTTCGTGATGGACAGGGAGACCTGGCATGCTGCAGTCCATGGGGTCGCAAAGAGTCGGACTCAACTGAGTGACTGAACTGTACTGACTGATATGCAAGGCTTCCTTGCCTATTTGGTACTCTCCTAATTTTACCCCAATAATCTACTTGGAGACTTACATGCCCAAACACACAAGAAAGATACAAAAAAGGAAAAGAGATAACTCAAAATTGGCAGTACTCCTTTTACTATTTTTTTCTTTCTTTGAAGTCATAGTTAAGACTTTCTCATAAATTGAGCTTGAATATAAAGTACATTTTATATTAAAGTGTAGGAGACAGGAAGAATAAAAGAAAAGCAGATCCTGTCAAGGGCCACAAAAAAAAAATTATAGTTATTAATAAACTGGATGCTATAAGACATGAGACTCTTGGAACAAGTCCAGAGGGAACAGTTCATAGTCTTGAAAACAAGATATGATCCTGGGGTCGGAAAACCAACCCCAGACTGTTTCTCAACTGGCATCTCAGAGTCACATATTTTACGTATCTGGTGGAAAATCTGTAGATAAGAATATTAGTCTTAGTTACTGATTTGTTATTGATTACTCTTTCCTAATTACTCAATTGTTAATGATCATTTTGTTCTTTGGCCCTGAAGGCCACATGAGTTGTAGTTTAACTCCCTGCATATTTTTTTCTTCACGGCTGAAAATATAATAAAGCTAGCTTGGATTCAGTTTTGGTACCTTCACCTTGGAGCAGTGTTGGTCCCCTGATCCTCGCTTTTCTCTGAATTCTTGTGTCTCATTTCTCATTCTTTTGCCATATCGTGCTTTTGGAAACCCTGCTTGTCGAGCTGGTCTTGAGGTTAAAGTGTGTTAAAGAAAAACAATCCAGGGTCCCACAGTGAGTCAAAGATAGAATAAGGACTAAACACTAGGACTCCTGACATTTAACTAATCTTAATTTAAGATTTTCCACAATACAAACTGCTTTTTTTTTTTTTTTAATGTTGAAAAAAGTATGAGGTGGTTATATTCATTTATTCTTTCAGGAACAAACATTTATTGAGAGCATCCCATATATAAGGCATAGTACTAGTTACTGGGGGAAGAAGAAGGCAGTAGGGCAATAAAGAGTCAAATTCACAAAGAAGAAAAGGCCCCTCAGTGAGCCCAGGAGAACTTCGAACATCTGACATTGCTAGAGCATTCTAGCAAGACTCCAGGCTGGAGGGGCAAGAAATTTAACCTGGGACAGCTTGAAGCCAACCTAGTGAGCTCTAACTCCGGTTGAGGGGAAATATGATTGCCAATATATCGCTCTGGTGACAGTGCAGAGAACAGCTTTAAGGGGGACAAGATTAGAGTCTAAGAGAGCATTTAACTGGCAGTTGTAGTAACCCAGTCCAGGTATTATATGGGCTAGAGTTATGAGTAGTAATAGGGATAAAGGAGGGGAAAGATACAAAAAAAGGAAAAGATACGAAAGTGTCAAAATTTGCAGTACTACTTTTACTATTTTTTCTTTCTTTGAAGCCACAGTTAAGACTTTCTCATAAACTGAACTTAAATGTAAAGTACACTTTATATTAAAGTGTGTTAAAGAAAAGCATTCCATGAATTAATGAAAGTAGAAGCATAAGAGTACTCTAAATGCTGCAATTAGGAAAGCATATATTTTCAAATAAATAAGTCTCCAATGTTTTCTTTTACTACATTAGTGTGTTTAAATCTTGGTTTCCCGACTTCAGACTATACTACAAAGCCACAGTCATCAAGACAGTATGGTACTGGCACAAAGACAGAAATATAGATCAATGGGACAGAATAGAAAGCCCAGAGATAAATCCACGAACTTATGGACACCTTATCTTTGACAAAGGAGGCAAGGATACACAATGGAAAAAAGACAACCTCTTTAACAAGTGGTGCTGGGAAAGCTGGTCAACCACTTGTAAAAGAATGAAACTAGAACACTTTCTAACACCATACACAAAAATAAACTCAAAATGGATTAAGGATCTAAATGTAAGACCAGAAACTATAAAACTCCTAGAGGAGAACATAGGCAAAACACTCTCCGACATAAACCACAGCAAGATCCTCTATGACCCACCTCCTAGAATATTGGAAATAAAAGCAAAACTAAACAAATGGGACCTAATGAAACTTAAAAGCTTTTGCACAACAAAGGAAACTATAAGTAAGGTAAAAAGACAGCCCTCAGATTGGGAGAAAATAATAGCAAATGAAGAAACAGACAAAGGATTAATCTCAAAAATATACAAGCAACTCTTGAAGCTCAATTCGAGAAAAATAAATGACCCAATCAAAAAATGGGCCAAAGAACTAAACAGACATTTCTCCAAAGAAGACATACAGATGGCTAACAAACACATGAAAAGATGCTCAACATCACTCATTATCAGAGAAATGCAAATCAAAACCACAATGAGGTACCATTACTCGCCAGTCAGGATGGCTGCTATCCAAAAATCTACAAGCAATAAATGCTGGAGAGGGTGTGGAGAAAAGGGAACCCTCTTACACTGTTGGTGGGAATGCAAACTAGTACAGCCGCTATGGAAAACAGTGTGGAGATTTCTTAAAAAACTGGAAATAGAACTGCCATATGACCCAGCAATACCACTCCTGGGCATACACACTGAGGAAACCAGATCTGAAAGAGACACATGCACCCCAATGTTCATCGCAGCACTGTTTATAATAGCCAGGACATGGAAGCAACCTAGATGCCCATCAGCAGATGAATGGATAAGGAAGCTGTGGTACATATACACCATGGAATATTACTCAGCCATTAAAAAGAATTCATTTGAACCAGTTCTAATGAGATGGATGAAACTGGAGCCCATTATACAGAGTGAAGTAAGCCAGAAAGATAAAGAACATTACAGCATACTAACACATATATATGGAATTTAGAAAGATGGTAATGACAACCCTATATGCAAAACAGAAAAAGAGACACAGAAGTACAGAACAGACTTTTGAACTCTGTGGGAGAAGGTGAGGGTGGGATGTTGTGAAAGAACAGCATGTATATTATCTATGGTGAAACAGGTCACCAGCCCAGGTGGGATGCATGAGACAAGTGCTCGGGCCTGGTGCACTGGGAAGACCCAGAGGAATCGGGTGGAGAGGGAGGTGGGAGGGGGGATCAGGAGGGGGAATACGTGTAAATCTATTGCTGATTCATGTCAATGTATGACAAAACCCACTGAAAAAATAAATTAATTAATTAAAAAAATTAAAAAAAAAAAAAAAAACCTTGGTTTCCCTTTAGAGAAGGGGAACCTGGATTCAGTTTTGGGTTCAGATGTTTTTTTAACCACTCTGTGTAATAGAATCCACATTTATAAAGTTAGCATAATTATTTTCCTATCAAGGGAGAAATGGGGAATCAAATTGTTGCAGAGGAAAGAGAAAAAAAGAAGAATGAGTTTTCTTTCCTTTCCTGAGAACAAAGAAGATAGAGAACAGTGAGCAAGTCTGAATAGTCCTAGTTTTTTACTTTAACTGCTCCTAACTCTGCACGTCTAAAACTAAATTTGCTTTTCTGCCCCTTTACTTTGAAGAAGTTGCATTTCACACCTTTTATCCTTTGACTCTATGCTAAACACCTCCTGCATTTGCTGCTTACCCTTGCAACACTCTCTTCCCCTTGTCGTTCCTTTTTACGTATCAGAAAGACAGCCACAGAGCCACCGAACAGCCAGACTCAATTACTGGTTAGTGATGCCAGCCTTTGACTATTTTTGAAACATTGCAGGAAGAAGAAGACAAGATCCTCGCAGCTTTGTTCCTTATCACCAGCTCCTGACTGTGAGCCCTCGTCGTACATAAGCCCCTAGACTCGTCATGGAGGGAGGCATAGGTCTCAAGGCGTGAGTCTACTGTGTTCCCCTCTCTCCAGCTGAGGATTAGAGCCACCTTTCTGTTTCATCCAGACTCCGTCTCCAGATTTTTTATTCAGCTTCAGTGGGCAGAGAAAGCCAAGGTTTTGTCCAGCATGTGGCAAGACTGAGATTGAAACTCAGGTAATCTGGCACAGAGCTATGTGGTCTTACCCATTATATTTATAGTCTCTTAATTAGAATCATTGCAATGTGACCATGGACAAAATTTATAAACAAAAGTAAGTAGCTTTTAATTACTTTATTTATACAAAAATAACAGCCAATTAAAAATATAGTGGAAGAGTAAGAAAGAAAACAAAGAAAAAAAGATTAAATGTAATATGCATAAAAATTTTAGACAAGGAAAACATTAAAGTGCAACAGAAGAAATCAAAAGGAAGAACCCCCACAAAGAAAGATGTAACACTCTCTTGGGAGAAAAGATCAATTCTAAGTTAATCTAAAAATGTATAATATCTAAAGAACAATAGAAATAAGCTTCTTTATTAAGAACTACTCTAACTGATGTTCAAAACTCATATGGAAAAATAAAAGTGAAAGAAAAAACAAGAAAATTCCACATAGTGGAGGTATTAAAATCCCCCATTTACAGTAAGATATTGAAACATATTTAAATCTACAGAAATATGTAGAAAATGTGTGGTATTAAAATGTAAATAGACCTATGAACTCTCTAGAAATAGAGCCAAATGGGATTTAATATGTAATAAAGTGGCATTTTATGATAGGAAAGAATCCACCATGAGTTAAATCTAAAGAGAAATTAAAAATTGGTCAAATTAATTAGCAACATATATCATAGATAAACATGTATATAAAGATATTCTATGAAGCAGTAAGATACTATCTAATAATCCAAAAGTGTGATGAGTAAAGGACATGAACTACTTTACAAAGAAATTCAAATGGCACTTTGGTACACCTAGAAATGTTTAACATTTACTGTATTAAAAAAACTTGAAACTAATAAAAACTATTTTTACTTATAATTTGGCAACTAACAAAAAAGTTGAAAGTCTTTATGTGACATAAGTGTGGATAAATACATACTTGCATACTTTGTTCAAGGGAATGTAAAATGTACTTTTTACATAAAACTTCTCTCACTATGGGGAAATTTGGAAACATTTATAAAAAAAATTAACTATGGGTATACCATTTTGACTGGGAAATTTTACTTCCAGAAATTATTTTTCTCCACATACATGCACATGTTTGCAAATACAAACTTTGAAGCTATTCATTGCATCACTATAGTAAATAGCTGTTAAAACGATATTCATAGCTGACCCTCAAACAGCACAAGTTTGAACAGGACAGGTCCCGACTTGCAGACTTTTTTCAGTAGTAAATACTACAACACTATGTGACCTATGGTTGGTTGAATCTACAGATGCAAATTGTGGATACAGAGAAACCAAGTATACAGGGGTTATAAATGAATTTTTAGATTCTGTGAGGGCCAAAGCCCTAACCCCCACATTATTCAAGGGTCAACTGCATGCCTTTATATGTTCTAGCATTGAATAATCTCAACTAGATATCCTCCAGGGAAAAAAATAATAACAAGATGTAGAATGGTGTGTATAATATACTATATTGTATAAAGAAAGGATATAGCAAAATAGTTAGGCCCAGCTCTGATGCCTAGGCTCTGCCACTTGCCAATTTTACGTTCCTCAGTTTATCAATATGTAAAGTGGGCATAACAGTCATCCCTAGGTCATAGAACACTGTTGCAAAAATTAAATAAATTAATATATTAGTAAGGCAAAGACTATTAGTTGGTCCCCAGATACATTTCCTCTTCACTCTGGTACACACTAGACAATATTTGCAGCCTCTGTTTACAGTGAGATGAGGATGTGACTGAATTCTAGTCGGTGATTAGCAGGCATGGCCCATTAAAGCCTCTTACATTCTGTCTTCTGTGCTCTTCATTCTTTTGCCAGGTCAGTCTCATGACACAGCCTAGAGATTGCAAAGCCTGTCTATGGAGGGTCCCTTCAAGATTGACTGTGCTCGCCACACACACATCGATGACTTTAGATAGCATTCTGTTGGGTTTGAAGAATAATAACTTTTTAGGGTCAATTGTTACAGAAGTCTCTTACTTCTGCATGGGAACTGTTTGTTCTCATTACCAAAATGATTACTGTTTTGGTTATTAGCACGTATCTCTGAAAGGTACATAAGAAAGTAATAATAGAGTTTGCCTCTTGCAAAGGGGATGGTACAACCTTTTAAACATCTTGAATTTTGTTCATCTGCATGTCCTACAGATGTCACATCCATATTAGTGAATAGCTTGAACTGTGTTATGATCAATTAGCCTTGAAGTCTCAGAGTCTTAACACATCAGTGGTTTCTTTCACATTGACATCAGAGTCTGATGTGGACCAGAAGACTCCACTGCCTGCCGCACCTCCACAAGGTGACTTAAGAACACAGGCTGTTTCCATCTGCCAGCTCCTTCATTGACTGCAGTACCCATGAGAGAAAGAGGGATGGGAAAGGCACAGCCTGTCTTAGCTGCCATCGTGATCACATTTCAGTGACATGATCCCACTGAGATGGGGTAACTGGGAAATGTAGTTCAGCCGTGTGCTCTGAAAAATTAAAGGTCTTGATGAACACATGTTCCTGCATGATGTCTTGGGAACTCTGATAGTCAGAAAGAAACAGGCTGAGGGCACCTTCTTAGTCCTTTGCCATCTCACCATGTTTCTTTTAAGAGATTTAAGAAATGACCCCTAGTACAATAGTGCAAAGCTTAGGCCATTCTGGGTCCATCAAATAACTAACAGCAACAACAACAAAAAGGATTAGAGTTTACAATCTTTATATTTTACACTCTGTGGAAGTATGCATTCTGTTTTAATCTCTGTCTTCAGTATGTCAGCAAGTTTGGGAAACTCAGCAGTGGCCACAGGAATGGAAAAGTTTTCCATTCAGTTTTCATTCCAATCCCAAAAGAGGGTAATGCCAAAGAAATTTCAAACTACCATACAGTTGCACTTATTTCACATGCCATCAAGGTTATACTAAAAATCCTGCAAAAAATTATAATAATAAAAAAATAAATTAAAAAAATCCTTCAAGTTAGGCTTCAGAAGTATGTGAATCAAGAACTTCCAAGTGTATAAGCTGGCTTTCAAAGAGACAGAGGAACCAGAGAGCAAATTGTCAACATTCGTTGGATGATGGAGAAAGCAAAGAAGGTCCAGAAAAATATCTACTTCTGTTTTATTGACTATGAAAAACCTTTTACTGGGTGGATCACAACAAAGTGTGGAAACTTCTTAAAGAAATGAGCATACCAGATCACATTACCTGTCTCCTGAGAAACCTATATGCAAATCAAGAAGCAACAGTTAGAACCAGACATGGAACAAATGACTGGTTCAAAATTGGGGAGGTGTATGACAAGACTGAATATTGTCACCCTGTTTAGTTAACTTCTATGCAGAATACATTATGTGGGATGCTGGGCTGGATGAACCATAAGCTGGAATGAAGATTGCCGGGAAAAATATCAACAACCTCACGTATATAGATGATACTACCTTAATGCAGAAAGTGAAGAGGAACTAAAGAGCCCCTTGATGAGTGTGAAAGAAGAGAGTGAAAAAGCTGACTTAAAGCTCAACATTCAAAAAACCAAGATCTTGGCATCCAGGTCCATCACTTCATGGCAAAGAGAAGAGGAAAAAGTGGAAACAGTGACAGATTTCATTTTCTTGTACTCCAAAATCACTACAGCCGGTGGCTGCAGCCAATAAACTTAAATACCCTCGTTTCTTGGAAGGAAAGCTATGACAAACCTCAGTTCAATTCAGTTCAGTTCAGTCATTCAGTCATGTCTGACTCTTTTCAACCCCATGGACTGCAGCACGCCAGACCTCCCTGACAATCACCAACTCCCGGAGTTTACTCAAACTCCTATCTATAGAGTTGGTGATGCCATCCAGCCATCTCATTCTCTGTCGTCCCCTTCTCCTCCCACCTTCAATTTTTTCCAGCATCAGGGTCTTTTCAAGTGAGTCAGTTCTTCGCATCAGGTGGCCAAAGTATTGGAGTTTCAGCTTCAGCGTCAGTCCTTCCAATGAATATTCAGGACTGAATATTCATGAACAGTATGACAAACCTAGACAGCATATTAAAAAGCAGATATATCACTTTGCTGAGAAAGACCGGTATCATTTAAGCTATGGTTTTCCAATAGTTATATATGGATGTGAGAGTTGGATCATTAAGAAGGCTGAGCACCAAAGAATTGATGCTTTCAAATTGTGGTGCTGGATAAGAAGACTCTTGAGAGTTCTTTGGACTGGAAGGAAATCAAACCAGTCAATTCTAAAGGAAATCAACCCTGAATACACATGGAAGGACTGATGCTAAAGCTGAAGCTCAATCCTTTGGTCACCTGATGTGAAGAGCCAGCTCATTGGAAAAGACCGTTATGCTGGGAAAGATTGAAGGCAAAAGGAGAAGGGCTTGACAGAAGATGAGATGATTAGAGATAGCATCACCAACTCAATGGACATGAATTTGATCAAACTCTAATAGATAGTGGAGGAAAGGGGAACCTGATGTGCTACAGTCTGTGGGATTGCAGAGTTGGACATGACTGGAGGCTGAACCACAGCAATGGTGTTACAGCATGTTCCATTTTCATTATTTTACATTAAATGTCCAGTTTTCCCAGCACAGAGTAATGATATCATTACAGGAAATGTTTAACAAGGAGCAGGAACATTTAAAGAACAAAGAGCAATGAACAATATAATACCTGAAATGAAAGATACAACAGGAAGAATAAATAGCAGAAAAACAAGTGAGCTAGGAGACAGAGTGTAGGAAATCACTGCCACTGAACAGAATAAAGTATTTTTTAAAATGAGGACCACCTCAGAGACCTCTGGGAAATATTAAATGCACCAAGATTCATATTATGAGAGTCCTAAAAGAGGAGAAATAAAAACGGCCTGAGAAAATGTTTAAAGATATGATAGCAAAAAACTTTCCTGACCTGAGACTCAGTCAAGTCTAGAAGTGCAGAGAATCCCATACAGGATAAACTCAAGGAGGAACACACTGAGACTCACATTAGTCAAACTGACAAAAATTAAAGACAAAGAAAAAATATTAAAAGTAACAAGGGAAAAGCAACAAATAACATAGGAGGTATTCTCAGGATTTTGAAGATAGGAGAGCAGTCAGAAATATTTTCTTAGACAGAAACCTCATCAGGGAGCTAAGAACCTGTATTACATGTAATATCTATTGATTTACTATCTTTTTTTTTTTTAATTGAAGGATAATTGCTTACAGAATTGTGTTGGTTTCTGCCAGAAAAGTTTTGGGACTGAAAAATTCCAACTTACATTTGTCTTTTTCATTTGCTATCTCATTAAAAAAAATGATTAATGTCTATATTGTCAATTATAATATATAATGCATTTTTTAATACTGCAGATGGCCACGTTCCCACTGACAATTTCATTGGGCCATCCCCTGATGGAGGTTTTGGATGAATTTGCCATCCCCGCCTCCCCCGACCATTGCAGAGTGATGACGGATGGGCTGAGTCAGAAAGAGTCTATTTAGGAAAGAAGGGCAGGCAGTAACATTCTCCTAGGATAAACTGTAGACACCTCATATCTGCCAGTAGAAACAACGGGACCCAAATATGTGCAATGGAGTGATGCCTTGGACCCTAGTGGGGTCCAAGAGCTCAGTCCTAGATGTCCACAAACCTGCCCCGGACCCTTCTGGTTTCTGGAGGAAAAACCAGGGAGGCCTGCACATGTGCAATTGACTCCCTCAGTCTGGTCTCAGATGGTCCCTCCACTTCCCAGGCTTTGGTCCAGAACCTGTTTCCCACCGACCTGGCTGGGCCTCCAGGACAGGACCCCGTGGCAGTGTGAGAGTAGGGGGCAATGGTGAGGAGTCCAAGAGCACTGGGGTTTGCTTGATAGGCGGTGTGAGACAAATTCGTTAGGGCTGAGTTTTGGACAGGGGTCTCTAGTACCCAGGGCACCACGTGTACCTCCTCCCAGGACGCTCCTGGGGATCACCCTAGAACTCCCAAGACGCTGCAGGACTGGGCTTCCTCTGAGAAGACTATGGTGGCAGCAGTGTTTCAGGCCTGACTCTGCCATTCCCCGAGAGGCCCTGATTTCTCACAGAATTCCAGCCCATCCTCTCCCTGCCCCTTTATCAGGACCGGCGCTTAGTCCTCCCATAGGCTCCAAGTCTGCCCACTCCAGCTGAGCTGTGTTTAACTGCATGCATGCTAAGTCGCTTCAGTCCTGTCTGATTCTTTGCAACCCCGTGGACCATAGCCTGCCAGGCTTCTCTGTCCATGGGATTCTCCAGACAAGAACAAAGAAGAACAGAAAAGAAAAAAAAAAAAGGAAAGCGGAGGAGTAGTTCCTGGTTTGTAGGTCACAAATTTATTTGAAATAATGTATTACCTATTCCAAAACATAAATACATTTTCTTCTTTTTTTAAATTTTTAATTTTCATTTTAAGACATGATATTGAAAGTCAAATATAAACACTGACCTTTGGATCATGCCTCACACTCTCCCTCTGTGACAGAGGCATTTCTAGCTGCTCTCTCCCCATTTCTCTGCCCCAGTGTACTTAGGCAGAGCCAAGTGACTGATGCTCGCCAAAGGCCTGTGAGCAGAATTAACTTGTGTCATTTCCAGACCAAAACTTTGAGGACCAGTGCACAACTTTCTCTCTTTTTCTGCCATGGGGACCTGGAGGCCTCCTGTTTTGGATGGCAGAGCTACAACATGCTGAGGCCTTGACTTTGTAGAACCATTTGGAAAGGAGCTGCTCTAGAGAGTCATCAGATCTGGAGTGCATTTTGCATAACTGAGAGATAAACTTTTATGTGTTAAGTCACTGACATTTAAAGATGTGTTTGTTACCATGATCTAACAGCCTAAACTGACTAAGCAACTTCTAATTTCTTTCCAGAAGTTTCAACACACATTTATTTTATTTCAGTAAACATTTATTGAGTGCCTGTTATGGACACCAGGGTTTCCCAGCTGGTAAAGATTCCTCCTGCAGTGCGGGAGACCTGGGCTCCATCCCTGGGAAGATCCCCTGGAGAAGGGAAAGGCTACCCATTCCAGTATTCTGGCCTGGAGAATTCCGTGGACTCTACAGTCCATGGGGTCACAAAGAGTCAGAAACGACCGAGGGACTTTCACTCACTTCACTATGGACAAAGCATCTACTAGACAGATGGCTGCAAAGATGAATAAGACATAATCCTTCTCTTGAAGGTCAGACCAGAGAAGGAGACAGACAAGTGAACATGAGGTAGAGGTACATTCAGCTCAGATTAGGACTATACTGGAAGGTCTTCCCAAGGAAGTGATTTCTAGAGAGCCATAGTTAGATTTTTTTCTAGTTTTTTGCTTTTTACAGAGGAAAACATTTATCAAATATTTTCTATTTAGTTTGAAATTGACATGTGTGGAAATACTGACTTCATAGTTTTTAGAATTTTAATTTCTCTACATAATCAGGAATAAACATAAAATTCTTATCAGCTTCCACTGTGGAGCTAAATTATTGAGAATCCCATCCTTGACATGCATTTATCATATATATAATATCTCTTTGCACATTTATTTAATATGCTTCTAGAGCATATGCCTATATCCTTTATTTCTATTCTTTGTATAGATTATGGGCCCACATCAACACAGCTTAGAATGTCTGTAGTTTGTAAGGTATATGGCTCAACCATTTAGGATAGTGGCCAAGAACTTGGGTTTTGGAACCTGCTTCCCACTTTTTAGAAAGGCCAGATTGACCTTAATTAGGTATATGGCCATAGGAAAATTACTGAAATCAATGTGCTTCTATGTCCTCACCTGTGGAGAGGCTATGTTAATGGAACTACCTCATAGAGATGTTATGAGAATTAAATGAGTTGATGTATACAATCCACATAGAGCACTAAATGTTTGATGAATTATTCATAGTTAATATTATGAGTATTGTTGTTTGTTGTTCTTGTTAACTCTGCAGAGGCTGTTTGCTGGTGGTAGTAACTCCGTTTTCAGTTAAATTTATAATTCCATCCTAAAATTAGATACTGAATCTTATATTGTAGTAAGGTTACAAAAATAACAGTTATTTTACAACTGGAAATTGTCAAGTTTGGGGAATGTAGTCAATAACCATGTAATTACAGAATGGAATATTACTAAGCCATAAAAAGGGACAAAATAATAAAATTTGAGAGATATAAATAGACCTAGAGACTTCCATACAGAGTGAAGTAAGTCAAAAATAGAAAAATAGTATGTAAAACTGCTTATGTGTGGAATCTGGAAAAATGGTAGAGATGAATTTATTGCCAAAGCAAAAATATAGTCACAGATGTAGAGAACAAATGTATGGTTACCAAAGGGGGAAAGGGGAGTGAGATGAATCGGAAGATTAGGACTGACATGTTACACTACTATGTCTAAAACAGAACTAAAAAAAATCTACTGTATAGAATAGGGAACTCTACTGAATGCTCTGTGGTGATCCAAACAGGAAGAAAATTGAAAAGAGTGGATATATGTATATGCATGACTGATTCATTTTTCTGTACAGCAGAAGCTAACACAACATTGTAAAACAACTCTACTCCAATGAAAACTTATTTAAAATTTTTAAAAATAAATTTTTAAAAATGCAATATCCTTGTATAGGGATATAATTAGATTTATCATGGTGATCAGTGTGACATGTATAGATACCAGATCAATATGTTCTGTAACAGGAACTTACATAGTGTATTGTAGGTCAATTATATTTTTAAAACAAACAAACTCAGAGAAAAAGAAATCAGAATTTTGGTTATCAGAGGTGGGGGAGTTTGGGGTGGGAGAAGAAAGGGAATTGGATGAAGACAGTTAAGAGATACAAAGTTTCAGTTATAAGATAAATACATACTAGGGACATAATGTACAACATGAGAAATGTAATTAACACTATAGTAAGTTATATAGTGAAATTGTTAAGAGTGTATATACTAAGAGTTCTCATCAAAAGGGAAATATTTTTTCTAATTTCTTTAGTGTTCTATCTATACGAGATGATAGATATTCACTAAACTTATCGTGAAAGTAATTTCCTGATGTATGTAGGACAAATCCCTAGCTCTATGTCTTAAACTTATTTAGTGCTGTATTACAATTATAGTTCAATGAAACTGGAAGAAAAAAAGCTTTGAATGCCAATCAATATATCAAAAAAAAAGTTTATCTTGCAGAACATACAACTGAATTTCAGAAATATTAGTGTTAATGAAAATAACAGATGGAATGAGAGTTAGAATTCAAAATTCCTGATTTGATAAACTAGGCTTAGTGGACATTAACTTCAACCATACAGTACCCAAAGTACTATACTCCAGTAAGTTATAGAGGAAAATAGATCAGTTGAGTAGCTATAATCCTGGAAACTAAGAACTCTGAATCTGGCCTTCATTTTCTCTATCCTATATGGCAATCCACTCCAGTACTTTTGCCTGGAAAATTCCATGGACAGAGGAGTCTGATAGGCTACAGTCCATGGGGTCGCAAAGAGTCGGATATGACTGAGTGACCTCACTTAATGTCCAAGTCAATTTACCATTTGAGGATTTTTTATTCTCTAACTATAGAAAACCAAAGAACTTTATAAGGCTATTAATCCCACCTGCTTCTTGGGGTTGCAGTAATAGTGTAAAGTTCTTTGAAATGGCAAGTACTAAAAGGAAAAATATCTGATTCGATGTTCTATTCTTATTTCATTGCCAAAGTCCAATAAAAGACAGAATGAAATCACTTGCAATCAAATAGTTGATGCAATTTCCCAAAGCTCAACTGTATCTCCTTATATAAGATCCTTTAGTTACTGGGATATACAACTACTACAAAAAGAAATGATTACCCTGTCTGTTCAGAAGACAGGCTGACATTTTTCCCTTCACTTTCTATTAACTTGTACATTTGGCTCTTAACATTATTCCAAACGTTCTTAGATTTAATGATATATGTTTACACTTGTGTGTGTGTGTGTGTGTGTGAAAACTGAAAGAAGGTGGGAGCTCAAAGAATCTGAGAAACCCATCCTTTCTTATTTTCACAGCAGGAATTCCAGTCATTTTAAAATATTTGTTTCAGAAAGTTTCTTTCTGCTTCACTTAAAAATAAAAACCTGACATCAGTATAGCTTGTATTGTAATAAAGGAAGATGAATGATATAAGCATTTTTAAATGGTTCATCCATCCAGTTTCTAAATGTTTACTGTGATGCCACCAAAAAATCTGGAGTCCTTCCTTGTATAGTTCTACTGTGGGTACCAGCCACAAAGCTTCCATGAGTTCACAGGACTTTTATCTTCTAGCCTGTGACCTAATGAAATGTCCACTTCTGTACTATTTGCATAAATACAGAGAACAAATCGTCATCCTCAGATTTCAAGAGTTCCATATTTTTCTCTATGGTTAATTTGTAATTCATCTCCTAAATATGGAATTGATAGTATAATTGATTGTTTCAAGAACAGCCAAGTAAGGAAGACAGGGAGCAGTTTAGGACGCACACAAAGGCTCCTGACTTGGCAAACAAGAACACCTTGCTTTGGATATTCTAAATAATTCAGAACACAGAGAGTAGGGGGTGGAAGTTTAGGAAAAGAGTGACTGAGTAGGTGTCTGTGTACATTGTAAGTATGAACATGAAGCATAATCACTGTGAATGAGTTTAAACTTTAATTTGTTGGATAGTTGAGAAAGAGAACAACATAAAATGTGTTTTAGGAGCATAGGTTATGCATAAGAAGTAAGACAAGTCAGAAGGCTACTGTCTCATTTGAGGATAAGTTAATGAAGCCTGAGTCATGTCATTGACAATGTGGATGAAGAGAAAAGATTAATTCAAGCGACGGTCAAGAGGGAGATTTTAGAGGCTGAGAGTGAAGGGGCACATGGGAGAATCTCAAATTCCTGAAAACTTGGTTCCAGTTGATTACAGGATTGGGCAAATTACTTGAGGGTGATGTCATTCACTAAAAGAATAATTGCATAGTGAGGGTAAGGAATGTGCATTGAATACATCCTATGTACCAGGTGGTGTTTTAGGAGCTACTCTTACAACATTGAACAAAACTCCACTGTGAGCGGGTGAACAGAGAAACAAACTGTAGTGCATCCAGACAATGGAATATTATTCAACCCTAAAAATAAATAACTTATTAAGCCATATGAAGACATAGAGAAATCTAAAATGTGTACTACTAAGCAAACTAAGTAAACTTGAAAGGCTAAATACTGTATAATTCCAACTATATGACATCCTGGAAAAGGAAAAACTATGAAAAGTAAAAGGACCAGTGGTTGTCAAGAATTGGTGGGAAGAGAGAGATGAATAGGTAGAGCACAGAGGATTTGTAGGACAGTAAGCTATGCTCTATGATATTATAATGGTGGATACATGACATCATACATTTGTCAAAACCCACTGAAAATATATAACACCAGGAAAAAACTCTAATGTAAACCATGGCAAGTGACATTGATAACGGGGGAGAATATGTATGTGTGAGGGCCACAAATATAAATCTCTGTACCTAATTCTGTAGACCTAAAACTGTACTTTATGCATACCAAAGGAAATCATCAACAAAATGAAAAGACAGTCTACTGAATGGGAGAAGATATTTGAAAATCGTATGCCCACGGGTTAATATCCAAAGTATATAAAGAACTCATACAATTCAAAATCAAACAACCTGATTTAAGAATGGACAAAGGACCTGAGTACACTTTTTTTCAAGGAAGACATACAGATGGCCAACAAGCACCTAAAAAGATGTTCAACGTCTCTTATCATCAGGGAAACGCAAATCAAAACCTCAATGAGATATCACCTCACATGTGTCAATATAGCTATTATCAAAAAGACAGCAAATAATAAGTGTTGGCAAGGATGTGAAGAAAAGGGAACCCTCATGCACTGTTAGTGGCAGTATAAACTGGTGTAGACACTATGGAAAATGGTATGGAGATTTCTCAAGAAATTAAAAAATAAAACTACCATATGATCCACCAATTCCAAATATCTTTCCCAAAAAGGCAAAAACACTAAATCAAAAATATATACACATTCCTATGTTCACTGTAGCATTATTCACAATAGACAAGATATGGAAGCAACGTAAGTGCCTATTGATATATGAATAAAGCTACAGGATACATATAAAATAGACTATTATCCAGCCATAAAAAGGATGAAATCTTTTCATTTGCAGCAACATGGATAGACCTAGAGGATATTCTACTCAGCAAAAAAAGTCAGATATAGAAAGGTAAATACGTATGATTCCACTCATTTGTGGAATCTAAAAAATAAAACAAGTGAACAAACATAATGAAATGAAACATGGTCACAGATACTGAGAACCAACAGATGGTTGCCAGATGAGGGGAGGGGAGAGAAATCGATGGGAAAGATTAAGAGATATAAAGTTCCAACTATAAAATAAATAAGTCATAGAAAAATAATGGACAGCATAGAAAATATAATAAGTAACTTTATAACAACTTTTTATGGTAACAGATGGTTACTAGATTTATTATGGTGATCAATTCTTAATGTACACAAATGTTGGATCCTATTGTATACCTTAAACGAATATAACATTTTCTGTCAACTACAATTTTAAAAAGAATAAATAAAACCATAAATCTTTTAAAAGAAAATAAAATAAACTGCACCAAATGTTTTATTTAAAAGGTTTCTTGTCTTCTTGGATAAGAAGGAAACTACATATAGGATGTGGAGCTTACACTCTAGAAAAGAAAGATGAATTATAAACAAAACTAAATTATTGTCTAAATTGCCAGTGAACTAAAAGGCAAAAAAGAAAGAGGAGAAGAAGAAGCGGCAGAAGAAGAGGAGGAGAAGGAGAAGGAGCAGGGAAGGTAAACAGGAAGAGAAGAGGCAGACAAGAAGCTGTTACGTACTGAGGTGATTGATTCTATCACAAGAATAAAAAAAATAAATAAATTTAAAAAAAAATAGAAGTGAAAAAAGAAAAAAAAAAAAAAAGAGTACAAGGGCTTCCTTGGTGGCTTCACAGTAAAGAATCTGAGAACCCACCTGCCAATGCTGGAGACGCATGTTATATCCTTGGGTCAGGAAGATCCCCTGGAGAAGGAGATGGCAGTCTGCTCCAGTATTCTTGCCTGGGAAATCCCATGGACAGAGGAGACTGGCGGGCTACAGTCCACACGATCGCAAAAGAATCAGACAGAAGTTAGCAATTAAACAGCAGGAGCACAAACTCCCACCGTTTAGAACCTTTTTTTTTTTTTTAATTGACTATCACTTTCATCACTAAGATGCTCAGGATGATGTTTAAATTTTCAGTTCTCCTGATATTATGAAAGCAAGATTTGATTAAGGGAAGAAAGTAGCATGGAGAGATTGGACAAGATGGAAACACCGTAAGTTTTGCCCATTTCCTCACTGAGCCCATGCCAGCTCAGAAGTGTGCAAACACAGGTCAGTGCTCACTATTTCAGCCTAAGGCATCCGTGTATGCTGAAGACTTAGCAACCAGGCCAACTGCCTAGCTTCTAGGCCGTCTATTGACCTCTCACTGCTCTACTTGTAGTGCTCAATATAAATGGTTTCTTTGTTATGTGGCTGCTTAAAGTAATTTACAAATCAAAATTCATGAAAAATTTCTCTTGTTATAATTTGTAAATGTGTGTCAGTTATAACTACAAAATTAAACAATTTTAAAATCTGCAAAAAAAAAAAAAAAGAATATTGAATAGCTATTAATATTTGTGTCAGAGAAGAGTTTATGTGGAATGCATGAGATCCTTGAGGTGGGTCCATCTTTTAATACTATGTTCTGTGGTAGAAATAATAGATGCACTATATAATATTAAGTATATTATTTCCAATATATGTATAGATGTTTGATATACACATACATTCTATGGAGGAAAAAATACAATAGAAGAAGGGGTTAGGAAACCACAGGGAAGAGTGAGGTTGCTCTTTAAATAAGGCAGTCTTTAAATAGAGTGATCATGAAAGGTTTCATTGATTCAGTGGCATTTGATCAGAGACTGCAAGGAGGGACAATGAGCCATATTAATATCTGGAAAAGAGCCTTCCAAGAAGGAACAAGTATGAAGTCCCTTAAGCAATGATGTGCTTAACATTTTCCAAAAATAACATGAAGTCCAGTGTTGCTAGAATGGAGTGAACCAGGGGTTTTAGGGCAGAGAGGTAGGCCAAGTAGATTTTTTAGGTGTTTATAGAACTTTGTAAAGATTTTGGGCCTCAATCTGAATGAGATGAGAGGAAAGTGAAAGTCGCTCAGTCCTGTCTGACTCTTTGTGACCCCATGGACTATACAGCTCATGGACTTCTCCAGGGCAGAATACTGCAGTGGGTAGCCTTTCCCTTCTCCAGGGGATCTTCCCAACCCAGGGATCGAACCCAGCTCTCCCACATTGCAGGCAGATTCTTTACCAGCTGAGCCACGAGGGAGGCATAAGAATACTGGAGTGGACAGCCTATCCCTGCCCATGAGTGAGATGAAATGAGATGAGAAGCTACTGGAAAGTCTGGAGCAGAAAATTTACTCAATCAAACATTTTCATAAACTGTCTCTAGCTGTACCTGAGAATAGATTGGGGTAGGGGAGGAAGAGCAGAACCGGGAGGAATAATTATACCAATGAGTTGATGGCAATTATTCAGGCAAAGTATGATGACTATTTAGACCAGTTTGGGAGCAGTATGAGAGAGGTTGGATTCCACATGCATTTTGAAAGTAGACTCAGCAAAATTTTCTGAGGCCTTTGAAGTGAAATATAAAGGAGCAAAGACAAAAAGGACTCCACATTTTGGGGCTAAGCATTTGAAAGTCTGAAAAGGGAAAGGCTGTAGGAGGAAGAGTTTGGGGGATGAGAGGGAAGATGAGAACTTTGGCTCTGGACAAGTTTAAGCTTTTGTTAGACATCCAAATTAAGATGTCAAGTGACTTCCTAGAGAAAGGATTTTGGAGAGTTGAGGCCTGAGCTGGAGGATTAAATTTTGGCAGTGTTAGCACACAGAAAGGAGAGTTGGCCATGAGACTAGATATGCTTACCTGAGAAGTGGCGGTAAAGGGACAGAAAGAATCCAGCACCTGAACCCAGGACACTCCACCAATAAAGTCTGAAAAGGTAAGGAATAAAGAGAAAAACAGATGGAGAAGAAATAGTCTATATTTCAGACAAAGAGAGACCCTAACTAAATGAAGAGTTGCAAGGATGAGTAAACAATAAATCAATGGGTAAAGTCATGAAGAATTATAATTGCCTGTTGAAATTAGCAATGAAGGAGTTAGTGGGGAGCTGAGATGAATTTCAGTGGAAGGTGCTGGGGAGAAACCTGACTGAAAGGAATTCCAAAAACCAGGAAGGATAGGAAGTGGCCACATTTGATGACAGACAAATGTTTTAAGGAGTTTTGCTGATAACTGAGAGAAAATAAATATGGTTGTGGCTGAAAAGTGGTATGGAATTAAGAGTGCTTGCTGTTACTGAAAGTTGCTCAGTCATGTCTGACTCTTTGCAACCCCATGGACTATACAGTCCATGGAATTCTCCAGGCCAGAATACTGGAGTGGGTCGACCAACCCAGGAATTGAACCGGGGTCTCCTGCATTGCAGGCAGATTTTTTTTACCAGGGAAGCCTCTTTGTTGTTTAAGTGAAAGAAAATTGTGCTTTGTCTGGTGGAAATGGTCGGCTAAAGAGGAGACAGTTTTTGATGCAGAAGAAAGAGGAGGCAGTTGCAATGCTACTATTCTGAAGGGAATCATTCAGGGTTCAGTCTCTGAAGCAGAGAATTCCTTATATAATTTGGAACTTAGGCTTATGTAGAAGATGTTGAGGATGTGAAGGTCTTCAAGGGAAATTTGTTGGGCTGGATCAAGAGTAAGACTTACTAGTCAGCCTGCCTAGCCAGCGTGAGGGGATAATTTGGAGCTTGTAGGGAAATCCAAGAAGCCAAGCATTCCCACTGCCAAATTAGAACCACAAAGGAGGAGTCGATGAAGAGATCTATGGGAAGTCAATGCTTCTGTGCTGCTATCACCCGTGTGGATTCGCAGCTACATATCTGGTGCTCGGCCTGGGGCCATTGTTGGTCAGCAGGGCCAGTAGTTAGGAAGATGAGCTGGATATGGAATACAAGAGAATAAAGACCAGCTGAGACCCAACAGATACCTCCACATCTGAGCATCACAGTATCTGAGCACCAGAGCCTTCTGACTGTAATGGCCACTGATTCGCTCTTGCCTAGTAAATCTATGCAAGTTCCTATTTTGGCCACTTCTAATCTAGCCATACAAAGGATTCTAGCAAATGTGGTTCATAAATTTATAGTAGCACAATGCAGGACTTCTCAACCCTTTCAACAAAGCATCCATATACACTACTTTTAACCATGATTAACTTTCAAATCCCCTTCATAGATCACAGCCCCATTGTGGCAAAGTGACTTGCATAACTCAATGAAGCTATGAACCATGCCGTGCAGGAAACGGGTGAATTTAATTGAGATGACCATTGTGTCTATTACTGTGGCCGAGAATCCCTTAGAAGAAATGGAGCAGCCCTCATAATCAACAGAACAGCCTGAAATGCAGTACTTAGGTGCAATCTCAAAAATGACCAAGTAAACTTGGTTCATTTCCAAAGCTAAGCATTCAACATTACAGTAATCTAAGTCTATGCCCGGACACTGCTGATGCTGAAGAAGCTGAAGTCAACTGGTTCTATGAAGACCTACAAGGATTTTTAGAAGTAACACCAAGAAAAAAAAGATTAACTTTTCATCATAGGGAATTAGAATGCAAAAATAGGAAGTCAAGGAATACCTGGAGTGACAGACAAGTTTGGCCTTGGAGTACAAAATGAAACAGGGCACAGGTTAACAGTTTTGTCAAGAGAAAATGCTGATCATAGCAAACACAATTTTCCAACAACCCAAGAGATGCCTCTACCAATGGCACAGTCACCATCTGAAATGAAATTGGAGCCCAAGAAAATAGTCTGTCACTGCCTCCATTGTTTCCCCATCTATTTGCCAGGAACTGATGAGACCAGATGCCCGAATCTTAGTTTTTTGAATGTTGAGTTTCAAGCCAGCTTTTTCACTCTCCTCTTTCACTTTCATCAAGAGGCTCCTAAGTTCCTCTTCACTCTCTGCCATGAGGGTGGCTCCTCTTCACTCTCTGCCATAAGGGTGGTGTCATCTGCATATATGAGGTTATTTATATTTCTTCCTGCAATCTTGATTCCAGGTTGTGCTTCATCCAGCCTTGTGTTTCACATGATGTATTCTGCATATAAGTTAAATAAGCAGGGTGACAATATACAACCTTGATGTACGTTTCCCAATTTGGAACTAGCCGTTCCCTCTCTGGTTCTAACTGTTGCTTTTGACCTGTGTAAAGACTTCTTAGGAGGCAGGTAAGGTGGTCTTGTGTTCCCAACTCTTTAAGAATTTTCTACAGTTTGTTGTGATCCCTGCAGTCAAAGGCTTTGGTGTAGTCAGTAAAGCAGAAGTAGATGTTTTTCTGGAATTCTCTTGCTTTTTCAATAATCCAACAGATATTGGCAATTTGACCTCTGGTTCCTCTTCCTTTTCTAAATCCAGCTTGAACATCTGGAAGTTCTTTGTTCACCTACTGTTGAAGGCTCACTTGGAGAATTTTGAGCATTACTTTGTTAGCGTGTGAGATAAGTGCAATTGTGCAGTGGTTTGAACATTCTTTATGAAATGAAAATGAAATGAAAACTACCCTTTTCCAGTCCTGTAGCCACTGCTGACTTTTCCAAATTTGCTGGCATATTGAGTGCAGCACTTTCACAGCATCATCTTTTAGGACTTGAAAGAGCTCAGTTAGAATTCCATCACCTCCACTAGCTTTGTCTGTAGTGATGATTCTTAAGGCCCACTTGACTTTGGACTCCAGGATGTCTGGCTCTAGGTGAGTGAACACACCATCGTGGTTATCTGGGTTATTACGATTTTTTTTTTTTTTTTATAGTTCTCCTGTGTATTCTGGCCATGTTTTCTTAATATCTTCTGCTTCTGTTAGGTCCATACAGTTTCTTTCCTTTGTTGTGCCCATCTTTGCATGAAATGTTCCCTTGGTATATCTAATTTTCTTGAAGAGATCTCTAGTCTTTTCCATTCTATTGTTTTCCTCTATTTCTTTGCATTGATCACTGAGGAAAGCTTTCTCTCTCCTTGTTATTCTTTGGAACTCTGCATTCAGATGGGTGTATCTTTCCTCATCTCCTTTGCCTTTAGCTTCTCTTCTTTTCTCAGCTACTTGTAAGGCCTCCTCAAACAACCATTTTTCCTTTTTGGATTTCTTTTTCTCAGGGATGGTTTTGATCACTGCCTCCTGTACAATGTCATGAACCTCTGTTCATAGTTCTTCAGACACTCTGTCTATCAAATCTAATCCCTTGATTCTATTTATCATTTCCACTGTATAATTGTAAGGGTTTATGTACTTGTAAGGATTATGTCATACCTGAATGGTCTAGTGGTTTTCCCTACTTACTTCAACTTAAATGTGAATTTTGCAATAAGGACTTTATGATCTGAGTCACAGTCAGCTCTCGGTCTTGTTTTTACTGACTGTATAGAACTTCTCCATCTTTGGCTGCAAAGAATATAATCAATCTGATTTCAGTGATGTACATGTGTAGAGTCATCTCCTGTGTGTTGGAAGAGGGTGTTTTCTATGACCAGTACATTTTCTTGGCAAAACTCTATTAGCCTTTGCCCTGCTTCATTTTGTACTTCAAGGGCAAACTTGCCTGTTACTTCAGGTATCTCTTGACTTCCTATGTTTGCATTCTAGCCCCCTATGATGAAAAGTACATCTTTTTTTAGTGTTAGTTCTAGAAGGTCTGGTAGGTCACATCATAGAACCGTTCAGCTTCTTCAGCATTAGTAGTTGGGGCATAGACTTGGATTACTGTGGTATTAAATGGTTTGCCTTGGAAATAAACAGAGATCATTCTGTCATTGAGATTGAACCCAAGTACTGCATTTTGGACTCTTTTGTTGACTATGAGGGCAACTCCATTTCTTCTAAGGGATTCTTGCACACAGTAGTAGATATAATGGTCATCTGAATTAAATTCGCCCATTCCAGTCCATTTTAGTTCACTGATTCCTAAAATGTCCATATTCACTCTTGCCATCTCCTGTTTGACCACTTCCAATTTGACTTGATTCAGGAACCTAACATTCCAGGTTTCTATGCAATATTGTTCTTACAGCATCAGACTTTACTTCTATCACCAGTCACATCCACAACCAGGTTTTTTTGTTTGTTTGTTTGTTGTTTTTCACTTTGGCTTAGCCTCTTCCTTTTTTCTGGAGTTATTTCTCCACCGTTCTCCAGTAGCATATTGGGCACCTACCAACCTGAGGAGTTCATCTTTCAGGGTCCTATCTTTTTGCCTTTTCATACTGTTCAAGGCAGAATACTGAAGTGGTTTGCTATTCCCTTCTCCAGTGGACCACATTCTGTCAGACTTCTCCACCATGGCCCGTCCATCTTGGGTGGCCCTACATGGCATGGTTCATAGTTTCATTGAGTTAAACAGGGCTGTGGTCCATGTGACCAGTTTAGTTAGTTTTCTGTGATTATGGTTTTCATTCTGTCTTCTACCTGATGAATAAGAGGCTTATAGAAGCTTCCTAATGGGAGAGACTGACTGTGGGGGAAGCTGGGTCTTGTTCTGATGGGCGGGGCCATGCTCAGTAAATCTTCAACCTGATTTTTTATTGATGGGCAGGGCTGTGTTCTCTCCCTGTTGTTTGGCCTGAGTCCAAACTGCCGACCCAGGCCTCCAAACTGCCGACCCAGGCCTCCACCAGAGACTTCTGGACACTCATGGGCAGGTTTGGCTCAGGCTCTTGTGGGGTCACTGCTCCTTTCTCCAGGCTCCTGGTGTGCACAAGGTTTTGTTTATGCCCGCCAAGAATCTGTTTCCCCAGTCCTGTAGAATCAGTCCTGTAAACTGTTTCCCCAGTCCTGTAATCAAACCTCACTGGCCTCCAAAGTCAAATTCCCTGGGGATTCTCAGTCCCTTTGCCAGAGCCCCAGGTTGGGAAATCTGTTGTGGGTCCTAGAACTTTTTAACGGTGAGAATTTCTTTGGTATAATTGCTCTGCAGTTTGTAGGTCGTCTGCTCAGCAGCTCTGTGGTAGGGCTAATGGTGACCTCATCCAAGAGGGCTACTTTGCTGGTATGGCCAAGCATAAAGTGTCCTAGTTCACTGGTTCATGAGCACCTCCCTCCCCAAATCTTCACAAGTTCACCAAACTGGGAGATCACCCTTCCTTTAGGGGTTTTACAGAGGCTTCATATATAGTAATGTTCCAGAGAAGCACTGTACAGTCAGCAAAAAAAAAAAAAAAAAAAAGAAATGGAGCTGACTGTGGTTCAGATCATGAGCTCTTTATTACAAAATTCAGACCTAAATTGAAGAAAGTAGGGAAAAGCACTAGGCCATTGAGGTATGATCTAAATCATATTATTTATGATTACACAGTGGAGGTGATGAATAGATTCAAGGGATTCAATCAGATAGATAGAGTACCTAAAGAGCTATGGATATTCATCACACTGTACAGGAGGCAGTGCCCAAAACCACTCCAAAGAAAAAGAAATGCAAGAAGGCAAAGTGGTTGTCTGAGGAGGCTTTACAAATAACTGAGGAAAGAAGAGAAGTGAAAGGCAAGGGAGAAAGGGAAAGAAAAATCCAAATGAATGCAGAGTTCCAAACAATAGCAAGGAGATATAAGAACTTAAATGAAAAATACAAAGAAATAGAGGAAATAGAATGGGAAAGAGTAGAGATATCTTCAAGAATATTGAAGATATCAAGGGAATATTTTATTCAAGGAGGGGCACAATAAAGGACAGAAACTGTATGGACCTAACAGAAGCAGAGGAGATTTAGAAGATGTGACACAAATACACAGAACTGTACAAGAAAGTTCTTAATGACCTGGATAATCACCATGGTGTGGTCACTCACCTAAAGGCAGAAATCCTGGGATGTGCAGTCACCTGGGCCTTAGGAAGCATTACCACAAACAAAGCTCTTGAAGGTAAGGGAATTTCAGCTGTGCTATTTAAAATCTTAAAAGATTATTAGGATTAAATATGCTATTAAAATGCTGCACTCGATATATCAGCAAGTTTGGAAAACTCAGCAGAGGTCACAGGACTGGAAAAGGTCAGTTTTCATTCCAGTCCCAAAGAAAGACAATACCAAAGAATGTTCAAACTACCATACAGTCATTTCACATGTTAGTAAGGTCATGCTCAAAATACTTCAAGCTAGGCTTCAGCAGTATTTGAACCAAGAACTTCCAGATGTATAAACTGGGTTTCAAAGAGGCAGAGGAACCAGAGATCAAATTGCCAGCATTTGTTGGATCATGGAGAAAGCAAGGAAGTTCCAGAAAAACATCTACTTCTGCTTCACTGACTATGCTAAAGCCTTTGTGTGGATCACAACAAACTGTGGAAACTTTCTAAAGAGATGGCAGTATCAGATCATCTTACCTGGCTCCTGATGAAACTCTATGCAGGGCAAGAAGCAACAGTTAGAACCGGATGTGAAACAATTGACCGGTTCAAAATTGGGAAAGGAATGCATCAAGGCTGTATATTGTCACCCTACTTATTTAACTTAAAAGCAGAGTATATCATGTGAAGTCCCAGGTTGAATAAATCACAAGCTGGAATCAAGATTGCCACAAGAAATATCAACAACCTCAGATATGCAGATGATACCATCCTAATGGCAGTATTATTAACTACTCCTAATGTAGTTTATAAACTACAGCTTTGTTCATAAAGATGAACTAAAGAACCTCTTGATGAAAGTGAAAATGGAGAGTGAAAGACCTAGCTTGAAACTCAACATTAAAAAAACTAAGATCGTGGCATCTGGTCCCATCACTTCATAGCAAATTAGTTCAGTTCAGTTCACTTCAGTCACTCAGTCGTGTCTGACTCTTTGTGACCCTATGGAGCACACCAGGCTCCCCTGTGCATCACCAACTCCCAGAATTTACCCAAACTCATGTCCATTGAGATGGTGATGTCATCCAACCATCTCATCCTCTGTCGTCCCCTTCTCCTCAAGCCTTCAGTCTTCCCCAGTACCAGGGTCTTTTCCAACTAGTCAGTTCTTCACATAAGGTGGCCAAAGTATTGGAGCTTAAGCTAGCTTTAGCATCAGTCTTTCCAGTGAATATTCAGCACTGATTTCCTTTAGGATGGACTAGTTGGATTTCCTTCAGCCCAAGGGACTCTCAAGAGTCTTCTCCAACACCACAGTTCAAGAGCATCAACAAGGGGAAAAAGTAGAAGTAGTAATAGATTTTACTCACTTGGGTTCCAAAATCACTGGATGGTGACTGCAGCTATGAAATTAAAATTCCCTTACTCCTGGAAGGAAAGCTATGACAAATCTAGACAACGTACTAAAAAGCAGATAAATCACTTTGCCAATGGCCCATATAGTCAGGGCTATGGTTTTTCCAGTAGTCATTACAGATGTGAGACTTGGACCATAAAGAAGGCTGAGCACTGAAGTACCGATGTTTTCGAACTGTGGTACTTGGAAGACTCTTGAGAGCCCCTTGGACTGCAAGGAGATCAAACTAGTTAATCCTAAAAGAAATCAACCCTGAATACTCTTTGGAAGGACTGATGCTGAAGCTCCGACACTTTGGCCACCTGATGCGAAGAGTTGATTCACTGAAAAAGACTCTGATGCTGGGAAAGACTGAAGGCAAAAGGAGAAGGGGGTGGCAGAGGATGAGATGGTTAGATAGCATCATCAAATCAATGGACATGAATTTGAACAAATGTCAAGAGTTGGTTGAGGACAGAGGAGCCTGGCGTGCTACAGTGCATGGGTCACAAAGATTTGGACAAGACTGAGCTATTGAACAACAACAGCTTTCAGATAAAGATAGTGGCCAGAGGAGGCTTCTGCTTAGTATGAGGCAACTATGGCACAATCAAAACAGCTAACCCTCTTCCCCAAAGAGAATACATATACTTTACCATCTTCAGTTAATATTCATTTCTCTTCCACCTGAGTCACACTCTCACTTTGATATCTTGTAACTACTGAGATATAAAATTTCGCTAAGCTGTGCTAAATTGTTTTAGTCATTTCTGACTCTTTGCTACCCTATGGACCGTAGCCCACCAGGCTTCTCTGTCCACGGGATTCTTTTGTTTTGCCAAAAACAATGCTGTGTGAAGTACCAAGACAGTGGATAAGGTATTCTTTAATCCATGGATGGTGGATTTGTCAGAAGCACTATAAGCAGTAAAGGCAAGTCTATACAGAGTATCTGTTGTAATTAAAACATAGTGATGCCTCTTGGATGGATGGATATAGTTCAGAATAATTGATCCAGAAAGTGGTGACAAATCGAAGGCTCAGTGTCAGTCTCTTCTGTTGGCACGTTGGACACTGACCAGTGGCTGTAGACAACTCAGCCTTTGTGAATGGGAGTCCATGGTGTCGACCCATTCGAAACCCCTGCTACTATGGCCATCTGTTCACGAGATCATTGGGAAGACTAAATGCGTCCAGGAAACATCCAAAAAACAGGGCAAGTAAATAAAATCCTTCTCTGCTCAGGATTTTCTTTGTTGAGTATTTACAAAGAACACAAGAATTCTCTCCCCTTTTTGAGATATCCATTCAGAAATCTCCACCCAGATATCTCAGTTACTAGTTTCCGATCATGTCCCATTGAAGTCCCTGACCACCAAGGCAAATTCTAACCACTAACCAAGAAATAATGTATATCTCTACCTCCCTCTGACCACTTCATCTTCCATGAAAATGATAAAAAAAAAAGGGTAGTTCTCAAAATTCTGCCTATTGAAGAGATTTATTTTCACCACTATTCTTCAAGGACCACCCCAGAGCTGGGTTCCAGTACTGTCATTTTCTACTTTGAACTGATGCCAGCATACTGTGCAGCATACTGTACCATCTATAAACTAGGCCTTAATTTTTCATTTTCAATCATCAGCTAATGGGGGACTCCCCATGAGGCCATAAGTGCCAGTCAGAGGGAGGAAGCAATGCAGAAAGGGTTGTGACCATGGGTAGCTGAGTTACATACCCATGAAGCTTACTTGAGCCTTCAAGATCAAGCTTGATCTTGTATCCACCACCTACAATGGATTATAGAATCCTGATGAACAAATCTACCATTATCTCTTCTTGAGTCAGACAACAAGCAGTTTATGATGGTTATCTTGGTGATCCATAGTCAAGTGTAGGGCCCAATAGCAAGCTAGAAGTTGCTTCTCAAGAAGGAGAATAGTTATCTGCAGAAAGTTGCATAGCTTTGATCCAAAATTCTAAAAACCTGTGATGTGAGTCACCTACAGTGTCCTGTCAAAGGCTCCACAGAGCATCGCTGTCTGCCACATTTACTTCAAGCATAATCAAATGGCTCTATTGGGCCATAAAGCCTAAGTGGCAGCTACAGGATTTCCCTTGGTCTGGAGCTCCTCAAAACCAAGAACTTTTCAGGTTACCTGATCAATGAGTCTGAGCAGCATGCCAAAACGAGGCACACACTGCCAAAACGAGCATGCCAAAACAGCATTGCCAAAACAGCATGCCAAAATGAGGTACACATTGCCTCCAAAACCCAGAGACTCACTAGGTGCTCAGTCCCTATCTTTGTTGTATGTCCCTATCCACTTGTCCTTCAATTTGGAAGGGATATGTCTCTGCGCTGGAATGAGATGCCTAGAACTCTCACGGCCCTCTACCTTAGGGCTGGTGGAGTGGAAGGAGTTTTTTCCTACTCTCTGTTTTGTATGTTTTACCAAGATATCTACAATAGTCGCTACTTTCTACCAGTTCAATTAGCATGATACCATCAAATCAGTGGAAAAACATACTGTCTTATGCTTCCCTGGTGGCTCAGCTGGTAAAGAATCCACCTACAATGCATGAGACCTGGGTTCGATCCCTGGGTTGGGAAGATCCCCTGGAGAAGGGAAAGGCTACCCATTCCAGTATTCTGGCTGGAGAGTTCCATGGATTTTATAGTCCATGGGGTTGCAAAGAGTCGGACATGACTGAGCAACTTTCACTTTTACTACATTCATGGTGTCTTATGGGCTTTCCTGGTGGCTCAGATGGTAAAGAATCCACCTGCAATGAGGGAGACCTGGGTTTGATTCCTGGGTCAGTAAGATCCCCTGGCGAAAGGAACGGCTACTCAGTCCAGTATTTTTGCCTGGAGAATTCCATGGACAGAGGAGCCTGGCAGGCTATAGTCCATGGGGTTGCAAAGAGTCAGAGATGACTGAGCCACTAACACTTTCACTTTTCACTTTATCTTTGTATGGATAAGCAGTTCCCAGCATAAAGGGGATTTGGTACTTACATGTCCTTAGCCCAGTGTTAACTGCATAACACTTTCACTTTTTTCACTTTCATGGTATCTTGTGGAATGAAAACGTGGGTCCCTATGGATAAGATTATAACAGAGTTGGAGAAGAATTTTAACTATGAGGTAATGCAATACACTGAAGGAATATTGTTGGTTTTGACTATTGAAAGCAAACTGTTTCTGATACTATTTATTAACATATACAATGGATAAGCATTCACAACATTAATTTCTGTATCAGTAAAACTTTAACCAAAGAAACAAAACCAGTAGAAGATATATAATAAGACTGATGGCAAGTTTTGGCCTATATGATTATAAAGTCTGGCTAGACAAGTCAACTCTATAAGGCAGGCTGCAGAGAAGGGCAGACTGGAACTCCCAGGCTGCTGTCACATCAAGAATTTTTCTTCAATAGGGAAACCTCAGTTCTGTTCTTAAGGCCTTGCAACTAATTGAATCAGTCCTACCCAGATTATCTAGAACAATCTCCTGTACTTAAAATCAATACTGGACTGGTTCTGGACTTTAATCACACCTACAAATTATCCTTATGACAACATCTACATTAGTGTCTGAGACTAGACCATGGTCTACCCAAGTTGCATATCAGGTGCCAGAGGATGTTGATTTTCTCCAGTAATGTAGCCATGTCTGGAACAGCTGTTAGAATTTGACTCATCACTTGGATAAGTTTATAAAAGTTGTCTGCCATCCTCTAAGATCCAAGATCCATCTATCCTCTGCAAAGGTCAAACAGGTGAGCTGTATTAGGATGTGGTAGGAATCACCACTCCTGCATTCTTCAGGTCCTTGATCATGGCACAATTCTCTGCAATCCCTCCAGGAATGCAGTATAGCTTTACTATTTGTTAAGGTAGAAACAATTCCAGTGGCTTCCACGTAAACATTTCTATCATGCCAGCCTGCTCTCCATGAGTCAGGGAACAAGTGTGGGGATTCTTCCAGTGGCTAATATATCTCCTTCACCTATACATTCTGGACTTGAGGAAATAACCACATGATAGGTTGGGGGACAAACTGAGCCAGTTTGAGATGGACACAAACAAACTAACATTAATTATTTGAACTCTTTAAGCCCTTAATTTTATAGGTGCACCACAAAGGTGAAGTGTCCAGGAATTAGAGCCTGTTAAGAGGCTCCAGGAATTAGTGTCTGTTAAGAGCCATGCACAGAGTCAGACACGACTTAGTGAATGAACAGCAAAAGAACCATGAAGTCTAGTTAGATCTCTTTTCCTAGTAAGCAGACAAGAGCTAAGTAACCACAGTCCCTTTAATAAAGAAGACTAGGAGAAAGATTCACAGTATAATTTTTGGCATCATAGCAAGATTCTTCCTCAAAGAGACCCAGTCTTCCCTTCATTTAAGAGGCTAGATCTGTAAACTGTCTCCACCTAGGAAAAAACTAAAGGGTTGCAACACTCTTTTGTGGTGACTAAAGTCACTAGTTTATAAGATCTGGCCTACTTTCACTTACTCAAATCAAGAAAAATACAAATTAAGTAGCATGCCCATCTATATCAAGCCTATAGACACTATGATTAATTAGCCAATGTAAAAATATCTATGGGTCAAATAATTGTTTTAATATTTTAACTCTGACATTTACTATAGTACCATACCCACTTGGTCTCCTCTGAGCACCTAACCAACATCTGACCCCTGCCCATTATCCCCATTAAATCACCATTACAGCCTTTGACTTCTAAATGTACTCCTGAAATTCTATTATCCCAACCAAATACAGGCAGTTTATTTTGGTGGAAAATCTCCCACTTTTCTTTCTGATATACAATAAGAACTACCACAAAGTTTTTCAGAGATGCTGGTTCAACCCTCACAAAAGTACTCTCAATAAGTGGTAAATGGAGTGCTTTCTGGACTACTCTGTCCCAAGTAGCATTTTATTCGGTGGGTGAACATGTCGTCATAGTACACTTATGATGTAGATGTTTTTCCTCATTTTACACATAAAGAAATTGAAGGATACTGTATATAGAAAGTCATCAATTAATTGATGTATTCAGAATTAGAAACTCTCAGTTCAGTCACTGTCATGTCTGACTCTGCAACCCCATGAACTGCAGCATGCCAGGCCTCCCTGTCCATCACTAACTCCCGGAGTTTACTCAAACTCATGTCCATCGAGTTAGTGATGCCATACAACCATCTCATCCTCTGTCATCCCCTTCTCTTCCCACCTTCAATCTTTCCCAGCATCAGGATCTTTCTAATGAGTCAGTTCTTCATATCAGGTGGCCAAAGTATTGGAGCTTCAACTTCAGCATCAGTCCTTCCAATGAATATTCAGAACTCATTTTCTTTAGGATGGACTGGTTGGATCTCCTTGCAGTCCAAGGGACTCTCAAGAGTCTTCTCCAACACCACAGTTCAAAAGCATCAATTCTTCAGTGTTCACCTTTCTTTATGGTCCAACCCTCATATCCATAGATGACTACTAAAAATACCAAAGCTTTGACTATATGGACCTTTGCTGATAAAGTAATGTCTCTGCTTTTTTAATATGCTGTCTAGGTTTGTCATGGCTTTTTTTACATGAAATGTTCCCTTGGTATCTCTAATTTTCTTGAAGATATCTACTCTTTACCATTCTATTGTTTTCCTCTATTAAGATGGGCACAATAAAGGACAGAAACAGTATGGACTGAACAGAAGCAGAATATAGTAAGAGGTGGCAAGAATACACAGAAGAACTACACAAAAAAGATCTTAATGACCCAGACAATCACAATGGTGTGATCACCCACCTAGATCCAGAAACCCTGGAGTGTGAAGTCAAGTAGGCCTTAGGAAGCATCACTATGAACAAAGCTAGTGGAGGTGATAGAATGCTAGCTGAGTTATTTCAAATCCTAAAAGATGATGGTGTTAAAGTGCTGCACTCAATATGTTGGCTAATTTGGAAAATTAAGCAGTAGCCACAGTACTAGAAAAATTCAGTTTTCATTCCAATCCCAAAGAAAGGCAATGCCAAAGAATGTTCAAACTATTGCACAATTGCACTCATCTCACAAGCTAGCAAAGTAATGCTCAAAATTCTCCAAGCAAGGCTTCAACTATAAATGTGCCAAGAACTTCCTGATGTTCAAGCTTATTTAGAAAAGACAAAGGAACCAGAGATCAAATTGCCAACATCCACTGAATCATTGAAAAAGCAAGAGAGTTACAGAAAAATATTTTCTTCTGCTTCATTGACTATGCTAAAGCTTTTGACTGTGTGGATCACAACAAACTGGAAAATTCTTAAAGAGATGGGAATACTAGACCACCTGACCTGCCTCCTGAGAAATCTGTATACAGGTCAAGAAGCAACAGTTAGATCCGGACAAGGCATAGTGGACTGGTTCCAAATTGGGAAAGGAGTACGTCAAGGCTGTATATCTTCACTGTGCTTATTTAACTTATACTCAGAGTACATCATGTGAAATGCCAGGCTGGGTGAAGCACAAGTTGGAATCAAGATTACCGGGAGAAATATCAATAACCTTGGATAGGCAGATGACACCACCCTTACGGCAGAAAGTGAAGAGGAACTAAAGAGCCTCTTGATGAAGGTGAAAAAGGAAAGTGAAAAATCTGGCTTAAAACTCAATATGCAGAAAACTAAATCATGCCATCTGGTCCCATCACTTCATAGCAAATAGATAAGGAAACAGTGGAAATAGCAACCGACTATATTTTCTTAGACTCCAAAATCACTGCAAATGGTGACTGCAGTCATGAAATTAAAAGGTGCTTGCTCCTTGGAAGAAAGGCTATGACAATCCTGAAAGTGAAAGTGAAATCATTCAGTCATGTCTGACTGTTTTCCACCCATGGACTGTAGTCTGTCAGGCTCCTTCGTCCATGAGATATTCCAGGCAAGAATTCTGGAATGGGTTGCCATTTCCTTCTCCAGGGTATCTTCTGGACCCAGGGATTGAACCCAGTTCTCCCTCACTGCAGGCAGACTCTTTACAGTCTGAGCCATCATGGAATCCAATGACAAATCTAGGTAGCATATTTAAAAGAAGAGACTGTACTTTGCTGACAAAGGTCCATATAGTCAAAGCTATGGTTTTTCCAGTAGTCATGTATGGATGTGAGAGTTGGCCTATAAGGAAGGCTGAGCACTGAACAACTGATGCTTTTGAACTGTGGTGTTGGATAAGACTGTTGAGTCCCTTGGACTGCAGAGATCCAACCTGTCAATCCTAAAGGAAATCAATCCTGGATATTCATTGGAAGGACTGATGAAGCATAAACTCCAATACTTTGGCCATCTGATGTGAAGAACTGACTCATTGGAAAAGACCCTGATGCTGGAAATGATTGAATAGAGAAGGGGATGACAGATGGTTGGATGGCATCACCAACTCAGTGGACATGAGTTTGAGCAAGCTCTGGGAGGTGGTGAAGGACAGGGAAGCCTGTCATGCTGCAGTCCATGGAATTGCCAAGAGTTGGACATGACTGAGTGACTGGACAACGACAATAAATTTCCCTCATCTATTTCTTTCTTCCCCACACCTACTACCCCTCTGGCATCCACCTATTTGTTCTTTATATTTATGACTCTGTTTCTGTTCTGTTCTGTTTATTCATTTGTTTTACTTTTTAGATCCCACATATAAGTAAAATCATACAGTGTTTGTTTTCCTCTGTATGACTTACTACACTTAAGCATAATACCCTCTAGGTCTACCCATGTTGTTGCAAAAAGAAAGATTTCATTCATTTTTATGGCTGGGTAATACATTCACATCTTTATCTATCCATCTATTGATAAGCATTTAAGTTGTTTCCATATTTTGGCTATTGTAGATCATGCCACAATGGACATAGAGGCTCATATATCTTTTCTTTGATTTTCCTCAGATAAATACGCAGAAGTAGAATTGCTTGATCATAAATAACTCGGTTTTTAATTTTCTGAGACATCTCCATATTTTCCACAGTGGCTCCACCAGCTAGAATCCTCACCAACAGAACACAAAGGCTCCCTTTTATCCACATCCTTGCCAACACTTAACAGCCCTTCTGACAGGTGTGAGATGACATCTCACTGGGAGTTTAATTTATATTTTTCTAATGACTGTTGATATTGAGATTTGTTTCATGTGCCTATTAGTCATCTTCCTTATAAAAATGTCTATTTATATCTTCTGCCCATTTTTCAATACAATTGTTTGTGGTTTCTTGATGATGAGTTATATGAGTTCTTTGTATATTTTGGATATTAACCCTTTATCAGACACCATTTTATATACCTTTTTGTATTTATATTTTGCAAATATACCATTTGCAAATATCTTTTACCATTCAGTAAGTGGTCCTTTTGTGGTTGATAGCTTCCTTCTCTGTAGAAAACTTTTTAGTTTGATGTAGTCCCTTTTCTAAAATTTTTATTTTGGTTTCCCTTGCCTGGGGAGACAAATCCAAAAGAATATTACTGAAGTCAAGTAGGATACCACTTGTGTTTTCCACTAGAAGCTTTATGGTTCTAAATCGTAAGTGTTTAATCAATTTTTATTTATTTATTTTTTTTTTTTTTTTTGCCTTATGTGAGAGAGTAATCCAGCTTGATTCCTTTATATATAGCTGTCCAGTTTCCCAGCACTATTTACTGAAGAGGATGCCTTTTCCCTATTGCAAATCCTTCCTTCCTTTGTCATAGATTAATTGACCATAGGTTCATAGGTTTATTTCCTGGTTCTCTAATCTGTTCTACTAATCTAATGTCTGTTTTGTGCTAATATCATGTTATTTTGATTACTTTAGATTTATAGTATAATTTTAATCAGGAACTTGATGCTTCCAGCTTTTTGTCTTTTTTCTGAAGATTGTTTTAACTATTCAGAGTTTATGTATTTCCATGCAAATTTTAAATTATTTTTTCTAATTCTGTGAAAACTGCTATTGGCATTTTGATTGGTATTACATTGAATCTATAGACTGCCTAGGGTAATCTATAGGGTAGTATGGTCATTTTAGCTACATTAATTTTCCCATTTCTCCAACATCATATATGCTTCCATCTGTTTTTATGTTCAAATTCCTTCATCAGTGTCATAATTTTTAAAGTACAGGTCTTTTAGCTCCTTAGTTAAACTTAATTCTATGTGTTTTATTCTTTTAATATGATTATAATGGAGTTGCTTTCTTCATTTCTCCTTCTGGCAGTTTATTTTTAGTAAGTTGTCATTATAGAAAAGTAACTGATTCATATATATTAATTTTCTGCATAATTAATTTATGTATATTAATTATCCTTCAACTTTATACACTCGTGAATTAGTTCTAGTAGTTTTTTGGTGTTGCCTTCAGGATTTTCTATGTATAGAACCATATCATCTGCAAACAATGACAGCTTTACTTTTTCCTTTCCAGCTTGGGTTCCTTTTCTTTCTTTTCCTGCTCTGATTTCTATGGCTAGGAATTCCAATACTATCTTAAATAAAAGTGTTGAGGTTGGGCATCCTTGTCTTGTTTATGATCTTAGAGGAAATGATTTCATTTTTCACCATTGAGCACGATTAGCTGTGACCTTGCCATATATGGCTTTTATTATGTTGAGGTATGTTCTCTCTATACCCACTTTGTTAAAATTTTTTTTATCATAAATGGATGTTGAATTTTGTCAAAAGCTTTTTCTGAATCTACTGAGATGATCATATAATTTTTATTCTTCATTTGTTAATGTGGTGTATCACATTGACTGATTTGTGATCAGTCACAAATCAGATATTGAAAAATCCTTGCATCCCTGGGATAAATCCCACTTTATCATGGTGTGTGATCCTTTTAAGTATTTTTTAATTTGCTTTGCTAACATTTTGTTGAGGATTTTTCCATCTATGTTCATCTGTGATATTGGCTTATAATTTTCTTTTCTGTGATATTTTTGTCTGGTTTTGGTATCAGGGTAATGCTGGTCTCATAGAATGAGTTTGGGAGCATTCCTTCCTCTGCAAATTTTGGGAATATTTGAGGAGGATAAGTGTAAAATCTTCACTAAATATTTGGTATAATTCATCTGTGAAGCCATCTGTTCCTGGACTTTTATTTGCTTGGAGTGTTTTTATTACTGATTCAACTTCATTACTGCTAATTGGTCTTTTCATATTTTCTATTTCTTTCTGATTCAGACTTGAAATATTGCATATACCTAGGATTTTGTTCATTTCTTCTAGGTCTTCCATTTTATTTGCATACAATCGCTCACAGTAATTTCTTATGATACTTTGTATTTGTTTGGTGTCAGTTGTAGCTTCTCCTTCTTCATTTGTGATTATTTTTATTTAGGCCCTCTATCTTTTTGCCTTGATGAGTCTGGCTATGTTTTGACAATTTCATTTATCATTTCAAAAAATCATCCCTTAGTTTCATTGATTTATTTTTCTATTCTATTCTTTCTTTTAGTCTTTATTTTATTTATTTCTGCTCTGGTAGGTGGGTCCAGTCCTGACATGACTAGTTGTAGGCTTCAGGGTGTCCTGAAGCTGTTCTCAATCCACTGGTACATGGACCCAGATCCTGAAGTGACTGGCTGAGGAGTCCAAAGTGTCCCAGAGCCTGTGTTGTCCTGCTGGTGAGTAGAAATGGGACCCAAGGGATTCTAAGGCTGGTGCCATCCACTGGTGGTTGAGGTCAGGTCCTGAAGCTAGTGTTGGTCCATTGGTAGGCAGAGCTGGGTTCCAAGGCCTCTTGCTATAGGGCTTGGGGTTTCCAAAGTTGGTGTCAACCCACTTGTGGGCAAGGTCGAGGCAAGAGGTCCCAAGGCTAGGGCCAACCCACTGGTGAGTGGAACTGGGTCCTGGGGTCTCTGACTACAGGGGCCTGCATTCTGTGCTTAGCTGCTCAGTCATGTCCAACTCTTTGCAACCCCATGGACTATAGCCTGCCAGGCTCTTCTGTCCATGGAGATTCTCCAGGCAAGAAGACTGGAGTGGGCTACCATGCCCTCCTCCAGGGGGTCTTCCCATCCCAGGGATGGAACCCAGGCCTCGCACATTACAGGCAGATTCTTTACTATCTGAGCCACCAGAGAAGGGGTCCCACGGTTGGTGTGTCTGCCTATTAGTGGGTGGAACCAGAGCCCAGGGAGTCTTGAGGCTGGAACCTGCTCATTGGTGGGTGAAGCTGGTCCCAGATTTGCTGGCCCAGTGCTTTGCAGAGCCAGGTCCTGGGGTCTCTGGCTGCAGGGGATGGAGTTCCTGGAGTTGGTATTGGCCTACTGGTGCATGCACTGGTATGCAGGGACAGGTCCTGGGCCCTCTGGTGGACAAAGCTGGGTCCCCTGGCAGCTTGGTCTCGGGGGTCAGGGCTGGTGTGTGGGACTATGTCCCTATAGGTACTATCTTTTCAGCCCTGCCTGACACACAGTAGACACTTAAATACATGTTGACTAATTAATGAACAAATCACATGAATGACTATTTGCAAAACATGGAATGAGAGCTCTGTTGAACTAGGAAAACAATCCCTCACCCAACATTTGTCTCTAGTTTAGAAAGTAGAAATTTCTGGTCCTTGAACCTGCCTTGTCAACCCCAAATCCTTCTTTCTCTTTCTTGAAGGATGCTTTAGGCAGGGAGCAGTTGGGGGAGGAGTGTTCTCATTAAATTTCTGAGCACTTTATGCACATGGACAGTTCCCAAGGAAAACATATGGACTATTTACTTTCTTCCTTTTTCCTCCCCACCCTTTACAATGCTAGGTATTTATTTGGGTCATTTCAGGACAGGACTGCTTATAAGTATAACTTTTCAAGTCATCACTAACAGCAGAGAGCCAGATCCCAAATTACTTTCCAGGTGAAAAATAGCTGAGGTTCAAAGACTATACCCTAACTGATGCAGTGTGTCCAAGTGAAAAAAATCATGAACACTGCTATCAAACTGGATTCTCCCAAAGGCAGTGTTATTCTTGACTAGGTTCTGTACGAAATACTTCCACAAATGAAAATGGGTGGCTCCCAGCACTGCGTTTACCCACAGTGTGTGGTAAGGCAACATCAAACCCACCAAGCACTCTTTAAAAACTGCCCTTAAACAACATGGGATCGTCTCCATCAGCCCGCAATAAGTGGAGAGACTGAACAATATCATCAAGGGTTTCCGAACAGCAAGTCATCCAGTAGCCACTACCCCTGGAGCTGCAGACAGTAACTGCCTCCCAAATGGGAATGTGCACTTGGCCTCAGGAAAAGAGATTCAGAGCTCTTCATGCAGCAAATGACATTAGAATAGAAATGTGGCCGTCATTGCACTGTTTAGCTTTCTGGGAGAAGCCAGGGTAGGGGTGTGCTGGTGTAACGCAATTAACCTGTTAATACAGACGTGGAGATTGGTCCTAGAAATGATTCCAGAAATAGCTGATTCCATTCCCTTGCCAAAATGAGAGAAGCCACTGGAACAGCTACCCTGTTCCCACGGAGGGAGGGGAACATTCTCAGCTCAGCCCAGGGTCGTCCTCCATCATACTGAGCCTCCCGCAGCGGCGCTGGGCCTGTGACACACACAGGAGACACATGAGCACAGGTGACACAAGAGCACAGGTGAAACATGGGCACAGGAGACACGTGGGCACAGGTGACACGCGGGCACAGGTGACGCACACAGGCACAGGAGACACACGGGCATAGGAGACACACGATCACAGGTGACATGCAGGCACAGGAGACATGTGGGCACAGGAGACACGTGGGCACAGGAGACACACGCAGGCACAGGAGACACATGCAGGCACAGGAGACACACGAGCACAGGTGACACAAGAGCACAGGTGAAACATGGGCACAGGAGACATGTGGGCACAGGAGACATGCGGGCACAGGAGACACGTGGGCACAGGTGACACACACAGGCACAGGAGACACAAGAGCACAGGTGACACAAGAGCACAGGTGAAACATGGGCACAGGAGACATGCGGGCACAGGAGACATGCGGGCACAGGTGACACACACAGGTACAGGAGACACGTGGGCACAGGAGACACGCGGGCACAGGTGACACGCGGGCACAGGTGACACGTGGGCACAGGAGACACACGGGCACAGGAGACACACGAGCACAGGTGACACAAGAGCACAGGTGAAACATGGGCACAGGAGACATGCAGGCACAGGTGACACACACAGGCACAGGAGACACATGCAGGCACAGGAGACACACGAGCACAGGTGACACAAGAGCACAGGTGACACGTGGGCACAGGAGACACGCGGGCACAGGAGACACGTGGGCACAGGAGACACACGAGCACAGTTGACACAAGAGCACAGGTGAAACACGGGCACAGGAGACATGCGGGCACAGGAGACATGCGGGCACAGGAGACACGCGGGCACAGGTGACACAAGAGCACAGGTGAAACACGGGCACAGGAGACATGCGGGCACAGAGGACATGTGGGCACAGGTGACACACACAGGCACAGGAGACACATGAGCACAGGTGATATGTGGGCACAGGTGACACGTGGGCACAGGAGACACACGAGCACAGGTGACACACGGGCACAGGAGACACACGGGCACAGGTGACACACGAGCACAGGTGACATGCGGGCACAGGAGACATGCGGGCACAGGAGACATGCGGGCACAGGTGACACGCGGGCACAGGTGCAGTAGATTCATCAGAGCTGGGTTGGGGCTATGGCCAGGGTGACATTGACCCCGGCTCCTCTGGACTGAAAAAGGGAGTCACCCAACTGAGGCACAGAGAATAGGAAAGATTTGCTCCTTTGTACATTCAAACTTTTGGAAGCATAATTCTATTTTTGGCTGTGCTGGGTCTTCAAGAGAAGCCATTCAGACTTTTATATATTGGATACCATGCTTGGCATTAGGAACATAATAGTGGCGAGATTAAAAATAATAACAACAACAAAAAGTGGCCCTTACCTTCAAGGTGCTTACAAAATAGGTACAGAGATAGAAAATAATCAAAACCCTAACAAAGGTCATTTTGAATCAAGGAGATCACAATGATGAAAACAAGGGTTTGGGGTTGAGAGTGTTTAGGCCCTAGACTGGCTTGTAGCGAGCTTTGAGGGTGAGTTGCTTCCATCCTGAAATTCAAGCGGTTGGCAGGCAGGGGGCCTTTTCACAGGAGCTGACATCCTTTGGGAAGGGGTCTGCCAGGAAGAGCGTTCTGCAGGCACCAGGGGGAGAAGATGAAAGTGGGAAACAGAAACTTACCGTTGCACCACCAGAAGAAGCAGCTGAAGACGTAAGGAAGAAACTTAGCTTCTTAGCAACATGAGTGGCTGTGCTTGGGTGTCCGGTAAGAGGGAGATTGAGGAGAGACAGGGCCTTGAACCCCTTCCATGGCAGTGATGCAGTGAGTCAGCCAGGGCATGCGGCACCGTGAGCCGGCAGCCGGCACCTCCACACAGCCAGCTCCACGGGGTCACCCTGGGACTCCACAGGCAGCCGTGCCCAGAGGACTTTACCCAGGGAAATGGAGAGAAAGGACAGAGGACGTTTGCTTCTGTAAGACGCTTTTCCGTTCTTCTTGCTGTGCACCAACCAGGTGTGATTTAGGCAGGAGGACACATCATTTAGAGACAAAGCACTCTAAAAACTGCAGATACAACACAGCTCCAGTGTTATGTGCCTGACCTATATCAGACACTGGTAGGCTTTGCACATGTATTAACCTTCAAAGAAACTCTAGGATAGATATCAATAGCCCCCTTAGGTTCATGAAATCCTTCAATGTCACAGAGCTATTAAGTGACAGCAAATATTCAAAATTGAGCTTTGTGTCTTCAACGCTCTGGTGTGAAATGGCCAGTTCTTGATGAAAGAGCAACACAGAGTCACGTGAAGTTCTCCTCGGTAAACCCCACATTCCTAGCCTCTCTCAGCTCCCAACTTACACTTCAAATGTTCAGAAACTAAACAGCAGTTACTTGTCTGTACTTTCTCTCCCTCACTCTCTAGCATCCTGTCTTCTCTGCTCTGCCTTCAGTGAGAGCCAAAGTCTCGGTGTGAGTCCTCTGTGTGTCTTCAGTCCATTCCCCAGGACAGATGGTTACAAACAGTAGCAGGAGGGGGGCGTGTTTTCTGGTCTCCCTTTCTTACCTGGTAACCTAGAGTCCCAGGAAGCCACTTTCATTACATGGCCACCTGATGCGTCCCTTAAAGAGAATGCAATTATTCTTACCTTCCATGGAGCTCATATGTTCCTAATGAATAAAGTCCCAATAAAAGATTCCTCAACCCTTCTCATTTCCTCACTCTTCTATGATGATGGTTTACTGCTTGACTTGTTTGTACTGTATCTAGAATGCCCTGTGGTATTTCTGTATTAATACATTTAACTTGAGCCATTTTGCTTAAAAATGAAATAAGGTTGCCATTAAGAATGTACCTCTTCACAACATGGTAAATCAACTGTACTTTACTAAAATTTAATAAAAGAATGCACTTCTTACTACACCAATATTTGATATTCTTCTAAGTTTTAGGTCTATAATACAAAGGATTATAAACATTACCAAGTTTTTTTTTTTCAGATTGTATTTATATCATTTACCATATTTTTGCTAGGAAAACACATTACAGTGAGGAGAGTCTAGAAATCATATAAAGGTAGTTATTGCTGAAAGGTTGAACACTGCATAAAATAAAACTTCCAATTTGCAGTTGATTTTCCACAGTAATGTGGAAGGCAGTGTTTCTACACTTGATACCTAATATTAAATATATATTCCTTTGCTACCATGTAATAGATCTATGGATGAGGATGATGATAAGGGAGGTAAACAACAGACAAAGTATTCCTAAATAACAGAAAGATAACAAACTCTTGTCCAAATATGAGTATAAAGATCTAAGAACAGAACAAACCCTTTGTCTTTGGGTGTTGAACCAACATACCAGATCATCACCATTAAGCAAAATTTGTCACACAAGAAATTCATTATGAAATCAGTAGTGTTTGCTTTTATTCCAAAACTTGAACATCAATTCAGAGGTCAGAGTGGAACAATCTAGTGGTAATTGGTGCATTGGCAGAAGTCTGTTAAAAAGAAGAAATAGAGGGAGCAGAGTCAAGGCAATGGTGAGGGAAGACATGGAGTCCATGTCTCCCCATGCCTAACATACTCACCAAATACTGGCAGGGAACCTCCCATGGCCAGGTTGATGAGAGGAGCGTCAGAGGCGACCAGAGATTGGGATTGAGGCCCTGTGGAAGGAGCACTGAGGCTGAACTGCTGGAGTAACAGAGAACCTCAGGCCTCAGGCAATGATGATAAATCAGAGTGAGGTATCCCAGAGGTTCACACCTCAACACCAAGGCCCAGCTCTACCCAACTGCCTGCAAATTCCACGGCTGGAAACCTCAGGCTTTGAGGTTAGTCTTAGTAAGACAGGAAAAAAGACCTAGAAAAAGAAAGGAAAAGAAAAGAAAGAAAAAGAAAAATGAAATGACCAAAAAAAGTTACAGATGAAGGAACAAGGTAAAAATCTATAAGACCAAATAAATGAAGAGGAAATAGGCAACCTATCTGAAATATAATTTAAAGTAATGATATTAAAGAAGTTTTAAAATATCAAAAATAGAATGAAGAAAATGCAAGAAACATTTAACAGACACCTAGAAGAAGTAAAGAGTAAACAAACAGTGATGACCAACACAATTACCCAAATTAAAAATACTCTAGACGGAGTCAATAGCAGAATAACTGGAGGAAAAGAATGGCAAAGTGAGCTGGAAGATAGAATGATAGAAGGAACTCCTGAGGAGCAGAATAAAGAAAAAGGAATGAAAAGAATTGAGGAGAGCCTCAGAGACCTTTGGGACAATATCAAATGCACCAACATTCAAATTAGGGTTTCTAGAAAAAGAAGAGAAAAAGAAAGAGGATGAGAAAATATTTGAGGAGATTATACTCAAAAAATTCCATACATAAACAAGTGGGACCTGAGTAAACTTAAAAGCTTTTGCACAGCAAAGGAAACTATAAGCAAGGTGAAAAGACAACCCTCAGAATGGGAGAAAATGATAGCAAATGAAAAACTGACAAAGGATTAATTTCCAAAATATACAAGCAGCTCATACAATTCAATACCAGAAAAACAAAGAACCCAATCAAAAAGTGGGGAAAAGACCTAAACAGACATTTCTCCAAAGAAGACATACGGATGACTAACAAACACATGAAAAGATGCTCAACATTGCTCATTATTAGAGAAGTGCAAATCAAAACTATAGTGAGATATCACCTCATACCAGTCAGAATGGTGTGAGTCTATAAAAAGTCTATAAACAATAAATGCTGGAGAGGGTGTGGAGAAAAGGAAACTCTCTTGCACTGTTGGTGGGAATGTAAATTGATACAGCCACTGTGGAAGACGGTATGGAGAGTCCTTAAAAATCTAGGAATAAAACCACCATATGACCCAGCAATCCCACTCCTAAGCATATACCTTGAGGAAACCAAAACTGAAAAGGACACATGTATCCCATTGTTCACTGCAGCACTATTTACAATAGCTGGAAAATGGGAGCAATCTAAATGTCCATCGACAGATAAATGGGTAAAGAAGTTGTGGTATATATACACAATGTAGTATTACTCAGCCATAAAAAGGAATACATTTGAGTCAGTCCTAATGAGGTGGATGGGCCTAGAACCTATTATACACAGTGAAGTAAATCAGAAAGCAAAAGATATATATCATATTCTAACACATATATATGGAATCTAGAAAAATGGTAATGAAAAATTTATTTACAGGGCAGCAATGAAGAAACAGACATAGAGAATAGACTTATTTACATGGGGAGAGTGGAGGAGAGGGTGAGATGTATGGAAAGAGTAACATGCAAAGTTCCATTACCATATGTAAAATAGGTAGCCAACAGGAATTTGCTGTGTGTCTCAGGAAACTCAAACAGGGGCTCTGTATCAACCTAGAGGGGTGGGATGGGGAGGGAGATGGGAGAGGGGTTCAAAAGGGATGGGATACATGTATAACTATGGCTGATTCATGTTGAGGTTTGACAGAAAACAACAAAATTCTGTAAAGCAATTATCCTTCAATAAAAAAATAAATAAATTTTAAAAAAACAAAACAAAATTCTATACCATGGGAAAGGAAAGCCACGCTCCCATACAGGAGAAACCCAAAGAGAAATACAGCAAGATACAAATTAATCAAACTAACAAAAATTTTACAGAAAGAAAAAATACTAAAGGCAGCAAGGGAAAAGCAAAAAGTAACATACAAAGGAATCCCCATAAAGCTAATAGCTGAACTTTCACCAGAAACTCTGCAGGCCAGAAGGGACTGGCAGGATATATTTAAAGTGATGAAACACAAAAACCTACAACCAAGATTACTATACACATCAAGTATCTCATTCAGATTTCATGGTGAAATCGGAAGTATTATAGACAAACAAAAGCTGAGATAATTCAGCACCACCAAACCAGCCTCACACCAAATGCTAAAGGAACTTCTCTAGGTGGGAAACACAGAAGAAAAAGACCCACAAAAACAAACCCAAATAATTAAGAAAATGGAAATAGGAACATTCATATTAATAACTAACTTAAATGTAAATGGATTAAATTCCCTAAACAAAAGACACAGATTGACTAAAAATGGATACAGAAAGCAAGACCTGTGTATACACTACCTACAAAAGACCGACTTCAGACTTAAGAATGCATACAAATTGAAAGTCAAGGGATGGAAAAAGATACTCCATGTAAATGGGAATCAAAAGAAAGCAGGACTAGCAATACTCATATCAGATGAAAGAGACTTTAAAATAAAAACTGTTACAAGAGATAAGGAAGGACACTACATAATGATCAAGAGATCAATCCAAAAAGAAGACATAACAATTATAAATATTTATGCACCCAACATAGGAGCACCTCAATACATAAGGCAAATGCTAAAAACCATAAAAGGGGAAGTAGACAGTAATGCACTAATAGTAGGGGATTTTAACAAACCACTTATATGAATGGACAGATCATTCACACAGAAAATTAATAAGAAAACACAAACTTTAAATCATACATTAGACCAGATGAATCTAATTGATATCTTCAGGATAGTCCATCAAAAATAGCAGAATACAGTATTTTCTCAAGTGCACATGGAACATTCTCCAGGATAGATCACAACTTGAGTCACAAGTCAAGTCTCAGTAAATTTAAGAAAATTGAAATCATATCAAGCATCTTTTCTGATCAAAATGCTATGAGATTAGATATCAATTACAGGAAAGAACTGTAAAACACACTAATACTTGGAGGCTAAACAACATGTTTCTAAATAACCAAGAGGTCACTGAGGAAATCAAAAAAGATATCCAAAAAATTCCTACAAACAAATGACAACAAAAATACAACAACCCAAAACCTATGGGACACAGCAAAAACAGTCCTAAGAGGGAATTTTGTAGCAGTACAAGCCTACCTCAAGAAACAAGAAAAGCATCAAATAAACAACCTAACCTTACACCTAAGCAAAAGAAGAACAGCAAAACCCAAAGTTAGTAGAAGGAAAGAAATTGCAAAGATCAGAGCAGAAATAAATGATAAAGAAATGAAAGAAGCAATAGCAAATATCAATAAAACTAAAAGCTGGTTCTTTGAAAAGATAAACAAAATTGACAAACCATTAGCCAGACTCATCAAGAAAAATCAAGAAGACTCAAACCAATAAAATTAGAAATGAAAAAAGAGAAGTTACCATAGACAATGGAGAAATACAAAGGATCATAAAAGATTACTACAAGCAATTATATACCAGTAAAATGGACAACCTAGAAGAAATGGACAAATTCTTAGAAAAGTACCTTCCAAAACTGAACCAGGAAGAAATAGAAATCATGAACAGACCAATCATAAGCACCAAAGTTGAAACTGTGATCAAAAATCTTCCAACAAACAAAAGCCCAGAGCCAGATGGTGTCATAGGTGAATTGTACCAAACATTTAGAGAACTACTATTTGGGTGGTATGGTCATTTTCACAATATTGGTTCTTCTAATCCAAAAATATGATATATCTCTCCATCTGTTTGTGTTGTCTTTGATTTCTTTCATCAATGTCTTATAGTTTTCTGTATACAGGTCTTTCATCTCCTTACATAGGTTTATTCCTAGGTATTTTACTCTTTTTGTTGCAGTGGTGTATGGAATTGCTTCCTTAATTTCTCTTTCTGAGTTTTCATTTATAGTGTATAGGAATACAAAGGGTTTCTCTGTATTAATTTTGTGTCCTTCTACTTTACTAAATTCATTGATTAGCTCTAGTAATTTTCTGATGGCATCTTTAGGGTTTGCACAATCAACATTGTGAAAATGACTATACTACCCAGACATTCAGAAAACTAACACCTATTCTTCTCAAACTTTCCCAAAAATTGCAGAGAAAGGGAACACTCCCAAACTCATTCTATGAGTACAGCAATACCCTGATACCAAAACCAGACAAAGAAATCACAAAACAAAATTACAGGTCAATATCACTGATGAATATAAGTGCAAAAATCATGAACAAAATACTAGCAAATAGAATCCAATAACAATTTAAAAATGATCATAAACCACGATCATAAACCATGATCCAGTGGGGTTTATTCCAGGGATGCAAGGATTCTGATAAATGCAAATCAATCAATGTGACACACTATATAAGTAATCTGAAAGATAAAAACCATCTGATAACCTCAATAGATGCAGAAAACCTTTTGACAAAATTCAACACCCATTTATGATTTAAAAAAAAAAAAAACTCTCCAGAAAATGGGCATAGACAGAAGCTACCTCAACGCAATAAAGGCCATATATGACAAACCCACAGTATACATAATTCTCAATGGTGAAAAACCAAAAGCACTTTCCCTAAGATCAGGAAAAAGATGAGGGTGTCCATTCTCACCACTATTATTTTATATCATTTTGGAAGTCCTAGCCACAGCAATCAGAGAATAAAAAGAAATAAAGAAATCCAGCTTGGAAAAGAAAGAAACTTTCACTGTTTGCAGATGGCATAATATATGCATAGCAAACCCTAAAGATGCCACCAGAAAATTACTAGAACTAATCAATGAATTTAGTAAAGTAGAAGGATACAAAATTAATACAGAGAAATCCTTTGCATTCCTATACACTATCAATGAAAACTCAGAGAGAGAAATTAAGGAAGTTATCCCATTCACCACTGCAACAAAAAGAGAAAAATACCTAGGAATAAACCTACATAAGGAGATGAAAGACCTATATACAGAAAACTATCAGACATTGATGAAAAAAATTCAAAGACAACACAAACAGATAGAGAGATATATCATGTTCTTGGATTGGAAAAATCAATATTGGGAAAATGACTTTACTACCCAAAGCAATGTATAGGTTCAATGCAATCCCTATCAAATTACCAATGGCATTTTTCACAGAACTAGAGCAAATACTTTCACAATTTGTATGGAAACAGAAAAATGGTACTGATGAATCTATTAATATTTGTAGGGCAGAAATAGAGACACAGACACATGAAACAGGCTTTGCACGCAGTGGGGGAAGGAGAGGAAAGGATGAATTGAGAGAATAACATTAAAGCATATACATTGCCATACTTAAAACAGATAGCTAATGAGAAGCTGCTGCATAACACAGGGAGCTCAATGTGGTGCTCCGTGACAAACTAGAGGGGTGGGATGGGGTGGGATGGGGTTCAAGAGGGCTGGCACATATGTATACTTATGGCTGGTTCACATTGACTTATGGCAGAAGCCAACACAATAGTTAGCGTCCAATTAAAAATGAATGTTTAAAACTCCCTCCAACTGTAAAAAAAAAAAAGCAGAAATAGTATAAACACAGGAATAGATTCAGAAATTGGACACAGCAGCTTATTATACACAGTCACTCCACATGATCACTTACTCCTCTGCTACTTCATGTACCATCTCCAGCACATGTTCCATATGCCATGATATGAGCAGGACCCTGGTAGCCAGTGGAGGTAAAAAGGTGCAAGCAACACCCTAGGTCTATACTCTCAGTCAACTCAGACACCAGGTACCTAATAACCAACACTACAGCTTGACTCATTGACTAGAGCTTGACTCATTGCCATTCAAGGCAATGACCCAGCTTCTCTTTAGCCCTCATCTCTCATCTACAGCCCCAGGAACCCCAGACCCTCCCTGATTCATCAGCTCCCTTTCCTCTTGATTTTCCCATCCCATCCCAGACAGAGTTATGCACAAGCCACCACAGTTTGCACAGAGTCACATGAACACAAACATAAGAATATATTAGTATATTACATTTTATAAATAATACTTATATTTCACAGGTGACATCTATAATAATCTAAATATATATTCATCTAAAAGTATATTTTTGTATTATATTAATATGTGCATGGTCACTTATAGAGACTGAGTTTTAAAAACCATCTCATACCACCATGTCCTTTTAGGGATGTCAGGTATTAGTGAAATCAACAGTCCTGCAAACACACTGTTTTTGCTCTTAGTGTCTTGGATACTTTACCCTGTAGAATAGTTTCTGGTACATAGAGTTCAACAAATGCTGAATCAAAAGGAATGATAGAGGAAACATTAGACTTGGAGATAGAATACCTGGATTCAAATTTTACCTGCTGCTGCTGCTGCTGCTGCTGCTGCTAAGTCACTTCAGTCGTGTCCGACTCTGTGCGACCCCATAGATGGCAGCCTACCAGGCCCCCAGTCCCTGGGATTCTCCAGGCAAGAATACTGGAGTGGGTTGCCATTTCCTCCTCCAATGCACGAAAGTGAAAAGTGAAAGTGAAGTCGCTCAGTCGTGTCCGACCCATAGCGACCCCATGGACTGCAGCCCACCAGGCTCCTCCATCCATGGGATTTTCCAGGCAAGAGTACTGGAGTGGGGTGCCATTACCTTCCCCGTCAAGTTTGAACTAATTCACTTCAGTTCTTCCTTAGCTATAAGATGGGAATTACATCCCTTGGTTAGCTCTATCTTGCTCAAAAAGGCATCAATATCAGTTGAATTGACTTCAGTAGCAGGAACAGTGGCAATAATAAGGTAGAAATTACATCTACTAAAATAGTACACTGGAATGAAGTCATTGATTCACTTGTACCAGGAATCATATCATTGTCCAGGTACACAGAAGACAGAGTCCCTACCCCAGGGGATCACTGTCTGCCTGGAGGACAAAATAGTGCATGCCAAGGGAATAACTGTTTCCACATAGATACACATGGAAGTTTTTTCTGCATTCCTTGTCAGGGTGAAATGCTATATCATAATTCTCAGGGACAACTCACTAGCCTCTTCAATGTATTTCTTTTCCTGCCATTTAAATTGGAACATGTTTTTTATCTTAGATAATTTTTATTTATATTCTTATTCACCTAGGTAAATTTATTGATTCCCCTAAGTGCCAGGCATTTTGCTAAACCCTGATTTTTAAGGAAAGAGATTCCCTCTTCTTAAGTAAAAAATTTTCCTCTTTGCCAGGAAAGTAATAAGAATTTAGCAAAGGGACCACTTTGAAGATAGCTAAAAGCTCAGTTTGCAAATGAAATCTCAGAACTGAGAAGTGAAGTGTCATGATATCTAAAACTTTCATTCAAATGTTACAGCAAAAAAAAAAATGTATATACAGAAAGAAAGAGAAAATGAATATGACAAAATGTATACAATATTGGAATGTTGAGGGTATAAGTTCATTACACAAAAATAAACTCAAAATGGGTTAAAGATCTAAATGTAAGACCAGAAACTATAAAACTCTTAAATGAAAACATAAACAGAACACTCTCTGACATAAATCACAGCAAGATCTTCTATGATCCACCTCCCAGAATAATGGAAATAAAAACAAAAATAAACAAGTGGGACCTAATTAAACTGAAAAGCTTTTGCACAATAAAGATAACTATAACAATGTAAAAAGGTAGCCTTCAGAATGGGAGAAAATAATAGCAAATGACCCAACTGACAAAGAATTAATCTCAAAAATATACAAGCAGCTCATGCAGCTCAATTCCAGAAAAATAAATGACCCAATCAAAAAATGGGCCAACAACTAAACAGACATTTCTCCAAAGAAGACATACAGATGGCTACCAAACACATGAAAAGATGCTCAACATCACTCATTATCAGAGAAATGCAAACCAAAACCACAATGAGGAACCATCTCATGCCAGTCAGAATGGCTGCTATCAAAAAGTCTACAAGCAATAAATGCTGGAGAGGGTGTGGAGAAAAGGGAACCCTCTTACACTGTTGGTGGGAATGCAAACTAGTACAGCCACTATGGAGAACAGTGTGGAGATTCCTTAAAAAGCTAGAAATAGAACTGCCATATGACCCAGCAATCCCACTGCTGGGCATACACACTGAGGAAACCAGAATTGAAAAAGACACAAGTACCCCAGTGTTCATCGCAGCACTTACAATAGCCAGGACATGGAAGCAATCTAGATGTTCATCGGCAGACAAAAGGATAAGGAAGTTGTGTACACAATGGAATATTATTTGGCTATAAGAAAGAATACATTTGAGTCAACTCTAATGAGGTGGATGAAACCAGAGCCTATTATACAGAGTGAAGTAAGTCAGGAAAAAAAAACAACAATACAGTATATTAATGCATATATATGGAATTTAGAACGATGACCCTATATGCAAAATAGTAAAAGAGACACAGATGTAAAGAACAGACTTTTGGACTCTGTGGGAGAAGGCGAGCGTGGGACGATATGAGAGAATAGCACTGAAAAAGTATATCACCATATGTAAAATAGATGACCAGTGCAAGTTTGATGCCTGAAGAAGGACACTCAAAGCTGCTGCTCTGGGACAACCCAGAGGGATGGGGTGGGGAGGGAGGTGGGAGGGGGGTTCAGGATGGGGACACATGTACACCCGTGGCTGATTCATGTCGATGTATGGCAAAAACCATCACAATATTGTAAAGTAATTAGCCTCCAATTAAAATAAATGAATTAATTTCTAAAAGATGGCCAAAAAGAAGAACAAAATCTTCTGGCTCCAAAAGTCAGACAGTGTGAACTGGGCGAAGCTATTATATTCACATTTCTAGACCTCAGTTTTCTCATCTCAAAAATGAAGATTATCAATGTATATACCAGGATGAATTGTAGTAAGCATTAAATTAGATAACCCATGGGAATAACTTAGCAGAATCTTGATGTCCAGCAGATTAGATGCCCAGAAATTCTTCCTAGTACAGGCCACTTGAAAATATTTTCTAAAATCTTTAACCCACATTTTAATTACATGACTGAGCTAATGACAAGCTAAAGGAAACCTACAGATGCCAGGGAAAAAGTATAAATTGTGCTTCCTAAGAGGTAAGCAAACTCTGGAGCAGTTATTGCTCTGAGAGTATATGCCAATTTCTGAAGGTTTTGATCCCAAATTATAAAGGATTCCATGACTGAGTGGACCATAAGCAAAGCCTGGGGCTTGCAGAATGCAAAGGTTGTATCAAAGACAATCATATGAAGCTAGGGCTTTCATAAGGCAGTGTCAGTACGTTATCTAGCAAAAAGTGCCTTTGGATTAAATGAGATGGGGAAGATACTTGCTTAGGTCTGAATAGAGCCCACATCACATGCATTTAAAACTAGAAGTTATAGCCCAAGTTAATTATTTGAAAATGGACTCAGGTTGGTAGTAGTATCTAGTACTTGAAACAAATACAATCCTACAAGAGAAAAGGGACTAAACATCCATGCTTCAAAGATTTGAGAGAGATAAGAAAGCATCAAAATTCAGGAAACCCGTGAGGACAAAGGTAACATGAGCAGAAGTCAGTCAAAACAACAGACTGTAAAGATTCCCAAAGCTATGTTTATTACAGTTAGTCCAATACATTTTAAAAATAAAAGAATTTACTAAAATATGCCAACGGAACAACACACTTGAGTAGTGCTGAGACACAAATCTGACCCCTAGATGTAAAAATCTAAAATTAAATTAAAAATTCAATTGTAGATTAAACAGTAGGTAGAACACAGCATAAAAATGAGAATGAGAACTTAGATATGAAGAAATTGCCCAGAATTAATACAACCAAAGAGGTAGAAAGCACAGAATTTCAAATGAAAAGAATAAAAAGAATTAGAGGGAATATTCAAAGAGAGAATGACGGAATTTCTGACAGAATTGATAAGACTAGTCCTCAGATTCAGAAACAACATAACTTAAGCAAAAATAAGTGGAAATAAATACATGTTATATTGAAACTGCAGAACACCAGGGACAAAGAGACTATCTTAAAAACAGGCAGGAAATTAAAAAGAGAGAGAGAGAGAGACCAATGGCATAAAAAGAAATTACAAAAGAATGAAAGAGAACCTTAACAGCCACAATGGAAGCCAGAGGAAAGCAGAGCTGTATTTTCAAAATGCTAAAAGAAAACAAGAAAACTGCATTTAAAAAAAAAAAAAAGTGAGTGTTTAGTGCCATCAGAAACATCAAAGAAATTTCCAAAGAAGTAATATCAGAAAGAAGAAAAATTATCTCAAAATGAAGGCCTAAAATGCCAATAGAAATTCTGATTCTAGAAAATGATAAATGTGAGCATGAACCATATAATATAACAATCAGACAAATACCTAATTTTAAAGGTTTCATTAAAAGCAAAGTAAAGCTTACATACTTCAGTGGCATAACACTAGTTGTTAATGAGAATGCTTCCTAAGAAAATGTAATGATATTAACTTTAGACTTGACTAAGTTACAAAGGAACTGTAAAACTTTTAGTGAACCCACTAAAAGAAGAGAAAGGCAATATGCAACACCCTCACTTCATGGAGTTTCTTAAAACTTTGAAAAATTAAAAGACAAATATTTTCAAACTAGATTAAGTAAAAATAAAATCCAGTACTTACTATTTCAACATCATACTGGAGAGTCTAATAAATACATTGAACGTTTATCAGATATTATCATACCAGGCACTGTTTTAAGCACCTTACAGGAGTTAATTTGTTTAATCCACAAAACATCCTGTGAGGTAGATACACTTTCATCCATTTTTATAGATGAGAAAACTCATGTTTTACAACTTGTCCAAGGTTAGATTGAAGTTAATAGCAGAGGTGGGTTGACCCAGACAAACTGACTCCAGAATCCGTGCTCCTAATAACTACAGTATACTCTCCTAGTTAGCACAAACAGTTTCAGAAGACTGTCTATATAGTAAACCCCAAAGAATCCACACATAACACATTGCAAATATTGAGAGTTTAACAAGATCGATGGCTATGAAAGCATTATATAAATTCCTATTGTATTTCAGTAAATCAGTAGAAGTTAGAAAAATCTGCTTTTAAAGCAATGTCATTTAAAACTGCAACAAAAAAGTGAGATGGTTAGTAATAAATCTAGCAAAAGTTTGGTAAGATCTTTATTTAGAAAACCATAAAAACATGTTTGAAATATTAGAGACCTAAATAGAGAGATACATCATGTTCATGAACAGAAATAAACAATATTGTAAAGGTATAAATCTTTCCAAAATGTTCTATAGGTTCAATGTAGTTGCAATAAAAATCCTAACAGTATATTCTGTGGAACTTGCCAAGCTGATTCTGAAATTTATGTGGATAATCAATAGTCTAACTAAAACACTCCTAGGTGTTCATGGGTGGGGGGGGGGCATAAAATCAAAGATATTTGTTCTTCTGGGTATTGGCTTAATTTTAGAGCAATTTCAACACCAAAGTACTGACCTAGAGGTAGACAAATAAAATACTGAAACAGAGTAGAGAACCTATAAATAGACCATGCATACATAAATCCTAATATAAGATAGAGCTACCATTAGAGCCAATTAAACAAAGAACGGACTGAACAGTAAAGCTGGAATAATTGTTACTCCTATGGGAAAAATGGATTGACATACCTACTTCAACATTCACAAAAAGCAATTCCAGGTGGACCCGGAACTAAGAAAGTTAAAACTTTCAGGAAGAGATATCAAGGAATAAATTTATGACTTCAGTGTAAGGAAGAATTTCTTTTAAACAACTCAGAAATTAAAAATTGTAAAGAAAAATGATAAGTGAATTCAACTAAAGCTAAAGTAAGGACTTTTATTCAGGGAATCTTACATACCTACACACACACACATGCACGCGCGCGCACACACACACACGCACACACACACAATAAAGGTAGTAAGTACCACATTCTGCAAGAAGATATTTGCAACATCTATAACTGCTAAAGTTCTAATCCAGAATATATGAGAAACTCATACAAAACAATAAGAAAAAGATAAATAATCCTTTCTAAAAGTAGTCAAAATATATCAAAAGGCACTGTACAGAAAACACAAGAGGCCATTAAGCATATGAAAAGATATTCAAACTTATTATTAATCAAGAAAAACAAAGTAAAAACATAGCAATATACCCTTTTCCTTCTCATGAGTGATAAAAATCTGAAAGTATTGACTAAGATGTAAAAAAAAAAAAAATCTGAAACATTATTAGTGAGTTTGACTTGGAAAATAATCAGGCATTATCTTGTAAAGTTGAATATACACATTTTTCATGACTCTGCAATTCCATATAAGTATAGTATCTTAAGGAAATTCATATATGTCCACCAAGAGACATACACAAAAATATAGCAGTACCATTTCTAAAATTAAAAAACTGAAAACGACTCAATTGTTCAAGTAGAGTAGAATAGGAAAATACAATGTGCTGTAGCCATGCAATGGAATACTGTACAACAGTAAAATTTGAGGAACTATATGATTTATCAGTTCAGTTATTCAGTCTGGTCCAACTCTTTGCGACCCTGTGGACTGCAGCACGCCAGGCATATGATTTATCAAGAGATGAATTTAAGAATTCTGTTGGGGCTTCACTGTTGGCTCAGTGGAAGCGAATCTCCCTGCCAATGCAGGAGAGACAGGCTCAATCTCTGATCCAGGAAGATTCCACATGCTGCGGAGCAACGAAGCCCGTGCACCACAAATACCAGAACTGTGCTCTGGAGCCTGAGAGCCACAGCGACTGCAGTTCCCGAAGCTGCATGCCTGAAGCCCTGCTCCACAAGAGGGGCCACCGTGCAGAGAAGCTCACCCACACAGCGCAACTAGAGAGGCGCCCCCCACTCGCCTCAACTAGAGAGAGGCCCAGAAGCAACGTAAGTCCAGCACAGTCATAAATAAGCAAATAAAATTTGGGGGGAAAAAAAGAATTCTGCTGAAGGAATAGAGCTAGACACGTAAGAATATAGACAGCATGATTCCATATACAAAGGTCAAGAACAAAACTAATCTATGACTTAGGGAAACACCTATGTGATTAAAAAAAATTTTTTTAAGTAAGCAAATAATAAACAGAATTCTGAACTGAACTTTCCCTTTTGGGGAGGAGAGAAAAGGGATGAAAACCCTTTGTGTTTACAAGGGATATACAAAATTACTCTTTTGTTTTGTTTACTAATGATTCTCACTGTTCATTTTGCTATTTTAAAGCTATGCAAATATATTAAATATTCCTCTGTGTATATGATCTATTTCTCTAAAACAAAATAAAAACGGAGGCAAGGGTGGGCTGATTTGAGAGAATAGCAATGAAACATATACAGTATCACATGTAAAATAGACGACCAGTGCAAGTTCAATGCATGAAGCAGGCACCCAAAGCTGGTGCTCTGGGACAACCTAGAGGGATAGGGTGGGGAGGGAAATGGGAGAGGGGTCAGGATGAGGGGGGACACTGTGGCTGATACATGTTGATGCATGGCAAAAACCATCACAATATTGTAAAGTAATTATCCTCCAATTAAATAAATGTTGAAAAGAGTGAAAACCATCTAAAACATGTACTTTGTACTTTGACAATACTTAGATTTCAATATAAATGATAAAAATAAAACATAAAATTAAATGGAAAAATTTACCCTTTGTAAAACACCCAAAAGATTTAAAGAATTGTTATGATCATTTTAGTGTTTCATCTGGTAACTTGTGTTTGACACCATTTACCACTTAAGTAATAAAAGGAAGATGCAGGCTTGAAAGCGGTAGACAATAGCACTCCTAAGTATAGAAAAGATTCCATGATATCTGACAGATCACAAAAGGTAATGTCATCTCCTTGTGATTGAGGCATTGTCTGCCTTTACAGAGCTGTTAGTCTATTGAATGAAGCATAATAAATAAGGAAACAAATAAATGAATTTTGGAGAGTGTTGCTAAGAAACCCACTCACCTATAATTAATTAACCTATGACAAAGGAGGCAAGAATATACAATGGAGAAAAGATAATTTCTTTGATAAGTGGTTCTGGGAAAACTGGACAGGTATGTGTGAAAGCATGAAGTTAGAACTTACTCTAACACCGCACACAGAAATAAACTCAAAATGGATTTTTTGTTGTTCAGACACTCAGTTGTGTCCAATTCTTTGTAACCCCATGGACTGCAGCATGCCAGGCTTCCCTGTCATTCACCATCTCCTGGACTTTGCTCAAACTCATGTCCATTGAGACAATGATGCCATCCAACCATCTCATCCTCTGTCATCCCCTTCTCCTCTTGCCTTCGATCTTTCTCAGCATCAAGGGTCTTTTCTAGTGAGTTGGCTCTTTGCCTCAGGTGGCCAAAGTATTGGAGCTTCAGCTTCAGTCCTTCCAATGAATATCAGGGTTGATTCCCTTTAGGATTGACTGGTTTGATCTCCTTGCAGTCCAGGAGACTCTCAGGAATCTTCTCCAACACCACAGTTCAAAAGCATCAATTCTTCTGCATTCAGCCTTCTTTATGGTCCAACTCTCACATCCATACATGACTACTAGGAAAACCATAGCTTTGACTTTATGGACCTTTGTCAGCAAAGTGTCTCTGCTTTTTAATACACTATCTAGGTTTGTCACAGCTTTTCTTCCAAGGAGTAATCTTTTCATTTCATGGCTGCAGTCACTGTCTATAGTTATTTTAGAGCCCAAGAAAATAAAGTCTCTCACTGTTTCCATTGTTTCCCCATCTATTCGCCATGAAGTGATGGGACCAGATGCCATGATCTTAGTATTTTGAGTGTTGAGTTTTAAGCTAACTTTTTCACTCTCCTCTTTCACCCTCATCAAGAGGCTCTTTAGTTCCTCTTCATTTTCTGCCATAAGGATGGTGGCATCTGCCTATCTGAGATTATTGATATTTCTCCCAGTAACATTTATTCCAGCTTTGCTGGGCTGGAGAAAGCACAAGCTGAAATCAAAATGGATTAAAGACCTAAATGTAAGATCAGATAGTAGAAAACTCCTAGAGGAAAACATACACAGAACACTATGGGACACAAATCACAGCAATATCTTTTTGGATTCACCTCCTAGAGTAATGAATAAAAACAAAAATAAACAAGTGGGACCTAACTAAACTTGAAAGCTTTTGCACAGCAAAGTGAAGTCGCTCAGTCGTGTCTGACTCTTTGCAACCCCGTGGACTGTAGCCTACCAGGATCCTCAGTCCATGGGATTTTCCAGGCAAGAATACTGGAGTTGGTTGCCATTTCCTTCTCCCGGGGACCTTCCCGACCCAGGGATCGAACCCGGGTCTCCCGCATTGTAGGCAGATACTTTACTGTCTGAGCCACCAGGGAATCCAAAGGAAACCATAAACAAAGTGAAAATTCTCCACAGAATGGGAGAAAAAAAATATTTGCAAATGATGTGACCAACAAGGAATTAATCTCCAAATATACAAACAATTCATACAGGTCACTATCAAACAAACAACCCAATCAAAAAATGATCAGATCTAAGTAGACATTTCTTGAAAGAAGACATACAGATGGGCAAGAGGCACGTGAAAAGATGTTCAACACCACTAATTATTAGAACAATACAAATCAAAACTGCAATGACTTATCAGCTTACAGTAGTCAGAATGGCTTTCATTATAAAGTCTACAAGCAATAAATGCTGGTGAGAGTGTGGATAAAAGGAAACCCTCATACATTATTGGTGGGAATGTAAATTGGTACAGACACTATGGAGAACATTGTGGAGGTTCCTTTAAAAACTAAAAATAGAGCTACCATATGATCCAGCAATGCCACTCCTGGGCATATATTCAGAGAAAAACCATAATTTAAAATGATATATACAACCCAGTGTTAATTGCAGCAATATTTACAACAGCCAAGAAATGGAAGCAACCTAAATGTCCATCAGCAGATGATTGGATAAAGAAAATATGGTATATTTATACAGTGAAATATCACTCAGCCATTACAGAGAATGCCATTTGCAACATGGATGGACCTAGAAATTATCATACTCAGTGAAGTAAGCCAGACAGAGAAAGACAAATATCCTAAGATACCATTTATGTGTGGAATCTACAAAAGAAATGATGCAAATGAACTTATATACAAAACAGAAACAGACTCCAGACATAGAAAATAAATTTATGGTTACCAAAGAGCAAAGGTGGAAGAGGGCTAAATTAGGAATTTACGATTAACATACACATGACCATATATAAAATAAATAATCAACAATGACCTACTGTATAGCTCAGGGAACCATGCTCAATAGTTTGTAATAACCTACAAGGGAAAAGAATCTGAAAAAAGCAGACACATACGCATGTAAAAGTCAGTCTTGTTGCTGTACACTGGAAATTTGTACAACATCATAAATCAACTGTACTTCAATAGGAGTAAACTAATCAATTCCTTTAAAAGGAGAAGAAACAGAAAATAAGAGCGAACCGGTATGTGTAGAATAGGTTGAATCCTTCCACGGGTTGACTAGGAAGAGCCTCTCTGAAGAGACGGCCTGCCAAGTCAGCTCTGAAAGAGCAGAAAAGGCTCCATTTGACGAGTGGGACAGGCAGGGAGCTGGGGGCGAGAGGATGGGAGATTCCAGGGAAGGGAAGTGAATCTGGAGAAGATGTGGCCTCTAAGAACTGAGGAGCAGAATAGTAGAATGCTGAAAATGTCAAAGTAGGACTGAGTAAAAAGAAGGCTGAAACCAGACCATGCAGGGCCTTGAAGGCCAAGATAAAGAGGTCTAATGCTTTTTTTCAAAGGTCAATAGGAAGAAATAAAATGATTTCAAGTGCAGAAGCCACATGATTCAATTTTTGCTATAAAAGAGATCTTTGACTATTTGGTAAATAGGAGAATCAGGAAATTACTGTAGTAATAATAAATTTGAAGAGAAGCTGAGGGTAGAACTAGGAGTGTAGCAGTGTTAGAAATAAAGTGAAGAGACTAAAGTTCTATTTTGAAGACAGAGTAAAATCTGTCAATGAATTAGATAGGAGAAAAATTATATAAATCAATAATAAAGAAAAATATATATAGTTCTCATTCTCTAAGGATGCTTCAGTTATTTCAACAGATTTCTCTGTCTTCATAAAGTTCTGTACATGCTTGTATGCTTAGTCACTCAGTCGTGTCCAATTCTTTGTGACCCTTTGGACTGCAGCCCTCCAGGCTCCTCTGTCCACAGGATTTTTCAGGCAAGAATACTGGGGCAGGTTGCCATTTTCCTCCTTCAGAGGATTTTCCTGACCCAGGGATCAAACCTGCATCTCCTGTGTCTCTTGAATTGCAGGTGGATTCTTTACCCACTGAGCCATTAGGGAAACCCATAAAGTTCTACAGATGTTTAAAAATAAGAATAAAAACCTCTTGATTATTCATAGCACTGACAGTATACCCCAGGTCACTCTAAGGCACATAACTTTTCCAAAGGGAAAAAAAGGACTCACAGAAACATGTCAGAATACCATAAACACTTTAAATCACCTGCATAAATTGTAAAATGTGTTATTAATTTACTTATTCTCTAAGTTTCAAGTTTTCACAGGTAGACTATTAAAGACTTCCATTACCACAGCCAATGAATCTGTGCTCCTACTTCCCAACACATGTATTTCTTTCTGACCCTGCATCGTAGAATAATAAAATAAGCAAATACTAATTAGGTACCAGGCACTGCTAAAACACTTGTAAATGTTAACTGGTTTAACTCTGAAAGGAAGTTACTCAAGTATCCCAATCACTATACATGAATTCAAACATGTTTATTGTTGCCCCAGCTTTAGGTTTTAGAAGGAGTTTGGAGCCACACTGACATCAGTGTGTTGTAATCTGCCCTAGTTATAGGTGCTTGGATCTTTAAGTGTCTTTGCTGATTAATTTTGGTAAAAATCGCCTATCAAGATCTACAAAAATTTAGAAAACACATGCAGCAATAATCAACATCTCCCCCAGCAAAGGCTGAGAATAAGCAATTTCTATATTACAAGGAGATAAATAGAAACTAGAAATGCAAGCAGATTTCTAAGCAAATAAGCTCTTTATTACCAACTATTTCAAATGTTGCAGAATATATAAGAGGAAACCAGCCAGGATCCAAAGATCCCACTTAAAACTGGGGGAAAAATTAAGACTATAACATCTGGATATATAAAACTCAGCCTTGATTTCAGTTTTGTTTTTTCCCAACTGTCACTCTTGAAAACAGATGAAGCTGGAATCTTTCTCAGCAGCCTGCATTCCCACAGGAGCATGCTGACAGCGGAAGGAGTCACAGCCTTGGGGTGGAAGCCCTCAGCTACCTGCACTTACTTACTAAGCCTGGAATGAATGGTTCGCGGTGGCACTAAGTCTGTAATCACAGTTCACCATGGCTCTCAACCGCTGGCTACACATTAAAATCACCTGAGGTGCTTTCTTAAAATACCACCCCCAGAGATTCTTTGCAGCTGTTCCCACGGAGGCCCTGGGAACCAGTGCTTCTTACAAATCCCTGGGAGAATTCTACCGTGCAGCAAAGCTGGAGAACGGCTGCTGGAAACCTGAGCCCCAGGGGCTGCAACATGCTCTTGGGCTTATCCCTACCTGGAAAGGCAAGAAAATCACAGGATGCTGAAGCCATCTTCTGAGTCCTTGCAGCTGCTTCAAGCACAGGTCTGGACCTCTCCCTCCTTGCTGAGTTTACAGTCAGAAAAGCTTTTTAAGAGCACCTGCTCTCTGGGAAACTTCGTTGTTGGTCAAGCTAGCCGCTGCCCACAACTTCTTTCAAAATTTACCTGCTTCAACATACCTGTTAACAATCTTTGAGCACCAATGAAATCATGGCTTTCTTCATTGCAATTGTGAATTAGAGAACTATGAATTAGCCAAGGAGAAAACACCGCGTGAAGAAATTGAGTACCTAGTCTGTGTTAGACATTGTATTTAGTTTGCTTTCAATCCTTACACAGCCCTGTGAAGAAGGAGTTGTTTCATTTTAGTCCTTCAAGGAAGGAAGGCAGACTCAGGGGCATTAGCCACTGACTTCTCAAGTTCTCCCCGGGCTACTGAAAGGAACACTGGGAGGCGACACAATCTGAATTTCACTATCGCACACTGCCCACTAGGGGCTTCCCAGGTGGCGCTAGTGGTAAAGACCCTGCCTGCCAACGCAGGAGACAGAGAAGCCGGCTGGATACCTCGGTTGGGAAGATCTCCTGGAGAAGGAAATGGCAAGCCACTCGAGTGTTCCTGCCTGGAGAATCCCATGGACAGAGGAGCCTGGCAGGCTGCAGTCCACAGGGATCGCACAGAGTCGGACATGACTGAGCAAGTTAGCAGGGACACCACCCCCTAGAGCTTCAGGGGTCAGGGCAAGGGCAAGCTCAAAGAACCTGAAGGGCTTTAAGGCAACCAGCTTGAAATCTTCCCAGCGCGCCTAATAGAGTGGGATTACTGGCTCCTCCTGGTACCAGGGGCTTAGCCCTGAACTCTTACCGTCTTGGGTTAATTGCCAGTTCATGTGCTTTCAGCTCATTGCAGTTACAAGCAAGCTTAAGCCAGCAAAGAGTATCCTTTGTATTTTTAATCCACCCGAGAGCCTAAAATTGCCTTAGAGCAGTGCTTCTCAAACTGTTGTTATGTACTTATGAATCACCTACGGACCCTGTTAAAATACAGATTCACTCCCAGAAGGTCTGGGTGGTGCTAAGACCCTGGGTTCTTCACAAGCTGCCAGGAATGCCAGTGCTGCTTGCACTGAGGAGCAAAGAACTAATTACTCCAAATAAATGGGTGGTTTAAACTACAATTTGGGAACAAGCATCTGTGGGTTCAGGTTTGATATATTTCACTACATTTCATTTCTTTAAAAAAAGAAAATAAAAGACATCTCATTATCCTAACAAGACTGTGTAAAGCCATTCCTTTCCCATTCAGCGAATTATTGTAGACTGATTAGTTGATCAGAGAAGGCAATGGCACCCCACTCCAGAACTCTTGCCTGGAAAATCCCATGGATGGAGGATCCTGGTAGGCTGCAGTCCATGGAGTTGCTAAGAGTCGGACACGACTGAGCGACTTCATTTTCACTTTTCACTTTCATGCGCTGGAGAAGGAAATGACAACCCACTCCAGTGTTCTTGCCTGGAGAATCCCAGGGACGGGAGAGCCTGGTGGGCTGCCATCTATGGGGTCGCACAGACACGGACATGACTGAAATGACTTAGCAGCCGCAGATTAGTTGATAGGTAGGACATCTCAATGTGAAAAGGATCAATACCAAGAAAATACAGTTGAATGTCTTATGAATAACACAAAGAAACATAAGAAACGTTAAGTGGTTAATCACTGACTTTTTTTAGAAAAGGATACTGTACACCCGTCTCACCACTGCTCCTATTAGCAAAGGACCCCTCAGGTGGGACCATGACATTCTTGGGGTTGCCAGAGTAACTGGGATGCTTCTGCTGGGAAACCTGTGGATAACTCTATTGATATACACTGGGTAAAACACAGTCATTATAAACAACAGCTTCAGGGTTGGCTGACCTGAGTTCAAGCCATTGCTAACATTTTACTTCTCAAAGTTCATTTCTTACCCAGGACCAGCCTACAGCAAGACTTGTAACTTTGACCAATCCCAAAATAGTCCAAACTCCATAAAAAGAAATACATTCATACATACCATAGAAAAACTCATTCAAAACAATGATATATTTCACTTGATTTTGTGGTCAAACACAAAAGAAGGTTTGCCTTGCAGGAAATAGATGGGGAAACAGTGGAAGCAGTGTCAGAGTTTATCTTTGGGGGCTCCAAAATCACTGCAGATGGTGATTGCAGCCATGAAATTAAAAGACGCTTACTCCTTGGAAGGAAAGTTATGACCAATCTAGATAGCATATTAAAAGGCAGAGACATTACTTTGCCAACAAAGGTCCATCTAGTTAAGGCTATGGTTTTTCCAGTAGTCATGTATGGATGTGAGAGTTGGACTGTGAAGAAAGCTGAGTGCCAAAGAATTGATGCCTTTGAACTGTGGTGTTAGAAAAGACTCTTGAGAGTCCCTTAGACTGCAAGGAGATCCAACCAGTCCATCCTAAAGGGGATCAGTCCTGGGTGTTCATTGGAAGGACTGATGCTGAAGCTGAAACTCCAGTACTTTGGCCACCTCATGTGAAGAGCTGACTCATTGGAAAAGACCCTGATGCTGGGAGGGATTGGGGGCAGGAGGAGAAGGGGACGACAGAGGATGAGATGGCTGGATGGCATCACCGACTCGATGGGCGTGAGTTTGAGTAAACTCTGAGAGTTGGTGATGGATAGGGAGGCCTGGTGTGCTGCGATTCATGGGGTTGCAAAGAGTCGGACATGACTGAGAGACTGAACTGAACCGAACAGAACAATAAAAATGTTGTAAATCCTCTTGAAATGTATCCACCATTCACCTTTGTGCCTCCTCACCCCCCAAACACAAATCCTGCTATTTTGATACATGTTTTACCCAGGTATATCTGTGTCCCTCAGTTTCCTGTTGGTGGGTTCTAATAATACCTATCTTGCAGGTTTCCATGAAGATTAAACACATATCTCCCTCCAAAGTCCCTGGAAAGCCCAAACAGTACCTCTCCTTTTTGGATCATCCTCTGCCAACCCATGCACCCCTCCAACCTTCATCTTATCAGCCTCATCCATATGCCCCTATCTTTCTAGTTCCCTTTTCTTTACCAAAAAATTTGCCTATCTCTTGGTTTTTCCAGTTTGGATCAGTCTCTCTAGAGACAGCAGAAAGTTAGAAATAACAAATCAACAAATAACTTTACATGCACACACAGTCAATTCTCTGTAGACAGTTTTTAAATTAATAAATGGTTTGCCCTCCTGTAAACCAGTCAACCCTGTGGATACTCAGTGTTGAGTTCTAGAAGTCTTTATTATTTAAAAAATATTAGGTGTGAAAATACTAAGAAGTAACAGTTATCTATAAAAAATCTTCTATATTGGATTCATGTCAACCTCTTTTCACAAAGAGAAAAGAATAAATCAAAGGTACCACCAATATTTGGACTTCCCCACTAGCTCAGTAGTAAAGAATTCACCCACAATGCAAGAGCCACAGGAAATGCAAGTTTGATCCCTGGGTCAGGAAGATCCTGGAGGAGAGCATGGCAACCCAATCCAGTATTCTTGCCTGGAGAATCCCATGGACAGAGGAGGCTAGCAGGCTATAGTCCATGGAGTCACAAAGAGTTGGACAAAACTGAAGTGACTTAGCACACGCACACACACACACCACCAATATTTAGATAGAATTTCAGAAATAGTGCAGTGGCAAGGACATCAGGATGTCAGAAATGCTATTTGATATTCTGAAAGCATACATCTTCCTATGCTATGTAGAGAAACATGTAAGTAATGCCCAGCCCCATGAAATCTGTATGATTCAATGATGCATAGCAAACGTTGCCTTGTGGGTGAACTGAGGATGTTACTACTTCAAATATAGGTTTGTCATAGAGAGTAAAGAAAATGGCAGATATGTTTCTTAGTAGTCACCATGGAGTAGATAGTCAGTAAATATTCTGCTTCAGCTTATCTTCATAGCTATTTTCATCCCAGAGGCAGGGGGAGGAAGGGTAGCAAATACTTAGTCAACATCTTTGCTGAACTTACAAAAAAAGGAGAAAGCTCTGACCATGGCAAAGATTTTATATGTTAAGTAATCTTAGCTCTTGTAGCCTTTCAAAATCTTATGAAAGGAGCTGGCAAGTTCTAAAAAATTTAGTAATCCATGTACAGTCAAATTGTACTCAGTAGTAAGAAAAGAGGGGATTATAAAAACAAACAAATAACAGAAAAAAGTCAAATCACTGCAGAAAAAGTTCATAGGGAAAGATTAAATCATAGCACCAGATAATAGGCACTCTAGTAAAGCTGTGACATTAAAATAACTATAAAAGAAAATCACAAAGAAACTTACCAAAGGAAAAAGTAAGAAAAATGAAGCAATGATTGTTAATTGGACAAAATTAGCCTATATATTTAAGATAAGCAAATGAGGCATCATTCTCATTAAAACTAAAGTCATGCATAAATTTTCCAGTTGAGTAACAGTGCCCACAAATAAAACCTATAGCAAGATGTCAGAGTTGAAATATTCATGGCAAATCAAAAAAAAAAAAAGTGCAAGATATTTATATTACATATTTATTTAGCAATAAAATCATTTTTTGTATTTTCCCTAAAACTTTTGAGCATTCAACTGCCCTTAATGTACTATTGTAACTATTCAATATTTTGTTAATTAGGTCACACACAGTCAAATCCAGGAGCTACAAGAGAACACAGTCAAAGTTGATGGGCTCAACACAAAACTCTGTCACATGTGTCTACATTTCTAAGGCCAGAAAGAAAGCCCATCACACACTTTACACACTTGAAAAATGACACGCTCTCCTCTCCTGAAGGCTTTTGAGGCATGCATTTTATTCCATATGAAGCCCGAAGCATGTTAGAAGCCCTCAGCCCCTGTGTGCTCACCGCCTTTGTCTTCCCTCCACATTGAGCATGGTGCCTTAAGTATCTATCCTCAAGGCTATCCTCTGGTTTGGGTTTTAGTTTCATTTTATTATTGTTTTCAAAATCACATGCCCGTCTTCCTGCTGGTTATCTTACTAACGCTGTAACTTTGAGGAGTCAACCGCCACCTAGGACTTGTGAGTTCTATTAGAAAGCATTTTCAAATCTTGAGCCAAGAAAGAAAAGTAAGTGCTAGTTAAACATCAAAAAAGACTGTTGTCTCAAAAAAAGTCGTTAGAGACAGACCACAGCTCAGCACATTCATTTATGCTTTCTATTGAAAAGTGAAAATTAGGGAAAATGTTAGTACTAATAATGCAAATACTTTGTCTAAGTGAAACCAGCATAAAAACTGGAGATGTCAGTTCATCTCAAGCTCAGTTCCCAATAAAGGATGAGGGATCATGCCCTTGACTTCAGAATAGATCGTATGACTTTCCAGAAGAGTTAATCACCTACCTGGTAAACTCCAAAGGTTCCAGAAGATCATCCCCAACTCTACACATCACATACCCACATCTACCAAAAATGTACTTTCTCCACATATTAGGTGAAATTTTTATCACTGTTAGTAGTATTGGTATTATAGCTGTTTTTCTTGGTTTCCAGTTGCACTCCACTTGGCTTAGTCTTAGAAAGGTAATGCTTCAGGCCTTGTGTATTCGTGTGTGCTAAATGATCTGTCCCCTTGCGGAGAGTTGCAGAGGTGAACAGATCTAATGAGGAGTTGAACGGACACAGATACCTGAGAGAAGGGCAGGAGCAGGAAGGGAGCACTGTGGGCTCTGGAATCAAGCCGATCTCGCCAAGATCTTACCCAAGGCTTCAGCAGGGCAGACATTTATGTAAATGAAGTCCTAAACAGAGCAAAACACATTCAAAAGAGATAAGCCCAGAGCTGCTCTGGTTGGTGCTACATTTGAAGCCTGGACCTCTGCCTTCTGTTCTTGTTCTTCCAGAACCCGAGGCAGTTCAGAAAGATGGTCGGTTCTCAGGAATGACGCTTTGAAAACCACCAGCCCACTGGAAGCTGGTATAGTCAAAGAAATCCTCTCTAAGAGGCATTCTTTCTCTGAAACCTTTAATCAAGACTTTATAAGTTCATAAGTGAATTTATGATTTCAGAAGTTGATAAACAGTTGGGGTGGGGTGGGGGGGAGGTGAATGCGGGAAAGAGAGGCATGACAAATGGCTGATTTCCATCCGGAGCCTTTTTGTTATTAACATTTCTGTTTTCAAATAACACAAGACTAGCTTGAGCAGAGGTGAGGTAAAATGAAGGGGTCTCTCTCATTCATAGACAGGGAACGAAGCTTCTCGTGATCAGATGCTAAAGAGGTATGGAAATCCAGCCATTCCTTTCTCTCCATATCCTGTTGCTGTGTCTCTTTTGCCGCTTGGAGCTTATGCTATTCTAAGCCCATGTGAAGGAAATGGCCACTGTAACTAACTCCTGATTTATATCTCTGTTCGTGAAATCACCCAAACTAATTCCAAATCCAAGTTTTCTAGAAAGTACTTTGCTCAGCCCAGCTTGAGTGGAGCATCCCTAATCCCACTGAAATAATCCAGCTGACAACTCTGCAGTGGGTAGGGCAAGTTTCAGAAAAGAGAGCAAGCACAACACTGTAAATCAAGTATACTTCAATAAAATTATTTTGAAATAAAACCGAAAAGAGAGCAAGCAACTTCTGGAAAAAATTAATAATAGCAGCCAGCACCTCCTTCGGGGAAACCTACAACCCCTGATACAGTAGTGATGTGCTGGACCAGCTCATTCCATTTCCAGCTCAATATCAACCATGGTAGGAGTATTTATACCATGAAAACTGACAAATGCTATAAATCAGGGATCTTTTCTCAGAGAACCAGTTTACCAGCACACTGCTGCACATCTGTCTCCACGATTTATGATGTCGGGTCCAACCACATTAACTTCTGCTCACACACTGTGAGGTTCAGCAGATTACATTAGTACCATTTTCCTCACAAGCAGAGCCCTCTAGAAGGAACCCCCTTCACCTTTTTATTCAGGTGCGTTTATATATTTAAGAACGAAAATAAAGCAAGACACGTGCTTCGCCATAGGTCAAAGGCATCACATCTCTGATTCGACACAAAGCCTTTTGTCTACTACGTGTATTATAAGGTTAGAGACAGGATAGAATGATCTTAAAAATTACCCACATTCTTGGTAAAAATAGGAAACAGCAACTGGAGAAACCTAGTGAATAAGTGTGAAGAAATAGAAATCACAAGAGCACTTACTGGAATATGATAGGAGATCAATAAAGGTTTGGGAAAGAATGATGGGGTGAAAGGACGTGGGAAAGAAGGGAGGAGGTACAAGGCAGGAGGGAGAGAGGACAGAGAACATTGAAGGAAACAGCCATCACTCAAAGGAGACAACCTCCCACTGAGAATAAAAGCAAAGTAACTAAATACGCCACGAATGTAAAAGTCTTATGTCAGACGCTGAACGTGCGGCCTGTGCTGGGCACACAGCTCTCAGTAAGACGTGGTCCTGGCCGCGGGCACCGTGCGGGGTAGTGGAGGAGAGCTGCAGGGAAGTCATCTCCATGCTCAGATGGTAAATGTTGTGCCTAGTTAGCCAGGGATACCGGGGGGAACCACAGGAAAGCTTCTCCCCTAAACCTGAGAGTCAGAAAAGACCTCCCAGAGAAGGCAACATCTGAACCAAGACCCGAAGAATACCCAAACACTCTGCAAGTGAATAGAATGGGGTCAAGGGCATTTCAGGTGGAGTATGTACATGTGTGCTAAGTCACTTCAGTTGTGTCCGACTCTGTGACCCCATGGACTGTAGCCAGCCAGGCTCCTCTGTCCAAGGGATTCTCCAGGCAAGAATACTAGAGCGAATTGCCATGCCTCCAAGGGATCTCTCCAACCCAGGGATCAAACCCATATCTCTTACATCTCCTGCATTGGCAGGCAGGTTCTTTACCACTAGCACCACCTGGGAAGAGTTTCAGATGGAGGGGGGAATGTAAAAGAGTTTGGTGTGTGTAGAAGTTGGCAATCATAGGTCTGGAATAAGTTTAGACTGTAGTGTTTGAGAGAGGAAACGGAGATAAAAACCACTGTGAGTCAAGAAGGTGTTGCATGCATACTTGCAATTGGGGCTTCAAGGACAGAAGTGAACTCTCTAGGGGGTTAAACAAGATAACACTTTAGAAAAATCACCAAGTCCTGTGATTTGCTGGCAGATATCCTTAGGGGCCATCCTGGAGGCTGACTACCATATTCTGTCTAAATCAGGGAAGAAACATTGGCAACATAAAACTTCTGTCTTCTGTGTGTATTATAAGGTTAGACATAGAAGGATCTTGAAAATCATCCACCTTTTAGCTCTCACATTCTCTTCTTCACCACCACAACCTTTTTGTTTCAGTGGGAGTGACATCACAACCTGCAGCTGGCCTCCCTGCCTTCACTCTGTCCCACTTCTCAACTCAGGAAAGACGGGCGCCAACCAGTGGCTGCCGCCTCGGTTGTGTTGAGAGAAAGACTGTGGTCATTCCTGCCCCGGGACAATCCAGAGGGATGGTGTGGGGACGGAGTGGTCAGGATTGAGGGACACGTGTGCCCGTGACTGATGCATGTCTAAGTATAGAAAAACCATCACAATATTCTAAAGTAATTATCCTTCATTAAAATAAATTAATTTTAAAAAATAAATAAAGGAGGTTAGATCAACAACAAAAGACTGTGGTCGTGAAACCAGGAGGTGGAACAGTTTGAGAACTCCTCGGGGGACCAACAAAGCCGGCTTTGCTGACTGCTAGGACTCAGCTGACACAGGAGGCAGGAGTTCAAAGAGGCTCCCAGACTCCTGACTTGGGCAGCTGGATGCACGGTGATGCTTTTGACTCTGAGAGGAGAATTTTTTTAAAAAACAGGTTTAGCAGGGTATATCAGAAATTTAGTTTTGACCTTGAGGTGCTGTGGGACATCCTGATAGAGATGTTTAATAAGCAGTTAACTGGAAAAAAACACACCGGAAAAAGGATTATCAGGCTTTAAGACTTTTTAATACCTTGGGTTTTGAAAGAGTCAATAATAGGGTCATGAACAGACAGAAAAAATATCCACTTTGATTATAGATACCTGCCATGTTCACATGAAAGGATTTCAACCTAAGATGGAACCAAAGGATATGAAACAGAGAACTGTATGCAGACATTCTCAGAAGAACAGAATTTAAGGACTGAAGTCCATTAAAACCCTGTTTCATGAAAGAGTGAGACTTATCTCCTGACCGAGGAACATCTGCCAACAAGCCCTCCTGACTCTGAGTCAGTAAACGTACTGTTTGTGCTCAGCCTACACTCCCGTCGTGTGCTCCATGAACACAACCCAGCCTCAGTCTTCACACGACTCGCCTGCTACCTACTGCAGCTTGTTTTTCCAGAATTGTAATTCCTCGGCTGTTCCCAAATAAACTCAATTTCTTGTAATTGCAGCTTGCTTCAGTTTAACTCTTGTTTAGGTTGACATTCGCAAAATGTATGTTACTAATGTTTCACTCCTGATTTACAGAGAATATGGTAGTCAGCCTCCAGGATGGCCCCTAAGCATACCTGCCACCTTATGAAGCCCTCTCCCATGTTGAAGGGGGCTGACTTGCATGACCAATAAGATACTATGAAAATGGCAAATGTGACTCCTGAGGCTAGGTTACAAAAGACATCACAACGTCTATCTTGTTTTCTTCTGGATTCTTGCTCTGGGGGACATGTCACGAGGTTACCCAAGCAGCCCAACAAACTCTCATGGTGAGGAGCTGGGTCCTCCTGACTGCAGCAATGGGAGCAAGCCATCCTGGGAGCAGACCCCCCTGGTCAAGGCCCTCAGGACAGACACTCAGTCATCATCCTGACTGTACCCACAAGGAGAAACCCTGAGCCAGAACCACCCTGCTAAGCTGCTTCTGAATTCTTGACCCACAGAAATTGTAAAGTTAAAATGTTTATTGTTTTAAGCCATTAAATTTTAAGAATAATTTGTTACACTGCAACAGATTAATAATATAGAAATTTACTTACCAGGTCATAGGGAAAAAAAGCCAGAGGAGTGAGGGCCTCACTGAGAGGGTCCTGCCTGTAAAACTTAAGGCAGCAGTAAAAGTCCAACATGAAATGCAATCTTGAAGGGATCATTAAAGACAGATTTCTGGGCCCCAGACATGAGTTTCTGATTCAGTGAATCTGAGGCAGGGCCTGAGAATTGGCAATTCTGTGGTGAGTTTCAGGATGTTAGATTTGATCAGGAAAAAAGATATGACCATAAGATCATCCAGAGTTCTTTCTGTGACTCTTTGACATGTTTGCACATGGGGAAGGTCTCTCACAGCATGAGTCAATTTAGAGGCCAACCCCCGGGGAGGGGAGCGTGGGTCTATCTGTTGTTGTTCTGCTGCCCAGCAGAGAGTATCTGGGTCACAGAGCTCTGAAGGTCAGCAGGAGCTTGGAGTCTTATTTATAGCTAAATGATTTATCTTATCTTTTCTATGGCTAGCAGAAGGGTGAAATTTCATGGGGTATGCAAAACAGGCAGGACCTATATGGCTAAAAATCTTCTTATTAGGGCTGTACTTAAAAAATGGATATGATAAAGAAAGTGTGGTGTATACATACACACCATCTATATAAACACAATGGAACATAACTCAGCTATGAAAAAGAATGAAATCTTGCCATTTGTGACAACATAGATGGACCCAGTTGGTATTAGGCTAAGTGAGTAAGTCAGACAAAGAAAGACAAATATTATGTGATTTCACTTACATATGAGATCTAAAAACCAAAACAAAACAAAGGAACAAACGAAACAGAAACAAAATCATAGATACAGAGAACAGGTGGTTGCCAGAGAGAAAGAGAGGTGAAAAGGAAGGAAAGAAATAGGTGAGGGAGATTAAAAGGTGTAGATTCAGTTACAAAATAAATGGGTGAAGGGTGTGAAATGTATAGTATGAGGAATACAGTTAATTACCATGTCATATCTTTATATGGTTACATATTATAACTAGACTTATGGGGATCAGTTTGAAATGTCAAATCACTGGGTAGTATAACAGAAACTAACATAGTGCTCTAGGTCAATTATACTTCAAAGACAAATTAAAAAAAAAAAAAAAATCAGATTTGTGGTTGCCAAAGGTTGAGGTGGGAAAGAAGGGCAGGGGACAGAGTTAGATGAAGGCATTCAAAATGTAAGAACTTTCAATAAGAGAAAAAATACTAGGGATATAATGAATTAACACTGATACATATTACATATGAAATTGTAAGGAGAATAAATTCTGAGTTCTCATCACAAGAAAAAAATTTTTTCTTGTTCTTTAATTTTGTATCTAGATGAAAGTGAAACTGTTAGTTGCTCAGTCATGTCTGACTCTCTGCAATCCCATGAACTATAGCACACCAGGGTCTTTTGTCCATGGAATTCTCCAGGCAAGAATACTGGATTGGATTGCCATGCCCTCCACCAGGGGATCTTCCTGACCCAAAGATCAAACCTGTGTCTCCTGCATTGCAGGCAGATTCTTTACCACCTGAGCCACCAGGGAATATGAGTGTTTACTAAACTTATTGTGATCATCACTTCGTGATATATGTAAGTCAAATCATTATGCTATACACTTTAAACTTACCCTGCTGTATGTCAATTATATCTCAATAAAATAAAAGTGAAACTCTGTGCCAGTGGACTTTTAACTGTGAAGAAAGACAGCTATAAAGAAATAAACAACATAGAACGAATATGCAAAGGTCATCATTAGCTCATTTATACAACAAAGTCTCCCAAGTCTCCCAAGTCTCCAGCGAATCCTAACGCTGCTGGTCCAAGAACACACTTTGAGAACCTCTGACCTAAAGGCTTCTTGTGGGCAGAGTGGCCCTGGAAAAGAGGGTGAGGGTCAGTGTCTTCTCCCAAACTGAAATATCAAATAAAGTCTCTTGCACTGGAGAGAAGGAAAAAGGGAAGAAGAGGGAGATTATTGTAGCATATGGAAGGAAACATTATAACTGAGGAAGGACTGTTCTTTCCCCATATCCTAAGAAGAAACACAACTTTTCTTCGGACATTTTTTCATTGTTGAGAGGAACTCCAGGGAAAACTGCCTGGTTTTCTATAAACAGAAACCAGTTTCATTACCCTGACGAACAACAGTACTTTGCCTGTGGGTGGCAAAAGCTGTTTGTATATTCTTACCTTAATTAAGGAATCTCTGACTAAAAAGGATTATCTCACAAGTATTCTCAACAGACCTTCTTTAAAGGGTTTCAAGAAACACATTAATTGCAGTGTCACAAAAGGTATATTAATTGAGATCTCATGTTAAAGCTGTTTCCTTAATTCAGTTTTTAGTTTCTTTCATTTGCCCTTTACCACATTGATATCCCCATAATTATCCATTAGTTCAATCAGTAATTTATTCATCTAGTCTTAATGTGTATGTTCTCTGCATTAAGAACTGCCCTGGGTGCTTGGAGATGATGGATGTTGAAGCCAGAGTTAGGAATGAAGAAACAAACAAAAATTTTTTATTGGTCTCTTTATTTTTTACTGAGACCTATACAAAGAAAACAGTTTCTGAGAGCCTTTGACATGTTGTTCTCAGCTATTTTTTCCTTTCCCCCTCCAATCCCATTTAAATGAATTAAGACCAAACTAGGGGGCTTCCCTGGTGGTCCAGTGGATAAGAATCTACCTTGCACTAGAAGGGATATCAGTTTAACCCTGGTCAGGAAAGATTCCATGAGTCGTGAACCAACTAAGCCAATGCAGCACAGCTACTGAGCCCATGCTCTCAAGCCACAAACCACAACTTCTGAGCCCAGGTGCTGCATCTGCCGAAGCCTGCATGCCGAGGACTTGCGCTCCTCACAGAAGAGGCCGCCACAATGAGAAGCCCCAGCACCACAACTAGATAGCAGCCCTCACTCACCTTAAATAGAGAAAGCCCACTTGCAGCAAAGAAGACCCACCACAGCCAAAACACAAAATAAATTAATTAATTTTAAAAAAAAACACTAAATTAGCATGAAAAATTTAAGAGGGAAAAGACAACAGAACAGCCATTCTAAGGAAGAAAATCTCCATCATGAGATTTAGTGAAGAGAAACGTGTCACTTCACTTGGTAGTTTTAATGACAGATGCTGAATCTTCAGGTTTTGTACTTCCTCCTGGCTGAAATCTCCAGCTTGCCCAAAGCTCTGGCCTCTTGGTTCTGTCAGTGTTGATACTATTTGCATAAGCACCTGTCGTTATCCCCTATCAAGTGCCTCCTCTGCAACCTTGAACATTTCTTCTTGATTCATTATAATTAAAGAGCTAATGTAGCCATTCAAGTTCACATCGTCAATGACCATGTAATCATCTTCCCTAGTGACCAGAATTCCTTTCTTTTTATGAGGGTTACAATTAAATTCCTTCCAGCCATAAGGTCAAAAGAATCTGCAACAGTTAGCCTTCCCAGTGACTAATTTCACACTTGTGACTGATGCATATAAAATAGGACCTCTCCAATAGAAGGTGTCAAATTAAGAAATAATATACATTTCACTACACCTCAACCGAAGTCAATTAGATGTAAAAATTAAAGACTGTGGATTCTTTGCCTGTTACAGGAAGTGATGCTTGACACTTCACTTATCAATTTAAAACACATCTGTGTCCCTTAAAAATGTTAAAGTAATTTGTAAGTTGGAAGAGAATTAAAATGTCTCAAAGCCTGGGAGAGTAACGGCCAGGAGATTAAGATAATGTGCTCATGTCTGTTTCATATAATAACTTGTCCATCACTGTATTTTTTTTTCCCTTCTCAAGATTTGCTTAAGTTCTTCTAAAATGGATTTTGTTACTTTCCCTGCTAATGAGGCTTTTTACATTTTGTAAAGGATTCTGATTACTAGATCACCACACATGGCTAAACGCCATGAGCAGATTTAGCCTCCGACTTCCAAGATATAACACTGCCCAGGGAAGCTTTCTCTTTTTCCTGTCACCATGGAATTTAGTGGGGACCTTCTTCTTTACTTACAGTTTTCAGTTTCACTTCCACACGCAGACTCCTCCCCACCTCCCTGTGCCTTTATCCTTCTTTCTCCAAGACAACTGTTTTCAGCAGGGAGGCTGGAAACCTTTTCAAGTCTAAGTTCAATCGGAAGTCACTGTCAAGACTTCATCTGTGCATCTCAAGGGGATTTCTAGGAAGGAGGAGCCTTTGACAGCCACAGAACACCTACATCCATGGCTCAAAGGGGCTACTGGAAGGGCAAGGTGTGTGACCCACAGTTAGCAACTTCCAACCTCTGTGTTTCAGCTACCCCAAGATTCCAGGAAGTCAAAGCAAGCACCGCGTCAGGAACAAAGGCAGGTGATCTTCAATTAGAAGCATCTAGGTGATGACCCTGAACTCTGAAGGGCAAACAAGATCCAGCTCTTGAACTTCTTGAAATTGTTGTTAGTATCTCTTAATTTCATAAGAGAAACTGTTGTTTCTGATGGTAGGTATCTGCTGTTACAGCCACCCAGAATCCATTCACTTTTCTTTTGACATACCTCAATTTCCCTCTGGATAGCACACATTTCCCTGCTCTCAGCCAACACTCTTTGGATCACATTTTGCAGTGCTGTTGATGCAACACCCAGCTGTGGAGATAATTGACTAGGCGATACAAGTTCTCTGTCAGTTCTTTGACCTATTCCTGGATAATAGCTTTCTTTTTCAGCACATGAGTATAGAGTTTTCCTAGACCTTCTGTGCCTTTAAAATAATGAGCCCATATCAGTTTGAGCACAATATCAATTTACCAGTTCCTTCACTTAACACTTCCTCCAGGGCATAGATACCTCTCCTCCCTGTCACCAGGCTCTATCTCCACAGCTCTACCCAGCTACAATCCTTAGACCCTTACTTCAGCCCAACCTGTATCCCTCCTCCCAATCTTCTTTCTGCCTCACCAACCTGATGTATCACTTATCAGATATTATCTGAATTGTCTATTTAATTCTTCATCTTCCTTGTGAAACTACAGACTATGAGAAGCAGGGGTTTTTTTATACCATTGTATCCCCAGTGTCCAGCATCATTGTGCTTGACAAATAGCAGACAATTAACACTTATTCATCCAAAATATGTCTCTTATGAATTGACTATGGGATAGAAGCTGTGCTGAGTGCCGAGAATGTGATGATCGGAAAATAAGAACAGAGCTTGGTCTACTGGGTGTAAGAGCAAGGTGGTGGCAACACTGCAGCAGGTTCTTTACCGCTAGTGCTACCTGGGAAGCCGCTGAGTAGGACACGGCCCTGCAAACCCAAGTAGTGACCAAGAGCAAAGGGAGTGGTGTTCACTGCAGAGCAGTTTCAAAAGAACTTGCAATTCAGAGAATTTGCAGTCAAGTGGACAATTCACAGACAAATATATGATAACTTCTATCCCAAATGTATTGAAGAAGTTGTCCTTTGAAATTAGAGACTTTGACGCTTACTACATATGTACTAAGAATTGGTCAAAGATCAGAAAATGAAATAAGTTTTGATATATTTTGTTGACCAGAAAAGGAAGTGGCAAAATTTTTAAAACTATTTTACTTATCTGGATTTAATTTCAACAGATTATACTGAGCACTTGTATTATGTTTTCCCCTGGAATTTCCTGGCCTTGAGCTTCTCAAAGATCCATAAATTTGAACACTAATAATGGAAAAGGAACATGAAACACACCTGGTAAAACATTTAGGTGATAATAAACTGGAAGAAGATGCAAAAACCTCAGAAATACAGAAGAAAATTATAAATGGCAATTATATGAATCCAAATAATAAAATAACAACCAAATCACAAGCACATGAATTAACATATTTTAATGGAAAAAAAGAAAATAGTAAAATGAGAACTGTATAATAACAAAGACAAAATTAGATTTTTAAAATATTAAATATGAAAGGGTAACCATTAGACTACTTTAAATTCTAAGAACTCAGAAAAATATATTCAAAGGACCCCAGGATCCAATCAGGATGCACTGGTGGTGTCCCAGGTGGGTACAAGGTATTCTTGAATGTGAGTCTGGGTAGAATTTATAGTTATATGAAGTGACAACTTAAAATACCAGTTGATATGTAAACAAACCAAAAAAAATCAATAAGGAAGGGACCAGAGAGTTTCTCAAGGATTCTAGGAAAAGCCAAAATTCCCTCAGTAAACTAGGAACAGAGAGGAAAATGAGCAAACTGCAAAGTGCAAGATGAGCAAGAGAAAGGATTAGATAACTGTTAAGGAATTAAAGGAGATGAATATTCATGATCTAGTCAGGATTCACATCAAGCTGGAAAACTTGACTTTGAATAATACAGAGAAAGACCCAGATATCAGAAAAAGAGAGAAAGATATCCTTATTGATTCTGTGTCTCTGGAGAATCCCACTTAGTACATCAATCATTCTTTATATATATATATATACACATGCATATAAAAAGAGATATGGGGGGTATGGGGGGAAATACACAGGTATATGTATAACTCCCTGGTGGCTCAGATGGTAAAGAATCTGTCTGCATTGCAGGAGACCTGGGTTCAGTCCTTGGGTTGGGAAGATCCCCTGGAGAAGGGAATGGCTACCCACTCCAGGATTTATTCCATGGACAGAGGAGCCTGGCAAGCTACTGCCCCCAAAGTCACAGAGTTGGACACCACTGAGTGACTAACACTTTCATTTTCACAGTTTTATAGTGTGTGTGCCTGCTAAATTGCTTCAGTTGTGTCTGACTCTATGCAACCCAATGGACTGCAGCCTGCCAGTGGGTTGCCATGCTCTCCTCCAGAGTATCTTCCCAATTCAAGGATCAAACTCACATCTCACATGTCTGCTGCATTGGTAGGCAGGTAATATCACTAGCGCCACCTGGGAAGACCCTTTTACAGCGGCATTCAGTTCAAAGGCCTGAGAATCAGAAGGGTAATGGTAAAAGTCCAGGTCTGAGTCCAACATGCAAGAATCTAAAGTACTGACGTCCAAGGGCAGGAGAAGGTGGATGTCCCAACTCAAGGAAATTGACCCTTTCTCTGCCTTCCAGTTCTATTCACACCCTCCATGGATTAGATTCCCACCCATGTCTGTTGACTGAATTGCCAAACTGTTCTGGAGATACCCTCACAGACACATACAGCAATGATGTTTTACTGGCTATGCAGGCATCTGTTAGCCCAGACAAGTTGGCGTACACAGAATTAACCTTTCCAGCTGCCATCTTCTTCCCACTGCCTTTCCTCTTTCTCTCAAACCTCTATTGGGAAGAATCCTGATCTCCTCACATACCTCATGTTAGTAGTGTTAGTTGCTCAGTTGTGTCCAATACTTTGCAGCCCCATGGACTGTAGTCACCCCTCCCAGCCCCAGGCTCCTCTGTCCACGGGAGTCTCCAGGCAAGGATACTGGAGTGGGTTGCATTCCCTTCTCCAGGGGATCTTCCTGACCCAGGGATTGAACCTGGGTCACTGCAGGCGGATTCTTTACCGTCTGAGCGTGTTAGGGTCATGCAAAAATAGAACAAGGAGGAGGACTAGCAGCACTCAGCATGCTGTAGATGAGCTCTGCTGTAGACCCGTGAGAGGAGGAGCAGAGCTATTACACTACCAAGTGTGTGGTCCTGAGTGAATCACTCAACCACTCATACAAGATGGGGACATGACAGTGCTACTCTTTAAATAATAGTGTGTGGCATGTAAAGAGTGTTCAGTAAATGTTTGCTCAGTTTCTCCTTTTAATTCATAGGACAGATCAAACAATTAAGAATGTATTCATGACAATAATACATTGTCTAGCATTTATCTCTTTATAGGTGATTTATTGAGTTCTGTTTATGATTATCACACTGTGGGGTAAGAAAGAATATGATTCATGTTTATTATATTCTGTTTGTATTATTGTGGTGCATCAGAGAGCATTTGGAACTGGGAGAAGGCCATGGCACCCCACTCCAGTACTCTTGCCTGGAAAATCCCATGGGCAGAGGAGCCTGGTGGGCTGCAGTTCATGGGGTCGCTAACAGTTGGACACGACTGAGCAGCTTCACTGTCACTTTTCACTTTCGTGCATTGGAGAAGGAAGTGGCAACCCACTCCAGTGTTCTTGACCGGAGAATCCCAGAGACGGGGGAGCCTGGTGGGCTGCCGTCTATGGGGTCGCACAGAGTCGGACACGACTGAAGTTACTTAGAAGCAGCAGCAGCAGCAGCATGACCAGTTATAAAGGTGTTTTAATTCCTAGGTATGATAGTGTAATTAAGCCAGTAATAATTAAGTCCTTGTCTCTGAATGAGCCTTAGGAGAGACTAATGTAATGAGAGCAAAACCACCACATCAGAAGTGACTCCCCGCTCTGATGGAGAGAAGCAGGAAATTCGTGCCATACAGACCTGGCCCCAGGGAGGAGTGCTCCCTGGGGGGTCAGTCTGAGCTCCAACACCTCACTGGGACAGCCTGTGGCCAGAACAACTGCTGAAAAGGGTGCCCAGGTGGTCAATGACATAACAATGGTGGTGAGCCATATCTGTCCTGAAAAAAGTCTTTCTTGACAGACCAACAGAACTTCCTGCCTTGGAGTCTGGTGTAGAGGAGTCAGGTATAGTGGAGGGGGGTGGGATTGGTGAGGAGGGAAGTCAGAGCAGGAGATCCCTGCCATTTGTTTCTTGCTTTGTTGTTGTTTTTTTTTTTTTTTCTTCCTTCCTTTTTTACTGAGTCTAGTTAGTAAATGCATGATTCTCACAGAGCTCAAATCCATCAAAACACATGGGTAAGAATTCACAGCACTGGGTTTTCTTAAATTCTTTGCTCTTACTCTGAATGTAGTTGCTATGCCTCTTTCTGGAAAATGTAACCAGAGCCCATCCCACACGTCCTGTAAAGGACCAAGGAGCTAGTGATGGGATCTGAAGCAAGTGAGCGTGGAGCTTTCCTCATGGGGACAGCTGAAAGCATCCAACAGCCCAAGGCCACCCCTGCGAAGACCCGCCAGAGAGCTGAGCAGTGGGTGGCTTGGTCTTTGTCTTCCTAATGCCGGTCTCTCCAGTTCTAGACCAGCATCCATCCACCTCATGCGGTACTCAGGAAAATCTTCAGCCTCTAAGGGCACACGTCATCCCTGGCCTAACACTGCCGGGCTGACTAACCTCTGCTAGTTTTAGTGCTGAAGGTCCTGAAGTGCTCCCGACTCCTGGGAAAACTTGGTTGACCAGTTAACACTGGTCGCAAGTGTTCTGAGACCTCTTCTCAGACAGATTGCTGATGTAGTGGGATCTCCAGGCCTCTTGGGTTAAGAAGTCAGGATGTGAGAGCTGATCAGACCCCATTCACATTCTTGCCTCTGCTAAGGCGGCAGAGCCTGGAACAAAAGAAGTCCTGCTTCACAAAAGGCTGGCTGAGCTGGTGAGGGCATGCTGTCTCACCTTCTGGGATGTGGTTTTGAATAGGATTATGAAATAAAAGAAGAGAGGGAAAGAATTTGTCCAGATTCTTGCAGTTAATTAGACAACCATACCAATTTAATTTTGCAATGAAATGTGTTTTCTGCAACTGAAAGACAGGTGGTGAGGCAAAGCATCTGCTTAACAACAAACAAAGCTCTAAGTCTGACTTTAAGACAAAAGGCAGGCACCTGGCTGTGACGTGTGATTCATTAGCGTTAAACCAGTCAGATTCCATTACCATGAACTTCCACTGACACAGAAACAAGATGAGCATTAGCTAAGCCTTGTTAATCATTCAGGGGTACAGAGGTTCTCAACATAAAAGCAGCCATAGCTGTAGAATCCAATTGATCCCAATTATACCAGACACTCAAGTGATGCTGTACCTTATTGGTTTATTTCTGAATGCCAAAGATGCTGATGTGAGAACTAAAGATTCTTCGCCTAATAGGTATATCTAAATAAGACATTAAAGAAAATAGAAAATAGACCAACCACCCATATAACAAATATTTCAAAAATATTGAAACCTCTAGATTCCAATTTGTTACTTACCTAGAGTCATGTTAATCAGAGATAAAGCTCAGTAGAAACAAAAGATTAATTTAGACCTGATATCACAAACTGGCAGCCTACAAGATAAGGAGTGAATGGTTCTGGTTTATTTGTTTTTAAATTCAGTTGAGGTTAAACATGCAGACCAAACACATGTGTTTATCACCACTCCCTCATGGAATGTCAATAAAGTGATAGCAAAGTAATAAAAATAATGTGAACCCTGATGATTAAGAGGACAGAAAGACAGTGGTAATGGAGTATAAGATCTGCCAACAAGATTTTGGAAGACAAAAAGTGAACTGAGGAGCGATAACTAACTTAGCAGGTGACTCAGTGGTAAGGAATACACCTGGCAATGCAGGAGATGCAATTTCAATCCCTGGATTGGAGAGGTCCTCTGGAGAAGGAAATGGCAACCCACTCCAGTATTCTCCCCTGGGAAATCCCATGGACAGAGGAGCCTGGCGGGCTACAGTCCATGGAGTTGCAAAAGAATCAGACACAACTTAGCGACAAAAACCACCATCACAACAACAACTAACCTAGCAAAGAAAAGGCTGAAACTTAAGTGTCTTCTCAGGGCAATAGTAATATCATGCAATCTGCTTTTTGGAAATTTAGAAAGTCTCAGAAGTAACAGAGTTCAGAGTGTACTTTGAAGGCTTAATACTGGAATGAGAGGAAAGCCTCTTTCAGGAGCACTTGGACCTTCAAGCCCCTTTCTCAATCTGCGTGGCCAGGCAATTCCCTTTATGCTCACCCCCAAAGAAGAATAAATGTTCACTCTTTTGGAGAATTGAGTCTGAGCCATTCTAGACTCTAGGACATTCCAACAGTGGAGGGCTAAGGCAGGAGGACTGATTGAAAGTCTACAAACAGAACTATTGAGAAGTCTGAAGCCCTCTTCTCTTCTCCTGCCTAGCCCTGAAGCAATAGCAGCCAGACTTACATGGCTAGGAAGTCTTCTCTGGAAACCTGAGCTACCTCAAAGGAAACACATAATGGTGTTAGCATTGAGGAGCTCCAAAGAAATATCAGACATTGCCCAATAACCCCACAGCAAACCCACCTTTGCATGTATTACTTACAAACAGCATCTCAGTGTTTCACTGTATCAACAGACAGCCAAAGAGCACCAAAGCATTTGAGAAAATCCTACAACATTCAAGAGATCAAAACAAATAAAAATATTTTTAAAAATTAAGGACTCCAGAAAACAATTCAATGGGAGGAGCAGAAGAAACAGCAAGATGAGACATATGGTTGTCAAAATGAAAAATCAGAGATCAAGAAAGAGATCAGAAATTTTAAAATAGGAAAGATGACATTTTTCTTAAAAATCTATAGAAGAGATGGAAAATAAAGTCAGGAAATCTCCAGTAAAACAGAACCAAAAGATACAGAGCTAGGCAATAGGAAAGAGATGATAAGTCAGATTGTCAGTCCAGGGGATTCCACAGTCAGTGATTCTAGGGGAAAAAAAGACATTCCAAGAGGTGAGGGGGCATTACTATCAAGAAATTAATACAGGAAAATTTTCCCTTCAGGAGTTTTCAGGCACAGGCTAATGTAAAGATACCCACGTCCTAGACATCATTGTGAACTCTCAGAACAACCAGAATAGAGAACTCTTTTAGAAGAGAAATTCAAACCACCCAAAGAATCAGTAATCAGAAATCAGGATCACTTTGGGTCACCTCAGGATTCAAATCACCTCCAATCAGGATCACCTCAATAATAGTATTAGATGCTAAAATCCAGTCAGATGGCCTTTAAAACTCTGAGTGAAAATATTTTTCACACTCAAATTATTTCACCCAACCAAACTACTAAGTAAATGTGAAAATAGAAATCTTCAAAAATGCAAAGACAAGAAATGTCCCTCTCACTCACTTTCTTTAGCAGACAGCAACAGGGGCATGGCAGCACAGCGAATGAGGGAACGAGGCGCGGAAAGAGGCGGCACCCAGACAGAGGGCCCCTAACACGGGATGACCCCAGGTGTTCTGAGGGCAACCCTAGGAGCACAACGTACCCAGAGCTGATGAACATGACCCACTCCTGGGAGAAGAACTCAGGAATGGGAGAGGGTGGGCCAAGACACTGCTCTATTTTATTATACATTTTCTCAAGACTGAGTGACTTTCACGTTAGACATTTTCTATATCATGCAACTTTTTAACTGGTATGTGCTGTTTTCATTAAAAAAATAAATATCATTTTTAGATATTTATATTGATTACAATATGTAAAAACTAGGAGATTTCACATAAAAATAAAAATATATGGTTTATATTAGTCAAGATGGGCTAGTTTAAGACACAAATGACCATAAACTCAGCATTTAAAAAACCCACTTAGTTCTCAATGGACTGAAATGGCCTCTGCTTCTCTTATCACCCAAGGAGACTGACAGAGGACTCCATCAAAAAACATGTCCCTCCCTATGATTTGAAAGGAAGGAAAAAGAACATACCAAACCATCACTGTCCTTAAGGCTTCTGCCTGGAAGTGACACATAGCATATGCTTGAGTTCATAGAACAGGATATATAATTCATTTACAGAATAGATTACCAGTGGACCCATGTTTATTTTTAGCAGGAATCTGCAGAAGCTGAGTAGCAATTATTTCTTTGAAGATGTGTGCACATGCAAATTTGCCAAAATCCTCATTACGTTCTAAAGTCTCCCTGACGTGGAGACTCATGCTAGTTGCCATTCACTACTGCACTTTCAATTTTTTATAGCATAATATTTTTAATGGTAGCAATAAAAATAAAATGAAATATTTGTCTATACCCATGGAAGAAAAAGAAAAGTAGAACAAGAGAATTGAGTGTTTAAAGAAAAATGGAATAGATCTTATTTCATCATAGAAGTGAAGAATACCCCTATGAATTCAGCCTGCAAACAAGGCATATTTTCTTGCACATTTACTTTACCTTGCTTTGAATTGTCCCCTCAAAATATGTGCTGAACTTCTAACCCCCTATACCTCAGAATGTAACCTTACTTATAAATAGAGTCATTGCAGAGGTAATTCCCTAGTGGCTCAGATAGTAAGGAATCTGGCTGCAATGCAGGAGACCCAGGTTTGACTCCTGGATCAGGACACAGGTAGAGAAGGAAAAGGCCAGTATTCTGGCCTGGAGAATTCCATGGACTGTATAGTCTGTGCGGCCGCAAAGAGTGGGACAGGACTGAGCGACTTTCATTTCACTTCAGGACATTGGAGAAGAAAATAGCAACCCATTCCAGTTTTTTCGCCTGCAGCATTCCATGGACAGAGGAACCTGGTGGGCTACAGTCCATGGGATCGCAAAGAGTCAGACACTTCCACAATTTCACAGATGTAATTAGTTAAAATGAGATCATCCTAGAGGGGGATAAGTCCTTAATCCACTATAACTAGTCCTTTTAAAAAAAAAAAAAAAGATGGAAAATAGACACAGAGAGAGAATGCCATGTGACCACAGAGGCAGAGATTGAATTTATGCGGCACAAGCCAATACACTCCTGGGCAACCAGAAATAGGGAAGGATCCTCCTCCAGAGACTTCAAAGGAAGCAAGCCCTGGCAACACCTCAGTTTTGGTCTAGAGTTGTCAGAGAATGAATTCCCATTGTCTAAAGTCACCCAGATGGTGGTCCTTTTTTTCACTGCTGCCCTGGGAAACTAAGACTCCCTAAACCCAGCAGGACCACACCCTCCTACTGAGAGCACTGCGGAAGCACGGACCCGGGAGAGTTCTGCATCTTTCTGAGTGAAGACTTCCTTCTTCCGGTGTGTGTCTAACGGTGACACAACGGAGTGAAGAAATATTTCTGATCCTGATAGTGTCAGTCAGCAAGCCATGAATAATTCCTTGCCAGTTAGTAGCTGTGGACATAGGGTTATAGACTTTGTAGATCCACAATCCCATCAGAAAACTGGGTTCTCCAAGGAGGTGTATGTGAGCACTACAAATCACAAGAGCATGTAAGGCCAGAGTCGAGAGTTTAGAGCAGCTAGCAGGAGGCCAGTAGTCCAAGTAAACCAGATTGGGTTAAAATCCAAACGGAGGGCATGAGCCAAAAGATCATTCCAGAAGGTGAGGACGGAGTGTAGGCTCAGGTTCAGAGCAGAGAAGTAAATCCACATAAGGAGCACAGTGAACAATGACAATTCCTCCTAGGACAGAGATTCAGCTGGCCCTGCAGGGGTGGGTCTAGCAAGTCTCAACAGAGAGCACAGGAGACAGGCGAGGCAGCGCAGCGGAGGCCCGCAGAGCCGGTCCCCCACAGAGCCCGTCCACAGCTGCTCTCCCTGCACTTGCTTCAGAGCTCTTTCAGAGAAGGGCCACACCCATCAAAGTGCGGTCAGCGTATTTACATCAGTCAAGTACCCAAACCAGGGCCTGGAGATGACTCACTAACTTACAAGATGCTGTATTGTCAACAGGAAGAAATAGCCTATTTTGCCTGTAGATACCATGTTGTTTGGAAAATGATATTTTAATTGCCTGTTGGTATTCTAGCCTTGTTTTTTAATCTTACAATTCAGGGCTTAATGTCTTCTCATTTGTGTTGTGTCAAAACTGTCCTCACTGCATTGTGTTTGTTATGCTTTCTCTTTTTTTCAAAAATCACACAATTTTTTATAAGGGGATTCAACTTTTATCTTCACTTTCTGTCATGTTCAATCAATTATAAGTCTCCTACATCATTTCTCTCTCCTATATTTGCAAAAATACATCAATACTAAAGGGCTAATTGATTTGGACTTTTATCCAGTGCTGCTTCCCTGTACTTGTTAGTAGAATGGCTGGAGCACATCGTTTGCTAGTCAATTTTATAATGAGCATAAATTTTCATTCTTAAATAATCATTGATCTAAATAACCAACCACAGGAAAATCATTAAGAAAACTACAGTTGCCACATGATGGAAGATTAGGCACTGCTAAGCATGATGTTTAAAAATAATTTTTCATATCTTGAGAAAAGACTCGCAATAAGTGAAAAGCCAGAATATAGTTTACAATAACATTATCATTCTAATTTATGTAGAAAAAATGTGTGTTAAAAGCTAGGTAGTATTTCTTTTGTTCATCTTTCCTGTGCTTTTCAAAATCCCAATCATAAGTAACTACTATTTTTGTAATCAGATAAAGATAAACTCATAAAAAAATTTTGGAACGTGAATGGTATTTACATTATCTAGAATTACCTTAGAAGAATTCATAATTTGCACTCAGACTCGTTGAACAATTTTCCCAATAAAAAATACGAAATAAATAAATTTTTTTATTTATATTTAGGCTACAACATTCACACTTGGGCATATGATCTCTCAGGGAAGTATTCCATAATGACACTGGAATCCAAAATGAGAGTCTGCAAACTGATTCTTATAGAGTGAAATAGTAAATATTTTAGGCTTTGCAGACTATGTGATCCTTGTTGCAACTCTGTCTGCTCAGCTTTGTTGTGGCACCTTTACAGCCAAAGGCAATACTTAACCAAAGGACATGGCTGTGTTCCAATAAAACTTTATTTACAAAAGCAGATGGTAGTTTGCTGATTCCTACTCTAGAACACTGCATCTCAAACTTTAATGAGTAAAACAATCACCCGAGGATTTAGCTAAAAAGAAGATTGAGATTCAGCAGGTCTACACTGGAGTCTGAGAGTCAGCATTTCTAACAAGTTCCCAGGAGATGCTATCGCTACTGGTCTGAGGACAACACTTTGAATAGCAAAGCAGAGCATCTGTTTTATCAGCCACATAACATATACATTTTCTTGAGGTGAACTAATACACTGTTTATCCACAATGTTTGATATAGTAATAATATTTGGGGCTTTCCAGGTGGCGCTAGTGGTAAAGAATCTGTCTGCCAGTGCAGGAGACACAAGAGCTGCAGGTTCGATGCCTGGGTTGGGAAGATCCCCTGGAGTTGGAAATGGCACCCTACTCTAGTATTCTTGCCTGGAAAATTCTATGGGCAAGAAGCCTGGCAGGCTACAGTCCATGGGGTCGCAAAGAGTCTGACATGACTGAGTGACTGAGCAGAATGGTATGTTGTTTAATTTTTTTTCTACCTTATGGCTTTATTGAAACTAATTAAGGACATTAAGTGGGAGATTCAGTTCAGCTCAGTTCAGTCACTCAGTCGTGTCCAGCTGTTTGCAACCCCATGAACCACAGCATGCCAGGCCTCCCTGTCCATCACCAACTCCCAGAATTTACCGAAACTCATGTCCATTGAGTCAGTAATGCTGGGGGATAGATGCCTTTAAATATTTAAAAAATAGTTTACTTAAGCAAAATGATTAGCTGACTTTCATGTAGACGAAAATTCATTTATTTATTCATTCAGTAAACATTTATATTCCTTCTAGACATTAATTGTCAATTTCTTGGGATATAAGAATAAGAAAACATGGTCCCTGCCTTCAAAGAGCTTATCATCAAAAGGGAGAGGCAAAGTCTTTTTACGAAGTCTTTAGGTTGTAGAGAGAGATGTCATTGCCCAATGCTGAAAATGCAGCCACTTATCAAACTGTATCATGGAGGCATCCATCTTCTAACATGACACCATGGCCATTTCCCCAAATATTTCTTCAGAACTTGCTATTTTAAGGGAATATTGAGAATGTAACCCCAGATTCCCTCAGGATTCATTACTTGAGGTACTCAGAAGGGGTTCACCCTAGCTGAAATAAATCAAGTCTTGATATTCCAAACTCAGTATGGGCAAACCAAACTCCTGAAGCCCCCCAAATTTGTACCACTCATATTTTAAATCATTTGATGGCAACTCCATCCTTCCTGTTGTTCCATTTGGCCATCCTTGACCCCTTCCTCTCTCTAGAACAACAAATTGTCTTAGCTTATTTGCAAAATATATCCAGAATCTAACCATTTCTTAGACTTCCACTGTTTACCACTTCCTTAACCCAGATAGCATATTAAAAGGCAGAGACATTACTTTGCCAACAAAGGTCCATCTGGTCAAGGCTATGGTTTTTCCAGTGGTCATGTATGGATGTGAGAGTTGGACTGTGAAGAAAGTTGAGCACTGAAAAATTGATGCTTTTGAACTGTGGTGTTGGAGAAGACTCTTGAGAGTCCCTTGGACTGCAAGGAGATCCAACCAGTCCATCCTAAAGGAGATCAGGCCTGGGTGTTCATTGGAAGGACTGATGCTGAAGCTGAAACTCCAATACTTTGGCCACCTGATGCAAAGAGTTGACTCATTGGAAAAGACCCTGATGCTGGGAGGGATTGGGGGCAGGAGGAGAAGGGGATGACAGAGGATGAGATGGCTGGATGGCATCATCAACTCGATGGGCATGAGTTTGAGTAAACTCCGGGAGTTGGTGATGGACAGGGAGTCCTGGCGTGCTGTGATTCATGGGGTCACAAAGAGTCGGACACAAGTGAGCGACTGAACTGAACTGAACTGAACTGATGCTACCACAAGCTTCCATCTAAGTGACTGCAGTATTATCCTAGCTGACCTCCTAGACTGGAGACTATTCTCAACACAGCAATCCAAGAGATCCTCTTAAATGTAATCATGACATCCTCTGCTTAAAACCCCACACAATCTCTCCATTCATGCTTAAAACCCCACACAATCTCACCATTCACTCAGAGTAAATCCTTATAAAGGACCACAAGCATTCTGATCTAGAACAGATCACTTTTCTGATCTCATTTCCTTCTACTCTCCCCCTTGTTCATTCCCCTCTGGTCACTCTGGCCTCCTTGAAGTTGCTAGACCATGCCAGCCACATTTTCACCATAGGACCATTGTTCTAGCTACACCTGCTGCCTAGAACACATTTCCCTCAGGTGCCTGCCTGCTTGACTAATTCCCTCCCTCCTTCAATTTTTTGTTCAGATAATCCCCTTCTTAATGATTCCTAATCTGACCACCTACTTTCCCCACAAATACACTCAGAATCTCACTATTTTGCTCCTTTAAATATTTTTTGCACATATCACTGCCTAGCAAACTAGACAATATTATATTTATTATTTACTGTATTAATCAGTTTGGGCTGCCATGAAAAAAATATACTATAGACTAGGTGTTTTGAAACACAGGAATTTATTTCTCAGTTTTGGAGACTGGGAATTCCAAGTGAGGGCCCTCTTCCTAACTTGAAGGCTGCTGTCTTCTTGCTGTGTCCTCACTTCTGGAAAGAGAAGAAGCCATCTATCTGGTATCTCCACTTAAAGGACACTAATTCTATAACGGGGGCTCCACTTTCATGATTTTGTGTAGCATAATTACCTCCTAAAAGGTGGTAATTTGACAATGGTATTGTCAAATACCATCAGACTAGGGATCAGCATGTAAAGTTTAGGGAACACAGTTCAATCCATCGCACTTATTATCTCCATCTTGCCTAAACTGTGTGTAAATTCCACAAGAATATAAATCTAATTTTGCTCACTGAAACATTTCCAACCCCAAGAAGAGTGCTCCGCACATATATGCTAATGATTGAGTGAGTTCTATCCCACTGTACCAACGCAGGACCTTTTGTACCCTTTGAAAGTCTTTACAGTCATGTGGGCAAGTCTTCAGGAATGTTTCCCATGGGTCCATGAATAGTCATTTCAGGTCTTTGCACTACTGATGGTTGTTGTTCATAATGATTCTTGAGGGTACCTCCCACCCACCCCTGCTGCCAGCCCCATAACCACTATAATGACACTATAATGACACCCTGATTGTGCCAAGGACAGACAAAGCTCTTGAATCTGCAAAGCAGCAAAGCACATTCTCTGAGGCCCTCGCTGAGGTGGGCTTTGTGGTTTTGAAGCAATCTAGAGAATGCTCACCATTCTCATTTGTGGCCATGCATTGTCACTACGGCACCACAACAGGCCTGCACATACAAGCATGTGGGCTACTGGCCCTGTAGACTCCTCTAAAAGTTCAGAAATGTCTGAATTCCACCAACAGATGCAACTTCAAGTTCACTCATTCTTCACTTCCAGGATGATGCTTCTAAATTGCGCTGATGGATGTGTAGATAATGTAAATGTGCTACTTTGTCAAGAAGTTGGCCCTTGGTATTGAGTACTACTTTTAAGGCTCAAACCATTACTGTGGTGCCGGGGTCCAGCCCCGGCAGAGTCCAGGGATTCCCTTCAGATGAGCAGCGTCAGCAAAGAAAAGAAAGCAGTCAAGTCTTGGTTGAATGCAGGATCAAGACTACTTTATTTTCTTACATCAGTGCTTATATACCCTAAAACCAATAATCCTTTAAAGAGGTTTAAGGAGGGGGGAATGATAAGATTGTACCAGGTGCATAATCACGGGTTTCATCATAAAGAACTTTCCAGAACAGTCAATACTTACACATAACTTTTAAACAATTCAATGGCAGCAGCTAGTCAACTGTGAAAAGCCATCTACAAACCTTATCTTGGGAAGCTCAGCCCCCGGCAGACTTAGCTCTGGTATGTAATCCTAAGGGTCAGAGGTCTCATGAATTTCCTCCTGGTCACACCCTAAGGAATCTTCTCAATCTCCTAATGGACTCTATCTACTTTTGCTTATGGGATAGATAGGCCTGTTTATTGGGACCCATGTGCCCCCAGGGACTGTGTTGCTGCCATGCAAAGGTTTCAAGGAGGGATTTTAGGTAAGAGTCAGACTAGTTTTTAGGGAACATAGAAGAACGCCAAGCATCAGAAGATGAAAGCACGAAGGCCTGGGAGGCGATGGTGGGGCAGTCCCGAGAAACCCCCGGAGGTCCGGATGCCTTTGCATGTGAAGCGGTCCCGAAGGTCCAGACGCCTTTGCGTACCAGCTCCTTGAACCTAGACCTTGTGATGGGTGGGGTTTCTCTCCCCAGCTCCCAACACTGTGGTATCCAAAATGTGAAGATTAAGTGAAAAAGCATGTACCCAAAAACCACACCTTACCTAAAGTGCATAAGACACTTGTGGTATAGTTTCTTGAAAATAAGGCACTAAACGAATAAAGAAAAGCTTTCTTGTTATACATTATTCAAAGGCAATTTGGATAACATCTTGTTATACATTATTCAAATGCACTATTTCACAATAACAAATAAATACTCAAAAATGCCCCACAGCCAAAGGATATATCAATATTGGATGAAGTTCATTCACAATATTTTATTTAGAAACAATTTAAGAATCTGAGTCTTTCTATTACTTTTTAAAATGTAAATTGGGTGGCTTTTTTTCCTTCACTGAATTACATTTAAATTCCCTTTCCTTCAGACCAATCTAGCTGCAGTGTTTGTCTTCATCAGAGGCCAGATGAGTGCATCAGATAGAGAATCAAGAGTCCTGGCTGTGGTAACATGTGCGGTGGTGGGCAGTCTGTGTCTCAATTTCCTTGTTTATAAAAAGAAAGATTTGGATCAGATCATCTCTAATATTCTTTTCAGCAATATATTTTCATGATTCCATGTTTTAAGAAGAACCAACCAAATTTTAAGGGTCAGAAATGACTCGTTATCAATGTGCGTGCAAACTCATCATTAAGCAATAATTTCAATTCATCTTTGAGAGTTCAAAAACAATTACTTACATTGTAATTATATTGCTTAAAATTTCTACATATACTATAGGAGAATTATCTTCTAAAGTATGCTATGCTAACATAATTATTTCAACTTTACAGACTCATTTATTTGGTCAACATTTTTTGAGCACCTAGCATATTTCAGGTATTATGTTAAGTCTTGAGTGTAAGTGTACATCATTACAACATAGTCTCTGCTTTTAATGATTAGGTGAATAAGATAAAATAATGGCAATAAAAATGATACAAAATTTAGGATGAATTCTATATAGGGTCCAGAGTGAACAAAAGGGAAAGAAGAGGTCAATTCTATCTGGAAGGAAGGTTCCGTAGAGGAAATGGGGCTTGACCTGAGACTTGAAATTAGTGACAAGAGGAGTGATAAGAATGAAGATGTTCTGGGGAAAAAACATACACCTGCAGAGAGAGTGAAGCTTAAGGTGAACCTTCAGGAGGACAAGCACTTCACTATGGCTGGGGCTTCAGCAAAGAAGAGTCAGGCAAGAGCAGATAGAGGACTTTCCATCTCATGCTAAGGAACCAGGTTTCAACTAGCAGTGATAGGAAGTCATTTAGGGATTAAAATCAGGGAAATAATGATTAGATGTGCATCACTGGAGGCTTCCTTTCACATTGTTTTGGAAGATGAATCAGATCATGGCCAAGGAAGGAAGGGAGATGATGTATTAGTTTGTCATGACTGCCATAACAAAGTGCCACAGACTGGGCAGCTTAAACAACAGAAATTTCTTTTCTCACAGTGCTGGAGGTTTGCAGTCTGAGATCAAAGTTGTCAGCACAACTGTTGCTTTTAAGGCCCATCTTCATGGATCGTGATGATGGCCTTCTGTTTGTCTTCACACAGTCTTCCCCTGGTGAAACCCTTACAGCCAACAAATATGACCTCATTTTACTTTATTTCCTTAAAGCCTCAGTCTCCAAATACTGTCACATCTGAGGTGCTGGGGGTTGGAACTTCAGCACAGGAATTTCTGGGGTTGTAGTTCAACCCATAGCATATGACTTATGGAGAATGTGAGGCAATGGTCTGGCAAAGAGACAGTTAGAGGCATGAACAAGGCAAGAGTGGTGGGCACAGGACGCATCAAGGGCCTAGACACCACCTGGATCAGCGCGAGAGGAGCAAGGAGAGAAGGAGCCCTCCTAGATTTCCTCCCTGAGAGAAGGAGGGCCAGGTATGAGGAGGGGGCTTTGAATTTTTATATGTTTTGATATGATATTTTTATATCAATTTTTGTACTTAGCAACACATGACTTGTATATACCTTAAAGAGTCACATACAACAGGCTTCGGCAAAAAAAAAAAAAGAGTCCTTCGCCTCCCACCTACTTTCTATGCCTTCTCCCCTCCTCAGAAGCAATCACTTTCAACTATTTAGCTCTTTCATCTGGTGCTTACCACACTGTTTCTAAATAATGTTAGCATTATGTTGATGGGACTTAACATCATTCTTCTTTCTGAGTTCAGAACTGACTGGGAGGCAAGCACAGGAGTCAGGTGACTGAAGATCAAAGTAGCAGCTTATTACTGACGAAAACAGATAAGTTCCCTAAAGGTTCACCCTGAATTTAACAATCCTGCCTGGGCATGGCCAAGGTGGACAAGCTGCAGGCAGAGCTTGCCCTGAAAGCCTCCTTCTCACCAGGCAGTGATGTGGGACTCCTTAAACTGATATCTTTAAAAACCTTAGAGGAGTCTGACCAGATCTGGCTCCAGCTCCCCAATTTACCAGTAAGATAAGATTCTTCTGTTTTACCAGAAACAGAAGAGTATCCTGCCATCTGAAAAAAAAACAATCAAAAGAGTTAAAAATAAAATCAAGAAAGAATGAAGCTGATGATACTAAGGAATTATCATTAATTTTTAGTATAATGATGATATTACAGTTCTGTTTTTGTTAATATTTCTTTTCTTTTGGCAATATAAACTGAAATATGTATGCATGAAATGATATCTGAATTGTGTCAAATTAATATCAGAGAAAGTGAAGGTTTAGATGAAATAAGATCAGCTGTAAGTTGAAGATGGGTGATGGGTACCCAGGCCTTCATTATTTTATTTTTCTTACTTTTATAACCATTTATTAAATTTTATAAGAAAAATTTTAAAGAGAAAGAATTAAGTTACAAAAACCAAGAGAGTGAAAGTAGTCAGAAATGATAAGGCTACTGAGAAGTTAAGTACAATAAGAAAGGCAGAGTTCTTTGCTTTGTTGATTAGAAAGGTATTTATTCACTTCTTGAGCAGGTATTATATACCTGGCACTACTCTGGGGACAGAACACACAGGGGAGAACAAAATGGAGAAGATACCTGCCCTCTTAGAAATTACCTTCTAATGACAGTGACCTTTCTCCAAACAGTTTTATGCAGTGGTGAAGAGGAGCTGTCTAAAGGCAGTAAGGTACAGAGAGAAGGGAGGAGGTAAATAGAAGACAGCATAAACTTTCCAAGGGGCAAAAATGCAGTAGATGGAAGAGGTTTTGTTTTGTTTTGTTTTGTTTTGTTTCGTTTTTAATGTGAGAGAGACAAGAATATTGGCAAACTATAAGGATGGAGTACTGTAAAAACAGAAAGAACAATCAATAAAATCCTAGAATTGCTGGGAGAGAATTGCATCAGACTGCAGTAGAGGGATCTTCCTTGAATAAAAAAGGCCATGTTTTCCCTATGTTTAGAGTAAAGGAGGAAATTCTGCAAAGGTGGATTCTGCATAATAAGACTAGAATGAGAAAAGTTAGCTTGGTCTAAGCCATCGGTATTATGTAGGAAGTGGGTACAGATTTTCTTATCCATAGACCACCACAAATACTCATCTTTCCTTCCAGTTCCCATCTGCCACTTATATAACCTCTTGATATCCCATTTACTTCCTTGGAAATTCCATTCCAGACTCCACAGTTAAATTAGGTTCTCTGTATATCAGTTAGAAATGCATTCAGCTACAATAGATGAAATACTAATACCAAGAAGCCTCTTAATGATGCTATTAAAGTTCTAGACTTGCTCATTCCTCCTACACTATTTTAATTGATGTTTGTTTCATCTCCACGGGCTCAAAATGGCCCCCATAGTACCAGTCATCACATCTCAAGCAGGAGGAAGTGAAAATGACAGTGCCAGGTGCATCTGTCCCTTTTATCAGAGAAAGCAAAAGTTTTGGGTTTTTTTCCCCCTGAAAGCTCTTGCAGACTTCTGCTCATACATACTGGCCAAAACTATATCTCTTGGCTATTGGGAAAGTGTTAAATGGTAGAAGTGTGCAAAAACCAGCAACAACAAACTAGGCTGGGAATGGTGGTAGTGAACTAACAGTGTCTATCACACTCTATTATACTTTCTTACTAGACTGCATGCTCCCCGTCAATGGACCTCATGTCTATGCCTCTCACCAACATGTGCCATCACTTAGAGCAATACCTGGGGCGGAAGGACATCTGAAACTTTTGCTGTCCAAGGATCTATCTTTTGTCCTTTCTTTTGCTTATAAAACCTTGATTTTCTTTGGAGGAGTGGCCCCTGCCAGAGTGCATGCAATTCTAGTAGGTCTCAGTCAAGGGGTTCTATCCTTCCAGCAAAGGTGTGAGAAGTGACTGAAGTCAGTCACTTTCCCATCTTTCCTGAAAAGTTAAATCTTCAGAGGGTGCAAACATTGGAAGCATGGATGCCAGAAAACCCTCTCTCTTGCTGTTAGTCCCTTGGAACTTCCATGAATCTTGTCCTGAAGACCTGCTTGGTTTCAGCTTTGCCTTCTACTCTGTGAGACATCCTCTAGCTTGACCATAAACTCATTTTTTGTTATTTTGTTCCTTTATCAAGAGCATCAAAGAAGCCTAGCTGATATATGAAGGCATTTAACTATTTGGTGAATGACGATTGTTTTAATTAAAGTTAACCTATAAGCCAGAGGATCCTGCAACCAAAATGAAATAAACTCAGTAAGATTCAAAATTTCATTTGGGGCCAAACTTCTTGATTTGCAGTAAGTTTTACTTTCGTGACTACAAAATGTTTCTCCTTGTCAGTCTCTTCATTTTAAATGTCATGATTATGTTTTCTAATACCCAGTTTACTCTCCCATGGTGCTTCTATCCTAATTCCCACTGACAGTCCACACCCTCTTTGTCCTCTCTCCTCTCCTCTTGAAAGGCATCTGTTATCTCTAGACAAGCAGCCATCAAAGGAATCTCTTCTTCACACACATTTGTGAGTTGTCAGATTGACAGTCTCAGCGGGATGTTACATCACTGCCTCTAACTCTGAATGGTACATTTTCTTTTCCTTCTGGTTTGCACCTGGTTGTACAGTTTTGAAGTTATCTTTGAAAACCCTTTGCTCACAGCCAAGTTGTTGCTTCTAAGGGAGGAACTTTGGGGATATTCTGTCCCAACTCCTTCCCTTTGAAGAAGAGGAGGAAGGCCCAGGGCATGCTGTGACCATCCCAAGGTCACACACTCAGCTCTTAATAGAGCTCCAAGTCTGGGGACTCCTTGATTCTTTCTACCAGACTTTCTTTTTCTGTTACACTGCTCTAAAACCACACACTATGTAAAGTATTATAATACTTCCCCCTAAAATCTCTACCTCCACAGCCCAATTATTTTTTATCCTCAGCTAAAAGTGATTGCAGGCTGAGTTCTCCAGGACAGAGACTCTTTCATTGATGAGTGCCCTTGGCACACACATCTGGGGAAGTGAGGAGAGGAAACAGAAGTGGATGCAGAGAGAAGTCAGTGGTGATGCAGGCCCTTGAGAGCTTGTCCACGTCCACAGAGAAGCTCCAGAGCTAAAGGAGCCATTCAGACTCCCCCAGTCAACCCAGGATGGTGGCCGAATCACTGGAGACGGCCACCCAGGACAGACGTGACCGTGGTCTCAGATGGGCTGAGCGCTGAAGCAGCTGACTGCCAGCACTGTCAGCCAGGAGAGAAGTCCTCCTCTGAAGGGTGGTCATATCCACCGGACGTCATTAGCCTCTCAATAGCTAACCCTTTCTGTCCTAGAAACTTGTCATGATTCCTGCCCCTGAGGAGAGTATAGTCTGGTGTGAGAGACCTGAATAAATCATGATGATAATTGAAGCATAAAATTAAACACATAAAGGTAAACATGCTCGCAAGTAGGGGATGATTATGGACACCCTGACTTGGGATGGATAAGACCCAGGAGATGCAAGAGAGGAAGAGCCAGCAGCCTCTGCCTTCCTTAGTAAGAGGAACGGCTCATGTTCCTACTGGAAAGTCTCTTTTCCTTCCTTCCTTTTCATGTCTCTCTCTCTCTCCAGTATCTTCCCTTTGAATATAATCCTCTTAATTCCATTCCTCACTTATTTCATGCATTTTCCTTGTTTCTTCTGTCTAGGGACCCATTTTCCTCTATTCTTAAAAAGCTAGTCCCTCAGCCTGTTTTAAGGGGAGCTTTGAAAGCTAATTGTGTGCCATTTTTGCACATTCATTGTGATTGAACATCTAGCAAACAGCCTTTTCAAGAGATCTGTAGACTTAATGGGTTCAGGTTTCAAATATGTACATAATTAAATTTCTGATGTTAATAAAAGACATATTCTGGATGCTAAATAGGAATAAAATCCTGAACAGGGAGAGAAGTGGGGAATGGAGTCCATTAACAAGTACTTACTCATAAGGAGATGTTAACAGGTGATACTGCCAGATCTGAAAGGTTATGTTGCAACTTTGACAAAGGGAATATAATCAGAAAATGCTAAGTTGGGACTTAAAGTTCCGTGGCAGAAAGAAAGAAGAAGGGAAAGAAACAATGAATGAAAAACAACTTGTCACCTTCAGACCTGAGAATTGGAGAAGAGAACACACACCGAAGTGCGTTTGAAAATAGCTGGCAGGTTGCAAGCCTCCTCGGGGATCCTGGCCTCTCTCCCCGTGCTGGAGGAGCTGGCCTCAGACCCACAGCGGAAGATCCCTGAGCAGTCTGGCATGCCCAGGCGCGGCCTCGCTTCCCGGGAGAGCTTCCCACACACGGTGAGAAGGAGAGAAGGCAAACCGCAAACCCACAGCACACGGCACTGTCAAGCCAGACCCTTGGACTGCACACCGGCTGCAGCCTTTGTCAAGCGACAAATGGAAAGCGCCCGAAGCTTTTCTGTCGGTGCCAAGAAAAGCTTGTGCCGTCAGGGACCCACCTGGGTCCTGCGCCCAGAAGGTTGGAGGGTGGATGGGAGGGGTGGCGGGGGGCGGTGAGTAGACTGCAATCAGTACATGAGCCAAAGTCTCCCTCTGCTTTGAGAGTGGGATCAAGCCCAATCTGCGTTTGACGGCCTGTAAGAATGGATAATACAAAACTATTCACAATCATGTTCCGGGGGCGGGGATTGTGAAATTTTCAATGGGTTGCTCAGGCCCACCTGGAGAGCTGATAGACGCCCTGGGACATAAAATCATTTTGTCAGATGCCAAGGCAGCTTCCGAGTAGTCTGACCTTTGCATTTGGAGTCCTTTGGTTCTGAAGATGAATTACAGCCTAACATAGCCAAAAGGTGTGGCAGTCCTCGCCACATCCACGAATTGTGTGAGCTCCCGAGAGGAGGGAGCCGATGATTATCCGCGAGTTCGGGTTTTGGCCCCTGTCCCCTGTTGCCTCTGAGCTCAGAGGGATGCTGTAGTCCCAGAGCCGACTCTGTGACACAGAAAACCAAAGCCAGACCTCAAACCGCCAGCACCAGGGGCTGCTAAAACAACAAAGAACAAGCAAGTGTGTGTCTGAGCCCACGTCCTGATCACTGGCGATGTGAAAAACAAAACCAAGGAAACAAAACACCAGCTGGCACCAGAGAATGACATGTCTGCATTTAAATACTTCAACTTAAAAAGTGACTTAAAAATATATATATTTTTAAATAAATTATTCCTGAGCATGGCTGAGGTACAGGTTGCATTTTGTATATATAACTTTACTTTTACCTTTAACCATTATTTGGGGACATCTTTTATGTATCAGTAATCCTGCCAAGTAGTAGGGAAAAATAAAAAAGTTAAGCTTAAAAGATCGCATATTATAGAGACTTCAGGAAATTGTGTTCAGAATAGTCATAACTAAACTTTGAATGAAAACACAATTATGGGGCTTCCATGATGGGTCAGTGGTTAAGAATCCACCTGCCAACGCAGGAGACATAGGTTCCACCTGTGATCCTGGAAGATGCCACGTGCTATGGGGCAACTAAGCCGGTGTGCCGCAACTACTGAGACAGCACACTGGAGCTGTCCCCCAGCAGCCGCAAGGCCGAAACCTGTGCGCCCTAGATCTGTGCTCTAGGACGAAGAGGAGCCCTCTCTCCCCCCAACTAGAGAAAAGCCTCCACAGCAATGAAGACCCGGCACGGCTGAAACATGATAAAAATAAAATAAACAAAACACAGCTACGTCCTTCAGAGAGGCATCTTTCACGCAGCCTTCTGCTCCTCGAACCTCCCTGAGCATGACCGGCTTTCCACTTTACTGCAGGGTAACTTTCTGCGAGTGAACTTGTAAGGACAGAGTATGGCAGAGCTTCCAACTGGGTCCTCTTGCTGCTGCAGCTAATCCACTGTCTCAAAGTAGTGGTGTCACACACAGGGAGAGCAGGTGACCCGGAGAACTCAGGAGTAGCAGGGCTGAATGAGTCTTTTTATTTTTGACTTTATATTTTAAAAAGAAAACCATCTATTTTAATGTTCGCAAGAATTCTTAGCAGCTAATGTTGACTATTTAACATGTGCCAACCACAGAGTTCAAAATTATGTTTCACATAATTTTTTTTTTTTTCATTTGGTGGTCAGTGAGGTAGGTGCAGTTATCCTCAGGTGAGGAAACATGCTCAGAGGGTCTAAATCACCCACCTAAGGACACACAGTTAATAAAGGAAGAAACAGAGATCTACACCCAAGCACTTGGACTTTGCAATTCTGCCATTCCCTGTTGTCAGCATTGGGACTTCCTTATCACTTTTCACTGGGGCCTAATAAATGGAAGGAGTCTCTAAAGAAGTGCTAGGACTACTTGATTGAAAAGTCTCCATTTGGAGGCATTTATGGAGTAGCAATTGCCAAGGCAGCCACATATACCTGCCCCCACTTTCCATACAGGGGTAATGTGATCTCTTCTGGGTCCCTGCACAGTTCTACTCTTCTGTTACCATCTACTGTATTGATTTATTTATTGGTCTTTGTCCTCTAGTAAATAATTATACCCAGCAGGAGGGATTTCAAATTTATCTTTGGATTCCCAGCACCTATCACAGTGCCAGGCATATTGTATGTTTAAACAATGAATGCTTAAATGACTCAATAAATGAATTAATCCAGAGAGCTAGATATTAAAAAAAAAAAAAAAAAGATCAGAACTAAAAGAATCAGATGAGTGGGTTAGAAATGGAATTTATTGAGATGGCATATGCAAAGTACTGTGATTTGTTTATTTTAATTGAATTAACCTTCAGAACAAACTTGTGAGGTAAATCTAGATCTCCCATTTTACAGGCAAAGTAAGTAATGGTTGGAGAGCTTAAGCCGGTTGCCCTGGGTCACACAACTAGTAAAGAGTACCACAGGGATTTAACTCAGGTTTTCTAGTTTCAAAGCCCATGTTTTTTTCTGTCCTTCTGCCTCCTCTAACTTTCCAATTGCTACCATCAAGTTCTAAGAAATCTACTCTTCCTCAATTGCACCATACCTCATCTTCTTTCTTAAACTTTGTAAGGATAGTCTCGTAATGTTAATTCTTTTATAATCTAGCAGTCTAAAAAGTAAGTTAAGTTTTAACTAGTGACTGAATGAATAAAAGGATGGATGGATGGATGGATAAATGGATTCATTAGCACTTCTCTTATTCTTACTAAAACAACAATGTTAGTTGGAAAATTAGGATTTCAACATTTAGCTGTAGAGCAGGATTTTGGTCTCTATACACAAGTGTACATCTCCAGAATTTCCTTTGGTATTTTTTAATTGACTTTACAGAAAGTATGGAAATTAAAATTTATTTTTGCTTCTGTATTCCTTAAAATATAATTAGAGTTTATAAGAAACTTAATTGCATTTAGCCACTTTAGAACAGTGCATTTAAAATGTCATAATTTTAAGTGAAATTGCATGAGTTTAATAATAAAATCAAGTTTTCCATATATTGTTAGAAAGTGCTAGTTAAATGAATTCTCAAAAGACAAAAGTTGCTGTTTAGTACTTTAAAAACCTGTCAACAACTGCCTTGCTATTTGTTAAATTGTGTTGTAGAATATACAGTACACTTTGAGAATTTTTATTTTGGCTTATAAAACAGAATTAAGAGTTTTCTCCTGAAATTTATTCAATAAACTTTATTAGTTCTTCTTTTGACCCTCACTAGGGAGAAAGAAGATAAGGATACTCAGTGAGTGAAGACAGAGCAGAGAATTGAAACTGACAATAGAAAACATGTAGAATATTCAGGCAGTAAAAGACTGGGAGTAAGTGGCAACATGTGATTCCTTGGAGCATGAAGTATGACAGACAGTAGATTTGAGAGGGATTAGAAACCCTATGGTTGCTAAGTATGGGACAGTTTTCACATATGTGGCATCATTGATATTGAGCATGTGAGAGGGCTCAGTTTAGAGCCAAGAATGCCAGGCACTGATTGGATATTATATGTGGAATCTAGAAAAAAGAAAAAGCAAGCTCATAGATACAGAGAATATATTCGTGGTTGCCAGAAATGGGGGGTGAGGGGAGAAGGATTAGATGGACAAAGTTGGTCAAAAGATACAAACTTCTGGTTATAAAATGAAAAAGTCATGGAGGTGTAATGTCCACCATAGTGACTATAGTTAATAATAATGTATTGTATATTTGAAAGTGGTAAGAGAAATTTTTTAAGTTCTCATCCTTGGGAAAAAAAAAGATAATGCATGTGACTTAGATGTGTTGTTTGCAATATGTACAAATATCAAATCATTGTATTTTGCTAACATATGTTATATCAGTTAACAGAAGCTAACATAATGTTATATCAGCTATACCTCAATTTTTAAAAATGTCAGGCACTGGATGATTAGACTGGATAAGAACAATTACTATCTGATATGTATCTGTTTCTGGTCCCATCACTTCATGGGAAATAGATGGGGAAACAGTGGAAACAGTGGCTGACTTTATTTTTGGGGGCTCCAAAATCACTGCAGATGGTGATTGCAGCCATGAAATTAAAAGATGCTTACTCCTTGGAAGGAAAGTTATGACCAACCTAGACAGCATATTAAAAAGCAGAGACATTACTTTGCCAACAAAGGTCTGCCTAGTCAAGGCTATGGTTTTTCCAGCGGTCATGTATGGATGTGAGAGTTGGACTGTGAAGAAAGCTGAGCGCCGAGGAATTGATGCTTTTGAACTGTGGTGTTAGAGAAGACTCTTGAGAGTCCCTTGGACTGCAAGGAGATCCAACCAGTCCATCCTAAAGGAGATCAGTCCTGGGTGTTCACTGGAAGGACTGATGCTGAAGCTGAAACTCCAATACTTTGGCCACCTCATGCAAAGAGTTGACTTATTGGAAAAGACCCTGATGCTGGGAGGGATTGGGGGCAGGAGGAGAAGGGGACGACAGAGGATGAGATGATTGGATGGCATCACTGACTCGATGGACATGAGTTTGAGTAAACTCAGGGAGTTGGTGATGGACAGGGAGGCCTGGCGTGCTGCGATTCATGGGGTCGCAAAGAGTCGGACACGACTGAGCAACTGAACTGAACTGAACTGATGTATCTGTTTCTACTAAGTCTCACAACCAACCTCTCAGGTGAGTATGATTACCATGTCCCCTGAATGGAGGCTCATCTGTGAACAATGTCTCATCAGGGAGTAGTGGACATGAGATTCAAACTTCCAACTGCCATCTCCAAAGCAGTACTCCCCAAATAAAGTGTATTCTACGAACTCCCACTATAACCAACCAGTTCTGCTACACTATAAAGTATCTTCTACCAAGTTTCTCTCTACTGCTGAGACTTACAAGTACACTGAGTTTTCTTCTAGGTTGTCCAAATAATTTTTTGCAATAGGAGTTCATGATCTGAGTCACAGTCAGCTCCTGGTCTTGTTTTTGCTGACTGTATAGGGCTTCTCCATCTTTGGCTGCAAAGAATATAATCAATCTGATTTCAATATTGACCATCTGTTGATGTCCGTGTGTAGAGTTAGCTCTTGTGTTGTTTATAGACAGTATTTGCTATGACCACTGCATTCTCTTGGCAAAACTCTGTTAGCCTTTGCCCTGCTTAATTTTGTACTCCAAGGCCAAGAAAGATAGTGAAGTCGCTCAGTCGTGTCCGATTCCTTGTGACCCCATGGACTGAAGCCTACTAGGCTCCTCCATCCATGGGATTTTCCAGGCAAGAGTACTGGAGTGGGTTGCCATTTCCTTCTCCAAGGCCAAACTTGGTTGTTATTCCAGGTATCTCTAGACTTCCTACTTTTGCGTTCCAGTCCCCTATGATAATAAGGACATCCTTCCTTTTTTTTTTTTTTTTTTTTTTGGTGTTATTTCTAGAAGGCCTTGTAGGTCTTCAGAGAACCGTTCAACTTCAGCTTCTTGGCATTAGTGGTTGGGGAATGGACTTGGATTACTGTGATGTTGAATGGTTTGTCTTAGAAATGAACAGAGATCACTCTCTTATTTTGGAGATTTCACCCAAGTACTGCATTTTGGACTCTTTTGTTGACTATGAGGGCTGCTGCTGCTGCTTAGTTGCTTCAGTCGTGTCCAACTCTGTGCGGCCCCGTAGACGGCAGCCCACAAGGCTCCCCCGTGCCTGGGATTCTCCAGGCAACAACACTGGAGTGGGTTGCCATTTCCTTCTCCAATGCCTGAAAGTGAAAAGTGAAACTGAAGTCGCTTAGTCGTGTCCGACTCTTCACGACCCCATGGACGGCAGCCCACCAGGCTCCTCCATCCATGGGATTTTCCAGGCAAGAGTACTGGAGTGGGGTGCTATTGCCTTCTCCAATGAGGGCTACTCCATTTCTTCTAAGGGATTCTTGTCCATAGTAGATGTAATGGTCATCTGAATTAAGTTCGCCCATTCTGGTCCATTTTAGTTCACTGATTCCTAAAATGTCCATGTTCACTCTTGCCATCTCCTGTTTGGTCACTTCCAATTTACCTTGATTCATGGATCTAACGTTTCAGGTTCCTAGGCAATGTTGTTCTTTACAGTGTTGGACTTTACTTCCATCGCCAGTCACATGCACAACTGGACATTGTTTTTGCTTTGGCTCTGCCTCTTCATTCTTTCTGGAGTTATTTCTCCACTGATCTCCAGCAGCATATTGGGCACCTAGCGACCTGGGAGTTCATCTTTCAGTGTCCTTTTTGCCTTTTCATACTGTTCATGGGGTTCTCAAGGCAAGAACACTGAAGTGGTTTGCCATTCCCTTCTCCAGTGGACCATGTTTTGTCAGAACTCTCCACCATGACCTGTCCATCTTGGGTGGCCCTACAGGACATGACTCATAGTCTAAATAATTCACTGGAATAGAAATGGAGGTAGAGCAAAAGATCCTAGGATGAAGACCTAGTGAAGTGCTCGTTCTTAAACACATATGGCATATCAAGTACGGCACTTGAATAAGTATGGCAATTACGGTAGAGGATTCAGAATTATGAATTCTGATAAAAAGAGATATCCTTGATAGATAATATATCTGTATCTCATATAGTAACAGAGCATGTGAAAAATGTTTCTAATATTTTCACAATTGTGGGGGAAATATTTACATTAATTTTTAAAAGGACACACACACATACCAGTGTTGCCTGACAAATTATACTAAACTTTTCCCATATTCAAGAGTAACTATGATAAAACTATGCCCAAAATAGTTTACCTGAAACATTATGGGTCAGACATGTTTTGAATTCAGAATTTTTTAGATGTTAGTAAAGTAACAGACTGCTATATTACATGACACCCTCAAATGGTATATGAAATGCTGACCTAAAATAATAGACTGCCAGATATTTCTCCAGCAAAGACGGGTTTATTCAGGATCAAAAGGAAATTGCAATTCAAGGTCTGTGATCATGGTGAGCCTCCTACAAGTCCTGACAGGAAAGAAGAATGCTTTCATAGAGAAAAGGGAACTCGAGAGGGCTATACTAAACAAACAGTACTCAGCTTTTCTGTGGCTGCCTCTGCCAGGGAAAAAAATGACTCTTCTTTACACGCTCTGCTATTGTTACAGGGTGTGAGAGCTCCCCCTTCTGGTTTTTCAGGTCTATTTAATTGAGGTCTTTACTGTATTAATTTTTTACAGAGGCAGCAAACATATCAAATATTAATATTTATGCCATGAAATATGGACATTGACACTAAGTGGGATGAGTAAGTTCTATGTGAAATTTCATGTCATTTCTGGTGAGGTTTTGGTACCAAAAAAGTTTGTCACAAATTTATCAAGAAACTTTTCAGAGAGATTTTAATTTTAAAATTATACATAAGGAGTTTTAGACCGATATTTTCTTGAAAACCCCTATTTCATACACATCATTAAACATTGTGGTGGTTTAGTCACTAAGTCCTGTTCGACTGTTTCGACCCATGGACTGTAGCCTGCCAGGCTCCTCTGTCCATGGGATTCTCCAGGCAAGAATACTGGAGTGGATTGCCATTTCCTTCTCCAGGGGATCTTCCTGACCCAAGAATCGAACCGGAGGTCTCCTGCATTGCAGGCAGATTCTTTACCGAATGAGCTATAAGGGAAGCCCATTAAACATTGTATTTTGTGGAAAAAAATGTCCACATCTCAAATTGCATCTTAGAGCAAAGTAAACATTCATTCCATCATGCTTTTTTGTATAGTTATTATTTCAACACATATGACAACCTACAGAAAATAATCCAGTTAGATACGATACAATAAATGTATCAGGACTGGTGAAATTAGGATTTGTAAAATCCTTAGGATTGGTAAAATTATGAAGCTATAAACGTGTTTCCATAAATTTAAAAAGATGGGAACGATAACCCTATATGCAAAACAGAGAAAGAGACACAGAAATACAGAACAGACTTTTGAACTCTGTGGGAGAGGGTGAGGGTGGGATGTTTCAAAAGAACAGCATGTATACTATCTATGGTGAAACAGATCACCAGCCCAGGTGGGATGCATGAGACAAGTGCTCGGGCCTGGTGCACTGGGAAGACCCAGAGGAATCGGGTGGAGAGGGAGGTGGGAGGGGGGATCGGGATGGGGAATACGTGTAAATCTATGGCTGATTCATATCAATGTATGACAAAACCCACTGAAATGTTGTGAAGTAATTAGCCTCCAACTAATTAAAAAAAAAAAAAAGTGTTTCCATAACTCTTTCTCTATACTGTCAACCAAAAACACTATGCAGGAGACTGCAAATAAGAAAAGAGTTTATTTGGGGTCTTAAGAATTGCAACTCAGGAGACACAGATTCAGGTAAAGCTTAAAGAGGGTTCCAGGGAACAGAAAGAGCCAGGGACTTATATACACCAAAAGGTTTGTCAACTGGAAAAATGTACAACCTAAAATTTGAAAATAACATTTTATTTGGCAGGCTTAGGATTTAAGCCCAGGATATAGCCTCTGAGACAGCTGTTAAGAGTTGTTAAAAGAGGTAAGGGAGGAGCCAGGATATACAGAAGTTTTTACTGGGGAAAAAATAAAAAGTAGTGGAATATCAAAGATTACCACTAATCATGGGACAAAAAAAAAAAACAGACATCTCAAATGAATAATTTTAGTGCCTTTCTATGTATGGAAAGAGGCAAGAGACTGGGCTTATTGAAATCATAACTAACTAGGGCCGTATCCTGTTTTTCTCCATCCTGAATTCCCCTCTGTGTGCACTTTTGAGGGCACCTGTAGTGGCTGCTGGCTTTATAACCATAATATCTTGTTTACTGAAATGGCATTTACCACTCTTAGTTAACAGTGCCTCCTCTTGATCATAAATTCAACCAATGTTTGGGAGGAATTTCATGACCATTTTGCCCCATGGTGCTAAGAAAGCTCATTTCTAGATCAAGCAAACATTCTGGTGCTAGGCCACACAAGTGTGAATTTTTTGGATTAGACCCTGTTGGTAATCTAAAATTCTCTGGATCACCTGTTTTACTAGTCTACTATGATTCAGGAGATGTTTTCCCTCATTGCTCCTTCCCATATAGAGAGTTGCACTATTAAAATTATTCTATGTAATTATATATATGATTGACTGTATCTAGACATTTAGCCATCACTAACATTATTGATCCCCTTCATGGATCACAGCCTTGTCATGGCAAAGGGGCTTGCATAGTTCAATGAAGCTTTGAGCCAAGCCATGCAAGACCATCCAAGATGGACAGATCATAGTCAAGAGTTCTGAGAAAAGATGGTCCACTGGAGGAGGGAATGGCAACCCACTGCAGGATTCTTGCCTGGAGAACCCCATGGACAGAATGAAAAGGCAGAAAGATATGATATTGGAAGATGAGGGGATGACATGTTTAGATAGCATCACCAACTTGACAAGAGTTTGAGCAACTCTAGGAGATAGTGAAGGACAGAAGAGCCTGGTGTGCTGCAGTTTGTGGGGTGACAAAGACTTACACAGATCTTAGTGACTGGCAATATGATATGCAAGGTATACAAAATATGATATATAATATATAGCATAGGATACATATGATTTATTTATAGCTTATATATGTCTTTGTACATATATACATGCATGTATGTGTGTGTGTTAGTTGCTCAGTCATGTCCGACTCTTTGCAACACCATGCACTGTAGCCCGCCAGGTTTCTCTGTCCATGAGATTCTCCAGGCAAGAGTACTGGACTGGGTTGCCATTTCCTCCTCCAGGGGATTTTCCAGACCCAGGAATCAAACCAGGGTCTCCTGCATTGCAGGCAGATTTTTTACTGTCTGAGCTACCAGGGAAGTTCCTATATTATATATATATATATATATAATATATATATATACATATAATATATAATACATATATTAAACATATATATTTAAATATTAACATAAATTACCTTATAATATATAACATATGTAATATATGATATATTATTGTATATATATACTGTATACAATATAACAATATTCATATATAATTGCTGTATATATACAATATGTAATATACACACTGTATATAACATCATATATAATTATTGTTGTTGTTCAGTCACTGTCTGACTCTTTGCTACCCCATGCATGCCAGGCTTCCTTGTCCTTCAGTATCTCCTGGAGTTTGCTTAGATTCATGTCCATTGAATCAGTGATGCTATCTAACCATCTCATCCTCTGCCACCCCCTTCTGCTTTTGCCTTCAATCTTTCTAGCTTCAGGGACTTTTTCAGTGAGTCAGCTCTTCATATCAGGTGGCCTTGATTGGACCTTCAGCTTCAGCAACAGTCCTTCCAATGAAATTCAGTGTTGATTTCTTCTAGAATTGACTGGTTGGATCTCCTTGCAGTCTAAGGGACTCTCTAGAGTTTTCTCTAGCACCACAATTCAAAAGCATCAATTTTTCAGCACTCAGCCTTCTTTATGGTCCAACTCTCACATCCATACGTGACTACTGGAAAAACTATAGCTTTAACTATGTGGACCTTTGTGGGCAAATTGATATCTCTGTTTTTTAAACACTGTCTAGGTTTGTCATAGCTTTCCTTCCAAGGAGCAAGCATCTTTTAATGTCATGGCTACAGTCACCATCCACAGTGATTTTGGAGCCCTAAAAAATAAAATCTGTCACTTTCTCCACTTTTTCCCCTTCTATATGCCTTGAAGTATTGGAATTGGATGCCATGATCTTAGTTTTTTGAAAGTTGAGTTTTAAGCCAGCTTTTTCACGCTCCTCTTTTACCCTCATCAAGAAGCTCTTTAGCTCCTCTTCACTTTCTGGCATTAGAGTGGTATCACCCGCATATCTGAGTTTGCTGATATTTCTCCTGGCAATCTTTCTCCAGCTTGTGAGTCATCCAGCCCGGCATTCCCCATGGTGTACTCTGCATAGAAGTTAAATAAACAGGGTGACAATATACAGCCTTGTCATTTTCCTTTCCCAATTTTTAACCAGTATGTTGTTCCATGTTAGATTCTAACTGTTGCTTCTTGACTCACATACAGTTTTCTCAGGAGACAGGTATGGTGTCCTGGTATTCCTATCTCTTTAAGAATTTTTCCATGTTTGCTTGTTTTTGTTTTGTGATTCACATAGTCAAAGGCTTTCAAGTAGTCAATGAGGCAGAAATAGATATTTTTCTGGAATTCTTTTGCTCTATTATCAAATGAATGTTGGCAATTTGATTTCTGTTCCCCTGCCTTTTCTAAACTCAGCTTGCACATCTGGATGTTCTCAATTCACATACTGCTAAAGGCTATCTTGAAGGATTTTAAGCATAATATGCTTGCATGTAAAATGAGGTGCAATTGTACACTCTTCAGAACCTTCTTTGGCATTACCCTTATTTGGCACTGGAATGAAAACTGACCTTTTCCATTCCTAAGGCCATTGCTGAGTTTTCCAACTTTGCTGAGTTATTGAGTGCAGCAGTTTACCAGCATCGTCTTTTAGGATTTTAAATAGCCTACCTGAATTCCATCACATCACTGACTTTGTTTGTAGTAATGCTCCCTAAGGTCCACTTGACGTCACACTCCAGGATGTCTGGCTCTAAGTGAGTGAGCATAGCATCATGGTTATCCTGGTCATTAAAACCTTTTTTGTACAGTTCTTCTGTGTCTTCTTGCCACTTCTTCTTAATCTCTTCTGTTTCTATCAGATCCTTACTGTTTCTGTCCTTTATTGTACCCATTCTTGCATGAAACATTCCCTTGTTATATATGAATATAAATGTTCTTCTAATTGCTTTTTTCACAAACAGATACCAATAAATAGTTATTTCTAATGAGAGCTTTCTAAAAATTTACCAGTTTAGAATTATTTTCAATTCAAGGGCTCCTTCATCTGGTCACTGATGATATATCTAAATAGCATCTCAAACCAATAAGACGCAAGTGGCATCCCCACAAGAGAGAGCAGTCTTCAGAAGATCTAGAAAGTCCACTCTTCCAAACTAAGAATATAAAGGGTCTTGTTGTACAGGCAATGCAACAAAAGGTAATGTGACAAAGGCCTCTTTGAGTTGGCACAGACAGAAAAAGCCCTGCTCAGAATCCCAGTCTACGTGACTGGTGGCCAAATGTACACCATATGTGTACCTTCTGGATGGCAGAGATAAAGCCCTCAAAACATTGAAAAGGGAAAAACAACAAAATAAAACAATGTCTAAGATCAGTTAGAACATTTACATCTCAAAGACACAGGGAGATAAATACAAGTGTTCTTATTTCTTTAAGGTCAGCATTCTGAAAAGATGTTTTCTGAAGCTAACTTGCAAGATTTCCTTGTAAGTGTAATGTCTGTACTTATGAAAGCCTGGCTGGAATATTAGTTGGACAGTGGCAATCTGTTGTTCCTTTTGTTTTGAAAGCTTTTTTCCCCATTCCAAGGTCAGTTTGTCAAGATAAATTGCTAGTGATGACCATGTGGTAGACCAATGTGCTATTTGTGAGCTTAACTTCTCCAGGCCTTTCAGCCCTCTTACATGTCCCAACTTCTTCCTTGGGTAGTTTACAACTACTGTGGCTGCCCAGATCGCTGAGTAGCCGGCTCTTATGTGTGTCCCCAGCAGAGCAAGTTGCTTATTAAAATGAGTCCCCATGAGTCCCCTATAGGAACAGCTGCATGGTGTGAGGGCTTGCTGCCATCACTTTGAAAACTGTTTCCGTTTCCTAAGAAATCTTTTGTCAGCTGGCAGGAAGATTTCCCTTATTCAGAGCTGAAAGCTCTCATGATATATCGTCACTTTTATTACAACAAATTCTATTAAAGTAGCCAACTCAAGGAAGAACACCAGGCCAGTCTCCGACTAATTACCCAGCCCAACCCTACTCAGTGTCTAGGCAAAAATCTTCTCAATGTCTTTTAACAGAGTATAACCCAGGTACCACTTCTTGAAACTAAGTTTCAAGGATAACGTACTCCTCCAGAGAGGAATTTATTAACACTATGACTGAATCTTCATATTGTTATCCTAGGTAGACTGAATCTACCTAGGATCTTCAGCCAATAACATGACATCCAAGAACCAGGAGAGACTCACCCAAATTTGTCTGAACTTCCTGAGGAGGTCCTCTGCTTCTACCAGGGTCCAGATCTTTGTAGAGTTCACGCAAAGGAAAGAGTTCACACAAAGGAAAGGAGTCTGCTCTGGATTGCTTCGTGGGTCATCACAACTATGAGCTGGAAAAACACACACACACACACAACTTAAAAGAGGAGCATTATCTCTTATTCTGGACATTACTGAGGGCTATAACCTGGAAACGACCTCTCAGATAGCTCTGAGGAACTTTTCCAAATAGGTAAGGGAGAACCAGGACATATAGGAGTTTTTGCTGAAAACAAAATAAAAAAACAAAACAAGAAAATCCATGTAGTTGAACATCAAAAGGTTACTGCTAATCACAAAAAAAAAAAAAAAAAAGCACAGACATCTCAAGTTAATGACTTCAGTGCCTTTTTATGTATGGGAAGATGTAAGAGTTTGGATTCACTGAAATCATTCCTCTGATTTGTATCTTGACTAGGATCTTGTTTTTCTCCACCCTGAATCCCTTGGGCATTCACAGTCCCCCCCCCCTGGGCTGCTAGGCCTGCGTGGTTGAGGGTAACTGCAGTGTCTGATGTCTTTATGGCCGCAGTATGCTTGGCTCAGTGAAATGGCAGGTGACACTCTTTGTCCACAGGTTGTTAAAAGTTGTCTGGTGAGAATTATGACAGACTCTAATGTGAATCAGAAAATATTTGTCCTTAAGGAATCACAGGTTACTTTCCGGTAGGGGTCCAATAAGTAGATAGGACATCACCAGCTATTTTAGAATAAGATTCTAGGGTGAATCTTGGGTTTCTGAAAGATGTTCTGGATGCCTTCATTAAGACAATAGTGGTCAAAAGGTCAGAATTCATCCAGGCTGAAATGTGCACACTTCCCCAAAGGCCTCCCAGCAGCGTTTTAGAGAGCTTGCTTAGTAATACCAGCTCCACTTTGATTTTCCTTCCCCAATACCTCTTCCCTATCCAGGAAAGGGTTTTTCCCTTCACACTGACCCAGGAATTCTCCGGGTGGTGACAGTGGTGATGACGGAGCTCTTCCCAGCTCCCCGGCCCTGTCTCTCACTCAGCATCCTCGGGGGCCTGCTCTTCACCCGAGGAGACACCTGCGCATGTAATCTGGTCTGAACCTCAACAGCATCTTAGTTACTCGATTTAGGGCTACAAGAAGCAAGATAAGTAACTTTTGTCCATCTTAGAGGTGAAAAAACAAGCTTAAAAAAACGAAGTAGCTTGTCCCAGTTGGCAAATAGTTGGCTTGATCTGAACCCAGGTTTTCTCCCTTCTCCTCTAGCCTCTTAGGTGCTAATTCATCTGGAAATTCTCTTTGTGCTGAGAGGCAAGTCTTTTGGAGTGCTACTGTTCCAGAATACTGAATTAGAGCTTCTGAGATGGGCAGACTCAGAGCTCTTCACGTCAGACAGTGTGGCTGCCCCCCACCTGCCAGCATCCAGCTCCAATCTGCTTCCCAGGGAAGCACTGAGCCAGAAAGGAAGCAGAGTCCTGGAGTCCTCACTCAGGGAAGGGAGGTGCATAGAAGGAAAGGGGAGTTTAAAACCCGGTGGTGAGGCTTTTCCTAGCTTTTAATGCCCACTGAGAAAAGATTTTAAAACATGTCAGTGAAATAAGGCAAAGGCAAGTTCTGAAGAGGGGGAAAAAAATAGAAATATCACACAGCAAAGACTTTTTCTTCCCAAGAGGTGGCCACTCCAGCATCATTCTTCAAGAAGAGTTTCCTTCACAATCCTAATCACAGAGTTGCCACAAAGCAGCTCCTGCAGAGATGAGGAAGGCTCCCACTGAGCCACGGAAACTGGAGGCTGGGATATGCTATCAGAGCTGATTCTGGGAGGCAGCTGTCAGGAAATTCAGCCAGGCCAGTGCTGGCCCTGCTTTAACTAACTGGTGCCCTGGTGCCCGCATTAGCAGGAGCAGAACAGGTCAGAGTATGTGGCCCTGTGGTCCAAGGGGAGCCTCACAGACTGACCCCTGGGGGCTCTACCCCTGCGTCAGGCTCACTACTGACCCTGGGAAACCTGCCTTAAGAATTATTTGCACCTGCTGGGGAAACAGCATTAAAAACAAAATCTTCTCCTACACCAGAAAACCTCTCCACCAGGTAGTCGAGACAGAAAACAGGTGTGTTAGTGAGTAAAGATCAGAATGTGAATCACACTACAGGCAGAGATTTCAAAGACAGATAAAAACACACAAACCAAAAAATCCACCCCCTAGTAAAACCAAGCAGATAGAACCCATTACATACATGTCCTCAGGCAATTACTAGTACCCAAGTAAGGGGTCTTGACAGCACCATTTGTCACACATAGTTCATCCTTGACTCACAGGCTAAATGGAGTGCTATCAGTGTTCGTTTATCAGCTGTATCTAGCGGAGAAACAAACTTCTCATAATTTTATGACTGGAGGTAGTTTTGCAACTTGCAGCAAGGCTTCTACCCTCCCACAGAAACTGCGAGATTGGAGTGCTATTTTCCTAGATGTTTACATTTCAAAGAGATGGCTCCCAGGCCTTTGAGAAAAGTACTCATGGGTTATCAAGCTGACAAAAGGCCCATCTAGTTTTCAAAAGGCTTAATATACATTTCAAAGAGAGGAAACTACTTACCTACAAGCATTCTAAAGTATAAGTTCTGAGAAAAAGGAGGAAGACAAATCTCCTCTGTTTTCAACAGGGAGAAGTAAGCCTCTTATTTTTAATTTTTATTTGTCCTTAGACACCCTCCCCAATGTTCTCTGACTGCAGTTCTTCTGATTCTGATTATTTTTCATCTGTACTTTTAAAGCTCTGCAGGACAAGTGCTCGGGCCTGGTGCACTGGGAAGACCCAGAGGAATCGGGTGGAGAGGGAGGTGGGAGGGGGGATCGGGATGGGGAATACGTGTAAATCCATGGCTGATTCATATCAATGTATGACAAAACCCACTGAAATGTTGTGAAGTAACTAGCCTCCAACTAATTAAAAAAAAAAAAGACTTGAAAAAAAAAAAAGAATAAAGACTAGCTTAGGAAAAAAAAACAAAGCTCTGCAGGAGATTCTGCTAGTCAGTTTGCAACAGTGTTTCTGAGAATGAGAGCCACCTGGAGTGTCAATCCTCTGAGACTGATTAAAATGCATATTCCCGGGACCTGTGCAGAGAACCACAGTGTCCGAATTCCGGAGGTGGCTCTGGCAACTGCATTTAAACAAGCTCTCTGAAGGTTCTCATGCTCTCTACAGGTGAAAAATCACTGCCTTTACTATGGTATTGACTCTCAGAGGGAAAGCCCTGTACCCCTGGGGGAAATGACAATTTTCTGTAGGCCACGCAGACATGAGTAAATTGAAGGAATCATTTTCTAGATCCTCAAATTTTTATTTTCACTCTTTGAAAAACATCTGAAAGCATTGCCCATGGTTGTTGTCAAAAAAAAAAAAAAAAAAAAAAAATGCAGACTGTCTCAGAAGGTAAGTGCGGCCCTGGGTTAGCTTTTATAGGCTGGGTAATTCCATAGGCTAACAGGTGGGAGGATTATTCCAACTATTTTGTGGAAGGGGTGGGGATTTCCAGGAATTGGGCTATAACTCACATTTTGGCCTTTTATGGTAGGCTTCAGAACTGTCATGACACCTATGAGTAAGTCATTTAGCAATTGCTAATGCATTACAATGAATGTATAATTCTGTATAAGTTCTGTTAGGAGCCAAATCTTCCTTCTCAAGCCTGGTTGGTTCTGATCAGTTTATGTCACTTTCTCAACTGCTGTGTCATTCTTTTAATGGTTGTGTCCTGCCCACTTCCCTCCTATCTCTCAAAGGCCAAGCAAGGAAAACAGGCAGCTCATGCTGGAAAGATCTGCATTCCCTAGAGATCTGGGGGGAAGAGATTTAAAGGCAAAATTTAAAAGCCCAGGGAGGGCTGCAGGGTGGGTGATTTTCTTCTGATTGGTGGATGAGGAGGAAATATGGCAGTGTTCCAGGAATCTTGTGCTCAGCCTGAAGTTACCATCTTTCACCTGGGTAGGAGCAGTAGTTTCCATAGAAAAACTCAAAGGTATTATTATGTGTATTCCTTGAGAAGGAGCCAGGATTCTGCTGTATCATTGCACTATTGCTCATTGACTGCTTTTTGTAAGGTAAGGGAGTTAGAGAAGGTGAGGCTTGAGAAAAAAAGACAACGAGACTGGCGCTTTACAGGAAGAGATCACCTTTAGTGAGGCAAGAAGGGGCAGCAGTCAGATTAGTGAGGTGCTGCGCTAAGTCAAGAAGAGAGTAGGTATATATAGAAAACATACATGCAGAGATGCATCGTTTTGAGGGAGTCTGTTTTTCCTCATGATTATTTTTGATTAATTAGCTTTCAACAACTGGGGTAAGGAATTCCTGAGACCGGCCGAAGACTGGGATTGGCTGGGAGCTGAACGTAATCAACCATTCCTTTCTTTGGGGGAGACAGTTCTTTATTCTATATAGAATGGTGAGGAGGACCTAGAGGGAAGTTTTAACTCCAAGCTATTTTGAGCTTGTAGCTTTCCTTCACTTTTTCTTTGTTTCAGTATTCCTTCCTTTCCCTAATTAGTAACCAATTGAATCTGCTCTTGAGAATTCAAGGAAGGTCTAGGAGGCTGAAGCCTTTACCTGACAAACAAGAAAAGGGGACCCAGAGGGGCTTGGTACCCAGGAGGGTCCCATATAGTCTTGTTTAGTTTTAATTCCCCTCTCTCTCAATTCAGTTCAGTTCATTCACTCAGTTGTGTCTGACTTTTTGAGACCCCATGAACTGCAGAATGCCAGGATTCCCTGTCCATCACCAACTCCTGAAGTTTACTCAAACTCATGTTCATTGAATTGGTGATGCATTCCAACCATCTCATTCTCTGTTGTCCCCTTCTCCTCCCACCTTCAATCTTTCCCAGCATCAGGGTCTTTTCAAATGAGTCAGTTCTTTTTATCAGGTGGCCAAAGTATTGGAGTTTCAGCTTCAGCATCCGTCCTTCCAATGAATATTCAGGACTGATTTCCTTTAGGATAGACTGGTTGGACCTCCTTGCCAGCTAAGGGACTCTCAAGAGTCTTCTCCAATACCACACAGTTCAAAAGCATCGATTCTTCAGTGCTCAGCTTTCTTTATAGTACAACTCTCGCATCCATACATGACTACTGGAAAAATCGTAGTCTTGACTAGATGGACCTTTGTTGACAAAGTAAAGCCTCTGCTTTTTAATATGCTGTCTAGATTGGTCATAACTTTCCTTCCAAGGAGCAAGCGTCTTTTAATTTCATGGCTGCAGTCACCATCTGCAGTGATTTTGAATCCCAAATAAACAAAGTCTGTCACTGTTTCCACTGTTTCCCCATCTATTTGCCATGAAGTGATGAGATCAGATGCCATGATCTTAGTTTTCTGAATTTTGAGCTTTAAGCCAACTTTTTCACTCTCCTCTTCACTTTCATCAAGAGACTCTTTAGTTCTTCTTCACTTTCTGCTATAAGGGTGGTGTCTTCTGCTATCTGAGGTTATTGATATTTCTCCCGGCAATCTTGATTCCAGCTTGTGCTTCCTCCAGCCCAGCGTTTCTCATGATGTACTCTGCATATAAGTTAAATAAACAGGGTGACAATATACAGCCTTGAGGTACTCCTTCCCCTATTTTGAACCAGTCAGTTGTTCCATGTCCAGTTCTAACTTTTGCTTCCTGATGTGCATACTGATTTCTTGGGATGCAGGTCAAGTGGTCTGGTATTCCCATCTCTTTCAGAATTTTCCACAGTTTGTGGTGATCCACGCATTCAAAGGCTTTGGCATAGTCAATAAAGCAGAAATAGATGTTTTTCTGGAACTCTCTTAATTTTTTGATAATCCAACGGATGCTGGCAATTTGATCTTTGGTTCATCTGCCTTTCCTAAAACGAGCTTTAACATCTAGAAGTTTAAGGTTCACATACTGTTGAAGCCTGGCTTGGAGAATTTTGAGCATTACTTTAATAGCGTGTGTTAGTGAAGTCACTCAGTCATGTCCAACTCTTTACCCCTTGGACCATAACCTACCAGGCTCCTCCATCCATGGGATTTTCTAGGCAAGAGTACTGGAGTGGGTTGCCATTTCCTTCTCTAATTGTGTGGTAGTTTGAGCATTCTTTGGCATTGCCTTTCTTTGTGATTGGAATGCAAACTGACCTTTTCCAGCCCTGTGGAAAAGGGCTGGCCACTGCTGTGTTTCCCAAATTTGCTAGCATATTGAGTGCAGCATTTTCACAGCATCATCTTTCAGGATTTGAAATAGCTCAGCTGGAATATCATTACCTCCACTAGCTTTGTTCATAATGATGCTTCCTAAGGCCCACTTGACTTCACATTCCAGGATGTCTAGCTCTGGATGAGTGATCATACCCTCACAATTATTTGGGTCATGAAGATCTTTTTTGTATAGTTCCTCTGTGTATTCTTGCCACCTCTTCTTAACATCTTCTGCTTCTGTTAGGTCCATACCATTTCTGTCCTTTAATGTGCCCATCTTTACATGAAATGTTCCCTTGGTGTCTAATTTTCTTGAAGAGATCTCTAGTCTTTTCCATTCTGTTGTTTTTCTCTATTTCTTTCCACTGATCACTGAGGAAGACTTTCTTATCTCTCTTTGCTATTCTTTGAAACTCTGCATTCAAATGGGTATATCTTTCCTTTTCTCCTTTGCTTTTTGCTTCTCTTCTTTTCACAGCTATTTGTAAGGCCTCCTCAGACAGCCATTTTGCTTTTATGCATTCCTTTTTCTTGGGGATTCTCTTGATCCCTGTCATCTGTACAATGTTATGAACTTCCAGACAGAGTTCATCAGGCACTCTGTCTATCAGATCTAATCCCTTGAATCTATTTATCACTTCCACTATATAATCATAAGGGATTTGGTTTAGGTCATACCTGAATGGTCTAGTCTATCAGATCTAATCCCTTGTATCTATTTATCACTTCCACTATATAATCATAAGGGATTTGGTTTAGGTCATACCTGAACGGTCTAGTGGTTTTCCCTACTTTCTTCAATTTAAGTCTGAATTTGGCAATAAGGAGTTCATGACCTGAGCCACAGTCAGCTCCCAGTCTTGTTTTTGCAGACTGTATAGAGCTTTCCCATCTTTGGCTGCAAAGAATGTAATGAATCCGATTTCAGTATTGATCATCTAGTGATGTCAATGTGTAGAGTCTTCTCTAGTGCTGTTGGCAGAGGGTGTTTGCTATGACCAGTGCGTTCTCTTGGCAAAACTCTATTAGCCTTTGCCCTGCTTCATTCTGTACTCCAAAGCCAAATTTGCCTGTTACTCCAGGTGTTTCTTGACTTTCTACTTTTGCATTCCAGTCCCCTATAATGAAAAGGACATATTTTTTGGGGTGTTAGTTCTGACGGTCTTGTAGGTCTTCATAGAACCATTCAACTTCAGCTTCTTCAACATTACTGATTGGGACATAGACTTGGATTACCGTGATACTGAATGGTTTGCCTTGGAAACGAAGAGATCATTCTGTCGTTATTGAGATTGCATCCAAGTACTGCATTTTGGACTCTTTTGTTGACTATGATGGCTACTCCATTTCTCCTAAGGGATTCTTGCCCACAGTAGTAGATATAATGGTCATCTGAGTTAAACCCACCCATTCCAGTCCATCTTAGTTTGCTGATTCCTAAAATGTTGACGTTCACTCTTGCCATCTCCTGTTTGACCACTTCCAACTTGCCTTGATTCATTGATCTAACATTCAAGGTTCCTATGCAATATTGCTCTTTACAGCATCGGACCTTGCTTCCGTCACCAGTCACATCCACAACTGGGTGCTGCTTTTGCTTTGGCTCCGTCTGTTCATTCTTTCTGGAGTTATTTCTCCACTGATCTCCAGTAGCATATAGGGCACCTACAGACCTGGGGAGTTCATCTTTCAATGTCCTATCATTTTGCCTTTTCATAGTGCTCATGGGGTTCTTAAGACAAGAATACTGAAGTGGTTGTCTTTCCCTTTTTCCAGTGTACCACATTTTGTCAGAACTCTCCACCATGACCCATCCATCTTGAGTGGCCCTACATGGCATGGCTCATAGTTTCATTGAGTAAGACAAGACTGTGGTCTATGTGATCAGATTGGTTAGTTTTCTGTGATTGTGGTTTTCAGTCTGTCTGCCCTCTGATGGAGAAAGATAAGAGGCTTATGGAAGCTTCTTGATGGGAGAGACTGACTCTGGGGGAAACTGGGTCTTGTTCTGATGGGCGGGTCCATGCTCAGTAAATCTTTAATTCAATTTTCTGTTAATGTGTGGAGCTGTGTTCCCTCCCCGCTATTTACCTATGGCCAAACTATGGTACAGGTAATGAAGATAATGGGGATCTCCTTCAAAAGATCCCATGCATGCACTGCTATACTCAGGGCCCCCAAATCTAAAGCAGGCCACCACTGACCCACGCCTCACTGGAGACTCCTGGACACACCCAGGCAAGTCTGGGTCAGTCTCTTGTGGGGTCACTGCTCCTTTTTCCTGAGTCCTGGTGCACACAAGGTTCTTTTGTGCCCTCCAAGAGTCTATTTCCCAGTCCTGTGTAAGTTCTAGCAGCTCTATGGTGGGGTTAATGGTGAACTCCTCTAAGAGGCCTTATGCCATACCCAAGTCTGCTGCAATCAGAGCCCCTATCCCCCCTTCTCTAATACACTTCAATGTTGAAAGGGCACAGGTAAGAGTCAAGAAAAGTAATAACCTTTTGGTTACAGAGGTTACCCATAAACTGGGCCGAAGAACTCAGTGTTAGGGGGATGTGGTTCATGGTCATCTCTATCACTTCTTCCTCTTCCTCATAAGTGTTCATGTAACAAGAAAGAGCAAAATTTGACTCCATGTTAGATCTGTTTCTTTTACTTTAATCTTTGCTTTTGTTTCTTTTGTTATTGTAATCATACATAATGACCTGAATGTTAAACTAAAGTGGTTTTGTTCAGCTTACAGGGAGACACTCTGACCCTGCCCCCTGTGAATGGCTGCAGAAAAGAAGAAATTAACATATTTCCTCCTTTTCTGCAAAATTAATGTCCTTTTTACTTTACTTCCTCACCTTATCTCCCTCTCTGTTCAATAAAAGAAACTACCATCCAGACCCCATAAGATAATTATTTTGAGACATTAGTCTGCCATCTTCTCAGTCCTTACCTCAACATTTCTTCTGTAGAATTATTGTATTGTCCTGTGGTGAGTAGAGTGAGCTTGGGCTCATTAATTTTCAAGGACATCTTACACCCTCTTTAAACAAAGGAAAGGCATAAAAATAAAGGTTGTATATGTTCGGTTGTGCAACAACCCCACCTCAATTTTACAAGCTTTCGATAAAAAATATGTACAAATAGAAACTGAAGGAGGGCAGAGAGAAGGAGGAGAAGCAGAATACCACACATCTTAAAATGGTTCTTCCTGGTTGGGGGTGGGGGGGCAGGTGGAGGGGCCAGTGCAATGGAGACAACTTAAAAAAAAAACAAAACTCCTGAGGGAGAGTCCTGGAGCACCTAAGCAAAAAAAGCTTGGCCATGAAGTACTGAAGCCATCTTCTTTCATCATGACAACAAACACACAGCCAGGCTCTAAGAATTAAGGAGTGAGGTGAATCTCTAAAAGAAAGGTATTGATTGACATGTTTCTGTGAGTTGGGGAAAAAATAAAGTGCTATCTGATTGGCCTGCAAGGAGATCAAACCAGTCAATTCTAAAAGAAATCAGTCCTGAATATTCATTGGAAGGACTGATGCTGAAGCTGAAGCTCCACCTGATGCGAAGAACTGACTCATTTTAAAAGACCGTGATGCTGGGAAAGTTTGAAGGCTGGAGGAGAAGGGGATGACAGAGGATGAGATGGTTGGGTGTCTTCACCGACTCAATGGACATGAGTTTGAGCAAGCTCCAGAAGTTTGTGATGAACAGGGAAGTCTGGTGTGCTGCAGTCCATGGGTTTGCAAAGAGTTGGACATGACTGAGTGACTGGACTTAACTGAACTGAACTGATCCCCCAAACCCTATGTTTTGTTTAGCTGACTTGTCTGACCTGAGGGCTGACTTTGACTGTCCAATGGAAAGTGTCCAACACTGTGCAAAAACTGAATGAATTAAATGTGTAGTTTCAAGGCTTTGAAGAAAATATGGAAAGATATTGAAAGCACATATAAAACATAGACCCTGCTCCTTGGCAAAAAAGCTATGACAAACCTAGACAGTGTATTAAAAAGCGGAGACATAACTTTGCCAACAGGGGTCCGTATAGTCAAAGCTATGGTTTTTTCAGTCGTCATATTGTTGCAGAAGTCGCACAGTTGAGAAACCAAGCACCACACCCAGAAAGTTGTAGAACTCAGGTTTATTACACCAGCGGACACAGAGGAGTTAGCACTCTAAGCTCTGAGCCCTAAACAAACGGGTTACAAAGTTTTTATAGACAGTGCATGACATCAGACTATAGTGGACGATGCTAACAGTTAATAGATTGGTGTAAACTGGGGGTTTTGTGTGCATGGGAACAACAGTTAGGACAGGGAAGGGGAATGCCTGACCTTTACACAGGCAAGCATGGTTAAGCAGGATTACAGGGGCTGGGCAATTGAAAAAGCAGGGCAAGTGTGAGTGAGATAAGCTTCAGTTTGTAGCCTTGTTGTAAGTCTCCATTTTCTCAAGATTATGTGACTTACATGACTTTCCAAGGAAGAAGCTGAGTTACAGAAACAGAACGAGCAGGAAGTTATTGTGAATTTTAACTTTTCCTCTTCAATATATGGGTGTGTGAGTTGGACCATAAAGAAGGCTGAATGCTGAGAAATTGATGCTTTCAAGCTGTGAAGCTGGAGAAGACTCTTGACAGTCCCTTGGAATGCAAGAAGATAAAACCAGTCAATCCTAAAGGAAATCAACCATGAACATTCACTGGAAGGACTGATGCTGAGATTGAAGCTCCAATACTTTGGCCACCTGGTTCGAAGAACTGACTCATCAGAAAAGACCCGGTTGCTGGGAAAGATTAAGGTCAGGAGGAGAAGGTGGTCACAGAGAATGAGATGGTTGAAAGTTACCGACTTAAGTTGGCTTTACCGACTTAATGAACATGAGTTTGAGTAAACTCTGGGAGATAGTGCAGGACAGGGAAGCCTATTGTACTGCAATCTATAGGGTTGCAAAGGGTCAGACATGACATAAAATTGAACAACAACAATACATCCTTTGCAACTTGTAAAATTTTGGTAAAATTTTTTTGTGTCAACTTGGAAGTATTGTTAGGTAGTTAGAATAGGAAAAAGGAGTCCAAAATGGCAGTGGCTAAAAGACAAAGAAAGGGAAAAGCCTGAAAAAATGGAACAAAACAAAATCCATGGACCAGAGTGAGAACTTCAGGTGAAACAAACACGGCCCCTTTATGGCCAGCCAAATTGGCATAGAGCAGGCTCAAGGGGGGAAGGAGACAAATGTATAAAAGGAGGAAGCCAATACAGATTGAACCCTCTCCTTTGGGGTTGGCCTGCCCTCACATCTCGCCTTTGCTTGCTGAATAAAACTCTGCTGTAACCGAACTGTAACACTGGTCCACCATTTCAAACCTTTGCTGTGGCGAGACACAACGAGGAAATTGCAGACACCCCCAACATATATGGTGCCATTTCTTGGATTTAACCTGGCTGAAACAACCTCGGCTCGGCCCCCACAAGGCAGAGGCCAAGCACAGCAGAAGCCAACTTGGCAATAGATCCCACAGTGCAAGCTGAACATGAAGAAAGTCCAATGGGAAGAAGCCCAGCATGCTGGAAACTGGGACAGTGAAAAACGAACTCAGCAGAAAGCTCACACAACTCAGTCTCAGATTCCAGAAGACCTCTGGTTAAGGTAGGAAGTCCTCACTCTTATGGCTAGAAGGACACATGGCTAACAAAATCTTAATTCCTTTACAATCTCTTGTTTCTTGTTTCTTTGAACCCCCTGTGAACAGGCCAGTGGCAGTGGGTGCAGTGGAGAGACTCTGGCAGAGGCTACTTAGTAGCTGTTGCCCAAGTGGGTGGGGGTTCTTCTGTCCTTAATCTTCTTTGTGCCAAGGATCAGGCCAATGAAAACTGTGGGCACAGGTCAGGTGTTTAGCAGATTTTCTGGCAGGTTATGAAAGGGATTCCTCAGCAGATTTTTCTCCCTGCTTTTTCCTTCAGCTCCTCTCTCCATCTATGCCACTGCTTACAAAGATTGGGCAGGTCATCGTCTTTCCATTTCTGAAAGTTGTGCTTGAAACCATTTACCTAAGATTGGGACTCAAGCCCATGAGGCAGAGACTTAGTGCTATGTTTAGTCACTCAGTCATATCCTACTGGGACTTGAGCCTGGCCAAAACCCAGGGTGCCTAATTTTAGGACCTAATGAAGCTCAGACTCTTGATGTCTCATTGCAAAAATTCAATGAGAGACACAGCAGTAGGCAAGAGGAGGATTTATTCAGATTCAGAGAGAGGCACACTCCAAGAGTGTGGGCCATCACAGAGGGGAGTGCAGTGGCCATGAAATGTGTTGTGGTTAGTTTTCGCTAGCTGGGTGATTTCATATGCTAATGAGTGGGAGTATCATTCTGACAATTGGGGAACCATACGCTCCTCCGTCTTTTGACAGTGACTTGGAACTGTCCTGGCACATCTGAATGTGTAATTTAGCTTGCAGGTTGAGAATCAAGGTCTAGTTGAATTTGGCTTGTCATCTTGGAGCCATTTGATTTTAATTGGTTTATGTTATGCCCTTGTGCTATGTCATTCTTTCAAAAGTTGTGCCCTGCCCCCTTCCCTCCTGTTTTATGCTCTTTTCCTGAGCCCCGTCCGGCCTCAGTGTTGCCTCTACAATCTTCTGGAGCGACAACCAGAAAACAGCTGGCCCTTGGGATGGAAATACTGTAAAATATCTAATCCCTCTAGAGATTCAGGCCTTCATCTTCCATGTTTCTCACAACATGTGCAACAACAGCACCTCTCAGTGAACCCACTAGGGCGGGTGACAGGCACACAATGCCTGCTAGAAGTCCATCTGTTGGTGGCATCCCTTCAAGGGCACCTGGGCTTCCAGGGATAATGTTTGTCACTTTGGGAGTTATCACTGCAGGCCCTTTGGGCCCAAACCCTTACCACCCTTCTCCTAAAGGTACAAACATACCCCCAGATCAAATCTCCACTCTACTTTTATCAAACATCTGGTCTGTTGCCTCTTATCATTTTATCCTTAAGCCACTTACTAATTCCTGCAACCAGGACCCTGGCCCCTTGTAGGCAACATTGCTCCACCCCGCTTTTTATTAAAATACTCTTAATGCCCCTAACAGGGCCAGATAACTCACTCCTTTGTCATTACTTCTGTTATTACCTAAAGGGGGTCTATGACAATGAAGTGTTTACCATTGGAGACACCCTAAACTGCTCTTATAGAGGACTAGGGGAAGAAATCAGTGACTTACATTCCCTCAGAGCAATAAAAGGATAAGGCTTATGGCTGTTTCACCAGGTTCCCAGTCTCATGGTGCAGGCTCAGATTGCTTTGCATCATGGTATCTATTCCCATCTGCAGTGGACAAACCAGTAATGAGTTAAGATTACAACCCCTTAATCCTACCTAGTACTAGTCATGCTGGAGACCTTGGGGATGCCCAACTCCAGCCTGGGAATCCCAGGAGGTCGACCTGCCTTGACCTGCCTAGGGGTCCAGTCCCTGGGAGGTTGTCATGCCTCGACCTGCCCAGGGATCCAATCCTCAGGAGATTGACATGCCTCAGTCTTCCCAGGGCTTCAATCTCCTTGAGGCTGTCATGCCTCAACCTGCCTGGGGATCTGCACCCTGAACAAGGGGTGCCTAGCTTTCAGGTTGCACCAATACTGGGTAGGATAAGCTTCAGACTCACCCCAAAGGAAGTCCACCCATGGAACTAGAAGGAAGCCTATTAGTTTTGGCACTGTGCCCAGTCTCAGCAATAACTCAGGAGTCCAATGGGAACCCCATTGCCTTTCTGGAAAGTCTAAAAGAGGCCCTCCAAAAGTTTACCAATCTGGACTTAGACTCTTACAAGGGACAAGTGATTTTAAAGGAAAAAATCCTGTCCCAGTGTGTATCAGACATCAGGATAAAGTTACAACAGCTACAGCAGCAGGACCCTGCTGCCTCTTTAGATGAGGTGGTCCAGACAGCCACCAATACCTTTTATAACAGAGAACAGGAGAGGGAGGCCGAGGCCCAGGAAAGGGAGAAAAGGAAAGAGACAAGGCATGCCCAGATGCTGGCCGCCCTCCAGGGAAGCCCTATGACAAACCCCGAGTCCTTGAAGGACAAGGCATGGATAAATGCCTAATCTGTAGACAGGTGGGATATTGGGCCAAAGTGTCCAAACTCTGAAAAGTCTCCTATAATGACACTACAAATGTCATCAGTTGGGACATTGGGCAGCACTCTGCCCTTGGGTCAAGCGCCAAGCCTTCCCTCATGATGGTTCAACAGGACTGGAGTGGCCCACTCCAGCCAGCCCGCCTGTCACAGATAACCATCACAGAGCTAGAGTCAAGGGTGCAACTGGATGTGCAGGTAGATCTGAGAATTTCTTGGTTGACAGAGGGGCTACTACTCTGTCCTGACCTCCTACTCCAGAGCCTTCTCCCCCCAAACCTGTACCATTTTGGGTGCTACAGGAAAAACAATTACAGAAAGATTCACCTGAGCACTTCTTTGTTGCTGGGGTGGGCAAATATTTTCCCACCAGTTTCTGGTGGTCCCTGAGTGTCCTACTCCCTTATTGGGAAGATATATACTCACTAAACTGGGGACCACCCTTGTGATGGGAAGCTTTTCAGCCCCTAGAGCTCTACAGCTCCTGGTTACTACTGAAGGACCCATTACACCTTCTCCAATAGAGAGGGACCAAAAACTATGAGAGGACAAAATTAACCCCAGGTGTGGGACCAGGGGACTCCTGGACGAGCTCACCAAGCTAAACCAGTCATCATTGTCCTCCGAGATCCCACTCGATTTCCAAACTGGAAACAATACCCCCTCGGAAGAAGCTCGGGAAGGACTACAGACTCTAATACATAAATTCCTTGCCTGTGGGCTATTGGTCCCCACCAATTAGCCATGTAACACCCCGTTCCTTCCTGTAAAGAAAAAGGACAGGACCTGGTGAATGGTTCAAAATCTCTGGATTGTAAATGAAGCTGTAGTCCCCCTCCATCCCACAGTACCCAATCCCTGTGTAATCTTGGGAGAAATCCCGCCCAGTGCCAAGAGGTTTACAGTCCTGGATCTCAAAGATGCATTCTTTTGCATACCACTGGCTAAAGAATCTGAAAATCTTTTTGCCTTTGAGGCTCCAGGAGAAAAACACCAACAGATGACTTGGACAGTATTCCCTCAGGGCTTCAGAGATGGCCCCCACCTGTTTGGGCAGGTTCTTAGCCGGGATCTCCTAGATCTGGACCTGGGACCTAATGGGAAAATATTACAATATGTAGATGACCTACTAACCTGCTCTCAAAATGAGAAAAATGCCCAACAACATGCAATTCAGTTTCTAAACCTTTTGGCAGAGAGGGGATACAAAGTCTCCCATGCTAAGGCACAGATGGTCGAGACAAAGGTCAGTTACCTGGGAGTTCAGATTACACACGGGTCCAGGAGGCTGTCCTTTGATCAAGTACAAGGAATCCTCCAGTTGCTCTATGACTCAAATACAGTTGCAAGCTTTCCTGAGGCTAAATGGGTATTGTAGAATCTGGATACCCAACTATGGCATAATTGCCCAGCTTTAATATGAAAGCTTGAGGGGATGGGATGATTCAATCCCACTGATGTGGGGAACTCCTCAAAAGAAGTCAGAGGCTACACTAAAACAGGCCTTAACTCAGGCACCTGCATTGAGGTTGCCAGACCCAGAAAAAAGTATTCAAACTTTATGTTCACAAAAAGGAAGGATTAGCCTTGGGAGTGTTAACTCAAAGGTTGGGACCTGAGCCCCAGCCTGTAGCTTACTTATCCAAGAGGCTTGGCCCAACTGTCCGAGGCTGACCTCCCTGCCTTGAAATCTTGCAGCTATTGCAATCCTGATAGAAGATGCTTTAAAACTTTCTTGTGGGGGCAAACTAACTATTTTTACCAGCCACCAAGTGAAACAACTCCTGAATGGGAGAGGCCATTTATGGATGTCTGATCAAAGGATCCTCAGATATCAAGTAGTGCTGAAGGAAAATCCAGGCCTCACTATATCCCTATGTGAAGTTCTTAACCCAGCCACCCTCCTGCCTACCCCCGAGGGCTCTCTTCTCTTTCACTCTTGTCTAGAAACCTAGGACCACTGGACAAAACCCCAAGAGGGACTGTCAGAAGATCCTCTGACCAATCCTGAGGAAATCTGGTACACTGGTGGAAGCAGCTTTGTCTTGGGTGGAAAAAGAAGAGCTGGATATGCAGTAGTCTCCAATTTTGAGATCATAGAGGCTAAAGCCTCTGCCACCAGGTACTTCAGCCCTATTAGCTGAGCTCATAGCTCTAACTCTAAAGAGCTGGGAAAAGGAAAAGAATAGCCATTTACACTGACTCCATGTATGCCTTTCTGGTGCTACATGCACATGCTGCTATTTGGAAAGAAAGAGACCACTTGACCACCCGAGGGTCCCCAATCAAATATGGTGATCAAATCCTTAGGCTCTTGGAGGCAGTCCATCTGCCTGCTGAGGTTTCAACTCCCACTGTAAAGGACACCAAAAAGGGAGCACAGAAATGACAAGAGGGAACCAAGCAGCTGATCAGGCAGCAAAGAGAGCAGTGTTACAGAACCATGAACTAATAGGGGCTGCCACCTTGGGTCCACAGACTAATTTTCCAGAAACTCCTTCATATACTGAAGGTAAGACTCTTAAAGCTAAGAGTGAAGGCTTTCAAGAATACCATATGGATGATTCCAAAAGGAGGGACTCCTTTTTTCTGCCTGGGAATCTCCAATGGAAGTTGGTTAACTCTTTACATGCCACCACTCATTTAGGGGAGAAGGCCCTCCCAAGATTACTAGAAAGATCCTTTAGAGGAACAGGCCTCCAAATGGTATAAAGCAAGTGGTCTCCTCTTGTCCCACTTGCCATTAAACAACCCCCAAGCAGCTCGAAGACCCCAGCGGGTCCAGCCTGTCCAATGGTGTGGGGCCTACCCAGGAGAGGACTGGCAGATGGACTTCACCCAGACACCAGTTTCTCAAGGGTATAAATACCTACTAGTCATGACAGATACATTCACAGGATGGATTGAAGGTTTTCCCACCCAGACTGAGAAGTTGGAGGAGCTGGTAAAAAAAACTGTTCCATGAAATTATTCTGAGATTTGGTCTGCCCAGCTCATTGAGTGACAAAGGGACATCATTTACTTCTAAGGTCACCCAAGGGGTCTCTAAACCATTACTTATTACCTCCATTGTGCCTGAAGGCTTCAGTCTTCAGGAAAAATAAAAAGAGCCAACCAATTCTTAAAAGCAATGATTAACAAGATAACCCAGGAGACTTCCCTGGGATGGAAGGAGGCTTTACCAATAGTTCTCCTCTGCACCCATATTGCCCCTAAGGAACAGGTTGGTCTTAGTCCTTCTTATGAGATGCTGTATTGGAGACCTTTTGTTTATGTCAATGACTTCTTCCTAGATCCAGAGGCTCAGAGCCTCTGATCTTATACCATGGCCATTGGGCAATTCCAACAAGATATATGCTTGTTAGTATCAACCAGGACCCAAAAGACTTTAAGGAGTCACCACTATATGCTCCAGGGACTCAAGTAGTAATTAAAGTCTGGAAGGATGGGTACCCAAAGGCTCAACTCCAGCCCACATGGAAGGGCCCCTACCCTGTAATATTTTCTACCCCCAGAGCAGTCAAGGTACCAGGACACGATTCCTGGATTCACTACTCATGAGTCAAGCCATGGAAGAAAACAGAAGAGGACACTCAATACACCTGTGAGTCCCTGGGAGATCTCAGATACCTATTCAGAACTACAAATGAGTGCCTTCTAATGAACACACCCAAAATCAAATTTCTGAGACTAAGATTTCTCAGGACAGTTCTAAAGAGCCAACACAGCTTGGCATGGGTTGTACTCCAAAACAGACAGGAGATGGATCTCCTAATCCCTGAACAAAGGGGGACTTGAGCCATCTTGAATGAGACATGTTGTTTCTGGGTAAATACCTCCAGTTAAGTTAAAGAAAGTCTCAAAGTCCTCAAGAAAAACATTCAGACCCTACAGTATCTCAAAGAATGAACTAGAGAGTTCTCTGGGTGGCTACAGTCTCTTTGGGGGATACTTGTCCTGGTAAGGGGGAATTTGGAGTTGGCTAATTCCCCTACTAATTGCTGTTATCATCATATTGATACTGCTTATGATTGCTCCATGTATTATGATTTGTTTAACCCATTTTTCCTCTGCCCAGGTCAACAAGTTACAAATTGCAGTGCTGGTTCAACAAAGATATATAAAACTACACCCAACCACAGAAAATATCACTCACCCTTAGATGGACACCACTATAAGGACTCTGAGGTTTGAGACCAGCAAGAGAGGGAGGCCAAATGCCCCTCACCATCCCAGCTCAGCAGGAAGTAGCCAGAGAGACCTCAACACTCCTATTCCCAAAGAACTGGGCCTCCCATCTCTGGAGGGGGGAATGTTAGTTAGTTAGAATAGGAAAATGGAGTCCAAAATGGCGGTGGCTAAAAGACAAAGAAAGGAAAAAGTCCATGAAAATGGAACAAAAGAAAATCCACAGACCAGAGTGAGAACTTCAGGTGAAACAAACATGCCCCTTTCATGGCCAGCCCAGTTTGCATAAGACAGGCTCAAGTAGGGGAGGAGACAAATGTATAAAAGGAGGAAGCCAAGACTGATTGAAGCCTCTTCTTTGGGGTTGGCCCACCCTCACACCTCAAGGGTGTACTTTCCTTTGCTTGCCAAATAAAACTCTGCTGTAACAGAGCTGAAACACTGGTCTGCCATTTTAAATCTTTGCTATGGCAAAACGGAACCAAGGAAATTACACACTCCTCTGACAGTAGTGTTAAAAACCAAAATTCAACCAAGTATATCTGAAGATCTAATTGGTTTTATTGGGCAATTGATAAATCAGGCAGTATCTCTTCAAGCAAATGGAAGAGCTTTTGAGGGATTGTATAAAACAGAAGATTTTTATAGAAAGAAGAATGGGACAAGGGAGATTTTAGCAAAACAAAAGAAAGGTGTTTTGTTTTGTTTTGTTTTTAGGCCAGCATACCTTCTTTTGGAGAGGAAGAGAATGGCAAAAGTTCTATCATGCAGGTTGGCTCATCTTCCTCTGAGGCATGGAGAGGACCCATGAGAGAGATTGCCTCAGTGCTGATCAATATATTTTTGACTGGGGATTAAGATTATACTTCTGGTAAAGGTTGAAACTATATTTAGGTTAGGTATTAAATCTTGGTTTGATATCATAGCTTTAGTACAAATGATGCCATTTGAGGCCTGTGGCTTTTCTCTTTAACAGTTTGTTAGAAGGTATATAGTTTTTGGTTTTGTTCTATTTTCATGTTTAGGGAGTATATGGACAAATATGCTATAAAGCATAGCCTGAATGATTGGAAGGTTTGAGACCTTGGACAAACTTAGTCCCACATAGGGCAATACAGCCCCAAAATGGACAAAGACCAAAGAAAGGAGCATAATAACCAACACCACCATTCAAAAGCATCAACTCTTTGATGCTCAGCTTCTTTATGGTCCAACTCTCACATCCATACATAACTACTGGAAAAACCATAGCTTTGACCATATGGATCTGAAAGGTTGTTATTGAACCTTGAAAAGACACCAGGATTCTTGGCCTCTGGAGGAGAAGAATTCAATCTGGGGCCAGCAACGAGGCTTGATCACTCAGAGCTTTTGTGTAATAAAGTTTTATTAAAGTATAAAGGTGAGGGGGAGGAGCCAAGATGGTGGAGGAGTAGGACGGGGAGACCACTTTCTCTCCTACAAATTCATCAAAAGAATAACTGAATGCAGAGAAAACTTTGCAAAACAACTTCTGATCGCTAGCTGAGGTGATCAGGCGCCCAGAAAAGCAGCCCATTGTCTTCGAAAGGAGGTAGGACAAAATATAAAAGATAAAAAGTGAGACAAAAGAGCTAAGGACGGAGATCCGTCCCAGGAAGGGAGTCTTAGGCGGCATTGCTTGGGGTAGGGTCTGGGCCTGAGTGCCCTGAGGACAATCGGAGGGAGCTTCTGTGAGTTCCCAACTTGAACTGTGGGAGACCAAAAGAGAGAGAGAGAATTAACCGGCCCGAACACACTGCCGGCCGTTCGCAGAACAAAGAGACCGAGAAAATCCAGAGAACAGCTCGCAGGCTGCGGACCGGCCCAGCCCCACCAGAGGCAGGAGGCAGGGGGGAGGGGAAGGTCTTGGCGAGACACAGGGCGCAGGCACCCGACCGGCGCGGGCGGGGACTGGGGCTGGGGACGCGGAGGGCGGAAGGCGCGCGCAACTGACTGGCACCAGCGGAAACTGAGACTGGGTCCGCGGAAGGGAGTGGGCGCGCCACACCTGGGGAGAGTGTGCCCACCAAGCCCCTGGCTGCCTGGACCGCTCTGACGGGGAAGGCACAGAGAGCAGGCGCAGCTTTTCCTTCCGCGCTTTTGTGTAACACCCGAGGGCTGGAGCCTCGCACAGCGCGGGGCGCGCTCCATATAGAACAGCCGGGAGCCTGAGCAGCACAGACGGAGAAAGCAGCGTCAGCCCCTCCCGGCAGCGCCAGCCCGTCCCCGCAGGGCCAGCCCATCCCCGCAGCACCAGCCCCGCCCCGCAGCGCCAGCCCATCCCCGCAGAGCGACAGAACTAGCTACCTGAATAAGAGTCCACCTCCGCCCGCCTGTGTCAGGGCGGAAATGAGGCTCTGAAGAGACCGGCAAACAGAGCCAAATAAACAAAGGGAACCGCTTTAGAAGGGACTGGTGCAACATATTATAATCCCTGTAGAAAACACCGACTACACCGGAAGGGGCCTGTAGATGTCGAGAAGTGTAAGCTGGAACGAGGAGCTATCTGAAACTGAGCCGAACCCACACTGACGGCAACAGCTCCAGAGAAACTCCTAGATATATTTTTACTTTTTTTTTCTTTTTTTTATTTTTTCTCTTTTATTTTCCTTTAAAATTCCCTACCACTCCCCCATTACTCCTTAACTTTCATTTCCATAGATTTTTACGATTTTTTTAATTAGGGGGAAAAAATTTTTTTTTTCTTTTTTTTTTTTTCTTTTTTCTTCTTTTTTTTTCTTTCCTTTTTCTCTTCTATTTTCTATTTTTCTTTTTCTCTTATTTCTTTTAAAGTCCTCTAGTACTCCTCTACTACTCCTTAATTTTCATTTTCAATACACTATAACCTTACAAAAAAAAAAAAAAGAAGAGAAGCCCTATTTTTAAACCGAAGATTATTCTCTCCCAATCTTGACTCTCTGTTTTCTACCTCAGAACACCTCTATTTGCTCCTTTCCCCTTCTCTTCCCAACTCAATTCTGTGAATCTTTGTAGGCGACTGGACTACGGAGAACACTCTGGGAACAGACAGCTGCGTAGATCTGTCTCTCTCCTCTTGAGTCCCCTTTTTTCTCCTCCTGTTCATCTCTATCTCCCTCCTCCCTCTCCTCTTCTTCATGTAACTCTGTGAACCTATCTGGGTGTCCCTAACAGGGGAGAATCTTTTCACCATTAACCTAGAAGTTTTCTTATCAGTGCTGTATAGTTGGAGAAGTCCTGAGACTACAGGAATAATAAAACTGAAATCCAGAGGCAGGAGACTTAAGCCCAAAACCTGAGAACACCAGAAAACTCCTGACTATATGGAACTTTAAGTAATAAGTGACTGTCCAAAAGCCTCCATACCTACACTGAAACCAACCACCACCCAAGAGCCAATAAGTTTTCAAGCAAGACATACTACGCAAATTCTCCAGCAACACAGGAACATAGCCCTGAACGTCAACATACAGGCTGCCCAAGGTCACACCTAACACATAGACCCATCTCAAAACTCATTACTGGGCCCTCCATTGCTCTCCAAAGAGAAGAAATCAAGTTCCATGCACCAGAACACTGACGCAAGCTTCCCTAACCAGGAAACCTTGACAAGCCAATCGTCTAACCCCACCCACTGGGTAAATCCTCCACAATAAAAAGGAACCACAGACCTCCAGAATACAGAAAGCCCACTCCAGACACAGCAATCTAAACAAGATGAAAAGGCAAAGAAATACCCAAGGTAAAGGAACATGAAAAATGCCCACCAAGTCAAACAAAAGAGGAGGAGATAGGGAATCTACCTGAAAAAGAATTTAGAATAATGATAAGAAAAATGATCCAAAATCTTGAAAACAAAATGGAGTTACAGATAAATAGCCTGGAAACAAAGATTGAAAAGATACAAGAAATGTTTAATAAAGACCTAGAAGAAATAAAAAAGAGTCAATTAAAAATGAATAATGCAATGAATGAGATCAAAAACACTTTGGAGGGAACCAAGAGTAGAATAACGGAGGCAGAAGATAGGATAAGTGAGGTAGAAGATAAAATGGTGGAAATAAATGAAGCAGAGAGGAAAAAAGAAAAAAGGATCAAAAGAAATGAGGACAACCTCAGGGACCTCTGGGACACTGTGAAACGCCCCAGCATTCGAATCATAGGAGTTCCAGAAGAAGAAGACAAAAAGAAAGGCCATGAGAAAATACTTGAGGAGATAATAGCTGAAAACTTCCCTAAAATGGGGAAGGAAATAGCCACCCAAGTCCAAGAAACCCAGAGAGCCCCAAACAGGATAAACCCAAGGCGAAACACCCCAAGACACATATTAATCAAATTAACAAAGATCAAACACAAAGAACAAATATTAAAAGCAGCAAGGGAGAAACAACAAATAACACACAAGGGGATTCCCATAAGGATAACAGCTGATCTATCAATAGAAACTCTCCAGGCCAGAAGGGAATGGCAGGACGTACTGAAAGTAATGAAAGAGAATAACCTACAACCTAGATTACTGTATCCAGCAAGGATCTCATTCAGATATGAAGGAGAATTCAAAAGCTTTACAGATAAGCAAAAGCTGAGAGAATCCAGCACCACCAAACCAGCTCTTCAACAAATGCTAAAGGATCTTCTCTAGACAGGAAATGTAGAAAGGTTGTATAAACGTGAACCCAAAACAACAAAGTAAATGGCAACAGGACCACACCTATCAATAATTACCCTAAATGTAAATGGGTTGAATGCCCCAACCAAAAGACAAAGATTGGCTGAATGGATACAAAAACAAGACCCCTATATATGCTGTCTACAAGAGACCCACCTCAAAACAAGAGACACATACGGACTAAAAGTGAAGGGCTGGAAAAAAATATTTCATGCAAACGGAGACCAAAAGAAAGCAGGAGTCGCAATACTCATATCAGATAAAATAGACTTTCAAATAAAGGATGTGAAAAGAGACAAAGAAGGACACTACATAATGATCAAAGGATCAATCCAAGAAGAAGATATAACAATTATAAATATATATGCACCCAACATAGGAGCACCGCAATATGTATGGCAAACACTAATGAGTATGAAAGAGGAAATTAATAGTAACACAATAATAGTGGGAGACTTTAATACCCCACTCACAACTATGGATAGATCAACTAAACAGAAAATTAACAAGGAAACACAAACCTTAAATGACACAATGGACCAGCTAGACCTAATTGATATCTATAGGACATTTCACCCCAAAACAATCAACTTCACCTTTTTCTCAAGTGCACACGGAACCTTCTCCAGAATAGATCACATCCTGGGCCATAAATCTGGTCTTGGAAAATTCAAAAAAATTGAAATCATTACAGTCATCTTTTCTGACCACAGTGCAGTAAGATTAGATCTCAATTACAGGAAAAAAATTGTTAAAAATTCAAACATATGGAGGCTAAATAACACGCTTCTGAATAACCAACAAATCATAGAAGAAATCAAAAAAGAAATCAAAATATGTATAGAAATGAATGAAAATGAAAACACAACAACCCAAAACCTATGGGACACTGTAAAAGCAGTGCTAAGGGGAAGGTTCATAGCATTACAGGCTTACATCAAGAAGCAAGAAAAAAGCCAAATAAATAACCTAACTCTACACCTAAAGCAATTAGAGAAGGAAGAAATGAAGAACCCCAGGGTTAGCAGAAGGAAAGAAATCTTAAAAATCAGGGCAGAAATAAATGCAAAAGAAACTAAAGAGACCATAGCAAAAATCAACAAAGCTAAAAGCTGGTTTTATGAAAAAATAAACAAAATTGACAAACCATTAGTAAGACTCATTAAGAAACAAAGAGAGAAGAACCAAATTAACAAAATTAGAAATGAAAATGGAGAGATCACAACAGACAACACTGAAATACAAAGGATCATAAGAGACTACTACCAGCAGCTCTATGCCAATAAAATGGACAACTCGGATGAAATGGACAAATTCTTAGAAAAGTATAACTTTCCAAAACTGAACCAGGAAGAAATAGATCTTAACAGACCCATCACAAGCAAGGAAATCGAAACTGTAATAAAAAATCTTCCAGCAAACAAAAGCCCAGGACCAGATGGCTTCACAGCTGAATTCTACCAAAAATTTAGAGAAGAGCTAACACCTATCTTACTCAAACTCTTCCAGAAAATTGCAGATGAAGGTAAGCTTCCAAATTCATTCTATGAGGCCACCATCACCCTAATTCCAAAACCAGACAAAGATGCCACAAAAAAAGAAAACTACAGGCCAATATCACTGATGAACATAGATGCAAAAATCCTTAACAAAATTCTAGCAAACAGAATCCAACAACATATTAAAAAAAATCATACACCATGACCAAGTGGGCTTTATCCCAGGAATGCAAGGATTCTTTAATATGCACAAATCAATGTAATACACCATATTAACAAATTGAAAGATAAAAACCATATGATTATCTCAATAGATGCAGAGAAAGCCTTTGACAAAATTCAACACTCATTTATGATTAAAACTCTCCAAAAAGCAGGAATAGAAGGAACATACCTCAACATAATAAAAGCTATATATGACAAACCCACAGCAAGCATCACCCTCAATGGTGAAAAATTGAAAGCATTTCCCCTGAAATCAGGAACAAGACAAGGGTGCCCACTCTCACCACTACTATTCAACATAGTGTTGGAAGTTTTGGCCACAGCAATCAGAGCAGAAAAAGAAGTAAAAGGAATCCAGATAGGAAAAGAAGAAGTGAAACTCTCACTGTTTGCAGATGACATGATCCTCTATATAGAAAACCCTAAAGACTCTACCAGAAAATTACTAGAGCTAATCAATGAATATAGTAAAGTTGCAGGATATAAAATTAACACACAGAAATCCCTTGCATTCCTACATACTAACAATGAAAAAACAGAAAGAGAAATTAAGGAAACAATACCATTCACCATTGCAACAAAAAGAATAAAATACTTAGGAGCATATCTACCTAAAGAAACAAAAGACCTATATATAGAAAACTATAAAACACTGATGAAAGAAATCAAAGAGGACACAAATAGATGGAGAAACATACCGTGTTCATGGATTGGAAGAATCAATATTGTCAAAATGGCTATTCTACCCAAAGCAATCTATAGATTCAATGCAATCCCTATCAAGCTACCAACGGTATTTTTCACAGAACTAGAACAAATAATTTCACAATTTGTATGGAAATACAAAAAACCTCGAATAGCCAAAGTAATCTTGAGAAAGAAGAATGGAACTGGAGGAATCAACCTGCCTGACTTCAGACTCTACTACAAAGCCACAGTCATCAAGACAGTGTGGTACTGGCACAAAGACAGAAATATAGATCAATGGAACAGAATAGAAAGCCCAGAGATAAATCCACGAACCTATGGACACCTTATCTTTGACAAAGGAGGCAAGGATATACAATGGAAAAAAGACAACCTCTTTAACAAGTGGTGCTGGGAAAACTGGTCAACCACTTGTAAAAGAATGAAGCTAGAACACTTTCTAACACCATACACAAAAATAAACTCAAAATGGATTAAAGATCTAAATGTAAGACCAGAAACTATAAAACTCCTAGAGGAGAACATAGGCAAAACACTCTCCGACATAAATCACAGCAAGATCCTCTATGACCCACCTCCCAGAATATTGGAAATAAAAGCAAAACTAAACAAATGGGACCTAATGAAACTGAAAAGCTTTTGCACTACAAAGGAAACTATAAGTAAGGTGAAAAGACAGCCCTCAGATTGGGAGAAAATAATAGCAAATGAAGAAACAGACAAAGGATTAATCTCAAAAATATACAAGCAACTCCTGCAGCTCAATTCCAGAAAAATAAATGACCCAATCAAAAAATGGGCCAAAGAACTAAACAGACATTTCTCCAAAGAAGACATACAGATGGCTAACAAACACATGAAAAGATGCTCAACATCACTCATTATTAGAGAAATGCAAATCAAAACCACAATGAGGTACCATTACACGCCAGTCAGGATGGCTGCTATCCAAAAGTCTACAAGCAATAAATGCTGGAGAGGGTGTGGAGAAAAGGGAACCCTCTTACACTGTTGGTGGGAATGCAAACTAGTACAGCCGCTATGGAAAACAGTGTGGAGATTTCTTAAAAAACTGGAAATAGAACTGCCATATGACCCAGCAATCCCACTTCTGGGCATACACACTGAGGAAACCAGATCTGAAAGAGACACGTGCACCCCAATGTTCATCGCAGCACTGTTTATAATAGCCAGGACATGGAAGCAACCTAGATGCCCATCAGCAGATGAATGGATAAGGAAGCTGTGGTACATATACACCATGGAATATTACTCAGCCGTTAAAAAGAATTCATTTGAACCAGTCCTAATGAGATGGATGAAACTGGAGCCCCTTATACAGAGTGAAGTAAGCCAGAAAGATAAAGAACATTACAGCATACTAACACATATATATGGAATTTAGAAAGATGGTAACGATAACCCTATATGCAAAACAGAAAAAGAGACACAGAAATACAGAACAGACTTTTGAACTCTGTGGGAGAAGGTGAGGGTGGGATATTTCAAAAGAACAGCATGTATACTATCTATGGTGAAACAGATCACCAGCCCAGGTGGGATGCATGAGACAAGTGCTCGGGCCTGGTGCACTGGGAAGACCTAGAGGAATCGGGTAGAGAGGGAGGTGGGAGGGGGGATCGGGATGGGGAATACGTGTAAATCTATGGCTGATTCATATCAATGTATGACAAAACCCACTGAAATGTTGTGAAGTAATTAGCCTCCAACTAATGAAAAAAAAAAAAAAAAGTATAAAGGTGATAGAGAAAGCTTCTGACATAGACATCAGAAGGGGGCAGAAAGAGTACCCCCTTGCTAGTGTTAGCCATGGAGTTATATACTCTCTAATTAGTTATTACAGTGAATCAAAAGAAAGTCTGGAGGTTGTAAAGACCTCACTAAACCCACTCCCATAATTTACACCTTAAAATAACAGAATTAGCCAGAAGGTTTTTTCCAGAGACTGTCCTCAAGCAGGATACATTATTGTTATATAATCCTAAGGAATGTAGAGGGACAAAAAAGTTTGTCCTTTCTTCCTCCTTAAGAATTCCAGACCCCTCTCTCCTTGGGGACCCCTGGACTTCTTATCAATCTACCTAGGACTTGACTCCCTCAGATCTTTGTCAGCAAAGTAATGTCTCTGCTTTTTAATCTGCTGTCTAAGTTTGTCACAGTTTTTTCTTCCTAGGAGCAAGCATCTTTTAATTCCAAGGCTACAGTCACCATCTGCAGTGATTTTGGAGCCCAAGAAAATAAAGCCTGTCACTGTTTCCATTGTTTCCCCATCTATTTACCATGAAGTGATGGGACTAGATGCCATGATCTTAGTTTTTTGAATGTTGAGTTTTAAGCCAGCTTTTTTCACTCTCCTCTTTCACATTTATCAAGAAACTCTTTAGTTCCTCTTCAATTTCTGCCATAAGTGTGGTGTCATCTGCATAACTGAGGTTATTGATATTTCTCCAGGCAATCTTGATTCCAGCTTGTGCTTCATCCAACCCAACATTTCGCATGATGTGCTCTGCATATAAGTTAAATATGCAAGGTGACAATATATAGACTTGATGTACTCCTTTCTCAATTTGGAACCAGTCTGTTGTCCCATGTCTGGTTCTAACTGTTGCTTCTTGACCTGCATACAGATTTCTCAGGAGGCAGGTAAGGTGTTCTGGTATTTCCATCTCTTTAAGAATTTTCCACAGTTTGTTGTGATCCACAGAGTCAAAGGCTTTTAGCATAGTCAGTGAAGGTGTTTCTCTTAAAAATACCAACTTCAATTTGATTTTCCTTTCACACCTCCCCCTGTTCATTGACATCTTTCTTTGGAAAGTATCGATGATCAACCATTTGGTTATTTGGCATCAGCCTGGACTCCCTCAGTTCTGGGAAGGCTCATTCCTAGGAAGTAAGGTAAGACAGAAGAGGGTAAAAGGTGTTTGTATGAGAGGTATGCTTCGTAGAGCTTATAGCCACACTTGAGAAACAAGAAGCCATCTAGCAAGTGAGTCTTAGGCAGTTCAAAATAGGAAAAGTTCATGGATCTCCATTAGGAGGAGATCCTCCTAATGGGTGTCTTAGTCACTCAGTCATGTCCAACTCTTTGCAACCCCATGGACTGTAGCCCACCAGGGTCCTCTATTCATGGGATTCTCCAGGCTAGAATACTGGAGTGGGCAGTCATTCCCTTCTCCAGGGGGTATTCCTGACTCAGGGATTGAACCTGAGTCTCCTACATTGCAGGCAGATTCTTTACCACCGAGCCACCAGGGAAGCCCTAGGATGAGTCTTATATGAGTGGTTAATCATCTCCAGATGTTGAGTTATCATAATTCCTATGGAAGGGGTAATAATACAGCAGTAAGAGATACAAAGCATTTTTTAAAACTTACAGAATACACAGCCAATGATTATATGACCAGCATTAATACTCATCTTATAGCAAAGATTTTAGCCATCTTTCACCTGAACCAAACCAACTGGGTGTTGGATCATTCGTAGCACTTATTTACTTTCTCATGTGACTTATTAAGTAGATGACATTAGATGTTTCATCTGGTTTGAAAACACAATTGACTAATATATCACAGGTACCACCTTCAGAGGCTATAAAGTCAAGCCATCTGATTTTGTAAGACTGCCTCTCTCATTAAAGATACTTCAGAATTTAAAAAACTTACAGCTTGTTGGCTGTCATTCAGGGCTTGTTGTGTAAATTTGGTTAAAGCTTTTGTATGAGTAATGGCATCTTCAAGTCCCAGTCAGGGAATAAAACAGCTGCCAAATGATCACACCAGTGAAGGACTGACCTAATCCATCTTGCTTTCAACAAAGGATAATTGCAAGGATCATTTTGAGGGTTGTGTGAATATGCCCTAGAATCCAAGGAAATATTAAAGCACAACATCTTATCCACTGAGGAGGGAGCCAAGGTCAGAGATTAGTTCCATAAAGCCATTGGGTTCCATTTGGGCCCAATAAATACAAGGTCATCATTCCCAATCAGTTTTAAACCTGTCACTAGCTTTCAAAGTGATAGCTGCAGTACAATAATCATGTGATGCCCCAGCCAAGGTGTTAGATTATTATTATGTGGCTCAGATGGTAAAAAACCCACCTGTAAAACAGGAGACCCAGGTTCGATCTCTGAGCCAGGAAGATCCCCTGAAGAAGAGAATGGATATCTCAATATTCTTGCTTAGAGAATTCTATGGATAAAGGAGCCTGGCAGACTACACCCCATGGGGTCACAAAGGGTCAAACACAGCTGAGCGACTAACACTTTCACATTTACTTTCACTTTATCTTTGTATGGATAAGCCGTTCCCAACATAAAGGGGCTTTGGTACTTAGATGTCCTTGTTGTTCTTATTCAGTCATTAAGTCATGTCTGACTCTTTACAACCGCATGAACTGCAGCACATCAGGCTTCCTGTCCTTCACTATCTCCCGGCATTTGCTCAAACTCATGTCCATTGAGTCGGTGATGCCATTCAACCATCTCATCCTCTGTCACCCCCTTCCCCTCCTGCCCTCAATCTTTCCCCGCATCAGGGTCCTTTCCAATGAGTCAGTTCTTCACATCAGGTGACCAAAGTATTGGAGCTTCACCATTAGTCCTTCCAGTGAATATTCAGAGTTGATTTCCTTTAGGATTAACTGGCTTGACCTACTTGCTGTACAAGGGACTCTGTCCTTAACCCAGTGTTAATTATATAAATCCATGCCATAATTGGTGAACAATACCCACAAAAGATAAGAAGTGACATTCTTTGGATCTGATCTAGTACTTTCTTGAGATTGGGCATTAAGAGAAAACAAATGCTAATGTCTAAGGTCATTAAAGTTTTATTTGATGGGCCATTCATGTGGATTCCAATTGTTGAATATGTGGTTTCCAGAGTACTGCTGGTTTTTCTTTCTTCTAAAATGAAATTTCTTAAAGCCAACCAGTTGGATCTTTATAGAGGAAATAGCCACAAGGTAACCCAGAAGTTGTCCACAAATCCAATTGGATTCATTTTTAAAATCAGCATACAGCTGTGCCCATAAGGGGAAAAACATTCTAATCAAAATAATTGACATGTGGAAAAACCAATAAAAAGGAAGATTTCATAGGCCTGGTACTGACTCTTGGGAAAGCTCTTCACAACAGCAGTCTGCTTAATTATCCTGGCCTTTGATCTGTTAATTTTAGCGTCAGGTTTGTAGATGGTTGTGAAGTCCAGGCAGGATGTATGCCTTCTTTAAATGAGAAACATGAATCCATAAGTCAATGCCCTTAGGTTTATAGGTGTGGTGGTTAGTTAACAACATGTGGTAAGGTTCCCCCAACAAAGTTTGATATCTTTGTGAAGGTGTCATTTCCAATAAACAGAGTGACCAGTTGGAGGTCATGATGTGGTAAGTCTTCCTCTCCTGGGAGCATGCTGTGAAAATATTGCTCTAAGATTTTTGCATTAATTTCAAGGGCTTTAGTTAGTTCTTTGCTGTAGGTAAGGAGCTCTCCTTTAATGATAGCAGATCCATATATTTCTTAATCTAGTTGCAAGGGCCTGCCAATATAAATTTCAAATGGTGATAGTCTATTTTTTTCTGATGGGGTGAATCTGAGATTAAGTAAAACCAAAGGTAGTACTTTGAGCCAAATCAGCTTAAATTTGAGTCTAAATTTTTCTGAGTCTAAATTTTTCCATTAGTATATCCTACCAATTCAGAGGACTGGACAATTATTCATTTAAAGATTCATAAATTGAGCAACTTGGATCTGAGAATCCATAGATCTCGTAGGTTTCTGTCTAGTTTCATGGAGGAGAGTACAAGAAAGCTATTCTACAGTAACCAGCACATGGGGCCTTAGAGTAATCCGTGTTGAGGAAAGTGGTTTAACTAAGTCAACCTGCAATCCTTCCATAAAGGTAGAGTTAAGTAAACAGGCATTTTCATGTCAGGTCTTTGTTCCCAGAATTTGGAAACACTTTTTTTTTTAATGGCTATAATAATCATAGACATTTTCATCAGGCCATTGGATGCGTCGTTGCCTAACATGCCAGTCACTGCATTTAGGAAATAGAATGGGAATTTGCAGAGCTCTTTAGCCAAATTTTGAGTATCCTCTTGTCCTCTTGTGCCTACTCCAGAAAAATCATCAGTAGGCTCTTTCCAATCAACAGCTTCCATCCATTCTTTAGCCATAATCTTTCCCAAAAGCACATGCATTAATTGACATAAATCTGAGAAGTTAGGCTGATGTGTTTCAGTGAGGTCAAATTGTTTGGCAAACTCCATTGAATCCTTTTTAACATTGGGAAAGGCAACTAGGGTATGCAATTCTACCTTAGTCCAAGGGCCATATGTGATGGTTTTGGTGCCATCTTCATTGGGCCAGGTTTTCAAAGGGCCTGCCATTATAGGAGGAACAGTATGGCTAGCTTTCTGCAGGGGATCAGTCTCATTGTTGTAAAGTGGAAGTTCAGAGAGAGATGGATGCAAAGGAATGAGAATTGTGGAGGATGTTTGGAGGGAAAGGAAGGAGCAGAAGGAGCCAGTGGGAGAAAGAGGTCTCAGAATCCTCAGAGGATTTTCCCAATCTGAAAATCTTTTGAAATAATGTGAGTTAGTTTGTCTGAGGGAAGCAGTAGTAGATTCTTTGTTACATTTGGAAGCCACAGAATACCAAATGTTTAAAGAAACTAACTGAGTAATCTCCAGCTCCAAGTGAGCAAAGAGAGTTCCTCGTCATCATGGGTGATTTTAATACAAATTGAATGGGCAGAAATTGATAAGGGGAGGTTCCATAAGCCTTAAACAAAAAATGAACTGGCATTCTGGACAGCACCGCCTGTTGCCAGTGCCTTTAGAATCCAAATTCCTCATGACTGAGTACTCACCCAAATGAGGTATTCTTTCCCCATATAAACCCAGCAACAGAGGACACTCAAATAAAGGCTCAGAACTTCTACAAAAATGGGAGTTTCCAAAGTGAAAGGACTTATTTCCACAACCCAAGGCCGCCTGAATGATAACCAAGTGCAAGGGACTCTTGGTACCTCACGCAAGTCACTGCAGCATCAGAGGTAGAGATGAGTCAATTAGGACACCACTTCTGATGTCGTGTATTATCAAACAGCAGTTAGAACCAAGGTTGCAAAGAACAAAGAGTTTTACTTGGAGTCTTAGAAATTGCAGTTTGGGAGACACAGACTTGGGCAAAACCAAGAGTGTTCTGGAGAAGAGAAAGAGTCAAGGGCTTATAAAAGCAAATCCACAAGATTGTTAAAGTTGCTTTGCAAGAACTATTATTGGCTGTGATGCAAAAAGGAAATATTTGCCCTTAAAGGATAGGCTACCACGAGTTATTTGGGGTAAGGATCCAATAAGTATCTTTAGTTTATGGAAATTTGGACAGATGTTCTAGATGCCCTTGTTAAGATGATAAGTGGAAAGTTCAAATTCTATCCAGGTGGAGATGTTCAGTGGCCTCCCAGCTTTATTTTAGAGAAATACCATCCTTAGCAATACCAACTTCAATTTGATTTTTCTTTCACATTTCTCCCTTTGATTGAGATCTTTCTTTGGATGATCAACTAAGGACCAGTCAAAGACTGCCAGAACAAACATGGTTTATTGGCTTACTGCAATTAAAGAGACCACATGCCATGGAGAACTGTTATGTCTAAGTAGGAAGATGCTAGAAAGGACTTACTATAGATATTTTAATATGTACCTGGGATTTTGGTTTTACAAAATTTTTTCCATGAACAGCAGACCAGAATACAAGTGCCACTGAAAAGATAGCCTATTATGCACAGTGTGCAGGAGTAGGGGACACACCACAGGAGAGAGCATCAAAGTGTGGATCACAACAAACTGTAGAAAATTCTTACAGAGATAGGAATACCAGGTCACATTACCTGTCTCCTAAGAAACCTGTATGTAGGTCACAAAGCAACGATTAGAACCAGACATGGAGCAACAGACTGATTCAAAATTGGGAAAGGAGTATGTCAAGGCTGTATATTGTCACCCTGCTTATTTAACTTATCTGTAGAGTACATCATGAGGAACTCTGGGCTGGATGAATCACCCACTGGAATCAAGATTGCCAGGAGAAATATCAGCAACCTCGGACATGCAGATGACACCACTCTAATGGTAGAAATTGAGGAGAAACTAAAGAGCCTCTTGATAAGGGTGAAAGAGGAAAGTGAAAAAGCTGGCTTAAAATTCAACATTCAAAAAACTAATGTAAAAGGGAATGGCAATCCACCCCAGTATTCTTGCCTGGGAAATCCCATGGACAGAGGAGCCTGGTGGGATATGTTAATATACATTGTTTGCAAGTTTAAAAAAAAAAAAGAAAACTTAGATCATGGCTTCTGCTCCTATCAGTTCATGGCAAGTAGAAGGGGAAAAGTGGAAGCAGTGACAGATTTTATTTTATTTATTTTGTTTTACTTCTTTGGGCTCCAAAATCACTATGGATGGTGACTGCAGCCATGAAATTAAAAGATGCTTGCTCCTTGGAAGAAAACAATCTAGGCAGCATATTAAAAAGCAGAGACATCACTTGGCTGACAAAGGTTCATACAGTCAAAGCTGTGATTTTTCCAGTAGGCATGTACACATGTGAGAGTTGGACCGTAAAGAAGACTGAGTGATGAAGAACTGATGCTCTGGAATTGTGGTGCTCTCTATGAGAGTCCCTTGGACTGAAAGGAGATCAAACCAGTCAGTCCTAAAGGAAATTAACCCTGAATATTCACTGGAATGACTGATGCTAAAGCTGAAGCTCCAAAACTTGGGCTACCTGATGTGAAGAGTTGACTCATTGGAAAGACCCTGATGCTGGAAAAGATTAAGGGCAGGAAGAGAGTAGGTGACAGAGCATGAGATAGTTGAATGGCATCACTGACTTAATGGACATGAGTTTGAGCAAACTCTGGAAGATAGCGGAAGACAAGGAAGACTGGCATGCTGCAATCCATGCGGTCTCAAAGAGGCATGACTTAGCAACTGAACAACAACAGCAAAAGAGAGAGAGAGAGTGAGGGAAACTGGAAAGGGCCTTTAATGTGGCTTACCAAGGAAGGAACAGGCTGACAAGGATAGGACAGTTTAAATAATTTCAGTGGACTCTGGGGTGTAGTTCAGTTCAGCTCAGTTCAGTCGCTCAGTCGTGTCCGACTCTTTGCGACCCCATGAACCGCAGCACGCCAGGCCTCCCTGTTGATCACCAACTCCTGGAGTTTACTCAAACTCATCCCCATAGAGTTGGTGATGCCATTCAGCCATCTCATCCTCTGTCGTCCCCTTCTCCTTCTGCCCCCAATCCCTCCCAGCATCAGGGTCTTTTCCAATGAGTCAACTCTTCACATGAGAGGCCACCCCTATTTGACTGATGCCTAGCCCTGGGAAGATAAGGATAGGGGAGTAATGTCTCATGAGGGTAAGTGGGCTTTGGATTGGTTAGTTTTCATGTGAAAGCAAGGTGCCAGAGATCAGAACATACAGAAAATGTGGTTAACCCACTAAGATTCAACCTTGTATTAGGGGACTTACGGAACAGTACAAGAAGAGTGGGCTTTGCTCCACGTTGGATGTTGTCAAGAAGCAGGAAAATTCAATGACTGGATATATTCATACTTGTTATCTTGGTGGTGGGTTGAAGTAAGCAGGGCTGATACTCTACTTGGTAAAGGAGCAGCAGTCTTTCAAATTTGCCAGAAAGGGAGGTGTTCAGTCATTTTTGTTGTTTGGACAAATTCTCGTCTTGGTTTTGGCTTTTTAAATTCATTCTCTGTTTTTTTTTTTTTTTTTTTTCCCCTCTGTTTTTGTTTTGGTACTCAGACATGATTATATAGAGTGCTTTTGTTATTTTCATGTTTCATCATGTTCATAGTGACTTCGTTTGATGTTGATGTTCTGTGAAATTGTTTACAAGCAACAAGAGAGTTGAACGGAGTTCCAGGAGAGCACCTGGCTGCCAGAAACTGCTTCTCTCTGCCCCACAATAATCCCACAAAGTAAGTCCTACTCATTTCCAAATGGGGAAGCCAAGACTTAACCTTGGAAAGGTCAAGCTACTTGATTACATTCACAAGATCGAGAATCAGCAGAGACTTTGATCCCTGCTAGTTCATGATTCTACTTACTCTCTGCTGTAAATAATATGTAAACATAGTGGTTCTTTCTGAAAATATGAAAAAGGAAAAAGCAATGCTGAGAGAATGTGGCTAGACAAACAATCTAAAAGCTGTCCACTTTCATACACATGTGGATTAGTAAGTAATTCCACTGGTACATCAAAGTTTTAGTATTACTCTGATAATGTAAGTAGCTTCCTTTTATTGGTATCTAAAATCTAAGGAAAGAATCAGATTCAGAGGTTGCAGTAGAGATATTTGAACCCAGGAAATACTAATAGAGCAATTGGACATGACCATGATACTTAAGTAGGACCTACTCACCATGAGGAGTCCAAGAATTAAGTTCCAAGAAGTGGTGGAAATGGTACTTGGAAGGAATAATTCCTGTTGGGGAAAGCTGGTTTCATATAAGCAGATTATTTACATACAGCATACACTACAATTTTCTTGAATTATGTTGATCAAATTAATTCATAGTGGAAATTACATTAGGAGATGACTAAACCATAATCTGGCCTACTTAGAATCTGTTTCCACCCATGTTGTTCATGTTGTTCATGAACAAGAAAATAGTAAATGGCCTGAATTCCCTGCACATTGTTATTCAGCAGGACAAAGAAATTAATTCTCAAAGATGTTTTAAGTTACATGAAGAATTGTATATAATACCTACATGGAAGCAATTGTATATAAAGCATACTGTTTTGCAAATACCATGAAGACATGGAACAATTACGATGTTCCATCTCGAAATACAGCGTTTCCTATAAAATTGTTATAAAAATCTTCTATCTTGTGGTTATCATATGCATCTGAGTTTACAAGTTTTGCATGTTACACATCCAAAGCAACAGGTTAAGACAAAATGTGAAAGTTATTTATTCAGTGCAGGTAAACACTGCTGAGTACCAAGAATGGAAAAGTTACAATAATGTGTAAATTTTACCATGTAAGTGTATTTATTTTAGCATGCATATGTCATACAGATCCAATATGAAATAGGTTGAGGAAAACCTACTTCAAGTTGAAAAATGCCATATAAAGTTTAGAAGAATTCAATGTATGTAAAAATGCCAGAGTTATTCACTTATGTATTTTCCTTAAAGATCTAAATTGTTAGTCACTCAGTAATATCAGATTCTTTGCAACCCTATGGACTATAATCCACCAGACTCCTCTGTTCATGGGGTTCTCCAGGCAAGTATACTGGAGTGGGTAGCCATTCCCTTATCCAGGGGGTGTTCCTGACCCAGGAATTGAACCTGGATCTCCTGCATTTCAGGAAGATTCTTTACCTTCCCTGTTGAATCAGACAGTAAAGAATCCATCTGCAATACAGGAGACCCGATTAGATCTCTGAGTCAGGAAGATCTCTTGCAGAAAGGAATGGCTACCCAATCCAGTATTCTTGCCTGGAGAACCCCATGAACAGAAGAGCCTGGAGGGCGACTGTCCATGGGGCCACAAAGAGTTGGACACAACTGAAGATTAAGCACACACAAAGATCTCAAGGATTTATGAAACTAAAACAAGTAACCAGAGAATTGATGCTTTTGAACTGTGGTGTTGGAGAAGACTCTTGAGAGTCTCTTGGACTGCAAGGAGATCCAACCAGTCCATCCTAAAGGAGATCAGTCCTGGGTGTTCATTGGAGGGACTGATGTTGAAGCTGAAACTCCAATACTTTGGCCACCTGATGCAAAGAGCTGACTCATTTGAAAAGACCCTGATGCTGGGAAAGATTGAGGGTGGGAGGAGAAGGGGCCAACAGAGGATGAGATGGCTGGATGGCATCACCAACTCAATGGTGATGCCATCCAGCCATCCAGGGCTTGGGTGGAGTCCGGGAGTTGGTGATGGACAGGGAGGCCTGGCGTGCTGTTGTTCATGGGGTCGCAAAGAGTCAGACATGACTGAACGACTGAACTGAACTGAACTGAACCTGTTAAGTAGCAAATTAGGCCTCAGGTACTAGAGATACTTTGGTCAGTACTTAAAAACTGTATAATAAATAAGAGGACACATACAAAAGGGCCGAGATGTGCAAATGTTTCCTAACAAAATCCTAGTCCTTTTAAAAAAACGCCTGAGGCTTCTGAAAGATATCAATCTGAAAATAGAAAATTTAGGCACACAACACGTATATAAAGCCCAGAACCCAAAAAGAGCTAGTTTAAAAGTCTTAGTAGTAACAACATAACAAAAATAACAGTAATTATGATGACATATCTTCCTTCCAGTGGCTCAGACAGTAAAGAACCTGCCTGCAATGCAGGAGACCCAGATTTGATCCCTGAGTTGGGATGATCCTCTACAGAAGGGAATGGCTACCCACACCAGTATTCTTGCCTGGAGAGTTCCGTGGACAGAGGAGCCTGGTGGGCTACAGTCCATGGGGTCACAAAGAGTCGGACATGACTAAGCACACATGCTAAAAAATCTTCCCTCTGAGAATTTAGAGCTTTAAAAGTGACAGCAGTGATTTAAAACTTCCACATTTCTAAAATGATCAAAAAGAATATTTTTGAGGTTAAATATTTTCTAATGAAGAAAAATGTCAGAACATTGTCACCACAACAGAGTGAAGAGTGAAAAGTTATAATGTGATCTTTTCATTGAATGCAGCAGTAGTTTTGTCCAGTATTATTTCAATGAGTTAGGTAACAAGCAAGAAAACATCCATGTTGGGTTCACAGTTTTTTTAAAAGTGGCTTTATTGAGGTATAACTGAAGTATAGAAATTCCTTTTCCCCTCTCCCTGTCTCTCCCTCTCAGGAGGAGGGGTCTAATCTCTTTCAATTAGCATAATTATTTTGAGATTCATTTACTGTTGATGAATGAACTATTCATCAACTTATTCCCTTTTATTTCTGAGTGGTATTTTATTTACAAATATGATACAACTTATTTATATATTCACATGTTAAAGGACATTTGGGTTGTCTCCAGTTTGGGGTGACTACAAGTCTGAGTATACGCTTTCATTTGTCTTGTGCAAATAATTAGGAGTGGAATGACTGGGTCATATAATGGGCATATATATATGTTTAACTTTTTGAGAAGCTGAAAAACTGTTTTCCAAACACTTTGTATCACTTATGTTCTCACGAGCAGTGTTACACATAAGAGCTCTTGTCTAAACACAAGGTCATGAAGATTTCCTGTCTTCTCCCAGATCTTTTATAGTTTTAGGTATTAGATTTATGTCAATCAGCCATTTCTCTAGATACTCTGTCCTGCAAAATCTACCACATTGTCTGCCCTAAACTCCCCACCTTCATCTTTCAACTAATGGAGACCGACAGGAACAGCCTGGGTTCCCCTTTCCTTCACCATGTGTCAAGACATCCTCCAGGCAATACGCTGAAGCAATTATAAGACTTACCCAGTTGCTTCTCCATCTTTCAAGGTCACTATACCTTGTTGCCCATGTCCAATGTCTTAAGGTCCAGTGTGTCATGTGTCTGGTCCAGTTATTTATGTGTTTCAGGCAGGAAGGTAAAATCATCCTCTGTTATACTATCCTGACACAAAAAGAAATCTTGTAAACTTGAACAAAATTGCCTTTCTTTAGTGATGAAAGGCAAGAGTATACCACCTGAAGTTGGAATATGTCACCACCTTCCTCTAAATTTGTACTTTTCCAGTAAATCTCAAAACATTTAATAGTCTGTGCAAATTGTGGATATTTCTGTACCCCTCAAACCAGATTACATAAGAAGAGGTATCCAAAAAAGAGTTCTGGCTACTCTTTAATGAGGCAGAAGTTACAGTTTCCTTACTATTACTATTCAAAAGTTGTTGTTTTTAAAAACACTACCTAGACCCTGAAGGATGGGCAGCTAGTCTCTCAAAGCCTTTTATAAAAGTTTTTTTGAGGTTGGTTCCTACAATCTCTGAATTGACTCATTATGTAACTTCAGTTAAGATCATCCCAATGTGAATCTAAACATAATGCAACCAAAATTCTCTCAAGTTATAATGTCTACGACCCTGGATTATATAATGTGGACCTGACAATACCAGCAAAAAATTTCTTGATATTTTTAACCTACTCGGTCAGTCTAACCATCAACATAAAATTGACTTTATATTATCTGGAAAGAAGGCAAATGGAAAAATTAGCAAGGAAGAAAAAGGCCTTACCATGTGCCAGGAGAATCCATGCTAATGCCCAGAGACCACCCTCAGATCACTCAGAAAAAACCTCATAACTCAAGAAGCTCTAATATAGAATTTATGTGTTCTGAGTGGGAGTGGGAGTTCTCCATCATGCAGATGACCTCATCTTAGAGAATGGAGGCTGAAAGAGCCTCTCTTCAATTCCAAGTATTTCCCTAAGAGCTTTATTTGATATCCTTATTTTTAGCTTTCCATTTTCCCTTTGACTGCTGTTTCACCCTCTTGTGGACAGAATCTCTAATATAAACAAACTAATAGCACCTTTGTCAGCTCCGTATTCTCTAAATAACAGCCCAGTTTTTGTTGGTATTTTTCTATCCCAGAAGGATCCCAAATCTTTCAGAGCAATCACTATGCTACCAGTGTGTTTCATGTCTACGTTGTCAAAGAAGAGAAACTGAATGAGAGGAAAACAAGTGTTTCCCAAATATGTCTGTTTCTCAATCTTGTCATTTCTCATATTTGGTTTCGTTTTTCAGTCACTGAGTTGTATCCGACTCTTGGCGACCCCATGGACTGCAGCATGCCAAGTTTCCCTGTCCTTCACTATCTCCTGGAGTTTGCTCAAATTTATATCCTTTGAGTCAGTGATGCCATCCAACCATCTCATCTTCCATCACCCACTTCTCCTTTTGCCTTCAATCTTTCCCAGCATCAGGGTCTTTTCCAATGAGTTGAATCTTCGCATCAGGTGGCCAAAGTATTGGAATTTCAGCTTCAGGATCAGTCCTTCCAAAGAGTATTCAGGGTTGACTTCCTTTAGGATTGATTGATTTGATATCCTTGCAGTCCAAGGGACTCTCAAGCATCTTCTCCAGCACTATTCGAAGGCATCAATTCTTTGGCGCCCAGCCTTCTTTATGGTCCAACTCTCATATCCATCTATGATTACTGGAAAAATCATAGCTTTGACTATATGGACTTCTGTCAGTGAAGCGATGTCTCTGTAGTCTAGGTTGACCATAGCTTTTTTCCAAGGAGCAAGCGTCTTTTAATTTCATGCCTAGAGTCACTGTCTGCAGTGATTTTGGAGCCCAAGAAAAGAAAATCTGTCACTGTTTCCACTTTTTCCCCTTCTATTTGCCATGAAGTGTTGGGACTGGATGCCGTGATCTTAGTTTTTTTGAATGTTGAGTTTTAAGCCAGCCTTTTCACACTCCTCTTTCAGCCCCATCAGAGGCTCTTTAGTTCCTCTTCACTTTCTGCCATTAGAGTGGTATCACCTGCTTATCTGAGGTTGTTGGTATTTCTTCCAGCAATCTTGATTCCAGCTTGTGATTCATCCAGCCTGGCATTTTGAATGATATACTCTGCATATAAGTTAAATAAGCAGGGTGACCATATACAGCCTTGTCATACTCCTTTCCCAATTTTGAACCAGTTAATGGTTCCATGTTCAGTTCTAACTATTGCATCTTGGCCTGTACACAAGTTTCTGAGAAGACAGGTAAGGTGGTCTGGTTTTCTTATCTATTTAAGAATTTTCTACCATTCGTTGTGATCCACATTTTCAAAGGCATTAGCCTAGCCAATGAAGCAGAAGTAGATGCTTTTCTGGAATTCCTTTGCTTTCTCTGTGATCCAATGAATGTTGGCAATTTGATTTCTGGTTCCTCTGCCTTTTTAAAACCCAGACTGTACATCTGGAAGTTCTCGGTTCAAGTACCGCTGAAGTCTAGCTTTTAGGATAAAAATCTTGCTTGCCTGCTTGTGAAATGAGTGCAATTATATGGTAGTTGGAACATTCTTTGACATTTTTCTTCTTTGGGATTAGAATGAAAACTGATCTTTGATTTATTAGCTTTGCTTTGTGAATGCAAGAGGCCTTTCAGAGGCCTGTCTTACTGAAGCTGTTGATTATAACCCTATTTTTTTTAATTAAATTATTATTGAGATATAATTGGCAAGCACTGTGTAAGTTTCAGGTGTAGTGATTTGACTTATATGCATCATGAAATTATTTCCACAGTAAGTTTAGTGAACGTCAATCATCTCATACAGATACAATATTTAAGAAATAGAAAAATTTTTTCTTTCTAATGAGAACACTTAGGATTTGCTCTCTTAATAGCTTTCACAAATAACATACAGCAGTATCAATTATATTTATCATGTTGTACATAATATCCCTAGTACATATTTATTTTATAACTGGAAGTTTGTACCTTTTGACCACCTTCATCCAATTACCCCAACCTCCCTCACCTACCCCAAGTGAAGTGAAAATAACTCAGTCGTGTCCCACTCTTTGTGACCCCATGGGTTTGGAATTCTCCAGGCCAGAATATAGGAGGGGGTAGCCTTTCCTTTCTCCAGGGGATATTCCCAACCCAGGGCTCAAACTCAGATCTCCCATATTGCAGGCAGATTCTTTACCAGCTGAGCCACAAGGGAAGCCCAAGAACACTGGAGTGGATAGCCTATTCCTTCTCCAGGGGATCTTCTCAACCCAGGAATCTAACTGGGGTCTCCTGCATTGCAGGTGGATTCTTTACCATCTGAGCTATGAGAGAAGCCTGCCAACCTTCTGGTAACTACAAATCTGATCTCTTTTCTTATTAGTTTGTTTTCAAAGTATAATTGACCTACTACTCTGTGTTTGTTCCTGGTACACAGCATAGTAATTTGATGTTTCCGTACATTTTAAAATGATCATCATAATAAGTCTAGTTGCCATTTGTCACCATACAAAGATATTACATAATTATTGATTATATTCTCCACACTGTACATTTCATATCCATGACTGATTTATTTTGTAACTGAAAGTCTATACCTCTTCATCTCCTTCACCTATTTCTTTCTCCCCTGATTCATATCCCTCTGGCAAGTACCTGTTTTTTCTCTATATCTATGAGTCTCTTTTGCTATATTTATCCATTTGTTGTGCTTTTTAGATTCCACATATGAGTGAAATCATATGGCATTTGTCTTTCTCTGTCTGGATTATTTCCCTTAGCATAATACTCTTTAGATCCACCTGTATTGTTGCAAATGGCAAGATTTCACTCTTTTCTATGGCCGAGTAATATTCCATTGAGTCTATAAACCACATTTTAAATCTATTTATCTATTGATGGACACTTGTGTTACCTCCATAACTTGGCTATTATAAATAATGCTGCAATGATCATAGAAGGGCATACATCTTTTAGAAACTATTTTTTTTATCCTTTGGATAAACATCCCTGAGAGTGGAATTGCTGGATCATATGGTATTTCTATTTTTGATTTTTGAGGAATCTCCATACTATTTCCCATAGTACATGTACCACCTTACATTCCCACTAACAGTACATGATGGTTCCCTTTCTTCCACATCCTTGTCAATACTTGTTATTGACTTTTTGATAATAATGCTGACAAATGTAAGGTGATTTTAATATGCATTTCCCTGTTGCTTTGTGATGTTGAGCATCTTTTCATGTGCCTCTTGGCCATTTTGCATACCATCTTTGGAAAAAAATGTCAAATCTTCTAACCATTTTTTAATTGGGTTGCTTGATTACTGATGCTGAGTTATATGAATTTTTGGTATATTTTGGATCTTAACTCTTATATATATATAATGTATATACACATTATAATGTGTATATTATATATATATGTATGTATATATATATAATATATACACATATATATATGTATGTATATATATATAATATATACACATATATATATGTATGTATATATATATAATATATACACATGTATATATATTGTATATATGTATATATATTGTATCACTTGCAAGTATCTTCTCCTATTCAGTAGAAGATAGTTTCTCATTTTATTGATAGTTTCCTTCACTGTGCAAAAGCTCTTTGTTTTTTAAGTTTTTATTTATTTTTTTGGCCTCACCATGTGACTTGTCACTGGACCACCAGAGAAGTCCCATGTAAAAACTCTTTAGTTTGATGTAGTCCCACTTGTTTATTTTTGCTTTTTTCTCCTTGCATGAGAAAACAGATCCAAAAAAAAATTCCAAAATTGTTTTATATATATATCAAAGAATGTATTGCCTGTTTTCATCTAGAAGTTTCATATGGTTTAAGGTCTCATACTTGTCTTTAACCCATTCGTTTATTTTTAATTCACTTCTTTTTTTATACAGCATGAGAAAGTAGTCCACTTTGATTCTTCTGCATGTAGCTATCTAGTTTTCCCAACACCATTTATTGATGAGGCTGTCTTACCCAATGCATACTCTTACCTCTCTTGTCACAGATGTGCATTAATCTCTGGGCTCTCTATTCTGTTGCACTGATCTATGTGCCTGTTATGAGTCAATTCCATACTGTTTTGATTGGATTAGCTTTGTGTCTAGGTTGAAATCGAGAAGCAGGATATCTCTAGCTTTGTTCTTGTTTCTGAATATTGTTTTGACTACGAGATCTTTTGTGTTTTCATAAAAATTTTAGAATTATCTGTTCTAGTTCTGTGAGAAATGTCGTTGGTATTTTGACAGAGACTGCACTGAACCTGTAGATTGCTTTGAGTAGTACGGTCATTTTAACAGTATTAATTCCTCCATTCCATGAGCAGGCTGTATCTGTCCATCCCTTATAATGTGAATGTTACCCTAGAAGTCAAACCTCCCTCTTTTTTTTTTTTTTGTGATGTTAAAATGATTCAAAAATTTATTCTTTCCCACCTATTTTGAGTTCTTTTTTTGGTGTACATATGCAAGAGAAATTGGTTGTGAATATTTGTCTAAAATTTTGAACACTGTTGGAATTTAATTGTTCTGACATATTTGTCAGTTTTACTTCTACACTTTTTAAAAAATATATTTATTTTTTTAAGTGATTGATGATTGCTTTACAACATTGGTTTGATTTGTCATACATCAACACGAATTAACCATAGGTGTACATGTGTCCCCTCCTTCTTAAATCTCCCTCCGACCTCTTGCTCTTTCCCACCTGACTAGGTTATTACAGATCCCCAGTCTGATTTCCCCAAGTAATACAGCAAATTTCCATTGGTTATCTACTTACATGTTCTATGCTGTGAATAGGTTCATCAGTACCATTTTCTAGATTCCACATATATTTGTTAATATACTATATTTTTTTCTCTCTTTTTGACTTACTTCACTCTTTGTAATAGGCTCTAGGTTCATCTCCTTCATTAGAACTGTCTCAAATGTGTTGCTTTTAATGTCTGAGTATTATTCCATCACATATATGTACCATAGCTTCTTTATCCATTCAACTGTTGATGGACACCTATGTTGCTTTCATGTCCAAGCTATTGTGAATAGTGCTGCAAAGAACATTGGGGTACACATGCCTTTCTCAGTTTTGGTTTCTTTAGGGTATATACCTAGAAGTGGTATTGCTGTGTGGTATGGTGGTTTTATTCCTAGTTTTTAAAGGAATCTCCATACTGTCTTCCATAGTGGCTGTATCAATTTACATTCCCACCAGCAATACAAGAGTGTTCCCTTTTCGCCACACCTTCTGCAGCACTTGTTCTTTGTGGATTTTTTTTGATGATGGCCATTCTGACTGGTATGATGTGATATCTCATTGTAGTTTTGATTTGCATTGCTCTAATAATGAGTGATGTTGAACACATCTTTATGTGTTTATTAGCCATTCATATGTCTTCTTTGAAGAATGTCTGTTTAGGTCTATTGCCCACTTTTTGATTTTGTTGTTTCTTTTTCTAATATTGAGTCATATGAACTGCTTGTATATTTTGGAAATTAATCCTTTGTCAGTTGTTTTATTTGCTGTTATTTTCTCCCATTCTAAGGGTTGTCTTTTCACCTTGTTTTAGTTTCCTTTGCTGTGCAAAAGCTTTCAAGTATCATTAGATCCCACATATTTATTTTTGTTTTTATTTCCATTATTCTAGGAGGTGGGTCAGAGAACCTTACTATGATTTATGTCATCAAGTGTTCTGCCTATGTTTTCCTCTAAGAGTTTTATAGTTTCTGGTCTTACACTTACGTCTTTAATCCATTTTGAGTTTATCTTTGTGTATGGTGTTAGGAAGTGTTCTAATTTCATTTTTTTACAGGTAGCAGTCTAGTTCTCCTAGCACTACTTATTGAAGAGACTATCTTTTTCCCATTGTAAGTTCTTGCCTCCTTTCTCAAAGATAAGATGTGCATAGGTGTGTGGGTTTATCTCTGGGCTTTCTACCTTGTTCCATTGGTCTATAGTTCTGTTTTTGTGCCAGTACCATACTGTCTTGATGACTGTAGCTTTGTAGTATAGTCTGAAATTAGGTAAATTGATTTCTGCAGCTCCATTCTTCTTTCTCAAGATTGCTTTGGCTACTTGGGGTCTTTTGTGTTTCCATACTAACTGTGAAATTTTTTGTTCTAGTTCTGTGAAAAATGCCATTGGTAATTTGATAGGGATCACATTGAATCTGTAGATCGTGTTTGGTAGTACGTCAGTTTCACAATATTTATTCTTCCAACTCAGGAGCGTGAACTATCCCTCCATCTGTTTATGTCATCTTTGATTTCTTTCATCAGTGTCTTATTGTTTTCTGTATACAGCTCTTTTGTCTCCTTAGGTAAGTTTATTCCTAGGTATTTTTACTCTTTTTGCTGCAATGGTAAATGGGATTGTTCCTTAATTTCTCTGACTTTTCACTATTAGTATAAAGGAATGAAAGTGCTTTCTGTGTATTGATTTTGTATCCTGCCTGACTTTACTAAATTCACTGATTAGTTCTAGTAACTTTCTGATAGTTTCTTTAGGGTTTTCTATGTACAGTACCATGTCATCTGCAAAGAGTGAAAGTTTTACTTCTTCCTTTCCAATCTGGATTCCTTCTATTTCTCTTCTGATTGCTGCAGCTAGGACTTCCAAAACTATGTTGAATAATAGTGGTGAGAATGGGTACCCTTGTCTTGTTCCTCATCTAAGAGGGAATGTTTTCAGTTTTCACCATTGAAAATAATGTTTGCTGTGTGTCTGTTGTATATGGCCTGTATTATGTTAAAGTAGGGTCCTTCTATGCCCATTTTTAAGAGTTCTTATCATAAATGGGTCCTGAATTTTATCAAAAGCCTTTCATGCATCTATTGAAGTTATCATATGCTTTTTATCTTTCAACTTGTTAATATGGTGTATCACATTGATTCAACTGCAAATATTGAAGAATCCTTGCAACCCTGGGATAAACTGAACTTGATCATGGTATGATCTTTTTAATGTGTTCTTGAATTCTGTTTGATAGAATTTTGCTGAGGATTTTTGCATCTATGTTCATCAGTGATATTGGTCTGTAATTTTCTTTCTTCATGATATTTTTGTCTGATTTGGATATCATGGTGATTGTGGCCTCATAGAATGACTTTGGAAGTGTACCTTCTCTGAAATTATTTGGAAGAGTTTTAGAAGGATAGGCATTAGCTCTTCTCTAAATTTGATAGAATTCACCTTTGAAGCCCTCTGGTCCTGGGCTTTTGTTTTTAGGGAGATATTTTTTTTATCAGAGTTTTGATTTCAGTGTCTGTAACTGTCTTATTCATAATTGGGCTTCCCTCATAGCTCAGTTGGTAAAGGATCTGCCTGCAATGCAGGAAGCCCGGGTTCAATCCCTGGGTCAGGAAGATCCCCTGGAGAAAGAAATGGCAACCCACTCCAGTATTCTTGCATTGAGAATCGCATGGACAGAGGAGTCTTTCAGGCTACAGTCCATGGAGTTGCAAGAGTCAGACATGGCTTAGCGACTAAATCACCAGTCTTGGAAGGTTGAACTTTTCTAAGAATCTGTCCATTTCCTCGAGGTTGTCCATTTCCTCTAGGTTGTCCATTTTATTAGCATAGACTTGTTTGTATACTCTTATGATCCTTTGTATTTCTGTTGTAACCTCTCCTATTTCATTCCTAATTTTGTTGTTTTCATTTTTCTCCCATTTTTTCTTGATGAGTCTGGCTAATAGTTTGTCAATTTTGTTTATCTTCTCAAAGAACCAACTTTGAGTTTTATGAATCTTCATTGTTTCCTTCATTTCTTTTTCATTTATTTCTGCTCTGATTTTTCTTTCCTTCTACTATCTGTTTTTTATTTTTCTTTTTCCAGATGCTTTAGGTGTAGAGTCAGGTTGTCTGTTTGATGGTTGTTTCTTGAGGTAGGACTGTATTGCTATAAACTTCCCTCTTAGAACTGCTTTTGCTTCATGCAATAGGTTTTGGGTCATATTGTTTTCATTGTCATTTGTTTTGGGGGGATCTTTTGATTTCCCTTATTTCTTTAGTAACCTCTTCATAACTTAGAAATATAGTCTCCAAGTGTCTGTGTTTTTTGCAGTTTTTTTCCTAGTCTCACAGCATTGTGGTCAGAGAAGATGTTTGATACAATTTCAATTTTCTTAAATTTACTAAGGCTTGACTTGTGACCCAAGATGTGGTCTATTCTGGAGAATGCTCCATGTGCAGTTGAGAAGAAAGTGTATTGTTTTGCATTGGAATAGAAAGTCCTGAAGATATCAATTAGGTCCATTTGGTCTAATGTTTCATTTAAGGTTGTGTTTCTTTATTGATTTTCTGTTTTGATGATCAGCCCATTGGTGTAAGTTGGGTGTTAAAGTCCCCTACTATTATTGTGATACTGGCGATCTCCCCTTTTATGTCTGTTATTATTTATGTATTGAGGTGATCCTGTGTTGGGTGTATACATATCTACAGTTTTTATATCTTCTTCTTGGCTTGATCCCTTGATTATTATGTAGTATCTTTATCTCTTGTAATATTCTTTATTTTAAAGTCTGTTTTGTCTGAAATGAGAATTGCCACTCTAGCTTTCTTTTGATTTCCATTTGCATGGAATATCTTTTTCCACCCTTTTACTTTCAGTCTGTATATGTCTCTAGGTCTGAAGTGGGTCTCTTAGTAGACAGCATATATGTAGGTCTTATTTTTTATCCATTCAACCTGTCTGTGTCTTTTGGTTGGAGCATTTAATCCATTTACATTTAAAGTAATTTTTGATATATATGTTCCTATTGGCATTTTATTAATTGTTTTGGGTTTGTTTTTGTAGGTCTTTCCTTTCTCTTGTGTTTACTGCCTTTATAACTCCTTTTAATATTTGCTGTAAAGCTAGTTTGGTGGTGCTAAATTCTCTTAACTTTTGCATATCTGTAAATCTTTTGATTTGTCCATCTATTTTGATTGAGATCCTTGCCGGGTAGAGTAATCTTGGTTGTAGATTTTTTTTCTTTCAGTACTTTAAATATATCCTGCCATTCTCTTCTGGCCTGCAGAATTTCTGCTGAAAGATCAGCTGTTAATCATACGGGTTTTCCCATGTATGTTGCTGCTGCTGCTAAGTTGCTTCAGTCGTGTCAGACTCTATGTGACCCCATAGATGGCAGCCCACCAGGCTCCCCCATTCCTGGGATTCTCCAGGCAAGAACACTGGAGTGGGTTGCCATTTCCTTCTCCAATGCATGAAAGTGAAAATTGAAGTCGCTCAGTCGTGTCCGACTCTTAGCGACCCCATGGACTGCAGCCCACCAGGCTCCTCCGTCCATGGGATTTTCCAGGCAAGAGTACTGGAGTGGGGTGCCGTTGTCTTCTCTGCCCATGTACTTGTTGCTTTTCCCTTGTTGCTTTTAATATTCTTTCCTTGTGTTTAATCTCTGTTAGCTTGATTAGTATGTGTCTGAACATGTTTCTCCTTGGGTTTATCCTGTATGGAACTCTTTGAACTTCTTGGACTTGATTATTTCCTTTCCCACATTGGGGATGTTTTCAACTATAATCTCTTCAAAAATTTTCTCAGTGCCTTTCTTTTTCTCTTCTTCCTCTGGGACAGCTATAACACCTATGTTGCTGCATTTAATATTGTCCCAGAGGTCTCTGAGCTATCCTCAATTCTTTTCATTCTTTTTTCCTTTATTCTGCTCTTCGCCATTTATTTCCATCATTCTCTCTTCCAGTTCATTTATCCATTCTTCTGCCTCGGTTATTCTACTATTGGTTCCTTCTAGAGTATTTTTAATTTCAGTATTGTGTTATTCATCCATTTATTTTTTAATTTCTTCTATGTCCTTGTTAATTTTATTAACTGTGTTAATTGGTTCTTGCATTTTCTCCATTCTATTTTCAAGGCTTTGGAACATCTATACTGCCATTATTCTGAATTCTTTTGCATGTAATTTCCTCTTCGTTTATTTGGCCTAGTGATTTTCTACTTTGTTCCTTCATTTGTGGTATATTTCTCTGCCTTTTCATCTCCCCCACCCACCCCCCCACCCACTTACTCCATTTGAGGTCTTCTTTTCCCAGGCTTTACGGACCAGAAAACTGAGCCAGAGCAGAGTTCCAACTGCGGAATATAGCAAAGAAAATATAATAAACTAACATATATGGTGAAAAAAGTGGGAGAAAAGAAAAAAAAGCAAAGGTAAACAGATTTTTATATACTAAGGAATTCTTTACCAACTGAGCCATAGCTCAGAATCCGCCTGTAATGTGGGAGACCTGAGTTCAATCCCTGGGTTGGGAAGATCCCCCTGGAGAAGCTGCATGGCAACCCACTCCAGTATTCTTGCCTGGAGAATTCCATGGACAGAGGAGCCTGGCAGCCTACAGTCCGTGGGTTTACAAAGAGTCGTGTACAACTGAACAACTAAGAACACAAACAGTAGGAAAAGAACAATAAGAAAAACGGTCAAACAGAACAAAAACAAAATTTTTAAAAATCACAAAAAAGGAAGAAAAATAATCTTTAAAAAAAAGTTTTACAAAAGAGAGAGAGAGAAAAGGAAAACCCCACAGCATTGCAAAAGGCCAATACAAAGGTAGAAGTATGTAGGGGGAATAAAAGTGTGATTTAAAAGAAAAAAAAAAGTTTCTCCAGTTCCTAGATCATAGTTCTTAGTTTAGGCGTCTGCCCTCTGTGAGTGGGGTTGGACTAGTGTTCTGTGATGGTTTCCTCGTTAGAGGGACTTGTGCCTGTGTTCTGGTCAATGGAGCTGATCCTGTCTCTTTGAAGGGCAACACAGTGTCCAGTAGAAGGTTTCGTTTGGGGTGTCTATAGGTTCGGTATGGCTTTGGGCAGCCCTCTCAGCTTTGGCAGTGATGGACACATCTATTTCCACAGCCACGTCAAAGTAGCCCCTCAGCACATCCTCACTGTTGCCAGCCCCCTACGTCTCCCCGGGGTCTTTCCCAGAGCCTCTGTCCCCTGGTCTCACCCTGTGCTGCAGGCCAAAGCTTGCTAGCTGGAGGCTTCTATGTGGATCTCTTGGCTCCCCTGGCCCACGCTGTCTGGTGGAGGCTCCTGTGTACTTCTCTTAGCACAGAGTCCGCCTTCTGCTCAGTGGAGGCTTGTGTGCATGTGTCTCAGCTCCCCGCTCCAACCCTCTGGGCAGGGCTAAGACTTGTGAGCTGCTCATGGGTTGAGAAATGCAGCGCTCTCTGTATTTTGCCTTCTGGGTCCCTGATTTGCATGGCTCTCTGAGGTTCTGCAGTTTTCCCTTGTAGGAACAAGGATTTCCTTGCCTGTGAAGGATTTCCCAGTGCATGAAAACTTTTCCTCCTTCACAACTCTCTCCCTCCCTTGGGGCACAAGCTCCTTTCCTGAAGTTCTCTCTCGCGCACACTTTTTAATGTCTTTATCTTTTCTCCTACCTCATTCTAGGAAGTTTAGCTTGCTTCTTTGGAAGCCTCAGGTCTTCTGCTGTCATTTAAGAGGTTGCTTTGTAGGAGTTGTTCCACATCTTGATAAGTTTTTTATGTATTTGTGGGGAGGCTGGCCATCTCCCTGTCTTACTCCTCTGCCATCTTCTTCTGACAGTCTACTTCCCTTATTTTAGAAAATTCTTTTTTTCTATTCAACTTGGATAATTGTTACTACTTTTCCAGTTCACTGAGCCATTCCTCTATACCATCTAATCTACTGTTGATTTTTCTGCAGTGTATTTTTTATTTCAGGTATTGTATCTTCAACTCTGTTTAAATTCTTCTTTATATTTTTCACTTGTATATCCATTCTTAGTCTTCATTCTTTGAACATCTTTATGACCATCACCTTGAAATATTTATTAGTGACGTTATTTTAAGTAATGTGTCAGGGCCTCTCTATGCACTGATTGTCAAATGTGGCAAAAGGGGGATCCTAGAGGACTGAGTTCTTGTGCCTGACTCAAGCCTGCATCTTGAGCCCTGCCTTTCTCCCAGTGTTGGACTGTGGGTGCTGTGTGAGACTTCCTGTCCACATCTTTCTTGGAACTAGCCCTGTGCTGCCACCCACCTGCTGTCTGCCAGGCACTCACTGGCACTAAACAACAGACAGTCCTGAGTATGTTTGAATCCCAGAGAGAAGGACATATCTCGGCATATGTAATCTATTCCATAGGCTGAACACCTGATCCGCTTGATTGTACTTTCTTCTTCCCATTGTATGTAAGGCAGTCAGTTCAGTTGCTCAGTCGTGTCCAACTCTTTGCAACCCATGGACTGTAGCACACTGGGCCTCTCTGTCCATCACCAACTCCCAGAGTTTGCTCAGACTCATGTCCATCGAGTTGGTGATGCCATCCAGTGATCTCATCCTCTGTTGCTCCCTTCTCTTCCCACCTTCAATCTTTCCCAGTACTGGGGTCTTTTCATATGAGTCAGTTCTTCACATCAGGTGGTCAGATTACTGGAGTTTCAGCTTTAGCATCAGTCCTTCCAGTGAATATTTAGGACTGATTTCCTTTAGGATGGACTGGTTGGATCTCCTTGCCAGCTAAGGGACTCTCAAGAGTCTTCTCCAACACCACAGTTCAAAAGCATTTCTTTGGCGCTCAGCTTTCTTTATAGTCCAACTCTCACATTCATACATGACTACTGGAAAAACCATAGCTTTGACTAGACGGACCTTTTGTCGGCAAAGTAAACCTCTGCTGTCTAGGTTGGTCATAACTTTTCTTCCAAGGAGCAAGCATCTTTTAATTTCATGGCTTCAGTCACGATCTGCAGTGATTTTGAAGCCCCCCAAAAATAAAGTCAGCCACTGTTTCCACATCTATTCTCTATGAAGTGATGGGACTGGATGCCGTGATCTTGGTTTTCTGAATGTTGAGTTTTAAGCCAACTTTTTCACTCTCCTCTTTCACTTTCATCAAGAGGCTCTTTAGTTCTTCTTCACTTTCAGCCTTAAGGGTGGTGCCATCTGCATATCTGAGGTTATTGATATGTCTCCCTGCAATCTTGATTTCAGCTTGTGCTTCATCCAGCCCAGCGTTTCTCCTGATGTACTCTGCATATAAGTTTAATGAGCAGGGTGACAATATACAGCCTTGACTTACTCCTTTCCTGATTTGGAACCAGTCTGTTGTTCCATGTCCAGTCCTAACTGTTGCTTCCTGACCTGCATACAGATTTCTCAGGAGGCAGGCCAGGTGATCTGGTATTTTATGTAAATTATTCACCAAATTCAAGATTTTCCTTCTCCAGTGAAAACAATTTTAACCATAGATGTGTTCTCTTTCCTATTCCTATAAAATCATTTCTGATGTCTCTGGCCCTGTCTTATCCTTTATGCAAGCATATTATGCTATCTTCAGTTCAGTTCACTCAATCAGTTGTGTCTCTCTGCAACTCTATGGACTGCAGGATGCCAGGCTTCCCTGTCTATCACCAACTCCCGGAGCTTGTTCAAACTCATGTCCATCGAGTCGGTGATGCCATCCAACTATCTCATCCTCTGTGAGAGAGTCAATTCCTAAACAGGTTGATAAGTCCAGGGTCCCTAAGGAGGAGAATGGGGTCTGGGGCTCTCAAGGAGTAGATAGGGGTCTTGGGTTCTCAAGGAGGAGAAAAGGACAAACTTTTTTTCTTTAAGCCCAGAGCTGATAATTACACAACAAAACAACTCAGCTTAAACTCTGTACTAATGATTATGTAACAACAATGTATCCTGCTTGAGGACATGTTTCTCCTTCTTGAGAACCTTCTGACTAATCCTGTTATTTTAAAACGTAAATTGTGAGAGTGAGTCTAGTTATATCTTGACAACCTTGAGCCATTCTTTTGATTTACTGTAATAACCAATTAAAAAACTATACTGCTCCCTTGCTAACACTAGCGAGGGGGCACTCTCAGTCCCCTTCTGATGTCTGTGTCAGAAGCTTTATCTGTCCCTTTTCACTTTAATAAAACTCTGCTACACAAAAGCTCTTGAGTGATCAAGCCTGGTCCCTGGTCCTGAAGCTAAATCTTCTGTGGAGATCACGAATCCAACATCGTTCGCCATAAGCTATCATCTGTGGTCCCCTTCTCCTCCTGCCTTCAATCTTTCCCAGCATCAGGGTCTTTTTCTAAGGGGTCATAAGGGCCTTTTTTTTGTATCACATGCCCTAAGTTTGCTATTTTATTGAAGATAACTTTCTATAGCATTTCACCTCAAGAATTTTTTGATATTTCGAAAAAACACATAAATAAATGTGACTTCCACAGATTAAACTACCCATGTGGTTATCCAGGTGACAAAGCTAGGATAATAGTAAGATTTCTGCCCCCTAACACAAAACCTGGTTTCTTGCAGTATTTTCCATATTAGTAAATGATATTACCATCCTTTCAGTTGCTTTGGAAAGATAAAACATGAGATAGAAAAGAGTGAAAAACATTTTTACACACTTTTTACTCTTGAAAAAATAGCATAATATATCTATCTACCTAAAATGGGACTACAGACAGGGCCTACTAAAGGTCCTGTATGTCATGCACTGACACCCCAGCTTGTTCACACATGGGACAAGGTCTTGTTTTCCTGTATGTTCCAGTGAAGGGTCAGTGCTGGTAAGTCTGATGGCCGCTCCAGCCTGGTCACAGTGGAAGCACCCCTCTTAGCACCCGTCAGTCATATTTCCCTTGTTTGCTCCATCTGTGTTTACTCCTTGCAGTCAGTGGGGTTAGCTATGATGAGTAGAGTCACAAAGAAAGGCCTTTGAGAGATGAAATCTATATAAAAATAGTAGACAATCACATAATGCCAGGGAGGGGGGTAGGGGTTGCCCATGGCCTAAACCTGGATGGTCCAGTGAACGACAAACCATTTAATATGACAGAAACAGTGTCTTCAATCTTAGTCCTGTGAAGCTAGAAGTGAAAAGAAAGAAAGAGAGAAAAAAAGAAAGCGAGAAGGAGGGAGGAAATGTTGGAGGGAGGAAAGGGGGAATCCTTTGGCCAAAACAACTGACAAAATTTACTACTTTGCTTTGAAGGAGTGTGTCTTAGGAATTCTCTTGGAGCCTGTTACCTCTTAGTTTTCTTCAGTTAGGCCACAGTTATTTCTGTAGTATCTTAATAAGTGGAGTGGGTATAGGGTAGGGAAAAGTGGTTATCAGTGCTAACCGACCTTCAGGTCAGGCCTGCTCTGGAGAAGTGGCCAAAGTTTGGAGACAACTTCAGGTGCTTTCCTGTATCTTGAGGACTTTCTTCATGTCCATGTCCATGTCCATGGCTCAGAGGTGAAAAACATTTTTAACATTAACAACATTTTGAAAAGCAGAATTGAAGGTAAAATATTAAGACTAAAAATTGATATTAGAAGTCTAGAAAAAGTCAATGAAATACATTTAAGAAATGAAGTTGATAATAAAGAAAAGGAACATGAAGAGGATAATATATTAGACACTGAAACAAAATGATAAAAGGAGCCACACCTACAGCCTGGGGAGACTCGAGATCCTGCTGGCCTTATTCACAGCACAGCACCTAGAATACAGTTAGTACTCTGTACATATTTACTGAATAATTTTTGAATGATAAATAGAACCACTTTTTGAAAGGGGAAAAAAAAATGTAAGAACTTGAGCTAAGAGTATAAATATGAAAAGTAAAAGAAAAGTAAGGTTTGAAACAAAAGGAAGAGAGAAAAGGGAGAGGAAGGAGTGAGGTGGGGAGAGGAAGAGGCCACAAGCAGGAAGGGATGGATCTGCCATAGAACTGGGAGCAAACAACACAAACAAACGTCACACATCATGGCAATGGCAAACTGTGAAACAAACCTAAGGGGCTGATCAACTTGACAGAATATAACCATAACAAAAACCAAACAAAAACAAAAACAAAGAGTAAGAAGGGAAAAGGGGGAAGAAAGTCCTAGAGTTGTGAAGGTGACAAAGATAATGAATGCAAAATACTTACCACCATGCTCTTAGAAAAACTTCACCAAACTAGTAATTATTTTATTATTGTACATCCAGGCCTGCAGCTGCCCTTAGTAAAGAAACTCATGGTGGAGCTTAGCTTTTACTTGGTCAAATACATCTTGCTGTCACCTTCAGTGCCCCAGCAGCCACCCGGGCAGATAGGTTGGCCTCACTTGCCTTCCAACCTAAACTTTTCCTTGATGTCTTCAGGTCAAATCATGTGTGTCTCATACTATTGCACAGAACTATCCTCAGGGATTGTTACCATGACAATCACTAGGCAACACTAGTGCCATCCACTTTAGAGACTCCTCTATGCTTATCACTGTCCTAGGGACTACTGTCCTCATCTACCAACAAGAAAGTGGAGAGAACCAGTCCTTTAAGCTACTCTCAGACCTCAGTTTACGTTCTTCTGCCTCTTCCTTTACTGGCTAACTTATTAGTTGTCAAAGTTATCATGGCCCTTCCTCTGGTTTTCAACCCAGGATATGCATTAGAATTACTTGGAGATCTTTCTTAAAAAAGCAACCAATGCCTGGGTCACTCCACTTCTTGTTATGAAGCATAGCGATGGTAAAAAATAAGAAACAAAAAAAACCCCATGCTATCAGCCATATTTTTCTCACCTGTACTCTTTCACTTATTAAGATACTATAAAAACAAACAATTGACTGGGCTAACAAATAAACAAAACTTAGAGTTAATAGGCCCTGAGAAAATGCCTAAGGCCTTCTCTATCAAAGTACTAATTTTGTCAATTATTTTGACCAGAGAATTCTATTTTCCCCTTCCTTCCTTCCTCCTTCCCTTCCTCCCTCCCTCCCTTCATTCCTCTTTCTCCTTATTTTTTAACCATTCACTTCTGACTTCATAAGACTGAGACTATGAGGCTATTATTTTTGTCCTATTAAGAATCTATAGCTCAGATATATTGGTTCTCTATAATGAAGATTGATTGCTTCTGCCAATCCGTCTCACTTTCATTTTGGCAAGCACCCTGACTTTCACATATATATCCTCTGCCTCAGATTGAATATGCTTTCAGGAAAGCAGATTGCCCCCACTTGAATCAGGCCTAAACTCACCCACGGACCCTTGCTGAAGTTTCTGGTTCAAAGGCTGAAAAGTCACACAACACAGGTAAATGCAGCCTAAGAGGGAAAGCTTGTTTTCTCTTCTGAGTGCACTTCTGGAAGGGACCCCATTCCTGCACTGAACAGCTCAGGAAGTCGTAGCCGTCCTGGGGTCATACGGAGCTGAAGAATGAAGCTTATGTCACAGAAAGCAGAAATGAGATGAAAAGAATAAGGATCAGGATCTTTCATGACAACTCTGAGTCACTGAATTAAACCAACGGAAACTTAATGCGCTTCTGGTAAGTGAAATAAGCCAGCACTTTAGTGTTTAACCAGTTTGAGCTGGGTTTTCTGTAATCTGCAACCAGATGCATCTTAAAAGATCCACTACACATTTTATAAGGAAGGGAATGTCTGTTTTTTGATTGAATTACATTAATAGAGTGCTAAAACAACATATCCAAGTTTTGCATATTTTTTTGCTGTCATATTTAGCAGTGTTAACATACTAAGAACTGCTATTTGGCTTCAGGTTATTTTGTTAAGAAATGTGGCAAACTGTGTCAGTCAGTTTATTCTGTAATTACAGTGGGGCTTCAGTATGCTGTAATTGCCATTCTACACAAGGCAATTAGTATGGGGTTAATACCAGATGAACAAGAAAAATAACATTCAGCAAATAAAACATATAGCAAAACAATGTATTTAATAGTGCATTGGTTTTATTGATGGCAGAAGAAAAAATTCTTCCACTTGTAAAAGTTATTTGCTTTATTTAACTTTGTATTTTTTTCCCCATTCTTTATGTGGGTTGAATTTTTTTCCCCTAAAATCTGCCTTTTAGTTCTCCAAATAATAATATCCATCATGTCTGCATCTTACTCCGAAGGGAAAGCAGGAGGTCTATCAACAGGTTCTGACCAGGATGGTTCAGTCAACAGCTCCTTTCTTCATAAAGACTCTATTTAAGAAGAGAAGAAGAGAGTGAAATTGGCACCTCAACTTGGCTTCCTCATACATACAGTGCTGAAACTTACCTGTAACTGTGAAGTGTTTATACAAGTATCAATAGATCACAGCAGAGAAAACTGGACACTGCTAATTTATAAACATAAACATAATCTATAAATCAGTACGTAAACAACAAGCAAAGTCTTTAAAAATAATTTTTCCTTCTAGAAATTTTTAAAGTACATCTCTGTCACTGTTAGTTCCTTTATTGCTAGCACGTTGCTTCAGGAATCTGGATTAACTGAGAAGAGTTTAACAGAGGGTGACCTAAAAAAGATGCAGTCTGCCACTGAATCGCATCTACCCCCACCCTGCCCACCTCCACTTCCCCTATGAACCCCTCTGAGCTGGTTCAGTCTCACAGGTAATTCACCTACGCCTGTTGCCTCCCGTCAGCTCCCCACCTTATCAGACACCACTCTAGCAGAAACGCTCTGGGTAGTGACAACAGAAAAGGCTGAGTGAGGTGGTGAGAGAAGCCCTGTTTGCTCCAATCCTGTTTCAGCCTCATGAATGAAAGAAACTGGGTGGGCCGGGACAGGAAGCATTCCCATGGCTGCATGCAAACAGCTCAAAAATCCTCTGAGGTAAACAGTCTCCTGATTAGAAAATAGAGATTTGGGTACTATTATCCTCACATGATGCCTATCCTGCTGGCTTCATGGGGTTCTATAACATCTATCTTTATAGTGATCACTTCCCTGACCTTGATTTGAAAAAATTTGCAAAAGGATGCTGGTCTAGACTGTCCAAAAAAAAAAAAAAAAAAACAAACACACAGAAAGCCATCTAAAAATACATCTTTTACTAGCTAAAAATGGTGTTAAAACCTGGACCTTAGAAAATAAACAAGGTCATGATATTTATATAGTAATGCATGCTTAGCTATTGGTTTCAAAGGGGCTTCCCTGGTGGCTCAGCACTAAAGAATCCACCTGCAATGCAGGAGACATGGGTTCAATCCCTGGGTCAGGAAGATCCCATGCAGAGGGAAGTGGCAACCAACTCCAGAATCTCATGGACAGAGGTGCCTCGAGGGCTACAGTCTATGGGGTCACAAAAGAGTCGGACGACTAAACAACTATGCTTAGTGATCAGTTTCAAGGTTTTGGTTAATATGTAAAACTATGAAGACTATTCTTTCATCAAAGGAACCAGAAGTGAAATTAAAAGTGAGTCACCATTTACTAAACCACTCTACATACTGAGCCTTAACCTCCATGGCAGTAAGGAACCTCCTCTGATGTGTCAAACAAAGTCTACACAGGTCTGCCATTTCTCTCTTTTCACAGTGGAACTCGAAGCTGTAACCACTCTTCAGCTAGACCAATGCAATAGCTTCCTAGATTCTTTCCCTTCTGGCGCTTAATCCACCCTATATTCAACAGCAGTATTTCTTAAGCTTAATTTTGATCATATCATTCTTATTTAGAAGTTCATGATAGCACTGAACACATCAAGGTCAAACTCTCCATGAGTCTAAAGTGATACTCTTCTGCCACCACCAGCAACGCTGTTTTGGTTCACGCACTCTCTTGTAGCCACTGCCTCTTCCCTTCTTCAAATCTTCCTCAGCTTTTAGATTATCTTCAGAGGTCTCTACCCCACCATGAAAGTGAAGCTTTAAAATTCATCTATAAAACTAAATCAGTTCAGTTCAGTTGCTCAGTTGTGTCCAACTCTTTTGCCACCCCATGGACTGCAGCATGCCAGGCCTCCCTGTCCATCACCAACTCCCAGAGTTTACCCAAACTCATGTCCATCAAGTAAGTGATGCCATCTAACCATCTCATCCTCTGTCATCCCCTTCTCCTCCCACCTTCAATCTTTCCCAGCATCAGGGTCTTTTCAAATGAGTCAGCTCTTTGCACCAGGTGGCCAAAGTATTGCAAAAGAAAACTAAACCAACTCTACTTAAAAAAAAAAATCTATAAGCCCTGCCCCTACTAACTGGTATCTAATTTCTAAGCACCAATCATGTCAGAAACCTTTTCAAATGCACATAGATTAGTCCCTCTCACTGGTTAAAGAACTATGGACACCTTATCCATAACTGCTCTTACTTCTAAGTTGTCTGTAATAATGACAAGTCCAGATAATAGAGGTTTGGGCCCTCTCCTCCCTCAGGGCTTGTATCTAACTTGTCATCACTTTTTCTCAGACCTAGGCCTATTTCCCATATTGCTCTCTTGAGACCTCCTCCTCTCACTGAGTCTTAACTCACAGGTTATCTCGTGCTTTTGCTAATCACTGATATTGTCAGTACCAGGCTCAAACAGAATCCAACTCCCTTTCCACCTCTGGGGAAGTATGTGAATGTGTTGGGGGTGGGGGCTGGTGTAGAAGACTTGTAAAAAAACTCCTTAGGACAACCGAAGAATATGTAAATTACACATAAACAACTTTATCAAAATATACTGACTTAAAAAACATTTACTGAGCAGCTACTATGTCATTCATCATTTGGCAAAGTTCTCAAAACATAAAAAGAAAAACAACTATGAACTTAAAAAAAAAAAGTGATAAAAAGTTCATGTTTATATTTGCTGGAAGTCCAGTCAAATGGTTGGATACAATATATATCTTGTTTTTAAATGGTTAAGTTAAATGGAAACTAGGAATGAGGAAATAATAAAGTATCTTTTCACTGCAGAAGAAAATAATATATTCAGTTGTGTGACAAAAGCAAAAAGTATAATCCTTGTCACTGAACTTCCCATTCAAAGAGAGTATACTTAATTCTACTTCATAATCTTTTACAACATATGTCTGAACAAAGTGCAACATGAAAACTGACATTACCACATGTAAATATAGCCAATGGGAATCTGCTGTGTGTCTCAGGGAACTCAAACAGGGGCTTTGTATCAACCTAGAGGGGTGGGATGGGGAGGGAGATGGGAGGGGGGTTCAAAAGGGAGGGGATGTATGTATACCTATGGCCAATACATGCTGAGGTTTGACAGAAAACAACAAAATTCTGTAAAGTAATTATCCTTCAATAAAGAAAAATAAATTAAAAAAAATGAATGAATAAAGTTTTTCAACTAAGATCACATGTGTCCTGCTTAATTAATTAATTTTTAGGATACATTTTGCACTAAGGTTTTTTTAGTGATATCATTATGAGACTGTTCTCTGCCAAAATTAACTTTCTTACTGTGAGGACTTTCCATGTCAACAGTACAATCCAAAACAAGCATCTGGGAAAGATTGGAGTTTTAACTCAGGGTACATAAAGAACCACTAAGATTGTAATGCTTTAGTTGACTAGGAACAGTCTGCATTGTATATTCTGATACAAATAAGCCATGATTACCACAGGGCTACCATTCATAATTTACTTTTAAGCAGTGTACTCTTTTTCAAAGGAAATTTTTGATGGAGCCCTAATGTAGAAAACATTAGGAAAAGGTAATGGAAAAGGTCAGTTTTCATGCCAATCCCAAAGAAAGGCAATGCCAAAGAATGCTCAAACTACCACACAATTGCACTCATGTCACACACTAATAAAGTAATGATTAAAATCCTCCAAACCAGGCTTCAACAGTATGTGAACTGTGAACTTCCAGATGTTCGAGCTGAATTTAGAAAAGGCAGAGGAACCAGAGATCAAATTGCCAACATTCATAGGATCATCAAAAAAGCAAGAGAGTTCCAGAAAAACATCTACTTCTGCTTTATTGACTATGTGAAAGCCTTTCACTGTGTGGACCACAACAAACTCTGGAAAATTCTTAAAGAGATGGGAATACCAGACCACCTGACCTGCCTCTTGAGAAATCTGTATGCAGGTCAGGAAGCAACAGTTAGAACTGGACATGGAACAATGACTGGTTCCAAATAGGAAAAGGAGTACGTCAAGGCTGTATATTGTCACCCTGCTTATTTCACTTATATGCAGAGTACATCATGAGAAATGCTGGGCTGGAGGAAGCACAAGCTGGAATCAAGACTGCAGGGAGAAATATCAATAACCTCAGATATGCAGATGACACCACCCTTATGGCAGAAAGTGAAGAGGAACTAAAGAGCCTCTTGATGAAAGTGAAAGAGGAAAGTAAAAAAGTTGGCTTAAAACTCAACATTTAGAAAACTAAGGTCATGGCATCTGGTCCCATCACTTCATAGATAATAGATGGGGAAACAGTGGAAACAGTGACATACTTTATTTTGGGGGGCTCCAAAATCACTGCAGATGATGACTGCAGCCATGAAATTAAAAGACGCTTGCTCCTTGGAAGAAAAGTTATGACCAACTTAGCATATTAAAAAGTAGAGACGTTATTTTGCCAATAAAGGTCCATCGAGTCAAAGCTATGGTTTTTCCAGTGGTCATGTATGGATGTGAGAGTTGGACTATAAAGAAAGCTGAGAGCTGAAGAATTGATGCTTTTGAACTGTGGTGTTGGAGAAGACTCTTGAGAGTCTCTTGGACTGCAAGGAGATCCAACCAGTCCATCCTAAGGGAGATCAGTCCTGAATATTCACTGGAAGGACTGATGCTAAAGCTGAAACTCCAGTAATCTGGCCACCTGATGGGAAGAGGTGACTCATTGGAAAAGATCCTGATGCTAGGAAAGATTGAAGGCAGGCGGAGAAGGGGATGACAGAGGATGAGATGGTTGGATGGCATTACTGACTCAGTGGACATGAGTTTGAGTAAACTCTGGGAGATGGTGATGGACAGGGAGGGCTGGCGTGCTACAGTCCATGGGGTCACAAAGAGTCTTGGCTGGAGTCTTGGACACGATTGAGCAACTGAACTGAACTGAACTGAATGTAGAAAACATGAAAGACACTAAAGAAGGGCCCAGAGGACTTAAGAGTTCTACCATCTGGCTGCACCCTTCCTCACTCTCACATCTCTCTACTCCGCCCTGCTTTCAACAGCCCCAGGCATCCTTGAAGTGTCCTGGAGTCCTGCATCTCCTGTCCTACAGCAATTGGGGGGAGGGTGTTGAAAACCTTTGGCCGCATTTTAAAACCTGTTTTAAACAGTTCAGAAGACACTGGAAAGCCAACAGGGAAGTCTCAGTTTTCATTTACCTTAAATAAGATTTAATTATAAGCACATTGAGCTTATTTTAAAAGTGGATGCTTGACTGTGCACAATGTAAAGTTGCTGAAGTCCTTACGTATACTTTGATTCTGCTTTGGTCAGTTCTCACACGCTACAGAAAAATGCCCAAAGTCAAGAAGCAGCTCTTCTGTGATACCATGGACACGTCTGTCTACTTGACAGTCTTTTAATAAGTGCAAAGAAAAACCAATAATAAAAGGGAAAAGGTCCTATCCTGGCTCACTGGGGTAAATCAGAAGTTAAACAGCATTAGGCTTCTGCTCCAGGCAAACTATTACATAAGGAGGAAAGGGTTAGAAAGTATAAGAAAACATTTCTTCACTTAGGATGACACAACTAATTTTGAACCAAAGAAAGAGCTTTGGGAAGCTGCAAAAGATCCTGGAACAATGGTGTCCAGAAATATAATGTGAGACATATGTGATTTTTAATTTTCTAGTAGCCACATTAAAAAGTAAAATTAAACAGGTGAAATTGATTGTAGTAACTTTTTATTTAGCCTAATCTATTAAAATATTATCATTCTGACATATAATCAATACAAGTTACTGAGTTTTTTTCAAACTAAGTCTTTGAAATATGGTATCCATTCTTTATTTACAGCACATCTCAATTCAGGCTAGCTGCATTTCCAGTGCTAAACAGTCTTGGCTGCTGTGAGGAACTGAGAGAGTCACTGAGTAGGGGACACACACAAGGTGGATAACAGCTTTGTCAGAATGAACAGCTGAAAGAAGGCATTGGGAACAATTTCTTAAAAATTCTCAGTAGTCTTGCTACTGAGAAGAGACTAAGAAAAAAGATATAAAGTCTAAAAGAGGGTATTTGATATATAGCAAAAGCTGTAATGTGAAAACTCTAAGTATTAAAAGAAATATTCAAAAGTCCTGGCATGAGGAAAAAATAGAAATGTTATCAAAGATGACAAAAGTATTCTTTCTAAGAACATACTAAGAAACAAGGTCTCTGTTCATCAAAATGAAATGCCTTAGATTGGTCCCATAATTTGCTGACTTCTTTGTTATATCTTCCTTCTTACTGAAGATGATTTTCAGATAGTAACCTTCTTTCTGAAACTCTAGGATGAAAGAATCTGGATCGATAGCATAAGGCTCCTAAATTACATCTCAATAAGCAGTAAGGTTGTCTTCACTGAATTCCTAAAGATATATATGAAACACCTTCTCTTTCTTAAAAAGGATGGAAATTAATTAAACAACAAAAAATAAACTCAGTTATCTAGGTTGATAATTATCTGGTTCTTTGTTTTCTTTTATCTTTTTCCTGCTTTCAAACCTATAGTCATTTCACTGATTGTCATCACCTTCAATAGAAAAGAGTAGGTATAGAGAAAAAAGGGGATTAAGGATAGCGTTTGTGGGGAAAGGTCTGGAGGAAAAGTAGTTTGTAACTGTGGTATTATCTTAAATACTTTATAACTGAAAGTAGTTTTAAAATATCAGTTTTCTTCTATTACAGACAAACCTCAAGATATTGAGGGTTTGGTTCCAGACTACCACAATAAAGTGAATATTGTACCAAAGCAAGTCACACTAAGTTTTTGGTTTCCCAGTGCATATAAAAGTTTTATTCACACTAAACTGCTGTCTACTGAGTGTGCAATAGCATTATGTCTAAGAACCAATGTACATACCTTAATTAAAAATACTTTATTGTTAAAAACTATTAACCATCATCTGAACCTTCAGTGAATCATACTCATTTTGCAATACTAACATCAAAGATGACTGATCACAGATCACCATAACAAATATAACAATGATGAAGTTTGAAATATTGTAAGGATTATCAAAATGTGACACAAAGACAGAAAGAAAGGGAGCAAATGCTGTTAGAAAAAATGGCACTGGTAGACTTCCCTGACACTGTGTTGCCAGAAACTTCCAATTTGTAAAAAATGCAAATATCTGTGAAGTGTAATCAGGAGAAGCACAATAAAATGAAGCATGACAGTATGTTATCATGAAATATTAATAACTGTGCTTATATATTTAACACAAATAGCATCTTTCTGTAAGTGGAAAGCTTCTCACAACGTCAAGTGTACCTTGTCGCATTAGTTCCGAGCTCGGGGAGGCTGGTAGAACTGCTGAGTTGGTCGAGTGGATCGTCTTGGCTGGCCGTCACCTCCTCTACGGAACTCAAGAGTCTGGTCATAGGTGCCTTCTTCCTCCTGTTTGCAAAGAGTAGTGATTTAACATGTTCAAAACAGTTCCATGTTTCCTACATTAAATACATTTTACGGTCTCCATTTTGCTATACCCTATTAAGCTGCCCTGGGATTTACATTTGTCAACTTTTATAATAAAGGGCGGCAGGGGAAAGAGGAAAAAGAAGGCAAGGACACTGTAAAAACTTTTGGTTGTTGTTAATAGAAGAATGAAATTTATAGTGGTAACATCAGAATCAAATTTAATCTAGAAAAGGAAACTATTTCCACATAATATTATGGTTATCTCCTCAAATGACTTGACATGATGTGGTGAAAACACAGAAAAGCAACATTATAACACAATTTTAATTGAATATTTGGGCTTCTGGGCATTTATCATGGAAGGGGATTTTGGCAAGATATGGAAAAGGGATTGAGGAGCCAGAGAACATTCACCAGCTGTTAGTCTTCATCTGATGAAAGGTTCAACATCATTAAGAACCTTATATCTAGAGACAGGAAAAAATAATGGATTGGAATGAAGAGAGAAATATAATTTATGTAGAAAGAAAGCGTCATGTGAGACATAGCAATCACCACAATAAGACACAAACTGTTTTCTTCTCCTCTTCTTTCTTACTAAGGGTAGAGAACTAGCAGCTCAAGGAATAGCATGGATAAATAAAGATAGGCAAAATAAACAGCAGAAGCAGTAAAGTTAATTACAATATTTGAAAAGGACTTAGCAGCGACAGAAATGTAGCCAAAAGTCACACTGGTTTCTTACTGAGTGCTGCCACCCTGTTATTTTAGTGTTTTAAATTAATGCAACTATAAAGTATGTTCCTTTTGGAGAGAGACAGAAAAAATGGCTCTCTGAATTATCTGAGCACAATAATTTGCATGATTTAGGAAATTTATGCTATTACTTCCTCCTCCTCCTTACTTTATCACTGAATCGTCCATCCCCAAGGATAACTTGCCTTTGACGCTAAAACCAAATGGAGTTACATGAAAGACTGAGTTCTATTCTTTAATTTTTACAGATCAAACTATTGTAATTTTACTTGATGCAAGTAGGAAGATGCTAAGATAATTTGACCAAATCCTATTATTTATAAATGATATTTAATATTTGGCATGAACAAATCCCTCATTAATAGGCATTCTCCACAGTATTCTTAAGAACCATTTTTCCATTTTATATATAGGACACTGAAGTCCTGGAAAGCTTTGTAATTTTGCCCTAATATTTCAAAGGTAAATCTGAGTTTTGATTCAGACACGGCTACTTTAAGTCTTGGTCTGCACGTAAAAGAAATAAACCAAGAGCCAAAAATTAATGATCACCCTTAAGGCGCTATCATCATCTAAATAAGAGAATAAATAAATCTGACAATATATCTGGCATAACTAACTCAATAACAACATTTTACAGACAAACTTCCAGATTAGTTTTCCATCCTCTATGCCCCTTTCATTAATAATCAACCTCAAAATGGCTAGAAGCATTAGATAAACATTTATAATTTAGTAAAGCAATTAAAATACAGTTAGGAAAATTAAAGTGTTCATGGGAGAATTATTTTTTATTAATATGGTCACTGCTCTGAATGATTATTTTCAAATATTATAGCTAAATTTGAAAAGAAACTATTTATTTTTATGACATATGACATGTGAAGCTCTGCATACTAACTGAGAAGGATGAAAATATATTTGCTGCTGTAGAAGGTAAAGTAATTGTTTCAGGAATTAGAATGGAATATTATTATTCTCCACATCCAGAACTGTAGAACTGGTTAGGTCTAAAAATGTATATAGTTTATCAGTAAAATACAGTGCTAAAGGTAGGACACTACATTTGCAGAGTGAGCCAGATTTATGTAATAAATATGGCGCTGCTATTTGAAAAACTGTCTCTATTGTTTAAAAGATTCTCAGACTATACTAGCCAGAGTCAATTAAATGATTTTATAGAGATGGCCAACCATGGGATTTCTTTCATATTATTTGATGTCTTCACAATCATTTTATATAAAAAGGAAGCAAAAAATAAACTAGATTCTGATAGCTTGGTTCTCAGTTTTCATCAAAGGCACAATCTTGCTTTTATAACTTTTAAATATTCCTCCCACAGAGCAGTTGGGGAAAACCTGGTTACCCACAAAAATCACTTCATATAGTCTAGAGCTAGTAATTTTTAGCACTTAATGAGCAATTGTTTCCATATAACACACAGATAAATTTAATAGATCAGTTTCTTTGGATGAAATTTATAACTTTATCTTCTTTTATTTTAGTTTCACTAGTCTGTACAGCTTTAAAACTAAAAAAAAAAATTTAATTTCATAGTTCATGAATATTTGAAAAAAAAATCTGACACTGTTTTGAGCTGGTACATTCTTGGAAAGCTATCTGGTCTGTCCCCCTAGACTTGACAGACATGAAAATCTCAAAACTCAGAGAGGTGATTCTGCCAAGTCACAGAGCTCACTAGAGGAAGAGCCCAGAGCAGGACCATTTTATTTCTGACTCAGACAAGGTCTTTAAAAGACTGGCGACAATTTTCATAAAAATTGTCATCCTCACTGAAGCTTTTGAGATTTAGAGCCATTTTATTGGGGCTCACATTTTTGCTCACCTGAGCCATGCTATCAGATTTACCTGGTCTTAAAATATTTAATATTCAAAATGTACCCTCTTCTTATGCCAATATTTAAACTGCTAAAGATTACTCCTTTTAATGAAAAGATACATAATGCAATAGTCATTGTGACACCAACATGAATGAACTGATATTCTGAAAGGAAAAAAAGAGTCAGAGCACCAATGCAAAAATGAGATACACAACTTCACCTATAAAACATGCTTGATGGGTCACAACTACATCCTTCCTGTGTATCATTTTTAGTCTTTTACTAGCACAAACTACATCTCAAGTGAGAATATAGGCAAATACATTATTTCCTCGTTTATAAATGAGCTGGGTTAGAAAAGTTCGTTATAAATCAGTTACTTGGAACCTGGAACATACTTCAGTAGGCGATGTGAAACACAAGTAAATACAGGTCAGGTTCTCTGTGCCACAAATTAAGGTCTGTGCAGCTAAGCATATAAACCAGTATTCTCCAGAAGGTGGTGGTCCTGAACTCTCAGATCTCGACTGGCAGTGATTACCCTACTCCACCAGGGGAGTGGGGGTGGGAAGCCAATGTCTAGAAACACTTTTGGTTGCTGTACCTGAGGGGCGCTAATGGCAGTTAGAGGCTCTAGAGGCATTTTTGGTTGTTACAAGCTGAAAGGGTAGGGCTGGGGGAGCTGTTACTAGGTCTAATAGGTAGAGGCTATTCTAAATACCCTGTAATGCATGGGACAGCCCATGCAACAAAGAATCCACCAGTCCTAACATCAACAGTTGAGAAACCCTGGGCTAGGCAAAGAAGGAGGAAACTTCCTACTCCTAAGTGCCAGGGTAGCCTGGAAAATAACTATGAAACTCAGGAAGTTTGGGTTTGCCACCCTTTCCCTTTTTCTTTTTGATATTTCTTCTGCCTCTGTCTCTAATGCCTAAAAGCTGCCCTTATGGAACTTCTGTGATGAGAGCTCTATTTGCTGACAATACTTTGTTTTCTTTTGCTTCAGCAACATGTTCATATTAACTTACTGAATTGCCTTATCTTAGATTACCATTTATTCAGCATTTTCACACAGCCATGACTTTATTATGAGAAAATGATTCTTGATTAATGGTGGGGGTAAGGAACAGGGATAGCAATTCTCTTCACAAAAAAAAACTTAACTAATAGTCACCTCTAATAGCTATTTTGTGTGTAATTTAATAAAAAATTTTCTAGTCTGTTCATTTTAACAATTTGTACAGCATTCACAAAAACACAAGTCAGCTTATGAAATATATACCAGGTAGCCTCAAAAATAATCCCTGGACTCTGAGCATCTTGAACACTGAAATATTTTTTTCTTTAATAAGAAATTTATTTTAAAAATATATAGACATTTGGTTTTGTCTTTCGAACTGAAATATTAATAAGTACATGTCTCCTTGAGTGATTCACATATGAACTACTTTATGAATTTCTAGACTACCTTTACCTGTCTAGTTAGCTTATGTAGTTAGTTTTTAGAAACTAATTTCAATAAAAAACCTAATCAAACAGTAATTTTAAAGACAAACCTGCTTTCCCAAAACATCACGTAATAAAGGCAAAATTAAAAGAGACAGTAAAAAGATCACTGGTTGCCAAGGGTTGTGGGGATGGAGGGATGAATACACACAGCACAGATTTTCTGGGCAGTGAAACTATTCTTTATGATAATGTGATGGTAGATACAAGTCACTATACATTTGTGCAAACCCATACAGTGTACACCATGAATGAATCCCAAGGTAAACTAAAGACTCTGGAAACTATTGAGTCAATGTAGGTCTATCAGTTGTACCAAATGTACTCCTCTAGTGGGGGATGTTGATAACTGGGAAAGGCAAAGCATGTGTGGAGATGAAAAATATATGGCAAATCCTGTACCTTCTCACAGTTGTGTTGGGAGTCTAAAACTCCTCTAAAAAATAAAGTCTTTAAAATTTAAAAAAAAAAAAAAAGCTTTAAAGTAGGCCGCCTCAGTGGGATACTTTGTGACTCATACATAGCTGATGTGGTAGATCCTTAATATTTGATGAAATATTTGTTGACCTGCCTTATTAAAACAGCTCATCTAAATCCATTCAGACTCTTCCTGTGGTTATCAGTAACTAGAATATGAGAATTAAATTTCTTTCATCCTTGGGATGCCATGAGGATTAATTAATGTATGAAAATCACTTTGAAGATTACTGAGCTTTCTGAATTGGCTCAAGGTTGTGTTTAATTTTGACTATACCTTGGGTATTCATAACATTTCTTCTTGGTTTCCACTGGAAAATTTTGACCTTTGATTTTACTTTTTAGTCCTAGTATTTAAATAAAGTACTTCTGCCCCATTCAAAAACAAAAACAAAAAAATCACGTAATGGATTCCAAAAGTAGAACTTAAACTATTTTAAGTAATCTATTTTAGATCAATTATACTAATATTCTATTAGAGTAACTTAAAATTGAATAGTGACTAAAGATTATGGATAACAGTTGTGCCTACAGAAGCCTTATATCATCATTTACAATGACCCTTATTTACCAATTATTCTTGTTTAAAAAATATATTCCAATTCAATATTTATAACTCCAGCACAAAATAAACTGGGTCTGTAGTAGTCTGGAACCACAGACTACAAAACAGAGAGTTTATGTAAAGGACAGTTAGTCCAAATAACTAAGGAGCTATTATTTGCTCAAATAATTAGCATAACCTGATTAGATAACCTGAGTTAAAATGTGGGTCTTCTGATTTATAGTCCTGCAATGAGGGCAAGAAACACAGACAGCCAATGTCAGAATTGGAAGAGGATTTAGGGATAATCTAGTTGAGCAGATTTAAATTTTAAAAACTGCCATTTTTTGCCATCATCATTTCTGGGGTAAATAGGGCACTCTACTTTCAAGTGAAATTTCATATGAATTCCAAAAAGATTGATGGATCAGGTTACAGTAGGTCTTTTAAAACATGTATGCAAGCAGTATCTCCCTGGCTTTCTCTTCTTTAGTCCTTTCAAGTTCTGTAAAACTAAAGCACAAAAACTAAAAACCCAACTTCACCTTCTGTTGTACACTAGGTTGAACAACTTGATTAGTATAAGAAAATGAGCTAGTGAAAGAAAAGGAAGGGGAACATCAGTCTCCGACTCACTTCAGAGTCCTTAGGATGTTATCACAGAGAAAATCTAAATGTCCATGAATCAAATTTCTCATTTGACAATACAAACTCACCTTCTATACCTAAATGGAAAAAAACAATCTCAGTCTTCATTATATAAAAGCAAAATAAGCAAATTTTATAATAAACTAATTTATTTGTTTTTGAAGCTTTGAGTGAAATAAGAAAACATTTTAGAATAAAGTATAATGCAGAATCATAAATCTCTTTTTCCCTCAGAGCAGTTCTAAGATCACCTCTTTAACATACCATGTCCAGTAATAATTTATTTTAACCAAACATTTCATGGCAGGAAAAAAAAGCACACTCATTCAAACAAAACCCAAAATCTGATTCAAAGCCTAGTTAACTAACCAACTGGTCTTAGATACATGGCTGACATAATATAATGTTTTCATTCCTATATCATGTAGAATTTCAGGATAACGCCAAGACATTTCACTGTGTTCTGACATTCTCTTTTTAGAAACGAGTATATTCTCTAAAGATACATAAGAATTATATAAGAACTATTGATGATTCTATTAGATATCAGGAAATCATCTGATTATTTAGCTTAAGGGTTTTATTCTATATTCTGCCAACTAAAGTACTACCTAAATAAGGCAATTAAATTTCAACATGGAAGAAAACTGGATGTTTAAATGATAATAGAAAGATCCTCTGGAGGAGAAAACGGCAACCCACTCCAATATTTTTGCCTAGCGCATTCTATGGACAGAGGAGCCTGGCGGGCTACAGTCCGTGAGGTCGCAAAGAGTTGGACATGATTGTGCATACATGCATGCAAAGCAAGTATAATACTAATCACTATTGTTTTTCTTCTAACATCATTAAGATCTTCTACCTTTTAATACAAAGTAGACAAGCTATTTCTGGCTGCTTACACACTCAAGAAAATGCAACTCAATATCAGAAGGCTGCATCCATATTTCAACTAGGAGAATATAGTACCAAAAAGAGAGGAGGAAACATGTTACCCCTTAGCAAACTTCAAGTTCGATACAGAAATATAGATACTCTTCCATTCAAAAATACATCCAATTTTATTTAAAACTTGGAATAGAAAAAGGGGAATGAATGATTGTTCTACTATATGCCTGGCATTTTATCTCATTTTATCCTTGCAACAATGCTTTGAAATACTTAATCCCATCTGAAGCTCCAATACTTTGGCCACCTGATGCAAAGAGCTAACTCATTGGAAAAGACCCTGGTGCTGGGAAAGATTGAAGGCGGGAGAAGAAGGGGACGACAGAGGACAAGGTGGTTGGATGGCATCAACAATTCAATGGACATGAGTTTGAGCAAACGCCAGGAGATGGTGAAGGACATGGAAGCCTGGCATGCTGCAGTCCATGGGGTCACAAAGAGTCAGACACGACTTAGCAACTGAACAACAACAATCTCTCTACAGATGAAAACACTAAGGCTTAGAAGTAACTTACCCAAAGTCACGTAAGTGGCCATGCTTCAGTAAGATCCCTGGGCTGTCTGCTGCAAAGCTCTTGCCACGGCATCACATAGTGTTTGTTTTACACTGCTTCATATAGTTTTGCTTATTTTTTCCTAATAGCTAGCTTAAGATTAATTTAAAATAAATAGATGGCTTCTGCCCTTAGGCTAGTATAAACATCACTTAATGGCCAGCATTTTTGTTAAAATGCTATAGTGAAATCCAAAGAATGAATATATAATTGGTATAAATGTATACCTCTCTCCGGAGAAGGCAATGGCACCCCACTCCAGTACTCTTGCCTGGAAAATCCCAGAGAAGCCTGGTGGGCTGCAGTCCATGGGGTCGCTAAGAGTCAGACACAACTGAGCAACTTCACTTTCACTTTTCACTTTCATGCATTGGAGAAGGAAATGGCAACCTACTCCAGTGTTCTTGCCTGGAGAATCCCAGGGATGGGGGAGCCTGGTGGGCTGCCATCTATGGGGTCGCATAGAGTCAGACATGACTGAAGCGACTTAGCAGCAGCAGCAGCAGTATACCTCTCTCCAATGCATTTCCTCTTCTAAAGCTAAAGGTTAAATAGACTCCAAAAGCTTGTCCAGAAGTCAGGGTAGGAAGCCTATTTCTGCTTCAAAAGATGCCCATCTATCCAGATTTCCTTAAGAGATACTTTAACTTTGGCTTTGGTATTTAAGACCTCAGGCTTTTAGGTCAGATCTGAGTTTAGACTCCAGCACCTATATTACTCTATTTCTCTATATCTCAGTTTTCCCACACAGACAACAGTAATCAACTTACAGGTTTACAAGGAGAATTACATGATATAATACCTATAAAGAGTTTAGCAAGTAAACCATCTATGTTATCTATTATTTGGAATTAAGTAATTCATTGACAATTATATATACATGCCCACTTCAATTAAACAATCAAGACACAGATTTTGCTAAAAATCAGAAAGATTTTTGTAAAAGTATTTCTAAAATTGCTTTGGTCAGATAAGGGAAGTGAAGTCATTGTAGAAAATGAAAGTGCCAATGCAGGGAGACTCCTGTCACCTGCCTGCGTTTCATTTCTTCAGAGATTTACAAAATATCTATAGTAGTGTTTTCACAGTATAAATCATTCCATTGTTAACTGTGTTTTTTCTTTTAGGAAGAGGTCTTTTTCTTTCTTAATTATAGATTAAAAGGGCAAACAGAACAAAGAGAAGGAGGAAATTAGCAAAGACACATTGCTAAAAATGATCAATTAAAAGTTAAAGACACTATTCACATAAAATATGAGTGCTTTAAAAAAAGCTAGAAATAAACTAACATGATTAACTTCTTTGAACATCTTGCCTTAAATATCAATACCATATCCTTAAAATTTTATCAAATGCCATAAAAAGAAACCAGTTAGAACACTATTTAAAAAGTAGAAGTATAGCAATGATGATTAATAATGAAAAATGCCTATTTCTGGTGATATGTTTTCAAGACAATGCCTATAAATTATTCTTGCAAAAGTAAGTCCTTTTCCAAATATGCTAATTGAGCAAATATGTTTTAGAATATTTTATAGTTAAAACTTATGAGCACTAATCACAAATGGTTAATCATTTCAGTCCCTCAGAATTTATCATTTTTACATCTTAAAGTGGCAGCTAATATAACATACTTTAAGAATGGATTAACTGATTCTTTTTCTACAGTAATTAATTGATAGTGTCAGTCGCTCAGTCATGTCCAACTCTTTGTGAGCCCATGGACTGTAGCCTCCCAGGCTCCTCTGTCCATGGAGTTCTCCAGGCAAAAATACTGGAGTGGATTGCCATGCCCTTCTCCAGGGGATCACCCCAATCGAGGGATCAAATCTGGGTCTCCTGGATTGCAGGCATATCCTTTATCATCTGAACTAGCAGAGAAGCCTGTAATTACTACATCATAATGCCAGACTCCCTTTTATCCCACAGCAGTCAGCCCAGTACCTTCTAGGTAACTGACTACTCAAGACAAAAAGTTATGGTGTGCTTCAATGACCTGTAATACAGACTAAAGAAACAGAAATAGGGGAAAAAAATCTCCATGTCAAATTGATAAAATACAGGCCAGATCTTTGCCATTAAAAAATATTGTGTTGGAGTAGGAAAGGAAGATGATTTGACATGCTTTATGTGTGGAAAAAAGTTGCAATACCAAACAGTATAAAAATAAAATCATTTGCCAGTGCTTTCACCCTCTAAGTGAAAGTTACGGAATGTAAGATTGATAGGAAAAGAATAAAAAATTTGAAACTTACACCAGTTATCTGTAAGATTACAAAGTAACAAACATCATGTTTACATTTAAATCCATACATACCCAGCAACCCATATTAACAATATTTACATAACGAACTAAAATTACTTTTTTTCAGTGAGCATAAAGATAACAGATGCTTAAGAGTCCTTACCAGTTATCAGGCTAGTTAATAAAAGCCATAGCTTTAGCAATGTGAGGTGCCCCAGGAGTCAATGAGCTCATCTTTGAGGTACAAAATTCATCCCCTCATATCACACGCAGATGGTGAGATGGTCCTGTCTCCTTCAAACAGCTGGTGAAGGATGCTCAGGCATTCTCAAACAGCCTGTTTCCTTCTCTAGAAAGTATAAACTACCTGGGCTTTCTAGTTAAGTCTATTTCCTTTGCTGCATGAAAGATTTAAAATTATTTTAAAACAAGTACTATACCTTTCTATTTTCTAAAATCAAAAGACTAAGTTCTTGGAATTATTTGTCAAATGCCATTATTTCCTGAATTTCCCATCATCTTGATCATCTTTATACATTTTAATATTTACTATTCTATATAACTTAGTATTCAGAATAATATTGCAAGTAAGGTCTGCTTGGAACATAATACTATTTCCCATGAAGAGCTAACTCCAAAAAATCATTAGTGCAATCTGACCCTGCTTCAATGTTTTTTGCGGCTACTTGATTACTGCTTGCTCATACTGCATTTGTCATCAAGCAAAATGTCTACAACCCACGCCCAGGTCTATTTCGTCATATATTTGAAGGGAACTATTTTCTTTAAATTTGACTGGAACTGAAGCCTATGCACTACTGAAAGATACTGCTTTGACCCAGTGTTATCACTGGTGTGTTCTGAATGACTATCTAATATTAAGTCCGTTTCTCTGAAAAGTTACCTTGGTAATTTGCCAGTGTTTCTTTTTCTTCCTTTACATAGTGGAAACTGGAGGACTACCACCTAAAAGGTACATGGGTGGCTAAAATACATTTTAAGCCTGAAACTAGATTCCAGTGAATTTTAGAAGCTAAAAAGAGAATCACATTACAAGATTAAGCTCTTTCTGGAATAGAAATGTGGGTTAAAGGAATAGGTTGGTTCTTTTTCTTTTAATACCCTTTGTAAAATATTTTCTAGCCCCTTGAGAGATACTAGCTGATACGTCTTCCGTATACATCTTTGCTTCACAATTTAAAATTTTCTAAATTTGTGAGAATTAAGACACATGACCCAGCAATCCCACTCCTGGGCATACACACTGAGGAAACCAGATCTGAAAGAGACACGTGTACCCCAATGTTCATTGCAGCACTGTTTATAATAGCCAGGACATGAAAGCAACCTAGATGCCCATCAGCAGACGAATAGATAAAGGAGCTATGGTACATATACACTATGGAATATTACTCAGCCATTAAAAAGAATTCATTTGAATCAGCTCTAATGAGATGGATGAAACTGAAGCCCATTATACAGAGTGAAGTAAGCCAGAAAGATAAACACCAATATAGTATACTAACGCATATATATGGAATTTAAAAGAACGGTAACGATACCCCTATATGCAAAACAGAAAAAGAGACACAGATGTACAGAACAGACTTTTGGACTCTGTGGGAGAAGGCGAGGGTGGGATGTTCTGAGAAAACAGCACTGAAACATGTATACTATCAAGGGTGAAACAGATCACCAGCCCAGGTTGGATGCATGAGACAAGTGCTCAGGGCTGGTGCACTGGGAAGACCCAGGGGGATGGGATGGAGAGGAAGGCCGGAGGGGGATCGGGATGGGGAACACATGTAAATCCATGGCTGATTCATGTCAATGTATGGCAAAAACCACTACAATAGTGTAAAGTAACTAGCCTCCACCTAATAAAAATAAATGAAAAAAAAAGACTGAATGAACTAAATGACTGAAAGATACTTTATCAAACTTTATTGAGTACAAACACTGCTATGATAAATTTTTGCATACATTATACAAAAACCTTCAAGTAGGTTCGTATCATTTATCTCCTTTTACAGGTAAAGCATAAATCATGTGCTACAATGTCAACCAGCCCAAAGATTTTACACAAGTTTCTTAATAGCTCTGAACTTGGATTTGTAGTTTTTCATGTGTGTAAAATGGGAATACTAAGAAAGCCTTCCTCAGTGATCAGTGCAAAGAAATAGAGGAAAACAACAGAATGGGAAAGACTAGAGATCGCTTCAAGAAAATTAGAGATACCAAGGGAACATTTCATGCAAAGTTGGGTTCAATAAAGGACAGAAATGGCAGGGACCTAACAGAAGCAGAAGATATTAAGAAGAGGTGGCAAGAATACACAGAAGAACTATACAAAAAAGATCTTCATGACCCAGATAATCACGATGGTGTGATCACTCACCTAGAGCCAGACATCCTGGAATGTGAAGTCAAGTGGGCCTTAGGAAGCATTACTACAAACAAAGCTAGTGGAGGTGATGGAATTCCAGTTGAGCTATTTCAAATCCTGAAAGATGATGCTGGAAAGTGCTGCACTCAATATGCCAGCAAATTTAGGAAACTCGGCAGTGGCCACAGGACTGGAAAAGGTCAGTTTTCATTCAATCCCAAAGAAAGGCAATTCCAAAGAATGCTCAAACTACCGCACAATTGCACTCATCTCACACGCTAGTAAAGTAATGCTCAAAATTCTCCAAGCTGGGCTTCAGCAATACGTGAACTGCGAACTTCCAGATGTTCAAGCTGGTTTTAGAAAAGGCAAAGGAACCAGAGATCAAATTGCCAACATCTGCTGGATCATCAAAAAAGCAAAAGAGTTCCAGAAAAATATCTATTTCTGCTTTATTGACTATGCCAAAGCCTTTGACTGTGTGGATCACAATAAACTGGAAAACTCTGAAAGAGATGGGAATACCAGACCACCTGACCTTCCTCTTGAGAAACCTGTATGCAGGTCAGGAAGCAACAGTTAGAACTGGACATGGAACAACAGTCCATGGTTGGACTGGTTCCAAATAGGAAAGGAGTCCATCAAGGCTGTATATTGTCACCCTGCTTATTTCACTTATATGCAGAGTACATCATGAGAAACACTGGGCTGGAAGAAGCACAGGCTGGAATCAAGATTACCGGGAGAAATATCAACAACCTCAGATATGCAGATGACACCACCCTTATGGCAGAAAGTGAAGAGGAACTAAAAAGCCTCTTGATGAAAGTGAAAGAGGAGAGTGAAAAAGTTGGCTTAAAGCTCCACATTCAGAAAACTAAGATCATGGCATCTGGTCCCATCACTTTATGGGAAATAGATGGGGAAACAGTGGAAACAGTGGCTGACTTTATTTTTTGGGCTCCAAAATCACTGCAGATGGTGATTGCAGCCATGAAATTAAGACACTTACTCCTTGGAAGGGAAGTTATGACCAACCTAGATAGCATATTAAAAAGCAGAGACACTACTTTGCTAACAAAGGTTCATCTAGTCAAAGCTATGGTTTTTCCAGTGGTCACGTATGGATGTAAGAGTTGGACTGTGAAGAAAGCTGAGCGCTGAAAAATTGATGGTTTTGAACTGTGGTGTTGGAGAAGACTCTTGAGAGTCCCTTGGACTGCAAGGAGATCCACCCAGTCCATCCTAAAGAAAATCAGTCCTGGGTGTTCATTGCAAGGACTGATGCTGAAGCTGAAACTCCAATACTTTGGCCACCTCATGCGAAGAGTTGATTCACTGGAAAAGACCTTGATGCTGGGAGGGATTGGGGGCAGGAGGAGACGGGGACGACAGAGGATGAGATGGCTGGATGGTATCACTGACTTGATGGACATGAGTTTGAGTTAACTCCGGGAGTTGGTGATGGACAGGGAGGCCTGGCGTGCTATGATTCATAGGGTCGCAAGGAGTCAGACACGACTGAGCGACTGAACTGAACTGATCTGAATAATTATATCATAGGGTCCCTGTAGTTATTAAATCAGCTAACACAAGTCTAGGCTTATATATAGTACCTGGTGTATAATTCCAATTATATGCAGGTTTCGTATAGAAGGGACTTCAATCTTCACATTCTCTTATCATTCATTCTATTTCATTAAGTTGGTAAAATAAGACATAATAACCTTGCTATAACTAAGTATAAATTACTCTTAGTGTGCTTGAATTTGTGAGCTTTTCCCCCTCATGTTAAGATTTCAAAATGTTCAGTAAATGAGAGTCAGCTTTTTTAAAAAGTCAGCTTTTTTTTAAAAAAAAGAAAAAAAAAGAAATCATTTTCCGTCCAAGCCTAGCTTCTTTTCTCAATCATTTTGGATGAACCATTATTTTGATTGTTGAAGAAAGAAAAAGGCATCACAAAGATATTTTCCAAGAATAATTCAGTGGCAAACATTTCCATGAACTTAGGTAAAGTAAAATTAGTCAGTATGTATCACCTGATTTAATTAAGGCTACTAAACATATCATGAAAGTGAAAAGTGTTAGTTGCTCAGTCGTATCTGACTTTTTGAGACCCCATGGATTGTAGCCCACTAGGCTCCTTTGTTCACGGAATTCTCCAGGCAAGAATACTGAAGTGGGTAGTCATTCCCTTCTCCAGGGGATCTTCCCGACCCAGGGATCAAACCCTAGTCTCCTGCATTGCAGGTGGATTCTACTGTCATAGCCCTGTTTTGCTATAATAATACTATTTCTAGGTTTATTGAAATTTGGAAACCATGTTTCTAGTCACATGTCATTTCACACCCGAAACATTTGAGATGTTCAACAGAGGCTAGGGGAACTGATAATATACCCTTGGAGGGTAATCTGCACATCATTAGACCCAAATTAAAAGCATAATAAATGTTTGTTTCTACCAAATATGAAAATATCCCTCTAGTTCAAGAATGAAGTTGTTTCTCCTCCTCTATTCAACCATGGCTGAAACAATGATGGTAAGAACAAATTAGGTAGGTATAAAGTCTCCACATTACAGAGTCAAAAGATCTTTTTGCATATTTTAAATACCAAGAAATAGATCAAAATCAAGTGCTGATACAAACAGACCAAATCAAGTGCTTTCCATCTTATTTACATTTTAAATATATCATAAGCAAAATTGATGTAGTATCACTTAGGTGCTTCAGTTCTTCCTGTAAAACACAAATTACCCATAAAGCTTAGTATGTACCTTCTGGAAAGCATTAAGGTAAAACAATCAAAAAATCCTAAATTTAAAATAATTTTTTTTAAAATGCTAAATTCATAAGATTATTTAAAGTGTACTCCTTTAGGCAACTTGAAACTCCTTCCCCTTCCTCTCATGTTCTTCCCCACATACAACGTAAGCTGCCTATTAAAGTAAAAGAGTAAGGCAAATAGATCCTCTGGATGAGAAGGAAAGAATAGTAGGGTATCAGTGATGATGTCTATTAATATATTGTACAAGAATTGGTAAAACTGAGGATTACTAATTAAGACTTAATAAAAAATCAATGAGACTAGTAAAAAGTTTATGGTACTCCCTCAAGAGTATAAAATGTATGATATAACAGTCAAATTTCACTTTCATCATCTATGGATAAGAGCAAGATGGTCTCTTAAAAGCTGCACTGAAATGAGGAGAAAAACCTGTCCAGGGTTAAACACTAATTTATGCAAAACCCCAGTTTTGATAAGAATCTTGTCAATGTCAAGCAGCAGGTACACCAACGTCAGGACAGGCTGAAAAGCTCTGTGTCATTGCTGGGACACAAGTTGCCGATTTATGAAGGCAGTTACAAACCACCGGATTTCAAAAGTGTGAAAGAAAATGATGGAAATTTTTATAACTTTGCAGTCAACACTACTGGCTTAAAAGATTGAATTCTTATACTTTATAAGGAAAACAAGTTTACTTTAAAAGACATGTGGATTTTTATATTAGGGCTACATGGTAAGATTCTTAAGACAAAAGTTCATTATACTACTAATATTCAAACAGAAAATTTTAACAGAAAACATAAAAGGAAAAAAATTAATTTGAAGAAAAATATGGTGCAAGGAAGCAGTGTGAATTTCCTTTTAACAGCTTGGGACAGAAATGCAACTCCTGATTTGGAAGTTCTGATCAGTAAGTAATTGCTGCTGCAGTCAGTAATTCATCACTTTGAGGATGTGAACAATAAGGGAGGCTGCTAGTTCTAAATTCTTGAAGAAAAATGAGAGAAATGGAACAACAGTAATTAAGAACCTATATGTCAGGCATTTCAATCAATCAATGAACAAAATGTTTATTGAGCACCTACTCTGTTCTTTATGACAATCAAAAGATTATGTATCTTGCCCAAGTTAGGCTGTACTCTAAAATCCATGCTCTTTCCACATATCCCAGTGGACACAGAGGACAAAGGAGAGAGTGTGTTAAACTTTTAAAGGCTTATATAAATAGATCAAAATCAAGTCTCATTTACATTTTAAATACATCATGAAATTAATAAAACAAAAGGAATGTACATCATTTAGGTGCTATAGTTCTTACTGTAAAACATAAATTATCCACAATGCTATCTACTCTGAGCACTACCTACCTACTATGAATGACTCAGTGAGAGAATGAACTACTTTGTAATGGCTACACTATGAATAAGCAGCTACTATACTTTAAACGAATAAGTGTTAAGTAAAGAACTTAGAATAATGCTGGGTACAACATAAGTGTTCAATAAAGTTAGTTCATTAAAGTTAACTCCATAAAGTTAGGGAGAAATATCAATAACCTGAGACATGCAGATGACACCACCCTTATGGCAGAAAGCCAAGAGGAACTAAAGAGCCTCTTGATGAAAGTGAAAGAAGAGAGTGAAAAAGCTGGCTTAAAACTCAACATTCAAAAAAAGAAGATCATGGCATCCAGTCCCATCACGTCATGGCAAATAGATGAGTAAACAATGGAAACAGTGACAGACTTTATTTTGGGGGCTCCAAAATCACAGCAGATGCTGACTGCAGCCATGAGATTAAAAAATGCTTGCTCCTTTGAAGAAAAGCTATGACCAACCTAGACAGCATATTAAAAAGCAGAGACATTACTTTGCTGACAAAGGTGCTTATAGTCAAAGCTGTGGTTTTTCCAGTAGGCATGCATGAATGTGAGATTTGGACCATAAAGAAAGCTGAGGGCTGAAGAATTGATGTTTTTGAACTGTAGTGTTGGAGAAGACTCTTGAGAGTCCCTTGGACTGCAAGAAGATCAAACCAGATAGTCCTAAAGGAAATCAGTCCCAATATTCACTGAAGGACTGATGCTGAAGCTGAAGCTCCAATACTTTGCAAAGAACTGACTCATTAGAAAAGACCCTGCAGCTAGGAAAGACTGAAGGCAGGAGGAGAAGGAGATGACAGAGGATGAGATCGTTGGATGGCATCACCAACTCGATGGACATGAGTCTGAGCAAGCTCCAGGAGTTGGTGATGGACAGGGAAGCCTGGCATCCATGGGGCTGCAAAGAGTCGGACATGACTAAGCAACTGAACTGAACTGAAAGTTAGCTCTGATTACTCCTTCATAAGTATAAAGTGTATTCTTTATAATGCCATATACAACACAGCTTTTCTTTTACTGGTTTGAGTCAAGTGATTTGACTGTATTATCCTAGTGAGTTATAGACACTGAAAACACATAAGCCTAAATGAGACTTTATGTGGCACTTTACATTTACAAAGTGATTTTACAATTATTGGCATTAATACCAATGTAAGACAAAAGTGAGGCTGAGAATCTGATCAATTAGCAACATGTTCATTTTCCCTTTGTAGAATAAAATGCACCCAGAGGCAATCTTCTCTACTGAGACAAAGCCTACTAGCTTACCAAATACAGTACATTTGTTCTTCAGTACCCATGGGGGACTGGTTCAGGACTGCCTCTTCATATAAAAATCTATGAGTGCTCAAGTCCCTTATAAAACTGACACACCCTTCTGTAGACCTTAAATCAACTCTAGAGTACTTATACTATCTACTACAATATAAATGCTATGTGAATAGTTGCCTGCATGTAGCAAAGTTAAGTTTTGCTTTTAGGAACTTTCTGTAAGTTTCTTCAAATAGTTTTGATCCACAGTTGGTGAAACCTGTGGATACAGAAGGCTCATTGTAATTATCTTTATAAAATTCATTCAACTTAATGTTCCCCCCAGTTGGTATCTAGAGACATGGATACTCTCCTGAAAATATTACTAATGAGAAGGAAAATATAATAATGCAGTAAAATTCACAAATTTAAGAATACAAATAAATATTATAAATAATATTTTACAAATAATATTTGTAAAAATACAAATATTTCCATACAAGACTCTTCACATTAACTACTGCATGTTTCAAGACATTTCTCCTCAGAGGCTTAGATGAATATAAATAATTTTGTTTTGTATATATAATTGGCAAGTTCCTAAATTTACATAAGAACTTATGACTATAATACATTTTAAATAAGCGATGTTCATCAATTTCATAATTTGGTAAATCTCACAGTATCGTTTCTGTTTAATGAGTGCCATCACATTCCATGGCATAAACACAGAGACAGATTCCTAAGCTCTCTTAGGAAAAGTTGAAAATAAGTAGTTGATGCTCTTTTTTTCAGAAACCTTTATCAATATTTTGGGATAGAAGCAACGAAAAAGGGCTGTTCACTTCAATGGCAGAACAAGAATATTTCATGGCAGCTTAGAAATTAACTCTGATTGTGAACAGCATATGTTCTTAACTGGTTTCATATTTGAATTTTGTTTTATAATTCCATAGCTAGACAACTCTCTGTCATGCAAAAATTATGATGAGCATCTAGAAAATATTTTCCTTATTTAAAACTGGTCATGTTAGGTCTCTCTCTGTAAATAGGTCTGTTAAGAGATAGAACAGTCAATAGATTAAGTTTTGAGAGACTGAGCAGCAGTTTTAAAACTTTCTATCTTATTTTCTTCTCTCCTTACATAGATAACCCACTCTAAATGAATGTTTTAGTAACTATCATGGTTTTTAAAACAATATCTCTCACATGCTTGCATGTGTTCACACCCAAACACACACAGAATCAGTGTGTCTTAGAATGCTCAAATACCCAATTAACATTCTTATCTATTTAATGTATTACTACCTGGCATGAAGACAAAGTCAAGAAGAGCTGAAACTTTGTTAACATTCCTAGGATTATACTAATGTTACTAGCAAGAGCTTACAATCATCTTCTCGGGGCACTTTCCAATGCTGAATTCTGCTGAGGTCCTGAGGCAATAATGTAATCACAATGACTGTACAGAATTTCAAATATCAGATTTCTAATGAGAACCTCTACTGAAAATCGACTGAGTGGTTAACTTGTTAGTTTCTGCTTAATAAACATGTAAAGTTTTTCTCATTTGTACACCAACTTAACAAACTTTTCTTGTAGCTACTAAGACTAGATACTGAGGATGAACTGTTACAGAAAACTCCTGCTGTGAAAATAAAAACATTCTTGGTTAGCTTCTCCCATTCTCCTGGGTGGTGTCTAAATTTTTATATCTCTTTCACACAGATACAGAGAACAACTGCATGGATTCCAAGGGGGGAGGGGAGTGTAAGAGGAACTGGGAGATTGGAATTGACATATATACACTATAGATTGTTGTTATTGTTGTTTAGTCACTTTTGCGACCCCGTGGACCATAGCCAGCTAGGCTCCTCTGTCCATGGGATTTCCCAGGCAAGAACACTGAAGTGGGTTGCCATTTCCTTCTCCAGGGGATCTTCTCAACCCAGGGGTCAGACCCTCATCCCTTGCACTGGCAGGCAGATTCTTAACCACTAAGCCACCAGGGAAGCCTGCACACTATCGATACTATCTATAAAACAGATAACCAACGAGAACATACTGTATAGTACAGGGAACTCGATGTTCTGTGGTGACTTAAATGAAGGGAAATCCCAAAAGGAGGAGAGATATATACATATGTATAGCTCATTCAATATGCTGTGCAGTAGAAACTAACACAACTTTGTAAAGCAACTATACTCAAATAAAAATTAAAAAATATATCTTTACATCTCTCTTCAAAATTCTTCTATTCTGACCGTCTTACTTTGAATAGATGACTTGCTTTTACTTGAGAGAGAAGAGTGTATCAGTGAAGAATTACTCACTTTCCTTCCTGGAAACCCAGCTGATGACGTCACCCGCACCTGTATTTACTACCTACCTCTCCTCTCCTTAGCGCTCCTCAACATACCCAGAGTAACCTAAAGCGGTCGTGCCCCACCTTCTCATCACAGCCTGGACTTTCTTTAATCCTTACCCCTATTGTACCAATTTTCCTACTTTCTTTTCTTCACTTTGCCTTTGATATAAACATGTTTGGATTTTTACTGTAAGTTCCTTTACTTCTTCTTCTCATCTTCTATCCTCTTTATCTTCATAACCGAGCTCTTATAAGAAGCTTATACCTCATTTTCTTATTTCCCACTTACTCTCAAAAAACCACAAATTGCCTTGCACATCTAGCATTCCACTGAAAGTGCATTCCAACAGTCATCCGTACCTGCTGACTATCCAAATCCAACAGCACTTTCCAACCCCACCCGCCTCGGCCTCCCTAGTGTTCTACCCTGCGGATCAGGCGCCCCTCCTCATCACCCAAGCCCCGTGCTCGCAGGCTACCCCTGCTTCTCAATGTCCTTCCCACCCCTCAACTGCAAGGTTCCTCCAAAGCTGACCCCTGTCCTTGCCTTTTCTCTTTTCACACACTTTCTTAGGCAATCTCACCAATACTCTTCACTTTTGCCTAACTCTGATAACTCCAAAGTCCCCATCTCGTGCCTTAATTATTGCAATAACGAGTTTCCATGCTCTCTGCTTTCACTGATGTCCATTTTCTACACCACAGGAAATAATCTCTTAAAGTAAAATAACATCATGACACTCTACCTAAAATTCTTCACTGGTCCCTATCCTGAGACATAATATTCCAGATACTTACTATAACCCACCTGACTCTTCATCCTTCAACCTTACCTGCCTCTGTACTCAGCCTTATCTACTGACACTTGCTACACCCAGCCCATACTGCTGCCAAAATACCCCACCCTCCCATGTTCTCCTACACTCTTTGCTGTTCTCTCACACTTGATTCCATTTCTTCCCCCAGCTAAGTCCTTCAAAACTTTCAACTTTTACATTAAACTTCATTCATTCAGATTTAACAAGCATTTATTGAAAGCCTTATGTTTCAGGGACTGTTTGGAATGCTGAAGTACTAGCTGACACAAAGTCCCTGTTCTCACAGAGATTTCACTTAGGAGTTGGAGGCAGGGGCAGGATATACCGAAAATAAAACAGGGCAAAGGGGACAGAGGGGCTGTGTGATGGTTCACTGCTGTTTTATAATACAACACTTGGGGAAGGCCTGGCCTCTTCTATGGGTCAGTTTCTGACCGAGTTAAGCACTTTCCACTTATTTCTGCTCTGTTTACAGTGAACTGATGGTGCTTTACTTGCTGGGCTCCTTTGCTAGTCTGACTCTCTTAGTGTGGGCTGCTCATCTATGCATTCCCATTGTTTAACACATAATCATTCTAAGGAAGTGTGCTGTGCTGGTCACTGTTCTGGGTGGAGAGATAAAGTCATATAATAAGTGCTCAAAAAGCTCTTTGAAATAGATTAATACATATTTGGAATTGTAAGTTAATAAAAAATCTCCAATATAAAAATTTTGTTTTACACTTAATGTATCAGAAACTAAAAGAGAGACAAAGAGTCAGAGTATCATTATTACATATTTCCAAAATGAAGAATGCTAAGTAAGCACTGGCAGACCTCTGAGGTACTGCAGGTTTGGTTCCAGACCACTGCAATAAAGTGAATATCACAATAAAGAGTCACATAACTTTTGCTTTCCCAGTGCAATTAAAACTTATATTTATACATATATTGCAGTCTTTAAACGTGCAATAGCATTATGTCTAAAAAAAACAAAGCACATACCTTACTTTGTTGCTAAAATATGCTATTATCTGAGCCTTCAGTGAGTTGAAATCTTTTTGCAATAGCAACATCAAAGATCACCACAGCAAATATAATAATATTAGTAAAGTTTGAATTATTTTGAGAATTATCAAAATGTGACACAGAGACAAAAAGTGAGCAATGCTAGTGGAAAATGGTGCTAGTAGACTTGCTCACCCCTTCATGGGTCACTGTCTTGTCAAGGCAAAGGGGTTTGCGTAACTCAATGAAGCTATGAGCTATGCCATGCAGGGACACCAAGACAGACAGGATAGTGCAAAGTTCGGACAAAAGGTGATCCACTGGAGGAGGGAATGGCAAATCATTCCAGTATACTAGCGGTGAGAACTCCATGAACTGTATAAAAAGGCAAAAGATGTGACACCGAAAGATGAATCCCCAGGTCAGAAGGTGTCCAAAGTGCTACTGGGGAAGAGCGGAGGACAACTACTAATAGCTTCAAAAAGAATGAAGCGGCTGGGCCAAAGCAGAAACGATGCTCATTTGTGGATGTGTCTGCTGATGAAAGTAAAATCCGATGCTGTAAAGAACAGTATTGCATAGGAACCTGAAATATTAGGTCCATGAATCAAGATAAATCGGATGTGGTCAAGCAGGAGATGGCAAGAGTCAACATCTTAGGAATCAATAAACTAAAATGGACTGGAATGGGTGAATTTAACTCAGATGACCATTATATCTACTACTGTGGGTAAGAGTCCTTTAGAAGAAGTGAAGTAGCCCTCATAGTCAACAAGAGTCTGAAATGCAGTACTTGGGTGCAATCTTCAAAATGACAGAATGATTTCGGTTCATTTCCAAGGCAAACCATTCAACATCACAGTAGTTCAAGTTTATGCCCCAACCACTGATGCAAGAAGCTGAAGCTGATCAGTCCTATGAAGACCTATAAGACCTTCTAGCTGCTGCTGCTGCTAAGTCACTTCAGTCGTTTCTGACTCTGTGCGACCCCATAGATGGCAGCCCAACAGGCTTCGCCGCCCCTGGGACTCTCCAGGTAAGAACACTGGAGTGGGTTGCCATTTCCTTCTCAAAGGCATGAAAGTGAAAAGTGAAAGTGAAGTCGCTCAGTCGTGTCCAACTCTTCTCGACCCCATGGATTGCAGCCTACCAGGCTCCTCTGTCCATGGGATTTTCCATGCGAGAGTACTGGAGTGGGTTGCCGTTGCCTTCTCCAACAAGACCTTCTAGAACTAATACCAAAAAAGAAAAAAAAAGATGTCCTTTTCATCACAGGGGACTGGAATGCAAAAGTAGGAAGTCAAGAGATATCTGGAGTAACAGGCAAGTTTGGCCTTGGAGTACAAAACGAAGCAGGGCAAAGGCTAACAGAATTCTGCCAAGAGACTGCACTGGTCATAGCAAACACCTTTTCAACAACACAAGAGATAACTTTACACATGGACATCACCAAATGGTCAACAGTGAAATCAGATTGATTACATTCTTTATAGCTGACGATGGAAAAGCTGTATACAGTCAGAAAAAACAAGATCTGGAGCTGACTGTGGCTCAGATCATCAGTTCCTCACAGCTAAATTCAGGGTTAAACCAAAGAAAGCAGCGAAAACCACTAGGCCAGTCAGGTTTGACTTAAATCAAATCCCTTATGAATATACAGTGGAAGTGATGAATATATTCAAGGGATTAGATGTAGTAAACAGAGTGCCTGAAGAACTATGGACAGAGGTCCATAATATTATACAGGGAAGCGAATAAAATCATCCCAAAGAAAAAGAAATGTAAGAAGAGAAAGTGGTTGTCTGAGGAGGCTTTACAAATAGCAGAGGAAAGAAGAGAAGTGAAAAGCAAGGGAGAAAAGGAAAGGTACACCCAACTGAATGAGGAGTTCCAGAGAACAGCAAGGACAGACAAGAAGCCCTTCTTCATTTAACAACAAAAAGAAATACAGTGAAAAAATTCAGAAAGGGTAAGACTAGAGATCTATCAAGAAAATATAAGTTTTTGTGAGATTTCAAAGATTAAGATTATTTTGACAACATTATTTACAGACTTAAAAGATGTGGTTATTCCAAGTCTGTTGAGGGGGAAAACTACTGCATAAAATAACTAACTTGGAATAAATATTTTGCATCAGTTTGGAAAAAAGAAAAAAAAGAAAATTAGAAATATCAAAGAAATATTTCATCCAAACATAGGCAATACAAAGGACAGAAACCATAAAGACCTAATAGAAGCAAAAGAGATCAAGAAGAGATGGAAAGAATTCACAGAAGAACTGCACAAGAAAGATCTTAACAACCTGGATAACCACAATGGTGTGGTCACTCACCTAGAGCCAGACATCCTGGAGTGTGAAGTCAAGTGGGCCTTAGAGGGCACTGCTGTCTATGAAGCTAGTGGAGGTGATGGAATTCCAGCAGAGTCATTTAAAATCCTAAAAGATGACTCTATTAAAGTGTTGCACTCAGTAGGTCAGCAAACTTGGAAAAATCAGCAGCAGCCTCACGACTGGAAAAGGTCAGTCTTCATCCCAATTCCCAAGAAGGGCAGTACTAAAGAATGTTCAAACCACCAGACAATTGCACTCATCTCCCATACCAGTAAGGTTATGCTCAAAATCCTTCAAGCTAGGCTTTAGCATCACATGAACAGAGAACAACCCAGATGTTCAAGCTGGGTTGAGGAAAGGCAGAGGAATCAGAGATCAAATTGCCAACATTTGCTAGATCATAGAGAAAGCAAGGTAATCAAAGAAAAACATCTACCTCTGTTTCACTGACTACCCTAAAGCCTTTGACTGTATGGATTATAGTAAACTGTGGAACACTCTTGGATAGATGGGAATACCAGACTACCTTACCTGTCTCCTGAGAAACTTGTATGCAGATCAAGAGCAAGAGACAGAACCCTGTATGGAACGACTGGTTCAGGATTGAGAAAGGAGTACAACAAGGCTGATTATTGTCACCCTGTTTATTTAACTTATATGCCGAGCACATCATGGGAAATGCTGGGCTGGGTGAGTTACAACTTAGAATCATTTTAAGCAATCATTTAATTGCTGGGAGAAATTTTGCATCATCCACACATCTGAGGTTGCAGATGATACCACTCTAGTGGCAGAAAGTGAAGAGGAACTAAAGAACCTCTTGATGAGGGTGAAGGAGGAGAGTGAAAAAGCTGGCTTAAAACCTGAGTATTAAAAAAACTAAGATCATGGCATCTGGTCCCGTCACTTCCTGGTAAACAGAAGGGGAAAAGGTAGAAGTAGTGACAGATTTCCTCTTCTAAGGTTCTAAAATCACTGCAGCCATGGTGACTGCAGCCATGAAATTAGAAGACGACTGCTTCTTGGCAGGAAAGCTATGACAAACCTAGACAATGTTAGACAGCAAAGACATCACTTTGCCAACAAAGGTCCATATAGTCAAGGCTATGGTCTTTCCAGTAGTCATGTACAGATGTGAGAGCTGGACAATAGAGAAGGCAGTGCTGAAGAATTGATGCTTTCGAACTGTGGTGTTGGAGAATACTCTTCAGAGTCCTGAGGAAAAGAAGGTGATCAAACCAGTCAATCTTAAAAGGAAATCAACCCTGAATCCTCTTTGGAATGACTGATGCTGAAGCTGAAGCTCCAATACTTCAGCCACCTGATGGGAACAGCTGACTCACTGGAAAAGACCCTGATGCTGGGAAAGATTAAAGGCAGAAGGAGAAGTGGGCGACAGAGGATGAGATGGTTGGATGGCATCACTGATTCACTGGACATGAACTTGGGCAAACTCCAGGAGATGGTGAGGGACAGGGAAGCCTGGCATGCTGAAGTCCCTGGGGTCACAAAGAGTCAGACACAACTTGGCAACAGAACAACAACAGACTTGTTTGAACAGGGTTGTCACAAACCTTCAATTTGTGGGGGGGAAAATGTAGTATCTGCAAAGTGTAATAAAGTGAAGTGCAATAAAAGGTATGCCTGTATCAATTAAATAAACATTTCATAGAAGAAATGTATTTTTCTAAGTATTTGAAAGCATGTGGGAGAGACAGAATTCTGAAGGTGTTTAAGTGTTCTGGGAACAGTGTCATCAATAGAGAATTTTGAAATGAATTGCAAAGTAGGCTGTAAGGACAAACTGAATGAAGGTGGTAATTTGCACTAGTTTACTTGTAGGAGTATTTCATGTATTAATTATAGACAGAAACAAGCTCAAAGATCATGGTAATTTATCATGGAAAACCATAATCATGTTGCTGTTAACCTCAATGAAGGCAAAATTAGAAAGAATTTATGTTTTTATTTATCCTACTCTTTTAACTCCCATTATTTTCAGATCCTTTTTGCAAAGTTTAACAATTTTAGACTAAAATTTCCTACTCATGATCAACTTTCTTCATGCTAATTTTATTTTGCTTGCTGTTACTTTTTCAAATAAAAAAATGTACTACAAAATTATGGAAAGGCTATAAAGCTGAAAAATAAGTATATACACATATCCAGAGTCTGTACATAATTCTACTACATACACTAACACTACTTTGAGTGTATTTTCAAGTCCTTTAGGAAGACTCTAGTTTCTCCTATTATCATATTGCTACAATGATCATCTCTCAAAAATGCACTTGTTCCTTTTCTCTTGTCCTAGCAGAGATTAACAACTGTGAGATTATTAGTTTAAAGAGCATAAACACTTTTAAGACTGCAAAAAATCAGAATGATTACATCAATTTACACTGCTATTAGCAATATGTAAGAGTACTCATGTCACTTCATCTTTGCCAGCATGAACACTATCATTTGATTTTTTTCCCCATTAATTCACACATTTAACACTGTTAACTGTTCCAATTTGCATTTGATTACTACCAGAATTCAATATTTCTAATTTTTAGTCATGAAAGATGACACTGCTACTTCAGCAAGAAACCACGTTAAGCACAAGTCAATGGTTCAAGACTATAAAAATAAAATGAATACAACTTTTAAGACAGTTAATCTAATCACAATAGGAGTAATGGTTATTGTGCTCCATTGTAATTAGGTATTAACGGCAAGCAGTTCACATAAGGGGCTATTATTACTATTATTGACACATAGCCAAGTCAAGCATTCTGAGATTATGGGGAAGGTTAGATCATATTAGAAGCTCTCATGCCCTCTTAAAGATCCCTTGATCTGAAATCAGATGTCACACAGAAGGCAGATTCTCTTTCCTCTTAGCTCCATGCAGCCTCTATCAACTGAGCACCCAGTAAAGATAACAGGTGTTATCAGTTTAGTTTGGCTGAGGGAGGCTAGAGGTTACTGAGAACCAAAGATGATGCGAACTCAAAGAGCTGACCAAAGAAAAGGCCACTATATCCGTTGTCTCTTCCCTATGATTACTCTTCAAGTTAGGATCTAGGCATTCAAAGACATTTCTGAAGATCTTTGAACTGTTTCCATCTCCTTTCCCATAGAGAAAAAGAGGACAAGAGGCACAGTCATACTCTCATGTACTCAATCAACATTACTAATGGAGAAGTGATCTGGGTAACGTGATTTAAGGGACTTCCTTCTGCCAACACTATCTCCAAAATTCCATGCACTGGAGATTCTTTGACATTTCTAAGCACATAATTCTGAGATTAAAGAAGAAAGGTGAGAGTGGGAACAGTGAAAAGGGGTAACATAACCCATACTCTACAGTGAAAATTAATTTAACCAGTCTGGTTTTATAGCCTTAGCATACTTAACTCTGAAGAATGCAGAGGATAGGAATGAGAGTTCCAATATGTAGAGGACATAGGGGAAAGCAAAAGGAGCTGTCACTTTTGGCTGCTTTAAAAATGCAGAGGCAAGGATACTAGACTACAGAAGAACTGGGAAGAAGGAGGCCAGGTTATGACAATAAAATTTTCAGTTTCTATAGACCTATGTAGTTTACAAAGCACACGTCCAATGATCATATTACCTAATCCTCACTATAACTGTACTAAAACTGAGACCCAGAGACAGTAAACAACTTACCCAAAGTCAGTCACAGGAAGTTAAGTGGCAGAGCCGGGAGGTGACCCAGGTCTTCTGACTTCTCCTGTGCATCTCCAGCTCCCCTGGAGCTGAAGCAGGGCAAAAAGGGAGGTGGGAGTAATCTGCCCGAGACCAGCCCTGCCCTCTCCCCTTCTTTCAAAAGCCACGCTGAGACATTTGACTCTCTCAGGGACCCCTTCACATAAAATTATTTCAGGATAAAGCACACAGAATCTGAAAATGTTTCTCAACCTTGGGTCCAAGAATGGCAATCGGCAGTAAGCAATGTCAGAAGTACTTTTGGCTGAAGTTTGCCATTTATGTGAAATTTATTAGAACTTCAAAGCATAGCAATTCTCATTTCAGAAAGCAAAACTTATATAACTGAAATTGTTTAAAGTTGTTTTGTTCAAATTTTTTTGTTTAACAGTTTCAGTCAAACCTTTGAAACTATTAGGAAAAGTACTTTGAAAAATGTTTGAGAACCAAGATACCAAATCTACATTTTACCTTCTCTATGGTCACTGTTTTTCCACCTTAAATATCTTCCTTCAGTCATTACTTTCTTTTTTTTTTTCAGTCATTACTTTCATTAAATCAATTCTACTCATTAGAATTAAAAGAATATTCAGCCTTTTCACAGCCAATTTTAAGTGTTTTCAACGAATCAATGGGAAAATGTGCATATCTTGAAATATAAATCTTACATTCACTTCTAAATTATATCTAAAATTATTTTATTGTAGCCTTTTATAAGAAATCTTCAATAACAAAATTTAGAGTTCTCAGTCTCAAGTTTCTTATGTTTTTCTTTAATTTTTCTTAGGGAATTATATATTTTAACTTCTCATCTGGACTGTTTACATTTAAGTTTAAAACACAGTGAAAAGTTTTTTATTTGTTTTGCTTATTTCCTAAGAATGCAAGCATATGATTTAAATGGACCGTGTATGTGACCAATGTTTTATCATTTCTAGATCATTTTGTAATTAGCTCCACTACATCTCAGTCTCTAATAGGCTTTCTATTTATGAGAACAACTATCAGTAAGGCCAAGTTCTTAGTAAGCATTAATACTAATAAGGGCACATAAAAAGATCACGGATATATTTATTTGTGACCAAAGCTTTTAGAGCCTTTCTGAACTAATACAAGTTCTTGATCTGTAATTCATTTGACTACTGATGATCAAATCCAGGAATTTTTTTAATAAGATTTATATTACCTGATCATTTATGAGGAAAAAATACACGAGAATACCCTTCTCCACATTATTTTAAGCCTATTAGTAAAGGAGCAATATAAACGTTGAAACAAAACAGAATTTTTTATCTTTTAGGAGTCTTCTTTGTCACTTAATGTCTACATGCTCAGTGAAATTAACTTGCTTTGATACTTTCTTTTGATTCAGTAGTCAATTGTCAGCTTAACAAAAACAGGGATTTCAGATTTTGCTTTAGCTTACTGGAGAATAACAAATTAACAAATGATGAAATTGCCTTACTGCTGGAACATATAAATATCATGTGGGTTATTAGGCAAAAATTATAGAAAAAGAAAACCCAGCAACATTATAAAAGCTACAATGTGAGTCTTCATAAATGATAATTTTAAACAGTCTTTAACTTAGCACATGAAAGCTTCTAGAATTAGAATTAAGTTTTATTTTAAAATTAAAAGACCAGTGAGTTGTGTATAATGACAAGTAAAAAAGGATCTCAATTTTATCATTATGTAATAAAACACTACTACTAAAAGCATATGTGCTTAGAAGGGACATAAAATTTCAGAAGTATATTTTGTCCTCTATTCATAGTAAGGTTGAAGAGAAATTGCCTTTTATTCTATCTGTAATATAAAAATATACTATTATGTTATTAAGAAGTCTGGAACATCCAAAACAACGTTTCTTAAGATAAGTCTTCAATCTATTTTATATAGAAAATCTGAAAACTAGAAAGAAGAGCTATGATGTTTTTCAAAGTACCTCTTGTAGACTTTATATAACAGATTTTATACAGGAAAAAAATAGGGGGGCTCCATGACCAAATAAGTTTGTGACGCAATAGACACTACATATGTCTCTCTCTTGGAAATTTAAAATACCTATTAACCTGCTACAGGCTCAAAGACACTCTATAATCAAAAATGTACTTAAATTTTTTTAACCCAGCATTTTCTAAATTTATTTAACCAGGAAGCAGAACTAACCCTGAGCTAGATGGACTAGGCATGAAGACGTATGTACAAAAATACAATAACTTTTTAATCCTTATGATGATCTGAGCTGCTCAACTAGAACATCATCATTATGTTTACTCCTAACAAACTACATTTTTTTAAGGCAAATTCTAACTATTGTAGTACTTCCTGTCCCTTCCGAATGGGGCTCTTAGCCAATGATAGGCCACTACTAAGGGAGTTATTTCAAGCCAACATATAAAACTCTTGCCAGTAGTTTCCAAATTTAATGGAACTGGAAGCTACCACACCAGAGAGCTTCTCACAAGGCAGATCAACTCTACTCCTTTCCTAGAGGTGTGATAGTGAAGCCTACTGCACATGATTCTATAATAAACAGTATAGGTCCAATAAAGTTCAGGAAATCAGGATCAGTAGGAAGGGTGACCAAATACATCAAGAGATACCACCCACTAAAGGTAAAAAGAAAATAAAGTTTAAAAAACAAAGTCAAAAATACAATGATGTTTAAGAAATAGAATTAAAACACATAGAGATAACTAATAAATGAGGTGAAAAAGGAAGGGTATAAAAGAACACAAATGACTATGTAAGGTTAAAAAAAGAAAATGGACAACTGATGACTCATTATGGTGTGCAATCAAACATATATCCTAAGTCCCCTTTTAGCCCATCACCAATCAAGGATCACAACTACTGATTTTAGAACTGAAAAGATACCCTGCAGGAGCTCCAATTGAAAGGGAATAAATTCTGTATTGCAATGAGCAACATATTTTTGTGCCTTTTAGGTATAGAGGGAAGAATCAAAAACAAAACTGTGTCCAGTTTCTTTTTTTTTTTAATTCAATATCGATGCCTCTTCAGATTTATAAAAATCTTTAAAATATCCTGACATGAGTGCCAAGTCAAGGCACATGCCCAATATAAAAATAACATGTTTGGGAATAAGAAATAAAACAAAACAAAAATATTCCTCAAATTCATTTATTTTACTACTTTATTACCAGTGTATTAGTAAATCTTCTGCATATATACATTAAGGAATGGTAAAATTGAGTGCAGTTTGAAATTACAGTTTTAAAAGTCCTGATAAAGTAAATGAAACAATTAACATTTGTGCTTGAAAGAGAACAAATTTTGGGCCAATCGAAATAAAAATGTCAAAGGAAAAGATAAGTTCATCTGACAATCCTAGCTAGCCCTCTTAGGCTGTAGATTACTTCCATGATGCCTCCTTAAGATTACTTTGAAGAAAAATCAAAGTTACACATTATTTAGCATAAATCTAAAGCACCTTAAATTTACTTCTCCATTGACCAGTGCCATACTACCATACTTTAAGTTGCTATTAATAAAGGGGAGACTTAGCAGATAAAAAATTAACATATCTACTGATACTATTCTTGTATACAAAAAAAATGCTGTTGATTTTTCAATTATGCTAACTTGATTCTTAATATTTAAATAATACAAGGTTTAAAGTGCTTTATGAATTATAATTAAAGTTAGAAACAAAATAGCACATCTTAGGTAATCCCCTACCATGTTATTTTACTTTGTTATTTTTACTTTCAGTAAAAAGGAACATGAAATAATCACATGAGGTACTTTCATTGCTTAATAAAGGAAAACTCAAATCACCCAGAAACTTTTTAAAGATGCTTTATATAGCATCTTTAATCTTGAATAGATTATAATATATTAAATTAAATTATCAGATAGCAAAATTCAAGTGGTACTTTAGTACATGTTCTTCAGATAGCATACTATTTTCTGAGTAGTAATTAAAATGGTGAAATAAAGTATCTCTTGAATAATGTAGCCCAGTCAAAACTAGATTCTGAAGATTTTCATAATAATCTCTTACGTTTCATAATAACCTCAAATTCACAAACTGAATTTGGGATTCAGGAAATAGACATCAATTTATATCTAAGTTGATATATATATATATCAATGTATATATATGATATATCAATGTATATGGCATGCATTTATGAATGAATCATCTCTCCCTCTATGCAGAAGTTTTCATATCTCCAGTAAAGTCCTTTTGTATGATCCACAATCTCCTGTGGGAACTGTGAAAAGCTGAATGGTAGATTAAGAAATAAATAAAGCATATCTAATACAACCAAATTTTATTAAAACAGAGCTAAAAGACATTGCATGGAAATGTCCAAATTCTACCACCTATAATCTGAAAATTATGTTCTTAAATGCAGCTAAGACAGCTACACTCTTTTTGATTTACTCTGTGTTTATATTGCAAAAGAGAATGAGCACTGCTTACATGGAAATTTTTGAAAGGAAAGTATCCCAAAAATATGTATAGTGGAAGAAAATGTATTACAGTATTTCACTGACCTTACTCAAATTATGCAGAAATTTAAGCATGGTAAATTATACCCATTAATTTATTTAAGAATTTATTAGCAGAAATGAAAAACCTTCTGGACTATGATCAAATACGTGCCTGTACTTTTTACTGGATACTAACTGGCAAAATCTCACTGTTACATAATTCTAATTTCTCTTTGAAGTTAATGGTTTCTATAACAATTGTCCCCTTTTTAATATTTATTATGATCTTTTGATATCAAATACAAATGAGATATAGCCTAACTTTATCCCTATATCTTTAAAATTTCTAACATGACCTTGTTATAATACATTTAAGATTCATGTTTAACTCATTAATTTGCATATCACAATTCTCTATCTCCTTCCTCATTAAATAGGTTAGGAATGGGGGGTTAAATGTTTCTCTTTAATATTTTTATTAGTGGAAGAATACTTTATGGCTTTTTATGAACATTATTTGAATTTGGAAAGGTAATTTTCAAATTTGCTTCCCAGGATGACATTATAATATAAACTTTGCACAAAGTTACTTCAAAAGTAAAACTTGAGATTAATAGTTCTTTTTGTAAAGTATGCTAAAATTGAAAAAATATAATTATTTTAAAAAGAAATCCAAACTCACCTAAAAGGAAATTGACTTTTTAAACAGATAAAATCAATAAGAAATTTTAAACACATAAAATTCATTAAATCACACTTTCTTCTTCCATAATTTATTTTCAAATAAGGAGAACTAAAATATAGACCTTAAACATTATTAAAATTAAAACATCAATAAACAAGATTTTTCCCACTTATATCTTGTTTTAAAGCTTCAAGAGGTAAATGAAGACTCCCACAAGATATTTAAGTTTGTTTCACACAATTGGAAATACAACTTTCACTAACTTTGTGTAGTACACAGGACTTTTGTGTGTTCTGAGTACTAACATATACCCCTCACACAGAACACTGCCTAGCACCTAAACAGATATGCAGTAAGTGTTTATTGAATAAAACTAATCTATACAATAAATTTTCTAGTTGGAAGAATAGCTGAACAAAGATCATTTCCTCATAGTAAAACACTATGAAACTTCAAAAAGTTTAGAAATCAGCATGTTCTAAAATATTTCTTGGGATATAAAAGTCTCAGTGGCATAAAAGTCATAAATATTCTTGGAAAATCAGGACTTGACACTATCTTTCCAGATTTAGATAAGTAACTCATAAGGAACAACACTCCAAAAGCACAAAAGATTTGTCTGAGCAGCAGCACCAGGGTATTTTAAAGAGTAATTCCAAGTGGCCTGTGGCATCTTTTTACTGTTTTCCTGTATTAGTTTTAGAGTTAAAAGGAGTAAATTTGGAAATGGCTGCAAGAAACATAAATAGGTTTCCTTTGCCCCTAATGTTTCATATACAGTGGTCAGGAAAATAAAACGGCATTATAGTTTTCTCCCTATATAGTTTTACAAATATGAGATTGCATAATGATTCATTTCCTTTGGTAAAATAAGGAAAATCCTGCAACATACAAAGAACATTAAATTAAAAATTATAGAATTTATCCAGTTAAGAATGAGCTGTGATCTCACATTATGTTGATAATTTACTACTATAATAAAGACACTAAAATTAAGATAGACTATTTTACCATAGTTAAAAAAAAAAAAAAAACAGGTTAAATTGAGCTAGGAGAAAAAAATCAAGGATGACAGAACAGAAAGTTCAGTAGATCAGTTTGGAGGAAATAAAGTATTTAATCATAATCAGAACGTATACTTTCATCACCTAATATATCATCACTGAGTATGTTCTGAAAATATACAAATAGACGGGGAAACTAGAAATTTGTCTACACACAGATTTAAGGCAAATAGTTCTTAAACTTCATGAAGAAAAAAATTAACATTAAGCTATTAATTTTATTTTTGTCTTAATTTTCCACATAAGAGACTATTAACTTAGTCATTGAGTCTCCTAATATTTCATGCTTTTATTTAATAATTCATCCTTACACCTTTAAGAAAATACAGGCAACTGATTTCTATAAAGATTTTTGGTGCATATGCAGGATTCTTGGTTGTATTATTTTTCCTGCAAACTATTAAAAAAATCTCAATGAATGCTCATTGCTATACTTAGAAAGACAAGAGGTTTTCCAAAATCTTATGGTAATAACAAATATAAACCTTAATTAAATACATGAAATCATTTCACAACTAAAAACAGTAATGTACATATGTAGCACAAGAGTTAAAAAAATAAAAAACTACACAATCCACAGTGTGAGTAAATAACTCTACTAAGGCTTCTATCAGCCTCACCTTACCTTTGCAGACCTTAAATTTTTCTAGTATGACATTAATTAGAGTTACCTTCTTATTGGTAAAGTGAATGTTTTACTTTGATTAACTTAAAGCTTGTTACAATTCCAAAGTTACAAAAGAAAAAGTACTCACAGAACCCAATATTAGTACTCTCAGAGGATAACAGAACTATACACTAATTCTATGTTAAATGTACTTGACAATCACACTGATTGTTTTTCTTCAGAGGCTTTTTATGTATATGGACACATACTTTTTTTTTTTTAATGGAGATGAGTGAGAACAGGAGCTGCATCTACAACTAAGTCAATTCACATAGATGAAGAAGAAAGGATGATCTTATCCTCAATAAAACTGTTCATGATCCAAAAATATTTGTTATATTAATTTATGCAAAAGCATAAAACATCAATAATCACCTGATTATTTGTAATTAGGAAAAAAGAAATACCAGAATCTCCAAAAGAGTTAATAATACTATCCTGCCTCTTCCTGTAAAATATTTCATGGAGCTTTTTGGGAAGAACCCCTGGAGGAGGGCTTGCCAACTCACTACAGTATTCTTGTCTGGAGAATCCTGTGGACAGAGGAGCCTGGCGGGCTATCAGTCCATGGGGTTGCAAAGACTTAGACATGACTGAAGTGGCTTAGCACAGCATGAAAGATTTTTAAGTTAACTGCAGAAAAAGTAAATAGGTAAAAAACAAACAAAAAAAAACAGCATAGTAAAGCCTAGATGAGGTACAGAGAACATGAAAGTACTGCTGTGGTTCAGAATCACGACATGGGCTGTCACATGTGATACATTTATTGTTCAGCCAAGTTTACAATGGCCTAAAATCAATAAAGCAATGAGGACCATTAAAGGGGAAAAAGGAAATGTCACTGACTTAGAAAGAAAAAGATCACTTGGCACCAAACACCTCTGAGTAGAAGAGCTACAGTGAGGAATAAGAAAGGTGCTCAACAGTTATGTCCACTCTGGAACAGAAAAAGGTAGTAGAGAGGAAACAAAGTAAGGAAACTTAAAATTTTTTTAGGGAGAAAAGAATAAAATTAATCTCTTATTAAATCTCCTAAAAAAACTAAATGTAAAAATTTTATTTTGACTCTGTAATGGCTAACACTGGGATCACATGATGAATAACAAACCTGGGCTCATCTTCTAGAAATACAAACTCAATAAATACTTTTACCATTATAACTACATTAAGACGTTGAGTATTAACTTTAAAAAAGAGAATAAAAATAGCCATCATATGGGAATCAAAAGGGCAAAAGATATAGTTATACCAAGTTTCTCCAAGAAAAGATATAAATTAGACATTAATGGTATTTCAATCTTTTAGGGAATAAGCAGCTAAACTTTAGAGAATGAGAGAAAGGATCTCTTACTTAATTATACAGTATAAGATATGAATGTTACATTGTAAAATATGAAACAATAAGCTACCTAGAAAATCATCAATTTTCTAGAATAAAAAGGTCAAGAAAAAATATCCATGGGCCCAAATATGATTACTGCTACTAGATTTCTGTTGTAGCTTTATTTATCTTCTTTTCTGGGGGGGTGAAGCGGACAATGACACTGAGGTCATGACAGGAAAATCTAGAAGCATCAAAACTAAATCAAAAGCAGTTCATGGGAAAACAAGAATGCTTCAATGATGAAGGCTACTGTCTAAATGATATAATTTTCTAGTATATCTTTATATTTTAGGGAAACAGCAACAAATCAGGTTTCTAGTAATAAGTTTACCAATAGCTACCCATAAATTAGAGAAAGAAATTTGTAAAAAAAAATCTCTATAAAACAAATTCTAACATGCTTTCTCCTCTTGTTTTTGCCTAAATATGTAAAGTTACATAGATCTTGTATACAATAGATTCCATGAGGTCAATACTGTCTAAATTGTATCAACAAAACTGTCAATTTTGACATAACATTTGGCAACAAAATTAAATATTATTAAACAAAGATATTTAAATTTAATCTGCACATACATATATATGTGTAGTAAATGCAGATGTATTTATATATAATTTAAAGTGTTTTTCTTAACTTTACATTTAACTAAAATAATAAAGAATGTACATGTTTTCAAAAGAGATTTAAATTTGACAACTGCTGAACATCATTTGGTCAAATTTAAATAGTAACAAACTTGGAAAGAATAAAATATGCATAGACTCATAAAAACACATACACATTTTTGGCAAACATATAAATAAAGGCACTTATTGCCAAACATAATATAACAAAGCATTATATAAGAGAAGCAATTGCAATGCACTCATTCTTACTGTAGTTTAAGGTAATTATTAACTAAAATCTTACTTTAGGAGTAGCCAGTTTTAAACAAAACATTTTTCCACTGGAAAATTTAGTATTACTATGACTAATCTTTCAGAGCTATGTATTTCCTTCAAAACAGCTTATGTCTGTACATAATTTGGATCACATACCCATGCCTCTGACTGAACGGGCCTGATGTTGCTTAGTAGCACCTCTTCATAGTTTCCATAATCAATGAATTTAACAACTGCTGTCATACCTGAAGAATGAAGAGCTTCAACTTCTGCTCGGTAAAACTGAGGAGACAAAAAGGAGTTTTAAATGATATAATCAACATTGTCTAGATAAGGTGATACATGATGGAAATATAAATACTCGAAATGTTACAATGTTAGTATTTTTTGAAAGCTAATTTTTAAATCAATTTTATTGCCATATCATTGTATTAGTTTTAAGTGGGAAACATAATAATCTTATATATGTATATATTGTGAAATGACCACCACAATAAGTCTAGTTAGTGTCCATCACCACACATGGCTATATTTTTTCCTTAGGATGAAAACTTTAAAGATATAAATCTCTTAGCTAAGATATAAATTCTCTTAGCAACTTTGATATATATAATATTTTAAAGAAAATGATTTTTAAGATAATGCATTTTTAATTTATTTATTTTAATTGGAGGATAATTACTTTACAGTATTGTTATGGTTTTTGCCATACATCGACATGAATCAGCCACAGGGGCACATGTGTCTCCCCACCCTGAGCCCCCGCCTCCCACTTCCCTCCCCACTCCATGCCTTGGGTTGTCCCAGAGCACTGGCTCTCAGTGGCCCGCGTCATGCATGGAACTTGCACTGGTCATCTATTTTACATATGGTAATGCACATGCTTCAGTGTCATTCTCTCAAATCATCCCACCCTCACCTTCTCCCACAGAGTCCAAAATTTACCTCTGGATAATCATAAATTGGCTAAGAAAAAGAGAGATTCTCTTATCCATGTGAGCTCTGACATACACTTAGCAGCGGTAAGATTTCAGAACCAAGAGGATCAGTAGAGAATATTCACATGCTAATGGATGCAAAAAGAACTAGTGCTCTTCAATGTCTCCTTGTTAGCCACTGAAGCCCTCTGACATTAGTAAAACGGTTCTTAGGTACTAATTACAGTACATAGGTATAAAGCAATTTATTTAAAAAACAGAAATATATGACAAAAAAAAAAAATCCTCAAAGGCTCATTGTCATGGCTATAGTCATACAGGCAGCTGTGGTGAAGCAGAGTTCCCAGGCAAGAAGTAAGCACACTAGTTATATCCAGGATTTATAGGATTTAAGACACTGTAAGACCAAACCCTTTTATCTCTTCAGTTTATCTAGTATCACTTGGCTCTGGGAACCAATGCACAAAGTCACCAGGAACTGAATTCACATGACAACTTCAATGTTTAATTTATCTGTTAAGGCAACTTGGAGTAGATCAATTGATTGTGGAGTATTCCCTTCACTATAGGTCAACCCATTTAGGACTCAAATTATAGGTCTGAATGTTGCTTAATGAACATGAAATAGAAACAAAAAACTCTTAAAATTCTAATTTACTCTCAAGGAAACTTTTCTTCAAACAAGGGCAGTTGGATGCTCTTGCCTAATGTCTGCTCTGACAGTGACTCAGTGTAACGGGACCCCCCAAGACCTTGCTGGGACAGACGCTCCTTCTCCCTCATGTCCTCCATCTGCTGCTGGTCTACAGAAAAGCTCAGCCAAGGAATAAATGTAATCAGAGAAGTGAAAAACCATGGAAACAAAGGAAAACAGTCAAGCAAGAAAAAATAATAATGGTTTAGCCATTAAGCAAAGTTAAGGACCTTCAGTTTCTCCTCAAGAGCTACAGATACATATTCTGAGTCAAATCCTTTGAGCTGTTTTGCAGATACTGAAACCCCCAGTAGACAGAAGTTAACCATGTGATGACCAGACTGTAGTTATGACATAAGCTCTTCCATCTTACACAATTTCAAGAACCGGCCTCAAGGAAATGGGAACAATACTTGTACTTAAAACAATTATATGATGCTCATCAGACCATAACATGACCAATTTCAAGATCTTTGTGGAGCTGTTCTGCATGTAGCCTCCCTCCACCAACCCCTCCATTTACCTGTACATTCCTAAATATCTCCTTTAAAAGCTCTTGCCCCTGATCAGCAACAGGGAGCTGGTTAGAGGAGCTAGTTTTTTGGGCCATGAGTCCATCTTCTTCCCAGAACAGCACCAATTTCCTCGACAAAGCCGTCTTTCCTTTTACCCAACACTTGGTTCTCAAAAATTGGCTTTCAAACAGCAAGCAGCCAAGCCTGAGTTCAGTAACCTTCATGGGTTCACCAGAATCAAAAAATGCTAAAGACAACAAAAATTCTTATTCTTGACAACCTTCTAAAATAGCTGTTACTGTGGGTGTACCAGGAAAGAACCTGCTTTTACTAGTATGCTTGTGTGCTTGCCAAGTCGCTTCAGTTGTGTCCCGACTCTATGTGACCCTATGGACTGTAGTCTGCCACATTCCTCTGTTCATGGGATTCTCCAGGCGAAAATAATGGAGTGGGTTGCCATACCCTCCTCCAGAGGATCTTCCTGACCCAGGGATCTAACCTGCGTCCTTTATGCTTCCTGCATTGGCAGGCAGGTTCTTTACCACTAGCACAATCCGGGAAGCCCAACTATACGCCACAGTATAAAAGTTACTAAGTTAATCCATGGTATTTCTTTTCCAGATCTGGATGCAAGAAGATTAGAGATACCATGCCAGAATTTTTCCTTATCTTAGAGATCTAGTTATACATCCACATCTCTCCTTTCCTCCTTTATCTCTTAGCCTTACACTTCCATGTTCTGTAAATTGCTGTATTTCTGGCATACTTCAACTGTAAGCTTTTTGGACAATTTTGTCAGTTCAGGTAAGTTCAACAATGACAAACAATCATAATATATACCCTAGGAAAACAACTGACATTCTTTTAGGAACTTACTAAAAATAGCCTGTGTAAAAATGACTTTACATACCATGGAAGTAAAGGTATAGTGATATGGCACTTGATGAGGCTAGGAGTGCAGAAAAAGCTTCCTGGGGCAAATGACAGTGGGTACAGTCTTCAAGGATGAAGAGTATTTAGCCAAGCTAAGAACTGAGGAAGGTGTTCCAGTAAGAGTTACAGAGACACAAAGCATGGAGAAGAGTACAGGATACAACAAATAGTTTTAAATTAACTATGGCATGATGTGAGAAGGGTCAGCCAATAGGGCAAGATAGTAAGGGTCAGCTGATAGAGGATCCATAGGCATGCTAGACTACAAGAGAAATATTTTAACTAGGAAGAATGACAAGATCACAGTGATGGCAGTTCCAGTGACAATGTTAAGAGGAATAAGACAGAAGGCAAGGAGACCACTTTAGAGGCTGCTACAATACCCCAGCTGATAGGGCTGGAAGAGCTAAACTAGTCATGGCAGATGTACCGGGAGAAGAGGGACTGTTCCGAACTCTCAGTCTTTCTATGAAAGTGAAGCTGGAGAGAAGGCAAGATATCAGGAGGAATGTTTTAAATGGTACTAACTGACTGCTTCCAGAACATCATTTATAATGCAATTAACATTATGGTTTCTTAAGGAGTTATAGATAACGCTGTTCTTAAGCCATTACCCTAGTCTCTGGTTAGAAAATTGGAAAGTTGCCTGTTCTTGACAAGACACTGAAAAGTTCTCTCTTAAATTAGGTGGTTTTATAAGATAACTAATGCCATCTCTTTCACAAAGTATTATTTATTTGCTTAATGGTATATCTATACAGAGCCTAAAATCCTTCATTCTAAACTGAAAAACATCCACATAAAATCAAAATAGTCCCCTTAGGAGATCATTCAATTATTCTAACAATCCTCTAAAAGCTCAAAATATTTTGGGAAATATGAGGCACCACCTTTCAGAAGCTATATGAGATTATTTTGAGTATATTCAGTAGAGACAATATATGAATTTAGTATTTTTTATTTTCTGAGAAAATTAGAGTTGAAAGTAAAGCTTTAATAACAATCTGATCAGGTATTTGAAGATACTTGGTTCATAGCACAGGCAAAATTATCTGATATATCCCAAGCACCTAACACTTAGCAGCTACTCAATTATGGTTTGTTGAATACTCAATATTTGTTAAAGAATTCATCTAAGTTTAAATATCTGAATATCTTAGGACTGTCATTATTCTCTGTTGCTTTGTTTCTAGTCATTCATATTCTCTCTATATTTTTAACCATGCCTCATAATTTTTTTAGGATGCCAGACACTGTATTAATAGATGAAATGCCATGAGGAGGTTCTAAAAAATATTACTTTCCCCTCAAAGAGGATTATATTTTGGGAAGCTGGCAGACAGAGTACAAGTAGATATCCTTGATCATGTGCAGGGGTGATTTTAGGCTCTATACTGGCTTGCTTGTATTTTGCACTTAGTACTAGGATATGATCCTTACAGGATTTGAATGGAAAGCCTGAGTCTTCTTACCAAGCCTTTCAAACATTACTGGACTTGAATTCAAATTATTCACTTCCTCTGTTTGTCAGGGTCACCAACTCCACATTGTTCAATGCGAAAAAAAATTTTTTTCCACCTTCATCTTTACCATTCACAGAAGTATCTTATAGAAGTGACAAAAAGACAAAGGCAAAGTCAAAGTCGCTCAGTCGTGTCTGACTCTGTGACCTCATGGACTATACATATGCGGTCCATGGAATTCTCCAGGCCAGAATACTGGAGCGGGTAGCCTTTCCCTTCTCCAGGGGATCTTCCCAACCCAGGGTCGAACCCAGGTCTCCTGCATTGCAGGCGGATTCTTTACCAGTTGAGCCACAAGGGAAGCCCAAGAATACTGGAGTGGGTAGCCTGTCCCTTCTCCAGTGGATCTTCCTGACCCAGGGATCCAACTGGGGTCTCCTGCATCGTAGGTGGACTCTTTACCAACTGAGCCATCAGGGAAGCCCCCTACAGAAGTGAACCCTCCAAGGCAGACAATGTTAGTTCTATAAACTAACTCTAATTTCCAACTACTTCTTGGCTCTATCTTAATGGAGAAATGGCGAAGCGTAAGTAATCCCCCCACTAGCCAAATCAAATAGTTCTTGTGTTTTGGAAAGTGAGTGGTCTCAGATGCAAGAGTAAGAGTCCCGATAGTGATGAACACCTGTACTTGCTTTCCAAGTCTCCATAAGAGCCAAGGAGTAGCCATGTAAAACAGTTCCAACCAATGAGATTGTCTGTTGGTATTTCTGGGAAGGCTATTACTTTCCTTGAAAAAAAGAAAAGACACAGTTAGTGCAGTCTCCTCCTCTGCTTTCAGCCTTGAATAAAAACTTGACAGCAGAGAAGCTGTTACTAGCCACGTTCACACAAAAACCTTAAAAGACTACGCCATCTAGTTGTACCTGGACCCCTTCCTGCTGCTATCATTAGGTAACACCTAACACCCTGTTTATTCCTCATCATTCATTGAACACAATGGGGCCTGTTTCCTGATCCCAAGCCCTATAGCATCTTTTAAAACATCCAACCACACTTCCCAGCCTAAATTTCATTCCTTGAAATCTTCAGGTAACCTTATCTCCACTATTCCTTCCAGTCACACATATGGGCACATCCATCTCAACTGAATCTACTCTATATATTAAATATTTGTTTCAAATATTTTTTTTTTTACTTGATCTTCACATTCACCTAGGTCCTTCACAATAGTTTTCCTAGTATGACTACCTCTGGTTTTTATTACCTTGCGAATATCTCCAGCTGACTCACTGAAAGAGTCCCTGAAGCTGGAAAAGATCGAAGGCAGAAAGAGAAGAGGGCGTCAGAGAAGAGATGGCTGGATGGCATCACTGATGCAGTGGACATGAAGTGGGGCAAACTTCGGGAGATGGGGAAGGTCAGCGAGGCCTGGAGGACTGCAGTCCGTGGGGTCGCAAAGAGTGGGACATGACTGTGTGCCTGAACAATAACAACAAAATCTCCAGTCCCCTGACCACTCAACTTTTTTCCTACGCAGTGCCTCCTGGAGAATGAACTAGTTAACAAAGTTAACAAATAATTATGAAACTCCTACACTGTGAGAGGAACACGGCAATAGAGGAAAACGAGAGAGGTGTGGTCCTATCTTCAAGGAACTTAAAATCATGGCAGGGGAAAGAGTTATCAATACAGGAACCAAAACCAGAAATACTTACAAACTGTGATGAGCTTTAGAAAGTGAACAAGGCACTGACTGAGAAAGACAATAATGTAGAAGGGAGGAGGATGCAGACAGAGAAGGCTTCCTCTAGGAAGTCTCTGAGCCAAGTCTTCAAGGATCAGAAGAGCAGTTAGTGCAGGAGCATGCTGGGCAGCAATGGAGACACGAACAAAGGCCCTCCTGTCTGAGGGTCCCTCTGGCCTCTTCCCCCCCTGTTCTCACCGTGTCGGTCTTCTCCCTTTTGTCAGGCTCTTTTATCTGATTAACTGTATTCCTTCTCAATCTCATCTTGTGTCTTTCCCTTTCCATTTTCCCCACTCTTTTCCTTTTAGCCAGTATATAATGTAGAACACAAGGCTGTTTAAATTATTGGTTTAATAATTCTTAAGTTATTTATTATTAGCTAAATAATTAACCTTCCTGCTCATAATTTTTTTAAAGTAGGCTAATTATGTATATTATCTTTAAATTAAATGACATCTGCAGAACTTAACTGTGTGCCATTCAACTGATTTGCTTCCTTGTGAATCAGTACAATTTTACTAGAAAGAAAAGCAAATATTAATAGCTCAGTAGATGATAACTAAAGTAACTTATCAACCTCATTTATTCACTTTTACAATACTTTTCTGATATGCAAGTGAAAATCAAACCTAACAATCAAATATTATGGGACTCCTAATCATCCATAAAAAATATTAAATATTTTGCTCTTCCTTTGATAAGTTACATACGCATACATCTGTTCAAAGACTATAAACAAGTATAACCAGAGACTGCAACTCTGTCCCAAAGCAATGGCTTTCCATGGTCTCACTAGACTGTTCCACTCAGTAATATCAGTATTTAATAACTTTACAGCATGCATACCTTGTTGTCTTCCCAATAAAGTGCTAAACATTCATCTCCAGATTTCCATAGCTTTGCATACTCCATAGGAATAGATGATTCTAGTACTTTTTCGGGTTTAATTGGCCCAGATCTTCTTTTGGGACCACTACTGTAAAATATTTTATCATCATAGGATGAAGCTGTGATGGGTCCTGCTGGCTTAATAGGTCCCATTCGCCTTCCCTTCAGTGGCATTTCTGTCTCTCCATTTGGAACACCAATGAAACTATTCGTTCGGACAGGATTCTGGTAATCACTATTTACATTAAAATGTTTTTCAATTTTTACACCACTAAAAGCTTCATTATTTATTGTTCGTGGCTTCCTGTCATAAAAATGATCCGAATTTGCTGTTTGGTTTTCTCTTTTCCCACGTTTGTGATTATTATAATCTATGAATTCTTGAGGAAATGGATTTTCTTTTGCCTCTGCATAAGATGGACCTTTTCCTGATCGGCTTTGCATAGAGTTATCCCTTTTTTTAAATACAGTATCATTGTGTTGGGAACTTAAAAGGTAAGAAGTATCTTTAGTTCTATCATATCTAGAATATGGTCTATCAGCTTTGATTCTCTCTTCAGGCCATACTTCAGATCCTGAAGAAGTACTTGGTCTTTCAGAACCTCTGTTTCTAGGTAATCCACTGCCTTCTAAAACTGCCTTTGAATTTTGGGTGTCTCTTTGAAAACGAGGAGGTTTTTCATTTCTTGGCTGTCTGGTATCATTTCGAGGAAGATATCGTGGTTGATTATTATCTTTTACTCCATTTTGCTCAGTATTTGACATTCTGTTTTGTCCTTGATGAAGCTGCTGCGGCTGTGATTTAGGTTCTGAAAAGTAAAAGTAATCATATGCATATTAAAATGAAGACTGCATTAATACTTAATTATAAAACTACTCATTTAACATATTCTACTATCTTCCTACCTCATTATCTTAATCCCTCTTTGCTTGGTTAGACTCATGTTTCTAATGTACAGTTTGCCTGGTTAGCCACATTAGTGAAGTAAAGCAATGATATGAACCATGAAAAAATTGTGGATAATTCAAAAGCAAGTTGTATTTGTTACTGAATAGTTGCATTGTTGTAGCTATCTATACATGCTGTTCTGGTAATTCATTTCCCAAGACTGGTGAAACAGAACTACAAACTGAAACCACAGAAGCTGCTATGAAACTGTGCAAGTATACCTCTAAGTCAGTTCTTTTATGAATCCCCACCCCATTTAAAATGTTTCATTCACTGTCAGTCAAGTTCTAGTCTTAGCAGAAAAAAAAAATTCTCAGTTCTTTCTGGATCTGGAATTGCTAAGTGTTTGGATTACAATTAGATATCTATTATAAACCTTCCCTGGTGAAGGACAGGGAAGCCTGGTGTGCTGCAGTCCATGTGATCACAAAGACGTGGACACAACTGAGTGACTGAATAACAACATAAACCTATCAAGAACAGGTACTACTTGGAAATACAGGGGGAAAAGTGTCAAAATCTGATTAAGCAAAATAGTGTAGAAAATGTCCAACCAGGAATCAAATCAGTAACATAGCATATATGCATATACCTCACAAATAATCTGACGGTTATATTTCACATAGCGATCTTTATTCTCCTTCAATTTGTACTGTGTCACTTACTCTTTCTTCCTCCACTGTTTCTCATAGCATGTCTATAACACAATTACCAATCAAGTTGACTGGTCCTGGTGCACACATCTTGTTTCTCTTGCCAAACACTATAATCAATATGCACATTAGGATTATTCTTACATTTTCCTGAGGTCACAATACTTCTTAATATTACTAAATTCTGGGTGAGAATGCTTCCTGTATTTGCAAGTAAATTAACTTCTTTGACCTCTAGCTACTAAATGCCAAAGCATTCTCCCTTAGCACTCCTAGTCACTGTGACTACCTAAATTGTCTCCATACATTTCCAAACACCCACTGGAAAAGAAAAGGTATCAAGTAAAATGTTCAGATCAGCAGAAATAAAGAGAAGGTCTTTAAAAGGTCCCAAGTGACAAAGCAAGTCAAGACTAAAGATCAAGGCTCAAAATGAAAAGAAACTTCTCAGCAGAGCCACTGGAAGCTAGAAGTTTACCTAATAGACTTTAAATCACTTTGAAATTAAAGGAAAATTATTTTCTAAGCACTCTACATTTAGCCAAACCACCCACTGATCGCAACAAAGAACAAAGATTTTTCAAATATGCAAGATCTCATATACTAGCCAAGACCATCCACAGAGATACTTTTACAAAATCACTTTTTTCCCAAGATCTGCTTTACCAATATAACACACAAAAAAATAGTATCTTATTTTAGATCACTATAGTCAATATTAATTTTTTTCTTTAGAAAGAAGAAAAATAGACAGAAATGAGCATTTTCAGCAGTACGCATGCTCTGGCACTTGTTAACAAAGGTAGCAGCCGCCTCTTGCTGACTATCTGCTATGTGTTAGGAACCCCATACTAGCCCTTTATACACATTATCTATAGTCCCTACAGCTGGCTTAACATACAAGTGTTACAGGGTTTATTTAATAGAGAGATGTAATATATGCTGAATTGAAGAAAATTTTCAGTTTCCAAAGTAAGTCAAATATGAAGGTATTTGCTGACAACAAAGTCTGAATAGATACTTGGGAAGTGAAGTGAAGTCGCTCAGTCGAGTCCGACTCTTTGTGACCCCAGGACTGTAGCCTACCAGGCTCCTCCGTCCATGGGGTTTTCCAGGCAAGAATACTGGAGTGGGTTGCCATTTCCTTCTCCAGGAGATCTTCCTGACCCAGGGATTGAACCCAGGTCTCCCGCATTGTAGGCAGACGCTTTACTGTCTGAGCCAGCAGGGATATTTAAGATATTTGTGAAGTTAAAGCTTTTTAGATCTCCTGTGTTTAGAGATCAATTTTTCAAAATTATTCCAGCTAGGGACAACAAAATCTATGATGATCAGAAAGTACAAACAACTTAAGTCATCATGGGAATAACTAAGTTATCAGTCAGTATCCTGGACCTCAAACGGCAGTTTGAATAACCATACATACAGGATGAAGGTTTCAATTAGGCTTGGTAGGTGTGGGAGAATTTGATTACAGCTCTTCTAAAAGAAGACAAAAGGTAAAGATTTCCTAATCTACTTAACTGATGATGTACATTACAGAATAAAACAAGTAATTTTTACTATTAATAAATATACTTCATCCCCATTATTATGCTGAGACAATACAGTGAGAGAAGAATCTATAAAGAAAACTGATTTTAAAATAAGAACTACACTTAAAAAAATAAACTCAATGAAGCAGAAGATAAAATTGTGCTTTTAAAAGAACACAGTGTTCATATACATACAAATCAAAACAACAGTAAGCCAAGGAAGGTCCTCAAAGGTTTCACCACTCCTGTATTTCCTTAGACATTTTATCTTAGAATAGACAGTTAAGTAATGAAGTCAGAAGTAAAGTAAGTATTTTTAAACTGAATTAATCTATTAAATAATAGAATATAGTAAATCACTAAATTGTGGAAAGGTGATTTTAAATATAGAAATAGCCCAAAGTCAAATAGAAAGCCTCTTTCTGCAGATGGAAACTAGTTGCTCTCTGTTGCTCTTCCTGAGGAGGCATGGATGATTCCAAACCACCAAAATAGTAACTGACAACACAGGCCAGGTCTACAGTCACTAACTGAATACACTGAGACAGTTTTTCTGTACAGGAAGAAGAATAAAATGCATTGCTTTTTTTTCTTCTTTTTTAAAATGAACTGAAGGAGAAAGGTGAAAGAAAAGCATAAACAGAAATCGGTAACATTATATATTAAATAGGAGAAAAAATGGAAAAAGAAAATTAGCAAAGAAATGACAAAAATTCATCACAAAATAGATAAAATTGTAAAAACATCTAAAAGATCAAAATGATAAAAGTTTATATGATAAAATTAATCAAAGGATACTACAAGAGTTTGATATAACAGGTACATTTTGACTTGTAATAAAATGTACCTGTTATATCAGCTCATGAGTTTCAAAATGCAAGTTTGCAAAATAATTGATTACAATGTTTTACAGCCCCATGTTCTGAAATGCAAGGATCATTAAGAGCGAATTTATTAATTGGCATAACTTATTTGGGTTTGTACATTATAATGTGCTTTAATAAAATGTATTAAAATATTAATACTTCTTTGCAGAGTATTCATTCTCCAGTTGCAGCTGTACCTGCTTTTTATAGTAGAAAAACAGGTACATTTTGTTTCCCAAGATGATCCTTCATTTTATTCTGAGACACCTACTTGAAGACATGGCTTAATTAATATTTTACTATGTACCTGACTCTACTTTAAAGGTTTTCTGACTATACTACTTCATGTAATTCTCCCAACCACCTTGAAAGGCAATATTATTATCCCCACTTTATAAGTGAATTAACAAAAAGCTGAGTTAACAGCTAGAAAATATTAGCGTCAGAGCTGAACTCAGGTCTAACTGAAGAAAAAGACCATAATTTTCTCCCTAGCAAGCTGCCTGCCCGGAGAAACAAAGCAGAATATAACAAAACATGTGTTAGCTACAATTTTATCACCTACATCTGTTCATTTCTGATATGATGCAGAAGTAGCAAAAGTTCTTTCACAATCTCTGATGAACTAAAAATATAAATTTGGATACTAGGAATGCCAAAATTCTGACCTGAAACTAATAACCTCTTTCCATTAATGCAAAACAAAAGGAATACCTATTTATCAGCTAGATATTATTTTTAAAATGTCATAGTACCACAGTAAAACAGATTACCAACTAATGCTTATATTAATTCAAGTAGAGTAGTTAAAATCACTGCTGAGTAATCTTTCAACAAGTAAAGCAAAATAAAAACAAATCATCCAAGATATTTGTTACAAAAAGATGGTATTAACTGATTAGTACATGAAATCAGATTAAAACAGAAGCATAACACTTTCTAATATTTCTGTGTCTATATACAGACCAGGTTACATTTTTTTTACATCAAAATTTTCAACTAATTTTCCCAATTATACAAATAAGGGCTTATGTGTAAAATATCTTTGCATATTTTTTATCCAAATATCTTTAGATATTCTCTTATGATGACAAAACTCTTTGGCTATAAAAGTTTATCTATCAGCTCAAAATTTATATGCTTTGGTTCCTCTTGTAAAAAATTACTTCCTCTATAAATTTATTTTGTATGAATTCTGACTCTGATTACAAAGGTTAAAATAAGGAAATATATCTCATTCTTAGCAGGTACATATAAACACAACTGGTTATTAAATGATAATATTCTCCACATAGTAAAAAATAAAATGTAGTCTTTTAAAAATATTATGTGATATGAAGAGATACTGCTCATCACTCCAAGCTTAAAGTATAACTTTTTTATGCTATATTAAAGATGTTCTTTCTTACCACTTTCTTCAAAATAATCATTTTAATGTCCATTGATCATTTATCTACAGGATATCCTTCAGCTTTCTTCTAACCCCACTACTTCGCTGACACTATTTTTGTCAAGGTCTCCAATCAGTGATGTGTTGGAGCCAGTCTGAATATTGCATAAAAACTGATTATCAAATTTTCAGAAAATCTGCAACCTGGTTGCAAATTTAAACTAACTTGAAAGTAGTTGCTGATAATCTGAAATTAGCCATAGTGGAATATTTATACCACAGAAATGAGGAAAAGCTAAAAAGTAGAGCATCGTTGCCCTGCCTCCCCCCTCTTCTCCAGGGTCAGCGTTAAACACTCACCGGCGTGTGCGCTATTAATGCCGTGTAACCCAATGGACACTTCACTTCCTTCTCTCTGTTTCTACTCCTCCTGCTTCTTTGGTAGCTGTTTTATCAGTTTCTTTCATTGGCTCTTCCATCTCCATTTGATCTCTAACTTCAATTGCCTGTTTAGTATATCTCCTTGATTTTTAAAAAACTCAACATAAAATGTATTTCAAATTTATGATAAGCTAATTTTCACCAACTTTCTATATATTATCTTTAAAATTTTTACTGAAGTTATCCCTGAATCCATATGTAAATGTCTATATACTAGTAATTATTAAATTCAAATAACTACTAACTTTAATAAGCAGGATATTACCTGTGCAGCACTGTGGAATATTTTTACTTCCTACCTGGTATTTATCTAACACCTTAAACTTCCTGGTTCCTTGCCCTGACAAAAGGATAATGTCAGATCCTATGCTGTCAGAATGCTTGCAAATCTAGGGACCGTAATGTCATATAACAACAGAGACCAGAGCACTTCAAAGAACTCTAACCAATGACCAGGATTTTTGTTCCAGTTATTGGCTCTAGTTTTAATTTCCAATCAACTGTTGACTGTCACTTGTCTAAAATGCAGTAACAAATGTTGAGGCTTTGACAAACTACTAAAAGACCTTCTGAATAAAACTTACAATTTCAGTATTTATCTGTACTTATGAGATCAGACACAAGAACTATAGACTACAGTAACATTGGTATAGAGTATTCACTGTTAAGGTAACAAGTCCACATGACAGAATTAGAAACAGTTAATTCAAGTTTAACAGCAAACCACTATCTAAAAATGTGAGGTAAATGTGCAGCTTAAAAAAATGGAATGGTCTGAAAGGAATCAATCCTATAAGAAAAAGTCAAGGACTGGGAAAGTCATACTGGTGGCTAGGGACAGAGAGAAAGTGAAAAGTAGTGGGTTGAAAATGACACATTTTGCTAACAGCTTATGACTATTCACATAGCAACCCTTCACTCCTGGCTTCCAAGGAAGAATTCCACCATCAATTTTAATCAATCAATTGCATGGGGAAATGAGGAGGAATGTTGTTTGGTGTAATCAGATATAAACATGCATAATATGGGCAATCCTTTCTTGAGGAAACCCTGTACAAGAACATCCAGTCTAACACAAATATATTCTCTCTCTCTTCATGACCTAGTTTCCTGACTTTCCAACTACTACCATTCTATCACATTTCCTTCCTGTATCCCTACTTTCGAGTCATCAAAATTCAAGCTATAAGTCAAACTATTTAAACTGACTTGAAACTTGATTAAATGAAAATAAAACAAAAAGACACCTACCAACCATTAGAAGCCTGAAACTTCATGTGCATTAACCATCAACCATTAATACTATATCTGCTAATATCTAATTATTTATATCTGAATATCATGTAGAATTTGAAATTATGCAGTATATTAACCAAGATAAATGCTAAGATAAATTCTCACAAAATCCACAGAAAATAAAGAACTGGAACTGCACAAAAATAGTATATGTATTATAGTCTGAATTTTATTCTGTCAACAAGAAGTCAATGGAACATTTTAAGCAAGGGGGTAGTGGGATCAAATTTGTATTCTGAAACATCACTGTTTGCAGTACGGAAGATGAGATGATAAAGTTCTGCAAAGAGTCTGTGAAGAGTCAGTGGAGAACTGATGAGGGCCCAAAGTAGGATAAGGGAGGATATGAAGAGACAGTGAGTGGAGGATGCTGTTGCTACTACTGTTAATCAAAATGACGATAATGTGTTGAGGTTTGACAGAAAACAACAAAGTTCTGTAAAGCAATTATCCTTCAATTAAAAAATTAATAAATTTAAAAAATGATAATGATGGTGATAGTGGTAGTGGTGTGGCAGAACGGCCATTGTGTGGAGGCCTATGTGTGCCAAACGCTGTGCTTAGCACTGAGCATGCATAATCTAACTCGATCTTCCCAACAGCTGCACACTTAGGCGGTGCTACTGTTTTCCCATTTCCCAATAAAGAAATAAAGATTTGAGAGATTATATAACTTGCCCAAAGACATACAACGAGCAAATACAAGAGCTGTCAGTTAAGTTAGTGGTAGAATCAGTTGTATATACCTGCTGCAGCACCTATTTAGTTCTCCTCTTACTTTGGTAACAGAACTCTGCTTTGAGTGATGGGAACTACTCCCTCCTTTTACATATAATCCAGAATCAATTAAGATGTCTTAGCTCTCCTAAGAAGGTGGCAGATACAGACATTAGAAGATGAAGGTCTTTTTCTGCCAGATCTTCCAGGTCCATTTGTCTGTTTCTGAGAAATATTTTTTTAATTACCTTTTCACATTATGAATGGAGATTTGACACCAACACCTGTAGTGCTGTTTTATCCAAGTCTCTCTGTACTCCTGTTCCAGCTGCTTCACACACACCAATGCCAAAATCACCAGTGGAACTCAGTTGAGCTTGGTGAATCAATAATTATATGATGAAAGGTATTTTTTTCAAAAAAAAAATGTGCTTGCAAAATTAAGATGAGCTTTTTTACCTGTCTATCTATACATGTCATTATGCCCCCTTATACACCCTTATAAATGTTGGCCATATGCTATACTTGGTGCTTCGTGGGCCATTCTTTGCTACCACATGACATAGTCTGTCAATACAAAATTTAAAGACAGAGAAAGACTCTAGTTAAATGAGCCAATATAATACCTTTTTACTTGTTTGGATCTCTGTGGCTCACAGCTTAAAGCAAACTAACTTAGAAATTATTGTTTAGTCACTAAGTTGTCTGACACTTTTGCGACCCCGTAGACTGTAGGACTGTAGCCTGCCAGGCTTCTCTGTACATGGAATTTTCCAGGCAAGAATACTGGAGTGGGTTGCCATTTTCTTCTCCAGTGGTTCTTCCTGATCCAGGGATCAAACCCACGTCTCCTGCATTGGCAGGTAGATTCTTTACCACTGAGTCACCTAGGAAGCCCCAATTTAGAAATCAGTGCCAGGAAAAAGAGTGACAGAACCTAAAATGTAAAACTCGTTTAGTAAAGGAAGGGTACAGGGTAGTGAAAGATGTTGCATCCGCTAAAAGAAGTTGGCACTCCTCACTGAATGGTTAAACTACAGTCTATTGTCTTGAAACTGGGAGCACCTAACTAATGAGGCCAATGATTTAGAGAACTTGGTATGAAAATGCAAGGGTGATGAAAGGTGCTGGTTACTTCTTACTGCCTTCAGTAACTCTTATAAGAAAGTAACAAGCTGGCAAGCTTGAAAGTAGAAAGGTAAGCTTGAAGTTGATGCCACTAGCTATGAGGTGTTCTTTTCAAATTATACCAGTAAGCCTAAAGGACTGAGACTCAGATAATTATGCTTCTTGACAAAAAATACGGAGAAAAATAAATAAAACTTGTAACACATATTTACCTTGCAAAATAAGCTACATAAACAAGGAAACAGAGGAGTATAAATTTAAGAAAGTTACCCTGTCCACTTTTCTCAATGTCCCTTGTTCCCTATTCAGAAAAATTAAGGTTTATTTGGTCTTATTTAAGATGTAGAAAGTTAAAACAGTAAAGTTATTATCTTAAGGCATCCCTTCCCTCTATCTCTGGCCAACATAGATATCTTCCATGATAACAGAAAGAATAAAACCTACTTTTTCTGTCCCAAGCTGATACTTAAAATACATATTTCTAGTGGGCATTGTTTTAAATGGTAATTACATATTACTGAAGTAATATATTGATAAACTTAAGGTTTGTAAAGTTGAGAGCTGGCCTAATAATTTAGCCAGGAACTATATCTAGTCTATAAAAACCAAAAAAAAAAAATTTAAAAGCCTATATATAAAAGCCTTTCTGAACACAAGCCTATCACAAATTGATCAACTAAATATTACCAACTTGACATCAAACTGTTAGATATCACAGACACTTTAGTGATTACTCTCAGATAACAGTGTAATCTAACCTCATTTTTTTCATAATACTGATAATAATGTCAGCTAGAATTACATTTGACTCAAAAGGCACAACAAAAAAGTTGATATGGGAAAATCTCTAGGAAAAGTACATGTGATGAACAGCTACAGGCACTACTTATTTTATTGCATTTTGCTTCCTTGTACTTTGCCAATATGCATTTACTACAAATTAAAGATCTGAAACAACTCTGAATTGCTAGATGATGCTTAGCCCTTTTGAGTAATAAGGTAATTTTTAATTAAGGTAGGTATATACATTGTTTTTTAGACAGTGTTATTGCATACTTAATAGACTACTGTATAAGGTACACCTAACTTTTACATGCCCTAGGAACTAAAAAAAAAAAAAAAAGTGGCTTGCTTTATTGACATGTTTGCTTTATTCTAGTGGCTTGAGCCAAACTCACATCATCTCCAATGCATATCTGTACATCTGATGGGAGTTTTTAAAAATCAGAATAAAAGAATGATAGTTTTATTCTTTTACAGAAAATTATATAATACAATGTGAGAGTAAATGTGTTACTTACCTGCATTAAATCTGTCAGTAACACATTCTTAGAGGATGTATTATTTTTTCCCAACAAACCTAACATATTACACAGAATTTGATATGACATAACAAGTGTGTCCAGGCCTGGGCTTATTAAATTAAACACGGCTTCCAGGGATGCCCAAACTAAACAAAATCCTCAGAGAGCTTAAATGACACAAAACTCGGACGCAGGAGAGGTTTGGTGACTCAACTAAATTAGAAACAAACATTAAAAAACAAACAAACAAACAAACATACACATCACTGAATCATGATTACTTATAATCAACTTAGGTCTGTAACAGACCCAAATAATGATACTGATGATATGAATGTGAATAAAATTAAAAGCCCATAATTCTTCCCATTTAACCAATAAAATTTATGGAGACTCGATCCTGAAAAGCTTTCTACGTTTTTCTTAAATAAAGAGTTACCCATCAATGAAGAGTTGATTTTACAATATAAGATTTATAGAACAAGGACAAATTTTGAAGGAAACCCAAAGTGGAGATTCAATTTTACAAAAGTAAAAATTTATTCTGAGCTTTATTTTCAGTTAAAAAGAAATATGAAGTCATAAACTAAAAAGAAAAACAATTCAGTAGTTTGCTTCAACTGTTTGTTTTATTATGAGCCTCAACTCCTCCAGGAGCATACCAACAGTATGAGGGTTAACAAGAGAAGGAGTAACAGAAAGATCTCTGAAGGAGACCTGAGGATGACCACACATATTAATCCTGTCACCTTTACTGCAACGGGGTTATGTGAAGACAGAGCCAAGAGAATACAGGCGTACTTCATTTTACTGCACTTTGCAGATTTTTCATTTTTTAAAGAAGAACTGAAGGTTTGTGGCAACCCTACATTGAGCAAGCCTACTGGTACTAGCATTTGCTTACTCCCATTTGCTTACTTCCATTCTCTGTGTTGACAAAGATCCGTATACTCAAAGCTATGGTTTTCCTGGTAGTCATTTATGGCTGTGAGAGTTAGACCACAAAGAAGGCTGAGTGCTGAAGAACTGATGCTTTTGAACTGTGGTGTTGGAGAAGACTGTTGAGAGTCCCTTGGACTGCAAGGAGATCCACGCAGTCCATCCTAAAGGAAACCAACCCTGAATATTCACTGGAGGACTGAGGTTGAAGCTGAAGCTGAAGCTCCAATTCTTTGGCCACCTGATACAAAGAGCCGACTCATTAGAAAAGACCCTGGGAAAGACTGAGGGCAGGAAGAGAAGTGGGCAACAGAGGATGAGAAGGTTAGATGGCACCATCAATTCAACAGACATGAGTTTGAGCAAACTCTGGGAGATAGTGAAGGACAGGGAAGCCTGGCGTGTTGCAGTCTATAGGGCCGAAAAGAGTTGGGCATGACTGAGTGACTGGACAACAACAAAATTCTCTGTGTCACACTTTGGAAATTCAGGCACTATTTTGAACTTTTTCATTAGTATCTTATTTGTTATAGTGATGTGTGATCCGTGATCTTTAATGTTATACTATGACTTGCTGAAGGCTCATATGATGGTTAGTATTTTTTAACAATTAAGTATTTTTAATAAAAGTATGTACTTTTCCAGACATAATACTATGGCACACTTAACAGACTGTAGTATAGGATAAGCATAACTTTTAAATGCGTTGAGAAACCAAAGAATTTCGTGCGACTTGTTTTGCTGCGAGATTCACTTTATTGTGGTGGTCTGGAACCAAACCTGAAATATCTTCCAGGTATGCCTGAATGAGACATCTACAAGTACGAGAATCTTCAGTCCATTTATGTATCAATTTATTGTCCAGGTGTTTGTGCTCATGTGCATTATCATCAATCTCCTCTGATATGTTGTCAACATCACCAAAGAAAGAATTTAAGGTGAGAAGAGCATCTACAGAAATGGTACATTTCTCCGGTCAAACATTTAAAACAATGAAACAACAAACCAAGCCATATTTTCAAGTTTGTCTGTTTCAAGGATTTCTCAGCCACTCAAAACAACTAGTTAGTCTTATTTTGGAAATAAATCTTTGAAATAAAGACTATAATGTTATTATGGATTACAAAAATGCCAGATCATATATTGATTATTGTATTCAGAATACCTCCTGCTAAGTCTTTGTATTTTGTTCAGTGTTGCTTATACTAAAGAGATGATAAAAAGTACATCATTTAGACTAAATGATAAAAAAGTTTACACTAAATAAATAATAATATTCCTATTAATAAGTATTCCTATGACGTTTTAAGTTTGGGCATTCTTTGGTCTCATAAATGAACAGTAAGTTTATTTGGGGTAAGAGCTACATAATCCATTTATTTCCCTGAATTTTCTGAATGAGACATTTTAATAAATTTTGTATCCCTACCACTTATTTGTACGATAGATCAGATACAAACAAAATTCTATTGAAAATGAATAGTTTCTTACAATGCATTCAATTGTAGCCTCACTTCAGTCTCAATCCCATTTTCCACCTTGCCAATGGACAAATTATTTTTCTGAAAGCACCAAACTTGTTACTCTCATCGGCTCTATACTGGCAGTTGGATAAAATAATAACTCATTTAGCTACTGGAAATAGTACTGCAATGAACATTGGGGTACATGTGTATATTTCAATTATGGTTGTCTCAGTAGTAGGATTATTGGGTTACATGAGAGTTTTATTCCTACTAATAGCTTTTTAAGGAATCTTCATATGGTTCCAAATAGTGGCTTTATAACTAGGACACGTAAGCATGTCCTAGATGTTCATTGAAAGATGAAAGGATAAGGAAGTTGTGGTACATATGATGGAATTTTACTCAGCCATAAAAATAAACACATTTGATTCAGTTCTAGCAAGGTAGATGAAACTAGAGTGTGGTATAGAGTGACGTCAGAAAAACAAATACTGTATCGCTGTTGTTCAGTCACTCAGCTGTGATGGACTGTTTCTGACCCCATGGACTGCAGCAAGCCATGCTTCCCTGTCCTTCACCATCTCCCCGAGTTTGCTCAAATTCACGTCCACTGAGTCAATGATGTCATCCAAACAACTCATCCACTGTTGCCCACTTTTCCTCCTGCCTTCAATCTTTCCCAGGGTCTTTTCAAATGAGTCGGCTCTTTGCGTCAGGTGGCTGAAGTAGTGAGAGGGTAACAGGCAGGAAAGCCAGGGGTCTCCAAATGGAGGAAATAGGCTGCGAGTGTTAGACATTTTTTTATCTCTAAGTGGCAGGAGGAAACAAGCTACAAGTGTCAGATTTCTTTCCCCTCTCCATGCAAATTTAAAAGGAGGTTTCTCTTAAAATTCTGTCTTGCCATGACAACACCCAGTTCCACTTGAACTTAACTTTTCTCAGACCTTGATCTAACCAATGCATTTTTCTTATGGAAATGTTTTTCTTAAGCTATGTTAATGAGCTATGTATTTACCCTAGATTCTTTCTTCACATCAGTTCTGCTTAAGACTCAGAACCCATAAGGGCTCAACAAACCAGTATCTTTTACTCACACATTGTTCTCCTAAAGCTATGATGGCAGATAGATAGACTGAGCGACTGAAGTGAACTGAACTTCTCTCCTAATCTATGTTAATGAAACTATATATTTACTTGGAAACCTGCCTTTCTTTAACATTCATGTCAATAGTTTTATGACCCGGGATGACTCACCTGATGCCAATGTTATCTCAAAACGCATGTTGTAGGTGAGGGGCCTGACGCCACTCTGAGTTTTGAAACATCTCCATTCTCTAATTAGCAGCTTGCTGATAGGTATAAAACATACTGTTAAAGGCTAGCAGGGCACCACTCTTTCTGCCCCCTTTGGAAGTCTATGTCAGAAGCTTTCTCTATCTCTTCTACACTTAAATAAAACTTAATTACACAAAAGCTCTGAGTGATCAAGCCTCGTCTCTGGCCCCAGATTGAATTCCTCTCCTCTGGAGGCCAAGAATCCCGGCATCTTTAGTGGCTCAGCAACAACCTTTCAGTAGTGGAGCTGCAGCATCAGCAGCAGTCCTTACAAGGAATATTCAGGGTTGATTTTCTTTAAGATTAACTGGTTTCATCTCCTTGCAGTCCAAAGGACTCTCAAGGGTCTCCTCCAGCACCACAGCTCGAAAGCATCAATTCTTCATCGCTCAGTCTTATTTATGGTCCAACCTTCACATCTGTACACGACTACTGGAAAAACCATAGCTTTGACTAGACTGGACTTTGTCAGCAAAGTGATGTCTCTGTTTTTTAATATGCTGTTTAGGTCTGTCATAGCTTTTCCTCCAAGGAGCAAGTGTCTTTTATATCATGGCTGCAATCACCATCTGCAGTGATTTTGGAGCCCTAGAAAATAAAGTGTCTCACTGTTTCCATTGTTTCCTCATCTATTTCCATGAAGTGATGGGACCAGATGCCATGATTTTTGCTTTTTGAATTTTGAGTTTTAAGCCAGCTTTTTCACTCTCCTCTTTCACTTTCATCAAGAGGCTCTTCAGTTCTTCTTCACTTTCTGCCATAAGGGTGGTGTCATCAGCATGTCAGAGGTTATTGATATTTCTCCCGGCAATCTTGATTCCAGTTTGTTATTCATCCAGCCCAGCATTTCTTATGATGTACTCTGCATGTAAGTTAAATAAGCAGGGTGACGTACTCCTTTTCCAATTTGGAACCAGTCTGATGTTCCCTGTCTGGTTCTAACTGTTGCTTCTTGACCTTGATACAGGTTTCTCAGGAGGCAGATCAGGTGGTCTGGTATTCTCATCCAGACCACCTTTTAAGATTTTTCCAGTTTGTTGTGATCCACATAGTCAAAGATATTAGCATAGTCAATGAAGCAGATGTTTTTCTGAAATTCTATTGGTTTTTCTATGATCCAACTGCTGACAGTTTGATCTCTGGTTCCTCTGCCTTTTCTAAATCCAGCTTGTACATCTGGAATTTTTCAGTTCACATATTGTTGAAACCTAGCTTGAAGGAGTTTGAGCATTACCTTGCTAGCATGTGAAATGAGAACAACTGTGAGGTAGTTCGAACATTCTTGGCATTGACTTTCTTTGGGATTGGAATGAAAACTGACCCTTCCCAGTCCTGTGATCTCTGATTTCCAAATTTGGAGTGCAGCAATTTCACAGCATCAACTTTTAGGATAATAAATATCTCAGCTGTAATTCTATCACCTCCACCAGTTTTGTTCATAGTGATGCTTCCTACAGCCTACGTGACTTCACACTCCAGGATGTCTGGCTCTAAGTGAGTGATCACACCATCATGGTTATCCAGGTCATTCAGACTTTTTTGTACAGTTTTATATAGCTTTTCTCTACATTCTTGCCACCTCTTCTTAATCTCTTCTGCTGCTGTTAGGTCCACACCATTTCTGTCCTTTATTGTGCCCGTCTCTGCATAGTATCTTCATCTCCCTTGATATCTCTAATTTTCTTGAAGAGATCGCTGGTCTTTCCATTCTATTGTTTTCCTCTATTTCTTTGCATTGCTGACTTAAGAAGGCTTTCTTATTTCTCCTTACTATTCAGATGGTTACATCTTTCCTTTGCTCCCTTGCCTTTTGCTTCTCCTCATTTCTCAGCTATTTGTAAGGCCTACTCAACAATCAGTTTGCCTCTTTGTGAAATCTTGTGGTTGGTCTTGGTCACCGCCTCCTGCACAATGTTTTCCTCCATCCATGGCTCTTTAGGCACTCTCTTAGATCTAATCCCTTGAATTTGTCACTTCCACTGTATAATCATAAAGGATATGATCTATTCCTGAATAGCCGAGTGGTTTTCCCAAAGTCTTCAATTTAAGTCTTAGTTTTTTTTTTTTTTTTTTCAGTTTCTGAAATTCTAGATGTACTTTCTTTTTTTTTTTTTAATTAATTTATTTATTTTTTCAGTGGGTTTTGTCATACATTGACATGAATCAGCAATAGATTTACACGTATTCCCCATCCCGATCCCCCCTCCCACCTCCCTCTCCACCCGATTCCTCTGGGTCTTCCCAGTGCACCAGGTTCGAGCACTTGTCTCATGCATCCCACCTTGGGCTGGTGACCTGTTTCACCATAGATAATATACATGCTGTTCTTTCGAAACATCCCACCCTCACCTTCTCCCACAGAGTTCAAAAGTCTGTTCTGTACTTCTGTGTCTCTTTTTCTGTTTTGCATATAGGGTTGTCGTTACCATCTTTCTAAATTCCATAATATGTGTTAGTATGCTGTAATGTTCTTTATCTTTCTGGCTTACTTCACTCTGTATAATGGGCTCCAGTTAGTTTTGTAATGAGTTCTTCATGATCCAAGTTCCTGGTCTTGTTTTTGCTGACTGTATAGAGCTTCTCAATCTTTCGCTACAAAGAACATAATCAATCTGATTTTGCTAGTGACCATCTGGTAATGTCCATGTGTAGAGTGATCTCTTGGGTTGTTGGAAGAGGGTGTCTGCTATGACCAGTGTGTTCTCTTGGCAAAACTCTTGTTAGGCTTTGCCCTGTTTCATTTTGTACTCCAAGGCCAAACTCACCTGTTACTCCAGGTATCTCTTGACTCTCTATTTGCATTCTACTCCCCATAATGAAAAGGACATCTTTTTTTGGTGTCAATTCTAGAAGGTCTTGTGGGTCTTCATAGAACCGTTCAACTTTAGTTTCTTTGGCATTAGTGTTGGGGCACAGATTTCGATTACTGTGATACTGAAAGGTTTGCATCCAAAAAAAATTGAGATCATTCTGTTGTTTTTGAGATTGCACCCAAGTACTGCATTTTGGCCTCTTGTGTTGACTATGAAGGCTACTCCATTTCTTTTTAGGGATTCTTGCCCACAGTAGTGGATATAACGGTCATCTGAGTTAAATTCACCCATTCCAGTCCATTTTAGTTCGCCGATGCCTAAAATGTTAATGTTCACTATTGCCATCTCCTATTTGACCACTTCCAATTTACCTTAATTCATGGACCTAAGATTTCAGATTCCTGTGCAATACTGTTCTTTACAGCATCAGTACCAAAGTCATAAAGAGAAAAACAAATATTGTATATTAATGCATATACATGAAAACTAGAAAGATGGTACCAATGAACCTATCTGCAGGGCACCAATGGAGACACAGATATAGAGAAAGACTGATGGACACAGTGAGGAAGGTGGGCTTGGGATGAACTAAGAGAGTAGCATAGAAACATATACATTATCATATGTAAAATAGATAGCCAGTGGGAATTTGCTGTATGATGCAGGAAGCTTAAACCCAGTGCTCTGTGACAACCTAGAGAGATGGGGAGGAAAACAAGGGAGGTTCAAGAGGAAGGGGACATATATCTACCTATGGCTGATTCATGTTGATATAAGGTGGAAGTTCAGTTCAATCACTCAGTCATGTCTGGCTCTTTGCAACCCCATGGACTACAGCATGTCAGGTCTCCCTGTCCATCCCCAACTCACGGAGCTTACTCAAACTCATGTTCATCAAGCCGGTGACGCCATCCAACTATCTCATTCTCTGTCTTCCCCTTTTCCTCCCGCCTTCAATCTTTACCAGCATCAGGGTCTTTTCCAGTGAGTCAGCTGTTCACATGAGGTGGCCAAGTATTGGAGCTTCAACTTCAGCATCAGTCCTTCTGTGAATATTCAGGACTGATATCTTTTGAGATTGACTGGTTTGATCTCCTTGAAGTTCAAGGGATTCTCAAGAGTCTTCTCCAATACCAAAGTTCAAAAGCATCAATTCTTCAGTGCTCAGCTTTCTTCATAGCCCAACTCTCACATCCATCCACGACTACTGGAAAAATCATAGCCTTGAGTAGAGGGACCTTTGCTGACAAAGTAATGTTTCTGCTTTTAATATGCTGTCTAGGTTGGTCATAGCTTTTCTTCTGAGGAACAAGTGTCTTTCAATTTCGTGTCTGCAATCACCATCTACAGTGATTTTGGAGCCCAAAAAATAAAGTCAGTCACAGTTTCCATTGTTCCCCCATCTATGTGCCATCAAGTGATAGGACTGGATGCCATGATCTTAGTTTTCTGAATGTTGAGCTTTAAGCCAACTTTTTCACTCTCCTCTTTCACTTTCATCAAGAGACTCTTCAGTTCTTCTTCACTTTCTGCCATAAGTGTGGTGTCATCTGCATATCTGAGGTTATTGATATTTCTCCTGGCAATCTTGATGTCAGTTTGTGCCTCATCCAGTACAGTGTTTCTCATGATGTACTCTGCATATAAGTTAAATAAGCAGGGTGACAATATATAGCCTTGACATACTCCTTTCCCTATTTGGAACCAGTCTATTGTTCCATGTCCAGTTCTAACTGTTGTTCAATATCTGACCTGCATACAGATTTCTCAGGAGGCAGGTCAGGTGGTCTGGTATTTCCAACTCTTTAAGAACTTTTCACAGTTTGTGTGCTCCACATAGTCAAAGGTTTTGGCATAGTCAATAAAGCAGAAGTAGATGTTTTTCTGAAACTCTCTTGCTTTTTTGATGATCCAACTGATGTTGACAATTTGATCTCTGGTTCCTCTGCCTTTTCCATATCCAGCTTGAACATCTGGAAGTTCACAGTTCACATACTTGGAGAATTTTGAGCACTACTTTACTAGCATGTGAGGTGAGTGGAATTGTGTAGCAGTTTGAACATTCTTCTGACATTGCCTTTCTTTGCGGTTGGAATGAAAACTGACATTTTCCAGTCCTGTGGCCACTGCTGAGTTTTCCAAATTTGCTGGCATATTGAGTGCAGCACTTTCACAGCATTATCTTTTAGGATTTGAAATAGCTCAAATGGAATTCCATCACCTCCACTAGCTTTGTTCACAGTGATGAACAAAGGCCCACTTGACTTCACATTCCATAATGTCTGGCTCTAGATGGGTGATCACACCATTGTGGTTATCTGGGTCATGAAGATCTTTTTTGTATAGTTCGTCCATAATCTTGCCACCTCTTCTTAATATCTTGTGCTTCTGTTAGGTCCATACCATTTCTGTCCTTTATTGTGCCCATCTTTGCATGAAATGTTCCTTTGGTATCTCTAATTTTTTTGAAGAGATCTCTAGTCTTTCCCATTCTATTGCTTTTCCTCTATTTTTTTGCATTGATCACTGAGAAATGTTTTCTTATCTCTCCTTGCTATTCTTTGGAATTCTATATTCAAATGGGTATATCTTTCCTTTTCTCCCTTGCCTTTAGCTTCTCTTCTTTTCTCAGCTATTTTTAAGGCCTCCTCAGACAATCATTTTGCCTTTTTGCATTTCTTTTTATTGGGGTTTTCTTGATCACTGCCTCCTGTACAATGTCATGAACCTCCATCCATAGTTCTTCAGGCACTCTACCAGATCTAATCCTTTGAATCTATTTGTCACTTCCACTGTATAACTGTAAGGGATTTGATATGGTGGAAACCAATAGAATATTATAAAGCAATTATCCTCCAATTAAAAATAAATAAACTTAAAAAACAAACAAACAAACAAAAATCTTTTAGGACAAAGTCCTCCTGGTCTGTCTGCAGCCTACCACTTCTATCTGTAGCCTTCTGTTTCCACCTCTCCCATAACCTCCGAATCATAGGAACCAACGTTCTTGATGCTGCCAAGCCTGACCATTCAGCGTTCCCTACATTTAGGATATCCTTCCCTCAATACTCCCTCTTTAACCTGTCTATATGCCACCCACTCTAGGAAGCCTCTGCCCATCTCTCATCTTGGTTTGCTGGCCTCTCCATACAATATTCTAGGAAAGAATAAAAATTTGCTTCGCTGAGAATAGTGGTTATCAAGTAGGACAGACAACTCTAATGTAAGTTGGAGGGGGTAATTTCCAGCATTAGGATGATCAACGGAAAATGTGAATTTTGATAAAATTTAAGAATCTGTACAAATATTGGAAATACCTAATTTTTGAATTTGGGGATTTATAAAGGTTATAGGTTATATTCATTGTGAAAATCAAGGGTATGAAATACCATTATAATGTCCATTTCTTTCTCACATTCCACATTCCTCTGTAACATGTTAATAACAACAAAGCAAATACAAAACAGTCCACTATAACAATATCCAATATTAACATATGTTCATAAATATCTGTCCCCTCAGAAATAAGTCTAACACTGATGCTCAGTTTTCAGTGTATTATTCATGTCAAGTATCTTAATTAACTTCAATACCTTTTCCCAAGTGGAATGCTTACATTACTAAATTTTGTTGGTATAGGATGTATTCTGTGAGAACTGAAGGATAACAGACACACAGATCACAGTTGAATTACTATTCTCAGTCTCAACTTCATTATGAGTTAGAAGAGACTCTAGGAGTCAGAAGCAAATAAATGTAGGGAAGTGTTAGTCACTCAGTCGTGTCCGACTCCGCGACCCCATGGACTGCAGCCCACCAGGCTCCTCTGTCCATGAGATTTTCCAGGCAAGGGTACTGGAGTGGATTGCCATTTCCTTCTCCAGGGGATCTTACCAACCCAGGGATCAAACCTGGATCTCCTGCACTGCAGGCAGATTATTTACCGACTGAGCTACAAGGAAAGCCCAAAATGTAGGGAAACAGAAGGATAAAAGGAAATCAAAGAAGCTCTGATTGGGATAGTATAAAGGGAATTTGGGACAAAAATATCTATAAGTCAGAGAGATTTTAAGAAGCAACAGAGGCTCTCCTGCTAACCTTGTAGACACAAACATGTGAACTGCTAGAGATGGGGTCAAGTGGCAAGGACCTGAGGATCTCTAGGAGCTGAAAGCACTATCCAGGAAATATTAAATGAAAAAGCAGTATTAAATGAGAAAGCAATATATGTCAATCCTATATCCACAAGTAAGTGAATTTTGCTAACTACCATGAGCCTGTAAGAGGACCGCAAACCTCAGAGAAGATCACAGGCTCAGCTAAAATCTTGATTTCAGTATGTGAGACCTTGATCAGAGATTTCAACTAAGCTACACTTAGACTCCTGAACCATAGAAACTATGAGATAACATATTTGCAATGTTTTAAGCTATTAAACTTTTGGTATTTTGTGAAATAGCATTAGAAAATGAATTCATCATGCTTTAAAAAGGAAGCAAAAAGAAAAAAGGAAATACTGATCTTACATGTGTCTACTTACAAATCATCTACATTCTACATCCAACATTTGTTTTTCAGACAATGCATTATCTTTTCTTTGCACCCTAATGAGAAATTCCATTTTCATGAAATTTGTACATTAAAAATTTATTATAAAAGCATTTTATCTTTGAGCTTAAATTTAATTCAAAATATATCTGAAAGAGAAAATTAACCCTAAAAATAATTTCTCTAAATCTTTGGGATCATATATTAAAATCTTTTAATTCTAGTAAATCTTTATCATATTCCATGCTTAAAAATAAACATTTAACATAATTATATCTCTTCCAGTATTATGTTAATCACTAAAATACATCATACTAAGAAATATACCACAATGTGAGAACATACTCACTCACTGTGCTCATTTAATCCTAACCCCAATCACACATTTTCATACAGTGTGTTAATATGTAGAGAAAAAAGAGGCTAATTTCAGAATCAAAAAAGTCATATGAAATTACATAATAATGATATTAATAATTTATCCAAAATAACAATCTGTTTTCATAGCTAATCTTGTCAGTTAGTAAACTGGGATAAAGAATTTGATGATATTGTCCACCATACAGATAAAGGGCAAAATAAGCTTCAATGATATCAGAATGCAACAATTAAAATTTTATTCTGTGCTTTTGTCAAACAGGAAGTTTGTGATTAAATAAATTTACAAAACTCAGAATATATGTTTATATTGTCAGTATATTATACTTTTTTTATATAATTCCAAACAAAGTTTGGTGCTTTAAACAGAAATCTACTTTAAGTTTAGCCTACCTTCCACACTCAAAGTCCCCATTTTAGACTCCAAGAAGTCGAATAACGTGCTTGGCGCTGATGGCCTTGCATTTCCTAGCTCTTCTTCATCTTCAGGTCGTATTCGGCCCCGGCCTTTCCCTTTACCTGAAGACGTGAAATAAGACACATACAGTATACATGCAAAACAAAAGGGGAATATACACTGAAATATGATCAGCAGACATCTTAAGTAAAACCTCATACACGTATTTCTTTTCATATTTTTCTGTATGACCTATATCCTTTATAGCAAAAATGTTTTTAAATGACTATACTAACTAGCACCTTTAATCTTCTAAATGGCCTATCTGGAAATTTGTTCATGTAAATTGTGTTTGAAGGAAATAAATCATTTTTATGATTTTTCTTTAACCACTTTTTTTAGTTGAAATACAGTTGCTTTACAATGTTGTGGTAATCTCTGCTATACAGCAAATACTTATTTTTTTAAAAGAAGATATGGTTAGGACTTGAAAAATCACATGATATGCTTGACCATACAGTAATTTAAAAATAACACTAAATAAAAGTCATGTTCCTGTTAATTATTAAATGTTTGTAGACTATTTAGTCAGTTATAAAAGTGGCCTAGTGGTAGAAATAGATTAAGTAGAGCCAGTTATTTTATATTTTATTACTCAAGACCTTGTTTTATTAGACCTACTTTATTTTATATAAAGATGAAGACTATGAGACTAAGAATAACCTATATGTCTCTGGTTCCAAAACGGTTGCTACCTCCACTTACCATAAAGCTAAATGAAGTTACAGACTTCACAGCAACAAAACCCAGTTTTTGTCAACAACATACATTTCTCTGAAAAGCAAACAATATTGTCTGGCATATTGATTAAAGAATTATACCTCTCAAAGGTGGACCTGTAACAGGTTTCTGTTTATTGCTGTTAAGAAGTACATTCAGTGCTGCTTCTAAGTTGTTGCCATTATCCATGAGAGCTTGCCTTGATGCTTCTTTACTAAAGCCCATTTCTGTTATATGTCTCAGAGCCTTCTCATCCACCTATAAGCAACAAAGTAAAGTTATGCCAACAGCCAATAAACAAGCAAAGTATAAGTTCTTAAATATATACTGTTTTTTAACCAAAAATTACATCTGATGTTTATGGGAAAATGTGATATTAATATATTATTTGCTTGCTGTTTTTTCATACCAATAGTCAAGAAAAGATCTGTGATATGCAAGGCTGTGCCTTGAGTACTTTCTTTGAACCATTACAAATGCAAAACAAACAAACAAAAAAAGAAACTTTATGATATGTCACTATAAAGCTTTTAAAAAAAAACAGGCAGTGAAAACTACCTAATGAAAAATTGTCATGGTTAATACTTCTCTGTCCTAAGGAAATACAGTTTATATAGCACCTCTCAAAAAATACAAAGTATAAAAAGAAGCTAACAAAATGGTACCATCTCAGTAGCTTGGTTTTTTTTCCTACTCTCTATTGTTTCAATATTCTGCTTTATATTTATAAGCAATACTATCTATGAAGCTTTGACAGCCTACACCTCAAATTTAAAAAATCTACTTTACAAGTGTCAGAATCCCATATCTTGAAAAATCTGGACCTGAGTAGAATTAAAGGACTGTTTAAGTAACATAAACATATCCCATGAAGACATTTATCAAACCATAACCAGCTGAGAAATACACAACTAACTTTTGTACTTTTATGAGTTGAGATGGATAGGCTTTAAGATAGTATTTAAGACAGCATGCATGTTGCTGACATCTACACTCATACCCACGTAGGCATTGATAAAAGCACAGGACTTTAAAAAAAAAAAAAAAACAAAAAACCTGTTTTTAAAACTCTGACTTCTTTAAAAACTCTGATTTTGTGAATTCAAAACACAAAATCCTTTTTAAACATAGTAATAGCTATTAATAGGTCAGAGTTACATATAAGAGAAATTTTACATCCCTGCTGTAGATATCCTAAAGTAAATGTAAAAAGGCCTGGACATTAAAACTATAATCCACCCTTCTTATTCAAAACTTATCTAAATGTGAAAAAAAAATCCTTCCAAAGGCTTTCCCTCTCCCAATTATTTCACAAGTAAATATCTAATTAAGAATACTGTCTCTTATATAGAATTTAACCAAAAAACACTCTTAAGAATCAATTCATATCCAACCTTGGTATAACTTATTCTACCTTTCTTGTTAACCTGAATTGCAGTTAACCAAATTCTCATTCAAAGTGCTGGCAGGTCCATGCTCTGACAGCTTTAGGAAAAAACCTTCCTTGCCTCTTCTAGTCTGTGTTGTTTACTGGCAATCTTTGGCTTTCATTAGTTTATAGATGCATCATTCCAGTCACACAGCCATCTTCTCACTGTGCATCTTCATGTCAACTTTTCTCTGTGTCTAAATCTCCCCTCTTTACAGGTTAAACTAGTGTCATCTTGGCTTAGGGCCCATCCTAACGACCTCTTTTTAACTTGGTATCTCTGTAAAGATTCTATTTACAAAGAAAAGCAGTCACATTTTAAGGTACTGGTGCTCAAGACTTCAATCTATCTTGTTAGGTGGTAGGTTGGGTTGGGATGATGGATGGGACACAATTCAACCTATAAAATCATTTATTGTCAAAAATATTTTAAAGAAACTATCCACTGACATCCCAATCAAGTCTTTTTTTCAGTTGCTGAAAATAAAGAACTGAAAACCATACAACAGGCAAAAGCACTAGGTACCTGGTCATCAGAATTTCAAACTGTCCTTTTGATTAGTCTCCTTCATTCTTAAATGACAGTTTTTATGAATAGAATTATAGATGAAGAGTATTCCTTTCAGTACATTCAATGTCTCACCCCACTGCTTCCTTGCCTTCATAGTTTTTAATGAAAAATTGGCCATTTATTGAGGATCCCTTCTATTTGATGAGTTACTTCTCTCTCATCGCTTTCAAGATATCCTGTCTCTACCTTTCAACAACTAGATTATGTGTCTTGGTGTGTCTCTGCATTTAGCCTATAGGAGACCATTGAGCTTCTCAGATTTGTAGATGTCATCAAATTTGGTAATGAGGGGGGGGGGCATTAGTTCTTCAAATATTTTTTCTATCCCTTTTTCTTTTCAACTGAGACTCCTGTAATGTATATACTGGTATATTTCATGGTGCCTCATTGATCCCGTAGGCTCTATTTTTCTTCATTCTTCCCTCTTTCTCATCTTAGACTGGGTAATTTCAATTGCCCTCTATTAAAGCTCAGTAATTCTTTCTTCTGCTTGCTCTTGTCTGATGCTGAACCTAAGAAAAATTTTTATTTCCACTACTGTACTTTCTAGTTCAAGAAATCCTATTTTCTTTTTTTATAATTTACCTTTATTGATATATCCTTATATATCGTCCATATATTGTTCTCTTGATTTCTTTTAGCTCTTTGCCAATGGTTCCCTTCAGACCTGTATTTCTAAGACAGTTAATTTAAGGTCTTTTTTTTTAATAAGTTCAATGCCTGGGTTTCTTCAGGGATAGTTTCTTTCAATTTCTTTCTTTTCCCTATGAATGGGTCATACTTTCTGTTTTTTGGTATGCTCTATAATTTTCTGCTGAGAACTGAAAATTCTGAATACTGTACTGGTGGCAATTTTGGAAATCAAATTCTCCCTCCTCCTCAGAGATTGGTGGTGTTACTTGATGAAGACTGCAGTTTTAAGTTTGTTTAGTAACTGTTCCAAACCTTTTTGGTAAGGATTATATTCTTTGTGATCTGTGATCACTGGAGTCTTTGTTCCATTATCTCCGTAATCAGCCAGTGACCAGCCTCTTTCTTCATCCATCACCACTCTGTATGCTGCAAGAGTTTGACTTGACTCCAAAGTTGTAAAATAGTTGTTTCAGACGTTTGTCAGCTTAATAGCTGTTTTGGTGGAGGAGACAATTCCTGGAACTTTCCATTTTGCCATCTTTGTGATATCACTCCCTTCTTATGCTTTTAATCCTCAAAACAATCCCAAACTGTTGGTCTTTAGTGTTCTATGGCAAGACATTCCCAGAAAACGGTTCTCAATGCACTTAAGTTAAAGCACTTCTTGAGTAAGAGACAGTGTCTTTTTCAACTTGCTATATCCACTCGAACCTGAAAACTGACTTTTTTTTACAATGAGATGGTCATGTATTCAAGGAAGCAATAGTCTACCTCTGTTATAAACCCATTCTCCTTAGCTAGTGATTGATTTAGGAATGGACACATAACCTAGTTCTAGTCAATGAATCATAGATGGAATTTACCAGAGATTTCCAAAATTATTTTCTTATCTGATAAAACACCCACACACAGAGAAATGTCCCCTTTCATTCCTGCCTTTGAACTTTCTTCATGAAGATTAACACACAGAGAACCCTATAACCCAGAGAAGAAAGCCAAGAAACTAGAGCGATGCGTACCAGAGTTCCAACATTGTTATATTGCTTAATTTGCCAATCTTTACAACCATCCAGCTCCAGATTTCTTGTTGTATGAGATGACAAACCCTCTTATTTAAGCTAATCTTAGAACTCTCTAGACAAAATCACCCAAAGTCATTCAAGCTCGAAAGGTAGAGGAAAATGAATTCCTGTCAGTTCCCTTATATCTGAAGACACTGTGGCATACCCAGCAACATCTGACTTCCCATTTATCTTAAAAATCTAGTAATATTTTGCAATTGAGTCTATAATATACATCTACTGTTTCAATATTTTCCACAAATAACAAAACAAAATGACTTCAGACAAAATCTGAGAAAAGATGTGGGAAAGGAGACGAAAGGACAGATAACTATGTTTTTGATGCATCATCTTTTAGAAAATAATTTCCATTGAATGTTTTTTGTGTAATTTGATGACTTTTTATCAGTCCACTCCAAAAGACATCATTCACACATTAGAAAGTTAAGTAAATTTTACTTAAGTAAATTATTTTTCAAATAATCCAAATTTTCCATGAATTAAATGGAATCCTTAATGAAAGTCTTCTTAGACTTGTGACACTGTCTATAATATACTCAAAAAGTTAGTGGTGGTTCTGAGAATTTAAAAACAACACTATTGAAGAAAAAAAGATGCAAACTTTGTGGTTGGTTCTTCAGTCTTACCAGTTCTCTATAGACACCTTCATGTTTTCCCTCTGATTTGTTTGCCTTTTCTTTCTGTAAAATTTCCCTATTTCGGTTACCAGCAGCACTCATGTTGAGATTACTTCTAGCACCACCACCGCCGCCTCCAAATGTCTTGGTCTTCAGATAAGAAAAAGACAAAATAAATATAAATAAACAGAATTTTAAAAAGCTTTAAAGTCTAAGTTATGACTAAAAACATCTAGTAAAACTGAAGTACTTAAGTTTCCTAATTATGTTTAACAGGAAAAAAGTGAAATGCTAACTAATTCTTTCTAAACATCTACTAGTCATAACCTCCTCTTTCCACAAGTCCAGGTGAGGGAATTAAAAAAATTATATGATTATAATTTTTATATCTTCAAGGAAAATCATTAGAATAAACTTAAGTAGACAGCAATATAGAAAATAATACAAGTATTATGGAGATGAGATGTCAAAAATTATTCCAGTAAAATACTTGACTGATATAATGATACACATGTTACAAGTCCAGCTACATGTCAAGGCTTTCTTTAGCAAGGCACCAAACCTATTTAGGAATCAGTTACATTACACCCATGATCCAGTAACAGGAATAATATTCTATATTCTATAATCGAAGAATGTAAACAAATAATACAAATTTTAATACTGGATTAAAAGTCTAATTACTGATTTATTATCTATATTAATTGCATAGTATGCTGTATCTTGGGGGCTTCCCAGATGACACAAGTGGCAAAGAATCAGCTTGCCAGTGCAGGAGAGGCAGGGAAAACCCCTGGGTCGGGAGGACCCCCTGGAGGAGGAAACGGCAACCCACTCCAGTATTTCTTGCCTGGGAAATCCCATGGACAGAGGAGCCTGGCAGGCCACAGTTCATGGGGTTACAAAGAGACAGACATGACTGAGCATGCATACACTGCGCCATGCTACACCTTATCAACCATGTATAAAACTTTTGTAGTCCTAGTTCTTATTTTGTCTGACTTATTTGAATATTTCTTTGTGTAATGAAATCTGATCTCATTTCTGTTTTATCAAAACCACTGTGGAAACATTAGAACACTGGTTTAGAAAGATACAAATTCATGATTGAAAAGCACCTCATGGTTGTTATTTGTACAATATCAAATTATGCTTCTGGTTATATAATATCTTTATAGTTTTCTAAAAAACCTAATAAAAGCAGAAGCCAACACTTGATTATTATTAGGGTAACTAGTAATAGTCTTAAAGTGTCTTACAATGACTACAATAAGAAAACATTTCAGATATACATTTAAATAAGACTGAGAAATTTATTTGAATCATATGAAAATATAAAGAAACAGAACCTGAAAAACAGAAAAATGATGTAATATGATCATCAATGGACAACACGTTAAATATCTCTATAAGGTAGTTGATACATCACAATATTTAAATTTAACTCAAATCAAAATTAAAACCACATCTTCAGAGATTCATTATTGGATTCATTCAAATTTTGTTACCTGCAATCCAGCAAAAAAAAAAAAAAAACATTTGAAATGTCTTGATAGTCATTATTTATGCAACGATAAGGAAAAATATGAGTTTATATTAATGTGATACAAAGTTTATCAGACTGAGAAACAATGTAGTATATGTAAGAATAGAGGCTTCAGTTCAGTTCAGTTGCTCAGTTGTGTCCGACTCTTTGCAACCCCATGGACTGCAGGACACCAGGCTTCCATGTCCATCATTAACCCCCAGAGCTTGCTCAAACTCATGTCCATTGAGTTGGTGATGCCATCCAACCATCTCATCCTCTGTCGCCCCTTCTCCTCCTGCCTTCAATCTTTCCCAGCATCAGGGTCTTTTCCAATGAGTCAGGTCATTGCATCACGTGGCCAAAGTACTGGAGTTTCAGCTTCAGCATCAGTCCTTCCAATGAACATTCAGGACTGATTTCCTTTAGGATGGACGAGTTGGACCTCCTTGTAGTCCAAGGGACTCTCAAGAGTCTTCTCCAACACCACAGTTCAAAAGCATCAATTCTTCGGCACTCAGCTTTCTTTATAGTCCAACTCTCACATCCATACACGACTAATGGAAAAACCATAGCGCTGACTAGATGGACCTTTGTCGGCAAAGTAATGTCTCTGCTTTTAACATGCTGTCTAGGTTGGTCATAGCTTTTCTTCCAGGGAGCAAGTGTCTTTTAATTTCATGGCTGCAATCACCATCTGCAGTGATTTTGGAGCCCCCCAAAATAAAGTCTCTCATTGTTTCCACTGTTTCCCCATCCATTTGCCATGAAGTGATGGGACCAGATGCCATGATCTTCGTTTTTTGAATATTGAGTTTTAAGCCAACTTTTTCACTCTCCTCTTTCACTTTCATTAAGAGGCTCTTCAGTTGCTCTTCACTTTCTGCCATAAGGGTGGTGTCATCTGCATATCTGAAGTTATTGATATTTCTCCCAGCAATCTTGATTCCAGCTTGTGCTTCATCCAGCCTGGCATTTTGCTTGATGTACTCTGCATATAAGTTAAATAAGCAGGGCGACAATATATAGCCTTAACGTACTCCTTTCCCAATTTGGAAGCAGTTCATTGTTCCATGTTCGGTTTTAACTGTTGCTTCTTGACCTGCATACAGGTTTCTCAAGAAGCAGGGAAGGTGGTCTGATATTCTATTTCTTTCAGAATTTTCAGCAGTTTGTTGTGATCTAGAGTCATAGACTTTGGTATAATCAATAAAGCAGAAGTAGATGTTTTTCTGTAATTGTCTTGCTTTTTCTATGATCCAGAGGATGTTGGTAATTTGATCTCTGGTTCCTCTGCCTTTTTAAAATCCATCTTGAACATCTGGAAGTTCACAGTTCACGTACTGTTGAAGCCTGGCTTGGAGAATTTTGAGCATTACTTTGCTAGCGTGTGAGATGAGTGCAATTGTGCAGAAGTTTGAACATTCTTTGGCATTGCCCTTCTTTGGGAGTGTAATGAAAACTGACCTTTTCCAGTCCTGTGGCCACTGCTGAGTTTTCCAAATTTGCTGGCATGTTGAATGCAGCACTTTCACAACATCATCTTTTAGGATTTGAAATAGCTCAAATGGAATTCCATCGCCTCCACTAGCTTGTTCGTAGTGATGCTTCCTAAGGCCCACTTGACTTCATATTCCAGGATGTCTGGCTCTAGTGAGTGATCACACCATCGTGGTTACCTGGGTCATGAAGATCTTTTTTGTATTCTTCTTTGTACTCTTGCCACCTCTTCTTAATATCTTCTGCTTCTGTTAGGTCCATACCATTTCTGTCTTTTATCTGCCCATCTTTGAATGAAATGTTCCCTTGGTATCTCTAATTTTCTTGAAGAGACCTCTAGTCTCTGCCATTCTATTGTTTTCCTCTATTTAAATCTCTGCTGAGCCACTTCCTAGTTCCAGCCCTCAGGCAAGTCACTTAACTTCTACTTTCCATAAGCTCTGGGTTTCTCATCCTTAAAACAGGAATAAGAGAATTTCCTGCTGGTCCAGTGGTTAAGTCTGCACGCTTCCACTCCACAAAGTACAGATCTGATTCCTTGTCAGGAACTAAGATCCCACATGTCACACTGCACTGTCAACAAAAAACCAACCTCATTGGGATAATGGGAGGGTTAAATAACATCATCACATCAAGTAATGAATTCAGTAACTGGCACATGGTAAACACTCATAACAGAAAGATGGCAACATTACTGTTTTAATATAATAGAACAGAGTTACCTGAAAAGTCTGAAGCCTGACCTGTTCCAAATTAAATGTATTTCCAGAATTTAAATTCTGTAACTCCAAAAGTGCCTTTTCTTTTGGTGCCAGTGAAATAGTTCCATCTTCTGGAGACATTTCTTTATTATTTTCTTTCCATTTTATGGATTAAGGAACAAGATAAACAGCATTTTCAGAACTGCTTTTCATTGCTGTAAAATAGTTGTTCCTCACTAAACATACAACTATCTAAAGACATCACAACATAAACATTACCCATAAGGTAACTGATGTGAATCAGGCATCTGTGAGACCATCATGACCATGAAACCTAAGTGGGCCTTCATGCGGCCTAGCAATCGTAGTACATTCTCCTAGGCCATTCACCTCCCAATCTTCCCAACCACTATTTCACATGTCTCCTAGCTCCTCAAACTTCAAACATCTTCTCCCTCATTGTGACTGTATGACCATGCTTACTACCTCACTGGAAAAACTAAAATAATCATTAAAGAACTTACATAGATTTTTACCACATCAACCCACTCACTGATATCTGTACATCTATAGTTTATCTTACCACCATCTATACAGAATGTGAAGAGAATGAACGACTTCCCTAACTCTACATTAATTTTCAAGCCACATCTTACAGAATGTTTAACAGACCTTGATAAATTCAATACATCACACTCCATGATATGATTTCTGTATTCTCTTGTTTAATTCCTATCTTACTGGTCACACCTTGGCTGGTTCAACTTCTTTCATTCAACTGGTAAGGTTAAAATGCTAAAGGGTTTATTCCTTATCCTCTTCCCTTCCCTTCAGCTCCCATTCCCTTGAGGATCACATGTGACCTCATGATTTTAAATATCATTCATATGCATTTCACTCTCAAATGCATACATCCATCCCAAACCTCACCCTTTACCTTACTGTCTCACTGCCTATTAGACATTGCCAGGTGGATGCCTGAAAGGCACCTCAGTGTTAACACGTTCAAAACAAAACACCCTGTTCAAACCCTGTCATTTCCAATTCAAAGTAAGCAACTTTAACCTGCTAATTTTTCAGTGCAAAATCCTTGAAGTCTTTTGTAACACCTCTTCTCGCAAGCTCTGTATTTAATCTCTCAGAAACTCTGATGGTTGTATTTTTCAAAATAGCTGAATCTGAACAGTTCACGCTACCTATTACAGCTGCCATCACTACCAAAACTTTTTCTCCCCCTGGACTATTTCAATAATTCCCTAACTTGTATGATTCCCATCTTCCCTTTCTGAACACAACAGCCAGAATTAGGCTTTCTAAATGTAGGTCAGCTGATGTATTGATGTGCTGACAACCCTCCAAAGGCTCCTCATTTCCTTCTGACTGTCTTTAAGATGGCTTACAGGGCCCTACATAAGCTAACCTCCATTATCACTCCTGATTTTATATTCTAGAATTTGTCCCTCTGTCTTCTCTGCTTCTACTGGTCACAGTGCTATTCCTTCAACATAAACTCCTGCTTTAGAGCCTTTGCAGCGGCTTTTCCTTCTCCCTGGAACACTCTTCTCAGATAACCATGTCACTAATTCTTACCTCCTTCAATTTTTGACACAAATTTCACCATCTTGAAGCCTAATCAAATTTCTCTATTTAAGGCTGAAATTTGCAATTTACTTATTTAGTATGTTTCTATTATTTATTGTCCTTACTAGAATATAAACTATATAAGAATTTCAAAGAATTCTCAATTTCTGACCATCCTATTTTATTTTTATCTTTTTTATTTCCACAGACCAGTAATTTATTTTAAATTTGAATAATTTCTAATTCCACAAACAAAACTACTGAAGAACAGCAATATTTTGCTTGAATTCTTTCTTCTGTACACTCAGTGATCCAAAACACCACAATATCCAACATACACAAACCTCAGGGAAGGGTTAGTAAATACACACAGATTGGAATCACAGTGCTCTGCTCCTGAATGGAATGGTCCCACAGAAAAAGCACTGGATACAGCACAACATAAGGGCGCCTGTTACATATGAAGTGAGCAGAAACACACTAGTGTCTTCTATGTGCATCATGAGGAAACCTGCATAGGTTAGAGGGCCTTTTATGCTCACTTAAAAGTCAGCCAAGTTGTCTGTAATGCATTTTTCAAACAATTTGGACAGCACTGCGATCCCATGTAGTACATGCTCATTTGTGTTGTCTTTGTTGACACTGAAAATCTTGCATGGTCATATACGAGTGTTTTGGCTTCAGCTTTTCTTTGAATAAAAGAGATTTAAATGCACTTAAACAATACATATTGCAAGCTGTTCACATACACTAAATTTAGGAGATTCGATTAATTTGAGTTTTTTTTTCCTTTAAACACTACAGACTGCAAATCAGGTTCTTCACAACAGATTGAGTATTAAGTAGTTCTTCAAGGAATGAGGTAGGAAGAAGAAAAGCCCAAGTGAATAAAACATTGAAACTATTCCCCGTTGAAAATAAATTCTACAATGATGCAGAATGTGAAATAAGCTTTTAACATAAGTGATCTGAGTTTATAGTTAGAAACAAAAAGTAGTCCTTCATGAAATAAAGGTTAAGAGAACATGCGCCTGTTTTTCCCGTTATAAACTGAGAAGTGGGTAGAGACGATGTTTCGGTACGAAAACAGGTGACTACAGATCAGCTTTCCATCTCACATGCCGTACCCAAAGCCAGGCTGTGGCTGCCCGTAGGGTGGTGCAGAGTAACCACAAGCGAAAGCTGCCTGTGGAGGGATTGCAACACTGCGTCCTGCTGTCAGCATCAACTGGGGCTGACCATAAACAATAGGTTGCGTTGCTGTAGCTTGTTCTTCCTTTTCTCAGTGATTCTGAAGCATCTAACTCTTTGTCAAGTATTCCTTCATGACTTGGATGAAATACAGCATGGCAAAAGCCATAATATTGTGCCTCCATGCAATTTCCAGGATAACATCTGGCCTTAAAAGATCAAAACCAGCAAAGAGACACACTCCAGAGCACTCTCTTCTTTCTTCCTGCAAAACCCACTGTAGGAGCTCTTCAGCCAATTCAGTATCTTCAGATTCAGAGGCATACTGCATTGTGTCCGTGTACAGGCTATCTTTCTCACACAGCTCCACGCTGTTTCCAGCGATTATTGCCTTTGAAGAGGTAAGCAGCGATCCTTCTGAACTCAGTGACTTCATGCTTTTCCAAATGCTGCCCCTCTCCTCTCCTCTCCCCATGCTCACAAGTCTCTCTGTCTGCTTTTCCATTACTGCCCTGTAAATAAATTCTTCAGTACCATTTTTCTAGAAGCCGTTTATATGTGTTAGAATATAATATTTATCTTTCTCTTTCTGACCTACTTCACTCTGTATTATAGGCTCTAGATTCATCCACCTCATCAGAACTGACTCAAATCTGTTCCTTTTGATGGCTGAGTAATATTCCATTGTGGATATGTACCAAAACTTCTTTATCCATTCATCCGTCGATGGACATCCAGGTTGCTTCCATTTTCCAGCTATTGTAAATAGTGCTGCAATGAACAATGGGATACATTTGTCCTTTTCAATTTTGGTTTCCTCAGGGTATATGCCTAGGAGTAGGATTGCTGGGTCATATGGTGGTTTTATTCCTAGTTTTTAAAGGAATATCCATACCATCTTCCATAGTGGCTATATCAATTTACAGTCCCACCAGCAGTGCAAGAGGGCTCCCTTTTCTCCACACCCTCTCTAGCATTTATTGTTTGTAGACTTTTTGATGATGGTGATTCTGGCTGGTGAGAGGTAGTTTGATTTGCATTTCTCTAATGAGTGATGCTAAGCATCTTTTCATGTGTTTGTTAGCCATCTGTATGTCTTCCTTGGAAAAATGTCTGTTTAGGTCTTTTCCCCACTTTTTGATTGGCTTGTTTTTTCTATTGAGTTGTATGAGCTGCTTGTATATCTTTGAAATTAATCCTTTGTCAGTTGTTTCAGTTGCTATTATTTTCTCCCATTCTGAGGGTTGTCTTTTCACCTGGCTTATAGTTTCCTTTGCTGTGCAAAAGCTTTTAAGTTTAATCAGGTCCCACTTGTATACTTTTGTTTTTACTTCCATTACTCTAGGGAAGTGGGTCATAGAGGATCTTGTTTTGATTTATGTCATCAAGTGTTCTGCCTATGTTTTCCTCTGAGAGTTTTATAGTTTCTGGTCTTATATTTAGGTCTTTAATTCATTTTGAGTTTATCTTTGTGCATGGTGTTAGGAAGTGTTTTAATTTCATTCTTTTACATGGAGCTGTACAGTCTTCAGAGCACCATTTATTGAAGAGGTTGTCTTTGCCCCATTGTATATTCTTGCCTCCTTTGTTGAAATTAAGGTACCCATAGGTGCATGGGTTTATTTCTGGGCTTCCTATCTTGTTCCATTGGTCAATATTTCTGTTTTTGTGCCAGTACCATGCTGTCTTAATGACTGTAGCTTTGTAGTATAGTCTGAAGTTGTGAAGGTTGATTCCTCCAACTCCATTCTTCTTTTTCAAGACTGCTTTGGCAATTCAGGGTCTTTTGTGTTTCCATATGAATTGTGGAATTTTTTGTTCTAGTTCTGTGAAAAATGCCATTGGCAATTTGATAGGGATTGCACTGAATCTGTAGATTGTGTTTGGTAGTATAGTCATTCTTTCTACCCAGGAACATGGAATCTCTCCTTATCTGTTTATTTTGTCTTTGATTTCTTTCATCAGGAACTGATGATTCTTTCTACCCAGGAACGTGGACTCTCTCTGTTTGTCTTTGATTTCTTTCATCAGTGTCTTATAATTTTCTGTGTACAGCTCTTTTGTCTCCTTAGGTAAGTTTATTCCTAGATATTTAATTCCTTTTGTTGCAATGGTGAATGGGATTGATTCCTTAATTTCTCTTTCTGATTTTTCATTGTTAGTATATAGAAATGCAAGTGATTTTTGTGTATTGATTTTGTATCCTGCAACACTGCTCAATTCACTGATTAGCCCTAGTAATTTTCTGATACTATCTTTAGGGTTTTCTGTGTACAGTATCATGTCATCTGCAAACAGTGAGAGCTTTACTTCTTTTCCGATCTAGATTCCTTTTATTTCTTTTTCTTCTCTGACTGCTATAGGTAGGACTTCCAGAACCATGTTGAATAATAGTGGGGAAAGTGGGCACCCTTGTCTTGTTCCTGATCTTAGGGGGAATGCTTTCAGTTTTTCACAATTGAAAACAATGTTAGCTGTAGGCTTATCATGTATGGCCTTTACTATGTTGAGGTAGGTTCCTTCTATGCCCATTTTTTGAAGAGTTTTAATCATAAATGGGTGCTGAATTTTGTCAAAGGCTTTTTCTGCATCCACTGAGATTATCATATGGTTTTTATCTTTCAGTTTGTTAATATGGTGTATCACATTGATTGATTTGCATATATTGAACAATCTTTGCATCCCTGGAATAAATCCAACTTGATCATGGTATATGAGCTTTTTAATGTGTTGCTGAATTCTGTTTGCTAAAATTTTGCCAAGGAATTTTGCATGTATGTTCATCAGTGATATTGGCCTGTAGTTTTCTTTTTTTATGTCGTCCTTGTTGGTACCAGGGTGATGGTGGCCTTGTAGAATGAGTTTGGAAATGTTCCTTCCTCTGCAATTTTTTGAAAGAGTTTTAGAAGGATAGGCATTAGGTCTTCTTGAAATGTTTGACACAATTGTCCTGTGAAGCCATCTGGTCCTGGGCTTTTGCTTCTTGGGAGATTTTTGATCACAGCTTTAATTTCAGTGCTTATAATTGGGTTGTTCATAATTTTTATTTCTTCTTGGTTCAGTCTTGGAAGATTGAACTTTTCTAAGAATCTGTCCATTTCTTCCAGATTATCCATTTTATTGCCATATAGTTGTTCAAAATAGTCTCTTATAATCCTTTGTATTTCTACATTGTCTAACATTTCTGGATTGTTGTAACCGCTCCTTTTTCATTTCTAATTTTGTTGATTTGGTTCTTCTCTCTTTTTTTTCTTGATGAGTCTGGCTAAAGACTTGTCAATTTTGTTTATCTTCTCAAAGAACCAGCTTTTAGTTTTATTAATCTTTACTACTGTTTCTTTCATTTCTTTTTCATTTATTTCTGCTCAGATCTTTATGATTTCTTTCCTTCTACTAATTTTGGGGGGCGGGGGTTGTTCTTCTTTTTCCAGTTGTTTTAGGTATAAATTTAGGTTGTCTTTTCGATGTCTTTCTTATTTCTTGAGGTAGGATTGTATTGCTATAAACTTCCCTCTTAGAACTGCTTTAGCTGCATATCATAGGTTTGAGTTGTCATGTTTTCATTGTCATTTGTTTCTAGAAATTTTTTGATTTCCCTTTTGATTTCTTCAGTAACCTGTTGGTTAATTAGAAACGTGTTGTTTAATCTCCATGTGTTTGTGTTTCTTACAGTTTTTTGCCTTGTAATTGATAACTAGTCTCATAGTGTTGTGGTCAGAAAAGATGCTTGATACAAATTCAATTTTCTTAAATTTACTGAGGTTTGATTTGTGACCCAAGAAGTGGTATATCCTGGAGAATGTTCCATGTGCACTTGAGAAGAAGATGTATTCTGCATTGGAATGGAATGTCCTGAAGATATCAATGAGATTCATCTCATCTAATGTATCATTTAAGACTTGTGTTTCCTTATTTTGTTAAGATGATCTGCCCATTGGTGTCAGTGGGGTGTTAACGTCTCCTATTATTATTGTGTTACCGTCAGTTTCTCCTTTTATGTCTGTTAGTGTTTGTCTTATGTATTGAGGTGCTCCTATGATGGGTGCATAGATATTTGCAATTGTTATGTCTTACTCTTGGACTGATACCTTGATCATTACGTAGTGTCCTTCCTTATGTCTTGTAATATCCTTTATTTTAAGGTCTGTTTTGTCTGATATGAGGATTGCTACTCCAGCTTTCTTTTGCTTCCCATTTGCATGGAATATATTTTTCAATCCTCTTACTTTCAGTCTTTATGTGTCCTTAGGTCTGAAGTGCGTTTCTTGTAAACAGCATATATATGGGTCTTATTTCTGTATCTGTTCAGCCAGTCTGAGTCTCTTGGTTGGCGCATTTAATCCATTTACATTCAAAGTAATTATTGATATATATGTTCCTATTGCCATTTTCTCAATTGTTTGGGGTTGGTTTTGTAGATCTTTTTTCTTCTCTTGTATTTCTTGACTATATAAGTCGGTTTAACATTTGTTGTAAAGCTGGTTTGGTGGTACTGAATTCTCTTAACTTCTGCTTGTCTGAAAAGTTTTTTATTGCTCCATTAATTTTGAATGAGACCCTTTCTGGGTACAGTAATCATGGTTGTAGATTTTTTCCTTTCAGTACTTTAAATATATCCTGCCATTCCCTTCTGGCCTGTAGAGTTTCTACTGAGAGATCAGCGTAGGTGTTTCCCTTGTATGTTACTTGTTGCTTCTCCCTTGTTGCTTTTAATATTTTGTGTTTATCTTTGCTAGTTTGATTCGTATGTGTCTTGGTGTGTTTCTCCTTGGTTTTATCCTCTATTGGACTCTTTGTGCCTCTTGGACTTAATTGACCATCTCCTTTACCATGTTTGGGAAACTTTCAACTACAATCTCTTCAAAAATTTTCTCATACCCTTTCTTTTTCTCTTCTTATTCTGGGACCCTTGTAACTCAAATATTGGTGCATTTGATATTGTTTCAGAGGTCTCTAGACCATCCTCAGTTCTTTTCATTCTTTTTACTTTATTCTGCTCTTCAGAAGTTATTTCCAACACTTTATCATCCAGTTCACTGATTTGGTCTTCTGCTTCAGATATTCTGGTACTGATTCCTTCTAGAGTATTTTTAATTTCAGTAATTGTGTTGTTTGTCTCTGTATGCTAATTCTTTAATACTTCTAGGTCTTTGTTAATTAATTCTTGCATTTTCTCCATTTTGTTTTCAAGGTTTTTGATCATCTTTACTATCATTATTCTGAATTCTTTTTCAGGTAGTTTGCCTATTTCCTCTTCATTTATTTGGACTTCTGTGTTTCTAGTTTGTTACTTCATTTGTGTAGTATTTCTCTGCCTTTTTATTTTTATTTTTTTAACTTATTGTGTTTGAGATCTCCTTTTCCCAGGCTTCAAGGTTGAATTCTTTCTTCCTTTTGGTTTCTGCCCTCCTACGGCTGGTCCAGTATTTGTGAAAGCTTCCTATAGGGTGATATTTGTGGTGAGTTTTTGTTTGTTTGTTTTTCCTCTGATGGGCAAAGCTGAGTGAGGTGGTAATTCTGTCTGCTGATGATTGGGTTTGTATTTTTGTTTTATTTGTTGTTTAGATTAGGCATCCTGCACAGGTGCTACCGGTGTTTGGGTGATGCCAGGTCTTGTATTCAAGTGGTTTCCTTTGTGTGAGTTCTCACTGTTTGATACTCCCTAGGGTTAGTTCTCTGGTAGTCTAGGGTTTTGGAGTCAGTGCTCCCACTCCAAAGTCTCAAGGCTTGATCTCTGGTCAGGAACGAAGATTCTACAAGTGGTTTGTTATGGCATTAAGTGAGATTAAAACAAATATCCAAAAACGAGAAACCAAATATGAATCCCAGACAAATGGCAATTACAAAATCAGACAAATAATAATTTAAAAAATGGAATATACTCATATACATATACACCCATGAGCAAAGTCAATACAGTCCAACAAAAATAAAGTACAACTGTTGACCTAGTGAACAAAGGAAATAAAAATTATATTTACCAGGTAAGAACAAAACTAACTAAAGCACAAACTGGAAAACAAAACTAAAGCAAGGCACCAAGTGGGGAATAAAGCAATGAAAACAAAACTAACAAATATGTTGAGAGGAAAGGAAAGAAAGAAAAGAAAGAAAGAATAGATATGCAAAGTTAAATAAAGGTAGATTAAGAAGATTTATATATATTAAAGACTAACTGCAAGGCAAAAAGAACAGTAGGAAAGGCAAACAAAGGAATAAATGTAGAAAGAATATAATAGGTTTAAAAAAATTAAAATTATAAAAAAGAGAAAAAAAAAAACAGAAGAAGAAAGAAAAAGGGGGGGAAAAAAGAGGAAAATTCCATAGAACTGCAAAAGTCCAATAAAGAGGCAGAGGTTTATCACAACAGTAAAAAATGTGACTGAGGGGAAAAAAAAAGCTCAAAAGCTTAATTAGATTTCACAGTGCCCATAAAATTGACAACTGCAACAGAGGGGCAAAAAGAAGGGAAAAAAAGAGAAAAAAATCCAAAAGAATCTACAAAACAAGTCAAAACACAAGAAAAATAAATATTTGTCTTGAATCACTGCTCAAGAGTTCTTTCCCTTGCTGGGAGTCGCAGTCCACCTCACCTCCCTAGCATGCCTTCCAACACTCTGCTGATCTCTGGACCTACTGTGGGGGCAGCTCAGATTCTAATCTGGTCCTACTCCTGTATGTTCTTGCTTGCAATGCACAGCTATCAGAACTAGTGATTTCTTTTGTGGGAGCTCTCAATGAGCTTTTATAAAGACACAGAGTCTGCCTAGCTAATCGTGTGGATTTAATGCACAGCTTGTACAGCTGGTGGGAAGGTTTTGGGTCTTTTTCCTTAACCACACTGCCCCTGGGTTTCAACTGTGGTTTTATTTTCATCCGTACATGTGGGTCATCCACTGGGGTTTGCTTCAGAGGACTTGGGTTTGCCCCTATGAGGGTCAAGTGTGGAGATGATGCAGCTGCTTGGGTCGCAGGGGTCTGGCAGCACCAGGTATTTAGGAGAGCTGGCAGCTAGGGCAGCAGGAAATACAGTACTCTAGAAGGATATGGCAACCAGTATTGGCCAATACGCTCCAGTATTCTTGGCTGGAGAACCCCCCCACTCCCTGACAGAGAAGCCTGGCAGGCCAGTCTACAGGGTCACAAAGAGCCCAGACACGACTGAAGCGACCCTGCATGCACAGACGCAAGATGTTTTTTGCCTGTGGCAGCTCTGCCCGTGACAGGTGGGCGTGAAGGTGGCTCAGCTGCTTGGCTTTCAGGGACCCTGGCGGCGCTAAGTGTGCAGGGACACGGACTGCCTCTGCCGCAGGAGGTATGGCCCGATCAGAGTCTTTTTTCGAGCCTCTTGTAGCTGGTGATCAGTAGGCCTCTTTGGCCAGTCTTTTTCTGTAGCTCCACCTGTTCAGGCACCTAGAGGGCTCCCTTGCCTGGGGTTCTTCTCTGTCACTCGGCATGTCAGGCACATAGAGGGGCCTCCCGGGCTGGGGTCTTACTCTGTAAATCAGTGTGCCAGGCACTTCAAGTGGCACCCTGGGTCAGGCACTACTCTATAGTTTGGCACATCAGGCACTTAAAGGGCACCCTGGATGGGGTCCTACTCTGTAGTTCAGGGCATCAGGTATTTGATGGGCCAGCCTCTCCATTGTTCAGCTGCCAATGGTGGAGTGTGGAGAGAGAGGCTATGGTGATGGCTGCAGCCCCTACGCATGACTCAGCCGTATCCCTTGCTTCCATGGCTGCCTGGCTTTCCTCCACAGGCATGTCCCACCACAATCTCCTCCCTCCTATCTCCTCAATCCGTCTCTCTGCAGTCAACAGCAACCCTTACCCTGGCTGCTCCACTATCCCTAGACTCCATCTCCCAGCAGCTGAGCCTTCCAGGGGACCTGCATCCCTGTCTGGGGTATGTGTGGCTGCGGCAAGGACTGTCTGATTCTCATTCCACTTAGGCTGCCACAGATCAGCTTCCTCACTCTCAGCCCTAAATGTTTCTCCTCTGCCTCAGACAATTGCCCTGATGTGGGGATCGGACCCCTGCTTCAGTTCCCCCTCCTGCCGAGGGCAGGTCCAGTCCTACTAACACTCCTGTTTTTCCCCCTGGTTCCTTCGTCCTACCGAGTTTTGTGTGGTCCTATATATTCTTTTCCGCTGGTCAGGTGCTCCTGTCTGCTCTCAGCTGGCGCTCTGTGTGCACTTCTGTGTCTGAAGGTGTGTTCCTGATGTGTCCACGGAGAGAGATGTACTCCACGTCCACCCATTCCTCTGCCGTCTTGTACTCCTCCTCTGACCATCCTATTTTCAACTGCACGCCCCCCCCAACTCCCCTCACCAACCAACACCTTCCTAACTGCCCATCCTACTTTACTTTTGCCCATGGCACTTATCAACTTTTAACCTACCATATAATTTACATACTTATTACTATGCCAGTCTGTTTAACTTACTAAAAGGTAAGCTTGATAAAGGCAGAAATCTTTTGTATATTTAGTCATTGTTTAAACCAAGGCATTTAAGATACTTCCTGGCATATTACAAGTTCTCAAAAAAATATTTGTTGAATGAAGGACTAAAGGAAGAAAGGAATGAAAAACATCACTTGATCATCTGCAGTAGATTTCACCAAATCCACATTAAGTAGTTAAATAGATGAACATAAAATATCTTTCCAGGTAAATTACACTGTTATATAATTTTGCTTTTTAGACACTCATTAAATATGAATTTGTATGTGTATAGTCATCTGTATAGAAAGATATATAGACACAGATATAATCTTCTACTGTAATACATGTAGGTTAGCCCCAGAATTGTCACTGGGTAACCTTGGGCATGTTCTTATAGTTTTGAGCCTCCAATCAACTCTTACATATAAACTGAAAAGTTGAAATTCTGCTTTAGAAAACTATGATTCTTTACTTACAAATACTTATGGGAAAATAAAATGTGATCAATTATGACTTTAAAAAATGAAGCCTATTACCATATATTAGCTAGAGTCCAGTAAATAGACATCAAACAAAATTTTGGAAAGAAAGTTTGTCTGAGAAATATGTAAATCAAAATAATACCTTTGCTACAATCATTAAGAAACTGATATATTCCCAATATCCTCTTCTGAAACTCCATAATTTTAACAGTTTTGGGGAAAGGAAGAAATACATTTTATGCTAACTGGATAAAATGAATTAATTTCAGAGATATTAAAATGATTTTTAAACATGCCTTAGAGAAAACACTGAGGAATAGCAATAGTCACATTTATCGAAGGCTTTTAGGAAAAGAGTGAGGAGAGCATGGCAACCACTCCAGTGTTCTTGCCTGGAGAACCCCATGGTCCCTGGCGTCACAGAGTCAGACACGACTGAGGGACGAAGCACAGCACAGCAAAGGAATCCTGAGCCTGGAGCTGCCGTCTACAGGGTCGCACAGAAGTGACGTAACAACCTAACACTGTAACTGAGGCTGTGAAGCTACAACTAGGGATCTCAGCTCCTCTGCATCATTCCAGCACTGTTCCTTAGTTAGGATATGGCTGTGACCTTATGCTTGCGATGCCTGACTTCTACCCTAGTTCAACATTAGCTTAGCTTGCTGAATGAAGAAAACTGTTGGTGCTCACTGAGACTAAAGATTAGTTAGCTGTTCTATAAACCTCACCCTTGTTCCTTATTCTCCAGAAATAGTTAACCAAAGATTTATGACTTAGATAATGTTCCAATCACAAGTGAGACTTGATAGCTACTTGGAATTGTGTGATCAAGACAATCATCTCTGAAAATAGAAGACAGCCCCCTCCCTATGAGCACCGTAGCCCTTTCCTCTTTCCCCTATGTAATCTCCAAGCAAAACCTGGCAAGTTGGGAGCTGGCTTTTTGGAACATACTCCCACCTTTCTCTTCAGAATTTTCAGCCTCCTCAATAAAGCCATATTTCCTTTTAACCAACACTCTCAGTATTGGATTCTTGAATGATAAGCAGCTGAACAGGAATTCGGTAACAACATCATGACCTGTGCCATGTAGTATCCTAAGTGTTTTAAATATTAGCAATTTTAATTCTTACAGTAAACATATGAAGTAGGTACTACTGCTATTGTCTTTCATAGATAAATAAAACATGGTACAAAATGTAAGTGATCTATCCAAGTTCTCAGAAGCATATGCTTCGAGGCTGCCTGATTCCAGAGCTTGTGCTCTTGTCCCACTGCTATCACCTTCTCACAGATAAAGAGCACGGCAAACAATGTAAGTCATCTACCCAAGTTCTCAGTAGTGTATTCTCCTAGGCTGCCTGATTCCAGAATTTGTGCTCTTGTCCGCCTATCATAAACAGATAGTAGAATGACACTGTGGGAAGAACTACCAAAACTTAAGAAGTCCCCTCTTAAATTTTGAATTTAAATAGGAAAAAATTTTTTAGCTAAAGTTTATTGCTGGTTTTAAATAAAGAAATTTATTTCAATATCACTGGTTAAGAAAATACTGTCTAAGCAACCAACTAATTCATGAACTAAAATTTCTTATCAAAAGCTACAAATCAATAAATAACTAGAGAAACAACCTATTTCAAATAAGTAAGAAATTAAAAATAATGAAAAGAAAACCTTTTGTCTAATAATGATAAATAAGAGAGGGTATGTATAAATGCACATTTAATCCAAAGATAAAAATTGTTTTTTACTATACATTAGGTTTAAGAATGAAAACTGACAAAATTGTTAATCCTGAGCCATTGATTTACCTTCTAGTTTTTACCTGAACCCCTCCAAGGTTTCTACTGTAGGAGAAAACTTTCCTCAGAAAGTATCATCTATCCCAACTAATAATAGGAACCCCTCTACCATTTAAAAAAAAAAAAAAAAGGTTACTGTGTTCACTGTGTTCAGTTGTATACTGTTAAGTTAAGAAGAAAAGACAGAGGGAGAAAAGAAGGGTGGTTTGTCAGCAAAAGCAACTTAATGGAATTGTTAAGGAGACTTGGAAAAGGAATGTTTACAAGTAAAATGGTGTAAGCTTAAGACTCCAAAAGGTACCAGGATATTCTCTACTGATAGAATATGGAAAAAGAATGTCAAAAGTTTGTTCAATTAGTTACTTTATGCGAAAAGACAATAATGATTGTGAGTAATCTAAATAGAACATAAAGGCAAGGAATAAGAGAAATTTGCGATGATTTAGCTTCTTACTTCTTTGCTCTTTGCAACTTCTGCAATGGCAGCGGTCCTTTGCTTTTCAAACTCATCATTATCATTTGGAGGTTTGACAGGCATTGTCACTTGTAATGTCTTTCTTCGATCAAGTTCTCTGCTATCCACTTGGATATGAGACACACACTTCTGGTAGTAACAAATAAAAACAAAATGCTTCAGTAATATCAGAAGGGATTCAACTGTTTGTAAGAAAGTGTATATCTTCAAAAGAAGTATCTGAATCACAACAAGTAAGAGCCCATAAAAATATAACTCTATCCCCAGATTTTAAAATAAAGGTAGAAAACTAACTGAAGTAACTTTAACTGTAACTAGTAAATGAAAGCTACACTAAATATAGCCATCTAAAAGGGGGGAGCATATTTAAAACCTTCATTAAACCAAAAGTTCTAAGCTTCATTTTAGGGTAATGATTTAAAATAATTTAAAATTTCAAACAGTCTAGACTATTGCACAAGAAGAAAATTTGTTTTTTTTTTAAGAGCTGATTTCCACATTATGTCACAATATCCATGAGGGTTAAGTAGTATAGTTACTTTTACATATAGAATGATGTCTTTCAACTTATAAACCAAATCAAAAGCTAAAAACATACTCTCTCCCCCAATCAGGCTGCAAAGTTGTGGGATTTTAGTCTCTTGAGACAAATGACGAAAGCCCTCAATGATTAAAATAAGCCCTGAATTCAATGCTCCCTTTTAATCCTAGCAGCAAAACTCCTATAAAATGAACCTTTTTCAACTCAATAATTTTAAAAAGAAAAATATGCTTTCAAATAAATTCAAATAAATACAGATGTTCAATAATATACATATAACATAGCTGATTCCAACACACAGCCAGCATACTCTGTCTTTAACCAATGTACAAGGCTAAGATGCTGAATAAGAGATTTTCACAATGGACTTCATAAACAAATAACATTATTGAAACTGTAACTTTTAACATACTTCCTAATTCCAAAAAGTATAGCTACTTTTACATATAGAAAGATGTCTTTGAACTTATAAACCAAATCAAAAGCTAAAAACATACTTTCTCCCTCAGTCAGGCTGCAAAGTTGTGGGATTTTAGTCTCTTGAGACAAATTCCAGTAAATCCTAAAGAAAATCAGTCCTAAATATTCATTGGAAGGACTGATGCTGAAGCTGAAATCCCAATACTTTGGCCACCTGATGCAAAGGACTGACTCATTGGAAAAGACCCTGATGCTGAGAAAGATTGAAGGCGGGAGAAGAAGAGGACAACAGAGGATGAGATGATTGGATGGCATCATCGACTCGATGGACATGAGTCTGAGCAAGCTCCAGGAGTTGGTGATGGACAGGGAAGCCTGCCATGCTGCAGAACATGGGGTCGCAAAGCATCGGTCACAACTGAGAGGCTGAACTGAATTCCAAAAAAAAAAAAAAAGAGCTATATATACTTTAAATTCTTGAAAATAATTAAAAGTCTCTGTTAGCAATTTATGAAAGAAATATTATCCCCAAAATGTTTATGAGGAAAGAACATTTTTAAAAATAGCACTTATTATTTTCAAATATAAGTTAATAGAATCTTTTCATTCTTGGGATTTTTCACTATAGAAATGAGAATATCATCAGCATAGATCATGCCTCCTTTTATACTGAATTTCACATGTTCTTAAGCACAATAAAAAATGGCATATGTTTTTAAATACTTTCAAAATAGCCATGATGCAACAATGAATTATTTAATTTTGAGTAGATCCTCCAAAAAAGGGTTTTGAAGAGGATGCCATTCAACTTATTCTGTTCATTTATTTCCTGATCAACTAAATATGATTCTCATACCAAATTTTTTTAAAATTGTTACTGAGATGTACATCTCAATTTCCTAGCTGCTGTGTTCGCAACTTATCTTCACTTTTGAGTCAGCACTCTTGAAGGAAATAAAGCTCAAATGCAAGGCAGGTTACCAAGTGCTAAATTTTAGTAGCATCATATGACAAAGAACAAGCAGTCAGAGGGATTACTCTCGGATTCTTCAGGTATAAAGCAGGGACAAGCTAAAGGAGATTTTTTTGAATGCAATCTGATGTTTAGCACAACCAGAAAGACAAGATACTGGCCAGCTGAGGAGCTACCTTGAGGTAACATTCTGCAGCAAGGTGGTTGAAAATTAGGAAATAATTAGGAAATAAAAATGTTTCGCTTATGTGAGAGAAAGATCAGGGCTGCTGTAGTGGAAAAGGAAAATACCAACTGGAAATAAAATTAAGTCTTTGACTAAGATGAGTCTTTGGATGAAGGCAGATGAATAGAGTCTCGGAAGGGACAGCTGGGAGAGTAGGTCCTCCTAAAGTGCAATGATGCCCTTCCTTGTTCCAACTTTTTTGTCTCCTATCAATTCTTCTGTTGATGCTTTTATTTTTCCTCCCTCTTTTGTTTTTAATGAACAAAGTGAGAAATCATAGCATACTTTTGTCTTCTTACATTTGCATTTCTCTCTCTCAAAAAACAAAAGCCCCCACCACCATCTTATCTTAGTCTTAAATTAACATCGGGTGTGTCTCTTAACTCTTTGAATCTTTGGGTTAACGGCTTTTAAGAAAAGAATCTACACCAAAACTTTAATTAAAATAAAGGGAAAAAAACACAATTATCAATTTTGTATAATTAATATATTTCCACCTAACTCCTATGACTGCTGAGTGAAGAGGTCAGCACAAAACTGAGCACAACGTGAATATAAATGAAAAATACTTTTTGCTGATTAAAATGCATCTGCCAAAATGAAAGTCATTACCTGTCCAAAAGGCACAAAAGGAGGTGGTCCACCTTCGGTTCCAATATTGCTTCTATTGTGTTTTGACAAACTCTGTGAGAAAAGTGAGTTATAAAATAGATTTATACATTAAAAATATATTTAACAACACTTATGCACAAGAAATCCAATTATTTTAGTAGATTGCTAAAACAGAAAAAAAAAAGCCTATTAATTATTTTAAACTATATAAAACATATGCAGAGTTCAAGAAAATAGCAAGGAGAGATGAGAAGGCCTTCTTCAGTGAACAATGCAAAGAAATAGAGGAAAACAACAGAATGGGAAAGACTACAGATCTCTTCAAGAAAACTGGAGCTATCAAAGGAACATTTCATGTAAGGATGAGCACAATAAAGAACAGAAACCATAAGGACCTAACAGAAGCAGAAGAGATTAAGAAGAGGTGGCAAGAATACACAGAAAAACTATACAAAAAAGGTATTAATGATCTGGATAAAGACAATGGTGTGATCACTCATCTAGAGCCAGACATCCTGTGTGTGAAGTCAAGTGGGCCAGAGGAAGCATTACTATGAACAGAGCTAGAGGAGGTGATAGAATTATAGCTGAGATATTTATAATTCTAAAAGATGATGCTGTTAAAGTATCAATATGTCAGCAAATGTGGAAAACTCAGCAGTAGCCACAGAACTGGAAAAGGTCAGTTTTCATTCCAATCCCAAAGAAAGGCGATGCCAAAGAATATTCAAACTAACACACAATTGCACTCATTTCACATGCTAGCAAACTAATGATGAAAATTCTCTAAGCTAGACTTCAACAATATGTAAACTGAGAACTTCAAGATGTTCAAGCTGGATTTAGAAAAGGCAGAGGAATCAGAGATCAAAGTGCCAACATCTGCTGGATCATAAAAAAAGCAAGAGAATTCCAGAAAAATAATTGCTTCATTGACTATGCCTTTGACTGTGTAGATCAGAACAAACTGTGGAAAATTCTTAAAAGATGGGAATACCAGACCATTCTACCTGTCTCCTGAGAAACCTGTATGCAGGTCAAGAAGCAACAGTTAGAACCCGACATGGAGCAACAGACTGGTTCAAAGTTGGGAAAGGAGTACAATACAGCTGTATACTATCACCCTGCTTATTTAACTTCTATGCAAAGTACATCATCAAAAATGCTGGGCTGGATGAATCACAAGCTGGAATCAAGATTTCCAGGAGAAATATAGCAACCTCAGGTATGCAGATAATACCACCCTAATGGCAGCAACTGAAGAGGAACTAGAGAGCTTCTTGATGAGGGTGAGAGAGTGAAAAAGCTGGCTTAAAATTCAACATTTAAAAAAAAACTAAGATGATGATATTCAGTCCCATCACTTCATGGCAAACAGAAAGGGAGAAAGTAGAAGAAGTGACAGATTTTATTTGTTTTATTTCATTTCTTGGGCTCTTAAATCACTGCAGATGGTGACTGCAGCCATCAAATTAAAAGATGCTGTTCCTTAGAAAGAAAGCTATGGCAAACCTAGACATTGTATTGAAAAGCAGAGGCATCATTTTGCCAACAAAGGTCCAAAGAGTCAAAGCTACGGTTTTTCCAGTAGTCATGTATGGATGTGAAAGTTGGACCATAAAAGAAAGCTGAGCACGAAAGAACTGATCTTTTGAACTGTGGGGCTAGAGAAGACTTTTGAGAGTCCCTTGGACTGCAATGAGATCAAACCAGACAATCCTAAAGAAAATCAACCCTGAATATTCATTGGAAGGACTGATACTTAAGCTGAAACTCCAATATGTTGGCCACCTGATGTGAAGAGCCAACTCAATGGAAAAGACTCTGATGCTGGGAAAGATTGAAGGCAAAATGGAAAAGGGGGCAGCATAGAATGAGATGGTTGGATGGCATCACTGACTCAATGGACATGAGTTTGAGCAAACTCCAGGAGACAGTGAAGGATAGGGGAGGCAGGTGTATTATAGTCAACGGTGTCACAAATAATCAGACAGGATTTAGGGACTGAACAACAAGAGTCCCTGCATTATATATAGTATATTTTGCATTTTATATCATTATATTAAAAAGCACTAAGACTAAAAACAACAATAATATTCAGTTTAATTAAAGAACAATTTAAACTGTATATGAATATCATATTTCTTGATAAGCTGTATTTAAGATGTTAATCTATTTTTAAAAAAACACACACAAATGTGTAAAATAATTGAGAGGTCCTTTCCCTAGTTTTAATTTAGACATTAAAAAAAAAAGACCAGCCAAAGCAAAAAAATCAAGGTCATTTTATGCTATGACTTTCTTATAGTTCACATAAGCTGCCAATAATACCATTTTCCAATACACATTATATAGTAAAAAGCATATTACAGGATTTCTACTTTCCATCCTGATGAACGTATAAGAGTTAAGACTTGAATCTCCCTCTACAACTAGGAATATGGACAACACATATGAAACAAATGTTTTATGACACATGGCAAGAAGTAATGCAGGAATCTAAGTCCAAAGAGAGAAAAAATGACAGATGAGTTCTGCCTTTCTGAGACATGATGCAGACAGAGAGCACAGAAACCTACGTTGAGAAAATCAGTCTCATAGCTCAAGGCGGACTGAAATAATTGGAAGCCCTGGGGCAGAGGCTTGAAAAAGAAGAGTCCCGTACAGAAAAGATGCTCCAGAAACCTGCACAGGATCTCCCGTTAAGTCACTGCTGAGAACTAGGCTAAGCAAAAAACAACAGCAAGTTACAGGTTTCCATTTATACTAGAATTAAACAGAATAAAACATTTAGGGATAAACTAAACAAAGAGGCAGAAGTTCTATGCAATTAAAATTACAAAAGATTGCTAAAAGAAATTAAAGAAGATATCAATAAATGAAAAGACATGAGAGGGTCATGACTTGGAAGATTTAATGTAAAGATATCAGTACTACTCAAATAGGTCTAGAGATTCACCGCAATTCCTATCAAAATCCTAAGAATATTTTTCACAGAAATGGAAAAATCCACACTAAAATTCATATGGGATCTCAAGGGACCCTGAATAGTCAAAATAATCCTGTGAAAAGCTCATACTTTTCGATTACAAAACTTACTACAAAGTTATAGTAATCAAAACAGTGGCAATAAGACAGACTAACCGAATAAAGAACCCAGAAACAGATTCTTGCATGCACTTTGTTGTTGTTCAGTTGCTCAGTTGTGTCCAACTATTTGCGACCCCATGGACTGCAGCACGCCAGGCTTCCCTGTCCTTCACTATCTCCTGGAGTTTGCGCAAACTCATGTTCATTGAGTTGATGATGCCATCCAACCATCTCATCCTCTGTTGCCCCCTTCTCCTCCTGCCTTCAATCTTTCCCAGCATCAGGGTCTTTTCCAAGGAGTTGGCTCTTCGCATCAGGTGGCCAAAGTATTGGAGCTTCAGCTTCATGATCAGTCCTTCCAATGAATATTCAGGGCTGATTTCCTTTAGGATTGACTGGTTTGATCTCCATGCTGTTCAAGTCAAGGGATTTTTGATGAAGGTGATAAGGGCATTCAATAGGGAAAGGAGAGTCTCTTCAACAAATGGTGCTGGGAAAATTGGATATCCACATGGAAAAGAATGAAGTTTTACCCTTTACTTACACCATGTTTAAGAATTAGTTAAAAATGGATCAAACACTCAAATTTAAGAGCCAAAGAGCTAAACCCATAAAACTTTCACAAGAAAACCCCACTGCTTCCAAAATCTACTCTATGGTTTAGGATTTTTATGTGTACATTTGACTTCTGTGGGTATCACCTGCCAGGTGTTCAAGTAATTTGAACTCTCCATGATTTCTCCATCACTATGGTTACCAAAATCAAAAAACTATAAAACCAAAGAGAACTATTATCATATTAAGACATTTTAAAACTTTTTCATGTAAATTTTTACTGCCCTCTAAGAAGAAATACTAGAGCTTTTTTTGTTGTTGTTGTTCAAAAGGCTTTAGAAAGAAATAATAGGGCTTCCCTGGTAGCTCGGTTGGTAAAGACTCCACCTAGAATGAAGGAAATCCCAGTTCAATTTCTGGGTTGGGAAGATCCCCTGGAGGAAAGCGTGGCAATCCACTCCAGTTCTTGCCTAGAGAATCCCCACGGACAGAGAAGCCTGGTGGACTGCAGTCCACATGGTCACAAAGAGTTGGATATGACTAAGTGACTAAGCACAGCACAAAAAGAAATACTAGCATGGCTCTGAGAAAACAAAGTGCAAAAACATATAATAAAACATTACAAGGATAACTGTCAAACTATCACTGATCCATGCATGTGTATGTGTGTGTGTATGTGTGTGTGTGTGTGAGTATATGTGTTTGTATGTGTATGTTTGCATGTTGGAGATGAGCAATTTCTGAGGAATGTTTGATCTACTTTACAATTAGTGAAGTAGGTTGGTGCAAAAGTAACTGCAGTTTTCCACTGATCAACTTTTGCCATTTGATATTGGAATACATGCTTAATTATTAATAGTTTTGGCTGGGTTGGAAAAATTATGTATAATATGTTTGTGTGACTTGAGAACATATTAACACACTTTAAAAAAAATCTCTAAGGATACAATATATCAACTTATAAAAGGAAAAGATCACAAGAAATGGGTGAGATTTCTCTAGGAAATTCACAGTTCATAAACTTGGCTATTTATATGAAACTATCAAATCGCTTTATTTATTACATGTAAGACTCAGGGCCATCACTCTGGAGATACAGGAAGGCTCAGATCCATCTCCTATTAGCTATAATCATAAAATAAGTTTAACAGTTCTCAAAGCCTATTTCCTGATCCATATGGACATAACACTCTCTTATAAGACTGCTAGGTGGATTACATGATATACAGATATAAGAGTCCAGCACAAGGCATACACACTGTTCAACAGATATTTGTAGAACTGAATAAAAATAACAAAAACAGGAATTTTGACCTCAAAAAGCTTACAATCAAAGGATATAAGAAGTAAATATAAAAAAAAAAAAAAAAAAAGAAGTAAATATAACTTTATTGCTAGGTAAAAAAAATAATATGCTTCATATCACAAAAAAAGTATTCTAAGAATTCAATAAAGGAATAGATATTTCACTATGTGAAAAAACAAGCATTTTGAGTTTAAAATTATGGTCGATTCATGTTGATGTATGGCAAAAACCATCACAATATTGTAAAGTAATTATCCCCCAATTAAAATAATTTTAAAAAATAAATAAATAAAACCAAAATAAAAAAAGCATGGGGACAATATGGTCACGCATGAATTAGGAGAGAAACTGGGACTACCCTGCTTCCAGTGTTTAAGACTGCCATTCCAATTCAGGGGCCAAGGGTTCAACCCCTGGTTGAGAAACTAAGATCTCACATGCCACACATTACAGTCAAAAAATAAAAATAAATAAAATAACAATAAGAATAATAAAATAATTTTAAAAATAAAAGAGAAACTAAGACAAATTATCTTAAAATTGGGAAAATCTTTCTTCTTTTCCAAAAGAACAACTGAGAAAAGCCTAGAGAATCAAAGGAAGAGTAAATAGTTCCATTTAGCTAAAACAAAACCCATGTGAAAAAAATTAAGAAAGCTGAAAAGATAAACTAGAACTAGGACTAGACTATAAATGACCCTGAATCCCCGACTAAGGTATGTGAAATAAAAGTAGGGTGTAGCATTGGTCTGAGTTATGTTAAGATACAGAGTACAGTAAATTAGAAAATAGAAAAAGGTTATGTAGCAAAACCAGTTAAAAGGCTACTACAAATAGTCCAGGCCAGAGACTTAAACTACAGTAATATCAATGGAACCTGAGAGCAAGACATTGATGAGAGATCTGACTGCAGCTGACCAACAGAACTGGTGGCTAGAAGCAAAGTAGAAGGATAATTATTAGATAACATAGATGACTAGGAGGATGAAGATACTGTTAACAAAAATGGTGAAAACATCAACTAATGTGACTAGAAAGTTAAATGCAACAAGAATCCTTTCATTATAGTGAAATTCTAATTTGCTTTCATTTGCATCTGTGTGTGTTTACAGATAAGAGAAGTAGACGTTATTCATACATATGCACAAACACTTGTTTTCTGCAGAAAGAATTAATAACAGGTATATTATACATAGGACTTCCCTGGTGATTCAGTGGTAAAGAATCCGCCCACCAATGCAGAATACATGGGTTTGTTCCCTAGGTCGGGAAGATCCCGCAGAGAAGAAAATGGCAACCCACACCAGTATTCTTGCCTGGGAAATCTCATGGACAGAGGAGTCTGGCAAGCTATGGTCCATGGGGGTCACAAAAGAGTTGAACATGACTTGGTGACTAGACAAAAGCAATATTATACATAGCTTATAACTAGTATCCTGGCAGTTGTAAAAACTTGTCAGTAAAGACTGACTTATAAAACATGTAATAAAATATAACAAATATTGAAAAAAGGCATCTGTTTTAGAAGAACAATATGCTTAAACAAAGGTAGATAATTTCTATACAGATCACTGTATTCCACTCTATTCAACTCTAGCATAAAGAACTAATTTTACTATTCATTATAGGATGATCCTTTAAAAGAGAGACTATAATAAAAAGAGTGTAATATTTTAAAAGTTCAAACCATTCTTCTTAGTCTACACTTACTCTCTGTAACTCCCATTTCTCGATAAGGTGTTCTACCTCACCGCCAAGAACTGTGGTGTTAGAGTCATTCAAGAGCAGGAATCCATTTTTTATGTCCACAGTGCCTGAAAGTTTAACTTTAGTTCCAGGTGGTGTGTTTAGGCTAAAGCAAAGGGAAAAAAAAAAGAGTTAAAACACATTTAAGCTCCTTCCCCAAATTGGAATTCAGTCCCATACTACAACCTAGTAAAATTCTTCAAAATGTACTAATGTGAAAACTATTTTTCGGGTGATGAGCTATATAGTGTGAACAGGTCATCAGGGAGGAAGTAGAAGACCAGGTACAAGACTATCATTTTCTACCTTAATTTTTTCTACATGTAAAAATATACGGATAATAGAAATCACAGCTCATAAACTTAAAGAGAACAAAAGATGTGAAAGTACTTCCTCGACTCTATCATATTGTATAAATGTAAGATTTGCTCTTTTTTCCCCTGAGCTTTACAAACCTCATTTTTTAAGGTGTTTAAAAGAAGCCTTTTATTAAGCACAATTTTTAATACATTACCAATACAAATAGGAAAATGTCTTTTAATGAATATGGTATATCAAAAATCTAAAGTTTTTCCTTCATACTGACACAACAAAAATAATCAAATTTGAAGGAGACGTACAAAGCAAAATTTTGCGGACACCACTGTCATTTACTAATAACAGTTGAACTATAGTCTAAATTTACTACATCACCTGGGGAGGAGGGGCAACCATTTTTTATAGAGAGAATTTCTAAACTCTTATTAGCACCATTCAAAGCTTATTATCAGTTGTTCATCTACAAACTAACAGGTCAGTTCAATTCAGTTCAGTTCAGTCATTCAGTCATGTCCTACTCTTTGCGACCCCATGAACTGCAGCATACCAGGCCTCCCTGTCCATCACCAACTCCTGGAGTTACCCTAACTAACAGGTCAGGTAAAGCTTTAAAGCAAGTTTTCAGTGCAATGTTTACAGCTCCTTCTTTTAGGATACTTGGAGTCTATGATCTCAAAGGATGTTAACCAATTCTGCCTCGATAATTACAAGGTGTTAACATGTGGAGAGAAATGTGTAATGGAAAGAATTTCCCATTTTTCCAAACCTCATTTTATACTATGTTAAAAAATTAAATTACAATACAAAAGAGATAACAAATCCGTAAGAAACTGAGACCTTTAACATCTATATAAGCTACTGTAATCCACATAAAACAATGGTCTTTTTGTTAACCATCCAGTTAAAGATCAAATGAGAGTTATTTACTCTAAAGCATACTGACTTCAAAAGGACTTTTCCATAACAGGTTAACATTATCTGATTTGGGACAAACATTATCACACCATGACCCCTTTTACAAAAACCAGAGAAAATATTCTTTATCCTCCTACCAGTCTTTCAGTAAAGGAAGAAATGGAAGAAATCAATTTCATCACACAGGTTTATCCTAAAGTAAAAGCATATATACTAAGCCCCACTGCATCTCTTCAAACATAGCAGCAAGGGGTAAAGAACTGCAAAGAGGAATAAAGACAGTCCTAAAGCACTTACGATAAATTAGAAAATCATGATGAAAGGCTTTCACACTCACATTTTAAAAAATTTATAAAATTCACCATGTGGCATGTGTGTGTGTACTAAGTCACTTCAGTCATGTCTGACGCTTTGCAACCCTATAGACTGTAGCCTGACAGGCTCCTCTGTCCATGGGATGCTCCAGGCAAGAATACTGGAGTGGGTGATAGTGCAAAAGCAAACCCAATTGGTGGGGGGGATGGGGGGAGGGTGGGGGGTGATTCAGGATGGGGAGACACATGTTACTCCCCAAGATGGGGAGCACCCTTGGCTGATTCACGTCAATGTATGGCAAAAAACCACCACAATATTGTAAAGTAATTATCATCCAATTAAAATAAATAAATTAACTTTTTAAAAAAGCAAATCAATGAAAGCATTGGTATCTCTGGCTTATTTTGAAGAAAAATGGTTGATAAAATGGTCATTAACAAGAAGAAACAGAATGTGCCTATTTTTAAGGTTTCAAAGATCCCATGTGGAGTAAAACATTATTTGGTAAAAATTATCCTGAGGACCCCATGCTTAATCATTCTCAGTCATTTTATGTAACTTAACAAAACAAATAGTCATGGACAGTCTTGCCTAGCTTAACTCTTAAGTAGAGCGCTATATGGTGATAAATGTAGGAAATTGCACAATGCCTATCAAACTTCAAAATCAGCAACAACTGAATATAGACACACTAAGTGAAGTTTTTCCCAGTTCCAGGTAAACAGCAGATACAGATTTTCTAACTCTATAGTCATCATTTAGGGATAAATTAAAAAAAAATAAGCACCAAGAATACCAGGCTGCCCTACTCTTAACCTCTAAAGAAATTATTAATGAATTACAATATTTGCAGAAAACCAATGTGTTCTTTAGAGCCATTTTTAGCCAATAATTTCTAACATATTGATAAAATTGCACAGTGTAATGAAATGTAAAAATCACAAACTAGCAATATGAGAACCTATATAAGACCTTAAAAAGTAGGAAGTAAATTACAGGGGCATTTCCATTATGATAATATATTTTTAAAACCAAAAGCTAATGTGAAAGCAGATAATGAGTTATCTTTATGTAAAATGACTGTACCTTTCCAAACTCTTTCTCTAATAGGTTAAGAGGGAAAAGATAGTGAATTATTTTAAGTCAAACATACAATCTCACTAGGATAATTGACAAAGAGTTATAGTCACTGAATTACAATTCTATTCCCACAAAAGAATAAACAGGTGCCAAAATTTTAATGTAATTTTTATTATATCACCTTCAGGGTCATAACTTACTCAGAGAGCATATTGCAATTTAACTAATACTTGATTGGCACTCCAAAGTTCCTTTATTCTCTCTCTTCATTGAAATTTAAAAAAAAAAACAAAAAAACCAGGGTGTAAAGTGGGGCTGGAGGTACAATAGATGAGTGGAAAGAAGCACCCCAGAGAAATGCAATGCCCAGTGGAGAAAACACGTTCTATACCAACTCCTGGTTTATCCTCCCTAGTGAGCTCTTACACCTCCCTTCTAAGACAACCACTAACCACCAAACTTATTTGAAAATAGCTTCCCAAGTTGTTCACATGGGAGAACACTTCTGTAAGCTGTTGTTTCTATAGAACCAAAAGTAGTCATGCTGTTTCAATGATATGCAAATGAGAAAGAAGCAACATTTTTTATCAATTGTCAAAATGTAATAAATTCAACAAAAGAAAATGGTGAACAGCATAAGAGACTCTCTTCTCTGGGCCGATCTGTGCTTTCATTTACCGCAGAAAAATATACAGCAGTAAAATGAGAGAATGAGCCATTACATAGCAAGTTTTCCTTCTCAGTCACTTTTCACTAAATGTGTCAAAGGAGGACTATTTCTCCATAAAAGTAGGAATCATTCTACTCTTCAAAGAAAAGACAACATAATCACAAAGTCAATACACCCCGCTTTGTATATGAAAATCGGCATTTTAGACGAACATACATATTATCTTCTAAGGAAGGAGCCTCCCTCACCAAAGGCAGACACTAGCTGAAGGAAGAAAGAAAGAATGAGATTGCTGAATGTGGAATACAAGGCCTCAATCTACCGTATTTCCTCCCATATACCACCATGCCAATCACCTAAGCTCCGCTAAGTATAACTTTTCACTCATCTGTTGTCAGGGTACCCTGTCTTTGCATGTGCTATTCCACCCCCTATCTCTCTCAAAACACCTATTCATATTTTAAGTCCCATTCCTGGCTCCCCTAGGTACAGGCAATTTCCTGAACCTCTATTCATTTCAAATTATATGTATATTATAATCTGTATGCTGTGTGCTTATCTCATTGCCGCATAAGCTACTTGGGGGCAAAATCTAAATTCTTTTTATCTTTGACCCTCCAGCACCAGATAAAAATGTTAGAACAAATGCTTGGGCAGGAAAGAAGTATGGTCTCAGTATTAATATGAAATGGAAAAAGCTCAAAAGACCCTGAGCAGCAAACATAAGCAAATAAAATGACTAAGAAAATAAAAATGGGAGTGGGACTGTTTGCAAATGTCCATTGAAAATTACCATCTCAGAAAAAAGAGTTCAAACAGATCTAATGGAGACACTGAGAATAATGGAGACACTTTCCCTTGCTTCTCATTGCTTTTTTCCATTCCAACAGGCATGACTCTAAAAGCCTATTATAAAAACAGGCAAAAGGATTTGGAAATTTTTCCTTAAAGAGTTATTCCTCCTTTTAGACAGTGGAGTAACATACAAACCTCTCTAGCTTCAATCATTTCCCCCAAGAAAACTCATTTGCCTATAACTTTTCTAAAACACTAAACAGTGTGATGGACACAACTGTCAAGGAAGAAATTGTAACATATTTAAAGAAATTTGGCTCAGACGGTAAAGTGTCTGCCTACAATGCGGCAGACCCGGGTTAGATTCTTGGGCTGGGAAGATCCTCTGGAGAAGGAAATGGCAACCCACTCCACTACTCTTGCCTGGAAAATCCCATGGACAGAGGAGCCTGGTAAGCTACAGTCCATGGGGTCGCAAAGAGTTGGACACGACTAAGCGACTTCACTTTCACTTTCTGTTCTGAAAATTTTTAACGATCTAAAATTTAGTGATAAAATTGACAGGATTACTTTCCATGTAAGACCACCTTAAATTTCTGTTTGTTATTAATATTAAAGCAATTAAATCCAATTTAAACTATTTCTCTTTATAGATATAGTACAAACTCTCTAATCAATCCTGAAAAACTGTAACATGTACTTAACAGTTCATTCCTTCTTTTCAAAGGTCTTAGAAACAAAATCCATTGTGAATTGTACTTTTAAACACAACAAATATACACAATAAAGAGCCAATTACCTTATTTTTGACAAGTAACTAAATTCTACTGCTGTGCAACTTATATGACCATCAGTCATCTGTAAACGCAACATTCTTGGTGCAGCCTGAGATTCTTCATTATCCTTTGGTGCAGCAACATTGCGAATTTTTTGAATTTGCAAAACACATGGACCTTCAAGCTGTCAGAAGACAAAGGAATAAGTATCACCTTTAGCCACATCACTGTTTTCATTTTAATCATTCTCTTTTCCTTAATGGTTATAATTTATTATTTATAATAATATTTCAATTAAATAAGCTCAAATTTTACATACATTAGGGGTTTTTTATTTAGATAAAACTTCAAAAAGGTCTTTTGAAGGATTTTTTAAAATATAATTCTGAATTAATTTTCAGAAAACAAAGGAAAAAAATGTTAGGAAAAAAGTTATTTTCTGAATTAATGTTATATTAAAAGATGTTTTTCATCTTATGTGTTCACATACAGCCTCCCTTTTCCACCCATGTACATTTACAGACATTCTGGAATTAAAGACGTTGGCAATTTTTTAAGGGATATCAACTTTACAACAACAGTGGAAAGGACTGTTTTCTGTTCAAAAGTATCAAGTTTAAAGTATACCCTCGGGGGGGTCCCAAGACAGCAGACAAATAGGACAGGGAGACCACTTTCTCCACTATAAATTCATCAAAAGATCATTTGAATGTTGAACAATTTCCACAAAACAACTTGTGAATGCTCGTGGAGGACACCAGACACCCAGAAAGGCAGCCCAATCTCTTCGAAAGGAGGTAGGACAAAAAATAAAAGGCAAAACAGAGACAAAGGATTTAGGGAAAGAGATCTGTCCTGGGGAGAAAGTCGTGAAGAAGTTTCCACACAACAGGAAACCCTCTCACAGGCAGGTCAGTGGGGAGCTTTGGAATCTGAGGGCAATGTAACAGGAAGAAAAAAAAACACAGAATATGCGCCTAACCGCACTACCAGTGGAGAAGCAGCTCAGACACTCGCGTTAGCCAGCAGTGAGTGGAGGCCGGGCAGGGAGGTGTGGGCTGCACTGTCAGTCCTTAGGGTGAGAACCGGGCTTGAATGCCCTGAGGACAATCTGAGGGGGGCTAATGTGACAAAGCAACGCAAACCGCGGCACTGCCAGGGAAACAGAAAAAAAGAAAAAGGACCTTTCCCTCTAAAGGTTCTGACGCCTCATGGTGACCCCTGGCACACTCATAGAACAAAGGCTTCTGCCCTAGCAAATACCAAAGGAGAACAAGCCAGCTGCTGTTTAGGGTCCTCCCTCCCGGGAGGCAGAGATGCAAGTGTGTGACAGCCAGAGCCAGAAGGCAAGGGGCCACTGCAATCTCAGCTCCAGTTGAGACTGCACCAAACTCTTCCACCAAACGGTTAGCAGGCTGCCAGTTGCTAACCACATCTTCCTGGGATCCTGGATGGTTGACATCTGCCAGGAGGGTCGCAGCCTGAGATCAGCTCCCCAGAGGAGACACACGGCACACCTGGGACTGCACTTCAGTGGTACACCCGGCAAACCGAGCGGCCGGGCCCAGGGAGGTACATAAGATACACAGCTAACGTGGGACAGTGCTCTTGCCAAGCAACCAGCCACCTGAGCTGCCTGGACCTGGAAAGGGCACAAAAAGTACAGCTCAGCTGCGTCTGTGCCCTTGCAGAGCGCCCGAGAACCTCAACGGCTTAGACCCGGGAAGTGTACGAAACACAAGGTCCACTTGGGACAGTGCCCTTGCAGAGCACCCTGGAGCCTGGGCAGTGCAGACTGGAAAGTACATGCCGCCCTGGCCTGTGGCAAACCAAGTGTGGTCCCTCCACTGCGAGCACTCCCCACACACGCTGAGGTATTTGTTTGCAATGTCCCTCCCTCTCCACAGGACAGCTAAACAAGTGAGCCTAAAAAGTGGCCACCTTCATCCCCTCGAACCAGGGCGGAACTTATACCCTGAAGAGACTTGCGAAAGAAGAAGCCAAAATAAACAAAGAAGGGGGAAACGCCCTGGAGGGGACAAGGTCAACAGACTAAAACCCTGCAGTAAATGCTGGGACTGCACATCTGAGGGGCACCTGTAGACCTTGAGAAGAAGTACAAGCCGGAACAAGGGGCTATCTGACCCTGAACTGACCCCACTGCCCACAACAGTGCCAGAGAAATCCCCAGATATATTTTTACTATTATCACTTTGTAATTTAAAAAAAAAATTATTTATTGCTCCTTTAACTTTCATTTTTATAGCCTACTATTACCTTTCTGGATAAAAAGAAAGACCTATTTTTTAAAACAAATTCCATATATATATATTTTTTTTCATTTTTCTGACTGATTTTCTTTCGTATTTTTATATTGAATTTTTGAGAGTCAAATCTCTACTCTCATTTTTAATCTTTGCTTTTTTATATTTGTTATCAATTTTGTACCTTTAGAAATCTAATCTTCATTATCCATTTTCACTAAGGGACTTGATTACTGGCTTGACTGCTCTCTCCCCTTTTAACTCTTCCTTTTCTCCTCCCGGTCACGTCTATCCCCTTTCTCCCTCTTCTTTTGTTTATAAAACTCTGTGAATCTCTCCGGGTGTTCCTGGCTGTGCAGAGTTGCTTCACCATTAACCTAGTGGTTCTATCTTCTGTGCTGTATGGATGGAGAAGCCTTGACACTCCTGTAGGAGCAGGAAAGAAACCCTAAGGCAGGAGGCTCAACTCCAGAACTTTAGAATATCAGAAAACTCTTGACTCCAGGGAACATTAATAGACAAGAGCCCACCAAAAGTCTCCATAACTACACTGAAACCAAGCTCCACCCAAGAGCCAACAAGCTAACTAAGCTAATTAGCACCACACTAATTCTCCAGAAAAACACAACCCTGAACATTAAAAGATGGGCTGCCCAAAGCCATACCAAACCCACAGACATGCCCAAACTCACTACTGGACACTTGATTGCAGTCCAGGGAGAAGAGATCCAGTTCCACCCATCAGAACACAGACACAAGTTCCCCCAAGGAAACCCGGAAAAGCCACTGGTCCAACCCCACCCACAGGGAGCAGACTTCAAAATTAAGAGGAACCACAACCTTCTAGCCTGCAGAAAGGAAACCCCAAACACAGCAATCTAAACAAAATGAAAAGGCAGAGAAATATTCATCAGGTGAAGGAATGTGACAAAAACCCATCAAACCAAAACAAAAGAGGAAATGGGGGTCTACCTGAAAAAAATTTCAGGATAATGATAGTTAAGATGGTCCAAAATCTTGAAAACACAATGGAGTTACAGATAAACAGACTAGAGACAAGGATTGAGACGAAGAAATGTTTAACCAGGACCTAGAAGAAATTAAGAAGGGTCAATCAATAATGGACAATGCAATAACTGAGATTAAAAACACTCTGCAGGGAACCAACAGTAGAAAAACTGAGGTAGAAGAGAGGACAGGTGAGGTGGAAGACACAATGGTGGAAATAAATGAAGCAGAGAGTTAAAAAAGAGAAAAGAAAAAAAGAAATGAGGACAACCTCAGAGACCTCTGGGATGATGTTAAACATCACTATGTTCAAATCATAGGTGTCGCAGAAGAAGAAGACAAAAAGAAAGGGATAAGAAAAAACTTTAGGAGATAGTAGTCAAAAACTTCGCTAAAATGGGGAAGGAAAAGTCATCCAAGTACAAGAAACCCAGAGAGACTCAAACAGGATAAACCCAAGGTGAAATGCCCGAAGACACATATTAAACAAACTAACAAAAATTAAACACAAAGAGCAAATATTAAAAGCAGCAAGGGACAAGCAACAAATAACACACAAGGGGATAAGGATAAAAGCTGATCTTTCAATAGAAACTCTTCAGACCAGAAAGGAATAGCAGGACATACTTAAAGTGATGAAAGAGAAAAACCTACAACCAAGATTACTCTACCCAATAAGGATCTCATTCAGATATGAAGCAGAAATCAAAAGTGTTACAGACAAGCAAAAGCTGACAGAATTCAGCACACCAAACCAGCTCTTCAACAAATGCTAAAGGATCCTCTCTAGAGAGGAAACACAGAAAGGGTTTACAAAAACGAACCCAAAACAACAAAGGAAAGGGTAAAGGGATCATACTTATCAATAATTACCCTAAATGTAAAGAAAGTTACCTAAAATAATTACCTTAAATGAAAAGAAAATTTTGGGGTTAAACGCACCAACCAAAAGACAGACTGGCCAAGTAGATACAAACACAGGACCCCTATATATGCTGTCTACAAGAGACCACCTCAAACCTAGGGACACATACAGACTGAAAGTGAAGAGCTGGAAAAGATATTTCATGCAAATGGAGACCAAAAGAAAGCAGAAGAAACAATACTCATATCAGATAAAATAGACTTTGAAATAAAGACCATGATGAGAGACAAAGGACACTACATAATGATCAAAGGATCAATCCAAGAAGAAAATATAACAATTATAAATATATATGCACCCAACATAGGAGCACCTCAATACATAAGGCAAATGCTAACAAGTATGCAATGGGAAATTAACAGCAACAGTAATAATGGGGACTTTAATACCCCACTCACACCCATGAGTAGATCAACAAAACAGAAAATTAGCAAGGAAACACAAGCTTTAAATGATACAATAGACCAGTTAGACCTCATTGATATCCACAGGGCATTTCAACCAAAAACAATGGATTTCACCTTTTTCTCAAGAGCACATGGAACATTCTCCAGGATAGATCACATTCTAGGCCACAAATCAAGCTGTGGTAAATTTTTAAAACTTGAAATCATTTCAAGCATCTTTTCTGATCACAATGCAGTAAGATTAGATATCAACTACATGAAAAAAACTATTAAAAAAACAAAAAACACACTGAGGCTAAACAACACATGTCTGAGCAACAGATCACGGTAGAAATAAAAAAGTAAATCAAAATATGCATAGAAAGAAATAAAAATGAAAACACAACAATCTAAAACCTATGGGATTCAGTAAAACCAGTGCTAAGAGGGATATTCATAGCAACACAAGCCTACCTCAAGAAACAAGAGAAACATCAAATAAACAACCTAACTTTACACCTAAAATAACTAGAAAAGAAAGAACACAAAAACACCAAAGTTAGGAGAAGGAAACAAATCATAAAAATTAAAGCAGGAAAAAATGAAATGAAAGAGACTCTAGCAAAGATCAACAAAACTAAAAGATGGTTCTTTGAGAAGATAAATAATATAGACAAACCATTAGCCAGACTCATCAAGAAAAAAAGGGAGAAGAATCAAATCAATAAAATTAGACATGAAAATGGAGAAATCACAACAGACAACACAGAAATACAAAATATCATGAGACTACTATGAGCTACTATATGCTGATAAAATTGATAACTTGGAAGAAATGGACAAATTCTTAGAAAAGAATAACCTTCCAAAACTGAACCAGGAAGAAATAGAAAATCTGAACAGACAAATCAGAAGCACGGAAACCGAAACTGTAATCAAAAATATTCCAACAAACAAAAGCCCAGGACCAGATGGCTTCACAGCTGAATTCCACCAAAAATTTGGACAACAGCTAACACCTATCCTACTCAAACTCTTCCAGAAATTTGCAGAGGATGGTAAACTCCAAAACTCATTCTATGAGGCCACCATCACCCTAATACCAAAACCAGACAAAGATGCCACAAAAAAAGTGGAGAGGGAGGTGGGAGGGGGGATCAGGATGGGGAATACATGGAAATCCATGGCTGATTCATGTCAATGTATAACAAAAGCCACTACAATATTGTAAAGTAATTAGCCTCCAACTAATAAAAACAAATGGAAAAAAAAATAAAAAATAAATAAATAAATACCAAAGGCGAGATTAAAAAAAAAGAAAATTACAGGCCAATATCACTGATGAACATAGATGCAAAAATCCTCAACAAAATTCTAGCAAACAGAATTCAGCAACATATTAAAAAGATCATATATCATGAACAAGTGGGCTTTATTCCAGGGATGCAAGGATTCTTCAATATTCACAAATCAATCAATGTGATATACCATATTAACAAATTGAAAGATAAAAGCCATTATATTATCTGAATAGATACAGAGGAAGCCTTTGACAAAATTCAACTCCCATTTATGATAAAAATTCTCCAGAAAGCAGGCACAGAAGGAACATACCTCAACCTAATAAAAGCCATATATGACAAACCCACAGCAAACATTATCCTCAATGGTGAAAAATTGAAAGCATTTCCTCTAAAATCAGGAAAAAGACAAGGGCGCCACTCTCACCACTACTATTCAACATAGTTGTGGAAGCCACAGCAATCAGAGAAGAAAAAGAAATAAAAGGAATTCAGGTTGGAAAAGAAGTAAAACTCTCACTGTTTGCAGATGACATGATCCTCTACATAGTAAACCCTAAAGGTATAGCCAGAAAACTGCTAGAGCTAATCAATGAATATGGAGAAGGAAATAACAACCCACTCCAGTATTCCTGCCTAGAGAATCCTGTGGACAGAAGAGCCTGATGGGCTGTTGTCCATAGGGTCACACAGCGTGGGACATGACTGAAGCAACTTAGCAGCAGCAGCAGCAATCAATGAATAGAGTAAAGTAGCAGGATATAAAATTAATACACAGAAATCCCTTGCATTCCTATACACTAAGAATGAAAAAACAGAAAGAGAAATTAAGGAAACAATCCCATTAACCATTGTGATGAAAAGAATAAAATACTTAGGAAAAAACAAAGAAATGGGACCTAAATAAACTTAAAAGCTTTTGCACAATGAAGGAAACTATAAGCAAGGTGAAAAGGCAGGCTTAAGAATGGGAGAAAATAATAGCAAATGAAACAACTGACAAAAATTAATCTCCAAAATAAATAAGCACCTCATGTAGCTCAATACCAGAAAAACAAATAACCCAGTCAGAATGTGGGCCAAAGAACTAAACAGACATTTCTCCAAAGAAGACGTACAGATGGCTGATAAACACATGAAAAGATGCTCAACATCACTCATTATTAGAGAAATGCAAACCAAAACCATGAGGTATCATTTCACACCAGTCAAAATGGCCACCATCAAAAAGTTGACAAACAATAAATGCTGAAGAGGAAGTGGAAAAAAGGGAACCCTCTTACACTGTTGGTAGGAATGCAAACTGGTACAGTCACTATGGAGAACAGTGTGGAGATTCCTTAAAAACTTGGAATCTGGTAAAGAACTGCCATATGACCTAGCAATCGCTCTGCTGGGCATCCATACTGAGGAAACCAGAATTGAAAGTGACCCCAATGATCATCGCAGCACTGTTTACAATAGCCAGGACATGGAAGCAACCTAGATGTCCACGGACAGATGAATGGATAAGGAAGTTGTGGTACATATACACAATGGAATATTCAGTTCAGTTCAGTTCATTTCAGTTGCTCAGTTGTGTCCAACTCTTTGAGACCCCATGAATCGCAGCACGCCGGCCACCTGTCCATCACCAACTCCCAGAGTTTACTCAAATCCATGTCCATCAAGTTGGTGATGTCATCCAACCATCTCATCCTCTGTTGTCCCCTTCTCCTCCTGCCCCCAATCCCTCCCAGCATCAGGGCCTTTTCCAATGAGTCAACTCATTACTCAGCTATAAAAACAGAACACATTTGAGGCAGTTCTAAAGAGGTGGATGAAACTGGAGCATATTAGACAGAGTAAAGTAAGTCAGAAAGAGAAACAGCAATACCATATATTAACAAATATATATAGAATTTAGAAAGATGGTAACGATGATCCTTTATGAAAGGCACCAAAAGAGATACAGATGTAAAGAACAGATTTTTGGACTATGTGGGAGAAGGCGGGGTGGGGGGGATGATTTGAGAGAATAACATTGAAACATGCATATTACCGTATGTAAAACAGATGACCAGTGCAAGTTCGATGCATGAAGCAGGGCACTCAAAGCCGGTGCGCTGGGACAACCCAAGGGGTAGGGTGGGGAGGAAGGTGGGAGTGGGGTTCAGGATGCGGGGACACATGGGTACCCACGGGGGATTCATGTTGATGTATGGCAAAAATCACCAAAAGATTTTAAAGTAATTATCCTTCAATTAAAATAAACTAATTTAAAAAATTTGTATGGAGGAGGGTAATAAGTTGGCCTCAAGCATAGATCATATTATACACAAGATTATTACTGAATGCCAGCTGTGACTTTCTTTGATGTAGCAGGTTTATTTCTTTTTAATTATTTAATGCAATTGGTTAATTTAATTTAAAAAATTTTGTGATTTCCAGATAGCAAAAATGCACTCATTAAAAATATTTAAAAGAAAAAAAAAAAAAGAGGCCGTTCACTTCAGATAGGTAAGTGGAAGGTTTATAAGTAAGAGAATTCTGTACACAGGAAGTTTGTTTTGTGTGGCTACAAGGTGAGCAGATCTCTGTGGCCATCCATCACAATCTTAAAAGTGCATATGAAGGTTTCAACTGGGTTCAGTCACATATACTGTCCAGATGGCCTCAACAGCACTTTGTTCTCTCAGGGCTACATCCTTAAACCCAGCTCACACTGTGGTAATGGTGGGCAGCACATACATTCCAAGTACAGGAAAAGAGTGAAGAGTCTCTGATTGTCCAGGTCCAGTTCTAGGGTCAACAGGAAGTCATGACCTCTGACTTCCCCTAATGCCTTCTCTTTCAGTATCCTCAAAGGTAAGTTCTAAAATTGAATTTAGAGATACTTGCAGATCTGTAGTCAAAGTGTTCTCCCTATTACAAAAGCCCCCTTCCCTGTATTACAAGAGACATTTCCCCAACGTGTAATAATTCTTTTAAATAAAATCTCTTTACTAAAAAAAATTTAAAAATAAATAAAGTACACCCTCTTGTGGAAGTTAAAAAATTCCAAAATTTAAACTACATAAAATCTAAGAAGTGTGAACTATATTTATTTTCATATTTTCCTCAAGTGAGTTTAAATCTAATGCAATATTATATGCATTGACAATAAGGAGAAGAAATGTTCTCTCTAGCCATATTTTAATCAAAGACAAAAAGAAAATTGATAGGCTATTAACTCAAAAGTTTTAATATAATAAAATCAGTCAGTTCAGCACAGTTCAGTCGCTCAGTCATGTCCGACTCTTTGTGACCCCATGAACCGCAGCACACCAGGCCTCCCTGTCGCTCACCAACTCCCAGGGTCCACCCAAACCCATGTCCATTGAGTCGCTGACGCCATCCAACAATCTCATCCTCTGTCATCCCCTTCTCCTCCTGCCCTCAATCTTTCCCAGCATCAGGGTCTTTTCCAATGAGTCAGCTCTTCGCATCAGGTAGCCAAAATATTGGAGTTTCAGCTTCAGCATCAGTCCTTCCAATGAACACCCAGGACTGATCTCCTTTAGGATGGACTGGTTGGACCTCCTTGCAGTCCAAGGGACTCTCGAGAGTCTTCTCCAACACCACAGTTCAAAAGCATCAATTCTTCGGCACTCAGCTTTCTTTACAGTCCAACTCACATCCATACATGACCGCTGGAAAAACCATAGCCTTGACTAGACGAACCTTTATTGACAAAGTAATGTCTCTGCTTTTTAATATGCTGTCTAGGTTGGTCATAACTTTCCTTCCAAAGAGTAAGCGTCTTTTAATTTCATGGCTGCAATCACCATCTGCAGTGATTTTGGAGCCCAGAAAAATAAAGTCAGCCGCACTGTTTCCACTGTTTCCCCATCTATTTGACATGAAGTGTTGGGACCAGATGCCATGATCTTAGTTTGCTGAATGTTGAGCTTTAAGCCAACTTTTTCACTCTCCTCTTTCACTTTCATCAAGAGGCTCTTTAGTTCTTCTTCACTTTCTGCCATAAGGGTTAGCCATGCCTTGTGGGACCACCCAAGACGGATGGATCATGGTGGAGAGGTCTGACTGGAGAAGGGAATAGCAAATCGCTTCAGTATTCTTGCCTTGAGAAACCCATGAACAGTATGAAAAGGCAAAAAGATAGGACACTGAAAGATGAACTCCCCATGTCAGTAGGTACCCAATATGCTACTGGAAATCAGCGGAGAAATAACTCCAGAAAGAATGAAGGGATGGAGCCAAGCAAAAACAACACTCAGTTGTGGATCGGACTGGTGACAGAAGCAAGGTCGGATGCTGTAAAGAGCAATATTGCATAGGAACCTGGAATGTTAGGTCCATGAATCAAGGCAAGTTGGAAGTGGTCAAACAGGAGATGGCAAGAGTGAACATCAACATTCTAGGAATTCGCAAACTAAGATGGACTGGAATGGGTGAATTTAACTCAGATGACCATTATATCTACTACTGTGGGCAGGAATCTCTTAGAAGAAATGGAGTAGCCATCATGGTCAACAAAAGAGTCCGAAATGCAGTATTTGGATGAAATCTCAAAAACGACAGAATGATCTCTGTTCGTTTCCAAGGCAAACCATTCAGTATCACGGTAATCCAAGCCTATGTCCTAACCAGTAATGCTGAAGAAGCTGAAGTTGAACAGTTCTATGAAGACCTACAAGATCTTCTAGAACTAACACCCAAAAAAGATGTCCTTTTCATTATAGGGAACTGGAATGCAAAAGTAGGAAGTCAAGAAACACCTGGAGTAACAGGCAAATTTGGCCTTGGAGTACAGAATGAAACAGGGCAAAGGCTAATAGAGTTCTGCCAAGAGAATGCACAGGTCATAGCAAACAGCCTCTTCCAACAACACAAGAGAAGACTCTACACATGGACATCATGAGATGGTCGACACTGAAATCAGATTGATTATATTCTTTGCAGCCAAAGATGGAGAAGCTGTATACAGTCAACAAAAACAAGATGGGGAGCTTACTGTGGCTCAGATCATGAACTCCTTATTGCCAAATTCAGACTGAAATCTAAGAAAGTGGAGAAAAACACTAGACCATTCAGGTATGACCTAAATCAAATCCCTTAGGACTATACAGTGGAAGTGAGAAATAGATTTAAGGGACTAGATCTGATGGACAGAGTGCCTGATGAACTATGGATGGAGGTTCGTGACACTGTACAGGAGACAGGAATCAAGACCATCCCCAAGAAAAAGAAATACAAAAAAAGCAAAATGGCTGTCTGAGGAGGCCTTACAAATAGCTGTGAAAAGAAGGGAAGCAAAAAGCAAAGGAGAAAAGGAAAGATATACCCATTTCAACGCAGAGTTCCAAAGAATAGCAAGGAGAGACAAGAAAGCCTTCCTTAGCAATCAAATATAATAAAATGCTATGGCATAATTGGAGAATGAGAGAAAAATCTGCTTATATGTATGAAAAATAAATTTAACAAGCTGATATTTTCTACATTATAAAATATTATACCTTTAAGTACTATCATTCTGACAAAGAAAAAAAGCTTCTTTGTTATAAAAAGACTTTTATGTAATATCTTTTGGTTTATTAGTAATTGTAAATTGTAATATTAGTTCAATATGTATTTTTAACAAAGAGAAAAAGAAATATGAAAAGACATTTACACTTAATTTCTTGAGTATACATGTTCCCAAGTTGACAAATTTCTACCCTATATTTACTAGTATTTTGCCCACAAAGAAATAATTCTGTTATAAATTGAGCCTTAGAGAATATAACTGGGCTTCCCTGGTGGCTCAGTGGTAAAGAATTCACCTGCCAATGCAGGAGATATGAGTTGGATCCCTGGGTCAGGAAGATCCTCTGGAAAAGGAAATGGCAACCCACTCCAGTATTCTTGCCTGGAAAATCCCATGGACAGAGGAGCCTGGCAGGCTACAGTCCATCGGGTCACAAAGGAGTGGGATATGACTTACCAACTAAAAACAACAACAAAAGAAGAAGGGCTAGGATCTTTCAAGAATATAATTAGAGAAAAGAGACAAAAATTACATCTAAGTTTCTGTTATGAAATAAAATTCTAAGTTGAAATAAGCCAACCTTTAACAACAATAAGCTACTGATTCAGAATAAGCTTTTTCTTTTATTTTTGTTAATGCCATTAAAATAAAGTTATTTAAACCAAAGGCATATTATGGTTCTTATAATGTTCATCATTTTCTGTATTCTACTACTCCCAATATTTTAGCCTAGAGAGTGACATATGTTTAGCCTTTGCTGTCCAACAGAGTCCACTAACCATATAAAACTTTTACAATTTCCATTTAAATTAACTAACATTTAATGAAATTAAAAGTTTAATTCTTCAGTCACACAGGCCTCATTTTGAGTATTCTATACCTGCATAACACAAATACAGACTACCCTACATCACTGCAAAAAGGTCTATTAGACAATCAGTGAAGATCTAGACCTATGTGAACAAAAATGATTCTACGGAGTGTACATTCACTTAAGTGTGGGATGAAAACAACTGTTTCTATTTAATTCTTAGTTAACAAAGAAATTAAATACTATTAATACTTCATAATTGGAGCAACAAAGGCACCCTCACTCAGTCCATATGAATTGCAGGCACAAGGCATCTTAACAGAATTTGGGAAAATCTCCATCACAGGGGCATTGACGTGGCACCTTGAGTGGTCTGTTTGTTTCCAATGTACTCTGACAAACTGACATTTGTTTGCACGCAGTTAAATGAATATACTGATAATGTGACCTAGTTTTAACCATTAATGATCACAAAAATGAAAAGTGGTTTTAAAAGATTCTGCCAAAGAAACACAAATTGAAGACAACGACAACCACGCAAAGCAGGACTGTTTTGCTCATCTCCTACAAGTGACTGACCATGAGAACAAAAAGCTAGGAGTGCTAGGGAAGAACACTTGCTCCCAACTCCATGTTTCCTAGCAAGCAGCACGTTTATTTCATTACTCCAACTCTTGGCTTCCCTGGTGGCTCAGCTGGTAAAGAATCCACCTGCAATTCAGGAGACCTGGGTTCGATCCCTGGGTAGAGAAGATCTCCTAGAGAAGGGAACAGCTACCCACTCCAGTATTCTGGCCTGGAGAATTCCACAGACTGTTTAGTCCATGGGGTCACAAAGAGTCAGACACAAATGAGCAACTTTCACTTTCACTCCAACTCTCAGTCTCTTCATCTCTTCTAATGAATTAAATAGTGGCCCTGCCAAAAGATGGGTCCACATGAAACCTGTAAACAAAGTCCGATTTGGAAAAAGGGACTTGATATATCTAATTAAGATCAGTATCTAAAGATGAGATGATCCTGGATTAGGAGAAACACAATGATGAGTGTCTTTAGAAGAGAAGGAGAAATAAACACAAAGACACTGGGTACAAAGGCCATTGAAGAAAAAAAATGGAGGCAGAAGTTGGAGTTACACATCTAGGAGCCAAAGAACACTGAAGACTGCCCACAGCTACTGGAAGCTATGAGAGGGGCATAAAACAGACTCTCCTTCAGAGCCTCCAAAAGGAGCCAACCCTTCTGACACCTTGAGTTCAGACTTCTGGCTCACAGACCATGAAAGAATAAATCTCTGTTATTGTATGCCACCAAGTTTGTGGGAATTTGATACAAAAGCTTCAGGAGACTAACATACCCATTTATGGAATTACTTATCTGATTGGGAAGAATATACTGTAAATGTTGGGCTCATCTTTACCCTTCATTTCTTGGGATCTAAGTAGGGACCCTGAAGAGGAGGTACCTACTCAGCCTCTTCACTGTACTGGCATTGCCATAGTAAATGTATAAATCTGCCAGGTTTGTGCTTCAATTAATGCATCCATTTGTCTCTCCTAGAAGCTATATGTTCCAAATTAATTTTTGTCAATGGTAAAGTTGATCGGGAAGACCCCTGGAGTAGAGAATGGCAACCCACCAAGGGGCCGCATAGACTCAGACGACTAAGCATCTATGCACAGCACATTCTGGCCCACATTTGCCACTTCTTTCCTTCTCAGTCAATTCAAAACCAAAGTAAAACAGGAGGAACTGTCGATCAGACTCTCCTGAGAAACTCCTGAATTACACAGTCTTTTATAGTCCATTCTCAATTTGAAACAACAGGTCTTAAGACTAATTCCACACAATTCAGAAAGATTCCAAAATATAAATAAAAGATCAGATAAAATGATTTTTTCAGTATAATGTTTATAATATGCAATTAATTATACAAAGCAGTCAAAAAATAGGGAAGTACTAGATCTTAATAAAACAAAGAATAAAATGCAAAGATCCTAAATCCTAACTTTAACCCTGTATCTAAAAGCATCCACAAAACTGTATGAGTACTAACTTGCAACTCCTTCTTCAATTAGTGTCAAGAGCAACCCTGAAGTAAAAAAAGATATCCAATTTAAATGAAAGTAATAAAAAACAAGGACTACTTTTTCCCCAAGATTTCTTTAACGTTTGATATTCACTTTTACATGAGCAATAAGGAGCAAGTAAAAGAAATTATTGCAAAAATTTCAATAGTTAAGAAGGAAGAGCTCTAATTTTAATAAACAATATGAGGTATATACTGGAAATATTCTCTGAGACCAAAAAGAAATGATCTAGGCTTCATTCTTTTCTTTCCTTTGGTTGATAGACATCTGTGTCTTTGTCATCTATGTCATCTGAACTCTAACATGTCAATTGATATGGAATATCAGATTTAAATGACTGTATTCATTTATTAATTTATTGATCATGTTAAATAATATTCTTATTTACAATCAGACTCTCCAAAATTTGGATGACATAGAACCACATACCTATAGTCTGAACACAGCGATCAGGAAATTATTTAAATTTAAACATTCTATGATACTATGAAAAATCTGCTAGCCATTTATTTTTATAATTTTATCAACTTCCTTGAGGAATGAATTTATCAATACCTAACAGCACAAGCATCACAATTTCTGTCAACCCTAAAATAGGGTTGTAAACAAAGAAGAACTTCCTGAGTATGATTCAGCTCAGTTCATTCGCTCAGGTGTGTTCGATCCTTTGTAATCCTAAGGGACTGCAGCACGCCAGGCTTCCATGTCCATCACCAACTCCTGGAGCTTGCTCAAACTCAAGTCCATCAAGTCTGTGATGCCATCCAACCATCTCATCCTCTGTCATCCCCTTCTACTCCCACCTTCAATCTTTCTCAGTGATAGGGTCTTTTCTAATGAGTCAGTTCTTCTTTTCAGGTGGACAAAGTATTAGAGTTTCAGCTTCAGCATCAGTCCTTCCAATGAATAGTCAAGACTGATTTCCTTTAGGATTGACTGGTTGGATCTCCTTGCTGTCCAAGGGACTCTCAAGAGTCTTCTCCAACACCACAGTTCAAAAGCATCAATTCTTCGGCGCTCAGTTTTCTTTATGGTCCAACTCTCACATCCATATATGACTGCTGGAAAAACCATAACTCCGACTAGATGGACCTTTGTCGGCAAAGTAATGTCTCTGCTTTTCAACATGCTGTCGAGGCTGGTCATGGCTGTTCTTCCAAGGAGGGAGGGTCTTTTAATTTCATAGGTGCAGTCACCATCAGCAATGATTCTGGAGCCTGAAAAAATAAAGTTGGTCACTGTTTCCATTGTTTCCCCATCTATTTGCCATGAAGTGATGGGACCAGATGCGATGATCTTAGTTTTTTGAACGCTGAGTTTTAAGCCAACTTTTTCACTCTCCTCTTTCACTTTCATCAAGAGGCTCTTTAGTTCTTCTTCACTTTCTGCCATAAGGGTGGTTTCATCTGCATATCTGAGGTATCTCCCAGCAATCTTGATTCCAGCTTGTCCTTCATCCAGCCCGGCATTTCGCATGATGTACTCTGCATATAAGTCATATAAGCAGAGTGACAATATACAGCCTTAATGTACTCCTTTCCCAATTTGGAACCAGTCCGTTGTTCCATGTCCAATCCTATCTGTTGCTTCCTGACCTGTATACAGATTTCTCAAGAGGTAGGTCAGGTGGTCTGGTATTACCAACTCTTGAAGAATTTTCAACAATTTGTTGTGATCCACACAGTCAAAGGCCTTAACAGTCAATGAAGTGGAAGTAGATGCTTTTCTGGAACTCTCTTGCTTTTTCAATGATCCAATGGATGTTGGCAATTTGATCTCTGGTTCCTCTGCCTTTTCTAAATCCAGCTTGAACATCTGGAAGTTCTCAGTTCACGCACTGTTGAAGCCTGGCTTGGAGAATTTTGAGCCTCACTTTGCTAGCATGTGAGATGAGTGCAATTGTGCGGTAGTTCGAACATTCTTTGGCACTGCCTTTCTTTGGGACTGGAATGAAAACTCACCTTTTCCAGTCCTGTGGCCACTGCTGAGTTTTCCAAATTTGCTGGTATATCAAGTGCAGCACTTTCATGGCATCATCTTTCAGGATTTGAAATAGTTCAACTGGAATTCCATCACCTCCACTAGATTTGTTCGTAGTGATGCTTCCTAAGGCTCACTTGACTTCGCATTCCAGGATGTCTGGCTCTAGGTGAGTGATCATACCATCATGGTTATCTGGGTCATGAAGATCTTTTTTGTATAGTTCTTCTTCATAATCTTGCCACCTCTTCTTAATATCTTCTGCTTCTGTTAGGTCCATACTATTTCTGTCCTTTATTGTACCTATCTTTGCATGAAATGTTTCCTTGGTATCTCTAATTTTCTTGAAGACGGTGTGATTAAGTTCTTATAAATCTTCCATCATTATTGCAAACTGCATCATTATTGCAAAAATTAAGAGAATAAAAAAGTTTTATCCTCCACAGTCCTTTTTAAGTAGTTAAAATCACAATTTATTTTTCTTTACTCTGTCACTACTTCTGAAAGCATTTCCTGTGGTTTCAGTGGAGATTTTGAGAGGCTCATTTTTTCATAGGCTTATATTTGTATCAAGAGAAGTTTTTGCTAGACTATTTACATCCCTACCTGAGGATCCAAGCATCTGGGTAATCATTCAAGTTGCCTTGAAATATGAAATATTGGTTCTCCCTTTAGCTGCTTTAAAAGCCTGGAGGATATATTTCTATGATGCCCTCCTTCTTACCTACTTCTTTGCTCTGTCAAAATAACTGAGTATCATTTTTATAAATTTGATAATAAAATAGAGGTAAGACAGGAAACGATCAGGAAAAAATAGTATTATCTGTCATACCCTCTACCATCCTAAGGATGGTATCAGACTCAATAAACCTGGAACAAAAAAGAACTGTTTATTACAATGTTAGAAATTTTATAACTTTCCTCATGTCACCCATGTAGGCATCTACAGTAAGTCTCAATCTGGAAGACATTTTCCTCCAGAGAAGATCTATATTTGCTTCTTGTAGTAACAACATTGCAGTTGAGAGCCTCAGCTTTGGGCTAGTGGAAAAGTAACAAAGTTAACCCTAGCCAGAATCTCAATTCATTGTAAATTAATAGTACCACAGTAACTCCATAATCCCTTCTACCAGCTTTCATGATTCAAATGCCTAAGATTTCCATGCAGAAAGATAAAGAAACATAAAATTATAAGAAAATATCGTGACACAAGGAAATAATCCATGAAACCTGAGAATCACAAAAAGGTTATTTTTTCAAAAACTCAAGACTCTAACAACGAGTTGAGAATTTAGAATTATAAAACACACACTACAAAACAGTAAGCCTAATCTAGAGAATTTACATAGAACTGTGAAGCTAAGAACTAGGAAATAAAACATTTTGCTGAAGCAAGCATATGAAATTCATAAACATATATCAAGCCATAAACTGCAAATAAAGCTATCTTTCAGTCAAAATTCTCTGGTCACAATACAACTGAATAGAAATCTATAACAGAAAGAAAAAAAGGTAATGTTCTACAATTAAAGAAGAAATCTTAATATAAACTGGAAAATATTTAGGACTTATTGATATTGAAAATAACATGTATAAAACCATTAAGATAGTTAAAGCAGTGGTAGAAGAAAAATTAATAGCCTCCAGATGTTTATATTAGAAAGTAAAGGAAAATAATGAGTTAAACTAACCAGATGCAAAGAGAACAGAATGAATTCAAATAAGGTACAAGAAAGAAGAAAATAAAGATAAATTAATGAAATAGCAAACTAAAAATATAATAAAAAGGGTTAACAAAGTCTAGTACTGATTCTTTACAAAGTCTAATGAAATTGATACTGAACAAGACTGACCAAGAAGCAAAGAGTAAAGATGCAATTAAACAATTTATGGAGTAATAATAATAAAAACACAAACATACTTTCAGTAGAAATGAAAAAACAGTAAGAGACCTATGCACACCAGTCTCAAAGTCCATCAACTCAAAATGGAAAGAAAGAAGTAGTAAGCCCACACAGCAGAATGCTATTGAGCAATAAATGGTAACAAACTACTGACACATGCTTACATCATGGATTCACACAGCTCAGTTGGTAAAGAATTGCCTGCAATGCAGGAGACCCAGGTTTAATTCCTGGGTCAGGAAGATCCCCTTGAGAAGGAAATGGCAACCCACTCCAGTATTCTTGCCTGGAGAATCCCATGGACAGAGGAGCCTGGCAGGCTACAGTCCATGAGGTCTCAAGAGTCAGACACAACTTAGTGACTAAACCACCACCAAGTCAAAGAAGCCAAATACAACAAAGTATATATTATGTGATTCCATTCATGTGAAGTGTCAAAAGGCATGTTTATAGAGAAAACATAAAAGAATATAGATGTATTATCAAGAACAATAAGTTGTTGTTACTCAGTAGCTAACTTATGTCCAACTCAGGCTTCCCTGTTCTTCACCATCTTCCAGAGTTTGCTCAAACTCATGTTCATTGAAGAATAATAAGTACAAGGTAGCAAATTTAAAATTAACATCCAACTATCAGTTACCTTTCTGTGTACTAATAACAGAGAAAAAACCAGTATTTTTTTAAAAATAACATTTACAACAACAAAAATAGGAAGTTCCAGTTATAAAGCTTGCTAAAGATACACAACCTATATACTTTCAATAAATTGTGAAGGGCTTCCCTCATGGTACAGTGGGTAAGAATCTACCTGGCAATGCAGGGGACTCGGGTTCGATCCCTGGTCTGGGAAGATGCCTGCACTCTAGAGCCCACCCAGACCAACGAGCCACTGCTACTAAGGCTGTGTACTGAAGTGCTGAAGCCCACGCGCCCAGAGCCCGCGCTCCACAACGAGAGTCATGCTGCTTAGTCACCACGCGGTGTCCAGCGCTGCAGTGACTCCATGCACCCAGGAGGCGCCTCTCCACACTGGCATTACCAACTGAGCTCCACCTCCTGCCAGACTGGCAGGGGCCTGAGATTCTCACACAAGCAAGAAACCAGCTGTGAACTGTGCATGTGACGGATCTAGGCTGTGAGAGAATCATCCTGAAACCGTCTCCTCCACTAAACCGACCCCTGGTGTCAGAAAGGTTGGCTGGTAGAGCTTATAATCATCCATTGCAGGAATTTTTATATTAAAAATAGTGGCAAATACTACATATATGGGCTTTATTTTTTCCTCTTTAGAAAGGCAGCTAACCAGCATTTCACTAATAATTATTAGCAGTAATCATAAAGATGTCAACTGTCTCTAAGCTCACACGCAGATTCAACGCAATTTCAATCAAAACTCTGACCCATTTTAACAAACTTCATCATTTGATTGTAAAATCTTTCTTGGGGAAGGGGGTCATTAGGGACAGAATAGCCTGAAGAAGAATAACATATTTTACAACCCCAAAATTATGAAAATGTCATAATATCAAGGGCCACAAGAGACACAGATCAATGGGACCTGCATACACTACTGATGGTAATACAAATTAGTACAACCACTTTGAAAAATAATTTGGCATTATCTGGTAAAGTTGAATGCTGGCTTATTCTAGCATACAATGCCTCAATTCCTCATTGTATTTCCTTAAGACTATAAGGGAACATGCATCAGGAAAAATATATGTTTGTTCCTAGAATCAGTAGTAGTGCATCTATTATTTAAAGAAAAAAAAGAGGAAAAAAAGAAACACATTTAAATATCCATCAACAGGAAAACGAATAAACTATGTGTGTTTAAATAGTTTGAAGGAAAGGAAAGTAAATTCACTCAGCCGTGTCTGATTCTTTGGGATCCCATGGACTGTAGCCTGCCAGGCTCCTCAGTCCATGGGATTCTCCAGGCAAGAATACTGGAGCAGGTTGACATTTCCTTCTCCAGGGGATCCTCCTGACCCAGGGATCAAACTTGGGTCTCCAGCATGAGGCAGACCCTTTAACGTCTGAGCCACCAGGGAATCGTTTACTGTTATACAAAAGAGAAAAATCAATGAATATCAGGTACTTACAAACAGACATATGTTAGAGCTATCTGAAGCAAGTTACAACAGATAAACTGTTCAGTCACTAAGTTATATCCCACTCTTTGCCACCCCATGGACTGCAGCACACTAGGCTTCCCTGTCCATCACCAACTCCTGAAGTTTGCTCAAACTCATGTCCATCGAGTTGGTGATGCCATCCAACCATCTCACCCTCCGTCATGCTCTCTCCTCCTACCTTCAATCTTTCCCAGCATCAGGGTCTTTTCCAAGGAGTCAGTTCTTCACATCAGGTGGACAACGTATTGGAGTTTCAGCTTCAGCATCAGTCCTTCCAATGAACACCCAAGACTGATCTCCTTTAGGATGGACTGGTTGGATCTTCTTGCAGTCCAAGGGACTCTCAAGAGTCTTCTCCAACACCACAATCCAAAAGCATCAGTTCTTCTGCACTCAGCTTTCTTTATAGTCCAACTCTCACATACATACACGACTACTGAAAAAACCATAGCTTTAACTACATGAAAATTTGTTGGTTAAGTAACGTCTCTGCTTTTTAATATGCTGTCTAGGTTAGTCAAAAGGAGCAAGCGTCTTTTAATTTCATGGCTGCAGTCACCATCTGCAGTGATTTTAGAGCCCCCTGAAATAAAGTCTGTCACTGTTTCCATTGTTTCATCTGTTTGCCATGAAGTGATGGGACAGGATGCCATGAACTTAGTTTTCTGAATGCTCAATTTTAAGCCAAATTTTTTACTCTCCTCTTTCGCTTTCATCAAGAGGCTCTTTAGTTCTTCTTCGCTTTCTGCCATAAGGGTGGTACCATTTGCGTATCTGAGGTTATTGGTATCTCTCCCGGCAACCTTGATTCCAGCTTGTGCTTCATCCAGCCCAGCATTCTGCATGATGTACTTTGCATACAAGTTAAATAAGCAGGGTGACAATATATAGCCTTGACGTATTCTTTTCCAATTTGGAACCAGTCTGTTGTTCCATGTCTGGTTCTAACTGTTGCTTCTTGACCTGCATACAAATTTCTTAGGAGGCAGGTCAGGTGGTCTGGTATCCCCATCTCCTGAAGAATTTTCCACAGTTTCTTGCGATCTACATAGTTAAAGGCTTTTACTAGTATATATAGCAGTATATATGTTGGCATATATCAAATATTATATTTAAATTGCTCAAATAATTTACATAACATATTGAAAGTAAGACATTGTGTAGTTTACAGAAGTGGCAAGAAAATTAGAGAACTAGGTCTGTAGGTTTCGCAGCAAGAAAAACTGAAAGTCAAACCACAGAACTGGTTTGATGGCAGTGGTATGGTGATGAAACAGTTTGGGATATGAAGAATAGAGAAGAAGCTCTAATTTGTAGCATTTGTCAGTTTCCATAGCTAAATTCAAATTAGTCCATCCTAAAGGAAATCAAGCCTGAATATTCATTGGAAGGACTGATGCTGAAGCTGAAGCTCCAATACTTTGTCCACCTGATGCAAAGAGCTGACTCATTGGAAAAGACCCTGATGCTGGGAAAAACTGAAGGCAGGAGGAGAAGCAGACGACAGAGGATGAGATGGTTGGATGGCATCACAATGGACATGAGTTTGAGCAAACTCCAGGAGGTGGTGAAGGACAGGGAAGCCTGGTGTGCTGCAGTCCATGGGGTCACAAAGAGATGGACATGACTGAGCGACTGAACAACACCACCACAGCTGATTTCAACTACTGACCTCTAATCAGGGAGAAGATGCTGACAGTCAACATTCATGAGATGGAATAAGCTAGATTCAGCACACTCAAGCATCTAGCTCTATTCCTTGTGCTATCAATCTCATTAGCCCTGGACACTGACCCCAGCACTGCTTCAGCCATCAATCTTGCTGTAGCTTCTACTACTACCAGAGGAAATTCACCACAGTTCCTGCTTTTCTGTCCAACTAACCCATATCCTTGCAGCTATACCTGACTAGTAGAGCTGAGGTCCACGTCCACAGCATAGGTGCAAAGGATGCTGGGGAGAAGCAACTGGCATTTTCTTCTACACCAAGAAGACTCTGAAAATGGGAAACTCCCCCAAACAAAGGAAGAGATTCAGGTTCTAGGAATCATAAATGTTATCTATATTTATCTTGCATGTATTTTTATCAGCCAAGAAGATTTTGTCAAATGTTATTTTCTATAGTTTGTATCCAAAAAAAAAATCTTATTTTTGGTAGCTTTATTATTGAAATAGAAATAATGGGTGTATGAATGTGTATACATATATAATCTTTAAACACACACCAAATATACCTTCCCATTGTAAGATATTAAATATAACCTCAATTAGGAATCTGCCTATTATTCTCTTACTGAGAATTACAAGCCTAAAAACTAACAATCTAGCAAGAAAAGCAACCTCTCTACCTCATCACACTAAGCTCGTCAAGCTGAGATGGCCATCCCTTCCTTATACATGCACGGCATTTGTTCCACTATACTGGTAATTGTTGGCTTCTTGATTTCTTATTAGGAGGCAGGGATTGCCCTGTTGATCTCAAAGCCTCTGCACTTAGCATAAATATACATTCAAAAGCTGCTTGATAAATAAATTTCCTGGTTTTTTTTTTTACTATAGTTTTTTACTCTAATTTATTTAGCACTTAGCAGATACACCAGAAAATGTGGCAGTATTTTTACATAAGTTAATTTACCTGCAGAACTGAAAAGTATATTAGGATCATTTGCATGTCTTAAATGAGAAAATTGAAAGCCAAGTATTTTAACAGAGGTTACTCAGCCAGAAGAGGCAGAATTAGAATTCAAACTAAGATATGCCTAACACCAAAGTCTGTCTTCTTTCTATACACATTCTAAAACTATGATAAAATGTATTACATACTAAAAACATGAAGGTAAAAAGGGCAATGGGAATATTAATTCTTAAAATTTCACTCTGTTCAAAGGAGGCCAAGAAAATTAGAAGAGAATGGCATTCAAGTTGGAATTTGAAGACTAAACAGCAGTTTGCAAGGCATTTGAGAGAACATCCCACTTACATAGAAATTATTAAAGTCCTATAGTAACAAAAAACTATGATTTTAGACAGCTGTGATTCCCTCATCTCTAAAGTAAAACAGAAGTTGATAATAATTTCTACTTTTCAGTGCTGTTCTGAAAATTACAGATAAATTATTTAACATGGGACCTGTCATAAAATAGATTCTCAATAAAGAGAAAGAGGAGAAGACGTGTTTACCAAAAACCAGGGTTCTCCAAGGTAAGTTAGGGGCTTGTACCAAAAAAGGTCAAGAAGAAAACAGGTTAAAAGCAAAAGGAATTGAAAGAAATAGCTTTGGAAAGGTAGTCCTTAATACTGATTTCAAATTTTTCAAGGGATATTCATACACATCAAGAGTTTAAACAAATAAATAATAATAAAAGAAAAACTTTCTGAATCATAAATATGCTATATACTAGATCTAAAAGTTTCTACCCCTTAGAAATTTTAAAAACAAGGCATTTTAAATGCCTAGTAACTGACAAAAAGGCAACATAATCTTGAATAGGTTTTTCCCTTGAGATTGCCTGAAAAAGCATTAATTTATACATCAAAGTAACAGCACAACACAGAATTTGCTCTTATTCAATCAAAGTAATTGCAGCCAATCAATTACAAGAAAAACACTGTGGGACTCCAGTCAAAAGTAACACTCTTCCCAATGTGTCATTTTCCCATTTCCATCCTTCGCCTCTACAGCTGTTTGTTCTCTGAGAGAATTAAAAAAAAGTGAACAGTTTGTTTTTCAATTATCAGAGTATCGGTCTAATATATATTCTATACATATACCTTTGTACATTGTTTTTAAACTCCACAGAAGTCCTGCTAATAATTACCAACAAGCACTTGTAAATAAAGCGTGGTAAAATCAGTTTCAGTAATCATTTTTTCTCAAATTAAAAATGCATGTTTAATTTTAATAACTCACTAAAAGAAACACTGGTAAATCATATTATTTAGCACATAATAGATTAACATATGAAACATGATGCAATTTATTTAAATGAAAACTTAAAAACATTTTTCAATTATTTTTCTTTATAAAAACATCAAAGTTCTATACTGACAGTGAGAGGGCGTTCAGTTTGAATTTTAAACCAGTGAAGCCATCTTGTGGTTGATGTTGGTGTTGCTGAGGCTTCAAGAAGGTCACTTTTACCCCCAAAATTAGGTCTTTAAAAATGCACATAGAAACTGTCAGTCCTAGAACCTAGATGAAAAAAAACCCCACAGATCTGAAAAGTCTTTCCTGTTAGGGTTCCACAATAAAGCATAAAAGTCCTCACATACCTGAACTGGTGATAAAGCATTTTTACATTAACCTATATTTTAAAATTAACTTCTACACCTTGGTTCAAAGGCAAAGCTATGAAAATAACTACAAGCAAAATATTAAACTTGGAAAAGAATACAAAAAATATTAAACAGTTTTATAGGAAGTGTATGCTTTACTTCCTTTCTGTCATGACTTTTTTCCATGATTTTTAGCTCAGAAGCTAAATATTCTAGGGCCCTGTCATATCTAGAAAGCCTCTCCTGAAAAATTCAAAAATTGCAGTATATGGCGTCCCTGGCACATATTGCTCCATGCTAAAAAAATTTTATGGCCTAAAAATTAAACACAAACTGCCTACAGGAAAATCTAGCGTAGACTTAGAAGCCTGGAGAAAAGTTTCATCTTCTCACTCTCACCACTTTCTAAATTTATCTGAAACCCCTGCATCAAGGTTATAAGCAACCTTACTGAGAAAACATGTGAACTGCAAAATACTATTAAGAAGTGAATGGGAGGGAAGACAAAAGAATGTGCACAAAACTATTACATTAATTAAAAACAAAGTTAACTTGCAATTTTTGCCATCTTACTTCCTCCCCAAATAATCAGTAATAACTAACAGAATTAAAACTTCAGTTTCAAACTCTAGGTAACAATGCCCTTCTGAAGGTCCCAGTTTAAGTGCAAAAAAAGATGTCGATTCATTGTTCCAGGATTAACTTTCTTCTCCTTACTATAGTCCTGCCATCTCTCTTATCAAACCATAGCCTTCTCCATGCCTCCTTTCCAAATGCTGAAAATGCCATATCTAAGTCTTATTAATTATGATAATAACAATACACAGCATCATCATAAGCATTTACTTTTGACTTCTCAGGAGAGGAAGATTGAAGACTCTTCTCTACATTCCTTTAATTTACCTCTAAAAAGCATTACTGTTCCTCTGTCTTGGGGAATCTCTAGTACACTGTATGGAGCCCTGGACCTAATAAATACACTTCCAAGAGGGCTGGAAGACACAGGACTATAGCCCTTTAAAAGGGCCCACAACTGACTAATGGAAGTAGCTCGTAAAAAGACAGCCTTCTCTCTTCTTTTGCTCATTAAGTGTTAGCTTCTTAAAGCTGGGGCAAATGCTCTCCAATTCTTTTTCCTTTGGCTTCCTCACTCTTATAAGTAGTAATATCACAGGCAGGCATGAAACTTAGTGGAAATAGTCAGAGAAGGACTTTGGCCTACTTTGATTCCATTGTACTAAGATCAACTTAGCTCAAGCAATGAAGTTCTGCATTAGGGATTGGGGCCAAAACACAGTCAATAATGAAGCATCCACTCACCTCACCTCATTTACTGGATTCCCTTTTTCCCTGACAGCTCAGTTGTCTGCCTGCAATGCAGGAGACCCCAGTTTGATTCCTGGGTTGGGAAGATCCCCTGGAGAAGGGAAAGGCTACCCACTCCAGTATTCTGGCCTGGAGAATTCTATGGACTGTATAGTCCATGGGGGTCACAAAGAGCTGGACACAACTGAGCGACTTTCACTTTCACTTGGAGATCTCTCAGTAACAAGATACCCAAGTCACGTAATAAATATTCATGCATTCTTAGATGTCCAGGACAAAAACACCATCCTAAATGTCTCATAATGCTCAATATTCGTCATACACATTGCACTACATTTACAATGTAGTCACACAGGTTTTCATTTAATACGTCAATGTCATAAGGGAGATAACATTTGAATGATAAGAAAATTAAAATCTGGCAAGATTAAATAACTTGCCAGAAGTCACAAAAATATAATAAGTGGAAGAATAAGGATTTAAGTCCAGCTGAAAAATTCTAAAATCTGTATCTGTTCAGTATGTTACCAGAATTTTTTTATTCTCCCTCTCCACATTGTATCTGAAGCTCATCAAAACTCTCTCTGCTTCCTGAGATAGCTAATCTATCTCACACTTTAAATTTTCATATTAGTATTTGCAAAATTAGTTTCCAGCATATTCTATTTGGAAGATCACTAGGTAATTCAGTTCTTTCATTCATTTTTTTATTATTATTAAAAGAAAATTAGAAAATATTATTATTTAATACCAAAATCTGACATGCTCAAGGAACAGGCAAATTACTTATTCAAATACTCTGCTTATCTTATACACAGATTAAAATTTATTTTAAAATTTTTATTTAAAATTTATTTTAAACAACAGTTATACATAATTTAGTGTCTAGAGCCATGTCTTAATGATTCTGTCACCAATAACATGCTAAAGCGCTGGGTAATAAAGCATTCTGATAAAGGCACAAATAAAGTAACTTTTACTGTATTAGTCTTACTTTACAGAGAAAGAGCACAAGTAATTCATGTCGAAAATATATATTACTTAAACATTTATTATTGTCTAAAAGCAGTTCAGTTCAGTTACTCAGTTGTGTCCGACTCTGTGACCCCATGGACTGCAGCACGCCAGGCTTCCCTGTCCATCACCAACTCCCGGAGCTTGCTCAAACTCATGTCCATTCAGTCGGTGATGCCATCCAACCAACTCATCCTCTGCTGTCCCCTTCTCTTCCTGCCTTCAATCCTTCCCAGCATCAGGGTCTTTTCTAATGAGCCAGTTCTTCACATCAGGTGGCCAAAGCATTGGAGTTACATTTTTATATATGAAATTTTAACCAAAGACAAATGAGTAACTCCAGTGGGTTGGCTTCTAAAATTTCTATTAAAATTAATTTTCAAAACATCTTCACTAATACTGTGAAGAGAATTATATTTGGTATCAGAAGCAGGTAATGAAAGGGAAAATATAATCAAATCTGAGGAGCAGAGGTTTGTTTCATGTGAAAAGGGCTCACTCAATTTCTGTTTCATGTGAAAAAGGCTTATTTTATATCTTCTCATTTTATGTACAAACTAAAGCCACATGAGCATTAAGAATAATTCAAAGGATAAAATTTGGTATAGAAAATTCTAGATTCAAATATTATAAGTTATATCATATTGTTGTTAGCTATATTCAAAGGAAATTCTAAAGAGACTACTTATAAAATTTTCTGAAGCAAAAATACTCTGAGAAGTTGGAGAAAGCAGAGAAAACTCTCATCAGTACCTTTCCCTGTGAGCTTTTAACAGTGGTAGGTTCTGAGAATCCTTAAAGACATAAAAAGAAAAAATGGAAAATCAATAATCCAGAATGCCAGTTTTCTTAAATAAACTAGTATAAGGATATGCAGGCACTGCTTTGATACTAGTTACTTTTTCTGTGAGGAATTGTTGCATTCATCAGACCTGTCCAAGACTGCTGCCTAATTTAGAGTTCTACACCCTAGAGGTTTTCTAAGTATGTTTCCCAGATTAGCTGAATCAGCATCCCACAGAAACCTGTTCAAAGTACAAATTCTCAGGCTCTTTCCCAGTTCAATGGAGTCAGAAACATGGGAGTGGGCGAGGTGGGAGGCTGGCACTCTATGCTGTAGCCAGGCCTCAGGTTGATTCAGATGCACACTCAAGTCAGAACTACTACCACAACCAGAAAACGAAATGTAAGGAACTGGAGAGGACTCTGAGGAGAGCAATGAAGATGAATAGAATGCCGGAGACACAATAAACAGAGGAATCAAGATAGATGGTTTTAGCAAAAAGAAACCTGTAGCAGTGACATTTACAAGACTTCAAGTATATGAGCAATTATTCACAAGGGAAGGTAACCAGATGCTCTCCATCTCCCTGAGGGAAGATAAAGAGGATATTACAGACTGAAGTTGCACCATAAGAAATTTAGATTAAAACACAATTAAATTTGCTGACACAGAGTATTGTTAAACATTAAAATGAATTGCTGAGGAGTCTGTAGAACTCTCTTCTCTGAGTATCTGCTTCAAAAGCTAGAGCAGATTATAAACTCTTGTTCTCTTTCCAGCTAAATGATTACCACCTATTGCATATGAGGACCAACATTTAGAAAATGTGAAAAATGTTATAACATTATAGATCTTTTGAAATTATCTAAAATTTAAAATATCTAAGGTATAGCAACTATCTTAAATACATGAGTATTAAAATGATAAGAATACTTCCTCAAACTCAAAACATTACACATTCAAAGTATTTCAAATTATAAAGATGTTCATTAATAATTCAAAAAGTGAGCAACAGCATATATAAAATTTTTGATTGACATAGTTTGCATTATTTTCAAATAAAAAGAAGAAATTGAATATAAATGAATAAGAAGTAAAAGACTGACTAGTTGGTGTCTAAAATCCAAAAACTGTATCCTTGTATTTCAAAAAATCACTGAAAAAATTCATAACATAAATACACATGTTATGCAAAATGACAGCAGTAACCAAATACACAGCTTTGCCAAACTGTTGCTAACATTCTCTCACAATCTTATACTCCTATATCAATAAGTTCATTAAATAAACATGGTAACAGATACTAAAATAAAAAGATACAAAAAGGTCCTCTTTGAGTTCCAATAATATCTGATAAGTCTAACATGTAAATAAGTGTGTCACAGTTATAATTCCTAAAACAAAAGTATTTTTTAAATGTTGAAAAGTCACCAAAAGTTTAAAAGTTTGTTTTAACAATTTTCCATGTGTATAGGAAGTCACTAAAATGAAAACTTTGTGACTTGTTCCCTCCAAAATATTTTGAAGTTGCAGTCTTCCTTGACAAAAAATAATTCTAGTAATTTAGTATATGTTCATATTTATTGTACTTAACAAAATTTAGGAAGTTAACATTTTTCTTTACCTTTTCTACCTTTCCACCATTGATGTCACTGGGGAGGAATTTCTTGCCAATTGTTCTCAAGTCTGTCTAAAATAAAAATATTATTATTAAAATAAAATTAGAGAAAAATGACTCTAAATCTAATCTCACTCACAAACAAAAGATAAAATTAGTTAAGGTCTGAGTAACTGAATTTAACTATATGTTAAATATAGTTTGTATTTCAACTGATTATGAGATCTATATATGTAAAAATCAACCATGTTCAGTCCCATATATACACTGTTTAAAGTATACCAGTAAACTGAACAGTAATATATAAGGCCTTACTTACATCTGGTCATAGTTCTCTGGGTACCCTTTTATTAAAATCTAAAATTTGATTTTATGTATACTATAAGAAATTCATGTCACAATCCAAAACCAAATGACTACTTTGAACAAATAAATAGCATATTTTTGACAACTAAATTCTATATAACTTTGATATGCAGAGACATGAAAGTACATTACTCTATAGGCTGTGATACTCCTAAAATAAAGCTACATAACATACAAATATCCCAGAGAATACTCTTTACTACAAAAGCAAGAAGTCACAATAAGACTGTACTGTAGTAAAAATATTTCATTTGCTTATTGAACAAATTTCAGAAATAGAAGCTGATGAACAAATGACTTACTACACAAAAATCCAGATGTACATATTACTCAGCAAAGCAAAGCAAAACATAAAAAGGACTAAGATAAACAAAGCTGTAGCATTTCTGATGCAAAAACAAAACTTCAACTACACACACAGTCTACATAAAATTTTTAAGGATTCTGTCTTCTTTAAGAAGTGAAAACTAAAGGAATGGTAAGAAATTTATTCAGAAGAAAACTAAATACTACTCATGAAAAAGGCCTAATTATTTAAGCTAAGAAATTATCTTGATGCTTGAGACAGTGAGGTTAGTTTAATAACTAAATTTGTACTTTTTAAAAATTCCTTAAATAATAGTAAACAGAGCTCTTCATTGCCTCAAGAGCAGGAGAAAAGAGAATCAGAATGCATTTAATCACAAAAATTATAAGGGAGAAATTTATGTTAGACTTAAGGCAAAAATGTTATCAATAGATGATTACAATTACTGTATTATTTATAAAAGGATAACACATAGAGAAACAAGATAGTCTTCTTTGAACACCTACAATAATACAATTTCACTTGAAATATCCATATATAGTCAGTTAAAGAAACAAGCATACATGTTATACAACCCTCATAGATCCTTTCCAGTCTTTTTACTACCATGACTTTTAATTTATTTCTCAATGTAATGCAAGGATCATTCCTAAAGTACAATTCACTGAATGGAACTGCCAGGCAAACTAAGTCCCATATCCAAATACTTGTGTAACAATGTTCCAGATTTATCCTTTGTATAGTCTCCACCCAATAACAGACTGAAAGAATTATAAACCAAACCTCAAGTTGCACACATTTTTACTTTGAAAATACTAAACAATATATGGGGGGAAAATTCATATACTGGCATTTCATTGTTTTGAAGCTTAAATAATACATGTGAAGCACTAAACACAATGACTTACAAAGAATAAGCATTTAATGAATGTTAGCTACAATGTTTAGTAAGTATAAAACACGCATACTGTTATTATCTGAATACATGTAACAAGTGAATAATACAACTAACAGTTCATAAAAAGTCATTATTTTGAAAGTCACAGAAAAGCTGAAATATTTAAACACATATAGGAAAAAGAATATATACACGTTTTATGATACATCATGGTCCTTCATTTCCGGTTTTATCACTAATTATAAAATGTAAAATAAAATGAGGCATTTATATAAAGTACTGTAGAAATGAACCCTAGACTAAAATTCTAAACTTCAACTTACTGTATACTATAACTAACTAATATGACATGTCAGAAATTCTCTAAATCCCGGTAATTTATTCCTCTGTAAGATCAAAAATATATTAACAATTCTATCTTCCAAAATTGTTGTCATGCAGAAAGGAACAATGTATTCAAAGTTCATAGAACTTTTAAAGTATCATACACCCATATAAGGATGATTATTTCACTGTTTCTTTTAGCAAGATGAAAATGACCTACAAAATCTTTAAACATCCTAAAATCAAAGTGAATTCTATGATTCTGATGCCATTATATCAGGATCACTAGAAAAACTGGGTCCAAAAATACATTTATAGTGAGTAACTAATTATTCAGGAGAAATATTTAACCCATAAGATGCATGTGTGCACACACAAAACAACATTCCTGACATATTTCTTCAAATAAGTTCAGCAGAATATCTATTTGGCAAAGCATTTTATACTATACAGAATATTAAAGAAAAATTTTAAATACTCTTTAAAAATTTTTACTATTACACATTATTTAGTAATTTAAGACTAGACTATCACTTAATTTTGCTCTGACTAATGCAGGAATTCAAAACTACATGCTGAATTTCTGTATTATTCTTAAAATCCTTACTCCTCATTTTACAGAGTAAAAATTAAGAAACCTCCCTCCTTTCAACATAAAAATCCTAAAAAGAGTTACATAGCAGCTCTAAGGCTGCTACCTTTAGAAGGGCCCACTTACAAAGTTGGCCCTAAGCTGGCATCTGGGAACTTGGTACCAGAACCATTCCCTAACTGAAAATGTGGTTCACTGCCTAAATTATTTGTATTAACAATGTGATTTATGGTAAACACCTGCTTGAGGGGAGAAGTCTAGAATTTTATTTCATTCTAGGCAAAGAGTACCTTTTTGAACTGCCCAATAAAAGCCTATTGGACTTTCCTGGGCAGGAAACACTCTACATACATACTATTTTGCTTTGTTCACTGCTAGATACAAGAACAAACTTAGTGTGTTCCCCACAAGAGGAAGAGAATGTAAGAAAGCTTGTGCATGGATTATTCTCCCAATATGTAATAAGTTATATATAAGAATTAATAATGCAAGTCTTTCTCAATTAGGAATTAACATCCTGCAATCACTCAAAAGCTAAAAAATTTCAACAGGAATACTGTATGTGCCTGATTTTACTTAAAGTTTACGAACTTGAAAATTAGACTACTTGTCTGGTATAGACTTCATCCTTCTAAAAGTATTTATTTAATTCTATTACATGGCATGATAGCTTTGGACTGGAGTATTTATATATTTTAAAGAAAATTATAAAGACAAGTTAATTCACTAAGATAATAATCATCATGTACCTCTTATGTATACCAGGTCAAATATCTTGTGTTGACTTATTTTATTTAGTTTCTTACCCAATTTGTAGATAGTTCAATGCTATTTACCTACATATATAAATATCAATAAGAAGAGAAGATTGTCACAAAGCCTTTTTCCTATTTAGGTCTTTTGCTTTTAGTGAACAAAGAAAGGAACTGGGATTCTTTGTAACATTTCTTGAAAATAAAATTCACTAATTTGGGTGCGAGTCAAGGAAAGATAAAATGTCTAGCAAATAATACCATTTGTAGTCATGGATAACACACATAATTTCTAAAAAACTTGTTTGTCTTACTGAACAAAATTGCAAACAGCTAAAAAAATGATAAATTTCAAAATATAAATTTTAAATTCATTTAATTATATAAATATAAATTTAAGTAATCAAAAAAGAAAAAGTTATATATTTATTTATATTTCATATGTTGTTATCAGTTGCCCTCCCTTTCTGTTTTATGCTAAACCTACTTTGCAGTGACATAATGGATTTGTCAGACAGTAATTCTCTTCTGAATTTCATTGATTATACATCATAGCATGTAAATTTCATTGTTTAATAGACTATGATTGTAAAGGTATAAGAAAAAAGTTCCCACTGGGGTAACCACAAGACTGAAAAGAGAATATTCATTTAGTCACATCTGTTCTTCAAACAATTTTTATAACTCTTCAAAAAAAATCTAAACGTCAATCTCAATTATAAAAAAGACAATGCTATACAGATGGGTAAAGGGAGAGAAGTAGGGGGAAAAAATGCATCAAAACATTAACAGTAATTATTGGGCTTTCTTATTTTATTTTTCTGTATTTTCTGAAGTAGTCATACTGCACAGTATATCCTACTTTTATCAACAGGAAAAGTTACTTCAAAATAAAAAATACAACTGTCAAGAAGCTGTAACCTAGCTGGTTTCTATGTAAATTAAATGTCAATTTGTTTCTATAAATATGATCAGTTTTTACTGCTATTATATAGCTACTATAAATGTAATGAAATTCTGTAATTGATCACAAGGTGAAAAAGTTTTAATTGCACTTTCCCCTTTTTCACTGATTCCATATAATAGACATTAAAGAAATATATATTTCTAATAATTGGCTTATATGAGATTACCAAATTCAACAAACATCGCTGCAACTTAAAATGCACAATAAAAATGAAAGATGTTCTCCACTTTATAAAATCCAGTTTATTCTATGACATATTTTTCATAAATATAGCTTCCAGATTTTAAATGTTTATAAGTTAATAAGTAAAACCTACATTGAGAGCAATCAGGATGATGTCATTTACACTGACTTTGTCAGGAGAACTTGTGCAAGCTTCAATGCCTTCATCTGAAAGATACCTGTTAAAATAAAATAAATGGCTTAATATTTTCTAAAATCAAAGTTAACCAAAATTATTTTCTTAAGTCTACAAGTAGTTTTGTTCTCTACTATGAAATGTTTCTACTACAAATACCAGAGAGTCCTGGATACTCCCTGTTTACCATCTCTGATAGAACAGGATGGAGAATGCATATTTTTCCTCTTTTACATCTTTAAAGGGATATTGTGTTAATAAAAGTATCCATATGCTTTCTAAGAAAAGCTATTTAAACATCAATATGCTTCTTAAGGAATCAAAGAGCTCCTCTACGCTATTACACAAATACAATATCCAACTTAAATATTTAGTTACAGAGTAAACTCTTAAGAGATGTGCTATAAAAATAGAACTAAAAACAGCATAGTTTTAAATTTAATCCAACAAAACTTTGCTCTCGGATATTTTCTCACATTATCTTTTCAACTCCCCTTTGTCTAACATAATGTTCCTAAGAATCTTTTAATAAACACTATTGATTCCAAGTGGCACAAAGTTAGGCAACTTTTTACCTTACATCTTTTACTTTTCCTGTCTCTTTTCAGTTTTTTATTCATTGTCTTATTGCCCTTTGTTCTTTTATTAAGTCCAAACCAACCATTCATCTGTAGCAATAATTAACTGAAGGGTGAAAATTTATTGAATCCAAAGGCTGGGTGGGAATCATCTCTACCAATTAATTCACCCACACCCAACACAACCATTTTGAAATTCTTTGATAACTCTACAATCCACGCATCATCTCCCCACAAAAGTCCACCTGTAAAGATGCCCATTAACATCTGGCACCTTCCGTAACCAGTATCAGATACCCTGGTGCTGGCGCTGCCACCAGATACCCTCCCACTGAAAAGACACAGGAGTGAGAGTCTGAGGGAGCTAGCTTTGGCTCTTGCAGAGTTGATGGTCAGCACTTCCACCATCAACTCCCAACCTTAGGCTGATTCTAAGACACCTTTACCTGAAGACAGTAATCAAAGAACACTTGCCTTTAAGAAATAAAGGATGAATTTCTCAAAAATAAAAGAGCAAGCAAAAAGAAATATAAATAGGAGAGTACAAAAAGCAATAGAAAATTAAAGCTGATAAGCCTGTGAATAAGATCAAGGAGGTAAAAGAAAGGGAAGTATATAAAATTCAAAGCAAGAATGTGTTTTAAAAAATTAGATACTATTAAAAGCTTAAGGCAGTGCTAAACTACAATGATGGATGAAGGCCAGGAGTTAAGTGGGTTACAGAGACAGGAAAAAAAGCACTAAGTATTTAGATGTGTCACTAAGAATAAGTGGTTAGGAAGCTGGGATAAACTGTACATGAGTGACTATGGGATACAAATGTTTGCTGGCAGCGTAGATGGCTGAAACACTGCTTTAATTCAGAATGAGTAAGTTCACTCCTGATTACCCTGATAATTTTTCACCATCCACAGCCACTGACTGTATCTGGCACTAACCATCTTACAAATTTAGTTCTACAAATATTAATTAACCCCTGATTTATATGAAAAGAACTATGCGTGTGAACCAGTAATAAGTAAGATGAAGAAAAATAAATATCCTCCTTTAAGGCATTTACAGTCTCATATAAAGCATAACATAACACATAAATAGCTACCATACAAGGCCAAAATAACTATAAACAAAATGTTATAGGAGCTCAAAGTGGCTGGGGAATAGAAAAGAATGCAGGGAAAGGGCACCTCCACGAAGTAAAAAGTATAAAACACATTCTGGGACATTCTCATTGGAAAAATGGGGAAGAGATGAGAGGTCACTATAGGTTGAGACCAATTTTAGGAAGCAAAAGTATATAGAGGGATATGGGTGCTATATTAAATGCTGACTGAGTAGTTAAAAAAACACAGCTTTCAAAATTCCTACAGTGGGGAAATAAAATACAATGACTAATAAAATACTTCATCTTCTAAAAAGGCAACTCTTTAGAATTAAAAGACTACAGGATGTCAGATAAACTGGAAATAATCTTAAAAAAATATTCAAAGTTTAACTCTTTAGCTTAAATTAAGAAAAGACACCTCTTTTCTCAAAGATGTTAATCTAAACTTTACCCTAAAATACCCTGATGTCTCAGATGGTAAAGAATCTGCCTGCAAAGTTGGAGACCCAGGTTTGCTCCTTGGGTCGGGAAGATCCCCTGGAGAAGGGCATTACAACCCACTCCAGTATTCATGCCTGGAGAACCCCATGGACAGAGTCAGACATGACTGAGTGACCAACACGTCTAACTTCTAAGTAAGGTAAAGTTAAAAATGCCTCTAGATTCTCAGTGTAGCAGTCTTCTCATTGTGTGAGCATGCTAAGTCTTATCTGACTCTTTGTGACCCCCATGGACTATATAGCCCACCAGGCTCCTCTGTCCATGGGATATTCCAGAGAATACTGGAGTAGTTTGCCATTTCCTCCTCCAGGGGAATCATACTGCTTTTATTTATCAACAAACAATGCTAATATCAGAAATATAACTTTGTTCTCATAAATAAAAGCCAACATCTATACATACCAATTTCATAATCAACTAGGCACTTTATCAACACACACAAAAAAGCACAACTAGGCAAATTAAATCAGTGCCTCCAAAGAATTGATTTATTAAACAAGAATAGATCTAGTTTCATGGTAAAAAATCAGGAAACTAATATTATCTAATACTAACAGTTAAAAAATTGTTACAACAATGAAAAAATAACCTATCCTATAAAATATGAAAAGGGAAGGCTGTAGACTTTCTGAATGTAAGAAATTATAAAATATAGCTCAGTCTCAATTTCCAAGTTTTACAAGTCTCCCTTCCTCACCCTTAATATTTTTCAAAAATAAGAGGATTTGAGCCTTACATCTTTACTCTATAAATATCAAGAAACAGGAGACCCCTTTCACAGGTCTACCTAGTAACATCTTGGTGATCCTTCTGTCAATAATGAGCCATTTTCACATAACTTGAGATTGGAAAATTAATCTTTTTTTGTTTTTGTAAACATTTAAAGATTCCAGTATCATCAGTGAATAAAACAAGTGATAAAAGCAAAGTGTAAGGCCCAAATCAGATTCAAGATGCACCACAATACCACAGTAACTGAAAGAAGAGTAAAACAACAAAAAAAACCACCAGCCTTAATGTGGTCACTGGGAGGGAAAAGGGCACTGAAAATCAGAGCAGGCACGCCAGATCTGATCCCTGGGCACATCTGTACATGGACCTTAAGGAAAGAGACTCATCATCAGTTTCCATAGGCGATCTCTGACACTAAAGTCACCGAAGGGCAAAACCTTAAAGATGAAACAAACCGTGGAGAGCTCCTGTTTACTAAACCAGCCCAGAAGCATATTTTTTTCTTCTCTGGTGGAGATTTTAGTGCAAAACCACTCATTACCATTCTGAACTAAAAACACACCGAAATAAATTTTATTGACAAGCAAGGCAGTAAAGGGCTAAATTTCTGCATAATACAAAATATACTAAGATTTCTCCTTAATTTTACCTTCAAATAATTCCATTTTAAATCACAGCTTAATACACACTCAAGTTTTTTAAAAAGATTTCAGAAAGTGTTTCTTGTTTCCATAAATAGATGGTAAAATCCTGTCTTTCTCACAGTCATTTAATTTGTAATCCTGAGCAACTCTTGTTACTTCAGAAGTAAAAGCTTTAAAACTAATTATTATCCACCAATTTGCGGCAGAGGTGGTTTCCTATTACAAGTACTGAATATATATTTAAATAAGTTTGGTCTCACTACTAAAACTATCTTCACCTCATGTTCTGAAGTTACCTGGACATATAAAACAGACATGCCCAAACTACAGTTCAAGAATCTCAACTGACAGAAAAGTGTGATAAGAACAAATACTACTGTTTAATATCACTTATTAGATCCAGACAGTGGGCCACCATTACCAGTAAGTGGATTCCTAACTGCAAGGGAAAAGAGCACCAATTTTCCTTTGATCCATTCCTATGAAAGTAGGTAAAATCCTTGAGTTTAACTTAACTGCTGACTATGATGTACATGTAATGAGAGCAGCAACAAGCTGAACAGTATATGTCCATCTAAAGGGGGCAGCTCCAGTGACTATCTCTATGAAGACAGTTTTTATTCCAATCCCAAAGAAAGGCAATGCCAAAGAATGCTCAAACTACCACACAATTGCACTCATCTCACACACTAGTAAAATAATGCTCAAATTTCTCCAAGCCAGGCTTCAACAGTACGAGAACTGTGAACTTCCAGATGTTCAAGCTGGATTCAGAAAAGGCAGAGGAACCAGAGATCAAGTTGCCAACATCCACTGGGTCATCAAAAAAGCAACAGAGTTCCAGAAAAACATCTATTTCTGCTTTATTGACTACGCCAAAGCCTTTGACTGTGTGGATCACAACAAACTGTGAAAAATTCTTAAGAGATGGGGATACCAGACCACCTCACCTACCTCTTGGGAAATCTCTATGCAGGTCAGGAAGCAACAGTTAGAACTGGACATGGAATAACAGACTTGTTACAAATAGGAAAAGGAATCTGTCAAGGCTGTATATTGTCACCCTGCTTATTTAACTTATATGAAGAGTACATTATGAGAAACACGGATGGATGAAGCACACACTAGAATCAAGATTGCCAGGAGAAATATCAATAACCTCAGATATGTAGATGACACCACCCTTATGGCAGAAAGCAAAGAACTAAAGAGCCTCTTGATGAAAGTGAAAAAGAAGAGTCAAAAAGTTGGCTTAAAACTCAACATTCAGAAAACTAAAATCATGGCTTTTGGTCCCATCAATTCATGGTAAATGGATGGGGAAACAGTGGAAACAGTGAGGGACTTTATTTTGGGGGGCTCCAAAATCACTGCAGATGGTGATTGTAGCCATGAAATTAAAAGACGCTTGCTCCTTGGAAGAAAAGTTAAAACCAACCTAGATAGCAAAGCAGAGACATTACTTTGCCAACAAAGGTCCATCTAGCCAAAGCTATAGTTTTTCCAGTAGTCACATATGAATGTGAGAGTTGGACTATAAAGAAAGCTACGTGATGTTTTTGAACTGAGGTATTGGAGAATTGATGCTTTTGAACTGTGGTGTTGGAGAAGAGTCTTCAAAGTCCCTTGGACTGCAAGGAGATCCAACCAGTCCATCCTAAAGGAAATCAGTCCTGAATATTCATTGGAAGGACTGATGGTGAAGCTGAAACTCCAATATTTTGGCCACCTGATGCAAAGAACTGACTCATTGGAAAAGACCCTGATGCTGGGAAAGACTGAAGGTGGGAGGAGACGGGAACAACAGAGGATGACATGGTTGGATGGCATCACTGACTCCATGGACATGAGTTTGAGTAAGCTCCAGGAGTAGGTGATGGACAGGGAAGCCTGGTGTGCTGCAGTCCATGGGGTCGCAGAGTCGGACACAACTGAGCAACTGAACTGAATGAAAGGCGGCAGATTAGTGACTATCTGTATGAAGACAGGTTAAGCAGCTACTGTCAGATATTCTCATTTTTAGCTTTCAGTTTTTTGCAAAGAAATGTCTAGCCAAACAAAACAGACTTCAGTCTGCATGTGACACACATATTTTGTACTAATCATATTAGTTTATATTAATTATATCTGCCTGTTTGCTCCTATACACTTTCAAGTTGTCTTTGACATGCAGGGTTGTGCTATAGGTGTCTCTCAAATGATATATCACCCATGGCTGACACACTTTTCAAGCAAACGAGGAAAACAATTGTGTATTTTAGGTCACTTTGTATGACTCTTAGAGAGCAATAAACATAATTATGCATGGAAACAATGTTCTTACTAGAGCCATCGTCAAATCATTTACTTTGGCCTAAATACTTTACAAACTGCACATGTAAGAACTCATCTTTACCTCATTATTTCCATGTTTTACATATATTTCTTAGGGGAAAAATGTTTGAATTGTCCAAAATAATTGAAAAAGTGCACTGAAGTTTTCTTCCCCTCTACCTACCTCTACCATTCCAAGCAATGAATGCCCATTCAAGTCTGAACTGAGAATTGAATTTGTAAGATAATCCAAAAGAGAATCTATTATTGCACATAAACACAAACTAGGCTGATGATGCATGAAAATTCTTTAAAATGGCAATGAAAAAAAATCAAGAATGAAAATATTATTCCCAAATGGATAGGGACTCAATCAAAAATAAAGGACATATCTGCACAATGAGTGATACAGAACAGTATTAACTGTCTCTGAATAAAATCCAAATTACATGGCCACATGTGGTTTTGGGAGTCTCTGATCTATACATCTATACATGATTACTTGCTATCACATTAAGACTACCAGTCCACATCAATTCAGTTCAGTCACTAAGTAATGTCCAACTCTTTTTGATCCCATGGACTGCAGCACACCAGGCTTCCCTGTCCATCACCAATTCCCAGAACTTACTCAAACTCATGTCCATCAAGTAGGTAATGCCATCCAACCATCTCAACCTCTGTCATCCCCTTCTCCTTTTGCCTTCAATCTTTCCCAGCATCAAGGTCTTTTCCAATGAGTCAGTTCTTCACATCAACTGAACAAAGCATTGGAGCTTCAGCATCAGTCCTTCCAAAGAATATTCAGGACTGATTTCCTTTAGGATTGACTGCTTTGATCTTTTGGCAGTCCAAGGGACTCTCGAGAGTCTTCTCCAACAACAAAGTTCAAAAGCATCAATTTTTCAGCAGTCAGCTTTCTTTATAATCAACTCTAACATCCATACATGACTACTGAAAAAACCATAGCTTTGACTATGCAGACCTTTGTTGACAATGTCTCAGCTTTTTAATATGCTATCTAGGTTGGTCATAGCTTTTCTTTCAAGGAGCTACAGTCACCGTCTGCAGTGATTTTGGAGTCCAAGAAAATTAAGTCTGTCACTGTTTCCATTGTTTCCCCATCTATTTGCCATGAAATGATGGGACTGGATGCCATGATCTTCGTTTTTTGAACGTTGAGCTTTAAGCCAGCTTTTTCACTCTTCTCTTTCATCAAGAGGCTCTTTAGCTGCTCTTCACTTTCTGCCGTAAGGGTGGTGTCATCTGCATGTATGCTATTATTGATATTTCTCCCTGAAATCTTGATTCCAGCTTCTACATTCCCCAATCTAGCATTTTGCATGATGTACTCTGCATATAAGTCAAATAAGCAAGGTGATAATATACAGCCCTGATGTGCTCCTTTCCCAATTTGGAACCAGTCTGTTGTTCTATGTCTGGCTGTACTGTTGCTTCTTGACCTGCAAACAGATTTATCAGGAGGCAGGTAAGGCAGTCTGGTATTTCAGTCTTTAAGAATTTTCCACAGTTTTTGGTGATTCACACAGTCAAAGCCTTTATCTGTCAATGAAGCAGATGTTTTTCTTGAATTCTCTTGCTTTTTCTATGATCCAACAAATGTTTTCAATTTGATCTCTGGTCCCTTTGCCGAGGCACCAAGATTTCAGTTCTTCGTTCACATACTGCTGAGGCCTAGCTTGAAGAATTTTGAGCATTACTTTGCTAGAGTGTGAAATCAGTGCAACTGTACGATGGTATGAACATTCTTTGCCATTGCCTTTCTTTGAGATTGGAATGAAAACTGACCTTTTCCAGTCCTGTGGCCACTGCTGAGTTTTCCAAATTTGCTGGCACATTAAGTGCAGCACTTTCACAGCATCATCTTGTAGGATTTGAAATCGCTCTGCTGGCATTCCATTACCTCCATTGGCTTTGTTCATAGTGATGCTTCCTAAATAAGGCCCACTTGACTTCATACTCCTAGATGTCTGGCTCTAGGTGAGTGATCACACCATCGTGGTTGTCTGGGTCATGAAGATCTTTTTGATATAGTTCTTCTGTGTATTCTTGCCACCTCTTCTTAATATCTTCTGCTTCTGTTGGGTCCATACCATTTCTGCCTTTTATTGTACTCATCTTTGCGTGAAATGTTCCCCTGGTATCTCTAACTTCCTTGAAGTGATCTCTAATCTTTCCCATTCTATTGATCTCTAATACATTCCCATTCTGTCTCTATATTAGCTTGAATAACTCCCAATTACTCAAGCTAACACAGAGTCAGGAAAGAATAAAACATAACAGGTAATTTTTAAAATACTTATATTAAAGGGTATCTTTCATCTTAGCAAATACAGACTTGGCCAATCTACTGCATTCTCCCAGAACATTAAAAAATATTTTTCATATTTATATTTTTTATAAAAACTACCCAAGTAAAGGTCTCTGTATTCACTCTGCTTATCCTGTTTCTAGGCCTATAGTGTAAGTGGAATAAAACATGCCTCCTGAAAATTATTGTTTTTGCTTATTCTTATAGGCTTTTGCTGTACATAGTCAAAAACACTGAAGTAATAAATTAGTTTCCCTTTTCTATGGCATAGGAAAATGGCTTATGAACATCTACTTATGAACCACACCACACTGAGTAATGATTTGTTTTCTCAGTCACCAAGTTGTCCAACTCTCCGTGACCCCGATTAGTCAACCTAATAAAAATTTGTGCACAATTTGTTTCAAATAACCCAGTGTAGACTAAACAATACACTTAATACAATTTATAAATACATTAAGGGAGTGGGGTGGGGGAAGTCACCAATCACAAGAGATAACTTGACACATCAGCATTAAGGTCAATGACTTTATGGGATTCCACAACTAAATCTGTAAGCACAGCATAAAGAAGGGTCAGAATCCTACTACAAGTAATTCAGAATAGGGAATCCTATGACACCAAATGGCAGAAAATCAAAAAACCAGTCTTCCATTTTACTTCCCTAAAAAACAAGTACCACCTTCTGTCACTTCCAGTTTCTTTATACTTCTTTAGATAAAGTGGCCATCTACTCTGCCAAAATGAATACCACAATCTTTATTCCAATAATTATGATAAGGACCTGAGTCAACACTAGCTTAAATTTAACTTTCTCTATGAGTTATATATCTATAAATGGGCAGATGAATAAAAACATAAAAAAAAAAGTAGCTCTAAGAAATAAGTCATTAGTGTTCATCTTAATCAATGCAGAAAACTATTTCCAATACAAGGTTGACTTTATTCAAATATAAACTATCTTGAAAAATGCATCTCGATCAGAAGGGCTGGAGAAGTGGACAACCATGCTGTCAACTGCACACTGTGGCCCAGCGGGATATGCTATTGAGCCTCTCAGTGGACACCTCTGCCTTAGCTTCTTCATGGTGAAGCTGGAAAACACGAGCAGCTCAGATCTACAGAGGCTTCTGCTCATTTCAACCAACTGACTGAATACCAGTGTCAAATTCATTGGCTGCAAATTCCATGTTGATCCTGAAGAAGCAAAAAGTGACATTCTGCCCCACTTCCAATATGATTAAGCACTTCATACATGACAGTCAAAGAAAACATGTAACTCTGATATACACCAAAAATAACAAGGTCACTTTGACTGGGTTTGGCCTCTGCTGAGGAAAACCTTGAACATTTCCTGTAAACTATTTTATACTTGGCATTTGCCATGTTGGTGTCTGAAGATACAGTGTGACCTCTGGAAAACAAGAATCATATGAGAAAGCTACTGTTTTTTCTTTCATGGACAGACTAATGTAAACTTGGCAGCCTAGGTAATTTGCAGCTTTTAAATTTAAATATCTTGGCCAGCCAGTTCTTCCAAAGTCTGACTTTCTTGCCCTGTTGGAAAATAAATGTTTTCTTTCCTTTCTTTAAAAAAAAAAAAAATGCATTCGTTTTTTGTTTGTATGATTTCTTTTGATGCACAAATGTATATGATTTCGATCATTTAGCTAATACGTGACATTAAATTTTTTCTACACACAGGAAAATCTATCTTAATTTCTTCTATGCTACGTTTTAAAATTTTTATATTACAAAAATAAAAACACCAAAAGCAAAGAATCATCGTTACAACCTTAAAATTTTATTTGCAAACATTTCATAAAATTAACCTGCACAAAAATTGAAAGGACAGCTATGTAAAAGGTAAAAAAAAAAAAGAAACTACTTAGTACTCCATAAGGATCTTTTTTCCTAAATAAGTAATTTCCATAGAGATGTGAAGCATTATGAAATGCCTTGATACATCATGATTAAGATCTGTACTACTCAAGCTTCCCTGGTAGCTCAGCTGGTAAAGAATCCACCTATAACGCAGGAGACCCCGGTTCGATTCCTGGGTCAGGAAGATCCCCTGTAAAAGGGTTATGCTATGCACTCTAGTGTTCTTGGGCTTCCCTGGTGGCTTAGACAGTAAAGAATCTGCCTGCAATGTGGGAGACCTGGGTTCAAAGCCTGGGGTGGGAAGATCCCCTGGAGAAGGGAACAGCTACCTACTCCAGTATTCTGGCCTGGAGAATTCCATGGATAGAGGAGCCTGGCATGCTACAGTCCATGGGGTAGCAAAGAGTCGGACGTGACTGAGGGACTTTCAAAAAAAAAAAAACTCAAAAAGAAAAACCAACATTTTAGTGGCCAGACAAGAAATTTTTGGCCCAAGACTAAAGATTAAAATATAGATTTTTAAAAAGTTTCTAGGAATAAGCCTTTGTAAAGTCATAAATAATGTAAAATATTTAAAAGTGCTTAAATTCTGAAAAATTGAAACCTAGAATTGTTTCGTTAAGCATTTCCTTTAAAATGCTTAAGATGTATTAGAGAGCTAATTCTGAAGGATGTGCTACTTGAAAACACCACTAGATGACAACCTTGCTTTACAAGTACAATATTATCAGCCTATTACTGGAAAATCTAAGACTCCAAAGATGTACTAAACTGGCTTTAAAATAAATGTTTCCAACATTTACTGGGTTTTTCTGGTGGAGAGTAGATATATCAAAAATAAAATGAGCTATTTATAAGTGCTAAATTTGTGCTTGCTATAAAGATCACTCAGGATTTAAAAAAGAAACTCATTTAGCAGACACTCAAGAGATTTCTTACACACACACAACAAAACTGAAGCATATCAAAAGACAATTTTCTCTCTTATGCCCTCCTATGTCCATCCTTTGGAAATACAGATTTATATATAGTACATATAAATTACTAGAGACTAATACTTTTTTGTTGTGGAATAATTACAGAGTACTTTCAACATCATTTCAACTGTTGCTTTTCTCTGACATCAAAACAAATAAACATGGTATTTTAAGATAATAACCATAAGAAGAAAGGTGATAACAAAACACAAACTTCTATTTTTTATGATCCATTTTCAGATATCTTAAATATTTTTCCTATATATAATCCAATCCATGAAGACATTAGTCCTGGAAGGCTTATTTGGTATTAAGTAATTATTATACTTACTTAATAAGTAAGTGGGTTGGCAACCCACTCCAGCATTCTTGCCTAGAGATCCCACAGACAGACAGGCCTGGCAGGCTTATAGTCCATGGGGATACAAGAGTCAGACATGACTTAGCAACTAAACCACCACCAATTATTATAACACCCTAGCAAGTAAAAATTTGTAAATATTCCTTTGAAATTCCATAATTGATATATTACAAGGAATAGTAGCAAAGAAATCTAACTATGTTATCATTCATTTTTGTAAACCAAGCCCTTACGTATTTTTAAAGTATAAAATGAAAGCCTGGATATTTTTACTTTCATTGAAGGTTATAATTTATGTCCTTCCTCTAATTCAACATTTTCATTTTTAAATTCTGAAGCAGAGCTGAAGTAGTTTTTAATAACTCATAAATGAGTTTATTTGATATTTCTGTCATCTCTACTTCAGCACAAAGGTGATAGCTATGAAACCATACATCAGTAGGAAAGACTCACTGCAAGCCTACTACTGTCCCATGTACTGACTATTGTGATACAGCATCAGAGCTGGCAGAGGCCATGCCACAGGCCTCCCAGGATCAACACCAGACCAGGGACTGAATTCTAAGTTTACATGAGAAATGTTACTTTAAAATGTGAGCTATGGTAACAACTACTAGAAGGCATTTTATGAATAGCTTGGGCTGTCTGATCAGTACTTCATAGTGAGACAGAACTAGATGCATATCTCAGCCTCACCATTTAATCAATGTGGGATCCAAAGCGATTAATTCAATCTACCTGTGCCTCAGTTGCCTTCCCTACTTAAAATAAATTAAAAAAAAAAAAAAAAAGGTCTACAGAGTTGTTCTAACAAAATGCTGATCTTTAGAGTTGTTCTAAGAATAAATGAAATACCCATCATGTGCTTGGTATGAAGTTAGATGCTAAATAAATACTAGATTCTTTCCTTCTAAAACACTGTAACCTTTGTGTCTATTCTGGAAAATATCTCCAAAAGATAATGATCCTTAAAAATGCCTTCTTCTGAAACTAATACAATGAGTGAATCTACTATAGTTCAACTTTTTTAAAAAAAGTCTTCAGGGTTATGAGAAGAGAAGAAAAGAATGAAATTCACCAATCAATAAAGGGAATTTCCTCAAAGGTTGCAGCTAATAGCCAAAATACCCTAAGATACATATTCCCAACATGCTCCTCACATGGAGCTCACTGAGAAATGAAGGAAGATGTCGGCAAGATGAAAAGATTTGTATTATTTAATTTGTTGACATTTTCCAATTGGAAACACAGTTTTTAACAATAAGAAAAAAACTTACTCCCTAAGACTGTGCAACTATTTATGCCCAAAGAGAATTTTCAATGCAAAATACATTGCCATCATTTTTCTTTTTTTTTTATTGCCATCATTTTATGTCAAAATTTAAAATAATGATGTCAAGAAACACTTGGGAAGTAATAAGTTTAATATTCTATATTGTATTAAAATTAGCCAATGGGAATTTGCTCTATGACTCAGGGAACTCAACCAGGGCTCTGTAACAACTAGAGGGGTGGGATGGGGAGGGAGGTGGGAGAGAGGTTCAAGAGCAAGAAGAGGGAGGGGACATATGTATGCCTATGGCTGATTCATGCTGATGTTTGGCAGAAACCAACACAATTCTGTAAATCAACTATCCTTCAGTTAAAAAATGAATTCAAAATTTTAAAAAATAAAAATGACAATTTTAATATGTTTTAAAATGATATTTTATGATTTACACTCACAATTTATTTAAATTAATACCACTTATTCAAAACTTTAAAAATGAAAACCTACTTCGATTATCACAGGCCATTATGACAAATACCTATTTGTTTCTAGCACCTGTAAGCATACATGTTACCATTTAACAGCCTAACAATTCTCCAAAAATTAAAATGAAAATAGAAGAGGCCTAAAATAAAAACTGGCAGTCACTTAAAATACGCTACTAAATTAAGCTGCTGCTGCTCAGTTGCTAAGGCGTGTCCAACTCTTTGTGACCTCACAGACTGCAACAGGCCAGGTTTCCCTGCTCTTTACCATCTCCCGGAGTTTGCTCAAACTCATGTTCATCAGTCAGTGATGCCATCCAACCATGCAGTCCCTTTCTCCTCCTGCCTTCAGTTTTTACCAGCATCAGGGTCTTTTCCAACAAGACAGCTCTTTGCATCAGGTGGCCAAAGTATTGGAGCTTCAGCCTCTGTCCTTCCAATGAGTATTCAGAACTGATTTCCTTTAGGATTGACTGGTTGGATCTCCTTGCTGCCCTAGGGACTCTCAAGAGTCTTCTCCAGCACCACAATTAGAAGGCATCAATTCTTCAGAGCTCAGCCTTCCTTATGGTCCAACTTTCACATCTGTACATGACTACTGTGGGAAAACCATAGCTTTGACTATTCAGACTTCTGTTGGTAAAGTGTCTCTGTTTCTTAATACATCGTCTAGGTTTGTCATTGCTTTTCTTCCAAGGAGCAAGCATCTTTTAATTTCGTGGCTGCAGTTACCATCCACAGTGATTTTGGAGCCCAAGAAAACAGTCTCTCACTGTTTCCATTGCTTCCCCATCTACTTGCTATGACGTGATGGGACCAGATGCCATGATCTCCCTTTTTTAAGTGTTGAGTTTTAAGCCAGCTTTTTCACTCTCCTCTTTCACCCTCATCAAGAGGCTCTTTAGTTCCTCTTCAGTTTCTGCCATAAGGATGGTGTCATTTGCATATCTGAGGTTGCTGATATTTCTCCCTGCAATCTTGATTCCAGCTTGTGATTCATCCAGCTTGGCATTTCTCATGATATACTCTGCACAGAAGTTAAATAAGCAGGGTGACAATATACAGCCTTAATGTTCTCCTTTTCCAAATTTGAACCAGTCTGTTGTTCCATGTCCAGTTCTAACTGTTGCTTCCTGACCTGCATACAGGTTTCTCAGGAGGTAAGTAAGGTTGTCTGGTATTTCCATCTCTTTAAGAATTTTCCAGTCTCTTGTGATCCACATAATCAAAGGCTTTAGTGTAGTCAATGAAGCAGAAGTAGATGTTTTTCTGGAATTCTCTTGCTTTTTCTACGATCCAACAGATGTTAGCAATTTGATCTTTGGTCCCTCTGCTTTTTCTAAATCCAGCTTGTACATCTGGAAGTTCTCGGTTCACATACTTTAGACTAGCTTGAAAGATTTTGAGCATTATCTTCCTAGCATGTGAATGAAATACTAAATGAAATAAGTAAATAAAAATGAAGTTTTCGCAAAAGAGTAAAATACCCCCTCAGTCGATAAATATGAATTAATAATTCTAATTGTCATTTCTTTAAGATACACCTTAAATAGAAAATGCTTGGTATTGAAGTTTTTGAAATTGAAGTGTTGCAAATAAATTAAGAATTTTCTTTTTCCAGCTTAGAAAATGTAATTTAAATACCCATTTCTTTGTAGTAGTCTGAATGGTGGTACCCCAAAAGATATGTTCATGTACTAATCTCTGGGACCAGTGAATGTTACTTTATTTGGAAAAAATGATCTCTTAAAGACATGAAACAATTATCCAGGTGCATCCTAAATCTAATGACAAGTGTCCTTATAAGAAAAAGGCCCAGGGAATTTTGAAACATACATACAGAAAAGACACAGATGGACACAGAAACTGGAGTGATGAGGTCTCAAGCCAAGGAATGCCAGCAACCACCAAAAAGTTGGACACAGCAAATAACTGATTTTCCCCTAGACTGTCTGCACACACCTTGATTTCAGATTTTTAGCCTCCAGAACTGTAAGAGAGTACATTTTTATGGTTTTAATCCCTCTGCTTGTGGTTATTTGGTACAGCATTCACAGGAAAATGATGCACCTATTACAAATTTAAGCCACTTGAAAGTACTGATTCAACTAAATAAAAATCTATCTTTTGAAAGGTCATCCTTTACAATAGAATCTATGAAGAACAACCTCTATTCAATTTAAAATGTCCTGATTCATTAACTCTCCCTGAATGATCAACTTCAGTGAACTTGATCAGTTTAAGTCAATAAATAATAAAATACAATTTTACAGATAAATAATAAGTGAAAGTGGCCCCTTCCCAATTATTCCAAAAAATATAAATTATTAACAATGTTAGGTATATCCCTGTAATACACATACACATAAACTGGGGTAGATTTTAGAAGGAAATATTTGTTTATAGAAGTAGACTCAGGTACATAAAAGTTTCTGCAATAGATCTTTTCATTTAAGAACAGATCACAGTCAACTTCCGTTTCAAACATAGATTTCCCAGTCCCATTCTATTCAATGGCTGCTTGTCCCTTAGTATCTGAGGGGGATTGTTTCCAAGATCTCTGCAGAAACCAAAGTCAGCAGATGTTCAAGTCTCTTATATAAAATGTTTACAAATATAACTGTCAGTATAAACTCATGATTTTATACTTATATCAGTTTATTCATTCTGATGCTTGTGAACTGGCCCAGAAATTACACATGACTCACCTAATAGTTGCATCTTCATAAATCTAATCATAAAGAAGCCTTGGTATGACTTTTAATTTTAAAAGAGCAATAAGGCATTTTTTCATAATATCTAACATATACAAATTAGGAACTGTTACAGATTAATACATCTCAATTTTAAATAACTGAGATAACACTGACTTATAACATCACACGTTTCATACATACATTTCCATTTTTGTATACCCTACAGCATACTCACCACCAAAAATTTAGTTTCCTTCCTTCACCATAAACTTGATACCATCTATTCCTTCATCTCCTTCCTCTCCAGTAAATACAAATCTATTCTCTAAATCTTCATGTTTTTCTTTGGTTTGGTTTTTTTATTTGGGGGGTTTGTTTGGTTGTTTTATATTCCACATTGAAATAAAATCTATATGATGCTTGTCTTTCTTCATCTGACATATTTCACTTAACATAATATCCTCCAGGTCCACATATATTGTCAGAAATCACAAGATTTCATCTTGTTAATGGATGAGTAGAATTACATTGTATAAACATACCATACCTTCTTTATCCATCAATCTACCCACTGAAGGGTACTTCTGCTATTTCCATTATCTTGGTAAATAATGCCATGGGGAACAGAGGTGTACTTATATCTTTTCAAACTACTGTTTTCATAGTCTTTGGATAGCCTAAAGTGGGAAAGCTGGATTAGTGATATTGAGTACCTTTTCACATGTCTGTTAGCCATATGTATACCTTCTTTGGAAAAATGTCTATTTAGCTGTCCTGCCCAGTTTGGGGACTTCCCTTGAGGCTCAGCTGGTAAAGAATCCATCTGCAATGTGGGAGACCTGGGTTCAATCCCTGGGTTCAGAAGATCCCCTGGAGAAGGAAAAGGCTACCCACTCCAGTATTTTACTCAGGTTGTTTTTTTAACTGAGTTGTATGTGTTCTTTATATTTTTAATTGAGGTATAATTCCCCTATTACTTTATGTTGGTTCCGAGTGCACAATGCAGTGATTTGCTATTTCTACACATTACAAAGTAAGTCTAGTTGCCATCTATCACCACAGTTATCACAATATTATTGACTATATTCCCTATGCTGTATATTTCATGTGCATCACTCATTTATTGTGTAACTATAGTTTTTTACCTACCAACCCATTTCTTCTACTTTACCCAAACACCTACACACTTCTCCTCCGGCAACCACCAGCTTCTTTTCTGTACCTAAGAGTATGTTTCTCTCTTGCATCATTTGTTTTGTTTTTTAGATTCTACACAAGTGAAATCATATGGTATTTGTCTTTCTCTTATTATTTCACTTAGCCTAATACCAACTGGGTCCATCCATGTTATCACAAAAGACAAGACTTTCTTCATTTTTATGGTTGAATAATATTCCATTGATCCTATAAACCACATCTTCTTTACTCACCCATCTACTGCTGGACACTTAGGATCCTTCCCTAGTGGCTACTATAAATAATGCTGCAATGAACATATGAGTGCATATATCTTTCAAATTAGTGTTTTTTATTCTTCAGAAAAATACCCATAAGTAGAATTGCTGGATCATATGGTAGTTCTATTTTTAATTTTTTGAGACACCTCCATATTTTTTCCAGAGGAGCTGTACCAATTTACATTCCCAATAACAGTGAATGAGGTGACACTTATCTCCATATTCTTGGCAATACTTAAATGCTGTTTTGGATAACAGTCATTCTGAAATATGTAAGGTGACATCTCATTGCAGTTTGATCTGCAATTTCCTGACTAATGATGTTAAGCATCTTTTCATGTGTCCATTGACCACTTGATGTCTTCCATGGAAAAAAGTCTATTCAGATCCTCTGCTCATTTTTTTAATCAGGTTGTATTTTGGATGTTGAGTTGTATGAATTCTTTGTATGTTTTGGATATAATGTCTGTAAATACATTCTCCCATTTAGTATGCTAGCTTTGTATTTTGTTGACAGTTTGCTTCACAGTGCAAAAATTATTTAGTTTGATGCAGCCCCATTTCTTCATTTCTGGTTTTGTTTCCCTTGCCTAAGAAGACTGGTCTGAAAAAAACTGTTAAGATTGATGTCAAAGAGCATAATGCCTATGTTTTCTTCTAGGAGTTTTATGGTTTCAGGTCTTACATTTATGTCTCTAACTCATTTTGAGTTTATTTCTGTATATGCTTTGAGAAAGTAGTCCAGTTAGAATCTTCTGCATGAAGCAGTTTTCCCAAAATCATCTGTTGAAGAGGCAGTTTTTTCCCTCCATTCTATCAATTCTTGCATCCTGTGTCAGAGATTAATTGACCATATAACTATGAGTTCATTTCTGGGCTCCTTTATTCTGTTCCATTGACCCATGTGTCTTGTTTTGTGCCAGTACCATACTGTTTTAGTGACTATAGCTTAAAGTATAGTTTGAAATCAGTGCATGTAATACCTAGTGTTTTATTCTCCAGGCTCAGGATTGATTTGGCTATTTAGGATCTTTTCTTTTCCATACAAACCTTAGAAATTATTTCCTTCATTTTTGTAACAAGAAAAAAATGCCATTAGTAGTATGCATAGGGAATGCACTGAATATGAATTGCTTTGGGGCAGTCATTTTAATAACAATAATTCTTCCAACCCATGAGCATGGTGTATCTTTCCATTTGTTTGTGTCATCTCCAATTTCTTTCATCAATGTCTTATAAATTTCCAAGTACAGGTCTTTTACCTCCTTGGTTAGACTTAGATTTAGTCCCAGGTATTTCATTCTTTCTCATGTAATTATGCATGGGATTGTTTTCTTAATTTTTCTGAGAGTTTGTTGTTGGTGTATAGAAGCACAACCAATTTTTGTATATTAATTTTGTAACCTACACTATTACTGAGTTCTAATAGTTTTCTGGTGATATCTTTAGAATTTTCTATACACATTATCATGTCATCTGTAGTGATAATTTTATTTCTTCCTTTCCAATATTAATTCCTTTATTTTCTTTTCTTCTCTAACTGCTGTGACTTGCAGCACTTGCAGGACTTGCAATACTATAACAAAAGTAAATGACAAGAGTGGGCATCCTTGTCTTGTTCCTGACTTTAGAGGAAACATTTTTAGCTTTTCACCATTGAGTGTGACATTAGCTGTGAGCTTGTCACATATAGCCTTTATTATGTCGAGATATGTTCTCTCTACATACACTTTTTGAGAGTTTTTATTAATAAGTAGATGTTGAATTTTGTCAAAAAACTTTTCCTGCATTTATTGAGATGATATATAACTTTTATTGTTCAATTTGCTAAGGTGATATATCACATTACTTGATTTGCAGATATTAAAACATCTTTGCATCCCTGGGATAAATCATACTTGATCATTGTTTATGATCTTTTTATTGTATTGTTGATTCAGTTTGCTAATATTTTGTTGAGGATTTTTGCAGCTACATTCATCAGTGACACTGACCTGCAATTTTTTGTGTGTGGTATCTTTCACTGGTTTTGAAAGTATCAGGATAATGTGAGCCTCACAGAATGACTTCAAAAGTATTCTTCCTCTGCAATTTTGTGGAATAGTTTGAGGAAGATAAATGTTAAATCTTCTTAAAATGTTTGGTAAAATGCATTTGTGAGGTCAATTGGCTCTGTACATTTGCTGGGCATTTTCTAATTACTGACTCAATTTCATTACTGGTAACTGGTTCATTTTTTTACTCTTCCTGATTCAGTTTTGGAAGATCACACATTTCTAGGAATTTATCCAGTTCTTCAAGGTTGTCCATTTTATTGTTGCAACATTGTTCATAAAAATCTCTAATGATCCATTATATTTCTGTCATGCCAGTTGTCACTGTCCTTTCATTTCTGATTTTATTTACTTGGGCCACCTCCTTTATCTCTTGATGAGTCTGGCTAAAGGTTTATCAATTTTATTTTTTCAAAGAACCAGCGCTTAGTTTCCTTGATCTTTTCTGTTGTTTGGTCTTTATTTTAATTATTTTACTTATTTAGGAGAAATCTTCAGGATTTCTTTCCTTCTATTAACTTTGCGCTTTGTTGTTCTTTTTCTACTTCCTTTAGATGTAAATTTAGGTTGTTTATTTGAGACTTTTTTTTCTCTTGTTTCCTGAGGTAGGTTTGTATCATTATAAACTTCGCTCTTAGAATTGCTTTTGCTGTGTCCCCTAGAGTTTGGATTGCTGTGCTTCTGTTTTATTTCAAGGTATTTTTTATAATTTCATCTCTGATTTTTTTCAGTGACCCACTGATTGTTTAGTACCATATTGTTCAGCCTCCGTGTTTATGTTTTTTCTTTTGTTTTTGGCCATGCCAAGTGGCATGTGAGATCTTAGTTCCCTGACCAGGGATCAAATCCACGTTTCTGTTTTTAGAAGTATTCTTTTTTTCCTATAGTTGATCTGTAGTCTCATATGATTGGTTAGGGAAAAAAAAAACAACAACACTTAAAACGATTTTTAAATTTACTGAGACTTGTTTTGTGGTCTAACGTGATATATCATGGAAAATGTTCCATGTGCACTGAGAAGAATGTTTATTCTGCTGCCTTTGGGTCAAGTATTTTATACATTAATATTTATCCCATCTTCTCTAATGTATTGTTTAAAGCTAGTGTTTCTTTATTAATTTTGTCTGGATTCTCTGTCTACTGATGCAAGTGGAGGCATTAAAGTTCCTTACAATCATTGTGTTACTGTCAATTTCTTCTTTTATTTTGTTAGTATTTGTTTTATCTATTCAGATGCATCTATGTGGCTTACATACATATTTATAAATGTGTATGTTCCTGTTGGATTGATCCCTTTATCATTATGTAATGTTCTTTTTGTCTAGGCTGTCAACTACTAAAAGTAGGGAGTGAGGCAAGAGAATTGAGAGAGAGTCCCTAAAATGCTCAAGTCATTCAGTCACCAAAGGCTTAAGGCTCTCAGAAAACTAGAGAATGCATTCCAAGGCATTCCACCTCTTCAGTGCAGAATCAGGAGAGGCAGCAGGGCCAGAAGAGCAATTTGCATCCACTTATGGGAGTGTCTATTTCATCACAAGTGGCACAGGTTCAAGGGACTAGATCTGATAGACAGAGTGCCTGAATAACTATGGACGGAGGTTCATGACATTGTACAGAGGCAGTGATCAAGACCATCTCCATGAAAAAGAAAAGCAAAAAGGCAAAATAGTTGTCTGAGGAGGCCTTACAAATAACTGAGAAAAGAAGCGAAGCTAAAGGCAAAACAGAAAAGGAAAGATATATCCATCTGAATGTAGAGTTCCAAAGAATAGCAAGGAAAGATAAGAAAGCCTTCCTCAGGGATCAACGAAAGAAACAGAGGAAAACAATAGAATGGGAAAGACTAGAGATCTCTTCAAGAAAATTAGAGATACCAAAGGAACATGTCATGCAAAGATGGGCTCAATAAAGGACACAAATGGTATGGACTTAACAGAAGCAGAAGATATTGAGAAGAGGTGGCAAGAATACACAGAAGAACTATAAAAAAAAAAAAAAAAAAAAAAAGACCTTCATGACCCAGAAAACCACAATACTGTGATCATTCACCTAGAGCCAGACATCCTGAAATGTGAAGTCAAGTGGGCCCTAAGAAGCATCACTAGTGGAAGTGATGGAATTCCAGCTGAGCTAATTCAAATCTTAAAAGATGATGCTGTGAAAGTGCTACACTCAATACGCCAGCAAATTTGGAAAACTCACCAGTGGCTAAAGGACTGGAAGAGTTCAGTTTACACTCCAGTCCAAAAGAAAGGCAATGCCAAAATGCCTAACAATGTTCAAACTACCGCACAATTACATTCATCTCATACACTAGCAAAGTAATGCTCAAAATTCTCCAAGCCAGACTTCAACAGTACATGAACTGAGAACTTCCAGATGTTCAAGCTGGATTTAGAAAAAACAGAGGAACCAGAGATCAAATTGCCAACATCTGTTGGATAACAGAAAAAGCAAGAGAGTTCCAAAAAACATCTACTTTGGCTTTATTGGCTACACTAAAGCCTTTGACTATGTGGATCACAGTAAAAGCCTTTGTGTGGATTCTTAAAGAGATGGAAATACCAGACCATCTGACCTGCCTCCTGAGAAATCTGTATGCAGGTCAAGAAGCAACAATTAGAACCAGACATGGAACAAAGGACTAGTTCCAAATAGGGAAAGTAGTACGTCAAGGCTGTATACTGTCACCCTGCTTATTGAACTTCTATGCAGAGTACATCATGCGAAATGCCGGGCTATATAAAGCACAAGCTAGAATCAAGATTGCCGGGAGAAATATTAATAACCTAGAGATGCAGATGACACCACCTTTACAGAAGAAAGTGAAGAGGAACTGAGGAGCCTCTTGATGAAAGTGAAAGAGGAGAGTGAAAATGTTGACTTAAAACTCAGCAACGCAAAAAACTAAGATCATGGCATCCGGTCCCATCACTTCATGGTAAACAGATGGAGAAACAGTGGAAACAGTGACAAATTTTCTTTGCTTGGGCTCCAAAATCACAGCAGATAGTGACTGCAGCCATGAAATTAAAAGATGCTTGCTCCCTGGAAGAAAAGCTATGGCCTACCTAGACAACTTATTAAAAAGCAGAGACATTACTTTGCGAACAAAGGTCCATCTAGTCAAAGCTATGGTTTTTCCAGTAGTCATGCATGGTGTGAGAGCTGGAGTATAAAGAAAGCTGAGCACCAGAGAATGGACGCTTTTGAACTGTGGTATTGAAGAAGACTCTTGAGAGTCCCTTGGACTGCAAGGATATCAAACCAGTCAATCCTAAAGGAAATCAGTCCTGAATATTCATTGAAGGACTGATGCTGAAGCTGAAACTGCAATACTTTGGCCACCTAATGCGAAGAACCAACTCATTGGAAAAGACCCTAATGGTGGGAAAGATTGAAGTCAAGAGAAGGGGACGACAGAGGATGAGATGGTTGGATGGCATCACCAACTCAATGGACATGAGTCTGAACCAGCTTCAGGATTTGGAGATGGACAGGGAAACCTGGCGTGCTACAGTCCATGAGGTCACAAACAGTCAGACGTGACTGAGCAACTGACTGAACTGATTTTATCACAACCTTGCCAACAAAAAGTGCTGTCATATATTTTTTAATTTTTTGCCACCATTACAGCTGAGAAAGGCATGTTTGCAGGCCATTTTTTATGTTTTTTGCATGTGTTTTTCCCCGGGTTTTCATCAGAAAGTGAAAGCGTTAGTCATTCAGTCATGTCCGACTCTTCCCAACCCCATGGACTGTAGCCCACCAGGTTCCCGTCTACGGGATTTCTCCAGGCAAGAGTACTGGATGGGTTGCCATGCCCATTTTTTCTGTTAAAGCCTGGAGAGCCTCTATTAGTTTCTTTCAGCTCTCCGAACTCACCCCCTATACTTTAAAGCTTAGGGTACCTGAAGATGCAGGAGTCAGGACAGTATGGGGAGATCTTCTCTCTTATCCTGCCCATTGTTGTTCAGTCGCCCAGTCGTGTATGACTCTTTGTGGACCCATCGACTGCAGCATGCCAGGCCTCCCTGTCCCTCACCATCTCCCAAAGTTTGCCCAAGTTCAAGTCCATTGCATCAGTGATGCCATCCAGCCATCTCATCCTCTAACACCATCTTCTCCTTCTGCCTTCATTCTTTCCCAGCATCCTGCCAGTAATCATTTGCATTTGAAAGCCTAAAGTGTTCAGAAAGTGCCTCTCAGATACTCTGCTCTGGCCCCAGCATTCTGTACCTGAAAGCCTAATTGCCTCTGATCGACTCTCTCTCTCCTCCAAGGAAATCCAAGGGGATTTCCTCACCCAGGGATCGAACCTGGCTCTCCTGCATTCCAGGCAGATTCTTGACAGTTTGAGCCACCAGGGAATCTCTATTTTTCTATCAGACTATTGGTCTTTTGCCAGGGTTCTTTATGTATTAAAAATTGTAGCCCTGTATCTGTTTTATATATTGAGTCTTTCAGTTTAGCAGTTGTTCCTTGATTTTGTTCATGGTATTTTTCACTGTGCAAACTACTTTTTATTTTTATGCAGGCAAATTTATCAATCTTTTATTGCCTCTGGATTTGAGTCAGAATTAGAAAGCATTTCCCTACTCTAAGGTTGAAGAGGAAGTCATCCATGTTTCTTCTACTACATGGATAGAATAACAAGTAGATAGTAATCCATTTAGAGATTATACAATGGATGGTTTAAAACATGGATGTAATTTTACCTTTCTCCAAATGGCTACTAAATTGTCCCAGTATCACTGCCTTTAAAAATATGTCTTCTTTGTAGTGCTTTGAGATGTTGCCTAGGACCATTATCAGTTTACTGTCTTTCAGCTCCAAATCCACCTTTTGATTGCTGAATTATGATATTCAATCTGAGCCTTTTAAATTTTTTCTCTTTGCCAACTGGTACCCTGTTAAACTTTGCCAGTAGAGGGCATCAGGGACTCCGTGATGATAGAGTTTGGCTTCCAGGTTCCAGTGCACTTGCTCAACAGGATCCAAGCAGCAGGGCACCATGGCCAATAGCATCACCCAGCACCATCCCTCAGTGGTTGCATGGTCGAGTGACTCCAGTAAGAATCACAGTAACTTTTTCCTGTGACCAGCCTTCGTTGACACTTTAGAAGGTAGATTTAGAAGTTCCACTTAGAAGTTCCAAAGGAGTGATTTACAGCAAGTTCTGCCAGAGCAGGACCACAGCAATTTCTCTCTTATTCAGTACCCTCTTCAATAAGGAATGACTCTCACTCAGACCTAAGGATAAGGGAAATTTCTCCTTAGGCATAGCAGCTGTTCCCTGTATCTTCTAATCCTATATATTTTGAAATTCTCTTTGCTCCTTATAAGTCCTCATTATTCCGATCTCCTGCTGTAGTTCATAATTTTTATACTAAATTTCCTCTGTTCAAGTTGCTATGTTGGGTTCTCTCTTCTTATTGGAACCAGACTGATACATTACCTTTGCCATATACTATGTTTCCACTGTTATGGGGTCTAATTCTGGATTTTCTATTTCCCCTTTTACCAAGAAGCTGTTCAATCAATTTTTTAATTTCCAGGCAAAAGAAGCTGTTTTTGCTTTTGGTAGTAAAACCTAGTTATGTTCTGCATTGTAATCAGTGTTTTGTGTAATATGTCTACTTTATGGCAATTATTGTTTTCTTTGAGACTTAATATATAACCAACTTTGTCAATGTGTTACGGGCACTCAATAGAAACATGTATTCTTTATTTTCAAACTGTAGCACTCAGTTTGCACTGAAGAGCAATCCTACTGTTATTTATATCATCTATCTCCTTTTAGTATTTGTCCACTTCACCTATCTAATAATGAAAGTAGTATATTACAGTCTCCTATTATTGGTATGCTTCTTATTTATGTGTCCATGTATCTCCTGTGGGTTTTATTTCTGAAAGGTGGTTGATAAATATAAATATTCATAAGTATAACATTTTAATTGTGGGATGTGGGTTTTAGCATTAACCTTCTCTGTCACATTTAATGTTCTTGGGCTTGAATTCTAACATATCTGATAGATATGCTCTATCTATCACTGTCCCTGCTCTCATACTATTTCCATTTGTCTGGTATACTTTTCTCCATCCTTCTATTCTCAGCTATTCTGAATCACATTAACTAAGTCTTTTGTAAATAGCATATTGGGTTCTGTTACATCAACCAAATTTCGTTTTCATTTTTGAGGAAAGCCCATTCACAGTGATCACTGGTCTCAATTTCATCATCATATTCTAAAAATTGTGTATTTTGTTATTTTCAGCATGTTTCTTTATCCACAGGATATTTTAAAGGCATTTTTTGGTTTTACAAATGTATTTTTGTTTCTGTGGTGCCTTCTGTACTTATAATTCTTTTTAAATCCCCTTGAGTCTTGTTTTCTCATTTAACTTTTTAATGTATGATTTACCATGTACTGTTGATATTCTTAAATACCTAATGCACCATTTTCCCTTTTTCTTCTCCATTCTCCTCCTATTTTCCAGTGCTGTCAAAATATGTAATACTTTTATATTAGCATTTCATCCTCACACCCATCTTTTTTTAGTGTTAGATGTATACTTACAAATTTTAAGATGTTCAACATCAGTTCTCCTGTTGAAGTTTTTCCAATCATCTGGTTGGATGAAGCTCATCGTCTAGATTTCTCAAGTACTGAGAGGTAAACATTCCTCTAAGTTCTGGTATGCTAAAAACTATGTTTACATAATCTTCGTATTTAAAAACCACCTTCACTGTATATAAAATCCAGAATCCTTTTTTTTATTGAGTTTTTAAAATGCTGTTCCATTTTACCTTGTTTTACATGTTGGTTTTAAAGTTTGATGCTAGTATAGTTGTCCCTTGAACAATACAGGTTGTTGCTTATACACAGGTATACACTGTTTGCTTGTTTTTTTTTCAATAAATACTACAATAATACTATACAATCTGTGGTTAGTTTAATCTGCAGATGCCAAAATTGTGGATATAGAGTACTATGAGTTACTTGTGGATTTTCAACTGTGTGTAGAGTCAGTACCCTTAACATCCACATTGCTCAAAGGTTAACTGTATAATTATTTTGTCTTTCTAAGTTATTTGGGTTTTTTGCATGGAGTCTTAAGGATTTTATTATCTTTGAAATAAAATTTTACTAAGATATATACTAGTAATTATATATATATATATATTATGAATTAATTTTTCCAGGTTCTTGATATACTTTCAGTGTGGATTCAGGTTCTATCTGGAAAGTTTCCTTCAACTACAGTTTCAGATATTAGCTCTTTTCAGTTGTTTTGGTTCTCTTCTTCAGAGATTCCAAGAAGACAAATATTATTCCTTCCTTGACTGTCTTCCATTTCCACTATTTTTTTCTGTGACATTTTTTACTTCTCTATGTCATTTTAATTCTCATAGTTATTCTCTTGCCCTTTTTTTTTTTTTTTTTTTTGATGCTCTTATTAAATTTTCATATTAGTCTATTATCCCTTTGGAGCCCTGTAATATAGTCTTCATTTCTGGGATAATTTTGACACTTTCTTCTATTTTATGAACTTCATCAATTCGTTTTTTAATTTCCCCATTTGTTGTCCATTTCTGTGTTCAGATTTTTAATTTCTGATTAAAGAGATTTTTCATATTGTCAAATTCTTGTTAATTTAATTCTGTTTGGAGTATCAATTTACAGTTGTCCTAACTTCACAGTGTGTATTAAGGTGGGAGTGGGGGTTCTCAGTTAATTTGTGCAGGAAATTGTTTCCTGATTCAGAAACCTTTTTTTATTATTTTGTGCTGTTGATCCATTTTATAGTATTTCTAGTCTAATGTCACCCTATCTTATCAATACCAGCCAGGTACTTTAATGGGGTGGTTGGTTGGTCTGTTCCCTTAAGGCAGACGAGCAGAAATAGTTTTGTGAATCCCCCAACTTGCGATTCAACTGCCTTGTAAGATTCTATCTTTTCTCTCATTTTTTTCCTCTTCACAGCCAAATGCCAAAGAAAACTACTTGCTACCCTTTTGCCTTTTTTCTCTCCCAGAAGCTATGCATTTGGAAACTTATGCCTGCAAATAATGCCTGCTCTTTGAAATCAGTCTTAATCTTTTAAATAGAGTCTCTCTCTTTTATAACTTTATTTATTTTTATCAGCTCTATTTATTTGTTTATTTTTACTATGCTAGGTCTTCGCTGCTACACAGGCTTTCTCTATGGCACCAAGTAGGGGCTACACTCTAGCCACAGTGCATGGGTCTCACTGTGGTGTCTTCTCCTTGTGGAGCATGGACCCTAGGGTGTGCAGGCTTCAGTAGTTGCAGCTTGTGGGCTCTGGAGTGTGCGCTCGGTAGTTGTGGTACATGGGCTTGGTTGTTCCAAGACATATGGAATCCTCCCAGACCAGGGATTGGACTTGTGTTCCCTGCATTGGCAGGCAGATTCTTAACCAATGAACCACCAGGGAAGTACAAGTCTATCCTTTTAAATCACATACTTGTTCCTTTATATAACCATCTCTCTCTTTAAATTTCATGCCTGACCAACTGGACAACAACTATCTCTTTAAATCTTCCACCTGGTCCTTGACTTGGAAAGTGTCCCTTAAAGATATGCATAATTTGAAATACCTTTCTGATACGTCAAGCTACTTTAAAATTTTCAACTTTAGACTAGATTTCACCTTCCTGGTTCCCCCTCAAGCCCCAAGCATCTCTCCTCTGCTTTTCCTATGGTCCTGAATCATCCAGCCCCATAATGGAACAGTCTGAGGGGGGAGTGTGTGAAACCATGGTACCATTGTTTGTTAACGTTTTTCCACCCCCAGCTATTTGACAATGTTAGCATTCTTCATCTTCATATAAGTTGAGAGTATGTTTTCACATAGAATTGTCATAAATATAGGTTGAGAGGCAATTTTGGAGGTTGTTTACCACACTACCATCATTTTCTAACTATCATGTATGCCAGTATGCTTTGTTCAATAAATAGGTAAACTGATTCTAAAATTCATATGGAAATGCAAAGGAACAAGGACAGATTATACTTAAAAGAGAGATGAGAACTTACACTAATTGATATCAGTACTTACTCTAATTGATAAAGTTCCATTAATTAAGAAACTGTGATACTGGCATGAAGACAGACAGAACAAAGACACAGAAAAGAATCTAAATACAGATGAATAAAATATGGTCAACAGATCTTCAACAAAATGCTAAGTCAATCCAATAGCGAAACAAAATCTTTTTAACAAATGTTACTGAAAAAACTGAATAAGTGTATAAAAAATTAAATAAAACTCAGCCTCCTTCCTACTGTACACACAAAAATTAATCTGGTCACATACCAAAATATAACCATAAAGCTTCTGGAAGCAAACATTAGAGCATTTTCACAGACGAGATAGGCAACAATTCTTGGACAGGACATAAAAGCAATATTCATTAAAAAAAAAAAAACTGATAAAGTTGATCTTCACCAAAACTAAACATTTCTAATATCAAAAAATAACATTAGTAAAATAAATTGAAAAACCATAGGTGGAAAAGTATTCATAGTATATGCATCTATCAAAAGATTTGTATCCAGAACATATAAACAATTTCTATAAATCAATAGAAAAAGTTCAGCAATCCAGGAAACGGGCAAAAGACTCAAATAGATACTTCATAAAAGAAGATAAACACATATCTAAGAAACAGACTCAGAGACAGAGGATAGACTTGCAGGTGCCAAGGGGGAGGTGGACAGGAGAGGGAAGGATTGAGACTTTGGGATTAGCAAATGCAAACTAGTATATACAGGATGGATAAACAATAAGGTCCTATTGTATAGGATAGGGAACTATATTCAATATCCTGCACAAATCAAAATGGAAAAGAATATGTGAAAGAATATATACACATGTTTAACTGAATCACTTTGGTACAGCAGAAATTAACACATTATGAATCAATTATACTTCAATAAAATTTTTTAAAAGAATATATGCAAATGACCAATAAGCACATGGAAAGGTACTCAACATCTTTAGTCACCAAGCAAATGCACATTAAAACTGCAATGCAATACCATCTCACACAAGCATGAAGGGCTAAAATTAAAAGGACTGAAAATGCTGGTGAGGAACTAGACAAATCAATCTCTCAGATTGTTGGCTGGAGTATAAACGTCACAACCACTTCAGAAATAAAGGTAAACATAAATCTACCATATGGCCAACTAATCCCACGTCTAGACATTTTATCCACAACAAATGAAATACATGCCCACAAAAAAAATTTGTACAAGAAAAGTCTTCTTCATAACTGGAAATCAGAAACAACCCAGGATGTCTACCAACAGGAAAAAGACTTAAAAATTATGCTATACTCAACCATGTAAAAAATATTACTCAATAATAAAAAATAATAAACTACTGCTACAGGTGACAACATGAATGAATCTCAAAAACATTGTTAAGCTTCTAAGAAGTCAGACAAAAATTATTTCATTTTTATGATGTGCAATTACAGAAAAAATTAATTCAGGATGACAGATGTCAAAGATGACCTGGGGCCACAGGTCAGTGGAAGGGACAGAGCATAAGAAAGCTTTCTTGAGTGATGGAAATGTTTTGTCTGTTGTTTAGGATGGTGGTTGCATTAAATGTAAACAACTATTAAAATCTACCACACTAAACACTTAAAAGCTGCATACCCTAATGTTTGTTAATCATGCTGAAATTTAAAAAGAAAAAGCCAATCACTTTATTTTTTACTGCAGTATAGTTCATATGCTGCAGTAAACTATACTGCATGTATACATGTATGTATATATCTGCTCTGTTTTAGACTCTTTCCCATCGAGGTCACTTCACAGCAGTGACAAGAGTTCCCCATGCTGTACAGTGGGTCCTGATTACCTATCTATATTACAGACCTATATCATCTCTTTTACATATCATAGTGCATACGTATCAATGTCAGTCTCTCAATTTACCCTTCCCCACCCCTTTCCTCCCTGCTAACCGTAAGTTGTTTTCTATATCTGTGACTCCAATTCTGTTTTGCAAATATGTTCATTTGAACCATTTGTTAGATTCCACATAAAAGCAATATCACTTGATATAAGTCCAGTCACTTTATTCAATAAACATTTCTTGACTGCCTATCCTGTGACACTGTGCTAGTCCTTGGAATTTAAAGATGAAAGGAACACAGTCATTGACCTCAAATACGTTCAGTTCCAGTGATGTTTAGTTGACCTGAAAAGACAGACATATAAACAATTATAACCCAATGAGCTAGAGCTAGAATGTTACAGGAGTTCAGAGGAAGGACGTCCCATCAGAAAAGAAGTCCAGTAACAGGTGACAGCTTAAAATTATAGGCAAGAATGGACTCAAATGAAGAAAGGATTATGAGAAATGGTACAATGAAGGACACAATATACCACATACACAAAAGATTTACAAGCAGGTTGATGTTAGAGCACATACTATAGGAAGATAGGAGCAAGAAAGAAGGCCAGAGAAAGAACAATAAGAAGCCATACAAACATGTGTAAGGAAGACAGTGTTCATTCCATAGGTAACAAAAGATCTAAAGGTTAGACGACTATTTTAGACAACTCATTCTAATAGCCATGGAAAAGATGAATTTAAAAGAGGATACAAGAAAACCAGTGAGGAGGCTACTGGTTCCCAAGAATGTTCCCAATAATGATGTTCCCAAGAATGAAAGACTGAAGTGGAAAAGTAGTTACAAGCATGACTGGCAGGACCAACACCTAATTTAAATACAACAAAATGGTATAAGTCAAAAACTGACTCTAACATGACTGATGAATATGCCACCAACTAAGACCAAGTATAAAGAGAAGTGGGAAAGACAAGCACTGTCTCAGGAATGGGGAATGTGAGGTGCCTCTGTGATAACTAGTTCAAATTATGTAGCAAGTGTTTCACATACAGTTCAGTTCAGTCGCTCAGTCATGTACAATTCTTTGCAACTGTACCATGGACTGTAGCACGCCAGGCCTCCCTGTCCATCACCAACTCCCAAAGCTTCCTCAAACTCATGTCCATCCAGTCAGTGATGCCATCCAACCATCTCATCCTCTATCGTCCCCTTCTCCTCCTGCCCTCAACCTTACCTAGCATCAGGGTCTTTTCTAATGAGTCAGTTCTTTTCTAACGAGTCAGTGGCCAAAGTACTGGAGTCTCAGCTTCAGCATCAGTCCTTCTAATGAATATTCAGGACCAATTTCCTTTAGGATGGACTGGTTGGATATCCTTGCAGTCCAAGGGACTCTCAAGAGTCTTCTCCAACACCACTGTTCAAAAGCATCAATTCTTTGGCACTCAGCTTTATAGCCCAATTTTCACACCATACATGACTACTGGAAAAACCACAGTTTTTACTAGATGGACCTTTGTTGGCAAAGAAATGTCTCTGCTTTTTAATATGCTGTCTAGGTTGGTCAAAACTTTTCTTCCAAGGAGCAAGCATCTTTTAATTTCATGGCTGCAGTCACCATTTACAGTGATTTTGGAGCCCCAAAAAATAAAGTTTGACACTGTTTCCATTGTTTCCCCATCTATTTACTATGAAGTAATAGGACCAGATGCCACAATCTTAGATTTCTGAATGTTGAGTTTTAAGCCAACTTTTTCACTCTCCTCTTTCACTTCCATCAAGAGGCTCTTTAGTTCTTCGCTTTCTACCATAAGGGTTGTGTCATCTGCCTATCTGAGGTTATTGATATTTCTCCCAGCAAAATTGATTCTAGCTTGTGCTTCATCCAGCCCGGCATTTTGCATGATGTACTCTGCATATAAGTTAAATAAGCAGGGTGACAATATACAGCCTTCATGTACTCCTTTCCCTATTTGGAACCAGTCTGTTGTTCCATGTCCAGTTCTAACTATTGCTTCTGGACTTGATACAGATTTCTCAGGAGGCAGGTAAGGTGGTCTGGTATTCCATTTTTTTGAGAATTTCTGACAGTTTGTTGTGATCCACACAGTCAAAGGCTTTGGCAAAATCGATAAAGCAGATGTTTTTCTGGAATTCTCTTGCTTTTCCAATGATCCAGCGGATGTTGGCAATTTGATCTCTGTTTCCTCTGTCTTTTCTAAAACCAGCTTGTACATCTGAAAAGTTCTCGGTTCACGTACTGTTGAAGCCTGGCTTGGAGAATTTTGAGCACTACCTTGCGAGCATGTGAGATAAGTGTAATTGTGTGCTAGTTTGAACATTGTTCGGCATTGCCTTTCTTTGGGATTGGAATGAAAACTGACCTTTTCCAGTCCTGTGGCCACTGCTGAGTTTTCCAAATTTGCTGGCATATTGAGTGCAGCACTTTCACAGCATCGTCTTTTAGGATTGGAAGTAGCTCAACTAGAATTCTATCACCTCCACTAGCTTTGTTAGTAGCGATGCTTCCTAATGCCCACTTGACTTTGCATTTCAGGATGTCTGGCTCTAGATGAGTGATCACACTATCATGGTTATCTGGGAACTTTTTTGTATAGTTCTGTGTATTCTTGCCACCTCTTATTATCTTATGCTTCTGATAGGTCCATACCATATCTGTCCTTTATTGTGCCAAACTTTGCATGAAATATTCCCTTGGTATCTCTAATTTTCTTGAAGAGATCTCTAGTCTTTCCCATTCTATTGTCTTCCTCTGTTTCTTTGCATTGATCACTGAGGAACACTTTCCTATCCCTCCTTGCTATTCTTTGGAACTCTGCATTCAAATGGGTATATCTTTCCTTTTCTCCTTTGCCTTTTGCTTTTCTTCTTTTCTCAGCTATTTGTAAGGCCTCCTCAGACAACCATTTTGCCTTTTTGCATTTCTTTTTCTTGGGAATGGTCTTGATCACTGCCTCCTCTACAATGTCAGGAACCTCCATCCATTCTTCTTCAGGCACTCTATCAGATCTAATCCCTTGAATCTATTTGTCACTTCCACTGTATAATCATAAGGGTTTTGATTTAGGTCATACCTGAATAGTCTAGTGGTTTTCCCTACTTTCTTCCTATACAAGGGTGCCTTTTCAAATAAAGGTCTAGGCAAATTTAGGAATCATTAACATATATAAATTAGTTTAAATATGAATTCAAATGAGGTTTATCAGTTGAAGTAAAAAGAATGAGAAAGTGAAACAATGTAATTTTGGTAGTACCAACAGGACAGGTAAGAAAAGGCAGAGAAGGGTAGGACAAGAATACCATAAAAGCCAGTAAGTGGATGATCAGAAATGGATGAAGAGAGCAAGAATTCTGTAGCATTAGGGAATACAAGAAACAGTGAATTTCAAGAAGTAGGTTGACCAATACCATCCCATGTTGAAATGTACTTCCCTGGAAGGTCATTTTTAACCTCAGCAAATGCATTTCAGTGGCGTGGAAGAAGCACAAGCCAGACTGCAGCAGACAACAAATGCAACAGGGGGTAAAGGTAAAGAGGTAGAAAGTAATATAAAGACTGATTCAAAGAATTCTACATATGAACACAATCATACATGTGCTCAACATTAAAATAGCAACTTTCAAACCAAAGAAAAATACCAGAAAAGACAGTCACAAGATAATTTCTTTAAAAGGCAATTCAGATCTTGAAAGAAAAATGTCTTGCTTATTAATAAATATCTACTTATCAAATGAATGTTTTATATACAGTCTCTCTCACATAATTCAACTGGAAATAGCACTAAAGTAAGAATGGAATTAGTGGTTGATCCAGTTAAGAAAAATAATGGACCTACTTCTTTTCAGAAATTTAGATCTAAAAACCATATTATGGACCTCCTCATCTTCCTTTGCACTTAAGAAAAATACCTTATTTATTGAAGGGATCAACTGAAATAAAGCAGGTCATTTTTACTATGATTTAACATGTTAAATCTTACATCGCTACTTATGAAGTTACAAAGCACAATTTTTCAGCATCCAACAAACTAATGAAACTCTTATAAAAGGACACCAAGAAACAACCTGCACTAACACTTACAGATTAAACAGAATTAACTGATTTTTTTAACTGGGGCAGACTAGGGTGGAGAGACAAGCCAAGGACACTGACAGTCAACCAGAGTTTTCCATTTCCTTCTTAAGGGAATTAGGAGGAATAAATTCACTGATGACATTTACCTCTAAAAAATCTTTTTCTTTAAACTGTCCCTGTGTAACAATTAAGCCATGCTTGAAATAAAATCCAGAGACATCTTTTTAAACCCAGCAAATCTGTTCTTTTCATTGCCCTGATTTAAAACTTTCAATGGGTCTCTAGGCCAGGGTGGTTCCCAGGAAATTCATCAAGTCATCCATACAAAGCTTGGGTATTTTAAAAAAGGAAGCAATTTTTATTTGTTTAAATCTCACAATTTGATATGCAAAATTAATCATAATTTTTACAGAAAAACTATGCATTGTTCAAAATTATTATATTATATAAGTGTGTGGATGAGCTATAAAGATTGCCTTGGTCTATTCAACATAGCTAAAATGCAAGGCCTGGTTTTCTTATTAATGTCATTTGCCTATTATAGGTTCAGTTCAGTTCAGTCCAGTCACTCAGTCATGTCCAGCTCTTCCCAGCCCCATGGACCAGTCTTCCCTGTCCATCACCATCTCCCGGAGCTTACTCAAACTCATGTCCTCCCACCTTCAGTCTTTCCCAGCATCAGGGACTTTTCTAATGAGTCAGTTCTTCACATCAGGTGGACAAAGTACTGGAGTTTCAGCTTCAGCATCAGTCCTTTCAACTCTCACATCCATGCATGACTACTGGAAAAACCACACCAATCATTGGGAGTGAGGACAAGAACAACTGTCATTGTTTTGCAAAGTTATTGCTGACAAATACTGGGGAGATAATATGTACTACTTGTTTAAACTTCAGTGTTTTCTAATAATGTACTAATCTATTTCACTAATTACTTAGAGCAGACATCAGCAAACTTTCTATGAAAAGTCATATAGTAAAAACTGTAGGTTTCTCAGGCCATATGATCCCTATCATATCTACTCAAATCTACCTCATTGTATAAAAGCATGGTCTGGCGTGTTTCAAAAAGTTTTATAAAAACAAGCAGCAAGTCAAATTTGGCCCGTGGGACATAGTTTACCAACCTTCTACTTAGGATAAAGTTTTTTAACCTTTCCTCAAAACTAGACTCAGAAGACACCTCTCTCAAAATGTATTTAATCTTAAACAATTATCAGTTCAGTTCAGTCACTCAGTCATGTTTGACTCTTTGTGACCCCATGGACTGCAGCACACCAGGCTTCCCTGTTCATCACCCACTCGCAAAGCTTACTCAAACTCATGTCCATCAAGTCAGTGATGCCATTCAACCATCTCATCCTCTGTTGTCACCTTCTTTTCCCACCTTCAATCTTTCCCAGCTTCAGGGTCTTTTCCAGTGAGTCAGCTCTTCACATCAGGTGAACAAAGTATTGGAGTTTCAGCTTCAGCATCAGTCCTCCTAATGAATATTTAGGACTGATCTCCTTTAGGATGGACTGATCAGATCTCCTTGCAGTCCAAGGGACTCTCAAGAGTCTTCTTCAACACCACAGTTCAAAAGCATCAATTTTTCAGTGCTCAGCTTTCTTTATAGTCCAACTCTCACATCCATGCATGACTACTGGAAAAAACATAGCTTTGACTATATGGACCTTTGTTGGTAGAATAACATCTCTGCTTTTAAATATGCTGTCTAGGTTGGTCGTGACTTTTCTTCCAAGGAGCAAGTGTCTTTTAATTTCATGGCTGCAGTCACCATTTGCAGTGATTTTAGAGCCCAAGAAAATAAAGTCTCTCACTGTTTCCATTGTTTCCCCATCTATTTACCATGAAGTGATGAGATCAGACGCCATGATCTTAGTTTTCTGAATGTTGAATTTTAAGCCAAATTTTTCACTCTCCTCTTTCACTTTCATTAAGAGGCTCTTTAGTTCTTCTTCACTTTCTGCCACAAGGTTGGTGTCATCTGCATATCTGAGGTTATTGATATTTCTCCCGGCAATCTTGATTCCAGCTTGTGCTTCATCCAGCCCAGCGTTTCTCATGATGTACTCTGCATATAAGTTAAATAAGCAGGGTGACAATATACAGGCTTGACATTCTCCTTTTCTGACTTGGAACCAGTCTGTTGTTCCATGCCTGGTTCTAACTGTTGCTTCTTGACCTTGATACAGATTTCTCAGGAGGCAGGTCAGGTGGTCTGGTATTCCCATCTCTTGAAGAATTTTCCACAGTTTGCTGTAATCTACACAGTCAAAGGTTTTGGTGTAAATAATAAAGCAGAAGTAGATGTTTTTTCTGGTATTCTCTTGCTTTTTCTATGATCCAACAGATGTTGGCAATTTGATCTCTGGTTCCTCTATCTTTTCTAAATCCAACTTGCACATCTGGAAGTTAACAGTTCACAGACCGAAGCCTGGCTTGGAGAATTTTGAGCACTTACATTGTCCCATAAATTTACATATTACATAGCTGGATCCAAACATTTCACTTTTGAGGACTCCCACTTTCCCTTAAATGAAATCCTTATTTACAAAAATATAAGGCAAATTGCTATTGCTGACTTACTGTTGAGCTATTATTGTTCAGTCACTCAGTGATGTCCAACTCCAGCCCATCAGGCTCCTCTGTCCATAGGATTCTCCAGGCAAAAATACTGGGGTGGGTTACCATTTCCTCCTCCAGGGGATCTTCCCAACCCAAGGATTGCACCCCTGTCTCCTTCATTGCAGGCAGATTTTTTTACTGCTGAGCCACCTACTAAATTCATATCCATAATAAAAGACTGCATATTGACAATCTCCTCTCTCAAACATCTATTCTTCCTTTATAGGTGAAATAATTAATATTACATGAAATACTCTATCTGTACCACTGTATCTTTTATCTTTAAACACTAATATTATAAAATTACCAAATGATAAAAATATACTTTATTATGAAATTAAAAATCCTTAAGACATAAAGATTTTTGTCTTTATCAAGGGAACCCTTTTAGAGATTATGTATGGTATTCTAAAATAAAACAATTTTTCCTGAAAGTAACACAACATCATGTGAAATGCTGGGCTGGATGAATTACAAACTGGAATCAAGATTGCAGGGAGAAATATCAATAACCTCAGATACGCAGATGACAGCACCCTAGTGGCAGAAAGTGAAGAGGAACTAAAGAGCTTCTCAATGAAGACGAAAGAGGAGTGAAAAAGCTGGCTTAAAACTCAACATTCAAAGAACTAAAATCATGGCATCTGGTCCCATCACTTCCTGGCAACCAGATGGGGAAAAAATGGAAACAGTGACAGATTTTATTTTCTAGAGCTCCAAAATCACTGCAGATGGTAACTGTAGCCATGAAATTAAAAGATGCTTGCTCCTTGGAAGAAACACTATGACCTACCTAGATAGCATATTAAAAGGCAGAGACGTCACTTTGCTGACAAAGGTCTACCTAGTAAAAGTTACGGTTTTCCCAGTAGTCAAGAACAGGTGTGAAAATTGGACCATAAAGAAGGCTGAATGCCAAAGAATTAACACTTTTGAACTATGGTGCTGGAGAAGACTCTTGAGAGTCCCTTGGACTGCAAGGAGAGCAAACGAATCAATCCTAACTGCAAGTATTCATCGAGCATTCATAATACAACAAGCAATGTTCTTTAAAACTGTGTGTGTATTCACTCACCAGTCCTCATAATTATGCTATGGGGTCAGTGCCACAACTGGCACCATTTAACAGATGACGAAATTGAGGCAGCAAGCAGTTGATCAAGAATACAGCTACTCAGTGGCAGAAACAAGACACACCCTGCCTCAAGAGACTACGACTTCAGAACCCATGCTCTTAAACACCAACCATACCACTTCACTGCCAAGGAACTGAGAGTTCAATCCCTTGTTGGGAAACTAAGATCCCACGAGCCATGCAGTGCAGCCAAAAAAAAATTTTAAATCTAACTGAAGATCAAGAGTACACAGTAGTGTTTTTATAACTTTGTTTCCTCTGTAATTCCTCATGATAATCCAGTTTTGTGATGTAATTCTAATTAATTCTAGTAACTAATAATTCTAATATAAACTTTTAACTATTCAAAACCATGTAATTTATTCATCTCAGTTTCAAACATAAATTGGTTCAAGCTTGCAAACATGTACCTAGGCAGTATTTTCACAATTCAGACTTTCTGTTGACCTATTAATTTAAGGTACTTAGAGAGGAAAAATTGGTGCCACAGGGCAATACGAGGCAGGTCAAAACAACAACAAGCATGCTGAATATAACAAAACATTTAGTCAAACATTAGGCCATTTTCCACTTTAACAGTAAGCGTCTTCAATACATAAAAATATACACTCATACATTTTTTAAATATACTCTTGCCTAAAGCATTAAGCATTACCAATAACTATATATAATTCAATTTACACATGAACATTACTGTGATAAGGTAAAACAATGTAAAAGAACACCAACAGTCCAATTCAATTTTATTTTTCATAAAAACATGTTGAGGCAAGAATAATTCAAACCATGTCAAGCAATGTTAGCTAATATGATAATGACATAGGTAAGTCTCATAACAAACTGTAAACTAATATTAGTTCATATTAGTTGATAAATAAAAGTATAAGAAAGTTACAGAATACATTTGAAAGGTATTTCATAACAAACATGATCATCCTTCTTTGACATGCCACATTAGGTATTAGCAACATGATTAAACCAGGAAGGCTTACAATACCCTTTCATAAGCAAATATAATTTTGTCTTTGGTAGAAAACTGAATGAGTGTAAGTGCAGCAAAAAGCAGCTAGGTATGTTTACCAACAAAGTTAAGAGTTACATTAGGTGATCACTTTGTAACAACAAGGATGTAAAGAAAGACAAACAAGAGCACTGAAATTTCACAGTACTGGTATAGCAATTAACTAGATATATATAATACTTTTATTATTTATCAATTTTTAATTACTGAAGAAACACCTAGTTAATATATATGCTCATAAGGACTGCTGGTATATGTGTAACTAATTACATGAACATGGGGGAAAAAAAGTAAAAAACAAAGAAAATAACCACAACCAGAAAAATCAAGACAAAAAATTCATCAGGGCAACCAAAATAAGGAAATAGTACATGCCAATCCTGTAAAACTTCAAAATGTAGCAAGGAAAGAGGATTCTGATGAGGCCTGGGTACTAGTCTACCCAAAAGTGAAAGTGAAGTTGTGTCGGACTCTGTGCAACCCCATGGACTGTAGCTTCCTCCATCCAAGGGATTTTCCAGGCAGGAATACTGGAGTGGGTTGCCATTTCCTCCTCCAGGAGATCTTCCCGACACAGGGATCAAACCCGGGTCTCCTGCATTGTAGGCAGACGCTTTACTGTCTGAGCCACCAGGGAAGCTTACCCCAACCCTCCCCCAAAAGCTCAATTGAGCAAAGAAGTCAAATAAACACAACCCTGAAGAAATCTCATTATTACTCATAATTGAGAGTGGCACAGACTGAGGAATCAGCAGGCAACGGAAAAAAGATCATGGTAAACCCATAGGACTGCTGCTGCTGCTGCTAAGAACTAGGAGTCCCTTTATACCAACTCAGGCTCCCAGCTCAGGCAGGAAGGGCCACTGAAACAGGATACTGAGAAGGAACCTATTTTATGTGCTTTGCGTTCTAACTAGTAACATAGACATAGTCCTTTTGCATGTTCATAATTTAAATAATAAAGGAGCAACGTGTGCTTGGTGGACTGGGAGCCTACGCCAGTCCTTATTAGGTTAAGTGCCTAAATGCATACTTCTTTGCCTCATCAAAGGCCTTAGAATAAATTACAATCTCGTCATCCTAACACCTTGCTAACCAGGGACCTGGAGCTAACAACTAATTCTAAAATATCAAAAAGAGAAATAAAAATTAGTAACATATCTCAGAAATTATTTAATGTATGAGGAAATAATTAGGACCTAGGATAAACATATACTAACTTAATGAGCTTCTAAAAACAGTTTCTATTAATATTACTTTGAAAGAGAAGATTTCAAAGCCTCTACAGAAAAAGTTGGTCATCCCAAGCAAAGAAATTTTATCAACATATTTCAAACTTTACATCTAACTAAGTACAAATACATACTTGTAAGTATACATTTTTATATTCATTTAGAAATAAGTATCAATAGAGAAATATTTGTGTAACAGATCATTGCCTGTATTGCTGTGGAGATTACATTTGTCATAAAACTGCTAGGGCTGTTTTTTTCATTTTACAACATTCATTTCAGAAATTACAATTTCCTATTCTACAAAAGCTTGAAGAAATCTAATGTCCCTGGAAAACACAAACATAATATGATGAAAGATATCAAGAATAGTTAAGGTTGTGCTGACATTCATTCCACAAGCATTTAAGTGCCTACTTATATACCTTGCTGCTGCTGCCAAGTTGCCTCAATCGTGTCCGACTCTGTGCAACCCAATAGACAACAGCCCACCAGGCTCCCCCGTCCCTGGGATTCTCCAGGCAAGAACACTGGAGTGGGTTGCCATTTCCTTCTCCAATGCATGAAAGTGAGAAGTGAAAGCGAAGTCACTCAGTCGTGTCCGACTCTTAGCGACCCCATGGACTGCAGCCTACCAGGCTCCTCCGTCCATGGGATTTTCCAGGCAAGAGTACTGGAGTGGGGTGCCATTGCCTTCTCCCACTGTATACCTTACACCCTGCTAAGTGCTAGGAATACTACAGAAATATGAATAGACTTGATCCTCACCTCACAGGAGCTTACAAAACAACAACTCAAACTATTTCAACTGATTAGAAAAGCCAAATATTCATTTAGTTTGACTCTAAAACCAGAATATATTTAAGAGAAAAAGGTAAAATTATTTCATTAACTTTATCATGACTATCTCTCTCTCAAAACAATACTTGAACAGAATCAATTCCAATATTCATTATAAAATGTTGGGTAAATTTATTTAGCAACTTTTCCCATCAATATTCAAGTTTGCTATTTCGTATTAGATATTTTTCAAATTTCTCAAGGTCCTGCTCAGAAATTTAGCAAAATAAAAATGATTTTCCTTAACATCTTCACTTTATATTCATGATAGATTGTCTTCTGAAAAGCTGCAACTGAGTTTTATTTGCATCTTATATTTAAATGAGTTCTGGGAGATTTGGGAAGAATTTTTTTAAACGACCTTCAGATAACTTCAATTTATAAAGTATGTCTTAAAAACTGCTCTAAAACTATAATATCAGCAAGTCAATAAACTAATGCTAACCCAGTCAAATAATCTTGTCACAGAACTCTTAGAGATTATATCCGTTTTATCTTCTTAGAAAAGTCAATGACTTCATATGCTTTTCCCCCCCTCTGGTTGTTCCTTAAAGGCTTATTTTCTAAAAATGCTGAAATTCCTCACTGCTTGAAACTAGCCTCTTCCTTCTCAAAGATTGGTCTTTAAATCATAGATCACTGCTGTCTCACAGAAATATAATGCAAGTCACATACGTAATTTGAAATTTTCTAGTAACCACATTTTAAAAAGGAGAAATAGGTAAAATTAATATTAATATTAATATATTTAACACAATATATTGAAAATATTATTTCAATATGCAAACAATATAAATATTGGAGATATTTATATTCCATTTTTGTACTGGCTTTCAAACTCAGTGTGTATTTTATCTTCACATCACATCTAAATTTGGACTAGACCCATTTCAAGTGTTCAGCAGCCACGCATGGCTAGTGTCTGCTATATTGGACAGTGCAGCCTGGAACCATCCATGCACTGCTTCACCAGGAACTATACTCAGATGACCACAAATGTATACCTTTAACTCAGTCTTCTCTTCTGAGTTCAAGATTAGTATTTCCTAATGTCCAACTGGCATCTTATTTTAGATGATTCAAAGGCACCTCACACTCAAATAATGTCCACCTTCAATTCATGATTCATCCCTCAAAAATGTGGTCCTCTTCTAACAGTTCCTATCTAACTGTACTGTATTCAACTCAGGTATACAAGCCAGAAATCAAGAAATCAAACCCTTGACACTTCCTTTTCTCTCACTCCCATATCCAATTCATCAAAAAGTTCTATTCATTTTACCCTGTAAATATCTCTCAAATTAATCTACTGCTCTCTATCTCAGTCATCACCACCATTCTATCTATTTACTCCTGCCTAGCTCCAATCCATTTTTTTCAATGCAAGGATACCTCAAAATATAATGAAGATATGGTTCCTACTTCAACCTTCCCTTCATCTAATAAAACTTTTCAACTGATTTCTGTTGCTTAAAAATAAAAACAGAACTTACTGTGACCTATGAGGCCCAAAATACATGATCTAGTCCCTAGGTATCTCCCACCCCATGTCACTACACCGCCTCTCTGTTTCACCCCCACTAATACCGGTACCTCATTCCTTGGTACTAAATCATACTCCCTACTATCATATAATCTTTGCCTATGCTGCTTTCCCTTTCAGTTCAGTTCAGTCAGTCAGTCGTGTCCAACTCTTCGCAACCCCATCGACTGCCGCATGCTAGGCCTTCCTGTCCATCACCAACTCCCACAGCTTGCTCAAACTCATGTCCATTGAGTTGGTGATGCCATCCAACCATCTCATCCTCTGTCGTCCCCTTCTCCTCCTGCCTTCAGTCTTTCCCAGCATCAGGGTCTTTTCCAGTGAGTCAGTTCTTCTTATCAGGTGGCCAACGTATTGGAGTTTCAGCTTCAGCATCAGTCCTTCCAATGAATATTCAGGACTGATCTTCTTTAGGATGGACTGGTTGAATCTCCTTGCTATCCAAGGGACTCTCTAGAGTCTTCTCCAGCACCACAGTTCAAAAGCATCAATTCCTCAGCGCTCAGCCTTCTTTATGGTCAAACTCTCACGTCCATACGTTACTACTGGAAAACCATAGCTTTGACTAGATGGACCTCTGTCAGCAAAGTAATGTCTCTGCTTTTGAATATGCTGTCTAGGTAGGTCATAGCTTTTCTTCCAAGGAGCAAGTGTCTTTTAATTTCATGGCTGTGGTCACTATCTGCAGTGATTTTGGAGCCCAAGAAAATAAAGTCTGTCACTGTTTCCATTGTTTGCCCATCTATTTGCCAGGAAGTGAACTTGGTCAAATTCCCACCTATCAGGTCTCAGGGAAGCATGCTCTGATCACCATGAAGACATCAAATTTCACTTTTATGGAGTCATGTCCTTTCTCCTCTCCAGTATATTCTACAGATTCAATATGTTTAAATATGCAGTTAATGGATTTCTTCCCATAAAACTACATCTGACTATACTATTACAGGAAAGTGCCTGCCACAACAAGATGTTCAATAATTATTTGTTAAATGTGTACATCAAGGAATCTGCCTTTTTGTGTTCCCAAAGACTAGATACCATAATTGAGTTGGCATATATAACATACCCTCCTTATACATCACTAGTTCCGGAAAACCTTCTAGACTTTCTAAATGCGGGTTAACTGTTCTCAACAACACCCTGGAAGCAAAATACCAGGGTATAACATGTTCAAATTCTGTCCAGTACATCATTCTAACAACAAACACAGTGCCTTGTTGTAGAAGAGGCATAAATATTTACTACTTGTATTTCAGTATACACATTAGTATTGTTGTTTAGTCGCTAAGTCATGCCTGACTCTTTTGCAGCCTCAGGGACTGCAACATACCAGGCTCCTCTGTCCATGGGATTTCCCAGGCAAGAACACTGGAGTGGGTTGCCATTTCCTTTTCCAACACAATACTACAGGGTTACATATCTCCCTGAATTAATGCATAAATTTACTTCTTGTTATAAAGATGTCAGGACTTCCCTGGTGGCTCAGATGGCAAAGCATCCATCTACAATGTGGGAGACCCAGGTTCAATCTCTGGGTTGGGAAGATCTCCTGCAGAAGGAAATGGCAACCCACTCCAGTGTTCTTGCCTGGAAAATCCCATAGATGGAGGAGCCTGGTAGACTACAGTTCATGAGGTTGCAACGAGTAGGACACAACTGAGCGACTTCACTTCCATAAAAATGTCATACCTTCAAAAGCACTATACTGAGATTAAAGTAGCTACTGTCTCCACATAAAAGGGTGTAAAACTGAAAAATGCATGAGCAGTGCTCACATATGTCACACCCACGAGCACAGGTGTAATCCATGCAGGGGTTACAGTACTAAGGCACATGTAGGCTCTGTCCAGCCCTAGAGCATAATGTGGTTCTTTCTCTACATGACCAATGTGCTACTTTTCTGCTCTGAGTATCTTTGATTTACTTTATTATTTTATCACCACACACTTCTCCTGCTCTCTTCTCTGCTTTTGTCATTTTATGACTTCACAAATGTTCTCAAACTTTACGTGAAAAATTTTGCATTGCTAAATGTGCAGTCTGCCTATTCTAAAAATTATACAGAAGTAAACTGTTCTTCAGCTAGTTCCAGATCCTATACCTTTCAAAAAGTCAGAATTTCTAGACAGACAGGACTTAACATGATAAGTCAAGATGCCAATATTCTTCTTTTGTCAAAAAGAGAAGGCATAAGCCAAAAAAAGATATAGTTATATTTTTATGGTTCTTAAATGTTACTATGCAATTTTTACTTGATCTAGCAAATACTGCTGCATGAGGAGAAAATTATTTTCAACTTGCTGAGGTAGCAAGTTTCTTTTTATACCCCCTTTATGCTTGAGGCAGTCAAGTCTACAGGCAGTTGAAACTAGATTTATAGGTTATTCACCAAAAAAATTACTGCAAGTAGCACCTTCAAACCTGAAAACTTAAGTAATTTAACAGAATACACAGTCATTTTTGGCACTTTACAGTATCAACAGAAGCAACCAGGTAATACATGGTAATACATATTTTGAGACAGAAGGTCAACAATACTTATTACGTTTCAACATTATAATTTAACAAACAACATAAACCAAAGACACAGTAACAAATGTGCATTAAACAAACAAGAAATATTTCAAAATGGGAAGATGTCTCCAATAAGCTCTCCTGAAAACCAAATATAAACTATTTGGTTTCTACTAGAGTTCTTCAGCATAATCTGTTATTCTATTTCACCTAAAAAGTGTCTTAATTGTTTTGATACTTTCCAAAATATAGTACAAGAATGCATGTACATCAAAGTGGTAAGATACGGCTTCTGGCTCAAGATGGCAGAGTAGAAGGATGTGTGCTCATCTTTTTCTGTGAGAGCACCAAAATCACAACAAGCTGTTGAACAACCATTGACAGGAGGACACTGGAAGCTACCGGAAAAAATATAGCCCATGTCCAAAGACAAAGAAGAAGCTGAAGCAAGATGATGGAGAGGCACAATCACAGTAAAATCAAATCTCATACCCATCAGGTGGGTGACCCACAAACTGTAGAATAATACCAAAGATGTTCTCCCACTGTTCTAAATATTCAGAACCTCACCAGGATTCCCGGCCTGGGGACCTGACAAAGGAACTGGGAATCCCCAAGGAATCTGACCTTGAAGGCCAGCAGAATTTGATCATAAGACTTCCACAGGGCTGGGGAAAACAAAGATTCCAGTCTTGGAGGGCACAAATAAAACCTTGCATGCACCAAGACTCACAGGAAAGGAGCAGTGACTCCACAGGAGCCAAAACTACCTGCTAGTGTTAGACAGTCTCCTGTGGAGGCGTGGATTGGCAGGGCTTACCACAGGAGGGACGGAGGGACTGACAGCAGCTGTCTGGAAAGTTCCCCTTTGGCATAAAATTTCTTGGAGGCCGCAATTAACCGGACCATAGAGCCCAGAGACCTGAAGGCTGGGTCACCTCAGGCCAAAAAACTACCAAAGAGGGAGCCCAACCACACCTATCAGGAGATAACTGGATTAAAGCTTTACTGATCAAGGTCCTATCCATCAAAGCAAGACCCAGTTTTTCCCACCACCTGTCCCTCCCATCAGGAAGCTTACACAAGCCTCTGAGCCTCCTCCATCAGAGAGCAGACAGAAAAAGCAAGAAGAACCACAATCCCACAGGGACTGAAACAAAACCCCATTACAGAAAATTAATCAGCATGAAAAAGCAGAAAGTTACACCCCAGATGATGTAAAGTCAAAGTCACTCAATCATGTTTCACTGTTTGCGACCCCATGGACTATACAGTCCATGGAATTCTCCAAGCCAGAATACTGGAGAGGGTAGCCTTTCCCTTCTCCAGGGGATCTTCAAAACCCCAGGTATCGAACCCAGGTCTCCCATATTGCAGGCAGATTCTTTACCAGCTGAGCCACAAGGAAAGCCCAAGAATACTGGAGTTGGTAGCCTATCCCTTCGCCAGCGCATCTTCCTGATCCAGGAATCAAACCTGAGTCTCCTGCACTGCAGGCGGATTCTTTACCAACAGAGCTATCAGGGCTTCCCAGATGAAAGAACAAGATAAAACCCCAGAAAAACAACTTAATGAAGTGGAGACAGGCAACCTTCCAGAAAAAGAATTCAGAATAATGATAGTGAATATGATTTATGGTCTCCGAAAAAGAAAGAAAGCAAAAATTGAGACAATGCAAGAAATGTTTACCAAGGCCTACAAGAACTAAAGAACAGAGATGAATAATACACTAGAAGGAATTCACAGCAGAATAACTGAGGCAGAAGCACAGATAAACAACCCAGAGGACAGATTGGTGAAAATCACTGCCACAGAACAGAATATAGAAAAAAAGAATGAAAAGAGATGAAGACAGCCTAAGAGACCTCTCAGACAACATTAAATGCATGAACGTTCACATTATAGGGGTCCCAGGAGGAGAAGAGAGAGAGAAAGGACCTGAGAAAATGTTTAAGGAGATAATAGCTGAAAAATTCCCTAACATGGGAAAGAAAATAATCAACAAAGTCTAGGAAGCACAAAGAGTCCCAGGAAGGATAAACCCAAGGAAGAACACACCAAGACACAGAGTATTGAAGCTGATAAAAATTAAAGACAGGGATAAAACATTAAAAGTAACAAGGGAAAAATGACAAATAACATACAAGGGAACTCCCATCAGGCTATCAGTGGATTCTCTCCAAGTCAGAAGGGAATGGCATGACATATTTAAAGTGATGAGAGGGAAGAACCTACAATCAAGAATACTCTACCCAGCAAGACTCTCCTTCAGATTTGATGGAGAAATCAAAAGCTTTCTAGACAAGCAAAAGTTTAAGAGAATTTGGCGCCACCAAACCAGTTTTATAACAAATGCTAAAGGAACTTCTCTAGGTAGAAAACAAGAGAGGGAAAAGCCCAACCTACAGAGTGAAGTGAAAGTCACTAAGTCATGTCTGACTCTTTGCGACCCCATGGACTATATAGTCCACAGAATTCTCCAGGCCAGGATAATGGAGTGGGTAGCCTTTCCCTTCTCCAGGGAATTTTCCCAACCCCAGGGATCAAACCCAGGGCTCCCGAATTGCAGGCAGATTCTTTACCAGCTAAGCCACACAGGAAGCCCAAGAATATTGGCGTGGGTAGCCTATCCTTTCTCCAGCAGATCTTCCCAAACCAGGAATCAAATCAAGGTCTCCTGTATTGCAGGCAGATTCTTTACCAACTGAGTTATCAGAAAAGCCCTACCTACAGAAAATAAACCCAAAACAATTAAGAAAATAGCAATAAGATCATCAGTTCAGGTCAGTTCAGTCACTCAGTCATGTCCAACTCTTTGCAACCCCATGGACTCCAGCATGCCAGGCCTCCCTGTCCATCACCAACTGCCAGAGCTTACTCAAACTCATGTCCATTGAGTCGGTGATACCATCCAACCATCTCATCCTCTGTTGTTCCCTTCTCCTCCAGCCTTCAATCCTTCCCAGCATCAGGGAACATAGGATCATACATATTGATAATTACCTTAAATGTAAATGGATTAAATGCACCAACCAAAAAACACAGACTGGCTGAGCAAATGAAAACATGGGCATGTATGCTGCTTAACCCTCCAAATTGTATGTAATTATTTTATATCATTAGGTTAATCACATTTCCATTATGGCTTGCAATGGTAATATCGCTGCTGCTGCTGCGAAGTCGCTTCAGTCGTGTCCGACTCTGTGCGACCCCATAGACGGCAGCCCACCAGGCTCCGCTATCCATCCCTGGGATTCTCCAGGCGAGAACACTGGAGTGGGTTGCCATTTCCTTCTCCAATAATGGTAATGTTAGGTAGTTAAAATAGAAAACAGGAGTCCAGAACGGCAGTGGCTAAAAGATAAGGAAGGGAAAAGCCCTCGAAAATAGAATAAAGGAAGGTCAAAGGAAGGTCCGAGGACCGGAGTGAAGACCTCAGGTAGAAGAAACAGCACTCCTGGCTGGCCCAATTCATTTAGAGCAGGCCCAGGGGGAGGAAAAAACATTAAAAAAAAAACATATAAAAAGAGGAGCCAAAGAGCTCTCTCTCTCTCCCGTGCACCGCCATGCTCCCCCACTCTCTTCTCTTCGCGTCTTTGGGTCGGCATGCCCTCACACCTTGAGGATGGATTTTCCTGCTATTTTCGAAATAAGATAGAGTTGTAACATTGATTTGTCTAAGAGCTATAACACGGTCTGTCCAAGACCCGACAGCTGTGACACACCGAGGGCTTTAATGTCCGTCACTCCAAATCTCTGTTGTAATGAAACAGAACCAAGGAGCATACACTCTCCTGACAGTAATAATCTTTTATTTTTTGTCTGGCTATTGATTGTGGGCTTCCCTGGTGGCTCAGATGGTAAAGTGTCTGCCTGCAATATGGAAGAACCAGATTAGATCCCTGGGTCGGAAAGATCTCCTGGAGAAGGAAATGGCAACCCACTCCAGTACTCTTGCCTGGAAAATTCCATGGACAGAGGACCCTGGTGGGCTGCAGTCCATGGGGTCGCAAAGAGTCAGGCATGACTGAGCAACTAACACTTCACTTCACTATTGTGATTACATAAGTATTACTCACTTAATACCACTGTATCATGATTGGTTAACAGGAAAATTATAGAATTCTGTATCACCAAAACTACCATTTAATAGAAAAACCTGTAATCACTCTTTAAAATCCAGATGCATATCAGAATTATCTTGGAATTTTTTGAAAAATACAAATGTCCAGATATTGCTTTTATTTTTTTCCCCATCAGAGCTCCAGATATATTTCTAATGAGCAGCCATGTTTAAAAACAACTGGACTATATGAGGATCTTTTACTTTTATCTAGTTTGTTTCACTTTATCTATTTCATATTCAGTGTTTCCATTTCATTCAGTTTATATTTTCTAGTTTCTCCATCTACTTTTTTTTTTTTTTGAGGTTCTTTCCCAAGTCTTTATCAAGCACACTAGAAAAGCTTTTGCATATATACATCAGTTCAGTTCAGTTCAGTTGCTCAGTCATGTCCAACTCCTTGCAACCCCATGAATCACAGCACACCAGGCCTCCCTGTCCATCACCAACTCCTGGAGTTTACTCAAACCCATGTCCATCGAGTCAGTGATGCCATCCAGCCATCTCATCCTCTGTCGTCCCCTTCTCCTCCTGCCCCCAATCCCTCCCTGCATCAGGGTCTTTTCCAATGAGTCAACTCTTCACAAGAGGTGGCCAAAGTATTGGAGTTTCAGCTTCAGCCTCAGTCCTTCCAATGAACACCCAGGACCAATCTCCTTTAGGATGGACTGGTTGGATCTCCTTGCAGTCCAAGGGACTCTCAAGAGTTCTCTCCAACACCACAGTTCAAAAGCATCAATTCTTCGGTGATCAGCTTTCTTCACAGTCCAACTCTCACATCTATACACACACACACACATATATATGTGTATGTGTATATATATATATATATATATATAATATGCATATTTTAGAAAACTTATGAATTTTTGCCTAACTAAAAAATGTACATTTTGATTCCACTTATTTTACTTAATATGAATAGAATGCTAGATTTCTAATTTAACAAAACAGATATTCAACAAGAAACAAAGATTTACTGTATAGCTCTGGGAACTATAGTTGATATTTTATAAAAAATTTATAGTGGAAAATAACTGCAAAAGTAACATGTGTATATGTATAAATAAATCACACACAAAAAAAAGAATCCTACTTTTGAAATTTAGTAATGTTTATCTTTATGCCAGTTTTTCTAAATGTCCTATGGACCTCTAATAACAACATATGAGATGGAAATTTTTTGAATATATTTGTGTAGGATATGACTGATATAAATCTATTAAATGTAAATTATTAATGACACCATTCAAGATGCTCCTATTCTTATTTTTTCTGTATTTGACAAAATATCCTCAGAGAAATGCTAATACGTCTATGATTATATACTTTTCTGCCTTACATCTATTTGATTTTTGCTTTATGTATCTTCATTATTAAGATGTCTAATGGTTTATGATGTCTACCTCCTATGTGAATGGTACCTATCATTAAAAATATTCATCTTTTTAAAAAAAGACATTTTATACAGATTTAAAAAATGGTAATGATGAAGTATTTTAAAATTTTAGAAAATAAAAGAAATCCTGCACTAAGCATACAACCTTATAAAGAACTATCAAAATTCTTCACAAAGACACCTATGTCTAAGAGCTATGCTGGAACAATGCTGTGTTGTGCTTAGTCACTCAGGCTTGTCCAACTCTTTGCAATCCCATGGACTGTAGCCTGCCAGGCTCCTCTGTCCATGGGATTCTCCAGGCAAGAATACTGGAATGGGTTGCCATGCCCTCCTCCAGGGGATCTTCCCAACCCAGGGATGGAACCCAGGTCTCCCACTTTGCAGACGAATTCTTTACCATCTGAGCCACCAAGGAAGCACGAGGGACCAAAACTTATGATACCCTTTGCGTCAACTCTTATGCTTGACTATTACCAAGAGTATATTATATGCAGGCATAGTTATTTTTATGATGCTACAAAGATCATTCCTGACTTGAAAATTGAGCTTATTCACCAGCAATCTCCTGGGAAATAGGTGTGTCTCTCAGGAAGAAAAAAAAAAAAAGCAAGAGAAAAATGCAAGGGTGGCTACTGAACAAGAATCTGACTTCTTTGGTCTCGATATGCTTTGGAGGAAGTTCCTAAGTGATAGGATGTAAAAGGAAGCTCTCTATCTGTGGATAGGTCAAAAGCTAGGAATTCCAAATTCCAGCAAAATGTCCTGAAATTGTCCCACCTCTTTGCTCTTTGGAGCAGCTATCTCAAAGCAACACAACGAATAATAGAGCAGGCTTCTCAGCACAAGAGAGCCTTTACTTTATAATCTATACTGACATTGTGCTTTTTTTCCTCTACTTATCCCATAAATAATAGTTAACTCATAAATACTCTCCTCTAGTACTGTCTTGGCAAAGACATTTATACTTGTAGCCTTTCTTATTCAAAGGTGAAATCAAGGGAATGAAGTCTGGTATACCCTTGGGCCAGAGGATATCAGTTTGGAGGTAGCACCAGTAACCAAGGAGAGAGAACTCCAAAAGGAAGTGAAATTCAAGGGGGTAAAGATAAGAAGATGACCTTTGTATTCATCCTCTCTTTTCCCTCCAACTCTGCCCTACCCAAACAAAACATCTCAAAGCACAACCAAGTTAAACTTCAGATGTTAGAAACCTGGGGTTTCTAAGAAAATACACTTTTTTCAAGAATAAAATGGAAACACATTATTTCTAATGATTATTTATGGTTTTGTTTTGAACTCAAAAACTGCTGGATACGTCAAATATACGAAAATAGTGCCTTACTCTTTCAGATATTCTTAGATTCCAAAATACAGAATTCACCATATTTTTACATAAGTCCAACCTAAGTAATTAGGTGAACCACCAAAAGGTAAAGGTTTCTTTGACTTCAACAGCATCATTCCTCAGAATAAGCATCAATCCTTCCCAGAGAAGAAAGCAAATTTACATACCAAAAAATGGCTAAATCCAATTCTCAATTTTAAAATGTGTTCTATTTGATCAACAATTTAAATTAATTGTGCTCACCAGGACTTAATGAAAATCAGTACTGAGTATTTATTCAAGATATTTGGGCTCTATTCTTCATTCTGTCCCTTATATCTCTGAGCAAATTATTGATGGCAGTGTTTCAGCTTCCTGATCTGAACACTGAGGGAGTTAAGCTATACAATCACCAATTCTATATAAAAAGAAAAAATACCTTTTTCCAAAATAAATACAGATGATTATATTCCCTTAACATGTTTCTATTTAAAAAAAAAAAAAAAAAAGTTCTCACGAATGAGAAGACTTGGGTTCTAGTTTTCACTTTAAGGTTTAGCTTTGTGATCCTGAGTGGACTTTTTCAACTTTTCTCACTTTATACAGTTCAATTTGTTTTTTTTGCCCCCAATTAATACATTACTCTGTTAATTTAAAAAAAAAAAAAGAAAGAAAAATCTGAAAGGCTGATTCTCTCTTTTAAAAAAGTCAAAAGTTAGGTGAAAGTGAAAGTCGCTAAGTCATGACTGACTCTTTGCAAACCCATGAACTAACAGTCCAGAATACTGGAGTGGGTAGCCTTTCCCTTCTCCAGGGGATCTTCCCAACCCAGGGATCGAACCCAGGTCTCCCACATTGTGGGCAGATTCTTTACCAACTGAGCCACAAGGGAAGCCCAAGAATACTAGAGTGGGTAGCCTTTCCCTTCTCCAGGGGATCTTCCCAACCCAGGGATCGGACCCAGGTCTCCCACATTGTGGGTGGATTCTTTACCAGCTGAGTCACAAGGGAAGCCCAAGAATACTGGCATGGGTAGTCTATCCTTTCTCCAGCATATCTTCCCGACATAGGACTTGAACCAGGGTCTCCTGCATTGCAGGTGGATTCTTCACCAACTGAGCTATCAGGGAAGCCCATAACATACCTACCATAAAAGGTAGGTAGGAGTGCATAATTCCCCCTTAAAGAAATCTCAAGAGAAACAAAGAGACGTAAATCTGTCCATTCAGACAAAGTTAGTCAAATATCTTCTCTCAGTACTTATTCTATGCATATAAGTAAGCATCACGCAACACCAAGGTACAATCTCACAGTACTGCAAGTCTATGCCCCAACCACTAACGCTGAAGAAACTGAACAGTTCTATGATGAACTACAAGACCTTCTGAACTAATAACAAAAAAAGATATCCTTTTCATCATAGGGGACTGGAATGCTAAAGTAGGAAGACATACCTGGAGTAACAGGCAAATTTGGCCTTGGATACAGAATGAAGCAGGGCAAAGCCTAACAGAGTTAGCCAAGGGAATGCACTGGTCATAGCACACACCCCCTTCCAACAACACAAGAGACTATGCTACACGTGGACATGACCAGAAGGTGAATAACTAAACCAGACTGATTATATTCTCTGCAGCCGAAAATGAAGATGCTCTATAGAGTCAGCAAAAACAAGACCGAAAGCTGACTGTGGCTCAGATCATGAATTCCTTATTGCAAACTTCAGACTTAGGTAGGGAAAACCACTAGACCATTCAGGTATGATCTAAATCAAATCCCTTATGGTTATATAGTGGAAGTGACAAATAGATTCAAGGGATTAGATCTGATAGAGTGCCTGAACAACTATGGACCAAGGCAGTGATCAAGACAATCCCCAATATAAAGAAATGCAAAAAGGCAAAATGGTTGTCTGAGAAGGCCTTACAAATAAATAGCTGAGAAAAGAAGAGAAGCTAAAGGCAAGGAGAAAAGGAAAGACATACCCATCTGAATGTAGAGTTCCAAAGAATAGCCAGGAGAGACAAGAAAGCTTTCCTCAGTGATCAACACAAAGAAATAGAGGAAAATAACAGAATGGTAAAGACTAGACATCTCTTCAAGAAAGTTAGAGATACCAAGGGAACATTCCATGCAAAGATGGGCACAATAAATGACAGAAATGGTATGGACCTAACAGAAGCAGAAGATATTAAGAAGAGGTGGCAAGAATACAAAGAAGAACTGTACAAAAAAGATCTTCATGACCCAGATAATCATGATGATGTGATCACTCACCTAGAGCCAGACATCCTGGAATGCGAAGTCAATTGGGCCTTAGGAAGCATCACTACGAACAAAGCTGGTGGAGGTGATGGAATTCCAGTTGAGCTATTTCAAATCCTAAAAGACAATTCTGTGAAACTGCTGCACTCAATATGCCGGCAAATTTGGAAAACTCAGCAGTGGCCACAGGACTGGAAAAGTCAGTTTTCACTCCAATCCCAAAGAAAGGCAATGCTAAAGAATGTTCAAACTACCGCACAATTGCACTCATCTTACATATTAGCAAAGTAATGCTCAAAATTCTCCAAGCCAGGCTTCAACAGCAGGTGAGCCATGAACTTTCAGATGTTCAACCTGGGCTTAGAAAAGGCAGAGTAACCAGAGATCAAATTGCCAACATCCGCTGGATCATAGAAAAAGCAAGAGAGTTCCAGGAAACATCTACTTCTACTTCTTTGCCTACACTAAAGCCTTTGGCTGTGTGGATCACAACAAACTGTGGAAAATTCTTAAAGAGATGGGAATACCAGACCACCTTACCTGCCTCCTGAGAAATCTGTATGCTCGTCAAGAAACAACAGTTAGAACCAGACATGGAACAACAGATAGGTTCCAAACTGGGAAGAAGTATGTCAAGGCTGTATATTGTAACCCCACTTATTTAACTTATATGCAGAGTACATCATGCAAAATGCTGGGCTGGATGAAGCACAAGCTGGAATCAAGATTGCAGGGAGAAGTATCAATAACCTCAGATATGCAGATGACACCACTCCTATGGCAGAAAGCAAAGAAGAACTAAACAGCCTCTTTTTGAAAGTGAAAGAGGAGAGTGAAAAAGCTGGCTTAAAACTCAACACTCAAAAACTAAGATCATGGCATCCAGTCCCATCACTTCATGGAAAATAGATGGGGAAACAATGGAAACAGTGACAGACTTTATTTTGGGGGGCTCCAAAATGACTGCAAATGGTGACTGCAGTCATGAAATTAAAAGACACTTGCTCCTTGGAAGAAAAGCTATGACCTAACTAGACAGCATATTAAAAGGAAGAGACATTACTTAACCAACAAAGGTCCGTCTAGGCAAAGCTATGGTTTTTCCAGTAGTAATGTATGGATTTGAGACTTGGACCATAAAGAAAGCTGTGCACCAAAGAACTGATGCTTCTGAACTGTGGTGTTGGAAAAGACTCTTGAGAGTCCCTTGGACTGCAAGGAGATCCAACCAGTCAATCCTAAAGGAAATCAATCCTGAATATGCATTGTAAGGACTGATGCTGAAGCTGAAACTCCAGTACTTTGGCCACCTGATGTGAAGAGTGGACTAACTGGAAAACACCCCGATGCTGGGAAAGACTGAAGACAGGAGGAGGAGATGGCAGAGGATGACATCGTTGTACAGCATCACCGACTGGATGAACATGAGCTTGAGCAAGCTCTGGGAGTTGGTGATGGACAGGGAAGCTTGATGTGCTGCAGTCCATGGGGTCCCAAAGAGTCGGACATGACTGAGTGACTTAAATCAACTTAAGTTACAATTTCATGCAATATTTAAACATAGTCACTATAATGGAGTAGTTCCTGGAACTTTTACGTTCAAATCAGCAAAACCTAGCATTTTCTATGCTACTGGCCACTAAGGGGAAAAAAAAATTACTGTAGTCTGCCAGAATGGCTACTATTGGGAATTATATTTTAAAATACTGGCTTTTTGTGGGAATTATAATGAAGATTAAGGGCTTAAAAAAAATGTGCTAAAAAAAATAATATAAACTAGAATAACAGACCAGTCTATACAGACCATCTACACCTCCTGAAGATCACAATTTCAGAAACATAAACTACTCAGCACTAAACACTTCTCAAACCTACTATTTCAGATGAGGCTGGCAGAATAGATAATAATAGTTGAAGTGTTTTAGCATCTACTTCTTTTGAGGTCCTACAAGTAATTAAGTGAATAGACTGAGTACTAAAAAAAAAAAAAAAAGGTTTTGTCAGTGACAATAACAGAGAAGCCCAAGAGTCATAGGAAACTCAAGATGTCAGAACTGGAATGAGTTGGTCAAAGCAGCTCTATGGTCAGAAATTCTCCTTCCAGTACTCTTCTCTACATATACATTTGAGATTCTGTATATTAACATAATAAATCTCTACTTAAATATAAGATCTAACACATGCCAACTATAGCCTAGGACATCCTCCTGTCTTCTTCACAAGTACTGTGAGTTCAAAACTCATCAGGAATCACCCCCAAACTCGTAGGAAGATAGTCTTATTAGCCTCACCTATTACTTCTGCCTTTATGAATCCCTGCCATTCAAAAGCAGCAGTTTGGACTACGAAACATGTAAAGAAAAAATTTGTAACATAAAGTGGCAAATGTCACAAAATAACATTACTGAGAAATTATAATAAAGACAAGAAAAATGCTAAGCTGGGGTAGAGACCCTGGTTGGAGAATTTTGATTGGCAGGAGCACTGTCATCCAAGGTCAATTTTACCCGATTTTACTAAGAAACTACAATGTTTCCCACCATTCCAGACATACAGAAACATAAGATGGTGTTTAACCACATTTAAGAATCTTCTGAGTCCAAACAACAATTTAGTGTGTGTTTGGAACCAAAATAAGGACACTAGTCTTTCTGACACGGGTGGAATCATCATGCTGGATAGCAGACTAAAGACTAAATGAATCCATTCAACTAGTTGAAGAACTAAGGCTCACTAAGAATGGGGGACAACTCAAATAGAAGAGTGATACAAGATTATTCAAGACAACACTGTGAGGTGAAGAATATGAATGTATAAAGTTAGAAGAAAAAAGTAAAACTGAAAAAAAAAAAAGATGACTTTTTAAAGTTACAGTTTGTTGGTAACAGTGTTTTATGCAAAAGCTGCAAGAACAGGAAGAGTTAAAAGCATCACAGCTGGAACCAGACACCTGTCCTCAGCATTCAACTCTATCACTTTCCAGTTATGTCAATTTTTTTTTTTTTTTAAGTTACTTAACAATTCTCTGCTTCAATCTGTACACCTCTAAAATGAGGTATCTGTGGGGCCAGGAGCAGCGTCTTCAAAACACAGGTGTTACAGTACTCTAAACAAAAATTTTATTCATAAAATCAAGTCCACCCTTCAGACACTCGTAGGCTGCACAATCTGGCCACAAACTTTTAAAGTCTTACTCTTCATTGGACACCCTTCTACTTCCAGGAACCATAGGGATTTAATGTCAGTACTGTAAGCCAATAAGCTCTTTCCTACCTCCTTGCCTTATCTCCAGCGGTTCTGTATCCAGAAAGCCTTTTCCTCACCAGCCTTCCAAGTCCACTTCTCTAGGAAATTAACTTTCCTTCCTCTGCAATTCCATACCACATTTGCCTGCACCTCTGTACAGTTGACCACAATTCCCCCTGTTTGTGTGTTCGCTGTTTTAACGCCTTCTTCTCTTAGCGCTAAGACAGCGATCGGGGCAAATCTTTTTCCAACCTCCTTGCCACCTTTCATCCCAGACTGTGCCTATGCAGGCCTGGAAAAGCGTTAGGAAATTAAGCTATATGTTTATAACCCTCATGGCCGAAGTTCCAGGAACTGCTTACTTTCGTTTATTTTGTTTGTTTTCATCCTAAAATATTGACATGAAGCCTCCTTAAAAATCAGAACACCATCATCCTTTCAAGAAAAGTTCTAGAGAGCATCCACCCGAGTCTCCAGTATGGGCATTCTCCGCCTCAGAAGTTGTGTGCGCCGCAGAGGATGGCTTCCCCTGCTCCGTGCTGTACTTGGGAATGAGAGGGCGCGGGCTCGGACCCGGCGCTCGCCCCACTCGGCGGCGCTCGGTTTCCCCAGCCCTCGCCTCCTCTCGTCCCGCCGCGGCGGCGCCGTGGGAGCCCCCGGGTCTGTACCGCCGCCCGCCCCGCGGCCCCGGCCTCCCTGCGGCCCGCCGCCCGCCTCCCGGGGCCCAGGCCGCGCCGCTGCCTCGCAGGGAGCCGGGGGACTCGCTCGGTTCCGCGCGGCGCCGGGGGCGGAGCCGGCCGGGGGACCCCGGGAGAGGCCGGGGAGGGCGGCGGCCTCCGCCTACCCCGACACGCACCAGGAGCCCCCGGCCCCGGGCCCGGCCCCGGCCTCCTCGGGCCCGGCCCGCACCCGCTGCTGAGAGACCCGCCACTTACCAACCCGCCCGGGACAGCGCCGCTCCGGGAGCCTCGGCCATGGTAGCTGCTTAGGCCGGGGTGCTGGGGGGCTCGGCTAGGGGGCTGGGGGAGGCCTGCCACTTGAGACCCCCAAAAAAAAGAAAGAAAAAGGAAAAAGAAAAGAAAAAAACTCCTCCGGTCGGCTCTGCGACTGGGCATGCTCAGTGCGGCGGGCGCTTCCGCGTGCGGGTTCCGCTCGCCGCGTTTTCCGAGCGGCCGCGGGGGCCGGCCCGGCGTGCGGCTGCGAGACAGTCGCTCTCCGGGGGCGGCGGTGCGAGGAGGACGGGCCGGGGCCGGCCGCTCGAGGCTGGTCTGTCAGCGCGGACTCGCAGCTGAGGCTGAGGGTCGGTCTGTCAGCGCGGCCTCGCGGCTGAGACTGAGGGCCGGTCTGTCAGCGCGGCCTCGCGGCTGAAGCTGAGGGCCGGTCTGTCAGCGCAGCCTAGCGGCGGAGGCTGAGGGCCGGCTGCGCGTCGCCGGGGTCACTTTCCCGAGCCTCAAGCCGTGGAGACCCGTGGGGCGGTCCTCTGTGCGGCAGAAAGGAAGCCTGCGTTCCCAGCGCGCACAAGCGGCCGCCTCCCGAGGGCAGAGCTGAGGCGCTTGGCGGCGGGAAGGTGCTGCCAGCTAGGCCCTGAGGCGGCCGCGTTTCCGACAGCGAAGCTCAAATGGACGGTGTTCCCAGCCCACTCAACACGGGAGAAAAGCTGCTTTCTTGTAACGATTCCTTCCCCTTTTAAACCTGCCCGGGTGCAGAAAAAAGAATATAATCGAATCTTTCCGACTCCCCAGAGTCAAATCGGACTGTCCAGGTCCCGCGCGCTACAATGAAAGTGAATGAGTCCACCCAAGAAGACCTGCACCTAAGGGATGTAGGAACTCGGGGAGCTATGTCGTGCTTGTCTCTCACGCCGTCTTCCCACCCGGCCCGGGCAGGCCCCGGCGCTGCCCTCTGACGTTAGCGCGGGTACTGCCAGGCCTAGTTCCCGCCCACACCGGGTAGGTGCCCTGCTCCACCTCTCGGGCTGAAGCAGAGGGGCGGGTCCGGAATGCGCATGCGCCGCGGCGGCGCCGAGGGGCGCGGGAGACGCTCCAACGGGATTGGGCGGCCGAGACTCACACCAGCCAATCGAAGGAGCAGTCGGAAGGGGAAGTGAGACCGGGGGACACTCCCTCAGAGTTGTCCCTACCCTCCACCGTCGTCCTTTCCTGCGGCCGCTGAGGAGAAAGGTTCTTCCGAGTGGCGCTGGTCCAAGCTGCGAAGTCCGGCAGGGAGACTGTTAAAACCTTCAGCACTATAACCGGAGGTACCTCATCTGCTTCATCATCACCAACACGGACTTAGAGCAGAGTCTGTGAAACTGGGCAGAGCCGCACCTGAGACTGAGGAGGAAACCGACTCTCACAGAAAGAGGGGGATAATTACAGAGTGAAGCTAAAATTCCTTAATTTTGTTTTCATTTTAACTGGCGTATTTCGTTTGGGCTTCCCAAAAGTCATAGTTTTAAAATTGATATGTTGCTTAACTGGGGTGCTGTTGAAATGTGTGCCCAAGGACATTGCTTAGTTACTGATTTTAATGAAACATATTTTGAAGCACTTTTAGAATTGTATACAATGTTTAGGCGATACGTATTATATGTTTATTTTTATTTATAGGTACCATTCAAAATATCCCTTATGGCGTCCCTCGTAGCTCAGCTGGTAAAGAATCCAACTGCAATGCCGGAGACCTGGGTTTGATCCCTGGGTTGGGAAGAAACCCTGGAGAAGGGAAAGGCTACCCACTCCAGTATTCTGGCCTGGCGAATTCCACGGACTGTATAGTCCATGGGATCGCAAAGAGTGGGACAGAACTGAGCGACTTTCACTTTCACGTAGATGAATCACAATTAAATGGCTGATAATTTTTGTTGGTTGTGAAACAGAATTTTCTGTTGTTCAGTCGCTGAGTCCTGTCCTTAACTCTTTGCAGCCCTATGGACTGCAGCACATCAGGCTTCCCTGTCCTTCACTGTCTCGGGGAGTTTGCTCAAATTAATGTCCTGTTGAGTTTGTGAAGCTGTCTAATGATCTCATGCTCTGCTGCCCTCTTTTGCCCTCTTTTGCCCTCAGTCTTTCACAGCATCAGAGTCTTTTCCACTGAGTCTGCTCTTCCATCAAGTAGTCAAAGTGTGAAAGTAATATGTTGTCCCAATCAGAATTCTTGACTGGCTAAATATAAGGCCTTACACATATGGTTTCATATACAGTGTATACAATAAGAATTTACCATTATTAATGATACTTTATTACTTAACGATACTTAACGATAACTTTATTAAAATTCTCCATGAAACATTAAATTATCTTATGGTAAGAAATGCTTAAAGAATGGATTGAAGATTTCCACTGGAGGAGTTTGGGATAATATAAGCCTCAAAGAGAGTAATTGGAATAATTGAATTTAAAAATTGGATAAAGAAAATGCATGAATTTAAAAGTGCCAGTAGAAATAAATAAAGGGATGGATGAAAACTTTTCTTTCATAGAAATGCCAGAGAATAAATGTACAACAAATAATATAATTAGAAAATCACCATTTTGCAAATCAGTCACAATTGATTCGGACTAGAGAATGCCAAAAGTCACTGGGTGAAAGATAGTAGGAGTACAGGATGTTCACTTGGTATCAAGGTATCAAGATGTTAAAGTATTAAAAGTCTGTTTTTCCCTTGCTTATTATAAAAGGGAACAACATACCTTTATCTTTAAAAAATAAAAAAAGGGACTGCCTTAAATAAGTGATCAAGGCTAATCAATAATGGGACAATCGGATGTTATGTGCTTACTGATACAATTAGAAATAAGCGTCATATGACAAATATTCTTGATAAAGTTGTTTCCCCTGAATTTGAGTGAACTTCTAGTTCCCTACCCTAACCACGCCTGGCCCCTGGGCACTTTTGGGCATGTGTGGAGACGTTTTGGTTATAACCTGGTGGGAACGGGGAAATAGTAAACATCCTGCAACACACAAGATAGCTACCTGTCCAAGATGTCAGTAGTGCCAAGCCTGAGATACATAGGGAATTTAACAGGTAAAACATAAGGAAACAGGCAGATAAATCTGGAATCTGGCATTTTCTACAAAAAACCTGGCATGGATTGTACAAATGTAATTTAAATTTTACATTTGTAAAAATTAATTTTTTTGAAAAAGAATTCTTCCAGGTTAAAAGTAATAAAAAGACATGACAACAATATGCAATCATGGATTCAAAAAGAATAGGGGAAGGAACAGAAGGAGAGGTTTTTGTGGCCAAATGCACCAATTTCAATATGGACTAGATATTGGATAGTATAATGGAATTATAGTTTTCTTAGATGTGATAGTAGTCCTTAATATTACAAATTTTATGTGAAATATTTATGGCTGAAGAGCTGTGGTGTTTATAACTATGTGTGTGTGTGCTTATGAAAGAAGGTAACTGTGGCAAAATGTTTAACAGGGAATCTAATTGGAGGGTCCAGTGTTCATTATATATTTTTAAAAATTTTTGTCTAAGTTTAAAACTTTTCAAAATAAAAATTGAAGGGAAAAGCATGGAATATACTAATTTCTTTCACATCAAGAATTAGGATTATGCTGTATGTACATAAGTTAATGCCATGTGATATGGTTGGAGCTGACTAGACAAAAAATTAGATTACCATTTTTAATAAGATGAATCATTGAATTAAAGAAAATATAAAGTCTACAATGAGCTGAAAGCTGGGCAAGAGCATAAAGAACACACAAGAGCTGTGTTAGGTATCAGTTCAGTTCTGTCGCTCAGTCGGGTCCAACTCTTTGCAACCCTATGAACCACAGCATGCCAGGCCTCCCTGTCCATCACCAGCTCCCAGAGTCCACCCAAACCCATGTCCATTGAGTCAGTGATGCCATCCAACCATCTCATCCTCTGTGGTCCCCTTCTCCTCCTGCCCCCAATCTTTCCCAGCATCAGGGTCTTTTCAAATGAGTCAACTTTTCCCATCAGGTGGCCAAAGTATTGAAGTTTCAGCTTCAACATCAGTCATTCCAATGAACACTCAGGACTAATCTCCTTTAGGGTGGACTGTTTGGATCTCCTAGCAGTCCAAGGGACTCTCAAGAGTCTTCTCCAACACCACAGTTCAAAAGCATCAATTCTTCGGCACTCAGCTTTCTTTATAGTCCAACACTCACATCCATACATGACCACTGGAAAAACCATATCCTTGACTAGACGGACCTTTGTTGACAAAGTAACGTCTCTGCTTTTTAATATGCTGTCTAGGTTGGTCATAACTTTCCTTCCAAGGAGTAAGCATCTTTTAATGTAATGGCTGCAGTCACCATCTGCAGTGATTTTGGAGCCCAAAAAAATAAAGTCTGACACTGTTTCCGCTGTTTCCCCATCTATTTGCCATGAAGTGATGGGACCGGGTGCCATGATCTTAGTTTTCTGAATGCTGAACTTTAAGCCAACGTTTTCACTCTTCTCTTTCACTTTCCTCAGGAGGTTCTTTAGTTCTTCACTTTCTGCCATAAGGGTGGTGTCATCTGCATATCTGAGGTTATTGGTATTTCTCCCGGCAATCTTGATGCCAGCTTGTGCTTCTTCCAGCCCAGCGTTTTTCATGATGTACTCTGTATATAAGTTAAATAAGCAGGCTGACAAAATACACCCTTGACGTACTCCTTTTCCTATTTGGAACCAGTCTGTTGTTCCGTGTCCAGTTCTAACTGTTGCTCCCTGACCTGCATACAGGTTTCTCAAGAAGCGGGTCAGGTGGTCTGGTATTCCCATCTCTTTCAGAATTTTCCACAATCTATTGTGATCCACAGAGTCAAAGGCTTTGGCATAGTCAATAAAGTAGAAATAGATGTTTCTCTGGAACTCTCTTGCTTTTTCAATGATCCAGCAGATGTTGGCAATTTGATCTCTGGTTCCTCTGCCTTTACTAAAACCACCTTGAACATCTGGAAGTTCACGGTTCACATATTGCTGAATGCTGGCTTAGAGAATTTTGAGCGTTGCTTTACTAGCGTGTGATATGAGTGCAATTTTGTGGTAGTTGGAGCATTCTTTGGCATTGCATTTCTTTGGGATTGGAATAAAAACTGACCTTTTCCAGTTCTGTGGCTACTGCTGAGTTTTCCAAATTTGCTGACGTATTGAGTGCAGCCCTTTCACAGCATCATCTTTTAGGATCTGAAATAGCTCAACTGGAATTCCATCACCTCCACCAGCTTTGTTCGTAGTGATGCTTCCTAAGGCCCACTTGATTTCACATTCCAAGATGTCTGGCTCTAGGTGAGTGATCACACCATCATGATTATCTGGGTCATGAAGATCTTTTTTGTACAGTTCTTCTGTGTATTCTTGCCACCTCTTCTTAATATCTTCTGCTTCTGTTAGGTCCCTACTATTTCTGTCCTTTATTGAGCCCATCTCTGCATGAAATATTCCCTTGGTATCTCTAATTTTCTTGAAGAGATCTCTAGTCTTTCCCATTCTGTTGTTTTCCTCTATTTCTTTGCATTGATCGCTGAGGAAGGCTTTCTTTTCTCTCCTTGCTATTCTTTGAAACTCTGCATTCATGGGTATATCTTTCCTTTTCTCCTTTGCTTTTTGCTTTTATTCTTTTCACAGCTATTTGTAAGGCCTCCTCAGACAGCCACTTTGCCTTTTTGCATTTCTTTTTCTTGGGGATGGTCTTGATCCCTGTCTCCTGTACAATGTCACGAACCTCCATCCATAGTTCATCAGGCACTCTGTCTATCAGATCTAGTCCCTTAAATCTATTTCTCACTTCCACTGTATAGTCATAAGGGATTGACTTAGGTCATACCTGAATGGTCTAGTGGTTTACCCCACTTTCTTAAATTTAAGTCTGAATTTGGCAATGAGGAGTTCATGATGTGAGTCATAGTCAGCTCCCCGTCTTTTTTGCTGACTCTATAGAGCCTCTCCATCTTTGGCTGCAAAGAATATAATCAATCTGATTTCGGTGTTGATCATCTGGTGATGTCCATGTGTAGAGTCTGTTCTTGTGTTGTTGGAGGAGGGTGTTAGGTATAAGAAGACAAAAAGGAGGAATTAAATGTATTTGGAGTCAATGGGATAAGTTAAGAGAAGAAAGACTGAAAATCCATTCAACTGTTTCATTTCAGTGAAAGAAAAGTTTCTCAGATTGAAAATGATAGAAGGCTTTGGATAAGGAGGTAAAAACCACAATAAAAAAAAAAATGATATTATAGCCCCTCTGAGGCACATTAAATCTTTGACCTTAAACGGTTTGTATTCCAAAGAATACTAGAATAACCTCTGAATGACTTAGATGAGCCAGTGCCAGGGAGCTCTGATGAACTGCTGAGCACATCAAGAAATGTGCTACATGCCTGTAAACAAGAAAAAAATATTTTCAGTCTTAAAAAGGGAATTTCATTCCCTTAAAAAGGGAATATGTATTTTCAACAAATGGTGCTGGGACAACTCTGTATTCCCATGCAGAAGAAAAAAGTTGGACCCCGTTTAACATCATATGTAAAAATTAACTCAAAACTGATTATAGGTCTAAATGCAAAGGCTAAAAATATAATACTCAAAATGTTAAAGCAAATCTTCACGACAATGGGTTAGGCAATAGATAATGGCAACCAAGCACAATTTTAAAAACAAATTAGATAATTTAATCTTCATGAGGTGATCCTAAGATGGTGGAGGACTAGGATGGGGAGACCACTTTCACCCCACAAATTCATCTAAAGAACATTTGAACACTGAGCAAACTCCACAAAACAACTCCTGAATGCTGGCAGAGGACATCAGACACCCAGAAAAGCAACCCATTGTCTTCGAAAGGACGTAGGACAAAATATAAAAGATAAAAAGGAGACAAAAGATTTAGGGATGGAGATCCATCCCAGGAAGGGAGTCTTAATAGAGGAGAAGTTTCCAAACACCAGGAAACCGTCTCACCGGCGTGTCTGGGGGAAGTGCTAGAATCTCGGAGGGCAACATAACCGGGAGGAAAAATAAATAAATAAACCCCACAGATTATGTGCCTAAAGGCAAGTCCCAGGAGAGAAGTGCCCTAGACGCTCACATCCGCCACCAGCAAGTGAGGGCTGAATGGAGACGAGCGGGTGACATTGCTTAAGGTAAGGACCAGACCTGAATGCCCTGAGGGCAATCTTAGGGAGCTAATGTGAAATAACAACTTAAACTGTGGGATAGCCAGAGAGAGAGAATTATCCCGCGAAAAGCCCTAAACTAAGGCAGTGCCGGCCCACTCACAGAACAAGGGACTGAGCAATACCAGAGAAGAGCTAGCCAGCTGTGGAGTGGCCCATCCCCTGCCGGTCACAGGGGGCAGGAGTGTGCCAGCCAGAGCCGGAAAGGGGCAAACTCGGCCCCATAGAGGGCATCCCCTGCCAAACTGCAAACAGGCTTCCAGTTTCTAACCAAAGACTTCCTGAGATTCTGGATGGTTGACATCCGCCAGGAGGATCACAGCCAGAGATAAGCTCCCCAGAAGAGACACACGGCACACCAGAGTCGGGTGCACCAGGAAACCGAGTGGCTGGGACCAGGGAGGTGATAAGACTCAATGCACCTGAAGAGAGTGTGCTCGCCAAGCAGATGGTCGCCTGAGCTGCTGGAGCCGGGGAAAGCACAAAACGCAAGCCCAACCAAGTCTGCGCCTTTGTGGAGTACCCAAGAACCTGAACCTGAGCGGCTTAGATCTGGGATGTGCACACAACTCAGAGCCCGCTCCCTGCAGAGCAACTTGGAGCCTGAGCAGTGTAGACTGGGAGAGCGCACATGCCGTGAGCAGGGGCAAACCCAGAGTGGCTGGAACACTGCGAGTGCTCCCCACACAGGCCAGTGATATTTGTTTGCAGTGCTCCTCCCTCCCCACAGCACGACTGAACAAGTGAACCTAAACAAGTGACCACCACACCCCCTTGTGTCAGGGCGGAAATTAGACACTGAAGGGACCTGCAAACAGAAGCCAAATAAACAAAGGGAACCGCTTTGGAAGGGACAAGTGCAACAGATTAAAACCCTGTAGTTAGCACTGACTACATAGAAAAGGGCCTATAGATATGCAAAGTATAAGCTGGAACAAGGAACTATCTGAAACTGAATGGACACCACACTGCCCACAATAGCTCCAGAGAAATTCCTAGATATATTTTTACTGTTATCATTTTTTAAATTTTTTTATTTTTTGAAGTCCTCTGTAATTCTTCTAATTTTCATTTTTATAACTCACTATTACCCTGCAAAAATAAAAATAAAAAAGACCCTATTTTTAAAACAAACTTTATGTATTTCTTATACTTTTTGTGATTTTGTTTTTTTTTAATATTGTATTTTTAAGAGTGTAACCTCTACCCTAGATTTTTAATCTTTGTTTTATAGTATTTGATATCAATTTTGTGCATTTAAGAATCCAATCGTCATACCCATTTTTACTCAAGAGTGTGATTACTGGCTTGATTACTCTCTCCCCCTTTTGAATCTCCTTTTTCTCTCCCAGGTCACCTCTATATCCTCCCTCCCTCTTCTCTTCTCAACCCAATTATGTGAATCTCTGTGGGTGTTCTGGGCTGCAGAGAACACTTAGGGAACAGAGTACTGCCTAGATCTGTCTCTCTCCTCTTGATTCCCCCTTTTCTCCTCCTGCTCACCTCTATCTCCTTCCTCCCTCTTCTCTTCTCTATGTAACTCCGTGAACCTCTATGAAGGTTCCAGACTGTGGAGAACACATAGGAAATTGTTTACTGGCTAGATTGCTCTCTCCCCTTTTGATTCCCCCTCTTCTCCTCCTGGTCACCTCTATCTCCCTCCTCCCTCTTCTCTTCTCCATGTAACCTGGTGAAGCTCTCTGGGTGTCCCTCACTGTGGAGAATCTTTTCACCACTAACCTGGAAGTTTTATTATCAGTTATCTGTGAATGGAGAAGTCTTGAGGCTACTGTAAGAATAAGGCTGAAAACCAGAGGCAGGAGGCGTAAGCCGAAAACCTGAGAACACAGAACTCCTGACTCTGGGGAACATTAACTGACAAGAGATCATTCAAAAGCCTCCATGCCTACACTGAAACTAAGCACCGGCCAACAGCCAATAAGTTCCAGAGCAAGACATACCATGCAAATTCTCCAGCAATGCAGAAACATAGCCCTGAGCATCAATATACAGGCTGCCCAAAGTCACATCAAGCCGATAGACATCTCAGAACTCACTACTGGACACCTCATTGCACTCCAGAGAGAAGAAATTCAGCTCCACACACCAGAACACCGATACAAGCTTCCCTAACCAGGAAACCATGACAAGCCACCTATCCAACCCCACCCACAGTGAGGAACCTCCACAATAAAGAGGAACCACAAACTGCCAGAATACAGACAGGCGACCCCAAGCACAGTAATATAAACAAGATGAAAAGGCAGAGAAATACTCAACAGGTAAAGGAACATGACGAATGCCCGCCAAACCAAACAAAAGAAGAGGAGATAGGGAGTCGACCTGAAAAAGAATTTAGAATAAGGATAATAAAAATGATCCAAAATATTGAAAAAAAGTGGAGTTACAGATAAATAGCCTGGAGAGAAGGATTGAGAAGATGCAAGAAATGATTAACAAGGACCTAGAAGAAATAAAAGAGAGTCAATATGTAATGAATCATGCAATGAATGAGATCACAAACACTCTGGCGGGAACCAACACTAGAATAATGGAGGCAGAAGATAGGATAAATGAGGTAGAAGATAGAATGGTGGAAATAAATGAAACAGAAAAGAAAAAAAGAAGAAAGGAAAAAAGAAAAAAGAATAAAAAGAAATGAGGACAACCTCAGAGACTTCTGGGACAATGTTAAATGTCCCAGCATTCAAATCATAGGAGTCCCAGAAGAAGAAGACAAAAAGAAAGACTGTGAGAAAATACTTGAGGAGATAATAGTTGAAAACTTCCCTAAAATGGGGAAGGAAATAGTCACCCAAACCCAAGAAACCCAGAGAGTCCCAAACAGGATAAACCCAAGGCAAAACACACCAAGACACATATTAATCAAATTGACAAAGATCAAACACAAAAAACAAATACTAAAAGCAGAAAGGGAAAAACAACAAATAACATACAGAGGGATTCCCATAAGGATAACAGCTGATCTTTCAGTAGAAACTCTTCAGGCCAGAAGGGAATGGCAGGACATACTTAAAGTGATGAAAGAGAAAAACCTACAACCCAGATTGCTGTACCCACCAAGGATCTCATTCAAATATGTAGGAGAAATCAAAAGCTTAACAGACAGGCAAAAGCTGAGAGAATCCAGCACCACCAAACCAGCTCTCCAACAAATGCTAGGGGATATTCTCTAGACAGGAAACACAGAAAGGGTGTATAAAGTTGAACCCAAAACAACAAAGTAAATGGCAACGGGATCATACTTATCAATAATTACCTTAAATGTAAATGGGTTGAATGCCCCAACCAAAAGACAAAGAGTGGCTGAATGCATACAAAAACAAGACCCCTATATATGTTGTCTACAAGAAACCCACCTCGAAACAAGGGACACATACAGATTGAAAGTGAAGGGCTGGAAAAAGATACTCTATGCAAATAGAGACCAAAAAAAAAAAAAAAAAGCAGGAGTAGCAATACTCATATCAGATAAAATAGACTTTAAAATAAAGGCTGTGAAAAGAGACAAAGAAGGACACTACATAATGATCAAAGGATGAACCCAAGAAGAAGATATAACAACTATAAATATACATATGCACTCAACATAGGAGCACTGCAATATATAAGGCAAATACTAACAAGTATGAAAGGGGAAATTAACAATAACACAATAATAATGGGAGACTTTAATACCCCACTCACACCCATGGATAGATCAACTAAACAGAAAATGAAAAAGGAAACAAAAACTTTAAATGACACAATGGACCAGCTAGACCTAATTGATATCTATAGGACATTTCACCCAAAATCAATCAATTTCACCTTTTTCTCAAGTGCACATGGAACCTTCTCCAGGATAGATCACATCCTAGGCCATTAATCTAGCCTTGGTAAATTCAAAAAAACTTGAAATCATTCCAAGCATCTTTTCTGACCTCAGCACAGTAAGACTAGATGTCAATTACAGGAGAAAAACTATTAAAAATTCCAACATGTGGAGGCTGAACAACACGCTGCTGAATAACCAACAAATCACAGAAGAAATCAAAAAGAAATCAAAATATGCATAGAAACGAATGAAAATGAAAACACAACAACCCGAAACCTATGGGACACTGTAAAAGCAGTGCTAAGGGGAAGGTTCCTTGCAATACAGGCTTACCTCAAGAAACAAGAAAAAAAGTCAAATAAGTAACCTAACTCTACACCTAAAGCAACTAGAAAAGGAAGAAATGAAGAACCCCAGGGTTAGTAGAAGGAAAGAAATCTTAAAAATTAGGGCAGAAATAAATGCAAAAGAAACAAAAGAGATCATAGCAAAAATCAACAAAGCTAAAAGTTGGTTCTTTGAGAAGATAAAATTGAAAAACCATTTGCCAGAGTCATCAAGAAACAAAGGGAGAAGAATCAAATCAACAGAATTCGAAATGAAAATGGAGAGATCACAACAGACAACACTGAAATACAAAGGATCATAAGAGACTACTACCAGCAACTATATGCCAATAAAATGGACAACTTGGAAGAAATGGAGAAATTCTTAGAAAAGTACAACTTTCCAAAACTGAACCAGGAAGAAATAGAAGATCTTCACAGACCCATCACAAGCACGGAAATTGACACTGCAATCAGAAATCTTCCAGCAAACAAACCCCAGGACAAGATGGCTTCACAGCTGAATACCCCCAAAAATTTAGAGAAGCGCTAACACCTATCCTACTCAAACTCTTCCAGAAAATTGCAGAAGATAAACTTCCAAACTCATTCTATGAGGCCAGCAAAAGACTTATATATAGAAAACTATAAGACACTGATGAAAGAAATCAAAGAGTACACAAATAGATTGAGAAATATACCCTGTTCATGGATTGGAAGAATCAATATAGTGAAAATGAGTATGCTACCCAAAGCAACCTATAGATTCAATGCAATCCTTATCAAGCTACTAACAGCATTTTTCAAAGAACTAGAACAAATAATTTCACAATTTGTATGGAAATACAAAAAACCTCAAATAGCCAAAACCATTTTGAGAAATAAGAATGGAACTGGAGGAATCAACCTGCCTGACTTCAGGCTCTACTACAAAGCCATAGTCATCAAGACAGTATGGTACTGGCACAAAGACAGAAATATAGATAAATGGAACAGGATAGAAAGCCCAGAGATAAATCCACACACCTGTGGACAGCTTATCTTTGACAAAGGAGGCAAGACTATACAATGGAGAAAAGACAATCTCTTTAACAAATGGTGCTGGGAAAACTGGTCAACCACTTGTAAAAGAATGAACCTAGAACACTTTCTAACACCGGACACAAAAATAAACTCAAAATGGATTAAAGATCTAAACATAAGACCAGAAACTATAAAACTCCTAGAGGAAAACATAGGCAAAACACTCTCCAACATAAATCACAGCAGGATCCTCTATGACCCACCTCCCAGAGTATTGGAAATAAAAGCAAAAATAAAAAATGGGACCTAATGAAACTTAAAAGCTTTTGCACAACAAAGGAAACTATAAGCAAGGTGAAAAGACAGCCTTCAGAATGGGAGAAAATAATAGCAAATGAAGCAACTGACAAAGAATTAATCTCAAAAATATACAAGCAACTCCTGCAGCTCAATTCCAGAACAATAAACGACCCAATCAAATAATGGGCCAAAGAACTAAACAGACATTTCTCCAAAGAAGACATACAGATGGCTAACAAACACATGAAAAGATTCTCAACATCTCTCATTAGAGAAACGCAAATCAAAACCACAATGAGGTACCATTTCACGCCAGCCAGAATGGCTGCTGTCCAAAAGTCTACAAACAGTGAATGCTGGAGAGGGTGTGGAGAAAAGGGAACCCCTCTTACACGTTGGTGGGAATGCAAACTAGTAGAGCCACTATGGAGAACAGTGTGGAGATTCCTTAAAAAACTGGAAATAGAACTGCCATATGACCCAGCAATCCCACTGCTGGGCATACACACCGAGGAAACCAGAATTGAAAGAGACACGTGCACCCCAATGTTCGTCGCAGCACTGTTTATAATAGCCAGGACATGGAAGCAACCTAGATGTCCATCAACAGACGAATGGATAAGAGAGCTGTACACACACACAATGGAATATTACTCAGCCATTAAAAAGAGTACATTTGAATCAGTTCTATTAGGTGGGTGAAACTGGAGCCTAATATACAGAATGAAGTAAGCCAGAAAGAAAAACACCAATACAGTATACTAACAAATATATATATGAAATTTAGAAAGATGGTAATGATAACACTATATGTGAGACAGAAAAAGAGACACAGATGTATAGAACAGTCTTTTGGACTCTGTGGGAGAAGGTGAGGGTGGGATGATGTGAGAGAATAGCATGGAAACATGTATATTATCATATGTGAAGTGGATCACCAGTCCTGGTTCGATGCATGTGACAGGTGCTCAGGGCTGGTGTACTGAGATGACCCAGAGGGATGGGATGGGGAGGGAGTTGGGAGGGGGGTTCAGGATGGGGAACACATGTAAACCCACGGCTGATTCATATCAATGTATTGCAAAAACCACTACAATATTGTAATTAGCCTCCAACTAAAATAAATAAATTTTAAAAATTAAAAAATGAAATAGAAATAAACGTCATCAAAATATAAAATTTTAAAAGGGAAGGAAATCCAAGGAAAAGGGTATGTGTGTGTGTGTGTGTGTGTGTGTGTGTGTGTGACTAATTCACAATGCTGTACAACAGAAACTAACAACATTGTAAAGTAACTATTCCCCAATTTTAAAAAAAATTTAACTTTTGTGCCTTAAAGGCAGTGAAAAGACAATTTACAGAATGAGAAAAATGGGGTTTTGTATCAAGAATATATAAAGACTTATAATTCAATAATAGAAAGACAACTCAGTTAAAAATGGGCAATGCATTTTGGCAGATATTTCTCCAAAGGACATATACAGATGGTCAATAAGTAGATGAAAAGGTGCTCAACATCATTAGTCATTGCATGCATGTGTGCTAAGCTTCTTCAGTCGTGTCCAACTCTTTGCAACCTTATGAACTGTAACCTCCCAGGTTCCCATGTCCAAGGAGTTCTCTAGGCAAGAAAATAAGTGGGTTGCCATGCCCACTTCCAGGGGATCTTCCTGAGCCAGGGATGGAACCCACATCTCCTGCACTGGCAGGCAGGTTCTTTACCACTAGCACTGCCCCGGAAGCCCCCATTTGTCTTTCAGGTAAGTCAGTTCAGTTCAGTCGCTCAGTCATGTCTGACTCTGCGACCCCATGAATGGCAGCATACCAGGTCTTCCTGTCCATCACCAACTCCTGGGGTCCACCAAAACCCATGTCCATTGAGTCAGTGATGCCATCCAACCATCTCATCCTCTGTCTTCCCATTCTCCTCCTGCCCTCAAATCTTTCCCAGCATCAGGGTCTTTTCCAATGAGTCAGCTCTTCGCATCAGGAGGCCAAAGTATTGAAGTTTCAGCTTCAACATCAGTCCTTACAGTGAACACTCAGGACTGATCTCTTTTAGGATGGACTGGATGGATCTCCTTGCAGTCCAAGGGACTCTCAAGAGTCTTCTCCAACATCACATTTCAAAAGCATCAATTCTTTCGCACTCAGCCTTCTTTATAGTCCAACTCTCACATGCATAGGAGACCACTGGAAAAACCATAGCCTTGACTAGACGGACCTTTGTTGACAAAGTAACGTCTCTGCTTTTTAATATGCTGTCTAGGTTGGTCATAACTTTTCTTCCAAGGAGTAAGCATCTTTTAATTTCATGGCTGCAGTCACCATCTGCAATGATTTTGGAGCCCAGAAAAATTAAATCAGCCACTGTTTCCACTGTTTTCCCATCTATCTGCCATGAAGTGATGGGGCTGCATACCATGATCTTAGTATTCTGAATGTTGAGCTTTAAGCCAGCGTTTTCACTTTTCTCTTGCACTTTCATCAAGAGGCTCTTTAGCTCTTCTTCACTTTCTGCCATAAGGGTGGTGTCATCTGCATATCTGAGGTTATTGATATTTCTCCTGGCAATCTTTATTCCAGCTTGTGCTTCATCCAGCCCAGCATTTCTCATGATGTACTCTGCATGTAAGTTTAATAAACACAGTGACACTATACAGCCTTGACGTACTCCTTTTCCTATTTGGAACCAGTCTGTACTTCCATGTCCAGTTCTCATTGTTGCTCCCAGACCTGCATACAGGTTTCTCAAGAGGCAGGTCAGGTGGTCTGGTATTCCCATCTCTTTCAGAATTTTCCACAGTTTATTGTGATCCACAGAGTCAAAGGCTTTGGCATAGCCAATAAAGCAGAAATAGATGTTTCTCTGGAACTCTCTTGCTTTTTCAATGATCCAGCGGATGTTGGCAATTTGATCTCTGGTTCCTCTACCTTTTTTAAAACCAGCTTAAACATCTAGACGTTCACCGTTCACATATTGCTGCATCCTGGCTTGGAGAATTTTGAGCATTATTTTACTAGTGTGTGAGATGAGTGCAGTTATGCAAGTAGTTTGATCATTCTTTGGCATTGCATTTCTTTGGGATTGGAATAAAAACTGACCTTTTCCAGTTCTGTGGCTACTGCTGAGTTTTCCAAATTTGCTGACATATTGAGTGCAGCCCTTTCACAGCATCATCTTTTAGGATCTGAAATACCTCAACTGGAATTCCATCACATCCACCAGCTTTGTTTGTAGTGATGCTTCCTAAGGCCCAATTGACTTCACAATCTGGAATATCTGGCTCTAGGTGAATGTGATTGATCACACCATGGTGATTATCTGGGTCGTGAAGATCTTTTCTGTACACTTCTTCTGTGTATTCTTGCCACCTCTTCTTAATATCTTCTGCTTCTGTTAGGTCCATACCATTTCTGTCCTTTATTGAGCCCATCTTTGTATGAAATGTTCCCTTGGTATCTCTAGTTTTCTTGAAGAGATCTCTAGTCTTTCCCATTCTATTGTTTTCCGCTATTTCTTTGCACTGATCATTGAGGAAGGCTTTCGTATCTCTCCTTGCTATTCTTTGGAACTCTACATTCAAGTGGGTATATGTTTCCTTTTCTCTTTTGTTTTTTTTGCTTCTCTTCTTTTCACAGCTATTTGTAAGGCCTCCTCAGACAGCCACTTTGCCTTTTTGCATTTCTTTCTTGGGGATGGTCTTGATTCCTGTCTCCTGTACAATGTCACGAGCCTCTGTCCATAGTTCATCAGGCACTCTGTCTATCAGATCTAGTCCCTTAAATCTGTTTCTCACTTCCATTGTATAGTCATAAGGGATTTGATTTAGGTCATACCTGAATGGTCTAGTGGTTTTCCCCACTTTCTTCAATTTAAGTCTGAATTTGGCAATAAGCAGTTCATGATCTGAGCCATAGTCAGCTCCTAGTCTTGTTTTTGCTGACTATATAGAGCATCTCCATCTTTGGCTGCAAAAATATATAATCAATCTGATTTTGGTGTTGACCATCTGGTGATGTCCACGTAGAGTCCTCTCTTGTGTTGTTGGAAGAGGATGTTTGCTACAACCAGTGTGTTCTCTTGGCAGAACTCTATTAGCCTTTGCTCTGCTTCATTCTGTTCTCCAAGACCAATTTTCCCTGTTACTCCTAGTGTTTCTTGACTTCCTACTTTTGCATTCCAGTCCCCTATAATGAAAGGACATCTTTTTGGGGTTTTAGTTCTAGAAGGTCTTTTAGGTCTTTGTAGAACCATTCAATTTCAGCTTATACTCAAGAGTAATGGAAACATATGTCCACATAAAAACTGGTAATGGCTATTCACAGTCTTATTCATAATAACCAGTAAGTGGGAAAAACTCCAAAGGTCCATCAACTTTTGAAAAGATAAATAAGTGGAGTGGGAATCCACAAACTGAAGACCAGAGAATTTACTGTTAAACCATGGTTCTAGAACTCGTGATTCACGAAATGATTTAGTAGGAGGAGTAATTCAAATAACTGATGTCTGAAGATTGTTTGAGTCCTCGAATTCTATGAAAAATGAACTGTTTCCTTAAAAAAAAAAAAAAAAAAAAAAGAGCTTCTTAACTACTGACTACAAGAAGTAGGTTTCCATCAGGAAATAACAGGTTATGCCATGACAAATAACCACAAAATATTAGTGATTTGTGATCAAAACATGTTTATTTCTTTTTCATGTAGTGTGTCCACTGTGGATGTCTAGAGAATGGGAGGAAAGGTCTTCTCATTTTAGAACCCTGACAAAGCACTAAGCATCTGGAAGATCATTGGTGGAAACAGTAGCATGAACAAAGACTCTGGAGTATCTCACATTGGAAACTGAATGCTCTGCCAGAACTGGACACAGGACAACACAAGAAGTCTTACGCCAGGAGTCGGTAGGTGAAGAGCCGGAAGTATTCAGTGAGCGAGATTAATGACTGTGGTAGTCAATGTGGCACAGTATTATTTGTAATGACAAAATCCTGGAGATAAACAAAGTCAATCAATAGTGGCATATTTAGACAAGTTACAATGGGTACCATAGACATTACCAAAAGAAGAAAGAAAAAGAAACAGATCATTGTGTACTGACTAAGATATATTAGCCAGATACATATGTGGAGTAAAAGAATAACAGCATGTTTTAATGTGATTAATTAGTACAAATCCTTAAGAAAAAGGCAACATCTCAGTAGAGAAATGGGCAGAGTATATGAATGTTGTTGTTTAGTCGCTTGAGTAGTGTCTGACTCTTTTGGGGACCCCACAGACTGTAACCCTCCAGGCTTCTCTGTCCATGGGGTTTCCCAGTCAAAAATACTGGAGTGGGATGCCATTTCCTTCTCCAGGTCATGTTCTCCACCCTGAGACTGAATCCACATCTCCAACTTTGGCATGCAGATCCTTTAGTGCTGAGCCACAAGGGAAACCCAACTTGGCAATTTCTAGCAAAGCTTGATAGGTGTATACCTTATAATTGAGTATTTTCATTTTTAGATACATATTCCAGAGGAAAAAATGCTCATTAATAAAAACCACTACAATATTGTAAAGTAGTTAGCCTCCAACTAATAAAAATAAATGAAAAAAACAGAAAAAAAATACATTGCTTAAAATAGAAGAACGAAAATTCCAATGTCCGGTTGGGGAGAAATGGGTTTTAAAGAGTTGTATATGTATGTGTTCTATCAAAAAATAGAGTAATCTATGCTAGTTTAAAGGAATATGCTACATATCAACTTGAGTGGATCTTGACCACATAATGCCAAGTAAGGAAAGAAAAAGCAGCTTGATAAACTTATTCAGGGTGTTACTTTATTTGAAATTTTAAAAACACTTATAAAAATACATCTATTGCAATAGAGCTCCATGCAATGATGGACATTTTCTATATCTGCACGATCCAATATCCTAGCCACTAGTCACATTTGGCTACTGAGCACTTCACATATGGTGAGTGCAATAGAAAACTGATCTTTAACATTTTAAAAATTTATTTTAATTTAAATAATCACACTGGCTGGTGGCTTTATACAGAATGGCATAGATATATTTATGTCTGGATGTATAGATGCACACATACATATATAGAGGGATGAAAATAAATCTGAAGGATGCACAGCAAACTCAGAATACTGGTTAATTTGAGGAAGAAATGGAATAAGTGTGAGGGAGGTTGCCCGAGAGGAATTTTGCTTTGTTGACAAAGTTATTTCTTTAAAAGGAGCAGAAGCAGTTATGACAATATATTAGTTATTTTTCCTTGAGTAATAAGAATATATTCTTATATTATTACTTATACTTTTGGTAACACGAGTTGTAACACTATTATTGTATTACATTATTTGTTGCTGTTCAGTCACTCAGTAGTGTCCAACTCTCTGACCCCATGGACTGCAGCATACCAGGCTTCCCTGTCCATCACTGTCTTCCAGAACTTGCTCAAACTCATGTCCATTGAGCCAGTGATGCCATCCAACCATCTCGTCCTCTGTCTTCCCTCCCAGCATCAGGGGCTTTTCTAATGATTCAGCTCTTCAGGTCAGGTGACCAAAATATTGTAGTTTCAGTTTCATCATCAGTCCTTCCAATGGATATTCAGATTGATTTCCTTTAGGATTGACTGGTTGGATCTCCTTGCAGTCCAAGGGACTCTCAAGAGTCTTCTCCAACACCACAGTTCAAAAGCATCAGTTCTTTGGCGCTCAGCCTTCTTTGTGGCCCAACCCTCACATCCGTACATGACTACTGGAAAAACCATAGTTCTGACTATATGAACTGTTGTCAGCAAAGTAATGTCTGCTTTTTAATATGCTGTCTAGATTTGTTGCAGTGTTCTTTCCTAGGGGCAAGAATCTTTTAATTTCATGACTGCAGTGATTTTGGAGCCCAAGAAAATAAAGTTTGTCATTGTTTCCATTGTTTCCCCATCTATTTGCCATGAAGTGATGGGACCAGATGCCATGATCTTCGTTTTTTGAACGCTGAGTTTTAAGCCAACTTGTTCACTCTCCTCTTTCACCTTCATCAAGAGGCTCTTTAGTTCCTCTTTGCTTTCTGCCATAAGGGTGGTGTCACCTGCATATCTGAAGTTATTGATATTTCTCCCAGAAATCTTGATTCTGGTTTGTGCTTCATGCCGCCTGGCAGTTCTCATGATGTATTCTGTATATAATTTAATAAGCGGGATGACAATATACAGTCTTCACATACTCCTTTCCCAATTTGAAAATAGTCCTTTGTTCCATATCCGGGTCTAACTGTTGCTTCTTGACCTGCATACAGATTTCTCAGGAGGCAGGTAAGGTGGTCTGGTATTCCCATCTTTTTAAGAATTTTCAACAGTTTGTTGTGATCCACACAGTCAAAGGTTTTAGTGTAGTCAGTGAAGTAAAGTAGATGTTTTCCTGGAACAATCTTGCTTTTTCTATGATCCAACAGATGTTGTCAATGTGATTTCTGGTTCCTCTGTCTTTTCTAAATCCAGCTTGAACATCTGGAAGTTCTTGGTTCACATACTGTTGAAGTCTCACTTGGAGAATTTTGAGCATTACCTTGCTAGCATGTGAAAAGAGTGCAATTGTGTAAGAGTTTGAATATTCTTTGGCATTGCCTTTCTTTGTGATTGGAATGAAAACTGACATTTCCTAATTCCTGTAGCCACTGCTGAGTTTTCCAAATTTGCTGGCATTTTGAGTTGAAACCCTTTCACAGCATCATCTTTTAGGATTTGAAATAGCTCAGCTGAAATTCCATCACCTCCACCAGCTTTGTTCTTAGTGACGCTTCCTAAGGCCCACTTGACTTCACATTCCAGAATGTATGGCTCTAGGTTAGTGATAACCTAGATAATAAACACCATTGTGTTTATTTGGGTCATTAATATCTCTTTGGTATAGTTCTTCTCTGTATTCTTACCACATTTTCTTAGTATCTTCTGCTTCAGTTAGGTCCATGCCGTTTCTGTCTTTTATTGTACCTATCTTTGCATGAAATATTCCGTTGGTATTTCTAATTTTCTTGAAGAGATGTCTAGTCTTTCCCATTCTATTGTTTTCCTCTATTTCTTTGCATTGATCACTTAGGAAGGCTTTCTTATCTCTCCTGCTATTCTTTGGAACTCTGCATTCAGATGGGTATGTCTTTCCTTTCCTCCTTTGTCTTTCACTTCTCTTCTTTCCTCAACTATTTGTAAGGACTACTCAGACAATCTTTTTGCCTTTTTGCATTTATTTTCTTGGGGATGGTTTTGATCATGGCTTCCTGTACAATGTTAATAATAATATACTTTTATTTTCTATAGTATATGGTTTTATGTTGTTAATATAATGAACATATAATGAGTATGAAAATAACAAGGAAGAAAAAATAAAAGGGAGAGCAGGTCAGATAAAAAAGACTGTAATAGCCTGCTTCTGTTTTATAAATAGTGACCTTAGAAATTAGAAATGTGAAAAAAAATTTAGACGTCCTTGTCAGTTCCAAACGATAGTCCTAAGAAATAAAGAGACAATTTCAGGTTAATTTAGTAAAAATCTTAACCTAGAGGAAGTCCAACAAAGAAACAGGCAGTCTCAGAACAAAGTAATTTCCCCAGCATTATATGATTCAAGCCTCTGTTAAATGATTATCTGGTATGAATATTATAGAAAAGAATCCAAGCAGTTAGACTGGTTCAATGTTCTAAAGAGCCCTAGTGGCTCCACTTGTTGCCTGAGGAATCACACTATGAGGCAAGAAGGGGCAGCAAGCTGACGTCTAAGCCCATAAGGCCCCTTAAAGGAGAAAAGCACTTCTTTTATCTGCTTTAACTTGAATATAAGGTTCCACAAGTAAAAAGAAGGTTTGAGAATCACGAGGCAAGATGAGTAAGTGAGTCACTCATTCACCAGGGATTTACTGAGCACACACGGTGAGCCAACCACTGTGCTAGGCACTGCAGTGAGATCAGCAGTGATGAACCCTGCCTTTGGTGTTATAACCTGCAGCACGCCAGGCTTCCCCGGCCCTCACCATCGCCCAGAATGTGCCCCTGTTCATGTCCATTGAATCGGTACCATCCAACCATCTCATCCTCTGTCACCCTCTTCTCCTTCTGCCTTCAGTCTTTCCCAGCAGCAAGGTCTTTTCCAAAGAGTCAGATTTTCGCATCAGGTGGCCGAAGTATTGGAGCTTCAGCTTCAGCATCAGTCCTTCCAAAGAGTATTCAAGATTGATTTTTTCAGGGTTGACTGGTTTAATTTCATTGCTTTCCCAGGAACTCTCAAGAGTCTTTTCCAGCATCACATTTGAAAAGTGTCCATTCTTCTGCACTCTGCCTTCTTTATTTTCCAGCTCTCACTTGTACATATTTATAGTCTGTCTGAGTATAAAAATATTAAATTACTTTTATATGCAGTTAATTAGTTACAGTTGTAGTTAGTGCAATGAAGATATCAAACCAAACCTGAGATCTTATGTGTAATATTATAAATCTCTGTTTTCATTATTATTTAAATGACTAATTTTAAGTAATTTGATTTTGCTCTACGTATTCTATGTGTGTCCTTGAATGTGACTGTTGATCAGCTATGCAAATACCCTTTAACAAAAATTTACTTACTCAGGGGCTAAGCATGGGAAGATACAGTTTTGATTAAGGCCAATGGAATCTCTGCCCTTGTAGAGGTTTCTTTCTAACTGTGTATGGGAGAAACAATGTGTTTTACTTAGCAAATCAAATATTTTAGGTGATCACTGTGGTTCTTCTCAATTATTACAAAATAATACAATTATGTGAGCTTTATTGGACACAAATACAGCAACCTGACTTATAAGGGAAGAAGACTGAAAGAGCATGTTACTATTGTAGCTTTCTAGGTAGCTATAGGAGATTTTATGTTCTACTTAAAATATACATTTTTTTTCAAGATTAGTATATACAGTGTTACTCTTTTTTTTTTTTTTTTTTTACAGTGTTACTCTTATAAGCACTAGTAAGTATGTGGCAGAGTGAATTTACATGGCATATTCTTTTCTATGAAGTCCTAGAATTTCACATATATGTGTAATTTATGTGCAATGCAATTGATAGCTGTATAAATTTGAAGATTCTTTTATCTATCCTTGTTAAGGATTTTATCAGCTAATGCATTGTAACATTTCTTATGACATACAGTTTATATTTCTGTTTATATTTTTTTCTTGTTATTTGTTACAGGTAACATGAATTATATTTAAATATTTGAAATATTTTTTCTAGTTTAATGTTTTACTTGACTTAGGTATTCTATGTATCCTTTTTAAACTTAATTTTTACTTAATCATTTTCTATAAATCACTGAGTACTTAAATATTTTATATTTCATTAAACATTTCCATAGCTGCATTAATATCAGTTCAGTTCAGTTCACTTGCTCAGTCGTTTCCAACTCTTTGCGACCCCATGGACTGCAGCAAGCCTGGCTTCCCTGTCCATCACCAATTCCCGGAGTTTACTGAGACTCATGTCCATTGAGTCGGTGATGCCATCCAACCATCTCATCGTCTGTCTTCCCCTTCTCCTCCTACCTTCAACCTTTCCCAGCATCAGGGCCTTTTCAAATGAATCAGCTCTTCGCATCAGGTGGCCGAAGTATTGGAATTTCAGCTTCAACATCAGTCCTTACAATGAACACCCAGGACTGATCTCCTTTAGGATGGACTGGTTGGATCTCCTTGCAATCCAAGGGACTCTCAAGAGTCTTCTCCAACACCACAGTTCAAAAGCATCAATTCTTTGGTGCTCAGCTTTCTTTATAGTCCAACTCTCACATCCATACATAAATACTGGAGAAACCATACCTTTGACTAGATGGACATTTTTTGGCAAAGTAATGTCTATGTTTTGTTTTGTTTTTTTTTTCCAGTTGGAGGCTAATTACTTTACAATATTGTAGTGGTTTTTGTCATACGTTGATGTGAATCAGCCAGGGATTTACATGTATTCCCCATCCTGATCCCCCCTCCCACCTCCCTCTCCACCCGATCCCTCTGGGTCTTCCCAGTGCACCAGGCCCGAGCACTTGTCTCATGCATCCAACCTGGGCTGGTGATCTGTTTCACCCTTGATAATATACATGTTTCAATGCTTTTCTCTCAAAACATCCCACCCTCGCCTTCTCCCACAGAGTCCAAAAGTCTGTTCTGTACATCTGTGTCTCTTTTTCTGTTTTGCATATAGCACTATCGTTACCATCTTTCTAAATTCCATATATATGTGTTAGTATGCTGTATTGGTCTTTATCTTTCTGGCTTACTTCACTCTGTATGATGGTCTCCAGTTTCATCCATCTCATTAGAACTGATTCAAATGAATTCTTTTTAATGGCTGAATAATATTCCATGTTGTATATGTACCACGGCTTCCTTATCCATTCATCTGCTGATGGGCATCTAGGTTGCTTCCATGTCCTGGCTATTATAAACAGTGCTGCAATGAACATTCGGGTGCATGTGTCTCTTACAGATCTGGTTTCCTCAGTGTGTATGCCCATCAGCGGCCTTTTTAATATGCTATCTAGGTTGGTCATAACTTTTCTTCCAAGAAGTAAGCATCTTTTAATTTCATGGCTGCAGTCACCATCTGCAGTGATTTTGGAGCCCAAAAAATAAAGTCTGCCACTGTTTCCACTGTTTCTCCAACTATTTGCCATGAAGTGATGGGACTGGATGCCATGATCGTAGTTTTCTGAATGTTGCTAACGTTTTCACTCTCCTCTTTCACTTTTATCAAGAGGCTCTTTAATTCTTCTTCACTTTCTGCCATAAGGGTGGTGTCATCTGCATATCTGAGGTTATTGATATTTCTCCCTGCAATCTTGATTCCAGCTTGTGCTTCATCCAGCCCAGCATTTCTCATGATGTACTCTGCATGTAAGTTTAATAAACACAGTGACACTATACAGCCTTGACGTACTCCTTTTCCTATTTGGAACCAGTCTGTTGTTCCATGTCCAGTTCTCACTGTTGCTCCCTGACCTGCACACAGATTTCTGAAGAGGCAGGTCAGGGGGTCTGGTATTCCCATCTCTTTCAGAATTTTCCACAGTTTATTGTGATCCACAGAGTCAAAGGCTTTGGCATAGCCAATAAAGCAGAAATAGATGTTTTTCCAGAACTCTCTTGCTTTTTCGATGATTGAGCAGATGTTGGCAATTTGATCTCTGGTTCATCTACCTTTTCTAAAACGAGCTTGAACATCTGGAAGTTCACGGTTCACGTATTGTTGAATCCTGGCTTGGAGAATTTTGAGCATTACTTTACTAGTGTGTGAGATGAGTGCAACTGTGCAGTAGTTTGAGCATTCTTTGGCATTGCATTTCTTTGGGATTGGAATAAAAGCTGACCTTTTCCAGTCCTGTGGCCACTCCTGAGTCTTCCAAATTTGCTGGCATATTGAGTGCAGCCCTTTCACAGCATCATCTTCCAGGATTGAAATAGCTCAACTGGAATTCCATCACCTCCACCAGCTTTGTTCGTGTCCACTTGACTTTGTATTCCAGGATGTCTGGCTCTTGGTGAGTGATCACACCATCATGATTATCTGAGTCGTGAAGAATTTTTTTTGTACAGTTCTTCTGTGTTTTCTTGCCACGTTTTCTTAATATCTTCTGCTTCTGTTAGGTCGCTACCATTTCTGTCCTTTATTGAGCCCATCTGTGCATGAAATATTCCCCTGGTATCTCTGATTTTCTTGAAGAGATCTCTAGTCTTTCCCACTCTATTGTTTACCTCTGTTCTTTTACACTGATCACTGAGGAAGGCTTTCTTTTTTCTCCTTGCTATTTTTTGGAACTCTGCATTCAAATGGGTATATCTTTCCTTTTCTGCTTTGCTTTTTGTGTTCTCTCTTTTCTCAGCTATTTGTAAGACTCTTCAGACAGCCGTTTTGGTTTTTTACATTTGTTTTTCTTGAGGATGTTCTTGCTCCCTCTCTCCTGTACAGTGTCATGAACCTCTGTCCATAATTCATCAGGCACTCTATCAGATCTAGTCCCTTAAATCTGTTTCTCACTTCCACTGTATCATTGTTAGGGATTTGATTTAGGTCATACCTGAAAGGTCTTCTAAGGGATTCCTGCCCACAGTAGTATATATAATGGTCATCTGAGTTAAATTCACCCATTCCAATCCATCTTAGTTCACTGATTCCTAGAATGTCTATGTTCACTCTTGCCATCTCCTATTTGACCACTTCCAATTTGCCTGGATTCTTGGACCTAACATTCCTGGTTCCTATGCAATATTGCTCTTTACAGCATTGGTCCTTGCTTCTATCACCAGCCCCATCCACAACTAGGTGTTGCTTTTGATTTGGCTCCACCCATTGATTCTTTCTGGAGTTCTTTCTCCACTGATCTCCAGTAGCATATTGGGCACTTACCAATCTGGGAAGTTCATCTTTCAGTGTCCTATCTTTTTGCCTTTTCATACTATTCATGGGTTTCTCAAGGCAAGAATACTGAAATGGTTTGCCATTCCCTTTTCCAGTGGACCACATTCTGTCAGACCTCTCCACCATGACCAGTCTGTCTTGGGTGACCCCACATGGCATGGCTTAGTTTCACTGAGTTAGACAAGGCTGGGATCCATGTTATCAGATTGGCTAGTTGTCAGTGATTGTGGTTTCAGTCTGTCTGCCCTAATGCCCTCTCTCAGCGCCGACCATCTATCCTGGGTTTCTCTTACCTTGGACGTGGGGTATCTCTTCATGGCTGCTTCAGCAAAGTGGAGCCACTGCTTCTTACCTTGGACGTGGGGTAGCTCCTCTTGGCCGCCACCCCTACCTCGGCCGTGGGGTGCTCCTCTTGGCCGCTCCATCATAGTCAACAAAAGAGTCCAAAATGCAGTTCTTGGGTTCAATCTCAAAAACGACAGAATGATCTCTGTTCATTTCCAAGGCAAACCATTCAATATCACGGTAATCCAAGTCTATATCCCGACCAGTATGCTGAAGAAGCTGAAGTTGAATGGTTCTATGAAGACCTAAAAGACCTTCCAGAACTAACACCCCCAAAAATTTGTCCTTTTCATTATAGGGGATGGGAATGCAAAAGTAGGAAGTCAAGAAACACCTGGAGTAACAGGCAAATCTGGCCTTGGAGTATGGAATGAAGGAGAGCAAAGACTAATAGAGTTCTGCCAAGATAACACACGGGTCGTAGCAAACAGCCTCTTCCAACAACACAAGAGAAGACTCTATACATGGACATCACCAGATGGTCAACACCAAAATCAGACTGATTATATTCTGTGCAGCCAAAATAGAGAAGCTCTATACAGTCAGCAAAAACAAGACCGAGAGCTGACTGTGGCTCAGATCATGAACTCCTTATTGCCAAATTCAGACTTAAATTGAAGAAAGTGGGGAAAACCACTAGACCATTCAGGTATGACCTAAATCAAATCCCTTATGACTATACAGTGGAAGTGAGAAATAGATTTAAGGGACTAGATCTGATAGACAGAGTGCCTGATGAACTATGGACGGAGGTTCGTGACATTATACAGGAGACAGGAATCAAGACCATCCCCAAGAAAAAGAAATGCAAAAAGGCAAAGTGGCTGTCTGAGGAGGCCTTACAAATAGCTGTGAAAAGAAGAGAAGTGAAAAGCAAAGGAGAAAAAGAAAGCTATTCTCATTTGAATGTAGAGTTCCAAAGAATAGCCAGGAGAGATAAGAAAGCCTTCCTCAACAATCAATGCAAAGAAATAGAGAAAAACAGTAGAATGGGAAAGACTAGAGATCTCTTCAAGAAAACTAGAGATACCAAAGGAACATTTCGTACAAAGATGGGCTCAATAAAGGACAGAAATGGTATGGACCTAACAGAAGCAGAAGATATTAAGAAGAGGTGGCAAGAATACACAGAAGTGTACAGAAAAGATCTTCACGACCCAGATAATCACCATGGTGTGATCACTCACACTCACCTAGAGCCAGATATCCTGGAATGTGAAGTCAGTTGGGCCTTAGGAAGCATCACTACAAACAAAGCTGGTGGAGGTGATGGAATTCCAGTTGAGATATTTCAGATCCTAAAAGATGATGCTGTGAAAGGGCTGCACTCAATATGTCAGCAAATTTGGAAAACTCAGCAATAGCCACAGAACTGGAAAAGGTCAGCTTTTATTCTAATCCCAAAGAAATGCAATGCCAAAGAATGCTAAAACTATTGCACAATTGCACTCATCTCACACACTAGTAAAATAATTCTCAAAATTCTCCAAGCCAGGATGCAACAATATGTAAACGGTGAACATCTAGATGTTTAAGCTGGTTTTAAAAAAGGCAGAGGAACCAGAGATCAAATTGCCAACATTCGCTGGATCATTGAAAAAGCAAGAGAGTTCCAGAGAAACATCTATTTCTGCTTTATTGGCTATGCCAAAGCCTTTGACTCTGTGGATCACAATAAACTGTGGAAAATTCTGAAAGAGATGGGAATACCAGACCACCTGACCTGCCTCTTGAGAAACCTGTATGCAGGTCAGGGAGCAACAATGAGAACTGGACATGGAAGTACAGACTGGTTCCAAATAGGAAAAGGAGTACGTCAAGGCTGTATAGTGTCACTGTGTTTATTAAACTTACATGCAGAGTACATCATGAGAAATGCTGGGCTGGATGAAGCACAAGCTGGAATCAAGATTGCAAGGAGAAATATCAATAACCTCAGATATGCAGATGACACCACCCTTATGGCAGAAAGTGAAGAAGAGCTAAAGAGCCTCTTGATGAAACTGAAAGAGGAGAGTGAAAATGTTGGCTTAAAGCTCAACATTCAGAATACTAAGATCATGGTATCCGGTCCCATCACTTCATGGAAAATAGATGGGGAAACAGTGGCAGACTTTATTTTTCTGGGCTCCCAAACCACTGCAGATGGTGACTGCAGCCATGAAATTAAAAGATGCTTACTTCTTGGAAGAAAAGTTATGAGCAACCTAGACAGCATATTAAGAAGCAGAGACATTACTTTGGCAACAAAGGTCCATCTAGTCAAGGCTATGTTTTTCCAGTAGTCATATATGGATATGAGAGTTGGACTATAAAGAAAGCTGAGCACCAAAGAATTGATGCTTTTGAACTGTGGTGTTGGAGAAGACTCTTGAGAGTCCCTTGGACTGCAAGGAGATCCAACCAGTCTATTCTAAATGAGATCAGTCCTGGATGTTCATTGTAAGGACTGATTTTGAAGCTGAAACTCCAATACTTTGGCCACCTGATGCGAAGAGCTGACTCATTGGAAAAGACCCTTATCCTGGGAAAGATTGAGGGCAGGAGGAGAAGGGATGACAAAGGATGAGATTATACCACTGGACACGGGTTTGTGTATACTCCGGGAGATGGTGATGGACAGGAGGCCTGGCATGCTGCAGTTCATGGGGTCACAAAGAGTCGAACACGACTGAGCGAGTGTACTGAACTGAACTGAACTGAACTGAAAAGTCTAGAGGTTTTCCCTACTTTCTTCAATCTAAGTCTGAATTTGGCAATAAGGAGTTCGTGATCTGAGCCACAGTCAGCCCCCAGTCTTGTTTTTCTTGACTGTATAGAGGTTCTTCATCTTTGGCTGCAAAGAATGTAAGCTGTCTGATTTCAGTATTGACCATCTGGTGATGTCCATGTATAGAGTCTTCTCTTGTGTTGTTGGAAGAAGCTGTTTGCTACGACCAGTGTGTTCTCTTGGCATAACTCTATTAGCCTTTGCTCTGCTTCATTCTGTACTCCAAGGCCAAATTTGCCTGTTACTCCAGGTGTTTCTTGACTTCTTACTTTTGCATTCCAGTCCCCTATAATGAAAGGACATCTTTTTTCGCTGTTAGTTCTATAAAGTCTTGTAGGTTTTCATAGAACTGTTGAACTTCAGCTTCTTCAGCATTACTAGTCAGGTCATAGACTTGGATTACTGTGATATTGAATGGTTTGCCTTGGGTACGAGCAGAGATCATTCTGTCGTTTTTGAGACTGCATCCAAGTACTGCATTTTGGACTCTTTTGTTGACTATGATGGCTACTCCATTTCTTCTAAGGGATTCCTGCCCACAGTAGTAGATATAATGGTCATCTGAGTTAAATTCACCCATTCCAGTTCATTTTAGTTCACTGATTCCTAAAATGTAGACATTCACTCTTGCCATCTCCTGTTTGATCACTTCCAATTTGCCTTGTTTCAGGGACCTAACATTCCAGGTTCCTATGCAATATTGTTCTTTACAGCATCAGACCTTGTTCCATCACCAGTCACATCCGCAAGTGGGTGTTGTTTTTGCTTTGGCTCTGTCACTTCATTCTTTCTGGAGTTATTTCTCCACTGATCTCCAGTAGCATATGGGCACCTACTGACCTGGGGAGTTCTTCTTTCAGTGTCCTATCTTTTTTGCCTTTTCACAGTGTTCACAGGTTTCTCAAGGCAGGAATAGTGAAGTGGTTTGCCATTCCCTTCTCCAGTGGACCAGATATTGTCAGAACTCTCCACCATGGCCCATCCATCTTGGGTGGCCCTACTAGTTTCACTGAGTTAGACAAGTCTGTGGTCCATGTGATCAGATTGGTTAGTTTTCTGTGGTTGTGATTTTCAGTCTTTCTGCCCTCTGATGGAGAAGATAAGAGGTTTATGGAAGCTTCCTGATGGGAGAGACTGACTGAGGGGGATACTGGGTCTTGTTCTGATGGGAGGGGCTATGCTCAGTAAATCTTTAATCCAATTTTCTATTATGGGTGGAGCTGTGTTCCCTCCCTGCTATTTACCTGGGGCCAAACTATGGACCACTGACTTTCCTGGTGGCTCAGAGAGTAAAGTGTCTGTGTACAATGCAGGAGACCCGTTTCAATCCCTGGATTGGGAAGATCCTCTGGAGAAGGAAATGGCAACCCACCCCAGTACTCTTGCCTGGAAAATCCCATGGATGCGGGAGCCTGTAGGCTATAACCCATGGGGTAGCAGAGAGTCAAACACAACTGAACAACTTCACTTTCACTTTCAAACTATGGTAGAGGTAATGAAGATAAAGGTGACCTCCCTCAAAAGATCCCACGCATGTACTGCTACAGTCTGTGCCCCCAACCCTGCAGCTTGCCAACACTGACCCACGTCTTCACCAGAGACTCCTGGACAACCACAGGTAAGTCCAGGACAGTCTCCTGTGGTGTCACCATTCCTTTCTCTTGGGTCCTGATGCACAAGATTTGTTATGCCCTCCAAGAGTCTATTTCCCAGTCCTGTGTAAGTTCTGGCATCTCTATGGTGGAGTTAATGGTGACCTCCTCCAACAGGACTTATGCCATATCCACACCCAGAGCCTCTGTCCCTGTGGCAGACCACCACCGACCCATACCTCCAGGGGAGACACTCAAATACAGTTCTGTCTCAGTCTCTGTGGGGTCCCTGGGTCCTGGTGCACACAGAGTTTGCTTAAGCTCTTTGAGCATCTCTGGCGGGAATGGGATTTGATTCTAAATGTGAATTTGCCCCTCCTACCATCTTGCTGGGGCTTCTCCTTTGCTCTTGGACATGGGGCGTCTCCTCAACAGCCGCTCCAGTGCCTACCATCTTTCTAGGGTTTCTCTGACATTGGACATGGGGTATCTCCTCTCGGCGGCTCACTGCTCCAGCGCCGCACAGCCTCCGCTCTGAATACAGCTTTGATACACCACTGAAAGTGTTGACCATGCAGTAGAAGTTGTGTTAGGACTCTTTGGTTTCAGTAACACTAAGGGAAAGTAGAATGTGTGTATAAAGATATACAGGACTCTATAGAATCCACAAGCTGAGAAGCAGTGGACTTTGAGAAGGACCAAAAGCAATGGCCAAAAGCCACTGGACTCCCAGATGAAATTTGGTCTTCTTGCTACCTCTCTTCCACTAGCTGCATAACTTCTTTCTTTTTCCTTACTTCCTAATTTGCATGACAACATACATCCTTAACTCATGAGTTTACATACTATGGTTCCAGGCCCCAGAGAGACTAACTCTCACTCTTGACCCTCAACAGGAAATATCTGGGGAGGCACTCCCACGTGGCATGGCATGGATAAGGACCAACATGGTCAGAAAGTGGGATTCACATTTCACCCAGAGCTGCGGAAGCAGCAGTCCCCAACCTTTTCGTCACCAGAGGCCGGTTTTGTGGAACACATTTTTTCCAAGTACGGGGTAGAGGGATGATTTCAAAATGATTGAAGCACAGTTGGGTTCATGCTCCTATGAGAATCTATGTCTACCATTAAAATGAGAGAAGGCGGAGCTCAGGCAGTACTGGGAGTGATGCAGAGCAGCTGTAAATATAGACAAAGCTTCACTCACTTGCCCATCTCTCACCTCGTGCTGTGCGGCCTAGTGCCACACAGGCCATGGACTGGTGGTCCTGGTCTGTGGTTCAGGGGTTGGGGACCCCTGTGCTAGAAGACCATCACATGTGAGAAGCAAGCAGTCAAGGGGATATTTACCCAAGCAGACACTCCAAAACATATCTACCAGAGCTGTATTCCTTTTAATGGTGTACAAATCATTATTTTGTCATGTATTATTTTTTTTTACTTACCCAAAGACCTTCCATTTAAAAGAATGCTAGTTGCACCCACTCATAAAATGAATCATCACAATTTTAATATATCTTCTGGATAACTTTCAAATTTCCAATAATCACTCTTATTTAAATAAAAATCATTGGCAGTCACTTTCCAAAAACTTTACAACATGAACAAGTATCATAAGTACGCTCAAGAAGAATTAGCCTGTTTTGCTTTCATATGACTAAATTAGACTGCACATACTTTAGCTATTTTATTTAATTCACTTAAGGTACTAAATGTTGCCATATTCCCTAGAGCCAGTGAACTTACCTTTTAAACTATTTAGAAGAGATACCATGTGTATTTTATGTCCACAACATGGTCTAATATGGTGCAAAGGATGATGTTTTTAAAGAGAACTGAAAATCGTCCCCCAAAAGTCTTTGTAGTATTTTGGTGTCTGGTGGCAATGTCTCTCTTTAGAATGGACAAGTAAGTAATGAAATTCAATGTAAATAGTATTTTATCTACATTTCATTATAGATTGTTTTTTCCAGCATTCACTTTTCTTGGAGTATTGGGGAATTTTGACTATATACACATATTTCTGGCTGATGAGTAACTTTCAGTTAAATTAGTAAATATTAGAGTCAAGTTTCCAGAGGATTCTGACTCCAAAGCACATGCAATTAGCCCCCACACTTCTAAGAAACTGAAAAATGCTGGGATCATTGGCAAGATAGAAGAGGATGAGATAGATGTGCTGTCTTTAGCCATGTCAGATCTAAAAGGGACAAGATGTGCCAAGTATCAAGTAGTAGTTTAGGCTATAAACGGGTGAAGGGCAGATTTGAAGAATGCCAATTTTGGGAGTGACTTTCTTACAACACATTGTTAAAGTCTTATCAATGACCAGGCTTCTAAGGAATAATATAAAACCTGAGAAGAGGCTCAAAGATTGAGCCTAAGGAAAAATCACACTAAAAAGCAGAAGAAAGGAAGTATCAGAGAAAACAGAGAAGCTATAGCCAGATTGCTGGAGGGAATATGATGCTAGGAGAACAAATAATATGAATGGATTGTTAAAACAACTGAGCTAAATTAAGTTAGAATGGATTTTCTTGACAGCCAACCTGTAGACAATGCCTTAATAAAACAATAGAGATATATTTATAGTCCCTTCCTTAGCACATCCTGTTCATTTTTACATGAACAGCTTCATTGTCATTGCATGTACTAAATATTTCCTTAAATACAAATGAGACAGAATTATAGTGGTAAAATTACATTTCCATGATACCTGTGCCATTAAATGACAAAGCTGAGATTTAAATCCATATCTATCCAGCACTCTGGCCACCCTCTTGACCAGTACACATTCTTGAAACATGGAACAAAGAGAGATGGAGAACACTGCTAGTTTTCTATCATGAAATTTTTATTATTTCTATCATAAACATCACTATCATGTTTGTGAATATGACCTTAAATAACATTAACTTAGCAAATATTTATTAAATAAATCACATAGAAGAAAGTTATACCCCTTTCCAATTCTTTTTCAGTTTGTCTCATGGCCTCAAGAGGAGGTATTGGTTTGGAGTAAGTGTTTGTATTAATAATATCTCCCTAACACTTGCCAACCTCCATTTTTCATGAAAAAGAAAGATAGCAGGCCTTAAGGTCAAATATTCTGTAGACAACAACTTCTAACTATAATTTATTAACATTGCTTTGTTTTCTTTTTATTTACTTTTTATAGTTTCTTTCTATTTATGGCAAATTATTTTAGTTTTCCATTTTCGGTAGTCAGTAAACTTTCCTGTCTAAATATAGATAAGATTTTTAATAGTGCCTCTGTCCAAAAACTTATATTAGGCAAGCAATAATACTGGAAGAATGTAGATAAGTGGCAGAATTTTGAGTGTGGCTTGTAAATGACTAAAATTAGGGAAAATTGAATTGTGTTAAACATCCCCTACCCCATGAAACCCTTAATCATAAACTTGGTGCCAATTACTTGGGGTCAATTGCTTATTTTCCTCTCTCCATTCCTGTCACTCTTTCTGTAGCACTAATCCAAGTTATGCCGTCCATGTGATCTGTTCATATTGTAGATTTTTTTTCTTTTCCTTTCCTTTTTTTAACCCTTGCAAAGAGTAAAACAATAAACAGGACAACCAGACAGAAAAGGTTTTGGGTCTCTAAGTTTCAGCAACAAAAGCCATATAATGATACTTTGAAATAGATGCTTCAGCAAATGTTTCTGAAAAGGGTAATAAATAGAATAATTTTATAAAGCTTCTGCTTGACTCAGAGAAGGTAACCATTCAGTTTTTTTAGACATAAGTTATCCAAATCATTCCTCCAAGTATCCTTCAAAATTCTAAGAAGTCAAATAAAATTATCAATAATTAAATGTTAATTATAGATAGTTTATTAGTGTGATCCAAATTTTCAAGGACCTTATCTGACATTGGGTTCAAATGAGTCTACATTAACATTTCTATACCAATTTTACTGTCACTTTTCACAGCATAACTACAGGACTTAAACTTTAGTTATTGCCACCCTGACAGTAATGAATTCTAATTTTGCAAAGACTCCTCAGGAAATGTGTAACACTTGGGCAGCAACAGTCCTTCACTGTGTCTTGCTCTGGCCTCTTGTTTTGTCCACTGGCTTGCAACCCATTACAATAAAGAACTTGGATATAATCATCATACCATGACCTCTCCATTTCTCTGTCTAGGAGATTATTTATTCTGACCCTTACCTGCAAAACCTCAACATGTCAAAGAGCGATGTGTTCCGTCCACCATGTCTTCTGCATAAAGTGGAGCCAGCCCCTCTCTAAATCCTGGTACACTCGGTTCACCTGGGACTCTGCTTACTCTGTGGGCCACACACTTTGCTTTTGAAACAGCATTTGCTTCAGCCCTCAGATTCCCTACAGCTCAAAAGAGAAGCTGCACAAAACAGGGTTAACGAACTGACATGGCACTGTCCTCTTCACTCTTCTGTCTTGCTGAAACCTCCCCATAACTCTCGCTCACAGGAACTGATGTCAGGGAGGTCGTGAGTCAGCCTGTCTATCAAACACATCTGCACTTTTTTAAGCCCAGCTGGGAAACATCTTTCTCCAATATTAGTTTCAATAATCCAGATTTCTCATATAAGTATTATATATTTTTTACACAAATGGATAGTTTTAAATGCATTAAGCCCATTTTCCTTTTTTTAAAATTAATTTGTTTATTTTTGTCTGTGTTCAGTCTTCATTGCAGTGCATGGGCTTTTTCTACTTGTGAAGAGTGGGGCATACTCTTCATTGCAGTGTGTATTTTTGGCTAGGTTCAAATCCCATCACATTCATGCGGTTTTGGGACCATAAGAAAGAACAGGTGAATATTGTTGTTTTAAACCATTAAGCTTTGGGGCAGTCTGTGAGGCAACCAGGAGAAGGCAATGGCACCCCACTCCAGTATTCTTGCCTGGAAAATCCCATGGACGGAGGGACCTGGTAGGCTACAGTCCGTGGGGTCACAAAGAGTCGGACACGACTGAGCGACTTCACTTTCACTTTTCACTTTCATGCACTGGAGAAGGAAATGGCAGCGCACTCCAGTACTCTTGCCTGGAGAATCCCAGGGACGGGAGCCTGGTGGGCTGCCGTCTATGGGGTCGCACAGTTGGACACAGCTGACGTGACTAAGCAGCAGCAGCGGCAGTGAGGCAACCAAAGTAAATAGAACCTGGAATATGACACACTAACATGTATGGATTGCCTACTATGTGCCAGGAACTTACTTGCATCATTTTCTCTGGTCTGAATTATGACTCAATATTTGCTTTTATACTATATTATTGGACATATCTGTGATTTATTTTATGCTAAATTTTTGTCAATAAAGCAACTCCCAGATATAATATTGTCTCTTGGGAAAATAAAATTTTAAGATGTTCTGCTTCCTAGTGGACATTCACCTAGAGGCAGATATCCTGGAGTGCAAAGTCAAGTGGGCCTTAGGAAGCATTACTGTGAACAAAGATGGTGGAGGTGATGGAATTCCAGTTGAGCTATTTCTATTCCTAAAAGATGATGCTGTTAAAGTGTCTCACTGAATATGTCAGCAAATTTGGAAAACTCAGCAGTGGCCACAGTGTTGGGACCAGCCCAAAAACAAACCGACCAGAAGGAGCGGTGCTGCAGAAGAATAAAGAAAAAGAAGACTCAGAAATAAAGTGAGGATCAAGGGTCTGATGCCATTTGCAGGCAAAAGCCCAGATTCTCATTCTTGCCTGCTTTTTATTGTTAACTTCTACTTCCTTAATCATGCTCTAGAGATATCTGTTCTTTACCATCTCAGATTGAGGATAAAGATATGCAATGCATAGTCCTCAGTGTCAAACCTTCAGGCCTTTCATGACTTTGTTTAGCCCTTCAGCTAGTGAGGCTGTTTCTCAGCAACTCCCTCAAGGCTTTGGTTATGGGAACTAATGATTTTCTCTCGGTCACATTCAACATCTTGTTTTCAAGATGTCTTTCCATGATTTACTTTTTACTGCTCCCAGCCCTTTGCCTGGGGGTGATGAGAAAGTCATTTTTGTTTTTCAAAGAGGCCCTGTTAATTATAGTACAGGCCTGTGCATAGCATATTCCCTAAACCACAAGACTGGAAAAGGTCAGTTTTCATTCCAATCCCAAAGAAAAGCGATGCTAAAGAATGTTCAACTAACATACAGTTGCACTCATTTCACGTGCTAACAAAATAATATTCAAAATCCTTCAAGCTAGACTTCAAAAATACATGAACTGAGAAGTTCCAGATGTACAAGCTGGATTTATAAAAGGCAGAAGAACCAGAGATCAAATTGCCAACACCCTTTGGATCATAGGAAAAGCAAGGGAATTCCAGAAAAACACCTACTTATTCTTCATTGGCTACACAAATGCCTTTGACTGTGTGGATCACAACAAACTATAGAACATTTGTAAAGAGATGGGACTACCAGAGCACCTTACCTGTCTCCTGACAAACCTATATGCAGGTCAAGAAGCGATAGTTAGAAATGGACATGGGACAACTAACTGATTTTATATATATATATAGAGAGAGAGAGATTATATATATAACATATATAGTGACACTGATACATAGTGCCAAGGCTGTACAATGTCACCTACTCACTTAACTTATATGTACATCATGGGAAATGGTAGGATGGATGACTCACCAGCTGGAATCAAGATTGCTGGGAGAATATCAACAACCTCAGATATGCAGATGCTACCATTCTAATGGCAGAAAGTGATGAGGAACTGAAACCTCTTGATGAAGGTGAAAGAGGAGAGTGAAAAGGCTGGCTTAGAAACTCAACATTCAAAAAACTAAGATCATGGTATCAGGTCAGATCACTTCATGGCAGATAAAAGGGTAAAAAGTGGAAACACTGATAGACTTTATATTCTTGGGCTCAGAAATCACTGCAGATGTTGACTGCAGTCACAAAATTAAAAGATGCTTGCTCCTTGGAAGAAAAGCTGTAATAAAACTAAATAGCATATTAAAAACCAGAGACATCACTTTGCCAACAAAGGTCCCATAGTCAAAGCTATGACTTTTCAGTAATCACATATGGATGTGACAGTTGGACCATAAAGAAGACTGAGTACTGAAGAATTGATGCTTTCAAATTGTGGTGTTGGAGAAGACTCTTAAGAATCCCTTGGACAGCAAGATCAAACCAGTCAATCCTAAAGGAAATCAATCTTGAATATTCATTGGAAGATCTGATGCTGAAGCTCCAATATTTTGGCCACCTGATGCAGAGAGTCAACTCATTGGAAAATACTGTGGTGCTGGGGAAGGTTGAGGCCAGGATCAGAAGGGGATGACAAAGGATGAGATGTTTGGATGGCATCATCAACCCAATGGACTTGAGTTTGAGAAAACTCAGGGAGAGAGTGAAGGACAAGAAAGCCTGGTATGCTGCAGTCCATGGAGCTGCAAAGAGTTGGACATGAATTAGCAACTGAACAACAACTTCCTAGTGCTGTTATCACTGTGCCACTTGATTCGTACCAAGGAGTACTACTGTTAGGTAATGAAAACTCATTTCAGGGTTTATACTCAGAAAGAATTATTTTGATGTTGACAGTTTTGAAAAAAAAAATTTTTTAATGATCAAAATTGAACTCTAAACTGCCTTCCATCTCTAAGGTTTAATTCTATAAACTTATCAGTACATTTATTTTGTGTGTGCCACTTAAAAGGGGGAGTTTTAGTTACTTTTAGAAAATATTTCTTCCTCTACTTCTTGTTTCATAATAACTAATATGTGTTTTCCTTTAACTTTGCTGAAGCTAAGAAGTGGAAGGGGAAAAGTGGTCAAGTAAGATAGAAATAATCTTTTATAAGTTTTAAAAAATATATTTTATACCAAATACTGACTTTTTACAGAAATGCAACTGGGCTTATAGCTTGTGTTTGAGGATGACACCTATTTCCCCAATTCAATCTGTATTATGCAAAAATAAAAATAGTATAGTAATACAGCAAAATTATGCATATACACATAGATATTATATATATGTATGTTTAATTTTATGCATTCTTTTTTTAGTGCTAATTAGTAACACACACAATACTATTATTTTTAATAAATATTTTAAGTATTTATTACAAATATTTTTGTCATTATTATTACTGAAATACTTAGGGCCAAAAGAAATTCAACCCATGTGGAGTTCAAAGCAGAAATTTAAACTGCTTTGTTTTATCAGTCATCAACAAATGGAACAGATGCATTGTTTTCTTGACAGATAATAGTCAGTGGTATATTGGCTCTTGCACTAGAAACACTGGTGAATATTAAAGTCATAAATAATTCAATCCTTTGTAGCTTCAGTATATGACCTCAAAATAACCCTATTCAGTCTGAAGCTACTGGTAATTGCCCAAAGTTCAGCAAGGCCAAATCATAGCCTGCCATATATAGTAACACGCTGTAATACAGAGCTTCGACAGAGAAAATACAGTTAGCATAATAATGAGGCATTAGCTGAAATGCACAAGAAGTTGTTGACCTGAAACAAAAAGTCTACAGAAAGGATATGTTCTAAAGGATGCTGACAAAGTAATTAAAATAACTGGAGAAATAGACCTAGCTTGAAACTTAGCAAGTCATAAGTCCTGTCTTAGTCACTTAACCTTTAACTTATGCTCCCTGATCCTTATGACTATTTTAATATTCAGTTATTCAATAGAGTAAATTCAGAGCATTGCTGTATTTAATTTCAAGGCTCCTACCACAAGAACCTCTACCCCAATGCCAAACTTTGCATGATTTCCATAATGTGTTAATCTCTTTTCCTCTTTGTGCTGTGCTGTGCTTAGTCACTCAGTTGTGTCCAACTCTTTGCAACCCCATGGACTGTACCCCACCAGACTCCTCTGTCCATGGGATTCTCCAGGCAAGAATACTGGAGTGGGTTGCCATGCCCTCCTCCAGGGGATCTTCCTAACCCAGCGACTGAACCCAGATCTCCTGTATTGCAGGTGGATCCTTTATCGTCTGAGTCACCAGGGAAGTCCTTTCCTCTTTGGTGGCTGTTTACTTAATTGTGTTTTTAGCCTTGAATACTCTTCTTCTCCTTTGGGCCTCAGACTTCAGGTCTGTGAACCCTCACCTGATTTACCCAGACACAACTTCTGCCCACCATTTCTGTGCTCACACGTTATTTCATAAATCCATTTTCTCTAGTTCTTACTGTACCACAGTGATATCATTTGTGTATATATCCACCCATTTCTCCCTTCACAGTTTGAGGTGCTTATAGGAAAGGACCTGATTTCATTCTTTTTTCTGAAGTTGGTCACAAAGCTTAGTGGTCAACAGTGTGGACTTAGAAGTTAGATATCCAGGTTTGAATTCCGGGTCCACCTTTCACTAGCAGTGCATTACTGGGAGAAGGCTCTTGTGAGTCCCTTGGACTGCAAGGAGATAAATCCTAAAGGAAATCAGTGCTGAATATTCACTGAAAGGACTGATGCTGAAGCTGAAACTCCAATACTTTGGCCACCTGATGCGAAGAACTGACTCATTGGAAAACACTCTGATGTTGGGAAAGATTGAAGGTGGGAGATGAAGGGGACGACAGAGGATGAGATGGTTGGATGGTATCACTGACTCAATGGACATGAGTTTGAGTAAGCTTCAGGAGTTGGTGATTGGCAGGGAGGCCTGGCATGCTGCAGTCCATGGGGTCACAAAGAATCGGACACGACTGAGTGAACTGAATTGAACAGAACTGGGAGAGCTACATAGCTTCTGACCCTCATTATCTCCCAATGGACCATGCTAACAGGGACTCTTGGAAGATTAAATGATATAAAACACACATACACAGAGTATTCAAGAAACATAGTTTACTGAATGTAATAAATCCTTGTTGTCATTTGATTAACTTGAAATGTTTACTCTAGGTTCTATCAGACTAATGGACTGAAATCAGTGTCAGATAGCATTTGTCCTTTCTGGGTTAAAAAAAATGTTATGCACTTATGAATGTTACCCAACAAATCTCCAATGCATCTTGAGCAATAATAGAAATAATCCATAGAAATATTATTTGACTCAATACAGGAGGTGGTCCTAAGATGGTGGAGGAATAGGACAGAGGGACCACTTTCTCCCCCACAAATTCACTGAAAGAACATTTGAACGCTGAGAAAATTCCACAAAACAAATTCTGAATGCTGGCAGAGGACATCAGGCACCCAGAAAGGCAGTCTATTGTCTCTGAAAGGAGGTAGGAGAAAATATAAAAGATAAAAAGAGAGACAAAAGAGGTAGGGATGTAGCTCCATCCTGGAAAGGGAGTCTTAAAAAAGAGAGAAGTCTCCAAACACCAGGAAACACTCTCATCGGTGGGTCTATGGTTAGTCTTGGAACTCAGAGGGCAACATAACTGGGAGGAAGAATAAATAAATAATTAATTAATTAATTAAAACCCACAGATTACGTGCCTAACGGCAACCCTCAGAGGAGAAGCAGCCCAGATGCTCGCATCTGCCACTAGAAAGCAGGGTCTGGACAGGGAGGTGCGGGCTGCATTGCTTAGGGTAAGGACAGGGCCTGAATGCCCCGAGGGCAATCTGAGGGAACTAACGTGACAGCAACCCAGACTGTGGGATAGCCAGAGAGAGAGAGAGAAAGGAAAAAGAGAGAGACAGAGAGAACTATCTCCTGAAAAAACCTAACCAAAGACACTGCCAGGCCCGCTCACAAACAGCAGAACAAAGGACTGTGCAGAGCTAGCTGGCTGTGGACCGGCCCATCTCCCACCAGAGACAGGCAGGTGGGGGCAGCCAGAACCGGAAGGGGGCAATCGTGGCCCCAGAGAGGCATCCTCTACCAAACTGCAAGCAGGCTTCCTTGCTAACCAAGACTTCTTGGGATTCTGGATGGTTGACATTGGTCGCAGCCAGAGATCAGCTCCCCAGAAGAGACACACAGCAGACCTGAGAAGGCATGCACATTGTACACCCAGAAAACCAAGGGGCTGGGATGGGGGAGGCAATAAGATGCACCTCCCCCCAACCTGGGAGCGACTGCACTCGCCAAGCACCTGGTCACCTGAGCTGCTCAGACCTGAGAAGGGCACAAAACCCAGGCCCAACCGAGTCTGCACCTTTGTGGATTACCCGAGAACCTGAACCTGAGCAACTTAGACCTGGGAAGTGCATGCACCCCAGGGCCTCCTCAGACAGTTCCTGGCAGAGCAACCTAGAGCCTGAGAAGTGTAGACCATGAAAGCACACAAGCCGTGGCGGGGGGAGGAGGGGGCACACCCAGTGCAGCTGAAACACTGCAAGCACTCCCCATACACACCAGTGATATTTGCTTGCAGTGTTTCTCCCTCCCCACAGCACGACTGAACAAGTGAGTCTAAGAAAGTGACCACCATCACTCCCTTGTGTCAGGGTGGAAATTAGACACTGACCAGCAAGCTGAAGAAGCTAAAATAAACAGAGGGAACCTCTTTGGAAGTGACAAGTGCAACAGATTAAAACCCTGTGGTTAGCACAGACTACATAGGAAGGGGCCTATAGATCTTGACAAGTATAAGCTGGATCAATGAACTATCTGAAAATGAACTGATCCCACACTGTCTGCAACAGCTCCAGAGAAATTTCTAGATATATTTTTACTATTATCATGTTTTGAATTTTAAAAAAATTTTAATTTTTAAGTTCTCTAATTACTCCTTTAATTTTCATTTTTATAACCTATTACCTTGCAAAAAAAAAAGACCCTATTTTTAAAACAAACTTCATATATATATTTTATAATTTTTGTGACTTTGTTTTGTTTTTTTAATATTGTATTTTTGAGAATCTAACCTCTACTCTAGATTTTTAATCTTTGCTTTTCAGTATTTGTTATCAATGTTGTATCTTAAAAAAACCCAATCTTCAGTACCCATTTTTACTTGGGGGTGAGATTACTGGCTTGATTGCTCTCTCCCCCTTTTGACTCTCCTTTTTCTTGTCCATGTCGCCTCTATCTCCTCCCTCCCCCTTCTCTTCTCTACCCAACTCTATGAATCTCTTTGTGTGTTCTGGGCTGTGGAGAACACTTAGGGAATTGATTGCTGGCTGGATCTCTCTCTCTCCTTTTGATTCCCCCTTTTCTCCTCATGGCCACCTCTGTCTCCTTCCTCCCTCTTCTCTTCTCTGTGTAACTCCATGAACAGCTCTGATGGGTCCAGACTGTGGAGAGCACATAGGGAAGTGATTACTGGCTAGCTTGCTCTCTCCCCTTTTGATACCCCCTCTTCTCCTCCTGGCTGCCTCTATTTCCCTCCTCCTTCTTCTCTTCGCCATGTAACTCTGTGTGCCTCTCCAGGTGTCCCTCACTGTGGAGAAACTTTTCATCATTAACCTAGATATTTTATCATCGGTGCTATATAGATAGAGAAGTCTTGAGGCTACTGTAAGACTAAGAATGAAAACCAGAGGCAGGAGCCTTAAGTCCAAAACTTGAGAACACCAGAGAATTCCTGACTCCAGGGAACATTAATTGATAAGAGATCATTCAAAAGCCTCCATACCTACACTGAAACCAAGAGCCAACAAGTTCCAGCCCAAGACACACCATGCAAATTCTCCAGCAACACAAAAACATAGACCTGAGCATCAATATATAGGCTGCCCAAAATCAAACCAAACCCATTGACATCTCAAAACACACGACTGGACACTTCATTGCACTCCAGAAAGAAGAAATCCAGCTCCACACACCAGAACACCGACACAAGCTTCCCTAACCAGGAAACCTAGACAAGCCACTTATCCAACCCCACCCACAGCGAAGAACCTCCACAATAAAGAGGAACCACAAACTGCCAGAATACAGGCAGGCCACCCCAAACACAGTAATATAAACAAGATATAAAGGAAGAGAAATACCCAGCAGGTAAAGGAACAGGATAAATGTCCACCAAACCAAACAAAAGAGGAAGAGACAGGGAGTCTACCTGATAAAGAATTCCGAATAATGATAGTGAAAATGATCCAAAATCTTGAAAACAAAATGGAGTTACAGATTAATAGCCTGGAACAAGGATTGAGAAGATGCAAGAAATGTTTAACAAGGACATAGAAGAAATAAAAAAGAGTCAATATATAATGAATAATGCAATAAATGAGATAAAAAACACTCTGGAGGGAAGCAAGATAATAACGGAGACAGAGATAAGATAAGTGAAGTAGAAGATAGAGTGGTAGAAATAAATGAAACGAAGAGGAAAAAAGAATTAAAAGAAATGAGGACAACCTCAGAGACCTCTGGGACAATGATAAACTCCCCAGCATTCAAATCATAGGAGTCCCAGAAGAAGAAGACAAAAAGAAAGACCGTGAGAAAATTCTTGAGGAGATAATAGTTGAAAACCTCCCTAAAATGGGGAAGGAAATAGCCACCCAAGTCCAAGAAACCCAGAGAGTCCCAAACAGGATAAACCCAAGGCAAAACACACCAAGACACATATTAATCAAATTGACAAAGATCAAACACAAAAAACAAATACTAAAAGCAGAAAGGGAAAAACAACAAATAACATACAGAGGGATTCCCATAAGGATAACAGCTGATCTTTCAGTAGAAACTCTTCAGGCCAGAAGGGAATGGCAGGACATACTTAAAGTGATGAAAGAGAAAAACCTACAACCCAGATTGCTGTACCCACCAAGGATCTCATTCAAATATGTAGGAGAAATCAAAAGCTTAACAGACAGGCAAAAGCTGAGAGAATCCAGCACCACCAAACCAGCTCTCCAACAAATGCTAGGGGATATTCTCTAGACAGGAAACACAGAAAGGGTGTATAAAGTTGAACCCAAAACAACAAAGTAAATGGCAACGGGATCATACTTATCAATAATTACCTTAAATGTAAATGGGCTGAATGCCCCCAACCAAAAGACAAAGAGTGGCTGAATGCATACAAAAATAAGACCCCTATATATGTTGTCTACAAGAAACCCACCTCGAAACAAGGGACACATACAGATTGAAAGTGAAGGGCTGGAAAAAGATACTCTATGCAAATAGAGACCAAAAAAAAAAAAAAAAGCAGGAGTAGCAATACTCATATCAGATAAAATAGACTTTAAAATAAAGGCTGTGAAAAGAGACAAAGAAGGACACTACATAATGATCAAAGGATGAACCCAAGAAGAAGATATAACAATTATAAATATGTATGCATCTTACATAGGAGCACCACAATATGTAAGGCAAATGCTAAAAAGTATGAAAGGGGAAATTAACAATAACACAATAATAATGGGAGACTTTAATACCCCACTCACACCCATGGATAGATCAACTAAACAGAAAATGAAAAAGGAAACACAAACTTTAAATGATACAATAGACCAGTTAGATCTAACTGATATCTATAGGACATTTCACCCAAAATCAATCAATTTCACCTTTTTCTCAAGTGCACATGGAACCTTCTCCAGGATAGATCACATCCTGGGCCATTAATCTAGCCTTCGTAAATTCAAAAAAACTTGAAATCATTCCAAGAATCTTTTCTGACCTCAGCACAGTAAGACTAGATGTCAATTACAGGAGAAAAACTATTAAAAATTCCAACATATGGAGGCTGAACAACACGCTGCTGAATAACCAACAAATCACAGAAGAAATCAAAAAAGAAATCAAAATATGCATAGAAACGAATGAAAATGAAAACACAACAACCCGAAACCTATGGGACACTGTAAAAGCAGTGCTAAGGGGAAGGTTCCTTGCAATACAGGCTTACCTCAAGAAACAAGAAAAAAAGTCAAATAAGTAACCTAACTCTACATCTAAAGCAACTAGAAAAGGAAGAAATGAAGAACCCCAGGGTTAGTAGAAGGAAAGAAATCTTAAAAATTAGGGCAGAAATAAATGCAAAAGAAACAAGAGAGACCATGCAACAATCAACAAAGCTAAAAGCTGGTTCTTTGAGAAGAAAATAAAATTGACAAACCATTTACCAGACTCATTAAGAAACAAAGGGAAAAGAATCAAATTAACAAAATTTGAAATGAAAATGGAGAGATCATGACAGACAACACTGAAATACAAAGGATCATAAGAGACTACTATCAGCAACTATATGCCAATAAAATGGACAACTTGGAAGAAATGGAGAAATTCTTAGAAAAGTACAACTTTCCGAAACTGAACCAGGAAGAAATAGAAGATCTTCACAGACCCATCACAAGCACGGAAATTGACACTGCAATCAGAAATCTTCCAGCAAACAAACCCCAGGACAAGATGGCTTCACAGCTGAATACCCCCAAAAATTTAGAGAAGCGCTAACACCTATCCTACTCAAACTCTTCCAGAAAATTGCAGAAGATAAACTTCCAAACTCATTCTATGAGGCCAGCAAAAGACTTATATATAGAAAACTATAAAACACTGATGAAAGAAATCAAAGAGAACACAAATAGATTGAGAAATATACCGTGTTCATGGATTTGAAGAATCAATGTAGTGAAAATGAGTATACTACCTAAAGCAATCTATAGATTCAATGCAATCCCTATCAAGCTACTAACAGCATTTTTCAAAGAACTAGAACAAATAATTTCACAATTTGTATGGAAATACAAAAAACCTCAAATAGCCAAAGCCATTTTGAGAAATAAGAATGGAACTGGAGGAATCAACCTGCCTGACTTCAGGCTCTACTACAAAGCCATAGTCAACAAGACAGTATGGTACTGGCACAAAGACAGAAATATAGATAAATGGAACAGGATAGAAAGCCCAGAGATAAATCCACACACCTGTGGACAGCTTATCTTTGACAAAGGAGGCAAGAATATACAATGGAGGAAAGATAAACTCTTTAACAAATGGTGCTGGGAAAACTGGTCAACCACTTGTAAAAGAATGAACCTAGAACACTTTCTAACACTGGACACAAAAATAAACTCAAAATGGATTAAAGATCTAAACATAAGACCAGAAACTATAAAACTCCTAGAGGAAAACATAGGCAAAACACTCTCCAACATAAATCACAGCAGGATCCTCTATGACCCACCTCCCAGAGTATTGGAAATAAAAGCAAAAATAAACAAATGGGACCTAATGAAACTTAAAAGCTTTTGCACAACAAAGGAAACTATAAGCAAGGTGAAAAGACAGCCTTCAGAATGGGAGAAAATAATAGCAAATGAAGCAACTGACAAAGAATTAATCTCAAAAATATACAAGCAACTCCTGCAGCTCAATTCCAGAACAATAAACGACCCAATCAAATAATGGGCCAAAGAACTAAACAGACATTTCTCCAAAGAAGACATACAGATGGCTAACAAACACATGAAAAGATTCTCAACATCTCTCATTATCAGAGAAACGCAAATCAAAACCACAATGAGGTACCATTTCACGCCAGCCAGAATGGCTGCTGTCCAAAAGTCTACAAACAATGAATGCTGGAGAGGGTGTGGAGAAAAGGGAACCCTCTTACACTGTTGGTGGGAATGCAAACTAGTAGAGCCACTATGGAGAACAGTGTGGAGATTCCTTAAAAAACTGGAAATAGAACTGCCATATGACCCAGCAATTCCACTGCTGAGCATACACACCAAGGAAACCAGAATTGAAAGAGACATGTGTACCCCAATATTCACAGCAGCACTGTTTATAATAGCCAGGACATGGAAGCAATCTAGATGTCCATCAGCAGACAAATGGATAAGAAAGTTGTGGTTCATATACACAATGGAATATTACTCAGCCATTAAAAAGAATACATTTGAAGATGAAACTGAAACCTAATATACAGAGTGAAGTAAGCCAGAAAGAAAAACACCAATACAGTATACTAACACATATATGTGGAATTTAAAGATGGTAACAATAACCCTATATGCGAGACAGCAAAAGAGATGCAGATTATAGAACAGTCTTTTGGACTCTGTGGGAGAGGGCGAGGGTGGGATGATTTGGGAGAATGGCATTGAAACATGTATATTATCATATGTGAAGTGGATCACCAGTCCAGGTTGGATGCATGAGACAAGGTGCTCGGGGCTGGTGCACTGGGATTACCCAGAGGGACGGGATGGGGAGGGAGGTGGGAGGTGGGTTCAGGATGAGGAACACATGTACACCCATGGCGGATTCATGTCAATGTATGGCAAAAACCACTATAATATTGTGAAGTAATTAACCTCCAATTAAAATAAATAAATTTATATTTTAAAAAAAGAAATATTATTTGACTCAATACAGTAACCTCTTCCAGAACACCCTCAAAATCACACTATGATCATCATTACCATCATAGTATCAACTTATACCAAATTCACTCCCAGCAATCCTTTTCTATTAATAAGGGGATGTATTTAAGTTAATTTCTTAACATTTAAATATGAAAATGAATATATTTCTTTTATAGAAAATATTACTTTATTAAATATGAAGTATTCAAAATATACAAACTATTTAATATCTTTAGAAACAGTTGCTAGTGGTAAAGCAGTTGGAACCATGAAGGAATAGTTTTTGTTTGTTTTCTTATATAATAGCACTGACATTATGCTTGGCCCTCTACTAAAAAAATGCGTCATCATTGATAGGGAGGATAATCAAATAGCTAGCTTAGAAATCCCATTAAGGAATTGTGGATAGAGAGGGAGCTTTAGGCGGCTTTGGGAGACCACAGTAAGGTTAATGATCACTCAAGAAAATAATGGGAAAATTCTGAAACAATGTGGGCTTGCCTGACTCATAAAGCAGAACAAGTCACTTAGCATCAAAGCCAGATTCTCTTGTTGAACAATAAAATCAAGCTAACTTCAGCTCAGTTCAGTTCAGTTGCTCAGTCGTGTCCAACTCTTTGCGACCCCATGAATTGCAGCATGCCGGGCCTCCCTGTCCATCACCAACTCCCGGAGTTTACTCAAACTCATGTCCATCGAGTCAGTGATGCCATCCAGCCATCTCATCCTTTGTCGTCCCCTTCTCCTCCTGCCCCCAATCCCTCCCAGCATCAGGGTCTTTTCCAACAAGCTAACTTATTTAGCAACAAAACCATGTAACAGAAGCACAAGACATGCCCCAGAGCAATGAAACAATGGTGGTGGCATGAGACCTACATCCTGCCCAGAGAGTTCAGTGAGTTAATGAACCCCCAAACATGTTCTTTATTTCTTTTTCTTGGGGATGGTCTTGATCACTGCCTCCTGTATAATGTCACAAACCTCTATCCATAGTTCTCCAGGCACTCTATCTATCAGATCTTTGGTCAATATTTTGGCCACCTGATGGAAAGAACTGACTCAGTGGAAAAGACCCTGATGCCTAGAAAGATTGAAGGCAGGAGGAGAAGGGGATGACAGAGAATGAGATGGTCAGATGACATCACTGATTCAATGGACATGAGTTTGAGCAAGCTTCAGGAGTTGGTGATGGACAGGGAAGCCTGGCATGCAGCAGTCCATGGGGTAGCAAAGAGTTGGACATGACTGAGCAACTGAACTGAGCTGAACTGAAACATGTTCTTTGGCTCCTAAGACATGCTCTGTGCACAATGCCCCCAGAACAATAAAGCAGTAGCAGAGAATAAGGTGCCTGTCCAGTAGTGTCATCAAGTTAATGACCTATAGGACATGCTCTGTGCACACAGAAAACAATCATTCATGGAAAGGTGACTTTCCAAAATGAAAGACTCTCATTGTGCTGGGGCCTGAAATAATTTTTCCAAAGTGCTATGACAGTCCTGGCTTGACCATATAGGGACAAGAAATCTTCCTTGCCCATTGGGGGGAGGAACCAATGATAGAAGTGTGAGGTCTATTCAAGAAAGACAAAGAAGGTCTTCTTCTCTCTCTTCCTTTGATTATAAAAATGTTCCTACTGAGTCCTTGGGGCAGTGCAACACTTGCCTGCCTGCTTGTGAACCTTACAAGCGTCCTAGCCTATTAAATCACTTTTTATCTATCACTTTGCCTCTCACTGAATTCCTTTCTGTGCTGAGACATAAAGGACTGTCATATTGGAGCCCCCAAAACAATACCAAACCATTTTGTTATTACAAAATATGCATCTGCAGCCTCCCATGAAACTGATCACACAGCAAAGGCCACAGTCAATTTCATGATCTGTTTAGTGCAGGAGAGCAAGTGAACTCTGCCTGGAATCTAATTGTGCTTCTGTTACAGGACCAGGAGCCTGAAACATTCTGTATTTTTCAATATCAAATTCAACTTAGAGTGAATTTAATCTGAATAACTGACTGGATCTACATCATTCATGGTCCTAGATGGCACTAACAGTGAGCTATATTCTTGGGCTTCCCTGGGGGCTCAGGGGGTAAAGAACCCTCCTGCAGTGCAAGGGACCTGGGTTTAGTCCTGGGTCGGGAAGATCTCCTGGAGGAGGGCATGGCAACCCACCCCATCATTCTTGCTTGGAGAATCCCCATGGACAGAGCCTAGTGGGCTGCAGTCCATGGGGTCACAAAGAGTGGGACACAACTGAGTCTCTGAGCACAGCACACAGCACAGCCAACTGTTCAAGCTATAGTCCTGAACAGAAGAGCAGAGAAGTCCAAATTCCTTCTCATGGAAACTAGGGAGTGTAAGGAAATAGAGCAAAAATGACCCCTGTCTCTCCCATCCATACCAACTTTTCTTGCATAGGGACTGAAGACACCTTTCTCCCCCTTCATATGCAAATGAGAAGCAACACCAAGGACAGATCCTACTACTTAATTTTTTCCCCATTTATTTTTATTAGTTGGAGGCTAATTACTTTACAATATTGTGGTGGTTTTTGCCATACACTGACATGAATCAGCCAGGGATTTACATGTGTTCCCCATCCCGATCCCCCCTCCCTCCTCCCTCCCCATCCCATCCCTCTGGGTCTTCCCAGTGCACCAGCCCCGAGCACTTGTCTTGTGCATCCAACCTGGGCTGGTGATCTGTTTCACCCTTGATAATATACATGTTTCGATGCTGTTCTCTCAAAACATCCCACCCTCGCCTTCTCCCACAGAGTCCAAAAGTCTGTTCTGTGCATCTGTGTCTCTTTTTCTGTTTTGCATATAGGGTTATCATTACTAAATTCCATATATATGCGTTAGTATACTGTATTGGTCTTTATCTTTCTGGCTTACTTCACTCTGTATGATGGGCTCCAGTTTCATCCATCTCATTAGAACTGATTCAAATGAATTCTTTTTAATGGCTGAGTAATATTCCATGTTGTATATGTACCACAGCTTCCTTATCCATTCATCTGCTGATGGGCATCTAGGTTGCTTCCATGTCCTGGCTATTATAAACAGTGCTGCGATGAACACCATACACAAAAATAAACTTAAAATGGATTAAAGATCTAAATGTAAGACCAGAAACTATAAAACTCCTAGAGGAGAACATAGGCAAAACACTCTCCGACATAAATCACAGCAGGATCCTCTATGACCCACATCCCAGAATATTGGAAATAAAAACAAAAATAAACAAATGGGATCTAATTAAACTTAAAAGCTTTTGCACAACAAAGGAAACTATAAGCAAGGTGAAAAGACAGCCTTCAGAATGGGAGAAAATAATAGCAAATGAAGCAACAAAGGATTAATCTCAAAAATATACAAGCAACTCCTGCAGCTCAATTCCAGATCCTACTACTTTAAAACGGTGTGGAGGAGGTGGAAATTAAGAGCTGAGCTGAATAATAACACTGTTCAGCATTTCCCTCCATTATCATTGCTCTTCATTTCTTCTTGTACTGAAGCTCTTTTTAGAAATGTCAAGCAAATAGCCAGTATGGTATTACTTTGAAATGCACACTCTATCTGCAAATAGTGGGGAATGGGGTTGATCCTTATTATATATAAGCTGTAATCCTAAGTAAATTAACTCATTCTCAAATTTAGACCTCCCAGCAATTGACAGCTTAAAAATTGATTGTTCTCACTTTAACAAAGCAAAAGGAAAATTCTCAGTAAGTATTAATAAGCAGAATTAAATGTAATGAATAAAAATGTAAACAGATTAGTAAAGCTTTGAATTTATATCATTTTTATCAATTATATCTCAAACTATGAAGTATATTTCTTGTTCCTATTACATCATTGTATAGGTAATCTTTTAATCTTCATTTTATTAGTAGTAATGAAAATGTTTTATACACATACACACACACATACACACACATATGTGAAGTTTGGCAACTGTCTGTATTTTGATGGTGAATGAGTTAAATGGAGAACTCAGGGATCCTGAGCAATTCAAGTCAATAAATATATTAGCTGTCACAAATTGTCAACCCTAACCCTAGCTAAGAGCCTTGTTGTACTATTGACTAACTGAAAAAAAGTAGCCTTTTTTTTTTTAAGTTCATCTTGGTACTATCTATAGGTGTCATCAGGTGGCAATAAGTTAGGACTCACTAGAGTTTTTACAGGAATGTGGAAACATACCTTTCTCATTGAAGAAAATATATTCAGGGACATACAGTCAAAACTTCACAGGGGTAGAAATAAACTTCAAAACTGGCCTTTCCCAGCAACACCCTGACAAAGACTTACTTTTTCCAATTCCTCTTATCCCATTCTCACTGAAACCCACTCCATTTTGCCCCCATTATGCCATTAAAGTTGCTCTTGCTAAGGTTATCACAGACACCCATATTGCCAAATCCAGTGCTATCTTTCTTCCTCACCCTTTCTGACCTATGAGTGTTGACATTTAGCACATTGATTTATCAGCCTTGACACTGAGCACAGTTGAGCACCTCTCCTTCCGTGATACACATTCTTCACTTGGCTTGCAGAATGCTATACTCTTGATTTTTCTCCTACAAGAAAGACAAAAAACTTCATAGAAATTGAACAATTTGAGAAATTTTTTTAAATGTATCTATGCTCAGCAAGGCAGCCTTTGTGTGTCCTGTAATCTAAAATGCCTGAAGGTCTACTGATTTGAAGATTTGCAATATAATAAAAACAGAATTCTTCGTAGCAAACTAGAGAGATGCAAACAAAGCAGATGGGAAATCTAGCATGAGATGAAACTAGCCTTTAAAAAAGGTCTAATGTTCAGGTTCCTAGTTAATATCTCTTGCTATGAATTCTCTTCTTGCAAAAGGGAAATAACCATTCTAATTGCAAATATGCGGTGGGCTTACAGCTTGGGAGCTCAAAGCTGCTTAGTGATTGCCTGTTCACTTGAAGACCATACGTTCACTATGCTGTGAGACAAAGGACAAGATAAAGATCTTGACACCGAAATCTGGGCAAATGAAGAAACTAAAGGTGTTTATTAAGAAGTACTAATCTCTGCTCAGATTTGAAGTTAATAGACTCTTTAATTTAACCAAGATTAAACAGGTTTTGTGACTAACCCATGAAATTGCAGAGTCAACTAAACTCTTAGATTGCTTGCTAAAGACATTTCAAATTTAGTAAACAAATGCTGGTGATTAATTCCTAAATCCTAAGTAATCCTTCCCTGGTGACTCAGACAGTATAGAGTCTGCCTGCAATTCGGTAGACATGGGTTTGATCCCTGGGTGGGGAAGATCCCCTGGAGAAGGAAACGGCAACCCACTCAAGTATTCTTGCACGGGCAATCCCATGGATGGAAGAACCTGGCAGACTACAGTCCATCAGGTCGCAAAGAGTTGGACAGGATTAAGAGACTTCATTTTAAGTAGTCTTTAGACTTCCTCTCAGTGATGTTCTGATAAGTGATACAAGTGGCTATAAGAAGGTGGACCTTGATTCAAAGCGTTTGCTGATTTCTCTAGTATAAATACTTCCATTATGGCCGTTTCAAGCTGTCAACATATATCACTGGATTCCGAATTGGCAAGAGATATACAAAATTGGCCTTCTTTGCACCAACAGGAAGTAGACTTCTACAGACACAACTTCACCAGAAAGTGACTGGTCCTTAATGCTCATTATCTATGAGGGATAGTAGACTAGGGAGGTCCTTCCAGAGACAGGACGGGAAGCTGCCCGATTGTATATGTGCGAGGATTTTCTCTTACCCACCAGGCAAGACGTGATATATACTATTGAATCAATGACCACTCTTAGTTGTTTCCTGTGCTAGCCTCTTCTCTATATCCTGTCCTGTGCTTAGTCGCTCTGTCGTGTCCAACTCTGCGACGCCATGGACTGTAGCCCAGCAGGCTCCTCTGTCCATGGGATTCTCCAGGCAAGAATACTGGAGTGGGTTGCCTTGCCCTCCTCCAGGGGATCTTCCCAATCCAGAGATCGAGCCCGGGTCTCCTGCATTGCAGGTAGATCGTTTACCATCTGAGCAACCCTCTTCTCTATATGGATTCTAAATTGAAATTAGAATTGCTTTGTGAGTTAATTCAAAGTGTTTAGGTTTTACATATGTCCACTGTTTCTCAGATCATGAGAAGTATATCCAGATCTATTTGAAACCATGCATTATCTAGACACCTTAAATTTAGTCTTAGATGCAGTAACTGAACCAAATTCTCAGTTGTCCCCCTTCGGGAAGGCAGGAGTGCACAAAGAAGTGTGTGTCATTAAGCGCCAGGCTAAGGATGTTTGGAAATTTATATATGTGGAGGAAGATGGGTATTGGAGCTGAGTTGTCAAAGGATAGACTCTACTTAATTTTCTCCATCTAACAGTCATTCTTTCTCTTTTACAAACAGTGTTGTATTTGGATTTCTTTTGGGTGCCCATTTCCCTTGCATTCTCATCAATGCAGTGAGGTACAATTTAATCTTTTGTTCTAGGGAGAAATAAGTGACTCAGGCCCTTCCAATAGACCTCTGCTTTCTGCTGGAGAATAATTTGCTTTAGAATGAGAATGTGACCCTGAAGTGGTTCAGTAAGAATAAAACCTAGGACTTTTGCTGAATTACAAGCAAGTTATTTTCCCTTTCCTTCTGGACTTGAATCTTGGTAGATAAAAGCCTGAAGATCTAGAAGCCACCATTCAGCACCTTAAAATGATACCCCACAATGAAAGGCATGGTTGAATAAGGTAAACTGACTTATTTTTAGCTACTAGATCAAGCCAAACCTGAGGAAATGGTTACACGGACCAGTAAGTTATTTAACTGGTTTGAATTGGGTTTTCTACCTCTTATTTCAAGAGGTAAAACCATTTCAAGTACATACTTCTCCTAGCTTATTTTGAATTAAAGATAAATTTTCACACTAAATTATAGTTTTATCTTTTAATCCTTAGGCCTGCTGAGATTCCCCTAATCACAATCTACTTATTCAGTGGAATACTAACATTTCAAAAAAAGCCAGATCACATTTAGGAAAGATAGAATACTTCTTACTTGATTCCCTAAGGGCTACCTTTTCAAAAACTCCAGAAAAATTAATGTGTAAAGCAAACATTTGCATATTTATGCTTATTGAATCTTGTTTCTTGTCATGTTCCATTCAATTTTACTGACCTTCGGACCTGTCATATTTTTTTTGTCACTGCAGAAATCAAGATTTTAAATAGTTTATATAATTAAATAATTTAATGCTCTAGTAAAAGATCCCTTTTTGCCATGGCATAAAGAAATATTTTGGAATAAGTTTACCTTGTGGTGTTCTTCAAATCAAAGTTGTACTGGAGACTCCCACTTTGCCAATTATTGCAACAATTGTAGTGACTTCTTTTAAAGGCTTAAGTTTAACAAAATATGTCTTGAAAGAGCATGAATTTTGATTATGTCAAAGCTTTACAGAAGATAGTTATCATTTGATACATGTAAGTTGCAGTCCATATATACATTGATATAGCTGTTTTATATATTTAATGATCTATAAAATAATATAGATAATATATTATATTATCTATAATTAGATATAGCATAATTATATAATTATATAATATATGTTATTAAAATATATTGTACACTTTAAATATATTTAACTTATATTTAATATATTTATTGTATATTAAATATATATTTACTTTATATACTCATATAATATATATAATATATGTATAATATATGATGTCTAATCATATAATATTATTATATCATTATTATTATATATAGCATACTATATATATAATTATATAGATATTAATTATCTAAATCTAACCATAAATATAATATTATTATATAATATATATAATTACATAACCCTAACCCTAATAATCTTGTTTCTCTTATATAATATATAATATTAATATAATAATATAGTATATTATTAATATAATATAATATTATAGTATAATTATAATATAACATGATATAATATATATAATTACCTAACCCTAACCCTATATATAAGATGTATATAGTACATATAAACTATATATAGTATATAATATTATTATAGTATATTATCATATAACATTTAATATTATTTAATATATTATTTATTATTTAAAATATCACTTAATATAATATTTAAATATTATATAGTAATATAAGATAATAATATTATAATTATACATATAATGATATTATATATTATATTAAGTATATACATAATATATAACTATATTATATATACTATATATTATATTATATTAATATATAATATAGATTACTGTTATATAATATTACATATATAATAATATATGAATATATTTATAAAATAAATATATTTGAATATATAATATAATAATATTGTTATATTATATATTAAAATATCTATTTTATAAGTATCTATTTGCCATTTTATTAATTTATTATTTTACATATATATTATATATTATATATCATATATTATATTATATATTAAATATAATAATAGATAAAATATATTATATGTTCAAATATATTTATTTTATAAATATATTTATATAATATTATATATAATATTGTATCATAAAAATCTATATTATATATTATATATAGTATATAGTATATAGTGTATATAGTATATATAGTATATCTCTAGTATAGTATATATATATAATATAATATATAATTATAAATACAATATATAGTTATATTATTATTATATTATTAATTATACTAATTATATAATACAATATAATATATAATAATTAAATATACATATCAATTATATTATTTATTAATTATATAATAGAAATATAATATAATATATAATTATAAATATAAATATTATATTATATAGCATATAATATAGATTATATATAATATAATAATATATTATATTATATATTTGTATATTTAATATACATTTATTTTATATATTCACATTATAATATATAAGTATATATAATATAGATATAACTGTCTACAATATATAATATAATATAGATTATACATATAATAATATAATATAATATAATATAGTTGATCTTTCAGTAAACAAATATGTTACATTTTTATTTTTCTTAAACAGATATTTCTTTACATCTTCCCATTCTCATATTCATAAGGAAGAGAGTTCATTTTAAGTAATGAAGTCCCTCTACTACATGAGGGTCAGATAAATTCCCAGGTTGTTTCTTGAACTATCAGAACTCACTTGGTAGTGTCAGAAAGACCTCTATTTGAACAGAAAAAAGTTAGGTACCAAATTTGTATCTTAAGGAAAATATGTAGTCACTGAATGGGATACCGAAATTCAGGGAAAATTTGTTGTTGGTCTACTGTGCTAGGGCTAGACCAATTCCTCACTCAGAGCTCAGAGGGCACTTCTGAGTGGCACTTGTAAGTAAGTTTAATTAATTAAAATTAAGTAAAATGTTACATCTAGTCCTCTGGCTTCAAGTTCCTTCCCCTTGAGATAGACATTCATTTAGTGTGCCCATTTTGTGAAATTTTCTATAGAAAGATATTTTAATCACAGTCAAAATCACTGTCTCTTTCCATTCTGCTTTGGAATTCTACATGTTAAGGATTTACCTAAGGGTAAATCTGACTATGTTGGGTTTGGAGACCTCTATTTGTGTAGTTTATAGGCACTTCCCTGGACACTGTTATTCCTTGCTGTCCCAGTGTGGGAATGACTTCCAGAAATCTTTCTTCATCCCACTGTGCAAATCCATCCAGCATCATGATACAGAAACATTAATTACAAACTTGCTAATGAGTGCTATCAGATCAGTCAGTGCCTAAGAAATCTTGAAATACCTTGAACCTGATGGCTCAAATATAAAAGAAATTTGATAGAGGATTTTCCAAATTTAGCAACAATATTAAAATTGCATATGAACTTGATCACCAGGAGTTATGAAGCTGAAACTTCTCTAAACTTTTAATAAGGATAAACAAATATAAGCTAACTATGCTAGAGAAAAGTTTGAATTATCTTTCTATTCTCTGGATAAAAAAGCTATATTCTGAAGTTTTTGTCATATGAAGAGACAATTAATGGGTATACTGCTAAAAGTGTAGGGACAAAAGTATTGTAGAAAAGTATCAGGAAAACCATCAATTAAAATAATTTTGTTAATTTTCTGAATTTTGTGATTTTGTGATATTTCAGGCTTTTGAAATTTGTAACTTGCTACAATTTATATATTTTTTTAAAATAATAATCACTTTATTGGGCTTCCCTGGTGGCTCAGTGGTAAAGAATCCACTTGCAATGCAGGAGACACAGGTTTGATCCCTGGATTTGGAAGAATCCCTGGAGAAGGAAATGGCAAGCCACTCCCATAGTCTTGCCTGGGAAATCCCGTGGACAGAGCAGCCTGGTAGGCTATAGTCCACAGGGTTGCAAAAGAATTGGACACGACTTAGCGACTAAACAACAGCAGCAATCACTTTATTACCAAATTTTACATTCAAAACTTTATCATCTTTTTCTTAAAGAAATCCCCCTCCCCAAATTGTACAAGCCTCAGCACACACAAAACCTGGATCCACACATGCCTTCAAAATAAATATCAACAAAACTCTATTTGAAGGCAAAGTAAAAAATTCTATAAACCAGGAGTTTCCAAATATCTGGATGATTTCTTGAATTTTAAAAAAACTTCTCATCGGAATTACTGTCTCCTCAGATAGTTGTAATCACTGAGCGACATTTCAGAATTAGAATCTGATTTAGAGCCTCTGTCAGTTCTCCAGGCTATGAAATCTCATTTGTTTGAGGGTGCAATCCCACTAAAAATCAAAGAAAGTTTTACATTACTCTGGTTATCATGGAAAATAATGTTCTGGTTCTTTGCCTCCTATCATATAGTTCTTCTCATCTAAACACAGCAAGTTCTTCCTTTACATTTGTATTCAGTACCTTTTGGCTAAGAATAAAACAGTCACTATTAATTTCTCACCAGTTCCTGAACATTGCTAAGCTGAAATTATTTTAGAGTAGTTATTCATGGGGTTTGCAAGTTGAATTGAAAAAGCACAGAAAATCAATTTCATTATAAGCTTTGAAGTAAAGGGATGTTGCATCAATAAGCTTGACTGGTTGGTAGGTGGTATTTACTTATTTTATTCTGGAATGCTATAGCACAGCAGCTTTTAAGCCACTGAAAAACCCAGCTGGTGATTTTGTGAAACACATTCCCTATACATAATCAGAGAAGTCTCACTTGACTGGGTGCTTGCACAGAATTCACTGAAAAGAATACATCTGTATTATTTCATGGCAGTGATTTCATTTATAACATTATGCACTTTCCTCCTTATAGTGAATGTGTCAGTTAACAACTCTGTTCCATAGTGGATTGGATATTTTCCCTGGTCAGTATTAAGATAGTGAGACTAACAAACGGTTCTCAAAACCCTTAGGATAATTTGAAAATCAAAGTTTGCAGTACTTAATGGGCCAGAAGCCTAAGGTTTAAAGTCATGCAAACACAAGCAATGTGAAGTAGAGAACAGCAATTGACACTCTGAAATTTTAACAGCCCCAAATGTTACTAACTTCTATGGGAAACCAGAGCGCTTCTCAAACCCTATTCACTCTAACCAGTGAAAAGAGTCAAGGGCAAGACGAGGTCCCAAGTACACACAGTTTAGGTCTTGATATCAGGAGAGGACAATTTAGTGGAAATTGCAAAGATTAGTTGATAGAATTCAAATGAGACCACCATCCACCCTTCCTATGCCCCTGAGCTGGCTTTCCTCATTCTCTTCCCTTCACTATGATTATACATCAAGGTAGAGGCTTAGTTTATTTCCTGCCTGGGGGTCCCTCACCACCCCAATTTAAACAGTGTAGTCCTTTATGGGTGTTGGGATATCTAAGATCAAACAGGGGGCTGTTAACCAGCAGAACCCTTACTGAGGATGCTCTGACTTTGGAAGGTCTATGACAGCAGGCTGGGGCCAAGAAGAGGAGACAGGCAAGCTCCTGTCCAGTCCTTAAAGACAAGACTCTTGTTTTCTCTGCCAAACATCACAAGGAAATTTTTAGGTGGTGAGGGTCAGTTGTTTAAGTCAATTAATGAAGATGCCTGATAGCTCAGTTGGTAAAGAATCCACCTGCAATGCAGGAGACCTGGGTTTGATTCCTGGGTCAGGAAAATCCACTGGAGAAGGGCTAAGCTACGCACTCCAGTATTCTTGGGCTTCCCTTGTGGCTCAGCTGGTAAAGAATCCACCTGCAATGTGGAAGACCTGGGTTCAATCCCTGGGTTAAGAAGATCCCCTGGAGAAGGGAAATGTTACCCACTTCAGTATTCTGGCCTGGAGAATTCCACAGACTGTATTGTCCATGGGGTTGCAAAGAGTCAGACATGACTGAGCGAGTTTTACTTCACTTCCAGTGAATATTCAGGACTGATTTCCTTTAGAATTGACTGGTTTGATCTCCTTGCTGTCTAAGGGACTCTCAAAAGTCTTCCCCAACACCACAGTTCAAAAGCATCAGTTCTTCAGTGCTCAGCTTTCTTTGTGGTCCAACTCTCACATCCATATGTGACTACTGGAAAAACCACAGCTTTAACTATATGGACCTTTGTCAGTAAAGTAATGTCTCCACTTTTTAATATGCTCTCTAAGTTTATCAAAGCTTTTCTTCCAAGGAGCAAGCATATTTTAATTTCATGGCTGCAGTCACTGTCTGCAGTGATTTTGGAGCCCAAGAAAATAAAGTCTGTCACTGTTCCCATTGTTTCCCCATCTATGTGCCATGAAGTGATGTGACCTGATGCCATGATCTTAGTTCTTTGAATGCTGATGTTTAAGCCTGTTTTTTCACTCTCCTCTTTCAACTTCATCAAGAGGGTCTTTAGTTCCTCTTGGCTTTTTACCATATGGGTGGTGTCATCTGCATATCTGAGGTTGTTGATATTTTCCCCTGAAACCATGATTCCAGCTTGTGCTTCATCCAGTCCAGCATTTCACATGATGTACTCTGCATATAAGTTAAATAAACAAGGTGACAATATACAGCCTTGACCTACTCATCTCTCAATTTGGAACCAGTCTGTTGTTCCACGTCTGGTTCTAACTGTTGCTTCTTGACCTGCATACAGATTTCTCAGGATGAAGGTAAGGTGGTCTGGTATTCACATTGTTTTAAGAATTTTCCAGTTTGTTGTGATCCACACAGTCAAAGGCTTTAGCATAGTCAATGAAGCAAAACTAGATGTTTTTTCTGGCATTCTCTTGCTTTTTCTATGATCCAACAGATGTTGGCAGTTTGATCTCTGGTTCTTCTGCCTTTTCTAAATGCCTGTGGTGTAGTCTGAAGGAATTCTCATGGATCTAACACCCAACTACTACACCACAGTGGGTGGTCAGTAAGGGGTTTTGACCAAACCCAGGTATCAGACTTGAATATTACAGTAACTGTGAGCATTGGGCAGGTAACATGACTAGCCAGGCAAGCCAGACCTAAGGAAAGTGAGGCGTGAGGGCCACAATACATGATCAGTGCTACCCACCTTCACAGTCAAGAGGACAGGAGGAAGTGGTGGAGTGTGTGAACTAGAGACCCCGCCCTGTCAGAAGTCAGCAGCTGCCCTTCTACTCCAGGGGGTTGTTGCCAGCCATGCTGATTTTTCAAGGGAAATTGGAAATCTGGATTTTCATGTGAAATCTCCTGAATTTTTGCATGTGTGCATGCTAAGTGGCTTCAGTCATATCTGACTCTTTGCTACCCTATGGACTGTAGCCTGCGAGGCTCCTCTGTCCATGGGATTCTCCAGGCAAGAATACTGGAGTGGGTTGCCATGCCCTCCTCCAGGGGATCTTCCCAACCCAGGAACTGAACCTACATCTCTTAAGTCTCCCACATTGGCAGATGGGTTTTTTATGACTAGTGCCACCTGGGATGCCCCCTGATTTTTTAAGTTTTATCAAATTAAAACTTTAATTAATTTAATTTAACTTAATTTAATTAAAACTTAAAAAAAAAAAAACACTGGTTGCTATCACGCAGGTCAAACAAAAAAATAGCTGCAAACAGGATGTGTTTTATGGGCCGTCAACCTGTAGTCTCTGCCAAATGTTTACCACATGTTATGGGATCTTCATGACCTATGCCTCTGTGTGGCAGTAAGTTGTTGTTTCAGGAGTCAGAGATCTAGGGTTTCTACCTCTTTATAAGAGATGATGGTGCTAATACTATAACTTAATAACAATACTATAGATTCTAAAAACAAAATGGAGAGATATGAGTTCCAAGTAATATAATATTATATTACATTGAATTGGGATTGGAATTGGAAATGAAGGTGATAATTTTGCTTTCATTTTCATTTCAAAAGCTGGGTAGAAAGAGAAAAACCAATAGAGAGCTATGAAATACTTAAGTTGTAATGCCCAATGTGGATGGGATTTTGAGGATAAATTTTTATGTAGGATAAATACTCCAATTTTTAGAATATGGAATGTTAGTGCCCAGAGAAAAAATTATATTAGATTTGGAAGTAAGAGTAGGAAGCTCTATCTACAGAAAATCTGAAAGTGCACCACCAGTATATGAGCTGTTGTAACATGATTCAACTCAGAGGAAAACCCAAAAAGTTTTAGTACCTTTATTTCACTTTACAAATATAATAAAAATAAGTGTCTTTATTAGGGAAAACACATGGATTAATTTAAAGGAAATAAGCCACAGGCTCTCTGAAGATAATTTAAAAATATCTCACAGGAAGCTCAAGAGAATGTAGGACATGAATTTAAAAAAAAAAAAACTAGATTTCTGGAAGAAAAATATCATTCATAGTTGATTGCAACGTCTAAAATAATGCAATGGCAAAATGCTATCAAAGAAAAGTAGAGCATTTCTTTAAACATATAAAACCTGCTCAAGGGGAAGGTCAGGTGAAAATAAATTTATGTATGGAAAAAATATCCAATGTTATGTACCTTGGATGGTAGGGGGATTTGGGGGAAAACGGATACATGCATATGTTGGAATGCATCCTTTTGCTGTTCCTCTGAAACTGTCACAACACTGTTTGTTAATTGTATATACCCCAATACAAAATAAAAAGTTTTTAAACATTCCAAGCTAACCTTAAATTAGTATCTCAATGGTGTATAGACACACACACACACACACCCCTCACAAGAGATAGGATACCAGTGAGATAAGATATCTGAATAAAACTTGATAGATTGATTCATGTTAACATTAATATCCTGGTTATGATATTGTACTATTGCTTTGCAAGACAATACCATTGGGGAAACTGGGTTAACTGTACATGGGATCTCTGAATATTATTTCTTACAACTGTATGTGAATCTACAATTCTACAATCTACTAAGAGTAAATTTTTAAATTTTAAAACACTAATAAAATGTAAAATACCAATCATAAGTTGTTAAAATATTGAAAAGTGGGAATATTGCTACCAAAGTATGTAATAAGGACAGTGTGAAGCATGTACTGAGGAGAACAGAGAATAAATGATTTGTTTCCTTCAGTCAGAGAGAGACACGAGGGAACTTTTCATTTCCATAGTGTCTTTAAAAGAGAAAGGTATTAGGTATTGTACCAAATATTGGCAATCACCCAGGTGGCACTAGTGGTAAAGAACCTACCTGCCACTACAGGAGATGTGAGAGACATGAGTTCGATCCCTGGGTCAGGAAGATCCCCTGGAGGAAGAAACAGCAACCCACTCCAGTTTTCCTGCCTGGAGAATGCCAAGGATAGAAAAGCCTGGTGGGCTAAAGTCCATAGGGTTGCAAAGAGTGGGACGTAACTGAAGCAACTTAGCATGCTTGTATGGTAGTCCAAATTCTGAGTTGTCCCTGTCACCTGTCAGCCACCGTGAGCTTGAGGATAGGCACACTGCTTTATTATCTTTGTACAACTATTGCCTTTGAGAGCAACTGGCACAGAATAAGCATTCAATAAGGGCTTATTTTTCTTTTAAAATTTAACGAATGAGGGAGTGAGGCCTGGGGATTAGTGAAATGCCAGGATCAACACTGTCCTCAGGAGGCAGTGTAACTCAATAATGAAGTGAACAGGGACTAAGTTTGGACTTCCCTGGTTCAAATCCTGACTCTGTCCATAACTAGCTGGGGTTGGGGGGTGTTACACAAGTGCTTTAATCCTTACTCACCCTTGAGCTGAGGATGATGAAATAATACCACTTATCTCACAAGTTTTGGGAAACTCTAAAAAGTTCAGTATAACAAAAGCACACAGGACAGAGCCTAAAACACAATAAACACTCAGTGAGCCTTAGCTCACTCTGCATAAGGAAGCGCCCAGTGCTAGCTTTGAGTGTTACAGTCCAGTAATCCTACTTCTACACTGTGTAAATTAATTAAAAGTAGAATAAGAGTAGTCACTAATGAGTAAGATAAAAGAGCAAATTTAAGAAGACAACTCTTGCACATCTATTGGAGTTCTTCATGGAAACAATTGTTTATTAAATACATAGTAAATGGCAGAAACCTTATGAAGTATTTAACTTAACTCCAACAATAATTTTTAATGAATATTTTTAACACAATAATAATTTAAAGAAGTATTTAACTCTAACAATAACTCCAACCTAACTCCAACAATTCATATGTGAAAACCCAGTTCACATATGAAGAAAGCAAAACCAAAGAGGTCAACTACTTAGTCAACTAACAAAGCCAATCAGCCTGAACTTGGAAAAGCCAAACTCTAAGTTAAGGGACTGCCTTGAGAGCTCCCTCTTTTGGAAGAAAAAGAAAACTAAACTGTGATCAAGGACTTATATACCAAAAGACATACTGTAGATTTTCAAGCAGTACATATTTTATTAAATTGTTGTTGTTGTTGTTGTTGTTATTCAGTTACTCAGTTGTGTCCGACTCTTTGCGACGCCATGGACTGCAGCAGACCAGGCTTCCCTGTCTTCACCATCTCCCAGAGCTGGCTGAGACTCATGTCCATTGAGCCAGGGATGCCATCCAACCATCGCACCCTCTGTCATTCCCTTCTCCTCTTGCCTTCAATCTTTCCCAGCATTAGGGTCTTTTTCTAATGAGCTGGCTCTTTGCATTAGGTGGCCAATATATTGGAGCTTCAACTTCAGATAGCACAGTAAACAACAAAATCTGCAAAAATGGGGCTTCAGGAATTGGTAAAAATTATTTCTAATGGCTCTATAACTAGTAATACAAACAAATTTTGTACATAAAAAATATATATGGATCTCTGTTCATTTCCAAGGCAAACCATTCAATATCACAGTAATCCAAGCCTATGCCCCAACCAGTAATGCTGAAGAACCTGAAGTTGAATGGTTCTATGAAGACCTACAAGATCTTTAGAACTAACACTCCAAAAAAAGATGTCCTTTTCATTATAGGGGACTGGAATGCAAAAGTAGGAAGCCAAGAATCACCTGGAGTAACAGGCAAATTTGTTAGAGTACGGAATAAAGCAGGGCAAAGGCTAATAGAGTTTTGCCAAGAGAACGCACTGGTCATAGCAAACACCCTCTTCCAACAACACAAGAGAAGACTTTACACATGGACATCACCAGATGGTCGACAACCGAAATCAGATTGATTATATTCTTTGCAGCCAAAGATGGAGAAGCTCTATAAGGCCAGCAAAAACAAGACTGGGAGTTGACTGTGGCTCAGATCATGAACTGCTTATTGCCAAATTCAGAATTAAATTGGAGAAAGTAGGGAAAACCTCTAGACCATTCAGGCATGAACTAAATCAAATCCCTTATGACTATACAGTGGAAGTGAGGAATAGATTTAAGGGACTAGATCTCATAGGCAGAGTGCCTGATGAACTGTGGATGGAGGTTCATGACATTGTACAGGAGACAGGGATCAAGGTCATCCCCATGGAAAAGAAATGCAAAAAGACAAAATGGTTGTCTGAGGAGGCCTTCCAAATAGCTGTGAAAAGAAGAGAAGTGAAAAGCAAAGGAGAAAAGGAAAGACATTCCTGTTTGAACGCAGAGTTCCAAAGAATAGCATGGAAAGATAAGAAAGCCTTCTTCAGCGATCAATGCAAAGAAATAGAGGAAAACAACAGAATGGGAAAGACTAGAGATGTCTTCAAGAAAACTAGAGATACCAAGGGAACATTTCATGCAAAGATGGGTTCAATAAAGGACAGAAATGGTAAGGACCTAACAGAAGCAGAAGATATTGAGAAGACGTGACAAGAATACAGAGAAGAACTGTACAAAAAAGATCTTCCCGGCCCAGATAATCACAATGGTGTGATCACTCACCTAGAGCCAGACATGCTGGAATGTGAAGTCAAGTGAGCCTTAGAAAGCATCACTACGAACAAAGCTAGTGGAGGTGATGGAATTCCAGTTGAGCTATTTCAAATCCTGAAAGATGATGCTGTGAAAGTGATGCACTCAATATGCCAGCAAATTTGGAAAACTCAGCAGTGGCCACAGGACTGGAAAAGGTCAGTTTTCATTTCAATCCCTAAGAAAGGCAATCCCAAAGAATGCTCAAACTACAGCACAATTGCACTCATCTCACACGCTAGTAAAGTAATGCTCAAAATTCTCCAAACCAGGCTTCAGCAATATGTAAACCGTGAACTTCCAGATGTTCAAGCTGGATTTAGAAAAGGCAGAGGAACCAGAGATCAAATTGCCAACATCTGCTGGACCGTCAAAAAAGCAAGAGAGTTCCAGAAAAATATCTATTTCTGCTTTATTGACTATGCCAAAGCCTTTGACTGTGTGGATCACAATAAACTGTGGAAAATTCTGAAAGAGATGGGAGTACCAGACCACCTGACCTGCCTCTTGAGAAACCTATATGCAGGTTAGGAAGCAACAGTTAGAACTGGACATGGACCAACAGACTGGTTCCAAATAGGAAAAGGAGTATGTCAAGGCTGTATAATGTCACCGTGCTTATTTAATTTATATGCAGAGTACATCATGAGAAACGCTGGGATGAAAGAAGCACAAGCTGGAATCAAGATTGCCGGGAGAAATATCAATAACCTCAGATATGCAGATGACACCACCCTTATAGCAGAAAGTGAAGAGGAACTAAAGAGCCTCTTGATGAAAGTGAAAGAGGAGAGTGAAAAAGTTGGCTTAAAGCTCAATACTCAGAAACCTAAGATCATGCCATCCGGTCCCATCACTTCATTGCAAATAGATGGGAAAACAGTGGAAACAGAGGCTGATTTAATTTTTTGGGGCTCCAAAATCACTGCAAATGGTGATTGCAACCATGAAATTAAAAGACACTTACTCTTTGGAAGGAAAGTTATGACCAACCTAGACAGCATATTAAAAAGCAGAGACATTACTTTGCCAACAAAGGTCCGCCTAGTCAAGGCTACGGTTTTTCCAGTGGTCATGTATGGATGTGAGAGTTGGACTGTGAAGAAAGCTGAGCGCTGAAAAATTGATGCTTCTGGACTGTGGTGTTGGAGAAGACTCTTGAGAATCCCTTGGACTGCAAGGAGATCTAACCAGTCCATCCTAAAGGAGATCAGTCCTGAATATTCATTGGAAGGACTGATGCTGAAGCTGAAACTCCAATACTTTGGCCACCTCATGCAAAGAACTGACTCATTGGAAAAGGCCCTGATGCTGGGAGGGATTGGGGGCAGGAGGAGAAGGGGACGACAGAGGATGAGATGGCTGGATGGCATCACTGACTCGATGGACATGAGTTTGAGTAAACTCCGGGAGTTGGTGATGGACAAGGAGGCCTGGCGTTCTGCGATTCATGGGTTTGCAAAGAGTCGGACACGACTGAGCGACTGAACTGACTGAACTCCAAAGAACCTGAGTGACTAGAAGATAGAGAAGGCCAGAGACTTTTTGAAAAATTAATTATCATTGGATATAGTTGATTTACAATGTTGTGTTAGTATCTGCTGTACAGCAAAGTAAATCAGTTATCAATATACACATGTCCACTGTTTTTAAAATTCTTTTCCCATTTAGGTCATTACAGAGTATTGAGTAAAGCATCCTGTGCTATACAGTCAGTTCTTATTAGTCATCTATTTTATATACAGTAGTGTGTATATGTCAATCCCAATGTTATATCTTTAGAGTCCACTAGCAAGTGATTTGGAAACCCAGCACCTGTGTTTCCATGATTTTTCTTTTCAAGATTAAGCGAAACGAAACCAACACTCTTGTTATGCTTACTTACCAAGGTACTGTTAGAAAGTAGCATATGCCCATGGCTTTACTCTATATTAGGTGCATTATGACACATTGCTACTAATATTTACCTATTGTGGCACTTTAGTCAGCAGTTAGTAGACTTGAGGCTGCTTGGCTATATGGGAGTGAGGCAAAACTTTAAAAACTGGTGAGTAACACCTTTTAAAAAGGACAGTTTCATGGCTCTGGCTGTCTAGCTTTGTGGTAAACATGGTACAATGACACATTAATAAAAGAGTTCTAATTAGACAGTCAGGGAAGGTGGCTTTTCTGCAGAAGTGCTGTCTGAGCTGAGATCTCAAAGTAGACAAAGTGAAAAAGGAAGATGGAATCAAAAAGAGAAACAGCATGTGCAGAAACCTAGATGCAAAATGCTTATCAAGTGCTGAAAGATACCAGTGTGGCTGGAAAGAAATCTGAGTGTGGCAAACAAGAGAGAGGGCTGGACTGTGTCTTGTTCTTCATGCATCCCCAGTATCTAGCTTAGAGTTCAGTTCATAGAGCTGTAAAGCCGTAAGAAGGATAGAAATTAAATGACTAGTCCTCTGACAAGATGAATAAATAGTACAGGTTACTACCTCTTCCTCTAAGTCAGTCCTGCAGATATTACACACACAAATAAGAGGGAGGTTAGGGATCTGAGAAACTAAGTATGAAAAATCCCCTGGATGAACAGATGATGATTAGGCCCTACTGTTGAGTGGCAAGAACTGGAGGCCCAGTGCTGAAAATGGGAGCAGGGGTGGTGTAGGTAGGCAGGGATTCTCTGAGGGGGGCAGGACATTGTAGCAGTTACCTCCTAGAGTTCTCCTCCAGGGAAATACAACTGAGGGGAAGAAGGAGAGGAAGTTCTGCCGTCTGCCACTCTGGTGAGGTCGATTCCAACTCACAGGCTCTGGGCCTTGAGAACATTACCTTTCTCAGCTCATTGGGGTAAAACACTAGAGCCCGCGCCTGGCTTCTCCCTTCTACCACTGTGTGATACAAACTCCCCATCCTCTGCTGAGAGCTCACAGGGCAAAAATAAGCCAGTCATCTGGGACTACAGCGTTTCTATAAAAGATAACAGGCTCAAACCCTATTCCAAATGACAGAAAATAAAAACAAGATCATAGACTACAACAGGTTGAATGTTCAAAACGGAACGTTTGTAAATTGTAGCAATGTTCTCTTAAGTCAGTCTCTCAAGGCAATAGAAATAAAAGCAAAAATAAATAAATGAGGCCGAATCAGACCTATAAGGTTCTGCACTGCAAAGAGAACCACAAGCAAAATGAAAAGACAATAGACAGAATGGGAGAGAACACACCTGCAAACAAGGCAACAGACAAGGGCCTAATTTCCAAAACATACAAACAGTTCCCATAGTCCAACATCCAAAAAATAAACAGCCTAACCAAAAAATGAGCAGAAGACCTAAACAGACACCCCTCTAAAGAAGACACACAGATGGTTAACAGGCACACAGAGATACTCAACATTGTCAACCATTAGAGAAAATCAGACCAAAACTACGATGAAGCACCACCTCACACTGGTCAGAATGGCCAGCACTGCAATGTCTACAAACGACAAACGCTGGAGAGGGTGTGGGGAAAGGGGGGCCCCCACACCTCTAGTGGGAATGCAAACAGGCACCACCATCAGGAAAACAGCAAGGAGGCACCTCAAAAACCAGAGTTGCATATGATCCAGCAATTCCGCTGCTAGAAACATATCCGGAGAAAACTAACTCAAAAAGACACATGCACCCCAGTGCTCATAGCAGCACTATCTACAATAGCCAAGATGTGGATGCAACCCAAGAGTCTACCAACAGATAAATGCACAAAGATGTGGAAACACACACACAGGATGCTGCTCAGCCATAAAAAATGCCATTTGCAGCAACATGAATGAACCCAGAGGCTGTCATGCTAAGCAAATCAAACAGAGAGTGAAAGACAAATACTATATATCACTTATATGTGGAATCCAAAATATGATACAGATGAACTCATCCATGAAACAGAAACAGACTCACAGATAGAAAACAGACCCATGGCTACCAGAGGGAAGTGGGTAGCAGAGGGACAGATTAGGAGTCTGGGACAAGCAGACACAAACCACCGTGTACAGACAGACAAATAGCAAGGCCCCCCTGCAGAGCACAGGGAACCAGACTCGACTCCTGCAATAAACCATAATGGAAAACATGAGAACAAACGCATGGAATATTTGTGGAACATGGCGGGCAACGAACTGAGGAGCATGGTTAGCTTATATATGTTTATTGCATTGTTTTATCAGCAGCTGTCAGGGCCTAGAAGCACTAACACCTCAGTGTCTAGAACATATCTAGTACCCAAATCCTGGTTTCTTAATACTATTCTCCAGTAAAGAAACCATGACTTCTTGGATAAATGGCTAACTTTGGGACAGAAAAGATATAAGATGAACCTGGAACATCTTATGGAGCCAGAAAGTGAGAAGTGCTTAAAACAACAACCTCACAATGATGAGGGCATATCAAAGGAACACAAGAGCCAATTGTGAGAGCTCCTAATAGCCAAAGAGGCAACACTTTGAGCAAAATGAAGTATTACTGGATTATTTCCCAAAGCATAAAATGAACAGCTGTTGGTCCATAGTGGTACAAATAAATTTTAAAAATGAGGGAAGACAAAGCAATCTATAGATTCAATGCAATCCCTATCAAGCTACCAACGGTATTTTTCACAGAACTAGACCAAATAATTTCACAATTTGTATGGAAATACAAAAAACCTCAAATAGCCAAAGCCATCTTGAGAAATAAGAATGGAACTGGAGGAATCAACCTGCCTGACTTCAGACTATACTACAAAGCCACAGTCATCAAGACAGTATGGTACTGGCACAAAGACAGAAATATAGATCAATGGAACAGAATAGAAAGCCCAGAGATAAATCCACGAACTTATGGACACCTTATCTTCGACAAAGGAGGCAAGGATATACAATGGAAAAAAGACAACCTCTTTAACAAGTGGTGCTGGGAAAGCTGGTCAACCACTTGTAAAAGAATGAAACTAGAACACTTTCTAACACCATACACAAAAATAAACTCAAAATGGATTAAAGATCTAAATGTAAGACCAGAAACTATAAAACTCCTAGAGGAGAACATAGGCAAAACACTCTCCGACATAAACCACAGCAAGATCCTCTATGACCCACCTCCCAGAATATTGGAAATAAAAGCAAAACTAAACAAATGGGACCTAATGAAACTTAAAAGCTTTTGCACAACAAAGGAAACTATAAGTAAGGTGAAAAGACAGCCCTCAGATTGGGAGAAAATAATAGCAAATGAAGAAACAGACAAAGGATTAATCTCAAAAATATACAAGCAACTCTTGAAGCTCAATTCCAGAAAAGTTAATGACCCAATCAAAAAATGGGCCAAAGAACTAAACAGACATTTCTCCAAAGAAGACATACAGATGGCTAACAAACACATGAAAAGATTCTCAACATCACTCATTATCAGAGAAATGCAAATCAAAACCACAATGAGGTACCATTACACGCCAGTCAGGATGGCTGCTATCCAAAAGTCTACAAGCAATGAATGCTGGAGAGGGTGTGGAGAAAAGGGAACCCTCTTACACTGTTGGTGGGAATGCAAACTAGTACAGCCGCTATGGAGAACAGTGTGGAGATTTCTTAAAAAACTGGAAATAGAACTGCCATATGACCCAGCAATACCACTTCTGGGCATACACACCGAGGAAACCAGATCTGAAAGAGACACGTGCACCCCAATGTTCATCGCAGCACTGTTTATAATAGCCAGGACATGGAAGCAACCTAGATGCCCATCAGCAGATGAATGGATAAGGAAGCTGTGGTACATATACACCATGGAATATTACTCAGCCATTAAAAATAATTCATTTGAACCAGTTCTAATGAGATGGATGAAACTGGAGCCCATTATACAGAGTGAAGTAAGCCAGAAAGATAAAGAACATTACAGCATACTAACACATATATATGGAATTTAGAAAGATGGTAACGACAACCCTTTATGCAAAACAGAAAAAGAGACACAGAAGTACAGAACAGACTTTTGAACTCTGTGGGAGAAGGTGAGGGTGGGATGTTGCGAAAGAACAGCATGTATATTATCTATGGTGAAACAGGTCACCAGCCCAGGTGGGATGCATGAGACAAGTGCTCGAGCCTGGTACACTGGGAAGACCCAGAGGAGTCGGGTGGAGATGGGGGTGGGAGGGGGGATCGGGATGGGGAATACGTGTAAATCTATTGCTGATTCATGTCAATGTATGACAAAACCCACTGAAAAAATAAATTAATTAATTAATTAAAAAAAATGAGGGAAGAGACTAATTTCTTTCTATAGAATTTCAATTAACTGATATAACATTCCACCCTCAAGAATACCACAACTCCACTCTTCTTAAGTGTGGGCTGCACACAGTGATTTCATTCCAAAGTGTACAGTGTTGTGGAGACGGGGTAAACTTTACCCCACGGGAAAAAACCTGCAAATAATGCTTCAGCCAGGTGACCAAGGTTAACCTCAACAATAAAAAGTAATGTTGATAGTATGTACTCTTAATATGGGATGAGACTAGCACTTTACCTCTTTGGTTTTCCTTGCAAAATCCCTTGGTATTTTAAGATTCCCAATCCTAATTATGAGAAAAACTCAATCCTAAGTGACAAGCTTTCTACAAAGTTTGGGACTTGGGACTCAAGCTTGGGACTCCCCTGGGGATCTAGTGGTTGAGAATCCGCCTGCCAGTGCAGGGGTCACGGGTCTGATCCATGATCTGGGAAGCTCCCACATGCCATGCAGGAACCAAGCTCCGGGTGCCACAACTACTGAGCCAGTGCTCTATAGCCCATGAGCCACAATCCCTGAGCCCCAGGAGCTGCAGCTACTGAAGCCCGTGTGCCTACAGCCCGTGCTCTGCAACAAGGGAAACCACTTCAATAAGAAGCCTGCGCATTGCAAGGAAGAGGAGCCAGCTCATCCCCCCACCCCCAGTCACAACTGAAGTCTGCACACAGCAATGAAGACCCACCAAATCCAAAAACAAATAAGTCAGTCTTAAAAAAAAAAAAAAAAAGTCAAGCTCGCCAGAAACAAAGAAACTCTAAGAAGATGTTATAGCCAAGAGAAGCCTCAGGAGATATGATGACTAAATGTAATATCCTCAGTGGGATCCAGGTTGCTTTCTTTTAGGTGAGCCACCTTTTTGCATCCCTGTGGGGCTTGCAGAATTTATTCCTCTGGGACTTTGTTTTCTTAATTAAAATTTGAGGTATAATCCAAAATTTCAGGGCAAAAATTCATTGACATTAATTTCTTTCATCCATTATCTATCTCGTGTCACAGAAGCTGTCAGACCTCTGAGGTCCCAGTGGAAGAAGGTTTTCTCACTCAGGTAAAGGCAACTGATAACCATACACAGCCTGCCCACCTGCCCCTAGCTCCTCTCTTCAAGAGGACCAAGGATGCCCTACTTCCCAGTCATCTTGGGGCCGCATCTACTGGAGTCCACAGCTGGCCCCTCTGCACATGACCAGAGCTTGACAGAGACCCATGCAGAGACCACAGGCTTTCAAAAGGAACAGACTTACTCTTCATTGTTACCCTTCAGGCTTTTCCGTGGAGAAGGAAATGGCAGCCCACTCCAGTTTTCTTGCCTGGAAAATCCCATGGACAGAGAAGCCTGCTGGGCTACAGTCCATGGGGTTGCAAAGAGTCGGACATGACTGAGCGACTTCACTCACTCACTCACTCAGGCTTTTCCAAATAATTTTGTCATGTATGTATTTGCAAAAATAAATTTCTAAAAAAAAATTAAATGACTAAAGCTTAAAGAGTATGTTTGGGTATACAGTTTGATACTATAAAATGCTGATGTCTCAAACAAATTATCCCTGTTGTAGTTACTGAATTAGACAGACATTGGCTTCAAAGAATATGGCATTTGTAGCTTTTAAGATTGATTTTTTGATTATTATATTAACTTTAGACTTCACACAATCTCATTAATAATTATCTTAATAATTTTAATTTCTATGCAACTTCAGTCTGTTAGTATTAAAGTCTAAATTGCCTTTTAGAATCTGATCCCAATTTTATATATTTCTTTGCATGTCTCCTTAAGTTTCAATTGGAGAAGGAACTCACAACCCACTCCAGTACTCTTACCTGGAGAATCCCATGGATGGAGGAGCCTGGTGGGCTACAGTCCATGGGGTCGCAAAGACTCAGACACAACTGAGCAACTTTACTTTCACTTTAAGTTTCAATAATGAATTTTGTGGTAGACTGAATAAGAGTGTCCCAAAAGATGTCCATGTCCTAATCCTCAGAAGGATTTTTGTGTGTTACCTTATTTGGCAAAAGGGACTTTGCATGTGATTAAGTTAAGAATATTAAGATGAAAGATGGATTATCTAGGTGGACCTGGTATAATCACAAAGGTCCTAGTATAAGGAAGACAGGATAGTCAGAGAAGGAGATGTGAGGACAAAAGAATAGGTAATAGTGATGATTTCCTAAAGGAAATCAGTCCTGAATATCCACTTGAAGGATTGATGCTGAAGCTAAAACTCCAATACTTTGGTCACCTGATGTGAAGAACTGACTCATTGGGAAAGACCCTGATGCTGGGAGAAGGATTGAAGGCGGGAGGAGAAGGGGACAACAGAGGATGAAATGGTTGGATGGCATCACCAACTCCATGGACATGAGTTTGAGTAGGGAGTCGGTGATGGACAGGGAAGCCTGGCGTGCTGCAGTCCATGGGGTCGCAGGGAGTCGGCCACGACTGACCAACTGAACTGAACTGAACTGAAGAGTGATATAGCCCCAAGCCAAGGAATACAGACAGTCTCAAGAAGCTGGAAAGGCAAGGAACAGATTTTGCTGACATCTTGATTTCTCACATGTAGCTAGCTCTAGGAGACTCATTTCAGACTTCTGACCACCAGAACAATAGGATAATAAGTCTATGTTATTTTAAGTCCCTAAGTTTGTGGTGACTGCTCACTCTAGCAATAGGAAACTAGTACAAATGCTTTGTTTCCAGTTCTTTTAAAATTGTAAATTGGTGAACAGGTATATGGATAATTGTAAAATCTAAAGATATGCAACATAATAAAGATTTTACTATAAGCAAGCAGTTTATCCACAAAATTCAAGGGTATTATATCAGGAAGAAACAATCAACAAAATTAATTACATCAACAACAAATTTGTAAGCAATGAATGTTTATCTTAGAAGTAAAAGCTCATTATTACAATTAAGTTTGATATTTACTGACATAAGCTAGGTGTCAATCAAGGTCTGAGGCCCAGGTGAGTTAATCCAGGTCTATGGAGCTGAGCAGAGACCAAGAGCAGAATATCAGCCACAAGGCCGTGATGGATGAGGGAGTGTTTCCGGAGGCAGAGCACGGAGGGTGTCCAGCACTCAGCAGAGTGCTCGGTGGAGGGGACCTGTTGGTAAAGAGAGGACCCGCGCCCACCCCTGTGGGTAAGGTGGAGCCCTTAGGATTTTCCCAGACACCTGGGATAGGCACAGTGATTTGCCCCGTCGAATTCATGGCTTCATCCTTCAGCTGTAACTCAGTAATCTGCAGAAGGCAAGTAGGTTTTTCCCACTCAGAACTACAGTATAAGAATAATTGATCTCCACAATGGCCATAAAGTCAGTACAAAAAGAAGTGTATGAGTAATCAGAACATGGTTTTATAAAAGAATGAAAGAATCCTAACATTTTATTTAATTGTTTGTGTCCCTTTGTTCCCTCCTTCCCCTGACTATCATTTGTTCTTGAGTTCAATAGACTGTGAAACATTTATATGAACCTATTTGACACATCTTAATTTCTTTTAACTTTCTTTACCAACAGTTTTTGTAAAAATAAGCCATAAATGTTCCATTGTATTCAGTTTAAAGCAATTTACTAGCAATTTCTCAGACATATCTTCTCTTAGAAATAAAAATGGCAAGAAAGGAGTGTTGTTAGGTAGAATTATGACTCATTTGGTAAAACAATGGACATTTGCAAAGTGCAAAATGAGTTAAATTTCATACAGACTAATCATTTCTATTTCACTGTTTTGACTTAAATAAATATACCTAACTTTTAAAACAAAATTGAAAAAAAATCAGCAGCCTTAAAATCAGGTTAAATGTGCTATGATTAAATGGGGTAAGTCTTTACTTCAAGAGATAATCCAGAGAAATATTTATATACACCAAAAGGTGGTTAAATCTTAACTTGTACTTATAGTGCTCAAACCCTATTATCTTCATTTTGCAATTCTCTACAGTTAGTTAAACACATGGCTCACAATATATTAAAGAATGTTGCCCAAAAATAAGAGTTAAATAAGCTTATGATATCATCTGAAGAAGGAAATGGCAACCCACTCCAGTACTCTTGCCTGGAAAATTCCATGAATGGGGGAGCCTGGAGGGCTACAGTCCATGGGATCACAAAGAGTCAGACAAGACAGAGCGACTTTCTTTCTTTCTATTGTTCCTTTTGGAGGAGGAAATGGCAACCCACTCCAGTGTCCTTGCCTGGAGAATCCCATGGACAGAGGGGGCTGGTGGGGCTGCAGTCTATATGGGGTTGCAAAGAGTCAGACATGACTAAGCAACTAACACACACACACACACATAATATGATCAGTAAATCAAATAAAGTTGACTCTAAAAATTAAAGATAATAGGAGAAAAACTATTTTGACAAAGAGATGACAAATCAAGAATGCTGAGTACTTAATGCTTTCTATGTTGTGATTTATGGGGTATTTGTACCCTATAAGTAAGGCTGAGGTTGCCGCTTGACCTTCATTGTACTTACAAATTACTCAAGGCTTTGCTCCTCCTGACTTGTCTTTGAAACAGAGAAATGTTTGTAAGTTGGGCTGCTGGGAGGTGTCTTGCTGGAGCCTTCCTCTGCCCTATGAGTTGATCTCCCTGGCACAGTGGTGGATCCAGGCATGATGGTGCAGCCTAAGCCTTGCTGTTTATGCCATCTTATCCCAGGAGAAGAACAAGTGACTCGAGATGAACCTATTGAAACTCCACCATGATCTGAAATTTCCTTCCACAATGATGATGAAACTGAGAGGAAGTGGTCTTCAGCTTCTGCTCCCTCCACCGCCCTGAAACTGCCCTGGCCAAGAGCACCGATAGCTTCAAATCGCCAGAGCTAAGTATCACTTTCCTCTTCTCTTCCTTAACTTCCCAGAAGCATTCAAAGCAGCTGAAAGCCTAGTCTCCCAGTTGACAATTTTGCCTTCTTAGCTTCGAGGACACCACACTCTACACTTCCCCCTATTACACTGGCCATTTGTTCCAAGACTTCTTGGCTGCTCTAAATTTGAGTACTCTAGGGTTATTTCCCTGAAACTTTTTTTTTTCTTATATCTATGCTCTTACTCTAGAGACTCTTAAATGCTATAGATAAACACCATGTACTTGATAATGGGACCCAAATCTGTCTCCAAGACTATCCTTTCATTTTTACCTATTTGATGTCTCTCTCAGATGTCTTTGGAATCTCAGACTGACCACGATGAAACATACTTTGTGATTCTCACACTGTATGCATCCCCCAACCTAAACTATCTGCTTCCCTCTCAGTTTTCTCCACCCGAGGAAACACCACCCTCAACCCAGACCTAGCTGGTAGCATGAAAAATATAGCCATCATCCGTAATGGCTATTATTCTCTTGGCTTCCGAATCAACAAGACTTGTCAACCTACCTCCAAAACATACCCCAAAACCACTCCCTTCTCTCTAAATCCATTTCAATTTAGTCAGTTCAAGTGCTCAGTCATGTCTGACTCTTTGCAGCCCCATGGACTGCAGCATGCTGCCTCCATTATTATCCTAATTCCAATATCACCCTAATTCAGGACACTCTCATCTCTTACCTGGGCCACTGTAGTACCTTCTCACTGGTCATTCCACACCTCCTCTGTGTTCAGTCACTTCTTGCCACAGAATCATCTGGCTTCTTGTCATTCAGATTCAGTTTAAATTTTATCTCCTCAGAGGAATTTTCCACACCCAGTCATCCCATCCAACTTTAAACTTTTCTCTTTCTTTCTTGCTCTCGCCTTAACTTAGTGACTCAAAATAGGAGCCTGTGCTCCATGTCTTGCTCACCATGTGCCTGTAACATCTGGTACAGAATATTGACTTGATAAAACTTTGAAGGAATGACTATGCTCCCTAAAGCTTCTCTAAGTTTAAATCTCTTTAAATCATAAACCTCTGTGTATTTCACAGTAGCTGTCTATGCTTCCAAACCAAGTCATTAGCCTTGTCTCCATCATAATTTCATTGCCCTGTTTCTAAGAAGTACCCAAGTTCACAAAACTGAAGTCTCTATCTTTCACTTACTGATTTGAAACGTTCTTTATACATCAGAATATTACTTCTGTCAATCAAATTGCATTTTTTTCCAATTTTGTTATTGATATTTTAAATTTGTCAATGGGTTTTGATGTTTTTAATCTGTTTGTTACTGTATAAATGTTTATGTTACTGTCTTTAATGTTGTGCTTAGAAATATTTTTTCTTCCCAAAGATTATATGAATATTGATTTATTGCTCTCTGGTATTGTTTTGCAACTTGTTGCACTTAATTCTTAATTCCTATGGAAATTGTTTCATTGTCAGGTGGGAGGTAAGGATTCAATTTTATTTTTTTCCAAATGATAAACCAGTTGTCCCAATACCAGTTATTCATAAGGCCATCCTTTTGCCAGCAATGGGAACTTGAGGCAGATTGTGTGGTAATTAAAAGAATGACTCTGAGTTCAGAGACCATGGATTAAAACCAGGCTGATCCTATTATGTACATGTTGTCTATTATTTCTAAAGCTCAATTTCTTCATCTGCAAAAATAGAGTAATAGTAATAACTACCTCAAAGAGTTGTGGTGCAAATATTGTGAAATACTCAGCATGATTCATGGGACATGGAAGCTACATTACTCTTCTTGTTAATGTTAGTATTATTATTCTTATAGTTACCTTTTTAATATCTGGTAGGGTAACTCCCCATGACCATTTTTTTCTTAACTTTTTTTCTTAATCTAACCTTTCAACTTCAAATGGAATTTTGGTTTAAATTGTATTGAGTATTTAGATTATATTACCTATATAATCACCACATATGTAACATACAGTCTTCCCATCCAGGAACACAATGTATCTGTCTTTTTTCATGTCTATTTTAAAGAGCTGTGCTTTCTCTTTCTTTTTCATTCTTATTAACCTTATTTATAGACTTATATATTTTTATTGTTATTTTAAATGGAATCTCTTTTGTCACTATGTTGTCTATTTCATTAGTTGTGTTTAAAACTCTATCATTATTTAAAGACTTTTTTCTGAATTTGTAGTCATGACCTCTCTTTACTAATGATATTTATTTCTCTTTTTCTCTCTTTTTTCATTGGTCAGACTTTATGATGTTTGCCTGTATCACTGACCTTTTAAAGATGTTATATATCAACTCTATTTTTGTTTTGTCTATCTTACTGTTCCTGTTTTAATTCATTTTTTTCCTTAAAGACTCATTAATTCTTCCTGCTTTCTTTTTGCTTATGTTTTTGGAGTTTTTCCCCAACATTTTTGTTGTATTATTTAACTGAAATATAGCTTTGGCTATATCACATTCCCCTGGGATGTTCTCATTGTTAATTTCTAATTTGTAAGAGACTTTCATTTCTGGCAACTCTAAGCTAGAATATTTAACATGCCTGTGGAAAACAACTAAACAATTTCCTGAAAATGTTATTGATTAAACTACTGGCATCCACATATGTTTATGTCTTGCCCACTTAATAGTTTCAGTTTTTTTTCCATACACTCAAAAATAAACTCAAAATAAATTAAAGACCTAAATGTGAGACCAGACACTATACAGAACACCCTCTGACATAAATTAGAGAAATATCTTTCTTGATCCATCTTCCAGAATAATGGAAATAAAAACAAAAATAAACAAATGGCTCCTACTTAAACTCAAAGGCTTATGCACAGCACAGGAAACAATAAACAAAATGAAAAGACAACCCACACATTGGGAGAAAATATTTGCAAATGAAGTGATCGATAAGAGATTAGTCTCCAAAATTTACAAACAGCTTATGATACTTAATAGCATCAAAACAAATAGCCTGATCAACAAATGGGCAGAAGACCCAGACATTTCTCCAACGAAGACATACAGACAGCCAAGAGACACATGAGATAATGTTCACCATGACTAATTATTAGAGAAATGCAAATCAAAACCACAGTAAGATATCACCTCCCACCAGCCAGAATGGCTATCATCAAAAAATCCACAAACAATAAATATTGGAAAGGTTGTGGAGAGAAGGAAACCCTCTTACACTGTTGGTGGGAATGTAAATTGGTACAGCCACTATGAAGAACAGTATGGAGGTTCCTTAAAGAACTAAAAATAGAGCTACCATATGACCCTGCAATGACACTCTTGGGAATATATCTGGGGAAAAACATGATCCAAAAGGATATGCATGCACCTTAATGTTCATTGCAGCACTGCTTAAAGTAGCCAAGACATAGAAGCAACCTAAATGTCCATCAACAGAGGAATGGATAAAGAAGATGTGGTACATATATGCAACAGAATATTACTCAGCCATTAAAAAGAATGAAATAATGCTGCCAGCAGCAACATGGGTGTACCTAGTGATTGTCATACTTATGGAAGTGAGTAAGACAGAGAAGGAGAAATATCGCATGACATCCCTTATATGTGAAATCTAAAAAGAAATGATACAAATGAACTTACAAAACTTAGAGAATGAACTTATGGTTGCCAGGGGGAAGGGAGAGTTAGGGAGTTTGGGATGGATATGTACTCATGGTTGTATTTAAGATGGATAACCAACTAGGACCTACTATATAGCACATGGAACTCTGCTCAATGTTATGTGGCAGCCTGGATGGGAAGGGAGTGTGGGGAGTAGATGCATGTGTGGCTGAGTCCCTTTCCTATTTACCTGAAATTATCATAGCATTGCTGATTGGCTATACTCCAATACAAAATACAAAGTTTAAAAAAAATTTCAAGTTTTACTTTTAATTATCCTCTGGGAATTTATCATTTTAGATGTGTATTTGTTATCCCTTTCTGTGTAACAAACTACCACAACTCAGTGGTTTAATATGTCATTTATTTATTTAATTTATTTTTGGCCATGCCAAAAGCTACCCACTCCAGCATTCTGGCCTGGAGAATTCCATGGACTGTATAGTCCATGGGGTCGCAAAGAGTCAGACACAACTGAGCGACTTTCACTTTCACTTTCACTTATGGGATCTTAATTCCCTGATCAGGGATTCAATCTGGGCCCCCGAAGTGAAAGCAATGAGTCCTAACCACTGGACCACCAGGGGATTCCCACAACATACATCTATTATCTCAGTTTCCATAAATCAGGAGGCCAACATGGCTTAGTTGACCCTCTATTCATGGTTCCACCGGGCTAAAGTTAGGTGTCAGGCAGGCTGTGATTTCCTCTGGAATTTGGTATTCTCTTCCAAGTTTAAATGGCTTTTGGTAAATGTACTTCCTGTGGTCCTGAGGACCATCTTTCTTCCTAGTTGTCAGCTAGGAGTCATTCTCAGCTCAGACAGGCCCTTGTCAGTTTCTTGCTATGTTGTCTTCTTAGAGGGCCTCTAACTACAGAGTTTTGCTTCTTTAAGGCCAGCAGAAGACTCTCTGACATCTAAACACTTTATTTAAGTGTTCAGCTGATTAGGTCACACCCATTCAGCACAATATCCCTCCTGGCTAAAATCAACTGAGACCTTAACAACAAGTACAAATCTATTCACTCCCCCGTCAGATAATCTAATCTAATCAAACTGTGATACCCATCATATTCACAGGTCCTGTCCATAATCAAGTATAGTAGATTACACAGGGAGTGTATACTGACAGACAGGAACCTTGGGGGTCATCTTATAATTCTACCTAATTCTATTTGAAGTTAAGTGCAGTATCTCAATTTTTATCCAGAAAACATCCATAACACCACTTGAATAATTTTTTTTAGTAGGTTTCAGGTTCCACATTTATCATATATTAATTTATAACATGCATCTCAGTATCTATATGGCTCTATTTCTGGAATTTTATTGATTTGTATGAAGACTTTGTAATATTTTAATATCTAGTTTCAGTTCAGTCATTCAGTCATGTTTGATTCTTTGAGACCCCATGGACTGCAGGCTTCCCTGTCCATCACCAACTCCTGGAGTCTACCCAAACTCATGTCCATTGAGTCAGTGATGCCATCCAACCATCTCATCCTTTGTTGTCCCCTTCTCCTCCCACCTTCAATCTTTCCCAGCATCAGGGTCTTTTCCAATGAGTCAGTTCTTCACATCAGGTGGCCAAAGTATTGAAGCTTCAGCTTCAGCATCAGTCCTTCCAATGAATATTCAGGACTGATTTCCTTCAGGATGGACTGGTTGGATCTCCTTGCAGTTCAAGGGACTCTCAAGAGTCTTCTCCACCACCACAGTTTGAAAGCATCAATTCTTTGGCTCTCAGCTTTCTTTATAGTACAACTCTCACATCCATTCCTGACTACTGGAAAACCAGATAAGGTTAATTCTGTCTCACTATTCTTTTTTAAAAAGAATTTTGATATTTTATTCTTGATTTTCTAATTTTCTATGTAAAATTTAGGAACATCTTGTCTAGAAAAAATTAATTTATTGTATTTTTATTAGGACCACATTAAATTAGCAAATCAATTTAGAGGAATCCAATTTGAATGCTAATCAAGCATACAATATGTCTTTTCATTAATTCAAGTGCTCTATATATGTCTTTCCTTTGTATTGAAATGTTTTATTCATAGAGACCTTGCAAACTTATGAAAAAAATGGGTTTGGGGTTTTAATTTTTTCCACTCTTGGCATCGTTCCAATAGTTCCAATCGGAGTTATCTCTTTTTTAAGGTTATATGAAATTCCTGTAAAATTGTCTGGACCTGGTAATGTTTTTAGAAGATCATGCTTTGACAACTGCTATATCTTTTTGAAAATTGGTCTGTTTATATATTCATTCGTTTTTATGGTAATTTATTCATTCTATCCAGGTTTTTCAATTTGTTTGCACGGAGCTAAGAGGAGTAATCTCAGAATTCTTGAATGTCCTCCCTTCTGTCATTACTTTCCTACTGTCATTTTTCAATCTATATAGTTATACTTTCCTTGTATTTTTCCTTCAGTTGACTCATTTATGTACTCAGTTATTTTCCACAAATACTGAGGTTTGGATTTATTTATCACTTCAATTTTCTGTTTTTTTTTTAATTCATTAATTCTGCTTTTATCTTTACTAATATATCCCTCTGTGTTTCTTAAGTTTATCTGTTTTTCCTTTTCTAACTTTTAAGTTGATAGTTTAGTTCATTTCTTTTTCTTTTTTTTTTTTAATTTTTATTTCTTTATTTTTGGCTGCACTGGGCCCTCATCGCTGTGCATGGGCCTTCTCTAGTTGCAGTAAGCAGGGGCTACTCTCTGATTGCGCTGCATGGGCTTCTCATTGCAGTGGCTTCTCTTGTTGCAGAACACAGGCTCCAGGGTGCACCAGTCTCAGTGGTCGTGGCACACAGGTTTAATTGTCTCTCAGCATGTGGAATCTTCCCAGACCAGGGATTGAACCCGTGTCGCTGACAATGGCAGGTGGGTTCTTAACCACTGGACCACCAGGGAAGTCCTTATTTCTTTTTTAAAGTAATGTGAATGTTTAAGGCTATGCCTTTTTTGAGCACTTACATATGATTCTCATTATCCTTATCTCTGCATTTTAGAAATTCTTCAACTTCAATGGGTAGCTATTATTTGACCCATGACTCAGGTTGTTAAGAATTATTTATATTATCAGAAGAAAGAACCATTTTATTTTTTGTTTCTAGTTTTATTTTATGGTGATCAAATAAATTGATTGATGAACACACCATTGTCTAATTGTAAACAATATTCATGACTGCCTCTTAGGCATTTGAAAACAAGATGTAGTTTTTTTTTCATGGACAGACTTCAAGATGGATGAATTGGACTTTTAAATAATGTTTAGGTATTTTAAAATCTTAGGATCCTATAGTAATATATTTTTGGACATTTCTTTTTGCAATTTCTATCATTTGTGCCTTACGAATGTTACTGCTAACTTGATTACTGCATAGATTTTCATAACTTTTTTATGTTCATTGTCAATTGTCCTCTTTGGCATAAAAGAGAACACTTTATATTACACCATCTATCTTGAATTTTATTTTATTTGATACTGATGTTGCAAGACTTAATTTCAACTCTTTTGTAAATTTTACGTATGTCTTCTGCATACAGTGGAAAGTTAAGTTTTGCTTTTTTATCTGAAAATGTTTTTTTCTTTTAATCATGAGTTAACTCATTTATATATGAGCACACGATAGATGTGGTTGGCCTTAGTTCTCTCATTTTTTTCTATGTAGCATTATTTGATGACAGTTGTTTTTAAAAGTCTTTACAAGGTAATTTGTTTACTTTTGTGAGGATATTTTTGATTTAAGAAGACCTTGTTTTTCCTTCTCTATTTACCATTTTAAAAACAGTATTAATTCTCTATGAGGAATGACAAGAATATTATAGTATTTTCTAATCTTGTTTCCTTTCATCCCTCTGTGCCCCACTACGTCAACACAATTACATTTCTTACTGTTTGTTAGATTTTCTTTTACTTTCAGTATTTGCCTGTCAACTTGAAATAATATCCAGTGGCTTAGAGATACTGTTTGTGTTCAGTCGTTTCAGTCGTGTCCAACTCTTTGCGACCCTATGGACTGTAGCCCGCCAGGCTCCTCTGTCCATGCAATTTTCCAGGCAAGAATACTGGAGTGGGTTGCCATGCCCTCCACCAGGGAAACTTCCCAATCCAGGGATCAAACTTGAGTTTCTTATATCTCCTGCATTGGCACGCAGGGTTCTTTACCACTAGTGCCACCTGGGAAGCCCCCAATTTTGCCTGGAAATGTCTTCAAATCATCACTTGCCTAGGCCATTCAGATCTCAGCTCAACTCTCATATTATACTGGATTTAAGTGTATCTGGTTAGCTTCTTTATTTCTAAATTGTGAGAAAATACAATTTAGATCTATTTTCTGTCTCCATAGACTCCTTATTTGTTTTAGTCTCATTATTAGTTCTGTGGTTAGAATACCTCATTCTCATTGCAAGTTCTTATGCTACTGCTTCCCTAGTCATTCTAAATTGATAAAGTTTATCTCCAATAATTTTCTCAGTAAGGGTCATATATATATGGCCACATATATATTCCCTGGTGGCTCAGATGTTAAAGAATCTGCCTGTAATGTGGGAGACCCAGGTTTGATCCCTGGGTCAGTAAGATCCCCTGGAAGAGGGCATGGCAACCCATTCCAGTATTCTTACCTGAAGAATCCCATGGACAGAGGAGCCTGGTGGGCTATAGCCCACTGGGACTACAAAGAGTCAGACACAAACTAAAGTGACTTAGCATGCACACACACACACACACATACACACACACACACACACACATATATATATATATATATATCCATTCTTCTTTTTCAGATTTATTTCCCATATGATTACTACAGAATATTGAATAGAGTGCCCTGTGCTATATAGTACATCTTTGTTAGCCATCTTTTTTATGAACAGTAATGTGTATATGTTAATCTCAATCCCCTAATTTATCACTTGCCCTGGTGCGTGTGTGTATGTTCAGTCCTGTCTGACTCTTTGTAACCCTATGGGCTGTAACCTGCCAGGCTAGGCTCCTCTGTCCATGGAATTCTCCAGCAAGAATATTGGAGTGGGTTGTCATTTCCTCCTCCAGGGGAATCTTTCTGACTCAAGAATCGAACCTGCGTCTTGTGTCTCTCGCATTCTCCTGCACTGGCAGGTATATTCTTTACTACTGAGCCACCTGGAAAGCCTATCACTTGCCCCTAAGTTTCCCCTTTGGTAACCATAAGTTTGATTTCGAGGTCTGTAATTTTGCTTCTTTTTTGTTAAAAAGAAGCTCATTTGTTTTATTTTTATTAGATGCCACATGTACCATATGACATTTGTCTTTCTTTGTCTAGTTTACTTCCCTTAGTATAATAATCTCCAGGTCCATCCATGTTGATGCAAATGGCAATATTTTTGTTTTTATGACTGAGTAATATTCAATTGTAAATATGTACCATGTCTTCTTTTTCCATCCCCCTGTCCATATGGACATTTAGGTTGCCTCCATGTCCTGGCTACTGGAAAAAATTGTGCTGCAATGAATATTGGGATGTATGTATCTTTTCTAACTATGGTTTTCTTTGTAAATATGTCTAGGAGTGGGATTACTGGGTCATACAGTATGTCAGTTTTTAGTTTATTAAAAAACCTCCATACTGCTCCCCGTAGTGGTTGTACCAGTTCACATTGCCACCAATATTATAGAAGGGTTCCCTTCTCAACACACACCCTCTCCAGCATTTATAGTTTATAGGTTTTTTGTTGATGACCATTTGACCATTGTGAGGTGATACCTCATTGCAGATTTTATTTGCATTTCTTTAATAATTAGCTATGTTGAGCATCTTTGCAAGTGATTTTTGGCCATCTGTATACCTTTTTTGGAGAAATGTCTATTTAGATCTTCTGCTCACTTTTTGATTGAGTTATTTGCTTTTTTGATTGAGCTGCATGAGCTGTTTGTGTATTTAAGAGATTAACCCCTTGTCTGTCACTTCATTTGCAAATATTTTCTCCCATTCTGAGAGTATTCTTTTCACTTTGTTTACAGTTTCCTCTGCAGTGCAAAAGTCTTCAAGTTTAAGTAGGTCTCATTTGCTTATTTTTGTTTTCATTTTCTTTATTCTAGGAGGTGGATCCAAAAATATACTGTGGCAATTTATGTCAGAGTGTTCTGCTTATGTTTTCTTCTAGGAGTTTTCTAGTATCTACCCTTACACTTAGGTCTTTAATCTGTTTTGAGTTTACTTTTGTGTGTGATGTTAGAAAGTGCTCTAATTTCATTTTTTTATGTGTAACTGTCCAGTTTTCCCAGCACCACTCATTGAGGATCCTGTCTTTTCTTCCCTGCGTATTCTTGCCTCCTTTGTCAGAAATTAGTTGACCATAGATGAGAGATTTTATTTCTGGATTTTCTATCCTATTCTATTGATCTATATTTTTGTTTTCATGCTAGTACCATACTGTTTTGATTTCTGAAACTGTGCAGTATAGAGAACATGATTCCTCCAGTTCTGTTTTTCTTTCTCAAGATTGCTTTGGCTATTTGGGGTCTTTTGTGTATCCATAAAAATGTTAAATTTTTTTGTTCTATGTATGTGAAAAATGACATTGGTAATTTGATAGGGATTGTATTGAATCTATAGATTATCTTGTGTAGTATAGTCATTTTGACAATATTGATTCTTCCAATTCAAGAACATAGTATATATTTCCATGTGTTTGTGTCATCTTTCATTTCTTTCATCAACATGTTATAGTTTTCTGAGTACATGTCTTTTACCTCCTTAAGTAGGTTTATTCCTAAGTATTTTATTCTTTTTGATGCAATGGCAGATGGGATTGTTTCCTTAATTGCTCTTTCTGACCTTTCTTTGTTAGTATATATAAATGTAAGAGAATTTTCTGTGTTGATTTTGTATCCTGCAAATTTACTGAATTCCTTGATGACTTCTAGTAGTTTTCTGGTAACACCTTTAGGATCTACTATGTAAAATATGTCATCTGCAAACAGTGACAGTTTTACTTCTGCTCCATTTGTATTCCTTTTCTTTCTTTTTCTTCTCTGATTGCCATGGCTAGGGCTTCCAAAACTGTGTTGAATAAAAGTATGTGAGAGTGGACATACTTGTCTTGTTCCTGATCTTAGAGAAAAGTATTCCAATTTTTCATCATCGAGAAGGATATTAGTTGTGGGTTTGTCATATATGGCCTTAATTATGTTGAGTGAAGTACCCTCTATGCTCACTTTCTAGAGAGTTTTTATCGTAAATGGGTGTTGAATTTTGTCAAAAACTTTTCCTGCATCTTTTGAGATGATCATATGGCTTTTGTTCTTAAATTTGTTAATGTGGCATACTACACAGATTTATTTGTATAGACTGAAAAATCCTTGTATTCTTGGGATAAATCCCACTTGATCATGGTGTAGGCTCCTTTCAACGTGTTGCTGAATTTATTTTCTAGTATTTTGTTGAGAATTTTTTGTCTATGTTCATCAGTGATATTGGCCTATAATTTTATCTTTTTTGAGTCATCTTTGTTTGGTTTTGGTGTCAGGGTGATGGTGGTCTTGTAGAATGAGCTTAAGAGTACTTTTTCCTCTGCAATTTTTAGGAAGAGTTTGAGAAGGATAGGTGTTAGTTCTTTTCTAAACATTTGATAGAATTTGCCTGTGAAGCCATCGGGTCCTAGACTGTTGTTTGTGGGCATTTTTATATCACAGCTCCAATTTCAGTGCTTGTGATTAGTCTATTCATTTTTTCTATTTCTTCCTGATTCAGTCTTGAAAGGTTTTACCTTTCTAAGATTTTGTGTATTCTAGGTTGTCCATTTAATTGGCACATAGTTGCTTACAGTAGTCTCTTATGATCGTTTTACTTCTGTGGTGTTTGTTGTCACTTTTCCTTTTTTATTTCTAATTTTATTGATTTAAGCCCTCTCCCTTTTCTTCCTTGTTAAGTCTGGCTAAAGGTTTATGAATTTTGTCTATCCTTTCAAAGAATCAGTTTTATTTTTTTTTTTAATTGGATAGTAGTTGTTTTACAGTAATGTGTTGGTTTCTGCTGTACAATGAAGAGAATCGGCTATATGTATACATATACTCCCTCTCTCTTGGATCTCCCTTCCACTCCCTCTATTCCACTGTTGATGAGTATGTAAACAGACACAGCAATTATGGACAAAAGCATGGAGGTTCCTTCAAAAACTAAAACTAGAACTATTATATGACATAGTAATTCTACTACTGGGCTTACACCCTGAGAAAACCATAATTCAAAAAGGGATATGCACCTCGATATTCATTGCAGCACTACTTACAATCACTAGGTCATGGAAGCAAAACGTGTCCACTGGAGAAGGGAATGGCAAACCATGTCAGTATTCTTGCCTTCAGAACACCATGAACGGTATGAAAAGGCAAAAAGATAAGACACTGAAAGATGAACTCCCCAGGTCAGTAGGTGCCCAATATGCTACTGAAGATCAGTGGAGAAATAACTCCAGAAAAAATGAAGAGACACAGCCAAACCTAAAACAACACCCAGTTGTGGATGTGACTAGTGATAGAAGTAAAGTCCAATGCTGTAAAAAGCAATATTGCATAGGAACTTGGAATGTCAGGTCCATGAATCAAGGCAAACTGGAAGTGGTCAAACAGGAGATGGCAAGAGTGAACACTGACATTTTAGGAATCGGTGAACTAAAATGGACTGAAATGGGTGAATTTAACTCGGAGAGCCATCATGTCTACTACTGTGGGCAAGAATCCCTTAGAAGAAACGGAGTACCCATCATAGTCAACAAAACAGTCAGAAATGCAGTACTTGGATGCAATCTCAGAAACGACAGAATGATCTCTGTTCGTTTCCAAGGCAAACCATTCCACATCACAGTAATCCAAGTCTATGCCCCAATCAGTAATTCTGAAGAAGCTGAGCCTAAATAGTTTTATGAAGATCTACAAAACCTTCTAGAACTAACTCCCCAAAAAGATGTCCTTTTCATTATAGAGGACTGGAATGCAAAAGTAGGAAGTCAAGAAATACCTGGAGTAACAGGCAAATTTGGACTTGGAGTACAGAATGAAGCAGGGCAAAGGCTATTAGAGTTTTGCTGAGAAAATGCACTTACCATAACAAACACCTTCTTCCAACAACACAAGAGAAGACTCTACACATGGACATCACCAGATGGTCAATACTGAAATCAGATTGATTATATTCTTAGCAGTCAAAGATGGAGAAGATCTATACAGTCAGCAAAAACGACACCGGGAGTTGACTGTGGCTCAGATCATGAACTTCTTTGCCAAAGACAGACTTAGATTGAACAAAGCAGGGAAAACCACAAGGGCTTTTAGGTATGGCCTAAATTAAGCCTCTTACTATTATACACTGGAAGTGACAAGTAGGTTCAAGGGATTAGATCTGATAGATAGAGTGCCTGAAGAACTATGGATGGAGGTTCATGACATTGTACAGAAGGCAGTGATCAAGAGCATCCCCAAGAAAAAGAAATGAAAAAAGGCAAAATGATTGCCTGAGGAAGCCTTCCAAATAGCTATGAAAAGAAGAGAAGCAAAAAGCAAAGGAAAAAAGGAAAGAAATTCCCATTCGAATGCAGAGTTCCAAAGAATAGCAAGGAGAGATAAGAAAGTCTTCCTCACTAATCAATGCAAAGAAATAGAGGAAAACAACAGAATGGGAAAGACTAGAGATCTCTTCAAGAAAATTAGAGATACCAAGGGACTATTTCATGTAAAGATGGGCACAATAAAGGACAGAAATGGTATGGACCCAACAAAAGCAGAAGATACTGAGAAGAGGTGGCAAGAATACACAGAAGAACTGTACAAAAAAGATCTCCATGACCAGATAACCACGATGATGTGATCACTCACCTAGAGCCAGACATCCTGGAATATGAAGTCAAGTGGGCCTTAGAAAGCATGACTATGAACAAAGCTAGTGGAGGTGATGGAATTTCAGTTGAGCTATTTCACATCCTGAAAGATGATGCTGAGAAAGTGCTGCATTCAATATGCCAGCAAATTTGGAAAACTCAGCAGTGGCCAAAGGACTGGAAAAGGTCAGTTTTCATTCTAATGCCAAAGAAAGGCAATGCCAAAGAAAGGCAATGCTAAAAGGTGTTAAAACTACTGTACAGTTGCACTCATCTCACACACTGGTAAAGTAATGCTCAAAATTCTCCAAGCCAGGCTTCAACAGTACATGAACTATGAATTTCTAGATTTTCAAGCTGGTTTTAGAAAAGACAGAAGAACCAGAGATCAAATTTCAACATCCGTTGTATCATCAAAAAAGCAAGAGAATTCCAGAAAAACGTTTCTGCTTTATTGACTATGCCAAAGCCTTTGACCGTGTGGATCACCACAAACTATGGAAAATTCTTCAAGAGATGGGAATACCAGACCACCTCATCTGCCTCTTGAGAAATCTGTATGCAGGTCAGGAAGCAACAGTTAGAACTGGACATGGAACAACAGGCTGGTTCCATATAGGGAAAGGAGTACATCAAGGCTGTATATTGTCACCCTGCTTATTTAATTTATATGCAGAGTACATCATGAGAAATGCTGGGCTGGATTAAACACAAGCTGGAATCAAGATTGTCAGGAGAAATACCAATAACCTCAGATATGCAGATGACACCATGTGTCAGAAAGTGAAGAATAACTCAAGAGCCTCTTGATGAAAGTAAAAGAGGCAAATGAAAAGCATGGCTTAAACATCAACATTCAGAAAACTAAGATCATGGCATCTGGTCCCATCACTTCATAGAAAATAGATGGGGAAACAGTGGAAACAGTGAGAGACTTTATTTTGGGGGGCTCCAAAACCACTGCATATGGTGACTGCAGTCATGAAATTAAAAGACAATTGTTCCTTGGAAGAAAAGTTTTGACCAACCTAGACAGCATATTAAAAAGCAGAGATATTGCTTTGCCAACAAAGTCTGTCTCGTCAAAGCTAAGGTTTTTCTAGTAGTCATGTATGGATGTGAGAGTTGGACTATAAATTTGAGCACCGAAGAATTGAAGGTTTCAAACTGTGGTGTTGGAGAAGACTCTTGAGAGTCCCTTGGACTGCAAGCAGATCCAACCAGTCTATCCTAGAGGAAATCAGTTCTGAATATTCATTGGAAGGACTGATGCTGAAGCTGAAACTCCAAAACTTTTGCTACTTGATGAGAAGAACTGACTCATTAGAAAAGGCCTTAATGCTGGGAAAGATTGAAGGTTGGAGGGAAAGGGGATGTCAGAGGATGAGATTGTTGGATGGTATCACCAACTCGGTGGACATGAGTTTGAGTAAACTCCGGGAGTTGGTGTTGGACATGGAGGCCTGGCATGCTGCAATTCATGGGGTTCCAAAAAATCGGACATGACTGAGAGACTGAAGTGAACTGAGGACATGGAAGCAACTAAATGTTCAAAGAACCAGCTTTTACTTTCAATGATCTTTGTTATTGCTTTGTGTGTGTGTGTGTTTTGTGTGTGTGTGTGTCTGCATTTATTTCTTCTGATCTTTATGAATTATTTTCTTCTACTAATTTTTCTTCTTCTTTCTCTAGTTACTTTAGGTGTAGGGTTAGATTGTCTACTTGATATTTTTCTTGTTTCCTGAGGTAAGATTATATTGCTATAAACTTCCCTCTTAGAAATGCTTTTCCTGTGTCCCATAGGTTTTGGGTCATCGTGTTTTCATTGTCATTTTTCTCTAGATATTTTTTTATTTCTTCTTTTATTTTCTTCAGTGATCCATTGGTTATTTTTTATTACTTATTAGTTTTATTATTTTTTTATTAACTTTTCTGTCTTCTTTTTTTTAACCACTGCCATATCATCCTGCATTTCTTTCTTTTACCTTAAAAATACTCACATATAATTCTCCTTCATGGTTTCTTTTTTATTATAGTTCACTCAAGATATTATATAAGTTTTAAGTGTACAGCATAGTGATTCACAATTTTTATAGATTATGCTCCATTTAAAGCTATTATAAAATATTAGCTGTGTTCCCTGTCCTATACAATATATCCTTGTGGCTTATGTTTTACATGTAATAGTTGATCCTCTTAATCCTCTTCTCACATCTTGATCCTCTCCCTTCCCTCTCTCCAGTGGTAACCACTACTTTGTTATATCTGTGAATCTGTTTCTGTTTTGTGGTATTAATCCTTTTGTTTTATTTTTTTAATTCCACATATATGTGATAACATAAATATTTGTCTTTCTCTGTATGAATTATTTCATTAAGCATAATATCCTCCAGATTCATTCATGCTGTTTCATGTGTAGCCAGATCCTGGCCCCTGTGGTGGACAGGGGTGGTTGTGAGCTTAGAGGGTCTTAGGGCACCCTGCCTGGTGTAGTTGGCACTGTGTCTCCACCCAGCAATTTGCCTGACCTGAAGCATTTACAGTGCTCATGCCAACAAGCAGGTGTGAGGGGCCAGGTCCCAGTGCTACTAAGCTAGAGGGAGGATTCCAAAATGACCCTTGCCAGCATCAGGGTCTTTGTGGTGAACAAGACTGTCTGTGGTGAGCAAAATGGCTGCCTCCAACTGTGTTCCCTAGGTTAGCTCGATTTGCTTCCTGCATCTATGGGAGACTGTCCAAGTTTAGCAGGTAGATTTGACCCTTTCAAACTAGTAATGCTTCTACTCTGGCTCCCAGAGCACTTAAGGATTTGTGTGTACCATTTAAGAGTGAAATCTCTATTTTCAACAACTTTATGGCTCTCCTGAAAGTAAGCTCTCCTGGCCATCAAAGCCAAACGTTCTGGGGGATCCTTTTCCTGGTTCAGGACCCCCGGACTGGAAAATCTCATATGGGACTTGGACCCACTGCTCCTTTGGGAGATCCTCTGCAATTATAATTATCCTCTCATTGTGGGTCACCCCCTTAGGAATATAGATGCTGACTGTACTGTGATGAGCTTCCCAGGTGATGCTCGAGGTAAAGAACTCACCTGCTAATGTAGGAGATATAAGAGACCCAGTTTCAATCCCTGTGTCTGGAAGATCCCCTGGAGAAGGAAATGGCTACCCACTCCAGTATTCTTGCCTGGAGAATCCCATGGACAGAGGAAACGGACGGGCTACACTCCATAGGGTCGCAAAAGTTCAGACACAGCTGAAGCAATTTTCACAACACAGTACACATACTGTGTTTCCACCCTTCCTACCTGTCCCATTGTGATTCCTTCTTTACATCTTTGGTTGTGATCTTTTCTGATAGATTTTCATCTTTCTCATCAGTTCAATTCAGTTCAGTCGCTCAGTCATGACCCCATGAATCGCAGCACTCCAGGCCTCCATGTCCATCACCAACTCCCGGAGATTACTCAAATTCATGTCCATCAAGTCAGTGATGCCATTCAGCCATCTCATCCTCTGTCGTCCCCTTCTCCTCCTGCCCCCAATCACTCCCAACATCAGGGTCTTTTCCAATGACTCAACTCTTCTCATCAGGTGGCCAAAGTAATGGAGTTTCAGCTTTAGCATCAGTCCTTCCAATGAACACCCAAGACTGATCTCCTTTAGGATGGACAGATTGGATCTCCTTGCAGTCCAAGAGATTCTCAAGAGTCTTCTCCAACACCACAGTTCAAAAGCATCAATTTTTCGGCACTCAACTTTCTTCACAGTCCAACTCTCACATCTATACATGACCACTGGAAAAATCATAGCTTTGACTAGACGGACCTTTGTTGGCAACGTAATGTCTCTGCTTTTTAATATGCTTTCTAGGTTGGTCATAGCTTTCCTTCCAAAGAGTAAGCGTCTTTTAATTTCATAGCTGCAATCACCATCTGCTGTGATTCTGGAGCCCCAAAAAATATAGTTGGACACTGCTTCCACTGTTTCCCCATCTATTTCCCACGAAGTGATGGGACCAGATGCCATGATCTTATGTTTCTGAGTGTTGAGCTTTAAGCCAACTTTTCCACTCTCCTCTTTCACTTTCATCAAGAGGCTTTTCAGTTCCTCTTCACTTTCTGCCATAAGGGTGGTGTCATCTGCATATCTGAGGTTATTGAAATTTCTCCCTGCAATCTTGATTCCAGTTTGTGCTTCTTCCAGCCCAGTATTTCTCCTGATGTACTCTGCATATAAGTTAAACAAGCAGGGTGACAAAATACAGCCTTGACGTACTCCTTTTCCTATTTGGAACCAGTCTGTTGTTCCATGTCCAGTTCTAACTGTTGCTTCCTGACCTGCATATACGCCTCGCAAGAGGTGGGTCAGGTGGTCTCGTATTCTCATTTCTTGATGAATTTTCCACAGTTTATTGTGATCCACACAGTCAAAAGCTTTGGCATAGTCAATAAGGCAGAAATAGATATTTTTCTGGAACTGTCTCACTTTTTCGATGATCCAGCAGATGTTGGCAATTTGACCTCTGGTTCCTCTGCCTTTTCTAAAACCAGCTTGAACGTCTGGAAGTTCACGGTTCATGTATTCCTGAAGCCTGGCTTGGAGAATTTTGAGCATTAGTTTACTAGCGTATGAGATGAGTGCAATCGTGTGGTAGTTTGAGCATTCTTTTGGATTGCCTTTCTTTGGGATTGGAATGAAAACTGACCTTTTCCAGTCCTGTGGTCACTGTTGAGTTTCCCAAATTTGCTGGCATATTGAATGCAGCACTTTCACAGCATCATCTTTCAGGATGTGAAATAGCTCAAATGAAATTCCATCACCTCCACTAGCTTTGTTCGTAGTCATGCTTTCTAAGGCCCACTTGACTTCATATTCCAGGATGTCTGGCTCTAGGTGAGTGATCACACCATCGTGATTATCTGGGTCATGAATATCTTTTTTGTACATTTCTTCTGTGTATTCTTGCCACCTCTTCTCAGTATCTTCTGCTTCTGTTAGGTCCCTACCATTTCTGTCCTTTATTGAGCCCATCTTTGCATGAAATGTTCCCTTGGTATCTCTAATTTTCTTGAAGAGATCTCTAGTCTTTCCCATTCTGTTGTTTTCCTCTAATTTCTTTGCATTGATCAGTGAGGAAGCCTTTCTTATCTCTCCTTGCTATTCTTTGGAACTCTGCATTCGAATGGGAATATCTTTCCTTTTTTCCTTTGCTTTTTGCTTCTCTTCTTTTCATAGCTATTTGGAAGGCCTCTGCAGACAACCATTTAGTCTTTTTGCATTTCTTTTCCATGGGGATGACCTTGATCCCTGTCTCCTGTACAGTGTCATGAACCTCCATCCATAGTTCATCAGGCACTCTGTCTATCAGATCTAGTCCCTTAAATCTATTTCTCACCTCCACTGTATAGTCATAAGGGATTTGATTTAGGTCATACCTGAATGGTCTACTGGTTTTCCCTACTTTCTCCAATTTAATTCTGAATTTGGCAATAAGCAGTTCATGATCTGAGCCACAGTCAGCTCCAGGTCTTGTTTTTGCTGACTGTATAGAGCTTCTCCATCTTTGGCTGCAAAGAATATAATCAATCTGATTTCAGTGTTGACCATCTGGTGATGTCCATGTGTAGAGTCTTCTCTTGTGTTCATGGAAGAGGGTGTTTGCTATGACCAGTGCGTTCTCTTGGCAAAACTCTAATAGCCTTTGCCCTGCTTCATTCCTTACTCCAAGGCCAAATTTGCCTGTTACTCCAGGTGTTTCTTGACTTTCTACTTTTGCATTCCAGTCCCCTATAATGAATGGGACGTCTTTTTGGGGTGTTAGTTCTAGAAGGTCTTGTAGGTCTTCATAGAACCATTCAACTTCAGCTTCTTCAGTGTTACTGGTTGGGGCATAGGCTTGGATTACTGTGATATTGAATGGTTTGCCTTGGAAACGAACAGAGATCATTCTGTCATTTTTGAGATTGCACCCAAGTACTACATTTTGGACTCTTTTGTTGACTATGATGGCTACTCCATTTCTTCTAAGGGATTCCTGTCCACAGTAGTAGATATAATGGTCATCTGAGTTAAATTCACCCATTCCAGTCCATTTTAGTTCACTGATTCCTAGAATGTCGACATTCACTCTTGCCATCTCCTGTTTGACCACTTCCAATTTGATTCATGGACCTAACATTCCAGGTTCCTATGCAATATTGCTGTTTACAGCATCGGACCTTGCTTCTATCACAAGTCCCATCCGCCACTGGGTATTGTTTTTGCTTTGGCTCCATCCCTTCATTCTTTCTGGAGTTATTTCTCCACTAATCTCCGGTAATGTATTGGGCACCTACCGACCTGGGGAGTTCCTCTTTCAGTATCCTATCATTTTGTCTTTTCATACTGTTCATGGGGTTCTCAAGGCAAGAATACTGAAGAAGTTTGCCATTGCCTTCTCCAGTGGACCACAATATGTCAGACGTCTCCACCAGGACCCATCCGTCTTGGGTGGCCCCACATGGCATGGCTTAGTTTCATTGAGTTAGATAAGACTGTGGTCCATGGGATCAGATTGGCTAGTTTTCTGTGATTATGGTATCAGTGTGCTTGCCCTTTGATGTCCTCTCGCAACACCTACCATCTTACTTGGGTTTCTATTACCTTGGACGTGAGGTATCTCTTCACAGGTGCTCCAGCAAAGCACAGCCACTGCTCCTCACCTTGGACGAGGAGTATCTCCTCACAGCCGCCCCTCCTGACCTTGGACGTGGAGTAGCTCCTCTCGGCCCTCCTGCGCCTGCGCATGTGCCCATGGATGGAGGTGAGCTCAAGATCTTTGTACTCACCAACTCAACTAAGTTTATTTTGAGACAGTCAATTCTTGGGTCGGTTGATAAGAAGTCCAGGGTCCCAGAGGAGAAGAAAGTGGTCTGGGGCTCTCAAGAAGGAGAAAAGGACAAACTTTTTTCCTATATCCCTTTATCTTAATCACATAAAATTTTTTTTTCTTTAAGCCCAGAGCTGATGATTACACTACAAAACAACTTATCTTAAACTTTGTACTAAGGATTATGTAACAACTTTGTATCCTGATTGAGGACATGTTTCTCCTTCTTAAGACCCTTCTGACTAATCCTGTCATCTTAAAATGTATATTGTGGGAGTGGGTTTTGTAAGACCCTTACAACCTTGAGACATTCTTTTGATTTACTGTAATAACCAATTGAAAAAATATATAACACTCTTGCTAAGACTAGCGAGGGGGCACTCTCCACCCCCCTTCTGATGTCTACATTGGAAGCTTTCTCTGTCCCTTGTTCACTTTAATAAAACTCTGCTACACAAAAGCTCTTGAGTGATCAAGCCTGGTCCCTGGTCCCGAAGCTAAATCTTCTTCCAAGATCACGAATCCAACATCGTTCACTGTAAGCTATCAATTTCTTTGTGGTTTATTTCACAGAAATAATTATTTCTTTTACCATTAAAAAATATTCACTATGAAGTGCTTACTACCAAGTATCAACTATTCCATGGCATTATTTTTGGAAAGCATTCTGTTCTTATATCAAGAATCACTTTTATCTTTTTTCCATAGTATCTTTTAGTCAATTCTGTATCAGTTTCTTTTTCTGATCAACAGTTTCAATGAGTGAGATTTCCCTGCAGTTGATTCCTATGGAAGGGTCCAGAGTGTTGCAACTAACACCACTGCAACTACGCTGCCAAAGATACCTTACTTTAACAGCATACAATTGATGAAACACTTTGACCCATGCTTACAATTTGACCCATGTTCTTATTTTTATTTTCATCCTAACAGAATCCTATAAACCAGGTAGGATAATTATTATACCCATTTTTCAGAGGAGGATGTTTGAGATCAAACAGATTGTAAAATGTTTCCAAGTATTAAGTGATTAGAACCTAGTCCCCAAGCCTAGACATCACTACCAAGTATTTACCTCTTGGCAATGAGATATAACTTTTGTTATCATTAGGAAATAACTCAGTAAAAGAGTAAATTTATTGTTTATTTTCTTCTTATTTGAACTTTAAAATTATATAGAATTTGGGATGTTCTAAAGTAAATAGTTCCTTAGTTTACATTAATAAAATTTACTTCCTGTTCCGTGGATCATTAGCTGGTTATTCAACTTCATGGGTCTCAGAGTCTTTACTTTTATAGTGCTTAGGCTTAAACTCAAATATCTAAAACTAGTATTCAGTGAGACTAACTCTCAGCACGTACTGAACTGAAACAAAACCAGGACATCTTGAATCAAACGCAAGACTGACTCACAAGATGAGACTTTCATAATTCTACATTTCTGCAAGTATAACAGATGTAATGGACCCCCACCCCGCCACACACCATGTCACCAATGGGTCATTCTCAGCCTTAGTCCTCCTCCTAGCACAAGAAGGAGCATTTCAAAGTTTAAAAAAAAACAACAACAACAAACCAAAGCCAAATTCCGAGGTGATTCCATGGGACAGAGACTGGGGACCCGCTGCTTCTTTTCTTTTTCTTCCATTTTATTCTCCCCTCTATGTCTCTCCCTCATTGCCTTTTCTGGATATAACATCGACGACTGTTGCATGTCTTTGACTCAACCAACATGTAATTTGTGCCTACCGCATGCCAACACAATTGTAAATGTTGGAGTTATGACTGAGAAATAACTCGTTGAAATGTTATAAAACTTTGATCTACTCTGAGGGAAAAAAGCTATGGAAATTTAATCAATAAAGTAGGGAGGCTGTTGTATTATAGCTTATTGTTATCTCCAATCTGGAAATGTAACAACAAACATACTTTGTGGTATGCACAGTTTTTATTTATTACATATCATTTTCTCCCCAGCCGGATTTGTGGCTTATAAAAATAACCAAATATTTGCTTACAAATTGTTATAATGAAAATCTGTAGTCTGCTGCAATAAGATTCATGGTCACAATAACTTTGAAAGCATTTGTTTGCATTTGGAGTGTGGGGGAATAATTTAAATTTAAAATTTTTGCATAAATTATTTATATGTTGAGTCCAAGATGCAACGGAATTACAACATTTTTTAGAAGTGAGGCAGAAGTTTAAAATTTACAAATAACTCTACATTTTGGTCGCACTAGATATAGTTTTCTAGAAAGCTGTATTTTTTGTTGTTGTTTGAATAGCAGTTAGTTGTTTTCACTCTCTCTAACAGATGGAACCAAAGCATTGTGAACATTTTCATTAAAACAGAAAATAAGCTATGAGAGAAGTGTCACATTGCCAAGTATTCATCCTGCAAATTAAATTCTACAACTTAGCAGGTGGTTTAAGTTCCCTTTAGAAATTTAAAATCACCTTATTTTATTTATCTTTAACAGAGACACAGGTTCACTGCTGTATTCACTTACACAGAATCTGCATATTTCTTAGACTTGACAGTTGAGAAAATATTTGCCAACTCTCACTCAAAATGGCTCAGAAATGCCATAGTCAGATGGTTGAGTCTTTGATTTCCTTCACTATTAAAGTCTACTATTTGTCTCCGGAATCAGTTGCAAGGCCTGGTGGATCCAAAAATTTAAAGCCCCACACTCTGCATGTACTTTTTTACACCATTTTGATATAAATTATCATTCGGGCACTGGACCGTACTACCCAATATAGAAAATTTCATTATTAGGTAGTAATCACTATGGACAGAAAGTTTGTGTCACCCCAAAATTCATATGTTGGATCCTAATTCCAATGTGATGGTATTTGAAGTTGGAGCTTCTGGGAAGTGATTAGGTCATGAGAATGAAACCCTCATGAATGGGATTAGTGTCCTCATAAAAAAGGCTCCAGACCCTCCTCTCTGCTTCTGCCATGTGGGAACACAGTGAGAAGGCATCATCTATGAACCAGGATCTGAGCTCTCATCAGGCACTGAATCTCCTGGCACCCTGATCGTGAACTATCCAGCCTCTAGAACTGTGAGAAACAAATTTCTGTTGTTTATTAGTTACCCAGTCTACAGGCTTCCCTGGTGGCTCAATGGTAAAGCACCTGTCTGCAATGCAGGAGACCCGGGTTTGATCCCTCGGTTGGGAAGATACCCTGAAGAAGGAAATGGCAGCCCACTCCAGTAGTCTTGCCAAGAAAATCCCATGGATGGAGGAGCCTGGTAGGCTACAATCCATGGGGTCGCAAATAACTGGACATGACTGAGCGACTCCAATTTTAAAATTTCAGTCTATGGTATTCTGGTACAGTAGCCTGAAATATTTCTAGCTTAGACAACAACAGTTAAGCAATTCACACTTCCAAATCTCTGTAAGACTGTAATGATGAATTTACCTGATACATTAAAGAGTGGCCTTGGTCTGCAGTCATTTCAGAGGTGATGAAGTAGACCTACCTTTTCTGTTTCTAATGTCAGTGCTATAAGATTAATTTCACAAAAATATAATTTTTCCTCCAAAAAAGTTTTTATGCTTTCCCGCTACCTCAGAATAATACTTAGACTCATCATTCACAGACTTCTTCAATTTTCCCTCCAAACTCTTCTTCCAATTACTTCTCAAAACCTCTTGTTCCAGGTAAACTGATATATTTATTCATTGTCTCCCAAGTAAGTTGGTACTACTTTGTATGCCCCTCTGTTCACTTTTTATACACCTTCCTTCTTGATTGTCTAAATCCTTCTTTTCCCTGCAGGAACAACTTAAATCATAACACAATGAATTCTCTCTTAACCATCCTAGATTTTCTTCTTAAATCTCTCTACTATCACTTATTACGTAGCTCGTATGGTTCTTTATATTCCTTGTATACTTTCAAACTTCCCAATTAGAATGTAAGATCCTGAGGGTAGAAATGCCATATTACACACTAAGTCACTATTACCCCAGGACCCAGGACATAGTAATCAGTTTTTAGTGTTGATATTGGTAAGGTAACTGAGATTTTCCCAGGTTACATCAAAAAATATAAAACACACTTATTGCAAGTTCATAGCCTTTGGGGTTTAAAACTATAGCTGAAGTTTTGCTTGACCAAGATGCTTCCTCATTTTCTTTCTTCAGACTTTTCTGGGGTCTCCACTCTCCCTCTATGTGGAGTGTCAATTTTAGTGTTGAATTTTTCAGAACAGGCCTGCACATGATCCTGGATATTAGTAAATTCAAGCAAAAGTTGAATTCTCACTCACACTGTGTCTGGAGTTCTTTGGTTCCAAGCTTTTCTCCACATTCTCCTTCCTCTGGAACTCAGGCTAATATTTCAGCCCTTATATGGAGCAATGAAGAAGCAGAGAAATAAAGTGTGGCAAATGTGCACTCACTTCATAGGATGGACTTCCCTGGAGGCACAGTGGGTAGAATCAACCTGCCAATGCAGGGAACATAGGTTCAGTCCCTGGCCAGGAACGTCCCCATGCTGTGGAACAACCAAGCCTGTGTGCCACAACTACTGAGCTTGCACGCTGCAACTAGTGAAGCCCTCAAGCCTAGAGCCTGTGCTCCAAGGACAGAAGCTACTGCAGTGAGAAGCCGGCACACCACAACAAACAGTAGTCCCCTTCCCTGTAGCTAGAGAAAGACTGCACAGTACAACAGAGACCCAGTGCAACCGAAAACAAATAAATAAAATTATTTAAAAATTACTTTCTGAAAAACTTACTAAGGAAGTACACACATGTACTAGCAGAAGGCTAAACATCAATGAAACTGAATTGAGAACCCATAATTAAATCTTTACAGTGATCATCAATTTGAAAAATGGTCTTTCAACATGGTGTTGAAACAATTAGATACTCACATAAAAAAGAATAAAGCTGAATAACTACCCCACACTGTATAGAAAGATTAATCCAAAATGGATCATAGACCTAAATGTAAACTAAGTGTAAAATATAAAATAAAAATGTAAAAGTAACATGCAAAATTAAATGAAAAAGCTAAAATTATAAAACTCTTAAAATGGAATTAAATTTTCATGATCTCAGGTATTTATGACACTAAAATGTTTCCTTCTATATGACCCAAATAAAATAAAAAAATAAATAAAATTAGAATTTATTAAAATGAAAAACTTTGATCTTCAAGAAAGTGAAAAGACAACCGAAGGAGTGTGAGAACATATATGCAAACAGTATGTCTGACAAGGGACCTGTATCCAGAATATATGAAGAACTCAACACTCAACAATAAAGACAATCTAGTTAAAAATGGGCATTTAACCCAAATGATTTAAAAAGACATTTCTCCAAAGAAAATGTATAAATAACCAACAAGCCATGAAAAGATATTCAACATCTTTAGTCATTAAAGAAATGCAAACCAAAATCACAACAAGGTACCCACAAGGATAACTAAATTTAAAAGACAGAAAATTATAAGTGTTGGTAGAGAAACTGAAACCCTTATACACTGCTGGTGGGAATGTAAAATAGTTCAGCTGCTTTAGAAAACATCTTAGCAGTTCCTCAAAAAGATAAACATAGAGTTACCACATTACCCAGCAATCTCACTCCTGAATATATATGCAAAAGAAATGTAAAGAACAAAAACCTGTAACAAATGTTCATAGTGGCATTATTCATAACAGCTAAAAGTGGAGACAACCCAAATGTCCATCAGTGAATGAATGGATAAACAAAATGCAGTAAATCTACATACTGAAATATTATTCAACCATAGAAAGGAGTGAAATACTGATTCTACTACAACTGGGATGACCTTGGAATCATTATGTTCAGTGAAAGAAGCCAGTCATGAAAGGCCACACATTGTATGAAGCATCCAGAATAGGCAAGTCTGTAGAGACAGAAAATAAATTAGCAATGGACAGGGGCTGGTGGGAGAGCAACTGCTGCTGAACATTAGGTTTCACTTTGGATTGATGAAAACTTTCCAGAGCCAGATGGAGGAAATAAGTGAACAACTCTGTGAATATACTGAAAACCACTGAACTGTACAACTGAAGAGAGTGTATTTTATGGTTTGTGAATTATATCTCAATAAGAATGTTATTTTTTAAAGTGACATCCATCCCTCCTGCTCCCTTTCATTGGTCAAAGTCGCATGGCCGTGAGTTATCCCAATGAAAGAGAGAATTGCAACCCTACTGTGTGCTTGGAAGGAAAGTGGAAATATCTGGGGGACCGTATGAATGACTGCAGACAGTGCCCTCAGCCTTTAGTTCTACAAGTAAGATGAGTCTCAGGGTAGGCCAGTCACGACACCGCACCCTCCTGGGCAGAATGACTGGCGCTGCTGTTGTTATTGTTCAGTCACTCAGTTGTGTCCGACTCTTTGTGACCACATGGACTGCAGCACGCCAGGCTTCCCTGTTCATCACCATCTCCTGGAACTTGCTCAACCTCATGCCCATTGAGTCGGTGATGCCATCCAACCATCTCATCCTCTGTTGTCTCTGTCTCTTCTTGCCCTCAATCTTTCCCTGCAACAGGGTCTTTTCTAATGAGTCACCTCTTCACAACAGGTGACCAAAATATTGGAGCTTCAGCATCCTTCCTTCCAAAGGATATTCAGGATTGATTTCCTTTAGGGTGGACTGATTTCATCTCCTTGCAGCCCAAGGGACTCTCAAGGGTCTTCTCCAACACCACAGTTCAAAAGCATCAGTTCTCTGGTGCTCAGCCTTGTTCTTAAAGAATCCACCTTCAATACAGGAGACCCTGGTTGATTCCTGAGTTGGGAAGATATGCTGGAGAAGGGATAGCCTAGCCACTCCAGTATTCTTGGGCTTCCCATATAGCTCAGCTGGTAAAGAATATGCCTGCAATGTGGGAGACTTGGCTTTGATCCCTTGATTGGGAAGATCCCCTGGAGAAGTGAATGGCTACCCACTCCAGTATTCTGGCCTGGAGAATTCCATGGACTGTATAATTGTCCATGGGGTTGCAAAGAGTCAGACATAACTGAGCTACTTTCACTTCACTTCACTTCATTCAGCCTTCTTTGTGGTTCAACTCTCACATCCATGCATGACTACTGGAAAAACCACAACTTTGACTATACAGACCTTTGCTGGCAAAGTGATGTCACTGTGTAGTGGGCATGTAACAGAAGTTAGGGCAACCAGTCCTTTTGTAGCTTGAGTGTATGTTACAGACAGAAATATTGGGGGATTATTAAATAGGAGGATGGGAGTTGGGAACCATCAGAAGCCATATATAAAATCCTTGTGGAGAGAGCCTGCATCCAGCTGTGACTTCTAACCCCCTAGATTTTCAAGATGCAAAAGATTCTGACTAATGAACCATTAACAGCAAAGTAATTTTAATCTTATAATTTTTTGCCCAGCAGATGTCTCACATGTTTCTTGAGAAATCCCACCAATGTTTCTACTTTGCCACCTTCTGGAATCTGCTCTCATTCCCTCACTGTTGATGCCTAAACAGAAGGAATCTCCTTTTACCCAGGCTTTCACACTTCCCCTTGCCTACAACTTCAGAATCCACCTTTGATGTTGCCCCAGATTGAAAGATTTTTAAAGGAGCTCATTGTTTTGTGTTTTACTGTTTATGCTAAACAGGCTTATAAACTGAACCCCAATTCTCCACCTACGCATGTGTGAGGGTGGGCTGGACTCTTGAGAGTGGGCTGGACCTGTGACCTGTGCTATCTAATGATGGAATGCCACTTTCAAGGCTAGCTTGTAAAAGACTCCAATTTCTGATTTGCTTCTCCCCTCTTGCTCTCTCTTCCTCATTCTGATAGATGCCAGACACCATGTTGTCAGTTGCCTTAGGAAGAGGTTCATATTGCAAGGAACTGAGGGCTTCCTCCAGCCAACAATCCACAGGAAACTGAATCTTGTCAATATCAAGTGAGTGAATATGGAACTGGGTATTCACCAGCTGAGCCTTGAGAGTTCTGCAGCCCAGCTGGTACCTTGATTGCAGACCTTGAAACAGAGGCCTCAATTAAGTAAGCCGTGTCCAAGTTTCTGATCCATACAAACTGTGTAATAATAAATATTGTTTTAAGTCAATAATTTTGTCATACTTTGTTATGCAGCAGTAAATAACCAGTAGAGTGCACCTTCCTTGAAATCATGACACAGCCCTTTTTAGATCAAGGTTGGGAGTTGTTATGTATGACTTTGTTCTAAACTGCTCTCAAAAAATTTTTGTTCTTGGACTTGCCTGGTGGTGCATTGGATAAGAGTTCGCCTGCCAATGCAAGGGACATGGGTTCAATCCTTGGTCCAGGAGAAGTCCACAGGTTGCGGAGCAACTAAACCTGTGCACCACAGCTATTGAGCCTGTGCTCCAGATCCCAGGAGCCACGCCTACTGAGCCCTCAAGCCGCAACTACTACTGAAACCCATGTGACTAGAGCCCATGCTCCACAACAAGAGAAGTCACCACAATGAGAAGTCCAAACACTGCAACAAAGAGTAGCCCCCCGCTCACTGCTATGCCCTCCAATCAGACATCACGCTCTGTCCATTTCTGTATTGATTTGATGTCAATTCCTGTTCCTGTCTTAGGCTCTTTCAGGATGGTCTTGATGACTCCTCACGTGTGCAGTCTACTCTGCAGTGCTTCAAAATTAAATAAGATTATATTGAACCTGCATATCAGTTTTTTCATCCAAAGAATCAATAGAATGTGAAATATTCAAGCCAGAGACAGAGTTGGTGAATGAGCCCATGAATCCTTTAGGAGAACCCTCTAAGTAACTGCAGGTAAAGCTGCCCAGCTGGCTTATTCTGCTTGGGTTTCTAAGATTCCTCTGTCCTGGCCAACACCTCCCACACATGGATACCCACTCACATGTTCAGCTTGACTCACCCTGGTCAGAGCCCCGGGTCCCCAGGCAGTGTCTCCCACCAGCACCGGGATCTGTCCGTTACCTCACTCCGGCCAGCCCCACGCCAGGAGACTGGGCCCAGCCTGCCCTGTCTTGAGTGCTGACGCTGGTAACGTAAGTTACAGCAGACAGTTCCTGCTTCATCTCTCTCATGTAACCAAGGGGTCAGCCAGGGCTTCCCCCCTCTCAGACAGTGGGAATTCCTGCCCACAGGCAGGTGCCTATCTGGACCCTCCCTTTGGTTCCCCACAGCCTCTCCTCCTCTCAGAAGGTTTAACATCCAACTCTCCCTTTACCCCAGTTTCTATAAGAAATCCAACCAAACAAAATAGGCTGTGATGGTCTGAGGATTTTTACTTCACGTTGGGAGGGTCTGGAAACACGAGGGTCTCCATGCAGCCGTCACTGTCTGGGCCCCTCTGCCTTTTCACCGCCTGGTGTCCTCCCAGGAGACCCAGGGTGCTGAGCACACTCCAGTCTGCCCTGGTGCTCACAGCAGTGCCTCTGCCTCTGCGTTATGAAGTTTCCTCTTTCTCATTATTCTTGCTTTGGATGCAGTTTTTAGAAAGATCTGGCCTGGTATCTTATAAGTTCTTCTTCTCACCTATTCAGCCACCTTCCCCCAAAAGCAAAAAGTTAAAGTTAGTCTTACAGTCGTGTCTGACTCTTTGTGATCCCATGGACCTTAGCCTGCCAGCCTTCTCTGTCAATGGAATTCTCCAGGCAAGAGTACTAGACTGGGTTGCCATTTCCTTTTCCAGAAGATCTTCCTGACCCAGGGATCAAACCCAGGTCTTCTGCATTGCAGGCAGGTTCTTTACCAACTGAGTCACTAGGGAAGACCAATAGCAAAGCACCTTGTTTTTTCCTGATGCTGGTCCTAGAACTAGGCTGCATTTGCCAGGCCTTGGGTATGTTGGCCTGTTCACCAGGATTTGGACTCCTCTGCCCCAGCCACCCCATTGTTTACCACTAAACCCCTGCTTTGGAAAAACCCTAACAATTGACTGGGACTGCAAAGCTTTTTCCATTTCATAGATGTGTGTGCTGAGGCCAAGGCGATGCTTTCTCCTGGATCTGTACACAGAGAGGCAGATTAATCAAAAAGATCTTAAGCAGGCACTGTTTGTTTTGCATGAACAAACAGCAGTTGCTCTTTGTTTAAATTTAATAGTTAAAAATGAACAGTTCTGGTGATAATTACCACATATTTATATTGGTATTTTACTTTTTAAGTTCTGGGAGAACAGCAGTTTAACTCGATTGAATCATATTTATTAAGCCAAAGGTTAAGTGCTTCTATTGCCTTTTAACATTAGAGAAGACAAAGAATTTACTAAGAAAATGCCCCAAATTAATAGTAATTTACAGTATATGTGTCTTTTGTTGTGGAGGAGATGAAAAGAGAGCTCAGAGTAGCTAACAGTAGATTAAAGGAAATAAATAAAACATTTATCTATTAATATTCAGAAACCTATGTAGAAGATCAGCATTGTTGCCCACATTTGCGTATGGCTGACTTTGGCTGTTGGATGGATGAAGCATGTTTGGCACAGAAGACCCTGCAGTACAAATGAAACACTAAGCACTTCATGCCACAAAACTAACCCTGCTGAGGCAGCCCTTATCACACTGTAAATAAGAATGTCACAGTGGCATTTTTAATAAGAATGTTGTTAATGATAATCTCATGATTTATGGAAAACATTGCTGGTTTTAGAATCATGCTTCATCTTAGTCCTGTTTCTAGCCACCAGAAAGAGGGAATTTTTGTCATTGTGATAGTCTGTTTGCACTTCTCTTTAAAATATGGTTTTCCGGTGCATGGCACACAGGTATTTTAATTAAAACTCATCTATATGAAAGCTTTCTACCTGATCCTAGTAAATAATTTGAAATAGAAATGTTTGAAAGAGGCTGTTACAAATCAAAAACAGTTACCAATTTGGAATTATAAATAGAGTAGATTACATAGAACATGTTTATAGAAATGAGCCTTTATAATAAACACATATAAAGATGCTCAACATCACTCATTATTAGAGAAATACAAATCAGAACCACAATGAGATATCATCTCATGCTGGTCAGAATGGCTGCCATCAAAAATCTGCAAACAGTAAATGCTGGAGAGGGTGTGGAGAAAGGAGAAATTTTTGTTGGTGGGAATGCACACTGGTACAGCCACTTTGGAAAATAGTATGAACATTCCATAAAAAACTTAAATACAACTGTCATACAACCCAGCACTCCCACTGCTGGGCACACACACCAAGGAAACCAGAATTAAAAGAGACACATGTACCCCAATATGCATTGCATCACTGTTTACAATAGCTAGGACATGGAGGCAACCTAGATGTCCATCAACAGATAAATGGACAAGGAATTTGTAGTGCATATGCACAATGGAATATTACTCATCTATAAAAAGGAATGCATTTGAGTCAGGTCTAATGAGGTGGGTGAAACTGGAGCCTATTATACAGAGTGAAGTAAGTCAGAAAGACAAACACCAATACAGTATATTAACACATGTATATGGAACTTAGAAAGACAGTAAGGATGATTCTATATGCAAGGAGGCAAAAAAGACACAGACGTAAAGAACAGACTTTTGGATTATGTGGGAGAAGGCAAGGATGGGATGATTTGAGAGAATAGCTTTGAAACATGCATATTACCATATGTAAAACAGAGGACCAGTGCAAGTTCAATGCATAAAGCAGGGCAGTCAAAGCCGGTGCTCTGGAACAACCCAGAGAGATGGGGTGGGGAGGGAGGTGAGTGGGAGGGGGGTTAGGATGGGGGGACACATGTGCGCCTGTGACTGATTCATGTCGATGTATGGCAAAAATCATCACGATATTGTAAAGCAATTATTCTCCAATTAAAATTAATTAATTAATTTTTAAAAATAAACCTTTAATTATTTCACTTTAGAGATTTAAGATAACAATTTAAATTATAGAATTATAGAACTAGAAGAACTTTACATGTTACCAAGATCAACCTCTCCTCACTCTCCTTAGATAAGGTAAGAAGAGGTTAACATGTATCTGAGACTACACACCTGGTGGCAGGGATGGAACTATAATAAGCTCCTGATTCCTAAATTAGCATTCTTACAGTCTTTGTACAACCTCCTCTAGTGTTCCAGTAGTAAATAAAATTAATTTGAAGTATTAACTTTCATTGTATTTTAATAGATCAGTTTTCTCAATGCAATTAAGATATCAATATTTCAACCAGTCAAACCATTGACTTTATATGCATATTCATGTTTATAGTGTTTTGCATATTGAAAATTCAAGATCTTCTTTTCCTAAACCTAATTTTCAGTCCATACAATTAGTCAAAGTTAAAGGAAGGATAGGGCATAAACTTTCAATATTTGCAATTTTCTGCCAAATGAGAGTTCAAAAAATTAGTTCCATTGAGGTTTTAATATTAATATATGACTTGACTTGTAGAAGAATACATTAATAGGAAATATATATCATTCTAAGATAAGTAAAATGCTTAATCCATTATTCCTAAGCTGATTTTTTTGCTGTTGTTTTATAAGATTAGGTTGCAGATTTCCTTTCATTAGAAAAGTACTTTACAACATTCATTGAACAATACATCATACAAATAATCTTTCTTGAGAATTTGTAATAAATCAGGGACTTTCTGACAATTAAAAATAGAAATAGCCTTCATATATCACTGTGTTAGATAAGCTGCTTCCAGCTACAAGAAACAGAAATCCTAAATTAAGCTGACTTAACAAGGAAATGTATTAGCTTACAAACAGAAAGTTTGCTTTGGATGATTTGGCAGCTCAATCATGTCATCAAGAGCTTTAGTTCCTTTAATTTCTTTGTGTGAGTGTCCAAAATGCCAACTCCATTCTTTGTGATGTAGGTACTAGCATCTCCTCATTCTATAAATAAGGACATTTATGGTCTTAAAAAGATGCCATCCTGGCCCTTTGTTGTCATGATATGGGCTTCAGTAACAACCAGGGCTATATTATTTACATCCAACGAGAGATAGACACTAGCTTCCTGTTGTTCTCTATCTAAAAAAGGAAGGATTTTCACAGAAGTCACTAGTACACTTCTCCAATCTTACTGGCCAAAATTAGGCTTCAGATTCATTCCTGTACCAAATATTGGTGCAAGGGTTACTTTAACTCAGTCAGACCCCACACTTGAGCCAGGGTCATTTCTCCAACAAGACATTGCTGGTATTCAGTGAAGAGGAGAGAGGTTCTGCATTGTGCAGAGGAGGCTGCAGCTTCCCCTCTGAAACGCTTCTGCCTCTTAACTTCCACAACATCACTGTTAGTTTGCCCTGTAGCGTTTCTGTTCCCACTCCTCAGACTCCTTTTCCAGCTCCTCTTCCGCTTCCCCTTCTCTAAATATTGGAGTTTCCTATGCCTCGGTGATCAGGTTTCATCTCCCTCTTTGACTTTCTCCCTAGGTTATCTCACCTGTTCTTGTATCTTCGAATAACACTCTAAGTTGATCATCTCCCACCGAAACTCTCTCCTGAGCTCCAGATTCACGTGTTCAGCTTTATTCCATGTAGACACTCAGGTGCTTGTGTTTCTTCCTTTTATGTCTCCCATTTCTCCTATAACAGTGGTTTTCAAACTTAAGCATGCATCAGAATGGCTGGAGGGCTGAGGAAACACAAACTGCTTGCCCCATCCTCAGAATTTCTGATTCAGTAGGTCTGTGTTGGAGCTAAAGACTATGAATTTCCAACAAGTTTTTAAGTGATGCTGACACTGCTCATCTGGAACAACGCTTTGAGAACAAGTTTCCTCATACGAACGTCCAAAGCTGAGTCCCTGGCACAGAGAGAGTGTAGACTACTGTACAATTGCACTCATTTCACATGTTAATGAGGTTATGCTCAAAATCCTTCAAGTTAGGCTTCAGCAGCACATGAGCCAAAAACTTCCAGATGCACAAGCTGAGTTTAGAAAAGGCAGAGAAACCAGAGATCCAATTGCCAACAATTGTTGGCTCATAGAGAAAGCAAGGGAATTCCAGAAAAACATCTACTTCTGCTTCATTGACTACATTAAAACCTTTGCCTGTGTGGATCACAACAAACTTTGGAAAATTCTTTAAGAAATGAGAATACTAGACCACATTCATGATCTGAGCCACAGTCAGCTCCAGGTCTTGATTTTGCTGACTGTATAGATCTTCTCCATCTTTGGCTGCAAAGATATAATCAATCTGATTTCGGTGTCGACCACCTGGTGATGTCCATGTGTAGAGTCTTCTCTTGTGTTGTTGGAAGAGGCTGTTTGCTATGACCAGTGTGTTCTCTTGGCAAAACTCTAATAGCCTTTGCCCTGTTTCATTCCTTACTCCAAGGCCAAATTTGCCTGTTACTCCAGGTGTTTCTTGACTTCCTACTTTTGCATTCCAGTCCCTATAATGAATGGGACATCTTTTCGGGGTGTTAGTTCTAAAAGGTCTTGTCAGTCTTCATAGAACCGTTCAACTTCAGCTTCTTCAGCATTACTGGTTGGGGCATAGACTTGGATTACTGTGATATTGAATGGTTTGCCTTGGAAACAAACAGAGATCATTCTGTCGTTTTTAAGATTGCATCCAAGTACTGCATTTTGGACTCTTTTGTTGACTATGATGGCTACTCCATTTCTTCTAAGGGATTCCTGCCCACAGTAGTAGATATAATGGTCATCTGAGTTAAATTCATCCATTCCAGCCCATTTTAGTTCACTGATTCCTAGAATGTCAACATTCACTCTTGCCATCTCCTGTTTGACCACTTCCAATTTGCCTTGATTCATGGACCTAACATTTCAGGTTCCTATACAATATTGCTGTTTACAGCATCGGACCTTGCTTCTATCACCAGTCCCATCCACCACTGGGTATTGTTTTTGCTTTGGCTCCATCCCTTCATTCTTTCTGGAATTATTTCTCCACTGATCTCCAGCAGCATACTGGGTACCTACCGATCTGGGGAGTTTCTCTTTCAGTATCCTATCATTTTGCCTTCTCATACTGTTCATGGGGTTCTCAAGGCAAGAATACTGAAGTGGTTTGCCATTCCCTTCTCCAGTGGACCACATTCGGGCAAACCTCTCCACCATGACCTGACCATCTTGGGTGGCCCCACACGGCATAGCTTAGTTTCATTGAGTTAGACAAGATTGTGGTCCTGTGATCAAGTTGGCTAGTTTTCCGTGATTATGGTTTTAGTGTGTCTGCCCTCTGATGCCCTCTCACAACACCTACCATCTTACTTGGGTTTTTCTTATCTTTTACGTGGGGTATCTCTTCACAGCTGCTCCAGCAAAGTGAAGATGATGCTGTGAAAGTGCTGCACTCAATATGCCAGCAAATTTGGAAAACTCAGCAGTGGCCACAGGACTGGAAAAGGTCAGTTTTCATTTCAATCCCTAAGAAAGGCAATCCCAAAAAATGCTCAAACTACCACACAATTGCACTCATCTCACATACTAGTAAAGTAATCCTCAAAATTCTCCAAGCCAGGCTTCAGCAATACATGAACCGAGAACTTCCAGATGTTCCAGCTGGTTTTAGAAAAGGCAGAGGAACCAGAGATCAAATTGCCAACATCTGCTGGATCATCAAAAAAGTGAGAGAGTTCCAGAAAAACATCTATTTCTGCTTTATTGACTACGCCAAAGCCTTTGACTGTGTGGATCACAATAAACTGTGGAAAATTCTGAAGGAGATGGGAATACCAGACCACCTGACCTGACTCTTGAGAAACCTGTATCCTGGTCAGGAAGCAACACTGAGAACTGGACATGGACCAACAGACTGGTTCCAAATAGGAAAAGGAGTACGTCAAGGCTGTATATTGTCACCCTGCTTATTTAATTTATATGCAGAGTACATCATGAGAAATGTTGGGCTGGAAGAAGCACAAGCTGGAATTAAGATTGCTGGGAGAAATATCAATAATCTCAGATATGCAGATGACACACCCTTATGGCAGAAAGTGAAGAGGAACTAAAAAGCCTCTTGATAAAAGTGAAAGAGAAGAGTGAAAAAGTTGGCCTAAAACTCAACCTTCAGAAAACTAAGATCATGGCATCTGGTCCCATCACCTCATTGGGAAATAGATGGGGAGACAGTGGAAACAGTGTCAGACTTGTTTTTTTTGGTCTCCAAAATCACTGCAGATGGTGACTGCAGCCATGAAATTGAAAGACGCTTATCCCTTGGAAGGAAAGTTATGACCAACCTAGAGAGTGTATTAAAAAGCAGAGACATTACTTTGTCAACAAAGGTCCGTCTGGTCAAGGCTATGGTTTTTCCAGTGCTCATGTATGGATGTGAGAGTTGGACTGTGAAGAAAGCTGAGCGCCAAAAAATTGGATGCTTTTGAACTGTGGTGTTGGAGAAGACTCTTGAGATTCCCTTGGACTGCAAGGAGATCCAACCTGTCCATCCTGAAGGAGATGAGTCCTGGGTGATCATTGGAAGGACTGATGCTGAAGCTGAAACTTCAGTATTTTGGCCACCTCATGCGAAGTGTTGAATCATTGGAAAATACCCTGATGCTGGGAGGGATTGGGGGCAGGAGGAGAAGGGGACGACAGAGGATGAGATGGCTTGGATGGCATCACCGACTCAATGGGCACGAGTTTGAGTAAACTCCAGGAGTTGGTGATGGACAGGGAGACCTGGCGTGCTGCGATTCATAGGGTCACAAAGAGTCAGACACGACTGAGCGACTGAACTGAACTGAACTGAGACCACCTTACCTGTCTCCTGAGAAACCTGTCTGTGGGTCAAGAAGCAAAGTTAGAACCGGACATGGAACAAAAAACTGGTTCAAGATTGGGAAAGGAGTATGAAAAAACTGTATATTGTCACCCTGCTTGTTTAACTTCTATGCAGAGTACATCATGAGAAACATCAGGTTGGATGAAGCACAAGCTGGAATCAAGATTGCCGACAGAAATATCAGCGACCTCAGATATGCAGATGATACCACTCTAATGGCAGAAAGTGAAGAGGAACTAAAGAGCCTCTTGATGATGGTGAAAGAAGAGAGTGAGAAAGCTGGCTTGAAACTCAACATTCAGGGGGAAGCAGCATGAGGAGTTGGATGATCACTGAGGGTTACTAAAAGGGGCCACTAGGACCATCTGCCACCTGCAGTATATTTTTGGAGATTTTAGCCCTGATGAATTCCATCAGTTCTCTGTGACTCCTCATGCTTCGGTGGAGCTTCCTCCACACAGTGGGACAGTTCTGTGTGGTTCACAGGCTGCTGGTGACCTCCCCAATGGACACAACTTTCAGAGAATTGAATATGTTGTTAATGAAGTAATCGAATCCAGTGACACTTTGCCGAGAATGCCCAACTACAGTATTTCAAGCATGTTGAATCCTCAGGCCCCTGAATTTGTCCTTAGCTGCACAACTTCCAAAAAGCTCCCTGATGACATTGATAAAGAAGTGAACTACAGTTCCCCTGACTGCCAGTACTCGGGCCCTACCCTTGCCCTGGATGGCAGCTCTCATGCCGAGGTGGAAATTATAGAGAATGATGATGTTTCAGGTGGTCTCGGACAGTTCAGTTCAGTTCAGTCTCTCAGTCGTGTCCGAATCTTTGCAACCCCAGGGACTGCAGCAAGCCAGGCCACCCCATCCATCACCAACTCCTGGAGCTTACTCAAACTCATGTTCATTGAGGCGGTGATGTCATCCAACCATCCCATCCTCTGTCATCCCCTTCTCCTCCTGCCCTCAATCTTTCCCAGAATCAGGGTCTTTTCAAATGAGGCAGTTCTTTGAATCAGGCGGCCAAAGTATTGCAGCTTCAGCTTCAACATCAGTCCCTCCAATGAATACCCAGGACTGCTCTCCTTTAGGATGGACTGGTTGGATCTCCTTGCAGTCCAAGGGACTCTCAAGAGTCTTCTCCAACACCACTGTTCAAAAGCATCAATTCTTTGGTGCTCAGCTTTCTTTATAGTCCAACTCTCACATCCATACATGACCACTGGAAAAACCATAGCCTTGACTAGACGGACCTTTGTTGACAAAGTAATGTCTCTGCTTTTTAATACACTCTCTAGGTTGGTCATAACTTTTTCCCCAAGGAGTAAGCGTCTTTTAATTTCATGGCTGCAATCACCATCTGCAGTGATTTTGGAGCCCAGAAAACTAAAGTCTGTCACTGTTTCCCCTGTTTCCCCATCTATTTGCCATGAATTAATGCGACCAGATGCCATGATCTTAGTTTTCTGAAGGTTGAGCCTTAAGCCAACTTTTTCACTCTCTTCTTTCCCTGTCATCAAGAGGCTCTTTAGTTCTTCTTCACTTTCTGCCATCAGGGTAGTGTCATATGCATATCTGAGGTTATTGATATTTCTCCCTGCAATCTTGATTCCAGCTTGTGTTTCCCCCAGTCCAGCATTTCTCATGATGTACTCTGCATATAAGTTAAACAAGCAGGGTGACAATATACAGCCTTGACGTACTCCTTTTCCTATTTGGAACCAGTCTGTTGGTCCATGTCCAGTTCTCAGTGTTGCTTCCTGACCAGCATACAGGTTTCTCAAGAGTCAGGTCAGGTGGTCTGGTATTCCCATCTCCTTCAGAATTTTCCACAGTTTGTTGTGATCCTCGCAGTCAAAGGATTTGGCATAGTAAATAAAGCAGAAATAGATGTTTTTCTGGAACTCTCTCACTTTTTTGATGATCCAGCAGATGTTGGCAATTTGATCTCTGGTTCCTCTGCCTTTTCTAAAATCAGCTTGAACATCTGGAAGCTCACAGTTCATGTGCTATTGAAGCCTGGCTTGGAGAATTTTGAGCATTTCTTTGCTAGCATGTGAGATGAGTACAACTGTGCGATAGAAAGGGAGTGCAAAAAGAAGAAAAAACATCCTCCTGGATATTACAGTCACTTGAAAGTGCCGAGGGCAGCTCTTCAGCAGAAGCCCTGGTCGGTGGTCATCCAAGCCAGCAGTCCCCAACAGTGTAAGCACCCAGGATGCAGACTCGATGGGGGATGTGCCCACATCCCCCCCACTCTCGGACTTGGGGCAGCCCTCTGGACACCACAGACTTTGTCAGCGACGCCGCACCTCATTGAGCCCTGGACGGTGGGGCCAGGACTGCAGGGCAGCTAAGGGCTGCCCCGGGGCTGATTCCCAGCAGGGACACCCTGTTGAGGACAACTATGGCTCAGCCCTCCGTGAGGACTGAGATTACTCAGAACCTTGAAGTCGCTAAGGGACAAATACTTGAATCCTTGGGTGAGGGAACAGCTGCCAGCAGGGTGGAGTTGCACACTGTGGAGAGCTTGCACCTGGCCCTGCCAAGGGGGAGAGCACCCCACCTCCTGTGGACACCCCGGCCTCTGCAGCGGGCACAGTGCCCACCAGTCAGCCTGCCAAGTCGTGGGCCAGCCTTTTTCATGATTCTAAGCCCTCTTCCTCCTGCTCGCCTGTGGCTTCTGTGGAAACTAAGAACTCCCCTCCCACCACGTCTCCCCTGGTCTCTGAAAAGCAGGCAGAAGTCAAGGAAGGGCTGGTTCCAGTTTCAGAGGATCCCGAAGCCATAAAGATCGCAGAGCTCCTGGGGAACACCACCCTGATTCATAAACCAGTGTTGTTGCAACCCTGCGGGCTGATCTACAAAGGAAATTGGTGCTACATCAAAGCCACACTGCAGGCATTGGTGGCTTGCCCGCCGATGCATCACCTGATGAAGTTCATTTCTCTGTATTCAAAAATGCAAAGCCCTTGTACATCCACACCCATGACAGACAGCTTTGTTTAGCTAATGAATGAGTTTACTAATATGCCAGTACCTCCAAAACCCAGTCAAGCTCTTGGAGATAAAATCGTGAGGGATATCCACCCCAGAGCTGCCTTTGAACCCACATATATTTGTAGACTCCTGACGATGATCAAGTGGAGCCTGTCTGAAAAGGATGGGCAAGAAGATGCTGAGGTGTACTTAGGCTTCATTCTAAACAGACTCCAGGAGGAAATGCTGAACCGAAAGAAACTTCTCTCACCAGATAATGAAAACCTTACTGTTTCCAGTGGACCCAAAAGCCACTCAGTGAATGAAGAGGAGCAGGAAGAACCAGGAGAAGGAAGTGAGGATGAGTGGGAGCAAGTGGGCCCCTGAAACAAGATCTCAGTCACTCACCAGGCGGCCTTTGTTCAGACCCCCATCGCTGGCATTTTTGGTGGACACATCAGGTCTGTGGTTTACCAACAGAGTTCAAAAGAGTCTGCCACCGGGCAGCCATTCTTCAACCTGCAGCTGGACATCCAGTCTGACAAGATACACACCGTCCAGGATGTGCTGGGGAGCCTGGTGGCCAGAGAGTCTGTCCAGGGTGACACCACCAAAACCGAACAAGAGGTGGAGATCAATGGGAGAGGGACTCTGGAAAAGCTCCTTCCTGGGCTTCTGCTGTGCCTCCAGTGGTTTGTGTACAGGACTGGGGGCTGTCAGACCTCATCAGAAATACTGACTATCCTGTGGACTTGGAAATTAGTAAAGACTGCTCTCCCCAGGGATTAAAAATAAGAACTTTAAATGCCACAGAGCATATAGGCTGTTTACAGTGGTCTATCGCCACGGCAGCAGCACCACAGGTGGCCACAGGACGTCTCCCAGGTCAGGCTCAAGGGCTGGGGGCGCGCTGAGGAGCAGACGGTCACAGTGATCAGCCCGACGATCAAGGCCAAGGCCAAGGCCAGCAGCAAGAGCGAGGCCCACTGCGGGCGTGCAGCCCACCTCCTGCGCGACCGCATCGTGGACCTGCTGTAGCCGTGCCGAGGCCTCTCCTAGGCTCGGCCCTCACCGCCTCCCCTCTTCTCTTTAGTGGCTCTTAGAGGAGAAACTCTTTCTCCCTATCGCCAAAATGGGCTCGAGTGAGAGGAGGCGCCTTGCGGTTTGTGCACAGCATAGCTTCCACTGACTTCTAGCTTCCAAATCAAAATCATCTGGTGAAACAGACTGTAGCTTCATTCAAGAAAGTACACGAGAAACCCATTTCTGAAATAATGGTGATTCCTGAGGAAGAAGGGTAACTTGTGTTTAATTCCCAGTCTAATTGCACAGTAGAGTAAGTCCTGCACTAGCAACAACACTTGTAAATTTGTGAAAATGAGTTTTCTTTCCTTAAAAAAGATAAATTTTTTAATCCATCACACTTTCGTCCCTCACCCTTTAGTTTTTGATCAATGATAAAAACGAGTCAGTTACCAGAGAAGAAATAGTTCTTCGAAGGATAAATAAGCACAAAAATGTTGCTGGTTCCTAACAGGAAAAATACATTTTAATAATTGTGCGCTGAGAAGCTGCTTAGGCACACATGGCAGATCAAATATTTAGAGTTACAATATCAGTCACATAGAAGGGTGATTGTAACTTCATTGCCATTAAAAGATTTCAAAGTGCATTCATGCTTCTGTGTACACATAATGAAAAAGGAGCAGAATAATGAAGATTGGTATTCCCCTCCGGCTGCTGTCTAATTCTGCTGTCTGCTCTTCTATGATGCCATGTTTCTAATGTACACAGTTAGTGATAGCTAGGAGTGTACAGTTGTTGCCCATCAATAAAAATCACAAAGTTGGTTTAAAGCTGAAAAAAAAAAATCCTCCACGTTCAAAAAAACTAAGATCATGGCATCCAGTCCCACAACTTCATGCAAATAGAAGGGGGAAAGTGGAAGCAGTGGCAGACTTTATTTTCTTGGGCTCCAAAATCACTGTGGATGGTGACTGCAGCCATGAAATTTAAAGATGCTTGCTCCTTGGAAGAAAAGTTATGACCAAGCTAGACAGTGTATTAGAAAGCAGAGTCATCACATTGCCAACAAAGATTCGTATAGTCAAAGCTATGGTTTTTCCAGTAGTCATGTATGGATGTGAGAGTTGGACCATAAAGAAAGCTGAGAGCTGAAGAATTGATGTTTTCAAATTCTGGTGCTGGAGAAGATTCTTGAGAGTACCTTGGACTGCAAGGAGATCCAACCAGTCCATCCTAAAGGAAATGAACCTTCAATATTCATTGGAAGGACTGATGCTGAAACTGAAGCTCCAATACTTTGGCCACATAGCGAAGAGTCAAGCCACTAGAAAAGACCGTGATGCTCAGAAAGACTGAAGGCAAAAGAAGGGGGCAGCAGAGGGTGAGATGGTTAGATAGCATCACTGACTCAATGGATGTGAATTTGAGCAAACTCCAGGAAATAGTGGAGGGTAGAGGAGCCTGTCATACTGCAACCCATGGGATCACAAATCATCTGACGGAAACAACAACATCACACATAGCAAGGTATAATTTTAGTTTAGCATTGTTTTTTTTAATTACTATCTCCTTTACTAGTAGTCTGCTTCATCAAGACAGGAGTTATGCCCCTCTTATTCATTTCCATATTACTCATTTGGAAAAAAATTTTGTTGGTGACTGAAAGCTGTTTCTCTTCTCCTGTTTCTTACGTGAAGGTGAAGTTGCTTAGACTCTGCGACCCCACACTGTAGCCTACCAGGCTCTTCCATCCATGGGATTTTCCAGGCAAGAGTACTGGAGTGGGTTGCCATTGCAGACTCTAATTTAGCTCAGGTATCAGGAGATTCTTGATCTCGGGGAAGATGGAACTAGCTATCTAAGAGTAGGCTTGTAATTCAATTCTACCCTTAAGATATAACAAGAAATGTGGAATATCTTCTCTATGTTGTATGAGGATATGATATCTTGAGTTGCAGCAGCCAGACTGCAACCAGGAGGTAAAGTTCTAGCAAACTGCAAAGATACCAATCCTGAGATCCAGCATCAATAAGCTGCTGCACACACCTAGCAAATACCTACCAAATGTTAAGGGACATAAATAAAGACAACTATGTGTTTAAGCTGTTTTCTGTTGCAGTGACTAGATGAAGCCAAAAGTTTTATGACTCAGTACACTGCTTGACACATGCAAGCAACTTGTGTTCAATTAATACAGGTATTTGTTTTTGTTGAATGAATAAAAGACTACATAGTTAAAGCAATGTGAGAAAGAATGGGGAAGGTATCCAGGGAATTTAATCTACATTAAAAATACAATTTGGGGGAGGATTAATCTAAGGGAGGGAGAAGTAGGAACAGGGTACATGTTATACTGCCTGGTGATATTTATTAACCAATTTATACAAATATTTTTTCATTCATTTAAATAAAAATGTAATGAAGACTTACTACTTCAAGAAGTATTACATTAAGGAGGCACACAGTATATTGTTTGAAAATACAGGTCACGGAATACTTAAACACAGCCTCTTAAAATCTGGTGCCTTAAAGTAAGTTACTAAATCTCCTTTAACTTCAATTTGCGTGTGTGTATGCTAAGTCACTTCACTCATGTCTGACTCTCTGCAACCCAATGAACTGTAGCCTGCCAGGCTCATCTGTCCATGGGGTTCTCCAGGCAAGAATACTGGAGTGGGTTGCCATGCCCTCCTCCAGGGGATCTTCCTGACCTAGGGATTGAAACCACGTCTCTTATGTCTCCTGTTTTGGCAGGCAGGTTCTTTACCACTAGTGCTACCTGCGAAGCGCTAACTTTAGTTTCAGTTCAGTTCAGTTCAGTTTAATCGCTCAGTTGTGTCCGACTCTTTGCGACCCCATGAATTGCAACACACCAGGCCTCCCTGTCCATCACCAGCTCCCGGGGTTTACTCAAACTCATGTCCATTGAGTCAGTGACGCCATCCAGCCATCTCATCCTGTCATCCCCTTCTCCTCCTGCCCCCAATCCCCCCCAGCATCAGGGTCTTTTCCAATGAGTCAACCCTTCGCATGAGGTGGCCAAAGTATTGGAGTTTCAGCTTCAGCATCAGTTTTCAGTTTACTCCTCTTCAAAAGGAAATAATCACATTTTTAAAAGGTTAGTGTGATGAGAGGATGCATGTAAAGTGCTCAACGTCCTACATGCCCATTAAGTAGTAAATAATAAATAGTTTTACATTTGTTATTATAATGATTAAGTATGGCTAAGAGAAATGGGACACAAAGGTGAAAAATATATAGCCCCTTTCCATAACAAAAATGCCTTAATATCTGAATACTGAAATAACATAAAACAGCATGAGGAATGTGAAGGAAGGAAAAGTCTTTCTGCTTTGGAGGATAAGACAAGGTTTTAGTAGAGGAGAAAATGTTTGGTCTGTATCTTTAATGAAAGTTTGCATGTTCACATGCAGAGATGAGCAGTGAAGAATGTATGCTGCAGTGGTTGGAAAGGGAGAACTAACAAACATATTACAGACAATAAAACCTAGGAAGAGGAGGGCAGGGAAATATAAGGCCATGTAGCTCATGGCTGGTAGGATGGCTTGGCACCAGTTCAGACTTAAGAAAGAAGCCTGTGGGGGTGAGCCTGTGGGAAGTGCTACCTCTCATGGAGGAGGAGTTTCAATAACTAACTAGGAAGGCTCTGGCTCTTTTTGGCAGGCAATGAGGTGCCATGAAAAGATTTAAAGCAGGGCAAGAAAGTGACCTGATAAAAGTGTGGCCAGACACTGTTAATGTCCCTCCACAGCCATCCTTCCTTTGGTTTGCCCAGTTTGAAGGGATGAAGACCACCAGCTCTGACAACGTACCTGAAATCTGGGCAATGATTTGTAAGGAAGATCTACCGAGTGCTCCTGGAAAGTAAGTTTTTTTTAAAGAGAAAGATATACAAAGGGAAAATCATTATGCTCTCTCCATTGGTTCCCCTTGCTGAACTCACCCTGTGAGTTCTGTTGTGTACAGATACAGACAGTGCTTAGAGCTTCAGCAGCAATCTTGAAAAATGATCTCTCACACTCACAAATGATGGTTAAAAGATAAGATTCAAGAAGCCTGGGTCTTTGATGACATTATTGAACTGTGCAGTCAATTCCAGGACTGCCTATTCCCAGACGACCAGTTAAGCAAATAGTAGATACATTATAGGTTAAGCCGCTATTGCTTAGTGGCTTGTTCTTTGTAGCCACACTATTCAAGCTAATGCTGAGAGCGGTGTTTTAGGAAGATTTATAAGAGATTGACGGGATGAACTGATGCAATGTGAAAATAAGGATAACAAGTAGGAAAACAATTACTAAGCATGTCTTGTGTGCATTTTTGAAATTAAGAAACGCATGTACAGCACTTACAATGCACCAGATACTATGAAGCACTTTGCTCGTTTCTCATTAAATCTCTGTGAGGTAAATACTATCATTATCCCCATTTTTCAAATAAGAAAACTGAGTCATAGATTAGTGATACAGTTTCCCCAAGGACACAGAGCTAGCATTTGTGGAGCATTCCACCCAAGCAGTCCAGCTCCAGACTGTGCTCCCAGCTATTCGTATGCGGTTAATTTTCATGCAAACACTATCCTACTTTTATGTGAAGATCTTATGAGGGAAAAAGCCACCAATATAACCATTTTTTTCAAGTGAAGAAACTGAAGCAGAGAGGTTAAGTAATTTACGGTCATGTATATAACAAGGAATGGAGCAGAAAGTCAAGGTCAGTTCCACCTGATTCCAGAGATACAACCTTGGTGCCAAATCTCCAGCAATGAGACTGCTCCAGACTTCTGAGTCAGAGGAGTGGCTCTAGAAATGTAAAAGGAGGAACTAACACAAGACAGAGGTTAGACGAGGATTAAGGGCAGATTTTATGTTAGGGGAAAGAATGAAAGGTGATTCTGGTTTTTCAAAGCTTAGTTAAAGCACACAGATACTGTGGTGTGTTTTTTTGTGTGTGTGTTTTTTTGAAGTATAGTTGATTTTCAGTGTGTGTTAATTTCAGGTGTACAAGTTGATTCATATATATACATATACATATATATATATATATATATATATATATATATATATACTTTTTCAGATTGTTTTCCCATATAGATTATTACAAAATGTTGAGTATAGTTCCCTGTGCTCTAAGTAGGTCCTTTAGGTCCTTGTTGTTTAAATATAATAGTATGTATATGTTACTCCAAAATTTCTAATTAGGGATACTATTTTTTATTTATTTTTTTGGGGGGATACTATTTTTTAAAAGAAAGTCTGAAAAATGAATATTTTAAATTTATATTTTGAGAAAATACTTCAAAATCCTTGTCAGCACACCCAATAAGTTAGGGTCAACTCCAAAAGCAGGTATCAAGGTGACCCATCTTGTTTAAGTTGCAGTTTCTGTGTGCATCTAAAAATGTGGCCCAGGAGCAATGAGGAAGGGCTTCGTCCACTTGATCCTTTTGCAGCTTAAGATCCTTGAGGTAATTCTCTAAACAAACCCACACTTGCCTCCCCACCCTCCAAGGCCTCTGCCAAGCCACACAGGTCTCCCTACTTCAGCGTAGGACACATTTTGGCTTATAGTTTCTCATCTGTGGTTATCAACCACCCCTCAGGAAATTCAATTTTCCAGGCATACAATGCCAGATCCTATGCTCCCTCAGCAGGACACAAGGTGTCGTTTGTTTTGAGAACACAATACACATAGTGCTATGGGAGGAGTCTTGTGATAGGAACTATATTCACCGGGTCTCTGTGGGCTGTTTCCTGGGCTTCCTTCACAGGGTCACCTGCACATTAGCTCCAAGGCTGTGTTTTCCCACAGAACCTTATTTCTACCCCTTGGACAAGGCAGACGATTTTTCTTAGTTTTTGTCGTCACTGTAGAAGTTTAGCTCTAGATGAAGGTTTTGGTTTGGGATTAAAATTACTTTTTCCATCTCCACCTGAAACTATTCAGTGGCCTCCAGGAATTTAACTTAATTCATTCAATTTCTTCCATTAAACGTTGACTAAGTGCCAGGCACCACACTAGAAGCTTAAAGTCTAGGAAAGCACTGCATCTCAAATTCTGACTGCGTGGGAAACACCTGGGTATTGGTTAATGCCCCACTGCAGATGCAATAGATCAGAGGTGGGGTTGAGATTCTGCATTTCTAAAAGGCTCCCGGGTGAGTCCATCTTGAATAGCCATTGAGGAAGATGGAAATATAAACAAATAAGAAAGAGTTATAGATCCTATGATAAATATGTGAGAAACCGAGAATGGAAAGAGGTTTTCCAAATTCCTCTGGTCTGCACTGCTTCCTCAGTAACCTCCCTAGACTGCTCCTGATTTATTTCAGTATTTCAGGTCCTGCTTTAAACCTCTGCCATCAACTCCTACTCTAAATACTTGCTACACACCTATTCCAGCTAATATTCGCCTATGCTTACAAAAGCATCTTTCTGCATCACTAATTCCCTCATACTTTTCCTTTGTTCCACTTAAATGTTTGCAGGATTCCCTCATTTTGGCTTCTAATTTCTCATCTGTGGTTATCAACTACCCCTCAGGAAATTCAGTTTTCCAGCCATACAATGCCAGATCCCATGATCTCAGCCTTATGAACACTAGTAGTATGTAAACATATACATGTTATACATTTATATTTATATGTTGATTTTTTGTATATAATCATAACAATAGTTAACATACATGAAGAGCTTAAAATATGCCAAGCACTGTGATATCATAAAAGTCTGTGAGATTGGCACTAATATTATCCCATTTGAATAAAACTGAGACAGAGACATTGAAATCACATTGCCATTAACCAGTTTGAATGTTATATCTTCAAAGAATGGTGCCATTTAAAATGAAACTAGTTACACCTAAATCTACTCACTGTTATGTAAGTTTGGGAAGATGTGTTAGCCATTTCTGTGGCATGGGGAATCTCCTCCATGATATGGATGGAATCAGACATTTTCTCCGTCTGTGAGTAGAAGATCTGCTGTCTATCAAATGTGCTTTCAAATCTGGTTAAATGGCTGTGTCACGGCAACTTACGGCTCTAGATGAGTCAGTTAAACTCTTAATTCAGTTCTGCCTTATACAGATGAGAGATTCACTTTTATTTGATACGTTAGGTTCTGATCAAGTCTTTTAGTTAAGTGTCTCAAAAATGCAAATACAAATCTTCATTTTATAAAATCATCTGGATTTAACAGAAAATCTGATCTCACTAGAGAATTGTATCATGCTGGCTTTCTTTTATGCTGTCTCTATAATTGAATTGCCTTTTCACCAAAAAGATTATTTTGAACTCACGGAAAACTTCTTAAAAAAATAAATGACAATGAAAGCCCAAAGGACACTCAATATGAAACCAAATTATTATAGCATTAAAGGATCTAAGTTAAATCCACGAAGGCAAGAAAATTCAAAGCAGAGTTTTAGGAATAAAATTCCTTCAGTTTCATGCCCCACTGCATGTACCACTTCCTTAAACATTAGGACGGAGTAGAGGCAATGAAATTCTTTAGCTGACAACTGCTGTGGAACTTTAAATTAGTGAAGGAACTCAAAATATTGGTAATAGAAGCAGGGTCAGAAAGGAATAATACAATTTTTTTTTTCAAATAGAACTTTTCATTGCTACTGTTTTCTCATCCTTGGTATTTTCTTTGTCCTTGGTATTTTCTTCAGCATACTTCCCAGAAGCTATCTTTTGGCCATAAAAATGGTACCACAAAAGTGAGATTCCATTTCGGTTGCCATTACCACCCCCTCACCTGGCCTAATCACCTCCTACCCTCACTGCTTCCCGGATTCTCTCTTCTCATCTTCAGTTCTTTTTCTCTGTTGCTCAGTCCTAAAAACAGTTGTGAGCTGCTTTTGGCAGAAGAGAGCTCACTACAGGACCCCTTTTGTTTTGTCATTTCCCATAAACCAGACACTCCCACCCTCTACTCATTTCAGGCCCAGCACTCTACTCCAATGTTATGGTCACACAATACCTTGCCTAACCTGTTGGTTCTCTCCACAGCTCAGAAAAGTAGAAGTGGAGACCAAGTAGCTGACAGGTGACCAGATCTCTTCCTTAGCTTCCCCATCAACGATCTCACAAATAAACTGCATGAACAAGATAGCAAATAAAGGAAAACAACAAGCCAATAAGCCTGCACAGCAATCTGCACACAATGGGGATGGTGACGACTCTGAACCCCATCTCAGTGATCAACTGAAACCACTTCCCCGGTTCCCTCTAAAGCTTTCATGGCTGAGCAGAATCTTCAGAGGTGCTTTTGGGGAAACAATGAGAACACCATCTCCCCAGATTGCCAACATTCTAATTAAAAGCAGTTTTCCTTTCTACCAACCTTTGCCTCTCTCAAGCATTGATCTTTGAATGGCAAGCAGCCAGACCTGATTTGACAACACAATCTTTCTTTGTTCTTTCCATTTAGTCCCCTCATGAACCTCAAATTCAAATCCTTCACGAGCTCACTGCACCACCCAGATGACAATGTCCAGATGTTTCAACGTGCACACATGTGGGGGGGTTCTGATACAAGCAGGCAAGGACAGCACTCCAGAATCAGTGGGCAAGTAGCAGTTTTTGTCTGTTGCATCAGATCATTCAAAGGGCCTGGAAGTTCATGTGCTTCATATTGAGCCTAAAAGTAAATATTACTTGCCTCTTCCTATAAGAAAGTAAACTAAGTATTCTGGAGTCACTTTTACTCCTAGGGGATAACTCTTTTCTGTAAGTGGCAATAACCTCTGTCAGCTCCCCCGATATCTTTTCTGTGACAACTAGAGGGTGTCCCTGTCTCATATAGGCTCTGGTGAGCACACAGTGCAGGCGTTTATCCAGGGCAAATCTCCTCTCTCAATTGTGCTTAGCAACAACTTTGATTCAATCATGTACACGGCTTTGCAATTCAGAGTATTAGGCATAATTTATTTCTCTTCTTCTTTCTCACTTTGGAATCAAAACGGTCTGAAATTCAGTAATTCCTCTTGCATGGTTTCAATTCAGTATGTTAACATTGCCTTTTTGGCTGTTTTCCATGCTGCAGAAAAATCTGGGAGGGTGGAAAACCCACCTACAATCTATTTCTTTTTACATTAAGTCTAGCTAAGTTAACGGAAATGTGCTAATTAATCTCTATTATACACAACTCTTTAGCTGTACAGCCCTTTCTCTGCCTATTTAAGTTTATTCAAATAAGGTAACATGATGCAGTTCTGCATCATTTTCACAAGATGGCACTGCAACTTTCTGTATTTATTACTGAGCAAGGAAATAAAATAGAATTCTAAAATTTATAGTTTAAATTACATAAATTATAGTTGAATATTAAAGAGAATATAATGGCACACAACTATATGATGATCTAATTTTCTTTAAATATTTTAGCTCCCTTTAAAAAAGTAATCAGTGAAAATCAGAACAAATGCAGCTTTTTAAAAAATAAATTTCTCCTTTGTTGTTTTGTTTTATTTTTGGCTGTATTGATGAGTGATTTTCTTTAACTTTTTAAATTTGTACTGGAGTATAGCCTATTAACAAACAATGCTGTGAATAGTTTCAGGTGAACAGTGAAGAAACTCAACCATACATATACACACACATGCATCCATTCTCCCCCAATATCCTTGGACAGCAAGGAGCTCAAACCAGTCAATCCTAAAGGAGATCAGTCCTGAATATTCTTTGGAAGGACTGATGCTGAAGCTCCAACACTTTGATTACCTGATGCAAAGAGCCTACTAACTGGAAAAGACCCTTGTGCTGGGAAAGATTGAGGGCAGGAGGAGAAGGGGGCAATAGAGGAAGAGATGGTTGGGTGGCATCACCAACTCAAAGGACATGAGTTTGAGCAACCTCTGGTAGATAGTGAACGACATGGAAACCTGGCATTTTGCGATCCATGGGGTTGCAAAAAGTTGGACAGGACACAACGGAGTGATGAACAATATTCTCCCCCTAACTCCCCTCCGTTTCAGGATGCCACATAATGTTGAGCAGAATTCCATGTGCAATACAATAGGTTAGAATAATATGACATAGTATTTTCACTGATATAGAGATGCTAAAGCTCTAGTTTCTACTTTTTTTATTCAATTTTTCTAATAATGTAATAAATTCTTATCTGGAGTTCCATTGTCATTAAAAGTGTCAGATTTTTTTCCCCCAGAAATTTAGGCTAGGGAGAAATCAGAACTATGAATTCAAATTTAGATCTTATTACCATTTATCTATAAGCACAATCTTGTAAAGAGTAGACATTTTTCAAAAGAAGATATAGATAATGCAAGTGATAGGGGAAATAAAGGAAAAAAGTAAAGAAGGCATAACTACTTAAATTCTTCTATGTCTGTGCCCTGAAGTGTGCATTTCATGTAACTTTATGCAGTAATAACAGAGAACATTTATTGAGTTCTTATTCTATGCTAAACACTATGCTGAATTCTTTACATGGATGAGCTCCCTTGATTCTCCAAACCATTTGAGGTGGTTATTATTATTATCGTATCTTAACTGGAACAAAATAATACTCAGTAAGATTCATTCATTCATTCATTCATTTCTTCTTTCATTCAATTCATTCATTCATTCATTACTAATAGTAAGATTCATTCATTCATTCATTTCTTCTTTCATTCAATTCATTCATTCATTCATTTCTTCTTTCAACAAGTGATTATTGAGTGCCTGCTATGTGACTTGAACATTTGAACATGGCACAGTTTGAGTTAAACCCAGAATCTACTGAGATCAAAACCTAAGACTCCTTCACTTAATTACAGAACTATAAAGAATCAATTCCTCAGATAAGCCTAACAGGCAATTAAGTGGTGAAGAAGAGAAAAGAAACTCCACCGTAAAATGAGTAAGCAAACTGACACACTACCAAAATCAGCTTTGGTTTTTTGCTCTATGTGTTTTTCATAACGTTGATTTGAGGTTCGTTTATTCAAGGTTCAAGTTGGCCAGAATACAGTGTATATTTTAATTATAGATCAATTCAACAACCATTTCTTGCACACCAAATATCTCTCAGAGTAAAAAACATTTGAGGGTTAAAAAAAAAAAGGCCTGGAATGACTTCCAGTTAAAATGGTAGGCTACACAGAGAAGAACCCCTCTATTTCTTCAATAAAAACAACAAAAGTGCAGACATCTCAATAAAACTCTTTGCATTATTTTGATAATATGTAGCCAACCTCAACACTAGGGAAAAAAACCTCTAGGCTACATGAATAAGGAAGGAATTTAAAGGTTCATGTAAAAAGAAATAAAATTACACTGTCCACTAGGCACCAGGATACTATAATCAGGGTCTTCTGAACATGAGACTCAAGGTGCAGATCCTTGCACAGCAAGAATTCCATTTCTTACCTAAATCTGGAAGGTGAGAAAGAATTATCCTGCCATGGGGCTGCTCGGCCCCAGAGACTGGCCCTCATCTGCCTGGGGATGAAGAAGAACTAGTCCACACAGGGAATCAAAACTGTGCTCAAGTGAAAGGATCTAAATTCCCTCTACCCACAATATGCAAACATTTGAAACTAAAAAACATGACAGTTAGCTCAGAACATCAGTCCAGGTAATATGAAACCACCACTTTCTAGGCCCATATGAAACTGCCTGGAAAAAATAAGTCTTAAGGAAGATGAACTTAGTAAGCAGAAGTTACAAGAAAATTTGTTGGCCAAGACAAGAACCCAAAGTGGAGAACTCAAAGCCCCACCAAACCGTAGATTTCACCTCTATAACAAAGAAATCTAAAGGGAACTTTGATCAAGTTTAAAATGTTCAAAAGGAAAGAATATATATATTTATGTATATATAAGGCAAAAAGATATGACATTGAAAGATAAACCCCTGTATGTCAGTAGGTGTCCAATATCATCACTGGAGAAGAGCAGAGAAATAGCTCTAGAAGGAATGAAGAGGCTGAGCCAAAGCAGAAACGACACCCAGTCGTGGATGTGTCTGCTGGTAAAAGCAAAGTCTGTGGCTGCAAGAACAATATTGCACAGTAACTTGGAATGTTAGGTCCATGAATCAAGGTAAATTGGAAGTAGTCAAATAGGAGATGGCAAGAGTTGGCAAAACATCAACATTTTAGGAATCAGTGAACTAAAATGGACAGGAATGGTGAATTGAATTCAGATGACTATCGTATCTACTACCGTGTGCCACAATCCCTTAGAAGAAATGGAGTAGCCCTCACAGTCAAAAAAAGAGCCCGAAATGCAGTACTTGGGTGCAATCTCAAAAACAACAGAATGATCTCTGTTCGTTTCCAAGGCAAGCCATTCGGTATCACAGTAATCCAAGTCTATGCCCCGACCAGTAATGCTGAAGAAGCTGAAATTGAATGGTTCTGTGAAGACCAACACGACGTTCTAGAACTAACACCAAAAAAAAAAAGATATCCTTTTCATCATTGGGGACTAGAATGCAAAAGTAGGAAGTCAAGAGATATCTGGAGCAACAGCAAATTTGGCCTTGGAGTACAGAATGAAGCAGGGCAAAGGCTAACACAGTCTTGCCAAGAGAACCCACTGGTCATAGCAAACACCCTCTTCCCACAACAAAATGGATGACTCTACATGTGGACATCACTACGTGGTCAATACTAAAATCAGATTGATTATATTCTCTGCAACTGAAGATGGAGAAGTTCTATACAGTCAGCAAAAACAAGACCTAGAGATGACTGAGGCTCAAATCATGAACTGCTTATTGCAAAATTCAAACTTTAATTGAAAAAGTAGGGAAAACCACTAGACCATCAGTTCAGTTCAGTTGCTCATTCGTGTCCAACTCTCTGCAACCCCATGGACTGCAGCACACCAGGCCTCCCTGTCCAACACCAACTCCTGGAGTTTACTCACACATGTCCACTGAGTCAGTGATGCCATCCAACCATCTCATCCTCTGTCGTCCCCTTCTCCTCTTAGGAAGAGGAAGCACTGCTATTAATAAAGCTAGTGGGTGCTATGGAACTTCAGTAGAACTATTCAAAACCCTAAAGGATGATGCCATCAGGGTGTTGCATTCACCATGTCAGGAAATCTGGAGGACCCAGAAGTGGCCACAGGACTGGAAAAGGTCAATCCTCATTCCAATTCCCAAGAAGGGTAGTACTAAAGAATGTGCTAACCATTGGACAATTGCACTCATCTCCCATATTAGTAAGATTATGCTTAAAATCTTGCATTCTAGGCTTCAGCAATATGCGAACCAAGAACTTTCAGATGTCCAAGCTGAATTTAGAAAAGGCAAAGGAACCAGAGATCAAATTGCCAATATACACTGCATCATAGAGAAAGCTAGGGAATGCCAGAAAAACATCTGCCTCTGCTTCATTGACTATGCCAAAGCCTTTGACTGTGTGGATCATAATAAACTGTGGAAAGCTCTTAAAGAGATGGGAATACCAGACCATGTTACCTGTCTCCTGAGAAACCTGTATGGTCAAGAAGTATTGGTTAGAACCTTATATGGAACAACTGATTGGTTCAAGATTGAAAAAGGAGTATAACAGGGCTGTCTGCTGTCACCCTGTTTGTTTAATCTATATGCTGAGCATATCACGAGAAATGTCAGGCTGGATGAATTACAAGCTGAAATCAAGATAGGCAGGAGAAACATCAACAACCTCAGATATGTGAATGATAGCACTCTGATGGCAGTAAACAAAGAGAAACTAAAGTCCCTTGATGAGGGTGAAGAGGAGAGTGAAAGAGTTGGCTTAAAACTAACTATAAAAAAACATAAGATCATGGCATCCAGCCTCATTACTTCAGGGCAAACAGAGGGGTCCAATGTGGAAGTAGTGACAGATTTCCTCTTCTTGGGCTCTAAAATCACTGCAGACAGCAACTGCAGCCATGAAATCAGAAGACGTTTGCTTCTTGGCAGGAAAGCTATGGCAAACCTACACAGTGTGCTGAAAAGCAGAGACATTACTCTGCCAACAAGGGTCTATATAATCAGGCTATGGTTTTCAGTGGTCATGTATGGTTATGAGACCTGGACTATAAAGAAGGTGGAGTGCTGAAGAATTGACGCCTTTGAACTATGGCGCTGGAGAAGACTGCTGAGAGTCCCTTGGACTATAAGGAGATCCAACTAGTCAGTCTTAAGGGAAAACAACCCTGAATATTCGTTGGAAGGACTAATGCTGAAGCTGAGACTCCAGTATTTGGTCACTTGATAAAAACAGCCGACTCAATGGAAAAGTTCCTTATGCTGGGAAAGATTGAGGTCAGAGGAAAAGAGAGTGTCACTGGATGGCATCACCAAAGCAATGAACATGAACCTGGGCAAACTTCAGGAGATGGAAAGGAGCAGAGGGGCCTGGTGTGCTGCAGTCCATGGTACGTTTGCAAAGAGTCGGACTTGACTGGGCAACTGAACAACAACCACAAAAGAGGTATAAGTTGACCAACATTTTCCTCTTGCACAACCATGGTTTTCTTTTCAGTGGAAAACTTGCCCAAAGTGGAGATAGCTGACAAGGACATACAGTAAAGCTATTTGTGGTTAAGGGACTGTATATTGTCTGTCCAAGTAAAAGAGGTTGTTCGTTGCCTTCTTAAGAAATCTCCTGTTACATGAGTGAAAAATAAACTTAAAGATTTTTTTGTTTGTTTCAGTAAGAAAAAGGGTTAGGGGGCCATAGACTTTCAGACTTCAAAATGTCAGCAATAACGTTTTACCTTGAGGAATTTTGTGTATAGCTGAAGCTGTTCACCTCAGACTGGGACTTGAACTCACATGTGGGGACACGAACTCAGCCAAAATCCTGCTTGGGACTGGATCTCACATGGCCAGGACTTGAACCTGGCCAAACCCCACAGTCTTCCAAGATTGCACATCTCATGTGTGAACCCAATGGGGCTCAGAGTCTTGATGTCTCATAGCAGAAAGAATTCAGTAAGAGACAAAGTACTAGGTAAGAAGTGTATTTATTTAGACAGAAACACACACCACAGACAGTGTATGGGCTACTGCAGAGGGCAAGTGTGGGGTGGTAAAAAGTTTGTATTAGGTCATTCAGACAGTAAAGAATCTGCCTGCAATGCAGAAGACCCAGGTTTGATCCCTGGGCTGGGAAGATCCCCTGGAGAAGGGAGCGGCTACCTGCTCCCACTTGGCTGAGAAATCTCATAGACAGAGGAGCCTGGTGGGCTACAGAGTCAGACACGACTGAATGACTTTCACTTAGCTTTTAAGGGCTGGGTAATTTCAGAGGCTAATGAGTGGCAGAATTATTCCAGCTGTTTTGGGGAAGTGGTGAAGATTCCCAGGAACTGGGCCGCCACCCACTTTTTGGTCTTTGATAGTAGGTATTGGAACTGTCATGGTGCCTCTAAGTGCATCATGTCACTTGCTGAGGTGCTACAATGAGCATGTACTGAGGCTCCAGGGGATAGTGAAGGACAGGGAAGCCTGGCATGCTATAGTCCATGGGGCTGCAAAGAGTCAGACACAATTTAGTGATTGAATAACAATAAAAAAACTGAGGCTCGAGATCTGCTTGTCTTCCATCTTGGACCTACTTGGTTCTGGTGAGCTTACATCATGTCCTCAGGCTATGTCATTCATTAAACGTTGCCCGCTTCTGTCCAATTTGATAGCTGCAAACCCAACACGTTGCTTTTTCTCCAGCTGCCAAGTCTACACTTCAGGCAGGAGTAGCTAGGAAACATGTAACTCTTGGTGTTTTTAAATTTGAAGCAAACTAATTCTTCTTATATAGGGTCTGTCCTGTGCATTGCAGGGGGTTTAGCATACCTGGTCTCCACTCACTAACTGCCAGGAATTCTCTCACACCACCAATTATTCTGACAATTAAAATTTCCCCCTTATTTTTGGAGAACCAGTTTCACTGCATCACAGGACTAATTGGTTTTCTTTTCCAGAGCTACGATCAGCACAGTGCTTATCTAATGACATGCTCTTATCACCCTCATCCATTCCCTTATCACCTAAGTATTTAAACAATGCTGGCTGCAACCAGTTTTGTTTGACACTAATTCCCAATCTCAGCCCAGTTATAGCCATTGCAATATGTAAATATAAAAATGTTCCCTAATTAATCAATCATATTGAAGTCAATTCAGGTTATGAACACTCAAGTTGTAGTTGAGAGGTTTGTACACTTCCCATCTCTGTGCTGTTTCTGTTCTCCTGTCCATTGACAACAAGTCCTTCAGCTTGTCTTAGTTTTGAGCCCCAAGTCAGAGCCCTTCAACCTCTCCCATACTGTTTTCACCTAGAAATTCAGCCTCGGATTCATCTGGTCAAGAGTCTGAGGGGATCAGTATTTAAACCACTTGAAAGTCAGTGAGAATATTTGGGAAGAGCATTTTCATAATCATGAATAAATAACAGGCTGAAAGGAGTAGCTGTTTCCTGCTAAACCCCATCCCAACCCCTTTCCAGGCTTCACTGAGCCAGGCAAGCAAGGATGTGATAAAGATCTTCAGACAGGACATCAGTCTGTCCTTTTAAACCAGTATTTTCTCACGGCAATAAGCATTCTCTCTAGTTAAAGAATAGAGGGAGAAAAATGTGATTGGTGAAATCGGTATATAACAAAGTGATGAGGTTGGCTTCCTTAAGGAGACAAGGTCTTTCTGAGGTCTGTTGAGATTGTACAGCCTTGCTATCGGAAATAGACAACACAGAGGGACACTATGTAAATGCAGGAAGAGGAAATGCAGCAAGGTGTCAAGCCAAGCCTGAGGCTGAGGAAGAAGACTGCGAAGGGATAAGGGCACAGAGAGCAGCAGCAGCCCCTGCGTTCTGTGCGACACTGGGGGCAAGTGTCCAGGAGAAATCACACAGGATGGCAAGGCTGCTGGAGGAAAGAGAAAGAGGAAAGAAAATTGTGCCTGTATCCAGAACAGGCACACCCAGGACATCAAGGGTTAGGTAATACTCAATGACTCCAACCATTCATTTCTTCACTCAGCAAGTTTTTATGGAGCTATTATTACATGTGTTATTACGTGGTTTCCCTAGTGGCTCAGTTAGTAAAGAATCCACCTGCAATGCAGGAGACCTCGGTTCGATCCATGAGTTGGGAAGTTCCCCTGGAGAGGGAAATGGCTACCCACTCCAGTATTCTGGCCTGGAGAATTCCAAGGACTGTATAGTCCATGGGGTCGCAAACACTCGGACACGACTAAGCGGCTTTCACTTTCATTATGAGTCTGGCACTGTGCAAGGTGATGCACAAAGATGAGCATAATAAAATCCCTGTCCTTCAGGTTTAGTGGAGAAAACTGTTAAATAAACTAGCAGGCAGAAAACACTGTAATCAAGTGCTTTAGCAGAGTACTGCATGTTGTAGGAACTTAGAGCAGAGAATGACTTTTTCCTGGGGTCATAGAGAAGGCTGGAAAATACTTCAGAGATAAGTCTTTATAGAAAAGCTAAAACATAGAGGCCTAGGACAGGGCCCTGAGGTACAGAAGCTGCAATTAGTTCACCGTGATCTGAAGCCAAATCAGCTGTGAAACAAGATAGCAGGTGAGGCTAGAGAGGTTGACAGAGGAGGCCTGTTCAAGAGACACCTTGCCATATGAGGAGTCGACTTCATGTGGTGAACGTAAAGAATCTCATTCAAGGAGCAATATGGCCAATACTTATTGAAAAATAACCAACAACCATTCCCGATTTCCTACTTCCTTGCCCATCTCTCTCTCTCTGCTGCTGCTGCTGCTAAGTCGCTTCAGTCATGTCCGACTCTGTATGACCCCATAGATGGAAGCCCACCAGGCTCCCCCATCCCTGGGATTCTCCAGGCAAGAACACTGGAGTGGGTTGCCATTTCCTTCTCCAATGCATGAAAGTGAAAAGTGAAAGGGAAGTTGCTCAGTCGTGTCCAACTCTTAGCGACCCCATGGACTGCAGCCTACCAGGATCCTCCCTCCATGGGATTTTCCAGGCAAGAGTACTGGAGTGGGGTGCCATTGCCTTCTCTGCTCTCTCTCTAGATGCTGGAAAAAACCCCTACATATCCATTTTCCTTTTCTCTCTTGTAGCTCACATGGACATAGGACCCAGTGCTGGTCAATGGGATGAGAGTGGAGGTCTCAGGGGCAGACTTCTAGGAAAGAGTTTCCTCCCCGGCAGAAGCCAACAGTCATGTGGGGGAGCTCTCTCACCACCTTGGCCACACCTCTGCTTCTTAGTTTTCAAGCCTGGGGACACGATGCTGGTGCTGCAGGAAAGACACATCAACCCAGTACCCTAAAATCTGAAGCTGCTGATCTAATCCCCAAACCATATGCATCCACGTTTGCGTTACATAAGCGACATTCTATGACTTAAGCCACTTAAGCTTAACTCCAATTTAAGCTGGAGTTTTCCGTGATTTGCAGTCCAAAGCATTCCTGTAACAGCTCGTTATTGAGAATTACTAAAATGTGGTAAATTAGACTTATTCTAGAATATACTAAGTACTCTAAATCAGTATTTTAGTGGCTCTCAACTTTGCAAAGTATGTTGCAGATGCTTGAAATTCCTCCTGCTTTCTGGAACTGTCCTTTCTTCAGTGCCAACTGTGCGATGGCGGGTTGGTCCCAGTTCACCTTCACTGCTACCTTACTCTTTCGTTATAGTCATATCTTGGGGATATCACAGGTTTGGTTCCAGACCACTGCAATAAAGTGAATATCACAATAAAGTGAGTCACACAAAATTTTTGGTTTCCCAGTACATGTAAAAGTTATGTTTACACTATGTGCATGCATGTGTGCTAAGTTGCTTCAGTGGTGTCTGCCTCTTTGCAACCCTTTGTTTACAATATACTGTAGTCTGTTAAGTGTGCGACAGTGTTACATCTAAAAAAACAATGTGCGTGCTGTGTGCTCAGTCACTTCAGTCGTGTCGGACTCCTTGAAACCCCATGGACTGTAGCTTGCTATGCTCCTCTGCCCATGGGATTCTCCGGGCAAGAATACTGGAGTGGGTTGCCATGCCCTCCTCCAGGGGATATTCCTGACCCAGGGACTGAGCTTGTGCCTCTTACATCTCCTGCATTGGCAAGAAAGTTCTTTACTACTAGCACCACGTGGGAAGCCCAAAAAACAATGTACACATATTTAATATTTTTAAAAAGTGTATTGCTAAAAAAATGCTAACCATCATCTAAGCCTTCAGAGAGTCATAACCTTTTTTCTGGTGGAGGATTTTGCCGAAATGTTGATGGTTGCCAAATAGTCAGGTTGGTGGTTGATCAAACAAGACAACAATGAAGTTTGCCACATCAATTGACACTTCCTTTCATGAATGATTTCTCTATGTCATGTGATGCTGTTTGATAACATTTTTACCATGGTCAAACTTCTTTCAAAATTGGAGTCAATCCTCTCAAATTCTGTCTCTGCTTGATGAACTGAATTTATGTAATCTTCTCAATCCTTTGTTGCATTTCAGCAATTTTCATAACATCTTCATCCGTAGTAGATTCCATCTTAAGAAACCACTCTCTTTGCTCATATATAGGAAGAAGCTCCTCCTCCATTAAAATTTTATCCTGAGATTCCAGCAACTCAGTCACATCTTCAGGCTCCACTTCTAATTCTAGCTTTTGTGCTATTTTTACAACATCTGCAGTTACTTTTCCACTGAATTCCTGACCCCCTCAAAGTCATCTGTGAGAGCTGGAATCATGTTCTTCCAAATTTATGTTAATGTTCATATTTTGACCTCTTCCCCTGGATCACAAATGTTCTCAATGGCATCTAAAATGATGAATCATTTCCAAGAGGTTTTCCATTGACTTTGCCCAGGTCCATCAAGGGAGTCATTATCTACAGCAGCTAGAAATGCACTTCTTAATATGACTAAATTCAAACTTACTCCTGATCCATATGTTGTGAATCCATATGTGTTATCAGGCCTGAAAACAACATTAATCTCATGGTACATCTCCATCAGAGCCCTTGAGTGACCAGGTATTGGGTTTGGCTAAAAACTTCATTCCTGTTTTTCCCTAAGATGTTACAAAAAAAAACCCAAATGAATTTTTTGGCTAACCCAAAACATTATCTATGGGCAGTAATATTTTGAAATAAATCTTTTTTTTCCCCCCTAAGTATTAGTACTCAACAGTGGGCTTAAAATATTCACTAAACCATGTTGTAAACAGTTGTGCCATTATTCAGGCTTTTTTTCCATTTATAAAGAACAAGCAGAGTAGGTTTATCATAATTCTTAAGGGCCCTAGGATTTGGGGATGGTAAATGAGCACTGTTGTTCAATTGCTAAGTCGTGTCTGACTCTTTGTGACCCCATGGACTGCAGCACACCAGGTTTCCCTGTCCTTCACTATCTCCTGGAGTTTACTCAAACTCATGTCCATGGAGTTGGTGATGCCATCCAACCATCTCATCCTCTGTCATCCCCTTCTCCTCCTGCCCTCAGTCTTTCCCAGCATCATGGTCTTTTCCAATGAGTCAGTTCTTCACATCAGGTTTTTAAAATATTGGAGCTTCAGCTTCAACATCAGTCCTTCCAATGAATATCCAGGGTTGATTTCCTTTAGGATTGACTGGTTTGATCACCTTGCTGTCCAACAGTCTCTCAGGAGTCTTCCCCAGCCCCACAATTCAAAACCATCAACTCTTCAGCACTCAGCCAGTGAGCATTGGCTTCAACTTAAAGTCACCAGTTTCATTAGCCTCTAACAAGAGAGTCAATCTGTCCTTTGAAACTTTGAGGCCAGACATTGACTTCTCCTTTCTAGTTATGACAGTCCTAGATAGCATCTTCTTCCTATATAATTTCATTGAAAATTTGCTGTTTAGTACAGCCACCTTCATTTATTATCTTAGCGATATCTTCTGGATAACTTGCGTGGCTTCTGCATCAGCATGTACTGCTTTTCCTTATACTTTTGTTATGGAGATGCTTCTTTCCTTCAACTTCATGAGCCAGCCTCTGCTGGCTACAAATTTTCTTCTGCAGTTTCCTCACCTCTCTCAGCTTTCACAGAATTGAAGAGAGTTAGTTAGGACCTTGTTCTAAATTGGCTTAAGGGAATGTTGTGGCTGGTTTGATTTTCTTTCCAAACTACTAAATTTTCCCCATATCACCAATAAGGCTATTTCACTTTCTTATCATTCATGTGTTCACTAGAGTAGCACTTTTTAATTTCCTTCAAGAACTTTTCCTGTGTGTTTATAGCTTGGCTAACTGTTTGGTCCTAGAAGCCTAGCTTTCAGCCTATCTTGGCGTCGTACATGCCTTCCTCACTAAGTTTAATCATTTTTAGCTTTGGTTTAAAGTGAGAGTCATGTAAGTCGTCCTTTCACTGGAATACTCAGAGGCCATTGTACAGTTATTAATTAGCTTAATTTCAATATTGTTGTGTCTCAGGGAATAGGGAGGCCCAACAAGAGGGAGCAAGATCAGGGGTAGGGGGAAAGGAAACTGCTGGTAGGTGGAGCAGTTAGAACACACATATTTATCAAGTACGCTCACCATCTTATAGAGACATAGTTCATAGCATCCCAGAAAAATTACAATAGTAACATCAAAGATCACTGATTACAGATCACCATCAGTTCAGTTAAGTCGCTCAGTCGTGTCCGACTCTTTGCGACCCCACGAACTGCAGCACACCAGTCCTCCCTGTCCATCACCATCTCCCGGAATTTACCCCAACTCATGTCCATTGAGTCAGTGATGACATCCAACCATCTCATCCTCTGCTGTCCCCTTCTCCACCTACCTTCAGTCTTTCCCAGCATCAGGGGCTTTTCAAATGAGTCAGCTCTTCATATCAGGTGGCCAAAGTATTGGAGTTTCTGCTTCAAAATCAGTCCTTCCAATGAACACCCAGAACTGATCTCGTTTAGAATGGACTGGTTGGATCCCCTTGCAGTCCAAGAGACTCTCAAGAGTCTTCTCCAACACCACAGTTCAAAATCCATAAGAAATATAATAATAATGACAAAGCTTGAAATATTGAGATAATTACAAAATTGTGACACAGAGACATGAAGTGAGCAAATGTTGTTGGAAAAAATGACACCAAAAGACTTGCTGCACATAGGGTTATCACAATCCTTCAATTTGTTAAAAACACAATGATCAGTTCAGTTCAGTTCAGTCACTCAATCATGTCCGACTCTTTGCGACCCCATGAATCGTAGCATGCCAGGCCTCCCTGTCCATCACCAACTCCCTGCGTAAGCGCAATAAAGCAAGGTATGCCTCTCAGGACTGTTGACTTCATTGTTATCAATTTAATTTGTTTTGCACTCTTTTCTTAAGCTTATTTTCATTTGAGCTATAATTTTCCAGGTACTAGGCTTTAGTTCATGTGTGCACTGCTTTAGATAGAATGCAACCATATTGCTACTGATAAAGAAATACCTCTCACCAAAAGCTGTTAATATAAGAATACTTGAATGATGATGAGTTACTATTGGGCTCGTCCTTTTTTAAAATTTATAAATGTAATCATGGTGTCATAAAATTACATATAATTACATAAGCTTAAATATGGCGTCAAGGTTGCATTCTTCTCCTAAAGTATAAGTAGTTCATGTGAGTTGTGAAATACAAACATGTGGGCTTACATTTCTCTATAATGCTTCGCTAAGCCTGTTCCCGCTGGAACTGCTCAACAGCACTGCTAATCAACACTTGGAACTCTGACCCAAGTCCACTCAATAGGCTGATACCACCTTGCTTGAGGCCAACATGGTTTTTCATTTGGTCTCTTCGGACAAGTACATCACATTGTGCAAGTATTTACAAATTTCTCTACTGGAGCACTAACAGGGTAAGAATAAGTTTCTAGCTAACACAACATTTTAATTTTGGTATCAAAGAGAAGGGCACCATAGACGTCTACCTTCACAAGGAAGTCAATTTTCCTTCACAGCCTGCCTCTCCTGCTTCCGGGACAGATCATGCCCCCTTCTTCAGCATTTTCTGTCTGAAACTCCACTCCCTTCTTCTAGGAACATGTATGAGACACAATTTCCTGGTTCTTTCCCTTTTCCTATCACACAATACTGTAAATATACACTTCAGTCAGATGATTAAGGTTAGATTCTATTTCCATGTGTGACAGTAGATATAGATTTTCCATCTTGAGTACCTGTTTACTTTCCTGGTGTCTTCTTCACCTGTGTGTGTGTGTTAGTTGCTCAGTCATGTCCAACTCTTTGCAATTCCACAGACTGTAGTCCACCAGGCTCCTCTGTCCATGGGATTCTCCAGGCAAGTAAACTGAAGTGGATTGCCATGCCCTTCTCCAGAGGATCTTCCCAACCCAGGGATCAAACACTGGTCTCCTTTATTGCAGACAGATTCTTTTACCATTTGAGCTATAAGATAACATGCAGGTAATAATAGTGTCTATCTCATAGACTGGCTAGGAGGATTATGTGATAGCTCATGGCTTATAATAGTGACTGGCACATAGAAATTACTATAACAATGTGTTTTTAAAAAATAACATGTGAATTCTTTCCACTGGTGTATCTAATTAAGATAAGCATGTCTCTCAACAACAAACACTGTTTGTGTAGCTTGTTTGTTTGTTCTAAAACAGAACGGTCAAGTCCTGTACCAGAGCTATTAGTTTGTTTAAATAAATGAATAAATAACTACTAAAAGGTTCAAATAGTACTATTCCAAAAAATAGAAATGCAAGGGGAAAAACTGAGACTGGAAAAGGACATTGAGTTGTTTTAAAGGAACATAAAATAATATTTTAAAAAAGAATACATATTTATGTATAACTGAATCACTTATATATATATATACATATATATACATATATATATACATATACATATATATACATATATACATATATATATATATATGTATATATAAGGTCCATCTAGTCAAGGCTATGGTTTTTCCAGTGCTCATGTATGGATGTAAGAGTTGGACTATAAAGAAAGCTGAGCACCAAAGAATTGATGCTTTTGAACTGTCGTGTTGGAGAAGACTTGAGAGTCCCTTGGATTGCACAGAGATCCAACCAGTCCATCCTAAGGGAGATCAGTCCTGGGTGTTCATTGGAAGGACTGATGCTGAAGCTGAAACTCCAATACTTTGGCCACCTCATGTGAAGAGCTGACTCATTGAAAAAGACCTTGATGCTGGGGAAGATTGAGCGCAGGAGGAGAAGGGGATGGCAGAGGATGAGATGGTTGGATGGCATCACAGACTCGATGGACATGGGTTTGGGTGAACTGTGGGAGTTGGTGATGGACAGGGAGGCCTGCCGTGCTGCGGTTCATGGGGTCAGAAAGAGTCGGACACGACTGAGCGACTGAACTCAACTGAATCACTTTGCTATATAGTAATAATTAACACAACACTGTAAATCAACCACACATCAATTGAAAACCACAATAGGATAAATACATGTTTTAACACTATATAATGTATTATTAGAAACCAATAAATTATAATATTGAACACTGGACAAAAAAGAAAAGAAAAGAAAGAAGGAGAAGTGAAAGAGCAAAATGAGAAAACATACTCTTACATAATAGTAAGAAAACACATTATGGAGGAACAAAAAGAAAAGAGGAAGAAAATCAAGCTGTTTGTTTCATTAAGCAAGCTTCCGAGTTAATGAATCTGATTTTCTTTGGAATGTGGCCAGAAGAAAATGAACAGTTTAGGTAACGACCAGTCCTCACTGGATGCAGAGGTCCAGGAAATTGCCCAGGCAACAGCAGCTGTTTACGACACACCGAGAAGAAAGGATGCTGAGAATTTCTTTTTATTAAGTAGCTGAGACAATAGCAGGATACCGTCAAACAACGGTGGAGATGAGGAATGGAGCATGTTTAAAACTCAGTGGATCATATGGCAGTTCTATTTCCAGTTTTTTAAGGAAGCCCCACACTGTTCTCCATAGTGGCTGTACTGGTTTGCATTCCCACCAGCAGTGTAAGAGGGTTCCCTTTTCTCCACACCCTCTCCAGCATTTATTGCTTGTAGACTTTTGGATAGCAGCCATCCTGACTGGCGTGTAATGGTACCTCATTGTGGTTTTGATTTGCATTTCTCTGATAATGAGTGATGTTGAGCATCTTTTTTTTTTTTTTTTTTTTTATGTTACAACAATTTTGTTTTTGGGTATATTTCCAAAGAATTGAACTCTCCATAAAAATATATGCACCCCTTTTTCATTGCAACATTATCCATCCTGATGAAACCTATGGAAACAACTGAAGTATTAATTGTTGCCTGAAGGCCTCTGACTGTTGTGTTCAGTCACTCAGTTGTGTCGATGTTGAGCATCTTTTCATGTGTTTGTTAGCCATCTGTACGTCTTCTTTGGAGAAATGTCTGTTTAGTTCTTTGGCCCATTTTTTGATTGGGTCATTTATTTTTCTGGAATTGAGCTGCAGGAGTTGCTTGTATATTTTTGAGATTAATTCTTTGTTGCTTCGTTTGCTATTATTTTCTCCCAATCTGAGGGCCCATATGACCCAGCAATCCTACTTCTGGGCATACACACCGAGGAAACCAGATCTGAAAGAGACACGTGCACCCCAATGTTCATCGCAGCACTGTTTATAATAGCCGGGACATGGAAGCAACCTAGATGCCCATCAGCAGATGAATGGATAAGGAAGCTGTGGTACATATACACCATGGAATATTACTCAGCCATTAAAAACAATTCATTTGAATCAATTCTAATGAGATGGATGAAACTGGAGCCCATCATACAGAGTGAAGTAAGCCAGAAATATAAAGACCATTACAGTATACTAACACATATATATGGAATTTAGAAAGATGGTAATGATAACTCTATATGCAAAACAGAAAAAGAGACACAGATGTACAGAACAGACTTTGGGACTCTGTGGGAGAAGGCAAGGGTGGGATGTTTTGAGAGAACAGCATCGAAACATGTATATTATTTAGGGTGAAACAGATCACCAGCCCAGGTTGGATGCATGAGACAAGTGCTCAGGCCTGGTGCACTGGGAAGACCCAGAGGGATCAGATAGAGAGGGAAGTGGGAGGGGGGATCGGGATGGGGAATACATGTAACTCCATGGCTGATTCATGTCAATGTATGACAAAAGCCACTACAATATTGTAAAGTAATTAGCCTTCAACTAATAAAGATAAATGAAAAAAAAAAATTCAGTGGAAGTGCAGTCAATAGCAATGCAAATGTTGAGGATGCTCAAAGTGTTTTCTTTTTTAATTCAATTGAGTCAAACAGTTAAAGAAATGCAAAAACAGTGCAAAGAAATATGGAAACCAATGGAGAAACAGAAGGAAAAACTCTGTGCTCTGTAGACATAGCTTTTAGCGCCAAAAGAAAACTTGAACTTGGCTTTGAATCCTCAATGGGCAAATTATTTAAATATTCTGAACCTCAGTTTCTTCACTTGCAGAATGAAAATATTAGAAGATTGCTATGAATTTGAGTGAAATAATGTCATGTTGTCCCTGCCTGTTTTACAATAATTGTGTTATAAATTATAGACCTCTCTCTCTTTCTGTGACTAAATGAAAGACCTTTTTTATAGAGGAAAATGAGACTACTAAGAATTAGAAACTATGAAACAGGAAAAAGTTTTAATGGTGTGTGTTTGGACTATAATTAAAAGTGAAAAACAAGGGAAAGGGATCTGAGATATATTTCAGTTCCAAAAGTTGAAGAATTAAATCACCAAGTTTAAACCTTCATGCTGTATGTACTTAGACTAATCTTAGGATACAATTGGCTTTACACTTAAATCTAGCTCAAACTTACATATTGTTGTTCCTACACTACATCTTTGCTTGAATATCTCATAGGAATTTCCAACTTTGCATGTTCAAAGTTCATCTCCTGAGTCTTTTGACACACAGATCCCTATGGGGATTTCTCATAAGGGTACATGGCACCATTTTCACTTATTTCAAACATGAAACTTAAGAGGCTTCCTTGATTCATAGTTTCCTTCAGTCCCACACCAAGTTACCTTCAAGTTATTTTCATCTTACCTCCAAAATCTACAGATTCTTCTCCATGTCTCTTGCCATGTCTCTGCTATAAGCCAGTATCATCTCTAATCAGAAATGCTGCAATAGGATCTACTAAGCTTCTGACATCCTGGCTTGCTGTCCTTAATGTAGCCATGAGAGTGAGAGTGATCTTTGAAAACATAAATCTGATCATGTCATTCTAATGCTAAATGCCTTAGATGGGATCCCTTTGAACTTAGAGTAAAATCTGTCTCCTGTCCAGTGCCTGCAAAGCCCTAAATGATCTGGCCCATGACTACACTCAACCTCATCGCCTCCAGAGTCCCCCAGGCTCACAGACCTTTGACAGTTTCTAGAACATTCTATGCTTTATTTCTGGATTTTTAGTATTTGTTATTCCCTTTGTCTATAAAGTTCTCCCCTAAATCCTGTTGTAGTTGACCTCATCCTTCCTTTAGGTCTCAGACAAGCCTTTTCTGAACATCCAGTGTAAATAATTCTTCCTTTTTACTTTCAATCACTATCACAGCCCATAATTATTTATTGATTTATTGCTTTAGCTTTTAGTTCTCTGTCTCTCCCTTGAGAATTTTGGCTTTATCAGCGCAGAGATTGTGTTTCTGAAGATTCTGAAGATTCAGAACTTGCCTGGCACAAATTAGATGCTCAATAACAATTTGTGAAATGAATAAATTTTTAGTATATTCATTATATTTCTATATATGTGAATATACACATTTACACATATACTCACTGTTTCAAAAAAAAAAAAAAAAAGTAAGACCCCATGAGAATGAAACCAAAAGTTTTTCTTCTTTTAATTTTACCATCATTTAAAAAATCTTTGCCTTTTGTTGTTTCTGTGGTTATTCAAGCCAAACATGAAGACTACTTCCTCCCACAGTAATTAGCTCCTTCTGGGAAAAGTTTTTAGAAAAATTCTTTGTGGTCTTGCCCAATTTGAGCACTGGTTTTATGTTAACTTTTTTTTTTTTTAATTTTGCCCCTTATATTTCATCTCAACTGGCACAAATACTGATTGACAGCTTAAAATCCATGTCCCTTTCTTGGAGCAGGTTTTGATACAGGATTATGAAACCCCAACACAGGGTTAGAAATCCACCGGCTTCTACAAATTTGAAGTCCAACAGAACACCCAGGCCAGATGGTTTAAACGTGCCTCCTTACTAATAACTTGGTACAAAGAAGAAAATAACTCCCTAGCTAGATAGCATGTTTCAAATGGTTTTAGAGATGGGAATTAAGGTAATGGAAACCAGGTGAATAAACCAATTTTTCTCGTTAAAAATGCAGGTGGTACTTTCCAGTGCAGCTGCTATGTTTTAGGGGAAGATAATAGCAATGCACTTTTCATATTTTATGATTTTGAAACTTTCTTTTTCTTTGAGAAAGTTTTAAACATTACACAAATGCATTAAGTTATGATGGTTATTAATGTTAACATTACTATATGTATGAGTTATTAACTGCTGTGTGACAAATTATTCCCCAAACTTGGCACTTAAAACAATCCTTATGAGCTCATAGTCTCTGAAGGTCAAGAATCTGGTCATGACTTAACTAGTTCTCCCGCTCAGAGTCTCTCACAAGCTGTAATCAAGATTTCAACTGGTTTGCAGCAAACTCAAGGCTCATGTTGGGAAGGAACCACTTCCGTGTTCACTCATACGGTTGATGGTGGGGTTCAGTTCCACGTGAGCTGCCAGTCAGAGGCCACCCTCAGTTTTCTGTGCTGCTGTGGGCCTCTCCACAGCGTAGCTCCCTACATGGCAGCTTGCTCCATCCGAGCACGTGAGCAAAGGGGTAAGAAGAGTGCCAGCAGGCAAGAGTGCTATTAAGACTAAAGTCACAACCTTGTATAATGTAATGCCAGAGTGGCATCCCATCATTGTTGCCATATCTTGTGTGTTAAAAGTCAGTCACTAGCTCCTTCCTATACCCAAGGGGAGGTGATTACATTCAGGAGTGAACACCAGGAGGCAGTGAATGTTGGGAGCACTTTGGAAACAACTACCACACCATTATTGCTTCAAGTATGCTGAAGCATTGTCATATTGCACATAAGAGCATAATGTTTGAAGCTAGAGAGAAAAAATTAAGTCCTAGACGTGTTATTTATTAGCCATGTGACTGGACATATCTGTGCAAATTTGCCCTATGCAAATTTTCATTTTCAAATTTCTAAAAATTGTTATTACTCAGTTCAGTTCAGTTCAGTCACTCAGTCCAACTCTTTGAGACTCCATGGACTGCAGCATGCCAGGCCTCTCTGTCCATCACCAACTCCCAGAGCTTGCTCAAACTCATAGCCATTGAGTCTGTGATGCCATCCAACCATCTCATCCTCTGTCATCCCATTCTCCTCCCACCTTGAATCTTTCCCAGCATCAGGGTCTTTTCCAGTGAGTCAGTTCTTCACATCAAGTGGCCAAAGTATTGGAGTTTCAGCTTCAACATCAGTCCTTCCAGTGTATATTCAGGACTTATTTCTTTGGGATGGACTGGTTGGATCTCCTTGCAGTCCAAGGGACTCTCAAGAGTCTTCTCCGACACCACACAGAACTTTTCTGAGGAGAGAGGAGAAACCTCTCCTCTGTAGGGAGAAACCTACAGATGAAGGTATATTTTTGGACATAGTATTCATGGGATCTAATGATGGATTGTTGCTCCAGCTGCAAGCATAGGTCAAGATTAGTGTCATCCAAGTTCCTGGGCTTTTCACACACAAATCCTTTCTAAATATTTTTGGCTTTGTCACTTGTATGGTCTCATAGCAATAGCAACTGGCAATATTAATTACTGGCATCTAGCAGGTGCCGAGACCTGTGCTAAGTGCTCTACTTTAATGTTTAATTTACGCCTCCTTTGGTCCTATGCAACTTCAGCATCAGTCCTTCCAATAAACACCCAGGACTGATCTCCTTTAGGATGGACTGGTTGGATCTCCTTGCAGTCCAAGGGACTCTCAAGAATCTTCTCCAACACCACAGTTCAAAAGCATCAATTCTTTGGTGCTCAACTTTCTTTATAGTCCAACTCTCACATCCATACATGACTACTGGGAAAACCATAACCTTGACTAGATGGACCTTTGTTGGCAAAGTAATGTCTCTGCTTTTTAACATGCTGTCTAGGTTGGCTATAGCTTTTCTTCCAAGGAGCAAGTGTCTTTTAATTTCATGGCTGCAATCACCATCTGCAGTGGTTTTGGAGCGCTAGAAAATAAAGTCTCTCACTGTTTCTATTGTTTTCTCATCTGTTTGCAATGAAGTGATGGGCCCAAATGCCATGATCTTAGTATTCTGAATGTTGAGCTTTAAGGCAATTTTTAAACTCTCCTCTTTCACTTTCATCAAGAGGCTCTTTCATTCTTCTTCACTTTCTGCCACAAAGGTGGTGTCATCTGCATATCTGAGGTTATTGATATTTCTCCCTGCAATCTTGATTCCAGTTTGTGTTTCATCCAGCCTGGCATTTCACATGATGTACTCTGCATATACAATAAATAAGCAGGGCGAAAATATACAGCCTTGAGACCTACTCCTTTCCCAATTTGGAACCAGTATGTTGTTCCATATCTGGTTCTAACTGTTGCTTCTTGACCTGCATACAGATTTCTCAGGAGGCAGGTCAGGTGGTCTGGTATTCCCATCTCTTGAAGAATTTTCAGCATTATCAATTGTTATTGCTATGAGGCCATACAAGTGACAAAACCAAAAATATTTAGAAAGGATTTGTGTGTGTGCAACACCCAAGAGCTTGGATGAACATTAATGTTGACCTATGTTGGCAGCTGGAGCAACAATCCATCATTAGCTCCCGTGAATACTATGTCCAAAAATATACCTTCATCTGTAGGTTTCTTCCTCTCTCCTCAGACACGTTCTCCTGTGTAAATGACAGTTGATAGTCTCCTAATTGGTCTGCCCTGTTCCTCTTTAAGGTCCTCCCATGAAACTTCCATACAGCTACCAAGGTGATCCTTAAAATATTTCAAAAGACCAAATCATGCTCCAGCTTTCACACCTTCCAATGGTTTCTCATTTTGTAGTCATGATTCAGATATTTCAGTATAACCTACGAGGCTCTGCCTCCTTGCCAACCTCAGCTTTTCCCTCTTCCTTTCTACTCAGCCTGAGTCCTAGTACTTGAGTTCTTGCATGCCTCAAGGCTTTGCAGATTCTCTTCCTCAAATACCTCCCCTCTCTGACTCCAACCACCCTTCAGGTCACGGCATACATCACTTCCTTAGTCTGAACTTCTGTCACCTGCTTCTTCTAACCAAATGAGGCTCTTCTATTTTTATTTTTTATAGCATCTTAGTCTTTTTCTTTGCTGTTTCTAACTTTATTTACTATTTCTTTAATGCCTGTCTCTTCTGAGAGGGCTGAGATTATGTCTTTTTTATTCACCATTTTATGTTCACATCAAACATGGTACTTAATCATAGTTGTTGTTGTTCAGTCTCTCAGTCATATCTGACTCTTTGTGACCCCAGGGACTGCAGCACACCAGGCTCCCTTGTCCTTGATCATCTCCCGGAGTTTGATCAAACCCATGTCTGTTGATTCGGTGATGTCATCCAGCCATTTCATCCTCTGTATCCCCTTCTCCTCCTGCTGTCAATCTTTCCCAGTGTCAGGGTCTTTGGCAATGAGTTGGCTCTTTGCATCAGGTGACCAAAATATTGGAGTTTCAGCCTCAGCATCACTACCTCCGATGAATATTCAGGATTGTTTTACTTCAGGATTGACTGGTTTGATCTCCTTGCAGTCCAAGGGACTCTTAAGTATCTTCTCCAACACCACAGTTCAAAAACATCAATGCTCCCATGTTCAGCCTTCTTTTATGGCCCAATGCTCAGATCCATACATGCCTGCTGGAAAAACTATAGCTTTGACTATACGGACTTTCGTTGGCAAAGTAATATCTCTGCTATTTAATATGATGTCTAGATCTGTGAATTGGAACGAAAACTAGAAAAGGTCAGTTTTCATTACAATTCCAAAGAAAAGCAATACCAAAGAATGCTCAAACTACAGCACAATTGCACTCATCTCACATGCTAGCAAAGTAAGGCTCAAAATTCTCCAAGCCAGGCTTCAACAGTATGTGAACCGTGAACTTCCAGATGTTCAAGATGGATTTACAAAAGGCAGAGGAACCAGAGATCAAAATGCCAACATCTGTTGGCTCATCGAAAAAAGCAAGAGAGTTCCAGAAAAACATCTACTTCTGCTTTTTTGAATACGCCAAAGCCTTTGACTGGGTGAATCACAATAAAATGTGGAAAATTCTTTAAGAGATGGAAATGACAGACCACCTGACTTGCCTCCTGAGAAATCTGTATGCAGGTCAAGAAGCAGCAGTTAGAACTGGACATGGAACAACAGACTGGGTCCAAACTGGGAAAGGAGTAGGTCTGAAGGCTGTATGTTGTCACCCTGCTTGTTTAACTGAAATACAGAGTACATCATGTGAAATGCTGGGCTGGATGAGGAAAAAGCTAGAGTCAAGGTTACCGGGAGAAATATCAATAACCTCAGTTATACAGATGACACCACCCTTATGGCAGAAAGTGAAGAAGAAGAACTTTTCTAGAAGAAGAAGAACTAAAGAGCCTTTTGATGAAAGTGAAAGAGGAGAGTGAAAAATTTGCCTTAAAACTCAACATTCAGAAAACTAAGATCATGGCATCTGGTCCTATCACTTCATGGCGAATAGAAGGGGAAACAATGGAAATAGAGACTTTATTTTGGGGGGCTCCAAAATCACTTGCCCACAGTGACTGCAGTCATGAAATTAAAAGACACTTGCTCTTTGGAAGAAAAGCTATGACCAACCTAGACAGCATACTAAAAAGCAGAGACATTACTTTGCCAACAAAGGTCCGTCTAGTCAAAGCTATGGTTTTTCCAGTGGTCATGTATGGATGTGAGAGTTGCTGAGCACCAAAGAATTTGATGCTTTTGAACTGTCGTGTTGGAGAAGACTCTTGAGAGTCCCTTGGACTGAACAGAGATCCAACCAGTTCATCCTAAAGGAGATCAGTCCTGGGTGTTCATTCGAAGGATTGATGCTGAAGCTGAAACTCCAATACTTTGGCCACTTGATGTGAAGAACTGACTCATTGGAAAAGACCCTGATGCTGGGAAAGATTGAAGGCAGGAGGGGAAGGGGATGACAGAGGATGAGATGGTTGGACGGCATCACCAACTCAATGGACATGAGTTTGAGCAAGCTAAGGGAGTTGGTGATGGATAGAGAATCCTGACGTGCTACAGTCCATGGGGTTGCAAAGAGTCAGATACAACTGAGCAACTGAACTGAACTGAAGTTTGTCATAGCTTTTCTTCCAAGAAGCAAGCGTCTTTTAATTTCATGGCTGCAATCACTGTCCACAGTGATTTTGGAGCCCAAGAAAATAAAGTCTCTCACTGTTTCCATTGTTTCCCCACCTATTTGCCATGAAGTGACGGGACTGAATGCCATGATCTCGTTTTTCTGAACATCGAGTTTTAAGCCAACCTTTTCCACTCTCCTCTTTCACCCTCATCAAGAAGCTCTTTAGTTCCTCTTCGCTTCTGCTGTAAGGGTGGTACCATCTACATATCTGAGGTTATTGCTATTTCTCCCTGCAATCTTGATTCCAGCCTGTGCTTTATCCAGTCTGGCATTTCACATGATGTACTCTGCACAGAAGTTAAATAAGCAGGATAACAATATAAAGCCTTGTCATACTCCTTTCCTGATTTGGAACCAGTCTTTTGTTCCAAGTCCAGTTCTAACTGTTGCTTCTTGACCTGCATACAGATTTCTCAGGAGGCAGGTAAGGTGGTCTGAGATTCCCATTTATTTAAAAGTTTTCCACAGTTTGTTGTGATCCTCACAGTCAAAGGCTTTAGCATAGTCAATGAAGCAGAAGTAGATATTTTTATGATCCAATGGATGTTGGCAATTTGATCTCTGGTGCTCTGCCTTCTCTAAATACAGCTTGAATATCTGGAAGTTCTCAGTTCACAAATGATTGAAGCCTGGCTTGGAGAATTTGGATATTACATTGCTAGCATGTGAAATAATTGCAATTGTGCAGTTGTTGGAACATTTTTGCCTTACTCTTCTATGGAATTGAAATGAAAACTGACCTTTTCCAGTCCTGTGACACTGCTGTGTTTTCCAAATTTTCTGGTATATTGAGTGTTTTTTTTTTCTTTCTTAACATTAGTTCTATATGTTTTGAGAGACACAAGAAAGTGTGCAATGTTAAACAATATTGCTGCCCTGTCTAATGGGAAATCCAGTGTCATTTCAAGAAAAGTCATTCCCCAATTTCCATGAACAACCCTCTAAAATTGAACCTCTCCAATTGATATAAGTATACAAATTTAAAATGTGTGTAATTCAGAATGCCGTACTGTTTTCAGATTGCTTGTGTTCTAGAAGATACACAGTTTTAAAAAATACCAGAGATGTAGGGCTGAAGGCTCTCTGGATTACACAGGGAAAATGAGCCTCACTTCAGTAGGGAGCAATTTGTGGAGAATGTGGCGTCCTTGCAAATCAGTAGCACTGAAGGTTGGCGGATCACATCCCTGGTGGTGAGGTGGGGTGATAAGATGCATGTCTGCTAAGTTGTTTCAGTTGTGTCCAACTCTTTGCAACCCCATGGACTGTAGCCCATCAGCCTCCTTTGTCCATGGGATTCTCCGGGCAAGAATATGAAGTGGGTTGCTGTGCCCTCCTCCAGGGGATCTTCCTGACCCAGGAATTGAACCGGCGGCTCTTACATCTCCTGCAGGTGGGTTCTTTACCACTAGAGTCATCTGGGAAGCCCATAATATGTATAGTAAGGCCAATTTTCCCCAGCATGGTATTCAAAGACAAAAGGACAAAATCTCAATACTTGAATTGCAATGTATATCCTAATGCTAAATTTCTCTCCTTATGTGTAACATCTCATCTTACCTTCAACACTCTATCTCCCAATAAAAGAGATAATTGGGCTTTCTATGTTTCAAGAATATCCATAGACACCTGAAAATAGCTTTCTTCCCTTTCACTCCACTTTATGGGATAGTATTTGATACTTTTAAAAGTACTTAAAGAATCAGGACAGTCTTATTTTTTAATTTTATATTTTACCTTTTAGCTGAATTAATAACAATGAGGGACTTTTTATAGAGTCAGATCTTTTAGAGACAGATACAATACTTACAGATGAAATGATACAATGTCTGGGAAGTACTTCAAGTGATTTAGGGCATTGGTGGGGACTGCAAGTTTACATGAAACAAGATTGATAATTTTTGAGTCTGAGTGATGACATGTGAATGCTCATTATACCTTTCTCTTTATTTTTGTTCATTTGAATTATTAATAATAAAAAATTTTAAAGAATTTTTACAAAATATCATTAAAATCTTCTAGATTCTGTATGTCTGCTTTCGTTTTCCCCGTCCCACCTTAGGTCACAGCACTGACCATATGGACTTAAAACCCTGGTGGTTGAGAGTATGGTCTGGTCCAAACTGTTACCAGTCCCACCCTGCTGCATCACTCACTGCCATGTTACAGGTATATGCTGAAAGAGGTGGGATGCCCTTTGTGGCTCAACTTTCCTTTCTGTAAAGTGGGAGAAAAATATCAATCTCAGTTTTGATGATACAATAAAATAATGAATGCTAAATGCAGTCTGATAAGTAGTGTTTATTCAACTAACTAATAATTACAATCACAAATTAATTCAGTTGATTATTTATTGACTACTTACTCCTTATGGGGCACTTTTCTAAAGGTAGCTATCATTATTCTCAGACTTAGCTATCAGCTATGAATACACAGGAATGCTGACTAAGAAGACAAATTTGCAGAAACTCTAGAGTTGAACTGAAAAGGGGAAGGCACTGAAGAATCGGAATGAGGGAAAAGAAAATAAAGTCATGGGTGCTGCTTTGAATGCGTTTTCCTCCTTTGTCCCTGTCTCTTTATAAGATAAAAGGACACCTTTGGTTTTTGAAGGACTCTAAACTCCATGGACAGAAGATTTCCTTTGAGAGTCCTCTTTATAAAGGATAGGAATACAATTGCTTGGTTTAAAAAAAAAAAAAATCTGTTCACTGGGAGCCTTATCCATTCTATAAGAACAAACCCAGGAGAATTTTTATCTCAAACTCAAAACCTCAGGGGAAAAGATTCCTGAGGATTTGATGTGCATTTCTTTTTCAAGCTGAATCTGCTAAAAAAAAAAAGCCCCTCACCTCAGTTGTGTGTCTGTGTTGCTTACTTACCCCATGGCTACCTTGGCTTGAGAAAGATTGAGAAGCAAGGCAGGCAGGAAGTTATTTTCTGTGGATAGAGCTCCACTGGCGCAGCGCGCGCCTCTTCTCCAGCCAGCTGCCCGCTCCTATCCCTGGGCACCAGCTGTCCCCAGCCTCTGCCTCTGGTCAGGGCCCTCAGGCCCCCGGTGCCGAGCCCTGCATGGACCGTCCTGTGCCCTGGTCTCCTGCCCCTGGCCAGTCCGCTCTGGCCCCGCAGCGTCCCTCCCGGATCCCCCTCCCTCCTGGTCAGCGGCTGTGGGCACCTGCTGCCCCCTTCGGCCGTGGTGCTCTCAGGACAAAACAAAAGCAAGAATCATGACCTTGGAGACTAAGACTCTTCACAGTAGCAAAATTATGGGAGTTGTATTACACACAACATGTATGAAAGAAAAACTGGGTTTGTTTTTAATATATACGCACATATATAACATATCAGTTTCTCTTTTTTAACTTTTTTATTTCATATTGGGGTATAGCTTATTACCAATGTTGTGATAATTTCAGGTGGGCAGCAAAGGCACTCAGCCATCCATAGCCATGTATCCATTCTCCCCCAAACTCCCCTCCCATCCAGGCTGCCACATAACACTGAGCAGAGTTCCGAGTGTCATAGAGTAGGTCTTTGTTGGTTATCCATTTTAAATGTAGCAGTGTGTATGTATCCACTCCAAATTCAAATTATCTTTACCCCTATCCTTCCCTGCCAACCCCCAGCAACCATAATATCATGCTCTAAGCCTGTGAGTCTGTTTCTTTTCTGTAAGTTCATTTGTATCATTCACTTCTAGATTCCACATATAAGGATGTCATATGGATTTCTCCTTCTCTGTCTGGCTTACTTCACTCAATATGACAATGTCTAGGTCCATCCATGTTGTTGCGAATGGCATTGCTTCATTCTTTTAAATAGCTGAGTAATATTCCATTGTATCTATGTATCATATCTTCTTAATCCATTCCTCTGTCAATGGACATGTTTTGGCTTCCATGTCTTGGCTATTGTAAACAGTGCTGCCATGAACATTGAGGGGTGTGTATCCTTTCAGATCATGTTTTTCCTCTGGATATATGCCCAGGAGTGGGATTGCAGGATCATATGGTAGCTCTATTTTTAATTCTTTAAGGAACCTCTGTACTGCTCCCCATAGTGGCTATCCCAATTTACATTCCCATCAACAGTGTAGGAGGGTTTCTTTCTCTCCATAGCCTCTTCAGCATTTAAGGTTATAGATTTTTTCATGATAGTCATTCTGGCTGGTGTGAGGTGATATCTCATTGTAGTTTTGAATTTGTATTTCTCTAATAATCACCAATGTTGAACATGTTTTCATGTGCCTCTTGGTCATCTCTCTATATTCTTTGGAGAAATGTCTATTTAGACCTACTACCCATTTTTTGATTGGGTTGCTTGCTTTGATGTTTTTAAGGGCCATGAACTGTTTGTAAATTTTGGAGACTAATCCCTTGTCAGTCACATCATTTGCAAATATTTCCTTTCAATATGAGTTGTCTTTTCACTTTATTTATTGCTTCCTTTGCTGTGCAAAGGCTTTTGAGTTTAAGTAGGTCCCTGTCTGGATCACAGGGACTGGGGAAGCATAAAACTGTATTTTCCATATTCCCATTCTGCTAGGGATCTAGATGAGATTTAGGGGAAAAACAAAATTAGGTCACATTAGTTTTTACTTCCATTATTCTGGGGGATGGATAAGTTTCTTAAAAAGTGGAAATTTTGTTTAGGAAAAGAATTCTTTTAGAGTGCATTTGAAAGAGTACACTCTATTAGAAAAATATAAAGTTTTACATAAGTCTCAATTATGTTACCTAATTTGGGCTGAATACAGAGTGACTTCACTTTTTGTAGGGAGCCAGGCCTCCTCTGTCCTCACTGTGTGGCATCTGACAAAGTAAGTTGACCAACATATTCTTTTAAGAATAATTCCCTGTTTTTTGATATGTGTCAAGATCTGAATCAAAAGCCTTCTATTTCATTTTGTTTCTTCTTTTCTTTGATTTCTTATGCCAACACATAAAGAGATCAAGAGAGTCATCCTATGGTATTCAGCAGTGACATTTGTTAGCTATTACAGGGAGGAATTTGAGACTCAGTTTGGGTGATGCGATCTTTCAAACGTCACTAGGAATATTCTAGAACGAATGATTCCTAATTTGAGGGTACGAAGTTACAGGACTACCTGCTTTTACCATCTTGGGGATACTGGCAGAATTCAGTTATTTACAGTGTTGGTCAGTAAGTAGCATCCCATGTCGGTCTCACCATTGCAGCCACTGGGGATAGTGACAACTGTCCTTAACTCCCAAGTCTCCCTACTCCTTCTACTGCTGCTGCTATTATCACCCCTTTTTGGAGAAGTCAGGTCTCTAGAAAGCGAGCTTCTTCAGCTTTTCTACTCTCTGCTGTGATTCTCAATATCTATATCATCTCAGTGAAGATTAAAATGTATGTGTGTTGGGAGAGGCAGGCAAGAATTTTGAAAAAAAATACTAGTAGTGGTATTCTTTAGTGGGGAAATTAAGGGATTGCTGCTTCTTAAAATTTCCCTCCTTTGCAAATTGTTAGGAAAGGTAGTTAATAGCATTTTGATCAGAAAAAAAGCACCTCTGTTTTGCAAATGACCAAAAGAAATGTTTTTTCTCTTCCCTTCATTATCTGTTCCCTTTCGCCTCTTCTGGCACCCTCTTGATCCCTTATAAGAGAGCCAGTGTCAGTTTCAGAGCAACGGCACATGGGGTGGGGACCTCAGAAGAAACAGCCCTTTCCCCTAAGCTCAGTCTTCACCGTTCCCAGGGGCCCGGTTTCCATCTATCGTCACAAAGCTGTCTCCCCTCCATTTTCACACCGCATCCCCTGCTCTTATTCTCCATCCCTTTTCCAGACCCTCTCTCTCACACAGCGCAGATCTTGCCCGATCCTTCACCTTTCCTGTTCTCTCTCAGCCCTTCCTGTGCCTTGAGGAACTATAGATCCACACTCAGCAAACTCCTGTCTCTAGTTTCTTGACTGTCCCTTGCACTTCTGGTCTGACTGAAACCTGGTTGTTCGCTGAGGACACCAGTCCTAGAACACTCATACTCCCTTCATCTCAGGGCTAGAGGTAAAGTGTAGACTGCTCCCCATTTCCATACCCAAGCTTTTCTCTTCTTTCAAAGCCCAAATCCTTTCATTCTCCTCCTTTCCTTTTTGCCACATTTTCTTCATTTCTTTGGCTGTCATCTACTGACCCCTTCCTGGACTCTTCTCTTTGAAGATGTTTGCTTGCTGTATTTCCACACTTACAGTCGTCTCCATTCTCAACACCCACAAAGATGACACATCCTGGCCTTTCTGGCCTTGCCCCCGCCTCCCCACTCCAATAAGCATTTCCTTCACCAACTTCAGTGACCCACACCCAAGGTCAGAGTCTAGCGCTTGTCGTCACAGTAATGGCATCTGAAATCAAATTAGAATATGCTTCTCAAATACAGTCTACCACGTTTCCAGCTCACTGTCCATGCATACACTGTAATAATTATTCCTCTTCTGTTCTCATGGTTCATTATTCCTGGCAACTTCCCTGCACACACTTGCCCCTCCTTCCTCTATCACATTCACCTGTTGCAACTCTGACCTGCTTAAACAAGTATCAGCACCAGCATTTCTAATGGCTGCCAGGAAAATGTTTCAGAGGACCTATGCAGTGACTGGTGGCATTCAAATCAGGAATGCAAACCCCTGTTGAAATAATTTTCTAGATCCAAGATGGAGCTGTTTCTGCCTGGGGTGCACATCAGCAGACCGAAACTCAGATCACATTGTGTCCCTATAGCTGCACCCTCTCACCAGAAACACAGTCTACTCTGTCAGTCAGTCCCCAGACACAAAGCTGACTCCCAGCCTTCTCACCCCAAGCTGACAGTGTGGGCCCACACAATCAGATATTTCGTTTGTCTCTTCCTTGGTCTTTATTCTTTATCCTGTACAAGCTTCCTGCCTTCCACCCTGTTTTGCAGGTCTTCCAAAGGAGACTTTCCACGTCATCAAGTGTTTAATAGTTTGCTTGCATCACCAAAATGGCCTTTTTAAATCATTTTTAATTGCATTTATTTATTTTTGATTGACCTGTGATTGATTTACAGTATTGGTTTGATTTCTGTCATACGTCAACATGAATGAACCAGAGGTGTACATATGTCTCCTCCCTCTTGAAGCTCCCTCCCACCTCCCACTCTCCCCAACTCCTCCAGGCTATTACAGAGCCCCAGCTGGAGTTCCCTGGTCATGCAGCAAATTCCCCTTGACTGCCTATTTACATATGTTAGTGTGTATGCTTCCATGCTGCTCTCCCCATTCATCACATCCTCTCCTTCCTATCTCTTGCCTTTGTCCATAAGCCTGTTCTCTATGTCTGCTTCTCCATTGCTGCCTTGCAGATAGGTTCATCAGTACCATCTTTCTAGATTTCATATATATGCATTAATATCTGATATTTGTTTTTCTCTTTCTGACTTACTTCACCCTGTATGGAAACAGCCTAGATGCCCATTGACAGATGAATGAATAAAGAAGCTGTGGTAATATATACAATGGAATACTACGCAACCATGAATCATTTTTTAACATCCTAAACAGGCATCGGACTGCATCCAACAATGCTACTACACAGCCCCGGTGAGTTTGCTGCCTGGATATCTGACGTGAAGTAGAAGTGAAAGTCGCTGAGTCGTGTCTGACTCATTGAGACCCCATGGAGTCCAAGGAATTCTCCAGCCCAGAATACTGGAGTGGGTAGCCTTTCCCTTCTCCAGGGGATCTTCCCAACTCAGGGGTCAAACCCAGGTCTCCCGCATTGCAGGCAGATTGTTTATCAGCTAAGCTACAAAGGAAGACCAGGAATATTGGAGTGGGTAGCCTATCCCTTCTCCAGGGGATCTTCCCAACCAGGGATCGAACCCAGGTCTCCTGCATTGCAGGCAGATATCTGAAACTGCTCTTTAATTCATACCTTCCCCTCTCTTACCACATTTTATTACTTCTTCACTCCAGCTGATGGTCACTCCTCATTCTTCATGGATAAAATAGAATCAAGAACACTCTTTTCTTCCTTTAACAAACAGAAAGCCTACGTACTTCTTACGTTTTCTGCCTCCCTGTTTCCTTCTCCTCTTCCTAACTTCCTCATGCACCTTAGCCACCATCTCTCTGAGACTTTGCTCCTTTAACTATGTCCTCCCACTGCAGCGTCCTCAGTCTCTCCCCCTCTCCTGGCTCATTCCTGTCAGCATAACAGACATGCTCCAGTGTGTCCTCTTTAAAACCTCAACCTTCCTTTACCCAACGTATCTCTCCAGCTTTCTCCTTATTTCTCTTTTGCTTTTCACTGCAAAACATCCCCAAACCAGCTCTACACTTCCTTCATGCTCATTTTCTCTTGAAATAATTTCACTCTGGCTTTTGCTTTCATCATTCTTTCTACTTCAATGTCTGCTGCTGCTGCTGCTGCTAAGTCGCTTCAGTCGTGTCCGACTCTGTGCGACCCCATAGACGGCAGCCCACCAGGCTCCCCCATCCCTGGGATTCTCCAGGCAAAAACACTGGAGTGGGTTGCCTTTTACTTCTCCAATGCATGAAAGTGAAAATTGAAAGTAAAGTCACTCAGTCGTGTCTGACTCTTAGTGACCCCATGGACTGCAGTCTACCAGGCTCCTCCCTCCATGGGATTTTCAAGGCAAAAGTACTGGAGTGGGGTGCCATTGCCTTCTCCGACTTCAATGTCTAGCGTACATCTAAAAATCAACTTGTTCAAAGCATTTCCCACCCCGTGAAATTATCTACCTTCCGGTTTTCCACAGGTCAGACAGTGGAACCACCATCTGCCCAGATGACCAAGCCAGAAATCTAAGGGGCATTTTGCTTCATCCTGTTTACTCCTCCTTGGTCCAATCCATTAGTAAATCCTGTCATTTCTTCCTCAAAATATATCTAGAATCTTCTGATTCCTCTTCCTATTTACAATTGCCTCTATCTTCCAGGATAATGCTTCCCTAAATGGGCTTAATTATCTGCTCTTCCACTTCTTCAATCCATTTTGCACAAAGCAGCCAAGAAGAGTGATCTGTTTAAATGCAAATTGGATCTTTCAGCACCAATTTTTGGCTTTAATGGCACCCATTATACACACACAGTACACTCCAAACCTTACCTCTTACTCTTCCCTCAGGGCACAGCCCAGATGTCACTTTCTCCAGATCTGTCTTCTTTCATTCCACTCCACGTCTGAACCAGTTGTCCCTCCCAGAGTCACAGAATAGTCTGCCCTCCCCCCATAGCTCTATCCCATCATTTTTCCTTCTTTTCTGCCTCGCTCATGCTGCAACTTCTTTTAGAGCTGGGAATATGCTTATTGTGCTCATGATTACATTGAAAGCTTTTAGCACATTGCCTAGCAGACAGGATGCCCTTGGTAAATAATTAGAATGTTGTCGTTGTTCTTCAGTCACCCAGTTCTGTCCAACTCTGCAACCCCAAGGACTGCAGCATGCCAGGCCTCCCTGTCCCTCACCATCCCCAGAAATTTGCCCAAGTTCATGTCAATTGCATCAGTGATGCCATTCAGCCATCTCATCCTCTGACACTCTCTTCTCCTTCTGCCCTCAATCTTCCCCAATACCAGGGACTTTATCAGTGAGCCAGCTGGTCACATCAGGTGGCCAAAGAATTAAAGCTTCAACTGCAGCGTCAGTCCTTCCAGTGAGTATTCAGGGTTGATTTCTCTTAAGATTGACTGGTTTGCCCTCCTTGATGTCCAAGGGACTCTCAGGCATCTTCTCCAGCACCACCATTCAAAGGCATCATTTCTCTGATGCTCTGTCTTCTTTACAGTCCAGCTCTCACAACCATATGTGACCACTGGGAAGACCATAGCCTTGACTATATGGATCTTTGTCAGCAGAGTACTGTCTCTGCTTTTCAACACACTGTTTGGGTTTGTCATAGCTTTCCTGCCAAGAAGCAAATGTCTTTTGATTTCATGGCTGCAGTCACTGTCCACAGTGATTTTAGAGCCCCAGATGAGAAAATCTATCACTACTTCCACTTTTCCCCTTCTATTTGCGATGATGCAATAGGGCCGGATGCCATGATCTTAGTTTTGTTTGCTTGTTTGTTTTTGTTTCATATTTAGCTTTTGGTTCAGTTCAGTCACTCAGTCATGTCTGACTCTTTGAGACCCCATGGACTGCATAGACGATTTAGTTTTACACTGGCTCTTTCACTCTCCTTTTTCACTCTCATCAAGAGGTTCTTTAGTTCCTGTTCACTTTCTGGCATTAGAGTGGTATCATCCATATATCTGAGGTTGTTGATGTTTCTCCCACCTATCTTAATCCCAGCTTGTAACTCATCTAGCACAACTTTTCTCATGATGTGCTCAGCATATAGTCCTTGCAACCCCCAGGACTGCAGCATGCCAGGCCTCCCTGTCCCTCACCATCCCCAGAAGTTTGCCCAAGTTAACCAAGCATATAGGTTAAATAAACAAGACAGCAGACAGCCCTGTCATACTTCTTTCTCAATCCTGAACCAATCACTTGTTCCATACAGGGTTCTAGCTATTGCTTTTTGACCCGCATAAAGGTTTCTCAGGAGACAGGTAAAATGGTCTGGTATTCCCATCTATTTAAGAACTTTCCACAGTTTGTTATGATAATAAAAAATATGAATATATAAATATTCCTGCCTACTATGTATGTCTCTTCCCTGTAACCACCCACACCATCACTCTGATTGGTCCTGCTCCCCATGTTTTCTAACCCAATGATGGAATAAAATTTGTGTTTTATGGCAAGACAAGATAATTTTAAACATAAAATTTTTCTCTGCCCATTTGGGCCTCTGCCTTCCCCTTTAGAGTGTGTTGTGCATCCAACTTAGGATATAGCCTTCCCTGTCAGTCTTGTAAGGGTCCATGAAGACACATGACCCACTACTCGCTTTGTACATGTAGACCTGGGTTGTGTAAACTGTCAATGTCATTTAGTGTGCAGCCCTCTTGACTCAAAATCTCATGTAACTGTCTTTGACCAGTAATGGGCAAAAAGTTCTTGGATTTTCTGAGAGGCTGTTCCTGGGTTGTAATCCTTAGTACGGCTCAAATCTTCTATTTGTCTCTTAGACTTTTTTTTTTCTTTTGCTGACACCAAGTTCACGTACCTGACTTGTGAGGTTAAACAAACCAAAACATCAGAGTTTGGAGCAGAGAGATTTATTGCAGGGCCAACAAAAGAGAACAGGTGGCTCCTGCTCAAAAAAAAAAAAAACCAAACTCCTCATTTTTTTTTTTTCATTTTTTAAAATTTATTTATTCTTTAATTGAAGGATAACTGCTTTACAGAATTTTGTTGTTTTCTGTCAAACCTCAACATGAATCAGTCATGGATATACATATGTCCTCTCCTTCTTGTTGAAGAATTTTAAAGGCAACATTTGGGGAAGGGCTGCAGGGTACATGACTTTCTTCTGATTGGTTGGTGGTGAGGTAACAGGGTGGAATTCCAGGAATGTCAATCATCAGCCTTCTAGTTCCAACCAGTCTGGGGTCTCAGCAAGTACTGATTGCTACCATCTTCCACCTGGGTGGTGGCCTTAGTTCCTGCAAAACAACTCAGAGATGTATATCATATTGTTACATACACACATATAACCTTTGAAGAAAAACTAGAACTCTTTTATCACTGAACTATGTTTCTTAACTGGTTTTCCTTTGTTTCTGCATTTCCTAACTAGTGACTGCTTGAAACTGCTCTTCAGAACCAAAGGAAGGCCTAGAATACTATAAAGCCTTTTACTACAAATAAGAAATGGGGGACAAGAAAAGGCTTTTGTACTTTGGAGAGCCCCCCCCCCCCCAGAGTCCTGCTTGGCTTTTTCAGGGGAGTGTGTAATTTCCTCGGTTCTATCTTGTCACAACAAAAATTTGAAGCGATGGACATCACGGCTCTCAGACAGACTGAGTCGCAGCTCTCAGACAGACTGTGTCTCAGCCCTCAGACAGACTGTCTCAGCTCTCGGAAAGATCAGTGTTACAGCTCTTGGACAGATCAGTGTTACAGTTCCGTTTTATTTAGAAAATAAAGGAAAATACATCTTCAAGATGTGAAGGCATGCTGACCCAAAAGACACGAAGAGAAGAGAGAGAGAGAGTGCACACACATGCACAAGAGAGACCCCCGGCCTTTTGGCTCCTCTTTTTTATGTTTTTTTCTCCTCCCCCTGGGCCTGCCCTATGTAAATCGGGCCAGCCAGGGGTGCTGTTTGTTCTACCTGAGGTCCTCACTTCAGTCCTCAGACCTTCATTTGTTCAATTTTTTCAGGCTTTTCCCTTCCTTGTCTTTTAGCCACCGATATTCTGGACTCCTTTTTTCCTAGTCTAACTACCTAACACTCCCCCCTCAAGAGATGGGAGGCCCAGTTCTTTGGGAACAAGGGCATCAAGGTACCTCTGGGTACTTCCTGCTGAACTGGAATGACGAGGGGCATTGGGCCTCCCCCTCTTGCTAGTCTCAGGCCTCAGAGTCCTTATAGTGGGATCCATCTAAGGGTGAGTAATGTTTTCTGAGGTCAGCTGTAGTTTTATATATCCTTGTTGAACTGGCACTGCATGTTGTAGCTTGTTGACCTGGGCAGAGACAAAATGGGTTAGATAACCAATAATACATGAAGCAATCAGCAGCAGCATCAATATGGTGGTAACAAGGACTAGTTAGCCAACTTCAAACTCCCATCGCCAGGATGGCTCAAGTCCCTCCTTGTTCAGGGATCAGAAGATCTGTCTCGTTTCTGTTTTGGAGTACAACTCCTGCCAAGCTGTGTTGGCTCTTTAGAGCTGTCCTGAGAAATCTTATCCCCAGAAACTTAATTTTGGGGGGGTTCATTAGAATGGCACTCATTTGTAGTCCTGAATAGGTATCTGAGATCTCCCAGGGGCTCCCAGGTATATTGAGAGTCCTCTTCTGTTTTCTTCCATGGCTTGACTCATAAGGAGTGAATCCAGGAGTCATGTCCTGGTACCTTGACTGCTGTGGGGGTAGAAAGTATTACAGGGTAGGGACCCTTCCATGGGGGCTAGAGTTGAGCCTTTGGGGACACATCTTTCCAGACTTTAATTAGGATTTGAGTCTCTGGAACGTATAGTGGTGACTCCTTAGAATCTTTTGAGTCCTCGTTGACACCCCACAAGCGTATATCCTGTTGGAATTGACCAATGACCATGGCATAAGACCTCAGGGTCTGAGCCTCTGGATATAGGAAGAGGTCATTGACATAAACAAAAGGTCTCCCATATAGCATCTCATAAGGACTAAGATCAACCTGTTCCTTAGGGGCAATACTGGTGCAGAGGAGTTACTGGAGCTATCAGTAAAGCCTCCTTCCATCCTGGGGAGGTCTCCTGGGTTATCTTTTTCATCGCTGATTTTAATAATTGGTTGGCTCTTTCTACTTTTCCTGAAGACTGAGGCCTCCAGGCACAATGGAGATAATAAGTAATGCCCAATGCTTTAGAGACCCCTTGGGTGACCTTAGAAGTAAATGGTGTCCCATTGTCACTTTGTAATGACCTGGGCAGACCAAACCTCAGAATGATTTCATAGAGCAGGTTTTTTTTTTTTTAACCACCTCCTCAGCCTTCTCAGTCCGGGTGAGAAAGCCTTCAATCCATTCTGTGAATGTATCTATCATGACTAATAGGTATTATACCCTTGAGAAACGCATCTGGGTGAAGTCCATCTGCCAGTCCTCTCCTGGATAGGCCCCACATCATTGGACAGACTGGGCCATCTGAGGTCTTCGAGCTCCTTGGGGGTTGTTTAATTGGCAAATGGGACAAGAGGAGACCACTTGCCTTATATCGTTTGGAGGTCTGTTCCTCTAAAGGACCTCTCTAGTAATTTTTGGAGGGCCTTTTCCCCTAAGTGAGTGGTGGCATGTAAGGAGTTAACCAACTTCCATTGGAGGTTCCCAGGCAGAAAAAGGAGTCCTTCCTTTTGGAACCACTCCATATGATCTTCTTGAAAGCCCTCACTCTTAGCTTTAATGGTCTAACCTTCAATATATGAAGAAGTTTCTGGCAAATTAGTCTGTGGACCTAAGGAGGAAACCCCTATTAGGTCATTATTCTATAATGCTGCTCTCTTAGCTGCCTGATCGGCTGCTTGGTTCCCTCGTGCCATTTCCGTGCTCCCTTTCTGGTGTCCTTTACAGTGGGAGACTGAAACCTCAGCGGGCAGATGGACTGCCTCCAAGAGCCTAAGGATTTGATCACCATATTTGACTGGGGATCCTCATGTGGTCAAGAGGCCTCTTTCTTCCAAATAGCTGCACGTGCATGTAGCACCAGAAGGGCATACTTGGAGTCAATGTAAATGGCTACTCTTTTTCCTTTTCCCAGCTCTAAAGCTCGAGTCAGGGCTATGAGCTCAGCTAACTGGGCTGCAGTACCTGGTGGCAGAGGCTTAGCCTCTATGGTCTCAAAATTGGAGATGACTGCATATCCGGCTCTTCTTTTTCCATCTAAGACAAAGCTGCTTCCATCAGTGTACCAGATTTCCTCAGGATTGGTCAGAGGATCCTCTGACAATCCCTCTCGGGGTTTTGTCCAGTGGTCCAAGGTTTCTAGGCAAGAGTGAAAGGGGAGAGAGCCCTTGGGGGTAGGCAGGAGGGTGGCTGGATTGAGAACCTCACAAAGGGATACAGTCAGGCCCAGATTTTTCCATCAGCACTACTTGATATCTGAGGATACTTTGATCAGACATCCATAAATGGCCTCTCCCATTCAGGAATTGTTTTACTTGGTGACTGGTAAAAATAGTTTGTCCCCAAAAGAGAGTTTTAAAGCATCTTGCATCAGGACTGCATTAACTGCAAGATTTCAAAGGCAGGGAGATATTCCTTCCCAGTAAGAAAGGAGGATAGTCAGGGACCACTAGAAACTGATGGGAAAATATTTGTCCATCCCAGCAAAAAAGTGCTCAGGTGAATCTTTTGTAATTGTTTTTCCTGTATCACCCAAAATGGTACATGTTTAGGAGAAGAAGGCTCTGGAGTAGGAGGTCAGGACAGAGTAGTAGCCCCTGTGTCAACCAAGAAATTCTCAGATCTACCTGCCACATCCAGTTGCACTTTTGGCTCCAGCTCTGTGATGGTTGTCTGTGACAGGCGGGCTGGCTGGAGCGGGCCACTTCAGTCCTGTTGAACCATCATGAGGGAAGGCTTGGCTCTTGACCTTGAGGCTGTTGGGTCCCCGGGGCAGAGTGCCACTCAATGTCCCAATTGATGGCGTTTGTAGCAAGCCATTTTAGGAGACTTGTCATGGTTTGAACACTCTTTGGCCCAATGCCCTGCCTGTCTACAGATTAGGCATTTGCCTGGTGCCTTGCCCTTCAAGGACTCAGGGTTTGCCATAGGGTTTCCCTGGAGGGTGGCCAGCATCTGGGCATGCCTTGTCTCTTTCCTTTTCTCCCTCTCCTGGTCCTTGGCCTCCTTCTCCTGTTCTCTGTTATAAAAGGTATTGATGGCTGTCTGGACCATCTCGTCTAAAGGCAGCAGGGTCCTATAGCTGTTGTTTGTAACTTTGTTCTGATGTCTGATGCACACTGGGACAGGAATTTGTCCTTTAAAATTGCCTGTCCTCATGGAAGCAACCTAGATGCCCATCAGCAGACGAATGGATAAGGAAGCTGTGGTACATATACACCATAGAATATTACTCAGCCATTAAAAAGAATTCATTTGAACCAGTTCTAATGAGATGGATGAAACTGGAGCCCATTATACAGAGTGAAGCAAGCCAGAAAGATAAAGAACATTACAGCATACTAACACATATATATGGAATTTAGAAAGATGGTAACGACAACCCTATATGCAAAACAGAAAAAGAGACACAGAAGTACAGAACAGACTTTTGAACTCTGTGGGAGAAGGTGAGGGTGGGATGTTTCAAAAGAACAGCATGTATATTATCTATGGTGAAACAGATCACCAGCCCAGGTGGGATGCATGAGACAAGTGCCCGGGCCTGGTGCACTGGGAAGACCCAGAGGAATCGGGTGGAGAGGGAGGTGGGAGGGGGGATCGGGATGGGGAATATGTGTAAATCTATGGCTGATTCATATCAATGTATGACAAAACCCACTGAAAAAATAAATAAATAAATAAATAAAGGGGAAAAAAAAATTGCCTGTCCTCATAAGAGTCTAAGTCCAGATTGGTAAACTTTCAGAGGGCCTATTTTAGCCTTTCCAGAAAGGCAGTGGGGTTCTCATTGGGCTCCTGAGTTATTGCTGAGACCCGGGCATAGCTGATTACTTTTTGCTGGGCTGCTTTCAGTCCTGCCTTCACACAGATCAGAAAATAATCCCTTTCCCAGATGTGCTCAGAGTCATTGTAATTCCAGTTAGGATCTGAGGCGAGAACTGCAGTTTCCCCTACTAGGTATTTATCACTTGACATGTGAAGCCCCGTTGCATAACTTCAGGCCTCCTTTAAGACCCTAATATGCTCAGGGTCAGATAAAGTTTGACTAAATATGACCATAATGTCCTTCCACGTTAAGTCAAAGGCCAAGGTAATGTGTTGGAATGTATCTATATATTTGCTGGGTCATCTGTGTAGCTTCCCAGGTCTTGTTTGATCTGTCTTAGTTCTAAGAGGGAGAAGGGCTTATGGAGCTGGGTTGGTCTGAATTCTCCTCCAGTTTCGACTAAGGGACATATTCAAGTTGGCTTTTGTGGAGGAGGTGCTCCCAGATATGGGGGCATGTTTGGATACAAGAAAGGAGCACCAGGCAACTCAGGAGCTGTGGGAAGTGAGCCTTCAAAGCGGGGGTTCCTTCTCTTGGTTGTCTGCGCCTAACACCATTTGCTTAGTAGGTTCACTTTTAGGGCATACAATGATCCCATACTTAAGACAGAGTTCCTTCATATCTCTTAGTTGGAAGAAAATTTGGACTTAGGGGATCTCTATCCATTTCCCTTGTCTTTTGCAGAATAAGTCTAGCTGTAGGATGGTATTGTAATTTAAACTCCCATCCTCAGGCCAGTGTTCCTTGTCCCCCAGAGGCACAAAAGAATTTTAAGCAACTTCTCCTTAGAGTTAGATGATTGAACAGCTTCCAGTTATCAAGGATGCATCTCAAGGGCATCTACCAGGAAGTGTATTAGAGCACAGAGGATAGTGGAGTCTTCAGGACACAATGGGGAGTAGCCTCTTCAGAGTCCCTCAATTGTACCCACTGCAACTCACCTGTTCTCAGGGGGTTCGAGGAAACAAGAAATGAGAGATTGTAAAGGAATTAAGATTTTGTTAGGCATATGTCCTTCCAGCCATAAGAGCGAGGACCTCCTACCTTAACTGGAGGTCATCTGGAATCTGAGACTGAGCCGCGTGAGCTTTCTGCCGAGTTCATTTTTCACTGTCCCGCTTTCCAGCACACTGGGCTTCTTGTCACTTCCCCTGCGCTGGGTTTTCTTCGTGTTCAGCTTCCACTGTGGGAGCTTTCCCCAAGTTGGGCTCCTGCTGTGCTTGGCTTCCTCCTTGCGGGGGCTGTGCTGAGTTTGTTTCAGCCAGGTTAAGTCCAAGAAATGGCACCACAGATGTCGAGGAGTGTGTCATTTCCTCAGTTCTGTCTCATCACAACAACAATTTGAAGCTACGGATGTTAAAGCGCTCAGTATGTCTCAACTCTCAGACAGATCAGTGTTACAGCTCAGTTTTATTTAGAAAATAAAGGAAAATACATCCTCAAGGCATGAGGGCATGCCAATCCAAAAGACACGAAGAGAAGAGAGAGAGAGAGAGCATGCAAGACAGAGAGCCCCGACCCTTTGGCTCCTCTTTTTATATGTTTTTTCTCCTCCTCCTGAGCCTGCCCTGTGTAAATTGGGCTAGCCAGGAGGGCTGTTTGCTCTACCTGAGGTCCTCACTCTGGTCCTCAGACCTTCCTCTGTTCTATTTTTGTGGACTTTTCCCTTCCTTGTCTTTTAGCCACTGCCATTCTGGACTCCTTTTTCCTATTCTAACTACCTAACACTCACTCACATGATAAAGAATACTGTTACTGATTTAAGTGAATGTTTAGTTAATGTAGATTTATTGACCTTTATTTGTTGATCATAAGGCAATTAACAGAAGCAAGAAGTTTTTGCAGTCTGTAGAAGATCTGGAGATGTGAAGGGTTCCATGAGGAAATTTTCTCCTGTAGTTCCAGTTGACATAATTACATGTGAAATGGTGACAAATATTTGGGACCTTCAAGCTTATGTTGCTACTCACACAAAGATATATCCCAAGGGCCTACATCCAGGAAAGAGAATCAGTGAAAAAAAGAAAATTACAGTCACAACTACAAGTAAAAACTTTCAGCTTGACGGTTTTTCTTCTAGGCATTGAAAAGAAAACCACAAGCCCAAAATGGCATCACTCGTCCTGAAAGCCCAGGATACCAAACCTAGATTTAATGCCTGATCTACTTGCAGTTTCAATCTCTCTCAGAAATGTAATCTTAATCGACCAGGCTGAAATTTTCTGGTCAAGAACCAGTAAGGTAATCAGTCATGTGGGCCCTCTCCATCCCCCGGAGGAAGAAGAGGCAATCTGCATGATAAAACACTTGCCATTCCCTTTCCCTGAAAAAGATGTCCTGGCCTAAAAACAATCCTTTCTTCCCCGCCCCTACTAAAAGCACCCTTGGGATCACCCTTCTTCCTTTAAAAATCGTCCATTTTCTACAGCTCCTTAGATTGCCTTTCCAGTTGTTCACTGCAATGCTGTTGGATTCAGGAATCATTGAAGAAGTAGATTAGAGTTCTAAATTAACTAAGTTTAATTTTGCTTTCTTAACACAGATATAGCTTAAAATTAAGCGAAAACTCAGTGAAAAGTACATTTGACTTCTTTTGAACTTTAATTTTTTCAAAATACCTACAATATATATTACAGAATATAACCTTTAAGCTTTACTGTTTTAATTCATTCAGTCATTGTTGTTCAGTCACTAAGTCATGTCCAACTCTTTGCAACCCCAAGGACTATAGCACACCAGGCTTTCCTGTCCTTCACCATCTCCTGGGGTTTGCTCAAACTCATATCCATTGAGTCAGTGATGCCATTCAACTATCTTAGCCTCTGTTGTCCCCTTTTCTCCTGCCTTAAACCTTTCCCAGCATCAGGGTCATTTTTCAATGAGTTGGCTCTTCACATCAGATGGCCATACATTCAATCACTGTTATTGAGAGTTTCTATGTGTCAGGCACTGAGCCAGGTACCAGAAATACAGCAGAGAAAAACATCTAAAGTGTATCTGCTATCAAGAAGATTACATTCTAATAGAAAAGCAGATACTGAACAATTATGTAATTCATTTTTTAGCTATAATTGTGACTGCTGCTCTAAATGAGAAACAAAAAAGCTATGACCACACATGGGGTGGACAAACTTTGCCTTTCATATGTGTCCTCTCTTTGCTACCACTGTTGTTGCCTCAGAGTCATACCCCTGCCCCTCTTTTTAATAGAAACCTGTTACTCTTATAGAGGTTTCAGGAGAGTTGGTGGAGATTTCTGACAGATTGTGGTTCACTGGAGAATGGAATGGCAAACCACTTCAGTATTCCCGCCTTGAGAACCCCATGAACAGTATGAAAAGGCAAAAAGATAGGACACTGAAAGATGAACTCCTCAGGTCAGTAGGTGCCCAATATGCTACTGGAAATCAGTGGAGAAATAACTCCAGAAAGAATAAAGAGATGGACCCAAAGCAAAAACAACACCTAGTTGTGGATGTGAGTGGTGATGGAAGTAAAGTCTGATGCTGTAAAAAGCAACATTGCATAGGAAACTGGAAAAGGTCCATGAATCAAGGCAAATTGGAAGTGGTCAAACAGGAGATGGCAAGAGTTAACATAGACATTTTAGGAATCAGTGAACTAAAATGGACTGGAACAGGTGAATCGCACTCAGATGACCATTATATCTACAACTGTGGACAAGAATATCTTAGAAGAAAGGGAGGAGCCATCATAGTCAACAAAAGAGTCCAAAATGCAGTACTTGGATGCAATCTCAAAAATGACAGAATGATCTCTGTTTCTTTCCAAGACAAACTATTCATTATCACAATAATCCAAGTCTATGCCCCAACCAGTAATGCTGAAGAAGCTGGAGCTGAACGGTTCTATGAAGACCTTCTAGAACTAAACCCCTCCCCAAAAATGCCCTTTTCATTATAGGGGACTGGAATGCAAAAGTAGGAAGTCAAGAAATACCTGGAGTAACAGGCAAATTTGGCCTTGGAGTACAAAACAAAGCAGGTAAAAAGCTAACAGAGTTTTGTTAAAAGAATGCACTGGTCATAGCAAACACCCTCTTCTAACAAGAGAAGTCTCTACACATGGACATCACCAGATGGTCAGTACCAAAATCAGATTAATTTTATTCTTTGTAGCCAAAGATGGAGAAGCTCTATAGAGTCAGCAAAAACAAGACCTAGAGCTGACCAGATCATGAACTCCTTGTTGCCAAATTCAGACTTAAATTGAAGAAAGTAGGGAAACCAGCTAGACCATTCAGGTATGACTGAAATCAAATCCCTTATGATTATACAGTGGAAGCGACAAATAGATTCAAGGGATTAGATCTGATAGAATGCCTGGTGAACTATGGTTGGAGGCTCATGACTTTGTACAGGAGACACGGCTAAAGAGCATCCCCAAGAAAAAGAAAAAAATGCAAAAAATCAAAATTGTTGTCTGAAGAGGCCTTACAAATGCTGAGAAAAGAAGTGAAAGGCAAAGGAGAAAAGAAAAGATATACCCATTTGAATGCAGAGTTCCAAAGAATAGCAAGTAGAGATAAGAAAGTCTTCCTCAGTGATCAGTGGGGAAAATATATATATATAGGAAAACAATAGAATGGGAAACACTAGAGATCTCTTCAAGAAAATTAGAGATACCAAGGGAACATTTCATGCAAAGATGGGCTCAATAAAGGACAGAAACAGTATGGACCTAACAGAAGCAGAAGATATTAACAAGAGGTGGAAAGAATACACAGAACTATACAAAAAAGATCTTCACGACCCAGATAATCACGATGGTCACTCAACTAGAGTCAGACATCCTGGAATGTGAAGTCAAGTGGGCCTTAGGAAGCATCACAATGAACAAAGCTAGTGGAGGTGATGGAATTTCAGTTGAGCTATTTCCAATCCTAAAAGATGATGCTGGGAAAGTGTTGCACTCAATATGCCAGCAAATTAGGAAAACTCAGCAGTGGCCACAGGACTGGAAAAGGTCAGTTTCATTCCAATCCCGAGGAAAGGCAATGCAAAAGAGTGCTCAAACTACTGCACAATAACACTCATCTCACATGCTGGTAAAGTAATGCTCAAAATTCTGCAAGCCAGGCTTCAACAGTACCTGGACCATGAACTTCCAGCTGTTCCAGCTGGACTTAGAAAAGGCAGAGGAACCAGAAATCAAATTGCCAACATCTGTTGGATCATCGAAAAAGCAAGAGAATTCCAGAAAAACATCTATTTCTGCTTTATTAACTATGCCAAAGCCTTTGACTGGGTGAAAGTGAAAGTCACTCAGTCGTGTCCAACTCTTTGCGACTGCATGGACTATATAGTCCATGGAATTTTCCAGGCCAGGATACTGGAGTGTGTAGCCTTTCCCTTTTCCAGAGAATCTTCCCAACCCAGGGATCAAACCCAGGTCTCCCGCATTGCAGGCAGATTCTTTACCAGTTGAGCCACAAGGGAAACCCAAGAATACTGGAGTGAGTAGCCTATCCCTTCTCCAGCAGATCTTTCTGACCCAGGAATTGAACCAGGGTCTCCTGCACTGTCGGAGGATATTTTACCAACTGAAGGATTGCAACAACCTGTGGAAAATTCTTAAAGAGATGGGAATACCAGATCATCTGACCTGCCTCCTGAGAAATCTGTATGCCGGGCAAGAAGCAGCAGTTAGAACTGGACATGGAACAGCAGACTGGTTCCAATTTGGGAAAAGTGTATGTCAAGGCTGTATATTGTCACCCTGCTTATTTAACTTATATGTGGAGTACATCATGCGAAATGCTGGGCTGGATGAAGCATGAGGTGGAATCAAGATTGCTGGGAGATTATCAATAACCTCAGATATGCAGATGACACCACCCTTATGGCAGAAAGCGAAGAAGAATTAAAGAGCCTCTTGATGAAATTGAAAGAGGAGAGTGAAAAAGTTGGCTTAAAACAACATTCAGAACACTAAGATCATGGCATATGGTCCCATCACTTCGTGGCAAATAGATGGGGAAACAATGGAAACAGTGACAGACTTTATTTTCTTGGACTCCAAAATCACTGTAGATGATGACTACAGCCACGAAATTAAAAGGCACTTGCTCCTTGGAAGAAAAGTTATGACCAACCTGGACAGCTTATTAAAAAGCAGAGACATTACTTTGCTGACAAATGTGCATATAGTCAATGCTATGGTTTATCCAGTAGTCACGTATGGGTGTGAGTGTTGGACCATAAAGAAAGCTGAACAGTGAAGAATTGATGTGTTTAAACTGTGGTATTGGAGAAGACTTTAGAGTCCCTTGGTCTACAGGGAGATCCAACCAGTCAATCCTAAAGGAAATCAGTCCTGAATATTCATTGGAAGGACTGATGCTGAAGCTGAAGCTCCAATACTTTGCAAAGAACTGACTCATTGGAAAAGACCCTGATGCTGGGAAAGATTGAAGGTCGGAGGAGAAGGGGATGACAGAGGATGAGATGGTTGAATGGCATCACCAACTCGATGGACATGAATTTGAGCATGCTCCAGGAGATGGTGATTAACAGGGAAGCCTGGCAAGCTGCAGTCCATGGGGTCACAAGGAGTCAGACACGACTGATCGACTGAACTGAACTGAGGTTTCAGGAGGCAGTTGCAAAGGAGAGAAAGCAAGAACTGGTTAGAATCAATTAGGCCTGAGATGGTGGCAGATTTCACTTCCAGTCGACCTTGTGCCTCATTAAAAAACCATTGTAATACATTAGCTAAGTGAGAAACTCACCAGTCCATGACAATTGACAGTTGCCCTGACAACAACCAGAAAAGCCTAGATGAGGACTGATACGGAGTTTTTCATCAGTTCCAGGTCTAAACCACATTCTTGTTCTGAGATAATTCATGAATACTCCTTCAACTTTTTCCAATTCTCTTCCTTTCACTTCAACCCTCCTATATATTTGATGTCACCACCCAAATGGGTTGAGAAGTTGATTCGCAAACTGGATTCCTGATTCTCCATTCTTTGGCTACTGAATAAAGCTTGTGCTGGTCTAGTCTCAGTTTTGTTATCAGTTATGTGAATCTGACCAGAAAAAGAATCTCCCTGGCTGAGATAAGGGTCTTGGCCTGGTTAGCACCCCAGCAGAGGTCTAACTGACCAATTTGATAACATTCCTTCTCTGCTCTGCCCTGGGAGGCTGACCTCTTTGGATTCCTTGCTCTCTGGCTTTCCTTTGTTTCAAGAGGATGTGGGAGAGCAGAAAGGGATCAAGGTCAGGGTAACTGCTTCCCAAAGCCCCTCCCAGGCCGACCCTGGCAGGGAGCAGTTGCACCCCTCCTTTCAGGTCCTGGGAATCCCTTCTTTCCCTTGTCACCTAGGCCTAGCCACGATCACAGCTCCCTCACAGCGTCTGGCATTCCTCACTGTCCAGGAACCCTGCGGTGCACCTGTTGAATCATTCTGGTTAGCTCATCACTTTTCTGATTCATCTGCCACCTGTTTCCTGTTATGCGCCCTATGAACTTGGTAACGAAATGTAGACAAAAGTAGAGAGGACAGAAGGAAATGTCCTTTTGGAGAAGGCAATGGCAACCCACTCCAGTATTCTTGCCTGGAGAATCCCATGGACAAAGGAGCCTGGTGGGCTACAGTCCATGGGGTCACAGAGTGGGACACGACTGAGCAACTAACACACAGAGGGGACAGAACTCATGTTTAAGCTGCAGGTTGAAGGGTGTTGCTCCCCCGGGTGGTCCTTCTTACGCGTCCTCTCTTTCCATAAAACATCCACGTGTCCAGAGAAGAGTAGCAGCATAGGTCATCAATTGTTTTTCGCTTTATCCCTTTGCTTACGTTGCCCTCTCCCAGCCCCAGTAGGAAACGCTTCCCCTTTCTGTTTTCACTGGCATTAGGTCTTCCTGTGCTCTGAGATCAGTCCCTCTTCCTCCTCCCCCATCGTGCATCTTTCCTGTCCTGTCAATATCCCTAAAACACGTGCCCTCCAGGTGACCCATGCTGTGATGTGTGGGCCTCCTCTCTCACGGCTCCTTTGTATTCAGCCACACTAGATCTTTTGCTGTTCAATGCCTTTGTTCAGTTTTTCTTCCGGATCACCCTAACCTCATCTGTCCTTTCTGTTGAAATCCCCTCCAGTTTAAACGCCACCACTCCACAAAGCCTTCCTAAAGGTCTCAGCACGAAGTGTGTTCCCTTCCATTATTTTTTGTCCCCATAAAGGCTTTTCTTTATTTTTACTTTCTTTGTTCTTCTCACATGATTTATAGTTTTGATATTTGTGAAAGTGTTTTACTTCTCTCCCATCAGCTCTGGAAAGCAGGGACTAGTGTGTCTATGAAACATTTACAACACTCCATTTGATACAACACTTACTATTTAGTAGGAGATGCTGAATTTTCATACCCATTGATACATATTTTATCTTTTGTTGTAGGGAATCATTTTGGAATTATTCCCTTATACAACATGATAAGTGAAAATGTTTGTGCGCTCTCTTTGTATGTGGCCCCTGGCCTGGTTACTTTCATATTGTGCTTTTTAATGCAATGTAATTAAATTGTACACTTAAACCAAATATAACTAGGGGACATAGAACTCAGACTATTTCCTCCAGTTACACTTGGAGGGCCAGGCTTTATCCGCCATTTCCAGTCTTTCAACATTCATGTATCAGTCATGCCAAATTATTTATCATCTCAGAAAAAATCAAACAAAAATATTATAAAGGCTTCTAGATACCGTACAGTTGCATAGATCTGGAGAAATAGGAATGAAGCATATACAGATTAATTGAGGTGGAAATAAAAATATGGTTCCCTTAGCTTCATGCTCCATACTTCAAATTGAGATTTCTATAAGTTCTTCTCGAGGAGGCCTTTGCTATGTCTATTGTTTGGTTTGCTAAGGTTGGAAGATGAGGAATTTGGGAATTTTAACTTCAAAAAGACTTTTTGATTCTGTGCATTCTGTGAAATTGAATTGATTTTAAATGGTAGTTTGTATACTTTATATATTTGAAATAAAGTAATTATATTAACTACCATTTATTAATCACCAAATAATCCTTTTAATCTTATAACCAGATCTAATGCAGATATTATTGTCCCCATTTCATAGATGAGGAAGCAGAGATTCAAGATGTTCACTGCCCTCTTCCAGGGCACAGTTTCAGGTGACAGCTCTTCCTTGTCCAACGCTCACATTCTTAGACACTATTGCACACCTCCTCTGGGCAATATCACTGAGGAGATGCCCGTTTGCTTGGCCATCCTCTATATATAGTGCAAATGTTCTACAACACTCTGAAACTTGTATGATCTCAGAAAGTCTCTTCCTTAGGGAACAGAGCTGCACAGATTGCTGGGGAAGAGATGGCCTGGCAGAAACATGGCGGGGAAATGGACCACCCTTATTCAAAGTCCTGCTAGGGCTTCCTCTGCCTCCTAAACCAGTAACAGCTGGGAAATGAGTCTGTTAATATGCTGGGAAGGAGAGTCTCTGGAAAAACAAAGAAGGACTTTCTGCCCTGAGCACATAGGTAAGCATGCTCTGACAGCATATATTATCTTCTATTTTATAAATCTGAGAAAGTTTGTCTTAAAGTGGCTGGGTGGTAGATTTTTTACATTGCTTTCCATGCATATTTGAAGACTTTTTTTCCTCCAGTTGTTAGCAAAAGTTGTTTAAACATCAAAAGCCTGAAAAGCATAAAGTCCAAAGAAAAATTATTTTTATTGAATTGAAGCTATATTTTTTTAATCAAGAAAGCAGTCATCTAAGGGGCTTTTCCTATTTTCAGTTCAGTTCAGTTTAGTTCAGTCCTTCAGTTGTGCCCGACTCTTTGTGACCCTATGGACTACAGCACGCCAGCCTCCCTGTCCTTCACCAACTCCTGGAGGTTACTCAAACTCATGTCCATTGAGTCAGTGATACCATCCAACCACTCATCTTCTGTCATCCCCTTCTCCTCCCACCTTCAATCTTTCTCAGCATCAGGGTCTTTTCAAATGAGTCAGTTCTATGCATCAGGTGACCAAAATATTGGGGTTTCAGCTTCAACATCAGTCCTTCCAAAGAATATTCAGGACTGATCTCCTCTAGGATGGACCGGTTGGATCTCCTTGCAGTCCAAGGGACTCTCAAGAGTCTTCTTCAACACCACAATTCTAAAGCATCAATTCTTCAGCTCTCAGCTTTCTTTCCAGTCCAACTCTCACATCCATACGTGACCACTGGAAAAACCACAGCCTTGAGTAGACAGACCTTTGTTGATGAAGTAATGTCTCTGCTTTTTAATATGCTGTCTAGGTTGGTCATAACTTTTCTTCCAAGGAGTAAGCATCTTTTAATTTCATGGCTGCAGTCACCATCTGCAGTCATTTTGGAGCCCCCAAAACTGAAGTCTGTCAGTGTTTCATCTAAGGGGCTTTTCTTATTTTCTATCTCACATATACCAAGACACCTCATGTAACATGAGAGACAGTATTCAGAAGGCAATTCCAAACACATTAAAAGAGCTGCTTTGGAAAAATGAGTCAAGTGAATTTTTTCCCTCTAAAGGCTACTAAGAAGAAACACCCTTCTCACAGGGCAATAGGCTGAAAAGGGGATAAGGGGGAATACAATATCTCATCTAAAATCTTGCCGGCAAGAACATTTATTATTGCAGGAAGCAGAAGGTGAGCCTAGCTTATAAATGAGATCCTGCAGACAAGGGAGGTGTATCTTGCTGAAGTATTACTGTACAGAATGAACCTTTAAAGCTTGGACTCCAAAGGCATAAACCATTGTCAAATAAATCTAACTGATGTATTCATTTTTAATAAAAGAAAATGTGACATAGCATGGCCATAGTAATATGTAATTTCATCCTTGCATTTCCATTCTCAAGGGTTGTTTAATTTTCCTTAAAACATTACAGAAAATGCAAGGAGTTAGATGAAAATAAATATTCTCACCTGGAATGATATGAATTTCATCAGCATTTTCCCTGCCAGTAAGAAACAACAGTAGAATACACAAATATGAGGACCCATCTATGCTTTATCTATACAATAATTTACAATACCAAATTAGCATATAAATAGTTAAGAGAAGAAAGGGCTAAATTTTTTCTTTTAAAATTATTTTAGGGTCTTTAATTTGGATATTTAAATTCTCTATAATGAAGGCAAGTCCTATAGGAAAAACATAAATATTAATTGTGAAAAATAAAAAGAACTGAACCAGCATACAAGTATCCTATTAAAAACGGTTCTTATGTGAATAATCCATAGGGTTAATTGCAACCTTGAAGCAAATGACTGCCAAAGCTGTTTTAAAGAAACATTTTTTTAATGTGACACTGAGTTTTTTATGTTTTTTTCTCTCTTCTTCTTCCTCTTCTCTATTTTCCTTCTTGCATTCCTCTCCTGATATTTTTAAAGTAGTATTTAAATTAATTATATTAAAAACATATAAAAGAAGTAAATAAAATAGAAATGTTACCTGAAACTAACGAGTTCACTATAACATGCTATGAAGATTGTAGAATCTTTTTGTCTTACAGTGTAGCTGAGTGAATTTTATGGTGACCCAGGTAGATGTTAGGCATTTTATTTTAAACTGAGATATAGTTGATGTACAACAGTATGTATCAGGTATATAATGCAGTGATTCACAATTTTTAAATTTGTAGTTATTATAAAATATTGGCTATATTGTCTGCTTTGTAGGAAATACTCTCATAGCTTATTTTATACATAGCAGTTTGTAGTTAATCTTTTAACCCTATGTTGTCACTCCCCTCTCCGCTCTCCCCACTGGTAACCACTAATTTGCTATTTATATCTGTAAGTCTGTTCCTTTTTTGTTATTTCACTAGTTTGTTATATTTTTTAGATTCCACATATAAATTATAGCATACAGTATTGCCTTTCTCTATCTATTACATTTAGCACAATACCCTCCAAGGCCAGCTATGTTGTTGCAATTGACAAAATCTCATTCTTTTTGTGGCTGAGTAGTATTCCATTGTGTGTGTGTGTGTGTGTGTGTGTGTGTGTCTGAATGTCACACCTTTATTCACTCATCTGTTAATGATTATCTAGGTGACTGCAGTTCGTGGGGTCAGAAGCAGAGGACACGGCTGAGACTGATCAGCAGCGAGGTTGTTTCCGAGTCTCGGCTACTGTAAGTAACGCTGCTATGAATATTGGGACACATGTATCTTTTTGGATGCTTTCGTTTTTTTCAGACATATACCCAGGAGTGGAAGTTCTATTTTTAGCTTTTGGAGAAGCATCCATACTGTTGCCACAGGGGCTACAATAATTTACATCCCCACCAGTAGTTCACCAGGGTTCCCTTTTCTCTATACCCTTGCCAACATTTGTTTTTTGTGTCTTTTTTTATGGTAGCCATTCTGACAGGCGTGAAGTGGTATGTCATTGTGGTTTTAATTTACGTTTAGGTATTCTTTTTTAATGACCAGAATCATCAGTAGCTTTCTTTTCACTAGTGCCCAACATACCAGGGAAAGCTCTATTATATAATCATGTTTAATATAAGGATGTCTTTCTAGGAGTTTGTTTCACTCAAAGGAACAAATATAGTTAATCAAATAATGAGTTGATTCCAAAAATCTGGATGCAATTCACAAATATGACTTTCAGGGTTATAGTGTCTAAAATTTAACTTTTTATGTTAAATAAAATCTTAAAAGTTTAAAGAAGAAAACAGTTTGGCAATTTCTCAAAAACTTAAACATAGAATTACCATATCACATAGGATTCCACTCCTCAGAGTATACTCAAAAGAATTGAAAATAAATACTCCAGCAAATACATGTAGCTGCATCTTCATATTAGTACTAGTCCTAATAGCTAGAAGGTGGAAACAGCTTCCATCCATCAGTGGAATGAATGGATAAACAAACTGTGGTATATAAACACAGTGGTATGTTACCCAGACATAAAAAGGAGTGAAGTACTGATACATACCATGGCATGGGTGAACCTTAAAAGCATTATGCAAAAAAACGAAGCCAGACACAAAAGGTCACATACTGTCTGATTCCATGTAAGTGAAATATCCAGAAGAGGTAAATCCATAAAGACACATGCAGACTGGGTGGTTGCCAGGGGCTGGGAATGGGTGAACAGTTGCTTAACTGGGTACAATGTGATAAAAATGTTTTGGAACTAGAGAGAGGTGGTGGTTTCTCAGTATTGTGTGTGTTCTAAATATCACTGAAACGTCCACTTTAAATAATGTTATGGTGTATGAATTTCATCTTTAAAAAATGAAAGAAAGAAAATCTTCCAGAGAAATGTTAAAGAATGAAAACTCAAAGCCACTGAAATTTAAATTATAGCTCAGAAAAATATGGACAGGAGGCATTAGACAGCCATAATTGAAGTAAATGAACATGTAGTAAGGTCAGGAAACAGAGAAGAAAATTGAGTCCGATAGCAAGTATATTATGAACAAAAAACTTACATAGGAAAGCATAGTCAAACAAAAGCAAACCCTCTCTAAAGCAAATTTAGGAGAAGCTCTTTTTAAATGAGTGAAATATAAATAGCAGATATGTTCTTAAATTTTATATTATTTAATCAATTATGCAGCAAAGTCCTAATTTATTTTTGTAGTAGATAACAGATAGCTCATGTATAGTTTATTGAATTGCATACTTATTATCGAATGTATAGTGTAATTGAAGAAGCTGAAATGCTCCCTCAGCATCTCCTTTAGGCAGAGCTGATTTATAACGTGTTAGTTTCAGATGTACAGCAACGGGATTCAGATTGAGAGGCAGGTAGGTATTATAAGAATACATGATACATATGTTCCTTTTCAGTTTCTTTTCCATTATAGGTTATTACAAAATATTAAACACAGCTCCCTGTGCTATGCAGTAGGTCCTTGTTGTTTATTTTATGTATAGTGATATATATCTGTTAATCCCAAACTCATAACTTATTCCTTATTTTGTCCCCCTCCATCTTATTTCATTAAAGTTTTGCTCATATGGATCATTTTCAGAGAGTAATGCAAAGGAAATTTTCAGTCTGTCTTTGGTCTGTGGTCAAAAAAAAAAAAAAAATCTGAGTAAGGTTTAAATGTTTGTAGCACCAAAACAAAGAACTGTATCTGAATAAAAGATGTAGAGTAATTCTTAAATACAAAAGGAGGACTAAAAAAGTCCACATATTGGGTCTGATTTATAGAGATGTATGATACTGCTATGTCAAATAATTTTAATGATTAGGGTAAATTAATCTGTAAAAAGGAGAAAAGCAATTTGAAAAACTAGAGACCATGTTGAGTACAATAGAGAAGGATAAGTGAGCAAATGGGGAAAGGAAATGGAAGTATTCAGGAAGCAATTACTAGCTATCCCGAGGTTCTGTGAATGATCTAACAGTAGGTGCAGGGAGTGGAAAGGGGCCAGGGTGAGTGAATAGGCCCTGAGGGAAGTAATCAGAGATAAGGATAACATGAGTATCAGAGGCACAGATAAAGCTCAGAGAGAGGATGACAAAGTCCACAGCCTGAACTTAGAGACACTGCACAATGAGAAAGAAAGCAAAAGCTGAGAGCTGAATAAAGGGTCTGCTCGCAAATATTATGGAAATGTAAGATGATGGAATACAAGCTCACTGGAGGAGGCAGGATGGGCACGTGAGAAAAGCCAGAGTGAGGTGCAAAAACAGGAGCATTATCAAAAGCATAAGGGAATTTTTAGGCTTCGTGTTCAAATGTGCAGATAGCAAAGGTGAACAGGTGCTGTGGTTCAGAATATTCTCAGAAGAAACAATTTCAGAAAACCACAGTCTCATTTTAACTGAAAAATAGAAAGTTAGACCCTGCAATCAGGAATATACTGTGGCAGAAACAGAGTTTCTGTTCTAGAAGTTCCATGAGGATGCAGTTGTTAACTGTTAGAAACTAAAACAGAAAAACTTAGAGCCTTTCCCAAACACCAACTCTGTATTTGGGAAAATGTGAACAAAGAGCACAAAGTAAATGTTGGGAAGAAAATAACCAATTAAAGTTCCATTAGAAATCATTTATTATCACATACCACATTTATTAACTAATGTGTAAACTGAGGAGCATATTTAGCTATTTGAATTATACCAAAAACAGTTCTACCTTCTCACAACCCCTTCAAAAGTATTTATTTATATTTTTGTATAAATACTGATGTCAAGCCAAGTGTTTTGTCTACAATTACTGTTTTAAATGTCAGATGATATGGTCTTACATACAACCTTGTTTCTTTTCAGTTGTGTCCCTAATATTCCTAAGTCTCGGTTTTCCTGTGTGTGGAGAAGAGCAGATGATAAGTGCATAAATGAATGTCGATTGTCATGGAAAGGATGGTATGAGATAATGTCAAGATGCACCTTGCAACTTGTTTAATCACTATTAATCTTGTTGTCACTAGTATTATTTGCCATAAATGGTCATGTTACCAGAATGCCTCAGTCAAATAACATGGAAAGGGGAAAAAGAGGTTATAGTCGAATACAATATAAGCCTATTTGGTGTTGACATAACATAATACCAAAAAAAAAAAAAGCTCACTTTTTTTCTTACAGAATTTTTAAATTAAATGTTATATTTTTATTAATAACCATACTTTTAGTATAAAAGAGGAAAGTTGCACATTAAAAAATACTTCAGAGAGAAATTAGTCCAGTGTAATTACTATAAATTATCAAAATAGTAACATATAAGAGTATATGTGCCCTATTACAGAAACCAGGTGTTTAAATGAGATAAAATTGCCTCCTGAATTGTAAGAGGATTGGACTTGAATTGTGCTTTTCAAATATAGAAAAGATTGTTTCTAATTGCTTTCTCCATAGGTACCAAACTTGTGCATTTTATTAAAATGTTTCAAAAAGAAGTTATCAATGCGATTGTGAACATTTTGTATGCATTTCAGCCACTCTGGATATATCCTTGGCCCTGACTAAGAAAGAGAATTTAAATATCAATCTAGTATAGAATAATAGATGGGAAAATGCTAACCAAAATAGATGGAAAACATTTTCTTCCAGAACCTTGAGTTTAGCATAGAGATTTCTGCATAGCTTTTGAATCCCGGGAAGGGCATGTAAGGATGGAACAAGGTCCTGAAAGAGGCAATAAGTGACTGGCTCAAGAGGCAGGTGGTGGGTCTGGCCTTTAAAAAGGACAGGGAGACCCAGTAGACCCTGAGATAGGCTGAAAGGAAGTGAGTGCAGGTGTGAATGCAAATAATTTATAGACAGCAGGTCAGGGTTTAAGAAAGGGTACACTCAGTGGCCTCAGTTTTCTGGATTAATTGGGAGGCAAGATTGTCTTCTGGGAGTGGAGCAGGCAGGGGCAAGTGGGGAAGGCTAAAACCAAAGCAAAACCAAACCAAGTCACGGCCGCAGATCCAGGGATGAGATCAACCCCAAGAAATGTTAAACCTTTGTTGCAAAGATGCAAAAGATCACAATCTCAACTAATTCTCTTACATAGCCATCAGATTATCCTTTAACTATCTATGCAGCTTTTGCGTACTGTGTATCATACGTATTCTTCACTAAACTGCTAGAGATACACATAGTTTGTATCTGGTTCTGGTTGAAAAACCAATGCATTCATCCCCAGTTCTGCCAGGTTATCCACTCTTGTTCACCTCAGATTGATAGGAGAGGTCATTTTCAGGGCCTCATATATACATGAAGCTGTCTCCTAGCAATCACATCGTTATCAAACCTTGGTCCCTATTGAATGTCTTAGTCTCTGAAGATAATATTCTGGGAAAAATGCCTGCAATTTCTACTCTAATTACTACAGTGCTCTGAAGGAAGCTCCATTTGAAGGTGAAGTCAAATGCTTTCCTTTTTCAGTCTGCCAGGAAACAACTTAACTTCCATTTTTATTAAAAAAAAAATCAGATAAAGAGAAGCTTTAATTATCCTGCCTACAAAATTTCCTGTTTATTTAGCAATAATAAGTATCTTTTCAGTTGGTGCAGAATTAACCTGCCAGTGCAAGAGGTGTGAGTTCAATCCCTGGGTCAGGAAGATTCCCTGGAATAGGAAACGGCAACCCACTCCAGTTTTCTTGCCTGAAAAATTCCATGGACAGAGGAACATGGCAGGCTTCGGTCCACGGGGTTGTGAAGAGTTGGACACAACTGAGCAAAGCACAGAAACAATTGTCACAACAGTTGTAACAAGCATCATCTCACCCCTCAAACATTGACAAAGATCCTCTCCTTGACCAAATTCTAATCAGGCACCTCTGAGCTCTATTTCAACTAGGTGTCAACTTTTAGACTTCTCTGTTCATCCCTGCAATGTCTAGTTTTAGCAAGAATTCTCCTTAGTCCAAGTTCAGACAGAATCCCTCACTCTCCATGTCTGATCAGACTCAATATCTAATCTCATCCTCTGGGGTGATGTCTGATCACCCTGAGGTTCCTTCAACAAGAATCCTGCTAGATTGGTTTAGCCAGGATTCTTCTTTTCTTCTGAGGTTTTCTGGGAGCAGTTTTCCACCCACTGACCTCCACCCTGCTCCTTGACTCTAAATTCCCATTCTTTGTTGTTGTATTTGAGTTGAGGCAATTTCTCTCTGCCTGCCCCCGCATGACCCCAGCTCAGAGCTCCCTTCATCTATCACAATAGTCCCCCTGAATCAAGTCTGGCTTAACATTCTTTAGTGTCATCAATGTTTTTCTTCAACAACATCAACACTTAAATGTGGATTTAGAAAGGTGACCCAAGGGACTCCCCTGTTGGTCTAGTGGCTAAGGCTCCAGGCTTCTAATGCAGGGGACATGGGCTGGGAACTAAGAACTCATATGCTGAGTGACATGGCCAAAGAACATAAACAAGTGACCAAGCCTCAGTCCTAACTTAAATTGGTCAAACCACAGTGAAGTGGGACCCATCATACTGTGATACCAGGTGAAATAACTGTCTTACTTTAGGACAAGTCATTGGAAGGACTGATGCTGAGGCACAAACTCCAATACTTTGGCCACCTGATGTGAAGAACTGACTCACTAGAAAAGACCCAGATGCTGGGAAAGATTGAAGGTGGGATGAGAAGAGGCTGACAGAGGATGAAACTGTTGGATGGTATCACCAACTCAATGGACATGAGTCTGAGCAAGTTCCAGGAGTTGGTGATGGACAGGGAGGTCTGGCGTGCTGCAGTTCTGGTGTCGCAAAGAGTCTGACATGACTGAGTGACTGAACTGAACTGACAATAAGTCCTTTGGGTGGATGGATCCAAGATATTTTTACTCTCTATTATATCTACTGTTTTATGCCAAAGCAAAAAAAACACCCTATTGTGGATGTGACTGGTGATGGAAGTAAAGTCTGATGCTATAAAGCACAATATTGCATAGGAACCTGGAATATTAGGTCCATGAATCAAGGTAAATTGGAAGTGGTCAAACAGGACATGGCAAGAGTGAACATCAACATTTTAGGAATAAATGAACTAAAGTGGACTGGAGTGGGTGAATTTAACTCAGATGACCATTATATCTATTACTACAGGCAAGAATCCCTTAGAAGAAATGGAGGAGCCATCATAGTCAACAAAAGAGTCCAAAATGCAGTACTTGGATGCAATCTCAAAAACAACAGAATGATCTCTGCTCATATCCAAGGCAAACCATTCAGTACCACAGTAATGCAAGTCTATACCCCAACCAGCAATACTGAAGAAGCTGAAGCTGAAGACTTTCTAGAACTGAAACCCAAAAAAAGATGTCCATTTCATTATAGGGGACTTGAATGCAAAAGTCAAGAGATACCTGCAGTAACAGGCAAATTTGGTCTTGTAGTACAAAATGAAGCCTGTAATAGGCTAACAGTTTAGCCAGAGAATGCACTGGTCATAGCAAACACCTTCTTCCAACAACACAAGAAAAGACTCTACACATGGACATCACCAGATGGTAAACAACAAAATCAGATTGATTATATTCTTTGCAGCCAAAGATGGAGAAGCTCTATACAATCAGCATAAACAAGATCTGCAGCTGACTGTGGCCCAGATCATTAACTCCTTGTTGCCAAATTCAGATTTAAACTGAAGAAAGTGGGGAAAACCACTAGACCATTCAGGTATGACCTAAGTCAAATCCCTTACAATTATAGTGGAAGTGACAAATAGATTCAAGGGATTAGATCTAATAGACAGAGTGCCTGAAGAACTATGGACAGAGGTTCATGACAATGTACAAGAGATGGAGATCAGGAGCATCCCCAAGAAAAACAAATGTAAAAGGGCAAAATCGTTGTCTGAGGAGACCTTATAAATAGCTGAGAAAAGAAAAGAAGTGAAAAGCAAAGGAGAAAAGGAAAGATATACCCATTTAAATGCAGAGTTCCAAAAAACAGCAAGGAGAGATAAGAAAGCCTTCCTTGGTGATCAATGCAAAGAAATAGAGGAAAACAATAGAATGGGAAAGACTAAAGATCTCTTTAAGAAAATTAGAGATACCAAGGGAACATTTCATGCAAAGATGGGCACAATAAAGGTCAGAAATGGTATGGACCCAACAGAAGCACAAGATATTAAGAAGAGGTGCCAGAAGTACACAGAAGAACTATACCAAAGAGATCTTCATAAGCCAGATAACCACAATTGTATGATCACTCACCTAGAGCCAGACATCCCAGAATGTGAAGTCAAGTGGGCCTTAGGAAGCATCACTATGAACAAAGCTATTGGAGGTGATGAAATTCCATTTGAGCTATTTCAGTTCCTAAAAGTTGATGCTGTGAAAGTGCTGTACTCAATATGTCAGCAAATTTGGAAAACTCAGCAGTAGCCACAGGACTGAGAGCCAGTTTTCATCCCAATCACAAAGAAAGGCAATGCCAAAGAATGCTCAAACTACTGCACAATTGCACTCAGCTCACACATCAGCAAAGCAAAGCTCAAAATTCTCCAAGCCAGACTTCAACAGTATATGAACCGTGAACTTCCAGCTATTCAAGCTGGATTTAGAAAAGGCAGAGGAACCAGAGATCAAATTGCCAACATCCACTGGATCATCAAAAAAGCAAGAGAGTTCCAGAAAGACATATATTTCTGTTTTATTGACTGTGCCAATGCCTTTGATTGTGTGGATCACAACAAACTGTGTTAAATTTTTCAAGAGATGAGAATCCCAGAACACCTGACCTGCCTCCTGAGAAATCTGTATGCTTGTCAAGAAGCAACAGTTAGAACAGGATAGGGAACAACAGACTGGTTCTAAATCAGTAAAGGAGTATGTCAAGGCTGTATATTGTCACCCTGCTTATTTAACTTATATGCAGAGTACATCATGAGAAATGCTGGACTGGAAGAAGCACAAGCTGGAATCAAGATTGCAGGGAGAAATATCAATAACCTCAGATATGCACATGACACCACCCTTATGGCAGAAAGCAAAGAAGAACTAAAGAGCCTCTTGATGAAAGTGAAAGAGGAGAGTGAAAAAGTTTGCTTAAAGCTTAACATTCAGAAAACTAAGATCATGGCATCCAGTTCCATCACTTCATGGCAAATAGATGGGGAAACAGTGGAAACAGGGAGAGACTTTATTTTCTTGGGCTCCAAAATCACTGAGATGGTGACTGCAGTCATGAAATTAAAAGATGCTTCCTCCCTGGAAGAAAAGCTATGACCAACCTAGACAGTATATTAAAAAGCAGAGACATTCCTTTCCCAACAAACATCTGTCTAGTCAAAGTTATGGTTTTTCCAGAAAGTCACATATGGATGTGAGAGTTGGACTATAAAGAAAGCTGAGCACTGAAGAATTGATGCTTTTGAACTGTGGTGTTGGAGAAGACTCTTGATAGTCCCTTGGACTGCAAGGAAATCCAACCAGTCCATCCTAAAGGATCAGTCCTGAATATTCATTGGAAGGACTGATGCTGAAGCTGAAACTCCAATTCTCTGGCCACCAGATGCAAAGAGCTGACTCATTTGAAAAGACCCTGATGCTGGGAAAGATTGAAGGCAGGAGGAGAAGGGCACAACAGAGGGTGAGATGATTGGATGTCATCACCAACTCAATGGACATGAGTTTGAACAACCTCCGGGAATTGGTGATGGATAAGGAGGTCTGGTGTGCTGTGGTCCATGGGGTGGCAAAGAATTGGACATGACTGAGCAACTGAACTGAAGATATTTCTAACAGTTTATGGCTACATTCAAGGCAAACAAGATGCTGGACCCTCCAGGAAAGAGGGTGTCACTTCCAAAGGGAGCCCCTTTGAGTCTTTGCTTAATCTTCATGAAGTCCTTGAAGAGTTGTTCAAAACAGCTGGTTCAAGAAAGCTTTTGGACTCCAGACACTGGAAAGTATGTGAAACTATTAAACTTAAATATTATACATATATGAAGAAAACAAGAGAATGTGTACCACCTGAGCCAAAGCATACTGAAAACACAATTTCATCCCTCACCTCCCTCTATAGCCAATTCACATGGAAATCAAATTTTTATGTTGCATAGACTGCAATCTTAAAGCCTAGATGGATGATTAGGAGAAAGAAAATGATGAAACCGCATGATGCCCTAGAAATAGCCAGGGCTTATTCGAAACAATGGAAGCTCTGTTAGTTAGAGCACAATATGTCTACTAATAATCAGCCCACAAAATGCTGTCGTTGTGTCTGAGCCTGGGACTCTGCTTTGATAGTGAGTATTGATTTGAAAGTCACAAATCTTGGAGATCAGCAAAAAAGTGAAAGTGAAAGTTCTGTCCAACTTTTTGTGACCCCATGGACTATACAGTCCATGGAATTCTCTAGGTCAGAATACTAGAGTGGGTAGCCTTTCCCTTCTCCAGAGGATCATCCCAACCCAGGGACTGAATCCAGGTGTCCCACATTGCAGGCAGATTCTTTAACAGCTGAGCCACAAGGGAAGCCCAAGAATACTGGAGTGGGTAGCCTACCCCTTCTCCAGCAGATCTTCCCAACCCAGGAATTGAATTTTCCTCTCTTAACAAATTATTAACATTTGGATTGTTGGAAGGTAATTAGCAAATATGCTTAAACCCAATCATAGCACTCCATTTTGCTCCTCTTTGGGTATTCTAGAAGAAAATGCAGAAAAGAGCCTGCAGCTTTGTTTATCCTAGACAAAAACAACTGTAATCTACAAAGGACATTCTTCTTCTGTTCTTGTAAAATAAGATCCTCTGTCTGTTAATAGTGGCGTATCAGCATCAGTTTCTTGATTCTAATAATATATTATGGTTATGAAAAAGGCTATTGCTGTGGAAAGGTGGTTGGAGGATACACATAAATTCTTCCGCAATTTCTTGTCTCTTGTATAAAAAAATTTTTTAAACCAAACCAAACAAAAAGATCTTTCTGCAGACAAATTTATCTCAATCTGTCCCCAATGACCTATTTGTCAGGAAAGATTGTTGTTCAATCACTCAATTAGGTCCAACTTTTTGCGACCTCAAGGACTGCAACATGCCAGGCTGCCCTGTCCTTTGCCATCTCCCAGAGCTTGCAAGGACTCATGTCCATTGAGTTGCTGATGCCATCCAACCATCACATCCTGTCTTCCTCTTCTTCTTCTGCCTTCAATCTTCTACAGCATCAGGATCTTTTCTAATGAGTTATTTCTTAGCATCAGGTGGCCAAAGTATTGGAGTTCAGCTTCAACATCAGTTCTTCCAATGAATATTCAGGACTGATTTCCTTTATGATGGACTGGTTGGATCTCTTTTCAGTCCAAGAGACTCTCAGGAGTCTTCTCCAACATCACAGTTCAAAAGCATTAATTCTTCTGCGTTCAGCCTTCTTTATGGTCCAACTCTCACATCCATACATGACTACTGGAAAAACCATAGCCTTGACTAGACAGATCTTTGTTGGCAAAGTAATATCTCTGCTTTTTAATATGCTGTCTAGGTTGGTCATAGCCTTTTTTCCAAGGAGCAAAAATCTTTTAATTTCATGGCTGCAGTCACCATCTCAGTGATTTTGGAACCCAAGAAAATAAAGTCTCTCACTGTTTCCATTATTTCCTCATCTATTTGGCATGAAGTGATGGGACGCTGAAATTGAAGAAAGTAGGGGAAACCAGTAGACCATTCAGGTATGACCTAAATCAAATCCCTTATGATAATACAGTGGAAGTGACAAATAGATTTAAGGGACTGGATCTGATAGACAGAGTGCCTGATGAACTATGGACGTAGATTCGCGACATTATACAGGAGAGAGGAGTCAAGACCATCCCCAAGAAAAAAATGCAAAAAAGCAAAATGACCGTCTGAGGATGCCTTACAAATAGCTCTGAAAAGAGGAGAAATGAAAAGCAAAGGAGAAAAGGAAAGATATACCCATTTGAATGCAGAGTCCCAAAGAATAGCAAGGAGAGATAAGAAAGGCTTCCTCAGAGATCAATGCAAAGAAATAGAGGGAAACAATAGAATGGGAAAGACTAGAGATCTTTTCAAGAAAATTAGAAATACCAAGGGAACATTTCATGTAAAAATGGGCACAATCAAGGACAGAAATGCTATGGACCTAACAGAAGCACAAGATATTAAGAAGAGGTGGCAAGAATACACAGAAGAAGTGTACAGAAAAGATCTTCACGACCCAGATAATCACGATGGTGTGATCACTCACCTAGAGCCAGACATCCTGGAATGTGAAGTCAAGTGGGCCTTAGGAAGCATCACTATGAACAAAGCTAGTGGAGGTGATGGAATTCCAGTTGAGCTATTTCAAATCCTGAAAGATGATGCTGTGAAAGTGCTGCACTCAATATGCCAGCACATTTGGAAAACTCAGCAGTGGTCACAGGACTGGAAAAGGTCAGTTTTCATTCTAGTCCCTAAGAAAGGCAATGCAAAAGAATGCTCAAACTACCACACAGTTGCACTTTACTCACACGCTAGTAAAGTAATGCTCAAAATTCTCCAAGCCAGGCTTCAACAGCACGTGAGCTGTGAACTTCCAGATGCTTAAGCAGGATTTAGAAAAGGCAGAGGAACCAGAGATCAAATTGCCAACATCCACTGGATCATCAAAAAAGCAAGAGAGTTCCAGAAAAACATCTATTTCTGTTTCATTGACTATGCCAAAGCCTTTGATTGTGTGGATCACAATAAACTGTGGAAAATTCTGAAAGAGATGGGAATACCAAACCACCTGACCTGCCTCTTGAGAAATCTGTATTCAGGTCAGGCAGCAACAGTTTGAACTGGACATGGAACAACAGACTGGATCCAAATAGGAAAAGGAATATGTCAAGGCTGTATATTGTCACCCTGCTTATTTCACTTACATGCAGAGTACATCATGAGGAATGCTGGACTGGAGGAAGCACAGCTGGAATCAAGATTGCTGGGAGAAATATCAATAACCTCAGATATGCAGATAACACCACCCTCATGGCAGAAAGCAAAGAAGAACTAAAGAGCCTCTTGATGAAAGTGAAAGAGGAGAGTGAAAAAGTTGGCTTAAAGCTCAACATTCAGAAAACTAAGATCATGGCATCCGGTTCCATCACTTCATGGCAAATAGATGGGGAAACAGTGGAAACAGTGGCTGATTTTATTTTCTGGGCTCCAGAACCACTGCAGATGGTGATTGCAGCCATAAAATTAAAAGACCCTTACACCTTGGAAGGAAAGTTATGACCAACCTAGACAGCATATTAAAAAGCAGAGATGTTACTTTGTCAACAAAGGTCCATCTAGTCAAGGCTATGGTTTTTCCAGTAGTCATGTATGGATGTGAGAGTTGGACTATAAAGAAAGCTGAGCACAGAAGAATTGATACTTTTGAACTGTGGTGTTGGAAAAGACTCTTGAGAGTCCTTTGGACAGCAAGGAGATCCAACAAGTCCATCCTAAAGGAAATCAGTCCTGGGTGTTCATTGGAAGAACTGATGTTGAATCTGAAACTCCTATACTTTGGCCACCTGATGCAAAGAACTGACTCATTGTAAAAGACCCTGATGCTGGGAAAGATTGCGGGCAGGAGGAGAAGGGCACAACAGAGGATGAGATGGTTGGATGGCATCACTGACTCAATGGACATGGGTTTGGGTGGACTCCAGGTGTCCACCATGCCAGGGAGGCCTGGCATGCTGCAGTTCATGGGATCACAAAGAGTCGGACATGACTGAGCATCTGAACTGACTGAACTGACTGATGGGACTAGATGCCATGTTCTTACTTTTTTGATGTTGAGTTTTAAGCCAACTTCTTCACTCTCCTCTTTCACTTTCATCAAGAGGCTCTTTAGTTCTTTGCTTTCTGCCATAAGGATGGTGTCATCTGCATATTTATTGATATTTCTCCCAACAATCTTGATTCCAGCTTATCCTTCATCCAGTCCTGCAGTTCTCATGATGTACTCTGCATTTAAGTTAAACAAGCCAGGTGACAATATATAGCCTTGACCTACTCCTTTTCCAATTTGGAACCAGTTGTTTGCTCCATTTCTGGTTCAAACTGCTGCTTCTTGACCTGCATACAGATTTTTCAGGTGCAGGTAAGGTGGTCTGGTATTCCCATCTCTTTAAGAATTTTCCACAGCTTGTTGTGATCCACAGAGTCAAAGGCTTTAGCATAGTCAGTGAAGCAGAAGTAAATGTTTTTCTGGAAATCTGTTGCTTTCTCTATGATCCCAATGGGTGTTGGCAATTTGATCTCTGGTTCCTCTGCCTTTTCTAAATCCAGCTTTAATATCTAGAAGTTCTCAGTTCATGTACCACTGAAGCCTGGTTTGGAGTATTTTGAGCATTACTTTGCCATCATGTGAAATGAGTATAATTGTACAGTAGTTTGAGCATTCTTTGACATTGCCTTTCTTTGGAATTGGACAGATAACTGAACTTTTCCAGTCCTGTGACCACTGCTGAGTTTTCCAAACTTGCTGACATATTGAGTGCAGCACTTTCACAGCATCATCTTTTAGGATTTGTAATAGCTCAATTGCAATTCCATCATCTCCACCAGCTTTGTTCGTAGTAATGCTTCCTAAAGCACACTTAACTTCACATTCCAGGATGTCTGGCTCTAGCTGAGATAGATCACATCTACTTGGTGATCTGGGTCATGAAGATCTTTTTTGTACAGTTCCTCTGTGTATTCTTGTCACCTGTTCTTAATATCTTCTGCTTCTGTTAGGTTCATACCATTTCTGTCCTTTATTGTGCCCATTTTGCATGAAATGTTCCCTCAGTAACTCTGATTTTCTTGAAAAGATCTCTAGTCTTCCCAGTCTATTGTTTTCCTCGATTTCTTTGCATTGATCACTGAGGAAGGCTTTCTTATCTCTTCTTGCTATTCTTTGGAACTCTGTGTTCAGATGGGTATATCTTTCCTTTTCTCCTTTGCTTTTTGCTTCTCTTCTTTATCAGCTATTTGTAAGGCACTTCAGACAAACATTTTGCCTTTTTGCATTTCTTTTTCATGGGGATAGTTTTGATCACTGCCTCCTGTTCAATGTCACAAACCTCTGTCCACAGTTCTTCAGGTACTCTATCAGATCTAATCATTTGAATCAATTTTCACTTTCACTGTATAATTGTAAGGGATTTTATTAGGCCATACCTGAATGGCCTAATGGTTCTCCCTACTTTCTTCAATTTAAGTTTGAATTTTGCAATAAGGAGTTTGTGATCTGAGTCACGGTCAGCTCTAGGTCTTGTTTTCACTGACTCTACAGAGCTTCTCCAACTTTGGCTACTAAGATTATAATGAATCTGACTTCAATATTGACCATCTGGTGATGTCCATGTGTAAAGTCCTCTCTAGTGTTGTTGGGAGAGGGTGTTTGCTATGAGCAGTGTGTTCTCTTGGCAAAACTCTGTTAGCCTTTTACATGCATCATTTTGTACTGCAAGGCCAAGTTTGTCTGTTACTCCAGGTGTCTCTTGACTTCCTACTTTTGTATTCCAGTCCCATATGATAAAAAGGATATCTTTTTTAGAACCATTCAACTTCAGCTTCTTCGGCATTAGTGATTAGGGCATAGACTTTGATTACTGTGATATTGAATGGTTTGCCTTGGAAACAAACATAGCTCTGGAAAAACCATAGCTCTGACTATATGTGCTTTGCTTGGCAAAGTGTTGTCTCTGCTTTTTAATACACTAAGTTTGTTGTATCTTTTCTTCCAAAGAGCAAGTGTTTCTTAATTTCATAATTTCAATCACTGTCCACAGTGATTTTGTAACCCAAGAAAATAAAGTCTGTCACTGTTTCCACTTTTTCTTCATCTATTTTCCATCTATTTGCAGTAAACTGATGAGACCAGATGCCATGATATTCATTTTTTGAAGGCTAAGTTTTAAGCCAGCTTTTTCACTTTTCTCTTTCACTTTCTTCAAGAGGCTCTTTAGTTCCTCTTTGCTTTCTGCCGCTTTCTGCCATAAGGTTGGGGTCATCTGCTTATCTGAGGTTATTGATATTTCTCCCAGCAATCTTGATTCCACTTGAGTTTCATCTAGTCCAGCATTTCGCATTATGTACTCTGCATATAAGTTAAATAAGCAGGGTGACAATATACAGCCTTGACGTACTCCTTTCCCAATTGGGAACCAATCCGTTGTTCTATGTCCAGTTCTAACTGTTGCTTCCTGATCTGCGTACAGGTTTCTCAGGAGTTAAGGTAAGGTGGTCTGGTTTTCCCATCTCTTTAAGAATTTTCCACAGCTTGTTGTGATCTGCAGAGTCAAAGGCTTTAGCATAGTCAATGAAACAGAAGTAGATGTTTTTCTGGAACTGTCTTGCATTTTGTATGATCCAACAGATATTGGCAATTTTATCTCTGGTTCCTCTGCCTTTTCTAAATCCAGCTTAAACATTTGGAAGTTCTCGGTTCACATACTGTTGAAGCCTGACTTGAAGTATTTTGAGGATTACCTTGCTAGTGTGTGAAATGAGCACAGTTATGTAGAAGTTGAAACATTCTTTGACATTACACAGTCCCTTCTTTGAAACTGGAATGAAAACTGACATTTTCCAGTCCTGTGGCCACTGCTGTTTTTCACATTTGCTGTCATATTGAGTGCAGCCCTTTCAAAGCATCATCTTTTAGGATTGAAATGGCTCAGCTGGAATTTCATCACCTCTGCTAGCTTTGTTCATACAAAGCTTCCTACAGCCCACTTGATTTCACAGTCCAGAATATCTGGCTCTCGGTGAGTGACCACACCATCATGTTATCCATGTCTTTAAGACCTATTTTGTACAGTTCTTCTGTGTACTTTTGGCACTTCTTCTTAATACCTTCTGCTTCTGTTAGGTTCATACCATTTCTGTCCTTTATCGTGCCCACCTTTGCATGAAATGTTACCTTGGTATCTCTAATTTTCTTGAAGACATCTCTAGTCAAGATTATCTACATTATTAGCAGAGGTACCTTACTCATTGCCTTTAGATGACATAAAGGAGGTGTGTGGAGAATGCCCAGTCTATTCTGGTGCAGCCTTGGGGCAGAAATATATTAGAGTTTTGGGCATTTGTCACCTGTGGGGGAACAGAGTTCGCAAAGGCCGTGGTTTACAAGGAAACAGCAGAACAGGGGCCAGACTGAGCATCCAGCACATGTCACACACCAGGGACCAGATCGCTCTCCAGGGTCAAGGAGACAGGGAAGGCCAACTTGCCAGCCCTTGTACTTTTACCGTTTACATCCCATCCTCCCTGAACAGCCACTCTCAACTCTCCCAGCTAGACAAAACCAGCACAGAACTCACCAGCTCACCTCATTGCCTAGAGGCTGGCAAGAAATGTCCTGCTTTGACTGGATAATGCAGACCCGTTAGGCTCCCATGGAATCCCCATGGCTCAGTACTCCAGACCCACTCCATGGCCAAGCCCTTCTCCAATTTCCCACCCCACCAAAGCCAGGGCCCCTCCCTTTTAAAAAACATAATTTTATTTACTTATTCTGGGCTGAGCTGGGCCTTCATTACTGTGTGTGGGCTTTCTCTAGTTGCAGCAGGCAGAGGCCATGCTCCACCTGTGGTGTGCAGGCTTCTCACTGCAGTGGCTTCTTTGGTTTCTGAACATGGGCTCTAGGATATGTGGGCTTAATAGTTGTGGCACATGAGCCCAGTCGTTGTGGTCCCTGAGATCTAGAGCACAGGCTCAATAGTTGTGGTGCATAGGCTTAGTTGCTCCATGGCATGTGGGATCTCCCCAGAACCTGCATTGGCAGGTGGATTCTTTACCACTGAGGCACCAGGGAAGCCAGCCAGGCCCTGATATTAGTCAGGGTCTAGCTGCTCCTTTTCTATTTTTAAATTTGGCCTATCCTGTTTGTGGTTATTGCATTTGAAATGGCTGTACCACAGCTGCTTGGATTACCTGGTACACATGACTAATTCATCAAAGGTATGTAGGGGAAAGCATTAACACTGTACTGGTTAGCTGACTATGAAGCTTGGCCAGTTTAGACACTGGTCCCAAGTCTCCAGGAAGATACAGGAGAAATTAATAGTAGAGGTCTTCCATCTCTGTATACCTCTGAGTCCAATAGTAATTTTATTACTTGGCTACTCTATGTGGCTAACGTGGGAAAGACCTCAGAAAGATCAGGAGTAAAGCATTGGAGGAAAGTATCATTAAATACACTTATCAAGCCAATTCTTCACTGTGGAAATGGTATTGGAAAGTGTTAGGTGTGTGTGAGGAATACAAGTCAGAGATGATATGAGATGTGAGAGGACAGAAGGAGGCAAAATATAAGAAACAGAATATAAAGTTGAACTATATGAAATAGCCATTTGTGTAGGTCAAAAACAAAATATCAACAATTTCAGTGTTCAGCCTAATAAAAAGATGCTTAGTAGGGTCTCAATTAAGATATGCCTCAAGAAATAAGCTATTTCATACCATTGAATAGCTCATTCATTTTGTCATTCATTTGACAATGATTTATTGAGATACTACTATGTGCCGGGTAACATTCCAGGTGCTGGGATTCAGTAGCAAGTAGGACAACCAAATATCTCTGCCCTCTGGTAAAGAAAGACATTCAATAAACAAACTATACACATATATCAATAAGCACACTCAAAAGCATCAAATATGCAATATAATATGTTAGTGATATATATGTATATATATGTATGGTCAGGCCACTCAAAATGACTGTTCTCTTGCTCTCTATATATCCGCTGTGTGGCCAGTGCTTGATTCATCTGCACCCTACTCACCTGAACTTCCTGTTTCTTGCCCCAGTCACCAGATGATGATTGTTCTTATCAAAGGGGCAGTGAAGACAATGCCCCTCCACAGTTTTCCTTGCTAACTGATGAGCCAATGTGATATTTATTCCCCCTATAACTGGCAATCTCCCCGTCCCCCTGGGCGTGAAGCCTGCCCATCATCCACCACATTTGGTAGGGTGTTGTTCCAGGATCTTGCTTCAGACGTGTAAGATTCCCCTATCCATTAAACCACTGATGGCTCTGCCACCAAATCTGGTTTCTTTCTTTGGTCTTGAAGCTGGGAAAGAATAGGCCTTTTGGCCTGACAAGTGCAGCGCAACAACATAATATTGCTATCTATCATAAGCAATGATATACTCTAACATTTTATGTAATAAACATATCGGTGTGTTTATGTATATGTATTTATACACATTATCAGATAGTGATGCCATAAACTTGGCCTCTGTGCACCAGTGCAAAATTCAATCTTGGAGAAAGAGTTTTGGATGAAGTAGAAAAGAATAGCTTTATTTTTTTGCCAGGCAAAGGGGGAAGCAGTTGGTCCCAGCCTTGAAAACTATAAACCCCAACCTAGAAGGATTTGACAGGGAGTTCAAAGGTTCAAGGGTAGGACTGATGATAGGATTAGAGTGTGTGTACAACCTCTGTTCTGCATCAGGGACTCATTTGAAAAGACCCTGATGCTGGGAAAGATTGAAGGCAGGAGGAGAAGGGGACGACAGAGGACAAGATGGTTGGATGACATCACCAACTCAATGGACATGAGTTTGAGTAAGATCCAGGAGTTGGTGATGGACAGGGAGGCCTGGTGTGCTGCAGTCCATGGGGTTGCAGAGTAGGGCACAACTGAGCAACTGAACTGAACTGAACAACCTCTGCTCCTCTAATCTGGTCTCAGGTAATCTTAATGACCTTCTCTGGTTCCTTTAATGTAGCCTCAGGTGGTCTTTTCTCTGATATGAAGAATGCTCACATCTTAGAGTTTAAAGACATAATTATGTGTATTCTTTGAACCAGGATCCTGCCCCAAGGCTGCATTACCGTTTCCTGGTTACCCCTCCTTTGTCTTTTCATCCCTTCCCTTCTCAAATTAGCAATTGATTGAGTCAGTCCTTTGGAAATGGCTCTGAAAAACGGTTCAGAGGATAAAGCTTCTGCCTGCAAGGTGGAAGATCTGGGTTCGATCCCTGGGTCAGGAAGATCCCCTGGAGAAGGAAAAGGCAACCCACTCCAGGACTCTTGTCTGGAAAATCCCATGGATGGATAAGCCTGGTGCAAGCTACAGTCAATGGGGTCACAAAGAGTCAGACATGACTGAGTGATTTTACTTACTTTTCACTTTTTGGAAATCAGGGAAAGATAAGGAGGCTGGAGTCCTTTTATCCTCCTTTATGGAGGGTCCTGCTTGGTTTCAATAGTAATATGTACTGTAAAGAAAAATAAACAGGAAAGGAAGATACAGTGACAGGTTACACAACAGTATGCAATTGTAAATATGGTGATTAAGATAAGTTGACCTTTGAGCAAAGATCTAAGGGACATAATGGAGTAAACCATGAGGATATTTGGAAGAAGAGCTATCAGGAGGAGGGAACAGCAAGAACATCAAGGTGACTCCAATGCAATGTGTGAAGGGTAGAGTAATAGGAAGTGCATTCAAAGAAGTAAAAGGGAGCCTACCTTTTCAGGCACTATAAAACTTTGTTGCCCTGAGTGACAAGGGAACCACTGGATAGTTTTGAGCAGAAGAGAACAATGCTCTGATTTACATTTTAAAAGAATTCTGGCTGTTCTGTTGAAGAGACTCTTTAAGTGTAAGGGTGTGAGTGAGAAGAGGAGATAGAAACTGTTATAGTGATTCAGTGGAGAGAGTGAGAAGTAGTGGTCAGGCTTGAGGCATATTTTCAGGATTGAATGAGCAGTGTTTGCTGTTTGGGCATGGGATGTCAGAGAAAGGAAGTCAAGGAAGACTGAAGACTTTGGTCTGAACAACTGAAAGTGATACCAAAACTCCATCTCTGTGCACCAGTTCCAAATCAAATCTGACAGTCAGACTTTTGGGTCAGGTAGAAAAGAACAGCTTTATTGCTTTGTCAGGCAAAGGGGGACATACTGGGCTCATGCCCCTCAGAACTGTGTGTTCAACCCATGAGAATATGACAAGGAGCTTTACAGAGAGGGTTCAAGGGTAGGTCACTGATAAGGATCAGGATGTGTGCAGAGTCGTTATTCTGTTAATTTGGCCTCACTTCCGTTCAGTTCAGTCGCTCTTCTCTTACTATGAAGCACAGACTCTAGGCACACAGGCTTCAGGAGTTGCAGCACACAGGCTCAGTAGTTGTGGCACATGGGCTAAGTTGCCCCGTGGCATGTGGAATCAGGGCCGGGGACTTCATAGTAAGAGAAGTCACCCCAATGAGAAGTCCATGCACTGCAACTAGAGAGTTACTTCCATTCACTGCAGCTAGAGAAGGCTGGCATACAGCAAAAAAGACCCAGCACAGTCAATAAATAAATAATTTTTATAAAATAATAGCAAAACTCTGGGGCAAGGTACTGGTTCCCTGGCAAGGAAAACACATACCAATAACTTTGAGCTCTTCTGCAGGACACCCCACCCCCAATAATGGAAAATGTTAACTACTTGATGAAACACTCTTTATTCCACAGAGAAAGCCAAAGTTTGATAACCCCGAGAACCACAGAGCCTGTGCCATTATTTTTTGGCTGATCATCCCTTGATTCTATATCCTCTCCCTTTTTCTCATTAGCAGCTGTTTGAACCTGCCCTTTGGAACTCTGGTAAGGCCATGGAGGTTGACGCCTATGCCCTTCAAACAAGAATTGGGGACACAGAAAGGCTTTAATGCCCAGGAGCCTCCCAGGGTCCTACTTGGTTTCAAAACCATGAAAAATTGAAAGAGTAAAGAGCAGAAAACTGCCATAGAAGTGAAACTGCACACTTCAGGTGGGGCTTGAACTCACTGTCTTTTAACTGAACTCACATATTAGGTCTCAGGGCTTAATGAACCTCAGTCCTTTATGTGTCCTCACAGAAGGAATTCAGCAAGGCAAAGTGATTGTCAAGAAATATCAGTAAGATCTTACCAAAAAAACCTTGAAACTTATGGAGAGAGATACACTCCAGAGATAGAGTGTGGCCATCTCAGAACATGAGAGACCCCAAATATGAGGTAGTTAGTTTTGTAGGCTGGGTAACTTCATAGGCTGATGAGTTGGAGGATTATTCCAACTATTTGGGGGAAGAGGTGAATATATCCAGGAATTGGGCCCCTGCCAGTTTTTGGCAGTTTATAGTTGGTCTTGGAACTGTCATGGTACCTACATACATGTAATTTAGCATGCCAATGTGCTACAATAAGCATGTGATGAGGCTCAAGGTCCACTCAGAAGTCAAATCTGTGGCTGTCTTCAACTCAGTTTCTTCTAACCAGTTTATGTTTTATTCTGAATGTATGTCATTATTTTAAAGGTTGTATCGTGTCCCCTTCCCTCATGTTTCAGACATAGTTGGGGAAGGGTGAGGGGAGATAAGCTATAAAGAGTTCACTTTCGTTGTGTTAAATTTGAGACATCTGTTATGTATCTAAGTGTTGCTGAATACACATTCTTATGCCCAACACAGTGAGGCCAAAAAACCAAAATGTCTGAGTTTGGAGCAGAGAAATGCTTATTGCAGGGCTAAGCAAGAAGAATGGCTGGTTTGTCCTCAAAAAAAAAACTTCAAATTCCCAAATAGTTTTCTGGGGAGTTTTTATAAGCAAAATTTGGGGCAAGGGTTACAGGGTATATGACTTTCTTCTGATTTGCTGATGGTGAAGTAACAGGGCAGTGCTCCAAAAATCTTGTGCTCAGCCCGAAGTAACCATGCTCCACCTGGGTGGAGACCTAGGAGGAAGAACTCTGACCCTGCCCCAAGGTTGCACTTTTGTTTGTTGACTCTTCCCTTATTTCTGCATCCTCTCCCCTGATTAGCAACTGTTTGAACCAGTTCTTTGGAACTGAGGGAAGATCAAGAAGGTTGAATGAAGCCTATTTCCTATAAAAAGGAAACAAGAAACATGAAAAGGACCCCACTGCACCAACAGTGTCCTTCTCAGTTTTGTAAGGGCCATAATATTATTACCTGAAATCTGGATTTGCCTCTTGGTAAGTGACACAACCCAGCCAAGATGGGGAGAGGGAAGGATGGATTACTTACAGCAAGTAAGAAGAATATTGTGGGGATGGGCGGTGGGGGAGGAGGATTTTCCCAAAGCAGTGTTCCCCTGAACAACAAAGCTGGGGAAGTTTTAAGCTAAAGGTGCCTGCATATTCATGAAGGGCCTCAGGGAGAGGAAAATTCAGCATAGAATTGGGGCAAAGGTCAACAGACTTCAAGCTTTAGATGACTGAAGTCACAAGGGTCAGAAAGGTCAACATCATTAAGGCTTAGGTTCCACGTGGTCTGGGGTCTCAGCAAGTAGCTACCATCCTCCACCTGGGTGTGGGCCTTAGATCCTACAGAACTCAGAGACGTGTGCTGGGTTATGATGTTCCTTTGAGGCATTCCTTTGAGGAGGAACTAGAACTCTATTTTATATCACTCAACCATTGCTTCTTGACTGCTTCTCCTTTGTTCCTGCATTCTCTTAAATCATTAATTACTGAGACCTATTCAAGGGCACGGAGAAGGCAATGGCAACCCACTCCAGTACTCTTGCCTGGAAAATCCCATGGATGGAGGAGCCTGGTAGGCTACAGTCTGTGGGTCACGAAGAGTCAGACACGACTGAGCAACTTCACTTTCACTTTTCACTTTCATGCATTGGAGAAGGAAATGGCAACCCACTCCAGTGTTCTTGCCTGGAGAATCCCAGGGACGGGGGAGCCTGGTGGGCAGCCGTCTATGAGGTCACACAGAGTTGGACACGACTGACTCAACTTAGCAGCAGCAGCAGCATTCAAGGGCAAGCACTGAGGCAGACTTAGATCACAAAATGACTTAGGCCAAAATCAACTTCTTTATGTCAACTTCTTTATGTCTGTTTCTTTTTTGAGGAGATCCACTAACCTAGATAGAATAACCCACTATTACAAAATGATAATACTCATTCCAGAGCCAAACCCATAAACATTTTCATATATTTACAATTTTTAAGACCCCTCTAAAGTTTGCTTACGTGGTTATAGAAATATCCAGTGGTTTAAAATTAACTTTATTTTTATATTAGCCCTTATGTTGACATATTATATTCCCAAATGAATAGGATTTATAACAATTGACTGCAAAAAGTGTTATACAAAAATAAGCAAAGGTAGAATTCGATCTAACTTATTTTTCATCTTGGCAAAGCTATGGTTTTTCCAGTAGTCATGTATAGATGTGACAGTTGGACTATAAAGAAAGCTGAGCATAGGAGAATTGATGCTTTTGAACTGTGGTGTTGGAGAAGACTCTTGAGAGTCCCCTGGACTGCAAGGAGATCCAACCAGTCCATCCTAAATGGAAATCAGTCCTGAATATTCATTGGAAGGACTGATGCTGAAGCTGAAACTCCAATACTTTGGGCACTTGATGCAAAGAACTGACTCATTGGAAAAGACCCTGATGCTGAGAAAGACTGAAGGCGAGAGGAGAAGGGGATGAGAGAGGATGAGATGGTTGGATGGCATCACCAACTCAATGGCCATGAGTTTGAGTAAACTCTGGGAGTTGGTGATGGACAGGGAGGCCTAGTGTGCTGCAGTCCATGGGGTCACAAAGAGTCGGACACGACTGAGTGACTGAACTGACTGATTTTGCATATTAATCACATAATTTGGACATTTTTGTATTTTAAAAAAAAGTACACACATTCCTCCATTCTGGCTACTGTTGATTTCACTTCCAAAGTCATCTGCACTGACAAAACTATGAAAATTGAAAACTATTGATCCCAGTTTATCCACATGTACTTGAGAGAAATAAAATCTGGCTCATTTCTATTTTTTTTTTTTTTTTTTCAATTCATGAGCTTATATCTGGCATTCAGTCATGCAGGACTGTAATTTGTTACTCATGTTCTCTTCATTTTAAAGTCAGCTTATTCGAGTCTCTGGTGTCAGAACAAATGTGTCCAGAGTTTCAAAGCATGTACATCACCCCTTTCATTTCACAGCATCCCAGAGAAATCAGGATCTGAGGCCACTCAGAACACAATCTATGCTGACCCCAGGCCAGTGGGTCATAGTAACCCTCATACCTGTGGGTCAGAGACAAATGGATGTGTGAAGCAGAAATACAGTTACATTCATGTCATTATTTCTGTGATTCAATTGATTCAACATTTTATCACATTTTTCACTTGTTTCAACAGCCATTAGGTAAACAATAAAAGAACCTTGGATTTCAATTAGCAGGAGAAATTCTTAGATGGCAAAAAGAATGAAGAGAGGAAGGAGGGAAGGATGCATTTAAAGATAAAGGTAGAATTTTTTTTTAAAGAAAAGGAAGGAAGTATGGGAGGGAAGGGAGAAATGAACCAAGGAGTCCTCCAAATCCAACTTTGGGTTTATTACATTTTCTCCAGTGTTTTGCTGCATCTCATTTCCCAGCCACAACTTTGCTAAGTAGTTTTCAGATTCTGACTGGTCTGGTTTTGTGATTTCTGTCCATCTAATTATTTTTCTTCTGTTAATATAAACCCTCAGACAGCTTAGAAACAGATATGTTTGCCTATTTACCTAAATATAATATTTTGATCTAAGCAAAAATCCAAAGTGAAGAGCTGATTATACAATTAACAGCGTACTCCATTTTAACCTCAAGATCACCAAGGGTTCCTTCCTAACCTCCTGAGGAAGGGATAGGCTCCCCCTCATCAGCAAGAACTACAATAAATCTGAAATCTCATGCTTGGGCTGCTATCTGTGAATAAAATGTGTTTGAATACAGAAAGCTGCAGACTGGTATTTTTAAATTAAATTATCCAGGTAATTACACAATTCTTCATATCATTACCCTATTAGCAGCTTAAGCTGATAACATGCATCGACTAAGCTAAGGGCTTGTCTGAAATGCTAACTTTTTATTCTGCTTAGTTGCAACCACTGAGGTTTCCTATATTCCTTTTATTGGCCAGTCATGTCCAACTCTTTGTGACCCCATAGACTGTAGCTCACCAGGCTCCTCTGTCCATGGGATTTCCCAGGCAAGAACACCGGAGTGGGTATCCATCCCTTCTTCCAGGTGCTCTTCCTAACCCAGGGATCAAACTGAGGTCTCCTATATTGCAGGCAGATTCTTTATCATCTGAGCTACCAGGGAAGCCTTTTTTAGTCACTAGTTTCAAAAGAAATGTAAGGAAGGGGGAAAAAAGCTAGAAAGAAGAAGGAAAGATGAGTGATTTGATCATCACAAACCCCAGAACCCTGTTAAAAAGTATTTGTACTTTAAAAAATCTTTTTTGCTGAAAGCTTTTTCAGGAGAAATAAATTATACTGACTCTATATAAATAAAAGCAGAAAAAGAGCAAAGACGAACATGAACATATATTACCAATGCCATTCATCAAATATACTTGACACTTCAATCTAATCCAGCAAATGAAAGCGTAGAAGTTTATAGAGTTATAGGAAGTAAGCAATTTAAACATACCAGGGCATGAGGTCATCTCACAATACAAGAAGGAAGATGTTCCCTTTTTTTTCTCTTTCATTATTTCACTTCTCTCAGATACTGATTGATATCCGTGTTTCTCACAGGGTGAGGTGATCTTCAAATCAGATAATTAATAATAGCAGTCCAAATGTTCCTGAACAATCCTCCTTGCTCTAATGTCATAAAATAAAAGGACTTTTCATGCATTTCACACCATCATTATAGTGCAGGGTTTCTCTTTCCATAATAAAGTAATACATTTCTTAACTAATTAGTTCATTAATTTAAAATGTGATTCCCAGTTTAAAAAAAAAAAAAAAACTCTTTGAGACAGTTAATCCTTCTTAAAAGTGTGTGAGGTTATAAAAAACAGTTCCCTGAGCACTGTCACCACCAATCATTAATGGTCTGAATGGGTGAGGAAATACAGAGCTGAGAAAACACATCTCATTTGTTTTTGAAGGCAAAGCTCCAAGGATGCTTTATAACCAGAAATCATACCCATGTCATGCAGATGCTCTGGTAAACTTTACGGTTCCAATTAGGAAAGGACAGTTTTCAATGCACTGCTCAAACGCTTTGCTAGTCTATATGTAAATACTTCACTAAAACCACTGAACAGTGATGGAGTTCAATATTAATATCGCAAATTAAAGATGACATCTGAATGCCTACTATCCAGAAGAGTGATCAGCGCTCATGGCAAGGCAATAATCAGCGGCTTAAGCAACTTTCAAGCACCTTGGGGGAAAAAACAAATGTGATGGAGCTTGGAAATTGCACTGGTGCATGAAGAACATACCATAGAGCAACTGCCGATTGACCTGGTGATGAAGTGGAGGATACGACCATATGCTGCCATAAAGGATATTTGGAAACAGCCTTGAGAATATCCCCCAAGAGCTCATGACTATTACCTGGTGTATTCCCATTAATTGACAATGTAAACTTTATCTGTAAGAGGGAAATAAGCTGTCAAAATAACTGCCTGTCCTGGGAGGAAAAAATTGCCTGAACGATGATCACACCCAGCACATTTTTCCACTAGAAATACTGAAGGATTATGTGCCTGGGTTTTCCTTAAGTGCCATCGTCACTGCCTTGAAGAGAAGAATGGTTTCCACTTCTGTACTTGGATCATCTGGATGGGGAAAATAGGTATGTTAATATGAAAATTCGAATAGAAAATCATATGAGAGGTAAGAGATGATCAGAAAATTTAGAATCCCAAGCACAGTGGAACTCTAAAACCCAGACTTAGAATCCCAGTCTGTGATATTCTAAGGATGCTATTCTGAGCCTGCATCCTCTGGGAAGTCATGTTTTACTTCTAGAAACCAGTCATACGAAGCAAGCAAGGGAGTGGGCACTGACAGCCTCAGACAGGAGGCCGAAATCCAAGAATCCCCCAGAAGGAAGCCACGCAGCTCCTTCCTTCACGTTGGGAAAACATCAGGAAGTGAAAAGGAACACAGATGGAAAGAGAGATTACTTTCCCATGACAGCCTATGCTGGGGTCACAAGGACAGACTGTGAGGGAGTCTGCTGAGGTTCAGTTCCTGGCCTTGCTACCTCCCAGCTGTGTGGCCTTGGGTAGGTTACTTAATCTGTGCTTCAGCTTTCCTCTGTGAAACGTGGCTGCCTCACAGACCAGGGCCGGCCCTATGTCCTACAGCTGCCACGCTAGCTGGTCTTGGTCGCTCAGTCGTATTCGAGTCTTTGCAACCCATGGACTGCAGCCCGCCAGGCTCCTCTGTCCATGGGGACTCTCCAGGTCAGAATACTGGAGTGGGTTATCACACCCTCCTCCAGGGGATCTTCCCAACCCAGGAATCGCGCCCAGGTCTCCCGCTTTGCGGGCGGATTCTTTCCTGTCTGAGCCACCGGGGGAAGTTGTTTTTGTCTTCCTGTACCTGGAACAGTCTAGGGCCACGTTGAGAGAGTAAATTAAGGATCCAAGGTTTTTCTGGCCTCAGTGCATCCTCTCTCTGCTTCAGAAATGAGAAGGGGGATTTTTCTTTTTAACGTCCAATGGATGAGTTGTTTTTAACTCCAGTTGCTGGATTCCACATTCCATTTATCTATGTACGTACTTACTTTTGGCCGTACTGTAGCTTGCGGGGATCTTAGCTTTCTGACAGGTACCAAAGCCATGCCCCCTGCAGTGGAAACAGAGAGTCTTAACCACTGGACCTCCAGGGAAGTCCCCAGAAGGGGAATTCGTCTGCTGGAGCCTGCTCACGCTGCCTGCTGAACCAGGGCCCAGGGGTGGTCCTCCCCGGCGCCCTCTCCACCTGCAGGGACCGGACGGCGGGCCGGGCCCACGCGCCGCCCTGTGGCCCGCTCGGTGCCGGCTTCCCACCAGGCTGCCCTGCTTTCAAGCCGGGGAGATAGATCCAGCCGCAGGCAGCAAGTGGAGCCGAACCGCCCTGACCCGGCCGACCCCGAGTGCCCGGCCACTAGGGGTGCTCAAGCCTCCTCCCCTGGTTTTTTCTGGGAGGACTTGCATTAGAATCCTTGTCTCAGGGTCTTCTGGGGAAATCCAGACTAAGACACTCATTTGGTGTCTTCTGGTGCTGTCCCTGGAGCGTGAAAAAGGTTAGGGAACGACGGGGGCTCATACCTTTGGGTGTTAGAGACACTGCCAGCGGGCACCTGTGAACGGCTGAACCAAGCGGAAAATGACCACCGACACTGGCAGGCCATGCTAATCGTCATGACTTTTGTTTGTCAACCACTCTCTTTCTGAATATTCTTTTGTTCCAAGAGGCTTTCAACTAGGAGTATGTAGAGGAAAGAAAGAGATATGGAAAGAGTACCGAGAGAACCCTGCTTTCTGCTCTAACTGCTGTGAGCAGAGACAGGCTGCGCAGAACAGACGCTGTCTCAGGTTGAGATTCCCTCACCTGTACTTTTCCGGGAGGCTGACACCGGCAGGACCAGGTGACGCAGGGTCCCTGTAACAACCATCTACCACGGCTGCACAATCCCTAACCGCTGTGATAGAGAAAGCAACTGTAATAAAGGCACATTACCTCGCCCCTGTGAGATCAAACAATGCTCAGATTGATGGAGGCTACACTTTGATGTCTCCTGAAAAGTCCGCGTTTCTGGATATCGCTGAACTACCAAGGCTTTTCCTAAGGTAAGGTTAAAAAAATAATTGTGGTTTAGGCTCCTATTTCAAAAGGAGAACAAACTGCTTTTTAAGTTCTGTACGAGAACAACAGAGACCCCAAATATAGACAGTGTCTCTGACCTGCTGTACCCTAGAAGAAAAATAAAGCTGGGCCATCCATTAATACCTGCCTTGAATTCAGGAGTAGTTGGAGTGCAGGACAGGCAGGAGGTATTATTATTTTTTAATGGCTACTTTAATAGAGATGTACACGTGAGCCTTCTTCATGGGCAAAAAGCTTCCATTCTCTAAGATGCTTGTCACTCTCCAATTAAAAACATATTTATTGTCAAGGGGTAGTAGAATATTGGTTTCCTTCCACCTGTATTTTGTCTATTGTTGAAAACCTTACATAAAGAAAAGTTAGAGGACGAGATGAGCTTCTTGTAAGTCCAGAGTGGGGAAATATTGCCACTTAAAAAATAACATTTCTGAAAGAAAGCAGAGGTGTCAGAGACAAAGAGAAAAGGGGGTGATGTGTCGGTTAGTCAACAGTCTTTATTGAACACTCACTGTGTGGGAGAACACAAAAGGCATAATACACTCCTCGCTTGTTCTCCAGGAGCTTGGGACCTGAAGAAAGGACAAGCATTAACACAAGGAAACATTCGTGAAGCATATGACTAATTGCAACCTAAAAGAGCTGTGTGTGAGTGAATGAGAGAGAGAGTGTGCGTGCATGGGTGGGTGTGTGTGTTTAAAAGGAGCTTGAAAGTAAGATACAGTGCTGGTAATGAAATCAGAGAATGAACACCACTGAACACAGGAGAACTGATACAAGAATACAAATTATCCTGTAGTACTTTTGTCTTTCAGTTGACTCTTCTCTGAGTGTAAATCACAAGTGGAAATATAACACAAGATACCTTTCTTGTCATTGGGATGTCAAGTAACTGGCATCCTCCCTTGTCTGATAGCTGGCGCTTCAAAGATATGCATCATATGTATTACTGTTCCACCTCACGAAAGTGATTTGACTTGAAAATGCAATGACAGGGAGCCATATTGGGGAACAGAAATTGTTTACATAATTGCTTGGTCTGTTGGTGAATACAGGCCTTCATTTAGAATTCATTATTTTATAAACTGCACAAAGGGATTTCTAAGTTGTCAAGCTTGGTTTGTAAAAAATAAAATAAAAAGATAATGATAAAATGTCTGGCACCAGCTTTTCTGACTGTAATTTTTTTCCTCCATTCTATTCATCTTCCCAGTCATAGCAGGTACTCCATCAGCTGTGATAGCTGCTATTTTCTCTGGATTTAGATCAAACAACCTCAGAACATCCATCAGGGCCATTTTTACATCCTTTCTCCTTTGATGCCAAACCCCAAAGATTCCCTATCACGTAGAGTCTGCAAGTTGTTGGACTGACGAGCATTAGTAACCTTGGAATGTCACCCAGACTCAGCTTTCATACTGGAGGAGGCTAATGAATTTTGCTGTGACCAACTTCGTCTTGAAATAATTTTTCTTTAGGTCACCTTTCATAGTTAAAATAGTTTGCTTTCTTATAGTTTACTTTTTGTCTGCTGAGTGAAGGTGGCAGAGAAGACTGGGCCTGAGAACAAAGAGTGTGGAGTGCAAAATTCTGATGTGTGCTTTTAACACTGCATATTTTAAAATTATCTCAACAAGCCCTTATTTTTTACACACACATATTAAAATGTTGGTTTTATTTTCAAGGGATATCTTATGCTTAAAATGTTAACCCTAAAGTGTGGACTATACTTTTATAATCATATTTAGCAGATGAGGACCATCTAAGCAATTAAAGTTTTGTCCAGATTAAAAAATGTACAGTCTCAAAAGCCCATGTCAGAATTTTGTGCTCTAGACTCTCTTGTTCAGGGGCTCAGTCATCTTTGCCATCTTTAGTCGGCAAGCAAAAAGAAAACCAGGAGAAAATGACCTAACGAAAAATCATTTTACACACACACGAGACTTTTAAGTATAAATACAATTTTCAATCAGTTCAGTTGCTCAGTCGAGTACAACTTTTTGCGACCCCATGGACCACAGCACACCAGGCCTCCCTGTCCATCACCAACTCCTGGAGCTTACTCAAACTCATATCCATCGAATCGGTGATGCCATCCAGCCATCTCATTCTCTCTCATCCCCTTCTCCATCCTTCCAATGAATATTCAGGACTGATTTCCTTTAGGATGGACTGGTTGGATCTCCTTGCTGTCCAAGGGACTCTCAAGACAACACCACAGTTCAAAATCATCAATTCTTCGGCCCTCAGCTTTCTTTATGGTCCAACTCTCACATCTATACATGACTACTGGAAAAACCATAGACTTGACTAGATGGACTTTTGTTGAAAAAGTAACATCTCTGCTTTTTAATATGCTGTCTAGGTTGGTCATAACTTTTCTCCCAAGGAGTAAGAATCTTTTAATTTCATGGCTGCAATCACCATCTGCAGTAATTTTGGAGCCCAAGAAAGTAAGGTCTCTCACTGTTTCCATTGTTTCCCCATGTATTTGCCATGAAGTGATGGGATCAGATGCCATGATCTTTGTTTTCTGAATGTTGAGCTTTAAGCCAACTTTTTCACTCTCTTCTTTCACTTTCATCAAGAGGCTCTTTAGTTCCTCTTCACTTTCTGCCATAAGGGTGGTGTCATCTGCATACCTGAGGTCATTGATATTTCTCCCGGCAATCTTGATTCCAGCTTGTGCTTCTCATGATGTACTCTGCATATAAGTTAAAAAAAAGCAGGGTGACAATATACAGCCTTGACGTACTCCTTTTCTTATTTCGAACCAGTCTGTTGTTCCATGTCCAGTTCGAACTGTTGCTTCCTGACCTGCATACAGATTTCTCAAGAGGCAGGTCAGGTGGTTTGGTATTCCCATCTCTTTCAGAATTTTCCACAGTTTATTGTGATCCACACAAAGGCTTTGGCGTAGTCAATAAAGCAGAAATAGATGTTTTTCTGGAACTCTCTTGTTTTTTTGTTTTTTGTTTGTTTTTTTTTTTTGATGATCTAATGGATGTTGGTAATTTGATCTCTGGTTCCTCTGCCTTTTCTAAATCCAGTTTGAACATCTGGAAGTTCACAGTTCATGTATTGCTGAAGCCTGGCTTGGAGAATTTTGAGCATTACTTAACTAGCATGTGAGATGAGTGCAATTGTGCAGTAGTTGAGCATTCTTTGGGATTGCCTTTCTTAGGGATTGGAATGAAAACTGACCTTTTCCAGTCCTGTGGCCACGGCTGAGTTTTCCTAATTTGCTGGCATATTGAGTGCAGCGCTTTCACAGCATCATCTTTCAGGATTTGAAGTAGCTTAACTGGAATTCCATCACCTCCACTAGCTTTGTTCATAGTGATGCTTCCTAAAGTCCACTTGACTTCACATTCCAGGATGTCTGGCTCTAGGTGAGTGATCACACCATAGTGATTATCTGGGCTGTGAAGATCTTTTTTGTACAGTTCTTCTGTGTATTCTTGCCACCTCTTCTCAATATCTTCTGCTTCTATTAGGTCCATACCATTTCTGTCCTTTGTTGAGCCCATCTTTGCATGAAATGTTCCCTTGGTATCTCTAATTTTCTTGAAGAGATCTCTAGTCTTTCCCATTCTGTTGTTTTCCTCTATTTCTTTGCATTGATCACTGAGGAAGGCTTTCTCATGTCTCCTTGCTATTCTTTGGAACTCTGTATTCAAATGGGTTTATCTTTCCTTTTCTCCTTTGCTTTTTGCTTCTTTTGACGGCTATTTTTGTGCACGCCAAATATAGTTCTTGCGTGCACAAAAATTTGCTTGTCCTTCAAAACAACTGGGGTTCACGGGTTTAAGAGCCACTAGTGTAGGGCTATAATATGCAAAACCATTTCTCTTCTGTAATGTGCTCATGTGTCCACGTGGGCAAGTCCAGAGTTCAGGATTCACGTATGTAATTAATAACATTTGCTGATGACTAATGATACGCATTTCACGACTGTTTACCCTGATCCCCATGCTCAGGGGCAGAAGAGACCCTCAAAATTTCAATCAAGACAAATTAAAGAGAATGCAACTTGAGTTTTCCTCCCTCTCTCCAGTTTCTACCTACCAGCTGCGTTACCGCGGTAACAGGGGTCCCGCCCTGGGCAGCGCGCAGCGAGGGTGGGGCCTGGGGAGACTTGCCTGCCGGCTTGTCCTGCTGCGCCTGCGCCGTGGGCGCGGCCCTGGCGGAGCTCTTCTCCACCAGGGGGCGCGCTCCCGGGCTTCTGACCCGCCCGCCGGTCAACGCGGAGGGTTTGTGCACGGCTGTATCACTCCGTCCGCGGGCGGCCGGAGCGCGGCCGTCTCCCTACCCAGCCTGAGCGCGGCTCCACGGGCGTCTGAGGACGACCTGAGGACCCCGGACCTGAAGCTGTCTGGGGCTGTCCTCCGGTGCCGGCCCTTCCCCACGGCCGTATCACTGCCTCTCCATCACTGCGGATCTCACTAAATGCCAATTCTGATTTAGTAAGACTGACCTGGGCCTGCATCTCTCAGGGGCGGGACAAGGCACAAAATTAGGGGGAGTGACAGAAAACCTAGCTATCAAGATGAACTACATTTTAATGCAACAGTAATAGTATTTAATGCAATACTTGAAGTATATTTATTTAAATTAAATTATCTGTTTATTAAATTATATTAATATTTGCTAATAATTATTATAATGCACGTTTATATAAATAATGTGATGTTGATATTTAATGCAACATTTTGAAAAATACAAATTTTACCCCAAAACCCATGATGAACAGAATAACCAGCTTTTAAATGCAGGATTAAATATCCCAGGCAACGTTAATCTGACTACATTTTTAGCAGCAAGGCCCCAGAGTCTAACACATCTTAATATCCTCCAAGAGGTAACATTTACCTCCCCATTTTACCAGTTGTGTGCCAATGTGCTTAATTTGAGCCCATGTTAGGACCACTGATACTTGTACAACGTCTGTCCGACCCTCACCACTAAGGTGAAGTGGAAACTATAACTTGATGAGGAAACGCTCTAGAGCAGTGGTTCTAAAGTGAAGGAGCAGATTTAGCAATGCTGGGGAACGTTTTGGGTTCTCCCAGACCTGAGGGCTCTCCTGGCGTCGGGTAAGGAGACGCCGGGGGTGCTGCTGAGCACCGCACACCGCAGGAGGCAGCTGTGTGCGCGCCCGTGTGCCGAGTCTCTTCAGTCGTGTCCGGTTCTGAGACCCTGTGGACTGCAGCCCGCCAGGCTCCTCTGTCCATGCGGTTCTCCAGACAAGAATGCTGGAGTGGGTTGCAAGTGCCCTCCTCCCGGTGATCTTCCTGACCCAGGGATCGAACCCGTGTCTCTCACATCTGCCTGCATTGGCAGGCAGGGAAGCCACCTGGCAAGTCCAGTGTTAAGTCGCATAGTCATATTCCACTCTTGGTGACCCCATGGGCAGTAGCCCGCCAGGCTCCTCTGTCCATGGGATTGCCCAGGCAAGAATACTGGAGTGGGTTGCCATGTCCTACTCCAGGGGATCTTCCTGATCCAGGGATTGAACCCACACCTTTTATGTCTCCTGTATTGGCAGGTTGGCAGGCAGATTCTTTACCACTGAGGCCACCTAGGAAGCCCGTATTATTACATAAGTATAGCTATATGTGGGGTTTCCCTGGAGGCTCAGATGGTAAAGAATCTGCCTGCACTGCAGGAGACTGGGGTTCGATCCCTGGGTAGGGAAGTTCCCCTGGAGAAGGGAATGACAACCCACTCCAATATGCTTGCTTACAGAATTCCATGGACAGAGGAGCCTGGCAGGTCACAGTGAGTCACAGTGAGTCACAGGTCACGAAGAGTCGGACATGACTGAGCGATGATCATATAGCTATATATAGACTAATTTATGTATAATATACATACAACATTATATAATGTTAATATAGCATTTTCATCTCATAATAATCTTTTAGGAGCATTACAAATGATGGCACTCAAACTTACTCTGTACACTTTTGATGACAAAGCTCCAAGGCATAAAATGACTACAAGTGGTTTTAGAGTCCTAAATTTTGCCTGCTCTGTACAGAAATCTAAACAAAACGTTACAATATGAGTTAGTGATTATTGCAGAGCTCGGGATTGATGATTTGCATATTGCGTCTCAGATCCAAAGTCGCCTTTTTGTGACCTGCTCCGTGATGCTGGGGCTGAGATTCTATGAACGGTATTTCCCAGGCTCCCCGTGGGTCCCCTTCTGTTAGGTTCACTAATGGAAGGTGGGGGGAAGAAAGAAGGTGCTTCTGTTTTGTTCTCTTGCAACAACAATCCAGCCTCAGGCTCTTTGAAAACTCTCAGCACCTCTGGGACCCACACCAGCTATGGGGTGAAGTAGAGCCCCCCACCCAGGGGTTCTACGTCCTAATGGCCCCTTCCCCTTTCTTTTTTTCCCCTAGGCCTAAGGGTAGTAGTTGCTTCCAGAAGTTACTAACCCTGGGGCTACTTCAGCAGTTCCTCTCTGCTCTTTCAGGCTTCAAAGTCATGTAAATAATACCCTGCATGAAATCCCTCTGCTTGAAATACTTATTCTGACTTCTGTTCTGACTAAAAGCTAGCTGATATAGCCTATTATAACAATAAAAATATGGATTATATAATATATAACAACAAATGCATGCAGTGTGATTGCACCTTTTCAGATACAGCTTATCAATTGTGAATTTCTCAGTGATTCTACTAGAAATTTCATATGTAAGACATTACACCGCGTGCTTGGAACAGAACAGGTGCTCTTGAAAGAGTGTACTTCTCTGCCATTTGTGCTTGCTTTTTTACCAACCAGAGGAAGTTAAAGATCAAAATTATTTTTAAAAAAGATTCCAGCTGCTTGACCAAAAGAAGCAATGTCTGGAATATATTTCAATAATGTACCTCCACCAGATGTTAACTAGAGTTTCCTCCTTTTTAAAGAGCAATGGTGCCCATCCAAGAGGAAACACTAATCATCTCACTCTCCCTTTGGGACAGTGGGAAATTGTTGCTTGCAGATGCCGCCTCATTGATCACATGTGGGTCTATGTAGGTGACTGTGTATAATTCCTGTTGCTCTATTTCTGACTTGCCTGTTTATTTTTAACAAATACATGTCCACTTTTCCATACATCCTGGATGTTCTTAAGTCTTAAGGAAACTTGAATATTTCGGCAGCCTGGCTTCAGTCATTTAAATTATACTATGCACAACTGGGAATGTTTTTCCTAAAACACAGACTCCTAGGAAAGTTGAGATTTATGAGTATTCTGACAGTCATTTTATTTTATACAAACACAGCAGTTAGTGATTTTTATACCACTTCAATGACACATGGTAAGTAGATAGACCATAAATAAATGACTGCATTTTTATAACACCAGTTAGACATCTTCAAAAATGTGGTTTTTTTTTTTTTTTGTCTTCATTCACATCAATCAAATTGAGTGAAGTCCACGGTTCTATTTATATGACTACTTTTTGCAAGTTACCAGTGGCCCAACAACATGAACTATCCAGGAAATGTAGAACATCTTGGATGCTTTTTATAGTAGGAGCACCAAAGGGACATAAGATATAGATCCTGCCTTCTTAATCAGTAGTCTTTGGCAGGCAGTGATGGTATCACCATGTGTCTTTGTATCAGTGTGGGAAACTTGATAGATCCACGCACATGCAGAGGGCTGTTTGGCTGCACTGAGACATGCTTAAGTGATAGATAATTCATGGAAGAGAAGCAATGTGGAACTTGGGCGAATAGTCACAGTGATCTGCTTAGTCTATGTAGTCTGTTGTTTCAACGCAAGTTCCTCCCAAAAAAACAAAGCCTGAGCCCTAGGCTTTTGTGCAGGTAGTTTATTTTGGAACCTGATCCTAGGGATCAAGAGTGAAGGAGCAGGGAGAGTGAAGGCAAGAAGGAGGAGAGGGCAAATGGAGTATGCAGTGCTGAGTTGGTCACCGCTCTGGAGTTCCACCCTGCGGGCACCCCCTAGTGTTTAGAGGAGCCGTCCACCCTAAGGACCCCAGGGAGAGGCCCGCTCCGCAGGCTCAGGATCCCCCTTGGAGCTCCTCTGGTGGAAAATCGCCCACTAGGGGTTAACTCTCTCCTACTCCTGAGGCCGCAGGTGTCCCCGCCAGCCCAGGCAGGCGAGAGAAGCAGAGCTTTCAGCAGGAGATGGGTCAGCACTTGTGCAGACCTGCCCGCGGTAGCCATGGCCTCAACAGGAAGCAAGACAGAAGACCCAGGGCAGGGCTCTGATAGGACCAAGGAAGTCTGCTGCAAAAGAGGTCACCCTTAGGCTGCGGTCAGCGTTTTCATGGCACGTACCTTTCACTCGATTGTGGTTTGTACTTTCTCTCTTTCTTCGTTTTTTTGGCTGCACCGCAGCTTGTGGGACTTTAGTTCCCTGATCAGGGATTGAACCGTGGCCCTCAGCAGTGAGAGCACGGAGTGCTAACCACTGGATAGCCAGGAATTCCCCATATTTTCTTACTTTTGTGAAACATTTTATTTTCCCAGATGTTTCACTACTAAAAATTACTTTCTTGGCTCCTGTGTAAGTGATACCTCCCCAACTTTGAAGAAAGGGAAGCATTCTTATCTTCTTTTAATGTGGCTAGGGTTTTAATTCTAGTTGTGCACGGTAACGACTCACAGAGCCATCCCTACCTTGGGGTGAGGGGAGACAAATATTTTTTCAAACAGCAACTGTCCATATAAACAACTTATGTTAGCTGCTCAGTCGTGTCCAGCTCTTTGTGATCCCATGGACTGTAGCGAGCCAGGCTCCTCTGTCTGTGGAATTCTCCAGGCAAGAAGTACTGGAGTGGGTAGCTGTTTCCTTTTCCAGGGGACCTTCCTGACCCAGGGATTGAACCCCAGTCTTCCTCATTGTAGGTGGATTCTTTACTATCTGAGCCATCAGGGAAGCCCAGACAATAAACAATTTGAGTTATGCAGAATCAGCCTTGTCCCCAGTATGTTCTGGTGGCCCTTACATTCCTCTGACAGAGAGACCTTTGGCAAGAACAATTTGTTCAGGGGGCTGCCCTCCGGGTATGGGCACCCAACCACAGGGCTCCAGGGTCCAGGAGCTCCACAGAGCATGTGGCCCCCACACCTGAGGGCTGAGGCAGGCCACCCTGCTGGGCTGGCTGCCCACCGGAGGGGGCTGCGAGGGTTTGCGGAAGCACCCCACCCACATGGGAGGGAGGCAGGGAGCTGGCGACTCTGGCCCAAGGTCCAGAGCTTTCTGTGAGGGTCTGAGCACAGTGCTAGTTCTCCTGGACACCTGGTTTTTCAACATATGCTTTCTTGTGACCTAATCACTGTCACACTGGCAGCCTAAACACTTGGAGGAATGGACTTTTCCTTGGTGAAAATGGAGCGGGAGCCTGCGGTCCTTCCCTCCCCTCCCCTCATGTCATCTGCTTGCCTTCTGCCTGTGGAGAACTTTAGTCAAAGATTAAGTTTGATCAGAGAAATGAGAAGTACAGAAACAAAGGAAAACAGTTAAAGGAGACCAGATAATAATAATGTCGTCATTAAGCATGGTCAGGGACTTTCAGTTCTTTCTCAACGGCTGTAGACAATATTTTGAACTACATCCTATGAGCTGTCCTATAGATAGTAAAATATCATGGAAGTCACCAGATGGTCAACACTGAAATCAGATTAATCATATTCTTTGCAGCCAAAGGTGGAGAAGCTCTACACAGTTAGCAAAAACAAGACCAGGCTCAGGTCATGTACTCCTTATTGCCAAATTCAGACTTAAGTTGAATAAAGTAGGGAAAACCACTAGACCATTCAGGTATGACCTAAATCAAATCCCTTACGATTTTTCAGTGAAAGTGACAAATAGATTCAAAGGATTAGATCTGAAAGAGTGCCTGATGAAGTATGGATGGAGGTTCGTGACATTGTACAGGAGACACGGATCAAGACCATCCCCAAGAAAAAAATGCAAAAAGGCAAAATGGCTGTCTGAGGAGGCCTTACAAGTAGCTGAGAAAAGAAGAGAAGAGAAAGGCAAAGGAGAAATGGAAAGATATACCAATTTGAATGCAGAGTTCCAAAGAATAACAAGGAGAGATAAGAAAGGCTTCCTCAGTGATCAGTGCAAAGAAATAGAGGAAAATAATAGAATCAGAAAGACTAGAGGTCTCTTCAAGAAAATTAGAGCTACCAAGGGAAAATTTCATGCAAAGTTGGGCAAAATAAAGGACAGAAATCATATGGACCTAATAGAAGCAGAAGATATTAAGAACAGGTGGCAAGAATACACAGAAGAACTATACAGAAAAGGTCTTCACGACCCAGATAATCACAATGGTGTGATCACTCACCTAGAGCCAGACATCCTGGAATGCGAAGTCAAATGGGCCTTAGGAAGCATCACTACGAACAAAGCTAGTGGAGATGATGGAATTCCAGTTGAGCTATTTCAAATCAGGGTAAAGAAGTTAACTACAGGATGACCAGACTGTACTCCTGACATCAGCTGCCACAGTTCTGAGAACTGGCCTCAGAGAAATGGAAACAAGCGGACTCTGGAACTGAAGACTAACTGTACCTAAAAACAACCAAGGTGATGCTGGCCAGACCACCAGAGGCCACCGTGAAGAGGACTGTCAGGGCGGACTGTGATGCTCCTGTGTGTGGCCCCGCCTCCTTTCCATAAGTGCTCTTGCCCCAGGAGTTGCCTGTGGTAGGGAGTCGGCCTCTGGACAGATGTCCACCCTCCTCCCCCAACCCAGCTGCCAGCATCTAAAATAAAGCAAACTTTCCTTTTCACCGACCTGTCCTGTTTATTGGCTTTTGAGCGGCAATCTGGACCCTACACTCTTTCAGTAACATGCTAAGACCAAGCGTTTATAAATTGGGCTTAATGCAGTACAGAAATACATGTGTGTGTATCAGGACCTGATTTTTATGTGCAGTGTAATAAAGGAACAATTCACTAGCAGTATTAAAACACCATCTTCTTGTTTTATATATTACCCTCCATACATTCACATTCCACTTAGAAGATACTCCTGGTTTAAACAGAACGGAATGTATCTCGTTTTCATTTGATCTGCAACAGAATCTATAGGTAACACTGTATATTTTCTTCTTTAAAAGATACCTCTTTGATATTTTGACACTGGCTTAATATTTCTTACACCTATATTTATATCACAGATTCTACTGAAAACACAATTATCAAGGTCAGACAGTGCAGATATTGTCACATACACCCTTTCTTCAGATGACAGCGTTATGCTGCTGCTACTGTTGAACTGTTTCCATGAGGTTAACATATAAAAATGTATTATTCATGAAAGAAAATGCATTTCATATATTTTGCCAATTGTTATTATTGTTCTAGAGGGGGAAATAGGTGAAAATGGTGGTGGTTGTGGAAATGCATCCTTATTTGGAACTTAATATACAATACCAATTTAGACTACTTACCTTTTTCAACTTTATACCTTCCATTAAACTCAAAGTTTGATGTCAGCTAAACTCTATAAATGTTAATTTAAGGTCAAGGTGCTCCTGGGAAGCATTTGAATGCTTAGAGCAGAGCCCAAGAAAACTTCTTTTCAAAGATTTATGGGATAATGTGTCTCCTTTCTGAAAAATAGGAACTCTATTTCTACTTTTTCCAATCACTTTCTATTTCAAGCTCTAGGACACACTTTCCTTTATGAACCTTTCTCAGATGTTTAATGGCATTCTGGAGATGTTAAAATGCAAATTTTTTTCCACGTGTAAGGTATAGTGTCTCTCCAATTTAATCTTCATTTAGTAATGCCAAGTGCTCTGTATAGTGAGGAATGAATCATCCGTAACTTGGAAGCCCCTTCATCCATAAAGTAGCCACAAAACAAATGCATCCCTTTCAATATCCAAATTATCATGAGGTGGGGTTTTGGGCCAGTGGGCACGTCTTCTGAAATCATGAACAAAGTGCATTTAAGGTTTGGTTCCAATGAGGCCCACAGTCCATTTTTCTTTGTTGTCTACGTTACTAAGTGAAATAAAGTTGGGCACACAGGATGCTATACATGTTCCCCTTTTTCAGTCCATCAAAGTTTTTTTCAACAGGGTTCTGAAATCTTCTGGAGGAGTGGTTGGGGGAGCAGCACTGCTTGTTATTTGGTGGAAGCCGCACGGGCTGTCTGTTCTACGCGTGAATGCAGGGTTGAGGTGACGTCTCCTGAGGAGGGGGCGCGTCATCGCCACGTCCACACAGGTCTCTGGGATTCGGGGAGGAGACAGGCCACAGTCTCTGCTCTCCTAGGATCCTCTGCCCACCCTCCCAGCAGCTGGTCAAGGGAGGCGGGTCTTCACGGCCCCTCCAGCACATTTTATGACATTTTATGCAGCACACCGTCTCTGAGAGCAAGTAGTGGAAGGCCAGCAAATACATGGGCTCTCCTGGGGTTTATTAGGTGGTTTGGCACAGAAGCTTTGTCCAGAAAGGGATAATGTTGACCAGGCAGGGCGATGACATTTTTTCTCTCAGAAATTTGAAAGCGAAAAAACTAAAACCCAGGTTTGAGCAATTAGCAGAAGGGTTGGAGGTGAAAGGATACACAGAGCAGGCTGTTTGCCGAGGCTGTGAGGCAGTAAAGGTTATAAACGAGCAGAAGCTCTAATAATGCCAGAGTCATAAAGCAGAAAATGGGCATCGGAGAGAAATTCCTCAGAAACATCAGGAGAGAGAAGTTAAGTCATGTTAATTACAAAATACCAGAACACAAACTGTCTCCATGAGGCCGTGCTGTAAACCTCTTCCTGATTCCCTGAAATGCTCAGTGTCCTCATTCCCTGCCTTTCGTGTTAACTGAAGTGACCTGAATTCTTTGCTCAGGACTAAAAGTAAGGGGCATGCAAATAGCTTTGGAAGCTTCCAGGTAAATCCTGGAAATTAACTAAAGAACCCTTATCTTCTGGTGGAGGACTCTTGGAATCACAGGACTGACCAGAGTTTGAATCATGCACTTAAGGATAGTCATTGCATTCCAGAGGAAAATCCTAATTAGCACCTCTTTGTGTGGTGGGGCTGAGGGCCCCTGGGGGTTGGCGTGGCTGTGACAACAGCAGCCACAGGAACCCCGAGACTTCAGAGTAACTGATGCCTGAGGGCCTGGGGGAAGGGTCCTGTCCTGGACACAAACTGCTGGTGCTCATTCGTGTCTGACTCTTTGTGACCCCAGGCTCTTCTGTCCACAGGATTTCCAGGCAAGAATACTGGAGTGGGTTGATATTTCCTTCTCCAGAAGACATACCCACGTTGACACTATGAGGCCTGGTTTTCTAGAAAGGAGCCCATCTTGTGGCCTCTCTTGGCTATCTGAGTGTAGAAGAAAGACTTCACAAGGTCTCTTGGAGACCTTGACGCTACAGATCTCCTGCGATTCACGTGGGCTGCCCACCGGGAACTCGTTCTCTCAGGGAAGATCTGGCCTAAAACGATCAGGGTCAAGAGGAAGGAGTGAAACTCCAGTGGCCTCCCCCAGCCTTGTTTCTGAGGTGGTGGGGGGTGGACAGAGCGCTGAGGTGAGAGCCGAGAGCCCTTCACCGCACTTCTTGGGTCTCAGCCTCACCAGGGGAAACTGGGTGACGGGTTAGATGAAAACTGAGACCCCAGCTCGAAAAGCCGAGGTCTGGGATTTGACGCTGACATCTCCACAGGTTCTGGAGCCCTGTTCGCTCTCCCTGGCATAAGCTGGGGAATGGGAAGGAATATTTTTCTGTTAAAGCTTTGCAAACGTGGGCTTTAATTGCCATTCGATAACATCCAAGGTTGCAGATACGTACGTAAATACTGTCACAGTCAGCTCAGACTCTCTAATATTCTGACCTGATCACATTTGAAAGATGCATGAGTATGAGTGTTGTAGCCACGCTTTCCGGGAAACAAACTCACTCAGAAGGACAATGCAGAGAGTGGAGTGCAGTTTATTACACTTGCGGGCCCAAGGCAGAGTCTCCTCTTAGCCAAGGACCCCAACCAGTTTTTGTGAAAACCTTACATACCCTAAGTGTATGTGCTTAAACCTACCTCCCCAAATTCCCTGAAACTAGTCTGAATAAAGGAAAAGAAAGATAGAATCAAAGTTAACCGGTGATTCATATGCCTTAAGCCTAGGTAGTTAATAGTGAACAATTATCAATATGCCTGTGGTCATACCACAATAATAATAGAATTTATGATTCTATTCAGTTGCACAGATAATTAGGGTATTCTTTTAGGCGACTGAGAGTCTAAGTACCAGCCCTGGGCTCTTCCATCTGGGGGGTCTGGTTTTCCAGTTGATATGTCATTTCCATAGATACTGGGCATATAGCTCAAAGTCCACAGTCCGGCCCAAGATGGAGTCCTGCTTTCAAGATGGAGCCTGTTCTGTCTGTTTCCTCCTAATGAGAAAGAGTACAATTCTCTTTAACAGGCAGTGTAAGCAACTGTTCATCAGGCAGTCTGGAAAGATCAGGGAATTGACTTTTCTCTTGAACCTTAAGCAAAGGCTGATCAGAGCTGGTCTACAACTGCCCCTCAGGTGGGATATCATTAAGGCACATGTTCTGCCCAGCATCGCAGAGTTTCCCTAGTGGGATTTGGCTCCAGATGCCCTCGGTTGAACCACTGCTTAAACTGGCCCTCTGAGCCAAGATCCCATCTCTTGCCTGCCCAGTATATCTCTATGTGTGGTGTGAGGGCAGGGTAGTTAGTTTCAGGAAGAGAATGCACATGCGCAGAGGTCTGGGGCACAGAGAGCAATGGTGAGCTGGGAAAATGGCAAGTAGGGTCATTGTACCAAGAATTTAAAGTGGGAAACAGTGAGAGATGAGATCAGATGTGGAAGCAATGGCCAGTTATGCCTAAGAGGCCAGACTGAGGGCTTGGACTTTAATACATGGTAATGGGGAGTCACTGAGACTTGTTAAGAGGGAAATGACACAATCAGCTTTCCTTTTTGGAAAATTACTCTGGCTACAACATGGATAAACCAGAGGATGCAGAAAACTGGAGGCCGAAAAACCAGTCCTGAGTTAGCTGGAGATGTTTAAATGAGAGACCCTGGGGGTTTACATGAGGTGGTAGCCATGGGTTTGGAGAAAAGTAGGCTGTTATGCAAACTCTCCTTGGCACCCCCAAGCAGAAACAGGCGGCCTTTCTCTACTCTCTACGAATACTAAACGTCTTTATGAATACTATACATCTCTCTGTGGTTGCCTTTATCATCACTTCAGTCGCTCAGTCGTGTCTGACTTTTTGTGACCCCATGAATCGCAGCACGCCAGGCCTCCCTGTCCATCACCAGCTCCTGAAGTTTACTCAAACTCAAGTTCATCGAGTCAGTGATGCCATCCAGCCATCTCATCCTCAGTCGTCCCCTTCTCCTCCTGCCCCCAATCCCTCCCAGCATCAGGGTCTTTTCCAATGAGTCAACTCTTCTCATCAGGTGGCCAAAGTATTGGAATTTCAGCTTCAGCATCAGTCCTTCCATTGAACACCCAGGACTTACCTCCTTTAGGATAGACTGGTTGGATCTCCTTGCAGTCCAAGGGACTCTCAAGAGTCTTCTCCAACACCACAGTTCAAAAGCATCAATTTTTAAGCTCTCAACTTTCTTCACAGTCCAACTCTCACATCCATACATGACCACTGGAAAAACCATAGCCTTGACTAGATGGACCTTTGTTGGCAAAGTAATGGCTCTGCTTTTTAATATGCCATCTAGGTTGGTCATAACCTTCCTTCCAAGGAGTAAGCGTCTTTCAATTTCATGGCTGCAATCATCATCTATAGTGATTTTGGAGCCCCAAGAAATAAAGTCTGACACTGTTTCCACTGTTTCCCCATCTATTTGCCATGAAGCGATGGGACCAGATGCCATGATCTTAGTTTTCTGAATGTTGAGCTTTAAGCCAACTTTTTCACTCTCTTCTTTCACTTTCATCAACAGGCTTTTTAGTTCCTCTTCACTTTCTGCCATAAGGGTGGTGTCGTCTGCATATCTGAGGTTACTGATATTTCTCCCAGCAATCTTGATTCCAGCTTGTGCTCCTTCCAGCCCAGCGTTTCTCATGATGTACTCTGCATATAAGTTAAATAAGCAGGGTGACAATATACAGCCTTGACGTACTCCTTTTCCTATTTGGAACCAGTCTGTTGTTTCACGTCCAGTTCTAACTGTTGCTTCGTGACCTGCATACAGGTTTCTCAAGAGGCAGGTCAGGTGGTCTGGTATTCTCATCTCTTAAGAATTTCCCACAGTTTCTTGTGATCCACACACTCAAAGGCTTTGGCATAGTCAATAAAGCAGAAATAGATGTTTTTCTGGAACTCTCTTGCTTTTTCAATGACCCAGCAGATGCTGGCAATTTGATCTCTGGTTCCTCTGCCTTTTCTAAATCCAGCTTGAACATCTGGAAGTTCACAGTATATGTATTGCTGAAGCCTGGCTTGGAGAATTTTGAGCATTACTCTACTAGTGTGTGAGATGAGTGCAATTGTGCAGTAGTTTGAGCATTCTTTGGGGTTGCCTTTCTTTGGGATTGGAATGAAAACTGACCTTTTCCAGTCCTGTGGTCACTGCTGAGTTTTCCAAATATGCTGGCCTATTGAGTGAAGCACTTTCACAGCATCATCTTTCAGGAGTTGAAATAGCTCATCTGGAATTCCATCACCTCCACTAGCTTTGTTTGTAGTGATGCTTTCTAAGGCCCACTTTACTTCACATTCCAGGATGTCTGGCTCTAGGTGAGTGATCACACCATAGTGATTATCTGGGTTGTGAAGATCTTTTTTGTACAGTTCTTCTGTGTATTCTTGCCACCTCTTCTCAATATCTTCTGCTTCTATTAGATCCGTACCATTTCTGTCCTTTATCGAACCCATCTTTGCATGAAATATTCCCTTGGTATCTCTAATTTTCTTGAAGACATCTCTAGTCTTTCCCATTCTGTTGTTTTCCTCTAATTTCTTTGCATTGATCAGTGAGGAAGCCTTTCTTATCTCTCCTTGCTATTCTTTGGAACTCTGCATTCAAATGGGAATATCTTTCCATTTCTCCTTTGCTTTTCACTTCTCTTCTTTTCGCAGCTATTTGGAAGGCCTCCTTAGACAACCATTTTGCCTTTTTGCATTTCTTTTCCACGGGGATGACCTTGATCCCTGTCTCCTGTACAATGTCACGAACCTCCATTCATAGTTCATCAGGCACTGTGTCTATCAGATCTAGTCCCTTAAATCTATTTCTCACTTCCACTCTATAGTCATAATGGATTTGCTTTAGGTCATACATGAATGGTCTAGTGGTTTTCCCCATTTTCTTCAATTTAAGTCTGAAATTGGCAATAAGGAGTTCATGGTCTGAGCCACAGTCAGCTCCCAGTCTTCTTTCTGCTGACTGTATAGAGCTTCTCCACCTTTGGCTGCAAAGAATATGATTAATCTGATTTCGGTGTTGACCATCTGGTGATGTCCATATGTAGAGACTTCTCTTGTGTTGTTGGAAGAGGGTGTTTGCTATGACCAGTGCGTTCTCTTGGCAAAACTCTATTAGCCTTTGCCCTGCTTCATTCCATACTCCAAGGCCAAATTTGCCTGTTACAGATTATAATTGTTTGCATGAATGTCTATTTCTCTACTGGACAGTAACTTCCTTGAGGTGAATACATGCTTATTTTCGTTTTCATCTTGTGTCCAGTCTGCCAGCTCTCTCCTTGGTTCATGGTAATTTCCTAGATGTTTGTTGAGGGAGAAATGTTTTCCCCTTATACATTCCACCCATTCTTCTAGTTCTGCTACTTGGCAACAGTAAGGATTATATTTAAATCTGTGTTGTTGCAGGAAGGGAACATTTTCCAGGGCCTGAGAATGGGCTCTTGTCTAACACTCAGAAATGAATTGTACAAGGAGACACACAAGCTGACAATGCAAAGAGATTTATTGGGAAGGGGCGCCCAGGCAGAGAGCAGGAGGGTAAGAGAAACAGGAAGGACTGCTCTGCTGCGTGGCTCAGAGTCTCAGGTTTTTGGTGATGGGATTCATTTCTGCGTTGTCTTTGGCCAATCATTCAGGGTCCTTCCTGGTGGCCCGTCCATTGGTCAGGCAAGATGGATGCCAGCAAGAAGGATTCTGGGAGGTAGTAGAGCACATGGCCTCTCCTTTTGACCTTTCCCAAACTCTTGAGGTTGGTGGTGACTTATTAGTTCTGTGTTCCTTACCAGGACCTACTGTTATAAAATAACTCACACAAATTGTTACTATGGTGCCTGGCCAGGGTGGGTGATTTCAGTTAATGCTACCCCTATCTGTTTTGTATTTAAAGTCTCTTCAGAGCTCCCCTTTCCTCTTCCAGTTTCAACAATCTAATCCTTTCAGTGGTTCTGTGGTGTCTGACTTAGTTTTGAATCGTTCACCATCCTAGTTCACCTAAGTATGCAAAACTCCTAGGACTGGGCATCGCACTTCCGGAAACTTGGAAGAGAAAAGCCAAGCTCCAAAAGGTAAGTGAGACTGGAGACCACCCAGCATTGTCTCGTGGACCACTGTCCACATGCAGCCTGCATGATTCTTTTCTCCAAGGGCCAACCTAGAGACTAAAGCAAAAAGAAACCCCCCCAGGGAAGTGAACAACTTGCCCATGTATTGCACAATACTGTCCTTTATGTAAAGACTGGGAGGGCAGGCAGACTGAGGAGGAAAGTTTAGGTGGGCAAGGGTGGGTCTGCCCCCTAGCAAAGAGGACATGGACAAACAGCCCCCCAAAAGGAGAACCCAAGGGCGTCTGTGGTGCAGTTCATCCCTTTGGAGGCCAAAGGACAGAGTATCAACTTCAATCCCACTCACAAGTTACCAGCCATCTCTTTCCTGTAAAACTGGAGTTTTTAACATTCTTTGTCATTTTCCTTTAGATACACTTGTATAAGCACATACTTTCTAGCAGGAGAAGGAGAAAGACAGCAATATTGAAGAAGAAAAGTTCCATTGTTCTGTTGCTTCTAAAGTAAATGATGGAAAATTATAAGCTAATTTACATATGGGAGATTAGCAGAGTATCCCTTTATTCCTATTAATATATTTTCCCTTCCTAATTATAAAGATTTCAATCTTTTTAAAACAACTTTATACAAAACATTTGTGTGGATATAAGAACTGCATGTTAAATGCTAATTCTGGATGAGTTATTTGCATAACCTTACAAAGGAGCTAAATTGCTTGTATTTAATAATAAATAGAGAGTTTAAAAAGATTGCGGATATCTTGAGAAAATGTGAAACAGAGAAAAAATTTGCTTCTATTTTAAGATATGGACTTTTTTCTCCCCACTTTGAATTTAAAACTGCTCACCGTCCTCTAGGGAAAACTTGTCCTAACTTTTCGATAAGCTTGATATTTCAAGGCTCCAGCAGCATAACAATTCAAATACATTGAAGGTGAAGAGCTAATATGTTTTAAAATGAACATGGATCATTTCCAAAAGATAATAAACTGCATCTAAAATAGTTCTACATTTGGAAAATGGAAATTTTTGAAGATTCTAGGTATGATAGCAATATGGAGAGAATTATAGAAGTTATCCAGAGAATTCAGGGAGAATCAAAATTCATAAAGGAAGATGGAAGACTCTTCTTTAAATAATGTGATTTGACAGTGTTATGACTCAGCAGTTGTTATTTCTGCAGGTGCGCAGGGAAAACATGCTAGCAGCTAAAACACATGCAGTAACTAAGATGCTAAATACATCTTAGCTTTGATTTGATGTTCACACTTTGTGAAGTCAGGAACCAGTCTCTTAATCATCATTCCATGCAGCAGACTCTTCATCTTTCTCTTCCCCCTCCTCCCATCAATTCCTTGCTCTCTTGATTTTTCCTTCTGTCTCTTAGCCAATTCTTCTTCAGACTCTTTTGTAGACCCTTCTTTCTCTCTTTGATGTCTATTGTTGACCTCTAATTTGGTCCTCAGCCCTCCTTCATTTCCACTTATCCCCCTCTTTCTCAGTGATCTCTTCAGTCTCCATGGCTTCAAATTCTTTCTCTATGACTCAAATACCAAGTTTATATTCCCAAACCTATCTTCTGAGTCCTGGTTAGCAGCTGTTTCTCAGCCCCCTCCGCTCAGATGTCTCTCAGCATCTCACATGCAACAAGTCAGCCCAAAACTATACTCTCAGTGTGGCTCACCATTCATGTCTCCCCAGACTGCTCCACTTCAGCAGTCAGCACCATGTCCACCCATTCCAACTGCTTGATATCAACATACTTTCCCTGTCATGTCATTGGAAAAGCATGTCAAATCTTTTCACTGGTCTTCTTTTACACCATTGTCCACTTAGTCTAAGCCACCATCCCACGTGTTGACTTCCCTGCCTGCTACTGACACACATGTCTCCTCTAACCAGTTTTTCCTGCAATAACAAGAAAGTAATCTTTGTATGTCATTAATTATTACCAGCTGCCTTTCCTTAGAATTGATTTGTAATTTTCTTAGAATTCCTTAGCTAAGCAGATTTTATAGCTAACTGCAAAATGGCTACTCTGGGTTGTCACAAATCTGACCTGGTCTATGAACATGTCACTTTTATAGTAAAACCCTGTCAGTGACTTTCTATTACATAAAATATAAACTTCTGACAAGGGTGTTATATACTGATTATTTGTGTTCCCCCATAAAATTCATATATTGAAATCCTAAACCTAATGTGATGATATTAGGAGGTTTAGGTCATGAGGGTGATGCCCTCACAAGTGGGGTTAGTGCCCTTCTAAAAGAGACCCAAGAGAGCTTCCTCACCCCCTTCTGCCACGTGAAGAGACCCAAGAGAGCTTCCTCACCCCCTTCTACCAACTGAAGACATGGCAAGAAGACCACCATCTGTGATCCAAAAGGCTGACCCTCACCAGACACTAAATATTCTGGTACCTTGATCTTGATCTTCCCAGCCTCCAGATCCATGAGAAATAAATGTTCATTGTTTAAGGCACCCGGTCCACAGTATTCTGTTACAACAGCTCAAATGGACTAAGACAAGTGGTCTACAAAGACCCCAGGTGATCTGTCAAATTACCCCTTGCTTATCTTACAAAATTTATCTCTTGCCCCCTCCACCTTCCTCACTTTCCTTCAGCCACACTGGCCTTTCAGCCCTTCAACGGTTCTGTGCTTTTTCCAGTATCAGAGACTTTGTATGTGTTGTCCCTTTATTGAGAATACCCTGTCTGTGCTTTTATGAAACTGACTCTTTCAGTTCTCAGTTTAAATGGCACTATCTCAGAGAGATCTTCCCTGCCCAGCAGTTCTGAGTGAGCCCTCCTCTACAGTGTACCATGTATCACTTTAACCTGTTTGTTTCCTTCAAAACAATGACCATAATTTTTATGTCTTTTTTTTTTTTTTTTTTTTTTTGCTCGTCTAGTGACAGCCTCTTCCACTAGATTGTTAATACCCTAGGGACAGGGATTATATGTGTTTTATTACCTAAAGAGCTTAGTACAGTGCCTGTCACATCCTAGGCCTTCAATAAATATTTGTAGAATGAAGGAAGAGTAAATGAATGAGCTGAGGGCAATACAGGAGGAGGTTTTCTACAAAGTTTTTCATGAGTGAAAGAAACTAGTCAACTGCTTATTATCTAAAAACTAAGTGGTGCATGGCTGTAGTTTGCTACCTGAAAACTTGGTACAACTTCATACATAATTTCTTTCAAGAAGAAATTGTGATCTACAGCAATCTTTTCAAGTCTGGAGAATATTAAAAGTTTTAGAACGTAGCCTTTTGAAACATCTAGTGCCTATTGTATTGAGATTTTTAAAATTTTCAAATGATTGAAGCTAAATTGCATTCTCTTTATTTACTCACAAAATACACTCATGGCCTGAAGAAATAGAGTCAAGTCCAACAAATGACAGGGACAGCACACAGAGACTGGAGTGGGCTGTCTGTATAAGTCTCCAATTTTCCTGGTAGGAGGCAGAGAAACACCACAGCAAGGGGACTCTGGAGTAGAATTACTCACCACTGTGGGTTGAGACCAAATGCCTTTGAGAGTATATGATTCTAGGACTCTCAACATATTTAATGAGCTGATATGGCTCCTTGGACTTCTATACTATTTTCTCTGTTCCAGTATAAATTTTCCTTGAGTTTTAAATATTGCTTCTGTAGTTATCTAGAATAATTAGTTATGCAAGGATATTATAAAACCCTTGGCAATTCGTCCCAAAAAAATGTTTTGCAACCTACCAGGGAATAGCCTCTGCCCTGCTGATTCCTTTGAGTGACATTTCAAAGCTGATTACTTAGTCCTATTCAGACAGATATCCCACTGCAATCAACATCCTTCTTGTGTTTGCCTCAATAGGGATTTCGCCTTAATAAGAAATATAGAATTGGTTTCTTGGTGATAATTATGATAATAATTTTCAAAGGGCAAGTCTTCCCCTTAATAAAAAATTCTTCTGTAAGAGCAAGCATCCTTGAATCTTATCTATGCTAATTTTCAAGTGAACATTTTTAAAAATCAATTTTGATACTGGAGACTTATGCAAGGATAAGTAGAACTCAGAAATGATAGATTCCATTTTTATGCGGATGTAGATGTTTACCTAATACCAACAGTAGGGGGAAAATAAGCAAATTTGTTGATTAAGGTCTTCTTTAATCTTCCAATGCCAAAGATAACCTCAGATTCATATAAAATAAAGCATCCCACCATTGTCCTAAATTAATTAATTAAAACCAATAAAGGCTGCCTTATCAGAGTATTGTCATCATTGGAGTTTAATACAAAGCAGGCAGTGTTTGGATGGCTTGAGACTATTTAGCACCTATTTCCATCCATTTGGAGAAGGAAATGGCAACCCACTCCAGTATTCTTGCCTGGAAAATCCCATGGATGGAGAAGCCTGATAGGCTACAGTCCACGGGGTCGCAAAGAGTCGGACACGACTGAGTGACTTCACTTTCTATTTCCATCCATTATCCACAATTCACCTCCAATAACATATTTTTAAGTAAAAGGAGAGCATTTGCCAGGGTTTAATTCCTCAGCTCCCCTTAAACTCACACTGCTGCTTCTGAGCTGCTCATATTTGGGGATTCTGGACCTACCAGTAGAGACGACAGTATAGCAGGGTAGCTGACTATGCAAAGATTCTGAAGGAACACAAACTAAAACATGTGACTGGGAGGCAGTGAGTACAGGGTGCGGGGTTCTCATAACACCATCTCTACAGCATCACAGCTCAAGGCAGGTGCCTACATTTCACTGCTACAGTGGTGAGAGCAACGAACACAGAGTTAAGTGGACAGGAATCTAATTCAGTCATGCCACTGTTAGTTGTGGATCCTTATCCAAGACTTCCATTTCCTCATTTTAAAATTGAATGTATAAGATTTCTGTTCCTGGAAACATAAAGTAAACATCATTTCCCTGTTTGTCATATAAAATAAAACTTTAAAACACCAAACATATATATATATATATATATATATATATATATATATAAGAAGCCACTGAAAGGGGAGAGAAGAAGGCAGACAAACAAGAGACTTTGGGACATGAAAAAAAACATGGTGGTGAGTTCTCTTAGCTTTCTTTTAACCTCATATATCCAGACTTGGAGCTGAAGAAGCCAATGATATGGGAATGCCAATGGGAGCAAGGGGGGAAAAAAACCTACAATAAAACCTGCTCTTTCTAGCCAAGAAATAAAAAATGGGCAGCCCATTAGGACAGAAACTTTGGGAAAATAAAAGCCAAGCATCAGAGAAAAGACCACGGCCCTACCCCACTCATGCTGGCAAAGGCTGAGTGGAGTGAGGAGCTTGGACTTACACTCAGACACACTACAGCAGAGTGCCCTCCTAAGGTGATGTCTGAGAAGACCACGTGGTGGGACGGAGCACTCACCCCCGTGACCAGCAATGAGCCCCTTGCTTACCCCGTGTTACTGGAGGCCACGTGACAGTCTGTAGTCCCACCCCCATCCAGCGCTAAGGAGACCTCCGTCCCACCCCCATCCAGCGCCAAGGAGACCTCCCTCCCCTTCCCTGTTGGAGTAGTGTCAGAGGAAGTCTAAGGAAGAGTTGGTACTTTCACCATCAACCAGCAGTGACAAGGCCATCTCTACTGTGACGTCAGTGGAGACCACAGCTATGCTGAAAGTTATACTCATCCAGCCTTAATGAAGATGCCTCCCACCAGATGTCAACAGAGGCTGGACGGCCACAGAGGCGACCTTTACTTGGCAGTAACAAGGAAGTGCCCTCCTCTTTCCCCAGAAGAACAAGTGTCAGAGAAAGACAGTTAAAATAAATGGCGATCCACAGTCTTAAAATGAAATGCAGAAATAATCAGGTTGGCATTGAAAATTGCTCATCATACCAAGAACAAGGAAGATCTCAAAATGAATTCCAAAAGACTATTGATAGATGTGAACACTGAAATGGTAGAGATGTTAGAATTATCTGACAAAAAATTTTAAGTAGCCATTAAGTCTGCTTCACTGAGGGACTTCCCTGGTGGTCCCATGGTTTGCAATCTGCCTTGCAACTCAGAGAACACCAGTTTGATCCCTGGTTTAGAGGATCCCATGTACCTTGGGGCACTGAGCCCGTGCGCTGCTGCTACTAAAGGCCATGTGCCCTGTAGCCTGTGATCCTCAACAAGAGAAGCCTCGGTGAGAAGCCCTGTGTACCCCACTCTCTGCGACTAGAAAAAGTCTGTGTGGAGCAGCAAAGACCCAGTACAGCCAAAAATAAATAAATAAATAAGAAGAAAAGAAATTGCTTAAAAAAAAAAAATTGCTTCAATGAACAAACTCATGAAACTTCTGAAAAATAGAAAACCTCAGCAAAGAATTCGAATCTATAAAAAAGAGCCAAATGGAAACTTTTGGAACTGCAAAATGCAATCAATCACTGAAATAAAGTAGACACAACAGCAGAATGGAAGTGACAAGAGTAAAGAATTAACGAACTGGAAGATAGAACAATAAAAATTACTCAATTTGAGCAAAAAGAGAGGAAGTACACTAAAAAATAAAATGATGAGAGCCTCAGAAATGTGGCATACTATAACAAAAGATCTAACATTTGAGTCATTGAAGTCCTGGAGGAGAGGAGAAAACAACGACATTGAAAAAGTACACAAAGAAATAATGATTGAAAACTGCCTAAATTTGGCAAGAGACATAAAACCACAGATTGAAGGAACTGGGTGTAGCCCAAGCAAGGAAAAACTCAATGAAATCTGTGACAAGACACATCATCATTAAACTTCTGAAAGCAAAAGACAAAGACAAAATCCTAAAAGCAGCCAGGTAAAATGACATACTAGCAGTGAGGGAAAAATTATTCAATGACAGTGGAATGCACATCAGAAATCATGTAAGTCAGAGGGAAATGGAAATCAAAAAATACATTGAACCAAATGAAAATAAAAACACAACATAAAAATTTGGCATTACACGCTAAAGCAATGCTAAGAGGAAATTTATAACACTAAATTATACTAAACACTAAATCAAGGAAGAACATTCTCAAATCAGTCATTTAACATTCCACCTCACAAATCTGGAATAAAGAGAACAAAGTAAATCTGAGGCAAGGAGAAGGAAGGAAATAATAAAGAACAGAAATTGGTGAAATTCAAAACAGAAAACAATACAGAAAATCAATGGAGCAAAGAGCTGATTCTTTAGAAAATCAATAACATTGATGAAACTTTAGTATGACTGACAAAGAAAGAGAGAGAGAAGACAAATCATCAATATCAGGAATGAAACAGAAGCTATCACTAAAATCCCTACAGGCATCAAAAGATAATAACTGAATCTCCTTCAACAAATGAATGGATAAAGAAGATGTGGCATATACATACTATGGACCACTATTCAGTGATTGAAAAGAATGGAATGCTGTCATTTGCAACAACAAGGAGGGTATTATGCTTAGTGAAATAAGTCAGACAAAGATAAATACTGTGTGATATCACTTCTGGAGAGTGATAAAGCTGACCTGAAACTCAACATTCAGAAAACTAAGATCATGGTATCTGGCCCCATCGCTTCATGGCAAATAGATGGGGAAACAGTGGAAACAGTGGCAGACATTATTTTTCTGGGCTCCAAAATCACTGCAGATGGTGACTGCAGCCATGAAATTAAAAGACACTTTCTCCTTGGAAGAAAAGTATGACCAATCTAGAGAGCATATTAAAACACAGAGAGATTACTTCACCAACAAAGGCCTGTCTAGTCAAAGCTGTGGTTTTTCCAGTAGTCATGTATGGATATGAGAGTTGGACTATAAAGAAAGCTGAGAGCCGAAGAATTGATGCTTTTGAACTGTGGTGTTGGAGAAGACTCTTGAGAGTCCCTTGGACAACAAGGAGAGCCAACCAGTCCATCCTAAAGGAAATCAGTCCTGGGTGTTCATTGTAAGGACTGATGCTGAAGCTGAAATTCCAATACCTTGGCCACCTGATGAGAACTGATTCATTAGAAAAGAACCTGATGTTGGGAGGGATTGAAGCAGGAGGAGAAGGGGACGACAGACGATGAGATGTTTGGATGGCGTCACCGACTCGATGGACAGGAGTTTGAGCTCCGGAAGTTGATGATGGACAGGGAGGCCTGGTGTGCTGCAGTCCTTGGGGTCACAGAGAGTCACACACGACTGAGCAACTGAAATGAACGGAGGAGACTAAGAGGTGCAAGCTGCTATGTAAAAAATAAACAAGCTCTAGGGGTAAATTATGCAGCACTAGGAATATAGCTAACACTTTATAATAGCTATAAATATTTTTAAAAGCCTTCCCTTGTATTTATTATTACTTTAATTATATATATATTTAAATAACTATTTAAAATATGAATCATTATAGTTTACACCTGAAGCATATAATATTATAAACCAACTATACCTCAATCAATTAAAAAAAGTAAAAACAAAAACAAATAAACATTTATTCCAAAAAACAGTTCACTACAGTACTATACAATACACATTTGGTTGAATATTGTGATGTGGAATCATAGATATGAAAGGTCAACTACAGGTTATATGTGAATTTTTGACTATGTGAAGAGCTGGTGTCCCTAATCCACATGTTGTTCATGGATCAAATGTACTCAAAACAACGCTATACAAATAAATTTGACAACTTAGAAGAAATGGACCAAATCCTCAAAAATACAACTTAATACAAGTCACCCAATGTGAAATAGATAATGTGAGTAGCCCTAAAGCTATTAAGGATATTGGATCCATAGTTTTTTAAACTACTGAAAATAATTATGTGATCTTGGATGATTCTACTGGAGAATTCTACCAAATGCTTAAAAAAGAAGTATCACCAATTCTATACACAAGCTCTTCAAGAAAATAGAATAGCAAAGGACAGTTCCCAGTTCATTTTATAAACTAGTGTTACTCTGATACCAAAGCCAGACAAAAACAGTACAAAATAAGAAAACTGTACACCCAATAAGCCTCATGAATATGGATGCAGTCCTAAACAAAATATTGGCAAATAGAATTCAGCAGTATATTTTTAAAAAGAATTATATACCATGAACAAATGAGATTCATTGATGAATATGAGAGAATTCCTATATTTGAAAATCATTCAATGTAATCAATTTGACATAATCCACTATATTTAAAAAAGAAGAAATAACATGATCAAATCAATCAGTGCAGAGCATTCAACAAAACTCATGAAAAATAGGAATAGATGGCAATATAACATAATTTGACAAAGATCATCTACAAAAAGCCCTACAACTAACATTATACTTAACGGTACACTGCAAGTACACCTGCTTTCACCAATGTTATTCAACACAGGGCTGAAATTTCTAACCAGTGCAATAAGGCAAGAAAAGGGAATAACACCATGTAGGTCAGAAAAGAAGAAATATAACTGTCCCTATGACAGAAGACATGATTGCCTATGCAGAAACTTTCAAATTCTATCAAAAACATCTCCTAATACTGATAGGCAAATGCACACAAGGTGACAGGACACAAGATCTACATCTGAAACTTGATTGCATTTTTATATATTATTACTAACAATGAACATGAGAATACTGAAAAACATAATACTTGTACAGGAGCTTAAAAAAATCCTTACATGTCAATCTAACAAGACCTGTATAGGAGCTGTATGTTAAAACTATACAATGATGATATAAGACATTAAGGATTTAAATAAGTGGAAGTTCATGGACTAGAAGAACCAACATAGTAAAGACATCAATTTTCCCTAAATTGATATACAGACTTGGCACAATTCCTATGAAAATTATACCAAAATTTTTTTGTGGAAATATATATGTGTTTATTACCATGGTAGAGGGTACACTGGATCTCTCTGCATTTTTTTATAACTGCATGTGAATTTACAATTATCTCAAAAGTTTGATGTAAAAAAAGAAGGTAGCAGGGTAGTCTCTCATATAACTTCTCAGATAAGTTATATGAGAGATTCTGAGAGTTTCTCATTATCATTTTAGTTGAACAACTGTAAATACATAGAAGTGTAAACATAAGGCACAAAGGTTAATTTAAGCTAATACATTTTTAGCATTTATGACTGAAGTAGAAATAGGTCACTAACTTGAAAATTAATAGACTATATTCAGACAGGTGAATCTTGCATATTTACCTCAGGTTGAAAATAGCAGCTATAGAGTCAACTAGTGAAATCCTATCTGGAATAACGCAAAAATCTCATGTACATTTCTTATAATCCTGCAAAAAGCTTGCAGACAAAAATTCTATCACAGGTGTGTGGCCTGGGGCCAGACTTGGAGAGAGTGTAACGACAATTTCCTGTTCTCCACAAAATAACATTCTAAAGAAACACAAGGTTATATAAACACTGTGATAATCTGGCAAAAGCAAAAAGAAACTACACATATCAAAGCAATACCAAATAGAAAAGATAACCTATTCTCACAGCATGTTACTGTTCAGTCGCTCAGTTGTATCCAACTCTGTGTGACCCCACCGACTGCAGCACGCCAGGCCTCCCCATCCCTCACCGTCTCCCGGAGCTTGCTCTTCCCCAGTGTCTCTTCCCCTGAGTGTAGCCCACCCACTCTTTCTGACCCAGCTCTTCTCTTTCAGGAGCCCAGTTTCACTGGAGGGACGGAGAAACTAGAAGAGTGCACTGTCTAGTGCCGAACTGAGCTCAAGAATTGTCACCCAGGTCAAGATTAGTAAATAAAAAGTCAGGCAGACAATCTAACTAGCTTCAGTCCTGGGGCCCACAGTGAGAGACCAAGTCCAGATGTGAGGCAGCGGGTAAGAAACCAGGGGGAGCAGAAATTCCATCCCTAACCGAAGAAGCCTGGAGACACTGTCCACACCACTGGGGCAAAACCGGAGGTGTTCATTCAGGGTGCCTGTGTTTTCACTGCAGGTGAGAGAGCTTCTAAAGTTTTGGGTCAGTTCAGACACATCTACTCAGCAGCTTTTTAGGAATCTCTATGTGCTGGGCTTTGTGCTAGCATTGAGGAAGCAAAGGCTATTTAAGTGCTTCTGTGGTTCAGTTGAAGGGAGGGATAAGGCAGCCCTGACCAGCACCTGTGAAAAGATGGAGGGAAGCACAGGTGGGGTGGGCGCCCCCAGGGAGGCACTTCTGTGATCTGAGGGTTTGCGGCAGTGGAGGGGTGGAGAGGGGGCAGGCCAGAGAAAAGGTTGCCGAGGTCACACCATCAGACTGGATCTTGAAAGGAAAAAGGTGAGACAGGAGGATTGGGAAAGAAATTGCAGACACAGGAAAGGAGAAGGAATCTGTGTGAGCTGCTGAGGCTTGAAAACCTATGATGCCTCAAAAATTCTATTTCTGGAGCAATTGATGATGAAGTTGGGGACTCTGGGGACACTGAACAGAGACCCCAAGGAGAGTGAGTCACAGAACTAAAAGCAAGGGCATTAAACCGCACAAAGGAAGGTGGCTCTCCATGCAGAACTCCAGCCTCCAGGCTCTTCCACCAAAGGCAGAGGTTCACTCAGACTTCAACCTACATGTCATTCTCTGGAGGATCTTGCTGAAATGCACTCTGACACAGTAGGTTTGAGGATGGGCCTGAGATGCTGCATATCTAACAGACTCCCCATGCGATGCTGACTCTGCGGGTCCATAAACCACTCTATGAACATTAAAAGCTTAGAATGCTCTAGTCTCCAGAGTGGACATGGACTGTAGCAAGGGAAGGAAATGTTAGGGCTTATATCTGTGTGAGCACGCTAAATCGCTTTAAGTCATGTCCAACTCTTGTAACCTCATGGACTGTAGCCTGCCAGGCTCCCCTGTCCCTGGTATTCTCCAGGCAAGAATACTGGAGAGAATCTTTATCAAAAATGTAGGAAATTAAATGTTGTGCAGTAGTATGCAGATCAAATCCCGCACCTTCACTCATTCTGTCTCCTGGACAGTTGGCGTGTGTCATATATAAGGTATCCTGTAGGAGGGGTGGACATTCTGTAACTTGGAGGAACTAAGTGGCACCTTTCTCCTAAGTCAAATTTCAACTTATAGCCACATACTGCAATTATAACATATTATTCAGTGGGTTTCTGGATTATATTATCTAATATTAACAACTTCAATTACATTAGGAATATAAATACAAAGTGAACAATCAAATGGCAGTGATAATGTTTCTGCTACTCTTGGAATGAGGTCTTGGTGGCTACATAGTGACATCAAAACAATGATTCCAAGGTCTATTTCCAAGTTGGTTAAAAAATAAATCTAAATTATGAATAAGACTATTTGCAGTGTTTTTTTACATCTACAAATATTAACAATTAACAATTAACCCCACTATGACTGTATATTGTTCCTTGGTATATTCATGAAACCTTGGGATATTCATGGAACAGGACTTTTCAAAACAAAGCATTTCCATGGAGAAAGACTGTAATATTTTTCAGCCACACTTAAAGACATGTAATTATCAATCTGGGACAAAATTTTACTAAATTTGATGTTACATTTTTAGAAACCACTTTTGCATCTTCTTACATAATAGCAGAGACAAAGTCACACACTGGGGAGTGACTTGATCTTTCTGATATATCCCACCACCAAAAATGAACATGATAAACATATGCTACCCAACACACAGAATACCAACAGTGACTCAAGGAAGGACTCCCCATCTTCTAGGTCCCCAGGTCAATACCACTCAGCTAAAGTGGAGAATAGTACATGGGAGATTCTTTATTCTTATTGGAAGATACTGGTTTTACAGAGTTGTGGTGGTCTGTGTCGTACATCAGGGCCAATCAGTCATAATCATATATATATATATATACCCTCTTCCTCTCAAGCCTCCTTTCCCCCTTCCACTCCTCCAGGTCAGTGCCAGGCTGGGCTCCCTAGGTTATATAGCAGCTTCCTGCTACACAAGAGATTTTGACGGGCCTGGAAAATGGTTTACATCACTTTTTCTCAGTTTCCATTGACCTGAACTCAAAACTTGACTGTAACTAACTGCAAGAGAGACTGGGAAATATGTCTACCAAAATTTTAAAGAGCTGGGTTTGAAGCCAGTATCTCTGTTGAGTATGTAAAGCTGAGAAGTGAGCCAAAGAAGTATTGGTATCATATTTGATGGTTAAAATGTGTGCATGTTGGCTTTTAAAAAATTATTTCAAAAAATTTTTAAAAAAGCATAAAATAAATGTGCATCCAGTCAAACATTTAGAACTAGCAGCCAATCTGTTTTGAGTATATGATTTTCTTTTATGAAGTTTTGTTTTATTTTGTTTTTGAAGATATACCAATATTTAACCCTATTTGAAAAATATAGCTAAAGAAACAAACAGGGAGAAATGCTTAAGATCAGCTAATATTTTATTCAAAGTACATATAATAACTTTTTACTAGAATTCTTACAAAACTAATGATCACATTAATAGATATTAGGGTATATTATGAAGACTAAGCATTAAAATATATGAATCTAGATGGGTTTACTTTCTTTTAAAATTAGTCTATAAACTAGTATATAAAATATCCATTTCTGAATGCTTAATTGATATCTAAAAATATTCTCTAGAATTTAGGGAATTAATCTAATTAATTTTGCTAGGCTGACAACAAAATCACAGAAAACAACTCAAGAAATGCCGACCATATAACAGATGACTGTTCTTATTATCTCTGGAAATAATAATTCCCAGAGAAGATAAAATGTTCATCATACTGTTGTAAAATGAATGAAAGCTGCAAATTAAAATTCCAAATCCTGATAACATAACTGTACAAGAGGGGAAAGTGAAATTTACAAGGAACAATTAGAAAAATTATAAATACTTAGGATTTCAAAATTATTTTATAATGTATTTGATTGCTGAGCTATTAAGATTTTTCTCTCATAAAATTATAATAAATTCTAAGCAGTCTGAAAATCCTATCAGCAGGAAGCATGTGTCTTTTTTAATACAATGTGGCTTTAAAATGAACAATTCCCAATTATTAACCTTAAACCATCTCAACAGACAGAAATAGAGATAAATGCTTTGTTTTTCTAGAGCCTCACACCAGGCATTTTCATCCTCTCCTCCTTGCTTCATAGGAAGCAATTAAATCTTTGCATAGAAGATTTACAAGTCTTTGGAAAAGCAAAATCATTAGAACAAAACAATGTGGCCATTTGAAAAGAGTATCAGGGTAGGTAATAACAATTGAACTTTGAGTTATTAAAGCAATAAATTTTTTAATCAATTTGGGAAGTATGATGAGTATCTGAAATCTTTACTTAGTATTAAATGATTTTTCTCTCCTAAGAATCATTCTCAGGCTGACCTCTTAAGGTTTCTTCAAGACTTAACTCAATTATTTTTTTTCCTCAGACTTTCTAAAGAAATAAAGTACTTTTGAAAATGAGTATGGTACACAGTAGTAGCTGTCAGAGGGCGAGGGATATGAGCGGAGGGCAAAATGGGTAAAGGAGGCCGACTGTACAGTGATGGATGAAAGCTAGACTTTTGATGGTGAGCCTGCTTGCTGCAGTGTATTCAGAAGTCAAATATAGTGTGGGACACGTGAAACTCATAATGTTATAAACTGATGTTACCTCAGCATAGTCATTATGGTATTTGTTTTATTTTGTATAATTCTTTTTTAACTTTTTGGTTGTGCCTTACGGCATGCAGGGATTTTAATTCCCAGACCAGGGATTGAACTCATGCCCCCTGCAGTGGAAGCAAGGAGTCGTAACCTCCAGATCACCGGTGAAAGTGGCTCAGTCGTGTCCGACTCTTTGCAACCCCATCAGCTGTAGCCTGCCAGGCTCCTCCATCCATAGAGTTCTCCAGGCAAGAATACTGGAGAGGGTAACATTCTGTTCTCCAGGGGATCTTCTCAACCCAGGGATCAAACCTAGGTCTCCTGCTTTGCAGGCAGACTCTTTACCATCTGAGCCACCAGGGAAGCCCAGAATCTTAATAGAAGTTAGATATCATATAAGTCTTAGGATATTTATAAAAAATACTTCTCTTTTTTAATATGATGCAAAGTTTAAGGTTGCTAGAAGCAAGAGCACCATTGTTATTGCTCTAAGTAGAGTTAAAGTTTATACAGAATGATGTTTGGCAGATCATAGTTTATGACATCATGGTAGGATGGTCCCCAAAGCTAAGGAATGAAGCAAGGTGCTTCAAAGGCCTGGGTTTAAAGTAAGCATACTTGAGATTGCAAATAGGAGCTGAGAAACCAAGGTTGGAATTTGTTTCAAGCCTCCCAGGGAAGCTCTTCAGCTGAATGCTGATGAATGAGCCCCCGAGGTGCTCACACCAGCAGATTTGCTGGATATGGTCCCAGTTGGGATAGGCAGCACAATACCATGTACTCATGACCTATCAAAATCAAAGGACAGGCTGGTACAGACAACCAAAGACACAGCTCAGAAGCACACAGCTATGAGCCAAGACCAATTCAAAAATGCTCCAAAATACTTCCAACAGGATAGAAGCATTTATTTCATGGTTCCTTTTAAGAAACAAATAAAAATCCTCAAAATACTGCCTCTATCCTTGGCCTGAGTGAATGGTCTAATCTGTTTTAACCCCCTGAAACTCATATGTTGCAATCTCAACTTCCAAAGATGATAGTACTAGGAGGTAGGGCCTTTGGGAGGTGCTTAAGTCATGAGGTGGAGCCCTCATAAATGGGATTAAGACTCTTGTAAAAGACACACCACGCAGTCCCCAGCTCCCTTCCACCATGTTCCAACGCAACAAGAGGCCCTGGCCACAACAAGGAAGAGGGTCTTCACCAGAACGCAACCCAGCAGGTGCCTCCAGAGCCGTAAGGTATCAATTTCTGCTGTTTACAAGCCACCCAGTCTGCGGAGCTTTGTTACAGCAGCTTGAACAGGTCAAGGTGACCCTACGCCTCTTACTTGGATTATTCATACAGCCCCTTATCTCCTTCAGCCTCTTCCGTGACTTCTCAGATTTGAGCATGCGCTCTTGACAAGCTGATCTTCCTAAAAATATATTTTCAAGGTTTCTTTATCTTTTCACAACTTCTGTAGCTCAGTGAGGTTGACCCACGTGGAAGACTGTTCACAAAAACGGCCCCTCCCTGCGGCGCACACTCTGACCAGTGATTTTTCAGCTCCTCGCATTAGGAGGAGGAGGAGGATGTAATCCCCCACCATCTTAGTCTGGCATTGTGGTCTGTGTTGACCAACAGAATGTGGCAGAAATGACAGTGTGCCAGGTGTAAGCCTGGGCCTCAAGAGGCCTTGGCACGCCTCTGCTCTTCTCCCTGTGGCCCTGATGGGTGGCCCCGATCAGCCAGCCAGCGTATGAGACCAGCTGCAGCCTTCAGTCAACGGCCAGCCAGCCTAAGCTGTGAGTTTCTCTAGATTAGTCAGTCCTTAGTTGCCCTCTTAGCTGACCACAGCACAACTGACAAAAAGCTCAGCTGAGGTCCACTCAACCTGGTCCCGATCAGTAGAACAACAGACAACAGCAAATCGCTTTAGGTTGTGAGGTGATTTGTTACATAAGGAACAACTAACGAGTGTAGCCCCCACACATCCATGCTTATTCCCACCTCTTTGATTACATCCTCCAATCGTCCTTCCTAGAATGTCTCTTTCTCTCTCCTCCATCTTCAGCTGTCCAAACACTTCTAAGACCCAAGTCAAGTGCTATCTTGCAAAGCCTTCTCTACTTCAACCTATACGCGTATCTCTCTTTAGTAAAAAAAATTTTTCATTTTTCTCTGTAATATTTCATGTATCCCATATTTGATTATACAAACCCTGAGTTAACCTCAGTCCCTGACACAGAGCTAGCTCACCTTGAATGCTTAATAAAATTCACTACCTGAAAGCAAACCAATTTGATAGTCTTTTCACCCATCCAACCTGTGACCTGGTTTAGGCATCAGTACAACTCCCTCAACTGACCATGTCTTGGAACCGATTAACAGGTGCAAAACTTTCGCTGTGGAAGCTCTTTATAAAGAGAATTGATGACTATATAACTACAGTTTACTTAAGCCATCAATTTCCTTCAAATAAAAGAATTGTGTTAGTAGATTTTTCATATATATGTATATAAAAGCTTAAGGGGATTTCTCCTTTGTTAGAGCTATCAGTTTCTGTTTCTGCTTATTAAGGATGCACTTCATATTCATTTTACTTGACACTACAGGAAATTGTGCATTCTCAGGCTACATAATTCTGAGCTTACTTCTGAACTGCTTTGACTATCATTTCAAACTGTCACAAAGTCATTTGACTCTTAACATGCATCAGGTAAAACAATATGCACATACATACTAATGTAAATTTCATAATAAATTCCTATATTCAGTATTATCCATGACCAACTCATGTTCTAACATCACTTTTTTCAGAATGTATGATACTTACACAAGATATTGCAAAAGTTACAGCATTGGCGTTTCAGTCCAATAAACAATTATAGCATATTTACCACTTTGGATTCATTTGCCACCTGAATACAATTCCAACAGTTAGATGAGTAATTTAGCTACTTAAAAACTAACTTCTTTCAGAGTAGTTTTTCTTTTACTGACTTTTTCTTAGAAATCAAGAAATGTATGTTCATTACTAAAAATCTTGTCCCAGTTCTTATGCTAAGATTAGTGTCAAATAATAATATTACTGGATATTACTATTACATATAAGACCCTCAAGAAGTCAATTTAAGCCTAACAGTTCACAACTTGACTCATATAGAAGCAGTCTTCTGTTAGAAGTGGTACTAGTTTAGAAGGAGTAAGAGTAGTTCTTCCTAATTTGAGGCAACAATTTACTGAGTATTTGTTAAGTGTCAGATATGTGGAATGAACTTGAGCTTTATAATCTGATATAATTATCACAATAATCCTATAAATAGGCATTTATACTAGCCTCGTTTTTTGCCAATAAGGGAACTGAGGTTCTGAAAAGTTAAGTAACTTACCCATAATCGCACAGATAATGAATCATATTTTAAATATTACATTCTTCCCAGGTTGCTCTTGTTTTCAAGAAGCCCAGAACTATCTTTAAGGTTCCTCTTGAGATTGCTGTGATGGCAAGTCTCCCTTCTGTTTTCTCACTGTATCTCCTTTATCCAGGTGACTTGCCCTCAGTGAGACCAGCCCAGGGGAGTGGATTACTGCTCATGTCATTTCTTCACATAATTAACTGTAATTTTTTGTCTTGTCTGCTAAGCTCATCACTGTAAATTTAACTCAGTTTAAAACTTGAACATTAAATCTTGAAAATCACTTATGTTTTAAAAAGAGATATTCAAAGAGGAATTGTTTAATCCAAAGGAAGCAATTGCTGGTGATAGAACTCGAGGCAGCTGTGAAGATGTAGGAATAGATCAGTGGTTCTCAGTCTTGGCAGCACTTTAGATCACTTGCAGAGATTTAAAAAAGAAAAATCTTTATCCAGAATTCCCCAGAGGTCTGATTCAATTGCTTTGTATGGTAGATACTAGGTACCAGTCCCGCTTTATAAAAGCTTCAAAGGTAATGATAATGGTGAACTAGGGTAGAAAACCAATAGTTTAGATAAGGGATCACAGAATACCTACGTATCTAAAACATTGGATTTGGCATTCATTTTTCTCAAATGGTGTGTCGGTCTGTGGCAGTGAGCTTGCTCTCTCGATGAAACACAAATTTCTTACCAACATGTGGGTGGTGGTTTAGCTGTTGGTTGTGTCCGACCCTTGTGACCTGCCAGGCTCCTCTGTCCATGGGATTCTCCAGGCAAGAATACTGGAGTGGGTTGCCACTTCCTTCTCCACTTCAAGATTTTTAAACAAACTTTTTCTATGAAAGTGCTAGGAAAAAAAAATGGGGAGAAATTTTATAATGCTGAAGTGTAAAACTCCTGAGTTAGACATAAATCCCAGAAGCCAAGACAACAAGAAAGAAAAGATAAATCAGGTTACAATATGAGCAATTATTTTTTCATAGGCAAAATAACCATAAATAAAGTCAAAAGAAAAACCTCAAACTGAGAAAAACTTACTTGCCACATGTTGACAAATGAATAATCTCTCAAAGTACAAAGAGCTGAGAGGGCTGGGAGCAGCGACACCCCAAGAGCAATGAGCACACTTGGAAACCAAATCTTGTTTTCTAAATGAGATCCTTCATTAAAAGGAACTGGCTTGTACTCTTCGTAAGTCTGAGGATCAGGAAAGTCAAGGAAAGACTGAGAAAAGGTTCTAAACAAAAGGAAATCACAGATACATTACAACTAAATGCCACACTTCATACCAGATCCTTTTTCTATAAAGGATGTCATTGGGACAGTTGGCAAAACTTGAACAGAATCTGAGGACTAGATGGTAACAAAATATCAATTTTGATCACCTGACTGGGGTACTTTTTGTTATACAGGACCATGATTCCTAAAGTATTTGGGGGATTATGGGATTCACATCTTAATCTCAATGGTTCAAAAAAAAATCTTTGTTCTGTATTCACAACTTTTCAGTAAGTTCAAAAAAAAAAATTTTTTTTAATACAGTGCACTGGAATTTATTAGAAAGTTCAGTGAGGTGGAGATGTGAATCTACACACTTTCCCCCAAGGAAAGCAAGAACAATAACAGCTCTCTAGGTACTAGATATGGCTAAACTATACAGAATTTGTAGATATCAAAAATGCTACCTTGAGGCTCCCTCGGTGACCTGACCTTGCCCTCTAACATTTAGGATTGCTGGGAGCAGAGGGACTTCTCATAAAGGAAATTACTTTTATTTCCTTCTCAAAATTCAGTGGAAGAAGGAAGAAATCTACAGAAATATATATAAATAAATAAACTTCCACAGCAAGTTTGAACATTTATGCATTTGCAGTTTAAAAACCCATTTTTTAAGTACAGACATTTATGAAGTTCCAACAAATATTTCACAAGTACACTTTTTCTCAGAAGTACACTCAGTTTTTGTAGAATGCTGCCTCTTATCAGAGATAAGAAAAACATACTGTTCATTGAATTAGACCTTAAAGAGACCTCTGGAGCTTATCTGACCCAAATACCTCCTGCTGGGTTATAACCACCACACCACCACCCCCATCCCTTTGCTCTGCCCTGGTAAGAAGAGAGATAGAAGTCATCCTCTGATCCTGCGAGCTCGGCGGTCTGCCGCAGAGAGCTCGTCCCTGTGCGGCCGGGCTTGGTTCCCTGCGGATCCTCCATCCAACATGGATGTTGATGTTCCGTGGTTCACAAGCTCCACGGGCAGCAATGCTTCCCTCCCAGCTGGTGGTGTTAATCCCCTTGAACCATGTGGCCTGTGGTCCAAGCTAAACGCAAAAGGGCAGAGACTGCCTTTCATTAGACTCCAAGGATATCTATGGGACACACAATGGTCATATTTCACCCCTTCCCACCGTGTAATCATCTTTCACACAAGATTGCTTCTTTGAGTCACCTGTCCAGCGTCTCTTCCCGGACTTCACATGTCCTACAAAGGGGACATGCACGCAGTCCCCTGCTGCCCCTTCCTTACCCAGCCCCCTGCTGTAAGATGGACCCATCAAGTGGACGGACTGAATTACCCCTACATTTTTGGCTGTCACCTAATAGGAGAGGAGGGCCCAATGTGGAGAACACCACAGGAGAAGGAAGCCAAAGCCAGAGATAATGCTAAAGATAGTGGAATGACTGGGGAAATCTGTCCCTGGAAAATTGGGATTCAAATGTTTTGTACCTGAAATAAACCACAGGAAATCAATGAATCTTCATAAAACCACAGAGTGGGAACAGACTTTAGAGTCACTTTTTCTGGCTGAACCCTGTTCACCATGAATATTTACAGTTCTTGAACAATAATCCACATTCTTCTTTTACAAAAGTTTTTTTTCTTTCCTCCTTAGGTAGAGAAGAAGCAAGTCTGTGTAGTGTGGCCTGGTCCCTATAACTGGTTAAGGATGTAGAGTCTGTATTTCCTAAGCATCTCAACCTCATTATGAATCAGGAGCTATTATTTTTCCCATTTCTCAGATGAGAAAAATGATCCCTAGAAAGGTTCAGTGGTGTGTCCAGGGTCACACAACATGAGTGGCAAGGCCAGGCTGTGAGGCCAGAATGATATGATTCTGACAGGCTATTTTAGTCATCTCATTTTTGAAAAAGTAATTTACTATATGATAGACACAGAAGAATATTTGTGACATATGCATAATATTCCAATTATTTATTGCAAACCACGAGGCTGAAAACAGCCGTTTAGGCCGCTAGGCCGCCGGAACCCGCAGTTTGCTCAGCGCCCTGGGCCCCTCACCGCCCTCCCTGGAGCAGCTTCCAAGGCTGACAGCCCGAGCCGACCGGCGGCGGCAGCGGCCTTCGCTTTCCCGGCCAGCGTCCTCTGCCCCGGGGGCGGGTGGCCGCCCTGCGAGGTCTGCTGCGCGACCTGGTCCACGGATGAAGGTGCCCCGGGCCCTGTGCGGGGCCCCGCAGGGCGGGTGACCCCGCGGATGGACGCTCACGAGCTGCGACCCCAGAAGAGACCGCAGTGTCTGGTCCTCTCACCGACCCGGGGGGCAAGCAGGTGCGGGACAGACCCTTCCTTTCACCCGGAGCAGGTCCAGCCTCTCCCTCCAGCCTTTCACCCTTCGTCAGAGAGTATTCCTCCCTATCTAGCAAAGAAAAGCAGCCTCCAGGGAAATCCATCTCTTCCTCCAGCTTCAGAACCCTCTCGGGGACTGATGCCCCCCGCCCCCGACACCCCACTTTAGGTGCTCGGGTGAGGGCGGTTCTGAGGTTCTGTCCCTCTCCCCAGCCCTCAGGAGGGGCGTTGCCTTAAATTCTGTTATGAAAACACAGCCATCTCCGAATTTATCTCGCTTGGAAATCCCGTCCTGAAAGTACCCTTTCTTCAGTTCAGTTCAGTCGCTCAGTCTTTGCGACCCCGTGGGCTGCAGCACGCCAGGCCTCCCCTGTCCATCACCAACTCCCGGAGTCCACCCAAACTCATGTCCATTGAGTCTTAACGGGAGCCCCGTGTGGTCAGTAGGTCCCCAACTAGGAGGTCTCAGAGAGCCTTTCTTGTTGCTCCCGTTGTGTATGTGTTTGTGTGATTTTTAATAACACGTTGACTTAACAACAACAACAACAAAAAAAAACAGCAGTTTATTACTACTGCCCACAGTTCTGCTCATTGAAGAAGCTCAGTAGAGTAGTTCCCACTTGGGTTTCCACAGGTAGTTGCAGTCAGGTGGTGGCTGGGCTGATGTCAAATCTGCAAACTCTCATGTGCTAGACACACGTGATGACTCTCTTATACATCTGGGGCCTCAGCTGGGATGGCTGTTCGGGCATCACCCTGTGTCTGTGCAGCCTCCCCGGTGGCTGACTTGGGCTTCCACACAATATCCTGTCCCGGGGTAGCTGAACTTCCTACATGGTGGCTTGCTTTCCCAGTGTGTGTGTTCCAAGAGGCCAAGAAGGCAGATACAGAGCTTCTTATGACAGGCTTATAAGTCACATAGTGCTACTTCTGCCAGTTTCACTGTGGGAGGGGATTATACAGGAGCATGAGTATTGGGAAGTGTGGCACATTGAAAGTCCATCTTTGTAGACTGGTTACCAAATATAAGTTAAGATGCGTAATCAAAACACCAATCCACCCTTCAAATAAAGAAGTAAAACATTACTAACACCACTGAAGATATTGTGCATTTTCTCTTGACCCTTCCCTCTACAAGTTGTAAATACTATCCTGAATTGTGTGTTTTTATTCTCTTGCTTTGTTTAAAAAATAAAATAAAAATTTAAAAAAAGCAAAACATGAAACAGTATCTGTATGTGTACAAGTCTTTTAATTGTGCTCATTTTGAAACTACTGGAATGGTATCAAACAATGTGTAGTCTTCAGTTACTTGCTTTTTTTACTCTCAAAACTCTATTTGTAAGTTCCACCTATTCTGCTATATGTAAGCAACAATTAGAACTGGACATGGAACAACAGACTGGTTCAAAATAAGAAAAGGAGTACGTCAAGGCTGTATATTGTCACCCTGCTTTTTTAACTTATATGCAGAGTACATCATGAGAAACACTGGGCTGGATGAAGCACAAGCTGGAATCAAGATTGCTGGGAGAAATATCGATAATCTCAGATATGCAGATGACACCATCCTTATGGCAGAAAGTGAAGAAGAACTAAAGAGCCTCTTGATGAAAGTGAAAGAAGAGAGTGAAAAAGTTGGCTTAAAGCTCAACATTCAGAAAACTAAGATCATGGCATCTGATCCCATCACTTAATGAAAAATAGATGGATAAACAGTGGAAACAGGGACTGATTTTATTTTGGGGGCTCCAAAATCACTGCAGATGGTGACAGCACGCATGAAATAAAAAGATGCTTACTCCTTGGAAGAAAAGTTATGACCAACCTAGACAGCATAGATGCTTTTTAACTGTGGTGTTGGAGAAGACTCTGGAGAGTCCCTTGGACTGCAAGGAGATCCAACCAGTCCATCCTAAAAGAAATCAGTCCTGGGTGTTCATTGGAAGGACTGATGCTGAAGCTGAAACTCCAATACTTTGGCCACTTGATACGAAGAGCTGACTCATTTGACAAGACTCTGATGCTGGGAAAGATTGAAGGCGGGAGGAGAAGGGGACGACAGAGGATGAGATGGTTGGATGGTGTCACCGACTCAATGGACATGAGTTTGGGTAAACTCTGGAAGTTGGTAATGAACAGGGAGGCCTGGCGTGCTGTGGTCCATGGGGTCGCAAAGAGTCAGACACGACTGATCGACTGAACTGAACTGAACTGAATCAACACTCATTTTTACTGTTGTAGGATATTCTGTTTTCTTGAAAGATGCCACAGTTTAACCATTCTCTTGTTAGAGGATAGCTGGAGTGTTCCTGCTTTTTGCTGCCAGACTCATCACAACTGTGAGCATTCTCGTGCTTGTCTCCCAAGATACAAATGTTGGAGGCTTTCTCAGACAAATACCCAAGAAAGGACACTGGGTCATGGATCACAGGAAAGATAATCTTTCAGTCTCCCTGTCTCCAGGTTCATGCTCCTTTAGTCCATTCTCTACACACACGATAGAGTGATCTTTCTAAAATACAAGTCTGGTGTCATTCCCTTACTTCAGGGCCTTTGGTAAATGCCCACTGACCATACCAGTTATTCTCAGACTTTGTGTATGTTAGATGAACCTGAGGGGCTTGTCAAAATCAGTATCCTGGTCCTACCACTGGAGATTCTGACACCATCATAAAGGCAGATGTGTGTGTTTAACAAGTTCCCCATGTAATTCTGTTGCATACCAAAATTTGAAATTCACTTCATAGCATGATAAAATTCCAACCCTTATTTTACTTAAAACCACTCCACAATTTGTTTCCTATTGACAACTCCAGATTTATCTTTACCCCACCCGTCAAATACAGCAAGACCAAAGGCTTCAAGTTCCTGAAATGTCTCTTCTTGCCCCAGTGCCCATCCCATTTACTTCCTATTATTGCATCTATAGTTCTATACTCTGATTATTTTTAACAGTCAGTCTCTATTATGGGGAAAGAACCTGGAAATCAAGGATTCTCTTCTATTACCAAAATATTTCCAACATTGTGCATAGTATTCAGATATTTAAGGAACATCAAAATCATTGATTTTCCCGAGGTCACAAAACCAGTTAATGGTGCATCTGGGACAAGATACTACAGTTTTTCATTTCTAGTCCGATGGTATTTCTTTACCCTGTAGTCAATCTTAATGACCAATCATATGACACTATCATAATGTTCCTAGTATCTAGACTAAAAGAATGGTAACCTTCATCCTCATTCTTAAGAAGGACTGCATATTCACTCCTGAAGGAGTATATTGAAAACAGTGTGGGAATCTGTGTAAATCCTCAGATTCTCCAAAACATAGTAAATTCTGATTTTCCGAAGCATAGGAAAGTTTGCTTTGGTAAGTATTTTACCTTTGAAAATGATTCTATAGGTGTTTTTAATGTTGTCTTTGGGAAATTTGTTACCTAGTTATTTTATCATTTTGTTTCAATTTGTTTTAACTTTTACCTTCACTTGCATTATACACCCTTTTCCTATTATTTATAGTTGTTTCCATTCTTTTAATAAAAACACAGAGAGACCATTGTAGAATCTAAACTACTGATATTTTATAATGCATCTTTGGGAGATTCTCTTTAAAGATTCCCCATAGAACAGAATGTAAATAGAGTTGTTGCTGTTTTTTTGTTGTTGATTTGGCTTCTAGCTTTAGGATTCTCTTCAAATGCTTTCTCAGACTTCTCAGCTCTCCTATAATTTAGTGTTTCCATGTTTCTGAACTGCTCCTTTGTAGAAAAGCCATGCTATGAGCAACTACAAAAATGTATATAAACAACAAAAAGATTTTTCTGAAAAAAATCAATTAAGGTGATGTTTAAATGAGGTTAATTGCACCCTGAAATAAGCCAAGATATTTTCCTTTAGTGACAGATCTTATTTTATTAATATGAATTCTTGTCCTGATAGTGAGCCACAGAAGACAATTTGAAGCAAGAATAATTAATTAAAAGATACATTTCATGAAGCAGATGACATTGACAGAGTAAGAAAGAAGCAAAGCAGAATTCACAGTCTGAAGATGAGGTACTAAAAAAATTCAGCCCTTTCAAGTGGTATAGGTATTTTCTTCTGATGCACAAAAATGCAGAAGGCAATTCAACCCTTTAGAGGTCTGTTTTTCATCAGCTTTGATCTTAAAATTGAGACAAGTGTTTGGAGTACTGTCGCTGATAAGGAGCAAAGCAAGGGCTGGAAGCACACTTGAACAGAATGTGGCTACTCACACCCGGAACGATTAAACACTCACTGCATTTTTTCAAAGGCAAATTCCACAAGTCACACAGTTTCAGAAATCATTACAGAGAAAAAGAACACCACACAGAGTACTTTCATAAGAGCAAAAGCTGTCATGACCACAGAATACCAAAGAATAAGCTCTGCACATATTCCCAGTTTCATCTTTAGTTTTCCTTATTTGTTTCTAGACGCTATTTTCTCTGCCACTGACAGTGTTTACATTCTCTGGTTGTCACATAATGAAACAGAAGCAGAAAGCCTGATTATGGTGTTAGTAGTTTAGAAAGACACCAACATAGCTAGGTGTCATATTTTCTTTGTTTTATTTTTATTATTTTTTAAATTTCCTCTGCTGAGACATGCTATTTTTTTAGTCTGAGGATCCTGAGGAATCCTAGGTCAGCAGAGTTTTGGTAACTGAAAGGTTACATTCATAGCTAGCTGCAGGGTTGAGATGGGCTTCCTTGGTTGCTCAGTTGGTAAAGAATCCACCTGCAATGCAGGAAACATGTATTCAATTCCTGGGTGAGGAAGATCCCCTGGAGAAGGAAATGCAACCCACTCCAGTATTCTTGCCTGGAAAATCCCATGGACAGAGGGCCCTGGTGGAGTTGCATGAGTCAGACATGACTTAGCGACTAAACCACCACCATGGTTGAGTTACAGTCCAATAAGATCGAAATCAGTAGTGATGTTTGCCCCCTAGAAGAGGAAGCGATATCCCAGATGCCGATCCTTCCTTGCAATTATAAAACCCTAGGGTCCAGGCCAAAGGTAGACTGATAAAGAGTGGAACTTCCTCAGCTGTGCATTTCATTCACAGCCCCTCTTCATTTCAGGTGGGGACGCAGCTGAAAAGCAGAAACTTCTCACTTAACTATTGGGCTTTAGTTTCCCGCTTTGCATTAGCAGAATGTGTGAAATCCCTTGAGAATTGTACCTTTCTGTTATCTGTGCTAAATATTCATGTGAGACAAAGTAGTATAGTTCATGAAATCATTTAAACATTACTCAGCAGATACTGCAAGGCCCTGGAAGCAGAAAAGGGAGAAAGACACAGCATGCCAGACCTCAGATGGTCAAGGTCTCATCAGAGACACAGAGAGGCAAACATCTGATGACAGCCTAGCGTGGGAAATGCCATCATCACCTTGCTGGGAGCTGCAGGAGCAGCGGGAGGCTGAACTCATCCTGCTGAGGTTCCGGGAGAGAGGGGCTGGGACATAGTGACAAAGGAAGGATCAGCTGAGCTGGAGCTCTCCAGGAAGAGAAGGCATGGAAAGCCATTCCAGAAAGAGCCGCCTGCAGAAGCTAAGGCTGGTGCTGTGTTTAGAAAGGTGTGTGGGAAACAGCTTGTTGGGAAACTTTGTTATCGAGTTATCTCTTCGGCTAAGGGAGAACCTTGGAGCAAAGAGTAAATTCCCACAGCTCTAGCACTGGTACCCAGGGAGAAGCAGATGCAGTCAGCTTTAGCGTTGCTCTGAGAAAGGGAGGAGAGGTGGAGATGGGGCAGAGGCTGCAGGGGATGCAAAGAGGGACTGCGGGGAGGAGGAGGTGGCGAGGCACCCCGGTCGTGCCCTTCTGTTTACAGACTGTTTCCGCATCCAGGTCTTTACCAGGCAGATTCTTTTTCATTTCTGCACACGTTACCTCAGTGATGGGGCCTCTAAAGCAGCATGGACCTCATGAGTTACCAGAATCAGAGATGTTCCCAGCTTTGCTAGGTCCTAGGACAGCGCTGTCTAAATCCCAAGAAAGAGATATAGGTTAGAGGTCTCTGCAGAAAAATAAAAGTAGGGAAGAGACAAACACTACCTCCATAGGTAGTGGGGTCCTGAGGAGAGCAACTCTTTGGGAGAACTGAGCCTCTGACAGCATAAAACGGGAGAAAGGCAGAGGCCTGTCACCTGAGGGACCGGGGATTCTTGGCCAGACTTGCTAATGCTGTGAGGGGTGACTGAGAAGACTATTTCCAGCCCCGGAGGGGTGCTCCATGAAGATTCAAGGCAGACCGAAATTTGAAAAGAACAAAGACACATTCTCACTGGTCTCCAGGTTTTCACACTTGCCACTCCTTCCACGCAGGCTGACACTGTGTCATTGGTTTTTGCAAATTCAAGCCGTATTGAAACACAGCCATGCTCATTCTTTCAAACATTGTCTATGGCTGCCTTTTGCTCCAATGGCAGGGTTAAGTAGTTGTAACAGAGCTTTGTAGCCCATAAACCCTAAAATGTTTACTATCTGACCATTTCCAGAAGAAGTTGGCCAATCATTACTCCAGATCTATCTTAGAATTTTCAGAAAATACGGTGGATATAAGATCAAATCAAAATGGTACCATGATGATGCCATCAGCCAGATCCAGAATGTTGCACATTCCACCCCAGCACTGAAAAGAGGAAAGGGATATTATAGTACACAAGAGAATTAACACACACAAATTCATAAAATTTGCCAAATGTAAAACAAGAGGGAATGAGTGGCAGGATGTCTGTGAGTTCAAATGCAGATTTCTAAAAAATATCACAGACTCAACAAAACCTGATGATTGAATCTGACCAGACACAACAACCTGTGAGCTATTGTATGGATGGTGAATGCTCCTTAATGCAGCTGATTATTATTATTATTCATTTGCTTCTCAAGCTTTTTCAAATTAAATATCAGTGATTTTATTCTTAGTTATTAATAGATCTATTTCTCATGCCCAAGTCCTATAGAGTTTTATCCTCTTGGATTTCTTTTAACTTGAAATAGCAGTGTTTTCCCCCAGTGAACCATAGTTGGTATCTTCCCAAGATTAATCACATGTCATGATTGTCTACTGCACATTTCTAACCTTGTTAGTTCCATATGTACCATGTTTCTATTCTTTCCTCTGTTGAAAACACCTCATTTAGTACCATCTGCAAAGTTTAATAAATTATTTGTTCTCTCAAAGAACTAATGAGAATATGAAATGAAACCTTCTGAATGGTAACCAGAATTTGCATAGCTGAGTCTGTGACACTGTATGTGATCTTAGTGAAGCTGCTTAATCTCTAGGTACCTCTCCATTTCATTACTTTTCACCATTCCTTCATTCTTTGCACTTATTTTACTTATTGTTTTTAGTGCAATTACTGATAAAGCTACCTCTTGCTTTTTGTAAGAATGAGTATCAGAATTACAGGATGGACAAGTTTATCAACTTGTCCATATAGAGACAATATATCTACTTCTCTTCTTAAAAGTATTTGTTTGTTCCCTTGAAAGTAAATATTTCATGAAAGAGTTGCCTGGAGGAGTTTATGCATGAATTTGTCTTTTTATTCTGCTGCTGTCATTTACCCACACCATGATTAAAATGTGTGTTTGTAAAACGCTAACAGTATAACTACAAAAAAGATGTGAAATGGAAAAAAAAAAAAAAAGATGTAAAGTGGTGCCCTAAATTCCTTCTAAGGAATAAAATTGGTTATAGAAGTTAAATACAACTATGTAAGATAAATGAGAATTTATCATATAAGCATCAGAATCTGTACAGAATTTCAAATGACAGATCCATAGAAAGATGCCTAAATGTCCTCTTTGAAAATTGAAGGCTAAAGGACTAGAAATTTCATGGCAAAATGGAGAAAAGACACAAACACAGCTCACCAAAAAGGTGTAAAAATAGTCCATGTGTATGAAAATATTTTCAATAAAATCTGATATTATAAATATCAATTAATTAAATGTTTCACACGTAATTAGAGAAATTCTAATTAAACCAACACTGAGATACAAGTTCTCATTATGTAATTGGTGATATTAAGAAATATGACAACATATTCTGTTGGCCAGGCTGTGGGGGAATAGGAACTCTCATACATGGTTGAGAGAATGTAAACTAGTTAAAATGAATCAGGAAGTACAGAAAACTCAAAACACCCCAGGCAACAAATTTGGAAAAGAGTGTTTGGACTATATATTATAAGGCTAAAGACAAAGAACGGTACCCAATATCGTTACTAAACTTGCTTTTCACTGTGATATGTGGGTTTTCACTCACAATTAAGCAACTTCATTATGTGTATTCCAGAATGGATTAAGTAAGTAAATATATTGCAGATCATGAGAGTTTGGCTTCCCACTGCTGGAAAAAGAAGGAGGCAGGCTAGAATGAACCACGGGGTGGGGATTTGGAATCAGAGGTATTAGTATGAATTCACGGTCTTTAATATATTCAGAGAGAGAGGAAAGAGTGTATGTGGAATGTATGTGTTAGACATACATTATACTAATATTTCCTACATTTTTTCCTTACAGGAGCCTAGAAACAGTGACATTTCAGCATTGAGCCCACCTGGCACTCAAATCTTGGTTTTAAATCATTATCCAATAAAAGGAGTATATTCTTGGCTGATTCCAGGACTGAGACAAGAAAAATGCCAGCGGAGTCTGAAATGCATTGTGGTGTCAGAGAGTAAGGAAATGATAAGGACATTCGAAAAACACAGACGTTCACGTGAGGGAGCTTCCCTGGCTGATGCTGGGGAAAGCAACAATATTAATAATGAGACTAATAGGATGTAACCTGTAAATAAAATAAAATTCCATGATTCATACTCAGAGAAATAAGTCATTAATAACTTTATGTGAACCTGTTTCCCCCACAGTATCTTCTTCTATAAAGGTAGGACGAGATGAATTTATCTTGCAATATTGTGAGGATTAATTAAGGGAAAGGGTTTGAAAGAATAGTGCAAACTACATGAAAGGTGTCTATAAATTAATTTACTTTCCTACCTAGAGGGATAGGAAAGGTGGGAGGTGGGAGCGGGGTTCAGGAAGGAGCGGACATATGCAATTTACTTTCCTGCCTCATTTTCTTTTTACACAGTCATTTCCTAGAAAGCCAGAATATCACAATTTTGAAGTGAAATGACTGTGGAGTTTTGATTTAGTTTTAGAAACATGATCTTAGTCTTTTTTTTTTTTTTAGCAACCTCCTTCAAAATGGAAGCATCTACTTATTGACTTGTCAGTGATAGTTAGCCTAAAATAATCTTGAGAAATTCACCATTTCCCCATGAATTCTGCCCCAGCTGCTTCACCCCTCCAGGTGCGTTCTGGAAGTGATCCTGAGACAGGAGCCTCAGAACGCGCGATCCTGCTGCCTGCCCTGGACAGCTGGCCGTTAGAGAGCACTGCAGGCTTGCAAGAGGCGCCTGTCCTCTTCTTGGAGTTCAGCTCCCTGGGTAAGCAGCTGTCATCTGAACAAAGACGCTGATTTCCCGTGGAGGAAGTTTCAGCCTGGTTGGAAAACGTCTTTTTCTGTCCTGATAATCGGGTGGTCCTCGTTCATGGTTGTTAAAAAGAGTCTGATGAAGCCCTATTTTCTATGCATGTTGTCTTCTCCTTGATTTAACATAATCCTTGAAGGCAGAGAATGTTTACACTTTTCTTTGATAATCCCTTAGTATCTAGTTTAATAATCTGCACACTGGACTTGATGCTATCAAGCCAGTTTTGGGTGCAAACTGATCTTAGGATACAGATATGAATCCAGTGTTCCTTCTGTTATAGGGAGATAACCCTATCTGCCTTTTATATATTATGTAGAGCTATGTGGTCACACCATTTCTTAAAGTTAGACAAACACTGATAAGAGCTTTGAACTCTAGCATAAGGGTAAATAGCTCATTGAATGTACTATGACCTCACTTATTCAGCAAATATTTATCAAGCCTTCATGATACCCCTGGCACTGTGTTAGTAGTGAGGGTAAATAAGACTTAGGGGCAAATAAATGGTAGTATCTGCCCTCAGAGGGCTTGCACTCACATAGAGTGTGATAGATGTGTGAGTAAGCATAGCAAAGTGCCATGGTATATGAGCCGTGCTAGCCACTTCTACAAGATACAGGGCACTCAGGGAATGTCCAACAGTTCCCCTGAAGGTGTTGAAAAAAGCTTCACAGAGAAACTATCAATTCGAGCTAAGTCGGAAAGAGAACCCTGCATAGCATGATGAACAGATAGAAGGAAGGCTTGACTGAAAACACAGAGATCAGTGCAGGGAACGATTCTGAAAGCAGAGGCTGGAGACGGGGAGAGCTGAGGCCACAGACCGTGGGCCCCAGCTCTGAGCAGGGCTCCCCGAGGGCCAAGGCAACATGTATTGAATGCATGAAAGAGGAAACTAATAAAGACGATACATGTTAGTGTGGATGTGACAGGGAATAATCGTTCATTCATTTAACAAGCATTTATTATGCATCTACTAAATGTCAGGCGTTGTTTTAGGTAATGATTACGCAGAGTTTATAAAATAGAGTCCGTTTTCAGGAAATGTGTATATACTGATGGGAAATGACAATAAACAAATGGTCAAATAAATATTGATCTAAGTCAGATGCGTATAAGCGATGTGCACAAAAATGAAGCAAATGAGGGCATGAGGGGCAGCAGGAGAGTGGGCTGCTGATTTTATGTCAAGTGGCTGGGGAAGGGCTTTCTGAAGGTTTTTGTGTCAGCGGAGAACTGAAGGAAGAAGGTGGGGAGATGAAAGGCCCAGAGGAAACAGGATGGCTCGCATTTCTGCACAGAGGGAGGGAGGGCAGAAAGCAGCAGGGGGCAGACAGGAAGAGTGGGGCGGATGCCCTGAGCAGACCATGGGAGGACGGCCTCCGGGAGCACAGGTGTCCATGGCCATGTGCACAGACACTGGAAGGGGGCCCTGGGGCCTCCGCCGGCAGCTCCTTCGATGGCGGAGGTGGCATCTGCGAGGGTGCTCAGGGCTCCAGAGCCCTAGGCCATTCAAAGGGAAGACTCAAGGGTCCTCTTTGTTGGCTTCCAAGGGCCACCTGAACAGTTTGGGAAAAGCAGACTGAGGCGGTGGCAAATGGTGGCAGTTTGGATATGTTGAGTTTGAGTTTCCTAGGGGAGGGCCAAGGGGGATGGTTTATGTAGGAATCTGTAGCTCAGGAAAGACTTGGAAGTGGACGAAAGAGTCACATGATCACTGGTAACAGTGATCTGCGGGGAGGTACGTGGTCACCAAAGGAGGAAAGAGAGGAGAAGAGGACTAACGTCAGCTCGGGGGAGTTAGCGATGTTTTAGACAGGGCAGGAATAAACAAGCCTGCAAAAAGTCTGAGGAGGCAAGTTGGAGAGCAGGAGAAACGTGGCATCATAGAAGTCAAAGGAGAAGAGATTCCTCAAGAAGACAGGGATGAGGACTTCTCTGGTCCAGTGGTTAAGACGTGGGTATCACTGCCGTGGACCTGGGTTCAATCCCTAGTTGGGGAACTAAGATCCCACAAGCCATGCAGTATGAAAAAAAAAGAAAAAGAAAAAAACAGCACATCAGGAATAATCAACATTGGCCAGTGAGAAAATGCCAATGGGAAGTGAGAACACAAAGATACTGAACATGGAGTCTTTTTTTTTTTTTTCAAGAAACTTTGGTGTAAAGAGATCAGAGAGGTGGCAACTGGAAGGAAGTCAAGGCAATTGAGGTGAGGAAGTCTTTTGTTTTAAAGCTCGCTGATGCTTAAGCAACTTGTAGCCTTTGGGGACCAAGTCTTCCCTAAGAGGAATCTAAGGATCTAAGAGAGAGAGGAAATAACTGGGTAAACACTCACAAGAAATGAGACAATGGAAAGAAAGCAGTTCACCTGGAAGACTGGTTTACAAGGACTCTCTCACTCTTCTTACTAAACTATGATGCTGTCATTATTTAAAATGTGAATATTTCATCCAAGTTTTTGGAATATTTAATCAGAAAATTGTGGATTTTTACATTAATTTTGCTATCTTGAAACATTGCATTAGAGTATTTTTCTTGATTATGAAGTTTTTGTCCTTTAAACTTTGCACCAGAAACAATCACCCTAGTCCCAGCCCTATCTGAAACAGACACACTTTATCCACCAATGAAGATGTTGTTAGGATTAATCATCAAGGAAAGAGGCTAATTCTAGAAAAGCACTGGAGACTAGAGGTACATTAGGGACTTAGGCAGAGATGGACACTGCCTGTATTCAGAGATGTGAAGGTCCTGGGTTCCAGGAAAGCAGACACATTCAATGACATCCCTAAAAGGCCACTATACAGAAAAGCACCCACACGGGACACATCCCTCCCCCCGACAGGTGGGCCTGGCCTTGAGCATGAGCACATATGATAATAGCCATTGGATGCTCACTAAGTCATTCTTCTATGATCTAACCCCTCTAACTTCAGGAAAGTCTTCTTTCTACCAATGACAAACTATTGCCCAGCAAAAATATCCCAGACTCCAGCTAATAAGTTCACATTATCCCCAAATTGTGGACCCATGCAGTACATTTCCTCATTTTAATACATTCCTTTCTTTTCACATAACACAATTTATGTCCTTCCTCTTGGGACAGCTTCTTCTCTATCTCTGTCTGATATATTTATGCAATAGATTTACAAGTTCTATATCTTTGCTGCTTTTCTAACAATATAAGGCGCTACCCACACAGTTGATTGACAACAGTTTTTATTTTTTGTTGAAACCTAACTCAATTCTTCATTGCTACTGATTTTCAGTGTTCACTGGTGATAAAGAGAGAACAAGGGAAACCACTTGTGACTATCAGAGTTCACAGCATTATTTAAAAAATAGCTAGTTGATGGGAAACTGTCCCACAAACCAGTCATGGAAACTTAAGTCAGTGTTTGGTCAGGCATCCACAAAGAAATAGACATTCACTGACACTGTCTTTGCCAAGAATGTGATGGTAAACATTTAACAACTAGCTCTCCAGAAAATAAAAAAGCCCTAACTTTTTTGTATTGAACAATTTCCATAGTGTAAATGCTCTTACAATGATGGATTTCAAGTTGCCCACCTGATTGCCCTGAATGTAGAATGGAAAGAAGTCACGAAACAGCATATCCTTCTGTGAAATTTCTGCCGTAAACATACAATCAATGCATAAATGTACAGGTAGTTGTAAAATAGCAAAGAAGTGACAAATTTTGAGCATTTATTAGTTTAAAAAATTTAGCTTAGTTCTAAATTTACACAATTCAATTTTTAAGAGTGGCTTGCAAAACTTTTGAAAATTTAACAGTCATAATGAGCCTGTGTGACAGAGCTCCAGGACAGCCTACTCCTTACTACCCTCAGTGAAAAGGAGTCAGTTATGAGGAGACAGACGTGAAGCATAAACCTCCTTATTGATAAGACTAGCAGCAGCTCAGAGGAATGGTGCTGGCCTGCATCAAAGGAACAATGGCAGAGAAACTGGGAGACAGAGCAGAAGGAGCTTTTCAATGCGAGGGTTCAAAAGTAAAATGCACAATCACGACTGTCTTACCCTCTGAAAAATTCTTGATGCATTGATATACCTAGTTTTGTGCTATACAAGTAAGACCATGCTACTGTATTTGCCCTACTCCACTAGTCTGCTGGGTAACTTTTTGTTTAGAAACTTGAAAAGCTTTTCCTTTCTAGGTTTACAAAAAACAAGGATCACTCTGGAGTTAGAAAATGGGGCTCATTGTAAGGATGGTTAGTCTTCTCAAAAATAATACAAAGGGTTGTTATTATAAAATAATGCCTCTACGATCCTTTTAAAAAAATAAAATTTATCATGCTTGGGTTGGAGGAAACATTACATTCTCCCCAGTCTTATGTCAAAGTCAGAGCAGTTTGGGAGAATGTCTTTGTACCATCTCTGGATGGGCCATGGTCTGGACCCACATTTCCAGTGTTCAGTCACCAGAATTGAAAGGCCTGGACCTAGGATGTGTGCAAATTCTAATTATTGGGGGGATGCTCATTCTGGAGAGAGGCAAGAAAGCTGACTGCTTATTATGGGTTGCTCCAGAACTCCAGCCCATCACACCTTGGAGAAAGCAGAGAATGCAGAACTGGAACTACTGTCTTGAACCTGCAGCCATTTTTATGCCTAGTGGCAAAGCAGAATACTGTAAAGTGACTTTTTCATGAATGTAGCTATTATATATTATTATTTTCTATTTGTGTCATCCTTCGAGCAAATTACATGTTGATTGCTTCTCTATTCTGGCTGTGAAGTCTGCCAGTCAGACAAGGCATTCCCGGCATAGGGCAGTGATCTTTTCCAATGATCTTCCTAATAGGAGACACTTCCTAAGCTGTTCCTCTCTGCTGTTGACTTCTGAGTAAGATTTTATTTGATAAAAGAGTTTCCCCAGCTCAAAAGTCAAGTTCGGAAACCACTGGTAAGAGACAAAAGAGTCTGTACCTGTGTTACATGACAAAAGTAAGAAAGGATTAATCTGGAAGCATTGAAACATCATTGTTGGAATTTATACTTTGATACAAGCCAGTTGGTTTAAAGCTAAAAGAGATGTGAAAAAAACCCTCAATATTAAATTGAAGATTGTTGTCCTGATATCATTCTTACTCAAGGACTATTGATTTTTTAAAAAATCAAGCTGTTTAAAAATGTTGTGCTAAGGATGAGACCATATTCAATGACAAATGGATGGCATAAACTGTCTTCCCAGAGCCTTATCAAAGCTTTTCACATGGTGCTTGGATAGTTCATTTTTTGATGGGCAGAATCTGAGTCGTGCACCCTTATCTGGCTTCATTATTATGGATATGAACATGGTTCCCGAGACTCTTACTGGCTCCACAAAAGAAGATTTTTAAAAAGGCAGCCTGATAAATTCCCCATTCAATGAGAGCTAAGGAGTGTTTTATTCCACTATACTGTAGTTAAACTGTAGTTTAAAGGCATGTGACCTGAGTTTCTGCAGGAAGTTGTTTTTAATAGGGAAACTATTTAGGTTACAAACCTTGAAACCTCCTTCTCTTCCTCTAAACTCAATTTAAGTGCTTTTCCCCTCACATCTATTTATGCAAGAGAGCCTGGAATGAAAGAATGGAATCTGGAAAGAGGAAATTGAGAGCCCTGCCAAACACCTGGAAAGGCATTTAAGAAGAACATGCAATTCACTTCATACGAATTCAGATCCACCCAATTCACATCTGAAAAAAAGAATAGTTTTTGATCTGAAGCCCCAGAGGACCACATTTCCACTACTGATGCTCTCCAGTGTGTGCCGTCTATCCCTTGTTTTTTCATGACTCAAAAGTTGGAAAGGCCTTAACTAGTCGGTCAGGAAAGGAAGACTCTTATCATTAGGGTGAGTAGTATCAGGCTCTCAGTTTCTTGGCAAGGCTATTCACTACAGGCTGGGCATTATGCTAACACTATCCGATTTATTCCTTATAGAAACTCCAAGGAATGAAACCTTATTATCTCTACTGTGTAGGTTAGGTAATTGAGGTTTAGAGATATTATATGATTTACCCAAGGTCACTCAGCAAGCAAATGATAGAAAAGGGTGTGACTCCCCGAGCAGTGGGACCCCAGGCCTGAGCATTTCACTACAGATCCTACCACAGTGGAGCCAAAGGAGACGGTGGAACCGTGTGACTCGTCAATGCAAGGACAGAGAGACAGCAAAGGTCAGGAGGAATTGTCCTTTTCCTCGCAAGGGCTATTTTAGGCCTTGCTTCTTAGCATTCATCTACGCACTAGAATACTTTTCATTTCCATTCATAATGCAAAATTGTCTACATCTCTAAAATTTTATTATGAGCCTTATGTAATAATTTGTATAAGGTCGAATTTGCATAAGTGTTAAGTAACCGGTTAGCATCTGCACATCACTATCTGTAACTAAATAGAAAGGGAAATGAGAAAGACTGGTAGGATAGGTTTTTTACACAGAGCCTGAGAGAGAAAGGATTATAGGGAATAAAGAAGCGGGCATGGAGAGGCAAACAGAAACTCCGAGAAAGGAACCCAGTTGAAGGGGAGAACTTAACTCTTTAAAAAAAAAAATTTTTTTAATTATGAAAGTATGATATATTTTGAACTTCCCCAGTGGCTCAGTATTAAAGAATCCGCCTGCAATGCAGAAGACACAGGAGAGGCGAGTTTGATCCCTGGAGGAGGGCAAGGCAACCCACTCCAGTATTCTTACCTGGAGAATCCCATGGACAGAGGAGCCTGGCAGGCTACAGTCCATGGGGTCACAGAGTCAGACATGACTCAAGCGACTGAGCAAACACAGCATATGATAACACATTTACAGGAAACCTGGAAAATACAAAACAAGCTTACATATAGTTCCACTATATCTTACAATTATTTTTTACGTAGATAAATTTTGAGTAGATTTTTAGTTGGAGTTTCAATATCAGATTCTCAAAAATCAATAGAATGAATATACAGAGAAGTTGAAGGATATAGTAGACCTGAAAATTACTGTGAACCAACTCAACATAATTAAGATTTATACAATTTTCACACAACAGTAGGATACAAATTCTATTCAAGTTCCCATAGACTGTAAACTAGGAGACACTGGAACATATCCACGGACATAAAACAAGGTGCAAAAATTCCATGGTCTAAAGCTAGAACTTAATTCTTAAGTCAATTGTAAAAATTCACATGCTAGCCTGGATCCTTCTTACTTCTTTTTCTCTTTGTTTCTCCTTCTTTCCCTCCTCTCTCACTCTCTGCCCCCTTCCTACCTCCTTCTTTTCGCTCCTTCCTTGCTTATTTGGTTATTGAGCTCTTTCAGATTCTCAGGAACATAAATATGTTCAGGACAGCTCAACCATGGTAGTGACTTGTAAGAATATAGGAGAAAATAAGGAAGTAAGAAAAACTAGGAAAAGTCCAGCATTTAAACCACCAGGTCTTCGGAATAATAGCCCTCTGTTCCGAGTAGGACCTCAAGGACACTGAGAACAGCATTCAGTGGTTCACAACGTCGCTGTTGGCCCTCCCCACGTCAGAAAAGTCTCTAGAGCCTCTGTCTCAGCTTCTGCTTTGCTCACAATCACAGATTCTGCTTACTCTTTCTACCTCATGACATTTTTTCACTCTTGACTTCAACTGTCTCATAGTTTTGTCTTCCTTCTATATATATCACAGCTTTTGACAAATCGTACGAGAAAATCTAGTTTAACTCATTGTTTTATTTGAAGAATATTTAGCATGAGCCACTTCTCTTATACATTTCCTGGACAACCATTTCTTCCCTGTATTGAAGACTTTTCAGAACATCTGACTAGTTCACAAGAATCCCCTTAACTATCCATCTACCCCCTTGTCATTTTGTACATGATCCCACTCACCTGTCAGACAGACCAGTCCCAAGACCAGCCGATCAGAGCTTCTTCTCTGGCAGCATTGAGAGAATGAGCCTATCCAGGTAGCTGGGTTTCTAACTTATACAAGAAGGCTGTCTTCCTTTTTGCCATGGGCTGTCTCATTTGTTCCAACCCAGACAGAACTCAGCTATCACCATTATCATTACAAATATCTGCTCATCAAATATCTTTCAACTTCTGTCATCTATCATTAATGAGGAGAAGGGTAGAGGAGTCATGCAGTTTCTTCTCTCCTCCCTGTCCTTTCTAGCTCTGTCCCTCTTCAGTCACACTCACTTTTCTTGGTTTATGCATAGATTTTACAGCACTCAGCTTGTGCAATTTGAGCATGTCCTCAGGGCTCACCCACTCAGCCTACCAACTCATCCAAGGATTACTTCAAACTAGGTATTCCTCCTCAGAGGAATCCTAGGCAATTTATTTCCCTTCAATAGCTTTGTTCTTAGGAGCTGTGACCAGATTTTTAACCGTGACCAGTGCTTTAGAATAGCACTCAGACTGGTGAACCATCTTGGGGAACAGATGAAGAGAAGCAGAGAGGAGAGTCAGAAAGAACACTTCTGGGTGGACAATGTCTCTCCAGTCCCTGTCCCTGTCCTCTCTAAGGGTAGGCTGCATTCTCTCCCTTGGATTCTCTGAAACAGCCTGTTAGTTAATAATTCCTTTCTTTGCTTAGATAGCCTAGATTAGCTAGGCTATCTATTTGTCAGCCAGTGATCCTAATTAAATACTCCCCTATCAAAAAAGCATCACTTTTTATTACCATTACCAGTTATGTCTGTGCTCTTTCTTGACTGAAAGCTTCTCAAGGGCAAGGGCTGCATCTGTCTTGCTCACTGTTTTATTCCCAGAACTTAGCATGTTTCCTGGATACTTAATAAGTATATTTGGGTTGACTCTACAGTTATCGATTACCACCTGCACCAAGCACTATTTTAAGCACTGTGAATGAAAGATGAGAGACATGATCCTCACAGTGCTTAGAGTCTGTGCACATGTGCTCAGCCCTGTCCAACTCTTTGCAACCCCATGGACTGTAGCCCTCCAGGCTCCTCTGTCCATGAGATTCTCCAGGCAAGAATACTAGAGTGGGCTGCCATGCACTCCTGCAGGGAATCTTCCTGACTCAAGGATCAAACCCATGTCTCTTACCTCGTCTGCATTGGCAGGTAGGTACTTTACCACTAATGCCACCTGAGAAAAGTCTAGTTGCTTCCAAATCAGCCCAGTTTTATTTCTACTTTAAGTGTCCCTCGTATTAGTGAGGACTTTTTGAGCTTTTGTGAAGGGGATAGGGTTGGCTCAAGTGACGAAATCTCACAAGAAGCCAGGATAAAACTGGGCTGTGAGAACAGCTGGAGCCAGGGACAAATGTGGCCAGGACTTTTCTCCCTTTCTTGTCTCTGTCTGTGGGTTAACTTCTCCACATCAGGCTTACTTTCTCCTGAGTATGGAAGAGTGCTGCAGTCCATGGGGTCGCAAAGAGTCAGACATGACTGAGTGACTGAAATGACCTGCTGGAAGAGAGGCAGCCAGCAGTCTTCAGACTTACATTTTCCCAGCTTTATCATGAGTTTCCATGTTTGCAATTTAAAAAGTACTGGGGAGCTCTTCCAGTTGGCTTGGATTTTGTCTAAGGCACTTCTCTGGGCCAATCACTGTAGAGAGAAGGCCCTAGGATTGTTTGAGTTTGGGTTTCCATCCCTACACCAGTCACAACCAGCAGGACCTGTCAGATGGTGGCAGACAAACTAATAGGTGTCTGCCTACTCCATCTCCTTACCTCACACGTATTCACTCCTTTCCCTGACTTTATTAAACAAATATCTATTAAAAGTTCATTTAGTGCAAAGCATTGTACTAGGCTATTAGATTAAGCATTTACATTAAATGTATCAAAATTAAAATTTTTAAAGGAAAGCAAACATCTCTCCTTAATCCCTACAGCCATAATTCAGTCTTTTCTGCATTTATTTTTCAGGGTCACAGTGTAGCAAAACCTTCAAGCACTGGTTTATTTGGACCATCCTAGTACACATGAGTCAGGTGATTTTTATCTTTTGTTCCTATCCTTGCCATCTCTAATCTGTCAGGCAGTCCTGAATCTATACCATCAGGCTTGTTTGCTCTACTTCCCTATCCTTTTATCATGGTTCCATTAACTCACATCCAAGGATGTCAAGAGAATAAATAGTCCAATAAAACAGAAGAATATACTTCCAGTTTTAAAAAGAAAGAAGCGTACAAGAAATACATAAATCATACCATATGACAATAGCCTAGAAGATTGCATGGGAGGATCTTTGCGCTTTCTGCAGGAGAAAAGAAAAATGGAATTTCCATGCCTTGCATCAGCACTTGACAGCTGAATATTGGACAGTAAAAGGAGGAATGGGTGTCAGGAATGATTTTGCCTGAAATAAGCACAATTCCATGGAGGATGACGATGTGTTTTCCCTGGCGATCATCTTATAATTCAGGGCAATTTAAACCTAGCCTAAACCTACATTTTATCTAAGAAATTCTTAATCATAAACATTTCCTCCTCATAAAACACAGTCTCTTACAACATGGGCTTGACACGCAACTCCCTATCACTTAGGGTCACACCTATGTAATGGACACTCATGTCTCAATGAGCTCTTCCCAGATAAACAGAAGGCACCTGTCCAAGAGTAATAAACACTTGGTACACAGGTTGCTAAGAGCACAAATAAAGATAAATTTGTTAGCCTGACCTAAATGTTCTCTGGATCTCAAATTAATCTAATGTTATCTGGCATTTGGCACTTTCTCTATCTAAACTGAAAAGACCACTCTATTGTCAGGGTCTCATCACTCTTTTTCAAGAAGTAATTGTTCTTTTGCCTCCTGGTGCTTTCCTGCTGCTTCAATGGGGTACACTGTGAGCTCCAAATGTAGCACCCAGATTCAAGCAGAATATAATTCAAAGTCACTCAAAATCAAATGGTTGGTTCCTGGAGTCAACACTGATGTAAAGCTAAGTCTAACATCGAAGGGGAATTTTTTTTTTTAAGATTTTTCTACATGACTTGAATTAGAAATTTATTATATTAGCATTTAAAAATGCACTTTAGAGTTCTCAATTTAAACTCATAGTTTACAGTTGAGGAAACCCAGACTCCAAGAACTAATTTCCCCAAGGTCACACAGACCTTAGTGAGTGCCAACTTACGCTGGAATAGAATTTTGTTTTACCTTAATTATAGAGAAACTGAAACTATTTAACTGCTCAAAATATGTTCTATACATTTTAATATGTTTAGTTATGACAAACAAAGAAAAGTTCTGTGTCAATAGAAAGCTGGATTGGCGAGCAGCCAACAAGCTTACCTGCCAACTTCTGTAAATATTCCCAAGTTAATAATTAGTTTTTCTTTCTAGGAAATAAAGATTCTGTATACCAACCTCTAGGAAGGAGAAGAAGGAGAAGAATCACCGAGAAGGTCAGTAGCTATAAATAGAGAAAACACGTGCCCCAACCTCCCCATTAAATAAGAACACTTACAATAATATTATTACTGCTATTACTATTTAACATAATATAACCTCTGATGTCCTCCCAGAGCAAGTTCTGGAATGTGGTTTATAACTCTTAGGAACTGATTCTCCTTTTACAACCAAAGCTTGTTTGCTGTTGTCTAGAAACCTGGTGTTTGAAAAAAGTCGCTTCCTGAAAATTATGACCAAAATGAAAGCTTTTCCTCATCACTCCTACTTGAACCTAACCTGATCTTCTGCCTGAAACAGGCAAGATGGCTTTACAATAAGACAGAATCACACTGCGTGTACCTCACACTCACAAGTCCAAAGGGTCATGTGACCACTGTGTGCTCCCTGCAAACCCTCCCAGGCTGGTGAATTTCCCTTGTTTGCCAATTTGGCCACTTGCGCAGTCCTTCTACTTCACCTACCCTCTCCACAGGATTGCCATACAGCGGTACAGATTTTTTCCAAGCATCTGCCCATTTTATTTGTTTAGAAGCAACAGTTCTCCCGCTGACTCTGTCTGTCCTCCTATCAGTACCAAATGCTCTTAGGGAAATTATTTTATTATTATTATTTTAAACTTTCTCCTTTTAAGATAGTTTATATAATCCTGCATTTGTTCAACATCAGAGTGAAATTTAAATAAAAGGAAATTTGCTAGCCTTTCTATGTTCTGCAGGAGGCAGATTATAGGAATTGTAAATCCTGTCCTGCTGCTGCTGCTAAGTCACTTCAGTCATGTCCGACTCTGTGCAACCCCACAGACGGCAGCCCACCAGGCGCCCCCGTCCCTGGGATTCTCCAGGCAAGAACACTGGAGTGGGTTGCCATTTCCTTCCTCAATGCATGAAAGTGAAAAGTGAAAGTGAAGTCGCTCAGTTGTGTCCGACTCTTAGCGACCCCATGGACTGCAGCCTACCAGGCTCCTCCGTCCATGAGATTTTCCAGGCAAGAGTACTGGAGTGGGGTGCCACTGCCTTCTCCGGAAATCCTGTACTACCCAGCACTGAAACAGAATGCACATGCACATCATGGAGGAATAACCCAGTGTAATGCTTAGCGAGAGAAACGGGACACAAAGAGAACGTGCTGAACAATCCCAAATCTGTCAAGTTCAAAATCAGCAAACCTAAGTCTATGGTTATACAGGTCAGATAGTGGTTGCCTTTGGCTGGGGTATCAACCATCAGTGGGCACCAAGAGCCTGCTGGTGACAATAGAAAAGTAGTGTCTTGTTGTGGGTAGTGGCAAAATTAACTTATGGAAGTACTCACCTAGTGTAAACGTGAATTGTGTACTTTACTATATGTAAATATGCATGTATTATGCTTTAATTTAAAAAATATGTTATATCCATTTTTTTTTAACTTCTGTTTAAAGATCCAGTGATGTGCTTGAATTCTGAAGTATATAAGAAGCGTTCCTCAAGGTCAGGTTTCCCTTTTGGCTCAGCTGGTAAAGAATCCGCCTGCAATGAGGGAGACCTGGGTTCAATCCCTGGGTTGGGAAGATCCCCTGGAGAAGGGAAAGACAACCCACCCCAATATTCTGGCCTGGAGAATTCCGTGGACTGTATAGTCCATGGGGTCACAAAGAGTCAGACATGACTGAGCCACTTATAATGTGGTATATTACATTGAATGATTTTTGTGTATTGCTTTGAGGGGATAAATCCTACTTGGTCATGGTGTATATTACATTTTTATATGTTGCAGGATTTAGTTTGCTAGTATTTTGTTGAAGATTTTTGCCATCTATAAGAGATATCGGTCTGTAGTTTTCTTGTGATGTCTTTGTCTGGTTTTGGTATCAGGGTCATACTGCCTTCATAGAATGAGTCAGAAAGGATTCTTGGACCTCTACAAGCAGCATCTGATGGCAGGATGTCTCACAGGAAGTTCTCTACTCGCAGGCGTTGGTTCCTGGGCTTCCTGCCTCAGAAGTGCAGCAGTCAGCACCAGGGGAAAGTGATAGGGTTCCCCAAGGATGACTCTTCCAAGCCCATGTAGCTCTCAGCCTTCCTTGGCTACAAGGCTGGCAAGACCCATGTTGTGAGAAAGGTTGATAGACCAGGGTCCAAACTGCATAAGAAAGAAGTTGTGGAGCCTGTGACCATAGTGGAGACTATGCCCTTTATGCCTGTGGGCACTGTGGGCTGCGTGGAAACACTATGAGGCCTCCAGACCTTTAAGTCCATCTTTGCCGAGCATATCAGCAATGAGTGCAAAAGGTGTTTCTATTAGAACTGGCATTAAACATAAGACAAACACCTTCACGGAAAAGAAGGGACAGGATGTAGACAGCAAGAAGCAGCTGGACAGGAACTTCAGCCCACACCCAGATGTGCCTGCTTCCTCTATGCCAGAAGAAGGCCCACCTAATGGAGAGCCAGGTGAACAGAGGGACTGTGGCCAAAAAGTTGGACTGGGCCCATAAGGAACCAGAGCAGCAGGTCCTTGTGAACCAAACATTTGGGTGGGATGAGATGATTACTGTCACTGGGGCGACCAGGGGCGAACACTACAGAGGGATCCAGCCACTGGCATACCAAGAAGCCACCTTGTGAAACCCACCGAGAGCTCCACTGGGCTGCCTGTATTTCCATGTGACATCTTGCCCGGGTGGCCTTTCTGCGGCTTGGGCTGGGCAGAAAGACTGCCATTTCTGTACAGAGATCAACAAGAAGATCTACAAGATTGGCCAGGGCTACCTCATGGGGAATGGCAAAATGATCAAGAACAACACCTCTACTGATTACACCCAAAAGCATCAGCCCTTTGGGTGGCTTTGTCCACTGTGGTAAAGTGACCAATGGCTTTGTCATGCTCAAAGACAGTTCGGTAGGAACCAGGAAGAGAGTATACACCCAGTGCAAGTCTTTGCTGATGCAGACCGAACGGCAGACCCTGGAGAAGATTAACTTCAAGTTTGTCGACACCACCTCCAAATTTGGCCATGGCTGCTTCCAGATTGTGGAAGAGAAGAAAGGGTTCATGGGACCATTTAAGAAGGACTGAGTTGCAAAGGAAGAAGAAGGGGCCTAGTATCAGAGTAGATTGTGCAACTGGCAGAATCTCAATAAAGTTAATTTCCAGTGACAACAAAAGAAGAAAGTGTTCCCTCTTCTATTTTTTAGAAGAGTTTGCAAAGGACTGATGTCAATTCTCCTTTAAATGTGTGGTAGAAATCATCAGGATATAATCTCCTTTACACACTTAAATGGTATGGTATTAACACAGTGCTATTTTAGCTTGTATTTCTTTGATAACTAGTAAGGTTAAACATCTTCCCATATGTTTGCTTGTTAATTATCTCTGTTGGTATGTATTGTTTGTTCATATCCTTTGCTCATTTTTATATTGGGGTCTCAATGTTTTTCTTATCAAGTTTAATGAGGCTTTTAGAATAGTTACCCTCAAAACATTATATTTTAATCCAGTAATTTTTCATCATCCGGAAATACTGTATTTTAGGCATAGGGAGGATAAGTCAGATTTTAGAAGCACTTCTACTTACAAGAATTTTCTCCTAATTTTATCCTGTTGGCAAATAAACTTTTCTGCATTTAATGGGGTCAGCAGGAGGTCACAAATCTAACTAAAAATGAATTGAGATTTCTTGATGCCCAGGTCAATTTTTAAAGAAAATTATTTTCTTGAATATTTATTTGTTTTCACTGTCAATCCAGGCACACACACACACACACACACACACACACATATATATATATATATATATCAGACATACCCAGTCCATAAGGTAATACCCTCCCTCTGAGTCCTTGCTGATGGTTCCATTTAGTGAGTCTGACTTGCTGAGTGCCATGCCTACATGCTTAGTTCAACACAACATCTAATTCAACTTCCCCCAACTTTTTTACCCAAGGGAAACATCAAAGTGGAAAACAAGCCATTTAACCAGTATGTATCTTGAAAAATTCATTCAGCTCACCATTTTAATGAAAAGCTGATGAAGACGACTTGAGTCTTCTCCACGGACAAACATTTGATTAATAAGACCAGTTGGCATACGGTCTGCTTAGAGGATTTTAAACTAAAATGTCATTCCCTACAAGCCTATAACAATGCCTGGACAACCCTCATTAGAAAATGTATTATTTGTGATTAAATTTGGAAAAGACTTATTCCATATATGTTTTGTGTGGGTTATGTGTGTGAAGGTGGGTGAAGGTGAGTGGACTGTGGATGTGTGAGTTTAAATGAAAGAAAAGGAAATAAAACACATAGGTTTTTTTCATTCCATAATTTTTTAAATAAAATTTTACTTTTCTAAACTTCTCACAATTTAGTGTTCCAGAGAGGCATTTTTGCTAGCATGGAATAAGAACCAAATCACTCAAAGTCAGCCTCAATAAAGCAATTTAAACTACCTAGTATAGATTTTCCCTGGCTCTTTGCACTGCTGTTTATGTTTAGGAGATTTTTATCTCCTAGTCTCTTGTCACTTTAGATGAGTACACACACAGTTATACAATGTTTTCTCATACCAAACCTATAGGAAAAATATACATGTTGACTACATGGAAGGTGTTTTAATCATTCTTGTGTTTTTCATTCTTCTTTGGTCTATTTCTCTTAATCATAAATTGATCCTATTTTGTACATTTTATTCCTTTAAGAAGTTGTTGTTTAGTCTCTTAAGTCATGTTGGACTCTTTGCCACCATATAGGTTGCATCGTGCCAGGCTCCCCTGTCTTTCCTATCTCGCAGAGTTTTCTCAGATTCATATCAATGAATCAATGATGTTTTCTAACCATCTCATCCTCTGCCACTCCCTTCTCTTTTGCCTTTAATCTTTCTCTGCAATACAGTCTTTTCTAATAGGTCAACTCTTTGCATCAGGTGACCAAAGTATTAGAGCTTCAGTATCAGTCCCTCCAATGAGTATTCAGGGTTTATTTCTTTTAGGATTAACTGGTTTGATCTCCTTGCAGGCCAAAGGACTCTTAAGAGTCTTCTCCAGAACCACAATACAAAAGCATCAGTTCTTCCAAGCTCAGCTTTCGTTATAGTCCAGTTCTCATATCTGTTCATGACTAATGGAAAAAACCACAGCTTTGAGTGTATGAAACATTGTTGGCAAAAGTGATGTCTCTTCTTTTTAATACGTTGTCTTGGTTTGTCATAGCTTTTCTTCCAAGGAGCAAGTGTCTCTCAATTTCAAGGCTGCAGTCACTGTCCACAGTGATTTTGGAGCCCAAGAAAATAAAATCTGTCACTGTTTCCACTTTTCCCCCACTTATTTGCCATGAACTGATAGGACTGGATGCCATGAATTGATAGGACTGGATGCCATCATCTTCGTTTTTTGGATGCTGAATTTCAAGCCAGCTTTTTCACTCTCCTCTTAGGTTCCTTTTCACTTCCTTCTGTTAGAGTATTATCATCTGCATATCTGACGTTGTTGATATTTCTCCTGGCAATCTTGATTCCAGCTTGTGCTTCACCCAGCCTGGCATTTCGCGTGATGTACTCTGCATATAAGTTAAATAAGCAGGGTGACAATATACAGCCTTGATGTACTCCTTTCCCAGTTTGTAACAAGTCTGCTGTTCCACGTCCAGTTCTAACTGTTGCTTCTTGACCCACATACAGGTTTCTCAGGAGGCAAGTAAGGTGGTCTGGTATTCCCATCTTTTGAAGAATTTTCCACAGTTTTTTTGTGATCCACACAGTGAAAGGCTTTAGTATAGTCAATGAAGCTGAAGTAGCTGTTTTTCTGGAACTCCCTTGCTTTCTCCATGATCCAACACATGTTGGCAATTTGATCTCTGGTTCCTCTGCCTTTTCTAAACCCACCTTGTACATCTGGAAGTTCTCAATTCATGTCCTACTGAAGCCTCACTTGAAGGATTTTAAACATGACATTGCTAGCATGTGTAATGCAATTTTACAGTAGTTTGACCATTCTTTGTTGTTGCCTTTCCTTGGGGTTGGAATGGAAAGTGACCTTTTCCAGTCCTGTGGCCACTGCTGAGTTTTCCAAATTTGCTGAAATGTTGAGTGCAGCACTTGAACAGCATTATCTTTTAGAAATTTAAATAACTCAGCTGGAATTCCATCACCTCCACTAGCTTTGTTCACAGTAATGCTTCCTAAGGCCTACTTGACTTCATACTCCAGGATGTCTGGCTGTAGGTGAGAGACCACAACATTATGGTTATCTGAGTCTTTGAAACTTTTTATATATTCCTTCTGTGTGTTCTTGCCACTTCTTCTTAATCTCTTCTGCTTCTATTAGGTTCTTACCATTTCTGTCCTTTATCGAGCCCATACTTGCATGAAATGTTCCCTTGATGTCTCCAATTTTCTTGATAGCTCTAGTCTTTCCCATTCTATTGTTTTGCTCTATTCTGTGCATTATTCATCGAAGAAGGTCTTCTTATCTCTACTTGTTACTCTCTGGAACTCTGCATTCAGTTGGGTATATCTTTCCTTTTCTCCCTTCTGTTTCACTTCTCTTCTTTTCTCAACTATTTGTAAAGCTTTCTCAGACAATCTCTTTGCCTTTTTGCCTTTATTTTTCTTTGGTGTGATTTTGTTCACTGTCTTCTGAACAATGTTACAAACCTCCATCCATAGTTCTTTAGACACTCTGTCTACCAGATCTAATCCCTTGAATCTATTCATCACCTCCACTGCATAATCATAAGTGATTTGATTTAGGTCATAGCTGAATGACCTTGTGGTTTTCCCTACTTTCTTCAACTGAGCCTGAATTTTCAATAAGGAGCTCATGAGCTCAGCCCCAATCAGCTCCAGTTTTTGCTGACTGTATAGAGCTTCTCCATCTTTGGCTGCAAAGAATATAATCAACCTGATTTCAGTATTGACTGTTTGGTGATGGCCATGTATAGAATACTTTTATGTGTTGTTGGAAAAGCATGCTTATTATGACCAGTATGTTCTTTTAATAAAATTCTGTTAGCCTTTGTCCTGCTTCATTTTGTACTCCAAGGCCAAACATCCTGTTACTCCAGGGATCTTTTGACTCCCTGCTTTTGTGTTCCAATGATGAAAAGGACTTTTTTTTTAATGCTAGTTCTAAAAGATCTTGTAGATCTTCATAGAATCATTTGACTTCAGCTTCTTTGTCTTTAGTGATTGGAGCATAGACTTGGATTACTGTGATGTTGATTGACTTGGAAATAAACTGACATCATTCTCTTTTGTTGACTCCATTTCTTCTAGGGATTCTTGCCCACAGTAGTATATATAAGGGTCATCTGAATTAAATTCATCCATTCCCATCCATTTTAGTTCATTGATTCCTGAGATGTCGATGTTCACTCTTGCCATCTCCTGCTTGACCATGTCCAATTCACCCTGATTCTTGGACCCAACATTCCAGATTCCTATGCAATATTGTTCTTTACAACATCAAACTTTACTTTCACCACCAGACATATCCACAACTGAACATTGTTTCTGCTTTGGCCCAGCCACTTCATTCTTTCTGGAGCTATTCATAATTGCCCTCTCTTCCCCAGTAACACACTGGATACCTTCCAACCTAGGGAGCTCATCTTCCAGTGTCATATGTTTTTGCCTTTTCAAACTGTTCACGGGGTTCTCTCAGCAAGAATACAGGAGTGGTCAGCCACTTCCTCCACAGAGGACCATGTTTCATCAGAACTGTTTACTATGACCGAGTCTAAGTTGTGTGGCCCTGCACGACATGGCTCATAGCTTCACTGAGTTATGCAAGTCCCGTTGCCACAACAAGGCTGTGATCCATGAAGGGGACTTTAAGAAATATCCCTACATATGTTTATTCATTCATTTCTCTGCAGAAATAACAATGTGCTTGATTACGGGGCAAAGACCTGTTGGGAACATTATATTATACATCAGCATATTACATAAGTTACATGCATTTGATTATCTTTCTGAAATTCAAAAATCTCTGAATTCTAAAATGTGTGTAGCCTCAAAGGTTTTATGTAAAAAAGAGTGAATTTGTACTCATTTTTCTGATTAGGTTATATAGAATTATTCTAGCCACTTTAATTTCATATGGTAATATACTTGGTCCATATTCCTGATTCTAGTTTCCTCATTTATATCCATGCGATAATATATCTCATCTTAACTGGAGTACTAGGTAGTTTATGATAGCCGAGCACATAACTTGAATATAAGTGTGTATACATATATAAAACCTATATGTTTATGTGACACAACTACACACAGAGAACTGCTTTGGGAACTACCTCAAATTTAGTAAACACAGGTATATAACTGATACTTTCATTCAACAACCTATTTCTCAGGAGCAAAGTTTAAATCAAGTGTGCGGGCAGTGACAGAAGGACTATCACTAAAAAACCTGGTTTTAAAGAGGCTGTCTTCACGAGGGGAACTCGCAGATCTCTCTTCAAATTGCTGAATATCTTAAAGGAAGTTGATCATCACCCTGGGAATCAATTTATATGTAAACTGTTTCAAGAGCTTGTATGCGACATCGACAAATACAGGGAGCACTGCAAGAGTTTCTTCTTGAAGATATTGCAAGAAGAGCTTAGGTTTCTATTTTTCAAAGAACTGTAATATGTATTCTCTGTATTTGGTTTTGTATAATGAGGGTGATAATAATAGCCACCCCAAGAGTAGTTCTGAGGGTTAGATAACACGTTAAATGCCAAGCCCAGTGCATTCTACATGGTACCACTGTGAGGTAGAACAGCTGGAATCATTGTCCTCAGTTTTCAGACAGGGTCCAGAAACCATAGGTGGCTTGTCCAAAGTCACATGATCAGGACACTAAAAAAGTGACACTTGATCTCACTTTGCCAGCAGCAAGTTCACTGTTCTTTCCACAACTTCTTACTATCTAAAGTAAATGAGGAAGACATGGCAACCCACTCCAATATTCTTGCCTGGAGAATTTCACGGACAGAGGAGCCTGGCAGGCTACAGTCCTTAGGATCACAAAGAGACAGACACAACTGAGGCAACTTAGCAAGCATGCATCTTTTATCATAACTGTTGCTAAGTGGAAATAGCTTTATTATTTTTACTGATTATTTAAACAGAACATGCTCATTGTATAAATAACTGCACAGATTGGAGAGATGAAAAGAAAAAAAATACAAAAAAATCACATCATCCAATCACCCAGAAATACCCATGTTTAATTAGAAGCATCATCTTTAAGACATTTTTCTATGCATAAACACATGTAAATACAATATAACAGGGTTTCCCTGGTGACTCAGTGGTAATGCAGGAGATATGGGTTCTATCCCTGCTCCAGGAAGATCCCACATGCCATGGGGCAACTAAGCCCATGCGCCACAGCTACAGAGCCTGTGCCCTAGAGGCAGGGAGCCGCAGCTCCTGAAACCCACAGGCCCTACAGCCCATGCTCCACAACAAGAGAAACCACTGAAACGAGAAGCCTGCACATGGCAGTGAGAAAGCAGTCCCTACTCGCCACAACTACAGAAAAGCCCACCTAGCAATGAAGACACAGCACAGCCAAAAGTAAATAAATAAAATTTAAACAAATAGCCACAGCTTCCCGAAAAAACCCCAAACAAGCAATGTAACAACTAAAATAGGATAACACAGATCGTTTTTATAGTGCATTTTTTGTAAAATAAATTATAGACTTTACATATTAATAAATACAAGTTTTACCTATAAATTGCAAAAAATTTACTAAAGTGCACAAAACTTACGGTTTTGCCACTTAATTTATTTTTAAGACCCACAACTAGTAGAAAAGTCCATCTGGGCAATTCATGGTGGACTCTGTCAGTTCACTGTCTTCTTGGTTACTTATGGTTTGACATAGTCACAGCACTTCGGGACTTTTTTCTCTCTTTCTCAATCATTTCACCCATGGTGATTTTTCAGTTAATGGTCAAGGGCTATGAATCATCTGGGCAGCAGAAAGAACAAGGTTAGAACCTTAATGATGCTCTTCTGTCTTATGCTGCCTTTTATCTGCCCTTTAGGCAGCAGTTTTCATTCTTGCTATGTTTGGTAGGAGGGTTGGAATCCTTCCCTGACAGCTGGCTGTCAGATTGTGTATTCTGCATCCACTTTATTCCAAACACAAGGTTCTCTGCAAGTCTGCCCACCAACCCATCTGCCTTAATCTGTTCAAACTAAATATACCATAGACTGCATGGCTTAAACAATAGACATTTCTTTTTAACGGAAGTTCTGGAAGCTGGGAAGTCCCAAATCAAGTTGTCAGCAGATTCAGTGTCTGTTAAGAGCCTACTTCTTGGTTTGTAGACAACTGTCTTCTCACTGTGTCCTCACATGGTAGAAGTGGCCAGGGAGCTTTCTGGAGCCTCCTTCATAAGGGCACTAACACCATTTATGAGGGCTCCACCCTCACTACCAAATCACCTCCCAAAAGCCACACCTCCTAACACTGTCACTCTTCAGGGTGAGGATTTCATAGATGAATTTTGAGGGGACACAAGCCCCCACTGTATATCATCTTCTGAGCCCTCTCAGTCGCCTTCCCAATGCCAAACTGAGATTACCCTTGGGACTCCCTGCTGAGACACCTAACACACTCATGGCTATTCCACTGCCAGGGTACCCCCAAGGATGTTCACATTCTTATGGTCAGAACTCATGAACATGATACTTTACATAGTAAAAGGGACTTCGCAGATGTGATTAAGTTAACGATCTTGGTATAGATTATATCAGATTATCTTGGTAGGCCCAACGTAAGACCCTTATTGAAAAGGGGAGTACAAAGATCAGAAGCTGCAAAGGAGATAAAATAAACAGAGAGAGGGAGATGCTGGAAGATGCTACACTGCTGGCATTAGAAATGAGAAAAGGGTTATGAGCAAAGGAAATCTCTAGAAGCTAGAAGAGGCAAGGAATAGATTCTCCCCTAAAGCCTTCAGAAGAAACAGGTTTCACAACAACCTTGATTTTAACACACCGAGACTGATCTTGTGCTTCTGACCTCTAGAATTATGAGGTAATAAATTGTATTGTTTTCAGTCACCAAGCTTGTGGTAATTTGTCATAGCAACAATTTGAAACTAATATACATACTGAACATAGAGCTTCTTTAAAGGCTGTACCTAGAGAAGTAAAGCATAGGCACCCTCTTCACGGGTACGCCTTAATTGAAATTGGGTTCCTATTCTCCCACTCACCCCACTGTCAAAGCTTGGCAGCACTAACGCAGAGAATTATATTCCTTTTCAGAGAACACTGATAGCAGCCAAGTTTGTTGCTCTGCTCTCTCTCTCTGAAAAATAAAGCTGCTTATTTGCCCAGAAAGGGGAAAAACTCACTAGACAGTTACTCTTCCAAATCTATCACTTGTTTTAACACTTTAAGACTTTATGAACAACCAAACTTTTCAAACTAAACATCTTTCTCTCACAAAGTCCAGCTCTTTAAAGCCTAAACTTTTTAAATTTGTTTAAAATTTCATTCACATATGTATGCATTGTTTAATTTGTTTTTTTCCTGAGCCAATAAATGCATTGATTCAGTGATAGGTAGAGAGAGAACCTGGGTTAATATCACCACAATTTATCTCTGTTCACATAAACCTCCATCAACAGTTATTATTGAAGTACAGTTGATTTACAATGTTGTGTTAATTACTATTGTTCAGCAAAGTGATTGAATTATATATATATATAATATATATATATAAATATTATTTTTCATTATGGTTTATCATAGGATACTGAATATAGTTTGCTGTGTTATGCACTATGAATTTGATATTTATCCATTTTAATATATAAAAGCTTATATCTGCTGACCCCAACTTCCCACTCTATCCCTCCCCCAAACCCTTCCTGCTTGGCAGTCACCAGTGTGTTCTCTATGTCTGTGATTCTGTTCCTGTTAACAAACGTAGGTTCATTTGTGTCATATTTTAGATGACACATATAAGCGATATCATATGGTATTTCTCTTTCTGCTTATTAATATAATATCTAATTGCACCCTTGTCACTGCAAATAGCATTATTCTGTTCCACTGTATATGTATACAATATATAATTCATCCATTCATCTGTCATCCACCAATATCTTTAATGATTATAAAATATTCTACTATATGGTGACTCCAGAATATATTTACCTAATTCCCTTTTGATGGACATTTTGATTGCCAAGTTTTTGCTAATATAGTATGGACATGGAGTGGAAGGGGAGGGTGGGACAGATTGGGAAATTAGCACTACCAGGCATAAAATAGATAGCTAGGGGGAACCTAGCTATAAAGAACAGGAAGCTCGGCTCAGTGCTCTATGATGACCTAAAGGGATGGGATGGGGGTGGAGTGGGAAGGAGGTCAAAGAGGAAGGGGATGTATGTATACATAGAGCTGATTCACTTTGTTGTTCCAGAAACTAACACAGCATTGTAAAGCAATTATATGCCAATGAAAAATAAAGACCTACATGATTCTAAGTTAAAAAAAAATGCAGAAATGAATTTTGATCAGTTATGACATCATTTCTTTAAAAAAAAATCCTTAAGAACAGATTTTCTAGTTCAAAGTGTATGCACATTTTACACTACGAAACTTGTTACCAAATTGATTTTCTCTTATGCTGGAAGTAAAAATGAATTGTCCTTTTTGTTTTACCAGTTTTTCTCTTGTGTATAGTCCAGCGTATGAGAGTCCCCTTTATCCACACTCTGTCCAATCAGAGGAGTTAGCAATTTTTCTTTATCCACAATGGATCAACAATAATATCGAATTGGTATTTTACTTTGTATGTCTTTGACTATTGGATTAAATGTTTACTGGTCACTTTTAAGGGCTTCCTGGGTAGCTCAAACTGTAAAGAATCTGCTTGCAATGCAGGAGGCCCGGGTTCGATCCCTGGGTTGGGAAGATCCCCTGGAGGAGGGCATGGCAACCCACTGCAGTATTCTTGCCTGGAGAATCCCCTGGATAGAGAAGTCTGGCAGGCTACAGTCCATGGGGTGGCAAAGACCTTCTCTAGATTCATCAGTCATATCCTCAGTCCATTTTTTTTTCACATTGCCTTCTTCATATAAGCTTTTTCATGCCATCACAACATTTTTCCCTATGCTTGTCACTTATCTTTTTTCTTTTATTTAATTTTATGGTTTCTCTGCCTCCATTAGATTGTCAAGTATGTCAATCATTTTTTAAGTGTTCTGATTTAGCTAGCACTCCTGCCTTTAATTTTAGTACTGTTGATGTTTTGCAGAATGTGATATCTGAATGTTTGGATTAAGCAGGAACATTTCAAAATAAAACCTTCTACTTTTCTCCCCCCAAAGTATTTATTTATTTAATTGATATGGTTGCATTTAGGTCTCCAATCTTACTATTATTTTCTTTCTTTTTAACATACAATTTTATATTAGTGTTACTGCAATATTTTGTGATTTGATATCTTCATGTATTTATAAAATGATCCCCACATTACTGTCCAGTTACCATGTTACACTTGGAAACTTGTTACCAAGTGTAACAAGTTACTGTCTGGTTACCATTATAATACAGTTATTGCAATATTGTTGACTATATTCCCTATGCTATATATTGTATCCTCATGATTTATTTATTTTATAGTTGGAAGTTTGTCCCTGTTAATACCCCTCATCTATTTCACTCAGCCCTTTACCCTCCTCCCCTCTGGCAGTTTGATCTCTATATCTGTGAGTCTGGTTCTGTTTCGATTTGAGTGTTCACTTGTTTTGCTTTTTAGATTCCACATAGAAGCGAAATCATATGGTATTTGTCTTTGTCTGACATCACACTTAGAATAATATCCTCTACGTCCACCCATGTTGTTGCAAATGACAAGACTTCATTCTTTTTTATGCTGAGTGAAATTATATATAATGGAATATTATTTATTTATTATATATAGCTCCACATATATGATGGAATGTTGCATATATATATATGGTTGCAGATGATATGATACTATATATATAAAATCCTAAAAACAACCCCAAAAAGTATTAGAACTAATAAATAAATTCAGCAAAGTTTCAGGATAGAAAATTACATACAGAAATCTGTTGCATTTCTATACACTAACAATGAATTATAGGAATGAAAATCCTATTTGTAATTGCATAAAAATAATAAAATACCCAGGGATAAATCTAAACAAGGGGGTAAAAGCTTATACTTAGAAAACCGTAAGATACTGAAACAAGAAATTGAAAACAGCACAAATGGAAAGGCATAATGTGTTCATAAGTTGAAAGAATGAATTTTGTTAAAATGACCGTACTCCCCAAAGCAATCTATAGATTTGATCAATATCTCTTAACTAATTGTTCATGGGTATGTACTTAGTTTTCACTTTGTTACTCATGGTACACAAGCTTCTCTTGTTGCAGAGCACAGGCTCTAGGGGCCGTGGGTTTCAGAAGTTGTGGAGTGTGGACTCAGCAATTGTGGCACACGGGCTTAGTTGCCCTGAGGCGTCTGCAGTTTTCCTGGACCAGGGATCGAACTCACGTCACCTACACTGGCAGGTTAATTCCCAATCACTGTGCCACCAGGGAAGTCCAATTTCCTAAGTTTGAACACATTGGAACAGCCTTACATTTTTACTCTCTACTTTCCTATGTTTGAAAGTGAAGTCGCTCAGTCGTGTCCGACACTTTGTGACCCCATGGACTGTAGCATAGCAGGCTCCTCAGTCCATGGAATTTTCCAGGCAAGAGTACTGGAGTGGGTTGCCATTTCCTTCTCCAGGGGATCTTCCCAACCCAGGGATTGAACCCGGGTCTCCCGCATTGCAGGCAGACGCTTTACCGTCTGAGCCACCAGGGAAGCCTCCCTATGTTTAACATTGTTTTATATTACTGATTTGTGTATCCCTTAAATACTTATTGTGGGTGTAGATGATTTTGCTATTAATACTTTGTCTTCTAACTTTCCTACTAGCTTAATAAATGATTGGTCTACTACCTTTGCTATATGTTTGCCTTTACCAATGAGATTTTTTTCTTCATAATTTACGTATTTCTCATTGCAGTCTTTTGTGCTTAGAGAAGTTCCTTTAACCTCTTGTCAATCCAGTTTAATGGGCTGAATTCTTTTGTTTGTCTGTAAAATTCTCTCTCTTCCTTCGGATCTGAATGATAGACTTGCTGCGTACAGCATTCTTGTTACAGTTTTTTGTTTGTTTTTCTTTCATCTCTTTGAACATATTTTGCCACTCTCTTCTTGCCTGCAAAGTTTCTGCTGAAAAGTTAGCTGATAGCTTTACGGGATTTCCACTGTCCCGAAATAGTTGCTTTCCCCTGCTCCTTTTAAGATTCTCTCTTGATCTTTAACTTTTTCCATTTTAATTAGAAAGTATCTCGGTGTGGGCCTCTTTGGCTTTCCTTTGTTTGGGACTCTCTGTGCTTCTTGGTCCTGGATGCCTCTTTCTTTTCCCAAGTTAGAAAAGTTTTCAACTACTATTTCTTCAAGTAGAGTCTCTGACCCTTTCTCTTTCTGGGGTCCTGTAATGTGAATGCTAGTATGCTTGACGTTGCTCCAGAGGTCTCCTGAACTAGCCTCAATTTAAAAACATTTTTTTTCTTTTTCTGTTCAACTTTGGTTATTTCCACCACTCTGTGCTCTAGTTCACTGACCCATTCCTTTGTATTATCTAATCTGCTGTTGATTTCTTCTAGTGTATTTTTTTACTTCAGTTATTGCAGTCTTTCAATCTAGTTCTTTATGTTTTGAAACTCTTTGCAAACTTTTCACTGTGTTTATCCATTCTCCTTAGTTTATTAAGCATCTTTATAATCATTTGATTAAACCCTTTATCGGGTAGTTTGCGTAGCTCCACTTTGCTTAGTATTTTTTCTGGGGTTTTTATCTTATCCCTTAATCTGGGACATTGTCCTCTGTCACCTCACTTTGACTAATTTTCTGTGTTTAAGCGTCAGGTAGGTTAGTTATGCATCCCAGTTTGGAGCAGTGGGCCCCAGCTGCCTCCTCCCCTCTGGCCATCGGGTATATATGCTCCAGGATTATCTCCTATGCGAGCTGCGTGGGCATCTCTGTTGTGGCGGGCCTGGCCACTGTGGGTATGCTAGCAGGCAGGGCTGGCCTATGGCGAAGGAGGCCGCTAGGCCCTGCCTCATGTGGTGGCTGCCGACCCACTGCTATGTGGTGGCATCTACCTGTGGGACCAGGGGGACCCCGAAGCTGGCGTCAGCCTGCTGGTGGTAGGTGGGGTCAGGTCCAAGGGCAGTCCATGCTGGTGGGCAGGTAAGCCCCCTGTGTCAATGGGCTAAAAGGGGGATTTCAAAATGCCACTTGTATACAGAGCATCAGTATCTTCTTTGCAGAGCAAGCTTCCTAACAAGGCAGCCACCGGCATTTGTGCCCCTGTGGGGAGTCCCAGTTGCCTCCTGCCTCTCCAGGAGGCTCTCAAGATCCGCAAGTGGCTCTGACCCAGAATCCTTTCAAATTCCTGCTTTTGCACTGAGGCTAGAAGCGTGTGAGATTTTGCTTGTACTCTTTAAGAGTAGAGTCTATATTTTCCCCATCTCTCCTATATCCAAGCCCCAGGAGTCTGTAAAGCCAGTTCTTCCAGGGGCTCATCTTCCTGAAGCAGGACCCCTGGCTTGGGGAGTCCAGCGTGGGGCTTGTACCACTTGCTCCTTTAGGAGGACCTCTACAGTTGGGCTGATCCTCCCATTTATGTGCTGCCTCGCTGAGGATCCAGGTCACAACCATACCACGCCTGCGGCCCTCGTCTGTGGGTTCCTTATACCTCTGTCTGTGGAAAACCTCCCCTGCCAGTCTTCAGGTTGTTCTCGTAGATAGTTGGCCGATAGATAGTTGTAATTTGGATGTGCCCATGGGAAGAGGGGAGCTCAGTCAAGTTCTTCCTTCTCCAAAATCTTGGCCATATTATGCAGATAAACAATGCAAACATAGTTACAAATAGACATTTCCTTGACACATCACCCAGCTTAATTTTATAATAAATAGGTGTACTTTGTTTACCTGAAGATTTATTGTTTTGTCTGATCCTTTGTCTGATCCTTTTGTAACCACGGGGACTGTAGCCCACCAGGCTCCTCTGTCCCTGGGATTTCCCAGGCAGGAATATTGGCGTGGGTTGCCACTTCCTTCTCCAGAGGATCTTCCCGACCCAGGGACTGAACCCGTGTCTCCTGCATTGGCAGGCAGATTATTTACCACTGAGCCACCACGGATGCCAACTGAAGACTAAGGGTCTTTAAAAACTGTCAGCTGAATAACTTTCTGAAGTTATCCAGTAATGTTTATAATGGTTTATCCCAAAGAAAGCACAGTCACTTAGTATTTATGATTCAACTAGGTGTCACGCTTAGCATCTTTTTCTTCTACAAATTAATAAACTCTCTAGAATCCACTTTGAGATTTCTCTTTCTGCCATGTCTGTGCTTTGCAGAATTATCTGAATTTTTGAGATGGTTTGGAACGTTAGTCTCTAGATCGTTTCTTTCAGCATACACTTAGGTGACTGGAGTTGAATCACTCTGGGGCACACCAGAACTGCCTCCCCAGAGAGCTCTGTCTGCGTTGTTAGGTAGGCATATAAGTTGCATCTCCAAAATAAATGTGTCCTCTAAAATCACCAGTGGGGGACCCCAGGGCAGTGTTTATATTAGACTACCAGATCAAATATTTTAACTAAAATGAACAGTCAATTCAGTCAGGTTATTTAACTGATAGTAAAGCAAGCAGTTTTTTGTTTTGTTTTGTTTTGTTTTTTGCAAGCAGTTTTTTGTGTGTGAAATAAAGGAACTAACCAGTGATTTAAAATTAAAATAATTTTCATAGCCTTGATATTTAAACACAGCATTGCCCTTGCTTCTCTGTGGGGTGTGTGTGTGTGAGTGTGTGTTTGTGTTCATGTGTATATTGGGAAGTTGTAAGTAGTAAAGATAGAAATTCATGTATGTAATTGTTTTATAGGTAAAAGTGCTTAACATGGGATTTTTTTCAAGTATCAGCAACTCCTGCAGAGACATTCTTGATAAACTGATATGAATGAACAATTGTCTAAACAAATACTATTATGGTTATGTTCCAGATAACCTACATGTCTCCACTTAAAATAACTAAGTAAGTGATACTGTAAAACAGAGGTCCCCAGATGCTGGGATCTAATGCCTGATGATCTGAGATGGAGCTGATGTAATAATAATAGCAATAAAGTAAGCAATAAATTCTTGAATCATCCTGAAACCATCCCCCAGCCCTTGGTCATGGAGAAATTGTCTTCCATGAAACCTGTCCCTGGTGCCAAAAAGGCTGGGGTTCACAGCTGTAGAATATTACACAGCTATTAAAAAGAGCAAACATAAATTTAAAATTCATACTTCTTATAATTTTTCCCTCATGTATGTCTAACAATTGAAACTTACTTCAGTCAGCTAACAAACATATTCAAGAATTGTCAAGCTACAAATGGGAGCAAAACCAATGCACTTATTTAAAAAAAAAAAAAAATAGCTGTGACTTAAAAACTATCATATTGAATATTTCTAAATGTCAGATATCTTCAATCTAGAAATCTTTAATTTTACTAAAACAGCTTGGTTAAAAGTTGAGTATTATGTTTTCTCACTGATAAATTCAAGAAGCTTGTACAAAAAATATCTGACATATTTTCACCTTAAAATCTTTACTACAGTCAGAAAGCTTTGATTTCTCTTGACCACATTATATCTAAATCAAATTCATTTTTGTCCTATAAAAAGTTCAGGAAGACTGCATGAAAATACTATGAATGTTGAAATACCAGACATTTTCTAGATAAGTTTATAGAAAAGATAATTCTGAATAGGATTCTGTTATCTTGATAATGTGCTGTTATTCATTTTTCTTGGAACCACTTTTTTCTGATACAGTTTTTCTCCTGTAGTGGAGAAACCATCATTTTGCTAACAGTTAACAATATATCTCCCAGATGGTATATCTTCTCTTCATTGCTTCCTTGACCTTTCTCTTCAGCAGCACAAAATTCTTTTCTACAAATTCTTTCCAAAGATATCCACTAGCTTTTAACAACGAGATTTGCAAGGAACCCAACAAACTCCTTAATTGCTTTTCACCCCTGACCAGCTAGTCACTTTTGGCTGCAGATTTATATGTGTCCAGAATACCTAAATTCCTTATCATGCTTGCTATCAATTGTTCCTTTTCAAGATCTTCACTATTTCTAAACAGTGAAAATGTCTCTTCATTTTTCTTATTAAAGAAAATTTTTTAAAAAAATTCCAGTATCAAAGGACATAATTAATTCAGTGCTTGTCCTGATTTATTAGTAAGTTTGCTTCCTTTCTTTGTAATTTCTTCCCCTGATATATTTGTTAACACGCTGCAGATTAGTGTTAATCCTTTATATTAATAGAATATTTTGCTTACTTGCGAATATATATATACATCTTTTCAAATATATCTTTTCAACCAAAGTTAACCCTTATCTGATGTGTTTGCTTTACTTCCTTGTCATCTTCTTATTTCCCAAATAGATTTTATTCATCAAAATCTTTTGGTGGTATGTGCTCAAGTCACTTTTCTATAGAGTTTTCATTCCTTAAGGAATTAAAGCTATGCTGGGTTTGCATTAAAATCCTAAGTTGAAAATTTCCTTCACACCTCTTGATTTAACATTTTTCTTCTGCACTTGGATTAGTTGTGTATTTTTTTCATGAATTATTATATAACCAAGTCTCTAATGTTATAGTGGAGTCATTACTTTTCTCTACCCATATCTGCTTTTATATCCATAATGTTCTAGAAAATACTGGGCTTCCCTGGTGGGTCAGTTGGCAAAGAATCTGCCTGCAAGGCAGGAGACACAGGTTCGATCCCTGGGTGGGGAAGATCCCCTAGAGAAGGAAATGGCAACCCACTCCAGTATTCTTGACTGGAAAATCCCATAGACAGAGGAGACTGGTGAGGGTTACAATGAAGCCTGTTATACTGGAGTCATTAATTTTCTCTACCAATATCTGCTTTTATATCTATGTGAATGTGTGTGAAAATCCCTCAGTTGTGTCCAACTCTTTGTGACACCATGGACTATATAGTCTGTGGAATTCTCCAGGCCAGAATATTGGAGTGGGCAGCCGTTCCCTTCTCCAGGAGATCTTCCCAATCCAGGGATCGAACTCAGGTCTCCCACATTGCAGGTGGATTCTTTACCAGCTGAGTTACAAGGGAAGCCCATTATGTTCTATAAAATACTAATTTATATTTCGACAAAAAAGATCTTAAAAGTTCCTAAAAAAAGAGGCATTGTCTTCTATCTCTTCCGCAACATCTTAAGAATCTAACATTTAAAATGTGTTAGTCACTCAAATGTGCCTGACTCTTTGTCACCCCATGGACTGTAGCCCATCAGGCTCTTCTGTCCATGGAATTCTCCAGGCAAGAATACTGGAGTGGGTTGCCATTCCCTTTTCTAGAAATAAGTAGTACTAAGACATAAAACCAATGCTTTGGAAAGATAAAATTAAGGAGCAGCAAAAACTGTTAGAAAAAAAAGGAGACCAGGTGGGAAAGTACAGCAATAGTACAGGAGTATGAATGGGAATGGAGAGAACACGTCAGGAGATTGTGTTTAAGACAGAATATTCTGAATTTACGGACTGGATATGCGGGGAAAGGGAGAGGGCAGAACCAGAGATAAAGCTGTGGTTTCCAGCTCAAGTGGCTGAGCAGATTCAGTGCCTTTTAAAGGAATAAGGAAGTCAGAGGAGGAGGCAAGTACAGATGACTATTCAATAATCGGAGCGGGGAAGGGAGTTAGGGGCTCCACTCCTCCAGAGTTGAGAGTGGGGGGATAACTTTACAGTCAGCATCCATGATTATGATTCAAACAACCACAGATCATATAGTCCCGTAGTGTTTATTTTAAAAATAGGCATATAAGAGTACCCCTGAAGTTCAAAGCTGCATTGTTCAAGGGTCATTGTAGAGAGTGTGCAAGATTATCAGTTCTATTTTGGACAGAGTGTTGCTGGAATTTGGAGAAAATTGGTTGTAGTTACCCTGACTACATCACACAGAATTTAAGATAAGAGCCAAATAAAAATGTAGGATTTAACCCAAGAGGATAGTTCAAGTCATGACCGAAGACGAGATGCCCCAAAAATCAGAGAAAGGAGAGTAGTACACCTTTATGGTAAAGAGAAGAAAAAGGACCCAAGAGGAAGAAAAGCTCCACAGGAGTGAATTAAGAGTGGCAAATGCTACTGAAATGGAAAGATGAGGCCTGAGAAAATAGCGTTTCTAATGAGAGTAAGAGGTACCTTGAGTAGTGGAGGGAGAGGCCAAATTCAAAAGGGTTAAGCCTTAAGTGACAGTAAGAAACTGAAATAAATTCGAATTTGTCTACACCCCTCCGGTCTTTTTTCATCCCAGAAACACTGGTTAGGTTTGTAGTCACAAGCCTCTTTCCTTTTTTTGGCGTTCCGTGGCCCTCCAGATAGTGATTTGAGTAATTAAGTTCTTCTTAAATGAAAAACTAATTTAAGAGTATAATGATTAATTTAACTTGTTGAAATGGGAAACTTAAAAAACCTGTTTTAGGAAATATTTGAGTCTTAGCACTGCAATTTACTAACTATGATCTTGGCTGGGTTACCTAAGTGATCTGTGTCTAGTCCTCATCTATAAGTGTTAATATGAAGTAATTTTCAGAATAAAATAAGCACATTATTGAAAGAGCTATGTAAGTTGTAACACACTCTACATAAATTAAGTTTTATTGAGACTCACTTGTTTATGAAAGGGATCAAGAAACTTGATGTTAACTGATTTAAGGGTAAAGGTTTGACCTGGGGGAAAGTGTGTACATTAAAATAAGGTTAGATGGAGTTCTTGATGTTAGAGAAACAAAGAAAAAGAGAGGCCTTCCTATTCTTTTGAAGACTTAGTTCTTTCTTGTTTCTCTTCTGAGTAGTTAAAGTTAATTGAGATCTCCTCTAATCTCTCCCACTATCTCTCTTTTCTACCTACCCTGTGTCTCAGAACAGCTTTTCCTAGAGCTGGAGAACGCAGCCAGGCTGCACGGACTATATAGAGTGGGTCCCCTTCACTGTCCCAGAGAGCCTTTACAGAGATTTATACCTAGTCTCCTCTCCCTCCTGAAAGTTTAATAGTGCAGGTTTAGTTTATTTCTGCACTGTGGCCCTTTATATAGTCACAAACCATTGTAACGAGCTAAATTTCGTTGTCCTTATGTACCAATTTTCACCTTCTACAAGGTTATTATTGCCTCTGTGGAGAATTCGTGCTTCAGCTTCTTCTTTCCCCTCCATCCATTCTCATGATAAGTCTCTCCGTAGCTGAAAATATCTGAAAGCCAGGGGGAGGAGGAGCTCACCAATGCAGTCTACACAGACCACCCTCCTAGGGCACAGGGCTGGGTGGAGAGGGTGAAGAGTGGACCCGGATGGCTGAACAGAAGATATCAACACAGAAAATATGCCAGTAGACATGAAGTACATCTTTCACATGGGGTGACTTGGAGAACAGGCAAAGTCAAAAGTCAGAGGAGGTGTGTTCTAAAGAAGACAGAGCAAAAAAAAAAAAAAAAGAAGAAGAAGACAGAGCAGACAATCAGATTAATAAAAAGAGAGCTTAACACAAAAGCCAAACTAACAGCAATGGCTGGGATATTTTTGAGACCTAGTTCTTTTCCAATATTTAAAGCATGAATCCTTAATCCCATGCGAGGATTGACACTCTCCTGCTGCTCTTAGTGGGTTCTTAGTTCATTAAGCTTCTGCCAGGGATGTGGTCCAAAAGGGTGGAGTACAACTTTTCATTTGATGAAAGGATTAATGAGACTTAAGACGTGACGTGGAAGAATTAAAACTTGTGTCCAATTTCTAATAGACTTCCTGGCATATCACATTATACTGCAACATTTCTTTGACCCAAATTTCTCAACTATTTCCTGAAAGCTTCCACTTAATTCTTCCACATTTCACTTGACTTCCTTTTAGATTTTACAGACAGTTACAAATATTCACACTGGAAAATTACACCTAGTAAATAATTCTCAAGCATTCCACATGGGGCTTTATTCTCATCACTAATTATTAGTAAACCCCAAATTTTCATATTATATAATAGTTTGTCATTTTTCTGTGGGTATTATTTTTGTTCTTTGTCTTACAAGGTAGCTGTCCCTTAGTAAGTAAGTAAGGCTAGCTTATCCACATTCGCATTTAAATCAGCTTATCGACTTTCAGGGCCATCCACGAAGTGACTCGTAAACACAAAACATTTGTGTACAGTGAGCTATCTCTTCATTTTATGGCACAAATTATGGATTGTGGTGGTTTTTAGAAAAAGAGAAATTTGCAAAGATATAGTAAGGGTGCACAATAATTGAAAATCTATGGTTATAAGACATAAAAGAAATATGTTTCTCACAGGATTTTCATTTTGTTACCTTTTTAGATGGCACATAAGAGAAGTCTTCAAATATGCACGATTAGAAAGAATAAAGGGGTGACATAGTCATTATTCTTTTTCTGATAAAGCCCGGAAATAAACTGAGTTTTCTCAGTTTATCTAATACTCTTTATAAGAGGCACAAAAATGAAACAAATGGTAATTTTAAGAGAATAAATACTGATTCTGTTCTGCTTAAAATAAAATTACATATTCACTTATAAAAGAAAAGATGTCAGAGCTAGCAATGAATTCATGTTATTAAGAATTCACAATTAAAATATTAAAATTCTGACATTATAAAAATGCTCATAAACCCACAACCATCACTTGATGTTAGGATGATATTATAGTCATTAAAAAAGAATATTACCTAGAAATTCTATCTGAACAAAGAAATTACATGGAAGAATTTTATTAAATAAAATTAACATTCCTAAAGATATTTGAAATCTACTTTGTAACTTTTGTGATTGTGAACTACAAATAAGAGCATTAAGTACATATTTCAACCTGGTGAGGTACAATCACTTTTTATTTTGATCACATATTGAGTTCTGCAATTTGTAGGAAATACTAGCAAATTTATATTCAGATCAGCTTTCAATGTTTATATGAATATAACACGTTTATATGAATATTTAAACATGGTAAAGATACTTTTCTTAGCAACATGACAACTCAGTAGGCACTAAGTATAGTGAACTTAGCACTACCAATATGTTAATTCACCAATATATTCATCAGCAAAATATAGAATATTTTTATTTATTTGTTTTTGCCTTCATAATACAGTAGTATAATCAATTTTTAAATGAAAGTCTGAACCTATCCTTTAGATTTACTTTATCTGGCGTTAGAAGCAAGAATTGAGTAAAACAATTGATACAGATTTGGAAATATGTAATATAATTGCAAACTTACTAATATAAATGATAGTATAACAACAATAAATGGACGTTTTAAAAGTACATTTTTTCCTGTGCCATGTAAAATAGAAAAATTCATCTATGGACCATTATGAAAATTTAACTTTTTAAACCCTATACTTTCACTAATAAATAGAAGAATGTCCTAGTCTCAGTTCTTTTCTTCACTAATTTATTATCTTAGGAGTTCCGTCTCTTTTCTGGCCTCAATTTGCTCCAATTGTTAATGAAGGCTTTGAAATAAATTATCTAATAATTGCTTCAAAAAAGAAAAATTTAACTTTTTTCATTTGTCAAGGTTCTTTCCTTTCTAGGCTGTATGCATTAGCAATGAAATTCTCAAAATGTGTTAATGGAGGTATTTTTCTGTGAAAAAATGTCTTTTCTTTATAATGGAGAAAATGATATTTACTACTTCCCATAATGTGACACTTGGTTTTATTATACTGTAAATATGGGAATAAGGATTTTATGATTTTAGGGGATGATTAAATTTTGTATAACAAAATTATCTTTTTCCATATACTCCAGCAAACTGTTATTTTCACTATCTTCATACATATGTTGTCTCTCTAAGGAAACATATTTGAAATCTCAGGGTTCATATATTCAGTTTACCTAGAAATATCTTTGCAAATCTTACCAAATTAATTTTTCCGTGCCTGTTTTCAGTCCTCAGTTCAGTTCAGTCACTCAGTTATGTACAACTCTTTGCAGGCCCATGGACTGCAGCACGCCAGGCTTGCCTGTCCATCACCAACTCCCAGAGATTGCTCAAACTTATGTCTGTTGAGTTGGTGATGACATCCAACCATCTCATCCAACTTTTAGTGATAGTAGTATACATTTGTTTGAGGTAACTACCCCTTTGCCTTAATTTGTAAATGAAGCAAATATATAAGTTCTGCTATAAGAATATTTTAGTTACTTATAAGTAGAATATCCTGAGACATAGGACATCCTGTCCACAGTTATTTATTCTACCTCTATGTTTAAGAATTAATGTTCCATGCTTTCTTTTTCACTGCCACCTACATAATAACTTGCTCTTCTTGGTCAAGTATATTCCTTACCTTCTTCACAGCCTTACTGAAGTCCCATCACTGTTCCTTAAACTTTTTCCAAAACCATAGAATTGTGCAATTGCTTTCATGGTAAATGGCAATGGATATTGGCCACTGTGGGCTTCCCAGGTGGTGCTAGTGGTAAAGAATCAGCCTGCCAATGCAGAAGACATAAGAGACACGGGTTCAATTCCTGGGTGGGGAAGATCCCCTGGAGGCGGGAATGGCAGCCCACTCCAAAATTCTTGCCTGGAGAATCCCATAGACAGAGGATCCTGGTAGGCTACAGTCCATCAGTCACAAAGAGTCAGACAAGACTGAAGCGACTTAGTACTCATGCATTGACCACTGTGGAAGGTGGAATAATGGCCCCACAAAGAAGTCTGTGTCCTAATCTCTGGAATCTGCAAATATGTTACCTTACAAAGCAAAAGAAAATTCAGGGTACAGATGCTAATCAGTAGATCTTAAAATAATGCGATTATACTTAATCACTTGGGTGGAGCCTTAAAAACAGAGAAGTCTAAAGAGTCAGTAGAGGTGTGATGATAACATGAAGAGGCAGGTGAGATTTGAAGCTTGAGTGGGACTTGCTCTCAAGTTACTAGATTTAATATGGAGGGGGAGGACCATCAGCTGATGCATGTGAGTGGTCTGTAGAAGCTGGGATGAGCTTTCAGCTGACAATTAGCAATAAATGGGAATCTCAGTCTACAACAGTAAGATGTGGATTCTGCCAAAAACTTGCATGAGTCTAAACATGCATTCTCCCCTAGAGCCTCCAGAAAGGAATCAGCCCTATTACACCTTAGTTTTAGCCTGGTTGAGATCTATTTTGAACTGACTTCCAGAATTATAAGATAAAAAAAAGTTTCGGTTGTTTTAAGCTTCTGTGCATGCTAACTTTCTTCAGTAGGCTGACTCTTTGCAGCCCTATAAACTGTAGCCTGCCAGGCTCCTCTATCCATGGGATTCATCAGGCAAGAATACTGGAGTGGGTTGTCGTTCCCTACCCCGGGGATCTTCCCGAACCAGGAATCAAATCCACATCTCCTGCATTGACAGGCAAGTTCTTTATCACTTGGGCAGACCTGTTTCAAGTTTGAAAGAAAGAAAGTGAAGTTGCTCAGTAGTGTCCAACTCTTTGCGACCCCATGGACTGCAGCCCACCAGGCTCCTCCATCCATGGAGTTTTCTAGGCAAGAGCACTGGAGTGGGTTGCCATTTCCTTCTCCAGGGGATCTTCCCAACCCGGGGATCAAACCCGGGTCTCCCAAATTGCGGGCAGACACTTTACCATCTGAGCCACCAGGGAACCCGTTTTAAGTTTAATTTTTGGTAATTTGTGTGACAACAACAGAAAACTAATACAATCACATTCACCTCCAACTGTTAATATACTAATTAATTTATTCTATCATCCATTAACTGTCTTTATAGGGTTGGTTCTGTTCCACTTGACCAACTGAGTGAAGGGATTCAGCTCCTGTTCTTCTCAGAATTCTATTTATTAGCATAGGAACAAATAGGGGAAAACATTGACTAAAGAGTCAAAAACAAGAGTGAAAACATCAACAGACAAGAAACTTTAATGAATTTGTGGAAGACAGAGGGTGTGTACATGCTAAGTCACTTCAATCATGTCTGACTCTTTGCAAACCTATGGACTATAGCCCACCAAGCTCCTCTGTCCATGGGATTCTCCAGGTGAGAATCCAAGAGTGGGTTGCCTTGCCCTCCTTCAGGGGATCTTCCTCACCCAGGGATCGAACCCTTGTCTCTTATGTCTCCTGCACTGGCAGGCAAGTTCTTTACCACTAGTGCCACCTGGGAAGATAGAGAGTAGTTTGGAGCATATTTATGAGTAACCTGGATTGGAAGAATGTACAGATCAAAACCTACACAAGAAAGTTGATAGGGAGAGTCAGTTCAGTTTAGTTGTTCAGTCATGTCCAACTCTTTGCGACCCCATGGACTGCAGCACGCAAGGCCTCCCTCTCCATCACCAGCTCCTCCAGTTTGCTCAAACTCATGTCCATTGAGTCAGTGATGCCATCTGACCATCTCATCCTCTGTCGTCCCCTTCTTTTCCCGCCTTCAGTCATTCCCAGGATCAGGGTCTTTTCTAATGAGTCAGCCCTTTGCATCAGGTGGCCGAAATATTGTTAGAATAAGTATAGTTATTTCCTGCCAAGCCCTGGGAGACTTCAGAATCTGTATTGGATGGTTTTAAAATAGAGTGAGATGGAAATCAAGGCGATTATGTGATGCAAAGTCTAAAGATCAGCTGTGCAATTTTCCTCATCTGCATCTCTAGAATAAAAACAAACAAGGTAAACTGCCAGAGTAGGCTAAGGATCTAGAGTGGGAATTATCTGCCAGAATAAGCCTCCTTCAGACTGCAAGATGATATGGAAGAGGACGTCCTGTCTATTCCTTCCCTTCAGGTGAAGATAATCAATAGATTTAATTATATTTGCCAGGCAAATGTTATAAACGTTGACAGTGTGAATGATGGACATGGCAGGGGGTAGTTAGTGCTGAGAGAAGTGGAAGGAATTAATTTCCTCGTTTTATGGTAGTTGAGAGATTTCATCTAAAGATGCTGTAAGGAGTGGGCTCTATTACACCTTAGTTTTAGCCTGATTGAGACCTAAGAAACAAGATTCAACTATGCATATTATTTAAAACCCCTGTGAGGTAACTTATCGTGGTAGGCAGTCTCTAAGTAGCCCACAGTTATCCCTGCTTCCAATATTCATGTCTTTGTGCCATCACCTCACCTTGAGTGTGGGCTCAGGTCATTGATTAACTTTTAGGAAGCAGAACACAGCAGAAATGAGGAGATCTCAATTTGAGATTAGGTGTTTAAGAGAAGACTGAGGCCTTAAGCCTGAGTGCTTCCTTGGATTGTGCACCAGGAAGGCCAGCAAGTGGTCCTTTCCCTATTGGTGAGCCTTCAGATGAGACGAAAATCCTGGTTGGTAATTTGATTGCAATCTCAGAACAAATCTTAAGTCAGAGGCTCTGAGCTAATCATACCAGATTCCTCACCCAAGGAAACTGTGAGATAGTAAATGTTTTTGTTACATTATTTTTTATTATACACCTATTACACGGATAGTTTATTATGCAGCAGTAATGAATATACACATTTATATACATTTTAAGATATAATATGTCATTTTTATTTATTTTGTAAATAGATTTTGCTATATAAAATTTAAATTTTTATTCAAGTATATCTTATCATTTTTCCAGAAATTAAAATTTTCCTATCTATAAATTATACATAGAGTATCCTAGATTTTTTGAAGGATAATTGCTTTACAATATTGTGTTGGTTTCTGCCATAATCAACATGAATCAGCCACAGGTTGATGTCCCCTCCCTCCTGAAGCCCCCTCCCACCTCCCTCCCCATCCTACCCCACTAGGTTGTCACAGAGCACCGGTTGTCACCCAGCAAATTCCCACTATCTATTTTGCATATGATAATATATATGTTTCCGGGCTGTGCTCCCAATTTGTCCCACCCTCTACTTCCCCCACTGTGTCCCCAAGTCTGTTATCTATGTCTGTTTTGTGTAAGGATGCTTTTTTAAAATTTTACATCTGTAATTTTAATTCATGTGAAGTTTACTTTCTGGCTAGAAGAGGTTCCCATTAGGCTTTTCCCGTATGCCTCGTCAGTTTTACCAAACAATTTATTAAAAAAATCCATCTTTTCCCACTTATGTAAACAAATAAAATAAATGTAATGAATCATCATATGTAATTGGATTTGTTTCTGAAGGCTATTCTATCCTGCAAATCCACTTGCCTCTTCCTATACCAACATCTTATGGATATGCTGATGCACGCTCTAACTGATTAGTAACAAAAGCTGCGACCCCATCCGAATTGCTTTTCATACTATTTAAATTACAATGTGCAAAGAGCTCAAGATGAATAAGAAAAGGGCACATCAATTTTTTAATTGACCAAAAAAAATGTTATTTACAAAAAAAAAGCAAATTCAAATGACCAACAAACATAGAACTCTGATATTCAGTAACAATCTATTAAATTAACAATGGGCTTCCCTGGCGGCTCAGACAGCAAAGAATCCGCCTGCAGTGCCAGAGACCTGGGTTCCATCCCTGGGTTGGGAAGATTCCCTGGAGAAGGGAAAGGCTACCCACTCCAGTATTCTGGCCTAGAGAAACCCATGAACAGTGGAGCCTAGCGGGCTACAGTCCATGGGGTTGCAAAGAGTCAAGGATGACTGAAGTGACTAGCACACACAAATTAACAATAAGATATATAACCTTACCCTATCTAACTGGCAAAAATTTGAGAGTTCTAATTTCTATTTCCAGTGAGAATACAAAGTAAAAGAATACTTACCTTAATGACAAGGGAGTGAAATTTGCATCATTGCAGTAGAGACTTAATAGAAGAAGAATATATTAAGAAGAGATGGCAAGAATACAGAGAAGAACTATACAAAAAAGATCTTCATGACCCAGATAACTGCAATGGTGTGCTCACTTACCTAAAGCCAGACATCCTGGAGTGTGAAGTCGAGTAGGCCTTAGGGAGCATCACTACAAACTAGTGGAGGTGATGGAATTCCAGCTGAACGAATTCAAATCCTAAAAGATGATGCTGCACTCAATATGCCAGCAAATTTGGAAAATTCATCAGTGGCCTAAGGACTGGAAAAGGTCAGTTTTCACTCCAATCCCAAAGAAAGGCAAGGCCAAAGAATGCTCAAACTACCGCACAACTGCACTCGTCTCACACACTAGCAAATAATGCTCAATATTCTCCAAGCTAGGCTTCGACAATATGTGAACCAAGAACTTCCAGATGTTCAAGCTGGATTTAGAAAAGACAAAGGAACCAGAGATCAAATTGCCAACATCCGGTGGATCATAGAAAAAGCAAGAGAATTCCAGGAAGACATCTACTTCTGCTTCATTTATTATGCTAAAGCCTTTAACTGTGTGGATCACAACAAACTGTGGAAAATTCTTCAAGAGATGGGAATACCATACCACCTTACCTGATTCCTGAGAAATCTGTATCCAGATCAAGAAACAACAGTTAGAACTGGACATGGAACAACAGACTGGTTCCAAATTGTGAATCAGTATATTGTCACCCTGCTTATTTAACTTATATGCAAAGTATAGCATGCAAAATGCCAGGCTGGATGAAGCACAAGCTGGAATCAAGATTGTTGGGAGAAATATTAATAACCTCAGATATGCAGATGACACCACCCTCAAGGCAGAAAGTGAAGAAGAACTGAAGAGCCTCTTAATGAAAGTGAAAGGAGAGAGTGAAAAAAACTGCCTTAAAACAACATTTAAAAAATGAAGATCATGGCATCTGGTCTCATCACTTCATGGCAAATAGATGGAGAAACAATGGAAACAGTGACAGACTTTATTTTCTTGGGCTCCAAAATGACTGCAGATGGTGACTGCAGCCATGATATTAAAAGACGCTTGCTCCTTGGAAGAAAAGCTGTGACCAACCTATACAGCATGTTAAAAAGCAGAGATAATACTTTGCCAACAAAGGTCTGTATAGTCAAAGCTATGGTTTTTCCAGTAGTCATGTATGGATATGAGAGTTGGACCATGAAGAAAGCTGAGCACAGAAGAATTGATGCTTTTGAACTGTGGTGTTGGAGAAGACTCTTGAGAGTCCCTTGGACGGCAAGGAGATCCAACCAGTCCATCCTAAAGGAAATCAGTCCTGGGTGTTCACTGGAAGGACTGGTGCTGAAGCTGAAACTCCAATACTTTGGCCACCTGAATCAAAGAACTGACTCGTTGGGAAAATGGGTCATAGGTCACACCTAGGAGTTCCACTCCTGGGAATCTGTACCATAGAAATAAATAGCACTTAAGAATATTCATTTGTCTCAGTCACTGAGATGTGTCTGACTCTTTGGAACCCTATGGACTGCAGCCCACCAGGCTCCTCTGTCCATGGGATATTCCTGACAAGAATATTGGAGTGGGTTGCCATTTCCTCCTCCAGGGGATCTTCCCAATCCAGGTATCAAACTCACAATTCCATGTCTACTGCATTGCGGGTGAATTCTACATTGCTGAGCCACCGGGGATAAACAGTACTTAAGAATATCACTATAGAATGTTTATTGCAGCAATGATCATTGTGGCACAAAGCTAAAAGCATTTTTCATGCCCACTAGTAAAAGTATAGTTCAAGAAATCATGGTACATGTATATTATGAAATCTTCAACTGCTTAAAAGGTGTCTCATAACTATACTTGTCAGTTTAAAGATATTTACACAAAAAATGAGCAAGAAGAGGAAAATGCAGTAAAGTGTTGGTAATATGATCTCAATTTTGCAAAATAACTAATGAGCAGAAAAACTACGAGTATCATCTCTTTGCATGTAGAGTAAGATCATAAAAAATGTGTAAATTGAAACCTTGCACATTGATTTAATAATCAGCAGAGAAAAGTGATTGTTCTGAAACCCTTAACAAATTTAGTTGATACTTTAATTCTCTTGGTGTCAATTACACATACACATGCTAAGTCGCTTCAGTAGTGTCCACCTCAGTGTGAAACTACAGACTATAACCCGCCAGGCTCCTCTGTCCATGGGATTCTCCAGGCAAGAACACTGGTGTGGGTTGCCATGCCCTCTGCCAGGGGATGTTCCCGACCCAGGAACTGAACTCGTGTCTCTTAAGTCCCTTATACTGGCAGGCGGGTTCTTTACCACTAGGGCCACCTGGGAAGCCCCATAGGAAAAGGAGTATGTCAAGGCTGTATATTGTCACCCTGCTTATTTAACTTCTATGCAGAGTACATCATGAGAAACGCTGGGCTGGAAGAAGCACAAGCTGGAATTAAGATTGCTGGGAGAAATATCAGTAACCTCAGATACGCAGATGACACTACCCTTGTGGCAGAAAGTGAAGAGGAACTGAAGAGCCTCTTGACGAAAGTGAAAGAGGAGAGTGAAAAAGTTGGCTTAAAGCTTAACATTCAGAAAACTAAGATCATGGCATCTGGTCCCATCACTTCATGGGTAATAGATGGGAAGACAGTGGAAACAGTATCAGACTTTATTTTGGGGGCTCCAAAATCACTGCAGATGGTGATTGTAGCCATGAAATTAAAAGATGCTTACTCCTTGGAAGGAAAGTTATGACCAACCTAGACAGCATATTAAAAAGCAGAGACATGACTTTGCCAATAAAGGTCCGTCTGGTCAAGGCTGTGGTTTTTCCAGTGTTCATGTATGGATGTGAGAGTTGGACTGTGAAGAAAGCTGAGCACTGAAAAGTTGATGCTTTTGAACTGTGATGTTGGAGAAGACTCTTGAGAGTCCCTCGGACTGCAAGGAGATCCAATCAGTCCATCCTAAAGGAGATCAGTCCTGGGTGTTCATTGGAAGGACTGGTGCTGAAGCTGAAACTCCGATACTTTGGCCACCTGATGCAAAGAGCTAACTCATTGGAAAAGACTCTGATGCTGGGAGGGACATGAGTTTGGGTAAACTCCGGGAGTTGGTGACGGACAGGGAGGCCTGGCGTGCTGCGATTCACGGGGTCGCAAAGAGTCGGACACAACTGAGCGACTGAACTGAACTGAACTGATAGAGAAATTATCAAATGTAAAATGGTATATTTAGTACACTTTAAGTTCAAACCTTAGGATCATTAAGAATTAAATGATTTTATTTCACTGTAAAAAACCTATTAAAACAAACTTACCGAGGATGATTGGAAGAGTACTGCCTTCTCTACTGGGTGACACATTGTAATGCACTAAGTCTCTTTTCTACGCCTGGGCAAACACTGCTCTCCTTCTCTGATTTTGGCCACCCCTTGCTGCTGGGCCAGTCTCAGCTCCCAGCCAGGGTTGGCCATGGCAGTGAGAGCCCAGGATCCTGACGACTGCCACCAGGGACTCCTGTCATTCTTCTTTTAGAGATTGATTCAGCTTCTGACGTTTTATCCTTTTAATACTGCAAAGTACCTCTAGAAATGCCTTAATGTGAAGTTTTCCCTTTTATTTGCATCACTTCCTTGGAGACTCCATTCTCCCATCACAATCACTTTCTTTACTGATGCTGGTAAGTTCACCATCACGCGGTCCCTCTGGCTGCGTGGCTGGAGTCTCTCAAAGGGCAGTAGCGTCAGCATCCCCGTGGCCAGTATTTTTATGTTCAGTTGGAGTTTCACTTCAGCATTATGACTTTCCATTTTCTCCTGCACTTTCATCTTTGTTGTATATTTTCCTTTTTGATTATTCATTTGCAAAATGTTACGTAGTTTTACCATTGGGAGACAAGGAAACAATATACTGCATGCTTTGCTGTCAACACACTGAATAGAAAATAGGCAGTGGTCAGTCACTAACAGATTTTGAAAAAAGTGTCATGATTGGTCAAGATCATAATGTATATTTGTTATTTACAAGGTGACTTATGGACTAACAAGTTGGCAGTGAAGTTTGTACTTTATACGTGCATTCACAGTTAATATATTGCGGCAACTGAAATTCAAACCTCGTTCTTAGAAGACTGGTGTTACTATTTATAATAGCCAGGACATGGAAGCAACTTATATGCCCATCAGCAGACGAATGGATAAGGTATACACAATGGAATATTACTCAGCCATTAAAAAGAATTCATTTGAATCAGTTCTAATGAGATGGATGAAACTGGAGCCCATTTTACAGAGTGAAGTAAGCCAGAAAGATAAAGACCAATACAGTATACTAACACATATATATGGAATTTAAAAAGATGGTAACGATAACACAATATGCAAAACAGAAAAAGAGACACAGATGTACAGAACAGACTTCGGGACTCTGTGGGAGAAGGTGAGGGTGGGATGTTCTGAGAGAACAGCATTGAAACAAGCATACTATCAAGGGTGAAACAGATCACCAGCCCAGGTGGGATGCATGAGACAAGTGCTCAGGGCTGGTGCACTGGGAAGACCCAGAGGGATGGGATGGGGAGGGAGGCGGGAGGGGGGATCGGGATGGGGAACACATGTAAATCCATGGCTGATTCATGTCAATGTATGGCAAAAACCACTACAATATTGTAAAGTAATTAGCCTCCAACTAATAAAAATAAATGAAAAAAAAAAAGAAGACTGGTGTTACTTAACCGAGCTGTGGTCAGAAAAATTTGTTTACATAGTAACTGCGCAAAGTGAAGATTTGCTATAAAAGTACGTAGTTCAGTAATGTTAAGTATGTCCACACTGTTGTACAATAGATCTCCATAAATTTTTCATCTTGCAAAACTGAAACTCTTCATCCATTGAGCAATGTGTATGTTTTACATTATTATAAAATCATGTCATTGTTGCTGTTCAGTTGCTCGGTCATGTCCGACTCTTTGCTACCTCATGGACTGCAGCACTCCAGGCTTCCCTGTCTTTAACTATCTCCCAGCATTTGCTCATGCTCATGTTCATTGAATCGACGATGCCATCCAACCATCTCATCCTCTGTCACACCCTTCTCCTCCTGCCTTCAACCTTTCCTAGCATGAGGATCTTTTCCAATGAGTCGGCTCTTTGGATCAGGTGGCCAAAGTATTGGAGCTTCAGTTTCAGCATCAGTCTTTCCAGTGCATATTCAGGGTTTATTTCCTTTAGGATGGACTGGTTTGATCTCCTTGTTGTCCAAGGAACTCTCAAGAGTCTTCTCTAGCACCACATGAAGAAACATCTAAAGGTTTAATTGGCTGTTTAATAGGCAGGAAAGCTATGACAAACCTAGACAGTGTGTCAAAAGGTAAAGATATCTCTTTGCCAACAAAGGTCAAGGCTATGGTCTTTCCAGTAGTCATGTATGGGTATGAGAGCTGGACCATAAAGATGGAAGAGCACTGAAGAGTTGATGCTTCCAAACTGTGGTGCTGGAGAAGACTCCTGAGAGTCCCTTGGACTGCAAGGAGATCAAACCAGTCAAATCTAAAGGAAATCAGCCGTGAATATTCATTGCAAGGACTAATCCTGAAGCTGAAGCTCCAACACTTTGGCCAACAGATGTGAAGAGGCAACTCATAGGAAAAGACCCTGATGCTGGGAAAGCTTGAAGGCAGAAGGAGAAGAGAGGCAAAGGGTGAGATGGATGGATGGCATCACCAATCTAATGGACATGAACTTGGGGAAACTTCGGGAGATGATGAGGAACAGGGAAGCCTGGCATGCTGCAGCAGTCCATAGGGTTGTGAAGAGTCTGACACAAATTGGTGACTGAACAACAACAACAAACATTTTTGGAATGGGAAATAAATGTGTTTCTGAATTGAGAGAGGGAAAATTAGGCAAAAAAAGAAAGAAAGAAAGAAAGAACTGCATTAAGATAAAAACATATACCATATTATCACATTTATGATAAATGTGTGTAAATATTTGTGTATATATGTAAATAAAAATAAAGGTAACATTAAACAGAAATAAAAGTTCAATTAGCAAACTTTGAAAGGAAAAGATAGCAGAAGAGGTAGGGGTAAGCTAATTTCCTCATCTTTCATAATAGAGTCAGTTGATACTGTTGAGTACTATTAAACCGAGAAAACAGGACATAAGTATAATTTTCAGTATTACACAAGTAAGAACCAAAGGAACTTGAAATAAAACCAGCTAAATGTAGTTATGTCTGCTAAATAGTACTAGGAGTAAAGATTGGGAGATTTTTGCTTTGTTTTATAATTTTCTATAAATTGGATTTTTTATTACCATATTTATTTTATTTTTATAACTTGAAAAATGGTAAACTTAGTACATATTCTCTGGGTGCTTACAATCAAGTTTCACACCACATAAGAATTAAAGTACTATATAGGGCAGTAATCATTCTACAGCATAATTATCTGTTTTGAAATATGCATATAATATGATCATTTTTCCTTAAGAAGTGAAGTTTAGTAGTAGCTTTAATGAGGAGAGAGGAGGCCTGCACTAAAACTTCTGTGATCATTATGCAGACGGTAATGTCTAACACCGTAAAATACTAAGATGAATGAAGGTAAGTAACAGGACAGCAGTAAGAACATTAACCTAAAATTTGAAACCAATTTAAATATTCTATGGTCAGCTCTACTATATAATGAAAAACCATGTCAGTTTCCTCCTTAAGTGAATCAAGTCACTTTAGCATTACTATTAGGCAGGTATAATAGAAAAATGGGTCTTGATCTAAAAGGTTTTCTAAAACATGCTTGATGTTGAGTAATTTTAGAAGTCATTCATTTCCTTTAAAACTAGACACATCTAAATTATGGCTTTAAAAATAATTGTGGGCAAATTTCTGACTTCCAGAGAATGTGTGAATATGCATAAATATGGCAGGGGGAGAGTGATTGAACTGCCAGAATTTATAAGTAAAAGTAAGATAACCTTTTATAGATGTTAAATACCTTGGAGAGCATGATAGTGTGATAGGTGTGTTTGCTCTCCTGCTGCTGTTCTTAGAAGAGTGTGTTGGTGTATTTGGATAAAGCTAAAAGAAGGCGTGGACTTTTTATTTGCACATAATGTAAAGCTGTGGTTGGTAACAGGCATTCTTCTCTCGAAGTTTTGACATGGAAAGAAGACATATTAATGCGAGAAATTAGATTTTGTTTTTCAGGAGGAGCAGAATATTCAATTATACTTTCTCAATACAAATTTTCAGAATGGATCATGTAAAGAGACAGAAATAATAAAATAAATTAGCAAGCCACATGTAAGAAAATATCTGTTGTTCGGTCTTACACATGGCATTTAAGGCAAGTAGACTGTTTGCTTGATCCCAGCTATTTCCAAATCCATATGAAAATTCCTCTTGCAGCTATTTCCAGGACTTTTACAAAAGCATTGACTCCTCGGAGTTTAAGAGAGAGAGAGATGAAGAGAGGGTAAGATAGATTAGCCATTTATTTAACATTAGCATGATTTCTTCATGAAAATGGATGTTTTCATGAAGTACAGAGGAGGTTCCATGAATCAGTGTATACAAAATCTCTGTATTTTCAATTTATGTGCTTTATTTTGTAACTACATACTCAAATCTACTAATCACCTATTATGATTACAATTTCTTTTTACTTCTCAACTTAGTCAAGATATAGTCCATATTAACAAAAGTAAAGCTGTGAAAAGAATTGAGTATTCAAACAGATAACTTTCAAAATGTTTAGCATTTAAGATGACTGGCAATTCACATTAGTGATTGGGCAATTCTCCTTGTTATTCTGTGTAACAAAAGCAAAATGTTGATTTTATCTTTACGCTTTTTTTTTTAACCAATTCTGTCTGTAATAAATTCCCAATTCAGCTCTTCCTAAAAATTAAACTGAATTCCTTTCTCTCTGAGAGTATGAAGAGCCTCTTTCTAATCTTCAATAAACTTTCAATAATGCATGGGCCAAGGCATAGTCTGTAAACCCACATATAGAAGAAAGGAAACTTTAGAATATAGTTCAAAAGCTGAATGAGAAAAGCAAAGAAATAAAATAGTCTGGATACCTGAATAGGTAATGGCAGGTGGGGAATGTATAAAAGGGATTCTTAGGATTGTTAGGAAAGTCACACTTGGTAAATGTTTAAAATTCCCTCTTGTTATCTCTGAATCTTCAGAAGAGCTTTGTCTATCATGGCAAACTGCCCATCTACACTGAGGGAAATTGTGAGACAGGTCAAATCCTTACAAATAATGTGCACTGGCTCTGCTTATGAAAACCTGCTCTGGAGAAGAGTCCCAGTCTTTACATTGTAAACACACGCTTCTTGTCACTGTCCTTCCATTTGTCCTCTCAATCATTTCATATGTGAGTTGTGCAGAAAAGGTTTAGGGCCAGCAAGACTCACTGTGCTGTTTATCTTTTATATAAAAATCCAAAAACTGTACCATAATCCCGACTTAATGATGACATTTTTTATACCCTTGGATGCACACTAGCATTAGAGAACGTAAAATAAACTAATCTTTATTGGATGTTTGTACTGTAATATTATTCATCTCATTTAATCTTTATATTGCAGATCAGAAAGATTAAAAAAAGGCAAACAATAAAGATGACAAGTCAAACCCCATGGGTTTTGTGTAGATATCTCAATTTTGCCTGGTAAGGATACTGTTCTACCTCACCTTGATTGGTGCAAGCATCTCAGCCTCCTTTTAGGAATTCCACAGCAATTCCTCATGCTTTGAATGCACCTGCCCACCTCATTCTCTCACTTGTGTGACTTCTCCTCTGCCCCATTGCATCGGCTCAACAAACCTAGGCTTTCACTCAGGTGTGATCCATCAGTGCCCACCCTAAACTTTATTTGCTTGAATTAGTGAAGACCAGCTAAACTATTTCAGTAGGAGAGAAAAAGTGAATGTGGGAGATGTCAGGGAGAAGGAGAGGAAAGGTCCCAGTTGACTTGATCTAGCACACCATTCTCAAGGCCATGCAATGAGCACATTGCACAGGATTGTGAACTTGGACAGGCCTCACACAAAAAGTTCAATGCTCTGCTGTAGCCATCTTGAATATCTTATTAAATTTTAAACAAGGCATCTTGTTTTTTCATTGTGCAAATTATATAACCAACCCAAACTCTGGGTCCAGCTTCTGAGATCTAGTTCTTTTTATTATTATATTTTTCTGTTATTTAAAAAGACATGCCTTTTTCTGCTTAAGCTAGTTTGGGTTGAGAATTTGTGACTTGCAATGGAAACACTTGTGACAAGCATATCTTCAAACCTGCACTTTCTATCAGTCTTCAGGTTGTGAAAACACCAACCCTCGATCATATGGAAGGATAAGTTATTCATTTACGAATGATTTATGCCACAGTTTTAACACTAAATGCTGTTTTCCTGCCATCTGTCATGCTTTCAGCCAACTTCACAACATCAGTTAGATCATCCATGGAATGAAAACTAATGTTAACAACTCTGAAAATATGTATGTTACATTTAAATAAAATGTAAATACTTAAAATAAAATATAAATTTAAAAAAAGAATATATGATACCTATATAGCAGGCAACAAATGCATGCCAGGGAATATTATAATACATACATACTTTAGAGTGATTTTCAGTTTATAAAATGTTTATATATACAACATATTGCTATAAGCAGCACTAAAACCTGTTTAGAAAGCTCAGTTCAGTTCAGTTGCTCACTCACGTCCAACTCTTTGCGACACCATGAACTGCAGCACACCAGGCCTCCCTGTCCATCACAAACTCCCGGAGTTCACTCAAACTCATGTCCATTGAGTCAGTGATGTCATCCAGCCATCTCATCCTCTGTCGTCCCCTTCTCCTCCCGCCTTCAATTTTCTCCCAGCATCATGGTCTTTTCCAGTGAGTTAGTTCTTCACATGAGGTGGCCAAAGTATTGGAGTTTCAGCTTCAGCATCAGTCCTTCCAATGAACACCCAGGACTCATCTCCTTTAGGATGGACTGGTTGGATCTCCTTGCAGTCCAAGGGACTCTCAAGAGTCTTCTCCAACACCACAGTTCAAAAGCATCAGATCTTTGGCACTCAGCTTTCTTTAGAAAGTTAGGCTAAACTAAATGTAGCACTTAATTTCAAAAAGCATTTGAGCAATTTATTAAGGACAGAGGAACATGTGGTTACTAAAAGTATCAATAAATAGATTAAGACTGAACACTAAGGTTTAACAAAGGTTTGGTGGAGGGCTAACATGTGTTTTCACAGCCTTGTGGTTTTATCTGTCAAAAATACAAGAATTAGGGAAAAAAATCTGGGCTAGAGTGTCCTGGGTGTCCGTCCCCCTGAAGACTTTAACAGGGCCTCATGCACCCGGCTGTCTGTTCGGCCTGCTCCTGAATGCTCATTTCTTCCTTGGCCAGAGTAGTTTGTCTTTGGTCAGCACCACTTTTCAGGAAACGGGTGAAGTGCAGCTCTTCCTTGTCATGGTGTAAATGGAGAGAGGATGTTTTATTTTGTTTACAACAGTTCACTGCCTCTTGGTAGTAAGAAATGAAAATTAGGTTTAGGGAATCACATAACTGAGAGAGGTGAAAATAGAGTTAGAGCAATGGCAGGCCCTTAAAATGAATTCAGGATTTAGTAACCACCTGAAGGACAACAGCAGATGGTAAGTTTAGAGGTGTACAAATATAATGGGAAGAGGTCAGGTGGATTTCGATAGCAATCACAGGAGAACTGCGTGATTGTTTTGAGGAATAAGGGAGAGAAGAGAAACCATATGGTGAGATAGTAATTAGGCTCCAGCATTTGCCTTTAAGAAAAGAAAAATCTTGGAAACTTATTTATGAAGATGTAACCTGAGGTCAAGGAAAGGATTTATTGGAAAATAGAAGAAAGAGAGATGACATTAGGGTCTAAATTGCAGACTCTTGAAGAGATTTTACAGTAAAATTGAAACTAGGAAGATGAAAAAAGGAAAAATAGTCATTTAAACAACACAGAACTATGAATCAGGCTTCCTAATGATAGAGTAGAATAGTACAGAGAAATTGAAGAGAGATCCCAAAGAAATTATTTATAAAACTAACCCAAACCGTTTTGACACTGAAGATAAACTTAGTGAATTCTCTGCTTATTAAAATGCAGATCTCTTCTTCATGTCCAGGAGGAAAAGCAAAGACAATGCAGAGAGAAGTCTCCGCGAGTGTGGTGACCACCTAAACATATTAAGAGCTTGCCAAACTCCTTGCTAAAATCATTCCATTCTCCAGGTTAGGCCAAGTTTTCTTTTAAGTCAAAAAAAAGGTATATATTTCATGACTTCAGGGAACTAGTCCGAATGCTTTTCGGCTGCCTATTCTCAAGTCAAGGCAACCTGCAGGCCACGTTGGTTTATGGCAGTTTCTGCTTGAGAGGTTTCCCCTCTTATTCTTGAGAGGGATCAGAGAGTTGTGGTAGCTGGGGGAGCTGGATTTTAAACCCGAGGAGAAAGTAGGCAATCGATAACCTTTCAGAGAGCTCCGTGGCCGCAGTCTGTAGGGAGCACGGGTGAGAGGTGGGTTCAGCCTTGCAGGAGAACAGGGCCTGAGGCGGGGCAGTGGTGTGGAGGGAACGGATTTGAGGTGTGTTGAGGATTGGCAGGATTTAGAGGCTGAATGCGAAAGAGAGCAAGTTTCTGCTTAGGTAACTGGGCCGGCCATGTTGCTGTCTGCTGAGGTGAGTGAGTGAGAGGCAGATAGAAAGGTGTTGATCTCACTTTTGTGTGTGTTGGATTTAGGTGTCTGTGGGATGATCTTTTTTTTTCCTCCTCTCCAGTTCTGACTGCCACCCTTCTGATGAATATTTTTCTTGACAAAGATTAATGTACTCCTGATGTCAAAGTTATCAGTCCTTTAACCTAGGAGAAAACCCAACAGCTTTTATTAGTTTGATTCTCAGAGCGGCAAACATTCCTCCTTTTCATACTTTGGGCTGGTGCTCACTGTTCACCTTGACGTGTAAGTTGTCAAAGGCAAGAAATGTCAAAAATAACTTTCAGGATTTCTGCCTGGAATGCTGAAGAACTATGGTGGCGCTGGCAAACATAAGCAATTGAGATGGACGTTGTGAGAGGTTCAGTTTTGTTAAATGTTTAAATTGGGAAAATACTAGAATTGTGATCTCATAAAATGTCAGCCTGGATGGGATTTTCAAAGAGAAGGAAAAATAACATTGAACATCTGATGTGTACCCAGCACTTTGTTAGAACCCTTTTGTATGTGTGCATGTGTGCTAAGTCGCTTCAGTAATGTCTGACCCTTTGCGACCCTATAGACTGTAGACCTCCAGGCGCCTCTGTCCATGAGAGACTACAGGCAGGAATACTGGAATGGATTGCCATGCCTTCCTCCAGGGAATCTTCCTGACCTAGGGATCGAATCATCGTCTCTTATGTTTCCTGCATTGGCAGGCTGGACTTACCACTAACACCACCAGGGAAGCCCAGAACCCTTTCGTATATGTTACTTCAATTAATCTTGAAAATATGCTTGTAAATTATTTCTCCCGTTTTGTTAATAGAAATAGAGATTTTTTTATAATCTTTTTTATAATCTCATGCCAAAAGTATGAAAGCTGGTCCTTAGGTGGGAAAAAAGTTCTCTTTTTATGTATAAAGCACTGATAAATAAATACAATAGATAGTGTATCCAAATTACTAAATATTTACAAGGGGGCAATTTGGAGAAATTCAGACAAATGTCTGCAAAGACTCTTTAAGGGTGTGATAGTATAAAAAACAAAATTGAGAAAAGCTGATTTAGATCCCATGTCATTTAATAACTTTTTTTACTCTATTTTTCCAAATCCTTTTTTGTTTCACATGAAACCTTGTGTTGAAGTATTATATGTACAATAAGTAAAAGCAGTGTTAAATATCCCTTGGAAGAGGGCCCAGAATCATTCCGTTTCCTTTTCCCTCCCTGTCTGTAGTGGCCTTGGAAGGACTGATATGAAAAATTAGAGCTCAGAATATCTAAGCTGGAATATCTAAAGAACAATTTAACCTCTTAATTTTGCAGATAAGAAAACTGAAGTGTTCTTATATCATAGAATCATGAACTCCTCTAGTCATTTAGTTACTTGAAAGCCATGTAAAAAGTGGAACTGAACCAGATTTTCTACCTTAAGGCATACTACAGGGTGAGATGTTATTCCCAGCAAAGGTCAGGGAAAGGCTGTTTAGAGAGACATCAAGAGGAATAAGCAAGTAGAGATGTTTGAGAGGATACTCATCACAAGAAAAAAAATTCTTTTTGTAACTATATAAGGTGACATGTGTTAAGTAGAATTATTGTGGAATGATTTCAAAATATGTACAAGGTATTCCCTGGCAGTCAGTGGTTAGGACTCTATATTCTCACTGCCAAGGGCCCAGGCTCAATCCTTGGTTGGAGAATTATGATCCCACAAGCCGAGTGGCACAGCCAAGGAAAAAAAAATGTATATATATATATATGTATATATATATATATATTAATACATATGTACATCTGTACAGTTCAGTTGCTCAGCCATTTCCAACTCTTTGTGACCCCATGGACTGCAGCATGGCAGGCCTCCCTGTCCATCACCAACTCCCAGAGTTTACTCAAACTCTTGTCCATCGAGTCAGTGATGCCATCCAACCATCTCATCCTCTGTCATCCCCTTCTCCTCCTGCCTTCAATCTTTCCCAGCATCAGGGTCTTTTCTAATGAGTCAGTTATTTGCATCAGGCGGCCAAGGTATTGGAGCTTCAGCTTCAGCATCAGTCCTTCCAATGAATATTCAGGGTTGATTTCCTTTATGGTTGACTAGTTTGATCTCCTTGTAGTCTAAGGGACTCTCAAGAGCTTTCTCCAACACCACAGTTCAAAAACATGATTTCTTCAGCACTCAGCTTCCTTCATGGTCCAACTCTCACATCCAAATGTGACTACTGGAAAAACCATAGCTTTGACTCTACTGACCTTTGTCGGCAATGTAACGTCACTGCTTTTCAATTTGCTGTCTAGGTTGGTCATAGCTTTCCTCCAAGGAGTGAGCGTCTTTTAATTTCACGGCTGCAGTCACCATCTGCAGTGATTTTAGAGCTCCCAAAATAAAGTCAGCCACTGTTTCCACTGTTTCCCCATCTATTTGCCATGAAGTGATGGGACCAGATGCCATGGTCTTCATTATTTGAATGTTGAGTTTTGATCAGTTTTTTTCACTCTCCTCTTTCACCTTCATCAAGAGGCTTTTCAGTTCCTCTTCGCTTTCTGCCATAAGGGTGGTGTCATCTCCACATCTGAGGTTATTGATATTTCTCTGGGCAATCTTGATTCCAACTTGTATTTCATCCAGTCTGGCACTTCACATAATGTACTCTGCGTAGAAGTTAAATAAGCACGGTGACAATATACAGCCTTGACCTACTACTTTCCCAATTTGGAACCAATCCATTGTTCCATGTCTGGTTCTAACTGTTGCTTCTTGACCTGCGTACAGGTTTCTCAAGAGGCAGGTCAGGTGGTCCGGTATTCCCATCTCTTTCAGAATTTTCCACAGTTTCTTGTGATCCACACAGTCAAAGGCTTTGATATAGTCAATGAAGCAGAAGTAGCTGTTTTTCTGGAACTCTCTTGCTTTTTGGATGTCCACTGGATGTTGGCAATTTGATCTCTGGTTCCTCTTCCTTTTCTAAATCCAGCTTGAACATCTGGAATTTCTCAGTTTGCATACTGTGGAAGCCTAGCTTGGAGAATTCTGAGCATTACCTTCCTAGCATGTGAGATGAATGTAATTGTGCCATAGTTTGAACATTTTTTGGCATTGCCTTTCTTTGAGATTGGAATGAAAACTGACCTTTTCCAGTCCTCTGACCACTGCTGAGTTTTCCTAATTTGCTATCATATTGACTGCAGCACTTTCACAGCATCATCTTTTAGGATTTGAAATAGCTCAGCTGGAATTCCATCACCTACACTAGCTTTGTTTGTAGTGATGCATTGTAAGTTCAACTTGACTTCACACTCCAGGATATCTGGCTCTAGGTGAGTGATCACACCATGGTGGTTATCTGAGTCACTAAGATATTTTTTGTACAGTTCTTCTGTGTATTCTTACCACCTCTCCTTAGTATCTCCTGCTTCTGTTAGGTCCATACCATTTCTGTCCTGTATTATGCCCATCTTTGCATGAAATGTTCCCTTTGTGTCTCTAATTTTCTTGAAGAGATTTCTAGTCTTTCCCATTCTGTTGTTTTTCTCTATTTCTTTGCATCCATCACTTAGGAAGGCTTTCTTATCTCTCCTTGCTATTCTTTGGAGCTCTGCATTCAGATGGATATATCTTTCCCTTTCTCCTTTGCCTTTTGCTTCTCTTCTTTTCTCAGCTATTTGTAAGGCCTCCCCAGACAACCATTTTGCCTTTTTCCATTTCTTTTTTCTGGGGATGGATTTGATCATCGCCTCCTGCACAATGTTACGAACCTCTGTTCATAGTTCTTCAGGCACACTGTATATCAGATCTAATCCCTTGAACCTATTTGTCACTTCCACTGTAAAATCATAAGGGATTTGATTTAGGTCATGCCTGAATGGTCTAGTGGTTTTCCCTGCTTTCTTCAATTTAAGTCTGAATTTTGCAATTAGGAGTTCATGGTCTGAGCCACAGTCAGCCCTAGTTCTTGTTTTTGCTGACTGTATAGAACTTCTCTACCTTTGACTGCAAAGAATATAATCAATCTGATTTTGGTATTGACCATCTGGTCATGTCCATGTTTAGGGTCCTCTCTTGTGTTATTGGAGGAGGTTGTTTGCTATGACCAGCACATTCTTTTGGCAAAACTCTGTTAGCCTTTGCCCTGCTTCATTTTGTACTCCGAGGCCAAACTTGCCTGTTACTCCAGGTATCTCTTGACTTCCTAGGGAATTCCAGTTCCCTCTGATGAAAAGGACATCTTTTTTGGTGTTAGTTCGAAAAGGTTTTGTAGGTCATCACAGAACCGTTCAACTTTGGCTTCTTCAGCATTACTGATTGGGGCATAGACTGGGATTACTGTGATATTGAATGGTTTGCCTTGGAAATGAACAGAGATCATTCTGTCATTTTTGAGGTTGAACCCAAGAACTGCATTTCAGACTCTTTTGTTGACTACAATGGCTATTCCATTTCTTCTAAGGGATTCTTGTCCACAGAAGTGGATACAATGGTCATCTGAACTAAATTCACCCATTCTGGCCTATTTTATTTCACTGATTCCTAAGATGTCGATGTTCACTCTTGCCATCTCCTGTTTGACTACTTCCTATTTGCCTTGATTCATGGACCTAACATTCCAGGTTCCTATGCAATATTGCTCTTTACAGCATCACGCTTTACTTCCATCACCAGACACATCCACAACTGAGTGTTCTTTTTGCTTTGGCTCCATCTCTTCATTCTTTCTGGAGTTATTTCTCCACTGATCTCTAGTAGCATATTGGACACCTATCAACCTGAGGAGTTCATTTTTCAGTGTCCTATCTCTTTGCCTTTTCATACTGTTCACAGGGTTCTCAAGGCAAGAATACTGAAGTGGTTTGCCATTCCCTTCTCCAGTGGACCACATTCTGCCAGAACTCTCCTCCATGACCCGTCTGTCTTGGTTGGCCCTACATGGCATGGCTCTTAGTTTCACTGAGTTAGACAAAGGTGTGATCCAAGTGATCAGTTTGGTTAGTTTTCTGTAATTTTGATTTCCATTCTGTCTGCCCTCTGGTAGATAAGGTCATGTGTACCTATATGTGTACAAATATAAAATCATTTTATTGTATACCTAAGAGTAATTGTTACATGTCAACTAAAAAAAGAATGATACTGTTATCAATGGCAGCAAATGGAGAGGTGATCAAGGATTGAGACCTGACATAAAATTATCTGATCACATGTGACTGCATTCTCTGAGTAATGTGCAGCCAGAGCCTGATTTCATTGGAAATTGCAAATATTTCAGACATGTAGGCAAAAAACCTAAGGATGCTAACATTGCTAAGCATTGCAACTAATTATACAATATGCTTTCATGACAAGATAGAGACATTAATAGGTTAGTCACAGCAAATTAAAAAAATCATTTTTAGTCTAGTGTATTAGGATGGGCCCAGCTAAAGAATTAGAACCAATGCAAATAATGCATACAAAAGAATGTCTTTAGAAGTGACCTCAGTAAAGAAAGGCTTTGCTATATTTACATTAGATTTTATAGTATGCCCAGCATACAACAATTCATCTAAGATTAAAAAAAGAGAAACATATATGGTGATGAGAAAGAGACATTAATTTAAGTAAAAGAATATTTGAAAATCTCTGTAGGGTACCACAGAATTCTAGCTAATTTTACATGTATTTTAGCTTTGAGTGATATAGTTACTATTTGTTATTGTTAGACTAATTTTTATCCAAGTGACTCAACAAATTATATCTGTGTGTTAGTAATTGTGTTTTAATATGAAGGAATTAAACTGAAATCTTATCACAGTCTTAATGATTTCTTAATTTCTTTTTGCTATTTATTTCAAATATTGGGAGTGTGATCTAGTAGTGACATGTAACACTTTCAACTGAACCTTGAAAGTGTTAGTCCCTCAGTTGTGTCCAACACTTTGCGACCTTGTGGACTGTGGCCCGCCAGGCTCCTCTGTCCATGGAATTCTCCAGACAAGAATACTGGAGTGGGTTGCCATTCCTTTCGCCAAGGCATCTTCCCAACCCAGGGATTGAACACGGGTGTCCTGCATTACAGGCAAAGTCTTTACTGTCTGAGCCACCAGGGAAACTCCAACTGAAACTTAGCTAAGTGTTAATATTAGTTAATGTAAGTTAGTTAATATTTAAGGGATGCTCCTGTTTCCTTTTAAACAGCTCTATCATCTACAAACATGGGCAGATTATTTTTCTAATAACAACATCACAGGAAACTCTTAAGCATGACATTAAACTCCGCTATACTAATTACATTCTCTATGAAAAATTTCTATTTGAACTTACACCATAAGACCCTGGAGAAAACTTAGCAGCGCACAAATTACTTAAATGTGTTTTAAGAAGAATAGCATACCATATAATAATTTTGCTTTTCATACCTTAAATCAACTGTTCTCCACAATGACTCATTATGGTAGCACGATCTTCTTGACCTTGCTAAACAGATTATTTTTTTAAGTGTTAAAGCCTCTGTGATTGTATAATATAGCAAAGGGAAGAGCTTGGTTCTATCATGAACATTTGTCCAAAGTTAATATTTGCTTCTTACTAGAATATTGCTCTCATTGAGGAAAAAGAAATAACTGCATGAAACTAATTGTGATACACCAAGGGGGGAAAGAATTTATCAGGAGTCAGAAAATATTTTTCTATAAAGTGCCTGATAGCAAACATTTTAGATTTTTCAGGCCAGCGTATCTGTCCCAAGTATGCTACAGTTACAGAGCAAAAGCAGCTATAGACAATGCATAAAATAGGCATAGCTCTATTTCAATCACATTTTTTTTTTTTACTAAAAATAAGCAACATATAAAAATTACAGTGAGGTGCCTCTTGACACACACTAGCATGGCTAAATTTAAAAAGTCAGGGAAAAAATTTTTTTTGGCAAGGATGTGTGGAAATTGGAACCATCTCTGTTGATGGGATTGGATGATGGTGCAGCCACTTTGGAAAGGTCTTACAGTTCCTTTAAACTGTTAGCATATGAGCCAGCAACACCCGTCCTGTGCATGTATCCAAGAGAGAGAGACACTTAAAGCCATACAAAAAGTCGTACATGAATATTTTAGTTAGTTAGTTAAGTTGCACAGTCGTGTCCGACTCTTTGCGACCCCATGGACGGTAGCCCACCAGGCTCCTCCATCCGTGGGATTCTCCAGGCAAGAATACTGGAGTGGGTTGCCATTTCCTTCTCCAGGGGATCTTCCTGACCCAGGGATCGAACCCAGATCTCCCACATTGCAGGCAGACGCTGTAACCTCTGAGCCATCAGGGAAGCCCACATGAATATTTATAGTAGCATTATTCATAATAGTGAAAAGAAAGAAAAAATCCAAATTACCATTAATTGATGAACGGATAAACAAAATGTTATGTGCTATATCCATACAACAGAATATTGTGTTGGCCAAAACCTTCCCTTGGTTTTTTAAGTAAAAAGATATTTTTCACTTTTACAAAAACTTTATTGAACAATATACTCATTGTTTTGTTCCACTACCTTCTGCCATTTTTCAGGCAACTTCATAATTCCATCTTCCCCAAACTTTTTTTCCCCAAAACTTTTTATCTTTTTGAGCAAAGAATTATTCCAGGTGCCTTTTATAGCCTTCCAGGGAACTGAAATTTTTTCCATTAAAAGAATTTTGTGAAGACCGAAATGAATGGAAATCTGAAGTTCCATTTTCTGGTGAATATGACAGATGAATCAGAAATTCCCAGGCAAGTGGTCAAAGTTTTTGGCTGGTCATCAAAGAAACATGTGGGCTTGTGTTATCCTGATGGAAGATTATGAGTTTTCAGTCAACGAGATAGTTTTCGTTGATTGATCCTTTCAGCTGGTCTAATTAGGAGCAATACTTATTAGAATTAATTGTCTGGTTTTCTCAATGGAGCTCATAAGAGAGGACTCCCTTGCAATCCCACCACATATACAACAATCACCTTTGGATGAAGACCAGCCTTTGGTATGGTTGGTGGTGGTTCCTTTCATTTTGCCCCATGATCTCTTCCCTTTCACATTATTGTACAGTATCCACTTTTCATTGCTTGTCACTATTTGTTATAAAAATGGAATGTTTTCATTATGTTTCAATAGAGAATCATATGAGGAACTGTGATCAAGAAGGTGTTTTTTGCTTAACTTATATGGAACCCAAATATCAAAGTGATTATTAATAACATAATCAAGCTGGTGCAAATGATTTTCAACACTTGATTTGGATATCTTAAGTATGTTGGTTATCTCCTGTGTGGTATAGCATTGATTGATCTCAATTAATGTCTCAATTTGATTGTTATCAATTTCAACTGGTCTACCCAACTGTGCAGCATCATCCAGTGAGAAATCTCCAGCATGAAACTGCAAACCACTTTTGACATGTTGGATCAGTAATAGCACTTTCTCCATACATTGCACAATTCTTTTTGTGTGTTTCAGCTATGTTTCTACCTTTCTTGAACTAATAAAGTACAATACACTGACAATGTTGACTGCTTTCCTCCATTTCCACTGTTAAAATGACTATACAAAAATTCACCAGTTTTAATGTTTGATTTTTTTTAATGCACACTGAGAAGACAGCTGTCACAATACAATGTAAAAAATGGTTTATAACGAAGTTAAAGACAACTAAGTGCTCCTACAGCCATTTTATGGAAAAAACCGAATGAACATTTTGGCCAACCCATTGTTACAAGAATCCTTCAGGGATTCTTGGCAATGTTTGGGGAAAACTAGTAGTAAAAGTCAGGAATGCTGCTACACATCCTACATTGTATAGGAAGGTCTCTCCCGTAACATCCAGTTCTAAAAGTTAATAGTGCTGAGGTTGAGAAACCCTGTATAGACCAATGCATGATATATCAGTGATAATTCTGGGAATGTGATTTGACTTTTCTAACCTAACATTCTATTGTAAAACAGCAGTGATTTTAACCAAGACAGACAAACATGTGGAAAGCGTGTTAGAAGCCATGCCTCATATCCAGTCCCGGAGACAACACTGCTTTATCTTGCCATCAAGGATTTGAAATGAAAGTGCAAAGTCATTGCTAATGGCCAGACAACTATTTGAATATCCTGTCATTAAGCACAAAATGCTACAGAACTTATGGATAGTGAGGCATTCCTCCCGTGGAGTCAGGTGTTAAATGGTGAAAATGGGATATTAAACATAATTGGGTTTGACTTAGTGAGTGTTGTTAGTGTTGGCTGCTCAGTCCTATCTGTGATCCCATGGATCCCGCCAGGCTCCTCTGTCCATGGGATTCTCCAGGCAAGAATACTGCAGTGGGTTGCCATTTCCTAATAGTTCGTGTTTTAATACACTGACCACTTGGAAAGTATTCCTGGTAAAGAGTTGAATTTGTAATTTAACTGAAAGAGGAAAATGTAGTGATTTTCCTTGTTTGCTCTGTACTAATTTAAGGGATGGAATGCATGTGAGAGGAGAGAATAGAAAAAAGTGGGAAGGCAGATGGAGAAGGATATATGTTTGATTACTCAAAATTAAAAAAAATTAAAGTCATCCTAAAAGGGAATTAATTACTTCACTTTTCCTTACATGAACTTAAGGAAAAATGAAATAATTACTTTAATTATTTCAATTAATAATTACTTTAATTAAAATGAACTTACTTCCTTACATGTTAGCTCAATGCCAACAAACTAAAATTTTCTGAAGAAATTAGAAGAGGTAAAGGAGCTATATCTAAAGTTCCTTTATTTCTGTTAGTTTATGTATTTTGTTAAAGATTTGATATTAAAAAAACTTATTTTCACACCAAAAAACCCCCTTAATATGAAACGTTTCCAATAAATAGAAAATTACCAAAAAATAGACACAAATATACCCACTTACTGAGATTAAATGTGTGTTACCATTCTGCTAGATTTACTGCAGATCTTTCCCTTTTTTTTAAGCTGTAATTCTCATAATATTTTAATTCTGTTCTGAAATTGGTCTACAAATATCTCTACATTAACACCAAAGTCTGTGATTCAACAAATAAGAGGAATGTAATGATTGCCTTGCCAGAAAAATAAGCCTTATACATTTATATCTATTTATGATATTTATGGAATCAGTTTCCCAAGGCTCATGAAACTAAAGTGTGCACATGCCATATACACACACCACTATATTAAAATCAAATGGATTTATAGTATCAAAGTAAATACTATGTAAAATTTATAGCCAGATACACAAAATATGAATTTGACTCATGAATACACTGTGGATCATGGGTACCATACCTCACAAATATGAGTTCCAGTTAAGAAGAGGGAAATAAGTGCTTGGGTGGATTTTAAGTGAGCACTAGTCACCACCACCAACACAAGAAATTAATTTAATTACAGTATGTAAAGAGTTAACATACATGTGGATATTAAATTGACCCTACAATAAAACTTTAAAATATGCAAAAAGACATTAGAATGTATGGTTTACCATGCACTAGCTGCCACAGATTTTCAGTAGATGGTGCAAAGGACAATCAGGTTTTTATACCACTGTCAGGATACATTTAACAGGAGGCTTCCTGTGTGCTGTTTTGAATCTGTCAGGAAACCTTTGGCCCTTATTAATTCCTGAATATTCAGGAATTAAGAGGAGAGGCACACCTTTCCCGGGGCTGAGGAATCCAGGCATTTCCTTTGTTAGTTTCTCGTTATGGTGATAAGTACCCTCTTCTCTCTTTAATAGGGTTCACCTTGTGTTTATTTAGTCTGGAATTCTAATCTGTATCTTTGCTGAGAATAACTACCTTGTAAGACAGTATATATGCGCACGCCATGTTGATTAAAACACCTTTTTCAGAGCTTTGGTCCCCGTGTCTTTCTTTCTTTCTCTTCCTCTCTTTCTCTTTATCTCTCTATTTCTGGCTGATTCCCTGGAACATGAAAGTGGGCTGCGTAACCCAGGGAATATTAGCCTCTTTCCTTCTTTTACTTTCTCATCGACTCCGGACCACCAGGTTCTGGTCCATTAAAGGACCAACATACCACCATCAGGGAAATGGTCTTGGTGTTTCTCCTATGTATCAAGGAATTGCAGAGCACAGAATTCAATATGCTGGACAAGGTTTGATTATTCCAGGATCTTTTCCTTTTAATAGATGAAAACATTTCCAGAAACTTTAGCAATAACACTTCAGCTTAGTTCCTTCCTTATTCTTCCTTTCTTCTTTGGAACTAGATGACATCATTGTGTTTATTTCCCTCATGTTTTTGTGTGTGTTATCACACACACACATTGCATTTATATATATTATGCTATATATTAATAGACACTTAATTTCTCTATTTTTGAGATTTATCCATATGTAGCCCTAGTTATTTGTTTCAAATGCAGTGTAGAAGTCTACTGCATAACAAGCCTCTCTGTATTTTATTCTCTCCCTGACTGCAGGATATTTAAATGCTTTACCCTTTTTAGCTTTTACAAATGTTCAGGAAATATTTTTGCACAACATCTTTGAGCTTCTCCAGGGAGACATGAGACATGGAATTGCTGGGTCATAAGTACATGCACCTTTACCATTTCCAAGTTACTGCCTAAACTGGCTTTACCAGTTTTGCACTCTTATTATCTATGCAGAAATCCCTACACGTTGGTGAAAACTTGGTGACATGGAATTTTGTCATTTTGCCAGTCTGATGAGGGTAAAATGGTATCTCATAGAATTGTCATTAAAAAAAAAAATATTGAATGGGAATGATCCACCCCTTCCCTCAACTTTTCACAACTTGCTTATACAATCCTTAAGAGTGAACCCTCAGAAGGATTGCATTACAAATTGTTTGGACGTTTAGACTGAACAGAAATGATAAATCAAAGAAACACATTCCTAGATTCCAATCTTCTCCAGGTCTGCTTTTTGCTTTGTCAGGCGAGTGTATGTTCCTCGGTTCTTTGTCTCATCACAACAAAGATTTGAAGTGACAGACATTAAAGCCCCTTGGCGGGTCACAGCTCTCGGAGGACAGACTGTGTTATAGCTCTTAAATAAATCACTGTTACAGCTCAGTGTTACAGCTCTATTTATTTAGATGATAGCAGGAAAATCCATCTTCGAGGTGTGAGGGCACTTCGATCCAAAGACGGGAGGAGAAGAGCGCCCCAACGTGTGGGGGAGGGGGAGAGGGGAGGGGAAGGGGGGAGGGAGGGGGAGGGAGAGGGAGATGCTTTGGCTCCTCTTTTTATATGTTTTTTTGTTCCCCCTGGGCCTGTCCTATGCAAATTGGGCTTAGGCCGGAGCGTTGTTTGTTTTACCTGAGGTTCTCACTCTGGTCCTCGGACCTTCCTTTGTTCTATTTTCGCGGGCTTTCCCTTCCAGGTCTTTTAGCCACAGCCATTTTGGACTCCTTTTCCCTATTCTAACTGCCTAATAGCTTCATTCAACTTTGTTCCAGTCCTGGGCACAAGGTGGTGCTTCCAAAATTGCTGACTTGGGGGGCTTATCATATACTTCTTGTTGGGGCATCAGAATGAGGGGCAGTGCATGCTGTGTGGTGTTTAAGTAATAAACATATATAAAATGTACTTTAAAATGTGAAATTTATTAATAGATAAAGATATTATCATAGGTGCATTATAGTCACAAGGAACTTCCATGAGAAAAATGTAAAGGTGCTCTATATAAAGCTTGAAAATCAATTATAATAATAGTTCCCGCTTATTTATATTTAGTACCGTCTCTATGCCCAGGACCTGAGGTGGGCCTTGGTGTTTTTGGAAGCTGGTCTGACATTCACAGATAGACCTCATTGTTCTTCTTATGGACATAACCAGTCTTACAGAATAAGGTTGGTGGGAAGTCACTACTAAACTTTCTGAGACTATCAGTGACTGTCCTCCTTTGTCACTTATGGCTTTATCCTCATTCTTTAGCTTGCCATCCAACCAGATAAGATTTACTAAGTTACCCAATCATCAAACAGTCCCCAATCCCTGACAGCACTGAAATTCAGAGTAACCCTTCTCATTCTGCTTCTGAAGAGTCTTCCAAAATCACCTAACCAAAGTCCAAATCCTTTCAGGCCTTTCTAGCACCTCTTACTGAGCAACCCCATCCCAAAGTGCATGTTCTCATTCTTTATGTGTAATAAACTCCACTGGCTCAACTACATTCATTCCTCCTTCCTGGTAGTCTTTGCTGGGAGGGGCTTTCACAGACATTTCTAAGAACTTTATATATGCTACCTCATTTAAGCCTGACAATTCTGATTGTTAGGTATTGTTATTACCCCCTTCTGCATTTGAAAAAGCAAAAGAGAGAAATTTTAACATCACCTTCAACATCACATAGCTAGTAAATAACAGGAATAAAATGTGCATGCGGGTCCAATGATTACCAACAGGTAGGAATTACATACTTGCAGTTCTCCTGACCTTTCTGTTCTCCTGGACTTTCCCCTAAAGTTTAGATACTTTCTGAGTATAGAGACCAACACAGAAGCTTTGTACAAATAAATAAACATAATAACAAATACAAATAAATAAACAATCCTCCCTTCCCTGCCCAACTGTAGTGTGAAGACTTTACTTGAACTAAGACCTAAGGCCCATTTTCTCAACCTCTATGCTAGCCCACGTCCCATCCAGCTAGGACATCACAGAGCAACTTGCGCTAACCAGCAGGTTCCCACTAGCTATCTATTTTACACAAGGTGGTGTATATATGTCAGTCCTAATCTCCTAATTTGTTCCATCCTTCCTTTCCCCACAGTGTCCACGTATCTGTTCTCTCCCTTTATGTCTCTATCCCTGTTTTGGACATAGGTTCAACTGTACCATTTCTCTGGATGAAGCACAAGCTGGAATCAAGATTGCCGGAAGAAATATCAATAACCTCAGATATGCAGATGACGGGCTTCCCTGGTAGCTCAGATGGTAAAGCAGCTGCCTCCAGTTCGGGAGACCCAGGTTCGATCCCTGGGTTGGGAAGATCCCCTGGAGAAGGAAATGGCAACCCACTCCAGTATTCTTGCCTGGAAAATTCCATGGATGGAGAAGCCTGGTAGGCGACAGTCCATGGGATTGCAAAGAGTCGGACATGACTGAGCAATTTCACGAAATTTCACTCATGCACATGACACCACTCTTACGGCAGAAAGTGAGGAAGAACTAGAGAACTTCTTGATGAAAGTGAAAGAGGAGAGTGAAAAAATTGGCTTAAATCTCAACATTCAGAAAACTAAGATCTATGGCATCCGGTCCATCACTTCATGGCAAATAGATGGGGAAACAGTGGTAACAGGGGTTGACTTTATTTTTTGGGGCTCCAAAATCTGTGCAGATGGTGATTGCAGCCATGAAATTAAAAGACGCATATTCCTTGGGAGGAAAGTTATGACCAACCTGGACAGCATATTAAAAAACAGAGACATTACTTTGCCAACAAAGGTCTGTCTAGTCAAGGCTATGGTTTTTCCAGTGGTCATGTATGGATGTGAGAGTTGGACAATAAAGAAAGCTGAGCCCCAAAGAATTGATGCTTTTGAACTGTGGTGCTGGAGAAGACTCTTGAGAGTCCCTTGGGCTGCAAGGAGATCCAACCAGTCCATCCTAAAGGAGAGCAGTTCGGAGTGTTCATTGGAAGGACTGATGTTGAAGCTGAAACTCCGATACTTTGGCCACCTGATGCGAAGAGCTGACTCATTGGCAAAGACCCTGATGCTGTGAAAGCTTGAAGGCAGGAGGAGAAGGGGACAACAGAGGATGAGATGGTTGGATGGCATCACCGACTCAACGGGACATGAGTTTGGGTAAACTCTGGGAGGTGGTGATGGACAGGGGTGATGGACTGCGTGCTGCAGTCCATGGGGTTGCAAAGAGTTGGACATGACCGAGTGTGAACTGAACTGTACAATTTTTCTAGATTCCACTTGTATGCATTAATATACAATATTTATTTTTCTCTTTCTGACTTACATCACTCTGACAGACTCTAAATCCATCCACATCCCTATGAATAACCCAATTTCATTCCTTTTGAAGGCTGAGTAATAGCCCATTGTACATATGTACTACATTTTCTTTATCCATTCATCAGTAGATGGACATCTAGGTTGTTCCAGTGTTCTGACTATGACTCCTCTAGGCCTTGCCTCTGCCTGGAACGTCTTTCTGCTGAAAGTCACGCCACTCTTTTCTGTCCTAAGAAAGTCTTTGCATCCTTCCTTTCTTCTTTCCAAATCCTCCCCTTCAGATTTAATACATTTTTAAAAAAAATTCTCAAGAACTTTTAAATTAACTGCTATAACATTCATGTTATTTCATCTGTGTAAGGATTTGTGAAGCACATTATTAGACTGTGCGCTCCTCCAGGAAGCGCTGTCTGGTTTTTGGTGGCTGCCTCTGCCACCCTTGAGCGGGTTCCCAGCTCTCAGCAGGCGCTCAGACGGCCTGTGCAGAAAGCGTCCTCTAGGGCGTCCTGGAGGCTATGGTCCTCTCCTGCTTAGCGGCCCTTCAAGTACAGATCCCAGAGGAACTACTTTTCCCAGTGGCCGTCACACAGGGGCCTCCCGAGACGTGCGGAAACGGGGATCAGATGATTTCGCATCCAAGCTCTGCTCAAGTGGCGGCGTTGGGCAGGTCCCGCCGGATCCCGCCCCATCCCCGGTCAGCCGGAAGCCATTCTCCAAATTCCAAACACACCCAGACTAGTCACTTCCCGGTACTCTTCCCACACTTTCAAGGCCGGCCGCACCCACTGCCCTTCAACTTGGGCCGCCTGCGCCTCCGGAGGCTCGAGCGGCGCAGAGAACGGCGGAACCGCCAATCACGCTTCTTCTTGCCCGGAAGGGGCGGCGCCCAGGGCGCGTCCCTCCGAGTGCGGCCCCGGATTGGCTGCGCCCAGGCTCGGCGGCGGCCCCGGATTGGCTGGGCCCGGGTGCTCGGCGGCGGCGGGACTTTTCGGATGTGTCGGCGGCGGTCAGGAGGCAGCGGTTGGACTGAGCTGGGCCGGCGCAGTCGGCGGCGGTATTGGGGACGCGCGCGGCGGATGCCGGGCTCCCTCCCGCGGTTTGCAAAGCTGCGGCCTTCTCCTCCCTCGCCTGCCCGGAGCCGCGGAAGCATGGACCGGCACAGGCCGCGGCTGCGTGCCCCGGCGCAGCGCTCGGTCGCCGGGGCCGCCTACCCCGCCTCCTCCCCGGGCCGCAGCCGCCGGGACAGCGAGGCGCCGCGCAGGAAGGGCCTGCAGCGCCCTCCGCCGCCCCGCGGCCGCGCGGCGCCTGCGGAGAAGCGCCCCAAGTTTGTAAGTTGGGCCTTGGTCCGGGCGGGCTGAGGCCCGGTGCTGGGTCCCTCGGTTTTCCTCAGCTCCGGTCTGGCCGACAGTGGGGGCGGGTTCCCTGGACCGAGCCGTGAGCTACGCTTTGTTCTAGATCGTCAGAGCTGCCGTCTCCTCACGGGTTATGACGGCAGCGCCCAGTTCTGTTTGGATCCTTTGACAAACATCTGATCACTGCCCCAACTTCCTAAGGCTGTCGTGAGAAGCAGCTTCAAACGTTTCAGTCCTGATGTCTCTCGTGCACTTTGCATTTTTAAGTTAAACTTTTCTTTTTTCCCTTAGCATCTGAGGGTATGAGATATATCGAAGTGATCTTTAGGTGATAGGTTTGCTTTTTCAGCTTCATGTTTTAATTCCCAAGAAAAAGTGTTTTTTTTTTTTTTTCCCAAGAAGTTTTTAAAAGTAGATTATAACTTTACAAATTGAAACGGCTCGTTTTAAAACTTGGCGGGTCATGCAGTCACCGCTAAAGAATGTTTTGGTTAGTTTGGAAAGAATTCTGAGTATTTGAAACCTGCTATTCCGGTTGCTTCTCTTAGTCACTTTAACGGTCAAAGAAGTGTCGTGATTAGCGCCTTGTAAATCTTTGTATTGGCACTAACTAGTGAAAGAAGAGAGAAGATTGTTTTGTTGTCTGTGTGTAAATAAATCACAAGCAAATTACATAGAGGGTTGGTACATTTGGAGTGAGACAGAATTGACAATTTAATACCCCCCATTTTACTTAGAAATACGGAAAAACATTTTAGTCATAGGTGAAATTTTAGAGTACAGCTTGTTCCTTCTGTGAACAAATGAAAGCTGTTAGAAATGTGAGTCAAGATACACAAATTAAGGGATGAAGGCTTGTGGAGGAGGAGTGAGTAGCTACGTATAACAGTCAAAAATGAAACATGATTAAAACAGAGCAGAGCCTGAGATGTATCAGAATACTGAAAATGAAGGACAGCATGGATTAATGATGCAAAATTAAGTATCAAGATGACCATAAGAATGGTGAAATTTTACAAAGGGGATCAACTGTGTTATTGACTGTTATCTTAACATGGCTGAGGAATAAATAAGACAGAGTTGGCAGTGAAAGATTCTACCCCATATGGGAAGAATCCACCGGGCAATGACTTTTTTTCTTTTTACTCTCTGGGTTAATGTCATCATTCCTGTTTGTCTCTGACTCCTGTGCTCCAGAATGTATGAAATGTAATTTTCTGTGACTCCTTCCAGCAAGGAGGTCATGAAAGAAGAACCTAAAATAATATTAATAGGTTTCGTTTCCTTGAAGGATGTATCAGGTGATGTGAGTTCTAGGTTCTGTGCTGTTTTTCACTTCTTAGGTATGTTGTAAAGATGAAAAAATGTCTAAAGACACACACTTTTAAGCCCTCAGTCTAATAAATACATTTAAAATACTGTGCGTGTTTTTAGATTGATAGAAGTCTGATTTGAATCATGACTTTAAATTAATTTAGAAGTAATTTGGCTTCTTTGTAATCTCATAAACTAATTTAGATTCTTGCTTACATGATAATTTCTTGGTATTTTCCATTTTACTAATTCTGTCATCAGCTGTGTCTAATTTATTTAACTTATTCTGAATATTTGAATTATCAATTATCTTTTATTTCTATAAGTTCCATTTGCTTCTTTTTCAAATCTGCCTGGTTACTGTATTCTTTATATTGCTGTTTCTTATTCCTTTGTTCCTTTAGACACTGCCTATTTTACTCTTTTTCTTCTGTATTTGGCATTTATGGTATGTGCATCTTTGGACTGTGTACAGTGACTTGCACCCGTGGTAGAGTGGTCTCTCCCTCTGTGCTTGTTAAATTTTGTATTGGTAATTTCAATGCTTAATCTTAACCTGTCTTCTAGGAGTCCTAACTCGGGAGAGTTTTCTTTGGGCATGATCTGAGTCTATTTCTACTAGGAGCCTGAAAGCGCCATCTCTCTGTTGGATTGGAATCATAGAGGGCCTGGAATTGGAGATGCAATTCTAACTCTCCTAGCCTAAGCTCAGTATCCCAGTACCAGGTTACCTTCTGAGCAGGCGTTCCCAACCTGCCTGCTTCTCGCTGTTCTCAGTCCCACTTCAGTGATGCTTGCTAATTGGTTGGAGGGTGATTTTGGACACCACCCATTCCTCATGAGATCTCAGCAGTGCCCCAAATAGTGATTGTTCTGTCGTTCAGTCTGCTGTACTGCTGGACCTCAAGTCCATTCTTGGCTTTCTCTTGATTTGGAATGAAATGTTGCTAGCTAGTCTGAATCCCTTCAGGTCACATAGTCATTAGGTCACCTGGTTGCTTTTGACTGTAACAAGTCATGCAGGTTAGTGATAATGTGCGTGACTGGTGTTTGCAAGCCACAGGATTGCAAGCTTGTGAGGAACTGTGGGTCAATGGCCACTGGCTCCTTAGTGTAAGAAGGTAGGAGCCTGGTCCCCACTGAATTTCTATCTACTTCGAACCTAGATAAAGCAGACAAATCCTTATTTTCTGCTACTTGTATAGTTGTGGGCCTCTAGTTAGTGTTGAATTGTGTATAATTGTCAGTAGCATAGAACTTCTCCCCATAGATATGTGTAAATAGTAGAGATTTGTCTGTTGTAAGTGTAGGATAGTTTGGCTGCACAATAAATCAGCTTCTTTTGGGCTGCTTGTGAACTCAACCACTTGGTTTCAGCAGGGGATGTGGCAAGCAGCGTGTGTGTATGTGTGTGTGTGTGTGAGAGAGAGAGAGAGAAGGTCCTGGAGATAGTTAATGGGGACGGGGGTGCCACCAGTGGAGGCTGGAAGGACAAGGCAGGAGCCTGGGTGAAGACTTCGTGAAGGTGAAGAGAATTCAGTAGATCATTAAAGTGGTACTTGCCCTAGGTCACACCATTGGTTCCTGGACCCAAGTTCTATTTCCCTTCTAGAACAAAACAAAACGGTTTCCTACTCATTGTGAAAAGTCTTTCAGTGACACTAGGCGTTTAATTCTTACCTCCCACTACTAGAAATGCACAGTAGAGACAGGGGAAGTCCCCAGATCCAGAGTGAGAGCAGGACGTGTGGCTTCAGGCGAAGTCTCCATCTCCAGGATGTGGGTCCGGTCCTCTGAAAGGGGGCCTGTAAATTCCGTGAGCCAAGCTGGCAGAGTAGCTCTTCTTTTTCAGTTAGGATATCCTTTAAGAGTTCTCACAGACTTTACTGTAAATTTCACATCTCATCTTATGGTTTCCATTGTATAGATTGTTATTACAGTATCTAGTTCTGTCACTACAGTAGCCTCAGTTTTGATAGGAGAGGTTTTCACCGGATCCATTAACATCTGTATGTCTACTGTGGTTGATCGTTGTTAGTAATAACAGTTAACTTTAATGAGCCAAGCACTGTTTTAGGTTTGTCATAGATTTCAGCTCCTGTAATCTGTTTAACAACCCAATGAGGTAGATACAAGGTAGCCTTGTTTGCTAGAAGGGGAAACTGAGGTACAGAGGTTAAACCGCCTTTGGTTGCATTGTTGCCTGGGTGCGAGACTGGGATTTGACTCTAGGGAGGCTGGCTCCAGAGGACACATCCTTAGTCCATGAGCTGTGTTACTCTCCCATGCTAGTGGGAGTTTTAATCATTAGTGCTGCGTTTTTCATTCAGGAACCATTAACACTAGTTAGTAATGTCTTTAGTTAATATAGATAGTGATTTCCTGATTGTAAGCAGGTTGTGAGGTGGGAAGAGGTGTTAGGTTGGAGAACTTTTGCTTGTTGTACTGGGAACTTGAGAACTGAAATTGGGGTGGGCTTGGTGAGAATCATGTCTGCTCACCTCATTTCCTTAGGCTTCTTTGGAGGTAGAAGTGGTCGGCTGAATAATGATCCCCCCAAAGATTCAGCTCAGTTCTGTCCCTTAGTCGTGTCCAACTCTTTGCGACCCCATGGACTGCAGCACGCCAGGCCTCCCTGTCCATCACGAACTCCCAGAGCTTACTCAAACTCATGTTCAGTGATGCCATCCAACCATCTCTTCCTCTGTCATCCCCTTCTCTTCCTGCCTTCAGTCTTTCGCAGCATCAGGGTCTTTTCCAATGAGTCAGTTCTTCACATCAGGTGGCCAAAGTAGTGGAGTTTCAGCTTCAGCATCAGTCCTTCCAATGAATATTCAGGATTGGTTTCCTTTAGGAGGGACTGGTTTGATCTCTTTGCTGTCCAAGGGACCCTCAAGGGTCTTTTCCAACACCATAGTTCAAAAGCATCACATCTTAATTTCTGGAGCCTGGTTACCTTATGACAAAAAAGGACGTTGTAGGCATAATTAAGTTTTTAAAAATGGAGATATTATTCTGGGTTGTCTGGATGGACCCTGCTTGCAAACACATTTCCTTAGGAGAGGAGGTAGAGGGAGATTTGACTACAGAAAGGTAAGAAGATGTGGTGGCTGCAAGGCAGAGACGGGAGATGCAGCGACACTCTAAAGAACGCCGCAGTCACCAGAGACTGGGAGAGGCAGGGGCTGTTCCCACAGAGCCCGGGGAGGTCGGCCCTCCTGACACCTCGATTTTAGCCCCTTTGGAAACATTTCTGTTGTTCTAAGCCATCGTTGTGGTATTAATTTGTTACTGCCGCCACAGGAAACTTGACGGCAGGTATAGTTATGAGGATGACCACATTGAAAGTTTTGGCTTCACAACTTGTAAGTGTATGCTTTAGGAGAACCATCAGATCATTTAAATCGCTTCCTGTGGTATCGTTTATTTTAGATTTGTGATCTGAGCGAAAAGAAGATAACCACAGTTTGGTTTCCTAGAAAGACAAGAACATTCATTCATCTTGCTGTGCTGTATCTTTCTCATAAAGCGACTATGATAATGATACAGGCGATTTCTGTGTGCTTTTTTTGAATTAATTTCTTCATTGAGTCCTCAGAAAAGTGATGCTTTCAGTTGTCCTAGATTTACACTGTCAAGAATTGGAGATTGTGTTCTTAGTTGAAGGCTTTAGGCATCTGAATTTTATTCATATCAAAATTCCACCTAACCCAGCAGGCACAAAAACCTATTTAAAGTAAAATCACTTTATTCAGCCCAGTCTTCTAAGTATAGTTGTCTTTCGGTATCCATGGGGGATTGGCTCTAGGACCCTCCTTGGATGCTAAAATCCATGGTTGCTCAAGTCCCCTACATAAAATGGCATAGCATTTGCATATAACCTATGCACAGTGTGTTAGACACTTATTTGTGTCTGACTGTTTGAGACGCCCATGGACTATCCTGTGGCAAATTCAAGTTTTGCTTTTTGGAACTTTCTGAAGCTTTTTCCCCCAAATATTTTTGATCTGTGGTTGGTTGACTACTCGGATTCGGAACCTGCATGTACAGAAGGTTGAATGTAAATTGCTCTGAATCATCTCAGACTTTCTTTTCTTTCTGTCCTTCTAATAGAAAAAAATTTGTTTGTTAATAAGACTTATTAAAAGAAACAAAATATATCCACTGGCTTTTGGGGAGCATATTAGCTGCTGAAAACAGATGATAGATGGTACATACACTTCTGGATCATGTGGATCTTTGTGAGTAAGAAGGGGTGGGAGCAGGGATGATTGTTTTAGATTTAGAGCAAGGCTTAATTGCTTTTTTCAAAGACTCATGTCTTTAATTATGAAGCAGGCAAACTGACATACATTTATTGCACTGTGAAACCTTGCATCTCATCTAGTCTGTCTTGCAGCAATTGCTTCTGAACAGATGTTACCTGAAACACCTTTGTGCAGTTGGTAGAATGCTAAAATTTGTCATGCTTTTATTATTGTTGTCTTAAATTAACTCTGCTTTATGGCATAACTTTATTGCTGTGTCCTAGAATCTTTATATATTTATTGCCTTATAAATTGGATTTAAAATTGGCTTTTTATATGGAATGTGAATTAACGTGTGTATAACTTGTTTATGCTTACAGAATAACACAAGACAAAACTGCTTTGTGTTGCACTAATGCAGTTGTCTTTAACTCAGCACATCGTATACTGTCTCCAAACTCGGAGTGAAATGAATGCTACAGAATATGCTTACGATCACACTCTGCTTGTTTATCCCAGAAACTAATTTGACTTTTAGATCTATAAAATATAGATTAAGCATAACCTTTTACTTCATGGGATATTAAGGATCAAAGCATGAGCTTTCTTTGAACAGGATCTACAAAGGTAACGGTCTCTCAATAGCAGCAGGGTGGCATTGAAACACCTTAGCGCCGAGAGTAATTTTCGCAAATAGCAAATCATATAATGGTTATTAACTTAGGGGAGAATTTAAGAGTTTCAGTAAGTTAAGTTTTGATACTGGAATATTCAGAGTACTGTCTAATGAAAGCTACTTGGAAATGCTTGCCATAGATTTTGTTCTTCAAATGATCAATTATGATCCTTTCTCACAAATTTTCTGTAGAAGAGACATTATGAATAATATTTCGGGGCAGTGACTTGGGTCACTTTTAGGGCTTGGATTCCAGCTGAGTCCCTTATTAGCTGTGTGAACTTAGGCGAGTTGTTTAACCTCGCTCTGTGCCCGTTTCCTCATATGTAAAAGGAAGTTGTGGGGAGATGAGAAGTTAAATGTGATGGGTTGAGACCGGTACCTGTAACAGCGCTTAGACTCTGTCTAAATATTTACCATTTATAGTTTTGTTGTTGTCATCATTGGTAGTAATAATAGTAGTGGTAGTACAATTTTTGTGTAGGGTTTAGGGCATTGGGAACATTACAATGCATATTTGAATAACTTTCTTACATTGGGAAATCTTAATAGGGCCATACTTTTTCCTCATGATGAGACGGAGGCATTCTGTTCCCTAGTTTTACCCTGACATGTCAGCTGACATGCACAGTGATGGAGACTTCTGATTCTTAACGACTGAAAAGTCAGAGCAAGTTTCTGAATCTTTGGGAGGGGAATGTTTTTATTTGCAAAACGAGTTTCATGCAACTATGAAACTTGAGTACCAATGAAACTTACAAAAAGGAACTTGCAAAGGAAACAACCTCAAATTGAGGAAAAAAATTCTTGTGACACTCCATTGTGATTTGAATGATAGTAAAAATAATGTTACTTATATCTGTATATATAAAAAGCTAAGTATAAATCTTTATGCTTCTGGCTCTTTTACAGAACAGATTTACACATAAAATCCAAAACAAAACTATAAAACTTATAAAGTTTAAATTGGTAACATTAATGTGATTGATGATTTTGTTGAAATTACATCCTCATTATTAGATTTATTAGTGGAAAGATATGTGTGTGGTTTGCTGGGCTCCTTTTTGTCACCTTGGCTCTTGGGGCAGAAGTGGGACTCTGGAGCTGAGGAGGCTCAGCCCAGACCATGCATCCAAAGGCCCAGCTTGCGTGGCGGGCGGAGGCCTGTCACCGAACACCTCCATCCTTCTCCCGAGGCCTGGACTGGAGGCTCTGAAGTGAACAGCCTCACTGGCTCTTCTGGATGGAGTAGTGAACTCTTGTAATGTGTTTATGATAAAAAAGAGCCATATGTAATTTTCTTTTTAAAGTAAATTATATGAAACTGTTGAAAAAGAGCAGAAAGAATTGGAGCCAAGGCCACCAGTCCCTGTATTCATCTTTTCTTGAAATATAACTTTCTGCAGCTGTAGGTTTATTGTTCCTTGAATAGTGTCATTTTCTAATTACCTTTTGGACTTGAATTTTTCCTAAGTGCAGGAGTTTGTGAAACCTACACGGCATGCTGTCCGTGTTGTCTGGCCTGCCGACACCATGTTGGTACTGCATATAAATGCAGGCGTGTTCACCAAAAGTGCCTGAGGGAATGTGGTTTAGAGAGGGCTTCCCCGGTGGCTCAGCTGGTAAAGAATCTGCCTGCAATGTGGGAGATGTGGGTTCAATCCCTGGGCTGGGAAGATCCCCTGAAGAAGGGAGTGGCTACCCATTCCAGTATTCTGGCCTGGAGAATTCCATGGACTGTAGCAGCTTTCACTTTCAGATTGTCCAGGACGTGCTTGGTGGTGATGGTTTAGTCACTAAGTTGTGTCCGACTCTTGTGACCCTGTGGACTGTAGCTCGTCAGGCTCCTCTGTCCCTGGGATCTCCCAGGTGAGAATATTGAAGTGGGTTGCCATTTCCTTCTCCACCAGAATGTGCTTGCTTTATTTCTAATGTTTAATATAATCTTGAAAAAATAGAAAGTTTTAAAATTCTGATAGAATTGGAGAGTCTGTAGAAGAGCCCTGCAGACCTCAGTTGGAGGAACTTGGAGATGACTTGAGGAGTTAGGAGAGTCCCCGAACAGGCAAAAGTTTTGTCCCTTTGTTTAGTGTTTCATTTCGTGATGAACTAAAAGTGATTAGTAAGTATTTATCAGTAGTGAACCAGAAGTGATTAGTAAGTATTTATCAGTAGTGAAGGATTGTATACAATGTGCTTCAAAACAGTCTACCTCTAAATGGTTTTCTGAGGGTCAGCATTTCCCTTGCAGTCTTTAAAAAATACATTTTATCTTACAAAAGTGGTATAGAACACCATGTACTGCTCACCAGTAGGCTTCAGAAGTGAAACATCATAAATCCTACTGAAATGTTCATTTCTTCCCCTTCTGTCCATATCTCCTTATTACCTTTGCTTTTCATTTCTTTGAAATAAGGGCTTATGTGACTTAAACTTTTTTTACATTTTAATTTCTTTTTGGTGAGGGGGTTTCCAATTTATCTCTTTTCCCCTAAAAATATTCCCATGAATGGAATTAGTACCCAATAACTTTCTAATCTCTCCACCATTGAGCATCATAGCCCATCTTAAATACCTGAAAAGGAGGGGGCGCTATGACTTAATGTGTGAAACATCTCCTAAGGACATCCTGTGTGCTAAGGGCCTTGCGATATTCCCAGGTAGCTGTGGTCTATGTCAGACCTTCAAGGAAAAGATGTCTAAGTAACTTGTCCAAAACTCATCAGAGAAATTATTGCTAATTCTAGGTCATTATAGATGTTAAAAAAAAAGTATATGCTTTTTTTGGAGATAAGGTATAGAATTTCTTAAAACTCTCAGTATGATATTGATACGTGGATTGATCTAATTGTAAGATACTTAATGTTACATTTATTTTTCCAATTTTATTGTGAGGTATCTTCCCAGGATGTAGGGGACTTTTTCCTGTAGTCACTGCATTTTGCTGAGGCAGGCGTTTATTTGGGTGTCATAAAAATGAAACTTTGTTAACATTCAGTTTTTAACCAGGATTTGCAAATTGGTGACATTAATTATAGATTGTTCTGTGGTATTAAACTGTTTCTGTTTATCAAAACTTTGGATGGAATGCAATTCAAATGACAATTACAGTTCATTTCTAATGAAAAATTTGACAGCCTGAGAAATGAACATGAAAAATAGAATTCACATAATCTATATTCAGAAATCCAATGTGACAGTTTCATTTCTTTATAAAAGGTGATGCTTTCGATTAAAACCATGTTCTCACTGCACTCACCTGTCTTCTGAGGGTATTATTTTACTCTTATTGATATGTTATCTCGAGCCTGCTTTCAGTTGCTATGTGCATATGTTTGTAAGCTTTTGGAAGTCACTTTCTCTCTTGGTGGTGCCTGATACAGGCTTAAGCTTACAATGTGAACACCTGGTTAATTGAAAAATCTATGCAAAATAGTTCTTGTAATCTTATACCACCTGATTCACTAATCTATTCATGATTAATTTAAATTGAAATGTTATTGATATACCATTAATGTCTGTTTTCTTTTCTCTAAAAGATTGCTCTGGGGGTGGGTGAGGGCATGTGAGTGTGTGCTTAGTCGCTCGGTTGTGTCCGACTCTTTGCGACCCCATGGATTATAGCCCACTAGGCCCCTCTGTCCATGGAATTTTCCAGGCAAGAGTTCCAGAGAGGGTTGCCATTTCCTACACGAGAGGATTTTCCTGACCAGGGATCGAATCCATGTCCCCTTTGCAGGTGGATTCTTTACCGCTACCACCACCTGGGAGGGCCTTCAGAGACTACTTGAAACATACCTGGGTCATTGGAGGACTGAGTCTGCTGACTCAGGTCCTCCAGGGGCCGGGCGGTGTGGCTTAAAACCTACCTCCCACCCCTAACCACTGTGATAGAGAGGCTTGGCTTATATGTGCTTGGGTGAATTAGCTTCTGTGCCTCAGGTACCCTGTCTGTAAAATGGGATAGATAGTCATAGTATTGTGAGGATTAGTCGGGTAATGCATGTTATTATAATAGCTTGGGCACAAAACTAGCAGTTAATATATGACAGCTGTTATTACATCTCTTTCTGGAATTGCCATGTGATTAGGGCCTGATAAACTAGTTGTAAGTTAAAAACATCATAAGTCAAAATTGCATGGACTATGCCTAACCAGCTGAACATCATAGCTTAGCTTAGGCTGCTTTAAACATCCTTGGAACATTGCATTGGCTTATAGTCAAGCAAACACATCTAGCAGAAAGCCTCTTCTGTGATGAAGTGTTGAATGTCTCTTGTCACGTGTTGAACACTGTTCTGAAGGTGGTAGACAGGCTGGTCGTCCGGTCTGGAGCAGTTGCGTCCCCTGTGACCACGTGGCTGATGGGGCTGTGGCTGCCACCCTGCCCAGCATCTGGGGAGGACCCTGCCCCTGTCGCTAGCCTAGAAAGGGTCAGAATTTAAAATCTGGAGTACAGTGTCTAGTGAGTAAGTATAAGTTTTGCATTATCGTAAAGTCACCCCTTTCTAGGTGGGAGACTGTAGTTGTATTCTTTTGATTCTTTCCCAGACCCCAGAGTGGGGGAGATTTCCGCGTCTGCAGTGTAGGACATCCTGAAGGGCAGGTGACCAGACCTCAGTTACTGACAGCATCTTGACCTTTCTCCTTCTGCTGCCCACCTCCCTCCGCCCTCCTTCCCCCGTTCCTGGTGTCCAGGGCCCTGTTCTTGTGTCCAGGGACCCGACCTCAATTACAGTGGGGCCACATAAAGAGCTTGGTCCCTGGGTGCATCCCCCTCCTTTCTTCATCTTCTGCCCTTGCCTCTCTTTCTTTCTCTGTCAGCCTCCTGCTGACAGCATTTGCTCCACACCCTACAGAAGTAACCCAGGACTCTTTTTGAACTAGGATGACTTCACATTCCTTGCCTCCTCAAGCCTGATATAACATGGAATATCAGAAAATAAAAGAGCACTGGCCTCCATGTGCACTTGCTTCCTGTCTCCAAGCCTGGAGTGACCTGACAGGCTTCTCAGTGAGGGACCCACGCTCTGTGGCCGGGGGAGACCCCGCGAGCCCTGCGGCCTGCGATGTCGGGGCTCTGGACCTGCTGGCTGGCAGGGCCTGCAGCCTGCTGTCGCAGTCGTCACTGGCCCGGCACTCACTCAGCTCTCTGGTGGACTGTGCACTCCTGAATCACTTTCTGCAGTGCTCTGAAGCAGAACCCTCACGACCCTGGTGTTGCGCTTGATGGGACCGAGGCGAGGAGAGAGGTGCTGCGCTGGGGACGAGGCTGTGGGCGGCACGCAGCCAGGTGGGTCCGGGCTTTGAGCTAGCTTTCTGGCTGCTGCTGTTGCTTAGTCACCCCATTGTGTCTGATTCTTTTTCAGCCCCATGGATTGAGGATTTTCCAGGCAAGAATACTGGTGTGGGTTGCCATTTCCTTTCTCCAGGGGATCTTCCTGACCCAGGGATCGAACCCACATCTGCTGCCTGTGTCTCCTGCATCGCAGATGGACTCTGACTGCTGAGCCTTTGGAAGGCCCCGCTTTTTGGTTCCATCCTTTTTTACTTCTCTCAGCGTTTATGCTGAGACTGTATTCACTCTTTTTACCTTCTCTATAGGCCTGATTCCTTTGTTAATAGTGTTTTAAATTGAAAAAGTAATGTATGAACCTCTTAAAAAGCCCAACAGAATGAGTTCAGAGTGAAATTCACTGACTCCCTTACATCCCGGTTGAGATTTTCCCCACACAGTAACAGTGATGACTTTAATCATTTTCACTTGGATGCTTTACTGATACTCGGTGTGTGTGCGTAGCTCCCACTTGGAGCTGCCCTGGCGCAGCATTCGCTGAAACTGTCTTAGACATCGTTTCTCCTGCATCTCCACACTCAGCCTTGACAGAAGTTAAAGGCCATATTGCTTGAACTGGCTCAATTTCCTGCTATTGCACCAATAATCTATATCTGCGACGCTTCCTCCTTTCTCCTCCAGTATCTGTAGAAGTGTCTGGTTTTCTATTCAGGGTTAGCCCCTTTGCCCCTGATCTTCATCCAGTTCCACTGCAAGAGGCTATTTTACTCTTCACAGGTCCCATCTTATTAAAATGCTCAAACATCTACTCTGAAAGAAAGAGCAGGAGCAAAACCAAACACCCACCTCTCCCAACTGTCCATGACCCAGACACCGCTCTGTACCGTGCTGTTCCCTTCCCTCATAGCCAAGTTCTGTGAACTCGTTGCTCTCGTTTATTCTGTAAACATTTGAGTGGCACAGTTGGGTACAGCTTGGTCCCTGACTTCAGGAGGCTTGCACTCCGTCTGGCATGGACACAGAGGTGCAGTATTACCAGGGAGCCCACACTGTGTCATTTTTAAGAGCTCAGACTCTGAAGTTAGCCTGGGTTTAAGTCCTGGCTCTGAAACTGGTAGCTCTGTGACCTTGGCAAATTGCTTTTGTTACTGATGTTGTTTATTTATTCATCTATGAGGTGGGAACAGTAGTATCTGTATTATAGTTAAACATGACGTTTCAATATGTTATATTGGGGGTTAACATGTAAGTACTAAACAGCTCTCAGCTCATTGCTCCTGTCATGATGGCATTAGCCAAGGGTAGAGAGCGCTTGTAAAGGGGGGATTCAGACACCTCCCACAGGCTTCTCAACTTTTGCTTCTGTCTTTCCACTAAAATTTGGCAGGTCAACTACTGCCAACCCAGTGGCTGGTCTTCATCTTCAGTTCAGTTCAGTTCAGTTCCGTTGCTCAGTCATGTCCGACCGTTTGCGACCCCACGGACTGCAGCACACGAGGCCTCCCTGTCCATCACCAACTCCCGGAGTTTACCCAAACTCATGTCCATTGAGTTGGTGATGCCATCCAACCATCTCATCCTCTGTCGTCCCCTTCTCCCTCCTTCAATCTTTCCCAGCATCAGGGTCTTTCCAAATGAGTCAGTTCCTCACATCAGGTGGCCAAAGTGTTGGAGCTTCATCTTACTGGACTTCAGAGTTTGAGCACTGACCCATCATTTCTTCAAATCTTTTCTCTAACTTGTTCTTCTCTTCTAATCTTTGCTTATCTATCTTCCTACCCTCTTGGTGTTCCAAGTACTCTCACTTTGATCTTTTACTTATTTGGACTTGAGATTTCCCTCCAGCATGGACTCCTTCATTTCACTGGCTACCTGGTGATACAGGCGTCTACCTGTGTCAGTGCTGTTCATCACGGCTTTCAGTGATGATGGAGCTTTCTGCTCTGCTGTGTCCAGTTTGATATCCACTAGTCATATGTGGCTCATGCTGTTAGAGGGCTGATTTTTAATTTGATTTAGTTGGAATTAACTTTTGACATAGCCATATGTGACTAATGGCTATGCCATACTTTGACTCACATTCGTGTTTAAAGGGACTGCCTGTGGTCTCAGAGTCTTTATTTGTAGGTCAGACTGCCTTCCAGTGATGGGACGGTTTGTTCCTGGATAACTTGCACATCTTGTTCAGGCAAATGTGATACACTTTCACAGCCTCTGAAGCTACCCTCAGCTATGGGTTTGTGAGTGAAACGCCATCAGTGATAACAGAAACAGGCTTGGGGTCACATCTGTTAGAATGGCTGTCATCAAGAAAAGAGAGCAAGTTTTGGTGAGGATGTGGAGGAAACGGAACCCTTGTGCACTGTTGCAGGGACTGTAAGCTGGTTCAGCCTCTAAGGAAAACAGTATGGAGGTTTTTCAGAAATTAAAAAAGAACTATTATATGACTCATTAATCCCAGCTCTGGGTATATGTCTAAAATAAATGAAAACTGAACCTTGAAAAGGTATCTGTGATGCTTCCCTGGTGGTCTAGATTGGCCAAGAATCTGCTTGCCAATGCAGGGGACATGGGTTTAGTCCCTGACCTGGGAAGGTTCTACTTGCCACGGAACAGTTGAGCCCAGGGCCACAACTACTGCACCCTTGCTGTCAAGCTTGCAAACTACAGCTAATAAAGCCTGTGTGCCTAGAACCCATGCTTCTCAAGAGAAGCCCATTGCAGTGAGAAATCCATGCACTGCAACTAGAGAGTAGCTCCCACTTGCCACAATTAGTGAAAAACCCGCATGGAGCAACAAAACCCGGCGCAGCCAAAAAAAAAAGCTATCTGGAGTTACATGTTTATTGCAGCGTTACTCACAGTAGCCAAGATAGAAAGCAACTTCAGTGCCCATCCACAGGTGAACGGACAAAGAAGGTTCGGTACGTACTGAGTATATACAGTGGGATTAAATCCATCCGGGAGAAAGACATGCTGCCGTTTGTGACAATGTGGTTGGACCTTGAGGGCATTATGCTAAGTGAGAAAAGCCTAAGGGAGAAAGACAAATACTGTATGATACTACCTATATGTAGAATCTGAAAAAGCAGGGTAGGGGAATGTGTTAAAGGAGGTCAACTTTGGAGAGATGAGTTAAAGGGTATAAACTTATAATTAGAAGATAAGTTCTGGAAGTCTACCATACAGCATAGTGGTTATAGTCAACAATGGTGTATCATAAACTTCAGAGTTGCTCAGAGATTAGATCTTAATGTTCTCAGCATTAAAAAGATGATAATTATGTGATGTGATAAAAGTGTTAGCTAAAGCTACTGTGGCAATCATATTGCAAAATATGAATGTATCAGTCAACATGTTGTATACCTTAAAGTTACACGATATTATATGTAAATTATATCTCCATAATATAAAAAGCAGATACAGTAGGTTTATCTTCGTATCCTCACAGGAGCGACAGTAATCGGTTATCTGCTCTAGGTTATGATCACTGGGGACTCCTGCGCCTGTGGCTGTCAGCTGCTGACTCCCCCATAACCCTTGCTGACTTATTAATGCGCTTGAATGGTGCGGTAATCAGTATAAAACTATGTGCGTCCAGAAGTCCTTTACAAACATACTTGGGTTGTTACTAGAGTAATCACTAGAGTCTCCTTGGCTTTGTTGGAGGATTGCCAAAGGCGGTTTAGGCTGCAGTTGCTTGATCTTACAGCTTGACTATGGAAATTGGTGTGTTCAAAACCCAAATTGTGACATGGAATGTTATGTGTTGGAATGTGGCTGTGTCATTATGTAACACAGTGTAAGTTTGATACAGTATTGGACCGCTCTGTGTCTAATCTCATTCATGCATTTCTGTCTCCAAATATCTCAGATTTCTTTGGATAAGAAGTGCAATGAAGAATATTAAGGTGAGGAACCCATGTGTTTCAGCACGTGTAGCACTGGAAAGATAGTTACTTATATTATTTTTTGAATAGCTGAAAACGGAAATAAGTGACCTAGGTTATTTATTTTTTCCTCTGAAAGCTATTGAATTGTAAACTCCTTAGAGGGCAGATGCTATGTTTCATAGGTATTTATATACCAGACCAGACGTGATGTCTTGCTAGCTTACGTGCATGCTCAGTCACTTCAGTTGTGGCCGACTCTTTGACACTGTGGACCGTGGCCCGCCAGGCTCCCCTGTCCACGGGATTCTCCAGGCAAGAGTAGTGGAGGGGCTGCCACGCCCTCCTTCAGGAGATCTTCTGAACCTGCGTCTCCGACATCTCCAGCATTGGCAGGCAGGTTCTTTACCACTAGTGCTACCTGGGAGGCTCCTTGTTATTTTAGATGCTCAATAATGATATCTTGCTTGGTTAGTATTTCTAAAAGAAGTGTCAAGTGTAACCACATTTTATGTATAGTACTGGGACTGTATGTAAGAGCTGGAATTGCGCTCTTTTTCTCCCTTCTTCAGACGTCAAATTTGTAAATATGCAATAATCTTTTTGACTCATTTTAAGTGACAAACCAATTTAGAAGTAGTAATAAAAAGTAGTAATCAAAAAAAAAAAAAAGAAAAAAAAAGTAGTAATCAAATTATGCAAGAAAACTTAGTGGTGATTTAAAATGTTATTTAAAACAGTTCAAACTTATCAATAATTTAAAAGAAATTTTCTTTAATTAGACTTGTGTGTGTATGTATTTTAATGATATTTTGAAATGTGAATGTTTTTGTGGCTTATGTTTAGTCTTATTGGGAAGCACATGGTATATAAGGCATGTACTAAACTGTAAATTCTATGAATAACAAAAAGTATTCATTACATTTCTATTTTACACTTCAGCAACTTTAAAAGATAAAAGGGAAACTCCCTAGCAAAACATCTATTTTTGCGTTAGTCAATTTTCAGAAATTACAGTCCTCGCAGCTTCTTATACTCACTCCCCTCGAGTCTCAAGGTAACACTGTGTCGTCAGTATTAGAACACTTACTAACTGCCCAGCTGGAATTACACTGGTCTTTCTTGCTCAGATTTTATTTTCGGCTTCTTTACCTCATAAACAATTCAGAAACTGCTTTATTTCTGCTGTGGGTCTTCCTCCCTAGGTTTGGGACGGTGAAGACGGAGGGAAGGGAAAGGGAGGGGTCTGAGCCTGGGTTTGGGTCTCATTGACCAAGACTCCGTTCTCAGACTGCCCACTCTGGTAGATCACTTGTGTGACAGTCAGTTTCCTGATCAGTGAGATGGGGCTTCGCTGGTGGCTCAGTCGTGAAAGAATCTGCCTGCAATGTGGGAGACACAGTTTCGATCCCTTGATTGGGAAGATCCTGTGGGGTAGGAAATGGCAACCCACTCCAGTTTTATTCTTGCCTTGGAAATCCCATGGACAGAGGAGCCTGGTGGGCTATAGTCCATGGGGTCAGATGAGTCAGACACGACTTAGTGACTAAACCAAGGTGAGACAAGGGCTAGTTTGTCAGATCGTTGGGTGTGTTAGCGGTTACAGTAAGTCTCGCTAAGTGTTGCTAGCAATGGTGATGTGAGGTGGATACCTAAGCCTTCATTTTGCAGTCTTGGTTTCTGTCTCAGTCAAGGCCTTTTTTGGGCTTAAAGGCACAGTCACGATCTAGTTCAAGGTTAGAAAGAGCAATTGTAAAGAGGCCTGGGGCTGTCTCATGGGGTCAAGAACAGTAAGTTTAGCTGTTCCTCTCTTGGCCTGGAGCTGCGAACTGAAAGCTGGCAGCTCCTCTTTGGCTGGGATCACACGGTCTCCGGTTGCCTCCTAAGAGGCATCTGCTCCACGGTGGTGTGTCTGCAGTGTGTTGCTTCTGCTGGTCTGCCTTTCACACAGCTCATCACAGAGCCTCACAGTCCTAGGTATGTGTGATGCTCCCGGTCCGGATTCTCATATCTGAATCCCAAGTCCAGATTTCTGGGAGAGTGAGGATGTGACTGGCTTTGCTTGAGCTCTGCTTCCTCAGCTGTGGCAGGGCTGGCTTACAAAGAACAGGAAAAGAAGAGACCGTGTGCTTGAGACACACAAGCCAACACATGTCTGCTCTAGCTGCCCCTGTGGGACTTTGGAGACCCCTTGATGCTCGGCACTGAAAGGCAGAGTTCGCAACGGTGTGCCCGGTTCAGTGGTTTCTAGCAATGGTTATATGCTCGAGGCACCAGGAGGAGCTCAGGTACTTAGGACAGGCCCTGTCTTTGGGTATTTTGATTCAGTTGCTTTGGGATATTACTCAGGCATTTGTATTAGGAACAGAAAACAGAAACTCTAAACCACTGGCCTAATATGTTCCCCGCACTGTGGTATGTCTAGTTCAAAGATAAGGGAAACAAGGTTCCTGACAGGTTTAAAAAAAGAGAAAAAGATATACACATGATCTGCCAGACAGTGATTGCAAACAGAAGAGCCATGGACGACAGGTGGAGTCACCACTGACGATACTGAGGTTCACCCACCTGTGCTGTACATGTGTGTGTGTGTTACCTACTCAGTCCGTTTGCTTCCCTCCCATCTTAGTCGCCCCTGAAGCTGCCAATGTCCTGAGGCCCAGGCAGCACGCTGGCTTTAGGGATGGTGTTGAGAAGCTGCTGCTGACTGGAATTCTCAACCCCAAAGAAAAATGACAGCATGTGAGAGGCCCCAGCAGCTGAAAGGAGGGTGGTTCAATACCATTAACACTCAGCAAAACCTGAGAGCCTGTATGCAGGTCAAGAAGCAATAGTTAGAACCAGACATGGAACAGTGGACTGGTTCCAAATTGGGAAAGGAGTACGTCAAGGCTGTATATTGTCACCCTGCTTATTTAACTTATATGCAGAGTATATCATGCGAAATGCCAGGCTGGATGAAGCACAAGCTGGAATCAAGATTGCTGGGAGAAATATCAATAACCTCAGATATGCAGATGACACCACCCTTATGGCAGAAAGTGAAGAGGAACTAAAGAGCCTCTTGATGAAGGTGAAAGAGGAGAGTGAAAAAGCTAGCTTAAAACTCAGCATTCAGAAAACGAAGATCATGGTATCTGGTCCCATCACTTCATGGCAAATAGATGGGGAACAGTGGAAACAGTGACAGACTTTATTTTTTCAGCTCCAAAATCACTGCAGATGGTGACTGCACTCATGAAATTAAAAGGCACTTGCTTCTTGGCAGAAAAGCTATGACCAACCTAGACAGCATGTTAAAAAGCAGAGACATCACTTTGCCAACAGACCTCCGTCTAGTCAAAGCTATGGTTTTTCCAGTTGTCATGTATGGATGTGAGAGTTGGACTATAAAGAAAGATGAGCACCGAAGAATTGATGCTTTTGAACTGTGGTGTTGGAGAAGACTACTGAGAGTCCCTTGGACTGCAAGGAGATCCAACCAGTCCATCCTAAAGGAGATCAGTCCTGGGTGTTCATTGGAAGGACTGATGCTGAAGTTGAAGGTCCACTCCTTGGCCACCTGATGTGAAGAGTTGATTCGTTGGAAAGGAGGAGAAGAGGGTGACAGAGGATGAGACGGTTGGATGCCTTCATTGACTCAATTGACATGAGTCTGAGCTAGCTCCAGGAGGTGGTGAAGGACAGGGAAGCCTGGCGTGCTGCAGTCCATGGGGTCACAAATAGCTGGACACACCTGAGGGACTGAACAACGACAAAAGCAGAGTTGCTGATAAAGTGGAGTCAACTGTCACTTAGTGTTTATGTTGAAACTTTGAGAATGTTGTTACGCTTAAGCATTTGTAACTGTTGCGTTAGGGGAATAAAGGCCCTCATCCTCTAGATGGCCTGGTTCGGATCTACCCCTCTTCCTCTTCTCTGGTTCAATTCCCGTCACTGCAGCTGTGCTGGCTGTCTCCTAATCGCCTTTGTTCCGGCTGCTCTTTTATCTGAAGTACTTACCCCACTTGTCCATGAAGCTACCTCCTTAGTCCACTTCCAGTCTGCTCAGATGCTGCCTTCTCAGTCAGTCTTATGCTCACCCCAGTTCCTCCTTTTAAAACTGCATCCTGCAAACCCTTCCACTCTGCTTTCCGGGCCTGCCTTCCTTTGAAGAACTTTGCATTTTTAGCAGAGATCTCATCACCTTCTAACATCTTCTGTAACTTACTGTGTTTGTTGTCTGTTTCCCCAGTGGAAGGTGAGCTTTTCTAGGACAGAAATTTTTGTTTTACTGATGGATCCCTTGCCAGTAACATAGTAATATTTAATAAATATTTGTTGAATGAATGAATGTTTTAGGAATCCCTCATTCTGTGAGGGTAAATTGTGCCCTACCAGTTTTCCCTAAATCATGGCTAAAACTTATTTCTGCTTTAGTTGTAGATCATTATTAAATATTTGCATGTTAATTAGCAAGTATTTACGCAAATGTAATTAGTATATAATTAGCAAATATAATTGGCATATAATAGAGATTCTGCCTTTTCTCCCTGTCAGCATTAAACACTTCTGTTACGGTGCTTGTCCCACTGTCTTGCATTTGGTTATTCAGTCACTTGTCATGCTGAACCTTTGGTTGTAAACTCCTAAGGGCAGGTATTGGGTCCTCTTTATATTTACTGTAGTGTCTTGCACATGTTGGGAGCCTAATTGTATTGTGTAGTAGCAAAAAAAAAAAAAAAGGATTACGGGACTAGATTGAAAAATCATGTCTTATTTCTTTTTTTCTTATTTGTTATACTTTGTTATCTTGTCTTCATTTGCATTAAGGGGTTATCAAGTGAGTGGTATTTATCTTAGCTTTCTCAAGATGGCATGGGATCATTTACATTTACAATAAGGAACAATGATAGATTTCTTTTATTTCTGACATTAATAAGTGTCATAAAGTAGAAAAATAAAGCTAAGTCAATATATTATTGTTGCCACAGAAATTGAATTTATGTCAAAAGGATTTGTGCTTGTGATGTAGTGATTCGTATATTTTTCTTGAAATTAAGTCTCTAGCAGGTGACAGCATCAATAATTCACAAAACCAAGGAGCCTTTTGAGATAGGTTAATTTATATATGTGGATTAGAAAACACATGAATAATGTGCTTAATGTATTCTGACATATTTGAAAATATGCATCGAGAAACAGCCTATTAAAAAGGCTGTTCACAGTATTTATTAGACTTTTATTCTTACTTCTTTTACTGTCTCATACATAACATTTTTATTTAAAAAGGAACTAATCTATATTTTCTGCCTGGTGTGAAAAGTATTATCCATAGTAATTAAAAAACTTTATTCACTATAAAATAAATATGCTCATTCTAGACAACTGAGGAAATACAGAAAAAATGTAAAAATAAAAGTTCCCAATCCCACAATTCAGATAGATAAAATTAACAATGGTTCCTGTCTGATTTTTTCCCATAAGTATGTATGTTAACAAAGTTAGAATTACATTGCAAATGCAATTTTACTTCAGCTTTGTTTCCTGTAACATTATATTATAAGCATTTTCCCTATGGCAGAACTGTAATCTATTTACTCTTTCCCATCTTCTGAGTTTTAGGTTGATTGCAATTCTGGTCATCTAAAATAACACGGTAGTGGTATATATATGTTTGTATATAAGAATACGTGATTGTATTTCTTATTTTCTCTGTATAGATTCTAGAAATAGAATTACTAGGTTAAAGAATAATTACTAGTAGAATTCTTAGTTTGAACATTGGATTTATTTCATCAAAATTGTTCTCTAAGGTTTAACCAAATTTATGTTCTTTATGGTGATGCTAGAATGTAAACAAAATCCTTCTCAAATAATAGATGCACTGACGCTTGGTACCATATGAGCCTCAGGAATATCCAGTCTAACTTTGTGTCTTGTGCGTGACATCTAAGAGATGAGGCAGTCTCAGAAATAACCTAGTAGTTGGATAAGCTTCAGGCTGATCCTGGAATCTCTGGGACTGTTTAAAATCTTCCTACAGCCAATACCTTACTTTTCAGCCTTCTTCAGGTAATGAAAAAGGTTTTTGGTTCTCATGACCTGGAACAAGACCTACTTGTAAAGGGGTTCAGGGGTTTGAATTGTCTTTTCCTGGACCCATTAGGGAAGTTTCTGATCGGGGAGTTTAAGTGAAAGAAGTTGGAACAGCTGAAGAGAATATCTTAAAATAGATATGAAACCTGTGTTCCTAGGATTAGTCATTAGGTTTTCCCTTTGAAGGAAGAGGAACACTAGAATTCTGCTAGAATAAAGCATGACTTGTAAAGTGTTCAGCCCCTGTGATGTGTAATCCAGGTGAGAGTACCAAGCAGCAATTTGAGAATTGCTTTTTCTGGAGAGGTAGTTGTTTTCTCGCAGTTACGTGGCAGACTTTTGATCCTTTTGAAAACCTTGTGCCCTCTTAGAAATGAATCTTTTCTTTTCACATGTGTAAATGGTTGAATGATGCCTCCTCCTGAAAGCTGGTCTTTTACAAAGAAGGAGTTATGGAGAAGGCAGGTCTGCCTTCCTAGAGGGTGAGAGTGCTGAAGCCGTAGATAATGGACAGTAGACAGGTGCTTGTCGTCCTGAAATAGGCAGGGTTACGGTTTTGAGTAAAGGAACAGATGAAGGTGCTGGTGAGCTTTTTCTGCTTCCCACCTCTTTTAACATCACCTCACTCACTTTCTTCTACCTCGAACTACAAAAATGACCACATGAACGGTGAGGTGACTGAAAAAAGCTTTACTCTGTAGTATCAAAGAGCCAGCTCTGCTCTTGTCTTCAGGGCTGGCGAAGCTTCAGTGTTATTTTTGAACCCTTCTGAGATATTGGAGCCCTTGAAGAACGATATTTTCTAGGTGGTTCCTGGGAGATGACCCTTAGATTTATCCACAGGTGTGTCTAGTGTCATGGTTGCTAGTGGTAGCATTTCCCATTTCTATACTCTTTATAATTAGCATTGATATTAAAATAAAGGCAGGTGTGTGGACCAGAAATGTTACTAGGTTAAAATACATATTCATTACTGCTTCAGTGGAAGGAAATAATCTGGACTTTAAAAAAAATTGGAGCAGATTGTGATTAAAAAAAAATTGGAGCAGATTGTGATTAAAAAAAATTGGAGCAAGTTGAGCCTGGCCCTTTGCCCTCATGGTGTAACTTTGTTGTGTTGGTCACAACCTGTCACCCATTTTATCAAGCAAATAGTGTCATGTTGTGGTTTGATATAATGAACAGTCCTTGATAGTTAGGTACTAAAAATATGCTTATGAGACTGAATTATCTTACCTTAGAAAGAGATTAAGCATTTGAATAAACAATGCAATTGGCAATTCGTCCTGTACCCAGAGATTGTTGAATTCTCTTAAATCAGTGCTAATGGGTGCCTTCAGGGACTGTCCCCAACTACCGACTCCCTGTCTCTCACTTCTCCGAAGTTGTCTGTGGTTCTTCTCTGCATCCTCTGTTCATTTGTTTCAGGGACATGGGTTTTAAACAGCCCGTGGGATAGGGTGTTGGTCTGCATGCCGCCCCGGGGATGTTTACTGCTGATGGTGGTGGGGTGGGGTCCTGGGTTCACTGCAGCAGTGTTCTCTTGGGCCCCAAAGTGTGCAGGTTCCCGGGCCCCACCCCAGACCTGCTGTAGCAGGACCTTCAGCAGCTGAGGCCTGCCACCTGCTTTTACAAAGCAGTTCTTGGTGTGTTTCTTGCACACACCTACAAGCTGGGAACCAGCTGGTCTGGAGGTCAAGTTCATCAGAGTTGGGTCTGAGTCACTTGTGTTTGAAGACTCACAAGTTTTACAGTCTTACAGTTTCCCTCTTGTTGGTAATTTCTCATGATGAGCCAGTTAAGTGGTATAAACTTAATAGAACTAATTCCAACAGCTTGTTGCAATTGTTCTGAAATATTTACACGCTCTGACTCTGCTGACAGTGATCTGAGCCTGCTAGCTTGATGCCTGGTGGGCCTTCATGTATCTGAGGACATCAGTAGACAGATCCCTTGCTCCCTGCTAACCCACAAGTGCCAACCAATGAAAGAAAATGTAAAATTTGCTAAGAGCCTTGGGCTACAGTTTGGAATATTTTTCTCATTGCGTGTGAACCTCAGAGCTTTGTGTGTTGCTTTGTATTACATAATTTATTTGGTCTTTGTTACTTGTTAACTAAGCTGGTAGGAGAAGGACTGTTCTTCATACCTCTTGATATTGACAGCGTTTTGCACAGTACTCTGAAAGCTCTAGGTCTGGTTTTTGACAGCATGTGCTGTCTTCAATAAAGGTTTTGATGCCTTGCTTAAATGGGAATATAGAAGTCTGTGTTCTGTGTTTCTGTGTCCACCCGCCCCGCCCCGCCCCGCCCTAGCTTTTTGATTCTTACGTTCTTTTGAAGAAAAATATATTTTTTTAAAATTTTATTTTATTTATTTATTTCTTCTTCAGTGGGTTTTGTCATACATTGATATGAATCAGCCATGGATTTACACGTATTCCCCATCCCGATCCCCGCTCCCACCTCCCTCTCCACCCGATTCCTCTGGGTCTTCCCAGTGCACCAGGCCGGAGCACTTGTCTCATGCATCCCACCTGGGCTGGTGATCTGTTTCACCATAGATAGTATACATGCTGTTGTTTTGAAATATCCCACCCTCACATTCTCCCACAGAGTCCAAAAGTCTGTTCTGTATTTCTGTGTCTCTTTTTCTGTTTTGCATATAGGGTTATCGTTACCATCTTTCTATATTCCATATATATGTGTTAGTATGCTGTAATGTTCTTTATCTTTCTGGCTTACTTCACTCTGTATAAGGGGCTCCAGTTTCATCCATCTCATTAGGACTGGTTCAAATGAATTCTTTTTAATGGCTGAGTAATATTCCATGGTGTATATGTACCACAGCTTCCTTATCCATTCATCTGCTGATGGGCATCTAGGTTGCTTCCATGTCCTGGCTATTATAAACAGTGCTGCGATGAACATTGGGGTGCACGTGTCTCTTTCAGATCTGGTTTCCTCAGTGTGTATGCCCAGAAGTAGGATTGCTGGGTCATAGGGCAGTTCTATTTCCAGTTTTTTAAGAAATCTCCACACTGTTTTCCATAGCGGCTGTACTAGTTTGCATTCCCACCAACAGTGTAAGAGGGTTCCCTTTCCTCCACACCCTCTCCAGCATTTATTGCTTGTAGACTTTTGGATAGCAGCCATCCTGACTGGCGTGTCATGGTACCTCATTGTGGTTTTGATTTGCATTTCTCTAATAATGAGTGATGTTGAGCATCTTTTCATGTGTTTGTTAGCCATCTGTCTGTCTTCTTTGGAGAAATGTCTGTTTAGTTCTTTGGCCCATTTTTTGATTGGGTCATTTATTTTTCTGTAATTGAGCTGCAGGAGTTGCTTGTATATTTTTAAGATTAATCCTTTGTCTGTTTCTTCATTTGCTATTATTTTCTCCCAATCTGAGGGCTGTCTTTTCACCTTGCTTATAGTTTCCTTTGTAGTGCAAAAGCTTTTAAGTTTCATTAGGTCCCATTTGTTTAGTTTTGCTTTTATTTCCAATATTCTGGGAGGTGGGTCATAGAGGATCTTGCTGTGATTTATGTGGGAGAGTGTTTTGCCTATGTTCTCCTCTAGGAGTTTTATAGTTTCTGGTCTTACATTTAGATCTTTAATCCATTTTGAGTTTATTTTTGTGTATGGTGTTAGAAAGTGTTCTAGTTTCATTCTTTTACAAGTGGTTGACCACTTTTCCCAGCACCACTTGTTAAAGAGGTTGTCTTTTTTCCATTGTATATCCTTGCCTCCTTTGTCAAAGATAAGGTGTCCATAGGTTCGTGAATTTATCTCTGGGCTTTCTATTCTGTTCCATTGATCTATATTTCTGTCTTTGTGCCAGTACCATACTGTCTTGATGACTGTGGCTTTGTAGTAGAGTCTGAAGTCAGGCAGGTTGATTCCTCCAGTTCCATTCTTCTTTCTCAAGATTACTTTGGCTATTCGAGGTTTTTTGTATTTCCATACAAATTGTGAAATTATTTGTTTTAGTTCTGTGAAAAATACCGTTGGTAGCTTGATAGGGATTGCGTTGAATCTATAGATTGCTTTGGGTAGAATAGCCATTTTGACAATATTGATTCTTCCAATCCATGAACACGGTATGTTTCTCCATCTGTTTGTGTCCTCTTTGATTTCTTTCATCAGTGTTTTATAGTTTTCTATGTATAGGTCTTTTGTTTCTTTAGGTAGATATACTCCTAAGTATTTTATTCTTTTTGTTGCAATGGTGAATGGTATTGTTTCCTTAATTTCTCTTTCTGTTTTTTCATTTTGACAGCATGTGCTGTCTTCAATAAAGGTTTTGATGCCTTGCTTAAATGGGAATATAGAAGTCTGTGTTCTGTGTTTCTGTGTCCACCCGCCCCGCCCCACCCCGCCCTGCCCCAGCTTTTTGATTCTTACGTTCTTTTGAAGAAAAATATTTAAAGACTTGTTCTCTCTTTCAATTTCAGAGTGATCCTGTTGACCATTCATCCTAGGGGATGTTGTTAGTAGAAGGCCTGTCTATATGCAGAGCTGCTTGCTTTTTAGGGAGAAATAGGATTAGGAATTTGAGATACATCAGACCGCAGGAAGATGGGTGAGGTTTGGCTGAGGAAGAGACTCCCAGTGTGCAAGTACCACACCTTAACCAGTTACCAGTGGTCCTGGCTTCAGAGTTACTTGTATTTTGATATTATCACCACTTTTGTTTTTATCCCATGGTTATAAAGCATTGACACCTGTAGAGTCATAGGCCAGATAATGGAACTAAAGGTCATAAAGCCACATCTAGGTTGTAAATGCTTTAATAGGTCTAACATTCTGTGCTTTTAACTTTATTCCCCCACTCCCACAGATTGAACCCTAATGTTGCTGTCAGGCTGTTATTTTTAAAAGTGTTCCTATTCGATTTCATTTACTAGTGGTTTTATGTTCCTGTTTCCTTTCTGGTGTGGATGTCAGCAAATTCTGCTCATAAACTGGATTGATGGGGCCGTTCCTGTTTTCGCCACCAGAGGATGGAGTCAGGGGCATGCTGGTAGCTATGAAACTACCAGTGTCTTGGTACTTTTTAAGTGTACTTGGTACTTGGTACTACTTTAAGTGTCTTGGTTAACCAGACATTTAAACAGTATTTTACGCACTAGTATAAGAGCAATAATATAATAAAGTTCTTTTTTTTTTTTTAAATTAAGGATGTCACCCTGTAGTCTTGTATCTACAGAAGCGAGGCCAGAACTCCACAGTTATCTGAGGCTTTTACGTCATTCTGTCTTCCTCTCTCCACTTTTTTAGAAGTCTGTAATCTAAACACGTAGGACTTTGACATAACCTAAACTTTATAATAAACTTGAATTAATAATTTGTTTTCAGAGATCCTACGAAAGATGCCACTAGATCTAACCTGTACATATTTTCACTAAATATTTAGTATTTCTCCTCCCCCACGCCTCATCATGTTTGAAATGGACTGTGATTAGACAATTAACTTTTTAGGAGAAATTACTCACCTTTCTATCTACTCAGATTTTTTAGAGCTAGTTTGTCTTTAGTGGCTTTTTTCAGATTGCGTGTTGGCTGAAGAAATAGCTATATAATCTCTGTTTTCTGTAAGCTGAATCTTGAAGTAGAGCTTATTCTGTCTTTACTGTTTTGATGTAGCAGCCAACACTTTCAGCCGCGTTTTCTTTAAGTCAGCATCTCTCGTCCTGTCATGGGCCCTGGACCTTGCTGCCGTCGTGCCTACTGGCTTCTCCTGCTGGAGGGATACGGATAGATCAGGGTGTTCCAGGAGAGACGGAATCATGAACCTGGCCTGAGCTTCTTGATTGTCTCTCAGGCTGTTAAACTTCTGCTTCCCACGCTTTGACTTTTCTTACTTTTCTGTGTAAGCCTTATAATTCTGATGTAATAAGTCACATGTTCTTTTTTGTGAAAGATTGTAATAATATAGTTTGTAATTGGACTTACATGCATGCTTGTATAGTTTTTGAAGAACAGGCCAAGCAGTTAACAAATTAATTGAGTTGCTATACCCTTAATGAAATAATTTAATGACATTAAAAAATATATTACCAAAAAATGAATCTTTATGTGTCTTGTTTCTACTCAAGAGTGACTATTTTTCTGAAAGTTATGAGTCCAACTCTAGTTTAAAAGGCTGTCCTATTTTTAGGTCTTTGAAGGTAGATAAAAATATTCCTCTTATTTATGTACATGTTCTGAATTTTATATCGTATAGCCTATATTCTCTACATTTTCTGTACTTTATCTTCTGTGCAGTTTTTAGTTCATAAATCTTGCATAGGTCCTAGTCCCATTTCTCCTAAAATTGTTTGTGTGCTTCTGTTGTTTTTTCCCTCTCCTTTAACGTCACTTTATGGCATTTTCCTCAGACAACTCAAACTGGCATTTTGGGATTATTCATTTGTGTCAGTAACAGTTTTTCACTTTCTTAAGACATACTCTCCCAGATAGGACTTCAGCATGATGCTTTTTCATTAGCCTTCCTTTTCAAGCCTTAGGCCGCTTAGAATGCTGTTGTATCAGAAGTTGGCTCTATTCCTTTTTTCTTCTTAGATGAACTTGAAATGACCCATTTCAGGTGTGATGTGAGTTGCGATTGGGCTAAATCTTTTAGTTGGAGAATAAGAGAGCTGTATGTTCAACCAAGGACTTCGCAGGTGGCCCTAGTTGTAAAGAACCCTGCTGCCAATGCACGAGACGTACAAGACATGGGTTGGATTCCTCCTTCAGGGAGATCCCCTGCAGGAGAGCATGGCAACCCACTGCAGCGTTCTTGCCTGGAGAGCCTCATGCACAGAGGAGCCTGACGGGCTGTGGTCCATAGGATCGCAGAGTCGGACACGCCTGAAGCTGCTGATCGCACACACGTGGTTAACCAAGTGCTGTTGGCTGGAAGCCTCTGCTGGCGGCAGGGCACACAGACAGCTGGCAGCTAGAGGAGGGGACCCCACACAGGCTTGCCTCTGCTCCTTTCTCTGCAAATTCAGGAGCCACGTGGACCTAGGTTTAATTCTGGTCCCGGTCTCTGGGCCAAGACTGTGGCCTCTCGCGCCTCAGGGCCACTCCTGCTCTCACGGGCCCCTGTGCGTACTTGTTAATTTCAGTGCTGAATTTCATAGTGATTAACTGTAAATTCTACAGCCCAGGCTTCAGCATTGCTCTTTCGTTAATCCCGCATTCTTGCTGGTTTGCTCCTAGCCCAGAGGATGTGGTCTGCTGACCCGGCAGTTCAGCCTGGAGCCTAGTGGCGTGCTCACCTGCTCGGCCGCATGCTCTCTGGCGTACACTCAGCTCATGCTGGGCCCCTTCCGTCCCCATTTCTCCTGCTCTATGAGAAAGAGCATCTCTGGAAGGGAGAGGACTCTAGGGTAGTGATTAATGCTGTACAGATTTTCAATCTGAATTGTCATTGAGAATAGATTCATGAGCATAATGTGAATTCTCGTACTACAAGTGTGAATGATAAATTTCATTCTGTCGATAAATGTTGAATTTACCTATGTGCTGCTTATTCCATTAGATGATGAAGTGTTAGTCGCTCCGTCGTGTCTGACTTCTGCAGTGCAGTGGACTGTGACTGACCAGGCTTCTCTGTCCGTGGGATTTGCTAGGCGAGAATACTGGAGTGGGTTGCCATTTCCTACTCCAGAATTAGATGTTGACTGCTAACATGTGTCCTTTTATACTTACATAGACCTGACCTGACTTCCTGTTTAGGAAATGTGCTTGACCCTTTCTGTACCATTTTAAAGGTTAAATGCTACAAAGAAAAATAAGGAGAAGTGGAAACTGACTTCAGCTACTTGAGTACAAAATCTTCCCCAACTCCAGAATTTATAAAAACTTGGGATTGTTTTTCCTCCAGATGCTTAATTTTGCTCTTGCACTCCACTTTGCAGGAAACCAATTTACTCACTTTCTAAAGTGGCCTAGTGTTTGTCTAGCAAGGAAATCAGCAAAAGGGTTCTCAAAGAAGTAGCAGTGAAATTGAAAAGTGTCTGCTGTCACCACTGGTGATAAATCAAACATGTTAAAGATGCAAATAGTCATTATGCCAGTACTCTCTTCTCTGTTATTGGAATTGTTTAAGTTAATTAAGCCAGCAAAGTACTTCATTATCTATTATGCTGCATGCTAATGGCAGATTTAAAGTTTCACTTTTATCATTTGAAAAATTTTCTGAAAATCTTATTTAAATTCCTACATCTATTGCCATCTAAGTCTGTATACTTAATGGTAACTAATACTGTTATTTGGGAGAATATATTTATTGTACCACAGTGAGGTTTCTATTTTGTGAGGTTTACAAACCCAAGAAATTTTAGGAGACTATCACTTTCAAGGTAACTTTTGTCCATCTTTTTGAGAAAGTGATTAAAACAGTATATAATGCATTTTTATTAGACTGTCAGGAACTTAATTATATTCAACTTAACATTGTAGAATTTTAAATGTACTCTTTTACTAAAATTAAAAAGCTGTTATAAATTACTGATATGATTGATTTCTTTCATTTGCAGCATTTAAATATCAGGACGCTGACGGATGACATGGTAAGATGACCCTTGCGGTTTCCTTTGTTGTGAATCTTCACTAACCCTCTTACGGTGATGGTGTGTTCCACTAACACCTTTAAGATTGGTACATACTGCATGTTTTGGAAATGGGCTCTTTATAGTGCTAAAATAAAGGTTGAACTGGTGAAATATATTACATTGTTGCTTTTGAATAGTAAAAGGGACTAGTCAATATGTTAATTTAAAATTTTTGTTTAATAACAAGTTGTTAATCAACTTGGAATCATTCAAATCAGCTCTCTTTCTTTGGGGATGAATTACACACTTCAAAAAGAAGTACAGAAAATAGCTAGAGACACGTCAGCTTTTCAAAAATACGTAGTTACTAATTAAAGTAAGCCAGACTAAAATATCACTGATATATTCTTAAAGTTTTGTTTGAAAACGAGAGAACTAGATATGCCTTACCCTATATTCTGAATGCTGAAAAGAAGAAGCTTTCTTATAAGTACTTAAAACTTTATAGCACCATTATAGGTTTTTATATATTCAAATAAATTTTTCTGAGAAATATATTTTTGAATGTAACTCTAGGTTACTGGTAAAGACTGACAAGATTCAGATAAACAGTAACATCAATAATACAGAAGCATGATATAGGGCCAAGCGCAGCACTCTGATAATGAGGATTTGAATTCAGCCTCACGTTATGTCAAACGTGAAAGAGTACCTAGCATACAGTGAGCACTCAAAAAGCACCTTGATAATCTGAAGTACCATCTTAGGCACGTGGCTCAGGGGGCAGACAGAGATGAATGAGGCATAGATCTGGACACGCACGATTTAAAAAACTGAATTAGAATTCTACATTTTACTCCTCTGGGTAGAATCTAAGGAAAGGATATTTATATAAACAACTCTGGATAACATTTTTTTAATAGGATAATATTCAGAAACGGTGGTAATACTGAGCAGTAATGCAGATTTTGGGTATAACTTCTCACCCTGCAAGGTGGGTGATGTCCTTATTTAGTGCTGAGCGCAGCGGGGCTCAGGCAACTGAAGTATGTAGCTCGCCACATACCCATGGCTGGCAGCGGTGTAGCTGTGGCTGAAGTCCTGTTCCTCCTCGCTCCAAAGCCACACACTTGCTGTGCTGACTTAACTTTCAGATTACTTCTTAAGGCCGACAGTAGAACCATGTGCGATTATTATGTGTGATCCTTTATGAGAATTTACAGTGGTATATTTGTAAAGCCTCACTGAGATATAATTCATATAGCATGTAGTTCACCCATTTAAAATGGACAGTTCAGTGGGTTTTTAGTATTAATGTACTTGCAGAACTGTAAAACCATCACCACAATCAATTTTAGAACATTTTCATCACCTAAAAAGAAACCTCGTACCTATAAATAGTCACTCCCAATTTATTCCCAATGCACCTAGACCTAGGCAGTGGCCAGTCTATCTTCTGCTGTAGATTTGCCTTTTTTGGACATAGCATATAAACGGAATTGGTTGCTCTTTTGTGACTGAGTTCTTTCACTTGACATGATGTTTTCAAGGTGCATCCATGTCGTGGCATGTGTCACTGCTTCCTTCTGTTGCTGAATGCATTCTGTGTGATGATATTCTTGAGGCCTGTTCCCATTTTATGGACACTCTGTTTTTTCCCTCTTTTCATTCAGATCCCGCCCTTATCTTTGTTTTGTTCCTCTGTCTTTTCGCTTGGCCAACCCTCAGTCTCTACCCCACGATCTAGAATCAGGGTCATGCTACAGAGTGGCTTCAGCCTACTGCGCTGGAAGCCAGTGTGCTTTGATTTTCTGTTAGTTAATGGGCTCCTCCTCAGGGAAGACTTTCTCCCTCCTGCCTCTTTTCCTCACCTTTCTCCTTCTCCTTGTCCCTTGGCTTTGTAAGGTCAGAACTTTTGGGCTCTACCATACTCTGTGCATATTTTTGTCAAAGCAGTATATGATTTATGATCCGTCTTTCTCACTAGTTTAAATCTTTTGAAGACTGAGACAGTATGTTATTATTAATACTTCCAGACAAGTTGTCTGGCACATGGTAAGCATTTTCATCAGTTTGTTGAACAAATGAAAGGTTTTGCTAACCTGCCTGGTATTGTTTGTCTTGCATCTGGTCCTGGCATGGTCCTGGCAGGCTTTCCAGAGATGGATCTTGGCTCTCCACAGGGTGGAGCAGCTTTGACAAGGACCTGCTCCCAGCCTTTCTGACCTCCTGGCTGGGTCACTGACTGTTGCCTGCTTTCTCCTTAGATGGTTCCCTGTTCCCCTTCTCTCCCAGGGGAGGCTCGAGCAGGCAGGCTGGTCTAGGCCGCTGGCCCAGGGTTGTGGAGGCCAGAGAAGGAGCATGGCTGTCTTGAGCAGGAGACCCCGAGTCAGCCCCTTCTCGGCCACTGCTGACTGCTGCCCTGTGGAAAGAGCAGTGGACGTGGAATCAGGAGTTTCTCGTTGAAAGACAGAACTTCACCACTTCTTCGCTCTGTGGCCATGGCAGGTCACTTAGATGGTTCACTTACACATAAAGCAGGACTAATTCTGTACCTTTTCTGCTTTCCTCAGAGGGTTCTGCTGAGTCTCATTTAAGCTAAAGTATGTTGAGCTGCTGCATTCAGTTCTGTCTCTATCTACGCGCTGTAAGAGATACTTCCCTGTGTGGACAGGGGGTGGTGTGACCGATTCATTTTCAGTTGAGTCTTAGAGTGTGTGTGTGTGTCATAGATATGCAGAGATTTGAGGAGAGAAAGGATAGCTGGATACTTTGAGGGCTCTTTAAGCTATTTCTGATGAGTTGCAGCGTATGGAAGCATTTGCCACTGATGTTTGATGTGTGCTAGCAATGTGTTTTCTAATTAAACTTTCCCACCACTGTAACATGTGTTGCATGTATGCCTTTAATATAGAACTTCCTGACATGAATAGACTTTTTTGGGGCAGAACTTTGGAGAAGGCATATAGGAATGATGTCTGCTGTAGTCATGTGTTTGAATAACAATATTTTAAAAACATTAATCGAGACATGCTGGGAAACACTAATGTTAGAAACTCATCTTAGGTTGCTTTTTGTTAAAAGCCTGCAAAAGTACTTCACATTTCAAGGTTATTTCTTAAATTACTGTCAGAATTAAATTTCACAGGACACTGTTGGATTAAGAGAATCGAGTATTACTGTAGCCTTGAGGTCCATAGGCAGAATTAATATACTTTAAACAGTGTTCGTTCTATGAATATCTGGGCGTCCACTGTGTATAAAATGCTGTTCAAGGTGCTAGGGTAATATAAAGGTGAAAAAAGTAATTTAGCTTACAACACTCTTTTGTTTAACCTGGGTTGAAAAGAAAGGTTTCCTTGTAGAGACAAAAAAGTTGGGAGGAGGACAGTGAGGGGCCAAGTGTGAAAGGTAAGCTGGATGAAGTTGAATGTGCATGTCACCATGCTAAGTTTTCCATCAAAGTGTCCCCTGGGTGTTTTTGTGGGGTAGGGGTTATTTTTGACCTGCTTTTTTCTCCCTTGTCCTTCAGAACCATTTTGTCTAAAGTGCAGTCCTCCTGCTGATCTTCCTCTCTCTTTTTATCTTGCTATAGCCAGCATTACTATTGTAATCCCTTGTGTGGCCTGCAGCAATGGTTTTCAAGCTTTTTTGACTAGGATCCACAGTAAGAAATACACTTTAGTTTGTAGCCCAGCACACATACACAGATTCTCTCTGTTGAAACAAAAGTTTTTAAGAACCTATATTTAATGTTTCTAAGCGTAATGGTCAAACCAGATCAAACCAGTCCATCCTAAAGGAAATCAACCCCAAACATTCATTGGAAGGACTGATGCTGAAGCTGAAGCTCCAATACTTTAGCCACCTGATGAGAAGAGCCGACTCTTTGTAAAAGACCCTGATGCTGGGAAAGACTGAAGGCAGGAGGAGAAGGGGACGACAGAGGGTGAGATGGTTAGATAGCATCACTGGCTCAGTAGACATGAGTTTGAGCAAACTCCAGGAGATGGTGAAGGACAGGGAAGGCTAGCGTGCTGCAGTCCATGGGGTGGCAAAGAGTCGGGCACGACTTAGCGACGGAACAACAAAAAAGCCTAATGAACTCTGATCTTTTTCTTTCCCTTCCTTTCTACTCCTTTTACTCCTATATATCCCATGAAAAAAAGAAAGGTCCAGTCCACTAGATTGATTCATGACACCAAATAGTCCACAGTTACGACTAGCAAGACGGACACGTCCGGCACCGCAGCCGGAGGAGGTCCCGAGCTCTCTGAGCATGTGCTCGGCCCACGTGGGCCCGTGTTGGCGAGAGGGTGAGTGTGCCCACCTCCACGTGCCCGCTGTGCGGCTCTGAGTGCTCACGGGGCTCCTGAGCCGTGACGTTCTTGTTTATGGGGGTTTTTAGAGTTAAGTTAGGTAATATGTGTTAGTAATTAGCAAAAAGCACTTTAAAAATGAGATAAGATTCCATATAATGTAATGCATTAATTTTAAAAGTGCAGTATGCTTTTTGGCAAATGTACACAGTCATGCATGTACTGCAGTTGTGACAAAAACGTTGCCGTCACATCTGTGTTCCCTCTGAGTCCCTCTGTGTCCTTTGCAGTCAGTTCTCTTCACCCTTCCTGGCTCTTGGAAAAAACTAATCAGTTTTCTGAGCTATCCAGTAGTTGAGTTTTGGAATGCATTTAAATGGCATCACATTGCCTCATGCCATTGTGTCTGGCTTCTTTTACTTACCGTAATGCTTTTGAGACTCATTTAACATTTGGGTGTATCAGAGATTTGCTCTTTTTATTACTGAATGGTGTTCCCTTGTTCGGTAATACTAAAGTTGGCTTTATATATTCAACAGTGTGGGTTGTTAGCAGTTTTTGGCTATTATGAAAAACTGCTATGAACATTTGAACTCAATTTTTTTTTGGACATGTGTTTTCTTTTTGGAGGGTGAATTATGTGGTTTAACTCTGTAAGATACACATTATTTCCTCTAGTGACTAATGACGTTGGACATTTTTCATGTGATTATTTGCCATTCCTTTCTTGTTTGCGATGAGATGTCTGTTACTAAATTCAGGGCTCTTCAAATTTTCTATTTCTTCTTGACTGAGACATGGTAGTTTATCTTTCAAGGAATTTTTTTCATGTTATTTATGTTGTTGAATTATGAATTATTTGTGATACTTCCTTGTCTTTTTAATGTAGGATCTGTATTTATTTCCTTTTTTTCCAATTCTGATATTGGTGATTTGTCTTCTGTTTTTCCCCTGATTGGTGTGCCTAGAGGTTTATCAATTTTATTGATTCTTTCAAAGAACTGGCTTTTGGTCTCACTAATTTTCTTTATTGTTCTTTTATTTTCATTTATTTGTTTTATCTTTATTATTTCTATACTTTTGCTTTATTCTTTTAATGGCTTCTTTGGGTGGAAGCTTAAATGATTTATTTGAGAACTTTTGTTTTCTAATGAGAATTTTATGCTGTAAATTTCCTTCTGAGAACTACTTCAGCTGTTAATCATCTGAATATTTGAAATAGTTTTAAGTTTCCTGTCGATTTCTTCTTTTCCCCATTGATTATTTAGATATATCTTGTTTAATTTTCAAATGTCAGAAGATTTCTCTGGTACCTTTCTGTTGCTGATTTGTGATTTAAGTCCCTTGTGACCAGTGATTTCATACTGCGTGTGATTTCAGTCTTTTTCAATTTGAGTCTTGCTTTCTGCCCCAGAATGTGGGCTGTCTTGGTGGATGCTCCATGTGTATTCTGTTTCTGTTAGAATCGGTCTATAAGTAGTAAATACGCCAAGGTGGTTGATAGTTGTTGTTCACATCTTCTATGTTCTGGTTTTCTGTTGCTTTTTCTAACAATTATTGAGGAGTGTTGAAGTCTCCAACTATAATTTTGGATTTAAAAATTTTTCTTCTTAGTTTTTTAAACTTTTGCTTCATGTTTTATGAAGCTCTGCAATTAAGTGCATATACATTTTGTATTGTTTCAATTTATCATTATGAAATGATCCTTTTTATCCTCAGTAATATTCATTACTTTTAAGTCTTTGGACATTTAATGGATTTCTCTGCTCTGCCTGATACAGTTATCTTTTTTTGAAGAAGAAAGATTGCTTGGCTTCTGTGGCACCAAACTTCATAGGTTTTCACGTCACTCGGACTTTCCCTTCTCTGTCTCTGTTGTGTGTGTCTGCTTTCCTTTAGACTTACACGTTTCTTAGACTGTTGTCATTTCTCGGCTTGCTTTCCTGCAGCCACTCTGCTCTCCTTTGTCTGTGGTACTTGGCTTGGGTGGTCACCTCTGTGTATATCTGTCTGTGACTTCACCGCAAGCTAGGCATCCATGTGTTGGCCTACTGAATACCTTCAGGTGGATGTCTCATTTTTATGTGAAACTCTTTGTGCCCCAAATTAAATTTCTCACTTCCCTCTTAAGCATATTTCTGTTCCTATATTTTCATAGAAGGTCTTCACCCTTCTAGTGTTTGGTCAGGACTCTCACAACTTTCTATTGCTTCCTAAAAAGCCAGCTTCTTGGGGGACTTCCCTGGTGGTACAGTGGTTAAGACTCTGCACTTTCCCTGCAGAGCACATGGCTTTTCCCTGATTCAGGGAACTAAGATCCACCGTGTGGAAAAAAAAATCTGACTTAAAAAAAAAGCCAGCTTCCTGCACAGCAGCTGGAATGACCTATCTAAATTGCATGCCTGACAATATTTTGCCCTGTTTGTAATTGCTTAGTTGCACCTTTGCTTATAGGTCAAGCCTAAAGCTTTTTGCCGTGTCACACAGTCCTCCATGGTAGGACCCTACTTTTCTAACTTGATACACATCTCTCATTCAGCAAGTAGCAGTCAAGTAAGTTGCTGGAGAATTTACTCAGAGAATGTAAAAACACAGCTGCTGCTTGGAGAAAGGTGTGTTAAGTGATAGTGAGGACTGTTTATTAGCTGTGTGCCAAGTAGCATTCCAAATATTAGCTTTATAAACACATTTAGTTTCCACAACAAGCCGCTAAGTAGGCCTTGTTACTATTCCATTTTTCAAAGATGAAGAAACTGAGGCAAGAGAGAGGACGAGTAACTTGTGTAAAGTCATGTGAAGCAGCCGGGAAGCTGGCAGACTGGCCCCAGGGAGCACGATCTTTGCCACGAGACTCACACTGCCACTTAAGCTCTGTCCCTCTCTCGGTTGAGAGTACCAGTGTAAAATCTGGAAGCATGTTTCCTTATTTTCTGCTTTTCTGCAGTCATCGGAATGAGTCTTCTGACCTTGAAACTGACCGGGAAAAGTTGTATCCTAGCCATTGATCTTAATCCCGAGAAATTATAATTGTAAAGACATATTTAAGGAGTTTTCTGTGATAAGAAATGAACTGTTTTGAGTATTTCTAGTAAGTAAACAAAACTGGAAAAGTTGTCTCAAAGGAGTGGTGGTGTGTGTGACTGAGAGATACCAACAGGTACAGGATATGTTTTCTTAGTTGCAAAGAACAGAAAAACTTCTGTCTGGAAACCACAGATCTCGCAACCATGGCAGCTTGCTCCCAGTGGACGTGGAGGCTTCCCGGCGCCCCTCCCAGGGGCCCCTGGAAGGCCCTCTGAGAGAGCCTGGGCTTCCGTGGTCTGGGTGTGCGTGCTGAGGGCCCGTGAGGAGCGGCCCTGCCTCCGCGGGCCTGCAGACCGGCTCGGTGTCACCGCCTGCGCTGCCTTCCCGGCGTCCCCGCGCTGCCGGCCCCGCAGGCTGAGCGCTCAGGCGGATGCGCCTGCCCGGCCTCCGTTTCGTCTCCCTGCGGGCTCTGCCTGTACCCACCTAGATGTGCGGTGTCTTGTGGAATACATATAAATTAGACATCACACTTGTGAAATAAAATAAAATGATTTTGATTATCTGAATTTGTGCCTAACTCCCAAGTCTGGTCATGGAACCTAAATCATTAACTTTTTTCTTTAAAAAATAAGTTCAACGGAAAAGAATAATTTAAAAATAATTTTATCATACTGGCCTAGTACGATTTAAAGCTTTCTGTACTGTAATTTACGTTTATTTTGCATTTTTATTAATTTAGTTTTCCTTTTAAAGTTAAAAACAAATGATAAAGCAAAACGTATCATAATATATTCCACAGCTTTTCTGCAAAACTATATATTCAAAATATTCTGTGGAAAGTCAGTGCACCAGGACCTTACGTGGCGGTGCAGAGGTTAAGAATCTGCCTGCCAGTGCAGTGGAGTGGGCTTGAGCCTCGCCCGGGAGGGTTCGAGGTGCCGGGAGCAGCCAGGACCGCTGCAGCCTGGGGCCTCGGGCTTGCGCTCTGCAGCGGGGGAGGCCCCCGCACTGAGAGGCCGGCACCCAGCGCGGAGGCCCGGCGCAGCCAGGAATCAGCCAGTAACGGAATGGAGGAGACACCAGCTGGACAGCTGAGTATACCTGAAAATAAGTCCTAAAAACTTCAACTATTCCCTCAGTTTGGTGGGCCTTTCTGAGCACATTAATATGAGTTAATTAGCACTTCCTGTATTTAGATTTTCAGTAGTAACACTTAAGTGCCATCTTGGATTTTTAAATATTTATGGGCTGGTTTAGAGAGCTCCTGCTCAAATCAGTAGGAACTTGAAATAAGATCAAGAGTTCTCAGAGCTGAGTATGCTAAGATGTAGGGTATGCAGACTTGTTTATTCATCCTTTTATCCATTCATTCATGGAGCCTTTATTGAGGGCTTAGTACTCTTATAGGCATGCAAAGATGAATAATCTGTCTCTGCCCTCTGGGAACAGTCGGAAAAAAAGTTGTGTGCAAAACCAGTATACAGTTGTAGTGGGCTGGAATGGTGAATGGTAAGATCAGTTCTGGTCTTGGAGAAGGCTTCATAGAGAAGGTGACTTTTCAGCTGAGTTTCAAAGGACGGCTTGGAATACGGACTGGCAGGAGTGGTAGCAGTTTTTTTTCTTTAATGATTTTACTCGTGGCTGTCAGCGGGGTGGGTTACAGTGCTTGTGTCAGGTTGGCATGTAGAAAGCAACTGTTGATATCTTCAGGTAATTTTTGGGTACTATTTGTCCGGGTCTTGAAAATAATGTGGTATTTATAGAACTCATTTATATTTCCATCAAGCATATAGTATTATAATGTTTGAGTATATGTAATTAGAAACTAAGTAGATGTGGGTGAATATAACTGAGATATTTTAAATGTTCAGTACACCTCAGTTCAGTTGCTCAGTCGTGTCCGACTCTTTGCGACCCTGTGGAATGCAGCACGCTAGGCCTCCCTGTCCATCACCAACTCCAGGAGTTTACTCAAAATTCATGTCCACTGAGTCAGTGATGCCATCCAACCATCTCATTCTCTGTCGTCCCCTTCTCCTTTCACCTTGAGTCTTTCTCACCATCAGGGTCTTTTCAAATGAGTCAGTTCTTCGCATCAGGTGGCCAAAGTGTTGGAGCTTCAGCTTCAGCATCAGTCCTTCCAATGAATATTCAGGACTGATTTCCTTTAGAATGGACTGGTTGGATCTCCTTGCAGTCCAAGGGACTCTCAAGAGTCTTCTCCAACACCACAGTACAAAAGCATTAATTCTTTGGCGCTCAGCTTTCTTTATAGTCCAACTCTCACATCCATACACGACTACTGGAAAAACCATAGCTTTGTCTAGACGGACCTTTGTTGGCAAAGTAGTGTCTCTGCTTTTTAATATGCTCTCTAGGTTGTCATAGCTTTTCTTCCAAGGAGCAAGCGTCTTTGAATGTCATGGCTACAGTGACCATCTGCAGTGATTTTGGAGCCTAAGAAAATAAAGTCTCTCACTGTTTCCATTGTTTCCCCATGTATTTGCCATGAAGTGATGGGACCAGATGCCATAATCTTTCTTTTTTGAATGTTGAGTTTTAAGCCATCTTTTTCACTGTCCTCTTTCACCTTCATAAAAAGGCTCTTTAGTTCCTCTTTGCTTTCTGCCATAAGTGTGGTGTCATCTGCATATCTGAGGTTATTAATATTTCTCCCAGCAGTCTTGATTCCAGCTTGTGCTTCCTCCAGCCCAGCGTTTCTCATGATGTACTCTGCATAGAAGTTAAATCAGCAGGGTGACAATATACAGACTTGACGTACTCCTTCTCCTATTTGGAACCAGTCTGTTTTTCCACGTCCAGTTTTAACTGTTGCTTCTTGACCTGCATGCAGATTTCTCAGCAGACAGGTCAGGTGGTCTGGTATTCCCATCTTTTGAATTTTTCATGGTTTCTTGTGATCCACACAGTCAAAGATTTTGGCATAGTCAATAAAGCAGAAGTAGATGTTTTTCTGGAACTCTCTTGCTTTTTCGATGATCCGGCAGATGTTGGCAATTTGATCTCTGGTTCCTCTGCCTTTTCTAAATTCAGCTCGAACATCTGGGAGTTTACAGTTCACATACTGTTGAAGCCTGGCTTGGAGAATTTTGAGCATTGCTTTGCTGGCGTGTGAGATAAGTGCAATTGTGTGGTAGTTTGAGCATTCTTTGGCATTGCCTTTCTTTGGAACTGGAATGAAAACTGATGTTTTCCAGCCCTGTGGCCACTGCTGAGTTTTTCAAATTTGCTGGCATATTGAGTGCAGCACTTTCACAGCATCATCTTTCAGGATTTGAAATAGCTCAACTGGAATTCCATCACCTCCACTAGCTTTGTTCATAGTGATGCTTTCTAAGGCCCACTTGACTTCACATTCCAGGATGTCTGGCTCTAGGTGAATGATCACACCATCGTGGTTATCTGGGTCATCAAGGCCTTTATTGTATAGTTCTTCTGTGTATTCTTGCCACCTGTTCTTAATATCTTCTGATTCCTTTAGGTGCTTACCATTTTTGTCCTTTATTGAGCCCATCTTTGCATAAAGTGTTCTCTTGGTAACTCTGATTTTCTTGAAGAGATCTCTAGTCTTTCCCATTCTATTATTTTCCTCTATTTCTTTGCATTGATCACCGAGGAAGGCTTTCTTATCTCTCCTTGCTCTTCTTTGGAACTCTGCATTCAAATGAATATATCTTTCCTTTTCTTCTTTGCCTTTCTCTTTTCTTTCTCAGCTATTTGTGAAGCCTCCTCAGACAACCAATTTGCCTTTTTCCATTTCTTTTTCTTTGGGATGGTCTTGATCACTGCCTCCTGTACAGTGTCACAAACCTCTGTCCATAGTTCTTCTGGCACTCTGTTGGATCCAATCCTTTGAATCTATTTGTCACTTCCTCTGTATAATCCTAAAGGATTTGGTTTAGGTCATACCTGAATGGTCTATTGGTTTCCCGTACTTTGTTCAATTTTAGTCTGAATTTGGCAATAAGCAGTTCATGATCTGAGCCACAGTCAGCTCCTGATCTTATTTTTGCTGACTGTATAGAACTTCTCCATCTTTGGCTGTAAAGCATATAATCAATCTGATTTGGTATTGACCATTTGGTGATGTCCATGTGTAGAGTCTTCTCTTGTGTTGTTGGAAGAGGGTGTTTGCTACGACCAGTGTGTTCTCTTGGCAAAACTCTATTAGCCTTTGCCCTGTTTCATTGTGTCTCCAAGGCCAAATTTGCCTATTACTCCAGGTATTTCCTGACTTCCTACTTTAGCATTCCAGTCCCCTATAATGAAATGGACATCTTTTTGGGTGTTAGTTCTGGAAGGTCTTGTAGGTCATCATAGAACCATTCAACTTCAGCTTCTTCAGAGTTACTGGTCGGGGCATAGACTTGGATTACCGTGATATTGAGTGGTTTGCCTTGGAAACGAACAGAGATCATTCTTTTGTTTTTGAGATGGCATCCAAGTACTGCATTTTGGACTCTTGTTGACTATGATGGCTCCTCCATTTCTTCTAAGGGATTTTTGCCCACAGTGGTAGATATAATGGTCATTTGAGTTAAATTCACCCATTCCAGTCCATTTGAGTTCGATGATTCCTAAAATGTTGATGTTCACTCTTGCCATCTCCTGTTTCACCACTTCCAATTTGCCTTGATAAATGGACCTAACATTCCAGGTTCCTATGCAGTATTGCTTTTTACAGCATCAGACTTTACTTCTATCACCAGTCACATCCATAACTGGGTGTTGCTTTTGCTTTGACTCCATCTCTTCATTCTTTCTAGGGTTATTTCTCCACTGATGTCCAGTAGCATATTGGGCACCTTTCGACCTGGAGAGTTCATCTTTCAGTGTCTTATCTTTTTGCCTTAGAGTTGTACACAGACTATATAATGGTGAAGCACTAGGTGTATGGGCATCTAATCCAGTTTTGAGGTGTCAGAAAGACTACTACATGAGATGTAGTGCAAACTGAAGCCTGAATTGAAATTATCCAGAGAAAGGGACAGGTTTTTGGCACAAGAAATAGCTTGTGCATGTGTAGAAGTTTCTAGGTTATTCATTACGTCTAGATCATATAGTCTAATGGTGGTGAAGTCGTGAAGAGATTTTCTCAAGAGGAAATAAGATTTAGGTTAAAGTGGACCTTTGAGCCATGGTAAGATATTTGGGTGTCATCCTGTGAGCAGTGAGATTCCAGAGGCTGAAAGGATTGAAGCACAGGAGTGAGGGACATGATGCGATCTGGATTTCAGTAAGATCTGCAGAGGTCACTTCGGGGAGTGGTAGGGACGGGGCCCAGTGAAGACCCTGGAGCCGTTAGGAGGCTGTACCGATTGTCCAGGTGGCCTGCAGCAGGTTAGTGGTGGTAGGGCAGAGGCCAGAGGCAAGATGAATTACGATATGGTCCACTTGGTTTGATTTATGTTTCCTGGTTAATTTTCATTAAAGTTATTATAGTTCAAATCACTTTTCTGCTGACTGGAGACAACCTCAGAAGTCCACATCTTCAGTATACATCTGTATGCTTCAGTCCAGGTCCATGTATTTTTCTAATCTGACAGTATTTCCCAACTTCTAAAGCCTTCACAAACCCTCCTACTTTGCCCTCTGGAACTTGAATGTTTGCTTTCCTTGTTGCTGTACTTGAAACCTAGGGGTTATTTGAAGACTTTATTTTCCTGGTGACTTTTTCCCTCAAAAGCTTCCAGCTCTTCTTGAGCATTTCTATTGCATTTCTCCTTGTTAGTCTCAACTGTGGGTCATCTTGTCCCTCCCATTGATTCATTGCAGGCACTAGAACTTAAGTTCCTTCCTTTTATACCACTATTTCTGTTATTATTCCATCCCTACCTACCAGGGACACTTACTCTGGGGTCTGTGGACCACCAAGGGGTCTGTGGTAGAATTCATGGTATAATTGAACATAATGGGGAAAGGATTAAATCTTTTAAATTAAGCTTTAAGCAAAATTTAGTATTTTAAAAAGTTATACACATAAGCAAAACAAAAAACCAAATGAACAGCCAAGCATATGAACAGTAGGTTTGGGTCTGTGACTTTATCACAGATAAGGAAAGCCTCTTTCCTATGTGGGCATTTCCACTGGCTACTCTGCATGTGGCACTTGGCCGTGGAATACATACTGCATATTCAGTTCAGTTCAGTTGCTCAGTCTTATCTGACTCTTTGAACCCCATGGACTGCAGCACGCCAGGCTTCCCTGTCAATCACCAACTCCTGGAGTTTGCTCAAACTCATGTCCATCAAGTTGGTAATGCCATCCAACCATCTCATCCTCTCTTGTCCCATTCTCCTCCTGCCTTCAGTCTTTCCCAGCATCAGGGTCTTTTCCAGTGAGTTGACTCTACGTATCAGGTGGTCAAAGTATTGGAGCTTCAGCTTCAGCATCAGTCCTTCTAATGAATATTCAGGACAGATTTCCTTTAGAAGGGACCGGTTGTATCTCCTTGAAGTCCAGGAGACTCTCAAGAGTCTTCTCCAACACTACAGTTCAAAAGCATCAGTTCTTCAGTGCTTAGCCGTCTTTATGGTCCAACTCTCACATCTGTACACGACTACAGGAAAAACCATAGCTTTGACTGGACGGACTTTTGTTGGCCAAGTAATGTCTCTGCTTTTGAATATGCTGTCTAGTTTTGTCTTGGCTTTTCTTCCAAGGAGCAGTGTCTTTTAATTTCATGGCATAACTTATTTTCAAGCAATTTAAAGGAATTTCAAGATTATAACTGTTAAGTGTATTTCTCTCTTAATGATATTAAAATACTATATAAAATCTAAATGTGAACAAATCATTGTAAGTAAGTAATTTTGGGGAGGCGGTGATACATTTTAATCTTTTCAAAGAATCCTCTGGCTAGAGAACTTTTTATAAATTTCAGTAATGCAATTTAAAAGTGGGAAATGGTCGTTTGTAATATTTAGGAGCATTGAAGGTAGGGTGTAGCAGTTGGTAGGTTGGTGGGAATTGTTACCAGTTGATAAGAGTGTACCTATGACTGAGATGCTTAGCTTATCCACTTGAAACAGTGAATGGTCAGTTTTTCTCCCCAGAAAGATGTCTCTTTGTGACAGTGATGTCACTAGCATTTTAGTAAAGATCATGGAACTCTTTAGCTGTTAACCTGCACCATCTCCTGTAATTCTGATTTAGCCTCACCTGGTTTCCTATGCATCCCTTTCCAAAAACTCTTTTGAGATTCCTTTTCTACCCCAGAGTTAATCACTGGTCTCTATCTGTTGCTAGTTTGCTTGAGGGCATTTACAGTATTTCACCTTGATTTGTGATTTGTTACTGTATTTCCCCCCAAGTGGTAACCTGTGGGACGGCACTGTATTTTATGTGTTTGTCATCCAGTATTTGCTTAGGCATGCCTTCGGTGCTAGGTGCCTGCCAACTACTGTTTTGTAGGCTGAACACACAGTGGTGCTATCAGTTATCTGCTGCTGTGTAACAAACTAAGCCAGAGCAGCAGACATTTATCATCTCATACTGTTTCTGTGGGGCAGGAGTGGAAGTTGCTAGGCTGGGTGGTTGTGGCTTGGAGTCTCATGAGGTTGCAGTGAAGATGTTGGCTAGAGCTCTCATCAGCTGAAGGTTGACTGGGGCTTTTGGGATGGCTCACACACGTGGCTGTCGGCACGATGCCTCCCTGCTTCTCTAGCTTTGTTAGCTCAGTTCTTTGCCCCGTGGGCCTCCCCCTAAGTCCTCTTGAGTGTCCGTGTGATCTGGCAGCAGGCATATCCTAGAGTGAGTCATCCCAGAAGGAGCAAGACAAAAGCTGTGATGTCTTTTGTGACCTAGTCTTGAAATGACACTCCATAATTTTCAGTGTGCTGTTGCTTACGTAAGTCGGGGGATCCCTGAGGGCTGTCCTCGAGACTGGCCAGCACAGCTAAGACAGCTGATGATTTGTCTAGCATGGCACTTAACATTTTAGCGGGAGAGAGGCAGAGCCAGCAATTACAGAAGAAGATGACAGGCTTTCTTAAGTCATACTCAGTGCAGATGAAGGAAATAAACCGTGTGCTCTGACAGATAGGGATGTGAGTGGGCTCATATACTGCTTTAGATGGGGTGGCCCGCCCTTTAACCTGACACTGAGAGGCGAGAGGTACTTTTATTTCTGTTGACAGCTCACTGCCATGTTAATTAAGCGTGGCATCCCTCCTGCAGATAGCATTATAATGGCATTTCCTCAGTCTTCTGTGAATTTAACCAGTTCTTCAACAAAGATACCATTGTGGAAATTTGGGGGGTTTGGTTAGGGTAACCCAGCAAGCGAGGGGTTGGGCAGGATTCGGAAGTCAGACTCTGGAGTTCCATTTTTAATCAGCAGGTTGCTTGGTTAGTAATAAAGCTAATTAAAAGCCAGGTTATTTTAGCTGTTAGGCTTTTTTCTCTTAAATGTAGTGCAGGATTGCAATTGATAATTTTGAGTGGTTTTTTTTTTTTTTTTTTTTTGGATTTCAGGTATGTGTTCAAATAGAATTAATTCAATAATTAAAATGAATGTTTATTTGTTTAATAATTCTCCTGGATTGCATGAAAATATCTTCTCCCTTCTGGATTCTAAGAATGTGTGTTTATGATCACACATAGTTTTTCTGTCTTTTCAAGTTCTAAAAGGACTAATAATTTCATATCTTCCTTTTGTTTTAAATGTAAAAAGGATCACTACTCTGTTAGTATTGAAAAACATTGTAACAGTAAAAAGTGTGTTTTCAGTCTTACAGTGTTATAAAATAGCTAAACATCCAGATAGTTTTTTAGAGCCTGTTTTTAGTTTAATTAATTTTTTAAACTGTCATTACTGATTATCAGTGTGAGATAATACTCAGTAGGGTGCTCATTTAACTTCCCCTGAAGATAAGTGATATTAATTTATAAAATCCAGCACACCCCAGACACAGCTGAAGCCATATTAATTGTGTGTACCACCTCCAAATAACATAATGGGATTCCCTCAGTCTTCTGTATATTTAACCATCTCTTCAACAAAGGCAAACTGTATACTTCGCCTACTTGGGTTGTGTTTCTATATCTACGTTAAGAGAATTTCACATGAAATTAAGAGTAGCCATCCAAGTGCACATTGTAAAGTACATACAGTTGCAACCAAATTGCCAAATGCAAACAGCAGTCGATGAACAGAGTACGATGGTGATTTCTGTCGTGTTTTTATATACAAAACTATTTTAAAAGTTTGCTTTTATGTTCTCTTGTGAATTGCTTTAAGCAAATTGTGTGTGTGATTCCATGAAAGATGAATTAGGAGAGATTTTTCCCCCCTTATTTATGAGTAGAGTCATAGAATCATCCATTTAAAAAAAGATAAAACTTCCTTAGAACATTTACACTGATTTGATAATAATGTTCACTCTGTACCTAGCTTTGTAATAGTGCCCACAGTATTTGGAATCTACTTGTAGCACTCAATAGAGCATCACATACCTGGGAATGTTTTTACTTTAACCCTGAGGTCTTCAACAAATTTAGTTTACTGTATGTTCTAGTATAGGAGAAAGGATTGTATTTATTTTTCTCCTATGGCTCCTTCCTTATTTTGTCTTTCATTCCTTTCTCATCTGGGAAAATAAAAGCATTGAAATTATGAAACACTGATTTTTTTTTTTTTTGCATCTTTATAGATTTAGGAGTTAGAAGAGGGATGTGCTTATTTTTGCTATCTTGTCATTAGCTAGCTAGGCTAGCGATCTGGTGCACATTTGTTTCAACACTTGGATAAAAGCCAACCCTCCCCCAGAGTTTAGGTGCTAAGCATATGGTGGAGATGTGTTAATTCTGTATTATTATTGTACAAATTGTAGTATTATTTATTGATACAAATGCAATTCTATGTCTAAAATCATAATGCATTGATTTTTAAAATTTTCTTTGTGCTATTTTGTAGTCTAAATTTGTTGTTCAGTCGCTCACTCGTGTCCGACTCTTTGCGACCCCATGGACTGCAGCACGCCAGGCCTCCCTGTCCATCACCAACTCCCAGAGTTTACCCAAACTCATGTCCGTTGAGCCGGTGATGCCATCCAACCATCTCATCCTCTGTCATCCTCTTCTCCTCCTGCCTTCAATCTTTCCCAGCATCAGGGTGTTTTTCAATGAATTGGCTCTTCACCTCAGTGGCCAAAGTAATGGAGCTTCAGCTTCAGTCCTTCCAGTGAATATTCATGGTTGATTTCCTTCCATATTGACTAGTTTGATCTCCTTGCTGTTCAAAGGAATCTCAAGAGTCTTCTCCAGCACCACAGTTTGAAAGTGTCAGTTCTTTGGCGCTTAGCCTTCTTTAGGGTCCAACTCTCACATCCGTACATGACTACTGCAAAAACCATAGCTTTGTCTATACAGACGTTTGTTGGCAAAGTGATGTCTCTGCTTTTTAATATACTGTCTAGGTTTGTAATAGCTTTTCTTCCAAGGAGCAAGTGTCTTTTCATTTCATGGCTGCAGTCACTGTCCACAGTGATTTTGGGGCACAAGAAAATAAAGTCTGTCACTGTAGTCTAAATAGCATGACATTTTTATGTATACAAGTGTTTTGGAGATTGTTTTTTGTTATTTAAACAAGTAGTTTCCTCCTTGAAGAATTAAACAAATGCATTCATTTGTTTAATGAATGATGCTTCATTTCAGTCTCTTAGTACAGTGTGTAGATAAAGAATGGGCTCAATTAATAATTATTGTTATTTTTATGACTTTTAGAGATTTTTATTTTAAAGCATTTTGATTTTTGGTGAAAACTAAAATTTTGATTTCTTCTACCACTGTTGGAAGTTAAGTATTCATAAATTAGCTTGTGAATTGCTTGAGCTTACTCTTCCCATTCATTGACATGTTTACATTTATAATATTAATGTTGCATTAATAGTGTTTTGCTTAATTTCACTTCCTTATAAGTTTAGCATATTAATTAACTGTGTGTGTGTCCGTATGTGTGGTGTGAAGAGGAGTCAGTATAGTTTCTACACTCAAGGGTTGATGTTACATGTATAGAAGTGATGGCAATGAAGTAGTGATTCAAAAGCCTGAGGAACCAGCCCCATTTCTTAAAACAACTGTTCGATGTCCCTAGTTTTTTAAAACAAGTATCAAGAATTGAAGTACTGATGTCCGTAGAGATATAACTTCTGGACACATTCATGTGAAATAATCTCCTGTTTCTGAGCTGTCTCACAGCAGGGAGGTTTTGTGTTGGTGAGTCAGCTGCCCTTTTCTTTCGCTACATTGTACACACTTCTTATTATATCTTCCACATTGCGTATAATTACCTGTTTATGTGCTTGTCTCCTCCCTGTGATTGTTGTTTAAGTTATTTACATTCACATTGCTCGTTTATTTTTGTATCACTGACTTGCTCTTTATTTCTTTTTGTATATTTGGTGTTCCATTTCCATCAATTCTGCATGAAAAACCTCTTTTGACACTTTTTGTAGTGGAAGTCTGCTGTAGACAGATTCTCTCAACTTTTGCCCGCCTGCAAATGTCTTTATTTTGCTTCTGTTTATGAAAAGTGTTTTTACTAGACACTGAATTCTAGGGTGAGATTATTTTTCTTTCATTCCTCAACGATGCCATTCGGTTGTCTTTTGCTGGCATTATTTCTGGTGAGAAATTTGTATCATTTTTGTTCTGTATATAATGTCTTTTGTTCTTTGGCTGTATTTTTATGGTTTGCCCTTTATTTTTAATTTTCAGTAGTTTGACTGTGAGGTTCCTACGTATGGGTTTTTTGTTTGCTTGTTTTGTATTTTTTCTGGGGATTGCTGAGCTTCTCTGTGAATTGATATACATATATGTATATATCTATATCTATATTTATAATACTCTTTCTCTTCTGCTGGGGACCCCAGTTACACTTGTGTTACAACATTTCATATTGTATCATGAATATTGGTTATTCTGGTTTTTTTTTTTGTTTGTTTGTTTCAGTTTGAATACTTTCTATTGATCTGTGTTTAGGTTCACCAGTTCTTGGCAATGTTCAGGTTCTTTTTAAGCCCACCTAATGAATTCTTCATTTCTGATACACTTTTCATTCTAATAGATTAAAAAAAATAGTGTCCATGATTTGCTACTGAAATTCCCCACCGCATGGTGGTAATTTCATTATATCCTTTACCATTATTTTTATAAATCTTCTTTTAAATAGTCTGTCTAGTAATTCTGCCCTCTAGGCTGTCTCTCCGTCACTTCTTTTGACTGTGGGCCGTATTTCTTGCTCCTTGGTGTCTAGCAACATTTGATTTTGTGGTGGACATTTTATTTAATTACAGTAGAAATTAAGTAATATTTGCTTCCAAAAGAGGGCATGCTCTTCTTTCAGACTCTTGGAATGGGGGCTGTGTCTCTGTGATCTCTAGTTGAGCTGCGTTTGCTTTTCCTGCTGCTTGAGTTTTATTCAGCTTGTCTGTGGCCTCAAATGCTTTGTGGACTTGGGATCTGAGTGCTAATGAGAGTCTGGCAATTTGCTTTTTGGCATTAACAGTTGAACTTTGGCTTTGGAAACCATGGAATATCTCTTTCTGCTTTAAAGTCTTGATGCCCATTTTTAGGATTTCTGTAGTGTTCTTTTTTTGTTTTCAGTTCCATTGCTGGCTCTCTTTCTTCAGAGACTTGGTATCCTGCCCCCAGCCTTCAGATAGCAGCTGGCGTTTGCTCTCTGAAGGTCTGGGTTTCTCTCAGGTCTTCTGGCTGGTCCAGAGGCTTTGGCAGGCAGCTGCTTTGCACTGGGAGAGGCCTCTCCCGCCTCAGGGAGCATCCCCGTGTTCGGCTTTCGGCATCTACGTCCTGCAGTGTGTGAAGACTTGAGGGAAAGAGTTGGTCAGAGGGTGCAGACTCGCTCTGTGGCTGGGACTTCATGACCCAGGACCTGGAAGTCTAATCTCTCATGCCAGTGCTCATGTGGCTGTCAATAGTTCATTAAAAACCTGGCTGGTTTTTCTTTGCCTTTCTGCATTTGTCCTTCTTCTGCAGCTGTCGTCAGGGATGAGAGCACTCTGTTTCCTCCCAGTGTTTATTTGTGCCGGTTCCCTGGTGTCCTCAGCTTCCTGAGGGTTGAAAACAACAGTGAGAAGAATCCTGTAGGGTGTCCGGCTTGTTTTGGTTGTTGGGGTGAGAGCAGTGGTGGTGTGGACTCTAACCCGGCCGGAGGCTGTCGTGTTATTCGCACTTTAACGTTTATTTCCTGTTAGATGGGCCGTGTGTGAGTATGTATAGTACATGGTGTTTTTCCTTAGGATTATCTTCAAAGTGAATTTAAAGGCCTGTTTTGAAAGATAAGTGTTATTATCTTTGCATATTATTATTTGAAGGCTTCCCTTGTGGCTCAGCTGGTAAAGAGTCCTCGTACAATGTGTGAGACCTGGGTTCAATCCCTGGGTTGGGAAGATACGCTGGAGGAGGGCACGGCACCCGCTCAGACATTCTTGCCTGGAGAATCTCCATGGACAGAGGGGCCTGACTGGCTGCAGTCCATGGGGTTGCAAAGAGTTGGACATGACTGAGCACCTAAGCACAGAACATTATTATTTGCAAAAAATCCTATTTCTCTAGTGAAGTGAATAATCAATACTGTGACTTACTGTCTTTTTAAATAGGGAATTTAAGTGTTATGCTCCTTTAATGGGCCCTAGTAGCTCTATTCAGTAGAACCTCTGTTACGATAGAAGTGTACTTTATACGCTTTGACCAATGTGGGAGCCACTAGTCTCTTGTGGTTCTTGAACACTTGGTATGTGACTCAGGCAGCAAAGGAACTGAGTTTTAAAACTTAATTTATGTTTAAATAACCACACGTGGCTGCCACAGTGAATAGTGCAGGTTTATGTACTACACATATATATATATATGGTGGAAACAGTGGCTTAATGTGTGCACAGTTATTCTGAACAGTTCCAGAATCATAGTGTTTTTAAGTACCCTTCTTTCCCTTTTTGATGGTTACCACTTGAAACACTGTGTGTGTCTGGATTCTCTGTGAGGAACAGAACTTGCTAAATTCACACTATTTTCAATGAATGAACAATTAGCTTTGTAAACTAATCCATCCATTTTCAAATATCCGTGAACTATTTGTTGATAAAATTGTAGAAGAAATCTCATTGCAGTAAAAATCCAGTTTTATTTCTTGAGGCTTCAGTCTGCTCTGTGGTGGTGTTGGTTTAGTCGCTCAGTCGTGTCCGACTCTTGTGACCCCGTGGACTTGTGAGCCCACCAGGCCCCTCCGTCCATGGGGTTCTCCAGGCAAGAATACTGGAGTGGGTTGCCATTTCCTTCTCCAAGTCTACCCTGTAGTTGTTCATAAAGTTCAAATACAGGCTAATCTGAGTAAAGAGAAATGTGATGTCTCTCAGGTCAAGCTATGGAGATGTAAGTAAAATTTAGTTCTCAAAGTGCCTAAATCACGTCCCCCCACCCCTCCCAGCTCGAGTGTAGTATGTGCTGTGAAAAGGACGCTGGAGGAGGGGATCGAGGGTGAACTCTGAGAACCAGTGTGATTGCCAGCCACCAAGTTAGCCGGGCTTCCCTCGTGGCTCAGTCGGTAGAGTCCACCTGCAGTGCAGGAGACCTGGGTTCGCTTCCTGCGTTGGGAGGATCCCCTGGAGAAGGAAATGGCAGCCCACTCCAGTATTCTTGCCTGGAGAACCCCATGGACGGAGGATCCTGGCGGGCTACAGTCCATGGGGTTGTAAGAGTCAGCCACGACTTAGTGACTAAACCACCAAATTAGCTAAATTACCTTTGTAAAAATGCTTAATTTGTTAATCTGTAGCAAAGGTCATTTATCATTAGAGTCTTCATTCTATCATCTTAAGATTGGAAGGAATCTTTTGAGGTTGTCTCTCCTGCCTTCAGACAGGATGGTTATGAAGACTTCACTTATTTTTATATTTATTATTTCTTTTAATCTTAAATTTTACATGCTAAATTGAATGCCTTCTGATGAAATCACAGTGATGATATAACTGACCCTGTTTTTTCATTTTGGAAATTAAATAAGTGTTGTTGAGAAGGGAATACTTACACATGTGCTTTTTATTTTATCTTTCTTCATAGATGGATAGATTTGCCAGCATAAGAATTCCAGGGAGCAAGAAAGAGAGGCCTCCACTTTCCAACCTGAGGACTGCGTTTTCAAACAATGATTGCTCTTCAGAAATGAATGAAAACATTCCAAAACCACTGTCCGAGAAGGAAATTTTAGAGCTTTTTGAAAAGATGATGGTAAGAATTTTGATTCATTATAAAATGTTTGATGTAAAAACCTTAGCTTTGGCTTATGTTCATGGAACTAAACGTGTCTGAAACTTAGGTTGCATAGGTTATTTCTGATGTCATTAAGATAGCACTCAAGGCGTAGAGAGTTTTAGGATTACAAAAATAAGAATCTGAAGAAAAGTGTCATGCCAGTTGTTTTACACAGAAGTACATAAAAACATAAACCCTCCAAAGTATCAAATGATGTACCTTTATCTTAGATAGATTATCTAAGTGGTATGTCTGGTTCGGTTGCATTGAGGACAGTCATCGCGCTTGGCTGTGTGTGTTGTTGAGTGTGCTGACTTTTGGACCTTGTTTGAGCTCTTAGTTCTCACAGTAACCATGTTTGCATAGTCCTGCAGCAGTTAAGTCTGCAGACACTTAAACTCACTTGCTTTGGGGTGTGCCTCTGTAACTTCTATAACCATGAGTTAATACAATTTCAGTCCAGAACAAAGAGAATGTAACCTTTTTTTTTTTGCTAGCCTTTGCATCTGTTTATGAGACTTGTATAAGGCAGATTTCTTCAAGACTGCCGTTGAGGACTCAAGATTGTAAAGTGCCCCCTCATTCATGCATCGTGTGTTTGAGCTGCTGCCTGAATTGTCTGTGAGATTCTGGAATGGTGCTGTTTTGGTGCGCCTTGTTCAGACAGTTTTCTCCCTGTGCTGGTGTCATCTGAGTGAGTGGAGCAAGTGGGCCAGTGACGGACATTCGCGAAGGCTCACCACACGCTGTTAAAGTGTAACCACAGAGGAAGTGCAGAACGTAGTGGATGGTGTTCTCTTCTGAACATGACGACTTTAGAAGTGTTAGTCTTACCCTTCTCCCAGCTAAGAGTATTAGTTTATTTATATGAACAGGGCAGATGGATATTGGCATCTTTGAAGTGTTTACATATTTAATGACTGGATCAGATCACTTTTTAAATCTTAAACAGGTCTCCCTGTTGGCAGAAGATCTTTTGCAGTCAAACTCACTTTACTCAGCAGAAGTAAAGTGAATTATTATTGCTTTTGCAGGACTGCCAATTTGCTAAATGAGTGAGTTTGTCACAACTAAAGGCTTTAAAAGAAATAAGGACTGGGTTCTTCTTTTCCTTTCTGATACCTTGACAATATCACAATACATTGCAGGAAGAACTTGGAGATTCTGAAGCTGAGAAGGGCCTTTCTCCTCCTTTAAATGTGGACTCAACTGCTGTTTCTCAGGCTTGTCAAGCAGAGTACCACGTCTCTGACACATTTAAAGCTATTTCTAGGTCTGGGGAGGATGCTAGATTTAGGTTGGGGTTTATTTTTGGTTTTGCCTATCTGTACCATTTTTATTAATCAAAATCCTTCAGAGAAAGCAACGTTGAATACTCTGCCATTTTTGTTTTTTGTCATTTGACAAAATGAGGTTTCATTTATTTATTTTTTTTTGAGGTTTCATTTAAAAGTTGTGTCTAGATTCTTTTTCTTGGCATTGTACAGTTTAAAAAACTTATATAATGTTCTCAGAGGTACTTAGATGATTTTTTTTTGCATGAAGTAAAAACTTTGTTTTGAAGAACACCTCTTTTTCCTCCTCACGATGGTCCTTTGAGAGACAGTGTGGTGACTTGATTGCTTAATGAATGCGAAGTACAGTATCATCCTTCAGCATTCGTACTTATTTCACTTTTATTTAGAAAATGATTTAGTTGGTCTCTGGGTAACAGTTTTAGTGCACTTTTAAAAAGTAATGATGAGTTTTTAGTTCTGCTACTTCTTAAGGGCTTTTTTTCCGACATTTTCATCCAGTGAAAGGAGAATTTTGATCTGAAAGCTCATTTTGGTTTCTCTGTGGTTCTTAGATATATGAAATAGTTGCATGAGCATCGCTATATACACAACTTTGATTTCTGGATGTCAGATTTCAATGGTTGCTCTTGAACTCATGGTGGGTCTGTGTAGCTGGCTTTTTGACCAAGGTGAACGTGGCAGGTACAGATTGAAAGTGACCTGTTTGTTCCAACCAGGGCCTCTTTCAACCAGCCCTTTCAGCTTATTCCTACCTGCTGCCAGATAGCTTTCACCACAGGTCCCAGAGTTTTCCATTTGCTTTCAAGATAACCGCAGCCCTAGTTTAATTTGAATAAGTTAACTTTTATCCGGAGAAAAACTCTCCCTTGCCCGTTCAGGGCTGCTCTGCTCAGAGCCTGCGGCGCCCTCGGTGGGGCCATGGGGGGGCCCTGCTCTGTTCCCTGCCCTGCGTTTCTCCTCCCCGCTGCTCTCTGGACCCAGTCCATCTCCTTCAGGGTGAGCTTGGAGGTGAAGGGAGGCGGAACAAGGATACTCTGCTGGCCAAGGGTGTCTGTTGTCTGGCCCTGGTGTCGTGGAGTGTCGTGTTGGTGTTCTACCGCTGCTTGTAGCTTACTGCCCCAGGTTTGATGGCTTCAAACCACACCAGTGCGTCATCGCCTCGTAGTTCTGTAGGCTGAAGCCCAGGACGACTCAGCTGGCTTCTCTAGGGTGACAAGGCTGAAGGTGTTGGATGGGTGGACTCTTCTTCAGAGGCTTTGGGGGAACACTCTTCCTTCCAAGTTCATGTTGTTGACAAAATGCAGTGCCCAGGTGTTGTAGGTCTGGGGTCCCAGCTTCCTCGCCGGCCGTCATCTGGGGCTGCCTTAGCCTTGAGAGGCCCCATTCCTCTCCTTCACACGGGCCCTCACGTCTCAGACACGCCAGATCCATCTCGCGCTTAGAATCTCTCTGAGTCCCCTTCTGTGGCATCTCTTGCCTCCATGCGGAGAAAGTTCTCTGCTTTTAAGGGTTTGTGTATTAGATTGGGCTCACCCAGAAAATCCAAAATACTTCCCCTGATTTAAAGTTTATAACCTTAAGGACATCGAAAAAGCCCCCTTTGCCACGTGATCTAACATATTGACAGAAGCCGGGGCTTAGGGCACGGATACCTTTGGGGGACCATTTTGGCTGCCACAGGTATTATTGTCGTTTAGTCACTAAGTCGTGTCTGACTTTTGCAACCTCAAGGACTGTAGCCCACCAGGCTCCTCTCTCCTTGGGATTTCCCAGGCACGGATACCGGAGTGGGTTGCTGTTTCCTTCTCCAGGGGATCTTCCCGACCCAGGGATGGAACCTGTGTCTCCTGCCTTGACAGGCAGATTCTTTCCCACTGAGCCATCTGGGAGGCCCCGGCTAGCGGTGTGAGATTACAGTGTGATTACAGACGCCTTTCTCCTGTGGAGTTCCGTGGCTCTCCTGCCCTCAGTGTCACCTGTCATCCCCTCGGCACTGGTGGCGTCTCCTTTGAACGTCAGAGGAGCCTTCCTCCCGGCCTCCCGCGAGCCTGTTCCTCTCGTGGGTCCCCTTGGGGTGCAGGGCCTCTGAGCCGGCCAGCCCTGCTCCTCTCCAGGATCCGTATCCTCCATGGAAGCTAGTGTGTGCTGTGCCCCAGCCCCCGTCTAGTTCGGTTCAGAGCCTGGCCTCCACAAAGAATAGTTTACTCTGGCGCTTTCTACCCATAGCTCTTTATTTGGGATTCATTTTGTTGCAGATGTGTACCCCTCTAACTGCAAGTGGCTTTCCAGCCGTCATATCCTCCTTGCAACATGTCACACTGCACAGGTGGCCTCTTGCGTTTCTCGTTTTCCCTTGGGTGTCAGGACACTTTCTTCCTTCTCCTGATCTTCCTCCTCTCTAGCCAGTTTACTTTCCATGTTTCTTCCTCTGTCTGTCCTTTTATTTCCTCTGAGTGTAGCCTCTGTCCCTTTTGTTATGTCTTTATCTACTTTGGTTCACCATAGACTCCTTCTGGGGAATTGGAGCCCTTTCATATTGTAGAATATCCCATATATTCTGACAGTCTGCTGTGTCTCTTACAAAGAGCAGCTATAATTGAGCTCTTTAAAAGATGTTAAACCTTAATTCATTTTCTTATTTTTTCCCAGTGTTATTGAGTTACAATTGACATTTAATATTGTGTAAACTTAAAGTACACAATGTGATGATTTGATAGATGTATATTTTTTAAAATGATTGCCACAGTAAGGTCAGTTAACACATCTATCACCTCACATAATTATTGTTTTTTGCCTTGTGGTGAGACCGTTAAGATTTACTCTCTTCAAATCTCTCAAGTGTAATTTTTTTTGTAAAACTAGAGTTACCATACTGTTCATTACATCCTAAGAATTGATTCATTTTATAACTGTCAATTTGTACCCGTTGACCTTTTCCCCGCCCCTCAGCCCCTGGCAACCACCAATCAATGCTGTTTCTATGAGTTTGGTATTTTTAGATTCTACATTTCAGTGATAACATACACATTTGTCTTTTTCTACCTGATTTATTTCACTTGGCATAGGGTTCTCAGGGCCCATCTGTGTTGCCACAGGTGGCAAGATTTCCTTTTTTAATGGCTGAATAGTATTCCATCACACCCTGTCCCCGCCCCCCCCCCCACACCAGTTTCTTTATCCATTTATTTCTCAACAGATATCTAAATTGTTTCTTTATATTGGCTATTGTAAGTAATGCTGCATTGAATAGGGGCATGAAGATATCTTCTCAAGTAAGTGTTTTTACTTTCTTCAGATAAATAGCCAGAAGTGGAATTGTTGGATCATATGATAGTTCTATTTTTAATTTTTCGAGGAACATCCATACTACTACTACTTTCCACAGTGATTTTAACAATTTGCATTCCACCAGGAGTGCGTTTTTTTCACATTCTCCCCAGCACTTGATACTTCTTTTTGACACCATTCTAACCATGTGAGGTGATGTATCATTGTGATTCTGATTTTCATTTCCCTGATAATTAGTGATGTTGTGTCTCTTTTCATGTACCTGTTGGCCATTTGTTTAACTTTTTTGGAAAAATGTTTTTTTAGTTCTTTCCAATTTTAATCAGATAATATTTCTTTGCTTTTTAGTTGTATGAGTTCTTTATGTATTTTGGATAGTAACCTCTTATCAGATGTGTAGCTTGCAAATATTTTCTCCATTTCACAAGTTGCTTTTTAATTTTGTTGATTTTAAAAATTGTTTTGCTGTGCAGAAGCTATTTAATTTGATAAAATCCTTCACATTTATTTTTGCTTTTGTAGCTTGTGCTTTTGGTGTCATGTTCAAAAAGCTCATTGCCAAAACCAACATGGAAAAGCTTTTCCTTTATGTTTTCTTCTAGGAGTTTTAGAGTTTCAGGTCTTACATTTAAGTCTTTAATACATTTTGAGTTAATTTTTGTGAGTGGTATAAGGTGGGGTCCAGTTTCTTTTTCATTTGCATGTGATTATCCAGTTTTTCCTTCTTTTTTAAGGAAACTGTCTCTCCCCATTGAGCATAGTTGGCTCCCATTTCAAACATTAGTCAATCATATAGCATGGGTTTATTTCTGTACTCTTGATGCTGTTGTTCTCTGGGTTTGTTTTCATACCAGTACTGTATCGTTATAATTACTGTAGCTTTGTAATATAGTTCAAAATTGAGATGTGTAATGTCTCCAACTTTGTTCTTTTTCAAGATTGTTTTGGTTATTCATAGTCTTTGGTGGTTCTATTTGTTTTTTTCTATAAAGAATACCATTGGAATCTTGATAGCATTGCATTGAATATATAGATGGCTTTGAATAGGATGGACATTTTAATTACGCTAAATTGAACACAGGATATTTTTCCACTTATTTGTGTTTTTTGTAGTTTTTTTCATCAGTGACTTAAAATGATCAGTGTCCAGATCTTTCACTCCTCAGAACTTGTGTGTAAGTCCCTTGTGCAATTTTATCCTTTATTTATTATTTTGATATGTCTCTATGCTAGATTAAATCCATGTAGCATTATTTACCTGGTTTATCATCTCAAATAACTGCCTGTTGAATTAAGTGTATCTTTCTAATTTTTGTCTAAGATTTGATATTTCTTTTCACCTTCAATTCTATGTTTTGGTGGTAGTTAACTTTAATTATCAAATTTGGGTTTGCTGGATAACTTAAAAATGTTAAAATAATGAATAGGAAGAGAAGTTTCATGTATTCATACCTTTTTTGTCTTTTCACTTTCACTATATGTTGAGAGAACAAAAGCTGGAAGGTCATCTATCAAGCTGTGATCATCAACAGGCATTAAATGAGTGCCAGCGATGACAGAATTACTTTGAAAAAAATTATTTAAATTCTGGACTTCCTGTCATCACTTGTAAGCATGGAAGAAATGGTCTGATAAAATTGCACAAAGTACTTAAGTATGAATAGTAATGCTGTAATCTTTTCTTGGGAATATGTTTACCAGGCTCTCTTGTAATGTAGGAGAGAGTGCATTTATTGATTGCCATTAGCATTGTCTCTTAAGCGTGTGTTTGAAGTGTCCATTGGCATTAAGAGCTTAGATGACCTGCTATTTAATACATATTTTAGCTTTAGTGTGAGGAAACATAGTACAGATGATACTAAAGCCATTCAAAATTTAATTTTGAAACAATTATCAGATATATTATAAAGTTGGATCTATTTTTGTTCAGTGGCGTTGTTTTTAAATAGGGTATTTGAGGTACACAAACAACAGTAGAACCTATATATTAATTGGAATACTTTGTGTGCTTTTTCAATCCCAGCCTCCTTTTTGAGGTATACAAAAAAGAATAGAACACATGTAATTAATTGAAATACTTGGTGTACTCCTTTCAATTCCATCTTTCTTTTTAAAGTGTTGTTAACCAGCATTTCAGAGAAACAGAGACCTGACTGAATAAAGATTGGGGTTTGTTAGGACTGTAGTCCAGGAGATATAGATTCAAAGAGCACTTGAATTACGTTCCTTTGGACTACAAATTGGGGGAGGCTTAGAAAGGCAAAAAATCCTGCAAGGTTATTAGAACTGGAATTGGAAAGAAGTAAGGGTGCTTGTTGAGCAGGGATAGGCTGGGGTCTGAAATGATTCCATAGTTGTGAAGGGGGACGGACTTTGAACCTGTTAACCCAGTCCAAGCTGGTACTTGCTTCTTGCTTCTCAACAAGTGGAAAGACAAGCTGTTGGGGCAGGGAATAATGACCTTGTTCACAAAGCCAGCAGGTCTAGAAGATGGTGGACTAGGGCCCCAGAGAACCATCCTATCTGAGTTAGACTTCAGGCTGCTCTTACACTGAAAGAGGTGGAGGTTATTGCATACTTGTTGGTGCAGAAACTCTTTGTTCTTGTTGTCCACATGGTTCCTGCAAATCTTCAACGGCAAATGTTATTTCTGTTCCTCAACATTTTATCTCTGTATGAATGAAAATGTTATACATTTAAGGATTAAATATTTAATCCCTCTGTCCATGGATTCTCCAGGCAAGAATACTGGAGTGAGAAGCAATTCCCTTCTTCAGAGAATCTTCCCAACACAGGGATTGAACCCAGGTCTCCTGTGTTGTAGGCAGATTCTTTACCGGCTGAGCCACCAGGAAAGCCCAGTTATAAAGTGTTATACATTTAAGGGTTAAACAAACCAAGGTATAAATGTATACATTTATACAGAGTAAAGTGTTATACATTTAAGGGTTAAACGTGGGAGGTAGAGCCTTAAGAATAGGCTACCAGGTATATTTCAGGCCATAGGCAACATTTTTTTACAAAGGTACAGAGCCAGCATGACTAAGCAAGGCAACAGAGCACAAAGCTTAGAGCTAAAGGAATCGATCCAGGATGCAGTGAGGTTTGTTTTTTGTTAGAAAACTACAAAGGTGCAGCTAGCAGATACTGTTTTGAAGTGGTTGGTTGTGTTCTTGAGTTTGTTAAAGTTGAGAGAAGATTCACATTCTCAGTGATGCAGGAATGTGTCTGACACCACATCTATAATGGTCTGGCTCCATTTGGATGCCTGAACCATAGTTACTCCATTTTGATTTTTAAATAGTCTTAAATATATCATCAGTATATTTTTCAAGAAATCCTCTCTATGCTGACATCATAGGTCTGTTCTTCTATATTCCTAAAATCTGATGTGAGACAGTATTATTCCTACATGGGTAACTAGTTTTTCTATTATATTAATGGCACTATTAATATAATAGAATATTATACTGAATAGGCACTCTTGTCCATCATCTGTGATATCTCCACTGTTATATATCAAGTCAGTGCTCATATCTGTGTCTGTTTCTGAGGTCTGACTTTGCTCATTGTTCTATTTGTCTAGCTCTGCAGTTACATCCATTGTCTTAATTACTTTAACCTATATAAGCCTTGATATCTAGGACTTCCTTCCTCTCTTCAAAATTATCCTGACTGTTCTTGGCCGCTTTGTGATTTTATATTAATTTTACAATCAATTAAGTTTTATTATAAATCCTGTTGGGATCTTGATTGGAATTGCAATAAATTTATTGATTTAGATAGAATAAATACCTTTGTGATATTAAATTTTCCTGTGAACATTGGATATATCTATCTATTTATTTAGTTATTTTTCTGTTCCTAAACTGTAACATTTATAATTTCCCCGTAGAGGTTGTATCTTTTATAAGATTTATACCTTGGTTTGTTTCTAAAATGTAACTAATATTTTTAAAAACTTAAAATTTTTAGTAAGATTATTAATTTGTGTGTTGCCTTTTACATTCAGTAATCTTTCTGAATTCTCAGTTTTTATTTGTAGAGTTCCTCATATTTTTCTATGCATATAATCAGGATATCTGTGGCTAACTTTTACATCTTTTTCTGTTCTTATTCCTTTCTTTTTCCTTTCGTTGCACTGAGTAGAAAACCCCAGAAAAGAGTTAATATTTTTTTTTCCCTCTTCCTAAAATATGTAGTAAAGAATTTTTTTTTTCATTTTCCATTTCAGTTATTTGAATAAAGTTGGCCAGCCCTTCACTGGAATCTTCTTCCAATAAGATAGACGCGTGGCTCTGCTAATTTTTATCCTTGAAATTGAGTATATCATCCATTACTGATCAAATGAGTGACTAGTATGATAAATTTGTTTTATTCATTATTTTATTAGATAAATTTCCTAATGTTTTCATAAGAACTGTATTTTAACGGGCTTTGACTATTTACCTGTCCCCCTTTGTTCCCTTTATGCTTTCACAGAGCATGCTGCATGAATTGTTGAATGAGTTGGTTTGTTTCTTCTCTCTGGTGAATACCATGTCTAAGCAAGAAAAGATAAATAAGTACACATAGAGTTAAATACTGAGATATCTTTGTATTCTTAGCTTTGTAGTCAATTCAGATATCTTTGAAATGTAAGGTCCAGAGGGAAAAAGAAGAGCTCAGGTGAGCTAATGAAATTGAATTTGATACTTTTTGGTAGGGTTGCTGGGAGCAGAGTTCATCTTGATGTCTTTATTCAGTGTTGTCACTCTTTGGGCACATGCTAAAGATAATTTTTCTTTTTTAATCTTTTTTTTTTCCTTTTTCGTAGTTGGTGTTAAGGATTTATGCTTAGCTATTTCTTCAGTCAGACAAGTGAATGAATACCTATTGTGTTTGATGTGTAAGTGATGTCTTAAGAGTCACCAGAAGTCTGAAAGAACAGAAACCAAGGAGGACTCCTTTGTGTTAGTTCTTTAAGTGCTTATTGACTGCTATAGATTCCTACTAGCACTTTGTTTATTTCAAGCATTAGCATTTTTTACAAATCTACTTTTTCTGTATTGTGGGTTTTTTTTTATTTCTTAAAAACTACAAAAGTATATTTTGGGTTCACGAGATAAAATGAGAGAGGTTCTATGGTAATGCTTTGTTCTGATCTATTAGTTGTCACCTTTCTCCCTCTCCTTTATGTAGAAATTGAAAAATTTGGGGTAAGTTTGTTTAAAAGCAATCCAAATAATAATCCAAATAGGAGGAGGAGGAGAGAGAGGGTAGAAGTGTAAGGCGATTGTCAAGTTGATTCATGGGTTGTGTTTGTCAGGGGGATAATGTCAGTGCTGTGTTATTTCTTCTAGATCCAGATAAATGAGAAAATAAATGATTTAGGAGCATTGGATTTTGCCTGGTGGGAGTTTGTCGACCCAGTCAAATGATTAGAAAGGGGATTTTTGAAAGGATAAAGGTTATGCTAATGTTTAAGATTCCGCTTTCGCTAATTATTAGGAAGTGTGCAAGAGCCTTTTCCAATGGTGAAGGGTTTTTTTTTTCAGTCTGATTTTCTTCTCTAAGGAAGTCAGCCTTTGTGTTTTGTCAGATGGCCATTTTATTATTCTTTATGTAGTTTATGAAGAAATGGCCGTTTGTGGAGAGCAAATAAGTGAGTTATACCCCTTTTATAAGTAGCAGTGTTCTTCTCTGCTGGACTATGTAACAGCTGTGATTGTAGGTGCTTATGCATAAGCTTGAACAGTTCCAACCAGATCATTCCAAAATAAATTAGAGTTGAGCAGCTTGCTGCATATTCCTCTCATTTTTTGCTTCTTCTGCTGAAATTTATAGTATGTGAAAAATTATACTTAAGTTTCTTGTGTGTCTGTTAATCTCTGATACTGGTTTTAGATTAAATTGAAATTTGGTTTCAAATGGAGATAGTTTGAACTCTTTGTGTAAGCTCCAGTTAGAATATTTGGTTGAATAAGAATTTTATGAGTTCACTGTCAACCTCTGGGTAAGGGCTGTTTTCTGGCTGCAGTCCTGTTACTGAGCTAGCCATCTGATTTCCTGTTAATTTTAATTGGATTGAGGACATTGAGAATAGAAAAGTGAATCTAACCCCACTATTGGTGAAACCAAAAAACTGACTCTTCATAATCATAGTTTTGTATAAAAATGAAAGGATTGTTATAAAGGTTTATATAAGAACATGAGCTTCCCTGGTGGATCAGATGGTGAAGAGTCTGCCTGCAATGCTGGAGACCTGGGTTCCATCCCTGGGTTGGGAAGATCTCCTGGAGAAGGGAATGGCAGCCCACTCCAGTATTCTTACCTGGAGAATCCCATGGACAGAGGAGCCTGGAAGGCTGCGGTCCATGGGGTTGCAAAGAGTTGGACATGACTGAGCAACTAACACTTATATAAGGATATAGTAAACATGATGGACAAAGAAAAGAAAAGCTGTTTTAGAGCTTTAGTGCATTTATGGGCATCTTGAATATAAAGTAGTAATATAAAGTTAATTCCAAGTTCCAGGGTTTTGGTTGTATTTATCTTTCACAGGTTTCCTGATTTTACTTTAGCTTAATCTAGGAATGCAGTTTATTAAATTGCAGAGCTATGTGAGATTCAGTTACTGCACACTGTTTGAGAGTATGTGATTACCTGGAATGAGATCATGAAGCCTTCGATTTTGCATTGGGCGCTACAGCACTCCTGGTGCTAAGACCACCAGTTAGTAGGACTAAGCATCAGCAAGACCTGTGACACTGTGTGATGGGGAAGTTGAACTCCAGCGTGGGGAAGCATCGAATCACACTTCTAGAAGAAATATGCGTAAAATTGTGCTTATAGTATGTTGAGCTCTGAGGTCTCAGGAGAAGAAATTAGGGGATCATTGTGGACTTCTTAAAATGCTTAACCAATTTGTGGCTGTACTGGAAAAAAATTTAGCAAAGCTGCTGCCAAGAACAATTATTTTGGCTTTAACCCATGGAACAAAGCATTGAACACTATTGAAATCAGATGATAACTGTTGACTTAGTAAGAATGTTTGATTTGGGTATTGCTCTGCTTCCAGTTTTTACATTTTAATATTTTGCTTATTCATCCATACAGATGTTTTGATCCACTGTTGTACTGTTTTTCTAGCTCCTGTTTTATAACTCTAGTCATGCTTCTGTTTGTCTGTAGTGTTTTTCCGCTCTGGGTGAATTTCCTTGCACCTGACCATCTTCAACTTGCTGCTTGTATATTTGCTTAATTCTCCAAATAGTCAATCATTTTAAATTTAGTCTGACTCTCCATGGCGTTAACTATCCCACTCAACTTGATGTATGTAAATTTAATGAGCATGCTGTCTTGTAAAATCCACATTCATGAATGAAAATAGTGTAATGTTTGTAGTTCAGTTGAAAAAATGTCTACTCTCTGTTTGCCATTCTCTGCTTGATTACTCCTTGGTGCTCACTAGTTGCATGTATGCGCATGAGTATTAAGATTACATCTTTCTCTCTTTCTCAGTTTTGCCAAAGAAAATGTGAAAGATATATATTTTGTGTTTTTTTAGCCAAGGATGGAGTCAAGGTATGTAAAGATAGTAGCAAACTTGGATTATCCTGGTTTGTGGGAACTTCCAGCCCCATCTGACACATAGGAAGAGTTCTCTGGAGCATCATAAAAGCTGAGGGCTTGACTCCACGTCATTGACCTGGCTTCCAGGGCAGGGCCACAGCTCCCCATTTGGTGTTCTTGTGCAGGTTAGGAAAATGTGTGGCCCTTCTTTCCTCTAAGAGGACGCAGCGCCGCACAGAGTCACCCAGTCTGGTCTCGGCGGTATCTCAGCCTTATTCGCATCTCAAGCAGGGGCTGCTGTGCAGGGCTCAGCCATGCGTAGACTGACCTAGGTCAGCGGCTGCGTGTGGTTCTGCTAGTGCTCCCTGAAGACATGATGGACTTTTAGCTTGGCCAATGCTAGTGCCACCGCCTGGAGCCGTGACCCCGCCTCCGGAGCTGGACCTGGCTTCTGTCATTGTTCTAGTCTCGGACTCCGATTATTATCTCTGGCTCCAGCTCCAGCTCCCAGAAAATTACCTGCATTTCATGTTTGTTCCAAAAGAAGTTTAGCAAATTCTATTTGGGAGTTTTTGTGATATCTTATTTGATAGATATCTGAAGAGTATATGCATTGTGAATGACACAGCAAGTGTAGAAAAAAAATCTTTTAAAAATTATCTGTGATGGAGGAAAAAGAAAGGCATATATAAAGGAGAACTAGGGTCGAGGGGAGGCTTTTTTCTTTTAATTTTTAATCCATTAAGGATTACCGTCTTTATATAATGAGACCCAACAAGCTAGAAGAATTTAGTGAAATGGGATGGAAGCAAGGTAATTGACGTGCAGTGCCCTTTTAGGAGGGGAGAGGAAAGAGGATCCAGAGTGTAAATGAGTGGGATTATCTTTGGATCGATACAGGAGTTGGTACAGGAGAATGAGTGTGCAAATAAATTGGTAATAGAACAAATAGGAAGTTGATGGTGTATTCCTTTTCATGGAGAAAATTAAAATGTGCTTACTGAAAATGATAGGTAGACGTGATGGTTTCATAGCTCCTGGAGAATGGCCAGTTTGAAGTAAGTACTTCCGGGAATGTGAGGAGGGATTCCTGTGATTTCCCATCCATGTTAGAGGAGCAGGTGAACCACAGAGTTAGCCTGCTTGGGAGAAAATGGAGTGTGTCATAACACTGAGGTTTCACTGAGGTCGAGAAATAGGTGGCTTGGAAGTGGGAGAAGTGAAAAGATGGAAGATTGTGATCAGAGAAGAGGATCTTGGAGATGATGATGATACTCGAGGTAGGACTGTTTCTAGACAAAAGGCCCAGGTGTGGTCGTGAAGACCACAAGTGAGGAAAGTGGAAATGAGGGTTGCTGGTTGTGGGGAAGCCAGGGGGGGTGTCACAGCAGGGCAGTAGGGGGAATCCGCTCCTGAGGGTGTGTGAGATGGCCTTAGGCCCGAGGGAAGCGGGGCTTCAGATCATGGAGATACATAATATGGAAATAAGAATGGAGGCACAAATCTGAGCTGCAAGGCTTACCGTCAGCTTAGAGAACTTCCTTCCGTCTCACTTCTCTAGTCAGTAAAGAGGAGACAGTACATAACCCGAAGGGTTATTACTGAGTACTAAACAAATGGTGCTTCTGAGTGTTGTCGCACAGTGCCTGGCTTGGATTGAACCATTGTTTAGGGTTAGAAACACGGTCCTTGTGAAAAGATGTAGCAAGGGATGCTAGGAGAGTGAGTGAGAAGGATGGTTCACAGATCACCTTTGGAATGGATATGGGAGGACGTGTCAACAACTTGGACTTCGTGTTTTGGAAAATTCCAAAAGGTACCTGATTAGGTTTCTGATGGACTTCTGTTAATGTCTGTCTGACTCAGATTTGTCGACAGTGGTTTCTTTACTTCCCTCTCCTCTATCGAGTTTGTGTGTATTGACTGTAACCAAATATCCTACAAATGTGCTCCTTTTATGTAATGGACTTTTAAAAAATTGCTATATATATATTTTTGTTTGTTTTTAGCCTCACTGTGCGCTTGTGGGATCTTAATTCCCTGACAGGGGTTGGACCCCAGCCCTTGGCACTGAGAGTGCACAGTCCTAACCAATGGGTTGCCAGGGAATTCCCCCAAAATTACTATATTAAAAAATGTGAGATGTTCCATTTTTCTTGTTCTTTTCAAGTTATTTTCTATAGCAGAATTTTTATGAATATTTTAATTTAGTTTTTAAGAACTTTATCTTGAAATAATCTTAGAAGAGTTGCAAAAATAGTATGGAGGATTCTTTTCTACCCTTCACCCAACTTCCTTGAATGCCAACATCTTATATAACTTTAGTGCAATTATTAATACTAAGAAATTAATATTGGTTCTTACTAAACCACAGACTTGATTCAGGTGTTGGCAGTTTTCCCACTGAAGTGCATTTCCTTTTCTGAGATCCAGCCCAGCATCCCATCTTGTGTTTGGTTTGCCGTGTGTGTTTCACCTCCTCATCAGTGGTACTTCATCTCTGATGCTCTTGACACTTTCCAACAATCCTGCTTATTTTGTATCATGCCCCTCAATATTTTTTCCTTCAGTATTTCTTCCCTGTGTTTTTGAAATCTGTCCCTAGTGCCAGTCAGACTCACATAGTGAAATAGCACAGTGATTCAATTTAGGTGTAGTTTTTAATTAGAAAGTAATTAACTAGAGGAAAATTACTTTTTGGTGCTGCAACTCCCAATTTCCCCAGGCAAAAGATTGTGTTTAAACATGTATATGAAGGTAGTGCTATAAATGAATTAATTTATAATGTATGTTACTAAGGCATTAGTAGAACTTTTTTTTTTTTTTTTTTGAATGAGATATATTCTGTTAGATAGCCAACTGATAAGGCTTTTCCCATTAAGGAAATAGATATTTGTCTTATATCCATGGAAGTATTAGTCTCATTCAAAGTATTCCTCAGACCTTGTACAGTTATGTATTCTATGCATCATTTGTTCATTTTATTTATTATAGGTATTTAATGAATTATATATCATTGTTTGCATATATGGAAGTGAACTGTTTTTAGGGCTTTTATAAAATCCGTTACTACGGTGTCCTTTTGTGTCCATACAGTATATAGACGTATTGACCTCTGTTTGAAGGGGAGAATTGGTAAACGTGCAGAAGTTTACGTTACTTGTGTCAGCCGTACATGAGGATCTCTGTATTACTCAGCTCTGCTTAGAAAGTAACCTCGTTGTAATACTAAGTAAGTTGTTCTCAAATGGTGTCGTGGACACCCTTGCTGCCCCTCAGACCCCCTTCACGTGGCTGGTGCAGGCGCCCGCGGGTGTGCGTGGTGACTCCTGGTGGCTCACAGCTGCCGTCCTAATCCAGAGCCGGGGCTCCAGGGAGCCGTGTTCTGCAGACAGTGGCTGCCTGACTCGGGCGCTGTCAAGGCTGTCTCTCCATCTAGGGACTGCTACTACCCACTGCATTGCAGGCTCAGGTGAGCATCCGGATGCAGCTGCTTTTAATGTACATATATATATAATTCAACTTATTTATGGCAGTTCTGGGTTTCTTCCTTAATTCCACATATACAGCTTTTGTGTATAAGCTCATGTCATCTTGAAAAGGCATTTCACGAAAGAAAGCGGTAGCCTTTTCTTTCTTACAAGTCTCCGTCTTAGAATTTTGTTTTGATTTCAGTCACAGTAATGGGCTTTCTGTTTTTTAGTTTTCTGTATCTATTAAGTGTTTTAAATGCAGGTTAAAGAGGCGGGGTCATGTTTGGTCATTAGATAGAAACTAAAAAACATAGTGAATAATTTAGAACAGATGTTCTTATGAAACCACTCTCACCTTTTATAACAATTGTTCCTTAACTTCCTGGCTACTTTTCCTTAGTTAAATTTTTTTTATAGATCATATAAGCTATCTTCACTCATAATTAAAAGATCAATTTATTACCTTCCTGCAGTATGTAATAAAACCGTATGTGTGTGTGTGTTCAATTGTGTCTAGCTCTGTGATCCCCATGAACTGTAGCCTGCCAGGCTCCTCTGTCCGTGGAATTTTCCATGGAATATTGTGGCAGGTTGCCATTTCCTTCTCCAGTGGTCTTCCTGACCCAGGGATCAAACCTGCGTCTCCTGTGTATCCTGCATAGACCAGCAGGGTTCTTTAGTAGCTGAGCCACCGGGGAATAATGTAAACAGTTGGCCACTGGCTACTCAAAAAGGCACAATAAAGTCACATTCTGGAATCTTTGCCTCATGCCACTGTGAGCCCAACAGCTACAATGTAGGTGGATATAGCTGTTGTTCTTTTCTGTTGATTCAGATACCACAAGCAGTATTGTTCTGGGATACCTGAATTTCAGAAATGAAGCACAAATGATGGTGAAGCTTAAAACGAAAACTGGAACTATGATTTACACAGTAGTTAGATTTTTGGAAAATTCAATATATATTAAAGATATATAATATAAAGTATTAAATATGTAACAACTTACCTCTGAATTCCATTGTATGTCTGATTTCCCTGAATTAGAGTCGGCTCAGATGATGATGGTTCTCCCTCTCTCTGCGCATCTCTCAGTGGGAGGCAGGGTCATTCCTTGTGCAGGACTAGTCCATGTGTTGCAGAATGTCCAGCATACCTTTCCCCTGTAGCATCACCTCAGTCACCGTGACAACTGACATGCCCTGAGACATGTCCAGAATGCTTCCTAAGTAGTGTTAAGGCCTGTTGAAAATCACTGGCTTAGAGAGAAAAAAAGAAAATAAATAATTATTCACATAACAGGATGTTTCTAACCTCAACAGCCAAGAGTGACATTACTGATTACTACCTTTTATTGGAATTTCAAATGCAGCAACTTCTAAGATCTTAAATTTTATATCAGGGTGAAATGAAGGGAATTTTGACTTTTAAGTGCTTCAAAGGTTTGGTAGCCAAAACCTGAGTCAGCTAAAGGCATAAACTGTAGCATCTGAATTGTAGCACCCTTATAAAACTTAGAAAAAATTTTAGCTTTCAGCCTCCTTAGGTGATCCAAAGCCCTGATTTTTATGGGCCCAGTTCTGAGTGGATACGGAGTTTATATACATTCAGATGCCTTAGCATTGCACACAGATGACCCAAGGCTAAGGTCAGAAGGAAATCCATTTGAACTGTTCTCTCCTTCAGCCCCTTTTGTCTTACCTCGGCCTGCCTTCCTTTGTCAGAATAGCCTTTTCCTTAAGCAGCTTAATTGATAGATTCTGGTCGCATTTCGTATCTTTATCTGGATATTCTTGACTTGTTCTTTTTAGTCACAATTAGACCTATAGCAGGATCTAGGTTACATAAACCCTTATTTTGAATGGTGCTGTTAAGAAATGTTAGGTTTTTAGGTGGTACCTCTTTTCATGAGAGCAACTTTTATGTGATTTAGAATATTCAATAAATTAGTTAATGTATGTTTTTGATAGGGATAGATTTCCTGGATAGCTCAAACAGTAAATAAATAATCTGCCGGCAATGTGGGAGACCTGAGTTTGATGCCTGAGTCGGGAAGATCCTTTGGAGGAGGGCATGGCAACCCATTGCAGTATCCTTCCCAGGAGAACCCCATGGACAGAAGAGTCTGGTGGGCTGCAGTCCATGGGGTTGCAGAGTCGGACACGGCTGAGCACTTAACACTGCATTTCTTTGCTGGGGTGAAGAAGTGGCAGTTCAAATTGTAGAATGCTCTGCCTTTTGTTGGGATCACTTTTAGGTATTTGGTATGTGCTTGCAGCTTATCAGAATCTGGAAAGGGATTGGCTTATTTACCTTTTACTTTTTATGCTACGTGAAACAGTGCTTTCAGAATGGTGCGAGATGGCTTTAGGTGCAACTGTTGTGAAAAAAAAAGCTTATATATTTTTATATAATTATATTTCACAGTTATATATAAATTGTGAATCCTAATATGTTTATGGAAGGCAGAAATCTTCAACTGTCTTATTATCTATAATGATGTCAGTGTAATTTTACTAGCCTGTTGTGAATTTTAAAAGTTTTTCTGGTAAGTATTTTACCTGCTCAAATGATCTAGAATACTCTTCTCTATCTCTAGTTTCTTTCTTTCTTTTTTCCTCCAGGCAGAGCTACATTGAAATCATTCCAAAACAATTACTGCTGCTTTAGTCACAAATTATTGATTTTCTGTTTCACTGTGTATGTAGAATTGCTGCTCTACTTAGATTCTAAAACAAGGCTTTTTAATTGTGTTTTCCAGGAAGATATGAATTTAAATGAAGATAAAAAGGCACCATTGCGGGAAAAGGACTTCGGTATCAAGAAAGAAATGGTGATGCAGTACATTAATACTGCTTCCAAGACAGTAAGTAAAGCTGTCAGGCTGAGAAATACTGCTGAAACTTGCCGTAGTACAGCGAACAATACATTTGTCTAATGAAGTACCTAAGTGTGTGGGCAACTGTAATCAGAGAGCTTCTGGATGTATAATTAAAGGTACAAGTATTACAGTAAGTTTGTTTAATTTAAAAGTATTTCTTACCTTATGGCTTTTAAACTGCTTTTTTTAGCCATTCACAGTGTTAAGAAATGCTGTGGTTGCTTGGTCTGCTCACTTTAGGTCATCTCTCCTTGTTAGTAAATTAAGATGGGCATTGATCTCTCATGTCACTTATAAATTAGGATAATATTTGTATTGTAGAAAAGTGAGACTGATTTGACTCTAACTGCCTAACTCAGAATGCATAATCGTGGCTTGGAGGCATCTGTTTAATGTGAGTTTCCCTGTGGATAAAATTAGCTTCTCACAAATTGTAAATGTAGACAGTGAGAGCAGCATTACGTCTCCGCATGGCTGCTGCTTTTCTAGGGAAACATGAAATATGTGGGTGGAAGTAATGACTAAATGTCTGAGAACCATGACTGGCACATAGAATTTATTTCATGGAACAACAAATGAGCTTGACCAGTCATAGAACTGTGACTAAATGGATTGGATGAAAAATATACAATGGAAGCTAATGAGGAAGCAAGGCTCAGTAAAAAAGACAATAGAGAATGCTTTTGGCGGAACATGAAATAGAACTGGACTGGAGAAAAATAACTAAACACACTTGTTTTCACGGGGTGTTTTAACCTAAGGCCAGTGGACAAGAATGTGAGTTATTTATACTGTGGCTCCACTCATCTACTAGGCCAGTCAGTGACTCAGGTGTTTCTTTTGGAAGAAAGGCTCAAGTGATGTTTAATTTTTAAGCATGTCTCATTTTTTGGCAGCCTGATGTTCGGCTGTGGAATTCACTGAATACTGTGTTTATCCCAGCTCTTTCTATAGATGGGCCCTGCATCCTGCCACTGAGATGTGCATTGCTTTTGTTCCGCGATGATACTCAGCCAATCACAAATTAGCAGTGGGGCTTTAGACTGACTGTTTTAGACTGACTATTTATCTTCTGTTTGATCTTGGACATCTAATTTTGTCTTTCTGATCTTCAGTCTCCTTCTACATAAGATGGAGCTAATACTAACTTCACCATAGGCATGTTGTTAGAATTAAATTAACTGATTAGAACATAACAGATTTTTAACTGGTGCTTGCCTCTTGTAGTAGCAGAGGTTGTAGTAGCAGTTGTTTATTTTTTATTTTTCTTTGTGATTTATTATTCTTACTGTTGAAATCATTTTACTACAAAACACAATTAAAAATATAAGTAAATGTACCTTAGTAAAATACAAATTTCTTATTAGTTAGTCTGCATTTCTAAGACCTTCACTAAACATGTTTATTAAGTGTCTGTACGTAAGGCACTACTTAAGGCCCTAGTGGTTGAGCACTAGAAAGGTGTGTCATTGTGTTGTGTGGAGCAACATGGGACACATGTGACAAACACACAAGCGTGTCATGGGAGGTGAAGTGTGACGTAGGGGGAAAGCAGGGGGGTGGGGATGGTGTAACTGTTTTCTGTAGAGTCATCAGGGCAGAGTCTCCTGTTAGAGAATTTTAAATCCAACAAGCATGAATCCACTTAATATGATTACAGGAGATAATACATTAGTTAGAACTGGTTTAGAAAACCTTGGCATAGTAGTGCAGTTTAATTCTGGAATTTCAGATAAACAAACTTTTTAATAGAACAGAACATTTTGAACTTCTACACAGTGGATCTGTTTCAGCTCACATTCACTGATTTTAAACTTTAATCCTCTAATTATTTTGGACTTGCGTTGGAATTTATTTACCAGAATTAGATAATTAGATTATCAGAATTGAAATAGATTAACTATCTGAAGTATGATTAAAGCTTTTAATTGGTGTGTGAAGGGTCATGACTCTCCTAGAAGGGTTCTGAATAATTTGGCAAATGGTTAACATTGTAGAGAGTTCAAGCTGACCAGTCATCTATTTTTGCTATGGAAGTAAAAACACATTCATTAACTCTAGGATGTGGATTTTGTTATGCCAGTATATTTAGGTTGATGAGTACTGAAAAAATTTCTCTGAGAAAAGCAATGAGTTCATGGATAGGTTGTTCTAGAGAGAATGTGGGAAGTGTGTGTCAGATGTAACCATTTTAGCCTTAGAATTTGCTTTGAGATTCTCTTTTGTGTGTAAGCGTTAATATTCTCTTTTGGAAGATAGTATTGATGCCTACTATTGGTGATTTGATAACGCTTTAGCAATGTTAACCCTTAAATTAGCCCTGAAGTAGATCAGCTTGACTTTAAAATAGCGGGAAAAAAAGAAAACACTAAAAAAGCCATCAGTCAAACTAGATTGTTTTCAAGATCTTACAAGTTTCGGTTTAGGTGGCCGAATAGTACAACTGAATTTCTTCAGTTAGGAAATATTATTAAAGTGTACTAAGCAAATATCATACTTAGAAGCTAAAAATGCCATGCTCAATGTGTCTACCTTCCCAGGGCCTCTTGGCCCGTGTGGTCCGATGGCCGGCTCTGGTGCGGCTTCTGAGAACGCCCTCCCTGGACCTGAGCCGGCAGCTGCCTGCCCTGCCGCCGTCGTGGTTGGGCCGGGTGTGCGGGGCTCGGCGCTGACGCCGTGGAGCTGCTGCTCTGGCTCTGTGCCGGCCTGTGCCAGACTCTGCTTACGAAGGCGATGTCTGCTCTTACTGAAGCTGCTTTGAGCTGGGTTTTGCTTTGCTGCTGTAAACATCCTGTAGGCCGTCCAGGTGTACTTTTGTGTATGTGGGCTGTCTCTTTAATTCCCTCTGGAAAGCTCTCTTTCTATCCAAAGAAGTATCTAAAAGAGCCTTGGAGTCACTGCAAGGCTTGGTGGCCATTTCTTGGTAAATGACTTGCCTTAGATGCTTAGCGGCAAGTTTACTGGAGAATGTGTGCATGCATGCTGAGTCACTTCAGTCAGTCCAACTCTTTGTGACACTATGGACAGTAGCCCTCCAGGTTCTTCTGTCCATGGGATTCTCCAGGCAGGAATACTGGAGTGGGTTGCCATGCCCTCCAGGGATCTTCCCAACCCAAGGATTGAACCCACATCTCTTCAGTCTCCTGCACTGGCAGGAAAGTTCTTTACCACTAGCACCATCTGGGGATTACTGGAGAACACTTCTTTCAAAAAGAAAGGGGCACTAGTGGTAAAGAATCCACCTGCCAGTACAGGAGATGGAAGAGATGTGGGTTTAATCCCCGGGTCAGGAAGATCCCCTGGTGTAGGAAATGGCGACCCACTCCAGTGCTCTTGCCTGGAAAATTCCATGGACAGAGGAGCCTGGCGGGTTACAGTCCATAAGTCTCAAAGAGTAGTTAAAGTAAATAAATTTATATTAAAAAAAAAAAAAAAAGAGTTGGACACAACTAAGTTCACATCACTTGCCTTTTCCTACTCCATGGAATCTTCCTGACCCGGCGATCGAACTGGCATCTCCTGTTTGTCTTCTTTGTTGCAGATGGATTTTTTACTGCTGAGCCACTGGGGAAGCCCAGCCTGTTGCAGAGGATTAGTAAAAATCTCTTTCCCATCTGTTGAGAAGAAAGAATTTGCTATTCCACTTTTAGGCTTTTTCAGGGTGATTTGTGGTGATTCAAAATGGAGACAACCTGAGAGGCCAAAGCCTGTGTCTCAGAAAGTGAAAGCAGTTTAAGTTGCTGTCTCACGTTAGCTCCCTCAGATTGCCAGGACATGGAAGCAACCTAGATGCCCATCAGCAGACGAATGGATAAGGAAGCTGTGGTACATATACACCATGGAATATTACTCAGCCATTAAAAAGAATTCATTTGAATCAGTTCTAATGAGATGGATGAAACTGGAGCCCATTATACAGAGTGAAGTAAGCCAGACAGAAAGATAAAGACCAGTACAGTATACTAGTGCATATATATGGAATTTAAAAAGATGGTAATGATAACCCTATATGCAAGACAGAAAAAGAGACACAGATGTATAGAACAGACTTTTGGACTCTGTGGGAGAAGGTGAGGGAACAGCATTGAAACATGTATATTATCAAGGGTGAAACAGATCGCCAGCCCAGGTTGGATGCATGAAACAAGTGCTTGGGGCTGGTGCACTGGGAAGACCCAGAGGGATCGGGTGGAGAGGGAGGTGGGAGGGGGGATCAGGATGGGGAACACATGTAAATCCATGGCTGATTCATGTCAATGTATGGCAAAAACCACTACAATATTGTAAAGTCATTAGCCTCCAACTAATAAAAATAAATGAAAAAAAAAAGTTATCTACAAAGAAAAAAAAAAAAAGAAAGTGAAAGCAAACCCTCTGGAAGAAGGAGAAGGTCAGAGCTGGTGAGAGGGAGTGAGGAGGGGAATCGGCCCAGCCAGGAGAGAAGGGATGGGGCGGAGGGGCATCTGGTGTTGGGACGAGGGGGAATCAGGGAGTCCAGAGAGAAGGGACAGGGTGGAGGGGCGTCTGGTGCCCTGGGGACTTGGGGTTTCAGGGGGAGAGGGAGAGACATTTGAAGAGTTTGGAGGGAGATTGTGTTTTACTGTATGTACTGAAACACCTTTTTTATGTCTTTAAGAATCGCTGTGTCTCTAAGAAGAACCATTCATCTTTTTTTTCTTTTTCCTAATTTATTTTTATATACTGAGATGACGACACTGTCCAGGCAAGTTCACTTCTATACAGACTACAACCAGACACCTGTCAGTATATAGTCTATTTTGGTTGTAGATATAATGCTTTAAAAATCTTTCTTAAAAATGTATACTTCTTGTTCCTGAGGATTGTGCTAGCTTGGAATCAAAAGTTTTTACAGGCTCCCCAGCCCGTGCCTCCCTCCCCCCACCCTGCCATCCATATGTCTTTGGAATCTGTCCCCACTACAGGTAACAAGCTCATTTTAGGTGGACTTCGTGAAATGAAAAGACCCAACCTCACATTTCTAAGGTGTCTAACAAAAACATTCATCCTTCATTCCCTATTTGTGTCTTGATTTTTCCTATTTGGTTTCTTTATCCAAGGAATGAAGCATAAATCCTCTTTTATAAATGCTCCTGGAAGTTTACTAGCTTCCTTTGACTTCGTTTCTAATTTTTTTCTTTCCTAGGTTATCAGGTCTAGAGTGGAATCAAGTGGCTGCAAGTGTTCCTCTGTTAGAAAAGTTTGGTTGGCATTTAACTTTACTCCTTGAATTCTTTCTTAAATATTATTTCTTCTTTAGTCTTCTTTAGTAAGAAATATAAATGACAACTATTTACAGAACATAATTTTAAAAGGTACTCAGAAGACTGTAACAAAATTTTTCAAAAAGTGTGATGAAATGACTGAGTGTACATTGAGTTCTTAAATGTAGGATTATAGACTTTCTCAAACACAAAGGAAATGGTTTTCTGCGTTGTCAGCCTTCTAGGCATATTTTGATCAGATCAGGAAAGAACTGCTTTGAGGAAATATTAGTTGTATGCTCATTTGTATATGTGCTTTTTCTCTAGGTAGAAAATCTAGACTTGATTTGTTAATATTTAATATCAGTGAGGGTATTTTCATACCTTTTAGTATGCATTTTATTTTTTAGAGTTCAGTTTCATACGTTAATTTGGGAAACGTCAGATATAGGTCAATCAAGTTGTTGTCTCTGTTTTATTTCCTCACTTTTTGTCATTATTATTTAAAAATAGAAACTTAGATGAACCATAATTAGTTACACATTCTTGGTAGTGTTAGCATGGGTTTTCCTGGCTTACATTTCAGGTCTGGGGTTTGATCAGAGCACCCCTGCCACATAAAAGCTCGGTTAAGTGTGTGCTGGTCCCCGGTGTTAGACACTCGCCATCAGTGCTCGTGGGATACTTTGCCTGTTTGTCTCCAGGTCTTGGTTGCTGAAGAGGGAAAATTTCAGAGCCTCGGAGCAATGGACCAGTTTCTTGTTGAGAGTATTTCCTAATTTAGCTGGCATTTTCATTTCCATTTGTGCCTTTATAGGGCAGGTTTTACTTGTGTACAACTAAAGTTATCTTCCAACAGCTCAAATTCATCCAGCTTTCTTATGAGTTGTCTGAGCAGCACCAGTGGTGTATTGTATTCTCTGTCGTTACTGTATTGTGTTTTTGTTTAGGCAGGAGATGAATATGAGGGTGACGGTGATCTTTTCTTTTTTAATAGGAAGAAATTATATTGGATTCAAATTAGAATTGTATATTTTTGGTTTTTAAAAAATGTTACTGTTAAGACATTTTTTTCTTTTATTATAGCACTTTAAAAAAGATTCATCAGATACAGAAACACTGTTATTTATTAGTAAAATTGACTAGAATTTTAGAGCCTGACAGGGTTAGTGGTGCTTTTACCAGTTGTGGCATTAGAGGTCATCTGAGATTGTTTTCATCTTGCTTATTGAGTTGTTGCTTGATCTATGATATTTTGCTGTGTTCATGATTACTTTTTAGATTTTATGAATATAATTAATCTTATGTCTGATAGCTGCAAAAGGAGTGAAAACTTTTCAAGTGCCAGGAAAAAGAGGCCTGTGATTATGATGAAGATGAAAGGGAAGAGCAGGTATCTGTATGGAATGGACCTTCTGAAAGCAGGAACGGTTCTAAAGGAATAAGTGAAAAATGGAGAAAAATGCTGTGTATGTACGATTGTTTTTCAGTGAATGAAGGGGAGAAGTATGTCAGTGGAAATAACAAACAATCTATAATAATAAAGAATAGAAAAGAATTTTATTTGAGGAACAGTGGAATAGTGGTGCTCAACCTTGACATCCATTAGAATCGTTTGGGGAGCTTTAAACATCTTGATGTCTGGGTTGTGTTGTTTTCAATCAAGTCAGGTGGGACCCAGGGATGAGTATTTAGTAATGTTCTTCTGGCGATTCCCGAGTACAGTCACGGGTGAGAACTGCTGGACTGGGCAAGGTGATCCTTATCACTAGGTGTCTTCATGGAACCCTAGTTCAGCCAAAGACTAGAAGTTAGTAGGATTGAAAGGCTGAGCATGCTGAACATTTACTCGGGAAGCTGTCATTAAGCAACTGTGGGTTCTGGGCTAGTTTGCCTGTGTGTAAGTGAAAATGAATGTTCAAAGGCATGCTGTAACTACAGAGAAATTCTCTGACCCTTGGCCTCTTGTGAAAAATCATCAAAGTAGGGGAAGGTTATCTCCTATAACAGATGGAAGAACTTGGTATTTTTGGAAAAAGATGCCCAGCAACGAGGGAGAGGGTGTACCTGGTTTTCAAATTTCAGTGGTGGCAATAAATTTAAACTCCTCTTAAATCTGGTTTGTATTAACACTTAATAGACATACTTTCAGTTCTCACTTACTCCTAAAGAGAATAAATCCTGTCCATGCTTAAAACTCCATAGTGGGATGGTCATCTTGTGTACAGAAGGCGTTCCTTCCTGATTTTGTGCTTCCCTGATACACTGCCGTTTCCTCACTGGTACAATATTCTGTCCTTGGGATTCTGTGGGGTATGAAATTGTCCAGAAGTAAATTCCGACAGTCTCTTTGTGTCTGCATGCCTGTGTGCTAAGTTGCTCAGTCGTGTCTGAGTCTATGCGACCCCGTGGTCTGTAGGCTGTCAGGCTCCTCTGTCCATGGGATTCTCCAGGCAGGAATACTAGAGTGGGTTGCCATTTCCTCTACCAGGGGGATCTTCCTCACCCAGGGGTCGAACCCACATCTCATGCCTCCTGCATTGGCAGGCAGGTTCTTTACCGCTAGAGCCACCGGGGAAGGTTTTGTCTACCCCTTGTACACAATTACTGTTAAACTAGTCCTTTTTTTTTTTTTTGGTAGCCTTTGGGAAAGCTGTATTGCCTGGATCAGTGAGCTAAAAATCATTTTGCTGTCTTTGTTTGTTTTTGTTATTCTCTTTCATATAGTAGAAATTTTTTAATTTACTCAGGTGGTCTTTTACTTAGGTCTGAAATTATCTAAGAGCATTTCAACATTTTGCAAATGAAGTATGTGAGAACCTCCAGATAGTAACTAGGACTAGAAACTAGGGTTTCTGATTTTCTAAACCTTTTTATTGTAAAGTAAAACACAGTTATAAAAAACACTGAAAAATAAATATGTAGCTTAATGAATTATAAGAAAATCACACATATCAATAAACAGAACCTTGGCAGCCATCTTAGAAACTCCATCATTTACCCTGTCAAACTTTGCTTTTTTATCCTTAAATCACTACCTTGACTTTTATGGGAATTACTTCCTTGATTTTCTTTAATCTTATCACCGAAAATTGTATTACCAGACACTGTTTGTTGTTGCTTATGTTTTGATATTTGGAATATCTTTAACAGTGTTTTAATATTCAAGTTCCTCTCCATCCCTTTATTTTATCTAAGGCAGTCTGGATTTTACTGATTGCATCCTTGTGATGACATTAATATTTCTCTTTCCTTTTTATTTCCTGCAAAATGGCAGCTAGTTCAGAGGCTAGATCAGACTCAGGTTTGATCCCTTTGGTAGGACCGTAGGAGTATGTTCTGTATCGGAGGTTACTTCATATACAGTGTATAGTTAAAATTCTGTAATTTTGATTTCATTTATTAGTTGGAATATATTTATAAAGAGACATTTTCTCTTAAATACTGATTACCATGTGATATAGGAAATTTAGGATAAATTCTTGATTCTTTTTGCCAGTTTTCAAGATACTGAATTGGTTCTCTATCCTCCTATAAAGGTGATCCTTTATTATTATTATTAATATTATTAATGAAGCTCAAATTGTCCCATCTTCAACCAGTGAGATCTTGTCCAGCTGGCTCCTAGTCATTTTGGGGTGACCCTGCTGTTTTACATTGTTTCGTTTCTATCTGGTAAGATAAGATGACCTGCACTCCCCTCTTTTCCCACACTATACCTGGAATCGGTTATTTCTTTTGGTGGGAAATAATACTTTAAGAACAATCTGGCTGTCAAGGATACTTACTGCTAGTGGGTTAATTACTGTTTGTAGACCTTTTCAGTGGCGAGACAGCAAAGGAAAAAAATATGTGTCTGTGTTTAAAAGTTTTTTCTTTTGCATTTACTGTCCACATCTTCAACTGTTTTTGTTGTTATACTATATTTACATGGAGCATATAGCCATTATATTCTATATTCTTTTGGTAGGTTGCAGTCCATGGGGTCTCAAAGAGTTGGACACGACTGAGTGAGTTGACTTTCACTTTTCACTTTCATGCATTGGAGAAGGAAATGGCAACTCACTCCAGTGTTCTTGCCTGGAGAATCCCAGGGATGGGGGAGCCTGGTGGGCTGCCGTCTATGGGGTCACACAGAGTCAGACATGACTGAAGCAACTTAGCAGCAGCAGCATTTACTATTAGATTGATACGGAAGTAATAGTGGTTTTGGACCCTGAATTTTAAATCATTGCAACTAGGCTCAAACACATGTCTATTAATCAAAATAGGAACCATTATAATCAACATATTTTTTGCCAAAAAGAAATAAGTGTTTAGTCCTGTAGCAAAAAAATCCATGCTTTGGAATTCAGTGACCTCCTGGAAAGCATTTTCTGCTTCTGATGCTTGTGGAAGCATTTCCCCTGCAAACAGTTGTTGCAATGCTTGAAGAAGAGGTAGCCGATGGGCGAGAGGTCAGGTGAGCATAGTGGATGAGGCAGAGCCTTGTAACCCGATGCGCAGGTTGGTTGTGTCACATGCGGTCACATGTTGTTGTGGAGGAGAACTGGGCCCTTTCTGGAGGTCAGGTGAAGGCGGTGGGTGAGGCAGAGCCTCATAACCTGACGCGCAGGTTGGTTGTGTCACATGCGGTCACACGTCGTGGAGGAGAACTGGGCCCTTTCTAGTGACCAGTGTTGTCTGCAGTGAGGCAGTTTTCAGTGCGACTCTTTGAGTTGCTGAGCATGGTTCCCAGATGTGATCGTTCCGCTGGCATTCAGAAAGCTGTAGTGGATCAGACTGGCAATGGGCCACCAGACAGTGACCAGGACCTTTTTTGGTTCAGGTCTGGCTTTGGGACATGCTTTGGAGCTTCTTCTCAGTCCAGCCACTGAGCTGGTTGTCTCCGGTTGTCGTATAAAGTCCACCTGTTGTTGCAAGTCACAATCTGATTGAGAAATGTTTTGTTGTTGTTATAGAATAGGAGAACATGACATTTCAGAACAACAGTTTTTGTCTTTTGATATTTGGTCAGCTCATGAGAAATCCACTTATCAAGCTTTTTCACCTTTCCAATTGGCTTCAAAGGCCAAATGACCATTGGTCAGCATTGAGTTCTTTGGCAACTTCTTGTGTGACTGTAGAGGATCAACTTCAGTGATTGCTCTCAGTTGTTGTCAAATTCCAGTGGCTGACCACTCAGCCCCTCATCATCAAGGCTATCATCTCCTTCACAAAACTTCTTGGACACCCCCTGCAATGTACATTCATTAGTAATTTCTAGGCCAGATGTGTTGTTGCTGTTGTGAATTGTCTCTGCTGCTTTATGACCCATTTTGAAATCGAATAAGAAAATTGCTGAATTTGCTTTTTGTCTAACATAATTTCCATAGTCTAAAATAAATATGTGAAGAAGAACTAAAGAGCCTCTTGATGAAAGTGAAAGAGGAGAGTGAAAAAGTTGGCTTAAAGCTCAACATTCAGAAAACGAAGATCATGGCATCCGGTCCCATCACTTCATGGCAAATAGTTGGGGAAACAATGGAAACAGTGAGACTCTTTATTTTTTTTGGCTCCAAAATCACTGCAGATGGTGACTGCAGCCATGAAATTTAAAGACGCTTCTCTTTGAAAGAAAAGCTATGACCAACCTACACAGCATATTAAAGAGCAGAGACATTACTTTACCAACAAAGCTCCATCTAGTCAAAGCTATGGTTTTTCCAGTGGTCATGTATGGATGTAGAATTGCTGAGCACCGATGAATTGATGCTTTTGAACTGTGGTGTTGGAGAAGACTCTTGAGAGTCCCTTGGACTGCAAGGAGATCCAACCAGTCCATCCTAAAGGAGATCAGTCCTGGGTGTTCATTGGAAGGACTGATGCTGAAGCTGAAACTCCAATACTTTGGCCACCTGATGCGAAGAACTGACTCATTTGAAAAGACCCTGGTGCTAGGAAAGATTGACGGCAGGAGGAGAAGTGGGCGACAGAGGATGAGATGGTTGGATGCATCACCAACTTGATAGACATGAGTTTGAGCAAGCTCCAGCAGTTGGTGATGGTCAGGGAGGCCTGGAGTGCTGTAGTCCATGGAATTGCAAAGAATTGGACATGACTGAGCGACTGAACTGAACTGAAAATAAATATAAAATATATAGCAAATAGTAAGTCATTAGCAAAAAAAGGTAGAGTGAGAAATGTGCATTAAAATGATGTACACCTACATTTATTTAAGAATGTATTCTAATATCAAATGACAAAGTTCAACAATGCAAAACCACTATTACTTTTGCATCAACCTAATAATTTTGCTTTAGGTATTTGTCTCATTTCTTTTTGACATATATATATATTAGTCTCTCTCAGTTCATTTGGAAATGGAGAGTTGCAGGTTGCCGTGTTTCCGGCTGTGTTTTGTCGTCAGTGGGGTTGCTCAGGTCCATGTAGGTCTCTCTCCCAGCACCCTCTCCTCAGCGGGGAGCCTGGCGGGAGCCCTGGCCGCAGTGCTGGGACAGCCCTCACGGGACACCGGCGGCTCCGGGGTCTGCGGGTCTTTCTGCCTCTGACTCACACCCTCCTGCTTCCAGCTGCTGTTCTCACACTGTGTAAGAATAGCTCTGGGCTATTTCTGGTATGTTTTCACATCTTCAGATGTCTTGTTGCTTTCTCTGCTTCTTTACATCAGACCTTGATGCCGTGCAGATTTTGTGACTGTTAAGTGGGTTCTCTCCAAATGATTGGATTTTGAGGATCATGGAGATACCTTATTGCTCAGTATTGGTAGGTTTTGCTATTTAGTTGTTTTGTTTGCTTTTCTGTGGAGATCCAAAAACTATGCTGCTGCGGTCACCTGCCCAGGTCCTCTCGTCTTCTGATTTTGAGTCTCATATTCTTTTCCTTATTTTAGGTCAGTTTCTGTCTTTGGTTAATAACTGTTTCTGAATTGTTAGTATTCTTCCTCTTGCTTGCCCCACCCAGTCTTGACTTTCAGGGGAGAAAATGATACATTAATGCATGACATTTTCCTATGTAATGTCAACTGATAGAGCTAGGTTTTGCTGCTTATTTCATTCATAAACTGTCATCAAACCTTTTAATGGTCCATGACCTACAAGTATAATTAAATAAAGCACTAGCTTTAGTCTTAATTTCTATATTATGTTTGTGCAGTGCGATCATCTAATATAATTTAAATAAGTTATGCAGAATGCATTGTTATTTATATTCCATTGATCATTGGGAAATTCAGACTGCCCTGCAATACTTTACCCCACCCTGGAAAAACAGGTCTCATCTGCTTGTGTGTGTCTATAAATTAGTGAGTGTGTTAAATCTATCGCAGCGTGAAATCACTTCAAGCGTTGAAAGACTATCTTAAAAGAATTTAAATTGATTGCAGATGTTGGTGCAATTAAGCAGGCCTGATGAGCTCAGAATCATGTTTCTCAGATTTGAATATGAATACATTTAAAAAATTATAGTGATGTACTCCATGTAAATGGAGTTCATAGGCCTCTGAGAGTTTCTGTCACCTTGTGCTTTAAAAGGGCTCAGCACTGGAAAAAGTGATGTGTGACCCCTTGTGCGTGTACCTGTATCACTTAAATGAAAATGTGCTACTCATCTTAAGTATGTGGTTCTGTGTGTCTCTAACCAACTAGAGTTGACTTTGGATGAACAGTTTCCTTCGTTATTTCATTTGCCTACTAATTAGTCTACTTTTGTGCCTGTAACTCATTTGAAAGTTAGTCTATAGACAGAGCCCAGTGGCTTGTGGGGCCTTAGTTGCTGAGCCAAACTAGGGGTTGGACTTGCACCCTTGAGTCCTGACCACTGAACTGCCAGGGAATTCCCTCTCCTTTGACTGCTTTGGCTTTAAACTGCTGAGACGTAAAAGAAATTTTTCTATTTATTATTTTAGAATATACTGACTTGCAAATTAGAAAGTGAATTCTGAAATGACTGTCTTAACAAGATTAGAGTGTACAGTGTGCTCATTATCAATTTATTTCAGATTGATTTGTGCACATTAAGTAATTAAACTCATCAATTTTTGCAACACATTGTAAAATGTTATGGACATTAGGACTTTATTCTGTATACTGTAGTAAAATAAATTACAACAGTGGTGAGTAATTATATTTAGAAACTATTTTTAAATACTAAGAAAATTATTGAAATAGTAGAGTCACACTAGTGATTTGAAATAGGAACAAAGAATACATTCTACTTTGTCTGGATGGTGTGGATTAAAGCTGTGTTCTGTAATATTTTATAAAAGCTTATTTTACTTATCACACAGGGTGTACTTTGCCTTCAGAGGTTGAGAATTACTTTGTTACTTCTAGTTTTGTGATTCCAGAGCATTCATTATACCTCTCAAAGACTTAAGTTTACTAAGCAATAAAATTTAGGAGTGTTTGTATGAGAATGATGGGATGAGACATAGGGCAATGATTAAAGTCTTATGTTATCTTTATTTTAAGTCTCTTGATAAGTCATCTTACTGAAGTTTATAGTAAAGTATAAAATGGGACATGGGTGAATGCTATAGATGAAGCATTCTTAAATCTGATTATACTGGAATAAAAAATTGAATACAAATTATTAAAACAGGTCATCATTAAAAATACATAGTCTTTTTTCTACTTATAAGATAAAATTATATATTCATCTGCTAGTACTGAATCTAGAGCCAAGCCCTTTGCTTTGATTAGGAGCTCCTACTTTTTTCTATATAAAGCATGAAGCGTCATCCATGATCACCACTTGTGTATTTTAATTCAACCAAGAATTTATACTTGTAAAAACAGTCTAAGGTCAGGTTTACAAGATTTGTATGATTTTTATAGTGAGATGTTTTCAGTTATCTTGATCATACCTAAGTTGAAATTAAGTTTTTTCAAAAGCAGGTCACCCTAATCTTGATTTTTCTAAGCATTTATTTGTCACAGAAGCAATGATTTTCGTTTTCATATATTATTACATTAACAAGAGTAAGTATCATACTTCATAAACAGTATGGGGTTTATTTTAAAAAATCAGCTCTTGGCATTTGCAGGTTTTGATTCCTAGGAGTATGGCCTACAGCGTACTTTGGGCTTTGATCACTCTGTGTCGTGTAGTTTAGTGGAAAGCCTGGTAGTGGATGTCTGTCTCTAGCACGTTAAAGAAGTCACTCTGGTGAACTTTATTTTTTCTTTTCCTTTCTCCAGTGGGGTCAGAAAAACAGGAAGATGCTGGCTTCTGCATCTGAGAGGCCCTGGGGTCTGCTGGCCTCAGGGAGGCCTGGATCTGGGTTCTCAGGTGACATCAGGACTCTGTCTTCTGTGTCTCTTAGTGCTGTTTTGCTGTGTCTTGTCTTTTTTCATGTAGGTTCTTTCCGTGCCGTGTCTAGATGGTTAACAGAACCTTCTGGCTCAGTTTCTGTGTTTTAGGCTAGTAGACCCAAAAGTTTTGATCACTTACCCTATCGATGGAAAGAAAAACAACTGATCGTACGTGCTGTACTGTGTGCTACGCTCAGCCTCTCAGCCGTGTCCAACTCTGTGACCCTGTGGGCTGCAGCCTCTCAGGCTCCTCTGTCCGTGGGATTTTCCATGCGAGAGTACTGGAAAGGAGAAGGTGTTAGTTGCTCCATCGTGTCTGACTCTTTGTGACCCCCTGGACTGTAGCCTGCCTCTGTCCATGGGATTTCCTAGGCATGGATACTGGCTGCTGCTGCTGCTAAGTCACTTCAGTCGTGTCCGACTCTGTGCGACCCCATAGACAGCAGCCCACCAGGCTCCTCCATCCCTGGGATTCTCCAGGCAAGAGTACTGGAGTGGGAGTGGGTTGCCGTTTCCTTTTCCAATGCATGCATGCATGCTAAGTCTCTTCAGTCGTGCCCGACTCTGTGGGACCCTATGGGCAGCAGCCCGCCAGGCTCCTCTGTCCATGGGATTCTCTACGCAAGAATACTGGAGTGGGTTGCCATTCCCTTCTCCAAGGAATCTTCCCAACCCAGAGATTGAACCCATGTCTCTTGCATCTCTGTATACCACTGAGCCATGTGGGAAGCCCTTATGCTAATAAGCCAATAAATGTTTATTACAAACATACCCATTATATTAATACTTCATGTATAAATTAATATATTAATATTTTATCTGTAATATACAAATGAATTGAGGATATTAAGATATAAATCAAAGTACTAATAATTCATTAGACAATTTTTTGTCTTATTCACAAATCCATTTTTTTGTGTGTAGTTTTTAATTCCACTTTAGGTATGCTAGATTCATGACAAACAGATAAATATCCCTTTTTTCCCTACTCATATATACAACCTACAATTTACTGATGACTTGTTATTTTCAAGAACTATACAGTTTTCTGGGCTTGATACCTTTTTAAAAGTAAATTTTTAATTTAAATTATTTTTTATTAGTTTTCTTCTAAAAATTGTACTCTAACCTTCAACTTTAAATCCCCTTTTAACTTTAATTACCCATTATTTTTATCTTCTTAGGACAGAATCTATCATACCCATTCAGGAATGTTCTGGGAGCACACATAAGCATGCTGTAACCTTTGTTCATGGGGGAAAATTTTGTTCCTTGAAGTTCCTGTTGACTTCCATCTTGTCTGTATCAACCCTTTCTGGTTCCTCTGTCTTTGTACCACTAATTAGCTCCCATCCTCCACTTAACCACATTTAATTAAAGACCTAATTTGTGCTGTTTTGACCTCAGCACTGCCACTCCCCTTGCCAATTTAATTAGTGCTTGAGCTTCCCAGCTGGCTTGGTGGTAAAGAGTCTTTCTGCCAATGCAGGTGATGCAGGAGAAGTGAGTTTGATCCCTGGATTGGGACGATCTCCTCGAGGAGGAAATGGCAACCCACTCCAGTATTCTTGCCTGGGAAGTCCCATGGCAGAGGAACCTGGCGGGCTTTAGTCCGTGGGGCCCCAGAGCATCGGACACGACTGAGCACAAGCATGAATGAGCTGTGTCTCTTTGCCCATTTGGTTAGTGCTTGAGGGTCCTGAGGAGGTACGTGTGCCCTGGCTCTGCCTTTGTGTGTAGTACCTGGAGGAAAAAGAAAGACACGCATCAAGGTCATGCGTCATCTGGACAAGATAGATTCCTTTGTGACAATATTATCTTTGTGAACTTATGACTGTCTACATGTGACAGATTTTGAAGCCTCACAAATTTGGATAGTCAACATTCTAAGACTCAGTATGTATTTTGTGGGCAGGTATACAATCTAAGCTAATGTATTAAAATCCAAATATCATTTTAACATTACACAATCAGAAATACTATTATTAAGGAGAAAATTCTTATATTGTCTTCTCTATTTGTAGGCTGGTGTATACAGAATGCCACTTGACAGGAAGTTGCTTACCTGGTTTGTTGGATGATTCACTATGAAGATTTGGGGTGTGTGCCCATAGCACCATATGCTTTCCCTATCTTAACTGTCATACTTCATGTATGAATTACATTAATTGAATTAATGAGAAGTTAGTGAGTTAATTCCTTGAGTTGATTGAGAAGCTCCATGTGGACAGGGAATACCTGATGCAGCAGAAACTAGATCGTTGGTGCCCCTTTTCTGGGGGAGTCTCTGTGCAACTCTGAAGAAGTTTGGGTCTCTGGATATGTGTGCAAGTAGCCCCGCAGACTGCCTCCTCATATAGCACATACTTCCTACTTTTAGAGTAACCCCAAATTCCTGAGGTCATACTTTTTACTGTGATTAAAATAAATTCATTTTATCTTGAGGTTACACTTGATCTGGTGCACATGTGTAAACTCTTGGGTCATTTTAATAGGAGCCTTATTATCTGTTATATTTTGATTTTTACTAATTCATCATCTGAAGTCCATTGTGATTTAAGGGATGAGGGCATTGTAACAGTTGGCAAAATGCACCTCCCTTGATGTTCACTTCTTAACTCCTTCTAGAGGAGGATGTGACAGGAGCTGTTGTCCTCATTTACTCTTTCACTAAGTATTTTTATTTTTATAGCTTGTGATCTTTATATGTTTCCCCCTGTCATTTGAAATAAATTTTCTTAGGACACGAAGGTTGTTTAAATAATCAAAATGATTAGAAATTCTAAGATCAACTTATTTTGTAATCAAGTAACATTCTAAGTGTCATTCATTTATTCAGATACTCAAATTATTAAAATCAAAGATGCATCTTAAAAAGATAAGAGTATTACTTAATGAGGTGGTCTTCTACCAACGTGGAATAATTTCTTACTATTCTATTGCTTTTGTCCTTCCTTACTGAGAAAGGAATGTGATTTTTCAATACTTTTCACATTAAAAGTTCTGTAGAGTTATGTTTTCTTAAGAGAGATGATCAGAATTCAAATATCATCTTAATATAAAATAAAAATAAAAAATAAATAAATGGCTGTAAGTAATTATTTAGTTTTGTATAAGGCTTTAATGTGACTAATGGGGAATGCACTGAATAAAGGTACTAAAACTGTAAGAATTTTAACAATTATTTTTCTTATTTCAAAAATACTTCATTGTTAAAGTTTAGAAAATATGACATCATAAAGAAGGAAAGAAAATCTATCAACCCAAGATAAAGTCTAAAAAAGAAAAGAATCTAAAGAGGAATTATTATAACAATAAAACTAAGGTTTCAATAGCAGAAATATTAAATGTGACATTTCCTTCTCTGTCAGCAATTAGGCAGAAGTCCAAAGGCTAAGGATAGCAGGTAGGCTAAGGGTTCAGTTCAGTTCAGTTCAGTCACTCAGTCGTGTCCGACTCTTCGTGACCCCATGGACGGCAGCACGCCAGGCCTCCCTGTCCATAACCAACTCCTGGAGTTTGCCTAAACCCATGTCCATTGAGTTGGTGATGCCATCTAACCATCTCATCCTCTGTTGTCCCCTTCTCCTCCTGCCTTCAATCTTTCCCAGCATCAGGCTCTTTTTCAGTGAGTCAGTTCTTCGCATCAGGTGACCAAAGTATTGGAATTTCAGCTTCAGCATCACAGTCCGGAAGGACTCAATGGACATGAGTTTGGGTAAACCCTGGCACTTCGTGATGGACAGGGAGGCCTGGTGTGCTGCCGTCCATGGGGTCGCAAAGAGTCGGACATGACTGAGTGACTGAACTGAACTGAACTGAATCCTTAGCCCACTTGCTATCCTTAGCCTTTGGACTTCTGCCTAAGAAGATACCAGAACAGTGTGGCCTTGAAATGAGACTGTGAAATGTTTGGTTGTGAATGAGCTAACAGTAGCTGAATATTTTAAGCTAACAGTAGCTTACAAATATGTAAAAAATAGAAGATTGAAAAGAGGCTTTCTCTGGAGGTACAGGTGTCAGCTATGGCATTATCTCTAGCACCTTTTGAGGGAATGAGAACTAGATGAGTAGACACTCGAGAGAACCACTCAGGAGCTGACTGTATTCTTTTCAATTTAAGGACATAGGGACTGGAAACTGACTCTGTCTGTGAATGATAGGTCTGAGGCATGCAGCTATGTGAGCTGCTTCGGTGTCAGAGCAAGGAGACCGGATTAGACCTGCTGTTGGAACAACTTGGATTTGTATCAGAACAGTGACTGGATATGACCTCTCAGAAGGGAGTTGACTTTGAGTTGTCTTGGAAGGAATTTTGTCCAAGGGGCCCACCTGCACATGCAGTGACCCCGCAGAGAAGGCCTGTGTGGGCTGGACGGCCAGGTCTCAGCGAGGGAGTCTCCGAGTCACCCACATGTGCAGCATCTGCCTGTCAGCCGCGGCAGAGGACAGCGTGGCAGTGACGCCTGATCACAGTCGTTTCCATGCCTGAACTTTCTTTCCTCCCCGCTCTCTTTTGCCCCACAGGGGTTGGAGGAAACCCAGTGAGTAGGGATGATGGAATTGAAGGGCAAGGTGGGAAAACAGTGAAGCTTCACAGCCGTGTTCAGCATTATAGATTTCCTAGTCTGAGTGAGGCCACGCTGAGGAATGGGAGGAACTTTAAGTCAGCGAAAATTAGGCCTATCTGTTCAGTAAGGAAAACTCAGCCTTGCTAGGCTGGGTACGTTATATGAAGTGTAGAGTATTATTCTGGGGTGATATGACTAAAAATAATTTTGGAGTGAGAGAGCGTTCTTAAGCAAGTTTAAATCCAGAAAATCTAAAGGAAAAGGTGGGTACATTAAAAAAATACCTTTATTTGGCTGCTTTGGGTCTCAGTTGCAGCTCTTGAGATCTTTGTTGCATCACGCGGAATCTTTAGTTCTGATGCACGGACTCTCTAGTTGTGGTGCGTGGGCTCAGGAGATACCACGTGCAGGCTTAGTTGTTTTGTGGCATGTGGGATCTGAGTTCCCCTGCTGCTGCTGCTGCTAAGTCACTTCAGTCGTGTCTGACTCTGTGTGACCCTAGAGATGGCAGCCCACCAGGCTCCCCCGTCCCTGGGATTCTCCAGGCAACAACACTGGAGTGGGTTGCCATTTCCTTCTCCAGTGCAGGAAAGTGAAAAGTGAAAGTGAAGTCGCTCAGTCGTGCCTGACTCTTCGCGACCCCATGGACTGCAGCCTACCAGGCTCCTCCATCCATGGGATTTTCCAGGCAAGAGTACTGAGTGGGGTGCCATTGCCTTCTCTGTGATTTCCCCTACCAGGGATCACACTCACGCCTACTGCATTTCAAGGTAGATTCTTAACCAGTGGGCCACCGGAGAAGTCTGTACATTTGTTAATGTAACAACTTAAGGCTTCTTAAGGCTTCTGGGCAGTGACGGGAGAGGGAGGGAGTAAACCAAGTTAGAAGAAATTAAAAAAATGGAAGAAATAGTTGCTGCATGTCACTAATGTGTAAAGAACACCTACAAATCATTAGGAAAAAGATGAATAACCCAATAGGAAATTCTTTACTTAATATGAGTAAGCAGTTTACCTAAGAAAAATACAAATGGCAGACGGCTAGTTGAAACGATGTTCAATCTCAGTATGTAAATTAAAATAGATAGAGAGCATTTTTCATCTGTCAGAATAGAAAAGCTAAAGATTGCCGACAGCACGTGTTTGGTGAGGGTGTAGAAATATAACGCAGTGCAGCCTTTTTGGGGTCCAGTTTGGCAGTATTTATCAAAATAAAGAACTTGCATAGCTTGCTTATCTAACAATCCCACTACTTTAAATCTATTTTTATCACAATACCTTGAAGATAAAAGATTTATGTATGAGATTCTTCCTTGTACTACTGGTAAAATAGCAAAGGAATTTAAAATAACTAAAGTGTCCATCAGTGGAGAAATGGTTAAGTAATTTACAGCACATTCATGCTGTGATCAGTAATGCAGCTATTAAAATGAATGAATTTATGATTTGGAAAGTTAGCTGATACAGAAAATGATAGAGAAGCATGTGTATAGCACAAACCAAATTTGGTTTAAAGAAAGTTGTTTTGTGAAGACATACATGTCTTCATTCCTTCATTCACATATATGAATGAGTTGGTGCCTGTGTTTATTTATCCATTTTAAGTAAAACTACTGATGTATTCTAACCAAACTAGTTAAAAGCACTTGCAGATGTCTATTATTTGGGGCTAGAATTGGAGAAATTGAGGCAAGAATTTCCATTTTTGTCTCATCCTTAAATAAAAGGAGTCCTGGGATTATGTATGATCTACTTTTTGATGTTTTTGTGTATTTCTCAAGATGTAAAGGGTGTTTGTTTTTTTTTTTTTTTGACAAAGTGCAAAGAGGATGATGTGGGGCGAAGAGCAGGACGGTCACCGACCAGATTACATCAGGCTTTTGCGTGCGGCTAGGTGACTGCTTCTTGATTTCAGGCTGCAGTAAGCCAGTCTTGTTTCTACCACATGCAAGAAACTTTGGGAAGCTAATGTAAGACAAGGTCTCGAGTATGTCAAGGAGCTCACAGTTTGGTAGAGACAACATGTGTCAGCAGATGGGATCAGTACAGTGGGATCCGTGGGCCCTAAGTGGATAGTAAGGTGCTAGATTGTTGCCTGCAGCTATGTTGAGAATGCCTCATGTTCTTTCTTGGGGGGAGCCTTGGGGAGACCTGGGACTCCCCCCAGTCTCCTGGCTGGTGCCCTAAGCAGGTCAGTGGGCTGCTCCTACTGTAGCTTCCTTTATCCAAGTTTTCAGTATTGGTACCAGAAACTGTCTTTGTAGAATAATATTTTCTTAGCAGAATCAAAATCAGATGTTGGTAATATAAAATACCATTTTTGTCTTGTTTACCAAGTCATTTTGCCATAGTGCAGATGGCCTGATAACACGGACCACATTTCAATTAGGAAAATAAAAACAAATCAGCAGAGTTAATAGTATGCTGTTTGCAAAGCTTTTAAATACAACTTGGAATAGCACACAGATTCATTTTACATTTTTGTAGTAAATTGGCACTCATTTAATAATCACTTTTATTTACTAGAACTTAAGTTTTGAAAACATCTGGATAAATCCATGGCTAATTTAAATGTTCAGTCTGTGATCATTGCCAAATAGTGTTTATTAAGCATTTACCTATGCATGACAGTTCTGGATAATGTAAAAAGCATAATAAATGGAAAATATAGGAAACCTTGGAGACTTGACTCATAAGAGGTGTATTACCACATTAAAAATGTATGAAAAGAATTATTTGTATTTGAAGTATTTCTTGTGCTTTTTTTTCTGTCTGCCTTAGAATTTTAGTATTACTGTAATTGATTTTTTCAATATGAAAAATTAGGGCAGTAGATCTGATAACATCTAAATTACTTTTCACTTTTGAAAATTCTTTGTTTCCTTCCTTTACCAGGAAATGCTTCTCATATATTATTCCCCGCTTTCAGAAACTTGATGTCTTCATCGTAATATATTTTCAAAAAGTAATGTGTATCATTGCAGACAACACATTGCAGACAACATATAAACCAAAAAGAAAAAAAAATAGCCATCCACAAGTTCTTCACCAGAGATAACTGTTTTTAAACATTTTTGGTTACTTTTATTCAGTATGGAAAATGAGGTTGAGACTGTCAGCTCAAGAGGTAGTATGAAATACTGTGTGTTATTACTGCATGTATGGTGTCTGGCATGTATGTTAGGTAAAGCATCTAGTAATACTAATGAAAGGAACATTATTTTTATAGTATCAGCCTTATTTCTGGTGTGGTTTTTTTTTCTTTTAATAGTGTCCTCATTATGTTCCAATTCTTCTTCTTCTGATACTTATTAGAGACCCTTAGTAACTGTAACCTTATAGTAAGTAGTGTAAGATACTCTTTGTAAAAGGTACATTTGTCATGTAAGTGTATTTTGATATTATCCAAGCTCAGATGGTAAAGAATCTGCCTGCAATGTGGGAGACCTGGGTTTGATCCCTGGGTTGGGAAGATCCGCTGGAGAAGGGAAAGGCTACCCACTCCAGTATGCTGGCCTGGAGAATTCCATGGACTGTGTAGTCCATCGGGTTGCAAAGATTCGGACATGACTGAGTGACTTTCACAATGCTCCATTTCAAACAAAACTTTAGTGTTTGTATATATAAAAATACAGTCTGATCAAATATTTGTCTTCAGAGAGTAGCAAGGAGTATATTTTTTTCCCCTGAAATTCATGAAGTTGGTCACAGTATATCAGAAATTGGTCATGGCATGCCAGAGATTAGTTTTCATGTTCACTGGTATAAGGACATGATTGAAAACTTCTCAATGAAATTAACTTAGCAAGAACAGAGAAATGATGGAGTCATTGTGGAAAACCTCTGTTAAAGGAATAGAGGGGGAGAAGACCAATAAAAGATTCTGAGGCGGTACTGCAGCTTTCTCTTCAACTGTAGATATGATACAGAGAGCTCGAGAAGAATTAAACGGGATAGTCTAGGGAGAGGAGGGCTCACGTGGAAAAATTAAAAAAAAAAAAAAAAGTTTTGCCTCAGGAAGATTGGCAGAGGGGCGCTGAGAAGAGACATGGATTAGGAGTTTCCTGTTGGTCATGTGTAAGAGAAACTCTGGGAGAGGGCTGGTGAGGGCACAGGTAGTCACGTCGGTGAAGGCTAAAGAAGTGAGTATATTGAGGAGGGAGGGACAGTGAATACACAGCGTACTTGTCAGTTTTTAGTGGTGATAGAAAAGAAAGAAATGAATTAGTAACCTGAGGGGAGGCAGAATAATCGAGGGAGGTTTGAGTGAGGGTGTGTCTGGTTGAAAGGTTTGTAGAAATGGAATCACTGTACAGAGAAAGAGGGAAATAGGGGCTGGGATTAGACTGACGGTTTAATGTTAAAAGTCATAAAAATAAAGGAGCACACATGTTTCTCTGTGTCTTGTAAAGATGGAAGAAACTGGTTTTCTTGATGGAAGATGAAAGATAACCGTTCACTGTTCTGAGTCTTTGTTATAATAGTTGGGCAAAGATAGGGATAGAACTGAGCTGATGGGTATTAAACCAGTGTTTAAGGAATGGAATATGAGTAAAAACATATGAAAATTCTCTTGAAAGCGCATTTGAGGTTGGAAGATAAAAACAAATACTAATGAAAATTCTCTTTAGTGTAATAAGAAGCTTTTTGTGAAAATATAGTCTTATCTAGCTCCCTCCCCACTCCCCCGTCATGTTTCAAAGATAAAAATGGATCTGTTCTGTTGTCAAAAAGAGTAGTGGGTCTTAGAGCTTGTGGTTAACGCTCTTGTGGTCAACTCTAGCTGTGTCTGCTGAAGCCTGAAAGGGTATACAGTAGAGATTCACATAGCCTGTCCTAATGGGGACAAGTAGGAGGCACAGAAAAAGAAGGTGATAAATTGGAACCATGATGTCATCTTCTGTTTAACTACAAAGAAACCAGGACCGTCTTGATCGGAAAAATAGCACCCGTTTAAGTGACTTGGGGATTAAGGGCAGGCTGAGGAGCAAGTGAATAGGAGAAGGTCAGGTAAGGAGCTAGAATATATTCTAGGAAATCATCCAAAGAAAGAAGCAGCATGTGGATCTGAGAACTTCATGTTAAGCAAGTGCTTCCTTGGAGTCTGGGAGTCAAGAGATATCCAGAAGCAGTGTAACAAATGAGGTTAATATCACGTGACTGGCCCTCTGGGTTGGTTAACTGATGTGGTGTGTGTGTTGGGAGTGCGGTGTGGGACTGAAGGGAAGTGTTGCTCCTGGATTGACTCATGGCTGGATTGACTCATGGAGTGAGCGCTGGGAACCTTCCTTAGGATCCCATCGTGTGAGTGCCACAGAAAGCATGCGATGCTTCCCTGAGCCCGCTGCCACCCTCCTGCAGTCTTCTAGAGCCCCGGGAAGGTGTTGGGGCAGCCTGTCGTGTTGTGTAAATCCAGCATGAGCTGGAGTAAAAGTTCCTAGAGAGGCGTTCTGGGGCTGTTTTTGCCCAATTCAGAGCTCCTATCCCTCCTGATTCAGAACTCCTTTCGCTCCCCTGGGTGCTGAGCCGGAGCTGGGTGCTGACTCCCCTGGGTCCTGCCAGCATGAGAGGAGCTCAGCGCTAGGTTTTGGGGCAGAAAATGTCTCCAGAAATTTTGCCTTCTGTGGGTGTTATCAAATGGTTATTATGTAGATGAACTCATCTTCTCTAATGGTTAAGAAAAAGAATGGTAGAATTATATATACAGGAACAAAGCCTTCAGGAATCTGGGTTTTAAAATGTAAAATTGTAAGTACTTTCTAAAATTAGGGATTAGCCATCATATCCATAACTTTCTAGCCCAGTATCTGGAAGTGAAGCTTACCTCACTTATGGTATAAAAAGATACAAAATTCAAAGGATAAAAATTCTGTGAAATTGTATGCTGAGAAAAAGACACATTTGTCAAATGGAAACTCTTAAGTGTATTATTACCATCGTTCTTAGGGGTAATTTAAATAATACTGTCAATTATACTTAAATTTCAAAAGCTTTAGCTATTGTGCATTAAGAAATAATTACATTCATTTTTCTTAAACCATGTAGTGATATTTTCTCTGTATAAACATGTGGAGACTTAGAAACATTGACATGGGTAGTGAGATTAGGAAATGATTTGTATAGTACCGATTTTCTAGTACTAGCATAAAAGCCGTAGTGTATCAAACTTAGCAGTTCATGTGGGAAAGAATATTGCATAGTAACCAAATCTCATTTAGTTGTCAGTTATAGAAGCCCAGCTTGAACTAACTTGAGCAATAAAGGCAGTTTATTGATTCTTCCCTGGAAGAGAAGGGTGTGGCTAGGATGAAGAGCTCATACCAGGACCATCTCTCCCCTTGTCCCTTGGCCTCTGAACACTACAGATCAGCTTCTTCACCGAACGGAAACCTCGAAACCGTAGGAGAAAACGTCAGGACTCCCTGGAGGTGCAGTGGGTGAGAGCCCACCTGCGGCTGCAGGGACGCGGGAGCTGCGCGCCTTCCGTGCAGCGCGTGGGCTCCTGCGGGCGGCGCACGGCTCCCGAGTCCTCGGGCTCAGTACTGTGCTGTCTGGGCTCAGTTGCTCTCCAGCATGTTGGGATGTCAGTTCTCCGGCCAGGGGTCGATATGTGTCCCCTGCTTTGGAAGGTGGATTCTTAGCAACTGGACTGCCAGGGAAGTCCCTTACAAGTAATTTAAAAGAAGGGAATATATGCTTATTATAACAAATCAGATAAGTTATGTTGCAAGCTATTTCAGTTTTTACAGCTTCATCCACCCAATTAACACTGTAAATATTTAACACTGAGGAAACCAGAGAGCAGAGTGGGATGTAATTCTGATGCAAAGATCTTGTTTCTTCCTCTCTGCTATTTATTTTGTCCCATATTTAGCTGTGAAAGTGAGTCACTCAGTCGTGTCCGACTCTTTGCGATGTGAAATTCTCCAGGCCACAGTACTGGAGTGGGTAGCCTTTCCCTTCTCTAGGGGATCTTCCCAACCCAGAGATAGAACCCAGGTCTCCCACATTGCAGGAGGATTCTTTACCAGCTGAGCCACAAGGGAAGCCCAAGAATACTGGGGTGGGTAGCCTGTCGCTTCTCCAGGGGATCTTCCCGACCCAGGAATTGAACTGGGATCTCCTGCATTGCAGGTGGATTCTTTGCCAACTGAGCTATGAGGGAAGCCCTATAATGTAATTTATAAGAAGAAGAATCTGAGAAATAGATTAGCTTTTATGCTGTTATATGTTTTTGAGCTTTTTACTAGCATAAACAGATTAGATTTGTAGGGTACCTTGTGTATGTGAAGAGGCAGGGTGGTTTTCTTCTATAAATCAAGGAAAAGAAAGAAGAAACAAAGGAAGACAGGCTTTCAGTATAAACGTTAGCAGTGACACTTGAAAGTACTACTCAGAATTGTGGAGGCAAATAATTGTGCAGTTAGCTGGAGGAATAGAAAAACAAATTGCCTTATTTTAAAGGCTGGAACAGCTGGTGGTTTTGACACCCCCCCTCCCCCAACTTTTTTTGGTAAATTCCCAATGAAGTTTTGTTGTGTTTTTCTTTCTACATAAACATAATCAACACAATAAAGAAGAAAATGAACCAATGACTAAGAGCATCAGCACATTTTTTTCTTCAGATGTGCCAAATAGATCTTTATCCTTCACTGAACCATCAACTAGAGGCTGGCAAATTAGAACATCCATGTTTATTTAATCAGCTCTCTCCACCCTAACTTTGGACTCCCCCTCCCCAATTCCAAAAAATACACTGAAGATGCTGAATAAAAAGAAGTGTCCTTATTTGACATAGTGTAACTTTTTAGCAGGAAAATATACGAAGTTTTATATAAAATACTTTAAATGGCATGTTTTAAAATGTAAATTAAACATTTAAAAGGAATTCAATTTGCATGTACCTATCTAACCTTAGAAATAACATAAAGCATCAAAACTAGTAAATTTGGAAATGGTTTAGCACTTTACATGCATCGAGTCTGCCTGTCTTTAGTGTAGTGTTGGGCAAACTATGCCAGAAATAAGCTCACCCACGTGACCACGGCTTCACTGGGACTCGGAAACACTGGCAGCTCCAGTGTCCCGGTCCCTGCCCACCTCCTCCCCGGGTAATTCCTCTCCTGACATCTCACACTACAGGTTTTTTTTTCTGTTTTATAAATGTTTTTAAAAAAGTTTATTGTGGTGGTATACGATTCATCGTTTAGCCATCTTGAAGTATACATTGGTATTTATTGCTGTGCACCCATTGCCACCATCGAGTTCCGTAACAGTTTCATTAACACCAGGGGGCCCGCCTGCACTTGGAGCAGCCACTCCCCCCGCTCCTTACTCCTTGTATACTTGACGAATAGAATCCCCTTCAACACCGGGCCCTCTATCCTTCAGCACACCCCCTTCCTTCCTTGGCACTTCGTGACTCTCCAGCATAAAATCTTCCAGGGTCATCTTGTGCTGTCCTAGCCTGTCCTTTTTGTGGAGAATGCAATTTAAAAATCAGAGTGCTAGATCTTCTAGTAGGATGTCTTAGACTTCTATGCCCTGCAGACAGAGCTAGGACATAAATATATATATGTACTTGTGTGTTCACAGACATATATATATGCTCTACATGAAGGTATATGACATATTTATATACATGTGTGCATATTTGGATATTACATATGTATACATATAATGGATACATATAAAATATATGTATATCCATATGTGAAAATCACGTGTCTACAGACACCCATCTTAAATATATTTTTTACCCACCTTACCATCTTTGCATGTATTTCTTTTCCTGTCTTTATCTATCTATCTATCCATTCAAATGCCCCCCCCCCAAAACCGCACCTTCAAATTTTATACTGTAGCTTATTTTTCTGACATTATTGATCACTTAAAATGCAATTTAGTTTATTTGATTTAATTTTAAAATTGTCTTTCCATTGTTCTTAATTATTTTTTTTATCTGAGTCTATGAAACATCAACATAGTTCTAAAAATCTGAATTATACAAAAAGGTATATTCAGAGGATTGTCACTTGCTGTCCTTTCTCTTAGGTGTCCTGTTCTCTCGTCTTCTCTACCACGTTCTGTGTGTGTGGTACTGTAGTTCACGCAGTGTGTTCGTGGGTTGTGGCTCACTGTGGTTTGTTCAGTAACTATCCTCTGGCCTTTGGTTGGAGCAACTGTTAACTGCTGTCATATTCCTCTTTTGAGGCTTAGAAGCTAAAGAACACCTCCATTCTGATCATGGTAAGCAGGTGGAAATGTTATAATGCCTTCAACAGTTGGAGCAACACTTCTTAAGTAAAAACAGTCTAGATATTCAAGTCTTTTGAAGGCAGTGGGCCAGCAAAGGAAAGCTTTCTTCTGAATGGAAGGGAAATTGATGCTAGTTGGGTATAGGTGGATAATACAAGAAATATAGCATGTTGAATGTCTTCTATTATTTATTCAAGCTAATATCTTAGTGACTAAAATTAATGTGTGATCAATCTTTTTTTTTCTTTGTAAAGATATTTTACAAACAATGGGAGAAGAGCAGCAGATTTTCTGTATTTTATCATGTTTCTTTGTAAAATGTACTTGGTAGTAATTCTAAACTTTTAATATATACTATTTTTACTGTACGCTAAGGCAACTTCTAAAATTATGGGAAGAATTCTTGGTACATAATTGTGTTCTTTAAGTGCTTATAAAAAAGCCTTAACTCTTTATGGGTGCTCCGTGCTAAACTTAGTTTTGTTAGTGAACACTCCTTTGTGTGGTGCTTTCCATCACTCATTGTTTCTGCTGTGAGTTTGCATAACAGCATCTCTGAATAGCAGATTTTATTGGCATTGGAGATCTATTGGGGTTGTAAATGTTCTGAAAACAAGTAATTCATACTGCAGTGACAGCTTAGTGTTTCTTTTGATAAGTAACATTAGAGATGCTAGAAATCATTTGAAAAATTCAAGGAAGTTGTCCCAGCGCATTTTAATAGCAATATCCATGATGGTAATTTAGGTTATAATTACCCCCTTGGCACCAACTGTGCTTACCTGTTTTTGTACAGTGCTGACTCTGCTGTTTTTTTCCAGTGTTGTCATTATCTATGCAAACTATTTCTTTAAATAGTCTCCACATTTTGTATCATTTTATTTATCTTCTCAAGTCTCATCACCTGAATAAGTACCAAGAATTTGGGAACTGGCAATGCTAGTGAAATGAGGCAGTTAATTTAATAGTTACTGACATAAATAGACAAGCACAGAGACATGTACACACTCATGCAAGAGTACACACCCTCTCTTTACCCTGCAAACTTAGGTATTTTGACTATTTTGGCTTTATATTGATGAAACTTTTCTATTTTCTGCAGTTAACCTGCTGAAAATTACAGAGTGAATGCCATGGAGAATGGTCCTGCGTCAAGTAACCTTTCATACAGAAAGCACTTAAAATTCCAGTCTACTTTTACAGTCCCCCAATATTTTAAGTTTGTAATCTCTAGAGGCTGTATTTTGGATCTTCGTGTTAAAAAATGCTAATTTTTCTTGATGGATTTATGTGTAATTACAAAACTAAAAAATTGCCTGCAGTTGAGGGTGCTGCATGGTGAGTTTTGGTGTAGAGTACCTACTTTCTGAGAGGAATTAGTTCCGATTTAGCGAGCAGAGTGATATTTTATAGTGATTGGAGTAATGTTTTAAGAACGCAACTTCTGACTTCTGTGATATCTCAGATAATGTGGGCAGAGTTTTGCTGAAAGCAGCCACCACATTTCAGATACTGTGTGTGTATACCTGTCCTCAGCTGTGATCGACTCTCTGTGACCCCATGGACTGTGGCCCACCAGGCTCCTCTGTGCATGGAGTTCTCCAGGCAAGAATCCTGGAGTGGGCTGCCATTGTCTACTCCAATTAGACACTGTGAAAGAAAGAAAAGTGAAAGTGAAGTCGCTCAGTTGTGTCTGACTCTTTGCGATCCCATGGACTATAGCCTACTAGGCTCCTCCATCTATGGGATTTTCCAGGCAAGAATACTGGAGTGGGTTGTCATTTCCTTCTCCAGGAGATCTTCCCAACCCAGGGATTGAACCTGGGTCTCCTGCATTGTAGGCAGACGCTTTACCATCTGAGCCACCAGGGACGTCCCATTAGACACTCTACTAGGGACTAAAAGGCCATTTTCTCACCAACATGGGCATTTTGCTGTGTTGGCTTCCTGTAGAGCATGAGGATTTTCTAGATTTAGCTTTTTGCTTTTATTATTTTAAAAGTCAGATCATCATTATGTGGTGGATTCTGCCTGGTTGTATAGAAATAATTCAGTTAATTGAAAAAGGAAAGTCAGTTCTTTGGTACTTTTCACTAGTACCTTGGAAATATAACATATTTTTAATTTGTCATAGAAATGGTATTCCAGATGACTGCTAATAAACAAATGAGACAAAATAGTGAAAAAAAACATATGCTGATAAATCTTACACCTGAACTGCAATGAAATGCAGGCATTGAAGCAGGTACAAATGAATCTGTTCTAAGACAGGTCAAAGGAAATGGTTGCTAGTTTCTTTAAAATTAAATAGCAAAAGAAAGAATGTTTCATTTTAGAAAAATAGAAATGGTAAGGGAAATAAGTATTGAAAATATATTAATTTTTGTGCCTTAGAATACTTTTAATAAAAAAATATGACAAGAATAATGTATGTACTTTTCGGTCTATCCTGCATGTGGTATTTTAGAATAAAATTTACTAAGGGATTAAAAAAGATTTAAAAACTGTGTTGGATAAATACCCTTCCAATTTTTGTGATGTCAGGCAGACATCCTTATCTCACTAATGTGTTTTGATACCACAGGGGATAAGGCTTTCTAAGTATTTTCCTCTTCATGGCTAATGGACTTAGAAAGACGGAGGCGTGAGTGTCCTCCTCCCTCCCTGGCTGCCTGCTTCCTGTGAAGTCATGTGAAATGAAAGAAACACAAGAAGGGCTGTGTGTAAAAGGCACAGTTCTGATTATTCATGTAACATAGTATTTTCTCCCCTGAATTTCTTTTCTTTTATACCTGTATTTTGATAGTAATATAATAAAAGGGGAGAAGTGGTGCTGAAAACTAATCTTTTGTTTATCTTTATTTCCTATGTCTTTATTTATTTATTTTTAAAGTTTTTTATTTTTTAAATTATAAAAGTATGATAACACATTTATAGAAGACTTGGAAAATACAAAGTTAAATATAGTCCCACTATGCATTGAAATTATTTTTTAAGTAGATAAATTAAGACTTTTAGTTGTAGTTTCAGTATCAAGCTCTCAAAAATTACTAGAATGAATAGACAGAAAGGTAGATGGGTATAGTAGACCTGAAAAACACTATGGACCAATTCAACATAATTAAGATTTATATAATTTTCACACAACAGCATGATACAAATTCTGTTCAACTTCCCAGAGACCATAAACCGGGAGACAATGAAGCATATCCAGGGACATAAAACAAGGTCCAAAAATTTCATGATCTGAAGATACTGAAATCATACAGAGTCCTCTTATCACTGTGGAATTATGTAAGAAATAAATATCAAAAGATAAAATAACCGACGTATTTTCAAGTATAATGTGACATGAAAGCCTCAATAGAGTTAAAAGACTGATAAAGCATTGAGGGTTATTGCAGAGCAGAAAGCATTTACATGAGAAATTAATATGAAAATGAGGAATTAATATCAAAGATACTTAAAAAAAAAACCCCATGTATTGGAAATTAAGTGTTTACTTTTAAATGATGGATGTATCTAAGAAGCCATAACAAGGAAAATTAGGAAATATTTGTAACAGAATAAAAATGAAAAGAGAATTTATCAGAATTTGTTGCATGCAGCTGAAGCTACTCAATGCAATTAAATACAATGTGGAATCTTGAATAAGGTATGAAAACAAAAATAATGGGCACTAGCATAAATTTTGTGAAATTTGAACAAAATCTGTGCTTTAGTTAATAATAATGTATCACATGTTAGTTTTCTACTTTTTATTTTGTTTGGCTATATAGTATTTCTTAATATTCTCAGAATTGTATTAAAAGTTTCAAGCCTCATTCAAATAAAAAAAAAATAACTAAAATAATAAGCTTTCTAGACTTTTAGCAGTAATACTGGTTACCAGAGTAAATCGATTGAATTTAAATTAGAATCTAGCTTTCTATTTATACTTAGTCAAATAACTGGGACCAAAATGTCATAAATTTTTCATAAAATTTCATAAAATTTGTAAGATTTCTAAAATATCTATATTTTATTATACATGCTATTTATGTGTGTATATATACATACATACATACATATATATACATATAGGCTTCCCAGGTGGCTCAGTGGTAAAGAATCTGCCTGTCAAGCAGGAGACACAGAGATATGGGTTAGATCCCTAGGTTTGAAAGATCCCCTGGAGTAAGAAATAGCAACCCATTCCAGTATTCCTGCCTCAAAAATTCCATGGACAGAGACTGTCGGGCCACATTTCCATGGGGTTGCAAAGTGTTGGACACAATTGAGCACACAGGTTCACTAGAATCCTATATAGAGCTTTGGAGAAAAAAACAATACCTGGGCATTTATAGTTTTCAAAAATTTCCAAGATAATTCTAATGTGCATCTGAATTTTAAAAAGTGATTATAGGTTTTTCTATTAAAAGGTAGTTTTAGTGACAGAGAGTTCTATTATTTTCTGTTGATCAATCATGGTACAATGATAATAGAAGGAATAATAGTTACATAATCACATTGTAAAGATGTTTATCAGTTTTCACAATCAATAGCCAGACAAAAAATAAAGGATAATTATAATTGCAAGCCATAATGGAAACATGATTAACCTAATATAAAATAGTTACATACTATTTGAGGGATTAAGTACAGTGATGTGGTAAGTGAAAGTGCATCCACCCAGACAGTCTGTGTCCTTTGGTTGGTTCCTTTAATCCATTTACATTGAAGGTAATTATTGATATGTCTGATCCTATTACCATTTTCTTGTTTTGGATTTATTTTCTGTGGGTCTTTTCCTTCTCTTGCATTTCCTCCCTAAAGAAGTTCCTTTAGCATTTGTTGTAAAGTTGGTTTGGTGGTGCTGAATTCTCTTTACTTTTGCTTGTCTGGAAAGCTTTTGATTTCTCTGTCAAATTTGAATGAGAATCTTGCTGGTTTTAGGTTGTTTCCTTTCATTACTTGAAATATATCATGCCATTCCTTTCTGACTTTGAGAGTTTCTGTTTAGAAGTTAATTGATAACCTTATGAGAGTTCTCTTGTATGTTATTTTTCATTTTTCTCTTTTTGCTTTAAATATTTTATCTTTGATTAATTTTTGTCAGTTTGATTACTGTGTGTCTTGGTGTATTCCGTCTTGGGTTTATCCTGCCTGGAACTCTCTGTGCTTCCTGGATTTGGTTGACTTGTTTTATTTTTTCCATATTTGAGAAGTTTAAAGCTACTAGCTCTTCAGATATTTTCTTGGGTCCTTTCCCTCTTCTCCTTTTGGTACCCCCATTATCAAACATTGGTGCATTTAATGTTGTCCCAGAGGTCTCCTAGGCTGTCGTCTTCTTTTTTTTTCATTTCTTTTTTTCTTTATTTGGTTTTGCAGCAGTGATTTCCACCATTCTGTCTTCCAGGTCATTTATCTTTTCTTTTGCCTCAGTTATTCTGGTTTTGATTCCTTCTAGTGTATGGTTCATTTCTGTTTGTTTTTTAGTTCTAGGTCTTTAGTAAGCATTTCTTGCATCATTTCCATTCTTTTTCTGAGACCTTGGATCATCTTCACTATCGTTATTCTGAATTCTTTTTCTAGAAGTTGCCCTGTCTTCACTTTTTTTAGTTGTTTTCCTGGGGTTTTATTTTATCCCTTTATCTGGGATATAATCCTCTGCATTTTCATTTTGATTAACTTTCTATGATGTGGGTTTTCCTTCTGGTTGAAGAAAGACTGTAGCTCTTGCTTCTTTTGTCTGCCCTCTAGTGAATGAGGCTAAGTGGACGGGAGGGACCAGCAGTGGGAAAATTGAGTCTTGCTCTGGTGGGCAGGGCCATGCCTTATGCCGGTTGTCTGCTGATGGGTGCGGCTGCATTCCCTTCCCGATAGTTGTTTGACATACGGCTTCCCAGCTTTAGAGTCTACAGGCTCTATTGTAGGCTCATGCCAAGGGGCATCTCCCAGGATTGCTGTTGCCAGTGCCCCGTCCCCGGGGTGAAGCTACTGCCAACCCAGGCCTCCGCAGGAGCCTCCAACACTAGCATGTAGTTCTGGTTCCGTCTCCTATGGGCTTGCTGCTGCATTCCCCTGGGTCCTGGTATGCACACGATTTTGTTTGTACCCTCCAAGAATGGAGTCTCTGTTCCTCAGATTCCCTGGGGCTTCCTAGTCTCTTTCCCGGATGGCCAGGCTGGGATGTCTGACGTGGGGCTCAGAACCTTTACAACAGTGGGACTACTTCATTGATACTGCTGTTCTCCAGTTTGTGGGTTGTCCACTTGGCAAGTATGGGGTATCATTTTATTGTGATAAAATGTTCTGTCTAATTGCAGCTTCTCCTTTGTCTTTGGATGTGGGCTTTCTTTTTTTGATGGGTTCCAGAGTCCTCTTGTCGGTGGTTGTTGAACAGCTGGTTGTGATTTTGGTGCTGTCAAAGGAGGAGGTGAATGCAGGTTCTTCTACTCTGCCATCTTGAACCAATATTCTATTTCCTATTTAAATTGAAATATTCCTATTAAACTAAGCTTTCATTCATAAGGGTGTTTTTTGTGTGTGACTTACTCACCTGTCCATTCTTGTTACCCTTAGTCTCTATACGGCTTCTATTTAACAACTTCATTCATTCACTGAACACTAGGCACTTTTCAAGGCAATGGTGATGCAGTATTGAATTCAGTTCCCATGAGGCAGATGCTGCCCTAATAACTGTGTTCTAGCGGAGGAGATGGCACCACACAGAGGTTCTGATGTTCCTAGAAGTTTTGCCCACTGAGCTCATTGCTTTTCTTCTGCCGCACCACAATCATCATCCTTCCTGAGTTGATTGTTCATGTAGATGGTCAGTTTAACATTGCATGCTGTCATTTCCTTGACTTTATGACTTCCAAAAATCTTTGTTTTTCCACCCAGTCTCAACCTCCCATTACCTTGGATAGTAAAATACCGCCTCTAAATATGGTTGCAAACTTCCTTTCCTGAGCATTATCTATACTCATACTTAATATTCCGACTTTAAGAATTCTGTCACCCTTTAAGAACTGGGCTTCCTTGGTTGCTCAGTGGAGAAGAACCTGCCTGCCAATACAGGAGATCTGGGTTCTTCCCTGGGTCAGGAAGATTCACTGGCAAAAGAAATGGCAACCTGCTTCAATATTCTTGTCTGGGAAATCCTTAGGACACGACTTAACAACTAAACAATAACAACAATAAGCTACTGACTCTATGGTTTTTTCATGTCCATCACCTTCTCACTTTCATCGTGTTCTCATCTTTTTGACATTAGATGCACAGTCCTTTGTTCTCTATCATAAATATTCAGTGCATTTGTCTCTCTGTTCACATACCTTCTGCCCTTGGTTAATGGAACTACCTGCTTGCTCTGTGTTTTCATGTCAGCCTAGCATACATCTCAGTTCAGTTCAGTCGTGTCTGACTCTCTGTGACCCCACAGACAGCAGCATGCCAGGCCTCCCTGTCCATCGCCAACTCCCGGAGTTTATCCAACTCATGTCCATTGAGTCGGTGATGCCATCCAACCATCCTATCCTCTGTCGTCCCCTTCTCCTCCCACCTTCAGTCTTTCCCAGCATCAGGGTCTTTTCAAATGAGTCAGTTCTTCACATCATGTGGCCAAAGTATTGGAGTTTCAGCTTCAGTACCAGTGCTTCTAATGAATATTCTGGACTGATTTCCTTTAGGATAGACTGGTTGGATCTCCTTGCAGTCCACGGGACTCTCAAGGGTCTTGTCCAACACCACAGTTCAGAAGCATCAATTCTTCGGTGCTCAGCTTTCTCTATAGTCCCACACTCACATCCATACATGACCACTGGAAAAACCATAGCTTTTGACTAGATAGACTTTTGTTGGCAAAATAATGTCTCTGCTTTTTAATATGCTGTCTAGGTTTGTCATAACTTTCCTTCCAAGGAGTAAGCATCTTTTTATTTCATTGCTGCAGTCATCATATGCAGTGATTTTGGAGCCCCCCCCCCAAAATAAATTCTGTCACCGTTTCCACTGTTTCCCCATCTGTTTGCAATGAAGTGATGGGACCGGATGCCATGATCTTAGTTTTCTGAAGGTTGAGTTTTAGGCCATTTTTTTCACTCTCCTCTTTCACTTTCATCAAGAGGCTCTTTAGTTCCTCTTCACTTTCTGCCATAAGGGTGGTGTCATCTGCATATCTGAGGTTATTGATATTTCTCCCAGCAATCTTGATTCCAGCTTGTGCTTCTTCCAGCCCAGCGTTTCTCATGATGTACTCTGCATATAAGTTAAGTAAGCAGGGTGACAATATACAGCCTTGACGTACTCCTTTCCGGATTTGGAACCAGTCTGTTGTTCCATGTCCAGCTCTAACTTTTGCTTCCTGGCCTGCATACAGATTTCTCAAGAGGCAGGTCAGATGGTCTGGTATTCCCATCTCTTTAAGAATTTTCCACAGTTTGTTGTGGTCCACACAGTCAAAGGCTTTGGCACAGTCAATAAAGCAGAAATAGATGTTTTTCTGGAACTCTCTTGCTTTTTCAGTGATCCAGCGGATGTTAGCGATTTGATCTCTGGTTCCTCTGCCTTTTCTAAATCCAGCTTGAACATCTGAAAGTTTACAGTTCACATACTGTTGAAGCCTGGCTTGGAGAAATTTGAGCATTACTTTATTAGTGTGTGAGATGAGTGCAATTGTGCAGTAGTTTGAAGATTCTTTGGCATTGCCTTTCTTTGGGACTGGAATGAAAACTGACCTTTTCCAGTCCTGTGGCCACTGCTGAGTTTTCCAAATTTGCTGGCATATTGAGTGCAGCACTTTCACAGCATTGTCTTTTAGGATTTGAAATAGCTAAACTGAAATTCCATCACTTCCACTGGCTTTGTTCGTAGTGATGCTTCCTAAGGCCCACTTGACTTCGTATTCCAGGATGTCTGGCTCTAGGTGAGTGATCACACCATTGTGATTATCTGGGTCATAAAGATCTTTTTTTTTTTATAGTTCTTCTATGTATTGTTGTCACCCTTTCTTAATATCTTCTGCTTCTGTTAGGTCCATACCATTTCTGTCCTTTATTGTGCCCATCTTTGCATGAAATATTCCCTCAGTATCTCTAATTTTCTGGAAGAGATCTCTAGACTTTCCCATTCTATTGTTTTCCTCTGTTTTTCTTTGCATTGATCACTGAGGAAGGCTTGCTTATCTCTCCTTGCTATTCTTTGAAACTGTGCATTCAAATGTGATCACATGGACCACAGCCTTGTCTAACTCAAGGAAACTATGAGCCATGCCATGTAGGACCACCCAAGACGGATGGGTCATGGTGGAGAGTTCTGACAAAATGTGGTCCGGTGGAGAAGGGAATGGCAAACCACTTCAGTACTCTTGCCTTGAGAACTGCATGAACAGTATTAAAAGGCAAAAAGATAGGACACTGAAAGATGAACTTCCCAGGTCGGTAGGTGCTCATTACGCTACTGGAGAAGAGTGGAGAAATAACTCCAGAAAGAATGAAGAGATGGAGCCAAAGCAAAAAGAACACCCAGCTGTGGATGTGACCAGTGATGGAAGTAAAGTGTGATGCTACAAAGAGCAATATTGCATAGGAACCTGGAATGTTAGGTCCGTGAATCAACGAAAATTGGAAGTGGTCAAACAGGAGATGGCAAGAGTGAACGTCGACATTTTAGGAATCAGTGAACTAACATGGACTGGAATGGGAGAATTTAACTCAGATGACCATTATATCTACTACTGTGGGCAGTAATCCCTCAGAAGAAATCGAGTAGCCATCAAGTCAACAAAAGAGTCTGAAATGCAGTACTTGGATGCAATCTCAAAAACGACAGAATGATTTCTGTTCATTTCCAAAGCAAGCCATTCAATATCACAGTAATCCAAGTCTATGCCCAGTATTACTATGCTTCAGTAATGCTGAAGAAGCTGAAGTTGAATGGTTCTATGAAGACCTACAATACCTTCTAGAACTAACACCCCAAAAAGATGTCCTTTTCATTATAGGGGACTGGAATGCAAAAGTAGGAAGTCAAGAGATACCTGGGATAACAGGCAAGTTTGGCCTTGGAGTACAGAATGAAGCAGGGCAAAGGCTAATAGAGTTTTGCGAAGAGAACGCACTGGTCATAGCAAATAGCCTCTTCCAACAACACAAGAGAAGACTCTGCACATGGACATCACCAGATGGTCAACACCAAAATCAGATTGATTATATTCTTTGCAGCCAAAGATCGAGAAGTTCTATAATGTCATCAAAAACAAGACCCAGAGCCTACTGTGGCTCAGATCATGAATTCCTTATTGCCAAATTCAGAGTAAATCGATGAAAGTACGGAAAACCACTTGACCATTCTGATATAACCTAAACCAAATACCTTAGGATTATACAGTGGAAGTGACAAATAGATTCAAGGGATTAGATCTGATAGGGTGCCTGAAGAACTAAGGACAGAGGTTTGTTACACTGTACAGGAGGCAGTGATCAAGACCATCCTGACGAAAAAGAAATGCAAAAAGGCAAATTGGTTGTCTGAGGAGGCCTTACAAATAGCTGGGAATAAAAGAGAAGCAGAAGGCAAAGGAGAAAAGGAAAGATATACCCGTCTGAAGCATGCGTCTGGGAGGAAGCATACAGCCACACTGATGAGTGTTTTCTGAATGACCACAGATGACAGAGTGAGCGTTCAACAGGTATTCTACCGCGTGACCCTTGTCAGTGTCCTTTTTTGCTTTCTGAAAATGGTCTCTTATCTTCTCTCATACCTGCAGCTTTGCACCCTGACTTCTAGCTGATTGTATTGCTGCTTCTGTCATTGAGACTGTCGATGTAATCAGAATAGAACTACCTTACTTCCTAATCACCAGATCTGACAATCTACCTGAATCTCTCCCCTTTGATTCTGCTTTTGCTTTTTCAGAGTGCAGTTTCCTTGCTTCTGTGTAAAGTCAATCCTTCCTCTTATGAAGTAGGTCACACCAGGAAAATCCTTAAGGAGTTCTGGTTGTTATTGTTTCCTTGTTTGTCTTCCTGCATCTGTACTTATCCTTTGCATCCACCAGGGTCTTCCTGTCTGCTTGGGTTATTCCCATCAATATGCAAACAGGATGTGGTTTTCCCCTCATCCGCGATACCATGCCACAGGGGTTCCTTTCTATCTACTTTTCCTGGTTCTTTGCTGTCGTTTACGGAATCTTCTTAGAAAAGTTGCCCATTCTTCTTGCTTTCTTATTGAACTTCTGATCTGGCTTATCTCTAGTCCACCACTGAAGCTGCTCTTATCAAGGTCACAGTAATCAGTAGGTGGTGAGAGCATTCACTTAGTTGTTGACACCTATAGCTTTCTCATCATCTTTGCGTTTTCATTCTTTGACATCTCACCCCTCCCATTCAGACTGTCTGTAATTCTAATCTGATCTTCCTTCATACTGAGCAAATCTATGGCTTCCATCACTGGCTCTGTATACTAGGCTGCTTTCAGCTCTTGACCAGACGATGCAAAAGACAGATTCTAATTCGTTTCCTTGTTTCATGTTTTGCCTATGTCTGTTGCCACACAGTAGCTAGAATAATCTTCTAAAAATGTTTATTGCGTGTCATAATTTCTGTTCTTGGTACTCTCAAACGTTTTTCCGTCTATTCAGAATAAAACCTAAAGTCTCTACCAAGGTTTGTAAGACTGCCTGGGACCAGGAAACTTTCTTAAAGGGCCAGCTCCAAAGCAGTTCAGGCTTGTGTGTTATGTGTGGTCTCGGTTGCTTTGCTGCTGCCCCTCCTCTTCTGTCTTCTCTTCCTCTTCTCTTCTGAATTGCAAGCTTTTAGAAATGCGAAAACCATTCTTAGCTGAAATCATATGAAAACATTTGGCCGTGGGCTGTGGTTTGTCAATCCCCTGCCTGTTTTATCTGTCCCGTCATCTATAACTCTTTGCCACCCTGACTGGGATTCAGATGAGTTTCCTTGCTGTCCTTCAGATATGCCAAGTTCCCTCCTGCCTTAGTGCTTTATATTTGCTCTTCTCTTTGCTTGAAAGACCCTTCTCCCAGAATGCCCGAGCTCCTTTCCTTTCTTCATTTTGCTCTCTCCTCAGATTTTCTGTCTTCTTTTTTTTTTTTTTTTTTTTTAAATTTATTTATTTATTTGGCTGCACTGAATCTCAGCTCTGGCACTTTGGATTTTTGTTGCACCATTAGGACTCTCTAGTCGTAGGACACAAGCTTCACTGCTCTGTGGCATGTGGAGTCTTAGTTTCCTGACCAGGGATTGAATCTGTGTCCCCTGAGTTTCAAGGTGGACTCTCAATCACTGGATGACCAAGGGAGTCCCTAGGTTTTATTTTCTCAGACAGAAAAAAATGTCATTTGCTCAGACCTATGACTCTTAAATAGCTGCTTCCCCTATTACTCATTCTTTTTCTTCTATCTTCCCAATTTAGGTAGTTAGCACTACATTTTTGCTCATGCCTAATACTTAGGAGTCATTGTTGACTTTTATTTCACCATTGTTTCCACATGATACAAACAATGTCTGATACATAGTAGGTACTCAATATGTCGTTTAAGTAATAAATAGTAGTTAAGGTTATTTTTTAAAATGATTTATTTGGCTTTATTTATTGATTCAGCATCCCAGCTAATAAATAGAAAAGCATTCCGAGGAATTGTACAAAATGGAAGGTTTTTACAGAAGGAAGGGGTGGTGTGTAAGGAAGTTTTCAGCAAAAGAAAGAACTTTTTCAGTCCCAGTCATCTCTTCTTTTCAGGGTAATCGGGAAGGAAGGGGGTCTTCTATGCAGATTGCCTCACTAGTGCTTAATGGGAAATTTCAGATTTGCCTGTCTATAGGTTGTATCCTTGGAAAGATAGAAACTCCAATCAAGTCTTGGTTTGTGTCCTGGGGGCAAAGACTCCATTTTGGGTCTGTTTCTTCTGTTTTTTTTTTTTTAAAAAAAACCAGCAATTGTTTATGTTCTGCTGGTATCATCACTATCTGAGTATCAGAAGGGCCATCTTACACTTTCTTGATAGTCCTAAAACTTCACATTGATGTCCGTTAGAAAAAAAAGCACCTGTGCTTCAAAGATGTTAAAATATAGGGGAAAGTGCTCATGCTAGATTTGATGAAATAGGATCCATGCTATATTACCTTGGACTTAAGGCTCAACTTCCTGCTCTTTAAAATGAAAACAGTACAGTCTACCACCTAAGACTTACGAGGTGTAAGAAATTATATCAACATAGTACCTGGTATAATACCGGTGTATTATGTATAATACTGGGTGTATCACTCGGGGTCCAGCCAGACAAAGAAGAACCACTCCAAGTATGTAAAACACAGAATTTAATGCTGGCCATTGGTGACGCCGTGACAGGGGCAATGAACGGACGGGGAAACCAAGAGAGGACAGTGAGACAACCGAGAGGTTAGCAGAAACAAGGAGCTGCCCGCACTCCTGATCTGGAGGGACGGGTGGAGGAGGTGACATGAATGGAGCCTGGGGAGCACCGTCCTGTGGGAGCCGGCACCACGCAGCCTGTCGGTGCAGGAGCTGGGGCCGCAGGGGCGCCAGAGCTCACACAGGACCGGAACGAGAAAGCGCCTGGCTTTTCCCTCCCTCCCACCTTCCAGTCTCCTGCCCCTGACCCCCGTTGGCCAAACCCACGCCTGAAGGCAGCTGCTCTGGAAGCCTGAGAAGCTGCGTCCTGCAGGGACAGCGCAGAGCCCAGCAGAGGGCAGGGGCGGGATCTGCACGAGGGAGAGCAGCCAGTCCACAGGATGAGGGTGGCCGGCCTTGGGTGCGGCCTGGCCGCGCAGCTGTGTCCGACTCCTGCAGCCCCATGCGCTGCAGCCCACCAGGCTCCTCTGTCCGTGGGATTCTCCAGGCAGGAGTACTGCGGTGGGCTTCCGTCTCCTTCTTGGTAAAACAGGCTTGGTTAAAATCTTTATTCTGATCTGATACAGTGGCATTCTGAGATAGATTTCTAAGCTCAGGCATGTTCTCCTCTGAAATCTCATGAGGGCTTCTACTGCAGATAGATGCCGTTCTGGGTCACCGAGCTCACAGCTCGGCCAGAGTGGAGTTGCAGCGTGGCGGAGTCAGGACAACCGGACTCTGCTCTGGGGCTCTCCAGGGCTTCTGAGTGACCCTTGTGGAGGGCCACAGTCTCTGGACTCACCCTTGAAAAACGTAAATCACAGTTCTCAGGCGGTTTTCTCTCGCCCACAACACACTCCACTTGGCTGTTCATCTTTGCAACCCCCTGTCTAGAACTCTCTCCAGTGCTTTTTGAAAGAAAGGAGGGGATAGTCTTAAGAAAATAGATAACGCACCTAAGGTCACGGAATTGGCAAATCGTAAGGAATTCAGTCTCCACTCATCCTGCTTCAGGGCCGCTGGTTCTTTTTGTGCCTGGGGCCTCTTCTGGTCCAGGAAGGCTTGCGCAGAGAAAGGCAGGAGTGACAGCCACCAAAACCCCGGGCACCAGGTGGTGTGCTGGGAGCAGTGAGTGCCGACTGGAGTGTCAGCGGGGTGGGTGAGCACGCGTGCACACACTCCACTGTATGGCTATACAGCACCTTGCATTGTTCCCAGTCTTTGGCTTTTATGAATAAAGCTGTTCTGAATGTCATAGGGAATTTTTTCCCCTCCTGCTTAACGCCTCGCTGTCTACTTGCTGAGTTGGTATATATTTAGCTTTAAAAGAAATCTCTATCTGTTTTGTAGGGTGCTGCGGCCATTTCACGTCCCTACTAGTTGTGTGGGAGCGTTTCAGGTGCTTCACACCCTCACCGTTCTGGGGGTGTGTGTGTGTGTGTGTGTGTGTGTGTGTGTGTGTGTGTGTGTGTGTGTGTGTGTGTGTGTGTGTGTGTGTGTGTGTGTGTGTGTGTGTGTGTGTGTGTGTCTGGGGGTGTGTGTGTGTCTGGGGGTGTGTGTGTGTCTGGGGGTGTGTGTGTGTGTGTGTGTAGTATTATTTTGTTTCTGGTTTTGTTTTGCAATTCCCTGATTACAAATGATCCTGAATATCATTTCTTGTGCTTATTGTCCATTCATATGTCTTCTCTTGTTAAGTCTTTTATTCATGTTTTTAATTGGACTGTTTTTCTTATTACGATTGAGTTGTAGGAGTTTGTTAAATGGTCTGAATAGAAATCTTTTATGAGATATATTTATATTAGGAGATGAAGTCTCCTGTGGACCCTAGATATTCCTGTATATTCTTTCTGGTTATGCCAGCATGCAAGGCCTGAGGGTTGTTTATCCAGATAATTTTTCAGGATTGTGTTCACAGTGAATCAACCTTAGAGATCACCTTAGAGAGGGCTTCCCTTGTGGCTCATCTGGTAAAGAATCCGCCTGCAATGTGGGAAACCTGGATTTGATCTCTGGGTTGGGAAGATCCCCTGGAGAAGGGAAAGTCTACCCACTTCAGTATTCTGGCTTGGAGAATTCCACGGACTGTATAATCCATGGGGTCTCAAAGAGTTGGCCTGAGCAACTTTCACTTTCACAACCTTAGAGATGAGGTTGTATCTCTGTGGATGATTAATGGTCTTGTTACTATTCACTATAACAGTGGTGATTACCCTCAGCTCAGGGTTCTTCTCTTGTAATATTGAACATGATCCATTGCATGTGTAGACATCCACCATCATCCGTTTGGGCCTTCGTTTGGGTTGGGGAACCCACATGTGTGATAGAGTCCTTTTGTATCTAACTCAGGAGCCTTAAGTTTTCCCTCGGTACTCAGGAAGCAGCAGCAGGCTAATTTAGCTTGTATATAGAGTAGAATATGAAACTCCGCATAGTTCTTGACATGTATTGCAGTGTCTTCTCAGTCTGTGGCTTACCTTTCATTTTAAGGACACTGTCTTAATAAAAGAGTCTTTTGAGAAGTGGAACATTTACATTTTGATGAAATCCAGTTTTATAGTTCGTGCCTTTTGTATCCTAAGGAATCTTTGCTTTCCCCAGGATAGTGAAGGTTTTCACTATGTTTTCTTCTAGACATTTTATAATTTTAGCTTTTCTAGGTTCACATTCTTTCATATGGATGTTCGGTTATTCCAGCACTGATTACTGAAAAGATTGTTAATACCTGATTGAATTACATTGAGATCTTTGTTGAGAATCATTCATTACATAGATTCAAGTATATGTCTATACTTTGTTCTGTTCCATTAACTTTGATTACTGTAGCGTTTCAGTAAATATTGAAATCAGATGAAATAAGTCCCCAACTTTATTTTTTTCAAAATTATTCTGCTGTAGATTCCCTGCATTTCCATATTAATTTTAGAAACTGCTTCTCAATTTCTTCAAAAAAGCTTGCTAGCATGTTGATGGTTATTATGTTGACTCTGTAGATTATTTTTCAAAAGCTGTTTTTCTTAATGGATTTCTTGAGATTGATCCATGAACATGGTATAACATTTTTATTTATTTAGGTCATCTTGTCTCCACAGTGTTACAGTTTTTAATGTGTAGATATTTCTCTTCTTTTGTTAAAATTTTTCTTAATGATTTTGTATTTTTTGATGCTATTAGAAATCATTTATTTAAAAGTCTTGCTTTCCAGTTGCTGGTAGTATTTAGAAATAAGAATTACTTTTCTATGTTGAGTTGTATTCTGTGACCTTGGTAAATTCCTGTAGACAATCTTGTTTACTTATAGAGAGATCTCCTTCTTCCTCTCTAATCTGTGTGTCTGCTGCTGTTATTACTGACCTTGCTGTATTCCTGAATGGGAGTGATGGGAGCCAACATTGCTTCTCATATTCCCAATTTTAGGGGCAGCCAATATGTTGATTTGGCTAACATGGAAATTATAGTAGCTGGAAGACTTTATGAATGGAGGCATTCTGTTCATTGACTGCCCTATTCTGTGTCACTAAAGCGAATTAAAGCGTTGTTAAGGTTTTGGGATGCCTGCACTCATCTCTCTAGGAACTTTGCGGTGAGGATCCCATGGGATGTGAATTCAGCTAGCTCTCATTTCATGGACTGTCATCATTTGGTTCAATTTAATTTACTTATAACTGTAGCCAGAGGGAGGGAGAGTAGAATTTCTAATGTTTTTATAAGTCTTTATGTTTTGTATATTTTATAACAGAAGTCCAAGGCAATATTGAAAGGTTACAAGTTTAAATATATCAGAATAAGCACATAATTTACATACATTGAGTAGCTCTCATAAGAAGCTGTTCAGGGACTTAAAAGTGGCTGTCTTTTAAGTGAGATAGGGCTAAAGAGGTGGGCAGGTGGCTTTTTATTTATTTTTAAAATACCTTTATATCACTTTTAATCCAAATGCACTTATTGCTTGTTATTCTTATATTGTAGAAGTATTTACTTTAAATACTGGGGTTTACCCAAATATTGTTGAAGGAAACAGTTCATCTGTTCAGTCTTGGTTTATTTTGATTCTACCAAAGTTGTAATTCTTTTCAATAATAAATTCAGAAAGGACTACAAAAGATTATCTAGTTTAACCTTCATTGATATATATTTGGCTAGAATTATTGGCCTGGCAGCCTACATCAGAAACTTGAAAAAAATTACAATACAAAAAAATTGTAAGCAAACGAAATGCTCATTATGGTGTAAATTAGGTAAGTAGTAGTATGTTAATCCTGGAAGAAGGCATGGCAACCCACTCCAGTATTCTTGCATGGAGAATCCCATGGACAGAGGAGCCTGGTGGGTTACAGTCCATGGGGTCACAAAGAGTCGGACGCAACTGAGCAAGTAAGCGCGGCACAGCACAGTCTGTTAATAATAGTCTGTGGGCAGAAAGAAAATAATTTTCTTTGGGAATTAAGTATTAATACTGGAATATGTTCTTTAAATATTACTCAATGGTAAAATATATATTTTTATAAGTAAAGTATGTTTAAGTTTGAAAGTTTATATATTATATATATAATGTAGGGGAAAAATACTTAAGACATAGAAATATCAAACTAATAGTTATTTTTAGACATTTTTTCTTTGTTTTTCTGTTTTCCAAATCTGTGTTGAACAAGAAACAGATTCGTAATTTAAGCAAAGAGATGGATAAATGATATACTGGTACAAGTTGAATGTATTCTCTTTTTAATGAGAGATAGCATAGTCACTAATTAAAAAATCTGATATTTTCAGTTTTCTCACCATTTCATTTTTCGTGTCATTTTTATTTTATCATTTTGTTCTTTGAGATTTTGCTCTGAAATTTTCTTTAGTAAATTAGGACTTGCTGATTATGAAAATCGCCTGTTTCCCAGGGCTAACTTGTTTTACTTTATTGGGAATGTTTCCTTGTGCAATAGTGTAGCAAAAAAATGAAAAAGAAATGGGAAAAATACATCTAATTTCCTACCATCCCAACTAATCTACTTTTGGACAGGTACAGATCCTTTCCTTCCCCTTGGATTTATAATCTGTAATTTAAATAGAATTCTGAAGTCTACTGTTAGCTGGACATCCTCATCTTAGACGTCCATCTGGTAGATGGACGTCCTCATGTGGTCCATGTGGACCATACACATACCTGTTCAACGGTCTTTCTGCTTCTGATGCCTCTGATTGCCGAGTGGAAGTCCAGGCTCTTTGGTGGCCTGTAAAGCCTACAGTCCTCTCTATCACAGCTCTTTTTCCAGACTTCTACAAGGTTCAAGCTCTCACATTCTTCAGACTTTGATTCTAACATTTGAGTCCTTCAGAGTCTTCTCTAGGAGACTTTTCTTTGACCACCCTGTTTGAAGTTCACCCCACTTGCTATGCTGCTTATTCCTCCTATTGCTTGTTTTTCTCTACAGCACTCAGCACTATCTACAGTTGGATGTGTTTTGATCACTTTTCAGTTGTTGTCGGTCTGTGGAGAGTGAAGTTCTGTGCAGGCAGCGGTTTTTGTCTCTTGCTCACGGGTCCTTTTTCAGCACGTAGGACCTTGGCTGGTGCTGACTGGACCTGACGTGTGTGGAGTAATGAGTGAGCGCCAGCCCCTCTCCCCTGTGCTCCGTGCTGCTGCTGGTGTGACAGGCTGTTTGTGGAGTGGCGCTCCCTGCTCTAGGACCTGGCCTCTCATTTGCAATTGTATGTGCGTTCGTATATTTTTGGGGGTGTGCTCATGTGTTATGTTTTTGTCTGAAAGGTATTCTTGACTCAGTCTGCCTCCTTAACTCTTCTTTACCTTCCCTTGGCTTCTTCCCTTATCCCTCTGCCAAGTTGGCTCTTCTTCCTTTGAGCCTTTGGTGTCATGTTAGAGAAATGAGGAGCTTCCCTTGTGGCTCAGATGGTAAAGAATCTGCCTGCAGTGCAGGAGATCTAGGTTTGATTCATGGGTCGGGAAGATGCCCCTGGAGAAGGGAATGGCTACCCACTCCAGTGTTCTTGCCTGGAGAAATCCATGGACAGAGGAGACTGGTAGCCTACAGTCCATGGGGTTGCACAGAGTTAGACCCGAGTTAGCGCTGGAGGAATTAGACTGCATTGAAAAGTACTGTTTTTTCGCTTGGGTTTCTCCTTCCAGACTTAGATTTTGATAATCTCTGTGTCTGTAATGCCTCGAACTAGATGCTTAATAATTTATAGCTTTTTCTGTATTGCTTAGAATATTTATTTTAATGGAGTTATTCTTATAGGGTTTGGTTTTATTTTACATGTTCCTAAAACACATTGGTATATTTTTGGATATTTCCTTTGTTTTCCATGATAGTCTGGATTTGACAAGGCAATTACTTTATAATTTGAAAACCTGTTGATGATGTATTGCTATGTTTCATGGATACCATGGATTGTGAATTTATAGATTTATGGGCAGAAGTAAGGAAATCATTCTCTCAGTAATACTATGAGTAACGGTGTATTGCTGTTAATGTGAAAGGTGGGATTAATGCAGTTGTAACTATTTTAATAATCTTCACACAGCATGAAGTCAGTTTTTTTAACTTATTTTTCAGGGAAGTCTTAAGAGTAATCGACAGATCTCACCTCAGGAATTCATCTATGAACTGAAGATGGGGTCTGCGGATGAGAGACTCTTCACGTACCTGGAGTCCCTCCGCGTGTCTCTGACAAGTAATCCTGTGAGGTAATTCGTCTGTCTGAACATGAGGGCATGTTACTGAATTAAACAGATGCTATGATCTGTCACTTTTACACTTCATGGTGTCTGTGAATAAATAGCTGGTCTACCTCAACAACTTCTCAGGGTAACAGTTGAATACATAATATTTATATGCATGTGGAAATATAGTCTCAATATACATTTTGTATTTATTACTGAGTAATATATAGCTTGTGGACTTTTTAAAAAATCATGCTTTTTTTTTTTCTCAGAATTTTTAAAAACTTAAGCTGTTTTTCAGAAGAGAATTAATCATGATCAGAAACTATTGATTTAACGTGGCTGAGTTTCACTCTGAATTTTGGCATTGTATATATACTGGCTCATTCCTGTTTGACGTAGCAAGAAATACCAATAATTTGTTTTTTTCTTTTATTGGAAGGGGTATCTTTTATAGGAGCCCATGGGTTAGTGTTGTCAGGTTTAGCAAATAAAAATATAGGATGCCTAGAAAAATCTGGACTTTAGACATATTTACAGTAAGAAATTATTTGTTATTTTTTCATAAATCCAGATTTCACTAGGTGCTCTGTATCTAGCCATACTACAGTAGGTGCCTTGATAAACCCATTTTTAGACTTTTTAGCCCAGCATAGTCTTTAAAACTTTTAAATAGGAGTGGTTATAAAATGAGCAGTCATAGAATTTCCAAGCTGTAAGAGTCTAAGGTAGATTAGTTTTGATTTCTTATTTGTATAATAAATGAATGATTATTTCTATGTAAATATATATATATAAATATATTCTAGTTTTCTCTTTATATGCATATATATGTATATGTGTATGCGTGTATGAAAGATAGACAAGGGGCCAGAATGACTAACTATGGTTGGAGGTTAATGATCTGTAAAAGAATTTTTTTGATATTCTGATATTCTGGATATTTCTTAATTTTGGCTACAGTAAGATAAAAATCCTTGACAGTATAATTTTTAAAATAAAAAGACCCTACCTGCTGAGAGACATGAGAGTGAGGTTTAACTAAGGAGTGTGAAGAGTGAGCAAAGAATCTCTATTATTTCAACTTTATCTTTATTTTTCCATATTTTACCATTTTAGTCTGTTCTCTAGGGTGTAAGGAGAAGGAAATGGCAACCCACTCCAGTATTCTTGCCTGGAGAATCCTATGGACAGAGGAGCCTGGTGGGCTGCTGTCTATGGGGTCGCACAGGGTTGGACATGACTGAAGTGACTTAGCAGCAGCAGCAGCTAGGGTGTAAATTTATGGTGAGCATGAGATCAGGGACTTCATATGTCCTAATATTTATTTGACAGGTGTAAGTCATACATGAAGAGTTCTAGTTTCCGTTTTTATCTGTACTGTTAAATGGTATCATTTAAAAACTGTGGATGAGCACCTGCTGTTTTCTAAGCACCATCTTAGATATGTGGCTTGAATAAACAGCAGAGGAGGTCCAGGCCCTGTTCCTGTAGAGTTTAAATGTAGGAAGAGGGTATGTTGGGGTCAACTGAGGTGCTATACTCATTTTCAGTTTATATGGCAGCCACCTGACACTGGAGATAATCATGGAATTTCAGTATAATTAGAAGTAGACTCTCCCATTGCCTCATCTTCTTATTTTGAATATTTAAACATGTTAGTGAAAAAAGCTGTGAGCGGACTGTCTGTGTGAAGCATGTTACAAGCATGTTACAATAGATTTAGCATTTCCTGTGATTCTACCTAAAGGCACTGGGAGAGGATGCTGTGTGTTTCATTTGAATCTTGTTTCAAAAATAAAAATTTGTGGAATTATTTCCTCGAGAGTGGCCAGTTCTAGAATATATTATCAGGAAGTCACAAGTATTTGTTTCCTATGAAATAGTATTTTTGATTGGAAAGAATAGAAAACCATATTATTAGAGAAATTTTTCTGAAATCATGGTGCTTTATGTAGAAAGAAAACTGAGATACTCAATAACATTTCTGTGCCCAGTGCTCCAGTTAGAGGAAAAACTTAGCTGAACATGTAAAACTTGAATCTGTTTCTCTGATCAAATCTTTGGACTTTGCAGTTAGTTACAATGCAGTTAGCTGATAAAGTCAATTTTTCATATTTTCTTTTTAATACATTATGTGATTAAATTTCAAGAGAGAAGGAATTCCAACTTTTTGTAAGCTTTTGAGATTATTATTAGATCTGTAGGATTACTGAGAAAATCAGAGTTAAATTTTTTATGTCCGTGAATACAATTGAAAAGGAAGCAAGTGAACTGATGATGGTTTGGGATCAAGATTTATTTAAATCAAAAATCAAGGAAAAATTAGGAGCAACCCCACCCTGCCCTGGAGCCTCGTCCCTGATAGGTAATATTTTAGAGCCATTCATCAACCTCTGAAACTCTGCCTAGCAATTGTGAAGCATGTTATCCTTTGATTATCTGGATAGGGAATTATGTGTAAACTACTGCTTTAAATACCAAATTATTTGCTTTGTTTTATGAAGAGTTGATTTGAAGATCACGTAGTTCTGTTTGAAGTTTTATTGATTATTCAATATTCTTAAGGACAATTTTGAGCTTAAAGACTAGTTCCTTTATTTTTGGAACATAAGAGAATAGACCAGCTTCTTCAAGTATAACTTTTTAGTGGATGTCCACTAAAAGATGAGTCAATAATTATGTCAACAACTATCTTTGCACTTTTAAATATATGGGTGTAAAAAGGTAAAATGTACACACTAGTATCATTATGATTGATATGCGTTTTAGTCCATACTCATCTTTGCATGTAGCAAATTATAGAATGCATCTTCATTTGCCCAGTTTGACGTGGTTGTTAAGAAAAAGATTTCTGTCTCAGGAACAACAGTCTTCTTTGATCTTTGTGTTATTCACAGTTAACGTGTACATTTTGAAGTTTACTGTTACTATTTTACAAGATACAAGATACCATTATGTTAGAAGATTTTGTAATGAGATTTTGGAACTAGATTTGATTAAGTTAATAACTGTAACTTTGAGAAAATCACTTTAGGAAATTTTTTCATAAAATATAAGTTGGTAGCTCAGCTGGTAAAGAATCTGCCAGCAATGCAGGAGACCTGGGTTTGATCCCTGGGTTGGGAAGATCCCCTGGAGGAGGGAAAGGCTACCCACTCCAGTATTCTGGCCTGGAGAATCTCCATGGACAGAGGAGCCTGGCAGGCTGCAATCCATGGGGTCTCAAAGAGTCAGACTGAGTAAGTAAGCATGTATTTACTGAAAAGCAGGTAAGCAGTCTGTGTGTGTCATTATTCCATTTAATCAGTGTGTTTGGAATGTAGGTTTTCTGCATTTCTGGGCTTGAAAACACAAAACTGGTAGGAGAACTTGCTTTGGGAATTGCTGAATGTTTTGTGCCGTGCGCTGCATGTGTGAGGACAGAGATGGAAGAGCTTATGGTGAGTGATGAGATCACTGTGTTCCTTGTTGTCACCTGATCTGGAGAAAAGAAGTCAAGACCCAAATTTGAAGTTACTAATAGCTTGACTTATTATAAAAATTATTTGTATAAAATGTTTAACATTAGAAAGGCTACAGTGGCACAAATATCCACTTTACTGATGAGGCTAACCTACAGAATGTTGCCTATGACTTTGAATCTTCCATGCCCCCCTGCTCAATTCAGATCCCTTGAATTTTGGATTTATCATTTCTTTCTTTGCATTATAGATAACCATATATATATCCCTGATATTCTTGGTTTTTATATCTTTTGAGCATTACTTAAGTGGCGTCATCTTCTGTGTTCTCTTTGAAGACTTTCATTTTCCTCTCAGTTTTCATGTATTTATAGATGTTGTGTACAGCTACTCACATTTCATAACAAGCATTTTCCATAACTTTTTCTTATATTTTAAATAGTATCAGTTCAGTTCAATTGCTCTGTCATGTTTGACTCTTTGCAATCGCATGAACCATAGCACGCCGGACCTCCCTGTCCATCACCAACTCCCGGAGTCTACCCAAACCCATGTCCATTGAGTCAGTGATGTCATCCAAATGTCTCATCCTCTGTTGTCCCCTTCTCCTCTGTCTTCAACCTTTCCCAGCATCAGTGCCTTTTCCAATGAGTCAGTTCTTCACATCAGGTGGCCAAAGTGTTGGAGTTTCAGTCCTTCTAGTGAACACCCGGGACTGATCTTTAGGATGGGCTGGTTGGAACTCCTTGCAGTCCAAGGGACTCTCAAGAGTCTTCCCAACACCACAGATCAAAAGCATCAATTCTTCGGTGCTCAGCTTTCTTTATAGTCCAGCTCTCACATCCGTACATGACTACTGGAAACAACATAGCTTTGACTAGACAGACCTTTGTTGGCAAAGTAATGTCTCTGCTTTTTAATAAGCTGTCTAGTTTGGTCAAAGGACTTCCCTGGTGGCTCAGATGGTAAAGTGTCTGTCTACAGTGCAGGAGACCTGGGTTCGATCCCTGGGTCAGGAAAATTCCCTGGAGAAGGAAATGGCAACCCACTCCAGTACTATTGCTTGGAAAATCCCATGGATGGAGGAGCCTGGTAGGCTACAGTCCATGGGGTTGCAAAGAGTCAGACACAACTGAGCGACTCCACTATGGTCATAAGTTTTCTGCCAAGGAGCAAGCATCTTGTATTTCATGGCTGTAGTCAGCATCTGCATTGATTTTGGAGCCCCGCAAAATAAAATCTGTCACTATTTCCAGTGTTTCCCCATCTATTTGCTGTGAAGTGATGGGACCAGATGCCATATTAGTTTTCTGAATATTGAGTTTTAAGCCAATTTTTTCACTCTCCTCTTTCACTTTCATCAAGAGGTTCTTTAGTTCTTCTTCACTTTCTGCCATAAGGGTGGTGTCATCTGCATATCGGAGGTTATTGATATTTTTCTCCCAGCAATCTTGATTCCAGCTTGTGCTTCATCCAGCCCAGTGTTTCTTATGATGTACTCTGCATATAAGTTAAGTAAGCAGGGTGACAGTATACAGCCTTGACATACTCCTTTTCTGATTTGGAACCAGTCTGTTGTTCCATGTCCAGTTCAAACTGTTGGTTCTTGACCTGCTTGCAGATTTCTGAGGAGGCAGATCAGGTAGTCTGATATTCCCATCTCTTGAAGAATTTTCCACAGTTTCTTGTGATCCACACTGTCAAAGGCTTTGGCATAATCAGTAAAGGAGAAGTCGATGTTTTTCTGGAACTCTCTTGCTTTTTCGATCTAGTGAATGTTGGCAATTTAGCTTTGGTTCCTCTGCCTTTTCTAAATCCAGCTTGAACATCTGGAAGTTCACGGTTCACGCATTGTTGAAGCCTGGCTTGGAGAATTTTGAGCATTACTTTACTAGTGTGTGAGATGAGTTCAGTTGTCCGGTAGTTTGAACATTCTTTGGCATTGCCTTTCTTTGAGATTGCAGTGACAACTGACCTTTCCCAGTCCTGTGGCCACTGCTGAATTTTCCTAATTTGCTGGCATATTGAGTGCAGCACTTTCACAGCATCATCTTTTAGTATTTGAAATAGCTCAACTGGAATTTCATCACATGCACTAGCTTTGTTCGTAGTGATGCTTCCTAAGGCCCACTTGACTTAGCATTCCAGGATGTCTGGCTCTAGGTGAGTGATCACACCATCATGATTATATGGGTCGTAAAGATCTTTCTTGTATAGTTCTTCTGTGTATTCTTGCCACCTGTTCTTAATATTGTCTGCTTCTGTTAGGTCCATACCATTTCTGTCCTTTATTGAGCCCATCTTTGCATGAAATGTTCCCTTGGTATCTCTAATTATCTTGAAGAGTTCTCTAGTTTTCCCCATTCAATTTGTTTTCCTCTATTTCTTTGCACTGATCCCTAAGGAAGGCTTTCTTATCTCTCCTTGGTATTCTTTGGAACTCTGCATTCAAATGGGTATATCTTTCTTTTTCTGTTCCTATTTAAAGCATTCCTTTAAATAGTATACGAATGAATGCTTTTTTAAAAAAAATGTTATCTGATAATCCTTGTGTTTACTTCGTAATTCATATCAGTTTAGAAATATATTGGAATTTATGTGACGTTTCTCTTCAGAATTTCACCTTATGCTGCTTTTCCCATCGTCCTCTTCTTCCTCCTTCTGTTTATTCTTCTCCTATTCCTTTCTGTATTATTTTCCTTCTTCTTTCTCAGATTCTTTTGATAGATTTAAAATTTCTCGTTTTATTTTTCATCATTTACTAACTTGGAAGACATTCTTTTTGATCTTAAATAGAAGAGAAATTTAACATCCACATACTTAGAAAGGAAACATTGCTTGCATGTACTTATAAGGAACAGAAGAAAGCAATATCTTTTCTTCTGAACCTAAAATACATTAACACCAATCATCTTCTCTTGATTTGTATGCTAGTTCTGTGTGATATTTTAATTTTCTCTTTTTTAATATTGTAAATTGGCTGTCTTTACTACTGAGATACTTCCCGGGTGGCGCTGCTGGTAAAGAACCTGCCTGCCAATGCAGGAGACACAGGCTTGAGCCCTGCTTCTGGAACATCCCCTGGATGAGGGCATGGCAGCCCACTCCAGTGTTCTTGCCTGGAGAACCTACAGGCAGAGGAGCTTGGTGGGCTACAGTCCGAGGGGTCACAGAGAGTTGTGCCCAACTGAGGAGACTTAGCATGCAGACATGCACTGCTAATACATGCTACCGATAAGTGTTTGTGTGTGTTTATATACACGTACTCACCATTTGGTTTTGGTTCATCATTCATTTTTTTCTAATTTTATTTTTGTTTTAAATGTATCATTATATTTCCCTAGTGAGAGTACTTCAGTGGTAAAGCTTTCTTTTGTTTGAAAGTGAATTTGTTTGCCTTTACTTTTTTTGAGCAATAGTTTTCCTAAGGGCATGAAATTGTTTGATCTTTTCTTAGTAAAGTGAAGGTATTGATAGCATTTTTCTTCTGCGTTACATTGCTTTTTGGAAAAGCAGGTACTTTCTCTAAAACTTGTTCTGTTCTAAGTAATCTGCCTTTTTTCTCTGGTTTTATTAAGTCTTGTTTTTGATGTTCTCTAGTTTGTTCTATGTGTCAAGGTGGATTTTTTCTTCTTTAGTTTTACTAGGGATTTTTTTTTGGGTTTCCTGAGTATGAATGGTGTCTTTAATAAATTCTGTGAAAATATCAGCCATCAACTCTTTGAATATTGACTGCCCTCCCCATTTTGTGTGTTTTCTATGTTCTTACTCCATATAGTGTTATTTCCTAACCTCTTTTGAAGTTTTGTCTGTTTCTCTGTACTGTTAATATATTTTTAAGTTTCCCAATTATTTTTTTTCCATTGTCTAATCTGCTGTTTAATTTGTATGTTGTATATTACATTTCTGCCCCATTATAATTTCATCCCTAGACGCTTGCTTCTTGGAAGAAAAGCTATGACCAACCTAGACAGCATATTAAAAAGCAGACACATTACTTTTCCAGCAAAGGTCCGTCTAGTCAAAGCTATGGTTTTTCCTGTAGTCATGTATGGATGTGAGAATTGGACTGTAAAGAAAGCTGAGTGCCAAAGAATTGTTGCTTTTGAACTGTGGTGTGGGAGAATACTCTTGAGAGTTCCTTGGACTGCAAGGAGATCCAACCAGTGCATCCTAAAGGAAATCAGTCCAGAATATTCATTGGAAGGACTGATGCTGAAGCCAAAACTCCAATACTTTGTCCACCTGATGCGAATAACTGACTGATTGGAAAAGACCCTGATGATGGGAAAGCTTGAAGGAGGGTGGAGAAGGGGGCAACAGAGGATGAGATAGACGATTGGATGGCATCACCAACTCAATGGACATGGGTTTGGGTGGATTCCGGGAGTTGGCGATGGACAGGGAGGCCTGGCGTGCTGCATTTCACAGGGTCACAAACAGGTGGACATGACTGAGCAGCTGAACTGACCAGAATACTGTATCTTTATTCATAACTTTTGCTTTGTTACTTTTGTGCTGTTTATTATTTCTCTAAATATGTGACATATTTTATACCCTTTGACTGTAATTCCAGCAAATAGAGGTCTCCCAGGCCTACTCCTGGAGTTTTTTCCTGCTCGACTTGTTTCTCTCGTTTGTCTCTGTGTCTTTAATTTTAGAATGTGTCCTCCTGTTCCTTGGAGCTTTTTCTTTGAGATTTATTTCGAAGATATTTTGAATTAATCTAAATGAATTAGTCTAATTAAATTTTTGTTTTTCTATTACTGAGTGCATAGTGACCGAGGGCTGCCTTAAAATAAGTGGATTTTTTTTCCCCTCCATATACATATGCAAGGTTGGGTTATGAATTATCAGAAGACATTTGCCTTGATGTCCCCCTTTACTGGGTTGTTTATTGCTGGTCTCTTTCTTACTGAAGGTGTGGCCTTTTGAGAGCCTTGTGTGTCTCAGGCTTGATGGTGGCTTGAGGCTGTAATTCTGGTCCCATTCGCTCTGCTCAGCTACCGCAAAGGAGATGTTGGGTTTCCAGGGCTTTATGTTGGCCCCAGAGCAAATGAAGTTTGAGGCAGGCTTTCCTGTCAAATTTTTTTTCTCTCTCTCAGGTCCTGCATTTACTTCAGCCCTTTTTTAGTAGCTTTCTTTTGTTTGGCCTCTCAAGATCTTTCTTTATGACTCATCCCTAAATCCCACAAGAAAGAGACCTTTTACCATTTATTCAGTTTCCTGTAATCCAGCTGCTGTCCTCTATGACACACTTGAAATACTGGGTTTTATGGCGATACTCATTACACCTTGTTTTTGCTTTTGTGTTCTGAACTATATTAAAAAAAGTAGATACAGAAATAGAGCAAGGTTCAAAATCAGCTGTACTGCTGGAAAAATAGAGTGAAAAACAAAACTGGAACTTGAAGGAGAAATGTACTTCTTAACTTCTTTCCACTGAATCACTTACCACGTTGCCATAGCTAGAAAGACCAGGAAGCCGCTGGACAGAGTCCTGTGTGTTTAGGAGCATTCTCTGAGTTCTGTCCACATCATCAGTTTGATACATCAGTTCTTCTTGGGGGATATTCTAATATGGAGATGGAAGGAGTGGCCAGAAGGAACCCTTGATGTTGTTTTCTAGGAAATATAGAAGAAGACCTCTCTCTTTGTAGAAGTGAGGGAGGGCGGATAATATTCTTATTAATAGCATGCTCTAGTTTATTTTCATTCTCATGATATTTTGGAATTTTAAATTAAGACATGAAATATAAAGTTTCTTAAGAAAAAAACCAGCCTTAGAAAAATCAGCAATATGTACAGGTTTACAGTGATAGTCACAGTGATAATTTCTGAAATGGGCAAGAGAAGTAAACGTTTTCCTTGGAGATGTACATTCTTGTAGTCTTCCTGTCTTCCTTTTTCCTGCTTTTCCCTCTTTCTCTTCCATAGTGATGTCAGGAAGATATGCAATGCAGATGACTCTCTTTTCTTTCCTATGCTGTTCAGTACAGTAGCTATCTTATGGCTATTTAATTAATTAAAATTTAATAAAAAAAAGGCAACATTTCAAGTGCTCAAGTGGTACATGTGGCTAATGATTCCTATATTGGACAACACATATGTACCACTTCTGTTGTATTTTAGTAGCTAGTGCTGCTTAAATGCTTTGGGTTTTTCTGATAGCTGTATATATGCATACACATATCAAACATTTCTTTGATATGTTTATTACATGGTTGCTATGTTCTCAAAGTTATGTTCAGGAATATGAGAATATATAAGGAATTAAAGTCTGAAAGATTAAAGGGTATTTTTTAAAACCTCCAAGGATGAATGAATATTCATGTCAAGAGAATCAAAGAGTGATATAAGGCAGCGGTCTTCAATGTTTTCGGCGCCAGGGACTGGTCATGGAAGACAATTTTTCCACGGATGGAGGGAAGGCAGTGGTTTGGAGATGATTCCGGTGCATTACATGTATTGTGCAGTTTATTTCTATTATTATTATATTGTGATACGTAGTGAAATAATTAAACAGCTCACTGTAATACAGAGTCAGTGGGAGCCCTGAGCTCAGGCGGTAACGCGAGCCCTGGGGAGTGGCTGTAGAGACAGATGAAGCCTTGCTGGCTGTCCCGTTGCTTACCTTCTGCTGGTGCTGGCTGGGGACCCCGATCCAAGGGAGGCTGCCTACCCAGGGACTGCTGCCTTGCAGTACATGGCTAAGGGGGTGGGCTTCACAGCGACGTCCAGAACAGGAAGGGAAGGGAGAGGCTGGGGTGACAGGCCGTGCTGTAGCTTTACTGTGCCTGCCTGTAGTCAGGGTGAGGGACTCACCAGTACGGCACATCCTAGAAGTCATGGAGACGTCCTCTTTGGTAGGTTGAACACATTAGTGAGGTGCGTGTTTCTTTTAAACAGAATGTTCCGCACAGATGTGCTTGCTTTTACCTCTTAGAAGCAGTTTTTCCAGGTTGTTTTCCAACAAGAAGTCAAAGTGAGAGGTAGGATGTTACTATTCTTCTTTACCTCTTTAGGTACTGTCATATATCTTAGGATATGCCTTTTATTATTTATGTATAAATTATCATTCAGAATTCATAACTTTTATGATAATATTAAAGAAATAATTGTTGAAAATTACCTCTAATTTTAGGCCATTTTGCTGTTCTTTCTGAAGTGCTTGAAATGAATGAAATATTAATGAAAAATGCCCTGGAAGAAAATAGCTGTTAATGTTTTCAGGTGCATACTAGGTATTTTTGAAGGGCAAGCTATTACTTCCCAGTGCATTCACAGCCCCTCCACAGCTGGTGTCATTTCTCTGAGAGCCTCTCTGGAAGACTCAGTGTTCCCCAGTGGTTGAGAGACTTTCTCCTTTGTGTGTTGTCATTCATACTGTTGCTTGGTTTTGGCTTATTGATATATTAAAATGTATTATAATTATTTGGTTGCGAAGTTACTTTGCCTGTACCTTAAAGCTTTGACTTTGAAGGCAAGGTTAACAATAAAAGTAGAGTAAGTTGAAAATAGAGTAATTGCTTTTAACAGAGAAATACATATTTTCTGCACAAGGTGAATAGAACGTATATAGCTCAATTTATACTTGAGCTGAAAAGTCCTAGAATTATAAAGTGCTGCCAATATATTTTAAAATATGTCTCCCAGTCTTTTTAAAATAAAATATAAATTGCTGTTTGAATTGCCAAGATTAATTTTAAAAATCATATTCAAATATAAAGTCAGTTACAGTATAACATTGGGTCTCAAATTTTGCTTTTAAAACAGAGTAGTTTGATATTTAGGCATAAAAGGAATAATATATGAATGAAAACTAATCATTTGCAAAAATTAGGTTACTGTTTAAAAGACTACAAAAAATAGTTTTATGCCATAACAATTTGGGAAAAACACAGCTATTAATCTGAAACAATTTCTCATAGATCTAGAGACAAAATATAAGAAAATTTCTTCTTTCCAATGGTAACTGTATTTTCAGAGAATGTAAACCTTCTGTGCTCAACTCTGTAACAGCTATCAGTGTGATGTTATTTACTGAATAATTTGGTTTCTTTGGTAAAGATAAATATTTTCAGTGGAAAATTGTTGTACTGCAGGCACTAAAGCTTCTAGTTACTTAGTATCCTGCATACAAAAAATTAAATAGTTTAGTGCATTAAGTAAAGGATTTAAAATATGATAATCCTTGTGTTGGTATTCCCTGACACATCTGTACATAAAGAAATATGTAATTATACATAAAGGCAAGAGAAGGAAGTTTCAGTTTTCATGATTCAGAAAATCATATAGAGTAAACTCAGTTTTATATTAATGCAGATTTCTAGTTCTTTTATTACAAGGGGCAATGTACATTAGAAAGAAATAGGTATACTTTTCATATGTTAAACATCTTTTGTGTGTTAAAATTTATTAAAAAAATTATAAAATTATAAAAATTTATAATTACAGAAGAAATATTTTGTATGTTAAAATTTAGAAAAGAAGCATATTGCACTTTGATTAATTTAAATTTAAATATCCACCTGTTACTTGTGGCCAGCCCGTGGGACAGCACTCTTGTGGAGATCAGAAGCTCACATAATTTTACTGTTGCACTTGTTTTGAGCCTTTGCGCTCTTCTGTGTAGACATGGACGCTCCCTGTATCACCTCCCTGAAATTCTGAGGTGGGGGGCAGACTGTTCCCTTGTTGCAGAGCCTTAATATGGGGCTCAGAAGAGAAGATCAGAGGCAGGTTAAATAAACTTGCATAGTAACGAGAGAATAGGGAAATTCAGGCGTGAAATGAAGTGACATGCTGAGCCTGGCTTGCTCATTCTTCAGGATCGAGGGCAGGTATTTGCGTGTTTCTGCGGACCTTCCTGTTACAAAGCTAGAAGGGGTGCAGGTGCTTCTCCTGGTCCTCACGCTGCTGAGAGTCCGTCCGGAGAGGAAGGTCTGACAAGCATTAAAGAGTAAATGATGTGACCTTAGTAAGTGCTTAGGTATGTGGTATGGATAACCTGCCCCTAGAGTACAGCAGAGGGTGTGTGAATCTACCCCAGTGAGGCCCCACAGTACCAAGAGGCGTGCTGCGGAGGGACGCAGAAAATAGAAGCTAATGAAACAAAAGAGGTCATCAGTTGAGTCCAGAAAAAATAAGGGACCCACAGTGCAGCTGTTCAGTGCCCGCTGGTCAGACGCTAGTCTTTCTGAGGTGGTGAAGTTTGAGAGGCCAGGGGACAAGGAACTGGGTCAGACGACTCAGGCTTTGGCGCTGGGCCTGGGGGCGTCTGGGCGGTAGAGACCCTGCGGGCGAGACAGAGGGGCGGCTGGCGGGGCGGCGGGAGGGTGGGCACGGGCAGGTCCTGGGGGCCTTCAGGCCACAGCGGGGAAGGTGGGTTTTTACTGTCGGGAAGCGGGAGGCTCTGAGGAGTTTTAAGCAGGAACTAGAGATTGCTGTTTAGAAAGCTCGCTCCTGATGCTGCGGAGAGCAGGTTCTAGATGGGAGGGTGGACAGGGAGAGCGGAGGGAGGCTGTGGCGTCCCCGCGGAGATGGAGGAGCGGGGTGAGCACTGCAGTCGTGGGCCCCGATTGGGGGCATTCTGCAGAGACCGCAGGACATGTTGGTGGATTGGATACAGGCTGGGAATGAAAGGGAGGACTCCGGAAGGACGCCTCAAGGTTTGAGCCTGAGCAAAGAGGCTGACTGTAGTGCTGTTAACAGATGTTGACTGAAAAAAATTATAAAACCTCAAAGTTGAATCACGTTTTATTCAGCGGACTTACTGAGGTCTTAAGCCCAGGAGACAGCCTGACAGACAGCTCTGAGGAACTGTTCTGAAGAGGTAAGGGAGCTGCCAGGATATATAAGTGTTTGTGAAAAGATCTCCAGGTAGTTGGCACATTAAAAAATTACTGCTTGTTAAAGAAAACCAGACATCTCATGTTAATGAATTTGAGATAGCAGGTGAAGAGTTGAATACGTGAATCTGCAGCTCAGTGGAGAAATGTGGAGTGAAGATATATGTGGATAGTTGTGGATTGTACATGAAACTTTGAAAATGGCAGAGATCCAAGGTTGGGGTATGTGTGTGTGTGCACGTGTGTGCATCCAGTGAGAGCCAAATATGCAAGAGTTTCTGGAAGAAGCTCTGAGGAACTCAGCAATTCTGTGTTGCCCGGAAAGGGAGGGGAAGCCCAGAAAGAGACTGAGCTCTGGCTGGTGGGGAGGAGGAGAACCCAGGAGACTGGTTTCCTGAACCTAAGAGAGGAGAGTGTTTCAAAAAGAAGGAAGTGGCAAACCACATTGCACACTGCTGAGATGGGGCGAGGTAACACTGTGGTAGTTGCCGATGGGAGGGCTGTTGGTTACCTTTGAGAAAAGCAATTTTGTGGTGTCTGCATGGCAACTGTCAAATTGAAGTGAGATGGAACGAATGGATGAAAATGTACAAATTACACTTGTACACAGGTCAGGAAGCAACAGGTAGAACTGGACATGGAGCAACAGACTGGTTCCAGATAGGAAGAGGAATACGTCAAAGCTGTATATTGTCACCCTGCTTATTTAACTTATATGCAGAGTACATCATGAGAAATGCTGGGCTGGAAGAAGCACAAGCTGGAATCAAGATTGCCGGGAGAAATATCAATAACCTCACATATGCAGATGACACCACCCTTATGGCAGAAAGTGAAGAGGAACTAAAGAGCCTCTTGATGAAAGTGAAAGAGGAGAGTGAAAAAGTTGGCTTAAAGCTCAACATTCAGAAAACTAATGCATGGCATCCAGTCCCATCACTTCATGGGAAATAGATGGGGAAACAGTGGAAACAGTGAGAGACTTTATTTTTGGGGGCTCCAAAATCACTGCAGATGGTGATTACAGCCGTGAAATTAAAAGACGCTTACTCCTTGGAAGGAAAGTTATGACCAACCTAGATAGCATATTAAAAAGCAGAGACATTACTTTGTCAACGAAGGTCAGTCTGGTCAAGGCTATGGTTTTTCCAGTGGTCTTGTATGGATGTGAGAGTTGAACTATAAAGAAAGCTGAGCGCTGAAGAATTGATGCTTTTGGACTCTGGTGTTGGAGAATACTCTTGAGAGTTCCTTGGACAGCAAGGAGATCCAACCAGTCCATCCTGAAGGAGATCAGTCCTGGGTGTTCATTAGAAGGACTGATGCTGAAGCTGAAACTCCAATACTTTGGCCACCTGATGGGAAGAGCTGACTCATTGTAAAGACCCTGATGTTGGGAAAGATTGAGGGCAGGAGGAGAAGGGGACGACAGAGGATGCGAAGGTTGGATGGCATCACTGACTCAATGGACATAAGTTTGGGTGGGCTCTGGGAGTTGGTGATGGACAGGGAGGCCTGGCGTGCTGCAGCTCATGGGATCGCAAAGAGTTGGATACAACTGAGTGACTGAACTGAACTGGACTGAACACTTGTGATGCAATCATTTGAGACCTCTGCTATAAAAGAAAGGGGACAAATGGACAGCAATAGGAAGTGTCTAAAGTCATGAGAATGAAACCCTTTGAGCCAGTGCTATGTTATTCTACCGTGTTTCAGTCATGCCTGACTCTGTGACCCTATCAATTGTAGCCTGCCAGGAGCCTCTGTCTCTGGGATTCTTGAGGCAAAAATACTGGAGTGTGTTGCAGTGCCCTCCTCTAGGGGATCTTCCTGACCCAGGGATCCAACCTCTGTCTCATTATCTCTCCTACATCGGCAGGTGGGTTCTTTACTACTGGTACCACCTGGGAAGCCCTTTGAGCCAATTATTGTTCAGTCCCCAGGTTGTGTCCAGCTCTTTTCAACCCTGTGGACTGCAGCATGCCAGGCCTCCTTGTCCATCACCGTCTCCTGGAATTTGCTCAGCTTCATGACCATTGAGTCAGTGATGCCATCCGACCATCTCATCCTCTGTCATCCACTTCGCCTCCTGCCTTCAACCTTTCTCAGCATCAGGGTCTTTGCCAATGAGTTGACTCTTCATGTTAGGTGGCCGAAGTATTGGAGCTTCAGCCTCAGCATCAGTCCTTCCAATGAATATTCAGGACTGAGCTCCTTAAGGATGGACTGGTTGGATCTCCTTGAAGTCCAAGGGACTCTCAGGAGTCTTCTCCAACACCATAATTCAAAAGCATCAGTTCTTCAGTGCTCAGACTTCTTTATGGTCCAAGTCTCACATCCACACATGACTACTGAAAAAACCATAGCTCTGACTATACGGACCTTTCTTGGCAAAGTGATGTCTCTCCTTTTTAATACGCTGTCTAGGTTTGTCATACCAATCTTCCAAGGAACAAGCATCTTTTAATTTCATGGCTGCAGTCACTGTCTGCAGTGATTTTGCAGCCCAAGAAAATAAAGTCCATCACTGTTTCCATTTTTTCTCCATCTATTTGCCATGAAGTAATGGGACTGGATGCCATGATCTTCATGATCATGAAGATGCCATGATCTCCTTTTTCACCTTTGTCAAGAACCTCTTTAGTTCTTCTTTGCTTTCTGCCATTAGGGTGATATCATCTGCATATCTGAGGTTGTTGACATTCCTCTTGACAATCTTGTCTCCAACTCCTTTCCCAGTTTTGAACCAGTCTGTTGTTCCTTGTCTGGTTCTAACTGTTGCTTCTTTGAGCCAATGGAGAAACTTAAATTAGCCAGAGTTCAAACAAGAAGGAAACTTGAATTGACCCTTGAAAGATGAGATCATTCCATTTGTTACAGAAGAGGCAGTTCTGTAGAGGGGAGCATTGTGAGTGAAGCTAGGAATGACCTTGATAGAATCAAGGGCAGATTATGAACTTAATAATTAAGTTTATGGATTGATCTGATCTACTGGAGGAGTATTGAGCAGTAGTGGCAAGTATTTAGAATGGGAGCAAATAATGGAAGGTCTGAAATGTGATAACAGTTTTTCTTTCTGTGTATGTTGGCTGTCAAATTAGTTTGTACTTAAAATGAATAATTTAGTTAATGCTTTCCTAAAGAAAAATACATTTGATACTAAGAAATTTACTTACTAATACTTAAACTATCTGGTAGTTTTAAACTATTTCATTTTTTGCAATATGTTTCTTTTAACAGTTGACAAGTTTTGAGTAGAGCACATAGTGGTATGTGTGTATGTGCTCAGCTGCTCAATCATGTCCAACTCTTCATGACCCCCTGAGCTGTAGCCCACCAGGTTGCTCTGTCCATAGAATTTTCCAGGGAAGAATACTAGAGTGGGTTGCCATTTCCTACTCCAAGGAATCTTCCTGATCCAGGGATCAAAGTGTCTTTTGACACTGAGTCTTTGGTATCTCCTGCATTAGCAGGCGGATTCTTTGCCATTGCACCGCCTGGGAAGCTCACACAATGGTATATATTACTTTAAATCCATAGTTCTCTTACTGTGGTTTCATCTAAAGATAAAGAACTCATGTTTCTTGTATAAGGTGCTTCATTTTTTCTTCATTGCAGTTCATTTGCTTTTCTTTTAATTTTATTTGTAATACTTTCTCTGAGCATTTTATCCCCTTTAATATATTGTAGCTAAAAAGTAACTATGATTATGGATTATTCACTTTGTTTCTTCATTATCTCATCTAATATTAGAGGGGGGAATGAATAGCTAGTTTTAAGTACATAATTTCTTTAAAAGTTAATTCCTAGAAAATATACATGTTAATTGTTTGGTATGTTTTACAGTCACAGCATTATTTAATTCCTGAATTCCCTGTCTGCCTGTATAATTTAGTGTAAATTTTGTGGATAGACTATTGAATGGGATGTGGGTGTGTTTGTTTTGCCCTGCTGGGCATGTTAATTGCCTTGTACTCTCCCCTAGAACTCTTCTTCTTAAGTGTTAATATTTAGTCACCTTGCTAAGAGTAGGTGAGAATGAAAGCTTAAAATAAGCTATAATTATATTCAGCATTGGTGATATAGTGCTGTGACAGAGGTATATAAATTGGATCTGGATATTATACGTATTAAAATTGACCTTCTAAGTTTAAGATCTGAAATTTGTTACTTTGTCACATGTGACCAGTAATATATTTTTTCCTCTTTCGAGAACTCCTTATATTGATTTTTAGCAAAATAATTTTGTATTTCCCTAGGCATTAGTGCAAAATTATTATTTTTGGTAAGTAAAACATAGTGTCTTACAGCAAAAAATATGAATTCTTGCCAGGAAAATAAACAGTTCACAAAAGCAAAATGATGGAGAAATGAATGGCATCACCTGCGTTCAAAGAGACTGTAACTCTTGGGTGTAAGTGGGTTTGTGTGTGAGGAAGTTCCCTTATTTACTGCCATGGGGTTCATTTGAAAAAATGCTGGTTAAAGCAGGGAATCATAAACTAAATGATTCATGTATATCCTTAATGGGTTGTTTTTTTTTTTTTTTCATTTGAAACATAAGCATGCATTTTACTCCTGGATATGAGGTGTGGAGTCCAGAGCTCTTCTCGGAGGGAACCCAGGCTGCCTGCCTGAGCCACGGCCACATCATTGTCCTCAAGTTGGTGTTTACCGTGGAACAGAAGCGTGAGGGCTCTACAGAGTCACCTGAGTGTAGAGTCCTTACTGTTAAAAAAAAAGTCTTTTTGATCTCTCCCAATAAATTTACACTTGTGTCTGCACCTACTTCTATGGCACTTTTTAAATGTCATTTTTAAAAAAAATGTTTCCAAAGCATTAGACTTAGTTTTCATAGAAACAGCAACTCTTCCCAATGATATGTTATCTATGTAATTTAGATTATATAATAATAAGTGCAACTTGCAAAAATGGGTTTGGAAACAAGTCCAACTGATTCTTATGTGGGAGCAGAAGCGTGTGGATATATGAGACAGTAGAACCCTTGCCTGGAATGTCCATTTTGCCATGGATGTTAGCCTATATTTCACACATGAAAAGGAAGCCAGTAGGTAAATAAGTGAGCTGATTAGGTAGGAAATAATAAAGAATGTGTTTGTATGGCTCCACATATATGACACATTTCCAATTTGTGAACAAGAACATGTACTTTTGAAAAAAAAATAGAAAATATCATATTACTATATGGTAAAATACCATATTACCATATCTGCTTTTTAAACTTCACATATGTTAGCATATTTCCATAGCAAGTTTGTAGGCATAAAAGTTTCTTTGATTGAGGATTTTTTTCCTAGCCCCTGCCATGTTAGGTAATTATCTTACCTGCTTCTTCAGCATCCTTTTTTTTACGTTTGTCCTAATGCTTATTTTAATTGCTTTGTTTGCCTCTTCTTATTTCTCCTTCAAATTTCTGCCATCAAATCTCTATCCCCTATTATGTTTATTTTGTCTACTCTTATCACCCCCCCTTTTTTTTTTAATTCTTCTGCAATCACTATTTTACTGTTACAAGTTATTTATAAACTGGTCTTGAGTTGAGCTTTTTAATGGTTCTTTTCAGTTTTTATTTGAGCTCACTTCAGCAGTTGATCCCTGCCTCTTATCTATTTTCTCTTTCCACATGATTTGTATTTTTTAAACTGTTTTTTATTGAAGTATAGTTGATTTACAATGTTGTATTAGTTTCTGTGCCTTAGCATTCGTTAGGTCATCTTCATTGCCTTTTCTTAGGTGCCTTGGTTGAGAGTCTCTTTGTATTCTCTTGTGTTAACTGTAGATGTTTCAGACTTGTGTTTCTCAGAAGATGGAGCAGATACATTTTTACCTATTTCTCCCTTTGTTGCTGCTGCTACTGCTAAGTCACTTCAGTCGTGTCCGACTCTGTGCGACCCCATCCCTGGGATTCTCCAGGCAAGAACCCTGGAGTGGGTTGCCATTTCCTTCTCCAATACATAAAAGTGAAAAATGACAGTGAAGTCGCTCAGTCATGTCTGACTCTTTGCGACCCCATGGACTGCAGCCTGCCAGGCCCATTCGTCCATGGGATTTTCCAGGCAAGAGTACTGGAGTGGGGTGCCATTGCCTTCTCCGATTCCTTCCATTAGGCACAGCTAAAATAATAAGACATTGTATGTGAAATACATACCTAGTGTGTGTGTATCTGGTATGTGAAATATGTATGTATGTATATCTAGTATGTGAAATAGATACCTAGTGACATATAGGCTAGGAATCGTGGGACCCAAAAGACAACATGGAGGTGAGTTCTCTGGATTTTCTTTTGCCTCTTCTACCCCAGCTTTGTACCTAAAGAAGTCAGCAAGCTAGAAACACCAGTAAGCACAGACAGAATCCTGATAAAAGGCTGCTGTTACTCTTAAGTCAAAGGGCCATGAAAGGGGCAGCCAGCAAGATAGGAAGCCATGACAGGAACCAGGGCAGGCCTGCTGAAGACTGCAGAAGACAATCCTTGTCTCATTCACCCCTCTGTCCGAGCCTGCTAGAGCCCTGGACTCAGACCCCCAGGCTGCAGGAACGCGGAGCTCATCTCTCGCCACTGTGCAGGCGCCATAGGACACGAGGGTGAGTCAGAACACGCACCACAGTCCAGTGGTCACACGCGTGCTCTCCTCTCCACCTCCCCTGTTGGTGCCAGTGGAAGTTCCATGCAGAGCGTGAAGAGGCAGTCCTGTCTCTCTCTGCCAGAGAGGTGCCATGGAGGGCAGGTAGGGAACCCACGCTCCCACCTGATCAAGCCTCTCCTCTGAGTGGAGGCCGGGCGTGGAGCCTGGACTCAGTTCTCACCCGCCAGACTTGGTGGGCCGCCTCTCCTTCCTCTCCTGGACCAGTGTCACAGGAAGCCAGCCTGAAAATAAGAGGTTAAATAGGTCCAAAATCTCCTAGCCTGATACCCAAGTTTCTCAGATTCAGTATAAAGTCATGTCATTCCAAGAAGTAAGATCTCAGACTGCATGAAAAAACACAATTGGTAGATACCGGCACTGAGATGACATAGACACTAGAATTATCTGGCAAGGATTTTTAAAGCAGCCACCCTAAAACTATTCTAGTGAGCAATTATACACATACTGAAACAAAAGAAAAAATCAAAAGTCTCAGCAAAGAAATAGGAGAAACTTTATTCTTCTTTGAAGATACCAATGGAAATTATATAAGTGAAAAATACAGTGACTGAAATTAAAGAAAAAATAGTTTACTGGACGGGGCTCAACAGCAAAATTTAGGAATGAGAGGAAAGAATTGGTGAACTGCAGTGTAGAATACTTAAAATTAAAAATTACCTAATCTAAATAATAAAGAGAAAAATAAATAAATAAATAAAAAGAACAGAGCCTTAGGGGCCTATGGACCAAACGTCTGACTTTTCTGTCTTCAGAGTCTTGGAAGGATTTGAGAAAGACACAGGATAAAAAAATTGCTTGAAGAAACAGTGACTGTATACTCCTCAAATTTGGCAAAAGACATCAACTTAAAGATTAAAGAAATTGATTGAACCAGAAGTGGGATAAACCCAAAGAAATTCACACTAAGATACATCATAGTGAAACTTCTGAAAACTAAGGGCAGAGAAAAAAGACTTGAAAGCAGCAGGAAATTACACTTTAGTTATGGGAAAAAACAATTTGAATGACTTTGGATTTCTCATTAAACTGTGAAGGCCAAAAACAAGTGCTGAAAGTTTTTGTGTGAAGAAAGAAAAGAACAATCAGCTCAGAATCTTACATGCTATGAAAATATCCTTCAGTAGTGAAGGGAAAATCAAGACATACTCAAAGCGAAGAAAACCAAGAGAAACTTTAGCCAGCAAATTTAGCCTAAGAAAATGAGTAAAGGATGTTTTCTACATAGAAAGGAAAAACTAGAAGAAGGAACCTTGGGATATTAGGTAGAAAAAAAGAAAACTGTAAGTAAAGGTAATAGTCAATACAATATACTTTCCTTCTCTTGATTTTTATAAACTTGATGGTAAAAGCAAAATTTATAACACTGTCCAATGCCGTTCTAAATCTGTGTAGAAGAAATACTTGAAAAACATGATTCTATAATGGGAAGAGTAAAGGGATGTTTGCTAGGGCTGTCAGAACAAAATACTGCAGACGGGGTGGCTTAAGCAACAGAAATTTTATTTTCTCACAGTTCTAGAGGCTGGAAGCCAGCAGGGTTGGCTGCTCCTGTGGCCCCTTCCTTGACCTGTGAATATCTGCTGTCTTACGTGTCCGCACGTGGCCTTTGTTCTGCATCCTTGGTGTCTCTGCCTCTTATGAGGACACTAGTCATACTGGATTAGGGCCCTCCCCTTATGACCTCATTTAATTACCCCTTAAAAGGTTGTATCTCCAAATGGAATCACACTGTGGGTTTGGGCTTCAGTGTATGAGTTTTGAGGGACACTTTTCCATCTGTAACAGGAGGGAAGATTTCTATAATTCATTCAAACTTGTGAAATGATGACACCACGAAAAAATATGATTATATTATGACGTAACATCTAGACCAATCACTTAAAAGGGCAATACAAAGAGATATACATAACATCACAGTAAGTAAATCAAAATGGAATGTAAAACACATTCAAATAAACTGTGGGAAAGCAGGAAAAGGAAGATAAAGTGAACAAACAAAAGCCAAAAAATGGTAGAATGAAGCACTAACATATCAACAGTTTGGTGTAAATGGTTATATGCTAATCAAAGGGAGATTTGCAGAGTTGATTAAAAATATCACTAGTTATATATTTTCTATCAAAAATGTACTTCAAATATATTTATATAGGCAAATGGAAAGTAAAAATATACATAATATATAAATATTAATAAAAAATCACTTGTGGCTATTTTAATATAGTTTAGACCTCAGAGTAAAGAAATAAAAGAGATTGATTGTATATCAATCATATCACCAAAAGCGCAATCCTAAACATATATGTGTCAAATCACAGATGTGTAAAACACAAGAAGCAAGAAGGAAAAGGAAGAACTGAAAGGAAAAATGGATAAATCCACAATTAGATTTGGAGACTTCACAACTCAGTTAACAATTGATACAACACATGAACAGAAAACCACTAAGGGTATATAAGAAACTCAACACCACCATTAAGCAAAAGTATATATTTATAGGAGACTCCATCCAATGGTAGCAGAATTTCTTCTTATTATCACAGAACATATACCAAGACAGACCATGTCTTGGGCTACAGAGCAAACCTCATCACATTTAAAAAAACTGAAATCATATCAAATGTGTTTTGTCACCAAAATGTACTCAAATTAGAAAGATAACAGGAAGATCTCTGAACATCTAGAAAGTAAACAAAAATAGCAAATAACACACTTCCATATAGTCCTTGGGTCAAAGAAGATGTCTTAAAGGAAATTAAAAAAATATATACCAAACTTAATGAAAATGAGAATTGTTGTTGTTTGGTCACTTAAGTTGTGTCCAACTCTTTGTGACCCCATGGACTGTAGCATGCCAGGCTCCTCTGTCCTTCACTATCTCCCAGAGTTTGCTCCAGATCATGTCCATTCAGTCAGTGATGCCATCTAGCCATCTCATCCTCTGCCGCTCCCTCTCCTTTTGCGGTCAGTCCCAGCATCAGGGTTTTTTCCGGTGAGCTAGCTGTTGGCATCAGGTGACCAAAATGTTGGCGCTTCAGCTTCAGCAGGAGTCCTTCCAGTGGGTGTTCAGTGTTGATTTCCTCTAGGATGGACTGGTTTGAGCTTGTAGTCCAAGGGACTCTCAAGAATCTTCTCCAGCACTGTAATTTGAAATCATCAGATTCTTTGGCACTTTAGCCTTCTTTATGATCCAACTCCCGTATCTGTACATGACTTTTGGAAAAACCATAGCTTTGACTGAACAGACCTTTGTCAGCAAGGCGATATCTGTGCTTTTTAATACACTGTCTAGGTTTGTCATGTGGGCTTCCAAGGTGCCTCAGTGGTAAAGAATCTGCCTGCCAGTGCAGGAGATGCAGGAGACATGAATTTGGTCTCTGGGTTGGAGAGATGCCCCGGAGAGGGAAATAGCAACCCACTCTAGTATTCTTGCCTAGAAAACCCCATGGACAGGAGCCTGACGAGCTACGGTCCATTGCGTCAGAGTCAGACGTGACTGAGCGACTGAGTATGCATAGAGCTAGGTTTGTTACAGCTTTCCTTCTGAGGAACAAGCATCTTTTAAATTTCATGGCTGTAGTTAGCATCCTCAGTGGTTCTGGAGCCCAAGACAATAAAATCTGACATTGCTTCCACTTTTCCCCCTTCGATTCGCCAGGAAGTGATGGGGGCGGGTGCCATAATCTTAGTTTTTTGAATGTTGAGTTTTAAACCAGCTTTTTCATTCTCTTCTTTCACCTTCATCAAGAGGCTCTTTAGTTCCTCTTCACTTTCTGCTATTAGAGTGGTATTATCTGCATACAACATGAAAATGCAACAGTAAACATTTTGTGGGACACATCTAAAGTAGTACTGAGACAGAAATTTATAGCCCTGAACACATACATTAGAAACAAGGAGAAGGCTCAAATTAGTAATTTTAGTTAACACCTTAAGAATAAAAAGAAAAAAAAAACCAAAACACAACAACAACAAAATGAAAATTCCCTGTTGGTGCAGTGGTTAGGAGTCTGCTAAGAGTGTGAGTTTAATTCCTAGTTTGCCGCAAGGCCAAATAAATAAATAAATAAATAAATAAATAAAGGAGCACATAAGCTCAAAGTGAACAGGAGGAGGCAAATAATAAACAGTAGAAATCAATTAAATTGAAAACAGAAAAACAGTAGAGTAAGTCAGTGAAACAAGGAGCTAGTTCTTTGGAGAGATTGATAAAATTGACAAGCCTTTATTAATATTAATGAGGGAAGAAAGAGAAAACACAAAGTACTGATATCAGCAGTGGATCAGAGTACAGACCCTGCATCAAGAGGGTAATAGGGGACTGCCTCAAACAACTGTAAACACACACATTGGACTAGTTAAGATGAAAGCACGAAGTACTACAGCATACCCAAGATGAGACAGAAAATCTGAATAGTCCTCTATTAAGGAAATTGAATTACTAATTTAAAATTCCTTGAAAGAGCAAGTACAGATGATTTCACTAGAGAATTCTACCAAACATTTGAAGAAAATAGTATTATTTCTACAGTCTCTTGCAGAAAATACAAGAGCAGAAAACAGTTTGCAATTTGTTTTATAAAGTTTGTACAGATAGCAAAAAGAAAAAGACAATAAGACAAAGCAAAAAACCGCCTACTTCTACATAACAGTGTCCATCATGAATAGAGACACACAAATCCTTTTTGTAATATACTATATAAAATTAGAGAAAAAGAGTCACATGATCATATCCATCAGTGTTGACAAAGCATTTGACAAAACCCAACACCTATTTCATGATAAAAACTCTCAGAAAAATAAGAACAGATGTTTGGGATTGGATTGTGTTTCCCAGAAGGATGTGTTTAAATCCTAATTGACACCTTACAATGTGACTATTGCAGAGGTAGTCCTTTATTGTCTTACCTGGTAGCTAAGACAGTAAAGACTCCGCCTGCAATGCAGGAGATGTGGGTTTGATCCCTGAGTTGGGAGGATCTCCTGGAGAAGGAAATGGCCACCCACTCCAGGATTCTTGCCTGGGAAATCCCGTGGACAGAGGAGCCGGGTGGGCTACAGTCCACGGGGTCACAAAGAGTTAGACATGACTGAGCGACTAACACTTCTGCCTTTTAATCCCATGTAAGCGGTGTCCTTACAAGAAATAAAGAGACACAGAGGGCACACGATGTGATGACAGAGGATGAATCCTGGATTCACAGTCACACCAGAAGCTGAGAGGGGGCAGGAGGAATTCTCTCCACAGCCTAAGAGGGAGTCTGATTCTGCTCTGGCAGTTTTAACTTTGAGCGTCCATCCTCCAGAACTATGAGAATAATTTCTTAGTTTAAGTCACCCACTCTGTGACACTTTGCTATAGCAATCCTAGGAAACTAGTGCACGGGGTACTTTAACTTGATAACTTGAGTCTATAGAAAAGTCTTAGAGCTATCAATACTACCGTATTTAATGGTGAAAAGCTGAATGAGTTTCCCTTCTGACTGGTGCAAAGTAGGCACATTCCCTTTTACACTCTTAATCAACTAGAAGTTCTAGCCAGAGCAATGAGGCCACAAATGAAATAAAATACATATGAATCAGAAGGGAAGAAATAAAATTGTCCATTTTTGGAGATGACATGATTGTTTACACAAAGTTCAAGAACTAATTTGAACTGAGTTCAGCAGGATTGCAGGATTCAAGATAAAAATCAATGTGTTTTGGAAGAGAAGAAGTTTCAGAGCTCTGCTGTACAGCCGTGGGCATGCAGCTGACAGGACTGTCCTATACGCTTAAATATTCTGAGAGTTGTTGTTCATCAGGCCCAACTCTTCTCGACCCCATGGACTTCAGCACACCAGGCTTCCCTGGCCTTCACCATCTTGTGAAGTTTGCTCAAACTCATGTCCATTGAGTCAGTGATGCCATCAAACCATCTCATCCTCTGTCGTCCCCTTCTCCTCCTGCCTTCAATCTTTCCCAGCATCAGGCTCTTTTCCACTGAGTCGGCTCTTCTCGTCAGGTGACCAAAGTATTGAAGTTTCAGCTTCAGCATCAGTCCTTCCAATGAATATTCAGGACTGATTTCCTTTACGATTGACTGGTTTGATCTCCTTGCAGTCCAAGGGACTCTGAAGAGTCTTTTCCAACACCGCAGTTCAAAAGCATCAATCTTCGGTGCTCAGCTTCCTTTATGGTCCAACTCTCAGATCCATATGTGACTACTGGAAAGACTGTCACTGTGACTATATGGAACTTTGTAAGCAAAGTAATGTATCTGCTTTTTAATACAATGTCTAGATTGTCATAGCTTTTCTTCCAAGGGCAATTTTTTAAAAATTTCATGACTGCAGTTACCATACGCAGTGATTTTTGAGCCCAAGAAAAGAAAGTCTTTCACTGTTTCCACTGTTTCCCCATCTATTTGCCATGAAGTGATGGGATCAGATACCTTGATCTTATTTTTTGAATGTTGAGTTTTAAGCTAGCTTTTTCACTCTCCTCTTTCATCTTCATCAAGAGGCTGTTTAGTTCCTCTTCACTTTCTGCCCTAAGGGTCGTTGTCATCTGCATATCTCAGGTTATTGATATTTCTCCCGGCAATCTTACTCCAGCTTGTGCTTCACCCAGCTCAGCGTTTTCCATGATGTATTCTGCGTGTAAGTTAAATAAGCAGGGTGACAGTATACAGCCTTGACGTACTCCTTTCCCAGCTTTGAACCAGTCCATTGTTCCATGTCTGGTTCTAACTGTTGCTTCTTGACCTGCATACAGTTTTCTCAGGAGGCAGGCAAGGTAGTCTGGTATTCCTGTCTAAGAATTTTCCACAGTTTATTGTGAGCCACAAAGTTAGAGACTTTAGCATGGTTAATGAAGCAGAAGTATATGTTTTTCTGGAATTCTCTTGCTTTTTCTGTGATCCAACGGATGTTGGCAATTTGATCACTGGTTTCTCTGCTTTTCCTAAATCCAGCTTGTACACCTGAAAGTTCTTGGTTAACGTACTGTTAAAGCCTAGCTTGAAGGATTTTGAGCATTTCCTTGCTAGCATGTGAAATGAGTGCAGTTGTGCGGTAGTTTGAACATTCTCTTGCATTACCCTTATTTGAAATTGGGATGTAAACTGACCTTTTCCAGTCCTGTGGCCACTGCTGAGTTTTCCAAATTTGCTGACATATGGAATGCAGCACTTTAACAGCATCATCTTTCAGGATTTGAACTAGCTCAGCTGGAATTCCATCACCACCACTAGCTTTGTTCATAGTGATGCTTCCTAGGCCCCACTTGACTTTGCATTCCAGGGTGTCTGGCTCTAGGTGAGTGATCGATCACACCATCGTGGTTATCTGGGTCGTGAAGATCTTTTTTGTACAGTTGTGTATTATTGCCGCCTCTTCTTAATATCTTCTGCTTCTGTTAAGTCCATACCATTTCTGTTATTTATTGAGCCCATCTATGCATGAAATAAATGTTCCCTTGGTATCTCTGATTTTCTTGAAGAGATTTCTTGTATTTCCCATTCTATTGTTTTCCTCTATTTCTTTGCATTGATCACTGAGGAAAACTTTCTTTCTCCTTGCTATTCTTTGGCACTCTGCATTCAGACGGGCATATCTTTCCCTTTCTCCTTTGCTTTTTCCTTTTCTTCTTTTCACAGGTATTTGTAAGGCCTCCTCAGATAGCTATTTTACTTTTTTGCATTTCTTTTTCTTGGGGATGGTCTTGATCACTGCCTCCTGTACATGTCACGAACCTCCATCCATAGTTCATTAGGCACTCTTGTCTATCAGATCTAATCCCTTGAATCTGTCACTTCCACTATATAATCATAAATGATTTGAATTGGGTCATTCCTGAATGGTCTAGTGGTTTTCCTTACTTTCTTCAATTTAAGTCTGAATTTTGCAATAAGGAGTTCATGATCTGATCCACAGTCAGCTCCCTGTCTTGTCTTTGCTGACAGTATAGAACTTCCTCAAAGGGTATATTTTTATTATCAGTTTTTTTCACCTGAACAAAGTGATATGTTGTATTTCTGTATGCTAGCAATTACCTGTGGAAAACAACACTTTTTCACTCCTCAAAAAAAAAAAACTCTATTGTAAGTTTAACAAATTATGTATAGGATTTATATGCTGAAAGCTACAAAATTATGATGAAGGAAATCAAAGAAGGTCTAAATAAATAAAGAGATATCCTGTGTTCAAGAATGAGGAGACCCAGCTCTGTTTGCTTCATTATTTGGGTTTTAGCAGAATTCATTTCCAACAGCCCTGGGACTGGCATCCAGGTTTGCCTGCTAGCTGTCAGTTTAGACTTGTCTCAGCCTTTCAGATTCCACCAGCCTTTCTTGCCTCATAGCCCCTTCCTCCATCTTTACAGCCTTGAAAGGCAGGTTGAGTGCATCTCAAGCTGTGAATCTCTTCTTCCATATTCTCTCTCTAACCCATCTGGGGAGGGTCTCAGCTTTAATGAATTATGTAATTATATTTGGCTCTTCTGTTTAATCTAGTTTCCCTATTTTAAAGTCATATGATAGTAATCATAGCTCTGTAATTAGTTTCTCATTTCCTGTGTAAGGCAATGCCTTGCTAGCTTTTGGTGTTAGGACATGACCGTCTTTGTGGGACAGGAGTGGGGCTACTCTGCCTGCCACATATGCACCCTGGAGTGGCCTGTCAGTACCAGTCATTCCTTCACGTGCTGGGTCAGCACCAAAGTCTGGGGATGTGCAAGTCTCTTACATAGAGTAGTGTTTGCATATAATCTATGTGCATTCTCCTGTATACCTTAAATCAACTCTAGATTACTTGTAATACACAATACAGTATAAATTAGGCTAGGCAAATTGGTGTTAATACAACAGAAAGGCTATATAAATAGTTGCTATTTATGTGGCAAGTTCGTCCTTTGCCTTTTGGAACTTTTTGGAATTTTTGTTTTTTCAAATGTTCTTGTTCTGCAGTTTGGTGAACTGGGGGATATGGAGTGCTGACTGTATATAGGTTTTACACAAGATCCTTCTTACGTGTTTGTTACAAGATCCTTCTGATCCAGCCACTTGTGCTCGGCATAGGCCTTGCCTTTTGTATTTAATGGTTTTGCATGTGTTCCCTCTGGCTTAGCGACTTCTGTTTCTTTCTGTCACTGATTCGTTTAAGACTCAGGGCAGACTTCAGCCTGTTTGACCCCTGGAGAGGCTGATGCTGCTGCACCTCAGCTCCTTTGTTGCCATGATGATAGTGCTACTTACATTTTGGGAATAATTTTGCTTGACATTTGTTTTAACCAGTAGTCTGTGAATTTTCTCAAGGGCAGAGAACATGTTTTTTTCAGCTTTGTATTTCTCATTCATCCGGTCCCATCACTTCATGGCAAATAGATGGGGAAACAGTGGAAAGAGTGGCTGACTTTATTTTTTGGGGGCTCCAAAGTAACTGCATACGGTGACTGCAGCCATGAAATTAAAAGACACTTACTCTTTGGAAGGAAACTTATGACCAACCTGGACAGCATATTAAAAAGGAGAGACATAACTTTGTCAACAAAGGTCTGTCTAGTCAAGGCTATGGTTTTTCCAGTGGTCATGTATGGCTGTGAGAGTTGGACCATAAAGAAAGCTGAGCGCCGAAGAATTGATGCTTCTGAGCTGTGGTGTTGGAGAAGACTCTTGAGAGTCCCTTGGACTGCAAGGAGATCCAACCAGTCCATCCTAAAGGAAATCAGTCCCGAATATTCATTGGAAGGAGTGATGTTGAAGCTGAAACTCCAGTACTTTGGCCACCTGATGTGAAAGGCTGACTCATTTGAAAAGACCCTGATGCTGGGAAAGATTGAGGGTGGGAGGAGAAGGGGACGACACAGGATGAGATGGTTGGATGGCATCACTGACTCGATGGACATGAGTTTGGGAGAACTCCGGGAGTTGGTGATGGACAGGGAGGCCTGGCGTGCCGCGGTTCATGGGGTTGCAAGGACTTGGACACGACTGAGTGACTGAACTGATCAGAGTGCAGTGCCAAGCACACAGTGACCCCTCCTAACGGCTGGCTGACTTGATGAGTGAACGGTGGTTTTAGTAGCGGTGAAGCATCAGCCTTGGAGCAGCAGTCAAGTCCTAAAGTGTGATGTAGGGCAGGGACTCAGGTTCATCATTCTTGCTTCAGGATGGACAAGTACTAGTTCTGGGATCAGAATCAGTGTTTCTGGCGTGAAGGCTGGGACAGGCTCGGTGATGCTGCATGGAGTGTGTCATCACTTGCTGCCTTTTTCTACATGTATCAAGTTAAGGTCAAGAGCCTGGCCATTGGCAGACCTAGATGCTGTTTCAGGCAACCTTAACTTCTCTTAATGTGACCCTTGAACAGGATGGATTTGAATCACATGGGTCCACTTATAAGTGGAGTTTTTTCGGTTGCAAACACTATTATACTGCACAATCTGAGGTTGCTTGAATCTGCAGATACGGAGGAACCCCAGATATGGATATGGAGAGCTGACTGTAGTCATACACTGATTTTTGACTAAGTGAGGGGTCAGTGACCTTAAGCTGTGTTGTTCAAGGGTCAACTGTATAAAAGTGGGAGGTTCTTCAGCTTTATTCTAAAACCATTTGAGTGCTTAGTCTGTGCCAGGTGATTTAAACACAAATAAGAAATGCTCCCTATCTGGTAGGTTTATTCCACCTTGATAATCCATGATGTGTTTGTCTTTCTCTTCTTTAGAGCGCACTTGGGAAGAGAGGTAATAGCTTTTGTCTGTAGGAAGCATAATAGATAGTGCTTTATTCCTTTGGCCAGGAAGTAAATTTGAGACCTGATTACCATTTTTGCTTTATGAGGTGACTGTATTTGTTTGATAAAGCCAAAACTACACCAGAAACTACTTTGCACGTTTGATGTCATCCTCTGTCTGGAAGCATTAACAGTTTCAAAGCCTAAGCTTCTTTGAACATTTAAAGGTGGTTTGAACATTTAATCTAAGACCAGATGCCCCTCTCCCTCCTCTTTTTTTTTTCTTCTTCTGTTAGTATTTCACCTCTTTTTTTTCTTCTACATTGAGATCCTTCTAGGAAGTGCTAAATGGTAATACACTTAGAAGTTTTTCTTGAAGCAATTAAAAGAGAAGAGTTTGGTATTTCCTGTCATATGATTTTAAGAGGTAGCTTTTGTGTTAAATTAGTGCTTAGCATGTTATTTTTTGCTGTTTTAAAGCAATTTTTTTCCATTGCAAATGTCATAGTAATCTCTGTCATTTCTATTCATGAATAAAAAGCACTTGCACAGTGCTTCTTCATCCATGAGTGCAAGTTTTAGTTAAACCACATGGTGCCCTATGACATTATGCTGACAGGCACAGAATAAATAGCACAGATTTTGTTTCCTGAAGATTGATTATTTATAGATCAGTTGATAATTTTTTTTCCAGGTTGCTTCTTACATTGATGATGAGAAATTTTTCACTTCTGTAGAAAGCTATGGATTTTAATAAACCTCTGTCAGGACTGCAGACCTACCTACTCAATATCACTTTTTCATCTTGAACATCTTTTCCAGCAAAGATAGGAAGTGATATTTACCCCTATTCTTAAAAATAACATTGCTGAAAACTGTAGGAGTGAGGGCAAAGCTTTTGAGGCAATGAGTTTGTGAATGATAACTTGTTAATACAACAATATGTTGGTCTTGCAAATTTTTAAGAAAAACAGGAAACTTTTTTATGCACATTTATTTTGCTTTAAACCATTACATATTCAGTAATTGCATTCACCAGCTTTCATTTCATGTTTAAATATTAGTGCTTCTTTTGTTATTAAGCATCTTAGCTTCCTCTCCCTGCATCCTGTCTGACTTGCCTTGTTTTTGATATGTTTTACAAAATGTAAAGTGTAGTCCGGCTTTCAGAAGGCTGTTGCCAGTGTCTCTGATTTTATTGTTGTTGATAAACTATATTCCCACCATGAGTTAAAGGCTTATAGTGTAAAGTAATAGGGTTTAGTGCTTCTTTACATTCAACTTTTATAGAAAATTAGTTCATGCGTAATACTTTGGCCACCTGGTGTGAGGAACCGACTCATTTGAAAAGTCCCTGGTGCTGGGCAAGATTGAAGGTGGGAGCAGAAGGGGACGACAGAGAATGAGATGGTTGGATGGCATCACCGACGCAATGGACATGAGTTTGAGTAAACTCCAGGAGTTGGTGATGGACAGGGAGGACTGGTGTGCTGCAGTCCATGGGGTTGCAAAGAGTTTGACATGACTGAGTGACTGAACTGAACTGAATATGCATGAGTGGGTATAATTTTTACTTTAATGACTCATATTCTACTTTGTAGAAGACAGTTATTTAGTTTGTCCAGAAATAGTTAATTTGAGAACTTCTGTGGATCTCAGTATTCTATAATTATATAGTTCTTATATTAGTAATGATACATTTTTGAAATAGCCCTGTTCTATTAATATTATTTATTAGTCAGGTTTGATTTACCTGGATTGATATGCTTCCTAGGTTTTATAGTGGGCTCCAAAATGAACATACCATGTGCATGTGTGTGTGTGTGCTAAGTTGCTTCAGTTGTGTCCGACTCTGTGTGACCTTGCGGACTGTAGCCTGCCAGGCTTCTCTGTCCATGGGATTCTCTAGGCAAGCATACTGGAGTGGGTTGCTATACCCTCTTCCAGGGGATCTTCCCGATTCAGGGATCAAACCGTGTCTCTCATATCTCCTGCATTGGCAACTGGGTTCTTTACCACTGGCACTATCTGGGAATTATGTGGAATAGTATCTTCTTTTCCATTAGTATAATTTTAAAATATTTGTATTTTTTGTTATAAGGCAGTTTTAGGAGTAGTAAGTTTATTTTCCATAATGATTGAAAGTGATAGCAGTATGAATGATCCTAAACCAATTATATTAGCTTTAGAATATTTTTTATGGGTATAGTTTTAAAAACAGAGATTGTTGAAAATTCACCAAGTTTTACTGTGAAGTACTAAGACTGGAGGGCGTGATGAGCAGAGTCTGTGCACATATCTTAGTGCCAGCTCTCAAAAAACCCTCAAATTACTTATTGTGTGTTTGATTTCAAGCTTCCATGCTGCAAGTGAAATTAGAATAAGTACAGAATAGGATGTCATCAAGGAGTTAAGTGGGATGTTATAGGTGTTTTCATGAAATGTGAAAGTAGATTTGAAATGACTACAAGTAATTTGTTAAGTGCATTCTTGAATTATTCTTATAGATAAGAGATGAGTAAAATAGTTTGAGAAGAGTCTGTCAATCTAAACAGCAGATTCTTTTTTGGGTATTGGTTAAAATCAAGCTGGTTTTAGAAAAGGCAGAGGAACCAGAGATCAAATTGCTAACATCCACTGGATCACTGAAAAAGCAAGAGAGTTTCAGAAAAACATCTATTTCTGCTTTATTGGCTATGCCAAAGCCTTTGACTGTGTGGATCACAACAAACTGTGGAAAATTCTGAAAGAGATGGACATACCAGACTACCTTACCTGCCTCCTGAGAAAACTGTACGCAGGTCAAGAAGCAGCAGTTAGAACCAGACATGAAACAACAGACTGGTTCCAGATAGGGAAAGGAGTACATCAAGGCTGTATATTGTCACCTGCTTGTTTAACTTATATGCAGAGTACATCATGAGAAACGCTGGACTGAATGAAGCACAAGCTGGAATCAGGATTGCTGTGAGAAATATCAATAACCTCAGATACACAGATGACACCACCCTTATGGCAGAAAATGAAGAAGAACTAAAGAGCCTCTTGATGAACGTGAAAGAGGAGAGTGAAAAAGTTGCCCTAAAGCTCAACATTCAGAAAACTAAGATCATGGCATCCGGATCCATCACTTCATGGCAGATAGATGGGAAAACAGTGGAAACAGTGACAGACTTTATTTTTGGGGGCTCCAAAATCACTGCATATGGTGACTGCAGCAATGAAATAAAAAGATGCTTACTCCTTGGAACGAAAGTTATGATGAACCTAGACAGCATATTAAAAAGCAGAGACATTACTTTGTCAACAAAGGTCAGTCTAGTCAATGCTATGGTTTTTCCAGTAGTCATGTGTGGATGTGAGAGTTGAACTATAAAGAAAGCTGAGTGCTGCAGAATTAATGCTTTTGAACTGTGGTGTTGGAGAAGACTCTTGAGAGTCCCTTGGACTGCAAGGAGACCCAACCAGTCCATCCTAGAGGAGATCAGTCCTAGGTGTTCATTTGAAGGACTGATGCTGAAGCTGAAACTCCAATACTTTGGCCACCTGATGCAAAGAGCTGACTCATTGTAAAGACCCTGATGCTGGGAAAGATTGAAGGCGGGAGGAGAAGGGGACGACAGAGGATGAGATGGTTGGATGGCATCACCGACTCGATGGACGTGAGTTGGGGTAAACTCCAGGGGTTGTTGGTGGACAGGGAGGCCTGTCGTGCTGCAGTCCATGGGGTCGCAAAGAGTCGGACCCGACTGAGTGACTGAAGTGAACTGAAATCAGAAACTGAATATTTGTAGTTGATTAAGTTATGTTCACCCTAATGGTTGTATATACAAATGAAGAAAACGGAATTTTTAAAGTAATATTTTTTTCATGCAAATATGTTATGTTTAATATTTATTCTTAACTTTCTAAGAAATGTACTATTGTGTGTTAAGTAAGGAAATGGCATTATGTCTTGGTATATGACTTAAATTTTTTTATTCTTAATAGCATCCTGCTTCTGATTACGGTTATTAACATTCTGTTTTTGAAGACTACTCCCCCACACTTGCATAAAATCATACATACAAACATATATACAAGCACATATATTCAAAGAAATATACATATACTTCATATTATATTTTTTCTTTCCCCCACTTTTTAGAAGATTAATTGTTACCATTATTTTATTTATTGTGCTAGGTTTTCCAGATCGGCACTGATTCTCCTAGGGTTGTTTTACTATAACAGGTGTGAGCTGTTGTCTGTTGGCAGAGTTATCCTAATTACATACCTGTTGTTCTTTAGTTGCTAAGTGAAGGTGTAAATGAAGTCGCTCATTTGTGTCTGACTCTTTGCAACCCCATGGACTGTAGGCTCCTCTGTCCAAGGGATTTTCTAGACAAGAATACTCGAGTAGGTGGCCATTTCCTTCTCCAGGGAATCCTCCCAACCCAGGGATCGAACCCACATCTCCTGCATTGCCAAGTGGATTCTTTACCACTAAGCCACCAGTGGAAGCCCCAGCTCCATACATACTGTGATTATATTAAGGGGTTTACAGAATGGAGGTGGTTGTGTCAAGATGGAAATACTCATTTAAAAATAATAATGAAGCTTTTCTTTTTTATGAAGCTTTTTAAAAAATATAGTCGAAGTTTGAAATTTTAAGAAATTGTTAACATGTATAAGGATGTATTTTAGTGATTTGGGAAATTCTCATAGGATGTGGTTTTTACAGTATTTTGACTAATTTTTTCAGTAATCGTTTTCTTTATGTAGACCAGAGTCCTCTCTCTTCAAATGTTGCTCCCTTGCCCAGTGTCTGCTCTTTGGAACAGTCCCAGACTGAGGCTTGCCCAGTGGTGAGCTGGTGAATGTTTAACTGCCAGCTTTCTGGGTGAGGCGGTGCTCTGACCAGTGGTGTTAGCCGCTTCTGTCGTGTCAGTACTTCCAACATGGCAGGTTTTAACTGCTCTTATGATGTCAGTGGACTTGGGGTATGGACGAGCTGGGCACGCTAAGCTCTCACAAAGCTGAGTGCAAGCTGGGGTCTGCATCCCATTGGCTGTCCCATCATTGCTGCTTCTTTCACAACTAAGATTGCGAATCATGAATACCTTTATATACAGTGTTATTCTTTTGTTGTATTTATGACTAGATTATCACAAGTACAAAATATTTGCGAGTATATATCATTATCGTGATATTCTAAACTAGAATACTGATTTAATATATGACTGTCGGTTTTTCTCTTTTTCAGTTGGGTGGAAAGCTTTGGACATGAGGGGCTTGGATTATTACTCGACATCTTGGAAAAGCTGATTAGTGGCAAAATGTAAGTATTGCTAATCATTATTTCTAGTCAAGCTACATTTGAATGTCCAATGATGATTCCAACACTGATATCTTTCATGCAGACAAGAAACAATTGTGAAGAAGAATCAGCACAAAGTCATACAGTGTCTGAAGGCCTTGATGAATACCCAGGTATGCACATAGGTAGCTGTATTGTTCTTTATTAGTTCTTACAGAAATTCTTATGAAGTAGAGTTATGTAATACAGAATTTGCACCAAAGTGATGTATTGCTTTGATAAGCTGTTCAGTATATAAGGGGAAAATATTGAATTGTGTTGTTTCTAGTTTTGTATGAAATATGTACTTGGAGATACTTGGGGATGAATAGACCCTCTTCTGCTGCTTCATCCTTCGTACACAGATTAATTTTCTTTTCCTTCTGTCCTTCCTCCCTACCTCGGTACCGTGCTATCTGTCTGCGTTTTGTTTCCCCTTTCTTCTTCCCTTCCTTCTTTTTTAATTTTCAAAAGTATAGCATGAATCAGCTTAGAAATCATACATGATTATTAAATATGATCTTCAGTAATACTTATTACCAAAGAATTAAGTTGGAAAAACTTAGTTTTTATAGTCTAGGAATTTAAATCTTTAATGAAATTAATGTGAACAGATGTGAATAGATCTTAGAGGTGGAGCAATGATGCTTAATGCAAGTGCAGCTAATGCTTGAACAATGCATGTTTGGACTTCACTGGTCCACTTACGTGAGGATTTTTAAAAATAAATACATATTTGTACTGTAAAAGAATTTTCTCTTGCTTATGGTCTTTTTCAATAGCATTTTCTTTTCTCTACTTTATTTAAAAAATATATAATGCATTTAACATACAAAATATGTTAATCGACTGTTTATGTTATTGGTAAGGAGTCAAGAGTAGGCTAAGTGAGTAAGTTTTTGGGGAATCAGATATTATCCTCAGACTTTTGACTGCCTGAGGGGTTGGTGCCCCTAGACCCTGTGCTGTGCCAGGGTCAGCTGTCATATTGAAACCCAGTATTATGTGGCGGATCTGCAGTCTGAATGTTTAAGGAGCATACGTTAGAAGAGAGAAATGGTTTTGCCCTGTACTGAAGTTTGGTTTCTCTAACAGTGTTTCCTTTCTTTCATACTGTTAATTGCAGAAGTTAGCTCTGTTCCGGGATGTGTCTCTAGCTCTAACATATAAATGCATCTACCTCCTGATCGTATGCAATAATGATAGGTGTTTTCGTTCATTAGACAGTGGGAGAGGAAATTTTACCTATGGTAGATGATGATGTCTGTTTTATAGCAAAACTGTATACTTCTGATAATTTTTAAAAATTTGGTTTAAAAATAAATTCTTAGAGAACTTCATACTTAAGTACTTATTAAATTATTAACATTTACTTTTCTATTGATTAAATGCAGCAAATAGTTACATTTTCTAATTATTTTTCTTACTGGACTATTTATGAATTTTTCATCGTTTTCTGAAGTCTAAATTTCTGTTTTTAGCCAATGAAATATTTTTAACCTCCCTGCTTTCTTCAGTCAGATATAATTTCAGGGAAAATTTCTGTTACAGAAATCACAGCCCCTTTCTATATTGAACTGATTGGTCTGTGAGAGTTTGATTTTAGATAGATTATGTGGCTTTTGTAGAGTATGTGTTAAGAGTGAATTAATAAGGGAATCAAACTATTAATAAGGAGTTTCCAGACTGAGCCTGTAATACTTGCTGTGGCGGTGGTTAGGGTGGGGGTCGGGGAGGGACCTCCTAAAGTAGGAATATGAATTGGAAACTTCAGTGGTGAAGGCTGAGCAGAAAAAACTCAGGGATGTTTTTTAAAAACCAAAGGGGTATTTGAATCATAATTTGAATTTGAGAAGAATGTCATGGTTAAAGTGAGGGGTTATATAGGAGATAATATTCTTACTTGGTTTGAGATCAAATTGGAAAGAGAGTAAACTTTATGTGTTTATATTCTAATTAATATAATGTGATTTAATTGTTATAGTAGTGGATCATTTTGTTTCTAGTTTATGTATATATAGTTTATGTATATACATTAAATATATTATCATTTGCATTTATTGCTACCACTTATGCTGATAGAGTTACAAAAACACTTTAATGATACTTGGAATTAGTATTATAATGTCTGAATTATAAAGTTAATTGTATGTGAGATTTTTTGGTTAAATTTTTTTTTCCTGTACCTACTCTGAAATCTGTATAGAAGTTAATTGAATGATGAAAAATACAGTCTTTAAGAGAAAAAACAAGTATGATACCTTATTTGGTGCTAGTAATTAATTATATAATTGATATTATGAGCAAATCTAATAGCATTGCATGCAGTTAAATAGTAAATTGAAGTTTATAGTAGTTTTTAACTAGAAGAAAATTTTGATTATTTATGAGGAAATAAAAGCCAAGATAGCTTTTGGTGTGTTTCTTAAGGCACTCAGCTAGCTTGCCTTGTTCCTGAGGCCAGTCTCTTCCTCTTTGCTGCTGGGACTAACTCATTGTGGATAGTTATTCAGCACCAGTGTTCATGTGTTAGACATTCTACACAGGATTTAGGGGATTCGCCTTCCCCCATCGAACACAACTTGAGTGGCCCGAAATTCCGTTAAGTAATAATGGGCCTCAAGTAGAATGCAAGTGGAACTTGGCACTGGTTCTCAGTTTAGAACGCATGTGTTTTCCTATAATCTGGAGTGGATCTTAGACATTCAGTGGAGAGACCTTCTCAGACCTTCCACAATTTGCCATCATCTCTCTAACCTTATAGTAGCCTTTATTTAATGCACTTTAAATGCCAGTGCTGGTAAGTTGACTGTTTCTCTCACAGTCCGTGGGTTTTGTTTTATGTTTCCTTTTTTAAAAAATAATTGAATGAGAATAATTTTATAGTAGTCAGCAGTTCAGTCTTTAGCTCTAGATACTCAGTTGTGGTAATCTGGCCTCATTCCAGCCTCAAAACAAGCACCGTCCAATGTTCTATTAGCAAAGTCAAGAGAAAATTGCCTGTGAAGAAGCTTTGAGTTCACAGGATGCTGGTCGGAACCAGGAGATCGGGGAATGCTCTCATTCTGATGTGGGAAGGGCAGGGAGGTGCTGGTGGCAGCTTCTGTCAGCCTCAGGTTATTAGGCCAGAGCCAGCTCTTGGTACTTGGTGGTCAGCGGCTGACTGTGCATTGGGTCTCAGTGATAATTTGCAAACCTCTGACAGTTCCCTGGGATGATTGTCAAGGCATGTTGTAGTCTCTGGCCCCATGCCTGCTTTTCTGTTTCCAGGCATGAAACCGCCTAGGATATCACAAAAGTGAGCATTTCTTGACTGGTTCAGCTGCTTCTTTGTAAACATTTCCCTGTGGCCAACAGGATAGAGAAGTCACTTCAGAAATCATACCCCGGGGCCCTTGGCCCTTCTGTTTGTACTTCCTTCTTTGTACCTGTGTTCCTTAGTAGTTTGAAGTGAGTGCAATATTTCACCACAGTGTGAAGCTTCTTTAAATAAATGCCATATACAAGATAGGAAACATAAATAAGGTTTCATAGTACTCAAAATATTTGGATCTAAGCTTGTTATAGATTTAACTTTGATACTGATATCTAATGCTAATTTTGAGTTTAATTGGAATTAAGGTCCTTTTTAGAGCTTGGTATTAATAGTAATTCTATTCGACTAATTTCTCACTCTTTAAAAGGATCCTCTGGGATGTATGGTGAATAAATAGTACTGTTTTATTGCTTTCATTCATCCTCTGTTATTTGATACTTATCTCCCATAGATTGTAAGTGGGCCCTAAGAGAGGTATACATCTTTAAATCAAAATACTGAGTCGTTAACATAACTCCTTATCTTCCAGTAGGATGTGACATCCTAGCAGTAGCAAACAAACCTTGTTTACATTCAAAATCATCCCATTTATATTAATATCATGTGTTGTCTTTTTGATGACAAAATACCATTCTGATCAGAATACATATATTCCTGCAGTAGTTCCTACATGGTATCAGCCCAAATCACCCTTCAGCTTCTGCCCATTTATGAACCAAGTGTTACTGTCTAGGCCTGTGTTGTGGAATGCGGTTACCATGCATGACTCCTGAGCCCTTGAGATGTGGCCACTCTGAACTGAGATGTGCTCTGAGTGTGGAATACACATTGGATTTTGAATACTTAGGAAGAAAAGAAAAAGTGAGAATATCTCATCAGTAAATGTTTTATAGTGATCACATGTTGAAATGATAACCTTTTGGCCATATTGAAATGCTTCTGTTAAAATGAGTTTTACTTTTTCTTGGCATTTTGTGTAGTGCCTGAGGTTCACACTGTGTTTCTCTGGGACAGTGCTCTGTCGTCCGGTGCCTCCTGCCAGCCTTCCTTCCCCCAGGAGAGTTCCTCCTGTGCATTTTGTGCGTGCCTGTTAGGGAATCTCAGTATTCCTCACTGCTTCTCCCTTTCTCCAGTTGGCCACCTGCCTATCTAATAATTGTCAGTCATATTGCTGAAAATTTCCTGTGAGCGGTCATCTGTATTTGATTGATTTTCTTAGTTTTTAATGTAAAGAGAATAGTTGTATGAATTTTTTTAGAATGTTATACATTCTTTATGTTTTCTCACTTTACTACATGTGCAAGTATATTTTCTTATAAATATTTTTTTAATAACTGCATTTTCTTCAGGGCAGTATTTTTTTTAACTAACCACTAAAATTTAACCCCTTTTTCCCAAAATGTTGTAGTATGGCTTGGAAAGAATTATGAGTGAAGAGAGGAGTCTTTCTTTGCTAGCCAGAGCCATTGATCCTGAGCAGCCTGGCATGATGATGGACGTGGTTAAGCTCCTTTCTGCAATGTGCATTGTAGGGGAGGAAAGCATGTAAGTCTCCTCAACTTGTTTCTCTCATTACACAGTAATTTAATGCAGTTTTATTCAATAATGTTTTCATTATTTTAGTCTAGAATTTATTTTAAATAAATGAAGTATACTTAAGCAGCTTATTTAGATTCATATTGGCTGAACAGAAAGGAAAAATTTTTTTCTCTTAATTGATACAGTAGTTATGGACTGACATGTTTCTATGAAAAATGGAATTCTTTATTATTTTTAAACTGTTTTGAACTCAGACCTTCAATAAACAGTCTAAATGAAGACTTTGAAAAATATACAAGTTGGTTCTGTTTCTTAAGATTTTTTTCAGATAGAAGTATAAGTGAATAATTGATGCTATAATGGTTGAGGGTACAATGTCTTGACCATAAAGTGTATCGTGAAGTTTGAACTTTAAAGACATTATCTACAATTTCTAAAGCTGTAACTAAAAAGCCATTACATGTATTGGAAGATAAAGATAAACCTTTTGTCTTTTTAAGAATGGTTACTATTCTTATTACAAGAGAGAATTTAAAAATTACTTCACGTGCCTTTTATATGTGGTAAAGATATTCAAACAACCAACAGAGCAAACAGAAACGGCCTTCTGACCTCTAAGTGTAGGCAGAGCCCTGTCACTGAAACGCCCAGCACACATTGGAAACTTGTCCACGGAGGTCCTGTGGGTCTGCTGACTGTCGCCCCGCTCAGCTGGACTTCGCTGGAGAGGCAGCAGGCACGGCTCGGCCGGCGCCCCTCCCTGGATGAGGCCGTGTCTGCTGCAGTCCCAGCTGCAAAGCCACGCGTGCAGCTTTAGCACTTTCCCGTTTTAAGAAGGCCACCCAAGTATGAATTTAATGTCGAAACATGGTGTGCCTCCTCTGTTCCCTCCCTCACCTCTCTCTTCCTCCGCCCTCTTGTCTCCATGCGTTCTTCCTCTTCCTCCCTCCTCCCCTGCATCCTGTGTCTTCTCTTTTCTCTTCTTCCTTCCCTTCTTGTCCTTCTCTTTCTTTATCCTCTTTCTCCTTTTCCTCCTTCCTCTTCTACTCTTTCTCCTTCACTTCCATATCGCTTTTATTATTTCTTGACTTCAGATAGATTATTTAAATGATGTAAAGAACTGTTAGGACTAAACTGTCTCTGTCTGCAAACTGAGATTTTACAGTATACCGGGTACTGTTAGCATAAGTATTCTTATGAAAGAAATAGTAAGTATATTTCTTACATAACCATCATTCTTTATATTTGACTATACTTACTTACTATTGTATGTTTTTGGCCACCAGAACTTCATTTACTTATGTTCAAGGCAGAGTAGGGTTGTAGTGGTTAAAAGCAGTCTGGATTCAGATCCTTGCTCTAGCACTCTATCATTTAGTAGATGTGAGACCTTAGACAAATTGCTTAACCCTTTTCTGCTTCAGTTTCCTAACTTACAGTATAGAATAGCAATAATACTTACTTTGTAGAATGACATACATTAAAACTAGCTAATACTAATATTTGTAGCACAGTTTACATAGTACCTGATGTGTAGTAAGCACTATATAAATGTTTGATAAATAAATATGATCATAGGGTTATTATGAGGAATAAATGAATATGTAACGTGGTTTGTGCTTGATATGTGCTATGTAATCAGTAAGCTACTTTTAAAATGTTATTGCTTGCCTAGAAGTAGTGACTCTGGAGGGTAGTAGGTTAAGCTACTAATTTTGAGTTACCTGGGTTATTTGTTGTTTGCAATTTAATTTGTAATTTTCCAATAGCCTTGAAGAAGTCTTGGAAGCTTTAACATCAGCTGGAGAAGAAAGAAGAATTGACAGATTTTCTTCTATTGTGGAAGGTCTTGGGCACAATTCAGTTCAATTGCAAGTAGGTTTTATGTTTATCATTCATACGTTTTGTAAATGTTTTCTCACTGACTTATATTTAATAATAACATGTGAAACTATATGCCATTTAACATTTTATGCCATTTTTAATAAGTATAGGTTTCTAACTTTACTATATCATAATTTATCTTACAGATACAACTTTGTATACGCCTGTAATTATTTCCTTAGGTTCCTAGAAAGTTGACTTACTAGGTTTCTCTGTGAAATATTTAATTATAATCCATGAATTGTTGTCTCAGTAGTTGATTATTATAATTTTGTAAAAAGTTTCAACAATTAAGTGAATTGTGGCTTTTCATTGTGTTAGTTTTATATCTGAAAAGTTGAGAGTTTTCATGAGTAAATCGAGAGAGACCGAGGTACGTACACTTAGAGATTTTCAGATATTTTATTTTAAGTGCTCCCAAAACATCATGTTAGATTGAAACTTTATAGTACCCAGGTTACCTATCTAATATTCATTTAATTTCTCTCTTTCTTGACACAATAATTTTATTGCTATAATTTTTGTTATAGCCATTGCTAATTAAACCTGAGTATCTTTTAAGGAATTATTGTAGCCTGATTTCTATCTTCAAATTTTTAAAAATCTAATTGTTGTGGTTGGGACCTGGCTATAGAGAATTTTAAAAGATCCTCAGATGATTCCAATGTATGATAAAATTTGGAAATTGAGCTTGCTAATAGATATGAAGTAAATCTGTTTTACACTTAATAGCCATTATAGTTTTAAATTTTATTTTAAAACTGCATACCTTAGCCATTTGTTCTCAATTTGGTAGGAATAGAAGAGCCAGATCTTAGCCTTAAATTAATGAAATGAGCATGATATTTGGTGACAAATCAGAAAACGTTCAGTTAGTTCAACCGCACAGCTATGTCCCACTCTCGCCCACACGCCAGGCCTCCCCATCCGTCACCAACTCACTGAGCCTGCTCAAAGTCATGTCCGTCAAGTCGGTGATGCCACCGAACCATCTCATCATCCTCTGTCGCCTCCTTGTCCTCCCGCCTTCAGTCTTTCCCAGCATCAGGGTCTTTTCTAAGGAGTCAGCTGTTCGCATGAGGTGGCCAAAGTAATGGAGCTTCAGCTTCCACATCAGTCCTTCCAATGAACACCCAGGACTGATCTCCTTTAGGATGGACTGTTTGGATCTCCTTGCAGTCCGAAGGACTCTCAAGAGTCTTCTCCAACACCACAGTTCAAAAGCATCAATTCTTCAGTGCTCAGCTTTCTTTAAGGACCATCTCTCACAGCCATACATGACTACTGGAAAAACCTTAGCTTTGACTTGATAGACCTTTGTTGGCAAAGTAATGTCTCTGCTTTTTAATACGCTGCTAGATTGGTCATAGTTTTTCTTCCAAGGAGTAAGCGTTTTTTGATTTCATGGCTGCAGTCACCATCGGCAGTGACTTTGGAACCCAGGAAAGTAAAGTCTGTCAGTGTTTCCATTGGTTCCCCATCTATTTGCAGTGAAGTGATGCAATCAGATGCCATGATCTTCCTTTTTTGAAAGTTGAGTTTTAAGCCAGCTTTTTCACTCTCCCCCTTCACTTTCTTGAACAGGCTCTTTAGTTCCTCTTCACTTTCTGCCATAAATGTGGTGTCATCTGCGTATCTGAGGTTATTGCTGTTTCTCCTGGCAATCTTGATTCCAGCTTGTGCTTTATCCAGCCCTGCATTTCGCATGATGTGCTCTGTATAGAAGTTAAATAAGCAGGGTAACAATATATAGCCTTGATGTACTCCTTTCCCAATTTGAAACCAGTCTGTTGTTCCATGTCCTGTTCTAACTGTTGCTTCTTGACCTGCATACAGATTTCTTAGGAGGCAGGTAAGATGGTCTGCTATTCCCGTCTCTTAAGAATTTTCCATGTTTTTTTGTGATCCACATGGTCAAAGGTTGGTGTAGTTAATAAAGCAGAATTAGATGTTTTTCTGTAATTCTGTTGCTTTTTCAATGATCTAACGGATGTTTTTCAATTTGGTCTCTGGTTTCTCTGCCTTTTCTAAATCCAGCTTGGATATCTGGAAGTTCTCAGTTCACATATTACTGAAGCCTGGCTTGGAGAATTTTAAGCATTACTTTACTAGCGTGTGAGATGAGTATAATTGTGCAGTAGTTTGAGCATTCTTTGGCATTGACTTTCTTTGGGATTGGAATGAAAACTGACATTTTTCAGTCCTGTGGCCACTGCTGAGTTTTCCAAATTTGCCGGCATATTGAGTGCAGCACTTTCAGAGCATCATCTTTCCGGATTTGAAATAGCTCAGCTGGAATTCCATCACATCCACTAGCTTTGTTCGTAGTGGTGCTTCCTGAGGTCCCCTGACTTCACATTCCAGGGTGTCTGGCTCTAGGTGAGTGATCACACCATCGTGATTATCTGGGTCATGAAGATCTTTTTTTGTTTAGTTCTTCTGTGTATTCTTGCCACCTCTTCTTAATATCTTCTGCTTCTGTTAGGTCCATACTATTTCTGTCCTTTATCGAACCCATCTTTGCATGAAACGGTCCCTTGCTATCTCTAATTTTCTTGAAGAGATCTCTAGTCTTTCCCATTCTATTGCCTTCCTCTATTTCTTTCCACTGATCACAGAGGAAGGCTTTCTTTTTTTTTTTTTTTTTTTTAAATTTTTAAAAATTTTTTCATTTATTTTTATTAGTTGGAGGCTAATTACTTTACAATATTGTAGTGGTTTTTGCCATATATTGACATGAATCAGCCATGGATTTACATGTGTTCCCCATCCCGATCCCACCCAATGTTCATCACACTATTCTCCATAGTGGGGCTGTACCAATTTGCATTCCCACCAACAGTGTAACTCCTCTAGGAGTTTTATAGTTTCTGGTCTTACGTTTAGATCTTTAATCCATTTTGAGTTTACTTTTGTGTATGGTGTTATAAAGTGTTCTAGTTTGATTCTTTTACAAGTGGTTGGCCAGTTTTCTCAGCACCATTTGTTAAAGAGATTGTCTTTTCTCCATTGTATATTCTTGCCTCCTTTGTCAAAGATAAGGTGTCCATGGATGCATGGATTTATCTCTGGACTTTCTAGTTTATTCCATTGATCTATATTTATGTCTTTGTGCAAGTACCATGCTGTCTTGATGACCGTAGCTTTGTAGCATAGTCTGAAGTCAGTTCCATTCTCTCTCAAGATTGCTTTGGTTATTTAGAGTCTTTTGTATTTCCATACAAATTGTGAAATTATTTGTTCTAGTTCTGTGGTAGTTTGATAGGGATTGCTCTGAGCCTATAGACTGCTTTGGGTAGTATACTCATTTTCACTATAAAGATTCTTCCAATCCAAGAACCTGGTTCTTTCTTTCATCAGTGTTTCATAGTTCTCTGTATCCAAGTCTTTTGTCTCTTTTGGTAAACTTATTCCTAGGTATTTTATTCTTTTCATTGGAAGGCTTTCTTATCTCTCCTTGCTATTCTTTGGAACTCTGCATTCAAATGGGTATATCTTTCCTTTCTCCTTTGCCTTTCTCTTCTTTTTTCAGCTATTTGTAAGGCCTCCTCAGACAACCATTTTTCCTCTTTGCATTTCTTTTTCATGGGGATGGTCTTGATCACTGCCCCCTATACACTGTCATGAACCTACATCCATAGTTCTTTAGGCACTCTGTCTATCAGATCTAATCCCTTCAATCTGTTTGTCACTTCCACCGTATAATTGTAAGGGCTTTGATTTAGGTCGTTCCTGAATGGACTTGTGCTTTTCCCTACTTTCTTCAATTTAAGTGTGAATTTGGCAATAAGAAGTTCATGATCTGAGCCACAGGCAGCTCCTGATCTTGTTTTTGCTGACTGTATAGAACTTCTCCATCTTTGGCTGCAAAGAATATAATCAGTCTGACTTAGGTATTGACCATCTGGTGATGTCCATGTGTAGAGTCTTCTCTTGTGTTGTTGGAAGGTGTTGCTATGACCAGTGTGTTCTCTTGGCAAAACTCTGTTACCTTTTGTCCTGCTTCATTCTGTACTCCAAGGCCAGAAAATGTTGGGTATTGTCTAGTTAATGATTTTTTATGACCTTTCTGAGGATGGTGTGTGTGAATCTCCTTCTGATGGCAGCCTTTGCTAATGGCAGGGATGAGCCCTATGAGCTTGTTGTCAGGGGGCAGTGGGCAGCCCTGGGGTCTGAGTGCTGTGTGCTGGGTGTCTGGGGCAGCGGGCAGTCCTGGGGTCTGAGTGCTGTGTGCTGGGTGTCTGGGGCAGCGGGCAGCCCTGGGGTCTGAGTGCTGTGAGCCTGGTGTCTGGGGCAGCGGGCAGTCCTGGGGTCTGAGTGCTGTGTGCTGGGTGTCTGGGGCAGCGGGCAGCCCTGGGGTCTGAGTGCTGTGTGCCTGGTGTCTGGGGCAGCGGGCAGCCCTGGGGTCTGAGTGCTGTGTGCCTGGTGTCTGGGGCAGCGGGCAGCCGTGGGGTCTGAGTGCTGTGTGCTGGGTGTCTGGGGCAGTGGGCAGTCCTGGGGTCTGAGTGCTGTGTGCCTGGTGTCTGGGGCAGCGGGCAGCCGTGGGGTCTGAGTGCTGTGTGCTGGGTGTCTGGGGCAGTGGGCAGCCCTGGGGTCTGAGTGCTGTGTGCCTGGTGTCTGGGGCAGCGGGCAGCCCTGGGGTCTGAGTGCTGTGAGCCTGGTGTCTGGGGCAGCAGGCAGCCCTGGGGTCTGAGTGCTGTTAGCCTGGTGTCTGGGGCAGCGGGCAGCCCTGGGGTCTGAGTGCTGTGTGCTGGGTGTCTGGGGCAGCGGGCAGCCCTGGGGTCTGAGTGCTGTGAGCCTGGTGTCTGGGGCAGCGGGCAGCCTTGGGGTCTGAGTGCTGTGTGCTGGGTGTCTGGGGCAGCGGGCAGCCCTGGGTGTCTGGGGCAGTGGGCAGCCCTGGGGTCTGAGTGCTGTGTGCTGGGTGTCTGGGGCAGCGGGCAGTCCTGGGGTCTGAGTGCTGTGTGCTGGGTGTCTGGGGCAGCGGGCAGTCCTGGGGTCTGAGTGCTGTGTGCTGGGTGTCTGGGGCAGTGGGCAGCCCTGGGGTCTGAGTGCTGTGAGCCTGGTGTCTGGGGCAGCGGGCAGCCCTGGGGTCTGAGTGCTGTGTGCTGGGTGTCTGGGGCAGCGGGCAGCCCTGGGGTCTGAGTGCTGTGAGCCTGGTGTCTGGGGCAGCGGGCAGCCTTGGGGTCTGAGTGCTGTGTGCTGGGTGTCTGGGGCAGTGGGCAGTCCTGGGGTCTGAGTGCTGTGTGCTGGGTGTTTGGGGCAGCGGGCAGACTTGGGGTCTGAGTGCTGTGTGCTGGGTGTCTGGGGCAGTGGGCAGTCCTGGGGTCTGAGTGCTGTGTGCTGGGTGTCTGGGGCAGTGGGCAGCCCTGGGGTCTGAGTGCTGTGTGCTGGGTCTCTGGGGGCAGCAGGCAGCCTTGGGGTCTGGGTCCTGTGTGGTCAGTCTTGCATGAGTCCAGTCCCTGGGGCTTCTGGAAATGAGCCCATCCTTCCTCACGTGGGAGTGGGGGCTGGGCTGTGTGTCCGCTCCTGTTTCAGCCCTGCTCCTTCAGTTGCTTGTGGGCTGGGGCCTGTTCGTTCATGCTCCTTTACCCTTTCTTCCTCTTCCCTCCTTTCTCATCGGCTCTGGATTTCTTGTTCCCCACAGTGCTAATGAAGAGTGAGCCTGAAAGAACCTGTGTAAACAAAAGCTGAACAATTGCTTTATCTGAGTTTTCCTCTAGTACTCTTGTACCTTAACTTGTGTAGTATTTGTGCAAATCCCACTAGGTTATTATATTAATTTTGGTAATTTCTGCAGCATATTAGAAATTATCTCTAATTTAAAAAAATCTCAGTATAAAATGTCATTGTTACATGTAAAGTTTAAGTAAACATCTTTTTGTTCTAATACACGCTTTTCATATTTAATGACACACATGTTACAAGAATGATGAAATGAATAGAATTTTGAATCAGCCAGACTTGAATTTGAATCCAGCTTTTCACATCCTAGCTTTAAGACATTTTAGATCACTTCCTCAATCTTTTCTATACCTCAGTTTTCTCAGTTTCAAGGTAGCAATAATCTCGGTACCTAGCTCATTTTTGATGTAAGGATTACATAGGATATGAATTAAAATGCTTAGTGCACTGCTTGGTTCATTAACAGAAGCATTTAGTAAATGCTGGCTTTAGAAAGTATTTTGGTAAACTGAAAAGACAAAGTCAGTGGAGATTAAATGTGATCTTCATTTTTTAAGGAACCATTACCAGTGCTGATATTAGAATTGGTACTTAACTATGAAGCATTTAATGAAAACTTATTAACAAAAATTTATGTTCACATATAAACACATGCACAGAGTTTTATAGTGGTTTTATTTGTCATAACCCCACACTGTGAACAACACAGATGTCCCTCAGCAGGGGGGTGGTTACAGTGTGGTACACCTATGCTTAGAATGTCCTTCACCGTTAGAAAGGATGGACTACCGGTTTCATACAGCTTGCATGGGTCTTCAGAGAATTATCCAGACTGAAAAATGCTAGTCCTAAAAAGTTACACACTGTGTGATTCCATTCTCGGAATCAAATGGAATGTGATTCCATTCTTAGAATCAAACTAAATTATGGAGAATAGTTCTCTAAGAGCAATTTATTGCTTTACTGATTTTCAAAGGTTTGCATTGGGGTCTGGAAAAGTGTTGGACAAGGCTATAAATAATAGCAGGAAGGAATGTTGTGTGATTAAAGCTGTTCTGTATCTTAATTGTGCAGATGTTTACACAAATCTGTACATGTGATGAAATTGTGTAGAACTGTACATGCATCTACAGTTGAGTGTAAAGCTGGTAAAATCTGAAAAACTCTGTGGATAGTAGCAGTTTCAGCTTCTTGGTTTCGGTATTGTACTATATGATGCAGGATGTTACCAGTGGGAGGAATTGTGTGAGGAATACTGAGGACTAATCTGTATTTCTTTTTCCAAACTTCCCATGAATCTGTAATTACTTCAAAATAAAAGGTCTAAATCTTGATGAAACTGGGCTTCCAACTTTATTTTTTTGCATCATTATTACATCATTTGATATTTGAAAGGTGTGAGGGAAAAGATAAAGAAGGGCTTGGTAAGACCAAAGGCAAGTTCTGCCTAGGTATGTGACAGGGTTGACTCATTAATTGGGAAGTTTGACTTTTGTTGTTGTTTAGTCACTAAGTCGTGTCCAACTCTTTGTGACCACGTGGATTGTAGCCCACCAGGCTCCTTGGTCATGGGATGTCCCAGGCAGCATCGGTGGAGCGGACTGCTGTTTCCTCCTGCAGGGCGTCTTCCCTGCCCAGGGACCGAGTCTGTGTCTCCTGCTTGGCAGGCAGACTCTTTACCACTGAGACACCTGAGAGGCCCTAGGTGGTTTATACCTTTTGGTTATTATAATGCTACTGTGAATATTTGTGGAGATGATATTTTTAAACAGCTGATAATTTGCCTTACTCAGTGTTCGGGCATTAAGGGTGGAGGGGAGGGGCCTATAGCAGCCTCTTCCTGGACAGTGGTGGAAGTCATGTCATTAATTCACTTCTAGAGAAATTTTTACCAGGTTACAGGTGGCTGATTATATTTGCTTTATGAAACCAGTTGCCTTATTAATTATATTTTCTATTGTGCTTAGTAGTGTTATTTTTTAAGTCCTATAAACACTGAAGTTTCTTGATAAAATTTTTAAAGTTTAATTTTCATTGAGAAGTAAAGGTCATTAGCATCATTTAAGTTTCTTGCCTGTTTTTCTGATAAGTTCAGGTTAAATTTGTGTGGTCTTGATTAAGAATAGACAATGGGAAGAATTTTGCTAAATTCTACTATCCCCACTGAATAATTTTGTTGGGAGTTTTTATACTAATGGATGTTTCTTCTTATAAAACAAAATATATGAAATAGCTAGCAGCTAAGAAGTTAAAAGTAAAGATATTATTTTCCAGATAGCTAACTAAGGGAGAGATAACTAAATTCTTTTTCTGGGATTGCTTGTGCTCTATTTCCTTTGAAATGGTCAAACAATACTGTAGTAGTAATAGCTAAATACGTTTTCTTTTTGGGTGTTGCTCAATTAAATACAAATAAAAACTATTTTAGCACCAGCCAGTTATCAGTTTTCCCATAAGGCTCTAAGTAGCCATTTTACTCCATTAGCTATATAAGATGCACTTATTAAAATGTACTAGACAGGAGTGATATTAACAAATCAAAAAATAAACCTTGTTTGTCTCTCAATAAAGTAGAAACCAGTTGTTTGCTTTTAAATTGGAGAAAATGGGAGATAGTAAAATTAAAAAAAAATGCTCATTGTTCTTTTATTGCAAAGTATATTTATTCCAAAGTATTTTTTAAAGGAGGATTGTTACATTTTCTTGAGTCTGATAATAATAATTATGAAGATAATGTGACTGCTTCTGATTTTGATAGAATTGAGCAGACTTCCACCCATTTCTCCACATAGCATAGTAGGAAAGTGCCAAATTTAGCACCAGAAATAATGTAAAATTATTTCAGGCCTTCAGTTCAGTTCACTTGCTCAGTCATGTCTGATTTTTTGCTACCTCGTGAACCAAAGCACACCAGGCCTACCTGTCCATCACCAACTCCCAGAGTCCACCCGAACCCATGTCCATTGAGTCGGTGATGCCATCAAACCATCTCATCCTCTGTCATCCCCTTCTCCTCACGCCCTCAATCTTTCCCAGCATCTGGGTCGTTTCAAATGAGTCAGCTCTTTGCATCACGTAGCCAAAGTATTGGAGTTTCAGTTTCAACATCACTCCTTCCAATGAATGTTCAGGACTGATTTTCCTCAGGATGGACTGGTTGGACCTCCTTGCAGTGACTCTCAAGAGTCTTCTCCAACACCACAGTTCAAAAGCATCAATTCTTTGGTGCTCAGCTTTCTTTATAGTCAGATGCTCACATCCATACATGCCTACTGGAAAAACCATAGCTTTGACTAGACGGACCTTTGTTGACAAAGTAATGTCTCTGCTTTTTAATACGCTGAGGTTGGTCATAACTTTCCTTCCAAGGAGTAAGCGTCTTTTAATTTCATGGCTGCAGTCACCATCTGCAGTGATTTTGGAGCCCAGAAAAATAAAGTCAGCCACTGTTTCCACTATTTCCGCATCTATCTGCCATGAAGTGATGGGACTGGATGCCATGATCTTAGTTTTCTGAATGTTGAGCTTTAAGCCAACTTTTTCGCTCTCCTCTTTCACTTTCATCAAGAAACTTCTTAGTTCTCTTCACTTTCTGCCATAAGGGTGGTGTCATCTACGTATCTGAGGTTATTGATATTTCTTCCAGCAATCTTGATTCCAGCTTGTGTTTCATCCAGCCTGCCATTTCGCATGATATACTCTGCATATAAGTTAAATAAGCAGGGTGACAATATACAGGCTTGATGTACTCCTTTTCCTATTTGGAACCAGTCTGTTGTTCCATGTCCAGTTCTAACTATTGCTTCTTGACCTGCCTACAGGTTTCTCAAGAAGCAGGTCAGGTGGTCTAGCATTCCCATCTCTTTCAGAATTTTCCACAGTTTATTGTGATCCACACAGTCAAAGGCTTTGGCATAGTCAATAAAGCAGAAATAGATGTTTTTCTGGAACTCTCTTGCTTTTTCGATGATCCAGTGTATGTTGGCAATTTGATCTCTGGTTCCTCTGCCTTTTCTAAAACAAGTTTGAACATCTGGCATTTCATGGTTCACGTATTGCTGAAGCCTGGCTTGGAGAATTTTGAGCATTACTTTACTAGCATGTGAGATGAGTGCAATTGTGCGGTAGTTTCAGTATTCTTTGGGATTGCCTTTCTTCGTGATTGGAGTAAAAACTGACCTTTTCCAGTCCTGTGGCCACTGCTGAGTTTTTCTAATTTGCTGGCATATTGAGTGCAGTACTTTCACAGCATCACCTTTCAGGGTTCGAAATATCTCAACTGGTATTCCATCACCTCCACTAGCCTTGTTCGTAGTGATGCTTCCTATGGCCCACTTGACTTCACATTCCAGGATGTCTGGCTCTAGGTGAGTGATCACACCATCGTGATTATCTGGATCATGAAGATCTTTTTTGTACAGTTTTTCTGTGTATTCTTGCCACCTCTTCTTAATATCTTCTGCTTCTGTTAGGTCCATACCATTTCTGTCCTTTTTTGAGCCCATCTTTGCATGAAATGTTCCCTTGGTATCTCAGATTTACTTGAAGAGATCTCTAGTCTTTCCCTTCTATTGTTTTCCTCTATTTCTTTGCATTTAATGCTGAGGAAGGCTTTTTTATCTCTCCTTGCTATTCTTTGGAACTCTGCATTCAAATGGGTTTATCTTTCCTTTTCTCCTTTGCTTTTTGCTTCCCTTCTTTTCTCAGCTATTTGTAAGGCCTCCTCAGACAACCATTTTGCTTTTTTGCATTTCTTTTCCATGGGGATGGTCTTGATCCCTGTCTCCTGTACAATGCACGAACCCCCATCCATAGTTCATCAGGCACTCTGTCTATCAGATCTAGTCCCTTAAATCTATTTCTCACTTCCACTGTATAGTCATAAGGGATTTGATTTAGTCATACCTGAATGGTCTAGTGGTTTTCCCCACTTTCTTCAATTTAAGTCTGAATTTTGCAATAAGGAGTTCATGATCTGAGCCACAGTCAGCACTTGGTCTTGTTTTTGCTGACTGTATAGAGCTTCTCCATCTTTGGCTGCAAAGAATAAAATCAATCTGATTTTGGTATGACCATCTGGTGATGTCTATGTATAGAGTCCTCTCTTTTGTTGTTGGTAGAGGGTGTTTGCTATGACTGGCGCGTTCACTCAGCAGAACTCTTTTAGCCTTGCTTCATTCTGTACTCCAAGGCCAAGTTTGCCTGTTATTCCAGGTATTTCTTGACTTCCTACTTTTGCATTTCAGGCCTTATAGAGTCTTATATGAGAAAAGAAAGTATAGGTGTAAACATTGCACTTAAGTGTACATTAGTTTCTTTTCTCAAATGTGTCATACAGAGGTTTTCATCGTCAAGCAAAGTAATCCTCTCTGCTTAATTTAAGCAGGAAACGGGGCTGAGCACCTTACAGAATTTCTTGTAGGCTTGTGCCCATGTGTGGATATATGTGGCAGCAGTAATGCAGAAGAGGAGAGAGCAGACCATATCCAGGAATGTCCTACTGGAAACAGCACTCCTAATCCCTGCTTTGGGCCACGCTGGAGGGCTCTGCCACCCTGCTGGGAGAGCTTCAGCCACACCGAACTCCTTCCGTCCCTGGGTCCAGCCTTCCTGTGGTGATTAGCGTCTTGTGTTGTCTGGGTCTTCCGGAGAGGAGGGTTGGAATAATGTGGATGGGCCAATCTCTAGTGTCTGTCACACTTTGATTTTCATTTCTCTCCTCTTGTTATTTTTCTATGTGTGTTTTCTCTCTTCTCTTGTTATTTAAATCTGTGTTTTTGGGCACAGGGCTGATGGAATTGTGGTATATTTTTGTAAGGAATGGAATCAAAGTGTGGGAATCCTGGAGTGTTTTTGGGTGGCTGTTTGACTTTTCCTCTGCATCTCTGTCCTCACTGACAGCATGTTGTACCTTCCCTTTCTACAGTGTCTTCCTGATCAGTCTTCTTGGACTTACGGCTGGGAGGGTCAAGAGTACCAAGGATCTGTGATTTCTTGCCACTCGTAACCTACTCTGTTAATCTTCCACCCTTGCAGGGGGGTGCTGCTGTCCAAAGACACAGACTCCTAGATCTAAAAAAAGGACTCCCTTTACCCACAGCCGTAACAGTAGCTTGAGTTTCAGCTTTGTTAGCCCCAGATTCCAGCTGCAGGGGTCACGTTAGAGCAAAGACACTCTGCACAGCAGATACTCTGATCAGCACAGGCTGTGACGATATCTGTTCCGTTCGTCCCCTTGAGTGTTTGATGAAGCCTGATGGTCAGCCGTGCCTCCAGCCGCAGGTTGAGTTTGCCCTGCACTACTGACCTCAGCCATGCCTCTCAGATCGCAGATCCTGTCAGCTGAACACATCCTGTAAACCACCAGGGACCATCTTAGGACACCAGGAAGCTTTCTTGGTTTCTTCTGTTGCAGTTTCACTCAACCTCAGGTTTGAATGATTGCACAGACTTTGTTCAGCAAGGCGGACATAGGGGCAGCTCTTTCAGCCCTGACAAGCCTGACGGTGAGTTGAGGCTGGTCTGAGTGCCTTGCGGGGCTGCAGCATGTCACTGACTACTTCAGGCAAAGCCAGGGGCGTGTCTCTCAGGGCCTGTTCCCTTGGTGTCTCATCGTAGGTGTCTGTCTGCTGATGCCCTTACGTCTTTTCTCTCCAGGAAACTTGCCAGCGGAACCAGAGTTGCCTCAGGGTGGAGACATGACCACAGTTGTCTAAGGCTGTGTGTGTACAGATCCTGATTCCTCAACAGCTAAACACCTCTTATGAGTGCCTCTGAGGTGCGCGGCAGTGTTTTAGGGCAGAGAGGCACGTTAACGCCTGGCTCCCCTGTCCGATGCATGGTCTTGGAGGTGCATGTGGAGCCCCTGGGTGGAGCGTGCTGTCTGGAGTGCTCGGCCCCCGTCAGGAAGCTGCTGGGTGACTGCTTTCAGTGAGGCCTCCCAGCTGGCTGCTCAGGAAAGTTGAGTCCCGTTCTTCTTTGTGAAGGGCTGTGTGATGGCCTGGCAGAGACGGCAGCTGTGTCACAGGAGAGGAACTTGAAGCTTGGGGAGCACAGATCTTTCAGAATGGACTTGGGTCTGCCTGCCCTTTGGGTCTGGAGGGTGGATGCATTCTCTGTCTTCCAAGGCGGTTTGCTGTAAAGACAGCCTGGTAAAGGTCTTGCAGAACGGTGGTCTCCACCTCTGCTTGCAGTGCTTTCAGACCCTTGAGAGCCCCGCGCAGCGTTTCCTGGCCACGGCGATCAGTGCTGTCCCTCCGCCTGTCTCCTCCGTGGCTTCTTTTCCTTCAGTCTGATGCTCCTGGTGGTGTTTCTGTACACTCGCTGTGCCTTGATGTCATGTGAATGGAGCAAAGTCTTCACTAATTTTGGTTCGTGTGACGGTACACTAATTGCTGTTTAAAGGGAGACGTGTTTTCTAAAGTTTCTCAATCAGAGAGGAGAACGCGCCCGTCAGAGAGCAGACGTGAGTGTGGGCGCGTGGGGCCGCTCGGCTCAGAGGGGCGGAATTCTGGTTCTCTTGTCTTTGGTGCACTGATGCCAACCTGTAGCAACTTTAGTTTCTGAGCTTGATCAGAATATATTTAAATATAAATATATTTTAAATATGGGCTTCTCTGGTAGCTCAGATGGTGAAGAATCTGCCTGCAGTGCAAGGGATCAAATTCGATCCCTGGGTCAGGAAGATCCCCTGGAGAAGGGAATGGCAACTCACTCTACTCTTCTTGCCTGGAGAATTCCATGGACAGAGGAGCCTGGCGGGCTCAAACAGTCAGATACAACTGAGCAACTAACACACGCACACGTGCATACATACTTGAAATAAACTTAAATCCTTAATTGCCTCCAGGTTTCTCAAAATTTGACTTAGTATATTTTTAGATACTTCCAGTTAGCTGGATCTTTGCTGTGTTTCTGTGGACCACTGTTTTTACTGTTAATTTGGCTGCGTTGGGTGTTGGTTGCGGCACGCGGATCTTTGCTCTGTTGTGGGGTCCTTTGATGCAGCGCAGGGACTCTCTAGTCATGGCGCTTGGGCTCTGGAGTGTGCAGGCTTGGTACTTGTGGTACATGGGCTTAGTTGCTCCGTGACACATGGGATCCTAGTTCCCTGGCCAGGAATTGAACCCACGTCCCCTGCATTGCAAGGCTGGTTTTTAACCATTAGGCCACCAGGGAAGTCTGGACGACATATTTTTTACTAATAACCCAAATCTTGTAATTTCTTTTCACCCATTATTGAAGCACATAGCCATTATTCTACTTCTTTCTCTTTTTTTAATTGTGGTAAAATATACACAACATTAAATTAGATAATTTGAAAATAATACTCTTGCTGCAACTTGCCTTGTGGAACCAAGACTGTTCATCTGGGTTCCTTGAGTAGCAAGGGGTTTGATGTTCAAGGGACTAGAGGAAATGCCTCCAAGAGAATCTGGAGAGGGAGTTGAGAGAAGCTGGAGAGTGTTACACTCAGTGTTGATCTGACGGCAGGTGAAGGAGAGACGGCAGGAAGAAGGTTGGAGGGAAGTGTCTTAGGGCACTGTGCAGTTCCAGGAGGACTTAGCAAGGTGGTTGGGGGATCCTCCAGCCAAAGTCCTGGGGATCCCAGCATCGGGCACATTTCAGCACTCTTGCTGGGATCAGATGTTGACTGGTGGAGCCCATGGGAAATGCGGCTCCATCAAACCTGTTGTGATGGGTGTCACAGGGCTGCAGCCGGGGCTGTTGGTCATTTATACTCAACTGCGGTCAAAGATTAAAAGTGCATGTTCATGGCTGCTATAAAGACAGAGGTTTCTTAGAAAAAAAAAAGGGGAAAAAAAACTTCTTCAGTCTCTATGGATTTTGTTGAGTTCAATTACAGAATAGCTCTTTGAAAGAGGTTTCTTAACTTAAAAAAAAGGGATGGAAAGCTTCTTCAGTCTCTATGGATTTTGTTGAGTTCAATTACAGAATAGGTCTTTGCAAATTTGATTGGATCAAATTTTTCCATAATACTGAAAAAAAAATGACAGTTTTTCCTTTTTTTTAATGTAAAAAATTGAGGAGCTTCCCTGGTGGTCCAGTGAAGACGCCATGCTTCCAGTGCAGGGAGCGCAGGTTCAGTCCATGGTCAGGAGATTAAGACCCCACGGGCTGCTCAGCACAGCCAGCCCCCCAGAAAGATGCTTACCTGTTGGATGTTTCAGGTCACTAAAGTGTTAGAACCAGGGCAGGAAAAGTGACCCTCAGTTCAGCTATCACTGTGCTTTGAAATGTGTTACTGGGCAATAATTGACAGATATGACATTGAAGAAAATGTTACAATGCCTGTTTGAATTTAGCCAAATTTGTTAGCTTCTGTTTATTTCCCTTATGGTTAAGACTCTTAAGGCCCTTAGGCTCAAAATGTACCTGAGTTTAATTTTGCCCATGACCAAACAAAGGACTTCCTATAACAAATGGTCATAACTTGATTGACTGTTTCTTTTTGTTTCAAGTATCTCCTACCCCCTCAAAAAAGTCAATGTTAAGTAAAATTACTTTTAATATCAAGTATGTCATTCTCACATTTATTGAAGGCCCAAATGAAGACTACAGAGTATAGTTGGACATTTATTTTTTAAGACCACTGTTGGGGCATTCCAAAAGGATGCAGAGATCAAATTATTTTGATTCCTCTCTGTTTTTGATTACTGCTTTTATTGAGGCTTGCAAGAGTATGGTTACTGTATCTGTATGAATCAAAAGGTTAATACATTAAATGAACAAGTAAATAATATGCCATTAAGCTAATAAACATTAAAGAAGCAAGAGTAAAATAATATTCTAATGTAAACTCACATGGTCATATGGAGTACACACTTCAGTATAGTAAGCTAGTGGGTAACATTTTTATCCTAGAGTATGCTGCCAATTTTCTGAATCTATGTAATGCATTTTTTCACTTACGCTATAATAGACCACCAGAAAGATATAGGTAACTCATGACTCAAGATAACAGCAAAGTTTCATAATTAACCAGTCGGTTAATTATTCAGTGATTGCTGTGCAGAGTTCTGCTAGATGTTAGAACAATAAAGATGAATGAAATACACTCCTTAAGCTCTTAAGAAGCTTATTCTCAGGAATTCAGAGCTTGCTAATATTTCGTATGAATACTGTGATACTAGCATCTCAACAAAATGGAAGAACACAGAAAGAATTCATGGATATCTCAGGGGGAGTATCTGAATAAATCTGTAAAAATCCAGGTTCCGTCTTGAATCCAGCTGTTCGTATTCATGTAAATTAGAGCCTCTTGATCCTATGATTTATTTGTCTGAATTTGTATGAGATATATGCAGTTTCACCCAAGCTCTGACTTGTCCTCTTACTGTGTCTATCATTTATAGAACATTTTATTAGAAATATAAGTAAAGTATAGGACTTCACATTTGCTGACATAATTCACCCTTTTCTGTGTTTGTCTTCATAATGCAGTAGTCAGGTTTAGTTTATATTCTGGATTAACGCTTGAGATTTCAAAATTCCTTGGTATTTCTTTTGTTGCACTGGAGGCAAGATATTTGTCTGTAAGCATCATTTACTCATTTTACTCACTTGATAAGTGTGGAATTTGATTGTGCAAAGAGAGACAGGATTTCTGCTGTGGCGCTGAGATGAATAGCTGTGTGACCTGGTTCTTCCAGGCCCAGAGAGCCGGCATTCACTGGTTCTGATAGAGTTTTTATTGAAGTACTTCACGGGTGCTGGTTTGCGGTCTGCATTCAGCTTGTGAAGCTGATATGTGTTCAGTGTAGGATAGCCATCATTTTACATATGAAAGCATCTCCTCGTATTCAGGACGAACCTGTTGCCCAATTGTGAGCTTTCTAAAGAATACTTGCTTTTGCTGTTTGTCGGATAACTTTTCAGTTCCTTTGGCATGATCTTGGAGAAAGCATTTGTGCTAGTGGCCTCGGCAAAACGCGGACAAGTCGGTGGTTGGTCTTAAGCATCACAGCTCTTAGTGTGCCTGGAATTTTGTGCTCAAACTTGTTAGTCGAAAAAGGGTTGGAAACCGAAAGTTAAAGATGCATAAAATGTGAATGTTTTTCTCCTTTTGTGTTGCACATAGTGATAGATAGCATTACATTAAATTATGTGGTAGAGGAAATTTAGGTAATATGTATTTACATATGATGAAACCCCCTCACTTCATTTTCAAGGGCGGAAAACTACTTTGCTGATTAAGTGATGTTAATTCCTGTGTGTGTCTTTGTCTTGCTGTTTAATTTCTGTCTACTTCTAATGATTTTCCTTTGATCATTTGCCTTGTTCTAAGATTGCCTTTGACAAGCTCTGTCCCTCTTTTTGAACATCTTTGCGACTTTTGCTTGCAGTTTATGTGTCCCTTGTTATACGTCTAGTCAAGGCTGTGGTTTTTCCAGTGGTCTTTACTTTCTGGTTCATGTCGTTGCTGACCCTTTCCCCGCCGCTTGTGGTTGCGGTTTTGGCTACGTGTTTTTCTCGTCCTTTCTCGTGTGGGTTTTGTAGTGCGTTTTCAGTTTGCTGCTGCTCCTGAGGAAATCCTCAGCTATCCTGAATTCTAGCTGGCATGCCTGTGTGCATGTGTGCAGACATGTCTTTATAGCTAGAAGTTATGTTAAAAGTAGCTTTTCTCATGTAAGCTTCCTTTCTGATAATGGGGGCAAGAATAACAATTAAGTTTATAGCATTTACTTTCTAAATCATTAAAATGGAGTCCATGATCTAACACCTAGAGATGTCTTACTTAGAAGCCTTGTTTTAACCAAAGGTCAATAAGCAGTTTTTCTAAAGTGTTAATAAAGTGTTTCTAAACACGCGTTTGCAGTGAGGAGGAGAATATTTTAGGGTCAGTTTAATTGTCTGCTTTCATGTACTGGTTGTTGATGGGACATGAGAGAGAGAGTTTTCCAAGTGGAAGAGCAATTCTGGCCCTTTGCAGAAACTGCTCGTTAAGTCACCAGTTTGCCAGATGCAGTGGTCATGATCTTATTTGACACAGTTGATCACTCTCCCTGTTGACACACTTTCCTCCCATATTTTTTGGACTTCTCCTTGTTTGTTTTCTACCACATTATATCTTTCTACTTTTCTTTAACTCATTTCCCCAATCTATAAATCAAAACCTACGGTTGAAATTGATGAAACTGAAATGTCCCAGCCAGTTCTTGGACCTCTTCTCTCTCTCTCTCTCTCTCTCTCTCTCTCTCTCTCCTTTTTTGATGATCATCTGAGATTGGTTTTTACATGCAATTGCTATGGTAATCTCTTTCTTGAACTAGGGTCTCCTATATCCAATTTCCTTTTCTACTTCTTTGGATAAGGATCAATATTAGGTATTTCCAACTTAACATCTCTAAAATGGAACTCCTGATCTTTCTTCCCAAACCTGTTTCCTCTGTTTATCCGTATTTATTTTCCATCTTAATAAATGACTGTCAGCTTTTAAATTGCTCTGGTCAGAAATTGTGGAGTCAGTCTTGACTCCTCCCTTCCTTTAGTAGTGATTTCTGTCTTTTTCTTTTCATAGTTGTGTCCCCAGTACCAATAAGTCCTTAGTAGACATCACTAACAGGCTTGGAAGGAATGAAATGCGTAACCTAATAAACAGAGAGGGTCTGCTGCCCCAAGATAGAGCCTTTATGTAACTTAGGATGCTCCCAGGAGGAGGGCAGAAACTCCTGTTTTCTTACCCCCTTCAGTGATCAGTTCTGGGTGAGGTAGCTTTTGTCTGCCTTTCAAACTGTTAGTATGGCATACTTAATGCGAATTAATGGAGATCATATATGCTATGTTATTGGAACATCAAGCAGAACATGATGATTAATTCCTTATGATGAATATCACAATTTCATTATTTCCTGGAGTTTCTGTTAATATCCTGGCATTCAGTAACTAATTTTTTAAATGAATGTGATTCCTAATGTACATTTCAGTTTTAAAAGCAGGATTTATTCTAGTCTCCTGTGAAATTTGTTTCTCTCCTTGCATCTCATGTGTCTGTTAATACTCCCACCTCCTATCTTGTTGAAAAACAAAGGTGGGAGGACTTGCAAATTCTTTTCTTTAGTCTCAATCACATGTTCACCCAGCCATCACATGTTTTAGAAAGGTTGTTCAAGACCTCCTCATTGCTCACTGAGGTTACCGCTATGATAGCTTTATTTCCCTGCCATGCTGTGTGGCATGTGGGATCTTAGTTCCATGACCAGGGATTGAACCTGTGGCCCTTGCATTGGAAGATTTGTGTCTCAACCACTGGATCATTAGGGGAGTCCTAAGATCACTTCTTCACTTAATCTGTTACCTCTGTTATTACCTCTCCTCTGCATGAAATCTTTTATGATCCTCTCTATTTCCAGCTGAACCAGCACTCTCTGATTTGGCCTAGGAGGCTGTGCTTCATCGAAGTCTGGCCTCATCTTTAATGAGTCCTTCCCCTGCTCTCCCACTTACTACCTTTACAGACTGCTCAGAAAATCTGAATTCCTTGTGATTCAATAGAAGGGCCCAGGGCTTTGAATATGTTAACTCTTACATTTGAACACCTTGGTCTTCCTCTTCATCTGGCTGCCTGTCTTCCAATCAATCCGTGAGAGTCAGTTCTGCTCCTCAGCTGTCCTTGTTTTATTACTGTCTCCATATGCTCATATAATGTATTCTCACATATCTGTTCGGGTGTATTTTTGTTATTGTACCTACTTATCTTCACTCGGGTAGACAGCGTGTGCCGTTTTACCTTTTAGCTCCTGAGCCTTTTCTACTGTCTATAGAAGTTGATTCATATACTGGTATGCTCTATCAGTGTGAAATCATGTGGTAAAACAGGTCCAAATATCTCAATGTATGTATTAAAAACCTAGAAGGAACTCTTTGGTCTTTACCTTGACTATAGAATTCTTCATCTGTAAGAAAATAAATCAATACATTTTACTGTATGTAGACATATGTTTACAGGCTATAAATTAATCAAAGAGTGGGTATAGGTCGTGATAATGGTAAATTACCATTAGAATTGGGAAAGGATCTTAAAGAATTAAATTCATTATTTCAGTTTGTCAATTTCCTATTTTTCCTTTTATTGGAAATTGCCTTTAAAATGTTTCCTGGAAGCAATTTGGATGATCCTTTCCACTTGTTTCTCTTCAATTTTGTGCTAATATTGTCCTATGTATATTGACTTTCCATTTAGGTGATATTTGCTGCTAATTTTTAGGTTGTTTATTTTTGCTGCTTTCTTTGAGTTGTCTATAATTTGCATCTTTTCTGGAAACCTGGTGACTAATGCTAATTTAATTTCTCTGAACGTATAGAAACATGATTTGTATGCTGTTTGAGATCTTTTATAATGCTGAAAAAAATTGTGGGTACTGGGTAATGACTGGCAAGGAAGTGCAAAGAAAGCCTTTTAAACTTGACTTTTTGACATGAACTGTTTACAGTTGAGTGAACATGTACTGAAAGGTAGACTCTGTTTTAAGTTTTTCTTTTCTTTTTCTTCTAAATATGTTTTTCTTTTCCCTCTCTTTCAGATTTTGACAGTAGAGGCATGCTGGCCAGATTTTAGTGTTTAGATATCAAATAGAACAATTATAATATATTTCAACCAGCTGGAACTCAGACCCCTGTTGGTGTTTTAATCCCAAAATGGCGTTTTAAATTCATATAGACCTTGCCTTAAGGGATGGAGAAAGGACAATTTAGAGAGCAGCATGAGGTTAAACATATTGATCAGTATGCTAGTCTTTCTTGTTGGCTTTTGGTAGAATGTAGACTTAGAAAAATAACCATTGACAACAATGAAGAATTCTTTGCTACCCTAGAAACAGTCTTCTTTGTTTTCATTATATAGATTTTTGATAATGAAAGATACAGTTCAGCCAGTAATTAAAAAAAAAATGATATCCAAGTTGAAAGTTGGAGTTCCAGGGTGAAAGTTGAGAAAATATGATTTTTAATTTTTAGCTCAGTTGGCCATGTTATTTCTTTATGTCTTCTTAATAAACATAACATACAGTAAGTCTGAGTTTTTGTCAAAGTGTAGGGACCAGTGCCTGGTCAGTTAAGTAATAAGTAAGTAAGTAAGTGTTAGTTTTTCAGTTGTGCCCGACTCTTTGTGACCCCATTGACTGCAGCCCACCAGGCTCCTCTGTCCATGAGATTTTCCAGGCAAGGATACTGGAGTGGGTTGCCATTTCTTTCTCCAGGGGATCTTCCCAACCCAGGGATCAAACCAGTAATTAGCCTTGCAATGTTCATAATACAGTTTTTGGTTATAGCAACCCCATTAACTAGATGCATGCCTTAGTTAATTCTTATTGACTTAAAGTCTTTGGGTTTCTCTTGATGAATAGGAAGTTATTTGATTATCCTAGTTTAGCTAAGTGTTACCTAAGGATATTTATAGTTTTTCAACTAATGTGTGTTCAGTTTATGTCTTGTGTGCATGGAATATTTTTGGACAAGAACTTAACTTTTGGTTGGAGTGAATTAAAAACTCCACTGAAAATATATTTCTTGTATAATTTATAATTGACTAAAGTATTTTACATTCAAATTATCGTTTTAATAGACTCACCTGTGAAGGAAGATATTTGATAATACTTGGAACACAGCCTTGATGTCTCAGTGCTATTACTCCTTTTTAAATGTCTGATCCAAGTCTAAGTCTTACTGTGTAATTTATTATAGGTAGCGTGTATGCAGCTCATCAATGCCCTTGTTACATCTCCTGATGACTTGGACTTCAGGCTTCACATCAGAAATGAATTTATGCGTTGTGGATTGAAAGAGATATTGCCAGTAAGTGCCCTGCAGTCTTCTTATTAATATTTAAATTAAAGAAGTACTTGAGTAGGGGGAAATTTAGATAAATTACTTTCAAGAATAATTTATCTATGGGAAAAAAGGCTTGAGTATAAAATCTATTTTTGAAATACAGACGATAACTTTTGAATATTAGTTAACACTTTTAAGTCTTTGAATGCTATAAATCAAATTGAGTGGTTTGTTTATTGTTTATATTTTTCATTAATTTTTTGCATTATTAAAACCAAACAGTTCCTCATAATTTCAATTTAATATCTGTAGAATTTAAAACATATTAAGAATGATGGCTTGGATATCCAACTTAAAGTCTTTGATGAGCATAAGGAAGAAGATTTGATGGAGTTCTCCCATCGCCTTGAAGATATTAGAGCTGAATTTGAATATCCTTTTGTCTGATGTCCAATCATATATATATATATTAATTACTAATAATTGCTGCTAAATCTTAAACAGTCAGCCCCTAACCCTAAAATATTAAACTTCTGAAGCCATTTCTAGGTAAATGCTATAAAATCAAAACTCTGTTGAATCAGAGGGATGTTTGTATAAACCTTTTTATTTTATTAGTTTATATGTGTTTTTATGAAAACATGCTTATATAAATGAATGCTGCACGTTAAAACTGGATACTGGAGGCCTCTTAATGTGCACATGTGCAGTCTGTTCTTTCTGTTTGGAGCCCCGCTGCCCCCAGTGCTTTCCGGCATTAGGAGTAGGCCCCTTAGCCTGCTGGTTATTTCTGCCCTGTACCTTGCATGTATTTTCTTACGAGCCTTGGCTGGCTCTGTGTCTCTGCAGACGTCTGTGTTTGTGCCGCATCTCTGTCTTCCACGGGAGTGCGCCGTGGTAGGTAATGCCTGGCACCGGCTCTCGGTCACGGCTGCCCCAGAGCCCAGGGCCGCCTTCGTGAGCAGCTCTCTGCCGCTCTGCCAGAGCGCCTTGGTGCGAGAGAGGAGACTGGCTGGAGCCGACTGCGGAGGGGAGGCTGGAGAGTGTCGTGCGGCTTCCCTCTGCTCTCACAGCTGGCCACACGCGCTTTATCACATGCTCGGTCTGTGCGGTCCTGGTTTGGCGTAAGACAGCATCTTCTGAGGCCTTACACAGCAGATTCCGTGTCACTTACCGCCGTTGCTGGGTGTAGAGGGCAAATAAATCCACATATTCCTTAATCTGTTTACTGAAGCGAATGATCTTTACAACATGCTGTGGAACACAGTTAAGGAAACCAGAGCAGAGGGGTATTTCATTTCAATTCTGCAGCATCTTTTGCTGATTCGAAATGATTATTTTATAAGGTAAGAGGAAGCTATATTCTAATATTTTCTTTCACTAATAAAATTATATTGTGAAATTCACCAGCTGTTTGATTTGAACATCACATATTTTTAAGATTTCTTTCTTTTATAGTATTAATTCATAGTATACAGTGTTTCCTATGGGCATATATTTAGATAGATGATGGTATAAAATGATATTACTATTACTTTTTAAGCTCTAGCAGATTCTTGGTTACAAGTTTTCATCTGAATAAAAATAAGAACTAGCAACAAATTTACTTATTACTAATTTATTGCATGATGAATAATATTTTCTGCTTAGTCCTTGGGCAGTAGGAATGGTGTTGATAAGTTTCTTTTCATAAGTTATAAAAAAGATACTAAAATATCACTTTTATTAGTGTTTAAGTAGCTAGAAAGTTCCTTAATAGTACAGTTATGTTTAATGTTGCTAATGTATCAGAAAGCTATACAAGTAACTTTTGAAGTCATTTGGTTATACCTTAGACATCTTGAACTCAGCAAATTGTTTAAAGAAATTAACTGTTATCCACATCTGCCTGTAGTTATATGGGTTTCCCAGGTGGTTCAGTGGTAAACAATCCATCTGTCAATGCAAGAGACTCAAGAGATGTAGGTTTGATCCATGGGTTGGGAAGATCTCCTGGTGTAGGAAATGGCAACCCACTCCAGTATTCTTGCTTGGAAACTTCCATGGTCAGAGGGGCTTAGCGGGCTACATACATGTCCATGGGGTCACAAAGAGTCAGACACGGCTGAGTAACTGAGCACCACCCTCTATGGGTAGTAGCACTTAAGCTGCTGTATTGTTATGAAGATTGAAATGATAACATGAGTGAGACTCCTAGCCAGATATGGTGTATGCTCAATAAATACTATCTATACCTTCTTTCCTTTTTTATTGCTGTTTTATGAAGGAAGCTAAGATCTTTTGAGTATGAAGCCATTTTGGCTGCCTTTAACTTTGCTGAAATTTTTTCTCAAATACTGTGGATAGTATGTCTTTTCTTATTCTGATTTCAAGTAGAAGGAGTTGTTAGTTTCATTCAGGCTGTGTCCTCTGGGTGATGTCAGAGGGAGTAATTTAGGTTTTTGATGTACCTAACAAGTGAGCAGTTTTACCGAAACATGGTAAAACTTTAGGTTGCGATTAGTATGACCGCCTGTTCTACTTCCTTCCTTTGTAGAATTGGCAAATCCCAAGGTCTTCTAAAATGAGAGTCAGGAACCTGTTAGGCTTCATTTGCTTGTTTCTCAATTTTTATTTAAATAAGACAGTTTATTGAACCACTTTATAAATGCTAGGTAAAAAATACTAATATTTGATTAAATATGATTTTTGAAAATCATAGGTACCCTAATTGTAACATTGTACTCTTCTGAAAATTTAAAAATAAACTTGAGACTTTCACTCATTCTAAAGTAACCCCATCCTTTTCTTGATCCCTGTATTTTCCAAAAATTTAAGACTGTTGATTGCTTTTGAAGGTTTGAATGTATCCATAGTGTGGCAAAGGGCCTGTAGTTATATGGGTTTCCCTGGTGGCTTAGTGGTAAAGAATCTGCCAGCAATGCAGGAGCCTCAAAAGAAGTGGGTTTGATCCCTGGGTCGGGAAGATCCCTTGGAGGAGAGCTCGGCAACCCACCTCAATATTCTTGGCTAGAGAATTCGATGGATGGGAGCCTGGCAGGCTACAGTCCACAGGGTCACAAAGAGTTGGACGTTGGACACCCCTGAAGCAACTTAGCACACACACATAGTGCTGTAAAGGAGGTTATTTCTTACTTAGGATTCTAGTCCCTTCATCTGTGCTCTGGAGGACATGTGGTTTTTAAACTTCAGAACAGATTAAAAAGCACAACTCTTGTGGGGCATGCTCAGGCAAGCCTATCACTTTAGTAGAATCAACTGTCTAGAGAAATACATTGTAGTGTTACTGAAAATACAAGTCTGTGTGCCTGACTCACAGTGAGGCCAAACAATACTAAGACATTGGAGTTTGGAACAGAGAAAAGTTTACTGCAGAGCCAGGCAAGAAGATGGGTAGCTCATGCTTTAAAATTCCCAAATTCCCCCAAAGCTTTCAACAAAGCCCTTTCATAGGAAAGGTGGGGAGGGTCGTGGTTAGTTGGTACAGACCTCCTGGTGTGAAATTCTTATTCTTGAAGTCAGGTCACAGTCAGGTGAAGATGTTCCTGTAAATCTCTACCAAACAAATGTTCTTCTCTGTCCTGACAACAAAGTGCCAAGTCCCAGGGCACAGCCCTCACCCTCCAAAGTCCAGGTCCTGGCCAAGAGGAGGCCCACCTCAGTTGGCGGCTCCCTCAGGGCCAGGTTCCCAGACTCTGTCCAGCTGCCATCGCTGAGGAGCCTGGCACCCAGGACCCAACTGGCCCTCCGTTCCTCAGGCCCCCAAAAGGGGGCAGGAGGCAGGGCCCACAGCCTGTGGCCTAGGCCAACGGCTGCCGCTCTTCGCTCACAGAGACAGAGGTTGCAGAGTGGTTCCCCAGCGCCTCAAGGCCCCGGCTCATGGGTGGCCATGGGGAAGGCTCTGGAGCCTCTGACGCATCTCTGGCCTCCTCCCTGGGTGCCCAGCTCACCTGCTGGTTCTGGGCCAGGGAACAGGCTGGAGGGCCCCAGGCAGAGGCCAGGGTCCGCTCTTCCCTGACTCCCCCTCATGGCCGCGCCCCACTCTTGGCTGACCACCCCTTCCACCCCGCCCCGTGGCTTCCTGACAAGCGGTCGCCTGTGGGCGGGGCCCACTCTAGCACCGACCAATGGCTGAGTGGGACCCGTTGCCAGGTAACGGGGCACAGAGTAGTGTTGCCCAGCAACGGCTACATGCTAAGGCTGCTCTCACTGTACTCTGTCATAGTAGCATTATCAAAGTGTTATTAGTGAGCCATAGAAGTTCCTCTCCTTTGGTCAGTTTTTCAGGATCACTTTTGAAGTTTGATAATCATCTGTGTTCCCTTCTTCCTTGGCTCTTTCAGCCCAAGGCCCTTGGTCTTCATTCCAGATCTGGTTGCTATGAAGGCAGAGTTCCTCCTGTGACTGCTTAGTCAAGACCCCACTGGTTCTTTCCCATGGACCAAAATTCTCTTATTTATTACTGTTTGTTGTTGTTTATTCTTCTTTTAAAAATTTATTTTATAATTAAAGGATAATTGCTTTACAGAATTTTGTTGTTTTCCATTAAACCTCAATAGGAATCAGCCATAGGTGTACATGTACCCCCTCCCTTTTGAATCTCCCTCCCATCTCCCTCCCCATCCCACCCCCTAGATTGTTTATTCTTATAGTGGGAATATATTTATTACAGGATAGAGTCACAATTATGGTCATTTACATGATACTTTTGCTATATATTCTTTAAAATTCTTCTGTATTTACCTTTTAGTTCACATACAGTAAATTTTACTTTTGTTGTGCAGTCCCATGTACCTTGTTCTTTTCGGTTTACCTCTTCATTTTTTTGGTTTTGCTATCTCAAGTGGACCTGGATTTTACCTTTCAGAGATCTTCAGTTTTCTGGACATTTTCACTTGATGAACATTTAGAATTAATATTGATAATTAATAAACAAAATTTCTAAAGCTTTTAATAAGCTAATTTTCATTGTAGAGTGCAAAATATTCTCACTTAAAAGAATTCAATCTATGAATTTAAATCTTTGCTCACTTTTGCTTTTGGGACAAAAGGAAATTTTACTGAAATGGAGCTCAGTTGGAAAATATACAGCAAAGGCCCCACGAAAAATCAAATGCAGCAAGGTAATTGGAAGGTGGATAGAAGATCAAATTCAATTCTGTAACAAATTATTGAAGGCTTATTGTGTGCAAAATAGCATGTGAGTTGAATGTGCATGGAGATAATTTCTGATTTTGGTAAAAAAACTGCAGAGAAAGGGAAGTTGACTTCAAAATATTCTCCAACAAAAATTACATTTTATATTAGTGAAGTAATCACATTTATATTTATTCCTTAATTAGGTTGTTTACATATTACTCTGACATTCACTACCTTACTAATATCTCACATCAAGATTGTTTTCTAGATTTATGTTTCTGGAATCCATAAGTATATTGTTCTTTACTCTTGTTATCTTGCTGAAAGAGTTTCTGCATCAGTTTTCATCTGCATTATAAATGAGCTCATAATTTAGAATGGTGGAACTGAGAAAGCATTTAATGAAATTATGGTTTTTAAAAAATGACACAAAATAACGTATTAATTTAAATGTTTTATTAAAACAACATCAAGATAACATTAACTAAGAGTAAAAAAGGGACAGAATGTGTCATCTCAATTTTTAAAAGTGATAGAAATGTGTGCAATTTATATATAAATACCTCAAGTGTAAATGTGGTTATTACAGCTAAGACATTAGCTAGGGGATTATTTCTTTAAAAGAAGTTGTGAAAGTTGAGGAAAGCAATGATTATGCCTTCTTGCCTTGATCTGTACCTAAGAATACTCTCTTAAATAGTCACTCTACGACAGTTAATGAACATTTTCTTATTTGCTAATGTTGAATTCTAGTTTATTTTATTCAGTGTAATGAATGGTTTATTGGGTGTAAGTAGGTAGGTCCAGAGCAGCAGGTCATAGATTACAGGGATGGAAAGCTGAAGTTGCTGAAGTGCCATCACATACATAGTGAGAAGAAGGTGGAGAGGAAAAACTGTGCAAAATGTCATTGAGAAGAAGTAAGTCTTCCTGAGTGGTTGGGATGGAGGCCTATGCTCCCCACCCCTGCCCATAACTGTAGTTTGGTTTTGTTTGTAAAATCTTCTGGATAACTGTAGTTTGGTTTTGTTTGTAAAATCTTTTGCATTTGTTGGCTTGAGTTGTTTCAAAGGATTTCTTTAACTTGTTACTCATACAGTTGGACTGAACTTAATTGTAGTTACAAATGAAGCCTGTTGAGGATTTTAATTAAATTTAAACTTTGGAGAAAAATTGTTAAACTGAATTTTTCTAGCTTTAAGTAAAAAATATTCATTTGATATTGTTTATAATTCACATTATCCCAAACATTGTAAAAACAGTGAACTGTATGGTTTTAAGAAACTTCCAGATAATTTTTTAGAAAATATGTCTTCTGATTTGTAAAATAAAATGAATTAATGGTAACCCTTTCAGTAAGGTATAGTGATAGGCTGATGATCTCTGCTGAGGACTGTGTTTAAGCATGTATCAGTATCACTTCATTTGAATATTCTCTTTTTCACTGCCTACTAATTAACTCAAGGTTCTGACTTTCATAAGAAAATGATCTTTAACGCACACTGTATTTATAACTAAAAGATTACGAAAACATTAATGTGTTAAAATCATTAGAAGGTAAGTGACATTTGTATTTACTGTCACTCCCATGTTACGTCTGTTATATCAACTGTTAAAACTGCACAGTAGTATATTATTGAACTGGAAATCAAGCTACTGAATGAAATAGCTTTGTTTTGATGTAAAGTTACACTGATAAATTGAGTGTACCTTTATTCTTTTCCTTGGTTCTAGGCAACAGTACTTCAAATTAATTGATGAGTGTGTATCTCAGATTGTACTGCATAGAGATGGGATGGATCCAGACTTCACATATCGAAAAAGACTAGACTTAGATTTGAGTCAGTTTGTTGGTGAGTGTGTCACTGTTATTTAAATGGAAATACCTTCTGTCCCTTACCCATGGGTTAGTGCTAGAGTGTTGTTTCTTGCAATGTGGACTCTGGAGGGTCCTGGATACCCTTTCAGAAGGTCCTACTAGTCAAATCTATTTTCACAATGGTACTGAGACATTATTTGCCTTTTTCACCATCTTGATATTTGCAGAACAATATTGAGAAAACTGCTGGCACCCTGTTGTAAAGCAAGGCAGTAGCACCAAACCTCAGTAGCCCTGGGATTCTTTGGTAAAACAGAAGAAATGAAACTGCTATTTTTTACTCAAGAATGTTCTTGATAAAGAACTAAAAAAATATTAATTGTATTAGACATTTACCTTTGTGTATACAAATTTCAATATTCTGTGTGAATATATTCAAACTTCAATATATTGTATGTGTGAGTCACTTGTGCTGCAAACCAGAGTCCAAAAGGAAGTACTTGTGTAATTGCCTGAGTTGCCAGCTGAGATGCCTGCCTTTTTTTTTTTTTTTAATCTTTGAAAAAGTGATTGTTACACAAATTGTAGCTACTTAGATGTGAGTGTTTGGCACACACTTTCCTTAGAATGAGATGAAGATAGACTATGTTACCAATGATAAAATCCAAGCATTTATGTAAAAATTTGAGTTTGGAAAACTTGTATTTGCTACTGTCATCCCGGCAGCGCTAAATTTTTTTCTGATGAGATTAGTGGTGATATTACCCTATACGATTATTTTGATACTGTATGATGAGATGTATCACCATTTGAAGGATCTGTATGACTCTGTAAACCACTCTTTCCCAGATGACCAGGGCTTGATGTGTCTAAATGATTTATAAGTAACAGAGTGCAAAACAGTCTTTGAAAGGATATGTGATTCCACATGGTAACTAATGTTTAAGAAGTTACCATACGTCAAATCTTGATTTAATATTCAAAGAGTATTATTTGCATGGAGTTGTTTTTTTCCTCATAAAATATTTGAGTTCAGGAAGAAGTGTGAGATGCATAGAATGAGAAGGTAGTAGACAATACTAATGACACTGATAAAGCAAATGCTTGTTTCTTTCCCTAAGAGAGAAGAAATTAGAAGTTCCTGGGGGTAGGAGGGACACAGAAATAAAGGAAAATATTCTCTAAATGTATAGCAGACTAAAACATGGAATGATTTTGAATAGTGTCTGAAGAGAAAGTTTTTTCTACCTGGACATTAGGAATATTTTTCTTGAATAGGTGAGAGGTTTTGACATTGAATTCTTGAGAAGGAAATAAAATCTTTGAATACTTCTTGCCTATATAAGTGAAAGTAATTACATATTTAAATAAATTCATTCTGTTAATTGATTATAAATGTTTCAAATAAACTTACAGACACAATGCAGAAGACTTAAATACAGAAGAGAGTTTCACTGTGTTAACATGCTTAGGTGGGAGACAGATGTTGGAAAGTATAGAGCACAGATAACATAATAAGGTGGGATTCAAGAGATGCTGTCTGTGCAATAGGAATCAGAGGATTAAGTATTAATTTAGTGCTACAGAGCCAGCCAAGTGAAAAAAACTTACAGAGAATTAGGATTATACAGGAAAGTATAACTTGGGAAGTTATCCATAATGCCCTACATAGTTAAATCAAGAAATAACTGTGTACACACTGTATTTGGAGTTGAGCAGCTAACCACGAAAGTAATCTGATACAGAAAGAGCTGCAAGTGGTCCCATTCAGGAAGTGGGGCTAGTTTTGGATGCAGTGATTGGTTGATTCTTGCTTTTCATAAGTTGTTTTGTAGTATGTTTTATTAAACAATTTTCATTATTGCTTTCATTAAAAAAGAAAGAAGGGATATAGTACATCATGAGACATCCATATGAATTACTTCTCCTGTGAAGTGTCCCATCCTGTGGATTCCTATCAGAGCTTTATAATCTATTATTAGTGGATATTTATTTGCAGTTTTTTGCTAACAATATTTTAATGAATCTTCTTACTTAAAAGCAAAGTCCTAGAAATAGAATTACTGGGTGAAAGAAGTATTTATTTTAAATTTTAGTACATATTGCATAGTTTCTTATTAGCAAAGTTCCTTAATGATACTTCCAACTGTTTTTAGGAGAGTTGGATTCCCCATGCTATCCCCAGTACTTGGCATTAGGGATTATTTAATTTTTGCTTATTTCTAATTAAAATTTGTATATTTTCATATTATTAGGAAAATTCAATTATCTGTTCTTATGGCTTATCAATTTTTAGATTTTTATTCCTAATTTTATGCTCATTGTTATTGTACATTTTCCCCATTTGTATTGGCTATCATCTTCTCCTTTTCCTTCAAAATATGAACTGAGGATAGCTACCTTTGTTGCTATGTACAGTTGAACTCCTCCTTTTGCTTAATACAAGGTTAACATTATGGTTGGGTTTATCTTTCCTCTTATATTTTATGACCTTGGTATCATGCTTAGAAAATCGTTCTCCATTATATATTATATACTTCTCCATTTTGTTTATTACTGACATGATTTCTGATTTTTCTCAGTGATTTTTTTCTTTCTAAACTTTTAAAGTAACAGTGAATTTAAGAAAAATTTTGTCATTGCAATTTTAGATATTTGCATAGATGAAGCAAAACTAGAAGAGTTTGAAGAGAAAGCATCAGAACTTAACAAGAAAGTAAGTAGTTTGAATAACTTCACAAGACTTACAGGGGGACTCCTGCAGCTATATTTCTGCCTCAGGGACTCTCTGTGTTCTTCCAATTTCCTTCTTTACTTCCTTTGGGTGTTTGCACAGATGCCATCCTCTGAGAACTTCCTATTTAAACATTTAAACTCCTCACTCCCAACTCCGACCCTCCCTATGCTTCTTTCCTTGTTTTTCTACTGTTGTATTTATCGCCATCTGACATGCTACATCATTTATGTATCTGTGTGTGTATATACAAATGTCTTGTCTGTTTCTCCCTCTGTACTAAAATTTATGAAGGGTTTTTGTTAGCTTTATTCACTATCACAGCACCTAAAACAATATTTTTTGAATGAGTGAATGAATAAATAAATGACTGACAATATAGAGTCAGAATTTTAAGATTGGAGTATTTCTGAAGGCCTCAGATAATTTAGGCCCTTAAGATTGAAATTATATCTAAAAATTTTAAGTGAAAGTTTAATTTGGTTTTTGTTTTGATTAAAGTTGCTTCATAAGACTCAGCGGAACCATTTAAAGTTGTCTTTTTCATAGATCATAAGTATTGGGTGTCAGCAGTTTCATTTGTTCCTGTCCCAGTAGTGTTGTTGACCATCCAGCCATCCCCCACCTTTCTGTAAGATAGTGCGTTGTGCTTTTGTCTCTACTTAGTGGGTACCTATTAGACTGGTTCTTGATCTTAAAATTTTATTTTTAAATTTTATTATCTTTTGTTGCTGGAGTCTTCACATTTTAAGTAGTTTGCTCTGATTTGAATTCTTAGGGCTGGTTCCTTTCGTTGGAGGAATCATGGTAGTAACTGCTACCACTACCTCAATGTACTCAAGGAACATTTAGACTGACTTAGGCACCAAGCCAGAGTCTACATTTTTGATGTGTCAAGCCCTAAATGAACCTTGAGAGAACTGTACATTTTTAATAGACTTTTAAGATAAAACATCTTAGGGCTTCCCTAATAGCTCAGTTGGTAAAGAATCCGCTTGCAATGCAGGAAAGGCCAGTTCAGTTCCTGGGTCAGGAAGATCCACTGGAGAAGGGATAGGCTACCCACTCCAGTATTCTTGGGCTTCCCTGGTGGCTCAGCTGGTAAAGAGTCCGCCTGCAATGCGGGAGATCTGGGTTCGATCCCCGGGTTGGGAAGATCCCCTGAAGAAGGGAAAGGCTACCCACTCCAATATTCTGGCCTGAAGAATTCCATGGACTGTATAGTCCACAGGATCACAGAGAGTCGGACATGACTGAGTGACTTTAAGTTTCACTTTTACATGGAGAACTTTGTAAGGGCCCTGTCTAAGAAGTCCTAAGTTTCACCAAATCCTTAGAGAGTATTATCTCCCCGACCTTTGGCTGCAGGCTCGGATTACAGCTGTGGATATTAACATCGCCATTTTTGCAAAGTGACTTAGTTAATGGGGGAAACAAAGTAATCGATACTTTAAGTGTCCTAAGTGTTCCAGTTGATAGATGTTTGTGTTGTATGGTGACCTCTCACCCACTGACTCTGTGTTCCAAGCTCAGTAAATAAGACTTTCACTCACTGTAGGAAAGGAGTAGCAGACTTTCAAGTTACTTGGTTTGAATGAATCTCAGATAGTTTAAATGGGCTTTTATAATCTTTTTTTTGGTTTACAGTATTTGTATATGATAACTTTCTCAAAACATTGTTTTAAAATTGTAAGCTTTTAGTGTAAATAGAAGAAAGACCTTGTTCAAGGTTAGTTGTCTCCTTTCAGTCAGCAGTTATGTGTCTTAGGTATATTCAGAAAATATTGTTCACTCCATAAAAAATTTCTATTGCCATACCATTTTGTATGTGTCAGCAAGAATTTTTTCTGATAGCTTTATAAGGACACATGTAAATACTTTGCTTTAGGCAGGAAGCTATCATGGTTGCTAGACACATTCTTTATTTTAATGCATAAATTTGAAAAATGAAGACTAGAAATGTCAGAAAGTACATAGAGAGTATTGAGTTATCAGCCTTCTTGTATAGATGCACTAATTCACTTACCTGAGGGAATGAAATTAAGTAGAACCTCAACCTTAACTGTGTTTCTTGACATTTTTGCATGTAATTTTGTAAGTGTAATATTGCTCTACTGACTCCTTTCGGAGAGGAAGCCTATCATTTCAGTTTTTGTAAAGTGCATCTTTAATGGAGATTCATTTTATCCTCAAGGCTACTGTGATTTCACTATGGATATTATAAAAATGCTAAAGCAAAGTTTATATTTTGTCTGATCCTTTTATAGGGGAGGATGTAGAAATTTATCTCTCTTGTAAGTAATACAGATACTCTCAGTATGGTAAAGTTAATTTAGTAAGCTTTCTTTGAGTGTAGTAACTATGATTCTGGTTGTTTTGATAGTTTTAGTTTTGTTCCTATAAATAATTCTTTTTCCTTCTGCATCTTATTCTAAGACCTAAGACAGGACAGTGTACATATTGATATTATGAGAAAGGCTTCTTCATTCTTACTCTCATAAGAATTTAGTTTTCTGTTTCTTACTAAGCAGCAGTAAACATTGACTGAGTGTTCATAGAGAGGAGAATAGAGAAAATGACCTCATAGAGATATTTGAGACTGGGAGATTGAGGACCTTTATGATATTGACATGGTTATTCAACATATAAAGGAAAGTTTGACAGGAATTGGCTGATGATTTCACTCAACAAAAGAGTTTAATTTGTAAATATAAAGCTTTTGTAAAGGTGATGAATAAAACAGAAAAGGTCTCATTATTAGTGAGCTTCCAGGTTGGTGAGCATTACTGAGGTGTATGATACTACATTTTGAAGGTTTTATAATACAGGATGATAACAGTTGTTTTAGGAAAACCCTGTCTGGTGTGTAAGCCTGTAGGAAGGATCTCGGGTGGCGAGGCAACACTTGCCCTGGGAAGTAATGGCTACTGTGAGCCCTGATGGATAGTGGGAGGCAGCAAGGTGACTGTCCGAGGAGGAGGCACAGGTACATTCATTCTGAGTTTCTTATACCAAGCTTAACATCTTCAAAACCAAATTCTTCATTCTTGTCTCTAAAAATGTCATTCCCTCAAATTATAATCCTTTTTTGCCGGCTTTCAAAGCAACAGAACAACATGGTTATCTTAGTTATAGCCTTTCGCTCATTTCCTCTGTTCAGTCAGATGCTGGTTTTTGATTCTGTTTATACATATATATTTTCCTCCTTTTCTTGTGCTGTTTTCTGTTGAGCTCCAGCAGGGCTTGCGTCCATGCCGGGACGCTGCAGCGCCGCACCGCACTGATGCCCAGCACACCGTTCCGTCCACTGTCCGTGCTGCTGCTCGCTGGGTTTTCCAGAGTGCAAGTCTGATTACGTTGCTTTCCTGTGATAAATACTCTAAAAGTTGTCTGTAGTTATTAGGGAAAAGAAGAAAGCTTTTTGGTTTATTGTGAACTTCCTTTCCATAGCTTGGCTCTGGTGTATCTCTAGCTCTATCCTCTGCAGTTTGTTCTCAGACCTCGTTCTGTGGCCCTTACAAGGGATGCCTGTCATTCATGTACACACCGTATGAGTCACGAGGCAGGCTACGCTTCTCAGCTGGTGACTCAAGTTCTTCCAGCCTTAGATCAAGCATCATTGCTCCAGGAATGACACACATGCCTCCTGGCCTTTCTCTATTTGCATAGATTTTGGATGGTTAGTTTGTTTTGATTTTGCCACCAGACACTATGCTTACTAAACACAATGATCATATTCTTTTAAACTCTGTACCCCTAGTCCCTGCCACTCTGAGAAACACATAATAGTCATGCTTTTAGATACTTATTGAATAAAGAAGTGGAATGGGACCAGATATCAGGTGGTTCTTAGGTATTAGGTTAATAAGTGTGGTTTTTATAATGAAGCTACTAAAGATTTAAGACAAAGGAGTCATGATATGTGAGCTGTCTTTTGGATGGAACAGCAGTATTAAAAAAACAAAGTTTGTAGAGAGAAAGACAATATTGGTTTTGAAAATACTGGAATGCTTCCTTACTTTTTAAAAACCTTTCTTAAGTTGGAAATATATTTATAGACTGGTTTGCAGTCTGGAATGCAGTTGTGAATCTGGAGCTGATGATGGGGACTTGGAAGCCACCAGTGTATGGAGATCCTATTCCTAATCTGAAGAGTAACCCTCATTTGACTGTGTTTTAAAGTCTCAAGGCTACATTTGTGAAGTATTTGTATTTTTTAGTGACTACTTTTTTCTTTTTTGAAACGGAGTCAAGTACGTGTTCTTGATCATGAGACAGAGCTCATGTTTATCTCTGCTAGTAGGGGGATTTTCGTGAAGATGATGGCAAGGTGAAACTGTTTGAGTGCAGGATGGTGACTTGTGATAAGTGGCTATATCAACTAGAAGACTCATTGGATTTACCAAATTTTATCACTTGCCTTCCTCCCTCAAAGTGTTGCACTAAGGTCTTTGAAAGATTAATTTATCATTAATTTTCCAAAGATTAATGATAAAGAAGATGGAGTTTATCCTCTTAAACTTTTGATGAAGGTTAGAACATATATTAGGTCCTTAAGTTTCTGATGCTGTTTTACAAAAAAAGGAAATAATTGATGCATTTACAAAATGGAGTTATTTATTAATAAAAAATATTGAAATGAAATTCTTTTAAATCATGTTGATAAACTTGAGACATTTCAAGTATAAGTTTTCACAGGTAGGGGTCAGGGAATTCAGTACAGTGCCTTGCTCTCCATTATTTTACACAAAGTTGCAATGGTATTTTGGGACACTTAAGAAAAATGCCAGTGTTCTGGATAACTGTAAGCCCAGTTTGTTCTGCTGAGAGGATAAGGTCACAGATTTCATTTCTGGCTTTGTCTGCTCCTTTTCAAATGAATGATTTTGGTGGGACCCTGAGGGACCTAGAGAAAAGCTGTGGGTGACTTAGCAAAAGCCTGCCTCCACTCCTTTCATAAAAGTTATGTGTCACTAACAGATCATTAGAGTCACATTTCTATATGAAGAATAGTGCTTTTTATTTTCATCTTTCTCTGTGTCTTGTATGTTTCTTTTTTTTTTTTTTTCAGTTTGAAAAAGAGTTTACCGACCACCAAGAAACTCAGGCTCAATTGCAGAAAAAAGAGGCAGAGATTAATGAGCTTCAAGCAGAGTTACAAGCTTTTAAATCACAGGTAAAATACTATCTACCTGGAGTGAATTTGGGTATTGAAAACTCACAGGGTAACAAAGGTTGTATCATGTCCTCACAGCATCAAAATGTTGAAACTTTAATTTTACTTGTATGTTTTCATATTTTTGTTTATATATATTTCTATTCTGTGTTTAAATTTTTAAAGTTATTTTGCCTCCTTTTTTTTTAATTTGCTTTTTTAAAAATGTCTGGTATCTTCCTTGTGTTGCATTTCGGTTTTGTTCCTGATGTCATGTGTTTGCTAGGTAATTAAGCACTAAGGGTAAGAAAGTCTTTTATATTAGATTTGTCATTCATCGCTGATCTTTATCCTACTACAGAAAATTATTGCTCAAGCTATTTATTTTTCAAAACCTTCAGCCTATGGGTACTTGCAGTGAAAGATAACCTCTAGCTGAATGAGAACATTTTCTGATAATTTTTCAATTTCCAAAAGTAAACAGATTTAAAACATGACAAAAAAGGGAGCAAATCTGGATTATGAAGTAGATAGCTCACATATACTCTCTGCACACAAAACAGGTAGCAAGAAATACGTTATCTACATGTTTTACATGGATGAAAGTAAGGAAGTAGAATATCCATAGCTAAATTCCTTCATGTAGATTTACATGCAAGATGATGAGCAATAAGTATAGTTTTGCTATCTTCCTTTCATCCTAATTTATGGTTATGTTGAAATAATGTTAGGCATACTTTTTCCTATGTTATTTGCAATTTTGTTCTCTTTTTTACTTAGTGTATAGTTTTGTTGCAGAGTCTATCTGAAGATACTCTAGGAATTACCTGTTAGTGTTTAATTTTGGGGGAAAAAATAGAATCTATCTACAAGAAAATTCTCAATGATCATCTTTCTCTAGTGCTGCAAGAGAAGGTACCACAATTTGTTGAAAGTTTTCATCTTTCTTATGTGGTTCCCTCTCCCTCATATTAAAGAAACATTCGGCTGTGTTTTCTATATTTCAGATTGAGCTTTAGACACTGAAATATTCATGACAATTTTTTCCTGGTCCAGGCTAGTATAAATTTAGACTTTCCTTTTAATTTTTCCCAATTGAAGCATTTCTTGTAAATCTATGTTAGAAAATTTTAGTTTATAGAAAACATATTCACTGTGTTTGAATATGTTATTGCTGCATATGATTTTATATAAAGCGGGAATATATTTACATTTTGAAACAGATTAAATCAAGCAGTCTCCTCTGTTGTTTTAGATTGTGTACAGTGATCACCTCTGTTTATGTACAGTGATCACCTCTGTTTATGTCTGTCAGAAGAGAGCCTGTCATTAGAGACTCGACGTTGACCACATACTCAGTTTTGAAGAACAACTGACAAATCCTTTCTTTGGATTAGTTTGTATTTCTCATGAAATGTATGCATTTGCCTTAATATACTTCTCTTTCATCAAAGCCATGCTGATTATAAAGGTTATGAATAAAATGTGTTCTGTTATCCATGACTTCATTCCTTGTGTCACGTAACAGCCAAGCGCTCTTAGACGCTGAGGACAGACTGGGGGGCAAGGTGCTCATGGTGTCTGGCCTCATCAGTGACATTCTCAAGTCACTCACACTCATCAAAGTCTAGAGCAGAAATTCACCTTTGCCTTTGTTTTAAGACATTAGTTGTTAACTACACATGTCTATTGAATGTGAGTACAATGTACACATATCCCTAAGGTTCAAAGGGCTGTGGTATCCACTATCACAGCAACCCAGCACTAAAGTGATTCTTCTTTATACTTAATGGTTTTGATAAGGCATGTTTTTTGATTGTGGTCTCAATTTCTCTTAAATACCTTTTCTTTGTGCTGATTTTGGATGTTGATTTCAAGCCTTTGTATGTAATCTATTTTCCGTAATTTTAGCATAAAACTTTAAAATGATTTATTAATAGTTATATAGCTATATGCCTTAGAGTTGAAGTTGGTTTCAGGAAATCATCATCACAGAAATTATTTATCAACTCCTATCACCTTTATGGTAGTAAAAATGCATCTACTTTTATTAAGCAACAGAAGCATAAGGATAGAAGTGCCTAGTAACCAGGTCGTGTTTTGCTTTTCCAGGTCTTACTAAGAATCTTAGTTAATTTTTCCTGAAGGGTACAGGCATGGTGTGGCAATATTATTTCCCTCTCTTTTTCTGGATCTTATTTATTTATTTATGTATTTATTTACTAACTTAAATGCTGGTGTCCCGCAGAATTCTGTATATAAACCTTTCCTCACGCTCGGTCCTCTGGGTGAACTTACCTGCACAAATGGCTTCTTCAGCTGTCCTACTGAGACTGCTGACTTGCAGATCTTTTAGACCCGGGTCACTATTTGCCTCTTGGACATCTCCACCCAGATGACCATAGCTACCTTAAAATGGGGAGTAATATTTCTGACCATTACATTTTTATGAAAACAAAAGCTATAATAATGCTCTTAAATTGGGAAAAATATTTGTTGAAATTTTGTTTGTAGGTTAAACCACATGGCATTACTGAAATTCAATTGTTTTTGGTTTAAAACAGTATTTTTGAGAAGCGTATACTTGAACCTGCTTTGTAGAGAGCTCTTTGTCATGGTGCTTATTGTTTTTCCCCTGTAGTTTGGTGCCTTGCCACCCGGTACCTGTTTGCCTCCTGCAGATGGAAAGGGAACCGGCCCACCAGCCCCGCCGCCGCCGCCCCCGCCGCCCCCGCCGCCCCCAGGGCCGCCCTTACCGCTTGGCGGGGGGCCTGTGCCCCCACCCCCGCCGCTGGGGCTTCTCAGCGGACAGACCGCGCCCCTTCCACCGACCCTGCCTTTTGGGTTAAAACCAAAGAAAGAATTTAAACTGGAAACCAGCATGAGAAGATTAAATTGGTTAAAGGTAAAACAGAAACAAGTAGAGAAATAATACTGTTTCTTAGATTAAAGCTTAAATTTGTATTTACTTGTATATAATTTCCAATGGGAACCTTGTTCAAAATGGCATTAAATAAATAGGAATTCTTATAAGAAAAGTGTTGAGTTAAAGCCCTTTACTATTGACTAAAGCTTTCTAGTTTATAAATTGGGTAGGAGTCTATGATAATTGTGCTGGGATTTGGTTTATAGTCAAATGCATACATAACATTTAAATTAAATATATACATAACATAATTTAATATTATCATGATTATACCATGTATTTTGAACTGTTTGAAAAAGTACAGAAAAGTTAGTATTCTTAGGAATTTTTTAATGTTGGTAGCTATTGCAAAAATTATTACTTGCTGTCAGAGGTGAATATTTAGTTGAAACACAGGAATTCTGAATCCTGCAGAAAGATGGTTTCACTGTCACATAAACCTGAGCATTGCTGAAGATTAGGAGAAGTATAACTGAGAAAGAACAAACTTCATTGCATTCAGCTTCAATTCCCAACTATTTGAGAGTGGAACCTTTTTTTTTTTCCTTTTCCCTAATAACACCTTAACTTTCTGCAGAACTTGTATTTCACTGAACACACTTTGGAAAAAATCTTATGGCGATGACTCCGTCAATATCTGCTGGCAGCTATGGGGTGCTGGGTGTGTAGATGGTGACTGGGTGGGGGACAGATGACACACTCAACCTTTTGTGAATCTGTCTGCTCTCTGACTGCAGATCAGACCTCAGGAAATGACTGAAGACTGTTTCTGGGTAAAAGCAAATGAAAATAAGTATGAAAGTGTGGATTTGCTTTGTAAACTTGAGAATACGTTTTGTTGCCAGCCAAAAGGTAAGTTTAATATCTTGGATATTTGTTACTTTTAGCATTTTAATGTTACAACTCTTTAGATGCTTTCAATAGTATTATTTGTATCCTATAAGTGATGTTTTTACCTTACTAATGGATAAATATAGTTTTTTTTATGTAGAGTATCAACTGAGCAATTTTTAAAATGCAAATGGTTAACTTAATACCAGAGTTAAAAAAATTTCTACATGATACCTTCTTTGAAGATATTCTAAGTTAGACTTTCATAAAGGAGGATATTTTCAGAGAAAATTTTGATATGAAAATTCCCTCTAGTCAATGAGAACTGGAAAAACAAAGTCAAAATGTGAGTCTTCCTCTAGTCCTAATTTTCCCACTCTTTAATGTTGCAGTGACTACCATGTAATTAATTAGTATGACTCACATGGAATAGAAATGATCAGATTTATAGATTATCTTGAAAGGTAGCTTGATATAGAGTCTGTTAGTAGATTATATCATGTTTTCATTATGAACAATGAAATTCATTTTCAAGAGCTACCCACAGATAGCTGTTACCTATGGACTGTGAATTTTCTCTTTTTAACAATTATATTTAGGAATTACTCTTGTCTGAAATTTGATTTTGTCATGGGCCTCCCACTTATGTTTTAGGGTTGATACTCACACTGTTTAGTTCATTTTTGAGTAACACATTTTATATTTGTAGTATAAACCACTTATATCAGGCATTATCTTTTAATTTTCAGAAAGGAACATTTTAGCAGACTTACGCCACTTATATCCCTGGGCTCATCAGAGAGATAGGTGATGGGGAGAGATTACATTGGACAGAGCTGGGAATGCTTGGTCTAGACTGAAGAGCTGACTTCTTAAGTGCCTGCTGCATGCTAGGTACCATGCCAGATGCTTTATGTACCTGATTTAACTTGATCATCACAGCAACCAAGGGATGCTGGCAGATACCAAAAATATCATTTGCATACCTTTGAAATGCTTTCTAAAATATAACTTAGAAACTCTTTCTAAAACATAATGTAAGTTAGAAACTCTTAACAGGTAATTGTAAATTAGATTTCTAGAATTTGTTTTAAATCCAAAGCCTTTATCAGATATCTTGGAACACCATTTCTCGTGACTAAAATGGTAAAAGTAATATATTTTGTTCTTTGAAAACCAGGGGAATTTCTAACCCTAGTAAAACTTGTGAAGTAAGCAGATCTTAATTTTACCTTTTGATTATGGAGAATCAAAATTTTCTTTGAAAAAGATTAGTGTACTCTTCAGGCAATCAAGGAAAATATATGGCAGTTAAAATGTGTATTTGCATTTAAAGCACTTCAGAATTTCAGATTTCATAATCTGGAATTGATTAGTTTTCCCTTTGCTTTTCTTGTAGGTGGAAAGGGTGATATCTAAAAGCTGTTTAAGTAGTACTGCCATCAGCTACTCTTTTTTTCCTCTCTGTACTCTGATTACTTTCTTAATTAATGAGGCTCAAAAGGGAAACTTGTTAGCATGCCTTCAATTTAGCTGTAGTGTTAGCCTTAAATGAAATAATTGGACCTTTAAAAAATTCTTAAGTCATCTAACTTTAGTCTTATGATTTAAGGTTGAAAAAAATAGACATTAGCGCAATCTAATACCAGTTGTAAAGGGTAAGGTGAGGAAATGATGATCCTTTTCTGAATATTCCATATTTCAGTATCTGTCTGACTGCGTGTATCCCCAGTGCCCCGAATCTCTCTTCAGTTTGACTTAGAGACTGGCAGAGGCCTACGACATCTTTTCTCTCAACTCAAATGCAGCTTCCTCTTTTCTGTGACACTATATAATATCTCCAGGATCGTTGGAAAGATGAGGAAGCCCATGGTCATAACGCTGGGCAATGCCAACAGGAGGCAAGCTATGAGGGCAACTGATTTTTTGGTCGGGATTTTAAAGAATAATTCCTAGAAAGCATTAGTTGAGGAGCCTTAAGTGTGCTTTTTGGTCTGATTAGTATTTTATTAGAAAAGGTCATTCGTTACTGCTTTCAGAAGGACAGGACTTTGTGTAGATATCTTATAGGAAAGATCAGAAAGGAAGGCAAGACAAAGGTGCCTGGAAAACTTAGACAAGACACAGGGGTGTTGGATACGTTGCTCCTTGTTCCTTTGTTCATGGCCTGGCTGCTACTTTTGCCTGTTTCCCATGATGCTGAAGTTTTCTTTGAATCAGTTTTGTCATTTCTGCAGAATTCAAGATGGAAATACAGTTGCTCTCCCCTCTCTAGCAGGCAGGGGGCGATAGAGGCACGGACATGGGTTGATTGTCCTGGTTGGCTTGCATCACAGCTTGGTAGAAGAACAAAGGATTCAGATTACTGAAAAATTACCGATTTTTAGAGAAAAGGTGTACTTTTTTTTTTTTTTTTAATTGTAGTACCTCCTTGAACTAAGAACCAGGGCTCTTTCTCTGCTTACAAAGGTGAATATCCTGTTCCAGGCATTTTAAATGGTAGACACCAATCTTTGTGCATTTGAAATTGGCAGAAAGGAAAAAGAAAAAAAAAACAAAAACAGAACTGAAGCCAGTAATTTTAAAAGAACCTTGGAATTTTCTCTCATGTTATTTATTTTTTTGTTACCAAGAATGGTTCTTTGTCTTATAATGCTTTAGGTTTATGAGGCATTTAGGTTAAGATAATTGGGTTTCAGAGGTCTCATACCCGGAAAAGGAAGAGGAACTAATCATTCCTATTGAGCACCTGTGGTATACCAGCCCTGAACTGGGTCTTCTTCGTGTGACCTTGTTTAATCTTTACTGCATCTCTTCTGAGGTTTTTCTCTTGGTCTGCTGATTGAAACAGTTTTAACTCCACACAATACCACCCTGCCCCACCAACTCACAGATGGAGCAAGATGTTCTTGGTGAAAGAGTTGAGCATTTCCTCTTAACTCATGTTGCTCTTTATTATTTTACTTTTTTTTTCCAGTTAGATTTTACTTATTTTGCTTTTTAAACTAATCTCCTTCCTATAACTTTTATAACATTGCTTCAATGGGAACGTGTCTTGTGTCATATCATAAGGAGTACAGAAACTCCTCTCTAAGTCATCTCCTATGAAGTCAACATTTTTTCCTGATTCAGTTATATCATTTTCTTTTTTATACTCTATTTCCCTAGTAAGTATCTCACTTTAGTTTCCTTGCTTCTCTCCATCCTAAACTTTTGAGATGAGTCTTAGTTTTCCATAATTTAGATTCTTTTGAAAATAGCATGTTGGATTTTTCCTAATCATATTTTTTTTTCTCATCTGTCTCACTAATTTCTCCTGCTTTTTCTGTATCCTATTTGTCTACAGTTGTTCATGTCAAGTATTTACAGGGGACACGCTGTATGTAAAGACTTGTGCTTGGCACTGGGGACACTGTGGTGAGGAGGTGGACATGGCCCTAGACTCACGTTGCCTTGTGGCCGCGGTGATGTGCAGTCAAGTTCGCAGGTGAAGTCTAATGACCAGGAGTGAGATAACCAGTGCTGATCTTGATTGTGGAAAAGACTGCCATGTTCCACTGTTTCAGGCTTCTCTTACGGCCTAACAGGGTTATAAAAGAGCATTGTTTATAGATCTCTCGGAAATTTAATCACAATATTCATACACCGAACATTTGGTATCATCAAAATAATGCTAATGACCTGTGTATTTTTTACCAGATTGGAAGCATCTGTTGGTTAATTTTTACAGGCTGTTGGAAAATGGATTAACGTACACTAACAGGTTATTGGTGTTGGATTTATCAAGTAAAATTAATATTAATTACTTTCATTATTCACAAACTGTTAACTTAATAGGGATTAAAGGGCTTTCTGAAAGTATATGAATAGTCTAAATTGCTTAGACTGATTTATGATGAAAATGTGATTCCACAATTGTTAGCTTTCTGAAGTAATCACATTTTATAACAGGTGTGTCATATTTGCCAGATAGAGTCAATAAACTGGTTTATAAATAATTTCTCAACTGAACAGTTATGGCATATGGAAACAGTTAATGGATTATGTACTTAAAAACAAATCAAGCTTAGATTTCTGACATCATAGTTCAGTGGACAAAGTATTGAGGTAGAGAGTGATAAACCATGGATTATCCCAGTGACTTGGCTGTGTTCAGGATGTGTCTTTGTGTTTGAAACACAATTTATTACTCTGTAGAAACCAAAGTGTATAAAAATCCTGAACTACCTCCGGAGCCTATATTAAGATTAACAATATAATTTGTAACAGAGAAATGTGGTCCTTGAGGGCATGTTAATATAGAAATGATGCCAAAATGAACGTAATATATCTTCAACATCTTGAAGATTTCTGAGAAGACATTTGACAAACACTAATATAGGAAGACTGGGGAGGAAGTTTGTGGAGAAGTAAATATTTTTCTGGAGATCTATTTTGGTTTTTGTCTGTGGCTGAATCTGAAAAAAACTTTTAAGGAAATTATGAGGTAGGTCAGGAATGTCATGCCTGTTTTGCCATTAGGGAGTATCTCGTTGTTACCAATTGTATTCTCTGTTGTATTGCAAAAGAAACCAGAGTTTATTCTGAAAGCTTTAGTGAGGTAAAACCCAGAGAGAGAGGGTAAAGAAAGCGGTTGTTTATGTTAGAGCCACCGGCAACTTTCAAGTCCTCAGAATGTGTCAGTCACATGCGTAGTTACCCGGCATACCTTTGGCATGTTGTGATAGAAGCTTTGAAGTCCCTGCAGGGAGACATGTTTCTTAAATACTGTGGTGATGCTGTAAACAAGGGGAGGAGGCTTGAATTTGCTTGTATATTCCTGGGGAGTGTGTGCCCATAATCGTGGCTTTTTCCCCTTTCCTTTTTTCTCTTTTTTGTTTCTCCTTCCATCAGAGAAAGGGATTGGGTTCAAGTAGAGGCACTTGACTAGTACTAGGTTGGGCAATGCCGTCTCCTGTTAACAAGTAGTTAATCTTGGTATTTTATTTCTGGCGGCAGTTTTCTGTGGGGCGCCTGTAGCTATCAGACCTTAACAACGCTGTAAATGTGTCCCGTGCTGTCGTCATCAGCTAGTACTTTTTCCCTTAGGGTCTCTCTTCCGTTTCCTGCATCTTCCGCTGCCTTCCTCATTTACAGTGGTGTCTCTTGTTACCCTGTTACCCTCTGATTGCTCAGTGCACACTGTGCAGTTGCCTTGTCTGCAGTATGTTCTGTCACTCAGGATTCCCACCTAATTCACGCACAGTAGTATTCTCCAGAAAATAAAAAGGAGGCTCTTCCTTCTGAGTGTGTTACTTTAACCTAAAGCAATATTTTGTAAAGCTGGCCATTCACCACTTCCCCTCTTCTCTGCTCCCTCCTGCCCCTCCCCACCCCTGGGCCCACCTCCAAACACACCACTTGCCAGGCTTCGAAGACCGAGAATCACGTGGAGTTAGCCTTGTACCGGATCCATCTCTGGAGCACAGGCAGGGAGTCGGCTCATGGTAGGAGAGTCATAGGAGATGGGTGCTCCTTGCTGATTTCCAAGCTATAGGAATTTGATAAGAAACAGTGTAGTAAGTTTGTTTGTAAGAGGGAAAAAAAAAACTTCTCATGGAGATAACTTTATTATAATTGTATAACTTTGAATTTCCTAAGTTAGATTTGGATTATATAGTCATGTGTTTAGTTAAGCTTGGGTGTTCCCCTCACCCCCCTTCAAGGTTAGGTCATTTGGGCATATACTTTCAAACTTTGAACATATTTTATGTATAAAATAAGCTTTCATGAATGTCATGGCATTTGAGGAGAATGCCAGTTTAGAGACCTTTGTTTATCACAGTTCTGACTTGTCCAAGTGCGTGTCTGTACCTTAAAAGAATGGATATTTCCAGGTTAGACATGCTGTATCCCAGGAGTTCTTAACTTGGAGTCTATGAACTTTGATAAGAAAAATAAAAGTATCATCATTACTTTCACTAACCTCTAATCAATATTTAGTTTTTCCTTCAGTTATAAATGTGAACAATAAACAGAGCAGTAGCTATTCCATTTCTATCTGTAAGGTTCATGTGTACTTTGCATCCTGCGTGGGTGCGTTCATTCAGTCACGTCCGACTCTTTGCGACCCCACGGGTTGTAGCCCACGAGGCTCCTCTGTCCGTGGGATCCTCCTGAGAAGAATACTGCAGTGGGTAGCTATTTCCTCCTCCAGGGCATATTCCTAATCCAAATATCGAACCTCTGTTTCCTGCACTTCCTGCATTGTAGGCAGATTCCTTACTGCCAAGCCATCAGGGCAAGCCTGTGTACTTTCATACCGCCTGATGATTGTTTCAGGTACATTGAAGTATCATTGAAACTCATTGCTACTTTAACATTAGCATATAAAGTTTTAGACTTTCAGCTAGACTTTGTTACTTAAGACATGAATAAAAAAACTTACTTAGTTGGGTTCTCCTGGAAGCAGATGCTGAGATTTTGAAGTGCAGGGGGGACTTTTAAGAGTTAAGCAGTTGGTAATGGGTGTGAAGGGTAAAAGATGGTGAGAGCAGGACTGGGCAGGAGAACCGGGATTGTCCTGCAAATCTGAGGAGTTCTCAGCCCTGGAGCCCAGGATGCGTGTGGGAGGGGTCCCAGGTTGGAGTCTGCTGGCTGGCCTGAGCACTCCTGCCACACCCGGGCCTCGGCCGGCGCTGCAGCTGCAGAGGGGCCTGGGGGGCTCGTGGCTCGCAGCCTGTCGGCTCACGGTGCTCTTTCTGTAGCCGACTGGAAGGTTCTTTTCTGAAGGGAGATCTGAGCATCCCATCTCCGTGGTTGTCAGATGTGTATGTGACTGGTCCACAAGCTGTCATTCAAATGGTGCGTTTTAATAACTGCATTTGAGAACAGTTTAGTCCCTTTGAACTAGTGTGTACTTTCTATGCATTTAAAATCAGAGGCGGGGTCTACCTCTACGGCCGCAGGATGGGTCTGTGCCCACAGACGCTGCGGGCCCTGCTGCGCAGGTGAGACTGGGGTCAGGGGCCTGCCCGCACCCGCCGCCTGCTCACATGCACGTGGCTTTTGGGTTTGCTTGTTTCGTAATTGAAGGGCCCAGTGTGTTATATGTGATGAGATGTTTCATCCAACTTAGAATAGTTTTTATGATGGTCCCAACATCTGGACATCCATTTATTAAATGCGTTTGTTAATAAAAACATATATCAAATGTGCAACAAATATAAAACCTACTCCCTAATTAGACAATAAGAAAGCAACAATATTAATAATGTGTCCTTTTTAAAAGTAATGTTTACTTCATTTATGTCATTTTATTTGTTCCCCAAAGCGATCCTGTGAAGCACCCCAGGCAAATGTTCTATACATATTATCTTTAAGAAAAAGTTGTGCTCTTCAAGTGAAGTTCAGCTAAAAGGAGATGCCACTCTGAATGGAATACAGATCTGAGTGTAAAGTCATTGCTCCTTCTTCTATGCCATGCTGCTTCTCTGATTAAAAGAAATCCTATTATGTTTTATTTAAAGTGCTCTTCTTTGATTTAAAATAATTTTCCTCTCATCTCCTGCCACCTTGCCACTGCCCCACAGCAGTTCATCCTCATCCCACGATTTATATTAAAGGCTTTAAAAACCTGCCGTTTTTTATTAAGAGCGTCTTTCATCACTCGGTACCTCTTTTCCCTTCTGTAAGTATTTGCGCTGTAAATACTAACATCACGCTGTGGAAGGTGTGAGAGACTGGAGTTCAGCTACGCGTGTGTGACCCCAGCCGTTACCGCTGTAGGTCTTTCCTCTCTGAAATACACGAGATCAGATCCAGTTCATAAGGTTATTGTGAGGATTGTATAATGCATATTTTAGGGCATTTGCAATGCCTAGGTCATTGTAGTTGCTCAAGAAATATTAGCTGAACTTAAATTTTGAGAATGCAGGCTCATCTTCACTGGCAGTGTTTTGTGTGTCATCTCTGAATCTTCCACGATAGTGACAAGTTAGATGACGTCCCTCCACCTTGACCTCACTTTCTCAACTGCTCTGTTAATGGACCTCTGGTAATAGTCACTTATGAAGACTTCTAGAATACCGGTCTGTATATCTTGTTTTTTCATTTTTGTGTACATCTTCACTGTCAAATACTTTATTAAGATTCTGTGGAGAAGGATCTGTTGAATCAATGTAAAGACCTTTATTTCCCTATTTTAAAAAACTTTTTTTTTTTTTTTTTCCTTTCAGTTTTTGAGTGATTAATGGAGCTGGTGCCCAACAATGTATAATTTTAATAACTGAAAAATTTAACTTTGGTTTTCTTGGTGTGATTCTGTTTTAGATTATTGAGCTGATGAGAATGATCTTGGAAAGCTCATTCAGTTCTTTATAAAACCTTACTGGATCTTGTTAATAATTCATTATGCTTGATGAATATGTATAGTTTCAATCTAACGAGGGTGATATGGATGGCTTAATGTCTTTGTGGAACTGGGATGCATTAAGGTCCCAGTCCCCAACTGGGGGGACACCAGGGACCAATTTTGTGGAAAACAGTTTTTCTGTGGACCAGGGGCCGAGGAGATGGTTTCGGGATGATCCAAGCGCATTAGATTTATTGTGCCCTATATTTCTGATCTAATGCTACCACTGATCTGACAGGAGGTACTCATCCACAGCCCGGAGGTTGGCGACCCCGCTTTAAGGCAAAAGGAGCCTTTGCTGCTGCTGCTGCTGCTAAGTCGCTTCAGTCGTGTCTGACTCTGCACGACCCCACAGACGGCAGCCCCCCAGTCTCCCCCGTCCCTGGGATTCTCCAGGCAAGAACACTGGAGTGGGTTGCCATTTCCTTCTCCAATGCAGGAAAGTGAAAAGTGAAAGTGAAGTCGCTCAGTCGTGTCCGACCCTTAGCGACCCCATGGACTGCAGCCCACCAGGCTCCCCCGTCCCTGGAATTCTCCAGGCAAGAGCACTGGAGTGGGGTGCCATTGCCTTCTCCAAAAGGAGCCTTTGGTTGATAGGCCAATCAGAGTGCCAAGTAGAGCTTATGGCCTAAATCCCCGCAGAGTTTGCAGGAAAGATGAGAACTGTGTATTTTTTTAGTTTCATAGAGCACTAGCAGAAGGTTCAGAGGAGTGATAATTTCTCAAGAACAAGCGCCTCCCCTTTTTCTTCTCCAGTTCTGTGATGTAAGCTAAAGAAATTATTTAGGTCAACTGTATAACACTATCTTTTATATGTATCATTTAGCCTAACTCTTATTTCCTAAACAGGTGACAAATTGAAGAAATACATAAAGCAATGTCTTTAGAACGTAATTGAAAATGGGTATTGTATTTCTTCTTTACAGTAGCCTGTCTAGTAATAATAGGGGAGGCAAAACTCTGAAAAGTGTTTATCTCAGAATGATTTACAGCCTGGAAACGTGAGATTGGCAGATGAACTTGGAAATTTACATGCTGTATTAGTGTATGTAAATTAGTCTTTTCTGATGAATCCAGAAACAAAAGTTTGCCTGCAGGAAACAGTACTCAGTTAAAAGTGATTTAAAAAAGAAGCCTGTGGGAGAAGGCAAGGGTGGGATGATCTCAGAGAATAGCATTGAAATATATATATTATCAAGTATGAAACAGATCACCAGTCCAGGTTGGATGCATGAGACAGGTGCTCAGGGCTGGTACATTGGGAAGAGTCAGAGGGATGGGATGGGGAAGGAGGTGGGAGGGGGGATCAGGATGGGGAACACATGTAAATCCATGGCTGATTCATGTCAATGTATGGCAAAAACCACTACAATATTGTAAAGTAATTAGCCTCCAACTAATAAAAATAAATGAAAAAAAAAAAAAAAAAAAAAGAAGCCTGGTGGTTTGTAGTCCCAGGGTTGGTAAATTCAGTATCCAGTGACACTGTCAATATTCTAGATTAATTTCTCCGCTGTTTCTGTCTTTCACCCCAGTTTCAGCATAGCCTAGCTGGCAAAGGGGGAGGGAATCATTATGCTCATGCTCACAGATGGGGCTTTGTATTAGCTTTTTATTGCTGCTCTAACAAATTTCTCCAAATTTAGTAGGCTAAATCATGTAAATTTACTGTCTTACAGTTCTATAGGTTAGAGTGCTGTGTGGGTCTCATTGGGCTAAAATCGAGGGCTGCATTCTGGAGGCTCTCAGGGAGACCCTGTCCCCTGCCCTTTCCAGCTTCTAGAGGCTTCCCACATTCCTCAGTTGGTGGGTTCCTCTAAGCCAGTAGCAGTGAGCTGAGCCTCCCTCACTTGATATCCTTGAGTACATATTTCTCAGACTCTGACCTAAATCAGGAAAGTTTCTTTAAAGACTTGTGAGTAAATTGGGCCCATCTGGATAATCAGGGAGACTCTCCTCATCTTAAGGTCTTTAACCTTCACTACATCCTCAAAGTTCTCTTTTCTTTGTAGCTGATGTATAAAACAGGCTCCAAGAATCAGGATTTGGAAATCTTTGACAGGGGAGAACAGGGCTTAGGTTAACTGAGTGCCATAAAATTACAACATTTCACAAGATACTTGACCCTGTTGATTCTGCTCATTTAAATTATATGTCTCCTTTTAGCCCTGCATTCCCTTAATAGGAATGCTATTTTTGGGTCTGGGGGCATTTTGGCTTATTGTTTAAATCATTTGTTCTGTTCACTAAATATTTATTGAGCTGTGGATCTTTACTAACACCAACATGTTTTTGTTACCATAGCTAAGTGCCTTTCCTAAGCCTTAGGCAAAATCCTCATATCATGTCTAAGAGCCAGGCATTATTTTTCCTCTTCTTTATTTAAATATACTATATTAGTTAACGTGCAACAGGTATCATAGCCTATGATATATTTTCCAGTTTGTAATGTATACAATTAATTTCATTTTTTTCTAAGATATTAATAAATTCTGCATATATGTATATATTTACTTACTTTTTTCCAAAGTCAGAAATACCTTTCAGAAAGCTGTGGTAAAGAACCACTGGTATCTACAAGCAAACTGGTTCTTGACTTTCAGTTGCTATCATTTAATTATTATTATTTAACTATTTTCTAATTTAGAAAAAGAAATGTGTTATATTGTTTAACTTATAAACTTTTGTTGGGATATGAGTATTTCTGTATTGCCTTGTTGAAAAACTTAATTCTCTCACCTTCAAGTTTAGTTATATTTTAAAGTACAGTTTGTTTTATGACATTTCACAGCATATTTTTATCTGAAGAATATTTATATAATGCTCAAACCTAATATGCATCTACAAATGGATATGAACATATAAATAATTATAATTGCATATTTCACTGGATAATTTAAAATACAATATATAAAAAAAGTTTATTTTAATTGGGAAAATTTCATCACTGAGGGAAATCACATTTATCAAAAGAGCTAATATAGCTACATTTCACACAGAATAAGCAATTTCTGTTAATTTAATTGTTGTCTCTTAGTTACTTGCCAGTGTCCTCTTCTGTTGTCATATTGCCTTAGACTCCTTCCTCCTGAAGTAGGGCTCTCCTCCCTTCTTTAATCTTCTTCTCTTCTTCAATTAGAGAGCCAATTATTTTTCAGGGTTTCACAGGCCTCAGTGGGAGAGTTTGACTCCCTTGGTCCCATTACTGTAAGAGTCAATCCAGAAGAGCTGAAATAGCCAGTGGGATCATTGTGTTTATTTTTGAATAAGGGACATTTGTTTTTAGAGCTTTTGTGTTTTTCTATTTAAAAATTATTCATTTTTTGAATACTTTTTAATTTTCCTGAGTTTTATATAGCTTCATTTAAAATCTTATCTAGCTATATAAAAGTGAATGTGAACTTTCAAAATTGACCACTCATTTGTATTTCCATTAAAGTTAGGCAGATTTAGCAGTGTGTTCAATACCAATAGGAAAGAAAACAGCAGTTTGTGTCAGCTTCAGTGTGGTAACAGTACTATTGTAATAGATTTACTGTATGTGCATATATATATATATACACACATGTGTATATTTCTGAAAGTATATTGTTCCATAGACTAGGCAGTCCGAAAATGACTAATCAGTGGATTACTGTTTTTGTTTTTTTGAACCATTTTTTTCCCTCAGCTAGATTGTTGAGAGCAGAATAGGCAATGGATGTGATGATCCCAAGCCCACTTTTGTACCTCTGAGGTGTGCTTTATCAAAAGAGCTGTTTTCGTGAATGTGTTCATGATGAATAGGCATAACCTACAACCTCAATAAATCACAATTTCTCATTATTCTTCATTATACTAGGATTGTAAGAAGGCCACACAGCTGGTAGAATCAAAAAGGAGAGAGAGAAAGGAGCTGACTTACACAGGAAAGGAGAAATAGGTGCTCGCTCGGCTCCTAAGCGGCCCCAGCCCTCACATTGTAAGAGTCAGGTCTTTGTCTGTTCGTGTGAGAGGCTTAGGCCCTGAGCAGTTAAAAATCTGTCTCCAGGTTGCATCATTAGAAAGGTGTTGAAAGTCAAGGGTTCATTTCTTCTTGACTTCATGCCTGGAGCTTGCGCCTCTCTCTCCTGCTGAGACTCTGGAGGAAAGGCGGGGGAGGAAGGCGAGGGAGCTGCCGGGGGTCTGGCTGGCAGTGCCCGCACGCGGGCGTGGCAGGGAGCTCCCGGGGGCCTGGCTGGCGGTGCCCGCACGCGGGCGTGGCAGTGACAGGAGGCCTGCTCCCTGAGCGTGGTGCGGCAGAACGGCAGCCTCTGATTCAGTCCTGTCAGCCTTAGAAGCCGTAGTGGCCCTTGTCATTCATTAGTCACTTTCTTGCAGCTTTTTTTTCATATTGTTTTCTCATAGTCTTTCTATTCTCAAGACAGTAATGTAAACTATCTTCAGATTTATCATCTCTAGAGATACCACATAATCATCTCCCATGTGTGTACACATTCTAGGGGATTCAAAGACAGTGGCCTTCCCTGTCTCGCATTTGTAGCCTTCTGCATTCAGGTTCAAACTGTATACGTTTGTTCTAGCTGTGTACGTCTCGCTGTTTTTCTGCTCTGCACACCATATCCAGTACATTTGATCTACTTTTCCATTAAACTCGGCTGTGCGTTTCATTGCCCCTCCCTGGGTCCTCATCACTTACTCTGAACTTTTAAATTTGCAGCCCCTACCCATTCTTTGGCTTCTAGGAAAATTCCCCATGGGAGCTGCTGCCGCCCTCTTGCCAGCGTGTCATTGACAGGTGAGCGCCGCAGAGCCCTCCTGGCCTCCTCCGTGCAGCTGTGCGCCTGCCATGGTGTGGGCCAGCCAGTCGTTCTGCTCGGGGGGCACCAGCGCCCTGGAGCCTCACTCCTGCCCCCCAGCTTTGTCCCTGCCTCTCTCCCACCTCCCTCTCAGCTCCTCCCCTTGAGCTGCACTGGAGGGCCTCTGGGGTGCACCTCGGACGTGCCGGGGGCACTCCTGCGTGGGCCCTTTCCTGCCTGGGCGCGCTCATGTCAGGTTACTGCATGGGTCAGCCCCCCTGCCCCCGCGTCTTGACTCCAGTGTCGCCTTCTCAGTGAGCCTCCCGCACTCACCTCCCAGTTTAGTGCCGTTACCCTGGATGGTCCCCCTGACTGCCTCAGTCCAACTCTGCCGACCTCATTTTTCATTTTTCGTTTTTTTTTTTTAGTATCACTCATCACCTTTTAACATCTTGTTTATTACATATTTACGAGGTATATATTTATCGTTTTCTCTCTCTGCCCTCACTGAAAGTTAAAATCCTTAAGGAGAGCAATCTTTGTTTCGTTTACTAATGTGTCCTAAGCACCTAAGAGACTTGCCTCGCACCTGTTCAGTCGCTCAGTTGTGTCTGACTGTTTGACCTCATGGACTACAGCATGCCGGGCTCACCTGTCCTTCACTGTCTCCTGAAACTCTCTCAAGTTCATGTCCACCGAGTCGGTGGTGCTATCTAATCATCTCATCCTCTGCCACCTGGCACCTAGTGGCACCAAATTAATTTTGGCTGAAATGAATGGTTTTTCCTTCTTTTAAAGAAGAAATATAATAATTTCAACTTCCTCAAGCAAGTTGTCTTTTTAAATTTTAAGCAAATAGGAATTTTGTATCAGTAGATTTCTAAGTTGTGTCTGACTTCTGCGACCACTTGGACTGTAGCCTGCCAGTCTTTTCTGTCCGTAGGATTCTCTAGGCAGGAACACTGGAGTGTGTTGCCATTTCCTTCTCCAGGGGATCTTCCCGACCTGGGTCGAATTGAACCCAGGATCGATCCCTGTCTCCTGCATTGCAGGCAGATTGTTTACTGAGTGAACCATGGGGAATTTTGCAAGGAGAGTAGAATTGCTTAAATGATCTAGATTCCAATTAACTCTACCACTGATGAGTTTAGCTCTGCTGAGTAATAGACTCTTTTGTAAATCAGGTAAAAAATTAAGAGAATAACTAGGGTGGTTGAAAGAGTGATATAAGTTCAGGATCTAAATGCTAAAATGCTTCACATTTTTTCCTGTTTTAACAGCAAGAATGTATGTGAGAAGAAGGAAAGAGTTTAGATAGATTCTGTTATTGTTGGATAAACCTTGATTTGCATCAACAGCCACAAGAACAACTGTTAGCAGACAGATTGTAACAATTGATTTATTTATTTTTTCATTTATTTTTCCTGAAAATTGCTCTTTTGTTGGATGTTGATTTTTTGCAGTTGTTATTAAGTGGGGTACAATTCACATCATGTGAAATAAACCATTTTAAAGTATGCAATTCAGCAGCATTTAGTACATTCACACTGTTGTACAACCACTACCTCTATCTAGTTACAAATGATTTCCATCAGGTCAAAGTAAAACCCTGTCTCATTCAGCAGTTTCTCCCCGTTGTCTCTTCCCCTTAGCCCTGGCAACCACCAGTCTGTTTTCTCTGTCTAAATTGGTCTTAGCTGGGTGTTGCATTTAAATGGGGTTATGCAGTGTGTGACTTTTTTAGTCTGGCGTCCTCCAGCATGATAGTTTTGAGAATCATCCACATTGTAGGGTGTATCGGTATTACATTCCTTTTGTTGTTGTTTACTTGCTAAGTTGCGTCCCTCTCTTTTTTGACCCCTGGAGCTGTAGCCCACCAGGCCCCTCTGTGCATGGGATTTCCCCGGCAAGAATACTGGAGTGGGTTGCTATTTCCTTCCCCAGGGGATCCTCCCGATTCAGGATTGAACTAGTGTCTCCCGAATTGGCAGGCGGATTCTTCACCACTGAGCCGTCATGGAAGCTCAAAACGGTGGGTTTCCGCTCCTGGGTGGGCTCAGACCAGCAGCCTTCTGTTTAACAGCCGAATGCCATAACCGACTGCACCACTGAGAGAAGTAGATTTCTTTTAGTGGCTGAATAATATCCTCTTGTCTGTGTTATACCTGCGTTGCATTTCCTTCCTTGGAAGGAAAGCTGTGACAAACCTAGACAGCATATTAAAAAGCAGAGACATCACTTTGCCAACAAAAGTCCATATAGTTAAAGCTATGGTTTTTCCAGTAGTTACGTATAGATAAAGAAGATCGAGTGCTGAAGAATTGATGCCTTTGAATTGTGGTGCTGGAGAAGACTCTTGCGAGCCCCCTGGACTGCAAAGAGTTCTAACCAGACAATCTTAAAGGAAATCAGCCCTGAGTATGCATTGGAAGGACTCATGCTGAATCTGAAGCTCCAATACTTTGGCCGCTTTATGTGAAGAGCTAACTCATTGGAAAAGAGACTGATGCTGGGAAAGACTGAGTGTAGGAAGAGAAGGGGCTGACAGAGGGAGGATGGGATGGTTGAATAGCATCACTGACTCCACAGATGTGAGTTTGAGCAAACTCCAGGAGATAAGTGAAGGACAGGGAAAGAAGCCTGGTGCGCTGCAGTCCATGAGGTTGTAAAGAGTCAGACACGATTTAGCAAGTAAACAGCAAAAACGTGTTGTGATTTGTTTACCTGTTCTTTGCCTGGTGGACACTTGTGCTATTTCCTTCTTTTGGCTGTTGTGAATAGTGCTACTATGAACATTTGTGTACATATATTTGTTTGAGTACAGGTTTTCGGCTCATTTTGGCATTTTTGAGGAACATCCAACTGCTTTCCAAAGCAGCTGAATTGCTTTACGTTCATACCAACAATGTACGTGGGTTCCAGTTTATCCATATCCAATATTTATTTTCATTTTTTATTCATAAGTATTAATTTTGACCTGTAAAAATATTAAAAGTTTACTGAAAACTGTCCTTTTATAAAGATTTGTGCACAGAAAAGAAAATCAAGTATGTTAACTCCTTTTCTTATAGAGGCTAATGAAAGCTTTAATTACATAGAAAAACCACAGGATACAAATAAAATTTAGTTTTAACAAATTTATTGAGTGAAATGTAGTATAAGATTCAAATGGTTATAACTGGGAAGCTTGAGATTTTACATGAAAGATAAATGTTTTATGGGTTATTTTGTATTGTAACTATGAAGTAGTACATGTGTGTTAATAAGTAACAAAATATTACTTATGTCTTTATTAAAACTGTATAAAGATAATTGCCCGTAACTTTTTAAACTGCTAACATTTATTCATTATAAAACAACTAAGTTAGGGAAAATTTAGAAGTGAATGGAAGAAAAGAATACCATCCTACATACCACTACCGTACTTGAATTAATCATAAGACTTGAGTATATTTCCATTTATCCTTTTAATATTTGTATATGTAGCATGATTTTTTGTTACTTTCACACATGATTTCTATGCTAAGTAGCTTTTATCATATCTTGATTGACCATATTAGATCAAATCATTATAATCACAACTATTAGACATTTTAAAATCTATTGATTTACACTGGGGTGATTAGAAAAGACCTTATAAAGGAGGTAGCTTCACCTTACTGACCCATACATAATTCATTTTGTGGCTTTAGGTGTCATTTTCTTAGAGAAATGCTTTCTATGACTTTCCAAATTAGGTTAGATCCCTTTGTAATTCAGTCCCATATTGCTCATTGTTTTTCATTCATAACAATAGCTTGTGATTCAAATAAAATTTTTATCTTTTTAAAAAATATTTGCTTTTCTTATTTGATTGTAATCTTTACATGTAGGGCAGAATTATGTCTTCTCCCCTCTGTATTCCCTTTACTCAGGCCAGTGTCTTATATTAATTGAGCTTAATAAGCCAGTTGGATGAATGAGCGAATGAACACAGAGGGTGATGGAGCTGAGACTGTTAACATGTTCGCTGGGCATGTTTGGCAAATATGTGGGCTTGGAAGTTCACGTACTGATGGAGTGAAATTTAGTCTCTGGAGATGGGGAGATGGATGGGACAGTGTCACTGGAAGATGAATGTGGAGAGAGTTGTGTTTATATTATGGAGGTCTTTATGTGCAAATTTAAGGATTTAAACTTTGTTCTGTCTCTTGTTTATATATATAATAAGTTAATAATTTAAAGTATGAGATGTATGGAATTCTATCACAAAGGTTGGAATGTTTTGAATAGAAATATATCATGATATAATCTATGCTTTAGCATGAAAATTTAGTATTGTGCTGGTCTGTGTCATAATAGAAAGTCCATAGGCTGGGATATCAGTTAAGACACTAATATAATTAATGGGGGATTAGTGATGAAATTCTGAATCTATAATACTTCCTTGGGAATGCATAGACATGGGAGAGATTTGTGGATTATAATAAACCAGGTTTAGGTCATTATTAGCTGGTGGACTTTTGAAAGAATTGCAGAGCCATGAGGTGATTTAGGTTTATAGCATGAATTAGGTTGATGTTTATAGATTTTTAGGCTGCAGACAAACACGTTTTTATCCAGTTGGCTTGGGATGCTATTATGGACCTCCAGCATAGTGTGGGAAGGCTTTTCTGTAAAAGGCAAGAGTGACTATTTTAGTCTTTATGGGTTATATAGCAACTGTCATAGTTATGCAGCTGTGCTATCATAGCACAAACGTAGCCGCAGACTGTGTTTACTCGTAGTCACGGCTCTGTTCCCGTTAGTTCTTTGTGTACGAAACAGGTGGCAGATAGGCCTGGGCCATGGGCTGCAGTTTGCTGACCCCTGGGTTATGTTACTGAGGTTTGATTTCCGATTGTATCATTAGTGCATAGTGGATCCCATTAGTGCATAGTGGATCCCAATGTTGGTTATGTGGTATTCTTCAGCAGTGATCACTAACTGGAAATAGGACTGGCGAAATGGACATTGTATTTAAATGTCAAATAAATCCACCTCCCAGATGTTTGTAATTAAATGTCAAATAAGTAAGACAGAAAAACAATATGGTAGGCACTACCTTAAGAATTTAGATCAGAAAGTCTAAGCTGGGTGGTGAGAGAAATAAAGATTGATTGGGTGTCAGCAGGAAGCTGGGTAGAAGTACAGGTGTAGAGATTGTGTAATTTTTCTTTCTTTTTTGGCTGTGTCTTGCATCTTGCGGGATCTTAGTTCCCTGACCAGGGATCAAACCTGTGCCCCTTACAGTGCACGCACGGAGTCCTAACCACTGGACTGCCAGGGGTGTCCTGAGAGTATGTTAGGAGCAAGTTTCTTGAACATGAGAAGAGTACAAAACTGTGGAATTTTAAGTACTACATCTTGGAATAATAACCTTGCAGAGATAAGTGTTATTCTAACAATTGTGCAACCATAATGTTAGAATGAAATAAGGGGAACAGAAGCAAGATTCTAAGGTAGAAATTAACAGTGAAAAGCTTCAGCTTTGGAATCAGACTGCCCGGTTGGAAGGAATTCCGTCTTCCTGATTTTTCTTGACTTTGGATAAATTTTCACAATATTTTTTAGATTAACTTAAATTTTCTTGTTTGAAAAGAGAGTTAAGGGCTACTGAAAGGATTATTATGAGACTTTGTCTATTGAATGCCTAGCATGATACCTGATTCACATTACTTCAAAAATGGCAGTGTTTTTATCGTTATCATATTTTCATTTTATTGGTATTGCATCATGGCAAAGAAGTAGAATAGCTGTCGAAGCTTTAATGAATTGGAATTGGACTGGATGTTCCAATGACGTTCTCTTCTATATCTAAGATTCCTTTTTGATTACTATCATTCCAAGTTTCTTCAGTGATAACTAGTTTATTTCTCTGACTTCCCATTTTTAAAGCATAGGATTTAGTCTCATTCTTTTGAATAATTGCAATCTTATGAGATTTATTATAAAAAAATGTTATTAGAATGATGTGAAACTCTCCCTTTCTCTTGGTAGTCTTTAAATTAGATCACAGGTATAATTATATCTAATGTTGCTGCTAAAGCACTTCAGTCATGTCCGACTCTGTGTGACCCCATAGACAGCAGCCCACCAGGCTTCTCCGTCCCTGGGATTCTCCTGGCAAGAACACTGGAGTGGGTTGCCATTTCCTTTTCCAGGGCATGCATGCATGCTGAGTTGCTCAGTCGTGTCCAACTGTGAAACCCCATAGATGGCAGCCCACCAGGCTTATCTGTCCACAGGATTCTTCAGGCAAGAATACTGGAGTGGGCTGCCATTTCCTTCTCCAATATCTGATGTTACTGCATCAGAATTATTACTTCTATTGATGAAGTGGCACAGTAACTGGGGTCGATGCTTGCTATCAGTTTATTTCAAAACCATAAAGCGTTAAAAGAATCAGGGAGGGAGCTATGCAGAGTTAAAGCTAGAATTGCTGTTTTTGCTAATGACATTGTCTTAACTTTTTTTGAAAACTGTTGAACATGAACATATGAGTCTTTATACTAATTGTAATGCATTACTGTACCCCATAATCTATGAGAGTGTTCACCTCTGCACTCTGCCTGTCCAGCTGTTGTCTTGAACAATTATCAGCAAGTTATTATTCCGGTATGAGCTGTGTCATGCTCGAAAGTGGGATAAAAAAAATGTTAATGAGTGTGCATGAATGTTGGTTGATGAAGGTTAAGTGGTTGCAGATACGCTCTCTGCATTCTTTCCTGTGAATGATCAGACTGAGGCAATGGGTTCTGATGAGGGATCACAAACAAATGGTGCTGACTGACAGTTTTGATTGAACATTAAAATGGTGTCTAAAGGCGGGCTCTGCGCTTCAGCTGAGCAATAGCACAGTGTTCTTGACCCCAGTGCAGCACCACGCTTCAGCATCAGTTTTATTTTATAGTTTTCATTTTTTTCTATTGTACGAGATTTTCATGTTCTCTCATTTTGTATTACACATTATTTGAAAGATGTGCCTGGCAGTGGTGGTGTTATTTAAAAAAATTTTTAAATATGTCTAGGTACTTATTTTTTTAGACTAATAACTGCAATTTTAAGTATGATCAAATTATTGTATCCAGTAGCTGTTCATGGTGATAAGCATGGGCCAGTGTTCATCAGCAGCGTGTTCTTTCCCTTTGTGTCAGTTTGCATGTATTTTGAAATGATGACTGAAATGATTTTCAGCATTTGTTATTTGTATGCTAATTAAAATTAGCTGTGTATATATTCCCTAGGAATCTTTTGAGTTGGTTTTTGTGAACATTGCATTTCATATGCTGTATATTGAGCAAAAACTTTAAATACAGCCTTTTTTTTTGTTTTTGTTTTAAGAAATGACTGCTTGGAACAGTATTAAGTAGTGTTGCTAAGGCTTTCTTATTTTCTTCACAATTAATAAACCAGAACTTGGTTTTCCGCTTTTATGCTTTGTAAAGTGTAAAATGTTATACAGATATTCGTTTTTAACCTTTTTAGTTGAAAGGACAATCCATAAGGATCACAGTGCTTTGCATTTTGTAACAGAAATAGAAAAAGTGGGAATGTTTGTTAAGTGAACATTAAATGATAAAGTTAGTGGGATCTATAGCGATCATTTTATCATTTGATGGGTGAAAATTTGATAGCTAAGTAGAGTTGACTTAAACTGTTTGCCAATTGAACCATCACTGGATGCATTTGGGTTATTTGTTGACCATTGAGAAATGTTTTCTTTCCTTTTTATGTGCCTTATGGAGACAATACCCTGTAATTCATTGTCTATTTAATGTAGGAGTTTTTAATAATAATCCATAGTGTTATTCTTAATTTTTACATAGACATTTTAATATGTGAAGCTTGCTTTTAAACATTTAATTTATAGTTTAAAATTTTTTTCGATAAAATTAATTCATGATTATTATAGAAAATACTTATGCATGCATCCTGAGTTCTGAAGGAAATAGGACTAGAACACCCACCCACACCTCTGGCAATGGTTCCCACATCTATTCTGTGGATCGATCCTCCTCTGCAGAAGAGGGCCTTATCTCCTAGCCCAGCAGCTTTGTGCTTAAGGACTATTTCTCCTCAGAGCTCTGTAATCCCTATTGTATTAAGTGCTTAAGTTTTCATGCTCCTGTGGCTTTTTTTCTGTCAGTGAGTGAAATTGGATATACAAATCATACTCCCTCAAGGCTAGCTACTTCTTAATACTATGCCTAGGATTGCAGTTATCTGCCATCAGCAAGCAGAGGCTCTGGTTTTGGTTATTGAATAAATCATGGCAAATCATGGAACTTAGCTGACCAGCCAGTCAGCCAAACAACAAGTAATATTGGATGTCTCCCCTATGAAAGGTAGTGTCCTATGTCCTGGGATGTGGTGCTGAGCAAGACAGATATAAATTCTACCTTGATGTAATATATTTTCAAATGGGGAAGATAGAAAATGAATAGGTAGATAAGGAAAAAAAAATAACCGTGGTGTTGGAATGTGCTCTGAAAGTAATGAGCAAGTTTTGATGATGCTGGATTGGAGAGGATGGTCATGGAAAGCCTCTGAGGTCGTGACATTTAAAGGGAGACTCAAAAAGAAGTAGAAATTTACTGTCCGAGGGGTCGAGGTGCAAGGTCTCCAGGAGTAGGAAGCCGCATATTCAAAGCTGCTCAGGTTGGAAAGAATGTGGTACCCAGAATCTGTCAAGTTCGGTATGGCTAGGGCATATTATGTGAAGGGGAGAATGGCAGAAGGTAAAGTTGGAAGCCTTCTGTGGAAAATCTGAGTTGTTCTGCAGGATGGCTGTGCTTTTTGAAAGCAGGGAGGAAGCATGAGACTAATCCTGAAGAAGGAATGGTGGGGCAGAGGGAGCGTTGACGTGCTGCTGAGCTGCCTGCTACCTTAAGGCACAGGAAGACAGACGATGGTGATGATGGCGCTGATGGCCGGGTGCGGGCTGGGGGGTGTTACGGAGCTAGGGTGTGGCCTGCTTCCAGCCTAGAAAGATTGATGCCAAGGGAAAATTCTTTTTAAAGAACTTGCTTCTCTAAAAAAGAGGTAAGAGAGTCTGTAGCCCCTTTATTTCTAACACACGGAAAAGCTTGTTTGAAATAAGTTAGTTTTTTGACTCAACTATGCATTAAGAAATGAATATATTTGAATAAATAAATAATCGAAAATTCCTCTGAATCCAAATCATGGGTGTCCATCATTTAATTCAGCTTCCTTTTAAGGGTTGGTTTCTCTCCTGTATGAGATTCTCTGTGAATTCATGTGTGATGATTATTCTTAAACCCTCCTGTTCTTCAGCTGCCTTAAGTGGAATAAGACGAAATGATTGAAGCTCTTGCCCTTTGGATTTGCTTTTTACTCAGCTTTCCTTCTGCATTCTATAGAAAACTTAGAACTATTATTTTACTATAATGTGTGTGTATACATATATATATATTTATATACATAAAGTGACTTTTCATGGAGATGAGAGAAACAGAATGCATTCAAGTCTTGTCTTGAGTATCCATCTTTTAAGGCCCACGTCTGATACCCTTAACTCTATGAAGATTTCCCTTATCAGTCTAGCCATACGTTATTTTTTTTGTTTTGCTTCTGTGAACCTTCATGCATCTTTTTTCTTGATAGGCCTCATTTCCTTTAGTCATTCAAAATTTTACTCATTTTTAAATAAACTCTTTTACTAGGCTTTTTATTGGAAATGTATCAAGTGGTGCTTACTTCTCTAAAACTTTTCACTTGATACAAATGATTGTATCATTCTATATTTTATCTCTGTGCATCTTACTGCTATAACTGTAAAATTCTTCAAGGACAAGGTACTTTCTGTGTCCTGTGGGTAGGCTCAGTGCCTTCTGAGTGAGTGAGTGAGATTTCAGGTTTTCTTTATAGTGACCGAGGTGTCCTTGGGGAGCGCCACACTGACGTCTGTCGCAGGTCTCGTTGCTGGCACTGCCCTAACCCGACTTTCTGCCCTGGGCGTCCTCCTGCAGGCAGTGGAGGGTGCTAACAGTGAGGATGGCCTGGGACCAAGCTGGATTCCAGTCCTGAATCTGCCACTAGCAGTTGTTGGCCTTGAAGAGGTCAGTTCTCCTAACCGTAGTTACTTATCAACAAAACCAGAGTTCATTTTAGTTTAACATTTATAAATTACCAAAATAAGTTTTTTAAATAATCTGTTTTAAAATAATAATAATAATCAGATTAGAATTTTATCTAGTTCTAGTTACGAGAACTAGAACTTTGCTAATAGGGGTAAACTAATCAAACTTTTTTTTTCCTCGTAAGGGAATAGATGATCACTTGGCACAATTAAAAGTAGACGCAACAAATCTTATATATGTATAAGGATGTTCATTGTAATGAGATTTTCGATAGCAGAAGTTTATAAATAAATACTCACCAATAAGGAGAATAGTTAAATTAGGATATTGTTGAATTACGGTACCTAGGAGTATAACTATGAAGCTGTTAAAAAGAATGTGGTCAATCCATAAATATCAATGTGGAAAAGTATTAAGGGTTTATTGCTTTATGAAATAAGTGAAATGTAAAATATGTGGTAAAATCTAACTCAGTTAAAAAGGGAAAAAGAATTCTAAATTATATTTTTGTATGTGTATGTACACATCTGTCTGTGTTTATACTCAGACATGTTTTATATGTAACCTTTTAGAAGACTACCAGTGGTAGTTTTGTGTTACTAGTTACTGTCATCACCACTACTAGTTTTCTTTGGAGAATATTTGTAGTAACATGTAGTGAGGTAAAGCAACCTTCACTTACTGTACTTTTATACTGTTTGAATTGTCTTATAATGAATTTTTAAAATTTATTTTTCCTAGAGAACAATTCCAGAATAAATGGGCAATTAGTTGGAATAGTATATTTAGTTTTTCTTTCCTTTTTTTTTTTTTAGTTCTTGTGTATTTTATATGTGTATTGTTTAGCTGGAAAGTAAAAAAGTGACTTATCTTACTCAACATAAATGAATCCCCCAAATTGTAACAAGACATATAGGTCATTTGTTTTATTTTTAAACAGGAATCACCTTAGCTTTCTCAAGTGAAAGAAAGTTTTGTCAAGTGTATAACATAAGCAAGGTCCCACTAATTCAGTAAACTACATTCAGAAAGCGGTATATTTGATAGTTAATTATTCCAAATAGTGCCACTGATCAAAAGGGACACCCGTTTGTAATAGAGGGGATCTGTGTAATGGTTGTTCCTGAAGAACGTTTGCTCAAGTGTGAGGACAGCCGTAATTGATGAAGTGAAAAGTTGGCATGTATCTTTCTCAGGCTTGGAAGGAGCAGCTTGTGAAAAGCTGTCAAAGAACTGTGTATATTCAGGTAAACTAGGAGGACTGTGTATTGGGATAAGATTTTAAATTTGATAATTTTGAGGCCCAGTATTGTATTTCCCTGGTGATGGGACTTCCCTGGTGGCTCAGATGGTAAAGCATCTGCCTAAAATGCAGAAGATCTGGGTTCAGTCCCTGGGTTGGGAAGATCCCCTGGAGAAGGAAATGGCACCCCACTCCAGTACTCTTGCCTGGAAAATCCCATGGATGGAGGAGTCTGGTGGGCTGCAGTCCATGGGGTCACAGAGAGTCGGACAGGACTGAGTGACTTCATTTTCTTTCACTTTCACATTGTATTTCACATTGTATTGTTGCTCAATGGTAAAGAATTTGCCTGCAGAGCAGGAAACCCAGGTTCCATTCCAGCAGGAAGATCCCCTGGAGAAGGAAATGGCAACCCACTCCAGTATTCTTGCCTGGGAAATCCCATGGACAGAGGAGCCTGGTGGGTTGGACACAATTGAGTGACTGAACAACCACAACACAATAAGACTTTGTGCTTCCCTTATATTCTGCATCTTTCTTTTCAACTGCTGATAGTGGGATCTTGTCCTTAGTTTTACGTGGTTAAAGGAAAATTCTGTAAATGCGTTAAATTTTTTTCTAAGTACTCAGTTCTTGCAATTGAACTACATAGCTTTTAAGACTTTTGTCTCACTGTCGGTATTAACACTAATCTAATTTTATGCCCAGTGTTGAGGGATGGCCTCCTATTCTAAGTGTTATCTTTCCCCCCAGAGGAAATAAATGCCATTGATCCTGAAATGACAAGTCTCTGGGAAAAATCTCAGGAAAGAAAGAAATTAATCTTCAGTAATCATCTCCAATTATCATCGGACTCTACTTTCTCTGCAGAGTAGAAATGACTCTCCGCCTTTAATTCTGTTTAATTCTAGATAGGCTCAAAGTGGCCAGGACAGTAAAATTTCCTGAGTGGAATAAGCACAAGAACAGGAGTCCAGAAGCCTGATGTGCACTTGCCAGATTCTTAACCTCCTCTGCCTTAGTTTTTTGTTGTAAATTAAGATTTTTTATTACATGGTTTTTTACTATCCATTTTAATTGGGAGAAAAAGGGTTTGAAACTTTCAGAAATTCAAGTAATCATTTGATTTATGGATTTGATGTTTTGAGCATGAAGTTAAGTTGTCTTAAGAATAGAAATACGATTTATTTAAACATTTTAAAGATTAGGGATTTTGACATGCACCAGAGAGTCGCAGTTAATAGGTGTTCCTAGGTGTCAAAAGTGTTGTTCTGTCTAGTATTTCATTTCCTGTTCTGCATTGGCTTGCTGGTGTATGTCTTTTGATCAGTAACTTTTACTGTCTGACATTTTCATGAAGCATTTAAACTGGAAATAGTTTTTAATTAGTAAGGTTAGATAGTTTATAGTTAGTGATATTTCAGTTCCTGTAAAGATTCTTCTCAACCAAGATGTTAATGCTTCTCTTCTGAAGTGTCAGGTGGCCCAACATAATTGTGAAGTAATTGAGTTTATAGTGAGATTCTCTAATAAGATTTAAGCCACTGCATTCCCATTAATGAAAGGTTTCTTCCCTTCCCCTTCACAGAATGGTTCTGTTAAGTACTCTCTTCTTTTTTTCATTTTAATAGTACATTTGGTTAGTCTGCTAAAGGTAAAATGTTTTTTGGGAGGCAGGCTGGAAGACATTAGGAAATTATGATTTTATTAAAACCTGTAACTCTAAATATAGACATTTGGAAGGAAGCAGAAATTATGCTCATCTTAAATTCTAAGAAGTTTTTGTTGGACTTTGGCGATTATAAAGCATCAAAGGGTTCCGAGTTCAGTTTTGAATCAGCTCTCCTTTTTCCTTGACAAGATAGACCCATAGGGATGCACAGCACAGAAAGATGAAACCGCTTTATTATAGTGACTTTGTCTGAATGCACTGAATAGACCTGTCTGGTCTCGGGTAAGTGGTCTGAGGCCGAGAACCCACGTCCCAGCTGTCTAACTGGGGCAGTGACCAAGCAGACGAGAGGGTCAGCGCCAGTGCTAGGACGTGCCCGGCCCTCCTGCCTGCTGTCGGCTCTTGAGCAAGGGAGGGGCGGACAAGTGAGAAGGTTACAGTCTGTGCCTCATCTCTTAGAGTGGAGGGACAGAAGAAAGGAAGGAGAGCCATTAGACCTCCTTTTGTATAAAGATCCACCTGTGCTTTTTTACCTGTTATCTCGAATTACAAAGTCGTTGATAACAGGCTACCGTATTTTTAGATATCTGAGAGCTGGGTTGTGATGTTAAAGAAAATGGAAATGTGATTAGGTACTTAAAACAGACAAGAATTAAGTTCTTTGTCTGGTTAGGAGAGAGAATCCAGAGTGGGGGTAAGAGGGGAAGGACTCTTTGGTAGCAGTGTTTCTGCGTCAGCTGGGGAGGAGTTAAGCTGTCATGCACTGTGGGGGCATTGTGCCGGGCGTGAGCACTGTCCTGGCCTCACCAGTTCTTGGGAAAGGGGGAGGAACAACGTGTGTTATAAGTGGTCCCAGCCTGGTCTGGTTCAAGCCTTTGATTTCTATCCCTTCATTAAAATAGCAAAAAAATGTTTGACTATAATCATTCCTACATACATCTTCAAATCAAGAAGTGGTCGGATTAACATCATTTAAAAAAAAATGATTTGAAATCCAGCCTTAATATTTTTTCCTATTTTAAAAAATTGTGGTTAATTTATATAACAGAATTTTACAATGAAAATTATTTTGAAGTGTATAGTTCTGTGGCGTTAAATACATTCACATTGTTTGATGGCCGTTACTGCCATCCAGCTCTAGAACTTTTTCATCTTCTCCATCTGACACTCTGTGCCCATTAAGCTCTAACCCCCATTCTCTTGTCTCTCTCTAGTAACAATCACTTTCTGAAACATCCCCAGTCACAGTGTAGCCGGTCCCTTCCTGGTGCCCCCTCGACCACGTCCCTGCAGTGGGGAGGTGTGTGTGGGACCTTTGAGCCGCATCTCAGGGAGGGATGTGCACATGCACTGGAGGTTTATATGGCCATGTTGGATTCACAGAGTATGAGATCGGGCTTGAAGGGGCAATAACAGAGATAAACACCTATCTAAAGCCCAAATTAAAAAAAAAAATAGTCCAAAGTTCAGGCGTGTATGGGAAAGCAATTAGCACATAATAGTTGATTTTAGAAAACAGACAGGACAGATAATGGAGCTCCATTTACGTAGGGCAACTGGAGGCCAGTATGATCTGGAACTTAACATAGAGGAATAAAGATGCAGTAACTGAGAAATCAAGGAAATAACTTGAATTTTCAACTGAGCTATCAGAGATGGGTATATACAATCAGGACAACGTAATTACCTATCAGAAAGGCTATGTAATTAAGGTTGAATTGAACTGAATAAACATCCAGGTATTATCTCCATCTCTTCTTCCCCATAACTGGCTGCTGTGTATGCACACGTACACAGACACACGCACACACACAGACACACAGACATACACACAGACACAGACACACGTACACAGACACACGTACGCAGACACACACACACACAGACACACACAGACACACGGACACAGACACACACGTACACAGACACGTAGACAGACACACACAGACACACGTACACAGACACACACACACAGACACACACACGTACACAGACACATGTACACACACACACACACAGACACACACAGACACATGTACGCAGACATATACACACACACACACAGACACACACACAGACACACGTACGCAGACACTCACACACAGACACATACACAGACACACATACACAGACACACACGTACACAGACATACGTAGACAGACACACACACACGTACACAGACACACACACAGACACACGTACACACACACGTACACAGACACATGTAGACAGACACACACAGACACATGTACACAGACACACACACAGACACACACAGACACACGTATGCAGACACACACACACGCGTACACAGACACACACACACACAGACACACGTACACAGACACACACAGACACAGACACACACACACACATGTACACAGACACACACACACAGACACACGTACACAGACAGACACACACACAGACACACGTACGCAGACACATACACACGTACACAGACACACACACAGACACAGACACACACACACGTACACAGACACACACACAGACACACAGACACACGTAGACAGACACACACACAAAGACACACACACACAGACACACGTACACAGACACACACACGTACACAGACACACGTACACAGACACACACAGACACACATACGCAGACACATACACACACACACAGACACAGACACACACACAGACACACACACACATAATTTTTGATCAGGGGTAACACCTATACCCCTTTCCTAGGGCAATGCCAAGTCCATAGTTGGAGACAAGTCCAAGGTTTTATGATAGAGTACCAGAGCTTCCTTTTTCTAACACTGAAATGTGAAATTCATGTTGATGCTCTATACTCTGATTAGTTTTTTGCAAAAATGCAAGATCCTAAAGAATGTAAGCATGCTGTTACTGAATAGAATTATGTTCATTGTAAAATTCTGCTTCTTAAACCTGAAATTCTTTCTCAGTATTTTGGAATAATCGCTTTTATGTCTGATCACATTTCTACTGAGTTTTGTAGTCTTACAGGCCATTTTGATGAAATTCGGTGTCATGTTTTCCCTGCACACTGATACATCAGGGATTACCTGCTCCCTATTTAATGTGGCATTGCTTTTTATCTTTAGTTAATATAATTTATTGTTATTTTTCTATTCCCAGGTTGCTTAGCACTGTGCATACAAATATTAATAAGTTGGCTTATGAAGTCTTCCCATTCTAGATATTCTGTCCATGCTAGATATCCAGAATTACCTCTGTCCTTGTTTGGATTTAATCCTTCTTTTAAATTAGGAATGTATACTAAGTTCTCATTCTTTTCATAATAGGTTGTTTTTTTTATCTTCAGTAGATTCTCTTTTTATGCATTAGCATGTCAGCCATTAACTTTTAGTCTTTGCTGTATAATTTCTTTAGCAGAGGTGTATTTCTACTTTCTAATATCATCAGAGGATATATGGGAGTAGCTTGTACTGGCAAAACAATAGTTAGAAAAAATATTTTTTATGAATATATGTAATAATCCATGACTGGGAAACAACAATATTCAGAAGGAATTCATAGGGGTAAGGACTAGAAAGATTCTTTGTAGTGAGGAGATTTTGAGGATACAATTTAGGGATGTTTTTATGAGAAGTCATGATGGAGCCAAGAAAGATTGTGTGAGGATAAACTTCAGTTGTCTTGTAGCTGAGCGTTTAACTTTTTCATGATTCCTTTTATTTTTTTCCCTCATAACCTATGGTCTATTCAGTCAGAAGTCATCTCAATTTGTAATTAATTTAATTAAAACAGTTAACATTAAGACATAACCTGATACATAGGCTTAACTGTCTTGAAAGTCGCTCAGTTGTGTCTGACTCTTTGCGACCCCATGGACTATATATAGTCCATGGAATTCTCCAGGCCATAATACTGAAGTGGGTAGTCTTTCCCTTCTCCAAGGGATCTTCCCAACCCAGGGGTCGAGCCCAGGTCTCCCACATTGCAGGCAGATTCTTTACCAGCTGAGCTACAAAGGAAGCTCAAGAATATTGGAGTGGGTAGCCTATCCCTTCTCCAGCGGATCTTCCTGACCCAGGAATCGAACCAGGGTCTTCTGCATTGCAGGTGGATTCTTTACCAACTGAGCTATGAGGGAGGAGGGTTATTTTTCTCCCTAGCACAGCTTATTTAATTTAAAAAAGCTGTTGAATATGTGATTTAGAAGGGCTTGGTGTTTTATTTGGTTTGAACTCTTGTTTTTCTGCTAAGTCTTTGGTCATGAAGGGGTGTTTACAACAAGGGAACCTGCAGGAAGTGGTTCTTTTAGTTTGCAATGGCAATACTTTTGAGATGAGCAAAATAGCTCATTTCTGTGATTGCAGGGGTCCTCAGGATCAAGCACTTCTTTAACATTTATTTTGATCAGTTTGTATTTTCATATAGGAAAAAGAGATGGGAAGACAAGTGCTTTTAGTTAAGTGGGTAGGAATCATTATTTTGAAGTCTGTGTATTAAATTCCTTATAAAGTGTATTCCCAATGCCTTAATAATCCTTTTGTACATGGTTTTAAAAAAAGTCTAGCTATGACCCTAGTTAAAGGCTTGATAAATAGTGAAATCTTTCTGCGTATCCATGTAGGACTTGAGTTGCAGAGAGAAGTCCTTCAAGAAAATTTGTTTTATGCCCTTGTCTTCTAACCACATAAAGAGAAATGCATTTACTTGCTATACTTTTGATGGTTGCTGTTGTTGAATCATTCATTCTATAAGGTTTTATTTAGTGCTTCAGCTACTCTCTTATATATAATTCTTAGCCTTGAATTACCAGATAGACAGCTTTTTGCTAGTAAAATGCTCTTATTAGTTATGGCAGTCATATATTAATATTTGAATAGAAAAATAACCTGTTTCTCCCCTATTTATTTTCTTTGTATTTAGATACATAGCCATTTATCTTTGTGCCTAGAAATATTAAAACTGGGTTTGACAGATCAGGTGTGACTGAAGCTATTTATACAATTATAGTTTTCAGTACCAAAGTGTTTACTTTGATATTTTGCCAAGGGGATATTGTCAATGAAAAAATAACTAATTTATTCCAGGTTTTCATTTTTTCCTATGTATTCTGTATCTTCTGTCTCTGAGCTGCCTAAGTCTTCTTTGAAACCATATCGTCTTATCACAGTCTCCAATGTTAGTAACTTTCAGAAATCTGCTTTCTTTTCTCAGCCTTTCATCTGTTCTCAGTTCACACCCCTGAGACTCACTGATCCATTCCATTCACTCTGTTTGGCTGAATAACTGAGCCTCCCCCTAAGGGAGCCGCCATGTGAGAATAGTGATGAGTGAACTCTTGATTTTCCCTTTGGAACTATATAGTTTTTCCCATAGCCCTAAATCCTGCTCATGGTTTTCAGGAGACCAAGCATTTCTATTCCTCCCCCAGCCCACTTCCACTGCATGTCTCGCATCGCCCGGGGCCGTGAAGCCTGGAGTCCCCTTGGCTCGCTCGCCTGGTTGCGGACTGCTGTCCTGCTGCAGGTGGCCTGCCCCAGAGCGGGTCTGGGCTTGTGGTGTGGGACCAGGGTTCTTGTCTGGGATCTGGTGAGAACTGAGGCCTTTTTGTGACCTCGGGCAGTAACTCATATTTTCTGTACTTGACACAGAAAAAACCTGTGCTTGATCTGTGTTTCCTCATTGATAGAATGAGATGGTTAAACTTCATGTTCAAGAGCCTATAAATGTGGATGCTCTAAATTTTTGATACTCTTTATTGGGCTCTTAGAATCTCAGTAGTTAGAGAAACTGGAAAGAAAAGCAACCACAGTTGTGCAGATGATGTCTAGTTTATAGCTGTCTGCCCCCACCTTCCACCCCACCTGAAGGCTGTGGTCGGCTTCAGTGATCATATACTTTACGTTCACTTTATTTCTGTAGTTGAGATGATTCTTACTGGCTTCTCTCAGTGTCATCGAGAATGGTTATTCAATCGGGTGCGCTTCCTTTTATCCTCTGAAGGCTGATGTTATGATAATATGATGAACAAAAAAATGGTAATTTAAACATATAACGTAAACTTTAATAGCAGTTGTGCTAAATGAAAACTAGAAAACAATTAAAATGCTTAGTATTTTAAAGACATATTGTCGTAAGATACAATAACCAGGAAGCACTAACAAAAATAGAATAAAAATTATTAGTAGCATTTATTATTTAAAATATTCAATTATGGAAGTAGAAAACTGTTACATTTTGTGCCTCTACTAGCTAATTACACATTTATAACTGCATATTCTAGAATTTTTTGCAGTCCTTAAATTATACTTTAAATAAATGAATCTTAAAATTTATGTGGAATCTTACTCCACATAAAGGAAAAGGTCACATTTTTAATCAATCTGATTAGAACATAATGTAAAATGAACTAGAATAAAGTGTATAACCATGTACCATGGAACTATGACTTTTAATGGAAAATGTAGTATGAAAGAAAAGATTTTGAAAGGAGATTCTTTATATAATTTTGCAGCTATTTTTGAAACTTTGAAAATAGAAAAAGAATAAAGAGAAAATGTAATTAAAAAAGACTTTTTCAGTTCATGGCTCTCGGCAACAAAGAAAGTTTTGTCATCTTTGCCTTAATTCTGAAATAAAACCCTTATGAAATGTGGCATAGGTTGTGTTAGTGATCAGAACCATTCGTGAACAGGATTCATCTTCTCAGAAAAATGCAGCCTTACTCAACATCTCTAGGAAGTGAGATTAAACACAGATTTCTAATGGCAGAAAAGCTACAAGCGTAGATGGCGCTAATAATCTGATGTCCTGACTCCTACTTGAGGAAAGCCAGTCTTTTAGTGAAAGGGTGTTGGTTCTGGTTTAGAAGCTGCTCCCGGCGGTGGGCGGGTGTGCCTAAAGGTGCCCTGCTCTGGCCTCCTGAGCTGGGGTCAGGCCCTCATTTCTCTGTCACTGCAGGGGTTAGGGGATGGTTTCGGGAAGGTAACGGTCATTTCCCTTCATTCTCCCAAGTCCTTAGAGGGACAGTGTTCCCAGGGCAGGGATGTAAGCCACAGTGGGCTTCTTGTCTGGCCCTCGGGGGCCAGGTTTCAGAGTCTGGCACTGGGATCCCAAGCCCGAGTTCCCTGCAGAACTCTGCACTCTCCTGTCTAGTATTCGACAGAGGTACCATGAGCATGGGTAACTGGATTTTGTGAAAAAATTTCATTCTTACTAATAACCTCCTTTATTCTTATCTGTCTTTGTGTGTCAGTCGCTCAGTCATGCCTGACTCTTTGTGATCCCATATTTCTCTTTAACGCATCCTTATGTTGGCAACATGTATATCCTGCTTTATCAGTGACCTTTGCATAAACTTTTTCACTGGTTTTACTCTCATTTGAGGCAGTTCATGATATGGCTGTTGTTTTGTTTTTTTTTTTTCCACAGCAGTGCTTCTCATTATTTCTCAGCATGAAAGATTTTAACCAAATCAGTCTGTTTGGATAATAGACTTGATTATCTGGTTTCATAACTATGTAAGTGTGTTTCTATCTTTTTTTTTAAACCTGTTTTTTTTTTTTTCCCTGAATTTCTTTTTAGTTTAGAAACTCTGTTTCTTCCTGTCTCTTTACTCTATTTCCATTCTGTCTTTCCCCAGCCGTCCTTTGACCATCTGGTAGCAGAGAAGAGAGGAGAAAGCCATGGTGTCCATTGCATGGCGTATGCTGGTACATTAAACTCCACAAGAGTCCAATTTATCATTTAAAAAAAATAAAACAGAATTGATTGAAGTTGCTTTGGTTTCTGATTTGCAGGTTGAAGTAGTGAAGAGTGCTAGTTTTTTTAATGTGACATCTAACATGTTTTGCAACTAGTAGAAAGGTTGAGTCAAAGTGTAGTGACTTTCATTCTTTCATTAGATCTGTTGCTTAAAGATACTTACCTCAAGCATTATTTTTCTCACAATGATTATGATGATGATGATAATAGTCACAGAAGTAGTATTACTCTTATGTAAGTTATATAAGCAAGTGCACCAGGAGGTATTCAGTGTAATGCCTAGCAGATATTCAGTCAATATTATTTAAAATTTAAGGTTATTTGACTTTTTTCTTTATGTAGACCAGAAGATATTTCAGAATGTGACAGGTTACTGCTGTTGAGAAATAAATTGAATTTTAAAAATGTAGAGACAAACCTTTTAGTTGAGGATCAAGGTAGGAAGATAAAATGTATACATTTTCTAAAAAGTAAAGGATTATCATGGGTTCGGGTTAAGGAAAGAAACTCCACTAATAAAATTTTTACTATCCTGTATCTGAAAATTTTAACCAATACAGAAAGACAAGGAAAAGACTTCTATGCTAGGAATAAGGAGATGAATGTGCCATTATTTGCTGATACCTGGATAACCTATGACAACCAGTAAAATAATTACTAGGACTGATAACATTTTGTCTCTTGACATGTGGAAGTACATGCAGTTGCACATGTTTAAAACTGAACAGGGTCAAAAGTGTTCTTCATTTGTTGCTCAGTTAAGCAAACAACACCATCATCTGCCTGCTTGCTTAAACCTGAGGGTCCCCTTCTTTCTCCATTAGTCTGCAGGTACACAGGTACGTGCTCTTATACCTACAACAGAGCTTTACTGAGGTCCTGCTGTGTTCCAGGCTTGGGGCTAGGTATACCCTGGTGAACAGAGTAACTGCCTCTAACAACTTGCTTTCTCATGAGGGGAGAGAGACTGATATCAAATTCATGGTATGTGAGGAGTACGGGCTTTAGAGGAGAAACAGGGCAGTGCTCTGTGATGGGGAACACCAGGTGGGAGCGGCGTGCTGGTCTGTCTGTGTAAGGAAGCAAACCTGTGCTGCTGGGGTTTAACAGGAGTCTTCCACTCTGTGTGCTGAAGCGACTGCAGCTGGTCAGACTTGGAAGTGGGGAGACTAGTTAGAAGGCAGTTGTGAGAAAGGATAGTGGCCGTGAGCAGTCACGGGGAGTGTAGTAGCCAGGCATCCAGTAAGCGGTGCTTATTTTAGTGAATGTTTTGGGTTAGAATGGACAGGATTCACTCTTGGACTTGATGTAGTTAGGGGTTAGTGAAAAGAAGGGTGACTTTAAGCCTTGTGACTTGAGCAGTCGCAATAAGAGCATTCCCATTTCTCACGGATTGCTACCACTCCCCTCTGTCTTGCCCGTCTACCATTACTGTGTGCCACTCTTTCAGTTCACCTTCAGTGGGCTGAGTTTTTTCTAAAATGCAGTTCTTTTGATGTCTCTCTCATACTTAAGACTTCAGTGGCTCCACGTTGCTCTAAGAATAAAAGCCAGAATTCTTGTCAGTCAGTTCAGTCGTTCAGTCATGTCCGACTCTTTGCGACCCCATGGACTGCAGCACGCCAGGCCTCCCTGTCCATCACCAACTCCCGGAGTTTACCCAAACTCATGTCCATTGAATCGGTGATGCCATCCAGCCATCTCATCCTCTCTCGTCCCCTTCTCCTCCTGCCCTCAATCTTTTCCAGCATCAGGGTGTTTTCAAATGAGTCAGCTCTTCGCATCAGGTGGCCAAAGCATTAAGAGTTTCAGCTTCAACATCAGTCCTTCCAATGAACACCCAGGACTGATCTTTAGGTTGGACTGGTTGGATCTCCTTGCAGTCCAAGGGACTCTCAAGAGTCTTCTCCAACACCACAGTTCAAAAGCATCAATTTTTCGGTGCTCAGCTTTCTTCACAGTCCAACTCTCACATCCATACATGACCACTGGAAGAACAGTAGCCTTGACTAGACAGACCTTTGTTGACAAAGTAATGCTTAAAAGGTCTCACATGTTCTGGTGCCATTTTTTCCACCCAATATTCTTTGTTCTTATTATCTTACTCGTTTCTGTGCCCTTGCAGAACCCGAAACACTGTCCTTCCGTAATCTGTGTCCTTCCTTCTCCCACCCCAAACATTTCTCACTTGCCCTACTCCTTTTCTCTTTCTAGCTTTTGCTTAGATATCATTCATTCCATAGAGAGTATCCCTTACAAATATGAGTTAATCTTCTTTAGTCTCCTGTGGTTCTTACCCAAACACTGTATATGTATCTATGTGTGTACTTTAATTGGATTGGTTCTTAAATTTTTTGAGGCCAAGACATGTCCATTTTGTCTAGCATATTCTTTTTTAGTTGGTACTTAATAGATACTTATTTGAATGAAAGAATAAATAAGTAAAGTGAATGACTATAAAACACACATGTGAAATCCAACAAAATTTCTCTATTCTACCAGTAACAAGTAACAAAGTACAGTGGGGAAACGCTGAGTTAATCAATGTGCCCAGAGACCTAGGAGTGTAGTACTTAGGGCACCTAACATTAACAGTGAATATGCGGGATGCCTATGCAGAATGCTGTGTTAAGTTGAAAAATTATAGACAGATGTCATGTTCATGATTAGGAGGTTTGGAACTTGTCAACATATCAAATTTCCCTGAATCTGTTCACGAATGCCTTACAGTTCAAATACAATTCAAATGGATTTTATTTTTAGAACTTTGGAATTGCTCTTAGGTTCGTGTGGAAAATAAATGAAAAAAGTGAAGAATGTTTTAAAAAAAAGAAAAATAATTTGAACAGCCAATTAGTAAGATATATCTTAAATCCTACAGTGCTGAAGGCGGAATGATAGTAGCCCAAGAGTAGTACATGGAACTGTGGAAGAGAATTAGACGTCCAGGAAAGCAAATATAGAATAAAAGTGTAACGTAAAATCACTTGAGAAAGATGGTTGATTATTCATAAAATGATAGAGATAATTAGTTAATAAACATTTTGAAAAATATAAAATTTGATCTCTATTTCACACTATGTACCCAAACATGTAATTATAATGCTTTTCTGATATACAGAAATTTTAATTATAATGTGCTATCTTATATATGAAGATTGTTTTTGAAGTTTTTTCAACATTAGTAGTTTATTTATACGTATCTAGCTAAACGATTTGCTCCGTTGTTTTCGAGATCCTAATTTTGTCTAGATGAATGACTTTTGTCAGAAATGCTGTCCATGTGTACAAAGGAGAGGCACGATGACAGGATCACTGTATTGGTCACAGCTGTTAACCTTGACTGTCATGTACTGTGCTGTAATCACAATCCATATATTGTTCATCAGGATGTATTTATTCTCTTATTTTTTAGCAAAGACAGAGAAGTTAAATGCATTTGCTGATTTTTAAAAGCTCAGATAAAGTAGGCTGAATATTAAAATTTGACTATTTTTCAAATATTTGGAAAACAGTTATAAACATTCTACTGTCCAGTTTTATATGAACTGTCTTTTTAAATAAATAAGGGGTATCAACCATGAAACAGCTGGGTGTTTGTTTAGCACTCTTAGAGCTAACTCCTTAACCTATCCCAAGTGTCAGCACCTTTATTTTTATGACCGTGTACTGTATATTGTTGAGACGGACTCACTGTGCTTATTCTGCACCTGATGGCTTTGGTTTCCATGGTGAACAAGAACTTTGTTTTTGTGTTTTCTGTTAGACTTTTAAATATTTACTCCTAGTTGTTTTTTTAGGGAAAGAGCTCCCAGACCCTATATGAAATAGTTTGGGTCTTGGGATATCTACTATTCTATTATTTTTGTAACTGATTGATGCTATTTATGTCTTTTTTAAGATTATTTTATGACAAAGTTTATATCTTCTCTTTTGACAGTTGAGTGCCTAACATGGATCTATCCTTGGTTTTACAGAGAAAAGAGAAGAGGAAGATTTTGAAGAGAAGAAAGCTATTAAGAAACGAATTAAAGAACTTAAATTTCTAGATTCTAAAACTGCCCAGAACCTTTGTAAGTATCAGATGTCAATATAATTAAATGAGCAAAACACACCACTGAACACACTGGTTCCTTTAAATTATGACATTTTCTTTTTGACTGTTTTCTCATTTTATGTTAATTTTGTTATTATCACTTATAATAGATTCAAAGATAACTTTCCTTTCCTTTAACTCATAATTCCTGGAGGAATTATGAGTTAAATTCTTCAAAAGATTAATGCATATTAGAAAATAAAGCTAGGAAAGGGATTTATAATAAAACTATATTTCCCATTATTGAAAATAGACCTACCCTTTAAAATCTTTCTTTTAAGTATAACAATAAAGAATTATGGAATTTAGGTGATGACACCATATTTTAAAAAATTTGGTAGTGGATTATTTCTTCTGTACCTCTGAATCTCTATTATTTGTGATACTTTATCAGACACAAAGGAGTTTGGAATATTAATGGGAATAAGGATGGTGAGTAAAATGATTTCTCTTATCCCATCTGAGCAGTTCAAAGTCTTTCCTCAAAAGTACTGCCTGGAAATATTTTAGCTTTAATTACTGTTACAGGAGCTAAATACTTACTATTGAATTGTCTTCCTGGCTGAATTACTGTGGAAGAGGGCAAATGGGTTTGCTTCTGACTTGTTTCAGCTGCATCTTAAATGCATCAAAGACAGTTCTGTTTGAAACTGAGATAATATGATCTGGATATATTACTTTCTGATGCTACAAGATGGATAAAATGTGGAGAATCTAGAGGCATGAAGAGCTAATGTAGTCTGCCGTTCAATTATTGCAAGCCTCAAGTGAGCTTTTCGCAAACACTTGGCCAAAACAGTCCTTGGCGAGAGGATGAGCCTCCTTGCTATTGAGGCAGGAGGGAGGGAGTTAGAGCAGTGTCTGGAGAAGGCGGGGTTGACACTCCTTTGTGAAAGCTCTGGAACCCTTTTCTTACCCTGCTCACTTTTGGGTACTCCTGACGGGATGTAAGCTTGACAAGATCCCTATGGATAGTGTGCAGAAATTAGTGTTCTGACCAAAACAGCGTTTCTGTTCCTGGGCCCCCGTTGATTGTGCATAGCTGCCCCTTTGCTGTGGAGCCCTGTGGCTTGGTTGGGCCCAGGAAGGTGCCAGCAGGGATGCGGTGTGGAGGCCTTACCTGCAGCTCCAGGGCTCTCTGCCTGCACTGAGCATCGTCCTCCCAACGTGAGAACTGTAAGGCAGGGAGCCTATCTTCCTGGTGTCTGCTGAACATGTGGTCTGAAGTAGAAAGGTTTTGGGGCCGGGAGGTTAGATGAGTGAAATTTTGGTATTTGTTATTTCAGGAAACTTCCTTCTTAAAGGGAGGGAAAAGCATTAGTAACTTAAATAATGTGAAAAAGATCTATACTCTGATTTGAAGAGTGATTTTTGTCTTGAAAAATGTTATTTGCCTCCATTACAAATTGTCTTGTTCGGGGTCCTAAAGAAATATTATCTTGAATATGATTCTTTTTAGGTGGGTTAACCATGGTTCAGTTCAGTTCAGTTCAGTCGCTCAGTCGTGTCCGACTCTTTGTGACCCCAGGAATTGCAGCACGCCAGGCTTCCCTGTCTGTCACAAACTCCCAGAGTTTACTCAAACTCATGCCCATCGAGTCAGTGATGCCATCCAGCCATCTCATCCTCTGTCATCCCCTTCTTCTCCTGCCTCCAATCCCTCCCAGCATCAGGGTCTTTTACAATGGGTCAACTTTTCGCATGAGGTGGCCAAAAGTATTGAAGTTTCAGCTTCAGCATCAGTCCTTCCAATGAACACCCAGGACTTATCTCCTTTAGGATGGACTGATTGGATCTCCTTGCAGTCCAAGGGACTCTCAAGAGTCTTCTCCAACACCACAGTTCAAAAGCATCAATTCTTCGGTGCTCAGCTTTCTTCACGTGGTAAGATCGCCTAAATAGCCATCTCAAAGTTGAATGATTGGTCTGCGGAGCAGTGTTCTTTAGTATTAGTTATGTATTAGAGGGAAAATCAGTAGACCATTCAGGTATGACTTAAATCCTTTATGACTATACAGTGGATGTGAGAAATAGATTTAAGGAACTACATCTGATAGACAGAGAGCCTGATGAACTATGGACGGACGTTCGTTACATTGTACAGGAGACAGGGAGAAAGACCATCCCCAAGAAAAAGAAAAGCAAAATGGTATCTGAGGAGGCCTTACAAATAGCTGTGAAAAGAAGAGAAGTGAAAAGCAAAGGAGAAAAGGAAAGATATTCCCATCTGAATGCAGAGTTCCAAAGAATAGCAAGGAGAGATGGGAAAGCCTTCTCTGTGATCAATGCAAAGAAACAGAGGAAAACAATAGGATGGGAAAGACTAGAGATCTCTTCAAGAAAATTAGAGATACCAAGGGAACATGATAAATATGGGCTCAATAAAGGACAGAAATGGTATGGACCTAACAGAAGCAGAAGATATTAAGAGGCAGCAAGAATACTCAGAAGAACTGTGAAGATCATCACAACCCAGATAATCACGATGGTGTGATCACTCACCTAGAGCCAGACATTCTGGAATGTGAAGTCAGGTGGACCTTAGAAAGCCTCACTATGAACAAAGCTAGTGGAGGCGATGAAATTCCAGTTGAGCTATTTCAAATCCTGAAAGATGATGCTGTGAAAGTGCTGCAGTCAACATGCCAGCAAATTTGGAAAACTCAGCAGTGGCCACAGGACTGGAAAAGGTCAGTTTTCATTCCACTCTCAAAGAAAGGCAATGCCAAAGAATGCTCAAACTACCGCACAATTGCACTCATCTCACATGCTAGTCAAGTAATGCTCAAAATTCTCCAAGCCAGGCTTCAGCAATACGTGAACTGTGAACTTCCAGATGTTCAAGCTGGTTTTAGAAATGGCAGAGGAACCAGAGGTCAAATTTCCAACATCCGCTGGATCATCGAAAAAGCAAGAGAGTTCCAGAAAAACATCTATTTCTGCTTTATTGACTATGCCAAAGCCTTTGACTGTGTGGATCACAATAAACTGTGGAAAATTCTGAAAGAGATGGGAATACCAGACCACCTGACCTGCCTCTTGAGAAATCTGTATGCAGGTCAGGAAGCAACAGTTAGAACTGGACATGAAACAACAGACTGGTTCCAAATAGGAAAAGGAGTACATCAAGCCTATATATTGTCACCCTGCTTATTTAACGTATGTATATGTATGCTTATTTAACGTATCATGAGAAGCACCGGGCTGGAAGAAGCAGAAGCTGGAATCAAGATTGCCAGGAGAAATATCAATAACCTCAGATATGCAGATGACACCACCCTTATGGCAGAAAGTGAAGAGGAACTAAAGAGCCTCTTGATGAAAGTGAAAGAGGAGAGTGAAAAAGTTGGCTTAAAGCTCAACATTCAGAAAATTAAGATCATGGCATCCGGCCCCATCACTTCATGGCAAATAGATCGGGAAACAGTGGAAACTGGCTGACTTTATTTTTTTTTTGGCTCCAGCATCACTGCAGATGGTGATTGCAGTCATGAAATTAAAAGATGCTTGCTCCTTGGAAGGAAAGTTATAACCAACCTAGACATCATATTAAAAAGCAGAGACATTACTTTGTCAAGAAAGGTCCTTCTAGTCAAGGCTATGGTTTTTCCAGTGGCCATGTATGGACATGAGAGTTGGACTATAAAGAAAGCTGAGCACCAAAGAATTGATACCTTTGAACTGTGGTGTTGGAGAAGACTCTTCAGAGTCCCTTGGGCTACAAGGACATCAATCAGTCCATCCTAAAGGAGATCAGTCCTGGGTGTTCATTGGAGGGACTGCCGCTGAAGCTGAAACCCCCGTACTTTGGTCACCTCATGCGAAGAGTTGACTCATTGTAAAAGACCCTGATGCTGGGAGGGATTGGGGGCAGGAGGAGAAGGGGACGACAGAGGATGAGATGGCTGGATGGCATCACCAGCTCAATGGACATGGTTTGGGTAAACTCCGGGAGTTGGTGATGGACAGGGAGGCGTGGCATGCTGCGGTTCATGGGGTTGCAAGAGTTGGACACGACTGAGAGACTGAACTGAACTGATGCATTACACACGTGTACTAAACTGGATTTCAGGTTTAAGTGTAATAATTGATGTGCTGGTTCAGGATGTGCCTGTTAGCCTTTACTGCAGTCTCTCCATGTTGGTAGGTGTTTTGACATGTAGGTTGTTGGTAGCATGGCATTTGAGTGACTTGAAAAAGATTGTTGGTTTTGAAAATGGCTGTTTAAAGAAAACAAAATAAAGACAGATACTGTTGGGATTGCTGTAGCTGAGCATATGAATCCATTCATTTAATCATTAGACACATTTTAAAGTATAACATCAAAAGGTCAGAATTTATACCAGGTCATCATATTATGATGTAATCCATCTTGGATCATTCTTACCCTCTCTGAGTGTAGCAAGTGTTATTATTTAAGCTTTAAGAGGCTTTAGCAGCCCTAATCTTTACTGTTATTATAATCTGATTCACAGTTGGTTTTTGTCTATGAAATTCAGTCTTCTGAGATACTGAATTCTGAGAAGAGTCATGTGATAGTGACAAGATTGTATCTTATCACTTAAAAGCCTAAGGTACTTTCTCTTTAATATCTCTTAACTGAAACATTTCACAGAGTTTTGAGAAAGGCTCTAAAATCTAATGGGTTGTATGTGTTAGTCGCTCAGTTATGTCTGATTCTTTGGGACCCCATGGACTGCAGTCTGCCAGGCTCCTCTGTCCATGGAATTCTCCAGGCAGGAATACTGTAGTGGGTATATTTTGAGTTTGTGAAGTTTGTCCGAGTCTGGGTTCAGGGTAAAAGAATTCTAGCCATTCTAGGATGAAGAGATGGCTTTGAAGTTTTACAAGGTTCCTATGCTTTACTAGATTTTTTGGAGTGGATATTAGAGTTATAAAGGGGGGAAATCTGGAACCTAGAATTTAACATAAAGGCTTAAATATTTATATGTTCCCTTTCAGAAAACAGGTGTGACTGGCTCTAATATCTGCACATTCTACACTCCTTTACTGCACTCAAAACTTCTGACTGGGATCAATACAATCACATTTTGAGGGATAAGATGCATGTTAGTAAAAACATTCAGTTTACTGTGTCTTTTGGAGGCTTTAAATAAGCATCTTATATTATTCTCAATAACTTTTAAATTCAGTGTTTTAAAGATCTGTGCTTCTCTTTTGATTTGATGTTATGCATTAGTCCATTTTCAACTCTTTGTAATTTACTTGCCCTTTAGTTCAGTTCAGTCACTCAGTCGTGTCCGACTCTTTGTGACCCTATGAGCCACAGCACGCCAGGCCTCCCTGTCCATCACCAGCTCCTGGAGTCCACCCAAACCCATGTCCATTCTACATACTTGCCCTTAGTTATGGCACATGTTTTCCCAAAAGCTTATTCATAACCAAAAACCCCCACATTTCAGTCTTTATAAATATATGTCATTTTAATTATGGAATAATACCTGAAAGTAGTGGATGAATTACAAATATAGAAGAAAGTTAAGAAATAAGTTATATCTATCTGCAAAGTTGATTTTTCTATTCAAATTTAACTTTTCTTTCATATATTATTGTTAAACATGTATTATTAGTTATAAATAGCATGTGTAACTAATGTTGCATATGTTTATATGATTAGATAACTGTGTAAGTGAGATCATAGAGGTGTTTCATCTGCAAAGTTAGGGGCTTCCCAAGGCTGCCCTCACTACTGAAACCAGTGGTAAGTTTAGGGGTCCCCAGGACCACTCTTAAGGTTGATAATTTGTTTGAGGGACTCGTAGAATTGACTGACAGCTATTTTACTCATGGTTATTACAGCAGAATGATACAGACTATAATCAGCAAAGGGAAGAGGCCCGTGCAGCAGAGTCCAGGAGAGTCGTAAGCCTGGCATTGCAGTTGTCATCTCCCAGTGGTGACAAGGGCAGCCCTGGCCTCTCCCAGCAGTGATGGGGACACTTCTTACAGGTTATTTCCAGCAGAGACCCAAGCTTTGCTATTTAGTTTGCACTGGGTCTTGGTATAGCTGATCTCCCATATGTTTGACCTTAGTTTCCAGACCCTCCACAGTTCAGGCTAATACGCTGTGGCCCAATGCTCCTGGTAAACAAAGACACTCTTATTATGTAGGACATTGCAAGGGCTTACAGAGTACCTCATACGACCCAGACTTCACTTGGGTAAACTTAATCCTTTATCACACAGTAAGAATCTGCCTGCAGGAGATCTGCGTTCGATCCCTGGGTTGGGAAGATCCCCTGGAGAAGGGAATGGCAACCCACTCCAGTGTTCTGGCCTGGAGAGTTCCATGGATGGAGGGACAATGGTGGGCTATAGTTTATGAGGTTGCAAAGGGTTGGACATGACTGAACTACTAACACTTTCATTACTACTGTGGCTGCTTTGGGGCTGCAATAGTAGAGTTGAGTAGTTGTGACAGATTGTATAGGCTCATAAAACCTAAAATATTTACCAATGTGGCCATTTATAGAAAAAGTTTGTTAACCTCTACTTTGAGTATAGCGCTTCCCTGGAATGGTAAAGAATTTGCTTGCTAATACAGGAGACAGGGGTTTGATCCCTGGGTTGGGAAGATCCCCTGGAGAAGGAAATGGCAACCCAGTCTTGCCTGGGAAATCTCATGGGCATAGGAGCCTGGCAGGCTGTAGTCTATCAGACGTGACCTAGCAACTAAACAACAACAGCTACTCTAAGTATATGCCGGTTCTGCATTTGTACCATTTTTCTCTTCCAGTATCAGAGTGTTTGAGTGTTCCCATTCTACCACCTCTCTAATGCTTGGAGTTTTACAAGAAGCTAGTGTAGCTTTAAACAAAGAAAAAATACTGTGTTTAGGACTTGTTTAGCTTCCTTGCTCTGATGATTTGTCTCTCTCTAAAATTTTGGAAAGTGACATTTTCTCTTTAAATATGCTTTTTCCCTGGTGTGTGTGTGTGAGTTCCTTTCAGAACTCCAGGAAGACATTTTTAGTTGTTTAGTATTTTTCCATCTCTTTGTCTTTGTGGTTTGGAGAGCATCTCTGCTTATGTTACCTGTTTTCTCTTTATCTGATGTCTAATCCATATGAATTTTCTACTTCCGTAGCTAGATATGCATATTTTCATTTTTAAAGATTTTGTCTCCTTCACATATCTGTCTCTTTATAACACGGTTCTTTTGTTTCCTGGTCAGTGTTTCAGACTCGGGTTTCACTTCTTTAAGTGATTTTTTCATTTTCTCCAGGTTGTTTTTTATTTCCTTTCTTTTGGGATAGCTCAGAAAAGGATTTAAAGATTAAAATAAAAATAACTTTGAAGAAATATTTCAAAGTTCTGTCTCCACTTTGCCATGTCACCTGAAATAAAAAACTATGATTTCTTTCTCCCTCAATTATTATGTTATGCTTCCATGTAATTCTTTCCTTTTCATCTTTTTTTTAAAGATACTCTTTATTTTATTTTTTATTGGAGGATAATTGCTTTACAGTTTTGTGATGGTCTCTGCTGCTCATCAGCAGAAGTCAGTCACAATTTTATATGCATATAAAATACAGAGTTTTATATTATGAAATTTAAAAATATTATTGATAATTCAGCATTGTTTACATTTTCTCTACCTCGTATGGGCTTCCCTAGTGGCTCAGATGGTAAAGAATCTGCCTGCAATGCAGGAATCCAGGTTCGATCTCTGGGTTCAGAAGATCTCCTGGAGAAGTGATCTGTCTGCTCTGTCCATGGGATTCTCCAGGCAAGCTTCAGTATTCTTTTCTGGAGAATTCCATGGACAGAGGAGCCTGGCAGGTTATAGTCCATGGGGTCAGAAAGAATCAGACACATATAAAATAAAAAACTCCCTCTTGAGCCTCTCTCAATTCCACGCCTCTAGGTCATCATAGAGCGCCAGGCTGGGCTCCCTGAGTTATATAGCAGCTTCCCTCTAGTTATCTATTTTACTAGGTAGGAGTGTATATATGTCAGTGCTACTTTCTCAGTTTATTCTACCCTCCCTTTTCCCCGCTGTAACCACCAGACCGTTCCCTATGAATGCTTCTCCATTTCTGCTCTGTAAATAGTACTGTTTTTCTAGAGTCCATATTATGCATTAATATACCATATTTGTTTTTCTCTTTCTGACTTATTTCACTCTGTATAACAGGCTCTAGGTTTATCCACCTCCCTGCAACTGACTCAAATTCATTCCTCAGTGGACATGAGTTTGGGTAAACTCCGGGAGTTGGTGATGGACAGGGAGGCCTGATGTGCTGCAGTTCATGGGGTTACAAAGAGTCGGACACGACTGAGCGACTGAACTGAACCACAACTTCCTTATCCATTTAAGTGTTGATCCTTTTAATCTTTTTATTTAATGCTATAACCTTTTCTACATTTTGTTACTGTGTCCATAGTTAGGTTTCAAATAGAATTTATTGTTTCTCAAAGGGAATTTTAAGGATTGTGATTAATCTTACTAATCCTTCTAAACTTGCCTCCAGATGACATCTTAGCAATTGGCCTTCTCAGTTTGCCTATTTCTGATGTTTAACAAATTACATATTATTTTTTGGTCATTTTTTCTTATTCTTTTGAGTTTTCCTACATTTTTCTCATTTTTCTATTTGGACCTCACTGTATTCTGAATGAACTGGGGAAAAGCCTTCTGAATTTTGAGGCACATTTATCCCCTGAGTTTTCTTGATTTTTCATTGCTTTAGGTGATTTGACAATGGTGTTTTCATTTTGTGAGATATAAATCTTTTCATATGTTTTTTCATTGATTATTATGAGTAAGTTCTATAATCATAAATGAGCTAATTTCCCATGTTCACTTTCTTTTAGTATTCCTCTATGTTAATGTTTGGACTTCTCTTGTGGCTCAGCTGGTAAAGAATCCGCCTGTAATGTGGGAGACCTGGGTTCGATCTCTGGGTTGGGAAGATCCCCTGAATAAGGAAACGGCTACCCACTCTAGTATTCTGGCTTGGAGAATTCTGGCCTGGGTCGCAAAGAGTCAGACACAACTGGGCATCTTTCACTTCAGTTCACTTCATATTAATGTTTACATTTAATCCTAGGATCATATGCAACTTGCTTTAGTACATATGCAGCTGTACATGATGTACAGATTTAGATTTTATTCCCTATCAGTTATTCATTAATTATCTCTTTAAGATCACATAAGTGTTATATTTTTGTGCTTTCTAGTGTCTGCTAATGGGTTATCCCTTAGTAATTCCATAAATCTCTTTTGCAGTATCATTTAGCTCATTTGTTCCTTCTTGTTCTTGCATTATTGAAGATTATACATATTATAATTTCTAGGAGCATATCCCACATTTATAACTGTTGAGTTCATTATGTGTGAATGAAGCTGATGATAAGAACACAAATGATGTTCTTATTATTCCTTTCTAGTTGATCCATGATATCCTTAGGAATATAGGCTTACTCCAAGAAAGAAGGATCATGTTTTCTCAATCTCATGAAAAATAGTGTTTTTATATGAAAATACCTACAGATAAAATGATACAAGTTTGGTATATAAACGTAGTGGGTAGTGATAACGAGGTCTGAGTGTGTTCAAGAAGTAACATCTGTCACTGGAGAGAAGAAACAATAGTAGTAGAATAAGGGGGGACCAGTAAAACATTACATCTAATGCTCTGAAAATATTCTTATACACTTCAGTAACTTTTGAGAAGATCATTGGGTTTGAACATTAGATTTATGAGGTATGAGTGTGTTAGTTGGTCAGTTGTGTCCGATTCTTTCTGACCCCATGGACTGTAACCCACCAGGCTCTTCTGTCCATGGAATTAGTGCATGTATATGGAAGTGGATAGTGGAAGAATACTGTAGTGGATAGCTGCAAGTATTCTTGCCTGGAGAATTCCATGGACAGAGGAGACAGATCTGTTCTCCAGGAGATCTTCTCTACCCAGAGATCAAACCCAGGTCTCCTGCACTGCAGGCAGATTATCATCTGAGCCACAGGGAAGCCCATGTGGGGTATAAAAAAATGTAAATAATGTTGACTTCTCAAAATAGCATTTTATCTCTTCTAGTCCATTTGGATAGTTTCCATTAAAATTTGTGTTCTAGTATTGCATATTTAGAAAGCATCACTACGAACAAAGCTAGAGGAGGTGATGGAATTCCAGTTGAGCTATTTCAAATCCTAAAGGATGATGCTGTGAAAGTATTGCATATTAGAAAGCATATGCCAGCAAATTTGGAAAACTCAGCTGTGGCCACAGGACTGGAAAAGGTCAGTTTTCATTCCAGTCCCAAAGAAAGGTAATGCCAAAGAATGCTCAAACTACTGCACAGTTGCACTCATCTCACACGCTAGTAAAGTAATGCTCAAAGTTCTCCAAGCCAGGCTTCAGCAGTATGTGAACCATGAACTTCCAGATGTTCAAGCTGGTTTTAGAAAAGGCCGAGGAACCAGAGATCAAATTGCCAACATGCGCTGGACCATTGAAAAAGCAAGAGAGTTCCGGAAAAACATCTATTTCTGCTTTATTGACTATGCCAAAGCCTTTGACTGTGTGGATCACAATAAACTGTGGAAAATTCTGAAAGAGATGGGCATACCAGACCATCTGACCTGTCTCTTGAGAAACCTATATGCAGGTCAGGAAGCAACAGTTAGAACTGGATGTGGAAAAACAGACTGGTTCCAAATAGGAAAAGGAGTACATCAAGGCTGTATATGGTCACCCTGCTTATTTAACTTATATGCAGAGTACATCATGAGAAACACTGGGCTGGATGAAGCACAAGCTGGAATCAAGATTGCCGGGAGAAATATGAATAATCTCTCATATGCAGATGACACCACCCTTATGGCAAAAAGTGAAGAGGAACTAAAGAGTCTCTTGATGAAAGTGAAAGAGGAGAGTGAAAAAGTTGGCTTAAAGCTCAACATTCAGGAAACTAAGATCATGGCATTTGGTCCCATCACTTCATGGGAAATAGATGGGGAAACAGTGGAAACAGCGTCAGACTTTATTTTTCCGGGCTCCAAAATCACTGCAGATGGTGACTGCAGCCATGATATTAAAAGACGCTTACTCCTTCGAAGAAAAGTTATGACCAACCTAGACAGCATATTAAAAAGCAGAGACATTACTTTGCCAACAAAGGTCTGTCTGGTCAAGGCTATGATTTTTCCAGTGGTCATGTATGGATGTGAGAGTTGGACTGTGAAGAAAGCTGAGCACTGAAGAATTGATGTTTTTGAACTGTGGAGTTGGAGAAGACTCTTGAGAGTCCCTTGGACTGCAAGGAGATCCACCCAGTCCATCCTAAAGGAGATCAGTCCTGGGTGTTCATTGGAAGGACTGATGCCGAAGCTGAAGCTCCAATACTTTGGCCACCTCATGCGAAGAGTTGACTCACTGGAAAAGACTCTGATGCTGGGAGGGATTGGGGGCAGGAGGAGAAGGGAACGACAGAGGATGAGATGGTTGGATGGCATCACGGACTCGATGGACATGTGTTTGAGTAAACTCCTGGAGTTGGTGATGGACAGGGAGGCCTGGTGTGCTGCGATTCATGGGGTCGCAAAGAGTCGGACACGACTGAGCGACTGAACTGACTGACTAACTGATTGCATATTTAAACTTTAGTTATATGCAGAATGTATTTCTCTGGCATATTGTCTGAACATTAGGGTGCTCTTATGACTTGTAAAAGTGTTGTGCACTGCCTAGCAGATTTTTTGTTTTCATATAATTTTGTTTTTAATTGGAGGGTGATTGCTTTACAACATCGTGATTGTTTCCGCCACACGTCAGCGTGAGTCAGCCGTAGGTGTCCATGCGTCCCCTCCCTCCTGAACCCCCTCTGCCTCCCTCCCTCCCCAGCCCTCTAGGTTCTCACGGAGCACTGACATTGGGCTCCCTGCGTCACACAGCAGATTCCCACTAGCTATTTATTATATCTGGAAATGTGTGTTTCAGTGTTACCCTCTCAAATCGTCTTACCCTCTCCTTTCCCCACTGTGTCCAAAAGGCTGACCTTTATGTCTGCATCTCCTTTGTTTCCCTGAAAATAGGATCATCAGTACCAGCTTTCTAGAGTCCATAGACATGCATTAGTGTATGATATTTGTCATTCTCCTTCTGACTTACTTCACTTTATATAATAGGCTGTAGGTTCAGCCACCTTATTAGAACTGACTCAATTGCATTTCTTTTTATAGCTGAGAAATATTCCATTGTGCCTATGTATCACAACTTCTTTATACATTCATCTGTCAATGGACATGTAAGTTGCTTCCATGTCCTAGCTATTGTGAATAGTTCTTTGGTGAACATTGGGGTACGTGTGTCTTTTTCCATTATGGTTTCCTAAGGGTGTATGCTCAGTAGTGGGATTGCTGGGTCATATGTTAAGCAGTTTTCTTAAAAAAGTTTTTTAAAACTATTTAGTAAGGGCAGAAGATATGTAGACTAATAACACACACGTCTAGATAAATATTATGTGTACATATTGGGGTTTTATGGTTCTTTTCATTACAATATGATACCTCTTTAGTGTACTAAGCCATTTCAGTTTTTTAAAAAATCACATCAAAATTGGCACCATTCCTATATTAGGCTAATACTAAGCATTAAAAATCATCCTCAAAACCAACATAATAATATAGAACTGTTGTTTAAATGTAGTTCTAAAACTGGGGAAGAGTAAAAAAATGTGTTACTGAAAGATTCCTCCACAGTAATTATATTGAATATTTAAAATTTCTTTTTATAAATCATTTTTTATTTTATATATAGAAGTACATCTCAGATTCTTTTCTTACAATACTGTAAAGCAGTTATCCTTCAATTAAAAATAAATAAATTTAAAAAATATTCTATTCTCACCTTCTTTACTATGGCTCTTTTTTCCCCTCCTTTTAGCAATCTTCCTGAGCTCTTTCCGGGTGCCATACGAGGAAATCAAAATGATGATATTGGAAGTGGATGAAGCACGGTTGGCAGAGTCTATGATTCAGGTAAACAAACAGAGAGCTTAAATTCCTATATTTCATTGCAGGCTTCTCATTAAGCAGAAATCTGTAAGTGAAGCAAAATTATTAAACCAAATCATTCAACTGGAAAATCTTCGCTGCATAATTACTTTTAGCATAACTTCTGTGTTGCCAGGAGATAGAGTTTCGCATGTTCTCTCTCTTTTTTTTTTATTTTATATTTTCATTTGTTTTTATTAGTTGGAAGCTAATTACTTTACAATATTGTAGTGGTTTTTGCCATACATTGACATGAATGAGCCATGGATTTACATGTGTTCCCCATCCCAATCCCCCCTCCCACCTCCCTCCCCATCCCATCCCTCTGGGTCTTCCCAGTGCACCAGCCCTGAGTACTTGTCTCATGCATCCAACCTGGGCTGGTGATCTCTTTCACCCTTGATAATATACATGTTTCGATGCTCTTCTCTCAAAACATCCCACCCCCGCCTTCTCCCACAGAGTCCAAAAGTCTGTTCTGTACATCTGTGTCTCTTTTTCTGTTTTGTATATAGGGTTATCGTTACCATCTTTCTAAATTCCATATATATGTGTTAGTATGCTGTATTGGTCTTTATCTTTCTGGCTTACTTCACTCTGTATAACGGGCTCCAGTTTCATCCATCTCATTAGAACTAATTCAAAGGAATTGTTTTTAATGGCTGAGTAATATTCCATGGTGTATATGTACCACAGCTTCCTTATATGGGCATCCAGGTTGCTTCCATGTTCTGGCTATTTGCAAACTTAATATAATGCTATCAAATGATTACATTTCAGTTATTTTAAATGACTGTTTCTGAAAGGCAGATTGTTTCCTTTTACATGTATGTTTATTTTTTTTTTTGCAGTTAAGTCTAATAATATGCTAATTTAAATTTATTTTTATGATCCTTATAGAATATGATTTTCTTGGGCTTGTATGTCTTTTAAAGTTGTATTTTTGTTTGGTCAAGAAGATTGAGGGAGTTTTCTCTTTATTTAGAGTTACCATTACTAACAACCCTTACTTGAGTCATTTGTGTTTCTGTGAATACTAGACATTTTTTACATAGTATTCTGAGTCATTCAGAAGGCTGGAAGATTTTTAAAATAGTTTCTGCTCATAGGATTATTTTACAAATGTTTGTACCCTGTTGGCAGAATTGCTTCCTGAATTCTATGTGAACTAACATTAATACTGGTCTTGACAGAATTTAAAGTTGGAGAAGCAAACCACAAATTTGAGAGAATATTATCTTTAGTTTGTTACCTTTATTCTTACCACAACATACTTAGAAAATGATTTTTTTAGTGATAAAAAGAAACCAAATGTTATTTGTTAGTGTTAACAACTAATTAAAAATATTCTAAATGTTTTAACCCATCAATAAATGGTATCCTTGGAAGTTCTCGGTTTTTTCTGTCCTGTCTTCTAAATGTGGTGTTAATATATAATCCCATCAGTGACTTGTGCTAAGTCTCAGACTCTTAAACTGCCTAACGTAGCAGCCTTTCTTCAAGCGTGTTTTTCCTCCAGCAGTTTCTCTTAGTTTTTGTATTTATTCCTTTTGATCGTGAATGTGCTTTGTTCCTGGGAGTAGATTTCCAAGTTCTTTCACTAAAATGCTTCTACTTAATGCATATGTAGTTTTTATAGCGCATTTGTAAATATTATAAATATATAAATATTTGTATTTACACAGTAGCTTTTAACTTGTTTATATGAATATTTTGCATGATCATGTCTTTTGTTGTTTGAGTGGAAAAAAGTTTGGGTTTTAAAATTCATGTCCGAAGAACATTCAGTTCCACATAATTTATTAACATATTACTTCTCTATTACTACTTTAACCATTTACCACAAATTTGGTGGCTTACTATAAAACAAATATATTGCGTTTTTGTAGAACAAGCCTGGTGCGGTCTTACCGTGCCCGAGTCCAGGTGTGGCCGACTTGCACTCCTCCCTGGAGGCTTCAGGCTTGCTTTGTTTCCCAGCCGCTTGTGGCTGCCCGCATTCCTGGGCTGGTGAACACACTCCTTCATCTTCTCAGCCAGTTACTTTGTAGCTCTGTTCCTCTGCTCACAGAGGCCTGTAGGGGTGTCCTCTGTTCCCCTCTTCCTCTTACTGTTGTGCTCTGCCTCTTCCACGTTTAAGGCCTTTGTGGTTCCATTGGGCACATCCGGGTAATCCAGGATAATGTCTCTAGTTTAGGGTCAACTGATAGCAACTTAATTCCGTTTTAAACCCTGGTTCCCTTTGTTGTGTAAGTTAATATTTAATAAGTTCTGGGTATTAAATGTGGATCTCTTAGTGGGGTTGGGTCATCATTCTGCTTACCACACTTACTAATTATAAAACCAATCTTATGAATTGAAAATCTAAAAATTTACTTTGGACATATGCAAAATCTTTATATATTCATTAAAAAATAAGAATTTCATGCTGTTTGAAGTCTTTATTTTTAATTTTAAAAATACTTTCCAATTGAAAAGTGAAGAACTTGCCTATTTTGAACAGAGCATAGAGAAAGCAGTACTTTGTAATAATCATTAATTAATTTAGCACATATTTTATAGTGCCTAACATATGAAGGCATGGTGTTAGGCTCACTCAGGTATAGGCTTGATCAGACACAGACTTTAGCTTTGTGGAGTTTCTAGTGTGGCAAGGGAGATGGCATTTATATATATATATACACACATGTATATATAATTATAATTTTATATGTATGGTTGTAATACAAGGTAAACCTGGCTGTATAGAGAGTGTTAGACCGAGATGGTGTGTGAGGTGTGCGACTGTGTGTGAGCATGTGTGTCAGTCGCTCAGTCACGTCAGACTCTGAGCTGAGACCCCATGGACGGCAGCCCGCCAAGCTCCTCTGTCCATGGGATTCTCCAGGCAGCAATACTGGAGTGGGTTGCCGTTCTCTTCTCCAGGGGATTTTCCCGACCCAGGGATTGGACTCAGGTCTCCTGCAATGCAGGCAGATTCTTTACTCTCTGAGCCACCAGGGGAGCCTGAGTGTGTGTGTAAAGGTCCTTAAAGGTTGAATTAGTTCAGTCCAGTTCAGTCCAGTTCAGTCGCTCAGTCGTGTCCGACTCTTTGCGACCCCATGAATCGCAGCACGCCGGGCCTCCCTGTCCATCACCAACTCCCGGAGTTTACTCAGACTCATGTCCATGGAGGCAGTGATGCCATCCAACCATTTCATCCTTCGTCCTCCCCTTCTCCTCCTGCCATCAGCCTTTCCCAGCAAGAGGGTCTTTTCAAATGCATCCGCTCTTCACATCAGGTGGCCAAACTATTGGTGTCTCAGCTTCAGCATCAGTCCTTCCAGTGTGAATATGGCATGTATATAGGCAGAGGGATCCTGAGTGAAAAGCTGTGTGGGGCAACTTTGAAGACTTTATTTTGAAAGGAATTTGGGATGGGAAATATGAAAAGGGGAACACAAGGGAAAGTTGGGCCTGTAATTTTACAAATCTAATAGTTTTATTACTTTAGAAAACAAAAATAATGAAGTGAAAAAGTAATGAATTTGTGATGAAAGATTAAAATGTAAGTATATGTTAACTAAAAATATTCAAGTTGATTTTATGGTTATCTAAAAGATGCTGAAGAAATTGAGTGTAATAAATAGGTCAGCTGTCAACTAGAATGATTAAAAGAAACCAAGTCTTTTGTTAATAACCGAGTCTTCTGGTCTTAGGCAGTTTTACTGAGAGAAATTTCTGTTTATAAGGGAAAATCATATTCTTTTATTGTTTTTATTCAGTTTGGTAGTATTAATGTTGAATATTTTTTTAGATAATCTTAAATTTGCCACTTTTTTGTTTTTGGCCAGTCAATCAAGTTTTTGTCCAAAGGTACACAGTGAGTGAAAAACTTGTTCTTTGATCTAACTCTTTGATATATAACATTTCTAACATTATTTTTTAACTAATATAACACCATTGGGGATTTTTTTTCCTTAAACATATTTAGCATGATATAGGTTTAGTTATAATTTGAATTTGACTTTGGGCTTGTACAGAGTTTACTTCTGCTGTAATTTGCAATTGTGAGCACCAACCACTCTTTTTTTCTTAATTTTAATGTCAATATACTAATTTGCTATAATACTATTATTGTCAATCATATTTTGATACAGAGCATCTATATAGACTTTGTCAAAGGGTTTGTTTAATCATTTAAGTTCTAACAAGGAGGCATAATTATATGTATTCCCTTTCTAAGCTGAAGATGATTGAGGCAAAGGGCCGTTACAGCCATGGAACTTAAGTTCTCTCTGTATTCTTTTATCTGCAACATTCATCATCCTGTGTCTTCAATGCCTTTTCAAGTTTTCTTTCACATCAGAAAAGTTACCTTGTCTTGTTTTAGAGATATCTTCATTTTTATTATTAAAACTGTAATCATATTGGTTAAATCTTACAAGTGCTGTCATTAAAATTCCCTTGATTTCTTTTCTATTCTTTCTCTTGCCTGTTAGAAGCAATATGATCTCTTTTATACCCCTGAGTGAAGTGCTAAAATATGTTTGGCTTTGCCTGAAAATTTCTGACATTTAATTCCCTATAGCTGAAATGTAATTGATCACATTTATCCAGGTGAGAAAGCTGTTCCTTTGGTATAGGTTGAATTCTCCTTTCTCAATTATATAGCTAATCAAATAAACATTGAGTAGTGCTTGATTTGAATGTGTAATAACCCTGGATAGAAAAGAGGAAAATTAGTTGCTCTCAAGATACAGAGACTAAAGCTTAAGGCTTAGTATTTGGGAAGTTAACTAGAAATAAAACTGAAGATTAACTTGGTCAATGATTTCCTTCTCACAGTTTATTAGTAAATTTTCCTAGAATTTAAGAAGCACATTAATGAAGATATTTTCCTTTGGTTTTAATTTTAGAACTTAATAAAACATCTTCCCGATCAAGAACAGTTGAATTCACTGTCTCAGTACCAGAGTGAATATAGCAACTTATGTGAACCCGAGCAGTTTGCTGTTGTGGTGAGTACCCTGTCAGCTCTCTTTGGAGGGGACCTCTGTACTGTGAGCAGAGAAAAGAGAATGTAAGGCTTTTCACCTCGTTGCTGTTCACAAATGTTTAATGTTCACCTTGCGTTTCTTCTTAACCTGAGGATATTTATGGGAAGTTATGTTGGTTTTAAAATATGTTGAAATTCTAGCCATAAATGAAGTCCAAGGAGTTTTTTCAAAAGCATAAATGTGATTTTTTTATCTTTTCTATTTAATATGAAAATGTAAAATGAAACCTGCACTCCTATGACTGGAGTGTATTTGTGCTTTATTCTAGAGCTGTATATTCCAACATATTGCAAGAGTAGCTTCACTTTCTCATTCTAATCATTCACTTCAGTTCATCTCATGTTTTAGACTCCAAAATTAGAAATATAGTTTCTCTTTGGAAATGAGGATGAAAAAATTAATGTGTTTTAGAAAATCTTCAAGACTCCTTGATAATCATCTTTTTCCAGCCTCCTATTTTATAGAAGTTGGGATCTAAAGAGATGAAAAAAGACTTTCCAATGTTACATGTTAGCTCTATTGCAACTTGAATTTAAGGTTTTTATCAAGTTTTCTTTTCTCCTGCTCTTACCTTCTACCATTAAATTATCATGTTGATGTTGGGTACTTCAGCCATCATGATGATGTTTGAAGTACTATTTCATTTTTTTTTTATTATATAAGATTTTTTTCCCCTGAGTCTTCAGCTATATTATTACCAACCTCCAGGGACGTGATAGTGTTATATTTATGTAATTCGGAAGGCTCAGGTTGGATGACTGAAGGACTGTGTTTGCAGACTATTATTTGGCGTGTTACTGACTCTTAAACTTCTTCCTGTCTCTTCATAAATCCAGTCTACTCAGCCCTCCCTGCAGTGACTCCCCTGCCCCCAAAGTTCACAGAGTCAGATTAGAAAGAAAAAAAAGACAGGTTTTTCCTGTTCATAGCCCTACAATTTTTATTATAAAACTTTTAAACATTATTTTTAGAAAAATGCTATTTTTTTTTACTAGAGTCTCTCCAGAGAGCTCTTTTATCCTCTTGTCTCTCTCTCTCTCTCTCTTTTTTTCTTTATTTTCTTGTTTATTTTCTGTCACCTGATCAGTCTTTCTCTTGTTTCCTGTGTGACACAATATCTTCCATATGAGACAAGGGAGAATTTGCATTACATTTTTAACCACAAGCTGCTTAGATTTTTGATGTTTGTTCATCCTTTTTGACTCTTGAATGAAAATCATAGGATGTAAAATTACAATTTTGAAATATTCCTATCCATGTTAAATATGAAACGCAAACTTATATGAAAATATTACTTACCAAGAAACTCTTTATGTTGCATATCATCACAGAGATTTAAAACTACTCTCAAAAAAAATAAAAAATAAAACTACTTTCATATTTTTCCTGGTGATTGTCACAGAAGAATGAACTCTAACTTGCAGATGTTTTAGGTTTATTTAAATAGTCAGGTTATGCCTGCCTTTGAGAAACCAGGGTTCACATCAAAGAGGCATGACTTACAAGTATTGTACTCAGAGGGGTCAGAAAGTTAAAATAAGTATATTCCCAGGTACCAGGGCTTTAGACATGATAATTTTGATTTTAAGACAGAAATAGTTTCAGGACATGTCAATGCAAACTTGACCTTGACTCTACACATTCCATGCTGATCATACCTGACTACAAATGGGATATAGAGCGCTGGAGTGATACTGTTGAAAACCATCCGCTATTATCTGTTGATTATGAACATTTCTAAAAATATTGTTTCAAGTTCTGGTTTGTGTTACACTAACATCTTAAAATATATTTGTTTTGATGAAGAAAGGAGAAAGACAATTGAAGAAAAATGTGAAGTTTTTATATACTCTTTTTTTGGGGGTAGGGGGTAGCAAATAGTAATATTCTTCACTTCATCTTTTTTTCCATTCCAGTTTTTCACCATTTTCAATCTGGCTGTCACTATTTCTCAAACCCCCATGCATCGCCCAAAGACAGGAAAACGTGCCTAAAGTTTTAAACAGCTGAGAGTTACCCCCAAAATGATGAACCACGTGTGATGCCTGACGTTTTCTGTTCTTTCTAATTTAAAAACTCAGTGAGTTCACTCATTCATTAAAGAGTGATGTGTTTTCAGTTTATCAACATTGTATAAATGATACCATAATTTGTTGGTTTTAAGAAATTGATTATAATTACCATGTATATTTTTTAAAGATTCTTATAATGCTGTTTCATTTTTAAAGTTATAAGCTTAGTATACTTGTGTATATATTGAAGATGGGCTGCTAACTAGAGGTAAACTAAACTGCAGATTCCTACAAGACTTTGCTCTTGTAGAAAAACCTTTACTTATTGACTAAACCTATATTTAAAGTGCTAATCATTTCTAGCTGAAAAATCTTCACAGTCACAAACAAGAAAGAGTCAGAGGTGGTCGTTCCACCCCAAATAGGATCGAAACTTGCCTTTTTACTTGTTTTCACCATAGATAGACTGGTGTTAACTGTTTCATCTTCAGGTTCTGCACTGATACTGTCGTTTCTAGCATTGTTTTCATTTTCATAGAAATCAGTTAAAACCCTGCAGTTATTTTCATTGCCAGTTTACATTTTTCTTTTATCCAATTATGTAAATTCATTAATTTGATTCATGTGAATTACAGATGTTTTCTATTTAAATAAACATTCAAATCTGATACAGTGGATAAAGTCACTAAAGTTGTTTGCATTATATAATCTGTTTTAATTCCACACAAGAATTACGTAAAACGACAAACAAACAAAATCCAGCTTACCTGGACATCAGTGTTTGTCTCCATTATTTCTGTTTCATAGAAAGGCGGTTTGTGAAAGGAACACATCCAAATTGCTGGTAATCAATGTCAATTAAAGGCCAAGTAGAATAGAGACTTCCTTGGCTGTCCAGTGATTAAGACTCCAACCTTCCAATGCAGGGGCCCTGAGTTTGATCCCTTGTCAGGTAACTGAGATCCTACATGTTGCGTGGTGTGTCCCAAAATACCAGATAGAATATATAAAACACAACATGTAAATTAGAAGTATGTTCTACTTTTGTCGTTGATTACTTACATACAAGTATCCCAGGTTCTATGGTCTATAGAGTATGGTATTCAGATATACTATTCAGAAATGTGTGAATATCCATTAAATTGTATGTCCCTTATGTTTTCTTTAAACAACTAAACCGTTTGCTATGTCTATATTCTCTCCACGTTTCCTGTAATACGGAGTTTCCATATCCACTTTTATTTATTTCTCCCTTGAAATTGAAGCAAAGTTCTTTAATCTTGATCTTATCTCTGTTCTTTAAAAAATAGTCTTAATGCAGGCGAGCTGTATCTTGGTACTTTTATGGTACTAAACATTTAATTGCTCATCTTAATTATGTTAATTACTGGTAATTCAGAATCTTAAGGTGCATCCCTGAACTGATTCTTGCAGCCCTGCTAACTTGAGCCTTGGCCAGTTTGAGCCCGACAGTTCTCAGGAGTTCCAGGGCGCCCCTGTTGACGCCTTGTAGTCTAGTAGTGGTGTTGACATGGTGATAGCTGGTACCTTTAGAACTGATAACCCAGTGCTCTGAATTCAGGACCTAGGACTTTATTGATATTATTGACTTGTTTTGTGGCTGATAGCTATGTTTTCCAGGAAATTTTGACATAAGGGAAAAATAACATATCAAATAGTCTGAACAAGCTGTCATTTAATTCTGAGAGACTAAGTGTGCTAGTCAAGTGATATTTTGTTATTTTAGAGATGTGTTCTGAGAGATGGTCCATCTTTATATCATTCTGTGTAATGTGAAATGAATGAGACAATTTACAGCTGGTTTTATTTGTTGGTTTAGGTTTTGGGCTCCTCTGATAGCTCAGTTGGTAAGGAATCCACCTGCAATGTGGGAGACCTGGGTTCAATCACTGGTTTGGGAAGATCCTCTGGCGAAGGGAAAGGCTACCCACTCCAGTATTCTGGCCTAGAGAATTCCATGGACTGTGTGTGTATAGTCCAGGGGTTGCAAAGAGTCAGTCATGACTGAGCTAGTTTCACTTTTTAGGTTTTGGGCAGAAGACATTGAATACTAATCAGTGTGCTTAAATTTGAAACATTCTTTTCCCTAGACAGTCCAGGATAAAACTTTTTATTGAGAAATTGTTTCATATTTGGAGTGCCCTAGTCTCATGCTTTATTCAGCTTAATTTTCTATCAATAATATTATAAAAGGAAAGTGTGCTTCTTAGAAACTCTCACTCATTGGATCAGTTAGCTATCTTTTTTCTTGGATTCCTTACTTTTCCTCTCTTCAGCCTTAGTATCTCCTTGTTTATTTCCCTCAAATACTGCCTACTCATCAAAGGCTGGTTTCTGTTGAAAGAACCTGATTTTAGTTGTATGACTGTATTTTTTTATATTTGCAGTCATCTTTTGATCAATAAGCCATTGGTAAAATCACTGTGCTCACAGTGGTACAGTTAACTGTGTGAGAAGTAAGATATGTAAATACTCAATGGGATCACAAGATTTAACTGAAGCTTAGATAGAGGCCTAGAAGTTGCATTTGAAGCTTGGTATACTAGAACTTCTTTGATTAAAAATTCTAAGCTTTTGAGTATTTGTCTCCACATTATTTAGTTTTGTTAAGCTTCCAATTCTTCAAAGGAATTGTAGTGTTTATAAGAAATTGAACAAATGTTTTGTTTGTGTACTGTATTTTGATCTGCCACCATTTGGTGTCACTGTAGGGCAGGGCTTTTAAACTTTGTGCAGTAGAGACTTTTATTTTTAACCAAAACATGTTGTAAGAAGTTCATGCAAATTTCCTTCCATTAAAAATGCCTCATTTTAAAATACTTCTAAATATTCTTGTTATAAAACATTTAAATAACGTCTAAAAATATTGAATACAATGTAAAAGTTTCCTTGTATCTCACTACCCACTGCATTCCATATAAATGATCTTTTTAAATGTTTTGCTGGCTTTCCAATCCTATTTCTTTGTATTTACAAATGTATGCATATTCATTTGCACATTGTTCTAAAACTTTTCACCATGAAATATGTTTTGGAGATTTTGTTTTTATGATGTGATGTTTTGGAATTCCTATATGATATTTCATGCTGTGCTCAGTCATGTCTGACTCTTTGCAGCCTCGTGGGCTATAGCCTGCCAGCCTCTTCTTTCCATGAAATTTTCCAGGCAAGAATACTGGAGCAGGTTGCCGTTTCCTACTTGAGGGGACCTTCCTGACCTAGGGATTGAACCCTTGTCTCCTAAGTCTCCTGCATTGGTCAGGGGATTCTTTACCACTGTGCCACCTACTGATATTTTTGATTTTTTCTGTAACTATTTCCTTAATGAAGGATGGTTAGTTTTGTTTTCCCCCAGGTTTAAAAAAAATAATTCTTCATACCTTGTTTGCATATGTGTTTGGAGGGAGCGTTTTATAGAGGTTATGTGCATGAACTTTGGGTTTAAATCCTACATCAGCCTCACAGGCTTTGTGATCTTGGGTAGTTGTTCATTTTCCTGTACCTCACTTGCCTTATTTGTGAAACTTACGTTAGTTTCCTGTTGCTGCTGTAACAAAGTACCACAGACTTAGTGGCTTGAAACGAAATACATTTATTGTCTTAGAATCCTGGAGGTCAGGAGTCTGGGACGGGTCGTTAATGCTGTGTTCCTCTGAGAGCTCTGGGAAGGATTTCCTCCTGGCCCTCCCCGCTTTGGCGGCTGCGCACACTCCTTGCTTATGGTCTGCCATCCCGCGCACGTCTCCTTTTGTCATCACGCCTCCTTCCCTGGCTCTTTCCTCCACTCTCATAAGGACCTTGTGTTTATATTCACTAATCTAGGGTAATCAAGAATCTTAATTTAATCACATCCACAACGTCTCTTCTGCCATGTAAGTTAACATATTCAAAAGTTTTGGGGATCAGTATGTGGCCCTATTTGGGGGAATCATGATTCTGCCAACCACAGGGCCAGTAGTGGTGTCTACATCCACTGCGTTCTTCTGAGTATTAAATAGATGCAGTGATATGTGTAAATCCTCTTGTAATCCTAAACTCTTTTAAGGGTTAGCTTTTGTGATTAATATTATTATTTCTTTGTAAAAGTCATAGAATTTGAATTCCTAGGTGAAAACTTCTGTTAATCTTGGTCATTCCTGCCAAGTTACCCTTCTAGAAATTATGTCAATTTATATTTTTATGAACAATATACATGAGGATTTTTTTCTTGTGCCATCACTAGTACTTAATATAACCTTTTTTATTCCACTTGTGATTTTTTTTTTCACTTTATATTAACAGGCTACCAAATGAGATTGACGCAGTTTATTATATATTTATTGGTTATTTACTTCTTCCTGGATTTACTTTCTTATTATATTATCTTTCTTTCATTATAGTTTGTAGAAGCTCCTTATATAACTTATGTGTTATTCCTTTGTAAATATTTACAGATTTTCTTATTGCCTCTCACTTGGCCTTCCATGTTTATGATGTCTTCTGTATCCTACATTTTTGAAGTTTGATTATGAAAATGAATTGAAGATCCATGTTCCTCACTTAAGGAATGTTCTGTGATTTAGGACGAGCTCAGTCCTTTGCACATAATAGGGACATGTAAATAGCAGTTGATTAAGTCTTTCCTTGCATGGTGTGGAACATCCTGTAAAGTTGTAGAATGAGTGAAATGCCACTGACTGTCCCTCACTGATTTCCCTAAGCTATTTTGCTTGCTTCCTATAACTTTTACATGGATGTCTAAAATTCTTAAAATAGAATGCCTTAAAAACTAACAAAAAAAACTTCATTGAAGTATAATTGGCACACAGTAAAATGCATATATTTAAAACTTGTAGAATTTGATTCATTTGATATAAGTACACTTGTGAAACCATCACCATAATCAAGATAATGAACATGCTCATCAACCCCGAGTGCTTCCTCAGACTTCCTCTGCGAGCCTCTCCTTCCTGCCCGCTCAGGCACCAGCCTTAGGTCTTTGAGGAACAGTCTAGCCACTCCTCCTGCCTCCTGTCTCGCCTGCCCTGTGCTTCATCTCCTAGACCACTTGCCCTGTTCTCAGGGCCCACGCCCAGGCCCGTCCACAGCCTGGTGCCCCTCCTCTCTGCTTTGGGAAACCCTCTCTGGAATTCTTTCTCTAGCACTTCTGTTATTCCTTGCGTAATTCAGGATCCTTCCTCTTTGTTATCATAATGCCGGGTACTTTTCTCTAGATGGTTCTTATTTCCCTGAAGTATAAGTATGTCACAGATTTCATTTATGCTTGGGATTTTTGACAGGCTTACGTATACCATGCTCATCTTTATATTCCTGATCCATGGTCCACCTTCTGGTACGTGGTGGCTGCACCATACAGGCTAAGTGAATATGTGAAAAACGAAAGAGATGAACAGAAAGGAGGGAAAACATATATAGCAAGAATAGTAAAATAAAAATGAAGTAAGAATTGTTTTTGATATTTTACTTTTTAATTTGTTTTCTGACTATAAAAAATTTGTAATACTTTGAAATTATCGACAATTATTAGAAAAAAAAGTTCACAGAAAAATTGGGGGTAAGTTACAGAGATTTTCTGTATGCACATGCACAGCCTCCCCCTTTATCAATATCTTCCACTAGAGTGATACATTTATCACAATTCATGAACTACACAAACATCATAATTGCTCAATGTCCATCGATTACCTTAGCGTTCATTCTTGGTGTTGTACGTTCAGTGGATTTGGACAAATATATAATGACATATATCCATCATTATGGTACGATACAGACAATTGTTTTTAAAAATCACATTCTGAAATGAAAATGTTGTGTACTTTTGAGAGAGTGATTTTAATTTTTGTTAAAATAAGTCTCTGGCCAATTATTTCTTTGGTAAGAATGGGTTAATTTAAAAGTAGACCAAGTAACCAACAATTTTGAGCATAAAAGTCTGAATTTATACTTGTATTCAAAATGGAATATAACCACCCTATATGATCCTGCCACCTACTTTGTAGACTTGTCACTTTGTAGACTTACTCCACTTTTGTCTTATTTCTCTTTTCTCCTTCTTTAGCTCATGAGGCCCAGCTGTTTAAGTCTGTGAATACTCGGGTACCTGCCCTATACAGTGCTGCTCTTGGTACTCAGAAGAAATTGAATTTTCTAAAACGTATTGAGGAAGTTGTGATTTGGTGTAAGAATCATAGCTTATTGAAACAACTTCAGAAAAGACTGACCAGAATTGGTGTGGAACCTGAAAGAATATGTCCACTGAGTCACTGCTTTCCCAGACTTAAAATATCCACCTCTTTTTCATTCAGGTGTTGATTATTTGGAGTGCTTTGCAAATGTCCAGATACAAAATCGTTCCTGTTTCACAGAATTATCAGTTTCTTCTTTTAAGAGTCCATTTTGGCTTCTTGTAATTACTGTTTCCTTTTCTCCTTAATAATTCGTCTTCAGTCTTGTCTGTCAGTGACATAGATCTCCCCAGTCTCTCCTCCTGGAACATAGGAGTCCTGTTTGTCTTTGGTTGCTGCCTTCGTCCCTGGTCCTTCACATCTTGGTGTGCTCTAGACAGCACTTTGGCAACCTCATCTGCAAATCCTTCACCATCCAGGAGGACATTTGTTTAGAATAATAAGCTGTTATAACTTTGTCCATAGCTATTTAAATCTTAAAGGTCTGCTTCTCTTAAGATTGTAAACCTTCAGCTGTTGTTCAGCTATTCTTGTCCGTTTGCTTTGCAACCTTCTTGACACGTTTCTGCCAGGATCCAGTACTTAATATAGGCTCCCTAGCACAGATGGCTTTTCTTTCACCTAGTTTAAGGCTTATTAATTTAGCTTCCTTTCAGTTGTCATTGGTCTGTAGCCTGAAGTTCTTCAGATGGGTCATACTGCTGTCATTTCCCTTATAATCTGGTTTCTGCTTTTCATCTCATTCAGTGGTCCAAGTCAAAAGGATCACAACGCCATTTGAATTTCTAGTGAAACTTATAGAAATTTTATAGGTTTAAGTAGTTAAACATCAGTTATCAGGTAAGAGAAAGTTCTGTTTCACCCATCCTAGTATTTTCTCTGAAGATTTTTCTCTCACAGGTTTCTTCTTAATTCTGCTGACATATGACACGGTGGCGCTACATGTTGACAAAACTCTTAAAAGGCCATTTACACCTTTTCTTTACATGATATTTGGTAGTATAAAATAATGTATAACAGATTTATTGATTTAGGCAAATATACTGAAATTCACTGAAAATTAGAGACTTTTTTTTGGTTTAACTTAACATGGCTTCACTGTTGGTAGATTGAGTATATTTCAGAACATTTCTGGATATTAATTTGAGTTCTCATTTAGATGATTCTGAGGAAGTGGCTTCATGTCCACTAGGCATTTGGTTTACATGGGTCTGAATTACCAGACTTGTATGGATGAATATAGACCTTGAGATTATATTGGTGACTAAACCACTGTCTCATGTGTTTCATTTCAATACCTGTCCGCTTGGTTCAGCAGTGATTCACTCATTTCTACATTTATTTGACAAATATTTATTGGACACCTGCTGTGTGCTCGGCCGTGTTCTGGATTCTGAGTTTGTTGCAGGGAACACACCTCTTCCTCCTCCTTGGTCTTCCACTGTAGTCGCGTACAGTGACCCAGACACAGAAATGAAAGTGTGGAGTCAGGTGGCCCTCGGGACTCCTCAGCATGCGGTGGTGATCAATGACTGGGGAGGGCCTCTCCCCTCTGAGCAAGCACCTGAGTGACCGGCTCGGGGGACCGCTCACAGACAGAGGCCGCAGAGCGCCGGGCTCTGGGGACAGTGGGGTTTGGCGCAGGGGAGCCTGGCTGATGCAGAGCGGGTGGAGGGGCGGGCAGCGGGAGAGGGGGAGACGGAGGCCCCAGGACCGCGCCGGCAGAGTGTGGGCCGGCGGCCGTCATGCTAGGAAATCACTGGAGATCTTTACATGGAGGAGTGAAAGTATCTGGTCTGTGCCTTAGGTTTAGGTCGGGTTGATTATTCTGGCAGCTGTGTGAGGAACAGGTGGTGGGGTAGGAGAGTAAATTGAAGCCAGCGGCCAGTTAACATGCTATAACAATGATGAAGGTGAGAAAGGGTGCTGGCTTGATGGCAGTGTCCATGGTGAGAAGGGCAAAGTCCATATAATATTTCAAAATTAGGGAAGCCAGGGTATCTGATAGGTCAGATTTAATGAATGAGAAGAGTCCAGGATGACTGCAAGGTGCTTGCACTGTTCAATTAGATAGATAGGAGATCCTATTTCCAGAGAATAGGAAAAGACTCAAGACAGAAGCAGACTCAGGGAGGGAAGATCACTTAAAACATCTGTGGACTTGTGAGTGGACCTATGCAGAAAGCAGTTGGGATGTAAGCTGGAGGTCAGGGCTGAAGGCATAAATTCGGGAGCTAGTCACATACTTGTGGAATTTAAAGCTCTGGCGCTAGATGAGATCACCCAGGGTATGAATCAGAAATGTAACACAGGAGGCCGTGAGGGCACAGCAAAATATGCAAACCTGACTGTTTATCTCAGTCTTCTCCCTGGAGAGGGACTCATCATCTGCAAGGTTTTATTTGTTTTTGCTGCTGCTTACCACCTCTCTGAGGAAAATTGTAATCCCTGGTCTAGGGAATTGTACAAGGTGATTTTTTGATATGACACTATTGCAGTTTGTTTCAAAAGCTAAGCATGAGGCAGGGCGAGAGGGCTGTTTGGCATTTGTGGGATATAATTCATCAGGGACTTTTGGAAAGAAGCTGGTGGTCATGAGAACAGTGGTTGTGGAATATGTATCTGTGAAAAGAAAGAAAAAACTACTTTTGCCTGCAGATCTTGCTTCATGAAGGAAAATGGAGTGATTTCTAGTATATCATAGTAAAAAATGTATAGTGCCTATGTTATGAACTAAGATAAAGTTAAAATGCCAGAAGTGTGCAGACATATTCTATGATACAGTAGCTCTTGTTTATTCAAGGGATTGAGTTCATTTAGTTCAAATATACATCAAAATAGTAATATTAAATCCTGTCATTAATGGGAAAATTCACTCATGTACTACCAGTTGTGTTCTTTGTAGAGTGGGAGGATAAGTGGAATTGAACTCTGAATGAATTCTCTTATGAGTATTTGTTACCCTTATTCCCCTGAAATTAGTAGAATGTCAGCTATGTTAAATAACTCTTTAATTCTTTAATTTATGAGAACTAATAAAAACACAGCATGATCAGAATAATATGCTGTTTCATTGAGTTGCTCTCCTGAGTTTCTCAAAAAGTTTGAATTTTCAACTGTAATTTGTATTGGTCTGACCACTTTTTTCATGTGTTAGCAAAAGGTACATTGTATTGTTTATGTTCTATCTTATAGGCATGTATAAATGTAAAATGTTGTGAAATTATTTGATAATACTAAGAAATGATATCTTTTTTTTTTCTTTAGTAAATGTGCTGCCGAAGCGAGCACTAAGAAATGATATCTATGTCAACTCATCTTCACTGCATTCTGTTCTTAACATAGCAGCTAGTGACATAAGGAAATGGCAACCCACTCTAGTGTTCTTGTCTGAGAAATGCCGTGGACAGAGGAGACTGGTGGGCAGAGAGTCGGGCACGACTGAGCACACCTGTAAGCAGGCAGTGACATTAGGTGGAGAAGGCTTTGTCTCTCCCTGTAACCTTATACTGGCCTCCACCTTGGAGGAGGAGCCTAAGTCTTTGCTATCGGTGACAAGTTTCTGCATATGTGACAGGGCCCTGATGTTCTGTGCCTCATTTTCTACCACTCTCCTCTGGCTAACTCAGCTTTAACCACGTAGCCTCTGTACTGTCCTGTTGGCTGTATAGTCTCCTTGGACTTATTTTCTGTATAGATCCAAATGGCTTGTTGCCTCATATCCTTTCGATATTTCTTCCTCAGTCAACTTTTGAAGGTCTTTTCTGAGCACCCTGTTTGAAATTGCATGCCCAGTTGCTCATAGCACTTCTTTTCCTTTTCCCTGCTTTATTTTTCTCCCAAGCACTCATTACCTTCACATTTACTGTATTGTATTCTGTCCATTAACCTGTCTATTAATTTATCATAAGAATGGCCATGGTCACAACGTGACTCATTCTCTTAGACATATGTTAGAGAATTTCTAGTGTCTTGAACAATACCTGGCATGTAATAAGCATAATAGATATCTGATAGATGAATAAGTAACTTTCCCTATGATGCTTGATAGTTAATTTTAGATACTGAAAAACTATAACTATTTAGTGCTTATCTTACTGAGGCTTGAATGCAGCATGTTCCTAGCACTGAAACACAAATCTGGGTTAAAACAACTTCATCTTGGTATTTGAGATTCCTGCAAATATCCTTCATTGCATTTCTAGTCTAATTAGACAGACCTGGGTTTGAATTCTTAGTTTACCATTTACTAGCTTTGAAATTTTGGGTAAGTTTATTAATACCCCTCGGTTTAATTCCCTTTATAAAATGTGTGTGAATTTAGGGCCTATCTCAGTAGATTGTAGCAAGATTTAAAGGAGAGTGTGCAGGTTTGGAGTCAATAGTGAGTGCTCAATTCTGTTAGATGCTGTTATCCTTCTTATACGTTTATTTTGGATGTTTTTCTTTTTATCTGTAATGATCCAGCTCAGGACCTACTTTCTTTCTTTAAAGCTGGTTCCTACTTTACATTTAGAATTTTCTCTCTCACCCTGTTATTTTCTAGCATGTTTTGTGTTGTACTTTTGCCCCCATCACTGTCTTCAGAATTTCTCTCTTAGGGTATGCACAGCCACATGGTTTCAGACCCAGCACACATCCTTTGTCTCTCATCTCGTGTGCGCCTGACCCGCATCAGCAACTCACAGGCTCAGCTCCGTCTGCTCTCTTGTTCTCTCCTCTCCCTCCCTGGGGCTGCTTTTCTGACGCCTGCCCTGGCTCTTTTCTACCCTTTCTTAGACTTAAGTGAGCATCTTGCTCAGAGTCTTCCCTCTGCTCTCTTTTCATACCTTCCTCTTTCTCAAGGGTTTTGTTCACTCTCCAATTGATTTCTAATAACTCTTGACTTTTTTTTTTTAGAGCTCCCAGTCTTTTTGTACTTTAACTTTTAAACATACACAATTTAATGTCATTAAGCGGCAAAGGGCATCGGTTAGGAATATAGCATAAAGGCTAGTACTGACTCATGAGCCATCTCAGTTATGATCAGCTATCATGACTTCCAGGTCTCATGATGAGTTATGGTGCTGGAGTATTTATATTCTATTCATGGCAACAGTTTTCAAGGGGACAGTTGAAATCACTGAGAAACTGATTAGGATGAGCATCTCATATTAGTTGCATGTGTTGGAGCCAGAAATACGAGCTAAAAGCTTTCTACCTCTAACTCTCTGAGGATCTTAGCCTTAGGAATCTTAGGATCTTAACCTTAGGAATCTCCTGAAATTAAAATCATCCAGTTGCATACAATAATAGCTTGATAGTTATTGTAGAAAGTGTGCTCAAGAACAGAAAATACTCCAAATTCATTTTGACTGTCTCATGTATTACAAAGCAGCAGGTTAGCCTCTGCTTGTAAATCGCGTCATGCAGTAGGGAAGCGGGAGGAGATTAAAACCTTACTCCATTAGTTTAGTCTGATCATTTTTTTATGTAGCATCTGAGACTTGTTACACTTAGAAGATGAGAGTGTGGATAATAGGAACAAAGAGGGAGATTAATTTTGGAGTTTCAGGTCAATGACATATGTATTGTATGAAATTAGCAACTGTAGGACACTCAGGTAAGTGCATGACAGTTATAGTACTTGATTTGAAAATGAAAGTTATAGTTGCTCACTCCTGTCTCACTCTCTGCAAGCCGTGGGTTATAGCCCACCAGGCTTTTCTGCCCATGGAATTCTCCAGGTAAGAATACTGCAGTGGGTAGCCATTCCCTGCTCCAGGGGATCTTCCCGATCTACAGACAGGACACAGGTCTCCCACATTGTAGGCAGATTCTTAACCATCTGAGCCACTAGGCGAGTGATGTACAGTTCACAAGGTGTATTTATATACATGTATCTGATGCATCTATCCTTCTGAGACAACAGTCCCTTAGGCTTGTAAGAACTGAAACTCATTTAGAATATGTGATTTAACCAAGAAATCCCACACCTCACAAACAGAAAAGAAGGATTCAAACTCAAGATTTCTGACTCCACATTTCTATATCGTATATTGTTTCTACTTCTTTGCTTCTAGATACAAGACTCTTGATCTATTGGCACAGTCTTATATGTATACAAGAGGTAGGAAAAGGCAAATGAATGCAAAGGGAAAGGTTTTCAAGGTAGTCTTTAGCCTGCATTGCAGTTTTGCTTGAACTAGTCCCGCCTCTGCTTTTCTTTGCAGAAACTAACCATTTTTTATCTTTAGAAACTCAGAGCCCATATGGGAGGAAAATAAATGCTCTTCTTTCTTAAGGAGCTGGAATGTCAGCCGCCTCGTCTGGCTTATTACTCTCTGACTACTCACTTTGCTTGAGAAGGCTTCCCCTCTTTTTCTGTCCCGGTTTGGCAAGGAACGGGTGCTTTGAGGCCCAGAGTAAGAGAGCTTGGAAACTCCTTTAGATTCTCAGAATCTCAAACGCTTACGCTTTACTCAACCTAGTTTTCACTGTGGCTCCTGGCATGGAGTGTTTGTGGTGAAGTTTCAGTTCTGTATTTATCTGGTTCTTTATAGTACTTGTCTGGTTAAAAAAAAATTTTGTTGCTGTCTATTTGTTCTTTCCCCTCTTTGCTTGTATTTTTATTTTGTATTGAATTGTATGTTTCATTAGACATCCTTATCTTCCACACCATACTCGGCTTTTTTGAGAGGATAAATGCAATTGTTTTCTTTTCTCTAACATTCGGTCAAGTTTCCTGTCCTGCAACTCAGCTATTATCCATTATTAGTGCTATTGTTCATTCTTTACCAAGAATGCCAATTTTATATCCAAGGTGACATATTTATTTAAGGACTGATAGGGAACAAAGTAGCTTTTCTCCTCTTCAGTGAAAAGCTAACATTAACTTTCTTATACTAGTACCACTAGTGCCAAATAATTTGACTTTTATTTTTGTCCAAATTCCCATCTGCTATAAAAATTTAGTTCTGTGTGTGTGTGTGTGTGTTTGCTGTATCACTTATTGACTTCCATTGTTGATCACCATTGGCTGACATTAATGTTGTTATTCAATTTAGTCTAAATTTTAGTATGTTTGAGTTCTCGTGGTTTGTGGCTTTGTTTTGAAACTGACTAGACTAGTGTCCTGTTGATGTTTCGTTCACTGGCGTCACATGGTGTGTTTCTCCCTGTAGAAGACGTGACAGTGTTGAAATGTTATGCTGTGGGCAAGCAGTCTTTCAGTCTTATCAGTGTTTATTTTGTAAGTAGCTCCCCATGGAACTGCTAGCCACAGTGAAGCACCTCAGTCATTCTGATCAGTTGAATGCCAGTGTACTCTGAAAGGATTTAAGGTTCTACTGGCTTTGTATTATGAGTTTCCTTGACACTGTCTTTATATGCTTTTCCTAATTTCTGAGCCAGAATTTTTTGAGGCATTCTATATTTTGAATATAACTAAGAGGAAGCTAGTTTGGTTAGCTTCATGACAGGCCTTTCCTTTATTGCTTAGTTGTCTGTTTGCTATGCTGTTCTCATTCTATTACTTTACATGTTTTTTTGTGTTTTTTTGCCTAGTTTTGCTTTTCTTATTCTTAGCCTTTAATTTCTTAGTGGATTTTTATAATCTCTGGAACTGTCTGTATTCCTGTCTACTGTTGGTTTTAGTAATTACCTCTCTTGCCAGTTGAAGACTACTCCCCCAACCAACTTTAACCACTCCCAAATTGAGGTTTCCACCAATTTTTTCTAATCATGGGTCTTCACTGTGTCCTAACCCTTACTTAGTTGTGGCCCCGGTATGACGCTGTCTTCAGCCTGGCCTGTGTCTTGGTGCACCTCAGCCAGCACACACCTAGTCCGCCCGCGCTGCCGGGAAGCACGTCACAGACCCGGCCCTCTGGTGTCTGCAGACAGAGCAACAGACGTGCTTCACTGCTGAAGGGCCGAGGAGCCCCGGAAAAAGGTGTCTCAGCGGTTTGATGTGAATGCTCCCACAGCACACCCACCAAATCAATGGCTTGAGCTGAAACATGATCCCAAACACTGAATGAATTTCTGAAACGCCACTGGTTTATTTTTAGAAGCCCCTGAATGAATTTATTTTTCCTAATGTAGAAACAGAATAAAAACTGCAAACAATCAATACTAAGAAACGCAGCAAGGTGTCATTTTTAATGGATTTCTGTTTGGAATAAATGCAGAAACACCTTTGCCATTAATATTCTGGCATTAGAGAAAGAGCAAAAATTTATAAAATGGCATGGGAAAATAGTTAAATCAACCATTTAAGAGTATTTTAGGGAGAGTTATTATTTTAAAATATGACTTAGTAAATGTTATAGGAAAAGGCCCTCTATATTACTTTTTTAAAAAAACGAAATCTGGCCAGTTTTATTGAAGAAAAATTATACATGGTTTACTTTTCACCCGTCTGTTCTGGAGTGTGTCTGATGCTAGCAGAATCACCTGGATCTGTGAGAGCCAGCGTGCATACTCTCTAGTGTTCTCCACCTGCTCTGCCCAGTTCAGTGCTGTTGCCACTGTAATGATGGACACCAGTTTTGGCCAACATGGCATCGTACTGTATTTCAGATTTCCTCAAGGCCGGCCTTTGTCTGATCATTTTCAGAGGCTACTTGTACCCCAGCATGTACTTTCCAGTTTTCATAACCAGTTGGAGCCTAAATTTGATAGACTCCGGTGACTTTCTCATCTTCTTTGTGGCCACCATCTTCCTGCCTTAGGTGTGGGATGCCCCCAACAAAGAGCAGCCGCCAAGAGAGCCAGGTAGTGAGAAACTTCTGTTATTACTTCTGAATAAGCGAATCTATAGCATAGTTTTTCCTGTGTCACTTTCTCTTACCCTCACTACCCTGACCCTGCCTCCCTGAAGTGCACCCCAGACTTTAGTGTTTATCAGTGAGGTCAGCTTCTGGAGGTAGAGACAAAAGGGTCAGCTAGCTGCCATTACATCCAAGAGGCTGAGTTCTATTTTTTGATGTCCAGCTCCGATTTGCCATTTTACTCTGTGACTGACCTTTACCTAGAACACTGATTAATCTTGAACATGTAATGTTAACCAATTGGGAATTTATAGGATTTCGCCAAAGTGGCTCTTGAATGTTAGCATCTTGATTATGATATTTTAAAGACTTCTCAGAATCCCTCTTTTGTTAACTGAAATTCTGAAAGTCAGGCATACCTAAGATTGCCATACCTAAGGTGCTTTATGCACTGGTCATAGCAAACACCCTCTTCCAACAACACAAGAGAAGACTCTACACATGGACATCACCAGATGGTGAGTACTGAAATCAGATTGATTATATTCTTTGCAGCCAAAGATGGAGAAGCTCTATACGGTCAGGAAAAATAAGAACAGGAGCTGACTGTGGTTCAGATCATGAACTCCTTATTGCCAAATTCAGACTTAAATTGAGAAAGTAGGGAAAACCACTAGACCATTCAGGTATGACATAAATCAAATACCTTACAATTATACAGTGGAAGTGACAAATAGATTCAAGTGACTAGATCTCATAAAGTGCCTGAAGAACTATGGATGGAGGTTCGTGACATTGTACAGGAGGCAGTGATCAAGACCATCCCCAAGGAAAAGAAATGCAAAAAGGCAAGAAAGAAAAAGAAAGTGAAATCGCTCAGTCGTGTTTGACTCTTTGCGACCCCATGGACTGTGGCCTAGCTGACTCCTCCATCCATCCACAGGATTTTCCAGGCAAGAGTACTAGAGTAGGTTGCCAATTCCTTCTCCAGGGGATCTTCCCAGCCCAGGAATTGAACCTAGGTCTCCCGCATTGTAGGCAGATGCTTTTACCATCTGAGCTACCAGGGAAGTCCAAGAAGGCAAAATGGCTGTCAAATGAGGCCTTAGAAATAGCTGTGAATAGACATGAAAGGCAAAGGAGAAAAAGAAAGATATATCCATTTGAATGCAGCGTTCCAAAGAACAGCAAGGAGAGATAAGAAAGCCTTCCGCAGTGATCAATGCAAAGAAAGAGAGGAGAACAACAGAATGGGAAAGACTAGACATCTCTTCAAGAAAATTAGAGATACCAAGGACCATTTCATGCAAAGATGGGCACAATCAAGGACAGAAATGGTATGGACCTAACAGAAGCAGAAGATATTAAGAAGAGGTGGCAAGAATACACAGAAGAACTGTACAAAAAAGATCTTCACAACCCAGATAGTCTCAATGGTATGATCACTTGCCTAGAGCCAGACATCCTGGAATGTGACGTCAATTGGACCTTAGGAAGCATCACTATGAATAAAGCTAATGGAGGTGATGGAATTCCAGTTGAGCTATTTCAAATCCTAAAAGATGATGCTGTGAAAGTGCTGCACTCAATATGCCAGCAAATGTGGAAAATTCAGCAGTGGCCACAGGACTAGAAAAGGTCAGTTTTCATTCCAGTCCTGGAGAAAGGCAATGTCAAAGAATGCTCAAAGTACCACACAATTGCACTCAACTCACATGCTAGTAAAGTAATGCTCAAAATTCTCTAAGCCAGGCTTCAACAGCACGTGAACTGTGAGCTTCCGGATGTTCTAGCTGGTTTTAGAAAAGGCAGAGGAACAAGAGATCAAATTGCCTACATTCGTTGGGTCATCGAAAAAGCAAGAGAGTTCCAGATAAGCATCTACATCCACCGTTGACTATGCCAAAGCCTTTGACTGTGTGGACCATAAAAAGCTCTGGAAAATTCTTCAAGAGATGGGTATATCAGACCTCCTGACCTGCCTCCTGAGAAACCTGTATGCAGGTCAGGAAGCAACAGTTAGAACTGGACATGGACCAACAGACTGGTTCCAAATCAGGAATGGAGTAAGTCAAGGCTGTATATTGTCACCCTGTTTATTTAACTTCTATGCAGAGTACATCATGAGAAACGCTGGGTTGGAGGAAGCACAAGCTGGAATCAAGATTGCCGGGAGAAATATCACTAACTTCAGATATGCAGATGACACCACACTTATGGCAGAAAGTGAAGAACTAAAGAGCCTCTTGATGAAAGTGAAAGGGAGAGTGATTAAGTTGGCTTAAATCTCAACATTCAGAAAACTAAGATATGGCATCTGGTCCCATCACTTCATGGCAAATAGATGGGGAAACAGTGGCAGACTTTAATTTTTTGGGTTCCAAAATTACTGCAGATGGTGACTGTGGCCTTGAAATTAAAAGACGCTTGCTCCTTGGAAGGAAAGTTATGACCAACCTAGACAGCATATTAAAAGCAGATACATTGCTTTGCCAACAAAGGTCTGTCTAGTCAAGGCTATGGTTTTTCCAGTAGTCATGTGTGGATGTGAGAGTTGGACTCTGAAGAAAGCTGAGTGCTGAAAAATTGATGCTTTTGAACTGTGGGGTTGTAGAAGACTTGAGAGTCCCTTGGACTGCAAGGAGATCCAACCAGTCCATCCTAAAGGAAATCAGTCCTGGGTGTTCATTGGAAGGACTGATGCTGAAGCTGAAACTCCAATACTTTGGCCACCTCATGTGAAGAGTTGACTCATTGGAAAAGACCCTGATGCGGGGAGGGATTGGGGGCAGGAGGAGAAGGGGATGACAGAGGATGAGATGGCTGGATGGCATCACCGACTCAATGGACATGAGTTTGAGTAAACTCCGGAAGTTTGTGATGGACAGGGAGGCCTGGCGTGCTGCGATTCATGGGGTCGCAGAGAGTCGGGCACGACTGAGTGAGTGAGCTTAACTGTGAATGAATGGCAATAGGAAGACAAATATAAAGAGGAATAAATTGTGGGTATTCATTTTAGAATAATGTTCTTGAGATATAAGAGATTCTCAAGGGTGATAAATGCTGAGTCAGCCTGTCACAACTGTATATTTTTTTGTAGTTTCCATTTGTTGATAACCTGTTGTATTTCAGGTCCTATACCTCACGTGTGGAACATTCTGTCCTTTTGCACATAGCAGCTAAAAGATCTTTTATTATAAAAATAAATGTGATTATGTCACTTCTCAGCTTAAAATACTGTAATGGTGTGAAATTTACCTTGTTATGTTAATGAAGCCATTTTTTGTCCTTTTCATTTTAACCTATTGTTGTTATAGGCAGCATATATGTTGAATATTGCATTTTTGTTTCAAGTCCAGTGTAATGATTTTGCCTTTTTAACTAGAGTGGTCCTTTTGTTTTAATGTGGCTGTTAATATAGTGGGATTTGAATCTCACATTTTGTTATTTATTTTCTATTTTTCTCATCTATTCTTTGGTATTATTTTACTCTTGGATTGAGTATTTTAATGACTTTATCTTTCTGTTGGTTGGTTTGTTACTACTTTTTGTTTTGTTTGTGGTTGCATTAGGGTTTACATGATACATTTTTAACTTCCTTCAAATGATATGATATCACTCTTCGTGTGGTATGAAGCCTCACGATAATATACTCCCGTTGGGGGTTTGTGCATTTGTTACCACACATCTTACCTTGGGTTACATTTAAAACTCTTAACATGTTCTGATTTTTACTTTCAACAAAGCAGTTGTCTTTTTTATCTGCACACTCCAGCATTCTTCACTCTGTTGTGTCAATCTTGACTTCCATCTGGAATCATCTTTCTTGCACATGAAAAATTGCCATAACATTTCTTCCAATGCTAATGAATTCTTTCACTTTTTCTATGTCTGTGGAAGTCTTTTTTAACCTTCATTTTGAAGTATTTCCATCGGTATGGAATTCCAAGTTGATCATTTTTCCTTTCAGAGTTTTAAACATGTTACTACACTGTCATCTTGTTTGAATTATTGGGGCGGGGAATTTGCCATCACTCATAACTTTGTTCCGCCGTACATGTTTCTCTTCTTCTCTGGTTGTTTTAAAGATTTCTCCTTCGCTTGATTAATTTGATTATGATGTAGTTTGAGCATGTATAGTTTTCTTCATATTTTTGTCCTTGGGTTTCACTGAGTTGGATCTGTGGATACTGGGTTTGTAGTTCTCTTTAAAGTTGAAATTTTTTTAGCCATTGTGTTTGTCAAATATCTTTTCTGTATCTTCTCTCCTCTATTTCTGAAACTTCAGTTGCATATATCTTATATTATTACATACATGTCGGCTTCTCACAGTTGTTTCACAGCTCATTGATGCCCTTTTATTTTCTTCCCTCTTTTTTCATTTTGCACATATATTTCAGTTCACTAATCTTTTCTTTTATGCTATTTGATGTTTTTCCTATTCAGTTAGCTCAGATAGCAAAGCTTTCTATTGTCGAAATTCAGTGCAGGTATTTTTAAAAAAAATATTTTTCATTTCTCTGCTTAAAATCGTTAATCTTTTCTCAGCCTTGTCAAGCATATGAATTGTGGTAAGTTTAAACTTTCCTGTCTCATTCAATATCCCATGAATTACGAGTTTTTTCCATTTTGCCTCTTGGGAGCAAGTACTGTTCCCATCTTTATCTGAGAGTTGGGCACGGTTACCTCCAGTGCTTTTGACTGATCTTTCCTCAGCCTTGAGTAGTTTTCTCGCATGCATGTGGTGTACACTGCGGCTAAAGACATAAGCGGCAGCCTCTTGAGAACTCTGGAGCTTTCTGTCTGTGTCACCGTTTCCTGGCTGGTACCCTGTCCTGAGAACTCAGCTGCGTTGGCATTCCAGCTCTTACCTCTGTCTCATTCATGACACCTCCTGGCTCCACTGGGTTCCTTTTCAGACAGCAAGCTGGAGCAGTCATGGAATGCACCTCTTTCCCCTTTCTCAGTCAGTATCAGTGTCTGAAAACTGTTGCCTCTGGGTGTGGAGGGGAAGGGAGATAAATGCAGTCCCTGTTTTTCCATTTTTGGCCAGAAGGGGAATTTCTCTCTGATTGTTCTAATGATTTCTAAATCCATTTCAATTTGTAAAATGATCTAGTATCTATTTTTTAGCCAATGCAGGAGACCCAGGTTCCATCCCTGGGTTGGGAAGATCCTCTGGAGAAAGGAATGGTACCCACTCCAGTGTTCTTGCTTGGAGACTCCCACCATCAGAGGAGCCTTGCAGGCTTGAGGTCCATGGGGTCATGAAGAGTTGGACACAACTGAGCGACTTTGAGATTTCACCACTCCCTTCTTGTCTACTGTGTTTCAGCTGCATTCATTTTCTGTTCACTGCTCAGGTTTGCTTTACCCCGGCTGCTCGCTCTGCCTCAGCCCAGATACCCCTTCCCTGTGGTAGGACCTATCATCCTGATGTATCCCTCCATTCTCTATGTTATCCTGCATATTCATGAGCAATTATCCTTACCTAAAATGATCTTACCTATTTATATTATTGTTTCTCCTTTTCTTTCCCTTTCTTTATCTCTTTACTTTAGTACATCCATTTGGACCAGGTTCCTGTCATCTTATGTTCAGTGTGATTCTTTGGCACATAATAAATATGCAATAAATAATTCGATATATAAATGAATGAGTAGTTATATCTGTCTCTCATATAACTCCCAGAAATAGTCATTAACATTTCATTGCTGAGGCAGCTTGTTCATCCATCTAGTAACTAGTGCAGCTCAGCTGTGAACCATACTTTTATGATGCTGAAGGACAGCCTCCTTTTTTTTTATGGTGGCAATCACTCTCGTGTGTTAGCTGTAGGTTCCCCCTGTACTTGAAGTTGCTTTTAGCCCTGGTTTCTGTATGTTTCATCACTGGAGCAAATTTATTTCTAATATTTAAAGATTGACTTGAGTTAATGATAAATTACTTAGTATGTTTATGGAGGAGCTTAAATTATTGAGCTGTTGAATTTAAAATTAATTTTGGGGAATTTTGTCAAGTTTCTACTTTTTCTACTTTGGTATTTTAAATCTTCTAAATAGACAACTAAAAAGTGGGGCATTTGAGTCCATAATAGGAATTATGGTTGGTTTTTGGTTTAGAAACATGATGCTTTCTTGTTAGACCATCTATGTAGTATTGAAATTTTATGGCACAATCTGCTTAATGTGTTTCATTTGCAAAAACAAAACATCATTATAGTCACATACTAATTACTAGCCATGAATCATTCATTTGAAAGAAAGTCTAAAGCATTTTGTAGTTATAAGCAAAAAGGTCTCTTATGAGTCATCACTTTACAGACAACATTGTTTTAAGGTTGATTTTTAGATTTGAGTATCATCTAGTGCCTGAGAATCATTTTCTGTATTCTGCAAATCTCATTATATAGGTCTAGATGCTATCTTCTAAGACTGTTTTGGAAACATAATGGAAAATGGGAGACTGAACTTCTGGAACTAAGTTACTATAGAGTTGGGCAATTTTATTTTTTTTTATTTTTATTTTTTTAAATAAATTATTTATTTATAACTGTGTTGGGTCTTAGTTGCGGTGTGCAGGCTTCTCTCTGGTTGAGGGGCACGGACTGAGCTGCTCTGAGCCATGTGGGATCCTAGTTCCCTGACCAGGGATCGAACCCACATCCTCTGCATCGGAAAGTGGATTCTCAACCACTGGACCACCAGGAAAGTCCCCGAGTTGGGCAATTTTATTGTGCTGGTGGCTTAAGGTGTAATTGCAGTAGATATTGACATGTTTATTTTATATATTATTCTCGAAGCCATCTGAAAAGCTCTATAAACGTACATTTTTAGTAGAGTGAATACTATAACCAATATTCTATATTTAATGGCTGTCCCCTTTAACACAAAGGTGAACATTTGATGAAAATAGATTGTATACATACTACTTATATAGTCTTAAATCATCTTCCTATAAATAACATTATATAAGAAAGTATTGTAACTTTACATTGAAAAACTGATGGACATCACCTTAGCTAAATATTATGTATTATATTATTATAATATATGAACATATATATATTTCCTTTAGTATACATATATATGAAAAGGACGACAGAAAATATGATGATGCAAATGATACAAAATGGAAACATTCGGTTAATCTAGGTAAAGAGTTTTTTGTATTTTTAAAACTAAACTTGTAATAAAAGCATTTTAAAATTCCATTTACAGTAATAAAATACTAAAATACTTAGGAACAAATTTTTAGAAATCTGTGGTGGTCTCCCTGGAGGCTGGGCTGTGCACATGCGGAGCAAGATTTGCCACATGGCACCTGTTGCACAGTGAGTTTAGAACAGAGATAGCAGGGGTCCATCGTTCCTAGGAGCCATTGGAGTTCTGGCCCTGCCAGTGTAGAGATAACTCCCACTAACATACTTGGCATTCACTCAAACAACTAGTAAGGTTGTACCTTAGGAAACATGGCCAGCATCCTAAAGGAGTACTTACACTAGGCTGACCTTAACAAAATTAAGACTACAGTCTTTTCTGGGAAGGATGAGTCCTAACAAGTTAGAGGGGCCAAGGAAACGCCTCCCGCTTTCCACAGAATGTGAGCCTAAACCTGTTAAGACTATAAATAAGCCTATGGAGAAACTTAAAGGTGATGACCCAATGATTGATTTGCCTGCTAAATCAAGAAGGAACAATCTTCAAAGTAGTATTATACTTCAGGAGTTGTTATGGCATTTTATTATTTAATTAAGAAGTTGTGGCTCAGCTGGTAAAGAATCTGCCTGCAATGCAGGAGACCTTGGTTCGATTCCTGGGTCGGGAAGATTGACTGGAGAAGGGAAAGGCTACCCACTCCAGTATTCTAGCCTAGAGAATTCCATGAACTGTATAGTCCATGGGGTCCCAAAGAGTTCGACAGGACTGAGCGACTTTCACTTTCACTTTCAAAGTTAATAATATAGAATGTATTGTCAAAGGAAAAAGCAGTCAAATCAACAAGAGGGCCCAGATTTTAGATTTCAAATGTAAAGACGTTAATATGGATATTATAAATATGTTTAACAAACTAAAGGAAATTATCTTTGAGAATGAAAGGAAAGAAAAAGTGAAAAGTTCAGTAACTGAATTAAAATATTCAATATGTAGGTTAAGTATATTGGAAATAGACAATCTAAAACACCTGTAATTGTAGTCCCCAAAGGACAGAGAGTGAGATTGTGGCTGGCAAAATATTTGAAGAAATAAGGGCAAAGAAATGTCAAATTGAGTGGAAAAAATAAACTTATGGTTCAAGAATCTCAGTAAACCACACTCAGGATAAATATAAAGAAAAAGGCACATTCTAGTCAAACTGCTTAAAGACAAAGACGAGAAAGTAATTTGAGACGGAAGGAAACATATGAGAAAATAAGGAGATGGATATAGCTGATTTTCTAGAAATAATCAAAAGCAGAATTCAACAGAAGGGTGTATTTAAAATGTTGAAATAAATAAAACGCTATAAACTAAAAATTCTCTACTTAGTAGATACCCTTCCAAAATTGGGTAAAATGAATACACTTTAAAAAGCGGAGAGTTTGTGCCTGTCACAGCTGTCCTACAAGAAAAGGTAAAGTTGTCCTGCAGGCCAAATGAAAATGATACTAGATGAAAACTGGTATCCACAAAAAGAAATCAATACCATGTGAAATAATAAATGAACTGTGCTTTTTTTTGTTCTCATAATTTACTTAACAGAAACCTAATAATTAAAAAGTGACGTTGCAGGATAGTGTTTGTCTGTATACAGAAGCAGAAGATGTGCTGGCAGCTGCCCGAATGGTCGGTGGGATGGATGGGGTTGGACTGCTGTAACATGACACACGTGGGATGAATCAGAGTCTGAGGTGTGACTGAAGTGCTGGAGGGGCAGTCAGGAAACGAAAACCATAAAAAAGCATGATACTGACTTAACAGTCACTCTCAGTAGACTACATAAAGATGCGTCCTAGAGGAGCCAGGAAAAATCAAGAAAAAAAATGGAGTACTAAAAATTGCTTGGTAAACACAAAAGCAGGAAAGGAGGACGGAGATGTAAAGGGCAGAAAGGACAAACACATAATCAGCAGTAAGAAAAGTAGCATCGCTGTGTGTATTTCAGGGAATGCTTATTTCAGGACAGATCATCTGTTAAGAGATAGTGGCATTACACAAGGATGCAAGGAGTAATTTACAAGAAACAATCATCTTAAATATGTATGCACCTAATAAAGAGCATTAAAATTCATGAAACAAAACCTGTAGAATGAAATGGAGAAATAGATAGCTTCCCAATCATAATGAGATTTTAATGCCCCTCTTTCATTTAATTCTAGTAAAAGTATATCGAAAAAGAAGACAGTAAATATTTGAAAAAGCAAGACTGTTCTATCAACCATATTGTTCTAATTGGTATTTATAGAAAATTTCACATGTAACTGCAAAATATACATTCTTTTCAAATATACATGGAACATTCACCAAGGTAGACCATATGGAAACATAAAATAAGTCTCAGTAATTTTCCAAAGATTGAAATCTTATAGAGTATGCTTGCTGTCTAAATGGAATTAAATTGGACAAAAACAATAATAGAACATCTCTCACTGTTTCAAAGTTGGATAACATAATATTAAATTGTTTGTGGGTCAAAGAAGAAATTATTTTGAAATTCATGAAAATGAAAGCATGAAAAAAATAAAACTAAATGCTCAAATTTCAGTCAGTAATCAAAGAAGGGAAACTATTACAGAAAATAATCTTACTACAGACCCATATCATATATAAACATACATGAAAAAATTGTCAATAAAATATTTTTGTATCAAGTAGTGCAGTGCATAAAAAGGAGAGTGTATTGTTACCAATTTGTACAAGGTTGGTTTAACATTTGAAAATTAATTAATGTAGTTGACCATATTACAAAAAAATGAGAAAAATCATACAATTATCTATATACAAAATAAAAGCATTTGACAGCATTCTATCCTGTTTATGATATGTAAGAACTCCTAGCAAGTAAAAATAGAAGAAAACTTTCTCAACCTGATGAAGGACATCTGTGGAAAACATGGGACTGTCCTCATGCTTAGTTGCCAAAGATTAAATTCGTTGTCATTGTATAATATAATTTGGAAAACAGACAAGGAAATCTATTCTTATCACTTTTCTGTATTATAATATATATATTATATAGAATATATATATTCTAACTTGTGTAATAAGAAAATGAGATAAAAGGCTGGTATGTTGGAAATGATGTAAGTGAACTTACTATATATGTGAATACATAAGGAAATCTATAGGAATCTTAGAAGGTCACAAAATAGTCACTATATGAAAATCAGTTGTATTTTTCTATATAAGCAATAATATATTGGAAAACAAATTAAAAATAGTACTATTTACAGTCACATCAAAAGTGTAAAGTACATAAGGATACATTTCACTGAACATGTGCAGATTTTCTATACTACAACTACCAAGTTATTGCTGAGAGAACTTACAGAAGTTGTAAATAAATGGTGATATATATACCATGCTTCTAGAGTGGAAGACTAAATTCGTTAAGATTACGTTTTTCCCTCAAATGATCTATAGATTCCTAATACATACGGTCTCAACCAGTCCCAGCAGGTCCTATAATAGTAACTGACAAGATTTTACAAAAATTCATATGGCATGCAAAGGACTTGGAATGGACAAAATCGATTTTGAGAAAGACAAATTTGGAGGACCTAGAGTACTGATTTTTTATCAAGACAATAATGTTTTCGCTTAAGTATATATAAACATTTTTCTTAAAAGTTTAGAGTTTAAAGACTCACAAAGATACCATCAATTGATTTTCAACAAAAGACTTGAAGGCTAGTGAGTAGAGAAAGGAACTTCTTTGTACCAAATGATGCTGTGAAAAGTCCTTCATCATACCATGTGTGCATGCTAAGTCGCTTCAGTCGTGACCAACTCTCTGCAACCCGATGGACTGGAGCCCACCAGGCTCCTCTGTCCATGGGATTCTCCAGGCATGAATACTGGAGTGGGCTGCCATGGCCTCCTCCAGGGGATCTTTGTGGCCCAGAGCTTGAACTTGCATCTCTTAACATCTCCTGCATTAAAAGGAAATGGCAACCTACTCCAGTATTCTTGCCTGGAGAATCCCACGGACAGAGGAGCCTGGTGGGGCTATGGTCCATGGGGTTGCAAGAGTCAGACGTGACTTAGCGACTAAACCACCACCAGTGCCACCTGGGAAGCCCTCATCATACCATACAGACTAGTTAATGAAGGGTGGAGTGTAGACCTATATATGAAGATATAAAATAAAAGCTTCCAGAATATAGTCTAACATTGGCAAACGAGGCATAAGTGCTATTAACCACTTTGTGAAAAGGTTGACAGTTTTTGTTGGGTTAAGTATACATTTACACTCTCCCTTTTAGATATTTAATAGAAATGAAAAGACTCAGACCAGAGTCTTCATGGTATCCTGTGTGAGTGTCCCTGGGCTGCCACAGCAGAGGTCCACAGTCTCCGTGGCCTGAGACATTTATTCTGTCACACTCCTGGAGACCTTTGGTCCCGCATGACGCTTTTTGGAAGGATTGGTTCCTTCTGGAGACTCTGAGGAAGAATCTGTATTTTACCTCTCTCCTAGCACCTGGTAGCCTTTGGTGTTTCTTGACTTGCAACAACTTGCCATTCTTTGCTCCTTCTTCACATTCTTCACGTTGACTTCTCCTGTGCCATGTCTTTCTCTCTCCTTTCCCTTAAAATGGCATGGCATTAGATTCAGGGATCACCCTAAATCCTGCATGATTTCACCCGGAGGTCTTTAATACTCAGTCATACTACGTGTATGCAAATCTCGAAGTCATTTTATTGAGTGAAAGAAATCAGATACAAAAAGTGTTTACTGAAAGTTTCATTTATATAAATTTCAAGAACAGGCAAAACTTAGTTATAGTGATAGCAATGAAAACATTGGTTTTCTGTGTTAGCGTGCGGATTGTCTGGAAGCAGACGTGAATGAATTTAAGACACCAGAATGGTTCTGGGTGTTATGCCAGCTTTTTAATTCATCAGATATGAAACTTATGTGTGAAGAAGGTTTTGCTAAGACTGCCAAATTAAATAAGAAGCCTCTCGCTCTCTAACTTCACAACTTGCAGATCCTGAGTATCTGCAGAGCTCATTTGGACCTGCTGTGAAATCCTTAGTGGTCCAGAATTGATAAGCATTTGTACAAAAAGAGAAAGCATATCTGATGTCTATAGCAATTGTCTATTTCTTGACTAGGTGAAGGAATATACATTTTATCCTTTTAATATTTTTTGTATAACTCTTGGCTTTATCTTGCTCCTATGGCAAAATGTAAAAAAAATGCCGTATGTACCTTGCTGTTGTATAGTTTAAAAAATAATTTTAGCTTATGAGTTTTATTATCATAAGGCCACATTTATTTAAAAGAACAGTCTTGATAATCTGAGCACTATCCAGGAATAAGGCATTTGAATAGCTATGTTTTTGATGCCTTTCCTGAAGTGCAATGAACTTTTTTTTTTTATTCTGAGGATTCTGGAGATCATGAAAATATTGGACAGCTAAACAGTAAAAGGAAGATACTTTTCATATAGTTTGCTTAGGAAAATCAAGTTCTAAACCCTTTCCAAAGGGTCTTAGTCTGTGGTAGACCTTCTTCCTTCTCAGATGGCACTTTCCTCCCATCCCTGTGTCGTTTTTTCTAGTCTTGTCTTTCACAAAGATCCACTTGTTTTTTTCCCCTTCTCCTTGCTTCTCACACCTGTCTTACAGGGAGTGGAAGAATTAGCTAGTATGAAAATGTGAGTGCCAAGTGCAGTATCAGGGGACAATAAAAGTGGATCTGGAAATATTTAGGGTAGTTGGGTATACCCAGAAGGAAAGAAAGGAATGTGAAGAGTAGCAGGCAGAGCTCACAGCAGGGGCTCTCGTCTCCATAGTGTTTTATCTAATAACTGCTACGGGGAAATTAAAGTCTGCTCTTGTCCATAGGAAAATACGGTAGTAGTAGTTTGAGTATCAGATGGCTTTTAAGTTACAGTTGTTAATTTTTGTGTTATGATGCTCTGAGTGTCTTGCACACTTAGTTGGCAGCAAGTTAGCTCTAGACTCATGCCCTCTGGCCCTGTGACCTTGCAAGAGTCATTTAACTTTCCAGAAACACTGTCCCATTATTCCTTATAATTATGTATTTAGAAAGTGTCTAAAGTAAAGGTTTAAAGCAGTATTGATAAGTAAATTAAGACTCAAACTAGTAGCCTTTCAGTCATCAGGTTACTTATGTTACAAAGTTAAATGAATGATTAATTGGTCTTACAGCTTTAGGGAAGAATAGTAAAGATATGGAGTGTGTTCTCAAATGTCTTGCGAGGTGCGCCTGCGCAAGGCTGCCGGCAAGAAGTGGGGGAAAACCCAACAAGTTTTGAAAAAGTTCGCTCCTGAAATACCGTGTTTGTAAAGAGACTGAATAAAGAGGACCAGATATGGTGTTAAATGTGGTTGGTGTAAAAATGTCAAATAGATTCTGTTTTTCTCCCCCGTGAAATAATAGATAAAATTATACATGAAAAACATAACCATAATGAGATTATGGGAGATTATATCTCCCGGAAGACTTTTCCTCCTTTTTGCCCTTTAAGACAGATGGCGAGAATTCGATGATACGAGGGCAGCAACCACGACTTCTGTGCGGCTCGCAGCACCGAGTGGGCACCCAGTCAATGCTTGTTGGTTCACTGATTTTCTAAAGGTCTTCTCGTCTTACTTTGTACCTGCTCCAACCATACAAATGTTGCCAATGAACAAAATCTTGAAATAAAAATTACCCTTTGTGTTCTGGATATTGGTTTCAATTTTATCCAGTCTCTATTCTTAGGTGTTTTCATTCTGGCATGTGACATCTGTAGTCATGTGATGGGATGGTTGCCAGAGCACTACTCCCTGCCTTCAAAAAATAGTAGTAAATTTAAAAAAAAAATAGTGGTAAAATCAAAGTATTTTTATTTTCTTTTTTATGCCGTTAGTTTGATCTCCAGAGTATAACTCAGTGTTATCAGATTTTGGTGCTGTGAGTTTACATTGCTAAGACCCTCTAGTAATAAATGTAAAGGATACCTCTGGAAAAAATGAATTCTAATTTGTTCTAACCTTCTAATTATTTGCTATCTTATAGTTAAGTTTTGTAGTAGTCTTTCATTTTTTTTCTTTTTTAATGACTTTCTGTTAGCTTTGAGAATATTTTTTGAGCATCATAGCTCTCCATTTCTCCATCCAGTCTAGTCTCTGGCAGACAAGTCTGAGTTCTAAAGTTTTCAGCAAGGAAACCAGAGTGTAGATGTCCAGTTTGAAAGAGTGTGTGAAGGGCTAAAGAAACCTTCAGGATTAAAAAAAAATTTTTTTTTTTTATTTTTAACCTTTTTTCTTTGATCCCATCTGAAGAAATAGACTTTGATTTGACCAATAAGAAAAATAACTGCTGTTATCTTTATAGATCACAAGATTTAGGTCTTAGAACATTAGGTTTTATTGAGGTCTTTTTCTTCTATTAAATAAAAGGGAAAGCCATTTGGTCTGGGGCATCCGTGTAGGCTGAATGGTAGACTATAAACAGGCTCGAGTTCTGGTGATTTCTCAAGTTCCTTTCCAATATGGTAATTTTGTTCACTAAAATGCATTTGTTTAGTATCAGTCAAAATACTAACATTCCAAAATTGGGAGGCAAAAAACAATATGAAAAGGATATCTAATTACAAAAAGTGTTAAAAGATCTGTTTACATTATCCTTCCTGACTTTGCTTTGTCAGGACTTTCCATAAACTCATAGCACTTTTTACTGCATTACATCAGACTTACTCTATTTTTTCAAGGAACCTGTCCCTAGTGCCAGGTAGACTCATTACTCATATAAATCTAGGTTATATTTTTCCAGGAAAATTAATTACTTTGTACTGGCTACACATGGTGAGCTTGTCAGTAGGAAAGTTTTAACATACTTTGGGGTAGTTTAATATAGGCTTTTAGGTAGTCTATTTTCTCTTTGCACATGAGGTAGTATATTAATATATGTTAAAATTAATATATTTTGCAATAATAATGTTTTGCATCAGGTATTAGAGAATTCTTTCCTTGTTTATTGTTTTTGTTCAGTCTCTAAGTCATGTCCGACTCTCTGCAACCTCATAAACAGCAGCTCGGTGATTCCATCCAACCATATCCTCCTCTGTCGTCCCCTTCTCCTCCCGCCCTCAATCTTTTCCACCTTAGGGTCTTTCCCAGTGAGTCAGTTCTTCACCTCAGGTGGCCAAAGTATTGGAGCTTCAGCATCAAGAGTCTTCTCCAACACCACAGTTCAAAAGCATCAATTCTTCGACCTCAGCTTTCTTTATAGTTCAACTCTTATATCCGTATGTGAATACTGGAGAAACCATAGCTTTGACTAGATGGACCTTTGTTGACAAAGTGATGTCTCTGCTTTTTAATATGTTGTCTAGGTTGGTCTTAGCTTTTCCTCCATGGAGCAGGTTTCTTTTAATTTCATGGTTCTTGTTTATAGCAAAGTACCAAATACATGACTTCATAATCATTAATGAGGGCATATAGATTGAAAGCAGAGATGGCTGTGGGTCCATAATACACCTTCTGAATGGCTATAACTGTATGTGTGCATGTGACTACTCCCTTGTATATCTTGTTGTTCTGAAGGCTAAATTAAAAGTAAAAGAGTATCATACAGAATTGGTCCAGAACAATATAGTTATGTACAAACAGTAAATTTGTAATATTTAACTAAGGCCACAAATTCCAGGTAAATAAATCCATTTGGAAACATTGTATAACAAATAAAATGACTTTATGAGAAGTAATCACAGCTTATATCTACTTTCTGTCTATTTTTGGACATACAACTTCCAAACAATGATTTGTGCCCACTGAGATCACTGCAGATGGTGATTGCGGCCATGAAACTAAAAGATGCTTACTCCTTGGAAGGAAAGTTATGACCAACCTAGACAGCATATTAAAAAGCAGAGACATTACTTTGCCAACAAAGGTCCATCGAGTGAAGGCTGTGGTTTTTCCAGTGGTCATGTATGGATGTGAAAGTTGGGCTGTAAAGAAAGCTGAGCGCCGAAGAATTGATGCTTTTGAACGGTGGTGTTGGAGAAGACTCTCGAGAGTCCCTTGGACTGCAAGGAGATCCAACCAGTCCATCCTAAAGGAAATCAGTCCTGGGTGTTCATTGGAAGGACTGATGCTGAAGCTGAAACTCCAATACTTTGGCCACCTCATGTGAAGAGCTGACTCATTGGAAAAGACCCTGATGCTGGGAGGGATTGGGGCCAGGAGGAGAAGGGGATGACCAAGGATGAGACGGCTGGATGGCATCACGGACTCGATGGACATGAGTTTGAGTAAACTCCGGGAGTTGGTGATGGACAGGGAGGCCTGGCGTGCTGCGATTCATGGGGTCACAAAGAGTTGGACACGACTGAACTGAAGAATGGGTATCCTAATAAGGCCTCACTTTGTCTTTCTAAAATTTATTTTTATTACTAGAACCATTCTATAAAATAATTAGTAATGTTTCCTGTACTTTAAAAAATTGTCCCTTTTGAGCTTACAGTTTCTATACTTTCTTCTAAGAGAAAATATTTTCTCTAGATGGGAACTTGAAGACATTGCTTGAATTCAAGGAATTTTAAGACATTCCTTAGAGTACTTTGTAGAGGGACTTCTTAATAACTGTATTAGTTTAGGTTTTAGAGTCTTGATTGTATATGCATAAGCATTTAACAGGTCAAGTGGGTGGGAGAATACTGTATGTACATTATATATTTAAATTATTTGCTGAGAAAGTATTTAGTAACTCTAAGAGTTCGGTTCATCTGAAGATACTCTCAGAGGTATCTCCTGAGAGCTCTTTATTGCTCTGGTTTTGTTAGATGAGTTAACTGGGTTATCTTTCTTTGTTATTAAGGTGGTATCTGTAGTGTCCTGTTGTAGTCTAATAAGTTCAGGCTTTTGTATGGTATATTTTATTTTAAAAAACAGTCATTATATTATGAGCAAATAGCTTTCTATCTCCTTAATGAAATACTATAAGCTTCACTTGACTTTTTTTTTTTTTTTTTAGCTTTTCCTTTAGGGTCTGTGACAAACACGACTCTTTCCTATTTTAATCCTGTCATATTCTGTCACTGTTTTTTCCCTGACCTTGCCTCAAAATGCTGATATTTATGATTGTTATTGACGTTCACTGGTTTTGCTACTGCTGTCCCATCAGTCCCCTTTGTCTCAAATTTCTAATATGTTTGGTCAAAGAATTCAAATGTAACTTAAACAATGTACATCCCAAGTCCTCTGGCTCCTCCCCTCGTGTGTTGCTCGGGTGTGGTTTGGGGGTAGATTGAAGGCCAGAGCTTGCTGACCCTCTAGCCGCTTGTTCTTTGTGATGCTCTCAGCCCCTCTCACACCCAGGACAGGAGCCGGAGTCCCGACCGGGCCTCTAGCGTGTGTGGCTGGTGGCTGCCGCTGGTCCCCGGCTCTGCGAGCTTCCCAGCTCTAACTGCCCCGAGCCCGGGGCAGGGCTCCCTCTGCAGCCCTGTGTTTCTGAAGGAAGTCAGTTCAGCACAAATTGGGACCTGTTTACTCTCCTTTGATGTAACACATACTGTTAGTCAGCAGGGTTCTTGTGGACAGCAGTTGCTCTTTGAAGAAAACAAACCCTCTTTAGACCTGTCTGAATCTGTTAAATATGACCCAGCATATTTCAGTATTGAATAAAAATTAAAGCAGTGCTATGTATGAATGCTCTGTAATTTGTTGCATCTCTATCCTGTTACCTTTTAAAAATTGTGTTTTTAAAAAGTATATGTACTTTATTACTCAGTTAAACTTTGTCACTTAACTGAAGCTTTCTTTTCAACGAGCATTTAAATTGTTAATTTTTTCTTTGAGAGATGATTCTGGATTCTTCACAAAAACATGCAGGGTTTTTCTCTCTTCCTGCTATCAGTTTTAGGGGACATATTGCTTCTTCTGTACTGTCATACCAATAAATCATCCCGGATTACTTGCAGCCACACAATACTAAAGTATGCCATGCATTTTAAAGGAAATCTGCTGTTTTCTTTTCAATCAGATGAGCAGTGTGAAGAGGCTCCGGCCGCGGCTCAGTGCTGTCCTCTTTAAGCTTCAGTTTGACGAGCAGGTGAACAGCATCAAGCCTGACATCATGGCTGTCAGCGCCGCCTGCGAAGACCTCAGGAGGAGCCGGGGCTTCAGCAAGTTGCTGGAGCTGGTGCTGCTGATGGGAAACTACATGAACGCCGGCTCCCGGAACGCACAGACCTTCGGATTTAACCTTAGCTCTCTCTGTAAAGTGAGTTTGTTATTTGTTTTTCCAACTTCTTTTTTAATTGGAGGAAAATTGCTTTACAGTGTGGTGTTGGTTTCTGCCATACAACAGCGCAAATCAGCCATAATTATACATATATCACCTCCCTCTGAACACTTATTCTTAAATGTCAGCCCTGACTACATTATTTATTCTTTAGTTTGATATGCTCATTGTCAGTAACTTAAACTGAACCATCAACCCAAACCCAGAGTAAACTGAGCTAATTTACTCAACCTCTGAACTAAATCCAAATATTAATTATCTCTGATCTGCAAATTCACATGAAGGATTTTTGTTTAATAGCAAAATTGTGTTGTAAATCCATGGTTTCTCAAACTGATGAAGTGGAATATTTAAAGCCTAATATTCATTCAATATAAATACCTGCGTATGACAGTATATATATTGAGAATTGCTTGTGATTGCCACTAAAAGTTTTACCTTTGGCTATTTAAATGTTTCTTTGCATTTTTCTTTTTTGAAAGCTGACTAAAGGGAAAGAAAATTGAGACTGCTTTATATAAAAGGAAAGTCATATTAGGAATAAACATAACTCAGATGTCATTAATGATTTTGAAATATTTCTATTTAAATATAATGTTGGAGGAGGTGAAAATTTAGTAAGTTTAGAGGTTTTTTTTTTCCTTCAGTTTCTTCTGTAGGTTAAATTTTCTTACAGCAAATCCATTCAGTGTTTTATATAGCAGAGCTCTGTCTTAAGAAGTGGGCCATAGTAATAGTGCTTTATTGATCTGCTTACAACAAATTCTTCTCAGTTATACAGCACAAGAAAAGCTTTCTCTTGTTCTTGACCTGGCCACATCTACACTCCCTGATTAAGGAATTTGATTATTGTTATTGCCAGTTTAATAGGGGAGGCGAGAAACAGGCTCAGCGTTAGCTGTGGGTTACTGAGTGGTTAGTCTCTTGGTGCTTTCCTGGCTTTTCTTGCATGTTCCCCTGGCTTATGCCTCCTTTTGGTAGCAGTGCCTTGCAAACTTTTCTCCTCTCCCACAGCCATCTTTTCACTCTTCTTTCCTTGTTTTCTTAGCCTGCTATGTTCAGTGAAGATCCCTAGCAAGTATTAAGATGGGACTCATAATACATGTGTTAAAGACTGCACATTTATACAGTGCTTACTTACTCTTGTGTAAAACGCTTGTCCTCATCATCTCATTTTATGTATATGATTAATATTTATCTTGGATACGTGGGATTCATATTTTTCATAGGTAAGCCATTAAGCATGCTTAAATATCTCAGTGAACCTGTATACCAAAGTTATGGCAGCTTAGTTAAGAGAGAACGGCTGGCTGGATTAAGGAAGGGCAGTTACTCACTTGGAGAGGAGCAGGACTTTGAGCTGGATCTGGAAGGATGAGTGGATATTCCCTGAGAGGAAAAAGCATTCTAAAAAAGCATCAACAGTTCATATAAAGGGTTATATCATGGCATGTGTGAGTACACCAAGTGATCAGTTATTGTTGAAGGGGCTTCACTGGTAGCTCATGTGGTAAAGAATATGCCTGCAGTGTGGGAGATTTGGGGTCAATCCCTAGACCAGGAACATCCCCTGAAGAATGAAATGGCAACCTACGCCAGTATACTTGCCTGGAGAATTCCATAGACAGAGGAGCCTGGTGGACTGCAGTCCATGGGGTTGCAAAGAGTCAGACATGACTGAGTGACTCACACTTTCCCTTTTGGATGGAGAAGGAGTGGAGAAAATAGAAATGAAATAGTAAGTTGGTCTCGATGGTGAAGAGCTTAGGTGTCATACTGTATGGTAAAGGCTTTATGAAGGCATGTTAGTTCTGTAGGTCAAGTGACATTATCATCTGTCTTCCCGGAAGATAATTCTAGCAGCAGTGTGGAAGAAAGGCAGACTGTACCTTCCAGTACTGTCACCATTAGCCATATATGACTTTTCAAATTTCAATTACTATTTAAATAAACTTAAAAATTTAATTCCTCAGTCTCACTTAGCATGTTTCAAGTGAGTCAGTGTCCATACATGCAGACAGCATAAATATAACACGTTTCCATCACTGTTCTATTGGACAGCATTGGGTTGGGGGGTTACAGTGGGGAGAGACTCAGTGGTTGGCTGATCTGTGTCACGTAACTTAGGAGGGCACCAGGGGAAATGGAGCTGAGAGGATAGCTGGGGATGGAAAAGGAAAAAGGGAGGAGTCAAAGATAATTCCTTGCTGCTGACATGTTTGAAGCTATTGCTCAAAAGAGAGATGAGTTCAGGCTGATTTTGGTGTTTCCTATCCCTAGTTTCTAGAAGGCAACCCACTCCTGTATTCCTGGCTGGAAAATCCCATGGAGAGAGGAGCCTGGTAGGCTGCAGTCCATAGAGCTGCAAAAGAGTCAGACACGACTCAGTGACTAAACCACAAACAACAGTCTCTATTACCTCAGTGTCTTAAAAGGCGTCTGACTGAAGCTGCCTTCTTTATACATATGTTTGAGGGTCCACTATGAAGTGGTCACTGTGCTCTGAGATGATGGAGGTCTGACTAAGGCAGTTGCAGAGGGGTAGAGGGGATGGAGAGAAGAGTCTACGTCTAAGGAACATCTAGGAATTGGGAGGGCATGGTGATTATGAGTTTGGAGGCTGAAGGGCAAGGAGGCAAGCAAGACTGCCAGTTCAAACTTCCCCTGAGAAGGGAAGCCAAGGAAGAGAAACAGGGCCGGGGTGAGACAGTGGAGAAGTTAAGTCCACACGTGGAAGCCTACTGGAGTTTGCTTCACACTGCTGAGCATCTGTTCTGGCTTCAGATTGTGTGTGTATCTCAGAACGAGGACCAGCTCACAAGAAGCTGACCACATATCTTCCCTCATGTCTTCCTTCAAAGAGAGGTGGAGACAAGAGGTTAGGTCTGATTGATGAGGTGGAATTGCCTCTTATAGTATTTGGTCCATAGTAGATGCTGAATAAATAGCTTTTGAATGGATAGCAGTGCACAGTGCAGTACATTCAATGTTGTGTAAAGACAGTGTTATTATGTAGTTGAAAATAGATATCCTCTCATATTGATACACAGTTGCTGATGCATAATGATTTAAATCCCTTTGCAAATACAGTGCCTGCTGCTAGTATTTTACTATAGTCAAGCTATATACCTGTTAATCTGTCGCTAGATAATAGGGCTGACTATATTTTCAGTCAACGATACTGGATATTTTGATCATCCCTGTTAGGAGCCTTCTGTTGTACAAGAAACAAAATAAATACTACAACTTCATATTTTTTATTAGCCCACATGTCAAGTTGAAGGCATATATTGAACAAGATGATATCTCATCATGTTTGTTATCAGAAGTAGCAGCTTGATCTTTGACAATTGTGATTGAATTTTCACACTGAGCATGAAGCATTTGCTTTGATGATAAGCCCCATACAAGGAATTCCATATTTATTTGACAGTAGAAAGACAGGGTAATATTTTAATCTGTTCAAACATGCTGGGTAATTATATGCCATTTAATATTCTATATCCAAAGTCTTTACTTTTAAGTGTGCTTTATAAATTTAGCTTAAGTGTCTGGAAAGTTAAAATGTTAACTTTGCATTGTTTAGAGATAAATACATGAATAGTGAATTCTATATGCATTATATTTTGGTTTTAGGGACTATATTATCTTTGTTTATATCTGTGATTGAAATGACTATAATAAACTGTCTTATAATTTATATTATAATGATAAACTATATTATAATAAAAGTATAACATCACTGACTCAATGGACATGAATTTGAGCAATCTCCAGGAGATGGTGATGGACAGGAAAGCCTGGAATGCTGCAGTTCATGGGGTCACAAAGAGTTGGACACAACTGAGCAACTGAACTGAAGTATAATAAATGAGTTCAGAAAGAAAAGATTTTACTTTTTTTTACCCAAAGATTTGATAGGGTCTGTGATAAATATAAAAGTAAAATTTGAGACATAATACATTCTAGTCTATGGTTATTTTAAGATGTAAACGTAAATAAAAGTAGATGGTAGGCTTGAGGCTTTCTGATGGAAAAAGTGAAGTGCAGAACACGGTCATGAGACTTTGTGAACTAAATATTTTAATTTCTCTTATTTGCTAAGGCTGCACTTCATGCGAAATTTTGCCTGCATGTTATTATAAATGGAAAATAGGATGTTGAGCAGTGTTCTTTTAAATAGCAAGTGAAAAAAATCAGTGTCTTGAAGATCTTTCTTTTGGAACCATCTTTCCCCCATCACCCACTCCCCTCCCTTGCAGACGCGCACTCAGAGCCCGTTTCGGGTGACACTCTCGGAGCACCCTCATGGTAAGACGCTGCCGTTGCTGTCTGGTTACAGTCATGGCTGACTCTGAGACCCATGGGCTGCAGCCTGCCACGCTTCTCTGTCCAGGGACTTTCCCGAGCAAGAGTACCGCAGGTCCCGAATGCAATATGACAATCTCAAACTGCCTACTACCCAAATTCAGCTAAAGTTTAGTAATATCTTAGGGGGATTTTACGAATGACAAGCACTCTATCCATTCTTCTATATAGTCTGATGTTTATCCCTTCAAGAAGCCAAGCCATCAGAAAGGAAGGCACTTATACCATTTTCTTAAACTAGGGATAGCATTACTATAACTGAAAAGTCCAGGTGTATCATTTGATAATAAGCAGTTTGAGATTACATTCTTTTATCCGGACCTGCTCTTGACTAAATGCAAATTTGTATCCTTAGAAATCCAATCAACAATCAGGTAGGTGCTTGTCTGACCAAAATGCCCACCTAAAAAAATGTATATATTGTTGGTGCTAAAATTAGTAATTTTAGAGAACCTATGTGGAGCCAGGTAAGTCAGTATTCTAGAAAAAGGGGGTTGACTCAGCCATCAAACTCTACACCATATTAAATATATGAGATGATTTTAACTTGTTTTTAAAAAGATGTTGTCAGTTCAGAAACAGTGATTATCACATGCTTATATATTTTACTGATGTCTGCAAAAATGTGTGATTTCTAAATAACAAGTCATCCCAATCAGTACAATTGAATGATGGAGGTATTTGTTCTAGGTAGCTAAATAAACTGACTACCTGTACTGGGATAGTAAATATTAAGTTTTGGAAGAGTTTACCGATTATAACAAGTTATATCAGTTTATGCAGTGTTAGTTGGAGGGGAAGGATTGCAGAAAAAAGGCACTTTTGATTTATCTATAAATTTATCCATATTATCACTTATAGGAAATTTTCTTTTGTCAGTGGCAGGAGAATGTTCAGTTAATTCATTTCAAAGGTGAAGCTATCAAAGCATACGTAGTAATGGGAATGTTGGTACTGGGAGTTAGATATTAAATGCAGCGGTGGCAGGCCAGTTTTTTTGTCTGTTATCAAGTGCATGAAATTCTTATTTGGTCTGTATGTTTCTTTTATAAGTATAGGCTAACCAAAAGTCAGATAATTTCACCAAAGGGGAGGAGTTTTAGAAATGTGTTTAGTCTCCTCATTCTTTGGTGCCTTTGCCTGCTGTCGTGAGTGATCTCTTGAAGCTGTGCGCAGCTCTCCTTCAGGGCTTCAGTGCTCACCCCACAGCGCCCGTTACAAGTAGCAATGTGTCAGCCTCGCGTTGGATCAGGTACTTCAGCATGTGTGGGTGTGAATCCTGATGAGTGGCACCTTCAGTAAGATCCCACAGGTGATCTTTAAGGTTCAGATCGAACTGAGAATCGTTTTATCTGTCGTCTACCCTACTTACTTACCCCAGAATGGACAATCCCTGATAGGTAGCCTGGAACCAACCAACCAACAAACACGCAAAAGCTAAACCTAACCAATATGAGAGCAAAACAAAAATGAAACAACTCTGCTTCCTCACTTAAGGATGAGTGGTGAAAATACTCCCCAATGCTGCTGCTTTTCTTTGGTGCCACGCTGAACGCTATTCTGAAAGTGAAGAAAATGAGTGAAAGGAGTATGAAGCTCAGTGACACGGTGGAACTGAGGAGAGTTGATGGTCAGTGTCCTGAGTTATTTTTCAGGACTTGATCTTAGACAGCAGAGTTTCAGTGATTATGAAGAGCAGGAAGCAAATCCCTCCACCTGTCACATGCGGTTTATATTCTGCAAGCTTGTCACAGTCACACAGGTTGCCACTCGCGATCTTTTTTTGTGAAATCTTAATTCTTGTATATATTACCTTTTCCTTTACTATGTGAAGTTATTTTTAAGAAAGACCTTTGTCAAACAAATCCATTGTTCCAACAGCATTCAATTTTTCAGAAGGATTTTAGAAGAATTTTTATTTGCTATCAGATTGGAAAGCCACCCCAGTAAATTTTGGCACCCTTTGAAAATAAAGCAGTTTTTGGCCAAAGACTTGAAGATAACAAATGCCACACATCCAGCCAATTAAGTCTGTGAAAAATCTGACTTCCAAAGCAGTGTGAAACTACTTAGATTGCTTAACTCTATCGGACTCATTCATTAACATATTTAATCTATAGCATTTTCCAAGAAATAATTAATTAGCTTTACTAAATAGTGTTTCTGATAAATTATTCATATTACCTTTGTTTTCTCAGTTGCTGTTACAATTAGAATTATCCCTTTATTAGAATTATAAAACCCAGGTGGCTTTGTTCATGAAGAGTCAGTGTACTGCTCAGGTGCTGTCCTCTCACCGCTCTCAAAACCGGAATTCCTGATCTGTCAAACTGCCTGTCCCTGAAGCTGACAGCCTCAGATTCCTCCTTAACACTGTGCTTAGAGATTAAAAAAAAAACTTAATGACCCAGATAATCACGATGGTGTGATCACTCAGCTAGAGCCAGACATTCTGGAATGCGAAGTCAAGCAGGCCTTAGGAAGCATCACTACGAACAAAGCTAGTGGCAGTGATGGAATTCCAGTTGAGCTATTTCAAATCCTGAAAGATGATGCTGTGAAAGTGTTGCACTCAACATGCCAGCAAATTTGGAAAACTCAGCAGTGGCCACAGGACTGGAAGATGTTAGTTTTCATTCATATCCCAAAGAAAGGCTTTGGCGTAGTCAATAAAGCAGAAATAGATGTTTTTCTGGAACTCTCTTACTTTTTCGATGATCCAGCAGATATTGGCAATTGGATCTCTGGTTTCTCTGCCTTTTCTAAAACCAACTTGAACATCTGGAAGTTATTGGTTCATGTATTGCTGAAGCCTGGCTTGGAGAATTTTGAGCATTACCTTACTAGTGTGTGAGATGAGTGCAATTGTGCAGTAGTTTGAGCATTCTTTGGCATTGCCTTTCTTAGGGATTGATCACAGGTGACTGATCACACCACTGTGATTATCTGGGTCGTGAATATTTTTTTGTACAGTTCTTCTGTGTATTATTACCACCTCTTCTTAATATCTTCTGCTTCTGTTAGGTCCATACCATTTCTGTCCTTTATTGAGCCCATTTTTGCATGAAATGTTCCCTTGGTATCTCTAATTTTCTTGAAGAGATCTCTAGTCTTTCCCATCCTGTTGTTTTCCTCTATTTCTTTGCATTGATCACTGAGGAAGACTTTCTTATCTCTCCTTGCTATTCTTTGGAACTCTGCATTCAAATGGGAATATCTTTCCTTTTTTTCTTTGCTTTTCGCTTCTCTTCTTTTCACAGCTCTTTGTAAGCCCTCCTCAGACAACCATTTTGCCTTTTTGCATTTCTTTTCCATGGGGATGGTCTTGATCCCTGTCTCCTGAACAATGTCACGAACCTCCGTCCATAGTTCATCAGGCTCACTGTCTATCAGATCGAGTCCCTTAAATCTGTTTCCCACTTCCACTGTATAGTCATAAGGGATTTGATTTAGGTCATACCTGAATGGTCTAGTGGTTTTCCCTACTTTCTTCAGTTTAAGTCTGAATTTGACAATGAGGAGTTCATGGTCTGAGCCACAGTCAGCTCCCGGTCTTGTTTTTGCTGACTGTGTAGAGCTTCTCCATCTTTGGCTGCAAAGAGTATAATCAATCTGATTCACAAAGCAGTGGGTTCAGATAAATCTTGGCTGTGTCGCATAGTAGCCGTGTGTCCTGGGGTATGCTGCGTGACGTTTCCGTCTCTTTTGCTCTCATGGTGAGTATAGTACCAGCTGCTTCCTCGTGGGGATGTTGTGTGTGTAAGCACTTAAGGGCATTGCAGGGTTGGGCTAGTCCAGTCTCCTGGTAAGTGCCACACAAGCAGGAGTGGCCGCTGGGTTCACGCTCGGGTTCACGTTGTTCACGAGGGAGGGCCTCCGAGATCGTCTCTGGGGTCATTACAGACCCTCACAAGGTTTTCCTTTTCCTGGTGTCAGCAGTGTCTACAGCATGTCGAGTCAGTGCCGTCCTGGTGATGTAATTAGAGTACAGGCACATAAACAGTGAGGAACGGTTGCAAGTCTGACACTGTTCTTAAGATAGAAGTTTCATTATTCAGAGTATAAGGGGCTGTAGTTCTTTGGATTCTGAAAATTACTAAGAAGATGCTTAGTTTTTATTTTGAGTATTTTCTTCCTTGTGACTAATACAATGGAATATTCTTTAAATGTCATCCACATATGTGCTGAATACCTTAAAAATATTCCTAAACCTTGTATTGTAGCTACAAAGGAGTTCTGTCCCAACTGACAACCAGGCCATGATTTATTACAGGATCTCCTTTTAACATTATTTTGTTTGGAATGAACAGAGCAGTTGAAGAAACTCCATCCATCTTTTTGTTTATTTGACATATACAGCACACTAAATGTACCTTAAAGCAGCAATATATGAATAAGAAATTCTCCTTAACAGTAATAATTACTCATCAGTAAGATAATTTCTTGACAGTGATACCAAAGGAATCCTGTCAAGCAATGTTAGTGACAATTTAAATAAAGCGTATTTCTTAAACTTAAGAATAACGCTTTAAAGCAGACATTTTAGCTTCAGTTTCTTTCCAAGGGAAAGACTATGCTCAAGTTGTGTTTTTCTCTTTAACAAAATTAGCATCATCTCTCAAGCTTTCCTTGTTCTCACTCAATTGCTGATTATGTACATTGGATAATTAGTAAAAATAGAGTGTCCCCTGTTTGTTTTTAATGTTTATCAAAAGGTAAAAAATATATTGATCACGTAAGTGAAGACTGTGATAAATGTTCTTTGTTGTGCTTTCATACATTTTCACGAGCTTTCTGGAAGGATTTTTTTTTTTTTTTTTAAGTGATTTGGGGGAAGGAAGGAAGGGACTAGAGTAATTGAGGCACTAAGAATACCTTCTCAGCATTGTGCAGTTTTTCCTGAGAATGTTATGAACTGAATGAACAATCTCTGTCCTGGAATTTATAGCAGTGGGAGTTGGTGATGGACAGGGAGGCCTGGCGTGCTATGATTCATGTGGTCGCAAAGAGTTGGAAACAACTGAGCGACTGAACTGAACTGAGTAGTTTATTAGTACTGTAGTTTATAACTCCATGCATTATGAACAAATTGTCACTCTCTGTGTTTCTCAACTTCTTATTTTTTATTAGGTATATTTTCAAATCTGTTGGGATTTGAGTATTTTTTTAAGTCTCTTAATTGTTAAATATAGATTTGGGAAAAATGGGAGACTTTTACTTATTTATTATTCAGTGAGTATATTTTCAAATGATAGACAGTGACCTGTATGTGAGTTGCTAACCTGCTGATGTCAACAATACAGCCAGGATAGAACCGTCCTCCCTCAGTTAGTGTGCAGCTTTATGATTGTCTCTGAATATTTGAATCTCTGTTTGGCCTACATCCTTAACATTTATTAAATTTGTGGATGCCATAACCTATAGTATGTACCAGAATTCTCATTCTGAAATCTTATCACTGTTGAGGAAAGATCAAAATTATCCAGTTGCTTATTGTTGGACCATAGACATTTCTTGATATATTTCATTCCTCGAAATAGGTGGCCATTTAATTACATCACAAACAGAACTAGAAAGCTCTTTGCAGGCCCTTGTCTAATCAGCATTCCACACAGACCATGTATCTGGATTCACATGAATGGAGCATGAGGAAGGCAGTACACTGGTGACAGTCAAGAGCTGGAAGTTCGTAGAAGGAGCAGTATTCTCCAGCCATTGCTTTAAAGAGGAAGGTGGGGAAACAGAAGAATTCAGTATTGTTGTTGTTCAGTTGCTAAGTCATGTCCGACTCTTTGTGACCCTGTCACACGCCAGGCTTCTCTGTCCATCACTGTCTCCCTGAGTTTGCTCAAACTCAGTGTCCGTAGAGTTGGTGATGCCATCCAACCATCTCATCCTCTGTCGTCCCCTTCTCCTCCTGCCTTCAGTCTTTCCCAGCATCAGGGTCTTCTCCAGTGAGTCAGCTCTTCACACCAGGTGGCCAAAGTATTGGAGTTTCAGCTTCAACATCAGTCCTTCCAATGAATATTCATGGGTGATTTCCTTTAGGATGCACTATTTTGATCTCCTTGCTGTCCAAGGTATCTCAAGAGTCTTCTCCAACACACAGTTCAAAAGCATCAATTCTTCAGCACTCAGTTTTCTTTATGGTCCAACTCTTACATCCATACATGACTACTAGAAAAACCATAGCTTTGAATACATGGACCTTTGTTGGTAAAGGTATTAAAAATGTCTCTGCTTTTTAGTACTCTGTCTAGGTTTGTCATAGCTATTCTTCCAAGGAAAAGTATATTTTAATTTCATGGCTGCAGTCACTGTCCGTATTTATTTTGGAACCCAAGAAAATGAAATCTGACACTGTTTCCACATTTTCCCGATCTGTTTGTGAAGACATGATAGAACCAGATGCCATAAATCATATTTTTTGAATATTGAGTTTTAAGCCAGCATTTTCACCTTCATTCTCCCGGCAAACATGATTCCAACATGTGATTCCTCCAGCCCGGCCATTCACATGATGTTCTCTCTGTAGAAGTTAAACAAGGAGGGTGACATTACAGCTTTGGCATACTCCTTTTCCAATTTTAAACCAGTCCATTGTTCCATGTCTGCTTCTAACGGTTGCTTCTTGTCCTGCATACAGGATCCTCAGGAAGCAGGTAAGGTGGTCTAGTATTCCCATGTCTTTAAGCGTATTCCACAGTTTGTTGTGATCCACACAGTCAAAGGCTTTAGCATAGTCAATGAGCAGAAGTAGACTTTTTTGTATTCCCTTCCTTTTTTGATGATCCAGCGTATGTTGGCACTCTGATCTCTGATTCCTCTGCCTTTTCTAAATCCAGCTTGTACATCTGAAAGTTCTCTGTTCACGTCCTCTGAAGCCTAGCTTGAAGTATTTTGAACATAATCTTGCTTGCATGTGAAATGAGTGCAATTGTGCGGTAGGTTGAACATTCTTTGGCATTGCCTTTCTTTGGGATTGGAATGAAAACTGACCTTTTCCAGTCCTGTGGCCACTGCTGAGTTTTCCAAATTTGCTGACATATTGAGTGCAGCACTTTCACAGCATCATCTTTTAGGGTTTGAAATAGCTCAACTGGAATCCCATCACCTCCACTAGCTTTGTTCGTAGTAATTTTTCCTAAGGCCCACTTAAGTTCACACTCCAGGATGTCTGGCTCCAGGTGAGTAACCTCATCATTGTGGTTAACTGGGTCATTAAGAGCTATTTTGTACAGTTCTTCTCTGTATTCTTGCCACCTTTTCTTAAACTCCTCTGCTTCTTTTAGGTCCTTGCCATTTTTGTCCTTTATTGTGCCTGTCTTTGTATAAAATGTTCCCTTAGTATCTCCAATTTCCTTAAAGAGATCTCTAGTCTTTCCCATTCTTTTGTTTCCCTCTATTTCTTTGCATTCTTCACTTAAGAAGGTTTTCTTACCTGTCCTTTCTGTTCTCTGGAACTCTGCATTCAGATGGTTATATCTTTTTCTTTCTTCTTTGGTTTTCACTTCTCTTCTTTTCTCAGCCATCTGTAAGGCCTCTTTAGACAACCTGTTTGCCTTCTTCCATTTCTTCTTCTTGAGGATGGTTTTGGTCATCACCTCCTGTACAGTGCTACAAACCTCCGTCCATAGTTCTTCAGGCACTCTCTAACAGATGTAGTCCCTTGAATCTATTTGTCACTTCCACTGTATAGTCATAAGGGATTTGATTTAGGTCATACCTGAATGGTCCAGTGGTTTTCCCTACTTTCTTCAATTTCAGTCTGAATTTGGCAATAAGGAGTTTATGATCTGAGCCACTGTCAGCTCCCGGTCTTGTTTTTACTGACTGTATAGAGCTTCTACATCTTCAACTGCAAAGGATATAATCAACCTGATTTTGGTATTGACCATCTGGGGATGTCCATGTGTGGAGTAATCTTTTCTGTTGTTGGAAGAGGGTGTTTGCTATGACCAGTGCGTTCTCTTGGCAAAACTCTCTAAGCCTTTGCCCTGCTTCATTCTGTACTCCACAACCAAATTTGCCTGTTACTCCAGGTGTTTTCTTGACTTCCTATGTTTGCATTCCCATCCCCTATGAGGAAAAGGACACTTTATTTTTGGTGTTACTTTTAGGAGGTCTTTGTTTTTAGGTCATCATAGAATCATTCAAGTCTAGCTTCTTCAGCATTAGAGATTGGAAAGAAACTTGATTTACTGTTATATTTAGCGGTTTGTCTTGGAAACAAACCGAGATCATTCTGTCATTTTTGAAATTGCACCCAAGTACTGCATTTTGTACTCGTTTTTTGGCTGTGAGGGCTACTCCATTTCTTCTAAGGGATTATTGCCCACAGTAGTTGATGTAATAATGGTCAGTGTTCACTCTTGCCATCTGTTTTGCGGCATCCAATTTACCTTGTTTCATGGACCTAACATTCCAGGTCCTATGCAATATTGTTCTTGCAGCATCAGACTTTAGTTTTACCACCAGATGCAACCACAGTGGGTATCATTTCCACTGTGGCTCAGTCCCTTCATTCTTTCTGTAGGTATCTCTCCACTCTCAGCCAGTAAATAATACTGGGCACCTACCGACCTGGGGAGTTCATCTTTCAGTGTCGTGTCTTTCTGCCTTTTCATACTGTTCCGGGGGTTCTTGAGGCAAGAATACCGACATGGTTTTCCATTGCCTTCTCCCGTGGACCACGTTTTATCAAAACTCTCCACCAGAACCCTCCACTTCTCCAGTGAACCAAAAACAAAAACAAATGACAGTTTTTATACTAACTCTTTGTTGTAGTGGGGAAAACTGTTATATTTGCGAGAGTTTGATACTTTTACTCCAGCCTTATCCATTAAAAATAATATTATGAATGAAATTGTAGAGCTGAAAGGTAACTTTTATAAATTATATTAACATTCTTAGTTTATAAGAAAGTTGAGACTGAAAGATTCTGACTCAAGCATGCAAAAATAACTTCTGAACTAAGATTGCAAATAGGGTTCTTTGCATTTTTTAAGACAGATTTTGCAGTATCTACTAACTCGTAAGTCCATTAAAATGTATATTTAATATTTTTAAATTGGAAGATAAATTTAGAATTTCCTTTTCCTGTCCATTTCCACATTCTCATTTTACTTGTATGCATCTGAGGTCTGATATCTTGCCCAAGACAACGTCACTAGTTAAAGGCCAGTCTTAGTGTTATTTTTTAGCAGGTCATTCACACATGTTAGTGGCCATGGGTCAAGTTAGTGATCAGAGTCATTTTTTTGAGGAACAATATTTCAAAACAGATGGATGTTTTCTTTTATAAAGGCATCAAACAGCAGACTCTGTTCGTATCAGTCAGTTTTTAAAGTGCCAGGAACCATTCTTTTGGTTTGCATGTTGGAGGCCTGTGTAGCATTTGAACCTATTGTAGGAGTAATCATGTGAATGCCAGGCTTCTGTATTTGAGTAGCTCTATATTTACAGGGGCAAGATAGTTTTTGCATCAGTATATTGTATATGTTAGTGTTTGTGATGACCCAGAATATCTCTTTCTGCCACAATTGGATAGTAACTTTCATTTGATATTTTTGTGATAGTGATATAATATTTATTGACATAGAATTTGAAAAAATACATATAGATATATGTACATATCTGTGTGTGTATGCATACATATATACGTGTAATATTGTTGTTCAGTCACTCCATCGTGTTCAGCTCTTTGAGACCCTGTGGACTACAACACACCTGCCTTCCCTGTCCTTCACTCTTTCCTGGAATTTGCTCAAACTCATGTCCATTGTGGGCTTCCCTGGGGGCTCAGGTTGTAAAGAATCCTCCTCTGATGCAGGAGACCTGGGTTTGATCCTGGATTGGGAAGATCCCCTGGAGCAGGGAATGGCGAGCTGTTCCAGTGTTCTTGCCTGGAGAATTCCATGGACAGAGGAGCCTGGTGGGCTATAGTCCATGAGGTCGCAAAGAATTTCACACAACTAGGCAACTAACACTTTCACTTTCCTGTCCGTTGAGACAGTGATGTCATCCAACACCAGGCTTCCCTGTCCATCACCAACTCCCAGAGTTTGCTCAAGCTCATGGTATCGAGTCAGTGATGCCATCCAACCATCTCATCCTCTGTCGTCCCCTTTTCCTCCCACCATCAGTCTTTCCCAGCATCAGGGTCTTTCCCAGTGAGTCAGCTCTTCACATCAGGTGGCCAAAGTACTGGAGCTTCAGCTTCAGCATCAGTCCTTCCAATGAATATTCATGACTGATTTCCTTTAGAGTTGACTGGTTTGATCTTCTTGCAGTCCAAGGGACTCTCAAGACAATACCACAGTTCAAAAGCATCAATTCTTTGGTGCTCAACTTTCTTTATAGTCCAACTCTCACATCCGTACATGACTACTGGAAAAACCATAGGTTTAATATATATTAAAGTAGGAAATTGTTGAAAAGGAAGCAAGTAAGTAGGACTGTATAGTTAAATATAGCAGGAATCTCACCAGTTCTAAATTAAATCCTGATTTTTTCCTGTCTTGTATTTATCTGATCTGGTTCATTACTCATTCATAGGGAACACTACCAGGTTGTATATTTGCCTGTTCACACTTAGTACCCACTACGTCCACCACTCACAAAACCAAGCTGACCGCTGTTTATACCTGGTTTGTAGCCTGGTCCCTTTGGTGTAGGGTCAGTCCATCCTGGTCTTCTCTTCAAGTCTCTGTTCTCCTTTCTTTTATTTTATATACTTATTTGTGTTTCTTTAGCTTTGGAGACCAAGAGCTCACAAACTGGTACTCCTAGAATAGTTCAGTCCTCTAACTTCTAACTAAGTATTCTCTACAGTTTGTCACCCTCAAGGGTTAAAAAGTTGGTTCTTAGGGAGCAAAATTATCTTTCCTATCTTATAATCTTTTTGTGTAAAGCATAGTTGTACATGCATTACAGAGACAGATATATAGTATATGTATCATTTTTAAATTTCATGTTCACAAATGATTAGGAAAAACATGCCTGAAAAACTTAGTCAGCTATAATGAAAAATACGTTAAGAAATGAAATATAATGAAAGATTGTGCTACTCTTACATACATCTCCATCCTTTCCCAGTGTCTACACTTAGATGTTACTCAGAAGCTTCAAGCTCCCTTGTCCCAAACTGAAGCAATCCTTTCCCTCTGCCCCGCCCAGGCCTTTGTCCTCGGCCTCCTGGTTCAGAGGAGGTGAATGGTGTCAAGTATGGGTCTGCGCCCACCTTGTTCCCTTATCTCATGCCGAAGGCGTTACTGCCGCGCAGTCTGTTTTGTTTCACTGCCTGGATTATTACTGCAGCTTTAAAAATCATTCTTCTGCTCTGTGCTTACCCTTGCTCTAATCTTTTATCCATGTTGTGCTAGAAGGATCTTTCTAAAATGTATGCCTGATTATCTCTCATCTAGTTAAAAACCTCCCCGTTCTTAGGGATCAGAATTCTTTATCCACAGAACGGTCTGCCTTTCTTTTAATTTTCTGGCTTTTTCCTTCTCAGATTTCTGTCTACTCTCTGCTCCCCTCTCCCCAGCACACACTTTGCTCTGAGTCACTCAGCCGCCTCCCCAGTGCCGCTCCCCTCCTCATCGCTGGCCTCCTTCAGATGCTCTGATGCTGCGCCTTTGAGGGCTTCTGCAACCCTGTACCACTTCTGTCTGATGCCGTCCAGCTCAGGTACCCTGTCCTCCTAGGCGTACTGCGTGGTTATCTTTACCGTACTCTTCATCACACAGGAAGAAGTGTATATATTTTCCTTGTTTTACACTAAATGGCTTCCTGAGGAACGACTTATTTGTTGTTGCCTCTCCAACTCCTGTAGTATCTAGCAGGCGTTCTATAAATATGTGCCAAATGAAAAAATGAACAAGTGTGTGAGGCTGTTTTATGTGCTGACGCTGCCTAGATTCTTAGGTTGTCCTGCTTTCCTGAGCATTTCACCGTATATTTCCCCCCCGTGAAATATTGCATACTAGATTGAATTAAGCTTATTCCTTCTTTACCGGAAATATTAATGATTTAGACCAAAGAACAATATATGATAAGTAGCTTTTCAAGTGTTTAAACATTGGCTTTTCAAAAACAGCATTAACTAGTTTTAGAACTGATTTATTTCTTATCTGTAAAAAACAGGATTAACATTATTTAAATAAAAAGATTATCAAAGTATTTTTGATTCTCTGTATTTTTTTCTCCCTCTCATTCTGTTAGCTAAAGGACACAAAATCAGCAGATCAGAAAACAACACTTCTTCATTTTCTTGTGGAAATATGTGAAGAAAAGCATCCTGATATCCTGAATTTTGTGGATGATTTGGGACATTTGGACAAAGCTAGTAAAGGTTTGTGCTTTTGTAGAAAACATTTTCATATTCTGGGTCTTAAGTTGGTATAGAAAATAATGCCTTTTATCTGAACGTACTTGCCTCTTTGTCACAGTGTTTTCACACTAAAATGCCTCATTTTAAAATTAGAAAGGTACAGGACATTTACTTTATGAATTGCCATTTCTGCAGCCGTGGGTTTAGTTTGTTTGATTGGGTAATGAGACCCTCTGTTCAGAAGCTCGGAGCTCTGCAGTCTCAGCCCCGTGAACACCTGCAGCCGGCTCTCTGAGCCCCGCACTGTGGCCTGCACTGTGCTCCCTGGGCGGGTGTCATTCCCAGATACCTGGGGTGAGTGTAGTCAGTGTCCCCTTGGCCTGAATCTGAGTCTCCATCCACCTGCCTTGCAGTTTCTAACCTCCTTATCCCCACTGTGGGTTTATATCTGGTTATAGAAAGGGTCAGAGAAAGGATAGGCCCTATCGATATTATATATATTTGCCTTGAATATGACTTAGGCAATGTTTTGATCATCTGAAGAATCTCGGTTGTATATCAAATCAGTTCTGTGGGAAAAAACTTTACTTGACTCAAAAAATGAATTTATGAATACACGTGTGTATGAATATGTACAAATGTATGGATATACATTTTGGAAGATACCTCATTTGGACCAGGAGAATATCTGTATTATTTAGGTGTAGGTCACTGGTTATTTATCAACTTAAAGAAGGATACTTTTTCCTGTATTATACTGAATATTTCTTTTAAAAATCACTTTTATCATTTTATACTCCTATGAAACTATTTCTTCTGTAAAGTGGGGTTAGTAGCACTTCTTTTGCAGAGAGACATGTGACTGCATGAGAAATTCTTTCACATTTTTTCCTGAGATATATGTTTCTTTCAAGTGTATATCTCCTACAGCTGTTGCAAAAAAAAGAAAAGTTGGAAACAATCTGTTTTTTTAAGACATAAAGTAAACTTTGAAACTTTGCAGTCTAATGTTCTAATGACATTGGATTACTCCTTAGTCTGCACTTGTGCTTCCATAAAATGTTCTTGGCTAAGAAGATAATGTCCGTATGTATAGGTGTAAATGTTTTAAGGGAATTTAAGAAGGGAAAATAATCCAAATAATTTTCTCATAATAAGCAATGTGAGATTGAGCAAAGAGCACAGAGAAGAAAAGCATTAAAAAAGACTCACTGATACTCAGAATAGCTTTTCAGTGATTAAGTTCATTAATTCAAGGATGATAACGTCCTTAAAATGAATTTTCTGAAATTTTGGAATAAAATTTGAGTGTACTGGATGAAAAAGAATTGAAAGTGGGTTTTCTTGATGAACGTTAAGCTTGATAAGTAACAGATGAAAAAGTGTTACCAAGTGCCTTGAAATATGGAGGAATTTCTTTTTCTGGGGAAAAGATGGTTGAGTAGTTATTATAACAGCTTATACCAGCATTATGTCTTTAAAAAGGATTAAATCAGTGTGGGCTTTTCTGATAATAGCAGTTTGGATTTCTGATCACTTCACCATCTTTCATGCTAGTTCTAAAACCAAACAGTAAGCTGGAGTATGCTTCTCTTTCAGATGTCCTTTTTAAACAATGAAGTTTTTACTGACGTCTCTGTTGGGGTTGCGCTGGGCCCCCTTCGCTGCGCCTGGGCTTGCTCTGGCTGTGGCGGGCTGGGACTGCTCCTGGCCGCAGTGTGCGGGCCTCTCCCTGAGGCGCCTTCTCTTGTGGAACACGGGCTCTCGGTGTGCTGACTCCAGTGCCCCTGAGGCACGTGGAACTCTCCCAGAACAGACTCGAACCCGTGTCCCCTGCATGGACAGGCTGATTCTTATCCACTGTGCCACCATGCGAGTTCTCAGATGTGGTTTTTATTGTAGAACTTATTTTCTAACAGTTTTTGCTATGAATGAAGTTTTCAAAATGTCATTTATCTATTTTGACTCATTTGATTGTGCTAAAAATCAAATACAAATATAAATATTATATTTTGTTTTTGAGAAATGTTTAACTTTCATAAGCGTGCTTGCAGAGTAGCAACTTAGTAATGAGATTCGTCTTTCTTTTTCGGTGCTTCTAAGGGGGCATTCTGGGGCCTTGGAGGTTTTAGTTTCCATCTGTTACAGTAGAGGCATGCATATGTGTATGGGTCAGCAGATATGGTGAACGAGTTTCACAGGGAGCAGCTAATTTCATATTTGAAATAGAAAAGCCATCACTGAGAGAATTTTTGTATAGTGTAGGTGATTGTTGAGCCTAATTTCTTTTTATGATTGTATTACCTTATTAATGGATGAGATTTTAGAGGAACAAATATAATGTTTTAGATGAAATAAGTCTATGTTTGCTTTGGAAAGTTTCAGTGCTCTTGTATTTTATATCATCATTTGAAAGTTTGCAGATTTGAAGTCTCCTCAATGAGCTATCACATGAATTAAAAAGTATCTTTGTTTTTGACACATAACAAATCCTGGCCGTTAGGTACTCCTGGATTAGCAGGGAGAACTTTCATTACAACTAATGAGCTTACCCGTATGACAGTTTTCAAGAATCTATTTCATTAGGGCTGCTCCTCTGCTAAAAGGTAATGGCTTATAGCTTTTCGTTGTATTTCATTGAAAATATTTTGGGTCATTATTGTATTTCTGTATACCTTTGTAATATTTTTTTTCTTTATGGATTCCCAAGGGTTGGATACATTTTCCCCTGGTCTAAACAGTTGAAATTAATGAACTCTAATCCATGATGGTTTTACTGATTATTTCACAGTAATTTCATCATTAAATTGGAATGGTATTTTACTAATGATTTAGAAAATATGACCAAACTTTGGGGATTTGGGAATGTATTAAAATAATACCAAGGTAAATTTACAATTTCACCTTGTTGAACCTGTGTCTTTCCCTGGTGGCTCAGATGGTAAAGAATCTGCCTGCAATGCAGGAGACCTGGGTTCGATCCCTGGGTAGGAAGATCCTCTGGAGAAGGGAATGGCTACCCACTCCAATACTGACTGGAGAAGTCCATGGATAGAGGAGCCTGGCGGGCTACCGTCCATGGGGTCGCAGAGTCGGACACAGCTGAGCCACTGACACAGCTATTAACGACTATTACTACTATAGCTCTTGCAGATGTTTCCGCTCTTTGCTAGATAGCTAAGCCTGAGTTCTCGAGACGCCATGCTGACGTGCTTTGGAACCCACCTGCTCACCCATTTAACAAGCTCATGCTGTGTGACTGCCGTGTGGTCTGTCTGCTGCCGGTCCACGGTGTGGTTTCTGGGTCTTGGCCCCAGCTACCTTACTCTCCCCCGACTTCTGTCCCGCTGACGCCTCCCTTTTCCTCTCACATATTTGACTTCTGTACACCTTTTCAGTAATGCTATTATTACTGGTCTGATACTGAGTCCTTCTCTTTTTTTCTCCCTGTAGCTTCTCCTTAGGTGATCTCTTTATTCCCCAAGGGCTTAAATAGAATCATTAAATTAATGATTTACAAATTTTTTTCTAGACTTCCTTCTAAGCTCCACGCTTGTATATCCAACAGCTTACTGTTCAATCTGCAGCTACGTTGCAGTGTATAGATCACCCTTTGCTGTAAGTGTGGCTCTCGATTATGACCTCCTTGCTGTCTCCTCTCCAAATTTGATTTACTTGAAAAAACCTTTCTTGGCACACTTTCTCCTGATTTCATTTTTCTCACTCCCGTGACTCTTTGCAGCCCCTAGCACCTCAGCTGAGAAAGCCTGGTGGTTTCTGTGGGGAGCGGCTGCTGCGCTGGAAAGGTCTCCCTCTCTCCTCTGTCAGGCTTTCCCTCTGGCGCTGCTTCCTGGGGCTCGCTGGGAGCCTCACCTCGGTTTCTGTGTATTCCAGTCTGTATTTAAGGGTAAATTTCTAGATTTTCTACAAAGCCTTAGACCACTGTTTAAGGACCACTACTCTGTGTTAGACACTATTCCTGCAACTGCTGAGAAAGGAAGTAGCTTCCAGAGAGAGGGCAATATTCAGTGTATTTTCAGAGTGGGTTTAATGATTGCCCGCTTCTTTTTTTTTTTTTTTTCAACTTTTTCCATTTCTACAGTTTCAGCTTTCAGGCGCATTATTTGATCCTTTATATTTGAGTTTTTGTTTGCTCCATTTTATAGACCTCTCTGCTTTTAAGACTGTTTGTTTGCTTTTAGTTAGTAATTCCTTGGTCTGACCCAAATATTTGTCTAGTCAAATACATCACCTGGTTTTCAATTCCTCATGACTTTCCAACATTTTATGATAAATGCCTTACTAAATACCAAATGTTTGTCTTTTGTTCACCTACTGTGAGCACTTAGAGTGCTTAATTTCCAGGTGGTTGCCACCTGGAAGTGCACAGTGTTTGAAAATTTCTAATTCATCTGCTATAACAAGCAGAAAGCATTTTCAAAGGCTTCCATTAACCTCTTTATGCTATAGGCTTCCAAAAATGACAATTAAAAATGTATTAGCAAGTTGGATATGTATTTTAGATATTCAGTATTAGTTATTATTTCAGCTTCATTTATATTTTAAGTGTATATTGTAAACATATAAAAATATTTATTGTGCAATAAAATTTACAACACAGCTAACATAATTTTTGGAACCATTGTGTCATGAAGACTAACATTGGAGTCTCATAGTTTTTCAGGATAAGTAATTATTTTGGTGTTTCAGATCAACTGTAAAATACTAGAGTTTTATGAATACACACATTAGTGTGTATGTCCGCCAATACAATGAAATAATTTGACAGGACACATTGGCGGGGGAGCATTTATAATATAGTCTAGTTAAAAGGAAAAACAACCATGTAGGATATGGCTTTAACTAAATTGTCAACAAAGAGCACAAAATATATTGTTATGGGCTGAATTTTGTCCCCATATGTTGGAGCCCTTCATATGTTGAACCTAGTGCCTCAGAATGTGACTGTATATGGAGATAGGGCCCTTAAACTGGTGATTAAGTTAAAATGGGACCCTTAGGGTGGGCCCTAATACAATCTGACTTGTGTCCTTATGAGAAAAGGCAGTTTCAACACCCAGAGGAGACATCATGGGTGAGCATACAAAGACCAGCCGTGTGAGTGCACAGGAGAGAGAGTTCAAGCCAAGGAGAGGTGCTGCAGAAGAAATCAAGCATACGAATTAATATAATAACTTGAAGCATTTTTCTTGCTTAGTTTTTGGCTTTATAATGGCCTATTTTGTGTTGTTGTTTAGTTGCTAAGTTGTGTCCGAGTCTCCTGTGACCCCATGGACTGTAGCCTGCCAGGCTCCTCTGTCCATGGGATTTCCCAAACAAGAATACTGGAATGGGTTGCCTTTTCTTTCTCCAAGGGATCTTCCTGATCCAGGGATTGAACCTGCATCTCCTGCTGTTTACCACTAAGCTCCCTAGGAAGCCCGGAGTGGCCTGTACTGCATGATTTTTTACTTTATCAGATAACTTGAAGAAACAGTCATAGATCTTCAGTATTGGGTGCTCACTAGTAATCAGTTCAGGAATAAAAAAGTTCTTATACAAACCATGAATTATCACACGATTTTAAATAATTACAAGTATGTGTCAATTCTTTCTTGACTAGGCATGACACATAAATTAGTATATGTATGAAGAAATATTGAGGCATTCTAAATAAATATATTCATGAGTGTTTACATTTAATTTTCAGAGTGAGCTCTTACATCTCCTGGATTTTATTTTAGAATGCATTCATTTACATTGAGCTAAGTTTACAAGTTTTAGTTTTGTTTCATCATGTCTTTTGCTCACTACATCTGCATATATTTCTTTACCACTCTCTGTTTTGCTACTATATAATAGTTGAATTTTTCTTGTAAGCAAGTAGCCAACAAAGACTAGTTGCACTCTGAATTATCTATTGACACTTTTCCAAAACTGAGATATGAATAGATGGTTTTACCCTTTTTTTTATTAGCATGTGGAAATAGTGAAAGTATTATTCTACACATAGATGGAGAGTAAGAAGCTATGTCTTGAAAGCTAGTCTGTGACTCCTGTTTAATTATGTCTCAATGATCTATTTTGGTATGTATTAGCCATCTAATACATATACTCAGGAATTGTAAAACAATTTTAATGTTACTGCAAACTAAATATAATTAAAAATAAATTTATTTTAAAAAGGCAATTTACATGTAGGTTTGCATGTACTTATTAAAAGGGCCATATATGTAAAATTTTACATTCAACAAGTTAACACTTAACATAAAAGGGTATGATGAAATACAACTGAACCATTTACAAGGTAATTGCAGGATTTATGAAAAATATTTATAGTGCACTGGGAATATGGTGTACTGGTAAAGAACCAATAGGTTCAAGTTGTTTGGTGAGCAGCATTTTACTTAAATCTTGCCGGTTTATTTCCATGGATTTTCTATGTAAATTTGGCATCAAAAGTTGAAATCGGCGACTTGCAGGTGAGGTTGTAAATATTACACTATTTTATAATACAAATGTAAACTGTTTTGGAAGGCAGCAGAAAGGAATATAGAAAGAATATGGGCAAAATCTCTAGAAGGATTAAGGACTCTGTAGAGTGACATTGAAATACACTGGCATGAAGGAACTACTTGCAGTTAAAGATTGCTTTCTGAGATATGGAGCCGGGAACATTTCCTGAATTGGCTGCTGCTTGGGCTGATAGATGATGATGAAGAAGAAAACTGCATCAGGAAGACCTCTATATCTTTTTGGAGGTTAGCAGACTGAAAGTGGCATCAATACAGTGTTAATCTTTTTGAGAAACTAACAGTTTACAGTGTTTGCAGATTTTTGTCCTCCTGCAGATTTGCAATAGCTACTTGAACAGTTCTGTCAGCGTCACCTATGAGCCAGAGCTAGCATCAAGTAACAGGACAGGGGCAACAGGGACAGCCAAGGTCTTGGAGCTTTCTTAGGCTGCTGGGTGGAAAGCAGTATTTACTGCACTTCAGTTTTGCAACATGAAGTGGGAAATTACAAACCAGGTAGATAAAAGAAAACTCCAGGGTGTTCTGAAGGATAGCTTAAATATAACAAATCTATGTACTATAAAGACACCTACGCGGTGGATGGAGCAAACACAGTTATGGCTGGCTGCTGAATTTCATTACTCACAAGGTTGACATGTAACCAACTGGGTGAAGAGTCATGGAGCTGATAAGATGCTGAAGGTAGAACTGCTAACTGCTTCCCAGAACCAGACTGTTCATATAGCTTGCAAAGTCTTGAATTAGTGGTTGTATTAGTTCCCTAGGGCTGCCATGAGCTATCACTGCACTCCAGGTCGCTTTACACAGCATAAAGTTAGTACCTAGCTGTTGAGGAAGACAGAAATCCAGGTGTTGGTAGGGTTGGGTTCTTCTGGAGCCCCTGGGGAGGAGCCATCCAGCGCCTCCCTCTCAGCTGCTGGCTGCTGCCGGCGAGTCTTGGCATTGCTCTGCTCTCAGTTTTCACAGTGGTTTCTTCTCTGTGCCCCTGTATTCCCACTTCTCACTATAAAGACACCAGCAGTTTGATTTAGGTCCCACCCAAGACCCAGGATGATTTCATCTTGAGATCCTTAACTCTCTACAAAGACCCTGTTTGAAAATAAGTCACATTCTGTTGTTCTGGGCGGATGTGGAGTTTGGGAGACAATTTTCAACCGAATCCTGTCATCCTTGTCATCACTCCCATAAGGGCATGGAGGCAGCACCGTCATCTCTGAGTATTGTAAAATAGTTAAGGGTAACTACACTGTTAGGTTTATATATGGAATACATTTATGTTGTGAAATGTTTGGGCGTTTAAGGGTTATTGTTGATGAGCTTGTGAAGCAATTAAAACTGAAATTTATTAACATGCCTTGAATTTAAGAAGGTTTTATTGACAGGTAGAGATGATTTAATAGTTCTAATAAATGATTTCAGTGGGTGAAATAAAAATGTGATAGTTCTACCTTATATTAAGGGAGAGGCTGTTGTTACCATCGTAGACCTTAAGACTAGACAGCTGGGGTTTAAACTCCAGCTGCCCATTTCTCATCATCGCTGGACCCGGTTTTCTTACGTCTGAACTGGGGATGATACTAGTATTTAATTTAGAGCTTTGGTGTGAGGACTCCATAGGTTTCTGTGTGTAAATATTTATAAAATTGTGTATAGCACTTGTAAGCACTGTGTGACTATTCTCTGCGTTTGTAGTAGTAGCAGTTGCTGTTGCTTTTCAGTGATTATTTCTTATTTACACACATCTTCCTATGCTGTTATTAATGGTGCAAGTAAACATGGGTCTCTGTGAATAATGTATTATTAATTTTAATATATATTCTCAAAAGTTGTTTGAACGGATTCCAGGTGCATCTTGCCTGAAATAAATGCAAACTTTAGCGTACAGGACCAAGAAATTTGTAGATTTATGTTGTTGAAAGACTTTTGTGCTTTTCTAAAGATTAGAGAATAATATACATGTAAGAATTTGCACAAATCATGAATGTTTAGCCCAGTACACTTTCACCAGCTGGATACATCAGCACAGGGAGTGGAATTTGGAAAATGGATTCTCTTGACCCTCTGTGCTTCAGCCTGACACTGGAGTTTTATTTCATATTTTGAAGTTTGGTAGATGTCTTTTGAAAAAACGGTTTCTACTACTAAACAACCTTTGAAGCCAATGAGTCTCCAGCAGCTCTTCAACAACTTATAGTTCTTTTTTTCTGCAGGTGTTTGCATGTTACGTGAAATCAAATTTATTAGCCCCGGATTATTGAGAAATGCCATATGGAAATATGAACTAATACTGATGATAAATGATAGAAATAATAGAAACATTCAAAAAGATTTTATTCACCTTCATAGGAAAACCTGAAGAAAATGACTTCTTAGATAACCTTCCCCTCTCTTCTCAGAAGCAGAGATTTAAAATTGATCAGTTGGTAGACCCTGGTGGCATGTAATGTCTGTCACCATGATGGCAGCTTCTCAGCAGCTGTCTATCAAACTACATATTCTCCGGCAAAAAGAAATAGTGTTCATTAATAGTTTTTGATATGTTTTGAAAGGATTCTTTTCAAAATGTTTATTGAACTCTCACTGCCTAGCAAACACCATCCTAGGAACTTGTAGTAATAAGGATTAGACTAACAGAAAACAAAATCAACCAAACAAAAAAAATCAGGCTTAGACTGACTTTGAGTGACAGAAAAACAGGTGACAGCGGCTCATATATGATGCACTCATTCAGTCAGTATTTGATGAGCTGCTTTTTGAATATATCTTCTGTCTCGGGGCCATTCGGGTCGGGGTGCTGGATAGAGCTGCTGTTGTGTTGAGCTGCTGAGTCATGCTCCCCTCTTCTGTGACCCTGTGGACTGCAGTCCCCCAGGCTCCGCCATCCATGGGATCTTCCAGGCAAGAACGCTGGAGTGCACTGCCGTCTGCTTCTCCAGGGGATCTTCCCGACCCAGGGACTGAGCCACTGCTCCTGCATTGGCTGGCGAATCCTTTACCGTAAGCCACCAGGGAAGCCCTCTGGATAGAGTACGGGAACACAAGAGAAGTCTCTGGTCTCTTGAGATTTACAGTTTAGGTGGCAGATACAGAACAAAGAGAGAAGTCAGTGTGTATCATGTTGGGTGGTTAGCTGTGGAATTCTAGGCCAGGTACCTTTTTTTTTTTTTTTGGAATTTAAGTTAAGAGATTGGAGAAGACCTTTGCATGAAAACTTGACGAGGTGTGAGGAGGTCAGACACGGTGTGTGAGAGAGGCACGTAACAGGAGGGGCACGCAGGCGCCTAAGCCCTAGATACCGGTGTGACCGGGATTGGGGGTGGTGAAGGAGATACGATCAGAAAGGTGACATCCCGTAGGACTTGCTGGTCATTGTAAGGACTTTGATTTTGCTCTGAGATGGGGAGTCATCAGAAGCATTTTGAGCAAAAGAGTGACAGCTGCCTTGCATTTTCAAAGGATTGCTTTGGTTGCTCTGTTGGGAAAAATGGAGAACAGTGATGAAGTTGTGAAACCACTTGATGCTGTAATAATAATCCAGGGCAGAAAGAATGTTGACTGGGACCAGGAGGAGGTAGCAAGGGAGGTGAAAGGGTTTAGGCAAAGCATCTACGTTGAAGGTAGAACCAACAGGATTTATTCTGGGACTGGATGTGCGGGGTATGAGGGAAAGAGGGAAGTCATAGCACCAATCACTTACTGAGATGCAGGAGCATGTTCCAGGAGAAGGATAAGTTCCAGTTTGAAAATGTGAGTTTAAGATGCCTATTAAACATTAAGGAATGACATTCAACCAGCAGTTGGAGTTCAGGGCAAAGATCTAGGCAGCCCAAAAATAACTGTCATGTTTCAAGTTCAGAGATACACAGTCCAGGACTTGTCAGCCTACATGGTCTGTATCCATACATAAAAACTCATTGCACAATTTACTATGTGCATGTTTTTAGTCAGTCATGTCCAACTCTGCGACCCCATGAAGTAGCCTGCCAGGCTCCTCTGTCCATGGAATTCTCCAGGCAAAAACACTGGAGTGGGTTATATTCCCTTCTCCATGAACTCTTCCCAAACCAGGGATGGAACCCGGGTCTCCTGCATTGTGCACGGGTTCTTTACCGTCTGAGCCTCCCTCCCACAGACATGTGCACAAAATCATTATCTTGAGGGAACATTTTGAATAATGTTACAGACATCTCTACTATTGGTCTCTTTTGTACAGTATTTATTTACCATAGTGTTGAACATCTTATTGGTAGAAAGGAGCTTTCAGCTTCTTTTAGGTAAATACGGTTTTCCATTAGATAGACTTCTCCCATTGGTACTGCTTTCTCTCCTGACAGTCTTGTGTCTTTCACGCCCTCCTCCTGGCTGGGGAGGGCGGGCTGCTGCTTGTGCCCTGGCGTGGGTGGTGCGGCTCCGCAGGGCCGACCCAGAGCCCGCCACTGCTATGCCCCTCCTCTCCTCCGCCTGCCTTCTGTCTGCCTTTCCTGCCTCCAGACTCCACCGCAGAGAGAGGTGGTTCCCTTGCAGTGTGATGTGTAGAAAAATGTAACAACAAAACCCTCTTGTCTGAGCAGCTCTTCCTTGACTTATGATGATATTACATTCAGGTGAACCCTCACAAGTTGAAACTAAATTGAAAACCCATTGAATACATCTGCCTAACCAAAGATCATAGCTTACCCTAGCCTAAGTTAAACATGTTCAGAACACTTATATTCACCTCCAGTTGGGCAAAATCATCTAACACTAAGCCTAATTTATAAGAAGGTGTTGAATATCTCATACTGTTTATTGATTACTGGCCTGAAAGTGAAAACCAGAGTAGTTCTGTGGGTACAGATCATAAGTATATTAATTCTTCACCTACACAGGCTGACTGGGAGCTGCAGCTTGCTCTCCATCATCATGAGAGCATGTCCCACACACTGCTAGCCCAGAGAAAGAGCAACATTCAAGGTCTAAAGTATGGTTTCTGTTGAAAGCATATAGCTTTCCCCACCATCATAAAGTTGAAAAATCCTAAGTGGAACATAAGCAAATTAATAGCAAATGCAAATTATAATGTATTATTGTATGGGATCCCCTCAAGAATCAGACAGGGTGAAGGACAGGGAAGCCTGGCGTGCTGCAGTCCATGGGGTCACAAAGACTCAGACACGACTGAGCAACTGAGCAGCAGCAGCAACAAGAATCAGAAGAGGGCTTCCCAGGGGGCCCAGTGGTACAGAATCCACCTGCCAAGGCAGGAGACGCCGGAGATGCACATTTGATCCCTCGCTCGAGAAGATCTCCTGGGGGAGGAAATGATAGCCCACTCCAGTAGCCTTGCCTGGAAAGTCCCACAGACAGAGCAGCCTAGCGGGCGACAGTCCACGGACAGTCCACAGACAGAGCCGGACAGGACGGAGCGACTGAGCACGCTCCCATCATTCGAGAATAAAGACAAGGAAAAGAAGGGAAACCGAGCAGAAGGAGGCCAGCTGAGGATTAGTGGCCAGTCATGTAGCATTGCTTCTTTCAGTTTACAGGTTTGCCTGTTATGAACCAAACTGCAGTTTATTTTGAGTTTGTGCTGTTTTACCATCTTATTTTAATTTTATGCTTTTCTGTCAACACAATGCATTTTATAATGATACTCTAGAACTTAGATTTTGTCTTCAGCCTACTTAATATTAAAGATTTTTTTAATGCTACTGAAGGTTTTGTCCATCATGTCCATCCAGTGTGTTGTTTTTGACGTGCATTTTGTGAAATACTCTTAAAGCTTTATTATTACAGTTGTCTAGGAAAAATCATTATGTTTGGAGCTTTAAATGCTATAGGCTTTAGTTTCTCTCATAGAACAATTGTGTCTAGAATAGGAAGGGTAATTTAGTTTGGATGTTTACGTTGTTTTTTGGTAATTGTTGCTTTTAAAGCTTTCTTCAAAGACATCAACTCCTCTGTAATGTATCATGGTATGTAAGAATAAGTGTGACATTTCTAGTAAGCTTGTTATGAAATAAGGACCAACATCTCCAGGAGATAGTCATAGATGATTATTGTTTAATTATAGAGATTATATAAATGTATGCAATTTCTCCATTTTTATTTGAAATCTTAGCATGGTAAATCATAGAGAACATTATATTGCAGAGAACCTGTATACGTGATTTCTGGATCATGATTTCTGAATCTAAATATTTATAGTTGTGATTTTAACTTCTATTTAGAGCTTTTCTAACACCTCTAGTGTATAATTATCAAAATGACTAGCCACTTGGAGAAAAGTCTGTGTCTTAGCTTTTAAAGTTTTAGATATTTAATCTGTTATGTTTCCCCTTTTTAATGTTTTAACCTCTTGAGAGGTTAAAGTTAAACCCAAAATCCATTCTTTCAGCAAACATTTGAGTATCTGCCCTGTGTTATGTAAACCAAGGCACAAAGATGCATAAAATGTAAGGTCTCTCCCCTCAGGAATCCCCGGGCGGTTAGGAGAGGAAGGCACATGCTGAAAGTAATGGGTGTCCTCCTTGCAAAGACAGAGACAGTTGCCAGGCATGACAGGCGGGAGGGCGCGTCACCAGGGCCGGTCTAGGGTTTTGGCCTCGTACCGTGAAAGTATGAACAGGAGTGACTTGGGTGGAGTGGGCAAAGCAGATAGACACACTTTTCCTGGCATCAGGTACGGAATAGATGAAAGGGGTTGGGTGGAATCAAACTAGGAGTCGATTTGGTAGTGAAGTGTGGCAGATTAGGAAATAGGACCGCGTTGTAGGTGGAACTCTGATGTTGTGTAAGGAGTTTCTTGTCTGCTTTTGAAGCAGAGGTAGGGTATCTTTGGGCTTCCCTGGTGGCTCAGATGGTGAAGCATCTGCCTGCAATGCGGGAGGCCCGGGTTCAATCCCTGGGTCGGGAAGATCCCCTGGAGAAGGAAATGGCAACCCATTCCAGTACTCTTGCCTGGAAATCCATGGACAGAGGAGCCTGGTAGGCTACAGTCCACGGGGTCGCAAAGAGTCGGACAAGACTGAGCGACTTCACTTCTTCTTAAAGTATCTTTAAATTAATGTTTGTCTCAAAATTTCCATGTACAGTTTGGATATGGCTCTGAGAGAAACAGTAGGAGACCAGAGGTCAAAGAAGACATTAGTGTTCCAGATCCCTTGAGTGGTGTTCAAGGGTAGGTTTTATTTGCCAAGTACCATGTGAGGAATGTCATGATCCTTTGGATCTGAGGGTTCAGGAGAGGAAGGGTCAAGACTAGCAGGTTTCTATCACAGGAGACAGCATTATGGTTCTACTGCCTGCAGTCATATGGAGATTGCAGATGGGCGGTTGCCTTGGGGTCGAAACATACAGTGTCTGAGGTGACTGAGAGATATCCCATCTGATTGAAAACTGAGTAAAATGCAGAAGTTGAAAGTGCCTTAAAAATATCTAGTCAACTCTGTTTTATAATGACTGTATTTTGTTACTTCTAAATAATGAAAAGGAATAAAAAGATAAGATTAACTTATTAGTTAAGAAATGTGAAAGAAAAAAAACAAATATGACATAGTTGAAAGATAAAATTCATATGTGTCATATACAGAGATACCAGTAAATTAACACTTTCAAGGAGTGCAATTTAAAATTCTCTGCTCCAGTTGGGACTTCTAATGGCAAAAATTTTGTCACTGACCTCAAAGAACTTGAGATATGTTCAGGTTAAACTATGTGGTTAAACTATGTCCAAAGATGTGTGTGGGTAGTTTCTTTGTATATATAATTACTGAAGAATGCCAAGGACATTCTTAAATGCTCTTTAGTTTTATCCATCAGATGGCCCTGGGCATTCAGTTGTATTTTATTCACATAGAACTTGCACACACCTTTCTTTCTTCCGACTGTGGTTTCGTCTTTATTTAAAAACCAGCAGTGAAAAGTTGATCTGCTGCTGCTGCTGCTGAGTCGCTTCAGTCTTGTCTGACTCTGTGCAACCCCATAGACGGCAGCCCACCAGGCTCCCCCATCCCTGGGATTCTCCAGGCAAGAATACTGGAGTGGGTTGCCATTTCCTTCTCCAATACATGAAAGTGAAAAGTGAAAGTGAAGTCACTTAGTCATGTCTGAGTCCTAGCAACCCCATGGACTGCAGCCTACCAGGCTCCTCTGTCCATGGGATTTTCCAGGCAAGAGTACTGGAGTGGGTTGCCATTGCCTTCTCTGAAAAGTTGATCAGTTACAGTTAAATTGTCTTAAGTATAATGTACAAATAATGTAATTGGGTAGTGCTGATGAAGCTTAGGTAACGGCTTAATGGGATTTCTATCTGGTAAGTAGCTACAGAACCATTTTGTAAGACAGCTTTTTTCTCCTTATGATGCCAACCTTAGATGTTTGAATGTGCCCCCGAGTTTCCTAACATCCCAAACATTTTATTCTTATAATTACCAACTTTTCTTTTTAGCCAGAGTTCTACAGCACTTTTCCTGGCAATGATGATGATTGTGATGATTTTTTTTTAAATTTCCTTTGATTTTAGTATTGCTTCAGTCTTTAAGGCATTTCTACTGAGTTGTCTGAATAAGATTAACATCTCACAGTCCATTTTATTTTTAAAAAATTCTTCATCCTATATTATAGCAGTTGATCTTTATGAAATATCAGTGAGGTAAAAGTAAGAGGCGAGATTCCTCCTATTTTGCTCATGTGGTGATAGACCATCGTCCCTGACCCAGCTGGCTGCCAATGAGTTGGGAAGGGCTCCCAGGATCCCCTAAGAAGCCTTTCCCGGACCACCTGAAGCCCTTCTCCCACCCCCTGAGGAGCACGCACTCCCTGGGACAGCTGTTTCCAGCCATGAGCCGCCGGCCCCCGCCGAGCACAGGCCCGGCTGCGGGGCAGCTCTGAGGACAGCTCGTGGATCAGAAGCACACCCCTCTCAGCCTTCCTGCAGGCACTGGGGTCCCGCCTGCTGACCAGATGCACACTGCTGCGTCCATGGGACAGAGGAAAAACTATGCATTTGACTTTTGTCTTGGTTCCTAAAATCCTTGTTAGAGCATGAGTGCCTTTGTGCGCCGATGAGATGACTTGGGGCAGGCGGGAGCAGGGCCAGCTTAGGGAACCTGAGGATGGGGGCACTGGTTGACAGAAGCACCAGCCAGGAGGCCAGAGGGACACACGTTTCAGCCCTCCCTCTCGCCTCCAGGTCAGGCACGAGCGCCCGTGACCGGGTCAGTCGCAGCTGTGCAGTGAGGCTTCGCTGAGACTCCGAGATGAAGAGGCACAGGGGCCTTGTGTTACAGCGAGCGCGTGGGTGCTCCGGGAGGCCGCGCCTGGACTGCGCCCAGAGAGCGTGGGGCGTCGGGCGGCCGCTCCTTCCGTGTTCTTGCCCTGTGCGTGTCTTCCGTTTGGCTATTCCTGAGCTAGAGCCTTTATAATAAAGGCTGTCTCAGCAAGCACAGTACTTCCCGAAGTTCTCTGAGTCATCCCAGTAAATTATAGAAAATAAATGGGGTGGGGGGAGCTTATGAGAACCCTTGAATTTATCGTAGGTTAGAAGGACAGGTGATCCCCGTAACTTGCCCTCTCAAGTGAGGGCAGTCTTTATGGGACTGAGTCCTTAAACGTGTGGGTTCTAGGCTAACTCCAGGCAATGAGTGTCAGTGAATTGGGAGACACCAGTGGGTATTGGAGAAGTGGATGGTGTTGGAATGATGTATCAGGTATCAGAAAAAAATAAATAATCCACGTATGTTCCTTTCCAGTGTTTGCCTTTTGCTTTTTGTTACATGGGAGTTCCTCAGACTCATTTGTCTTTTCTCTAGATATCTGCCAGATTTGATGTGTGTCTATGTGTAGTAAAATTTGATCAGTGATTTGATCATAATATTTTAAGTATGTGATTTTTTTCAATAGTGTTAATACATTTAATTTAAATGCTAATTAAAAATATAATTTATTTGTCTTCGAACCATCCATCTATCCACAGAATGTATAAGTGTATTCCCCTGGGTTTAGCTATATGTGGATTACTTGTGACTTTTACTAGGCAAGAATGTATACACAAAAACACTTTATTAATTTAATAAACAGAGTTTACTGTTCTTAGAGTACCAGTAAAGAAAGTTTGAAATTTGTTTCCCGGGGTACTCAAAGAACCCCTGATATCTTTTCCTGATGTAGGTGACCTTGGACAAGAGAGCAGAGTTTACCCATCTTTTCTTTGTACATTTTTCCCCTCTCAAAAGATCATCATTTTGAAAAGTGCTCAAATTATATTGAAATAGATTTAATTTTAAAACCATACTCTTTCTTTTCCATCTTTTTCTTAATTGATTTTTTTGTAGTGTTTGTAGAGGTCAAGGACTTTGATTTTCAACAAAAGATATTTCTTATATGTGGTTTGTGTATGTGAGCTTTACCAAAATATTCCTGTTTTTAAAAATCTTTTATTTTCTTCATTTCTGGATTTAAAAATTAAAAGGTTTTTAAAACTTTAAGTGAAATTCACCTTTCCTTTATTTTCATGGACTTTTCATTATTATTGTAAGGTTTTTCATGTGTTTTGTTTCTAGAATATTTTACTTTTTTATATTATAATTTCGTCCTTTTAAGGCGTATAATATTCTCTCTTTTAGTTTCTGTAGAAACCCTGGAAAAGAACTTGAAACAGATGGGAAGGCAACTTCAACAGCTTGAGAAAGATTTGAAAATCTTTCCCCCTCCTGAAGACTCACATGATAAGTTTGTGACAAAGATGTCCATATCCTTTGATATCTAAATAACTTTAAATTACTAGTCAATTAGGAATACAATTTGCTTAACCTTTTAAGTGTACTTTCAAGTGTACTTGCATAACCAGAAATCACTCTATAATGCCCAGTTATAGAAAATTTATCCTTTACCTTCTTGCAAGGAAATTTATCAAGGGTTTTGCCTGTAGTGAATAATACAGAGATGTATCCTGTTAATTTCATTCCTTTTTTTCCTTTTTATTAATCTAATACATTCTCTCCTCACTTTCCTTCCATATGCCCTATTTTCCTTCTGATGTTCACGGTAAATTGAAAGGATAGGAAGATTCAATTTGAGGAAGTTTGAATTTAATGTCATGTTGTGATATAGATACTGTTGAAATGGACCAATACTTTTGTAGCAGATGAAGACTTTATAAACTGGTATGACTGTCAGCTTAATTTCAAAAATTAATTTTTGCATATCAAAAGTTAACCCATAAAAAAAAACAAACAAAAAGTTAACTCATGTTCAAGAAACTAAAATTTCCTTTAGAAATACTACACTGTTCCAAAAAGCAAAACTGAACTAATCACAGTCCTACTGGTATCGGTATTTTCCAGACTGAAAATAAAATTGACCAATACATGTGTGTATGTATGTGTGTAGATATGTATATATACATAAAACTAATAGCATTGGGGTTGTCCTGCTTAATTTAAGGTCCTTTAAATTTCATTATCTTTGGTTTCACTAATTTTGTCAGTGGGAAGTGAAAGTCACTCAGTTATGTCCAACTCTTTTCTACCCCACGGACTATACACTGGAGTGGGCAGCCTTTCCCTTCTCCAGAGGATCTTCCCAACCCAGGGATCGAACCCAGGTCTGCCGCATTGCAGGCGGACTCTTTACCAGCTGAGCCACCAGGGAAGCCCAAGAATACTGGAGTGGATAGCCTATCCCTTCTGCAGTGGATCTTCCCGACCCAGGAATCTAACCGGGATCTCCTGCACTGCAGGCGAATTCTTTACCAACTGAGCTATGAGGGAAGCCCCACTTTTGTCAGTGAACTCATCTTTAATGAGTAATTGAAGTAATAAACTTTTTTTATTTCCAGAAACTAATGTTGAGTTTTCTCTCCAAACCATTCTGTGAAATTAGAGACTGATATCTTTTGCCTTATAATATTACAATTGTACAAAAATCTCATATGGGCTTCAAAATTCCATACGAAAGGATAACCCATTTCTAAACAAACACTTGTAAGTAGATACTCCTAATATTTTATTTTAATCTGAGATGCTTAAAATAACTACTTTTCCTCTTTTCATCTCTTCTTCCCTGAGATTTGGCAAATCACAAAATTATTATTTGGCTTGTCATAGACTTTATTGTACTGTATACTTTCAGCTTAATTGTGAATTAGTTCAGTTTTAGCTTTCTGCACCATCTCTTTTGGGAAATATCATAAAAATGCACTCTAGCAATAATCAATTCAGGCTAATGTGTTTGTTTCCTTTCGTTATGTTTCCTATCCACACAGTTTCTTCTTTTATTAGGCAGGATGTCTTTATTTGAAAAGGTTGTGTTTTGAAAACTGAAGATGAAGTCTGTGTTTATCCATCGAATATATATTTGCCACACCTTCTCCTTTGGCAAAGTATGGTTAAGCCTAAATTTGTTATTGTAGAATTGCATGTTACATCATTCTTAACTCCCCCCACCCACCATTTTATCATGTTACAATATTTATATGTGACAGTATTGTGATCATTAAGAACTGTTCATTGAGGCACTTTTTATTGTTCCCTATAGATAGAAAGCATTTTTTAAAAGGTTTTACTTGCATACAATTTCCAGTAATACATTGTGCATGTACTAATTATGAATCTCAGTTATCTGGAACATAGGACCTGAAACAAATTCTTGAGATTAGAATAAGGTTAGTAGAATTCTGCTCAGCAGACAATTCAGGACCTATCCATATTTGTGTTCATATGACACAGAAGCTGAATGATGTTGGCTTGTTGAAAGGTATGCAGCTCATAAAAAGCAGCCAGCAGGAAATCAGAAACAGGAAGGATGAAGCTTTGTTGGAAACAGTTTTTCATTTTGAGTACAATTATACTCCATGGACAAGAAAGCTCCTACATCCTGTCGCTAAATATCACAACCTAGATGCCTCTAATGAACTGATTAGCATTCATGTATCTCTTGGAAGTCAGATATATGAACAGTTGGTGCACTTTGCTATTGACAAAGCTTATAATCATAAATATTCTTTGCTGAGATGAGATTGCACTCGTTTGCTCTTCATCTTAGACATACTAGTTTCTAAGTAATTAAATTCATTCATTGCAAAGCTTTGTTTACTTTAATTAGGACTGACAACAAGTCAGATTTTGAATATTAAATACTTTTATACAGATTTTATTAAAATGGCAAATTGTGAGCTTCTTACATCTAAGAAAATGGAAGAATTTGGGGACTAAATACACAATAAATTAAACTGTGTTTAACTGAAGTTGGGGTTATTAATACTGGCAGTTTGTTTATGCTTAAGTATTAGTGCTTATTAGTTGAAAGACATATCAAACGTTTGGTTCATAAGTCAATTCTGAAAGAATGTATGTGTTATCAAAGTTATTAATGGTGCATTTATGCAAATAGATATTTAGATTAAACAATCATGATTTACTGAGCTATTAAATAATTTGTTAATTGTTTTATATTATAGTGATACAATTTTGTTGTAATTTCATGAAATTTCATGAGTACCACTCAGTTATAGTATATTGTATTTTTATTCTACCAGTACTTGTTTTCTTTACATTCATGTCTTAATATTGGAAAAGACAAAATTACATTCTTTAAAAGGCATGCACAGTTATTTCATTATCACATTGACTTTTTAGTAATAATTACCCTACTTTTCAATTGCTAAGTCTGGTGAGAAGTGTAATTAGAATAATTTCACTGTAAGTATTTGCCTGAAAAATTTGTTTTGTGATTTGTGGTAGGGTCACCAATATTATTATATATCGATATAAAGTATTATATGTAAGGTGTACATACTTTTTAAATTCTTTATCCATGAGAAACTGGGAAAATGCCAGGATTAGTGTCATGCAATGCTTATTCCTTTCTTTTGACCTTTACATTCTGGAATATATCTTATTTTAAGGAAAAATAACAAATAGATCCTAGCACATCACCCTAAAAATTTTCCTTGCACAAGCCTTTGCATTTCTCTTTTCTCCTTGTCCCACTGTCTCCCAAGTCTCATAGAAAAAAATCATTTTGCTGATATTTTTGTATTTGCTATAGAACTTACATGACAAGTTGTCACTTTTCCATTTTTTTAGTCTTTAAATTTCTTCTTTGTAATCACACTTTATTTTCACAGTTTCTTTTTTGCTGTCCCACTGTATAACAATATTTTGGACACTCCAGAAATTACTAGGTAGATGCTAAAACTGTCCCAATAAATTATTTGAGAGGAAGACTTGCATATTACTTATATCTATATTTCACACTGCATAAAGCACAGAAGTTTTCTGGTAAAGCAATTTAGTACATTTTAATTTAATTGAAGTGTGATTAGGAAGGAAAATGGAAGAGTGGAATGAGTGAAATGTAAACTTGCATAATACATGGTCCATTTGCAAGAGTGGGAAGTTAGGTAATTGAGTGATTTGTAAGAGCAGATTTTTTCTCTTAAATTAGTCTTCTTTCCTCCTTTTTTTCCCTGCTTTCTCTCACTTATTTTCCATTTAACACATTCTCAACAAACTTTAAAGACCTGGGTTAAAATATCCTGCTCTTCATCCTCTGTACATCCTCAGGTCTATAGTGATCTCTTTCTTCGCAGAGGTCTTGCTTTATTGACTATGTTGGGCTTGACAGGCATGCCTCGGTCACTGTCGCTTTCTCAGCCAGGAGTTCCCTCACTGCCCTGCATAAGTTAGGCTCTATCACTCTGTACAACATCACGCACAAACGTTTGTTTTTATCACCCTTATTACTGTCTGAATATCTCATTCATTTATTTACTATCTGTCACCACTCTCTAGAATGCATGTTTCGTGGAAAATGGGGACTTTGCTGACCGTGTTAGCCAGTGTTTTCCACAGTGCCTAGAAGAGGCGTTCTCAGTGGGGCTCAGTGAGTACTTGTAGATTAGCTGGTTGCCTGGCCATCTGGGTCCCAGGTCATTAAGAAGATCTGTTAAAGGTGTTAGATGTGTAGGACCAGTTGAAGCTCATCCTTGTAGGGTGATTAATGGAAGTAAAAGGTATCTTAGGTGGAGGTGTGCAATAATATGCTAATAAAGGTAGAATCTATTTGTGCCGTATTGCTTGGGAATGAACAGAACTGGTTTAAATCCCAAATCTCGGTCTGACTACTCAGTTGGCCAAAACTAAACATGTTGTTCAATGTGTGTGAACACAGATCTGGTTCTCATGTACCTTTCAAATGGGAAAATTCCACTGGGTCAAGTAGAAGTTCATCAGAATATTGCTTTAGTCTTGGTAAAGGAAAAGAAAATAGATTTCACAAAAATGTCATGTAATTGGATATATATCAATATTTCTGTGATGAACTTTATCAAACTTGTGTTGAATAACTTGCCTTTCTCTAAAGCTCTTTATAAATATAGGACTTGTGCTGGGGAAAAAATAAATCCTTGTTACTGCTACAGTTACGGGCATTAATTTCTAACTGGAGTTCAACAATTGGCATGAGAACACCTGTGTTTGCTTTTTCTTTCAGATGATGAAGACTATTTTTTATCTGAAGGTTCTGCCATCTCTTAATGAGACAGTATCCACCATTAGCCTCACTAAAGTATACCGTTATTCCATTCTATCAGATGGTCATTTTATACTTCTGAGAATTCATTTGGCTATTTCCAACATCATTGCAATTCAGTCAGTCTTACAATTTTTTGCCAGTAATTCCACTATTTAAAGTTGTACTTCATTTCCTTTAGGAGCAAATTGTTATATAGATAACAATGATAAGAATATTTAAAACTCTAGCTGTTAGAACAAGACCATATAATTTCCATGGTTTTGGCTCTTGATCCTCTTTCACATCACATCATTTAATGGAATTTTGCTATTTTTAAGTATGTCCAGGCATATTTCTGATATTTTGTTTACTCTTGATTCTTCCCTGAAAATCTAAGAAGTGTTATTGAATAATAGGGCTTTATTTTAACTTATTTACCAAGCTGATTCCTGTGAATGGGCATATTCCTAGGTATTAGAAAAAAATTATTAGTATTTGTGGAGTACCTGTTATTTCCTGTGGCTGATTCATGTTGGTGTATGGCAGAAACTAACTCAATATTATAAAGCAGTTGTCCTCCAATTAAAAAAAAAAAAAAAAAAAAAAAAAAACCTGAAAGCCTTATAAGTCATGATGAGGCAAAATAGGAGTGACTGTAGAACATACAATTAGGAATACCCACCATGGAGTGCAACCAGTTGTCCAGGGTAGCTACTTTTTAGGAACTCTGTTAGCCCATAACATTGCATCCAAATTGTATGTGTTTGTGTGTGTGTATGAATGTATATATGCACGATTTTATGAAGAGAGTTCCATGATTTATATCAGGCTTTAAAAAAAATTATTTTGTAATTGGAGGAAAATTGCTTTACAATGTTGCATTGATTTCTTCTGTACAACTTCAAATTAGTCATATGTATATATGTGTGTATATATATATATATGCTCTCATGTCAGACTTGTGAGACTTCTTACCTTTCCTACCACAGTTTGAGTGATGACAGAAGAGTGAAACTAGTCGTCGGCACCCATACAGTTGCAGACGATTTGACTTAATACAACAGCTAGAGAAAGGGCAGACAGTCACAGGGGATCAGCCCCCACGATGTGGCAAGTGTGAGTGAGTGAAGTTGCTCAGTCGTGTCCCACTCTTTGCGACCCCATGGACTGTAGCCCGCCTGGCTCCTCCGTCCATGGGATTTTCCAGGCCAGAATACTGGAGTGGTTGCCGTTTGCTTCTCCAGGGGATCTTCCCGACCCAGGGATTGAACGCGGGTCTCCCGCACTGCAGGCAGACGCTGTCCCGCCCGAGCCACCAGGGAAGCAAGGACAAAGCAGTGCCAGGGGATTGAACTAGAAGGCGAACAGAACCTCACTGAACAGGGCACAGTGAGCGGCAAGTGCTCTGTATGCAGTGGGGCGAGTGATCACTCTTAGCTGCAGAGGTTAGAGTAGGGGGCTTCGTGGAAGAGGAAGAATTGAACTAAGCTTAGAATGATAGGTTTGCACAAGCAAAGGCAGAAAATGACTCCTCTTTTAGATGGGAGTTAAGGCTATGTAAATAATCCATGTGGATATAGTCTTATTTGAGACATAAATTCTAGTTTATAGACTGAATAATGAACCACCATTGATTTCTGAACTTGGTAGGTAAATAAAGGGATGCTTACGGCACATTACAAATGAATCAGCATAGGTTCCATGTAATGATAATTTCTGAATGCATTTCAAATGTGATTTCTATTTACATAAGTTCACTTCACCTACAGTATTTCACAAATGTGGATGTTTCACAACACAGTATATGGAGATACATGTATGTATTATTATAGCTGCTTATGATTTTGTGATTTTAGTAGACAAAATCTTTTGTTCATCCAAGGATTAAAAATGATACTAGATATAAATGCATTGATATTTAGCACTGTTAGCACCACTAGTACTGTTATGATCTAGATTTTTAGCAAGTATAAGGAGACATTTGAATATCATTGAAACTACTGAGCTGTAATTTTAAATCATATTATGACATCTGATAAGATAGGCAAATTAGAAGAAAAATATCCTTGAACCCAATCGTAAAAGCAAAATGTTAAATGTATAAATACTTAACTTTTCTGATTGTTTTTCCACTGTTAATTAGGAATCACACTGAACATTTCATCCCTGTACAGTATGGATTGAATTGTGAAAATGGTTAACTATTAGAGCTAGTTTTGGCATTTTGGAGATGTGTAATAATGGCTAACAATTAAAACATATGACTTAAGGATTTATTTTTCCCTAAAACATTTCTTTGTAAATTTCAGAGTACCTTAACTGTAATATACAGCTTTGTTATCAGTGCAAAAGAACAATATGAGAAACTTTCAAAATTACATGAAAACATGGACAAGTTATACCAGAATATAATGGCATACTATGCCATCGACGTGAAGAAGGTTTCCGTAGAAGACTTCTTGACTGATTTGAATAACTTCAGAACCATGTTTATGGTATGTTAAAAATCTTAATTTGTTTTTTAAAAGTATTTAAATCTATATTACTTCATTTACCGTTTAGTAGTTCATTCTGCTCCTGTTGTCTGTAGTAAAACTTATCTTTTCTGATGTTGAAAGTTAGCTTTAAAATTTTTAGATTTTTAAATCTATTGAAAAATGTGTGTTTTGTTCTCTTTTGGGCCTTCCCAACATTAAGTTGTACTCAGAAATTTTGATTGAAAAAGTGACAAATTCTGAAGTTTTTCATAAAGACTCCCCTCCTGGCTGATTACAAAGCACTTTTGTAAGAAGTTTTTGGCTCTGAATTTGTTTCTTTATGCTTAAGATCAATTTTTATTTTTGTGGTATAATTTCACCAAATTCTGTACAGTTTTTATGAAGCTTTTTTTCCCTTTTCTTTTCTTAATGCATTGTACAATAAGCTACCTGTGATTTGCCTTTGAATGGATTTTACGTTCCTAGGGTTTCCTTTAGATGCTTTAATAGGGAGGTCAGGTCTCTGATGTGGAATCCTTTCAATTTAGGCATTAAAAAGATCTTTTGAAAAGTATTAGCTGATTAAATGGGGGAAAAAACCCACACACATATTAAAGTGAGAAAGCATTGTTGTCTCCCTAGGGAAACTGGTGATACATTTTCATTTCTACAATGAAAAATTACATTGTTCGTAATAGATGGGTGAGTCACTTTTGTGTTTCAGCAAATGTTTATGGGGATTAAAAACTTTTTGAGGTGTAAAGAAAAAAAAGGTTGAATTTAAAGAAGGTTGAATTTATTTTTAATTTTAGGAAAGCTTTATTGCTGAATTTATTGGACTTAGTTATAATCACCTGGTTATGACTAGATAGCCTTTCAATAAAAAGTCAATATTTTAAATGAAAATTGGTTCACAAGTCTAGTTTATTTCCTCCATAAATTCACAGTGTTTTTCAAAATTATTTTTTCACTAGCAGAAACAACTTTGACTATTAGATATACTTATTATGTGTTTATATGTGTGATATACTGCATAATATGCTACTTTAATTTTTATGTTTTATGAGTCAACATGGTTTAGTAGGAATAGCAAAGGCTTTGCAGTTTGAGAGAACAGGGTTTGGATTCCACACTAGTTATATGACTATAAATACTTTTAACATTTTTGAACCTCAGTTTCCATAATTGTAAAAGGGAATGTTAATTCTTTTCTCATGGTAGTATTTAAATACTAAATGAGATAAGTATTAAGTATCACAGCTCTTGGTACATGGTAGTTGCTTAATAAGTTATTAGGCCATGAAAGGTTAACTCAGTAGACTTGGGATACTCAGACCCTGCACATTTCAAAGAAATTGCTGGTCCTTGACTGGCTCTGGGGAGAACAACTATATACTCTTGGACTATCCTGCCCAATAAAGCAGTTTTTGTATACCTGGACCTGGGGTCAAGCTGGATAGTTATGCAAAAAGTGTGATTTATTGTGAACACTTGTTTTTGTTCACCTGGGGCCTTGGGCCACACTGTGTCCGCTCATCCTCTGTGTGATGTTGAAGACTGAGGGGCCAAGGTCAGTCATGCTGGGGGTCTATATTCTGGTCTGCATGACTGACCTCCTCAATAACTCTTGGTATCAAGGCTTGGTTGAACTTCCCTTCTTGTCAGTACATCATATCACACGTTGTTGTGACATGTTGCTGGAATAATGAAACTCTCCTGGGAGAAGACAACTGTGATTTTACTCTGTATCTCTTCCCTGTAAGAAAGTGTAACAGCGAGCATAACAGCGTTTCTGAGTTCTGTGGCTCCTTCCAACAAATTATCAAACCCGAGGGTGGTCTTGAGGATCCATGACACAATTATGCATAAAATTATAAAATAATAATACCCATCAGCTACTGAATATTTTCTATGAACAAAGTATTTTCCCAAATGCCTTACATGTATCAGCCAGTCTTCATGATAACTCTGCATTCTTTTGCTGTTTCTATCCCCCACTTTGGGCAAATGAAGAAAGAGACTAAGTCCATATTGTATTGTTTTGAATCACATCTAATTCCACATCTGCCTTAGATCTGGTAGGATATCTGTGGGTAACTTAGCATCCTTAGTAGGTGGTGGGCAGAGGGAAAAGTGTTTGAGTGGAGAAAGGTTCAAGGTGGAGGGTGATAAAGTGAGAGATATACTTTGTTTCAGAGTTCACATGGCTCCTAGCAGTAGCTGCTACCACACACTTCCTACATACACAGATATGCACACACACACTCATATTCACATTGTACTAAATTAAAATTGTTATAGCTAAGTATAAAACACTTTATTTGAATAAATAATCTGGAGAGGGAATTTTCTTTAGAATAAAAAAAAGCATAAAGAAGACTATAAGGGAAGAACAATTTTGCAGGCAAATTTTTTCTTCCTTTCATTATGGTTATAGTCCTTGAATTTTAGACATTGTGTCCCTTTTTTTTTTTTTTTTTAAATTGAGAGAAAAGTGCTATACAGTAGATGTTTAGAAAGACCACAGTGTCAAGACTGATAGAAACTACTGCCACATAAATGTTTGTTTGTCAGTGTCTTCTGATCTCTTAGGTTGCTGTTTAATTCCATACAATTCAACTTGAGAAACTATGCTAATTTCAGTGAGTTAGTATGAAAATATTAGGGATAGATGTGGAACTTTCATATGTTGAAGGTTGTTCTGGAAAATCACATGAATACAATAGACTTCTAGGCTGCTTCCATTTCCTAGCTGTTGTACAGACTGCTGCAGTGAACACTGGGGTATTGAAGTACCTGTGTCTCCTTCAGATGTGGTTTTCTCAGAGTACATGCCCAGTAGTGGGATTGCTGGGTCATACTCCTTGTTTTTTAAGGAATATACATACTGTTCTCCACAGTGGCTGTATCAATTTACATTCTCACCAACAGTGCAAGAGGGTTCCCTTTTCTCCATATCCTTTCCCGCATTTACCGTTTATTGATTTTTTAAATGATGGCCATTCTGACTAGTGTGAGGTGATACCTCATTGTAACTTTGATTTGCATTTCTCTAATAATAAGCAATGTATAATGTTCACTTTTAAAATTAGAGGCCTATTAATGCAAACCCTTGTGGTGAGGTGAGGGCTAAGGGGAGGTGTAGAGAGTCCGTACCTCTCTGTAATGGATTTTTATTTCCTGTAGGACTCATGTGGGGAATAAAGTTCAAACTGGAGGCACTAGTTGGAAATGTTTGACCTCACACTGTAGGCTAAGGAAATTGGTGGCCCATCAGGCATTAGACTTCTCCAAAATTTGTGCCTTGAGTCATGTACTGTTCCATAACAGTTATTGCTTTCCACTTTCGTCTGGTTTTAAACTCATTGTTATATGCCATTACCAATGGACCTGTTCTCAGTAGGGATAAAATGCTTCTCCAGGATGAACTGATGAATTTTTGTTGGATCATAAAAGAGCCCTCTTGTCCGCCTTTATTTTATCCAACAGCTGTAGCATGCTTGTGTTTGTTGTTAGAGGTTAGTTTCTCTCATTGGTCACTGTGACTTTGAAAAATATGTTTGTCCTGGTCCCACTTCCCACTCATCTTCACATTACAGAATTTTGTTCAAACTGCTTTTACATCGTTAGGCTCGAATTACATGGTTTCCTCTCCAACACTCTCACCTCTTATACTGATAATGCTTACGTTCTTTATCATTGAAAGATCCTTTGCTACTTTCTTTCTTTAACCAGAGTTAGTAGCACACTGAAACAACACTCTTAACTCCTTGAACAAATTTCACCTTACACCTCATTTATATTGCTAAACATTGCATCTTCGAGAGATACTTCTAAGTGCTTTTACTTCTTAGAATTCCTTTGTTATTTGTCTTCTTAAAAATAACATGTTTAAAAACAAAGTTTCTAATAAATTTTATTTTGAAGAATATATCATTTTTCTGTTTTAATTAGACATACCTAACTACATAGATATTCCCCAACAAACATTCTCTTTCATCAGGAAACTTCAACAAGCCTCTTATCCTTGTCCATCAGACAACAGACAGAAAGAAAACCACACTTACAGAAAACTAACCAAACTGATCACATGGACTACAGCCTTGTCTAACTCAATGAAACTAAAGCCATGCCTTGTAGGGCCACCCAAGATGGACAGGTCATGGTGGAGAGTTCTGACAAAACGTGGTCCATTGGAGAAGGGAATGCAAACCACTTCAGCATTCTTGCCTTGAGAACCCCATGAACAGTATGAAAAGGCAAAAAAATAGAACACTGAAAGATGAACTCCCCAGGTCGGTAGGTGCTTAATATGCTACTGGAGAAAAATGGAGAAATAGATACAGAAAGGATGAAGAGATGGAGCCAAACCAAAAACAACGCCCAGGTGTGGATATAACTGGTGATGGAAGCAAGGTCTGATGCTGTAAAACAATATTGCTCAGGAACCTGGAGTGTTAGGTCCATGAATCAAGGCAAATTGGAAGTGGGCAAACAGGAGATGGCAAGAGTGAACATCGACGTTTTGGAAATCAGAGAACTATAATGGACCAGAATGGTGAATAGAATTCAGGTGACCATTACATCAACTCTTGTAGGCAAGAATCCCTTAGAAGAAATGGAGTAGCCCTCATAGTGAACAAAAGAGTCTGAAATACAGTACTTGGGTGCAATCTCAAAAACGACAGAATGATCTCTGTTTATATACAAGGCAAACCATTCAATAAACAGTAATCCAAGTTTATGCAACAACCACTAATGCCAAAGAAGCTGAAGTCGAACGGTTCTATGATGACCTCCTAGAACTAACACCAAAAAAGATGTCCTTTTCATCACAGGGGACTGGAATGCAAAAGTCAAGAGATACCTGGAGTAACAGGCAATTTTGGCCTTTGAGTACAAAATGAAGTATTAACAGAGATTTGCCAAGACAACACACTGGTCATAGCAAACACACTCCTCCAACAACACAAGAGATGACTCTACATATGGACATCATCAGATGGTCAATACTGAATTCAGATTGATTATATTTTTTCAGCAGAAGATGGAGAAGCTCTATACAGTCAGCAAAAACAAGAACAGGAGCTGACTGTGGCTCAGATCATGAACTCCTTATTGCAAAATTCAGACTTAAATTGAAGAAAGCAGGGAAAACCACTATTCCATTCAGATATGACCAAATCAATTCCCTTATGGAAGTGACAAGTAGATTCAAGGCAGGAGGTCTGATAGACAGAGTGCCTGAAGAACTATGGATGGTGGTTTGTGACATTGTACAGGAGGCGATGATTAAAACCATCCCTGAGAATAAAGAAATGCAAAAAGGCAAAATGGTCGTCTGAGGAGGCCTAACAAATAGCTGAGAAAAGAAGAGGAGCTGAAGGCAAAGGGGAAAAGGAAAGATATTCCCATTTGAATGCAGAGTTCCAAAGAATAACAAAGTAGAGATATGAAAGCCTTCCTCAGTGATCAATGCAAAGTATTAGAGGACAACAATGGAATGGGAAAGTCTGGAGATCTCTTCAAGAAAATTAGAGATACCAAGGGAACATTTCATGCAAAGATGGGCACAATAAAGGACAGAAATGGTATGGACCTAACAGAAGCAAAAGATAGTAAGAGGTGGCAAGAATACACAGAAGAACTATACAAAAAAGATCTTCATGACCCAGATAACCATGATGGTTTGACCACTCAGCTAGAGCCAGACATCCTGAGTGTGAAGTCAAGTGGGCCTTAGGAAGCATCACTACAAACAAAGCTAAGGAGGTGATGGAATTCCAGCTGAGCTATTTCAAATCCTAAAAGATGATGCCATGAAAGTGCTGCACTCAATATGCCAGCAAATTTGGAAAACTCAGCAGTGGCCGCACTGGAACAGGACAGTTTTCATCCCAATTTCAAAGAAAGGCAATGCCAAAGAATGCTCAGACTACCTCACAATTGCACTCATCTCACATATTAGCAAATTAATGCTGAAAATTTTCTAAGCTAGGCTTCAACAGTACGTGAACCGAGAACTTTCAGATGTTCAAGCTGGATTTAGAAAAGGCAGAGGAAGCAGAGATCAAATTGCCAACATGGGTTGGATCACAGAAAAAGCAAGAGAATTCCAGGGAAACATCTACCAACTTCTTTATTGACTATGCTAAAGCCTTTGTGTGGATCAAAACAAGCTGTGGAAAATTCTTCAAGTGGTGGGAATGCTAGACCACCTTACCTGCCTCCTGAGAAATCTGCATGCAGGTCAAGAAGCAACAGTTAGAACCAGACGTGGAACAACAGACTGCTTCCAAATTGGAAAAGGAGTATATCAAGAATGTATGTTGTTGCCTTGCTTATTTAACTTATATGCAGAGTACATTCTGCGAAATGCCAGACTGGAAGAAGCACAAGCTGGAATCTAGATTGCCAGGAGAAATATCAATAACCTGAGATACGCAGACGACACCAGCCTTATGGCAGAAAGCGAAGAGGAACTGAAAAGCCTCTTGATGAAAGTGAAAGAGGAGAGTAAAAAGCTGGCTTAAAACTCAGCATTCACAAAACTAAGATCATGGCATCCCGTCCCATCGCTTTTTGGCCAGGAGCTGGGGAAACAATGGAAACAGTGACAGACTTTATTTTTTGGGCTCCAAAATCACTGCAGATGGTGACTGCAACCATTAAATTAAAGGACACTTTCTCTTTGGAAGAAAAGCTGTGACAAACCTAGGCAGTCTGTTTAAAAGCAGAGACATTACTTTGCCAACAAAGGTCTGTCTAGTCAAAGCTATGGTTTTTCCAGTAGTCATGTATGGATGTGCGAATTGGACCATAAAGAAAGCTGAGTGCCGAAGAATTGATGGTTTTGAACTCTGGTGTTGAAGAAGACTCTTTAGATGCTTTGGACTGCAAGGAGATCCAACCAATGCATCCTAAAGGAAATCAGTCCTGAATATTCATTCGAAGGACTGATGCTGAAGTTGAGTCTCCAGTACTTTGGCCACCTGATGCGAAAAGCTGACTCATTAGAAAAGACCCTGATGCTGGGAAAGATTGAAGGCAGGAGGAGAAGGGGACGACAGAGGATGAGATGGTTGGATAGCATTACCGATATGCTGGACATGAGTTTTAGTAAGCTCTGGGAGTTGGTGATGGACAGGGAGGCCTGGAGTGCTGCAGTCCATGGGGTCGCAAGAGTTGGACATGACTGAGTGACTGAACTCAACTGAACTATGTAGACCTTTTAAGTTTACCATATTATATATTCATGTATAGAACTGATGTGATTACACTTAAAGAAGTCAGCCTTTTGGTTCAGATAGCTTTTATCCTGGTCACATGCACCTTCTCTGTTGGGATGTTGATGTACTGGGAAAAATCATTAGACATCCTGCTTTATAAATAAGTTCCAAGACTGTATATATCTGGACCCCTCAGTTTAGGGTTAGGGTTTTGAGGTCAGCAGAAAGCAATCCCTGCCTTTTAAAAGGGATTACTGTTGGATACACAAAAGTTGGAGGAGCATTGTCGTTTTCTTGTGTGTGCGTGCATTGGGTTTCGATATATGTGCTAAACATTCCAATTATTATTTTCTAGTCCATAAAGTCCAGTTTGTTTCTCCCTAATTTTTGTTTCCCACAGATATACTCCCATATGAATTATGTGTGATTACAATCAAAGAAAAAGAATTCCTTTTGGTTTCTTCACGTTTTAAGTGATTGCTGAATTCTCCCTGTGATGAGCCTCAGCTTTTGTTTGTTTTTAATAGTGATGTTTTGCTCTCCTCGTCACTACTGGGGAGACAGCAGGGAGACAGTCCTGGCTGGGAATGCAGGCTCTGTCTTTCGAGTGACTTGGGTGATGTGACTTTGGCAGGTTACTTAACTTACTGAGCCCCACCAGCTCCCTGTTAATAACAGCTTGTGTTTCTTAGGGCTTTTACAGTTTGAAGATCAGATGACGTAATGTTCATTTACCCTCAAAATAAGTCAGTTCTCTACAGAGAATACAAGTAATTTTCAACTTTTCCGTTTCATTATAGTAAGATCGATAGTTTAAGTACTTTATCTCTTTTATTTTATGCTTCCTTATATAATACTTTGAAATAAATAGCTACCTATTTTCAATCAATAGTTCTGTCTTTAAATTATGTCTACAATTTTGTAAAAGTTATGTTTCATCTAGTTAAAGATTTATCTTTTATGTTTGCAGACTTTAGGTTGAATTTTGTTTCGTGTGATTGAAAGATAATGTGTAGTAAGCAAATATAAAATCAGTTGTAACTCAGTTTGTCTTGCTGCTTTTGTCGATTAAATACAACTTATCTTTCCAGTGAATACTAAGACTAAAGTAGTGATTTGCTAAACAAAAATGAAATCATCCAATGAGAGGATATTTTTAGTGTAAAATTTTAGGATATAGGACAGCTAGAACAAATCTTATTTTGCCAAATCATTTAAGTTACCCCAAATCGATTTTTGTCATCTCTAAGTATCATTTCATGGGTTTGGGTGGACTCTGGGAGTTGGTGATGGACAGGGAGGCCTGGTGTGCTGCGGTTCATGGGGTCGCAAAGAGTCAGACATGACTGAGTGACTGAACTGAACTGAACTGAAGTATCATTTCTGACGATTACTGTATAGACCAAGTAGGTGACCAGCAGGAACTCCAAGGGCACTAAGCATTTTCTATGTGTTCCTGAAATCTTGAAGATGAGGTTATTGTAGTTTATCAGAGAGAAGAAAATCATGTTAAGTTCCTGGGATTGGTTGTTGAGCCAGCTTATGTATTTCTAATAGGAAGTGTCTTCTATCCTGATTTTGGTGGGGATACAATTTGAAAATTACCTTCACTGGAACTGTTGTTATTCCGAGATCATACTTAGAAGTATAAAGCTCCAAACCTAGAACAAAGTAAATATTCTGTTGGATCTTCTTTTATTCTTATCCTTTAGTATCTGTTTATTTAAAGAATTAGATCAATTCCAGGTGCTAAATATTTGGGTTTGCAACTTGAAAATGAATACTGATAGGTTCTTCTAATCTTTTTTCTCGATTACACCTAGATTAATTGGATTAATTTTTCTCTTTACCTAAAAGATTTTTTTTATTGTGCATTGCTTAGCAGGATAATAAATGCATTTGACTGACAGATTCTGTATGAATAAATTAACTGGTGATTTGTATTAATGTATCTCTTACATTTTAAATATTTTGTTTACTGAAATATCTCACAAAGTAAAGACTAGAGGATTTTTTTATATAATGTAACCACATTTATTTCAGAGTATATTCTAATATCAAACAGCAAAGTACAACAATGCAAAACTGATTGCTTTTGCACCAGCCTAATATTTTGTATTGGAGTATAGCCGATTAACAGCGTGGTCGTAGTTTCAAGTAAGAGCAGAGGAACTCAGCCATACCTAGACATGAGTCCATTCTCCCACCAGCCCCCCCATCCCGGCTGGCAGTAACACTGAACAGAGCTCCGTGTGCTAGACAGGAGGTGCTTGTTGTTTACCCGTCACGAATGTAGCACTGTGCCCGTGATCCTCCCAGACCTCTTAACTCTCCCTCTCCCCTGACAGCCATAAGTTCCTTCTCTACGTCTGTGTGTCTCTTTTGTAAGTAAGTTCATTTATATCATTTCTGATTCCACATATAAGGGATGTCATATGACATTTCTCCTTCTCCGTCTCACTTACTTTGTGCTACTGTCTAGGTCCATCCATGTTTCTGCAAGTGGCATTATTTCATTCTTTTTAAGGGCTTAGTAATAGTCCTTTTTGTATATGTACTGCATCATCTTTATCTAGAAAGACTAGATTATTTTAATACAGTAAATAGAATGACAATTGATAATGGAGAAAAAAGAACTCAACTAAATAGCTAATACATCATAATAAGTATATTAACTCATGTAATTGAAAAGATATCACATAACTGCTGCTGCTGCTAAGTCGCTTCAGTCGTGTCTGACCCTGTGTGACCCCATAGACGACAGTCCACCAGGCTCCCCTGTCCCTGGGATTCTCCAGGCAAGAATACTGGAGTGGGTTGCCATTTCCTTCACATAACTAGTATACCACAAATGAAAGTGAATAAAATGGCATTTCATTGTACATTAAATATACTGGTCTTCCATGTTCTGAGCAAAGAGAGAGAAGGAAGGAAAAAAGCACTTGACGTAAGGCTACTTTTTATGTTGTTTAAACATTACCAGATTTACATGAAAGTTGCTGGGTTCTGACTGGATGATTTCCTTGAAGAACTGATTAGCAATAGTTTGGGGAAAAAAAAAAGATTGTCCTGTCAACAGGCCTGTCTCTAAGCACTCTTCCTCATGGTTGCTGTCTTGTGTTTAGTCGTGCCTTTATTTAGCCTTATAACTGTGATATGAAAAGAACATACTTATAGTATATCACTTCCAAATACAAGGAAAGAAAACATGTTTAATGGACAAACAAGTTCTACTTTGGGAGAATCTTAATTATGAATATTTCATACTTTATTTATTTATTAAATACGTTGTTGAATTGTTTGAAAATTCTCATTTATTTGAAAATTTTAGAAAGTGCTTGAAGGAATTGCAAACAAACTCATAGCATGAATTTGAAAGGCCAGTAACATTAAGTCCCTAATGAGTTAATATGTAATTTGGTGTTTCATTTGAGACTGACTTTACAATAAAGAGCAACTTGAAGCTAAAACTGTTTAATCATAAGCACCTTTGCATCCTTTGGGACATTCTCAAAGGATAGTTTTTTGTTTTCATAAGTTTCACAGGTCATGGAGAGTTCAACTAATAACACCTTGCCGTGAATGTTAAGATGATGAAATTTTGGTGCCAGGATATCATGCTTCCCAGTTCTCGTTGATAGCATTTTTAAATTGGATTTGGTAATACCAGAGGACATAACTTGATTAATTTTTACTGTCATTCTAGATGCCTTTCTAAAGCATCTATCTACCTTGTAATTATTGCAAATAGAGGTTTCTAAGAATAAACTTGTTTTTCATGAAGTAGTTATAATCTATTTAGTTAAAAAATAATTTTGATGGAAAGCTAATTCCAAGATCACATACCTTTTATATCCTCAGAGGCTTTTTTAACTGGTATTAATTATCTAATTTTTTTCTTTCATGTTCCATATAAGTAGGAGTACAGGAATGCATTTTTAAGGTAGTCGTGAAGAATTACTAGGAAGCAGTCATGCCGTATAGCTGAGCATTGCCTCCTCTTAAGGTTAAGTAAAGTCCTAACAAGCATTTAGTGGGAATGTGCTGAACTCTTCTATGATTCTTTACTTTGGGAAAATTAGCCTGTGTCTTCATAGTCCTAATGCCCATCTCTCTGAAAAGCATGCAGATTTAAATTCAGTTTGTCTTATCTTATTTTAGGGACTTGAGACAAAATTGAACACTTAGGCAAGAAGAAAAGATTTTTGAGTTAAGTAAAAACTGTACTAAGAAATCCCTGGCTTACTTAGCTTAAATATCCATTAATGCTAAAAAGAATATAACTCTGAACAAGAAGATATTTACCACTTTTTTTTATTTAGTAAAATTGCCATGAATTTTCTGTTATAAAAATATACAAGAAATTATCTTGTGTTGAACATTGTTGAGGTGGGCAGATTAAACTATTTAAATAGGCAGCAATCAAACAGAGAAGTAAAATCAGAAAGTCAGGCTCTGTGCAAGTCTACTTGTGTACTCAAATTTTATATTTTAGTACAATTTTACCTTATAAGTAAGACATATGTTTGTCAAGTAAAGGCCTATTTGGAATATACACTATTTCTTAGACTTTTCTGGGACAGGGTGATAGGCACATTGATTTTTTAAAATTTACACAGGAAACTCAAACCGGAGCTCTGTGACAACCTAGAGGGGTGGACTGAAGTGAGAGGTGCGAGGGAGGTTCAAAACGGAGGGCACGTGTGTGTACCTGTGGCTGATTATGTTGATACAAGGTAGAAACCAACACAATATTGTAAAGCAATTACTCTCCACCTAAAAGTAAATTTTAAAAATTTTACTTTTGGGGAAAAATAAAGCAATTATTAATGTATCATCAGGCAATGTTTTAAGTTAATTTATCGAAAATACCAAATTTCAAGTGAGGAATTTTTTGGGAAAGCACAGAAAGCTAAACACTTCCAAGGGAAAAAAAATCTCATAAAGTATATTAGAGTATTAAAAGCAATGTGAGTGTCTGTGTGTGTGTGCTGGGCACTTCTGTAAGCCACTTACATGTATTAATTCATTTAATTATTACAGTATGCCCATAAAATATATGTGTAAGTGAAATTCATATATATAAGAATTAAATCTTTAGTGGTAAATAGCTAGACTTGAGGTCAGGAATACATCTAACTTCCATGTTTATTTCACCTCTTTATTTTCCCTGCCAAGTAATCCAACTGTGTTGTATGCATGCTTTAATGGTACTTCCTGTCAACTCCATGTCCAATTGTATTCCAACATCTCTGGATGGAAGGAATTTATAATTCTCATAAGATCTGTGAAAACTGGCATTAGCCCATTTTCTTGATAGAAACGTATAAACGATATAAGCTGGAAAGTGGCTCTTCCTTGATTTGTTGCTGGATAAGTAATTGTGTATTTGAGGTATTTGGTTAATGATATAGTAATAATGAATATAATTCTATAAGTTTGTAATAATATAATATTACTAGTAATAGGAATAGACACTAACATTTATATAAGGGCTACTGTGTGTCAGGCACTTCTGTGAGCCATTTCATGTATTAATTTATGTAATTCTTACAACATCCCCATAAAGTAAATATTATTTTGCCTGTTTTACTGAAGAGGAAACTGAGATCCAAGTCATGCAGCTATTTAGTGCCAGGTGGAGTTTCAAACAAAAACAGTATGACTTAAGATTTCTTCCTTCTAGCCAGTATGCTGTCTATAGTATACAGTAATAAGCTCAGATTTTTAAAAATAATTTCTGAAAGCAGTGAAATGTCACACTTATTGTATTTTTAAAGACATTGTTTCCATTCAACAAACGTTTTTGGGTGCCTGCCTAGGACTCATTTTATATGGGTATGCAGTGTTAAGTTGTTTACTTTTAGATTCTAAAACATAATGAATAAGGTACCCAGAGGAGTGTGTCAGAACTGCCACATTAAAGTATTTAAGAAGTCAAGATCTATGTGTTGGTCAGCCTTCTGTAAGAATTCATTTTTAAGGACTTTGCTTTTCACAATATGGTAATAGGGATTCTTAAAGGTTCATCTCACCACAGTTCAACAAAGCACTCTAAACCATGGGTGTATCATGTGAAAGTAAGGGAAATCTCTGAGAGTAAAAAGAATTAAGGAGAAAAGAGAAGTGCTGAAACTTACACGTTGAGCATAGATACACAAAGGGGAAAGCCAAGATTAAGACCAGGCTAAATGCAGGGTAAGTACACCAAATAAGAACTATACACAAAGACCAGGACAAAAAGAAATTAAACTTATACAGGTTACACATGATACCTGGTTATTTATAGAAGCAAATTAAAAGTTCTGTGCTGGAGGCAGTTACGATTTAGATCCTCAAGATTCTCACAAATTAAGTTAAATCAAATAAGAGCACTTAATCACAGTCAACGAACACACAAAGAAACAAGGGGTTGTGTGGCGAAATGGTCCTGAAAGAACCCTGGGACTCTACATATTGAGCTACAATTTGTGAGAGGTTTAAGGAAGTAGTGGATGAAATTAAAGAGAGAAACTGAAGATTACCAAAGAGAGTTTAAGAAAAAGAAGTATGATGGTTGAAATTAAACATGCATTAACCAGCAAACACATTTCACATACTATCATGTTTATGCTCAAAATCCTTCAACCCAGGCTTCAACAGTACATGAACTGAGAAGTTCCACATGTACAAACTGGATTTAGAAAAGGCAGAGGAACCAAAGATCAAATTGCAAACATCGTGTGGATCATAGAAAAAGCAAGAGAGTTCCAGAGATACATCTACTTCTGTTTCATTGACTATGCTAAAGCCTTTGACTGTGTGGATCACCACAAACTGTGGAAAATTCTTAAAGAGATGGGCATACCAGACCACCTTGGCTGCCTCCTGAGAACTCTGAAACAACAGTTAGAACCAGACATGGTGTTCCACACTGGGAAAGGAGTACGTCAAGGCTGTATGTTGTCACCCTGCTTATTTAACTTGTATGCAGAGTACATCATGAGAAATGCCGGGCTGGATGAAGCGCAGTCTGGAATCAAGATTGCTCAGAGAAATAGCAATAACCTCAGATATGCAGATGACACCACCCTAATGGCAGAAAGCAAAGAGGAACTGAAGAGCCTCTTGATGAAGGTGAAATAGGAGAGTGCAAAAGCTGGCTTAAAACCCAACATTCACAAAACTTAAGATCATGGCATCCCGTCCCGTTACTTCACGGCAAATAGATGGGGAAACAATGAAAACTGTAGCAAACGTTCTTTTCTTGGGCTCCAAAATCACTGTGGACGATGACTACAGTCACTGTCCACCTGAATATTCATTGGAAGTCAACCTGAATATTCATTAGTGATTAACCCTGAAAATTCATTGGAAGTACTGATGCTGAAGCTGAAGCTCCAGTAGTTTGGCCACCTGATGCCGAGAGCTGACTCACTGGAAAAGACCCTGATGCCGGGAAAGACTGAGGGCAAGAGGAGAAAGAGTTGACAGAGGATGAGATGGTTGGATGGCATCACTGACTCAACGGACATGAGTTTGAGCAATGTCCAAGAAATAGTGAAGGACAGAGAAGCCTGGTAGGCTTCAGTCCATGGGGTCGCAAAGAGTCCGATACAACTGAGTGACTGAACAATGCCAACAAAACAGCAAACTATACTCTGCTGAAGAAAGAAATGCTGAATTAGACACTAGCTCTAAGGAAATTGTCCAGAATGCAATCCAGAGAGAGACTAAGATTAGCAGTATATGAGACAGTTAAGAAACGTGGAAGACAGGGTGTTGAAGGCTTTCACCCTGTACAGTGAAACATCTCCAATAGATAGACTCAAAGGAATGAATGAAAGGCAACATTCAAAATGATGGCTGTAAGTTTTCAAGATCAAGTATCTGCACAATAGGAAGCACAATCTATACCAAGCCAGACGAATAAAACGAAATTCACTTGAAGAAAATATTGTAGTGAAAGTTTAGAACACTAAAAGACAAGATCTTCAATGCAGACAGAAAGAAAAGACATGATCGTTGTGCCTCAACAATTAAATGCAGATAACTTTCTGTTAGCAAAAATGGGAATGAATAGACACAGATATTCTCAAGTGTTGAGAAAAAGTTCTTTTAAAATGGGATATTCCACATAAGCTGTTTATAGAACAAGGAAAAAATTAAACTAATTACAGGTTAGCTAATAATAAAGGCGTTTCCTGCAAATATCCCTTTGTTAAAAGACCTTCTAGAGCAGAGATTGGTAGAGTTTCTGATGATCAGATGGTAAATACACGCAGGTCATAGAGTCTCTGTTGCAACTCCACAGCTCTGCTATAGCTTGCAAAAACAGCCATGGGCAGTAGATAAATGAACGCATGTGGCTATGTTCCAGTAAGCCTGTATTCATAAAAATATGTAACTGATCCAAGAATTGTAGTTTGCTCACCCCTGCTCTGAAGGATACATTTCTAGAAGCACAGTTTACTTTTTAAGGAGAAAATTGAGAGACAAGAGGGCATACCTACCATGAAACTAAATGTATAGCAATAAAGTATACAGTGAAACAATGTGTAGTTCCTTTTGCAGAGAATGGGATAGAGCTTAACTACTGGACAAATTGTTTAGTAAATTGAAAGAGATATTTTTTGGAGTTCAGGTATTTATATTCTCTGTATTGTTCAAAGAGGAAGAAGGGAGGTCAAAATATCAATTAACTTGAAACTTTGTTAATTTGTGTAATAAAATTACAAGTATAACCAGTAAAAAAACAGTGTAAGTTCCAAACTGGAAGAGGAAGAATAGATCAAGAAAGATATATGAAGTAAAACAAACACTCCAAAATGTCTAAAAGGAGCATAGATAAAGCAGGACAAATAGAAGAAATAGTGTAAGATATGAAAAACATAAAATAGACTTAAGGGAATACTACTTCATGACGATAAAAGGCTTAATTCACCAGAATGATACAGTTCAAAAACTTGCATGGGCATTATAACATAGTACCAAGGCAGACATGTAAAATATGATAAGACTATAGGAATAACTTCACAGATACAACATTGTTTTGGACAACAACAAAGTTCTCTAACTTACAGATGCTGCTGCTGCTGGGTCACTTCAGTCGTGTCTGACTCTGTGCGACCCCATAGACTTACAGATGACATATACTAGAGATCTGAAATGTGTGCATGCTGAGTCGTTTTAGTTCGGTCTCACTCTCTCTGACCCTATGGACTACAGCCAACCAGGCTCCTCTGTCCATGGGATTCTCCAGCAAGAATACTGAAGTGGGTTGCCATTTCCTTCTCCAAGAGATTTGAAATAAATTTTAATAAATTTCTAAATTTCAGCTTTATTCATTGACCACAATAACATGAAATGTGAAATAAAATTTAAAAGGGTGATGTTTTAAAATCACTTAGAAAAAAAATCTAAAACCATATGAAGTAGCTCATTATGTATCAAGGAAGAAATCATAGAAAAAAATAGACCAGAACAGTATTTAAAATAAATCAGAATTTGTGGGGCACAGAAATAGTGGTATAAAGAAATTTATATCCTAGTCTTTGTATTAAATGGAGAGAGTAACATGGAAGCTTACATTACCATATGTAAAATAGATAGCCAATGGGAATTTATTGTGTGTCTCAGGAAACTCAAACAGGGGCTCCGTATCAACCTAGAAGGGTGGTATGAAGAGGGAGGTTCAAAAGGAAGGGAATATGTGTATACCTGTGGCTGATTCTTGTTGAGGTTTGACAGAAAACAACATTATTATGTGAAGAAATTATCCTGCAATTAAAAAATAAGTAAATTAAAAAAATAAAATATCAGAAAGGCAAAGTTAATAAACTAAGCATCTGACTTGAGAAATTTATAAACAATTATACAGTCCAGAAAAAAAACAGAAGGAAATGAAGGGAGAAAGATGACTTTAGAGAATTTTTAAAAACCAAAATGTGGTTATTTTGGAAAGAAGTTAAACTTCTGAAGAGATTGATTAAAGAAAAAAAAAGAGTATTGAGAATATAAGAAGGAATATAACTCTAAATATAAAAGATACTAAAAAGAGAAAGCATAGTATAAGAAATTTGCAGGCCAGAATTGGAAAGACTGATGAGATAGATAAGTTCATAAGGAGAAGATTTTGTTTGAAACTGACTTTAAAGGAAATAGAAGCCTTGAATAGGTCTATAAATAATTTAATGACTTCAAATCTGCCAAAAAATTAAATACTTGTCCTAGAAAATTTTATAGTAAGGCTTCTCAATTTTTAAATGATTATTCTAAACTAATAGAGTGTAAAAAAAATTATGACCAAATGTTCAAAAGGATGAATTCTCCATATCCAAGTTGAGTTTATCTCAGAAATGGAAGTGTGTGTTGTGTTAAAAATATTCACATCACTACATTAATAGTTTCAATACATTGAGAAAACACTTGATAAAATCCAACTCTTTTTCACTTTTTAAAACAAAGAAAATAAACTAGTTGAAACCTCTATCCCTCAATGTGAAATAAAGGACCCTCTTCACCTAATAATGGAAATGTAACTCTTAGCTAATACAGTACAGTATTCAAGAATGAAAAATATAAAAACTGAAAAAGAAGAAGCTAATTACTTCTTATGTCATCTATGAATAATTCAAAAAGGAACTACAGGAAAATTGTTAAAAAACAGTTTATCAATGAAATATATAGAATGAACTACATTTTATACATTAGTTACAAAATATTAGAAATCATATTTTTTTAGAAAAACATCACTTATAATGGAATAATAATGGCAACAAAGAGAAGACACAGATAACAAAAGATGCCCAAGACCTGAATGGTGTAAATTCTAAGTTTTTTTCAGTAGACTTTAAAAACACAGTAGCTCAGTTGGTAAGGAATCCGCCTGCAATGCAGGAGACCACGGTTTGATTGCTGTACCGGAAAGATCTGTTGGGGAAGGGATCGGCTACCCACTCCAGTATTCTTGGGCTTCCCTTGTATCTCAGCTGGTAAAGAATCCACCTGCAATGTGGGAGACCTGGGTTCGATCCCTGGGTTGGGAAGGTCCCCTGAAGAAGGGAAAGGCTACCCACTCCAGTATTCTGGCCTGTAGAATTCCATGGGCTGTATAGTCCATGGGGTCACAAAGAGTCAGACACGACTGAGTGACTTTCACCTTCACAGTCTTAAAAGGCAACACTGAATGGAGAGCCATATCATGTTCGTAAGTGGAGAGATTAAGTACTAATATAAAGATATCAATTCTGTGTTAATGCACAGAATCAGTAGTTCTGTTCAGAATCGTAAGAAGCATTTTCAACAACTTTAATAAGTCTGTTTTGAACTGTAGATGACAGTGCAAGAGCCTGAGAATAGTGAAGTCATTTCTAAAGAAGAAGAAAAAAATCTTTTGTTATCTGTATCTTCTCTTTGTTAATCATTTATTATTCCATTATAAATGATGTCTTTCTAAAAAATTACAATTTCCAATATTTTGTAACTAGTATATAAAATGTAGTTCATTCTATAGATTCCATTGATAAAGTCTCTTATTTTTAATAATTTTCCTGTAGGTTCCTTTTTGAATTATTCATAGATAACATAAGAAGCAATTAGCTTCTTCTTTTCTAGCTTTTCCATTTTTCATTCTTGAGTATTGTATTAGCTAAGAGTTAAATTTCCACTATTAGGTGAAGGCGGCTCACCTTAGTACACTAGAATAATTAAGACAGAATGGGTGGCACTACCGGTAAACAACCCACCTGCCTTTGTAGGAGACATAAGAGACGTGGGTTTGATTCTGTGTCAGCAAGATCCTGTGGAGGAGGGCGTGGAAACCCACTCCAGTATTTATGCCTGGAGAATCCCATGCTCAGGAGAGCCTGGCAGGCTACAGTCCTCAGGGTCAGAAAGAGTTGGACATGCTGAAGCAACTTTGCACACACACATGCATAGTATTGGTGCAGACATGGATACAGTGATCAAGTGGACTGAAACAGCTCCAAAACAGCAACACTTAAAATCCAGATGAGTGGCTTTGTAAGTCAGTGATGGAAAGGATAGGCTATTTGTGAAATCATTATGGGTCAACTCATTTTTCATGTGAAACAATTAAATTAGAATCATACCTCATTTTACTCATAAATGTGTTCACAAATGTTGATCCCATAACATAGGTGCTGAAATATGATGCTGAAATATGAACAACATCACTTTCAGGAGAAAACATGGAAGAATGTTGTCTTTCATGTACGGAAGGATTTCTTAAATAATGTATTAAAGGTATCAACAATAAAGGTTGATAAAGAGGTTTGTGGCTATAAACCAAAAGTGGTTTTTGGCTACTATATAAATTTGAGAACTTCTGTTTACAAAAAGGCAACATAAATAATGTATAATGATATATAAAATTCAGTATAAAATCCAGTATATTACATGCTGGATATTTATGCTTTAAAAAGCATAAAGTTAAAAAATATAGTATCCAGAATATTTAAAACCTGCAAATCATTAAGAAAATGATAATGTAATGAAACAGTGGATAAGAGATATGAAAAGGCTTTTCATTAGAATAGGAAATGCGAATGTTTTGTAAATGGGTGAGAAAATGCTTGAATTAGTAACCATAGATGTACAGGTTAAAAACATGATGTAATAGTATTATATACCTGCTGTATAGGTAAAAGACTGATAGTATTAGTGAGTGTGTTAGCTATGGTTATAGATTGATGGTGGGGGTGTACACTGGCTCAGTCACTTTGAAAGCATTTTGACCTCCTTTAGTAGAAAGACTGAAGATGAACCTCTTCTTTTGTTCATCAGTTGTGCTCCTATCCTAGAAAGCAGTGAATTTCAAACTGTTTTGTCCTCACCCACAATGGAACCTAAAACTCTTATCTTTATGTTTTTTTAGAACAGAGACAAACAATACTTATCCTCAGTCCTTATGTTCTAAAATGTTACATTCTATAATGAAGGAGTGTGCTCTCACTTAAAGAGTATGTGTCAGCAGTTTCTAAACAAATCTAAGAACCAATGAGACCTGCCATTTACAAAAAAAAAAAAAAAAAAAAAGCTGTTACATATATACACAGGGAAATGTACAAGAATGTTTGTAACTGCATGATTCATCATAGCTCAAAATTGGAAACAACCCAAATCCCACTGATAGGAGAGTAAACAATAATACCCAATTTAATTTTAAAAACAGTGACAGGGAAGCACAATTTATACATAAACATATGGATGAATCTTAGAAATATAATGTTGAGTGAAGAAAACAAATCATAGTAGTTTACAATAAAGGATAAGGCAAATATCAAAAAACAAACAAAAAAATGATATATAGGCACATCTTATAGAGGATTACAGTGCCCGACTTCTAAATTTTACGTTCCTACACATACGCACATCTGTTTAATTTTACTGGCTTTGGGTTATTTTGGTTTCTCTGAGGGAATATATGTTGTATAATGCTGTAATGTATGTTTAAACTACTTGTGGCAAAGTTCTTGTTATTGCATTTAGTTATAAAGAGAGCATAACTTAAAGGAAAACAGTTGTGATCTGGTGTATTTCATTTTCTTCCAGAATACACATACATGCACCCATACATGTGTGTACATGCATGTGTGCGTGTGTAGTCTCTTAGTCGTGTCCAGCTCTTTGTGACCCCACGGACTGTAGCCCGCCAGGCTCCTTTGTCCATGGGACTCTCCAGGCGAAAATAGCAGAGTGGGTTGCCACGCCCTCCTCCAGGGGATCTGTTTGTTGACACACATGTGTATATACATACATCCCTTAGTATCCCTGTATATTTTTATTGCTGTGTTTTTATAGGTACTCTAGAGTCTTTTATTGTTGTTAAAAGCACGTGAGCCTTAGGAACGGAGGTCGATTATCGGCTACGCCTTTGACATGAATAGTCCAGATGTGTCTGAAGGCTCACAGCCCTCTGTTGTTTGTTGCCCTAGACTGGTAAGCCCACAGACCTTTCAGCCAAAAGCACGCACCAGGTTGTATCTGCAAGTTCTGCAGGCATGCAGGATTTCTTTTGGTATTACATAGATGAAAGTTGGGGGCAGCGCACTTTATTTGCCAACTGACTATATAGTAAACCAGGTAAAGCGTAGGGCAATTTAAAGAAATGAATAGCTAATTATCTTCATGTATGTGCATGTGTGTGCTCAGTCAGTCACGTCCGACTCTGTGACCCCATTGACTGCAGCCTGCCAGGCTCCTCTGTCCATGGGGTTTTTCAGTTAAGGACACTGGAGTGGGCTAACATTTCCTACTCCAGGGATCTTCCTGATCCAGGGATCAAACCCACCTTTCTTGCGTCTCCTGCATTGGCAGGAGGACTCTTTACCACTGTACCACCTGAGAAGCTCTTACCTTCGTATATGACTCACCCTCAACTTCCTTTCTGGCTTCAAATTTGGGAATTGAAGAAACGAGTAGGCAATTATATCTAGAATAATGTGGTTTTAGAACCAATCTTTCTGTTTTAGGCTACTTTTACTTCTCTAAATTTAGCATTAAAAAACCCCCCAAATTACCACTTGAACTAAGATAGTATTTTCAGACTAAATACCTATTTCTGTGCTGTCTGTTGGTATTTTTCCAGCTAAAATTCTTCTAATGTCAGAATAAGATACTTTTAAAGGAGATAGTATTTTAAATGGAAATTGATAGTGCATTTTCCATAGACCAATATAGCTTTAAGAACTCCTTCAGATCTTATTTCTCAAGGTAAACATTATTTCTATAGATCCTGAGAAGTAATTTTGAATTTTTATTACCCAAAGGAGTACTAAAAAGGTGTGGCAATTGTATCTAGTAATAGGTTACCTATTTGATGTTCTCATTGAACTGCATCCAGTCATTAAAGTAGAAAATTCACATCTGGAAATTGTATACTTTAATAAGTTTCAAAAAAAAAAAAAAAGCTACATGATATTTTTACCTACTACCTGTTCCTCTTATTCATCTCCTTCAAACAAGAAAAAGCTTTGATGCCCGTGTATTTGCCTGTCCTTTTCTCTACCACTATTCAGTTTTCCTTTCCCATCTTCTGTATACTTATGTGGGTGCACATGCACACACACACACAGACATACACACTTGCCTTTAAGAGCACACTTATTTCCTACTTTTGGGTTGCCTTCTCCTTTCCTAGTCTATGTTGATTTTTACAGCAGCTGTCATCCTATATCTGGTTCTCAGCATATGCTACATCAATATGAAGGCACATAGCAGAGAAAACATAAACTGTAAGTAGCCTTCAGGTATTGCTTCTGCCTCTTCGTCCTTTCATTGTAGTGAACAAGAACAGAGTTATTCTGAGCCAGAATAGAGGATGCAGATTCCATTTTGAGGAAACAAGGAATTTGCATATTGAAATATGTATTTTTGGAGCTGGACTTTCATAGCTTACCAATAGTAGTTAATGTAAATATATATCATGAACTGTGAAGTTTCTGAGAATTTACCAAAGTTTCATGATTTCTATAATTTCATGAATGTTGGTAGAAGGCAAAAGACCGTGGGGTCAGAAACAAAGAATAGTTTATTATAGCAAAAATAGTAGCCAAAGTAAACAGGTTTGTGGATTTCTGAGCTCAGAATTCCCACAAGGCAATGTGAAAAGGGCTGGGTTTAATACCTCCACTCACAGTGCTTTGTATTATTGGAGGGAAATCCTGAATTTAGAAAACCCAATCTTCTTTCAAAATTAAGACTATTTGACCGTTGCCCCAGTTTATCATTCTGGACAGGAAACAAATCCATTTGTTTAAGAGGGAAACACTGCCTCTATATTCTAAGACTGTTCATATCTTTGAAAAGGTAGTTTGGAACAAAAATGCTTCATTAGGGCTGTATCTTACTTAGTTTTACTCTTACTTCAAAATCTTTTGTTGTTTCTTAGTTCCCTTGAAGGAGACTGTAGCTCCTCATCTTCTTCTCGAATATCCTAAACAATCGGGTCCCTGCATACCTCCTGATCTCATTTAACACCACCATACTGGCCACTTCTCTCTCCAGCCCACCAAAAGCCTTTGCATTTGGCTCTCCCTAGATCATTACCTAGGTAGCTCCTTGACTTTGAGCTTGAATTAAGTCCAAGAGGGAAGCCTTGTCTGACCAACTAAGATAAAATAACTCTCCAGGAATTCTATCACGTCCCTCCTTTTTTTGTAGTACTGTACTTGTTAAAGATTTTAATTGTTTATAATCTGTCTTTGCCTCCCAACCCAACCTATCACACAGAATGTAAACTTGTTTTAGATCTATTAAATGTATCCCAAGTCTTTAACGCAGTACCACTTACTGTTCGGGCTTCCCAGGTAACACAGTGGTCAAGAATCTGTGTGCAGTGCTGCAGACGCAGGGGACTCGGATTCGATCCCTGGGTCGGGAAGATCCCCTGGAGGAGGGCTGGGCAACCCACTCCAGGATTCTTGCCTGGAGAATCCCATGGACAGAGGAGCCTGGAGGGCTACCGTCCAGGGGGTCGGAAAGAGTTGGACACGACTAAGCAACCGAGCATGCTCGCGTGTGTGCATTTACAACTCAGCCTCTCAGTAAATGTTCTTTGCGTGGATGAGTTAATACTATTCTATTCTTTTTGTTTCTCCTTTTTGCCCTTGCAATTTTCCTTTTAATTGTTTTGATCAGTGATACCGAACTTTATTATTTGATTTCTAATGAAGGACTTGCCCTGTATCTTGGGTTAAAAAAAAAGTATTATAGTCAAGATTAAAGCCTCACTAAAAATAACATGGCACATACTTGTTTAATTATACACTTTTCTACTTAATTCTATTAGTGATAAACTAGCAATTAGATAACCTCTTTGGCTTCATTGGTACTGAGAATAGTCTCCACAGGAGATTGTAATGTGATGACATGCTGTTTGTTGGCACTTTGAAAGATCCATGTTTACCTGCTGATTCCTACAAATGCCACAGGAATGGCATTTTTTGGTTTGCATAAAGCTTATAAAAGTACGAAAAGAACTAATCGCATGTCTATTGAGATCTTCTTATGTTTCACTTGTCATGATTGGTTTTGATCAGGTTAGAGGCCCTGACTTTGAAATGCCGTGTATTTCTTTAGTCATCCTGATACTTCCATCTGTGAAAGAAATTGTTAAATATAGATTGTCATATAAGGTAACCATTACAATATTTCTGCTCTGTATCATTTTTCATCAGTTATTTTTCCTTTCCTCAGTAAAGGCGGTATGGGAGAGTAATACATTTGCTAGGCACTCTTTGGGAAGTATATATAGGAAAACAGTTTTCATTTGTAAATTAAGTCCTTTTTTATTTTTAGTTTCTGTCTTCCTTCTCTTACTTGATTTCACTAAGATGCAGGTGCTTTAAACGTAACAGTTGTATTTTTAGATACATAACACATTTAACAAGGGTTAATGTGCTAATCTTTTAAAAGACTGTGTTACTAATATAAGAAGTAACCATTACCTAATAGATATTTAACTTTACAGGTGAATAATTTTACATTTTCTTTGTTTAATCATTGTGGTTAAAACTGATCATTTTCCAAAATTTGTTTATGACAGCAAGCAATGAAGGAGAATTTCAAAAAAAGAGAAGAAGAGGAAAAAGAAAAACGTGCCAGGATAGCCAAAGAATTGGCCGAGAAGGAAAGACTTGAACGCCAACAAAAGAAAAAGCGCTTATTAGAGATGAAGACTGGTAAGTACTATCAAATTTGCTATTTATATTGTGTACCAAGCTTAATTGGCAGTTTAATATACTTTTGTGAAAAAGGAAGACGTGTTCACTTATTTGTATAGTTAAACAGTAGAGCAATTCTTTCTTTTATGGGCTTTCCCCACTTCAGATTATTAACAAGTAGTGTTTTCATTCTGACGCTGGTCATGGGTGGTTTTGCTGTAGTTCCATTACATGAGCATTTCTTTGGCTACTACTTAAATAACCAGTCTGCAATAATATATTTCAGTGACTAAATCAACAACTATAGGAAACTGTGAGAAATTCTACAGGACAAGTAACCTATTTTCTTTAACAAAATACTCTTAAAGAAGGGGGAAAAATGATGGAGGGGACACTTACTGATTAAGAGACGTATCAACCAGATGTTTTAAATGGAACTCACGTATACTACAGTCCAAACAAATGTAGAAAAAAGTAGTCTGAAAAATTTGAATGCTTTAGTTTTTTCTTGTAGAAATTATTACAGCATTGTTGTGACTATGTTTTAAAGTGTCTTTTAGAGACTCATAGTGAAGTTTTATAGATGAAAAGATGTAGTGTCTTGGATTTCAGTCAAAACAGCCTTGCGTGACTGGAATAGGGATATGTAACATGACACAAAATTGACTACAAATAATACTTAGTAAAGTTGAGTGATGGGTACTTGGAGGGTAGACTATGTTCACTGTACCATTTTCTCTACTTTGAAATTTTGAAATCCTCTATTTTGAAATTTTCTTTAATAAAAAGTTCTTAGAAAAAATTGAGAAGAAAAAGTACAAAAATTATTGTTTTGCAGAAACATATATGTGTATTTTCTAAATTTAAAAGGTATCACTAGCTTAGAAGCAAAAGAGGTAAAATATAGTTATATTTTTGCCCCCTCAAAATCCTGGCTCTTCCACTGCCACCAAGGACTGTAGAAGCCTAATTAAAATCTATCAGCCTCTACATGTAACTCCATGGCTGATTCATGTCAATGTATGACAAAACCCACTGAAATGTTGTGAAGTAATTAACCTCCAACTAATAAAAATAAATAAATAAATAAAATAAAATAAAATCTATCAGCCTCACTGCTAAATTACCATAATTTACAACTTAGGGCTGCAAATTCACCTGAAGTTTCCCTGGGGGTAAAAAAACCAAGATGCCTTTTTTCCTTCTTCACTTCCATTTTTACAGACATATTTTATCTTCAGTAAAACAAGCTGAGTACTTTAATGTATTGCACATGTTTTTTCCAGGAGTTAAAAAATCGTCCAAACACAATTTCTTTTTTATAAGAGTACACTTGAAATTCATAAAGTGTTCTCAGAAATATCTTCAAGTGTTAACACAATGTAGATGAGGACAATTTAGCATTGACTTTTAAAAGATGCTTCTGGAAACCTTTTTAAATAATATATTACTATCTAGTTTACCAGACATTCAGGTGTTTGAACATTATTAGTTAGTTCATTGAGTTTTAGTTAACAAGTCATCTACAGGGGTTGCTTGATGGCAGATTGTGTATTGTATGGGTATTTTACCTAAGGGTCTGTCATACAAAGCCTCTTAGCAATCAACCTGGAAAGTTGAAATCTGACAGGAAGCAAAAATTTTAATGAAACTTGGTGTCCAATGTAATCTTAATAATATTTTCATTTAAATTTCTTTTTCTTCTGAAGGAAGCTTCCATTTTTAAAGAAAACTATGTTTATTTTATTTTCCAATTTGAAAATAGTATTTTCCTGTTGTAGAAGATAAATGGGTAGCCATTCCCTTCTCCAAGGGATCTTCCTGACCCAGGGATTAAACCTGGGTCTCCTGAGTTGCAGGCAGATTCTTTACTTTATGAGCCACCAGAGAAGCCCTAAGTTTATTTTATTTTCCAATTTGAAAATAGTAATTTCATGTTATAGAAGACACCTAAAAAGTATTTGAATCAAAAGACTATAATCCAAAGAATCACTGTTGATATCTTGACCCGTTTTTCTTTCCATTTTAAAAGCTTCTGTCTTTTAACAGTAGTTACATGATTCTAGCTAACAGACAGTTTAGTGTCCCACATTATCTTCCTGAATTTCCAGAATGTTTCACTTTATGTAAATTGTGATTTTTAATTTGTAATTTTTAATATCTATGTTATTACATCCATTGGATGTATCATGTCTAATTTAACTTGCAATAAATTTTACATTCGTCAGTATGAGGTCATAGAGCAATATTTATTTTCAGCTTTTCTGTGTGATAGTTATTTATGCATACCTAATGCATAAGTGACTTCACTTTCTCTTTTCACTTTGATGCATTGGAGAAGGAAATGGCAACCCACTCCAGTGTTCTTGCCTGGAGAATCCCAGGGACGGTGGAGCCAGGTGGGCTGCAGTTTATGGGTCGCGCAGAGTCAGACATGACTGAAGCGACTTAGCAGCAGCAGCAGCAGCAATGCATAAGTAATTGAAAAGTATTTGTAATTATTAGAATATGGAAGAAAAAAGGTTAAATAGTTTTAAGACTCTTGGTGCGTGCTACCAAACTGATTTCCAGAAATATTTTTCTACTTTTCACCAACTTTTAATATTTAGTTTATGAATGTGCCTTGGTTTGATATTTCTCATTTTGTAAGGTTTTTGTTAACTTAATAGATTAAAAAGTTGTATTTTATTATCTTAGCTTGCATTTCTGTGAATACTACTGAAACTGGACTTTTTTCCAAATGTCTACAGTACATTTATATTTCTTCCTTTGTGAGTGGTGTTGTCTTATTTTTCTCATAGATTTATGTATTCATTATGTATCAGTATTTGCATTTAAAATTCTTTTTTGTTTTTTTTAAACATAACCATGTATTACTGTATCAAGTGGTTGGTAAAGTTCAACAATGCAAAACCAGAATTACTTTTGCACCAACCTAATAACTTTACATACGGTATTGCATATGCTTCAGTGCTACCCTCTCAGTTCTTCCAGCCCTCTCCTTTCCCCTCTGTGTCCATAGGTCTCTGGCTGCGTCTCCATGTGCCTTGCAGATAGGTTCATCAGTACCATCTTTCTAGATTCCATATATAAATTGCTTCCTTTTTATGTAATATTTTATTATAATCTTTGCTTTTGTGATTTTTTTCTATCATATTTAAGTTTAGAAAATCATTCCTTTGATAATTTCTTATTCCACTTCAATTTTATTAGTTTAAGTTGTTTGTAATACTGTTTTCTCCATTTATTTGTAATTCTTTCTCATTCATATATTTGACATATAATTTTTAATATGCTAGAATCTGTTTCTGAATTCTGTCAAGCTGTTCTATTTTTAACCATCATTTATGGCTAATAGTTTGTTTATATTGTGTTAAGGTTGTTACTTTTCTATTCTTAATTATTAAAATAAATTGAATATTTTTTATTTTAAAATAGATTTAAGAAAAGTTTTCTGTTCCTTTGCTAATTTAGCTCATCTTCTTTGACCTACTGGATTATTTTATAGAACATTTTCCATACTATCCTTCCCCCAATCATCATGGATGATCAAATAAATGTCAGGCTTTCACTTGATAGGAGTTTCCAAAACCTCTATATGCTGAGGTCCATTTGTGCCATACATTCCGTCATTTTTCAGAAGAGTATTCTTCAAAGGATATTCTGGCTGACATTGACTTACATAAACAATATTAAATAAATACTTTAATACGTCTTAAAAAATACTATGTATTATCTGTGACTATTTTAAAAGGTTTAATCAAAGCCATTTGATAAAAGACGATACAACTTTTGATACAACAGAAAGCTTTGATGTAGTTCTTTTGAAAACATTTGAAAATTTTGGAAGTCAAGTTTTAATTTTTTTCTTATAGACTATAGAATTTTAAAGAATCTAGAATCTAGGGCTGTATCCCAAATTTTATAGTACATAAACATATAATTTTCTCACCAAAGTAAAAGACCTCTTCTGAAATCCCAATAAATAATGATTATTCTGAACAGTCTTTAATTTTACTTTAAACATACCATGATTATTAGCATAGAAAGACAAGGTATTCAGTATCAATATTATTGTAGCTATTATAACCAAGTAAGTCATATAAGTATCAAATATATTATTACTTATTTATTGATACCTTTCTTCATATTTAAAAATAGTACAAATATGAAGTAGCCTTTTTTCTTTCCATATTAGATGTAGAACATGCTTTTTGTCATTAAATATTATATTGTTATGAGAAATATAAGTGCTCTGGTTTTCCATTATTATTTTATTGGTATAGAAAAAATTAGTAGCTATGCCACTTTTGTTTCTTTTATTCAGCCACAGTTTTTTCTCCCCCCCTCAATGTACTAAAATTGCGGTGATAAATAAGGACAAATAAGATTTCTGTTGTAATGAAGTTAAAATCCTAATGAGTGGGTCATTATCTTATTATCTTATATGTGTAAGTATCTTATACATAACCACATATATAAGATAATTTCAGATTATAAAAAGTTATGTGAAGTAAAGTAAGACAAGATAATGAGATAGAAATGGAGACTGGCTGTGTTGGTGAGCGCACGTGATGAAGTTTGGTCCCCAGAACTCAGAAAGGAGAATATTAAGATAGCGGACTTAATAATTTAAAATATTGGTTATAAAACTCCTTTTAAACTGTTAGGATAACTAGGCTCATGTGATTTACTGTCCTATATCTGCTAATATTGTGAACTTTTTAAACATCTTATTGTGAAGATCAGCTAAAATTTCATGTATTTCTGGGTGTTATTTTTTTCATATAGAACACACTGTTACTGTAATTTTTGTAGGCGTTGTCAGCCTGACTTTCCTTTTATCTACAGAAGATAGAAGGGCCAGTTATTTAATTTACAGTGGTGTTTTGTCACCTCTCTGGATCAGGAACTGTTTGTTCTGTCTTGTTTCTGTGTGTAGAACACATACCCCTGAATGACAGAGGGGAGAAAAGTCTCCAACCCAGCCCTGCCCTAAACACACAGGGAGCTTCCTTCCATCTATTTTTATCACGGTAGTATTTTCATCATGCAGATAAGAACTATATTTTCACAGATGTACAAATTCTTGCATCACCACCTGATGTAGTGGAGTAAATTTAATTCCTGCTCTTTCTTATCCATCGTAAATCACTACTTGCCCTTGGCAAGAGAGCAAACAACTATTTTCAGGTCTACTATTTATTATCACTATCATTTCAGAATGTTATTTTTGTTAGTAGAATGAAAATAAACATTGAATAGTGGGCTAAGTTTTACTGAGAAGAAAAATGAAGCGTTAAAAATCCTTTTGAGCAGCAAAACTAAGTAGCACAGCATCTCCTGTTGTCATGTGATGGGATTAAAAGGTCATTTGGCTCATTTTTGTTCTCTTTGAAAATGATGAGCCTGGAGGTCTCTTAAATATTCACATATGCAGTTGTGGTTATTTCTGTTGAATGGTTTGATAGTACATAAAACAAACAAACAACTGCATTTTCAAGATGTCTTAACTGGTTGAATTTTGAATACATTTTCTGAGGTTGATGTTTAAATTTGAGTTATTTTAATTTGCATGATACTGAAAGTATTAAATATCTGATGTAGAAATTTGTAAGTGTAGACACTAAAATTTATTTAAAGTGCATACCTATCCTTATATGTGATCATTTCTAGTGAGACAATTACTGAATTTATGTGATTATGTATGACTTTTTCAAAACTGCACTTTGTTTTCTTAATCATGGAAAAGAATAGGGTGTTTGATAATAGAATTCAAGTATTATGCTTTAAGACTTCCCAAGTATGTAAGTTGATTCACTTAATTTTTAAATTGCGCATCAGAATGGTCTTGAAATGGACCCAGTATTATATAATTATGTTTTGTGGAGGAAGTAAATAAGAGCTTACTTAATGGAGCAATAAAAACTATATGAGCAGCTTCTATATTTTAGTCTTTAGGTTGCAATTTGTTTATTATTTATTAGACTTAAATGTCTCATTTGGTACAACTTCAGTCTATTAAATAAAGAGATAATTAGCTTTTAGAAATCTGTTGTTTACCCACATGGCCAAAACTGCTCCTTTGTTTTCTATTTTGCAATTTGGAATAACTCAGCAATTAGGCTTCCATTTTAGAGAAAATGCATATTACAGAGATACTGCTTGGGAACGTCTCCGCCAGTCTCACCAGAGATGCAGCTAATGTGTGTGCTTGCTTTCAAAGGCTTGACATTTACCTTTTCCTCTACATGTATATAAAGCTTAGATTATTTTCCGTAATTGCATATAGCCTAGTTTTACAGACTTTCTGTTTTATGGTGCTTTCAGTTCTGACTATTGATGATGCATAAGAGACAGTAATTTTAATTATTTCTCTACTTAGAAGAATATAATAAATTGGCATTGCTTTTTTTCTTACCTTCAGCATTTATGAAATAATAATGATACTAGTAATAAAAGCAGTAACACCCAACATTACTGTTATTATTACTACTACCACCACCATTTTATAGATCACATATTGTTTTCCAGGCTCCAGTATGTTCATTACTGCATGTAATAGTTGCAATGATATTAGGAGACTATTTTTATCAAACAGGCAATTAATTCCTTTTGTACATAGTCACACATTTAGCAAGTGAATACTCATGTTTTCTCATCAGGGGTCATATTTCTATTTTTATTTCTTTAGATTTTTAAATTGACCTATAGTTGATTTACAGTACTGTATTATTTCAAGTGTACAGCTTTAGATTATTTTACATTATAGGTTACTACCCTTTTAGATATGCTGATTCGATCCCTGGGTCAGGAAGATGCCCTGGAGGAGGAAATGGCAACCCTCTCCAGTATTCCTGGCTGGAGAATCCCATGGGCAGAGTAGCTTGGTGGGCTACAGTCCATGGGGTTGCAAAGAGTCAGACATGACTGGGTGACTCAGCATGCACACATAGGTTATTACAGGATGTTGAATATAGTTCCTTGTGCTATACAGTAGATCCTTGTTGTTCATTTTATATATGGTGGTGTGTATCTGTTAATTCCATCTCCTAACTCATTCCTCCCCTTCTCCTGTCCTCTTTGCTAATAATGCTTGTTCTCTTTGTCTGTGAGTCTGTTTCTGTGTTGTAACTAAGGAGATTTGTATTACTTCTTTAGATTTCACATATAAGTAATATCATATAGTAATTGTCTCTCTCCATCTATCTTATTTCATTTAGTATGGTGTAAGGTTGATAACCCAAAGGTTGTATTTTTTGTTATTCCTTTACTGGTGACGACTTAACCATTATACAGAAAAATGGGACCAAAACAACCTTAGTAATTGGTGACAGGCACTGGATAATACCTATGTGGAGAATTGTCCTCTCTGAAAACCTTTGAGAGTGGCTACTGTCTCTTCGGACTCTTTTGGTGACCACGAGGGCTACTCCATTTCTTCTAAGGGATTCCTGCCCACAGTAATAGATATAATGGTCATCTAAGTTAAATTCACCCATTCCTGTCCATTTTAGTTTGCTGATTCCTAGAATGTTGACATTCACTCATGCCATCTCCTATTTGACCACTTCCAATTTGCCTTGATTCATGGACCTAACATTCCAGGTTCCTATGCAATATTGCTCTTTACAGCATTGGACCTTGCCTCTATCACCAGTCCCACCCACAACTGGGTATTGTTTTTGCTTTGGTTCCATCCCTTCATTCTTTCTGGAGTTATTTCTCCACTGATCTCCAGTAGCATATTGGGCACCTAGACCTGGAGAGTTCATCTTCCAGTATCCTATCATTTTGCCTTCTCATACTGATCATGGGGTTCTCAAGGCAAGAATACTGCAGTGGTTTGCCATTCCCTTCTCCAGTGGACCACATTCTGTCAGACCTCTCCACCATGACCCGACCGTGTTGGGTGGCCCCACACGGCATGGCTTAGTTTCATTGAGTTAGACAAGTCTGTGGTCCATGTGATCAGATTGGCTAGTTTTCCGTGATTATGGTTTCAGTGTGTCTGCCCTCTGATGTCCTCTCGCAACACCTACCGTCTTACTTGGGTTTGTCTCACCTTCAACGTGGGGTACCTCTTCATGGCTGCTCCAGCACAGCACAGCCGCTGCTCCTCACCTTGGACGAGGGGAATCTCCTCACGGCCGCCCCTCCTGACCTTGGACATGGAGTAGCTCCTCTCGGCCCTCCTGCGCTGGCACAGCCGCCACTCCTTGGACGTGGGGTTGCTCCTCTCAGTGGCTGCCCCTGACCTCGGACGTGGGGCAAGTCGAACAGTTCTATGAAAACCTACAGACGTTTTAGAACTAACACCCAAAAAAGATGTCCTTTTCACTATAGGGGACTGGAATGCAAAAGTAGGAAGTCAAGAAACACCTGGAGTAACAGACGAATTTGGCTTTGGAGTACAGAATGAGGCAGGGCAAAGGCTAATAGAGTTTTGCCAAGAGAACGCTCTGGTCATAGCAAACACCCTCTTCCAACAACACAAGAGAAGACTATACATGAACATCACCAGATGGTCAATGCCGAAATCAGATTGATTATATTCTTTGCAGCCAAAGATGAAGAAGCTCTATACAGTCAGCGAAAACAAGACCGGGAGCTGACTGTGGCTCAGACCATGAACTCCTCATTGCCAAATTCAAACTTAAATTGAAGAAAGTAGGGAAAACCACTAGACCATTCAGGTATGACCTAAATCAAATCCCTTATGATTATACAGTGGAAGTGAGAAATAGATTTAAGGGACTAGATCTGATAGACAGAGTGCCTGATGAACTATGGACAGAGGTTCATGACATTGTCCAGGAGACAGGGATCAAGACCATCCCCATGGAAAAGAAATGCAAAAAAAGCAAAATGGTTGTCTGAGGAGGCCTTACAAATAGCTGTGAAAAGAAGAGAAGCGAAAAGCAAAGGAGAAAAGGAAAGATATTTATAGTTCCAAAGAATAGCAAGGAGAGATAAGAAAGCCTTCCTCAGTGATCAGTGCAAAGAAATATGATCCATATGACCCAGCAATCCCACTCCTGGGCATACACACCGAGGAAACCAGATCTGAAAGAAACACATGTACCCCAATGTTGATCACAGCACGGTTTATAATAGCCAGGACATGGAAGCAACCTAGATGCCCATCAGCAGATGAATGGATAAGAAAGCTATGGTACATATACACAATGGAATATTACTCAGCCATTAAAAAGAATGCATTTGAATCAGTTCTAATGAAATGGATGAAACTGGAGTCCATTATACAGAGTGAGGTAAGCCAGAAAGATAAAGACCAATACAGTATACTAACGCATATATATGGAATTTAAAAAGTTGGTAACGATAACCCTATATGCAGGACAGAAAAAGAGACACAGATGTATAGAACAGACTTTTGGACTCTGTGGGAGAAGGCGAGGGTGGGATGATCTGAGAGAATAGCATTGAAACATGTATCTTATCAAATGTGAAACAGACCGCCAGCCCAGGTTTGATGCATGAGACAAGTGCTCAGGGCTGGTGCACTGGGATGACCCAAAGGGATGGTATGGGGAGGGAGGCGGGAGGGGGGTTCAGGATGGGGAACACATGTAAACCCATCGCTGATTCATGTCAATGTATGACAAAAACCACTACAATATTATAAAGTAATTAGCCTCCAACTAATAAAAATAAATGAAAAAAAAAAGAAAATAAAAGAAATAGGGGAAAACAAGAGAATGGGAAAGACTAGAGATCTCTTCAAGAAAATTAGAGATACCAAGGAAACATTTCATGCAAAGATGGGCTCAATAAAGAACAGAAATAGTATGGACCTAATAGAAGCAGAAGATATTAAGAAGAGGTGGCAAGAATACACAGAAGAATTTTACAAAAAAGATCTTCATGACCCAGATAATCACGAATGTGATTATCATGGAATGTGACGTCAAGTGGGCCTTAGAAAGCCTCACTATGAACAAAGCTAGTGGAGGTGATGGAATTCCAGTCGAGCTATTTCAAATCCTGAAAGATGATGCTGTGAAAGTGCTGCACTCAATATGCTAGCAAATTTGGAAAACTCAGCAGTGGCCACAGGACTGGAAAAGGTCAGTTTTCGTTCCAGTCCCAAAGAAGGGCAATGCCAAAGAATGCTCAAACTACCACACAATTGCACTCATCTCACAGGCTAGTAAAGTAATGCTCAAAATTCTCCAAGCCAGGCTTCAGCAATATGTGAACCGTGAACTTCCAGATGTTTAAGCTGGTTTTAGAAAAGGCAGAGGAACAGAGATCAAATTGCCAGCATCCGTTGGATAATCGAAAAAGCAAGAGAGTTCCAGAAAAACATCTATTTCTGCTTTATTGACTATGCCAAAGCCTTTGACAATGTGGATCACAATAATCTGTGGAAAGTTCTGTAAGAGATGGGACTACCAGACCACCTGATCTGCCTCTTGAAAAACTTGTATGCAGGTCAGGAAGCAACAGTTAGAACTGGACATGGAACAACTGACTGGTTCCAAATAGGAAAAGGAGTACATCTAAGCTGTATATTGTCACCCTGCTTGTTTAACTTACATGCAGAGTACATCATGAGAAACTCTGGGCTGGAAGAAGCACTAGCTGGATTCAAGATTGCCGGGAGAAATATCAATAACCTCAGATATGCAGATGACACCACCCTTATGGCAGAAGGTGAAGAGGAACTAAAAAGCCTCTTGATGAAAGAGGAGAGTGAAAAAGTTGGCTTAAAGCTCAACATTCAGAAAACTAAGATCATGGCATCTGGTTCCATCACTTCATGGCAAATAGATGGGGAAACAGTGGAAACAGTGTTAAACTTTATTTTTTTGGGCTCCAGAATCACTGCGGATGGCAATTGCAGCCATGAAATTAAAAGATGCTTACTCCTTGGAAGGAAATTTGTGAGCAACCTAGACAGCATATCAAAAAGCAGAGACATTACTTTGCCAACAAAGGTCCGTCTAGTCAAGGCTATGGTTTTTCCAGTGGTCATGTATGGATATAAAGAGAGCTGAGTGCTGAAGAATTGATGCTTTTGAACTGTGTTGTTGGAGAAGACTCTTGAGATCCCTTAGACTGCAAGGAGATCCAGCCAGTCCATCCTAAAGGAGATCAGCCCTGGGTGTTCATTGGAAGGACTGATGCTGAAGCTGAAACTCCAATACTTTGGCCACCTCATGCGAAGAGAGACTCACTGGAAAAGACCCTGATGCTGGGAGGGATTGGGGGCAGGAGGAGAAGGGGACGACAAAGGATGAGATGGCTGGATGGCCTCACCAACTCAGTGGACATGGTTTGGGAAGACTCTGGGAGTTAGTGATGGACGGGGAGGCCTGGCGTGCTGCGATCCATGGGGTCACAAAGAGTCGGGCATGACTGAGTGACTGCACTGACTGACTGACTGACTGACTGACTGAACTCTCTTCAGTAGTACCATGTTGGTGGTTTTTCCTTTGTCCTTGGAAGTTTTGAGAGGACTGCCAAATTAGGAGTGCTTCCCTGATGTTCTTTTGATTCTTCTGCTTGTTCAAAGATTTGGACGAGGGATTTTTCAGTGGTCTGTTTAGTTCTGAGCCCATAGCTCAGTAGCTGCGAAAGGAGCAAGAATGTCAGCAGGATGTTCATGCTTGACCCAGGTTAAGAGGCTAGGGATGCAGGGCACTCACCGTGTAGTGTTTCTGAAAGGGCGCAGACACCTTAGTGAGCTTTACTGGAGCTCCAGTTCCCTGAGACCCTTTTTCTTTCCTGAGTGTGTGGAGAGACTGAGACCCCGTGAAATAGTGTGAAGGGTTGTCTGGTGGGAGACTTCCCCAGAGTCTCACCAGTGGGATGCAGGTTCTCATTTGTGTGCAGGAGTCTCATGGAAGGACAGCCTCAGCTGTGGACACTCACTCAGCGCACGGCTTTTGTGTGCCTCACAGATGTCTTCTCTGTGTGGCTGTGCAGTGCTCATGCGCCATTTTGTGTCCTTGAAAAAGGCCCAGAAGAGAGAAATCGGGAAAGGAGGCTCTCAAACTTCTCCAGCATGATGTACCTTGAAACCTTGATTCTTTTCTTTTTTTAACTTTAAATGTGTCCTTCTTTGTTAAACATCATTATGGTACATCCTCACACTAATTGGTTTATGGCTCATCTAATATTTAAAAATCATTTGCATTGCCCTTCTTATGAGAATTATGTAATATTAACTACTTGCTATTAGGTTTGTTTTGGAGGGAGAGATTAAATGCCAATCATCATAAACTTCATTTGAGGGGGAAATAATTTAAATCTCTATGGTATGCTATGGATGACTTTTAAGAATGTTAGCAAAGAAGTAGTTTTATTAACATCACTTATTCATAAATTTTTGTATTACTAAGCACAGATTCACCCTGTTTATGTTATAGGCAGAAATCACATCAGTCAATAACTTTCATCTTGTTACAGTGCGGAGATACTATAACTTCAGTAACAAAGCTAGGCTTATTGTATGTAGTTGAGGACTCGGATCACAGTAGCATCATCTTTGTGTATTATCTTGAGTTTTCCTTAGATAACTGTCTCCTTAATCAGTAGTTATTAATACAGTGTACAATTTCCAAACAGTGTATTATTGTCTGCATGAGCCCTTCCATGTCAGATTGCCAGTTCTGAGTGGAATTATTTGTATTTGGTGGAAAGTTGTTATCCTTAATTTCAGAGATACACGTTGAATATTGTCTTGTTTTCAGGCATGATCACAAATCTTTCTTTTAAGAAACTTATCTCATTTCTGTAATCTAATGCATTCTCTGTAAACATTACATAAATCTCTTTTTTAGCATTTACCCTGTGAAACAGGCCTCCATAAACCTTTAGTTGCTTTAGATCCAGTGGGTATCGACTTTTGAACCTGACTGTTACTTTATCCAATCTAACACTTTACACTATTTATACATGCGTACACACACATATCAGGGATGATATAAATTTCACCTTTTTTTCAACTATTATGTATATATAAATGTGTATATATGTGCAGCACAACCAATCAGAGAAAATTGCAACCAACACAGAATTGTTGGTCATTTGAACAGTTAAATATATCTACAACCCCTTTTACAACTCAAAAATGTATGGTGCTCTGAAAATCAAAAACTTTTGTGTCCAAACTAATTTGATGCCAAACCTGACTTGAATTGATAGGTGGCTCCATCAAATGTGAATATTCGTGCTGCAAGAATAATAAGATTTTTAATTAGAGTATGCAGCTCTAAGTTGCTCCGGGTTTGTTGTGATTTTACAGTGTGTACACCTTTTTGACCTTTTGGCAGTCTGCAAAACTTTAGTTCTGAAATAGCTGACTGCAGAGCTTACAGATAAGAGGCTGTAACCTTGAACTTCTCGGTGACTATCCTCCTCTGTGTTGAAGTGGTTATACCATCCACTCCACCTCTGGCATAGTCATGACTACTTCTCTGAGTTTATGTCAGATGTTCTCCCTCCCATCAGTACTTTTTTCCTGATTCTTAAATGACTGAATCTAACAAAATGTGATTTAACAATTCTTGCGTTCTCCGAAAAGTCCTGTCTGAATATTTGCCCTTGATAGTAGACAGTCTCTTTTTTAGAAACCATTATAGTCTTGCCATATGAATTATGTATTGAATATTTGGTCATGCTCATTTTATTTGCTTTAGTCTTATGCTTCTAATAGGTTGTGCGTTTTTCAAGAACATGGCCTTATGCATTCTTCTTTTTGTAGGACCTAGCACACTGTGTGCACATAGTAAATACCCAGAAAGACACTCAGCAGATTTGCCAAAAAAATTGATACATATTTAGCTGGTTGAAAGACATCTGTTTCATTTTGTGTTTAGTTGAGCATATTGTTATTTACATGGAAAGTAAAAATGTAGATCAAGCTACAGCTCTTGAGCCAAGTCAGCCTGCACTTATTTTTGTAAATAACATTTGTTGGAAGATAGCCATACTCATATCTTTACATATTGTCTATGGCTGCCTTTGTGGTACAAGTGCAGAATTGAGTAATTGGGACACAGACCATTTGTCTCGTATTTGCTATCTGGTCTTTTGCAGAAAATATCTGCCAACTCCTAATATATGTCAGTAATCTATAGATATTATTCTTTCAGTTTGGTAACACAGAGTTAAAAAGAAAATGGTTCTATTAACTTCTTTTTTTAATCTTCCTGTGGCCAAAGCGTGCATTTGCAGAGTGGCTGATCTGCGTCGTAAACTGAGGATCTGGTGGTTAAATCAGCAAAAAATACTGACATGCATTTCCAACAGCAGAAAATTACCTGACTTTTAGTTTCTGTTCATTTGGAGTGGAGAGTCGTGCAGTTGAACCTTCGCCGCACCAGCGAGAGCTGGGACTGCCAGTTGGTCCAGGTCCAGCCAGCACGGCCATTGTCCTCCTAGCCTTTCATCTGCGCTCTTGCCCGCAGTGTTTCTGTGCTATTGTTTGTGTGTCTTTTGAAATGAAAATATCAATGTGTCAAAGGGCATGGGGGAGCCAGGTGTTTATTTCTTTATTAATGGGTTGTCTTTCTTCTCTTCCTATTTTTGGTCATTTTGACATTAAATCCTTCAAGTCGAAGGAAATTCATTCAGTGGTGTTGAACTTGGTCAAGAAAGTTGCTCCAAGTCTGAAGTGACTATCTTGCTGAATAAAAAGAAACTCAGTAGTGTTTGGCTTTTGATGATGACTAAGTATACCCTAAGGCAAACTGGGAAAATTAACCAGAGAAATTGAATATTTATGTGTTACTTGAAAAAGGTATAAATAGGCATTAGTGCTTAGATGAAATTAGACATTATTTTGTAATAGGATTTTAAAATATTGTTTCCTGGGTAGCTTCCTTCCTGAGATGGCCAATGTTCTTCAAGAAAATTAGAAGCAGTGTAATATTAATGAAGTTAACACTGAGGACAGCCTTTACACAGGCGAGGATGCCCTAAGGCAGGAAGAATTTGACAGACTGCTGTAATACAGAAAATAGATGACTGACTGTTTTTGGAACAAGCAATTCTTGAGAGACATTGCCAGCTAGAGTGAATTATGTCACCGTCGAACTTTCACCAGTAATTATCATTAATGGGTGAAAGTGACAGTAATTTTAGTTTAATAGAATCCTTTGAATGTTCATTTTTAAACTATTAGTGGTATTCATGAAGGAACTCTTGCAAAGCAGAAACATTTCTGTCAAAATTAGTGTTGAGTTAGAGGCTCCATCACCAACTTTCAGGAGAGTTGTGTAAAGGATCATTGCAGGAGGAGCCTACAATGCCCTCCAAACCATTCCCTCTTCATTGCTTTCATTTGCCATTAGTTCTAAGCTTCTAAATGTGCAACATTTCCTCTTAACTCAACTGCAGAATATTCTTCAAATGTCATAAAGTCAAGAAAATTGGTGAACAAAGGAAATTCTTTATTTAAAAGCCAAGAATTAAGAAAAAAGCAGGTTTTCTATTGCACTTAAGATGTATAAGTATTGATTGAATTGAAATTATGATCACTTGTTTCCAATGGATATTCTCCATGCTAATTAGATTATGTTTTCTGTTGGTTTCACAGATAAATAAAAGTACTTACTTTTATTTTTCTTTGCTCTCCATTATTTATTTTAATATGGATCAATGTTGAGCTCTCAAAAAAGCATAGTAATTTTTGATAGTAGTCAGTCTCTATTTCTTAATTGCATGAAGTATTTTTATTAGATTGAGGTTAAATCAGTAAGTAAATAAATCTGTTAAGTGTTTTAATAGTTGCTACTGCTACCATTTTGCTGTGTCTCTATCTGTTATCCTCTGATTTCAGCTTTGGTAGATGAAAGTATCACTTATGATCATGGGAAGCACCTTTGATCCTTGCAGAAAGACCCTACTGTTGCTCACCTTCCCCACAGACTGCAGCCTTTGGAGAACTTTTCCATGGGATGCTCAAGGAACTTGGTCCGAGGAAACCTGAGGCTTGGGTTATACTGTGTTCTAACTGATTCTTCTAACTCAGCACTTTGCTGTGCCCAGCTTTGCAGTCTGAGACAGATATGTTTCCTGAATCATGGGGGTGTCTGCTGCGATTGAACATAGAATGGTCTCATGATATGTTTAGAGGCATAGTGGGCAGTCTATGAGCTGTTTCTTCTGTGCCTGGAAAGTTAGAAGAACCCAAATGATAGCAAGCTTTGTTCAGAACTACTGCACTCACATCATGGGGGGAGACTTGGGAAGGAGAGTTGGTTTTCCAGTTTTCATGCTCCCCAGGAGGCAATTTCCATTTTATGTTTTGCACCATCCTATTCCTAAAGCAGTGCCCCTCGATGGACTAGAAATAGAATACAAACTCGTTGGCATCCATCGACTCTAAAAAGGGAAAGCCAAGAAGAGACGGGAGGCGTATCCTCAACAGTCTTCAGCATTGTTAGAATCGGAGCAGTTCTTCCAGGTAGAAAAATTACCCAGTGTTACAGCTTAGGTGAGGGAGGCTTCTGTGTGTGTGTGTCTGTGTGTGTGTGTGTGTGATTGCTTTTACCCTGCTTCAATTAGAGGTCAGCTAATTACGAAAATAAAATTCAAAAGTTTCAAGAATTTGGTGTACTCTCCCTAAAAACTTACCAGAGCCCTCTTTGGAGTAAAAAGTTTCTCTCATTTCATTAGTAAGATGATCTGTATCTTCTATAAAATATGAAAGAAGAAGAAAATGACACAAAACATTTACTATAGTTATTCCAAATGACACTTCAATTAATGTTCTGATTTAGCTGCTTTATACATGAAAATTAAACATACTCAAATTTCTTAAGAAATTTACAAACTAAAATTCTTTCATACAAAAATAGTCACATTTTTAAAAAATAAACCTTTCAAAGTGAGCTTCTGTTTCTAATACTGTATCTTTCCATAGCAGGTGTTCAATAAGCACTTTTAAAATATTAGTGTAATTCATGTCTGTGGGACAAAAATCCCTCAATTGTACACATTCTATTTGAGTAGACTCACTTCAAAATCACTGCAGATGGTGACTGCAGCCATGAAATTAAAAGACATTTGCTCCTTGGAAGAAAAGCTATGACCAACCCAGATAGCATATTAAAAAGCAGAGACAGTACTTTACCAAAAAAGGTTTATCTAGTCAAAGCTGTGGTTTTTCCAGCAGTTGTGTATGGATGTAAGAGTTGGACTACAAAGAGAGCTGAGTGCCGAAGAATTGATGCTTTTGAACTGGGGTGTTGGAGAAGACTCTTGAGAGTCCCTTAGACTGCACGGAGATCCAACCAGTCCATCCTAAAGGAGATCAGTCTTGAATATTCATTAGAAGGACTGATGCTGAAGCTGAAACTCTAATACTTCGGCAACCTGATGGGAAGAACAGACTCATCTGAAAAGACCCTGATTCTGGGAAAGATTGAAGGCAGGAGGAGAAGGGGACGACAGGATGAGATGGCTGGATGGCATCACTGACTCAATGGACGTGGGTTTGGGTGGACTCCGGGAGTTGGTGATGGACAGGGAGGCCTGGCGTGCTGCAGTCCATGGGGTCGCAAAGAGTCGGACACGACTGAGTGATTGAGCTGACTGACTGACTGACTTAAAGGTAAACTGACCCAATCCCAGGACAAGATATGACACCTGTCAAGTTTGTTGCTCTTATAGCATTGATATCAAATAGGTATTTCAGTCAAGAGAACAAATTCAGGTCTGCAAAGATACAATATTTCTATAAATGCATTTTAATTTCTGACTCTGAACCACCAGCCTGCCTGTTAGTAAACAACTAAGGTAATCCTCTGTGTGTTTTAGCTCCGTAATTCTAGTGTAGAATCCAGTTACTGATGTTTTAAATTCCCTGCCAAGCTCTCTCCCTAAAGGAACTCCCAGCTTGAAAATCAGCTTGGGGTACGCTTCTAAGGTTGTGTGTTCTTCTTGACTGAGTTCTGTCTGGACACCAAACACCCTCCTGCTTAGATGTAGTTTCTCCTGCCTGCCTTTGGTAAGAACGATGTCACTGTGCCCCTGAGTCGTGGCCCATGAGACCTGATGGGCTGCTCTTAGGCACCTCCTCTGCTCCCTGACGTCTGCTCTTGTTGTTCGTTGCTCAGTCGTGGCTAACTCTTTGCAACCCCATGAACTGCAGCACACCAGGTTTCTCTGTTTTTCACTATCTCCCGGAGTTTGCTCAAGCTAATGTTCGTTGATTTGATGGTGCCATTCAACCATCTCAGTCTCTATCAACCCCTTCTTCTCCTGCCCTCAGTCTTTCCCAACATCAGGGTCTCTTCCAATGAGTTGACTCTTCTCATCAGGTGGCCTGAGTATGGGAGCTTCAGCTTCAACATCAGTCCTTCCAAAGAATATTCAGGGTTGATTTTCTTTACGATTGAGTGGTCCATTCTCCTTGCAGTCCAAGGGACTCTTAAGAGTCTTCTCCAACACCACAGTTCAAAAGCATCAGTTCTCCAGCAGTCAGCCTTCTTTATGGTCCAGCTCTCATATCCTTACGTGACTAGTGGAAAAACCGTAGCTTTGACTAGACAGACCTTTGTTTGCTGAGTGCGGTTTCTGGTTTCTATCTTGCCATCTGGTTTGTGGTGCTCATACATGTATCTGAGTTCTTTGATGGGACTCTCTAGCCTGCTTGTCCCCCCAGCCGGGGCCCTTGGGGGTCGCTTGCTCTTCCCGCCACTCTCAGGTCCTGGGGTGAGGGGTGTTCTGCAGCCCACTTGCTCCCGGGCCAGCTCTCGGGCGCACCATGCACGTGCCCGATGCTTCCCGGATCTGCTTGTTGGACACAAGGCGCTTCCACTCTTGACTCCAGTCTCCGTGACTCCATGGGAGATTCTGCGTGTGATCCCGTTTCCTCCGGAATGTGGGGCAGTGTGCTGGAGTCCCACCCTGTGTGGACTCTCCGTGTTTTCTAGTCTCCCAGCAGATGGGGGCTTTTTCCGTCTATAACCCAGGTATGTGGTATGTGTTCTCTCCTATGTGGAGAGCTCCTGTATTCGAATGGTCCTTTACCCTTCCTCTTTATGGAAAAAGGGAGGTTGGGCTGGCATCTGAGCAGCAGTGCTGATGCCTCTGCTGGTCCATAGAATTCCAGAATCCTGAAGTAGGTGGATAACGAATGAACGCATACTGATGTAAGTCAGGGCTTCCATGCCTGTGAATCTACTGGCCTGAGTGAGTTAAGACACAGAGGCATGAAATCCATATTTTCATAGCAAAAACCAAAGTAGCAGGTCTAGTGTGAGTGTTTAGTAGAGCTGTAATTAAAGAGATAGCTAAATTGGAAGATGGGAGAGTGTGCTGCTGTGTTTTGGATTTTTGCTTCATCCCGTAGGCACACTTAAAGGGCATTGTGCAAATCAGTGGTAGCGTCTTCTTTTTAGAGAGAGGGTTCTGATAGCAAAAAGGCAGATAGATTAGAACATGGGGGGGCAGGTGGGGGGAGGGCAATAGAAAGACTGAGAGAAATTAGGAGACTTGCAATTTTGCAAGAGTTAAATTGCAAACGCCTTTACTAGGATGTACTCAAAACAAGAAGACTGGATGGATTGGAAAGGCAGTTAGAGGTAGTAGCAATAGGCTTTTGTTGCTGATTTGGGTTTTCAGAACCTGGAGAAACTTTCATGACAGAGTGGGTAATGTCTATATAGCATTAGGACACACTGAGTTTGCATCTCCAATTTCAAGCCTTTTTATTTGGATGGCTATTGAGCTTCCCAGGTGGTGCTAGTGGTCAAGGGTCAAGAGATACAAGAGACAAGGTCCCATCCTTGGGTCGGGAAGAGCCCCTGGAGGAGGAGATGGCAACCCAGTTCATGATTCTTTCCTGGAGAATCTCATGGACGGAGGAGCCTGGTGGGCTACACCCGATGGTGTTGCCAAGAGTCAGAATGAATGTGACTGAGCAAGCGTGCTAAGGCCTGAACGGAGCTGGCATAAGGTTATTGGCACAACAACTACACATAAATGTTAGCTTCTTTCTTAGAGGAAGGAAATAAATTTCTTTGTTAGCAAAGACAGTTTAGTTGTGTTAGACATTTTAGTAAGTATAGTAACCAAGACCACTTAAGAGCAAATCCTGTTAGCTCATGAGGATATAAGCTCAGGGCAGCTGCCCCCCCTCCCCCCCCGGAATCTGACCGAGGCCCAGGACGTGGGTCAAGTAAGACAGACCGCGTGTCCCGCCATCCTCTTTGACTCTTAGACTCCTTCCTTCCTCTTAGCTGGATCGCTCCTCCTCCTTCCACGTTAGCTGATAACAGCTCAGATATTCGGTGCCAAGGCTCTGGGATTCTCAGTGTAGGCATTTGTTTTCATATTTATTTACTTGGCATATGTGATGTGATTTAGCATTTTGCGATTTTTTAAGCATTAATTACACCCTGTCTAACAGAACAAAAGACAGCCCTAGGGTTTCTGTGTGATTTACTTTTGTGGCTTTAAATTTCTGACCAGAAAATACACAAACTGGCATTGGGGTGCCTTCCTTCTTTAACAGAATTATTAGATTATTACTGTCATGGTGAAAATGTTGCCTTCATTGAACAAACATTTATGGACACATGGTATGTCGTGACACTGTAAAATGAGCCAACACTCCTTCCCTTGTGGGCCCATATCCGGGCAGAGAAGACAGTATTTAAGATGGATTCACTGTAGTGTTAGAGTCAGTCGGCTCTGAGGAGAATAAAGTGAAGCAGGGCCGTGGGGGTAGGAAGCACGGGAAGGGGTGACGTGTTTCTGAAGTTCCCAGGCTCACCCTGTTGCGGACTGAGCATCATGCTGTAGTGCTGAGCCCCAGCCCAGGGGTCGGCATGACCAGGTGTCCAACCCCAGCTCCGCCAGCCACCGACAGCGAGCAGATCAGTTAGCTTCCCAGGTCAGAGTCTTCTCATCCATAACGCAAGGTTTCTTTTGACTCTGAAATCTCACTGATATTCTACAAATTAATTTTAAGTAAAATATGTGCTGTGTTAGAGCCCAAACAGTCAAATGTGTTTAGCACTCCACTCATTTTGTAACACTGTCCTCTATTAAAATACAAAGTCTATTATGATAAAACTGTCTTTGCATCTGGCAGTGAATAGCAGTGTCTTCCCATGTGCAGTGTGTTGTTTTATTTTTCTTTCTATTTGGACAAATGTGAAGTTAACTTGTTTAAAATGTTTTCCCCATGCTTTGATTGGTGAAAGAAAGATACAAGTTTAGAAAAAGTTACTGATAAGAGGAGCTTGGTGAAATATGTATGTATGCAGATGTGTATGTGTGTATATGAACAGATCTTTTCAGTTGTCAATTGTCTCATATCAATTACTAGTCTGCTTCTATATTAACTTAATTTTATGAATGGAACGTGCCTAGTATGTATGTAGAATAGAAATGAAAATGCCATTGATTATAGAATTGGTTGACTCTTTCACAGATTGACTTCTTATTTTCCTTGACAAATACTCAGTCAGCACTTCAGTCTGTTAAGAGCAGAGCTCATTAACACGCATAAACTAGCAGCCTGATCTAGTTATAATGTATCTTTAATGTCTGACTTATGCAGCATAGTTTGGGTCCTTAGTCTTGTCATAAAACGTAGAGTGGCCTCCCGTGAGCAACAAGGTTCTGAGATCAATATAACCTGGATAAAACCTTTACCCATAACAACTGTCATTAGGAATGACTAGCATCTCACTAATTAGCCCACCATTTACAACCCATAAGCTTCTCACAGATGGTGGATGTTTATAAACACCCACAGATGTGTGCACAGCTGACTCCCAGTTATCCGCAGGAGTAGGGGACATAGATAATTTAGATTTGCTTACAATACAAACCCCTCATTTTAGCTAGTTTCAAGCTCCTTTCTCTTTGGACTTTTTACCACAGCTGTTAATGAAGTAGCAAATTAACTAATCTAATTTCAACTTCTCCTCTTATTGATGCACATACCCCCTGGTGAAAGCACTAATATGTATAAATATGGTCACAAGATGTCTGGCAAGAGGACGCAAACAGGGAGTTCAGGCTCAGACGAGCGCGTGGAGCCATGGCATATCGTTCCTGCATGTTGGTAGCTGTGTGTCTGGGAAGAGGTTTCCGTTTCTGAAAGCACAGCAAGCCTCCCATGTCAACAGTGTTACACCGGAACTCCCATAGACGGAAGAGAGTATCTGTTTAAATTTAAGAAAAAGGAAAGGACATCATTTTCCTTTCCCATCAGGCAGTCTGATCCTGTGTTAACTGTTTCTTTTCCGATAACTCTTTCTGTAATCTGATCTCAGGTTTTCATTGTAATATCAGCCTGTTCACTGTCTGATGCTGAATGAAGATGAGGAGATGTCAGTGTGATAACCTGAGCACATGAAGTTATCTACTTCCCTTATTTTCTTCAGCCTGGAGAGTCTTCCTTTAGGCTGATCTTCCTTTGGCTCGTCTTCCTTGGTGGCTCAGACGGTAAAGCATCTGCCTACAATGCAGGAGACCCAGGTTCAATCCCTGGGTCGGGAAGATCCCCTGGAGAAGGAAATGACAACCCACTCCAGTACTCTTGCCTGGAAAATCCCATGGATGGAGGAGCCTGATGGGCTGCAGTCCATGGGGTCACAAAGAGTCGGACACAACTGAGCGACTGAGCAACTTCAGTCTCCAAGAGTCTTAGATTTGGCTCTTCTCTTCTAGGTTTTTAATATGAAACTTTCATCCTCCTCTATGCCTGCCGTGCTATGCCACGCCATGGCACTCCAGTCGTGTCCGACTCTGTGACCCTGTGGAGTGTAGCCTGCCAGGCTCCTCTGTCCGTGGGATTTTCAGGTAAGAATACTGGAGTGGGTTGTCATGCCCTCCTCCAGGGATTCTTACAGACCCAGGGATCGACAGGAGTCTCTTAAGTCTTCCGCACTGGCAGGTGGGCTCTTTACCACTATCACCACCTGGGAAGCCCTCTCCTTTGTGCACTGGGCTGTATTTCACTTGTCCCAGAAAGTTTAAGGCATTGTTTAAGCATACCCAGAGTCAGGAGTCGTGTGGAGATAGTTGAGGTCCACAGACCATGTGTTTACAGAATAAGATGTGAAGGGCAAACATTTTGCTTCCTAGTGACCTGCAGAATGTGTACCATCTCTTTAGGCTGAGGCATTCATAAGTTAATATCAGTTGTTTCCCAGAGTTTCCTTACTCAAGAAACAGTGCTTTATGTTGGCTTACTGAAGAGGAAAATTAATCATTCCATAACAGCATGTTATAAATACCCAAAAATGTTTAAAGAAGAAATGTTATAATGGATTAAATGGTGGTCAAAATTATAAATTGTAGAACATGAATTGTAGAAGAACACAGAAGAGTGAAGAACAGTCGCACCACTGGGGCTGTGCAGCAGATCTGTAACTCTTCACATAAAGGATGCTATAGTTTTGTTGTTATTTCATTGGAAAGAGTTTGTGAGTGCTGATTCGGCTTCCCTGGTGGCTCAGACAGTGAAGAATCTGCCTGTGATGCGCGAGACCTGGGTTTGATCCCTGGGTAGGGAAGATCTCCTGGAGGAGGGCAAGGCACCCACTCCAGTACTCTTGTCTGGAGAATCCTCGTGGACAGAGGAGCCTGGAGGGCCACGGTCTGTGGGGTCTCCAAGAGTCGGACACGACTGAGCGACTAAGCGCAGCACACAACAAAAGCAGGTTCTGTAAGAGTCATTGGGCATTTCCCCCGTATGAAAAGTGCCTGGGACCTGCGTGCTTTGTGACAGATCCTTCCATATATCCTTCAACAGTCGCCATCTGACTTTAACAGGCAGTGCTGTTCTCTGAGATAAGGAACCCCAGGAGGAGATGAAGTTTGGGGGAAATGGGGACGAAGTATCCGTAGGACACGTGAGTTCCCACGTCTGGTGAATCATTGCCTGTGGTCTAGGGTAGCCAACTCCTCCCAGTTTGCCTGAGGCTTTCCCAGCCCTGCATTCCAGGAAACCCCTTAATCTTCCGTCAGTGTAGTCAGAGCTCAGGAGTAGAAGTTCTGGTGGTGGAAACTTAGAGTTCTTAGTTTGCAGAGCTACAGAAGTTAATAAAATGCTGATGGAGCCTGTGAAGGATGGTGTGAATGGACAGAGGAAGAGGCGGCGGGAAGAGAGTTTTGGAAGCAGTCACCATGGAGGAGGCAAGGGAACGAAGAAACCCTCGTGTCGTGAAGCCCAGGGGAGGGGGAGAGACTGTTTCGAAGAAGGGCTAGCCACTATTGTCAAGTGCTGCCCAGATGCCGTAGAGTACACCGACTGACCGTGTCCTGTTGACATCAGCTCGAGGAACAGGGAAGAGGGTTGATGAATGAGTATGGGAGACTGAGATCTAAGTAGGATAGTCACCAGAGGGGTTCAGGATCAACAGAGCATTAAAAGCCTGTGCTGCGTTTGAAGCCTGTGTTTAAATGTAGATCGGGAGACATGAGAAGGGAAGGGAGGCGGGGAAAGAGTGATCCTCAAACAGAGCAAGATCCTGAGGGCGGTGGGACAGAGTGAGGAGAATGTGGTATCGGTATAGGCAGAGGAATTGATGAGTGAGAAGGCGGAAAAGCTGGACCCAGTGCAGATACATTTGTAGATTTGCTGGTAGGAAATTAAGGGTTTTTTTTTATCGAGTCGTTGCTATTTCATATCTGATACAGAGCAAGTCCTGTGCTGAGGAAGGGTAGCTGGTTGAAGGGCTTGAAAGAAGCATTGAAACAACCCGTGTAGGGAGTGGGAGTGAGGGCCTCCAGGTAAACAGACGGAGTGCTGGCATGAAAAATCCAGGTGAGGTTGGCAACTGTGATCATGTACCAGCCCTGATTCTGCAGTGCTGTTTTTCACCACAGTTATTCAGCAGCTAGTGAGTAGTGCCAAGAAGATAGAATTTTCAGTTCATTTAAGTTTTAGAGTCTGCAAAAAGGCCCTACTGGAGGAGGAAAGTGAAATAATGGCTCGTGAACCATGGTCAAAGTGATGAACCTCAGATAGGCGAGGAGATGACAGTGGGCCCAGGGCACGGAACATATCCCTGGAGAGATGATAGGATGCGGAGAGGAGGGGGAGGGAGATGGGCTAAGGGAGGGAAAAGAAGGACAGCTGGCTCATATGAATTCAGATTAATAGAAGTAAGAGTGTCATAGTGCTAGCACAGCTCGGATTGTGGCTGCGAGAGTGGGTAGTGTAGGACTGATAGCCTGAAGGCGCGGGAGGTCAGGGAGCTGGTTTGCTGTTGGACGGGTAGTTCACGTGGAGTTGAATTCATGCAGGATGATGGCAAGACTTGGCTAGAAGAGGAAGGCTAGCTCAGATGACAAAGTCAGATGGGAAAGACATACGAGAGGATGAGCAGCATCTCCTAGAAGCGGGCAGGGGGACCATCTATCCAGTTTAACAGTAGTGGTCAATGGAGTCTTCATTGAAGGCATCAAGGTAGTAGAGAGTTGCTTATGTTAATAAATTCTGGAAGGAGGAGGGGTCAGAAAGGACTTGCCTCTTAGATGTGGTGACTGGGAATGATAGCGACAGTGGTGTGACTGGCCTCAACATTTTAACCCAACAGTAGCCATTGTCCAGTAGGTGGAGTGTAGGAGGGTCCAGGAGGGCACTGCAGACTGGCCTGATTCTGGTATTTCTGGATACTCCTGGTCCTCCGAGAAGGAAGATGTCTCTGCTCTTTTCCTATGAGGAAGTAGTCATCAGTGACCTGTATCTCATTCACCACCTGGTTCTGGAGAAAGGCTTCCAGTGAATTTGGGGAAACTGATTCTGTGATTGGTTGTTGAGTTCCCAGCTATGAAAGCTACTGTCTCTTTCTGCCTTGAGCCATTTCCTGAAACAACTCTTAAGTACAGCTCAGCAAAGCTGAGGATCTGAGTACTTTTCAGTTATCACACAACACAGAGACAAGTATCAAGAGGCTCACAGTGTTGGAGGGTCACAATGCAGAGGGTCAAGAAAAGTCAGTATCATGGAAAGCACGTCAGCTTTAGAATCAAAAGATGGTGGTTCAGACCTCTCCTTTGCTATCTGCCTGTTACAGTGCTTTGGTGCATTACTGGCCTCCTAAAGCTTCAGGTTCCCTGGCTTTAAAATGCATCTGGTAATAGCTACCCTGCAGGGCTGGAGTGAGACTTAACACAGAGAATCTAGGGAAGATGCTCCACACAGATCCTAGTACATGGGCACTCAGTGATGTCTCCTCATATACCTAGCTCACATTTAGTTTATGTTCATTTTGATACGCATTCTTTCTTTTCTAAGTAAAATTGCTCTCAAATTTACCCAATACCAGTTTTTATTTGGGGGCTTCTGTATTCATTTGTCAGCTTTTTGTAGTCAGGGCAAATCTTCTTTGTTCTCTTGAGGGTTTAGCACATTTCTGCCTCCAGTTTCTTTGCAATTGTTAATGAGTTCATCAAAAGTTCATTGTCTCCCATTTTCATTTCTTTTCTGTGCTACTTGCTTTCTCAAAGCATATGTCAATTCCTTTTCCTCCTCACTTTCCACTCATTCATACTGGCCTTATTGTCTTTGCTGACTTCTTTTCTTTCAAAAATATGGTGCTGTCACCCTGATTAAGATTTTAAAATATCTTTAGTTTGTAATATTAATGCCACAGTTCCCACATCTGATTGAAGAAGAAACACTAGTGCAGAATAAATCTGTATTTGTCCTTTGAAATATACTGAAAAAATGTACTTTGAAACACAAATTCATACTTGAAATGAACCTAGAATTTGAATCTAGTAAAAATTACTTTGTGTTGGCAAGATTGGCAGAAGTGAGGTGGCATTTAACTAGGAGTTTTCTTGGCACACACAATATTAATAAACAAATTTTCACTGTGTGCTATCTATCTATAGGGTTGTGTGTTTTAAAGTACAAGTGAAACCATCTTCAGAAATGTAAGTGCAAATACAAGTACAGATTGTTTTTGTTGTTCAGTCACTGAGTCTTGTCCAACTCTCTGCAACCCCATAGACTGAGCCCACTCGGCTCCTCTTTCCATGGCATTTCCTGGGAAGAATCCTACAGTGGGTTGCCATGTCCTTCTCCAGGGAATCTTCCCGACCCATGGATCCAACCCGCATCACCTGCCTTGGCAGGTGGACTCTTTACCATTGAGCCACTCGGGAAGTACAGATACCAAAGAAGAATCACTGAAGTGACCGCTGAGCAGCAGTGGCTGTACCTCTGACCTGCTGCCTCTGTATCAGACAGTTTCATACCACTTTGCTTTCTTTCCTGGAGCATTCGTCATTTAGATAGTCACGATAGTGTGTTGGAACTGCCCTTAGACTGTAAGTCACGTTGCAACAGGGCAGGGGCTGGTTTCAGTGCCTGCCCCAGATTCCTTAGTGCATATTTGTAGGATTGAATCGAACTACAGACTTTTAGTTTTATATTTCCAACTGCTTCTTGGACAAAACAGTTTGACTCAAAATCAATTCATCGAAAACCTAACTTATCATGTTCCATGTGAAACCTGGTTTTTATGTTCTCACTTTGGGTTAATGATACCACTGTTTTCCTCGTCACCCAGCCTTGACATTTTCTAACTGTGCCAGCTTTAATCGCAGTGAAGTCCAAATTTGATTCTTTCACACCTGTCAGCAGCCCTCCGTGGCAGCTCTCCAGCCCTGAGTCCGGCCGCCCTCACCCCCTCTCGGCACCATATGCTGCTGTCGGAGCCTGATTGCTGGGTCCCTCTGCACCCCCGTCACTGGCTCAGCCAGTGCTGGTGAAGAGGGGCCCCCAGGGCCTCGCGCCCATTTGTCTCAGCTTCTTCTGAAGGAGAATTCCTGTGAAATCACTTCTGTTCCCTAGCTTAGTCTCCCCTGGATTCTTGGTATTGAATTAAGCATTTTTATTTGCTCTATCTGAATTTATTTCATTCTTTGTTCTAAAACTCTGTGAGGAACAAAATCATTGAAAAGTCTTCTTCCAAATTTTCTAATATATGAAAATATTAAAAAACAAGTTTAAAATATATGTTAATATGTTTTCAATAGGAAGTAAGCAATTGTATTGTCTGACTTATTTCTCAGAGTACAATGAAGCTCCTGTGGGTGAGCTTCTACTTAGAATAATGATGTCTGTCATGTAATTAACCTTTTCCTCTCTGGGTTACTGTGTGATTATAGGGTCATGGGTGTTCATTGTGTGTAAGAGTCTCATCTTGTTAAATGTCATTATCGTTTCACATTGACATATGTATTTCAATAGATACATTATTTTCCCCTGACTTTCTGTGCTTTTTGCATCTGAGGGCCTCTATTCAGCACCCTTAACCCTGTACAACACACAAAGACAGCTTTGTCAACGTTATTTTGTCAGGGAGTCAATACTAATTTTAAATTTTGTTTTCTTTAGTAACTGTTAGAATAGGTCACCATGAACAAGCTAGTCAGAGTGGGTCACTTGTGGAGTAATTGCTAAACAGAAAGTCAGGAAATTCATCCTCTGCTTTGTAAGTAGTAGTTGTGAGTGATCATGGAAAGGTCTACTAGGCATCTTCACTGATAAAACAAGTGATTGGCTTTCTCCACTTACTATGTTTTTGATTTTGTCTGTATCAACAATTTAAATATGCTTCATTATTTTTTCTTGCCTCAGCATACTTTGGTGTAGGAATGTCATAGTTTACTAAGTTTGTCTCTTGCAAATTGACATTGAAGTTGTTTTCAATCACTTGTTATTATTTATAAACAACATTGTTGTGAACATCCTTGTGCATGTTTGAGTTAAGATAATTTTCTTAGGAAGAAATTATTTCATCAAGTGGTATGTGCAATTTATTTCTGATACAGATTGCCAAATTGCATTGCAGAGAGGTTGCATTAGTCCTGTATTTCCCCTAACACTGTGTGGGATGATCTGTTTTCAAATCTTCACCAGTTATTCTCAGTTGTTGTTATTGCCACGCCCATAGATGAGAAATGGTCTCTTATTGACATACTTGAAAAATCTTTAATTATGAATGAGGCTGAGGATTATATCCTCTGTATAAAAGCCCTGTTTGTTTGTCTTCATGGTGGGTTTCCTGAATACATTGTTTGTCTTATTTTTTGTTTTTTGTTTTTATTGAACTGTTGACTTTTTTTTCTGAGTCATAAACTTCTTTATTTCAAGAAAATGAGATTTAGGGAATGCCTGTTTTCAAACACGTTTTCTAGTTTCTCCTTTTGTTGTTTATGTGTAGTGTAGACTTTGTTCTATTAGTCTTGTGATTTGTAGATATTTATTATAGTACAGACCATATGACATCTGGGTATTCAGATTTTTCCCAGAAGATCTTCCGATTTCAGCCCTAATGAAAAATACACTTTTCCATATTGTCTACTATTCTTTGCAGTTTTATTTTTTAGTGTTGAAACATTTCATCCACTTGGGATTTATTTTGGTGTTAGTAGGAGGATAGGATCCAAGTAAACTACCATCACAGTGGTTAGTGAGTCTTTTCTTATCCTCTGCTGATTTGAAATGCCACATTTATCATGAATCATGACTTGAGTTTTCATATTCAATGTAAACTTCAGTCATGAATTTCATTTATTCAGTATAAATTACCAAGAGCCACATATTCTGTGTATTATTTTCCACATAATGGAAAATATGGACCACAGAGCTACCACACACCTCCACACCCCACAACACACACGAACACACAGAACTTCTCAGAGGCTCATATTCTGTGGTACACACTTTGGGAAATTGTCTGACTTACTGAAGTTGTGTTTTGGTGTTTTTTTAAAAAATACATTGGTTTTCTATTTAATACAACACAAATAAGTTTTTCCTTTAATATTTTGTAATGACAAACTCATTCATAGATTGTATGGTTTCTTTAAATCTTGTGCCTTATGTGTGTTTATATTCCAAAAGTGGGTGTGCCCTCTTTATTTGAGAGGAGAATTAAATGAGCAGACAATAACTGATTTTTCTGAAATTCTGTCAGTTGTTTATATTATTAATAGTTTTTGAAATGAAAGACCTTTTATAAAAAATTCCAGAAGGTAAATCAGATATCTTCATGAGTTAAACTAAATGACTATGATGCCAAAATCATTTTCTTACAACTATCTAAATCATAAGAAGTTTGAAAACTAAAAGTTAATAACAATACATTTTGATGTATAACAGTAAATTTTTATTACCACTTTTTCCTAGTTCTTTATATAATTAAAATAGAACCATGCTTTAAACATGACATCCAGTAATGGATTTCTTTCTTTCTTTTTTTTTTTTGAGACTGGAAAGTTCATATAAGAAAAATTTTTTTCTTTTACGAATGCCTCTATAACTCTAATATAGCATGAAAATATAGATTCCAATCTAATATAATGTAACAAATAGTATAATAATTATAGTTTATACAGTCAAATGTATCTGCAAAATATTTTTCACTCAAGCTTTGAAAATATAGCCTTATATTTTATCCAGAGCACCTTAAAGAATGGCCCTGTGATCTGTGCTCAGAGTTAGGATGACTGTCAGGGTCCAGGCTTATCGAAGCAGCAGGAAGGGGTGGGATCATTGCAGCCACCCCTGACAGCCACAGCTGACACAGCGCCAGTGGATGCCCCAGACAGGAGGAGGAGCGGGGAGGTTATCACGTCTGACTCCTCTGCTTCCAGCAGCACTGTGCGGGTGCTTTATCAGTCAGAGGTACATTAGAGGGCCACCCTCAGCTTCACTGCACGGGAGCTTTGGAAAATGAGGTTTTAGCTTTTCCAGTCTCTGCAGTGGAAGCAGACAAAGAGAGGATAGGGAATGGATATGTTGTGTTGGCCATTCAGCAATGTGCTCCATATTAGTGAATAAGAATAGTCATCATAATAGTAAAAATAATAGTAATATGTACTGAAACCCTACTCTATGTGTGTTGGTCCTTTATTGAACCAGAACCTGGTGGTCTGGAGTCGACGATGAGAGAGTGAAAGAAGGAAAGAGGCTAATATTCCCTGGGTTACGCAGCCAGCTTCCACACTCCAGGGAATCAGCCAGAAATAGAGAGATGGAGAGAGAGAGAAAGACAGACAGACAGACAGGGGGACCCAAGCTCTGATGGAGCAAAGGTGTTTTAATCAACATGGTGTGGGCATATATATAGTCTTACAAGGTAGTTATTCTCAGCAAAGATAAAGATTAAAATTCCAGACTTACAAAACATAAGGCAATCCTTATCAAAGAGAGAGAGTCTTAAACAATCACTTTTACCATATGGTTCATAAAAAGGAAGAGGGTACTTATCACCGTATTGAAAAACTAACGAAGGAAATGCCTGGATTCCTCAGCCCCAGGAAAGGCAGGCCTCTCCTCTTAATTCCTGAATATTCAGGAATGAATAAGGACCAGAGGATTAGTGACAGATCCAAAACAGCACACAGGAAGCCTCCTGTTAAATGCTTCCTGACATGCGTGAAGCATTACCCTAAGTTCTTTACTTAGACTAGCTCACTTGACCCTCACAACAGCCTTTTGAGGTGGGTACTGTTATTCCCCGTCTGATAGATGAGGAAATAGGGAGGCACAAGGTGGTCTTTAAGGCAGGCACACCTCTGGTGAGAGCCAAGAGTTAAGTGCAACAGTTTGGCTCCTTGACTTCATTTTTGTTTCCGGAAAAAGGAGAAACTTCCTTCTTTGTAAAAGATTGTAATTTTTTCCTTCTAACTTGTTTTTGTTTGTTTTTTTTTAATATTTATGTATTTTTAATTGGCGATTGCTTTACAATATTGGTTTGATTTCTGTTATCAGCATGAATTAACCAAGTGAATACATATGTTCCCGCCCTCTTGAATCTCCCTCCCACCTCCCACCCATACCCACCCCTCTAGGTTATTGCAGAGCTCCCGTTGGAGTTCCCAGTCACACGGCAAATTCCCCTTGGCTGTCTATTTTCATGTGTTAGTGTGTAGGCTTCCAGGCTGCTCCCCTTTCATCACTCCCTCTCCCTCTGCTCCCCCACCCTTTTCCGTCAGTCTGTTCTGTATGTCTGCGTCTCCATTGCTGCTCTGCAAGCCAGTTCATCAGTACCATTCCTATATACTCATTATGAAAAGTCAGAAAGAAATTAACGAAGCAGTCCCATTTACCATTGCAACTGAAAGGGTAAAATACCTAGGAATAAACTGGTTCATTGGTTCACAAAGAGTCAGACATGACTGAGCGACTGAACTGAACTGAACTGAAGGAGACAAAAGAGCTCTATACAGAAGACTGAAAGACACTGATGAGAAGTCAAAGATGACATAAACAGAGGGAGGGATAGCCCAAGTTCCTCGGTTGGAAGAAATCAATGTGAAAACGTCTGTACTTCCAGAAGCAATCTACAGATTCAGTGCAATCCCTATCAAATTACCAATGGCATTTTTCACAGAGCTAGAACAAAAAACTTCCTTCTAACTTGTAATAGGAAATATATTTAATTTAAGATATGCAAATAATGAAGACTAGTGAGTAAAACCAGAAATACTAAAGTATTGGGTTTTTAAATATAAAATTCCACTTCTCATGGTTGAGCCATTCATTTAATTATAGTATAAGAGAGAACAGTTGTAATTATTTTATTTCTTAAATTCCAATGAAAATTGACTTTTTAATTTTTTTGAGGCAAATTTTCAGTTTCATATCTGGATTAAGACACATTTGGGGGGCACATAGTTTTGAGGGCATTAGCCTACTGTGTTTCTTCCTTTGGTTGGCAAAACAATCAAAATGATAATTGTAATAATATTAATATTTTATACACTGAACAATGGCAAAATACACATAATAATAATAGCAAAGCTATTTTTTCCTACTATGCTGTTGTTTTTGGGTCGTTAAGTCATGTCCAACTTTTTGTGACCACATGAACTGCAGCAACTGGGCTTCCCTGTCCATCAACTCCCGAAGTTTGCTTAAACTCATGTCCATTGAGTAGCTGATGCCATCCAACCATCATCCTCTGTCGCCCCCTTCTCCTCCTGCCCCCAAGCCTTACCAGTATGAGAGTCTTTTTCAATGAGTTGGCATTTAACATAAGGTGGCCAAAGTATTGGAGCTTTAGCTTCAGCATTAATCCTTCCAATGAATATTCAGGGTTGATTTCCTTTAAGATTGACTGGTTTGATCTCCTTGCTGTCCAAGGAACCCTTGATTCTTCTACAGTACCACTATTCCATAGCTGCGCACACCCCGCCCCCCCAAAAGACACATTTAAAAACATTATTTTAAGTTATTCCTGTCTTTTTGCTATCTTGGTTAATTCATATTTTGAGCTTTGTTCTAGAAGGCTAAAGACTGAACTTGATGACCAAGTAAAGCAAATATAACCTGGTTCCCAGAAGGTTTTAACTAGCAGCATGAACAATGAATTCATGTAATTTTGTTGGATCCACTATCTTGTGTTTCTTTTAAAAAGAGTTAAGTTTAACTCTGAGTCTCTGAATTTTGGACTTCAGTTGCACACTTTCAACACCTCTTTGCAGAAACTGAGCTTTTCTTCCCTATCCTCATGCCAAACTCTAGGCTGTTAATGTATCTCTTACTACTACTGAATCATATCATATGTGGTGAGACCTAAAGAAGGTGTGCCAGAGATGGTGGGAGTAAAAAGGGGAGCTCTGGAAACACATTCAAAATGAACACAATGGAAGATGTTCACACGTTGCAAACAGCTGTGAACTGTTCACATTACGTATTAGTTGCATATAAGTTTGCCTTGTGGCTTCACCCTCAGCTCTCTTTTCTTATATCTACACACACCCATCCTAACAGAGCTCATGCTTTGTCATAATACCAATGATGCTGCTAAGTCACGTCAGTCATGTCCGACTCTGTGCGACCCCATAGACCGCAGCCCACCAGGCTCCCCATCCTGGGATTCTTCAGGCAAGAATACTGGAGTGGGTTGCTATTTCCTTCTCCAGTGCATCAAAGTGAAAAGTGAAAGTGAGGTCGCTCAGTCATGTCTGACCCTTCACAACCCCATGGACTGTAGCCTAGCAGGCTCCGCCGTCCGTGGGATTTCCCAGGCAAGAGTACTGAAGTGGGTTTCCAATGATGACGACGGCAAAGATTAACTGTTAAGTTCTTATGATGCGCCAGGAACTCTGTTGCGTGATACACATGATTTAGCGCCTTTAATCCTCTCAATAATCTTATGAAGTAGGCGCTATTATTAGTCACACATTTAAGTTGAGGGAAAAAGAATGGGGGTTGGTTAGTAAGGCTAAGTACTTTGCCCAGTCACACCAATTTTCTAATTGGAAAGCCAAAATTTAAATACAGGTTGTCTAAATTCAAAACTTGTATTCACTACCATTTCGCTATGCTTATGTATTATTCTATATCTCAGAGTTTGACCAGTATGCTTCTAAAAGTTCAATCTATTATTAATAGTATAACCAATTCTTCTCCCCCAAGTTTCAAACCTGTAAGCCTTCTAGACATCATTAATCAACCTGTAGTTGGCTATCTCATGATCATTTCAACATATACAAACTGAATTCTTCTCTTGGCTCAGGCACATTGTACCATGAAGCAAAAATAATTCAGTACTTGGTGAATAATACCAACTTATATCCAATTGGCTGAATCAGAAACTTGAATATCAGCCTCAACTTTACTTCGTAATACACACATCCACAAAAACCAAGATTTTTCTGTTCTTTGTCCTTTTTCTTTTCCTTTTTCAACACTTTTGCTCTTTATCTGGTTCCTGAAATTGTGTTTTTCCTGGATTTAAGTCACAAAAGGGAGAGGAACCAGAGATCAAATTGCCAATATCCGTTGGAGCATCGAAAAAGCAAGAGAGTTCCAGAAAACCATCTACTTCTGCTTTTTTGACTACACCAAAGCATTTGATTGTGTGGATCAGAGCAAACTGTGGAAAATTCTTCAAGAGATGGGGATACCAGACCACCTGACCTGCCTCCTGAGAAATCTGTATGCAAGTCAGGAAGCAACAGTTAAAATTGGACATGGAACAGCAGACTAGTTCCATATCAGGAAAGGGGTATGTCAAGGCTGTATATTGTCACTCTGCTTATTTAACTTATATGCAGAGTACATCATGTGAAATGCCAGGCTGGACGAAGCACAAGCTGGAATCAAGATTGCCGGGAGAAATATCAAAAACCTCAGATATGCAGGTGATACCACCCTATGGCAGAAAGTGAAGAAGAACTAAAGAGCCTCTTGATGAAAGTGAAAGAGGAGAGTGAAAAAGCTGGCTTGAAACTCAACATTCAGAAAACTAAAATTATGGCATCTGGTCCCATCACTTCATGGCAAATAGATGGGGAAGCAGTGGAAACACTGTTAGAATTTATTTTGGGGGGCTCCAAAGTCACTGCAGATGGTGGAGATCTCCATTGCCTCACTCTCCATTGTGTATTGGACCTTTTGTTACCTGTCTTCTTTCCCTTTTCATAGGAAAGCACCTTTAGGTCAAGAAGCAGCCTCTTCTCTTCTCTTCCTCCGTTTTGGTTGTCTCTTCCTGTTAGGAATTTTTTAGATTTTTCATACTTACCATTGTGGACTTGTAGCCTGCCAGACTCCTCTATCATGGGAATTTCCTAGGCAAGAATACTGGAGTGGGTTGCTATTTCCTTTTCCAGGAGATTTTCCTGACCCAGGGGTCAAACCTGGGTCTTCTGCATTGCAGGCAGACTCTTTACCATCTGAGCCATGAGGGGATCCACGATGTGATTTCTACAGATTTCTAAATGAAATAACAGTATGCTTACAGCACAGTAAGTGATCCTCCCCCTCACCCTCTCAACTCCCACTTCCCAGAGGTAACCACTTTTAATTCTTAGGTCCCTCTTTTTTTCCTGTATTTACCTCTTCTTTATTTCTAGTAGTATACTTAGGCTATCACTTGTCAGTTCTTCACTTTAGCCGTTGAGTTCCTAAGTGGCAGAAAGTTTAGTTCCTCTTTGCCTCTCCCCACTTACACTGTCCTCATTGCACCCTTCCTCCTTTACCTCCGCGGCCATCACCTTGTAGCTGTCCATACTTGATGGTCAGAGAAGAGCCAGTGAGTGCAGGAGGCACAGGAGACCTGGGTTGGATGTCTGGGGTTGGAAAGATCGCCTGGAGAAGGCAATGGCAACCCACCCCAGTATTCTTGCCTGGAGAATCCCATGGACGGAGGAGCCTGGCGGGCTACAGTCCACAGGATGATGAAGAGTCGGACACGACTGAGCTTGCAGACATATATCCATAATAGTGCAATGATGTCAGTATTCCTCACCCCTCTGGTTAGTATTCCGTGATTGCTTCCTGTAGGACAGCAATATTATTTCTAGGTTTATACAGTAATTAACAAAAATTGCTTGGTATTTGTATATACCTATCATTGTTCTCTTTCTGACAGGTCTTTGAAATAAGAAAGAATATTTCTGTAAATGGCCCATCCCAGCAGATTTGCTTTTAGTTTCTTGGCCCCCTTTCTCTCCTGTAGCCTACTTGTCTCCCTTGTGATCGCCTTAACAGAGCCCCTCTCTGCCTATCCACACATCCTCTTGACTCTTCTTTAGAAACATCTCATCCTTAACTCTCCCTTCTGTTTCTCTTGAAACCAAGTGACTTTTTAAAATATGATTTAGAAAGTAAGCAAGGTGATATGTTGTTCTGACAAAGCACAGCTTTGACTATTGCAGTTAGTCTATTTATTTAAAAGAGTTTTCACAGCAGGAGAGAGGCTATAAATATTTTGAATATCAATTGACTTGTAGTTAAAGAAATTGAATTCTAGTCTATGATAAAAACGGCTAATTTTTATTTCTCTGGTTTGTATTAGAATAATGTAAACATGAGTCATTTAAATACTTTTCCTGAGTCTGGAAGATCCCTTAAGAAGGAAATGGCAATCTACCTCAGTCTTCTCACCTGAGAAATCCCATGGACAGAGGAGCCTGGCAGGCTATAGTGAGTGGGGTTGCAAAGAGTTGGACACCACTGAACAGCTAAAGAACAGCAGCAAAATACTTTATTATACCTCACTTCTTTAACTCTTGCCTTTGTATCTGCGTTTCTTCTGCCAGATGTGTTGTTCCCTCCCCAGTCCCTGCCATGCCCACTCATGCTTGTTCACCAGGTTTTAATTCACTGGGAAAAACTTACATCTCCGATATAACCCTCCATACCTAGCACACTTTTCCACTTCTGGAGAGCTGAAAACACCTCTTGTTAATTCTTGGGACCTAGATATCTTGAATGCCTAGTAATATTCTGGCACATCAGAGCCCTCAGTAAACGTGTGTCAAGTAAAAATTTTAAATGCATTTTCAGCATTTGGAAAAACATCTTTATTTTGTGTCCACATCTTACCCATTGGGTTATTTTAAGAGTCTACTTGTATTTCTGAACCGAACTTTCCATAGAAATGATGTTATTCAAAGGCATAATTCAATATGCTATAAAAGAGTTATTTAATTTATAATGTATCTGAAACAATACTTAGAACATAATTGAATATTACATAAACTGCCTATAGTATACCATGGAGTTCATTTATGAATTTATTTCCATACATTTTTGTATCACTTAGCAATTTACCAAGTGCTTTCATTTGTATGATTTCATCTGATCGTCTCCTGAACCATGGGTATGTATTATCGCTATTAGGCATCTCAGGAATGATTACGTAGCCAGTTGACAGCTCAGACTAGAATGCAGGTCTTCTTACTCTGATACTATATAATTTTCATTATAGGAGTGGGGAATGGAAGCCAAGCAAAACTGTTAACACTGGGGAATAAGTCCAGGGACAGAAGTTCCAGGTAGAGCCTGATGGATGGGAGAGAATGTTTGTGGAGAATCACAGGTAGTTGCCTTTAGTGGAGGAACAGGTTGTGATGTTGGAAATCAGAGATATGATTTAAAGAGCAATTGGAGTCAGTGTCAGGGCCAAGTGAACGAGTTGGGACTTTATGTTGTGGGAAGTGAGTGATTTTGAAAATTTGTGACTAGGGGATCATAATTCTGCTTCAGTGCTGTATGGAATGAATTGAATTAGGGAGAAACTAGAAGCAGTATCATTTCAGGCAACACATACAGTATTTCAGGTGAAAAACAGTTCAGTTCTGGACCAGCGACATTAATTTTAGTCAGAAGAGGAAACAGCAGCTCGCTTCCTGGGATATTGGCAGGTGCTGAACGGACATGTGAGACCAGGGAGAGGAGGGAGCCAGTCAGCGTTGTTGACTTCTGTCACAACTTCTGTTCTTCTGTGTGGGGACTCCTTCCAGCTGACCACACCTGTGCTTCATTTGCTGATAGAGTCAACATACATTGGTAAACACTTTCTTTGCTAAATGTTAAATGAAAGCCATAATCCTTGCCCTCAGTGGACTAATAGCCTCGTGGTAGAAACGATCACATAAACAATATTATAGAGGATTTATTGATATATGTACCTCAAGCCATTAGGACACAAAAAGGCACCCAGTTCAGCATATATAGGTCAGGAAAGGATATTTAGTTGTCTGTCTGGAAGGAGAAGGAGATAGCTTGGTGAAGAAAGCAGGAAGGATGTTCTATGCAGACGGAACAGCATGATCGAAGGCATGAAATTGAGGACATGAGACTGTGGGTAGTTGTTTAGTGAGCTTGACCACGTCAGCGTCTATCTCCCAAGAACAATGGCATCATCCTACCTGACCGTAATATAATTTTCACACTCAAGTGGCTGGTGGTGGTGGTTTAGTCGCTCAGTCGTGTCCGACTCTTGTGACCCCATGGACTGTAGTCCGCCAGGCTCCTCTGTCCATGGGATTCTCCAGGCAGGAATACTGGAGTAGGTAGTCATTTCCTTCTCCAAGGGGTCTTCCCCACCCAGGAAGCGAACCCAGGTATCCTACATTGCAGGCATATTCCTTACCGACTGAGCTACAAGGGAAGCCTCAAGTGACTAACATTGGTATAATATAATTATTTAATACCCAACACATTTTAAAATTGGACTTTCACAATAATGTCATCTGTGACTTTTGTGCATTGCAAGAGCTAATCAGAGATTCTGTGTTGCATTTAGTTGTCATGTCTTTTTAATCTCCTCTAACATAAAATGCTGTTTCCCTAACCTTTTCTTCTCTTTTTTTCTTTCTTGGTCTTTCATGACATTGATGGCTTTTAAGAACCTAGACTAGTTGTTTCACAAAATATTGTTTCCTTACATTTAGATTTATATTTCTGCACAGGTTATATTGTGTCCATTTCAGTTCATGACCTCAGAAGACAGTTGTTGTCCATGTACCCCACTGGTGATGTCAAATTTGATTATTTGGTTAAGGTATTATCTGTGAGTTTTCTCCATGCCATGTTCCTCCATAACCTCACATACAATAGTTTTTGTAACCATTGATGATTTCTGCCTAATTAATTCTTATTGTGTGAGTTGTAATATGGTGAATTTTCTTTTTTCAATAGAGCTTTTTCTTCCCCTTTTTAAATAAAATTTAAAATGTTTAGTGTCAGTATGGATTCATGATTCTTTTTTCCATTGTATAATAATGCATTCTCATCATTACCTATTCAGTGTTCAGACTGTCCTATATTTGGCTAAGGCTATTCTTCTTTCCCTGCTAGCTAAGGCTTCCCTGTTAGCTCAGATGGTAAAGAATTTGCCTGCAGTGCAGAAGACCTGGATTTGATCCCTGGATCGGGAAGATCTACTGGAGAAGGGCATGGCAGCCCACTCCAGTATTCTTGCCTGGAGAATCCCATGGACAGACCATGGAGTTGTAAAGAGCTGGACGTGACAGAGTGACTCACACTTTCACATTCGCTTTCATTCTTCAGTCTGGCCCCTCCCCTCATCTGTCTTTGAGCCCTTTCTTATTTTCTGGCACAACTGTGTTTTCCTGACTCATTTCATTCTTCCTTGATCTCAGCCCTAGAAGCAGCCATTTTTGTAAGTATTGCAGTTCCTATCAGTGAGAAATAATGTTTAGAAGCCAAGATTTGAGGGCCAGGTGTGCTCACTGCTCCTTAGTGTCATTACTTCTTGGCTCTGGGACTGCGAAGCTAGAAAAGTACTTTTTTAAAAGCTGAGCTTATCAGATACCTTTCTGTCTAGTCCAGCACTTCATGGTTCTTCCTTGCCTCCTCCCACTCTGTGTTTGTGTTTCCCAGCAAGCATCCGTGTTCTGCATCAACGTGTCTACCCACCTGCTCAGGCTCATGATACTCGTGTGATAGTTTCACAGTCACTTCATCAGTACTACGGTCAGCAGCAAACTTACTGTAGGAAGTTCAAAGTTTCCTTTTTTTAGTGAGATATATTCACAACTAATATCACACTAACGAGATATATTACATATTTAGCTTTACCTGAAGTTCTTTTTAGGGAAAATGTAGTAGAGTTTGAGTGTAAATTTCCAAGATTGCTAGGTACTAATTAAAATATCTGAAATATTTAATATATTTTAATTAAAATAGCCATCAAACCACTTTAGAACTAAATTTACATGTAAGTTAACAACCTCCAAATACTCTATTGCTCACCCACCTTTTTTCACATTATACCTATGAAGTTTAGTACTTTTCTAAAAATGAAACAGAACCAGATTGCAAATGGCCGATACATATTTATATTTATATATCTGTTTATAAACTGTAAATGAGTATGTTATTTGTACTCTACTGAGTTCGTTTCTCATATGTTCCCTAGAAAAGGATTGCATTTCAAAAAAGAAAAAATCCAGAGGAAAATAGTTATGTAGTATTTTAGACATGACTGTGTACCAGTCATACAATTTCATATAGAATGCCTGAAAATAACTACTCTCTCAGGGACCAAAAAAAAAAAAATCTTTGGCATTTCCATGGATTTAGTTTGAACCAGTAGTTTCTTTGAACCACCCCCCCCCCTTTTTTAACAGCTTCCTTTAAAAAGCATTTAGCATGGACATATGTAACTATAGATTATTACAAAATAACTAAATACAGAGAGTTGGCTCTATATCCAGAATCTCATCAATTATATGTAGAATATCAGTTTAAACTAATCATAATGTGTTTCTATCCTTCAGATTTTTCGGAGCCTCTTTTGGTTTATTTTTCATTAAAAAGACAAACTTTTCATACTTTCTGTAAAAGTTTATAGTGATTGTTCTGTGTCACTGAAAGTCTGGGGACAATTATGCTCTGATATGAAGAATCAGCTGTTGGGAGCATGTTCACAGAAGTTGGCCTAGAAATATAATTTTGTACAATAAATTTAGACAGCAGAATCTCTATAACAACAGAAACATCCTCCCACACCTGGTCGATTTTAGAATAGGAGCTGATGCCTTGAAAATAACCCATTTCTACAAGGGAAATGTGATTTATGATAACCCGAGACACAGATATGACTAGACCCACATTCCATTTAAAGTTATTGTGCCACCAGACTATAAAAACAGTGCTCTAAAGTGAATCAGTGGAATTTGGTTCTCTTTAGTGGACAGTGGCAGAGGCACTAATGAGACAGATTTCATTAAAAGATATTTGATTTCTGGGGGAGTTAAAGTCCTTTCATATTTTGAAATTGCTGGCTTGGACCTGGCATCTGATCTTCTTCCCCCTACCATACCATCACCAGTTCCTGCACGTGCTTTGACATTGCTATGGTAACCCGGAGGGATGATGGAATTCCCGGCTTCTCTTTTCACAGAGGGTGATGAGACAGGAGTGATGGATAGTCTGCTGGAGGCCTTGCAGTCGGGGGCTGCCTTCCGCGACCGAAGGAAAAGGACACCGAAGCCAAAAGGTGAACATTATGCTTCTTTCATGTTGCTTTCTAGGGAACTGTAACAGAGAACAGCACTCCCCTTTTTTATAATTCTTTTAAAGTCATGTGTCACGAATGTGGTGCTGTGGGCAGCAACTCTTCAGGAGTTTTGCAATGACAAGTGTCGGAGAGAGAAGCGTTCCAGTTGGCCAGTGTCACTGGCATGTTAACAAATCAACGCGCTGAACCTGGGAAAGCCTGATTAGTGAGACGGGTCTGTCTCATCTAAGGGACCAGATGTACCTTATCCCAGTGGAGTTCACAGTAGCATAGTGAAAGGAGAAGTAAAAGTCATAACATTGTTGCTTCAAGTATATCAGGGTATTGAAGAGTTGCTTCGCTTCCGGAAATACTTAACCTTGGAAAAATGTCTAATATTGTTATACTTCCTGAGATGAGCAGAGCTCTATATTAAGTTTCTTTTATGTGTATGTATTTTTAACAGATATTCGGCAGAGTCTCAGTCCAGCATCTCAGAGGCCTATTCTGAAAGTTTGTAACCATGGTAATAAACCGTATTCATAAATTGCACATTCTTCTTATCTACTTTTATCCTGTTGATCTGTGATTGTAGTAGGCTGCTGTGATGTTCTTGAGTTTCAGTGTGACTGAAATAGTAAAAATGTGTGTATGTACATATTTGTGATGAGATTGTACACTCAGATTTTCCATCCCTCCATTAGTGCCTGGAGGTAGTGTCACAGAGTCTTCTTTCAGGTCTCAAGGACATATTTTGCTTTTATTATTATTATTATTTGAAGTTACCTCACACATTTATAATCAATGTTGTCCAGTGTCTCCTTTCAAAAACTTTGTTTTCTCCTAATCCTGTTTTGAGCAGTATATTTACTTTACATTAAGATGCAGTTTGAATTACTGAATTGTTACCTCTTTTACTCTACCATATTTGCCAGTACAGTGTGAAACACTGTGACCAACTCTGTGGCCAGATCTTTAACACAGAGAGCTTCATGTGGTATTATTGTGGAAGGATGTGCTAGAATCACTAAGAAAGGTGAGTTACCTTAGTCTCCAATATTTATCTGAGACTGGCTCCTTTCATACATCCCTGGCTGGCTCCTGAACCCCCGGCTCATGGAGCCCTCTTTCTGTCTTCAAGACGCCGTTTTGTGTGGGTTGGGTTTTATTTACTTTGGCTTCCTTTCTCTCACTGTTATGTATTATGGTTTCTGCTTCCCTTTCCTAGTCAAAATCAAATTCATCCATCGTGATTGACATTTATTCAGTGAGGTGTTAGCAAAGTTTACTAGATTTATAAATGAAAAGATACTTGACAGACTTTATTTGGGTTGTTTTGGGTACAGATGAGTTAACATTCTGGAAGTGTTAATGTGTGACTGAATAGAGAAACTTATGTCGGATTTGTAGAGTAACCTAAAAAGAATATGAGGTAAATAAGAAAGGGGCATGAATGTAATGATCTTTTACTAGCTGTGTAGATGCTTACTGATCAAGATGAAGTATACGTAATAGTTGCTTAATAAATGAAAGAAAAAGTAAAAAAATGTACACCAAAATTTTAAATAGATCTTTTGACTTTTTTCAACAGTTTGTTTTTATTGTTTTGCTTTTAGCTATTCTAGAAATAGGAAGAAAAAATTGTACTAAGTCAGAAAAATTCATTGTGGATAATTAATTCCTAGCTTTGGGTAATTATTTACTAAATATTGGCAAAAAGTGTGTAGAGGATAGAGAAACGCAGAGAGGCTGAGAGCTTTCTAAGAGTACAGAGCTCCTTAGTGACATAACTGTAACATTAGTGTTGATTCCCATCATGTTTCTTATTTGATTGCATATGAGTACTTAGATTTTTAAATTACTATTAATGCAATATGTGAAATAACTCAGCCTGCATTGTAAGTTATTGTAGAGAAGACCCAGTCATGATATAATATGATTATAATGGCATATGGATACCCATGCTGTGATTAAGTATTCTGGCTGCTATGAAGGGGAAAACTTTAAGATAAATTCGTATACTGGCCTTCAGAAGAACAGTCCTTTTATGACTATAATTTATAGTTAGTAATGTGTCCAGGCTACAAAGGTTTGTCTATAATTATGAATTCTGATATTTTTGATCCAGATGAAAAAAGCAGGTAAGCATTGCATTTCTCTTTTTATCAAGGCTGATATACTTACTATCTTAAGTCTAAGGTTTTTGTGATAATTAAGTAAGTAAATTATGTAGCAAGTCAAAGGAGATATATCTTAAAGATCAAATTCTCTGTTCAAAGATAAATGTAATCGTTTAAGGCATTTTAAAAACTTATTTTCATTGATATTTATGTTTTCCCTTTATGTTTCTCATCAAGTAGGAAAAAAAATTCAAATGACCAGACTTATTTTTAAAGATACATGTATTACACTAGACCTTGAAAAATGCAGAATTTAGTTAAGAACATTGCAACAAGGATCATGAGTAATTTTTGAAAAGATAACATTTTAGAATTCATTTTTAAATCTATTTTGAAAAATTACTTTGTTTTCACTAAAAATATTAACCTTACAACTGCACTATGTGATTGAAATGTAACATAAACCCCTTTTGTTTTTTGATTTACTTTCATGTACTTGGAGAAGGAAATGGCAACCCACTCCAGGATTCTTGCCTCGAAAATCCCATGGACAGAGGAGCCTGGTAGGCTGTAGTCCACAGGGGTCACAAAGAGTCGGACACGACTGAGCGACTTCACCTCATGTACTAAAACTAACAACTGATATTTGTATTTTCTAAAAATATATAGTAGTTGATATCTTATTATTTTTAAAAGATCTATGAGATTTTCTACAGTATTTTAAATTTGTTTGCATCTTAATAATAATAATAGTATTAATAGGCTAATATTTACTACATTACTTTGCTTATTGAGTTATTTGAGTTAGAAGCCAGACAGTATGTTGAAATGCTTTATATATATCCTTTTTAATCTTCTTAATAATCCTATCAGATAGTCATTGTTTTTATCTCTGTTTTATAGTAAAACATAACCAAAGATTGAACAGGTCTCATAGTTTGCCTCTGGTCCTGTGGCCAAGTTTCAGACACAGGTCTGCCTGACTTCCGAGTCCAGCTTCTTCATCTCTGTGCTATGTCGTGTCTGAACACAGCAGCTTGAATCACTGTTTTTCCCTCTTCTCGTCATCCTGATGAGCCACGTGCGTCCATGTTCTTTCTCTTGTGACATAAATTCGTGCCACTGAGATACACGCTCACATGCACTCAGACATTTTCTAGCCTCTGGTCTGTCCCCTCCCTCGTTCCCAGGTAGAACCACTAGCATAGCACTCTTTTATCTGAGGCTTGGATCGCAAGAATAAACCACCTTCTGGAATTAGGACCATTGTTTATTTCTTTTAATAAACGCTATTAAAATATCTATATTAATTTAATATACTGTTAAAAAATCATGAAAATTTTAGATTATAAATATAGACTTTGTCTGTATGTGTGTGTGTAGGCTAGAAAGAGGGGGATTCATCTCTATTTCAGAATGAGAAAATCCTGATAGTGTATCCTCTGAGACCTTGGAGCTAAAGTATCACAGGATATATTTTGGCAAAAGATGACCTCAAGCGCTCTAACTCCTATAAACCTTACAAACAGAGAAATTGTACACACGGAATAATCCAGCCCTTGTGCAGTGCTAAACCTCTACTCAAAATACTTCCGTTAAAACCTTTCGCTGTTTTATCTTTTGCTTTGTCTGTTAAGACCTAGTAAGAAATCGTGAGTGGTATTTTTCTTTGTTAAGCCTTCACTTGCTCAGTTGTTTAGCAAAATGTATTAAGCACTGCCGGACACTTTAGATGCAGAGATACTGTCTAAGAATTCACCATCCAGTTAGGAGACAGCTGAGTAACAGTTCTCATGTGTCTGGTTAGTGCCAAGATAGCAGTCATGCACAGAGCTTTTGGAATACCATGAAGACCAATCCAGACTTTATGAGACAGTTCAGATTTGGCCTCTAGAGGGACCTGGAATCAAAGCTGAGTTTTGAAGGATAAATAGAAATGAGGCAAAACCCTGATGGCAAGAGTGAGGCAAAAAGCAGAAGCAGCATGTGCACACGCTCCCAGTCTGAACCCTGCAGGGCTGTGGGCCTGCAGGGCTCCTCCCGCCCTTCGGCCACCTCTCCTTCCCTCGCTGTGTCCACCAGCCGGCGCTCCAGCCTGTGTCTCTGTTCCTGCCCTGCAGGTAGGCTCACCGGGCCCGTTCTTCTGGGTTCCAGATACTGTGCTAACAGACAGTGTTTGTTTCTCTCTTTCTGACTGACTTCACTGTGTAACAGGCACCAGGTTCAACCCACGGACAGAGGAGTCTGCAGTCCCCAGCCCCTGGTGTCACAAAGAGTCGGACGCAGCTGAGCACACACAGGTTCACCCGCCTCACTGGAACTGACTCAGTTTCCTCCCCTTTTATGGCTGATTAATACTCGATTACCATATGTAAAATAGATAGCGAATTGGAAGTCACTGCATAGCACAGCAAGCTCGAGCTAGAAGGGTGGAACGGGGTGGGGATGGACAGAGCTTGAGGAGACAGTGGACATGTGTATACTGAAGGCCGATTCACACTGTTACATGGTAGAAACCAACGCAACACTGGGAAGCAATCATCCTCCAGTTACAAGTAAACTGGAAAAAAAGCAAACCATTTGCCCTTATTAGGACCTGTATGCTCTTACGAGCACCCTAGTTTTCCCATTTTGCAGCCTGCATTTCCCTTAAAGTATTCTCATCAGTCTGCCTCATCAGTCCTCAGTCCCATAGGTGCAGACAAGGAGGGTCTCTGCCTTGTTAACTGCTGCAGCCCCAGTTCTTCGCTGGGTTGGCGCCTGACAACCAACAAACCAACAAATAATGGGTGTTTTTAGTAAGAATGTGTTGAATGAATATAGACATGTCTATGCTTAGACTTGAATAGAACAATTAATGTACATTGAGCAAAATCATATGCGCTGTTGTTACCCAAATACGTAGGGCTTAGTATGTCACTTGCTAAAGCTGTGACCAGGTAACTCCTTCTCATCTTCTCCCTAGAATATTATCTGTCATCAAAAGGAGATATTTGATCATCACAGGTTTGAAGATTATTGCATCAGATGTGAAGGGTGAGGTTCAATCTTGATTAAATTATTCACTCCTTAGCAGTGCGGAGTAACTTATTAATTTGATTTCTTTCCCTTGCTTAATCAAGCAAAGTTTAACAACAGTAAATAAATGAAAGCATCTGCTAACAAGTACAGGGCCTTGTCTCATTTCTTTACTCAACACAGTGCATTTGAAATCTAAAGATTTTCTATAGTTGATAGAAAATAGTAACCCAAGATAATCAAAATATTTATTAATGCATTGTAATAAAATCATACCATATTTGGGTATTAGTGAATAAACTGACCTGGTTAAAAATAAAGGCCCAGATAGGGAAGAAGTATATTGAGAGTCTGATGCCAGGCCAAGAACTTGGACTCTTGAGGCTTTTGAGCCGGAAAGTGACAAGTCTGAGCACTTCGTATGGAATTGCAGTGACATGTGTTAGAAGGAAGAATGGCAAGGGCCCAGTGGCCACTTTGAAATTTCCATAGATCGGCTTCAGGGGATGGGGAGAGTCCGAGAGCTTGTCAGGCTGTGAGGCGAGAAGCCAGGTCAGAGCTCTGTGTTGAGATCCTCACAGAGACGAGCTCGCAACTGCATAAGCACATGAGTTATCTGCAGGAAATCCTCTAGCCGAGAGAGTACAAGGACTGAGCCTTAGAGTGGACACAGGCAGTGACGGAAGCAGATGACGGATGAAAAGGAAGATTGCGTGATAGAGGAACCTTCATTATAAGTTGAAAGAAGACTTTCAAGGACGTGGTTTACCCCATTTTTTTTGTTTAGTTTCTTTCCTTTTATCTTTTTAAAACTGAGTATTACAACTGAGGGACCAGTGTTTTTCAGGGTACAGTAATTTCTACTCTCTTTAGGGACTTCTTTTCCCCTGTAGACTCTAAAACGTTTGTGACAAAGGTTTTACAAACAGGAATTGTTCAACCACATCTTATGGAGCATCTGCTAGCAGTTTGATTGCATCTCATTAGATGGTTCTCTTTTCATTAAGTGGTACTGTGGAATTTTTTTTTTTTTTTGGTTAAATGGATATAGAGTAATCAGAAAGAATTCTATAAACTATATGCAATTAAAATCCCTAATGATAAAACTATTTAACTGTGACAAAATAAGATAAAACATAATCAAAATTTTAGGCAAACAAGTATTACACATTTTTAGTGAACATCCATAACCTAAACAAAATCTTGCTATATTATCTTTACACTAAATCAATTCTTAATAGCCTTAATTTGGATTTGATTATCTATTTTTACTCTCCCACTTATGTATGGAGCTTTGAGGGATTTTTATAGAAATAAGATTGTATTGCCTCCAGGCACAGCTGCTCTGCCTCTCCAAGACTGGAGTCAGAATTAAATGTGAAGCTAGTTAGATATCTTTGAATTAGCATATTTCTCACAAAATAACTAAAGGAAGCTCACAGGACAGGTTTGTTGTTGATGTATTAAAACTTCACACACAACCATCCCCCTCCCTGCTGCACTCGGCCTTCCGTCCCTTTATTTCTTGACCTACCTTTTCCATGAGCAGCAAGAATTTGTCTTGAGGCAGAATTGTGAAATGTGTAAGATTTTCAGTGGTGTCTACTGAGCACGAGCTGCCTTCAGGCTTTTCTGAAAACAGGGAGGACAATCCCAAACCAGTCTTTGTCTAGAAAACCTTATCTATCAAAGTAGTATATGGGCTACCATTTTCATTAAAATAATAATAATAATAATATCCTATTTTAAACTAGAAAAGCGTTAACGAATAATATGGCTTATTTTCTTGAGATGATTTTTTGTTCTCTTTCTGATGAATTTGTGCCTGTCTAAGGACGGGAACTACTAAAATACTAATTGTTTTTTACACCCTTACACTTGGGCTTTCAAGCGGAATTAAATGCTACCTGTAACTGTCAAAAGACTTAAATATTTTTTAAGGAGACTTTTCTAGGCCAGGAATGTAAAACAGTTTGGGTGACGTTACATTTTGTTCGGGCGTCAGTCTCTCCTCCTCACTGTGCAGTCCCGCACGAGGAAGAGCAGACTCAGTAGGCTCCCGCCCAGGTCCCGGGGCCCTGTGGGTGGACAGGAAGGCCTTTCTCCTTTGCAGTCAGGGCAGGACAACCTTTTGGCGAGTCCTTATCAGACAGACTCTTAAGCATGAGCAGGTTAGAACATTCTCAAGTTGTTTTCAAAGGACATTTATGCAAGAAAGAACAAATGCCTTTCCTTTAGTGAGCATTCACAGTTGTATGCTGAAGGCGGAGACTAAACTGCAAAGGAGATAAAGAACCATTGTGTGAAGAAAGGGATGTCCTTGACTTCCCTGAAATAGTTGTTATGATTAATATGTCTCTGTCTGTGTTACTCAGTTAAATGTTTTTGGTCCATTCTAAATCTATCCTTTTCTTAAAGCCTAGATTCAGAATCTGGATTTATAAGGAGTCAGTGGATGGACTTTAGAAACTCCTTGAACTTTAATTTTGTTCTAGATTTTGTGCTGGGGCTTTTGGTTTTCTTTTCCCCCTGCTGAAAGGATCTGTTGATTTTATCAAATTCCCCAAAGAATAAAAAATATTTTTTTTCTTGTTTGATTACTGGTTTGTTACAAATTTTCTGTTTCTACATGTTACATTTTTATACATGTATGCATGATGCATTTTCCACATTTGTGACTGCATCAGTAAGAGTCTCATGATGTTTACTGTAATTTTTTTGTCCTTTGAAAACTGATCTTTAACTGACATAGTCACAAATGTGGGGAACATATCAAATGGTTTATAAGTCTGTAATTTTAGTGACAGATAAACTGTTTAGGATGAGCAGTTAAGGTCCAGTGAGCCAGCGCCACTGTGGAGGTTCACTCAGGATGCAGGGAGCTGATAGTATCCTTGCACCCAGGGTGGTCGTTAGTCTTGCAGGATCTCCTGGCAGGAAGATGTGCAAGACTCACTAGACTCTGCAGCTGGGAAGCAACAGTCTCTGAGAGGCCAAGACACGGAGTGGTCTGCAAAGCCAGGCTTGAGAAAGGCCAGGTCCGTCGAGGACGGAGGCCCACCAGGCACAGAGCGGGCCCAAGGGCACAGACAGCACCACTCACCTCTGGCGGAGTGTTTGTGGTGGAACAGTAGGAACGAAGCCAGACAGTGCTGAGTGCAGGCGTCGTGGAGGCTGTCCTTTCTACAAGCTCGGGCATGAGAGAATGAAACAGAAGAGAAGTAGCTGGAACTAAAACGGGTTGTAGTTCAGTGAGAGGGCTGTGACTCTGTCTTTTGTGTGGCGTTGGCTTTAGTGTCCATTCTGAAGGAAAGGCACTCTAGTGGGGAGAGATGCGTGTTTGCTGGGGCGGTAGTGAGGGTGAGGTTCCTGGGGGTGGGATGCGAGAGCACAGGTTTGAGCACCTGGATGGTGAAAAGGAAGGGTGTGTGGAGAGAAGTAGACACAAATATTGAGTCAGGAGCTTGGGGTCTCACCTGATGGCATCCTCTTCTCTGAGAACTGGAATGCAAGGGCTTCTCCTGCAAGCGGCAGGTTCTGTGTGGGCACGCGGGGCAAGGGCAGCAGAGAGTGGCGCGTCTCCTGGACGGATTGTGAAACGTTACTGCTCAGGGAGATGCAGGAAGATGTCTGTACCAGTGGGCCAGCTGAAAAGAGAGACTATCACTTGTGTATTAATAACTGTCTGTAAATCCTGAGGGAAAGAAAATTAGCTGAGGTGCTCCCCAGGTCCCGTGACAAAGGGCGGTTGGTTCTCCAGTTGCCTGATCTCCAAGTGTAACCTTAGGGATCAGTTTGGCGTGGGCCAGCTGAGTGAGCTTTAGGGCTCCAGCCAGGCAGAGTCATCCCGGTTCTGAGAGGGCAAGGTGTTCCGTGTAGTAGCAGTTAGTTAGTGAAGTAGAGGAAACTGTTGGAACGTCTGTACCGCGCGTGTCTCGGCGTGGTCTGGGTGTGGTGTTGCGTGTGAGGAGGCGCCCTCTCAGGAGGCAGTGACCCAGTGCTGCTGGTTTTCCCCCAGCAGGTGCCCGCTGCATCATGTGTCTGAGGTCTCTTCCTGCTAACAGCAGTTGGTGCTAAACTTCACTGTTTCTAAGGGACTACTAGATTTGTTTTTATATTTTATTTTATTTGCCCTCATTAAAAAATAAAGGTCAGTTTGGAGCAGTCACAGATAGAAACCACTTTCCAAGTGTTGTCAGTATCAGAAATAAAGGTTTTGCCAAATGCCTGTCAGGCATAGTAGTTATTTAAGCAATAGCTGTTCATAGTCACTGACTATTTGTAAAAGTAGTCATATTTTTGAATCCTGTTTCTAAAAGCCTTGAGTGATCTGGCCAAACAGTCTGACCTTGAAAACAGCATGGAATCAGGCACTGGCTTCAGGGGCAGTCAGGCCTCACTGTGACTTCTTGACTTAGTGAAAGGATGACCCTAGCAACTTATTTAACCTTTGTATTTACTTTTCCTCGGCTATAAAAAGGAGAAATTATACTATGTGCTTCTTAGGCTGTTTAGAACATTAAGTGAAAACATGTGACAGGACTCGACTAAAGTACCTCTGTGGCGTGCTGAGTTGCTTCAGTCGTGTCCAACTTTTTCCAGCCCCATGGACCATAGCCCACCAGCCTCCTCCATCCATGGGATTCTCCAGGCAAGAATGCTGGAGTGGGTTACCATGCCCTTCTCCAGGGGATCTTCCCGACCGGGATAGAAACCTCGTCTCTTTCATCTCCTGCGTTGGCAGGCGAGTTCTTTCTTGGCCACCATTGCCACCTGGGAAGCCAGAGTGCCTGTAATTGAGCAGGTTTCCGTAAGTTCAATATCTGTCAGCTCCTCTGCATTCTTCTCCTTTTCTGCCTGCCCTGCATGACGCATTTGTCAATAGAAAGTTATTATAAATTCTTGTGCAAAGTGGCAGTGGTTTGCAGAATGAGTCTACTAATTAGAGAGATTGAAATTAATTCTTTTACATGTGATAGTTCCTGTGCTGCACTTAAGATGTATCAATTGGTATGAACTAGTTTCAAAGAGAAAAAGACAAAAAAATTAAAAGTCTATAGAGACTTTGGTTTTAAAATAAAATAATAAAGGTGTTTTTACCTCTTTTTCCCCTTGGGTGTTACCGCAAAGCCACAAGGAGAAAAAGCAGCAAAAACCAGCGTCAGATTCTGTGAAGTCAAGACATGGTCAGCCTGGAACAGCAAGATGTGAAGACAGGAAAGAGAATGCTGTGGGTGGGTAGAGCTGGCACCCAGGGGCTTAGGGCTTCCAAGCAGATTCCCCAAACCGAGGGCCTGGTAGTGCTCTGTGGGGATCCTGGAGGTGGGTGTCCAAACTCAAGGTGTGGGCAGGGCGGGTTCCTCCTGCAGGCTCTGAGGGAGGCCCCGTCCCCCCGTCTCTCTTGTGGAGGTGGCTGTCCTCCAGGTTCCTCGGCTTGCAGCCACATCACACTCGTCCCAGACTCTGCACGTAGCCCCGCAGTATGTCTCTGTGCCTTCACGTGCCCTTGTTTTTGGCCGTACAACATGGCATGCGGGATCTTAGTTCCCCAACCAGGGATCAGACCCACGCCCCCTGCAGCGGAAGCTCCGAGTCTTAACCGCTGGTCCGCCAGGGAAGGGCCTATGTGACCACCTTCTATGGACTTGAATCTTTTGGCTAGGGCTCCCCACCTTAACCTGGAGGAGAGCATGGCAACCCACTCCAGTGTTCTCTCCTGGAGACTCCCAGGGACAGAGGAGCCTGGCGGGCTACAGTCCCTGGGATCACAGAGTCGGACACGACTGAAGCGACTGCGAGCACAGACCCCCCACCTTAACTTGGTTATATCTGCAAAAGCCCTGTTTCCAAATCCGGTGCCATGCATCGACACCAGGTGTTAGGGCTTCGACATGAGTCGCGGGTGGTACAGTTCAGCCCGCAGCAACAGGGACCCCAGTGAGAAGCACCGACATGCCCTCACAGGAGCACCCAAGGGCTCAGAACCCGCGGGTGCCCGGAGGCGCCGACAGGAGGGGAGGGACGTCCAACGGGAAGCGGGGTGACGGGGGGCGGGTCGGCCCCACGCAAGCGGCAGGCACCACGGCCAGACCTGTGACCTCCTGCCTACACTGCATTTCTTCCTCCCCGAGCAGGTAAGAGTGCAGACCGCGTCTGCAAAACTGAGGCAGAGACCCTAGAACTGGGGTGCCAGTCAGAGGCAAGGCACTGCACTGACGACGGGGGCTACCTGAACACAGGCGGGCCCCAGGAGAGCAGGGGGCTGTGGACAGTCATGTTCGGGCCCACCCACCGCTCAGCGTGAGCCAGCTCGCGCTCCAGGCACGGGACAGCAGCTTCTCCCGGGGCCGCCGCCAGTCCGGAGAGAAGGCTTTCCGATACTGGTGTTTTGGACCCTCTTCCCTCAAAAACTGCTAGCTTATTACAAGAGCACTCCACAGAGAAACCCACTAGTTAACAAACCTACTCACAAGTTTTTTTTCTCTGGAGTATTCACTGGGGCCAAGGATTCATTAGATGACACTTGAGGAAAACATTCAACCTAAAAAAAACAAGGGAAAACAAACCAGCGGAGCTCTTAGTGAACACAGAAAATGTGGAGGAAAGCAATTAATAATTGCAAAGATGTCAAATATTTCCATGATATGTCATATGTATAATATATGCAGTATATATATAAAAGGGTTAGAAACAAATCTGTTGGATGAAAAATATGGTAGTAGGAAAAAATAGTATGATATTTGGAAAAGCATAAACAGAGTTGGTTATAGGGAAGATAAGGGGGGAAATGTAGAATTTACAGATTAGAGAATTTACAAATAATATAATGTATCTGACTATAATTTTTGTTATATTAATTTTTGTATAATTGTATATAACTATGTACAATTGTATAATTGTATTGCAAAGCTTTGAGGACAAGTATGGAAAGAGTGATAGGCGCTTGGAAAATGAGACAGTTATTCTAGAAAAAAATGATATACAGTTGACCCTTAAACACCATGGGTTGGAACTACATGGATTCACTTCTATGTGCAGTTTTTAAATAGCAAACATTGTAATGCTACACCATCTGTTGGCTGAGCCCGTGGATGTGGAACCACAGTTGGCAGGACCTCATGTATGGGGAACCTCACATATGACTATGAATCATATGTAGATTTTCAAATGCTCAGAGGTCAAATCCCCTAAACCCATATTGTACAGGGGTCAAGTGTATAATCATGATACTCTACTTGCATTTAACATGGCCTCATATGCTATTTATAGTCATAATAGTAATAAACACTCTGGTAGACAGATGCAGTGATCCTTGCCTCCTAGTGTTTTTTATTGTGTAGCTCACCTCAGCAACATTTTCTAGGATTGGTCTGCAACTAGTTGCACAGGGCAGAAATGATAGTATGTTTCTTCTGAGATTGGGGCTTCTCCGATAGCTCAGTGGGCAAAGAATCCGCCTGCAATGCATGTGTCACGGGTGATGTGGCTTCGATCCCCGGGTCAGGAATATCCTCTGGAGGGGGAAATGGCAGCCCACTCTGGTATTCTTGCCTGAAAACCCCATGGACAAAGGAGCCCGGTGAGCTACAGTCCACAGGGTCGCCAAGAGGCGGACACGACTGAGCGACTGATCACACACACACGTACGTCTGAGATTAGGTTGCAAAAGAAACTGTGGTTTTCCTCTGGGGTGCTGTGTCTCCCCCCGCTCGGTTCTGGGGGAAGCCATGTTGTGAGAAGCCCTGTGGAGAGACCCAAGCTGTGAGGATATTAAGCTCCAATCTCTCAACAGGAAATCAATGTCTATAGTTGATGAATCAAGAAATAACAGAAGCATCAATAAGGCAAGAGAGTCAAGGACAATGGATGTTTATATTTTATTGGAGGCCTTTTGAATTTCTTATAAAGTAGCCATTAACTTTCTTAGAAGTTAAGGTTAGCAATATTAAAGTTCTAAATGGGCAACAGGTGGGCAGTCAGGATGGGAAAACACCTGGTGACTCAGTTTATCTCTCAAGAATAACCGGAAGTGCAAAGTTCTCCTTATATTCATTGGTTATCTATCTCTTTCCTTACTAAAATACACTGATTTTATTTTTATTTTTCATTTTCTTTTCTCTCTTCTCATACTGTGTATAAAAGGGACTTCTCTCTCTTCTAGCTCTCAGCTTTTCATTTTTGTGTGATCCAGAGACTGAAGTGCTCTTCACTGTGTGTTCTTTAAGAGGATGGAGTCGGTGATGGTGGTACCTCTAGCTCAGGATAGTGACTGTGCTTCTCCATGTAAGTCAGACCATCTTCCTGCTGCATTTGTGTCCTGTAGACAACACTGGCCAGTGATTTTGCAGCATGTATCTGAATATTTTTGTCCTTTGCAATTCTTAATGTGGGAGAAAATTATTGAAATGCATAAGAGAAAATCAAGTACCACTCTGCTTGGTGTATGTGTGTGTGGATTTGGCTTTTAGAGCAAAGTAGCCTTCCAGTGCTATGTAAGAACTTGATGTCCACTCTTTTATTCACTGAATCCTCAGAAAGCAAGGGAATGGGGTGAGATTTGCATTTGGAATCCATATTAGTTACTATTATTGACTGACTGTAAATACGTTGTCTTAATTCGTTATACTGGCTTCATGAAAGCCGAGGGTGTATTAGTGTAGCCAGAAGAACTGTTTGTGTTTTGGAGGGAAGTGGTGATATGACTACTTGTTATGTAGTCTAGGTAAGGAGATAAATATTTTTCTACTTTAAAAGCATCTATAAGTTTATTTAAGAAAGCATTGACATGCATTAAGAAAGCTACATGTCCCATCGATTCCCAAGTAAATTAGAAATTATTAATGTTAACCATGATATAAGTTATTGTGATATGACAGCATTTGGCTTAAGCAGTTTCACCATTTATTAGCTCTGGTATTAGAATAAATGATAATGATCATTAAGTGCTATGTACATTATCATTTAACTAATCATGCTTGCAATCTCCTTCTATTAGTCAAATCTCTTTGGGTTAATTAGTCAGAGGAGCTGCCTAATCCTGATTTCTAGAGGAATAATGAAATAAAGGAAAGCTGAAGTATGCTAAAGAAAGTGTCAGTGCATCACCGTTCACCTTACATATCGGCTTCGTGTTCCCGCACTCAGTCCATTATAGTGGCCTCAAGGTTAAGAGATTCTGGCAGTTTTTTTTATTTTGAAATATGATTTGGCCTATTAAATTACATACATATATTTTTTCCATTAAAGCACATATGCAGCAGAAAAGTGCTAATATGATATGCAAATAAAAACAAAATTCGCATTTACCAATATATCCATATTGAAAGATAAACCAATAAACACTGTTTAGATTGAACATTTAAAATATTAATAACATCTTATACTTTGATTCTGACAAGTTAATAACTCCAGATCTGTAGAATATCATGGCTACAAGTATAAGATACAACCAGGAGATTTTTATTATTAGTCCTTTTTTTTTTTTCTTGTTAATATAGTTAGGCTAAGGAATCCTTAAGCTGATGTTTGATAAACCATGAGCAGAGCTTTATTTAATCCGAAGTATATTTTATCATTGGGTGAAAAGTAGAATTTCATCCTTTTTTCTTAGTCTTTCTCATGTCTCAAAGGAGGAGAAAAAAGAGAAAAGGCTCTTTAAAAATGCATTGTGACCTGTCATGAGACAACTTCTCAAATGATGATGATGATGATGGTCGTCTGATTTTGAATGAGCAGGCACAAGTCAGTGAAGGGCATGGTGCGTGAAGAGATAGCCAGTGGAGTCTCCAGGCAGAGAAGCACCTCCTCCTAGGAGCGCCCCTGGGTCCACACCACACTTGCACCATTGGCAGTATCGTCCTCCCTAATACGTCTCAGGGTTCTCATCATGTCCTAAACACTGCTCTCCCTCTTTGCTGCTCACTTGCTGGAAACTGGACAAGGCCTGTTACTCTCCACTCTACTGATATTAACCTCTTTCCTCTTTGTTCGCTGATCCCCATTTCCTTTCCTCACCTAAATACAAAAAGACATGATCTGCTCAGGGTGAGAGAGAAATACATTCAGTAACAGAATGAAGCAGACAGAGTCAGTAACTCTGGGTACTATGTTGTAGAAACTTGGGATATTCCTAGAAAGTAGCACTGTCTTCTATATATTCTTTTATTTTAAAGCCACGAAAAGGGAAGGTTTTGAAAGTAATATTTTTCAATATTTGTGATGAGTTTTCATGCCCTGCTCCTAAGCCCTCGTCGTGGTAGTTTATGTGCTCCTGAGTTCATGCCTGTCTGTTTTGAAAAGTGTGATTTGTTTGTTTCCATGTTGTAGACCCACAGGGTCACTCCTCTGTTCCTCTTCCAAACAGATCTGCAATCCTATCTAGAATCTGTAGTTTTACTCTAAGATCTTCTTTAACCCTGTCAATGTCCTCTTTCAAGAAATACCAAATACTATTTCTACATTGTTTTTTTTAAATAAAATTATTTCTATTATTTAAAAAAATTTTTAACAATTTTATTGGAGTAGAGTTGGTTTACCATGTTGCCTTGGTTTCAGATGTACAGTAAAGTGATTCAGTTATTATTTTTGGGCCTTTTGGCTAAGATCAAGTGTAGTATCTGATCTTACCTCAAAATCAGGCATTAAAAACTATAAATATACAGATTGTTGCCTCAGCAAAACCCTCTCTTAGTGTCACTAAGGTATTTGGCACTGTGCATTGTACTGCACTGGGAAGTATTATTTTGTTTTATTTAAGCATTTCTTATTCTCTTATACTTCTTGATGATGGTAGGCTTCCCTGCTGGCTCACAGTGGTAAGGAATCCGCCTGCAATGCAGGCGACCTGCCTGGGTCAGGAAGGTCCCCTGGAGGGCATGGCAACCCACTCCAGTATTCTTGCCTGGAGAATGCCATGGACAGTGGAGCCTGGGGGGTTACAGTCCATGGTGTTGCAAAGAGCTGGATATGACTGAGCGACCAACACTTGCAACTTTCTTGGTGATGGTGTGGTGGCGGTGGTGCTGGTTTAGTTGTGTCTGACTCTTGCAACCCCGTGGGCTGTAGCACTGGAGGCTCCTCTGTCCATGGATTTCCCAGGCAAGAATGCTAGAGCGGGTTGCCATTTTCTTCTCCAGGGGATCTTCCCTAACCCAGGGATTGAACCCACATCTCCTGCATTGCAAGTGGATTCTTTACCGCTGACTCACCAGGGAAGCCTTACAGTGCTTACCTCATTTTAAATATATACTTTATATAGAAGAATAACGTGTATAAAACTATAACTACACACTTCTGAGTATCTGGCTTGAGAATGCTCATTAAGTGAACTTACCTGTGTAACCAATACCTAGATCAAGAAACAATGTTACTAGAAACACAGAGCCCCTTCCAGCTCCATCATCCCCCCAACCCCTGTCCTGACTGTGACAGCAGTAACCAAACTTACTCTGTTTCTCTTTTATGAATACAGTCTTACACTTTGTATCCATATTGTTGTATGTGGTTATAATTTGTTTATTCTAATGCTTATTTAGTATTCCACTCTGAATATATGGACTTTTTTCCTTCTGTTGGTAGATATTTATATTGTTTCTAAAATTGGGGTATTATAAATAGTACTGCTAAGAACATCCTTGTAGGTGTCTTCTGGATCTGCCAGAAATATATGTAGGCATGTAGTTCACTGAATAAACCTATGTTCAGCTTTAGTGAATACTGCCCAACAAATTTCCAGAATGATTGTACCAGTTTATACTTCCATCAACAGTGTATGAGAATCCATCTCAATAATTCTGATAGGATATCTCATTGTGGTTTCATTTTGCATTTCCCTCATGAGTAACATAAATACTATTCCATGTTCCTTTGGCTTGTTACATAATATTTTTCACATAATATCTCATTGTGTGAAGTGCCTATCCGAGTCTTTCACATGTTATTCTATTGGCTTGTAGGTGTTTTTCATATTGAGAATAAATAGATTTTGATACAGCTTAGAACTGCATCATAACACTTATGTCAAACTGCCCATTAAAGGCAAGACTATGTTACTTTATAGTAATATAATACTCCACATCACTCAGATCTTTGAGTGAGAGACCTTATATGACAGGTCTAGTCAATATATGTTAAAAGAGCAGCATTTTCCAAGCATATAAACTGTTGCTATAAAACATTGTCCTCAACTTGTAACCCACAAACCTGTATCAGAGGTGAACTCTCAAAGTAACAAGCTTGTAATGCATTTAGATTTAATTTTATAAAATGAGTAACTTTTTTTATAAAATACTTTTGAATAGTCTATTATCAAAGGAAAAATTCAGTGCAATGCACGTGATTCTATTATTGATGAGTTAGAACCAGATTAAGTGAATAAATGTATACATTTCTTCTAAAAGATTATTTTCATTTATTTGTCACAAAAAAGTATATCTTTGAAGGTCAGATTTCATATTAAGGTAGTTTTGAATTAATAACGTTAATATGAAATAGAAGCTACTCTTATTTTGTTTACATTATTTATTTTCAATTGAAAGATAATTGCTTTTCAGTATTGTGTTGGTTTCTGCCAAACATCAGTATGAATCAGCCGTAGGTATACATATGTACACTCTTATTTTTCAAATGATGATTCTAACCTATCAGTTCAGTTCAGTCGCTCAGTTTTGTCCAACTCTTTGCGACTCTGTAGACTGTAGCACACCACGCCTCCCTGTCCATCACCAACTCCCAGAGTTTACTCAAACATATGTCCATTGAGTCGGTGATGCCATCCAGCCATCTCGTCCTCTGTCTTCCCCTTCTCCTGCCTTCAATCTTTCCCAGCATCAGGGTCTTTTCCAATGAGTCAGCTCTTCACATCAGGTGGCCAAAGTATCGGAGTTTCAGGTTCAGCATCAGTCCTTCCAGTGAACACCCAGGACTGATCTCCTTAGGATGGACTGGTTGGATCTCCTTACAGTCCAAGGGGCTCTCAAGAGTCTTCTCCAACACCACAGTTCAGAAGCATCAATTCTTTGGTGCTCAGCTTTCTTCATAGTCCAACTCTCACATCCATACATGACTACTGGAAAAACCACAGCTTTGACTAGATGGACCTGTGTTGACAAAGTAATGTCTTTGCTTTTTAATATGTTGTCTAGGTGGGTCATAACTTTTCTTCCAAGGAGCAAGCATCTCTTAATTTCATGGCTTCAGTCACCATCTGCAGTGATTCTGGAGCCCCAAAAAATAAAGTCTCTCACTGTTTCCATTTTTCCCCCATCTGTTTGCCATGAAGTGATGGGACCAGATGCAGGGTAAGTGAAGTTCTTAGTTTTCTGAATGTTGAGCTTTAAGCCAACTTTTTCACTCTCCTCTTTCACTTTCATCAAGAGGCTTTTTAGTTCCTCTTCACTTTCTGCCATAAGGGTGGTGTCATCTGCATATCTGAGGTTATTGATACTTCGCCTGGCAATCTTGATTCCAGCTTGTGCTTCATCCAGTCCAGTATTTCTCATGATGTACTCTGCATATAAGTTAAATAAGCAGGGTGACAATATCCAGCCTTGATGTACTCCTTTTCCCATTTGGAACCAGTCTGTTGTTCCATGTCCAGTTCTAACTGTTGCTTCCTGACCTGCATACAGATTTCTCGGGAAACAGGTCAGGTGGTCTGATATTCCCATGTCTTTCAGAATTTTCCACAGTTTATTGTGGTCCACAAAGTCATAGGCTTTAGCATAGTCAGTAAAGCTGAAGTAGGTGTTTTTCTGGAACTCTCTTGCTTTTTTGATGATCCAACAGATGTTGGCAATTTGATCTCTGGTTCCTCTGCCTTTCCTAAATCTATGGAAGGGGGAAAATACGTAGTTCACTAAATATGCGTTCCTGAGTTCTTCACTTACCCTGCTTCCTTATCTGTGAAATACCATATTGGACTACCCCCATAGTAAGAATGGGTCATACATACTTAAGCAGCTTCTTTAGAGATTTGCCTTTACATGTTTAAAATTCTCATCATTATAATAAATGGCACTGTTTATTCAGGATAAGTTAACAGAGGTTAACAACTTTAAGGCTTTGTTATACATATTGCCACACTGATGTGGTACAGAAGAAGGAATGATATGAATTCATACTCCTCCCCGCATCCAGTGACTTGTCCACTCTTCAAACCCTCAACAGCACTAGATGCATTTAAAAATTTTCAGCAGTTAGACAAAATGATGTCTAATTATCTTGCCTTTTTAATTAGCAATGAAATTATATCTTTTTTTTTCTTTCTTATTGCAACTGACAAAATATGAGGGACAGGAAGATCAGAAACAGTGGGGGAGGAGAGAAACTCTCTCAGTATTTCTTATCAAACTATGTTATCCATTAAGGAAAAACTATACATTTTAGTATTATCTCTTCTGTCTTTTTTCTCAACTAGAAACAATTATTATTACTGTTTATTTGTGATGATTTCTCAATGCTGCTAGTCCAGGAATAGGTTTTATTTTTACATTTTGCTTGTTAATAACAGTACATATAACCAACTCCTGATTTGTTGGAGTAATGAGGTAGAGACAGATGGAAATCAGAGACAGACGTAAACCCCAGTGGAAATAACTGGTGAAGGGAAAGCTAGGATCTCAGGTAGACTCACACATCCCTGGGGGATTTGGGTTATTAGGCAGCAGCTAATGGATCTGTGTAGCTTCTTGTGACTAATCTGGGTCTACTTGATACCAACAGAGCACGCTGAAAAGTAGAGAAACTGAGCCACCCAGCAAATTTTTCCTCTGGACAATTTTGGCCACAGTTTTAACAGAGTGTTTTTCACTGAGTTTATCACATGAATCCATTTAATAAAAGATATTTCAATAATGAAGGCAATTCTAAATATGATTACTTTGCTAAAACATTAATTTTTTAATTTATAATTTATATACCTTACTTCTAGGAAGATTTTGCAGTGACTTAGAAAAGGAAGCACAGAACAATCCTGTAATTATAACAGAAAACAGATGCTGTAAGAAAACAGAAGCAAGTTGGCCTTTTAGTGTAGAGCTGTAATTCTTAACTTAAGAATCCATCAGAAACCCTCGAGGCGCTTATCCAAGCCCAGGTTGCTAGGTCCACCATAGAGTTAATGGATTTAGGTTTGTGGTAGACATGAGAATTTGCATTTCTCATAAATTCCCAGAGACTGCTTATCCAAAGAACCATGCTTGGAGAACCACATATCTTAGACTGCTTTTTGTTTCTTGAGTTTTTGGAACCATCACTGATTAATATTAGATTTTTTAATTAAATAGTTTCTCTTTATAGGTCACTATCTGATCACACATGGGAGCTGTGTTATTATTTTCATCAGTTTCTTCATATAAATATAAAGGATATGATTGGTTATAATTTCTGGTTATTCTGAACCTTGACCACATTAAATACACCAAGAGAGTTTTTAAATGTAACCAATATGGAAGCTTATCTGCACAGATTCTGATTTAATTGACCCCTGACGGAGCCTAGAACAGTAGCTTTGAAACCTTCCCTGGTGGTTCCAGTGTTCAGCCAGACTTGCAATACACAGATGGAGGAACAGTCCGTGCTGCCCACAGAGTCAGGTTGTTCCATCTGTGCCTTGCCCCCTGCCCCCGTCACTTTGCCCAGCTACTCTCTCCCATTTGTGTCTGTGTGGTATGCTTTTGGTGCTTAAAGAAGCTGTTTTGTTCTTCTCTTTATTGAAGTTCATCTGTTTTTGATGAACTATTTCTCTAATCTATCAAGGTCATCTTAAATTCTATTTCTTTCTTCTAAAGTGTTTAACTCCTGCCCAAATAAGTATCATCTGCAAGTTTAATGAGCAGATTTTCAATTTCCTAATTGAGACTGTGGTCATTAAGTTTTAATGTTTTAAAATTTTATAGCAGATTATTTCTAGTGTGCATGTGATGCTACCTTGACTTCGCCCTGGCCATGCACATTTTCTTCATTATCAGTGAACATTTATTTAGTGCTTAAAAGTTGTGTGTTACTGAATCAAGTTCATGACTTGTAAATGGTTGAAAATAAGTGCAGAATATGACTCTTATGTGGCGTTAAGTCTACGGAGATTATGTATGTAGCATGAGCTGTGTGAACAGCGCAGGATGTATACGCATATAAACGCAGAAGTTGCACATTGTCTCTAGTTCATTGATCAGGTGGATGTCCTGACGCCCACTGTGGCTGTATAGAACAGAGGTTAAGAGTCCCAGCTGCCTTTTACTAGCTGTGTAACCTTGAGCAAGTTATTTACTCCTTGTTCCTCAGTTTTCTCATCTATAAAATGTGATTTTAATCGTTCTTGCCTTGGTTTGTTGTAAAAATTTGTATCAGATGATGCATGGAGGATTCTCAACAGAGCCATTAATAATACATAGCAACAGTTTAAATAAATAGTAATGATTAAGTCAATTAACTGAGCAATTGATAGTAGAAGATATTTAAGATTTGGTTTGACAACACTGATCATTAATAATTGACACAAAGATGTCTGGGACCTGCCCTAATCTGGAACTTTTGATTTGTACAACTTTAAGCATGTTTTTCTGTAAGCAGATAGTTTAGATTTTCATTCTCAGTGTGCTGTGTTTATTATGGAAAGTGTTCCATGAAGTTAATGGTAACTACTGAGTGGCCGAGCCAGGATTCAAACTCAGGACTTCTGTCTAGAAGATGCTAATTGCTGAATGGTAGAAACAGAGAGAAAAGATTGCCCCAGAGATGAAGGGTAAGGTGAGTGAGAATCTTATTAGGAAGAATAAGATTCCAAAAATAAAGAAGCCAGTATTTGACCACATACTATGTGTTAAACATTCTTGAGTGCATTGTTTACATTGTCTCATTCAGAGTCTCAAAAAGGTTAAGTAATCCTTTCCCCAAATCATAAAGCTGATAAATAGCAGAGCTAGGAATTGAACCCAGATCTGTTGGCAGCAAACTCTATTCTCTAAGTCACTGCAATAAACTGCCTGTCCTTGAATGGAGTCAGATTGCTTTTTCTGGAGTAGAAGACGCACTCAGAGATGACTTAGAGTGCAGAGCGATAAGGTGCATAGAGAGGTGGTGTCTACTTCCTGTTTTGTGACAGAGTAAATTGGAAAAAGCAACTGATGGATTTTCTCTTGAGTTTGAATTCAGTTCAGTCACTCAGTTTAGTCCAACTCTTTGCAACCCCAGGGACTGCAGCATGCCAGGCCTCCCTGTCCATCACCAACTGCCGGAGTTTACCCAAACTCATGTCCGTTGAGTCGGTGATGCCATCCAGCCATTTCATCCTCTTCCGTCCACTTCTCCTACCTTCAATCTTTCCCAGCATCAGGGAGTTTTCAAATGAGTCAGCTCTTCGCATGAGGTGGCCAAAGTATTGGATTTCAGGTTCAGCATCAGTCCTTCCAGTGAACATGCATTACTGATTTCCTTTAGGATGGACTGGTTGGATCTCCTTGCAGTCTAAGGGATCTCAAGAGTCTTCTCCAACAACACAGTTCAAAAGCATCAGTTCTTCGGCATTCAGCTTTTTTTCTTGTCCAACTCTCACATCCATACATGACTACTGGAAAAAAACCATAGCCTTAACTAGATGGACCTTTGTTGGCAAAGTAATGTCTCTGCTTTTTAATATCCTTTCTAGGTTGGTCATAACTTTCCTTCCAAGGAGTAAGCATCTTTTAATTTCATGGCTGCAGTCACCATCTGCAGTGATTTTGGAGCCCAAGGAAATAGTGTCTATCATTTTTCCACTGTTTCCCCATCTGTTTGCCATGAAGTGATAGGACCGGATGCCATGATCTTAGTTTTTGAATGTTGAGCTTTAAGCCAACCTTTTCACTTTCATCAAGAGGCTCTTCAGTTCTTTTTCACTTTCTGCCTTAAGTGCGGTGTCATCTGCACATCTGAGGTTATTGATATTTCTCCTGGCAACCTTGATTCCAGCTGGTGCTTCTTCCAGCCCAGCATTTCTCATGATGTACTCTGCATAGAAGTTAAATAAGCAGGGTGACAATATACAGCCTTGACTTACTCCTTTTCCTATTTGGAACCAGTCTGTTGTTCCATATCCAGTTCTAACTGTTGCTTCCTGACCTGCATGCAGATTTCTCAAGAGACAGGTCAGTTGGTCTAGTATTCCCATCTCTTTCAGAATTTTCCACAGTTTATTGTGATCCACACAGTCAAAGGCTTTGGCAGAAGCCAAATGAAGCAGTCAATGAAGCAGAAGTAGATGTTTTTCTGGAACTCTCTTGCTTTTTCAATGATCCAGCAGATGTTGGCAATTTGATCTCTGGTTGCTCTACCTTTTCTAAACCCAGCTTGAACATCTGGAAGTTCACAGTTCACGTATTGTTGAATCTGGCTTGGAGAATTTTCAGCATTAATTTACTAGCCTGTGCAATGAGTGCAATTGTGCGGTAGTTTGAGCATTCTTTGGGATTGCCTTTCTTTGGGATTGGAATGAAAACTGACCTTTTCCAATACCGTGGCCACTGCTGAGTTTTCTAAATTTGCTGGCATATTGAGTTCAACCCTTTCACAGCATCATCCTTTAGGATTTGAAATAGCTCAACTAGAATTCCATCACCTCCACTAGCTTTGTTCATTGTGATTCTTCCTAAGGCCCATTTGACTTCACACTCCAGGATGTCTGGCTCTAGGTGAGTGATCACACCATCGTGGTTATCTGGGTCATGAAGATCTTTTTTGTATAGTTCTTCTGTGTATTCTTGCCACTTCTTCTTAATATCTTCTGCTTCTGTTTGGTCCATACCATTTCTGCCCTTTATCCAACCCATCTTTGCATGGAATGTTCCCTTGGTATCTCTAATTTTCTTGAAGAGATCTCTAGTCTTTCCCATTCTAATGTTATCTTCTATTTCTTTGCTTTGATCACTGAGGAAGGTGTTTGTATCTCTCCTTGCTATTCTTTGGAACTCTGCATTCAGATGGGTATATCTTTCCTTTTCTCCTTTGCTTTAGCTTCTTTTCCTTTCTCAGCTATTTGTAAGGCCTCCTCAGACCTTTTTTGCATTTTGCTTTTTTGCATTTCTTTTTTTTAGGGATGGTCTTGATCAGTGCCTCATGTACAGTGTCATGAACCTCCGTCCATAGTTTTCAGGCACTTTGTCTATCAGATCTAATCTATTTGTCACTTCCACTGTATAATCGTAACGGATTTGATTTAGGTCATACCTGAATGGTCTATCTTTTTGACTTTTCATACTGTTCATGGGGTTCTCAAGGCAAGAATACAGAAGTGGTTTGCCATTCTCTTCTCCAGTGGACCACATTCTGTCAGAACTCTCCACTATGACCCGTCCGTCTTGGGTGGCCCTGGCTTATAGTTTTATTGAGTTCGATAAGGCTGTGGTCCCTTGGTCAGTTTGATTAGTTTTCTGTGATTGTAGTTCTCTTTCTCTGTGCCCTCTGATGGAGAAGGATAAGAGGCTTATGGAAGCTTCCTGATGGGAGTGACTGACAGGGGGAAATTGGGTCTTGTTCTGGTGGGTGGGGCCATGCTCAGTAAATCTTTAATCCAATTTTCTGTTGTTGGGCGGGGCTGTGTTCCCTCCCTGTTCTTTGACCTGAGACCAAACTATGGTGGGTGTAAGGAAGATGATGGGGACCTCCTTCAAAGGTCTTGTGCGTGCACTCTTGTCTTTAGTGCCCCCAACCCTGCAGCAGGCCACTGTCGACCCATGTGTCCACCAGAGACTCCCGGACACTTACAGGCAGGTCTGGGTCAGTCTTGTGTGTGGTCTCTGCTCCTTTCTCCACGTCCTGGCGCGTAGGTTGTGGTCCTTTACAGTTTGTGAGTCAGATTTATTTATCTGCATATAGAAACAAATTTTTTAACGCCAAGATTATTTGTTTTTGTTGTTGACCTGGTTTGGTTGTCCTCAACTGAAAAACTAAGTAATACAATCTGAACTTTGGAGATACCATTTTGAAGCTATAAAGTAGGATTATTTCTACCCAACAATAAAATATTCTTACTTTTTGTACTTACTACTAATAATGAATAACAGCTTCTTACTACTAATAAGGGCTTCCCTGGTGGTTCAGACAGTAAAGAATCTGCTTGCAATGTAGGAGACCTAGGTTCAATCCCTGGATTGTGAAGATCCCCTGGAGAAGGGAATTGCGACCCACTCCAGTATTCTTGCTGGAGAATCCCATGGACAGGCTACAGTCCATAGTGTCACCAACACTTTCACTTTCACTACTAATAAAGTGTTTACTTTTTAAAATCCTTTATAAAATGAAAACTCTATTAGCCTTTGCCCTGCTTCATTCTGTACTCCAAGGCCAAATTTGCCTGTTACTCCAGGTGTTTCTTGACTTCCTACTTTTGCATTCCAGTCCCCTATAATGAAAAGGACATCTCTTTGGGGTGTTACTTCTAGAAGGTCTTGTAGGTCTTCATAGAACTGTTCAACTTCAGCTTCTTCAGCATTACTGGTCAGGGCATAGACTTGGATTACCGTGATTTTCAATGGTTTGCCTTGGAAATGAACAGAGATCATTCTGTCGTTTTTGAGATTGCATCCAAGTACTGCATTTCAGACTCTTTTGTTGACCATGATGGTTACTCCATTTCTTCGAAGGGATTCTTGCCCACAGTAATAGATATAATGGTCATCTGAGTTAAATTCACCGATTCCAGTCCATTTTAGTTTGCTGATTCCTAGAATGTTGATGTTCACTCTTGTCATCTCCTGTTTGACCCCTTCCAATTTGCCTCAATTCATGGACCTGGCATTCCAGGTTCCTATGCAATATTGCTCTTTACAGCATTGGACCTTGCTTCCACCACTATTCCCATCCACAGCTGGGTGTTGTTTTTGCTTTGACTGCATCCCTTCATTCTTTTTGGAGTTATATCTCCACTGATCTCCAGTAGCATGTTGGGCACCTACCGACCTGGGGTGTTCTTTTTTCAGTATCCTATCATTTTGCCTTTTCATACTGTTCATGGGATTCTCAAGGCAAGAATACTGAAGTGGTTTGCCATTCCCTGCTCCCGTGGACCACATTCTGTCAGACCTCTCCACCATGACCCGACCATCTTGGGTGGCCCCACACAGCATAACTTAGTTTCATTGAGTTAGACAAGGCTGTGGTCCTGTGATCTGATTGGGCAGAAATTGCGCCCACCTTATAGGATGACTGTGAAAATGGAATTTAACAAGACATGCACAACACTGTGTATTCAATAAAGTTAACTGTTGTTATTGATGATAATAGTTGGTCCCATGCTGACAGGAGTGTTGGTTGAAAAAGGGAAATATTTGAGTTTTGAAAATTTTAGCAAAGATAAAAAAGAAGATCGTCCTCTGCCAAATTCTAGCAACTAGGCCTCAGTGTCCCATGCTGCCTGCACATCCTGCACTTCTTGGCTCGTTAAGTGCTCCTGGATCAGATCTGCAGAGTGGTTTACATGACTGTGAGTGGCACTGATCCAATTATGTAGCTTGCCTGCAGAGTCATTTAGTGCTAGCCAAGGTAGCTTATTTCTATGTCATTTAGATTAATTTTTCCATTTAACTTGTATTACTACCAAACCCATTGCAAGATATTTCCAGTTTTCTGCTTTCAAAATTTACTTTTAAAAGCAGTGATAAATAGGCTCCTGTTTGATTTTAAATGGTTTTCTATAACTATACAATTTTAGCTCCACATAAAAATTGCTTAGATGTTGTTGCTCCTTCCTCCATAAAATTGCAAACCACCTAGGGCTTGGTTGAATATCCAGGTGTAAGGAAGTTCATGTTAATTTTTCAAAGGTTGTATATATTTCTGACATAGCAACTGATTGAGGAAAAAATGGGTTTGTATATTGTTGCAGCAATATAAGTAACAGCTGCCTCCTAAAATAAGAAATAGAAAAATCAAGTTAAGAGGCATCTAATGTTATCACTAATTATTTTACCGGAGTTTTAAAAGAATGTATCAATAATGGGTTTTTGTTTCAGGCTATTTGCAGCCAGAACCTTGGCTTCCAAAATTAAGAAATCAGCTCGTGTTAATTAAACCTAAATATGACGGCAGAGATCTTTGTGCTGTGAAGCGAGAGCCTGATCTCTGGCTATTTCGTTCTGTACTTGGGGTAATGCAGTACACTGTTCTCAGCCAAAGCCCTGTGTTGTCTGGGCAACTCCCGTTGCCATAGCAATGAGATTCTTTTGTGGGAGCAGGGCGAATGCTAATTGTAGCCATTTGTTGTTCCTTCTGTCGATCCCTTAACTAGCACAGTTGTAGAGCAGCCAGAGATTCTGGGTGAACAGCACGGAGTGCCCCCAAAAGCATTACTGCTGAAGGCAACCGGCTGCTCTGCTTAAAAAATCACTGAGCAGCCGCGGGTGCGGGCAGTGCCGCTGTGTGGGCAGAAGCAGTGTGGCTCCGGCCTGACAACTGTTGAGCTGGGCCTGGGAGGGAGAGAGAAGGCTGGTTGAAACCTGTTGAGAAGGTACTGATGACATGGAGGTTAATTTGACACCAGTCCCTCGGAGGTAGGTAGGCATATCATAACAACTGTTTATCCAGGCTAAATGCAGTACTGGAATGCCCAGAGGCTGTGGGAGACAGATCAATGGTTCTTCCTTTCATTTCCATCTGAAACTGCATTACTGTGGCCTACGGTAAAATGATTCGTTTGGTTGGAACCAACCAGTTGTAATTCACATAGGTATTAGATTCAGTTAATATTGGTAACTCCCCCCTCTCTTTATAACCCCTCATTTTTAGAGACTCATGATTTAGCTGCCAGAAATGAGTTGAAACTGAAAATCATCTCAACATAAATGAGAACAGACTCCTTTTGAAAAATAAATGACCAAGTAATATCTACCAATTATGTGGTCTATCATGCTACTTTAATTCAAGAAAATACTATTAACCTAGCTCATGATTCATTGTAAAGTCTAATTGCTATAGGTACTTGGTTAAGAAAAAAAATATTATAATGGTAAGAGAAAACATGTGAGGCACAATTATACTATTATATTACATTTTCCCTTTAAATGTGTACTGACCCATAAAAATTGGTCAAGTTCATGAGATTTTTAAAAACTAGCTTCTGTGTAAGCATAGTAATAAATTGCAAGGTAGTTTTTATAAGGTATAAATTTAATGTATCTGCCTCTTAATATATGTGCCTCTATATTAACAGACTGAAGGTACATCCTGGCTGCAATGTCCTTAAAATGTAGAAGAACTGATATCATAGGCTTGTTATACAAAGCTACTCCTCATCATAGTTTTTGTGTTTGTTTGGATTAAGATGGTCAAATTAGCTATAAGGATAGCCCGTCATAACCACAGATTCCTCTTTTTACTGCGTATAGGGAAAGAAGTCTTTCAAGTCAGTGTGTTGTTTGTTTGTTTGTTTTCTTGAAAGAACTGCATGTACATTTAATATTTTTATTGCTTATCTTGCTCTTTATAGGGAGGCAACTACCAGAATATCATTCAGTGTACTAAAAGAAATTGGTTTCTGATGATAGTGATCATAATAAGTCATTTGTGTGCTTCAAACACTAAACAAATTAGTCCCATTCCATTGTTTAAGATAGATATTCAGCCCATAAATTCCAAGGAGAGAAGACTTGAAATTTATTGAAATTTTCTAAGATACACAAGTTTTCTTCTTTTCATAATTTTTAATTAAGAGAAGAAAATATCTGTAAACTATGTAATAAACACTATTTTTGAGTATTATCTATATCTTATTTGTGAATTTCATATGCAAAATATTGTAGATATTCCTTAATAAACTTTTGGAATTATTTTAAAGATTATTTTTACTAAATCTTCAACATTAAAATATTTGGTTGTACTTCTAAAACACTACATTCTCAGTATAATAAATGAAAAAAAGAACTTATTTATTACTGCCTTTAATTCCTCAGCCTACAAAAATCAAGTTATTGTTAAATTTACCACCAAGCATGGCTTCTGGCCCCCCTCAAATGATTAGGTCTCCCATAGAGTTCTGAGAATGATTGAAGTCTATAACCTTACCACCAGCCTGCAGAGAGAATTTGTGTCAACACACCACTTAGCAGTGGACTGGATGATAACTGGCAGGATAGATTTCCATCATGATCAGTCCTCAGTAGCCCTCTGGAGAAATCAGAGTAGACCGTCCATCCTCAGTCAACCAAGTTTCTTTTCCTTAATAGCCAGAGATGAAAAGACTAAAATCTGATTATGGGAGGAATGCTCTCATATCACAGAATGTTCTGAAAGCACATCATAGAAATTAAGCCTCATCTAGAAAGCCAGCTCTTTGAGGCACCTACAGCTTTCTTCCAGGGGCAGAAATAGACCACTGCCTCTTGTGTCCAGCACCGGCCGCTGTGGAAACCCACAGCCCAGCTTGTCCTGTTGGCTGGTCTGTAGGACTTTGCTCTGAATGATGTAACATGCCAACACCTGGCTCACTTGGGCCAAACAAACTGAAGCATTCCCAAACAACTTCCAGTGGAAGGTGACAACCCGCAGGCATTTAGAGTCAGGTTGCCTGGTAGGAGTGAGTCTTACAACAAGGCTCTGTCTAGGAAGCAGGAGCTGACTATGGAAGGAGTCCAGGGCCCGAGCTGCTGCTGCTGCTCCTGCCTGAGCCTGGTGTGGGTGGTGGGATACTCACTTCCTGACATGATGGACCATTCACATCCGAGACACTTGTCCTCTCGAGAAGAGAGCGCCTCCTAGGGCGTGTGTCAGGAAGCCTAAGAGATGCACGTGAGCACGCCACATTAGGTGCCCTCCACTCCATCAGCAACGAAGGCGGGGCCTGATGGCTTAGAAGAACCACTCTGGTGGGAAAATGAGGGGATAAGCAACCTCAATTTTAAAATTCTTTTTTAACCTCCGCACAAACACTCTCTCCTTGTCCCTCCTTTTAAGTCAAGGAAACTTGAAGAAGCTTTATCCCACGATGATTCTCCGTGGAAGATTGATGAGCCATTCTCGCAATACATAGATGGGGGAAGCCTGCCTTAAAAATCTGACTATAAAATCTGTACCTCATATGGCTATTTCTTAGAAGATTAGGTTCCTCTTGGTCTATGCCACAGTCAAGCCTTTCCTAAGTACATACACCTCACTGAGAGTCCTGAATAACAGTGGTAATTTTTTTTCATGTAGTGGTAGTTGGTAACGTGGGTCACCTTGGCAACCTGTTAGATATTTTTTAGTAGTTTTGTGGTTTGCAGTTCATTTTTACAGTTATTTCTCAATTATTTTTAGTCAACCATGTCTTATTCATAGTTTAGCCTTCTTTTTCATTGTGCCCAGTATTAAACAATTTGCTCCTAAGAAAATTAGTTAAGAATTAATGTTTATAACTTTGGATAATAGTTCAAGTTTTTAATTTTTAAAACTTAGATTCATCTTTCTCCTTGTCAGTCGTTACATGAAAATGATTAGTCAAAAGCCAGAAACTATCACTCTCTAAATTATAAATTATACATAATGAAAAGCTCTATTGGTAATTCCAGACCTTCTTGCTGTATGTCAGAAACATTGGGAAGCCTGATTCCAGAACTACTGAAGTAGAGCTTCTGGTGGTAGGTTCTCAGGAACTGTTTTTAAACAGAGTTCTAAGATGATTATCGTAGAAGGCACTGGCACCCCACCCAGTACTCTTGCCTGGAGAATCCCATGGACGAAGGAGCCTGGTGGGCTGCAGTCCACGGGGTCGCTGAGAGCAGACACGACTGAGCGACTTCACTTTCACTTTTCACTTTCATGCATTGGAGAAGGAAATGGCAACCCACTCCAGTGTTCTTGCCTGGAGAATCCCAGGGGCGGGGGAGCCTGGTGGGCTGCCATCTATGGGGTCGCACAGGGTCGGACACGACTGAAGCGACTTAGCAGCAGCAGCAAGATGATTATTGTGTCCCTAAGATATCCCTGGTTGGAGAAAGAACATTTTGGAAACAATGATCTGAGGGTGATGTTCCTCTCTTTTTAATGTCCAGTTTCAATGTGAAAACAAAGTTCCAGGAATACTGCCAACTAACTGGCTCAAATTTTTTTTTTTTTTTGTTCTCTTCTGATGTTTCTTTTTCTCTAAGATGAAAGTATTTCAAATATTTGACTATAAAAGATATGTACGATAAAAATGATGTTAAATAGGTAATGGTTTAAAAAAAGAAAAGGTAGTGGTGGTGGTGGTTTAGTCATTAAGTTCTGTCCGACTCTTTGCGACCCCATGGACTGTAGGCCTCCAGACTCCTCTGTCTATGGGATTTCCCAGGTAAGAATGCTGGAGTGGGTTGCCGTTTCCTTCTCAAGCAGATCTTCCCCACCTAGAGATTGAACCTGGGTCTCCTGCATTGCAGGAGGATTCTTAATGTAAGTCTTATTAACTAGAAATAAAATTTAAGCAATATATAGAACATGGACACAATTGCTGGTTTTAAGGTGTAAAATATTGTTATAAAAGAACACCCCCAGAGTGCAAAAAAAAATAATTGGGACTGAATGAACCAGTAGATTGGAAAGATTCATTTTTAGTCCATATCCTTCCAGACTATTTACTTAGACTAGCTTGAAACATACTTTCAGCATTAGCGAAAATTGCCAAACAAACAGAACAGACATAATTGGCTGAAATTTAATTAGAAAATTTCTTTGTTTAAAAAATAATTTTTAGGAAACCCTGAAGTGTGCATTGATTGTATGCATTCATTTTTAGTCAGTTTGCTGGTGACAGTTCACCTAGAGCTGAGAAGGACAACTCTAGGTCTAGCCTCCAGTTCCCCAGCTTATAGCAACTCATTGTTTCAACAAAGTCTGGGCTGCTGGGGCATGGAATTATAATGAGTGACAACTTAACCTATGTTTATGTGTAGGTGCAACCTCAATTTTCCTTGTAATATTACACACACTTGGGGACTGGTAACCACTGGCTTGCAGGCATTTCTCAGTTGAGCAAGGACTGTCTGTTGCACACACTAGTGTCATCAGAAAAAATAAAGAAAACACGTAAGGCAGCAAATAAGAGAAGAGTTTATTTGGAATCTTAAGAATTATAATTTAGAAGATATAGATTCAGGGAAGAGAAAGAATTGAATTTATAAAACAAAGCCATGAGGCTGTATTCTGACACAAGAAAGGAAATGTTTATCCTTGAGGGATGTCTGTCCCAAGTTCATTTTGGTAAGAGTTTGATAAGTATTTTCACTTTCTGGCTGATGTTCCGAATGCCTCAGTTGGGAGGATAAGTCGTCAACAGGTCAGGTTCCATCTGGGCTGGGACATGTGTGAGCGGCACTTCCGCAGTGGCCCCGCCTCCGTCTTAGAGCGCTCACTTAGCAGTCCCCGCTCCATGCCGAGTCTCCAGCCACGCCAGCGGTTAGTCTGTTTCTTCCCTTTTCCCACTCAACACCCTTGAACCACTTGTCTGAAATACCTTTTCCAAGTTCTCCCCTAGTATTGGAAGGATCACTCTTCAGATATAGCAGAAAAATTCCTAAAACCTTTGGCATTCTGTTTTTGTTTTTTTTTTTTTTAAGCAGCTAACCCTTAGGTTAAACATCACACTTGAGATGGCCCTGGCCCCTGCCATGCTGGGTTTGGTCCTGTCTCCCTTCTGTTTCCCTTGCCTTTTTGATTCTCTTGCTTTGTTCTTGTTAAACATGCTGACAGACCTCAGGCTGTGTGTTAAAACCAGAGGAAAAGGAAAGACAAAAAAGTACCTTAAGTTTTAAAACACTTCCTTCCAGGCAGGCTAAAGTGGTCAGGTCTGATGAAAGCAACTGCAGCAAGAAGCCGTTCTGGAACAAAACGACCCGAGTTGTATAAGTTGTCCTTAAACTGACTCTCCGTCCCGAAGTAAAGTGCTTTAGTGACTCCACATCCCACTCCCTGAGAGTCTTCTCCCTTGTCGGGCAGGTTTCAAAGCTCCCTTTGATGTCAGGCCCACATCCCGTCCCACTCCTAGTCAAAGAAAAAGTCCCCGCGGCTCTGTGCTGCTGTAAGTGCATTCTGCCCCTCTTCCACCTGGTAAGCTTGCTGTCATCTGACTGGGATGTGAGCTCCCAGATGGCAGGGGTCATTGTCTCCATCTCCCACTCCCTAATACCTGGTAGAGTGCCCAGCAGATGTGTGTATTAGGTGGTCCTGGTGGTGGTGGTTCGGTTGCTAGTTTGTGCGTGGCTGTTTGCGACCCCATGGCCTGCAGCATGCAGCGCTTCCCTGCCCTTCACTGTCTCCCAGAGTTTGCTTAGATTCGTATCCACTGAATTGGTGATGCTGTCTAACCTTAGTGGTTATTATTATTTCTACCCATAATACTGGGTCCAATACTGGGTCCAAGCTCGCTCCACTTGCTGCACAAGGAGTTGAGGCAAGGAAGAGACTTTAATCGGGGAGCCGGCTGACTGAGAAGATGGCAGGCTAGTGCCTCAAAATAACCATCTTATGAGGGTCTGGATGCCAGGTTCTTTTATAGATCAGAGAGAAAGAAGCAATGAGGAACCAAAATCAAAAGGCAGAATAGAGAGGCAGAGGCAGTAGGGAAGTAAAGTGAAAGGATCTTCAGTCTTGCAAAACATCTCCAAGGGAATGTCCGACCTTTGAAGTTGGTGTGTTAATCTCTTCTATTCACAGGTGGGTAGGGACATATTATCTCTCTATGAGCTGAAGGAAGGCACTTTAGTTTATAGTCAAGCAGAGGTCAGGGTCCTCAAGGCAAGCCAGTAAGTATGATTATAATAACAAGAGCAATGAAAAGCAAGTCAAACAAAAATGCCAACATGGAGTCAGAATTGACTTCTTCCCTGCAACAGTTTCATTTGTCTCTAGATCATATTTTTTCAGGTAATTGATTGGTATCACAATCCAAATATTGGATATTACATCTTCGTGTGGTATTACACTTTTAATCATCTTTAAAACTTAGGTTTTATTTTTAGTTGCTACAATCTTTTTTAATTTTACATACCTGCAGAAGACTCTTGAGTTTTTGTGCACAACTGATGCACACATCGTGAGTTCAATGTATTTTCTCAGAATGAACTTGCCATATAACCAGTATCTATACGGTTTTTCAGTGGTATAGAAGCTTACCAGAAATAATAAAGAATTGATCTTCGTTATGTGGGATTCCCTTGTGGCTCAAAGGGTAAAGAGGCTGCCCGCAATGCAGGAGACCTGACTTCGGTCCCTGGGTTGGGAAGATCCCATGGAGAAGAAAATGCAACCGACTCCAGTATTCTTGCCTGGAAAATCCCATGGACGGACAAACCTGGTGGACTACAGTCCATAGGGTCGCAAAGAGTCGGACATGACTGATCTTAATATGAAGTTACTGTTAGAAATGATTTGCCACCAGTTTGCTTGATTGTGTGTGTGTGTGTGTGTGTGTGTGTGTGTGTGTGTGTGTGTGTTTAGACAAGGAAGTGACAGTGATGCCTGTGGCAAGTAGACTTTCCCCTCTATTACAGTGCTTTTTAAATTCTCCATTTTGCATTCCCTTGGCAATTTCAAAGGAAATTGAATTTAAATATGCTTTTCTAGCTGCATTTAAATGTATGTAAATGGATTGTAAATAAAAACTTTCAAGGAAATGAAGATGATTTACAAATATCCCATTAATTCCCCAAGCATTCCTGTATGACTCTGAAAAGGGAAGTTGTCTTAGAATCAAAAGGCTGGAAGAGAGCCTTCAGTGGATCTGTGAGTAGCCTTACAGAGAGATAACTGGCCGCTTTCTCTCTAAAATGCTCAGCTCGGGAAACTCCGCACTCTGTCTGGAGAGCCCTCAGTGCGGCTGTGGCAGGGGCCTGTGAGGGGTGAGACTAAGACAGAGCAGGCCCTCCCTGGGGTGCCCAGCACCCCAGCCCAGCCAGACGCATACAGGCTTCTCAAGAGGCAGGTCGGGTGGTCTGGCATTCCCATCTCTTTCAGAATTTTCCACAGTTTATTGTGACCCACACAGTCAAAGGCTTTGGCATAGTCAGTAAAGCAGAAATAGATGTTTTTTTGGTGTTTTCTTGCTTTTTTGATGATCCAACGGCTGTTGGCAGTTTGATCTCTTGTTCTGCCTTTTCTGAATCCAGCTTGAACATCTGGAAGTTCCCAGTTCACATACTATTGAAGCCTGGCTTGGATAATTTTGAGTATTACTTTGCTGGCATGTGAGATGAGTGCAGTTGTGCAGCAGTTTGAACATTCTTTAGCATTGCCTTTGAGAGTGAATGAAAACTGGCCTTTTCCAGTCTTGTGGCCACTGCTGGGTTTCCCAGTACAGCCCGTAGTACTCAGCCAGTGAGGAACTGGTGAGGAGGGACCTGCGCGTTAGGGAATAATTTGCTTGCTGTAACCGCTGTGGGTGTGCCTGCCCACCGGACACCTGATCTTGCAAGACGGACATTAAATGTCTCGCTTTCACTGTTCTTCTTGTCTCCAAGTCCATCCCATGGCTTTGGACATGTGATTGGGTTCTCCCACTGGTCTTTTTAGATTACTACTCATTTGTGGATTGCTGGAAATACTGTGGGGAGGGATTGCAATGTGTAGGTGGTGACAGTGAGTTCCTGTAATTTCAAGCTGAGATTGAAATTTCTTCAAATATTCTCTTATTGCCCTGGGTCATCTTTTGCTTGTCAGTGTCCACTTAGTTGTGGCTCGTAGTGATGCTCCTTACGTCACAGGCCTTCTGTATCAGAACCTAGTATTGTCACTGCTTTGCCTGGAGCCAGCTCCCTTGGCTGGGAGAGTACTGTGTTACCATTGTTTCTCCTTCACGCCCAGACTCTGTACTGTGTTGTAGTTTCTGACTGGTCTCTACCTTTCCCCAGCCATTTCTTCATTTGGCTATTAAATCAAATGCTGTTCGGGACTCTGAAACCTAAACCTAGAGAATTTGTGTCTGATGAAAATCCGCAGGGGAGTGTGTCAGCAATAAGCATCCTCCAATTCAGTGTTTTACAGATAAGCCTTCTAGCGCATTATGATTCTTCCCATTTTTTCATTGAAAATTGAGGGGTTTTTTACATTGTCATTTAACCTTTTTCTGCTTTAAGTTTTGATATATATATGTTGTTTCATTTTTGAACTTTTTACTGAAATGTTACATACATTCAGAAAAAGGCACAAATTGTACGAGTAAATAGCTCAGTATATTTTCTCAAGATAAACACACCCTGTAACTCCACTCAGGCCAAGGAACAGAGCACGCCAGCACCCCCAGGAGGGCCATGGCTGGTCCCTCACAGTCCTGCCTTCTCTGCCCTACCACCGCTGCTCAAGGACAACCATTCTGTGCTTCGAAGACCTCTGGGTACTGGTTCTCGTTTTTGAACATCACGTAAATAGAGTATCACAGTCAGTTCTCTTTGGAATTCGTCTTCTTTCCCTCAACATGTCTGTTAGAGTCAATTGTGATATTATACAGAGCAACTTTTTCCTAATTCTTATTGCTAATATTCCATTATTTGATTAGCCTATAATTTGTCCATTCTCCTGTTGAAGTACCTTTGATTGGCTTCCAGCTTGGAGCTATTCTGATTAGTGCTCTATGGACATCCTCAAACATACATTTTGATGCACAGATGTGGACATTCCTATCAAGTAAGCACCTAGGAGTAGAATTGCTAGATCACAGTGTAGGCTAATATTTACCTTTCGCAAATACTACCAGTAGATTTTTCAAATTTACCAATTTATCCCTCAGTCAGCAGTGAATAAAATTACAGTTGCTTCACGTGCTCAGTAATGTTTGGTATTGACAGTTTTTTAAAAGCTATTTTTAATTTTAGGAATTCTGTTGGTGTGCACTAGTATTACATTGGTGCTTTAACCTGTATTTCCTTTGATTTGTAACCTCTTTTTTTTTTTCCATTTATTTTTATTAGTTGGAGGCTAATTACTTTACAATATTGTAGTGGGTTTTGCCATACATTGACATGAATCAGCCATGGATTTACATGTGTTCCCCATCCTGATCCCCCCTCCCACCTCCCTCCCCATCCCATCCCCCTGGGTCTTCCCAGTGCACCAGCCCTGAGCACTTGTCTCATGCATCCAACCTGGGCTGGTGATCTGTTTCACCCTTGATAGTATACTTGTTTCAGTGCTATTCTCTCAGAACATCCCACCGTCGCCTTCTCCCACAGAGTCCAAAAGTCTGTTCTGTACATCTGTGTCTCTTTTTCTGTTTTGCATATAGGGTTATCGTGTAACCTCTTTTATGAAGTGCTTGATTAAGTCTTTGTCCAATATTCTGCTAAGTTGTCTTTTTCCTGTTAGTTTGAGGACTTCTGTGTATACTCTGGACCCAGGTCCTCTGGTGCATATATGTAATACAGCTGTCTTCTTCCACTCTGTAGCTTGCCTTTTCACTTTTTCAGTGATGTTTTTTATTTTTAAAACAAAAAGACCTTACTTTTTTTTTTTTTTTTAAAGACCTTACTTTTAATGTAGTCCAGTTAATTGAGCTTTTCTTTATGGTTAACACTTTTAGTGTCCTGGTTAAGAAATCTTTGCCTATCTCAACGTCATAAATATGTTCTTATTTTCTTCTAAAAGCTTTTTTAAAAATAAAAAAATTCTATATTTAATGCTACTATTCAGAATATGAATTCTTTAATTTTTCTTTTATTCTTTTTATTTGTATCTTTTTATATCTCTGTCTTGTATTTTTCCTTTTTCATATGTATATTCATATACTTTACTGTGGTAAAATATATGTGATGCAAAATTTATCATTTTAACCATTTTTAAGTTACAGTTTTGTGGCATTAAATACATTCATACTGCTGTGCAACTATCCCCACTCTCCATCTTCAGAACTTTTCAGTCTTCCCTAACTAAGCTGTGTACTCAGTAAACACTAGCTCCATATCTCATTTATATACTTTATACAATAATATTTTTAATACTTTCCACTTTTCTTGTAACAGTGTTAGCAGACCTGTATACAAAAATATTTTTTAAGCTCTTAATCCCAAATTTTTACAAATCCTAATTCATAACTTTAAAGTGCACTGTCAAAAAAGAACAAAGCTTAGCTATTTTGAAAATTTTTTGTTGTTCATTTTTTTAAAATTTGTGTAACATGGTTTTGATTTAGCATTATTGAAATTACATTATGGAGGCTGAAAAGTATTCTTATGTCAATTTAAGGCAATGCTCATGGCAAAAAATCAATTAAGAAACTATGAATAATTTCCACAGACTTCTTTTTGTATTTACAAATCATGTTACATTGAATAATATTCAAATAGGTCAAAGTTTGAAATGTAAAAGATTTTATTTTCTAGGCTTTTACTTTAGGCATATTAGCTATATTTGAACTGAGCTATAGATTTTATTCTTACATGAAATTTTTATCAGTGTACCTAATTACTTTTAACCTATTTAAGATTATGTAAATAATTTAGTATTACCAAGTAGAATATATTGCTAAAATTTTTTTGCAATCCTTCTCTTGTTGCTAGAAATCCTTACAATTCTCTTATACTAACAGTGCCTTCCATTGGTATTCTTTCTAAAGTACACTTAAACCTCTAGTATCAAATTTATAGTATTTTGTAGAAATGAGAAACTCAAATAACTAGTACAATAGCATAAGGAGTATTGGAACTTTTTTCTTTTCCTTTATATTTACTCACATTTTCTCTTTGTGTTTTTGTCTTCCATGCATTAACTCCTAAAATATCCCTGTAACAGGAGGAAATTCAAGGGAAAAATAACCTTCCCTGTGTCTTCTTTCCATCCCTTTCTTTTAAATAGCACCTGCTTGATTTTAAGTTTTTCTTCAAGATGATCATATGTGTCTTATCAGGGATGACGGCTGGTTAAACTGAAAATGGCCTATTAATGTCCAGAGTGGGCACGGGAAATTCCTGCCCCCTGGTTTCCCTGTATTTCCCGGTCACCACTTCACCTCACCCGAGTGTGCTCACCATGCTGTTGGCCTGGGGTGTGGATACTTAGAGCTCCTCCTCTGCTCACCAGCCCTGAGAAAAGGCCCTCCACCCTTCCAGGCTGTACCTTCTCAACTCATCTTCCTGCTCTGCCACCCTCTGCTCCTCACCCCCTTACTATAGTGTGGAGTATGAGGGAGGAATAAGTATAGTCTTTCTCTAATATAGATCAGATGGATCTAAGTTATTTTAAAAAACAGGTAAGTTATCTAATTCAAACTTGTTAAAAGTTTCTTGAACCTTTACATACAACTTGGTGAAGTTTTTTCTCAAGATACCAAAGCTAGAATTTAACTTGCTTTTACTTTCTTCCATGGCATTTTTATTTCCTTCTTAGATGTTCATTGTTTGCTAATTTTCTAGTTTCTAGAAGGCCTGAGTCCATGGTGTTAGACGTAGCATGTGGGAAATCCCAGTACACAGGCTAATTAAATGTCATTAGTACTATCTTTGTAATTAATATTACTGGATAGCATTTACTGAGAGTTCTCTATGTGACAGGTACTGTGTACTTATCTTAACTCTTACAATGATGCTGTGAAGCACCTCAGACTGTTCCTGTTTCCACAGTAGAGAGAGGTGAAATCATTAACATATGATCTCCTATATAGAGTATGGTAAGGAGGGATTGGAACTTGGATATTTCGGACTCCGAAATAGTTATCTCTTGAGATCTGTCTTTAATTGTTCTTAGACAAGACTGTATTTTCCAAGGATACAAGGGAAGAATATTAAGAAATGATTCTGCAACCTACCCTTGAAGAAGTAGGTGAGACGGGTGCAGACACAGTATCCCCATGAATGGTGTATGTCTGTTAAACCTTCATGATTGACATGTAAGTGTGTACACGCTTGTGTATTTTCCAGTGCCTTCAGCTGCATTTTTGTCATGCTTAAATTAACAGTAGTCAGTGCAGCACTGTGGTAAGAGGATATGCATTGTGATAAGCAGACCAGGGCTCAAATACCTGGTTTGATATTGACTTAATGTTTGCTCTTTATATACCTCTTCTTTACAGTCCATAAAATAAATGTATTTTGTAGGTCACTGTGGGTATTTTAATTAATTGCTTTAGAACTTAACTGTCCTGTGTCAGGAGTTTTCACAGAATGCCTGGTGCAGAATAATACGTAACAGACATGACAAACCAGAGATGGTGTTATACTTCCAGTGCTACTCGTACTGGTTGGTGTTGTCATCAGCTCTCTGAACAGCACTGTGAGCCACACGTGTTGACACTAGTATTCCCAGTTAACAGATGAGAAAATACATACTCAGAGTAGTTAACTATCTCACATGGCTACATACAGAATAAAGAATTTCTGATTCTTGCATCTAATGTGGGGCTTCCCAGGTGGCACTACTGGTAAAGAACCCGTCTGCCAATCCAGGTTAGACATAAAAGACGCCGGCTCAATCCCTGGGTCGGGAAGATCCCCTGGAGAAGGGAATGGCAATCCATTCCAGTATTCTTGCCTGGAGAATCCCATGGACAGAGGAACCTGGTGGACTACAGCCCATTGGGTTGCACAGGGTCAGACATGACTGAAGCGACATCTAATGTGGGTTTTCTACTATACCTTGTAGCTTCCAGTGGTTCAATACTAGGATGTCAAATGCATTCAAGATTCAAATGATAGTTCAGTGGATGAAATGTCAGGCTCCCCTGGTAGCTCAGCTGGTGAAGAACCCACCTGCAATGCAAGAGACCCCAGTGCTGTTCCTGGGTCGGGAAGATCCCCTGGAGAAGGGATAGGCTACCCACTCCAGGATTCTTGGGCTTCCCTGGGGGCTCAGATGGTAAAGAATCCGCCTGCAGTGCAGGAGACCTGGGTCCAATCCCTGGGTTGGGGAGATGCCCTGGAGGAGAGGGCATGGCAACCCACTCCAGTACTCTTGCCTGTAGAATCCCATGGACAGAGAAGCCTGGCAGGCTGTTGTCCATAGGGTTGCAAAGAGTTGAACACAACTGAGCGACTAAGCATAGTACAGTTGAAATGTCATTAGTTTAGTTTCATGCAACATGTTATTCTAGAGGATCACCTTCTTAATAAAAATGCAAGTTCAAGACTTCAGGTCCGTTTGCTAATCCCTCTACTAACTGTTGTCAATTTTGACACTTTGGACCTAAACATGAGGGATAAATCCTTACAGCATAGTCAAAAGAAACAGAAAGTAAGGAGAGAATTTAAACTCCATCCCTGCAATGTTCATAATAAGTGAAATTAATTTACTTCATTGCTGTTTGAACACACACACACACACACACACACACACAGCTTCCAAAACTGGGAAAGCCATTGGTTGTAAACCCAGTCAAGTTTCTGTGAACAGATGGTACATTGGTGAAAATATTTCAGTATAAAGGAGAGACAGGTGATAATGTTCAGGGGCCAATTGACTGTCTTAAATTTAGGAAGAGACATTCAGGTCAATCTGTCACTGTTATTGGAAAAGAGGCAGAGCTGATATGATTTATAGAATTCCTTTATGGGTGCTACAGGCTATTATATGAAGGAGTAAGTTTTTCAAAGTGGTGTCACCTATAACTATCTTCATGGATTAGTGGAATTACAGGTTTTAATTCTATAATGTTGAGGAATATAGTCTCTTGTGCATATTTTCTTCTTGGTAGTCTTAGTATCTGACAGTCCAGCAAATCTCTCCCAGTTGGAGGCGCCCTAACGTGGCAGTGCGTTCCCTTTCCAGCGAAAGGAGAGGAAGCGCGCGGAGGAAAGTGACGGGTTTTCAGCAGTAGGTACTGCTTGGCACACCAGCGTCTTCGTGTCTGGCCAGTGCTCGGAGCACAGTCGCTCTGGGAGAGCTCTGCTGAGCCCTGCCGGCTTCAGCGGCCGCTTCAGGTGCTGAGATCCTGTTCATCAGACCCTACTGCTGTGGTCCCCACCCATTCTCAGGCCGTCTTCTTACCGAAGGTCTTTATTGGCCTCACACCATTGTTACCAGGGGTACCAGCTGTGGTCAGGGAATTCTATAAAGCAGGTAATTTTACATTTTAAATGAAGAAGACAGGTATCATACATTTCTGAGGCTTGGCAACTAAACCTCAGGTGTTTGAAGGTGAGGGGTTGTGTATAAGGGGGGCAGTGAAAATAATATTTGATGAGCAACTACCAAGTGTCCACTGAAAATTCAGCCTTTTCTTGAATAGGTTAATTCATTTCAAACTCAAATCAACCTTTTTGAGGTAAGCCCACTTTTATAGGTGAGAAAAAGGCAAACTAAGAATAACTTGCCTCGGTTGTTAGTAGCTGAACTGAGACTTAAATCAAGCTGTGTGAATACCTGTGTGCTGGGGTTTGGAGCTGCTAGAACTTGCTGCCTTACCCGCTGCAGCGCTCTCTACATCCACGACTGCCTCAGCCTCCTTGGCTGGTTTCTGTCTTGTTTACCTGCCCGTGTTTTATTCATTTTTCTATGTCTAATGCTTTGTTTAGCATAAAACACATAACAGCTTTTTACTGAGTGGTAAGGAAATGATAAATGAACATAGAAAAAATATAGGCATTGAAATCAAGTTGAACTGACTTCGAGTTCAGTTTGACATGCCCCTGTGTCCTTCTTTATAAAGTGGAATAAACATGTCTACCCTTGGTGTTTGAGGAGGCAGTGATATCACACATGTAAAGGCCCTGTCTGTGCTGCCTGTGAAATAGGTCCTTAATGTTTCTTCCCTTTCTTTCCCCTTAAAGAAATGATTTGTGTTATTATGAATGATCTTTGTTTTATTTTTATTGTGTAAGATTCCTGTGAGAATTATTCATTCCCACTTAAAGTAGTTTTCTACCTAATGTGATGCTAAATGTATCCAGATTTTATATTAAGCATTTTTTGATGTTGAAAATTGCATAGTGAGGTGATGCAAATTCTCAAAGTGTTCTCCAAATTCTGCAAATTTAATCAGGGCTGTTTTCTTTTCTTTCAAATGATTCAGAGTTATTTAACTCCACAAAATATTTAAAATGTACTGGCCTTAGTTAATAAGTAATAACTTGTTGAGAAAAAATTATATTTTCATATCTGCAAAGTATAATCTTTACATGCAGTTAATATTCAATGCTTGTTGACTAATACTTGCTTATTATATTATCTTTAAATGTTTAGTTCATTTTGTAATGACAGTGTGAAATAGTAAAAAAAGTCTCATTTAGGAAAATTTTGTTAAAATATTTCTTAAATAATCAATTAAAAACATGATGTCAGATCTGAAGTAATCTAAAAGGAAATGTCATTTTTCTCTATTATGTCTAAAATTATAAAATTTGAATATAAAATTTCCACTTTCAATGTTTTAGCGGTATTTTAATCATTCACTTTAAAAATCAAAGAATAGGAACATTGTGTGGTATTAAATTGTGAGATTGCTTGCATGTACTATTAGACACTTAAGAAATAAATTTTGGCATTAATCTACCTTAATAGTTACATTTTTAAAATTTGAAAAGAAAATGAGGCCAGGTAGACTAAAGAGAGTCTCCAGCACCTTTCTGTGTAGTGGAATTGCTACTGATTTATGACAAATGCCAGCAAGAGCAGGATGGGACTGGTTTGTTGCTGTCAGATGAGAACTGAAAGCAGACAGGTTTTGTCATCAATCGCTGGTCGTTGGTGTCAGACAGCAACGGCTCTTATAATTGATGTGATGGCTCCAAACGACTTGAGCTTTAGTGGCCAGAGCCAATTGTGGCAACTCAGCCATGCAAGACATTGACATAAAGAGGAGGTGACGTGAGCCCTCAGAGGCACAGTCAGATGATTTAGAGGGGCAAATTTACCTACCAATTCAATAACTCATAAACTTTAACTTTTGATGTGAGATGATGTTGATGAGCAAAAAAGAAGACTAGTTTTTAAGTTAGACTTTATGGTGCTTTTTTTTTTGATTATACTAGCCTTTTATGTTCTCTTTTTTATCTCCCACGACTGTTATCTATAAATTACACTTATTATATTTGCTTTAATGCAGAACATCATGTATTATATGTCACTTCTATAACTAAGCCGTTTGATGGGAATGTAAGTTTTACTGGGGAGCAAAGAAAGGGAGAGTGTATGGACCAGATATCTACCTTCATATATGACCTTGATTCCTGATTTTGGAGAATATGAATACATTCAGTTTCCTTGAATGAAACAACTTCAAGAACTAAACACAGTAGAAGGCTTGAATTACTGACTGTATCTGCCTCATCATCTAAAAAAAAGCATTTCATTAGGTGTATATGTATTAGTTGAGCAAACATACAGGTGTGTGTGTATATGTGTGTTTTACGTGTATGTGTGTGTTGACAACCTGCTTTCTCTGCCGTAGTTTTCTCACATGCATGGATTCTGATTTGGACCAGATGTGGAAAATGTTTCCTCTCAACAGCCTGTTGACTGGTAGTCACTTTCTGAAGCATTGCATAGGGAAAGGTTCAATTGGAAAAAAACATCATGCTCATTTAGTGATGTCTGTGTTTGATGCTGATTATGACACCTTTATGAAAATGACACCTTTTGTACTACTGCTTTCTGACTTTAAGTAGGTGTGTGTGCACATATATGCAGTGTGCATGCGGGCATACTCAGTCGCTTCAGTCGTGTCCGACTCTCTGTAGCCCACCAGGCTCTTCCGTCCATGGCATTCTCAAGGGAAGAATACACATTTGTTTGGGGTTTTCTCTTCCTAAGCAAATATTAATATATATCAGAAATTTAAGACACCATAGATACTGCAAGCATAGAAGACTTGAATATACTTAAACCCTGGTATCTTGGATATCATTCTTCAAATTTTATCTGTAATGAATTCATCAAAGGTGATAGTTCATCCAGAAATCTTTCAGGATATTTTATTTTTTAACTTAGAATAAGATGACAGAATACACTAGTTAGAGGCTTTACTTTACCACTGGTGGCTCAGTGGTAAAGAAGCTGCCTGCCAGTGCAGGAGATGCAGGACATACGGGTTTAATCCCTGGGCCAGAAAGATCCCCTGGAGGAGGAAATGGCAACCCACTCCAGTATTCTTCCCTTGAGAATGCCGTAGACGGAGGAGCCTGGTGGGCTACAGTCCATGGGGTCACAGAGAGTCGGACACGACAGAGCGACTGAGTATGCCCGCATGCACATTGCACATACAGGCACGCACACCTACTTAAAGTCGGAAAATAGTAAGTTCAGTTTTTACCTTTACTTCATTGTGATGTAGTCTGTTTTCTAATCTACTTTATTTCGTTAAAAATAAAATAATATAATAACAGTCCTGATGGGTAGAGACCTGATATTTTAGAAAATATTGTTCTGAACTTATTCTCTCAGTTTATTCATTAAGACACTAAAGCCAAAACTGAGAGGCACCCTTTGTGAAAAAAAAATTAATAATAAATTAATGCAAACCTCAGTCTCCTATTAAGATGTAAGAAAAATTGAGCTCCTGGCCGTCAAAGAACTTACAGACTGAAACGTAAATACAGCTGTATATATTATATCATTAACAACCAACCTTTTTAACCTTATAACAAATAGGATTACAAATAAATATTTGGATTATACTAATGAGAAGAATATGAATAGACTAAAAAGACTTTATGAAAAATCTTATTTGAGCTAAATTTTGAAGGAGTAGACAAAGATGAATTTGTTTTTTTCTAGAAAAGGACTGTTTAGGAAAAGTGTTTTAATAGCATTCTATACAGATAAAGAAAACATGACATATCAAATTTTAGAGAACAGTGAAGCTCAAGGTTGGAGATTGTTAACTCACTGTTGTGGTTCTGAATTACTCTAATATCCTACAAAAATTCAGCATAGTTTTGCACAATGATCAGTTCTCTTAATAATAAGCTTTAAATATTTTCAGTGACATAGACACCAGGATTCTGACAGATGATCAGTAAAGACCCTCTAGATGTTAAAATTCTTCAAATTCAAATAAAACCAGCAGAAAATAAGCTAGAAATCTTTCTAAATTTGAGTACAAGCATTTCACTTCAGCTGTGAAAATCCAAGCAATCTGACTTTTTGGTTCTTCTGGCTGTTTTCCTTTTTTTAAGAAAAAAATAATTATACTGAACTATAGATAACAACCAGCCTTATATGATCTTCAAATATGGCAATTATGTCTTTTACATTGATTTACTAGCTCATTCTGTTTCTAAGCTTTTTAACTGTGGTGATCAGTATAATTACAGAGCTGCCTATATCGTGTGAAGTTGCAATTTGCAGGTCAAAAATGTTATACAGAAGTAGGTATGGTGGCTGTCTAATTAGATTGCTTAATATTTATCAAAATGGCACTCGTTTTTGTTGTTGTGCTTTGCTTGTCTCAACGTTCCAAGTGTTCTTTTTTAATATAATTACATGATTGGATTTTCTTTTGAACTTTATGAAACATTAATCATAGTTAAACACTTAAGCTTGAAATGTGACTCGCTGTTGGACAGAATCTCGAGTTTCTTCTTCGTGTTTTCGAGTTGAAGCTAAGAATTCACTCAGTAGAAGGATGTTCACTGTGCAGCTCCCGTAACACCTGTCAGAGATTCTGGGACTCTAGCTGGTTTTACTGTAAACGGACCTTAAGAAGTTCGCCTTCTCTTGCAGCAGCATTCTGCATTCATGGGAGTCTGCATTCTGCATTCATTTTAGAGTCAACACCTTGTCAGGCAATCTGCTTGTTTTCTTTACCACGAGAATGTTTTGGTCACAAGTGGTTCCAACTTATTCCGCCAAGTGCATCATTTTGCCTTCTGAGTATCATGATGTGGTGATGTCATCCAGAGTGTTGTCATCCATCCCTAATGACCCCATGGACTGTCGCACACCAGGCTCCCTGTCCATAGAATTCTCCAGGCAGGAATACTGGAGTGGGTAGCTGTTCCCTTCTCCAGGGGATCTTTCCCACCCAGGGATGGAACCTAGATCTCCACTGCAGGCAGATTCTTTACTGTCTGAGCCACCAGGAAAGTCCTATATCTCTTTATACAGATAGAGAAAATTTCATCTACATAAGTGTATTGACTTTTTTCACTGAGTATCACTGCTTCTCTATGGAACAAGGATCAAGTCTAGTTTATAAACTGTTTATACAGGAAGTGTAAGGTGGCCCCCACACCCCACCTCAGACACGTGGTCTTTTGCTGTCAGTGCAGCTGTGGCTAGTCCTCCCTTTGACATCAGTGTTCAGAAGAGAGTGTGTTGTATTATTCTTGGTCGGGGCAGAATTTAGGATCTCTGGTCATGACCACCGAAAGTCAGGCCATCCGACTGTGCAGGTGATTCTGACTGAGTCTTGTCCCTTCTGTAACAATTGATGTTTTCTAGTTAAGAGCATTAAATTTGTCACTTCAACAAAGTGTGTACACCCCATTAATGATGATCTCAGATGAAGAAACTGTGTGTCCATACAAACTGAGATCATCCCTCCATCCTTGGGATATAGTTGTGATTGTATTGAAGACACAAGTCAACAATAAACATCGCCACAGCAGACTTCCTTTTGTTTTAAATTAGTAAAAAATTAAATATGATATTCACCTGTTTTCATATTACTGCATGTCCTATAAAATATCAGTCAATGTCAAGTCATTTGCAATAAAATTATGGAATTTTTTTTAGAAATAGATAAGCTAATCATAAGATTCAAATGGAAAAACAAAGAAGCGAAAACTAGAAAAAATATTTTAAGAAGCGAGAAACTGGCTAGTGGGGTTCTAGCCTTACCAGATGTGTTACAGCACAAAGCAACAGACAGGAAGCTTGGACCATGTGTCTCAACTCAAGAAAAACTGATTTCTCTATTTCCTTTTTAAGGCCGAAATTGTCAGACTTGCCCAGTAAGAACCCCTTTCAAGGTTCTTACCCCGGTCTTTTCTTAGTGTGTCCCTACATTTCGGCAACAAGATGTTCCAGGCTCATTTTGACTGTTGACTTTCCCTGCTGCAGAATTTGGAATCAGTTACTCTCCACAGCACTCACTTTCTTTAACAGAAAAGACTGTTAGAAACCAAAATGTGGGCATTATGGCTGCATATCAGTTTATGCACAGTTGGCCCTCCATATTCACAGATTCAACCAAATTTCAGAAAGAAAATATTTTAAAAATTCCGGAAACTTGAATTTGCAGCACACTGGCATTTATTTATATAGTGTTTACATTGTATTTACAACTGCTTACATAGCATTTACATTGGTTAGGCGTTTTAAGCAATCTAGAGATGAGTTAAAATATAAGGAGGATGTTGGAGGGTGTTCTAGGATTACGTAAATGTTATGCAAATACTATGCCATTTTATTAGGTTGGTACAAAAGTAATTGTGGTTTCAGACTGTAAATTTTAAATCATTATAACTAGGCTCAAACACATCTTTATTAATCAAAATAGGAACCAATATGTTTGATTGATTCTAATAGGAATCAATATATTTTTGCCAATGAGAAATAAGTTTGTTTATTCCTGTAGTCTAAAAGTCTGTGCTTTAGAATTCCATGAACTCTTGGAAAGCATTTTCTGCCTCCTGCTTGTCATAGAAACATTTTCCATATAAAAAGTTGTTGAGATGTTTGAAGAAACCGTAGTCAGTTGGCAGGAGGTCAGATGAGGCAAAACTTCACGTCCAATCTTGTTGCCAAAATGTGGGGACACATTAACAGAAGTCCAGGGTAGTGTTAGAAGGACACAGGCACAGACTTTATGAGGCAAACTTCACATCCCTGTTCACTCAGCTTTTGAGGTGCTGGTTGTACAACGTGCTGTAGTGAAGATTGGGGCCCTTTCTGTTGGCCAGTGCCGCAGCCGCAGGCTTTGCAGTTTTCGGTGCATCTCATCAATTTGCTGAGCATACGTCTCAGATGTGACGATTTCACTGGGGTTCCGAATGGTATAGTGGCTCAGACAGGCAGCAGACCACCAGCGAGTGATCATGACCTTCTTTAGGCCAAGTTTGGCTTGAGAAGTGCTCTGGAGCTTCTTCTCAGTCCAGCCACTGAGCTGGTCATCTCAGGTTGTCATATAAAATCCACTTTTCATCGCATTTCAAAACCTGATCGAGAAATGGTTCCTTGTTATTGAGTAGAATAAGAGAAAACAACACTTCAAAAAGAATGTTTTTGACTTTCAGTCAGCTACTGAGGCACCCACTTATCAAGCTTTTTCACCTTTCCAATTTGGTTCAAATGCTGAATGACCATATAATCATTGACGATGAGTTCTTTGGCAACTTCTTGTGTAGTTCAATGACCCTCTCAATTGGTCATTGTCTACTTCTGATGGCCAGCCACTATCCTCCTCATCTTCAAGACTCTCGTCTCATTTGCAAAACTTCTTGAATCACCACTGCACAGTAAGTTCATTTGCAGTTCCTGGGCCAAATGCATTGTTGATGTTGCGAGTTGTCTCTGCTGCTTTACAACCCATTTTTGAATTCAAATAAGAAAATTTCTCAAATTTGCATTTTGTCTAGCCTCTTTTCCATAGTCTAAAATAAATATAAAATAAACAGCAATTAGTAAGTAATTAGCAAAATACATAAATCAAGGAATGCTCATTAAATTATGTATAACATAACATTTATTTAAAAATGCATTCCAATATCAAACGGCAAAGTTCAACAATGCAAAACCGCAATTACTTTTGCACCAACCTATTATGAGATGGGCATCCATGGGTTTTGGTATCTTCATGATTCCTGGAGCCAATCCCCCATGGATACTAAGGGAGGGTTGTATGTAGTGGTTAGGCTGGCTGTATAAGGCCATAACTAGGCCACTTTAATAATAGACCAGACAAGAAATTCCTTTTTTTTTTTAAGAAATTCCTTTTTTAAGTTAAAATTCATGATGGTTTATTTTCTCTACATCACATCTTCCTAATAATAGAAATAGCAGCCAACATTTATGTGGCTCCTACTATAGCTTGGAACTGCATAAAGTTGCCTTCACTGCCTCCTTCTATGTAGTTAGGCAGCGTTTTGCCCTTACGTGTAAGTAACTCATTCTATCATCATAGAAGTCCAGTAAGGCATAGGTATTTATGTGTGAGTTATGAGTGTGTCTAAAAGAGGAACTTCACAGAAAGTTGCTACGTAACTTGATCAAGGTTAAACAACTAGTAAATGTCCCAGGTGGGATTCAAACCCATGCCTTTGTGCATATCCTTTGTTTGAGAGAAATGGATAAGTGAGGATAAATACACCTATGGGACAGGATTTCCAAATTCCAGTTTATTTCAGGCAGATATTTGGGAAAGAGGTGACTGTGTATCAGCCCAGACAAGTTAGAATAGTCCTTTTCTCTGAATATCAAATAATAGTTTACTCTGTTTTATGTGACCTCAAGGATATAAGACCTAATTATTATCCCAGTGCCCTAACCAACACCCTGTACCCCTAAGGATCTGACCACCTAGCTGTTGCCAGAGGGAAAGTAACACCCCTTTGTTCCTTCAGGTCACACTGACCTTGCAAGAAATCCACAGAGACTGGCTTTGTTTTTGAAGAGGCTTCTCAGAATTAATTCACTGCCTCCACTGAGAAGCATAGTAAGCAGGAAAACACTTAATGTGAAAAAGAGACCCTCTTTCTTTGAAAATTTTCAATCTTTTTATAGAAAAGATAGTTTGTATGAGACACCTTTATCAACTAAGTACATTTTATTATCATCATTAGCCTCTAATCTTTAATACATTCACTGAAGAGCTGTTAGCAGTCATACATTATTATTTTTAATGTGTTTATATTTACCTCTTTGTGCCTAAGGCTAATTTTTTAAATTATTATTATCATCATTAGTATCAAATATCTAGTGAGGATAGTTAACTATCAGTTGGAAACTGAAATCCTAAGACAGGGAGAGTCCAAAAGATCAGCCCTCTTCCAAGTGAGGGGCTGCAAGATCAGCCACCTGGAGAGTGTGCCTCTGGATCTGTGCCTCAGTGGAACAGGAAGAAACGCTTAAGGGGTTGAGGATTCCTTGGCTGGTTAAGTGGACCAGGGGGCTCAATTCTCTCAGGAGGCCTAAAGGTATCTCATGATACCAGGATCTGTGCACACACTCAGAGCCCAGCGAGGGAACGGTCAGAGAAATGAGAGCCTTCCATTGCCTGGGGTGATGGCTACCCTCTCCCGAGGTGCTAATGTTTAGGTTAGCTAGTGGATCTGTGAACAGCATATTCAAACAAATTCAGAACTGATTCATTGATTCCTGTCTTACTGTACATGTGTGCTAGGGAAAACATCAGATACATATAAGGAATTACATATGTAAATACATATGGAGGTCGATACACATACACACACATAAAATATTATTAGTATTGGGGTAGAAATAACTGGTTTTGTACAAACTTCTATCAGTTTGGTTATATGAAATAACATATGTAAACCTATATATTCTTGCACTTCTAAACTGAAGTTCTAAAATATGTGATAGAATGGACCTTGCAATCTATCAAATATGGCAGCTATGTTTTCAAAACAAATACTTCCTCCCCAAGCTAATAATCAGGTTTGAGTTTTAATAAGTGATTGTAAATTTTTAGCAGAGAAAAGGCATTGGTCAGCAAAGTGTATGGTGGTATTTTCTTTTCTGTCTCTTACCTTTGTAATGAGGCATTTTCTGAAGTCATTTTCTGCCGTTTAAAATGGTAGTATTCGTGTTCTAGCAATAATTGTAGAGGTTTGAATTATTATAAACCTTGAATATCAATTCCTCCCCTTCTGTGACAGTTCTACCACTAGGGAAGTCAGGCTTGCAAGGTCTAATTACTGCAGCGTTTTGATATCCCCAGCCACAATATTGGCAGGAATTTAAGCCATGGTAGAATTCATTGGTGACACCGTTGTAACTAAAAAGCACAGAAAGTGTTTTCAAGCTTGTTCAGGATGGGAAAAAAAGTATCAGATGATGTCAGATAGTCGTGCTGTAGGTTCAGAAGTGCCTTGGACGATTCTAACATGAAATGCTAATTATTTGCAATAGGATGTAAACAAGGTGGCACCAAGTCTTGTTTGCAGTGACTAATGAAAGCTGTTGTACTGGACTCAGTGAGATGCAGAGCAACAGGGCAATTCATTAGGAAAACCGTGGTTGACAAGCAGCTAATGCATGCCAGTCTGAACCTTTCCTCTTGCTTCTGTTTGCTTCTATTATTTCTTCTCGTTGATAATAATAGGTCCCATATGGAAAACATATAACAAGGATAAGATGAAACTAGCAGCTAAATTTTGCCAAGCTAGGCCAAATATCTGCAGGCTGTACGTCTCCTTTAGCTTTTCTTTGCCTCTGAAAAACAACTGCCATATTAGGCTGATTGAAAATACAGCGATTTTCTAGTCAGCAAATTGCTAGTCTGAGAATTTTTCATGTTATCTCTCCAAACTTGAGCAAAACTTAACTATGCTACAAATTATTTTATTTTCCAGATATATATTACATTTCAAAGTTTAACCACATTTTCACTTCTCATACTTTAGCAGCAGGACACTTTAAACAAATAAAAATGAAAATTGCTTGATATACTGCTCTCTTCTCTGTGTTATCCAGTACATCCCTTAGTATATAAAGAAAAGTTGAAACTCTGGAATAGTTTTTCTACCTTGAATTGTATTTTCATCACAGCAACAGCAGTATAGAATACTGTTTCGATACTTGTATAGCTAAATTTCTAACATATAACTATTTAGAAAAAAAGTTATATTTTATTCCCCACAGTTGGAAAAATTAGGAAGGTGACTACCTTTCTGTGCCATTTTTAGACCTATTTCTTTCACTGATTCTCCATGACTACCATAAAGGAAAGCCAGCTCATTAGTCAGCATTTTATAGTCCTTCTCTTTTTTTGAAAGAGCTTAAGGTACCTTTTCTATTTAAAGTATGAAGAAGTAACTGAAAAGTCAGAACTGGGATTTACTTCTGAGCTCCCTGACAGCCATGAGTAAGAAAAGAAGCAGGGTGGGTTCTAGACTACCAAAGCTTGAGCTGAATTCTCTGGTCAAGAGCATGTTTGAATCTAAATTCAAGGAAACAAGACCCAGGAAATACCAAGAGTCTGAGGCAAGTTGAGAGTTTAATTTACTCTGTATTCCCCTTTAGTTAAAATGCCATGAATTAGCCGTACCAAGCTCTTTCCTTCCATCTGAAAGTATCTTAAATACTTTGGACAGTCTTGGGCTCCTAAGCTGGTATAGAATAAGAAGTGGTAGTGCATGTAAGGGATTTTCCCCCTGTTTTATCTAGGATTGACAGATAAAACACAGATGATTATTTAAATTTAAATTCTAGTAAACAATGAATCCTTTTTTTAATATCAGTATGTCCTATAAATACTTTAAGAATATAAATATATCCCTTATATTGTATGGGACATAATGACAATAAAAATATTATTCATGATTTATCTGAAACAATTGTTAATCTGAAATTCAAATTCTTGCTTTGGTAGGTCTGACAACCTTACCCACAACCTGCAAGTAAGCCTCACAAACTATAACAAGGAATTGTCCTTTCATCACAAGAACTTTCCCTTTTTTTAAATCTTTATTGAAGTACAGTTGATTTGCAATGTTGTGTTACCTTCAGGTATACAGGAAGTGACTCAGTTACACGTGTACATATATCTACTCTTTTTAGATTCTTTTGCCATATAGGCCATTACAGACTACTGAGTAGAATTCTTTGTGCTATATAGTAAACATCCTTTTTTTCCCCTTTTTTTTTAACTTTGGTTGAGACATTGATGGCCATTAATAGAAATACCATTGTTTTCTAACAAAGAGATGCTTAAAAAGGATCTTTAGATTCTACATGATAACCAAACCAAAAAGGAAACTTTTATCAAGAGACCGGGTTATTTCAAGTGAGCTATGAAAGAACACAGATTTATACACGTACCCAGAGTATAGTTAAGTTTCCAGGTATTAATAAAATTGCCAGAGAGATCGCGTCTTCTCGGAAGTTGGATGACTGCATGGCAGGACTAGATGTGGCATTGTCTTAGCACTCCGTTACTCCACTAGTTCCAGGAACTAGTGGAAATCTTCAGTTTCCAGAACACACTCCTGGAAAGAAGGGTCTCACTGTACATACTGTTCTATTATCCTTGGGGTTTTAAATTCTGCATATTATTCTGGAAGTACTTACACTAACAATCTGAACACTTCGCATCAAGGGACTGTTTAAGCATTGGCCTCTCCTCATCCTTGAACGCATGTCAGTGTCACTAAGAACATATCTTCATTCTGAGTGCGCAAGAGCAGAGTAGCATCCATTAGTCCCTGAATATTATTTTGGAGTGGTCCTTTCACTGTAGACTTTAAACTCTGCCTTGCTGTTTCTCTGCCCACAAACTGGAAGTCCATTTTTTGGAAGGGGTATTTATGTGCCGGCATGTGTTTAGATCAAGGTTCAGCTGCAGGAACCAGAATCCAGTTTAAGCAGAAAAGTATTTATAATGGCATATTAAATGCATTACAGTATCATTGGGAGAAACGAGGAGGCAATCTAGATTGAGATTTCTGAATAACATCAAAACCAGACCACAGGCTGTCAGTGCAGACGGAACTGCCTGCCGAGCTGGGGAGCGGCTGCTCTGGAACCTCACTGCCGGTCCTGACGCAGGGGCCCCATGATCCGGAAGCCCCCCATAGTCACTCTCAGCTTCAGAACTGTCCACTGCCCTTGTGGTCTGTGCCAACACAGCAGATACCCAAGTTCATGCCTTTCAGCACCCACCAAGTTAGTGACCAGATCCTTGGGACTCACCAGTGTGTCCAAAGTCACATTTGTGAGCAAAATTAGCAAAACTGTGGCCTCTACTTTACCTCCACCTTCCTAACCTTGAGCAGTTCAGAGACTGGCCAGACCAAATCACATCCAAACTGGACGTGCTTTTTGAAACAGTTCTTAGTTTTCCAGCCAGTATAACACAGGAAGGCAATGTAGTAGGTGGTTGAAATGGATGTTGAGTGTCAGTTCTCCATAACCAGGATACATAACCTTGTTTACAAGTAATCGTCTTATCTCAGTAATTAATCTGCCTCCTACAGAAGGGAAAAATCAATAAAGGCCATGTTACAAGGCTCTCAGATGCTTTTTAGAAAATGTTTCTGAGGGCCTCTGTAACTTACATCATTAGTATTTTCATCTATAAGATAATATACCATTCTTGAACAGTGGCACGTTGTTTTGGGGGGTTTTTTTTGTTTTTTGTTTTTCCTAGCCTTAAATTCCTAAGGGCTTTGAACACTAAGGGCTTTGAACACCGACTCTCCAACAGGGATAATGAGATGTCTTGTGGACAATGTTTTGACCACAGTTCTATGTCAAATGTAAAACCTTCTTCATGTGATTGTATCTTTATTCAGAAACATTTGCCTTGCTTTTGTTGTCAAGTGAAGTCTGACTCCTGAAAGGACAGGAGATGCCAGTGCCTTTCTAGCTGTTACTTTGATGGTGCTCAGAAACTGTTTTTCAGAACTAATCTGCCTTGACTGATTCTGCTTTGGTTCCTCCAGACACAGGCAGGTAGCCTGATGGAACTGGCTGTCCTTCCCTTTTCACCTACTGTTATGGCCAGATTGATGACCCTGGGCATGCTCAGACCCGCCCAAAAGATCTTCTGTTTATAGCACAGCCTTCTTTTCTCTGTCTTTGCCATTATTTTTCAAATGGACCCAAAGTGAAAAGGCAATGGTGAGAGGCAAATAGGACAGAATTAGTGATGGTCCAGAAACACTTAGGGCTGTTTTAGACAAACCCACATCATTGATTCACTTCATTCCTACACAGTTGTGGATATGTTGACAAATAACTTTAAAGAAACACGAGTTTACAGTTTGACTACTAAAGTATGGTTCCTCCTTTTATATAACTTGAGGAACCATTGTTGTATAAAAATCACAGAGCAGTAAATGTAATAAAAATGATCTTTATTTATCAAAATAATATTTATTACCAAGACATGAAAAATGAAACTGACAAAGTAAGTTACACATTCCTATCAATCTTTTGCAAATTTCATGTATTTGTTCAGTAAAAAGGCCTTACTTAGAAATTCCATTTGAGCTTTTCTAGTCAAATGTTCATATAAATTGGTTGTAATTGTTATCCATCCCTTTTGGGAAAATAGGTGATTTTTAAAAAAATAGAACCAAGAAAGATGTATCATAGTATAAATGTAAAATATAAATCAAAATTCTCAACTTACATAGATGTATAAAGAGTTATTTATGGAATTTTTCAGTATGAAAATTCAGCCAAGTATACAGTTAGTAAGTTGCATTCTTCTGAATTGATTTAATAGGATAAAAATTATGGGAATTAAAGCTAAGTTCCTACAATACTTCTTTAATAGCAACCCTATACCCCACCCCACATAAATTCTTATTAAGTTTTCACTTGGGTTTGTTACATATGCTAGTCTGTCAATGAAAATGAGTTATTGGGGCAGATAAATAAATGGACTTACAATATTTGCTTACTAGCTTAAATAACTGCCTATAACTGTATTCTGCTAAGCTTTGAAAATTCTAGTCATTTTCCTCTCTGTTTGCCTAAAGTCTTTTTCATACATTCAGTTTACAGATAACAGTCAGGCACGTACAGAGAAGAACACTTGCAATGGTGATGTATTTTATGGTGTTTCGTTCATTCAGCCAGCATTTTTGAGCAACCACATGTAGAACCTTTGGTACAAAAGTGGCACAGTGTTACCTGACCTGATTTTACTTCCATGTTTTACAGAAGAAACTACTGACGTTTATATCACATTTTCCACTTTTATTAAATAAGTTATTTCCAGATTTTTATGAAAAAAATATTATTTTTTCAAATAATAAGCCTAAATGGTTTCATTAAATGTTAATAGTTTCTAATATTTCAGACATAATATTTTATTAATTTTTAGACTCTATGTTTTAACTTAATTTTGACTAAGTAAATCATTCCCATGGTTCAAATTGAGAATTTCTAAAGAAAATACAGTGAGCAGTCCCTCTCCCCCTTGTCTGTCAACCAGCCAGTTTCCCCTTTCCCAGCAAAAATGCAAATTGGTTAAGATTAGGTTCAAGTGCATATAAGAGAAGACTCAAATATCATTGACTTAAATGCTTCACTTAGAGATACTTAAAGGTCTGATGCGTATACCAAAGTTCCACAGTGTCATCGGGGACTTGGACTCCTGTCTTTTTTGTTTGCAGTTTTGTAAGTTTGACCGTCAGTGGTCAGCTCTCATCCACATTGACTGTAGATTTTTGAAGGTGGTGACAGGAACATGGGTAACCGACATACAGTGCTTGTTTGGTGAGGCTCCGTCCTCTTTCCATTTTCTAGAGGCCCACATGGGGGTCCAGGGTGGGACACCACTGTCTCTTTGGCCCAGCTCTGCTGAGTCTGGCATCTGGGCATGTCTGGAGTGCCCGCCTCCTTCACAGGCACGTGTGTCTGGAATCCCAGTCTGTGCATGTGCTTGTGAATGTTGATGGTGTGCTCCCCCATCACCCTTCATTCGTGGCAGGCCTTCCACCATTCTGCTTTGCAGGAGCCGTTCTTCCAGGTCCAGGTTGGAAGAAGTGAGGGTGAGGAGTTGTCTCTAACGGTCTTTATGCTTACCGTCTTTATCCTTTAGCTTCTAGTCTCAAGGCTCCTTCCTCGTCCAGTTTGGCTCCTGGAGTGCTAGCCGTCATTTCTGTTACTCCAGGGAGGAGAAAGAAGTCAGGAAGAGCAGAAAGTGCTAGCTCTTTGTAGAGCTTTTCCCAACATCAAGAAGAGGAGATGCAGAGAAAAGTTCGGATTACAGGGGACCCATGTGAAAGAAATGCCTGTCTTGGATAGGGCATAAGCAGCTGGTGAGAAAGTGTGCCCTGCAAAGGACATCAGCAGAGGCAGCAGCGGCCAGAGGCAGGCCTCACTGATAGGATTTCACGTTTTTGTTCAGGAGCAACCTCTTTTTTTTCTTTTTTTTGGCAAGAACGTTTAAGGTTTGCTTTCTTAGCAGATTATAGTGTTATGAACTGTAGTCACCCTATTATACATTAGATCCTCTGACCTTATTCATTTTATGACTGAAAGTTTGTACCCTTTTACCTTTCCCTGTCTCCCCTACCCAAACCTCCCCCTACTGAAACCACTTCTCTAATCTCTGTTTCTGAGTTTCATTTTTGATTTTTTCTTTTTTGGATCCACAGAGAAGTGATCCCATGCAATACCTTCTATCTAGTTTATTCCACTTAGCATAATGCCCTCCAGATTCATCCATGATGTCAGGATGAAATGGAAGGACTGCCTTATTTTTAAGACTGAATAATATTACATTACATATTGTATACACATACATGTATGTGTGTGTATATTTGTATACACACATGCCATATTTTCTTTATCCATTCATTCATTGATGGGCACTTAGGTTATTTCCATACCTTGGCTATTGTGAATAATCCTGTAATGAACATAAGAGTACAAATATCTCCTTGAGATAATAGTTTCATTTTCTTTCTAATCTTTTTGAAAATTAAAAACCAGCTCAAAGGGCTACTGTAGTGGCTTATAGCCTACCAAAAGTATTTCACAAATAATTACTTTTTTAAAAAAAGATACTACTTTTTCCCACCTTTCTCAACATTTCACTATCAAAAATTCTCAGTTACACATATTGTATAGTACATGTATTAGTGGAAGAGTTTGTTTTAAAGAGATATTATTAGAAGACAGTACCATCAGACTTTTGGAAACTTGCTTATGGTGATCTCCTTCCTTCCTGGTATCATTTTAACAGGCTCATCGCATTAAGCTAATTTATTAAGCATTTCCCATTAAGTAGCTATGAATAGGATTAGATAGTGTGTTTTATTTAGGCCAGGAACACTCTGGTGTTTATAATTTATAATGTTTTTCCTTGAATACAGCACTATCAGTATTTTTGAAAATTTGGATGGTTTGTCAAGTGCTAAACAGATTTGATTTTGAGCTATGATGCTGAAGCTGAAACTCCAGTACTTTGGCCACCTCATGCGAAGAGTTGACTCATTGGAAAAGACCCTGGGGCTGGGAGGGATTGGGAGCAGGAGGAGAAGGGGACGACAGAGGATGAGATGGCTGGATGGCATCACCGACTCAATGGACATGGCTTTGAGTAGACTCCAGGAGTTGGTGATGGACAGGGAGGCCTGGCGTGCTGTGATTCATGGGGTCGCAGAGAGTCAGACACAACTGAGTGATTGAACTAAACTGACTGATTCAAAGATAGACTTTAGAACAAGAAGAATTAAGCTTTGTAATTACAAGACTTAACACAGTACCTTCTCCAGAGGTTTAGGATCTTATTAGAGTGGTTTACATTCAGTGTTATTCTTTTTAAAGGGAGGAAAGCTGAGTGTGAGTTTTTCCTCACCACAGGTAACATGATGTCAGGAAGGCAGCCAATAGCATAACCTTGACCTTTAAGCCTGTTTCCTCACTGTAACACTGAAATAGTAATTCCAACCATAAAAGATTGTTATGAGTCTAAAAATGAATATATAAAGGACCTGGCTACTACCTGGTGCATGCTAGTTCAGTAATTACTGATTTTTCTTTCTTTCTGCAGGTAAATTTCCCTCTTGTGGTTTAGTGATCTCTGTAGAGATGATTAGAGATGAAAAGTTCAGTATGATTAGTGACATGTAGGGTTGCCCATTTTAATACTTGTCTTTTTCATAAACATTTGAAATTCAGAGGCTAGCACTTTGGAAGATATATCCTCCTATACATAATTCTCTTGGTTGCTGTAAACTCAATGGTAGTAATTTTGAGGTGGGTTATGGCTGTGTAGAGAAAAGTCACCAATGTTTCTGTTGCATGGGTAACTGGAAGCATAATGTAATCATTATGGGTCTTCCTCATGTATTTATTTGGGCCATTCTGGATGTTCTGTGATGCATGTGGGCTCTCTCTTGTTGGGGTGTGTGGGCTCTGAGCGGGTGGGCTTTAGTAGTTGTGACGCACAGGTGCGTGGGCTTAGTTGCCCCGCGGCATATGGAATCTTCCCCAACCAGGGATTGAATCCATGGCCTCTGCATTTGCAGGAATTCTTAACCCTGAACCACCAGGGAAGTCACTCATTATGGGCTTTGTGGGGGCTTTTCTATAAATACAATATTTTCAGTATATAATAGTCATTCATTACCTAATAGTAAATACATGGCCAAAAAGTAAGACTTCTCCCGAAGGGTCTGAGTGAGTAGTCGCTGAGCCTTGGCTGGACTAGGAACGTTGGGCTCTTGGATGACAGATTAAGGCAGGACTTGGAACTAGAGAAGCAACAGAGACCACAAGTTCTGTCCCAGCGGATCACTGGATGGCGCTGAAGGTGGCTGGCTGACAGACGGCTCCCTCTGTGCAGGCTGTCAAGTAAGCCCCTGAGAAGCACTTACAGATGCTTTAAGTGCTTACAGCTTAAAGCAATGCATATAGGTTAAAAACTGAAAATTTTAAAATTACACCAATATATTATGCATTTTTAACAGTTTAATGATCATAAGAGCTTTTAATTGTTTCACAAACTCAGAGTAGTTCTAGGTATTTTTTTCTTAAATTATCCCAGCCCTTTTTGGTCTTTTGAATATGTTTGTTCTGTGTTTCTGGGTGCATTTTGTGAGAGTTACTCCAGTGTGCAATTTTTTTAATTAGAATTTACTATTATTACCTTTTATTTTTTTAGTAGACACTCTTGTCACTGTAGTTACAATCATCACAAAGGAGAGATGAGGTAATAATTTGAGTCAAGTATCCCCCTGTTGGGCTTCCCTGGTAGCTCAGCTGGTAAAAAATCTGCCTGCAATGCAGGAGACCCCAGTTTGATTCCTGGGTCGGGAAGATGCCCTGGAGAAGGGATAGGCTACCCACACCAGTATTCTTAGACGATAAAGAATTCACCTGCAATGTGGAATAGCTGGGTTCGATCACTGGGTTGGGAAGATCCTCTGGAGGAGGGCATGGCAGCCCACTCCAGTATTCTGGCCTAGAGAATCTCCATGGACAGAGGGGCCTGGTGGGCTACAGTCCAAGGGGTTCCAAAGAGTTGGACACGACTGAGCGACTAAGCATAGCACAGCACATCCCACTGGTGGTTAGATAGTTCATCTCGTTTAAAACAGAGTTCAATGAGTGAATGTATTTTATAGTGATTCTGTTAGACTCACTTATTTTATGTGTTTAGGAACTAATAGAGGGAATGTAACTTCCAAGATCAGGCTTCAAATTTCGCATCAGCCACTTATAGTGAAACCTTCTTTGAGTTGTTTAAGCTATCTTATGTTCAGTATCATATTTATAAAATGGAAATAATAATATCTACTTCAAAAGGCCTCCATGAGTACTTGAAGCTATTCAGATGTCAAGAGTTTGGTATGCATGTTGCCTGGCAAAGAGCACTTGCCCTTGAGAGGTACCTGTATTTTTGTTGTCGACATCATTTTCATTATCATCAGTTTTGAATTAACGTTTCTTGGATGTCCAAGTCCAGCATTATTCCCATAAATTTAAGAAAAGTGGAATCATGAATATTTATGCATTTCAATATAAAAATTTTCATCAAGAGAGTAATATGGCTCTAGCCATTGTAACCCACTGCTTGAGGGTTATCTGTTGAATTACATATCTGTGCATTGAGATTTTAAATTGATATTAACATGGCTGGTCCACTTTACAGTGTAGGTTTTAAACACTCTCATCATTTTGCAAAGGGTAATCTTTAGAGGTGCTCAGTGGTGTCATCATCTTCATGCACACTTAACAAAATGCTTGCCTGGAAGTGAGCTCTATGTGTGCTCACTTATGGTGTCTTATTTACTCTTCACAGTAAGTGCGCAGGTGAAAATTATCATTCTCATATTAGATAAAGAAAACATCGGTCTTAGAGAGTCTATAAGATTTGTTCAGAGTAGTATCACCAGGTCACTCTTGGTTCCATTAAACCACCACTGTTTTTCTCAAAATGCCATGCTGTGCTGTGTTTAGTCACTCAGTTGTGTCCAGCTCCTTGAGACCCCGTGGACTGTAGCCTACCAGGCTCCTCTGCCCATGGGATTCTCCAGGCAAGGATACTGGAGTGGGCTGCCATGCCCTCCTCCAGGGGATCTTCCCGACCGAGGGATCGAGCCCAGATCGCCTGCACTGCTTTGCCACGGCAGCCACCAGGGAAGCCCAAAGTGCTGTAATCGGGACAGTCTGTGGGAACGTCCTCTCCTCTGTTCACGGGGGAGCAGATTTGGTCTCAAACTAAAGAACATTCTCACAGTTGGCACAGTACAATGACAGACTGACTCCCTTAGGACAGACTGACCTCTTTCCCAGTTGTAAGATTCAAGCGCAGGCAGACTTGTTGTTTGGCAGGAATGTTACGAAAAATGCAGGTTTATGTGAATGACTGGGTTTTGTATCTAGTAAAGATCTTCCGAAACGCAAAGTTGTACCTTCTAGTGATTTGTGTCCTCACCCTTCCTCTAATCACATGCCACATCACAAAGATTTTATCAATACTGTCACAAAGTTTCAGATCCTCACAAATAGAGAACAGATACATTAAACAAATGTTTGATTGCCTACTGTGTGTTGGGAACTTTGCTAAGCAGATAATTTGTGATGTCTTCTGGAGGTGAATTCTGAATAATTCTTTGAGGACAGATAAATTGAGGTGTGCTCATTAACATCATAGAGAAGGGAATGGCAACCCACTCCAGTATTGTTGCCTGGAGAATTTCATGGACAGAGGAACCTGGCGGGTTACAGTCCATGGTGTCGCAAGAGTTGGACACAACTTAGCGACTAAACCACCACCACCATTAACATCTAGATAACAGATGGTAATATGATAAACAGCAACAAATAATGGATGCATGAAAGGAAAGACGACAACCATATGCCTCATATAGATAGATAAGGGGGGAAATAGGACCTGCTTCTGGCACATAAACATCTCAACTTGTAAGAAGTTTTGGTTAAAAGAAAATTATTTCACACTGCTCCTCCTCATTTGTCTCCCTGTTTTCTTATTGTATTTAAAATGAGGAGGTTCTTTTTTTTTTTTTGATGGGTAGAATACCAGAAACACTTTTAGTATAAAATTAAACTGTATATTGTATGCTAGAAAATGGGATTACATGCTCTCCATACACCAGCCAGCTTCCTGAGAGCCCTCATCAGCCATCCCATGAAGCTAAGAAAGCTTAGATTTCTTGATACATAAGATAATAAATACACCTCCTATTTAAATCACTTTAATAAGTAATATGTCTCTTGAAGTTGGAGCATCCTGATTTGGATGGGCTGAGAGAAGGAGCTCTGTGAAGGTGAAGTTGGGGATATGACATCTTATTCAAGGAAAAGGGACAGGAGAAAAGGTAAAGATATAAATACATAGATTTAAGATGTTGACATCTTTCTTTTAAGTAAAATTTATTTTTAGTTTAACTTTTGTATAGGCTTCAACAATGTCATTAAGGATTTGGACTTCTTTGCTCTCCATGGCTATTTTTTCTTGGGCTTATCAATTCATGCTTGCAAGGTAACTGACATCACAGCCGCACACACCCACATCCAAAGACAGATGGGTCTAGGGTACAGCTCTGTTCTTTTGCATCTCTGCTTTCAGGAAGGAAATCTCTTTCCCAACAGTGTAGCTGCCTTCTCTGCCAGGACTAAACCATAGCCAGTGGGGAGGCCGTCTCTGCCACTAAAGAGCCCTCACCCATAGCCTTCTAGCCGCACCCCAGTGCCCTCCCTTCTTCACGTCTTTGCACTCTTTATTACATCCCTTGCTGCAGAATGTTTCTACCAAAAACAGAAATTTGATCAGGTCATTCTACACTTAGCAATTGTTGCTGCCTTGCCTTCAGACATTGAAGGAAGTCACCTCCTCCCTGCCCTCCCCATCCCCAATCACCCTGCCCAGCATGTACATGGCGTCAGTCCTGCATGGAGTTGGGCTGGCTCAGTCCTACTGGTAAACACTTTAAGGTCATACACTGAATGTGTTTTTAGATTTCTAAAAGCAGGGACCTTCAGGATATAGCAGATGATGTATTACGTGAAGAAATAGTCATAAGTATCTGTTAAGCAAATATTTATTGTACACTTCTTATGGGTCAGACAGTGTACTTGGAATATAGGATTGAACAAAACAAACACTGTAATGTTGTCAAGGAGCCTATGATCTAGGAATGAGGACATTAAATTGAGCACGTATTTGTAAGTCAGTGTGACAGACTTTAGAAAGGCAGAGAGTGACAGAAGACTTACTAAGAGAAGGACTAACCCTACTCTGAAGGTGAGCTTCCCCAAGAAGGTTTAAATGAGAGCTGAGTGGGTCCTCGCCCGGTGCAGACGGTGCGGATGGAGGCCAGGCACGCGGAGAAGAGATGGACACTGACCGACATGTCACGACCCAGACAGGAGATGGTGGGGCGAACAGAATGGAAGCAGAGAGGACAGAAAGAGAACATGGACACAGGAGTCGTATGTGGGGAATGAACGTGTGACCTGAGCACGTGCATTCGACAGTTGTCCCCTGAGAATCGGATCAGGGCTTGGTTAGAGAAGAAAGAACGGCTTTGAGAGAGCGTGGTGCCAGCCCGCGCGTCAGTCAGCCGCTCGCTGTCGCCTGACAGAACGCTGTTCGGGCAGCACAGCCCGGGGCGCCCTGCCCTCCATCATTGTGGCCCTGTCTCGCCCTCTGTCCGCTCTGCCGTCAGTGCCAGCAGATAGAACACCTCTTACCTTTGTGGCTTGTGTCTACACTGGCTGTCTTCACTGTGACTTTTACTGTCCGCCTTCTCTCTGGTCCTTGTTCAGTGTTCCTATACTCTGTGTGTTTCATTGTCCCACAAGAGGAATTTACAGGATGAGCTAGGTAATTATCAAGTCTACAGTATCCTGTAGGTCAGAGTCTCCTGCCAGTTATCCAGGGACCCATCACCACTGCTTTATGACCCAAACTGTGGAGACTTGTATTTATCTGTTTATGCAACAAATATTTTTTTAGCATTAGATTCATGCCAGTGATACACTGGGCCATGGAAAGAACTTGTGTTTTGCAGTTATTAAAATGTAGAATTCTGACTTTCCCATTCATCAAGTATGTGAACATAGGCCAAAAACTATTCTAACGGTCTCTGTGCCTTGACTTCCTTATTTATAATATGTGTCATGAGTTGCCTGAGGATTCCATGGCATACGTCAAGGGCTCAGTTTATTATCTGTCATGAGAAATAATATAGGGGTAAGGGCGATGTTGTGAGAGCAGGAAAGGAAGTCTCTGAGGCTGTGGGAAGCGTGGTCAGGATGGAGGGGAGGGTGGGCGGTTTGATCGTGAGGTGTGACGTGCTGATAGTGGATCATGGCAACAAAACCGCCCTTGGCTGCTTTGCTCGGAAGGGCTCTGGATAAGAAGGCACTCGGAGCTTCAAGGACTGTCCGGTACAAAGGAGTTCTTAAATTTAGTTGGGCTCTATTGTTAAGAAACAAATCACTGTGCTCACTTAAACTTGGACCTTGGAGAGTGTATTTTAAGAGTTCAACGCTGAATTACTTTCACAGTTCAAGAACACTGACAAAATGACTTAAAAGTGTACAATTATCTAACTGTTTCAGAAAGTCAATTTAGGGGTGGAAAGTCTATATTAAAATGGAAAGAACAGTGCTCACTTGCATGTACTTTAAAGAGCATGTTAAAGCCCAGCTTCTTGGCCAGGGTGCCTTATAGTTGTTCAATTACATCCTCTGAGCGTTTTGTCTTTTGGACAGAACAAACTGATTTCAAAGTAGAGCTTTGTTCTCTGTAACTGTGTTGCTTAAAAACTTTCAGGCAAAATTCAGAGCTCAGTGTGAATACTCTCTTTATTTTAATTATTTTGTTAATTTTTTCTTTTGAATAGTTTTTGTGGAGGAAAATTTCTTTGAAAAAAAGATGTAGTAAACCAGTTTAAGAAATTAAATAGAATGATAATAATAGCTAACATTTATTAAGTTCTTAGTTTATAGATCAGGCACTGTGCTAAGATATTAATATTTACATGCATTAATCTCATTTAGTAATCACTATCACGAGATGAGAACCAGCCTTCTCTTCATTTTTCAGATAAAGAAACTAAAACTTAGACTGCCCCACGCTCACACAACTCAGAAGAGAGAGAGCCAGGATTCACGTCCCATGTTTCTAGCCATGTTGTTAGTTGAACAAGTTCTTTATTATTCCTTTACCCTTGTTTCTTTAGCAATATTTGGATAAGGATTGAGTTCAAGTTCAGTGAAAGTTGAATTCCATACTTTTTTGAGCATTGAATCATCATTTTATTAATATATCCCTAATCTACTTCTTTGTAAATTCCATGGCTTTTTCAAATTGTAGTTTTGATTATCATGTTATGTCATTTTTTCACTAACTTTAAATGTAGAGAGTACATTTGAAATAACAATAATGACTTTTTTTGAAGTCTATAATAATGTTTGTAGATATTGTAGTTTTTTTAGCCCAAATTTTCTACCTTAACTGTCATCCGTCTGCTATTTTTCAAAAAGACCAACTTAATAAAAGTAAATATGTTAAAACCAATGATTCTATAAAATTACAGGCTCACTCTGAAATAAAAGTTATTCATTAAAAATATGAAAAACACAAGAGATATGTTCTCATTCAGATACCTTGTCTTTGACAGAGGAGGCAAAAATATACAGTAGAGAAAAGACAGTCTCTTCAACAAGTGGTGCTGGCAAAACTGGTCAGCTATGTGTATAAGAATGAAACTAGAACACTCTCTAACACTGTTCACAAAAATAAACCCAAAAGGGATTAAAGACCTAAACGTAAGACCAGAAACTATAAAACTCTTAGAGGTAAACATAGGCAGAACACTCTCTGACATAAATCACAGCAAGATCCTCTATGACTGACATTTAAAGTAATGAAAATAAAAACAAAAATAAACAAATGGGACCTAATTAAACTTAAAAGCTTTTTCACAGTGAAGGAAACGATAAGCAAGGTGAAAAGACAAGCCTCAGAATGGGAGAAAGCAATAGCAAATGAAACAACTGACGAAGAATTAATCTCCAAAATATACAAGCAGCTAACACAGCTCAATACCTGAAAAATAAACAACCCAGTCAAAAAGTGGGCAGAAGAACTAAACAGAAAGAGACTTGTTCTCTGTCCAAAGAAGACAGAGAGATGGCTAATAAACACATGAAGAGATGCTCAACATCAGTCATATTCAGTTCAGTTCAGTTCAGTTGCTCAGTTGTGTCCGACTCTTTGCCACCCCATGAATCACAGCACGCCCGGCCTCCCTGTCCATCACCAACTCCTGGAGTTTACCCTAACTCATGTCCGTCGAGTCGGTGATGCCATCCAGCCATCTCATCCTCTGTCGTCCCCTTCTCCTCCTGCCCCCAATCCCTCCCAGCATCAGGGTCTTTTCCAATGAGTCAACTCTTCACATGAGGTGGCCAAAGTACTGGAGTTTCAGCTTCAGCATCAGTCCTTCCAGTGAACACCCAAGACTGATCTCCTTTAGGATGGACTGGTTGGATCTCCTTGCAGTCCAAGGGACTCTCAAGAGTCTTCTCCAACACCATAGTTCAAAAGCATCAATTTTTCAGTTCTCAGCTTTCTTCACCGTCCAACTCTCACATCCATACATGACCACTGGAAAAACCATAGCCTTGACCAGACGGACCTTTGTTGGCAAAGTAATGTCTCTGCTTTGTAATATGTCTCTGCTCTCCAGGTTGGTCATAACTTTCCTTCCAAGGAGTAAGCGTCTTTTAATTTCATGGGAGAAATGCAAAGCAGAACCACAATGAGGTATCATCTCACACTGGTCAGAATAACCATCATCAAAAAGTCTACAAACAATAAATGCTGGAGAGAGTGTGAAAAAAAGGGAACCCTCTTACACTGTTGGTAGGAATGCAAACTACTATGGAGAACAGTGTGGAGATTCCTTAAAAAGACTAGGAATAAAACTACAATCCCACTACTGGGCATATACCCTGAGGAAACCAAAATTGAAAAAGATGCATGTACCCCAGTGTTCCCTGCAGCACTCTTTACAGTAGCTAGAACCTGGAAGCAACCTAAATGTCAGATGAATGGATAAGGAAGTTGTGGTACATATGCACAATGGAATATTACTCAGCTATAAAAAGGAATGCATTTGCATCAGTTCTAATGAGGTGGATGAACCTAGAGACTATTATACAGTGAAGTAACTCAGAAAGAGAAAGACAAATATCATATAATAACGCATATATATGGGATCTAGAAAGATGGTATTGACAGTCCTACATGCAGAGCAGCTAACGAGACACAGATATAAAGAACAGACTTTTGGACTCAGTGGGAAAACAAGAGGGTGGGGTGATTTGAGAGAACAGCACTGAAACATATACATTACTGTATGTAAAATAGCGAGTGTGAGTTTGATGTATGACTCGGCACCCAAAGCCAGTTCTCTGTGACAACCTGGAGGAATGGGGTGGGGAGGCTCGTGAGAGAGGGGGTTCAGGATGGAGGGGACACAGTATGCCTATGGCTTATTCATGTTGATGTATGGCAAACACCATCACAGTCAGTTCAGTTCAGCCTCTGAGTCGTGTCTGACTCTTAGTGACCCCATGGACTGCAGCACGCCAGGCCTCCCTGTCCGTCACCAACTCCCAGAGTTTACTCAAACTCATCTCCATTGAGTCGGTGATGCCATCCAACCATCTCATCCTCTGTCATCCCCTTCTCTTGCCCTCAATCTTTCCCAGCATCAGGATCATTTCTGATGAGTCAGGTCTTTGCATCAGGTGGCCAAAGTATTGGAGCTTCAGCTTCAGCATCAGTCCTTCTAATGAATATTCAGCACTGGTTTCCTTTATGAATGACTGGTTTGATCTCCTTGCAGTCCAAGGTATCATCCAATTAAAATAAATTGTTTAAAAAGATATATGCCCTTTTAAAAACATTTTTAACTACTATTTTGTTTCAAATGGACATAGATCCTATGTATTTTTTCATAGATTTTAATAAGTTTATATGTGTCTCAACATACTTATCTGTAGTGTATGGAAAGAGGTGATTTATTCATTTTTATAGCCATCATACTTAGCAATTTAGAAAATCATACATGTTTTTCGAAACAATGAACTTTTAGTTTTTGACTGTCGACAATAGAGTCCCCCCCTTTTTTTTAAGTCCAGAAGAAAGATAGTAATGGGGTGGGGAGAGATTATAAAAGCAGTACAGCTTTAAAATATTCAGAAAATTCCAGATATAGGTTAGGCTTGTGGGGTACAAATTTGGGAATTCTCAATAGGCACATGGCACTTAAACAGTTAGACTGACTGAGTGACCTTGAAAATAAGTGTGGGCAGAAAAGTAATGTTCAGGGCCTGAGCCCTGCAACTTGCTGTGATAACACTTCAGGGCTCAGGACAGGGAGGAGACACACAGAACACTGAGCAGGAAGAGCGAGCGTTCTGATGTCCTGGAAGCCAAGGAAGGCGATCTCAGGAAGGAGAGTGAGTGACCCCGATGCTCACTACTGCAGAGGGAGTCAAGCTAGGTGAGAACTGAGGCGGGACCATTGGTTTTTTTTTTCCCCATTTATTTTTATTAGTTGGAGGCTAATTACTTTACAATATTGTAGTGGTTTTTGTCATACATTGACATGAATCAGCCATGGATTTACATGTATTCCCCATCCCGATCCCCCCTCCCACCTCCCTCTCTACCCGATCCCTCTGGGTCTTCCCAGTGCACCAGGCCCGAGCACTTGTCTCATGCATCCAACCTGGGCTGGTGATCTGTTTCACCCTAAATAATATACGTATTTCGATGCTGTTCTCTCGAAACATCCCACCCTCGTCTTCTCCCACAGAGTCCAAAAGTCTGTTCTGTACATCTGTGTCTCTTTTTCTGTTTTGCATATAGGATTATCGTTACCATCTTTCTAAATTCCATATGTATGTGTTATTCTAAATTCCATATGTATACAGTATACTGTATTGGTCTTTGTCTTTCTGACTTACTTCACGCTGTATAATGGGCTCCAGTTTCATCCATCTCGTTAGAACTGATTCAAATGAACTCTTTTTAATGGCTGAGTAATATTCCATGGTGTATATGTACCACAGCTTCCTTATCCATTTGTCTGCTGATGGGCATCTAGGTTGCTTCCATGTCCTGGCTATTACAAACAGTGCTGTGGTGAACATTGGGGTACACGTGTCTCTTTCAGATCTGGTTTCCTTGGTGTGTATGCCCAGAAGTGGTATTGCTGGGTCATATGGCAGTTCTATTTCCAGTTTTTTAAGGAATTTCCACACTGTTCTCCATAGCGGCTGTACTAGTTTGCATTCCCACCAACAGTGTAAGAGGGTTCCCTTTTCTCCACACCCTCTCCAGCATTTATTGCTTGTAGACTTTTGGATAGCAGCCATCCTGACTGGCGTGTTAATGGTACCTCATTGTGGTTTTGATTTGCATTTCTCTAATAATGAGTGATGTTGAGCATCTTTTCATGTGTTTGTTAGCCATCTGTATGTCTTCTTTGGAGAAATGTCTGTTTAGTTCTTTGGCCCATTTTTTGATTGGATCATTTGTTTTTCTGGAATTGAGCTGCAGGAGTTGCTTGTATATTTTTGAGATTAATCCTTTGTCTGTTGCTTCGTTTGCTATTATTTTCTCCCAATCTGAGGGCTGTCTTTTCACCTTGCTTATAGTTTCCTTTGTTGTGCAAAAGCTTATAAGTTTCATTAGGTCCCATTTGTTTAGTTTTGCTTTTATTTCCAATATTCTGGGAGGTGGCTCATAGAGGATCCTGCTGTGATTTATGTCGGAGAGTGTTTTGCCTATGTTCTCCTCTAGGAGTTTTATAGTTTCTGGTCTTACATTTAGATCTTTAATCCATTTTGAGTTTATTTTTGTGTCTGGTGTTAGAAAGTGTTCTAGTTTCATTCTTTTACAAGTGGTTGACCAGTTTTCCCAGCACCACTTGTTGAAGAGGTTGTCTTTTTTCCATTGTATATCCTTGCCTCCTTTGTCAAAGATAAGGTGTCCATAGGTTCGTGGACTTATCTCTGGGCTTTCTATTCTGTTCCATTGACCTATATCTCTGTCTTTGTGCCAGTACCATACTGTCTTGATGACTGTGGCTTTGTAGTAGAGTCTGAAGTCAGGCAGGTTGATTCCTCCAGTTCCATTCTTCTTTCTCAAGATTACTTGGGCTATTCAAGGTTTTTTGTATTTCCATACAAATTGTGAAATTATTTGTTCTAGTTCTGTGAAAAATACTGTTGGTAGCTTGATAGGGATTGCATTGAATCTATAGATTGCTTTGGGTAGTATAGCCATTTTGACAATATTGATTCTTCCAATCCATGAACACGGTATGTTTCTCCATCTGTTTGTGTCCTCTTTGATTTCTTTCATCAGTGTTTTATAGTTTTCTATGTATAGGTCTTTTGTTTCTTTAGGTAGATATACTCCTAAGTATTTCATTCTTTTTGTTGCAATGGTGAATGGTATTGTTTCCTTAATTTGTCTTTCTGTTTTCTCATTGTTAGTGTATAGGAATGCAAGGGATTTCTGTGTGTTAATTTTATATCCTGCAACTTTACTATATTCGTTGATTAGCTCTAGTAATTTTCTGGTAGAGTCTTTAGGGTTTTCTATGTAGAGGATCATGTCATCTGCAAACAGTGAGAGTTTCACTTCATCTTTTCCTATCTGGATTCCTTTTACTTCTTTTTCTGCTCTGATTGCTGTGGCCAAAACTTCCAAAACTATGTTGAATAGTAGTGTAACTTTCCAAAACTGAAACAGAAAGAAATAGAAGATCCTAACAGACCCATCACAAGCAAGGAAATCGAAACTGTAATCAGAAATCTTCCAGCAAACAAAAGCCCAGGACCAGATGTCTTCACAGCTGAATTCTACCAAAAATTTAGAGAAGAGCTAACACCTATCTTACTCAAACTCTTCCAGAAAATTGCAGAAGAAGGTAAACTTCCAAACTCATTCTATGAGGCCACCATCACCCTAATTCCAAAACCAGACAAAGATGCCACAAAAAAAGAAAACTAGAGGCCAATATCACTGATGAACATAGATGCAAAAATCCTTAACAAAATTCTAGCAAACAGAATCCAACAACATAATAAAAAAATCATACATCATGACCAAGTGGGCTTTATCCCAGGAATGCAAGGATTCTTTAATATCTGCAAATCAATCAATGTAATACGCCACATTAACAAACTGAACAAATTTGTTACAAATTAACATTAACAAATTAACAAATTGAAAACAAACAAAAAAACCATATGATTATCTCAATAGATGTAGGAAAAGCCTTTGACAAAATTCAACATCCATTTATGATTAAAACTCTCTAGAAAGCAGGAATAGAAGGAACATACCTCAAGCTATATATGACAAACTCACAGCAAGCATTACCCTCAATGGTGAAAAATTGAAAGCATTTTCCCTAAAATCAGGAACAAGACAAGGGTGCCCACTCTCACCATTGGTTTTTTTATTGTGGAGGAGACTCTGTAAAGCTAGGACAGATACCTGATTGAAACGGGTTCAAAAGGGAATAAGAGGAATTGGAAACTGAGATTATAGATAATTCTTTCAAGGAAATTTGATATAAGAGGACAGAGAAGAGTGAATTGGCAGTTCGAGGAAAAATTGAGGTCCAGGAAAGGGTATTTGTTTGTTTTAAGATGAAAGAACATTTGTTTGCTCCAGGAAAGGGTATTTGTTTAAGGTGAAAGAACATTTGTTTGCTAAAGAGAAGAACCCAGGGATACGGGGAGAAGTTAATGCTGTAAGAAGATAGTGAGTGGGTCGCTGGAGTCTTGTCCTTGAATGAGAGGCTGTGTGGTCTGGGTCAGGGGACGGGGTGGCCCTGTTAGAGCTGGACTGGTGGTTCATGGTAGAGATGGGAAGGAAGGCAGGGTGTGGGAGGGGGAGAGGCAGGGGAAGGATGGCATGGTGAAGGGAATTTGTAGTTCTTGTCTCACCAGTTTGTAAGTAATCGTCATTTCTTCTCTTCTAGTTTAAGAATTTTATGGGAAGCTTTTTCTATATTGTACAGTTTATTTAAACTACTTTCACAGAAATATTCAACCTTGGTATGAAATATATCTTATATTCTTGTAACTTATAAACTGTGGGGGATTTAAACTTTCTATAAATAGCGGATTTTCTCCTTCAGTCCCTTTGATTCCAATTACATTTAATACGTTCACCCAATTTTAACCTTCTCAAACCTTATTCAGCAGTTTTCTTCCTGATATGTTGTAACTGTGAGAAAGTCCATTTTATTTCTCTGAGCTTTCACAGTTAACTTGAGAAAGCCCTGTTTTCCAGATATTTAACCGGTTTCGAAATTACTTAACCAGGTGCCAACGTACTACATTTAATGTACCAAGTAATGATTACTGATTGCTGGTCAATCCATATTCTAATTGCCTTTCTCCTCAAGGTATTGTTCTCTTGGGGGAAATTGTCAGCTGTTCAATGTTTTGAGACCAGAAACATTTAAAAATGCGTTAAAACCTAAACTCAGAGCTTGATAGAAACACATTCAGCTGGCTCTACTAGTAGGTTCTAATCACTTTGTTCATGTAATGAATATGATTTCACTTTGTGTTACAGTCTGTTTTCTCAGACAGATGGATATAACCATTTTCTGAAATTATTTCCACAATAACTGCTAATAATAAATTCATAATTCCTTCATTTATATGTATGTGTCAATTCTACTCAATCAAAATATTCCCATAGAAAATATGTTATTAATATAAAATATTAACATTTTTGTTGGTAGTTTCAATTTGAAGAAATCAATATAATTCTCTTACTGTCCAAAAGTGCTCATATAACTAAATTATCCATAACATCTGAGAGTGACTAATAGGAGAGAGAAGACAGAGAAGGAAGAGAGGTTATCTCTCGGGCCACTCTGTTTACTGGTGTTTGTAAACAGAGGTCTTTCACAGCTAAAGCTTGTTTTAAGAATTCTTCTTTAAGAATCTAGATAACAAAAGAAATAACCTCTTAAAGTGATGATGTGTGACTTTGGCCACCTTTGAGTGTCTCTTCATTTGAGGTCTTCTCTTACTTTACAAATCAAAATAGCAGAATATTCTTCAAAGTATATTTAGAAAATATATTGAAGTAACTTAAGCACCATTATTTGCAGCCAACTTTGAGTTCCACAGATTGTATTCTACTCATGTTCTTAATGACTCTCATTTCTTCTTCTGTTTGATGTAGTAACTCCTCAACTGAAGGAAGAGGTGCCTTCTTTTCTTTACTGTTGTTTTCTCATTCTCTGTATTAAGTTTCAAGGTGACTAAGAATTATAAGGTGTAAGAACTACATGCATACATGTATCTTAAGTGATAATAGCAATATCAAGAGTGAGGAAGCCTATAAGCAGTATGGACACTTCAGTTCCGTGAAACACAGAATAGAATTGTTAGAGACCTGCTTACTGACACTAGCACAGAAAAGTGTTACATTCTGAGCCCAGAAATACAGGCTTTGTTTGGGGTTTTTGTGGGATGTTTTGTTTGTTTTTCTCAATACTTTTTTTAGTTGAAATAAAGTTGATATACAATATTATGTTAGTTTCAGGTGTACTGCATAGTGATTTGACATTTGCATACATTGTGAAATGATCCCCATGATAAATCTAGTAAAGACTTTGTGAAATCTAAGTAATCTCATTTACCATAACATTCCATGTACTTCCATGTACTCTTCTTCCATGTAGTCTTAATTCTCACCTTCCAATGCACATTGTATACTTTGAAAATTATGTGGTTAACCATAGGACTAAAATAAAGAAACAAAATACTGAAATACTTACTTCAGCCATATTTCACTCTTAATAATTTTCCAGTTTCTTGAAATTGCCTTCAGAGCCAATTTACAAACCCCACAAGAAATCCCATTTACCTCATAGTCTTCCCTCCTTGATCAGAAATTTTATGAGTTGCCTTTTTTATCAAACCTCCCTTCAAAGGGATTCTGTTTTTTTTCTAAAGCCAGATCTACTTTCCAGGGGAAAATTTTCCAGCCACCATTGAAAACAAAGATGCTGCAGTCCCTGAAAGCAATTATAGAAAAATGACAGATTGTTCTGACCAGAATCTGAGGGCCATCAAGGGATTGAGAATATTAGTTTTCACAGAAACTTTTGAAGGGCTTGTTAATTAGGGTCCTTATAGGTTTAAAAATTCATTGTTGCTCTCTTCTCGTGCCAAGAAAGGACTTTTTTTTATTTTATAATAAAATTTTTTGCCGGTCTATGTCTTTGGTGTACAAAATGTGCTGTTTTATTTTTTCATTGAGGTATAATTGACATACAGTGTTATGTTAGTTCCAGATGTACAGCATAATGACTCAACATTTGTATATACGTTGTGAAATGGTTGCCACAATAAGTCTGGTTACTGTCTGTGCTGTGTTCGTTTTTGAACGCACACCACTGTTTGGCACATGATAAGGACCCACTAAACGGTGGTAGAATTTTTAAGTATTTCTTGGAAAGACAAATTGTCTTTATTTAAGAATAATTATTATTCAGGCTTCTCTTGTCTGACCAATACATTGATCACACATTCATCCTTTTATTCTTTCCACCTTTTTTTGAGAACTGAAGGTGCAGGTGTAAAACAATAGACAAAACTCAACTTCTCTTGGAGGATACATTCTATAGAAGAGAGAAGATGATAAACTAAATGAATAAAATACCTAGTGTGTTAGATGGTGACGGGTGCTATGAAGAAAACAATGTAGCAAACTTTTGCTTCCGGATGAGGGCGGAGCTGGTGGCGGGTCATCATCCCTGCTGGAGAAAGCTGGAATGCCACATAAAACACAGAGATCATCCAGGAGATACGGAAACAGTGAGTTCAGAGGAATGAACCCTGTGAAGAGGAGTTGGCTTTTCACTAATTTCTGCTCCTGTGGGATGAGATCTGGGCAGCTAAGGCTTGAGGCTGGGGCTCTCCGCCGTGGCCCCAGGAAGAGGGTGGCTGCTTCAGAGCAGCAGAACCAGCCTCGCTCCAGCAGTCGTATGGGGCTGGACTGGCAGAAACGAGCCTGGTGGGGCCTCAACACAGAGTCAGTTTCCCTCTGTGACGCTTATTACTGTATTCCGAAGGTGTGGGAAGTCAGGAATGGCAGTAGACTAAAAGTCTAAGCAGAAAATGTCTTTGAGGAAATCACAGCATGTCAGACAATCATTTAGAAACTCTTGAGGGCAATGCCCTAGGAACTGGGGCAAATCAGAGTAGACTGAGTCTTACAAAAACTATAGCTTAGACTGGGGCCAGCTCAGTTCCTGACTGAGTGAATCCTAAGATCGTCACTCATTCGCCCTTCCTAGGAGATGAGAGTGTGAACCCTCAGGGAGAACCATTATCCGGGCATAAGTATATACAGGAGTTTGAGCAAACTCCAGGAGATGGTGAAGGACAGGGAAGCCTGTGTGCTGCAGTCCATGGGGTCTCAAAGACTGAGTGGCTGAACAACAAATAAGTATATACTTAATGTCTAGATTGCAATAAAACATCTCTATGTATGCCAAGAGATAGGACATATGAACACACATACACAAGAAATATATACACAGATGATCCAGACATCAAATGAGACTGAAATATTCAAGAGAGTAAAATAAATAAAATAGATAAGAAGATAAGAGTGTTTTACTGCAGAATGCAGTTCAGTTCAGTTCAGTTCAGTTGCTCAGTCGTGTCTGACTCTTTGCAACCCCATGGACTGCAACACGCCAGGCCTCCCTGTCCATCACCAACTCCCGGAGTTTACTCAAACTCATGTCCATAGAGTCAGTAATGCCATCTAACCATCTCATCCTCTGTTGTCCCCTTCTCCTCCTGCCTTCAATCTTTCCCAGCATCAGGGTCTTTTCAAATAAGTCAATTCTTCGCATCAGGTGGCCAAAGTATTGGAGTTTCAGCTTCAACATCAGTCCTTCCAATAAACACCCAGGACTGATCTCCTTTAGGATGGACTGGTTGGCTCTCCTTGCTGTCCAAGGGACTCTCAAGAGTCTTCTCCAACACCACAGTTCAAAGGCATCAATTCTTTGGTGCTCAGCTTTCTTTGTAGTCTAACTCTCACATCCATAATGACTGTTGGAAAAACCATAGCTTTGACTGGATGGGCCTTTGTTGGCAAAGTAATATCTCTGCTTTTTAATATGCTGTCTAGGTCATAACTTTTCTTCCAAGGAGCAAGCATCTTTTAATTTCATGACTGCAGTCACCATCTGCAGTGAAAAGAAGTAAATGGAAATTCTAGAGTTGAAAAATACAAAATGTGAAAACACATTGATGGGTAAAATGATGGTTAAAATGTCAGTATAGGTAAAACCAAATTGGTGAACTTTCTAACGACCTTGAAGACAGGTCATTAGAAAATATCCAGTCAGAAACACAGGGGGAAAAGGAGAAAAAAAATGTAGTGAACGTGAGACACCCAAATATGTTCACTAGCACTGTCCAAAAGACATTAAGATGGTAGAATCCATATGTAACTGAAAGAGTTGAAATTAATTTAGCAATATGTTTTATTTGACCTATTAAATAAAATATTATTTCAACATGTAATAACATGAAAATGTTCTTATGGATACTTTGCTTTCCTTTACTCATGCAAAATTTTGAAATCAATGTATGTTTTACACTTGGCCACATCTCAGGCTAGACTCTCCACATGGCTATGGCTGCCATCTTGGCAAGTCAGGTCTACATGTATGTGGTTGGGACCCCAGAAGGAAGAGAGAAAAGTAGTTAGAAAGAATATTTTTTAGAAGACTGGTAGGAAAGGGAATGAATACAGTTAAGAATTGGTAGCTGGAACATGAGGAAGTATATGACGTTAAAGAAAGAAATGAGAGAAGGCCCCTCTAAGGGCAATATTGAGGGATAGACATGGAGATGAAGGTATAGGTGGCTTTGGCTTTGGAGGAGACAAGAAGATTAAAGGCAGTGTCCAGAGGTAGTAATTATTTGCCGGCATTTTTAAAAAACATCGAGGAGGCTGGTATGTGATGGAGGGATTAACAGAGAAATGAGAAGATTAGGTCAGAGAAGCAAAGGGGAGACAGATCACATAAAGCGTTGATAGACTTCTTAAAGTTTATCTAGAGATAAAGAATACATGGCCATACCTCATTTTATCATGCTTCAGAGACTCTGTGGTGGCTTTAACCTGATTGAGAGTTGGAAGTTGGTGGCAGCCGTGCATAGAGCAAATCTCGTGGCGCCGTTTTCTCAGTAGTATTTGCTCATGTCGTGTCTCTGTCACATTTTGCTAATTTTCTCAGTATTTCAGACTCTTCATTATTATTATATTTGTTATGGTGATCTGTGATCTTTGATGTTATTGCCTCTCACTGAAGGCTCAGATGATAGTTTCTTAGCAATGAAGTATTTTTAAGTTAAAGTGTGTACATTTTTAAGACATAATGCTGCAAACACTTAATAGACTACAGGATAGTATAAACATAATTTTTATATGCACTGAGAAACCAAAAAATTTGTGTGACAGCCTTTATTGCTTTGCTGCCATAGTCTGGAAGCAAACCCATACTGTTTCCAACATATGCTTTTATCTCTGCCTTTTCATGTTCTGTTTATCCTCTTCCTATTGTTGAACTACAACAAACAATGCCAGTTATTTCTCCACCAAAAATGAGTTTGTTCAGAATCAATAAAGAATTGTAATTCAGGGTTTGCAGCTACGGCAAGCTAGGTGCAAGTTCCCACACAGGAGGGAGAGAAGACTCTTCCAAAGTGGGGAAGGGAGGCTGAGAGGGCTGCAATAAGCGAAGATTTTACGGGAGGAACTGGGAATTTGGAGTAACAGTGGCTTTTCATTGGCTCATTTGTGATAGTCTCTTATTATCTGGGTCTTGCCGGGTCTCTCCGACTGCTGGGTCTCTGCAGGCCCTCCACTGCCGCGCTGGCGTTCTCTGGCTCCAGCCAGCAGGCGCTGCTCTGGTTGCGGTGCTCAGGCGCTCCATGGCCGTGGGTGGCCACATGCAGAGCGCAGGCTCAGGTGCTCGGGCTCAGTCCTTGAGGTGCACAGGCTCTGTTGCACTGTGGCCTTTGGGACCTTAGTTCCTGGACCAAACCCATGTGCCCTGCACTGGCAAGCAGATTCCTAGCCACTGGCCACAGCGTGCGCATGTGCTCTCTTGTCCGGCTCTTTGCAACCCTCTGGGCTCTAGCCCACTAGGCTCTGCTATCCATGGGATTTTTCAGACAAGAATACTGGAATGGGTTGCCATTTCCTCCTCTCGGGGATCTTACTAACCCAGGGATCGAAGCTGCATCCTCTGTGTCTCCTGCGTTGCAGGCAGATTCTTTACCCACTGAGCCATCAGGGAAGCCCTCTTAACCTCTGGACCAGCAGGGACATTCCAGGAAAGGTAGTCTGTCTTCTTCCTATTGAGCGCTGATATTGTTATGGTTGAGAACTCCCCCTTTGGCCTCCCAACTCTATTTTAATTGAGGTTTCTCTTTATTCACTTTTACAGTACTAGGAGTGGGGGTCTTAAGGCTTAAAAATGGGCTTTGGTTTTTCTTCTGTTGTTAATTGAAAGAATACTTCCTAAGAGTGACTGATTAGTAAATTCATGCAATGCCATCAGAAATGTGCCCCTAAAAAAAAAAAAGAAGAAGTGTGCCCCTCAGCATGCAGTGTGAAGAGTCTGGGCAGCTGTGTGTTTGTTTGGAGATTGACTTTCAGGAGTCCCTTTCCCCTAGTCTCTGGGATATGATCATATGTTGTTATTTAGTCACTAAGTCGTGTCTGACTCTTTCTGACCCCATGAACTGTAGCCCATCAGACTTCTCTGTTCATGGAATTTCCCTGGCAAGAATACTGGAGTGGGCTGCCATCCTCCAGGAGATTTCCCTGACCTCAGGATTGAATTAATGTCTCCTGCTTGACTGGCGAATCCTTTACCACTGAGCCGCCTGGGAAGCCCTCTATTAGCATAGTTTTGTTTTCGTTTTTTTTTTTAATAACAACTTTCCCACACTGTGAATGCAATAGCTTATCAAGAAAATCAATACAGTTATTCATTTTCAAATTTCTTACATTTTTTTTCTATTTTAAGGATTGAAAATAACCACATTCAATTAGTTAAGCATGCATTTCTAAAATTATAAATAGCTTATTCTTCAGTATATTGTGTATTAGGGGACAGGAAGATCATCTGGTTCAAAAGATAAGGCATTTCTTCACCTGACAAATGAAGATATTAAAACAAAGGATGCATGCGTATTATATATTGTCTTACTACTCAAAGGTGTTTAAAAATGTAATTCCTGTAGCCAAGATGGAAAATAAATATGAAAATTCATTTGCTGAAGTTGAAAGAGAACTAATTGTGGTAAAGGAACAGACATAAAAAAGACAGAAGGCTAGGGTTCTTCAGGGATTGATATTAGCTCTAGGCTTACTTAACACTTTTACAAATAATCTGGAGAAAGGCAGTACTTGGCCAAATATCAGAGGTTTTAGAGAACGCAAAACTTTGCAGTAGGAAAGAGTCAGTACATTGGTGAGGGTCCTTGGGGAGGCTCAGGCAGCTCTGTGCAGGCGTGCGGGGGTCAGTGTGGTTGAGTGTTGAGATGGGCAAATGCAGCGACCCAGGGCTGGTCACTGAGTCCTCTGTGTGTGTGTGTGTGTGTGACTTTAAAGCAGTGGCTGTTTTCCTTTTTGAAGAGTACTCTGAAAATCTGATTAAAGTTACAAACTTTTTCCTAAGGAAAAAGTTCATAATCCTCATAACAAGAAGTTATATTTCAAGTTGGTGGTCTTGAACTGGCTTAAAAGTCCAAAAATAATTTTCCTTAATCTGTTTATTCAATGAGGGAACAAATATTTCCTGAACTTCAGTTATAATCTTGGCCCTATATAAAGTCCTGGAAAGACAAACTTGGTATCTAACCTTGTGTAAGTTACCATTTGGGCAGGAGATAGATCACCAAGCATTTGTGCTATAAGGTGATAACTGTTCCCACCCCCTTGCCAAAGTGCTGTGAGAGTGCCTCACGAGGCATCTAATTCCTATTTGAGGGGTGAAATGGGGACCTCAGAGACGGTTATGAGGGGGCCTCTAATTGACGTCCAGTGGTTACCTTCAATCAAAATTCCACCCACAAAAGTCCAGAAGCATATCTTTATTACAGCTATATTGCAAACATGTGTATCTGTAGGTCTGATATACCTCATAATAGGTGCAGTGGAATAAAGCAGATAATGTGAACGGAAGGGCAAGAGGAATTTTTAAGTGTTTGATAGTTTGGACTAGAAGGCGGAGACTAGGTGAGTAAGTGCAGTGTTGACAAAGACTTACTTAGCAAACCCCTCACTACTAGAGTAAAAGAGATTGTCCTTGAAACTTGACCTGGGTAACTTCCTTCACTAAGTAAATAAATTTCAGGACTCATTATCCTAAAGATGATGCTAGAAGCAAATATGAATGGAAATTAAGATTTTAGAAAGAGCAGCAAAAGAATCTGTTTCACGTTTAAGGCTCCCAGATGGCGCTAGTGGTAAAGAATCCACCGGCAGTGCAGGAGATGCAAGAGATACGGGTTCCATCCCTGGGCCAGGAAGATCCCTGGAGGAGCAACCCACTCCAGTATTCTTGCTTGAAAAATTCCATGGACAGAGGAGTCTGGTGGGCTACAATCCATGGGCTTGCAGAGAGTCAGACACAACTCAGCGACTGAGCATAGCACTGCTGGGGGTAGCCGGTCTTCATTAGCTGGGGCTCCCCAGGCAGTAGTGCTGAAGAACCCACTTTCCAGTGCAGGAGCCGTAAGAGACTTGGCTTTGATCCCTGGGTCGGGAAGATCCCCTGGAGGCGGGCGTAGCAACCCACTCCAGCATTCTTGTCTAGAGAATCCCGTGGACAGGGGCATCTGGCAGGCTACAGTCCACAGGGTCTCAAAGGATAGGACACGGCTGAAGCGACTTAGCACACATGCACAACGATGACTTACCTGTCATAGCAGACAAATCCTGGAATCTCACTGACATCGCAGTACAGGTTAATTTCTCTCCCACATGAGGTCCAGGATAGGTTAGAAGACCCCCTTCCATCATGTGTCTACACCCTCAGAAGACTACAGTCTCTGCTGAAGGGAAGGAGGGAAGAAGGAGACACTTTGGCTAACCGCCTTATCCTTAGTGTGACACACGGCACTCAGTTCAGTCAGAGACTATGACTAGTCACATGGCCCCAACATAATCGCAGAGCAGTCCAGGGAGTATAGGAAGGTACCCGAAATACTTGGTGAGCACTGTCTCTGCTACACCTTTCAGTACTACATTCTTTGTGGACAAGTGTCAGCAAAAGCATTTGGTGGCCTAAGAAGGGAACTTGTGTGTGCACCCCTACACACACACACATGCCTCCCTCTTTTCCAAGGTTTGCCAAAACAAGAAACTCCCACCAGAGAAATCGCGTTCTGTCTGAGCGCTTGCTGGATGAAAGGGAAGCAGACAGTTTGCTGTACAGAAATGTGCTGTCAGAATTCCTGTTGCCGCCTCTTTGTCCTTCCCCGGGGTCGAACTAGGGTGATGGGCTGAGCAGCACAATGTTGGTACCAATAACAAAATGGGAAGGTGAGGAGGAAGAGCAGGTGTTTCTCCCAGGGAGAAGAGAAGTCTGCATTTAGACGTGAGGGATTTAAAGAAAGGGAAGATGGCATTCTACCCACAGATAGAAACTGGGGTCTGCCGCTCAGAGAAGTGCTTAGCACAGAGGTGTCAGGTGCTGAAGCTGTGGGCACAGATGCGCTCTCTAGAAGAAAGTGCCAACAGTTAAGGTTGACACTGAGAGAGTGAGGTTGGCGCTCAGAGGATCACAGGGTAGAAGCAGTGAAGGAGCTCTATGACGGTAGGGGCAGCAAGGATACGGAGAGGTTTGGGAGGAAAAGAAGACAGAGAGTAGGTCTTTCCACCCAGTTTGGAGCTGAGAAAACCCAAGTGAGGACGTCATTCTCCTTGCGCTTCAGCAGCACATGCAAGGCCACTGCCTGCCAGCCCTTCCCCAGTGAGCTCTGCTTCCCTGGAGAAAGTCCAGCCCGGACGGAAGTGGGCTGAATGAGTGGAATCACTTCCCAGCAGAACCCTGGGATTAAGGCCAGTCTCTGCCTATAGGAAATAAACCAAAAAGTGGATTAAGATGATTGCTCTTGAGGCACCATCTTGTATTTCCCCGGATCTCTTAGGAAGGGGAGCAGTCTCATCGCGTCATCTCTCCATGGACTGCTGCAACCCCTTGTAACAGGCCTGCTGGCCTCCACCCTCCTCCTCCTCTGGTCTGTTCTGAACACAGCAGCCAGAGAACACTCGTTCAGGTGTGGGTCGGACCAGGCGCTCTTCATCTGAAAACCTTCCGGTGGGATAAGGGACCCGCACGGCCGAGTCGTCCACCCGCTTGTGTTTCTGACCTCGTTTCTGCTGCTTTTGCCCTGGCTGGCTTGTCAGCTACCCCAGCCTCCCTGCTACCCATAGAACGCCCTCGTCTGCACCTGCTATTGCTTTTGCCTGGAACACTGTTCCTTCCAAAACATGTGTGTTTACCCTGTTTTCCTGCAGATCACTGCCCCGTTTTCTCCTGACCTGAGAGGCTCACTCTGACCATCCTTTGTAAAGTAGTGACTCCAGCCCTTGGCGGGTTTACTCTGCCCTTTTCCTCCACTATGCAGACCACCCTCTGACATATGATGTCTTTACTTGTTTTATTTGTCTTTTGTGACTCTCCCCTGCCTCACCCCCAGACCACAGGCTCATGAGGGCCAGAATGTTTTCAGTTTTTCTGTTTGCTCTTTCTAGAAAAGAGTCTGATTGTTAATGGGGGTTCAGTAACTGTTGAATGAATGAATGGATAGAAAAATGGTCCTTTGTGGTCACCTATATTCTATTTTTTCCTTTTTTTATTGCAATACAGTTGAGTTATAGTATTGTTAGTTTCATGTATACAACAAAGTGATTCAGTTATATATGTGTATATATATGTATATATAATTTTTCAGATTATTTTCCTTTCTAGGTTATAATAAGATACTGAATATGGTTCCATGTGCCACACAGTGAATCTTTGTTGCTTATCTATTTTGTATATAGTAGTTTGGATCTGTTAACCCCAAATTCCTAATTTATCCTTCTCCCCTACCTTCCCCTTTGGTAACCATAAACTTAATTTCTATGTCTGTGTCTGTTTCTATATTATATAGATTCATTTGTATTATTTTTTAGATTTCACTATAAGTGATGTCATGTAATATTTGTCTTTATTACATGTATATTTCATTTTTAATGAGAATATTTTAACACCCCCAAGAAAAGGACATATGGTAATTCTCAGTTTATATAAATTTAGCTTCAGGAATCATTATTTTTGTCATTCTGCCTCAGTGAACACTTGGGAGCACTGTTGGGGACCGCTTCATCGCGCCATCTGAATTCTCTTAGATCTACTAGTCCTTGCTGGGTATTATTTGTGTTGTTCATAGGAAATAAATTGCTTCAAGCTGATTTAAGGAAATAAGAATATTTGCTTACTTCCTATTTTTAAAGGAAACAGCAATATAGCTTATTGTGCTTCTTTTTGTCAAAATATACAATTACAGTACTTTTTTATGCACCACTTTAACAACACTTGTTTTTTGCATATTCATTCCATAATGTTTTTAAAACAGATTTGTAAGATGAAAGGAATATTTGCTGGTGCTTTGTTATCTTTAGTATCATTAAATATAATTTCACAGTCAAGTTACTTCTATAACTGCTAAGTTCTAAATTTCTGATTTCCAGATGTAGCAGGTTTTCATAGAAGGTTCATTGTTAGTATTTTTGGTTTTTTTCTCCTTTTTTTTATTAGTTGTTTTGAGGCAGTAAAGCAGTTTTGTGTTCCTTCATTAGAAAGACATCACTTTAAGTTATTTTAAGTCTTTGAAAAGACCACTTTACCACAGGGAACCGGAGCAGCGGCCAGGAGAAGGCTTTAAAACCCATATTAAGCTCAGAATAAAATTGTAATCAGACAACCAATTATTCAATTTTCTTAACGATGCACTTTCTAAATGTCAATGCAGTAACTTGTGGAGAGAATGATAGTAATAGTATGAAATGTATTGATACCTATAAAAAGGAAAACAGGCCCCTGTTTCAGTACTCATAAAATAAGCACTCTTCAGCTTATGCATGTTTGGGCAAAGATATTTTACTCAACTTTCCTAGGTGTTTATTTCTTACCAACACATAACAAAATTTTCCTTTCTTTGACCACCAGTACTTAAAATATTAGTTTAAAAAAAAAGCCGGGAGCATTATTTATTTCTAAGTAAAATTTTATATAGAAGCAGCCATTTTACAAGCACAATTAACATCTGACAGTGAAAGCCTAATCATTCATTATTCCTAACCCCTTTCTTTAAATATAAAAAGATTAGTGTAATAAACAGATGGCTGGGTGATTTAAAGTTGTTTTCAAATACCCTGAATACTTGTCATTCTTTGCTTTTATCAAAAGGTAATCTTTGTTCATAGCTTGTGTGGAAGTGGAACCTCAGATTCCAGAGAGCTCCACTGGTGAGCCTGGAACAGAAGTCTCGGTCACTGATGGGAGGAGTGGTTCTTAGATCTGTCATGCGTTACAGTATGTGTCTGTCACAGCCAAGGGGCAGTACAGTCTCCTGGTAGCTATAATGATTAATGTGCATTCACACATTGCCTGTTTGTGGTGGTATTTAAATAAACAATATACTGTATATATAAACACACACACATAATTATAGATATTGGTACATGAATCTCGGTTTCTTCTTTGAAAAGCATTTCTGCCCTCTTGCTTGTTACTGTCAAAATGTAGAGTACTTTGAGGACTTATTACTAATAATATTTCATATTGAGGTGTCTGAATTTTTACAGCTATCATTGGGTTATGTAACCCTCAATATACCACGTACTAGTCAAAGTAAATGATTCAGAAATTTAGACTTAAGATAATCCAAGTCTCTTGGAATGTAATTCCTTAATCTATTTGAAATACAATTCAAGTTTTATTTTACAAGTAACTAGGATAGAATTACAAGCCCATACACCTCAATTAATACGTCTCAACTAATAAAATGAGAAGTTTTTTGGTTGCTTCATTAAGGGTTTGCATAAAATCAGGAGCCTACTTATCACATACAAATAGAAAAAACATAAAGCACTGTAGAAAATTCAATTTAGCATTACAGAGATTGCTGCAGCCCAACAGCTCTTTATCTGTACTAGTGTATGAAAGCACCGTAGCAGTGCGTCAGTTTTCACAGCCATTTGGTAGATTAGAAAGCAATTGTCAACAGTGTAAAACCCACATTAACTCCTGTCAACATCCTGCTTTTTTTACTCAATTATGGATTTGTTTGAAATAACAGTGAGATCTAAAGTGACTGCATCGACATCACAGATTGTATTATAAATATGAATGAACCCATTGTAACAGGCTGCGTAGCACGGGTATGGCAGGCATTTGTCCTCCCTGTCATGGGAACAGGTTTATGACATTAGGGAACATGCCACTGTCTCTAAGAAATGACTCCACTTGTTCTCAAGTGGTAATCATGTCGACTGACAGGTTTTCAGAGTGCCCCAAATTTTATATTCTAATATTACACCATTAATAACCATCTGTTGTTTAATGTTTAAAAATCAGTCCATCTGATACGAAATCCAATGAGCTATTTCTGAAAAGTGATTATTAATTAAATAATGTGCCATTTTGATTTTAGTAGATTATCTTGATTGATCTCTGGCTAAAAGCCTCAGATCAAGTAACCATCTCATATGAACAGACACTGGTGAATGGAACTGGGTAGAGCTAACACAGAATTTCTTTTGAATGAAAGAGAAAAGTTGCCGCACCCTTATCTTTCAAGCATCAGTAAGGATTTATTTAGTAAGCTGCTGCTTTCTTCCATTTGAAAGCTGTGAGAATGTACCTTAGTCTCTGATTTTTATTTTGTTTCTAAAGATAACCACTCTGAGAGGTTTTGGTGGTGGAACAAGGAATTGTTTTAAGTCATTTTTTTCCTTACTGTTAGATTAGAAGAAAGTGTACCAGTGCATATCTTTTTAATTGCTTGATTCAGCTTGCATTGTCATTCCTTTTCTAGATAAGGGTCATTTTATCCTACTACTTAATGTCCTTTTGTTAGAATACTCTTACTTTTGTAAAAGTTTAGTACTAACTTCTTAAGTACATCTTTTAGTCTTCAGAAAGAGTAAATGCATGTTTTAGTATCAGAACCTTGAATCCAATTGGGTTTTGACAGTTCACTTAATAGAAGATACTTTTTACCTGATTGCTGACCTCTGTTTGTTAGGAGCTTTGCTGTTCACTTTTCTGATGCTTAGGAGGACGGGCAGTGGGCACCTGATAGAACTATTTGTTTTATGACTTTTACATGAGAAGTACCAAATTTAATGGTTTACATACCTTCTATTATCTCATTTAACAGTTCTCCTTTTAACTGGTAAATATTTGAAGGGGAAATTATCTGAACATATTGAACAGTGGGTTATTTCCAAATACATAGTTTATTTGCAAATGCAAGTCCCAAGAGATAATAGAAAGTTAATATTACTCCCCCTGGTTTTTCTCATCCTAACTCTAGCCGTCACCTGAGTTCTAGAACCGAGAAAGATGAGGAAAGTCCCACTGTGCTCATCTCTAAGGGAGAGACATCCATGCTTGCGTCAAGTAAATAGCAGCACCCAGCAGTACTTACCCCTAACCCGCTTTCCCTGTAAATGGAGCTGGCCACATTATGTGTGTGTGCATACTCAGCCATGTCCAACTCTTGTGACCCCATGGACTGTACCCCACCAGGCTCATCTGTCCATGGGATTTTCTAGGCAAGAATATTGGAGTGGGTTGTCCTTTCCTACTCCAGGGGATCTTCCCGACCCAGGGATCGAACCCATGGCTCTTGATGTCCTGCATTGGCAGCCAGATTCTTTACCACTGCGCCACCCGGGAGGCCACATGATAGCTATAGCAATCCTGTTCTTCAAGTTGAGACATAAGGCACGATGAAGCCTAACTAGAAACCTACAAAATATATTCATTAGAATCTGTGGCAGTGATTCAAAGTTAGAAAGATGATCAGTATGTTCATTTTTATCAACTGTAGCACTTTATGATGCTTATGGAAATATTCTTGGTAAATTATTCAATCAAATAAATTTTACATGAAGGTTTTACTAACAAGTCTAAAAAATTATTTTCAACTAAATTCAGTCAGACAGATGGATTTTGTTCTCCAGGTGGTTGCTTATTTTTTTGCTTCATAACCTATTTGGCAGCACTCTTTTGAACCTGTGAATATTTACATTTCAGGGCCCTCCCAATAATTAAGAAATGCTCATTCAGTACCAGATGTTTCAGATGACTAAACAACTTTGTTTTATTCTATAACTGTAATTTTTTTATTCTCCTTTTTGTTTTTGTTTTTAATTACATTTTCTTAAGAATTTGGGAACAAAGCAAGTATATACTAAAGTCTTCTGTTCACCAAGAAGCTATGTTAAGGCTAATTTCCTTTATTAAGTAGAAATGTGGCATCCCAAGAGCATTATTTATTGTAACAATCTGGTATTTTAGAAGCTATTAAAATTAGTTGGTTTATAATGTTTTCAAGCTCTTAGGTTGTTAAAGTACCCAACTAAGAAACAAATTTAACCTTAGAAACTATGAAAATATGCTTTCCTCCAATTAATTATGTAACTTTTTGATGTGGAGCTTTCCATTTTTCAGTTAGGAATTGTGCTACAAATGAAAAATGACATGTCTTCCCTTTCTAGTAAGCTAGACCAAAACAAAAATGTATCAACCTCATAAACTTATTCCTGGAATAAAAACCCTGACCCAAGAAGATATTCTTAATTCTTACAGCAAATAAATCTTCAGTGTCCTCTGGAGGTTGGTGGTCATGCACAATTCTCTGAGTTTTTTGCCAGTCTCTGATTTTGTTTTACTTTGATTAGATCTAGTCAAGACTTATTTTTCTTAGTATTATTGAGGTTGATTATTGGTTATTAATTTAAAGGCCAGGAAATTTAGTAGTGTCTCATATCATGGTAGGCAAATTGAAGGTGGAATATTTGGCAACTATGGTTTATTGATAGCGCCACAAGAATAATCCAGAATATCCAAAATAAAACTTACTTGAATAATCACATTTTTCAGGATTTTGCTAAAAGGATTTTTCTTTGTGGTGAATTTAGAATGTTGTATGCTAAAAAGATTATCATTTCATGTGTTATTTCAGAAAGTATTTCATTGAAAATTTACTTTTGGCCTTTTAAAATGAGGATTATAAAGATCCTTTAAAATTCAGATAGAAAAAGTCTATGAGTCTGTTTTGTAAATAAGTTCATTTGTATCATTTTTTAGGTTCCACATATAAGTGATGTCATTCATTTGTCCATCTCTGACTTACCTCAGTCAGTATGGTAATCTCTGGGACCATGCATATTGCTGCAAATGGCATTATGTCATTCTTTTTTATGACTAAGTAGTATTCCATTGTACATATGTACCACATCTTCTTTATCCATTCCTCTGTCAGTGGGTCTTTAGGTAGCGTCCATGTCTTGGCTATTGTAAATAGTGCTGCAGTGAATATTGGGGTGCACATATCTTTTCAAATTATGGTTTTCTCTGGATATATGCCCAGGAGTGGGATTCTTGAGTCTCAGATTTCAAAAACAAACTTATGGTTACCAAAGGGTGAGGGTTTGGGGCAGGGATAAGTCAGGTGTTTGGGATTAACACATACACACTGCTAACACATGTAAAATAGATAATCAATGAGGACCTATGTATAGCACAGGGAATTGTACTCAATACTCTGTAGTAACTTATAGGGGAGAACTCTGAAAAAGAATGGATAGATGTACAACTGAACCACTTTGCTGTACACGTGAAACTGACACAGCGTTATAAATCAGCTGTGGTCCAGTCGGTTCAGGTCAGTCGTGTCCGGCTCTGCGACCCCATGAACCGCAGCACGCCAGGCCTCCCTGTCCATCACCAGCTCCCGGAGTTTACTCAAACTCATGCCCATTGAGTCGGTGATGCCATCCAGCCATCTCATCCTCTGTCGTCCTCTTCTCCTCCTGCCCTCAATCTTTCCCAGCATCAGGGTCTTTTCAAATGAGTCAGCCTTTCACATCAGGTGGCCAAAGTATTGGAGTTTCAGCTTTAGCATCAGTCCTTCCAATGAACATACAGGACTGATCTCCTTTAGGATGGACTGGTTGGATCTCCTTGAAGTCCAAGGGACTCTCAAGAGTCTTCTCCAACACCACAGTTCAAAAGCATCAATTCTTTGGTGCTCAGCTTTCTTCACAGTCCAACTCTCACATCGATACATGACCACTGGAAAAACCATAGCCTTGATCAGACGGACCTTTGTTGGCAAAGTAACGTCTCTGCTTTTTAATACGCTGTCTGGGTTGGTCATAACTTTCCTTCCAAGGAGTAAGCGTCTTTTAATTTCATGCATAAGGTACTCAAATTTTTCATGCAATTTTGTAACAATTTCCTTTGTCTTTTTATTTAAAAAACACTATATAGTTTTCACTATTTTTTAGGTATCACACACTTTTTGAATTTTGCATGAACTTTGTTACTTTTCTTTAAGATTGGGAAGTATGCTATTTTTGCTCTGCAATTTGTTTTCATGTTAAATTGCAGTACTAAGATACTAAATATTATATGATGCTACATAAAGACTATCAAAAGAGCTCTTGCCTTCAATTGTTTCTACAACTAGGAGAGAAGACTTTGCACTGATAACTCTCTTCATTCTTTGAACTCAGGACATATACTATAAAAGCTGAGTTCAGGTTGGTTATCCATTTTAAATATAGTAGTATAGACTAACAAGGACCTACTGTATAGCACAGGGAATTTTGCTCTATATTAAATAACAACTTAAATTGGGAAAAGAAGAGATACGTGTGTATGTATTACTAAATCACTTTGCTATACACCTAAAATTTACACAACGTTGTTAATCATCTATACTCTGATATAAAATAAAAAGTTAAAAGAAAACTGAGTTTTATGACAAGGACCATCAGAGAGATGCACATCTCGGCAGGTCACACTGCCACTTAATATCTGTCATTGGCCCCCTGTGGTTCTCAGAGTAAGATCCCAGCCCTCTCCAGGTCTTAGCTGAGTGACTGAGTCACTTACCTTAGGTCACTGCATTCTAACCACAAGAGTCTTCTACGCACGGGCTTTATGCAGAGTTTTCTGCCTGGAATGATGTTCTCCCATTAAACCTGCCTCACTAAGTCTTTAATTATCTTTCTGGTCTCAAATATTATTTTCTCACTGAAGCATTCCTATAACTGCCTTGTCTCTGAAACTTAAGTCAGGTCCCCTGTTACACTTCATAATTGCATCCTTTACTTTTCCTTCATTGCATTTACAAGTTATAATTACATATTTGTTGGATTATTTGTTTAATGCCTGCCTCTCCCAATAGAACATAAGCTCTATGATTAAAGAAAGAGTTGGAGTCAGAGGAAAGACTTTATTATGTTCAGTATTTCACACTTTTGACAGGTAAATTAGACCAAAATAATTCCCAAGGAGCAACACAGAGCCCGCAAACCATAAAATCAAGGAGAGGCTCTTTGTGTCATTGAGAAGGTACACAGACTGATTTTCAGAGGCCTCATAGAGGAGGCATGCTGGTGGTGGGTGGTTTTTATATGGAAAGTATGTGCACTAACTGTTCATTTGGGGCATGTCTCTTGACCACTCTGAGCTTCAGTTTCCTGTGAAAGAAAACCTGAAGTTCTGTGGTTATAATATTGTCAGCCTCAAACAAAATAGAGTGAGACTTGGGCTCTAACATTCTTTGTTTTCTAGAAAGTGGGTTATAGTTGGGAACCATGCTGAGGTGTCCAGACAGCCAAGAGTATAGAGCTTCTTGTCTTGGGGTGTGGTATAGAAGGGCTGGAGGAGGGACACAATTAGAAACTAATAACCTTTGGCTCCAAATTTACCATGTTATCAATATTTATCATTTATACCCCTTTTTAGCATCCCACTCCTAAACCTCAACCCTCCTTTTGGTCACCAAAGTTTTATTGATAAATTCTCAGGATTCAGAAAAATAGCTATGAAAACTGATATTCTTTTCTTGGTGAGGGGGGAACACTTTTCTCAAAGCTATGAGGAATCTGAATGAAGTAAGATAGGAAAAACATAAAAATTTCATTCCATTTTTATTTACCAAAAGCATAGAACAGAATACTAACAACTACAGCTGGGGTATCCTATATTCTGAATTTTATGTGTGGATTTTTAAAACCCTTTTTGACTTGCCTTAGGCTGAATGAAGTCCTAATGAGTACATTGCATAAGCTTCACGCTGAAGGATCAGGATTATTTTTAACTAGTGCTTATAATGGATCAGTGGACTGTGTCCTTTTGTTTATATTACACATGAAAGAAGCACAGTTTACTTAGTCCTAAACACTCTCCTTCAGCCATCTGCAAATGGATATGTACTTGAATATTAAAAAATTCCTGATAAAGATAAAATGTACTTGAGCCGAAACTCTTTCCTTTTTGTCTCCTTTCTCTTTCTCTAGCTTTGCTTTCTCTTAGGTTATTAGTTCTACATGCATTAACTAAAATTGATCTGTGTGCTGGAATATCAGATGAACTTTTATTTTGAATTTCCTGAAGCATGTATTTACAGTGTACTGGTTTCTTACAGTGAAAAAAAATCATAATTTTGCTAATGTAAAAGCACATTAGTTTAACACAAGTAAGCATAAGAAAATTGTGAAGATACTCCCAACTTTTATTTTATATGCTGACCCTTTATCATATTTCCTAAAACTCTAAGTATCATTAGACAAGCTCGTATCATCTTTGATTTCATATAATTTAGCAAAAGATTGGTGAAGGTTAACAATGCAACACACAGAGTTAAAAACAATACTAATGAAATGGTAGGCAGAAATCTCCATTCTCCGTGCAGGGCAGGAATCTCTTTAACTTTCTGGATCTAGTCATCCTTTTTCCTTTGGAAAAGCCAAGAAGATAAGATAGTCCAAGAGGCTCCAAGATGGACCAACTTTGCTTATATACTAACTCTGATCCTTTTGGGGGGTTGGGTTGGGGTAGGGTTCACTTTTGCTGAAGAATGAAGTTTTATCTCTTTTTCTGTTGAAGTATATTGAAGTATAGTTGATGGACATGGACTTGGGCAAACTTCGGGAGGAGGTGAGGGACAGGGAGGCCTGGCGTGCTGCAGTCCATGGGCTCACAAAGAGTCGGACACGACTGGGCGACTGAGCAACAACAGCAGCAACGCAGTTGATTTACAATGTTGTGTTAATTTCATGTGTACAACAAAGTGATTCAGTTACGCAGATACATAATCTTTTTCAGAGTATTTTCCCTTCCAGGTTATTAAAAATATCAAGTATAGCTCTCTGAGCTTCTTACTCCCTGCACACCTTAAGTACATTTTATAGTCTGCATTTCACAGGTTACCATATTTTTTTTTCCTCTTGGTATCAAAGGTCTTGTTGGTCATCTGTTTTATATATAATGTGCGTATTTTAATCCTGAACTCCTAATTTATCCCTTTCACCCCTCCCCACTGTGGTAACCACGAGTTTGTTTTCTGTGTTTGTGGGTCTATTTCAGTTTTGTATATAAGTTCATTTGTATCATTTTTTTTTAGAATCCATATTATAAGTGATATCATATGTTTGTCTTTCTGTTTGGCTTACTTCACTCAGTATGGTAATCTCTAGGTTCATCTATATTGCTTCACATGGCATTGTTTCATTCTTTATTATGGCTGAGTAATGTTCCATTCTATAAATGTACAACGTTCAAAATAGGAGAAATTTGCAAGCAATGCAACCGACAAGGGACTGATCTCCAGAATATGCAAACAGCTCACACAACACAATATCAAAAAAACAACTCTCTCCCTTTTTTTCTTGATGAGTCTGGCTAAAGGTTTGTCAATTTTGACAATGTTGATTATCTTTACAAAGAACTAGTTTTTAGTTTCATTGATCTTTTGTATTGATTTCTTCTTTTTTTTTTTCGTGTATTTCTGCTCTGATCTTTGTGATTTCTTTCCTTCTTTGTGATTGTTTCTCTTTCTCTTCTTGCTTTCGTTATAAGGTTGGTTGTTTACTTGTGATTTTTCCTGTTTTCCTGAGGTAAGATTCTGTTACTGTCAACTTCCCTCTTAGATCTGCTTTTGCTGCATTGCACCAGTGTAGGAGACCTAAGAGACTTGGGTTCAATCCCTGAGTTGGGAAGATTCCCTGGGGAAGGAAATGGCAACCCACTTCAATATTCTTGCCTGGAGAATCACATAGAGAGAGGAGTTCATAGGGTTGCAAAGATTCAGACACAACTGAAGCGACTTCACACACATGGGTTTTGGATCCTTATGCCTTCATTGTCATTTGTCTCTAATATTTTTTTGTTTCCTCTTTGATTTCTTCAGTGATCCATTAGTTGTTTAGCAGCATATTGTCTAGCCTCCATGTGTTTGTGTAGTTGACATTTTTTCTTTTTTTTCCTTATAGTTGATTTCTAGTCTCAAAGCTTTGTGGTCAGAAAAGATGTCTGATATGATTTCAATTTTCTTAAATTTACCAAGGTTCACCTTGTGGTGCAGCATATGATCAATCCTGGAAAATGTTCCATGTGCACTTGAGAAGAATGTGTATTCTGCTGCTTTTCAATGGAATGTTCTATAAATATCAATTAAGTTCCTCTGGTCTAATGGTTCATTTAAAGCCTAAGTTTCCTTATTGATTTTCTATCTGGACGATCTGTCCGTTGGTGTAAGTGGGGTTTAAAGTCTCCCAACATTATTTTGTTACTGTAAGTTCTCCTTTTATGGCTGTTAGTATTTGCCTTATATATTAAAGTGCTCCTATGTTGTGTGCATATATATTTATAACTGTTCTATCTTCTTCTTAGATTGATCCCATATTCATTATATGCTGTCTTTATTTGTCTCTTGTAAGAGTCTCTGCTTTAAACTCTATTTTGTCTTCTATGTTATTGCTACTACATATTTCTTTTGATTTCCATTTGCTTAGAATACATTTTTCCATCCCCTCACTATCTGTCTGTATGTGTCCCTAGATCTGAAGTAGATCTCTTGTAGACAACATATATATGGGTCTTTTGTATCCATTCAGCCAGTCTGTGTCTTTTGGTTGGAACACTTAATCTACTTACATTTAAGTAATGATTGAAATATTTGTTCTTTCTGTGTAGTGCCATTTTGTTAATTGTTTTGGATTTGTTTTTATAGGTCTTTTTCCTTCTCTTCCTCTTTTGTTCTGTTCTCCTGTGATTTGATAACTAACTTTAGTGTTGTGTTTTGATTCCTTTTCCTTTTTTATGTGCATACCTGTTGTAGATTTTTAGTTAACAGTTACCATAAGATTTTGATATAGCAGTCTATATATAAACAAGATTGGTTAAGTTGCTGTCTTTTAATTTCAAGTGTACTTCCAATATCCTGCATTTGTTCTCTCCTCTTCTTATAATTGCTGTTTTGATATCATGTTTGCGTGGAGATGATTTCCTACCTTTACTGTATGTTTGGGCTTCCCCAGTGGCTCAGTGGTTAAAAAAAAAAAAAAAAATCTGCCTGCAACACAAGAGACACAGGAGACACGGGCTTGATCCCTGGGTTGGGAAGATCCCTTGAAAGAGGGCATGCAACCCACTCCAGTGTCCTTGCCCAGGGAATCACATGCACAGAGGGGCCTGGTGCACTACAGTCCATGGTTTAGCAGAGAACTGGACAAGACTGCGGCAGCTGAGCTCACACTGTGCATTTACCTTTACCACTGAGCTTTTCCATGTATAAGTTTCTTGTTTCTAGTTGTGGCCTTTTCTTTACCACTTGGAGAAGTTCCTTTAGCCTTTGTTGCAAAGATTTTTCAACATCTGCAAATCAATCAACCACATCAACAAACTAAAGAATAAAACTATATCATCATCTCAATAGATGCAGAAAAAGCTTTTGACAAAATTCAACCTCCATTTGTGATTAAAAAAATGAAAACTTTACAGAAAGTAGGCAGAGAGGGAACACACCTCCATGTAGTAATCCAGATATGACAAACCTACAGCTAGCATCATACAAAGTGGTGAAAAGATGAAAGCGTTTCCTCTGAGGTCAGGAACAAGGCAAGGATTCCAATCTCATCACTTTTATTCAACGTAATTTTGAAAGTCCTAGCTACAGCAATCATAGAAGTAAAAGGAGTGCAGTGGAAGAGAAGAAGTGAAACTGTCACTGTTGAACTTCTCTGGTGGTCCAGGGGCTAAGAATCTGCCTTCCAATGCAGGAGTCATGGGTTTGATCCCTGGTCCTGGAAGATCCCACGTACCATGGGGCAGCTAAGCCCATGTGCCACAACAACTGAGCCTGGGTACCACAGCTACTGGAACCCACATGCCTAAAGCCCACACACCATGCTCTGCAACAGGAGAAACTGCCACAGTGAGAAGCCTGCCACCACGGCAGAGTTGCCCCCAGTCTCTGCAGCTGCAGAAAGCCTGCACACAGCAACGAAGACCCGGTGCAGCCAAAATTAAAATAAGTAAGTAACATGTAGATGACATGATGCTGTACACAGAAAATCCTAACCATGCTATCAGAAAACTACTAGAGCTTAACAGTGAATCTGGCAAAGTTGTGGGATACAAAATTAATACCCAGAAATCTGTTGCATTTCTATACACTAACAATGAAAAATCAGAAAGAGAAATTAAGGAAACAATCCCCTTTACCATCACATCATAAAGAATAAAATACATCAGAGTAAACCTACCTAAGAAGACGAAAAACCTGCATTGTAAGATGCTGAAAGAACTCAAAGATTATACAAAGAGGTGAAAAAGATACACCATGTTCTTGGATTAGAAGAATCAATATTGTCAAAATGGCCATACTAGCAAGGCAATCTACAGATTCAGTACAATCCCTTCTGAATTACCAATGGCATTTTTCACAGAACTAGAACAAAATATCCTATAATGTGTATGGAACACAAAAGACCAACCACAAATAGCCAAAGAAATCTTGAGAAAGAAAAATGGAGCTGGAGGAATCAGATTCCCTGACTTCAAACTATACTACAAAGCTACAGTCATCAAAACAGTGTGGTACTGGCACAAAAACAGAAATATAGTTCATTGGAACGAGAGAAAGCCCATAGATACATCCATGTACCTTTAGTCAATTAATCTACAACAAAGACTAAACAATGGAGGAAAGACAGTCTCTTCAGTAAATGGTGCTGGAAAAACTGGACAGCTACATGTAAGAAAAATGAAATTAGAACATTCTTTAATACCATACACAAAAATAAACTCAGAATGGATTGAAGATCTAAATGTAAGACCAAATACTATAAAACTCTTAGAAGAAAAGATAGGCAAAACACTCTCTGACATAAATCACAGCAATATCTTTTTCAAGCCATCTACTAGAGTAATGGAAATAAAAACAAAAATAGCCAGGACCTAATCAAACTTACAAGCTTTTGCACAGCAAAGGAAACTGTAAACAAAACAAAAAGACAGCTCACAGACTGGGAGAAAATATTTGCAAATGATGCAGAATTAGTCTCCCAAATTTACAAATAATTCATGCAACTCAATATAAAACACACACACACACACAATCAAAAAATAGAATACCTAAATAGACATTTCTCCAGAGAGGGCATACAGGTGGTCAAGAGGCATATGAAAAGAATGCCACTCAATATTGCTAATTACTAGAGAAATGCAAATCAAAATTGCAATGAGATATTACCTCGCACCAGTCAGAATGGCCATCATCAGAAAATCTACAAGCAATAAATGCTGGAGAGGAAGTGGAGAAAAGGGAATTCTTCTACACTGTTGATAGAAATGTAAATTGGTACAGCCACTATGGAGAACAGTGGTATAGAGGTTCCTTATAAAACTAAAACTAGATCTACTATAGGATCCAGCAGTCCTCTTCCTGAGTGCCTTGAGTGCCTCAAGGTTTAGGACCTTCTTCTCTTTTGCATTCCCAGCCCTAGCACCATGACTGGTAAGTGTATAGTAGGCAATCTGTTCCTGTTTCTTCAATGCATGAATTAAGTAACCAATTACATGAAATGTTGAGATACAGTCTTCTACTTTGAAACCAGTTGTATTCCCAAAGTTAATTTTTAAATCAGTTGTTTTGAAACTAGCAAAGCAATTTCCCACAGAAACAATGTTATAAATGTTATAAATGTTATAAATGATGGGTACCTTCCCAGGCTAGCCCTCAAGAGTCTATTTAACCCATAATATAGCTGCAACACTATGCAGTTGTAATGAAAAATAGCAGAAAGCAACACTGGTACAAATGTGCAGTATTTTCATTACATTAAGTAAATAAATAAATTCCTCTTCTATGTAGAATTGCAATACAGGGGAAATTATATCAATGGGCAAATGTAATGTGTCCCAGCAACAAGAACTGCATGTAGGCCAAGCTTCTTTCACTGACTTGCCTAGTTAGTCATTTGGCCCAAGGTTCTACATCCGTGTCCTCCAAGCTTGGTATTTCTTGCCTACTACCCCTGAGGAAAGAGCAGAGTATAAGTACACATTGAAACATACAGGGAGAACCCTGCAATGTGTGTCATGGAATAAAGTACCTACAGACAAATGAAATTAAACTGAATTATAAACATTTAATGGAGTAAGATCTAAGGTTTAAACCTCATTTGGCCTGACCCCAAAGGTGGGAGCTATTTAACCATCATGTTACCCTCCTTTAATAACCAGTCGAGGACCCATGAGTCAATCTTCCTGGGCCTTAGTTTCCTCTTGGGCAAAATGCCATTGGAGTTGATGATGTTCCAGTTCTCAATGTCTATACTTAATACTGTCTGGAAAGAGTGGTTACTTTGTTGGGATTAAAAATGTCCTGGAGGCTAATAAATATTGTCTGAGTTTCTTCAGTTTTCTCTTCTGTGATAAGTTTGCTCCAAGCCCCACTTGCAGAAGGAAATGACAGCCCTCTCCACTACTCTTGCCTGGAGAATCCCATGGGCAGAGGAGCCTGGCGGGCTACAGTCCATGGGGCCACAAGCACTGGACGCGTCTAAGTGACTCACACAAGCCCGCTTGCATGCTTTCTATCTTTACTGCTTTGTACAGTTGTTTCCTTAGTCTGCTGAGCATGCCTACCTTAAAATCAACCTGTTCCCCCACTTCTGCTGTCAGAATCTACATAGGAATGAACTTGTGACACATGGCCATCTCCACCCAAACTTACAGAAGAGCTCTCCTCATTCCTTACCCAGGATTCTGTTCCTTCCCAGGAGGAGGGAAGTTTCTCCGCTGATTCTGGAGCACCAGATAGTGTGCTGCAGGTAGCTGTCTGACCCAGCTTTCCTCTCTATTAGCCGCCATCTGTCTGTAATGACTGCTCCCTTTGTTTTTTATTTTAGTGCAGCCCCCTTTAGCACCTTTGTCTGTTTTTACCATGCCACCTGTGCTTCCCGCTTCCCCAGCTCATTCATTCCTTCCTTGTGTGGGTACCGGAGGGGACAGAGTGCGATGGATCACCGGGGTCTGCTGTCCTCCAGACAAGATTCTGGAGGCTCACCCTTTTCTCTCCAACCGGCTGAATGCCTCTTTCCTCAGTCTGTTCCAACCCTCTTAATTTGCTGCCCTATATTTAAACTTCCCCAGAATATTTGTGTCCTTTGAAGAGACTTTACTGGAACAAAAGAAGGAAGTTGGTAAGTTCTTGAAATCTTTAACTTTCTATAACAAGAGTTTCAAGTTTGTCTCTCGCACAATCTTTGCTTTCCTTTGGTGCCTGAGAGTCGACTAGTCTGTAACCCCTTCTATGGAGACAGCTGTTATTGGGTCAGGCACCATTAGAAGAATGTTTTCTGTGTGGCATCCCTGACACAATTTGATGTTAAAAAAGTTAGTATTCAGTGACACGTTACGTTGTCTTGATTGTCTTCGTATGTTCATCTACATGAGTGTCACTTGTCCTGAACCTTAAGATCTACTAGATGGAACTTTTATAATAATTTTTAGTAGATTTCCCCTTAAGAGGGATACCCTGCAAATTGTTTCTGAAGTGTCTTAGTGCTGTTATTACTGCAAAGCTCAACTAAGTCCCTGCCATTGTGAAGCCTGCCTTCACATAAACTATCTACAGGTAGACCTCACTCCTCTGAAATCCTAGTGCATTTGTTGTGTGTACAACTCACCTGGTACTTCCCTAAGACGAAAAAGTGAGCCAAATAAGCACTTCTTTTGTCCGTGATCCCTTTCAGACCAGCAGCAGTACCTCCAACTTCTTGGTGGTATGTAACTCTGTAGCTCATACATACATACATATAGGTGCACAAAAAAGATTCATTAATTCCTTATTCAATTACATATTGACTTACTTGTGAAGCTGAAATTTTCAGTGGATCCATATTTTGACCTTTTCAGTTTTTTGTCTGTTTTCAACTACTCAGTTGCATTTTTACCATCAATAGGTTATGTCTATAAATAGAGGTCTAGAGACATTTTTAATGTGTTTAGGAAGAAGTTCAGCTTTTGAAATTGCAGATGAATACTGTGGTAGTGATTAACTGAAGCAAACATATTTTTAAGCAGTTTATCTGACTGAGGAAAAAACAACAATAGAGGCATCCCTTGTGACTAGAGTTTCAATGACTTCCTTCAAAAATAGTCATTTTAAAGTATTTTGTTTCCCTTCCCCTTAATCTCTTGCATTATGAATAATATTTAGTTGAGCTCCCAAAGCAACTGGGGAAAGAATATCTTTGGTGTTGATTTTGGATAAAATATGAGACATTTACTTTTGTGAATTTTAGTCTCAGAAGATTTGAATTCAGTGTTTTGTTCTCTGGGCTCCTGGGTCATTCAAAGATTAAAATTTAAAATCTTTGTGGTTTTGACCACTAGAAAGACCATTGAGACACCTAAGTATGACAGTTTTAGTTAATAATATCTATAGAAGCTCATTAGTCTTTTAATTATCATTTTAGTAACTCCCAGATGGGTAATATCTGTCTTTCTATAGGCATTTTATAGAATAATCATCCTAATGTTACACTGCATTGTAGTTCATTATTTCTGTGAGCTTTTAGTTTTACTTATATTTGCTTAGCAACCAAGTTAATTGTTCAAAAATTATTATTCTAATTAATTATGTACTGAATCCTTTAGATACATCATTTCAAAGCACTGAGATGTCAGATTTTGTCCTTTTCGTAAAAAGGGTTAAAACTCTACTTCTTATATTTTTGACCTTATAAAATTCTTTCTCCAATTTCAAAACCTTATTATCTCAAAGTACATTAGCGGATCTAAAAATTCATGTGTTCTTTTAAAATATATACTTGTTGAGGACATATAGTAGATCAAAAGTTTTATCAGCTGTAATTTCCTTTTAAAATTGTTATTTTTTTTTTTTTTTAAATCCAAACTAAGTTACTTCTCTCTGGTTTAAACATGCTGGCTGATTTTTAGACTTGGATGAATTTCACTGTAAATTTCTGTTCGATGTGACTTGAGTACCCAGGAGCTGTCAGGACGGCTCAGTGATTTAACGCTGGTGTCCTGCAGCTCTGACTGTAATCAGCAGATGCTGTGGTATTACCATAAATGTTTCCCTAACTGCTTCTGTCAAAGAGAGAAGATTCTTCCTGCCCTGAGTCTGCTGCTTCTGATTAAATTCAGTTTGCCTTCTTTTGCATAATTAATGTCCCATGATGATCTCTAACCTTTTGTTTTTAATATTGCCTTTTGGTCTAGACTCACTCACTATGCGGAGGCTCCACTAAGAGCAGACAAAGAGAAAGGGATGCTGCTTTTACATGAACCCCCAGCACCCGCATGGCTCTGAAGTTGTTACCGTTTTATATACCACCACTTGTCAAAGATCATGAAAGGTTCTGGTCTTTGCAATGTTTTTCATTGTTGTGCCACTGCTCTGTTCTACTTCTGAAGGCTGTTTCTGCAATGCTTTGGTGCACATGGTTTTGCCTGAGGGTGTGTGATGGGATCTGCTTTAGAATGTGCTCACCTGGATGTATTAACTGTGATAAACCTCTGGCACCGACGAGGCAGAAGCCTTCCTGGTCTACAAAATTTTCTGTACCTCTAGCCCAAAGTTTATCAGACACTGTATTTGGCGCAACAAAGGAAATGTCTGCAAAATATGTTAAAAGTGAATGCCCTGTTTTGCCAATGAAAGCATTCTTTACATTATTTCAATGGGAAAAAAAAGATCCTTGAATTTATTAAATATCAGCAACTTTTCCCTGAAGAGCCCAAAGTGCTTCATCATTTTCCTGTTTATTTTATTAGAATCTGTGAGGACTCCTGCTGGCAACCACCTGTGGCTGTTTTTCTTTTTCAAGTAGAACATCAGTGTGACTAGATAGCCTTTGTGATGTTGTTCTTACTATATAAGATAAGAAGCATACACGGCATCTCCATGGTGCTAAATGCAGCCAGCAGCAATGGGCAGATTTACCGCTTAGAAATGCTCTGTCATCATAGCATCTGAAATCGGGCTCCTGCATGTTCCTTCCTTTCAGAAGAAAGGGTGAAAGGCTGAGCATCACATTTTCTGTGGTTTATCTACTTCTTTCTCCTATAGGAGATTCTACTAACAAATCTTTTATCACATTATTTTTTGTGTAATTTTATTTTCTTCATTGTATCAAAGGACTTTAGAATGGAAAAGGATCTTAGAAAAGTGTTCCTCTTGTGAATGACAAAGCTGAGTCTAGGTGACATAAAGCCACAGGTAGTGGCACATTTTATTTGGGGATTTTCAGTTCTTAGTTACTGAAATGTTAACTTTGAATATAGATTTTCATTCATCTCAGATTAAAGCAAATAAAAGAGAAACAAGGTAATTTTAGAATAAATGTATCAGATCCCACATATATTCCCCATAAAAGCAAAAGTTATGATCAGCAAAACTTTGCCTTTTTTCTCCCTGAGACTCTTTTCCTACAAAGTCTTTAAGCTCGTAGCTCCTTTGATCTCCTGCAGCTCCACTGTATTTTTTTTTTTCCTACACAAATACCAGCGATACCACTTTGCCATCTCTCTTCATAGTAGGCAGCCACATCTACAGTACAGAGCACCCCTTCAGCAGATCGGCTAATCTGTGACCCCAAAGATAGCGGCAGGGTGCCATGTGAGACACGGGGACTTACGTGTTCATCTGCCTCTGCCTTTCCTTGCTCGGCCACAGAGTGACCCACTCACCGCCTGGGCTCAATCTCCTTGTTGGTAAATGGAAATAAACAATAACCACCTCACAGGAGGATTAAATGAATGCCATGTGTGCTAATGTGTCCACACACCTGCTTCTTTGAGACCTGTATTTGATAGCCAAGGAGAATCAGGAAGACACTTGGAAAAGGCAAGAATACAAGAACAAGAGTGCTTGTATTTAATTAGTTTCAATGGTTCTTCTTAGTCTGTTTCCTCGTTCTCAGTTTATTCATGAACATAATATGTTAGTTACTACTCAAAAAAAAAAAAAAGCCATAGATATGTCTCTTTCAGGATAGTTGAAGGAAGTCACTAAGAAAAGCACCAACATTTTACAAAAATGTGAAATATTTCTCTGGCTCTAAGGAAGAAACATCTCCTTTCTACCCCAAGCGTGTCTCCCCCACACCACTTAAAAAAAAAAAAAAAGCTTTTCTTAATTTCTTAATAACTAGAGGCCCTGAGATCCTTAAATTTGATTCTTAAATGTCTTGCTGTTACCATGCTTTAAGAAGATTATTTTAAATAACAAAGAGCTATAATTCATAAGTGGTATCACTGCCACTCTCATCAGATATAGTCAAAATTTGGATATCCACCTACCTATTCCCAGAAAGTTAACACATAAATATGCATGACTGCGTTTATCACTTTAATCATGAATTTAATGATACCACATGTAAGCATAAGCCAGTTCACTGATGAAATAGGTTATACTGAAAATATTAGAAGTGAGTTTGTGTTTTTTACATTGGAAGACATATCTTGCTTGATCAGTTATTCTGTTAATTAAGGCATCTGTGGCTCAGTCTTTACTCAGTTACATGACCTCAGGGGCCATGTTACTAATCTTCCTGCTGTAACCATCAAAGAGGGTGAAACACATCAAGAGTTGTGATGAGTGGGCCCAGTGATGGCATACAGTGTGGTGGTCTCTGCTCAGCTGAGCACTTTCGTATGTGTTTTTGTCATAAACATCCTGTGTAGGTTTGGCTTATCTCCAGTACTCTTGCCTGGAGAATCCCATGCACGGAGGAGCCTGTGGGCTGCAGTCCATGGGGTCGCAACAGTTGGGCACAGCTGAGCGACTAAACCACCACCACCCATGACCCCATAAGAGAGCGCCCTCTGACCCAACTCACCACAGACGTGGAGTTTGCAGCTAACCGGATGAGCCAGGGCAATTGCTGATGGTTCTCTTTCATGTAACTCTGAAGAACAAACGAGTCAGTGAGCCTACAGCTTGATAAATGGAAAGGTTGTTCTGTGGCAGTAAGCTCAGCTAAAACCAAATCTGCAGAGATGGCAGTGGAGGGGGTTAAGCTAACCTTGCCCCCAACACAAGGGCCTTTAATCTGCCCGAGGCAGTCATCATTGCCTCTCTAGGAGAGTGGGAAGACTCACAGTTGCAGAGCCAGGAGCATCATCACGGTCTAACAGTGGCCGACCTCGTGGCCTCAGTTTTCTTCTTGTGTAATGGGGCTGTCGGCAGCAGCTTCCCAGAGAGTGGCGTGGGGCAGTTACTGAAGCCGCACCCTCGTTGTGTCCAGCACACAGAGGCATGGTGCATGGAGGTGGCAGCAGCGTTAGCATTTGACTAAGACCCACTGAGAGATGTCTGGTGGAATGTAGTGGAGAAGGCATACATTAATAGTAAGTTATACAAACCCATCATGCTTCTGGTAAATGCAGAAGGAAAAGAAGAGGATGCAATGAGGATGAGCGAGGCGGGCCGGGGGCGCTTCCTGGGGAGTCGCCTCTGTGCAGGAACACTGTGACCTGATTCCACACTGACCGCAGAGAATGGAACCTGGAACACCAGTCTCTCAAGAGAGGCCCGGGTGGGGCAGTGGATCCAGGTCGCTCTGCTCCCTGTTAACACAGCCGTGCCCACGAGGAGACAGAGCTTTAACTGCAGGAGAAGCAGTGGCGGCCGCGCTGTGCTCCTCTGCATCTGGAGCCACAGTGCCTGGGACTCAGAAATCCTGATTCCGAATCCATCTCCTTCTGCATGTGTTGTTGCTCCTCAGATCCGGCCCAGTTCACTCTCTGTGAGCTCTCCCCGATTTGGTTGGCTCCTTTCCTGCATCCCTCCATAGCCTCTTTTTTCTCTCCCATCTCCCCTTTCCATCCACCCCCCAAATGGCCTCATTTATTGGGTCTCCTTAGAAAACGTTCTCTAACCAGGATCTGTTACCTTCTGCTTGTGTTCCTGTCACTTCTCATCTGCCAGAAGGGACATCCCCTCCCCTCTACTATAAGCATTCTCTTCTGAAATCTAACACACCCACAGGACTTAAGCGTTTGTGTGTATTAAGAGGCACAGATCCTAATTGTGCTAAAAGACATCATAACAGATACCAAATTCAATAATGCATTTAAAAAATGAGAGGCGTAATTGACAGCTCAGAACGCTTTTTAAGCAGTTCTTGCTATTTCTCCTTGTTATATCGATAGACAGATAGATGATAGGGAAATATAGATATATCAAGGTGGTTAGGTTGTAGGCTTCCTGAAGGCAGGAGCTGTGTCTGCGTATTCCTGCTGCACTCCAGACACCTAGCGTAATGCACCCACTGTTCATACTTTTGAACTCAGTGAATGAACACATGTTGTCCCTCTTGGATCCTACATAATGCCAGGAATTGAGGCAGCATAGCCTCTGCCCCCTTGAGCGTAACTCTCACACAGTACAACCTACTGCCCGCAGAGCACCCGTCTCAGCACCATGAGGTGAGAAGAGCACAGATCCTGCTCCCGGCACTGTATGGTTTCGTCACTAGCCTCTGGTTTATATGTCAAAATAACTAGCTTTATGTATTTTCTAACATATTAGTGAATCTGGGCCATAGATTTTTCTTCTTCTATGAATAACTAGTTATGTTGCAATTTTAAATATAGGCAGTACTTCGTACTACACAAGCAAAAACCCTGGAAAAATATATTCCTGGTTCTAACTAGAGAGCTCAATAAATTTTTAAATTATTTGTCAGAGATAATATTGGTAAAAGTGAAGCGTCTCATAGTTCCTTTTGGTTCCTTCTGCTAATACAGGAATACTGTATGCTTCTCCTTCAGCATTTATAGCTTTTTTCTTTCTTTTTCAGTTAGATAACAGTGCTATAGTTTGAAGCCTGGAGCTGAATCTGGTTTCAATTCTACTTGAATTTGAGCTCTACCCTCAGGTTGCTCCTGACCTTGGGCAAGTTTCTTAACCTCTCAATGCATCCCTTCCTCCTCTGTGAAATGGGGAGAATCAACATCTCACTCGATTAGATTGTATGATGACTCCTGTAAAACACATCATACAGACGGGCACCTAATAAGTCCTTAAACATTCAGTTCAGTTCAGTCGCTCAGTCGTGTCTGACTCTTTGCGACCCCATGAATCGCAGCACGCCAGGCCTCCTTGTCCATCACCAGCTGGACAAATTCATGTCCATTGAGTCGGTGATGCCTTCCAGCCATCTCATCCTCTGTCATGCCCTTCTCCTCTTGCCCTCAATCGTTCCCAGCATCAGGGTCTTTTGCAGTGAGTCAGCTCTTCGCATCAGGTGGCCAAACTATTGGAGTTTCAGCTTCAGCATCAGTCCTTCCAATGAACACCCAGGGCTGATCTCCTTTAGGATGGACTGGTTGGATCTCCTTGCAGTCCAAGGGACTCTCAAGAGTCTTCTCCAACACCACAGTTCAAAAGCATCAATTCTTCAGTGCTCAGCTTTCTTTATAGTCCAACCCTCACCCATACATGACCACTGGAAAAACCATAACCTTGACCAAACGGACCTTTGTCGGCCAAGTAATGTCTCTGCTTTTTAATATGCTGTCTAGGTTGGTCATAACTTTCCTTCCAAGGAGTAAGCATCTTTTAATTTCATGGCTGCAATCACCATCTGCAGTGATTTTGGAGCCCCAAAAAATAAAGTCTGACAGTGTTTCCACTGTTTCCCCATCTATTTGCCATGAAGTGATGGGACCGGATGCCATGATCTTAGTTTTCTGAATGTGGAGCTTTAAGCCAACTTTTTCACTCTCCTCTTTCACTTTCATCAAGAGGCTCTTTAGTTCTTCACTTTCTGCCATAAGAGTGGTGTCATCTGCACATCTGAGGTTATTGATATTTCTCCCAGCAATCTTGATTCCAGCTTGTGCTTCATCCAGCCCAATATTTCGCATGATGTACTCTGCATATAAGTTAAATAAGCAGGGTGACAATATACAGCCTTGATGGACTTTTTCCTTTTTGGAACCACTCTGTTGTTCCATGTCCAGTTCTAACTGTTGCTTCCTGACCTGCATACAGGTTTCTCAAGAGGCAGGTCAGGTGGTCTGATATTCCCATCTCTTTCCACAGCTTATTGTGATCCATACAGTCAAAAAAGCAGAAATAGATGTTTTTCTGGAAGTCTCTCGATTTTTTGATGATCCAGCAGATGTTAGCAATTTGACCTCTGGTTCCTCTGCCTTTTCTAAAACCAGCTTGAACATCTGGAAGTTCACGGTTCACGTATTGCTGAAGCCTGGCTTGGAGAATTTTGAGCATTACTATACTAGCGTGTGAGATGAGTGCAATTGTGCGGTAGTTTGAGCATTCTTTGGCATTGTCTATCTATGGGATTGGACTGAAAACTGACCTTTTCCAGTCCTGAGGCCACTGCTGAGTTTTCCAAATTTGCTGACATTTTGAGTGCAGCACTTTCACAGCATCCTCCTTTAGGATTTGAAATAACTCAGCTAGAATTCCATCACCCCCACTAGTTTGGTTCATAGTGATGCTTCCCAAGGCCCACTTGACTTCACATTCCAGGATGTCTGGCTCTAGGTGAGTGATCACACCATCGTGATTATCTGGGTCTTGAAGACCTTTTTTGTACAGTTCTTCTGTGTATTCTTGCCACCTCTTCTTAATGTCTTCTGCTTCTGTTAGGTCCATACCATTTCTGTCCTTTATTGAGCCCTTCTTTGCATGAAATGTTCCCTTGGTATCAAACACATTTGTATTATTTTTATTATTAGTCTTTTATAAAACAAAACCTGAAGTTGGGAGGAAAAATTACAGTTGCACTAAGTCCCCTACATACGAACGTATTCCATTAGGAAAGTGCATTTGTAAGTCCAATTTGTTAGTCCAATAAAGCTAACCTAGGTGTGTTACTAGCACAATTGGCTATATAGTATTGTACTATAATAGGTTTACAATGCTTTTCACACAAATAATATAGAAAAAATAAATGAAAGAGTAAAATAACTAAAATCTTGCAGTATAGTGCCTTGAAAAGTATAGTAGTACAACAAATGCAGCAGCTGGCATATGGGACTGGCATCCCGTGGACAGGAAAGGAGTTCCTGACAGAGAAGGGAGGGGATGGGGCCAGGAAAGCCCAGGACCATCAGCAATGAGAGACGGGGGCAGGCTGCCGTGGCAGTCACGCCTGACGCTGATGGCACACATGTTCACAGCTTCGCAAGTCCGCAACCTGTTCATATTTAGGGGACTTACTGTATTTTATTAACTGTAATTTTATTCATTATAGTCAGATGGTGATAAAGTGACTCTATTTTGTTAGAACTAAATCTGAATGAATTCCACCTTTGCAAATTGTGTCGTAGTTGAAATTTTTGTTGTTTTTAAGCAAGTATTCTTGGTTTGACACTCATTGGACAAATGAGGAATGATTCACCCCCTGATTATAATTAGACGCACTGAAGTTCACAGCAAGCTTTCAGCATTGATTACTTCTTCCCTCGGATAAGATGTAAGATGATATGGCTTGCCTATCCCAGAAGAGAACAGACATAAGATATTACATTAGAGAAATAAAATCATTGGTGTTGGGAAAGGCCCTGAATATTAGGATCACCAAATGGATTTGGTAAAACTGCAAAACACAGAACTCCTTTGATCTACTGCAGAAAAGGCTTTTTTATGTTACAGGATTCCATTACTTGAAATGATCTTTCTCCTCTTCCAATCAAGTGAGAGCCTGTATGGAAAGCTGGTACCATTGCAAAATCTAAGGTCATCAGAAATAGAACAGTTAACTAGCAAACATATTATTACTGTATTGTAACAGTTATAAAAGAATGTATTATGTTCCATATTTTTAAGTCACTAAAAATAAATTATTCAAGGTGCTCTAGTGCCCATTTAATGATTAGTGACAGGTGTGACTATCTGACCTCTAGTGGCAATAGCTCATTGCTGCATCTCAGTTGATGTGCTAAAACAAACAAAAAACTGACTGTAAATGAAATCTCAGCTCTTAAGAATTGTACAAGTGTGTGACTAGCTTCCCTGAATTTCTGCTGGTCTGACTGTGGGGGTGCTGCCGCAGAGAACTTTGTGGACCTCTCAGTTCAGGCACCTGAAATGTGCCCACGGATGCCACACCGAGGCCTAGTAGCCAGCTGTCCCCTGCAGCATTTTTCACAGACATTCTGAAGCTCACAGCAAGCTTCTAGCATTGATGCTCAGCATTATTTTATAGGCTTGCGTGAAATATTTTTAGAGTAGGTATCTATTAAATGTCTACATTAATGTGTGTTTCATAATGCATAGATATTACATGTTTGCGTGGATGTTTCCTGCTTCAAATTGAAGAGCATTACCATTCCTCATATACTGCATCATGAGTTAGAGGCTGCTGCTTTGTAAACAGGAAACAGATTGGAACTGACCAACAATTTGAAACTACTAAACCACTGTACTAAATAGACTTACATACTCCATTTAGTTTGGTGCCCCAAACTGGAAAAGACTCGGAAAATTTACATTATCTTCCCTGGTGGCTCAGACGGTAAAGAATCTTCCTGCAGTGCAGGAGACCTGGGCTCGATCCCTGGGTCAGGAAGATCCCCTGGAGAAGGGAATGGCAGCCCACTCCAGTATTCTGGCCTGGGAAAATTCCATGGACAGAGGAGCCTGGTGGACTACAGTCCATGGGTTTGCAAAGAGTCAGACACAGCTGAGCCGCTAATACTAAGGCTGAATAATTGAAAAAGGAACATTCTGCTGTGTAATAGTAACATGCTTTCGTTTGTCTTTAACATAAACCATTCTGGAATATTTATTTAGCTTTTTCTTTTCATACTTGGTATCTCAACTAACTGAGGACTTAAATCTCACTAGCTTAATGAACTATAAATTGCTGGATATATGGCTAATGTGGGTCTCTGATAATTTTTTTAAAATTGAAGATACCATGTGGGTTATAACGTTCCACATACTTTAAGATTTCTTTAGTGCTAACACTTGGAGCTCTTTTAGGAGAATATACAAGAAATGGGACAACCGTCAATTGCCCCATCTCGTCCTGTGACCATTTTCCTGCAGTCAGCACTTCTTTAGCTTACCAAGAGTACTGCACCATAATATCTTTCTTTTCTGCCTGCTATGTGATACATTTCTCCTGCCTCGTGTTTTGTGTTACCATGGAGACAGGAGGTGCTCCAAAGCCCTGGGAAGATGGTTGGACCGGGTCTTTGAGGAAACTGTCCCTGCTGGCTAGAGAAGCCTGAGGCAGGAATCTAGCAGTAAATGGAAGGAGGGAATTAGGTGGTCAGATCTGACTTTGTGTCCAGAGCGTCTTAGGAAGCACAGGCCCAGCCGATGCTGCATTCAGAATGAGTTGTTTACAGAAACCAGTTTTTCCGAGATCTCGATGCAGCCCGGGCTTTCGTAGGAACCAAGCTTAAAGATTTTTATTTCGAGAAAATAACTGAAGTGACTTTGACTTATTTCTTTTACTGTTTCCTCATTAAAAGGGAGCAGCTTCTAAGAAAGATCCTCTTTGCCTGACTTATTTTGCCGATCAAAAATTTCACCTTTAAAATGCAGATCAATATTCTTTGACTCAGCCGAAGCCGTCAGAAGTCAGACTGCGGGCAGAGCACGAGGGACTCTGCAACCAGCGCCCAAATCGCTGATCCAAATATGCTAGTTCTGAAAATAAGTAGTTTTTACCCTAAAGTGTCCTGTATGCCTTCCATATTTCAGAAACAGAATTTAAAGCCTTTAAACATTTCTGTTTCCTACTGTATTATTTTAACTCACACTTGTTAATATTTTTCTTTAGGAGAAATCTGCTAAAAGATTTCCACATAACATATTTTTTCATGCCTTTTCCTCTGGATATGTGCATGGGAGTTACTGCTGAAGGCAGCCTCTTTTCAGTAGATAAGGTCCATACTCAGGGTGTTTCCTGGAGTTTTGTCACATATCTCATAGCCTAAGCAGAGAAGGATTTCAGAGAACTTGAGACACCATCAACATATCTTCCTAGATTACTGGTCCAAGGGCATAGTATGCAGAATTGTTCTTTGGAGGAAGAAGGCCAGTGAGCTATGAATCTGTAAAAAGAATATGGTTGAATAAGATCCTCCTACTTAGCTCAGAAAACAGCAGGAGGCAGTCATATAATAGCCTGAGCTGCCCTCTAAGGTAATGGCTGTGACTCACGCCAAAATCTTTTTTACTCATTTTCTGGAAATAGAGGAAACCAAAATCTTAGTCGTTTCAGATTTTATAATGAAACCTGGTACCATCAATCCAGTACAAGATAATGCTGCTGGGCTATGAATAGACCAATCAAAAAAGGCAGGTCTATCAGCTTTAACAGGTGCCTCTGCACCTCGGCCCAGTGTAGGTCCTGTTCCAATTTGAATAGGAGAATGGCAAGAAATAAAGGTCAATCTCATTTTGGAAAGAAGGAGAGTCACATTTAATATGTTAGATCCTTCTAATTTTCACTGATTTACTAAAACGTCTACAGAACTGCAAAGTAGAATCTGAATGGTAACTTGGCCTCCCTCTGCCTTGGTGGCTGGATCAACATATGTCAAAACAGACAGCGGAAGCAATAGGTACGTCATTATAGCATTCAGTTTCATGACTGCACTTTGAATCTTTAGTCATTGCCTATTTTACCGTTCATAGAAGTTGCATAAATCCAAATTATCTAGGAATGAACAACTGTGACTTCCTTTCCTTATAAAACAAAGTCACAATGAAATGCTAAATTTTGGAACATTACGTTCTTTCACTTGGATGTTTTTCATGTAGCTAAAAAAAATAATGTTTGAAAAGCATTTTCCTTCTGTAGTAACTGATTCCTTTAATACTTTATCTTTCATTTATGGACCTAATCTCAATAAGGTATGTATTTGGGAATTTTTTTCCCCTCAGTTTTCGGGTTATATTTTTATCTGCAATTTATTTCCCTATATAATTCAAGCAGCACATATTTACCTGATATCTAATTATTATTGTCATACAATCTGTGACCATAGAACAAAACTTAAGATTTCTAATCTGAATTACATAGGGAAATAATTTGCTGATTTAAATGCATCCCTGATACAGAGGAGAAAAGTTCCAAAGTGCATATCCGTACAAAGCTGGGGCTTGTGATCTTGATTTATAACTTTTACTTTAGCCCTTTGAACTGTACATCTCCCTCTATTGTGACTTACAATAAATTTAGAAGTATTTTTGGCAAATATGGGGAAATGGACAATATTAATTTCTACTAGGATATCAATTAGAACTTTTAACTCAACCTTAAAAATTATTTTTGGGATAATCCCTAAATTTTGTTAATACTAATTATTAGCTTTCTAATAGTACAAATTTTTCTGGGCTCCAAAATAACTGCAGATGGTGATTGCAGCCATGAAATTAAAAGACGCTTACTCCTTGGAAGGAAAGTTATGACCAACCTAGACAGCATATTAAAAAGCAGAGACATTACTTTGTCAGCAAAGGTCCATCTGGTCAAGGCTATGGTTTTTCCAGTGGTCATGTGTGGATGTGACAGTTGGACTATAAAGAAAGCTGAGCACTGAAGAATTGATGCTTTTGAACTGTGGTGTTGGAGAAAACTCTTGAGAGTCCCTTGGACTGCAAGGAGATCCAACCAGTCCATCCTAAAGGAGATCAGTCCTGGGTGTTCACTGGAAGGACTGATGCTGAAGCTGAAACTCCAATAGTTTGGCCACCTGATGTGAAGAACTGACTCATTGGAAAGGACCCTGATGCTGGGAGGGATTGGGGGCAGGAGGAGAAGGGGACGATAGAGGATGAGATGGTTGGATGGCATCACCAACTCAATGGACATGGGTTTGGGTGGACTCCAGAAGTTGGAGATAGGCAGGGAGGCCTGGCGTGCTGCGGTTCATGGGGTCGCAGAGTCAGACACGACTGAGCGGCTGAACTGAACTGAATGGTACAAAATCCATCTGAGATAGTTACTCATCACTGGAGTTTTCTATGAAGATACCTAATTCAACAATCTTACAGGTATTAGCACTGGTGGAAACTCCAGGTTCTAGACCTGTGCTGTCAGGACAGTAGCCCATAGCTGTGTGTGGCTCCTGAGCTCTCAGACTGTGGCTAGTCTGAATTAAGATGTACTTCCAATAGGGTCTATGAATTTTGAGTGAAGGAAGTAATTTTTGGTTGTGCATGTGTATTTGAGGCATGTATATATAGACAGAAAATAAAAGTGGGACTAGCTACTGAATAGAAGAACTACGAGCATAGAACCATTGGTCATTTCAACATTTAATAATGTGGAAAAAGACAACAGCTAATTCCAATTAAATAGCAAACTAAGACATGTTTTATTTAACTTAAATTAATTTGAACTTTGCCAGTCATCCATGTAACTAGTTTTGGCTCAAGAGCTATGGTACATTTAGGCTTCTCTGAATTGAGAGACTATTTCTCTTTTTCTCAAATGCTACAAAGAAGCCTGGAAACATTCAAACTGATAGCAGAAAAGATACCATTTCTCTATTGAATAAAAAACTACTTTCAGTTATTTATTCATTAAATTATCTGTCTGAAAATATGTATTTATTTTTTATTAAAATATATATTTAATTGTGTACTTAAACAGTACAAATTCATAACATGAAGAATAGAATTCTGAATTAACTCTATCTTTGAATTATTACATGTATGTGTGTATATGTTAGTTGCTCAGTCATGTCCTACTCTTCACAACCCCATGGACTGTAGTCCACCAGGCTCCTCTGTCCATGGGATTCTCCAGGCAAGAATACTGGAGGGGGTAGCCATTCTCTTCTCCAGGGGATCGTCCCAACCCAGGGATCATACCCAGGTCTCGTGCATTGCAGGCAGATTCTTTACCATCTGAGCCACCAGGGAAGCCCTAAAATATGTATATTATAATTTAAATTGTGAACTTGGAATGTTATTACAAAGATCTAAATGTAACACTGATTATAAAATGCAGAAATTATTTTGCATTATGAAAATATACAGTACACAACTCTTCCCAAAGGCTCATGTGCTGCTACTTCACTGTGTCCTGTTGTACTGCCGTCCGCAACGTGGAACCTCCTTCTCTGGCTCTAAAACAGCTACTCTGCCTCTCACACTAAGTCTTTGTGGAGGAGAAATAAATGAGACTTTTTTTCTTTCAAGGACATAGATGGGAAATTCAACATGTTGCTTTCATTTACTTTCACTGGCCCTAATCTAGTCTCTGGTCATATGGGGCTTCAAGGAATAACAGGAAATATAATCTGCATCTGTATTAATGAATTTAGGGGGAGTTACCAGTTTTCTATATCAGCCTGAAAAGCAGTAGATATAACAAAGCATTGTTGTCCTTATATGTGAATAAAATATATGGAAAAAAGATGTACTGACAACTATAAAATACATATTTGACTTTGAAGACTTAGTACAAAAGAAAAATTAAGGATTTTGTTAGTATATTTTTTATTTTGCTTACATGTTGAAATAATAATAGTTGACATTGGTAGGTAAACTACATTGTTCAGACTAGTTACACCTGATTTCCTGTCCCAGTTTTTAAGGTGACCACTGGACAATGTTAAGTAACATATGTAGCTCACTTTCATGATGCTTATTATATTTCTATTGGACAGTGCCATTCTAGACTCGAAGCTAGTTCCTAAAGAGGTCAGAAAGCACAAAAATATACATTAAATAAAAACTGACATGTCATCAGTTTTTCAGACTGTTGTTCTGAAGTGTTTTCTTTGGGAAGATTAATATGAAGTAAGGTGGTAAAAGTATGGCATGCTTAGGTTTTGTCACTCAAGAAATAATGTTTTAAACACCTGTTATAAAACAGGCACTATTCTAAGAACTATTTTATTTATTCTTTGTGAATGAAACAAAGATTGTTGCCTCTGTGGAGCTTACATTCTAGCAAGTTAGATCAGAATTAGATGATATGAGTGTTTTTCTTGCTCCTTGAACATACCGCTTTCTATAAGGCTAGTGAATGTGACTATATGTGTGGTGACAGGCTGGGGAGACCTAAAGGAACATTTTTATATATAAAGTCATACCCAAAATTATTTCATTTAAAATCATCTTCATTACAAATGTATTGCAGGACTGAATTCTCCAATGAATAAACACAGATAGTTTTAAGCAGATTTTTATTAGGCTGAAAATCAACTTCAGGTTTTTAAGGTTATATTCAAAAAGATTCTATGAGCATCAGTTCTCGTGTATTTTGGTACTGGTACACTAGTTGGGTTTGTATTTTCTGCAGGATTTTGGACTACTAAATGAATATGGTTTTGCATGTTCATAATGGAAATGACAGGACCCTAAATGTTTCAAGGCCTGAGCACCTAGCATGGTGGATAAGTACTCAGTGGGTTAACTAATGAGTTAACTTAACAATAACTTCAGCTCATGATCTCTGGAAGAACAGTTGAAGAAATTGTGGATGTTTGGCTTGGCAAAGATTTGGGGATTGTGATATATCTTTTTAAATAGTTGAAGAACTGGTGAATGGAAGAGAAATTAGACTCTGTTAATACGGCCCTAGTGGGAAAAATCAGTAGGTCTGGCTAGTGACTAAGACCTTAGGGGAGCAAACACTAGATAAATCTAAGTTAAAATATTTAATTATTAGAGGAATATATTGCCTTATGAGATGGTGAGACTATGACTAGAGGTCTTCAAACTTAGACTGGACAACCATTGGATGGGATTCTGAGTAAAGGGAATTCAAGCATTGGATAGATGGTTCTGGCAATTCCTAAGGTTCTTTCCAAACCTGAGGTTACATGCCTCTATATTATATGATTCTATGAAAGTGAAATGGAGTTGAAATAGCATACATTACTCATTTAGGAAAAAAAAAATCTGTGCGTTTGCAGTATCTAGTAAACGTTGACTTAGGAAATATACAAAATAAAAATACATAAGCACACTATAAGATACCACTTAGAAATGGCCTAAGGAAAATATTTAGTTCCTCTAGTATTCATCTGGTTATTTTCCAGTACCACTTCCTGGTCATTAGCACGGGGTATAGGCTTGTCCTCAAATCTCAAGTGTAAAGTGCTCTTTCCCTTTCACAATATGTCTTTTGCCATAACCTCATCCTCTGCCCCCAGAGCTGTGAGGGAGTAAGATGTGAATTATGTTTTCTGGAGGCAAATATCAAAGTCTCTGTGACCTTGAGGTTCATGGACTTATCTAAACCTCGGTTTCCTTATTTATTAAGTGTTGGTGAAAGTATTAGTTGCACAGTCGTGTCCGACTCTTTGCAACCCCATGGACTGTAGCCTACCAGGCTCTTCGGTCCTTGGAATTTTTCCAGGCAAGAATACTGGAGTGGGTAACCAGTCCCTTCTCCAGGGGCTCTTCCCAATCCAGGGATCAAACCCAGTTCCCTCACATTGCAGGCAGATTCTTTGCCATCTGAATGACCAGATAAGTTGTTAATACTTTTATCTTAGAGTTGTTGGAAAATTTTTTAAATAACACGTAAAGGGTTTAACATATATTATGTATCCAGTAACTGTAACATCAAGTTATATACCTGTGTAATTTGCCTACCTTCTTCCTCATAAACCGCCAGACCAACCCATGAATTTATTTACTGTCTGATATCCATTAGCTGACAGGCAATTGCATACTTTAAACACCATTTACTTAATGGCTGCTCAGCCACACACTGGTGACCACAAGTGCCTGGTAGCCTGAGACAGCTGTCAGTGACAGACAGCAAGCCTAGTAAACAGACGCTTTGGTTGGTTTTGGTGTATAAACGTTAAGAGGAAGTTGCTTTGCTTGTGAAAGTTTGAATTGAAAATGTGTTGTGGGATTGTGCCAGGCATTTCAGTGGAAAATGCTGAGGCAGACAACAGTACTGAAGCTCTCGCCTTAGGCCTGGAGCTGTGGATGTGGGGGATTCCTTCCTAGGGGAGATGGTTGAAACTGTGAGATCTTGGTGAGCAGAGTGTAGAGAGAGGACAGAAAGGGCCAAGGATCTAAATGGCCACAGAGAGAGACCCTTGTCTTTGTAAGGGGTTGAAAAGGTAAAGTGGATGAGAAGACTAAGAATGAAGCATCAGTAAGTGGGAGAATAAGCGTGGTGAAGGGCCTTGTCATGATGGAAGGTGCTAACCAGGGGTCTCAGGACTTGAGTCTTGTCTGTCTCTGCCTGAAAGTGATGCCTGCTGCCTCAGCTGTGTGTAAAACGAGGTAAGACACCCATGTTACCTCTTCCACAGGAGCATTATAAGAATCACATGAGTAGATGTGTGGGAAGACTGCTTGCCAACTATAGCATGTGTGTGTATAAAGGTCAGATGGGGATACTGATGTTAAGTTATAGACAGCATTCTTCAGTGACATGACACCAGTTATCAGGGATTAGGCCAAGCTTTAGAAGTCACAGGCCTCTACTGCCCTTACTTCATACACCAGCTGCAAGTTTGGGGGTGCCCAGTCCTGCCTGTCTTCTGGCTAGGTGGCTGCAACTTTGGGGGTTTTTCACTATCTCCTCAGGTTTGATAATTCACTAGAAAGACTCTAGGTTTCAAGAAGTACTATTTTGATTTCCCAGGTGGCACAATGGTAAAGAATCCGTCTGCCAATGTAGGAGACACAGGAGATGCAAGTTTGATCCCTGGGTCAGGAAGATCCCCTGGAGGGGGATATGGCAACCCTCTGCAGTGTTCTTTCCTGGGAAATCTCATGAGCAGAGGAGCCTTGTGGGTTACAGCCCATGGGGTGGCAGAGCTGGACATGACTGAGCCAGTGAGCACTACTTACTATTACAGCTTTATTATAGCGAAAGGACACAAGTCAGAACCAGCCAGAAAATTCCTCAGGGATATATCACCGTCCACCCCCCAGCATATACATGCATCATGCTGTCAGTGTGTGACAATACCTATGGCCAACCAGGAAACCTCACCTGCTCCTCAGAGACCATAGATTTTTGTCGAAGCTTTATTCCTCGGGCATGATTGATGGGCCCCATGATTGAACCCAGTCTCCACCTCCCAACACTCCAGTCACATGACTGCTCTTTCTAATGTGGCCCCTCCCCATTCTGAATCACTTCTTACCAGAAACTAGGGTCCCATGATGAGTCAACTTACTAGCATAAATCTTCAGGTATGATCAGAGGGGCCCACCATAGATAACAAAGACACGCTGTTCACTCTGTTAATTCAAAGGGCTAGAGGCTACCTTCTAGAACCGGACAAAGGCTAACCAATTTCTTTATTATACACACTCTATTAAGTGTTGAAGGCAGGAGGAGAAGGGGACAACAGAGGACAAGATAGTTGGATGGCATCATGGACTCCATGAACATGAGTTTGAACAAACTCTAAGAGATAGTAAAGGACAGGGAAGCCTGGCGTGCTGCAGTCCATGGGGTTGCAAAGAGTTGGACACAACTAAGTGACTGAACAACAAAGTATTTCAAAAAAGAGTTAATGCTTTCAAACTCTGTTGCTAGAGAAGACTCTTGAGAGTACCTTGGACTACAAGGAGGTCAAACTAGTCAGTCCTAAAGGAAATCAACACTGAATATTCGTTGGAAGGACTGATGCTGAAGCTGAAGCTCCAATACTTTGATCACCTGATGAGAAGACCCGACTCATTGGAAAAGAGCCTGATGCTGGGAAAGACTGAGGGAAGGAAGAGAAGGGGCAACAGAGAATAATGTGGCTGGATGGCATCATCGACTCAATGGGCATGAGTTTGAGCAAACTCTGGGAGAGAGTGAAGTTCAGGGAAGCCTGCATGCTGCAGTCCATGGGGTCACAAACAGTCGGACACAATTTAGTGACCAAACAACAATAAAAGTGTTGTAACAGTAAGAGAAAATGAAGCATGGGAAAATTCCATCGAGTTTAGAGATTTTGAGGCTTCTGGTATTCTTATAGGGAGCAGTTTTAACAAAGAGGTACAGATGAAACCCAAATTAGAATTTGCTTAAAAATTAGGTAGGAATGTGAGAAAGAGGGAAGCACATATAGAGTGGGGTATTCAGTTCAAGTAATATATTATAACTCAGAAAGATAAGTAGTTGACTGGAAGAGTTTGCACTGCTATTCTCTTTAGAATTCCCGTACCCAGGAGCCTGTACCATCTTAAGGCCCTTTTCGCACCATGTCAGATTAGGAGGGCTGAGTGGAGGAAATTGTAAAACAGCAGTGCTGTCTTTAAATTTTTATTCAAAGGACAGTGAAATAGACCAAGACTACATTATTGTTATTGTTGTTCAGTCGCTCAGTTGTGTCAGATTCCTTGAGACCCCATGGACTACAGCACACCAGGCTTCCCTGTTCTTCAGCATCTCCCAGGGCTTGCTCAAACTCATGTCCCTTAAGTCGGTTTAGAGTTGGATGCCATCCAACCCTCTCATCCTCTGTTGTCCCCTTCTCCTCCTGCCTTCAATCTTTCCCAGCACCAGGGTCTTTTCCAATGAGTCTGTTCTTCCCATCAGGTGGACAAAGTATTGGAGTTTCAGCTTCAGCATCAGTCCTTCCAATGAATATTCAGGACTGATTTCCTTTAGGATTGACTGGCTGGATCTCCTTGCTGTCCAAGGGACTCTCAAGAATCTTCTCCAACACCACAGCTCAAAATCATCAATTATTTGGCATTGAGCCTTCTTTTTGGTCCAGCTCTGACATCCATACATGACTACTGGGAAAACCATAGCGTTAGCTAGATGGACCTTTGTCAGCAAAGTAATGTCTCTGCTTTTTAATATGCTGCCTAGGTTGTCATAACTTGTCTTCCAAGGAGCAAGCATCTTTTAATTTCATGGCTGCAGTCACCATCTGCAGTGATTTTGGAGCCCAAAAAAAGAAAATCTGCCACTGTTTCCACTGCTTCCCCATCTATTTGCCATGAAGTGATGGGCCAGATGCCATGACCTTCAGTTTTTGAATGCTGAGCTTTAAGTCTGCTTTTTCACTCTCCTCTTTCACCTTCATCAAAAGGCTGTTAGTTCTTCTTCACTTTCTGCCATAAGGGTGATGTCATCTGCATATCTGAGGTTATTGATATTTCTCCCAGCAATCTTGATTCCAGCTTGTGCTTTATCCAGCCTGGCATTTCTTATGATGTACTCTGCATATAAGTTAAATAAGCAGGGTGACAATATACAGCCTTGATGTACTCCTTTCCCAATTTGGAAGCAGTCAGTTTTTCTATGTCCAGTTCTAACTGTTGCTTCCTGACCTGCATACAGATTTCTCAGGAAACAGGTAAGGTGGTCTGTTATTCTCATCTCTTGAAGAATTTTACACAGTTTATTGTGATCCACATAGTCAAAGGCTTTAGCTTAGTCAATGAAGCAGAAGTAAATGTTTTTCTGGAACTGTCTTGCTTTTTCAATGATTCAGCAGATGTTGACAATTCGATCTCGGGTTCCTCTGCCTTTTCTAAATCCAACTTGAACATCTGGAAGTTCTCAGTTCATGTACTGTTGAAGCCTGGCTTGGAAAATTTTGAGCATTACTTTCCTAGCATGTGAACTGAGTGCAATTGTGCGGTAGTTTGAGCATTCTTTTGCATTGCCCTTCTTTGGAATTGGAATGAAAACTGACCTTTTCCAGTCCTGTGGCCGCTGCTGAGTTTTCCAAATTTGCTGACATATTGAGTGCAGCACTTTCACAGCATCATCTTTTAGGATTTGAAATAGCTCAACTGGAATTCCATCACCTCCACTAGCTTCGTTCGTAGTGATGCTTCCTAAGGCCCAGGATGTCTGGCTCTAGGTGAGTGATCACACCATCGTGATTATCTGGGTCATTAAGATCTTTTTTATACAGTTCTTCTGTGTTTACTCGCTGCCTCTTAATATCTTCTGATTCTGTTAGGTCCATACAGTTTCTTTCCTTTATTGTGCCCATCTTTGCAGAAATGTTCCTTTGGTATCTCTAATTATCTGGAAGAGATCTCTAGTCTTTCCCGTTCTATTGTTTTCCTCTACTTCTTTGCATTGATCACTGAGGAAGGCTTTCTTATCTCTCCTTGCTATTCTTTGGAACTCTGCATTCAGATGGGAATATCTTCCCTTTTCTCCTTTGCCTTCAGCTTCTCTTCTTTTCTCAGCCATTTGTAAGGCCTCCTCAGAGAACCATTTTGCCTTTTTGCTTTTCTTTTTTCTTGGGGATGGTTTTGATCACCACTTCCTGTACAATGTTATGAACCTCTGTCCATAGTTCTTCAGGCACTCTGTCTATCAGATCTAATCCCTTGAACCTATTTGTCACTTCCACTGTATAACATAGGGATTTGATTTAGGTCATCCATGAATGGTCTAGTGGTTTTCCCTACTTTCTTCAATTTAAGTCTGAATTTTGCACCAAGGAGTTCATGATCTGAGCCACAGTCAGCTCCCGGTCTTGTTTTTGCTGACTGTGTAGAGCTTCTCCATCTTCGACTGCAAAGAACATAATCAGTTTGATTTTGGTATTGTCCATATGTAGCGTTGTATTTTCTGTTATTGGAAGAGAGTGTTTGATCTGACCAGTGAATAGAAGTTCATATATCTAGTTAATGCAAAAATCCTAATTTAATTGTCAGTTATCTCCGTTATTCAGAAATGCCTTTTATCTGTCATCTCTGCTTTCTTTTGTTTAAATTGGGGGAGTAATCTTTTTTTGTCATTTTTGTTTCTACTTAATTGGTTTCTGTAAGAATTTTTACAGAAATCTGTAAGAATTTTAGCTATATACAAAATGCCCTTTTGATGTTTTTATCATTTTTTATATGTTTTCAATACAAAAAGTAAAATAAACAGCAAAATGAAGCAAAGAAAAGGCAATTATTTATAGCACCAGTAAATCAATAGTAAGGAAAACCACAGGGGTGAAGGCTGCGGGTGGCCAGCAGTAACTTCAGTTATTGCATAGATTAAAAACATATATTTGTCACACACTTTACTATCATGTAGGCCCAGTAGTGCTTTAAAATTATATTTATGGGTCATTTTTTCTCCTGCCAAAAAAATGGTATTACTGGGTAAGCCAAACAGCTACTTAGTAGGTCAAAGTAATAGTTAAGAGCAAAAGGTAAAGAACTGTAAGAAGAGATCAAATTTCAGGCAGACTGAAGAGATGCAGTCAGTTTAGGACACCAGAGTTCTGCATTCCTCCTCCTGTCAGACTGCCACAGGCACACCGCTGACCACAAAAGGCAGGGGCTCAGTTTCATATTTCATCTGAGAGTTGGCGCTTCTAAGAACCCAGTGCCCATTAGAACCACAATGTGATGGAGGATCAATACTGACTTAAAGGGAATAATGCCTCTTTCTGAACCATAACTGATATTTCCTGTAGCAGAGAGGGTTTTCCCCAAGGGCTGTCAGCCAGAGCCTTAGCCTTGCCTTCTTAGCTCAGGAAGCATAACAGCTGTTGGCTGAAATATTTCCTCATCTAGATGCCAAGTTGCATACGTTTATATTTTCTTTTTTGTCAGCGACTTTCCCGGTTCCTATGTCTTTTATATTACTCAAGAAATGATGCAAAAGTTAACTCAGGATGGTGGGTTAGCTCAGCATGGTTTTTTGTTTCTAGCTTTCTTTGTCATCCAAATCTGTATTCTGCCAAGGTCATGTTGGATCCAGCCCAGTTTGTGGTTTAAGGCTTTTATGCTCTCTCTCTCTCTCTCTCTCTCTCTCTCTCTCTCTCTCTCTCTCTCTCCCTCTCCCTCTCTCTCTCGTCTAGCAGATTCTCTGTATTTGAGACCCATTTAACTTTTTGACAATTTCCAACTTCTCATTTAGTTTCAGAAAAAAAACTGTGTGGGACTGCAAAACCAATTCTATAGTAAAAATCACATAAGGAATTAAATTGAAATAAGTAAGTTTCCCTATCTTAAAGGGTAATGACATGTATTCTCACCCTGTTTATTTCCACAGAAACATAAATACAAGATGTGTAGATTGGATATCCTTACTGGCCTAGCAGTAAAAATAGCAGCTGGCCCTGGCCCATCTGTACTCCAGTCACCAATGGCCTGGATATTGGCAGGAGTCCTAGATAGATCATAATTCTTTTCACAGACATCAATTATTATCTTAAAGGCGGAAGAAAAAAAACCTTGGATTTGATTCATAAAATAATAGCACAAGTTTCCTGTCTTTGGAGAAAAACTAAGGAAGCATTCTACTTGGCCTTAATGTTTTTCATCTCCTTTTTAAAACTGTGTGTTGGTAAGGATTTGACTTCAGGGAAAGAAGAAAATGCTTCTCTTTTTATTGATCCCAGCCTTATCTTCCACTTAAAGAGTCCATGTGTCCAAGTGTATCACCTTGTATTTGGAACTAATTTCACATAAAAAAAGATACAAGCCCACTGGCCTCAAATTACAATTTATTTCATAGCTCTGAGCACCTATATAGAGTTTTCACCAACTTGCAGAGTTGAGGTACCCCCCCTGATGTTTGAAGTGAACCATTTAGAAATCAAGTGCATGTTTTTTATGTGGAATTTGGGTCTCCAGTTCAGCCCACAGGAAACCACCAATAACAGACTTTTAAAATAGTATCAATAGTAATGGCAAAAGACATTGTAATGAACCAACATTGTAATAAAATGTCTGTATAAAAGAGACCTTCCAACTTGGGATCTTTCTCTACTCCTAAACATTTTCTCTAGTTTGCAGTGGGACAGGGGATCCTTCACCTACCCAACTTCATTCGTACTTTGCAGTTTGGGATGTGACTTCCTCAGTGCTACAGCTTGGGCCTCCCAAGGCTGAGAACCAGGATGGGGCTGTTGGGATGCTGAGAGATAAAGGTGTGGACTGGAAGGAAGTGCTATCAAGGAATTTCTAACAGCTATACGCTCATTCTAAAAAGAGCTCTCTGCTTTCTTTTTGATTTCTTCAGTGGTCTCAGGAATGACCTCTTTTCATGTTATATTGTCTTGTCTATTGCTTCTCATGAAAGATTCTCTGTCTAAAACCACAGAAGAGTTACATGCCAGCTTGGTTTTTCCTCTTATCCCTTTGTGCCTAAAGCTAGCCCAAAACTGTCTGAAGTTTTCTCAATAGGGTGGAAACACTTTTGCCTGCATTGGCTGTCCAGTGTTACCCGCCTAATTCTCTGCAGAAGCAGACGGTAAAAGAAAAGCTCATCCTCTGCTGGGCATTTCATCGTCAGATTTGATACAGGTCAAGTAAAGGAGAACAAAAGTATCCAAGGCGTGTGCCAATCTTGTTTTTAGCAACGCTAGTTTATTAGTGGCCTTGATGAGAGCTGTCTCAGAAGAGTAAAGGGTCAGAAGGGAAGACCCCCTGGAGAAGAGAACGGCAGCCCACTCCAGCATTCTTGCCTGGAGAATTGCATGGACAGAGCGCTTGGTGGCTTACAGTCCGTGGAGTCCCAAACGGTCAGACACGACTGAGCGTCTGAGCCTAAAGGGTCAAAAGCATGATTGGAGCGGGTTCAAGAAAAGGAAGAAGGGAAATGAGGCAGCGGTATTGGCTGTTCTTCTGAGGTGTTTTGTTACCAAGGCAGCCAACGGTGGAAGACGGAACGGAGCAGGATGTGGAGACAGACATTTCTTCTCTGAAGGTTGGGGTCATCACTGCATAGTGCCTGTGTGCTGAGGGGAACGGTCACTTGCAGAAGGAAGGCTTGAAAATGCAGGAGAGAAGAGGGCACAGCTGCCCCAGAATGGAAGGCGGGTGCCCACCCTGCGGGGTGGTCCACGGCGGGAAGGGTGTGGATGCTGCAGTGAGCAGCTGACGGAGGGTCTCTTCTGACCCCTCTGTGGGTGAGTGAGGTGAAGGTGAAGGGGAGCAGGCTGGGTGTTTGCTGGGAGAGCAGATGGGAGAGGGTGGTCTAGGAGAATGGACAAGGAGTGCCAGGCCCTGCGGGGGTAACGGTTGCACCTGAAGTTCACAGTCAGGAGTTTAAGTTATACCAGAAGAGAAGAGGGGTCTACGTGTGACCTTGGAGGTGCTGAGGCAGGCGGCATAGGTGCACCTTCCGCAGAGTTGCACGGGCAGGACATCTGTCAGAAAGCATTCTGAAGCCTGAGAACAGGACCTTGCTATATGAAGCTTAGCTTTGAATTACTTAGCACTTTTTCTTGGCAAAAAGCTTTTTAAATTTCTTTAAGACAGCCTTAGTATCTCCAGAGACAGCATTTGTCTCCTGCCACTGACTTACTCAGTTACTAAGTCTAAGCAAATGGTTTAACCCCTTTTTGCTTTTACCGCTCAATCTATAAAATGACAGTGGCAATGTTTCAAGTGCAACAAATGCTTTAAAAATAAAGTGCTACATAAATACAAGCTATTAATAAAATGGTATTTCAGCCCTCGTGGGTACGGTCACCAGAAAGTCAGAAAGGTCAGAGCATCTGAACAAGCCTTGGGTGGCAGAAGCCTCGCTTGGAAGGCTTGGGCAGAGGAAGGCACAGCCAGGAACCTCGAAGGAGGTATCAACCTCGTCCTTCCCTTTAGTTCTCACACCTGCCCTTGGAGTTTGTTGAAACCTGAGACTCACAGAGGTGAGCTAACCTGTAAAGCCAAGGGGTGGGACTTGGATTTCAACCCCAATGTACCTTAAAATCCCATGCTGTTTTCACTTTGCCACATGTGGAATTGAGCTTGATACATTATAGCCGGGAAAGGTGTGGAATACTTTATTTATGTACAACATAAACCTATATTTTAGCCAATCGAATCTCTTCTCTGTCATCAAAAATGTAATGAGAGTTGCCCAGCAGCAAAATAAATTATAGTTTGTTGGAGATATCATCATGATGGAGTTGTTTACAAGAACTCAAATGACAAGAAAAGATAGGAACATTTTGGGAAGGAACAGTAAGCAGACTGAAAATTTGCACTTAGCTACAGTGCAGTTTTCAAACACTTTGGGGCAGGAGAGTTGATGCTAGGAAGAAAAACAACTTTTGTGTGTGGTCTTGGGAACTGTAGGAATACAGTGTTAGCTGTACTTTTTACTGCAAACATGATACGCATGTTATAAACTATAGAGATAAACATTCCTAAGAGAAAGTCACTGCTCTGTAGATTTTTACTTTTGAGTAACAATTGGCCACCTGATAAAGAAGGTGACAGGAAGAGTGTATTTATTTTCTTCCAACAGCTAAAAGGTGATCAGACTTCTAAAATTTGTTGAGATTGTCCAGGAAAGTGAGTAAAATACTCATCCATCACCGGAAGGCCCAGACAGGAGATGACAGTGTGGTAAATACCTTCAGCAGCCACCTTTTAATGTACAAGCTGTTCTCAGTTGGAATTTTCAGCACTCACATAAAACACACTGTCATGAGTGACTGCTTCTGCTCCAAAGTCATCGCTATTGGGATAATGGAACATCTCTCAGCAAATAACCAAAAAACTTTAAATGTCATGTCAAGTTTGTTGAAGCCATTTTCAGGCCACATTCAAGGTTATGTGAATATTGAGAGTTCTGTGTTTTTTTTGAGTTTGAGATATACATGAGATTACTCATAAAGTTGTACAATGTGAGAGTTAATTAGGAGAAAATCTGTTGCTCTTTGGGAAAGTCAATTGGCTAGAGTCATTTAGCTGTTAGCTATTATACCTCTTCCCTCACAACCTGTAGAAGTTGGGATTGCTATCACTTACCAATGAAAGAATATACACGTGTGTATAGTTTTCAGGTCTGTATTGATATATGTGTATGCATTTGGCAAATTATGACATTATTTGGACTTGCTAGGAAATTTTGACAGTTTGATTTTTAATTTCCTGTTAGTTTTTCCTTCTTTTTACTTTTCAAAAGGAAATTAATCTCCTTATTATTCAAACTAATGCCTGTCTTAAGTGTAGAAATGAATTACTTGCCCAGTGCGTATTTATTGAGCACCTACTTGGCCCCACGGCCATCCTAGGCACCAGTGTTTCAGCAGTGTTTAGAACAATGTCCTTGCTGTCAGCAGAGCTTACATTCTAGTGAAGACATAGACAACAGACAAGTAAGCAAGTATATGATGTGTCCAGGGGTCATAAGTTCTGTGAAGGGAAAGACGAGGTTAAGAGAGAGTGATGAAAAGGTGAGTGCTGTTTTAGATGGATGATCAGAGACGGCCTCTCTCAGTAGCACTTGAGCAGAGACTGAACGAAATGCAGGACCAACCTTGCTAGTAACTGAGTGATGGGGGTTTCAGGCACAAAGGAAGCAGGAAGTAAGCATTAATACTAATGATATAGTTGCCTCTTTATATTTTTTTAGCTTATTCTTAACCTCTATGTGTTTAATTTAAATCTACCTTACTCTTGAATATTTTTTAGTTTAGTCTGTCAAAAAGGACTTGTTTGTTGAGAATAATTATTTTAATGTTTCATAATGTGCACAATCCTTGCTTATCACAGTAATAAGTTTAATGCTTCTTTCTTCCTTACTGTAGAAAATCAGAAGTTGCAGTTGACAGAAGGGTCACGTTCACACTACAATATCAATTGCAGCTCAACAAGGATTGCAGTCGCCAAGGAGCTTAATTATAATCTAGACACTCACACGTCTACAGGGAGGATCAAGGCAGTTGAGAAGAAGGAAGCCTGTAATGCAGAAAGCAGCAGAAAAAAGGAAATGGAACTTCTTGGCTCTGTTTCTAAAAATGAGCCCATTCCCGAAGTTGAAGCCCTGCTGGCAAGATTACGAGCTTTATAAATTAAACTGGTAAAAAATGATTAAGCCAAATATAAAGCCATGCTATAAGCTGTAACACTTGAAAAAATTGCTTTTTATATAAGTGACTTTATGTAGTTTTAAATTAGGATATATATTAGAAAAATAAAGCTAAATACATGATTGCAGTGCTTTTCCTATGTACTTGAGGTTTTGGCTCATTCAAGATTGTAATGGGCTTTAGTGCTTTCCTTGTCTCCCGGTGTTCGTGTGTTCTATATTTGGTGGTTGAATTATACATAATGCTTCAGAGAGCAGGTAGGTGGCCAGGTGTTCAGCAGTGTGTCCTTAAGAAAATACCATCTTTTTAAGTCCCTGGTTTTTACTTTACTATTTTCAACATTAGTGAACATCAAATCATCAGCCTTCAGTCTTGCTACATATCCATGTATATTCCGTGTATGTTATTTATATAGGGCCAGATTTCTCCTTAATTGAGATCTGTATGCTATCAACGTAGCACGGAAAACATAAACTGGATATAATAAAGCTGTGAGGAGATGATTGGTAAGCTCATTATGATCATTGTTGAATTCATGTTAATTAGACCCTGTTGGAGACTATATGGCAACTGAACACACTTCCAAAACTGATGTAATAGGAATATATGTCCTCTCTTTGTAGAATGCACATACCTTTGTGTAAATGGATGCAATGTTACAGTGCTGCCGAAACTCTTAGGGGAGAAAGCATTTTCCCCCTGATAATGATGACTCTGGGATCAAATTGCCATTTTGAAACTTTCCACATTAAGAAATTTTAATTTCTGTGAACAAACTTGAAATTGCAGTTTCTTTGATCTGACAATCAATCACTTTAACAAAAATCTGAAGTGTTTCAAGAAAAGTCTTCCTATGCAAAGGTTGCAATTTTACCTCGTTGGGGGCATCAAATTAATTCTGTTAACTCTATATCAAAGAAAATAAACTTGTTATTTGCACTAAATAAAAAAAGTTGCACCTTTTGTGTTGTAATTAGCATATTCTGTGGATTGGGGGAAAGAGACTGTGCTTTGCAGTCTATCTAAGCATCTCTTTTGCTTTATGACATGCAGTAAGCAAGTGACTGCTCTTTTACCTTCAGTTAAAAAGCAGTTATATGGAACTAGTCTGGCGAGGTCCACTGCTTTTTATTTCCTTGTTTAAGTTGCCACCTTCTTTCAGCTCCAAGTTAATAAAGTTAATTAATTAGAACAATGAGCCAGGCCCTGTTTATAGACACTGGGGAACAGAGTGTGATCCATAGTCAAGGTGGGAATAAATTGTTCTCATCTGTGTTGCTGAAATGTGCATTTTATCCTCCAGTTGCAATTCCTATTTTCCTGAGAGCACATTTTAAAAATCAGGAAAGGTGAAGGATATTCACACATTTAAGCAGACAGGAGCCCTTAACAGCAAGGAAAGAAGCTAAATGAAGGAATCCTGACTATCTGGTCTTCACATGATTTTGCGAAGGCTTGAGATTTTCAGAAACAAAACTAAAGTTCAACCGAAAAGTTTGGACACACCAGATGGCAGGTGAGTGTCAGTTTAGGACTGGGGAGCAGACACAGGGGAGAGGCCGCCTGGCCCGTAAAGGAGAGTGAAGTTGACAGTCTCCCAGGGGTGGAGGAAGGCAGGGAAGCCCCGACACTGAGCAGTCTGCCCAGAGCATCTGTCTGCAGAGGCTGAAGGACGTTCTCAGGCGAGGGGCCTGTCCCAACAGGCCTGGGCGGGAGGCTGCAGCTGTGAGGGGAAGCACAGGGCAGTCGACAGAGGTAAGAGGCAACCAAGAAACACTGGTTTCTGATGCAGGTGTTTCTTCCAACAATAAGCAGGGAGGTATAATTAGGATTTTTAAGGTCATAATATTCCTTTAATCAACTGTGGATGAAAACTAGAGTGAGGCAAACCTTGAGATACAGTTGTGTTTCTGAGCAGGCAGATTTTGTTCATTTGATTTAGTGGATAAAAAGTCAGTACCTTGACAAGGACGCTCCATCCAAGCTAGTGACAAACCCCAAAATAGACTCCCCTCCCCTTGCTCTCAGGTCAAAGGAGAGAATTTGGCAAGAACACAGACAACTAAGTGATCATCAGGGGGTCCAAAAGCAAAGACTGCTTGTGAGAAACCACAAGTTTTCCAATCAAATATTTAAAGTAATTTAAAAATAAGAAAAGCAATCTTATCTAATCATATACACATATATGTCCTTTTCTTAACATGTATTTGAATAGTTAAACAAAATATGCCAAACATCTAATATTTATGTTAGGAAGTAAACATTTCAGTAATTTATCTGAAAAAATTCTGCTAAAGCTAAAAAATGCAATTATTTATACTAAGTAAATCTAAAACTCTTAGTTGTTACAATAGTGTTTATTCAAAAACAAGAATTATTAATGATTTCAAAATGTTAGTTTAGCCACAAATGATTATTTCTTAGGTGATTCATTCTCATTTTAAAATATCACGCTCAGCCACTTCAGTTGAGCCCACCAGGCTCCTCTGTCCATGGGATTCTCCAGGCAAGAACACTGGAGAGAGTTGCCATTTCCTCCTCCAGGGAACCTTCCCCACCCAGGGATCAAACCCGAGTCTTCTGCATCTCCTGCATTGCAGGCGGATTCTTTACTGCTGAGCCACCAGGGAAGCCCCTAAAATATAATTCTGTGTAGATCTGAGTTTACTAGTTAGAAACTAAATCTATAATGTACAAATCTTTCATCTTATCAAACTCTCCTTTATAGATAAGCATCAGTGGATTTTGGTGGTAAGTTTTGTGGCAACCTTTTGTATAGAGTGTAACTTTTGGAAAGTTGTAGGTCTTAATATATAAAGTGCTAATATGAATGAAAATTTTTAAAACTGGCATTCATTGTCTTTTTCTTCATGTTAATTATTAAAAATTTTGAGATCCAGGAATTGTAGCTATCAGTGACCCACTCTTTTTTTTTCTCTGGTGAATTGTTCAATGGTAGCTGTTACACGCCCTTGCCAGGCATGACTATTCTTAAAATACGTTCTAGGGCCAAACTCTTCAACCATTATGCTCAAGAGCTACTGTTTAGCAAAACATGTGGAGCTGCCAAAGAGCCACAGCAACTGGATGACATTTCAGAATTGAATCCAAATCTCCCCATAAAAAGAAAATAATGGAACCTTAAACCATAAAAGTTCATTATTCCTAAGTAGGCCATTGCCTTTTAAAGTGGATATAAGGGAAGAGGTTACAGCTAAGATGGGAATGGAGTTTGAGGTAGAAGGAAAGTGAGCCATGCCCCTAGTTAGGGTTTGACTGTGAGGGTCTCTTTGCCTCCTACTCACCTTGTTAGATTTTGAGCCTCACATTTGGCTTCATATTCTCCTTTCAGCATCTCCAAGATGACAGGAGCTTAAAAAAATCACTGCAGATGGTGTTTGCAGCCATGAAATTAAAAGACACTTACTCCTTGGAAGGAAAGTTATGACCAACCTAGACAGCATATTAAAAAGCAGAGACATTACTTTGTGAACGAAAGTCCGTCTAGTCAAGGCTATGGTTTTTCCAATAGTCATGTATGGATGTGAGAGTTGGACTATAAAGAAAGCTGAGTACCAAAGAACTGATGTTTTTGAACCGTGGTGTTGGAGAAGACTCTTGAGAGTCCCTTGGACTACAAGGAGATCCAGCCAGTCCATCCTAAAGGAGATCAGTCCTGGGTGTTCATTGGTAGGATTGATGCTGAAGCTGAAACTCCAATACTTTGGCCACCTGATGTGAAGAGTTGACTCATTTGAAAAGACCCTGATGCTGGGAGGGGTTGGGGGCAGGAGGAAAAGGGGACCACAGAAGATGAGATGGTTGGATGGCATCACCAACTCAATGGACATGGGTTTGGGTGGACTCTGGGAGTTGGTGATGGACAGGGAGGCCTGGCTTTCTGCAGTTCATGGGGTCGCAAAGAGTCAGACACGGCTGAGCAACTGGACTGAACTGATTGGGACCAGATGCCATGATCTTAGTTTTCTGTCCATAGGGATTCTCTAATCAAGAATGCTATAGTGGGTTGGCAGATTCTTTACCATCTAAGCCACTGGGGAAGCCCCGTTATGCAAGTCTATTATGTACTTAGTTTTTTGTTTTAATTGTATATAAAGTTTGAGACTTTTCATTTTCTCTTGGTATTTTTTATTCCATGTTATGTTTGGATTAAAAACCTATTTATAAAAATTTCTTTTCCCTTGTTTTCTAACTATGGGTTACTAAAATTTTTTTTTAAAGGGCATCTCCAATGACAATCTAATCTTAATATTTTATATATAGTTTGGGTGTGATTGATGGTCAAATATAAAGAAGCTATAGCAAAATTAACAGATTGAATCAAGCATTATGGTGAATTACTTCTTGAGAAGGGGACCAAGTTCTCAGGTGAGTGTGTCCAGTTAATTTTCCCTAAAGTGTCTGTTTTCATGAGCATGGCTGATCCTGATAGAACAGGTCTATGTTTATGTTAAAAAAAAAAAAAGTGTATTAACCAGAAATGTTTAGTAGCGTACATATTTAACTTAATATATTTAGTAATATGTATAAAGGCAAGTTATAGATGGTGTAGATATATTAATAATATGGACATTATTATTTACATGCTTTGTCATAATTTCAAAGTTTGGTATGTGTAAAGCATTCTCTGTTAAAATATGTCAAAATCTGGCAACAAAAATTAGAACTTATAATTAAAGTACCTGACTTCTGAGGGAAGCTCGATTTTAAGATGACGCGTTTCTTCCCTCCCCTTCCCTTCTGTCGGGCACAAATACTTGACCTTTTCCATACAAAACCAAGCAGGTGGCTAATAAAAGCAAACAGGTGCCTCTCCAGCCTGAAAACAGCAGCGTTTTTTGGAGGCCCGCGTCCTAACTCCCTTCCTTTGCTTCATGACCTACGACGGGCCGTTCTGTTGCCTGCGAGAATACTGACTGACATCCCATGCCTGCGGCTTAGCCTGAGCGTGTGAGTCCAATCTGACTGACGATAAATAAAATCTTGTCGTACTCTTATAGGATGTTTGGCAAGGACAAGAATTAAGGCACTTTTATAAGTCCCCAAGGAATCTGGTGATATTTCTAACGTGATCTCACACATCATTCTGTCCCGCCTGACCTTCCTTGTATCACCCTCCTGAATTATAGCTTGTATCTGTTACCCTCCCCTCCTTCTGCAGCCTCTCCTCCAAATAAAGGAGTGCTGACCTGAAGAAAACAAATCTGTTTTTTTTTTTTCAAGTTTATAAGAAAGTCAGTTGTGTCCTGGAACTCACTCCATATGTTTTCTGCCAAACATTTACTGCCTCCATTAGATTAAATGTATGTCTCACATTCTGAAATGAATCCTGAAAATCTCTTAGAGGTTAAAGGACCTCCCAGAGAGGTGTCCAGCTTCATACCTTAATCACTTCTGGGGTCTCAGGATGTTATAAGAAACATTATGTACTCACCCAGTTCACCAATCTTCCACCCACTTCTTCAATGATTAGTTCCTTTATCCTGACAGTCACTCGGGAGAGTTGCCTCTCAGGCACTTTCTCATGATTCCACTTAGAAAGGGAGTTTTTTGATATGTTCTAATGGCTTTCCTCATGCTCTCCAGAGAAGCTTAACAGCTTCTGTCTGATGTGCCGGAGGGCACACTTACCTGAGAACAGGCACACTTCAAGGACACTGTTAAGCATAAGGGTGTTACTAGCTCATGGGAACAGCATCCATGCCTGTAGAGACCACAGACCCAGTTCAGGAGGGCGACCGTGGTTAGGATGTGTTCCCTGGACCTGCCCCAGGCAGAGCATGGGGAAGGTAACGTTTGATGCTAAGTGCTCCTGATAAGTTGAGCTTCTCCATCCTTATGGCTTCTCCTCTTCTATACTTGAACCTCCTTTGAGTTTTTTATGTGGATGATAACAGCATTTGCTCCTTGGAAGAAAAGCTATGACCAGGCTAGATAGCGTATTAAAAAGGAGACACATCACTTTGCCAACAAAGGTCCGGCTAGTCAAGGCTATGGTTTTTCCAGTGGTCATGTATGGATGTGAAAGCTGGATCATAAAGAAAGCTGAGTGCTGAAGATTGATGCTTTTGAACTGTGGTGTTGGAGAAGACTCTTGAGGGTCCCTTGGACTGCAAGGAGATCCAACCAGTCCATCCTAAAGGAGATCAGTCCTGGGTATTCACTGGAAGGACTGATGCTGAAGCTGAAACTCCAATACTTTGGCCACCTCATGCGAAGAGCTGACTTGTTGGAAAAGACCCTGATGCTGGGAGGGATTAGGGGCAGGAGGAGAAGGGGATGACAGAGGATGAGATGGTTGGATGGCATCACTGACTCAATGGACATGAATGTGAGCAAGCTCCAGGGGATAGTGAAGGACAGGGAGGCCTGGTGTGCTGCATTCTGTGGGGTCACAGAGCGGTGGATATGACTTAGCAACTGAACAACAAAGAACAACAGCAGTGTTACCCTTCATTGAGGGCACATGCATTTTACATATGACCTGTAAGAGTTGAAGGCCTGCTAAAGGATAACTGTGAAGAGACACGGTGAGGGAGTCTACACCCACACTCTGAATGGAACCTTGCATCCCACCTTCCGCTTATTCTTTCCATCTGACACCGCTGCCATCTTGTCTTCAGGGAGCCAGTTCGCCTTCGCTGCTGAGATCAAAGCATGGACAGAAGTCCCTTTCCTCCATCCTCCTGCAGAGCTGAGGAAAGAGGGGATTTTGAAAACATTTAACAAAGCTCTGAGTAGAAAAGCAGAGGGACAGATAGAGGTAGGAGGAAGTATCAGGACGTCCATGCTAGTAAACAAGAGTTCATGTCCTCCACAGCAAGCGGTCCCCCCTTACTTTGAGGAGAAGCTGGGGCCTGCAGTCGTCTGGTACGAGGGGTCTAGTGACCCATTCCCGAGGCACCACCTGCCCTGTGGCAGCTTCGGGTGCCCTCCAGAATGGCAGCCACTGATTCAGTCCCAGGGTCCCGGCCCACACAGTCTTCAGGGTTGTCTGGGCTTTGTGTGGGGGGCTGTTCTTCGCTCGATCATGTCTGACTCTGCAACCCTGTGAACTATAGCCTGCCAGGCTCCTCTGCCCATGGAATTCCCAAGGCAAGAACACTGGAGTGGGTTGCCATTCCCGTCTCCAGATCTTCCCAACCCAGGGCTCAAATCCAAGTGTCCTGTGTTGCAGACTGTCTGAACCCCTAGGGAAGCCCATGGGTATCTTAGCCTTGCCTAAAGCTCAGAGACAAGAGGCCAGGCCTTGCTTGAATGGTATAGTGTCGACACTGTACAGACCCTGGGTTTGACATCTTTGTTGATTTGCGTTCGGGGTGGTGCACTGACTGCAGGATGTGGGTGGGTCAGAAGCCCGCACACGTGTGGGGTGTCAGGAGGAGGCCGAACAGGCCACCAGGGTCAGGGGAGGTTCACTGAAGGTGCAAGCGGGGCATTCTCCAGGGCGAGGGCTGGAAGCAGTGCAGACGCAGTAACAGTGCGCCTGTGTTCAGAGCACGGGAGGACTCGGGACAGGCTCGTGGCCTGCCGGTCTCTCCACCATTAGTGTGGAAAAGATAGCGAACTTATCCTGTGTGTCTCCAGAGGACAGCGCTGGGGCCAACGCCTAGCTGGAAAAGTGTTTCAACCACAGAGCCCCCCAGAGATGAGAGGCTGTCTGTCACAGTTAGGAAGGCATCGAGCCTTAGAATTCAAGCACGTCCTTGTGAGGGGCTTTGCGTCATCTCCTTCAAACCCCTGAGGTGAGCGGACGCCCGCTCCGCCCCCCACGCCGGGAGCGCGCCCCCTGCTCTGAGCTCCCGCCCTCCTCACACAGCCGCCCTCACCAGGCTACCGGAGCCAGCGAAGGCTGGCCTCTGACTGGGAGGGAGCGGAGGAACCCATGACTCCGCTAGCCGGTGGGCATGTAGGGGCCCTGCAGGACTTGATCGCTCTCCGAATCTGGGCTCGCTGATGGCATGGAGTCACAAGTGGGCCCCCAGCCTGGGGCTTACCGCCTCCGTGCCGTGACGCGCTGCTCATCTCTGAGGAACATAGTAACTGTCGTGGTTCATTCATGGACCTGAACCAGGTCTTGCAACTGAAATAAATCAGCCCACCCCTCGAAGGAGTCAGACACGACTGAGCGGCTGAACAGAACCCTGGAAAGAAGCGGTCTGGAAAGGCAGAGAGCTTAGTGGGAAAGAGCTGCTGAGGACCTGGGCCACGAGGCTGCCTCGGTCTGAGCCACACGGCAGCTCGGCCCTGGCACGTGGAAAACATTGATGTGGGCTCCACGCTGTCCAGGGGTGTCGTGTGTCTCACCTCACTTATGTGTGTAACAGCCTCGTGAAGAAGAGCCTCTCTCGGAGCTCATTTTACCAGGGAACAAGTACCGAAGTTAAGGAATTTATCCATGGTCACCAGTCAATACAGACTGAATTCGGAATTAAAATCTAAGCATTCCCAAACTTCAGACCCTGCATTCTTAAGCTAGCCTCTCTCCCTTTGCGGTGGTAAAATATCTTCTAGAAAAACACCAGAGGTAAGACCCAAACACCCTGCCTGCTCCGTGTTTTGCAGTTTTATAGTTGTAATTAGAGACGACTCACCACTCAGCTTCATTATTTTGTTTGGAAATGCTGTGATTTCCCAGAATCTCATATACTTATATACAAAAGATGAAAAGAAATAATTTTATAAAATATTTTCTCATTTCAATTCCTGTCATCAATGCTTCTCTTTGAGTACAGTATTGTCAAATAATCACACACATAAATATAAGGCGAGTAAGTTTAAACGTGAACATCTGTTGCCATTGCTGGTCAAAATGACAGGAACGTCGGGTCCTCTGAGGTTGGTCAACTTTGCAGACACTGCTCCCACAAGGAATGCTTCTCCTGCACAGATGAACAGCTTGTCAAGCCCTCTGTGTTTTGAAGACTTGTGAGATTTCTGTTAGTATGGTATGTACAAAAGATGAGTTCTTCCCAAACGGTTAGCCTCTCAACAAAATAACAATGTACATCATTTTTGTTTTTCCCTTGGCTTCCTTTTTTCTTTCTGAATATGGGGGGAAGTGGAAGTACAATACATAAATCATAATTTTGACAAGACCTTTTTTTTGCCAAAACAATCACTTTGCTTAAAATAGGCCTTTTAATAACATCTAGAAAATTGAGTACTTTTGAGTTTCAGGTTGTTTTAAAAATAAATTCATAATGTGTAAAGTTTTTAGAAGATAGTCCACTCATCAAGATATTTCTCATATCTTTGATTAGTACTAAGCAGTGCACTTTGGAATAACATATTTTGAGAGATTTCTGAATTTTATTAATTGAATGAGCAGCAATTTATGTCCCACTCATACGGAAGACAAGAGATTTATTGTAGATAAACTGAACCAGTATTGTCCTCCCTATATATGCTTTTTCTGTTAGACAATTTAAATGAAAATCAAATTTGCCTGTTATTATTAAAACATATAAGGTTTCTATTTGTCTCTTTTTTGTCTTCAAATGTAATTCTAAAGTTAAAAGTTACTGACATTATTCTTACACACAAATCTCGTGGCTTACATATCCATTATCTGACTTGCTTATATTTTTTCTTTTTTTTTTACTTGCTTATAGAAAACAAGCTCTATACTTTGTTAACTACTATATCTTCAGTGTCCTGCATGATACCATAAAGCTCATTAAAATTTACTTATACTGTGTTGAAAATAATTAATGATTTGTTTGTTTATAAAATATCAATTAGATGCAAGAGCCCATCATAAGCTGTTCAGATATGAATCCTTCTGTAAGCCCACTCAGTCAATAATGCCAGGGACTCTGCTGAGAACTGGGGACATAAGGTTTAAGGAGGAGAGCCCCTGCTGTTAAGAGGTGTATAATTCACCAAGGAAGACGAACAGGATAGGTGTGCTTGGGCTAAGAAACAGGCTTTAGGAGAATATAATGGGAGGCTAACTGGGCTAATGGGGGAGTCGGGGAAGCTCTCCTGGGTGGTAACTTCAAGTGGAGAGGATGGGAAACCTCTCCAGAGAGAGAGCTTCAAAGAGAGGGAACAACATCCACAGAGGTTTTGCAGATGCAAACTGCATGAAATTTTCATTTAGGGGCACAAAATAGGTATGAGGTTGAGTGGAAGCTAATCAAGCCAGCATCCTGCTTCCTCTATAACACACAGACATGTTTTTTTTGAACCGCTGGAATTTTTTTTTAACTTGACAGGAGGTTGAATAAATTTCATTGAGCCACCTACACAAGGAAAACAACTATTACTCATGGTATCGAACATCCTTAAGTTTTGTTTCATCTTTATAAAAGTAAAATGTAACCAAATTAGGAAGCTTCAAATTTTTATTAATTTTACATGCATTGAGATTTATATTTAAGGCATTCGAAGGTGAACATCTGTTACTATATTAATTATGGTAAAAAAATTTGTCTGCACTTAATTATCTCAGCATTTAAGGCAAGCATATCACCTTCCTACTGATACATTTTCAGTATATGCTTTCATGTGTTTATTTTAGAAAACAGCCATAGTGTTTAAGATTCGGTCTGTCTCTAACATTTAACACTACTGGTACATGCCGTTAGATCACCCACACCACTCTGGAACATACATTCTTTAGAAATGATAGGGAGGGAAAAATAAGAGTATGCAGAAATAAGTGTTTCGTTTGATTTTTCAGAGAACTCTTAATTTTTTTCTTCTCCATAGATGCATACTTCTCTAACAAATGCTAACAGTGATGTTTTCTTTAAGACCCATGCAGGCAAAGTTGTATGCACTAGGGAGCTTCGCAAAGACAGTCGTTTTCACACAATAGAGAAAAAATGCATAGATCAGCCAACTAATTTATGCTTCATTAATGTCACACACCCAGAAAGCATGAAACTTCAGTGTGATCTTGGAGAAGTCAAATAAGCCAAACAGAAGCTACCAAAACAGGCCTGGTGTTTTCATCTGAAGAAGTTTCTGTCAGGCTGCCTCAGAGAACACAGTGTATGCTGAAAGGGCAGGCCGGCCTCGCTGCTACATGCGTGTTCCCCCGGAGAGTGGAGAACTATAGAGGACACTCAGCAAAGTGTCTGGGGGCCCAAGTTGATTAATGTGTAGCTTTATTTCACTTCGGGGTGAAGCACCAGAGGGAAAAAAGATCATAAGCTCGTTTGACAACTGTAAAGGTCACAAAGGGAGTGATGCGGGAAACTTGAAGCTGTCAGGGAGGCGGGGACCCTGCCCTCAGAGCTTGAGGCAGAGGCTGCAGGAGTGAGGTGCCAGCTGACCGCCAGCCACGGAGGGTTTGAGACAAATGAAACCTGAACCTTCTAGGACCCCGAGTTCTAGTGCGGGACCCTCTTAACCCCGTCAGTAAAATGAAGAGAGTCGCCTGAAGCCAGGATTCCCAGCTCCAAGGGCTTCACCGGGGTCGTCTAAGGGCCTGATGGGAAGTTTTTGCTCGCTGGGGTGTCCGTGTCACAGGCACTCACCTCAAGTCAGCACACGAGCAGCTACACGAGCAGGTGAGGGGCCAGGCCGCCCCTGTCGTGACGTTCCCCTTCGAGAAAGCCCCGTGTAACTGGATGACTGACCGCTTAAGGGACCCTGTCTCTCCCTTCTGGTGCCTCTAAGCTTTCAGTTTGCCAATAGAGTAAGGCCCTTGAACCCCGCCTTTGGACCAGAGTAAAGGCTGGTCCCAGGTTCACGCTCCCTCCCTCTCTGGCGACCTCACCCACACTGTGTGCCCTGTACCCCGCCAGGACCTGTGAGCAACGAACCTTCCTCCTCAGGTCCCCGGGTGACTGTTCACCAGAGGGCGTCCTGTGAGCCTGAGAACCACAGGGGCCGCAGGCCACCCCCTGTCCCCCGCCAGGACCTGTGAGCACTGACGCTTCCTCCTCAGGTCCCCGGATGACTGTTCACCAGAGGGCGTCCTGTGAGCCTGAGAACCACAGGGGCCACAGGCCGCCCCCGCCCCAGCGATGGGAGGGCGCGTCCCCGGGGGCTCCCCTCAGGCCTGCAGACCAGGCAAGTGCCCCGGGCACTCCTCGCTGAGAACACGACTGTCATTAGACTGGGACCAGAGAAAAGGCAGGTATCTCCTGTTCGTCTGTGCTCACTGGCTCATGGAGATCAGCCTGTCACAACCCTCAGTATCTGTGAGAGCTGGAAGTGCTGGTGTTGGTAACCCCACCATTCCCTATCGCAGAACAAGAATCTGAAAGGAACCACAGCCCTCAGAGGCCTAGGACAGGCGCGCCTGCCAGTTTGCTCTGTTTTCAGACAAGGAAGGACCCTGTTCCTTCATTTCTCCAAGTCTTCAGGCAAACAGCCTGTTCTTGAAGGTTGTCTGAAGAAGGACAAACAGTCCTAACACAACTGTGACTTTAGGACCTCCCTAGACTGAGAGTCCTGAGGGAAATGGGAAGAAAGTGGATAGTTTCCAACCCCTTGTCAGTGACCTGGAGCATTAGCCTCCCCGACTGGTAACTGAGCCTTCCAGCGGACACTGGGCCTTGCACTTCCCTCACGCCCTCCCGTTTCATTCAGCTACGGGCTGCAGGGCTGGGAGTGCTAAGAGCTTCTTCCTCCACAGTGGGAGGAGCACAGAAAAGAATCATCCCATAAAACTCACATGTCATTATGATAAGGACAAAAAGCAATCAACATGGAGGAATTCATACCCTTTTTCCTGCCAACCCACATGCCCTTGCTTGGATCTCTCTGTGGAGGTCGGGGTGATGAGTGAGGGGTGGAATATTTGGGGGGTTTGTAGAAAAGGGAGCAGGATTTACACTGAAAGAATAGAGCAGACAGTGGGGGTGGGTAGAAGATACTAGAGACGTCCCCGGTGAGACGCTGGCAGCCTCGGTGAGGACCTGGCGGAGGTGGAGGCTGCTGAGGCACCGGAGGCGGTTTCCCGTGTGGACCACACAGCCCTGCAGCTCTCCATTCTGAGACCTTTTAAAAACTTCCAGATGATTTCTAAGGCAACCGGAGTCGAATCTGTGGGATGTGTATAAACGGCTCAGCTATACTTGGGTAACACCAAGCTATCCAAACAGGAGACAACCCGTGTGAATCCCTGCAGCCTACTCCAGAACTGCCCGTGTCGTTTGGTTTTTGTTATAACTGTCATTTTAAGCCTTTGTTTCCTCTAAACATATGACTTGTTGCTGCTATTTTTGCACTTCCAGAAGTGCAGCTTCAGCTTCCAGCTCACATTTCCATCTGTAATTGTAACAAACCAAATGGTTCTAGTGGAAAATACTGCTCTGCTTCACTTTTGGCATCTGAGACGTACCCCACAGAGTGAGCCTCTGTATCACACTGAGTGAAGAGACGAACAGTTTCGCACCCAGGAGATCAAATTAACTAATGAGGTAAACTTGACATTCATGGGTGAAACACCACACAGTGTTTAAGGGTTCGTCTGAAAAGGACTTCACAGAAAGTCGTTAGAAGAAAAAATGTCATTTTCAGGGTATTATGAACAACTCTTGAGAATTTGCCACTATTTGAGCTAGGGCAAGCAAGACAGTGGAAATAGAGAGACCCAGACTTGGGGCTCAAGCCTGTGGCAGTTAACTTCCTGCTCAGCTGACCATCCAAAGAGGGGGCAGGATACCCCACAAACCATTCAGAGCCAGGCTGGGGATGACTGTGCATCTTAGTACCGGCTTTGGGGTGGCTCTCGGTGGGGAGGAGGGAAAAGCGGGGAACAGGCAGCTTAAAGAAAAAGACCACGCAGGAGGGGGCATGGGGGGGCCCTGGCCAGACCTGGGGGGAGCAGGCACCATTTGTCTCTAGTTCCTGGGACAGGAGGTGAATCACCCACTGTGGGGAAGCTGAGGACTGAAGCTGCCAACCCGAAGGAGGGGAGGACAGAGGGCAAGTGAACACCGTCTGCCACGGCCACCTCCTTATTTTCTGCCTTTAAGAATATTATTTACTGGAGAAATTTACTTGTATTTAATATTGATCAGTCAGGGCTTCCCTGATTTCAGTGAGCCCAGATTCCTGCATCTTCCCATACACAGAAAAATGCGAAATCCCTTAGCTTGAGATGTCTACTTCCCTTTAATTAACAGTAATCTTGGGCTTCCCAAGTGGCTCAGTGGTAAAGAATCTGCCTGCCAATGTAGGAGATGCAGGCTCCATGCCTGGGTCAGGAAAACCCCCTGGAGAAGGAAATGGCCACCCACCCCAGTATCCTTGCCTGGTAAATCCCATGGACAGAGGAGCCTGGTGGGCTGCAGTCCATGGGGTCGCAGAGAGTCAGACACGACTAAGCACACACACACACACACACACACAGAGTTATATGTATAAAGGAAGGGGCAAAATCATTGCTTCTGGTCCAAGAAATCGAAACAATGATGGTGCCATTGAGAAAAAGTGAAAGAACTGGGAAGTGTGCGAGTGTGGATGTGCATGTGTGTTCTGGTGGGCAGGAATGAGAAGGATGGAGGGTGGAGGAGTTCTGGCAATGAGGGGAAAGTAATAAACGAGACAGCAGAAAAGGGAAAATAATAGAAAAGTTATTTACACGTATTTTTAAAGTTCATGTATTATTACTTTCATATTAGCTGTACCAGGTCTTAGTTGCTGCATGGGCTTTTCTCCTGTTGCAGCAAGCAGGGGCTGCTCCCCAGTCGCAGTGAGGCCTCCTCCCTGCCAGGGCTTCTCGTTGCCGAGTGCGCGCTTCGGGCCCGCAGGTTTCAGCAGCTGCGGCCTGCTGGCTCTGGCGCTCGGGCTGAGTAGCTGCAGTCCAAAGCTCACTTGCTCTGTGGCACGTGGGATCTTCTGGACCAGGGACTGAACAGGTGGCCCCTGCATTAACAGGTGGATTATTTACCACTGAGCCACCAGGGAAGCCCCATTTCCATGTGTTAATCATTACAGAAGGGCCCACAATATAAGGGTCCTTTGTTGAACAATGACACAGTTGTAAAACATTATAAGACACATTTGTGATGTTAAAATGATCTCCTGAGGGAAGAGTGATTGCTAAATACTTACCATGGAGGAAAGACAGGGACAGCAGCAACACAGATGGGGCTTGATGGTTCATAAATACAGTCCACCTTAGGAAACTCAGTTAAAACATTAGAAACTACAAAAAAAAATGGTCTCAGGACAGACCTCTAGGGAATTACAAACACTGGCCTTTGCAAAACACAGAAAATTCCCTTTTAAATGTCCTATAGTCAGATAAGTTTAGTTTTATACATATCTTGGTTTTATGTAAATATTATAAATGCAATTTTATTTAATATAAAAATTAAATATTATAAATGCAATTATAAATGCAAAAAATGAAGGCAAATACCTTAAATTTCACTGAAAATCATCACCACTAACATTTTGGGATGAAATGATTTTTCTTACATGTTTTCAGACAAAAAAACCCTGTTCCTTGACTCTTCTGTCAGAAGTTGTGAGTACAGCCAGTGGAGCCTCTCTCACAGATGCCCTGAGGGCTCCCTCTCACCGCTCCGTGAGGTCACACAAGGTCCTCAGGCTGAAACATGCAGGGCAAACTGGGAGGGGCTCTGGGCTCTTAATCCGAATTTTTTTCATCTGCACCAATTGCTCCTTCAGCTCCTGAAGGTGCTGCTGAGAAGCAGTCTGCCCAGGCCTCCCCCAGTCCTGCTCTGGACAGTCGAGGAGTCCTTGCAAGTCCATCCTGCTGGTGACTCCGCTGAACCCAGACTAGTGGTCACGCTTGGAGTCCAATCTCCACAAGTTTTCTGAATTTTGTGTGCACCAGCTGGAGATCACAGTTTCCATGATAGATGACAAGGTACCTAAGGCAAGGTCCAGGAGGGCCCTAAGCACAGGACCTTCTCTCGCCCTGGAGTTGGGGTATCTTCCCAGGGTGGATGAGTTCAGCAACCTTGAAAACTCTCCAAACTCCCAACTACTGGGATTTTATGGAGGCTTTCTCACGTAGGCGTGATCAATTACCGATGCCATCTCCAGCCTCTCTACCTTCTCTGCGGAAAGTGGGGTAAGGCTGCAAATTCCACGCTTCTCTTCATGGCTCCGTCTTTCTGGTGAACAGCCTCCATCCAGGAACACACATGGAGTCGCCTCATTAGAACAAAACATACTCCAAGTGCTCTTGTCACTTAAGAATTTACAAGAGTTTCCAAGCCTTGTATCAGGGATGTGGTCAAAGACTAAACGTTAAAACAAGGGATGTTCTTTGTGGTCTTATCACTCAGAAGATCACAAGGCTCTGTGCCGGGCACCACGTGCAGATAACATGCTAGTGCTAAGTCGCTTCAGTCATGTCCGATTCTGTGCAACTCTATGGACGGTAGTCCTCCAGGCTCCTCTGTCCATGGGATTCTCCAGGCAAGAATACTGGAGTGGGTTGCCATTTCCTCCTCTAGGGGATCTTCCTAACCCAGGGATGGAACCCGTATCTCTTAACATCTCCTGCACTGGCAGGCTGGTTGTTTAACACTAGCGCCACATAGGAATATATATATATATGTATATATTTATATATTCTATTGTTTCACTCTTCTTCCAAATAATACAACTCCTTAAGTACTTTAACATCTGCTGAACTCTTCAAAAGTACATGTAATCTTTCTTTAATTTCATAAATTAGTGTTTCACTGTTTCACACAATTTTTTAATTTATCTTATATTTACCAGTGTCATTTCTTTTTTATTTCAAACTCTTCTGGAATCATTTTGCACGTGCCTTCAGAATTTCATTTCGTGAGAACTAAGTAGTAAAGTAAGTAGTTTTATCAGTAGTAAACTCAGTTTTTGAGAAGTTCTCTTTATACTGTTCTCATTCCTGAAAGATAGATTTTACATTTGCATATTTTCTTTTAGTACAATGATGATATTATTCCACAAATTGCATTGTTGCTATTGAGACACTAGTTCAGTCTAACTGCTGTTCTTTAGAGCTAATCTTTTAGAGCTAAATCTTTTAGCTCTAATGCTTTTCTTGCTGAATATTTTTTAGATTTATCTTTGAGATTCTGCAATTTCACTATGACTTACATAGGTGTGGCTTTGTTTTTATTTAGTCTCCCCAAGATTCATTTAATTTCCTGAATTTGAGTTTTGCTGTCAATCCACAATTCTAAAAACTTATGGCTGTTTTCTTATTGAGTATTGTTTCTCTTCTATCTATCATTTTGGGAACTCTTATTAGATATATCCCATAGACTGCAGCCCGCCAGGCTCCTCTCTCCATGGGATTCTCCAGGTAAGAATACTGGAGTGAGTTGCCATTTCCTTCTCCAGGGGATCTTCCCGACCCAGGAATTGAACCCAGGTCTCCTGCATTGCAGGCAGACTCTTTACTGAGCTACAAGGGAAGCCCAGATATGTCCAAGACGTTGTCAGTTTTCTTTGTCTCTTAGCCATGCTTTGTATAATTTCTTCCAATTTCTCTCCAGCTGTGTCTAATTTTCTGTTTAATCCATCCACTGTTTTTAACATTGACTGTTACATGGTTCATTGTAGAAAGCTGTTCACTTCTTTTTCAGGTCTGCTTGGTTGCATCTAGTAGCCTCTTATTCCTTCCTCATATTTTCAGGCTTCTCCTTTATTTATCTACACATATTAAACACATTATTTTAGAGTTAGCATCTGATAATTCTTATGTCTAAACATCTTGCCAGTTTGTATCTGCTGGCTCTTCCTTTTGGTGTTTTATTTCCTTTACTTTTGAATGTGAGCTTATTTTCTTTGGAATCTTCTCTCTGGAGTTCTTTGAGGTTTAGGCTGAATTTGTATGCCTACAGAGAGGATCTGTACTTGCTTCTGCCAGTTGCCTGAGGCTACGGCCAGCTGGAAGTGTTTTCAGACTAACTGCACCAGATAATGAGAATTCTGACTGCAGAACCCTGGGAGGGCTGGCCAATCCTCAGGGTAGGATTTTTCCATTCATTGGAAATAGATTTGTCCATGCAGTGCCAAGGCAGTGACAGGCAAGTTTCTTTGCTCTCTCCTGGCACACAACAGCCCTTAGTTCTCATTCACTTTTACAATAAAGGTATAGTGGTCCCAGTCACGTCCTTGCTCTACCTTGTCCTGGTACAAGCAACAAAAAAGAGATCTGGGTCACTAGGGTTGGCAGACACCTTCAGAGAGAAAACTGTTTCAGCCCTCACATATCTCGCAGGGCTCTACGATTCCACTTTTGACCTTTGCAAACTACTGTGCTTTTCCCAGCCCAGTAATACATTTTAAAGAGCTTAAAAACTGTTAATCCAGCATTTCTAATTTTTTTCAGGGGAAAACAATTTCAGGCTTTTTATTCTACAATAGTGCCACTAAGTTCTGTCAATATTTTTTTCTTAGTATATGTCCTATTAGTTTTTTTTAAGTATACAGAATTTTGTATTTTACATAACAATTCATAGCAATTAAGACTGAAAACTATTATTTCATATTTTCCTTGACATAATTAGAAACACCTATTCACATTTGTTCAAGATTATAAATATGTGTTCTTCTAGTATTTTTATTGGTTGTTTTTTCTCCTTAAAATGATTGATTCCCTTTCAATTAGTTGTGATATAAGAAATAAAGTTGGGAATCCGGCTTTTTATTTTTTTACAAATGGTGGCCAGCTGCCCTAACACCTTTTATTAAGGAATCATTATTTTCCTTAAGGACTGGAAATACTTCCATTTTCATAAAATATATTCCTAAATATTAATAGTATTCCTGTTTTTTCTTGTGTGGATTTCTAAGCTCTCTATTTTCTTTAACTAATCTGTCTTCTTGCACAAGTGTTAATTTGTTTCAATTAGTGAAGTTTTAAAATCAATGGAAGTGTCAGCCAAATTGAGACATCACTCATCACTTTTGCTTTTTAAATATTTTTTCAGAAAATTTCTACCCATGTTCTTGAATATTTTTTCTTCTAGATGAAATTAAGAATTAGTCTATCAAGTTTCTATTAAGTTATTCTATCAAGTTTCTCGATAGTCCTGTTAAAGTTGTGACTAGGAAATATGTAGTTATTTCCATACTCCCCTTTACATACTTTACAATGAGTATCATTAAAATATTGCTGTGGTTTCCTTCAGGGAGCAATCAGGAAAGCAATAGCGTCTTTAAAGGGTTTCACAGAAGAGAAATTAGTAAAGGGACTGCTTCCAGAGGTGTGGGCAGGTACAAAGAAGCCAGCAGGGGATGGGGAAGCAGCCCCAGCCCCCCACAAGGAAGGGACCTGTACCCTGCTCCCCCTTCCCTCCTGTTTCCTGTTGTGCCTTCTGTTGGACAAGCCCAGTCAGAAGCCAGAGAAAGAGGAGCTTGGGGGGAAAGCTTCTCCTGCAGCACAGAGCGGTGGGAAAATGGATGCGGAGGGGCAAAGGTGAAAGGCTTAGCACAGCTCAGTTTATGGCCTCGTAACTTTTACACTTGCAGCGCTGTAGTGTTGTTAAAATTTGAAAGATATTCACGGAGAGACTCCATGGAAAGTCATTCTAGAGAAATGCCTGACTCATCATTCTGTAGCCGGGTGACACTGAAAATCCCACGCACTGTTACCTGAATTGGTAGCAGTTGTTTTTCGCTGGCAGCAAGGCTGTTCCCGGCTGCGGGCCTTTCTTGTCAGGTGGCGGAGTGAGGATTCTCTGGTGACGGAGAGCCGCAGTGAGCAGAGAGCGCTGTCTCCATCTCTCCCTCTGCAGACACGGAGCCTCACATCTCATCTACTACGGGGCAAGCTCTCATCAGCTTCGACTTCGAAACAAGGTTTCTACTTCTTGATTGTAAAAGCCCCGGCAATGAGGCCGAAGATTTTTTATTTTTCTCCCCCTAAAAATGCAGAATGGTACATTTTTCACAAAGAGAATCCAGAGAAACTAATAAACAGTAGTGTACATCCAAGAGTACCTGGTAAGTGTGCAGGGGTCAGCATGTGAGGATAAATCGGGGCCTTTCCAGGAAAGGTTATTTGAGATCATTGCTCTCCTACCACTAATTTCTCTGCCGGCCTCACCACACGAACCTGCGGTCAAATGCCTTTGACTTAGCGGGAAGTGAAAAACCCAGTGAAGTCAGCCTTTGTCAGCCCTCTGCCATCGGACATTGTCCCTCCTGATGTTACCTTCAGCCGAGTCTTTGTTGTGAGAACAGACTCGGCGCGCTCCTCCTGGGAATGCACGGCAGCCTGAGCGCGCGGAGCGGCCAGGCTCCCGCTGAAGGGACAGACGGGGGCGGAAGTAAACGCTCAGTTCTCGCGTTAGCGCCAGTCATCTCCCCCGTTACGTGCCAACAGGCTGGTGGTAACCACGAGCCACTGTTTTCCGAGGAAACACTGCCTTCAGCCCTGATGATGTGCTTTGGCACCGGAGCATCGGAGCAAACGCAGAGAACGCCCCCGTGCTGCCCCCGCGGCCCTGATGAATCACCCAGCAATGCAGTCTCAGGGAGAGACTCGAGCAAATGAACAGATTATTGGATGTTTTCAGGTCGTTTGCAGCAGGCGATGCTGCCTAGGATAAAGAAAGCAAATAGGTCTGTCGCTTTTCTGTGTCACGTTCTTTGCCATGCACGCTCTAGAATGGACTAGGGCAGGGCCAACCTTAAGGCCAGGCTCACGCCGCTAATTTTTGTGCATCATTTCTGGTTAATGCACCATGTTGTGAATATAATTTTTAAAATACTTCCAGAGACAGGTTTGCTTTTTGCTCGCTTCTGGAGGCAGATTTGTTCCGGCCTGATTGTGCCTTTCCTGTGAACCCTCCCCGCCTGCCTCCTGGGCCTCGGTGGCCCGGTCGCCTTCCTCCTCCGATCGGTGCCTCAGGGAAGGGCGTCGCCAGTGTGTCCTGGGGCACCACGCCCTCCCTCCGGGCACAGACTCAGCCACAGCCCAGAGCCCTGGCTTGAACGCTAAACTTTCTGTCTGCTGGATCCCCCACTGATGCGCTCTCACACCTTAGACTGCACACGTAGGGACTCAGCTGACACTTCCTGGCGCCTTCCCTACCAGCCTTGCACTGTTTTCAAACCCAGGATAAAGACATCAGACTCAATGTCTCAGTTTCCCTTATCACCTCATGTTCAATCTTTTCAGGTAAGACTCTTACCTTCTCTTACCTAGATTGTTATTATTACAATAGACACCCAACTACCCCTCTCTGTGTCTCTAATCTCTTCTGCTTCAGTTCATTGGAGGATGCCCCAGATTAATCATATTGAAAAACCACTCTAGTCATTACCTTTTTTTAATCCGAAAGCTTGCTATGGCTCTATGGGCCGTATGTGGGCATATTACCTGCCTAGTAACTCACTGAATCACAGTTTAGGATTTGGGGTGCTGCACCACCTCAGGAGAATGTTAGCCCTCTCATTATTCCCTGGACCAGAAGGCTGCAATCCGTTAGCCAAATGCGGTCCATCACCTGTTTTGTAAACGAAACTGTATTAGAATACAAGCACACCCACCTATTCACATGCCATCCATGTCACTTTTCACACTGCTGTGGCGGAGTTGAATTGTTGCCACAGAGACACCTCAGCTCACAAAGCCTAACATCTTTGCCATTTGGCCACTTATGGAAATTCGGCTGATTCATGTCCTTGACTTATTCTCATATTACAACCAAACTTTGTAATTTGCCACTTTCCAAACATTAAGCCCTGAACTTCCCACTTATATATTCCTCACTCTCCTGTAAGGTTTTTCCTGCCCCAATCCTACCATTTCTTCAAAATTTTCCTCAAATGTCACCTATGGAATAAAACTTTTGTCTAGTTGCTCTTGAATCACTTGACCTTTGAATCACTTGTTTGGCAAATGTCTTGACTGAGCATCTATCACCCAGGCTCTGTGATGAGCCATGTGGGCATTGTGGAAATAATGGCCCTGATAAACTCACTACCACATAGAAAAATCACATCGAACAACCACACATCTAGGCATGTGATGGCAAACTTCATAAGTGCTAGAAGAGATTATGACAGGAGACCCAACTTAAATGAAAGAATCAAGAGAGGCTGAGAACTAAATGGTGAAAAAAATGGGGATTAAAAGGGTTCCAGGCTTGGGGAGCCCTGGGGAGGTGACCCTGGGGCAAAACAGAGCTAGACAAGGTTGAGGGACTGATGTGGATTCATGTGACTGGTGCCTTCTCAGAAAGCAAGGGGGAATGTGCACAGTGCAAGGCTGACAGGCAGGCAGAGCCCAGTCTGGAGGGGCTTTGGAGACCATACGAGGAGTTTGGTTTTTTTTTCATGAAAAATCACTTGTATAGTTTTGAACCTGAGAGAATATGCTCCAATTAAAACAGAACAGAGCAACAACAAAAAAACTTTGTTTTGGTTTCTGTGTGGAGAACAGTTTGGAGAGGATGGAAATGTACCCCCTCTGTCCCCCAACTCCCAGCACACTTTGTTAACCCTCCGTTATGACCTCCATCACCTTCCCCTTGTCTAGTCGTTACTTCTGTAAGATTGTGAGTGCGTGTCCTGTGGCCCCTAGATGCTCATATACTGCAGATCCTGGATTCTTTTATCCACCTTTGAATCTTCTGTACCATCCACCACTGTGCGATGCAGAAACACGTAATAACTGATGGATTAGGTTGAATTAGTTATCCAGATTGCCCTGAAGCCACAAACTTCCATATTTCTCTGACCTAAAATTTTTAGGTTCAGCTTTATTCATTAATCTCATTGGAAAGGAACTGAATTTCCCTTGGGTATCTCCAGAAGCAGGACAGCAGGGGGTAGTTATAGAGAGCAGAGTTGGGCACAGTATTGGCACATTACAAGGGCTATCTTTATGAGTTTAGCAAGGATGGAATCAGCTGCCTTGTGAGGGGAGGAATTGCTAATCATTCCTGGTTTGTGCCATGATGGCCAAAGACACCATGGATGATGTCATGGGTTGAATGGCAAGATCTGTCCACATTCTAATCTCAAGAACCTGTGGGGAACATCTTACTTGGAAAAAGGATCTCTGCAGATATAAATGAATTGAGATCATCCTGGATTATCTAGGTGTGCCTTAAATCCAATGATAACTGTCCTTGTATAATACAAAAAGTTCAGTTCAGGTCAGTTCAGTCACTCAGTTGCAATCCCATGGACTGCAGCACACCCGGCCTCCCTGTCCAACACCAACTCCCGGAGTTTACTCAAACTCATGTCCATTGAGTTGGCGATGCCATCCAACCATCTCATCCTCTGTCACCCCCTTCTCCTCCTGCCTTCAATCTTTCCCAGCATCAGGGTGTTTTCAAATGAGTCAGTTTTTCACATCAGGTGGCCGAATTATTGGAGTTTCAGCTTCAACATCAAAAAGTAAGAAGATGCAAACCCAGTGGACAAGGCCGTGTGAAGATGGAGGCCAAGGCTGGAGTGACGCTGTCACAAAACAAGGAGTGTCTGAAGCTACCAGACACTGGAGGAGGCAGAACAGATCCTCCCACAGAGCCTTTGGAGGTAGTGTGGCCCAGCTGACACCTTTTTTCAAACTTCTGTCTCCAGAACTGAGAGAATGAATTTCTGTGGTCTTAAGTTCCTGGAAATCTGTTACAGCAGCAATTGGAAACTAATACTGATGGGGTTCCCCTATGGTGAAATCTATTTCCCTAGATCCATGGTTTTCAAGCAACTTTTTCAAGGTGTAGAGTCTTCATTTCAGCTGGGATGTTACTGGGAAAGTGAGCGGGAAACACACAGAGACCCCTGCTGTAACTGAAGAAAAGGGCCAGAGTCCTGCCTACTTGCCATGCCTCCACTCTCCAGAGGTCTGTCAGCAGCGGGGTGATTTGCAAGGCCCTGTGCAGCTCAGTAGGTGGATATTTTAGATGACAAAGGAAGACAGAAGTCTAGGAAACATGGGTGAGTTAAGTTGGGGATGCCCAGAAGCCAACCTTGAGGTTATTGGGGAAGTTATTCCAGGGACCCCCCAACAAGGAGTGGGGAAAGGAGATGGGAAACTGAAGGGTGTGTTAGAGGGCAGGTCACTTCTGTGGGCAGCTGGGTTGCATCCTGTAAGGGCCTCTGGAAGGTGGTGCATTCTCCCTGAGAGCCCCCAGAGGTTGGACTCTGATCCACTCAACTCAGTTCGTAGCTGGTTAGGGCTGTGCCAGGGATGGTCACTCCCCAGCACCTCTGACCGTTCCCTTCTCCCGCTGAGCTTGCGTGTGGCCAGCAGGAACTCCTGGACAGAGCCGCAGTGCTGGCGTCACGGAGCCACTGGGACAGGCATGATGCAAAAGAGAGGAGATGGCGGGGCTCGGCCGGCAGGTCTGGGAGACACTCGGGGTGGCCCAACACCCTGTGTGAGAAACGACTGGGAGACACGTACCCGGTCCAGGAGGGAACCGGTGAACAAGCCGCTCATCTCCCTGTGGGTAATCCTAATCCTGGAATGGAGACTGTGCTCTAAAATTAGCTTCTGAAAAGAACCTAAGAGTGGATATACGTAGATGTTTAACTCATTCACTTTGCTCTGCGCTTGAAACTAACACATTGTAAATCAACTACACTGCAGTAAAAAAAAAAATAAAATGTGCTTCTGTGCTGCTAGTCAATCAACTATTTGTATAAATAACTCAGAACAATTGAGCATTTGCAACACAGTTAGTGACACATAGAGCATATGGGCAAAGGAAGAAAAGGAATAGAAAATGTTAATTGTCCAAATAAATTGACTATCTTTGTCTTAAATAAGTTCTCAGGAAGAAGAACTGGGAACAACGTCCTGATATTTTTATTAAAGGATGTTGAGGATTAAATGTCATTAACCTAAACAAGATATGGCAGGTGCACCAGGTTTGTTGGTGGAACAACAAAGAAAGACACAAATAGCAAATGACGCTGACTACATCACTATTTGGGGTTGGCAGAGTCACAGGACATCAGAAGGAGCAATTGTTGTTGCTATTGTTCACTCACCAAGTCATGTCCAACTCTTCAAGACTCCATGGGCTGCAGCATGCCAGGCTTCCCTGTCCCTCACCATCTCCCAGAGTTTGCTCAAACTCATGTCCATTGAGTCGGTGATGCCATCCAACCATCTCATCCTCTGTCTTCCCCTTCTCCTCCTGCCCTCAATCTTTCCCAGCATCAGGATCATTTCCGATGAGTCAGCTCTTTGCATCAGGTGGCCAAAGTATTGGAGCTTCAGCTTCAGCATCAGTCCTTCTAATGAATATTCAGAGTTGATTTCTTTCAAGATTGACTGGTTGGATTTCCTTGCAGTCCAAGAGACTCTCAAGAGTCTTCTTGAGCACCACAGTTCAAAAGCATCAGTTCTTTGGTGCTCAGCCTTCTTTATGGTCCAACTCTCACATCCATACATGACTGCTGGAAAGACCGTAGCTTTGACTATATAGACCTTCATTGGCAGTGAAGGGGCTGTGTGGTGGTTCAAAGCAGGTAGGCAAGTCCTGTCAGCCCTGAATGGAATCCACGCCCCGCCACTCACTAGTGGTTTGGCCTAAGTGGACAACTTTTTGTCCTGGGTAACAACAGGGTCAGTCTAGTTCTAGTGGGGCTGAAGGAGCGACATGCTGAGATTCATGCCTGCACATAACTCAGCTGGTAAAGAATCTGCCTGCAGTTCAGGAGACCTGGGTTCTATCCCTGGGTTGGGGAGATCCCCTGGAGGAGGACATGGCAACCCACTCCACTATTCTTGCCTGGAGAATCCCATAGACCCAGGAGCCTGGTGGGTTCTAGTCTACGGGGTCGCAAAGAGGACACAACTGAGCGACTAAGCCCAGCACCACAGGGCTTAAAAAGGCACTTACTCAGTCTATTGTTTGTAAGATGCTCAAGCCTTTGTTTCTGTCTCTCAGGAACACATGGCCAAGGGGATGAGCACAGAGGAGGGGATTCGGGAATGTGAAGTCAAGTGGGCCTTAGAAAGCATCACTACGAACAAAGCTAGTGGAGGTGATGGAATTCCAGTTGAGCTATTTCAAATCCTGAAAGATGATGCTGTGAAAGTGCTGCACTCAATATGCCAGCAAATTTGGAAAACTCAGCAGTGGCCACGGGACTGGAAAAGGTCCGTTTTCATTCCAATCCCTAAGAGAGGCAATCCCAAAGAGTGCTCAAACTACCACACAATTGCACTCATCTCACACACTAGTAAAGTAATGCTCAAAATTCTCCAAGCCAGGCTTTAGCAATACGTGAACCGAGAACTTCTAGATGTTCAAGCTGGTTTTAGAAAAGGCAGAGGAACCAGAGATCAAATTGCCAATATCCGCTGGATCATCGAAAAAGCAAGAGAGTTCCAGAAAAACATCTATTTCTGCTTTATTGACTACGCCAAAGCCCTCGACTGTGTGGATCACAATGAACTGTGGAAAATTCTGAAGGAAATGGGAATACCAGACCACATGACCTGCCTCTTGAGAAATCTGTATGCAGGTCAGGAAGCAATAGTTAGAACTGGACATGGAACAACAGGCTGGTTCCAAATAGGAAAAGGAGTACGTCAAGGCTGTATACTGTCACCCCGCTTACTTAACTTATATGCAGAGTACATCATGAGAAATGTTGGGCTGGAAGAAGCACAAGCTGGAATTAAGATTGCTGGGAGAAATATCAATAACCTCAGATATGCAGATGACACCACCCTTATGGCAGAGAGTGAAGAGGAACTAAAAAGCCTCTTGATGAAAGTGAAAGAGGAGGGTGAAAAAGTTGGCTTAAAAGCTCCACATTCAGAAAACTAAGATCATGGCATCTGGTCCCATCACCTCATGGGAAATAGATGGGGAGACAGTGGAAACAGTGTCAGACTATTTTGGGGGGCTCCAAAATCATGGCAGATGGTGATTGCAGCCATGAAATTAAAAGATGCTTACTCCTTGGAAGGAAAGTTATGAGCAACTTAGATAGCATATTACAAAGCAGAGACATTACTTTGCCAACAAAGGTCCATCTAGTCAAGGCTATGGTTTTTCCAGTGGTCATGTATGGATGTGAGAGTTGGACTGTGAAGAAAGCTGAGCACCGAAAAATTGATGCTTTTGAACTGTGGTGTTGGAGAAGACTCTTGAGAGTCCCTTGGACTACAAGGAGATCCAATCAGTCCATCCTGAAGGAGATCAGTCCTGGATGTTCATTGGAAGGATTGATGCTGAAGCTGAAACTCCAATACTTTGGCCACCTCATGTGAAGAGTTGACTCATTGGAAAAGACCCTGATGCTGGGAGGGATTGGGGGCAGGAGGAGAAGGGGACGACAGAGGATGAGATGGCTGGATGACATCACCGACTCGATGGGCATGAGTTTGAGTAAACTCTGGGAGTTTGTAATGGACAGGGAGGTCTGGCATGCTGCGATTCATGGGGTCACAAAGAGTCAGACATGACTGAGCGATTGAACTGAACTGAACTGAACTTCTTCAAGGGCATGGGGCAGAGCTAGAGATTTTAAATCACTGTAGTTTTCTCTCAAGATGCTCAAGACTGGGGATCTTGAGAGTCAGTTGATAGCCTGCCAAGCAGTGGCTTATGAGCCAGGCTGAAATCTAAGTCTGCAGAAAAAGAGGAGTGACCTCTCTGCCCGGAGCTTCCTGACCGCCCGTGGCTCCCTGAAAACACTGTCCCCTGGTCTGCGGGAGACCTGTGCTCCTGGCTGGAGGGCCGCCGTGGGAGTGGCTGGCCCTGCCGGTCCTGCTGCAGCTCTCCAGAGCCTGTCCTCATCGGCTTTTCCCCAAGCATCCACGTTCCCACTCACTTTGCAAAATGCCCCCGCTCTGAACCCTCCCACCCCAAGCTACTGACTGTTCATGAATATTTTAAGCAGATATAGTGGAATTAACAAAAATATCTGTCTCTAGGACTTTTTTCTTGAAGAACCTGAAGATAAAATTTGAGCGATGCTGAAGTCCTCCTGGAGCTGCGTCTGTACCTGCAGAAAGGTAGATTAGCGAGAGGACTGTCTTCTGATGAATGGCGTGAGTCATCTTCGGGCTAAGATCCTGGAGTTTCGAAGCCAGCTGTGCTGCCAACCCACCGGCAGGCCGAGGCAAATTGCCGACCCTCGCTGTGCCTCAGTTTTCCCATATGCAAAGTGGAGATAAAAATATACTTCCCCAGTGGGGATGTTCTGAGGATTAACGGAACAGTATCAGGAAAGCACTTTGTGGTGTTTTATACGCCAAAAGGTATTACCATTATAAAAATGCACAATGTGAGACTCTATTTTTTACTTTGTGACTTTGATGGCATGAACAAACTTCACCCTCCAGCTTTTTAATATGATTATAAGCCCTTTACAAGAACACAGCTTTCACACTGCACAGCAGGATACATAATATTTCTTATAAATTTAATTTAGAAAGCGGCAGGAAAATAATGTTGAGGATTTTCCCTAAACCTACTAAAGCAAGGCAATTCCATTAATACTGCCACTCCATCTCTAACTCCACACATGGCGCTTTAAGATGACAGTCTTCTAAGATCCCTGCTATTCTTTGGAACAATAAAGGTAAACTTGAGATATAGGACACGTTTTGTCTCTGCATTTGTTTTCCTAAAGCTGCGCAGTCGGATTGCTAACAACGCCCTTCGTGTTTAGCTCTTCTTTTGAAGTAGCGGGCTGAAAAGTTCTAAGGTAAGTTTCCCATTGACTTCCAATAATGGATGCTCTTCCCTTAGCTGCCCACGCAGGGCTTCTGAACGCCTGCAGCCACGGAGGAGCTGGTTTACACAGTACCTGCCAAAAGAGAGTGGAATTGGGAAGCTTTTAGCTTTTGGTTAAAGCTGAGCAGGTGCTTGCCTCAGAGACTGAAAAATGATTCACTACTTTGGACAAATTATCCCTGGTGAGAGGGCATCTGGAGCTCCCTCTTGGGAGGGAGGGGTGCTGGTCTCCTGTGACTGCTGTAACAGGTAAAACTGAGTCACTGAAAACAATACACGTGTACTATTTTACACGCTATATGGATTTTAAGTTCAGTGTGGGTCTCACGTGGGTCACAGTCAAGGCATCCACAGGACTGTGTTCCTTCTCGCAGCTCCAGGGGAGAATCCATTGCAGACTCCTCCCGCCTCTGTGGTCTCCTTCCATCTGCAAAAGCAGCCGTAGGGGTGAAGCCAGTCTTTTCTGTTGCTGTTGATTGTGCTAGGTTTTCGTTGCTGTGATGGCTTTTCTCTGGATGCAGTGTGTGGGCTTCTCACCGCGGGCGCTTCTCTGGCTGCTGAGCAGGGCCTCTAGGCGTCCAGGCTTCAGAAGTGTGGCTCGCGGCTCAGCAGTTGCGATTCCCGGGCTCTAGAGCACAAGCTCAATAGTTGTGGCCCACGTGCTCACTTGCCCCTTGGGACGGGGGATCTTCCTGGTCCAGGCATTGAACCTGTGTCTCCTGCATTGGTGGGAAGATTCTTTACCACTGAGCCACCAGGGAAGCCCATGTCCTTCTGCAATCATCACTCTGACCTCCTCTTCTGCGTCCCTCGTCTAATTTTGAAGACTTTATGGCTGCCTTTGGCTACCCAGATACTCCAGAATAATCTTGCCTGTCACCCAGTCGGCTGATTGAGACCCTAACTTTCCATTTGTAACTTTAATTCTCATTTACCATGTGATTTAACATATTCAAAGTTTCCGGGGAATAAGACATGGATGCGTTTAGTGGTGGGAGCCTTCTTCTGCCTACCACAGGATCCAAGTATCTTCCCAGCTGTTGTCACAATGGCTGGGCCTCACAGACTCCAGGGATGGTGACCTGGGTCGCTGTTCCTGGTGTCAGAAGGGGTATGGGACCACTGAGCTTCCTCTCTGCTCGAGTCTCTCCTTCCGGGAGCAAGGCCATCTTTCTTTTCAGGCCTTGTTCCCCAAGTCCAAGCTTCACTCGGCTTGTGGGTGAGCAGGTCATCAAATCCAGGTCCGAGCTGACACAGGCCTCTCATGGAGACAATTGTTACCATCTTGCAAGTGATCTGCATACATTTTGAACGTTCTCAACTCTGACTGCTAAACTCAGTCCTCATTATATTAATATACCTCTGTCCTCCATATGTTGAAACACCAACTGGTTTATGTTTTCGTGTCCCCGACTGAAGCCAAATCCAGCCATGGTTGAACTCCCTGGGACCCCCACCATGCACAGGCACCCGGCACCCTCATACCTCTTCAGACACCCAGAATGCCTTCTTGGCACCTGTTACCATCCATATCCCGTTATTTTGGTGTGGAATTTGCCCTAGAGCAGACTCCTGGGTTAGAAGCAATTGTTAATGACCCGGGAATTTCTTATCCTTGGAAAGCGCCCTGAGGAGCAAAGGAAAGGGGCCGGGGAGGTTCCCACACCCTAACACTCCACAAGAAGAGGCCTGTGGTCTTCAGGACCCTCAAATCCTTCCATAGGCAGCATCTGTGCTTCAGCCACAGCTCGTCCCATGTGGAGGCAAACGCAGCCCAAGCATCCATTCTGTGAGATTCTACAGTATTCAGGGAGGGGAGTGAGGTAGATTGACTGGCAACCAGAGATTAATTGGGTCTGTGTGGGTAAGTGGTTGATGGAACAAGGTCAACTTCTGCTGTGCGTTGGCTTGAAAGAGGATGTGGGGATTGGAGTCAGGAGGCTGTGAAGGGCGGCCTTGGGGTCAGAACGACAGCGGCTTGGGGAAGGCCCTGGGCTGTGAAGTAAGACAATCACAAGTGTAAATGACCTGGGGCGCTGATGATGTGTGGCAGGGACCTTCGTGCTTTTAGGCTGACATTCAAATGACTCAAGTATCACTCGCCTCGGCAGGCTGATCTGCACTAAGGGAGAGTGAGCTCAGATCACCAACCAAGTTCATCGTTTACTAAACAGAGTGTTAAAAGGTTTCTGGGCCCCTGAGGTTTGAAGCCTCTGTGATAATGCTGCAGTAAGGTACAGTTAAAGCAGCTCGTGGGTGGGCCCGTTTTAAATATTTATCTCTAAATGAGCCTATTAAATTTCTAAAAATGTTAAATCTATAACATACAGACCCCAAAGACAGATGAAAAGAAAAACACATCAAATGCCTCGGCGGGCATCACTCCTGACCCATTTGAAGCGCGGAACTGTGAAACAGCCCTGGTGATTTCTTATTCTATGTGGATATCCATCTTCAAGGGGAGGTGGGAAGGAGGGAGGTGGGAGGGAGGGAGGGGGAAGATAAATAAGACATTTGCAGCATTGGAAGAGTTACGTGTGGAAGAGTGGTTGATCACTGAGGGGAGTCCACGACGTCCAGGGCAGCCCGCGACTACTGCCCTGGGGCCGGGCGGGCACAGACTTAGAGGCTGTGCCTCTATGAGCCTGATGTTTCCCAGAGAGGACTCCAGCTAACCAAACTCAAGAGTCTAAACGTAGACAGGGTATTATCTTGTTAGTATTCATCCGGAAATATGCTTTTACTGGCAGCCAGGATACTAATGAGTCAGGTATGTAGGAAGTCGAGTTAATAATCGGCAAGGTGCTGACTTGCAGAGAATCACATCAAAAAGGGTGCAGACTATGGGGTGTCGGTACTGCATCCCAGTCATGGGGGAAGTTGCTAGAAGGGTTCACGGTTCTAACACGGCACACCTGATAATGTCACTTTGAAACCAGTATTTATTTAGCATCCAGACACAACAGACAGAGAGCTGAGCAGTTCACATGCTCACAGTTTTTATTCCTACTTTACAGGAGAGGAACTTGTGGCTTAGAATTGGCAACTTGTACTAGATCTCATGAGCTGCAGAGTGATGGATCTGAGGTTAAAGCCAGGTCTGTCTGCCTCCAGACCCAGGCCCGTAGCCACCATTATCTACTTCCTCTGCGCTTGCCACAGAGTTCTGACTGCAGATTGACTGCTCCTTCCCTGACAGTGCTAGAAAAACACTGCCAAACCCTTGCTTTCTGACTCCCCTTTGTTTAAGCTGCCACATTGACCATTCCTTGCTGTTAACATAATTTTTCTTCTGTCTCCTCTCTTCTAATTCATGCTTTCTGTCGGCAGCCACAGTGATCTTTCTGAAGCACAAATCTGATCCTGTCACTTCCCCTGCTCAAACCTTAATTGGGTTCCATAGAATAAAACACAAACGCCTTTGCCTGGATTTCAGGCGTCTTGATGATCTGCCCACTGCTCACTGCTCCTTCTTCACCTTCCCCGCCCTCTTCCGCACCCCCCTTTATTCTCCTGCTGTATTTAAACTGCTCTCTGTCCTTGGAGCTTCAGTTACTTTCTCTCACTGTCTCTAGCTCTTACTCTTCTTCCTGCTTTGTCGACCTCTCTCCGAATCTTTCCATCTCTCAGTCTCTCCTCCCTGCCCCTCTTCCTCCAGTTCCTCATTCTTCCCTCCTTTTCCAGCTGACATCATTCAGCCTTTTATTCCACACACATTTATTGAGCACTGGATACTTCACCAGGCACTGTTTTAGGCACAACAGTGAAACATAATAGACAAACAGGAGCTTCCATTTTAGTGGTGGTAGACAAACAAGATCATATAAGCCAATAATAAGGGGGCCCCCCAAGTATGCCCAGTGCTATGTGAAGAATTAAACTGGAGGTGGTATGGTGGTCAAGGAAGAGCTCAAGGAAGACAACTGGGGCTGTGACCGTGTGGTGTGATCTGGGTGATAGGGGGACCAGGCAGCCATGTCTCGTTTAGGAGGACCAGCCTATACACAGGCTCAAAGTTGGGAAGGACGAGGCTGACTCTGGGGCACAGAAAGTCCGCTACGGCTTGGAGTGAGCCACAATAGTAGGAGCTGAGCTTGGAGAGAAAAACGGGCTAGAGCGTATGTGACTTTATAAAAGGAGTACAGGTTATGTACAGGTTATTTCTTGAGCTCAGTCATTTCTTCATCTAACCGATCTCCTAGATTTTGTTTCTGGTTTTACTTTAGCAGTCCTGAGGGTCCTGGGGAGGGCAGGGGCCAAGCTTTATTTGTTTTACTGTGGCTCAGTTGGTAAAGAATGTAAAGAATCTGCCTGCAAAGTAGGAGACCCAGGTTTGATCCCTGGGTCAGGAAGATCCCCTGGAGAAGGAAATGGCACCCCACTCCAGTATTCTTGCCTGGAAAATCCCATGGACGGAGGAGCCAGGCAGGCTACAGTCTGTGGGATCACAAAGAATCAGACACAACTGAGCGATTAACTTTCACCAGCCCTTAGTGCAGTATCTAGCAGGTACAGATGTTCAGTAATAATTTATTAAATGAATAAGTTGACCAATGAACATAGAGTTCAGCTTTATCAAACATTTTATAGCAATCTGGGCCTTGGGTTGCTGATCTGTCATCTCCCAAATCTGAGATTTTTTTATGATAGAGACGGTTGGGTGACATGACAAAACAGCTCACAGAGGGACATTATTTAAAGGAATGCACTATTTACAACATGAAATGAAGTTTCAGACATTCCTATGAATCTATCATCTCTTTTTCTCTGGGAAAATCACTTGGAAACTCTTCATACTGAGGAGGCTCCTGGGAACAAGGTGATATTCTGAGTGTTCCAAGCTTAGATTTCCAAACTGATTTCAAGTAGCTCAACTCCTGTGATATAAAACAGAATATCAGATTATTTCCTACTTTCCACCTGCCTTCTTTAGGGAGACCTTGATGTGAGGATTAACTGAGAGATGAGTGTGAACAGCTTTGCCTTAGTAAGTGCTGGGTGTTACATTATACTACCCATTTGAGCAATATCCGTATTTATCCGATGAAAGCTGCCTTCTAATAATAAGTATTCAATTAGCCTGTAATACCAGGGCTCAGGTCATTTTGGTTACAAGTTCTAAGGTTGAATAAATACACAAAACAGCCCAATACTAAGTCAAAGGTTTGGAGTCTAGAATAGCTTTCAATAATAAGGTTCAAGTGAGGCTTGTTTATTAGACCATCACATATTGAGACTCATTGTGGTTATAAAGTACACGGCAAAAACCCAATAAACACTAGGATGCAGAGTAAGCACTCTGAGGGGACTAACAAAAGTTTAAGTTCTTTCCAAGAGTAATTATATGTTTTTAACAGAAAGGAGCAATGAGTAAAAATTCTGGTCTTAACAAAAATTTCCCCAGGAACAGTGACAGCGAGATGGCTAAAAGGTCATGTGGGTAAAGCCATCAGATTATAGCTAGTACTTTAGATTCATCTATTATTTCAGAAGTTTTTTTTCCTGGCAAAAGGACAGGAAGCTCTGAGTTATAGGATGTATATGGAAACAGACTAACCAAGTGACTGGGAATTTTTTTTCTTTTCAGCAGAGGGACTGGAAAACAAAAGAAGCAGGAGTTAACTTGTTTTTCCATACAGGAAAACAAACAAACTCCTTCACTATATATGTCTTGATGATTTTGTCTTCCAACAAACCCCCAAACACAGATAAAGCGCTTCAAGTGCCAGTTTGAATTTGGCAGGCAAGTTGAGCTGCAAATGATCTAATTTATCTCAATTCAAATCAGCTTAGCAGATTTGGAAGATACTACATGAAAATAGGTAACATGGGAGTCACAAACACATGAATTTTAAGGTCTTTAAGCAGAAGTGACTTCCTAGGACTTCCTGTTATCCTTCCAGTAATCAGTACTCACAGAAACCTGGGAGACAGGACAGGCTACTGGGTAGCTTGCCTATTTAAATGCTTGGCTCAAAAATGAGAATTACAAGCCACCTGCCTCCTTTTCAGAAGGAAAGAAACTTTCAAAAGGCAACAATCTAGCTGAAACCCTGGGAAGACTTGGGAGTACAAAGAGAGGCCACAGTGGGAGAACACAGTAATTATTCAATAATTATCGGCAGTGAATAAAACGCATGAAATGCAGGTGTAAATTATAAGGCGAGAATGCCACCATATTCTAATGGCAGAGCCTCCTTGGCCCAGAAAAGAGCACCCCTGTGGATGCCTTTTCCAAGCCCTTTACTTTGCTGAGGGGAGCTTTAGAAAGGGCGGCAGACTGGGGATTTATAGAAGGCACAGCACATTTAGTAAGAGGACTGGGGCTCAGATCACTGAAAAATTCTGGAACTTCCCCTTCCCTTTTTCTGAGTTTGGTGATTTTAGTATAAAACATAAGCAGTTTTGAACTCTGTGGGAGAAGATGAGGGTGGGATGTTGCGAAAGAACAGCATGTATATTATCTATGGTGAAACAGATCACCAGCCCAGGCGGGATGCATGAGACAAGTGCTCGGGCCTGGTGCACTGGGAAGACCCAGAGGAATCGGGTGGAGAGGGAGGTGGGAGGGGGGATCGGGATGGGGAATACGTGTAAATCTATTGCTGGTTCGTGTCAATGTACGACAAAACCCACTGAAAAAATAAATAAATAAATAAATTAAAAAAAAACAAAAAAAACATAAGCAGTAAATGGGATGTTTCCTTAACCTGAGAACAGTGAGGGAAAACAGCAACACCAAAGAAAATTGAACCAAAAAAGGAGGCTTTCAGGCATGGGCAAATTGATCTTATTTTTATGGCAATTAGGCCACTGAAAACAAGTGATTAGTGCTACAGAACGCCTGACGTTGGTATACTACTGTGTGTGTGTGTGTGTGTATGTTAGTCACTCAGTCGTGTCCAACTCTTTGCACTCCCATGGACTGTAGCTCTCCAGGCTCCTCTGTCCATGGAATTCTCCAGACAAGAATACTGGAGTGGGTTGCCATTCCCTTCTCCAGGGGATCTTCCCAACCCAGGGACCGAACTCAGGTCTCCTGAATTGCAGGCCGATTCTTTACCATCTGAGCCACCAGGGAAGCCTGGTATATTGCTTTATGGTTTGCAAAGTGCTTTTATATCTATTTCCCATGGCTCTCACAGAAACCCTGTTTTAGGTAGGAATTATTAAATGAAGCAAGGGGTATGCAAAGTGTCTGGCATATGCTTAGCATGTAGTTGGCACTTGACAAGTGAGAATACTAGGGTGCAGAGAGGTTAAGTAAGGATCCCAAGGTCACATCTTCTGTTTGTACCTAAACCATCTCAAATTCAGGTCTTCAGATTCTCTACACAAACCACATTTCCACTACCTCATACTGATTTTCTGGGTTCTCCGGGCCCAAAAAGAAACAACCTAAAAACGTCCCCTATGCAAGAGTTTCCATTAGCTTCTCCACAGAAGATGTTAATTGGTAATAATGTTAAACAATTTCATTTCTTTGTCCTCTTCTAGAGGTGATGATGATGGGCAGAAAAATGAGCCATCAAAAGGAGAGAGGGAATTTCAACCCTCAACTCATTAATCAGTGCTGCTGTATGAAAAATTGCAGGATATTCAAGACTTTTTTCATGCACTCATTCCTTGGTTATACAACCTCAAGCAAGTAGTGCATTTATCTGATCGGTGGACACTTCCTGTCATATTCTTCAGAATCTTGATGCCCATCCAGCACAAAATGAGGATGGGATTTAGAAAACATGGGATTGATTTTATCAGTATATAAAACTGGAAACTCAGGACTCAGAGGGGATTTCTGAATCTGACTATCTCTGTGTTCCCTAAATGTTCACAAGGAGATGGCCTTCAATTGGAGCCTGGGTGAGATTTCAATTTATCCTTTATCCAAGGAGGATGCCTTCATTTGTACATCCCATGCAGACAGCTTGTGAGCTCCAGATCCTAGTCCAATGGGTCATTTCTACTTTGATGTCTCACAGACACTTCAAAGTCAACATCGCAAGTGATACTCAACATTCCCTTAAAACGGCTGTCCCTCATTGCATGTGCCCTGTAGGATGAGCATACCATTGACCTGCTGCTGGTCTAGCCGAGACCCAGGAGACTGCAGAGGGTCTGGGTGGGCCACACGGAGGTCAGGCTCCCCAGAGAACCCCAGCCCTCACCCCACTGGTGGGGTGCAGGGCCCTAGAATAGCACGGGCTGCTCTTGACAATACTATTCCCAACACCCTCTTGACCTCCACCTGCTTTATCCCTGAAGCCACCCAGATAAGTCCCCAGCACTCAGCCAATGCCACTCAGGCAGGGGTCGGCTGAATGCCTGCTTTTTCTAATGAAGTTTCCCTGGGATGGCCACGCCCATTCATTTGTGCACATTTAAAGCTGCAGGGCCACAGCTGAGTGGTCCTCCTGACAGAGAGCTTATGGTTCCACAAAGCCTATCTGGATCTCTACAGAAAGATGCTGGCCTCTGCCTGGACAGAATATCAGACGGATCCCATGGATGCCGAGAGCATGGTCCCCCACCCGGGTCTGTGAAGCTCTCCCCAAGCCCAGCTCCTACTCTCTGAGCCCCCACAGTTGGCATATGTGTTCTCTAGAACCCAGTGTCATCAGCAAAATCCCCTAAATCCTAAGCCTCAAAGTGCCTTGCGTTTTCTTGTTTCTGTGGATACCTAGCTGTCCCTTGAGGCCAGTCTTTTCCCTTCTGAGTGCTCAGTCGCTCAGTCATGTCTGACTCTTTGCAACCCCATGGACTGTAGCCCACCAAGCTCCTCCATCCATAGGATTCTCCAGGCAAGAATACCAGAGTGCGTTGCCATGCCCTCCGGGGATCTTCCCAACCCAGGGATTGAACCCAGGTCTCTTGCATCTCTTGCATTGGCAGGTGATTCTTTACCACTAGTGGCACCTGGGAAACCCCAGCTTTCACTGAGGCCCTCTCAAATAATGGCTGTCTTCCTTCCCACCACCCCATGAGCCATTGGACCTATAGTGGTGATACTCTTCATTACCACTTCCAGACCATCATTCTTCCTGCCTCCCTGATCCCACACAATGTCTTCAATTATACTATTTGATACCCTCTTTTTAATATAGACTTACCATCTTTCTAATCTTTTGCCTTAATTAGCTGAAGGTTTAGGCCCAGAATTACTGGAAGGTCCCCTATCACTATTATATTATCCTTTGTGTTTTTATGTATATAGACATCTAGGGATAATTTGTCCAACAGTTTGTCTTTGCCTCTAGTGATCTTATCTTCCATGGCACCTTAGTTATCCAAACCCACGGTGTACCTTGTTACCTGTTACATATATCTCTTCCAAAATTTCAATTTGAGGCATCCCTCTGTATCATTACCTCCTATTTTTTCACCTCACTCTAATACCTCCATAACAATAATTTTTTTACCCCCTTAGACCTTCTATCTGGGGCTTTTCCAGTGGCTCAATGGTAAACAATCCACCTGTAATGCAGGTGCCACAGGAGATGGGTTCACTCCTTGGGTCGGGAAGATCCCCTGGAGGAAGGCATGGCAACCTACTCCAGTATTCTTGCCTGGAGACTCCCATGGACAGAGGAGCCTGGTGGATTCTTGTCCATTCAGTCACAAAGAGCCGGACACGACTGAAGTGCCTCAGCACACAGACCTTCATCCTTGGACTCTACCTCTTTCTGCTGCCCATTACCGCCCTACGTCCTCCCTTCTCTCCTTTATACAACTTAGATGCCAGACTCCATATTTATAGTTGTTGCCTTGCATCAGCCTCAAACCCCTTCTTACCTTCTCTCTCCATTGTGATCACATTCAAAACTCTAATCTTGATCAAATCCAACTTTTCACATTCTTCTTTACTGTTCCCAAGCAGCTGATAATGGTTGGAAAGAAAAAAAAAAAGCACACGCAGAATGCTGCTGGCTTTAAATGAATGACGACTGTCCTCAAGGGGCTCTCAACATCGCACAGGGAAGCCTCAACAGTTCCATAGTCAATGCACCCTCTAACTCTGAAATACTTCGAACTTATTTTTCTCTTATAACACCCCCCTTCCAACCCTCCCTCCCCACCCTGCCCACACATACGCAGCAATGCTCTTGATTCTTCTCACAGCAGGAAGGTGTTGCAGGGCACTGGTCTCCCTACATCTGTCTCATCCCTCTGGCTTCACCTTCCCCACTTGAAGAATGGTCTCTGCCCCTAGAGTGCATTAACCTCTCCACCTGTGCACTGGATCCCATGGCCTCCTTGCCCAGCGAAGGACGTTGCCTCTACTTTTAACCCCTTCTCTTCTGACGTTATCCATTTATCCTCTTTTCTACACTATTCCCACAGGCACATAGACTTGCTGGTATATCTCCAATGTGAAAAACTGGATCAAAACAAAACCAACAAAACACCTCCCTTGACCACACATTGCCCTTCACTCCCTTTTTTTCTGTTCCTCTTTGGAAGAAAATTCCTTAAGAATTTCTCCACACAGCATCAAAGAAAACCTTCAAAACTGCAAATCAAATCATGCCATAGTCAGTCGGTCAGTCCTCCAGAGTTTTCCCCAGATACTGTAAATAAACTCCCAAGTGCTAACCACAGTTTAAGAACCTTAAATAATCAGACCCCCAACCTGACCTCTCCTTTTATTCCCTGTCTCCACAATCGTACTCTCTCTCTGCTTACCCTGCTTTACTGTTTTCATAGAAGTCAGAACTTGACTGTGGTTGGATGAATGTGCCTGTGTTCTAAGTCACTGCAGTCGTGGACTCTTTGCAACCCCATGAATTGTGACTCGCCAGGCTCCTCTGTCCATGGGATTCTCCAAGCAAGAATACTGGAGTGGGTTGCTGTTTCTTCCTCCAGGGGATCTTTCCCCACCAAGGATCGAACCCATGTCATTTACCCCTCCTACATTGGCAGGCAGGTTTTTTTTTAAGACTAGTGCCACCTGGGAAGCCCTATTTGGATGAATAACGGTCCCCAAAGATATCCCATCCTATCCTCAGATCCTGTCAATAAGTTTGTCCCTTTGCACAGCAGAAGGGACTTTGCAGATGTGATTAAGTCAAGCATGTTGAGTTGAGGGGATGCTGCTGCATTATCTGGGTGGGACAGGAGCCTTACACGAGGGAGGCGGGGGGATCAGGGTCAGGCAGGAACACAGGACAAGGAAGGCGGAGGTCAGAGTGAGGTTGGGGCAGGACGGGGGCCGTGAGCCAGCCATTCAGGGACCTAGAGACTTAGAGACACAGAGAAAATGGTCTCAGAACGCAGTCTTGCTGGCACCTTGATTTCAGCTGGTACGATCCATTTTCAGACTTCTGAACTCCAAAATCATAAGATAATGAATCTGTGGCATTTTAAGCCACTATGTTTATGATATTTTATTATAGCATCAATAGGTAGCTACTATACTGATCTTATGTAGTTTCTTTACCTGTTTGTTATCTGTCTTCCCTAAGGCAATACAAGTCCCATGAACTGAGGGGTCCGCTTTCTCTTTTTCAGTGCGATATGTCCAGCAGTCAGATGATGGATATTTGTTGAACTAACAAATGTGTACCTGACTGTAGAGCCTGAGCGAGTCACTGCATCTCTGGCTCGAGCGTGTCCCTTGTGCTTCCTGTTGGCCAGAGGTCACAAGAGACAGCCCTGGTACTCCTCTGACCCCCGGATGTCTGATTTCCATACAGGGTCCAGTTGTGTCAAAGGACAAGTCCTGAATTCTCTCCAGCACCCAGATACTCTGCCTATGGATCACCATCAGAATGCTAAATCAAGGAGCTCATTTTACTTTCTGGAAATTTGTCCAGTTCTCCTGTATGCTGCCTGATATATGAGAAGATGGATTTAATAGAAAGGGCATTAACTACAAATTGAATCCTAAATTCATTTAAACCCATTTGCTTTTCTTCCTCATTAGAATATAAGTTCATGAGAGCCCAAATGTCTTATTCACTGCTTTATCCTCAGGGCTCAGAAGTCCTCAGCTTGGTACTTAGTAGGCTGTAAATCAGAACTGAATGAATGAACAAGTTTTCTTTAATGTCTCCGCCTCTCAACCTCAAATCCAAACAGCTTCCAAATCCTGTAGATTATCTTCCCTAGCACATTTGAATCTGCTCTCCGTCCCGTCTGGCCTCAGTTCGGGGCTCCCACCCTCCCTACTGAGGTGAATGGAACAGTCCCGGAACTTCTGGGGCGCTACTGTTAGACGGTCTGGCTCAGATCCGATCTCACTAACCTCCCAGCTTCAGTGGCTTCCCTGTTGCCTGCAGAACAGAGTGCCCCTCTGGGCATGGCATCAGCGACCACCCATAGCCTGAACCTGGCCCTGCACACTAGAATCAGCACATCTTCAAGGTCTGGGAATTTGGATCCAAGAGAGGCCCCTGTTCAAGAGTAGGCCTGCTTTCCCCCTGCTCTCATTGGCCATCTACACACACTGTTTAAATTACACATTTAACCTGGCCCATCCACCTCTCCTAAGCACTTTCAAAGTTCTGAACTCCCGTTTGGTTTTCAGGGTAGAGCTTTATGGGCAAAATGTTGGGGGTGTGTGACTTTCTTCTGATTGGTTGGTGCTGAGGTCACCGTGGGATTCCAGGCATCTCGACCATCTGCCTTCTGGTTCCAGTGGTGTGGGGCTCACGGGGCTCAGCCTGAAGTAGTCACCCTCGGCCTGGGCGGGGAGGGGCTCGCTCCTGCGGAAGGGCTCACAGCTCCGCATCCGACGTCACATCCCTCGAGGGGGTCCCAGGACACTTTTCGGGTGGCCGCGCTATATTTTCCTGCTCACTCCTCCCCTGTTTCTGCAGCCCCTCTCGTCCCTGCATAGCAACTGTCTGAACCTTCCCTTTGGAGCTCCGGGAAGATCAAGGAGCCGGAAGGAAGCCTATTTCTTACAAAGAAGAAACAAGGACATGGAAAGGATTAGTCCTCGGGAGGGCCCCACAGGGTCCCACTCACTTTAAGCAGTTCCATTCGTCCAACAGAAAAAAAGACCTGTTTGTTCTGGAGGATTAAATTAACCAGAAAGGTGCTCCACACGATTGGCATTTAAGGAAGGAAAGTTCAAATGGAGCTGTTGACCGGGGAAGCTCATCGCCGAGGCATGCACGCCTGGGTCTCCCTGCACACTGGGATTTCATAGGATCCTGGCCATATTTAAGATAAAAGGAGAGAAAATTACCTCAGTGTCAGGAGGTACTTTAGACTTATTTGAGGAGGTCGAAGGTCCTAGCTGTAAACGGACATTTTGCTGAAGGAAAGGGGAATTTTGAATGTCGCTGAGCATTTCAAGTGCTCATGGGCTGGAAACACCTTTGGAGGTAAAAAAAAAAAAAAAAAAAAAAAGAGCTTTACTGCTGCTTTCTTCCCTCAGAGGACTCCAGCTGTTTGTGGTGAGTGCCCACGGGGCACCGGGGCACCCACAGAGATAATGGGCAGGCTCTGCTGCTCCAGCTGACACCACAGCCAGGAATTATCCCCAGAGTTTACCGACTGATCAAGTGCATCATAAATGAAGGAAACCTTTAGCAGGGGTGATAAAAAGTCTAAAACACTTCTCTGTTCAGATTTAATTTTCCAAGTAATAAAAGCTTCTAACATTAACAAAGGTGGTGGAGCTCCTAAATTATTTTTAAAAATCTTTTAAGATTTTTTTGAATATCTCATTCCAGTGACTAATCAGGAGGAGATGACACAAAAGTAGCAGGTGACTTAAATTGTTCCATCAGTATTACAAAGCCAACATTTTATGGATTCAGTCCTTTTGGATTTGATTTCCTAATTAGCTTTTAAAAGAGAAATACAAAGGTTAAAAGCTGCTGCCTTTCTAGAATGGAAGTATTTAAAACTCCACTGCCAACCTGGAAACTTAATTTCAAAGCTACAGCAATCTGCCCAGAGTATCTAAATAAATATCTAATAAAATCTGTTTATAGGTGAAACAGACTAAGACTTATGACAAATCTTGTTATAGACTGTTTCTTTTTAAATTCAATGCTTTGTGGGCATAAATAGTGTCTTTATAAACCCTATACTAAGGCTTATTTCATGCTGTTGCAAGGCATGAAACAAATTTTATGTATATGTCTGATATTCTTCTAGATCAGATTAACAAGAGGAGCTGTTTTGTTTTGTTTTGTTTTTTCTTTTTTCTAGCAATTGTTAGAGAGGCAGAGAAGAGTTATAAATGGAAAAGGACAGGTTTGGTGAAATAATGACTCAAATTCTTTCAGAATCCCATCCATATAGTATGGTTTTGTTATTTAGTCTGACACACAAAATTATACATATTTTCACTGATCAAGTGTGTTCATCCTTTTCTTTTACTTCTTTCATGATTTCATGTATAGAATTGGAAGTGGTGTGTGTGCAAGTCTCTCACTCGTGTCCGACTCTTTGCAAACCCGTGGACTGTACCCTGCCAGGATCCTCTGTCCATGGAATTCTCCAGACCAGAATACTGGAGAGGGTTGCCATTTCCTTCTCCAGGGGACCTTGCCAACCCAGGGATCGAACCCAGGTCTCCTGCCTTGCAGGTGGATTCTTTACCAGCTGAGCCACAAGGGAAGCCCAAGAGTACTGGAGTGAGTAGCCTGTCCCTTCTCCAGGGGATCTTCAAGATCCAGGAATCAAACTGGGGTCTCCTGCATTGCAGGCAGATTCTTTACCAACTGAGCTATACACCCATATTTTTTTCTGGAATTTTGTATACTTACATTTTTATTGAGGTAAAATTCACAAAACTATTTATACATATATTTTATTATATATTTTAATGTATCATATATATTCTTATATATAAATAACCATTTAATTTACTATAACATGTACAGAGCAAAATTTGCCACTCTGAAATGTGTTCTTTAGGCATGAGGATTAATTTAGGCTGATTATTTTTAAGACCCAAAAGAAGAACTTTTGATCTTCCTTGTCTGTGTACATGTGCTCAGTTGAATCCAACTCTTTGTGACCCCACAGGCTGTAGCCCACCAGACTCCTCTGCCCATGGGATTTTCCAAGCAAGAATACTGGAGTCCAGGCTTCCCTATAACTGCCCAAAAGAATGTAGATTGAGGACTTGCTCCAGGAAGGGAGCTATCACCATAGATAAATATTTTATGAACTAGCCAGGTGTGGTAGGCAGAGAGGAATCCAGCAGGGCTCATTTTTTAATTTTCCTCCCTGTGCCCCACCATCTCTGCATGGAACAGCAGACACTTGTTTACCAAACATTTGGTTTTCCTTCTCCACGTGAATTGTTTTCCTCCCCTTGGAAGTCCCAGAGCCCTACCCCACAACACCCACTTTTGCTTTTAGTTAAAAGTTGCAATTTCCTACTCTAGGGGATCTTTCCAACCCAGGGATTAAACCCACATCTCTTGCACCTTCTGCATTGGCAAGTGAATTTTTTACCAGCTGTGCCACCTGGGAAGCCCTAAACACTTTAAAATAGCATTTAAGATGAAGGTTTTGGCCATTTGGTAGAGTTTTTCATTTTGAGTCTCTACCATGTATTGTTGTTCTGTCAGTCGTGTCCAACTCTTTGTGACCCCGTGGACTGCAGCACGCCAGGCTTCCCTGTCCTTCACTATCTCCCAAAGTTTGTTCAAACTCATGTCCATTGAGTCAATGATGCCATCCAACCACCTCTTTCTCTGTCGCCCCCTTCTCCTCCCACCTTCAATCTTTCCCAGCATCAGGGTCTTTTCCAATGAGTCGGCTCTTCACATCAGGTGGCCAAAATATTGGAGCTGCAGCTTCAGCATCAGTCCTTCCAATGAATATTCAGGGTTGATTTGCATTTGGATGGATTGGTTGGATCTCCTTGCTGTTCAAGGGACTCTCATGAGTCTTCTCCAACACCACAGTTTGAAAGCATCAATTCTTTGGCACTCAGCCTTCTTATGGTCCAACTCTCACATCCCTACATGACTACTGGAAAAACCACAGCTTTGACTATATGGATCTTTGTTGGCAAAGTGATGTCTCTGTTTTTTAATATTCTGTCTAGGTTTGTCATAGCTTTTCTTCCAAGGAGCAAGCGTCTCATACTTTCATGGATACAGTCATTGTTTGCAGTGATTTTGGAGTACTCTTCACATTCATTCTGGTGTCTCCATATTGCTTGGTAAGGTACCTAGTTATTTTATCTTATTACTTTGTGCATAACATTTCCTCCTAATATTTATTTGGGGGCATTTATGTTTTTAATTTCACTTATTAATTCTAGCTCATTTTCAGTTTATTATCTATTTTCTACATAAACTGCTGTACATAAACTTACATGATTTGTAAGTAACAATAATATTTTTTCTCTTTTCCAATAAAGTGAAAGTGTAGCTTTTCCAACAGCTATAGCTTTATATCTTTTTGTTGGGTGAGAACTTTCAAGACAGCAGACTTCATTTTGTTCATTCTTATACTCCCAATGCCTAGAAAAATGTGTGTAATATATATTTTTGAACAAAGAAGAGGGATTTTTGTGTAGTAATTATTACAGTGGGCTTCCCAGGTGGGCAGAATCCACCCGTCAATGCAGGAGATGTAAGAGACATGGGTTCAATCCCTAGCTTGGGAACATCCCCTGGAGGAGGGCTTGGCAACCCACTGCAGTATTCTTGCCTGGAGAATCCCATGGACAGAGGAGTGTGGTGGGCTACAGTCCAAAGGGTTGTAGACATGACTGAAGTGACTTAGCACACATGGGCACAATTATCATAGTAGGCATTCTTCACTCAATTTTCAGTAGAAAGGCTTACAGTATTTTGTTTGGTTTGAAAAAGGTATTTATTGGAGGAAAATAGTTTTCTATTGCTAATTTTTAGAAGTCTTAAAATTAAGAATGGGAGCAAATTTTTGTCAAATGTGTCTTCAGAATGTACTATTGTAACATTTCCTAATGATTTTAACTTTTGAAAAGATATATTAGCAAATTTACTCTTAACAAGTTATGCTTGGTGACTGTGAAAATATTATTTTAAGGTAATCTTGAACTTAATTCACTAGTACTGTATTTGGAATTTCATAAAAAGTTTCAAAATTAGTTTGAAGGGTGTGAAGTTGAGAGGCTGGCCTCTGGGCTCACTTCCTGCCTCACTTCCCCTCAGGGTGTGGTCAGGGTGTTCCTGGAAGGAACTGACATCAGAAAGGAAAAAGGAAAGGATTAGCAGAGCCCCTAAGGAAATGGGGCCTGGTATTTCACATTGGAAATCAGTCCTCATTTTATCAAATTCTCGGAAGCCACAGACTGGCGTCAGCTGTGGTGATGTCTGACACCTGTTGTTAGGTCAAAGCATTTGCACCAATCCCTCACTGTCTACAGATTTTTCTTTCCTTTTCCATGTTCTTTTCCTTAAGGGAGACTCAAGCTACCATAAAACTTGCGTTTTTTTCCCATTTCATAGGATGGTTTTACTGTTGTTGTTTCCTTGAGATGGGTTCAGAACCCTAATTTTCATACACTTTGCTGGGCATTAGGAGTCAAAACCCATTTTTCAGAAGCCAGAATAACTGGTAGCAAGAGCTTTAAACAGTTCATATTCAGAGCACTCCGCACAGGGTAACGCGGGAAGATCACTCCTTAGCTAACGGGTACCCATCCGCATCCTGTTTCCCAGCACCGCAAGCGAGGTGCAAGAATGCACAGCGTGAATGCACAATCAGTTCACCACGCACATCTTTGCTGTCTCATAGTACAGAGAGCACAGGGCAGGGAAATCACTTAGTAGCTTTTAGAAAATGCTTCTGCCATCAACAGAACACTTGTGTCCCCCACATCCCCAATTCATATGCTGAGATCCTAATGCTCAGTGGGATGGTATTAAGATGTGGGACTTGTGTGAAGTGCTTAAGTTATGAGGTGGAGCCCTCACGAATGGGATTCATGCTTTTATGAAAGAGACCCATAGACTTGTCACTCTCCTTTCCCCATCTGAGGACTGAGATGGTTTCAGACCTAACCTGTGACTGACATAGTCGGTGCTCCCTGTGGCGGGCATGCTTCAGAACACACATCAAAGACAAACCGAAATGATTACTTTTGATAACGTACCGACTTGAATAATACAAAATATTATTACCTCCTTGCAGATAGTGGAAGGTTGATTATAATCTAGGTTCATTTCTATATGAATATAGTGGACATTGTTGTTTAGTCGCTAAGTCATGTCTGACTATTTTGTGACCCCATGGACTGTAGCCTGCCAGGCTCCTCTGTCCATGGAATTTTCCAGGCAAGCATTCTACGGTGGGTTGCCATTTCCTTTTCCAGGGGATCTTCCCAATCCAAGGATTGAACCCATGTTGAACCCTGCTTCTGCAGGCGGATTCTTTACACTGAGCCACCAGGGAAACCACATGTGAGTGGCTAAATTTTCTCTTTTCAGCCATACCATTGGTGGAGTTGTGGAAACATTTTCCACATTCTCAAGTGATTAGGACCTGCCTAAATAAAATGACCTGAACAAAAGGGAATTCCACATCCTCCAGGTACAGTCCTCACAGTGCCTGGCACTTTCTAGGTGTTTAATCACTATTTGAGGACTAAATAAATGAATGAATATTTTTGGTACCAAAGGATGCAGTTGACTATGTTTGAATAAATATGAATAAATATGAAGAAAGTGACCAATACTTTCTATCCTTTCATGTAACACTATAATTTTTAAAATAAAAACTGAGAAAAAAAAGTTACCAGTTCCTGTGAAGTTACATAGAAAACCTAGGGGAGTAGCCCTCAAAGTTATGCATTCAAAAGTTTCTGTGGCACATCCCCTTCCCCTCACGCCCTCTTAGTAACAGAGGTGAGAACAGGAGTGGGAAGGGGCGGAAATTGAAAATGGGCTTCAGGGAAGAGCAATAAAAATGATGAGCAGGTGGATATATGATTATGAGGAAAGGCCGAGAGAATCAGGACTTTAGATAGATGAAAGGAGAATGAGAAAACTTAATATTCTCCTTCAAGGATATGAAAGGTTATAATGAGGAAGGCACTGGCCAGCTGCTCTTAACTGTCACAGAGGACAGAACTAAGAAAAAGAGGGATACTTCATAGAGACGCAATAGGACGTCAAGGTAAGACCTATTTAATACTTGGCTCTGTTACCAAAATGGGATGGGGGAAGGTAGGAGACATCAGTGGTTCTCAAGCAATGCTAATGAACCAGCACTATTAGCATCTCCTGAAAACTTTTTAGACATGCAAATTCTGGAACCTGGTCCCAGCCCTACTGAATCAGAAGCTCTGTGGTTGGGACTCAGCAACAGCCCATTTAACAAGCTCTCTGGGTGATTCTGACGGACTTTAGGCTTGAGAATCATTTTTTTTTTTTTTAATTTTTCTTTATTTCAGAACTGCCTTTATGTACAGAAATCATAAAAAAATGCACATACACTGGAGATTTCCCAAGGAACTGGAGATGGAAATAAAAGTTAAGGGCAACTAGAAGGCTTGAGAATCATTTGTTGTTGTTGTTGTTCAGTTGCCTGGTCATGTCCAACTCTTTGTGACCCCATGGACTGCAGCACGCCAGGCTTCCCTGTCCTTCACTATCTCCCAAAGTTTGCTCAAACTCATGTCCACTGAGTCAGTGATGCCATCAAACTATCTCATCCTCTGTCAGCCCCTTCTCCTCCTGCCCTCAATCTTTCCCAGCATCAGGGTGTTTTCCAATGAGTTGACTCTTTGCACCAGGTGGCCAAATTATTGGAGCTGCAACATCAGTCCTTCCAGTGAATATTCAGGGTTGATTTCCTTTAGGATTTGCTTTAGGACTGCTTTGACCTCCTTGCAGTCCAAGGGACTCTCGAGAGTCTTCTCCAGCGTCATCGTTTCAAAGCATCAATTCTTCGGTGCTCAACCTTCCTTATGGCCTTCCCTGGTGGCTCAGATGGTAAAGAATCTGCCTGCAATGCAGGAGACCTGGGTTTGATCTCTGGGTGGGGATGATCCCCTGGAGAAAGGAATGGCAACCCACTCCTATATTCTTGCCTGGAGGATCCCATGGACAGAGGAGCCTGGAGGGCTACAGTCTGTGGGGTCTCAAGGAGTCAGATATGACTGAGCCGACTAGTACTTTCACTTTGAGAATCACTGGGATAAATAAATTCTCATGGATACTTTGTTTCTAGATATTCTTGAGAAACAAAAGTCTTGAAGAAACAAAGACATTAAGCCTTTCTCTGCATAATATTATCTGTATTTTGTCAAGAAGACAACACCCATCATGGTAGTTAATATCCATTACTGCTATAAAACTCAAGGGATAAAGCTGATCTACTTTGGAAGATAAAATTATTGGCTGTTGGGGATATAAACTGGATTGTAATCAGCAATAGTGAAAACTGCTCCAGAGGAAATGAATTCCTTTTGCTCTGGAAGTTACTAAAGGTACTTCACAGAGAATGCCACATTGGAAAAAAAAAAAAAAAGAGTAAGCCACCAGCTGAATGTTAAAATGTCAGTATCTGGTGAAAGAAGACATACCAAGTGATGATTGTGGTTGGGGTTGCTCTGTGGTAGCATTAGTGAAGAAGTGAAGACTGGTTTGTACTAGGGATGGTGACGTGAGATAGGCACACTGACACTTTGCTAGAAAGACCAAAAGGCTACCACCACAGTCTTTCTGGATAAAAGCTTGGCACTGTACATCAAGAACCGTAAAAATATTCCACCTCACTAGTCTACTAATGTAACTTTTAGTAACTTAACCTAAGAAACAATCAGAGGTGTAATCTAGAATGTTTGTTGTAGTCTTATTGATTAGTAGTAAGATTTTTTAAAGCAATCCCTAATTACTTGCAGATTTTCCTGATACAGGCAAAGAAATAAAAGTGACAGTATATAAAGGATATATGTAAAAGAGGTATTCATTCATTGTTTGTAGTGCCAAAAAAAAAAAAAAAAAAAAGCCAAACAAACAGAATCTGGGAAACAAATGAATACCTTTCATTAAGGGAATGGTTAAACACTAGTAACTGATGTCATGAAATATTACACTGACATAAAAAAATGAAATTTAAACCACTGTCTTGGAGGATTTTTCATAATACAGTGTTAAGTGATAAAAGCAAGATGAAAGGAAGAATTCATAACATGCTTTCATTAAAAACAATGACAACTTGCCCATATATATGTATGTTTGTTTGATTATATTAAAATGTACGAATGTGGAAGCAAGCCAAAATATGTGTTTAGAAAATAACAGCTATGATAAAATTAACAAGTATAATATGTTCCTGTATATGGAAAATTATACAAATTTATGTGTATTTATTTGTAGCAAGATATTTGAAAGTTTACTGACACTTCTCTGGGTGGTAGGACTTGAGGTGTTTATTGCTTTATTCCTTATTCTTTCACATATTGCTTGATTTCTTTGTATAATAAGCACATGAAACATAACTTTTTTGTTGTAAAAAAAAAAAAAAAGCCCTAAAAAAGCCCTACTAGTGGAGGTATGAAAATGAACAGAATCCACTCACTGTTGTGATTTAGGAAGTAGGACGCAGAGGAAAAACTGTGCTGCAAGCATATGAATGACCAGAGATGGCTTCTGCAGAGAAGTGTTAGATGAGGTTGAACAGAGGAAGGAGTTAAGGAGAAATAGTGGAGGCAGCTGCAGTGACTACACAGTTAGAGGTAGTTTGTGGGAGACACGGGCTCTGAGAACCTAGAACTGTTTGTGCTCTGACAAGAAGGAATCTGGGCACTTAAGGACCACTGAGACGACAGCTCCAGCCCTGCTGGGTGCTGGGGAAGGTGTGAGTTGAGATGTTTTCAGGAAGCTTTCCTGTTGATTCCAGGCATGTAAGTTACCGGTGCCCAATGGCTAGCTTTCTTGGTTCCTACTACCTATACTTTCTCAAACAGCCTCTGCTCTGCCCTGCTTGTACTTCTGGACAATTGAGGCAGTAAGACAGGGAGAAAAAAAAAAAGCAGTAAGATGATTCCTGACTCCTGATTCTCTCCACCTCTTCCATCTTGGGGCCCTGGGGAGAGGAAACGAGTTCCCTTCTTACTCTCAAACACTTTATATTTGGCTTCCTCTCGTCCAAGGTAAGGAGCAGCAGCTGCATTTTGCTGGAGCAGCTGTGAAGAGATACCCCACGTCCAAGGAGAAAAACCCAAGTAAGATGGTAGGTGTTATGAGAGGGCGTCAGAGGGCAGACACACTAAAACCATAATCACAGAAAACTAGCCAATCTGATCACAGGACCACAGTCTTGTCTAACTCAATGAAACTAAGCCATGCCATGTGGGGCCACCCGAGACGGTCGGGAGGTCTGACAGAATGTGATCCACTGGAGAAGGGAATGGCAAACCACTTCAGTATTCTTGCTTTGAGAACCCCATGAACAGTATGAGAAGGCAAAATGATAGGATACTGAAAGAGAAACTCCCCAGGTCAGTAGGTGCCCAATATGCTATTGGAGATCAGTGGAGAAATAACTCCAGAAAGAATGGAGGGATGGAGCCAAAGCAAAAACAATACCCAGTTGTGAATGGGACTGGTGATAGAAGCAAGGTCCGATGCTGTAAACAGCAATATTGCATAGGAACCTGGAATGTTAGGTCCATGAATCAAGGCAAATTGGAAGTGGTCAAACAGGAGATGGCAAGAGTGAATGTCGCAAAAACCACTACAATATTGTAAAGTAATTAGCTTTTGACTAATAAAAATAAATGAAAAAAAAAAAAAGAGTGAATGTCGACATTCTAGGAATCAGGGAACTAAAATGGACTGGAATGGGTGAATTTAACTCAGATGACCATTATATCTACCACTTCAGGTAAGAATTCCTTAGAAGAAATGGAGTAGCCATCATAGTCAACAAAAGAGTCCGAAATGCAGTGATTGGGTGCAATCTCAAAAACGACAGAATGATCTCTGTTCGTTTCCAAGGCAAACCATTCAATATCACGGTAATCCAAGCCTATGCCCCAGCCAGTAACGCTGAAGAAGCCGAAGTTGAACGGTTCTATGAAGACTTACAAGACCTTTTAGAACTAACACCCAAAAAAGATGTCCTTTTCATTATAGGGGACTGGAATGCAAAAGTAGGAAGTCAAGAAACACCTGGAGTAACAGGCAAATTTAGCCTTGGAGTACGGAATGAAGCAGGGCAAAGTCTAATAGAGTTCTGTCAAGAGAACACACTGGTCATAGCAAACATCCTCTTTCAACAACACAAGGGAAGACTCTACACATGGACATCACCAGATGGCCAACACTGAAATCAGATTGATTATATTCTTTGCAGCCAAAGATGGAGAAGCTCTATACAGTCAGCGAAAACAAGACCTGGAGCTGACTGTGGTTCAGATCATGAACTCCTTATTGCAAAATTCAGACTTAAACTGAAGAGAGTAGGGATAAACACTAGACCATTCAGGTATGACCTGAATCAAATCCCTTATGACTATACAGTGGAAGTGAGAAATAGATTTAAGGGACTAGATCTGATAGACAGCGAGCCTGATGAACTATGGACAGAGGTTCATGACATTGTACAGGAGACAGGGATCAAGACCATCCCCATGGAAAAGAAATGCAAAAAGGCAAAATGGTTGTCTGAGGAGGCCTTACAAAGAGCTGTGAAAAGAAGAGAAGCAAAAAGCAAAGGAGAAAAGGAAAGATATTCCCATTTGAATGCAGAGTTCCAAAGAATAGCCAGGAGAGATAAGAAAGCCTTCCCCGGCAATCAATGCAAAGAAATAGAGGAAAACAACAGAATAGGAAAGACCAGAGATCTCTTCAAGAAAATCAGAGATACCAAGGGAACATTTCATGCAAAGATGGGTTTGATAAAGAACAGAAATGGTATGGACCTAACAGAAGCAGAAGATATTAAGAAGAGGTGGCAAGAATACACAAAAGAACTGTACAAAAAAGATCTTCATGACCCAGATAATGACAATGGTGTGATAACTCATCTAGAGCCAGACTTCTTGGAATGTGAAGTCAAGTGGGCCTTAGAAAGCATCACTACAAACAAAGCTAGTGGAGGTGATGGAATTCCAGTTGAGCTATTTCAAATCCTGAAAGATGATGCTGTGAAAGTGCTGCACTCAATATGCCAGCAAATTTGGAAAACGCAGCAGTGGCCACAGGACTGGAAAAGGTCCGTTTTCATTCCAATCCCTAAGAGAGGCAATCCCAAAGAATGCTCAAACTACTGCACAATTGCACTCATCTCACACGCTAATAAAGTAATGCTCAAAATTCTCCAAGCCAGGCTTCAGCAATACGTGAACTGTGAACTTCCAGATGTTCAAGCTGGTTTTAGAAAAGGCAGAGGAACCAGAGATCAAATTGCCAATATCCGCTGGATTATCAAAACAGCAAGAGAGTTCCAGAAAAACATCTATTTCTGCTTTATTGACTACTCCAAAGCCTCCGACTGTGTGGATCACAATGAACTGTGGAAAATTCTGAAGGAGATGGGAATACCAGACCACATGACCTTCCTCTCGAGAAATCTGTATGCAGGTCAGGAAGCAACAGTTAGAACTATACATGGAACAACAGACTGGTTCCAAATAGGAAAAGGAGCACGTTAAGGCTGTATACTGTCACCCTGTTTATTTAACTTATTTGCAGAGTACATCATGAGAAACGCTGGGCTGGAAGAAGCACTAGCTGGAATCAAGATTGCCGGGAGAAATATCAATAACCTCAGATATGCAGATGACACCACCCTTATGGCAGAGAGTGAAGAGGAACTAAAAAGCCTCTTGATGAAAGTGAAAGAGGAGAGTGAAAAAGTTGGCTTAAAGCTCCACATTCAGAAAACTAAGATCATGGCATCTGGTCCCAACACTTTATGGGAAATAGATGGGGAGACAGTGGAAACAGCGTCAGACTTTATTTTTGGGGGCTCCAAAATCATTGCAGATGGTGATTGTAGCCATGAAATTAAAAGACGCTTACTCCTGCGAAGGAAAGTTATGACCAACCTAGATAGCATATTACAAAGCAGAGACATTACTTTGCCAACAAAGGTCCGTCTGGTCAAGGCTAGGTTTTTCCAGTGGTCACGTATGGATGTGAGAGTTGGACTGTGAAGAAAGGTGAGCACCGAAAAATTGATGCTTTTGAACTGTGGTGTTGGAGAAGACTCTTGAGAGTCCCTTGGACTGCAAGGAGATCCAACCAGTCCATCCTGAAGGAGATAAGTCCTGGGTGTTCATTGGAAGGACTGATGCTGAAGCTGAAATTCCAATACTTTGGCCACCTCATGTGAAGAGCTGACTCACTGGAAAAGACCCTGATGCTGGGAGGGATTGGCGGCAGGAGGAGAAGGGGACAACAGAGGATGAGATAACTGGGTAACATCACCGACTCGATGGGCATGAGTTTGAGTAAACTCTGGGAGTTTGTGATGGACAGGGAGGCCTGGTGTGCTGCGATTCATGGGGTCACAAAGAGTCGGACATGACTGAGCGACTGAACTGAACTGATAGCACTTACTATAGTTTCTATTATATAGTTTCTTTTTTGTTATTGTTAGTATCTGCAATTATCTTCAAAGTTCTTTAACATTACAATATGATATTCTAAGATGTAAAACTTAGGTTAAGCTCATTGCTGTTGGTTAGTTGCTAAGTCATATCTGACACGACTGAGTGACTAACACAACACATCTGACTCTATTGCAACCCCTTGCACTTTTGCCCACCAGGATCCTGTGTCCATGGGATTTCCTAGATAAGAATCCTGGGGTGGGTTGCCATCTTCTCCAGGGGCTCTTCCGTACCTAGGAAGAGCATTGGCAGTTGGGTTCTTTACCTCTGAGCCACCAGGGAAGCTCTTACACAGGGATTAATTTTGAAAGCTTGCTCATGACATGGTCAGCTAGGATGCTAATTACATACAGCTGAAGGGTCAGATAACAGTATCAGAAAGGACCACACTCCAGATGTAACTGTCACAGGCCCTCCCGTTATCCACATCTCCATCAACAACAGATTGTTTCTAATTAGCATATTTGATATTCAGAAATAGATTTCTATTTGCATAAAATGTAGCCTTTTGCTTAATGTGGGGGATATTAGAAAATGAACTGCCGGTTGTGAAATTAAGGCATTTAATATACAATTACTTTTTAATAAATAGGGTATACAAATCCAGCAAGCCTTGTGACTGCACCCTCAGGGACTGCACTTTAAAATTCTGGTGTGTAGCTATGAACTCTAGACTCTGTCAGGGTATCCAGGTGACAGAATCTTGCCTCTTGAAACTTGGCATTGCCCTAAAATGAGACTTTCATGTAGTTAGTGGTTAAAGCATTTGAAATGGAAGAGAGTGGAGGCCTTCTTCAGTCTGTGGAAGTCATATGAATTTTATCCTAATACTTGCTTTTCTAACAAAATTTTAGTTGATAAACATCTATTCGTCTGACTTGCTTTTCACATAACCTACTGTCAGGAAATAGCTGACTCTCTCTACCTGAAACTTCTTTCCATAAAAGGCCCTAAGAATTGTGCCTATCAACAGGTCAGTTTGTAGTGTTGGCATCTTGTTTATGGTCTTCCAATTTCCTTAGACAGTAAACTCCTCATTTGGCTTGTACACAGGCACCTAGAGCAGGGGCTGCTGTGGTACGTGTGTGGAAATAACTAACTTGTGGATCAGTTGGCTGTGCTTTCCAGGGCTCCTTCCTACTCTTCTCCAACCTTCTTGCTGAAAGTAATCAGAGAAGCGGGACTTTTGATGCCATTCAGAGCACAACCCACAGCTTCAGTGGGTTCAGACAAGGAAAACGGACTCTTTCCAGGCTGAGTTATGAATTTTATTCTTGGGCCCTTGGGAAACATGTATTGTGGCCACATGTTTACCCAGACTTCTTTTTAGGAGTGGTTGTGACAGACTGGGTAAGTGGAAATGAGATAGTGCAGTAATAAAAAGACTGGTCTTAGAATCAGTCTACTTTTTTTTTCTTTTAACTAATTTTTTATTGAAGGATAATTGCTTTTACAGAATTTTGTTGTTTTCTGTCAAACCTCACCATGAATCAGCCATAGGTATACAAATATCCCCTCCCTTTTGAAGGGAGGGTGAGATGTATGGAAAAAGTAATGTGGAAACTTACATTGCCATATGTAAAATAAGTGGTCAATGGGAATTTGCTGTATGTCTCAGGAAACTCAAACAGGGGCTCTGTATCAACCTAGGGGGGTGGGGTGGGGAGGGAGATGGGAGGGAGGGTCAAACAGTCCACTTTAACTCTGCTCCTCTACTTACTGGTATGATTGTGGGAAAGTTTCCTCATAAAGTTAGTAGTGACTTACAGGTTTGTTGGGAGAATTAAAGGAGATAATACATGAAAACTATTTAGAAAAGAGACTGCCATGCCGGTGGTAAGCTCTAGGTGATAATTAGCGTTTCTTATCATCGGTATTATTTATACCAGGAAGCACAGTTGTGAATAAAGTGTTTGGGCACCAGGTGCTCACTTCTCTAAGTAAGGGCTTTCAAACTGGGAAGAACATTGACTCATCTGGAGAGCCTGTTAAATATTTGGATTTTCAACCCTTGCCCCGGGAGACTGATTCGAAGTCTCTGATCTATAGCCAGAGATTCCCCTACAGTGATCCTTCTGTTGAGCGAAGTTGGGGAACACTGCTTTAAGTGAATAAGGAAATGAATTTCTAAGCACCTGCAATCTTTGGTTTAAAGCTGGCTTCTGATTAAGAAATCTGCCTGGGGCAGTCTTTGGTGCCTCAGGGCACCTTTTGGTTGAGAGAACTACTTTTCTGCCTTAAAGAAATAAGAGTTTGGGCTTTGGACTCCAAAACAGTTGAGTTTGAATCTGTTATTGGAGTGTGACCTCCAGCCTTTCTCAACCTCCATTTTCTTATGTGTAAAATATAAACAACAACAGTTCCTCTCTTGCGGGATTCTTGTACGATTAAATGAAATTATTTTTCTATCATCTATCTACCTATCACAGTTCTTATACAGAGCAAAGTCTCAGTTGTTGTTTAGTCACTAAGTTGTGTCTTACTCTTTGTGACCCCGTGGACTACAGCATGCCATGCTGCTCTGTCCTCCACTGTCTCCCAGGGTTTGCTCAAATTCATGCATATAAGTTAAATAAGTAGGGTGACAATATACAGCCTTGCTGTCCTCCTTTCCCAATTTCCAGTCAGCTGGTTGTCCCATGTTTGGTTCTAACTGTTGCTTCTTGACCTGCATACAAGTTTCTCAGGGGAAGGTAAGGTGATCTGGTACTCCCATCTCTTTAAGAATTTTCCAGTCTGTTGTGCTTCTAAATCCTAAGTAGGATTAGTCATAATCTGTCTTCCCCTTCCAGTGTGGCTTGAGAAATTCCTCACCCTCCTGTTGATAATAACTGAAAGTTCTGGACAAAACTGAAATATCAATGACCTAAAGCCATGAGAGAATGAACAAAAGCAGGCAGGTTCTGGACAGGAGTAGACACCTTAAAAAAGGGGACTGCATGGACAAATTACTCATTTCAATAGTATTTAGTCTGAGGGCAGGCCAAAGTTGGCATTGAGATGTAACTAAAACTCTGGCCTAAAGAAACAGAGGACAAATTCATGCAACCACAGCTATTGACAAAAAAGAGGAAATCCTGGAGAGTTTGTGAGGTTGAGCCCCAAGTTTGTTTGTTTGTTTTATAAAATCTGCCCAAGTCTGACTACCTGTCAAACCATGCATGGGACAGATACTAGCCAAAATATTAAAGAACTGAACTGAATTTTAAGGTATTGTCAAAGAGGCAGTATTTTCAGTTTGACTCTGAGGTAGAAATTGCTAGGCAGTCAGTGTAGAACTCTGAACCCTCGTCTTGTTTTCAGTAAACATCCCACTCCATTAACCTAAAACTATACCCTTTGTCCCAAAGTCCTGGAATGTGTCCTTGGTCTGATAAATTATTAATACTCAGCTCCAGGGAATTAACACAAATAACTTGTGCTCCATATGTCTAAGGGAAAAACAACTGCTAATCATCAATCTTAAACCCATACAACTGGTCCATTGTATAATGGCCAGGGGGCATGAAAAAGGGTGGTGACTTAATTCGAGGATAAGACATAAAGACATTAAGTTAAGCATCTTGACCTTTAAACTTATTGGTTAAAAATGATGTATTTTAAGGACAGGAGCCAACCAAAAATGTACAGATTAATACTGATAGAGATAGAAAACTACTGTAATGCCTGACTTTTTGGTGACTCTTTACCCCCTCTCAGTGTCTATGCTGAGGGCTTTGTACTTTCCTTCTCTTTAATAAAGCCTATTTGCTTGCTACCTTAAGTATTAGCATGTTCGTGAAGTTCATTCTTCAGCTCCATGAACAAGAACTCAGATTCCTGTTTCGACTCCAATCAAATAATTGCTTGCTAAATAGAAAATTCTGCACTCTTCAGAGGAATATGAAAAAATTTAGTTTAAAAAACATAATACTTACAATGTCAAGGACACAATCCTAAATAAGTTAACATTTAAAGAACTGGAAACATGTAACCCTTTCTAAGAGAAAGGCAAACTCTGAGATGAACTAGATGTTAGAATTAGCAAAATTTTAAAGTAAATGTTTAACTATGCTTAAGGACATAAAGAAAAATATATTTTCAATGAATGAAAATATAGAAAAATCTCAATAGAAGTAAGGAAAAACCATGTGGATATTGTAGAAATGAAAATACAATACCTGAAAAATTTAAAAAGTTACTGAATGGGTTTAGCAATAGAATGTAGATGACGGAGGAGTCAGTTAACTTGAGGTAGATTAATAAAAATGATCAAATCTGAATCATAGAAAGAAAAAGATTGAAAAAAATTGAATGGAGTCTCAGGGTCCTATGGAATGATGTAAAAAGTTTAACATATGTAAAACGGAAGGCTCAGAGGCAGAAGAGAAATGAGATAAATCCTACTTCTGATCCTCACGTGAGTAAATATAGATGGGGTAAAGAAGAGGGCATGAAGAAATTTACCAGAACCTCACCCTATAGGAAGAAATTCTTTTGGAATGTCTTCCTCTGCTATCTATTAAAACTGTTCTAAGCTTTCAAAGGGCTTCCCTGGTGGCTTTCAAAATGAAAACAGCATCTCCTATTTGAAATGCTGCTTCTTTTTCAGGTTCTTTCTCCCTCCTCTTCCTCCTGCTTCTTCTTCCTCTCTTCTTCCCTCTCTCTCCCCTGCTCTCTGCCTCCCGCTTCTTGTCAGCAAATGTTTGCTGAGCTATTAATATATTTTCTGGAAAACAAGAACTTTATCTAGTTCTTATCACCGGCCTCATACTGGAAAGTACTTATAAAACTCCTTTCTTGTCTGTAAAGATTTAATGCATTTTGGGTTGAATTGGGGAGAGATTGGCATGAGCAGCATTTTTCTCTTGCCTAGTAGATGTAATTGAGATCTGAAAGGTCAAAAGCAAAGGATCACCACTGGAGATTCACCCCAGCACCAGATTCCCTTTACCAGTTTGTCTACTCAGAAATGTGTGGACCTGGGTTTCATGCATCATTGGTGTAGATGTTGTAGGTGCTGCTTTGGTTCTTTATAGGATTGATGAGAGGTTGGCATTGTCTTAGCACCCACTCACCTCTTATCTATTGCTGTCAGAAGATTTCTTTACTCTCTGGCAATACGTCCATTTACTGGGCAACTGGAATGGTGTTTTAAAATTTCAGTGGCTCGTAATTGCTGGCCTAACAAAGTCTAAGCTTCTTCTTTTGAGATCTAGGCTCTTTGTAGCTTTTAGACCATGTTAAGCTCTCAGCAACTCATTAATGCCCCAGTTGCTTCATGTCTCCACATTTCTCCTCCCTCTTCCTTATCTGCCTGATGGAGGTTTATCCAGCAATAAAATAACAAATGAACCAGAAACATGTTTAGGTGTGACCTGTGAGAATCAACCTAGACAATCCCAGAGAAAATTAATGATTCTTTCCTTCATGCTACTATATTAAATCAATCTAAACAATTTCCCCCCTACATCCTATCATTTCTGAAATCAGAAGAACTTTATCACTGCTGGTATCTTATGACCACTGGTGGCCAGGCAGGCAGCAGTCATAACATAGTTATTTTTTATGCACATGCTTAAAGTTGGTTATTATATATGGAAACATGACTGACAACTGTAAACCCTCATTGTCAACACACAATTTAAAGAAGACTTTCAAAGGATCATGAATCTCATTTGTTTGAAATCTTTTATTGACAACTTCTCCATAAAGTCAAGAAAAAAGCATGCAGATACTTGCAGAAAGAGTATCAGCAACTTGAAATAAAATCCTATTTTACATTGAAAGATATAAACTTGAAAAGCTCTGACTCAAAAAATGACATTGAAAAGACAAATTTTGAATTGGAAGAAATTTCAGTAGTGTATTAATCAACTTATCTCACTTACATTTTCCTTTCAATGTATATACAATATAAGTATACAATATAAAATGGTATGTTTAAAGGTCCTTTCAATAAGTATAAAATAAAGCTTTTATAATAAGAAAGTATTTATATTACTTATAAAGTGATAAGAAAGCATTATTATAATTTAAATGGTAGTAGTTTTTCTTAATGAGTCTTTAAATAATAGTACATTTTTACACTTCATAGTATCTTAGATTTGACAAGATAAAAAATATTTTTGTGTATTCTGTTATTGTACCTGTTTTCCAGATTGTTTCAAATCTACTGAAATCTGTTAGCTGTAAGCTTCTTAAAAGTCAAGTGATGCTTTAATTATACATCATATATTTAAACACATATATGTGATGATATACAGACTATCTCTCTACCCATCCATCCAATTATCTACCTGCCCCTCTATGTATGCATGAAGTAAGCTATTTGGTATATAGAAGATTTTATAAATTTTTCTGAAAATAAACTAAATTATAAAGGAGATCAAGAGTTGACAAAGCCAGCATTAAAAATATCAAATGGGTCGGAAGCAGTCCTAGGTCAAAAGTGTGCATTTCTCCTTGGCTAATCTCCTCCGTCTAGTCAAGGCTATGGTTTTTCCAGTGGTCATGTATGGATGTGAGAGTTGGACTGTGAAGAAAGCTGAGCACCAAAAAATTGATGCTTTTGAACTGTGGTGTTGGAGAAGACTCTTGAGAGTCCCTTGGACTGCAAGGAGATCCAACCAGTCCATCCTGAAGGAGATAAGTCCTGGGTGTTCATTGGAAGGACTGATGCTGAAGCTGAAACTCCAATACTCTGGCCACCTAATGCGAAGAGCTGACTCATTGGAAAAGACCCTGATGCTGGGAGGGATTGGGGGCAGGAGGAGAAGGGGATGACAGAGGATGAGATGGCTGGATGGCATCACCGACCTGATGGACATGAGTCTGAGTAAACTCCGAGAGTTGGTGATGGACAGGGAGGCCTGGCGTGCTGTGATTCATGGGGTCGCAAAGAGTCGGACACGACTGAGTGACTGAACTGAACTGAACTGAATCCTCTCATTCACTTTTTGTTTATATTAGCATTGCATTGAAAGTCTATTATCTCCACATTCAGAACACTTGCCTCTAAGACTGACTCTAGGAAGGGTCCAGTAGTGACTATGAAAAAAGTGTAAATAGGACAGGCTATTTGTGAGTGGCTATGTTGGACATGACTGTGCGACCACTTTTCACTTTCATGCATTGGAGAAGGAAATGGCAACCCACTCCAGTGTTCTTGCCTGGAGAATCCCAGGGACGGAGGAGCCTGGTGGGCTGCTGTCTGTGGGGTTGCACAGAGTCGGACACAACTGAAGCGACTTAGCAGCAGCAGCAGCATGTAGCCATGTGGTTGAGATAGATGGTCAGTACCCAGAGTGGTCTAGGACCAGTGAGGAAGAAGGACAGTTCTGAGAGATACTGGGCTTATATATACAGTCTTCAAATACTATTTGCATATTTTCCCTTTCACACATTTTTAAAATGACCTCAAAGACATTATTAATTGCAAAAAGGTGCAATTTCTAGTATTTTCTAAACATTGACATTTGAATATAAAACTATTATATTACTCTTTTAAGTTATCCAGTGGAATCTAATTATTATAATGATTGAATATCCACTAAGTTAAATATATATAATTACGCTCTTAAGTTTGGAAACTTTTTTTGTAATTTTCTTCGTCTCCTTGAACTTAAGTTTCTAATTTTAGAAAGTACAGTATGCCAAAAAGATTCTATCAAGTGACAATTAATTGTACTTACTACTTTAAAATTTATAGGCATCTTATTATCCAAATCAAATATACACTCAGAAAGGATAGGGAAAATAAATATATTGTGAATTTTACTTCACTTTTGCCACATTATATATTTGATAAAATACTTTTTTTTGTATACATATATATCTATTTCTTCACATTCTTTTCCCCTATAGGTTACTAAAAATACTTTTGTTTTATCTTGTGGATTAAATAGTTTTTCATCTAAAGCTTGGAGTAGAAAATTTAGCTCATTCATGACCAACATAGGGCTTACTTAGCATATGCATGTTGTTAAACTGTTGAACTTAATCAGACTTACTTTTTCTCAGAAGATGTCTAACTTCATTTTTTTTGGAAAAAAATTAAAACATTTTTTGGTCATTACAGACTCACAGAAAGTTCCAAAACCAGTAGAGAGAGATCTCAGGCACACTTCATCCAGTTTCTCCCAGTGGTTACATTTACATATCAAAATCAGAACTGTTATATTTTTTGTTATAGTCACAAATCTTTAAAGCTCTGCTGTTTTCAGTTTATTTTTCTTTCAGATTGGGTAATTTCTACTGTTTTGTGTTTTAGTCAACTGATTTTTTTCCCCCTGTCCTCTCCAAGTCATTCACTGCTGATTCCATACATTGAGCTTTTAAAATTTCAGCTATTGGTTTTTTCAGTTCTAATGTTTCCATTTGGTTTTTCTTTATATCTTCTATCTCTTTGCTGAAACTTGCTATTTCTTAAAATTTGTTTATATCATGTTTGTAATTGCTAATTGAAATATATTTATCATGGCTGCTTTAGAATCTCTATCAGATAATTCCACCACCTGTGTCATCTTCATGTTGGGGTATATTGATTTTCTTAACTCGTTTGAGTTAAGATTTTTCTGGTTTGTGGTACGAGTTTTACTGTATTCTGTACATTTTGAGTATTGTGTCATGAGATGCTGGATTTTATTGAAATATTTTGTTTTAGCAGACCTCCTCTGACACCATGCTGGTGGGCAAAGGTGGACACTACTATGAGGTGCAGTAGATGTCTAGGTTCCATGAACACTCTGGGATAGGACGCCTCATCACTGTTGGGCAGGGGTGGTTGTTTAAGCTTCTTTGTTACCTCCAATGGGAGTTCTTTTTTCACTGGGTGATGGTAAACGCCATGGGTTCCTGCTTAGCTTTGTCTGCTACCATGCTGACAGTAGGGAGGTACATCTTGGGAGTGAGGATCTAGCCTCAACTTTTTTTGTAGTATCTGCCTGGAGCAGAAAGCAGGCTTTGGGGATTTTTTTTAACCCTGAACCTTTATGTTTCCGGTTTCTCTGGTGCTCAGTCTAGAATACATAGAAGGCAAACAGAAAAACTAGAGAAATTATCACTGTGCAGTTCCACAGATTGCAAGGTCCCTCACTGGTCTGCCTTCTCTCTTCTTTTCAGAGTCTACTTATTTGCTTTTTATATAATGTCTGGAATTTTTAGTTGTACTTAGTTGGAGGAATATAGAGAAGTGTGCCTACTCCATCTTTTACTAGAATTGTATATCTCTCTGACACTCTTTTTAAATTAAATAAATGTATCAATAGGTAGATTTTTGAAGTATGTATTAGACACTCTGAAGAAAAAATTGAAATTCATCTTATAAAAATGATTACTAAAATATTAAATTATATTTAAGTTTTTTGATTTAATATGTCTAATTTATCTATTTTGTATTAAGATATACAAACAAAATAATTCAATATATAGTTTCTCATTACTTAATTTGTAACAATGTAGTGTAATGTATAAGTAAAATTATGTCACAAAAATTAAAGATTATTGTAATAGTCATGGCAATACTTAGGTAAATATGTGGGCATGTGCATTATGTTGTATGTATTTGCATGTATCATATTTTGCTGTCTGGTTTTAGCTGTAATTAAATTATATTCAGGTACACACATAAGTAAGTAATAACTCCATCATTTTAGTTTAACACTATGATTGAAATTTCTATATTTGAAAAAAAGAGAAAGGTATATAAACTTCTGAAAATCAATCAGTCTGGCAATAGCATAGTTTTTTATTACTAACAGGTAGAAATATTAAACTTTTCATAAGATGAAGATAGAATAAATATTTTAAAATATGACTAGATAAAATAGTTTTAAACTTCCCTGGTGGCTTAGCTGGTAAGAATCTGCCTGCAATGTGGGAGACCTGGGTTCAATCCTTGGTTTGGAAAGATCCCCTGGAGAAGGAAAAGGCTACCCACTCCAGTATTCTGGCTTGGAGAATTCCATGGACTATGTAGTCCATGGGGTCACAAAGAGTCGGACACGACTGAGTGACTTTCACTTTCACTATTTAATAATAGACACCAATTTCTGAAAGAAATCTTATAGAGGTTTATGTGAGGGTTTTATCTAATCCACCTTGCAAAATTTGGAATCCTAAGAAACATTCTGCTTAACGTTTAAGACATCTGTGTCACAAACCCATTCTGTTTTGGCTGATAGTGCATTTTATTGTCTGATGCAAGCTGCATTTTTCCCAGCTTATAACATGTCTTAGGGATGAGCCTTGAGAATAGCTGAAAAAGTGCTTATATTTAAATATATAGGAAGAAGGGACCACTTTCTTGTGTTCAGTATTTCCTGCAGATATTCTTTTTACCTTGCTGTCAACAGATTCTCCCTCATGAATTCCTTCATGAATCCCCCCTCCCTCATGACTCCTTTGATAATAGTCAGGAAATAGAAAAAGTAAAGTCATTAAGCAAAAATTATCAATTTACTCCCCTGTTATTTTACCTTAATTATCATCCATTCAGTTCAGTTCAGTCACTCAGTCGTGTCCAACTCTTTGCAACCCCATGAATCGCAGCACGCCAGGCCTCCCTATCTGCCACCAACTCCCGGAGTTTATTCAAACTCATGTCCATCAGGTCGGTGATGCCATCCAGCCATCTCATCCTCTGTCATCCCTTTCTCCACCTGCCCTCAATCTTTCCTAGCATCAGGGTCTTTTCAAATGAGTCAACTCTTCGCATGAGGTGGCCAAAGTATTGGAATTTCAGCTTCAGCATCAGTCCTTCCAATGAACACCCAGGACTGATCTCCTTTAGGATGGACTGGTTGGATCTCCTTGCAGTCCAAGGGACTCTCAAGAGTCTTCTCCAACACCACAGTTCAAAAGCATCAATTTTTTGGTGCTCAGCTTTCTTCACAGTCCAACTCTCACATCCATACGTGACCACTGGAAAAACCATAGCCTTGACTAGACGGACCTTTGTTGGCAAAGTAATGTCTCTGCTTTGTAATATGCTGTCTAGGTTGGTCATAACTTTCCTTCCAAGGAGTAAGCGTCTTTTAATTTCATGGCTGCAATCACCATCTGCAGTGATTTTGGAGCCCCCAAAAATAAAGTCTGATACTGTTTCCACTGTTTCTCCATCTATTTCCCATGAGGTGATGGGACCAGAAGCCATGGTCTTAGTTTTCTGAATGTTGAGCTTTAAGCCAACTTTTTCACTCTCCTCTTTCACTTTCATCAAGAGGTTCTTTAGTTCCTCTTCACTTTCTGCCATAAGGGTGGTGTCATCTGCATATCTGAGGTTATTGATATTTCTCCCAGCAATCTTAATTCCAGCTTTTGCTTCTTCCAGCCCAGCGTTTCTCATGATGTACTCTGCATATAAGTTAAATAAGCAGGGTGACAATATACTGCCTTGACATACTCCTTTTCCTATTTGGAACCAGTCTGTTGTTGCAAGTCCAGTTCTAAGTGTTGCTTCCTGACCTGCATACAGATTTCTCGAGAGGCAGGTCATGTGGTCTGGTATGCCCATCTATTTTAGAATTGTCCATAGTTTTCCATAGTACATAGGAAAAGGCTTTGGCATAGTCAATAAAGCAGAAATAGATGTTTTTTTCTGGAACTCTCTTGCTTTTTCGATAATCCAGCAGATGTTGGCAATTTGATCTCAGGGTCCTCTGCCTTTTCTAAAACTAGCTTGAACATCTGGAAGTTCACGGTTCATGTATTGCTGAAGGCTGGCTTGGAGAATTTTGAGCATTACTTTACTAGTGTGTGAGATGAGTGCAATTGTGCAGTAGTTTGAGCATTCTTTGGCATTCCCTTTCCTAGGGATTGGAATGAAAACTGACCTTTTCCAGTCCTGTGGCCACTGCTGCGTTTTCCAAATTTGCTGGCATATTGAGTGCAGCACTTTCACAGCATCATCTTTCAGGATTTGAAATAGCTCAACTGGAATTCCATCACCTCCACTAGCTTTGTTCGTAGTGATGCTTTCTAAGGCCCACTTGACTTCACATTCCAGGATGTCTGGCTCTAGGTGAGTGATCACACCATTGTGATTATCTGTTGTGAAGATCTTTTTTGTACAGTTCTTTTCTGTATTCTTGCCACCTCTTCTTAATATCTTCTGCTTCTGTTAGGTCCATACTATTTCTGTCCTTTATTGAACCCATCTTTGCATGAAATTTTCCCTTGGTATCTCTAATTTTCTTGAAGAGATCTCTAGTCTTTCCTAGTCTATTGTTTTCCTCTATTTCTTTGCATTGATCGCCGAGGAAGGCTTTCTTATCTCTCCTGGCTATTCTTTGGAACTCTGCATTCAAATGGGAATATCTTTCCTTTTCTCCTTTGCTTTTTGCTTCTCTTCTTTTCACAGCTCTTTGTAAGGCCTCCTCAGACAACCATTTTGCCTTTTTGCATTTCTTTTCCATGGGGATGGTCTTGATCCCTGTCTCCTGTACAATGTCACAAACCTCCGTCCGTAGTTCATCAGGCTCTCTGTCTATCAGATCTAGTCCCTCAAATCTATTTCTCACTTCCACTGTATAGTCATAAGGGATTTGATTTAGGTCATACCTGAATGGTCTAGTGGTTTTCCCTACTTTCTTCAGTTTAAGTCTGAATTTTGCAATAAGGAGTTCATGATCTGAGCCACAGTCAGCTCCTGGTCTTGTTTTTGCTGACTCTATAGAGCTTCTCCATCTTTTGCTGCAAAGAATATAATCAGTCTGATTTTGGTGTTGACCATCTGGTGATGTCCATGATTTTGGTGTTGACCATCTGGTGATGTCCATGGTAGAGTCTTCTCTTGTGTTGTTGGAAGAGGGTGTTTGCTATGACCAGTGCGTTCTCTTGGCAGAACTCTATTAGCCTTTGTCCTGCTTCATTCCGTACTCCAAGGCCAAATTTGCCTGTTACTCCAGGTGTTTCTTGACTTCCTACTTTTGCATTCCGGTCCCCTATAATGAAAAGGACATCTTTTTTGGGTGTTAGTTCTAAAAGGTATTGTAGGTCTTTGTCGAACCGTTAGGTCCACCTTATTGTATATGTGCATTTAGAATCTGGTGCACACAAGATTTTGTTTGTGCCCTCCAAGTGTCTCTGATGGGTATGAGGTTTGATTTTAAATGTGATTGCACCTGCCCTACCACCTTGATGCAGCTTCTCCCTGTCCTTGGGCATGGGATGTCTTTCTTTTGGTGGGTTCCTACATCCTCCTCTTGATGGTTGCTCAGCATCTAGCTGCAATTTTGGTGCTCTCTCAGAAGAAGATGAGCAAACGTCCTTCTACTCTGCCATCTTGTGAAACGCCCACTTTCAATGACACCTGTGTGCTGTGAACTGGGGCAACCACCACATCTCTTAGGGTTTTAGTTTTCTCCCAGAATTCTTCATGATACTGGGAAAGGCCAATCTTTCTTAGGCAGGACATCAGAACACTACCTCTCAGAACTCACTGTCTTCCTTTTAAAATGAAAATAATATCGAATGCTTTGCAGGCCGTGGAGCTAGGTCAAAGTGCCCTTCATTTTTAATGCCCACCTTCATTCTTATCAGAAGTACGTGAAAAAAAGAAACGACTGGAAGTCATAAGAACTTGGAGTGTCTTGCAGAGTCATGAATGAAGGTCCTTTCCCCTGATAATCTTTACAATGGGGCTGGGGAGTGAGGCCTTGGCTCACTTTTGGTGAAGTGAGAACGGGGCCATTGGTGAACCCAGGTACGTGCTCAGGCAAATCCTTTTCTGGAAAAGGTGTGAGTGCAGTCTGAGAACCTGGAAATTATTTCCTTGAAACTATAGGGGGATACTTCCCTGATGGTACAGCGGATAAGAATCTGCCTGCCAATGCAGGGGACACAGGCTTGATCCCTGACCAGGAAGATTCTACATGATGCAGAGCACCTAAGCCCAGGCCCCACAGCTACTGAGCCTGTGCTCTGGGGCCCATGAGCCACAACTGCTAGAGCCCGTGCCCCCCAAGGCAAGAGGCCAGCACAGTGAGAAGTCCGTGAACTGCAACCAAGAGAGGCCCTGGCTCGCCACAGCCAAAGTCCGTGGGGAGCCACGAAGACCCAGAGCAACCAAAATGAAAGAAAAGGAGAAAGAAAAACTGTAGAGGGCATTCTGGTTCAGGATGGTGACATAGAGGAACTCCAGATCTACAGCTCCGGGTAGGACAGATTTTCCTGGACAAAACCTAAACGCTGGTGACACCACAGGCAAAAGAGAGAAGGCCCCAGTGGAAGCAAGGAGGAGAGGTGGGACCCAGTCCAGTCCTAACGCCCACCCCTCCCATGCTGGGACGGTTAATAACACTGCAGCGCATGTTTGGTAGGAACTTGGAGAGTGGATCTTTTTTTTTTTTTTGGAGAGTGGATCTTGAAATATCTCATCAGAGAAAAAGAAATTGTGTACCTATATGTGGCGATGGGTGTGAACTGATTGTGATGATCATCTTGCAATATATACACATATTGACTCATTTACATTGTACACCTGAAGCTAATGTAATGTTATGTCAATTTTACCTCATTAAAAAAAAAAAAAAAATGCCCAAACATCTATAGGAATTGCCACAGCCCTTGGAAAGCCCTCCCAGGGTTACGAGTGTCTGCTTTGACTCTGTCTGCTCAGATCAATGCTCTGGTGCGTGGACCTTGGGATGCGAGGAGGAATAAGAGAGCTGATGTGACGTCAGAGTTGTTGGAAGAGTGCCTCTTTAAAGAATTGTTAATTATCAGCGTGTCAGTGATAACCCTGACACAGAAGTTGTGAGAGGACACATGCTGAGTGTGAAGACTTGGAATTGCTTTTTTTCATGTTGGTTAGAATAATCATACATTCTGTTTTTGTGCACTCTTGCTTATTTCTGAAATTTTGACTCTTTTCATTAAAATTATATGGGGTAATCACCTATTGATAGAGGTTTAAAATTAGCTGGAAGGGTACAAGGGTCACTAATTGGATTAATTTATTCAAACAATGAAGCTCTCTCAGGGCTAAAATAGTGCCCTATGCTCCCTTTCTCCTGCAATAAGCCTGATTTTTGTTGATAACATTAGCATTTGTGCATAAAGGAGACAAAAAAAAAAAAAAAACCTCACAAGTTGCTTGTCCAGCAGTTAGAGAAATCCTTAGGATTTTTACACTTACAATGAAGATCTATTGGTTAGGGATTATTAAAATTGTAAAACTCAGAGACTGCAAGCTGATGATGCATAACATCCCTGAGGAGAAAAGAGTGAACTGATATTATCATTGCATCTAAAGGATAGGGTAGGAATTTTATGTCAGGACCTAGAGGCATTTTATCAGCTTCCCAGTCCTCCTTGACTCCTTTCTTTCAGGCCCCGTGTGGTTAGTTTCCAACTTGTCACTTCTCATCTTTGCAAAGTCTGATGAGAAGCTAATCAAAACATGTGAAGGAGATGTAAGAAGGAAGTTATATGGAGTAAAGTCTGCGCAGCCAAGAGCTAGGGTGGGCCTCACTGAAGTTGCCCATCGCCTATTCACCCGCTTGGCTCTGTATCCAGTCGAAGAGGAGCAGTTGGGGAGCCGTATTTCTTTCTACCTTGGAGGAAGCCTTCTGAATCAGGAAGTGGATGGAGGAGTACTTGCTTCTTTTATTTAGAGTATTCCCAGTCTTCCATTTACAATTTTGCTTGGTTCTTCATGAAAAATTCCTTTGGATAACTTACAATTTATGCCAGAAAAAGAAACTGTGCTTCTTTTCATATGTTATGGTTAATTAAATTGATTCTAATCAGTAAGTTTGCACATTTGAACTTCATTTTGGAGATTTTTTCCAGTAAGCCCATAGTAGCGATGGGCTTTAAATGGAGGGTTTATGGAGATATCTTTTAATGACCTTGATGTAAAGCACCAAGAAAGTTTATAATATTTTTAATGGAGAATGAATAAGCAGGGGAGCAGAACATAAGATAGTTTTTAAGTGTTTAGAGACCTTGAATTTTTGTTTCCTTTGCAAAGTCTATTAGTCACCCGTGACAAGGAGCGTGCAGATTCAAGTGTTTGCAGTTGCCTGTCCCTTCAAAGCTGCTCTCTGTGGGCTCCTGATCTGGTGTGATGCAAGCAGGAGAAGGGATTCTGTTATATCCCCATTGTTTCCCAGAGCCTATGGTATAGACTCAATATATACTCATTGAATGGATGGATCTTTAGTTCTCAACATATACTGTCCCAAGACAACAAAATATGCTTCATCATTTTGATCATGTGGCCTTTGGCAGGAAAGAGTCTACATGTGACTCTGGGACAAAGTCAAAATGCTCTATAGTGGCCTTCATTTAAAGATGTTTGGTTAGACTTGGTGGGCAAAGACTCAGTTCCACTAAGCCATAGAAACTTAGGCCTCTAGGTGACGTTCAATATTCCATCAACATTTCATAATTGTGATTTCCTTGCAACTGGAGGGATATTTTTCAAGGTTGCATAGGCAGGGAGTGGCAGAGATGGAACTCACTGCCAGGACTTCTGACCCCAAGTATAATGCATTTTTAATCCCCTGTGTTGTTTATAATAAGTTGATTATTTTGACCCATCAAAACTAGCATCCTGAATATGCATGTCATTGATTACACACAAAAATGATTAAATGCAAACCAATCACCACTGCTTAAAGCAATGGCAGATACATACCTTGTCCTGTAAAGACCCCATTAAACAAGGATGTTGACAGGGGAACTTGCTCCCTGGGGCTCACAGCCCCTAAATGCCTTTCTTTGATGCTCTTGAAATTCCCACTGGGAACCAGGAATTTCCTGCTACTTTTCACCTCCTTCAAGAGGACCAGTAAACTAGGGTGTTCTACTTTCTCTCTGGGCTAGCAGATTCCTAAGGGCAGTGACTATGAGTAGTCTCCTTAAAAATTTCCGTCCATCGTAATAACTATCATGTTGATAGCTCAGTTGGTAAAGAATCTGCCTGCAATGCAGGAGACCCCAGTTCGATTCTTCAGTTGGGAAGATTCACTGGAGAAAGGATAGGCTACCCACTCCTGTATTCTTGAGCTTCCCTTGTTGCTCAGCTGGTAAAGAATCTGCCCTGCAATGCAGGAGACCTGGGCTTGATCCCTGGGTTGGGAAGATACCCTGGAGAAGGAAAAGGCTACCCACTCCAGTATTCTGGCCCGGAGAATTCCATAGACTGTATAGTCCATGGGATCACAAACAGTCAGACACGACTGAATGACTTTCACTTCACTGACATACTCAACCCGTAGATGCTGAATGAATGAAAGGGCCTAGATAACTGGAGTGACTTGTCTAGATGGAATTAGCATTGAGAAAGTTAAGTAAATGTTGCATTATTGAAGCAAAATAAAAACTTAAATAACTCTGCTTTCTTTTTTTGAAATGCCAGCTTCCTTCATTGTTAGGCGGCCTCCTCCAGGCTTGCTGAATTTGACTCTCTGGTTTCATCTGCTGCAATCCTGTGGATCTGGCCTTTCCTGCTCCATCAGTTGTCAAGCCGCTTCTCTTTTAATGCAGCATAACAAACTGTTTTAATAATGCATTTGTTGTACAATGAAGTTCTCTTAAATCTAGTTCTGATAGCGATTTGGAAGCACAATATGCTTATATTTTCAAATCTTGCTGTTGAAGAAAACTGAAATCTGAATATTTCTCTATCATTCTGATAAATTTCCATCATGGACCCTCATGTGAATAGTACAATTTAGCCAATGGCCTCTTATGGATAATAGACCAATGCATCAGAATTAAACAGAGCTGAGTCCATGCATCCTTTAAAATCATCAAATACAAAGTCCTCCTGGTCACATAAATATAAATGAAAGGTTGATTGTATCACAGCCTGCAGGCATACAGTGTGTGTTAGGATAGCTGCATTCCAGCCTACACTATTGATTATTAAACTCAGATGTGAATTTTTCCATCAGGGTCTTCAGAGTTTGGATTCTTTATTTTTCTCTTGGTAGCCACATCTTAAAAAAACTTATGTTTTTTGTTCATGCAGGAGGGCAGAATCTTTCTTAGAGGCCAGGGCAGTGCTTCAGGTCTAGTGGAAGGGAGTGGATTCTCATACTGCCGCGTTCTGGGCTCCTTGTCCTCAGCACAGGACCTCTGTGGCCCTTGCTGGGTTGTCCTGGGAAGCTGCAGGAGAATTCTGCATTACTGCACTGATTGTGTCACAAGTTAGCCTGCAGAGGGCTTTTCTCTGGTCTTTTCCAAGCAAACTCTTAAGTTTTTCAGACTATCCATCATTACTCCTTCAACTCAAGACAAATTTTTCAAAAGGGAAGATCCTTAGGTGGTGTAGAAGGAACAAGGGGTTCACAGAGGTGTTGCAACAGGTACATTCACAGAGAGAGTGGCTCAGAATGTTTTTCTTCCTTACAATCTCAGCAAGGAACACACTGCGGACATCAGTGGCTCCAGAATTTCTACAACATTAAGTTCAGCCACATGAAACTTCTGACATGCAATCATTCTTGATGTTAAAAAAGGTTATTTAGTATGGTTCAACCTAATGGAAAGAGCTTAGGAACAGCAAGTTGGTTGGAGTTGGGAACTTGGGAGGCTTGTAATTGGATTTGCAAATAAAAACAAAACCATTGTTTTAACTATGTATGTTTCTATATATGGATTGCTTAAGGGAAGCACTAACAGATATTAGTGGGGGCCAAAATCCTCTCAGTAGCCACCTCCTGTGCTGGGCTTGATGGAGAGAAGGCAGTTGGGTGAAGGGCTCTGTTATAACCATCAAGAGTTACTACAGGTTCAGATTACTCTTATATACACATTCTTTGCTGTTTATTTCTGGTTCTTCTATTTTTCAACTGGCCAGTGACTTAAAGAAGGGAATTTACCAGAAATTAGAGAATATTCCCCAAATATATCAGCTATAAATAGAGTCAAAATTCAGTGAAGCAGAATCAAGCGTATGAATCATAACTGATTTTACTAGGGTAAGCACTTATGGGAGCAATTTGTCAATATGAAAGAATGTATTTTGAAAATCAAAGAAAACATACTTTAGGTGCTCAATGACAGTGCATTTTATGTAGCACAGAAATCCTGGCCAAACAAACTTTAGGCATATGACATTGATGGGGATGCTCTGCATTTGTGGGGCTCAGTGTGTGTGTGAGTGTACATGGAAGAGTACAAGGACATTTATAGATGTATCAGCCTCGTTGTGAGCCTCCTTTCTTTATTTCATCCCCCTTAATTTTTCTGCTTCTTAACTTCAGTCTTGACTGTCACGTAGTAGAAGGAAAATGTCATGTGATGAGGCTGTATACTCAGTTTGAGGCCACCTGATGCCCTCAGGGGAGTGGTTCTGGGATGCTAAAGCTGTTATTCAACAATTTAAATCCTCTGTGAAACACCAGTGCCCCTAAGAAGGAAGGCACACTGACTTTTCCATCACTTCCAATCTCTACTTCATTACCAAGTCCTGTGTTTCTGATTCCCTTCATGTTTAAAAACTTCTTTTTTTCACCTCTTCTTGCTATAATCTACCACCACTGCCTTAGTTCAGTCACTCATCTTCTTTGTCCTGGACTTCAGCAACCATCTCCCAGTGGTGTCCCTCCCTCCAATATCTGATCTTATCCTCCTCAAATGTACTCTCCAGAGTCTGACATTCAAAACTGACCAGTTAATCTACTTTGTAAAGCCCTTTCTCCACCGAGTAAAGTCTAGATGCCAATCGTTACATACTTTGGTTCCCTCCCCATCACCTTGAGTGGTCCCATCTCTTCCACTGCCCCTTTGCACTGGTGACTTGCCACACAAGCATAGCGCTTCATGCCACCTCCTGTTCCTCTGCCCAGAAGAATCTCTTCTGCTTAGAATTTTGTTGTTCGGTTGCTCAATCATATCTGACTTTTTGTGACCCCATGGACTGCAGCACAGCAGGCTTCCCTGTCCTTCACCATCTCCCAGAGCTTACTCAAACTCATGTCCATTGAGTCAGTGATGCCATCCAACCATCTCATCCTCTGTCATCCCCTTCTCCTCCTGCCCTCAATCTTTCCCAGCATCAGGGTCTTTTCTAATGAGTTGGCTCTTCACATCAGGTGGTCAAAGTATTGGAGCTTCAACTTCAGCATCAACCCTTCCAATAAATATTCAGGATTTAGTTCTTTTAGATTGACTGGTTTGATCTCCTCGCAGTCCAAGGGACTCTCAAGAGTCTTCTCCAGCACCACAGTTCAGAAGCACCAGTGCTTTGGTGCTCAGCCTTCTTTATGGTCCAACTCTGTCTGTACATGACTACTGGAAACACCATAACTTTGACTAGATAGACCTTTTTCTGCTTAGAATGACTTTCTCCAAACCCGAGCCCACAGTATTTTCACATGGTCACACCCATATTGAGTTGTGCTTGTTTCATTCATTAATTTACTCATTCTTTCTTTATTTTTCTGCTCAGTTGTCATGGATAGAAGGTTAAGCCACAGGTTTTAGCGACCTTACTTTTATGTCAGGATGAATGCAGTTGGCCCTATGTATCTACAGATTCTGCACCCATAGATTCAACCAATCATAGATTGAAATATTTGGGAAAAAACACCAGAAAGTTCTAAGAAGCAAAGCTTGAATTTTCTGCACACCAGAAACTATTTACATAGCATTTACATTGTAGCTAAAACTATATACAGCATTTACATTGTATGGGGTATTCTAGAAATGATTTAAACTCTACACACTGCTATGCTCATTGCAGTATTATTTACAACAGCCAAGATGTGGAAGCAGCCCAAGTCCTCACCAATGGATGAACAGGTAAAAAATATGTGGTATATACATATATATATTCTATTGTGTATATATATAGATTATAAGTCATAAAAAAGAACAAAATCTTGCCATTTGTGACAAGAGGGATGTAAAGGGTGTTATGCTAAGGGAAATAAGTCAGAGAGAGAAGGACAAACACTGTATGATTTCTTTCCCATGTGGATTCTAAAAAAACAAACAACAAAAAACCTAACTAAACAGAAACAGAGTCATAGGTACAGAGAACAAACAGGTGGTTGTCGGGGTGGGGGTGGGACATGGGAGAAACAGGTGAGGGAAATTAAGCAGTACTATTTTCCAGTTACAAAATAAATGAGTCATGAATATGAAATGTACAATGTCAGGAATATAGTCAATAATTATGTCATATCTTTGTATAGTGACAAATGATAACTAGACTTATTATCATGATTTTGAAATGTACAGAAATTTTGAATTATATTGTGCACTAAGAACTAAAATAATGTTCTAGGTCAGTTGTACTTCAAAACCAAACAAACTCTTGAAAAACAGGTCGGATGTGTATTAGGGGATTAGGGGAAGGGAGATTAGATGAAGTTAGTCAAAAGGTACAACCTTCCAGTTATAAGATAAGTAAGTACTAGAGGTGTAATGTACAACATGATTAATATAATTAACACTGCTGTATGTTATATATGAAAGTTGTTAGGAGAGTAAATCCTAAGAGTTCTCATCAAAGAGGAGAAATTTTTTCTACTTCTTTTATTTTGTATCTCTATGGGATGATGGATGTTCACTAAATTTATCGTGGTAATCATTTCATGATGTATGTAAGTCAAATCATTATACTGTACTGTACACCTCAAAATTATACAGTGCTGTATGTCAATTATATCTTCCAAACACAAACAGAATGAATAAATAAAGTATATGGGAGGCTGCACTTAGATTGTATACAAATACTATAGAATTTTATACAAGTGACTTAGTATTCACAAATTTTATATCCACGAAGTTCTTAGAACCAAACCCCATGGGTACCAAGGAACTATTGTGCTAAATTTCAACAAGTGGGGCTTTGGGGCAGAAGGGGAGCAAGAGAATATTATGACTTAGACTAATTATCTAATATTACTCCTTAGAGATGGTTTGATGGGTTCTTAAGTTAGGGTCCATGGATATCATGTATCAATGTATTTCTTTCTGTGGATGAAGTCCATAGCTTTATTTATAGCCTCAAAGGAATTAAAAACCCAGAAGGATTAAGAGGAGAGTGTATGTATATCTGTGTGTGTGTGTGTGCGCATGTGTGCACATTCCAGCTACTTTTTCTTATTCTTAGAAAATTTCCTTCCATTTTAGACCATATCTACTCATATGCTATTTGTAATAAATTGCCTTTTCTTTCAAACATTCGCATTTATGCCTCAACTGAAAAATCCTTGCTGAAATTTTATCTTTATCTTTTTCCATAAAACCATATTATTAGTACAAACAGATGTCTGACAATCAACAGAGAATGTTTAAACCTGGGCTTCAAAGCTTTTGAAAGATGTCAGATTATATAAATAATGATTACTTTTATCACAGATCTATTACTAAAGATCAAAGTCACAAGGTAAAATTTGTTGGCACAAGATAGAAAAGGGTAAAACAACAATAACAATAGCAACACAGATATAAGAAAATATCTAAAGAGGTTGAAAGTATTGTTCTTGAAAATATGTACTTAAGTCAGACACTGTAAACAAACACAGAAATATGTGGACAGATTAAAAACCTATCAAATGCTATCTATGACCCTATATGCGAGACAGCAAAAGAGACACAGATGTAAAGAACAGTCTTTTGGACTCTGTGGGATAATTTGAGAGAATAGCATTGAAACATGTATATTCTCATAGGTGAAGTGGATTGCCAGTCCAGGTTCGATGCATGAGACAGGGTGCTCAGGGCTGGTGCACTGAGATGACCCTGAGGGATGCGATGGGGAGGGGGGTTCAGGATGGGGAACACATGTACACCCATGGTTGATTCATGTGAATGTATGGCAAAACCCACCACAATAAAGTAATTAGCGTCCAATTAAAATAAGTTAATTAATTGAAAAAATAAATTAAAATAAAGCTAAAAAAAGGCCTATCAAATGTTCAATTTAAAACACAGTTATTTGATGAGACCATGGATGTTGAAAGAAGGTTTTATTTGAAGGAAAGATTATCTTAGATAGAAACTGAGAAAATTTGTGAAGATTGTGTTAAGGAATTTGAAAACACTTTCTGTGATATCTAAATAAATAATTTTTTAAGTGAAAGAATCAAAGCTTGAACTTTTAAAATAAAGACAAATGAGAAATGTTTCTATGCTAAGGGGGAATAATTTAGTAATAATCTCAAAGGTTTTTTTTTTTTTTTCCCTCCCCTGTATGTTCTAAGTTATAGTATGCTTGCGAATTGAGTGGAATAAATATTATCCTGGGAAATTTAGGTAGGAATTGGGCTTCTCCCTGTTTGGAAAAGAGTGTAAGTGATTGAAACTCCAAAAATGATAAAGAGCGTGTAAAGTGAAGAAGGAAAAGAAAGAATTAGGAAAAAGGGAAGAATAATAAAAGGTAGGGGGAGAATGAAAAAAGAATAACAACAAAGAGGCTGAAAGAAAGAGGAGGGGGGACGGGGAAGGAAAAGGAGAGGAGGCAAGGAGGACGGAGGAGATGATAAGAGACAGGAGATACAAGACCGCTGGGCTGGAATGCCTTACCTGTGATTGCTGTGTGCCATTCTGAAGAATCTTGAGAATCGTGTTCCCTGACCCTCTACACTGCCTGGTAAAGGGTCAGGAGAGAACTTCTCGGAGGCAAGGTCCCAGTAGTTATACATTTGTGCAGTGTAAGAAGATTGCCTCTTCACTAGGTCTTAGCTGGGACCAGAATTTACAGAAGAGAGAGTTTATCTCAAAGCAAAAGCTTTGAGTCAATGTGCCCACGCCGTGGGCTTCACCGGCCCTATTGTGTGCCCTGACATCCAGCACCAGATGGCTTGGTAGCTCGGTGGGACGGTCCATGAAGACTCAGTTACCACTCCGGTTGGGTAGCAGCTCTGCGTGCAGCCTGTATGTTATTTTACAAGACGTGGATTCGACTTGAGCCAGTGACCAATATCTGGTGCTGTTTATTCCACAGCCAGAACACAGGAGTCCTGACACCAAAGAAGTGTGGCATATCTCACTATTATCACCAAATATCCTTAACAGTTTTCACTTATCCTTATGTTACTGAACTTGAGTTCTGGGGCTTGCCACTCCAAAGACAATACTTGAGAGACAAGTGTTGATAGGAATGGAATTGCTTTATTCAGGAGGTCAGCAACTTAAGGAGAATGTGGACTAATGTCCAAAAGTCAACTCCCCACTGCCGACTGGGGGCAAGACCTTTTAAAGGGGAGTTTTATGGGGGTATAAGCAGAGCAAGGGAGCTATGTGCAAAACAGCACAGTCAGCTCTGCCAGTTACCTTGAAATTAGTCCTGCAATGGTCTGGTCAATGTCATCTTCACTGTTATATAAGTTCAGCTAATCTTCAGTTTCAGGATCAGTTTGTTCCCATTTCTTTGAGGCCAGTTCTTGCAATTGTATAAGATGGAGCAACTAATGTCAAAGCTATAGTCTAGTCATCATGTCAGTAACTTCTTCCACCTGGTGGGGGTTTCAGTATCTGCAGAACAGCTCAGAGCATATGACACAGAATATTTATCTATAGCTCTTGAGGAGGAACTAAAGGTCTTTGACTTTGTTTAATAAGTAAACTGTTATTATTTCATCATGTTTGACTGTCTTTCTTTGTTTCTGGATTTTTTCATTTCTTTCACTAAATTTATTTAAAAGAATCATTGCCAGGACTCATGCAGAGGAGCTTTTTCCTGTGTTTTCTTCTAAGAGTTTTATGGTGTCAGGCCTTACATTTAAGTCTGAAACCTGTTTTGAGTTAATTTTTTTGTGAGTGGTATAAGAGAAGCATTTAGGCTTATTCTTTTGCAGGTGAATATCCAATTTTCCCATAGCATCTTTGTTCTTGTTAAATATCCCTTTTGAAAACTCCTCTGTTTCATCACCAACAGAGTTGGCTTTGTTGTGTATGATCAAGAGCTCTGTCTGATATTATCCATTGCCCACTTCCTACCTTACAAAACTAATACTTATAAAACTAATAATTTATGAGGGGCTTCCCTGGGGGCTCAGATGGTAAAGAATCAGCCTGCAATGCAGGAGACCCCGGTTTGATCCCTGGGTTGGGAAGATCCCCTGGAGAAGGATATGGCAACCACTCCAGTTTTCTTGCCTGGAGAATCTGTGGACAGAGGAGCCTGGTGGGCTATAGTCCATGGGGTCATAAAGAATTGGGCATGACAGAGTGACTAACACACACACAATAGTTTATGAAACATTCATCTAGGTGATTAGGAAGATTCTTGGATTTTGCAGGCAAATGATTGTTTCTAGATATTATTATGATATCCATTTATATAGATGGGAAAACTGAGGCTCACAAGAGTCAGGTAACTTAATATGTGGCAGGTCTGAGGCCTGCCAGTAGTGTGTTGCTCTATCCTGTGATTCTTTTAACTATCTGGAAGGGATGGGAGGAGAAATTGTCAGACCTGAGAGTCTGTCACGACTGCATTATGAGTCCATTGTTGTCAGAGTGTATCAATATTCTCTTGAAAGTTTTGTCTATTTTCAGTACACCTGCTGCTCTGATGAGTAAGCCACTTGCTGTCACAGGAGAGATCGTAGGGGAGACCAGCAATACGGTTCAGAAATCTCTTCTAAGCATTTCCCATAGTATGTGAATGCAGGCTTTTTTGCTCATCCTTTCTAGGACTGGAAGGAGGAGTTCTGGAAATCAGGAGTCTTCCTCACTGTGTTGTAATGCACTCCCTTAGCTGTGTAATCTGGCCCAGAGCTCCGCACCTCAAAGCCCCCAGGGGCCGTTGTTGGTGCTACTGAGCTTTTAGGGCTTGATTTCCCTGCTCTTTGCTGTCTTAATGTTTTCTCTTAAACTACTTTGCTATTCTTTCCCCTTTATCTCCTCTTCCCCACAGAATGAAAGTTCTGGAAAAATGCTCTTTGCACCTATTGCTTAGATATAATAGCTTTGGGGGATTGGAAAAAACTTTCCTGATATTTCTTAAATAATGTCATACTTAACTTCATTATTTCTAGTTATAAGACTTTCTCCAGGCTAAATAAATGCTCTTTGTAGTGTTTGCGCCTTCCAAATAATTGCAGACATTTCTTTAGTCTTGTGATTATAAATATTTATCCCCATTAACCTTTTTATTTGCACCATACTTGGTGATTCTCAGTTCAGCTTTGTTTTCTATTCTCTGATTTTTTTTTTCAAATAGAATGTTGTTATTGCACAGTCAGTCACTAAATCATGTTCGACTCTTTGTGACCCCATGCCAAGCTTCCCTGTCCTTCACCTGGAGTTTGCTCATGCCCACTGAGTCAGTGATGCTGTTTAACCTTCTCAAGTTGAATACAGGGCTCCAAATTAGACACGCTATTCCAAGTTCAGATCCATTAGAGTTGGAAGGAAGGGACATGGGATTTCCTTTCTGCATGAGGCAATACTTTTGTATTTAACCTAAAATAGGTCTCCCTTTGGGGTGGGGAATGGCAGCTTTCATGTAACACCACAAGATGTGCATACTCTGTGATTGCTGTCATATTTGTATTACATATTCTGTATCTCTTCCTTTTTTAGTTCCCTGTATTTTTAACCACTGCAGGTTTATTTATTACTGTGTTGTCTTCACTGATATTAGCAACAGCTCTTAATTTAGTGTCATCTGCAAACTTCATTTAAATACCATTTGCTATCTCTGCTAGATCATTAATAAAGATATCAACCATAAGCATCTTGGAAAGTTGCTACAACTTCTTCATCTTTAGGAAAAGGGGAGGATGTAGAGGAAGTGTTTCCTGACATAAAATATTGCGCTCCTCTCCTTGTTTGATTGACGTCTGAGGCCCACCCAAGTGTCTGCTGAGACGGAGACCCCTCCGCTAACAGGTACTTGGCTGCATGCTGCTTCTTGTCATGTTTTCACTGTGTTAAATGAGTTTTCTTAAATTAAAAAAAAAAAAAAAGCACTGATTTGTGTTAAATCAACAGGAAAAAATGTCAAGTATTTCTAAAAATTTGAAATGTTGATATTTGGGAAGTCAGACAGGCAAAGAGCTGAGGAATAAGAGATTTGCTTCTCAAAAAACTAATTTTGAGCCAAAGAATTCTATTATCTCGGGAGGTGGATATAGATAAAAATGCAGCCTAAAGAAAGAAAGGAACCCATTTACCTGCCCCCAGGTGTGTTTTGGGTGAAATTTATGTATTTTCATCTTTCTCTTTGCTCTGATCTGCTCAGGGCTCCTTACACTATCCACATCTGTCTGCCAGGCTATGTTTGGGTAATGAATACATGCCCTCCAAACTGTATGACAGCCTCTTCATCTTAGACCAGGGCAAACTTTTAGGTGCAGCCATTGCAAAGAGCCTTTGCTCTTTCACATGTCTTGTCATCACTCTCCTTTCTCCTCCCGAAACTCAGACATGGATCATCACTTAGGTGCAGGTTGGTTGACCTCCCACACTCCCCAAAATCTGACAAAATCTGACTTAGGGCCCAGGCAGAAAAGAAAATGCCAAATCAAAACAGATAGTCCACATTCTGCAGTTCATTGGTTCTGATTTTACACACAGTTCCAGCAAGCTGGTGGCCAGATCGGTAATTCTTTGTGTGTGTTTGCTGTGTTTCCTCCTCTTCTTTTCTAAGCAGGCAGAAATTTTGCAGGGTGGGAAGCAGAGCCTGCTGAAGGGCTAGAGATTTCTCTGTCATTTGTGATGTTAGTGTGGACTTCAGGCTTTCACAATATTTCTGCGAATGTTACTGCAGGAGAGAAGAAAGGTTTACGCAAGACTGGGAAGGTCAAAGCAGAACTGGAGGCCTTGCCTGCAGCAGTCCTGGGACCTGATCCCTATAGGGCTGGGAGAGGGGGTGGGAACTGATGCTGAAAGATCCCAGAGGCTTATGCACGTGTGGCTGCAGGAATACTCCTGGGCTCTGTGAGCCGGGAGAAAGAGGCACTTGGAGGAAGCCTACGCCTGGTGTGCATTGACAACGGATGACCCCGGGGACTCAGGGGAGCCTGACACAGCCTAGGGAGGAGACCAGTGACATCAAAGAGTGCTACTTCTTGCCAGCCAGATGGCATGGATCTTGGAGTTAAAGAGATTTAAATAAAAGAGATAAAATGCTTTTTCTCACCCAAGTTGTGGTCTTAGAGTTCTCTTTGCTCTATTTGATTATCTACTTGCCCAGTGAATAGTAAACTAAAGTGGATAACCGGTTTACTGACAGTCACAGAGGGTCTGCACTACTGGCATAAAGAAAATAAAATCCTTTGATTTGGAGGGAACAGTTCATCAAGGATCCCTGGGGAAGTGGTGATGTGGAAGAGTTTATTGTCCCCAAGTGTCTTTCTTTCAAGTCACAGAGTGCACCACCTCCCACTGTATTTCCGACTCCCTTACAGTTAACTGTGATCATGTGACCAAATTTTGGCTGCTGAGAAACAAGCAGAAGCCACTTTGTTGCACATCCTTAAAAATAAAGTCGCTTGGACTTGTTCCCTTTGCTCCTTCCTTTAGGCTAGAACAGAGACGTGGCTTTGACCCAGCTTTGATCATGCAAGAAAAAAGATAGCCCAGAAGAAGGAGAAGAACCAAGACAGAAGAAATCTGGTTTCCTGAGTGACTTTTAAAGAGAAGCTACTCAACAAGCCTACACTATCCAGATGATTACAGGAGAGAGAAATAAACCTCTGTCTTATGGAAGCCTTTCTATTTTTAGTGACTTTTTGTTACAGGAACTTAACATTTACTTCAACACATATAGCGGATACCAATATTTTCTTGCTGTGTCTATTATCAAACATGTAAACAATAATGTTAACATCCTCTGTTTGAGAAGTAGAGAGTGAATTATAAAAATTCTGAAGATTGGATGTTTAAGTTTTTTAAACATACCATATGCATAAACATTATTTTTGTCCTTCAATTTTATGCTTAGTATATAATGAGCAGCTCTACCTCCCCTCCCCCCACATCACCAAATATTCTTCAGAAATATTCTTTTTAATGACATGACATCTGGATATGCATAATTTATTAATGAACCTCATGTTGTTAGGTATTTAAATCATTTCCAGGCTTTTAGGTTATTTGTAGTGCTGCCATGAATATTTTGGCACATAAATCTTGGTCTTTCTCTTTTATAATTTCCTAAGGTTGGTGTCTTAGAAGTAGAATATGTGATGTAGATATCATTTTTCCTCTTTTTTCCAGTCCTGGACCATCGAAGATAATCTTCAAACAGTCCTAATACCAAACCTTCTCCCTATGCATCCCCCAAAGAAAATATTTTAAAAGATGTTTTATCCAAATTTGCTTCTAAAATGAAATCCATTTTCTATAATATGAAGTTCTGGAATCTTCTCAATTACAATTTACCTTTTACAAATTTATGTTTTGATTAAATTTGTATATGAATACTCTGCTCCAGTTCAAATGCTCTGTTACTTGAATGAGACTTAATATTTTATGCATTCATGCCCTTTTACTTGAATGGAACACCCCTTTTACCATCTTTCCATGTCACTATATGTTCATTCTTCAAGATGCCCCTTACTATTCCCCTCCTCTATACAGGCTTTCCCGAGCTTTCACCCACATGGACATCTATTACCATGGGAATGTGGGAGCACGTCCCTTTTCACTACATATTTGTTGCATGCCTGATATGGCACCACTGGGATAACCCTAAATGACTGCCCTCACGTGCTTCTTGGACAATTAGTGTGTATGTATATGTATAAAGGATGTATTTGGAGGTGCTTACTTTCCACAGGCCCAAAAAGCTCGAGGTGCTCACAAATCTCCAGCCAAACTGGGAAACAGATGAGCTCCTGAGCTAAAGGCAGGCAATGCAGAGTGACTGTAACAGTGAGGAGAATGCTGCCCGGCAGAAACGACAACCACAGTGCTGGGTCAGTGCTGGGTCAGTGCTGGGTCAGTGCTCGGTCACAGTGCTGGGTCAGTGCTGGGTCGGTGCTGGGTCAGTGCTGGGTCACAGTGCTGGGTCACAGTGCTGGGTCAGTGCTGGGTCACAGTGCTGGGTCACAGTGCTGGGTCACAGTGCTGGGTCAGTGCTGGGTCACAGTGCTGGGTCACAGTGCTGGGTCAGTGCTGAGTCACAGTGCTGGGTCAGTGCTGGGTCAGTGCTGGGTCACAGTGCTGAGTCAGTGCTGGGTCAGTGCTGGGTCAGTGCTCGGTCACAGTGCTGGGTCAGTGCTGGGTCGGTGCTGGGTCAGTGCTGGGTCACAGTGCTGGGTCACAGTGCTGGGTCAGTGCTGGGTCGGTGCTGGGTCAGTGCTGAGTCACAGTGCTGGGTCACAGTGCTGGGTCAGTGCTGGGTCACAGTGCTGGGTCACAGTGCTGGGTCAGTGCTGGGTCAGTGCTGGGTCACAGTGCTGGGTCAGTGCTGGGTCACAGTGCTGGGTCACAGTGCTGGGCCACAGTGCTGGGTCAGTGCTGGGTCACAGTGCTGGGCCACAGTGCTGGGTCAGTGCTGGGCCACAGTGCTGGGTCAGTGCTGGGTCACAGTGCTGGGTCAGTGCTGGGTCAGTGCTGGGTCAGTGCTGGGTCACAGTGCTGGGTCACAGTGCTGGGTCAGTGCTGGATCAGTGCTGGGTCACAGTGCTGGGTCAGTGCTGGATCAGTGCTGGGTTACAGTGCTGGGCCACAGTGCTGGGTCACAGTGCTGGGCCACAGTGCTGGGTCAGTGCTGGGTCAGTGCTGGGCCACAGTGCTGGGCCAGTGCTGGGTCACAGTGCTGGGCCACAGTGCTGGGCCACAGTGCTGGGCCACAGTGCTGGGTCAGTGCTGGGTCAGTGCTGGGTCTCAGTGCTGGGTCAGTGCTGGGTCACAGTGCTGGGTCAGTGCTGGGTCACAGTGCTGGGTCACAGTGCTGGGTCAGTGCTGGGTCACAGTGCTGGGTCACAGTGCTGGGTCAGTGCTGGGTCAGTGCTGGGTCACAGTGCTGGGTCACAGTGCTAGGTCACAGTGCTGGGTCACAGTGCTGGGTCAGTGCTGGGTCACAGTGCTGGGCCACAGTGCTGGGCCTCAGTGCTGGGTCAGTGCTGGGTCACAGTGCTGGGCCACAGTGCTGGGTCACAGTGCTGGGTCACAGTGCTGGGTCACAGTGCTGGGTCAGTGCTGGGTCACAGTGCTGGGTCACAGTGCTGGGTCAGTGCTGGGTCTCAGTGCTGGGTCAGTGCTGGGTCTCAGTGCTGGGTCACAGTGCTGGGTCTCAGTGCTGGGTCAGTGCTGGGTCTCAGTGCTGGGCCACAGTGCTGGGTCACAGTGCTGGGTCAGTGCTGGGTCACAGTGCTGGGTCAGTGCTGGGTCTCAGTGCTGGGTCAGTGCTGGGTCTCAGTGCTGGGTCAGTGCTGGGTCTCAGTGCTGGGCCACAGTGCTGGGTCACAGTGCTGGGTCAGTGCTGGGTCTCAGTGCTGGGTCTCAGTGCTGGGTCTCAGTGCTGGGCCACAGTGCTGGGTCAGTGCTGGGTCACAGTGCTGGGTCAGTGCTGGGTCAGTGCTGGGTCACAGTGCTGGGTCAGTGCTGGGTCACAGTGCTGGGTCACAGTGCTGGGTCACAGTGCTGGGTCACAGTGCTGGGTCAGTGCTGGGTCACAGTGCTGGGTCAGTGCTGGGTCACAATGCTGGGTCACCACAATGAGGCGGTGGACCCTACAGTTCAGGGTCAGGCTGCTCTGGGCCATGTTCAGCTACTTGAGCAGAGGAAACCAGGCAAGACAGCAAATAACTCAGAGCAAAGGATTTATGAAAGGTAGAGTTTAGAGAACTCATCATCTAGAGAGGGAGCACCTCCTAATTAAGCGCCTGCCTTAATTCCTAGCACTGCTCTGATTTCTGACATATTTTACATGAGGCTCAGTTGTATTTCCTTTTCTTCTTTGAGATAGGCTTACAATGAATTACAATTTTATTTGCATTCTCGTTCGTGTGATTTAAAGAAGCTTGAACAGGACAAGTCCAGTTAGGGGTCTGAGTTCTTTAACAGCAGGAAGAATACCCTATACTTTGTTTTCTCTCCTGCAACTTTGTCCTATAAGTTGGTTCAAGCAATTTCCTAAAATATTTTTTATCTCTTCACAATCTCTTATTTCTGTCATTAATGATATCCTCTCCAAAAATGTATCTTTTCATGTATATATTCTTATAACTTCAGCATTTATATGGGTCTGATTGGATTTGAGTCCCAGTTCTATCATTTATTAGCTGTGAGATCTCACTATAAAGTGAGAAGATTACACCAGCAGATTGCTAGAAAGCCATTTATGCCACTGGGATTAGAAACCATGATTAACCACCAGGGAAAGAAATTTGAGTTAGTGGCCTAACAGTTACATTCATAATTTTCCCACTGAGCAAGTGTCATGTAAGGAATGAAAATATAGCTCCTTAATAAAAACTAAGCTCATCAACAGAGCATATGCAAATATGATGATATTTGGGTTTGGATGATGTAGCACTCTACTCAGATACAATGTGTGTTTGTGTAAAATATTTAAAAGAAAACAAAACAGATGTATGGTAATTGAAGCAATGCTACTGGATAAAATTAAAAAAAAAAAAGAAAAAAAGGATCCAAGACAGACAATGAGATTTTTAAGGAGATGCCTTACTCTGTTTATTATTAATGTAAATTATTAAGAGATATATTTATTTGATAGAGAAATAGCAAAAGCTCACATTTCTGGAGTTTTTACTTTATGCTCAGCATTTTACTTACTACACATCTTATAAAAATCAACCCTCAAACAGTTCTATGATATGAATTCTGGAAGTTTCCATCTTACAGAAAAGAAAATTGAGGTATAGGGAGTAAAATGATCTTTCCAAGAATTTGAACATAAATAATCTCTTTGATTATTCATGTCAAACTACATTACTTCATTGATGACTCCCTGCTGACATGTAAAAGTGAAGAAAACAGCAAAATCTTCATATCTTGGCGTTTCTTATTCACACCTGCTAGAGCGTGAGCGCCAGAGTCTTGTAAAGTTCAGTCTAGTTATTTCTAGCAGTGTCCAGAGGATGTTTTATACGTGTTAATGACCAAATTTGATAGGCGACCATGGGTTGCACCAATTACTTGGGGTCAGATAATTGAAAGGACTCGAAGGACTCTAATCAGGTATGCTCATGAACGATTTATGACAAGCAAAGGCTGCATGGTACCAAGATCCAGAAAACACAAAGCAATAGTGTGGGAGCCTGGAACACCTGGGCACAGCTTTCAGGGTCCTTTTCTCAGTTGTGAAGAATATGTCTGTCTCAGGATCACGGGCCACCAAGGTCACCATGAGGTAATCTGTTCCAGGGAAGACAAGGCACAAGTCTTCTTGGAGGTCTTTCGTGCCTCACTGATAACACAGCCAAAATCAGTCTGAGTGACCAGGTAAACCAGGTGGGGACCATCAATCTATACATTGTCATTAAACAAGGCAGACGAGTTGGCACTGGGCATCTCCAGGAGAATTTTGGGTTTTAAACAGCATATCATAAATTATTAGCTAGAACATTTCTTTGCTATCTCGGCCAAGGGGCTGTACCACAGCTCCAGCAACCCTGGAGTTGCCTGCAGATGAGCTACAAATACATCTCATTGCAACAAAATGTGGATTTATCACTTAAGAAGTTCTCCCTTGCTCTAGCCCAGTGCTCAAACAATAAACTTTCTGTAAAGATGGAAATGTCCTTGATCTGTGATGACCAATACAGTAGCAACTAGTGGCTACTGCACACTTAAAATATGACTAGTGTCACCAAGGAACTGAATTTTATTTTTTATTTTTTTTAATTTATTTTTTATTGAATGATAATTGCTTTAAGAATTTTGCTGTTTTCTGTCAAGCATCAAAATGAATCAGCCATAGGTATACATATACCACCTCCCTTTTGAACCTCCCTCCCATTGCCCTCCCCATCCCACTCCTCTAGGTTGATACAGAGCCCCTGTTTGAGTTTCCTGACCCCTACAGCAAATTCCCGTTGGCTATCTATTTAGATATGGTAATGTGTTTCCGTGTTACTCTCTCCATACATCTGAACCTCTCCTCCCCTCTCCCCATGTCCATAAGCCTGTTCTCTATGTCTGCTTCTCCATTGTTGCCCTGTAAGTAAATTCTTCAGAACCATTTTTATAGATTCCATTTACATGTGTTAGAATACGATATTTATCTTTCTCTTTCTGACTTTCTTCACTCTGTATAATAGGTTCTAGGTTCATCCACCTCATCAGAACTGACTCAAATGCATTCCCTTTTATGGCTGAGTAATACTCCATTGTGTGTATGTACCACAACCTCTTTATCCGTTCATCTGTTGATGGGCATCTAGGTTGCTTCCATGTTCTAGCTATTGTAAATAATGCTGCAGTGAACAATGGGATACATGTGTCTTTTCCAATTTTGGTTTGCTGGGTTATATGGTGGTTTTATTTCTAGTTTTTAATCCATATTGTCTTCCATAGTGGCTATATCAATTTACAGTCCCACAAACAGTGCAAGAGGGTTCCATTTTCTCCACACCCTCTCCAGCATTTATTGTTTGTAGACTTTTTGAGGACGGCCATTTTGACAGGTGTGAGGTGATATCTCATTGTAGTTTTGATTTGCATTTCTCTGATAATGAGTGATGTTGAGCATCTTTTCATGTGTTTGTTAGCCATCTGTATGTCTTCTTTGGAGAAATGTCTGTTTAGGTCTTTTTCCCATTTTTTGATTGGGTTGTTTGTTTTTCTGGCATTGAGTTGTATGAGCTTGTATATTTTGGAAATTAATCCTTTGTCAGTTGTTTCATTTACTATTATTTTCTCCCATTCTGAGGGTTGTCTTTTCACCTTGCTTATAGTTTCATTTGCTGTGCAAAAGCTTTTAAATTTAATCAGGTCCCACTTGTTTACTTTTGTTTTTATTTCTGTTACTCTAGGAGGTGGGTCATAGAGGATCTTGCTTTGATTTATGTTATTGAGTGTTCTGCCTATGTTTTCCTCTAAGAGTTTTCTAGTTTCTGATCTTACATTTAGGTCTTTAATCCATTTTGAGTTTATCCTTGTGTATGGTGTTAGGAAGTGTCCTAATTTCATTCTTTTATATGTAGCTGTCCAGTTTTCACAGCACTATTTATTGAAGAGGCTGTCTTTGCTCCACTGTATATTCTTGCCTCCTTCGTCAAAAATAAGTTACCCATAGGTGCATGGGTTTATTTCTGGGCTTTGTATCTTGTTCCATTGGTATATATTTACATTTTTGTGCCAGTACCATACTGTCTTGATGACTGTAGCTTTGTAGTATAATCTGAAGTCAGGAAGAATGGAGTCCAGTTCCATTCTTCTTTCTCAAGACTGCTTTGGTTATTTGGGGTCTTTTGTGTTTCCATATGAATTGTGAGATTTTTAGTTCTAGTTCTGTGAAAAATACCATTGGCAATTTGATAGGGATTGCATTGAATCTATAGATTGCATTTGGTAGTATAGTCATTTTCACAATATTGATTCTTCCTACCCAGGAACATGGAATATCTCTCCATCTGTTTAATGTCATCTTTGATTTCTTTCATTAGTGTCTTATAATTGTCTGTGTACATTTCTTTTGTCTCCTTAGGTAAGTTTATTCCCAGATATTTAATTTTCTTTGTTGCAGTGGTGAATGGGATTGTTTCCTTAATTTCTCTTTCTGATTTTTCATTGTTAGTATATAGAAATGCAAGTGATTTCTGTGTATTGATTTTGTATCTTGCAACTTTGCTAAATTCCCTGATTAGCTCTAGTAATTTTCTGATACTATCTTTAGGGTTTTCTATGTACAGTATCATGTCATCTGCAAACAGTGAGAGCTTTATCTCTTCTTTTCCAATCTGGATTCCTTTTATTTCTTTTTCTTCTCTGATTTCTTTAGCTAGGACTTCCAGAAATATGAATAATAGTGGTGAAAGTAGACACCCTTGTCTTGTTCCTGATCTCAGGGGGAATGCTTTTAGTTTTTCACCATTGAGAATAATGTTTGCAGTAGGCTTATCATATATGGCCTTTACTATGTTAAGCTAGTTTCCTTCTAGGCCCATTTTTTGAAGAGTTTTAATCATAAAGAAGTGCTGAATTTTTTCGAAGGCTTTTCCTGCATCTATTGAGATGATCATATGGTTTTTATCTTTGAATTTGTTAATATAGTGTATCACATTGATTGATTTGCATATATTGAAGAATTCTTGCATTCCTAGAATAAACCCAACTTGATCATGCTGTATAAGATTTTTGATGTGTTGCTGAGTTCTGTTTGCTAAAATTTTGTTGAGGATTTTTGCATCTATGTTCATCAGTGATGTTGGTCTGTAGTTTTCTTTTTTTTGTGTTGTCTTTGTCTGGTTTTGGTATCAGGGTGATGGTGGCCTTGTATAATGAGTTTGGAAGTATTCCTTTCTCTGCAATTTTTTGAAAGAGTTTTAGAGGGATAGGCATTCGTTCTTCTCTAAATGTTTGATAGAATTCTCCTGTGAGACCATCTGGTCCTGGGCTTTTGTTTCTTGGGAGATTTTTGATCACAGCTTCAATTTCAGTGCTTATAATTAGGTTGCTCATATTTTCTATTTCTTCCTGGTTCAGTCTTGGGAGATTGAACTTTTCTAAGAATCTGTCCATTTCTTCCAGGTTATCCATTTTATTGCCATATAGTTGTTCACAATAGTCTCTTATAATCCTTTGTATTTCTGCATTGTCTGTTGTAACCTCTCCCTTTTCATTTCTACTTTTGTTGATTTGATTCTTCTCTCTTTTTTTCTTGATGAGTCTGGCTAAAGGCTTGTCAATTTTGTTTATCTTCTCAAAGAACCAGCTTTTACTTTTATTAATCTTTGCCATTGTTTCTCTCATTTCTTTTTCATTTATTTCTGCTCGGATCTTTATGATTTCTTTCCTTCTACTAATTTTGGGGTTGTTTTGTTCTTCTTTTTCCAGTTGTTTTAGGTGTAAAGTTAGGTTGTCTATTCGATGTTTTTCTTGCTTCTTGAGGTAGCACTGTATTGCTATAAATTTCCCTCTTAGAACTGGTTCAGGTGCATCCCATAGGTTTTGAGTTGTCGTGTTTTCATTGCCATTTGTTTCTAGAAGTTTTTCGATTTCCTTGTTGATTTCTTCAGTAACCTGTTTGTCATTTAGAAACGTGTTGTTTAATCTCCATGTGTTTGTGTTTCTTACAGTTTTTTTTTCCTTGTAATTAATATCTAGTCTCATAGTATTGTGGTTGGGGAAGATGCTTGATATGATTTCAATTTTCTTAAATTTACTGAGGTTTGATCTGTGACCCAAGATGTGGTCTATCCTGGGGAACGTTCCATGTGCACTTGAGAAGAAGTTGTATTATTCTGCATGTGGATGGAATGTCCTGAAGATATCAAAGAGATCCATCTCATCAAATGCATCATTTAAGACTTCTGTTTCTTTATTAATTTTCTGTTTTGGTGATCTGTCCATTGGTGTTAGTGGAGTGTTAAAGTCTCCTACTATTACTGCGTTACTGTCAATTTCTTCTTTTATGTCTGTTAGTGTTTATCTTATGTATTGAGGTGCTCCTATGTTGGGTGCCTAGATGTTTACAATTGTTATGTCTTCCTCTTGGATTGATTGCTTGATCCTATGTAGTGTCCTTCCTTATCTCTTGTAATCTTCTTTATTTTAAGGTCTATTTTGACTGATATGAGGATTGCTACTCCAGCTTTCTTTTTCTTCCCATTTACATGGAATATATTTTTCCATCCCTTCACCTTCAGTCTATATGTGTCTTTAGGTCTGAAGTGGGTCTCTTGTAGACAGCATATGTATGGGTCTTGTTTTTGTATCCATTCAACCAGTCTGTGTCTTTTGGTTGGAGCATTTAATCCATTTATATTTAAAGTAATTATTGATATATATGTTCCTATTGCCATTTTCTTAATTGTTTGGGGTTGATTTTGTAGATCTTTTTTCTTCTCTTGTATTTCTTGACTATATAAGTTCCTTTAACATTTGCTGTAAAGCTGATTTGGTGGTACCAAATTCTCTTAACTTTTGCTTGTCTGAAAAGCTTTCAATTTCTCCATCAGTTTTGAATGAGATCCTTGCTGGGTATAGAAATTTTGGTTGTAGATTTTTCCCTTTCAGTACTTCAGATATATCTCCTGTTCCCTTCTGGCCTGTGAAGTTTCTGCTGAAAGATCAACTGTTAAGCGTATGGGGTTTCCTTTGTATGTTGCTTGTTGCTTCTCCCTTGCTGCTTTTAATATTCTTTCTTTGTGTTTAGTCTTTGTTAGTTTGATTAGTATGTTTCTTGGTGTGTTTCTCCTGGGGTTTACCCTGTATGGGACTCTTTGTGCTTCTTGAATTTGATTGACTATTTCCTTTTCCATGTTGGGGAAATTTTCAACTCTAATCTCTTCAAAAATTTTCCCATACCCTTTCTTTTTCTCTTCTTCTTCTGGGACCCCTATAATTTGAATGTTGGTGTGTTTGATATTTTCCCAGAGGTCTCTGAGACTATCCTCAGTTCTTTTCATTCTTTTTACTTTAGTCTTCTCTTCAGAAGTTATTTCCACCATTTTCTCTTCCAGCTCACAGATTCATTCTTCTGCTTCAGATATTCTGCTATTGATTGCTTCTAGAGTATTTTTAATTTCAGTAATTGTGTTGTTTGTCTCTCTATGTTTATTCTTTAATTCTTCTAGGTCTTTGTTAATTGATTCTTGCATTTTCTCCATTTTCAAGTTGTTTTTTTTTTTTTTTTTTTTTTAATCATCTTTACTATCATTATTTTGAATTATTTTTCAGGTAGGTTGCCTATTTCCTCTTCAATTATTTGGACTTCTGTGTTTTTAGTTTGTTCCTTCGTTTGTGTAATATTTTTCTGCCTTTTCATTTTTTTTTAAACTTCTTGTGTTTGAGGTCTCCTTTTCCCAGGCTTAAAGGTTGGATTCTTTCTTCCTTTTGGTTTCTGCCCTCCTAAGATTGGTCCAGTGGTTTGTGTAAGTTTCCTATAGGGTGAGATTTGTGCTGAGTTTTTGTTTGTTTGTTTGTTTTTCCTATGATGGGCAAGGCTGAGTGAGGTGGTAATCCTGTCTGCTGATGATTGGGTATGTATTTTTGTTTTGCTTGTTGCTTAGATGAGGCATCCAGCATAGGGTGCTACTGGTGGTTGGGTGATGCCGGGTCTTGTATTCAAGTGGTTTCCTTTGTGTGAGTTCTCACTATTTGATACTTTCTGGGGTTAGTTCTCTGGCAGTCTAGGGTCTTGGAGTCAGTGCTCCCACTCCAAAGACTGGACTTGATCTCAATAAGGGTATTGTGACCCATAATCACTGCTGTGCCTTTTCTAATTGCTGTTGCCAGGTCTATGATGTAAGTCACCCTAGGTCACAGCTTAGGGGCCAGAACTTTTGGTTTAGATATTTCCATAGCAAGAGTAGAAACTCAGGAGCTGAAATCCTCCATAGGCACCACTGCTGGGGTATGGAAACTTTATCTGCAATTGACAAATCACTGGATAAATTTGTTTTTGGGATAAATTTTAAATTTTAATTAACTTTTATTTAAGATCCATTTGTGGATCCTGGTGACCATATTCAACAGTGCAACTGTAGACTGTCCCTGTGCTCGACTCAGCAATCTCTGTTGGACACCATTGTGTCTGCTGGCACCATTGAGGTTTCCACTTGGCACCACCTTTGATCTGGGTACTGCTACCAGAAATGCTGGACTGGATGAAGCACAAGCTGGAATCAAGATTGCTGGGAGAAATATCAATGACCTCAGTTAGGCAGATGACACCACCCTTATGGCAGAAAGCAAAAAAGAACTTAAGAGTCTCTTGATGAAAGTGAAAGAGGAGAGTGAAAAGGTTGGCTTAAAAACTCAACATTCAGAAAACTAAGATCATGGCATCTGGTCTCATTACTTCATGGCAAATAAATGGATAAACAGTGGAAACAGTGTCAGACTTTATTTTGGGGGGCTCCAAAATACTTCAGATGGTCATTGTAGTCATGAATGAAAAGACGCTTGCTCCTAGGAAGAAAAGTAGTGACCAACACAGACAGCTTATTAAAAAGCAGAGACGTTGCTTTGCCAACAAAGGTCCCTCTAGTCAAGGCTATGGTTCTTCCATTAGTCATGTACAGATGTGAGAGTTGGATCATAAAGAAGGCTGAAAGCTGAAGAATTGGTGCTTTTGAGCTGTGGTGTTGGAGAAGACTCTTGAGAGTCCCTTGGACTGCAAGGAGATCCAACCAGTCCATCCTAAAGGAAATCGGTCTTGAATATTCATTGGAAGGACTGATGCTGAAGATGAAACTCCAATACTTTGGACACCTGATGCCAAGAACTGACTCACTGGAAAAGACCCTGATGCTGGGAAAGATTGAAGATGGGAGGAGAAGGGGACAACAGTGGATGATATGGTTGGATGGCATCACCGACTCAATGGACATGAATTTGAGTAAACTCTGGGAGCTGGTGATGTACAGTGGGGCCTGGCATGCTGTGGTCCATGGGATCACAAAGAATTGGACGTGACTAAGTGATTGAACTGAACCTTTGGGAGGCATTGCTGCTACTTCTGCTAGTATGGCTATGTCCAGTGGCACTGCTGTCCCCTCTGTGGGTTGTGGTGGTGGATGTACTGAGCCACTCAAAGTGAGTGAGACTTGCTGCTGATTACCTATGCAGATTCCCACTTGCTCAGTATCAGAACTTGCCTCCCACTCTAGACATCAAAGATTCTATACTCTCACTTCCTTCACCATTTGTATTTATGTCATGAGCACGTAACTCCACCTTGGTGAATGTAACCTGAAGAAATGTCTACTTTAGTTGTAAAGACAGATTTCCTCTGTGATAAAAGAGATTCATTCAAGAAAGCAACTCTTTACTTCAAGCAGATATTGAGGCTGTGGCATCCCCACTGCAAGGTGCTAACCCACTCCTCAGACAGATCCAGCGAATGCTGAGGATGAATGAAAAATAGCCATTATTCTTAAAAATTAAATTGAAAGAAGTAGTGACAGTGTTAGTTGCTCAGTTGTGTTCTATCCTTTGCAACCCTATGGGTTATAGCTAACCAGGCCCCTCTGTCCATGCAATCCTCCAGGCAAGAATACTGGAGTATGTTCCCATTCTCATCTCCAGAAGATCTTCCTGACTCAAGGATTGAACCTGGGACTCCGGCACTGCAGGTGCATTCTTTACCATCTGAGCCACTAGCAAAGCCCAAAAATTAACTTAGAAAACCAAAATTTTATACACACTTATAGTTTAAAAGGGTCACACTGTTCCATCAGTTCAGTTCAATCGCTGAGTTGTGTCCAGAACTTTGCAACCCCAGGGACTGCAGCATGCCAGGCTTCCCTGTCCACCAACTCCCGGAGCTTGCTCAAACTCATGTCCATCGAGTCAGTGATGCCATCCAACTATTTCATCCTCTGTCTTCCCCTTCTCCTCCTGCCTTTAGTCTTTCTCAGCATCAGAGTCTTTTCCAATGAGTCAGTTCTTCACATCAGGTGTCCAAAGTATTGGAGTTTCACTTCAGCATCAGTCCTTCCAATCAATATTCAGGACCGATTTCCTTTAGGATGGACTGGTTGGATCTCCTTGCAGTCCAAGAGGCTTTTGAGAGTCTTCTCCAACATCACAGTTCAAAAGCATCAATTATTTGACACTCAGCTTTCTTTATAGTCCAACTATCACATCCACACATGACCACTGGAAAAATCATAACTTTGACTAGACAGACCTTTGTTGGTAAAGTAATGTCTCTGCTTTTTAATATGCTGTCTAGGTTGGTAATAGTTTATTTATTTATTTATTATTTTTATTTTTTATTTTATTTTTTAGGTTGGTCATAGTTTTTATTCCAAGGAGCAAGCATGTTTTAATTTCATGGCTGCAGTCACCATCTGCAATGATTTTGGAGCCCAAGAAAATAAAGTCCCTCACTGTTTCCATTGTTTCACCATCTACTTGCCATGAAGTGATGAGATTGAATGCCATGATCTTAGTTTTCTGAATGTTGAGTTTTAAGTGAGCTTTTTCACTCTCCTCTTTCACTTTCATCAAGAGGCTCTTTAGTTCTTCTTCACTTTCTGCCATAAGCGTGGTGTCATCTGCATATCTGAGGTTATTGATTGCAGCTGTGCATCATCCAGTCTGGCATTTTGTATGATATACTCTGCATATAAGTTAAATAAGCAGGGTGACAATATACAGCCTTAATGTACTCCTTTCCCAATTATGAACCAGACATTGTTCTATGTCTAGTTCTAACTGTTGCTTCTTGACCTGCATACAGATTTCTCAGGAGGTAGGTCAGGTGGTCTGGTATTCTCAGCTTTTTAAGAATTTTCCACAGTTTGCTCTGATCCACACTGTCAAAGGCTTTGGCGTAGTCAACAAAGCAGAAGTAGATGTTTTTCTGAAACTCTCTTGCTTTTTCAATGATCTGATGGATGTTGGCAATTTAATTTCTGGTTCCTCTGCCTTTTCTAAATCCAACTTGAAATCTGGAAGTTCTCGGTTCATGTACTGTTGAAACTTCTCTTGGAGAATTTTGAACATTACTTTGCTAGTGTGTGAGATGAGTGCTATTGTGCAGTAGTTTGAACATTCTTTGGCATTGCCTTCCTTTGGGATTGTAATGAAAACTGACCTTTTCCAGTTCTGTGGCCACTGCTGAGTTTTCCAAATTTCCTTACAAAAGAATTTTTAAACGACTCTTGCTAACCTTAATGCAGAATACTGTGACACAACTTTTGCAGCTTCACATATTATTGTTTGATTTTACACTGTGGGAGACAATTTTAGTTCTCTTTTTCACAAGTACCCACCTCTCCCACACATTGTGGTCTCTTCCCTCCGTCTCTTCTATACACATAGTTCTATTATAATTAAAATAATTTTTTAAGTGTTTATCAAAAATTAAAAAGTTATACTGTTTTTAAAGGTTACTTTCCATTTACAGCCATTGCAAAATATTGGCTAAACCCCTTGTGTTGTGCAATACATCCTTGAACCTATCTTAGACCCAATAGTTTGTACCTCCCACTCCTAAATCCTTATATTGCCTCTCTCTCCCACTGTTTTGTCTTCTGTACCTATGAGTCTGCTTTTTTGTTGTTATTATATTCACATTTGTTGTATTTTTTAGATTCTCCATATATGATGTCATACAGTATTTCTCTTGCTTTGAGTTATTTCCCTTAGAGTAATGAAATATAAGTCCATCCATGTAATGCTGCAAATGACAAAATTTCATTCTTTTTATGGCTGAAATAGTACAAATATATTCCACTTTTTTTATCCCTTCATCTGTTGATGATGGTGTCTACTTAGGCTGCTTCCACATCTTGGCAATTGTGAATAATTCTGTTATGAACATCAGGGTACTTTTATTTTTTTCAAATTAGTGTCTTTTATCAGATATATACCCAGAAATGGAATTTCTGGATTATATGGTAGTTCTCTTATGTCAAGGAAGTGATGCTTCTTTCTCTTTCTCCAGTGAACCCCTGGACAAACAAATCATGGTGTCCATTTATCTGTTGATTGATATTGAGTTGTTTCCCCTTTGGGGCTATTGTGAGCAAGGCTGCTTGGAGTATTTGTGTAAAGTCTTTGCAGAACTTATGCTGATAAAATTCTGATATCCTCCTGATAAATACTTAAGAGTGGAATTGCTGGGTCATTGGGTGTGTGCGTGTGTGTGCTCACTCACTCAGTCATCTCTGGCTTTTTGAGACCCCATGGACTGTAGCCTGTGAGTTTCCTCTGTTCATGGAGCTTTCCAGGCAAGAATACTGGAGCAGGTTGCCATTTCCTTTTCCAGAGGATCTTCCTGACTCAGGGAATTGAACCCCTGTCTCCTGCATCTCATGCTTTGACAGGTGGATTCTTTACCACTGTGCCACCTCGGGCAAAAATAAAGTCCAATGCTGTAAAGAACAATAATGCATAGGAACCTGGAATGTTAGGTCCATGAATCAGGGTAAATTTGACATGGTCAAGCAGGAGATGGCAAGATGAACATCAAAGTCTTAGGAATCAGTGAGCTAAAATGGATGGGAATGCATGAATTTAATTCGAATGACCATTATATCTACTACTTTGGGCAAGAATCTCTCCGAAGAAATGGAATAGCCTTCATAGTCATCAAAAGAGTCTGACAAGTAGTACTTGGTTGCAACTTCAAAAATGACAGAAAATAGTTCTTTTCCAAGGCAAACGATTCTCATCACAGTAATCCAAGTCTATGTCCCAACTACTGATGCCAAAGAAGCTGAAGTTGACTGGTTCTATGAAGACCTACAAGACCTTCTATTGGAATGCAAAAGTAGAAGTCAAGTGATACCTGGAGTAACAGGCAAGTTTGACCACTGAGTACAAAATGAAGCAGGGCAAAGGCTAACAGAATTTTGTCAAGAGAACACACTGGTCATAGAAAACACCCTCTTCCAACAACATGAGAGACAACCCTATACATGGACATCACCAAACGGTCAATACTGAAATCTGATTATGCTCTTTGTAGTCAAAGATGGAGATGCTCTATACAGTCAGCAAAAGCAAGACTTAGAGCTGGCTGACTCAGATCATGATCTCCACATTGCAAGGTTCAGGCTTAAACTAAAGAAAGCAGGGAAAACCACTAGGCCAGTCAGATATCACCTAAATCAAATCCCTTATGATTATTCAGTGAAAGTAAAGAATAGATTCAAGGGATTAGATCTGGTAGGCAGAATGCTTGAGTAATTATGGACAGAGGTTTGTAAAATTGTACAGAATGCAGTGACCAAAACCATCACAAAGAAAAATAAATTTAAGAAGGCAAACTGATTGTCTTAGGAGGCTTTACAAATAGCTGAGAAGAGAGGAGAAACAAAACTCAAGAGAGAAAGGGAAACATATACCTCACTGTACACAGAATTTGAGAGAATAGCAAGGAGAGATAAGAAGGTCTTCTTAAATGAACAATGCAAAGAAATAGAGGAAGATGATAGAGTCGGAAAGACTAGAGATATCTCCAAGAAAATTGAAGACATCAAGGGACTATTTCATGCAAGGATGGGCACATAAAGGACAGAAGTGGTAAGGGTCTTACAGAAGAAGAAGAGAGAAAAAAGAGATGGCAAGAATTCATAGAACAGTTATATAAAAAAGGTCTTAATGATGGTGTGGTCATGCACCTAGGGCCAGACATCCTGGAGTGTGAAGTAAAGTGGGCCTTAGGAACCATTACTATGAAATAAGCTATGGAGGTGATGAAATTTAAGTTGAGCTATTTCAAATCCTAAAAGATGATGGTGTTAAAGTGCTGCACTTGATATATCAGCAAATTTGGAAAATTTAGCAGTGGTCACAATCCCAAAGAAGGGAAATGCCAAGGAATGTTCAAATTACTGTACACTTGTGCTCATTTCATATGCTAGCAAGGTTATGCTCAAATTCCTTCAAGCTAGGCTTCAGCAATACATGAACCAAGAACTTTCAGAGGTACAAGCTGGGTATAGAAGTGGCAGGGGAACCAAAGATCAAATTGCCAACATTCATTGGATCTTGAAGAAAGCAAGGGAATTCCATAAAAAATATCCACTTCTGCTTCACTGACTATGCTAAAACCTTTGACTGTGTGGATTACAACAAAATTCTTAAAGACATAAGAGTACCAGACAACCTTATCTGTCTCCTGAGAAACCTGTATGTGAGTCAAGAAGCAACAGTACCAGATGTGTTACAACAACTGACTGGTTCAAAATTAGGAAAGGAGTACATCGTTGTACATTGTTACCCTGCTTATTTAACTTATATGCAAAGTACATCATGGGAAATGCCAGGCTGGATGAAGCACAAGCTGGAATCAAGATTCCTAGGAGAAATATCAACAGCTTCAGATATGAAGATAATACCACCCTAATAGCAGAAAGCAAAGGGCCTCTTGATGAAGGTGAAAGAAGAGAGTGAAAAAGCTGTTTTGAAACTCAGCATTCAAAAAACTAAGATCATGGCATTTGGTCCCATCACTTCATGGCAAATAAAAAGTGGAAAAGTGGAAGCAGTGACAGATTTTCTTTTCTTGGGCTCTAAAATCACTGCAGACAGTGATTGTAGCCATGAAATTAAAAGACACTTGCTACTTGGAAAGAAAGCTATGACTAACTTAGATAGCATATTAAAAAGCAGAGACAGCACTTTGCCAATGAAGGTCTGAATAGTCAAAGCTATGATTTTTCTGATACTTATGTATGGATGTGAGAGCTGAAATATAAAGGAAGTTCAGTGTAAAAAAATTGATGCTTTAGCATTATGGCTCTAAAGGACTCTTGAGAGTCTCTAGGACAGCAAGGAGATCAAACCAATCAATCCTAAAGGAAATCAGTTCTGAATATTCTTTGTCAGGACTGGTGCTAAAGCTGAAGCTCCAATACTTTTGTCACCTGATGCAAAGAGCTGAGTCATTGGAAAAGACCCTGATGCTGGGAAAGATTGAAGAAAAAAAGGAGAAGGGGATAGCAGAGGATGAGATGGTTAGATAGCATCTCTGATTCAATGGACATGAGTTTGGACAAACTCCAGGAGATAGATGAGGACAGAGGAGACTGGCACACTGCAGTCCATGGGGTTGCAAAGAGTTGGACAGGATTTAGCAAATGGACAATGGTGGTTCTATTTTTGGTTTCATGAGACACCACCATGCCATTTTCCACAGTGGCCACACCAATTTACCTTCCCAGCAACAGTGTACAACAGTTCCTTTTTCTCCAGATCCTCGACAACATTTGTTATTTGTGTTCTTGGATGATGGCCATTCTCACAGGTGTGAGGTGATATCTCATTGTGCTTTTGATTTGCATTTCCCTGATGATTAGCAATGTGGAGCATCTTTTCATGTGCCTGCTGGCCATCTGCATTCTCTCTTTGTAAAAATGCCTATTCAGTTCTATGCATTTTTTAATTGGGTTTTTTTTTTTGATGTTTAGTTGCATCCACTGTTTATATATGTTGATATTAATCTCTTATCAGTCATATAATTTACAAAAATTTTCTCCCATTCAGGAAATTAACTTTTTGTTTTGTCTATGGTTTCCTTTACTATTTAAAGCTTTTAAATTTAATTAGGCTCTATTTTAATTTTTGCCTTTATTTCTTCTATCATAATTGGATAGGATCAATGCTTATTATGATTCTGAGATCATTATCAGAGTTGCACATACAGTGATCAATGATTACATTTCTTCCTGCACAACTTTCTGTTCCTTTTGGCGTTAATAAGTCATTTTGTTTATTTGGATAGTTTTATGGTCAGGTGTGTCCTTATAACCATAATTGATATTCTCTCAATCACATCTTTGTGAAGCTTCTTCTACCAAAACCTGTGATCTGCTCCAGTCTGGAATGGGTTCCCTTTGTGCTGTATGACTTGCAGGCTTGGTATTTTGCCTTACCGTAATTTGAGATCTAAGAAATTAATTTCTGGATTCGGGATCCTATGTCTTTTACTTTATTGACTTTCTTTCTCATTTTGATGAAGTCCACTGTTGGTTAGCTTCTGGATAAGTGGTCAGTGGGAAATAACACTTTTGAGACCTTATTCTCCTCTCCCTTTTATTTGATAATTTGTCTGCAAATAGAATTCTACATGAAAAATACTTTTCCTTCAAAATTTCACCAACATTGAAATAACGTTATCCAGTCTTCAGACGCAGAGTACACCATCTTTATGGCAAAAAGCCAAGAGGAACTAAAGAGCCTCTTGATGAGCTTGAAAGAAGAGAGTGAGAAAGCTGGCTTAAAACTCAACATTCGATGCTATTCTCTTGAAACATCCCACCCTCGTCTTCTCCCACAGAGTCCAAAAGTCTGTTCTATACATCTGTGTCTCTTTTTCTGTTTTGCATATAGGGTTATTGTTACCATCTTTCTAAATTCCATATATATGTGTTAGTATACTGTATTGGTCTTTATCTTTCTGGCTTACTTCACTCTGTATAATGGGCTCCAGTTTCATCCATCTCATTAGAACTGATTCAAATGAATTCTTTTTAATGGCTGAGTAATATTCCGTGGGGGGGGGGGACACTCAACATTCAAAAAAATAAGATCACGGCATCCAGTCCCATCACTTCATGGCATATAGATAGGGAAACAATGGGAACAGTGAAAGACTTTGTTTTCTTGGGCTCCAAAATCATTGTGGATGGTGACTGCAGCCATGAAATTAAAAGATGCTTGCTCCTTGGAGGAAAAGCTATAATAAACCTAGTCAGTGTATTAAAAAGCAGAAACACCTTTCTTTGCCAACAAAGGTCCATCTAGTCAAACTTACTAAAGAAAGTTGAGTGCCAAAGGATTAATGCTTTTGAACTGTGATGTTGGAGAAGACTCTTGAGAGTCCCTTGGACTGCAAGGAGATCCAACCAGTCCATCCTAAAGGAGATCAGTCCTGGGTGTTCATTGGAAGGACTGATGCTGAAGTTGAGATTCCAATACTTTGCCTATCTGATGCAAAGAGCTGACTCATTGGAAAAGACTCTGAGGATGAGAAAGATTGAAGGCAGGAGGAGAAGGAGATGACAGAAGATGAGATGGCTGGATGGCATCACCGACTCAATGGACATGAGTTTGAGTAAGTTCCAGGAGATGGTGAAGGACAGGGAAGCCTAGTGTGCTGCAGTCCATGAGATCACAAAGAGTCAGACATAGCTAAGTGAATGAACAAAGTCTTCTGTCTATTGATTGCAAAGTCTGATGTCATTTTGATTTTTGATTCATTATTGATTCCTTTTTTTTTTTTTTTTTTTTGGCAGCATGCAGGATCTTGCTTCCCTGACCAGGGATAGAACCAGTGCCTCTTGCAGTGGAAACATGGATTTTTAATGGCTGGACCCCCAGGAAAGTCTCCACACTGCTTGTTTTTAATAGTTTTACTGGAACACAGCCTTGCATATTTATTTGCATATCATCTATATCTGCTGTTACACTGTAGCTGCAAAGTTGCATAGTTTTGACAGAGATTGTATGGCCTGAAGTGTCTAAAACATTTTTTTCCTGACTTTTTATAGAAGAAGCTTACTAACCCATATTATAAGTCCTATGTTGGTTTCCTCTTTAAAGATTTGTAAGATTTTGTCCCCAGTATTCTGATGTATCTTGGCCCATATTCACTCATTGTGTTAAGTACAGTGTCTTTCATTTCTGGTACATTACCTTGAACTATCCCCAGTCTAATTTCTTCTCTTTTAAAAAATTTATTCAGTTCTCTATTATTTGAATCATTCTCTATATTTTCTTTCCTTTTATTTTTTTAAAACTCTTTGCCTTTTTACTGTAACTTCTGAGATATTTCTTTAACTGTTTTCTAAAGTTTCTACCAAGAAACTTCTAAAAGCAAAACTTTTTTGGGTCTGCTAACTTACTTTCAGTAAAAACTCTTTACTCTCCGAGGCTAATTGATGCTACTTTTTGTCTTTGACACTTTTCTCTTCCCTTTGTAACCTCTGTCTTACATGGTTTTGTTTGCTTATTTGGGGCACTTTTTCTGGAGAAATTCTTAATATAAGCTTTCTGCGGCCTTATCTTTTGGACTTGTCAGGTTTTCTAGGGAAGGCTTTTACAGTATCTGGCCTGGGGGCTTAAATGTGGGGTTAAATGGGAGAAAAGTTCTGGGGCCTGGTTCTCAACATTTAATATGTTCATTTTTTTCTAACCCTCCAGGCTTAAGAATTATCTCCCAGCCATCAGCTGAGTCTAGTGCTCCACTCAAGAGACCATCAGGTTTCCCTGGTGCACAGCAGTAAAGGATACTCCACAATGTAAGAGACATGGGTTCAATCCCTGGGTCAGGAATATCCTCTGGTGGAGGAAACAGCAACCCACTTCAGTATTCTTGCCTGGGAAATCCCATGGTCAGAGGAGCCTGGTGGGCTACAGTCTGTGGGGTTGCAAAGAGTTGGATGTGACTGAGCAGCAGCTGCAAAAGACCATTTGTCCTAGCCCTCATCTTCTGCCTAGAGGAGAGAAGGGTGGTTGCTCAGTTGCACACATGGGGAATGGGGTCTGGGAGGGGCTCCATGTTGAAGAAATGGAGCAACTCAGCTTTGGTACCCTTTTGTTCCCCCTGCCATCATGACCCTTTTGAAATCTTGCTTATATTGCAGTAGCTAGATTCCCAGGAACTACATTCCTAGCATTATTTGCTGGCGAACTTCTGGATTCAAGTCTTCCAATAAGAGACATGCCTGCAAGACTGGGAGGTATAATAAAGGTAGAAACCACATGATTGGCTTCTAGCAGTTGTAGGCAATTTTGCGGACTTCAGCAAACATGAGATTTTATAGTTGCCTCAGAATATTTTCTTGAAAATCACCTGCTATGGTGATTCAGACAGCTGTGACCATCCTTGGCAGTTTTCTGCAGTTTCTGCAGCTTCTTGGTTTTCTAAAGGACGGACTGCAAGTCTAAAAAGTAGCCGTGGCTTTCTCTGAACTGGGCTATTCTAATTTTCTCAAGTTTTGAGGCATCTAATTCTCTGTATTGAATCACTTCCTGACTGGTACAGAATCTAAGTGATTCTTGATGGACTTTGAACCAGTCCTGTTTTTAGCCTCACCTCTACTCCATGCCTAGAGGTAACTTGGTACATTGGGTAACTTCTTGACTTCCCCCACTGCAAACTTTCTCAGAGTTGATAAATCAAACACAACTTGCTCACATGCTTTCATACTTTAAAATTTTTGCATCTTTCTTTGTTCTTGGGGGTTTATGCCTTTAATAAAAGAGTCATTCTCTCTTTGTCATTTTACAATGGATTTCATGAGGAAGTGGAGAAATTCAATCCTGCATTCAATTCACTATCTCAGCTTCTCTACCTGAGTCTACCTCAGCTTCTCTATTGACTCCTCAATCATTACAATCTGGATACCGGCCTTCTCTCCAGCCTCATCTTGTACCATTTTCTCATTTACTCCATTTACACTGACCTTCATGATATTCCTTGAACCCACCAAGGTCTTTCTTGCTTCAGGATCTTTAACATACTTTATTACTTTGCCTGGTCCCTCCTCCCCTCCTTGATGAGTCTAACCTTGCACCTGTTTTTTACATCTCTCAGAGAGGCCATCCTTGACACACTCACAGATAAATAAGGTTATCCCCTTCTTTCTCTCATGGAACACAATTCTTTTCCTTTATTGCATTTATATTTTACAGTCATATTTATTTGCTTATTTTTAATGTCTATCTCCCTCACAAGAATATAAACTTTATATCTAGTATACATAATAGGACCTGTATCAATAACTGAATGAAGTGAAGTGGAAATTGCTCAGTTGTGTTTGACCCTTTGTGACTCCCATGGACTGTAGCATACCAGGCTCCTCTGTCCATGGGGATTCTCCAGCCAAGAATACTGGAGTGGGTAGCTTTTCCCTTCTTCAGGGGATCTTCCCAACCCAGGGATCAAACCCAGGTCTCTGGCATTGCAGGTGGATTCTTTACCATCTGAGCCACCAGGGAAAACAAATAATTTGAGTAAAGAAAAATTATTTTTAAGAAAAATTACAGAAAAGGAACATTATATATTACTTGGCCTGATGGCAAAAATATCATTCAAATAAAAAGGACATTCAGTTCAGTTAAGTCACTCAGTCGTGTCCGACTCCGTGAGACCCCATGGCCTGCAGCACGCCAGGCTTCCCTGTCCATCACCAACTCCTGGAGCTTGCTCAAACTCATGTGCATCGAGTTGGTGATATCACACAACCATCTGATCCTCTGTCTTCCCCTTCTCTTCTTGTCTTCAATCTTTCCCAGCATCAGGGTCTTTTCAAATGAGTCAGTTCTTCACTTCAGGTGGCAAAAGTATTGGAGCTTTTCAAAATATTGGAGTATTTCAGCTTCAGCATCAGTCCTTCCAATGAATATTTAGGACTGATTTCCTTTAGGATGGACTGGTTGGATCTGCTTGCAGTCCAAGGGACTCTCAAGAGTCTTCTCCAACACCACAGTTCAAAAGCATCAATTCTTTGGTGCTCAGCTTTCTTCATAGTCCAATTCTCACATTCATACATACTAGAAAAACCATAGCTTTGACTAGATGGATCTTTGTTGGTGGAGTAATGTCTTTGTTTTTTAATATGCTGTTTAGGTTGGTCATAACTTTCCTTCCAAGGAGCAAGTGTCCTTTAATTTCATGGCTGCAGTCACCATCTGCAATGATTTTGGAGCCCAGGAAAATAAAGTTTCTCACTGTTTCCATTGTTTCCCCATCTATTTGCCATGAAGTGATGGGACTGAATGCCATGATCTTAGTTTTCTGAATGTTGAGTTTTAAGCAAGTTTTTAACTCTTCTTCGATTTCTGCCATAAGGGTGGTGTCATCTGCATATCTGAGGTTATTGATATTTCTCCCAGCAGTCTTGATTCCAGCTTGTGCTTCATCCAGTCCAGTGTTTCTCATGATGTACTCTGCATACAAGTTAAATAAGCAGGGTGACAATACACAGCCTTGACGTACTCATTTTTCTATTTGGAACCAGTCTGTTGTTCCATGTCCAGTTCTAACTGTTGCTTCCTGACCTGCATACAGATTTCTCAAGGTCAGGTGGTCTGGTATTCCCACCTCTTGAAGAATTTTCCACAGTTTATTGTGATCCACGCTGTCAAAGGCTTTGGCATAGTCAATAAAGCAGAAGTATATGTTTTGCTGGAACTGTCTTGCTTTTTTGATGATCCAACAGATGTTGGCAACTTGATCTCTGGTTCCCCTGCTTCTTCTAAATTCAACTTGAACATCTAGAAGTTCACGGTTCACATTGAAGCCTGGCTTGGAGAATTTTGAGCATTACTTTGCTAGTGTGTGAGATGAGTGCAGTTGTAATGAAAGGACATTATAGAAGATTAATTTCTTAAAAGATTCACCCTCAAAGTATAAATTTCCCCATCCTGTTTTAATTCTACAAACTATTATCAAGGAAAAAAGGTAACAGGACCAGTTTACAGGCTATATGGCTTAATATCCCTATAAAGCCTTTCTTTCTTCTTTTCCTTTCTTTTTTAACTGAAGAAATTCCTTCATTTTCTTTTTTTATCCCCTTAGGCTTGAGCCTGTTGAAAAAAAAAAAAAGAAACTTACTTAATAGTGTTCAAATGAAAACAAGAAAGAAAAAGGAAAAGTGATGAGAAAATTAATATAATGAAATAATCAGTGCAAATGACATTCCATTGTCCAGGAAAAAACCCTCAATCAACTCTCTTAGAATTATTGAATCTGATGAGTAGTTGTGGCTTAATCTCTAATTGTAAGATCAAGGCACATTGTCAGGAGTACTGCCAACATTAAATAGACATTTTACAGTGCTCATTTTAAGGTGGGACTTTAAAGAAATTGAAAACCATTAATCAAAAGCATAAATCACCTACACCAGGTATTAACTGAAAATCCCTAAATCTTGTAAAACTAAAATTTACATTCATTATCAAATAACATTCATCAGCACTCTTCAAGAATAGGAAAAGTTTAGAGAAAATTTTTTATAATAATTTCAAACTATATCCTTGTCAGATGACTGAGTTTGAAGTGTGTCTACACAGCTAAAGAAGCAAGTTTTTAGAGGTTGGGGATGTAAAGGGAAGACATTTATTTACAGTATTTCTTTAATGAAAATATGTAACAATGTAACGATTGCTTAAGTTCTTCTTTAATGTTTGGGAAACATTTCAACAATATTTTGTGTAAGCATACACATAGCAGTTTACAGTGTTGAAAATGCTTTCCCATGTAGTACTCATTTTGTAATAAGTTTTATTTTTATAATGATTTGTTAACCTCATTAAAATTAAATTGACATGACTGGGCTAAGCAATCATCACGACTTTTTCCAGCTTTGATTCTATTATGTTTTCAAACTGGGGCTTTGCCTAATCACAGGCCCAGTTCAGTGAATCCCTCTCCTCTGTGTGTTTCCGTGTCTGTCTCCATCACTTTGGGGTTCTCCCAGTAGACACATCGAAGGGCATGCTGATTAAATTAGTCAAATTAACTCTTTGCCTGACTCCATCCTCATTAGGCTAATGAGCAGACTCAGGAGTAAGTCTGCGTGTCTCAGTTGTCTTAGGTCAGAAGTACCGTCACTAGGAGCACCAATGAAAATTTGTAATCGTGACACTCTTTAGGAGTTTTTAGCTGGCAGAGCTCATTTTCCATCGTTTCTCAAGAGAGAGCATGTGGCTTCGCTGAATAGAAGCTGCAATGTGTTGGGCGATCTCATTTTCTCTGCTGGAACATTGTAAAAGAAGGGTAATTTTGTTTCCTCTCCCAGGAAAGAATTTCTTGGGTTGGCAAGTGTGAGAGATGTTGAACAAGTATTCATCAAAGGGAGGGGGAATCCTATTACAACCATAGGTGCTGGAAAATGATAGATCTTAATGATGGAGTAGCCGTGCGAATAGCTGCTCCACAGGTTTGTTTTGATGAAGTGTATGCTCGTATGTAGAGGATGAGAGGAGGGGACTTGGAGATGGATGTGGACGTGGGGGAAAGATGAATTAGTGAGGGAGTTGTAACAACCAGTTTCAAAGGTCGAGTGCCCTCTGATTCTAAAAGGCATGGTTCCCGGTCCAAATGACAGAACAGGGCAATTTATTTGACTAAGTGACATTTCATATACATATGAAGCATGGTTCTAACATTTTCAGACTGGCTAAATGATTTTCAGCATTTGGGTACTTTTATAAAACTTAAAACACTGAAAGTTGATAGCAAAGTGGTCTGCACATGGTGGGTGCCAAATTCATGGCTTTGAGTGGTCAGAAGGCCACGGTGAGTTGTGTTTGGATATCGCTGCTGGCTGAGTCCCCACAGGGGCTGGCACTGGCCTGCACAATGTCTTCCTCTGGATGAGCAAATAGTGTGACTGAAGATGCAGCAGTACACCCAGGGATTGTGGGCCCTTTATGATGGAAGTCCTTACTGGTTTTCTAGGAGGAAAATACATTGCTGTCTCTAACCCTAGAGTGAACTGTGAACTTCCAGATGTTCAAGCTGGATTTCGAAAAGGCAGAGGAACCAGAGACCAAATTGCCAATATCCATTGGATCATTGAAGAAGCAAGAAAATACCAGAAAAACATCTACTTCTGCTTTATTGGCTATGCCAAAACCTGAGACTGTGTGGATCACAATAAACTGTGGAAAATTCTTCAAGAGTGGGAATACTGGACCACCTGATCTGCCTCCTGAGAAATCTGTATGCAGGTCAAGAAGCAACAGTTAGAACTGGACATGGAATAACAGACTGGTTCAAAATAGGGAAAGGAGTACGTCAAGGCTGTATATTGTCACCCTGTTTGTTTAACTTCTATGCAGAGTACATCATGAGAAACGCTGGGCTGGATGAAGCACAAGCTGGAATCAAGACTGCTGGAAGAAATATCAATAACCTCAGATATGCAGATGACACCACCCTTATGGCAGAAAGTGAAGAAGAACTAAAGAGCCTCTTGATGAAAGTGAAAGAGGAGAGTGAAAAAGCTCACTTAAAACTCAACATTCAGAAAACTAAGATCATGGCATCCAGTCCCATCACTTCATGGCAAATAGATGAGGAAGCAATGGAAACAATGAGAAACTTTATTTTTCTGGGCTCCAAAATCATTGCAGATGGTGACTGCAGCCATGAAATTAAAGGACGCTTACTCCTTGGGAAAAAAGTTATGACCAACCTAGACAGCATATTAAAAAGCAGAGACATTACTTTGCCAACAAAGGTCTGCCTAGTCAAAGCTATGGTTTTTCCAGTGGTCATGTATAGATGTGAGTTGGACTATAAAGAAAACTGAGCACCAAAGAATTAATGCTTTTGAACTGTGGTGTTGGAGAAGACTCTTGAGAGCCCCTTGGACTGCAAGGAGATGAAACCAGTCCATCCTAAAGGAGACCAGTCCTGAATATTCATCAGAAGGACTGATGCTGAAGCTGAAACTCCAATACTTTGGCCACCTGATGCAAAGAACTGACTCATTTGAAAAGACCCTGATGATGGTAGAGATTGAATGCTAGAGGAGAAGGGACATCAGAGGATGAGACGGTTGGATGGCAACACTGAATTGATGGACATGAGTTTGAGTAAACCCTGGGAGTTGTTGATGGACAGGGAGGCCTGGTGTGCTGCAGTCCATGGAGTCGCAAAGAGTTGGATATGACTGAGCAACTGAACTGACCTGAACCCTATGAGTATTGGGTGAGGCATAAGTTTCTCTCCGCGGGGCTCTCAGGAGAAAACTGTGTCCCCAAGTAACGTAGGTCTGGAAGTAGAAAATGTGCGTATACACAACCAGCAAACATCTAATGTTCTGGAAATTATGTGAAAACTATGCGCCTTCAAAAATGCTGGACAATTTTTTTGAGTTATGGTTTTGTAGTGCACAAACCCCTTTTTTTGGTTCAAGTCTTTTGCATGTGTGGGGGTGCATTTTTAAAGTAATTTTTTTGTTACAGTATTGTGTCTGTTTTATGTTATCATGTTTTGGCCACCAGGCATGTAGACTCTTAGTTCCCTGACCATGGATCACACCAGCACCCCTCTGCTTTGGAAGGCAAAGTCTCAACCACTGGACCACTAGGGAAGCCTCTCAGTTCCAATCTTAATTCAGTACTTCTTGGCTGGATGACATTCTTCTGAACAGCTCAGAATACTAATTGGTAGATCTCAGATCTGTGTTTATGGCTCTGTGGCAGCTGAGAAATTTGTCTGCTGGGAACCATAGCTGATCTGAGCAGAGCCTGACACAACTCCTGTAACAACAAAACCCAAGTTTCTCCACTTCTCCACTTTTCATTCGCCCAGCTCTTGCCAAGATGGTTAGCATTTGCAAATATCTAGATTTATCTTTGTCATCGGGATCAGGAATAACTCAGGGACAAGCACCATGGGAAAAACAAAGGCTTTTGATAATGAGCACTCTTGTCACCACACCGCTTCAGATTTCATCAGCAGGTTTATGTCCTGGCTTCAGCTTCTACCACCTGTCTGTTTTTACTGTCTGTTTCACCATCCATAAAATAGGATAATTGAACTACCTACAGGGCTTCCCAAGTGGCACTAGTTGTAAAGAACCTACCTGCCAATGCAGAAGATGTGGGTTTGATCCCTGGGTCAGGAAGATCCCCTGGAGGAGGGCATGGTAAACCACTAAGGTATTCTCGCCTGGCGAATTCCATGGGCAAATGAGTCTGGTGGGCTACAGTCCATAGGGTACCAAGGAGTTGGACATGACTGAATCGACTTAATATGCAAACACACAACTGTTTATATCATAAGGTCATTGTAAGAACTGAATGAAGTAATCCATGGAAAATGCTTAATACTCAGCCTAGCACAGAGTAAGTACTCAAGAAATATTAGCTGCAATTACACATGTAGTCCATTGAATCTAGGGCTGGAGTAGTTGCTTGTATCTTGTTTTTTCTAAATTTAAGTATAGTTGGTTTTTACCATGTTGTGGTATTTTAAGGTATACAACAAAGTGACTCAGTTACGGAGTAGTTGCTTAAATCTTAAATATTATAGGGACACAATATTTTTCTTTGATAAAAATGCAACTTTTGTTTAAATTTGATAAAATATTGCTAGTCAAGAGGAAGGCTTACAGCTACTAGGAGCACATGAAATAGAATGATTCCTTGAAGACTGATTTAGACACTGTCACTCTTGCAAAATGAGGATAATGCACTTTCTCTATTTTTCTCCACTGGAGGGAAGGGCTATGCAAGCAAAATGACTTAAGCCGTACAGTCCAACAGAGTTGGGTAATGTAGCTCTCTTAGTGAACACTAGCCTACCCAGTGGGCACAAAGAAATGGACTTGTAAAGTGGTACTGAAATTTCAGAGGCTATAGTGAATATTCCAGATTGAACTGAGCTCAAAGATCCAGAGCAAGCTTGGAGAAATGTGAGAAGTTACTTGGAGTGTTAACTGTGACCACAGAGTGATGTGTTACCTGGGGCCACAGTGAGGCACAGCCCAGGAACCTGGAAAGATCACCTTCCAAGTATTTCTATGAAACAAACACTTAATATATTAGAGCAAAGATATATGATTACCTCACAGAAGCAGAATGCCTCCTAGGGTAAAATGGAAGAGAAAGTACTTATATGGCAAAGGGAAAAAAATAAATGTCTTAATCTGAAAGCTTAAGTCAACAAAAAGGTCAATAATAGGATAGTCAAAGATGGCAAAGATGGACTATCCATCTCCAGTCCTGTCCAGAAGACTAGTGTCCTGAACCATAAGTCCAAGGCCCTGGCCTGTGCATGCAGGCATCTCGTAGCAGATATTCAGGTTAGGCACAAACTTCTGATTTCATGCCCCTCAGATAATCTTCTGGTGAGCATCACCCTGCCCAGATTTACCCATGGAGAGAGACAGTTTTGTTCTAAGTGAATAGATTGGTGGTCTGAATTCTTAATGTCAGACTCAGGAGTTGTGCTGGTTTGAGTATGCCCCTGAGTTCAGTTACTCAGGAACATACTGAATTTCCAACCTGTGCATCCATGATCCAGACCCTTGGTGATTGTACTAAGGATCTCCCCCTCTATGCGAACCTGTTGGAGGGTAGCTGGCTTTTCCCAGAAAGTATTGCTCTATCTTTTTCAACCTACAGTATGCATTTGACATAACCATAGGGGAAGTCAAGGCCTTTGTCAATGCAGTTAATACTATAATCACCACCATAGAAATACTTGTGGAAGGGATTTAAAACTTGTCTCTGAATTTGAACTTCTTTTCAAAGTCTTCCAAGTACTAAAAAACGAGTCTCTACAATAGGACTTTTAGACTTACAGCAAAATAAAACAAGAGTAAAAGACAAGTCCCCTTTGCAAAATTTGTCTTATCTACTATTTTTAAGTAGGAATATGTTGAGACAAAGCTTAGAAAATGATAATATTAATATCCATGCTATAAATTGCTATGAAATCTGAGCTTTGAGGAGATGCAAGAATGATCTCTGGTAGCATTGATCAATAAATCTATCAATGGTTTAAATCTTTTCTAAGGTTTTTTTCCTTCTTTCATATAATTTGATACTCATAACAACCCAGCAGAGTATAGGTAAGTGAATATTAGCAAGTATTAGTATTATTATCTGAAAGTTGAAGAAACTAAGAGATAGGGGATATATAGGGCTTCCCCATACAGGGCATCAGATGGTTGGGTAGTAGAAGAGGAAAGGGGCTCAAGCCTCACCTTGAGTCCTTGGGTATGTCCCCCACTGCACCACACTATTTGTGCATGTCACCTGGGCTATTAACAATAATCAAGGCAGAATTGATTGCAGAACAATCTCCACAGTTAGTAACAGTGAAGACTGCACCCTAATCCACTCATTTCATAATCTATAGGTAGTCATTGCCTAAGAAGCCTCCAGCTTTAAAAATCATTCAGATTAGTTTGTGGGACTGTTCTCAATTATCATCATCACCTTGACCCTTTATTATATGTTGTTTCCATCACAAATTGTGGTGGATGGAAACAACTCTATATAATCAGGCCCATGTTTCTAAGTCTTTTCAAGATTTTTAGCCAGGGAAGAAAGTCTGTTCATTGTCTTGGGAAAGTTTGATTCCCATAGAGGCATCAAATCTGTAATTCTGGTCTTTTCATTATCACCTCAGATAAAAAAATACCATCTTATCCCTTCCAACACAACTCTCGAAGTGGCTATTTATTCTTTTATAAACCCTTTTTACTTTGCTGCAGTTTCCTTCTGAGACTTCCTGCTTTTCACTGATTCCACTCCGGTCAGTTGAAAATGCTAAACCATTTTTCTTTTTCATCAGATCTATTCTCTTCAAATTCCTCTGCTGCCTTTTGAAACCACATTTAAACTTTGTGGGATTTTTTTCTTCTTCTTCTTTAAGATTCCTATCAAACTGAATTTTTAAAATAATCAAATAATAACTATAATACAACACCTCAATTTTCAGCAACAAATAATTTTGGCAATGAGAAGGAAAAGAAAATTAACCCAATGAATGTATTTCTATACCATGCTGAGAAGAATAACTGTAGGAAACTATTAGATTCTCTTCTGTGAATGTCTTACAGAACCTGGCATTCTGCTATGTTTTCCCCCCAAAGGGTGTGAATTATCTAGTCAGAAATTTCTATAAAGGTAAATGTGAACCAGGTAGTTTTAAATAGAATAAGAAAGGGAGCCAGGGAGGAGAGAGAGAGAGAGATTGGGACGGTTGGAGCAGGAACAAGTGTTCAGCACAAGTTTGCATTATGCAGTTTCTCTGACCAGGCAGGACTTTTCTACATCCATAGCAGCAAGGCACTGTGATACTTTCCCGCTTCTGTAGAACAGCATGTTATGGCTCTGGCTCCTATATTTCATAACTTTGTCCCAAGGAATAGGAACTGGTGTGTAAGGAACAACCACAGAACAGTTCACTGGAGACTTGTAGTCAAATAAAAAAAATTGAATTTTTATTCTTCTATTTTAGAAATGTACCTCTTATTGAACAAAATGACCGAGGCACTTCACAGTGCATTATAAGTATTTCTATAGGCCTTTGTGAGGATATTGCCTCTGGAGACAAGCCAGTGATTTCTATAAATACGGCTCAGGTGAGGACCTGTCAGTCTTGATTCACTGGTATTTTGAGCTGTGTTACTGGAAGTCTGGGGTGGGCAGGGGTTGACTGAGCAAACACCAGTCCACTCTGAACCCACAAGGAATATCAAACCTGATATTCAAATACTCAAAATAGAAGATACTTATGTCAATCTCCCATTAGCAGGAACTGAATGCAATAAGCTTTAGATTTTCAGAATAACTTTATGTAAAATGACATAAATCAGAAATTAAGTTTGAGAATAAGTACAGTTTTTGACAACAGTACATTACAATTAGCATTAAATGTATTGACTGGTCTATGACTCAGCACTGTTGACCAAAGCAATCCTGTCATGTCTGCTCTTCTGTAACTGCTTATTTAGGTGGAAGTTTATGAGGTTTCTATGCTAAGTGTCTTGCTTTAAATCTCTTTTTCTTTCACATCGGTAAATAGCAATAAGTTTTCTTCTTCATAAATACAGAACAGAAAGGGATCACTAGAAAGCCAGTAATATGTCTTTCAAGATTAGCAGATGTTAATAAAATGAAGTAATAAAATTGCTAATTGGATTTGGAAGGTAGAACTGTGGCAAGGAATATTTTTTAGAGGGTTAAAAATAATTACTTTTCTTATTTAAAGGAGGTAGATTAGTATACAACCCTGGTGTTGGGGTCTGGAATGGCTTATTTTCTTTGGAAGGTCTCTATTTGGTGATTTATTGAATCCCATTTTCATTTCTTCCTTGGGACAGAATACTCAGTTTTCTTAGACTTTATTCTCTGTTGCAAATGACAGGGCTTGAAATTATTTGATTTCAATTGATGCCTTTTTCCTTTGGAAAGCTGCAAAAAAAGCAGCAGGCAGCAATTATTTATGCATTTTATTTCATTGTTAGTGCCCATATACCTTCCAACTCTTAATTGCTACAAATAAGCATTTGATATTTGCCAACCTTCACAATGATACATTGGTCATTATCAACTACTACTGCCTTTTCATAGGTGTGTGTATCCACACATATATGTCTTTGCAGAAAAGAATATTCTGTATATGCTATTGGAAGAATTTTAAATAAAACTGGCTATAACTTTGATTTTTCAGTTAGAATACAAGGAAATACATTTTTAGTTTTGGCCTATTGTCAACATAATTTGAGGTCTAGAAAATTATAAGCCTTTCATTAATATACTTATTGGGAGAGAAATTCCTTTCTGAATATTTAGTAGGTTAAAGATTCCTGGACAGTGAATGAGTCTTACATGCCTTTTTTTTTGCCACAATATCTAGTAAGAGTTCTGTAACTTGTAATCTTCTTGATTCAAAAGACTATTGAAGGTAGATTGCCACTGAAAACACCTGGAGAGTAGAATTGCTAAAGATAAAGGGAAAGAATTAAAATGTGATAGGCAGGAAGAGAATTATACTCCAAGCCTGGGTTCTGCAATTTTAGCTCTAAGCTTCTTGAGACAAGAAATAAAACATGATGGATAAATATTTTTCATTATTGAATGCAAGAACGTAAATCATTTTGACAAGAGCAACAAGCTTTTATTGGTTAAAAAATAGTCTGAAATAGATTCATCATATGGATCTGTAGAAGACTACTGAGCTGCATGAAGTCTATCTTAAAGAGAATTTTTTAAAAGCAGAAATGTTCTTGGTATGATTATTTCTTATACAGATACATGGACAAAAATAAACCTGCTTGCCTACCATGAAAATGTAGCTCAGCAGTCACCTTGGACAAAAATGTTGCATACAAAGACTGTCATATCCTCAAAATTAGATGGCTGCTTGGAGCTACATAAACAAGAGCTGGAAAGAGTTCAGCATCATAACAGTAGCAACAAAAATACGCTCAGGCAAAAGCTGCCCTAAACAAAAGCCTCACCTTGGCAAGCAGCTGAGGGATGTTGCTCAGACAGGGCAGAGCCCTTCCTAAGAAACCGCGGCTTCCTGGCTGGGAAGGCCCCCCCCAACCCCCAATCCTAAGCGTTTCCGGTCGTTTTGTGTAAGAATTCTGCCCAGGGTGACATTTGTTGGCTTCCACATACATCCCTCATACACCCTGATCCAGACACCAAGTGAAGGCCCTCTTCCCTCCGTGTCTCCCGCATACAACCCCCTCTGCTAAACGCCTCCCCTCCAAGGCCATCTTCTCCGCCACGCTGGTCAAACCTAACTACTGGCAGGCCTAGGGTGCCAACGTGCGTGCGCAGAACGTGCGTGCGCAGAACGTGCGTGCGCAGAACGTGCGTGCGCAGAACGTGCGTGCGCAGAACGTGCGTGCGCAGAACGTGCGTGCGCAGAACGTGCGTGCGCAGAACGTGCGTGCGCAGAACGTGCGTGCGCAGAACGTGCGTGCGCAGAACGTGCGAAGTCTCCTCAGTCGTGTCCCCCTCTTGGTGACGCTACGGACTGTAACCAGCCAGGCTCCTGTCCATGGAATGTTCCACAGGAGTGGGTGACCGTGCTCTCCTCCAGGGGATTTTCTCAACCCAGGTCTGTCACGTCTCCGCGTTGCCCGTTGGGTTCTTTACCACTAGCTCCACCCGGGAAGCCCCGTCAGTCTTCTTCTCTGTTTAAGTATGCGTCCTTTACAGACTCGTCCTTGACAGCCCAAATCCAAGATAGCTGCTCCTAGATCAGTGATTCTTATCCCTGGCTACATGCTAGAATCACCTGGGATGCATCTGAAACATTCTGCTTTCACAAATTAAAGCTAGAACATTCTGCTTTGCCGAGTGAGGCACAGATAGAGTTTTTAAAGTTCCTCAGGTGATACTACTAAGCAGGTTAACGCTATGATACCACATGACACGGTATACCGTAATTTCCAAATGATCTCTTATTCTCTGAACTTCCCTAGCATGACACTCACCACCAGTTCAATTCAAATACTAATTTACTGAGCCTTTTCTTTGTGTATAGGATCATTTAGTGCCTAGTTAGTAAAACAGGCCAGATGTCTATGTTTATGGAGCTTACAGATGCAAAGGGAGACAATACTGAGCAAATTGTTTAAAGTGTGATGAATAATCAAAGAGGAGCAGTACGGGGTAGGATGGTTCGGTGTAACAAAATAGTAATCTAGTAGAGTAGATTGAATGACCATTTGCAGTTCTTGACATCCACCCCATAATGACCAGACTATGGAACTTGGCAGTGCCCTTCCACAGAAGTCACATCCCGTTGCATTGGCATTGAGGTTGCGTTGACACTGTCCATTGCTTTGGTCAGTGGAAAGTTAATGGATGTCAAGGAGCAGAGGATGTTAATGCATTTGACATTTTGTGCTTCAGTGATCCACCTCGAGGAGAGCATGTTCTGAGAAGTCTGTGCTGCAGAATGAACACAAATGACTTAGACCTGAACCTAACTCACAACACGAGCCAGTTCCAGCCAACCTTTGGCCTGACAGAACATATGCTGAGGCCTGGCCCAGATTAAGCAAACTACAGAGAACTAGGAGACCTGTGGGCAGAACACATACTTGCGGTTGTAAGCCTCCATGTTTTGGGGTAGCATCACAGTGGAAATAGCTAAATAACATACCAGTCTAGGGTTCAGACCATGTTGCATTTGGCAAAATAAACCATGTTTACTTACTCCTTCTTGTATTTCCTGTCCCTGCCACACTGTAATACATAACAGATGCTCAAAAAATATGTGTTGAAGGAATGGAAATATGGTTTCTGGCCTCAGTGATCTCCTAGGCTAGTGTGTGAGACAGGTCTTTGAGTAAATAGTTACAATGAGATGCGATAAATGCAGTAATGGAAGAGCTATGACTACATGGAGGTGGAAAATCTTCAAGTGTGGTGTTACTGACATCAAGGGCAAGTGTCAAAAACCAAGCACTCAGATTTGAACATAATAAGAACCCAGTTATTTTACCATCAGTAGCTTACGTTAAGTTTCCTGGTGCAAGATGGTCTACTTTCAAAATCACATAAATAGATTTATAGTTTCTGCCATGACTCAGTGAAATGTATATGTTTAAAGATTTTCAACATATACAGTGAATAAAATTATATATATGTTTATCTATCTATATATATAGATATAAAATCTACATTGCGTGCAAGGAAAAGCTTAGAGGTGGGGTCTACTGAAATGAAATGTTAAGAGTTGTAGACTGCTTAAATATTCTGAAAAAGCAAGTTGTTACTTTATAAAGGTATATTATATTTATTTATCTTACAAATGAGAACTTAGGAGAAATTGGACAGAGGGATAGGGGGCCGGAGCTGGGGGCAGAGGGGAAGATCAAAATACAGGGTGTGCCTACTCCCTATTTCTTACTTCACATTAAAAGTAAAGGTTCTCCCTGAATAACTAGTGATCAAAAATTCTGTCTTCTGACCTTGCCCTTTGAGAGTTCATTGACCCTTAACTTGGTCAAGGTTAAAAATGACTGTCATTCTTGACTGGGTATTGCAGAGAGACAGATGTTTAAAAAAGGGTATCCATAGGGAAGAAATATTAATAGCAATATATTCCCAAGAGCAGAACCTCTCAGCATTTGCTGGGTCAACTGGCTGGCTTCTTTCTGCTACCTCCTCTGCAGGCTTTTGGCTCCTCTTTGTCTTCTTCACTAAGCCAGTTACTCTTGTTTATACACTTTCTAGCTTCCAAAAACTGTCCCGAAATCTCTAATCTCCTGAGGTCTCTTCTTGCATGCTCTTTTTCCTTGTGGATTAATGTCCTTTTACCGATATTTTAGCCAGGTTTGAGAAAGCAGAGGGCTAAAGTGCTTTGTAGTCTATCTGCCACTTTTCAAATCAGAAATTTAAAATATTTTTCATTAAACTAGAAGTCAGAAACAACCTACATTTCCTGAGATAAGGAAGTTGTTGAATATATTAGGTGCTACACGCATGTCAAAATAACATGTATGCACTCAAAATCATGTATTGAAGATTATTTAATAAGAAGAAATACTCAGAAAATAATTATGAAAGTCAGAATATAAAATTCTCTTTACAGTATGACCTCAATTCTTTGACTGACATATCAAAATAATAATAGTATATCTGGATGAGGAGAGTGTAGCAAACTTATTTCAGTTATTTCAAGACATTCTACTTTCTGAATGTTACTTTTATAATCAGAAAAAATAATTTTTAAAAACATATACCAATGTTTCTTCATATCTATTTTTTTTTTAGCTAATCTCTCCAATCTTGACTGTGAATAATTTTACCTGTTGGTGAATAAAGCAATCACAATCTGATTATTTTGCCATCCAATTATCAGATTGATTGATTACATATTTTTCAAAGTCTAAATTTCCCAAAATCTAGATACTTAAGCTTCCAGGATTCCATTTCTTCAGGGACATTTTGCTGCTTTCTACTACTTTCCAGGTAAATATAAAAAGTGAGTGTGGTTTTAGAGAGAAAGGTCTTCAAAATGAAGCATTACTAACACAAACACACCTTTTCAGTCATTTGCCTTTTGTATTCAGCTTTGCACAACTGGATATGAAAAATATTCCCATTTCATCTATATTAAATGTTGTAAATTACACTGTCAACAGTCCCTTAGGTCTACCTAACAGTCCACTAATAATTTCAAGCAGCATGACCAAGGAAGGAAGTTGCACTCCTAAACAAAGCAAGAGGTTCTGCTTAAAGCCTCATCATGGGACATTTCATATATTCTGAATCTCTGTGCAGTGATTTGCTCACTTCTAGGTTTTCAGATTGCAAGGAAGTCTTCTAGATTATAGAGGTGAGAGTACTAACATTTTCATCTAGGTTGTTAAATTTCTTAGCTCAAGTGAGAGGGTATGTACATCTATAGTCAATTACCTTAAATGTCATGATGGTTCTTCTTTTTTAAAGAGTCTCTTGCCCTTGAATGAAAACCCAAGCTCCTTGCCATGTTCTTCAAGAATATTGTGCAGTCTGTAATTGTTGTTCAGTCACTAAGTCATGTCCAGCTCTTTGTGACCCTACTGACTGCAGCATGCCAGGATTCCCTGTCCTTCATTAGCTCCCAGAATTTGCTCAAACTCATGTGCACTGAGTTGATGATTGCATTTAACCATCTCATCCGCTGTCGTCCCCTTCTCCTCCTGCCTTCAATCTTGCCAAGCATCAGGGCCTTTTCCAATGAGTCAGTTCTTCCAGTCAGGTGGCCAAAGTATTGTAACTTCAGCTTTAGCCTCAGTCCTTCAATGAATATCCAGGATTTCTTTTAGGATTGACTGGTTTGATCTCCTTGCTCTTGAGAGCTGAAGAGACTCTCCAACATCACAGTTCAAAACCATCAGTTCTTCAGCACTCAGCCTTCTTTATGGTCCAACTCTCACATCCATAAATAACTACTGGAAAAACCAGAGCTTTGACTATACGGACCTTTGTTGGCAAAGTGATGTCTCTGCTTTTTAATACACTGTCTAGATTAGTCATAGCTTTCCTTCTAAGGAGCAAATGTCTTTTAATCAGTCTGTAAAGGTAATGTTAAAAAATGAACAGGGTTAGTGAGGGTCTTGGAGGTGAGAGACGGGAACTGTGGGGAATACAGAGAGCCTGCAGAGCTTGGCTTTCTTGAGGAAGGGCAGGAAAGCCACTGTGGCTGAAGCACAGGGAGGGATGGAGCGTCACGTGGTCTTCAGCAGTATGGTAGCCCCGCACTGTACCCGGGGGCATGTGTTCCAAAACCCCTGCAGTAAGCCTAAAACCGAGGCTAACACAGTGCCCCGAGCTTGCTGTTTCTTCCTACAGCTCAGATGCACCCAGCAAGGGGACGATCTAGGTCCGGAAAGGACTGGGCGGGATTGGCCACAGATTTCACCACGCTACTTAGAAGACAGGAAATTGTATTTATTTCCAGAATTTTCCATTTAATACTTTCAAACAACTGTAGATTACGGGTAACCAATTCTACAGGAAATGAAATATGGACTATACCGTACTGTTCTAGACTGATCCAGATCTCTGACTTAGCCATATAACCTCCTCCCTAAAGAGTTGATCCCATACCCTGTGCTCCTGACAGCCAACATCATGGCTCTCCCATCCTACTGTGTCCCCAGCAGGTCGGCACTACAGCAGGGGCATTGGGGTGTGCCCTCCTCCCACGGTGGAACCCCTGCAGCAACCTTCCTTGCTGGCAGAAAATAGCCTTAGAGTCAGAGTTACTTCTTACCCACAGAATCACCCTGCTCCCAACTTAGAAAAGAGAGAAATTTTGAGATAACCAGAAAATAACTTAAGAAAGTAACTTTACTCAGTCAGGTCATATGCAATCCGACCTGTGAGAAATTCATGTACTTCGCCACACAGGGATAGGATCAAGTATGTGAGATATGGGGAAAAGACTAATGTTGGTCTCATCTCGTTAACTTCATCTGTGAAGCCCAGAAGAATGCTTGGTACATGCATTGCTAAAGTAATGTGTGTGATATGCATAAATAAATGGCTAATTCTAGGGCTGGGATAGGAAGATACAAGATGAGCCTGGACCATCTTGTTATGCCAGAAGTAAAGAAGTGACCCAGAAAAATGCGTGGATGTAACAAAAGCACACAAGCCAGCTCGAAGAGGCTTTTGCTGGCCAAGTCTGAGACAAGTTTAAGCATCACAGTAATCAAGAGTAGTAACCCATTGGATAAAATAGGAATATATGAACCTATGCTGATCATAATTAGATGGTAAAAAACTTGAGAAAAGAGAGAGGTCTTCCTCAAAGAATAATTCAGACAGATAACTGTGGATGGAAGAGTAGAATTAGAAATTCACCAGTTTTCAATTACCATAAAAAGATTGGTTTGGAGCAAGAATCATTCCTGGAGACTAAATCCAGGGGAAGAGGGTGAGGAAGAGCAGGAGTTTTATATATTCTTAATATGACTACCTCCAGATTACTTATTAGTTGTAATGATAAATTCAAAGCAGTGACATGATTTTGATTAAATACAATCTAAATGGAATATGTGATCTTAAGCTGGATCCTGTGTTGGAGGTTACAAAAAATGATAAAAAACTTTATTAGAACAACTGACAATATTGGAATATGGAGTGCTTTAGATAAAAAGCATCATATCTATGTTAAATTTTCTGAAGTTGTACCAATAATGCATAAAATGATAGCTTTATTCTTACCAAATCTATACTGAAATGTTAAGGGATAAAGGGGCATGATAGATGCTATCTATTTGAAAGAAATTCAGACAGGAAATGTTAGAACACATGTATACAGAGAAAGGAGAAGATACAACAAATATTGCAGATGTTAAAATTTGTTTCTCTGTGTAAAAGGTATTATGCTTTGTATTATTTTGGCATCTTTTCTATGAGTTTGAAATTATTTCCAAATAAAAAGTTAAAGATATAATATAGCAAATACACAAAACAAAATAAGGTCAGAGAGGGTACAAGCTGAATACTGCTGCTGGTCAGGAAATGAGAGGGCAAGGAGGTCTTTAAGTCAGGAAACAAACAAACAAAAACAATAATAAAAAAACCTTTACAGGAGCAGAGATATGGAGGAGGAAAGTAAAGGCAAAGGGAGAAGAGAGTCCTGTTTGGCTGAGGTACACAAAATTATAGAGATAAATTAGTAATACTAATTTGAATATACATTTGTGAGCCTATCTTGAATGTCCAAGTACAGATTATCAACTCAAATCCAAACAATTATAAGTAATACATCCTGACTTCATATGTGATAAATTACTGTAAGGACCATAAAGGAAGATTAATTTTTTTTAAATTTTGTTTTAAAGGTATAGTCTATTAACAATGTTGTGATAGGAACAGTGAATGGACTCAGCCATACATATACAAGTAATCATTCTCCCCTGAACTTCCCTCCCAGCCAGGCTGCCACATAACATTGAGTAGAGTTCCCTGTGCTATACAGTAGGTCCTTGTTGGTTATCCATTTGAAATAGGGCAGTGTGTGCATGTCCATCCCAAACTCCCTAACTCTCCCTTCTCCCTATCTTTCCCGTCCCTGCAGCCATCAATTCATTCTCTAAGTCTGAAGACTGTTTCTGTTTAGTAAGTTCATTTGTATATTTTCTTTTTAGAGTCCATATATAATGACTGTCACAGGATATTTTCCCTTCTCTGTCTGACTTCATTCAGTATGACAGTCTCTTTCTAGGTCCATCTATGTTGGGAAGATTTTTCAAAGTATGATTTCAGAGAAGAAAAGATTATTTCTAGCTCTTTCTAAATCTAAACAAACACTGAGCAAACAAATAATTCCCCATGTGCTGCTCACATATTTAGTTATAAAATAAAATCCCAAATAATGCTGCTCAGAAAATGGTAAACAAGTGAGAGAGAAGACAAGTTATTACAGTGAACATTGGCCCCAATTCAAATTCCCTCAGAATTTTCAGTTTATTCAACCATTTATAAATGGACGAAAAATTATTTGAAAGATTTGCATTTTCTGATCATCAGCAGCTCTTTTCTTTCCTCAAGTTTCTTAAGCCCGCACAATCAACCCTTTCAGATGAAATACGGATTCTCCTGTCCGGGCTCCCCTCCCTGAGCTGGGAACTACTGTGGAGCAAGCAAAATGCCCTGAACCAGCTGCTCTCTGCTCTTCTGCTTTCTGGGCAAAGAACACATTCTGCCTGGTCCTTGTGGGAGTTATCAATGGACTCAGGGAGAGTGATTCACAAGATCAAAGGCAGCTGTGAGGTCAAGGGGGCCCAGCTGGCCCAGAGGCTCAGCCCCCAGGAGGAGGTAATTGGTAGTTCTGTGCTTCAATGGAGTGGAGTGGGTAAAAGCTGGATTAGAGAAGGTCAAAGAGAGAATTGAAGGAAAGAAATTTACAGGAACAGGTGTGGGCTTCTGGCTAAGAGAAATTATTTAAGCAAAAGAACAAGGTCAAAGGAGAGAGAACCAAAGCCTAAGGAGTCAGCAGGAGCTGCACTCTCCTGGGACGTGGCTCAGAACCTGGGCCCTGTGAGCACAAGGGAGCTGGCAGTGCCACCCGAGGAAGGAGCTGGAAATCCAGGTTAATGGAAAGCTACTGCTTATGAAACAGAGTTGGAGAAGCCAGACCCAGAGAAACGGAATCCAACAGAGTGTAATAAGAAGGGCATTTAAATCCATATGTCAGAGTGGTTAATGGATTAGAAGCTGTGAAAAGTATAAATGGGACAAGGATAAAAGAGGAAAGAGTTTTACTAAAGAAAAAGGAACAGAGAGAGGCTTCCAGGAAGAAATATTTTATGTTAAAACAGTGGCTAAGCCAACGAAAAGAACTCAGCACAATGTTCTTTTACATAGGTGCCTAAAAGATGCGTTATTTAAAAAGTTTTAACCATAAAATATTTGCTTCATAAAACTCTACATTTAAAATACATACAAAATATAAGACAAAAACAATAGAATGAACACTTGCAACCCTGCTGCTCTATGTACAAACTAGCACATGACCAACACCCCGCAGAACAGAAGCCTGGGCCCCCTCCCCGCGCCCCTGCACAGAGCTCGTGTGGAGTCATGCACGTGGGGCTTATCCTTTCCTTTGTAAAAATATTTTCCCACATATGTGTACATCCCAAAGCATTACATTGGTTGGTCTTCTCTCTTTTTGAGCTTTATAAATATGGTAACACGGTCCCACTGGATGTAGTTTTAAACGCTTTTATCACTGATGTTCATTTCTTGTATTAGTCAAGGTTCTCCACAGAGGCAGATCCTGTGGGAGACATATATTTAATTTTATTTATTTTGAGGCACTGACTCATATGATAATAGGGACTGGCAAATATGAAATTTGTATACTAAGCTGGCAGGCTGGAGATGGAAACTCAGGCAGGGTTTCCATGTCACAGACTTGAGGCAGAATTCTTCTTCAGGAAAACCTCAATCTTTGCTCTTAAGTCCTTCAACTGATTATATGTGGCCCACCCACATCATAGGCCACTCATGGACCCACATCATGGGCCCATTACTTTGCCAACAAAGGCCCATCTAGTCAAAGCTATGGTTTTTCCAGTAGTCATGTATGGTTATAAGAGGTGGACCATAAATAAGGCTGAGTGCTGAAGAATTGATGTTTTCAAACTATGGTATTGGAGAAGATTCTTGAGAGTCCCTGGACTGCAAGGAGATCAAACCAGCCAATCCTAAAGGAAATCAGTCCTGAATATTCATTGGAAGGACTGACGCTGAAGCTGAAACTCCAGTACTTTGGCCACCTGATGCGAAGAGTCAACTCATTGGAAAAGACCCTGATGCTGGGAAAGATTGAAGGCAGGAAAAGAGGATGACAGAGGAAGAGATGATTCAATGGCATCACCGACTCAACGGACATGAGTTTGAGCAAACTCTAGGAGGTGATGAAGGACAGGGAAGGCTGGTGTGTTGCGGTTCATGGGGTCACAAAGAGGCAGACATGACTGAGCGGCTGAACAACAACCCACATCATGGTGGATAATCTGCTTTACTTAAAGTCTACTGATTATACATCTCAAATCACATCTGAAAAGTATCTCCACAGCAACATCTAGGCTAGTGTTTGACCAAACCACCAGGCACCATAGCTTGACCAAGTTGACATATAAAATGAACCATGACATGTTTCTAAGATTCACCCTTGTTTTGTGTAGCTTTAGTTCATTTCAGCTCACTCACCACTCTTCCACATTCTCTTATCAATTAACACTTAAGTGTTTCCATTTCTCTGGTGTTGTGAACAAAGCTCCAATAAACATTCAGGTGCATGTCCCCTTGTGCATGTATTCAGTAGTTCTTAAAGAGGGTAGGAATGGGATTGCTGGGTTGTAGACTACACTAATTCAACTTTAAAAGCTAGTGCCAAATTGTTTGCTAAGGTGATTGCATCAACTTACATTCTTTCAAAACATTTAAATACTTGGAGTTTTTTTTTTCAATATTTGAGTTCCAAAAGTAGGTGTAGATATGTGAAGAGTTGACTTCATTTGATGATTTGATCCTTATCCATGCTTTCTTCCCTTGTATCTCCACAACTACCCCTCAATTATTTAGAAGCTGAAATGAGAAGTGAGGCAACCTTTATGAAGAGCTTTAAAGACAGACATAGTAAGCCACTCTTTCGTGCAGCAGGTATTTTCTGTGCATCTGCTATGTACCCAGCACTGTGCCTGTGCTAGGCATTGGGCAGGATATATAATGATGGATGATCCTCTATCCATTGGAGAAGGAAATGGCAACCCACTCCAGTATTCTTGCCTGGAGAATCCCGTAGACAGAGGAGCCTGGTGGGCTGCTGTCCATGGGGTCGCACAGAGTCAGACACGACTGAAGCGACTTAGCAGCAGCTCTATCCATGCCTTCATAACTAAGGGTCTAGAAGGGACTAGATATACCAATAGACAATTGTAATAGTGCTAGGATTGAGTAAGTATACGTATCAGCATACAGTAGGGGTACTTATTTATAGTCTAGAGAATTGTAGGACATTTCATAGGTATTTAATCACTTATGGTGACTAATAATATATAGGCATTGGTAGTCATGGGTAGGTATGTAGTTTTATGGTCATTAAATATTTGAGTTGCTATATAGTGTCTGTTGGAGATTGTACTAAGCCTACCTCCCTGGAGTAATATAAGACTTTTTACATATACAGAGAATTTCAGTGAAGCAAAATTTTGATTTTCCATAGTGAGAAATCACTACCCTCAGGGTGGGAGAGACCAGTATTATGGAACCCAAATTGCCCTGGTCATGCCAAAGCCATCTTTGAGCATTTCTTTTGGAAGCTTCTCCTTATCTCTTTGAGCAAGGAAGAAAGGAAGCTGTGGAAGTGAGTTTTTTTCTTGATCCTAACATGAGCATGGCTTGAACTAAAAGTTCAGAAAGAGCGCAAAGAGACTTTTCATTCTCTCCAGTGATGGCACAAGGGTTATTGCTTTCCATCTGCTTGAGTTGTAAGATGTCATTCACCTAAGTCTGCCAAATGATACAGTTTATTTCTAAATGATACTCTTCTTAGAATAAGGAGCATTTATTTCTAGGGTAGTGGCTCTTAGCCTGTTGTTTCTTTGCTACATATTTGTTAACAAGTGTGTTTATTAAGAATGCAAGCTCTTTTCTTTGCATAATTCATTTTCTGTAGCTACTCTTCCTAATCAGGTCATTGCATTCTGTAATAAGCGTCTTTATAGGAATGCATGACTATAAAAATAGGCTGAAATTCAATACACAGAAACAGTGAGCTTCAGACCAGCTAGCAGAAAGATTTATTTTAGCAATATAGCTCTGTGGAGGCTGCTGCCTGGTACTTTTTATCCAGCTTACAACATTTTATCTCCTTATGTTGGTCAGAGTTAGTCCTAAGAGTAGGATTCATCTTTAGGAAATCTTCAGTGTCAATAAACTATACTGGCCTTCCAGAAGGCTCCAGCCCCATACATTTTGAGGAGTAAGGGGCACCATCCCAGTAATATATCCATTCCTTCTGACTCTACACTAGAGCTGCCTCTTTGTTCAATTTGTCCGTCCTCTCCTAGTAACAGTAGAGTCATAGCACTTGCAGTGGGTGGAGCACAGAGATGGAAGCAGGGCCATTAAAATGCACTAATCTTTGGGCTATGCCAAAGCCTTGACTGTGTGGATCACAATAAACTATAGAAAATTCTGAAGCATACCAGACCACCTGACCTGCCTCTTGAGAAACCTATATGCCGGTCAGGAAGCACCAGTTAGAACTGGACATGGACCAACAGACTGGTTCCAAATAGGAAAAGGAGTACGTCAAGGCTGTATATTGTCACTCTGCTTATTTAACTTATATGCAGAGTACATCATGAGAAACGCTGGGCTGGATGAAGCACAAGCTGGAATCAAGATTGCCGGGAGAAATATCAGTAACCTCAGATATGTAGATGACACCACCCTTATGGCAGAAAGTGAAGAGGAACTAAAGAGCCTCTTGATGAAAGTGAAAGAGGAGAGTGAAAAAGTTGGCTTAAAGCTCAACATACAGAAAACTAAGATCATGGCATCTGGTCCCATGGGAAATAGATGGGGAAACAGTTGGAAGCAGTGTCAGACTTTATTTGTGGGGGCGCCAAAATCACTGCAGATGGTGATTGCAGCCATGAAATTAAAAGATGCTTACTCCTTGGAAGGAAAGTTATGACCAACCTAGAAAGCATATTAAAAAGCAGAGACATTACTTTGCCAACAGAGGTCTGTCTAGTCAGGCTATGGTTTTTCCAGTGGTCATGTATGGATGTGAGAGTTGGACTGTGAAGAAAGCTGAGCACTGAAAAATTGATGCTTTTGAACTGTGGTGTTGGAGAAGACTCTTGAGAGTCCCTTGGACTGCAAGGAGATCCAACCAGTCCATCCTAAAGGAGATCAGTCCTGGGTGTTCATTGGAAGGACTGATGCTGAAGCTGAAACTCCAATATTTTGGCCACCTCATGTGAAGAGTTGACTCATTGGAAAAGACCCTGATGCTGGGAGGGGTTGGGGGCAGGAGGAAAAGGGGACCACAGAGGATGAGATGGCTGGATGGCATCAGCAACTCGATGGACATGAGTTTGAATAAACTCCGGGAGTTTGTGATGGACAGGGAGGCCTGGCATGCTGTGATTCATGAGGTTGCAAAGACTCGGACACAAATGAGCGACTGAACTGAACTGAACTGAATCTTTCCTCCACATTCACAGCGCCCTCCCCCATCCCTGCCACTGCGTTTCTGAATGCAAATGCAGCTAAACAGCCGCTGTGGGGCCTTCCCCAAGCTCCCTCCCCCATATCTTCTGCTTTAGCTCCTCTCTGAAGTACCTAGATAATAGTATCTGATGCACAAATCTGGAACTGTTTTACAAATGCTAAAATCACCACCAAATGGAAGCAATTAACTACTCTACTGATGACCATGAGTACATGGCCCCAGGTCTCCTGGTGCCTGAGGATTTATAATGACAATCCCTGTGACACCATCATCAAACAGTCAGAGAATTGTGTATGAGCTGATCACATACCCTGGGATGTCCTTCCCTTATCTTGCCTTTAAAAATGCTTTGCTGAAACCCATCCTGGAGTCTGGGCTTTTTGAGCACTAGTTGTTCTGGACTCCTTGTGTGGTGCCTTAAACACTGCACTTTCCTTCACCATAACCCAGGATCAACAGATGGACTATACTGTGTGCAGTGAGTGGACCCTCATTTGGTTGGCTAACGCTAATAGCCAGTTTTATGATGCCTCTTCACAAAATTCCCTTGTCCTCAGTGAGGGATTAGAGACTTTTTTGAGAAATAACTCTTGCAGATAAAGAGATCTCCAGATACTGACATTTTTTTTTTCCCCCCAAAAGCCTTGCTTTCTTCAGAACTAAACATCACCCAGTTTAGCTCGTGGGTGGAGAAGTCATGCCAGTGTGCACCATGCTCCACTGATGGACAAGTCATACTCGGGAACACTGAATTTCTAACCAGCAACTTTGGAGCTGCCAGCCTTAAATGTGAATGTTCAGCCAAGGATCACTATATGTTTGAGGAATGCACCCACCATTAAAGAGAAAAACAAACAAACAAGTAAAAACATTCCCATAAAACACAGAGACAATGCAGAAGAAAACAAACAAAAATCTATATTTAATATCTTCAAAGCAATAAAAGATACTATATCTATAAAACAAACACAAGAGGCTATAAAAAACAACAGTGGATTAGAAAGAGCCCTTAAAATTAGAAATATGGTACCAGAATACACAATTCAATAAAAGGACTAGAGGATGAAATTGAGGAATTCAGAAAACAGAACCAAAGGGGACAGAAAATAGAAGAAGGAAAAGAAAATTAGAAAATCAATCCAGAAAGTCTAATATCAAACCAGTAAGAGAGACATAAAAACAAAGATGAGGAAATTATAAGAGAAATAATAAAAGATTTTCCAGACATGAGAATACTTTAAAAAAAAAAAAAAAAGGATCTTCCCTGTTTTCCTTCTTGGGAGGCAGCTGGAAGATGAGCTCAGGCAAAATAGAGAGTAAACAGAGGAAGCCCCCGAAAAGTGGGTATCCATGTAGAACAGCAAGGAGATCAAACCAGTCCATCCTAAAGGAAATCAACCTTGAAGATTCATTGGTAGGACTGATGCTGAAGCTCCAATGCTTTGGCCACCTGATGTGAAGAACTGACCCATTGGAAAAGATTCTGTGGGAAAGATTGAAGGCAGGAGGAGAAGGGGACGACAGAGGGTGAGATGGTTGGATGGCATCACTGACTCAATGGACATGGGTTTGGGTGGACTCCGGGAATTGGTGATGGACAGGGAGGCCTGGCGTGCTGAAGTCCATGGGGCCCCAAAGAGTCGGACATGACTAAGTGACTGAAAAATAACAACATCAACAATCTAAAACAAGAAGGAAGAAAGGAAAGCCTTAGATGTGCTTGGGAGGAGGAGCTGACGACTTGATCTAGATCGACATCTAGTTAAAAATTGGAAGAATATTAGGGACAATTACAGACAAAAAGAGAAACAATTAACTTTAGGAAAAAATAATCTACAAGAAAGGAAATGTAACTGTAAGACACTTGTTGACTCAGTACAGTATTTATGTAGCTATAATAACAGAAAATAACAATTATGAGATAACATTGAGAGGAAGAAGGAATGGGAAGCAAGGATGAATGGGGTGAGGATGAGGCAGCAGCATTGAAGTCTCAGCCACAGTGTGTGTATGTATGTGCACTCAGTCACTCAGTCATGTCCAACTCTTTGGGACCCCATGGACTGTAGCCCACCAGGCTCCTGGGTCCATGGGATTCTCCAGGCAAGAATACTGGAGTGGGTTGCCATTTCCTTCTCCAGGGGATTTTTGCAACCCAGGAGTCGAACCTGGGCCTCCTGCATTGCAGGTGGATTCTTTACCTTCTGACGGAGAAGGCAATGGCACCCCACTCCAGTATTCTTGCCTGGAAAATCCCATGGAGGGAGGAGCCTGGTAGGCTGCAGTCCATGGGGTCGCGAAGAGTCGGACATGACTGAGAGACTTCACTTTCACTTTTCACTTTTATGCATTGGAGAAGGAAATGGCAACCCACTCCAGTGTTCTTGCCTGGAGAATCCCAGGGATGGGGTTGCCCAGAGTTGGACACGACTGAAGTGACTTAGCAGTAGCAGTAGTAGAGCCCCCAGGGAAGCCCCTCAGACACCATAATAAGATTATATGTTATGTCTACAATGAATAAATCAAAAAGTAGCAGGATAAGCATATTTTTTAAAATATGGAGTTATGCATACAGAAGAAAGCTATCAAAAGTGTGGAAAGAGATGGCATCCATGGAATGGACTCTGAGATGGGAAATACGAGGGCAGGAGCTGCTATGTTCAGCTTAAATCTTATAACCTGCTTCATGTTTAAACTGTGTGCATGCATTCCATTGATGGAAACAAAAATTAACTTTCAAAATAATGCAATAGGGGTTCTTTTATATAAATTTCTATGCATAGCTCTAATTTTTTCCTTAGGACCAATCACTAGAAATGAAATGACTAGATCAAAGGATTTGATCATTTTCAGGTCATATCTATATCAATATATCTGTATGTTTATATCTAGATATATATATATATAATCTTATCTAGATATTCATACTTCAGTTTTCTCCCTGACTCCCTGGCAATTCAGATCTTGCCTGTTTCCTCACATCCCCATCACTGTGGAGTGTCCCCATCATTGTGGGGTGTCGCCATTAAAAAGTTTTTGCCTGTCTGATGAGTGAAACTATTTTAAAATTTGTTTAAAAATTATTTTAGGCTCAATATTTTAATTTATTTTAATTTTCAGTAGTGCCTTATATATAAACCACATAATAACATCTACGGTAAATGATCCAAACCTATGTAAGCACAGATTAAATGAAGAAGATAACCTTTCAAGCCCTTTCTGGTCTCCACTCCCCTGCTCAAGAGCGACCAACCTTAACAGGTTTTAGTTTATAGATAAAACATATATACAAATACTTATTTTTTATATAAAAGGACTCATACAACCCTTGTTTTACAAATTGCTTTCTACGCTTAAGAACACAAATTGAGAATTTCCTCAAGTCATGGTTTTAAATATTTGCTTGTATGCATTTTTAACAATGTGTTGTGATCCATCCGCCAAGACAGGGTGGACCTCTACCTCAACTGTGGTCGTGATGACATTACACAGCAGCAAGAGGGTGTGAAAATGCTTATTACTCACATAATGAGGCTCTCTGAGAAGAATAAAGTAGGCCCCCAAGCTGGTCTGAAAGAGGTTTAAGAAAGCAGCGAAGGGAGGTTTCAGGCTGGTTACGGAGCTGTAGTGGGCAGGGGTGGGGCGAGGCCTCCCACTGCGCTCGTGTCTCGCGTGGTTTGAACTGAGCGCGGACAGAGAGCGCCTGCCGGGCGGGGCCGGCTCAGGCGATGCGGCATGGAGCGCGCCTTCTTCTCTTTACACAGTGTTGCCTGTTCCTCCAGAACTTGGTGTACACAGGTCCTCTTCACTCTGGGAAAATAATCCTCTGACTTGCCAGGAGTGGATGGAGCTGAGGGACAGACTGAGCGATGACTGCGTTTCCTGTTGGGTTAGTAACTGCCGAGGCGCCGGCCCAGCGCCCATGGCAGTGATGGCCATGACGAGGCAGGCCGGTCTGACAGCTCTGGGCGCCCCCTCGAGTCTCCATCTCGGGGACTCCTCGGCTCGGGCCTCGTTTTCCCGCCGGGCAGGACTAAACCACTGCACCAGGACCAGTCCACCTCTCTGAAGGTCCGTGTTGCCAGCCTGGTTGTGCCCAGCTGTCTCCAGTGGCCGGATGTTGTTCCGGGCTCACTTCCTCTTTGCCTCTGGAGGCCTTTCTCTGTCTCTTTCAGGGAAGTGAGTTATCCTGCACTTTGGCCCTCCCCTCTCAGAGCTCTGTTTGCAAAGAGATAAAGGGTAGAAGGAGGCCTAACATTTTCTCAATCTCAGAACCACAGGACTGACTATTGTCTACTCAGCAAGTGTGAAGGGCCAACTGAGAATAACCAGAAAGTGTGCTGACTGAGGTCTAATCACTGAATTTTGGGTGAAAGCTTGAAAACGGCCTGTTGATAGTACATAATAACCAGAACGATTATTCTCTCCCTTGTGGAGAATTCTAATTAATAGGGAAATGCAAAAGAAAAGGGTGAGCTGAGAACAGAAGGTCTCAGGCATCAAGAGCTTGACTCTCCCAGCAGCATTTAGAGCCCTAGGAAGTGTTTAAGCCCAATTTGACATTTCAGATGGAGCAGATTAAAGTCCAGGGTTTTCTCCACCTGGCATAATCCTAGCCTGTGGAAGGCACAGTTAATAATTATTCCCCCAAGCCTAGAGAGCATTCCACAATAGACTCTCTGATCTTGGCAAGCCCAGGGTGGGTCGTGGCCAGCGTTTTCAAAGCTGGCACACAAAGGTCTGGCCGACTCTGGGTGAGAAAGTCTTCAGCGTGAAGTGTTCTTGCTCCCTTGTTCCCGGCCACTTTCCCACCACCTCTGCATCACTAATCTCTCAATTCCACTGTGCTCTTGGCACTTGAGAGTGACTTTGTGCTCAGAGGAACAGGTGGGCATGTGGAGGAAAAGGAGGGAGACTTGTAATGGCTAAGTGTATTGGAAGAGATGGGCCAAAGGTCCACAGTGGTCTGTCCCACCAGCATGCTGGAAACTTGAATTGCTGACAAGCTGAGGGGTAAGGATTTGGTCCCTCACTAATGACAACACTGCAGGGTCACTCAGGAGGGAAGAAGTTACAGTCCAAGGCAAACCCACATACAGATATTGGGCAACTGAGACATGAGGGGACTCTGACGGCCACGCTGACAGAATGGTAGATAATATTCCCAGAGGAAGGTGCTATAAGGCAGAATTCCTGCCACTTAGTCACTGTTATCAAACCACAGGCCTGGGACTCTGTAATGGTCCATTGGTTAAGAATCTGCCTTCCAGTGCAGGGGAGGTAGGCGGGTTTTGTCAGGGGAGTGTAATCTCCTCAGTTCTGTCTCGTCTCAACAAAAATTTGAAGCGACGAATATTAAAGCTCTCAGTGTGTCACTGCTCTCGGACAGTGTTAGAGCTCCCTCAGTTTTATTTAGAAAATAAAGGAAAGTACATCCTCGAGGTGTGAGGGCATGCTGACCCAAAAGAAGTCATGAAGGAGAGACAGCGAGCGTGAGAGAGAGCGCATGCATGCGGGAGAGAGAGAGCCCCCCCCCCCCCCCCCCAGCCGCCCTTTGGCTCCTCTTTTTATATGTTTTTTCCTCCCCCTGGGCCTGCCCTATGTAAATTGGGCCAGCCAGGAGTGCTGGAGGTCCTTACTCCAGTCCTAGGACCTTCCTTTGTTCTATTTTTGTGGGCTTTCCCCTTCCTTGTCTTTTAACCACTGCCATTCTGGACTCCTTTTCCCTATTCTAACTACCTAACAGTTTGATCCCTGGTTGGGGAGCTATGATCCCACACGCCACAGGACAGCTGAGCCCTGACGCCACAATGAAGACCCAGCACAGCCAAAGTTCAAAGAAAAAACAAAACCCAAAGGCCCCATCTTTGCTTTGTCATCTGTAATTGGTGCACCTTTGCTCACTTCCTTTTCCTGGAGGTAAGTCTTACCTCTAATTTCCCAGAGGTAAGACTGAGGAGATGACTAACTGTTCCAGTTTCTTCCTGGAGATTTTATATTTAAATCACAAATACCATCAGGTAAGATAATATACATAATCACAGCACTGTGCAGGGAACACAGTGCTCACCTAACTGGTGCCACCCTCTACCTAGAGATGTGTGTTCCAGCCCTTCTCCTTCACCCATTTTCATTTTCCTTTCCCCTCATGCCCCTCCTGCACTGCCTTTCCCTCTCCTTTCCTCTCACTATCTTGGTATTTTGTTAGCTATCTCTGCACAGATACTGTCTCTCCTATGTTGGATCGGAAGCTCTTGAGAACAGGACCTATGTTTCTGGGTTGTTCTCTCCACTCTTATTGATTGGCACGGGGCCTCCCCAGTGGATTCACTTAAACACACCAGAAAGTGACCTGTAATACAGCATCTCACCCCTAGTGGAGGTTACCCCTCTATGGGAATTGCCTGACTCACTCCATCTTCAATCATTTTAAAGCAGGGCAGGGCTGGTCCCAGAGCCCCTAAGTATCACTGAAAGTGTCAACTGTCACCACTGTGTGCAGCCCCCATGGATAAGGTATGAAGGCAGAGAGAAGCGGAGGGAGGCAGAGGCACTGCTAGGCAGTTACAGCTCATTTCCTGTATTTGATGGACTTCAAAACTGACCAAAGCCGTCTTGAGGAAGCTTTGGACCAAAAGGATGAGAGGAGGATGATTTGCTTGGGAACTTAGAAGACTTTCTCAAACCATGGCCTTTCTAGTGAAGGGATGAACACCTATATTTAATACAAGCTTGGAGAAAAGCTTGGGCCAAAGTAGCTGAGGGAGAGGCAGAACTTTTCTTCCTTTTTCTGAGAAAGGAATGTAAAAGTGAAATGCTGCTAGGAGGTATGGTTCTTCTCTCGAGAAGGAACCACTGGTCACTGGTCACTTTTCATGGGCCCTAGTATGTGGGTATGGGTCATCCGCCTGCTTCAATGCTCTTCATCAGAGTCTCTGTCCCGTCATTCCCCATCTATCGTAAGTACCCACTCTGCCCCTCCAGAGGCATGTTTACCACCCAGACCTTCAGACTCCAGGACCCCACCAGGGCTCTGCAGCAGGCTCGGGTTATCTTCCCTGGCCTTAGTTGTTACCTCTGAATATCATCTGTCTTCTGTGCCATTCATTCAGGTCCTGATTGCTGACTTGAAATCCATGCTTTCTTGGGCCATTTCAGGGGCCAGCCTCTGCAGTCTAATGCATTCTTTCTATTTAGGAAGATTCTCCTAGGAACCTAATGGTTTAAATCCAAAGAAGAACTTCTAATGGTGAGGATTTGAGGCATAAAAACAGACTGGGGGCGGGGGGGTGGGTCCATCTGAGTGGGGAAGGAGACAAAGCTTGAGCCTTGGTGTCCCATTGGTCAGGTTGGAACAAAGCTTCAGACTTCACTTGTAACATTCAGCTACCATTTCGGAGATATGCTCTAGTACATGCTGAAAATCATTTCCTGGCTTGGACATCAGGAAATCTGAGTCCCAGGTCCAGGTTACTGCTCGGCAGCTGTGATATTAGGAGACTCTGGGTCTGTGTTTCTCATCTGTGAAATGAACGTGAAGGATGAGGTCATCTGCAAAGCTCCTTTCAGCTGTGATTCCATGACTTTCTGATATGGAACTTTGTATGACTTGATTTAAACATGGTAGTAGGAGATTATTAAATGATACTTAGGGAGACAGAGTGACTATGAAATGCCAGGGTAAATTTGGTCATTTTGTTGTCTCAGTGTGAAAAGCAACTCTGAAGGCAGTCCTTCCCTAAGCAGCTCTAATTTGTGTGGAATTTCCATTGCTGAACTAGAAACACTCAGTGCGAACACTTTCAATTAAGTTAAATGACTTCATGTTCTGTTAAGTTCAGCCTGGCTAGGAATTTCATGACTTTTCCCTGACTTCATTACAATAATGCTTAGCACTAGGTTCACATGTGTGATGTCTACTTGATAGTATTTTCATAATTGTGCAGCTATCATCAAATTTTGTTGATTCATGGCTGGATGAGGAATGACAGTGAATAGCATAATTGTGAGACTTCACAAGGTGCTGACATTTGTGCTTAAGCACAGAAGAATTCAGCAGGTAAGACTACTACAGTGGGAGTGTGATTGTGAGGGCTTCGTGGGAAAGTTCACGAATTCAAATGTAATTAAGCATGAATTAAACATGATGAGCTGCAGGGCTGATTCTAGCAGTGCTGAAGATACATTATGGAAATCCTTTTTGGAAATATGACCAGCTCCTTTTTAAACATATGTCAGATGCCTAACATATGGTCTCCTAAGGCCTCCAGCATACCTTGGGTGATCCAGGGCAGTCAGCGTATGCTTGGCACTGTGGAAGGTCTAGCTGATCAAGCCAGGAAGCCAAGAACATGATGGGCAATTGACCCATCCTTGTCAGATTCTCACTTCTCCTTTAGAACAAGTATTATAAATTCAAAGAGAAGTTTGAGGCTTTGTAGGATATAGTGTTGTGTCCTGACTTTTCATGCTGGTGCAAGAAGCAACAAATCATGAATGTAGGCTAGTGTCTATTTTCAAACAGTTTACAGGAATGATAACAAAGTGAAGAGATAAATTTCATAAGCCACACTCACTAATGAATCAGTTGACAACTCGATACCTTGTGTAGTTTGAGGGACAGAGGAAACCTGGAAAACAACACCCTTATAACTGTCTCTCATCCCCTGACGTCTTTTGCATCCATGTCCCCCAGTTTCCTTTGTACCCTTCTCTCAGTCTCAAAGAGAAGAAATAAACAAGGAATCTGAAAGGCAGAACTGCATGTTCAAACCTCACAACTGATTGCTATGGGGGCACTGATGTGCTTTTGGGGTCACCTTCCTTATATGTAAAATTAGGATAATTACATTACCACCTCACAAGGCTCCTAAGTGAAAGTGATGTGATGACTACAAAAGTCCTTCATCTATATCTGTCTATGTTTCTGTCACCTAAATAGAAGATAGACTTCTGATTGGCTCTGTTTTCTGATCATATCCCTAGTGGACTATGGTAGATAATGATCGAATTCATGAGAATAACAACATCAGTGACCATATATTATATTTACTTTATGTGAAGCACCATACTAAACATCTTATATTTGCTTCATATATTTATGGAGAGACTTTAATTGTATGACATGATCCTCTCTGAATCCTAGAACTGTAAAGTGTGAGAAGGCTAAAAATGTCTAAAATATAATAGCCAGTTTCTCTTTTAACGTCTCTAGCTGTAATTACTGAAGTGAAATATGTTTCTCCATTTTTGGGCAGTGGTTTGTGGTCTTCATATCAGAAGTTGTGGCTGCATCCTGCCCCAGTGAAAGGTTTGGGAACATCAAGTTTTTTTTTTTTTTTTTTTTTTAAATCATATCTAATAGTTGTACAAAGTAAGTGTCCTTTATCCAGCGCTTTATTTTTTTCCCCCCAAACCCAGATACACAGAGTGACCTTTGTTCAGTTTGAAAGAGAGAAGTTTGGAACTTGAGAAGCTCACTGTTCACAAATAGTGGAGGGCACAGATCACAAAACAGCTTGCAGGCCCAGTTTACCCAAATAACATCCTTATTAATAGGGGTAGTAATTGTGTTCTTCAGGTTGGATGGAGGAGTCTGGAGCTAAAGAGGTCGGGATTGTTATTTGAAATTCCTCTGTGTATAAGTGTTGGATGATGGCCGATAGATAAGATCTTAGAAGTAATATGTAACGCTGAGAAGAGAAAAGGAGAAGAGAAGTCAGCAGGAGAGACCACAAAGGAATGGAGAGATAGGGGGCTGGGGTCATAGGAACTGAGAGAAGAGAAGTTGGCCCATAGTATCAGATGCTGGGAGTGAAATACAGGCAGGAAAGTGTTCATGGGGTTGTTGATTTGGTGAGAGCTGTTTCAGTTGTGCCAGGTGAATGCCTGCATGCTAAGTCGCTTCGGTTGTGTGTAACCCTATGGTCTGTAGCCCACGAGATTCCTCCATCCATGGGATTCTCCAGGCAAGAGTAATGAGGTGGGTTGCCATGCCCTCCTCCAGGGGATCTTCCCAATCCAGGGATTGAACCCTCATCTCTTATGTCTCCTGCATTGGCAGCAGATTCTTTATCACTAGTGCCACCTGGGAAACCTGCCAGGTGAATAGCAGGTGACGAAATAGAAATCGTTAGGTATAAAAAAGACTTTTAAGCCACCGGTGAAAGTAGGGAAGGAAAGGGTTAAAAGGATAACAATTATTTTAAACAGGGAGAGACTTATCTGTTAACAGTGAGTGGCACAGAAGTTGAAGACCCAGGAGATGAAAGAAGGATGCATTTGATGGAGTGGGTTCTCTGAGGACTTGGATAAAATGTGATCCTGAGTGCACAGGTGGGGTTTGGCTCTGGCAACTGAAGAACCATTTCTTCTGCGGTGGAAAGGAAGAGAGCAAAGATCCAGACAGCTTTTCAGGTCAACAAGTAGGGATAGGAGGTTGAGGTATTTCTTACTCTATGACTTTCAGTTACCCCAGTAGAACAGTAAGTGCAGTTGGCTGAGAGTCAAGCTGGAAATAGAATTTGATGGCAGAAGAGAGTGTGCAATAGAGCCTGCTCATGTGTTAACATTTTTGGATGGATCTGGTGAAAAGTGACTGGGCGTGCAGGGGCTCAGATGAGGGAGGGGGTCATTCATTAGGAACTGTGCCATTCTACACAGGAGAATTCTCTCCTGAGTTCTATGATCATCTGATCAGGTATGTGAATGGAAGGGTAGATGGGTGAATTGATCCAGGGTTGGAGGCTTTCCTGGCAGGTTCATTCAAGAGACAAAGATCACAAGATGACTCATTAAGAGCCTGCAAGTAGAGTCTCAGTAAGATTCAAGGACAAGTGAGTGTGCTGAGGGAGGGAGTCAGCCTGGTCAGCTTTACCCTCTTTGTTTTTCAGTTCTCTCCCTTCCCCTATTCACGAACCATTTGCTTGGCTGTGGACCTTGATTCCATTTGCCTGGTTCCTAGTGTCCCTTTTCTTTGCACTGCATCTTTCACAGTCCACCTCAGGCACCATCTGATGCCCAGAAACCCTGCCACCTGGAGATGACTTGTGCCAGCCAGGCCCCTGGGACCAGATCCCTGCATGCCGCTCCATTCCACAGCAGGTGGGCCTTCAGTGCACACCTTGGGCCCAGTATTTGCCTCCTGGATCCTTCTAGGAGGTGCTGTGTCTCCTCTCCAGATGGGTTACTCTCCTGCCTCCATGTTCCAAGGTCAAGATGTTTTCTGGGAGCTAGAAAAGAGAGGATTAGAAAGCACTACCCTCACTTTTATCTTATTGAAATATGTCACCTGAACATGGCAGAAAGAAGAAAAATTACCATTGAAACAGTTAGTTCCCTGCTTTTTGAGACTGAAAAGATGATTGCACATGATTAGGTCATAGAAAAGTGGCTGATAAATGGTCATATATTCAAATATTGGCCATATATTCAGTTTTTCTGGAATAATTCCAAGAAATCAGCCTGTTCCTGCTCTCCATCTTGACCATGTTTTTACTGGATGTGAGAGGGTCAAAGCTAGAGCTGGCCTTGGATTTTACTGATGTCAACAGGCTGCTGGCTCTCTGCCCTGGAGCGGTCTGCTGTTCTCTGCTTGGTATGCAAGTCATACCTGAAAGCCCTCCTGTGAATCGGCTGCGGGCCTTCCATCTGTTTGCAGCTCAGCGGAACTTCAGGTATCACAATAGGAGATTCACATGCACTGACAGGATTTTTATTTCACCTGCTGTTGATGGTTGATAAAGAAGACAAAAGTGAAAGTGCCATATATTCAGGCTATTCCTTTTCTATCCAGTATTCACTGAATAAATATTTATTGACCACCTACTAAGTGCCAGACACGTCCTCTCCTTGGTGCTAAGAAGGCTGTAGGGAATTCAAATGGACATAATTCTGACTAGTACAGTTGGGGAGGGTTAGAAGGACAGTAACTAAATAATTTTTTAAGTAAATGTAGAACTTCAGCTATAATCAGTGTTAAGGAGAAAAAGTGTATTATGTTTTGAGAACAGGTGAGACGTCCTTGTCTCACTTGGTGAGGTTAGGGAGGATTTCTTAGAGGAAGTGACATCTGAGTTGAGATGCGACTGATGGGTAGGAACTCACTAGGTGTAGAGTGGGAGGAATGGGTTAAGGCCCCAAGCAGAAAGGAACCAAAGGATGGTTGTGGGCTTGCATTCAGAGAATGTGGTGAAGTGTGGGTCAAGATGAGCCTTCAGAAGGAAAAAAAAAACCTTTACCATTCTTTTAGAGAGGAGTTATAAGTTAATATTTAAGAAAGATCACTCACTGCAGTAAAGAGAATGGATTCAAGGTGGGAAAAATGATTATTGGATAACAGTTAAGGGATAATTTCAGTGGCCCAGCTAATCAATAAAAATAGGCTGGATTAGGAATGTAGCAGCAGAGAATTCACACTGCGTTTTGGAGACAGAACTAGTAGGATGTACTAATGGATTAACATGCTTCGGGCAGAGGGAAAGTGAGGAGAGACAAATGATTTCCAGAACATAGCTTTGCAACTGTGGTGATGGTGGTGACAGTTAGTGTTCAATCAGAAGGTTAAAGGAGAAGCCATTTTGGTCTGTTAGGGCCCCAAATTAATACAATAATATGGGTTTTTTTTTTTTTTTTTTCCATTTCATATAAAGTTCAGAACTCCTAAATCATTATTTTTAGTTTTTTAAAATTTGTAGATAAGGTGTTTGTAAAAAGCGTATTTGTGGATCTTTTGAAATTGTCATTTGAAATTATCATTGACTACATCCTTTACATGTAGTCAAAGCTGAACAACTGCATTAACAGCAAGAGGCGTAATGTATATTTAGAAATATGGAAGACAAAAACACAATAGGAAGTGGGAATTTAAGGGTCCCGATGGAAGAGAGGGAAAGAGAGAGAGAGAGAGAGTGTGTGTGTGTGTGTGTGTGTGTGTTTATGTAGGAGTATATGTGGGCAGATTATAGTCTATAGATGAGCTTATTTCCTTAGCTACCACATCTATAAATTTGCTACAATCTTCCCCCACCTTGGTGTGTCATGAGTATAGTAGATCTTATCCTCCTATGTAATGATAAATTGAGACAAATTTTCTCCTTCTTGGTTTTATGGCTATTTCTGGAATAATGTTTTTTGTTTAAGTTATTATAAATAATCATTCAGTTTCAATGCTGAATATTCCAGCTCTTTTTCCCCCTCTGGTTCATTGCTATTGCTATTTTGTGTTAGATGGGGCACTGGGTCCAATTATAGCTTTGCATTTAATTACAAACTTTGCATATGTGTGCATTAATTAGAAGATTTTATTGCTTTGTATTTTATGGCTGGAGGTTGTGAACTATAGCAATCCAATATACCACTTAAGGGGATAATACAAATTTAGAATAATAAAAAGAAATTTATAATGATCATCTCAGGCATCCAAAGTATTGTATAGAAAAATAATAAAGCATAAATGCAATATACACAAGACACAAGCCCATTCTCCATTCTTTAATTAAGAGGTTTAATCTTGTAAAGAAGACATTTAAAGATCTAGAACAACATATATATGACACTTGTTTATGCTGAGGATCTAAAAGTAGGACCTTAAGAGTGTGTTTAAATGTGCCTGCCCATTAGAAGAAAGGGGTCATGATGTTAAAACCCAATGTTCTAAGGTCATTTGTATGTGAAAAAAGTAGTCCCATGCCTATAAGAAGGGACACAGATTGCTTGAATAAGCCTTCAGTCAAGAGGCCTGCTGCTAGAAAAGAGTGAACCTCAGTAAATTTGCAAAAAACTATTTTGACTGGATATTGTAAGACCAAAGACAAAGTAACACTATACAAATGCTGTAATCTAGTTAGTGAATATGCTTCTCACAGGGCCTGTGTTAGAAATCCTGAAACATTTGATTATGTACTAGAGTTGTACAAATGAGACTGCATATCCACTTACATGGCAAATAATAAAGTAGACACTCCCCTTCATGGATCACAGCCTGGCTGTGGTGAAGGTGTTTACATAACCCTATGAAGCAAAGAGCCATGCCTAAGGCTGGTGAGTCATAGTAAGGAGTTCTGACAAAACATGACCCACTGGAGGAGGGAATGGCACTAACTCCAGTGTTCCTGCTGTGAGAACCCCATGAGCAGTATGAAAGGCAAAAAGATGGCACCAGTAGATGAGCCCCCCAAGTCTGAAGGTGTCTACTGTGCTCCTGAGGAAGAGTGGGGAACAACTATGAATAGCTGCAGAAAGAATGAAGCAGCTGGGCCAAAACGAAATTATAAGTTGTGGATGTATCTGGTGATGAAAGTAAAGTCCAGTGCTGTAAAGAACAATATTGCATAGGAACCTGGAATGTTAGGTCCATGAATCAAGGTAAATTGTAAATTGGTCAAGCAGGAGATGCAAGAGTGAGCATCGGCATCTTAAGAATCAGTGAACTAAAATGGATGGGAATGGACAAATTTAATTCAGATGACCATTATATTTACTACTGTGGGCAAGAATCCCTTAATAGAAGTGGAGTAGTCCTCACAGTCAACAAAAGAGTCCAAAATGCATTACTTGGGTGCAATCTCAAAAATGAAAGAATGATCTTGATTTGTTTCCAAGACAAACCATTCAACATCACAGTAATCCAAGTCTATCCCCCAATCACTGATGCCAAAAAAGCTGAAGTTGGACAGTTCTATGAAGACCTACAAGACCTTCTAGAACTAACACCAAAAAAGGATGTCCGTTTCATCACAGGGAATTGGAATGCAGAAGTAGGAAGTCAAGCAATATCTGGAGTAACAGGCATTTTTGGCCTTGGAGTACAGAATGAAGCAGGGCAAAGGCTAACAGAGTTTTGTCAAGAGAATACACTGGTCATAGCAAACACCCTCTTCCAACAACACGAGAGACCATTCTACACATGGACATCACCAAATGGTCAATATTGAAATCAGGTTGATTATATTCTTTGCAACTGAAGATGGAGAAGCTTTATACAGTCAACAAAAATAAGACCTAGAGCTGACTGTGGCTCAGATCATCAGCTCCTAATTGCAAAATTCACACTTAAATTGAAGAAAGTAGGGAAATCACTAGGCCATTCAGGTATGACCTAAATCAAATCCATTATGATTATACAATGAAGGTGAATAGATTTAAGGGATTAGATCTGATAGAGTGCTTGAAGAAATATGGACAGAAGTTTATAACATTGTACAGGAGGCAGTGATCAAAATCACCTCAAAGAAAAAGAAAGACAAGAAGACAAAGTGGTTGTCTGAGGAGGCTTTACAAACAGCTGAGAAAAGAAGAGAATGGAAAGGCAAGCAAGAAAGGGAAAGGCATACTTAACTAAATGCAGAATTCCAGAGAATAGTAAGGAGAAATAAAAAGGCCTTCTTAAATAAACAATACAAAGAGGTAGAGGAAAACAACAGAATAGGAAAGACCAAAGATCTCTCCAAGGAAATTGGAGTTATCAAGGGAATATTTCATGCAAGAGTGGGCATGATAAAAGACAGAAATGGTAAGGATCTAACAAAAACAGAAGGGATTGAGAAAAGTTGAAGAAAAATACACAGAACTATACAAAAAAGGTCTTAATGACCCAGATAACCAAGATGGTGTGGTCATTTCTGCAGAGCCAGTCATCCTGGGGTGTGAAGTCAATGGGCCTTAGGAAGCATCACTATGAACAAAGCTAGTGGAGGGGATGGAGTTCCAGCCGAGCTGTTTCAAATCCTGAAGATGACGCTGCTCAAGCACTGACTCAGTGTGCCAGCAAACCTGGAAAACTCAGCAGTGGCCAAGGACTAGGAAAGGCCAGTTTTCTTTCCAATCCCAAAGAAAGACAATGCCAAAAGATGTTCAAATTACCATACAGTTGCTCTCATTTCACATGCTAGTAAGGTTATCCTCCAAATCCTTCAAGCTAGGCTCCAGCAGTACATGAACTGAGAACTTCCAGATGTACAATCTGGATTTAGAAAAGGCAGAGAAGCCAGAGATCATATTTGCCAATATTCATTGAATCATAGAGAAAGTGAGGAAATTCCAGAAAAATATCTGCTTCATTGACTACACTAAATGCTGGGCTGGATGAATCCCAAGCTGTAATCAAGACTGCTAGGAGAAGTATCAACAACTTCAGATATGCAGATGACACTACTCTAATGGCAGAAAGTGAAGAGGACTAAAGAACCTCTTGATGAGTATGAAAGAAGAGAGTGAAAAGGCTGGCTTAAAATTCAACGTTCAAAAAACTAAGGTCAGGGCATCTGGTCCCACCACTTCATGGCAAATAGAAGGGGGAAAAGTGGAAGCAGTGACAGATTTTATTTTCTTGGGCTCCAGAATCACTGCAGACAGTGACTGCAACCATGAAATCAAAAGATGCTTGCTCCTTGGAAAGAAAGCTATGACAAACCTAGACAACATATTATAAAGCAGAGACATCAATTTGCTGCCACAGGTTTGTAAAGTCAAAGCTATGATTTTTTCAGTATGCATGTAGGGATGTGACAGTTGGTCTGTAAAGAAAGCTGAACACTGAAGATTGATGCTTTTGAGCTAGAGAAGACTCTTGAGAATCCCTAGGACAGCAAGGAGATCAAGCCAGTCAATAATTAAGGGAATCAAGACTGAATACTCATTGGAAGGACTGATGCTGAGGCTGAAGCTCCAATACTTTGGCCACCTGATGTGAAGAGTCAGCTCTTTGGAAAAGATCCTGATGCTGGGAAAGATTGAGGTCAGGAGGAGAAGGCAGCAACAGAGGAAGAGATGGTTGGATGGCATCACTGACTCAATGGACATGAGTTTGAGCAAATTTCAGGAGACAGTGAATGATAAGGGAGCCCTGTGTGTTACAGTCCATGGGGTTGCAGAGAGTCAGAAACAACTTAGCAACTTAACAACAACAACAAAGGTAGGCAATAAACCAGGTTTCTCAATATTGGAGGAAGAGGGAAGGCTAATCCATGGTGTTGGCCTGAAATCAGCATCAGTATAAATTCCTTGACTTTGATATATACAAGCAGAGAGATGGATACCAAAATAAATGTGTATCCTTGGGGTAGAATACACACAGGTACCCTAGCTCTCTCTGCTGAGAGGGCCTAAGAAGCAATGATACTACAATAGTGCTGAGTATACTGGGTGCCCAGATACTGGTTTCCAAACACCATTCTTCAATAAAAGGAACCAGGGTTTCATAAAGAAGAGGTTGATTCCAGAAGTTGGGCAAGGAAAAACAAGATTAACCAGGATCATCTTGTGGTATAAGGAAGTGCTAGAAAAAAGGAGGCATGCTTGCTGTAAGGGTGCAGTCAACCTGAAGGACCTCTTAACGTCTAAAGCTGGAGTGATTTGAGCAAGAAAATAAATAATAAAGACACTGGTTATAATTAAGACTTTCTCAGAAGAGCTGGCTCTAGAGACCATAAGGAATTTCAAGAAGGAGCTTGAGAACCCAGGGGAGGAAGTTGGGTGCAGTTGTCTTTGGTTTGGTTGGAAAGTGGGAAGGGAAGTTAATTTCCTGAAGGAGCAGAACCTGGAAGATAGCAGCAGCTAAGTGGGGTAAGAGCTTCCCCAGTGGCTCAGTGGTAAAGAATCTGCTTGCAATGCTGGAGATGCAGGAGATTAGAATTTGAGCCCTGGGTAGGGAAGATCACATGGAGGAGGGCATGGCAACCCATTCCAGTATTCTTGCCTCAAAAATTCCATGGACAGAGAAGACTGGTGGCTACAGTTCATAGGGTCACAAAGACTCAGAACCAACTGAAGCGACTGAGCATGCATGCACACAGAAGTGGTAAAAGGCTTTGAGCTCCGAGGGAAGTCAGTATGATTTAGGTCCAAGTGGGAAGAAAGCTCTGGAGTCTAGGCTAGGTTGGGTCATAGCAGCTGTTGCAGGATTGTCCCATTCCGTGATTCTGGATGAACAAACAGATCATGTAGTCCCCTTGTTTCCTTTGCAAGGATAGAGAAATCTTTTGGGAAAGAGAGTGGGAAAGCATTTCCAGGACTGTCATCCATATCTCTCCATGGTGAATATACTGGCTCCTCTCCAAGGGAGGGGCCTCTGGAAGAGAGACCTGGTGTCCCCCTACCTTGGGATTCTCAAGAACTCCAAGAAAAGGTGTGATGAGGAATAGTATGAGCTATTCCGCATGTGAGGAACATGGTCACCTGCTGCCTTTCTCCAAGATCTGCTCAGGCTTCCCTCAGTGGAGTAGTGTGAATGGCCAGACCTCAGCCAAATGGCTTTTCTTAGTTCCTTTTATTGTCTCAACTGCTTTAGAATATTCTAATTATTTCCAGGATAAGCTCCCTTCTTATTTCTATGTAAGCTTTAGGTAGACAGCTTCCTCAGAGTTACATGGGTAAATTGTATAAAGTGTTACAAATATTAAAGTAGCAAAGGGTTAAATAAAGGTCAGTGGTCTTGACAGCCTCAGCAACCTTCCCTTCTACTCTGAGTGAATGGATCTGTGAAGAGAAGCTTCTGTAAGTCTGGTTCACCTTGGAAGAGTACCTGAAGCCAGAGAATCCCTCTGAGAGTCGCAGTGACCAAAGTCTATCTTTTCATGGTTCTCCAGGCCAGTAGGGGGTGATGATTGTGAGGAACCCAATGGGATTAGGAGTTAGGTTGTCTGTTACCTACCTAACATTCATTCTCCCCATCTACCGTTAACATAAGCCCACCTTTGTTCAGAACCCGGTCCTCCCCACTGCAGCCCAAGGAGGTAGCAGATCGTACCTCCAGTTCCAAGGGCCTGATTGGTACAAGGGGTATCACATTTATTTAACAAATATCAAGGCCAAACCTAGATTATGGGCCAAGCCTTATTTTAGTTGAGTAAGAAAGTTCCAGATTCCATACACAATGAAGTTGATGTCATAGTTTATGTGGAAAGAAATGCACAAACAACAGAACAAAACACATGGTGATAAAAACTAAGGAGAATGGGGCCTCGGCAGGGCCAAAGGGGAATGCAGGAAGATGGTGTTGGGCAGTACTTGTTATTTGAAAGGGTGTTTGGGGAAGGGCTTGATGATGAGATACATTCTCCTTCCCTTGTCTTGCTTTAAAATGATGTCAGTTCTGCTAATGAAACCAGGGGGAAGTCTACTGGGAAAACTGTAGAAAAATGTTTTCTCACAATAAAGATAGAGACGCAGGAAGAGGCACTGTCTCTCCTTTCTCTGGATGTTGTAATTGGATGTGATGCCAGGAAGTGCAGCAGAAACCTTGTTCCATCTTGATGACACCAAGAATGGCAGGGTGAAGAGAGAGAGAACAAAATTCAAACCTTGATTCTTCTTCTGAGCTACAGAATTAACTAACCCTGAAGTCTGATCTGTGTCTGTGCTTTTTGTAATGTGAAGTAGTAATTTTTCATATTGTGTATGCCAGTTTAAATCAGGGTTTCTTTTACTTGCAGTTGAAGTCATCCTAACTGATACAAAATGGATTCTGCTAGCTCTAATTAACTGCAATAAACCAGTCTGCAAAATTTTAAGTAGAGAGGGGTAGGAAATTGTGACATTGCTTATAACATGGGCTTTTTTTTTTTTTTTTTGCACACAATCTCAGATGTAAGTTTAGTAGAGTTTGAAGCAGTTGGCTAGAAAAAAGACTTCCTGTTAGAGCTGTCTTGCCCAAGACAATGACATAAGGGAATCCAGACAGCATTCTTGGAAACCTCATATTCAGGGAATCATGGTCCACCTGCCCTAATTTCCAACAAGGTGTGGCTAAGAGCTGCAGACATGGAGGAGTACATAGATGTGGGTGAAGACTAGTCCAGAATAAATAAACGCCATAGGGGCATTGGAGTGGCGGTGATGGTGGTTAAGTGGGAAAGTGACCACACAGGGTTTGGAGTGAGCCTTTCAAAAATTCCCATTGTGACCGAGAGCTGGTAGGAACTACTGTCTCTGATTACATTGCCACAAGCTGCTGCCCATGGTGGGCAGAGCAACAGATTCTACTTTTGTCCAAGATGTCTACATCCGAACCCCTGGAACCTGTGAGAATCTATGCTATGTGAACAAAAAAAATTTCTGCCGACATGATTGTTAGTTCAGTCACTCAGTAGTTTCCTACTCTTTGCGACCCCATGGACTGAAGCAAGCCAGGTCTCCCTGTCCATCACCAACTCACAGAGCTTGCTCAAACTCATTTCTATCAAGTTGGTGATGCCATCCAACTATTTCATCCTCTGTTGCCACCTTCTCCTCCTGCCTTCAATCTTTCCCAGCATCAGTGTCTTTCCCAATGAGTCAGTTCTTTGCATCAGGTGGCCAAACTATTGGAGTTTCAGCTTCAGCATCCATTCTTCCAATGAATATTCTGGACTGATTTCCTTTAGGATGGACTGGTTGGATATCCTTGCTGTCTAACAGACTCTCAGGAGTATTCTCCAACACCACAGTTCAAAAGCATCAATTCTTTGGTGCTCAGCTTTCTTTATACTCCAACTCTCACATCCATTCATGACTATGGAGAAACCGTAGCTTTGACTAGACAGACATTTGTCAGCAAAGTAATGTCTCTGCTTTTTAATATGCTGTCTAGATTGGTTATAACTTTCCTTCCAAGTAGCAAGCATCTTTTAATTTCATGGCTGCAGTCACCATCTGCAGTGATTTTGGAGCCCAAGAAAATAAATTTTCTCACTGTTTCCATTGCTTTCCCATCTATTTGCCATGAAGTAATGGGACTGGATGCCATGATCTTAGTTTTCTGAATGTTGAGTTTTAAGCCAGTGTTTTCACTCTCCTCTTTTGCTTTCATCACTTTAGTTCTTCTCCGCTTTCTGCCTTAAGGGTGATGTCATCTGCATATCTGAGGTTATTGATATTTCTCCCGGCAATCTTGATTCCAGCTTGTGCTTCATCCAGCCTGGTATTTCGTGTGATGTACTCTGCATATAATTTAAATAAGCACGGTGACAATATACAGCCTTGACGTACTCCTTTTTCTATTTGGAACCAGTCTGTTGTTCCATGTCCAGTTCTAACTATTGCTTCCTGACCTGCATACAGATTTATCAGGAGGCAAGTCAGGTGGTCTGGTATTTCCATCTCTTGAAGAATTTTCCTTTAGCCTGTTTTGATCCACACTGTCAAAGGCTTTGGCGTAGTCAATAAAGCAGATGTTTTTCTGGAACTCTCTTGCTTTTTTGATGATCTAACAGATGTTGGCAATTTGATCTCTGGTTCCTCTGCCTCTTCTAAATCCAGCTTGAACATCTAGAAGTTCACGGTTCACATTTAAGCCTGGCTTGGAGAAATTTGAGCATTACTTTGTTAGTGTGTGAGATGAGTGCAACTGAGCATTCTTTGGCATTGCCTTTCTTTGGGATTGGAATGAAAACTCTTTTTCCAGTCCTGTGGTCACTGCTGAGTTTTCCAAATTTGCTGGCATATTGAGTGCAGCACTTTAACAGCATGGACTTTTAGGGTTTGAAATGGCTCAACTGGAATTCCATCACCTCCATTAGCTTTGTTCGTAGTAATGTTTCCCAAGGCCCACTTGACTTCATATTCCAGCATGTCTCTCATTCCAGCATGGCTTATAGGTGAGTGAAACTATCTGGGTCATTAAGATCTTTCTTTTCTTTTTTTTTTTTTAATTTTTTTATTAGTTGGAGGCTAATTACTTCACAACATTTCAGTGGGTTTTGTCATACATTGATATGAATCAGCCATAGATTTACACTTATTCCCCATCCCGATCCCCCCTCCCATCTCCCTCTCCACCCGATTCCTCTGGGTCTTCCCAGTGCACCAGGCCGGAGCACTTGTCTCATGCATCCCACCTGGGCTGGTGATCTGTTTCACCATGGATAGTATACATGCTGTTCTTTTGAAACATCCCACCCTCACCTTCTCCCACAGAGTTCAAAAGTCTGTTCTGTATTTCTGTGTCTCTTTTTCTGTTTTGCATATAGGGTTATCGTTACCATCTTTCTAAATTCCATATATATGTGTTAGTATGCTGTAATGTTCTTTATCTTTCTGGCTTACTTCACTCTGTATAAGGGGCTCCAGTTTCATCCATCTCATTAGGACTGGTTCAAATGAATTCTTTTTGACGGCTGAGTAAAATTCCATGGTGTATATGTACCACAGCTTCCTTATCCATTCATCTGCTGATGGGCATCTAGGTTGCTTCCATGTCCTGGCTATTATAAACAGTGCTGCGATGAACATTGGGGTGCACGTGTCTCTTTCAGATCTGGTTTCCTCAGTGTGTATGCCCAGAAGTGGTATTGCTGGGTCATATGGCAGTTCTATTTCCAGTTTTTTAAGGAATCTCCACACTGTTTTCCATAGTGGCTGTACTAGTTTGCATTCCCACCAACAGTGTAAGAGGGTTCCCTTTTCTCCACAGCCTCTCCAGCATTTATTGCTTGTAGACTTTTGGATAGCAGCCATCCTGACTGGTGTGTAATGGTACCTCATTGTGGTTTTGATTTGCATTTCTCTAATAATGAGTGATGTTGAGCACCTTTTCATGTGTTTGTTAGCCATCTGTATGTCTTTTTTGGAGAAATGTCTGTTTAGTTCTCTGGCCCATTTTTTGATTGGGTCATTTATTTTTCTGGAATTGAGCTGCAGGAGTTGCTTGTATATTTTTGAGATTAATCCTTTGTCTGTTTCTTCATTTGCTATTATTTTCTCCCAATCTGAGGGCTGTCTTTTCACCTTACTTATAGTTTCCTTTGTAGTGCAAAAGCTTTTAAGTTTCATTAGGTCCCATTTGTTTATTTTTGCTTCATTAAGATCTTTCTGTACAGTTCTTCTGTATTCTTGCCACCTCTTCTTAATATCTTCTGTTTCTGTTAGGGCCATACCATTTCTGTCCTTATTGAGCCCATCTTTGCATCAAATGTTCCCTTGGTATCTCTAATTTTCTTGAAGATATTTCTAGCTTTCCTAGTCTATTGTTTTCCTCTTTTTCTTTGCATTGATCACCAAGGAAAGCTTTCTTATCTCTGTTTGCTATTCTTTGAAACTCTGTATTCAGATGGATATATCTTTCCTTTTCTCCTTTGCCTTTAGCTTCTCTTCTTTTCTCAGCTATTTATAAGGCCTCCTCAGACCACCATTTTGGCTTTTTGCATTTCCTTTTCTTGGGGTTGGTCTTGATCACTGCCTCCTCTACAATGTCAAAAACCTCCATCTATGGTTTTTCCGGCACTCCGTCTATCAGATCTAATCCCTTGAATCTATTTGTCATTTCCACTGTATCATCATAAGGAATTTAATTTAGATCATACCTGAATGGTCTAGTGGTCTTCCCTACTTTCTTCAATTTAAGTCTGAATTTTGCACTGAGGAGTTCATGATCTGAGCCATAGTCAGCTCCCGGTCTTGTTTTTGCTGACTGTATAGAGCTTCTCCATCTTTGGTTGCAAAGAATATAATCAATCTGATTTCGGTGTTGACCATCTGGTGATGTCCATGTGTAGAGTCTTCTCTTGTGTTGTTGGAAGAGGGTGTTGCTATCACCAGTGTATTCTCTTGGCAAAACTCTATTAGCCTTTGCCCTGCTTCATTCCGTACTCCAAGGCTGAATTTGCCTGTTACTCTAGGTGTTTCTTGACTTCCTACTTTTGCTTTCCAGTCCCCTATAATGAAAAGGACTTCTTTTTTCTTTTTGGTGTTAGTTCTAGAAGGTCTTGTAGGTCTTCATAGAACCATTCAACTTCAGCTTCTTCAGCATTACTGGTTGGGGCACAGACTTGGATTACTGTGATATTGAATGGTTTGCCTTGGAAATGAACAGAGATCATTCTGTCATTTTTGAGACTGTATCCAAGTACTGCATTTTGGACTCTTTTGTTGACTATGAGGGCTATTCCATTTCTTCTAAGGGAGTCTTGACTGCAGTAGTAAATATAATGGTCATCTGAGTTAAATTCATCCATTCCAATTCATTTTAGTTCACTGATACTAAAAAGTCAATGTTCGTTCTTGCCATCTCCTGTTTGACCAGTTCCAGTTTACCCTGATTCATGGACCTAACATTCCAGGTTCCTATGCAATATTGTTCTTTACAGCATCAGAATTTAGTTCCATCACCAGTCACTTCCACAACTGGGTGTTGTTTGCTTTGGCTCCATCTCTTCATTCTTTCTGGAGTTAGTTCTCTACTAATGTCCAGTAGCATATTGGGCACCTACCAACCAGGGGAGTTCATCTTTCAGTGTCATATCTTTATGCCTTTTCATACTGTTCATGGGGTTCTCAAGGCAAGAATGCTGAAGTGGTTTGCCATTCCCTTCTCCAGTGGACCGCGTTCTGTCAGACCTCCCCACCATGACCCATCCGTCTTGGTTGGCCCTATGTGTCATGGCTCATAGTTTCATTAAATTAGACAAGGTTGTGGTCCATGGGATCAGTTTGACTAGTTTTCTGTGATTGTGGTTTTCATTCTGTCTGCCCACTGAGTGATAAGTATAAGAGGCTTATGGAAGCTTCCTGATGGGAGAGACTGACTTGAGGGGAAACTGGGTCTTGTTCTGATAGCAGGGCCATGCTCAGTAAATCTTTAATCTAATTTTCTGTTGATGGGCCAGGCTGTGTTCCCTCCCTGTTGTTTGATCTGAGACCAAACTATAGTGGAGGTGATGAAGATGATTGAGTTCTCCTTCTGAAGTCCTATACTTGCACTGCCGCATTCAATGCCGCCAACCCTGCAGCAGGCCACTGTTGACCCACACCTCCACTGGAGACTCCTGGACACTCACAGACAAGTCTGTCTCAGTGTCTTTTGGGCTCACTGCTCCTTTCTCTTGGGTCCTGGTTTGTACAAGGTTCTGTTTGTGCCCTCCAAGAGTCTATTTCCCCAGTCCTGTTTAAGTTCTGATAACTCTATGGTGAGGTTAGTGGTGACCTCCTGCAAGAAGGCTTAAGCCACACCCAGAGTCCCTGCCCTGCAGCAGGTCACTGCTGACCCGTACCTCCACAGAAGACACTCAGACACTCAAAGGCAGGTCTGACGCAGTCTCTGTGGGGTCTCCTGGTGTGCACAAGGTTTTGTTTGAGCCCTCCAAGTGTTTCTGGCCGGTATGGGGTTTGATTCTAAATGCGATTTCACCCCTCCTACCATCTTCCTGGGGATCCTCCTTTGCCCTTGTATGTGGGGGATCTTTTTTTGGTAGGGTCCAACATTCTCCTGTCAATGGTGGTTCAGCAGCGAGTTGTAATTTTGGAATTCTTACAGGGGAAGATGAGCGTATGTCCTTCTACTCTGCCATCTTGATTAGGACAATCAGATGTGATTGATTGTAGATGTAATAAAAATGTGTTACAGATGCAATAAAAATTATGGAGATGGGAGATTGTCCTGGATGATCTGGGTGCATGTGTGCTAAGTCACTTCAGTCATGTCTGACTGCCACTATATGGACCGTAGCCTGCCAGTTTCCTCTGTCCATAGGATTCTCCAGGCAAGAATACTGGAGTGGGTTGCTATGTCCTTCTTAGATTATCAGGGTGGATCCAATCTTATCCTATGGACATTAAAGAGTGGAAATTTTCCAGCTGGGGTCAGAGAAATGTGATGGATGAAAATGCAGGGTGGAGTCTAACTCTGAGAGGGATTCAACCCATCTTCCTGGCTTTGACAATGAAGAAAGGGAGCCAGGAGCTAAGACATGTGGGTGGCCTCTGGAAGCTGCGAATGGCCCTTAGCTGACAGTCAGCAAGGCCGCAAGGATGTCATTCCTATAGCAGTGAGGAACTGAATTCTGCCAACAGTCTGAATGAGCTGGAAAAGAGTCTCCCCTGGAGGTGCCAGTAAATGAGCACAGCTCTGCGGACACCTCGATTGAACCTGGAGCCCCATGTCAAGCTTCTGATCCACACAACTGTGAGATAATCAAAGCGTGTGACTGTGAGCTTCTAAATGTGTGGCAATTTGTTTTTGTCATCACAGCAACAGAAAATGAATACAGCCAATGAGTAGAGAGCTGCGTCCTGGCTGGATGAGCATGGACTGAACCACTGGGGCTTGTGGAGGGAGAGGGAAGTGCAACTTTGCAGCAGTGCCAGAGGCAAGGGGGTCAGTCTGAGTGATGGGGTAGAGGACACGGAAGCTGCTAATGACAGAGCAGGTATCTAGTCTGTGTAACAAACTACCCCCAAACCAAGTGGCTGTGAACACCAGCAGGTGCCTGTGGGTCAGCGGTTAGCAGGGTCAGCTCCTTGGTTCTCCTGCTCACGTCAGCTGCATCCTCCTGCACTGCTGGGCGGCTGCTGGCCAGTGAGGTGGCTGCGTCTGGGGTTGACATGCTTGCTGGGATGATGACGTGACTGGCCATGTGTTTCTGATCATCCGGCAGATTAACACAGACTTGCTCACAGGGTCACTGGCAGGGGTCTCAAGAGCAGCAAGAACCACTTTTCCAGTCTCTGCTTATGTCGTATTTTTCTTGTCTCACTGGCCTGGGGGAGTCACATGCTTGGCCCAGAGTCAGCATATTAGTCTGCTCAGGCTACCTCCCCAAAGCACCACAGACTGGGTGCTTTCAAGACAGAAATGTATGTTCTCACAGTTTGGGAGCCTGCACCTTCAAGGTCTAGGTGCTGGCAGGCTTGGTCTCTTCTGAGGCCTCTCTCCTTGGCTTGCAAATGGCCTCCCTCTTGCTGCCTCTTCACTTGGTCTTTTCTCTGCATGTGCTCCCCGAGGGTCCTTTCTTCACACAAGGAAACCAATCAGTTTGGATCAGGGCACCACCTTAACATAATCATTTTAACTCAGTCACCTCTAGAGGCCTGATCTCCCAATATGATTAGATTCCAGGTACTGAGGTTTGGAAAAGACACAATTCAACTTGTAACAGTCAATATGGCAGGAGACTGCTCAGAAACAAGGCTAGTGGAAGGCTTGAACAGATGGGGGGTATGGGGAATTAACTCTAACAATCTATCACAGGTTACCAAAATGTGGGTGAGAAGCGGAAAATTCACAGTATTTCCCAGGGTCAATTTTGTTTATGATAACAGTGTCTTAGAGAAGGCAGTCTGCAAACTATGGCTGGGGGCTCAATCTGGCCCCCTCAATCTTTTTTTTTTTTTATTGGAGTATAATTGCTTACAATGCTGTGCTAGTCTCTGCTGTAGAGCGGTGTGAGTCAGCTATATGTGTACACATATCCCCTCCTCCTTAAACCTCCCATTCCAAATTATTTTTGTAAATAAAGTTTTATTGTAAACCAGCCACACTCACTCATTTGTGTCTGGTCTGTGTTGTAACTGGCTTCCTGCCACAATGGCAGAGTAAGTAGCTGTGATAGAGACTGTGGGTGCTCAGTTGCTAAGTCGTGTCCAACTCTTTGCAATACTGTGAACTGTAGCCCACCAGGCTCTTTTTGCCCACAGAATTTTCCAGCTAAGAATACCGGAGTGGGTTGCCATTTCCTTCTCCAGGATAGACACTGTACAGCCTGCTAACTTTTAACCTATTCGCCACCTGCCCTTTCACAGAACATGTTTGCTGACTTGACTGTTGGAGAAGTCTAAGAAAACCATGAGTTGAGTAGAAGGGTGAAAGAACCAGACAACCAACCAGCAGTCCAAAGAAGGTGAAGGCACAATTTCCTTTGCTGACTTCTGAAGAACAAATTACCAGGGAAGCAACAGGTCTGGAACTGTTACAAGGAGAGGTCTTAATGCACCGCTTGTGAAGTTGGCAGGAAGGCTTTCTTGGAGCTGTTTCACAATGCCTCGGCCACCCACCCATCTGCTGCCCACACGCTGTCGTCCTTTCAAGTGTTATCTAGAGATATCTACTTGTCAACCGCAGAGAACAAAGCAGGAGTCTTGGCCTTGACAGGGATTTCCCCTCCTGTGATATTTCACACTAAGCCTCATTCACACCCAATGTGAAGGCAGGGCTGCTTTTAAAACCCATTTCACATTTTAAAACCAATTCTGTTAAGCATGACTTCAGCTGTCACTTCTTGTTATTTTTGGAGAAGTTTGATGCTCATAGGTTTGAGACATCCCATCCATTTGTTCAATGGACTTCTGATAACTGTCCCTGCCCACTGGCTATGAAGTCAACACCAATTATGCAGCTGACTGCCTTCACGATAGAGCATTTGAGAACAGGCCACGATGTCTGGTTGTGCCTTACTACATTGGGCCATGTCGTACTGAAAGGCCTTGAAAACTGGTGCCATTTTACAGGGGGAACTGAGGAACGCATGAAAGCTCAGAGTAGGTGGAGGGCTGTCTGCACTGCAGACGTGGTCTGCAACCCCGTTGGGATCAAGAGAAGTAGGCTTTTCAAACCCTTGCTACATGAGCCTTGTTATTGCCAAAATAGACCACTTGAGATGGAAGTACAGATGAATTTGCTGCTGATGACAGCTCACCAGGACCCTGTTCTCCATTCAGGTACATTGATATGCATATTTGCTCTACTGGAAAAAAAAAATCATCTCCTCTTCTACCCTGGGACGCTGCTTCTGTAGGATCGGAATCTGCTATTTTATACCCACCTGCTGCTCCAATATAAGCAGCGCGATAGGCATCACGCTATGAAAAGCTCTGAGGAGCACTGTTGCCGTGCGAATTGCTTCCTTGCTCGGCTCTGCTTGGTGATTGCAAGATGGATTGCCAGATTAGCACAGGCACAAGGAGTTTGTGTAAGGAACAGGGAGGGTGATTTTTCCTTGCTTCTCCCAGCAGCTATTTCTTACCAGTCCCTTTGCTTACTATAAAAAGCAAGGTATTTGTTAATGTCATCTCTTGGTGGAAATTCAAAGGGCAGAATCACTGACTCAAGCCCAGAGTGAAATTCCTGTGTTTCTTCCTGCCCTCAGACTGCCAGACAAGGACTCCTGGGCAACTGGAAACAGAGGCCACTGGCCTATGCCCCTGCCGGCTCGTGGAAGCTTCCAACATGGTGGTTTTCTGTCCTTTGCTGTTTTATGTCATGCGCTAGCTAACTCAACATAGCTCCCGTTCCCCAGTGCAGAATGTTGTTTCCAAACACAAAAAGCAAGCCGATGAAACAGGTAGAAGCACTGCAGCCTGGAGGCGAGGAGCCTGATTCCCCTCCAGAAGACTGGTGTCGCCTGTGTGGGTAATCTATGTTAACATCTTGTCTTCAAGACGTTGACCTCACTTTGATTCAGACGTTCAAGAAAAGAATTCATTTCTTCTCCATTTCAAAGCTGTTTATCTAGCTTAGAAAATAGCTGCTTTAAACAGAAGCCTTTACACTTGTCTGGGTAAATTCAGTTCCAGTTTTTGCTTTGGCCACAAGTCAAAGATAACAGCTGTGCGTGTGTGGGTTCACTGCACTCTACGTGCCTGCTGGCTGCATCACCAACTAGAGGGAATAACCAATAATTAGAACATTTTGGGTCATCCGGGAAAGAACAAAGTTTTCTCATGTCTGGAAAGGTGATGTGACCTCCCTCTGATTTTCCCGAATGAGGATCTGTCTGTGACTACAGGGGGAGCTGAATATACAAGCCTGGGCTCATGGCTGGCCACCGTGTTCTCCCCTTCCTAAAACATCACCTGATAAATGGAGGCTCAGAACTATATTTAATGTTTGTCAGCTCAACTTTAGCTCTGCAACAGGCCTGAGCAGTGGTAACAAGCAAAAGTCCTCGTGTATTCTTAGCACATCAGCATTTCTGATCATAATGATTTGTGACTCAGACCTTGAAAGCTGTGGGGTCTCTTCCTAGTTGAATCAATACAAGTTTACATAAATATATGTTTCTGTTTTCCTTTTGTTCTTGCTTCAGCATTCATGTTTCCTCGTGGGCAACAACAGACTCTGCTAAGGTGGGGAAAAGAGAAAAGGAGCAGATGGAGAGATGATTCAGAAGAAATTATTTGGTTGGGTTCTCACTTCTTTCTTGATTATGACTTTTTTGTTTATTTCATTTATGAGAGGTAACATGTTAGAATTTTTATTTGGAAAGGTAAAATGTGTCCCATGTATTTAAAGAATACGCTCATTCATTTCTTACACCTGATTACAAGCTAAAGCCATTCCCACATGAGCTGCTGTGTGTTGGGCTGTTTGGTGCGTAGTACTTCTTATGGCAGTGCTAGGTATCCCAAAGTGTGAATCCAACAGGGAAGAAGAAACTGGTTTGCCCCAGACACAAAGAGCCAGGCGATCATTCCCTCTGCCTTCAAAATCTCACCCCGTCCAGGAGACAATGTTGGCAAGAGATATGGTGGTAATTTTTTCCTTGATTTTATGCCAAGTATGGGAGAAACTTCCACTTCCACTCAAATAATCAGAAGGATGGGGAGAGACGACCTTTTTGAAGACTTACCTGTGGGATGGTCCCTGTTACCAGCGCAGGTTCTCTCTGCTGCAGGATGCGCCCTGGGCACACGGAGGCTGCAGCTCTCGTGACTGCCCTGTTTGTGGAACATACAACGCTAACTGGCGTTGCTGTGCCATCTGAAGTCCACAGGACTGCCTCTGCTCAGGGTCGGGCAGGAGCGGGGTGTGTCCACATTTATCGTGTTGGTTAGAGGCAACTCTGGGCACATTTGTGCTCTTGGTATCAGTTTGAACCCCAAATTCTCTATGTCAGTCATCCCTGACTTCCCTAGCCTGCAACCCCATTTCAATAAGAGAGGAAAAGAGTGGTTAATGTAGATACATTTTCTGTGTCTGGGTTAATTTGGGTGAAACCCAGTTACCTAGAGATATTTGTGTGGACTACACACATATCTCAATGACATTTTATACTCAAGAGGGAAAAAAGGAACTAATTAAAAGTGATATGCATATATTGTATCCACTCTATTTAACCAGCACATGACCGTTGAGATAGGTTGTTGAGATGTAACCAAGATCGGGATTGATATTACCGGTTGGGAACAAGAAATCCTGCCTAAAAACCATGATATGAAAATACCAATAGCTAGCCCTGATTGCTGAAATTATACACTCAGAGCACAGAGGATACCACCAAGTCATTTACAGGCTCTGTGTCCTGAGGGCTGTGCTGAGAGCAGAGAACTCCAAAGAAGCCAGGACTCTTTAAATTTTTATCCCACGATAGAATGTGTAAGTTCAACGGGAGGAGACTGAGAACCACTCGTCCTCCTGAAACGGGACATGCATAGGCTGCCATGCTTCTGGGCCCCGTATCCCGTATACCTGGAGTGTCCCCCCAGGATTGAAGAAACAAAGGGAGGTGGATTCACTGAATCTCAGAGATGCCCTTGCTTACAAATGATTTCTGCATGAAAATTTAGAATCTGGGGAAAGACAAGAAAGCATGCAGCAGGGATTTTTTTCCTCCTCAGCCCTTCTAGCCGTGGACTGATTGGTGTGAGAAATTAGCTGTCCTGCTGAGGAGTGAGGTGTCACAACGTAACTGGTCCTTCATGAGCCTCTGTGTCTGATGCACTGATCTTTAAATCAGGGGCCCTTCCGGCAGTTTTCCTTGTGACCTTCCTCGGGTTGGCACACGGCGGGTGTGGTAAACAGATGGCTGGTCTCCATCCACTAATATGTAAAATCTGATTATTTTTTATGCTGGTGCTTTTTCTCTTTTATTCCTGAAAGTGATTTTATCTCCTTCACTTCTGTTAATGCCACATGTATACTCATTTCATGATAAAAGAAGACCTCCATAATGTCTCCTTCTGCTGTGTGGACTTAAGTGAATTTAGTGACTTCAGCTGCAATGCAGGAGACACAGTTTCAATCCCTGGGTCAGGAAGATCCCTTGGCAAAGGAAATGGCAATCTACTTCAGCATTCTTACCTGGAAAACCATAGACAGTGGCCTGGTGGTCTACAAGCCTTAGGGTCATAAAGAGTCAGACATGACTTAGCAAGAGAGTCACGCAAAGTGACTTCAGCAGGACTAATCTCCAAACACACAAGCATAAATTATTATTAAATTTTCTAGGGACCTAAAGAGAAAAGCATAGATGTTTCTATTAAAGAAACAGAAGGCACTTTTCCAATGTATCTGAAGTTAGATATTATTAATGATCATTACGATCCCATCCTCATTTTATTCCTACATTGAAGTCTTTCTCTCTGCCCTGTCAACATCATGAGAAGTAAACAGTTGGGGAAGGAATAAGTCAGTATACATGATATGGGCAGTAGTGTTTTACTGCTAGAGCTGATCTGCTGCTTCGCATTAGGATTTTACCTTTTATTAGCCCCTTAGTGTTTAATAAGTGCTGTCTTGTGCTTAAGGAAAGAAGGAAGGAAATGAGTTGTTTAAATGACCTACTATGTGTCAGGCACTATGCTAGCTGCTTTTTATTTGTTATCTCTGTTAATACAACAGCCTTGTGAGGTGGGTAGTGGTTTTATTTTACAGGTGAGAGAACCAAGTAAAATAGAGTGAAGTGAGGGAAAGGGAGAGAAAGACAGGAGCTGGAGTTCCAGTTCTTAGTCATGTGGGCTCTGCTTCACTAGACTTTCTAACCCTGGAATTCCAGTGGGCCCACATGGCATTTGAAAGGGGCAGAGCAGAGTTGTTCCAGCTCGGAGATTGCAGGTATACTTTGGATTGGAGGTGGAACAGGATTTCTTACCCCCAAATACTCCTCTTTGGTGTAAAGATTATTTTAGGCTGATCATTTTTAAGAAAGAGCAGACCATGGAAAAACTCTGAAGACTAAGTAGCAGTTACCCTTTTGTAAGAGATATTTACATGCATAAGGACATTTCTAAGTATGTTTTCCTTTACCAGGAGAAGGATGGTCAAATCTCTAGAAATTCTTATCAATGGAGAATGCATGGAATCAAAGTGGCATAAGCACCACGCCCCCTGTTTACTGCTCCTTACCTGGTAAACACCCACACCTGCCCGTCCCCCTACTCCCCAGCATCTTTGTCTTTAGCTGGAGATGGTCTTTAAGGTGGTGTCTTTTGTCATTTTGGAGAGCTGCTCAGTTTTCCTGAATATCTCCCAAGTGTACAAGACGTATATATGATATTAAATATGTGTTTGCATTTCCCCTGCTAATCTTCCGTCATGGGAGTTCTCAGTCAAGAACCTGAAGAGTAGAGGGAAGATGTCCTCCTTCTTCAGGAATGAGCTATTTCTGAGCCCCAACAGGAAACCTGCTGGTGCCAGTGTAGGGTGTGGGTGTGCCAATTTTGGTCTCATGGTGACATAGCCCTGCCCACTCCAAAGCTTGCACATATTGTATAAATAATAACCCACACTTACTAAGCATATACTCTGGGCCAGACACTGGCTTAACAGTTCATCCTCAGAACCCTATAAGGTAGATGCTAATATTACATTTTACAGAAGGGAAAACTGAGGCAGCTGCTGAGTAGCATAGAGATTAAGGCCCCTATCAAAGGTCACAAAGCTTGTCAGCAGTGGAAGTGGGGTTTGCTCCGAGGCAGGCTGGCTTTCAAGTGATGCTCTTCATCACTTCTGCTTCTGCCTTTCAACCAGGCCCTCAGCCTGTCATTGGTGAGGCTGATTTTTGGGCTTGAGGCCGCTGTTTCTGTGCCTCTTCCCTTTCTTAGAGGGCAGGGAAGTCTCAGTTGTCACATTTTCTAGGAAGTGAGTATAAACGCTTGCATTCCATCTTTTTAATGTAGCAAAGAAAAAAATAGATCAGGCACATTTAGACAGGTGACTACATACCCTGCTATGGAGATAATCAAAGGGTAGTTCACAGAACTACAGTAAAAGCCTGGGTTTATAGCTCCACTCCTCCATATAACTAGCTGGCTGTATACAGAGACACTCCAAGTCCTTGGCTTGTCAGCTATAAAACATGTTTAATTTCTAGCTCATTGCATGGTTGTGAGAATCAATGAAGATGTTGTGTAGAAAGTGCTCATCAAAGTGCCTGGCTGTAGTAAGCTTTTAATGAAAGATACTTTTATTAATTAAGATTATTAAAGCCCTGGTTGACTAAAAAAACCTAGCTGAGACTATTGCATCTTAACTCTACAGATGTTTTGAAGGCAGTATGATGTGGAGTATCCTCAATCAGCTTGGCCGGGGGGGACCTCTTTCTTATTGAACACTTTGCTACACAGGAGCACTGTGCTAAGTGCATTTTACATACTTTCTAATATTTACAAGCAAATGTCTTATGGGTCTCGTCCATCTTTAGGCTTACTTCACTTTTCCAGACCGGGAAGGGGCAGAGGTGAGATTTGAAGGCAAGCTTCAAACCCTCACTATTATATTTTGCTTGCGGTCTGAAGTAGCAGCAAGGTAACTCCTTATTGGAATCCAAGTCTTGGGGGCAGACCAATTAGACTCAAATTCTTTTTTTTTTTCCAAACGGAAGTATAGTTGTGTTAACTACTGCCGTATAGTAAAGTGATTCAGTTATACATATAGATGCGTGTGTGCCTGCTAAGTTGCTTCAGTTCTGTCTGACTCTTGGTGACCCTGTGGACTGTAGCCTACCAGGCTCCTCTGTCCATGGGATTCTCCAGGCAAGAACACTGGAGTGGGTTGCCATGCCCTCCTCCAGGGGATCTTCCCCACCCAGGGATTGAACCTGGGTCTCTTATGTCTCCTGCACTGGCAGGTGGGTTCTTTACCACAAGTGCCATCTGGGAAGCCGCATACATATATTATACATATATAATGCATATAACCATATGTGTGTGTAGAATATATATATACACATTCTTTTTGGAATATTCTTTGCCATTTTGGTTTATCACACGATACTCTTCTCTCAGTGTCATCATTGTGTCTTGCTGCTTTTGTTCAGTCACTGAGTCGTGTCCGAATCCTTGTGACCCCGTGGGCTGCAGCGCGCCAGGCTTCCCTGTCCTTCACTTCTCCCGGAGTTTGCTCAAACTCATGTCCATGAGTTGGTGATGCGATTTGACTGAATCATCCTCTGCCACCCCTTCTCCTTTTGCCTTCAATCTTTCCCAGCCTCAGGGTCTTTTCTAAGGAGTCAGCTCTTCACGTCAGATGGACAAAATATTGGAGCTTCAGCTTCAGTCCTTCCAATGAATATTCAGGACTGATTTCCTTTAGGATGGACTGGTTTGATCTCCTTGCAGTCCAAGGGACTCTTCAGAGTCTTCTCCAACATCACAGTTCAAAAGCATCAATTCCGTACACAACTACTGCAAAAACTATAGCTTTGACTATACAAATAGGATCTTTCTCAGCAAAGTAATATCTTTGCTTTTTAATATGCTGTCTAGGTTTGTCAAAGCTTTCCTTCCAAGGAGCAGATGTCTTTTAAGCTTATTGGTTATCTGTATTTCTTCTTTGGAGAAATATCTATTTAGGTCTTCTGCCCATTTTTGGATTGGGTTGTTTGTTTTTCTGTTGCTGAGTTGTATGAGCTATTTGCATATTTTGGAAATTAAAGCCTTGCCAGTCACATTGTTTGCAAATATTTTCTCCTATCTCTTAGGTTATTTTATTGATTTTTTTTTTTTTTTGCTTCATTTATGGTTTCTTTTGCTGTGCAAAAAGTTGTAAGTTTGACCAGGTTTCATTTGTTTATTTTTGTTTTAAGTTTTATTGCCTTTGGCAACTGACCTGGGAAAATATTGATATGATTATGTTAGACAATGTCTTGCCTATGTTCTCTTCTAGAAGTTTTATGGTGTCATGTCTTATGTTTAAGTCTTTAAGCCATTTTGAGTTTATTTTTGTATATGGTGAGAGAGTGTATCCTAACTTCACTGATTTACATGTGTTTTATAACTTAGACTCAAATTCTTGATAGCTAAGGGAACCTAACTCCTCTGACCTTTCCGAGTCTGTTTTTTCAACTAGAAAATGCAATAAAATGATGAATCCTGCAGCACTGTTTCTCAAGAAACAAATGAAAGAATTATCCGGGTCTGGCATGGGTGTTAAATAGGCCTGATTTGAACAAGACCTTCATTTCCCGAGTATGACATGCTTGAAGCCAGATGGCTGGGGCGTCTGTTGTTGCCCTACATCAGGGAAGCTGAGAAATGGGTTTACTCAGGAAAATGAAGGTACTTCAGGGAAAAGGTGCTCAGTGGGCAAAACAGCAGGAGCAGGGTTCTCCCCAAATCATTTTTCACATTGCAAGATATGACTAAGAATATTCTACATATAGAAGGCAATGTTGTCAATGATCAGCTATGTCTTTCAAGAGGTAAATATGTTGCTCTTATGATGCGTGTGCATGCATGCGCGGTTACTTAAGTCGTGTCTGACTCTTTATGACCCTATAGACAGTAGCCCGCCAGGCTCCTCTGTCCATGGGATTTTCCAGCCAAGAAGACTGGAGTGGGTTGCTATGCCCCACTCCAGGGATCTTCCTGACCCAGGGATCAAACCTGTGTCTCCTGGCATCTCCTGCAATACAGGCAGATTCTTTACCCACTGAGCCATGTGAGACTGTAAATTAGCTTCTTCTAGTTCAGCAGTTAGAATCACGTGGTCATGAAACAAAGGATGGGGTAGATCTTGAAAGAACAAGTTCAAGGTTAAAAAAAGTGACTTTAGGGCAAGTGAAAACTTGGATACATTTGTAAAATATCACCCAAAGAGCCTGAGTTTTCTATTTGTTCAGCTTTTTTGATGCCATTACATGTATCATTTTGACAATAAGCATAAAAGGGTGATTTGAGAAGGTGAACAATTTGCTTCCTTGCAAGGAATTTTGCTGGTTGGATTTCAAATATGTAGGAAAGGATTATTCATGTAATATTTAAAATAAAAATTGTAAGAGTGACTAAGGCAGTAATGAAAAAAATCACAATTCTCTAAATGTCACTTCATTCAGTAGCGTACATTGTCTGCATTTCTTCTCAGCGAGTGGGAAAATGAAAAATGTCATGTACACACAAGGTTGACAAATTGATTTTTCTTTGTGAGTACACATCTCTACTTTAAGGATCAGAAAAAAAATATTTGTACTTCACAGGTTTAATGGTGAATTTATACCATTTGGCCCATTTAAAAATTGCTAAGAAGAGCACAGAGTAAGACATCAATATTTCTGTGATGTTTCAATATTTACTGGCAATGCTTTCTTAAGTATTACCTGCTCCAATGAAGCCAAATTCAGAAGGTAAATTGTAATTTTCAGGCATTATTATTTACTTTCAGCATTTCTGGACAGAAAATGTAAAATGTTAAAAATACTTCAAAATGACTTGATATATAATTTTTGCTCTTTCAAAAATGGCTTGATATGTAATTTTTGTTCTTTCTTCACTCAGAATTCCCAAATCCACGTAAGATTTTTGCTCTAAACTCTGCTCCTGTGAGAACCCACAGCCCTCAAAATAAATATCAAATATATAATTTTCCCCCTGAGGCCATCTGTAAGATGATTTCCCAAAGGAACAAAAAAATTGCTTTTAAACAAAGGATAAACATGGAGTTTTGAAAACTCTGATTAAACTTCTTTGAAAGTTTTAAGCTGAGGCGAAAGGGGATGAGTGAGGCTGAAATAGAATTCATCTTGCCACAGCATCATAGAGCATTTGGTCTCTTGCCCATGGTGATTTATTAGGGGACCAAGTTCATGTCATTGTGCCTGATCTTCAGAAACCTGGCTCCAAATCCTGATGTTACTCACAATTGAAAATGAGGCTGGTGGTCAGATCCCAGCCTCGTCTGACAGGATTGTCAGCCTGCACTCAGGAGAATGGCCGTCTGGACAAACAGGGAGTGTGAACTTGCAGGTCAGGGACTCAAGTGGGTGTCAGCTGGGTTTTTATCTGCAGTGAGCCTGGGAGGTGTGTGCCTTGGCTCCTGACCCTTCTCAGTGGGAAGCTTATTAAGCTGCCTGACAAAGTAGGCTGACACAGTCCTAATGTCCTCCGAAGGAAGCTTTTGTTCTTTCTTCTTCTTTTTCTTTTTTTTGGGGGGGTCGAAGCTTAAGAGAATGACTAATTATTAAAATTTTGGAAAAGAAATAGCTCTGGGACTTGGAATATCTGTGTAAAATCTTAAAGGCAGCCAATTTTGCTTCCTGGCATTTGCTTGCCTCGTACAGCTTATAAATAGCTTCCATGTGGTTGCTGCTTCAGTACAGACCTCTGATAAGACCACGGGGAAATTAGTTTTGTAGAAGTCTGTCAGTCTGGGGATAATGGGGATGCCTAAGTGAAATTTTTAGGAAAGATTTTTTTACAAGAATTTCCTTCTAGAGAAGGAAGGTTATTTGCTAACTTTTGAGGAGACCAATAGGAAAAACAGAAGATTTAAGATGATCAATTTTATAATCTGAGATTAGACAAAAAAACCAATTAATGTCATTAATTTCAATGTTGAATTTAAGAGAAGAGTGATAAAAAAAGATAGGACTATAGTTTAAGGATTTGTTATCCTGGAATCTCTATTCCCATACAATGAGGCCACCTCTTACTTTTGGATGATTATATATTTCCTATAAGAGGGAGATGATGGACTTCACCATGGCCAGTATCTTAGGAAAATGCATGCCATTCATTCAGTGGTGGAAAGGGAACATGGAGCTGTCTGATTTAAATATAATCCTAGTGGATCTTTTTTGGTAGAGAGCAAGATGATCTCTTTCCCCCAGAGAAAGGTCATGTCATCCACAGAAAAGCAGGTATTATCTGGAATAAATTATGGTTCACCACCTATCTTGATACACATTGAATGGAGAAGGGGCTCATGATATTGACTTTTATTTACCATAACCTTTCAAAACATTTACTAAGGGCCAAGCACTATTCTAAAGACCACATAAATATTAACTCACTTACTCCTCATGACTATCCTAGGATTTAGATGCTATCAGTTCAGTTCAGTCGCTCAGTCGTGTCTGACTCTTTGCAACCCCATAAACCACAGCACGCCAGGCCTCCCTGTTCATTACCAACTCTCGGAGTTTACTCAAACTCATGTCCATTGAGTCAGTGATGCCATCCAACCATCTCATTCTCTGTTGTCCCCTTCTCCTCCTGCCGTCAGTCTTTCCCAGCACCAGGGTCTTTTCAAATGAGTCAGTTCTTTGCATCAGGTGGCCAAAGTACTGGAGTTTCAGCTTCAGCATCAGCCCTTCCAATGAACACCCAGGACTGATTTCCTTTAGGATGGACTGGTTGGATCTCCTTGTAGTCCAAGGGACTCTCAAGAGTCTTCTCCAACACAACAGTTCAAAAGCATCAATTTTTTGGCGCTCAGCTTTCTTTATAGTCCAACTCTCACATCCATACATGACCACTGGAAAAACCTAGCCTTGACTAGACGGGTCTTTGTTGACTAAGTAATGTCTCTGCTTTTTAATATGCTGTCTAGGTTAGTCATAACTTTCCTTCCAAGGAATAAGTGTCTCTTAATTTCATGGCTGCAATCACCATCTGCAGTGATTTTGGAGCCCCCCAAAATAAAGTCTGTCACTATTTCCACTGTTTCCCCATCTATTTGCTATGAAGTGATGGGACCGGATGCCATGATCTTAGTTTTCTGAATGTTAAGATTTAAGCCAACTTTTTCACTCTCCTCTTTCACTTTCATCAAGAGGCTCTTTAGTTCTTCGCTTTCTGCCATGAGGGTGGTGTCATCTGCATATCTGAGGTTATTGATATTTCTCCCAGCAATCTTGATTCCAGCTTGTGCTTCCTCCAGCCCAGCATTTCGCATGATGTACTCTGCATATAAGTTAAATAAGCAGGGTGACAATATACAGCCTTGACGTACTCCTTTTCCTATTTGGAACCAGTCTGTTGTTCCATGTCCAGTTCTAACTGTTGCTTCCTGACCTGCATACAGGTTTCTCAAGAGGCAGGTAGATGCCACGATTATCCCCATTTCCCAGATCAGGAAACTGTGGCACAGAAAGGTTGAGTCGAGGTTCCAGCGTGCGGTCAGTGGGGAGCCAGGTTCAGATCCAGACAGTCCTTCCAACTCTGTGGGCCGTGCTCATTCCAACCACTTGACCGTGATGTGTCCCGACTAACTAGTGAACGTGTTAATTGCTCAGCTGTGTCTGACTCTTTGCAACCCCATGGGCTGTAGCCCACCAGGCACCTCTGTCCATGGGCTTCCTCAGGCAAGAATACTGGAGTGGGTTGCCATTCTCTTCTCCAGGGGATCTTCCTGACCCAGGGATTGAACCTGGGTCTCCAGCATTGCAGGTAGATTCTTTATCATCTGCATCACCAGAGAAGCCCATTTTATATATAGCAGGGCGTATGTTTTAACTCCAAACTCCTAATGTATCCACCCCACACCCCTCCATCCCTGCTATTCCCTTTGGTAACCATATGTTTGTTTTATTTGTCTGTTTCTGTTTTGTAAATAAGTTCCTTTGTATCATTCTCTTTTTTAGATTCCACATGTAACTAATATCATCTGATATTTGTCTTTTGCTCTCAGAGCTGATTAACCCTGCCTGGTCATCTCCAGCTCTACTGAAAGTCTCCATCAGAATGAACTCCTAAGAACTGACTTTTGGACAGATTTCCCACTAACAAGTCAAGAAGCTTTTTCTGATCCCTCATGGGTAGCCACCCCTATATTGATTTGTAGAATAAACCTGGATTAAAATGCCTCTTTCTTTGATTGCCTCCCTCACATTACGTAAGCTTGTGAGACAGGCTGTATGCCTTATTTTGTCTTCTTGCAGCCTCTCCCTAGCAAAGCCCCTCCTCTGCAGTAGGTGCTCACAGGGATTCAGACAGGTTTTGACTACATCAGACCAGCCGACGTTTGCAGTCTGATTTCTGAGGACTTTCGGGCTGCGCCAATGAACAAAGACTATTTCCTTTTACCACAAGGAATAGACTTTGTGACTGATTTTAAGAAGTTAAGAAGTAACTTTACTTGTGGCATTACTTGTCAAACAAAATTTAATGACTATTAGAGATCTTCAAATAGAAATGGGGAAAAATGAAATTTTTATTGGGGAGAAACTCCCCAAATAGCTGTTAAACATCAATTTCACAGAAGAAATTAGAGGGATCTAATTGCTTCTGGACCCATTTTGCCAACACTAAGGTGCCTTAAAAAATGAAAACAGTGCCAAACAAGAGGTTATTATGAACACAGAAAAATGGATTTTCGAGAATAAATGCTTCCTTCCTACATGTCCTGCTTGTCATTTGTTATATCTAGATCACAGAACACGGCATAGTAATGCACCTCCCTTGACCAAAAGTCCAACATCTCCCACATAATCTAAGTGCAGAATCTAACCTCTTAGCCCTCTCCCTTCATGCCTGCTCACTCTAATCATCTCTGCTCCCCAGAGTCTTCCAAGTCCTATCTCCTCGTTGTCATCTGAGGTGATTTTCAGTTTTTATGTGATCGTCCCTTGCCTCCCTCCCACATGACTGTGCGCACGCATGCACGTGCATACACGCGGAGTAGAGAGATTTTATCTTCTTTCAGCTTTTTCTCTCCTCTCGTCTCTGCAGTTTCATAGTAAAGATCAGAAGATAGCGGAGCTGTTTTGTGGAGGGAGGAGACAGTTGGGGATTAAATTTGGCTACCCCTCGCCTTCTAGCTGTGTGGCATTTTCTTATCTGCTTGTAGGGGAAGGTTAAAGTTTGCTCAGCTAGTAAGGAGTTATTTCCAGGATTTGCCAACAGGAGTGGTTTAGACTGTTTGCTGAAGCAGAGGAGATGATAAGTAACCTAGGGAGGATGTTTGTAGTACTGACCTCTAAGCAGGGATGCACATGTTAGCTGTGGCCTGGCTTTGAGGTTTCCAGGGCTAGGCTATTTCAACATCTGGTGGGTACATCACTGTTTAAGAAATAAACTAAAACTTTGAGAATGACTGCATCCTTGACAAGAAGTATTCTTTTCCAAGAACGAAGGCTGCAGCTGTCTAACAATGACTAACAAGACTCCACAACTCTCTGGGCAGGAAATGAAGAAGATTTTCCCGGCTATCTCAAAATGGGTGTTTGGGGAATGTGGGAGGGTGTGAGTTGCTACAGACTATTCTGGAATTAGGGCATTGGGCTTGCCTGATTAATTTTTATCTCATATTACAGGGTTCTTGGCTATCAGATTTCAGATCACATTAGAAGGGTTTGAACCATCTAAAATCACACAGCATGGCTACATAGATTCCAGATCTATTAATTAGAGTGAAAAATATGTCTACTTTTGGCAGCAAGCAGGTTTCCCTTCATCTTTCCATTTGATGAATAAATGACATTTAAAAAAATTAATATCTGAGTTACATCAAAGTGAAATGTGATAGAGCTATGACTACTGAGGTATCATTTAATAATTATTATTTCAGAAGACAACTGGTCCTATTTTTGTGAAGAACGTGGTCACTGAATAACTGCTCATCAAATGGCCATTTTGTGTGCCCTCCACATTGCTTCACAAAGTTGTATTCACCAAGCACAGCTAAAGCCAGACTACTCCCCTTCTTTAGAAACTTTCAGTGGATCCCCACAATCCTCTGCAGTGTTTCTCAAATCTTAATGTGCAAAAATTCACCTGGGGATCTTATAAAATTGTACATCCTGGTGTGATTTGTCTAGGGTGGGGCCTGGGCTTCTGAACATCTAACAAGTTTCTCCTGGTCTCTCAAATGCACTCTTTTTTTTTTTTTTTTTTTGGCTGCACCACATGACTTGCAGAATCTTAGTTTCCTGCCCATGAATTGAATCCAGGCCCTAGGCAGTAAAAGTGCCAAGTCCTACCCACTGGACCGCCAGGGAACTCCCTCAACTGCACTCTGAGCAGCAAGGGTCTGCAGGAGAAGTCTGACGGCGATGACAATACACTAGACTTCCAGTAGCTCCCCAGGCTGATCGCCCTTCCTGTTCCGGACTCCCCGCAGTCCGCTACTGTTCGATGTTCCCACGCTGTCCCTGTTTCTCAGATGCACACGTGCCTTCTTCGGTGGTTTGGGGATGTTAGCCCCCGTCCACGTCTTACTTGCCTTTCTTCATCCAAAGAACTCCCATTCTCTACAACCCCTTCTCAACTTGTCTGTACCCTTCCCACTCATTAGCATCATTCTTCCCCTGTCCTGCTCTCCTCATGCCTTTTGTTTGGAGATCAGTTTTGCAACTTACTGCTGTCTGCCAGACCATATATATTAGGCGTGTATCTGTCCTTCCCTATGAACTGTGAACCTCTGGTGGACAGCTATCTCATGCTATACATCATTGCCTCCTCTGCAGTATTTTGCACAATTCCTACATAGAGCAGGTTCCAATAGAAGTTTGCTGGAATTGAATAAAGCTCACAGATTGTGTGAAATCACCCCTCTAGATGGGTTTCTCTTGAAAAGTTGAAACTCACTGGCTTTCAGAGAAACCTCTTCAATGTTCTTTCCTGAGAAGAAATGTCTTACTCCTCGGTAATTAGGAATCTCTCCTGGGTGGTTTTTAAAACAGGTTTTGATTTGGAGGATCTATGAGTATGACTATGTGGGCTAAGCTTCTTAGAGGGGCATCCCAGCTGAGAATCACAAAAGAAAGCTGAGGCTGCTCCCTCTGCCTATCATACAAACTGGCTTTTCCTTGTTGCTAATAAAAGCTACTTGTGTTGACTGTCTAACAAGAAGCACCTTAATCCTTTTTCAATGGACTTCTAAAATTAGCTTTATTTTGTCCTTCCCAAAGAAAGATGAGATGTGTCACTTTTTCACTTTCAGGGGGCTTGATCAGAGAATTGGTTGTCTTTGCCTAGAGTATGGGAGGACATTCCTAGCTGGGCAATATTAATGAACCAGCTTTTTGAATCAGAGTGACCTGGGTTCTAATTTTGATACTGTAACATGTTAACTTTGTTATCTTGAACACAAGCAGTATTTAGCCAATTTGAGCCTCATTTTTCTCATCTCATGATAGGGTAAATCATACCCACAGGAAGGATTATTTATATTAAATGGAAAATGTGTGTAAATTGGCCCCACAACAAAAGGTGGGTGTTATTGCAATCGATTTTCAGACATCACTGGTCATTTTTTAGCACTTAAAGTCCACTGTCCATGTTTATCAAGCACATCTCAACTATTAGAAGTTGGGGATGAGAGGGGGTTTTTGTTACTGTTCATTTGGTTTTGGCAGTGCTGCCCAGCTTGTGGAATCTTGAGTCCCAGACCATTGGATTGAACCTGAGTCCTGAGCAGTGAGAGCACCAAGTCCTAACCACTGGACAAAAAGGGAATTCCCAGAGAGGGGTTCTTGACTTTGGCATCCAAAGTCCTGCTTCTTTTTATAGAGCTTTGGTCATTGTGTTGAGGCCAGACACTGACCTCTACTAGTGGTAGAAGGAATAACTTCGTTGGTGAGGTGATTTCATTCCAAGTCCATAGACACTGGGACTTGGGACTTATTAAAATAATGATCTCAGTGAAGCTTGCAGTTATAGTGAATAATATTCCAAGTTAGGAAGCTTCTGTTTTGGATGTGGAAGGGAAGTTGCCCAAGCAGCAAAGTCTGCTTTCACCGTTTATCTTGGTCCAGGTGGTAGATCTGTGTACAGGGCTGACTTGCATTAGTAAGCATCAGCAAAGTGGTGGTGGAAACATGTCCAGGCCTTGCCCGTCAGTTTCCATTTTCATATTTCCTGCATAGGTTGGGAAACGTGGAAGGACAGCATGAATTCAATTTAACAGTCCACTAAGTTTCAAAGAAATGATCACATCTCTGAATCTAAGTGTTTTAAACAAGATTTTTCAGATGGTGAGAAAAGACAAATCCCTTGTTTAGTAAACAGAAGCAGTTTAAACATTAATCATCCACCAGACATTAAGTGTAATCAAAGGTTCCATTTTAGTTCAAGTATAACTTATGTTCCCCAATTAATTACTTACAGGACTATGTAGTTTGCATTTTTAAACGAATGTTCTGCCTCCCAGATGTCTTCTTGTAGGAATGCTGTGACCCTTCATAGAGAGGCTGGTTCTCTTATCACAGTATTTTCAAGGCCTCTTGGGGTGTGAAAAGACACAGTTTAAGTACCACCTGCCATATTGGACCCAATAAAGAATTTGTGAAGTTGGAATGCAGCTTCGACACTTAAGTAGGTTACATTCTTGGCAAAGAGACTGTGAGTTGAGATGATGTAATTCAAATTTGATTTTTTCCAGAGAAACATTATTATAATGGAGCTATTTTCTTGACAAAGGGTCAAGTCTTAGTGGATTTGCAGGAATGAGGCTATCACACTAGTAAGGAACCTCAAAGTAATCTGGGTCAGTTCTGTTTCTTGAGTCAGAAAAATGCTATTCTCACTTTTCAGCTGAAACAAGTAAAGTTTATTTAGAGGCTCAGTGTTCTGCTAATATGCCAACTAGGGGTGGGGTTTTGGAGGGTGAAAAAAGGATCTAGAACAGCACTATCTAACAGAACTTTCTGCAGTGATAAAAATGTCCTGTGTATATCTGCATTGCTTAACACAGCGATGGTTAGCCACATGTGGCTACTGAGCACTTGAAACAGGGCTAGTATGACTAGAAAAAGGAATTTTCAATTTTATATAATTTTACATAATTTAAATTTAAATATAACTAGCCACATGTGGCTAGCACAGGTAAACCCAAGCTAATTTTATGCATTTTGAAAGGCAAGAGCTAGGTAACAAAATGAAAGCACAGCCAAGAGAATAAAAGCTGATGACATATCCACCTTGCTGACTGAATTGGTTATTTTATAATGAAGTTTAAGGATCATCAATCTGCTGGTCAATACCAAGGGATGTTAGTGGTTTATAGCATGGTAAAGTCTCAGAGCCATTTAAACATTTTTATTGTATAAGAAAGAAAAAGCATAAAGAGAATGCTAAGGGCATGGGCGAGTACGGAATAAAATTTTTAGACTTAGGACAAGAAACAAATGCCGTATCTCAGAAAAGAGTTAAGGATTTTAAAGATGGATTTCCTAAGGACAGTGGAGGGAGTTTCTGTGAAAAATTATGGAATTTATTTTTAAAAAACTATACATGGTTTGACTGTGGCTGACCATAGGTTGGAAACAAAAATTACACTTCTTAAAGTTTCTGTCACTAATTTGATTTTACTTTCAATTTTAACATATGCCTACCTTTAAAAAAGTTGTAATAAAAATTACAGGAGACCTAATGTCTTAAATTTTTGATTGTACACTGCAGTATTGCAGTAACTATAAGCAGAATGGTGTGCAGAAGATCACTAGAGCTTCTCTATCTTGCCTGACTGAAACATTACCCTTACTGAACCGCAGCTTCCAGTTCCCCTCTTCTCCCAGCCCTGAAACCACCATTCAACTTTCTGCATGGAATCAGGCATATTTACCCTTCTGGAATTTGCTTATTTCCATCAGCATAATTTCATTCATGTTGTAGTATATGACAGGATTTCCTTGCTTTTTAAGGCTGAATAATATCCTATTGTATGCATATAATCTTCTTTCATTCATCAGTCAGTGGACATTTAGCTTGTTTCTACTTCTTGGTCATTATAAACAATGCTGTAATAAATGTGGGAGTGAATACATCTCTTGGAGATTCTGATTTCAGCTTTTTTTTTTGTGTGGGGATAAAATACCCAGAAGTGGTTACTGGATCATATAGTAGCTCTCTTTTTCACTCTTTGAAGAACATCCATACTGTTCTCCACCGTGGCTGCACAATTTGACATTCCTATTAGCAATAGGAATTGCTAATAGAAATTCTCCACATCCTGACCCACACTTGTTATTTTATGTCTTATTTGTTTATTTTTATAATGGCCATCTTGACAGGTATGAAATGATATATCATTGTGAGTTTGATTTGCATTTCTCTGATGATTAGTGATGTTGAATATCTTTTCACACACTTGTTGGTTATATGTATGCCTTTTTATGGATAAATGTCTATTTAAACCTTTTTCCCACTTTTAAATCCAATTATTTATTTTCTCTTTTCTAATGAATTATAGGAGTTCTTCAAATATTTTGGTCATTAATCCTTTCAGAGACATAGAGTTTGCAAAAATTTTCTCCAAATTACACAGATTGCCTTTTTACTCTTTTTGATTATTTTCTTTACTTTGCAGAGTTTTGTGTTTGATACAGTCCCACTTATTTAATTTTATTTTGTTTTCTGTGCTTTTTGGTGTCATATCCATTGCCAAGACCAACATTAAGAAGCTTTGCCTTTATGTTTTCTTCTAGGAATTTTAGAATTTTAGGTCTTACATTTACATCTTTAATCCATTTGAATTGTTTTTTGTGTAAGGTATGAAATAAAGATCCATTTTCATCCTTTTGTGTGTAAATATCCATTTTTCTCAACACTCTTTAAAAAATAATGCATTGTATATTATTGTCTACAATAATTGTATATTGTCTATTCTTGGCACCAGTGTTGAAGATCAGTTGATCATATATGTATGGGTTTATTTCTAGATTCTCTATTCTGTTCCATTCATCCATGTCTGTCTATAGGCTAGTACCACACAGTTTCAATCACTGTAGTTTTTGGCATATTTTGAAATAAAAAATTGTGAGGCCTTTAGCTTCACTCTTTCTTAATATTGTTTTGGCTATTTAGAGTCTTTTGTGGTTCCATATGCATTTTAGGATTCCAAGTCCCCCCGCTCCATTTCCATGGAAAAACCCTTGGGTTTTGATAGAGATTGAGCTGAATCTGTAGCTCAACTACTACTTAGGTTAGTATGGACATTTTAATAATGTTAAGTCTTCCAGTCATTGGAAAAGGGAGGCCTTTCAATTTATTTGTGTCTTCTTTCATTTCTTTCAGCAATGTTTTGTGGCTTTCAGTGTACAGGTTTTACACGTCCTTGGTTAAGTTTAGTCCTAAGTATTTTATTCATTTTGATGTTTTTGTTAATAGAATAGTTTTGTTAATCTCTTTTTGGATTATTTATTGCTAGTGTATAGAAACATAATTGATTATTGATTTTGTAGCTTACCAGTTTGCTGTATTAATTTATTTGTCCTAATTTGTGTGTGTGTGTATAATCTTTAGGATTTTCTATGTGTAACATTATTTCATCTATGAAAAAATGTCAGACAAGACTTAGTGACTGAACGACAACAACATCTGTGAACAGAGATGATTTTACATATTCTTTTCTGATGTGGCTGTCTTTTATTTGTTTTTTTTCACTAATCATCTGGCTAGGACTTCTAGTACTATGTTGAATAGAAACAGTGAGAGTGGGCATCCTTGTTTTGTTCCTAATCTTAGAAGAAAAGCTTTGAGCTTTTCTCTGTTGTGTGTAATGTTAGCTATGAATTTTTCATGTATGGCCTTTATAATCTTTCTATTCTTAGTTTGTTGAGTCTTTTTAGGATGAAACAGTGTCAGATTTTGTCAAATGCTTTTTCTGTATCTATTAAGATAATCATGTGATTTTTAGTCTTCATTCTGTTAATATGATGTATCCTTCACATTGATTGATTTCCATACATTGAAACATACTTAAATCCCAGGGATAAATCCTACTTGGTCATAATGTATGAACCTTTTAAGGTGTGTTGAATTTGGTATGGTAGTATCTTGTTGAGGGTTAAAAATATATATAGTCATCAAGAATATTGGGCTCAAGTTGTTTTTTCTTTGGCATTAGTGATTCGGGCATAGAGTTGGATTACTGTGAAGTTGAATGGTTTTCCTTGGAAACCAATCAAGATCACTCTGTCATTTTTGAGATTGCAATCAAGTACTGCATTTTGGACTCTTGTTGACTATGAGAGTTACTCCATTTCTCCTCAGGGATTGTTGCCCACACTAGTAGATATAATGGTCATCTGAAATAAATTTGCCCATTCCCATCCATTTCAGTTCACGGATTCCTAAAATGTTGATGTTCACTCTTACCATCGCCTGCTTGACCACATCCAATTTACCTTGACTCATGGACCTAACATTCTAGGTTCCTATGCAATATTGTTCTTTACAGTATCAGATTTTTACTTTCACCACCAGTCACACCCACAACTGAACATTGTTTCCACTTTGGCCCAGGCTCTTCATTCTTTCTGGAATTATTTCTCTCCTCTTTCCCAGTAGTATTTTGGACACCTCCTACCTGGGGGGCTCATCTTCTGGTGTCATATCTTTTTGACCTTTCGTATTGTTCATGGGGTTCTTGAGGCAAGAATACTGAAGTAGTTTGCCATTCCCATCTACAGTGAACCATGTTTTGTCAGAACTCTCCACCATGACCCAACCATCTTGGGTGGCCCTGCACAACATGGCTCATAGCTTCCTTGAGTTACACAGGCTGTGATCCATGTGTTCATTTTGGTTAGTTTTCTGTGATTGTTGTTTTCATGCTTGAGGCTGTGGGATTGTAGTTCTTGCTTCTTCTATAGAAGAATAGATGCTTTCAACTTGTAGTGCTAGAGAAGACTGTTGATAGTCCTCTGGACAGCAAGAGGATCAAACCAGTCAATCCTAAAGGAAATCAACCTTGACTATTCATTGGAAGGACTGATGCTGAATCTGAAACTCCAATACTTTGGCCACCTGACGTGAAGAGCTGACTTATTGAAAAAGACCCTGATGCTGGGAAAGGTTAAGAGCAGGATGAGAAGGGAACGACAGAGGATGAGATGCTTGGATGGCATCACCAACTCAATGGACGTAAGTTTGAGCAGACTCTGGGACATAGTGAAGGACAGGCAAGACTGGGATGCTGCAGGCCATGGGGTTGCAAAGATTTGGTCACTGGGTTGCAAAGATTCGGACATGACTTAGTGACCGGACAACAACAATAAGTGTCTTTTCTGGCTTAATATCAGCATTAGCTGCTCTCATTAAATGAGTTTAGGTGTGTTCTGTGCAACATTTTGAAGAATTTAAGAAAAATTGGTGTTAATTTGTCTTTAATTATTTGGTACACTTTACCAGTGAAGTCATCTGGTCTTGGACTTTCCTTTGATTACTGATTCAATCTTCTTACTAGTTATGAGTGTATTTGGATTCTCTGTTTCTTCATGAGTCAGTTTTGGTAGATTGCATGTTTCTAGAAATTTATCCATTTCTTCCAAGGTCATCCAAGTTGTTGGAGTATAATTGTTTATAGTTGTCTTAGCATCATTTTTATTTCTGTGGCATCAGTTTATATCTTTTCTTTCATTTCTGATTTTGTTTATTCTAATCTTCTCTCTTTTTCTTGGTCAGATTAGGTAAAAGTTTGTCAATTTTGTTGATTTTTTAAAAAACAACTCTTAGCTGTGTTGATTTCTGTTGTTTTTCTCTTTTCCATTTCTGCTCTAATCTTTGGTATTTCTATCCTTCTGCCAACTTTAGGCTTAGTTTGTTCTTATAATTATCTGAGTTGTAAAATTGGGTTATATATTTGAGATTGTTGTTTCTTTTTTACTGCATACTTTTATCACTATAAACTTCCTTCTTAGTACTGCTTTTGCCATATCCCATAAATTTTGGTATGCTGCAGTTTTTTCTTGAGATATTTTTGAATTTCCCTTTTGATTTCTTCTATATCCCAATGTACAAGAGTGTGTTGCTTAATTTCCACATACTATAGATTTTCCAGTTTCCTATCTGTTACTGGTTTTCATTGTCATGGAAAGATATTTGCTATGATTTCAGTCTTCTTAAATTTGTTAAGAATTGTTTTGTGACCTAACATGTGATCTCTTCTAGAAGCACTCCATGTGTGGTTGAGAAGAATATATATTTTGTTGCTGTTTGTTGGAACATTGTATATATGTCTTTAGGTCCATTTGACCTTTAGTGTTGCTCAAGTCTGTTTCCTTATTAATCTTCTGTTTGGATATTTCATCCCTTATTGAAAGTGGGGTATGGACAGCTCCTACTATTATTGAGCTGCTGTCTATTTCTCTCTTCAGTTCTGTCAAAGTTTGCTATATGTATTTAGGTATATCCACCTCTGATGTTGAGTTATAATTGTTATAGATTCTTGTGAAGAAGGTATATCATTGGATAATGATATAATAATATATCTTTTATCATTGTATGATGTTTTATCTTTGTCTCTGTAGACAGTTTGAAACTTAAAGTTTATTGTGTCTGATACAATTATGCCCACTCTTGCTTTCTTTTGGTTATCATTTGCATATAAAACATTTTCCATCCTTTCATTTTCAGTCCATGAGTGTCCTTAAATGTAGAATTTGTAAACAGCACAAAATTAGATTTTGTTTGTTGCTTTGAAATTAATTAAGCCATTCTATGTCTTTTGATTGGGGAGTTTAATCCATTTACATTTAAAGCAATTATTGATAGAAAAAGACTTACTATTGCCATTTTGTTCATTTTTTTCCTGTCTTGTAGTTCTTTAGTCTTTTCTCTTAGTCTTCTCAGGCTGTTATTAAAATATAGCACAGACTGGGTAGCTTATATACAACAGGAATTTATTTGCAGTTCTGAAGCCTGAGAAGTTCAAAATCAGTCTGCTGGCAGGTCAATTCTTCCATGTTAATGATGTCACTCTCTATATACCTGCTTTTGATTGTGTTTAGAGCTTTCATTTAGGCCAAATGATTAAAAAACACTGTATTTAAAATTTACAAATGATTTCTCATCACTTATATTAGCTAAGATTCTTCAGAGAATTAAAACCTTCAGAAAAAAACACAATTATAATAAAAATTATGTATATAATTTTTTTCTTTTACAAAACTGTCTTACAGGATTGTGGGGGGAAGTTTTTAATCTGTTTGGCAGGTTATTGTACTGAAAGCTCAGGTAAAAATTGCAGTCTTGAGTCTAAATCAGTAAGGTAGGTTAGAAGATTAGAAACTCAGGCAGAGTTTCTATGCTACAGTCTTGCAGCATAATTGCTTTTTCTCTGTGAAAAGTCTTAGTTTTTCTCTTAAGGCCTTCAAATGACTGAATAAGTCCCATTTACCTTATTGAGGATAATCTCTTTTACTTAAAGGCAACTGATTATAAATGTTAATCACATCTAAAAAATACCTTCTTTACATTATCTGGACTAGTTTTGACCAACCAGCTGGACATCATAGCTTAGCCAAGTTGACGCATAAAATTAACCATCACAATGTCTTGCATTATGTAAATTGACTAACCTAGCCTCACAGAGGATCAAAGATGTCAGGGTAGAAAAGGACATGGGATACTGCATAGTCTTCATTTTATAGGTAAGGAAAATGAGGCACAGGTGAAATGACTTAGTGGAGACAATATGAATTAGTGGATGGAAGTTGGGAGCCAGAAAGGTACAAACATAATGAGCAGGTTCATCTTTTGTTAGCTGTATATATTGTTGGACAAGATATTAACCTCTCTCTGTCTCAGTTTTAACATCTGAAGTGAAGGGAAGTGTTAGTTGCTCAGTCGTGTCTGACTCTTTGTGACCCCATGGACTGTAGTTCGCCAGTCTCCCCTGTCCATGGAATTCTCCAGGCAAGAATCCTGGAGTGGTGGCTATTCCTTTCTCCAGGGAATCTTCCTGACCCAGGGACTGAACCTAGATCTCCTGCATTGCAGGTGGATTCTTTACTGTCTGAGTCACCAAGGAAGCCCCTTCAACATCTATATAGTGGGAATCATCTACTACTCTCACAGTAACATTTCGTAAGAACAGCCCATTGTCTAATAAATGGAGATTAACATTATCAATATTGACAACCACACAAACACTTAAAGGTAGCCTTCAAGTTACTTAAGAACTCAGCTATGTAGCCAGGAGTGTCACATTCCTAGTTCTTTATTCTCTATCATAGTTGTGCTGTCACTAATAATATGAAATTATGTTAAATGTGATAGACTACCCACTCAATGGCATAAACTTTGTATTCCATGCTGTCCTCACTTATTAAGATGGAAATAAAATCAGGGGATGTTTTATTGGTTGTAAATTCTCATCAGAGTTAGAAAATTCCAGAAGTTTTTCCCATTACTACTGTAAAGGATTTGGAGGACTGTTCTGATGAAGAGTCCTGGATCCATGTTTGTGAATTTCTGAGGTGTTGATCCAGGGCTCTTTGCTTTGTGGCTTTTGTGTTCTCATCATGAACGCAGGTTTGCAAGCCTGAGGCTTGGAGATCATGGTGCTGTCGTCTCTGCTTTGTGTCAGAATGTCTGTTTTTGCTGCCTTGAGCCTCTGGCTCACCAGCTTAGCAGTTTCCCCATGCTTGCAGATGTTATGCAGAGAATACCTACATCACCAGAGACTGAACTAACCCTCACTTGTGAAGAAATCTCTGTCCTTTGATCCTTTACTCTGTTGTTGCTTCACAACGTCAAGAGCCTAAAAGCTTTGGTTTGAATGGTAGCCAAATGCACAGGCGTTCAGGACTAAGCTGGATCCTTAATCCACAAAATCAAAGGTTCTCCTCTCTCAGCCACAGGTCCTGCTTGTTACTTTATAAAATTGGATTACTACTGTCACTGGAGCACTGTCTTTTCCTTTTATCAGCCAATCTAAAAATTTCGCTGCAGGTATGCCAATAAAATAGCGAGACGGTTCCCACTTCCTACAAATACAGCAGAAAAACTGTCAACTAGGTCTGTCTTTAAAAGTCATTTTTCTTCAAACATTTTTGAAACTTACTTCTCAGAAATGTTTTAAAATGCCTTCTAGTGACAGTTTTAACAAAAGAGAAAAATTAGTGTTGTTACATTAGAGTCAGAGGACATTCTTCCAGACTGTACAGTATTTTCCCCCTTCATTTCTCCCTTTCTTCTTGGAGGGTGGGAGGCAGAAGAAAGAAGAGGGGAGTCAGAGTTTAAGAGTCAGAGAAAAGCTGGGGAACTTGGATTGGGAGCATAGGGTAATGCTTCCCAGACATTACTGTGCATGGGAATCTTTTTGGATCATGTCAAAAGGCAGATTTATGAGGGTCTACATTTTGTAATTCAAATATAGTTGATTTAGTTTATGCTGTACAGGAAAGTGATACAGCTATACATACACATACATTCTTTTTTAAATTAATTAACCTATTTTAATTGGAGAATAATTACTTTACAATGTTGTGATGGATTTTGCCATACATCAACATGAATCAGCCACAGGTATACATGTGTCTCCCCATACTGAACCCTGCTCCCACCTTCCTCCCCACCCACCCCAGAGTACCAGCTTTGGGTGCCCTGCTTCATGCATCGAACTTGCACTGGTCATCTATTTTACATACGGTAATGGACATGTTTAAATGCTATTCTCTCATATCATCCCACCCTCACCTTCTCTTGCTGAGTCCAAAAGTCTGTTCTTTATATCTGTGTCTCCTTTGATGCCCTGCATGTAGAATCATTGGTACCACCTTTCTAAATTCTGTATATATGCATTAATATACAGTATTTGTCTTTCTTTTTCTGATTTCACTCTGTATAATGGGTTCCAGGTTCATCCACCTCATTAGAACTGATTCAAATGCATTCCTTTTTATAGCTGAGTGATATTCCATTGTGTACATGTATACAGCTTCCTTATCCATTCATCTGCTGATGAACATCTAGATCGTTTCCGTGTCCTGACTATTATAAACAGTGCTGTGATGATCTCTTTCAATTCTGGTTTCCTCGGTGTGTATGCCCAGCAGTGGGATTGCTGGGTCATATGGCAGTTCTATTCCTAGTTTTTTAAGGAATCTCCACACTGTTCTCCATAGTGGCTGTATTAGTTTGTATTCCCAGTTTGCAATAGAGTAAGAAAGTTCCCTTTTCTCTACATCTTCTCCAGCATTTATTGTTTGTAGACTTTTCAATGATGGCCATTCGGACTAGTGTGAGATGATACCTCATTGTGGTTTTGATTTGCATTTCTCTAATAATGAGTGAATTTGAGCATCTTTTCATGTGTTTATTAGCCATCTATATGTCTTCTTTGGACAAATGTGTGTTTAGGTCTTTTCCCCACTTTTTGATTGGGTTGTTCTTTCATAATATTCTTTTCTATTATGGTTTATCTTAGGATATTGAATATAGTTCCTTGTGCTATACAGTAAGACCTTGTTTATCTACCCTATATAAAATAGCTTACATCTGCTAACCCCAACCTCCTATCCATCCTCCCCCAACATGCCTGTGTTTTAAGTAAAAAGGATGGGGAGAGGAGGAAGCCATGGTATCAAGAGCACTCAGAATGAGACATTTCACAAGTTTGCTCTGTCCCTCCTCACACAGCTCTGTACAGTAAACTTTTCCCCATTACAAATAAGCTTTCAAACTTAAAGAGGTGTGGTAGCTGAATGAGCTGGGATACAAATGCCATCCGGCTGGTCAAGGGTCACAGGTGGCCTCCGCTCAGGGCTGTCTGCCTTCCGATGACGCTCAGTCCCCGGCGACATGCACGCATTCTGTTTCTCCCATCAGCTGCGCTGTCCACTCTCACCCACTCAGGGGCTTTTGTTTGGCTACAGGACCCTTCGTAAGGGCTTCCCTGGTGGCTCAGGCCATAAAGAATCTGCCTGCAATGCGGGAGACCTGGGTTCAATCCCGGGGTTGGGAAGATCCCCTGGAGAGGGAATTACTACCCACTCCGGTATTTCTTGCCTGGAGAATCCCATGGACAGGGGAGCCTGGTGGGCTACAGTCCATGGGGTCGCAAAGAGTTGGACACGACTGAGTTACTAACACTTTCACAACCTGCTTTCTAAGCTCTATCTTTCTTTCTCCTCCAGGCACCCTACACAGAGCTGGCAGAGTGATTTTTAAAGCGTAGCTTTTGTCAAATGCTCTGCTGCTCCAAAACCTCCTGAGTATATGACACACTCTTTGGCTTGACATTCAAGGCTTTCCACAATATACCCGCCTTCCCAGGTCTCCCCTGCGTATCTGCTATGCTGCTGCCAAACGGGGGCCCTCCTGTTCGCCTGACTAGACCTTGACCTGCCTTGCTGCCTGTCCTGCGCTTGTCTGATCTTTCTCCTGCGACGCTCAGCTCTCCACCTCAGCAGGCTCAGATCCTTCCTGTGCTCATCTGTCCCCCTCAGCCAGTCACCGTGGAAGTTTCCCGAGTCCGTCTCCGAGTACACATTTCTTACTCATGTGGTGTCAGCTCATTTGTTTGTACCAACCCCATCTTAGAGCAGGATGTGAGGCAGTCTTCCTAGGTGTCAGCATCATTTGGTATTAACCTCCCTCACCTCGCCTATCAGGGCCCAGGGAGCAGACCCAGCACTAGACAGTATTTCATGAATTAAGTTGTGCGATGCTGTGAGATTGAAAACTGTAAATGGGATTAGGTGGTGACTGAATTGTCAGCTAAGCACTGTTGGCCTATTAGTTCTTAGGTTATTCTAATGAGCTGACTGGGGCTTCCCAGGTGGCTCAGTGGGAGAGAATCTGCCTGCCAGTGCAGGAGATACAGGTTCAATCCCTGGGTCGGGAAGATCACCTGGAGTAGGAAATGGCAGCCCACTTCAGCATTCTTACCTGGGAAAATTCCATGGAGCCTGGCAGGCTACCACAGTCCATGTGGTCACAAAGAGCTGGACAGGAGTGACTGAGCATGTGTGATTGAGCTAATAAAGCTCAGAATCAAACATATGCCTGAAAATAGAGTATAATGTGTCCAGTGTTCATTTTCATCATTGTCTGTAAAATGCAATAAATAAACCCGTGGCTCCTAAGGTTATACTTTTTTTTTTTTTTTTCTTTTCCGTATCTGCAGCCATAGCATAACTAGCACTGGATAGTGCCTGGCAAATAGGAGAGGCTCACCAACTGTTGATTTCCATCCTTTTGCTCTCTAACTTCTTAATTGCATAGGACTGCTGAAAGGATTGCTTTGATCCAGAAAGCTTGCACAGCAGTGAGAAGGGAGCGCTTCGTTTTCGGCATCTTATTTAACTGCCAGGTGTAGAAACATCTTGTGAAGGAGAAAGTAGGGAGCTACATCTCCCTGGAAACCTTTCTGGTATTCTTAGACAAATCAGAAGAGCAGTGAATAGCCACTGATAATAATAACTCTCTAGGCACCACACGCCTTTGTCTTGCCAGAATATTTTCAAATGATTGTCAGTCTTTGAGTTCTTCCATAAAACAGTCCTCCTGCGATGAGTCAGTTTGAGGAAACACTACCACTTCTTCGTCTATGATGGAAACTAAAGAAAGAAGATGAAACAGTCTAGACACCAATTTAATCAGAGAATTATTCAAATCGCTGTCCTCTACTCTGCATTACTAGAACTGGCCGGCATGTCATCAGCATTGATGTCAAGATTGAAAAGATAGTTCTCTGCATGGATTGGTAACAGTGACCCTCTGAAATTAACATGTGATTAGAGTCACCTGGGAAACTTGTTAAAACTGTAAATCTCTGAGAAATTCTGACTTAGTAGTTATAGAGTAGGACTTCGACTCTGATGCCAGTGGCTCTTGGATTACTTTACAGTGTTTATGTACAGTTGAGGAAATTGGGGGTCAGAAATGCTGTGTGATTTTCCAAAGATCACATAGGTAGAAATACAGAAGAACCAGGGTTTCAGAGATCCCAGAATAGTTTTTTTTTTTTTTTTAATGTCATCTACATTTATTACCTCTAACTCACAGTCACCTCCAATTATCTAGGGATATGGGTCTCAATAATTAGTACAAATTTTTGTGTATGAATCAACTGGGGAGCTTGTCAAAGTGCAGATTCTGACACAGTAGATCTGAGGAGGGGCCAGGCATGCTGCATTTCTGACACGTTCCTGGGAGATGCTGGCCTGTGGTGCACATGTTGATTGCCAGGATCTAGGACGTGGCTGGAGAAGGCAATGGCACCCCACCCAGTACTCTTGCCTGGAAAATCCCATGGATGGAGGAGCCTGGTAGGCTGCAGTCCATGGGGTCGCTAAGAGTCGGACACGACTGAGCGACTTCACTTTCACTTTTCACTTTCATGCGTTGGAGAAGGAAATGGCAACTCACTCCAGTGTTCTTGCCTGGAGAATCCCAGGGACGGGGGAGCCTGGTGGGCTGCTGTCTATGGGGTCGCACAGAGTCGGACGCGACTGAAGTGACTTAGCAGCAGCAGGACATGGCCAGGTATGGACTGAAGTGTTTAATGAAATGAGAGTTGGTCATGAGCTACAGTAAATGACCCCTTTCTCACTTGTAGCCTCTACTGTGGATAACAAACAGCAAATTGAAGGCTACTAGATAAATAAAAATAAAATTGAGTTGCTGAAAGGCCCAGGGGAATCAGTGAGTCTAAAATTAGGTGGTGGTCCTGAGTAAATCTTGCCTTTCCCCCCACTTTGGTACAGTTTTCATGGTGATGTGTTTCCCTGGGAAGTGAGTGAGTCTGATGAAGGATTGCTTTGATCTAGAAAGCTTGCACAGATGCTTTTCCTAGAGATATGAACAAAGTAGCAAAAAATAGAGAAGGTATATGAGAGAAATAGCATGACTGGGATTAATGTGGATTTTTAAAGGTTCTGAAATGACCTAAAAACAGAAGTGAAATGAAAAGCATTTATGTGTGTTCATAAGTACAGGTAACAGGTTTTCAAAAAATATCATAAAATTAGGTTATGGAAGTGAAATTATTAACCAGAAAAAGAAAAATGGACACATAAAATTGCCTGCTACTTTTTCTGAAGTTTTCAAGACTAGTTATTTTATATCTTTTCAGAAAAGGGAAGAGAAATGAAAATTTGCATTGCAGTGGAAGTATTTTATTTGGCATAAGAGAGAAGTTCAGAGTCTCTAAAAGTCTGAAAATAGTATATCGGGGGAGGATATAGACACAACATTCCCAGAAATTTTAGAAAGTGATGCTTCTTTCTCTGAAAAACTTCAATCAATTAGGGTTGGAACTCGTATTATATGCCAGGCACTGGGCTGGGTGCAGGAATACTGCACTGATGAAAAATGGTACTTGCATAGGAGATAGGAATAGGTATGAAAATAGGTAACTTCAAAACAATGGAATCAGTGCAATCTTGGAACTGATCAAAATGTGGGAGGTCAGTGGAAGAACTCTGTATAGGACAGTCAGGGGAGTCTGCAGAAAGGGTGTAATACTTAATATAAGCATTGAAGGATCAGTAAGAGATGGTCCAGAAAAGTTTGTTAATATTCACTCAGTATTATTTATTGTTATAAAATGCAGATAATAAAAGATATCCTATGGAAGCTAGCAGTTCTCAGTTCAAATTCTACCCTACAGCTTCCTGATTATATAGACTTGGTCATAGTATTTAACCTCTCTGAACCTAGATTTTCTCATTTGAATAAGACTAAGCTATATACTATGAGGAAATAAATAGCAATAAATGCATGCCTCCCAGTCTTCTAGATATGCCTGAATTCCAAGGTTCACAGATTTAGGGTCCCACTGGGATCCTGACTGCATTCCTGAACACGTGATCCTTTGGAATGAGGTTGCTCCTCTTGGGTTGAATTCTCTGTTCTAAAATTTCCATTTATTTCCTGGTCTAGATTTTCCCTTATGATATGTGTACTATGTTAAATAGTGTCCCCCACAAAATTCATGTCGATGCAGAAACTTAGAATGTGACCTTATTTAAAAGTTTAGAAAGGTCTCTACAGATGTAATTAGTTACATTACAATCAGGTTCCCAGGGTGCGGCTAGTAGTAGAGAATCCGTCTGCCAATGCAGGAGAAGCCAAGAGATGTGGGTTCACTCCCTAGGTCGGGAACATCCCCTGGAGTATGGCAACGTACTCCAGTATTCTTGCCTGGAAAATTCCATGGGGAGAGGACCCTGGCGAGCTATACAGTCCACAGGGTCATAGAGAGTCAGACATGACTGAGCATGCGTGCACCACAGACTGAATTATGGTGGGCCCTCTGCTCATGGAATTCTCCAAGAAGAATACTGGAGTGGGTAGCCATCCCTTTCTCCAGGGGATCTTCCTGACCCAGGGATTGAACCGAGGTTCCCGACACTGCAGGCAGATTCTTGACTCAGACTGAGCCACCAGGGAAGGCCGACTGCAGATGTAATTAGCTAACTTACAGTTGGTCGGGTCAGACTGGATTAGGGTGGGCCCAAAGCCCAGCATGACGGGTGTCCCTGGAAGAAGAGGAGAAGCCATGCAGAGAAGCTGGGAAGACCTCACTGAAGACAGAGGCTTAACTAGAGTTACGCGCCACGAGCCAAGGAACATGGAGGGCTGCTGACAACCACAGAACCTAGAAGCAAGAAAGGGCTCTTCTTTGGGCTATGGAAAAGCCTCTGGAGGAAACACGGCAGTGCTGACACTGTGATTCTGGATTTCTGGCCTCTAGTACTGCGAGGAAATACATTTCTGTCATTTCAAGCTGCCCAGGTTGTGACACTTTATGATAAGCACCAAGAAAATAACACAACACCTACACGTCATCCACCTTCAGTTCCAGTGCCAAAGTCAGTTCTAAAGGTGTGTGTGCTTGTTGCGCTGCGTGTTGGCCTGACCGGGCTGCTGTCCTTGTTGCAGAATCCTCCTCCTCGTGCGCATCTAATCAAGGTGGCACAGGAGACACTTTGGTGCAAGCTTTAGGGGCACAACTGTAACCGCAACGCCCACGCAGTTTCTGTGCTCAGAAGGCTGAGCAGGGTCGCCGGGTCGCCGGGTCTCCGGTCCTTCTGCAGAGGTCCACGTCTGCCTGCCCACCCCCTTGGTCTGTGACTGCCCCATCTGCCCCTGGACCTTTTGCAGCGTCTCTGACTCCAGCCAAGAGTCTATCTGACCTTGTAAGAAAGATTCATTTTTCTTCTGTGGGAGACAGCGACGGTCTCCACCCGGTGCCAGCTCATCTTCTCTGCCCACTTTACATCCACCTTCCCTTCTGGGCCGCCTGCTCTCTGGACATCAAGCTCCAGCATCAGCTGCAAAGACAACAACTTTTCAGAGACTATTTACTAGCTCCCTCAATCTTGTAAGTCAAATCCCCACAATAAATTGCTTTTCTGATTGGACCCTCACAGATACAGGTACTCAGAGCCCCGTCCCAAGGTTTCAGGCAGTCTGTGCCTGTCTGCAGATGAGATGGCTGTATTTTTAAAATCCTTGCACCCAAGATTCTTGAACACAGCAGGTGAAATGCCAAGCGGAGTTGGGTGTGAACTTACCTATTGTGGTTTTCAACTCCTGTGAATTTAGCAGCTCAAGATAAAGATCTCCCGTTTCCCCTGCCTCATGTTTGTGATATTTCTCCATGCTCTGGTACCACCGAAAAAGAAAATTACAGCCAGTTACTGCTGTTTTCTTCTTCTCCTCTTAGCGGGAGGAGGAGGCCTCAGGTTCTGTTTTTTGAAAGCTTTCTTAGCCCTTGTTCAGGCTGACTTTGGCTCGACTGAGCTTGCAGCATGGCCTCCCGGCATCCGCAGTGGGGGCCTCAGAGGGGCCGTGATTCTCAGTGACAGCCCGGTCCCTCCAGCTTAACCTAGAGCTTTTCCCTGAAAGCCAGACAGCATAATCTGGAAGTCCTGGTGCTGACGGGAAGAAGATGAATAGTGATGATAATGGACATCAAATTTTTTTTTAAACTCCCATTCACTTTGTGCATCAAAGCTGGACATGACATTAGCAGCTGGCTCTACCGGCCACTGCCTCGTGCCAGCCCTGAGCTGGCTTTCCTAAGGCAGCCCACAGTGAGAACGTCACGCAATTATAATGAAGATCCTGGAGCGGGATGAATGACACCACTCACTGCAAATAGAGAACTTGCTGTGAATGTTCAATTATGCACATGGGAGGCCTCCAGGATCATGTAGAAGGGGAGGTGAAGTGTTGATATCAGCTTGGGAGAAGAAGGTTAGGATTAATATAAGCAAAAGGGGCCTTGCTGTTCTCAATTCACGCCGGCGTGTCAGTAGAGTGTGGTCTGCAACCTGGTCCTCCGCTCTGAACAGGCTGCCGCTAAGTCATCACTCACTGGCTCTAGAGGGTCCTTCTCCCTCGGCGCTCATGGCTGACGAATTAGCAGACAGCCACCTTGACAACCCAGCTCCCACACAGTGGCTCTGGTTCCTTGATCTTTCCTGCGGAATACCTGTGGTCTGTATATTTTTCTGCCTTTATTTACCCTATTTACCCTATGCTTTCTTCCAGGACATTTCTTGCCTCTTTTCTACTTTGGGAACTCTTGTATTTTAAGAACTAGTTCAAATATTACTACATTTGACATTCTTAGACAAAATAGTTTTTTTTTTTTTTTTCTACTGTGTTCTTCCAGCATCTTCTTTAAACTTCTATTATTATCCACAGTAAAAAATCATGTAATTATTGACTGACCTGTCTAACCTAAAAATATTGAGTTTCCATGGACTTGACTGATTCATCAGAATTTAAAAGAGTTTCTGGAATTAATGTGGAATTGATAGATTTTTTGAAGAGAATTAAATAGTATTGGAAAGACAGCAATTGACTTGGCCAAAGGGCTTTCAATAAGGGGTTTGGGCACCTGGGTTCTAATCTTAATTTTGTTTATCACCATCTGACCTTTGAATTACCAGCCAGAGTTGAGTGACACCCATAACTATGAAAAGCCCGAATTTCTTCTTGCCTTGATTTCTTCTTTTGTGCATTGACCAATGTGATATTTACTTTGCTAACTTACAGTTGTGTCTGGAAAGTCAAATGAAATAAAAAATATAAAAATAATCCCCCTCACCTCCACCCACCTCTAGACAGCACTGAGCAATGAGTTACTTGGTTGTTCCAAGTAACTTTCCTCCTTTCTTCAAAGGTCACTAACTCTGACTCAGGGCTGTCACAGCAGGCTGACCTGGACTGGGGGTGTGTTTCTCTGGCAGCTGTGATTGGTGGGGAGGAGGTCCAGTGAAGGTCAGTGGCTTCCAGGACTTAGGAACATGACTGTCCTATTTGTTGTGGGCTTTGGGCTTTCCCGGGACTTCCTTGATAGCTCAGCTGGAAGAATCTGCCTGCAATGTGGGAGACCCTGGTTCGATTCCTGGGTCAGGAAGATCCGCTGGAGAAGGGATAGGCTACCCACTCCAATATTCTTGGGCTTCCCTTGTAGCTCAGCTGGTAAAGAATCTGCCTGCAATGCAGAAGACCTGGGTTTGATCCCTGGGTGGGGAAGATCCCCTGGAGAAGGGAAGGCTGCCCACTCCAGTATTCTGGCCTGGAGAGTATAGTCCATGGGTTTGGAAAGAGTCAGACATGACTGAGTGACTTTCACCTTCACTTTGGGATTTCTTGCTCCCTCCCCTGTGCCAGAAAATTGGTAAAAATGGTAGTGATCAAGAGAAAGACATGAGCTTGAAATTTCAGGTTATTTAGATGGACTGAACTCCCTGAGAATAGTCTCTTGAAGATTGTTTCTTGAGAGGCTCTGGAGGGTTACCGAGGGACAGTGTAGCTCTTCAGCAAAAGGTCTTTATGAGGGAGAGGCTCTGATTGCCCCGGGATGACCCGGGGCCCCTCTTATGTCATTCTGCCCAGATATGAGCTGACATGACCATTTTCTTTGGCAGTTGGCTTCATTCAGTTTAGTTCAGTTCAGTCATGTCCGACGCTTCACGACACCATGGACCACAGCATGCCAGGCCTCCATGTACATCACCAACTCCTGGAGTTTACTCAAACTCATGTCCATTGAGTAGGTGATGCCATCCAACCATCTCGTCCTCTGTCATCCCCTTCTTCTCCCACCCTCAATCCCTCCCAGCATCAGGGTCTTTTCCAGTGAGTCAACTCTTCGCATGAGGTGGCCAAAGTATTGGAGTTTCGGCTTCAGCATCAGTCCCTACAATGAACACCCAGGACTGATCTCTTTTAGGATGGACTGGTTGGCTCTCCTTGCAGTCCAAGGGACTCTCAAGAGTCTTCTCCAACACCACAGTTCAAAAGCATCAATTCTTCAGCTCTCAGCTTTCTTTATAGTCCAACTCTCACATCCATACATGACCACTGGAAAAAATATGCCTTGACTAGACAGACCTTTGTTGACAAAGTAATGTCTCTGCTTTTTTTTTTTTTTGTCTCTGCTTTTTAATATGCTATCTGGGTTGGTCATAACCTTCCTTCCAAGGAGTAAGCATCTTTTAATTTCATGGCTGCAGTCACCATCTGCAGTGATTTTGGAGCACAGAAAAATAAAGTCTGAGACTGTTTCCACTGTCTCCCCATCTATCTCCCATGAGGTGATGGGACCAGATGCCATGACCTTAGTTTTTTTAATGTTGAGCTTTAAGGCAACTTTTTCACTCTCCTCTTTCACTTTCATCAAGAGGCTTTTTAGTTCCTCTTCACTTTCTGCCATAAGGGTGATATCATCTGTGTATCTGAGGTTATTGATATTTCTCCCGGGAATCTTGATTCCAGCTTGTGCTTCATCCAGTCCAGTGTTTCTCATGATGTACTCTGCATACAAGTTAAATAAGCAGGGTGACAATACACAGCCTTGACGTACTCATTTTTCTATTTGGAACCAGTCTGTTGTTCCATGTCCAGTTCTAACTGTTGCTTCCTGACCTGCATACAGGTTTCTCAAGAGGCAGGTCAGGTGGTCTGGTATTCCCATCTCTTTCAGAATTTTCCACAGTTTATTGTGATCCACACAATCGAAGGCTTTGGCTGCTGCTGGTGTTGCTCCTGCTAAGTCACTTCAGTCATATCTTACTCTGTGAGATCCCATAGATGGCAGCCCACCAGGCTCCCCGGTCCCTGAGATTCTCCAGGCAAGAATACTGGAGTGGGTTGCCATTTCCTTCTCCAATGCATGAAAGTGAAAAGGGAAAGTGAAGTCGCTCAGTTGTGTCCGACTCTTAGTGACCCCACGGACTGCAGCCTACCAGGCTCCTCCGTCCATGGGATTTTCCAGGCAAGAGTACTGGAGTGGGTTGCCATTGCCTTCTCCAAAAGGCTTTGGCATAGTCAATAAAGCAGAAACAGTTGTTTTTCTGGAACTCTCTTGCTTTTTTGATGATCCAGCGGATGCTGGCAATTTGATCTCTGGTTCCTCCACCTTTTCTAAAACCAGCTTGAACATCTGGAAGTTCACAGTTCACGTATTGCTGAAGCCTGGCTTGGAGAATTTTGAGCATTACTTTACTAGTGTGTGAGATGAGTGCCATTGTGTGGTAGTTTGAGCATTCTTTGGCATTGCCTTTCTTAGAGATTGGAATGAAAACTGACCTTTTCCAGTCCTGTGGCCACTGCTGAGTTTTCCAAATTTGCTGGCATTTTGAATGCAGCACTTTCACAGCATCATCTTTTAGGATTTGAAATAGTTCAACTGGAATTCCATCACCTCCACTAGCTTTGTTCGTAGTGATGCTTCCTAAGACCCACTTAACTTCATATTCCAGGAGGTCTGACTTCAGGTGAGTGATCACATCATGGTGATTATCTGAGTCATGAAGATCTTTTTTGTATAGTTCTTCTGCGTATTCTTGTCACCTCTTCTTAATATTTTCTGCTTCTATTAGGTCCATATGATTTCTGCACTTTATTGTGCCCATGTTTGCATGAAATGTTCCCTTGGTATCTCTAATTTTCTTGAAGAGATCTCTAGTCTTTCCCATTCTATTGTTTTCCTCTATTTCTCAGCACTGATCACTGAGGAAGACTTTCTTATCTCTCTTTGGTTTTCTTTGAAACTCTGCATCCAAATAGGTATATATTTCCTTTTCTCTTCTCTTCTTTTCACAGGTATTTGTAAGGCCTCCTCAGACAACCATATTGCTTTTTTGCATTTCTTTTTCTTGGGGATGGTCTTGTTCCCTTTCTCCTGTACAGTGTCATGAATGTCCATAGTTCATCAGGCACTCTGTCTATCAGATCTAGTCCCTTAAATCTATTTGTCACTTCCACTGTATATTCATAAAGGATTTGATTTAGGTCATACCTGAATGGTCTAGTGGTTTTCCCTACTTTCTTCAATTTAAGTCTGAAGTTGGCAATAAGGTGTTCATGATCTGAGCCACAGTCAATTCCCAGTCTTTGGCTGCAAAGAATATATTCAATATGACTTCAGTACTGACCATCTGGTGAGGTCCACATGTAGAGTTTTCTCTTGTGTTGTTGTAAGAGGGTGTTTGCTATGACCAGTGCGTTCTCTTGGGAAAACTCTATTAGCCTTTGTCCTGCTTCATTCCGTACTCCAAGGCCAAATTTGCCTGTTACACCACGTGTTTCTTGATTTCCTACTTTTGCATTCCAGTCCCCTATAATGAAGAAGACATCTTTTTGGGGTGTTAGTTCTAAAAGGTCTTGTATGTCTTCGTAGAACTGTTCAACTTCAGCTTCTTCAGCATTACTGGTCGGGGCATAGACTTGGATTACCATGCTATTGAATGGGTTGCTTTGGAAATGAACAGAGATCATCCTGTTGTTTTTGAGTTTGTATCCAAGTACTGCATTTCGGACTCTTTTGTTGACTATGATGGCTACTCCATTTCTTATAAGGGATTCTTTCCCACAGTAGTAGATATAATGGTCATTGGAGTTAAATTCACCCATTCCAGTCCATTTTAGTTCACTGATTCCCAAAATGTTGACGTTCACTCTTGCCGTCTTTTGTTTGACCACTTCCAATTTGCCTTGATTCATGAACCTAACATTCCAGGTTCCTGTGCAGTATTGCTCTTTACAGCATCAGACCTTGCTTCCATCACCAGTCACATCCACAACTGGGTATTGTTTTTGCTTTGGCTCTGTCTCTTCATTCTTTCTGGAGTTATTTCTCCACTGATATCCAGTAGCATATTGGAGATACCCTACATCCAAGGTCAGTAGCTGCAGCTGCGGGGTGCTGGAGTGGCGAGTGGCCAAGAGGAGCTACCCCATGTCCAAGGTAAGGAGTGGTGGCTGAGCTTTGCTGGAGCAGCCATGAAGAGATACCCCACGTCCAGGGTAAGAGAAACCCAAGAAAGATGGTAGGCACTGAGAAAGGGCATCAGAGGGCAGACAGACAGAAACCACAATCACAGAAGCCAACTAATCTAATCACACGGCCCACAGCCTTGTCTAACTCAATGAAGCTATGAGCGATGCTATGTAGGGCCACCCAAGATGGATGGGTCATGGTGGAGAGGTCTGACAGAATGTGGTTCACTGGAGAAGGGCATGGCAATCCACTTCAGTATTCTTGCCTTGAGAACCCCGTGAACAGTATGAAAAGGCAAAAAGATAGGACACTGAAAGATGAACTCCCCTGGTCAATAGGTGCCCAATATGCTACTGGCCTCATTATAACCCAAGATGAACTAAAAAGCAGGTAAAAATGGCCTCTGGTGTTTTCACATCCCTTTATGTACTTTCTCCAGCATTCTGACAGGTGCCTTCCCCATACTTGGTGACATGCAGGGCCTCATTTCCTCCCTTAGCTGTCCAAAAGTCACTGTTCCCTTTTTTACTTTCCTCAAAAAGTTAGTGGTTTATTCTTTTAATTATTAAAAACTCTCAGCTTCTAATGAATTGATATCTCTTTCTTCTCTGTCTCCAGGATTTTATTGGGGGTAATATAGCACAATTTCAAAATAGGCTATAGTGATACAAACTGCAGAGGAATGTTATTTTCTGATAATTTCAATATCTGCTAATTAATAGTTGTAGACATCTGCACATTTGACTGTGATGTGTTTTGTCAGAGTTTTAGTGATTTCTCCTGTGTCTATAAAGAAGTGGTGAACTTCAAACACTCTCCAAATGCAGGCTTTTAAAATCAGGAAGCAATTCATGCCTCTAGGGCAAGCCAAAACAAGGTGATCATTAGATTTGGGGGTGGGGGCAGTGGTCGCTTTAAGATAAAAGGAGCAGATTTTGTTTTGCTTTCATATTAATAACACAGATGGTGACACTACTGAATACACTCACATCTTAATAAATTATAGTTACACTGGCAGCAACAAAGAAACCTAGAATGAATACAAAGCGAATACACACTTCTTCATAAAGTAATGAGAGTTGCCGTTAACATGATGAGTTTTCAACCAGTCAAGTAAAAATAAAGTTTGCTAATGAGATATGACAACCTTAAATATGGCACGTGGAGTGAATTCACACATTAGGTACAGAAAAAAAATGAGTTTTCTGTTATAAACACAAGGTACATTTGTATCTCATTAGTGAAAAATAAAATTTACTAATAGGTGATAACCTTGCTGTATCAGTGACATCAAGAGTGCCTTAATTATTGTAATGCTCTAGAAGTGCCTTCCATGTATGTTAGCGAAACAGACTAAAAATACTCCTCCGTGAAGATGAATGATTTCTGCTTTTCCCTTCATTTAAAGCAGTAATAAACACCTGGCACGTGCTCATCCCTGCTCTCCTTTTGTCCAGCTCCTCCCTCCATTTCACAGACTCTTAGTTGGAAAGGGGCACCTTGTTCATTCACTCATCTGATGCTTGGATGCTTCCCAGAGAAGAACAAACAGAAACGCTTGGACTGCTCTGGTGACTGACCCCCTGAAGGACCCGTTCTGTGCTTGGATGCCCCTGACCGCTCAGAGCCCTCCTGCTCTGCATCTCCTTTGCACCGACCCCGACTCCACTTGCTGGGGCTGCACAGAATAGGGCCAACACCTCTTTGAAATGACAGCCCCTCAAGTAGTCGTCAAGCCATGCAGAACCTTTTTTCCCTCAGACTAAACATCCTGCATCTTTCTATCATTCCTCACAAAACAAAGTCCAGACTCTCTTCACCATTCTGGTCACTTTCTTCTGTCCACATACTTCTTAGATGCAGCATCAAAATGAAATGCAACTCTAGAAGTGGCGTAACCAAGCAGAATAAGACTGCAAGTTTTCTTAATTTTTATAAAAATAAACATGTTTATTCTGCTTGGACTCAAATTAACCCTTTCAAAGTCAAATGAGATTGATAGAAATCAGTGATTTTTTAAAAATCATAGAGCTTCTATGCAATGGCTGCACTTCATCCTGTCCTTGTATAGCCATTTATATGGATCCGCATGTCGGATGGTGACTGCAGCCAGGAAATTAAAAGAATACTTGCTCCTTTGAAGAAAAGCTATGGCAAACCTAGACAGCATATTAAAAAGCAGAGACATTATTTTGCTGACAAAGGTGTGATTAGTCAAAGCCATGGTTTTTCCAGTAGTGATCTATGGATGTAAGATTTGGACTATAAAGAAGACTGAGCACCAAAGAATCGATGCTTTCAAACTATGGTGCTGGAGAAGACTCTTGAGAGTCCCTTGGACTGCAAGGAGATCAAATCAGTCAATCTTAAAGGAAAGCAACCCTGATATTCATTGGAAGGACTGATGTTGAAGCTGAAGCCCCAATACTTTGGCCACTTGATATGAAGAACTGACTCATTGGAAAAGACCCTGATGCTGGGAAAGATTGAAGGCAGGAGGAGAAGGGGATGACAGAGGATGAGATGGTTGGATGGCATCACCAACTCAATAGACTTGAGTTTGAACAAACTCTGGGGGATGGTGAAGGACAGGGAAGCCTGGTGTGCTGTAGTTCAAGGGGTTGAAAAGAGTTGGACATGACTGAGCAACTGAACAACATCAACATGTCAGACCATTTATTTATTTCTACTGATCTTCATTTTGGGCTTCCCTGGTGGCTCAGAGAGTAAATAGTCTGCCTGCAATGCTGGAGACCTGGGTTCCATCCCTGGGTTGGGAAGATCATCTGGAGAAGGAAATGGCAACCCACTATGGTATTCTTGCCTGGAAAATTCCATAGATGGAGGAGCCTGGAGGGCTACAGTCCATGGGGTCACAAAGAGTCAGACACGACTGAGCAACTAACTTTACTTTTACTTTAATCTTCATTTTGGGCTCAATTCATTATTCCTACCCATTATACTCTTTTCAAAGAACTTTCAGAGTATGAGAGAAATGTCAAGATCATCCAATCTAACATCAAACAAAGATGCAAGGTCATTGACTCCAATGAGCGACAGGTGGAGTCCCTGAGGTTTCACTGTCTCCTCTTCTCCGTCTTGGTCTCTTGTGATAATGTCTGTACTTCCAGCAACATTGCCTTTTCCCTCTGGGTTATTGAATGACTGATTTTAAGAGCCCACTGACTTTGCTTTGGGCTTCCCAGGTGGTGCTAGTGGTATAGTACCTGACTTGGGACACATAAGAGATGTGGGTTCGATCCCTGGATCAGGAAGATACCCTGGAGAAGGGAATGACTGCCCTCTCCAGTATTCTTGCCTGGAGAATCCCATGGACATTAGGAGCCTGGTGGGCTACAGCAAATGGGGTCGCAAAGAGTCAGACATGACTGAAGCGACTGAGCATGCATGAACACAACTTTCGTTTGGATCACTCCTGTAAAGCATTATAGTGAAAGATACTTTCTTGTTTCCTTTACAGAAGAAGTCCTAAAATGACATCCTTTCCCTGCCTGAGATCTGGTGTTCCACTGTCATTTGGGGAGACAAATTTAATGATCTCAGAGTAACTGCTGATATCTCGAATTGCAAATGTTTTAATAACAGTAACAATAAAAAAGATGAACCTTCTCACGTGTTGGGATTCAGGAAATGTTCATTCTAATCCTGGCAGTATCTCCTTGGGCAAGTGAACTCATCTCTCCGAGCCTCAGCTGCTGGAACGAAAAGAGCCAGATTGTGTTTTGTGACCTCGTGCCTAATGCTCGGCTACATGTAGAAACGCCGCAGTTTCTTTATCAAGGAAGCAAGTTTAAAATTTCATCATTAGAAAGTGAGTCCTCTGTGCTAAGGCAGGGGGTCTCCTTTCAAGTCCAAATACTCCATGGGAAAATTCACACATTTAAATTAGCCACTAGTACTGCAGAGCACTGCTTTCTGGAAGGTGCCCAATGGAACAGCTAGTGAAGGAAGCTCTGAAGGGGGTGAAGTTAATAGCAGGAAAGTGTAGGCGGGAGAGAGCTGAGGAACCGCACCGGGAAATGGAAGGTCTCATGCGCTCCATGGAGCGTCCGGAGGGAGACTTAGAAGCTGTGAGCCCAAGTATGGGAGGATGAAGACAAATTACTGTACCAGCTGGAAGGGAATTAAGGAGACCACCCAGTCCCATCCTCTCATTTTCCAGATGAGGAGACTGGACCCGAGGTTGCCCCGCTGTAAGTGGCGGGTCAGGTGTCTGGTTCCTGAGCAGTGCTTTTCCCTTCGATCATGAAGACAAACTACACCATTTCCCTGAAACGGCTTGCTCTCAGGGTCCAGGACCATGCAGAGTGAGCAAGATTGATGAGGTGGTTGCAGCCGTCGCTCGGGGAGTGGAAAAGCCTCTCCCCGAGGCTGCGCGACCACGCTCTCAGCACCACCCAGGTCAAGACGTCAGGGCGGCCGCCTCTGCGGAGATGGCACAGACTTCAGGTAGCGCAGTCTTCGGTGCCCGTCTGGGGAGGCCGATGGCGGTTCACTGGGCTCAGAGTCCTGCTTGAGGACGTTCACAGAACGGTTCTGCAGCTGAACATGCAGTCCCAGAGGAAGACAGATGTCACCAATCAAATGGCTCCTAGACGAGGGGATAACGCTCATGGAGTGAAGGGAGAAAGCCTTTGAGCGGCAGGGGCTCCATGGCCTTTGCTCCCTCCCAGGGCACATGCTGAGAACTCTCAGTACTAGCCTTTGCAGGTTTTGTTCCTGAAAGGTTGCCACTTTTGGATTTTTCTTGACGCTTCAAGCTTGCTCATGGTGGCTGAATAACCACTGGTCACCTCCTTCTACCATCCTGGATCTCATTTGAAAGGAAGGCCTCCTCGGACGACACTCAATTGCTCCCCACACCCCAACCTAACTCTGCAAAATGAGAGTCAAGGGCAGCCTTGCTTCCTGAGCGGCCCTCTATGGTGGTGCTTTTTAAACGACAGGGCGTGTGCATCACCTGGGCATTGTAAAATAGTGCAGATTCTAATTCAGCAGGTCTGGGATGGAGCCCGAGGTTCTGTCTCCCAAACAAGCTCCCAGAAGACTCTTGACAGTGCTGCTCCGCGGACCACTCTTTGAGTGGCGGGGTAGAGTTCCAGCTTAGCATCAGCCTGACATTGGGAGATGCTGCTGAGGTCTGCTTGGACGGTCTTTCCCCACTCCATTCCTAGAAGAGTGTTTAACCAGCACCTTCCTGGGCCCAGGGGGAAAATGATTGCGCCTATTAGGCACTAGCAGTGAACATAGTTCTTTGCACCTAAGCCTTCTTAATCAAATCTGCAATATTTGTGGGTGGGACTGTTTGCTTTCACAGACACCCTGCACTTGCCCACAGTAATTAGGTAATTGAATTGCAAACAGTAATTAGCTGCCTAACTGCCTGCTTGTTCATGCAGGTATCCAATTTGCTTTTGAAATGTGGGTTTATACTGGTGAAAGTGGAAGCTGCCTAGAAAGACTCCAGGCATGATTGGGAAGATCCCCTGAAAATCTGATCCTGAGTGAGTGGCTGCTGCCTCCTTCTCCCTTATATATATATATTAAAAAATTTTCTCCCTATTCTAGTTACTCTGATTACATTTTTCTCTTCAGATTCAGAGAATCTTAGTTCCATTGTGTTACTTAGGAGAAAGGAGAGGTGGTATTGGATGCTTGTTTTCATGTCTTCGGGATAAAATTAAAAACTAAGTGTTGTGCCATAGAGTGACAGCTGGTCTGCTGCTTTCTTAGTGAACTGACAAGCTTGTTTACTTCCCGAGAGCTTGTCTCTCTGCTCAGCCCATCAGAAAACAGGTGAGGGCTTCTGCTGCTGTACCTGCGGGATGCGTGCTCCATGTCGTGGCCCCACAAACACGGCTCTCTTTAAACCTGTGCTTATTTTCATAACAAGGAAAAAGCTTCGAAATCAGAAACTTCTGCTTCTCTGATGAAGTGAGTTTGTGTCCAGGCTTCCCAAGAAGCTTCAGTGAGGACATGAGGCGATCCCCCACACCCCTTTTGGAATTGCTATTTCTTTTAAAATATGTCTCTCAATCCTGTCTTCCTACCCACCTCTAATGTTCTAAGACTGGACTCTCCTGTATCCTGGCCATGGGTCCCTGAGCATCTGGGCATGAGGTTGGTATGGTTATCTAATTCACATCACACTTTAGACTGCTTGGGAAGCTGCTTCTAAGGGGTGACCTTGAACCTGCTGACCTACAAAGTAGTGTTCAGCTAAGCCAGCCTATCCTTTCTAAGCTGGTCTATCCTTTCTAAAGGTGAAATCTTTGAAACCCGCAGTTATTCAAAGTGTAGAACAACAGAGAGTTTGGTTAGTACAGTGCTGTCTTTGTAAATTATATTCTGATGGTATTCATTTACCCATGCTGCACTGTGGGTCTTTTCATTTCTTTCATGTAACAATAGTTTTGACTAAATTTTTGCATGAGGGTTAAATTTTTAGGGGGAAAAGTATCTTGCAAAAATTCCCCCCTTTTTTAAAAAAATGATTGACACAAAAACCATTGTGTAGTTTCTAACTTTAAAGGATGTATATAAAAGAGGACATAAAAGCATTTAAGCTAGATTGTTGAAATCCATTTAGTTTTACTTTCATTATGAAGCATATTGACAGGCCTGTGGTCAAGGCTGTTACTGAGCTTTTGGAGGTAGGTGGAAATCTGAGGTGTCATCAGTAAAAAATGAAAAGGAACGAAAACCAAAGGCACTTTTATATTCAGTGTAACAGGATAAAATTTACAAAAAATATGATTTTTTTGAAATAATAATGAAGTAATTTTTAGGTTAAGATGAGAATTTAGAACATTAATGACTGTTGCTCATATAATATAAAGATAAGGTGTGTATTTTTAAGGTTCTCCCTACTTTTTTTCTCAGATTTTTCAACAGGTTCTAAAAGATTCCCTAATATTGTTCTTTCGATAACAGGGGCTGCAAAGATTCCCAAAGGATTAGGGGTTTAACTTTTGCTCTCTTTCTTTGACGAGAAGGGAGTGCGCTTTCCCAATGTTTTACTCTGAGGACAACACTGAATTTGGTTTTTCCCTTCCATGCCTCCTGGAGTTGCCTTCATTTAGGCTTCCAAATTTCTGTGCTGGACCACGGCAATCCCATCAGATGAATTGTCCCCTCATCTTTTTTCTCTTCTTGTGCACACTGTCCACACTGGCAGGATTATTTCTTTAAAAAAAATCATCACATACTCCAAAGGGTTCCTGCTGCTCAGAGTTAAAATCCATACACAGCCTGGCTTCTATTTTGTTAGGGAAATCTTGTCAGCAGCTCTCTGCCTGGCCATGCGCCCAGCACCCTTGTCATGATCAACTTCTCAGCCTTCCCTGAATTCACGTCTCTCCTTACACCCTGTCACCTGGTTCAGTGGACAGGGACTCAGACCAGGATGAAAGCAGGGCCCGGTTGTAGGGTATGGTCCAAGCTCAGGTAGAAGGGAAGAACTTACGGGTAGATAATTGGGAGTGATTGTACTTTAATCCTTTCAAAGGTTTATTGAGTAGAAAGAACACTTGTCTAAATAAGCTCAGTTCATAGCAGTTATCCATAGCACATTGCTTTATAACCAACATTCAAGGAATTATATTAGCCTCCTGGCTACAGAGCATATGGAAGTCCAGATGGGTGTAGGTTTTTTTCCCTTTTCATTTTGTTCCACTTGTGCTGACAGTATCAGATTTTCCATCTCCAGAGTCATAGCTTGTACTTGTAAACATAGTGGGTTCAGTGGAAGAGGAGAAGGGAAGGCACAAAATGTGTTTTATGAGGAAAAAACAGAGTTCACCTTCCTTCTTAATGTCTGGTAATAACACAGGTATCCGTGACGATCAGCTCCTCTCTGGAAGGAAAAATTCAAGGTTTGGTGATTTTTAGGAAAGAGTCCTTATAGAACATCTGCAGCTTCACAGAGCTGAACAAATCTACTGGTTGAGTGAAATTTTCCCTTTAGATAATTTATAATCTGAGAATGCCTTTCTGGAAACAGCATCCAATCTTTGATTTTTCTTCTCTCCCTTGTAACCCACAGGGCAGGGCAGGGACAGTTGATCTTTCAACAAAGTAGAATGACCTTCATTTCTAGGACGCTGGAGAGAGGAGGGCCAGGGGAGCTGTGCTGGTACTAAGATTCCTCTTGCTGTTGGGAGAGGTCTCTAATGATTCTTCCCTGGGAATCTCAGCAAATGAAGGGAGCTCAGCCGTCTGAAGAGCAGGAAACAGGACCTAGACGGCATGCAGACTTTACATCTGCATGTGTTTGTGTTCTGTGTTCAGTCATGTCCGACTCTTTTGCAACCCTACGGACTGTAGCCCTGCAGGCTCCTCTGTCCATGGCATTTCCCAGACAATACTACTGGACTAGCTTGCCATTTCCCCTTCCCGGGTATCTTCCCCCAGGGATTGAACCTACATCTCCTGTGTCTCCTGCATTGCAGGTGGATACTTACCTCTGAACCATGGCAATGGTGGCAATAAAAATGCATGTGGACATGGTTGCCTTTCAGTCACAATCCTGTAACTTACATTGTAAGTGAGCACATGTTCACCTACTAATTAGGACATTTTGTGAGAAATGTAATAAAATGTCAGATATTTTGTTAGAAGATTTATCCTGTACTGTAGAAAGGGAAGAAGCATGTAAGCGCTTACTGCCAGCCGGCTGCACTCCTGTGAAGGCCCCTCCTTGATTGGGATTCAGATGAATCAAACCAGAAGCGAAGCTGACCAATGGAAAGTCCATCCTGTTTAGAGTTGTCTCCTTCAACTAGTTAATGAGACAACTCAGAGCAGTGGGGAGAAAAGTGAAAACCTGTGAGTGATAAGCTCAAACTGCCTTTCTCCTAGCAAGAATGGGCAGGCAATTTGAATCAGATCACTTGGAAAAGCCAAAGGCAGTGATTCAGGAAGCGTGAAACTTGCTTGGCCGGTGACTGGGGTAGCTCTGGAGCTGCCTCTAAAGGAGGACGTATGTTCACTCATCAGCAGGCTCTGATGAGAGTTGACACTTGAACGACACAGTGTGCAGTGCACGAGTCTGCTTAGTCATGGGCTTTTTCCGTAGCAAATATTGCAGAACTACCTGATCCGTAGCTGGTTGAGTTCACGCATGTGGAACTGTGGATATGGGGAAAGGTGTATACAGAGGGGCCAACTATAAGTTATGTACAGATTTCCTAGTGTGTGGAAAGTCAATGGCCCTAATGCCTGTGTTGCTCCAGGATCAACAGTATGATGGATGCCTAAAACTGGGGAAATCTAGTGAATGTGGTTTATCTTTGTTTCGATAGGGGTCACTGTCTGCTGAAAGATATAAGCAAGGGGAATGATGGAGGAAAACCTACTTAGAGATTTATAATTCAGGGAGCTCTTGATTATGCCAAACACTGTGCTAGGCAAGGTTTTGAAATCTCCCGATGGACTCTGTGTTCTAGTTTGAGGCTTCTAAAGCCTTGACTCTCATTATCCACATTGCATTTCTTCTTCAAGAGTAGAAGGGAGAGACTGGCAGCCTCACGGGCTGCAGTGGGGAATGCTACGTTTACAGTCCATATTGTGCTCAGTCTTCTTTTGCCAGGCAGATCACACAGCTGTAGCTTGTGCAGGTGAATAAGATGGTGCCTGCATCCATCCTTCAAGTGGGAAGAATATGCAAAGCTTTATGACCAGTGGAGTCATGGTCACTGAGCCCAGTAGATTATGCCCATCTTTTGCTGTTATGGGCAGAGTTGTTTCACTTCATAATGCATTCATTGAGGTCCTACTACCCAATATCTCAAAAGATGACTTTATCTGAAGATAAGACCTTTAAAGAGGTAGTTAAATTAAAATGAGGGTGTTAGGATGGGGCTTTGTAATCTGGCTCCCGTCCTTAGAAGAGAACACTCGGACGCAGAGAGAAAGAGAGGCACTAGGGGTGTGCATGCGAGGAGGAGAGTCCATGTGAGAACAGTGAGAAGGGGGCCCCCCCGTCTGCAAATCAGGGGAGAGGCTTAGAGCAGACTTCTTTCATGGTCTTCAGAGGAAACCAGCCCTGCCAGAACCTTGACCTTGAACTTTCAGCCTCCAGAACTGTGAGAAAATAAACTTCTATTGTTTCAGCCACCGGCTCTGTGGTTTGTTATGGAAGTCCTTGCAAAGTAACATACTTGACTTTGTATCTTTGAATATTCTGTGGTCCAGTAACTTGATGGGTTAAACTTTCAAAGGAGATGATCTTTACTTTTCCCTGGTTTCCACTCAGACAACAACTATTTTTCCATTGCTGTTCATGGTCACCAACCTGGACATATTAAGAACACTATGTTTACTATTTGGTAATCTCCTAAGTCCAAGGAGGCACTGTTAGCTTGTCTCACATGGACTGAGTTCTTTAAGACTAGAATCTGAAAAGTCTGCTAATATTTGATATTTTAATATTGACATGCTTGAAGAGAGAGCTAGGATATAAATGACCACTTCAGAGCTGTTCTGGCTCAGTGATCCACAAGCATACTTTGAAAGGACTTTGATCTTCTCCACAAGGCTCTATGTAAATTCAAAGTACATAGTATTTCTAAAATATCGTCTGTGATTAAAATTTTTTTCTATTGGATGTGGTTGGAAATCACATAGATAATATTTAATAATCAGGAGATTGACATGTAAATCACCATTGTTTGAAAAAGCTCACTGATGCAAAGATGTAATTTTCTCTCTCCTCCCTAAACCAGTAAGAAAGCAAATAACAACCTTCTTGTAGTTCTGTGGTTAACAGATTGAAGATTTGTGTTGGGGGATATTAGAAATGCTTTTTTTCTGGAGCTTTCTGGTTGATAAAGTGTTAGATAATGCAAGCATTTTACCGAAATTCATTTCCTCTGCTTAATGACTAATTGCAGCGAAATACACATGGCTTCAAAAATAATGTCTTTTCTATTTGCATTTTTCCTTCTGATTTTTATATTTAAAATTCCAGTTGTGCTAGAAATCATGATATGTCTAACAGTTTTTGAAAATTATATAGATCAAAAGAGAAAGCATGTTCATGAAAAGCTTTGATAGTCTCCTTCTAATAAACCCCCTTTTAGACATTTTTAATTTATACAGAAAAGTAATGTTCAGTTGGGAAATGCTCAGATATTGTGCTTTAAAGGCTTAATTTATGTGATCAGCTTGATTCACATGGTGCACATTATCCCTAACTTGTTGGCAGAGGGAAAAATTTAGCTTGATATTTTATACACTTTGTGAAAAGAAAATATGCTTATTAGGGAACCCAGGAGGCAATGCTGAGCTGCTGCTAGCATAGGTACTAGCCCAGCGTGTGCTCAGTTGCTGTGATTGGGCTAGGGAGACCTCTGTCTGTCCAATTTTCTGCTGCTCTAGTCCCTAAGAGATCACTAATTCGTTTCTTATTCTATAGCCAAATCCAATAGCAACAGAAGACAACATCTGTGTTCAATGGGTATATTTTTGCCAGCTTACATTAAATAATTCATTACAAATGTTTGTAGGCTGAAATTAGCCTTTATTAAATATAGAAGCAGGCATCATTACCATTCCCTGATGAGCACAGTCAACCCCTTATATGGTTCCTCTCTCCAAGTGCTATTGTCAGGACTTTACATTTTTTTTTTTTTTTTAAGTATTTCATATTCACCAAGTTTTCTGGGTGGAACTAGGTCCCTCTAAGAAAACGTTAAATTTTTAAGCCCCAGGACCTGTGCATGTGTGCTGCGTCACTTCAGTCATGTCCAACTCTGCACTCCAGGGATCAACCCACTTCCCTCAGGTCTCCTGCATCGGCAGGCGGTTCTTTACCACTAGCGCCCCCTGGGAAGCCCAGGATCTTCAGATCATCAAGTTAAGGTGAAATCATCAGGGTGAACTTGAAACCAGTATCACTGGTGTCCTCAGAAAAAGGGTAAATTTGGACACAGAGATAGACACGCACGCAGAGATGCTGACAGAGGGTGGACAGTGTGAAGCCACAGGAAGGACGCCATCGATGAGCCCAGGAGGCCAGGAGAGAGGTCCGGAACAATTCTCTCCCACAGTCTTCAGAAGGATCCAACACTGCTGATACTTGGATCCCAGGCTTCTAGCCTCCAGACCCAAGAAGCAAGAAGTTCCTGTTTTTAATTGACCCAGTTTGTGATTCTTTGTGTTTTTTTTTGTGTGTGTGATTCTTTGTTAAAGCAGCCTTAGGAAACTCATGCACTAACTGATATTAAGTCTACTATACCAGGTTAGGATAGTTCCACCAGTTGGAAGTCTTTATGTGGGTTACATGGGATCCTATGTTAGCTTGTCACTGTACCACCAGACACTTTTTATGACCCTCTATTTATTTTTTCTCCTTAGCACATACTGTCTAAGATACGACATATTTATTTGTTCTTTTTGTCATCTTTTCCTTCACTAGAATGTGATCTGCACAAGCGCAGGGAGTGTTGACTGTTTTGTTTAACAATATCCCCAGCTTGTACAAGGGTGGTGAAGGGTACTTGTGAAATGAATGATTCAGATACTTGTGAAATGAATGATTGAAAGGATTAATCGCCTCCTCTTCTTTGTCATCTCCCTGCATTCCACATACACCTCAACACCCATCTTACTCGGAATACAAGTGCTCCACAGAGACCACTGAAAGTTAAGAAAAAGAAGAGGTAAAGGGAGAGTACGTTACCTATGAGGTGCTGGGAAATTTGCCTAATCTAGGATCTCAGTTCAGTTCAGTCACTCTGTTGTGTCCGACTCTTTGCAACCCCATGAACCACAGCACACCAGGCCTCCTTGTCCATCACCAACTCCTGGAGTTTACCCAAACCCATGTCTATCGAGTTGGTGATGCCATCCAACCTTCTCACCCTCTGTCGTCCCCTTCTCCTCCTGCCCCCAATCGATCCCAGCATCAGGGTCTTTTCCAGTGAGTCAGCTCTTCACACGAGGTGACCAAAGTATTGGAGTTTCAGCTTCAACATCAGTCCTTTCAATGAACACCCAGGACTGATCTCCTTTAGGATGGACTGGTTGGATCTCTTTGCAGTCCAAGGGACTCTCAAGAATCTTTTCCAACACCACAGTTCAAAAGCATCAATTTTTCGGTGCTCAGCTTTCTTCACAGTCCAACTCTCACATCCATACATGACCACTGGAAAAACCTAGCCTTGACTAGACGGACCTTTGTTGGCAAAGTAATGTCTCTGTTTTTTAATACGCTGTCTAGGTTGGTCATAACTTTTCTTCCAAGGAGTAAGCGTCTTTTAATTTCATGGCTGCAATCACCATCTAGGTGATTCTAGATTTATTCCATTCCAAATCACAGGTGGTAGGAGAATAAGATGATTGTTCTTTAGGGCAGATTCTTTCATCTTTCATTTTTATCCCTATGTCTTGGGGTCAGCCCATTTCAAGTCTATGAGATTTCAGTAATTTTGGAGTAAATAACATTTATTTTGTAAAGGATGGTACAGCAATTTTGAATGTCCACATTTTGCTTGAAATCTGTTTTTAGATTAACTGCTCATAAGGAAAAGCCAACAAGTTGTAACCTGCCTGGGTTCAAATTTCCATCCATTTCCATGGTAGATGTTATGTGTGAATGAGAAAATCAGCAAGCCCTAGTTTGAGGTTATGAGAGGGTTTCCTGCCTGTGAAAGGAGAATCAAGACTCCACTACTCTGGCCCTCATGGGCAGGGAATTCGTTTATCTGGTTAAGGTTACAACGTCCCAGGCTGAGCTCCTTCCTCAGCTTCTTCTAACCTAGAGTAATGTGGTCTGGGCTTCCCAGGGGTTTTGTTCAATTTCTTTCAGGGTTGGCGCAATACAGTGATGCTTACTGGATCACCATGGTTTTACATTGTTTAAACTGGAATTTGTTTCAGTTTACCCTGAAGCCTTTGACTGTGTGGATCACAACAAACTGTGGAAAATTCTTACAGAGATGGGAATACCAGACCATCTTACCTGCCTCCTGTGAAATCTGTATGCAGGTCAAGAAGCAACAGTTAGAACTGGACATGGAACAGACTGGTTTCAAATTGGGAAAGGAGTATGTCAAACTTGTTTATTGTCACCCTGCTTATTTAACTTATATGCAGAGTACATCATGTGAAATGCCAGGATGGATGAAGCACAAGCTGGAATCAAGATTGCCAGGAGAAATATCAATAGCCTCATACACAGATGACACCACCCTTATGCAGAAAGCGAAAAAGTAAAGAGCTTTTTGATGAAAGTGAAAGAGGAGAGTGAAAAAGTTGACTTAAACCTCAACATTCAGAAAACTAAGATCATGGCATCTGGTCCCATCAGTTCATGGCAGATAGATGGGGAAACAATGGAAACAGTGAGAGACTTTATTTTCTTGGGCTCCAAAATCACTGCAGATGGTGACTGCAACTGTGAAATTAAAAGACGCTTTCACCTTGGAAGAAAAGCTATGACCAACCTTTTGGTCAGCATTTTAAAAAGCAAAGACATTACTTTGCCAACAAAGTTCCCGCCTAGTCAAAGCTATGGTTTTTCCAATAGTCACGTATGCATGTGAGAGTTGGATCATAAAGAAAGCTGAGCGTCGAAGAATTGATGCTTTTTAATGGTGGAGTGGAGAAGACTCTTGAGAGTCCTTTGGACTACAAGGAGATCAAACCAGTCAATCCTAAAGGAAATCAGCCCTGAATATTCATTGGAAGGACTGATGTTGAAGCTGGAACTCCAATACTTTGGCCACCTGATGCAAAGAACTGACTCATTGGAAGAGACCCGGATGCTGGGAAAGATTGAAGGCAGGAGGCGAAGGGGACGACAGAGGCTGAGATGGTTGGATGGCATCACTGACTTGATAGACATGAGTTTGAGTAAACTCCGGGAGGTGGAGATGGACAGGGAAGCCTGGCATGCATTAGTCCATGGGGTCGCAAAGAGTTGGACATGACTGAGTGACTGAACTGGACTGAACTGAAAACTAAAATTTATAATTCACCTGTGGATTACCCTTCTAGTACCAGAACAGAAAGGAGCAATGGTCTGGGATCAGAAAGTCTCACTGCTTGCTCTGCATATTGTCTGGGGCAGATTACTTTGCCTTTGAGGCCTATGAAAAAGGAGTGATGGTATCTAACCCTACAGAATTATTGTTTAGAGAAAAAAATGTATGTAAGGCTTTGGAACATGATAGGTGTTCTGTAAATGGCAGGGTGCTATTTCCCCTGGAGGTTGGCGATTCTGATAATGTGTTTACTTAACCTACGGACTCTGGGCTGCTCAGACTTCAGCAGAAATATTGATGGTGGAGCTTTTCTCATTGGTGGGGGAGAGAGGGGTGTCTCTGATCAAATTTGGCTCTTCTATGTTATAGTTCTGGATGTGATTCTGTGCAGGAAAATCAGGTTGCAGATGCCAAGGGGAGCAGGAGGGATATCCCTCCTGTGAACTCAGAAAGAGCCTCAAGGGCTCTCTGAAAGAGTCTTCCATAAAATCCCAGTTGGAAAACTCCTCAAGAACCAAAACCCTCTTGCTTTGATAGTTGTTGCTGTTATCCCAAACCCAGAGGAGGTTTCTGAGTCCACTGCTGTGTCCCTCAGGCAGAAACACTTAGCTGTCCTTGAGCAACAACCTCACCTGCTTTTCTGAAAAGCACTGACTCCCAACTCAACTAAAATGGTGTGGATGTTCCTTAAAGAACTTCACCAACTTACAGAAAAAAAGAAAATCAACTTGAAAGATAACTGATGAGCAACCTTTTTCGGTCTTTGAAAATATGCCAGCCCATCTAGTGGAAGCCACTCCGATTATTTTGTATTTTTTTTGTTATTGCTGTTTGTCACTTTGGTATGATAACCACCTGTAGTCATTAACTGTCCCTGTTTCTAGCACAGGGTCTCAAACATCTGCTGCTGCTGCCAAAACATCCCTCAACAGACTTAAACTTTATGTTCCTGAAATGGGAATTTCATCTCCCATCGCTGGAATTAGGCGTATGTCTTGTTTAGTGTGCAGTCTGGCAATTCTCTACTTCAGCTCTGCTAAAGCAGTTTTCACCGCCCTGCTCATCCTTGTAACTGGGCTTTTGTTTTTAGGTATTCCCATAGGTGTCTTAATGCTCCTGCTGGACTTCAGGCTCCCTGAGGGCAAATATGAAGCTTCCTGCAGTTTTATGTCTCATTCATACCTAGCAGATAGGGGGCTCAGGAAATGCTTCTTGAATATATTTTTGTTGCAGTGCTGTAGACGCTGGGATACTGGACAGTTGACAGACAAGGAGGAAAAACGGAGGAGAGAGAAGAATCAAAAAGAAATCACTTTGGTTGTTTCTTTCAAAGAAATGATTTCCTAGGGTCATATATTGGTCATAAATCCTAAATTACTGAAGCAACTCAAATTATCCGTACTTATAATAAAGGGTGAAGACTCTGCACTGATATATATTGGAGGTTTTTTCCTTCCACCCTAAACATAGGTTCTCAAAATAAAGGATGCTAGACTGAATTTTCCCTGCAAATGGTTTATTCTGGAAATCCTTTTCTCCTCAGCACAACTTGGGTATTTACAGCTGCTGCAGCTTATCGGTCTCACTTCAGTAAATTATCCTGTGATATCATGATATTGTGTCTCAGAGGTTTTAAAGATATTAACATTGTATTATTATCTTTTCTTTTTTTTACTGGAAAGAAACTGATGTAATTTGACCTTAGACTATGAAAATGTGATCTTCCATTCAGACTAAACAGAGGCTTTGTATCTCATGGACCACATTTACTGTAAGTGCCTTATGTGTGTTCTAGAGGATGTGTTTTTCATGGTCCCTAAGTGAAACCAAAATTGTGTGTGCTGAAAAATATTTTGCTTTCCAGAATTTCCTGAAGGCTTAAAGAAGTGTACAAGCATGAATCACAATAGGGATATAGTTTACTATCTAGGTGGCAGTTATTTTGAGTAAAAAAATGCTTTTATTTTGTTTAAATATGGATATATTATTCTTTTAAATGATGAATACTATACTTGTGGATTAATTATAGAAGAAATGTAGAAAATTAGACATTAAGCAAATTCAAAAATTAGTCCACATATCTTCGTGGGAGTGGGGGGGCCCTTGGCAGGCTAGAGTCACTGTCCTGTTCTATACACTGATTTTGTCCAGGCTTGTGAAAGTGAAAGTGAAGTTGCCCAGTTGTGTCTGACTCTTTGGGATCCCGTGGACTGCAATCTCCCTGGCTCCTCCGTCCATGGGATTTTCCAGGCAAGAGTACTGGAGTGGGTTGCCATTTCCTTCTCCAGGGGAATCTTCCCGACTTAGGGATTGAACCCGGGTCTCCTGCATTGCAGGCGGACGCTTTACCCTCTTGTCCAGGCTTAACACAAGACAATTTTAAAATAGAAAACCAGACAAAATTCAGGAAACCAAATGTACTGTTTTTTTTTCTTTTTCTTTTTAAAATTTATATATATTTTTAATTGAAGGGTAATTGCTTTACAGAATTTTGTTGTTTTCTGTCAAACATCAACAAGAGTCAGCCATAGGTACACCCATGTCCCCTCTCTCTGTTTTATATTTTTTTCTTAATTTAAGACATAAGCAATAGCTGAGGACAGTGCTGCCTGAGGTCCATGTTGGGGTCCTTTAGGGTAGCCCCCTGGCATGCTTACTGAGCTCAGAAAACATCCAAGTTAATCTGGAGAACACAAAGTCCTCCCAATGGCAGGTCATTAGAGGTAGAAGGAAAAGGAGGTTTGCATTTCTTTGCTTCGGGCTCAGGATTGCTGACAATGTCCGGTCTGTGTTCAGAGAAGAGAAAATAAGTGATGTAAAGAAATCTTAGTGAGCATTGCCTTTTTGAACTTATTTACTTCCTAATAGAAGCCAGGGGATGAATGTAAGCGTGTTTTCAGTGTGTTTGTGTTGTGGATGTGTGTGCATATGGCGTGGTTTGTGTGCGGCATGTGCGTGTGGTGTGAGTGGATGTGTTCCATGATGTGTGAATGTATTTGCTCTTATGTGCACATGTGGGACATGTGTGAATGTTGTTTGTGCGGTACATCTATGTGTGCCTGTGATGTGTGTGTGTATGTGTGTGTTTAGTGTATGTGAAATATGTGTGCGTATGTTCAATAGATTATGTGAGTTTTGTGTGTGGGCGTGTATGTGTGAGGAGGATTGTTTATAAATATGTTTTTGTGGAAAGAAAAGTCCCTCCAAATTGCGTGCCCTTCAATCCAAGCTCCTCTTTGCTTCAGGGTTATCTTTCTGAGGCATAAAGCTGAATTTAGCTTATCCCTGCTCAAGTGAAAAAAGAAAAGAAAAATACCGCTTCCCGAGGCCTAGAGAGGGCAGCGGGGAAGGCCTCCTCGGCCTGGCCCGTGCTCCCGGCCCTCCCGGGTCTCCCGAGGAGTCTCCGGGCGGTGGGGCATGCCCTGGGGCCTGGGGCCCGCTCTGGGTGGGACTATCCGGTCCTCTCCTCCTCGGACAAGCTTTGACTGTGGACAGGACTTTGGTCTCTCTCAGCCTAGCTTTCTCATTTAGACAGAGGGCATGATGATAGTACTTATTCTCCTTGAAGAATGAGAGTGTCACTGGGAAGATGGAATTAGTTAGTGTAGAATGGACTCAGAGCAGTGTTGGGCCAGCAAATGAGTGCATTGGAAGACTTAGTTATTATCTGCCTCAATGCATCCTGACCTCCCTATGTACATGCTTTTTCCTTTGGAATAACTTTTCCTCTCCTACACATGTCTAATACCTTCCTGGTCCAGTTCAAATGCCATCACTGAAGTCAAGTATAAAACTTTCACTAAGGAAGCATATAGGTCAATGGTTTAGTGCTTGCATTAGGGATCAGAAAGATCTGGAGTAGAATATCCAGCCTCTGTCCTTTATCAACTCCTTTTTAAAGGATAGCTTTGTCATGCATAACACAGATGTACTACTAGGTCCTCCCTTTTCAGAGGATCAGCAGCCTTATTCGAGTCTATCTACGGGAACACTGGGGGGGGAGCAGTCCCATCCACTTTGGGTGCCGTTGACAATTTTTCTTCTGGATGTATACACTCAATTATCCTCGTGTTATCCTTGCTGAATGCATGTCTAGATTGTGTCCATTGTTTTTCTTTCCCTCCTTTGCCTAGCATAATGCTATGTTCATGATACTCCCTCAGAAAACATTTGTGGAATAAGCCAATAATGAGAATGAAAGAGGAATCAGAAAGTGAATCATGAGTTTCTAGGGTCAGCCTAAAAGCTATTACTGTAAGAATATATAACGATATTGATAAACATTCAAAGAGCTGCCTTTAAAAGTTTCATAGCTCAAAGAGACCCTGAAACCTTTGGAAGGCAAAAAAGACTTTTAAGAACCTACTTTATTTTCATCCCCATTTCTTTTGTTGTCATGTGGTGAAGAAGGCTGATTCTCAGGGTCATCGCAAATTGATTTTGTGCTGTGCACTTAAAAGAACTGAAGTGGGTTCTTAGAGTTTTGTTCACTATTACTGCTCCTAAGGATTCTCATCCTGATCATTGATTTAATTTTTTTTCTTACAGTAATAGCATTTTGAGCTACAAAAAAAATTATTTTAGCAAAAATATTAGCCCTGTGGATAATTGTTAAGGCACTTTTTGGGTGTTGTAAATATATGTGTAGAAATACCATAACTCATATGATTTTCAAACATCATTTTTGTGGAATGCAACAAATATGGTATGTTTCTGGTATTTATGTTTTTAAATGCCTTTAAAGATCTTTTTATAATTTGTTATGCAAATATTCATGATCTGTAGTAGTAGTTAAAATGTGGATGGTAAGAGGGAATATGTGTAAAATGTTATATTTTGTCATTTTATTGTTTACCTTAAAGAGGGTGTTTTAAAGCTATTTCTTAATTTTTCTCATAGTAGTTGAAAAGGGCTTTCAGGCTGCCTGTTCTTACAGTTTACAAGAGAATCTGACAATTGCCTTTGTAAATACCAGAGCTAGTACATAAACTCTAGAGGGACCCAATCTTCAGCAGCCTGAGTTGGTCACTGGGAGATTGATTTTATGAATTGGTATTCAAAGTGTTTCTTGCCTTAATAAAATGTAGCCTGAATGGAGTTCTATAATCCACATTTTCTCAGATTTTTCAGCTGTTTTTTCAGATAATATTCTGCTGGGAGGCTATGTCCAACCATCTTACAAAATAGTAATAAATGGACTGTTTGCCCTTTGCTGTGGTTTTAGTCAGCACCTTGGAGAGTAGAGGTTAAACCTTAAAAAAGGAAGTGATGGAAAATAAAAAATGAAATTTCATAAGGTGATAAAAAATTTATTCCAATTATAAGTGGGTGATGTATAAAAATACTCCGTTGATGAAATGGCTTTCCTTACTGTGTGGAAATTAAAGAATCCTTGGACCCGACCCCCTTTAATACCCCCAAACAAGACTTCTGCCACAGCTGGAAGTCAATTATCTCCATGGCAACCAAAACAAATAGTGAATATTGCCTTAGCAGACAAGGTGGATAAAAGGTGCATCTAAAATTAATTTATGTCTTGGGATCAGACACTTGAGATGAGAGAACTGGTCCATAAAGTACCCAAGAGGAGCTATTAAAAGAGAAACAAAATAAGTCCCTTGTTGAGTTCCCCAGAGAGCTGTGGTTGAAGCGTGTAAATCCTTTTTGCTTTGCCTTTATGGGGGAAAGTTGTCAATATGTCCCCATTTACATGGCTGCTTTGATGATGGCCCCTGTAAATCTCAGGCCTGCCAAAGAATGTTTATTAAGAAGTGCCTTCAAGAGTGATCTCTTAATCCATCCTCTAGTACAGCAGGGATATTTTTTATTATTATTATATACATCAATTCTGAGATGCAGAGATGCCCCCAAAGATTAAAGTTCAGACGATTTTAAGTCTATAAAAATCTTGCATTAAAAAAACGGGAAGAAAGAAAAAAGCTCTCCCACAAATACATAGAATTCTCAGAAGCAACCGTGGAGCTGTAAATTTTTCATTACGTGCAGAAATTAAAAACACTAATTAAACCACTGTTTGGAAAATAACTCTAAATATTAAAAGGAACTTTTCAAGGGGAAAAGTCTCTCTGATTTCCTGCACCTGGAGATGTGGCTTTTGAAGTCAGGGGGGACTCAGGCAGGCCTTTCTTAACCTGAGCAGGAAAATGGCAGGGCCGGAAGGCTGGGCCGGACGCTGACCCCAAGCCCGCCCTCCCTGTGAGGGTAGAGTGTTCTCCCCAGCCTGGAACCCCACTTAATGCTTAGCTTCACTCAGTTCCCTCTGGGTAGTAGGTTTCCCCCACCCCTCACCATTTTTCTAAGATCACAGTTTCCTCATACATGCAACTGTCAATCAATCTGAGAGTCCAGCTGTTTCTTCTTCCAGAGATTTCTTGCCAAGTTCCCTTCCTTTCTATCTACCCTTGAGTGCGTGGTTACCAAGTCACTTCAGTTGTGTTGGACTCTTTGTGACCCTATGGACTGTAGCCTGCCAGGCTCCTTGTCCATGGGATTCTCCAGCAAGAATACTGGAGTGGGTTGCCATGCCCGCCTCCAGGGGATCTTCCCGTCCCAGGGATCCAACCCAGGTCTGCATGGGCAGACAGGGTCTTTATCACTCGCCCCACCTGGGAAGCCCGTCCACCCTTACTGCAGCACAGCTGGGTGATTTCACAGTCCCCCGGTATACTCTGCCATCTTCTTGTCCTCCTCAGGCCTGTCTTTGCTATACACTGGTTGCATTCTTTTTTTCCAGAAGATCATTCAATTTCCACTTCTCTCTAAAAACTGTAATGACTTCCTGTTGCCTGTAGCATAAAATACAAATTCCTCTATGTGGCGTTAATGGTTTCCCACCAGCTAAACTTAACCTGCATTCTAAAATATCTTCCCACTAATTGCTTCCACAAGCCATTCCCTCTCCTCATTGTCATTTACCACAAATGCCTCACACTTCTCCACGGGTCTTTACTTGTGCAATTCTTGTTACTAACTGGAATAGCCTCCCCCATGAGCACTTACTTCTTCCTCCCCAGCAAAAAGAGCACCTCTCCTGCATCACTTAAAAGCCAACTCCTGTTTTACGTCCCTGAATACTTGCTAACCCTCCAACTCTCATGAGCTTATTTTCCTCTGACCTCTGTACCTGTGGTAGGCTGAATAGCCTACAAAGATATCTATGTTCTAATTCCTGGAATCTGTGTTGTGTTAAATTATGGGGCAATAAGAATTTGGCAAGTGTAATTAAAGTTGTTGTTGCTTAGTCAGTTAGTTGTGTCTGACTCTTCTGCAACCCCATGGACTGTAGCCTGCCAGGCTCCTATGTCCATGGACTTCTCCAGGCAAGGATACTGGAGTAGGAGGACATTTTCTTTTCCAGGGGATCTTCATGACCTGGAGGGTGAACTAGTGTATCCTGCATTGACAGATGAATTCTTTACCACTGAACCACCAGGGAAGCCATGATTAAAGTTACAGACCTCTAAAATAAGGAAGGAATCCTGTATTACCCAGGTGGTCTCAGTCTTATCACATGAGCCTTAGACTGTTCTTTGGCTGCAGTCAGAGATGGGGCAGGAGAGGAGGCAGTGAGACGCAGCGGAAGGAAAAGGTAGAGGGTCTAAGTGTGATGAGGACTTCACGCACTGTGCTAGCTTTGAGATACAGGGACCCACCAGGAAGGACTAGAGAGAGGCTCCTAGGAGCTGAGTGGCCCTCAGTTGACAGCCAACAAGAGACTGAAGCTTCAAATCTTCAAGTGCTAGAAACTGAATTCCTCCAAAAACCCAGGTGAAATAGGAAGCAGATTCTTTCCAGATCTTAATAAGAGTTCAGCCTTCCAAGTACTTCCAGTCTTCATTCCAATCCCAAAGAAAGGCAATGCCAAAGAATGTTCAAACTACCACACAATTGCACTCATCTTACATATTAGCAAAGTAATGCTCAAAATTCTCCAAGCCAAGCTTCAACAGTATGTGAACTGTGAAATTACAGATGTTCAAGTTGGATTTAGAAAAGGCAGAGGAACCAGAGGTCAAATTGCCAACATCCATTTGATCATAGAAAAAGCAAGAGAGTTCCAGAAAAACATCTATTTCTGCTTTATTGACTGTACTAAAGCCTTTGACTGTGTGGATCACAACAAACTGTGGAAAATTCTGAAAGAGATGGGAATACCAGGCCACCTTACCTGCCTTCTGGGAAATCTGCATGCAGGTCAAGAAGCAACAGTTAGAACCAGACATGGAACAACAGACTGGTTCCAAACTGGGAAAGGAGTATGCCTGCTTATTTAACATATATACACAGTACATCATGTGAAGTGCCAGGATGGATGAAGCACAAGCTGGAATCAAGATTGCCAGGAGAAATATCAATAACCTCAGATATGCAGATGACACCACCCTTATGGCAGAAAGCAAAGAAGAACTAAAGAGCCTCTTGATGAAAGTGAAAGAGGAGAGGGAAAAACTTGGCTTAAAACTCAACATTCAAAAAACTAAGATCATGGCATCCAGTCCCACCAGTTCATGGCAAATAGATGGGGAAAAATGGAAACAGTGAGAAACTTTATTTTCTTGGGCTCCAAAATCACTGCAGATGGTGACAGCAGCCATGAAATTAAAAGACACTTGCTCCTTGGGAGAAAAGTTATAACCAACCTAGACAGCATATTATAAAGCAGAGACATTACTTTGCCAACAAAGGTCCGTCTAGTTAAAGCTATGGTTTTTCCAGTAGTCATGTATTAGTGAGAATCAGACCATAAAGAAAGCTGAGTGCTGAAGAATTGATGCTTTTTGTGGTGTTGGAGAAGACTCTTGAGAGTCCCTTGGACAGCAAGGAGATCAAACCAGTCAGTGCTAAAGGAAATCAGTCCTGAATATTCATTGGAAGGACTGATGTTGAAGCTGAAACTCCAATACTTTGACCACCTGTTGTGAAGAATTGACTCATTGGAAAAGACCCTGATGCTGGGAAAGATTGAAGGCAGGAGCAGAGGTGATGACAGAAGGTGAGATGGTTGGGCGGCATCATTGACTCAATGGGCATGTGTTTGAGCAAGCTTCAGGAGTTGGTGATGGACAGGGAGGCTTGGCGTGCTGCAGTCCATAAAGTTGCAGAGTCAGACACGACTGAGTGACTGAACTGAACTTCCAAGTACTAACCCTGCCTGACCCGCCTTAGCTTCTGAGATGAGATGAGATTGGACACATTCAGGGTTATATGACTGCAGACAACCTATAGAATGGGAGAAAATATTTGCAAATGATGCTACCAACAAGGGGTTAATCTCCAGAATATACAAATAGTTCATACAGTACAGTATCAAAAAAATAAAAATCAATCCTATCAAAAAATGGGCAGAAGACCTAAACAGATGTTTCTCCAAAGAGGACATACACATGGCCATTAGGCACATGAAAGGATGCTCAACATCTCTAATTATTAGAGAAATGTAATTCAAATTACAAACAGCAAATGCTGAGAGGGTATGGAGAGAAGGGAACCCTCCTACACTGTTGTTTGGAATGTGAATTGGTGCAGCCCCTATGGAGAACGGTATGGAGCTTCCTTAACAAACTAAACATCAGTTCAGTCCCTCAGTCACGTATGACTCTTTGCGACCCCATGGACTGCAGCACGCCAGGCCTCCCTGTCCATTGCCAACTCCCAGAGTTTACTCAAATTCATGTCCATTGAGTTGGTGGTGCCATCCAACCATCTCATCCTCTGTTGTCCCCTTCTCCTCCCACCTTCAATCTTGCCCGGCATCAGAGCCTTTTCCAATGAGTCAGTTCTTCACATCAGGTGACCAAAGTATTGGAGTTTCAGCTTCAACATCAGTCCTTCCAATGAATATTCAGTTTTGATTTCCTTTAGGATGGACTGGTTGGATCTCCTTGCAGTCCAAGGGACTCTCAAGAGTCTTCTCCAACACCACAGTTCAAAAACATAAATTCTTTGGTGCTCAGCTTTCTTTATAGTCCAACTCTCACATCCGTACATGACCATTGGAAAAACCATAGCCTTGACTAGACAGACCTTTGTTGGCAAAGTAATGTCTCTGCTTTTTAATATGCTATCTAGGTTGGTCATGACTTTCCTTCCAAGGAGTAAGGGGCTTTTAATTTCATGGCTGCAATCACCATCTGCAGTGATTTTGGAGCCCCCCAAAATAAAGTATGTCACTGTTTCCACTGTTTCTCCCTTTATTTGCCATGAAGTGATGGGACCAGATGCCATGATCTTAGTTTTCTGAATGTTGAGTTTTAAGCCAACTTTTTCGCTGTCCTCTTTCACTTTCATCACGAGGCTCTTTAGTTCTTCTTCACTTTCTGCCATAAGGGCGGTGTCATCTGCGTATATGAGGTTACTGATATTTCTTCTGAAAGTCTTCATTCCAGACTGTGCTTCATCCAGTCCAGTGTTTCTCATGATGTACTCTGCCTATAGGTTAAATAAGCAGATTGACAATATATAGCCTTTACACACTTCTTTCCCTATTTGGAACCAGTCTGTCCAGTTCTAACTGTTGCTTCCTGACCTGCATACAGATTTCTCAAGAGGCAGGTCAGGTGGTCTGGTATTCCCATCTCTTTCAGAATTTTCTACAGTTTATTGTGATCCACACAGTCAAATGCTTTGGCGTAGTCAATAAAACAGAAGTAGATGTTTTTCTGGAACTCTCTTGCTTTTTTGATGATCCAGTGAATGTTGGCAATTTGATCTCTGGTTCCTCTGCCTTTTCTAAATCCAGTTTGAACATCTGGAAGTTCACGGTTCATGTACTGTTGAAGCCTGGCTTGCAGCTATCATATGATCTTGCTATCCCACTCCTAAGTATACATCTAGAGAGAACCATAATTTGAAAAGATATATGCATCCTAGTGGTCACTGAAATGCTATTTACAATAGCCAAGACATGGAAGCACCCTAAATATCCACTGATGAATGGATAAAGAGGATGTGGTGTACATACAACTGAATATTACTCAGCCATAAACATAAATGAAATAGTGCAGTTTTCAGTAACATGAATTGACCCAGAGCTTATCATATATTAAGTGAAGTAAGCCAAACAGCCTGGAGAAGGAGATGGCAACCCACTCCAGTATTCTTGCTGGAAAATCCATGGACAGAGGAGCCTGGCAGACTCCAGTTTTTTTGCCTGGAAAATCCCATGGACAGAGAGCCTGGCAGGCTACAGTCCATGGGGTCACAAAGAGTCAGACACGACTGAGTGACTAACACACACACACACACACACCAAACAGAGGAAGACAAATATCATATGATATCACTTGTACGTGGAATCTTCAGAAAATATGAGTGAACGTACATACAAAACAGAAATTAACCCATAGACAAAACAAACTTATGGTTACCAAAAGGGAAGGGAGGATAGATGCATTAGGGGTGTGGGATTAACACTTACACACTACTGTATATAAAATAGATAGCCAACTAGAACGTATACTCATCACTTACATCTAAGCTGGACTTTTTCTCCTCCTGTTATCCCACAGAGCATAATGAGTGTTGTGGGGGTTTCAAGAAGACTGCAGCTTTACTTTTTTGCAGTGCTCGGCCGCAGTGAAGAAGCCCAGGATGAAAGAGCAAGTGGAGAGAGGCCCAGTCATCTGTCACTTCAGACTTTCCTACCTAGGCCCCAGGTCATCAGGGCACCCTGTTCTGGTCAAGCCACCAGCCTATAGCAGACGCAGAGTCCAGTTGAGATTGGAAGAACTGCGTGGTCAGCCCCCTAAATCCCGAAATATGATAAATTGTTGTCTTAACATGCTCAGCTTCATTTTTTGTTTTGTTTTGTTTTGGCAGCAATACATAGCTGATGCTAAAGGTTATCTTAAATTTCTTTCATATCCCCCCTTAGCCTCCTTACAACTTAGCCCACCCTTGCACATTATAAACACTCAAGTGATTTTCAGTGGAATTAGTACCTGCTTTTTCCTTGATGTCTTTACAAATTCAATTTAATTTTATATTTACTAAATTAGATTTTTTAGTTGGCTCTCTTAGAAGCCTGATCACATATTTGCAAGCTAGTTTCATAATTTGGATAAAAGTATACTTATCTTTGGGGCTTCCCAGTTGGCTGAGTGGTAAAGAATCTGCTTGCAAATGCAGGAGACACAGGTTTGATCCCTGGTCCAGGAAGATCCACTGGAGAAGGAAATAGTGACCCACTTCAGCATTCTTGCCTGGGGAAACCGATGGACAGAGGAACCTGGTGGGCTACAGCCCATGGGTTGCAAAGAGTTGGACACAACTTAGCGACTGAACAACAAAGTTATCTTTAAGCTGTGTAAACAGGATAAGGCAAGTAAGAAAGGTACTCCTGACACTCATAATTGGATAAGTGTGTGAGTCATATGTCTTTGATTTATGCTGATTTTGTGTAAGTCATACAGTTTCCTGGGCATTGATTAGCTTGTCTAACTTGGGAGGTCTGGATCAGAGGCGCTGTATAGTCTTTCCCAAGCATTCTGTTTACAGACCTGGCTTAGGCAGCTCTGGGCATAAGGGCAAGAACTGCTGAGTTCACTCTAAGTTAAAGCAGTTGTCAAAGAGGAGAAACTGTTTTCTCTGGGGTAGAAGACAAGACCCAGTGGTCACTGCTTTAAGTGATCCAGTTTCATGATATGTTCTGTCATTTGTTGGGAAGGAAATTAATTTGTGATCCTTGTCCAGCTCCCTTGGTCTACATCATAAAATACCTCACAATTGGCAGGTGGCTGGCAGCCTCAGCAGGTAGAACATGGAATCATTTTAAGAATGAATGGGCCTCTTTAATTCAACAATGATGTGCTTTCAGAAGACCATCGGAACATGTTTACTGTTACCAGTTTCCTCACTGGAAATACTTTCAAATTAGAGCAGTCATCCATGATTTAGTAAATTTTTTTATTTTTTAAATTAATTTTTATTGGAGTACAGTTGTTTTACAGTGTTGTCTTAGTTTTCACTGTATAGCAAAGAGAATCAATGACTCAAACCATATGTCAAGGCCTTTATAAAATGTGTAAATTCTGCATAAAAAATAATTAGATTTTACATTTTTCAATAAGTAAAAAGAAAATTACAGTTGGGATTATGCTCCAAGTACATTTAGTTAGATCTATTAGAGTAATGATCATCTATCAATGTGAAATTAGGAACTTTCTATTAGACTAATAACTTTATTTATCCAAGCAAAAATACTATGTGACTTGATGCAAACCAATATTATCTAAAGAAATCAATTTACTAAAAAAAAGAAAAAGGAAAGAATGAATGGGTCTCTTACATCTTGCAGAGTTGCAGTTTCTTTCATATTTATGTTACAATAAGCATATGTTGCTGCAATGTTTGAAGATGCTGAAGCTTGCTCTGTGGTTGGTGAATAAGAGGAAGTAAAAAGATAGCTTTCTTAATCTAATCTAAATAATGTCTTATTCCTTAGGGAGAAAATTTATGAGTACAAATTTCTTTGTTGTTGTTACATGATTACTGCTCTCTATAGTAAGTGCATGCTGTTGATCACAATAGAATGAAATGACCTCCCCCTCTGGATGAAATATTTAAGGCCCGCTAATGGGGCAGGGGGGGAGGGCAGTAGCTGCTGGGTCACAAGCTATTCTTTCCACTCTCAGATCTGAGGATTGTATGAGCTGATGCCTCTAACCTCCTGCTCTCTCTGATCTTCATTTCATAGGCAGGAACCTGAAGCCTCCTTGTCCTCTTGGCAGTTCCCATCTCCATCTCCTGATTCTAGCCCAGAGACCAGCAACTTGAGAGCAACGGACCTTTCCCTCTAAGTCTAGTCCACCTTCTTGGAATTTATGCTTTATCCCTGACTTGGGAAGTAAACATAAGACATCTTTCAAAGTTTCATAGCAATAGAGACAAGTATACGAATTTTCTGTATCTCTAGCCTGCTTCATGCAGATGGAACACATCTTCACATGTGAGACAGAAATAACTTCATTGTCACTCAAGGAACCCAGAAACTTCTGGATCTTTCATCATGAATCCTGTTACAATCAGTCATATGTCACATACTCCAACGTTGTCTATAACTTAAGTTTGGTGTACTTTCCACAGCATTCTTGCAAGTAATTACCAAATATTTTTAGGCTTAATAAAAGGGAACATTATAAAATTTAATGGTCAACTAGGCTACCTGCAAAATGTTAATATAGATTAAAGATTAGTAATATTTAACATTTTTTTGGATAAACCTCTCTTCTAAACCAGTATACATTGAGGTATATTGAGAAGCTTGCCATATTCACTTAAATGTACAAACACTAGGTATAAAATTACATTTCAAAACTCTTGCAAGTACTTCTGTTTCAGGTATAATGGAGTTCAGGGCCAGAATTGCCTTCATTTCTTAAGATAGTAGAAAACTAGACAAAACATATGAAAAATGATGCTCACCCATTGGAAGATGGGAAATGGAGAGTGATTCCAGGAGAAGAAAAGCAGTTGAGGTGCTTTCTATAACTGCCCCAGGTCATGACCTGGAAAGGGTGTTCTGACTACATGACGGGGAGGGAAAAGCAAAAGCCAGCCTGTGGCTCCCAGTGACTTGAGGATACAGAGCTCAGAACGTAGGAAGGACGGGATCAAGGCGCGGACAAGGGTGAGGAGAAGCAGCCATTTGTCTCAGGCATGGAAGTTAAAGGGGTGCTGGAGACCAAGTACTCAAGATAAAAAAAAGTTAATCCATTATTTTAAAAATTAAACAATATAGAAAGCTTATGATGAGCAAAAGATCAGACTTTAAAAAAGACAGAAACTGACTTTGAACATGCGTGATTTGGCTGCCCTGGCCTTACTCTGATCCACCTCTGTCAGAATTTTTAGTTTTGGTGAAGTCCAACGTGTCAGTCATTACTTGTATTTGGTTTACTAAATCTTTGCCTATACCAAATTTACAAAGATTTTCTCCTATATTTTCCTCTAGGAATTTTATTGCTTTTACTTTTAAATTTAAGTATGAATTTTATCAAGTTAATTTTATTTATGTTGTGAGTTAGGGGTCAATATTCTTTTTTTTTTTTTTTTTAATACAGATACCTAGTGGTTTCAGCATCTCTTGATGAAGTGAATATGTTTCTCTATTTGATGAAATTTTGGCTTTTGTGAAAAATCAGTTGGTCACACATATGTATATCGGTTTTTGGACTCTATTTTATTTTCATGATATGTTTGTCTACCATTATATCATTACCACATTGTCTTGACAATTGTGACTTTTAGTAAGTCTTAAAATGAGATGGTGTGATTATTCTAGTTTGTTCTTAGACTTTGAAATGGTTTTTGTTATTCTAGGTCCTTTTATTTATATGTCAATTTTAGAATGAGCTTACTAATGTCCACTGCTATGACTTTTAAGTAAAATTGCTTGACTCTGTAACACAAACTTGAGGAGAATGTGCACCGTATGAAGCCTTCTAGTTTATGAACTTGAACTTGTAATACTGTGTATTTCTCTCCAGTTAGTCTGCTGTATTGGATCTCCATAATGCTGTGCAGCTTTTAGTGTAGAGACCATGTGCTTTTCAAATTGAATTTATTCAGTTAATTCAATTTTCCAATTTTTTGCTGGGGTATAGACATATAATTGATTTTTATACATTAAACTTTTCTAGCTATTAATAAATTCACTAATCAATTCCAAAAAAATTTTGTAGATTCCTTTGAAATTGTATGTAGAGAAACTCATATGGTCTATAAATAGACATAAATCCATTTCTCCATTTCTCTTTTCAAATCATGCCCTTCCTCACTCCCTCCCCCGCATCCTTTCTTTCTTCTGTCTATATCTATCGTCTATCTATCATTTTCCAATTGCAATAATTAAGACCTCTTGAGGCTCTGTACGTTTTTCTTCAATATTTTCTCTCTGCTTTTCAGGTTGAATTATTGCTTTTTGTATATCTTCACTATCACTAATTCTTTCTCATGCCAGCTCTAAGATACTGTTAACCCCCATTCTCTCATTTTAGTCATTTTACTTGAAGTTGTACAGTTTATATTTAAAATTTTTATTTCTTCTGAGATTTCCTATCTATTTACTTATGGCTAACCATACTTTCTTTTACTTTTAAAACAACTTTTCTTTAGCTCTTTGAACATATTTACAGTTGCTGCTTTAAAGTCTGTTAAATCCAACACATGAGTAATGTGGGGGATGAATTTTTTTGACAGTCTTTTTTTTTTTTTTGCTGAATATGACTCATGTTTTTTTGTTTCCTTATGGATTTGGCTATTCATCTTTGATAGCACATTGTAGAGATTCTGGAAAATGTTGATTTTATTTCAGTGGGCAGTTCAATTACTGGCTGGTCAACTTGCACTTTATAATCTTGGCTTTAGTAATCTGTTTTGTTAGGATAGATATTTGGAAAGATGTTTGGAGGGGTTTTCCAGCCTCTCATTTGATGGGACTCAATTTCTGCATTTTGTCTTCCAGGAGATCTTATCAGGGTTTGGTTTTAGGTTTTATTTGGGTAGGTATGGAAAAAGGCATAGGTCTTACTTCCAAAAGGCAGTGTTTTGTTGTCTTGGAGGATATACAAAGTGCTAGGGAAATTTTAACAAGCACTGCTTGACCACTAACATCTCTTTTCCAGGTTTAACTCTGTAGCAGCTGCTTTCTGGAAGCCTTCTGTGATATCAGTTTGACCGTGCACAGCACAGCCTTTGGTCATGTGGTATATGAGGAATCCTCTGTCTGGCATTTATTTATTTATTTTTTTCATTTATTTTTATTAGTTGGAGGCTAATCACTTTACAGTACCACAGTGGGTCTTGTCATACATTGACATGAATCAGCCATGGATTTACATGTATTCCCCATCCCAATCCCCCCTCCCACCTCCCTCTCTAGCCAATCCCTCTGGGTCTTCCCAGCGCACCAGGCCCGAGCACTTGTCTCATGCATCCAACCAGGCCTGGTGATCTGTTTCACTATAGATAATATACATGTTTCGATGCTGTTCTCTCGAAACATCCCACCCTTGCCTTCTCCCACAAAGTCCAAAAGTCTGTTCTGTACATCTGTGTCTCTTTTTCTGTTTTGCATATAGGGTTATCATTACCATCTTTCTAAATTCCATATATATGTGTTAGTATGCTGTAATGTTCTTTATTTTTCTGGCTTACTTCACTCTGTATAATGGGCTCCAGTTTCATCCATCTCATTAGAACGGATTCAAATGAATTCTTTTTAATGGCTGAGTAATATTCCATGGTGTATATGTACCACAGCTTCCTTATCCATTCATCTGCTGATGGGCATCTAGGTTGCGTCCATGTCCTGGCTATTATAAACAGTGCTGAGATGAACATTGGGGTGCACGTGTCTCTTTCAGATCTGGTTTCTTCGGTGTGTATGCCCAGGAGTGGGATTGCTGAGTCATATGGCAGTTCTAGTTACAGTGTTTTAAGGAATCTCCACACTGTTCTCCATAGCGGCTGTACTAGTTTGCATTCCCACCAACAATGTAAGATGGTTCCCTTTTCTCCACACCCTCTCCAGTATTTATTTCTTGCAGGCTTTTGGATAGCAGCCATCCTGACTGGCGTGTAATGGTACCTCATTGTGGTTTTGATTTGCATTTCTCTGATGATGAGTGATGTTGAGCATCTTTTCATGTGTTTGTTAGCCATCTGTGAGTCTTCCTTGGAGAAATGTCTGTTTAGTTCTTTGGCCCATTTTTTGATTGGGTCATTTATTTTTCTGGAATTGAGCTTCAGGAGTTGCTTGTATATTTTTGAGATTAATCCTTTGTCTGTTGTTTCATTTGCTATTATTTTCTCCCAATCTGAGGGCTGTCTTTTCACCTTGCTTATAGTTTCCTTTGTTGTGTAAAAGCTTTTAAGTTTCATTAGGTCCCATTTGTTTAGTTTTGCTTTTATTTCCAATATTCTGGGAGGTGGGTCATAGAGGATCCTGCTGTGATTTATGTCGGAGAGTGTTTTGCCTATGTTCTCCTCTAGGAGTTTTATAGTTTCTGGTCTTACATTTAGATCTTTAATCCATTTTGAGTTTATTTTTGTGTATGGTGTTAGAAAGTGTTCTAGTTTCATTCTTTTACAAGTGGTTGACCAGTTTTCCCAGCACCACTTGTTAAAGAGGTTGTCTTTTTTCCATTGTATATCCTTGCCTCCTTTGTCGAAGATAAGGTGTCCATAGGTTCGTGAATTTATCTCTGGGATTTCTATTCTGTTCCATTGATCTGTTTTTCTGTCTTTGTGCCAGTACCATACTGTCTTGATGACTGTGGCTTTGTAGTATTGTCTGCTCTGTCTGACATTTAAAGTCCCTACTCTGTGTATCTTCTGCTTCTGGGGTTCTGGCCCTATAGATTCCAGCTGTTCCAACTCTTGTTCTCTGCCTCCTGAGCTCAGACGGATTGCCACTTGGACTCCAGCTCACCACACTGTAGTCAAGAAGCTGTCCTAATATTTCCCTGGTGGTCTGATGGTTAATACACCATGCTCCCAGTGCAGGGGGCACATGTTTGATCCCTGGTTGGGGAACTAAGACCCCTGCATGCTTCCGGGTGAGGGCAAAATAAAATCAACAAAAACCCTAACTTGTCCCCAGCCAGACAGCTGGGTTATCATAAATGAGACTCACATTGTGAGTTCCTTTTTCAGGGAGCACAGGCTTGAACTGCTTGTGATCCAGTGCTGAAACCCAGATGCCTCATATATCTGACCACTTATATTCTTTGCAGCCAAAGATGGAGAAGCTCTATACAGTCAGCAAAAACAAGACCGGGAGCTGACTGTGGCTCAGATCTTGAACTCCTTATTGCCAAATTCAGACTGAAATTGAAGAAAGTAGGGAAAACCACTAGACCATTCAGGTATGACCTAAATCAAATCCCTTATACTATACAGTGGAAGTTAGAAATAGATTTAAGGGACTAGATCTGATAGACAGAGAGCCTGATGAACTATGGATGGAGGTTCATGCCATTGTACAGGAGACAGGAATCAAGACCATCTCCAAGAAAAAGAAATTCAAAAAAGCAAAATGACTGTCTGAGGAGTGTTACAAATAGCTGTGAAAAGAAGAGAAGTGAAAAGCAAAGGAGAAAAGGAAAGATATACCTATTTGAATGCAGAGTTCCAAAGAATAGCAAGGAGAGATAAGAAAGCCTTCCTCAGTGATCAGTGCAAAGAAATAAGAGGAAAACAACAGAATGGGAAAGACTAGAGATCTCTTCAAGAAAATTAGAGATACCAAGGGAACATTTCATGAAAAGATGGGCTGAATAAAGGACAGAAATGGTATGGCCCTAACAGAAGCAGAAAATATTAAGAAGAGGTGGCAAGAGTACACAGAAGAACTATACAAAAAAGATCTTCATGACCCAGATAATCATGATGGTGTGATCATTCACCTAGAGCCAGACATCCTGGAATGTGAAGTCAAGTGGGCTTTAGGAAGCATCACTATGAACAAGGCTAGTGGAGGTGATGGAATTCCAGTTGCGCTATTTCAAATCCTGAAAGAGGACGCTGTGAAAGTGGTGCATCCAATATGCCAGCAAATACGGGAAACTCAGCAGTGGCCACAGGACTGGAAAAGGTCCGTTTTCATTCCAGTCCCTAAGAGAAGCAATCCCAAAGAATGCTCAAACTACCGCACAATTGCACTCATCTCACACACTAGTAAAGTAAAGCCTAAAATTCCCCAAGCCAGGCTTCAGCAATACGTGAACCATGAACTTCCAGATGTTCAAGCTGGTTTTAGAAAAGGCAGAGGAACCAGAGATCAAATTGCCAACATCCACTGGATCATTGAAAAAGCAAGAGAGTTCCAGAAAAACATCTATTTCTACTTTATTGACTATGCCAAGGCCTTTGACTGTGTGGATCACAATAAACTGGAAAATTCTGAAAGAGATGGGTATACCAGACTGTATACCAGACCACCTGACCTGCCTCTTGAGAAACCTGTATGCAGGTCAGGAAGCAACAGTTAGAACTGGACATGGAACAACAGACTGGTTCCAAATAGGAAAAGGAGTACGTCAAGGCTGTATATTGTCACCCTGCTTATTTAACTTATATGCAGAGTACATCATGAGAAATGCTGGGCTGGAGGAAGCACAAGCTGGAATCAAGATTGCTGGGAGAAATATCAATAACCTCAGATATGCAGATGACACCACCCTTATGGCAGAAAGTGAAGAGGAACTAAAGAGCCTCTTGATGAAAGTGAAAGAGGAGAGTGAAAAAGTTGGCTTAAAACTCAACCTTCAGAAAACTAAGATCATGGCATCCGGTCCCATCACTTCATGGCAAATGGATGGGGAAACAGTGGAAACAGTGGCTGACTTTATTTTTCTGGGCTCCAAAATCACTGCATATGGTGATTGCAGCCATGAAATTAAAAGCCCTTACTCCTTGGAAGGAAAGTCATGACCAACCTAGACAACATATTCAAAAGCAGAGACATTACTTTGCCAACAAAGGTCTGTCTAGTCAAGGCTATGGTTTTTCCAGTGATCTTGTATGGATGTGAGAGTTGGACTGTGAAGAAAGCTGAGCACCAAAGAATTGATGCTTTTGAACTATGGTGTTGGAGAAGACTCTTGAGAGTCCCTTGAACTGCAAGGAGATCCAACCAGTCCATCCTAAAGGAGATCAGTCCTGTGTATTCATTGGAAGGACTGATGCTGAAGCTGAAACTCTAATACTTTGGCCACCTCAAGCGAAGAGTTGACTCATTGGAAAAGACTCTGATTCTGGGAAGGATTGGGGGCAGGAGGAGAAGGGGACGACAGAGGATGAGATGGTTGGATGGCATCAGCAACTCGATGGACATGAGTTTGAGTAAACTCCGGAAGTTGGTGATGGACAGGGAGGCCTGGCGTGCTTCGATTCATGGGGTCGCAACGAGTTGGACACGACTGAGCGACTTAACTGACTGACTGACTGATGATAGGAATGCTACTCCTGTACTAGTTATTTCACTATGGTCAGGATCATTTTAATCTTTATACAATACCAATGTCAGAGTTCTTCATATTTATTCAACACAGTAAAGAATCTGCCTGCAATGCAGGAGACCCGGGTTCAATCCCTGAGTTGGGAAGATCCTCTGGAGAGGGGAATGGCTATCCACTCCAATTTTCTTGTCTGGAGAATTCCATGGATAGAGGAGCCTGAAGGGCTACAGTCCGTGGGGTCGCAAAGAGTCAGACATGATTAGTGCCTATACACTTCACACTGTAGTTTTGATCATACAACCTTCTTGTGAATACGCAAAAAACAAAAATATAAGTGAAATGAATTGAGTATTATCCCTAAAACTTCAAATTCTTTTGAATTACTTCAACTGAGAGTTGTTGGTGCTTGTAATTTTCCAAACCATTGTACGGTGCTCTGGGCCACTGAGATCGCTAGTGATTCCTCAAATGACTGATCTATTGATTCTATGATTCTCTTCAAGTTGCTGTGCTTCTGAATTTTGATGTTGATATGTTTAAGGAGTCTAAATGTGCAGCAGCGTCGTATGCTATGACTGCCACCTGGCCCACAGTAAGTATGAGATACCATGGGCAGTAAGAGAGCATCCAGATCTTCAAGATATTAAAGTGTGGGTAAATGTGCAGATTAGAATCAGTGGCATACAGTATCTGACTCAAACTATATGCATCTTAATTGTGAGAAAAATTATAGACTAACTCTTAAAAAATAAAAACATTTTTATTATATTACAGGAACTGTATTTAGCATGACTATAGAATTAATCTCTAGTCTTTATTATTGTAACTAACACTGGATGTATAATGTAATCCACTAGTAATTTTTATTAATATAACTTACCAGAGAATCAAAGTTAATTTTGTTTTTTTCTTTCAAAGTTAATTTTGAATATCAATATGGAAAAAAAATGTAGAGAAGAAAGAATGATTTCTACATACAAGGATTTATCAATTTCCCGTGTTAGGGCCAAGGGCAGGCTGCCCCAACACATACCTCAATGGCATAGAGATTATTTTGAATTAAAGTTACTTGAGAAACAGTTGGTAAAAAAAGATATACAGAAAACACCCTGGCCCCCTACATTTCCCCTGAAAGCAAGAAATAAATCTTGCATGTGAAAGTGTCCTTCCTATACCATGGGGATAGAAAGATTTCTTATCAACAAAGTTAGGGAATTCAAGGTTAAGGAAGCTATATAAACAGGCTTTATTACTTCTTCATTAGTTTGCTTCCCCAAGCACAAGCCTCTTTCACAGATACTTTTTTGTGTAAAAATAATATACAAATAGCCTACTTTGGTGACTTCAGAGGTCCTATTTCTATGAGAGCTCTGTGTCTATGAATTAAATTAGTCTTTTTCTCTTGTCAATCTGTCTTGGTCAATTAATTGTTAGCCCAGTCAAAAGAACTCAAAAGGCCTTGACCCTACATGAAGGATGGGTAAATAAATATGTTTTAGATTAAAAATAAACAATTTAGTATGTATTTCTTAACACATCACTGCTTACATTTTGATACATTTGTCTTTGTAACACTAAATAAGAGGGCTTCCACTCTACTATTATTATGTCTGTTTTACAAAGGAAGAAGTTGAAATAAGAATCAAGAAAGATTAATGAAGGGAAAAACTATGATTACATAGTCACCAAGTGGTGGATGTGGGATGCCCACCAGCAGTCCAGCTTCAGAGACCCCCACCCTCAGATTTACCAGTCTCCCCCTTGTTCACCATGTGTACTTAGAAAAAGCATTTAGCTTCTCCAGATTTGAATATTTTAATCTGTTAAATAAAAAGATTTGTATCAGATCTCTTAGTTTCATTAATTCTAATAATTAACTTCTATGACATAATTCTCTACCACTTAAGCATGGCTCTGATACTTAAGTTCTTCATGAATACTTTTACCAGACAGAAGCAGGTGAGGAAAAATACTTTCAATATTTATTTGAATTTTTACAATACCATAGTGATAACTGGGCTTCCCATGTGGCGATAGTGGTAAAGAACCTGCCTGTCAATGAAGGTAAGAGATGAGGGTTCAATTACTGGGTTGGGCAGATCCCCTAGAGGAAGGCATGGCAACCCACTCCAGTATTCTTGCCTGGAGAATCCCATGGACAGAGGAGCCTGGTGGGCTGCAGTCCATGGGGTTGCAAGGAATCTTACACAACTGAGTGACTTAGCACACATGCACGCATAGAGATAACAGCATGGCTAAACAGAGACAGCCCGACTGAGAGTTGCTGAGGTCTTCTTTGATGATTTTATGCTTATCCAAAATTTCAAATTCTTTTTATATGGGCTCAAATATCAAGATAGTTGACATTTCCCTTGTCAAATATTCTAAAATTTTGTTGCTGTTGTTCAGTCACTAAGTCATGTCTGACTCTTTAAGATCCCATGGCTTGCAGCAGGCCAGGCCTCCCTGTCCTCCGCTATCTCCTCGAGTTTGCTCAAATTCATGTCCATTGAGTCAGTGATGCTATCTAACCATCTCATCCTCTGATGCCCCCTTCTCCTTTTGCCTTCATTCTTTCCAAGCATCAGGGTCTTTTCCAAAGAGTCTGCTCTTTGCATCAGATGCCAAAGTATTGGAGTTTCAGCATCAGTCCTTCCAATAGGTATTAAGGGTTGATTTATTTTAGGATTTTCTGGTTTGATCTCCTTGCAGTCCACAGAATTCTCAAGAGTCTTCTCCAGTACCACAATTTGAAAGTATCAGTTCTTCATTGCTCAGCCTTCCTTATGGTCCAACTCTCTCATCCACACGAGACTACTGGAAAAACCATAGCTTTGACTAGATGGACCTTTGTTGGCAAATTGATGCCTCTGCTTTTTAATATGCTGTCTGCTGCTGCTGCTGCTAAGTTGCTTCAGTCACGTCCGACTCTATGCAACCCCATAGATGGCAGCCCACCAGGCTCCTCCATCACTGGGATTCTCCAGGCAAGAACACTGGAGTGGGTTGCCATTTCCTTCTCCAATGCATGAATGCATGCATGCTAAGTCGCCTCAGTCATGTCCGACTCTGTGCGACCCAATGGACAGCAGCCCACCAGGCTCCTCCATCCACAGGATTCTCCAGGCAAGAGTACTGGAGTGGGCTGCCATTTCCTTCTCCAATATGCTGTCTAGGTTTGACATAGTTTTCCTTCCAAAGAGCAAGCATGTTTTAGTTTCATGGCTGCAGTCATCATCCACAGCGATTTTGTAGCCCAAGAAAATAAAGTCTGTCACTGTTTCCATTGTTTCCCCATCTACTTGCCATGAAGTGATGGTACCAGATGCCTTGATCTTTCTTTTTTGAATGTTGAGCTTTAAGCCAGCTTTTTCACTCTCCTCTTTCACCCTCATCAAGAGGCTCTTTAGTTCCTCTTCACTTTCTGCCATTAGAGTGGTATCATCTGCATATCTGAACTAACATTAAAAAAAGAACTAACACTGAAAAAAGAACTAACACCAAAAAAAGATGTCCTTTTCATCATAGGGGATTGGAATGCAAAACTGGGATGTTGTAAAGCTAATGCCAATCAAATTTTTGATACCTTTTGATACAAATAGCCTTTTTGAATAACGGTTACACTGTGTTTCTTTTGCAGCCTCAAAATTCTTTCCTGGCCTTGAGTAATGAACACCATTTGGTGAACATCTAAGAGCACCGTCTAATAACACCTCACTGTTCTGGAATCCTCTAACAATTTCTTTGGGTTGGTCAATATGTATTAGGCATTCTGTTTCAAAACTTTAAAAGTAACTAAAAAATCTACTATTATTTGGTAAAATTTTCAAAATATTTGACATTATTAGTGTCTACTGGGCAGTATATCAAAGATGGATTTTTCCTTAAAACTGGGCGTGTTTGGAAACCTGTGTCATTAGACGTAGAGTTGAACTAAAAATGTGTATAAAGTAAATGATGTTGATGAGCATAGAGTGCTATTAAGAATGTATATAATACTATGTAATAAAACAGATATACCCAGGAAAGTATAATTTTTCAATATATGAAAATAATTCTATTTTCACATTATTATTTGATTTAGATCAGAGAATTTTATAATTAATTCCTAATCAATTCTTGGCAAAGTTTGCTGCTGTTACTTCCAGAAGATACAGTGCATAGCAAGAATAAGCTAGTTCAGAATTTTTTCATGTTTTTGCACTCTATTGCCTTAGCCCTGCATTTATCTCTCAGTTTTCACGTACAGTGATCTAAATGAAATTTTTGAGATGAATATTAGTTTTTCACAACATACAACATCTGTTCCCAATTGAGGTAATAGGGTTACAGTCAACGGGATACAAAGTATTCATGGAAACATTCATGTTGAGAAAGAATCTTCTGGGACAACTGAAAGATGGATCTTCTGTTTGCTGGGGGAATGCCTTCCATTGGAGGCTGGGGAAGCGTCAGGAATGGAAGACAACACAGATTAGTGTTGATATAAAGATGAATCTCAGACCCAATCTGAGATCAGCCACCCACAGAACTTTGTTTCTTTCTAAAATGGATTGTTCAGATATGGCGTTCCTTATGTGGAAAAATGTAATGAATGAAGAGACAGAGGGAGAAGGGTGACTGTTCTCAGATAAACTGGAAACATTTATTAAACCTTGTTTTATCTTACACATTTCACTAGGAGAGTGTGTGTAACATTGGCTTAATATCAGGGTAGGGAATGAGGAAACTAAACAAGTGTGTCTCAGAATGGATTTCTTTAAACAGACTCTTTTTCTTTCTTTACTCAACATCTTTTTTATTTATTTAAATAAATAAAGTTAAAAAGTAAAGTCATTTACTTAAAGTCTTTTTTAAAAATTGACTTTGTTTTGATCCATATAACAACTTCAGATTTGAGAAACAGAGGGAGCCACAAAGGGTAAGTTATTAGCAAAGGGAATAGAAATAATTAGGTATACCTTCTTGCCCTTTCATATTTATCAAGCTCATTGCATTCTATTTTAAAGCACTTCTGTGTCAGATGTATATTGGTAATTATTTTCAGTGTAAAGCCTAGGCGGGGGTGAGCTGGTGTGCTCTGCTCTCAGGACGTTGTCTTACCCTTCTGAGGCAGACCCTGGAGGGATGCCTGCTGCGCCTCTTTCCCAGACCCCTCACTCTCCAGCAGAGACCACGGACTCACCCAAGGGCCTTGTGAGTTCCTGCCTCCCTCCTGGGTCTGGCCGGGCCTCCTTTGCCACTGCTGCTCTAACAGTGTGACTGGCTCAATTTCCTCGTTACAGAAAGAAAAAAGTGTCTTTCCTCCTTGAAGTGCGATAGCCTCTGGAAGTAGTTTTGAATAAACATCATTTTCACTAAGATGAGTTTCCTCCCTGTGTCTCTCTGTCATTCCAGGCGATTGTTCTCCCAGAGGCTTGGTTCCGAGGCTCTTCTGTGCCAATTGTGCTAACAAGACCAGCCTGGGTAGGTCTTTCTCAGGGACAGTTCCTCCCTGCTTATTTAAGGTCTCCTAACCTAGGCATCCCCTGGAGAAGGGAATGGCTACCCACTCCAGGATTCTTGCCTGGAGAATCCCATGGACAGAGGAGCCTGGTGGGCTACAGTCCATGGAGTCCCAAACAATTGGACAGGACTGAGTGACTAACACGTTCACCTCACTTTTTTTCCAACCTAGGCAGCACTGAGAAGGTCTTCAGTTCAAACATCCGCAGGTCAGTGGAGAATAAACCTCCCTTCCTCTGCCTTCAGCCGTTCCCGTGTCTCTGTCTTGAACGAAAACAATCTGCGTGTTCTGAGAGGCACCTCCTGAGTTCTTCTCTTGCTGCCTCAAACCAAAAGGCCTTTTTGAAGCTGGGGTTGTCTTTAACCAGAAACCTCAAAAGTGAGTTCTACAAAGAAAATGTGTACATGTGCATGCATTAGGAAACAGTAGAATAATGCTTTTTCGCAAAGTTTTTATAATCAATAGTTAATTAGAGAGTTTCAGAGTTCACCTAGGCCCTAGGGGAAGAACAGGGACAAAAGCAAGCTCCCAATAGTTGGATTCTTCTGGGACCTAAATTATAGAGTTTTATTAGGAGATTCTATCCCTTAATTATAAGAACAATTTTTGAACATGGGGTACATCCTGGGAGGTGCCACTTAGTTCACTGTAGCAGGAATTTAAAAAAAACGGCACCCCGGTGACTTGACAGATTTTCATGCCATTTCAAAAGAGCCAGGTTTATATGCCGCCGCTGCTGCTAAGTCGCATCAGTCGTGTCCGACTCTGTGCGACCCCATAGATGGCAGCCCACCAGGCTCCCCCGTCCCTGGGATTCTCCAGGCAAGAACACTGGAGTGGGTTGCCATATCCTTCTCCAATGCATGAAGCTCTTGAAAAACTTGAAAACAGACACAAGAAGACCTGCAGTGTTACCTGCACATACCTTTATCAGCCGCCTCCTAGCCAAGAGCCCACACGCCGGTGCACTACGAAACCAGGGCTTCCTAAGCGAGGTCAGTGCCTCCTCACCGAGCTCCAGGGAGCAGTGGCCTCCGTCCGCCTCAAAGCCGTGAAGCTGCCGCTGTGGGATTCTCAGGGCCCCGCCTCCACGGCTCGGTTTCACTGCCGGGCCCTTCATCTCAGCGCACAGGGTCCGGGCCGGTCCCCACGCAATTGCAAGAAAGAACAGAAAGAACTCTCAGCTCCGTCAGAGTGCCAGGCGTCAGAGACCTCAACACCAGGCCCAAGGCCTCAAATCTGGTCTGAACACGTTAAGTCAAGGGGAATGGGTCAGCACTGCAACACCCTCATCTACCAAGTCACTGTGACTCAAAAAAAAAAACCAAAAAACCAAAAACCTTTTAGAGAACATTTTGGAGTAACACGGAACACAGAAATGTCAAGTTTAGAGTAGGTGTAGAGAGGGTAACTGTTGTATTTTCAGGATTGTTGGTATTAGCTTCAATAACTTAAAAGTTGTGAGTTCTAATTCCATTTTCAAAGCTTTTTTATTCCTTACAGTTTTTTTCCCCCCACATTTATGGTACCATCCTCCTTAAGTTATTATGGTGAGAAATAATTCAAATGTGTTTAAAGTTATTTTTTTTTCTTTGGGACAAAAACATTGCTATTTAAATGTGAAATAAAAGTTTCTGGTTTCATAATTTATTTTTCTCCATCTGAGGTGTTGAACCAGTTGGAGACTAAAACTATCAACCCACTAAAGATCCAACAGAATCATGTTCACTGTTCAGCCTGGGTTGAAGGCAGTGTTTCCAGCACAAATGCTCAACAGACATTCAGTGGGACTACTCTCCCTTCAAATTCTTAACACCTGGCGAGTGACCAAACATTTTTTTAAACAGTAACTGAAAAAAAATATCAATTACAGCAGATATTTTAAATCCTTACATTGTCTGTCACAGCAGACCTTTAGATTGGCAGATTTCCAGAGAGAATGAGCCACTCTTTTGCACAGGATGGAATACATTCCGACTCAAAGAGTTCAGCCCGCAGTCTAACCGATGCCTTGTACAATCTGCATACATTCTTTCTATAACTCTTGTTGCCAAATTACACGTAATAAATGTGTTTCAGAAATCTGACTTTCTTCCCCCAACCCCAGTAAAAAAGTGCATCCTTTACAGAGTTATTTTCATGCTCATGATTTTTCTGCCCTTCCAAGTATGGTGTGTTTTGGTTATAAGACAAGTCTCATCTGAAATCTTAGAGCTAAGAGCTTGATGATGGAATCTCTCAGGGAAACTGCTTTTGGCTGGAGCACCGTCATGGCGCTGTTGGGATCTAAGTGTTGGTGGTCCACACTCTTTTAACAGTACCTCAGGCCACTATCCTGCAGATGCCAATGGACTCTGTCCTCTGTCCCTGGGTGTGACCAAAGAAAAAAAATTGTCTCCAGGACCCTCCAAATGTCTCCTGGGGGGTAAAATCACTCCCAACTCCACTCTCCTGAAAACCAATGGATTAAAGGGCTGCTTCACTTTTTTCCCACTAACATCCTGCTGTTAGTACTTGGAATTTCAATTTCATCTGAGTTAACACATTAGTAACAGTATATTGCATTTATAATTTGCAAAGTGCTTTTCACATAGAAGTACAGTATTTAACTCTCCCTAAGCCCTAAGACACATTTGTTGACATTCTTTCAAAGGAGTAGAGACCAGTTCAGGGAGGGTAGGTGACAAACTCCTGCAGTGATGGGTGACAGCATACTTAAGGTGGAGTTTTGGGGACACTCCCCGTGGTCTTCAGCCCCCACATGCCCGTGGTTTAGTCTGCCTGCTCTGACCACGCACTGGACTGTCTTACTCATTTCTTTTATGTTAGGCATGGAAGGAAGCCTAGAAGTTTTCTGGTCCATCTCTATTTTAGAGAGGAGAAAACTGGGATGCGGAGGACACAGGTGACCTGCCCAGAGAGCAAATGTGGCAAAGTCAGGACTTAAACCCAAGACTCCAAGTTTCCTAACCAACCCACTCCAGTACTCTTGCCTGGAGAATCCCCATGGACAGAGGAGTCTGGTGGCCTACAGTCCATGGGGTCACAAAGAGTCGGGCACAACCGAGTGACCAAACACAGCACAGCAGAATCAACATTCCATGAACGGATGATAAAACAGGATACAAATAAACACGCACGTGCGTGTGTGTGTGTGTGCGTGTGTGTGTGTGTGTGTGTGTGTATACTGAAAAGGGTAGAGCTCCCATCTGTGTTCTCCAGTGTGTGTGCGTGTGTGTGTGTGTGTGTGTGCGTGCGTGTGTGTGTGCTGAAGAGGGCAGAGCTCCCATCTGTGTTCTCCAGTGTGTGTGTGTGTGTGTGTACACTGAAGAGGGTAGAGCTCCCATCTGTGTTCTCCAGTGTGTGTGCGTGTGTGTGTGTGTGCGTGTGTGTGTGTGTACACTGAAGAGGGTAGAGCTCCCATCTGTGTTCTCCAGTGTGTGTGTGTGTGTGTGTGTGTGCGTGTGTGTGTGCTGAAGAGGGCAGAGCTCCCATCTGTGTTCTCCAGTGTGTGTGTGTGTGTGTGTGTGTGTGTGTGTGTGTGTGTGTGTGTGTGTGTGTGTACACTGAAGAGGGTAGAGCTCCCATCTGTGTTCTCCAGTGTGTGTGCGTGTGTGTGTGTGTGCGTGTGTGTGTGTGTACACTGAAGAGGGTAGAGCTCCCATCTGTGTTCTCCAGTGTGTGTGTGTGTGTGTGTGTGTGCGTGTGTGTGTGCTGAAGAGGGCAGAGCTCCCATCTGTGTTCTCCAGTGTGTGTGTGTGTGTGTGTGTGTGTGTGTGTGTGTGTGTGTGTGTGTGTGTACACTGAAGAGGGTAGAGCTCCCATCTGTGTTCTCCAGTGTGTGTGTGTGTGTGTGTGTGTGTGTGTGTGTGTGTGTGTGTGTGTGTGTGTGTACACTGAAGAGGGTAGAGCTCCCATCTGTGTTCTCCAGTGTGTGTGCGTGTGTGTGTGTGTGCGTGTGTGTGTGTGTACACTGAAGAGGGTAGAGCTCCCATCTGTGTTCTCCAGTGTGTGTGTGTGTGTGTGTGTGTGCGTGTGTGTGTGCTGAAGAGGGCAGAGCTCCCATCTGTGTTCTCCAGTGTGTGTGTGTGTGTGTGTGTGTGTGTGTGTGTGTGTGTGTGTGTGTGTGTGTGTGTACACTGAAGAGGGCAGAGCTCCCATCTGTGTTCTCCAGTGTGTGTGTGTGTGTGTGTGTGTGCGTGTGTGTGTGCTGAAGAGGGCAGAGCTCCCATCTGTGTTCTCCAGTGTGTGTGTGTGTGTGTGTGTGTGTGTGTGTGTGTGTGTGTGTGTGTGTACACTGAAGAGGGTAGAGCTCCCATCTGTGTTCTCCAGTGTGTGTGTGTGTGTGTGTGTGTGCGTGTGTGTGTGCTGAAGAGGGCAGAGCTCCCATCTGTGTTCTCCAGTGTGTGTGTGTGTGTGTGTGTGTGTGTGTGTGTGTGTACACTGAAGAGGGCAGAGCTCCCATCTGTGTTCTCCAGTGTGTGTGTGTGTGTGTGTGTGTGTGTGTGTGTGTGTGTGTGTACACTGAAGAGGGCAGAGCTCCCATCTGTGTTCTCCAGTGTGTGTGTGTGTGTGTGTGTGTGTGTGTGTGTGTGTGTGTGTGTGTGCTGAAGAGGGCAGAGCTCCCATCTGTGTTCTCCAGTGTGTGTGTGTGTGTGTGTGTGTGTGTGTGTGCGTGTGTGTGTGCTGAAGAGGGTAGAGCTCCCATCTGTGTTCTCCAGTGTGTGTGTGTGTGTGTGTGTGTGTGTGTGTGTGCTGAAGAGGGCAGAGCTCCCATCTGTGTTCTCCAGTGTGTGTGTGTGTGTGTGTGTGTGTGTGTGTGTGTGTGTGTGTGTGTGTGTGTGTGCTGAAGAGGGCAGAGCTCCCATCTGTGTTCTCCAGTGTGTGTGTGTGTGTGTGTGTGTGTGTGTGTGTGTGTGTGTGTGTGTGTGTGTGCTGAAGAGGGCAGAGCTCCCATCTGTGTTCTCCAGTGTGTGTGTGTGTGTGTGTGTGTGTGTGTGTGTGTGTGTGTGTGCTGAAGAGGGCAGAGCTCCCATCTGTGTTCTCCAGTGTGTGTGTGTGTGTGCGTGTGTGTGTGTGTGTGTGCGTGTGTGTGTGTACACTGAAGAGGGCAGAGCTCCCATCTGTGTTCTCCAGTGTGTGTGTGTGTGTGTGTGTGTGTGTGTGTGTGTGTGTGTGCGTGTGTGTGTGTACACTGAAGAGGGCAGAGCTCCCATCTGTGTTCTCCAGTGTGTGTGTGTGTGTGTGTGTGTGTGTGCGTGCGTGTGTGTGTGTGCTGAAGAGGGCAGAGCTCCCATCTGTGTTCTCCAGTGTTTGAAATGGTGATGACTGCCTCTCCCAGTTTTATCAGGTGGAGTATTTCTGCCTTGGAATGAACGTCAGAAGAGAAAGAGGTGGTGGGAGAAGGGAGGAAAGACTAATTATTGTGCTTAAGAAGACAGGCTTTCTACAAACCTCATTCCACACCCCAACTCCCTACCCTCTCTCCTTACCGTAGATGAGAAATTGTCAAATTCTGTAAACTCAGCGCGCGTGGGGAGGGTGGGGGTTGTCTGCCCCACCTGGCCTGTCTGGAAATCAGAATGCTCTATGCTAATACACTTGTGTCCTGCACACGGATCCTTTGTTTCCATGCCCCCAACGTCTTTGCTTATGCAAATCAAACCACTGGGGCACTAGAACGTGTACATCACATCATCTCCCTCACATGGGATGAATTGACAGGATTTGAAACTCCTTGACTGTTGGGAGGTGATGAATGGTACTTATTTAGCCTGCATCTTTGCTCTGGGAGCATCTCCAATTCCGCTTTGCTCCGTGGTGCCACCCTGCCTGCTGAGCACCTGCGATTGTGAACACCACTCAAAGGAATCAGAGGGCTTCCAACCATAGAAATGCTGACCCTCTTTGAGGAGGAAGGGCTTCCCAGGTGGCGCTTCCCAGGTGGTAAAGAATCCACCTGCCAATGCAGGTCCCCTGGAGGAGGGCGCGGCAATCCACTCCAGTGTTCTCACCTAGAGAATCCATGGACAGGGGAGCCTGATGGGCTACAGTCCCTAGGTTCGCAAAGAATCAGACACCACTGAAGTGACTTAGCAGGCAACCATGCATTGAAGAAGAAAGAAAGACACTCCTCAGAGATTGCGCGGAGTTCTGTGTCTCCTTTGAGGGTGGGATTAGTGAATGAACATTGAATCCTCCTGGAAAAGGCTGTTTGCAGTCTGTTTCACAGGTAAAAGAGCCAAGGAGAGTTAAGGGACATTTCGAGCCCCCAGCCCATAGGGAAGGAGTTGCAGGTGGAGGCTGCCACCTTCCCCAGCTGCCTCTGCAGCCCGCATCCTGCCTCAGGCCAGCTCCCTTCCCAGGTGACCAGGAGAGTGCTGGAGATGAAGGAGCAGAGACCAGACCACACTGGTAATGACAGGTGAGCTGCTTGGACAAGATGTGCTTGTTCCAGCGATCAAGTGTGAGTCCATGACAGTGAGCGATCTCCTGAGTCAGCCTACCTTGTCTTGGAATGCGTGTTACTGCATTTATTTGTTGGGAAGAAATTGACGAGAACAATACTTTGGCCCTCCAGCCCCAGTCTGAGCAACTCTGGCTTTTAACTGGCTGGTTCGTCTCCCTGTGTGTTTGAAGGGTTTGACAATTGCAGTGTGCTCATTGCAGCCACTACCTGGGTGACATTCTCCAACTGGGCAATGTTCCAAGACTTCTTTTGAACTGAGTAGCTGGAACTCAGTATACATTTTCCCATAGAAACAATGGTTGTAAGCCTTCTTGGATGGTGGACAGAAATTGATTGGACCAGAATGTAGCTGAAATCCTGTGCATTTTGCAGTTAAAAGCTAGCAAGAGAAATTAGAAGCATTAGAAGTTTGCTTTTGTAAAAAATATTACATAATATATTTAAACCTATCTAAGCACTGCAGAACTTAAAACCACAAGGCCCTTGGCCTAAGCTGCCTGCCTTAGTCTGACACTTTGGAGAAGTGGAAACAAGACCCCATTGGGGCATTTCCCTAAAGTACTACCACCGGAGTTCAGGAGGGAGGACGAATGAACAAGGGATGCCGATCGAAATGCAGAAGGGAGAAAATGTGACTTCATCACCCTAAGCCAGACCCCCTCCACCCCTTGCTGCCCTTCAGATTGTCAGGTGAGAGAGTGTAGTGAGTGCCGTGGGTTCCCACCCACGTGCCCCTTCCAGCTGAAGGCACCAGGCCCCCAGATTCTGGGGATGCTTCTGCTGAAGGCTCACAGCTGAGCACCTCCCCAGGAATCACCTTTGTCTGCTGGAGCTACCTTGCCCGAGGCCACGACCTCTTTCTGGAGCACTCCTGTCCTAAGAACCTGTCAATTTAGAAATCCAAAGCCCTGGCCCCCTTGCCTCAGTTGGGACAGCTCTGAGGGACCATGCTAGCTTCAGTGGTCTCCGTAGGACGGACCCCTGCGTGACCACCTCCCAATGCGTTGCCTTCGTCTACCACACATCCTTTCCCATTACTTCCATCCTTCACTCCTGTGGACACATCAGTCCTAACCGCATCCTCAAATAAACCTGAGTGTGAATCTTGTCTCAGAGTGTGTTTCCAGAGAGCCTGACCTAAGACAGACAAGCAGACAAGGATGAGTGAAAATGCAAAGGTGACCAGTAGAGACTCTGTCCTTGACTGGTGGTGGCAAGGCTGGTAGCTGCTCCACAAGAAAGAGCACCGTCAGGATTCCAGCTGAGAGAATCCTGCGCTGAGGTGAGAGCCGTTTATTCAGGGAGGGAAGGCAGGTGACAGCATTTCTATGTGAAATGGACCCAGTGACTTGGTCAAAGCGATCTTCACACAGAATGTTGAGGAATTTAAGGGAGCTGCACTTACCAATCTTCCTCTAGCATTTCATCAGGATTAAATGACAGCTGTTTCTGAAGCAATTTGGACATCTTCTTGCTTTCTCAGGAAGACTCTTGTTGAGGTCTAGGCCTGGTATTTCTGAATAGCATGTTCAAAGATTATTGATCACGGAAACACCTTTCCTCCAAATGACTTCTTACTGCCAGTCCGGTCAGCAATGGCTCCAGGCGGGGCGGGGGGTTTGCTCACTTTGTGAATTTGAGGCTTGGGTTGTGATGTTCCTCACCTCATAGCTCTGATTCTTAGTTTTATCACATTGAGCTTCTTCCTGTGGACCAGATACATATTAAAAAAAATGGGCAATATGAAAAAAATATTTTCAAGATTTCTGAGAGCCAGCCATCTTCCCCCAATGCTGAGACTAAGGTGTGTCTACCAGGCAGTGGACTTCTGGCATTTGTGAGTTCACAGTGCTGTGGGAGGACTCTGGGGGAGGACCGAGGACCCCAGGATGACAGCGTACCTGTCTCTTGCGCTAAAGAGCTGGCGGTCAGGGTCCATCAACACTTGTTTTCCAAGTCTGTTTTCCTGAAGACCAAATGTGGTACAATATTATTAGGGGAGTTCAAAAAACAATTTGAAGGCCAATAAAGGAGAATTTGACCAGACATGCTTGGCAGACCCCAGAACAAAACATTATTTTATACTCTGGTGTTTTAGCTATTGTTTTCCAGAAGGATGAGAAATGTAAAACTGTAATGGTCACACTTATCCAAGGATCAGCAGCTTGCAGAAGGAGCAAGAATACACAGAATTGTTCTGGAGGCCAGAGTGGATGGTGAAAACCTGAATTTTACAAATCCAATACTGTTTGGCTGGTCTGATAATGCAAGGCCTGAATTTTAGGTGGCAACCTGACTAACTGTAAGGCTGAATTTTAGGGCAGAGTTTTAACATGAATCTCTTTAGAGAAAGACTCCCTTACCATGCTGATAAGAGGTCATTAAAAAAAAACTTTTGATTTGGAACCATGGGTACATTGCAATGGTAAGATGAGCATCATGATAGCCTCAGAAAAGGCCTAAATCTATCATTTATTAAACAAATGTCACTGAAGGCCAACCATGAGGTACTGAGCAAATGTTTGAAAACCTGCAAAAGTGAAAATTTCCTTCCAGATTGCAAATTGTTTTACATAGAATGAAAGATTCCAGTTATTGTTAATTTTTATGATATCAGGGATGCAGTAGCATTTTTATGATCTGTGGGTGAAATCCAGCTCCCTACAGAGGTTTATAAAAGACCTGTGCGACTGTGTCCTGCTAATCCTGTCCCAACTGCACCCCTCCCACTTCGGGTGGACCGTCTTGCTCTCTGTAGGTGCTCCTCTCTTTGCCTGGGAAACACTTCCACACAACACTGTCCCCCAGCCCCTCCACCATCTCTCCTTTGGACTTGCTAACTCATACTCATTCTGGGGATCTAATATTAAATTTCATTTTCTCTTAGGAGGACTTTATGAACCCTTCAGTGTTGCTATAATGCTCTGTGATTTCCCCATTGAATTACTCTGCTAGAGCTGACATCACAAAATACCACAAGCTAGGTGGCTAAAAATCAGAAATTTTCTGGAGGCTGGAAGTCCCAGACAAAAGTCCGGCAGGATTGGTTTCTGGTGGGATCGCTCTTCCTGGCTTGTAGATAGTCCCTTTCATGCTGTGTACAAGATTATGAGCTGTCCACTCATGTGTCTTTCCCTAAGGACACTCATCCCATCAGATGAAGGCCCCACCCATGTGTGTGTGTGCTCAGTCATATCCACTCTTTTGTGAGCCCATGGGCTGTAGCCCACTAGGCTCCTTTGTCTGTGGAATTCTTTAGGCAAGAATACTGGAGTGGGTTGCTATTTCTTTCTCCAGGGCGTCTTCCTGACCCAGGGATTGAACCCTTGTCTCCTCTGTCTCCTGCATTGGCAGGCAGATTCTTTACCACTGTGCCACCTGGGTTATAATAATGACCTCATTTTACCTTAATAACATTCATAAAAACTCTGTCTCTAAATGGCATCACCTTGGGGGTTGGTGACTACAGAGAGACACAAACATTCAGTCCATTGTCGTTGTTGTTCAGTCACCGAGTCGACTCGTGTGGCCCCATGGACTGTGCACACTAGGTCTCCTATCCATCACCATCTCCTGGAGCTTGCTCAGACTCATGTCCATTGAGTCAGTGATTCTATCCAACTGAGGCAGAAATTGCTAAGCAGTCAGCAAGGAAGGGCAGTAATTATCTTCTGCTCCATATACCTGAGGGAAAAACAATTGGTGATCATTAATCTTAAGCCCATTACGGCCAGGGGGTAGGAAAAAGGGTGGTGACTTATTTCGAGGATCAAGAGGATCCATAAAGACATTGTTAAAACATTTTGACCTTTAAACTGATTGGTTAAAAATCATGTACTTTAAGGACAAGAGCCAAACAAAAATGTACAGATTAATACTGGTAAAGATATAAAACTACTGTAATGCCTACCTTTTGGGGGACTCTTTACCCCCTCTCAGTGTCAATGCTGAGGGCTTTGTACTTTCCTTCTCTTTAATAAATCCTATTCGCTAGATAATGTGAGTGTTTGAGTATTCGTGAAGTTCATTCTTTGGCTCAGCTAACAAGAACTTGGATTCCAGTTTTACAATTATCTTGTCCTCTGTCATCCCCTTCTCCTCCTGCCTTCTATCTTTCTCAGCATCAGGGTCTTTTTCAATGAATCAGCTCTTCTCATCAGGTGGCCAAAGTATTGGAGCTTCAGCTTCAGCATCAGTTCTTCCAATGAATATGCAGTGTTGATCTCCTTCAGGATTGACAGGTTCGATCTCCTTGCAGTCCAGGGGACTCTCAAGAGTTTTCTCCAGCACCACAGATTCAGTCCATAATGCCCATTATATTTATTGTCCAGTGGTGCAGTTCATGAAATGTCCTTCAGGGCAAAATGTAAATGTCCAAGGACACACACTACAAGGTGAGTGTTGCCCTCCCAAAGTTGCACTTTCATACTGTATTGCCATTAATTGTTCACTTGTCTTTATCCTTCACTAGAACTAAATCTTCATGAGGGCAAGATCATGCTTATCTTGTTTACTACTGTCTCCTTAATACGGATCACAGTGCTTCATAGATATAGAAACTCAATGAACATACTGAGTAAATGACCTTAACAACAAAACGCAACCAGATCAGATCTGTTTGTAGTATTTGTTCTAGTCATTTGAGGACAGTTTATTTACTTGGATCCTGGTTTCTGGTGCAAAGCCTCTAGCCATGTCCTCTGTCTGATTGCTCTTCTCAAATGGATGTCTTTATCAATTGCACTTTCTTGAGAATGAACTTTAACTATCTTCCTTCAGACATGTGTTGACTAAAAAGATACACAATGTGAGAGTTGTGAGTTAAGTTTTATTTGGGGGGAAATGAGGGCTGCAGCCCAGGAGACATCACCTTAGATAGATCTGAGGGACTTCTCCAAAGAAGTAGTAGGGGAAGGTCAATATATAAGATTTTGGTGAAGGGGAAGTTCGATGCCATCAAGTGCTTCCTTTACAAACTGTTTTCTGCTAGTCATGAAGAGCTGATGTCACCATGAAGGGATTTAGTGATTTTCTAGATATGGAAACATGCAAGGATAGGATTATGAAGTCAGTTCCTGGAAATATCTTACTATCTGAAGACCTGTTCGCCAGGCTCTCTGGAGCACAAAGTGCCTCGCTCTCCACCCTGACTCCTCTCAGGTGGGGTTCAGGGTCAGCCGCTGCAACAGCCCAGGGTTCAGTCTCCGCAGAGGAAGATGGCAAGCTCCCTTGTTATTCTTCAGTCACTGGCAGCTGCTCTGGGCAAGTTCCAGTTTGTAGTTGACACATGTGTCTTCTTCGATGTCATCTTCCTGCACCAGCCTACTTTTTCCATCTGTGCATCACAGATTCTGAGTTACCTTGATTCTTAATCTTGGCCTCTCCAGATAGAAAGAGACTCACAAAAGTGATACAGAGGCAGTTTGAAAACTGTTGATAGAACCTAAGAGAGTTCTAACACTGCAGGACAGAATCTCCTGAAGCGTTCTCAGGAGATTTCCAGGCCTGCTTCTCTGTTAGGTCAAGGGATGGTTGGGGTTTGACTGGGGAACAGGGAACAAGGTGGGCCGTGTCATGTGCTGGAAAGAACACTCAGCAAACCAGGAGATATGTGAATAATTGCTATATACAAAGGGCAGAGCTAGGCATGATGGAGCTGTTAATACAACAAAGCACAAACCAAGATTCTTGTAGATGATATCCATTTGGAAGATATACATTCATGAAAACGTAATCTTCAGTATAAAGCAGAATGTGGGAAAGACTGAATGGGCATCCAAAGAGAGTTAGGAGTTAAAGGAGGAAAATAATCCTGGAGAGGGGTATTACTGGGAAGAGTCATGGAGGAAGGGGGGCTACAACTTTTCCTAAAAGATGGCTTTAGATAGACTGACTTCCAGATGTCTTTCAAATTCATCCTTTCCATACAAGACCACACTGTTGAGTCATTGGTCATTATTGCTTAAATTTTCTTTCTTTAAATTTGTACAGCTAAGAATTCTCATTAAAATATTCAGACAGAATATAGTAGTAAAATGTGAAATGACACATAAGCACATAAATACTGAAGGTTTTAATAATTAAAACAAGATTATATTATACTACTTTGCAACTTGTTTTTACCTTGAAAAATACTACTTGAAGATTTTTAAAATTAATTCATTTTATTGTTGGTGCACTAGGTCTTCATTGCTGAGTGCAGGCCTTCTCTAGTTGTGGTGAGGGGCAGCTACTCTTCTTGGCCGTGCTCAGGCTTGTCACTGCGGTGGCTTCTCTTGTTGCAAAGCAGAGGCTCTAGGGTACTCTGGATTTGGTAGTTGTGGTGCATGGGCTTAGTTGCCCCGAGGCATGCAGAGTCATCCCAGGCCGGGGTCAAACCCATGCCCCCTGCATTGCGGGTGAATTCTTAACCACTAGGCCACCAGGGGAGTCCAAAGAATTTTTCTGTATAACAGGATATACTGCTCATTCTTTGTCTTCCCTTTTTGCTTGGACTTTGATGAAAGACTATTCTATTGACTTCTGGCCTCTTCCTGCACATTCTTTTCCCAGTTGCTACCAGTAATATTTTAATGAAATATATATCCAATTATGTTACTTCTTTGTTTTGAGTCTTTCACTAGCACTTGTGTTAGTTCAAATGTTTTGATGGAAAGAAACAGATGACAAAACTCCAACTGGTTTAAGAAATAAATAGAATTTTATTGGTTCTATGTATTGGTTCATTACTGAAGATCCCATAGTAGGGGGGGGCGGCTTCAGATAAGTCTAGACCTGCAGGTTCAGTACAGTCATCAGGAGCCTGGATTCTCCCTCCCATTCCAATCTGTGTGCCGTGTGTCAGTTTTATTCGAAGCCTGTCGTTCCTCCTGGCCACAGTGCGTCCTTTACAGTTGTTTCAGCATCATCAATAACAGTTTTGGACTTCATTCTGTCTGGAAAATCTCTAGAACTATCTCCAAATGGAGACTAGGGGCCGATGGGAAATGGAGAAGCTATGCTAATGAAGCAGTCACACATTTACACTAAAGTATGGTAAAGAATCTGCCTGCCACGCAGGAGACCTGGTTCTGGAGGAGGGCATGGCAGTCCACTCCAGTATTTTTGCCTGGAGAACTCCACGGACAGAGGAGCCTGGAGGGCTACAGTTCACGGGGTCACAAAGAGTTGGACACAACTCAGCAACTAACGCTTTCTTGAGTAACATGGTTTGAACTGTGTGAGTTTACTGATATGTGGCTTTTTTTTTAGTTATAAATAATACACTACTGTACAATCCTCAGTACTACACAATCCTCAGGAAAACCCTAGAATAGTTGTTGAATGAGTTAATACATAAATAGGAACCATTTGAAAAAAATAGTTATTTATTAGTTTGGTTGAGTGGGTTCTCAGTTGTGACATACAGGCTTAGTTGCCCCAGGACATGTGGGATCTCAGTTCCCTGACAAGGGATTGAACCCATGTCCCTTGCATAGCAATGCAGATTCTTAACTACTGGACCATCAGGAAAGTCCCAAATAGTTACCATTTGTGAGTGTAAGGTAAAAAAAATTGATTTAACCATCATAAAAATTTACCATAAAAATTTTTGAGAGACAGGTATTATTTCCCTTACTTTGCAGCCGAGGAAACCGAAGCTCAGAGAAGCTGGATCGTTTCCTTTGGGTCACACAGCCAGACAGTGACAGAATCGGGCGCTTCTCTCTTCCACTTGCTCTCTCTCTCAAGCAGAGTTGTTCAGTTCTGATAAATGGTAGACATAAAGTTTCAGCATCGAGCATGTCTTGCTGCATTGCTTTAACTGCCTAATGGAAAGATGAACCACTCAATCTGCCTCATGAGTTTCCAGGTTTAAGAGATGATGTCTATGACTGTGCTTTCAAACACAGAGGTATGTAACACTATGTAAATATGATATTATTTTATAATTTGCTTTGTATTAATAGCTTCAGCTTCATAATTAGCTTAGGATGAATGCTTTAAGGAAGTTGAATATTTTTATGGGTGTGAAATGGAGTCTTGAAATGCATTTACAAAGCAGGGCTGTAGCCCCAAAGGGAAGGGAGGCAGCCTAATTTATGGCCAGTTTACAGACCCAATACCAAGGAGCCTCGCAAGGCATCTTCCTTTTATTCTTAGTTGTCACTAGCCAGATTCAAATTCCAGTGGTGAAAGTACAGAATTCTTCAGCTGCATAGAGTCTGCCTCTGTGAAAGGAAAAAACAAATCTATAAATGTAATCATCTCTCCCTTGTCAGCTAATGTAACACAGTAGTAACTCTAAAATGGTTTTCTTTAGGTGCTTTTGTGGGATTTATTCCTCCCGGGATAGATTGGGATATGAGCAGCATTTTGTTTCAATAGAGACCTTCTGGAGTTTTTAACCAGTTACAAAGGGTGTCTCTCTATACCTGGACACAGTCCTGCAATAGAAGTGACACCGGCTTTTAAGTCTTGAAAGAAAGGAAAATAGAAGGCCAGTGGCAAATTGTCATTTCATCATCTTGTGGGGCAAATATTATATATCTGGGAAAAAGATTTTTTAAAAGTATGTAATTTAGGAGTGTCTAAAGGTGTTTTGTTAGGTCAACTGTGTACCAGGAATTTAAAAGGAACAGCCTATAGACCTTTAAATGCTCCCCAGATAAGGTGAGCTTAATCAATTGCAAATTATACTTCCCACTCCTTGAACTGGGAGAAAGGCTTTCTGTCTTGCTTTCATATTTAAAATCTGAAATAATATAGACCCAGCTATCTAGGGGTCTGCTTCTTGGCCTGGTGCTTTTTCAGCCCAGTTGAGATGGGCAGGCTGGAAAGCAGCAAGTTCCCCAGTGTAATTCATGGGAGTGGGAGGCAGTGTTTTCTGCGTTTTTCCCAGAGGCTGGCTGGAGCTATACTCGCCTTGAGTTTCCGCCAAGGCACATCACTAAATAAGAGGGAGGTAAAATAAGGATAAGATTTAACTGCTTCTTTCCAGGGAAGCTTGGAGACAGTCTTACTTCCTTTTTTAAAGTTGGAGGCAATTTTATTTGTTTGGGCAAATCTTATGGGAAATGAATAAGTATCAACTGACATGCTTCAGTAGGCTGAAAATAGATCCCAGTACAGGATTTCTTTTTTATTTATCAGCCATATGTATTTATTCCAGGTTTCCTTTTCACAGCCTCCCAGATTGGGAGAATCAGAGATAGTAATAGCTGGCAGGCACAGATCATTTTTAGTTTGTTTGTTTGGGAGGTTACCTCCCAAATTTTTATTTTGAAAAATTTCAAACCTACAGAATAGTTGAAAGCATAATGTGAACATTTTGCACATTTGCTTTCCATTTTTCTGTCTGTTTTTTGGCCTAAAGTTGAAAAGTTAGGTTCATGTAGAATCATGAGAGTTCATCTGCAACTACTTTAGCATATATTTTCTCAGAACATAAACACCCTATCATGATCATACCCAAGAAACTTAGCACTGATATGATGGTATGTTGTAACATAAGTCCATAGGCAAATTTTCCCCAATTGTCCCAATAATGTCCTTTATGGCTATTTTTTGTTGTTGAATTCAAAGTCCAAAAAAGGATCACATATTATATTTCATTATCTTGTCTCTTTGGTCCCCATTCACTTGGTACAGCTCCCCTTGCCTAATTTGCTAATTGTGATATCAATATTTTTTTGAAGATTTCAAGACAGATACCCTGTAGAAAGTCCCACAATTTGGATGTACCTGATAAGGCCCCACCAACAGTATTGTGTATGTGTGTATGCATATACACACACACATATATATATACACGTGTATATACGTGTGCATACTCAGTAGTTAAGCATGTTTGACTTTTGACCCCATGGACTGTAGCCCACCAGGATTCTCCATGGGATTCCCCAGGCAAGAATACTAGAGTGGATTACCATTTTCTATATATAAATATATGTATAGTCAGACAATAAATTTCAAGACCTGCTGCTTTTCTGTGTGGTTATGTCATCAAGCTGATGTACAGTTAGGCTCATTTGTTTCTGTTTATGTTTAATTTTAGAGTTTGTTTTTTGTAAATCCTTTTTAATTTACATTTAACTTGTGAGTATGTAAAACATTTACTTGGCTCAAAAGACAAAACTGCATTAAAAAATCTACTCAGAGAAGTCTTTATGTCTGTCTCTGTCTTTCTCCTAATTTCTATTTACCTTTTCTCAGTACCTTTTTTCATTAATTTCTGGTTTATTCTTCTTACATTTCACTTTGCAAAAGCAAGCAAATAAATTATATATGAATATATATATACATATATATGAATTTTGTTGTTGTGCAGTTGCTAGGTCACGTCTGACTCTTTGCAACCCCACGAACGGCAGCACACCAGGCTTCCCTGTCCTTCACCATCTCCTGGAATTTGCTCACACTCATGTCTGTTGAGCCAGTGATGCCATCCAGCCATCTCGTCCTCTGTCGTCCCCTTTTCCTCCTGCCTTCAGTCTTCCCCAGCATCAGGGTCTTTTCCAGTGAGTCAGCTCTTAACATCAGGTGGCCAAAGTATTGCAGCTTTAGCTTCGGTATCAATCCTTCCAGTGAATATTCAGGGTTACTTTATTTTAGGATTGACTGGTTTGATCTATTTGTCGTCCAAGGGACTCTCCAATCTTCTCCAGCACCACAGTTTGAAAATATCAGTTTTTCAGCACTCAGCGTTCTTTTATGGTAAAATTCTCACATCTGTACGTTACTACTGAAAAAACGATAGCTTTGACTTATAGGGACAGTTGTCGGCAAAGTGATGTCTTTGATGCCTAGATTTGTCATAGCTTTTATTCCAAGGAGCAAACATCTTTTAATTTCATATATATGCATAGATATGGGCTTCCCTTGTAGCTCAGCTGGTAAAGAATCTGCCTGCAATGCAGAAAACTCCAGTTCCATTCCTGGTTGGGAAGATCCCCTGGAGAAGGGATAGGCTACCCACTCCAGTATTCTTGGGCTTCCCTGGGGGCTCAGATGGTAAAGAATATGCCTGCAATTCAGGAGATCTGGGTTTGATCCCTGAGTGGGGAAGATGTCCTGGAAGAGCATGACAACCCAGTCCAGTACTCTTGCCTAGAGATTCCCATGGACAGAGAAACCTCGTGGGCTATTGTTCATAGGGTTGCAGAGTTTGACATGACTGAGTGACTAAGCACACAGCACCCACGGCACACATGCATACGCATATATGTATGTGTCTCTCTATATGTGTGCATGCTCTGCTGAGCTGTGTTTAGCCGCTCAGTCGTGTCCGACTCTTTGTGACCCCATGGACTGTGGCCAGCCAGGCTCCTCTGTCCATGGGGATTTTCCAGGCAAGAATACTGGAGTGGGTTGCCATGCCCTCCTCCAGGGGATCTTCCCAACCCAGGGATTGAACTGAGGTCTCCCACATTGCAGGCAGATTCTTTACCATCTGAGCCACCAGGGAAACCCATATGTGTGTATAGATACATATATTTCTGGTTTCCTGTCTTATGCTAAAGGTTTTACATACATAATATGCTTTTCTCATTTACTCTATCACAGAAATCCCTCCATCTTAATTCACAGATATACTGCTCACTCTGTTCATAACTGCGTTGTGTTCTGTTGTGTTAGTCAGCCTTCTCTGGTGGCACATTTAAATTTTTTCAAGACTTTGCCATCAAAGCCTTGACAAGTAAGCTGGTGCTTACGTGTACTCCACCTGTAGAGCTGTACTAATGGTGCAATGGTGGACTAAAAGGTAAAATACACATGAGATTTGTTACATACTGCAAATTCCTCTCCATAGGGTTGTATCATTCTGCACCTCTGCAGTGTGTGAGCATGTGTGACATAGATATTAACACTTTGCTTTTTCTTACTGAATCCTAACAATATTTTCAGGAAGATCATTTTATTCCCCTCATTTTATGCTTAGGAGAGTAAGGCTCAGAGATCATCACAAATGTCTCCAGGTTCACATGGCTAGTAAGCGGCACACCCAGGATCTGAACCCAGATTCAAGCAACTGACCACTTCACTCTATGCTTCGCCTGCATTAAGCAGCATGAATCATGTTTTGGTATCCTGACAAAATTCAGGAAAAACCATTTATTTCTAGAAATGAACTTCCTGAAAATATCAAGGAAAACTAGAAAGTCAAGAGAATTTACCATCTCAAGGAATGTTGGAGAAGTAAGAGAGCAGTCCTCATGCTCAGCCTGTTTCTTAAGGAGATGAATGTTTGGTCAGTTCCTAGGCTGAAGCCAAAGATTCTGATCTAGTGAGTGTAGCTTAAAGAAAATAATCTTTAGAAAGGCCTTTTTGTGGAAACAAGGCAAGAGGGTTCAGGGAGCCACATGTAGTTCTGAGACAGAATGTGTTGGTGGGAGGAAGACAAGCATTAAGGCCACAGATAAACATTTCAAGATTTTGGGCAGGTTCTCCCAGCAGAGAATGGGAGAACAAATCAGGAATCCAGAAAGAATCTAAGAATCAGACTTAGATAGTCAGAAAGGAGAAAAAGGCCCAGGCTAATGATAATAGTGAGGTTAATCAGGGATTACCTGCAGGAAGCAACAAGGAAATACCTGATGTCAGATACAGATAAATGTCATGATCCAAGGCAATGGAGTTGAGAGCAGCTGGGATTTTAGAGACAGTCTCTCCAAGGATGTAACACTTGAGGTAAGAGGTGACAAAAGAGAAGGCCATGCAAAGACTTGGAGGAATAGCCTTATTGGCAGTAAAAGTGAAAGTCACTCAGTCGTGTCCGACTCTTTGTCACCCAGGCCAGAATTCTCCAGGCCAGAATACTGGAGTGGGTTCCCAACCCAGGGATTGAACCCAGGTCTTCTGCATTGCAGGCAGATTCTTTACCAGCTGAGCCACAAGGGAAGCCCAAGAGTACTGAAGTGGGTAGCCTATCCCTTCTTCAGCATCTTTTCCTGACCCAGGAATCGAACCGGGGTCCCAGGAATCGAACCGGGGTCTCCTGTATGGCAGGCGGATTCTTTACCAACTGAGCTATCAGGGAAGCCCTTATTGGCAGAGGGAATAGCAAATGCAATGTTCTGAGGGAGACTGAAGGCTACAAGTCCTGTAACCTGAAGACTGGGATGGCTGGGATATATTATTTATGAACAAGGGAGTAGTAATTGATGAATAATTGACAGATCAGGCAGAGCCTTGACGATCAGGGTAAAAGAGTTTGTATTTTGTCTTAATTGCATCTTGGTATTCTTGGGGGAGGCATGTTCCAAAGGACTTCTGAAAAGAGTGGCATTTAATCATCTGAGAATGTATTTAAATTTAGTTACACAATATATGATATGTTCCAAGGAAATATAAATCGAAGTAATTATTACTGATTGTCAAGAATTTATTTATTTTTAAGTAAGAGTAATTTTTCTTCAAGCAGCATGTAAAATGAAGCTGAACCTGAAGTTTGGCCAGCAGTGTGGGCTAAAGGACATTTACAAAAATAAATATATTGCAACTTACATTTACCACCTCCAGATAAGTCATCAACAGGAGCATATTCTTCACATTCAAGTATGAATAAACTGCATTTCAGTAATACATGTGTAGTAAACATATTTTATTTCACAGAAAGAAGTAGAAATTTTGAAGTATCTTGTGTGTGGCACATGTGAAGCTCAGAATGTGGGCCGCTGATTTAAATAGGCAGTACCGCCCACCCCCACCCTGCTCATCAGATCTTCATTTTTTGGTGAAATCAGGTTAACAGAATCTTTCCTTTGATTATAACCCTCATTTTGCACTCAGTATTTTTATAAATTCCTGAAATCAGAGGAGTTTGTAATATTAAGAAATCAAGCTAAGAACATAAATCCTTGAGAAATAAAGAGAGTGAAAAAAGTTGAAATATGCCATATCCTAATCATGTAACAGCTAAAACAGAGTAAATGGCAAGACTGTAACTGAGAAGAAATGCTGAAATGAAATGAATGGCAGCTAATACATTTAAAGTCATGACAGACACATCAAAAATAAGGATAATTTAGTAACAAGTCAACTTCTAAGGAAAAACTCAAACATAATATTTAACATTAAAGCAAAATCATAATTAGCTAAGCAAAAATTCAGTAGGAACACTAAAAATGTGTGAATATGTTTTACATGTCCTTCCTTAGGCTGATCTCTAAGACATGTCAATTATTCAAGTATCTTTAAATATCTAGGTGTTTGATATCATGTACACCAGAAATGCAGACATTTGACTGAATTTTCTATTTTTAGCTGGCTGCTTAGATCATATAGATGTAGCCTGAACAACATCTTCAGACTTATGAATTAGGCACAGATAATATTTCTTGTAGGTAACATATAATGTAATAAAACCTAAAGAGTGACCAATCATCAGTTCAAGATTGTAGCTGATTATGTAAGATGACTGTCATATATATATTTAATAAGCATTTTTTAAAAAGTCATTTTGTACTAATTTATCTGATAGATATGTTTAGCTAATGAAAATGCCCACTGAGATAGGCAAGTTCTTTTAAAGTAGGTAAAGACCTTCATTTACTGTACACAAATGGCCTTCTATAAACGGGCATAACAACCTTCCCAGTGTCAAGGAAAGAAGATTTTCTGGATCACCAATACTCCTGAAGATGTGCTTTGGCCCCTAAGAGCATGTGACTGAGGTTAGGAGAACTTCAGGCTCTTCCAAGAGGCTTGCTTCATTTTTGGAGGGATTCCCTCTTGGACTTTATCACATTCTATGGAGACTTTATCACATTCTGTGGAAGGACTGATGTTGAAGCTGAAATTCCAATACTTTGACCACCTGATGTGAAGAGCTGACTCATTGGAAAAGACCCTGATGCTGGGAAAGATTGAAGGCAGGAGGAGAAGGGGACAACAGAGGATGAGATGGTTAGACGGCATCACTGACTTGATGGACATGGGTCTGGGTAAACCCCAGGAGTTGGTGATGGATAGGGAGGGCTGGCGTGCTGTGGTTCATGGGGTTGCAAAGTGTTGGACACAACTGAGCAACTGAACTGTGGAGACTTGGCATCCTGTCTGCCCTCTCCCCCATACACCATGTTCCAGAGAGTTGGCTTTGAGACTAACTGAACCTGCGCCCACTTCCTGGGCACCCTATTCCCCCAGTAGGAATGCCTATAGACTGTGACTAGCTCTTTCTTTTAAACATGATCAGACCTACAATATAGAAATGTCAGTTCAAGACTAGAAACTGGAGTCAGTCTAATTTGTTGAAGCATTCTAATGATACCCGATTTAGGAATTTATTCTTGATCTGGAAGGCAATAGGAAGTCATCGTACATACCTGCTTGAGGAAGAGAGTGCCGAGATGAAAATGATGTTTGAGGGGCATACTGGTGACATCCTTGGAGTGACCTGGAGATAGAGAGATGGAAGAGAGGCAGAATAAAAACATGGTACATATGAATTTGTCCATCTTTTTCTGCTACTTTTGGTTTTAGCAGTCAAGTTATTAGCCTGAGTCAAGAACGTTTTACAGGTGATCTCGGTGGGAGGTAAGAAGAGAAGGGAAGTGGTAAAATGCACATGCCTTGTCTAAGGGATCAGTGGGCGTGAATGGAAGATTAGAAGGAGTGGTGTTACTTTGACAGAGAGGTGTGGTTAGCCTGGGCAGTCACTGAGATCAAAGCTATTTGAGAAACCCTTCCCCTGAACAGGTTGGTGCGGAATGAACTAAGCTTATGGCTCAAGATTACTCCCAGAGGGGTCTTGTAATGGAGTCTAAAGAGGACTCTAAGAAGGATGCACAACCCATGCATACCACTCCGAGTCCACACAGGAGGTAAAACATGCAACCATTACTTTAATGAAAAGAATTTAAAATAAAGAGTTGTTTGACGCCTATTGTTAATAGGTACTACCGAAACGAAAAGGCCAAAGGGAGCAGTCAGTGCAACTTCAGACTGCAGGAAGGGAGGAGGTTGGGATTACTAACTCTGAGTGGCTGGGAGTGGGGCTCTGTAGAGCCACCCCTGAGTCGCTTGTTGAGGCTGGTCCTTTGAGGGTTGCAGACTGGAGTCATCAGCTATACTGGAACCAACCATCAGGGTGAAAAAGGGCTGTTAGAGTGAGCTGGCAGAGAAAAGTAACATGACAACAGAAAATCAGAATGGAAGCAGGCTGCAAACAGGAAGGAACAACTTCCCTCTAGCATCCCCTCGTGGGAGAACGTAACATGGAGCTGCATGGGGTTGCAAAGAGTCGGACACGACTGAGAGAATTTCTCTTTCACTTTTTTCACTTTCTCTAAGTATTGGTAACTATAGGTATTTTCTCTGGCTACCAAAGTAGAAAAATTGTCAAATTTATAGAAAAAATTTAAGAATAGTGAATATATATATGTTTTTCTCTATCATTTATGAGTAAGTGGCCTACATGATACTTCTGTATGTATTTCTGATACATAAGGATGCTTCCTTATATAACCAAACCGTAGCCACCAAAATCATAACATTAGCATTGCTACTACTTAACCTGCAGACCCCGTTTAAGTTTCCCCTTGGTGTCCATTGTGGAAGGAATCCAGGCTCGTCTACTATGTTGACTTTTGCTGTTGTATCTCTTAGTCTCCTTCAGTTTAGGAAAGTTCTTCAGTTCTTCCTCAACTTTTATGGCCTTAACATTTGTGAATGTCAGGTATTTTGTGGACTGTCCTCTTTTGTGTTTTACTGATATTTCCTTCTGATTGTTTTCGTGTTATGTGTCTTCAGCGGGAATATCACAGCAGTGAACTTCCTATGCAGCCTATCACCGCGTGGTGCATAACTTTGACTTGTTAGTGATATTAATGATAGCATTTTTGGTGATATTAAATTATTAGTTATTAGTGATATTAGCGATATTAAATTTGAACACTTGAGTTAAGTGGTGTTTGCCAGGATTCTCCACAGTAATGTTACTTCTTTCCTTTTGTAATTAAGAAGCATTTTGTGTGGGAGATGCTTCAAGATTTTGTAAATATCCTGTTTTTCATCAAATTTAATTCATTAGTTGAGATCAGCATGAACTCACAGATTTGTATTCTCTTCAATGGTTATAATTCGTTGTAATATTATTTTCTACTGATGCTCAAATTGCCCTGGACTTGGCCAGTAGGAGCTAAGATGACCACTGTATTGTTTTGATGCAGCCCCATCATTCCTGGAGGACTTGTTTTTCTCCAGCCACAAGATCATTGAGAAGCCAGGATGATCTTTAGTGGTTCTTTTTAGTAGCAACTATTTTTTAGAAACCCTGACCTCTGTGGTACATATGCAGCACTTAGGTTCCAACACGCACTCCAGCCCACCCCCCTGATCGCTCAGCTTTCCTCTTCCTACCCGGTTCTCACACCCCTGGGCTGCCTTCCCTCTTTCCCCAGAAATGTAAAGCTACGGATCTGTTTTGGCCCCAGCTACTAATTTGAGGTCAATTTTTCAAGAAAGGAAGAGAAGAGGGAGAATTAAGATCCGTATTCTAAATGACTCTCTCAGAAAAATGGAGCAACTTCTGGAAGTTGGAGCGAGAAGGCAGAGCTATGCTGTGGAGCTCCACTACGGTTTCAAGAATGCCCTGCTGCTGCTGCTAAGTCGCTTCAGTCGTGTCCGACTCTGTGTGGTCCCATAGACGGCAGGCCACCAGGCTTCTCTGTCCCTGGGATTCTACAGGCAAGAACACCGGAGTGGGTTGCCATTTCCTTCTCCAATGCACGCATGCATGCTAAGTCGCTTCAGCCGTGTCCGACTCTGTGTGATCCCAAGGACAGCAGCCCACCAGGCTCCTCTGTCCGTGGGATTCTCTAGGCAAGAATACTGGAGTGGGTTGCCATTTCCTTCTTCATCAAAAATGCACACATGCATGTAAATAATATAAGTACATGTAAGTAATGTATAGCCTCTAAACCAAGTCAGTTATAATACTTTGCTAGGTCCTCAACCAAAAAGCAGGGTTTCCCTTGTAGCTCAGTTGGTAAAGAATCAGCCTGTAATGCAGGAGACCTGGTTTTGATTGCTGGGTCAGGAAAATCCCCTGAAGAAGGAAATGGCAGCCCACTCCAATATTCTTGCCTGGAGAACCCTATGGACAGAGAAGCCTGGTGGACTATAGTCCATGGGGTTGTAAGAGTCAGACACAACTTAGTCCGACTAAGACTAAGTGACTAAACCACCAAGCAAAAAACAACACAGTATTTCCACACTCATTGAATGAAAACATGACTATAATGGTTTTATCCAGAGCTCTTCTTGGGTTCCTAGGAGCTGACTTAGAGACAAGGATTTGGGTGTAAGTGGTGTGTTTGGGAGGTCATCCCAGGAAATACTGGAATAGTAGAGAAGGAGATGAAGACAATTAAAGCTGTCTTCTGAGCAGTTTCATCCATCTCTGAGGATGCCTGGAGCTCAGTTCCTTAAGGGAAGTCTGGAGGTCAGTGTGAACATATTTCATTTATTCCAACTGATGGCCAAGGAAAAAGTGACATTAACCTATTACTTCCTTGGTTGTCATTGACTTAAAATTCTGAGAGACATTAACTCTCCAGAGTGGCTAACCTTGACATCAAGTCTCCAGTGGGATCATAGACTGATGGAAAATCCTTGGGAGAGAGTTCTAGGTGTTTGCATGCAGTAAGTGACTTAAGACACACGAGAGGATATCAACAGGGCACATTTGCTATAAATGGTGTGTCTTTTCAAAGCTCTGTACTCAAAAGTGCTCATACTACCTTAGGGAGATTTTCAAGGGTGTGTTAGGTTATAGTATAATTTGTATTACACCCCAGTGAGATTCCAGTGAACCAGAAAAACCTAATAATATATAATATACATATATGATGTATGTAATAATATAATAATAAAAGCTTATAATGTCTCATATTTTGGTTCTTACTATGGTATGTACTATAAATTTTATAGTATTTTATAAATCTATTAATGCAGTTATAATATTGATATAGGTATATACTATATATAGCTTTATATAATATTTTATACAGTTAATTTTCAAAGGAACTCCTTAAGATCAGTGTTGTTAAGTATTTACATTTGATGTATAAGGAAACTAAGACTTTGAGAAGGTTAGTACTTGCTCAAGATGGCACTGCTGGTAAGTGGTTCTGTCGGGTTGTAAATGGAGGCAGGGAGGCTCCAGAACTACCAGCTTCTCTGTTCGCTAAAGCAAAGCCGTTGGAGCCTCCCCAAAAGCAATAGCAAGAAGATCTCTGAGGAAGAACCACTAAAATGCTCCCACAATCAATGATTTAGTGAAGAAACATCAATCCAGTGATAAGGAAAGCTGGGATTTAGACAGGAGGTCTATAAATCTAAGTAATCAGCCTTAGGTTCTAATTGGAACCCTGGTGTAAAATTTTATCCTGCAGAAACCTACTGAGTTCAAAGCATCAGTCCCATCTCTGGAACTCACTTCCAGCATCTAGGAACTACTAACAAGAGAAGCTCAAAAAATGCAACCGGGATCTAGAGGCTGGAAAAATGCCATTTGCTGTTCCAGGACTCTGATCTGAGAGCTGATACGTGTAAGTCACACTCTTGAGATCTTTTACTCAGTTTTCAGTTAAAAGAAAGTTATTATGCTTGTCCCTTTTGATTCAGATTCTGACAGGTAGAAATTCTTTTGTTTTTAAATTTTTAAAAATTGAAGTACAGTTGTTTTACAATGTTAACTTCTGCTGCACAGCAAAGAGATTCAGTTATGCATGTATATGGAGATATATACATATACACACACACATATATTCATTCTTAATAATATTTTTGTTATGCTATTTACAGTATCATGGAATATTGAACGTATTTGTTGTTTGTCCATTCCATATATAAGAGCTAACATCTGCTAACCTCAATCTCCTGGCCCATCTTTTTCCCAGGCTTCTGCCAGTTGGCAACCACAGGTCTGTTATCTATGTCTGTGAGTCTATTTCTGTTTTGCAGATAGGTTCTTTTATGTCAGATTTTAGATTGCACATATATAGGTATTTGCCTCTTCAAAATAGAAATTCTTAATGCAACAAAACTCTTATTTTCAATGTAGAGAACTACTTCTTGACTCCAAAAAATCTAGGAAAAAAGGAAACTGAGTATTGATTGTAAAGTCAATCTAAGTTTAAATCTGAGTGAAAACCATGTTAAGATGCTACAGAAAATGTACACTGCATTTTAAAATGTCTTTAAGAAGGTAAAAAACTGTCTTTGGAACATAGGTACAGTATGGTTGAGTGGTTGAATACGTATTTGGTTGAAACCAGGCCACTTCCTATTTTGACTGGGAAGATTTTGCTTCAGCTTTAGTGTATTTTGAAATACAGTATTGAAAAATGCAGTTGTTCATAGGCATTACTTATGTTTAAGCTGATGACCTCCTTAAGTGGGTGTCTAGGAAAGTGAGTAGGCTATGAATCTAATTAACGTGGATCTGAATTGAAGAGTTTTAAGGGTTTATTAGTTGACATGTATAGAAATCATGCAACAAGGGGAACTAGACAGAAATTACCAGGGATAATATTGTAGCAGGGAGGACAATGCTGGCTGAATTAAAAACTCTTTCTACCAGCCACAGCACTTTTCACAAGACTTTTCAAACTTTGAAGATGCCAAGCAATTATCTAGGTTTTCAGGCCCTGGACTGAACTGGTGGACCATCCTTTAGCTTTGGGCATTGCTAGGACCCGAATGGATGAGGGAGACATGTTTCAACTGTACTCAAGAGCAGTCATGTATTTTGTACAAAAAAAAACAAACAAACATGGTTGTTTTTTTTTTTTTTTCTTTCTCATGAGAATACATTTTGGAAGAGATCTTGACTTTACTGAGTCTTATACTCTAGTGATCTAAGTGAGTAAACGCTAAAGCTCCCCCACTTCCCTCCATAGATTCTGAGTAATTGTCTTAACTTCTTCCTTAGCCCTATACAAGGAGACTTTCAAATTCTAACCACTAAAATCCCAATGAAGTAAAGAGATAATAAAAACAAATGGAAATGTTTCCATCTGGAATCTCTCAGATTTCAGGGTGAATAAATTGGCACATACCTGGTGGAGCCCTGGGGCCAAAACCTGAGCTTATTCTGTTCTGTTTTCATTTCTTCCTTTCCCCTCCTTGTCAGTTTATTACCCCCTGCTGATTTTCTGGGGACTCGAGGCTTCCTGATGCCTTTTGTCACTCCCTCAGCTTCCGTGGCTGTTGGCTATGGATACCCCAAAAGCAACAAGGTAAAGGAAAAAAAATCAAGAAAGAATGATTAGCTGAATGTTGTCTTCCAGAATTTCAACTAAATTTGGAAACAGAAGCCAAGTGGCAAAGTAAAGGTTTTCTTCCCATGGATCTTCTAATTGCCCCCCAGAGGCAGCCCTTGGGATCGCTGAGGATGTTAAGCATTCAAGGTGCGCTGACTGCAGGCTGATAGTCATCAGGCAGATGGCGGGAATCTGCTGGAAGGCTGAATTTTCCCTGATGCGGAGGAGGGCTGACTACACAGCAGTTAAGTGGGTTAGCTGTCAAGGAAAGACGCTTTCCCTCCCCTCCAGGGACAATTGAACCACACACCTCCCAGTTCCCAGTTGCCCTGGGCGTTTTTCTGTTACAGCATTTCACTCCTGAAATGAATGGCACTTAGCAGGGGAGGTGTCTTTGGTAAGTATTTTACAACAGTGCAGGAGTTACCAGTTTCTTTTTTCTTTAAAAGTGAGTTTTGTGACTTCGTGACTGGCAGCCTGGAAACTTCTTACTTCCTTTTGATGCAGTGATCTCATAAAGGGTCTCCTTTGCCCAGACATCTGCCAAAGGGAAGGTTATGCTTCTTTCCTCTCTTCCTTCTGCCTTTGTTCCCTGCTTCTCTTCCCTCCCAAGTGTCATAAGAGGGATTTTTGCAAAATCCTTGTGAATATGCAACAGTGATAGATAGTAGATAATACCATAAACACAACCAACAAATGATTTATTTACTAAGATATATGTGTGTGTGTGTGTGTGAGAGAGAGAGAGAGAGTTTGAAAAAGAGCTTGGGTGACATGGGAGGGAAAAATTATAGCTCATTGAAAAAGATAACATAAAGGAGAGGAAAAGAAAAAGAATAGTAGTAACTTTACAACATCAACGAACATACCAATTTTTAAAAATGTAGATCTTCTGCTGTTACTATTCCACTCATAGTCAATTAAATATTGTCAAGGTAATTCTGTTGCAAGGGGGATAATATACTGTCCCAAATTCAGAATGTGTACCCCTTAAGAACCAACATTATATCACACTTTTATGGCTTCCCAGAGCTTACCTCAGGGCTTGGCACAAAGAAAGCACTAGATAAAGATTTGTTAACTTGCGTTGAATAAAAGTTAGTAGATTGCTACATCATGAACTCTGCAAAAGTATTAGTGAGAATTAGGGTAGTGATTATATGTAAGTGGAAGCTGATCTATGTGTTATTCTTCTGACCTACACTTCATTAGCACAATCACTCTTCTGCTGGACGATGCAACAGAGACGTTACCAGTACTTAAAGGATCATCTGAAGAATCCAAGAAAAATTTGATTATATTCTGCATAATTTGAGTATTTTTAATCTTGAGGATATTTTACTGTGCTTTAATTCTTTGAAAACTGGCAATCTATTAAGGATCTAGAGGATAAATTGCTAGAATCAGAATCTTTAATTAACCAAAGCACAGAATGTGCATCAATTAAAAAACTGTTTTGAGGTGAACAGAGTGGGGCTGGAAGGATGACTTGGCAGTTGCTAGATGTGTGATCTTGGGTAGGTCCTTGACTCTCCCTAAGCTTTGGAGTCCTCATCTCTATAAAATGAGAAGAGTAACATCTCCTCCTTCCAGGGCTGCTGGGAGGATGGAAGGAGGTAATGACTGTGCTCAGTACAGTGACAGGTAACTCGATAACTACTTCAGTAAGTAGTAGGAGTAGGCGTCTGTAGCCGCCCTGGTGTCTGTACCGGGTTCCACATTGGCTGTGCCCTGTGATTATTTTGTAGAAGATCAACTAGGAGAGAGGAAAGCCTGGGTGTGTACCAGCAGGCTTTCTGTGTTTCTGTTCTAGGGTTTGAAACTTTATACTCAGAAGGAAAGTGATAGGTAGGGGAAAAACTTTCCCAGTGTTTGGCAGCATGTTATTAGTATCAGGGGTAGAATTAGTCTGGATGTATATTTTTCCAAATATAATATATTACTTTCAAAGGTGGATCTATACACATACCTGTGTTTTCCCTCCAGTCCCAGGCAATTTGAGAGCAGTTCACTGAAAATGCCATCTGCTCTTTGTAGTCAGAAATGAAAAGAAACTGAGTTTTCAGTCTCACTCTGAGATTTGCATTTGAATAATAGGTGTCAGGTTTATATTGGTACCCACTTCTTTGAAGTGTGAAGTTAAATGCCTGTGGCTTCACTCAGTATTGGAAGCAAGGCATTAATATCATAATTATCTTTTTCCTTAATGAGATGATACTGAGAAGCAACTTTAGGAAAACTTATTGAATAAGGTGTAGAAAATGAAGAAAAGATGAGTTGGCTGCCTTTGCTTTCTTTCTGTTTGTGGGCCTTAAGTTGGAAAGAGGAAGAAGAATCCACGTGTTGTTGCTTGAACGCTTAGACTACTTTGCTTGGATGCCTAGATGCTTTTATGTGAGCTAGATAAAGGCTGAAAGTTTGAGGGGCTCTGTCTTCTAACAACAGTTGGTGTTGTAGGGCTGGACCACTGAGAAAGTCACTGCAGAATTTCTAAAGTACTGCAGATTCCTCCCATCCCCCCAACCTTCTCCACCTGCAATTTCAGGGGTCCATAAGACTGTCCTTAGGTTCAATAATTCACTGGAAAGACTTGGAGAAGTCAAAAAAGCTGTGATGCTCATGGTCTGTGTTTGTCGCAGGGAAGGATGCAGGTGCAGTCAGCAGAGGGAAGAGCTGCAAAGAGGGGGGCCCAGGAGACAAGAACTGGGGCGTCCAGTGGTCCTCTGCCGGCGGGGCTGTGTGGACAGGGCCTATTTCTCTCAACACATGTGCACTGCCAACTGGGACGCTTACCCAGTCTTTAAGGTCCAGAGTGTTGTTGGGGCTCAGTTATGTGACAGATGACCGTCGCTGTGGCTGACCTTGGTCTCCAGCCCATCCAGAGGTTGAGCTGATGCCACGTGGACAAGGTTCCCCACCACAAGTCATTTTTCAGCGTAGACTATGTAGCACGGCCCTACCTCCCGTCCTCATCCCCAACAAAGATACTCTTACCAGTGGACATCCTTAAGGTTTAGCAATTACCTCCCAGGTGCTGGGGGCAACGGCCAAACCTAAATCTGGGCAAAGTTAATCCTGTGCTGTATACTACACTCTGACCACTTCCAAAGCAGAAGCCTAATTTTGATACTGATGCAGAATTAAATGAGGTGGCGCCACAGAGCGAGCTGAGAAGCAGCATATCCAGTGTAGGTTCAGCTTATTTCTGGCCCCTTGATTTTCTGAAGGAACTTGCAGTTGTCAGTGACACTTTCTATGTACGTAAGATTCTGCCAGAATTAAGGACATGGACAAATGTTTGTAATCTCACTGCCCTGTGTACTCAGGCATTACTTCACTGTACCATAAAAGAGCCTGACAACCTATGCAATTTTACTTAAGGGATTTCTTATAAACATTGTTTTTCTGATCCTGAAACCAAATTTAACAATGGAAAGCCATATCTTCATGTTTGGAAGAAAGTTCTTATTCCTTCTAGCTTCAACTAAAAGAGATTTCTTTGCAGACCAGCTCATCCCAAACACTGCATAAGGCTCTTTTGGGACTTATCAAGAAAACAGTAATTTTTCACGCATATGAAGAAGTTGTGGGAGAGTGAGCCCTAATCAAAGTTTACGTTTTCCCACTACATTTCAAGCAAACCTGTTGTTAGGGTGTATTGAGCTATTTATTATCAAAAGTTCACATCCCTCCATATCTCACCTCCCTTTTTATACTCAATTGTGAATTATAAATACAAATACCTATGGAACTAGGTGAGTTATGTGTGAATAGGTCAGTAGATGATTGGATATTACTGGAGGGAATGGCAAAGTGGAGATTATCAGTCTGCTACAGAATTCATGTTCAGATTTTGCAAATACTTTACAGGCAAGTGAAACACATCTTTTGACAGACGTGGCTCATGAACCACTAGTTTGGGACTCCTATAACAAAGGAACACAGGAGCAAATGCCCATATATTAGTAGGACAGAAGATAGAGTTTACTTTTTGGCTTAGCATTTCAGATATTTTCAGATTATGCAATCTGGCTTGATGTTGGCTGTAAAAAGTCAGTTTTCCAACTTTCCTACAAAATGTAAAAATAAAAGCTAAACAAAGAAATATACTACATAATGGATGGAGGCATCAAGCAAAAAGAATTATGCTTTCATCCTACTCATTTTTCATTCTTTGTGGTAGGGACTTCACCAGGAAAGGGAGAAATTGAAACCAAGCAGGACCCAGCGGAACTTGTGGCTCAAATCCTTTCTATGTCCCTCTCTATGTTTCTTGTTTGTAGGAAATAGGCTTTATTTAGCTTCCTTGATCTTCCATGATTTTCGAAGGGCAGGTTCAAATAGTTATTAATCGTGGAAGAGAGGGGATGCAGAGACAAGGGAGGAGCAGTCAAGAAACAATGGTGCAGCTTTGGGCTGGGTTCTGATGCCACCCAGGGGAGTATATAATAACACTTTGAGTTATTTGTAGACCTAAGGCCCTCCTCCAGGTGGAGGATGACAACTTCGGGCTGAGTATAAGATTCCTGGGACACGCCTCTATCACCTCATCACCAGCCAATCAGAAGAAAGTCACACACCGCGCTGCACACGCACACCCCACCCCACATTTTGCCCGTAAAAACGTCTCCCTCCTCACAAAGCATCAGAAAGGTTAGGGTTTTTGAGCATTAACTACCTGTTCTCCTTGCTCTGCCCCACAATAAGCCTTCTTGTGTCTAAATTCCCATGTTTCAGATTATTTGGACTTATTGTATGTCAGGCACACAAACTTTGTTTGGTAACAGAATGAGTGAAGACTTTAGATTTAAAAGTACCTAAGCTTCTCTGTGATAGGGATAATGGAGATACATATTTTAAGGTAACAGTGACATGGGAATCCAAGTTCCTGTCTGTGGAGCCGAAGAATGAACTTCATAAACACACAAAGGCTCATGGTAGCAAGCGAATAGGATTTACTAGAGAGGAGGAAAGTACAAAACTCTCAGCATAGACACTGTGAGGGGGTTAAGAGTCCCCCGAAAGTCAGGGACTGTAGCAGTTTTATATCTTTACTAGTATTAATCTGTACATTTTTGGTTGGCTTCCCTGGTGGCTCAGAGGTTAAAGCGTCTGCCTGCAATGCGGGAGACCTGGGTTCGATCCCTGGGTAGGAAAAATCCCCTGGAGGAGGAAATGGCCACCCACTCCAGTGTTCTTTCCTGGAAAATCCCATGGATGGAGGAGCCTGGTAGGCTACAGTCCACAGGGTCGCAAAGAGTCGGACACGAATGAACAACTTCACTTTACTTCCTGTCCTTAAAATATGTCATTTTAACCCATTGGTTTAAAGGTCAAGATGCTTAATGTTATATCTTTATGGCTTCTTTTGATCCTCGATTAAGTCACCACCCTTTTCATTTTACAATGAGCCAGATGTAGAGGCTTAAGCTTAATGATCACCAGTTGTTTTTCCCTCGGGCTTATGGAACAGAAGTGAATCACTGCCCTTCCCTGGATCTGAGTGCTGATCATTTATTAGACCAAGGACAGGACACATTCCAGGAATTTGGGACAAAGCCTATAGTTTTAGGTTAATGGAGCAGGATGTTCACTGAAAACTAGACCGAGGTCTCAGGATCCTACACTGACTACCTAGCAATTCCTACCTCAACAGAAAGTAAATATCAATGGTGGTGATGGTTTAGTCGCTAAGTTGTGTCTGACTCCTGAGACCCCATGGACTGTACGCTGCAGGGTTCCTCTGTCCACGGGACTCCCCTGGCAAGAATACTGGAGTGGGTTGCCATTTCCTTCTCTAGGGCATCTTCCCAACCCAGGGATCGAACCCGGGTCTCCTGCATTAAGTGGGCTCCTGCATTGAAGGCAGATTCTTTACCACTGAGCTGTCAGGGAAGGCTGTAAATAACAATATCTAATTTTAAAATTCTGGACAGTGAAATAAGAGTGGTAGGGAGACATGGTGTAATATTTTTTACATTTCCTATATAATTTACAGTTTCAATATATACAGTTTATAAAATGTATTTACAGAAAGTCAATCTATGTATGATTATTTCACTGAGATTGAAGTATAGCTTTGTGCACTTCTAGCATGTAGCAGGCATTTAATAAACCTGTACTGAATGAATTAAAAAAAAAGCTTCCTTGGGTTCCTTCTTAGCGCCCTACTGGGTTTTCTAATCTTGTATAGAGCCCACGTCCAAAGAAAGATGATACATCATGAGTAGTGAACAATGGCCATTTTTTCTTTGTACCCAGAATTAGAAGTAGAAAGGCTAGCATTTGAGGGGAAATTATTCTCTTGATAAAATTCCAAGTACTTGAACTTTCATAATGCTGACCTTCCCAGTGAGATTTTAGATCCAGAGTTTTAGTAAAGAATTGGCATAAGCACTCACAAGTTTGGGTGCTTATCCAAACTGAAATTAATCTCTGAACCTTTAAGGGTTTTCTGAGTTCTAACGTAAGCAGAGAAAGCCAGAGAGGGCAAAGAAATCAGAGAAAAATCAAGGAAAGCGATCACAGCAAAAGCTTCCTGGGCCAGAAAGATGGCAGGAGTGATTGGAGGGCAGGTGGAGAACGGGGTCACTGCAGTAGAAGAGGATAACGGCGGAGCGGGGCCGCCAAGGGGGACAGAGTAATCAGGGGAGAGGTGGGAGGGCAGGCAGACCCAGGAGGACCTTGAGTGAAGCGCAGCAGGGGTGAGTCTGGGCTCGGAGCACTCAGCGCGGAGCAGGAGCCGCAAGAGCATGCTCTCAAGCCGGGCTAGGCACCCAGCACCCTGTGTTTACAGGGAAGGACCCTTTAATAACTTAGTTTTGATTGAGATAGTTCAAACTCTTGAAAAGTGTTTTTTTCTATTTTCCTTGCTTCTTCTCCCCTCCCTTTGTTACATTCCCTCTAACAGAAGGGTAGAAGAGGAGAGAGGGGTGACTTGATTTTTTCCTAGCTACTTAGAAGTTTGATTATCAATACATCATGCGAGACTTAAAATGTCATGTATTACAAGCCTTAAAAGATGAAACTGACTGAAAACTGAATATAAGCTATCTTTCTTCCTTCTGAAATTCAGTGTGAAGAAACTACTAAATTTGATGACAAGGAAAAAAAGCATTTTTAAAATACAAATAAAATGCTAAAATAAGTGTTTGTGAGTTCAAGTATTAAACAGTAGTGTTGCTTTCTGGAGAGACTCTTCATCACACAATGAGGGAAGAGCTGGGTGAAGCATGCTAAGGTAACACAATGTGTTGAAGGATCATTTCTGCATGTCATAGTGCCTAGAATCACAGTTTTAGCTGATTTGGGAGCTTATGTCTCTTCCCACTTCAATCCCATCCCTTACAGATAAAGACATAGACATTCAGAGAAACTGGCATAATGTTTTAAGGCCATACACTGCTTAACAGTAAGACTATAATGTTTGTAGTAAACAAAATTCTGACAAGATGTGTAACATTTTACACCTTCTCAGGTTCTGAATTTATCTGTAGGTTATGTTGAGGTAAACTGTCATATGTAATTGAAATTAAAAGCAGAAATGCAGCTGTTTTACTGTGACGTCTGAAATAATCCCTGGGTCTAGCTTCTGGGTACATGTGGTATGCCTGCCTGGTTCTGTCATAACACACTGACAAGAATCGGCTCTTTCTTTTCCCCAGTCAGCTCTCACATGTACACCTTGACCTAATCAACTGGAATTTGTTTTGTTTCATTATCATAAATGTGTGAAGTTTATTGTGAGTAGGACGGTGGGTGGGAGGGGTCAAATAAGAGAGATGAGTAAGCTATGTCCATCAAGGGCTTCCCCGCTAGCTCAGTTGGTAAAGAATTTTCTGCAAGCATGCAATACAGGAGACCCTGCTTTGATTCCTGGGTCGGGAACATCCCCTGGAGAAGAGATGGGTTACCCAGCCCAGTATTCATGGGTTTCCCTGGTGTCTCAGAGAGTAAAGAATCCACCTGCAATGTGGGAGACCGGGGTTTGATCCCTGGGTTGGCAAGATCTCTTGGAGGAAGGCATAACCACACACTCCAGTATTCTTGCCTGGAGAATCCCCATGGACAGAGAAGCCTGCTGGGCTACAGTCCATGGGGGTCACAAAGATTCGGAGCAATGAGCAACTCAGAACAGCACAACAACAGTCAAAAACATGCACCTAAGATCACAACCGGTAAAGGCAGTAATCTTCAAATTAGAAACACAGTAGAGAATTTTTATCATCATAAAACTCCTTTTCTGCAGCACAACCTTACTGCCGAACAAGAAATCAAGAGATTGCAGTGCTTACTCTTCCTAACTTCTTAGACTGGCTGAGTAAGAACATGCTACCCTCAAGATCCATCATTACCTGCATTTCAGATCTCGGTCCTGAGTTCACGCAATAGAAACTTTTATTAAAGTGACTCCTGACTTCCAGCAGCAAGCGGGTTACAACAGCTCCTCCGCCTACAGCTTCATTCTACCCGTCAGCGTTAAATCCTCTCCATCCTTTCGAGAGCCTTACCCAGTGGTTTCACTGTGCTATTTATTCTTCTCTCAATAATAGCTTTAACCATTTAACAATAATCCTATAAATAGCCTACTGGATATTGGATGAGCAGGCAGGCACTTTTTTCAAGTATTTTATCAGGAGATAAGATGGAGCTGTGTTGGGAATTCCCTGGCAGTGCAGTGGTTAGGACTCTGTGCTTCCAGGTCTGGGGACCTGGGTTTGATCCATGATTGAGGAACTAAGATCCCACAAGCTGTGAAGTTATTAAAAAAAGAAAGAGGGAGAGATGGAACTATGTTAAATATTTTTCTTCTTTACATGGACCTAAAGTCTCTGAAGGTTAGAGAGTTTGGTTTCTCCTTATGTAACCCCCAGCAGCCCATGGAATGGTATTCGGAACAGAATAGTCTTAATGGGCTTACAGACCTCTGCCTAGCCTCCCTAGTATCTTAAGCAGTTTGTCTGATTTATTCAACAGTTGTTATGGGCAAACCAACTTCTTTAATCATTACATCTGTCATTTTTCTTCTTGTATTTTTGGGAACTAATCCGATTGCTTATTGTCTTTGATTTTCCCATGCATGGTTCTTTGCTTTTCACTCTGAGAAAATAACACCTATGTTACTTCATGAACTTGCTGTGAGTACCAAATGAAATGCTCTACACATATGAACAGTAGGTATAGGATACATTACAAGCAGATGTTACTTTCAGAGAGTTCTTTCCTTTAGTGAGAAGGTATACAGGTAATTTACTTGTGAAACAGAGTATAAATATATTATCTATAAATTTGGCATAGGGAAATGTTGTACATTCTATACTTTATAACAATTAGAAACACATTTTTATCAGGCCAACTGTCAGCAGCAATAATAATGAAAAAGAACACATAATAGAAAAGCAATTTTGTTTCACTGTTCTGCGGGCCAGAGAGATACAGTTAGATGGAAGCATTACTTATAGGTGCATGATGCAGGGTCACGTGCTGCCCACTCGGGCTCACTGTGGACTCTGGAGCAAGACTCCCTAGGTCAGAATCCGGCTCTTTTACTAAGTAGATGAGAGTTCTTTCTGTCCCTGGTCCCCTGTCTGTGGAAATGAGCCCTGACGTTTGTGATGATGATTAGATGAGCTGTCTGTAAAGTGCTTAGGAAAGTGCCTCACTTAGAGAAAACTCTGTCTAGTTGTTAGCTGCTGGTGGTGATGGTTTAGTCCCTAAGTTGTGTCCGGCTCTTGCAACCCCATGGAGCGTAGCCCACCAGGCTCCTCTAACCTTGGGTTTTCCCAGGCAAGAATACTGGAGTGGGTTGCCGTTTCCTTCTCCAGGGGATCTTCCCGGGTGAAACACTGAACCAGCGTTTCCTGCACTGCAAGCCAATTCTTCACCACTGAGCCACCAGGAAAGCCCCTGTTAGCTGGTTTTACTCTATTATATCAAGATGTGTGACTGGAAGGTGAGAAGCATAGCCGACCACGCTGGGTTTGTTGTCCCAGAGATCTAGCATCAGGCTTTGTTTGTGAACGCGTACAGGGCAGGCAATGCTGCTTACTCACTTCCAACTCTGCTGAGTTCTCGGTGAACACCTCGGAGTCTGCTCAACGAAGAGGGTAAAGAAAACAGCAGATAAGCCGCCAACGATCAGACACGACGGAGCGACTCGGCACAGGACAGCTCAGCAAGTGACTGTGAGATGAAATCAAACTAGATCACCGGCCACTGCCAGATGGCACGGGCACAGTCACCGGAGTCACTCCGGGGTCCGCGCCCCAGCTCTGCCCCGACCAACCGGGTGGGCGATGCGTCCCCGCTGGGAGGCTGTGTCACGACACGGAGCTGAGCGTGGGCATGGCCGGTGACTCGCTCTGCACAGATGTTAGCTTCTGTTCAGTTTGACACATGGTTCTGTTTTATTTAGGCTCTCTGGCTTTGCTTTAATGACTTGAGAGAAACAGCAGATTTTCATTCCTTTTCGCAAATATTTTAACACTTCAAGATTGTCATTCGCACAGTTGTTACATCAATAACAAAGCAAGCCTGAGCCCTGCTGGAGCAGTGTGGGTTCCAGGGAAATAGCATGTCTGTTTCTTCTTTGCCTCATCTGCCATGTATATTTCAGCTGTTAATTGGAGATGGAAATGTTTCCAAGTTTGCTTCTTCCAGAAGTATTGATCTCTTGGGCAGAACATAAAGTCTTAACCCCTTAAGCTTTATCACCATGCTTTCTCTGTCTTATCAGTTCAAATGGATTTAGCATGCATCATCAGTAGTCAGATCTTGACTTTCTTTCTACTTCTTTCTCCTTTAAAGCAATCTGTCTAGTTGCAAACCTCTTGTTAAAAGAGATTATATGATTGTTTTTTGGGTTTGTAATCTGTTTGAAGAACTGGCAGCATGCTTGAGGATTTAAAACCATGTCTTAACAGGAAACAGCTTCTCTGTTGAAAACCTGATTTCTCACAGAACTGCTTTTTCTTTCTTTACAAAAATTTTTCTGCATTTGATCACATTGCTACCAGGATATTTGGCTTTATTTAAATGCAGCAACACAAACATCACTAATCTGGTTTACGCAAATTCATTTATGCACTCCCTGTCAACAGTGGCTTTATCAGCCATCAGAATCTAATTGAAATGGTAGTGCTGCATGTAGTCATCCAATAATTAGAAAATAAACAGACTGAAAATTCAGAGGCATTTGCACAAAAGCCATCAAAGTAACTAAAGAGGAGAAAAGGTAATTAAAGAGCTTCCTGTCTTCAGCTTTCAGCATTACAGGTTTATTTAAATGCAGCTGTAGCAGGAGACCTGAGCTGGATTGATTGGCCAAATTTGTTGGCTAATGCTGTTCTGAAATATGCCCCCATTAAAAATGTGGCAAAGAAATTTAAAAAGCACGATAGTCATGGCACCTCAAAGCACATGTTATTCCTCCTCTGAGAACCTCCATGGCAATGCACACATGTGACAGTTAATAATGGATGGCCAAAGGCACTGCCCTTTATCATCTAAACACCAAATCTTCAGAGACTTGGGGAAAAAGAGCAGTCTGGTCCCTGACTATAAAATTGTGACGTCAGAAGGTTGCTCTGCACAGGCTACAAACCTCCACTTGGGCTCTTCTCCTGCTGCAGAAAAGGAAGCTCTCTGACTATCAGAGGCGGTAATGCATGAATGCAAGCAGTTTAGCAATAAGCAATTCAAACTTTTGAAAGAGAGGTAACAAAGCCCTAAGAATAAGCCCTGGTCATGAATGTATATATAGTCCTGGGGCTGGTTGGCATAGCAACTGTTTCTGAGAACCCTGGTGCTGCTTAGTAAACAGCTGAAGCAAAGAGCATGCCTCAGCTAAGCTGGGTCCATCTGTAGTATCAGCATGCAAGGATCAGAACAGGAACATTTTCTCCCACGAATCAATGATATTTTGGTATTTCCTCCTAATAACTATCCTATTCTCAGTGTCTCGTGGCAAGGCTGTAGTCCTCTTTGTTTTTTCATATGGGCATTTTACTGAACAATGTCAGTATAGGTGAAGCTGACTGAATTGGTTTGGGAATAACTAAAAGAGTCTGGGGTGCCCCTCGTGGCTCAGATGACAAAGAATCCACCTGAAATGTAGGAGACCCAGTTTTGACCCTTGATTCAGAAAGATTCCCTGGAGAAGGGGATCTTCAGTATTCCTGCCTTGAGAATTTCATGGACAGAGGAGCCTGGCAGGCTACAGTCCATTGGGTCGCAGAGTCAGACACAATGAGTGACTAACACACTCACTCAGAAGTGTCAAGATCAGTATCTTCCACCTGTTATTTGCTAAGAATGTCCACAGAAATCAAATCAATGATTCAACAGCAGCTCATTATGATGATCCAACGGAAACCATATCTGCTGAAGGTTTTACTGCAAAGTTCAGCACACCAGGTAATTGCAAAGGTTTTGGAATCAGACAAAAGTGGAAGTGAAGTTGCTCAGTCGTGTCTGACTTTTTGCGACCCCATTGACTATGGCCTACCAGGTTCCTCCATCTGTGGGATTATCCAGGGAAGAGCACTGGAGTGGAGTTGCCATTTCCTTCTCCAGGGATCCTCCCAACCCAGGGATTGAACCTGGGTCTCCTGAATTGCAGGCAGACACTTTACCATCTGAGCCACCAGGGAAGTCAGAATCAGACAAACTTAGGTATAGTTTCTGGCTCCACTATGAAAAATGATGTGCCATTGGGCATATAACTGATCTTTTAGGGATATTATTGATTCTTTCCACAAATGTCATCTCATGTATAAAATGAGAATAGTAATAAATACCTCATGGGTATTTGAAGATTAAATAAAACATTGTGTTAGCATGCTAAGTGCAGTACTCAGGAAATGACACTGCTAACAGACCCTGCTGGGTTCCTACCCAATGGCCATTTTAGAGCTTAATGTGTACACTGCCAACCCCTTCACACATGATTCAGCAAAAATTCCCAACTTGTCTAAGCCAAGTGCACTCCCCTCACCAGTGACTGGATGTGTCACCAGAAGTGAATGTGTGACTCAGTTCAAGCTCATTCTGCTGGCCAGTAAATCAGGAAATGAGGCGTTGGGGCAAGGAGTAGCGACTTTATTTGGAAAGCAGAAGTCTGAGAAGATGGCCAACTAGTGGCCTGGAGAGCCATCTTACCCAAGTCAGAACTGAGGCTTCTTCTATGCTAAAGAGAGACGGTATTCATTTGTTTGGTTTGTTACTGCAAACTTCTTAGTGTCAGAATTCTCTGTTCTTGCAGCTGTCCAAGCAGGTCAGGTCATGAGGTTCCTGTAACCCTGCAGTAAGACGAAAGCTATTCTTTGATTTTTATCTTTACATGAATGCAAAAGCAGCATACCCTTAAAGGTCAGAAGCTTGAGAATGGGCTATCCTGTATGTTTTAGGATACAGGCAATATTCTTAAAGCAAAAGCAACATAGTACAAAGGTTAAAGTAAAAGAAATAGATGCACTATGGAGTCAGAGTTGTTCTTTCCTGTTATCTGGCCGCTGATACAGGAGGAGTAAACAGCTGGGTGGTAAGAGAGTACACACGCTTGGACTAGGGCACTGGGAGGTTTCCGGGAGTTTCAAGGTTACAGAGTAGGCAAGTAAACACATGATGACAGCTTTTATGCATTTGTAAGTGGATACTCTTAAATATTTGGGATTTGTGAGTAATGAGTAGAAATTTCTGTTTGGGCTGGACTTCATTAGTATCAGTTCTTTGGGAACTGTGCTATGCAGACTATTGCTTTATAAGCATTTAAAAATTGTATACACTATGGTGCTTTGAAAAAATAGAGTAATTCACTAGTCTTGTTTCTGTGGAGAAAAGACACAAAAGAAAAGCTCTGTCTCTTGGAAACGTTTGAGGTCTTCCTGGAAAATTGTTTTCAGCACTTGAGAGAATGTGAATAAGGGTTTTAACTGACAGATCTTTTCCTTCCTTGGGGGTCTGCTCTACCACCCTTTCTGATGAGGGAAGGGATTTTAATGAGAAAGACTCAGTTGTGGGGCCAATTTGAGTTTCTTTTATTGATATCAAAAGTAGGGTGCTTCCTGAAAAAAAGGAACTGAGAATCATTGAGAACTTCTGAAGTCTGGAAAAGAACTCTGAATGTTTTATAGTCAGACTCCCACTCCTTGATACTCCCTATAAATCTTTGCCCCAAAGTAGTCCTTCTAAGTTCAAATTGATTTATTTTTATCTTGGTTTTACTCCTGATAACTTTAAAGTTTTGTGTTTCCAAGAACTTGGAGTGTTTTCATGAATCATGTCTTTTTCTGATTATTTTAAGTTTTTTCTTACTCTGTGAAACTCAGGACTTTACAAAGAAGGATGAGTTAACAAAGGATGAAACCTAGCATCTGTCTGTGAGCTGCGAGTTCCTTTCCTTGGGAGTTTCACGGAATAATCTGCCAGTAATATGATGCATGATATTGTCTTGGCAGTTTATTATTTTGAGGCAATAGAACACAACACATTGGAAGGAGTTATCCTGATCTATCATATCAAGAATCTACAATTTATAGCTCTGTCTATCGGTAGTAAAAAGACACTCCCTGAGAGCTAGAAGGATTGTGCGTATATGTAGCGAGAAGACTATGGTCCTTGAAAAATATTTTGATATCGTTCCATTTATATAATATCTGTGACTAGGGTGAAAATCATTTGTTAACAAGTTTATATTTTGTGTAAGCATGAAATATGTGTAGTTGTTAAATATACATTATTATATTTAATCGCCTCCATAGTCCTATGAGGTGAATTATATGAATTCTCAATGCACAGATGAAGAGCCTGAGGTACAGAGGAAGTTAAATAAATTGTCTAAAGCCACATAACAAATCAGTGACAGAGAGACTCAACCCCAGGCTTTTTGATTCTTGATGGTGTTGTTGTTTTCATTTATTCACAGCTGCTTCTGTGAATACCTGTGGTTTTGATGCAGGATAATACTTTTTTTCATTACCACTTGTAACAAAATATTTCAGAGATGATTTGCTCAGCCAACTTTAAGGCCATGGTTAAAGGCCTTCTCAGTTTCCCTTCTGAGTTCTGAGTTTCCCTTCTCAGAACAACTGGTAAAGTCCACATCCTATTTCCCTTATGGAGCTCCCACACTCCAGGATTGTTGTTTAGTTGCTAAGTTGTGTCCGATTCTTTGCAACCGCATGAACTGCAGCGCACTAGCTCTCCCTGTCCTTCACTGTTTCCCTGAGCTTGCTCAAACTCATGTCCATTGAGTCGGGGATGCCATCCAACCATCTCATCCTCTGTTGCCCCCTTGTCCTCCTGCCCTCAATCTTTCCCTGCATTAGGATCTTTTCCAGTGAGTCAGCTCTTCATATCAGGTGGCCAAATTATTGGAGCTTCAGTTTCAGCCTCAGTCTTTACAATGAATAATCAGGATTTATTCCCATTAGGATAGACTGGTTTGATCTCCTTGGAGTCCAAGGGAACCTCAAGAGTCTTCTCCAGCACCACAATTTGAAAGCATCAGTTCTTTGGCACTCAGCCTTCTTTATGGTCCAGCTCTCACATCTGTACATGACCACTGGAAAAATGGTAGCTTTCCCTGGCTATTAGGCACCCACCTTAATTTCCCAAGAGCCAGATGGCACAGGGCAGCCCCTATATCCTGGAGCCTGTTAATTCAAGTTCACTGACCCACAGGAGGCTTGAGAAGCCCAGCACCGTCACCCCACTCGCTGTACTTTCTGCCTCCGGCCCCAACTGGTGTGGTCCTTCTTCCATCCAGCCCCGACCGGCCTTGACCATGGCCTTCTGTCATTCGGAGCTGAAGTGATAGAGTTTGCTTTTCCTCACATCTGTGATGGTTGGATGGCATCACCGGCTCAGTGGACATGGGTTTGGGTGGACTCCGGGGGTTGGTGATGGACAGGGAGGCCTGGAGTGCTGCGGTTCATGGGGTCGCAAAGGGTCAGACATGACTGAGTGACTGAACTGAGCATATCATTGCCTTATGCTTCACCCTCAAGAGATTCTTTACATCGGACACAGCACCTCTGTGCAGTTTAAATTTGTCTCTCGCCTTCTTAGTTGAACTGTGGTGTGGCTGGAAGAGCTTTGGATGGAGACCCAGGTGACTGCAGGCTCGGACTGGCCTTGAGCAGGCTTGGCTAACCTCCCTCAGTCTCAGCTCTCTCACCTGTAAAATAAGTAGCAACTCCCAATGCAGTAGTTCCTGTTTCGGGTAGGATCTTAACGTTTTGTGGTAAAAATTGGGGTTGCAAAAGTGCAAGGGTATCTGGGAACAAACTGAAAGAGAAATATTCAACCAGAAGGCAGTGTCTACATTCGGTAGATGTGATGCTTTCAGCATGGCTCATCCACACTTAAGTCATCATAACATGCCAAAAGATGTCATGAAGAATTTCTTTTGTCAAAATGACAGAACGGGACCCAAAACTGGACTCTAGCTAATAAGGCAGTCATGGCCAGTATCTCCTTAGGCCAGTTGGTGGCCCATCATTAAAGCGCCAGATGCTTGTTGCAGGGTTCTGAGAGTCTCCTTTCCAGAACGCAACCTATGAATTCTAAGACCATTTGTTATAGTTCCTTTGCATCTGTGTTTTCTTCATTCTCTCTCTTTGTTTTATTTTTTTCTGATTAGGAGCTTCAGAAGCTGCTGAAGCTGCAGATTTTGCTATCATTGACCTGCCTTCCTCTTTGTTTGGCAGTTGATGAATCCTTGGGGAGAAGTGTCTGCAATCCTGACGGAGAGCCAGAAAATAGAGCTTCTGTGAACAGCAGCCCCTGGATGCCTGATTTTTCTGAAAGATAAGCTCTTGATCAGGCAAGCAGGGGCTTAATGATTTATGCCTTCATGCCCGACTCCAGATAAAGTTAGACTATATCCTAGAGTGTATATAGAAGGAAAAGTTATTACAGCACTTTACTGGTTGGTGATACATTCTAAAAAAAGAGAGAGAGACGTATTATTAAACAGCTTGTATTTGAAATGGTTTCCAAATTTCAGCAGCCCAGGGATAATGATAATAATAGGAGAGGCAGTCTTAAAACACTTTAGGGAGTCTCATCCTCTTCCACAAGGCTTTCTTTTTATTCAAGATTTAGCTTAGAGCTTTGTTCTGTATTTGTATTTTAGAAACAGAATGGGTGAAATATAGCATTTCTAAGGTTTGGAAGAAGCATGAGATTTTTTTTAAACCTCTCCCTACGTTTTTTTCTAAAGAAAATGATTGTATTTTAATAACCTAAATAAGAGATGGGCTTAAGATCCCACCTTAGAATTAAAAATAGGGTGAAGAATAAAGTCAAGGGTCTAAGTTATAATACTAAATCATTCTAGAATGACTGAGAGGTTTTGCCTGTTTTGTTATTGATTAGCTGTCTCACTTAGATCCACCTCTTTGTGACCCAATGAACTGTAGCCCATACAACTCCTCTGTCTATGGAATTCTTAGGCAAGAATACTGGAGTGGGTAGCTATTCCCTTCTCCAGGAGATGTTCTTGACTCAGGGATAGAACTTAGACCCCACCCCCCACCCCCAACACACACACATTGCAAGTGGATTCTTTACCATCTGAATCGCCAAGCAAGTATTTTACCACTTAGATTCTATAATACTTTCTCCTTCATGTCTATCCCAATTCGATGTATTCCATGAGGTTCCTTACAGGTCATGAGCCACCTCCTTGAATGGAACTTTCCCTAACAGGGCAGACCTTGATCCTCTAGGCAGTTGCCCTCAGATCGCTTCACCGTTTCTGTGTCCTCATTTGGTTTCAGCGTGCTCTTTCTTCGGACCACTGACAGCTTCTGGGTCTCTAGGGGACTTCCCTCAAGCTGCTGCAGCCCCTTTGCCTGCATGTTCAAGGGGCCCTAAGAGTGGGTTTGCTGGGAGCACCCCTGTTCTCCAGAGGCCCTGGGCTGGTGGGTGACCGGTAGAAGCATGGGAGCTTAGGACTCTTTCTGAAGAGTTCTCATGTTCCAGCCTTCTCATGCAGGACCTGGCTGGAGTCATCTTCCATGAGACTTTGAAATAGCTTCTTCCTCTTCCCAGTCCTAATTTCCTCATTTCCTTAGCAGTTTATTTTGAGAGCGTTTTCATAACGCACATCCTGTCACAAAGTCTGCTCCTGGGGAACTTGACTGAAAATACAAGTTTTCTGGTATCCCCTTTCTTTGAATTCTAACAGCCATCTTTGGTTGAACACTAGTAATACACTGTGTCACATTGCTCGATCGCTTTTCACTCCAATGAGATCGTGATCTCTCTGACAGTGGTTGGAATCCTATCTTAATGTCTACTGTTTTTGCTTTGCTGTTTTATCCTGCATCTATATCCAAAAAGATTTTAGGAGTTTTACAACAAATGAGTAAGAAGGATAAAATAAAAACCAGTGGACAGAGGACAAAGGATCGGAAACAAAAAATAAAGGGAGGTGAAAAGAAGATAAATCAACAATTACTGACTGAGAAAAGCAACCAAAATCAGGAATAACATTTAGCTTGTATCTCTTAGCAGCTAGGACAAAAATGGAAACATGATTCTCTTGCTTAGTTTTCAATGTTCAGTAGTATACAGTTGCTTTGGTTATCTATTGCTGTGTAACAAATTACCCCCAAATTTAGCAGCTTGAAACAACAAACCTTTATTCTCTCTCACAGCTTCTCAGGGGCAGGAAGCAGGGAGCTGCTGAAGCGGTGGCCCAGGCTCACAGTCTCCAACTGCAGTCAGGCTGTTGGCAGCAGCGGCCGGGCAGCAGGGCTTGAGTGGAACCAGATCATCCAGTCCTAGGCTCACTGGTGTGGTTGCTGGCGGGCCTCAGTTCCTCGCTGGCTGTTGTCCAGAGGCTTCCCTTCTACGCCAGGTACTTCTTCACAGGTGGCCTGAATGCACTCATGATAAAACAGCTGGTTTCTCCCAGAGTGAGTGATCTGAGAGAGGAGAGGAAGCCAAAACAGAAGATGCCGTTCTTTATGTGTCCTCTGGGAAAGGCTAAGCTGTCAGTTCTGCCATGGTCCCTGGTTTCCCAGTCCATCCATCCCCAGTGCAACAGGGAGGGGCCTACACAGTGTGTGAGCTGGTTGGAGCTGGAGATCGCGGGGCCATCGTGGAGGATTATGACCACAGAAGGATATCATATGCATGCATTTCTCCTGAAAGCGAGGAGTAAAACTGATAGTGCAAGGGAGGATTACACATGTACATTCTTTGTATGCTCCACGTACTTGTCATGTGAAGGGTTTTCAATGAGTATTTATGGATATGTAAAGCCTACTAGTCTTTTAGCATGCTCTCTCTATAAAGAAGAGTAAGTCAAATGAAGCTATTCAGAATAAAATACTCTGTGCTGGATACTACGCTGGATGCTGATTTAGGTACTTGTAAATCGATCTTCTTTTATAAAGTGTGGTAAGTATGTCACTTCCTCTTTATTTCTAATGCTAACACTCTAAAATGCGTGCTTAGATTTCTTCATCAGTTTCTCAATGAACCTGCCTTTGTCTAAATTCTCTTCATCCTATATCTCCCTTTCATCATGTCATTATTGCTTAATGACTCATTACTAATAGAATAAAGTCCAATCTCCTTGACTTTTTCAAAAGCAGAATTTATCTATCCAAGTTTTTATTCCATTGCTTCCATCATGAGCCCTTTATTTCAGCCTGGAAGTATTATAACTGTATTCCAGATATCCATGCCTTTTTTTCACTCAACTAATTTTTGTAGCTGTTTAATCCCCTTGGAATTTCTTATTCTAATGTATATTACCAGCAAGTGCTTGCTGAGTTGACCTCCTCAGTATTTCCTTTCTCTATTCCTCTGTCTTAGTTTGAGATCTCAGTGTTTCTTAGCTAGATTATTAACTTTTTTTTTTTAACTTTCTGCCTTCTTTCTTAACCAATCCATGCTCCCTATTGCTCTGTTGTTTTTATAACATGTCACACCAATCATACCATTTCCTTGCTTAAAAGGAACTCGCTTAGATCTTTCTCTCTTTTGAAGCTCTGTGATCATCTGTATTGTCTGGGTTACTCGTTTTGATGTTCTATAACATGTTTCCTCCTACTATCGCTTAACTTTTCTCTTTCAGTCATTTATTCATTTATTAATTCAACATATCCTTTGAATACATATGATATGCCACATACCATGCTAAATCCTGGGGGATATAAAGATTAAGAGAAACAGACCCACTTTCTGCTTCCATGGTCTTTAGAGTCTTGTGACAAATAGGGACAAAATTAAGTAATCACATTAAAGAGAAAGTGTTATAAAGGGAGGACATGTGGTTGTATAAAGGCATATACACAGAAACCAGCCTGAGACCCAGGCTTTCAGAGAGGCTCCTCTGAGGAAGTGCCTTCTGAACTGGGACCTGAAAGTGGGCAGAAAGCACGTAATGAAGAGAGCGGGGGAGAGTGAGGGTGAGAGAAGGCTTTAAGTGATGCAGTGACATGGGTATTGGCCGTGTGATGGGGCAAGCGCATCGAAGAAGGGCGGGGTGACTGGACCCAGGAACAGAAAAAGGACATCAGTAGAAAAACTGGTGAAACCTAAATAACGTACGGCGTTTACTTGATAGTAACATACTAACGTCAGTTTCTAAGTTTTGACAAACATATCACAGTAACAGAAAATGGTGACACTTGGGGGAATTGAAACTGAGGGGGCTGTGTATGGAAACGCTCCACTACCTATTAGCTTTTCTGCAAATCTAAGATTACTCTAAATTAAAAGATTATTTAAAGAAGAAAGAAAGATGGAAAGTTCCAGGGACCTTGTGCACCATCTTAAGAATGTTGGTCTTTATCTTGCAGTGAGTATAAGGCTGTGATGGTTTCAGACAGTGGATGACACAGCAGAGCTGCATATGAAAATATCACTGGGATGGGGGCAGTGTGAATGGATTAGAGGGGCAACTGGGTGGGCAAAAGGGGCCAGGTGGGACACTGTTAACAGTTATTTGACAAGAACTAGATGAAGGTGGGACAGACTCTCTTTAGTAAGATATGTATATTCATCAGACATATTTCTTGGATGAATAAATGACTAGACAAATACATGAACTAATGGAAAAGGATCAGATCAGGTGAAGTCAGCCTTGGCAGGTGCGTGGGGACACTGTCCCAGACTTGAGGACTGGAACCTGTGATTTCCGGCAGAATCAACAGACTCTTCCTCAGGGCTTTCCCTCTTACTTGCAAGGACCTTACTCCAGAAATGGGTGGTTCCTTGTCTTATTTTCAGAATGCCCAGTGCTTGCCCACAGGTTCTGGGAGGGGCACTGAAAGTAAAGGCAGAGCTTCGAGATACACTTGGAAAGAAGATTTGAAAGTATTCGACACCAGAAAATGTAAGCAAGTCAAGATGCAGTGAGACATCTGCACAACGGCTCCTTATTTGGAGCAAGTTCATTTTGCAGATAATCTGTATTTTGCTCTTTTGGCAATAGAAGCGATCTTAGCTTTCTTAGAGCACCTGCAATTAGAAGATCTTCACCTCCTGAGGGAGTTTCTAATTTCCTTACAGAGAAAGGAAGCCAGGGGAAGGGCTGTGCATGGCGAAGGTGCCATACCAAGAGTTCTGTTTTCTCACTTTGGTGAGATCCAGCAGTTTGGGCAGGGGCAGGTCTGCCTTTTCTGCAAACTTTTCTCATTTGCAAAGACAGTTTATGGTTTTTAAAGAATTATCTCTTGAACTAATTAGCTTGAAGATCAGGAGGAGACTGCTGAGCTGCTTTCAATCTAGAGGAAGAAGAAACTAAGAATGATTAATATTCCAAGATTATTTCAGCCAGGCAACCCTGAAGATCCCAGTTTCTCTCCTAGAACCTTTCTTCTAACATCTGAGCTCAGGGTATAGAGAGAGTTATCACTATCTGTGTTTGTTTTCTAACACATGACCAGTTTTAGCCAATGGAGTTTATATCATGGATCTCAGAGGTTAATCTTTCCCCTTTCTTGTCTCCTCTCTGCCCCAGACATGCATTCATTTGACTGGCAGCCTGGAAAATTGAAAAATGCCACTGGGGTTATTAAGGTTGAAATCGTTTCTGCTCCTTGGAGCTCTGCAAGCTTGTTATTGCTGCACGTCTAATATTCAGGCATCCGAACAGCAAGTATTGTTCTTAGCTTGCTTGACATAGGGCCATCTCAGCTGTAACACCCAAAGAGAATGAAGGGGTCTCAAGATGTCATTTCTCTACACTGAAATAGAGCCTTTTAGTCGATTAAAACAGAGTCCCCAAAGTTATTAGAATATATTCTGTGTCTTTGCGCACACACGTTTGTTTTACTTTTGTTTTTGTTAAAAGGGTAAACCTGGAGAAAAGGAAAAAAAAAAAGAATCCTCCATAACCCATTCTTTTAATAACTGCCTGTGCACACACTGAATCTACAGTGACTTCTCCTGTTTCTGTAACTGTTTACTTGGCTCCTTTATGAGATACATATTCCTTACCCAGCGTGGAAGACCGTGACACAGCGTCATGCCTCTCCTGTAGCTCTGAACTTGGCTCCTTTATGAAATACGTATTCCTCACCTGGCCTGGAAGACCATGACACAGCGTCATGCCTCTCCTGTAGCTCTGAACTTGGCTCCTTTATGAAATACGTATCCCTCACCTCGCCTGGAAGACCGTGACACAGCGTCATGCCTCTCCTGTAGTTCTGAACTTGGCTCCCCATGAGCCATTACCACACGTTGAGTCTGTCTGTAAGATGGAGATATTATTTTAGTGGCTCTTTTTTTCACAATAATGGCTCCAAATTGTATAATTTGTATTGAGTCATTATGATGTTAATATATATAAATATTAAGAAAACCATTGGGAAAAAGTTACTCTGTAATTGAGAAAGCCTATTTTCCGCTGTTAATAATTTCTTCATTAATTTTTTCCTCATAAAAATATTGAAGGACTTTAATCCATTTTAAAACCTTATGAACATTTATTTAAAAAGAAGAAAGCATTTCTCACCCCACCTTAGTAGCAGGAAAAAATACTGCCCCTCCCCTGGAAAACTTCCATGTTGTTTAAACACAACAAAGAAAGAAAATAAAGACACTCCAAAGCCAGCGTACCCCATGGTAACAAGAGACTTCAGAGAGATTCTTCAGGAGAGAGAATTTGTTTCTATTTAGCTTTAGGGATATAACATTTTTATCATGTTGCCCCAGGCAAACAATTCAATATTAACAGTAATGTCTGTTTATGACTAAGAATAGGAGGATGGAAAATAGTCTACAATAACAAAAAACCCTGATCATAAAACTGAACTTAAATCCATGTCCATCAAAAATTCCAGCATGTAGTTGGCTTACTACTACGTTGGTGTATCAATCAGGGTCCCTGCAGATTTCATTACTGATGGTTCAAATGAGAAAACTTTAATAAAAGGAATACTTAAAGTGGGTCAAATGAGAACGAATGAAGGAGGAGCAGGTGGTCCACTCAGGACTGAAGCAGGATGACCTCGCCCTGGCTGAGAAGCTGAAGAGAGGAAATATGCAAACCAGACCCCAGTGAGCCCTGAAACTGTGGCGGGAGGGGGTTGCTGTCAGAAGGAACGGACACAGTTGCCACCATAGAAAGCAGAACAAGCATGGAAGAGACATGCCAGCTTCTTCTCCCGCCAACATCTCCTGCGTCTCTCTGTTGGCCAGCCTTGCTCAGAAGGCGGCCAGCAAGAGAGCCGAGGAGTATGGTGGGCATGGACACATTCTGAGCACAGAGGAAGAAAGGGAGGGGGGAAAGGAAGCATATCCAGAACAGTTGATCTCTGGGTCGCTAAAGAGTTAGCATTATTGATGTCTAAAGAGCTAAATTATTATACAACCCACTCCGGTATTCTTGCCTGGAATATTCCAAGGACATAGGTGCTGGGCAAGCTGTGACTCTATGAGGTCACAAAGAGCTGGACACGACTGAGCAACTACCACTTAACACTTATGCTTCTTACCCTTCATGAGAAAGAAGCTAGAAGTTCCATATTTTGTTTCATATGAGATGAAGATTTCAAAATTATCATAGGCAGGTTTTTCTCCTGCTTTGCAAAAATATCTCAAATTTTATCTAATACTCCAGTATCTATATGTGAAAGTGAAAGTTGCTCAGTCATGTCCGACTCTTTGTGACGCCATGGACTGTATAGTCTCTGGAATTCTCCAGGCCAGAATACTAGAGTCAGAATATTGGAGCGGGTAGCCTGTCCCTTCTCCAGTGGAACTTCCCAACCCAGGAATCGAACTGGGGTCTCCTGCCTTGCAGGTGAATTCTTTACCAACTGAGCTATGTGGGAAGCCCTATATAGGAAATTATAATTTCCAAAGGACTTTTTACAGACTGTATCTCATTTAACCCAAACTAATGTCCTAAGAGGTAGGCATTATTTGATTTATTTTACAGATGAGGAGACAAGGTCAGAGCATAAAATGACTTTCCCAATATCCTGAGTCAGAATTAGAAGCATCAAAATGCAAACCTAAGTCACTTGACTCCAGCCCCTAGGTTGTTTGTCTTATACCACTCTGCCTTTTTCAGAATAATAATGTCATAAATTTGTCATAGCAGCTATACCGAAGAAGAACAGAACTGTCTGTTCCTTGCAGAAAATTACATTTTCAGGGGAACTAGAATCTTCAGATCAGGTAAGCTCAGTTTCAGGAAGTAAAGGACAGTCCAAATTATCAAGTCCAGCTGAAGGAAATGAGGCAGGGAGAGATTCAAGGAGATTCGAAAAGCAGAGATTGGAAGGACACCCCAAGGAAGTAAGGAGGAATCTTTTAAGAGGAATGTGCATTTCTGAGAGTGTTTGGTAGACAGCATTAAGGATGTGAGCAAGGCTTCTTGAGTGTCAGGCAGAATGCTGCAACTTTTCTTTCTCTTTTGGATCTTTTTCTCTTTTGACTGTGCAGCCTGCGGCATGTTAATTCCCCAAACACGGATCGAACCCCTCCCCACTGCAGTGGAAGCTTGGAGTCTTAACCACTAGACCTCCAGGGAATTCCAAACAGCATTTCTTAATGTAAGCTTCATTCATGGGCCGCCTGCAGCAGAATCACCTGGGTTACTCATGACACAGGTCTACACAAGATCCCCTCTGCCTTAGATCTGTTTGAGAGGAACTGCGCAGTGGGGCATGTGATATGTCATGTTCATTAGTCCCCTACCCTGCCCCCACGTCCTCTCTCCTCCTGCACAATGAGGTGGAGAGTCATTTATGAAGAGCAAATTTAAGCAGCTTGACTAAAAAGAGCTCTGTAACAGAACTGTAAATGTTTGGTCACTGTTCGGTTTTCTGGCATGGCTGAATATAAGCCATCTGATTACCTCTCTCTCATCCCAATGTCTGTTTCTTTGCGGCAATCACACCTTCTGAATACTTTTTTTGAAAATGTATTTTCTAATTTTATGCTTTAATAAACCAGGTATATTAAACACAAATTGACTTTTCAGACTCTTACAGTGCCTTGAGTTAAGTATTTTAAACATCAGTTATGGTGAACATTAAAGATGTGAATGCAGTAAGTTGGGAAAGTGGGTTGAGACTGTATGGATGATAAGATTGTTTTTAAAAAGGAATCCCTGATACCAGCATATGTTCTTGTTATTTAGTCTCATTTTCATAAAAGTAATGTGAATGAAACTTGCAAGACCTCTAAGGTGAGATAATATGGCTGGCTTTTTTTGTTTTTGCAAAATTACCAACAGATGAAGTCATTTCCAAGATACTTCCTAATCAACACGAAAAGCTTCTTTTCTGTTTTTATCATCATGTTTTTGCAGCATTCAAAACATTATGTATTGTCAGTTTGCTTTAAGATTCAAGTGTTTGGGTGCAAGATATCTGTGGTTATAGTATGTTTATTGTATAGAATGAAATATTGATTTTCACTGTTTTTCAATAAAGGTTTTGTTGGTCATTTGGAACTTCATTCTGTAGAATATGGATGCTCTACCTCCCTACACTGTTATAACTTTCTTTCCATTTGGAACTCCATAATCTGAGTAATCTCTCAACAAATGGCATTTCAAATTGTGTTTAATAATGACTTTAAACAATTGACCGGGGCTGGCTATAACTTAACTGTGACTCTATAAGCCATGTGTGTAGATTGGCCTTGCTGATTTATAGGGAGGCAGAGATATTTTGTGGCTCAGTGACAAATCTGTCTGCAAAGCAGGAGATTCAGGAGACACAGGTTCAATCCCTGGGTGGGGAAGATCCCCTCAGGAGGGCATGGCAACCCACTTCTGTATTCTTGCCTGGAAATTTCCATGGACAGAGGATTCTGGTGGGCATAATACATGGAATCACAAAAGGGTCCCACAGGACTGAACCAAAAAAGATAAGTAGTAACTAGTAATCTGAGGTTGAGTTAGAGCCACATGTAGAATTTTCCTTTCTCTATTGTAATTTAAAATGGCAACTATATTGCTTCCCCCCAACCCTAACAAACAACAGTAGCATTATCGGTTAATCATAAGAACAAGGCCTGTTGGTTGGTTTTTTCCCCATTACTGGGTCATGTTTTAGGGTAGGTACATTTTCAGTTGTTTTTCCAGTAATGGTCATGGGCTTGAATTAATTCATTAATCCAAGAGAGCAGTCTTGGATTAACTAATCTGTGGTTTTGATTTGGCTGACTTGGGTGGAAGCTGCAATCTCTAGTCATGGAACAAAACCAAAATAAACAGCTTATTTCAGAATTAACTCAAGAGTCTGACCTCATTTGCAACATGCTCTACACCAGAGTTTATTGGTTTTAACCTAATGGATATTTTTAAAATTAAAGTCCTTATCTTTGGGGACTTTTCCAGAAAACCCAGCAATTACTTTTTCAAAAATCCATTATTTCTTCAGGGGCATATTTGATAAGAGACAGAAGAAAATATCAGCATCATATATTTTGGTATAAAGATAACAGCAATCGCTGTAGTAATTTCCTGTAAGTTCTTATCAAAGCAATTGAAAGCAAACAGTTGGAAAGTGAAAATTAAACGTGATCACCTTTTCTGGAGAGTGTGCTCACAATGCCAAATAATCAATTGTATTGATTTCCCTCCTTCTGAGCTGACCAGTTGCTTTGTTTTCATGCAGGGTCACCTCAGCGTGCAATTCAGAGCACTGTCTAGAAAGAGACCTTAACAGGTGTTATCACTGGGCTAGGCCATTATAGTTAAGGTGGTGCTTTTATAAGACCTGACATTGACTTGAATGTTATTAATTCCTGGACTGATGTTAAAAGAAAAAAATCACTCAGCTATTCTTTTAAGGTTTAATTACATATATGCATATGTGTATGTCATTTCCCACACCCAATTTTCTTTGCCGTCTGTTACACTATTACTGGAAAGCAGATGTTTATTATAAATTATATTTCTTTAATATGTGGCTAAGTGAAGATATGGGGTTGAATTATTTATTTTTTGAACTTACTCGTAAAACATTAAACTATACTAATATAGTTTAACAGAAACTGTTTAAAAATAGGAACAACTGGGGTGCAGTATTTCATGAGTGAATTCTAAAGCTTTCATGCTGAAAGCAAACCAGGAGGTAATAACAATTCAAAGACTCCAAATGCATCACGTCTGAAAAAACAAAAGATAAGCTGAAGGTATCAGGGACTTCCTGTCGTATTCATTTCTTCTTGCTGTCCACACTACTGTAAGCCAACTGAGTTTTTTCAAAATTCTTGGTTGGAAATTTGCTTTCAAGCTAATATGAGTTTTTCTATTCTGTAAATAGAGATTATTAATATTTATTATTAATTTGGTCATATCCTGAAATTAAATAAAATTCAACTACAGTTCAAGGTTTCCCCCCAGTTGTCTTTACTTGCACTATTGCACAGAAAACTGTGAAAAAACAGAGAACTGCTGATTCCCATCCTTCCAGGTTGACAGTCATTGCTATTTTTCCTTTTCCTGTTTACCATTTGAAATTTTGGCATTTCTCCTCTATATTGATATGAAACAGAAAAGCTTGACATGACAAGAAATGGAAACTTTTGTTTATATATTTTGTTTCTTTGTGGTTTGAAACATACCCTGGTCTCTGCACTGGAAAGCAGTGTTTTTCAACTGAGTGATTTTTGCAGCCCCTTCTTTTCTCTGTTCCCCACGCCCCAAGGGCAGGTGGTGAAGTGTGGAGACATTTTTGATTGCCAAGACTTGGGGGTGGGAAGGCTACAGGAATCCAGTGACTAGGGGCCAGAGATACTGCCAAGCATTCTGCAACGCTCAAAACAGCCCAACAACAAAGAATTATCTAGCCCAAACATCAGTCATGACAAGATTAAGAAACCCTGTTCCAAAATATCCCTCTCTAGGCGAGGGTGGGATGGTTTGAGAGAATAGCATTGAAACATGTATATTATCATATGTGAAACAGATCGCCAGTCCAGGTTTGATGCATGAGACAGGGTGCTTAGGGCTGGTGCACTGGGATGACCCAGAGGGATGGGATGGGGAGGGAGGTGGGAAGGGGGTTCAGGATGGGGAACACAAGTGCACCCATGGCGGATTCATGTCAATGTATGGCAAAACCAATACAATATTGTAAAGTAATTAGCCTCCAATTAAAATAAATAAATTACTTAAAAAAACAAACAAAGAAACAAAACCCCCCCTCCAAAAGCTGGCTTTACCCCTAAATCCATCCCAACGCATCTCTGGCTTTCAACTGCCGGGTTTCCACGGCTTGTTCACCCATTTCCTAGTTCACACTAACAATTCCACTCCACTCCACTCTGCTATTGAGAGTAACATGACTTTATACAATTCTAAGACTTTAAAAAGATCTTAACGTCTCATCTTCTTCAATTGGGAAGCATTTGATCTTCCTGGCTTATCTATTTTGTTCTTTTTTAGCATACTATTCTAAGTGCTTCTTCACATTTACTAACTCACTTTATGATCAAAACATCCCTATGAGGAAGATATTATTAACATCAACCCCATTTTAAAGGCAAGGAAGCCAAACCAAGGTAACTTGGAAAAGGTCGACGCAGTTAGCAAGACTTATGTTCCTTTGAGTCTCCCTTTCATCTCTCCTCCTCTCAACAGCCTTAATCTTTTGCTGTTTCTACCACATTCCTGTAAGGCTCAGACTCTCCTGACACCACAGTAATGTGATTTTTAGGTAGCACTGAGCGCTGTCCTGGGCTGGCTGGGTGGAGAGAACTGTCCTGCTGACTCGGTTTCCCTCATCCCACTTTGGGGTCTCAGCTTGAAGGGTCCTCAGCCTGTGGAGTAAAACCGTGTGGAGACCATGGTGGTACCAGAGGACTCAAGCATTCACGCTTGCTCTCCTAGAGTGTTGGCCGTCTGTGTCAAGCACTGTCAAGGTGCTTTGCACGTATCATCTCAACTGGTAGACATTGTGAAGCCTACTGCACGCAGAGGAAATGAAGACTGAGAACTCAGCTACTAACTGCGGGTGTTGACTGGTGATGCATAGAGTGAGGCACGGCATTCAGGACCATTGATTTAAAGCCCTCACTCTTTCCATGGGATCCTGTTAACTCATGTCCTGCCAATAGTCAGGGACTGCCCTAGCGTGGCTGGGTTTGTCCGTGGTAGAGCCTGGTTACTTTCCGTCATGCATGGAATGGCCTTCAGATGACCACAATGGCTTGATTCATACTGGCCTGGTGTTCTCAAAGTCGGAAAATATTTCATCCCTCTTTACTCTCTCTTTTGAGGCCGCAGTAGAATTGGTTTCATACACTTATTCAACAGCTAACATAATCCAGCAGTTTTGCTAGTTGCTGCAGTTCTGGGCTAGTCTCTTAGACTTCTGGAGACGGGGGTGCCCAGGAGAAGCCGCAGCGGGGTCTATGGTCTGACAGCTCCGTTTGGTGCCAGGCCACTCCTCCATGATGTTCCATCTCAGTCAGCTAACTCCTCCAATCTTTAGGCTGCCCAGCTTTCACACTGGGATAGGAATACCTTAAATCACAGATTGTGGGGAGTCTCAAAAGTCCCAACGCACTTCACTAACATGGAGCAAACAGAGAGCAAAACCCCCTACAATTCCCCCTCGTTTCAGGTAGACATAGGTTCCCAGCAGCAAGTGCCTGAAAGCAAATAAAACATCCCCAAAGTGCTTGGGCATTAGAAAAGACAGATGTCACCTGTCTGATAACAGATGGGAGGAGAGAGAAGGTGAAATGTGGAACTTCTGTGGGAGATTCTTTAAGTAGATGTATTCTAGTATTACAACTCTTTTTGTAGTTTTGCTCCGGGGAAAGTGGTTTCTCTTTGCTTGCTTAACCTGTGTCGTAGAATTCCTGTGTGCAGCCTGGCAAATTACTGCCATATCTTGTTTCAGAGATGGCCGCTCTTCTGTCAGGGGTAGAAATTTTCCAGTGCATAAAAGTGTGAAAGTGTATTATGAGGGTGTGAATGTTTTTGTAAGCAAGATATGCTAGATGTTATTTCTACCCACAATTTACTTTTGTGCTTTTTTGGAGTGCTTTGTAAAATCTTTCAAAATACCATCTAGATGGTTTCAGTCCCTCAAGTGAATCTCCATCACCTGCGTGTTCCCTTATCTGTCTGTCTGGTTATGGCAGGCATCAAATTTTGGTAGATCATTAGGCATTCCTCAACTCTTTCTGCCAGCCATTCTGGAGACTGGAAAAATCAAGACTCACCTTGTCAGAATCCCTTTGTCGTTCCGAGAAACAGTTCTACCCAATAAAATACAAACAGAAGTCCAGAAGGGGGTCAGGGAGGACTTCTACTTCTTCCTAGTAAAGTGACATATACTGCATACACCATAAGTACCAGTCAGTCCTGCTTCACTCCACTCCCATCCTCTGTCACCCTTTCATTCTTTTTGTCCCTGTTGTTGCTGCCTTGAATGAAGTTACGATGACTGGAACTGCAGCAGCCATCTTGTGATAGCTGGAGGAGAGTCCCACAAATCACAGAAATCCCAGCTTTGATCTTCTGAAATTGCAGAACTAATACCAGCAACTGCCTCCCTCTAGGCTTTTTGTTACACGAAACAGGAAAATCCCCATTGCTTTGAATTGCTGTCCATAACTTTTTTTTGTTACTTGTGACTGGTTAAATTCTGGATATGGTAACTTTGACCAACATATTCCATTCACCTCATAGATTCTCATAGATTTCCATTTCTTGTCTGCTAAAAACTTTGCTCTTTCTCAAAACGTAAATGTTTGAACCAACAACTGCATCAGGAGTATATTCTTTTCTTTTTATGATAATTATTAAACACTGCATTGGACATCCCTTTCACTTCCTGACTTGGCACTGTTAACGCGATTTATTTTGCACTATGAATACCTTCCATTTTTTGCTATGCTATCCTGTAGAGAGATGGTCTTAGCGCTATTCCTATGTCTTGCTTTGTGTCTTTGAGTCATAAAGTCTAGTGATTTTTTATTCCCTTAAGATGAGTAATACAGAGCTCTCTTCTCATTAGACACTTCAGCAGGTATTTCTGATGGATGGACACACCGCATGTTGAATTCTGCCAGCTGCTACCAGGCAACCAGAGAGGGTGTCAGTGTGTGGTGGTGTTCACACTCACACAGAGCTGGGCTCCATGTGCTCTCATAGTGTCACTTACTTCAGCTGAGAAAGAGCCAGACTTGGAGCTGCATCTGCCCCCGCCCCCACTTCTTCAGCTCAGAACTGCTTTTCTCAATAGCTTCCCACCGCAGGATTCCTTTCAGAGCTCAAGCCCTGAGCATTTATGTGGCATGTACATTAAGAGAGTTCTTTTTTCAAAGTGCAGATCTTTTCTCCTTGATTTGGTATCTGACTGTGGTTATTTCTATTCTTAAACATCAATGATTCATATTATATAACAGTTGTTATTCAGAATGAGAAGGTATAATATAAACTAATAAGGCACCTTCAGCTGTGCATTGCTTTATGGTACTTGGGTGATTTAATTTTTTTCATATTTTATTTCTAGCCATCCCTATCATTTCATTGCACACACAATATTTCCTTTACATAAAAATTTACTTTTTTTTTCCTTAAAGGAAAACATTGAAAAGGGCAATGGATTTCAACCTTTTGAAAGTCAACTTCTTTTTTATACACAAATGCTTGAAAACCCTTATTAATTAGAAACAAAACAGCACCGCCCACATTCCTTTTGCTTCTCTGTGTCATCTCTGACAGTTATGAGACACAAATATGTTTTCTCTCGTTACTACCACTGTTCAAGCAGTAAAACTCAGAGAGAAGACGTGCAAACAAAATGCCAGAACATGGACGTCAGCTCTACACGGACATGGGCTGACACAAACATGATTCAATCCTAGAGACAGAGAACACCCAACATCATCTGTTTTTCCATATTATCAAGAAGCTGAAGTTTTAAATAGCTCTTCGATGTCATTTCTTCAGGAACTGATTGAATATCCTTATTTCTGATTTGCGAGCACTAAGGGGAAGACAGAGAAAGCCTACCTTTCCGTCTTCAAGATTCAGAAGGAATGGTAGCTGGGAAAGACTGGTTGATTGGAATGAGTTGTTTAAGAACAAGATGAAGACTATAACAAATCTTTTAAAACTCTGAAGTCATCTTCGTGCTTGGCACAGGGCTGGCCCACTCTTGTCCTTCTGGCATGTACGCAAAATCTAACTTCTGGACGGTTTCTGTTTTGTAGTCTTCCGGCTAGATTCCCGCCTGAAAGGCAGGAAAGCTGCTGGCAAATGCATTTGCTGCACCAGAGTCCTCTGAGACGAAAGTGTTGGGGATGTAGAGCTGTTATCACACCCCTTGCAGTCTCATTTTCACTTGCACCTCAGCTATACACTCATGGCTTCCTGACAACCCACTTGATTACAGTGTGGAAATGTCTAGGTTCAAAGCCAGGCTGACGTCCTGATCGACTCATGGAGCTTGTTTTCCCTTCCTTTCTCTCTACTGCTTTGTTTCGACCTCTTCTAATGAAAGAAGTAGAGTCTTTTGACTTCTGGCTTCTGTATTCCACTCACTTTTGTTGTTGATAAATGGAAGTGTCACAGCAAGGCTGCCTGGAGATGTGGTTGCCGAAGAGAAAATACCTCTGGCTGGAAGACCCACCAGGGCCTGCCTGCCTGACACCCGCCGGAGACGCAAGTATCGCAACCCCCGGCGGCCGAGCCAGACCCTCCACCAGCCCCTCTTCCTGCCCAAGCAGCATTTCTTCGCGGCCACCCCTGCCTGCTGCTGTTTCTACCTTTCTCCACGCAACTGTCCGCATCCTTGTAAACATCCCGGGGGTGCATGTTGTGGGCACTGAAACTTCCGAACTGATTTACCAGGCTTGTGGTTCTTGAAGGGGGGTGTTTCCTGAGAGCATGTTTCCTTGGAGTGGAAGATGTTGGAAAAATCACTAATAATAATGTCTGTCACTAACACCTTTTACAACTGAAATACCGTTTCATACAGCATCTCAGTAGACTCTGACAGGAAATGCTGTCATCAAGGTGGGGTTATTTATCTGCACTTTAAAGATGCGAAGATACCTTTAAAAAAGTCACCCAGCTCGTGAAGTCAGGATCAAATTCAAGTCTGTGGTTGCTACCTAATTTTGACATGCCATCCCATGTCATTTACAATACTCATTAATGACCTTTCTGAGGCCATCAATGCCTTTGAAAATCCGGTGTTTTCAAAGAAACACACACAAATATTTGTACACACAGTGTTTTCACATAAGCTTAAGAAGCTCAGCTGTGCCCTAGCTCTTGAGCCCTGACCAGCAGACGAATGGCCGCACTTGGGAGTGGGAAGGTGTGAGCAGCAATGGGACAGCCCAGGCCACCCGTCAGCCTGTCAGGACAGGGGAGCCACGCGAAACAAAGCCAGCTGCTGACGTATTTTAACAGTGATTACATTTATGTGACTACATATTGTTTCCATTGGTTGCGTATCTGTGCCAGACGTCCTGCTAAGCGCTTTTCAGGATTGGTTCCTCCCACGCTCATTGCAGCTCTCTGAGTTAGGTATCTGTATTGTCCCATTTTCCAAACAGGAACTGAGGTTTAAACAGTGTGTCCAGTGTCAAGATCACTGGGCCGGTCAGTGATTGAGGTGGGATTTGACCCTAGGCTGTTACTTCCAGATCCTGACTCCTTATCCGTTATACAAACACACATCTTGAGTTGTGATATGAAGCCAACAACACGGGTTTTCTGAGGCCTGTCTTCTTTACGATCTAAAGGCGGGATGTCAGGAGGGGCTCACTACCAGTCTTTTAAAGACAGCACCCACGCTGAGGGCTCCGTGTCCTGTGCCTAAGAAGGCCCCCTTGAAATACTGTTATGTTCTCCTCTATGATTTCTGATTGACAACAATGCTCTTCTTCCTTTGCAGGAACCTTGTTTCATGGTGCTACTCTACGGTGTTTTATGACTGGGAGAACTTTCCTCTGGAACCTAAATTGTGAATCCCTTGGGTGGGCTCCACCTCTCCATACACATTGTATATTCTAGAGTAGTGCTTCTGAAACCTTACCATGTACACTGGGCACTTGGGCATCTTGATAAAGTGCAAATTGTGCTTTAGTAGGTCTGGGGTGGGTCCTGGGATTCTGTATTTCTGACACATTTCCTGCTGATGCCAATCCTACTGACCTATGAATCATGACATGAGTAAAACATACTTTATAGGTTGCTAACTATCAACCTATGTGAGGAGCCAGCAGCTACCCATATGCCAGGACCAGGTTTATTTATTCAATAAACCTTTACTGAGCTCCTATTGTGTGCCAGATTTAAGAAACAGTAGATTCTAACTCTGGATCAGACTTTGTTTGAAGTCTTATTTAAAATTTGAATTTGAAATTCAGACTTAAATTGACGAAACTAGGGAAAACCACTAGACAATTCACATATGACTTAAATCAAATTCCTTATGATTATATAGTGGAAGTGACAAATAAATTCAAGGGATTAGATCTGATACAGTGCCTGAAGAACTAGGGACGGATGTTTGTCACATTTTTGTACAAGAGGCAGTGATCAACACCATCCCCAAGAAAACGAAATGCAAAAAGGCAAAATGGTTGTCTGACAAGGCCTTACAAATAGCTGAGAAGACAAGAGAAGCTAAAGGCAAAGGAGAAAAGGAAAGATACATCATTTGAATGCAGAGTTCCAAAAGAGAGGAGAGATAAGAAAGCCTTCCTCAGTGATCAGTGCAAAGAAATAGAGGAAAACAACAGAATGGGAAAGACTAGAGATCTCTTCAAGAAAATTAGAGATACCAAGGGAACATTTCATGCAAAGACGGGCACAAGAAAGGACAGAAATGCTATGGACCTAACAGAAGCAGAAGATATTAAGAAGAGGTGGCAAGAATACACAGAAGAACTGTACAAAAAAGATCTTCCTGACCCAGATAATCATGATGGTGTGATCACTCACCTAGAGCCAGACATCCTGGAATGTGAAGTCAAGTGGGCCTTAGGAAGCATCACTATGAACAAGGCTAGTGGAAGTGACGGAATTCCAGTTGAGCTATTTCAAATCCTGAAAGATGATACTGTGAAGGTGCTGCACTCAATATGCCAGCAAATCTGGAAAACTCAGCAGTGGCCACAGGACTGGAAAAGGTCCGTTTTCATTCCAATCCCAAAGAAACGCAATGCCAAAGAATGCTCAAACTACCGCACAATTGCACTCATCTCACACGCTAGTAAAGTGATGCTTCAAATTCTCCAAGCCAGGCATCAGCAATACGTGAACCATGAACTTCCAGATGTTCAAGCTTGTTTTAGAAAACACAGAGGAACCAGCAATCAAATTGCCAATATCCCCTG